>NC_140581.1:430081154-435081154 GCF_964204655.1 Triturus cristatus | reverse complement strand
CACAAACACAAGACTGGTTGTCCGGGAGGCTGGGAGGGTGGGTGGGCCCCACACAACACATTGTCAAAATGAGACGCAGACAACAATGTCCTCAGCCCATATGGCATAGGTACATACCCATGCACAATGCACAGGGACTGGCAAAGTACTGACAAGGTAGATGACACTGGGCCCTGCTGTATGCAGCACAAGGCCCTCCAGGGACCACTGTACAGCCAAACACCAACTCCACAAGCACAGGTATCTAGCACAGGAACTCACACACACTGTCATGCCAGCATGCACCATGAGGGGACACACACATCACCTGGGAGACCCAATGACAACTCACACTACACACAACAGCACGCCCGGTCACACCCCCCCCCCCCCAACACAAGCACACCCCCCGGGGCAGACAACGGATTCACACACTCCCACAATGGACATGTGACACAACAAGATCGATCCAGACCCAAGTATGCATCAGAGCCAACTATCTACAGGTCACACACTCAGGGGAACGTCCCAATCTGTCCCCCGCAACATGCCCTTCCCCAAGTGGACACTGAGAGGAATGCTAGGGACATCCAACCACCTGGGTGAACTGTGTCAACTAGAATATGTATGAAACATGGATGTGGCATGAAACAGCATTAACAGTGTCTCTCTCTCACACACAGGGCAACGTCGACGATCTCCCCCCAACACTGGGGGGGAAGAATCACAGTCCCAGGCACCGCGTGAAGACGATCCCACCGGCAGCGACGACTCTCACCACTCCGTGGATGACCCCGACCAACCTGGCCCCTCTGGTGTACAAGCCTCTGCAGCACCTGCGTCAGATACATCTGTGCCAACCACCACCCCCATTCCTGCCACGTCCCAGGAGACACCCAGGAGCCCTGCTCACACTGAACAACACAGCCAGTCTGACCAGGAGGGACAAGGTTCTCAGGGCACCCAGGAGGAGGCAGGCAACCCTGCAAATGCAGTCCCTCAGGGGTCCCGGAGACCCGATGTGCCCACAACGGCAGGCCAGGCTCGTGTGGGCAGGGGTGGTGGGAGTGGAGGCAGGCGGTGGCGCGAACCTGACCAGCCAGCTCAGGACCCCGGTATGACACACATACGCAACATCCTGGACTCATACCAGCGTGACACCAGAGGCATGGACCAGGTCGTGTCCAGACTTTCCGGGATGCAGGGGACCCTCGATGAGATTAAGAACCTGCAGGTCGAGCATCATGCCAGTCATCAACAACACCAAGGACGGATGGAGGCAAGACTGGCTGAGCTCCTGGCGGTGCACAGGGACGTGGGACAATCACTCCGTCAGATCGCCCAATGCCTGGCAAACCCTCCCTGTACCACCAGGCGTAGACCAGCACCAGACACAGGGAGGGACGAGGAGGAGGAGGATTCGTCTGACGGAGCGTTCCTGACATCGTCAAGGCCTGCATCTGAGGGTCCCAGGAGGAAGGTGGGTCATCCACGTAAAAGACCGTGAGAGTCAGAGGACCATCCCCGTCTCCCAGGTCACCTGGCCTGGCACCTGGCCCTCTGGTGCAACAGCAGCACCTCACCAAATGACATTCTATGCCACATGGACTTGCTGGTCACAGTCTGACCAATGATGACCAACACTGTGGTCTGGACTCTGATGACTCCAATAGACAAGGATGCCATCTCCCCCTGTGAACTTTGGATTCTATTCCCCCGGTAGAGCACCTTGGCACATCTACCAAAAGACTCACCCCACCAAAAATAAATTCACATTGTTCTGCACATGAGATGTTGCTGTCATTTTGCATTATTCAACGACATATGTGTGTGGAAATGTCTAACTATGCCTGAGTGTTGAACTAACTCCGGCCATCCATACCCTGGGTTCAGAGTCTGGTACAGGACACACATGGGTCACAAGGTATCATTCAATGTAGGCATGGAGCACAACACTCACCTGTGATGGCCTCTGGCTGCTGAGGGGGGGCTTGCTAAACTGTGTGGACACACCTATTTGGGAGATCATCATCAAGGCGTAGAGGTCATGGCCCATGTGGAGGTACCCGGGGAGGGAGTCCCAGGTATGTGTGGCCAGGTGGGAGAACAATGTCCTGTATTCTGGAGTACCGTGGATGTGAAGAACGGTGGCCAGGGCAAGGTTGGATGCACGGAGATGGCCCAATGGGATCTAGGATGACAGACGTACAAGGTAGGTTTGGGGTCGGGGTTGTGGACTGCCTCCTGAGTGTGGGTGGGGAGTGTGGAGGTCATCCTGCAGCAGACAGTGATCCATTGCAGCTATCTATGGTGGACGGTGAGTTGGCTGGGGTGCAGGGTGTAGAAGCTGAGGTATGCAGATGCCCCCTGGAAGTGGACCAGGTTCCTGGGAGTGCGGATGTACTTGCACCGTAGAGGGCAGGGCAGTATATGAGACGGATGTTGTCATGGACCTGGGGGATGGTCTGTCGTAACTTGGAGTGGATCTATCTGTGAATCATGTGCATAATGCAGAGGGCGTTGCAGCATGAGGTACAGATGCTGTGGACTAGCATGGCATATGTGAGCGAGCCAAACATGATGCACACCATCTCGTGTGTGTGGCCACTGGGTGCTTGTGCAGGGCCCGCAGCAGCAGGCACCATCTCCCTGAAAAATGCCCCATTTTGCACACAAAGACTAGGATGTCAGAAGGACAACTGCAACAGGCGCGTGTGTAAAGTAAGGAGTGTCCAGTGTCACATGGCACACTCAGAGACAATGCATGCACAATCACCAAAGAGCCATTACACCGGATCAGGAAACTGAAGGGTGACCTGCGCACAGGAGACACACCCTCAGCAGCTGGTGATGGCCCATTGTGTGGTCGACCTTGCTAAAAAACATACACGACCATGTACTTAGTACCCAATAGAGAGCCTAATCCATGAGCAACTGCATGCATGTTGCTAGACTACACATGGACTCCAATGCATTATCGACAGCAAGTATGCCAGAGATGCCGCATGCCAAGTGGCAAGAAACCTGCATTGACAGAGACGAGGCACCTTGGAGTGTGACGAACACCTTTATTACTCAGCCTCACACCAATGGAATTGCATCCATTGGAACAGAATCACAGGTCATTCGACTGACAATGTGTGACCTAAACTGGACACCCCCTGCAACACACAGATGTGGTAAATCCTACTGAGCTGGCACGCAAGTGAAGGGGTTGAGCCTCACACCCCTTGCTGCACACGGAGAGTGTACAATTCCCCATTGAGCCTCATATGAGGATGTCCCACACCATGTCCACCATTGGCATCCTGTATGTTCCTGAGGGACGTTATACACACATTGATGCCTTCATCAGAATCCACAATCCATGACAGATGACTGTCAGGAAGGGTGACTATCAATTCATGGGAGCCATGCAACACGTCAGGTGGCCCATGGTGAGTCGACATGTATGCACGGTAACACAACATGCACAGGAGCAGTCCCCACATATCACAAACACATACCACCCACAAAACGCCTTGCTGCACTCCTTACCCCAAATGACTTTTCACCATGTCTGTGCATGTAACTCTGATCCAGCCCACGTTGCAATACTCATGAGAAATAGCAGGAGTGCAATGATGACATGAGCAGACGACAGCCGCAGGAACCTGGGGAGGTCAGACACACAAGTCAGCGAAGAGCTAGTAATCCGCAGACATGTACATGCACTCTACAGGATTTATGTTGTCACCATGCTAATTATGAAATTTGTGTACCCGCTGAAATTTTGGGAATGACATCATCACTTGAATGACACATCAGAACACACCTCCAAGTCCCTTAGCACACAGGCAGCTCGACACACACATTGCAACACATGCCACACAAGGCCCTAAGCGTGCACACTCAGACACAGGGACTCACCATCATGAGAAGAAGTTGCGGATAAGCTGACTCCGGATGTCCTCATCCTCATCCTCATCCTCACTTGCCCCGTGCCCGAGCCCTTCATCCTCCACGGGTGGATTATCCTGCTCATCCGGATCCAGGATGAGTGGCACGGCCTTCTCCACTGCCATGTTGTGCAGCATGCAGCACACAAGGAAGATTTTGCAGACCTTCACCGGGGCATATGGGAGTGCGCCGCCGGTCTTGTGGAGGCACTGGAATCTGCTCTTCAGGAGTCCAAACGTCCTCTCAATCACATGCCTCGTCTGCCCATGGGTGTCGTTGTACCGGTGTTCTGCGGCTGTTCTGGGGTTGCGGAGTGGCGTCATCATCCATGGCATGTTGGGATAGCCAGCGTCCTCTACATGGAAACATCATGGACAGAAGTGGGTCAGGAGAAGCAGTAAGATATTAAGATACCGCTAAATACAGGACTAACAGAGTATACCCACCAACAAGACATGCACGTTCGTTGTGCAGCTGAAGCATCATTTCAGGCACCCTGCTACGCCTCATGATGTAGGCATCGTGTGCTGATGCTGGAAAACGGGCACAGACATGGGATATCATCATGTTAGCAAGACAAACCACAAGGGCATTGATGGAGTGGTAATGTTTGCGGTTACGGAAGGCTACCTCCTGTGCGTGTGGTGGTACCAAAGCCACATGTGTCCCATCAATGGCCCCAATGACATGGGGCATCCCTCCCAGGGCATAGAACTCACCCTTGACACCTGTCAACTGCTCACGAGTCGGGAAATGTATGAATTCATCCAGGTGTAACAACATGGCCTCTAACACATCATGCAGGACACGGCTGAACATGGTCTGGGGCATGCCACCTACATCAGCTATGGTCAATTGAAACGTACCCGTGGCAAAGAAATGTAGGGCTGCCATCACCTTCATCTTGGCTGTCAGTGCAGTAGGATACCTGTGTAGCGGTTGGAGGTGTGGTTCCAGCCTTGTGGTCAAGTCGTCAATCAACGGTTGGGAGAAGCGGTAGCGGCATATACAGTCACGTTCCCTCATGGCAGCCAAGTCTGGCATTGGTCGGGGGAGAGGCGTGTCCTGCAGAATTTTGGAAGGAATAACGAAGATTGAGTACAGCACTACACCACTGTCAATGAACTGAGCACATGTTCAACAGCTAATACACATATGCTACATACAGAGTCTGTACTGTGCAATGCATCCAGGACACGTATGCCAGCCAGGTGACACCCCTACCAACAGTCAGCTACACACGTGGGTGCTCAAGGTCAACATGATATGCCATGGAACTAGCTGTGGGCCAGTGTAAGTGAACAGGCAGACGCATTACAGGAGTGACAGGCAACCACATATGTGCATGAGAAGGATGTTTCATCATACAGACCGGTTGCGGAACACTAGAGGCACAGGTCACATGTCCTTGAAATAGAACAGTCCACACACCTTACCATGAAGGGGTACATGTCAGGAATGATCACACATACATTGAGACTACGCAGATATGTCCTTGTCTCGCAAGGCCATGTGCGATGCATACATACACCCGTTACGTCTGATTCCACATGTGGCTTGGTGTGCGTAATAGTGTGCCATGCCCATCGACACGCACACACATGTTGGATGCAGCAACTGCAGATGCATGTCACGGAACAACTACAGCAAGCTCATGGGAACACATGACACACACATGACCTAGTCACATCGTGCAAAGCCGGTAGTTACATGTCAGGTGTCATTATCCGTGTCCCTGGCATCAGGGGACAGTTGCGGGTGTAGGTGACTGTGCCATGCCAGTGATGCAGTGCTCGACTGTCCACAGAGGGTAGCTCCTCTGTATCAATTGATATCAAGTAAATTTGCTGTTGTGTCATGCTCCCCATTGTTTCCCAGTGGCATGGTGGGTAAACCAACTGTGTGGTGCAGGGCCTACATATGTTTGTGGTATTGTAGATGTCACTCATGTTGCTGTTCATGCTATGCGCTGTGTCTTATGTAGTTTGGACTCATGTGTCATATGTATACAGGTGTCTGATCATTTCCTGTCTCTTCACCTTGCCCACAGCATCGTCGGGGGAAACCGAGGGAGACACTGGCACGGACGTGGGGGAGGGATCCAGCACCGGGGCCACCAGTGCTGGTGAGTCTGGCGCAGCAAGTGGCACGGAGGCCGAGGGGAGTCAGGCGGAGGACCTGTCCAGTCCCATCACCGCCCTCCCACTCGCTCGGGTCCCTTGTGTCCGTGCTAGGCGACAACAGGTGCGTGAGAGGCGGCAAGGAGGTGTATTTAAAAGGTGAAGGGTGCACTTCCACTCCTGATCATTCTGTGGTGTGTAGGCAGATTCAATTGCATGGTGCATGTCATATGCACGCTCATGATTTTGCTTGTATTCTGAGGTGGATTCGTGTGCCAGTCATGACCCCGTCTTGTACGCTGCTTGATAATGGTAATTATGTGCTGTTCAATGATGAAGCTTGCTGTGGGATGCTTCCGGGAATTCCTCACATCGTGACTGTATCACTACGAGTGGTTTTCTGTCATTACGTCCTTTTCCCACCCCCGCATGGCCGGCTGGATGCATCCATCTGGCCTTCCATTCCAACCTTGAAAGCAGAGTTCAACAAGATGAGCAGAATAAGGGCTCTATTGTCTCAAAAACAAGTCGTGTTGACCACATACCGAGAAACATTTGTCCTTCACGTAGCTCACACGCGCACAGAGGTGCAATCGCTTTTGGACACTGATCTCCCACTACATATTTGGGACTCGGATTCAGACTATCTTTCATGCCTCATCAACAAGTGGCCTGGATGTTTTTTTCTGAATTGTGTGCTCCGGCCTCGTGACCTCCTTCCATACTCTGCTTGGTGTGATCCCCGCATTTCATCATTCGATTTGTTCTAGCGTCTTCGGAGGTCTCCCTTTGCTTCTCGCACTCGTGGCTGGGGTGCTATTATTGATCTGCGTACTATGCTGTGGCTTCACAGCTTGTGTTACAAGACAGCATGCACCGGCTGCTCCATCTTCGGAAACAGATGCTTGAATTCTACAGCACTCTGCCGCTGGCGACCTTAAGCAGTGCCTATTGATTGTCCTTCCGGTTTCCCTTCTTTACCTGCGTGCAACCTGTCTTTCATTGCCTAGATTGTCCATTCGAATGGGCTCTGGATTTGTGCCTGTGTAACTCGGTGTCTCCTGACCCGGATTATGATCGACTGATGAGCCCCTTAGTGGCTCATGAGTTGGACTGCTCTGGCGTCGGGATTATGGCCTGTGCTGCAGCACATGGAGTCCTTGGGAATTGGGACATCGGAACGGCTGCAACTGAATTCTTATCCAGAAGTTATCTTGATGTCCCCACCTGTTGTCCACAAATGGTGCTGGATGCCCCGATTGTTGAGGAACACGTGTGTTCTTTCCCCCTGCTGAACTGGATGGCAGATAATTTTGCGGAACGTTCTAATTATTTCCTCTTGGAAGCTGTTGCAACTTGCATCCATCGATGTTATGTTTTTTCCCCTTTTACATGGTTCATTTCCCTGCAACATCGTTCATCATTAACATTTATTGTCTGACTTTTTCGCTTCCCTTCTATGGACTTCCAGTTCATGCCCTTGGTTCCGTTGTATCAAACTTGAACTCTGCGTTCTCGATTTTGCGCCCCTAGTGGTTAGTGGTACGAACAAGGGGGGGTGTAGTCATGATTCCTATCTCCCTATGTACAATGCTAAGTTGGCACCACCGCGTTAGTTGTTAGTGAGCCATCTTGCCAATTTTGCTGCTTTTGCACGCGACACTGTAGTTGCGTGTTATCAATTTTAAAATGCCTACTCGAGTTTTCTTCACATGAGGACTGTCTGTTGTTTGACATCCTTCACAGTGAGCAGCAAGCTTGTACTGTACATTGTGTACACAAACAGTCTGGGTGACTAGACGGTGCATGTTGTTGTGTGCAGGTTGATCGGCCCACTATTTAGCCATTACATGCACGCAGCTGCAGATACCTGATAGACGAATGCTTGGCATATTGCAGTGCAGCACGTTTGAGTTTCATTGTGATGGGGAACTTTCGCAGGAGAAGAGACTAGGTGATCCTGTGATGTGATACCACTGAGCTGATCTGTACGGTGGAGGGTCC
The DNA here is from genome assembly GCF_964204655.1 of Triturus cristatus. NCBI lineage: Eukaryota > Metazoa > Chordata > Amphibia > Caudata > Salamandridae > Triturus > Triturus cristatus. The sequence goes on along the minus strand of NC_140581.1, from coordinate 435,073,112 downwards.
CCCGTTCAAGCCTAGAGACCTTCTATTAGTCGAATGATACTATTGGTTTACTGGCGACAGGAAGGTTGCTGTTTCCACTGTCATTTACTCATGATTGCTCCTTTCATTGTCTATGATATTGCAACAATGCTGATGCTTCTGAACTTAACAATTTGTCTGATTATGTTAGCCACAGTACTGCATCTTAGGACGCGAGGTTCATTGAATGAACTCTTTCAACTTTACCGTGTCTGTGTCTATTCTGTTGTGGACTGATCTGAGAATAATGACGCACAGGTATGTCTGATTCCCACCATTCGTGAGAATATTGTCATGCGCTTGTTCTGGGTTGTCTATACATTGGGACAGCCGAGCTCAACCTCGGCTAACAAATGGGACACTAAGCTAGTCGGATGAGGGGTTCTGGGTTCTGAGGGGAGTTTGTGGTACACCAAACATGTCTCCTTCGTGCCAGGCACCGCACCCCCTGCCCCTGTCTCCCCTGCTGCCGTCCTTGCAGAGTCTGTGGACATGCAGCGCCAGTTGCAGGTTGGTCAGACATCGCTCCTGTGTGTCCTCCATGGCCACACCAGACTGCTGACATAGATGGTGTCGTACATGGAGGGCATGTCATCAGCGATGTCTGACCAACGGATGTTGCTGAGGTCCATTGACTCGTCACTGACGGCAGCAGTGGTTCTCCTGCAGCGCTCCGTCCCCCCCTACCCCGGCACCATCCGCACTTCCCACTCCCATGCCTGTCCCATACACACCCAGACGTCCCCATGCTCGCACCCCACCAGACACAGGCAGCACACCACCAGGGAAGACCAAGCGCACACCTCTTGTCACGCACACACAGGGGGGAGAAGGCACAGGCACTGGGTCGGGGGAAAACAGCAGCCACGCTGTCACAGTAGGAGTCCGCAGTCCTGACGACCCACCACCTCCGAAACCACTCCCCTTGGCTCTCCTGCCCAACAGTCGGACAGAGAGTCCTTCATGTCCAGTCCGTCCCCAGCCCCAGTGTGACACCACCCCACAAGCGTTTGAGGGATTCCCCGGGCAGGGTAGTTGATTCCCCCCCCCGTCCACACCCTCCCCCAGTTGCGCTGCGACCCATCCCTCCGACCCCCCCCTCCTTGGGGCCTGTGGTTCCTTCGGGTGCAGGGGAGACACTGCGACCCCCCCCCTCCTTGGGGCCTGTGGTTCCTTCGGGTGCAGGGGAGACACTGGAAGAGCTTGCTGCCGTGTGCAGCGCCATACTGACCTCCTCCTTTGGCGCTGCCCCACCCCCTGTGGTGGAGTCGTCTGTCCCTGCACCCACGACACCTACCCGTGCCCCTCCTTTCCCTGCGGTGCCTGGTTCTTCCCCCCCACATGATGCCCCCACTCTGTGGATGATATGGTACAGTGCACTGTGCAGGCAAGCTAGGGGAGACGCGTCCCAACGTGTCCCCCCCCAGGACTTCGCATCTGGCGTGGCCCATGGGCTTGGTGAAGAGTGTACTGTAGCTACTTTTCTTCGAAATGGTGAATGTGGTTTTTTGTTTTTTCTTTGCACACTATGGCTTTTCTGGTATTGCTGTTGGTGCTGCTGCTCCCTGAGTTGGGGTGGTGATGATGTGTTGTGTGTCTGGGAAATGTTGTAGTGTGCTGCTCATGGGGTGGACCCTGGTATATGCATGCCGTCACATGTCGCATGTATTCTTAGGTGATGTTAGCTCTTACTGCATGGTGACATTGTCCCAAGGTGTGTTCCTTACTCTGTGGCACCTGCCATCTTCCCTGCAGGGTGTTTCCCAATTGTTGTGCTGAGCTGTGTCAACATTTCCTGGGTGTGTGACACATCCCTTCGACTTTGGCCATGCATGCTCTGCTATGTGTCCACCTGCATCGTTTGTGGCATCCTTGCTGGACACTGTACTTGTGTATGGAGTGTATTGACATGACTTCATGTGGACATTTTCCCTTTTCCGCACTATGCATGTGTGTACTCCCTGCCTCACACACATGTGTTACGTGTTCTGCAGGGTATTTGGGCACCTGACTGACAATTGTGGGCATTGTATCTGTGTGTACTCCACCCCTTTCCTTCCATTGGAGGCTACAACTTGTTGGCTGCCCCGGCACCTGTACATTTCTATCATTCCTGGAATGTGGGTGACAGTGTGTGTTCCCGTAGGCTCTCTTACTTTAGTGGTGTTTGACATGAGGATACCATCTTGTTGCATGATCTCAGTGTGTGTATTGTGCTGCCTCCGCCAGGGGTGGGTATGCATGTGTAATTTGTCATCACACCCACATGTGGTGTGTCATGCAGTGGGGGAAGGACATCCATCCTCATGGGAGTGGGACACTGCAGTCAGTGATGTGTTGTCATGGCACTCTCAACATTGTCGCACATTGTGTATGCCATCATGCACCCATGGAGTTTGGCTCATCGGAGGGTGATGTACACACCCCCATGGCTCTGTCCACTGCTGGGGGTCCTCTACACCCACCCCTCATATGTCTGGGAACTGCTGGGAGTGATAGGCACCCACCCCTCATATGTCTGGGCACTGCTGGGAGTGATAGGCACCCACCCCTCATATGTCTGGGCACTGCTGGGGGTCCTCTGCACCTACCCCACATATGTCTGGGCACTGCTGAGAGTGATAGGCACCCACCCCTCATATGTCTGGGCACTGCTGGGAGTGATATGCACCCACCCCTCATATGTCTGGGCACTGCTGGGAGTGATAGGCACCCACCCCTCATATGTCTGGGCACTGCTGGGAGTGATAGGCACCCACCCCTCATATGTCTAGGCACTGATGGGGGTCCTCTGCACCTACCCCTCATATGTCTGGGCACTGCTGAGAGTGATAGGCACCCACCCCTCATATGTCTGGGCACTGCTGGAGGTCCTCTGCACCTACCCCTCATATGTCTGGGCACTGCTGGGAGTGATAGGCATCCACCCCTCATGTGTCTGGGCAGTGCTGAGAGTGATAGGCACCCACCCCTCATATGTCTGGGCAGTGCTGGGAGTGATAGGCACCCACCCCTCATATGTCTGGGCACTGATGGGAGTGATGGGCACCCACCCCTCATATGTCTGGGCACTGCTGGGAGTGATGGGCACACACCCATATGTATGTGTCCACTGTCGTGGTACGAGCCGTACCCATGCGCTGATGGCCTGGGTAGGGCACGTACCCCTATGGCACCCCAACTTTGGGGGTGCGGCCCGTACCCATGCCTTTGGGACGTGGGTACCGGCCGTGCCGCCATTGTTGGTGTGATGTAGGGGTAGGCGTGGTATGTGCCGTACCCACGCGCTGATGGCCTGGGTACGGCCCATACCCCAACGGCACCCCAACTTTGGGGGTGCGGCCCATACCCATGCCTTTGGGACGTGGGTACCGGCCGTGCCGCCATTGTTGGTGTGACGTAGGGGTAGACGTGGTATGTGCTGTACCCACACGCTGATGCCCTAGGTACGGCCCGTACCCCTACGGCACCCCAACTTTGGGGGTGCGGCCTGTACCCATGCCTTTGGGACGTGGGTACAGACCGTACCGCCATTGTTGGTGTGACGTAGGGGTAGGTGTGGTACGGTCCGGTGACGGGTACGCGTGCACGTCCACTTCCATTGTGGCGGGACGTGGGATTGCTGGACACGCCCCCCGAAGTGGCCAGACCATGGAGGTAATTGATGTGCATGATGTTTCAGTAATTTGTGGGGCGTGGGTTATGTTTCCTGCCCCTTGCACACACACGCCCCCCCCTTTGCCCCTGGGGGATGTTCTGACCTTCTGCGGTGTCTGCGTCGGTTTCTGTACACGAGGTGGTAGGCTATGAGGGCCGGGATGACGCGTAGGTTGGGGTCCTTGGCTGTCCGTCGCGTACCGGTGCTCCTTGTTCGCGTCGTCCTCAATTTCCCGGCATTTAATGTATGCATAGCGCATTCCCTGCAAAGCACTATTACACACTGATGGTAGTTAATTAATAATCGGATTCAAGCATATGCTAATACATGATCTTATTATAAACCAATACGAATGCAATATTTTTGAATAATTTATTTAATGATAAAATGTAAGGCATTTTAACTTATGGACTTGTCTTATACTGGTTTAGGGATGGGCACACCTTGTTCATATGTCAGATTAGATCTGCATTTAGAGTAGAAATGTCTTACTACTGTAGAGGATTATTTATGAATTTAGTCCTCTGTAATTTGGGCTACTAATTATAGCATGAATATGACACTAGCATTTGAAATTGTTATTAAATGGTATTTTTAACTCATCAGAATTAGTCCCTGCACTATGATATATTCTGTATCATAAACTATTATTGTGCCTCTGAATATTATGGTGATGTCATATTCAGGCTGTATGTATTTAAATTGTAATATTGTCTTTGAACAATATGATGATGTATTTAGAATGTATGCATTCAATATGTTTTTATTTGATTTTATGTATGTGCATTGAAATGATCATACACTGGTCGAACAGAATACTAATATATATATATATATATATATATATATATATATATACACATATATATGTATATATATATATATATATATATATATAATATCAGTTGTTACGATGCATAATGTGTTGTAAAATACCAAATTGTAAAATACTGTATATTAAACAGCAAAGCGTTATAAATATCTGTATACCAATGCACTCCTTCATACAGTCACTCACACAACCACTCACTCACCCATACAGCCACTCATACAACCAGCCACTCACCATTACAGTCACTTGACCACCCACTCATACACCCATTCAGCCACTCACACATGCAGTCACTTGACCATACAGGCACACACACACACTCACTTACTCATACAGCCACTAACTCACTCACTCACTAATCCATACAGGCAGAGACAATCACTCACTCTTCCATACAGGTACTCATACACATAGTCCCTCACCCACACAGCCACTCACACAGCCACACACTCACCTGTACAGCTACTCACACACCCATATATTCATCCATACAACCACTCACACACCCACACACTCACCTGCACAGCCACTCACTCACCCATACAAGCACTCACTCACTCACAAACCCACACAACCACTTACTTAACAATTCACACATCCATACAAGCACTCCCATATCCGCTCACCCCCCCATATAGTCATTCATACAGACACTGGCTCTCCAATACAGGCACTCGCACACCAACTCACTTAACCAAACACCCACTCACTCACCCATACAGCTACGTACACACACATTCACTCACTCATACAGTCACTCACACATCCAGTCACTCAGGCAACCTTTCATACACTGGGTCACACAGCTACTCACATAATTATGTTATAAAAATTATTGCTATAAACTTTTTTGTTAAAGGCATGCACTGGAAACGACAAGCTTTGTAACAACTGATATTCCTCCACCTCCTCGATAAGCTACTGACTGCCCTTTTCCCACCTGTGAGGTTGTGAAATGTCTGTCTTGATATGTTACAGGAAGTGCGTCTTCTCTCGCTGAACAATATGGATTGAGAGAGAGGTGGAGCCAACCCAAAACAGGGCAGCGCAGGAAGTGAAGACACAAGACTTTGGGAGTGTCGCAGTTAGACAAAATGCCTAACTGTGTCACTAATTGCATGAGTAAGTGGCTACCATGTGTAACACAGACACTGCTTCTCCTCTCCTGTGCTGCTGGTCTCAAAGTCTAATGATAATATGGCTAGGGATCAGCGTGCAGGGTTGCACAAGTGAAACGTACAGGTTATGTAAGATGATTTGAAACCTAAATCATTTTGATTTTTGGAAAAAGTTCAAGCCACACTTCAGCGCTATTTAAAAACACGAAACAGTGGGGCAAGTAGATAAAAGTAACCCAAAGTAGGGCCATTTAGCCAAATACTACGAGGGAGGGAAATGGGAATATAAATGTGTATTTTTCGTTAATCCGATGTGTTCTGCTGTGCCTAATTTTTGATGTTCCTGGTATTAACGAGCATGGTGAAAGTAATGGAATGTATCATTTTAATGATTCGCCCATACTATTTTCTAGCTACACTAATGTAGTCTGACATGGGTACTTTCCAATCTATTTTAATAATTTAGGGGCTTATCAACAACAACCGGCGAAAATTATCGCTAAGCGCACTTAGCGCTAGGATAATTATCGCCGGCTAGCGTGGATTTTTATCACTGAGATAGCGTGCTATTAGCAACGCTTATCTCAAAAGCGATAAAAATCCTCACGCTAAGTGGCTAACGTGAGATTATCACTGGAAACCCAGCGATAATCTCACGTCAGCTTGTTGATAGGGACAGACAAACTTAGCCATGATATCCTCCTTCCATAGGAAATCATGGCTAAGTCAGAAAAATACCAGACGTAAAAAAGCAGCGTTAACCGCGGTTAGCACTGCTTTTTTTGTCTCTAACAGGGTTAGCGATATTCTTGATAATAGGAGAAATGTCGCTTAGCGACATTTCTCCTATTATTTTACTCTGGAAGGGGAAGCGTACAGTAAAAGGGTGCTAGTTTTATCTCTGCTTTTTTGGCTTTAAAAGCCAAAAAAGCAGAGATAAAACCCTTGTTAATATGCCCCTAAGCATTTTAAAATAAAGACTAACAGATTGCGCCTCTGTTTTAGTATTAACTAACTTCACTTAGTTTTGGAAACAAATAAATAATTCAGAATAGGACCATGGAAAGTAGTGATTTATAGTTTGGAAGCGTTTGTTACCGAAAACTATATTTCTGTAACATTTGTGGAACTCCCCAAAAAGACACCGAGGCAAGTGTCTGCCCCGCCCGTGAGTCACTGAGATCCGAGCGATTCAGGGCAGCGGATATACAAGGATGCTAGTGGTACGTGGAAATGCGTTTCAGTTCAGAAGGAAAGCGCCTCGTTACTTTATTATAAAAGCGGGCGACGGATAGGCCCCCAAATGACTCTCTGCAGCTGTGTACTCTCTGACTGCTCACCACTGCGGGCACAAATGCAAGCTCAGCATTTAGAGCGAGATTCTCAGAGAATTTTCCAGACTTTCAGGGAATTTTCAGCTGGTACGTGCTAAAGGTCGCCGGGCGGCTCATGTGACTGTTTGATTACGTTACATGTCTGATTAACCGTAGCCTTTCCCAGCGTGACCATGAGAGAAGCAGAGATATCTTGCAGTGATTGGCTGGAGGAAATCATTACACTGCTTACTGGGCTGACGTGAGTGCAGGAAAACCCCTTTCTAATATTTCCCAATGCGGCACGCGATCATTTCACCTGATTCTGATCTCCCGAGAACGAAAGTTTTACACCAAACCTACCTCTGCCAAACTCCGTCTTTTAGTAGAGCAGTAACATGGCCGGCCTCACAAATAAAATCAACATTCTACCCCTGCTGGAGTTCTCGTACTTTTGTGGCACATCTATGATCTTTATTTATAATATACGAAGAGTTACAGGAGTAAATCTGGGAAGCTGAGGCACTCACAGGCTCCAATGAGTACTTCTGGAAACCTCAGCGAATTCTACTTGACGACAAAGCAATGCCATTTCGGCGCAGGCAAATGTAAATAGCAAATGACTAACGTATTACATTTTGTGCAAAGGCAGTTTGGCATATTTGCTGTTTTTTCTTCACAGTGCAAATATTCCCTGGTGAGAAACCTCAGAAGAAAATAGCAGCTCCACGTTGACTTGGGAGGAAGTGAAGCATTGCAGCCGTGTAATGGCGGGAATTCGCAACGAGAACCACTACCACTCGGAAAAACCTTACTAAGACTACTCTAAAGACCGCCTTGATGGCAAGTTATACCCCATTGTTACTGTACCCTGTACAGATTTACATACTCACCTCTTTCTGTTATGTATTGCATTGCATTGTATTGTAATGCATTTCATTCCAAAACCCAAGCAAAGTGCTGTGTTAATCCAGCTCATGTACTTACAAGACCTTTTTGTATGTAACGTCCTTTAAACCTTCTAATTACTTTATAATGTCAATCTTCAGTCACTTCCCATGACCTGAGCTGCCGCACATACCAGTTCAAGAACTTATGACAGCCATTACAAAAATCTGTCTGTGAGTTCATGCTGCATTGATCCCGTCTTGGAGGGACCACTGACCCTCGTCTTCTTGCACTTCAACAAAGGTAACACGCTGCTCTGAGGTCTTCCTGACACCGTGCTGTCCCTCCTCCGACAAGCACCCTACATGCTACAGCAAGTCTCATACTGAGGTAAAGGAGTTCCGCCATGCCACCACAGTCTTTGAAGAGCAACACCAGGTCTCTTGCTACTCCAAACCACAATCAAAACCAGCAGCAACACAGACAGGAGTACCAGAAAACTAAGCCTAGGCGGAGTTCGCGGGATTCCGCAGGCTGTAGAGTGCACTTGGTCATGCCTATTCGTGTTGAATTTCAGCTCCGGGTGTTTGTCCGGTGCTGGAAAATCAACATGAACGGCACCATGCACAGCAAGAGAGGGTGCTGCTTCTTTTCTGCCCCTCGAGTAGATTTTCTACTCGAGTGGCAACTTTCTCAATGCGAACGGAAGGTTTCTCAACGCGAGCGGTTGTGACAACCCACGACTGCCCGCACCGAGAAATCCAACAGCCCACGTTGAGAAATCTCGCCTGTTGGCCTGAGCAGTGTGGCAGGGACAGTGCGCGAGAGAGCCATTGTTCTTCGTTGCAGCTAGTGAGCCAGGCACAGCACGTGAGGGAGCCATTGTGCTTATCCACAGTAGTCGCCCTGATGTCAGCGCGCATAGTACGTGGCCCTGTAATGCCGTCAGAGGCATTCAGCCGTCTCCCAGGTTACCAGGTCAGGCACAGACTTTCTTTAGTGATACGGCTTGCGCAGCTGTTTATGATAAAATTCGGAGATGCACACACCTACCGGCATAAACGGCCATTTGCGCATTTGTCCATGTTGACACTGCACACACCTGCTGGCACTACTGGTGATTTCTTTTGGCATCCTTACACAGTGGCACGCACACCTGCATACATTTACAGATATTGTACCACCCCTCTATCTTTTGCGTGTCATTTCAAGGTACGGTGATGCGTACACCTCCAAGCCATGAGTTCTCAACTTCTAGTGTGTCATTTTCTATTACACAGTGATATGCACACCCCACTAATTCAAACCTTGTGCACAACAGCACAGCACAATAATATTGTATTCTGTCAGCTGAGTTCTGTTTTTTTCTTCGCTTTTATCCATTTCTGTCTCATTTTGTACATTTGTCGGAATTTTATACAGTTCACAAAATGTGTGCACAAACTTTCTCGCCAACGCCACCCATGCCATTTCACCCACCCAGTAAATGGCCAGAGTGGAAGAAGTACTTTCCTAATTATATAAGTGCCATTGAGGAAAAAGGATCCAATGAGTTTCACCTGAAAGGAAGAAGAAAATACTGTTACATAATTTGGGACCAGAAGAGATAAGTTTTTAATCAGATGGAGAAGAAAACAAGATCCGGTATAGGGCAAAATGTGTTTTTAACTGCTTTGGAGGATTTAGACAACTATTACCAACCCACTGTTTGTGCAACCATAGACAGATTTAATTTCTTCCAAAGGAAACAAGGCAAGTTAGAACTTATCAATGACTACGTCTCAGCGCTCAAGAAATTGGCTATTTCCTGCAAATTTGGTGTTCTACACGACGAACTTGTGAGAGACCAAATCATCATGCACACCAATGACTCGAACCTTCAGGAGAGACTATGGGTGAATGGTGATGCACCTCTTCAGGATATTATTGTGATTGCAAAAAAAGTGAATTGTCCAGGAGGTGTGCCAAAGCAGTAGTGAATTCCTCAACCAGTTCTGAGTTGGGCAGCAGTAGTGGTGGGGTTGTTTGCAAAATCACTAATAAGGGCAAAAGCAAGGAAGTTGAAACCTTTAAGAGTAAATCGAAAGAATTTTCGAGGGAAGAAAAATTGGTGTTGTTACAGGTGTGGTAGTAAGGAGGACCTTGCTAAAGACAAAGTATGTCCTGCTTTACAAGCTAAGTGTCTTTATTGTGGCATCGTTGGCCATTTCGCTAAGGTATGCAGACAGTAAATAAAAAAACATCATGTAAAATTAATTGCTGACAAATCTGAATTCGAACAATCGGATGAGGATAATCTTGAATCAGGGCATGTGTTGTGTATTGAAGCTCCTGTTCTTAATTTAGAATGGTGTTCCAAGTCCAAACCAATATGTGAAATGTTGATTGGAGGGGTTGTAATTGCCATAGTAGTGGACTCCGGTTCACAGTATACCATCATAAGTTAGAGTGTGTGGCAAAAGAAATTCCTACCAACCCTGGGCGGATGTTTAGCTGACTCAGATATACATCCAGTTACTTTTACTGGACAGAAAATACCTATGGGCTTTAGAGAACTCAATTTCGAATTCAAAGGCAGATGTACCAACAGCAAGTTGTAAGTTGCAGAAAGGGGCAGTCGTGCCTGGGTTGGGTAGACCAGAAAGCTCTGGGAATAATCCTCAATCCTAATGAAATTGACCAGGTTCTTTCACTGGACGCACTTGAAAGCAATACTGTAGAGGAGTTAAAATGCACTTGCACTTCCAGTGTATTCTCAGGCACTGTTGGCAACCTTAAGGACTTTGTGAAATGTATTGTGCTCAAGAAAGGAGCAGAACATGTTTGTCACAAGGCTCAGAATATACGACTCAGTGTGAGGCAGGAATGCACTGTAGAACTTGAGGGGTTATTAAGAAAAGGGTTTATTGAACCTGTGGAATGCTCAGAATGGCTTGCTCCCTTGGTTGTGGCTGGCAAGCGCAATGGGAAGATCAGGCTTTGCATTGATTTAAGGGACTTAAACAAAAGGATTGTAGTGGAAAAGGTTCCCATGCCTAAAATAAATGAGCTACTTGCCTTACCAAAGAAGTCAAATGGTTTTCAACCAAAGATTTGTCTTCAGCATACCACCAAATAGAATTGCACCCTGAGAGTAAAAATCTTACTGGTTTTGTAACACCCATTGGATGTTTTAGGTTCATACACATGCCTTTCGGGCTCGCTTCCCCCACAGCTGTATTTCAAAGGTTGATGCACCGCTTCTTTAAGGACATTCCCCAAGTGACCTGCTTCCAGGCCGATATCCTTATTATGGGAAAAAGTAAGGAGGAGCATGATGCTACTTTGCATTCAGTCTTGGTTAAGCTAAGAGACAGTGGACCCACAGCTGTACTAGAAAAATGCACATTTTACAGACACTCTGTCTCTTACCTTGGGCATGAAGTGACTGACAGGGGTGTGTTTTCAAAAAGCAATACCATTAAAGCAATTGACGAAGCTCCAGCTCCTACCACTAAGGATGAAGTACGATCCTTTCAGGGTTTAGCCGAATTCTATTCAAAATTTGTTAGGGAAATCGCTGAAAAAACGTTTGGTATGAGACAACTGCTGAAAGAGCATCAAGAGTTTGTTTGGAATGAAGGTTTGCAGAAAGAGTTCATGGGTATTAAAAACGGCATTTGTGCGGTTCCTTTGCAAGGTTTTGACACCAAGTCCCACACATTTTTAACCACAGATGCAAGTGGTAAGGGGCCAGGAGCAGTTTTATCCCAGGGGTCGGCAGATGGGAAGGAAAGTATCATTTTGTTTGCTTCAAGATCTCTCACTGAATCTAAATCTAAGTATTCAGTGTTTGAGAAAGAAATGCTGGCCTGTGTATGGGCTATTAAGAAATTCAGATAGTATTTATGCGGGACCAATTTCACCACGCATGGACAACAAGTTGTTAGTTAAGGTGTTAACTACAGAGGGTGCCGGGAGAACTACTCCACGTATAGCTAGGATGTCACTGAATTTATTGGATTATGTTTATGAAGTTACATATTTACCAGGCAGGAAAAATGTAGTGGCGGATTTCTTGAGTAGATCACCTGTTGGCATTTTAGAAGTCGATGGTAAAGTGGATGTTTGGGACGATTGTAGCATGGCGTGCGATGAATCCGAATTTGCCAAGCAAGCCATTATGTTGGAGGATTGGCAATCTGCGTATGCTGATGATGAGATTTTGGACAAAGTTAAGGAATACAATTTGATTGGTTGGCCCAAAAAATGTGATGTGAAGGGGTGTAAGAGTCTCTGGGAGATGAGAGATGCATTATCTGTGTCGGATTTGGGATTCATTGTACGTAGTAACAGGATTGTTCCTCCCTTTAAATTACATATGAAAATATTGGGATTCAACCATGAGGGGCATTTGGGCATTGTGAAATCCAAGCAAAGGGTCAAGTATTGGAGCCCTGGTATTGACGCAGAAATGTAAAGGTTTGTGAGACATTGTGCTCATTGTGCATCTGCTGACAAGTCTAGGAATATGCTTAGATCACCTTTAGGTGATGTTGAACTACCTTCTGGATCGTGGTGCTATTTGTCTATCGATATTCTGGGTCCAATTTTAGATAAAGATGGGGCCGCTAAATGCATTGTAGTGTTATTTGACTAATTTTCGAAATGGCCGGAACTAAAAGTCTTGGAAAAAGTTGATTCTGAGAGCGTTGTAAAGTTTTTAGAGAAGACTTTTATAAGAGAGGGGATTCTCAAATCCCCTGTGGGTGACAATGGTCCACAATTTACAGCGAAATTGTTTGGTGATTTTTTGTCCAGGAATGCCATTAAGGAAAGGAAAACTTCTGTTTACAACCCTGCTTGTAACCGAGCTGTTGAACACTTCAACAGAGTCATTATGGGGAGTGTCCAGGGCGCCATCAATACTAGGAAGAATTAGAAAGTAGAACTTAACAAAATGGGGCATACAGGATTACCCCTACTGTCACTGGTTTTAGTCCTTTTAAAATTCTGAGAGGGAGAGAGCCTTACACTAAGGACAATGTTGTGTGGATGTATCAAAAATAGCAGACCAAATGGTCACCTGTGGTGGTCAGAAACAATTTGGAGAAAGCACATGAAATCTGCAAGACTTACTATGATCAGAGGAACAATGTCAAGGATTGTGTTCTTAAAAAAGGGGATTTGGTGTGTGTGAAGCTGTGTGGCAAAGTGTGTCTCCTCTGTTAGAAGTTATGGAGGTGTTTAAGTGCTCGGCTAAACTGAGCGATGGAAAAGTTTGGCATTTCAGCAACCTTTCTAAGTGTAACAGTATTTTCTCTTGGCACAATAAAAGAGATGGATCTTTCCATTCTTGTTTGTTGGATGAAGGGGATGAGTCAATCCTTGGTGATTCCCTTGTAGCTTCGTCTTCTGCTTTAGCTTCCTCTGTTGTTCCTGTTGCTGGATTGCCAGTGCGTACAGAGATGATACCTTCTCAGGGTGAGTCCGCGGAGGTGGATACACCAGTTGTTGTAGGTAATCGGAGGGTTACCAGGTCGGGTAGAGTGGTAACCATGCCAGCTAAACTAATGGATTATGTTACCATGCATTAAGGTGTTGTTTTACATTGTCTTATAGTTCACCTTTTTCCTATAGTTCCTTCCGCCCTCATTTTCCCCTGTTTTCACCACCCCTTACCTTTGTTACTACTAGTTAAACTTCTTAATTTTGAATATTATTAAGGGGGAAGGTGTGTGGTGTTCTGTTGGCATGGAACTATGGCAACAGAGTGCCACGTTGTGTATGCTCCAACTGGAATGTGGTGTGTGACAGTTGGAGATTGCGATCCTCTGCGAAGGACCTGTTCCTGTGCTCTAATTTCTGTTGTACCTGAATAAAATGACAACTTACCAGAATCCGCCTGCCGGGCCTCATTTACATCGCCGGGAGGTGGATTGTTCTCGCTCGCTAACTTGACGTTGGGGAGTGTGAGCAAGGAAAATTTCCCCGGGAGTTGGATTTTCCTCGCTAGCCAACTTGAGGTTGGGGAGCGAGAGCAAGGAAAAAAACTCCGCTACACGGAGCAGATTTTTTCAGAACTCTGCGTGCTCCGCGGAGCACGGAAAACTTCTGAAACGGAGCAGAATTCACCACCTGGGCTTGCAGAAAACACGCTGCTGCATATCTGACTGCTAAATTAATGACATCTTGCAGGCTAGCACAACACATGAACCCCAGACATCACCAGCCGGCAATAAAATCTGCAAACTAAAAAAAAAGCTAGAAGCCAGATCTTCTCCTTCAATGCTCTCAGGAGCAACCCCCCCAGGTTGGCACTGACTTGGGGGGTGAGGGTGTCGTGTTTGAAGTATATTATGGTTTTAAAATCACCTTCTACCGCATTCCTGACCTTCAGCAATTTTCAGACAACAATAAAAAAGTCAAGATAACTTGGGTAATTTATGTTCTACCTAGAGAAAGATTGGTGGTTTGTCTAGTGGAAGTTTTGACTCCTGGCAAGGTAGCACAGAGGGTTAATATGCCTGCTGCAAAGAATATGTACCAATCAGAACGTAAAGTGCATATAATGTAATTAGGACAATGGGTTGATGCTTTCGTCTGAGAGATCCTTTCTTACTTGCAGTTTATAAGTTATAATCCCAACATAGAGCAGTGAGCTCTTAACTGTCATCAAAGAGCTGCATGCAAACTGCAAAGTATAGATTAGAGCGTCATGATTTTTTCCCCTGTCTTTCATTATCCTAGTGTTGGAAAAATGGTTCATTTGGATAGAAATCCATTTTGATTATTAAAGAGAAGCCCCCACCATGGTGTTACTTTTTAAATTCTTAGTTTGTGCTTCTCCAGACCAAACAATAAAACTATCCTGCCTACCAGTATGGAAGACATGTGACTCCTACACCTTGTAGTCCTCTATCTTATGTGACATTTCCTGTACATTGATTTATACACCTATGATTGATTGTCTCTGTGTAGTGTGTGATGTAAAGTGCTCTGACACCCTACACTGGTATGAGTGGTGGCAGTGCTATAGAACAAATGAAATGTATTTAAGAGAGAGCCTTTATGGAGACTTGAGGGGCATTGGACACCACAAGCATTTAAGCCGGCCCTGCAGAGAACACTGCACATCTACGCGTTAGGAGGAGTCTCCCATGAAAATCTGCCTCCTAGTTAGCCATCCTAAATCATATGTCAGTGCTTCCACCCTTTTTCAGCACTTTAGCCTTAACGATATTGAAGTCTGACACAAGGGAAGTGGTTATGGTCACCATGGCTACATTTCTACATGCAGCTTGGCTTATATGTATGCAGACTGTAAGCACTGCTTTGCAACATGAGAACGTTTTGTAATTTTTACATTGAGAGAAGGGATGTATAAAGAACATTAATTGAACTAAAAGACTTAGAATCTGGCTAGTATACTTCAAAAGGTGGGTTGTATTATTAAAGTTATTATATAAGAGAGGAGCATAGTGGTTGTTGACCTGATTCAGGATGATTTATGATTGAGAGGGGACTTGTAACAACATTTGTCCTGTTGAAAGATAATATACATTAGAAGGGTCATTAACCCCCTTTATTTTAGTTGCCTCTTAAGTGATTTCAATTTAAAAAAATCAATTGACAGAAATGTTAAAGTGACCCTTGTATATAGGAAATTGTTATGTGTTTTATGGATTTTAATTAAAAATAAACAATTTAAATAAAAAGGAGGATTATAAACCGTTGCCTCTCAGCCACATCGGAGAAACATGATTTATTGAGTGTGATACAAAGTCTTTTACCATCTGTCTTCTGTAAAGAATACAAAGATAGCTCAAATAATCTGGATGTGTAGGGGGCTGTGGATTGGCTGTGTGTGTGTTCTTCGAGAATGTGAAGCAGGTGTTTGTGTGTGTGCATGCACACATACATAACCCTAGTAATGCATGTTAAATTTGGCCTAAAAAAACTAAGGGATCTATTATAATGTCGGGCGGATTGCGACAGCCCGCATGGCGGTGGCGATCCGCCGGACATAAACTCCCGCCCGCCTCCCATTTCCCCCCTGCCATATTATGATGGCGGGGGTACCACGGCAGATGGGAAGACCGTCCGCTGTTTTTCCGCTCAGTGGACGAGTCGACCAGGCGGAAAAGGGTTGAATGGCGGTGTCTGCGAGACACCGCCATCCATATTACTATGCAGGCTGGAGGCAGCCTTGGCGTGGCGGTAGCATCCTAATTGCCGGTGCGGGACCGCCGCACCACTGGCGGCCGGTTCCAGCACCGCTAGGGTGGCGGGCAGACGTAAGTCCGCCCACCATCCTAATAGGCCCCTAACAGTGGTCATCACTCTCAACAGATGGCATGAACCAATGTAACTATAACATCAGTGGCCAGAAATCCTTTCCAAATTAATGACAGTGTGTCCCTTTTACATCCAAATTAATCATAAATTCCTAGGAATAGGTAATTCTTATTCACGGACAAAAGCTTTGTTATTCAGTTGCATGAGTAGGCAAATCCTAACCATGGAAATACATGTCAACTCACACCTCAGTCTGCACTATGGCACTACCACTAGAAACAAATTGTGAGTTGGGTGAAGTCTTTTCTGTACCTTGTCACCATCAATCTCTTCATGTAAATTGCTTAGCTTTATATTAATTTGTCATTCCGTCAATCTGCGGCCAATTCATAAAGACGATAGGTATTTCTTGAGCTATATTTTTGCGCCTTATATTTGCAACCTTGATACTCTTAAGGATTTAAGAATTGCTCAGTAGTGTGCACCTCAAGCTACTGAAACTGTGTGCTGCTGTGTGTATGCCGTACCGAAACTGGTACATTTTCTGCATGATGAAACTCCACAGGCTTTAATTGCAAAAATACTTTATTATTTTTCGTTTTTTCACCAAGAAAATATTACTGCTGGTGAAGAAATCTCTTCTCGTGCAGCAATAATTTTTGATCCTGATGTCAAGTGTTCCAATAGGGTGTGAAAAAAAGAACTTGGAATGTTTGTGAATATCCACGTTGATATAAATGTGTGGGTGTTTGCCTTCTCAGTTGCTAGCGCATAGCCTTCTGGGAAAATCTACAACCACTCCTAATCCTTCTGCAGATTTGCAGCTTGTCAACAGTCTAAAATTGCATCTGAAGGGTTGTGGCACTTTTTGCACAGGTAAGTTCTTCAATGCACAAACAGGGGTGTGAATCAGGCTCCATCCCCTATCATGTGTAGTCTAAACAGCGTGTCCATGCGTGTATATTTGCATAGTGCAAACCTTGCCAGAGATCAGGAGATCTTTGAAAACAAGGGCTTATGCCCAGTGTTAGGATTCACGATAGTTGCAGAGAGAGTGAATTCTACTGTTGTGAGATGTAGTATTCTCTGAAGCAGAAAGATACCAATTTCTTTATGAATTCCAAGGGAGAAGGGAGGACAGTTTTGTGGTTGGGTGGGATGTTTTTGACAGGGACGCATTCCAGAACCTGCGAGCACAGATGAAAAAAGCATATCGGATCACTCACAGAATATCGGGAACACAAATATCGTGTGGACAGAATATTGTATCAAAAGTATTGAGGACCAAAATATCGAGAAGGTAAATGCAAATAGATAAAAATAGATTTACTATTTTTAACTCCGCATCGATGTACCTTGAAGATATTTATGCTGTCAAGGTGCATATATGTAGAGTTATGTATAGTAAAACTTTTCTTTCCTATACAAACTTACCATCACAAAAGTTTTGTCCTCGATATTCTTGACACAATATTTTGTCCACACAATTCTTTTTCTCCGATATTTTGTCGGCACACCAGCCTATCTCCTTGTTTTCTTTACTTAGGTCATTACTTCAAACTACTTCACATATGCAAAATATTAAAAATAGTTTATTTTAATTAATGAATTCCTATTTGTGCATAACAATTCATCACACATATTGTTATATTATTCTAAACTAATCCAAGGTTTACAACCTAAGGCCTAAAAGATGCAATGCCAGCCATACCCATGCTTAACCTGGTGTGGTAGGGACTGTGGCGGATGTGTTGACTGAGCGGATTCCAGTCATTTCTTCTGGCAGAAAGGCAGTTTTTAGAAAATGGGTTTCTGGTTGGCAGAGGTATGCACCCTGTCCAAGCAGAAACAACAATCCAGGTGAGGGTAAGTCAGATATTCAACCTACATTAACCTGTGCTCACCCTCCTGGTAGCTTGGCACAGAGAAAACAGGCTTCACTTAAGAGGCAATGTGTAAAGTATTTGTGCAACACTTCAAATAGTAACACAGTGAAAAACAGCACAAAAGATACCACACCTAATTAGAAAAATAGAGTTGAATTTATTCAACAAAATGATACCAAAAAACAAAATCATATACGTCGAATCAGAGTAATGAATTTTTAAAGACTATCTTTAATTATAGTGCTTAAAAGCTTAAAAGCTCCAAACACAGCTATCTAGTCGCGCTAGAATGAGTCAAATCTAAAAGTTCACACTGACCACGATGGAGCACAGGTGGACACAGGGACCAGCTTTGGCCAGCTGAAAACAGTACCTTAGTTCGTGGTTTCATCAATGTCGAGGATGGGATGCGAGGAACAAAGGGGCCGATGTGTTGCGTCGATCCTCAGGATATAGGTGGTGCGTCAGCTCTGAGCCACACATAGTCAAAGATGCACTTAATCATGGCAGCTGCGGCAATACATCAGCTTCGATGGAGATGCACCGGTCAATGTGTGGAATATGCCCACTTCCAAGATCCCAGGACTGATTTGGCACCACTTGGAAGGGCAAGACTCACAGATGGCAAAGTCCAGGTGCTGTACAAGTGTTGTTGGAAGACTTTTATGCCCCAGAGACTTCAGGTTAGGAGGCAAGCAGAAAAGCCCTTGGAGTCACACTGGGTTCAAGCTATGTAGGTTCAGTCCTTCTCACCCGGGCAAGGCAGCAGGCAGGTCAGCAGAGCAAAAAAACTGTTCTTCCAGAGCAGCAGTCCAGCAGAGTGGCACAGCAGTCCTTCTTCCTGGCAGAGAATCCACATGCCCAGAAGTGTACTGAGTTGGTGGGGTCAGAACTGGGGGAGACTTCAAAGGGGGACTTTGGAAATGCACAGAGATCCTCCTCTCCTACACTGGCTTCAGAATCACAACAGGGGGCTGAGCAGTCCTTTGTGTGGGGACTGGATATATCCTATTCAGGTGTTAGTGTGAGGCTGAGCCCAGATGCTCTCTCCCATCCTGCCCAGGATGACTCTTCAGGATGTAGATGGCCTAGTAGTCACACTTAAGCTCCCTTTGGGTATTGCTGTCTAGAGTTAATGCATAAGACCTAAGTGTCATCCACCCGAAACATATATTGGAGACGGTAAAAATGTTATTTTAAAAATAATTTTCACTTTATGATTAGAAAGGAGTTAGCATTACAATTCCATAAGTACTAAACATGACAGCTCTACCTCCTTCCAATGGGGAATTGCACATGTTAGTTGTAAGAAGCAATCACCAATGTTAACCCATGGGAGGGGTCGTGCCTCACGGTAATGAAAAAAGAATTTAGGAGTTGTTCACTACCAGGACATGTAAAAGTTAAAAATACATGTCCTACCTTTTGATTACACAGCACCCTGCCCTATGGGCTGCTTAGGCCCTACATTAGGGATGATGTATATGTAATAAAAGAGGAGTTTAATGCTTGGCTAGGGGATTTAAATACCAAGTCAACATGGCAGTGTAAACTGCACACAGGTTCTGCAGTGGCAGGCCTGGGACATGTTTTCAAGGGCTACTTAAGTGGGAGGCACAATCAGTGCTGCAGGCCCACTAGTAGCATTTAATTTACAGGCCCTGGGCACAAACAGTGCACTTTGCTAGGGACTTACAAATAAATTAAATATGCCAATTGTGGATGAGACAATCAAACCATATTTAGGGAGAAAGCACATGCACTTTAGCACTGGTTAGCAGTGGTAAAGTATCCAGAGTCCTAAAACAAACAAAATCAGATCAGCAAGATTGGAGCCAAACAGTCAAATAGTTTGGGGTCAGACCACCCTCATGCTGACAGATCTAACAGTGGCCTATATGAGTTCTTCCATTGGTGTTGTAGATGGTTGAGTGCTGGATCCCCACCGGTCATAGCTCCCTCCTCTGCTAGACAAGGTTCTTCTTGTTATCTAACAGTTGATAGTACCATCTTTCACTAATCTTGTCTGTTGATTGGTTGGTACCCACCTCAAAAACATTAATTATTTGGCACATGTGCCCCCAAATCTGTTTTGAATGGGCTCAGGAACAGTAATGGAAACCTTTCCAAAGTTGTGGTTCCATGAGCTGTCTTTTTTGTTCCCTTCACATCCATCCTACTGTGGTTTCTGGCTTGACATTCTGATCATGTGTAGTATGGCACAATAGTTGTAAACACCAGTGAATCTCATGTCTGCTCTCTATTACATCCCATGGCTGAATTCCTAGTTCTGCGATGTTATCAGCTACTGGTGACTTGATGGTTGTAGTTCGTAACTGCTCAAAATCACAATCATTTAGCGAATGTTACAGATGTGTTATTTCTGTCTCCACTGTGGTTGCATATTTTGTTTTGCAAATTGCAGCCCAGGATTCATTATTTCTTACTAATTCTGAATCACAAAATTGTATAGTGGTACATCATAGTTCATATGACAAGTTACAAATAGTACTTTAAAAGTTTCCGCTCCTGACTCAGAGATGCAAACTTAGAGTGTGACTTTGAGACTGTTAAAGGTGCAGAGAAAATCACTAACCCTGGGCGGACAACTACGCTACACTCGCAAAGTTTGCGTAGTTTGTGCTACTTCGCGCTACGCGAATTGCACGTAGCACAGTGAAAAATCGCGTAGCGTAGTTGCCATTTTTTGCGAGCAAAATGACATCCCGGCGAGACTTTTTCCTCGTTCGCGATCAGCAACATCAAGTTGCCGTTTGCGAGCGTGGTAAATAAACCTCCCGGCGAGATTCTCAACGCGGGGAGGTCAGGTTTCTCATTGCGAGTGGTCGCGTATGCTCACGACCGCTCGCGATGAGAAACTATCAGTCTGTGTTGAGTAGGCTGCCGCTCGAGTAAAAGTCTATTTGAGCGGCAGAAAACGACAGCTTGCACCGTGCAAGATGCCGTTTTCAATGATTGCACAGTGCGGACAAGCATCCGACACTGTGCAATCATCGCGAACAGCGCACTACGCAGTTCGCGTAGTGCTACGCATATCTTGCGTAGTGCGAAGTGCACTTCACATAGCTATGCATAACCCTACTACGCGAACTACGCCCAGGGTTAAAAATCACCACATCTTCCATCTTTTGCTAAATCATCCTAGCTCTGTGTTGTAAGCAGAAGCCTAGTGTAAACTGCAAGCACTTTGCCACATAACTTGCCATTAAACATATCACAAATTGAACTGCTGCGATTTATGTTGCTCTATTTGCAATATACTAAGATCAGTACTTTAAGACATTCGCGGAAAACCAACTATAAGTGTTCAGGAAAAATGCACATATTGTTTACAATTGTAGCCCCCCTTTATTCTAACAGTTGGAGATTTGGAGATTTAAGATGGAGGGTCCTGGTTCACTTTGACAATTGATAACGTTTTCTTGATGAGGGGGCTGGAAGCCATGCGCTGGTTGTATCTTCTTTCCCCCAAAGGGTAATATTGAACCACCAAGTTGCACCACCCTGACTCAGGAATTTTCCCTTCTGAACTGGTAACTCTAGCTTGTAAGTTAACTTAAATATTCTTCTGTGGATAAAAATGGCATGTTAATCTACGGTGCTGAAAACGTTTAGTAGAAAATGAACCACAGAATGTCAAATGTTTGCCACGTTGATTTCTTAATCGAAATATCGCAAATTATTCCACCAGCTTTGACACAATAGTACAATCATTGAAATATAACAGGAAAACAGATTGTGTGTAGGGCTTGTGTAACACATAACTTAAGAACTCATGCGTGTTACAGTTTAAGGATTTTTTTAAGTAAATGAGCACTTATAGCAGATCTGGAAAGCTGAAGAAATATTTGCACTTCTTAAAGTAATTCACCTCTTTTGAATGAAGAATTAGAATGTAATTTGATGCTGACACAACTCTGCCCAAAGTCTTTTCAAGTACATTTGAGTATTCACAATGACTCACAGCCTAACGCTGGTAAATAAGAGGTAAAAACACAAATATGACAGTTAACCCCTTCAGTGCCACGCCCTTTCCCCCTCCTGTGCCGGGCGTTGCACTAGTGGGTGGGGATCATGACAAGATAGTCTCGTCATGGGCACAGCGCAACCGTGCTCCATGACGAGACTATCTCGTCATGGGCACTGAAGAGGTTAAACGACAATGGTTAATGACTGAAAGCTGGTGAGAGTGTCATCCCCTCCACTGTTTTCAATTAAAATTGAAGTCCAGATTCATGTGGCAGGTGAGGCATCCTTGTGTTTATTTTCTTTTTTGAAACATTAAATGTTATCACACGCTGTCATCGCTGGTCCGTCCCTCCATGACAATTAGAATAGGTGAGTTATGATAGTAGGCTTTGTGAACATTATCGGTGCAGCTGTCATTAAGTTTACACACAAGAATTTGTGATTTTTTTTTAATTTGTTAATGGATTTTACAAGATTGAGAATCAGTGTTATATCTGTGTATGATCGACTGGCCCTTTTAAATTGTGTGATGCGTTGGACACTGAAGACTCAGGTCTGCCATTTTATATATATTGACTGTCAATATATCTAAAATGACTTGTGCTGCTCGAATATGAATTTACCTTGAAAAAAAAAAGACAAGAGGTGTTTGGTAAAACAGAAACAAACGGTTTAATTAAACACTTCGGCCGGGAGTACAGCTTGCAGAAACGGGTCTGAGGACTGTCTCAAAGTACAATCAATTCGAGCAATTTTTTTTTACAGTTTTGGGCATCATAAAAGTACATCCGGTGATCTTTGTTTGGTAAAAGAATGCAGGCTTTGTCTGTGGCATCATAAATAAAAGGTCCCTGATGACAAATGACGGTGGGCCTCGACCTCGCGTGGACACAATGTGGGGCAGTGGGCATGTTTCCAGATGTCCAGCATGAGGGGTAGTTGAAGACTGCATGTACTGTGTGTGCTGTGTCCTGATTAGCTGGATGTCCTAAGTCCGTGTAGCATCTAACTTTATGGTGTTTTGGGAATGCGTGCATCCCTCTGGCCATGTGTGCTTTTTTGGGGCCAATTTCCCTGTACCAATGTGGTGTCGCTTCCCATATCTGTGGGATGGACATGAGTTTCCTGTTCGCACATTTGTCTGCCGGCTACATGCCACCCCACTTAGTTTGCAGAGCCTGCCTGATCACGTATTTCTGAGTCTGGGTTGATGGAGAGTACATGACAGGTGGATTTGATAATAGTGAAGCAATTTCACTTGTGAATGCAAGTATACAATTATAAGCATTGGCATCAGTTTTCTCAATATCAACATTTAATTTAAGACTTTTAGAGGTATGTCCTTCTATGTGCAGGACTCCTCCACGTGGAATTTTCTACATTTACAATTCATTTTGGAAAATGGCTAGCAAAGACCCATTAAACCCTTTAAAACCCATCTTTTCGCCCTGTAATTCAGTTCGTCTGGCAATATTCTCAACTGCTTCACCTATTTCATTGCACTTGGCATTCTGACATGCCAGACACCGAAGGTTATCTATGGTAATACCATGAGAAGCGTCTCAAGTCTCTTGTTCTTCTTCAAGGCCGTGTCATGAGTTGAGCCTTAGCCGCTTGCCCACGTCTACGCAGATGGTCAAGGAGGCTTAGGCAAGGCCCACTTTCTGCTGCTAGCTGGTTATTTTGGAGGCAGGTTACCACAGACCACTACTTTTCTCCATTCTCAGTGGCCCTGTGATTGTGTGACACAGAGAACTTGTCCTGACTGATGATACAGCAAATATCGTTGTACATTAGACTCTAGAAAGAATGTACAAATAACAGCACAATCTGCCTTAGAATAATCATAAGTGAACGTGTGTACCATAAGCCGATCCTTTTATTATGGCTTCTCTGCAGCTTGAATTTAAAAACATATTGAAACACAGTCATTTGGGATTATCATTGGAAAATATAGGGAATCATTTTCTGAAAAACCGAAAGATGCTAGATGCATGCTGAAGTTTGTATTTTAAAGTTATGGGGGTTATTAAAATGTTAATAAATGCATGAACGGAGGCCAAGCAGACTAAAACGTTCACATATATATCTGCAATAACCATTATTTCCCGGTGTAACAGAAACCTTTCAAACATATTTGTGCCCTAGGCAGAGTAGCTAAAGTGGTGATATGATAACACTGGATAAGTGTGAGTAACATAATATACCCATATTGCTGCCACCTTCTAGTGACATTAGCATAGCTGGTGCATGTAGCACATCAGTGTCACAAGGGGGAAGTATGAATGCTGCTTGTTGATGAATTTATGACTCATGTCTGCTGTATCAGATTGGCATGCCTGGCCATATTTAATCCGCAGTCATCATTTGGCAAAGGCTTCTTAATACGATATGTTCGTAGACTACTAGTACTAGTTCAGTTATACAGAGCGACAGACAATTCATCAAATTAAATGGTCTTATTAGGTCAGAAATGTACTGAGATGTAACCTTATAATGCAAAATTATTTGATCATTCTCATATTTAAAATACATAACATTCAGATGCCTATCTGAGCTTTATGAGTGGGAAGAAGTATAATTTCTAAGAAATCCCTGTGGAGGCTTCTGCGTGTGGTATTTAATCTTGTTGTATGACGGAACCATGGATGCCATTACAATGCATGTCTTAACAATGCAGCCATTATAACTACCACATCTTTACCACACATTCCTTTACAATGAAAAAGAAAGTATTTAGCAGGTAAGTAATAAAGCCTCATATATATATATATATATATATATATATATATATATATATATATATATATATTTTGAATCCGTAGCTTGCTGCGAGAGCAGCCCCCAGGCCTGCAACGTTGGTGCTGTCAGTGGCGGCAGCGGCCACTAAGATACGATCCAAATCTTAGGTTCCAGAGAATTCAGGAATAAGAAACAGCACACCAGGAAACGGCACAAAAACTTTATTGTGCACTAACTTTCGAAGGACGACGCGTTTCGGCGTTTGCCTTTGTCAAGTAACTTCCTGTATGCCCATCGGCCATAGAAATACGAACACAACATTCATGAACATAAAGAAAATACTTCAAAAATACATTGTTTCGCAACCATGATTGACACATCAATTCATTACATCGAGTGAATAATTCAAAAACTATAATGAGTATGAATGTGTTAATTTCAAAGACAATTGTCTATGGAACATATGTAATTATCGTGCTTTAGAATTTGAAAAAATAAATTTGGTTCAAAATACATGAACAATAAAGTTATATTGAATCAATCAATTTAGCACATTTTTACTTTCTGGCATGCTAGAGATCCCACAAACAAATTTATGTGGGCTGCCAGAATTCAATCGATGGGGGTAATCACTCTCCCTGTTCTAAAAAGACATGCTAATCATATGACGAATTCATACTTCTGAGTTAGAAATAACAGTAATAATATACGATATAGTGCCTAATCAAAGGAAGAAAGAAAGAGGTTGCGCATTTTAGTGAAATAATAACTATCCTTCACTGGCACTCAATTACGGAGTAAGCATTACGCGCAATTGCGCAGGTCCTCTGACAAGTCAGAGGATGAAAGTGAATTGACTTAGCTCATATCTTTATTGATAATCCTATTATCATGATATGCAACCAGGGTTATACTGGAGCCTATAAATGAGATAAGTGAGTCGTGTACTTTCTTATTATCAAATCAAATATGTGATGGGCAAGAAACGGAAGTATCCTATGGTGAAAGTTGGAGATTGGGGAGTGAAGGGAAAGTGGTGTATATAAAATAAGTGATGGATAAGGGATATGAGAGGCACAAGGGAGGCTCATGGATATATCCAAGAGCAACCGCTGATACGGACAATGTATATATACCATCCCAAATGAGGAAAAAATGTCTCAACCTAAGTGCAACAAAATCCCTATCTTAATAAAAGTGCAATAAAAGGTGAAAGAAATAAGACTACGGTAATTCAGACTTAAAATCCCAACAGAAATGTTGGGAGTGCTCATGTTTGTCTTGGGACCATGTGGCAGAAATCAGATTGTCTACGAGGCCATAAAATGATCAACTACAAGCCTATATGAGTTGCCAGTTCCTCCCCACTGTTAAGTCCTTTCGGGATCTTAGAATCCAGATCAATAATGAATCTGGATTCAAGTATTCTTAGGTCTTTCTCCCGGTCCCCACCTCGAATATGTTTGGGGATTCTTTCCACTCCAAAGAAACGCAGGCTACTGTTATCTCATTTCTGCCTATTAAGATAGGGATTTTGTTGCACTTAGGTTGAGACATTTTTTCCTCATTTGGGATGGTATATATACATTGTCCGTATCAGCGGTTGCTCTTGGATATATCCATGAGCCTCCCTTGTGCCTCTCATATCCCTTATCCATCACTTATTTTATATACACCACTTTCCCTTCACTCCCCAATCTCCAACTTTCACCATAGGATACTTCCGTTTCTTGCCCATCACATATTTGATTTGATAATAAGAAAGTACACGACTCACTTATCTCATTTATAGGCTCCAGTATAACCCTGGTTGCATATCATGATAATAGGATTATCAATAAAGATATGAGCTAAGTCAATTCACTTTCATCCTCTGACTTGTCAGAGGACCTGCGCAATTGCGCGTAATGCTTACTCCGTAATTGAGTGCCAGTGAAGGATAGTTATTATTTCACTAAAATGCGCAACCTCTTTCTTTCTTCCTTTGATTAGGCACTATATCGTATATTATTACTGTTATTTCTAACTCAGAAGTATGAATTCGTCATATGATTAGCATGTCTTTTTAGAACAGGGAGAGTGATTACCCCCATCGATTGAATTCTGGCAGCCCACATAAATTTGTTTGTGGGATCTCTAGCATGCCAGAAAATAAAAATGTGCTAAATTGATTGATTCAATATAACTTTATTGTTCATGTATTTTGAACCAAATTTATTTTTTCAAATTCTAAAGCACGATAATTACATATGTTCCATAGACAATTGTCTTTGAAATTAACACATTCATACTCATTATAGTTTTTGAATTATTCACTCGATTTAATGAATTGATGTGTCAATCATGGTTGCGAAACAATGTATTTTTGAAGTATTTTCTTTATGTTCATGAATGTTGTGTTCGTATTTCTATGGCCGATGGGCATACAGGAAGTTACTTGACAAAGGCAAACGCCGAAACGCGTCGTCCTTCGAAAGTTAGTGCACAATAAAGTTTTTGTGCCGTTTCCTGGTGTGCTGTTTCTTATTCCTGAATTCTCTGGAACCTAAGATTTGGATCATATATATATATATATATACATATATTCACTGAAAAAAACATAGGTTTTACAGACGTTATAGTTAGGAATTAGCATTTAAAAAACCTTTGAAATTCACTAAAAAACCATAGGTTTCAGGGACGTTATAATTAGTTGTACATTTGACTCATATAAAACCAGATATTCGCCCGTTATAGTTAGTTGAGCTAACTATAACTTGTGCACCCACAATGCACTGGTGATGACGTCACATATTACATCACTCATGATATGGTCAGTGACATCACTGATAACATCACTGATGACATCTCAAATGACATGACTGATGATATCACTGATGACATCATCCAGTGAATGTGTGTTTCTGTAAAGTTTAAATATTTTTCATATATATATATGCCAAGGTGTATTGAAGAATGAGTGGATTTACAAGTGC
Organism: Triturus cristatus; assembly: GCF_964204655.1. Lineage (NCBI taxonomy): Eukaryota > Metazoa > Chordata > Amphibia > Caudata > Salamandridae > Triturus > Triturus cristatus. The sequence continues at coordinate 435,045,415 of NC_140581.1, read as the reverse complement.
CTGCATGGATTATTTAGTAGGTGCGTGACTGACTGTATAAGTGAGTGATTGAACGTGCCTTACTGAATGCGTGGGCTAGTGACTAAACTCTCTGAAAGTCTGTATTAGTCTCTCAGTTGGTGTATAAGCGGCTGCATGGGTTGGTGAGTAGCTACATGAGTGTCTATATGGGTTATTGATTTGTTGTCTGTGTATCTGGATGAGTGCCTGAGTGTCTGATTGGGTGAGTGGGGTGTGTGTGACTCTGTGCATAGCTGCTGTGTGGGTGATTCACTTGTATGGATTCAAAAATGCATCTGGGAAGGGCTGTGTGGGTGAGTTAGTGTGTGTATGGGTGTGTTGGTGAGTGAATGAATGTCTCAGTGGTATATGTGTGAGTAAGTACATATGTTTTAAGGCAGTATATGTGAGTGTTGGAGTATATAAATGACTATACGTGAGAGTAAGTTATTTGAAGAGAGGGTGTATAGATGAGTTTCTGCTTGTATCAGTGATTGTATAAGACAGTAAGTATGTGTGAGTATCTGCATAAATAAGTGATGTGGTGTGTGTATAAATAATACAGTTGGTGTGTATAACTGTATACATGAGTAAATGGGTATGTGATTGATTCTTTGCATGACTGACTAGGTGTGTGAGTAACTCTATGGTTGAGTGGCGGAGTGTGACTGTATATATAGGTGTGTAAGTGCATATTATAGTACTGTATCGATGAGTAACTGCATGTATAAGTGACTGGATGTGAGTGTAGACCTAGGAAATAGTGGGTGATATGTAGTATCTGGCATTGTTGTCTGTATGGTTTCAAAAATAGTAGTCTGTATTTTAGAGTGCCTGTATCCAAGTTTATATTAGGCTATCAGTATGTGCATCAGATTATCACGTGGATGATGTCATCAGTAATGTCATCAGTGATCTCATTTTAGATGTCACCAGTGATGTCATCAGTGATGTCACTGACCATGTCATGAGTGATGTAATATGTGACGTCATCACCAGTGCATTGCGGGCATTTTGCTATGTACAGATATCTGACAGTACACACAACATGCAAACATCATCTTCATCAATATTCATGCTCTGTAAAGTAGCCTTCCACCTGTGATAGCCATGCACCTAAAAGTTACATACCCGAAGTTTTCCCCACTGCCTGAGGTAACATGTTTGCATACGCTGTCCACAGCACAAGGTAATGTGGTACGGCCCAGGGGCAGTATCATGCATAGATAATGAACACATGGACACAGATAGATAGTGGAAGTGGGTACGGGCACTTGCGCTCGACTCCTATTTATTACCAGGGTCACATATCCAGTGACGTCTGTGTAAACCAGCCCTCAGGGAATGGTTGCAGCTAGCATCAACTACAACAGTAATCATTGGATCACACACAGAGATTCAATAATAAAAGGGTTAATAGTTTGTGCTGCAGTAAGGTAGGGACAGTAGATGTGAAATAATACACAAAAGATTCTATCGTAAAAGAACCATAACTTGTGGTATACTGAGATACAGGCAGTAGATCTGAAATAATACACAAAAAGATTGTATCATAAAGGGTCCACCAGTTCTAGTGCACTCAGATAGCCACATCAAAAGCATTCAGCATGTGCACAGTCAATGATGATGCGTGCTGCGGGCGTGCCATACTAGGAACAATGTCTGTTGCCTAAAGGTCTGCATCTGCAATAGCAACTCGATCTAAATTGTAAACACTGCTGTCTGCAGTGTAGGCCAGAGAGTGGTCAGCAAGGGCCCGCAGCCATGTGGCTTTGACTTGAGCTGCCCAGTTTGTCATACACGAAGCAACAAAAACCTTGTGCGGACCCTGCGATGATCCGTATGCGTGGTGCGGAGAGAGCGCACTTGAGCAATGTCTTTTGCCTACAGGACTGCATCATCTACAATAGCGACTAGATCTGAATTGTGAACACTGCTGTCTGCAGTGTAAATTGAAGGCAGTAGTCAGCACAGTCATCCATGAAAACTTTTTCTCACTTCCTCTTCACAAAATACAACAACATAAATGACAAAAAACTCTGCAATAAATACATCAAAACAATTCGAATTGCGATCTCTGAGGTCCACAGTGTAGACTGTTATTCAGTGTTCTTTTCGACTACCAAGAACAATTTGGTCATTGTACTAAACCTATAACTCATCTAAAAAAAGTTCTTCAAGCAAGTATACTAAAAGGAAATTGTGTATATTTCAATAGACGTTGTAGTTAGTTGCCTACTGGATTCTGTAACTAAACAATCACCACTATATCTGAATTGTGAGCCCTGCTGACCGCAGTTGGCCAAAGGCAGTAGTCATTTACGCCTCACAGCCACATGCCGTTGGATTCGAAAGCACGGAGTTGGTTGCACCTGATCGGAGGAGGTACACACAAATCATCACAGACTTTAACTTCTGACATCCTCAATCAAGACCCCATTTCACTGTTCGGACCTGCTGTACCGTGGTGTACTCGACCGACTGCAGTCAGCCAAGCCTAATAATCATGTGCAGCAGTTAGCTACGGAAGCACAGAGTGTGATGCACCTCAACGGAGGGAGTTGTGTGAAAACCAAGCAGCAGGTAATATCGGACATCGTCCATTCTGGGATCAAGACATCGTTCCACTGTTGGGACCTAGAGTTGGTTGCACCTGGTCGAAGGAAGTACCTTCATCTCCACTCTCAGATGCAGTTCTAACATCGTCCATTGTGGGATCAAGACACCGTTCCACTGTTGGTACCCGTTGGACTACTGTGCTAGTAGTATACTGAGCACTTCACGGTGCTGGGCCTCAGGCTGGGCCCTGTGTGTCTGTGTCGCGGTAGCCAGCGTTGATCTCAGGAGCCTACCAAGCTCACAGACCTCGGCCCAAAAGCTTCCGCCGGCACGTGGTGGGCCCTCTTTCACATACAGCAGTGTCGAAAGGTGAACTGTGGGGCATATGTGCGTCGCAGCGGCCATGACGGTTTCTGGGTACCAGCAGGCTGAGAGCATTATTCATGCAGCCACCTTCGCTCATGGCGTCAGCCTCGTGGCGGTGTAAGCTGCGCAGACCTGGCAGACATGTTTGCCAGTCCGGAAGAGAACCACACCCAGAGAAACGTGCCTTTTATTCATACCCCTCTGCTAGCCTAGTGTACGCCGAGCCAGCCCACTACGCTAAAGATTTGGGGGGAAGGGAGGGGCCACGTACGTGCTATGTTTTCATAATATTCCTTACTGACTGTACTATCGTGGTTGCGTCCACTGTCCACTTCACTCAATAGACCATCAGTGTATCTTCACATGTACATGTTTGTGCTCTGCATACTCAAGTCTGTCCGGCACATCCCCTCAACACTTTGCATGGTGTACTTTTATAATCGAGAATCACTTGCCACCTGCGCACATACTTTGCTCCCATCTCTCCCCACATTCTGCATTGTGTGGCAGAGGTCCCATGCCATGTTTGATTTGTGTACATGGCTAGCCACGGTTCCCACAGTACGTAGTGTCATTGTGTCTGCTAGGTATACATGTTGTTTGTCATGTTGTATGTGATTATATAAGGTAGGGCATTTATTTACAAGCAGTGGTTTCTCCCATCTACATATCGCTGTCTTAAAGAGGATACAGAAGTTTTTCTCACAGGTGAAAAATGCACCCACAATGGCCGTCGTTCATTACTATGAAAGAATGTCCAACTGCACGACGCTTCTAAGCTTACAGCCCCCAATCTGGGGTGGTTTCTTAAAAGCATGTCAGCTCCCACAAACAGACCAACATTCACACAGCTTTCTAACAGCAGTTATCTGGTTCTTAATAACATGGACTCCTAAGGAATGTGAGCTGGCATACCATATGTCCTTACTGTTTCAAACCGAGTAACTTCCTGTGGAAATGTCTATTCCAACCCACACAAAGAAACTCCAACAGTTCAACTTGGCCTTCAATACCTATTTTGAAAACAGATTTTATTAAACTGAGCAAACTGAAACCGCTTTTGTTTCAAACAGAAGTGTCCCTCACTTCTGCAAAAGTAATTTATCGACTGCATTTTAAATACGAACCTCCCATTACACTTTGTGAATTGCTACACAATTTTCAACACATCTGACATTTAAGCTCTGGCACACTTTTTTAACACTGTCTCCTCCGGCCTTGTTGCAGGCTTTCAAACTGTTTTTGGTATAATACCAAACTTCATTCATTTGATCATCTCTGGAAAAACAAGAACAGTGCCCATAATTCTCGCTCTGTTTGCGGCCATCCTACTACTATTTTTGCTTGTAAAAAATGGCTGCGCTCCCTGTGGTAACAAGCATGTACGACAGAATACGCCTCTACGCGAAGCTACATCAATACCGTGAAAAAATGGAACAACTTTTCGGCTGCCTGCCTCTATCTATTATCGGAGCCAGCTACAACATGACATTTATTTACACATATGCAATCTGCATGCAACCATCTTTTTATTGAAAAATTGCCCATTCGACTGGCGAAAGGATGTATGCCTTGCCAACATCCCAACAATCGCTCCCGAGATCCAGCAGGTAATGGAGTATCTTGAAAACCATGAACTTGATTGTTCGGGCAGTGGAGCAATCGCAGATGCAACGCAAAAAGGTTTCCTGTCGAAATGGGATTTCTGCGCATCCACGAAAGATCTCCTGCAACGTGTGACCTTTGACAACATCGCAGATTGCCTGCCAATTCAAATTGCCGCTCCAACATTCGAGGAACATTACTATCCCTTCGAGGATATGAATTGGATCGCTTTTCTCACATGATGGCAACAATTGCCTCTTGGAACATTATGCATCTCAAGCCGCTGAAGAACTTCTGGACTACAATCTCCAAGACATGTAAGAAATTCACTTTATTCTTGTATTTATTTTTTCCAACTTTTTTTGCTTTTTCCTAAATATTTTTTTAATACACTTCAATTGAACTATTTTCATATAATAACTTTCTAAGTATGCTTACGCATTTGAACTAGGCCTGGGCTAAATTTCCGTTCCGCTCGCGTAAAATTGCGATAATTTGACATTTTCGCGTTCCGCGGAGAGCGCGAAAATGTCAAAATTTCGACATTCCGCAGCTTAGCGATAATTTGTTTCTTGCTCGCGCTGTAAAATAATACATTCTCGCGCGTGCACGATCGCCTTACCTGAATCCCCGCATTCGCCGACAAGTTTTCCCGATCCGGTCGCGTTCTCCACGAGATGTTGGATTGTTGGTAGCCATTTGCGCTGTCTCGTGACAGTTCGCGCCCGCAGTAATGTCACTGGTCGCGCGATCACTTCTTTCTTCTCACGATCATGCACCGTGAGAAGAGTGAAAACAAGATGGCCGCGCCCGCGAGCAACCGCATGGGTAAGTTGGCGAGCCGCGACCACGCAGAAAATACCGCGAACGGGCGGGAAAAAAACTTCCGCATCTTCGGGATATTTCCGCGTGTTTGCGGACATTTTTAACATTTTCGTGATAATTTGCGAAAGTCACTTTCGCAAATTCCGCCCACCCCTAATTTGAACTCTGTTTTCATTATTGCCCCTTACGTCTCCAGCCTAACCAGGGATGGGTGATCTATGGCCTGTGCAAATATGCTATTTACTTGCTCTATTAGCCTAAACTCTGCCTGCCTGTTATCCACAAAGCCCTTTCACACATATTAGCTCATCCTCAGGCTCTGCTCACGAGCTGGCGATCAAGATCCAAAAACACGTCATTGTTTAGGAACTGGTTGGCACAGTGTGGTAATCGTATCCTACCTTTATTTTCATTATACAATTACAGTCATTCATGTGTAATAGGCATTGTTTATGTCACATGGAACTGCAACATGTAATGTGGAATTGACTGATGCAGGAGCCTAGGTTTGAATACAGCAGAAGCGGTTGGAGTTTGCCTCAGCTGGATGCACCAGTGGGTCCATTAATGGCACTTAAATAAAGACACTTTTTATATAACTTGCAGACTCCATCGCTATATTACACACAGCCACTTTCTTAGACACACCTGATTTCACCATTTGTCTTTTGTGGCATTGCAACAGTCTGCATTATATTCTTCACGATTATTTCTTTATTCCTGCTTGCTAAAACACTGCATTCGAGTCTTCACACCGGTAGGGGTGAGTAATTCGCTTCGCACTCCCTGTAAAGTAGAAACGCATACTAACACTACTTACACAGCTATGCTTCAACGCCCAGAGTACATCAGTTTACAGCAATCAGCTCACGGTTTAGGCTCACGGTTTTATCCCAGAGTCTTCAGACCGGTAGGAGTGAGTAGTTTGCTTCCCACTCCCGCTATAGTCTAAATGCATACTAACACCACTTGCACAGCTATGCTACAGCGCCCAGAGCACATCAGTTTACAGCAATCAGCTCACAGTTTAGGCGCACGGTTTCATCCCCGAGTGTACCGCCACCTCATCTCAGCACCATCTCACTCTGGGCAAAATAGCACTTTCTCCAAAACTACTGAACGGATTTACACCAAATAAACAAAAGCATGCTTTCTAGACCAAGACCCTTCTCCCTGCCAAATTTGGGGTAATTGCGTTTACCCGTTCGACCTGTAGCTTTGTATAAAGTTTCCTATGGAAATTGCATGGAGAAAACACGTTTTGGGACCCCCCTTTTTTCTCGGGACCCCCCTTGATGAATCACTCCCAAACTTTCACCATAGGAGCTGATATGAAAAAGAATTAGTTTGGAAAATTTCATGAAGATTCATCAAACAACGCCAAAGTTATAAGCAAAACAAAAAATGCTCTTCCTAATGAAACTTGGTCCTAACTATAACTACCTACTGGCGACCGCCAGTAGGTGATATATATGTGTGTGTGTGTGCATATATATATATATATATATATATATATATATATATATATATATATATATATATATATATATATATATATATATATATATATATATATGTGTGTGTGTGTGTACATATCTATATACATATATATCTGTACACACACACATATTATCTACTGGCGGTCGCCAGTAGATAGTTATAGTTAGGATCGTGTTTCCATAGGAAATCCGCGACATTCTATTTGGAATAACTTTGGCGCCGATTGACGAATCCTCGCGAAATAGGTGGGGCGCTCCGCTCCGCTCCTTCCCTGAAAGTCCCGGGGGGATTCGTCAAGCGGGGGCTGAGAAAAAGGGTGGGTCCCAAAACGCATTTTCCCCATGCATTTTTCCATAGGACCTTTAGTCAAAGCTACAGCCCGAACGGCTGAACAGAATTACTTGAAATTTGGCAGAGAGGTAGTCCTCAGGTCAGGGATGTGCCTTTTGCAGGTGTAATTCTGTTCAGTATTTCCTGAGAAAATAGCATTTAAAAGCATATATATATCTATAAGCGCGCACCGTGCGCGTACGGTAAAACTTACCGTACGCGCACGCTGCCGTGCGCGAGCGCGATTCTGATTGGTTGTTAGATCTTAGTAAACATTCGAATCGGTCGAAACCAGGAAGTGTCAGCCGCCATTTTGTCTCTCGCAGTCTGAGGGGGTGAAAAACAAAGGTGGAGAACGTGAAAAGGGGGCAGGGTGGACAGTTCCTGACCCCCTAGCCTTTGTCAGAAGGACCCCCAAGGGCCAAAATTTCCTTTATTTTTTTTGTGAAAAATCGCGGAGTACGCGTAGCGTGCACGTACGGTAGAAACGAAAAAATTCCGCGAACTGCACCGCGCGCCCACAGCGCACCGTGCGCGTACGGTACGAGCACTGTGAAAAACCTTTAAAAAAAAAAATACATAACTTAGCATTTAAAAAAACGTACAAATTCACTGAAAAAACCATAGGTTTCACACACGTTATAGTTAGGAATTAGCATTTAAAAAACCTTGCAAATTCACTTAAAAAACAATAGGTTTCACACATGTTATAGTTAGCTGGACATTTCACTCGTGAAAAACCATTGAAATTCCCCCGTTATAGTTAGTGCAGGCAACTATAACTCACGCGACTGCAATCCTCTGCTGATGACGTCAGATATTACATCACTGATGACATATGTGTCTTTCTGAAAAAAAAATATTTGTAATATATGTATAGCTAAAAATTAATGGAAGAAGACATGGGTAAATAAGTGTCTAAATACAGTGATGTAATATCTGACGTCATCAGCAGAGGATTGCGGTCGCGTGAGTTATAGTTGCCTGCACTAACTATAACGGGGGAATTTCAATGGTTTTTCACGAGTGAAATGTCCAGCTAACTATAACATGTGTGAAACCTATGGTTTTTTAAGTGAATATATATAAATATATATACATAGATATATGTGTGTATTGGTACATATATATAAACATTTATATATTACCTACTGGCAGTCGCCAGTAGATAGTTATAGTTAGGACCTATTTTCCATAGGATATCCGCTTCATTCTATTTGGAATAACTTTGACACCGATTGACGAATCTTCGCGAAATTGTCCAAACTTTTGGCCAGCTTCGGTCCGCTCCTATCCTGAAAATTTCACGGTGATTTGTCAAGCGGGGGCTGAGAAAAAAGGGGGGTCCCAAAGTGAGTTTTCCCGATGCATTTTCCCATAGGACCTGTTGACGCAGCTACAGCCCGAACTGCTGAACGGAATTACGCAAAATTTGGCAAAGAGGTAGTCCTCAATTCAGACTCGTGCCTTTTGATTAAATGGTGTAAATCCGTTCAGTAGTTCCTGAGAAAATTAGAGTTAAAAAGATAGAAATATCTGGGCGGAGCCTAACCACACATCTCATCGTGAGATCTGATTGGCTGTCAGTACTTCATCCAAGAAGTGTTGGCAGCCATCTTGGGACCAATATACATGATAGCACCTCATTAAAAAGCATTGCAGTTAATAGAAGGTTTTAAGACTTTAGTCACGTTATAAATCATTTGTTGATGGTACCATACTCATTTTAGGAATTGTGGTGTGTTCTAAGGTGGTTTTACCATGTGAAAAAGCCTTCTGCTGTGATATCATGAATCATGTTTGAGAGAAAACTATTTTCTCATGCTTTTCCCACAGAGGTTTGGAAGGTGATCTATAAGCTAAACTGAGAGCATATTTCCTGTAAATTCACATTATCTTTCTCAGTCATGTGAGAACGAAGTCTGACATTCTCAGTAAAACATGTACATCCAACAAGGGCAGAGACTGTCAGTTGATTCCTTTGTGTTCTGCTGCAGCTTCCCAGAGTGTTCTCAAGAACAACTAGAGCCCTAACAGTCCTACTTATGACAAATGTATTGCACACCTGAAGCCATCTAGATTGGAATAAACTAGTAACACTTAAAACATTTAATTTAAAAAGGAACAAAATGAGGGGGTTCATTTTGCCATAGAAAGTATGATTAGTGCTGCAGAAAGAAAAATTAGGGCACATTTTGAGTGATTTCTCAAATCCTCATCACAGAATGTTGAGCTGAAGCAGAAACTCCAACATGGTTCCCCAGTTGCAAAGTCTGCAGCTCTGGAAGTAACACCACATCCTCTCCCCTAGGTGCAACATTTAATCAAGTGGTTAACTGGATAAAAAAACATAAAGATTACAAATAATTTAAAAGTTCTTTGTCGCTATTTGAAAACTCAGAAAATATGTCCTCATTTTAGTTTTTTAGAGCACAAACCATAATTTTGATGCAAATAAGACCCTCTCATATATGTAAGTTCTAAAGGAAATGCTCTAGGTATTACAGTTTTGATTACATCAAGATGACTTCAGGCGTTCCACACTTTTGTAATCAATATAGAATGTTAGCAATCTATTTGTTCATTGGGATACTGTTGAGAGGCAGAGGCCAGGGGCACGGATTCTGAAAATTGAAGGCAGGTAGGAGAGTGCAGAGGCAACAATTTGACCACACTGGGCAGGCAGGAAGGGCAGTGGCAGCACAATAGACTATGGAGGGCAGTGGAAAGGGGGGCAGGGGCAACAAACCAACAATACAGGACTGGCAAGAGAGGCTGTGGCAATATAATAGACCATTGTGGGCAGAAGGAAGAGGCAGTGGTAAAACAAACATACATGCCAACAGACCCGTTTCAGCCAGGAAACGTCCAATGTTTTTAAGCTCAAATGGGTTTTATTTGATCTGTCTCCTGTCTACAATCTCCTCGTTTTCAAGTAACTCAAAGGGGAAAATCAATACCCCAGTTTTTTTTTCAAAATCTCCCTCTTACCAAGTTCAAAATGTTCAAAAGTATGGTACATTGGATCATGGTAGGCAGGAGGAATTGGGGTAGGGACATGGACTCGGATAACAGAGGACAGGAGGGACATGGAGAGGTGCACCAAACTGACCCTACAGGGCAGGCATTAGGGTTTGCAGCAGCACAATACACCACACAGGGCATGCAGGACGGGAGTGCAGCACAACAATCCATAGAAAGCAATAGGGGACAGGACCATGCACATGGACAACAGAGAACAGAGGGGAAAGAGGCAATGGTAGCAAGCTGACCATAATGGACAGACAGGAGAGAAAGCTGCAGCATAACAGACCATAAAGGGCAGGACAATGCGTCAGACAAACGTCAGACAAGCCAGGAGGGAGGGAATAGGGGTCTGCACATGGAAACAGAGGGCTGGGGGCAAGGGGGCAGGGCAGCAGCAGCAAGATGACCATGGAGGTCAGGCAGGATGGGCACTAGAAACAAGACACACCATGGAGAGCAACAATGAGACTATGATGGCATACACACAGACCATGGAGGGAAGGTGGGAGGGGCCATGGCAGCACAGAAGACCATGCATGGCAAGCGGGAGGGTTAGTGTCAGCACAATGGCTATGATGGGCAAGAAGGAGGGTGCAGGGGCATGCACAAAGGACCATGGAGGATAGAAGGGAGGGTCAGGACCTGCGCACAGACAAGAGAGTTCAGAGGAAGGGGCCTCACAACAGACCGCGCGGGGCAGGCAGGAGGAGCAGTTGTAGCACAACAGACCAGGGAGGGTAAAAGGGTGTGGCAGTAAAATGGACCATGGTGGACAGGAGGAAGGGGATAGGGGAATGGCATGTGGACAGGAAGGGTGGAGGTGGCAGGGACAGTTTACAGTCATCTGACAATGCTAGGCAGGTGGGAGGGGAGTGGCAGCTCAACAGAACACTCAGAGTAGATAGGGGTGGCAGGTCCATGGAACATGTTGGGCAAAAAGGATGGAGCAGGGGCATGCACAAAGACATCGGAAGGCAGGGGGAAGGAGAATAGGGGCAGCAAGCTAAGCACAGAGGCTAAGCAGGAGGTCAATGATGTGCCATAGAATTGAGGAATGGAGGGCAGGAGGAGTGGACTGGTACATCATGCTAAATGGAGGGCAGTGGCAGCACATCAGACCATGCATGGCAGGAGGGGGGAGGCTAGTCCATGGATTCAGACAACAGAGGATAGGGAGGAGGTGGATGGGGCAGCAAGCTAACTGTTCAGAGAAGGTGGGTATTAAGAACTTTATTGTTTTTAAAATGTGTGTCTGTGCGCTCTACTTAAAATATGAACAAGTATGCAGCATAATCTCACTTTTATTGAGGAAGAAGAGGACGTTTGTGACTGGGACTCCGGGCTCACTGGGAAGAAACACCCCCTGACCCTCCACCCCCATCGCAAAATGTAATGCCCATGAAAAGGTGAGGTGTTATGTAGAACATAGTCCTGAGAGCACGATTGAAAATGAAAACTAGATATAGTATATGGTATAAACTATGCACCAAAAAGTGTGATATAAGATGAACTGGGACGTGAAATATAATATGCAATACATTGTGCGCAATGACAGATTCATTGGAGAGCGCGAGGTAGCACAGGCACTAGCGCGTGCTATGCGATATGCCCCTTGGAGTGTAATATGCACAGGGCAGTGTTGTGTAACCTAACTAGTCTCTAAATGTGTAATATAAAATATGTGCTGGGGAGTGTAACGTTGCATATGCACTGTGACAAAGATATGGATCCCAGATTGCAATATGTATGGCATAGCGCTGTGCGTTATAACATAGGCATCGAGGACGGCACATTAGATGAGGCAATATAACCCGTGCGAAGGCAAGTGTGGCATGACATATTCACGGGGTGGTGTTACAGTGCACATGGGCTAGAGAGTGTCATAGCATACGCACTAGCTGGTGGAATACAACAAAGAGGTGTGTGGCACTCGGCGGGCACTGGTGGGTGTAACACAGCATTGGGCTCATCCAGGAGCACGCTGTGACTCTCAAGTGAGGTTCGTCTCCTTTCCAGAGAGTAAAATAAAAAGTATTACACATCCGGCAGTGGATGTGTGTTTTATTAACCATGAGGGGGGTTTCTTGCAAAGTTTGGTCAAATTTTTGTCCAATCCCCTTTGAATGGGTAGGTGTGCGTGTGTATTAATTGTGCCCGTCAATAGCTACCCATGTTTGTATAAATAAACGACAAGGGTGTCTACTTGGAGAGTACCCACCAAAGGGGGCACCAGGATTAGGCACGGTAGGGCGTCAGACACGTCAGAGCTTCACTAGCGGTGTAAATACATTCCACGTGGATTCATTGTATGCATAGTCGCCTTTTAATGAATATCACGCAAATCGTCATGGTGATAGGTACATACGGTTTGTCCAGCATGTCCTAGGTGTTTCTATAAATATATTTAAAAAACAAATAATAAAAAACAATGGACGGCCCCGGAGGATGGGGTCCCCGGGGCCATAAGTAGCCTGAGGAGGGGGGCAACGCAGCCCCCCTCCTAAAGAATTAAAAAACAAAATAGGCCATGACCCGGGGGTTGGGGTCCCTGGGGCCGATTAAGGCCTTGGGAGGACCAAATTAATTTTTTTCAACAAAAAAAATTAGGGTTCAGGCCCTGGGGGATGGGGTCCCCAGGGCCAATAAATTAGAAAAAGAAGGGGGGCCATACAGCCCTCCTGCTTAAAAAAATTAAATAAATAAAAGACCGGCATCACGCCGGAGGCCACGCCCCCTCCTTGCAGCACTCTGCAAACACGCCCCCTGGCCAGTTGTAAGTTGCGGAATTTATTCCCCTTCAACACTGAGGGTCCCTGAGGGCCAACTAGTCCAACGGGTATCTCCAGTATGCGCCAGGGAGCTGCGTTGCAGACAGGTGTTCTGAGGCCATGCCCCTTTTTACACCTCTATCCAACGCAGCTCTGTGGCGCTTACTGGAGGTACCTAGTGGGCTAGTTTGACCCTAGGCACCCTTAGGATTCAAGGGGACTTAATCTCTCAACTTAGAACGGCCACAGGGCGCTTTTACACAGTGGTGAAGGGAGGGGACGGGGCCTGAGGTGACGTGTGCAAACACGCACTGTGGCGCGTTTTCAGTTGGGGAAATAATTCCCTTTCAATCCTGAGGGACCCTGGAGGCCAACTTGCCCACCAGGTGCTTCAAGTAAACGCCACTGCTCTGCGTTGCAGAGAGGTGGTGCAGGCCGTGCCCTTTTTTACACCTCTCTGCAATGGCGCTTACTGGACGTACCTAGTGGGCTATTTTGCCCCTAGGGACCCTCAGGATTCAAGGGGACTTAATCTCCCAACTTAAAAAACGGCCACAGGGCGTGTTTACACAGTGGGGAAGGGAGGGGACAGGGCCTGAGGTGACGTGTGCAAATACGCCCTATGGCGCGTTTTAAGTTAGGCAAATAATTCCCCTTCAATCCTGAGGGGCCCTGGGGGCTAACTAGCCCTCCAGGTGCTTTCAGTAAGTGCCACAGAGCTGCGTTGCAGAGAGGTGGGCCAGGCCGTGCCACTTTTTACACCTCTCTGCAACGCAGCTTTGTGGCGCTTCCTGGAGGTACCTAGTGGGCTAGTTGGACCCTAGGGACCCTCAGGATTCAAATGAACTTAATCTCCCAACTAAAAGCGGCAACAGGGCGTGTTTACACAGTGGTGAAGAGAGGGGACAGGGCCTGAGTTAACGTGTGCAAACAAGCCCTGTGGCACGTTTTAAGTTGGGGAAAAAATTCCCCTTCAATCCTGAGGGACACTGGGGGCCAACTAGCCCACCAGGTGCTTCCACTAAGCGCCACTGCGCTGCATTGCAGAGAGGTGGTCTAGGCCGTGCCCCTTTTTACATCTCTCTGCAACGCAGCTCTGTGGCGCTTACTGAAGGTACCTAGTGTTCTAGTTAGACCCTAGGGACCCTCAGGATTCAAGGGGACTTAATCTCCCAACTTAACAGGACACAGGGCGTGTTTACACAGTGGGGAAGGGAGGGGACGGGGCCTGAGGTGATGTGTACAAACACGCCCTGTGGCGCCTTTTAAGAGGTAGTTTTAATCCTCTGCCCTATTATATACTAGGGGCTTACAGAGGAGGTCATGATAATCACAGGGGGACCCCAACGCATAGTGTTCCCTAGTGTATGTAGGTGTTTTCACTGTATTCTGAGTGTCTTTTAACATAGCACTGGCTCTAGGACTGGTTAGTCAGACTCAGTTACCACCAATATCCGTCTGAAAAAGTTGAGGGTACAGGATGATTTTGCAACAAGGCTTCTTTCTGCTCTTCTGTTTGTTCTTTCTGCACGTTATCCTTCTTCCTGCACTTTTCTTCGTCTTTGAGGACTTCTGTTGCTTCTTTCTGCATTTCTTTTTTTTTTTTTTTTTTTTTCTTTCGGTGCGTTTTTTCTTCTTTCTTCACATGTCCTATCTCTGTAGGCATAGTTAGAAATTAGCATTTAAAAAACCTTTGAAATTCACTGAAAAAACCATAGGTTTCAGACACGTTATAGTTAGGAATTAGCATTTAAAAAACCTTAGAAATTCACTGAAAAAATCATAGGTTTCAGGGGCGTTATAGTTAGCTGGACTTTTCACTGGTACAAAACCATTGATATTTCCCCGTTATAGTTAGTTCAGCTATGCACTGCTGATGACGTCACATATTTCATCACTCATGACATGGTCAGTGACATCACTCATGACATTACTGATGACATCTCAAATGGCATCACTGATGACATCACTGATGACATCATCATTGTGATAGAGTGGCAGACCTCCTCTCCCCCTAATATAACCTTTGATACACACATTTAAAAATAGAAACTAAAATCTTCAAAACAATGGACATACCAATACCAGTTACAATAACCTATTTAGTAATTCTAGGATCCACATACACATCCACTCATTCACCAACAATCCTATACAGTCACTCATACATGTACTCACTCATCATATGTACTCATACACCTATACATCCTGTTACACAACGCCACTCATCCATAGAGTTACTCACACACATAGTCACTCATGCTAATAAAGAATCAAACATCCATTTACTTGCATATACAGTTATACACACACCACCACACTTACTTCTGCAGAAACTTACACATACTTAGTCTTTTAAACAATCACTTATAGAAACACATACTTATTCATACAGGAACTCTTTCAGTCTCTCACTCTCACATATACTCACTCATATACACCAATAGTCACATATACTAGTTTAAAACATATGTAGTTACTCATAAAGACACTATTGAGACAGTCATTCACTCACTAACACACCCATGCACACACTCATCCACCCATACAGTCCTGCACACATGCTGTCTTCAAAACATTCAAACAGTGAGGCACTCATTCATGTGCCTATGCACGACGTAATACCCCCACCAAACCATACAGACACTCATACTGATACTAATAACCTATATAGACACTCATGTAGCTACTCACCAACCCATGCAGCCACTTATACACAAAGTGAGAGACTGATACAGATATTTACATATTTAAACAGTACTCACTAAGCCATGTATTCACTAATATACACTTAAACAGTCAGTTATACAATCAATTTTTCAAAAACAAATCATCCATTTAGACACTTATATACCCATTTATTCTTCCATTGACCATGAGATATACATATATAAAACATATGTAATTTTCAGAAAAACACACATTCACTGGATGATGTCATCAGTGATGTCATCAGTGATGTCATTTGAGATGTCATGAGTGATGTCATGAGTGATGTCACTGACCATGTCATGAGTGATGTAATATGTGACGTCATCAGCAGTGCATTGCGGGCGCGTGAGTTATAGTTAGCTGAACTAACTATAACGGGGGAATTTCAATGGTTTTGTACGAGTTAAAAGTCCAGCTAACTATAACGCCCCCGAAACCTATGGTTTTTTCAGTGAATATTATATATATATATATACACACATATATACACACACATATAAATAAATAAATAAATATATATATATATATATATATATATATACACACACACATTACCTACGGGCAGTTGCCAGTAGGTAGTTATAGTTAGGACCTAGTTACCATAGGAAAATCGTAACATTCTTTTCCCAATAACTTTGGCGCCTGATGACGAATCTTCTCGAAATTTTCAAAACTGGTGGGGCGCTCTGGTCAGCTCCGATCCTCCAATCGGGGTGATTCGTCAAGCAGGGGCCGAGAAAAAAGGGGGGTCCCAAAACGTGTTTTCTCCATGTTATTTCCCATAGGAAATTTTGGAACAGGCTACAGCTCGAACTGCTGAACGGAATTACACCAAATTTGGCAAAAAGGTACTGCTTGGCTCAGAAAGCAAACTTGAAAAAAATGGTGTAAATGGTGTAAAAATGGTGTAAATCCGTTCAGTAGTTTTTGAGAAATTAAGAAATAAAGATAGTGATATCTATGGCCGCGGAGGATCCGCGCACCCTCCCGATCACGAGCTTCATGATAATTGGCTGTCAACACTCCAAACCAGGAAGTGTTGGCAGCCATCTTGTGCCTCGGTAGAACCGAGTCACAAGAAAACAGAAAAACAAATGCACAAAACAGGAAAAGGGGGCGGGGTAGAAACTCCTTGACCCCCTAGGGCTGCTCAGGGGGTCCCTCAAGGACTCCCAGGGCCCCAAGATTTTTTTTATTTTTTTTTTAAATCGTGGGATGGACGGAGGATCAATGGATCCGTCCGAAAAATGTAATAAAACGAAGTGCGGGCTCCTGCGCTTCGTTATTAATTAACCCCCGGGTGGGCCAAGACCCGGGGGCACTGCAAAAAAAAATTGCGGGGGCCCAGGGGGACCCCCGCAGCCCCGGGGACCACCACCACCCGGGGCTTTCGATAAATATTTGCGGGGGGGAGACAGCCCTCCCCGCTGCCCCGCTGCACCGGGTACCGCCACCCCCGCAGCTTTTTTCACAAAACAAATAGACCTGTGTAGGGGGGTCGAGCCACCCACACGCCCCGGGGACCGCCACCACCACCACCACAGGGCACTAAAATTTAAATGCGGGTGTCCGTTATGGACCCTCGGCCCCAGGGACCACCATTGCAATTGTTGGGAGGGGGGCCATGCAGCCCTCCTCCTGGAGCCTTTCATGGTCCTGGGAACCGCCCCCAAGGGCCGGCTCCTGCAGTGTCCTGGGGTGCCCACCCCCGTGACACTGCTGTTTGCAATGACAGGGCGGGAACCTCACAGCTCCCGCCCTGTCATTGCAAACTGCTTGCTTCATTGAAGCGAGAGCAGGGAAACCTGCTCTTGCTTCAATGAAGCAAAGCAGATTGCTTTTTTTCATGGGGAGCTGCATGTTAGCAGCTCCCCATGTGGAAAAGCAATGCCGGCTCCCGTAGGACGAAGGGAACTGGTGGGACCGTGGGGGCATTAGAGCTCCCCCCACGGTACCCAACCTATGAGATAGGCCCCGGGGGATGGGGTCCCCGGGGCGAATAGTTATTAATGGTAGGAGACTGTTTTTTTTTATGGAAAAATAAGGAGTTGCGCACCTAGCGCGGCGCTCAGCGCTTCCCCTAGTGTGCACGCAAGGGGTACGCGACTTCAAGCGCGAAAAGCTATGCTGGCTCCCGAAGGTCGCGGGGAGCCTGTGAGACTGTGGGGGCATTGGGGTGTCCCCAACGCATGAGGTAGGCCCCGTGGGATGGGATCCCCGGGGCGAATAGTAATTAATGGTAGGAGTCGTTTTTTTTTAATGGAAAAATAATGAGTCTCGTACCTAGCTCGGCGCTCAGCGCGGACCCCTAGTGTGCACGCGAGGGGTACGCGACTCCAATTTTGCGCTGGGTACGCAACTCCAATTTGCGCTGGGTGCGCGACTCCAAGCAAAAATATTTTAAAACATTTTAATAAAAACCTAGGTTATATGTTAGGATATTGGGTGGCTCTAAAAAGAGCCCTTGTGTTTATTGGGAGATTTTGTAGCTACATGTAAGTGCCAATGCAGAGTCTTAAGTTGTTGAGAATGACTCTGTTTCCCTTATTTGTGAAATGCACACCATCAGTCCTGTAGATGCAATCCATATTAAAACGCAGATTGTTGTTGTATATGGACACCATACTATGGTCTCTGAGATAAGCAGAAACAGCTTTATTGACATTTTTTCTAGCTTTCTCAATCTGTGGACAAAATTGATTGGACCTGTTCCATTTCTGTCTTTGGCATATTTAGAGTACACAAAGGCAGTTTGGGGAAAATGCAACATTTATTCTGCAAAGGTGTCCTTCATTAGCATTTCCAGAGCTAACCCAGTCAATGTGCCTAGGTCATTGCCACCACACTGCACAATCATGAGGTCAGGTGGTTGGAGATGCAAAAAGGATTTAACCAATGGCATCAATTGGTGCCGCTTTAATCCTCTCTGTCCAATCCATTTAATGTCTACATTTTGCAAAGCTAGGTCTTAGTCAATACCTCCGCTTTCAGCATACCTTTTGCACCAGAAAATATAGCGGTGTCCAATAATCCACACAGAAAGCATCTTGAAGGGATTTCAGTAGGTAATCAGAAAATGTCTGCAGCTGAGTTAGGCAGGTGGAAGAATAAAATCTATCTAAAATGGTGGACAAGATGCTGTTTTTCAGAAAGTAGAGATTTGATTGGCTGTTTAACAACACTCTACATTCAAAAATAGGGTGCATTTCACTTGGTTTAGAAAGCATGTTTCTTATTAGTTATTAACAAATGTTGGAAAAGTACAGCAGAGAGGATAAGGGCAGGCATTGCAAAGCCAACCACACATGCATTTGTAACATTGTGTGGTGAACTTGTGACCTGGCAGCTAAGTTGAATGTTGTATGACCCGTTGCTATGGAAACTGACCTTAAGGACAAGGGGTGAAGATGTCAGTTGGAAAGTATTATTCTCTGTGACCAATGGAAAATCGTTTTTCAATTTGAAAAACACTGGGAAACAATGCCATTTGTTGTTTATGTCTATATGTATGGAAAAATAGAGGGAACATTTGCCAACACTGGTTTACCCTTGCAGGGTGTGTTGATCTACATTCTCTGTGTGAAAAAGAAAATCCTGAGTGAGTGTGTGAGATTTTTCATTCAACAGATTTATTTAAAGGTGAGTTACATATGTTTGAGGTTAATTTAAAAAGGATTTGACATTTTTATGAAACTGTGTTGTTTGAAATATATTATCAAATGCACAGATGTATATTGGGATTATTTTTATTGTATTTGAAGTTTGCTTAAAAAGCAGTATGTACAGTAATATATTTGTTTAAGTGTGATAGAAGATATAGTTGAATGAATGCTTTTATTTACTATTAATTGGTTAAATATGTGCTAACAAGGTGTATTTTCTAAAAGAATTCATATAAGGTGTAGTTTATTAAGCATGATTATTTCTTCTGTGTAAAAAGGTATAGTTTAAAAATATTGCATTATTATAGATAGTGTGGTAAAATGAGGAACAATTGTGCTGTTTGCAAGATGATCAAAAAAAGGTGTTAATAATTATGAATCTGTTATTAGTTGGTACAGTTTCTGCAGTTTTAAAAATCCTTATAAAAAAAATGTGCTCTTTATTACTGGTCTTCATTAAGTCTATTGAGAGGTATAGTTTGATGAAGTTGCATATTTGTAGATTTAAAGGACAATATGTAGCTGCAAAGAAAGTCAACACATTTTATTTTTTTCTGGTATGTAGTAGTTAGTATGTCATGAGTGAGATTTTTGTTCACATTATATTTATATTTGGATGAATTAATGATAGGTATCTAATATATTAGAGGACTGCAAAGGTGGTGAAAATGTGATTTTATAAGTGTCTGAGAAGTGATTTTGTGGTTCTATAATGTGTAATTTCGTAGTTAGTATATAAGTAAATGTGCACAATCTATGCGGTGCTTTAATCCCCTGCAGACTACTGATTTACTCCTGCAAAAATCCATACAGTAGCCATGCAGATAAGCAATCACACTGTCACTCCCTGTCCAATCCTTCTATCATCCTGACAGCACCATGTCTGTATCTACTCTCTGTGCTGAAACACAAGCGCTTAAAAACTCACCCTTCTGTCAACTACCACCACTCTTACTATCTAGTTACTGTGCATACACCTATAGAATGCTTCAGGCATTAAGACACATAGTGTACAGTAAAATATGCGCAATGTATGCTGTCTCTTAAGCCCCTGCAGACTAATGATTCACCCTTGCAATAAGGCCGGTAGTATTTATGTAGTGCCCTAATCAGGCTGTCACTCATTGTCCACTCCTGCAATCATGCTGACAGAACAATATTCTTATGTAATGTCTGTACCAACATACAAGCACTTATAAACTCTTCCTGTAGTAAATGACAAGCAGTGTAACCTTCCAGTCACTATCCATGCTCTTATAGAGTGACTCAGGCATTAAGATAAGCAGTGCTACAGTCAAATGTGCGCAATCTCTGCAGGCCTCTAACCACCAGCAGACTACTGATTGACCCTTGGGATAAGCCAGGTAGTATTCATGCAGTGCCCCAATCAGACTGTCACTCTCTGTCCACTCCTGCAATAATCCTAACAGTAACATGTCCTTATCTAATTTCTTTGCCAAAACACAAGCACTTAAAAACTCACCCTCCTGTCAACTACCACTACTCTTACTATCTAGTCACTGTGCATACACCTGTAGAATGCTTCAGGCATTAGGACACATAGGGGCAGATTTATGTTCCCTGGCGCATCCCTGCAAATCAGCAGGGATGCGCCAGGGAAGATGCGTCACGCAAGTTTGCCCTTGCGCCACCGCAGATGCGCCGCATTTACAATGCGGTGCATTGTGGCGCAAGGACAAGCAGATGCGTGACGCATCTGCCGGCGTAAGGTTGGCGCAGTGCTGAAGTTGTGTCGCAAGCGCGACGCAACTCCAGCACTGTTCCAACCTACCCTATCCCTAACATGGTGCGTCACGCCTTACGCCTGCTTGAAGCAGGCATAAGGATTTGACGCACCAGCGTCGGAAAAGTGACTGCGTGAAATCTTGTTGATTTCACTGCGTCACTTTTCCGAGGCTTTTTCTGACGGAACACCCACCCTGTATACATTAAACCTGACGCAGGTTTAATGTGGCGCAGGGCTTTACAACGTGACGCATCTCCCTAGATGCGTCATGTTGTAAATCTGGCGCAGCATGGCGCTTGCTTTGCGCCGCCGCTGCATCACAAAAGTGACGCAACGGCGGCGCAAAAGTGGCACACGGGGCTTGTAAATCTGCCCCATAGTGTACAGTGAAATATGCACAATGTATGCAGGCCTGTAACCCCCAGCAGACTACTGATTCATCCTTGCAATAAGCCCGGTAGTATTCATGCAGTGCCCCAATCAGCCTATCAGACTCTGTCCACTCCTGCAATTATCTTGACAGAAGCATGTCCTTATCTAATCTTTGTGCCAAAACACAAGCACTTATAAACTCACCCTCCTGTCAACTACCAGCACTCTCACTATCCAGTCACTGTCCATACACCTGTACAATGCCTCAGGCATTAAGACATACAGCGTTACAGTTAAATGTACAAAATATATGCAGTCCCCTAACCCCATGCAGACTACTTATTCACTCTTGCAAAAATCCAGGTAGTACCCATGCAGATCAGCAATCACAGTGTCACTGTCTGTCCACTCCTGCAATCATCCTGACAAAACCATGTTCTTATCTAATCTCTGTGCCAAAACACAAACACTTATAGCTTTTCCTCTCCTTGTAAATACGGCCCCTTCACATGCAGCACTTTGTTTTGAACGGGCGTTCCATGGGTGTTGCTGTGTATTTTCCCACAAAACACCCATGGAACAAGACACATCTCATGATTGACAAGAAATCGTAAATCTGGAGATGCGTGTGAATGCTGCACCACCCTAGACGTGGCGTAGCAAGGTGCAACGAGGAGAAATGTTTTCATTTCTCCTCATTTTATCCTCCTTCAATGCTTGCTGCATTCCACAGCACGCATTGAAGGAGGAAAATGCCTTTAGTGATTGTTTTTGAACAGGAAGGTGTCCCTTCCTGCACAAAAACAATCTCCCCACGACGCAGGGATCTTTGCACCATGGTGCAAGGGTGCCTGCGCCAGCGCACGGCTACAGTTTGTGTGCTAATGCAGAGGGAAGCACAGAGATGCAACATAATCATATAAATATGTTGCATCCCTGTGCTTCAGAAGTGCCGCAGCGCAGTGCAGCCAAAGGGCTTGAGGTGCCACGCTGCAGCACTTCCTCATAGATCTGCCCCTATAAATTAACCATACACTACTAATGCATTATTAGTCGCGACAAAGGCCGTCCGCGGCTGAAACGCGTTGTTGTAGCTGAATAAATTACTTGAATCATGGATGGTTGTGCCGCCTTCTTCCTGCCCCTGTGAATTTGAATTCCGGATTTTTGTGGCTGTCTGCCGCCATGGCTGGCACCGGCGCATTTGGCAGGCGAACGGCATTAACGGCAGCAAGTTGGTGTGGAGATATATATATATATATATCCAAACAAACAGGTTGCCCACACGAAGCACTGCCACAGGAAGTTCAGTGAGCTCTAAAAGTTTTATTGACACCCTGCAAGCAGGCGCTCTACCAGGGACAACCATCAAAATTCAAATGCCAGACGCGTTTCAGGAGTTCAATTTCCTTTCTTCAGTGGCATAAGTTTCAAAGGAATGAAAGCACTGTTGTTGCACACGCTGTAATTATAGACACCTGCCTCTGTGGGCGTGGCCATGGACTCGCACGGCCTTGTGGATGCCGTAGTGTGTAAATCAGTATTACCCAAGTGGGTGCGCAGTCATGCCATAAATAAAAACAATGTTCCCCAGTGGGTCGATGCTGTATCCTGGTGAGAGCCTGCCCCACTTTCCAGGTGTCAACACGAGCATAGAGCTGGCATCACCCTGCAATATCGCCAGCTCCTTCCTACCATAATGCCGGCACCGTCGTGTTGCAAGCAAGGACCCGCAAAGCGGTGGGCAGCTCTTCACGGTCGGGACAGCCGTAATAAATCCAAACAAACAGGTTACCCACACGAAGCACTGCCACAGGAAGTTCAGTGAGCTCTAAAAGTTTTATTGACACCCTGCTAGCAGGCGCTCTACCAGGGACAACCATCAAAATTCAAATGCCAGACGCGTTTCAGGAGTTCAATTTCCTTTCTTCAGTGGCATAAGTTTCAAAGGAATGAAAGCACTGTTGTTGCACACGCTGTAATTATAGACACCTGTCTCTGTGGGCATGGCCATGGACTCGCACGGCCTTGTGGATGCCGTAGTGTGCAGATCAGTATTACCCAAGTGGGTGCGCAGTCATGCCATAAATAAAAACAATGTTCCCCAGTGGGTCGATGCTGTATCCTGGTGAGAGCCTGCCCCACTTTCCAGGTGTCAACACGAGCATTGAGCTGGCGTCACCCTGCAATATCGCCAGCTCCTTCCTACCATAATGCCGGCACCGTCGTGGTGCAAGCAAGGACCTGCAAAGCGGTGGGCAGCTCTTCACGGCCGGGACAGCCGTAATAAATCCAAACAAACAGGTTACCCACATGAAGCACTGCCACAGGAAGTTCAGTGAGCTCTAAAAGTTTTATTGACACCCTGCAAGCAGGCACTCTACCAGGGACAACCATCAAAATTCAAATGCCAGACGCGTTTCAGGAGTTCAATTTCCTTTCTTCAGTGGCATAAGTTTCAAAGGAATGAAAGCACTGTTGTTGCACACGCTGTAATTATAGACACCTGCCTCTGTGGGCGTGGCCATGGACTCGCACAGCCTTGTGGATGCCGTAGTGTGCATTGTTTTTATTTATGGCATGACTGCGCACCCACTTGGGTAATACTGATTTGCATACTACGGCATCCACAAGGCCGTGCGAGTTCATGGCCACGCCCACAGAGGCAGGTGTCTATAATTACAGCATGTGCAACAACAGTGCTTTCATTCCTTTGAAACTTATGCCACTGAAGAAAGGAAATTGAACTCCTGAAACGCGTCTGGCATTTGAATTTTGATGGTTGTCCCTGGTAGAGTGCCTGCTTGCAGGGTGTCAATTAAACTTTTAGAGCTCACTGAACTTCCTGTGGCAGTGCTTCGTGTGGGTAACCTGTTTGTTTGGATATATATATATATCTATATACACATGAAAAAAATGGTTCGCAAAGAACCCAAGCCACTTAAACAATGGCGGGCCAAGACGGGGTCGCGTACCCCTATAATTCCACCAAAAAGTCGCCTGTTGCAAAAAACAACAATATCACAGCCCAAAACCTTTTGATAAGGTGCTTTTAATTCACCAACAACACCCTACGCGTTTCGGAGCGTCCGCTCCTTGCTCACGAGTAAAGGGTGTGCACACCAACAATACTTATCATGTGACATCTTTCACAATTGATACAAACAACAGACTTTATCATTGCTGTGGCGAAAAAAACAAAATATACATTGTGACATTTCCCAAACACAGTTCAGGTATTAATCATAATAAATGTATGTTTCACCTTTTTAAAGAAAATTATATTATTTGCAAGTGCGTGAGTCCTGTTAAAAAGTTCATATTTGCCCATGTCACAGTACTCACCTTGACAGTCCACGCCATAGTTTACGTTACCATCTCTGATGCCCAGCACCCCTCCGCCAGCTGGAGCAAGGCAACCGAGACCCTATGGACACAAACTCTCTGCACCATGCAACTTGAAACTTCAGCAAACCTCGACCAGGTCGACCAGAACATCTCTGCCTGGATCAACAAATACGCCAACAGAGTCGCGCCACTTAAACCAGCGAAAACAAACAATACTTCGAAGCAAGCCATATGGTGTTATGGAGGTTTGCCAATAAAATTGCTAAGATATTATGTCTTGTGTTTTTAATACAAATAGACTGTCACAGGGAAAATCTACATTTCGATGAGGGGTGATTGTATGTTCAGTAAATTGCTTCAAAAGTACATGAACCTAATGTTAGATCATAATACATCATCCAAAATTAGATTGAAAGAGGTTTATGAAGTGCCTGTGGTAGATAGCAGAGGAAATAACAGTGACAAGTTCAGAGCAGAATTTTCAGAAGTGTCAGAGAAAAAGCCAAGTTGTCTGAAAAGGTAGGTTCATAAAATAAAAGTGAAATAAGGGAGTCTACTAGTGATTTGTAACGTGAGTAGCATACCTTTCACAGTCAGAGAAGAAGTAGCAAAAAAATTAGACAGGTTAAGCTGTGGAGTTTTATTAAAAAGTATAAGCCACTGACTGAATTGTTATCAATGATTGTCACGGCACAAAAACAATGAGGTGAGATAAAGTCCTGCACAGACCTTTGTGAACTTAATAAATGTGTTTTAATTCATGAATATCCTCTCCCTAACATTACAGCGATGATTTAGCAATGGGGCAATGCTAAGACATTTTGCACTTTAGATCTGATATCAGTGTATCATCAGATTAAACTCCATGATGATTCTAAGAATCTGATGGAATTTATAACACCAATAGGTACATACTGATTCATTTCCATGCCTTTTGGACTCGTCTCATCGGCTTCAATCTTCCAGCAGCCTATGGCAGCCGTACTGTCCGACATCTAAGGAGCCAAGGTTTATCAGGATGACATATGAGTTTATGGTGATGATGAAGAGGAATATGATAGCAGGCTGATCCTATTTCTTAAGAAGTTATAAGAGAGTGGTCTTTCACTTAAGGCAAGTAAATGCAAATTTAGTCAGTCAGTACTCAAGTCTTTGGGTCATAAATTGACTAAGAAGGGAATGCAACTGAAGTGTGAACTATTGAGGACCATTATGGAACTTAAACTCCCACCTCCTAAGAGGGAAGAAATAGCCACTTTTCTTGGAATTTCTAAATTTAATTCTAAATGTATTCTGAATTTTGAAAAAGGAAGTTGAGTTTGATTGGGATCTGGTGTGCATGGGAGTGTTTGTAGAGGTAAAGAAGGATTTAGAAGAGGTGCTCTCTTTAAAAAGCTTTAACCCACAAATGAAGAGCATCGTAATAGTAACCAGAAGTTAAAAAGAAGACCCTCTTCAAGGCATTTAAAATAAATTAACCCTCTGGTCAATAAATGATGAATTAGTAGAATGCAAAGGTGTATTAGACAGATATACTAGACTTTTTCCACCTACCAGCTTACAAGAAACATTAATCAATATGGCTCTTTAGGGACACATTGCAATTAGCAAGACCAAAGAAAGGTTACAGCAAGATAATTGGTGGCCTACATTAGATCTCCAAATTGAGAGGAAAGTGAGAAAATGTGTTTTAAGAGTAAAACTCATCCGACATTAATAAATACAGGGTTGCATGTCAAAATATAAAGGTCAAGAATATCGACCCATACCAATATCACTAACACAATATCGCCTTCTAACATATTGCCAAGATAAGAATGCATTGACAGTACAATTTTAACATTGAAACTCTACATGTATCTTTATGCAGAGTTCACAGCAAGAGCTTTTTTTGCATTTTTCAGTCCCCCCTGGGACCCAAGGCTGCAGCTTACCTTGCTGATTGTCAAGATTCAGAAATTTGTGTGTGTGGTATTGTGGATGGGCAAGTGAATGCCAAGAGGTGGATAAATAGCTCCACGAGTGGAGGAATGAATGCACGGATAATTAATGGTTCAATGGATTGACAAATACATGAGTGGATGAGGTATTATACTATGCTATGCTATGTTATGTTATGTTGTGTCATGTCACGTCATGTTATGTTAGGAAGTGTTATGTTATCTTATTTTATTCAGATTTTTAGAGCACACTGTCACCTTGGAGGGTACCCTGGTGCTGAGAAGCTGTGAGTCTAGCCAAACCTAGGGCCTAGTGAAACTACTCCAAAAGCCAAGTCTTCATCTTCTTGTGGAGTTCAAGAAGTGAAGAGAAGGCTCTTATGTGTAGTGGAAGGTAGTTGCATGCTTTAGGAGTGATGTAGAACAAGACTCGACCCGGATCTGATTTTGCATGTGCATGGGACCTGTGCAAGTAGGAGTGAGGATGAGCAGAGGTGTTTGGGAGGTTTGCAATAGCAGATGCAATTGTTGAGATATGCAGCGTTTGAAGGAACCCAGGGAGTTTGCACAGGAGGTGATCCAAATGTTGAAATTCTTGATGGCTTTGGGAATGGCTGTATCTGTGTTCTGGTTGGTGGGTGTTGAGAGCAGTGTTCTAGTCCTTGTCAGTGATACTGTTCCAGTTTCGGCAGGCTGGTCTGGTGGTGGTGTGTGTGTGTCGGACTGAGACAGAGATGTTGAGCTTGACAAGCACATGGCATGTCTAGGAGACTTGTATGGACTTGACAACTCTGATGTTGTTGAAAGTGGGGAAAATAGGGTCCAGGGAGTGTCCAGTGATGTGTGTAGGTCCCTTTACTCATTGGGTGTGGTTCAGGATTCCAAGTTCCTTAATGAGTGCTTTTGACATGGTGTCAGCGTGGTCTTCCTGGTTGAAATCCAAGTCTCCAAGTAGTATGTAATTGCTAGCATCGGGGAGAGTGGTGTGACGAAGTCCATGATGGTGTCAGTAAAGTTGATGCAGGTATCAGTGGTCTGTAGATGAGAGTGCCGCTTAGGGTGAAATTACCCGTGACGTGGACCTTGAACAACAGGTGTTCCATGTTGGAGGATGTAGTGTTCGTGGAGGTAGTGCAGCTGATGCTCTTCTTGTGGATGATGGAAATTCCGCCTTCGCACTCCTGAAGTTTGCCTTGCCTGGCAATCTTGTAGCCGAGGGGGGTGGCTGTGGAGATGTCAGGTAGAGTTGCGGGTCTGTAGGCAAAATTAGGTCCTGGACATTGCTGTGCTGCAGGTCCTATATCTTTGTGGCATATTTGGTAAGTGAGCAAATTTGAGGAGCATGAATGTGAGTGCACATTTTTGTGTGGGTGGTTGCAGTACTGTGTGAGTGAGAGAGAGAGGGGCATTGAGTGCTTTCAGCACGGTTGCAGTGCGTTTTGGGTGAGGGTAAGAGCATGAAAAGTTTCAGGAAGTGCAGGAGAATGCTCCCGCAGTTTTATGTGGTGTAGTGAGGCAGAATCATGTGGAGTGGCTTCCGGGGCTGACGGCACAGAGGGTCCCAGCAGCATGTCAGCTGAAGGGGGGAGGACCAGTGTTCCTGGTGATGGGTACTGTTCAGGCACAGATGGGCTTGTCTTGGCGGCCCAATTGCATGGACGTGCTCTAGCCACCATTATGTAGGTCCTTGGAGTCTTGAGGATTGATGTCACTTCCTGTCTGAGCAGATGGAATCATGGAAACACATTCAGTTATAATCCAGAACGGATGGCTTTGTTCGGAACAGTGTTTCATTTAAATACGGTATGCTATTTGCCGTGGTTAGGGCTTAGTGTGTGGACACATTTACTTACTAGCTTGGGGTGACACCAGCATTATGTTGTGTTCTGCTGTCAGATATGTCAATTGTATGAATGTATATCTAGAAGGAATACAAATTAACATGTTTCGGGCTGTCGGTGATGAGTTTCTTGCGGTTTATGTCGCTGGGTCTAGTAGATCTGTATGATTGTGGTGAAAAAGTTAATAGGTTATGTGTTACATTGCATTCCATTTCAGTGGACAACACTGGTATATAATTGCAACTTTGGTAGTGGTACAGAATGAATGGTTTTGGAGGGCAGAGACTTCTTGGTGTCTTGAAGAGTATTTTTGGGAACATTTTCTCTTTCTATGTGTGGAAGAGCTTTTCATTGAATATGGGTATTCTTACATATTTTGTATAAATGTATTTATTTACTTATTTATAAAGCACAACAGTCACAAACAAACATCATGGCAGAATGATCTACAATACTACATCGCTAGGAAGGAGGTGTGCTAGTAATGATCGGCTGGGTCACCTTCTCCCCTTGTGGGCAGGTGCCAGCCACACTCGGTGTCACAGAGGAAGTTGCAGCCCTTTTCTGTGCTGATGGTGTCACCGACAGGTGGGCTCTTTGATCACAGGAAGGCCTCCTCTTTCTAGACAGGTGAGTCTTAGAGTCAGTTGCTTGGCCCTCCTTGGGATGAGGTATTGATGCAGTCCTCTTGGGTCAGAAACTGGGTAGTTTGGAGGCACCTCTGGGCAGTGGCACCTGGACCCAATCTTTCACATTTTAGAATAGCGCCACAGGCAGTAACTCAGTTGCTTTGGAACACATTAGCAAGTGCATTGAAGCAGCAGTGCATTAGTCATATGGGTCCTTTGTGGGAAATGATATCCTTGGTCAGAGAGAACTTGGACCTGGAACAACTTGTGGGTCACCAGCTCCCACTTTTATAAATGGGTGGCAAACAGGGGATGTGTACTTCCTGTGTGAACTTTCAGAACTGTTTTGGGTCAGGCTCTCCTTTCATGTAAACTGCTCAGGCTGTCTTCCAGACTCAGCCTTTGTCTAGAGTGAAGCTCTTCACAGCTGGGTTGTCTCCAGGTAGAGCGTCCACACCAAAGGCAGAAAGAGGTGTGAGCATTCTGCATCTGACTATCAACAGTCACACCTGGCAGTGATCAGGAAGAGATACAAGCAAGGAAAAGCTGTAAGCCATGGACCTGTGCTACTCTGGCTCTCTCAGTCAATCAATTAATATCAATATACATCTTTATTCGGCTATGAAGAAGCCATAAAAGCACACAAAAATGAGCTCTCTCAGTCATTTGGTGTGTCACAGGTTTGAAGTGCAATATAAATATAGCCATGCACTCAGGATCTCGGTGCTGGGACCTTGGTTCATCTGTAGTTGTGAAACTTTACTCAAAATAGCCACTCTTGGAACATTGACTTTTTTTCAAAGAGCAAACCCAGGCCTTTTTGCACAAACTAGACTAGTGTGAGCAGTGCTTAATTTGAGCCAATGGATTCCAGTGCTCGGCGGTGACAATTTATTGCCAACACTGACAGCCTGCCACATAATGGCGCTGTTTGTCTAATTTTGTGACGAGCACAGCAACAGTTGTTGAATAATTCAAAATTCATAAAAATTACTAAAGCCTTCCACCGAAACTTATAAGAATGGCTTGGGCGACCGGTGTTTGCCATTTTAATTTGTATTAAAGTCTGAGCTGTCCCACTTGCAGGAGTGTGATGGCTTGTTGTGTTGGTCCTGTCTTTGGCATTGCTGGCGGGGACAATGGGTGGTGCACGCTGTAGTGCCCTCCTGACAAGCAAGGGCCCTGGTACTGATTTTTTTTTTACAAACTAAGCACTGAGTGTGAGGCTGGGGCGAAAATCCCCCAAAAAGGATACCAGATGCTGGCAGTTGGACACGCATGGCAGGGTGCACGACTATACACTGAACAACAAACATTTCCACCCCAACCATGTTTAAGGAACAGCAGGACATGCTCAGTTGTTTCAGATGGGATGAATCCTAGAGAAAGGTGTGTACACATGAAATAGGCAGCGTTTAATGGCTGGCGATTTCAAGGAGCTTGGTAGGTGCTGGGATCAACATAAACATATACGCAAGTTGTGTAGAACAGTCCCACTACTGTACATACGCTATGCATAGACACACCTGACTCTTACTCCTATCAAGAACTGTGTTTGAATGTGCAGTGCTGCATTCTGTGATGCTGTCTATGTTTATTGCATAGGGAGCAGGGATCACTTGCGATATCAGATGCGTGTATACATATTTTGTCGGGGCTTGCGTTGTTTAAAAGTTTCAGCCTGTGTTGGAGTCCTTCTCTTTTACATTGCTAGCCAGCGGGAATGTACCCGGGCTGCACCCCTGGCGACTAAATCACTGGCAGGGAGTGTGCGGCTGCGAATTCGCTGCCCACCTTTCACCAGGCTTCCAAAAGACTGCCACTGCTTCTTCATGGCTCAAGCTAATGACATGGGTCAGAGGGTATCATTCCCTCACGAGTACACATCCTGTCGAGAGAGGAAATACACTGTGCAATGCATACTGATTCATTTCCATGCCTTTTGGACTCGTCTCATCGGCTTCAATCTTCCAGCAGCCTATGGCAGCCGTACTGTCCGACATCTAAGGAGCCAAGGTTTATCAGGATGACATATGAGTTTATGGTGATGATGAAGAGGAATATGATAGCAGGCTGATCCTATTTCTTAAGAAGTTATAAGAGAGTGGTCTTTCACTTAAGGCAAGTAAATGCAAATTTAGTCAGTCAGTACTCAAGTCTTTGGGTCATAAATTGACTAAGAAGGGAATGCAACTGAAGTGTGAACTATTGAGGACCATTATGGAACTTAAACTCCCACCTCCTAAGAGGGAAGAAATAGCCACTTTTCTTGGAATTTCTAAATTTAATTCTAAATGTATTCTGAATTTTGAAAAAGGAAGTTGAGTTTGATTGGGATCTGGTGTGCATGGGAGTGTTTGTAGAGGTAAAGAAGGATTTAGAAGAGGTGCTCTCTTTAAAAAGCTTTAACCCACAAATGAAGAGCATCGTAATAGAAACCAGAAGTTAAAAAGAAGACCCTCTTCAAGGCATTTAAAATAAATTAACCCTCTGGTCAATAAATGATGAATTAGTAGAATGCAAAGGTGTATTAGACAGATATACTAGACTTTTTCCACCTACCAGCTTACAAGAAACATTAATCAATATGGCTCTTTAGGGACACATTGCAATTAGCAAGACCAAAGAAAGGTTACAGCAAGATAATTGGTGGCCTACATTAGATCTCCAAATTGAGAGGAAAGTGAGAAAATGTGTTTTAAGAGTAAAACTCATCCGACATTAATAAATACAGGGTTGCATGTCAAAATATAAAGGTCAAGAATATCGACCCATACCAATATCACTAACACAATATCGCCTTCTAACATATTGCCAAGATAAGAATGCATTGACAGTACAATTTTAACATTGAAACTCTACATGTATCTTTATGCAGAGTTCACAGCAAGAGCTTTTTTTGCATTTTTCAGTCCCCCCTGGGACCCAAGGCTGCAGCTTACCTTGCTGATTGTCAAGATTCAGAAATTTGTGTGTGTGGTATTGTGGATGGGCAAGTGAATGCCAAGAGGTGGATAAATAGCTCCACGAGTGGAGGAATGAATGCACGGATAATTAATGGTTCAATGGATTGACAAATACATGAGTGGATGAGGTATTATACTATGCTATGCTATGTTATGTTATGTTGTGTCATGTCACGTCATGTTATGTTAGGAAGTGTTATGTTATCTTATTTTATTCAGATTTTTAGAGCACACTGTCACCTTGGAGGGTACCCTGGTGCTGAGAAGCTGTGAGTCTAGCCAAACCTAGGGCCTAGTGAAACTACTCCAAAAGCCAAGTCTTCATCTTCTTGTGGAGTTCAAGAAGTGAAGAGAAGGCTCTTATGTGTAGTGGAAGGTAGTTGCATGCTTTAGGAGTGATGTAGAACAAGACTCGACCCGGATCTGATTTTGCATGTGCATGGGACCTGTGCAAGTAGGAGTGAGGATGAGCAGAGGTGTTTGGGAGGTTTGCAATAGCAGATGCAATTGTTGAGATATGCAGCGTTTGAAGGAACCCAGGGAGTTTGCACAGGAGGTGATCCAAATGTTGAAATTCTTGATGGCTTTGGGAATGGCTGTATCTGTGTTCTGGTTGGTGGGTGTTGAGAGCAGTGTTCTAGTCCTTGTCAGTGATACTGTTCCAGTTTCGGCAGGCTGGTCTGGTGGTGGTGTGTGTGTGTCGGACTGAGACAGAGATGTTGAGCTTGACAAGCACATGGCATGTCTAGGAGACTTGTATGGACTTGACAACTCTGATGTTGTTGAAAGTGGGGAAAATAGGGTCCAGGGAGTGTCCAGTGATGTGTGTAGGTCCCTTTACTCATTGGGTGTGGTTCAGGATTCCAAGTTCCTTAATGAGTGCTTTTGACATGGTGTCAGCGTGGTCTTCCTGGTTGAAATCCAAGTCTCCAAGTAGTATGTAATTGCTAGCATCGGGGAGAGTGGTGTGACGAAGTCCATGATGGTGTCAGTAAAGTTGATGCAGGTATCAGTGGTCTGTAGATGAGAGTGCCGCTTAGGGTGAAATTACCCGTGACGTGGACCTTGAACAACAGGTGTTCCATGTTGGAGGATGTAGTGTTCGTGGAGGTAGTGCAGCTGATGCTCTTCTTGTGGATGATGGAAATTCCGCCTTCGCACTCCTGAAGTTTGCCTTGCCTGGCAATCTTGTAGCCGAGGGGGGTGGCTGTGGAGATGTCAGGTAGAGTTGCGGGTCTGTAGGCAAAATTAGGTCCTGGACATTGCTGTGCTGCAGGTCCTATATCTTTGTGGCATATTTGGTAAGTGAGCAAATTTGAGGAGCATGAATGTGAGTGCACATTTTTGTGTGGGTGGTTGCAGTACTGTGTGAGTGAGAGAGAGAGGGGCATTGAGTGCTTTCAGCACGGTTGCAGTGCGTTTTGGGTGAGGGTAAGAGCATGAAAAGTTTCAGGAAGTGCAGGAGAATGCTCCCGCAGTTTTATGTGGTGTAGTGAGGCAGAATCATGTGGAGTGGCTTCCGGGGCTGACGGCACAGAGGGTCCCAGCAGCATGTCAGCTGAAGGGGGGAGGACCAGTGTTCCTGGTGATGGGTACTGTTCAGGCACAGATGGGCTTGTCTTGGCGGCCCAATTGCATGGACGTGCTCTAGCCACCATTATGTAGGTCCTTGGAGTCTTGAGGATTGATGTCACTTCCTGTCTGAGCAGATGGAAGCATGGAAACACATTCAGTTATAATCCAGAACGGATGGCTTTGTTCGGAACAGTGTTTCATTTAAATACGGTATGCTATTTGCCGTGGTTAGGGCTTAGTGTGTGGACACATTTACTTACTAGCTTGGGGTGACACCAGCATTATGTTGTGTTCTGCTGTCAGATATGTCAATTGTATGAATGTATATCTAGAAGGAATACAAATTAACATGTTTCGGGCTGTCGGTGATGAGTTTCTTGCGGTTTATGTCGCTGGGTCTAGTAGATCTGTATGATTGTGGTGAAAAAGTTAATAGGTTATGTGTTACATTGCATTCCATTTCAGTGGACAACACTGGTATATAATTGCAACTTTGGTAGTGGTACAGAATGAATGGTTTTGGAGGGCAGAGACTTCTTGGTGTCTTGAAGAGTATTTTTGGGAACATTTTCTCTTTCTATGTGTGGAAGAGCTTTTCATTGAATATGGGTATTCTTACATATTTTGTATAAATGTATTTATTTACTTATTTATAAAGCACAACAGTCACAAACAAACATCATGGCAGAATGATCTACAATACTACATCGCTAGGAAGGAGGTGTGCTAGTAATGATCGGCTGGGTCACCTTCTCCCCTTGTGGGCAGGTGCCAGCCACACTCGGTGTCACAGAGGAAGTTGCAGCCCTTTTCTGTGCTGATGGTGTCACCGACAGGTGGGCTCTTTGATCACAGGAAGGCCTCCTCTTTCTAGACAGGTGAGTCTTAGAGTCAGTTGCTTGGCCCTCCTTGGGATGAGGTATTGATGCAGTCCTCTTGGGTCAGAAACTGGGTAGTTTGGAGGCACCTCTGGGCAGTGGCACCTGGACCCAATCTTTCACATTTTAGAATAGCGCCACAGGCAGTAACTCAGTTGCTTTGGAACACA
The DNA here is from genome assembly GCF_964204655.1 of Triturus cristatus. Classification (NCBI taxonomy): domain Eukaryota; kingdom Metazoa; phylum Chordata; class Amphibia; order Caudata; family Salamandridae; genus Triturus; species Triturus cristatus. The sequence goes on along the minus strand of NC_140581.1, from coordinate 435,010,595 downwards.
TTAGCAAGTGCATTGAAGCAGCAGTGCATTAGTCATATGGGTCCTTTGTGGGAAATGATATCCTTGGTCAGAGAGAACTTGGACCTGGAACAACTTGTGGGTCACCAGCTCCCACTTTTATAAATGGGTGGCAAACAGGGGATGTGTACTTCCTGTGTGAACTTTCAGAACTGTTTTGGGTCAGGCTCTCCTTTCATGTAAACTGCTCAGGCTGTCTTCCAGACTCAGCCTTTGTCTAGAGTGAAGCTCTTCACAGCTGGGTTGTCTCCAGGTAGAGCGTCCACACCAAAGGCAGAAAGAGGTGTGAGCATTCTGCATCTGACTATCAACAGTCACACCTGGCAGTGATCAGGAAGAGATACAAGCAAGGAAAAGCTGTAAGCCATGGACCTGTGCTACTCTGGCTCTCTCAGTCAATCAATTAATATCAATATACATCTTTATTCGGCTATGAAGAAGCCATAAAAGCACACAAAAATGAGCTCTCTCAGTCATTTGGTGTGTCACAGGTTTGAAGTGCAATATAAATATAGCCATGCACTCAGGATCTCGGTGCTGGGACCTTGGTTCATCTGTAGTTGTGAAACTTTACTCAAAATAGCCACTCTTGGAACATTGACTTTTTTTCAAAGAGCAAACCCAGGCCTTTTTGCACAAACTAGACTAGTGTGAGCAGTGCTTAATTTGAGCCAATGGATTCCAGTGCTCGGCGGTGACAATTTATTCCCAACACTGACAGCCTGCCACATAATGGCGCTGTTTGTCTAATTTTGTGACGAGCACAGCAACAGTTGTTGAATAATTCAAAATTCATAAAAATTACTAAAGCCTTCCACCGAAACTTATAAGAATGGCTTGGGCGACCGGTGTTTGCCATTTTAATTTGTATTAAAGTCTGAGCTGTCCCACTTGCAGGAGTGTGATGGCTTGTTGTGTTGGTCCTGTCTTTGGCATTGCTGGCGGGGACAATGGGTGGTGCACGCTGTAGTGCCCTCCTGACAAGCAAGGGCCCTGGTACTGATTTTTTTTTTACAAACTAAGCACTGAGTGTGAGGCTGGGGCAAAAATCCCCCAAAAAGGATACCAGATGCTGGCAGTTGGACACGCATGGCAGGGTGCACGACTATACACTGAACAACAAACATTTCCACCCCAACCATGTTTAAGGAACAGCAGGACATGCTCAGTTGTTTCAGATGGGATGAATCCTAGAGAAAGGTGTGTACACATGAAATAGGCAGCGTTTAATGGCTGGCGATTTCAAGGAGCTTGGTAGGTGCTGGGATCAACATAAACATATACGCAAGTTGTGTAGAACAGTCCCACTACTGTACATACGCTATGCATAGACACACCTGACTCTTACTCCTATCAAGAACTGTGTTTGAATGTGCGGTGCTGCATTCTGTGATGCTGTCTATGTTTATTGCATAGGGAGCAGGGATCACTTGCGATATCAGATGCGTGTATACATATTTTGTCGGGGCTTGCGTTGTTTAAAAGTTTCAGCCTGTGTTGGAGTCCTTCTCTTTTACATTGCTAGCCAGCGGGAATGTACCCGGGCTGCACCCCTGGCGACTAAATCACTGGCAGGGAGTGTGCGGCTGCGAATTTGCTGCCCACCTTTCACCAGGCTTCCAAAAGACTACCACTGCTTCTTTATGGCTCAAGCTAATGACATGGGTCAGAGGGTTCATTCCCTCACGAGTACACATCCTGTCGAGAGAGGAAATACACTGTGCAATGCAGTGAGTGTAACTGACATTATTGGAATGTGGCCGGCGACAAGGGTGACTACAGCAGCAGAGCCTGCAATTGTTTTAAAGTTAGGACACAGCTCTGAGCAGCGTTCTTGCCTCTTGAGCACAGAAAAAAGCAGACATTTTGACAATGTGGGCAAATAATATAAAATTAAACTCCAAATTGAATGCAAAATTAAAAACTCCCTAAGGGTATGCATATACATCCATTTGCTACCTTCTGAAATATGTAACAGGACAAAGACATTGCTTGAGTGATCTATGTAATTACTGTTTATGCAAATAAGTGCCAGAAGGCTGAGCACAGCAAAAATCACCCAGTGTATACGGTACATACCGTACTCTCACCTCAGCTATAATTTCTGCAGACCTCCTTTGGGGTTTGTTTGCTTCTCCGCCGTGGAGATACGAGAATTCGGCCTGCATTGGCTTTAATAGCATTAGTACACCTTACAAAAGGGGTTTAATGAGTCCGTTGTTTCAAAACAAAGGCTAATTTTAGGCCCGTTTCCTTTTGCAGTTCCCGTTGTAGTCAAGATTCTTCCACCAAATATTCCCAGCTATATTTTTTTGTGTGCATACATTTGACAACAACCGGTGAATGTTGTATATTATAACACAGGATTACATAATATTATAAACTATCAGGACAAAACCGGATTGAAACACAATCCAGATACATACATCACATATGTCCAGTTATTTCAGTGATAAACCACACCATTACATGTTAGTTATAGATTTCCTTGAAATTGGCAACAAAAACGGTTTAGTATACAAACACTCTTAACTGTTTGCTCATTTTCTGGACTTCTGTGTGAATAGGACTCATCTCTCACGTATAGGTTATTCTCCTGTGGTCCCAAAATATATGCACAAGATTTTTGATTTTAGTATTTCTGCATGGATGTGGTTCAGGAAACATTTTAAGAAATAATTGATGCTGGATTTGCAATTTGCATGTTAAAATGGAATTTATGGTACTGGGCTCACCAAAGAGGAGACTTTTCTTTTCACGTGTCCCGCGAATACAACCACAACATCAATAGAGAACGTAAAATATTTAAGGATTGTTATTAGCACCATTAAACAAAGAGCCAGGAAACAATTGCCCACTGTCCAGGCTGCTTAAGGTCCATCCTTCTATGCAGAATCACCACAAAGAGGAGCCCCTTATTGACCTTGGTAACGTGATCCAGTAGAGTACCTACCGCATGGGGTCGCCCTGCAGAATGTGATGCGGGGTCCCTGAGTCTCCAGTATCTAACAGAGTTAGGGGCCCTCCTGCCCTGCAAGGTCTGTAGGGGACTGCATTGTGCCCCTGACGTGCTTCGAATATTATAATACTGTCTGCACAGTTCGCCCACCTTACCAAAACACTCAGGGTCATATTCACAAGGATCTATCGCCGAGTTAACGGCACTTTATCACAGCCAAAGGCATTCCCGTGCGAAAAGCCGCAACAACACCACACCTCAACATTCTCAACGACCAGCCAGATCGGCGATAAGAACACAAAACAGGCGATAAGGCACGTTAGCACCCGGAAACTAACACCTGCTCAGACCTGGTGCAACAGTTGATGACAGCCTGCACCACAATAGAGAGCCCAGCCCACAGCCAAATCAGAAGGGCAACAGATGCCATGGAGCCACTGGTCATGCGGCCCGGACACCCAAGAGGGCCACAACACCCACCGCCACCACCCCAGGACCCCAACACCCACACAAAACCCCCCCCCCCCGGACCACCACAGAGGCTGCGCAGACAAAGACAGCGGACCCCCAGGAAACGCACCAGCCTCACAGACCCAACACCTGACAATGTCTTTGCCCACTACAGGCACAAAAGGACAACCATCGTACGCATCCTGACCAACATCGCCCAACAGGCCGACGGCACCAACACAGCGGACAACCAACATCCCGCCCCACACAAAGAATGCTGGCTGTGCTGCACCTGTTGGCCCCTGGTACCCCCCAACCAACACCCGCCAGAGTCAGATGAGTCTCACAGCCAGCCACATCCAAGTCCCTCACACCTGTCCTGGACATCACCATCAGCCTGGTACCCCAGTCCCTATACATCCAATACAATGCACAGGATCCGTTGGAGACCAAGCAAGGGCCATACGCCATAGCTGTATGCACGCACATGTTGGGTGCAATCCACAGCACACGTGTCCTACCTGTGCCCCCTGGTGACACAGCACACAATCACCGCAACAGAAAGCACACGTCTCACATCAATGTGCAGGCAACATCTGAACACCGTGGAACCTTCACCAATGCCGCCTCCAAATACCCAGCCAGTGTGCATGATTCCGTCATCCTTCGACAGTCCATCAGCAACCAGCGTTCCCAGGATGGCACCAAGGGAAATGCACAGCCCCTTGGCAAGTTCCAAATGAACACCCCACTCACCGTAACTCCTCAACCATGCAACTCACAACTCTGGCAATGCACACGTCACAAAATCAAAACCAACATGCAAAACAACATGCCCACCCACCAGACACGACAGAACAACTCACAATGATACCCTGTGCAAGCTGTGAACACGAGCCATCAATGGCATGGCACCTCAGCCACACACTAGCCGAATGTAGGGAGAGGTGGCAACCAGGCATGTGTAAAAGATGCAGGAGAACTATGATTGGGAAAGTACACAATGCCAAGAGTGGCGGAGATGTGCTGGACAGACCGTAGTATGCAGAACACACCCATATCCATGGCGACATACACCTCTGGTGTATGGAGTGTAGTGGACAGTGGACACAACCATGTCACCCCAGCCAGTGGGGGAGTTCGCGGAAATGTTGGCAGTTACGTCCCCCCCGTAAGCGTGAGCGGAGTGGGATGGCCCGGCGTACACCAGGCAAGCGCAGGGGTGTGAATAAAAAGCACGTAGCCCTGGGCGTGATCCTCTTCCGGAAAGCCCAACGTCTCTGCCAGGGTGGCGCCTCTCACCATGCCACAAGGCCGACGCAGTCCTCGTGAGCGGAGTTGCCTGCGATCCTGTGCGCCTGCCGTACCCTGGCCTGTTGGACCCCAAACCAGTCATGCCCGCCCCTGCGCAGCCAGGCCACACTGGGTCACTGAGGAACAACTACAGACAAGCCTTCGCACTCAACCCTCCGACCAATCCCACCAACCCCGATGATGGTGCACTCACCCTCAAACGCTGGATGAACGACTGCGCCAACAACGTAGCCCCGCTGAAAGCACCCACCAGTAGAGACACCAGCAAAAGAGCCAGCTGGTTCCCCCCGGAACTCCTCGCCTAAAAGCGCACCTTCCGGAAATTGGAGAACATATGGCATAGCGACAAGACGGCGGACAGCCGCGCTGCCCACAATGACGCCATCCGCAACCACCACCACCTCATCAGGACCGCCAAAAGGACCTCCTTCACAGACTGCCTTGACAACAATGCACACAACAGCAAGGAGCTCTTCAACATCGTGAAGGAAGTCTCCAACCCCAGCTCCAGCGCCAACAACATCCCGCCATCGCAAGCCCTGTGCGACTCCCTCGCCACCTTCTTTCACCGAAAAATCACCGACATCCATGACAGTTTCAAACCCCGGACAACCCCTACGGGCCGCACCGCACCAGACCCACCGCACCCCACCGTTCAAGACTCCCTGACAAACTGGGCCAACGTGAGCATCGAGGACACGATCAAGATCATGGACACAATCCACTCCGGATCCCCGTCCGACCCTCTCCCACACCACATCTTCAACAAAGCCAGCAATTCCATCGCACCCCACCTGTGCAACATCATCAATCTCTCCTTCGAGACCGCTACCTTCCCTGAGAACAGGAAGCACGCAGAGATCAATGCCCTACTGAAGAAACCCAAGGCGGATCCGAGCGACCTCAAGAACTTCAGGACCATCTCCCTGCTTCCGTTCCCAGCAAAGGTCATCGAGAAGATAGTTAACATCCGGCTCACCCGTCACCTCGAAGACAACAACTTCCTGGACCCCTCCCAATCAGGATTCCGCAGCAACCACAGCAACGAAACCGCCCTCATCGCCGCCACAGACGACATCAGGATCCTTCTAGACAACGGTGAGACGGCGGCCCTCATCCTCCTAGATCTCTCCGCCGCCTTCGACACCGTCTGCCACCACACACTATGCACGCGCCTCCAAGACGCAGGGATCCAGGAGAAGGCCTTGGACTGGACCACCTCCTTCCTCTCCGGCAGAACTCAGAGAGTCCGCCTCCCTCCGTTCCGGTCCGAGGCCTCCGAGATCATCAGCGGCGTCCCACAGGGATCCTCCCTCAGCCCCACGCTATTCAACGTCTACATGGCACCACTAGCACGCATCGCCCGACAGCACGACCTCAACATAATCTCCTACGCCGATGACACTCAGCTGATCTTCTCTCTCACCAAGGACCCTCTCACCACCAAATCCAACCTCCACCAGGGAATGAAGGCCGTCGCTGACTGGATGAAGGAAAGCCGACTTAAGCTGAACTCAGACAAGACAGAGATCCTCATCCTCGGGCCCAACCCCTCAGCATGGGACGACTCCTGGTGGCCCGCATCACTGGGGACCCCCCTGGCCCCTACCAACCACGCACGCAACCTGGGAGTCATCCTCAACTCGAAACTCACCATGACCAAACAAGTCAACGTAGTCTCCTCCACCTGCTTCAACACCCTCCGCATGCTCCGCAAGATCTACAGATGGATCCCGACAAACACGAGGAAAACAGTCACCCAGGCCCTAGTCAGCAGCAGACTCGACTATGGAAACGCCCTCTATGCCGGAGCCTCGTCCAAGCTCATCAAAAGACTACAAAGAACCCAGAACCCCTCTGCACGCCTGATCCTCGACGTCCCGCGCCGCGGCCACATCACCCCTCACCTGAGGAACCTACACTGGCTCCCCGTCGACAGAAGGATCTCCTTCAAGCTCCTGATCCACGCACACAAGGCACTCCACAAAACCAGCCTACCTCAACAGCCGACTCTCCTTCTACGTACCCAACAGGATACTCTGCTCTGCTGACCACGCCCTGGCAACGGTCGCGCGTATCCGTAGAACCACTTCCGGAGGCAGATCCTTCTCCCACCGCGCCGCCAAGACTTGGAACACCCTCCCCCTCTACCTACAACAAACCGAAGACCTACTGACCTTCAGGAGACAACTCAAGACCTGGCTTTTCGACCAGTTGCAGCAGCACCCCCCCCCCCCCAGCGCCTTGAAACCCTTGCGGGTAAGTAGCGCGCTTTACAAACTAACTGTTTGATTGATTGATAACCTTCCGACACTGGCGTGTGTCAAGGAGAGCCCACCACATGCCTGCGCAAGCGCCAAGCCCAAGGCCCGCGACCTTGGCAGCCTCCTCAGACCATCACGGTCTCCACGACACAGGCCCGCTTTAGTCCTTTCTCATTGACGTACTCTACTGCCGCCTCCGGCCTACACCACGGTCAAGTTGGTCACACATTTGGAACTGAGTCTTGATTACACCATGGCAGTGAAGATTATTTAAGGCAGAGTTCATGTCACTATACTCCCTTCGATGTGGTGCCACCAAGCCTGTGCATAGCATTACAACCACATGTGTCTGTTGGCCTACGCGGACTACTGCCCCCGGCCTACGCTGCACACGAGTAGGGCACAGAATTGGAACTGAACATTGATTATTCAAAGGCAGAATACATATCATCGCACACAAGGAGAGGCGTAAGAGGATGACGTGTTGCAGTCTGGAGGGAATAAGATCATCGTTACGGAGGTGATCGAACACTACCGACAACTGCCCTGGTGTCACTAACTCTGTGCATCACAAGCCAGCGACAGGTGGGTGTGGTCCCCTGCTGACTACTGCCTTCGGCCCACACTAAAGACAAGTAGGTCACACATTTGGAACTGAGCTTTGATCATACATTGTCCGTGTACGCACAAAAAGGAAGATTCTACTTCACTGTACTCCCTTTGGTCAGGTGGCAGCAACCATGTGCATAGCATCCCAACGACACGTGACTGTGGGCCCTTGCTGACCGCTGCCCCTGGCCTACACTGCGGTCGAATAGGTCACACACACTTTCGAATTCAGCCTTGGTTTATTTATGGCTGACTTGATGTTATTGTACAGGCCTCATCGCAGACTGCATCCTCTTTCAGCCCCGGTGCCACTATGTCTATTTCCCGAGACCCATGGACACTTTCTTGTTGGAGTTTGGTGGCGACTGAGTCCATGGACTAGGGGTTGTCGCCGCCATCATGGCGGTGACACTGACTTTGTGGCGAAAACGAGGCCATGGCATTCCACCACTCCATTTGCTGCTTCCAGACAGCTTTCACCCTCTGCATCATGCCCTGGAGGACACCTTCCACTGTCCCCGGTAGCCCTCCTCAACATTCACCTCGGACATTGATGAGGACCCGCTCAGGTCGCATGGCCCATCTGACTGCACCGCAAGTCACCGTCCCGTGGCAGGTTGCCTGTGCCGGCTGCAGTGCATCCGGGGCCACTAACTCTGTGCTGGTCATGTCCGGGACCCCTTCTTCTGAGATATTGGATGGCCTCTGAGGCGATGGCCTTAGGGTCATCAACGCCATGTGTCTGTGGCCCTGCACTGTCCGCTGCCTCCGGCCTCAACTGCGGTCCACCAGGGCTCACACATCAAATCGAGTCTTGACTGGCCCGGACGTCGCATCACCGCAGGAGGCACACGCCACTACCGCCAGGACCACCTCCAACTGCCATCTGCCGGAGTCGAAACGGTGGTCCTGACAGACTTACGGAGTTGCTCACACCAGTCGTGGATGCCATCATCAGACTAATACCCTGCTTGGCAATCCAGGTGCCACTGACTCAGTGCACCGCAAGCCATCGTCTGTTACTGATTGAGTTTTGTGTTGCGGAGAGGTTGCGCAGCAATGTCACTTCAAGCAATGTGGGAGACCTGGGACATTGATGAGGAAGATGATGCAGGTCTAGCACACCCCACTGCATCTGCATCAGGAATATCTCAAGGGGACACAATCTAAGACTTTTTCTGCACATGGGCGCGCTCAGCTGGAGTGCCCCAACCTCAGTGCACTGCAACTCACGGACACTTCTGTTTGCATGTTGTGTGTACTTTGGAATTTCTCCGGCTCCCTCCATGTTGCTCAGCAGTTCACTCTGTTATGCAGGTGTTTTCAGTTTCCGTTGCATTGGTGTCTACTGTTCAAGTGGTTGCCAGCACCAACCACTCTGTGCTTGCTGGCTTACACTCACCCCACACACATCCAGCAAGGACATCACTGTACATGTGGCCCTGCCAATAAAGGGTCCGGGCGCACGTGCTCGTAGCCAGTTCAACATAATATCTGCGTGTGTCCCTGTGGTCTTGTTGTATGCATGAGGGCCCTGGACGTTACGACATTACATTGTGCTGTGTACAGCGGATGCAGACATGTCACTGCAAGCAGCGGGTTAGAGCTTGGACAAGGAGCTTTGTCGTTACCCACCCAATTCGTAAGGGGACTAGCCTGGGCCATCATATGCAGAGCCAACGTGGGTGTGTGACTGCTATTTGCGTACACCTGGGCGTGGTTCTGTATTGTGAATGTGCCTCTGTATGTGTCTCTATGGCAGTGTGGGTCTCCTTTGTGGGGTGTAGGTGGTCCCTGAAGGGTAATAGACACCAACAAATGTGATCTAGTTCGTCTTCCATGGGTTCGGACCCCACCCACACCTGTTCGGCTACCTCCTTTTGGTATGCTGACACATGGCATTGGGGTGCCATGTGTGAGTGGGTGAGGTGTTGTGGGCCAGCTGTCCTTGCGGGTGCTTCCTACTGTGTGGTCTGTTGCAGGCTCTGTGTTCTATAAGTAGCTTGGCTGCCCGGGTTCTGGTGGTGGGTTGCGTGGGATGTCCATGGGTTGTTGTAGGGCATCGGTGTCGAAGGTGTGGTGGTCCTCTTCGGGATCACAGATGTGTTGTCTTCTGTGTTCTGCTGGAGGTGTTCTGTGCCCCTCTGCAATGTGAAGGGGAGATGCATGTTGACAGTGTGTTGACATGTATGTTGGCGCATTGTTCTGGTTTACATGCAGACTGTATGACAATGTACATAGTGACTGTTTGGGAGGTGCTGAATACTGCTGCGGGACAGTGTACATTTGGACTACATGACGGATGTGAGGTCGTACACGTATAATTCCATTTCACAGTTTCCTGCTCTGTCAGATGTAGTAGTAGGCATGTTTCTGTGCATGTGCGGAGCCAGTTGAGTCCTCTGTTCTGCAGTGTCTGCTTTATGCATTGTACAGCATTGTCGTCAATGTGGGTGTGCTGTTCTTGCTATGTGTCTGTGCTGCAGTGTGCCAAGGGGCCTCGGTTTCCTCCAGCTCCTGCTGTGGCGCTGGACTGCCACCTCCTGTCGCTGTTGCTGCCTTCCTGTTGGCAGCGGGTTTGTGCCTGGTTTAGGTTGTCACGTCATGCCAGCGCCTCTTGACCTCCTCGATTGGCCTCCTCGGAACTCCGACTGCATTCCAGGTGGTCTGCTTGTGGGTCAGTTGCTGGTAGTGTTCTGTCACCTCCGTGACGCTGGTCTTGTTTTCCTGCGGTCTGCACCCCGTCTTCCTCTCCATCTTCTCCTTTGCCTTCCCCGACCCTGTTGTTCCTTGCTGGTGGTCTGTGGGGGTTGTGGGGTTCACGTTGGCCTCTGCACTGAGTCAGTGTGCATCCATGCTTTGGCTTGTTTCTGGTGTGTTGTTTCTGTGGTTTGTATGGTGCATTTTTCCACCAGACGCGTGGGATTTGCAGGCCTGTGGCTGGTTTTTGCTACTTTTAGTACCGCGATTGGCCTCATCGCATGATTTTTTGCGTTCTCCTTTCGCATTTTTGTGGTGTGGCGCTGATTTTTGCGTGGCCATTTGACGCGTTATCTGATGACTATATCATGCTACCGCCGCGTTGTGAATACTTAGTTGGCACGGCTTAATTTTCCCACGATAGGCTGCGATGTTGAGAGTTGCGTTAAGCTACTCTTGCGGTAGTTATCATACGTTCTTGTGAATATACCCCTCAGTTCACAATTAATGCAAAATTTCTTCTCACTCCAAAAATGTCTTTATTGAGAACAGCTTTGTAACTTTACTGAATTCACATTTTTTTCTAAAAAAAACAATTGCAAAATAAAAAAATTGTTACATGTTCATTTTCCAGGAGATAAAAGAGCAGTTCTTTCTTCACTTAATAGTTTTTTCCTGCTATTTCTTGAGAAAAAAAGCAAGCCATTTTTTTGTGGGGAAAACATGCTCCAAAAAGGGTTTATATGATATTGCAAAATTAATAATTGCACAAAAAATATAAATTTGCATGCTCCAGAAATGCAAAATTAGGAATTTTGCATAAACCCTCATTAAGAATTGCAATTGGCGTAAAACCTTCAATACAAAATCAGGCAACCAGTCTGAGTTTAAATCTGAATTCCTTCATAAAAAGCTCCTTATTGGGGGATATGACCAACCACTGACGAAGATGGCCACTTGTTAAAGTGACTCTGCAGCCCGAGCAGAAACATCCCCATCATCCGTCCACTAATCCATGCTCCCCTATATGCCCGTGTTGAGGAATTGTTGCCGGATCCTGGAGGGACCTTAATGTCAGGGCCAGAGGCTCAGTGAAACCCCTGATTGATGTCTTGCAGTGAGTGGCCTGCTCTGAGGTAAAAATCAGCAGCCTCGCGCTGCAGAGGCCTAATGAGGTGACGGACGTGCGGCAAGAGGTGTGCAGCTCGACTGGGCCCCTTGGAAGCAGTAGTATTGTGAGGCCTCTATGACCGACTTGTGGGAGGTGGCGCTGCTGTCCCCCCACCCTCCCAGACCTATTGGGGTCAGTCGCCCTGGCTGGATTGCGGCGGTATAGTCTTTTGTTTCCTAACATAATCAAATGTTACTCTTTGGGTGGCTTTGAGGGGTCCCTGCATGCTGAAACTTTCACACAGTAGTTGACTGACATCTCTGTTAGCGGTGTCCAGTTCATAACCAAGACAGGGTCATACACTCTTACCCATCAGGTAAAGTGGTGAGATCATCCAGATGAGGGTTTTCTTGGCAGATCATACATTCACATACTAGACACGTAGGTTAGGGTTAGCATCGTAAGGGTACACTTGATTGCTGTAATCTTATATATGTATGAATTTATAACCTGTCTCAACAAGATGGTGGAATTATTTGTTTTATTCACTGTCTTGACACTTATTATAACTTTTGTCTGTTTCTGTTTATTAATCATCAAAGCCCATATTTCCTATGCAAGAATCACTACCGTTCAATAAATATTGAAAATGCCCCTTCGTGTATTCTTTGTATGTTTCTCTGAGGTGCAAGAAAGCATGAGTGACAGAGTGGAAGTTTGAAGTCTGTCAACACAGTTCCTGAGGGAACACAGTTGTCATGTTTGGTGGTTGCCAGAACTGTTTGCTCTCTGTTTAGGTTTAGTGGGGGCTGACAGTGGCACTGCGAGCTATCCAGTCTAAGGGACACATATCCTACGGAGGTGCATGCAAACAGTCTGGCACCATCCTAAGTTCATGTTTTCTGCAAACACGCAGTTCCTACTGATTGGTGGAAACTACACAACACAAGTACAGCACCTTGATTAAGAGAAGATGGCACTCATGATGATCCCCTGAGGGATGAATCTGAGTCGGCCCCACAACAGCAGCCCCTATCTACAGCAAAGAGATACCCACTGGCTAGTGAGGGGAAACCCAAGAGGCCATAGGAGGCTCCGTAGACAGGAGTGACCTGGACAGGCGGAGGTGAGTACACTGGTGACAGGGAGTGAGGCTTGACATTGCGGATCCACCCAAAGATGAAAGATGTCTAAACTAGTCAAGTTCACCCTCCCAAAAGACTGAGTTGTGGGCCCGGTCATGGGAGGAACATGGGACATGGAGGGCCCCCCTGGTAGGGCGATGTGCTCACCCTTAAGGACATTATTGAGGCCATACAGGGGTCCACAGCTCCCTTGAGACAATGGTTGACTCTGTCACCACTGAAGTCATGCTACTCCGGGCAGATCTCTGCGCAATGGAGGAGAAAGTAGAAGAGAATGAGGACACCGTCACAAACCTGGCGGTGGAGACCAAGACCTTAAAGGAACAAGTAAGCACACTGCAGGCCGACGCAAGGTTGATGGAAGCCAGACTGGAAGACTTTGAAGGTCATGCCTAACGAAATAAGATCAGGGTAGTCGGGGTCTCGGAGAGGGCAGAGGGACGTAGTGCAGACCTATTCATGGAGGACTTACTTATTAACATGTGTAAACCACACGGTCTGTATAAGTTCTTTTCCATAGAACGGGCCCATAGAGTTCTGGGTGAACCACCGTGGCCAGGGGCCACACTGCGTGAAATCATTACCCGCATCTTTAACCACAGAGACCGACATGTGGTCCTACAAGCCGCACACAGCAGCCCACCCCTAAATATGAAAAAGCAGTTATTTGCTTATTTCCAGACTTTATCTAGCACGTCCAGCATCTTCGCTGTAGCTTTGATGAAGTAAAGAAAGTGCTGAGAAAGTGAGAACTTAAGTATTCAATGCTGTTCCCCTCCAAATTGCGAGTGGTGCCAGCGGGGTAAACATGGTACTTTAGGTCTCCTAAGAAGGCATAGAACTGGATTGAGGGCTGGCTGCCAGCAAAGGGCGTAAGACAAAGTTTCCACCAATGGATGGTCGACGAGCGGGACCCAGATCAACAACTCTCAGGAGATGAGTGAGACCGATCCCAACAATCACTACCAAAGACTGGTCCACCGGACAACACCACGTAGGGAGCAAGGGGTTATTGGTTTGATGTCTCTGGTTAAGGCCCGGTCCTACATAGGTGAACTTGAGACATAATGCCCAACTGAGGGCATCATCATGAGGGAACTGGGATGATGGTAAATGTGGACCCATTAGGGGGCTGGACCGCATTGGGTGCCAAAGACCTGACAACAAACTACAAAAAGACTATGGGGAGATGGAACAAAAGGGCTCATAGATTGGGTGTGTCCACAGACCCCTATTCTGTTAGGCCCCAGTTCGGGATACAGGTGCTCTGCACTGTTGGGGAGGCAGTTCTGAGTCCACCGTGCAGGAATACAGCGAGGGGGGAGTTACTAGTGGAAAGATTTAATGTCAGGTGTGGTTTGTGACAGCTCTTGTTTTGATTGCACAATCTATCATTCCGCACTGTTGAATGTGCCCACCCATATCACCCTCTCTGGGTCGGGAGTTTAGTGAGAAGCCCCAATTGGCCTACACAAACCACTACCCTGGCTGTTACATGGGAGAAATTATAGAAGATAGCTCACTGAAACTTATGTCCGGGAATGTCAATGGGCTCGAGGATCTGAAGTGCCAGGCACTCGAAGTGGTACTAAAACATAAAATGCACATGCTAGAGAAGAACCACCGCACATTAGGTAGTTCTGAATTAAAGATGGTAGCCCATGTGGGCTATATGTCAGGCTCGAGAGGGTTTTGGATCTTGTGAAACGGACGTTACTGCTTAAGATTCGGTGTACTTGGCTTGACATACATGAAAGATATGTGTCACTATCGATAAACTGGGAGGGTCACACGCTTAATATTTGCTCTTTTTATGTCCCGCTCAGCTGCATGCCTCTACACTTCCTGACCTGAGTGCTCTATTTCTGAAATTGCCAGAAGGCATACTTCTTATGGCGGGGACTTCAATTTAATGATGGATGAGGCACAAGATCGCTGGCCACCCAAACCCCTTGTGTTGACTTATACTACCCTCACTGATTTTGTTGTGATGCTCGGTAGTTGTCTGGCGCGCATACAATCCCAAGGACCAACAACATACCTTACATTCTGGAGCACATGGCAGCCTTTCCCTCACTGATTACCTCCTTACATACCACCAACATGTGCAACACTACTCTGAGGTTGCACACCTGGCCAGATGGATAATGGATCATTCCTCGGTGTGGGCGCGATACATGCTATACTAAGGGACTGGGTGAGGGATCACCCCAAGTAGCCCCTAGTACCTGAAGCAACAGGCTATACAGGAGGGACTGACAATTGCCATGGAGCACTACTTTATGGAGAACCTGGCCTCCATTGGCTCAGCCCAGGCCTACAAGACCATTGTCAGGGGCCAGGTGGTCTCCCTAATGTCGGGGTTTAGAAGGGCTAAAACAAGGAACTTGAGGGAGAGATTGTGGCTCACAGGGACGGCCAGCCCAGAAGCACAGCAAGTGCTTGCTATTAAGCAGAGGGAATACCAGGACCTAGCAATGGAGACCGCCAGAGTGGTACACCTTGCCACACAAGATCACCTCTTTGAGGTAGGAAACAAAACTGGCAAGTTACTGGCATAGCTCGACAAGAGAGATCCGACCAGACGATAGGCACAGGGGATGCAAACCTGGGAGGGGAGGCCAGCGCGGGAGAGATGCCAAATACCTGACACATTTGCAGACTATTGTGCCCACATATATGCCATGGCAGGGCAGACCACAGGCAAAGAAGCCTGGAGTTTGCTCCATGACATACACCTACCGAGTCTGTTGGGGACTCTTAGAGAAAGACATTACCAAAGGGGATATATTAGTGACGATAGGAGAGCCTCACCCCGGTAAAGTCGTGTGACCCAATGGGATGCCAATTGAGCTCTACAAAATGTTAGCCACCAGGTTAGCCTCCCACCTGCTAATAATGAATAAAGAAAGTAGGTCAAAGGGTGCTTTGCCACACTATCAGAGATTGGTGACCATTGTGGTCATCCACATGGAAGGAGACCTGTCAGACGATTGCGCCTCTTATAGGCCGATATCAATCCTAAACGCGGAGGCAAAAATATTAGCTAAAGTGCTTGCCATACACCAGATCAAGGTGATTTGCTCCCTAGTCCATCCGGACTTCATTCCTCATATGAGTGCTGCCCTTTATCTCCTCCACCTCCAGGGTGTTTTGGTACAATCAGCGACCCTGCAGTTATACGCAGATGATGTGCTATTTTTGGTGACTGACCCAGAGCTCACCCTGGACAGATTGATGCAGATCATCAAGAATTTTGGTAAATTCTCAGGCTACACCATAAACTGGCACAAATCCCTAAAATTCCTACTGAAGCCAAACTAAGTAGTGACGGTGGCCACCAAGGGTTACTGTTTACTTTGGATCAGGCCCATATGTACCAAAGCTTTTTTCCATAGACACAACATGGGCAAAACCCTTTGATACATCTGATGCATCACTCCTGATGCTAGCTTCTTTTTTCATAAGAACTTAGCTCCCTTGCTAGACAGGTTGAAATGGGATGTGAGGCATTAGAAGTCACTACAGCTCTCGCTATTGGAGTGGGCAGCGCTGTTCAAAATGATGTCTCTGCCCCGCTTTTCATATGCTCTGCAGAACACCCCCTATGAAGTCCCTACATCATTTTTCAAAGCAATAGAAGGAGAAATCTGTACCATGCTATGGGACGGAGGCCTGGCATGAATAACGCTACCAAAACTAACATGGGGCTGGTATAATGGGGCATCGCAGTGCCAAGATGTTAACATTTTTTATTGGGTTGTGCAACTGGGTACGACTAACCACTGACAGAGCCACTGACAGAGCCTACAATCCCTATAACCCTTTCTGTGTTGGGGTCCTGGGGCACTATATGGGGGTGCTAAGAGGGACAGCCTGCCTGAACTTGGCTAACTTGTAGAAGTGTGGTAGAAGGTTACGGCATACCTGGGGTGGAAAAATAAGGTGACGCAGGTGACCAGGGTTCGGTAAGTGGGACCTCATATGGATCTCCAAAGTGGGTGATATTTGGACTCAAGTGATATAACCTATGGTTGGATTTGAGGAAGGAGTACCAATTGGCCTCCACTGAGATCAACAGGTATATGCAGATCCCTCATATGCTCAGAACGGTCCTGCGGAGGAGCACAGACCTTATGGAATCTTCGCCTCTGGGAGATTGACTACTGGTTTCATTTATGCCCTAGCCGGCCATGTCACTGACCTACATGAAGATCCTCAATCATACGCCAAGCGCCTTGACCCAGCTGAAGGATAGGTGGGAGAAGAAGGTGGAAGGCTTCAAAGAAGGAGAGTGGGAGAGGTCCCTGGCAGCTCAAGAGAAGTAGCTATATGATCCGGTTTTAGGCTAATCCAGTTAATGATCCTGCATCGCTCCTACTATGTCTGTACCATGATGGCTAAGATGGGATGGTAAGGGGATGCAAATTGCCTACTTGACTGTGGACAAACGGGCACATTACAGCAACCCTTGACCCTACCTGGTAGGTCACTCCCCCGCCGCACAGCACCGCCTGTGTATCTGCCGCTGCTCAGGAAGTTCGAGATAGGTTGGTTCTCACTGTATTGCCTGTACTGATTTCCGTCTTTGTTGTGCCCGTAACTGCTGTTCTCTGTCCTCCCCGCTGCCTGTACTTGCTCTGTGCCAATTTTTTTCCCTCTGTTCCCCTCACTGTCCCCGTGTCTCTCTGCCTGGTTTTTGCCTCTGTTCCCCTCGATGCCCCGTGTCCCTCTGCCCGTTTTTGCTTTCTGTTCCCTCGTTGCCCCGGCAACCCTGTGCCCGTTGTGCCCGTTGTGCCCGTTTTACCTCCTGTTCCATTAGCTTCCCCCCTATTTCTGTAACCTTCTTTGCCTTCTGTAACACTCGTTCTCCCATACTTGGTGCCTTTTTGCCTTCTGTGCCCTTCGTCGTCCCGCTCCGTTCCCGCCGCTGTGTCCCCTGTGGCCCCGCCCCTCTGGATGCCAATTTGCTGCCCCCACCTCCCACCTCCCAGCTGCTCCTCCCTCCCACCTCCCCATATATGCCGGCTGCTGCGCAGTGAGGAGAGCGACCCTTGGCCCTACCTGGTAGGTTGCTCCCCCGCCGCACAGCACTGCCTGTGTATCTGCCGCTGCTGCGTAAGGTTGAGATAGGTTGGTTCTCACTGTATTGCCTGTACTTCTTTCCGTCTTTGTTGTGCCCATAACTGCTGTTCTCTGTCCTCCCCCGCTGCCTGTACTTGCTCTGTGCCCGTTTTTTTCCCTCTGTTCCCCTCGCTGTCCCCGTGTCTCTCTGCCCGGTTTTTGCCTCTGTTCCCCTTGCTGCCCCCGTGTCCCTCTGCCTGTTTTTGCTTTCTGTTCCCTCGTTGCCCCGGTAACCCTGTGCCAGTTGTGCCCGTTTTGCCTCCTGTTCCATTCGCTGCCCCCGTATTTCTGTAACCTAATTTGCCTTCTGTAACACTCGTTGCCCCCTTACTTTGTGCCTTTTTGCCTTCTGTGCCCTTCGTCGTCCCGCTCCGCTCCCGCCACTGCGTCCCCTGCGGCCCCGTCCTCCTGACTGCCCGTTCGCGGCCCCCACCTCCCACATCCCAGCTGCTCCTCCCTCCCACCCCCCATATATATGCCGGCCGCTGTGCGGCCACGCTGCTGGCGTGCCAAAGGCGTTCCTAAGGCAAGCCCGTCTGCGCCCATCCGCGCCTGGACTGCGCCCAGCACCAGAACCCCTGGTCGCTGCACCCGCCACAAGGAACGCCGCCACTACGATGCCAGCACTCTGCATGCTCTCAACCCCGTACGGACCCACACCTGCTTCAAGGCCACCCCGAAACGCACACACGGTCCCTTCACCTGCTGGAACTGCAGCTACACCAGCCTCAGAACTGACGAACCACCCACCAAAAAAGACCTCAACCACCTCCGATGCATACTTCTGAACACCCGCTCCGCACGCAAACACGCCGTCAAGCTCTGGGACCTGCTCGACTCAACATCCCCGGACGTCGCCTTCCTGACAGAGACGTGGATGATCGACTCCTCCGCACCCAACATCGCCATAGCCATCCCAGACGGAGTCGGAGGAGGAATCGCCATCATCCACAAGAACAGCATCAGGGTCTCGACTAGCACCGACAACACTCTCAGCACCGCCGAACACATGCATTTCCAGATCCACACAGACCCTAACTACACCCTCAGAGGCACCCTCGTCTACCGACCCCCCCGGACCCCGCCCCCAGTTCAGTGACTCCATCGCCGACTTCATCAGCACGCACGCCCTGACCTCCACCGACTACATCCTCCTCGGAGACCTGAACTTTCACCTTGAGAACAACAATGACAGCAACACCACAGCCCTGATCGATAACCTCGCCAACCTCGGACTGAGGCAACTCGTCACTACACCCACCCACTTCGCCGGCCACACGCTCAACCCCGTCTTCTCCTCAAGCCCGCACGTCTCCTTCAACCACACCACCGAACTCCTCTGGACCGACCACCGCTGCATCCACTTCACTTTCCAGAAACCCACCACACACCACCACACCCAACAGATTGCCGCTGCTGGAGCAAAATCACCGAAGATCAACTTCATGCAAAGCTCGCTCTCAGCCCACCCACCGTACCCTCCAACACTGACGATGCTGCCCACAGCCTCAGACACTGGATCGAGGATTGCGCCAACACCTTTGCCCCTCTGAAGAAACCCCCCTACAGAGACACCAGCAAGAGGGCCAGCTGGTTCACCCCAGAACTCCTAACCTCCAAGCAAGCCTGCCGGAAGCTAAAGAAACGGCACAATGAACAGACCCCGGACAGCCTCGTAGCACACAGGGACGCCATCCGCAACCACCACCACCTCATCAAGGCTGCCAAGAGAACCTCCTTCAAAGACCGCCTCGACAACAATGCACACGACAGCAAGGAGCTCTTCAACGTCATGAAGGAACTCTCCAACCCCAGCTCCAACACCAACGACATCCCGCCGTCGCAAGCCCTGTGTGACTCCCTCACCACTTGCTTCCACCGCAAGATAGCAGACATCCACGACAGCTTCAACACCCATACAGCCCCAACAGACAGCAACACAACAGACTCTCCTCACATCATCGACTACGACCCCCTGCTAGCCTGGGCCAGCGTGAGCATCGATGACTCCATCAAGACCATGAGCACAATCCACTCCGGCTCTCCGTCAGACCCATTCCCGCACCACGTCTTCAACAAAGCAAGCAGCTCCATCGCACCCCACCTGCACAACGTCATCAACCTCTCCCTCGAGACCGCGACCTTCCCAGAGAGCTGGAAACACGCCGAGATCAACGCTCTACTCAAAAAACCCAAGGCAGACCCAAGAGACCTCAAAAACTTCCGGTCCATCTCTCTGCTCCCGTTCCCAGCCAAGGTCATCGAGAAGATCGTCAACAGACAGCTAACCCGATACCTTGAAGAAAACAGAATCCTGGACCCTTCCCAGTCAGGGTTCCGCAGCAACCACAGCACCGAGACTGCCCTCATCGCCGCCACTGACGACATCAGGACCCTGCTGGACAACGGTGAGACCGCAGCACTCATCCTCCTAGACCTCTCCGCCGCCTTCGACACCGTCTGCCCCCACACACTATGTGCACGCCTCCATGCCGCAGGGATCCGAGACAAGGCTCTGGAATGGACCACATCCTTCCTCTCAGGCAGAACCCAGAGTGTCTGCATCCCCCCATTCCAATCCGAAGCCTCCGAGATCATCTGCGGCGTACCCCAGGATTCCTCCCTCAGCCCGACACTGTTCAACATCTACATGACCCCGCTTGCACACATCGCCTGACAGCACGACCTCAACATAATCTCCTATGCCGACGACACTCAACTGATCCTCTCCCTCACCAAGGACCCCATCACCGCCAAAGCCAACCTCCATGAAGGAATGAATGCCGTCGCCGACTGGATGAAGATCAGTCACCTGAAGCTGAACTCGGACAAGATGGAGGTCCTCATCCTCGGCTCCAACCCTTCAGCCTGGGACGACTCCTGGTGGCCGACGGCACTGGGGACAGCCTCTGACACCCACAGACCACACACGCAACCTGGCAATCATCCTAGACTCAACGCTGTCAATGACCAAGCAAGTCAATGCCATCTCCTCCTCCTGCTTCAACAACCTCTGCATGCTCCGCGAAATCTACAAATGGATCCCAACAGATACAAGAAAGACAGTCACCCAGGCCCTCGTCAGCAACAGACTCGACTACGGAAACGCACTCTACGCGGGAGCCCCGACTAAGCTCATCAAACAACTACAACGCATCCAAATCGCCTCAGCACGACTGATCCTCGACATACCATGCCACAGCCACATCAGCCCCCACCTGAGAAACCTGCACTGGCTCCCCGTCAACAAGAGGATATCCTTCAAGCTCCTCATCCACACACACAAGGCACTCCACAAGACTGGCCCTGCCTACCTCAACAGACGTCTCTCCTTCTACATCCCCAACCGCCAGCTACGCTCTGCCGACCTATCACTAGCCACCGTCCTGCGCATCTGAAGAACTACCACCGGCGGGAGATCCTTCTCCCACCTCACCGCCAAAACATGGAACACCCTCCCACTGAGCCTACGACAGACCCAAGACCTGCTGACCTTCAGGAGAACACTCAAGACCTGGCTGTTCGATCAGTAGCAGCCCCTCCCCCCCAGCACCTTGAGACCCTCGCGGGTATGTAGTGCGCTTTACAAATGGTTGATTGATTGATTGATTACAGCACATCCTCTGGGACTGCCTGGTGGTGCAAACCGACTGGGCAGCAGTGGTGGAATGCCTGGAGGAGGTGGGAGGTGAGGGCATGAGTGTCTCTGTGAAGCAGTATGTATTGAAGATTTGGGGAGAGACTGATGTTATTTGGGCTCAGGAGCAATAGATGAAGATAGGGATGGCAGTGGCCAAATGGAACATTGCCAAACCCCAGATTTAGAGTCCTGGAAATGTGATATGGACTGGTGCATAATAGCTGAGCGAGTGGTGTACAAGGGCAGAGGCTGACCCTGGAAGTGGGAGAAAATCTGGAATTACTTGAATGCATACAGGGGCCATATATATGGGGCTCTGCACCGACTGGAAAATGAAGCGAACTATTCCAGAGGCTCTTGGATGAACCGGCTGAGAGGTGATGGGTGGTGGGGAGGAGGGGGTGAGACTGAGAGGTACGATGATATTGTGCAATATCAGTCTCTAGTAATTTTGAAGACTGTGGTTGTACTTATGACATTAATAAAAAAAGAATTCATTAAAAAAAACGAATTGGTCCCTTGTAGAATTTTCAGTTAAAAATACTCTGTATTATGCACAATGTTTTACTGAACCATGGGCACAGGCCATGGACAAAAGCTCAGCCACTAAGTACCAGTTGGGATACCCGGTAAGCCAGCACTGATAAATTCGATCCAGCCATTAAAAACAAAACCTCTCAAATACCTTGAGACTGATTGACAAGGCATTTTGAAATATGAAAAGTAATATTCCTGTAGCACTCTTTTACATAGTATTGCATGCCTTTGTGAATTGACTCCAGAACATCTAACATGGAAATTAAATAATTATAATTAAATAAGAATATTTAGGAAATATTTTGTAGAAATGAGTACAAATAGAAAGGAGTGTGCCTTCCTTCACTAATAAGGAGTTGGCCATTTCGAGGCTGATTTACAAAGGCATATAAGAGTATGCAAAGGAGTCTACTTCTGTTGTACCAGAGTACTCCTGTAGTACTACCTCTCATACTCATATAAATGTTTTTGTCAATCGACCTCTTAAATACGAATCTGGAGAGAGGACTCTAACGACCTGTGCTTTAGTAAACATCTGACAAAATTAACAGTTTAGGATACCTTTCGGACAGGAATGGACTTTGACGAGCACAGCAACCATTGATAACTTCGGAAAAAGATGCTTCTCGCATCAATGAACTATGGCACAAGACACTTCTGAACTTTTACTGCAAAACTAATGAGCAATCTCAAACCCTCTATCTGCAGCAATGCTCACTCCAAATATTTTCAAAGAATGCTGGAGAAACGATCCCGTTGCAACCTTGAACAGGATCCGATTCATAAATTTATTTGAGCCTGTAAGTCTAACTTACAGGGGCTAATCACAAGCATTTTCTCAGCTTACACCCACCATGTAAAAAGGTGTCTTCTACTCCAGTCAATCGCAGGAGTACATTTGCTTATTGGATGGGAACACCCCAAAATTGTAAGGGGTAAGGATAATTTATTTCTCACCGGATAAAAGATTTTTCTCATAGAAAAGTTTCAGAGAGAATTTCAAACCGACAAATGTAAAGGTAGTCTATGTGCTTTATGTATATCAACATGCCTTTCCATGTCAGTAACTAGGAATTCATAAAATATTCCAGGACGTCTTCTCAGAAACTGAGACCATTGTAGCTTCTCTGTTGTATTTATTTGACTCATTTGTGAATTCCGAAGAAATTGTAAATTTACTTCAGATATTTGTTTGAACTATGTCCTATGTCCTCGACTTGTGGCATCAGCCATGTCCATCTTCCACCACCATATTTCGAAGTCATATTGGTATCACCTACGTCAGTAGAATGTTTTACTATTACATATTACTTCTACAATCAACAATACAAAAACAGAACACTAACTCACTAGAACAAAATTCTTGCACTCTGAAGTGAGTGGAGGAGGCAACATATCAACTCCATGCAAATCACAATAAATATAGTAAATGTGTACAAAGTTCCATGCATATCTGGTACATTGAGGTCACTGCACGAATTATACATGAGCCAATGCAGATATTAGCTTAGCTGATCTGAAGAAAAACATCTTGGACTCTTCGTGAATTGTGTCGGTGTTCATTTTGGACTAGGGAGCACGACCCGCTTGATTCCCCTTCACAAAGACGATTTTCCCAGAATGTTGCAGCGAGACACGAATAATGGGGAGAAGAGGATCAAATGCCTCCTTTCCGGTCTCGAAGCCCTCAGTTTGTAAGATTAACTGTACTTGTGGCAAACTGTACAAAGAAATGCTTTTTAATCAGCGTTTTGTATTAAGTCACTTTATTGCCAGCATAGTTACACATGAACAACGCTACTGCAGTGTTTTGGATGGTATTTGACCAGTGACATTAACAAATTGCAAGTACGCTATGAATTCAGTATTTTACAAAGCATACTGGATGCTGCAGCAATGGAGGACTACTGGGCATATTGAGAACCAGCATATAAAGCATGTGATTGCTTCTTATCTCATTAAACCTCTTTACCTGTGTTCAAGGCTCGTGTATTGAGCCCAAACGCATTAGGACTATGTTGAGAAGACGCTTTTTGCCACTTTCATTGTGTGGATTAAACAGAGAGAATCCAAGGTTGTTGCCTCAGTGTTCTGCCTAATATATATATATATATATATATATATATATATATATGTATTACCTACTGGCGGTCGCCAGTAGGTAGTTATAGTTAGGACCTATTATCCATGGGAAATCCGCAACATTCTATTTGGAATAACTTTGGCGCCGGTTGACGAATCTTCGCGAAATTTTCAAAACTTTTGGCCAGCTCCGGTCCGCTCCTATCCTGAAAGTCTCGGGATGATTTGTGTAGCGAGGGCTGAGAAAAAAGGGGGGTCCCACAACGTGTTTTCCCCATGCAATTTCCCATAGGACCTTTAGCCACAGCTACAGCTCGAACTGTCGAACGGAATTACACTAAATTTGGCAGAAAGGTAGACATTGGTTTGGAGTCATGCCTTTTGCTTAAATGGTGTAAATCCGTTCAGTAGTTCCTGAGAAAATCAAAAGTAAAATCACATATATATCTGGGCAGAGCCTAACCACCCATCTCATCGTGAGATCTGATTGGCTGTCAGCACTGCATCCAAGAAGTGTTGACAGCCATCTTGGGACCAATATACATGTTACCACCTCATTAAAAAGCATTGCAGTTAATAGAAGGTTTTAAGACTTTAGTTACATTATAAATCATTTGTTGATGGTACCATACTCATTTTAGGAATTGTGGTATGTTCTAAGGTGATTTTACCATGTGAAAAAGCCTTCTGCTGGGATATCATTAATCATGATTGAGAGAAAAATATTTTCCCATGCTTTTCCCACAGAGGTTTGGAAGGTGATCTATAAGCTAAACTGAGAGCATATTTTCTGTAAATTCACATTATCTTTCTCAGTCATGTGAGAATGAAGTCTGACATTCTCAGTAAAACATGTACATCCAACAAGGGCAGAGACTGTCAGTTGATTCCTTTGTGTTCTACTGCAGCTTCCCAGAGTTTTCCAAAGAACAACTAGAGCGCTAACAGTCCTACTTATGATAAACGTATGGCACACCTGAAGCCATCTTGATTGGAATAAAGTCGTAACTCTTAAAACATTTAATTTTAAAAGGAACAAAATGAGGGGGTTCATTTTGCCATAGAAAGTATGATTAGTGCTGCAGAAAGAAAAATTAGGGCACATTTTGAGTGACTTCTCAAATCCTCTTCTATTTCATGAAAAAATTCTGACATGCAGACTGAAACATGCACTTTCAATACCAGCAGCAGACTTCCCTGGTGAGCAGTAGCTTTACTACAGTGATCTAATGAGCAACTAGAGTGCTAACATTCTGAATTTATGGCAAATGTGTGACACATCTGAATGCCTTCTTAATGGAATCAAAGTAAAAAACTGGAAGTATTCCTACTGAGGAGACTGTAGTAAATGAGGAAATTAGGAAACGTCATGACAAATAAGTCTCCCAAGATGGCCACCAGAGATAAAATATCCCAAATGTAGCACAAATATCACCCAGATGTAGCCCAAGTAGAGCCCAATGACAGAATGTCCCAGAGTGTTTTAAAGAACAACTAGAGCGCTAACAGTCTTACTTATGACAAAAGTATGGCACACCTGAAGCCATCCTGATTGGAATAAAGTGGTAACACTTAAAACATTTAATTTGCAAAGCAATAAAATGAGGGGTTCATTTTGCCATAGAAATTATGATTAGTGCTGCAGAAAGAATTAGGGCACATTTTGCCTTCTCAAATCCTCTTCTATTTCATGAAAAAATTCTGACATGCAGACTGAAACATGCACTTTGAATACCAGCAGCAGACTTCCCTGGTGAGCAGTAGCTTTACTACAGTGATCTAATGAGGAACTAGAGTGCTACCATTCAGAATTTATGGCAAATGTGTGACACATCTGAATGCCTTCTTGATGGAACCAAAGTAAAAAACTGAAAGTATTTCCTACTGAGGAGACTGCAGTAAATGAGGAAATTAGGAAACTTCATAACAAATAAGTCTCCCAAGATGGCCACCAGAGACAAAAGAGCCCAAATGTAGCCCAAATATCACCCACATGTAGCCCAAGTATAGCCCAATGACAGAATGTCCCACAGTGTTCTTAAGAGTAACTAGAGCGCTTACTGTCTTACTTATGATGGCACACCTGAAGCCATCTTGATTTGAATAAACTGGTAACACTTAAAACATTTAATTTAAAAAGGAACACAATGAGGGGGTTCATTTTGCCATAGAAATTATGATTAGTGCTGAAGAAAGAAAAATTAGGGCACATTTTGAGTGACTTCTCAAATCCTCTTCTATTTCATTTAAAAATTCTGACATGCAGACTGAAACATGCACTTTTAATACCAGCAGCAGACTTCCGTGGTGAACAGTAGCTTTACTACAGTGATCTAATGAGCAACTAGAGTGCTAACATTCAGAATTTATGGCAAATGTGTGACATATCTGAAAACCTTCTTAATGGAATCAAAGTAAAAAACTGAAAGCATTTCCTACTGAGGAGACTGCAGTAAATGAGGAAATTAGGAAACTGCATAACAAATAAGATGGCCACCAGAGACAAAAGAGCCCAAATGTAGCCCAAATATCACCCAGATGTAGCCCAAGTATAGCCCAATGACAGAAGTGTGCAATACACTTATTTGTTGTGTTTTTGCAGTTTTATATAGTGCAGACTTGTCAGGTATTGGAGTGCTTTACATGAGCATTGGTTACATCACACAAGAACAAATTCATTTTGGTTGTAGACAAGGGGAGATTAAGTGGTTTGACCAGAATCACAGAATGTCGAGCTGAAGCAGAAACTCCAACCTGGTTCCCCAGTTGCAAAGTCTGCAGCTCTGGAAGTAACACCACATCCTCTTCCCCAATTGCAACATTTAATCAAGTGGTAAACTGGAAAAAAAAACATAAAGATAACAAATAATTTAAAAGTGCTTTGTCGCTATTTGAAAACCCAGAAAATATGTCCTCATTTTAGTTTTTTAGAGCACTAACCATAATTTTGATGCAAATAAGACCCTCTGATATATGTAATTTCTAAAGGAAATGCTCTAGGTATTACAGTTTTGATTACATCAAGATGACGTCAGGCGTTCCACACTTTTGTAATAAATATAGAATGTTAGCAATCTAGTTGTTCATTAGGATACTGTTGAGAGGCAGAGGCCAGGGGCACGGACTCTGGAAATTGAAGGCAGGTAGGAGGATGCAGAGGCAACAATTTGACCACACTGGGCAGGCAGGAAGGGCCGTGGCAGCACAACAGACTATGGAGGGCAGTGGAAAGGGGGGCAGGGGCAACAAACCAACAATACAGGACTGGCAAGAGAGGCTGTAGCAATATAATAGACCATTGTGGGCAGAAGGAAGAGGCAGTGGTAGTACAACCATACATGCCAACAGACCCGATTCAGCCAGAAAACGTCCAATGTTTTTAAGCTCAAATGGGCTTTATTTGATCTGTCTCCTGTCTACAATCTCCTCTTTTTCAATGTAACTCAAAGAGGAAAATCAATACCCCATTTTTTTTCAAAATCTCCCTTTTACCAAGTTCAACATGTTCACAAGTATGGTACATTGGATCATGGAAGGCAGGAGGAATTGGGGTAGGGACATGGATAATAGAGGACAGGAGGGACATGGAGAGGTGCACCAAACTGACCCTTCAGGGCATGCATCAGGGTTTGCAGCAGCACAATACACCACACAGGGCATGCGGGACTGGAGTGCAGCACAACAATCCATAGAAAGCAATAGGGAGAGGATAGGACCATGCACATGGACAACAGAGAACAGAGGGGAAAGAGGCAATGGTAGCTAGCTGACCATAATGGACAGACAGGAGAGAAAGCTGCAGCATAACAGACAACACGGGGCAGGCAGGAGGAGCAGTTGCAGCACAACAGACCAGGGAGGGCAGAAGGGTGTGACAGTAAAATGGACCATGGAGAACAGGAGGAAGGGGCTAGGGGCATGGCATGTGGACAGGCAAGGTGGAGGTGGCAGGGACAGGTTACAGTCATCTGACAATGCTAGGCAGGTGGGAGGGGAGTGGCAGCTCAACAGAACACTCAGAGTAGATAGGAGTGGCAGGTCCATGGAACATGGTGGGCAAAAAGGATGGAGCAGGGGCATGCACAAA
This sequence comes from Triturus cristatus, assembly GCF_964204655.1. Taxonomy (NCBI): domain Eukaryota; kingdom Metazoa; phylum Chordata; class Amphibia; order Caudata; family Salamandridae; genus Triturus; species Triturus cristatus. The sequence continues at coordinate 434,982,555 of NC_140581.1, read as the reverse complement.
GACATCGGAGGGCAGGGGGAAGGAGAATAGGGGCAGCAAGCTAAGCACAGAGGCTAAGCAGGAGGTCAATGATGGGGCATAGAATTGGGCAATGGAGGGCAGGAGGAGTGGACTGGTACATCATGCTAAATGGAGGGCAATGGCAGCACATCAGACCATGCATGGCAGGAGGGAGGAGGCTAGTCCATGGAGTCAGACAACAGAGGATAGGGAGGAGGGGGAGGGGGCAGCAAGCTAACTGTTCAGAGAAGGTGGGTATTAGGAACTTTATTGTTTTTAAAACATGTGTCTGTGCGAACTACTTAAAATATGAACAAGTAGGCAGCATAATCTCACTTTCATTCAGGAAGAAGAGGACGTTTGTGACTGTGACTCCGGGCTTACTTGGCAGAAACACCCCCTGACCCTCCACCCCCCATCGCAAAATGTAATGCCCATGAAAAGGGTACGTGAACACAGTGTTATATAGAACATAGTCCTGAGAGCACGATTGAATATGAAAACTAGATATAGTGTATGGTATAAACTATGCACCAAAAAGTGTGATATAAGATGAACCGGGCGTGAAATATAATATGCAATATATTGTGGGCAATGACAGATTAATTGGAGAGCCTGAGATAGCACAGGCACTAGCGCGAGCTATGCGATATGCGCCTTGGAGTGTAATATGCACAGGACAGTGTGTGTAACCTAAGTAGTCTCTAAAGTTGTAATATAAAATATGTGCTGGGGAGTGTAGCGTTGCATATGCACTGTGACAAAGATATGGATCCCAGATTGTAATATGTATGGCATAGCGCTGTGCGTTGTAACATAGGCATCGAGGAAGGCACGTTAGATGGGGCAATATAACCCGTGCGAAAGCAAGTGTGGCATGACATATTCACGGGGTGGTGTTACAGTGCACATGGGCTAGAGAGTGTCATAGCATACGCACTAGCTGGTGGAATACAACACAGAGGTGTGTGGCATTCGGCGGGCACTGGTGGGTGTAACACAGCATTGGGTTCAGCCAGGAGCACGCTGTGACTCTCAAGTGAGGTTCGTCTTCTTTCCAGAGAGTAAAATAAAAAGTATTACACATCCGACGGTGGATGTGTGTTTTATTAACCGTGAGTGGGGTTTCTTGCATAGTTTTGGGCGAATTTTTGTTGCATCCCCTTTGATTGGCTTGGTGTGCGTGTGTATTAAATGTGCCCGTCAATAGCTACCCATGTTTGTATAAATAAACGACAAGGGTGTCTACTTGGAGAGTACCCACAGGCGGGGGCACCGGGATTAGGCACGGTAGGGCGTCAGCCACGTCAGAGCTTCACTAGCGGTCTAAATACATTCCACGTGGATTCATTGTATGCATAGTCGCCTTTTAATGAATATCACGCAAATCGTCATGGTGATAGGTACGTACGGTTTGTCCAGCATGTCCTAGGTGTTTATATATATATATTTTTTAAATAATAAAAAACAATGGCCGGCCCCGGGCGATGGGGACCCCGGGGCCATAAGTGGCCTGAGGAGGGTGACAACGCAGCCCCCCTCCTAAAGCATTTTTTTTACAAAAAGGCCATGCCCCGGGGGTTGGGGTCCCTGGGGCTGATTAAGGCCTTGGGAGGGGGGCCATGCGGCCCCCTTCCAAATTGTGTTTTCTTCCCCCAAAAAAACTGGAGGTAGGCCCTGGGGGATGGGGTCCCAAGGGCCAATAAATTGGAAAAAGAAGGGGGGCCACACAGCCCCCCTTCTTAAAAAAATAAAATAAATAAAAGACCAGCATCGCGCCGGAGGCCATGCCCCCTCCTTGCAGCACTCTGCAAACACACCCCCTGGCGAGTTGTAAGTTGGGGAATTAATTCCCCTTCAATACTGAGGGTCCCTGAGGGACAACTAACCCAACAGGTATCTCCAGTATGCGCCAGGGAGCTGCGTTGCAGACAGGTGTTCTGAGGCCACGCCCCATTTTACACCTCTCTGCAACGCAGCACTGTGGCGCTAACTGGAGGTAGCTAGTGGGCTAGATTGACCCTAGCGACCCTTAGGATTCAAGGAGGCTTAATCTCTCAACTTAGAACGGCCACAGGGTGCGTTTACACAGTGGTGAAGGGAGGGGACGGGGCCTGAGGTGACGTGTGCAAACACGCCCTGTGGCGCGTTTTAAGTTGAGGAAATAATTCCCTTTCAATCCTGAGGGACCCTTGGGGCCAACTAGCCCACCAGGTGCTTGCAGTAAGCACCACTGCGCTGCATTGCAGAGGTGGTGCAGGCCTTGCCCCTTTTTACACCTCTCTGCAATGGCACTTACTGGACGTACCTAGTGGGCTAGTTGGACCCTAGGGACCCTCAGGATTCAAATGAACTTAATCTCCCAACTAAAAACGGCCACAGGGCGTGTTTACACAGTGGTGAAGGGAGGGGATGGGGCCTGAGTTAACGTGTCCAAACACGCCCTGTGACGCGTTTTAAGTTGGGGAATTAATTCCCCTTCAATACTGAGGGTCCCTGAGGGCCAACTAGCCCAACAGGTATCTCCAGTATGCGCCAGGGAGCTGCGTTGCAGACAGGTGTTCTGAGGCCACGCCCCATTTTACACCTCTCTGCAACGCAGCACTGTGGCGCTAACTGGAGGTACCTAGTGGGCTAGTTTGACCCTAGGGACCCTTAGGATTCAAGGAGGCTTAATCTCTCAACTTAGAATGGCCACAGGGTGCGTTTACACAGTGGTGAAGGGAGGGGACGGGGCCTGAGGTGACGTGTGCAAACACGCCCTGTGGCGCGTTTTAAGTTGAGGAAATAATTCCCTTTCAATCCTGAGGGACCCTTGGGGCCAACTAGCCCACCAGGTGCTTCCAGTAAGCACCACTGCGCTGCATTGCAGAGAGGTGGTGCAGGCCTTGCCCCTTTTTACACCTCTCTGCAATGGCACTTACTGGACGTACCTAGTGGGCTAGTTGGACCCTAGGGACCCTCAGGATTCAAATGAACTTAATCTCCCAACTAAAAACGGCCACAGGGCGTGTTTACACAGTGGTGAAGGGAGGGGATGGGGCCTGAGTTAACGTGTCCAAACACGCCCTGTGACGCGTTTTAAGTTGGTGAAATAATTCACCTTCAATCCTGAGGGACCCTGGGGGCCAACTAGCCCACCAGGTGCTTCCAGTAAGCGCCACTGCGCTGCGTTGCAGAGATGTGGTCAAGGCCGTGCCCCTTTTTACATCTCTCTGCAACGCAGCTCTGTGGCGCTTACTGGAGGTACCTAGTGGTCTAGTTGGACCCTAGGGACCCTCAGGATTCAAGGGGACTTAATCTCCCACCTTAACACGGCCACAGGGCGTGTTTACACAGTGGGGAAGGGAGGGGACGGGACCTGAGGTGACGTGTGCAAACACGCCCTGTGGCACGTTTTAAGAGGTAGTTTTAATCCCCCTGCCCTATTATATACTAGGGGCTTACAGAGGAGGTCATGCTAATCACAGGGGGACCCCAATGCATAGTGTTCCCTAGTGTATGTAGGTGTTTTCACTGTATTCTAAGTGTCTTTTAACATAGCACTGGCTCTAGGACTGGTTAGTCAGACTCAGTTACCACCAGTATCCATCTGAAAAAGTTGAGGGTACAGGATGATTTTGCAACAAGGCTTCTTTCTGCTCTTCTGTTAGTACTTTCTGCACGTTATCCTTCTTCCTGCACTTTTCTTCGTCTTTGAGGACTTCTGTTGCTTCTTTCTGCATTTCTTTTTTTTTCTTTCTGTGCATTTTTCTTCTTTCTTCACATGTCCTATCTCTGTAGGCATAGTTAGAAATTAGCATTTAAAAAATCTTTGAAATTCACTGTAAAAACCATAGGTTTCAGGCACGTTATAGTTAGGAATTAGCATTTAAAAAAACTTAGAAATTCACTGAAAAAAACCATAGGTTTCAGGGGCGTTATAGTTAGCTGGACTTTTCACTCGTACAAAACCATTGAAATTCCCCCATTATAGTTAGTTCAGCTAACTATAACTTGCGCACCCGCAATGCACTGCTGATGATGTCACATATTACATCACTCATGACATGGTCAGTGACATCACTCATGACATCACCGATGACATCTCAAATGACATCACTGATGACATCACTGATGACATCATCCTTGTGATAGAGTGGCAGACCTCCTCTCACCCTGATATAACCTTTGATACACACATTCAAAAATAGAAACTAACATTTTCAAAACAATGGACATAACAATACCAGTTACAACAACCTATTCAGTAATTCTAAGATCCACATACACATCCACTCATTCACCAACAGTCCTATACAGTCACTCATAAATGTACTCACTCATCATATGTACTCATACACCTATACATCCTGTTACACAACGCCACTCATCCATAGAGTTACTCACACACATAGTCACTCATGCTAATAAAGAATCAAACATCCATTTACTTGCATATACAGTTATTGACAGACCACCACACTTACTTCTACAGAAACTTACACATACTTAGTCTTGTTGCAGGGATTCTGCTTATGCACAGAACTATGCGCAGGAGACCAGGACCTCAGAGAATTGTGGTGTACCAGAAAACTCCCCTCAGAACCCAGAACCCCTTATCCGACTAGCTTAGTATCCCATTCGTTAGCCTAGATCTAGCTAGGCGGTCCCAATGTATAGACAAACCAGAAAAAGCGACTTAGATATTTCTCAGGAGTGGTGGGAATCCGAAATACCTGTTTGTGTCTATTTGTTAGTCCACAACAGAATAATAGAGACACGATAAAGTTTAAAGAGTTTATTTTATAAACCTCGCGTCCTAAGATGCAGTACTTTGGCTAACACTAGCAGACTAACAGTACAGATCAGAACCATAAGCATTATTACAATACCATACAAAATGAAATGAACAATCATACTAATAATGACAGTGGTATACAGCCACACTCCTTTCTCTAGAATCTAATACATTATTATTATTATTAGACTATTAGAAGGTCTCTTAGGTTAACAGGGGGGACACCATACCGTATAGATCAGCTTAGTAGAATCACATCAAAGGATCAGCTAGCTCTCTCATGCATCAGCTCTTCTGTTCGAATGTCTGCAAACCCAAACTGTTCTGCAATATTAAAGACGCTTGTCCTTCAGACATTGGCAGCTGCATGTATGATATGTCTAAGAAGTGGTACGATCAATCTAATCACAACACTCTGTACCTTCTAGTGACCCAGACTCGTTCTTTGTATGATGTACAGACCAAGGGCACATTTCACGGTTAAGAATGTGAAACAACAGTTTGTTATCCTGTAAGGCAAAGTCGAGTCAGCATTTCTAAAATGAATAACACATAACAACAGTGTCGTGTGCAGCGCAGCAGAAACGACAAGCTTGCTTGCTAACAATTATCTAGTTTATGCTAACTTAGTGTTGTAAATAGGGTGTGGCTTAATCCATCCTACACCCCCCCATGATCGGAGCACGAACCAATAGGGATACACTTATCAAGAACGCAGAGTTCAAGTGATTTAGAACGGAACCAAGGGCATGAACTATAAGTCCATATAAGGTAAGTGTAAAGTCCGAGAATAAAAAGGAAAAAAAAATGTAGTTTAAAAAAAAGAAAAACGATGTCTTAAAAATATTAGCAAGAAGAAATTTAACAGCCCTGGATGCACCCTGGAGTGACAATGTCAATCAGTCAATCCATGAAGGTATATGCACCGTAAGTTGCAACAGCTTCCAAGAGGAAATCATTGGAGCGTTCCGCAAAAGTATCTGCCATCCAATTTAGCAAGGGAAAGGAACACACGTGTTCATCAATTATCGAAGCATCCAGCACCACAATAGGACAACTGTCAGCATCCTCGATATATCTCCTTTCAAGGAATTCAATAGCCGCCTCTCCGATATCCCAGTCAGCAAGGACTCCTTGTGCAGCACCCAAAGCCATAAACCCAACACCAGAATAATCAAAATCATGAGCCACTAAGGGACACATTAGTTCATCAAAATCCAGGTCAAGTGACGCCAAGGTTGACAGGCACAAGTCCAGAGCCCACTGGAAGGGACAATCTAGGCAATGAAAGACAGGTTGCACACAGGTAAAAAAGGGAAACCGGAAAGACAATCCATACTTGACGCTTAAGACCGCCAAAGGGAAAGTGCCGTAATAATCAAGCATCCGGCTACGAAGATGGAGCAGGCGGAGCATGCTGTCTTGCAACTCCTGGTGTGCAGCCATATCGAAGTGCGCAAATCAACAAGAGGATCCCGGCCACCAAAGCGAGGAGCAAGGGGAACCCTCCGAAGACACTCGAAAAAACAGAATGTAAAAATGCGGGGATTACACCAAAAACAGTCTGGAAAGATGTCACGAGGCCCGAGCCCACAATTTTAAAAAAATGAACAAGGCCAGTCGTAGACGAGGCATTAAAGATAGTTTGAATCAAGGTTCAAAATGGAGGGGGAGGTCAGTATTTAAAAGAGCTTGTACCTCAGTGCGTGTGTTCGCCACATTAAGAAGAAATGTTTCACGGGACGAAGTAAACGCAACTTCTTTTTTAGACAAAAGAGCCCTTATTCTGCTCATCCTATTGAACTCTGCGTTCAAAGTCGGAATCGCCGGCCAGATGGATATATCGAGTCGGCCTTGCGGGGGAGGGAAAAGGACGTTATTACAGCAAACCACCTTTTGCGAAACAGTGACTATGTAAGGAATACCCACTAGCATCCCACAGCAAGCTTCACTATTTAAAAGCAAATAACTACCGTTGGCAAGCAGCTTAAAAGAAGACGTTATAACTGGCATTGGAATCCCCTTTAGGACACAAGCCAAATTTGGAGCGTGTATATTGCAAGCGCCATGTAATTGTATATGTCTACAAACCACAGAATGATCAGGAGCGGAAGTGCATTCTTCACCCTTTAAGTAAACCTCCTTGCCATCCCTTACGCATCTGTAAGTGAACGGAAGTGACCAAACTTCGTGCAAAAACGCATCACCAAGTTGTTCATATCTACCAATGGCATAATGCTTCATGCACGAACTAAATTTAAACAAACTAAAAGGTAAAGTGACCAATCCGTGTATAAGCCACACAGCTCAATTCAACTCAGCAACAGAAAAAGGTAAAGGTTCTAATTTTTCAATGTTCAGCAATGCATAAGTTGCATCTTTCATGGACATGAACTGCTGTTTTTCTGTCAAATTAAAAGGAAGGAACAACGATGAAATATTCATGTAATCCCAAGGGACTTTCCCTGCCTTTAACGTTTGCAATGTCCATGCAAACTGCATAATTGAACGCAACTGATTTTGGCCATGATACAACACAGATAAATCATCCTGCACAATGTCTACGACAGAAGAAACAATATTATCTAGTGTATAAATTCTAGAAGACAAAGTATTAATACTATTATCTATCACAGCCAATACTTTTTCGATATTGGCCTGGTCAATAGCACGTAATCTTGAAGCAGCTTCAATTTGCGACACTTTCCAAATTTCATTGTAAATAGCATAAACCCATCGTTTGGACCTGCCATTTGCAGGACCCTTAATAAAATCATTCAAATCTATTTTGTCATTTAATCGTGATAAATGTAGCTTAACTGAAGTTAACGTGGAATGCTGTAGCCACGACTGACATAACTTACCTACAGAGTAAGTAGTCACAGTGTGTGAAGATGTAAAACGAGGGTCAACCCTAAGTTGTGTATACCCTGGAGCTAGATCCAGAAACCGTCGTTGACAGGAATCTGAGCTTGTTTGCCAAACCAACCAACCCTCAGGATTCAATGTTGAAATATTGAACGTGTCATTGGAAACAAGGGACCGCAACATAGAAGGGACACATCTGAGTGATTCTCCCAACCAGGGTAAGCACCCAGATCCGGTATTGAGGGGGAAATTAATTTTTTAGACATAGCCAATCCAAAACAGGTGGTCTGAAAAATAGATGAATTCAAAAACAATATATGGTTTGGGATAAGACAGGCACGATGCAACGCTTCTGTTCCTTGTACCTGCCACGGTTTAGTTCCCCAAACCGATTTAAGATCGATAGTAGCTTTCCATACGTCATAACCGCCAATAGCCAATTCATCCATAAAGGATTTGGAATATAATAATTTTGTGTGTGTCAATCTGACCTTAGAAGCGGGTTCTACCCCCACCTTAAAATAAAAAGAATCAGGGTTTGACACACTAAAATCCGAAAAGTATGTGAATTTTTTTAATAGAGTGGCAGAGCTGCCAGGCATAGGGACAGGACAATGTTCCCATTGAGTGAAATTAACAAAATTCCGAAAAGTATTTGCTCTATGTAGGAAATGTGTGCCATAATGTTGAAAACAAAATTGCTCATCGTAGTTTGCAGTATTTAAATACAGGTCTTCAGTATCAAATGCAGCATAATATTTTAAATCAGAAAACAGTGCTTCTATTGCTTGTACATCCAATCATCTGAGCAGATGTTTTGTTTAACTACATCACCCATAGAAACACGAAAAACAGTTGGCACATTAATAACTTCGGTGGGACCATGAATTTGAAAGTTCACTGCATCCCAAGCAATCCCATCACGTACAGGCCAGGCGGTGATGTTCACAAACGTCTGGTCTCTTTTCATGATGTGTGATGAGGAATGGGGGGCCAAAGTTCCATCAATTAATTGAATTGTAGAACGCTCATTCAGGTAGTGTCCATTGATAAGTCTAAAAAACACTACCACAAAGCCAGTTGTCATGAATAAACAAATACAAATCAGCACCAACCAGATGTAAGTCCAAGGTGCAACCAAAAAATGTCTCTTGAACCAGGCAAAAAATATAGAAATTTTGGAAGGGGCAGTGGAAGTCAATGATTCAGTTTCAAAGGAAGAATGGGACTGGGTAAGTGTTGTTGTATGTAATAGGGGCAAAGGGACTTCTGCAGGATAAGCATAGTCAGGATCATCAGGCAAACCACCAGCAGTAGGCGGCACAGGCGGATCAGTAACTGTAAGCATCTCAATGGAAACCTCAGGCACGATGATAGAGGGTGGCATCACAACAGAGTACTCAGCATCGAAGGGCAGGAAACCGAAGGTGTCATACTATGGAGAATCGGCCACCCTGTGTAGCTTGACATTCTCAATTGAAATGTACCTGTTACCCTTGCGACCAGGAAGTGGGGGTAAAACAACTGTACGTGTACCAAATACTCCAAGCACCGGGACTGGTGCACGATAAGAGGGGCCAAACTCCTTTTTGTTCTCCACCTTCTCACGGACCAGGTCACCAACTCGAGGCAGCCAGCCGACTACCGGAATCAGGAGCGCTTCTTCGGATGTAGAGGGCACGTGTTCCTTTGCTAGAGTGTCTCTTGCTTCTTGTAGATTCTGCAATACAGCACAGTGGTCATCTAGGTCAAAAGGCGCGGCATCCGCCGCCATGTCTAGACCGTCAAGGTCCGGAACAAACATTCTCACCCCAAAGAGCATCATGTACGGGGTCCTCCCACCCAGAGACCTTCTAGGGAGGTTATTAAGTGCACGTTGGACGTCATACAAGTGGGCAAGCCTGTTCCGGCCTGTACATAATACCTTGGCTGTCAACGATTGCTTTAGGTCACGGTTCATCCGTTCCACAACACTATTGCCCTTAGGCCGGTATGGAGACGAAAATTTGACTTGGACCCCCAAACTTCTCATTGCTTCTTTGTACGCCTTAGAGGCGAACGCCGGGCCCTGATCAGAGTAAAGGGTACCACATGCAAAACTCCCTATAAAGACACGCAATGCTTTGATGACAGTCCTGGCATCAGCACTCCTTTGTGGCCACACCCACAGAAAACGTGTGCACGAATCCACTACAACCAAGATGTACTTGTACGCAGTATCAGAGGTAAAAGGACCGCAGTGATCTAAATAAACACACGCAAGTGGTTGAATAGATATATGCAGCTGCGTTGGAGGTGGACGCGCAACAGAAGAAGGTTTAATCTGCTGGCAAATGTCACAACTAAGTAAATAAGCCTGCGCTTGTTTATACAAACCGTACCACCAGTAACGTTTCTGTAAAAGAGACACAGTTGCCGACACTCCAGCATGCGCAGACGCAACACCTTCGTGGGCAGCCATTATCAAATTTGGTCTGCAGTCCGCGTTGGGAATCAATCTATCACCAACGTCGTTAATCCTCACTAACGGGACGTTATCAGGACTTAAGTGATAATGAGAAGGGAAACCTCTAGGGAAGTTTGTCCCTGTCTCAGAAGCAGCAATAGCTGCCAAGATGTCAGCATCTATCTTAGTTTTTGATCTTGTAACTGCTGCTACTAAATATGTCGCCACTGCGGTTTTAGCTGCCTCGTCAGCCAAACTGTTACCGACAGCATGGACACCAACTCGTTGGTGACCAAGAGTGTGAATTACATTCACAAGTGGCAGACTCCCTTTAAGTTCTGCCACTCGAGCCCAAAGCGTTTTATGCTTTACTGTGCCACCTTTGGAATCACGAAAACCATTCATAATCCAAAAAAGCAAATTGTCGTTGTAAGATTGAACACAATAGTAAGAATCACTCACTATAAGAGTAGTGACCCTGTGATCAGCAAACTCAAGTGCAAGCACTAGAGCATGAAGCTCCGCCAACTGCGTGGTACAATCACCCAATGACTGCGTATGCACTGCATCAGATTGGAAATCTCCATTTAAGAAAGTACCGACTACAATCGCGCAAGCCGCTGAATAAGCGTGCCTTGATCTAGTTGCGGGTTGTGCCGACCCGTCAGTGTATATGACACAATGGTATTCCTCGATAGGGCACAATGACAGAGGAGCAGGATGAACAAATTCATACTCCAAACTCTCCTGAGTCTGCAACGCCGCGTCAAAGACGTATTCGACGTCAGGCGAAGCTAAGGAGGTTGCCCATTGTATCCACCTTGGATGCAAAGCCTTAGAATTCGGTACACTAGCTTTAGTGACTGCTTCGAGAGCAGGAAACGGTGTTACCACCAGCTTTCCTTGTGATAGCGCTCGTTCTTTCAGGATCGCCATCTGAACTGCTGTCAAGACTTTTTCAACAGTGGAAAATCGCAGCTCAGCCGAAGTGTACAGATGAGATTTGTAAGCAATGGGGACTGTGTCGCCCTCATTGAACGTTAAGTACGTGAAACCTTCTGCGCCTGGAACAATTCTAATGACCAGGTTGGTATGGTTATCACGTGTTTGTAAAAATTTAGCAGTAAGAAGATCAGTCTGCAAAGAATACAATGCAGATGAATGCTCTGGCAGCCAGCAAGATCTGGTAAAAGTTGGTTGTACCAAAGCATAAAGCGTCTTGATACGCTGGGCATAATCAGGAATGTAGGAACGACCGAAATTCAGAAAGCCCAGTAATGATTGTAGTTTTTTCAGTGTCGTAGGGATACGAAGGCGTGCGCATTTCTCAAGGAAGTGCGGCGCCAAGCCTCGACCCTCATTATTGAGTTCGTACCCCAAGAATAACACTGTGAACTCAGCAATGTGGGACTTCTTAAAGTTAAACTTGTAACCGAAGTCTGCAAACATAGTCACTTTGTTATCCACACGAGCAAGGTGTGGAAGCAACTCGTCATCTGTCAGATAGATGTCATCAACATACGAGTATGCCTCCGGGTCTACCATCTCCAAGAGAGAGACCACGCGAGCGGAAAAAACTCCAGGGCTGTTTTTATAGCCCATCGGGAGCCTCTTAAACTATTTTTGTTTTCCACCCGAAGTAAATGCCGTCCACTCATAACTATGAGGGGCTATGTTATGGCAATAAAAGCCATTTGATAAGTCGAGCGTGGTTTTGAAAAGTTTTCTCACAAGACTATCGACGAGAGCCGAACTATGAGTATTTTGTACCGCACACGTCCGGCAATGCGAGTTTAAATGCCGGTAATCCAAAACTAGGCGGTACGACCCGTCAGGCTTCGTCACAGTGAATAAAGGATTATTCATGGGTGACACACATGTCTCAATCACTCCTTGATATTCCAATTGTTCAAGGATGGACGCGACGTGAGGTCTTGCCTCGCGACGCATGGGGTATTGGGGTTGAGGCTGGGGATCGGACCGCAATGGAATCTCATGATTGGGAGAACATTTATCCCAGCCAACCTGATTACGATATAACGCAGGTGCAAGCACCTATGCCCACTCCCCGGCTAACCTATTAGACTCATCCGTGGGCACTGTGTGCCCAAAGGAAGGAAGAATTACTTCCTCTCCCCTTGGAGCGTCCAAAATGAAAGCCGGAGGCCAACCTTTCTCCGCCAAAAGAATATCATAGGTGGTCGTAAGATTATCCCAAAAAACCACTTTAATTTTGCGTTGTATGTCACCCTCAATATTAAGAACTATTTCAAACAATCTTTCTGGTGGAGCTACGCGAGTATCAGCAGTTTCAACTGTCACATAATTGTCAGTTGCTGTCGCCTCCAGAAATGGACGCAATGCTTCCCGCACTACTGTAACTTCCGCCGCGCTGTCTAGCAACGTTAGTGCCCATGTCAGGTTCCGAAGCTGTGTCGTGACCATCTGAGGCATATCTCGCTGAGATAGCAGCAACTTTCTTTTTCTGAAACGGTGGACGTTTTCTGGCAGTGTCTTCCTGCTTGCCTTTACCGTCAGTCTGGCGGGGCTGGTCTCGACCTTGAGTACCCCGTCCTCTCCCACGCTCTCCACCACCAGTGTGCGAAGTCGATGTTTCCTGTGAAGAACGAGGAGAGCGTTGTTCAGAAACCTGAAATCTATCAGGTGACTTAATACGAGTACGATCGCGCAAATCATAAGTGCGTTCACTATACGACTGTACGGGTGAGGCAGGACGAGAAACCTGTTTCTGTTGCTGCTTCTCTTGTTTTTTGGCTCGCCAACTTTGTTTAGGAAAGTTGGGCTTTTCATCTTTTGTAGACGAACTCACCTTAGTTTGCTGCACTACATCAGGAATTTTGATGGTGGGTTTCACGCCTAAGGCACTACGGCCAACCATCCTATAGGCTTTCGCAATAATTTTTGCGAACTCCCTGGGTTTATCGGCATCAGCCACAAGTTCCAGCATATTACCAACTTGGAACTGCATGGCATCTCCTTTGAGGTTGCCCATCACCATGGGACAAACCACATCGAAACTGTCAACAAGCCTTAATCCTAACTCAATAGCTGCCTCCGCACCATGACTTTCTTGGACTTTCTTGATGACGGAGGGTAGTACAGACATAGACGGAGTGCCGTAGCACTTCGAATAGGTCGCAGCAAAGACCTTGCCCCAATTGTCACAATCAACAAGTTCAGGGACCAGGTCCTTCGGCAAAGTAATGGTGAGTATCCTGTGTTTATCCACAGGTGTAGTGTTTGGAAACACGGCTTCTAATTGATCAAATTTTTCCCCAAGCCAGTAAGGAAATTCATCCTTACTGAGGGGGCGCTTGCCGACAACCGCATTAACCATAACAGGGCTAATCACCACCGCGTGATGGTGATCCGTCCCGTGCCCAGCAACCGCAGGTGCTCCCACCTGAACTGTGCGTGACACATACTGCACTAAAGCCCTATGGACCGTAATCAGGGCTGTGTGTAGTGTTCGTAAATCACCCACTCCCACCGTTAGGTAGCGTGGGTATGGAGTATATCCGGCCAGTACCGGCCAAGTGGCCCCTGCAATCGACAACGGGCCCATTCTCGCCGATACGACCTCATGGGGGAGGGCGCCATTAAACCAAATTGTATGCTGCCAGGCAGAAATAGGAATTTCTAGTGTCCTATATGGGGCATAAGCCGCAGGCACAGGCGTGGCTGTATATTCGTGGAACAAATTATCGTCCGTATCCACCTCCTCAAAGGTCACCCATGAGTAAAACAACTCATAAGGGTAGGTGGCATCAGCACTGACCACAAAGACCACGGCCATCCCGTCATCAGGTACCCCATAAGCCCTCAAATGAGCGCGCAGAGGAACCCTACTATGAGCGGGAATATTAACCGCCATAAGGACACCCTAAAGAGCAACAATGATATTTACAGTAGCACTTGGGCTCAACAAGTTATAACCTTTATAATTTTCAAGCTTGTAAGAACCTATAGTCAAAACCTAGGTAGGTTAAACCGTCACTCCTGTTATCCGGAAATGAGAGTGAGGGTCGTTGTGGACTAACACAAGTACTACTAAAGCGTCTCAGATCATAAGACCAAACGTTAGGTGCGCCATGTTGCAGGGATTCTGCTTATGCACAGAACTATGCGCAGGAGACCAGGACCTCAGAGTATTGTGGTGTACCAGAAAACTCCCCTCAGAACCCAGAACCCCTTATCCGACTAGCTTAGTATCCCATTCGTTAGCCTAGATCTAGCTAGGCGGTCCCAATGTATAGACAAACCAGAACAAGCGACTTAGATATTTCTCAGGAGTGGTGGGAATCCGAAATACCTGTTCGTATCTATTTGTTAGTCCACAACAGAATAATACAGACACGGTAAAGTTTAAAGAGTTTATTTTATAAACCTCGCGTCCTAAGATGCAGTACTTTGGCTAACACTAGCAGACTAACAGTACAGATCAGAACCATAAGCATTATTACAATACCATACAAAATGAAAGGAGCAATCATACTAATAATGACAGTGGTATACAGCCACACTCCTTTCTCTAGAATCTAATACATTATTATTATTATTAGACTATTAGAAGGTCTCTTAGGTTAACAGGGGGGACCCCATACCGTATAGATCAGCTTAGTAGAATCACATCAAAGGATCAGCTAGCTCTCTCATGCATCAGCTCTTCTGTTCGAATGTCTGCAAACCCAAACTGTTCTGCAATATTAAAGACGCTTGTCCTTCAGACATTGGCAGCTGCATGTATGATATGTCTAAGAAGTGGTACGATCAATCTAATCACAACACTCTGTACCTTCTAGTGACCCAGACTCGTTCTTTGCATGATGTACAGACCAAGGGCACATTTCACGGTTAAGAATGTGAAACAACAGTTTGGTATCCTGTAAGGCAAAGTCGAGTCAGCATTTCTAAAATGAATAAAACATAACAACAGTGTTGTGTGCAGCACAGCAGAAACGACAAGTTTGCTTGCTAACAATTATCTTGTTTATGCTAACTTAGTGTTGTAAATAGGGCGTGGCTTAATCCATCCTACACCCCCCCATGATCGGAGCACGAACCAATAGGGATACACTTATCAAGAACGCAGAGTTCAAGTGATTTAGAACGGAACCAAGGGCATGAACTATAAGTCCATATAAGGTAAGTGTAAAGTCCGAGAATAAAAAGGAAAAAAAAAATTCGTTTAAAAAAAAGAAAAATGATGTCTTAAAAATATTAGCAAAAAATTTCGAAGAAATTTAACAGCCCTGGATGCACCCTGGAGTGACAATGTCAATCAGTCAATCCATGAAGGTATATGCACCGTAAGTTGCAACAGCTTCCAAGAGGAAATCATTGGAGCGTTCCGCAAAAGTATCTGCCATCCAATTTAGCAAGGGAAAGGAACACACGTGTTCATCAATTATCGGAGCATCCAGCACCACAATAGGACAACTGTCAGCATCCTCGATATAACTCCTTTCAAGGAATTCAATAGCCGCCTCTCCGATATCCCAGTCAGCAAGGACTCCTTGTGCAGCACCCAAAGCCATAAACCCAACACCAGAACAATCAAAATCATGAGCCACTAAGGGACACATTAGTTCATCAAAATCCAGGTCAGGTGACGCCAAGGTTGACAGGCACAAGTCCAGAGCACACTGGAAGGGACAATCTAGGCAATGAAAGACAGGTTGCACACAGGTAAAAAAGGGAAACCGGAAAGACAATCCATACTTGACGCTTAAGACCGCCAAAGGGAAAGTGCCGTAATAATCAAGCATCCGGCTACGAAGATGGAGCAGGCGGAGCATGCTGTCTTGCAACTCCTGGTGTGCAGCCATATCGAAGTGCCCAAATCAACAAGAGGATCCCGGCCACCAAAGCGAGGAGCAAGGGGAACCCTCCGAAGACACTCGAAAAAACAGAATGTAAAAATGCGGGGATTACACCAAAAACAGTCTGGAAAGATGTCACGAGGCCCGAGCCCACAATTTTAAAAAAATGAACAAGGCCAGTCGTAGACGAGGCATTAAAGATAGTTTGAATCAAGGTTCAAAATGGAGGGGGAGGTCAGTATTTAAAAGAGCTTGTACCTCAGTGCGTGTGTTCGCCACATTAAGAAGAAATGTTTCACGGGACGAAGTCAACGCAACTTCTTTTTTAGACAAAAGAGCCCTTATTCTGCTCATCCTATTGAACTCTGCGTTCAAGGTCGGAATCGCCGGCCAGATGGATATATCGAGTCGGCCTTGCGGGGGAGGGAAAAGGACGTTATTACAGCAAACCACCTTTTGCGAAACAGTGACTATGTAAGGAATACCCACTAGCATCCCACAGCAAGCTTCACTATTTAAAAGCAAATAACTACCGTTGGCAAGCAGCTTAAAAGAAGACGTTATAACTGGCATTGGAATCCCCTTTAGGACACAAGCCAAATTTGGAGCGTGTATATTGCAAGCGCCATGTAATTGTATATGTCTACAAACCACAGAATGATCAGGAGCGGAAGTGCATTCTTCACCCTTTAAGTAAACCTCCTTGCCATCCCTTACGCATCTGTAAGTGAACGGAAGTGACCAAACTTCGTGCAAAAACGCATCACCAAGTTGTTCATATCTACCAATGGCATAATGCTTCATGCACGAACTAAATTTAAACAAACGAAAAGGTAAAGTGACCAATCCGTGTATAAGCCACACGGCTGAATTCAACTCAGCAACAGAAAAAGGTAAAGGTTCTAATTTTTCAATGTGCAGCAATGCATAAGTTGCATCTTTCATGGACATGAACTGCTGTTTTTCTGTCAAATTAAAAGGAAGGAACAACGATGAAATATTCATGTAATCCCAAGGGACTTTCCCTGCCTTTAACGTTTGCAATGTCCATGCAAACTGCATAATTGAACGCAACTGATTTTGGCCATGATACAACACAGATACATCATCCTGCACAATGTCTACGACAGAAGAAACAATATTATCTAGTGTATAAATTCTAGAAGACAAAGTATTAATACTATTATCTATCACAGCCAATACTTTTTCCATATTGGCCTGGTCAATAGCACGTAATCTTGAAGCAGCTTCAATTTGCGACACTTTCCAAATTTCATTGTAAATAGCATAAACCCATCGTTTGGACCTGCCATTTGCAGGACCCTTAATAAAATCATTCAAATCTATTTTGTCATTTAATCGTGATAAATGTAGCTTAACTGAAGTTAACGTGGAATGCTGTAGCCACGACTGACATAACTTACCTACAGAGTAAGTAGTCACAGTGTGTGAAGATGTAAAACGAGGGTCAACCCTAAGTTGTGTATACCCTGGAGCTAGATCCAGAAACCGTCGTTGACAGGAACCTGAGCTTGTTTGCCAAACCAACCAACCCTCAGGATTCAATGTTGAAATATTGAACGTGTCATTGGAAACAAGGGACCGCAACATAGAAGGGACAGATCTGAGTGATTCTCCCAACCAGGGTAAGCACCCAGATCCGGTATTGAGGGGGAAATTAGTTTTTTAGACATAGCCAATCCAAAACAGGTGGTCTGAAAAATAGATGAATTCAAAAACAATATATGGTTTGGGATAAGACAGGCACGATGCAACGCTTCTGTTCCTTGTACCTGCCACGGTTTAGTTCCCCAAACCGATTTAAGATCGATAGTAGCTTTCCATACGTCATAACCGCCAATAGCCAATTCATCCATAAAGGATTTGGAATATAATAATTTTGTGTGTGTCAATCTGACCTTAGAAGCGGGTTCTACCCCCACCTTAAAATAAAAAGAATCAGGGTTTGACACACTAAAATCCGAAAAGTATGTGAATTTTTTTAATAGAGTGGCAGAGCTGCCAGGCATAGGGACAGGACAATGTTCCCATTGAGTGAAATTAACAAAATTCCGAAAAGTATTTGCTCTATGTAGGAAATGTGTGCCATAATGTTGAAAACAAAATTGCTCATCGTAGTTTGCAGTATTTAAATACAGGTCTTCAGTATCAAATGCAGCATAATATTTTAAATCAGAAAACAGTGCTTCTATTGCTTGTACATCCAATCATCTGAGCGGATGTTTTGTTTAACTACATCACCCATAGAAACACGAAAAACAGTTGGCACATTAATAACTTCGGTGGGACCATGAATTTGAAAGTTCACTGCATCCCAAGCAATCCCATCACGTACAGGCCAGGCGGTGATGTTCACAAACGTCTGGTCTCTTTTCATGATGTGTGATGAGGAATGGGGGGCCAAAGTTCCATCAATTAATTGAATTGTAGAACGCTCATTCAGGTAGTGTCCACTGATAAGTCTAAAAAACACTACCACAAAGCCAGTTGTCATGAATAAACAAATACAAATCAGCACCAACCAGATGTAAGTCCAAGGTGCAACCAAAAAATGTCTCTTGAACCAGGCAAAAAATATAGAAATTTTGGAAGGGGCAGTGGAAGTCAATGATTCAGTTTCAAAGGAAGAATGGGACTGGGTAAGTGTTGTTGTATGTAATAGGGGCAAAGGGACTTCTGCAGGATAAGCATAGTCAGGATCATCAGGCAAACCACCAGCAGTAGGCGGCACAGGCGGATCAGTAACTGTAAGCATCTCAATGGAAACCTCAGGCACGATGATAGAGGGTGGCATCACAACAGAGTACTCAGCATCGAAGGGCAGGAAACCGAAGGTGTCATACTATGGAGAATCGGCCACCCTGTGTAGCTTGACATTCTCAATTGAAATGTACCTGTTACCCTTGCGACCAGGAAGTGGGGGTAAAACAACTGTACGTGTACCAAATACTCCAAGCACCGGGACTGGTGCATGATAAGAGGGGCCAAACTCCTTTTTGTTCTCCACCTTCTCACGGACCAGGTCACCAACTCGAGGCAGCCAGCCGACTACCGGAATCAGGAGCGCTTCTTCGGATGTAGAGGGCACGTGTTCCTTTGCTAGAGTGTCTCTTGCTTCTTGTAGATTCTGCAATACAGCACAGTGGTCATCTAGGTCAAAAGGCGCGGCATCCCCCGCCATGTCTAGACCGTCAAGGTCCGGAACAAACATTCTCACCCCAAAGAGCATCATGTACGGGGTCCTCCCACCCAGAGACCTTCTAGGGAGGTTATTAAGTGCACGTTGGACGTCATACAAGTGGGCAAGCCTGTTCCGGCCTGTACCTAATACCTTGGCTGTCAACGATTGCTTTAGGTCACGGTTCATCCGTTCCACAACACTATTGCCCTTAGGCCGGTATGGAGACGAAAATTTGACTTGGACCCCCAAACTTCTCATTGCTTCTTTGTACGCCTTAGAGGCGAACGCCGGGCCCTGATCAGAGTAAAGGGTACCACATGCAAAACTCCCTATAAAGACACGCAATGCTTTGATGACAGTCCTGGCATCAGCACTCCTTTGTGGCCACACCCACTGAAAACGTGTGCACGAATCCACTACAACCAAGATGTACTTGTACGCAGTATCAGAGGTAAAAGGACCGCAGTGATCTAAATAAACACACGCAAGTGGTTGAATAGATATATGCAGCTGCGTTGGAGGTGGACGCGCAACAGAAGAAGGTTTAATCTGCTGGCAAATGTCACAACTAAGTACATAAGCCCGCGCTTGTTTATACAAACCGTACCACCAGTAACGTTGCTGTAAAAGAGACACAGTTGCCGACACTCCAGCATGCGCAGACGCAACACCTTCGTGGGCAGCCGTTATCAAATTTGGTCTGCAGTCCGCGTTGGGAATCAATCTATCACCAACGTCGTTAATCCTCACTAACGGGACGTTATCAGGACTTAAGTGATAATGAGAAGGGAAACCTCTAGGGAAGTTTGTCCCTGTCTCAGAAGCAGCAATAGCTGCCAAGATGTCAGCATCTATCTTAGTTTTTGATCTTGTAACTGCTGCTACTAAATATGTCGCCACTGCGGTTTTAGCTGCCTCGTCAGCCAAACTGTTACCGACAGCATGGACACCAACTCGTTGGTGACCAAGAGTGTGAATTACATTCACAAGTGGCAGACTCCCTTTAAGTTCTGCCACTCGAGCCCAAAGCGTTTTATGCTTTACTGTGCCACCTTTGGAATCACGAAAACCATTCATAATCCAAAAAAGCAAATTGTCGTTGTAAGATTGAACACAATAGTAAGAATCACTCACTATAAGAGTAGTGACCCTGTGATCAGCAAACTCAAGTGCAAGCACTAGAGCATGAAGCTCCGCCAACTGCGCGGTACAATCACCCAATGACTGCGTATGCACTGCATCAGATTGGAAATCTCCATTTACGAAAGTACCGACTACAATCGCGCAAGCCGCTGAATAAGCGTGCCTTGATCCAGTTGCGGGTTGTGCCGACCCGTCAGTGTATATGACACAATGGTATTCCTCGATAGGGCGCAATGACAGAGGAGCAGGATGAACAAATTCATACTCCAAACTCTCCTGAGTCTGCAACGCCGCGTCAAAGACGTATTCGACGTCAGGCGAAGCTAAGGAGGTTGCCCATTGTATCCACCTTGGATGCAAAGCCTTAGAATTCGGTACACTAGCTTTAGCGACTGCTTCGAGAGCAGGAAACGGTGTTACCACCAGCTTTCCTTGTGATAGCGCTCGTTCTTTCAGGATCGCCATCTGAACTGCTGTCAAGACTTTTTCAACAGTGGAAAATCGCAGCTCAGCCGAAGTGTACAGATGAGATTTGTAAGCAATGGGGACTGTGTCGCCCTCATTGAACGTTAAGTACGTGAAACCTTCCGCGCCTGGAACAATTCTAATGACCAGGTTGGTATGGTTATCACGTGTTTGTAAAAATTTAGCAGTAAGAAGATCAGTCTGCAAAGAATACAATGCAGATGAATGCTCTGGCAGCCAGCAAGATCTGGTAAAAGTTGGTTGTACCAAAGAATAAAGCGTCTTGATACGCTGGGCATAATCAGGAATGTAGGAACGACCGAAATTCAGAAAGCCCAGTAATGATTGTAGTTTTTTCAGTGTCGTAGGGATACGAAGGCATGCGCATTTCTCAAGGAAGTGCGGCGCCAAGCCTCGACCCTCATTATTGAGTTCGTACCCCAAGAATAACACTGTGAACTCAGCAATGTGGGACTTCTTAAAGTTAAACTTGTAACCGAAGTCTGCAAACATAGTCACTATGTTATCCACACGAGCAAGGTGTGGAAGCAACTCGTCATCTGTCAGATAGATGTCATCAACATACGAGTATGCCTCCGGGTCTACCATCTCCAAGAGAGAGACCACGCGAGCGGAAAAAACTCCAGGGCTGTTTTTATAGCCCATCGGGAGCCTCTTAAACAATTTTTGTTTTCCACCCGAAGTAAATGCCGTCCACTCATAACTATGAGGGGCTATGTTATGGCAATAAAAGCCATTTGATAAGTCGAGCGTGGTTTTGAAAAGTTTTCTCACAAGACTATCGACAAGAGCCGAACTATGAGTATTTTGTACCGCACACGTCCGGCAATGCGAGTTTAAATGCCGGTAATCCAAAACTAGGCGGTACGACCCGTCAGGCTTCGTCACAGTGAATAAAGGATTATTCATGGGTGACACACATGTCTCAATCACTCCTTGATATTCCAATTGTTCAAGGATGGACGCGACGTGAGGTCTTGCCTCGCGACGCATGGGGTATTGGGGTTGAGGCTGGGGATCGGACCGCAATGGAATCTCATGATTGGGAGAACATTTATCCCAGCCAACCTGATTACGATATAACGCAGGTGCAAGCACCTATGCCCACTCCCCGGCTAACCTATTAGACTCATCCGTGGGCACTGCGTGCCCAAAGGAAGGAAGAATTACTTCCTCTCCCCTTGGAGCATCCAAAATGAAAGCCGGAGGCCAATCTTTCTCCGCCAAAAGAATATCATAGGTGGTCGTAAGATTATCCCAAAAAACCACTTTAATTTTGCGTTGTATGTCACCCTCAATATTAAGGACTATTTCAAACAATCTTTCTGGTGGAGCTACGCGAGTATCAGCAGTTTCAACTGTCACATAAATGTCAGTTGCTGTCGCCTCCAGAAATGGACGCAATGCTTCCCGCACTACTGTAACTTCCGCCGCGCTGTCTAGCAACGTTAGTGCCCATGTCAGGTTCCGAAGCTGTGTCGTGTCCATCTGAGGCATATCTCGCTGAGATAGCAGCAACTTTCTTTTTCTGAAACGGTGGACGTTTTCTGGCAGTGTCTTCCTGCTTGCCTTTACCGTCAGTCTGGCGGGGCTGGTCTCGACCTTGAGTACCCCGTCCTCTCCCACGCTCTCCACCACCAGTGTGCAAAGTCGATGTTTCCTGTGAAGAACGAGGAGAGCGTTGTTCAGAAACCTGAAATCTATCAGGTGACTTAATACGAGTACGATCGCGCAAATCATAAGTGCGTTCACTATACGACTGTACGGGTGAGGCAGGACGAGAAACCTGTTTCTGTTGCTGCTTCTCTTGTTTTTTGGCTCGCCAACTTTGTTTAGGAAAGTTGGGCTTTTCGTCTTTTGTAGACGAACTCACCTTAATTTGCTGCACTACATCAGGAATTTTGATGGTGGGTTTCACGCCTAAGGCACTACGGCCAACCATCCTATAGGCTTTCGCAATAATTTTTGCGAACTCCCTGGGTTTATCGGCATCAGCCACAAGTTCCAGCATATTACCAACTTGGAACTGCATGGCATCTCCTTTGAGGTTGCCCATCACCATGGGACAAACCACATCGAAACTGTCAACAAGCCTTAATCCTAACTCAATAGCTGCCTCCGCACCATGACTTTCTTGGACTTTCTTGATGACGGAGGGTAGTACAGACATAGACGGAGTGCTGTAGCACTTCGAATAGGTCGCAGCAAAGACCTTGCCCCAATTGTCACAATCAACAAGTTCAGGGACCAGGTCCTTCGGCAAAGTAATGGTGAGTATCCTGTGTTTATCCACAGGTGTAGTGTTTGGAAACACGGCTTCTAATTGATCAAATTTTTCCCCAAGCCAGTAAGGAAATTCATCCTTACTGAGGGGGCGCTTGCCGACAACCGCATTAACCATAACAGGGCTAATCACCACCGCGTGATGGTGATCCGTCCCATGCCCAGCAACCGCAGGTGCTCCCACCTGAACTGTGCGTGACACATACTGCACTAAAGCCCTATGGACCGTAATCAGGGCTGTGTGTAGTGTTCGTAAATCACCCACTCCCACCGTTAGGTAGCGTGGGTATGGAGTATATCCGGCCAGTACCGGCCAAGTGGCCCCTGCAATCGACAACGGGCCCATTCTCGCCAATACGACCTCATGGGGGAGGGCGCCATTAAACCAAATTGTATGCTGCCAGGCAGAAATAGGAATTTCTAGTGTCCTATATGGGGCATAAGCCGCAGGCACAGGCGTGGCTGTATATTCGTGGAACAAATTATCGTCCGTATCCACCTCCTCAAAGGTCACCCATTAGTAAAACAACTCATAAGGGTAGGTGGCATCAGCACTGACCACAAAGACCACGGCCATCCCGTCATCAGGTACCCCATAAGCCCTCAAATGAGCGCGCAGAGGAACCCTACTATGAGCGGGAATATTAACCGCCATAAGGACACCCTAAAGAGCAACAACGATATTTACAGTAGCACTTGGGCTCAACAAGTTATAACCTTTATAATTTTCAAGCTTGTAAGAACCTATAGTCAAAACCTAGGTAGGTTAAACCGTCACTCCTGTTATCCGGAAATGAGAGTGAGGGTCGTTGTGGACTAACACAAGTACTACTAAAGCGTCTCAGATCATAAGACCAAATGTTAGGTGCGCCATGTTGCAGGGATTCTGCTTATGCACAGAACTATGCGCAGGAGACCAGGACCTCAGAGAATTGTGGTGTACCAGAAAACTCCCCTCAGAACCCAGAACCCCTTATCCGACTAGCTTAGTATCCCATTCGTTAGCCTAGATCTAGCTAGGCGGTCCCAATGTATAGACAAACCAGAACAAGCGACTTAGATATTTCTCAGGAGTGGTGGGAATCCGAAATACCTGTTCGTATCTATTTGTTAGTCCACAACAGAATAATACAGACACGGTAAAGTTTAAAGAGTTTATTTTATAAACCTCGCGTCCTAAGATGCTGTACTTTGGCTAACACTAGCAGACTAACAGTACAGATCAGAACCATAAGCATTATTACAATACCATACAAAATGAAAGGAGCAATCATACTAATAATGACAGTGGTATACAGCCACACTCCTTTCTCTAGAATCTAATACATTATTATTATTATTAGACTATTAGAAGGTCTCTTAGGTTAACAGGGGGGACCCCATACCGTATAGATCAGCTTAGTAGAATCACATCAAAGGATCAGCTAGCTCTCTCATGCATCAGCTCTTCTGTTCGAATGTCTGCAAACCCAAACTGTTCTGCAATATTAAAGAAGCTTGTCCTTCAGAAATTGGCAGCTGCATGTATGATATGTCTAAGAAGTGGTACGATCAATCTAATCACAACACTCTGTACCTTCTAGTGACCCAGACTCGTTCTTTGCATGATGTACAGACCAAGGGCACATTTCACGGTTAAGAATGTGAAACAACAGTTTGTTATCCTGTAAGGCAAAGTCGAGTCAGCATTTCTAAAATGAATAACACATAACAACAGTGTCGTGTGCAGCACAGCAGAAACGACAAGCTTGCTTGCTAACAATTATCTTGTTTATGCTAACTTAGTGTTGTAAATAGGGCGTGGTTAATCCATCCTACACCCCCCCATGATCGGAGCACGAACCAATAGGGATACACTTATCAAGAACGCAGAGTTCAAGTGATTTAGAACGGAACCAAGGGCATGAACTATAAGTCCATATAAGGTAAGTGTAAAGTCCGAGAATAAAAAGAAAAAAAAAATTCGTTTAAAAAAAAGAAAAATGATGTCTTAAAAATATTAGCAAAAAATTTCGAAGAAATTTAACAGCCCTGGATGCACCCTGGAGTGACAATGTCAATCAGTCAATCCATGAAGGTATATGCACCGTAAGTTGCAACAGCTTCCAAGAGGAAATCATTGGAGCGTTCCGCAAAAGTATCTGCCATCCAATTTAGCAAGGGAAAGGAACACACGTGATTCATCAATTATCGGAGCATCCAGCACCACAATAGGACAACTGTCAGCATCCTCGATATAACTCCTTTCAAGGAATTCAATAGCCGCCTCTCCGATATCCCAGTCAGCAAGGACTCCTTGTGCAGCACCCAAAGCCATAAACCCAACACCACAACAATCAAAATCATGAGCCACTAAGGGACACATTAGTTCATCAAAATCCAGGTCAGGTGACGCCAAGGTTGACAGGCACAAGTCCAGAGCCCACTGGAAGGGACAATCTAGGCAATGAAAGACAGGTTGCACACAGGTAAAAAAGGGAAACCGGAAAGACAATCCATACTTGACGCTTAAGACCGCCAAAGGGAAAGTGCCGTAATAATCAAGCATCCGGCTACGAAGATGGAGCGGAGCATGCTGTCTTGCAACTCCTGGTGTGCAGCCATATCGAAGTGCGCAAATCAACAAGAGGATCCCGGCCACCAAAGCGAGGAGCAAGGGGAACCCTCCGAAGGCACTCGAAAAAACAAAATGTAAAAATGTGGGGATTACACCAAAAACAGTCTGGAAAGATGTCACGAGGCCCGAGCCCACAATTTTAAAAAAATGAACAAGGCCAGTCGTAGACGAGGCATTAAATATAGTTTGAATCAAGGTTCCAAAATGGAGGGGGAGGTCAGTATTTAAAAGAGCTTGTACCTCAGTGCGTGTGTTCGCCACATTAAGAAGAGATGTTTCACGGGACGAAGTCAACGCAACTTCTTTTTTAGACAAAAGAGCCCTTATTCTGCTCATCCTATTGAACTCTGCGTTCAAGGTCGGAATCGCCGGCCAGATGGATATATCGAGTCGGCCTTGCGGGGGAGGGAAAAGGACGTTATTACAGCAAACCACCTTTTGCGAAACAGTGACTATGTAAGGAATACCCACTAGCATCCCACAGCAAGCTTCACTATTTAAAAGCAAATAACTACCGTTGGCAAGCAGCTTAAAAGAAGACGTTATAACTGGCATTGGAATCCCCTTTAGGACACAAGCCAAATTTGGAGCGTGTATATTGCAAGCGCCATGTAATTGTATATGTCTACAAACCACAGAATGATCAGGAGCGGAAGTGCATTCTTCACCCTTTAAGTAAACCTCCTTGCCATCCCTTACGCATCTGTAAGTGAACGGAAGTGACCAAACTTCGTGCAAAAACGCATCACCAAGTTGTTCATATCTACCAATGGTATAATGCTTCATGCACAAACTAAATTTAAACAAACGAAAAGGTAAAGTGACCAATCCGTGTATAAGCCACACGGCTGAATTCAACTCAGCAACAGAAAAAGGTAAAGGTTCTAATTTTTCAATGTGCAGCAATGCATAAGTTGCATCTTTCATGGACATGAACTGCTGTTTTTCTGTCAAATTAAAAGGAAGGAACAACGATGAAATATTCATGTAATCCCAAGGGACTTTCCCTGCCTTTAACGTTTGCAATGTCCATGCAAACTGCATAATTGAACGCAACTGATTTTGGCCATGATACAACACAGATACATCATCCTGCACAATGTCTACGACAGAAGAAACAATATTATCTAGTGTATAAATTCTAGAAGACAAAGTATTAATACTATTATCTATCACAGCCAATAATTTTTCCATATTGGCCTGGTCAATAGCACGTAATCTTGAAGCAGCTTCAATTTGCGACACTTTCCAAATTTCATTGTAAATAGCATAAACCCATCGTTTGGACCTGCCATTTGCAGGACCCTTAATAAAATCATTCAAATCTATTTTGTCATTTAATCGTGATAAATGTAGCTTAACTGAAGTTAACGTGGAATGCTGTAGCCACGACTGACATAACTTACCTACAGAGTAAGTAGTCACAGTGTGTGAAGATGTAAAACGAGGGTCAACCCTAAGTTGTGTATACCCTGGAGCTAGATCCAGAAACCGTCGTTGACAGGAATCTGAGCGTAGTTTGCAGTATTTAAATACAGGTCTTCAGTATCAAATGCAGCATAATATTTTAAATCAGAAAACAGTGCTTCTATTGCTTGTACATCCCAATCATCTGAGCGGATGTTTTGTTTAACTACATCACCCATAGAAACACGAAAAACAGTTGGCACATTAATAACTTCGGTGGGACCATGAATTTGAAAGTTCACTGCATCCCAAGCAATCCCATCACGTACAGGCCAGGCGGTGATGTTCACAAACGTCTGGTCTCTTTTCATGATGTGTGATGAGGAATGGGGGGCCAAAGTTCCATCAATTAATTGAATTGTAGAACGCTCATTCAGGTAGTGTCCATTGATAAGTCTAAAAAACACTACCACAAAGCCAGTTGTCATGAATAAACAAATACAAATCAGCACCAACCAGATGTAAGTCCAAGGTGCAACCAAAAAATGTCTCTTGAACCAGGCAAAAAATATAGAAATTTTGGAAGGGGCAGTGGAAGTCAATGATTCAGTTTCAAAGGAAGAATGGGACTGGGTAAGTGTTGTTGTATGTAATAGGGGCAAAGGGACTTCTGCAGGATAAGCATACTCAGGATCATCAGGCAAACCACCAGCAGTAGGAGGCACAGGCGGATCAGTAACTGTAAGCATCTCAATGGAAACCTCAGGCACGATGATAGTGGTTGGCATCACAACAGAGTACTCAGCATCGAAGGGCAGGAAACCGAAGGTGTCATACTATGGAGAATCGGCCACCCTGTGTAGCTTGACATTCTCAATTGAAATGTACCTGTTACCCTTGCGACCAGGAAGTGGGGGTAAAACAACTGTACGTGTACCAAATACTCCAAGCACCGGGACTGGTGCACGATAAGAGGGGCCAAACTCCTTTTTGTTCTCCACCTTCTCACGGACCAGGTCACCAACTCGAGGCAGCCAGCCGACTACCGGAATCAGGAGCGCTTCTTCGGATGTAGAGGGCACGTGTTCCTTTGCTAGAGTGTCTCTTGCTTCTTGTAGATTCTGCAATACAGCACAGTGGTCATCTAGGTCAAAAGGCGCGGCAGCCGCCGCCATGTCTAGACCGTCAAGGTCCGGAACAAACATTCTCACCCCAAAGAGCATCATGTATGGGGTCCTCCCACCCAGAGACCTTCTAGGGAGGTTATTAAGTGCACGTTGGATGTCATACAAGTGGGCAAGCCTGTTCCGGCCTGTACCTAATACCTTGGCTGTCAACGATTGCTTTAGGTAACGGTTCATCCGTTCCACAACACTATTGCCCTTAGGCCAGTATGGAGACGAAAATTTGACTTGGACCCCCAAACTTCTCATTGCTTCTTTGTACGCCTTAGAGGCGAACGCCTGGCCCTGATCAGAGTGAAGGGTACCACATGCAAAACTCCCTATAAAGACACGCAATGCTTTGATGACAGTCCTGGCATCAGCACTCCTTTGTGGCCACACCCACAGAAAACGTGTGCACGAATCCACTACAACCAAGATGTACTTGTACGCAGTATCAGAGGTAAAAGGACCGCAGTGATCTAAATAAACACACGCAAGTGGTTGAATAGATAAATGCAGCTGCGTTGGAGGTGGACGCGCAACAGAAGAAGGTTTAATCTGCGGCAAATGTCACAACTAAGTACATAAGCCCGCGCTTGTTTATACAAACCGTACCACCAGTAACGTTGCTGTAAAAGAGACACAGTTGCCGACACTCCAGCATGCGCAGACGCAACACCTTCGTGGGCAGCCGTTATCAAATTTGGTCTCCAGTCCACGTTGGGAATCAATCTATCACCAGATAGAGATAGGTGGAGAAGTGTGGCTCAATGATTAGAGCGGCAGACCCTGATGCAGAAGTCTAGCCCGGGACCAGGGTTCAATTCCCCGCCTCGGCGGGTCTTGGGCTCAAAAATTCCACGGACCTGATAATTCTCGCCTCGGTGCCATTCCAATCATGGAGTCCCACTCTGCAACTCTGGGCAATAGCTTGCTTAATCTCCACAACGGCCCCCACAACGCTAAGGATGCCTGGCCTCCACCTTGGGGGTGCCCAGGAGTGAACGCCTCACAGGGAAAGCCAGGATGGGTTCCACAGCGGTATTCGTACAAGCGCCTTGAGACCCTTGCGGGTGAGTAGTGCGCTATACAAGTATCAATTTACATTTACAATTTACAACGTCGTTAATCCTCACAAACGGGACGTTATCAGGACTTAAGTGATAATGAGAAGGGAAACCTCTAGGGAAGTTTGTCCCTGTCTCAGAAGCAGCAATAGCTGCCAAGATGTCAGCATCTATCTTAGTTTTTGATCTTGTAACTGCTGCTACTAAATATGTCGCCACTGCGGTTTTAGCTGCCTCGTCAGCCAAACTGTTACCGACAGCATGGACACCAACTCGTTGGTGACCAAGAGTGTGAATTACATTCACAAGTGGCAGACTCCCTTTAAGTTCTGCCACTCGAGCCCAAAGCGTTTTATGCTTTACTGTGCCACCTTTGGAATCACGAAAACCATTCATAATCCAAAAAAGCAAATTGTCGTTGTAAGATTGAACACAATAGTAAGAATCACTCACTATAAGAGTAGTGACCCTGTGATCAGCAAACTCAAGTGCAAGCACTAGAGCATGAAGCTCCGCCAACTGCGCGGTACAATCATCCAATGACTGCGTATGCACTGCATCAGATTGGAAATCTCCATTTACGAAAGTACCGACTACAATCGCGCAAGCCGCTGAATAAGCGTGCCTTGATCCAGTTGCGGGTTGTGCCGACCCGTCAGTGTATATGACACAATGGTATTCCTCGATAGGGCGCAATGACAGAGGAGCAGGATGAACAAATTCATACTCCAAACTCTCCTGAGTCTGCAACGCCGCGTCAAAGACGTATTCGACGTCAGGCGAAGCTAAGGAGGTTGCCCATTGTATCCACCTTGGATGCAAAGCCTTAGAATTCGGTACACTAGCTTTAGCGACTGCTTCGAGAGCAGGAAACGGTGTTACCACCAGCTTTCCTTGTGATAGCGCTCGTTCTTTCAGGATCGCCATCTGAACTGCTGTCAAGACTTTTTCAACAGTGGAAAATCGCAGCTCAGCCGAAGTGTACAGATGAGATTTGTAAGCAATGGGGACTGTGTCGCCCTCATTGAACGTTAAGTACGTGAAACCTTCCGCGCCTGGAACAATTCTAATGACCAGGTTGGTATGGTTATCACGTGTTTGTAAAAATTTAGCAGTAAGAAGATCAGTCTGCAAAGAATACAATGCAGATGAATGCTCTGGCAGCCAGCAAGATCTGGTAAAAGTTGGTTGTACCAAAGCATAAAGCGTCTTGATACGCTGGGCATAATCAGGAATGTAGGAAGGACCGAAATTCAGAAAGCCCAGTAATGATTGTAGTTTTTTCAGTGTCGTAGGGATACGAAGGCGTGCGCATTTCTCAAGGAAGTGCGGCGCCAAGCCTCGACCCTCATTATTGAGTTCGTACCCCAAGAATAACACTGTGAACTCAGCAATGTGGGACTTCTTAAAGTTAAACTTGTAACCGAAGTCTGCAAACATAGTCACTATGTTATCCACACGAGCAAGGTGTGGAAGCAACTCGTCATCTGTCAGATAGATGTCATCAACATACGAGTATGCCTCCGGGTCTACCATCTCCAAGAGAGAGACCACGCGAGCGGAAAAAACTCCAGGGCTGTTTTTATAGCCCATCGGGAGCCTCTTAAACAATTTTTGTTTTCCACCCGAAGTAAATGCCGTCCACTCATAACTATGAGGGGCTATGTTATGGCAATAAAAGCCATTTGATAAGTCGAGCATGGTTTTGAAAAGTTTTCTCACAAGACTATCGACGAGAGCCGAACTATGAGTATTTTGTACCGCACACGTCCGGCAATGCGAGTTTAAATGCCGGTAATCCAAAACTAGGCGGTACGACCCGCCAGGCTTCGTCACAGTGAATAAAGGATTATTCCTGGGTGACACACATGTCTCAATCACTCCTTGATATTCCAATTGTTCAAGGATGGACGCGAAGTGAGGTCTTGCCTCGCGACGCATGGGGTATTGGGGTTGAGGCTGGGGATCGGACCGCAATGGAATCTCATGATTGGGAGAACATTTATCCCAGCCAACCTGATTACGATATAACGCAGGTGCAAGCACCTATGCCCACTCCCCGGCTAACCTATTAGACTCATCCGTGGGCACTGCGTGCCCAAAGGAAGGAAGAATTACTTCCTCTCCCCTTGGAGCGTCCAAAATGAAAGCCGGAGGCCAATCTTTCTCCGCCAAAAGAATATCATAGGTGGTCGTAAGATTATCCCAAAAAACCACTTTAATTTTGCGTTGTATGTCACCCTCAATATTAAGGACTATTTCAAACAATCTTTCTGGTGGAGCTACGCGAGTATCAGCAGTTTCAACTGTCACATAAATGTCAGTTGCTGTCGCCTCCAGAAATGGACGCAATGCTTCCCGCACTACTGTAACTTCCGCCGCGCTGTCTAGCAACGTTAGTGCCCATGTCAGGTTCCGAAGCTGTGTCCTGACCATCTGAGGCATATCTCGCTGAGATAGCAGCAACTTTCTTTTTCTGAAACGGTGGACGTTGTCTGGCAGTGTCTTCCTGCTTGCCTTTACCGTCAGTCTGGCGGGGCTGGTCTCGACCTTGAGTACCCCGTCCTCTCCCACGCTCTCCACCACCAGTGTGCGAAGTCGATGTTTCCTGTGAAGAACGAGGAGAGCGTTGTTCAGAAACCTGAAATCTATCAGGTGACTTAATACGAGTACGATCGCGCAAATCATAAGTGCGTTCACTATACGACTGTACGGGTGAGGCAGGACGAGAAACCTGTTTCTGTTGCTGCTTCTCTTGTTTTTTGGCTCGCCAACTTTGTTTAGGAAAGTTGGGCTTTTCGTCTTTTGTAGATGAACTCACCTTAGTTTGCTGCACTACATCAGGAATTTTGATGGTGAGTTTCACGCCTAAGGCACTACGGCCAACCATCCTATAGGCTTTCGCAATCATTTTTGCGAACTCCCTGGGTTTATCGGCATCAGCCACAAGTTCCAGCATATTACCAACTTGGAACTGCATGGCATCTCCTTTGAGGTTGCCCATCACCATGGAACAAACCACATCGAAACTGTCAACAAGCCTTAATCCTAACTCAATAGCTGCCTCCGCACCATGACTTTCTTGGACTTTCTTGATGACGGAGGGTAGTACAGACATAGACGGAGTGCCGTAGCACTTCGAATAGGTCGCAGCAAAGACCTTGCCCCAATTGTCACAATCAACAAGTTCAGGGACCAGGTCCTTCGGCAAAGTAATGGTGAGTATCCTGTGTTTATCCACAGGTGTAGTGTTTGGAAACACGGCTTCTAATTGATCAAATTTTTCCCCAAGCCAGTAAGGAAATTCATCCTTACTGAGGGGGCGCTTGCCGACAACCGCATTAACCATAACAGGGCTAATCACCACCTCCCTGGGGCACTAAGTATTCAAATTGGGGGGTCCGTTACGGACCCCCGGGGACCACCACCTCCCTGGGGATTTGCTAATGTTGGAAGGGGAGCCTCCTGGAGCCAGTGATGGCCCTGGGGACTGCCACCCCCCAGGGCCGGCTCGTGCAGTGTCCCGGGGTGCCCACCCCCGGGACACTGCTGTTTGCAATGACAGGGCGGGAGCCTCAGGGCTCCCGCCCTGTCATTGCAAACTCTGGTTTGGGATTTGAAAGCGAGAGCAGGAAACCTGCTCTCGCTTTCAAAATCCAAACCACATTGCTTTTCCACACGGGGAACTGCATCTTAGCAGCTCCCCGTGTGGAAAAGCAATGCCGGCTCCCGCAGGAGGTGGGGAGCCGGTGGGACCATGGGGAATTGGGGACCCCCCCACGGTCCCCAACGAAAGGCTAGGCCCCGGGGGTTGGGGTCCCCGGGGCCATTTGTGGCCCGGGAGGGGGGCCACGCAGCACCCCTCCCCCATTATCAAAAAATTAATTTAAAAAAACAAAAACGGAAAGGCTGTCCCGGGGGATGGGGTCCCCGGGGCCATAAATGGCCTGAGGAGGGGGGCCACGCAGCCCCCCTCCAATAATTTTAATAAAAAGTAAAAACCTGCCCATGCCCCGGGGGATGGGGTCCCCGGGGCCGAATATGGCCTCGGGAGGGGGCCACACGGCCCCCATCCAATTTATATAAAAGAAAAATAGGGGGCAGGCCCTGGGGAATGGGGTCCCCAGGGCCAATAAAAAAGGAAAGGAAGGGGGGCCACACAGCCCCCCTTCTTAAAAAATAAAAAACAAAGACCGGCATTGCGTCGGAGGCCCGCCCCCTCCCTGCAGCACTCTGCAAACGCCCCCCCTGGCGCATTGTAAGATGGGGAACTAATTCCCATTGAATGCTGGGGGTCCCTGGGGGCCACCTAACCCACCAGGAACCTCCAGTATGCGCCTGGGAGCTACGCTACGCCCCTTTTTACACCTCTCTGCAACGCAGCTCTGTGGCTCTTACTGGAGGTACCTGGTGGACCCTCAGGATTCAAGGAGACTTAATCCCCCAACTTAAAACGCACCACGGGTCGTGTTTGCACAGTGGTGAAGGAAGGGGGCGGGGCCTGAGGTGACATGTGTGAAACATGCCCTGTGGCACATTTTAAGTTGGGGAATTAATTCCTCTTCAATCCTGAGGGTCCCTGGGGGCCAACTAGCCCACCCGGTACCTTCAGTAAGCACCACAGAGCTGTGTTGCAGAGTGGTGTAAAAAGGGGCGTAGCCTCTGAACACCTCTCTAGTACGCAGCTCCCTGGCGCATACTGGAGGTTCCTGGTGGGCTAGTTGGCCCTCAGGGACCCTCAGGATTGAAGAGGAATTAATTCCCCGACTCAAAACATGCCACAGGGCGTATTTGCACACATGTCATCTCAGGCCCCGCCCCTTCCTTCACCACTGTGCAAACGCGCCCCCTGGTGAGTTGTAAGTTGGGGAACTAATTCCCATTGAATATTGAGGGTCCCTGGGGGCCAACTAGCCCACCAGGTACCTCCAGTATGCGCCAGGGAGCTGCGTTGCAGAGAGGTGTTCAGAGGCCATGCCCCTTTTTACACCTTTCTGCAACGCAGCTCTGTGGCGCTTGCTGGAGGTACCTCGTGGGATAGTTGGACTCCAGGGCCTCTCACGATTCAAGGGGACTTTATCTCCCAACTCCAAACGCGCCACGGGGTGCGTTTGCACAGTGGTGAAGGGAGGGGGCGGGGCCTGAGGTGACATGTGTGCAAACACACCCTGTGGTGCGTTTTAAGTTGGGGAATTAATTCCCCTTCAGACCTGAGGGCCCCTGGGGGCCAACTAGACCACCAGGTGCTTCCTGTAAGCGCCACTGAGCTGCGTTGCAGAGAGGTGGTCCAGGCCATGCCCCTTTTTACACCTCTCTGCACCGCAGCTCTGTGGCGCTTACTGGAGGTACCTGGTGGGCTAGTTGGACCCCAGGAAGCCTCAGGATTCAAGGGAACTTCATCCTACAACTTAAAATGGCCACAGGGCGTGTTTACACACATGTAACCTCAGGCCCCCGCCTCCCATCACCAGTGTGCAAACCCACCCCGTGGCGCGTTTTAAGAGGTAGTTTTAATCCCCCTGCCATATTATGTACTAGGGACTTAGAGAGGAGGTCATGCTAATCACAGGGTACCCCAACGCATAGTGTTGCCTAGTGTATGTAGGTGTTTTCACTGTATCCTAAGTGTCTTTTAGCATAGTACTGGCTCTAGGCCTGGTTAGTCAGAGTCAGTTACCACCAGTACCCGTCTGAAAACGTTGTGGGCACAGGAGGACTTTATGCTCCTCTGTTGGTTCTTTC
This sequence comes from Triturus cristatus, assembly GCF_964204655.1. Classification (NCBI taxonomy): domain Eukaryota; kingdom Metazoa; phylum Chordata; class Amphibia; order Caudata; family Salamandridae; genus Triturus; species Triturus cristatus. The sequence goes on along the minus strand of NC_140581.1, from coordinate 434,947,505 downwards.
GGCACATCTCTTCTTCTTCCTGCACTTTTCTTCATCTTTGTGGACTTCTGTTGCTTCTTTGTGCATTTCCTTTTTTTTCTTTCTGTGCGTTGTTTCTTCTTTCATCACATGTCCTACCTCTGTAGTCATAGTTAGAAACAAGCATTTAAAAAAGCTTTGAAATTCACTGAAAAAAACATGGGTTTCACAAACGTTATAGTTAGAAATTAGGATTTCAAAAACCTTAGAAATTCACTGAAAAAAACATAGGCTTTAGGGAAAGTTATAGTTAGAAATTAGCATTTAAAAAACCTTAGAAATTCACTGAAAAAACCATAGGTTTTAGGGAAAGTTATAGTTAGTTGGACATTTCACTCGTACAAAACGAGAGAAATTCCCCCGTTATTGTTAGTTGAGCTAACTATAACTCGCGCCCCCGCAATGCACTGCTGATGACGTCACATATTACATCACTCATGACATGGTCAGTGACCCCACTGATGACATCACTGATGACATCTCAAATGACATCACTGATGACATCACTGATGACATCAATGATGACATCATCCATGTGATAATTTCATGCATCTTCTCACACCCTAATATAACTTTTGATACACCCACTCTAAATCACAGACTGCCATTCTCAAAACCAGAGACACTCCAACATCAATAACTGCATACCCACTCACTGATTCTTAGGTCTACACACACATCCACTCACTCACCCGTACAGTCACTCATACTTACGGTCACTCAGTACAGGACTATCATATACACTCATACACCTATATAGACACTCACACACCACCACTCATCCATAGAGGTACTCACACACCTAGTCAGTCATGCAAATAATTAATCACACTCCCATTTACTCACCTATACAGTTATACTCACACCAGCTCACTTACTCATACAAATACTAGCACATTCTTATGCTCTTATACAATCACTGATACAAGCACACACTCATCCATACAGCTACTCTCATAATCACACACTCTCACTTATAGCCATTTCTATACTCTAACACACATATATACTGCCTTTCACATATGTAGTTACTCACACAAGTACCACTGAGATGTACATTCACTCACTAACACACCCATACCTACACTCACCTACCCATACAGTCCATCACGGATGCTCTCTTGAAACCATTCCCCCAGTGAATCACCCACTCACACATCTATGCACAGAGTCCCACACACACAAACACTCAGGCACCCATACAGATACTCAGACAACCAATCAATAACTCATATAGACACTCATGTAGCTATTCACAAACCCATGCAGCCGCTTACACACTAACAGACAGACGGATACAGACATTCACACAGTTTAGTCACTAACCCATGCATTCAGTAAGATAAGTTTAATCACTCACTTATAGAGTCAGTCACACACCTACTAAATCATCTATTCAGACACTTATACACCCACTCATTCTTTAATACACCTTTCCCTATATATATTAAACATATTTAAACTTTACAGAAAGACACAGTCACTGGATGATGTCATCAGTGATGTCATTTGAGATGTCATCAGTGATGTCATCAGTGATGTCACTGACCATGTCATGAGTGATGTAATATGTGATGTCATCAGCAGTGCATGGCGGGGGCGCGAGTTATAGTTATCTGACCTAACTATAACGGGGGAATTTCTCTGGTTTTGTACGAGTGAAATGTCCAACTAACTATAACTTTCCCTAAAACTATGATTTTTTCAGTGAATATATATATATATACATATATATAGATTACCTACTGGCGGTCGCCAGTAGGTAGTTATAGTTAGGACCACGTTTCCATAGGAAAACCTCAACATTCTATTTTGAATAACTTTGGCGCCGGTCGACGAATCCTCGTGAATTTCTCAAAATAGGTGGGGCGCTACGCTCCGCTCCTACCCTGAAAGTCTCGGGGGGATCCGTCAAGCGGGGGCTGAGATAAAAGGGGGGTCCCAAAACGCGTTTTTCCCATGCATTTTTCCATAGGACCTTTAGAACGAGCTACAGCCCGAACGGCTGAACAGAATTACTCAAAATTTGGCAGAGAGGTAGTCCCTAGGTCAAGGAAGTGCCTTTTGTAGGTTTGGTGTAAATCTGTTCAGTAGATTCTGAGAAAATAGCCTTTAAATCAATATATATATCTGAGCCCGCTTACGGTACGCTTACCGTACGCTTACGGTAAGCGTACGGCGGCGTGCGCGAGCGCGATTCTGATTGGCTGTTAGATCTTAGTAAACATTCGAATCGGCCGAAACCAGGAAGCGGCGGCCGCCATTTTGTGTATTTCACTCTGAAAAAAAAGAGTGAAAACAAGGAAAGGGGGCAATGAGGAGAGTTACAGACCCCCTAACATTTGTAAGGGGGTCAAAGAAGGACAGAAAAGTACAAAAAAAACATTTATTGATTTTAAAAAAAATCACGGGGTACGCGTACGGTAAGCTTACGGTAAGCGTACGGTAAAAAAAATAAAAATAGATAAATGAAAAGCAGATTTAAGAGTTTAGAAATTAGGGAGCTCTAAAAAGAGCTGTTGTGTTTATGAAGTCATTTTTTTAGTGGTACCTACAAGTAAGTACCGATGCAGAGTCTAAGGTTCAAGAGGAAGACTCTGTTCCCTTCATCATTGAAGTGCACACCATCTCCTCTATAAATGTCTTGCATGTCATAACGCAAGTTGTTGTGGTAACTGGCACCCATACCATAGTCACGGAGGAAAGCAGAAACAGATTTGTTGACGTGCTTTCTTGCTTTGTCAATCTGTGGACAGAAATGATTGGACCAGTTCCATTTTTGCCTTTGGCATATGTTGGAAAACACAAAGGCAGTTTTAGGGAAAAGTGTAAACAGTTGTGCAAAGGTGTCCTTCATAAGCATTTCCAGACCTACCCCAGTCAAAGTGCCTAGGTCATTGCCACCACAGTGCACTATTATGAGGTCAGGGTGTTGGATTTGAATGAAGGATTTCACCAATGGCATCAATTGGTGCCACTTTAACCCTCTCTGACCAATCCATTTAATGTCTACATTTGGCAAAGCAAGGTCTCTCACCATATCTGTTTTCTCTGCAAACTTTTCACTCCAGAAGACATAGCTGTGCCCTACAATCCACACTGTGAACATCTTCAAAGGAGAACTGGATGCACTCAGGAGGTGTCTTTCAGTAGAATGGCAATATGAAAAGAAAGACAGTTTGGAAATGGAGGCATACATATTTTTTTAAAACAAAAAGAACTGATTGGCTGTTTCATACCATTCTAGAATAAAAACTAGGCTGTATGTGAAAATTAATAGAAGCATGTTTTGTATTGGTACAAAAAAATGTGTAACCAAAGAACAGTACTATGGATTTGCTGTAAGGTTTGAAAAGTCAAGCACTCTTGCTCTGTGGAATTGAAACATTGTGTGTCGAACTTCTGACCTAACTGCACACAGCAGTGTTCCATGAGCTGTTGCTATGGTAGCAGGCAGAAGTCAAGTTGGGGGAAGGGTACTAGGCAGAAGTCAAGTTGGGGGCAGGGTACTTTTGGAAAAGGGTTGGTTTTCAACCAATAGAAATGTGTGATTACATTTGAAAAAAAGGGGGAAGCACTGAGATTTGAAACTTACATGTATATGTGTGGAAAAATAGAGGGAAAGTTTGCCATTATCTGGTTCTGCTGAGAGGAGAGAGGTGAACACAACAGAGATCCTGGCTCTGATAATCTGCTGTTTGAGTGTCACATTTCTTTCACAACAAACTAATTTTAAAGGTGAGTTTAGAGTTTGAGAGGGGATGTATGTGGTAACTTAAGAAATGAATAATAGAAATGGGAATTGTTTTTGTTGTAGTTACACATGGTGGTTTCATAATGTGACAGTGTGTAAAAGTGATTTACACTTGCCCCGAAAAAAAAAGAGCAGTAAGTGTGCTTTCAAATTGGCAAAGAAATTTCGTTTTGGGACTAATGTGAAAACATGACTCTGTGTGCATAGAAGAATTATAGGCAGAGATTTATTGCGTCTTGCTCTGGTGATTTCACAGTTGCATTAGATGGAAAGGGGGAGCGAATTTTTTGGGGAAGAAGCAGAGGCTTAGCACACACCCATGTGCTTGCCATGTATAGTCATGCACAGTATTTAGAAGCCAGTGGGGTTTTCAGGTTTAAGTCTGTAATGCAAATACATTCAGCATCACTAAGGCTGGTTGCCCTTGGTGGAGTGTAGGCAGTCACAGAGAATGCACATGGTGGTGGTCTGAAAAAAAAACAGCTTGGACACGTGCAATTAAATAAATCAAAAATAGTGGTTTCATAATGTGTCAGTCTGTAAAAGTGATTTCAAATTGTAAAAAGAGATTTTCACTTGGCCCGAAAAAAAAAGAGCAGTAAGTGTGCTTTCAAATTGGCAAAGAAATTTCGTTTTGGGACTAATGTGAAAACATGACTCTGTGTGCATAGAAGAATTATAGGCAGAGATTTATTGCGTCTTGCTCTGGTGATTTCACAGTTGCATTAGATGGAAAGGGGGAGCGAATTTTTGGGGGAAGAAGCAGAGGCTTAGCACACACCCATGTGCTTGCCGTGTATAGTCATGCACAGTATTTAGAAGCCACTGGGGTTTTCAGGTTTAAGTCTGTAATGCAAATACATTCAGCATCACTAAGGCTGGTTGCCCTTGGTGGAGTGTAGGCAGTCACAGAGAATGCACATGGTGGTGGTCTGAAAAAAAAACAGTTTGTACACGTGCAATTAAATAAATCAAAAATAGTGGTTTCATAATGTGTCAGTCTGTAAAAGTGATTTCAAATTGTAAAAAGAGATTTTCACTTGGCCCTAAAAAAAAAGAGCAGTAAGTGTGCTTTCAAATTGGCAAAGAAATTTCGTTTTAGGTCTAATGTGAAAACATGACTCTGTGTGCATAGAGGAATTATAGGCAGAGATTTATTGCGTCTTGCTCTGGTGATTTCACAGTTGCATTAGATGGAAAGGGGGAGCGAATGTTTGGGGGAAGAAGCAGAGGCTTAGCACACACCCATGTGCTTGCCATGTATAGTCATGCACAGTATTTAGAAGCCACTGGGGTTTTCAGGTTTAAGTCTGTAATGCAAATACATTCAGCATCACTAAGGCTGGTTGCCCTTGGTGGAGTGTAGGCAGTCACAGAGAATGCACATGGTGGTGGTCTGAAAAAAAAACAGTTTGTACACGTGCAATTAAATAAATCAAAAATAGTGGTTTCATAATGTGTCAGTCTGTAAAAGTGATTTCAAATTGTAAAAAGAGATTTTCACTTGGCCCTAAAAAAAAAGAGCTGTAAGTGTGCTTTCAAATTGGCAAAGAAATTTCGTTTTAGGACTAATGTGAAAACATGACTCTGTGTGCATAGAGGAATTATAGGCAGAGATTTATTGCGTCTTGCTCTGGTGATTTCACAGTTGCATTAGATGGAAAGGGGGAGCGAATTTTTGGGGGAAGAAGCAGAGGCTTAGCACACACCCATGTGCTTGCCGTGTATAGTCATGCACAGTATTTAGAAGCCACTGGGGTTTTCAGGTTTAAGTCTGTAATGCAAATACATTCAGCATCACTAAGGCTGGTTGCCCTTGGTGGAGTGTAGGCAGTCACAGAGAATGCACATGGTGGTGGTCTGAAAAAAAAACAGTTTGTACACGTGCAATTAAATAAATCAAAAATAGTGGTTTCATAATGTGTCAGTCTGTAAAAGTGATTTCAAATTGTAAAAAGAGATTTTCACTTGGCCCTAAAAAAGAGCAGTAAGTGTGCTTTCAAATTGGCAAAGAAATTTCGTTTTAGGTCTAATGTGAAAACATGACTCTGTGTGCATAGAGGAATTATAGGCAGAGATTTATTGCGTCTTGCTCTGGTGATTTCACAGTTGCATTAGATGGAAAGGGGGAGCGAATTTTTGGGGGAAGAAGCAGAGGCTTAGCACACACCCATGTGCTTGCCATGTATAGTCATGCACAGTATTTAGAAGCCACTGGGGTTTTCAGGTTTAAGTCTGTAATGCAAATACATTCAGCATCACTAAGGCTGGTTGCCCTTGGTGGAGTGTAGGCAGTCACAGAGAATGCACATGGTGGTGGTCTGAAAAAAAAACAGTTTGTACACGTGCAATTAAATAAATCAAAAATAGTGGTTTCATAATGTGTCAGTCTGTAAAAGTGATTTGAAATTGTAAAAAGAGATTTTCACTTGGCCCTAAAAAAAAAGAGCTGTAAGTGTGCTTTCAAATTGGCAAAGAAATTTCGTTTTAGGACTAATGTGAAAACATGACTCTGTGTGCATAGAGGAATTATAGGCAGAGATTTATTGCGTCTTGCTCTGGTGATTTCACAGTTGCATTAGATGGAAAGGGGGAGCGAATTTTTTGGGGAAGAAGCAGAGGCTTAGCACACACCCATGTGCTTGCCATGTATAGTCATGCACAGTATTTAGAAGCCAGTGGGGTTTTCAGGTTTAAGTCTGTAATGCAAATACATTCAGCATCACTAAGACTGGTTGCCCTTGCTGGAGTGTAGGCAGTCACAGAGAATGCACATGGTGGTGGTCTGAAAAAAAAACAGTTTGTACACGTGCAATTAAATAAATCAAAAATAGTGGTTTCATAATGTGTCAGTCTGTAAAAGTGATTTCAAATTGTAAAAAGAGATTTTCACTTGGCCCTAAAAAAAAAGAGCAGTAAGTGTGCTTTCAAATTGGCAAAGAAATTTCGTTTTAGGTCTAATGTGAAAACATGACTCTGTGTGCATAGAGGAATTATAGGCAGAGATTTATTGCGTCTTGCTCTGGTGATTTCACAGTTGCATTAGATGGAAAGGGGGAGCGAATTTTTGGGGGAAGAAGCAGAGGCTTAGCACACACCCATGTGCTTGCCATGTATAGTCATGCACAGTATTTAGAAGCCACTGGGGTTTTCAGGTTTAAGTCTGTAATGCAAATACATTCAGCATCACTAAGGCTGGTTGCCCTTGGTGGAGTGTAGGCAGTCACAGAGAATGCACATGGTGGTGGTCTGAAAAAAAAACAGCTTGGACACGTGCAATTAAATAAATCAAAAATAGTGGTTTCATAATGTGTCAGTCTGTAAAAGTGATTTCAAATTGTAAAAAGAGATTTTCACTTGGCCCGAAAAAAAAAGAGCAGTAAGTGTGCTTTCAAATTGGCAAAGAAATTTCGTTTTGGGACTAATGTGAAAACATGACTCTGTGTGCATAGAGGAATTATAGGCAGAGATTTATTGCGTCTTGCTCTGGTGATTTCACAGTTGCATTAGATGGAAAGGGGGAGCGAATTTTTGGGGGAAGAAGCAGAGGCTTAGCACACACCCATGTGCTTGCCGTGTATAGTCATGCACAGTATTTAGAAGCCACTGGGGTTTTCAGGTTTAAGTCTGTAATGCAAATACATTCAGCATCACTAAGGCTGGTTGCCCTTGGTGGAGTGTAGGCAGTCACAGAGAATGCACATGGTGGTGGTCTGAAAAAAAAACAGTTTGTACACGTGCAATTAAATAAATCAAAAAAAGTGGTTTCATAATGTGTCAGTCTGTAAAAGTGATTTCCAATTGTAAAAAGAGATTTTCACTTGGCCCTAAAAAAAAAGAGCAGTAAGTGTGCTTTCAAATTGGCAAAGAAATTTCGTTTTAGGTCTAATGTGAAAACATGACTCTGTGTGCATAGAGGAATTATAGGCAGAGATTTATTGCGTCTTGCTCTGGTGATTTCACAGTTGCATTAGATGGAAAGGGGGAGCGAATTTTTGGGGGAAGAAGCAGAGGCTTAGCACACACCCATGTGCTTGCCATGTATAGTCATGCACAGTATTTAGAAGCCACTGGGGTTTTCAGGTTTAAGTCTGTAATGCAAATACATTCAGCATCACTAAGGCTGGTTGCCCTTGGTGGAGTGTAGGCAGTCACAGAGAATGCACATGGTGGTGGTCTGAAAAAAAAAACAGTTTGTACACGTGCAATTAAATAAATCAAAAATAGTGGTTTCATAATGTGTCAGTCTGTAAAAGTGATTTCAAATTGTAAAAAGAGATTTTCACTTGGCCCTAAAAAAAAAGAGCTGTAAGTGTGCTTTCAAATTGGCAAAGAAATTTCGTTTTAGGACTAATGTGAAAACATGACTCTGTGTGCATAGAGGAATTATAGGCAGAGATTTATTGCGTCTTGCTCTGGTGATTTCACAGTTGCATTAGATGGAAAGGGGGAGCGAATTTTTGGGGGAAGAAGCAGAGGCTTAGCACACACCCATGTGCTTGCCGTGTATAGTCATGCACAGTATTTAGAAGCCAGTGGGGTTTTCAGGTTTCAGTCTGTAATGCAAATACATTGAGCTTCACTAAGGCTGGTTGCCCTTGGTGGAGTGTAGCACTGTGGACATGGGCTTTTTAAAAAATCTGAAAAGTGGTTTCATAATGTGACAGTTTGTAAAAGAGATTTTCACTTGCCCAAAAAAAAGAGCAGTTTGTGTGCATTCAAATTGGCAAAGAAATTTTGTTTTATGACTATTGTGAAAACAAATGTAGTAATATATTTAAATACAATAAAGGATTTTTTTTTTAGTTTTTTTCAGGTATTGCTGAAGAACAGTGAACAAAATTTAAGATGCCTACAAAATCTCGAGCTCAAAAAACGCTAAAAAAAAAACTATATTTGAAGACAACTGGAGGACCAAAGTTAGTAGAAGATGCTCATGTTGGGAAAAAGAAAAAATCTTCTGGTAAGCAGAAAAAACAATTTCTTAACAAAATATTCAAAACAAAGAAAAATGTACAAAATGTCTGTCCTCGGAAAAATGTAACAAAACATAGAGAACAGCAAAAAATTGAGAATTTAGTTAATGCAAATATACCTTCTGCAATTGAAAAGTTTAACATAAACAGAAAAACAGCGTTTAAAGAGATACGTAGAAAAATGTTTCAGTGAAGAGTTATGTCCAATTTGATAAAGGATGTAAAGAAATATAAGAAAAAGGCAAAATATTACAAGAGAAAAAAAGAAATTGAAGCCATTGCAGCAAAAGCATTAGAATTAAAAAGGAAACTATTCATATTAATTTTGAATAGGATGTGTACATTAGATAAAATGGTTAATGTACTGAAATCACAAAGCAAAAGCAAAAGAGTAGTGAACAGAACAAACTTTTGTAAAGTGTTTTTAGGAAAGTGGATGCATAGTTCAAGTAGTGAACCTTTTTTTAATGAAGAGAGCTATTTTCAAAGTAATAGTTTGCTGCATGCAGTTGACACCAGAGGTCGTTCATACGAAGTAAAAAATGGTTGCATAATGGAGAAGGAGATAATGGTTCCAAGAGATGAGGTACAAGTGATGGCAGATGAGGCAATGGGGAGACGTCCTAAAGCCCCAGTGTACACTTGGAATTGTAGTAGTATTTGCACTGTGCGTCAGGAATCTATTGACAGATTTCGAGAGTTTCTAAGAGAATATAGTAAAAAAAGTGTAAAACAAAAGATTAAGGTGCTTCAAAGTCTGGATCCATGCAGAGTGAGAGAGAATACTGGTTTGCAGGGTCATTCTCTTGCTTGTCTATCTAGAAAAGTGTGCAATAGTGTTTTCCATCATTTTAGGATGCTGGCTGTTCATCATACTGAAATGAGAAAGTTTGTGAGACGGTTGTATTTTGCCAAAAGTCCAGCAATAAAGTTAAATGAATTGAATAGGGCTCTGTTCCGAGGAACGGTATCAGATGTAGAGAAGGTTGTTGATGAAATTCAGTTTTGTTACTTTGGTCCTGAACAAAACAGTGCAGAGAAGGACACAGTAAATGAGGCAGAAGTGGAAGAGAATGTAGAACCCTCTGTAAGTAACACATTTAATGATCACATAACAAAATTTGCAATAGTCTCTAATGAAAGACCAAGGTGCCGATCACGATCCGTTAAAAACCGCGTACGAACCGTCGGTCGGAGCGAATTCCCCGTCCGACTCGTACCCGGTTGTAAAACTTTACAAACATGGAATTACGATTCGCACGGAAACACCATTTCCGTACGAATCGTAAAAAACACCGACCGACGAAAATATACATACGAATGTGATCCGGGAATGCCGCGACGTGACGTCGGGACGCTTTCAGGCAGCGTTTCACGAACCAGGAATTACGATTCGAACCGACAGCAGTCCGGACGGCAATATTTTCACGGCAACCAAAAAGTGCCGCAAAAGCGAAGTACGGCGCGAATCGACCAGAGTAGGTGGCCCGGTACGCGCCGACCCCCCCCCCAGCCCCCGTAGGTGCGCGCCGACCCCCCCCCCAGCCCCCGTAGGTACGCGCCGACCCCCCCCCCAGCCCCCGTAGGTACGCGCCGACCCCCCCCCCAGCCCCCGTAGGTACGCGCCGACCCCCCCCCCAGCCCCCGTAGGTACGCGCCGACCCCCCCCCCCAGCCCCCGTAGGTACGCGCCGACCCCCCCTGTGTGTACACCCGTGTACGGTGCGTACCCCCCGTGTACGCTCGAGTCGGACCCCCCCGTGTACGCTCGAGTCGGACCCCCCCGTGTACGCTCGAGTCGGACCCCCCCGTGTACGCTCGAGTCGGACCCCCCCGTGTACGCTCGAGTCGGACCCCCCCGTGTACGCTCGAGTCGGACCCCCCCGTGTATGTACGGTGCGTACCCCCCGTGTACGCTCGAGTCGGACCCCCCCGTGTACGCTCGAGTCGGACCCCCCCGTGTACGCTCGAGTCGGACCCCCCCGTGTACGTTCGAGTCGTACCCCCACCCGTGTATGTACGGTGCGTACCCCCAGCGCTACGCGCTGGGGGTACGCACCGTACATACACGGGTGGGGGTACGACTCGAACGTACACGGGGGGGTCCGACTCGAGCGTACACGGGGGGGTCCGACTCGAGCGTACACGGGGGGGTCCGACTCGAGCGTACACGGGGGGGTCCGACTCGAGCGTACACGGGGGGTACGCACCGTACATACACGGGTGGGGGTCCGACTCGAGCGTACACGGGGGGGTCCGACTCGAGCGTACACGGGGGGGTCCGACTCGAGCGTACACGGGGGGGTCCGACTCGAGCGTACACGGGGGGGTCCGACTCGAGCGTACACGGGGGGTACGCACCGTACACGGGTGTACACACAGGGGGGGTCGGCGCGTACCTACGGGGGCTGGGGGGGGGTCGGCGCGTACCTACGGGGGCTGGGGGGGGGTCGGCGCGTACCTACGGGGGCTGGGGGGGGGTCGGCGCGTACCTACGGGGGCTGGGGGGGGGGTCGGCGCGTACCTACGGGGGCTGGGGGGGGTACGGCACGTACCGGGCACCTGTTTGGACGTTTCCATGGTTGTTATGGGAGTTCGGTGCGGACGGTCTTTTCACCATACGGTTGTACATTCGGACGCCCGGGATGGATCGTGATTCCCCGGTCGGAGTTCACCTTTCACGTTTGTACGGTGAATCGTCCGAGGACGTGTCGGACACATTTTCCGACCCGAGGACGTGTGGGGAAATATTCCCAGTGCGGTTCGTATGGACTTTTTACCATGCGAATCGTGATTGCCAGTTCGTACGGCACTTGTACGATTCGTACGGTAAAAAGACCCGATACGAGTCGTACGGGGACATTTTTTACCGGATCGTGATCGGCACCCAAATGTTACTTGTATTTGTTGCCGCAGAACTCATTATAGAAAACAAACTAGGAATGTTGATCTCTACAGAAAGAGTGAAAATGAAGATAATTATAAGTGGATGGATTTTGCCACATATATATTTCTTGAAAATTGTTTTGAATTGGGTGAAGATCAGCGTATTTGTAAATACTGTTACAACAAGTTAGAGGAAAATAGAATGCCGACCAGAGCTGTACATAATAATTTAGAATTGGATGCTATTCCTGCTGAACTTTCTGAATTAAATACATATGAGTCTATACTCATTCAATGTGTTCATCCGTTCCAGACCATAGTACGTATGGAGCCCAAAACTGGTAAATTACCTCCTTCAGATTTACTGAGAGGTTTAAAAGGTAGAGTGGTGTATTTGCCCTTGGATTTGAAAAAAAATATGGAAACTATTGATGCGGATACTTTGGAAACTGAACCATTAATTATTCTGGTTAATGGTGTACCTACAAAGAATAAGAAGATTTGGCAGGAGCTGGTAGATGTGCGGAAAGTACAAAGAGCAAATTTGTATTTGAAAAAAAATAACAAATGGTATGAATCAATTTATATAGAAGAAGAAGAAGAAGAAGAAGATTTTCAAGAACACACAGAAACACCAACTGGACAAATTGAAAAAGTGGACAAGTCAAAGGAAGAAGAAATTTATGAACATTTTAGCATACATCCTCTCCATTCGAAAGAAGTTATGGGAGACAATATTGATCTCTTTCAGATGAAGAAAGCAAAAGGAAATCCCGTGAGTGTATGGGAGGAGAGCTTGGAAGCTCGATGTTTTCCCCAGCTGTTTCCTAAAGGAAAAGGAGGACGATACGATGAACGTCCAGAACAGATTCCAGCTTCAGAGTATCGGACTACAAGACTATATGCTGAAGATCCCAGATTTCGACAAAGTATTCCTTATTTGTTCCATCTTTTATTTGAAAGCGACTTGTCTGCACTGTCTTATGCAGTAAATCACATTTTAAAAAGTGGAGTACATTTACAAAATGTGTCTGCTAAGGATTTTATGGAGAAAGTGCAGCACCGAGATGATCATTTGGAAACACAACTGATCAATCTGATGGCTTGTCAGCGTGGGACAAATGAATATTGGTACCGACGCCATGGTGAACTAAAATGCATGTTACGCAATTTAGGAACACCAACATGGTTCCTTACCCTAAGCTGTGCCGAGTACGCTTGGGATGATTTACTGGATTTTCTACGAGAGGCCAATTCAAACATTAAAAACATCGAATACAAGACAGCAGGAGAACTGTGCTCATTGGATCCGGTTAATGTTTGCAGATATTTCAATCATAGATTTGAGGCTATGATGTCCTTCATCTGCAATAAAAAAAATCCACCCCTTGGAGAAGTAGTGGATTTCTTTTGGAGAAAAGAGTACCAGGCAAGAGGTGCTCCTCATATTCATATGCTGCTGTGGATCAAGGATGCCCCAAAGTTTGGAACAGATACTGATGAAGCAGTGTTATCTTACATTGAAGAATATGCAACATGTGGTATACCAAAAATAGGGGTGGGCGGAATTTGCGGAATTAACCTCCGCAAATTATCGCGAGATTGCAGAAAATCTCCGCAAACACGCCGGAAATATCGCGAAGATGCGGAAGTTTTTTGCCGCCTGTTCGCGGTATTTTTTGCGTGTTCGCGGGTCGCCAACTTACCCATGCGGTCGCTCATGGGCGCGGCCATCTTGTTTTCACTTGTCCCGCCCTCTGGCGTTGTTTACTTCCTGTTCCGGGTCGCGCAATGCATGTTCGCGGTCGATATTTCCTGTTCGCGATCGCTTTTACTTGATCGCGTTGCTTTTTGCTTGCTCAGGGAAAAAATATCGCGCGAACTTGCGCACGTGGTCGCAACGGGCGCGGCCATCTTGTTTTCCACTCTATTGCATGGTTCTGGGGCCTGATTTTCAATCCTCCCTAAATCTTTTCAATCCTTTGTTTATAGCCACTTTTTTCGGATCTTTATTACTTATTATTTCTCTAACTATTTTCCTGCCTCTATATTTTTGGTTTTTGTGTACCTTTTTTTTTGTTTTTTAGCTACTTTTTCTCTTTGTATTGCCTGCTATTTATTTCCTTTACTCCTTTATTTATTTTACCTTTTCTTTCCCGCCCCGTCCCCAGAACCATGTCCAAGGGCAGGGCTGTTCGCCGGCGCAGCCAGAGCCGCGACCGCCTTCCTTGCGGAAGGCGGCGCCCACAAGGGGTGCATGCACGGGCCTTATTTGGGGAGGCGGAGTTGGCTGCACTAATTTTCTTTGTGCAGCGCCACCTCCCCTCAACCCTGGCAGCAGGTGGCAGGCCTGGGTCCGGGTACGGCCTCCGGGAGCGTCGGCAGCGGTGGGGGAAGGTGCGCCGGGCAGTGTCTCGCATCTCTGGGGTCCGGCGCACCAAGGCACAGCTGACGCACCGGTGGTCCGACATCCTGGACCGTGAGCAGGACCTGCTGGACCTGCTAGGAGTGGAGGTTCCGGGGCTTGGTGAGTACCTATTTAATTATTACAACTTTGTGTCTGTTCTTCTGCTCTATGTTATATATTGCGAATATCTTTTTTTCTGTTGCTGCTTGCAATACATTCCAGGTTAATAATGTTTAAAAGTCTTCTGTGATTATGACACAGGTGCTCTTCTGCGCTACTACTAATCTTACTTGTTTGCAGCTTTGCGTTTGCGCTTGCTTAGCGTGATTCTTTACGAGTTTATTTTAGAGAAATTAAGTTACGTAATGCTACAGTGACTCATGTCCACTCCTTACTTTGTCCTGTCACTAATAGATAGGGGCGGATTGATACATAGGTTTAGGTACTTTGTATGAGCTTCTAATTGGTTAGTGGTATGCGTGATGCCCCCTCACTCAGTTACGTGACGTGCTGCTAGTACGCCAGTCTTTAGAACCTTTCTAGTTTGTTCAATGAGTGGAGGTAGGCTTTGCAGTTACTTAGCAGTAGCAGATGAGCATCAATCAAACCAAAATTGTGTATATACAAAAAATGTAGTCATGTTAATGTGTCCTCCATGATTGGATCATACACATTGTTGAGGAATACAGTCGAAATGCATACTTAATGTACAATTGGCATGCCTGGAATAGGTGGGCTAGGTTGGGTGGTAGGTTGTACTAATACTTAGGCTTACTTGTAACTTAGTTTTCTGGAATCAGAATGGAAGAATGGATTACTGTTGATAAATAGTAACTTAAGTAGTCGAACTGCGAATCCCCCGATATTACATGTTGACCAGATGAGATCGGTCAATGTAGTTATTGCAATTGTTTACATAAGTGTTTTTTGACCGTTGTTGAAAAAAATTGTATTTGCTTAAGTTGACACCATCCATCAATGTTTGTCTTTCTTATATCTTTCCTGTTCATCAGCACCCAGGGGCAGACGGGCAGGGACTGGGCAGTCGGCGGGACAGGAACACCACGAGGAGGACACCGCTGAGGGCTCCTCTGCTGGCCCCAGTAAGTCTTCTTGTTTTTAATAATATTTCTTATTCCATAACTTTTACTGCCCCATTTCTCCCGAACTATAGTGTGTTTCCAAATGCTATTTTTTACCACCAATTATCCTTCGATCTGTACGGTTTCAAAAAGCTTATCCCTGCCTCCGCTATGATGACTGAGTACTACTACATACTATCAGTCTGTCTGTCTGTACTGTAGTAGCTAGTCTTGCCCAGTGCCACTCTTTGTGAAAGGTTGTAATATAAAACTCATATTCACCAGTAGCTCGTACAATCCGTTGGGTCGTTGTCTTGTACTACTTTTTACTCTTGTTGATGTTTAGGCTTTGAAAATTCACAGCAACAGCCCTACCAGATTTCTTAATATTTTGATATGATACCCTATAGGACATACAACTGTTGTAGGGATCTTGCACATACATTTGCACCAGAAAATAGGATGTTGGTGATGGTAGGTTGGACCTTCCTTGCACACCTCAATCAGAAATTCCGCACCCACCACAATTCCACTGCTTGACTATAGTACTGTCTTGTCATACCTATTAGGTCTCGGAACCCTCCCCCCAAGACAACCAACAAGTAGACAACCCAGAACATTAACACACCCAACCTCTGTCGTGGAAGCAATTCACATGCACACCCTTACTTTAATTTGCTCAATCGTGTAAGTTAGTCCACTCCACACCAAATACCACAAAGTCTATGTAAGTTTAAAATTTTTATTTCAATTTGAGAAGGTCTGTACACTGTTATCTTAGCAGCACCAACCGGCAAATCAATAACATTAAAACAAAATACATTGTTACACTAATACAGTTGGGAATTAAATCATGATAACTGAAGTGGTGGAAGGCAGCACCACCATCCCATAGCAATTTAGTTTATATACATTTATAAATGAAGATGTGAGTGAAGGGACCCCTCACCTCAGAAGAACCTAGTACTGGTAGTTGGTGCATCGTTCAGAAGCTCTGGTTCGTAGAAGCGAATCTTGCGTCTGTAATGCGAAAAAAGGAAATGGTGTGCGTTAGTATATTGCAACTTGCAAGCATTTCTCAGCCGTGCCAAAAAGTGTAGCATCTATGGATAAGCAATATGGACTAACAGTAACAGTAGTACACCAGTTCTTCCTAAAAAAGTGGCTTGTTAATGTTTGTTGACCGCCTGTACGCAGCGCGTAGACTAGACAGTAGCAGTGTGAGGCAGGTCATGTGGGCTCAAAGGTGTCTTAAGAAGCTGCAAGGTAAAGGTAACGTCACATGTGCATGGCTAGGGCTAATCAAGCAAATGCTACAATGATCATATAACTTAGTGTCTACTCTACTACTACCTGATTTGTACTAGTGATTTATGTTAGTATTAACTCATTTTTCAACCTTGCTACTGATCAATAGGGGGGAGGTGTATATGTTGCCTAATAAATGTGTAATGTTTTCTAGGCGCACTACCGACCACCATTGCTGGGGCCAGCGAAGGCGACGCAGAGGGCGAGGATGCGGCAGTTGCAGATAGCAACGGAGGGGGAGTGGCAGCACCAGTGGCAGGCGGTGGTAAGTTAGATTCATAATCTTTAACTATTGTTGAACTTGACAGCACACTCACTGCAAAGGTGTACTGTATGTATATGTATACTGTAAAGTTGTGAATTAGGGCCCCATTAGGATGGTGGGCGTATTGCCCCCGCCGGGCTGGCTGGAATTCACTGCCGTCACAGCAGGGGCAAACCTCCCGCCATCCCTGTAGAAAATATTCAGACATGTCTAGGCGGAAAAGGGTTCAATATGGCGGTGGTGTCTCTCTCACCACACCGGCAGCCATATAATCTGCATTTTGGAATGCCTTTGCGTGGCGGCATTACCGTCCGCCACGGAAAGGCATGCACACATTGCAGAGTATGCTTGGGGGCCCCCATGGAGGGTACCTACCGATGCTATGGTACCCCCCGACTTTCAAAGCAAAACGTGACAGGCTCCGTGCGAGGCCCGTCATGTTGTGCTTGGAAAAGCAGCACAACATTTTAGCATTGCTTTCAGCGTCACTGTGCCGGGCGCATCATCCTAATTAATTGTCCCCACGGGACCCCCACCCTTTTTAGCAGTCGGATGGCGGGCGGACAAAGTCCGCCCGCTATCCGATGTCGTAAGTAAGTATGAGTTCTTGGGGACGTTTGAAGAGTGAACTAGAAGACTAGAATTCCCTTTAATTGGTATAGGACTAGGAGCCAGAGTATTGAGTAACCAATGGCCTCATCTATCTGATTTCAACTCCGCTTTGAAAGTTTTATGGAGAAGAGCACCTGGTGCACTGTTCAACTAAAAAGTGTAAGACAGGTGGAAGGAAGAAGGACGGGCGACATTTAAAATGTTATGTACTACTGTGCTTTATTTTATAGTGCTACTCTACCATGCCACTATGTGTATAAATAATTACCTTGTCCTACTGTTTTATTAAGACTATATTTTACAATTGTCTTGTTTTTCTCTTTTTGATACACAGCTACTCCGAAAATCAACCGGAAGGAGTTGGCCGCCAAGGCACGGCGCCGGAAGCTGGAGGCAATCCAGCAGGAATACCGGCGGCTGGTGGTCCTAGCCGAGGAGGAGGAGGAGAGTGCAGCAGCAATTGAAGCCTCCTCCAGTGCCCCGGGCCCCAGCCACCGCCCTCCAGCGGTACGGCGCCACCGTCTGGCGGCTGCCCGCCGCCACCGTGCCATCTCCGGTGCCCCCCCCCACTGTGGTTGCAACTGCCGCGGCCTTAGACGCCGCGTCGCCCATTTAGAGGACCAGATTCGTGTCCTCCTCCAGTCCCGCCCCACCAGTTAGTCCCTGTCACTGCCCCTTTTTTAATTCCTGTTTGTTTCCTCACTCGTTTGGGCGTTCTCTATTTCTATGGACAGTCGTTGGGGTTAGGGAGGGGGGTGGGTCAGCTTTTGTGGGTTTAGTTTATTTGTTAGGGTCAATTAAATATATTTTTCTATGTTACATGCAATGTTGTTAATGTTTTGTAGGTGGGGTAACTGTTTTACATCACACTGTTTCTTTGCTGGTGCATGGCCGCCCATAGCGTGTGTTTGATTTCAATAATTTGCTGACTGTATAAGACACAAACAGATAGATGCGACACACCTCACTCATTGACTGGTCCTACTATGCATTCTTTGGAGTGGTGTTTGAAACTGACATCATTGACAACATGTCCATTATTGATTCTGCCTCCCCCAAACTTCTCTCTTACCGGTGCTTGATGTTTATGTCCAACTGTGGCACAGCACTGGCTGCATGGTGAAGATGGTTTCCTTTTTCATACATGCCATGATTGGGGTGGTGGTGGTAGTATAGTAGTAGTATACACTGGCAGGGTAGCAGCATTTCCAAAAAAAGAAAAGGAGATAGTCAATCGCCTTTGAGAGACTGTTAGAGGAGTAGTTGAATGAAGTACATCACAGAATTTACCGAGCAACAATTATATGCACAAATATTTGACAAAAAAAATGAATGCTGGATATTATGAGGATAGCCTACTAGACAGAGTTACAAACTATAGTTTTGTCGACTTGGCTATGCCTACAGTCTAACAGTTAGTGCTGTATATGAGGAATGACAACAAACAAATCAAATCAATGCCGGCAATTCATGCTGAGGTATATGTTCCTTTGTTAAATAAAATAACCTGTGAAATATCCTACTCATGGGTGGGCAAGCAGAAGAAGATCATCGCTCTGCATTGAAATTGAAGTAGTGTTGCTTTCACCACATCCGCCCCAGCAAGTGTGTGATTAAGTATTGGTGTACATTTAATTTAGTTACACCTCGACAATAAGTCACACAGCCCGGGGGAAGAGGGTTAGGGTCCGTTGATTGGATGGGAAGGGGGATTTTGGGAAAGGTTTGACATAGAAAAACAGTATGCATACATAGACAAACAAACGACAATCATTGAAGACTACCATACCATATCCATTCCATATGTTAAGGTATAAAAAAGGAAATGCATGCATGATGAGACCCGGATTACATACACTTCTATTTCTTGTTCTGTTCCGGCCTTAAAACTTTAACAGATAGCAAATAGAAATTTTAAATATTGGTAGTGAAGAATCGTAAACACAGAGCAAACGTAATGATGATTGATAATAACAACTCCAAGAACACACTGTTGTAAAGAATGTATACAAGATATTAATCAAATTATTTAAAAGAAGTGAAAAGTGGATACTGTTACTGTGTTATCCTGGTCAAAAATGTGGACTGGTTTTTTGCATCTCGGCATTCCTCTTGCTCCTCTCGTCCATCAATCTTGGGTGTGTCGCCTCACCACTCGCCACTGCCCGGCTGGAATAAAAAGGTGATTGATTGGTAAGGTAATTAATATGCATTGTAATGTTTTACAAAGTTTTGGACAAGGCCCGGCCTGTAATTTTAGATTGAAAACCAAAGGGGATATTCAGAAAGAAAGTGAAAACAAATGCACAAGTGATGGTGTAGTGCAACAAGAACACTTTCCGAGGTGGCATGTATGCATATGCATCATCTCTACTGTAGTCTGTTTCCAGCATAGACCTTCAACAGTAACAGGAGAGATCAGGCCCACAGTGCTTACCATTAGCACATCCTACGTTAACACTTTAGAGTCCTTTTTTTTTTTCTCTCAAAGAGTTGGACAAACGCAAAGCACATTATCCATTCCAGACATAGCATTTTACAGTTAAAGTTAGTAAAATCAATGCACTGCAGTCATCCCACCGCTACACTCTATTCAACTTCTACACAGACATTTGGGTGTGCTGTGGTTGTGGTTCACGTGTTTACCTTTAGGCTTTTCCGTTTTATGCCACTCATGAAACATCCTCCTGACTTCATCATCAGCTCTGATACTTCTACTGACTGAAGATCGGCCTGCAGTACAAGTGTAATTTTTAGAACACAACAAGAGTAGAAATATAAATATTACTGACTTGAGTCATTCTTTATTGTGTACAGAAAGATAGATTAACACTAGTACACTTTGACATCATTCACTTTGTGCACAACAAACAACGCAAACACAAAGATCAATAGCTCAGAGTCAGGTGTCCAATGCATGCCATTAATTATCATCATTTATTACCTGTTACTTCTCATCTTAAGTTAACGGGCCGTCTCTTTCGCCATCATCATGACGGACGGTGCTGTTTAAGTCACAGTCATTTGCATTGCGCAGCAGATTGAGTGAGTCCCCTTCCTGTATTGAATTAAAAGCAATGTATCACCAAGATGCAGGAGAAGTACACATTTCTTGTTTGCCAGAAGAGGAAAATTAGTAATTACTAGTGTGTTCTGTAGAAAGTTGATTAGTGGCAGTGCACAATTACATCAATTCATGCGAAACACACCACAAAATCTACATCATTCAGTCTGCTATTCTGCGGCCAATGCATGACATCAATCATTACCTGTTGCATCTCATCTCGTTAACGCTGCAGGCCGTCTCTTTCGCCATCATCATGATGGACGGTGCTGTTAAGTCACAGTCATTTGCATTGCGCAGATTGAGTGAGTGCCCTTCCTGTATTGAATTAAAAGCAATGTATCACCAAGATGCAGGAGAGAAGTACACATTTCTTGTTTGCCAGAAGAGGAAAATTAGTAATTACTAGTGTGTTCTGTAGAAAGTTGATTAGTGGCAGTGCACAATTACATCAATTCATTCATGCGCAACACACACAACAAAATCTACATCACTCAGTCTGCTTTTCTGCGGACAATGCATGGCATCAATCATTACCTGTTGCATCTTATTTTCAGTTAATGGCCAGTCTCTCTCGGCTCTGAAGGAGGATAGCTATAGAAGTCATCAGATTCATGGTCCACTTGTTTTGGAAGGACGAGGAAAGTTTGAATTTGTTGTTACCATCATCCAATCATCATTCATGAGGGAAATGGAATTGACCAGGAGATGCAGTATGATCGAGCGGAGGAGCTGGATTCTGAGGACTGTAGTGTCAAATGGCAGACACCTGAAACTTGTATCTTAAATTAGAAGATTAGAAGACGGTGATAATGCATTGGTTGCGATTCACAAGTTTATAACCGGAACAACAGACACAAACAAAGGGGGAAAAAAGGGAGGAAGACAGTAAGTGCGAGCCTAATTGTCAGGGAAGTATAGCTCGTCCTCAAACTCTGGGGGATCGTCCAGTAGTAGGTAATCATCTGACACAATACTTCCGTCACCTGAGCCGCTGTCCTCATCTTCCTCTGTTGATTCATGCATTGTGTAATTCGGTGGTATGAAGTGCTGATTCATTTTGATCATTGTTAACCTCTCCACGTTTTTGGGAGATAGACTGGTCCTTCTCAAGGTTACAATGGAACCAGCAGCACTGAAAACACGTTCGGAAGAGACACTTGCGACAGGGCAAGCCAGATAGCTTATTGCCAGCCTGCTGAGCTGTGGCCATTCAGACCTTTTCCTATACCAATACTGCACTGGGTTTTGATCAACGTACACCTCTGTTGGGTCGTCCAGATAGGCCTGGACCATCCGCTCAATGTTCAGGGTTGCTGCTGGTAAGCTTTTGTGCTGTTTTTTCTGTGCATCAGCACTGTGCTTACGGCCCATCTTTACATACCAATCTGATAATGATTGTACTCGGCTGAATGATCCAGTTATTGTTTTTGTAGTCGATGGTGATGGTGAGTGTTGCGATTGTGAGCCAACCGCACTGCCCTCAGCCGACGAAGTTGCACTTGATTCTGCATGGCCTGCTTCAGTATCAGTACTTGTTGTGGGTTGATGTGGCGGGCTTTTAATTAGCAGCCCTTCGTTTTCAAACTTGATGGCTGCTTCAGCTATACAACTTTTGTAGCGGGCAACATCAGTGTCGGAAAAAGAAAGGAATAGTCCTAATTTTGCACGTGGATCCAGAATTGTGGCACACATGTAATGGTCTTGTGACAAAATTTTATTTTGTATCCTTACATTTTCTGATAAGCGCCTGGATAAGCTCTCCACCAAGTCATGGGCTTGCCTTCTGTCCTCTACACCTTTGTAGGATTCAGACACATTATTCAGCTCATGCTCTAGCATTTGCAACAATGGGATCGCTTGGCCCATTGTACAGTCCTCCTTGCTGACTTCACGTGTGAAGACCTCAAAAGGAGACAGCATCTCAGTCAGGCATTGAATTAGGGTCCATTGCTCCCTCTGAAGGGTCATGCCTTTAACACTAGCATCACTGCTTCTGTACCAGACATAATCATTGAGTGACCTGTGCTGTTCGTACAGACGATCAAGCATGTAATACGTTGAGTTCCAACGTGTTGCCACCTCCTGGATGAGTGCCTTGACTGGCACCCTACGCTCACGTTGGAGGATCCTCAGCTGCTTCCGAGCTTTAAAAGAATGGCTGAAATGAGTGCATATTCTTCGGCAGATGGACAGTAAATTGCTTACTATGGGTTCTTTTTTCAGAAAGTCTTGCACTATAATGTTTATGCAGTGTGCCAAACACGGAACCCTGAAATAGGAACCAAGTTCCATGGCCTTAAGTACATTACTGCCATTGTCTGTGGCAACAAAACCAATACCAAGCCCTCTGGGCTGCAGCCATTCCAAAACCTTGGTGCGAAACTCTTCTAAAATGTTTTCAGCCGTATGAGATTTCTCCATGGCGAACATGGCTACAGTTGCATGTTTCCGAGTACCTTCAAAAATCGCAGCTGTGTCAACAACACCTCGTGCAGATAGTTGATCTTTAACCCCCACAAAAGAGATCCAGTGTGCAGTGATACACATGTAATCTGTGGCTTGGCAACTGGTCCACATGTCTGTTGTCAGGTGGATATTGTGCACAGCACTCTTCTGCAAAGCTTGTCCAACCAATTCCAGCACATCATGATGTAGTGCCGGAACAGCAATTCTTGCGAAATAGGACCGGCTTGGAACTTTCCATTTCGGGCAGATGGCAGACACAAATTCAAGGAAACCCACCCCTTCCACAAATGAAAAAGGAAGAAGGTCCAGCGCTAACATTTTAGCCAGCTTCGCATTGTACAATCGTGCCGTTGGGTGGTTGCGTTGGAACTGCCCCTCCAACCTAAACATGCTGTCAATGGTAGGCTGGCTTACTTTCCTTAGTGGTGCCATTAAGCCACTAAGGCTCAACGACACAGATTGTCTCATTGAGGTACTCGCCGCCGGTCGCCTTGGTGTCTCACCCACACTCTGAGTATGGCTCTTACTGCGGTGCCACTCTGATGTTACTGAGGAGGATGTGGGCGTTACCACTGCAGTGACTGCACTACTGGAGACAGGGCTAGAAATGCCTCCCTGTTCTTCACCTGCCACCACAATAATATCGCTCCCTGATTCCTGACCAACTTCAAAGGGTTTAGTTTTCCTACTTTCTTTTAACTTAAGTAGGTGATCCTCCCACACAATAGTGTGGTGTATTCTGAGATGACTTGCTTGTCCTCCGGTACCATAGTTTGTACCAAGCTTACCACGCCGAACACCTTGCCGACAAATTGCGCATATAGCAATGTTCTCCTCCTTGGCGCTAACAGAAAAGAAGTCCCAAACTGGGGAGGAGAACTTTCTGGCACTGCTGGATGTGCCACTTTCAACACCAGATGAACTTGAGGGGGTCCTTGAAAATATGTGACCCTGTCCACCTACACTGTGACTTTTACTACCACTTCCTACTGAGGTGGTTGAGCTGGATGTAGGTCCCTGCCGGGCCTTGGAAAATATGGCAGCTGGAGGTAGTGGTGGTGTAACCTGTGTTGGTGAGATCCGTGCTGCATCCCACTCAGTAGCAGCCTTTCTGGATAGGGTTAGAATGTCGGTCTCCAATCCCTTTGGGGCGGGAGTAATGTGCGTGATGACTGGCTCGTCTTCATCAACATCATCACCCCCCTCTTCTACATCTACCTCCATAACTCTAAGTTTTTCTGGGACCTTCCTTTTCAGAAGCAATGTCTTGTGGCGTACTTCACTCTCAGACCGAGCTGGTGGGACCCAAGTGTCATCACGATCATCAGAAGCGGGGCTTGAAGAAGAAGATGATGGACTAAGCCTCCTTTCCCTTGCTGGTGGTCTGGAAGACAATAGATGTTCTGAAACAGTGGTTTGACTTCGCTCCGCTTTGTCTGCAGGAAGCTCGATTTCCTGAAATGCCCCTACGTCAGGAGCAACAACTACTATGGTGGGCTGTTGTGGCGGCTGCTGCTGTTCTGGTTGCGGCGGCTGCTGCTGCTGTTCTGGTTGCGGCGGCTGCTGCTGCTGTTCTGGTTGCGGCGGCTGCTGCTGTTCTGGTTGCGCCGGCTGCTGCTGCTGTTCTGGTTGCGCCGGCTGATGCTGCTGTTCTGGTTGCGCCGGCTGCTGCTGCTGTTCTGGTTGCGCCGGCTGCTGCTGCTGTTCTGGTTGCGCCGGCTGCTGCTGCTGTTCTGGTTGCGCCGGCTGCTGCTGCTGTTCTGGTTGCGCCGGCTGCTGCTGCTGTTCTTGTTGCGGCGGCTGCACACTGATCTGCTGAGTTTGCGCCTGCGTTGAACTTGATTGTGTACTACTTTGCGGTAATGACATTTCTTCAACATCGCTGCCCGTTAGTAGACTGGCTACCTCTGCGACAGTAAAGCCCTTGGGCCTAGGTTGGTGGGGTTGCTGGACCGCTGTGCTGCTCCCAGCTTGGTTCCCGGACAACGCTTTGGTGCCAAAAAAAACCTTGGCCGGCACACCACCAGTCGTGGTTAATGGCACTTCCTTTTTCTGTTCCTTCTTCTCACCAGCAACTTTCTTGGTACTGGACCTGGTACCTTTCTTTGGGGCCATCTTATTCCGACGTCAGGCAGGAGGCAGATGCACAACAAGTTCTGGTCACACGTGGGCGTGATGCGCAGCAGGACTTCTGTCTGGCTGGCAGTACAACGGGTAGCCAGGTGATGCCGATGACACCTCCTACTCTGTCTTTTGTGCACCTAAAAGCAAAGAAGACAGGAGAAGAACATCAGTGAAATGTTGCATTTGTTTTTGTGGTTCAGTTACTTAGTACTGTACTAGTGCAAACAAAAGATAGTCTAGCCATTTATGAATTTTTTTTAACTAGAGCTATGTTATACTACTAGTACTGTGTACAGCCACACTACACTCTCAGGAAGGTGATGTCTAAAAATTCAACAGATCACATAGAAAACACTTGATCAATAAAGCTGTGGCTACCTGCTCTGGTAGCAGTGGATGAAAGCAGGCCTGCTGGCAGACAAGGCCAGGCAAGCTTGCAGGCCTAGGCCTCAAAATGGCCACCAGCCACATGGAGAGCCCCAACAACAACAGCAAGGCCACCCCAAAATACACACTTCCCCAACTCAATCCAATGCCATCCATGCCCAAAATGATGTCTAAAATCAACAGAACACACAGAAAACAGTAGATTACTAAAGCTGTGGCTACCTGCTCTGGTAGCAGTGGATGAAAGCAGGCCTGCTGGCAGACAAGGCCAGGCAAGCTTGCAGGCCTAGGCCTCAAAATGGCCACCAGCCACATGGCGAGCCCCAACAACATCAGCAAGGCCACCCCAAAATACACACTTCCCCAACTCAATCCAATGCCATCCATGCCCAAAATGATGTCTAAAATCAACAGAACACACAGAAAACAGTAGATTACTAAAGCTGTGGCTACCTGCTCTGGTAGCAGTGGATGAAAGCAGGCCTGCTGGCAGACAAGGCCAGGCAAGCTTGCAGGCCTAGGCCTCAAAATGGCCACCAGCCACATGGAGAGCCCCAACAACATCAGCAAGGCCACCCCAAAATACACACTTCCCCAACTCAATCCAATGCCATCCATGCCCAAAATGATGTCTAAAATCAACAGAACACACAGAAAACAGTAGATTACTAAAGCTGTGGCTACCTGCTCTGGTAGCAGTGGATGAAAGCAGGCCTGCTGGCAGACAAGGCCAGGCAAGCTTGCAGGCCTAGGCCTCAAAATGGCCACCAGCCACATGGCGAGCCCCAACAACATCAGCAAGGCCACCCCAAAATACACACTTCCCCAACTCAATCCAATGCCATCCATGCCCAAAATGATGTCTAAAATCAACAGAACACACAGAAAACAGTAGATTACTAAAGCTGTGGCTACCTGCTCTGGTAGCAGTGGATGAAAGCAGGCCTGCTGGCAGACAAGGCCAGGCAAGCTTGCAGGCCTAGGCCTCAAAATGGCCACCAGCCACATGTCCAGGCCCAACAACATCAGCAAGGCCACCCCAAAAAACACACTTCCCCAACTCAATCCAATGCCATCCATGCCCTAAATGTGATTGAAAATGAAATATATTCAAAAAACAAAAGGAACAGTTGCTTCATCATGCACACACACACCCATGAGGCCATGCCCATGGCTAGCTCGGGCCTACTACTACAACCCACAAAATTAAAATAAATTAAAAAAAAAAAAAAGGAATGATGATAATTAATTATCAAAAATAAATTGTAGTTACACAACAACTGCAATGCCCACAATCAAACACAACAACCACTTACTTGTAAAATATCCTATTCCAAAAATCCTGAAATCCAATTGCAATGATGCAGCAGACAAAAAGAGAGATCTTTCCAGCTCCAAATCCAAAGGCAGAATGAGCAGGAGATGGACAAAGCACTGGGAGGAGCCTGCTGGACAGGAACAGGAAGTTGGAGAATCTGTGTCACTTCCTCCCTCTCTCCACTTTGTAAAAAAAAAATGACTCCTGGAGTCCTTGCACAAAAAAGGAAAGCCAAATGTGAATGTAAGGAGTTCTTTTCATCCAAAATCAGTATTTGCAGATGGTTTCATGCTGCTAGAGCCGATATTCCTCTCCAAATTGTAAATTTTACATTGTTGAGTTCTCCAGCTTCACATTACTTCCGCCGGCGTGTCGAAAACGATATGATCGCGTTCTCTTCTTTGTCCCTGTCGCGTTGGATATGACGTGTTCGCGGTCTCTTTCTCCTGTTCGCGTTCGATTTCATGTGCCCGCGTCCTCATTCTCTGGCTCGCGATGTAGAATGACATGTTCGAGATCTCAATCTTCTCATACTCGCGCGGTGCATGATCGCGAGAAGAAATACCTGATCGCGCGACAAATGACGTGATCGCGTGAAAAATGACTTGAATGCGGCCGCGAACTCTCGCGAGACAGCGCAAAATGGCTACCAAAATCCAACATCTCGTGGAGAACGCGACCGGGTCAAGAAAACTTGTCGGAGAACGCAGGGATTCAGGTAAGGCGATCGCGCGCGCGCGAGAATGTATTGTTTTACAGCGCGAGCAAGAAAAAAATTATCGCTAAGCTGCGGAATGCGGAAATTTTGACATTTTCGCGCTTTCCGCGGAACGCGAGAATGCCAAAATATCGCAACTTCCGCGAACGGAACGGAATTTTGGCCCAGGCCTAACCAAAAAGCACAGAAGAGAACAAGTTAAAGGAGCAAGTTCTACGTTTCCAAAGTCATCGGTGTGGAAAATACTGTCGACGGAAATACAAGAGCAAAGAAAAATACTACACTAAATGTCGATTTGGATTTCCTAGACCTGTTCTTTCAAATGGAAGAGTCAACAGTTTTATGTCAGCTGTGAGACATACTATCACAAGAAAATCACCTAAGAATACCTACAACCTTAAAAGAAAAGAAGAATCAAAAAATATAAATGACTACAACCCAGTCATTTTATCCATGTGGAACGCTAACATGGATATACAGTATGTAGCTGACAATTCCATTGCTGTTGCACGATATGTAACGTCTTACATTACGAAATCAGAAAAAACAGAATTGAAGGAAATGTGGGAAGAGATTTCTCACGAGAAGACTGTCAGTAAGAAGCTGTACAGTTTCAGTTTGAAGATGTTATCGCATCGAGAAATTGGATCCTACGAATGTTCAGATAGGTTATCTTCTGCAAGTCTCTACTCGAAGTCAAGAAGAATAATTTGGGCAAGTTTAGGCCTTGCAGCAATGAGAAATCGGGTACTGAAATCTGTTGGAGAAATTGAATATTTGGCCGAGAATGACCCAGAAAGTACAGATATATTGAAAACAAACATGTTGGACACATATTATCCCAAGAGAAGTCATCATCTGGAGAACATGTGTCTCTATGAAGTGCTGCAGAACTACATTTATTCACGGAAAGCTGCAGAAGACATCAACAGTGGAAAATATAAAGTTGTTGGTGAAGAAGGATGTTTGGTGAAGCAAACCAAAGGAAGTTTGATAAATCACCGGAAGCTGAGTTGCGACACAACCGACAAGAAAGAATTTTACTACTTGGCTCTTTTACAGTTGTTTAAACCATGGCGTACAGAGGATGAACTACTGGGAGAATTCCAGAGCTATGAAGATTCTTTTAATGCTTGCAAAGACAGCATACAATGCAGTACATTCTCAACTTATCTGCAAATGTTAAATGAAGAAATTGAACAGGAAACTACAATTGCAGCAGAAATAGCTAGAGACAGTTCTCAGGACAGCCAAAGTTCAGGAACATACAGTCAAGATCCCCTAGGACAACCAATCGTTGAAAATGAAGCATCAATAGCCATGAATGAAGTGGAAACGGCTATGAATCAAGCTCAAGAAGAATTTATAGACTTACAAAATTTGGAAAGACAACTGAATCAAGAGCAGCAACACATTTATGAAGAGATCAAAAACAAAATTGATCACGGATTTCTACATATAAAAAAAGAGTGCTCATGCACATCATTTCATCCAATCAGGATGTATGTAAGCGGACAAGCTGGCACTGGAAAAAGTTTCCTAATTAAAGTCATCAGAAGCTACCTAAAGCAAAAAACGGATTCTACTTTGTCTTGTGTGGTTACTGCTCCAACTGGGTTAGCAGCATATAACATAAAAGGAATCACCTTACATCGTTTGCTAATGTTACCAGTGGAGCATGAGAACAAAATACAATTCAACAAGCTAACTGGAGAAGCATCCTTGGAAGTTTCAAGAGTATTGAAGAAGATGCAAGTTCTCATTATTGATGAGGTGAGCATGGTATCAAACTTAATGCTTGCCTTTGTGCATTTAAGAATGCAGCAAATTTTGAAGACAGACTATGACGTGTTATTTGGTGGAAAACACGTCATAGTTTTTGGGGATCTTTTGCAACTTACTCCAGTTAAAGGACAACCAGTGTTTAATACTGTGACACATGAAGACACGAAGAAGTCATTGGGAAGCATTGGAAATACAAATATTTGGTCCTTCTTTGAGTACAAGGAACTTACAACTAATATGAGGCAAGCAAACGATGAAGAATATGGAAGTATTCTGAAAGATATCAGAATTGGACTACTCACAGAAGTTGGGAAAAAAGCATTACAGAGTCGGCTGCTACATAATTTATTTCCAAAGGAAGAAATAGTTGCAGAGAAAATATACAAGAATATTGCAGAAAACAAAAGTGTCATCTGCTTAATGCCAACTCTACGTGAATGCTCAATATTTAATGAGGAGCTTTTGAAATTGGAAAAGGAAGAGATCAGGAAATTGGAAGCAGTGGACAAAATTGAGGATGGAAGAATTACTGTCACAGTAACAGGCAAACTGAAAAATAAATTGGACTCACTAGAGAAGAACATCTCCAAAACAGCAGGATTAGAAAAAAATCTATATGTTTGCATGAACTGTAGAGTATTTTTAAGGAGAAATTTGGATGTTGAGAAAGGCTTAGTGAATGGAGCGATGGGAAGAGTTGTGGGTTTTATTAATTATCAGAAAAAAGAAGGAATTGAATGTTTACAGATAAAATTTGATCAGATAGATGAAGTTAAAGATATTTGTCGTTGTACAGTTCGTTTTATGCTTGTGAAAGACTTATATGTACGTAGGAAGCAGTTTCCGTTTTCTCTAGCATATGCTGTAACTATCCACAAGTCTCAAGGATTGACTGTAGATTGTGCATTTGTGAACATTGGTTCAACTGTGTTCAAAGAAGGTATGGCATATGTAGCTTTGTCACGAGTCAAAACATTATCAGGTTTATTCATGATAGACTTTGATGACTCAAAAGTTAGTGCTGATACAAACTGTGTAAAGGAGTATAATAGATTAAGAAGAAGCTATGCTCCTCATTTAGGTCAGTATCCTGTGTTGGAGAAACGTGTAGTTTCTCGTAAAAGGAGAAATGAGAATATCTGTAATGAAGATATAGAGAAGAGGAAAAAAAAGAGGAGTGATGTAATTGCAAGCAAAAAGAAAAAGGACAATGAAGAACAGGTTGTAGGATGTCATTTTGAAAATAGCTCTGGTGTCAACTGCTACGCTAATGTAGTGCTGAATGTTGCATTTTATCTGGAAAGTTTGCAAGAGCAGATAATAGTAAATCAGGGAAAAAGATTCTGTTCAGAGCTGAGTCTCCTTTTTCAAAAGCTGAGTAAAGATAAAACTCAAATAGAAAGTGCTACTGATATTAGAAAACTTTTAGATGTATGTTCAGGACGAACACAGTTTTCACAAAATGAACAGCAAGATGCACACGAATTTTTGATGTATTTTCTTCAGGTAGTGGAAGAAGAAGGAGTTCCCATTGACATTTTTTTTGGTCTCTCTTATAAATGGGAACATAGTTGTGATAATTGTTATAATATATGTGGCTCTATTGTTGATAATGAAAGGTTTATTTATTTGACATTGCCAGAGAGTAAAACAGTCACTTTTGCAAAATTAGTTAAAGATGCTAATCATAGCATGAAATGCGGTGAGTGTAAATCTGACATGTTTTCAACATTAATTTTAAGGGAATACGGACAGTATGTACTTTTAATGATGCAACGATGTAGAGCTGATGGTTCAAAATTGGATACTTTAATAAAGAAGTTTACAGGACAGCAATTATCAATTTCAGGAAAAACTTTTGTAACTGTTGCAATAATTTTCCATGATGGACCTACTGTTACTTCTGGACATTACACAGTTTATCTAAAATGTGAAAAAGGCTGGACACTGTGTAATGATTCCCAATTGATTTTCAAACAACGTTTGCCTTTTGATTTAGCAAATTCCTATCTAATCTTCCTGAAACCTAAATTTTAGAGAGACTTGGCAAGATCTGGACAAAATAATTTTACCATTTTACTGGATTACCATTGCAATTTTGTAGAAAAAATATTTTTAAAATTATCATTTGGCCTAAAGGAAAGATAACCAATTGTAATGTGGACTTTTTTAATTTTTAATGCAATTTTGAAAAACCAATAATTTATAGATAATCGGTAACTTCTGCACATTTTAAATTTTGGAATGCTATTGGACTGCCATTGGAAATTTTTTCAAAAATGATTTAAAAAATTACTATTTGGCCATGTGGAAAAGTAAGCAATTCTATTGTGGACTAAATAAATTATTCAAAAAATTTTCGTGAACCTAAATGTTACAGAGAATCGGTGAGATCTGGACAGATTAAACTTTAGAATTTTAATGGATTTCCCTTGGAAATTTATTCCAAAAAAAAAAAAAAAAATACTATTTGGCCTAAAGGAAATGAAATCAGATGTATTTTGGAGTTATTTGAGATATAATATTGTGATTATACTTCTGAAACAAACATATCAGACGGTATTTTAAAGAAATAAGTATTGTTTTTAGATGATATTTTTTTAGAATAATATGCATTTCTGTAATGATAAGTTTAAGTGAGAAGAGATTCTGGGCTTTTTTAATACAATCTTTGAGATTGTTATTTTTTTTTGCCCGCTGTAAAATGATGAATGCAATTGCTTTCACAATTTATAGTGAAATGCAATATATTCTGAAAACAGCAAAAATAAGGCAAAAATATTTTTTTGAAAAAAATGTAAATATGTATACTGTATTATAAATTGTTAAAAAAATATTAATACTTTTTTCTTTTTTTTCAGATCGATATAGAAAATTTTCGAAAACTACAACCATTTTTAAAACTATTTTTAAAAAAAACAAATGAATAAATATTTTTTTGAGTGAGTATGGTAAGTCAATAATAATAATTGTAGTCTCTCAAGGACCTTGTAATGTGATAATTGATTTTTAGTGTTTTTTTTAAAAAATAAAAAAAAGGTACGCGCACCGTACGCGTACGGTAAAAAAAAAAAAAAAAAGGTTTTAAAAAACATATGTAAAAAAAAGATGAAAGATAAGGTTGGCTCTTAAAAGAACCGTTGTGTTCATGCAGGGACAGAGGAAAGGAAGCATGGGAAAATCATTCAAAGCTACAAATGTGCTGATCTATTTTGTTGTTCACTAGGGAAACACTGGTCTCCCTATGACAAATTAGACCTTTACAAAATGTGCAATGAATATCAACCTTCCGAAATCGAAGGTTCATTTCCAGAGGGCCAGCAAAAGGAGATTCTCCCCCCACAGATGAAGGGCTCACCTGACCTGCAGAAGAAGGAGTCAGCCCTGCAGATGATGGTCCAGGCTGAGCTGCTGTGGATGTACTGGCTCGTCTTTCTGAAGAGTTACCTCCAAAAAGATGACCATGTGTCCTTCCGTGTACATCCTGGAGGTGCCTCTTCATGGTGTGATTCCCAAAGGAATACTTCCTGTTAGGATTACCTCTAGAAAGTACACGCTTACACAGACAGCAAGTAACTAAGGGTGCATTCACCTTTTGCTGGCCTTCTGGAAAAGTAAAATAATCCCAAACATAAGAAGGCTTTTGTTTCCTCGATCTCTGCCTCAAGACAGTGCTGCTGGTGCTAGGCTCACTCTCAGAAGAGCTCTGCTGTTCTGCCATCGTATCCCAAAGACAAACCAGCTCCTTCTCCCAAGGGATCACAAGCAGAAATGAGGGGAATGGGTGTGGTGTAGGAGAGTTCTAGAACTGAAAGTAGTTTCAACCAATCAAAAGTTGTGTTTCATGATCACATGACCTACCGTACGCTTACGGTACGCTTACGGTACGCTTACGGCAAAAAGTACGCGTGCGCGTAAAAAAGACACGCGCTTCCGCGCATGCGCATAACAGTCACTCCCCGGCACTTCCGCGTAACGTGCGCGTGTGGCGTAAGCGCGCACGTGTCCCACGCGCAGTACGCGCGGCTACGCAAATTGCGTAACTATACGCAAGCAGCGTAGATAGATTACGGACGTTGCGTAAACCGTACGCTTACCGTGAGCTTACGGTACGCGTACTAAAAAAAAAAAAAAAACCAAAAAAAAAAAATCTGGTAATAAATTTTACATGTTTATTTTAAAAAATATATTAAAAAAAAATATTTAAGGATTTTAAACATTTAAGCATAGTCTTTATAAAATGAAAGAAAATTAAATTAAAAATATGTTTGAAAAAAATGAAGAATAAAAAAAAAAATTAGCATTTAAAAAACCTTGCAAATTCACTGAAAAAACCATGGGTTACACACACGTTATAGTTAGGAATTAGCATTTAAAAAACCTTGCAAATTCACTGAAAAAACCATGGGTTTCACACACGTTATAGTTAGGAATTAGCATTTAAAAAACCTTAGAAATTCACTGAAAAAACCATAGGTTTCACACACGTTATAGTTAGGAATTAGCATTTAAAAAACCTTAGAAATTCAGTGAAAAAACCATAGGTTTCACACATGTTATAGTTAGCTGGACATTTTACTCGTAAAAAACCAATGAAATTGCCCCGTTATAGTTAGTTCAGCTAACTATAACTCACGTGCCCGCAATGCACTGCTGATGACGTCACATATTACATCACTCATGACATGGTCAGTGACATCACTCATGACATCACTGATGACATCTCAAATGACATCACTGATGACCTCACTGATGACATCATCCAGTGAATGTGTGTTTTTCTGAAAATTAAATATGTTTTATATATGTATATCTCAAGGTCGATGGAAGAATAAATGGGTATATAAGTGTCTAAATGGATGATTTGTTTTTAAAAAATTGATTGTGTAACTGACTGATTAAGTGTATCTCTCACTTTGTGTATAAGTGGCTGCATGGGTTGGTGAGTAGCTACATGGGTGTCTATATAGGTTAGTAGTTGTTTTTTTGAGTATCAGTCTGAGTGTCTGTATGGTTCGGTGGGGGGTATTACGTAGTGCATAGGTGCATGAATGAGTGACTCACTGTTTGTATGTGTTGAAGACAGCATGTGTGCAGGACTGTATGGGTGGATGAGTGTGTGTATGGGTGTGTTAGTGAGTGAATGACTGTCTCAATAGTGTCTTTATGAGTAACTACATATGTTTTAAACTAGTATATGTGACTATTGGTGTATATATGTGAGTATATGTGAGAGTGAGAGATTGAAAGAGTTCCTGTATGAATAAGTATGTGTTTCTATAAGTGATTGTTTAAAAGACTTAGTATGTGTAAGTTTCTGTAGAAGTAAGTATTGTGGTGTGTGTATAACTGTATATGCAAGTAAATGTATGTTTGATTCTTTATTAGCATGAGTGACTATGTGTGTGAGTAACTCTATGGATGAGTGGCATTGTGTAACAGGATGTATAGGTGTATGAGTACATATGATGAGTGAGTACATGTATGAGTGACTGTATAGGACTGTTGGTGAATGAGTGGATGTGTATGTGGATCTTAGAATTACTGAAGAGGTTGTTGTAACTGGTATTGGTATGTCCATTGTTTTGAAAATTTTAGTCTCTATTTTTGAATGTGTGTATCAAAGGTTATATTAGGGTGAGAGGAGGTCTGCCACTCTATCACAAGGATGATGTCATCAGTGATGTCATCAGTGATGTCATTTGAGATGTCATCAGTGATGTCATGAGTGATGTCACTGACCATGTCATGAGTGATGTAATATGTGACGTCATCAGCAGTGCATTGCGGGCGCGTGAGTTATAGTTAGCTGAACTAACTATAACGGGGCAATTTCATTGGTTTTTTACGAGTAAAATGTCCAGCTAACTATAACATGTGTGAAACCTATGGTTTTTTCACTGAATTTCTAAGGTTTTTTAAATGCTAATTCCTAACTATAACGTGTGTGAAACCTATGGTTTTTTCAGTGAATTTCTAAGGTTTTTTAAATGCTAATTCCTAACTATAACGTGTGTGAAACCCATGGTTTTTTCAGTGAATTTGCAAGGTTTTTTAAATGCTAATTCCTAACTATAACGTGTGTGTAACCCATGGTTTTTTCAGTGATATATATATATATAAAGCCGAACACCGAGGCAAAAACCTTGGATTCTCTCTGTTTAATCTACACAATGAAAGTTGCAAAAAGCGTCTTCTCAACATAATCCTTATGCGTTTCGGCTCGATACACGCATATATATTCATGTATATTCAATGGAAAAAACAAAGGTTAAATGAGCGTTATAGTTATGCTCAGATTTCGCTTGCACAAAACCAGTGAAAATCAGCAGTTAGAGTTACCTGAGCTAACTATAACTTATGCCCCACAGTGCACTGCTAAGGACCTCACATATTACATCACTCATGACATGGTCAATGACATCACTCATGACATCTCAAATGACATCACTCATGACATCATCTAGTGAGTGAAAGTATTTAGTAAATGTTTCTGAGACTTAAAGATATATAGTAAGCTACTGCATAAGTGAAATGAATGTTCTTTCTCAACTAGAGAGGAGTGATACTGTTACTCACATATGTCATCTGAGTGGGTGTTTGTCTGTAAGAGTGCGTGTATGAGTGCTTTATGTGTGTGAGAGAGTGTGTGAGTGGATGTATAGGTGAATAAGGGTGTGTGTGAGTAGCTGTAAAGGTGTGTGAGTGATTGTGTAAGTGGTTGTATTGATGATTGAGTGTGTCTGGCTGCATGGGTGAGTGAGTGGCTGTGTGAGCTGCTTTATGGGTGGGTGAGTGGGTATGCTAGTGGCTGTATAGGTAAGTCAGTGACTGTTTGAATGGATGTATGGGTAAGTGAGTATGTGTGAGTGGCTATTTTGCAGAGTAATTGTCTGTGTGACTAGCTGTATGGGTGAGTGAATGGGTGTGTGACAGCTTGTATGTATGTGTGAATGGGTATGCAAGTGGTAAACTGGATTAGTGAATGGATGTATGAGTAGCTGTATGGGTAGGTGAGTGGCTTTGTGAGTAGTTGTATGCGTGAGTGAGTGCTTGTGTGATTAGCTCTGTGGGTAAGTGACTCCTAACTTTACTACTACTAAATGCCTTTTGTGAATACCAAAAGTCGTAAAGTTAGGATTTTGTCTCAGTTTAGTAGTAGTAAAGTTAGGAGTTCTAACTTTGCTACTACTAAATTCTTTCCGTAAATACCAAAAGTAGTAAGTTTAGGATTTTATCTCAGATTAGTTCTGTGAATCAGCCCCGTTGTGAGGTACTCAGTTGGGTCTCTTGACGCTCATACTCCGGGGCCATTACACAGATACCAGTAAGCATAGAACTATAAGTTTTCCTCTAAGGTGATTGTAAATGTGGTAGTATTAATAGTACTGGTAGCAGAATGGAAAAATAGTCATATGAATGACTACTAATACTACATTGTATAAGCAGAAGTGACACCCCAACTAGAAGTACCTGTTGTAATAACACCTAGTGGGGGTAACAGTGCTGATGATAGTGGGACATTTGGCCACTAGTAACAGTAGTGGTAATAGTCATGATAGTTGTAATAGTAGTATTTGTAGTACTGGTATCAGCAAGAAAGTTAGCACGAAAGTAACAGTGCTAGATGGACTAGCAGTATTTGTTCGAAAAGGTACAGGGTTTTAAAATATACATGCTGATGAGATCAGGGCAGAATTTAGAAATATTAAAAACAAGAAAAAGGATTGTTAAGTATGTAGGGTTTTGAAGGGAAAAAAGGTGGAAATGATAGGAAATTGTAGGGTGAGGGAAGCAGGTTTTATAAGTATGTGTATTTATTGTCATTTGTGCAGACTTTAGTTCCTCTCCTCTGTTGTCACTTTCTATTTAATTGGTTGAATATAGGCTATCCATTGAAAGAAATCCTAATGCTTGCCGAAAAGTGCAGCAGGTAAAACATCTGACGATAAGAATCGAAACATTTTATTTTTACCAACACTGCCCTCTTTAATTTTTCTTATACTGTAATGGCAAGCCTTTGTTCTCATCACAGGCGATTCTCATGCCAAGTTAAGAGACTTACTATTATGCCATCATTAAGAGGAAGTTTTGTTACCATTTTTATTATTATATGCCACTACAAACCTGCAAGACTGTGTAGTAAGCATATAAAGTAAGTTTTAATTAAAGATTAGAATAGCTTAGTAAAGTTCTGCAGTGAAAATGTAAACATTTTAGGAAGCGCGATTTGTAATTTGTTTTACATGTTTTGGGTGTAAAGCAGGTTTTCCTGGCAAAAAGGCAAGATAATATTTAAAATCGAATTGGAGGATGGGCAACAGCCCTATCCGGTTTAACTCAGCCCACATTTTTGAAAGTCAAAACAAATCTGATGGAGGGGATGTTGGAATTAATGTGAGCTGCTGGTAATTACTGTGTGCACCCCTCTTACAGCACTTTTTTGAGATATCTGCCATTGCAAAAAATCCACCAAAAGAAACCGTCATAAGATTGCAAATCCCATGAGAAGCCATAGTGTATTTATGCTGAGCTCCAGAGCTACACTGAAGCTCGCAACTAAAGTCCAGCACCATTGCATTCTGCGAGTTGTAAATTGCGACGTTTTGCAACCTGCAATTTATGACTTGCAAATTGGAATCCACAACAGTGTCTCAGACACTGTTTACGATTCCAAAGATCTACCTCATTAATATCAATGAGGTGGGTCACAATTTGCGATCCCTTAGGAATCTCACATAACACAGAGATGGTGGCCTGTTGGGGACAGCAGACCATCATGTCTGTGTTTACTTTTTAAATAAAGCAACTTTTTTTTCCAAAGGCAGCCTGTTTTCCGTGAAGTAAATTGGGGTGCTTTTAAAAGAAAAAAAATGAAGTGTTTTCGTTTCATGTTTTAAGAGCAGGCAGTTGTCCCTGGGACCACTGTCTGCTCTGAAAAAGTGAGGGCATACCCATTCACAAAGGGGAAGGGATCCCTAGGAGACCCCTTCCCATTTGTGAATGATTTACCACCAACTTGAAGTTGGTGGTAACTGTGAATGTTTTGCGACCACATTTCCAGTCGCAAAACATTCCTACATACCAGTGCGACTCGCTATTAGGAAGGGACGTCCTTAACACGCTCCTTCCTAATAGCCAATCGCAAACCCTATTCCGCGAGTCGGTAATTAGTTACCAACTCGCAAAATAGAGTTGCTGCATGCCAAAAAGCTTTTTACCGGTCGCAAACTGCCCGATGGACTGTTTGTAACCAGTAAAATGCTCCATACATCTGGCCCTAAGTGTTACAAAGGTCGCAAATGCACCAATGTGGCATTTGTGACCGTTGGAATGCTATTTCCTATGTACTAATTCTATTTTAGGAGTTGGAAAACTTTCCTGACTCATAAAAAGGTAGTCCAAATGGATACCAATTCGGTATCTGGAAGGGGCATTAGTAAGCGTTCCTTCCAAATATTAAATGGGTATCTTATGTATCAGTGTATTGCAACCAAAATCCAGTTACCAAATATTGAAAGTTTACAGACACTTTCAAGCAGGTTAAAACCCATTTGCAAAAGTACTAGCATCCGTTTTGGACCTCTTCTTTGTGAGTGTAAACAAAATGTGTTGAAGATTAGGCAGGGGTCCAAGAGATCCCTGCCAACTCTTTAATTTAACCACCCCCCCCCAAAAAAAACGACTTTACATTTTTTTAAAGCAGCCCTGTTTTCTACAAACAAAACAGTCTGCATTTATGTTATAGAAATTGGTGGCCTGCTAAACCTTGAAGGCTGTCATCCCTGTGATTCTGGCCAATCGGATTGCAACCTATCTAAGGAATGTCGATTAGATTGGTCATAATATGACTCAAGAAAATACTGTTTTTGTTTTTTTACAGACTAATCTAATGGTACGTAGGTCAGTTTATAAGAATATTTACTGGTCACAAAGATACTTCTCACAAATTTCAACCAGTATTTTGGGAGCAGTAAATAGTACATTTGGCCCTAACTTGCATACACAGACACCAAGAACAGATACAGTAAATATGTAGCTATAGAAAAGGATTTACCAAGTAAACAATACAACAGGTTTCACCCTAAGTTAGTAAGCAAGCAACTCCACTTAAATGTCTCTGAACCAAAACAACAAGTGTTCCTACCACAGCAAAATTACATGAAGAAGAAAGAGGTAAACTGAAGATGCACATGTAGCAACCAGACAAATAAATCGCAACCCCACAAGCAAATGCTTTCTCCAGAGTCCCCTGCCCTTGGTGATGCAAACATATACATCATCATCCAGCTAATGCCCACCCCACTAGAGGACTCACACTTCGGACTTGCCACTAGCTTCGACATGTTTTCTTTTTTCCTATAGCTCCAGGGCCTTCAGGCACAGTAGATTCTAGCTGGAGGGGCCATAAAATGCCTTCCCTGCCTCAGATACAGCAAAGCCCTCAAGCACCACAAGTGAGAGTATGTGTGTGATCAAGAGTGAGCTTGCACTCTTACTGCTTGTATTGAAGCTTGCATTACTGTTGCCTGTACCTTGCTCAATGGATGTAAGGAAACCTTGCAGTGCTCCTGCCCAGAGAGTATATTTTCACAGAGCTGATTCACTGAGTGGGACTTGCTGGTGGTGACAGGAGCGGTAGTTGACCCCCAGGACCCTCATTATCCAAAGGGACTTCATCCCCCTACTGATAATGCGCTAGGAGGTGCGTTTGCAGCGCAGTGTAGAAAGGGTGTGTGGCCTCCTACCAGGTCTAAGCAATCCTGCTGTGTGGGACTTATTGGAGGTAACAGAAGGTGTAGTTGGTCCCCAAGACATCCTTGGGGGAGTCACTACCGCTCCTGTTATCTCCAATAAGTCCCACACAGTTGGATTGCTTAGAGGTCTTTGGAGCCCACGCCCCCTTTCTCCACCACTCTGAAAATGCAGCTTGTGGAGCACTACTGGTTGGGAGATGAAGTCCACCTTCCTCCCGAGGGACCTTGGGAACCGAGAAGCCCTCCTGGAACCTCCTGTAAATCCCACACAGTGGAATTCCTGAGAGGTGGTCAGAGCACCAGCCTACTTCCTCCACCACTCTGCAAACGTGACTACTAGTTAAAAAACAGGGATATCATTGTTAGGAATTAGCATTTAAAAAACCTTAGAAATTGACTGCAAAAACCCAAAGGTTACAGGGACGTTATAGTTAGGAAATGGAATAAAAAACTTAGATATTCACAAAAAAAAAAACAAAGGTTAGAGACATTGTAGTTAGGCTCAGATTTCACTCATAGAAATCCAGAGAAATTCAGATGGTATAGTTAGTGAGCTAACTATAACTCGCGCTCCCGCAATGCACTGCTTATAACCTCACATATTCCATCACTCATGATATGGTCAGTGATATCACTCATGACATCTCAAATGACATCACTGATGACATCACTGATTACATCATCCACAGAATCTCTGACGCATCTTCTCAGACCTCCAAATCACCTTTCATCCACCCACTCCAACTTCCACACTACCCTCTCAAACCCATTACACAGCCATTTACTGATTCATAGATCAACACACACATCCACTCACTTACCCATAAAGCCACTCACTCACTAATACTGACACTGACATATCCACTCATACACCCATACAGCCACTCACACACGGAGTCAGTCACCCATAGAGCTACTCATCACCTACTCACTCACCCATGCAGTCAATCACACAGCCACTTACTCATGCATACAGTTACACACACTCACTCACTTACTCATGCAGATAGCAACTCATACTCACTCACCTATACAGTCACTGGCACATGCACAA
The DNA here is from genome assembly GCF_964204655.1 of Triturus cristatus. Lineage (NCBI taxonomy): Eukaryota > Metazoa > Chordata > Amphibia > Caudata > Salamandridae > Triturus > Triturus cristatus. The sequence goes on along the minus strand of NC_140581.1, from coordinate 434,906,522 downwards.
CCTCACCCATACATCCACTCTCACATTCACTCACTCACCCATTTAGTCACTCACATACCCATCATTCACCTATTCTGCCTTTTACATTCCCAGTTACTCACCCACATACCACAAACACATGCACTCACTCACTGGCACAGCAAATCATACACTCACTCACCTATACAGCCCATCACACATACACTCATAACCCATACAGCCACTGACTCACCAAGCCACTCATCCATACAGGCAGTCACACACACCCTCACACACCCACAGAGACCCTCAGAAACCCATAGAGGTACTCAGACAACCAATCACTCAACCATACAGAATCTCACATACCCACTCACATACCCATAGAGCCACTTACACACCACCTGACAGAGAGATACAGGCATTCACACACCCAATCACTCACCCATACATTCACTGAGACACCTAATCACTCACTTATATAGTCAGTCCCTCACCCACGGAATCATCCAATCAGGCACTCATACACCCACTGATTCACCAATACAGCTTGATATATAATTTAACACTCAAACTTTTTTAAAACACTCACAGTCACTGGATGATGACATGAGTGATGTCACTGACCATGTTATGAGTGATGTAATATGTGAGGTCATAAGCAGTGCATCGCCAGGATGTGAGTTATAGTTAGCCCAGCTAACTGTAATGTCTGATTTTTTCTGGTTTTGTATAGTGAAATCTGAGCCTAATTGTAACATCTCTGTAATCTTTGGTGTTTTTAGTGGGGAAAAAAAATATATATATATTAATATACATATATGTATATATATGTAAAATGAAAAAACAAAGGTTTCAGGCATGTAATAGTTAAGAAATAGAATTAGAAAAGGTATTAATTCACTGAAAAAACCAAAGGTTACAGGTACGCTATATTTAGGCTCAGATTTCACTCAACAAAACCATTAAAATTCAACAGTTACTGTTACCTGAGCTAACTATAACTTATGGCCCCGCAATGCACTGCTTATGTCCTCACTCATGAAATGGTCAGAGACATCACTCATGACATCTCTGAGTCTGTAATTGGGTGTGTGAGTCTCTTTTTGGGCCTGTGAGTGAGTGGCTGAGTGTCTGAGAGGGTCTATGTGTGAGTGTCTGAGTGGATCTTTGAGTGGGTGCATGAGTGTCTGAGTGGGCCTGTGAGTGGGTACATGAGTGTCTAAGTGGGTCTGTGACTGGGCATGTCAGTCTCTGAGTGAGTCTGTGAATGGGTGCATTCACAGATGAGCAATGGCAGGACTCCTGCCTGCAGACAGAGCAAATTGCCTCTAGCAGCAGGCTTCGAATCATACATTATACATTTCTACATAGAATGCATTACACACCTGTCAGACTACACCACTATCTTCTCCATCCAGATGGCAATTGCACCCGCTGTGGCGGGGAGAAAGCAGACTTTCTCCACCTTGCATGGACATGTGGCAAGACACAGGCCTATTGGCAGGAGGTCTCGCCTTTCCTTTCTCTCATGATTGACCAAACGGTCAAACTGACCCCGCTAATCGTACTATTGGGACATACAATAGACGTAGAGCCCAGTTACTACTAGCTAAATGAAGGATTGCCTGCAAATGGAGAAGGAGGAGGCACCAAAACTGAAGGAATGGCTAAATGGTCTAATCTACTGCAGTGATGAGCTAACCACTTATGCTGAACTGCTTCCTCCTGGCTGTATGCCCAAAGACATTTGGGAACCCTTACAAAATGACCTCCTGGCTCAAACATCTGAATCCTTCCCTCGCTCAAGTCCTGGGGAATCACCATAGTGTGCTGTCAAACGGGGGAGGGAAAAGAAGGGGACTGGAGGGGAGGAAACAAATGCAGCTGTGTCTCGCGCCGTGCAACGCCCATTACCACCTTACATGGATTGAGTCCTGATAGAAACACAACCCTTTATATGCAAATGACCCTTCTACATTGAATATGGCTGTTTTCTGTACCATGTGTATTCACAAATGATCCGACCCTCAGATATACTCTACTGTTAGCACAGGTATGGGGGGATTAGAGGTAAACTGGCAAAATACACAAATCGCTTAAGATGTTGCACTTTTGCATTTGTATTGTTTGTTAACGGTTGTTGGCTGCACAAGCCAAATGTACTTTAAAATCAGTAAAGAAATGTCTCCCCCCCAAAAAAAATCTGCACAGTGTAGATTTGCACACTTTGATCATTTATAATCCAGCTCCATGAATATATAGATGTTATTAATTGAAGGTTGATATTACAACTCCTGCATTTTTGGACCTAGTGATCCAGACAACATTTGTACTTTGTTTCCCAAAACTCAAACCGAAATATATAGTCCATCGGGCATCTACCTTTCTTCTTAGATCACTGTCCATTAGTAGTGTCCCCCTGCAAGAATGAACTAAAGGGGCATCCACCCTTCAATTAGCATGGAATCGTGTACCCTCAGTTCTAGGATGTTAGCAAGGCATAATTAAACAGACGCAAACTCTTGTTTTAATGTATGAAACATTAGTCAGACTATATCGGGAAGTCACACAAATGTAATAAAATATTCCCTGTGCAAATAAAATGAAGAGTTAAGATTATAAAAATAAAATGACCACTGTGTTCTGCTGTAATCTGACTGGCATTAAAACAATGATACTGCAAGTCTAGACAGGCTAATTTTCAATCGCTGTTACAGCCTGCCAAATAGGAATTTATACAAACATTTCCCTCTTATCTCGTCTTGACAATGGACCTTGAACACCGCAAACATTTGTACATTGTCCAAGTCTTTTTGTCTGGGCGAGTTATATCAGTGTGGCTTTTTTTTATATGTAAACTGAATGTCAATGAATCATTGTGCGTTAGTCGAAGATTTCGAAATCTCGCCACACACCATATATATTTACATTTTATAGCCAATTATGGCACCAAGGGAATGACTTGGATTAAGGGGGCTGTAAGTGAGTACAGAAATCGTGTCTTCAGGTCACCTTTTTACTCTGCCCCTCTGAACGCCTCAGTTTGATGAAAGTGAGGTATAATGAGGCTATTAGAGGGAGGTTATACTTGTTTCAATGCTGTTACCTCGCATAGTGCCAAAAAAGAACACCCGCCTTTGCTGCACTAGTAAGTAGAGTCTGTATTCACACTCACTGTTCACTGTTCCGAGGAGTTATACTATGTTTTTTACCTGGGCATTACGTTTTAATAGTGTGTGCTATCACCAGGACCGGCTTTAGGGCAGTGCGACTGGTGCGGCCGCACTGGGCGCTGACGTGTGGAGGGGGCGCCGACCTCAAGGGGGGGGGCGCTGTGTTTAGCAATAGCTTATGATTGGAGAGATGAGGGACACTTTTGCCCATTGGTAGTGAGAGAATCCGAGGAGGCGGTCATGGGATGTGGGGGCGCCAAAAATGATTGTCGCACAGGGCGCCAACAGCGCTAAAACCGGCCCTGGCTATCACTTAAATCTACCCAGATTTAGGGCGTCCTCAGGAAAGACATCATAAACATGTCAACAGGGATACACAATTTCACTCAGCACATGAGCTGAGTGCTGTGCTTCTTTACACCTGGGCATTCAAAGTCATTGTGAGGACAGAGACTTCTGAATGAAGGAGCATTGTTCTAAAATCTGACATAGACACTGGGGGTAGCATTCTCATCTACAGTAATACATAATGTAAGAAAGAAAAAGGAAACATTTATAACCTAGATCCAGAAAAGACTGGAAAAACAGAAATTGATGGAACTCAGGAAAAATAGTCTTAGGCATTTGCCTTGTAAGTCAGTGATTCCAATGATTATCATCGAAGTCATTGAAACTCAGGGGGGGCGATGAAAAAGCTTTTTCAGCAGAAGGGTTGCAAAAGTTAGACCGGCCTCACAAGTACAAACCTATCAAAAGTGCTTTGGAGTCTATCCCGGAGATGAAAAGCACCTTCTGATTGAGATGTAGCTCTCCAGTTCAGTCTTCACCAGCATCTGTAGTTGTCTCACGGTTCTATCTGAGGTGGGCTCCAGGACTTACTTTGGGTGAACTGTTTCAGGGGCCAAGATGCAGAAGATTGGAAAACAAGATTCAAGTGGGAGAAGGTGCATCTCCGTTCTCAATGGTGGTCACAAGATTCTAAAACAAGTTGTCTGGCTTCCTCTGTCAGTCTTCTTTTCTGGTTTTAGCAGAGCTACACTCTCTCTGGTGAGTGACGGTCTCAGCTTATGGGAATGAAGAGATTCACAGGCTGGAACTGGGTGGTTTGTGGGAGCCTGCGGCAGTGAAGGGTGCCCAAGAGAGTAAGGCTAAGAGCGTGAGGAGGTGGTTCCAAAGACTGGGAAGGCTGTGCCCCTCCCGGACCAGTGCTGGAACTTACACCTGCTCTTCTGATGGAGCTTCAGAACACTGGGGTAATGAAACTTGAGGGGTCCCCCCCGCAAGGAACCTGGAGGGGCCCCTCCGGACTCAATCATGAGATCTCCGGCCAGAGTAATGTGCTGAGGGGGTCCCTGCAGCTTGGGGGCACCCCGCCCGGCAGGGGCTGTGGGGACCTGTGTTACGCCACTGCTTCAGAAATGCTTTAAGTTCTTTCAACAGTGAGGCTTCGCTGCCAGGGCGCCAGGTGGTCTTCATGTAATGCTGGTTGGAATGCTGCACTTGGTAGTTTGCACACTTTGGATTTGGGATTTTGAGATTGTTTTTCTTACAGTCAAGACCCAGAATAACCTTTGTGCAGTGTTTGATAATGTCTCTCACTTCTTTGGTACTGGCTTATGTTTTTTTTTTTATAAACAATTTTATTGATTTTTGACATGAAAACAAATACCAGCATCAGCACATTACAGTATAAATGACAATTCCCAATCAGTTGGATGAGGGATCTCATATAGCAAGACCCCACTAAATTTAGCTTGATATAAACATTTAGCAGACGATCCAGAGTTAAGCGATAATACCCAGCCATTTCCCCGCACTGCCTATGGTATTTCTTCGGACATCCCCATGCTTCGTACATAGGTTTTTCCGGTGTAGCACACCAGACCACCCCCTCCTGCCACTTCTTGAGGCTAGGTGGATTTGGATGTTTCCAGGTGGCGGCTATGTCACACTTTGCTACAAACACAGCTGTGTTAAAACACAGCTTCTCGTTTCTGGGTCCGTCCAGCCCATCCATGTTCCCCAGGAGCGAGTGTCGCGGGTCTTGCGGAACTTCCCACCCCAAGACTTCTGTGAGTTCCCCCTCAGTGCCCCCCCAGAACCGTGCCAGTTGGGGACATGACCAAACCATATGGAAGAAATTCGCCAGGTCTTGGCCGCAGCGTGTGCAGAAGGCAGTTGGGTAAAGGCCCACCCTATGAAGGCGTGCCGGAGTTAAATAGGCGGTGTGCAAGTAGTACAGTTGAATCAGGCGGTCTAGTCGATGCAGTGACAATCTTAGGCACCATGAGCGCATCCCTCCAGTCCTCTTCCTCCATTGGACCCACCCAATTCTCCGACTGGCTTCTGAGCCGGTCCAGTAAGGTTGGGGTACTGGCTTTGGGTTTTAAGGTGTTACTTCACATCCGCTCTCTTGGACAGCACAGCTTCCAGTACACCACACTTTCTGGTATATGAAACTCCACTGACCTACTAGCATGACACCACAAGGGGCAAAGAACCCCCAAGGCCTGTGGGAAAACCAGATCCTCCCTTCATGTGACAACATCAGCTCTTCTGCCACAAAGGCAGAGTCATTTGTCAGGGGAAGGCGGAGTTACACATTGTTCCTTCTGCCAGTGGTATATCGTTGAAAACAGATTTCACCACTATAAATTCGTAATCTGTCGTTTTATATTGAAATTGTATTTATTTCAGAAATTGAATAAATAAAAATTGCTACAAGAGATTATTTTTGCATCTCATACTGACAAGCTAAGCACAGACACCCTTGCACTATAGTGCAAGGGTGTCAGCGTTGCAGGGAAAGATTGTTTATTTGCAGGAAGGTGTCCCTTCCTGCACATAAACAATCTTTAAATGGCGTTTTGTAACTTCGATGTGTGCTGCTCAATGCAGCATACATAGAAGATGCAAAATGTCATTTTTTTAAATGATTGTTTATGTGCAGGAAGGTACACCTTTCTGCACATAAACAATCAATGGCCTTTTGCTGTTTCTATGTGTGCTGCACAACGCAGCACACATAGAAACAGCAAAAACGAGGAGAAACAAAACATTTCTCCTCATTGCGACTGTTTAAGTCCAAGTTTTCCCTGGCCTTAATTTTGGCCCTGCCCCATATTTACGTTGACCTTATAAATATGGAGCAGCGTCAAAATCAGTGGGTGTTGCGGTGGAACGCGCACCACAACAGCCATTGTCTGCCCCTTTCATTCTAAGTATAGCGTGAAAGGGGGCTTTTTTTACAAGTAAAGTTAAGCCACGTTAATTGGCTTAATGCTGCCTTGTAAATAAGGTGAAGCCTATATCGCCACAGGAATGTCACTAAAAGTGACTTTCCTGTGGTGATAGGGGCTTGTAAATAGGCCCCATAGTTTATTCACAATTGTTTGGTTTATAAATTGAGAGAGTTCATAAGTAATTTGGTACTGAATGCTGGTGTTAAGAAACCACAATCATTCCCTTCCTCAGTCTTGCAGTCACGAAAACAAGTTAATGTACATATGTGTGGATGTGTACATGTGTGTGAAATGTGTATAGTGTGAATGTAGCAAGAGGTATCAGAATTCTGTCATGGTCAAATGCAAAGATCCTAAAAAACAGGGCCAAAGTGTAAACCAAAATCAGACCTGGAAAACATGTCCAAACCAGCCCCACACTGCAAGAGGATACACCTAGCATGGTGTTATGACAGCTTAAACTCCTCTAAAAGTGGTCCCCTAGCCTGCCTGCAGCCTAGTGGGAAAAGCCAGAGTGGTAGGATTGGCAGTCAGGCTCTGCACAAAATGAGCAACTGGAGGGTTAGCTTGGTTCTGAGAACAGAAGTGTGCTGTTGCTGAGCCATGATCATACTTGTGGTCATATTGTTTAATTGTGCAATTATATGCTGTCTCAATGTTAGTAGTTTTTGATAAGGCTATAATGAATGACGGTGATCAAAATGAACAAGTCAATATATTTTCTTTCGAAACTACTTTACAATTGAACAAAGAGACACTGAGAAAGTGGCTGGCGACAAGGTCATTGCCATTTGGTCTAGTTTTTAAGCTCAAAAATATAGATAAAAGTAGTACTGATATCTTGAGTTATGACATTACTTATTGGAAGTTTGATCATGTTTATTAGACAGAATTACTGGAGAATATGAAATGATGGCTCAGCATTAGAACCTCTGTTTCCAGATTTCTTGCTTAGGTAAACAGAACTACGAACAAAATCATCTATAATGGATAAAACCTATTTCTGGCACTTCTTAAAAATATCTCATTTTTGGTTCAGATAGTTTCTAGCTTCATTAGACAAATAATTATTTTACATTTGCATCCATTATACAACAAAACTAGATACAATACAAACAATTCTACAGAATAAGTTGTGGCATTTGAGGTCCTAGTAATATTTGTTATGTAAATGATCAAGCAAGAATATACCCATTTCAGCCTTCATATTCCCACTACATAGAAACAATGTGCCCAGTATCACTACCTTGACTTTTCTTGATAGAATTAAAGTCACATGCCTTACACTTAATTCTGAGTCAGCTGATCCCTATTTACACTTTCCCCTACATCACACATGAATTGCACTCTCAAAGAAACATAGGGCTATATGTACTGGTCTCAAAATATGTTACATTATTTGTATTTGTAAAGCACACTATCACTTGCAAGGGTATCCTGGCACTGTTGCAATTTGCAAACAATATTTTTGTGACCATTAACGACTTTAAAGATCTGGTCTATGTACATCACATGTGCATTGCACTCTCAAAGCACATAATGTCATTTGTACTGGTTGCAAAATATGTTCTGTTATGTGTATTTGTAAAGTGCACTATCACTCGCAAGGGTATCCTGGCACTGTTGTAACTTCCATTTTTGTGACAATTAAGGACTTTTAAGATCTGGTCTATATACTAATAGGTACGTTCTTAAAAAGCTGAATCATTGTAGGCCGGAATTCAGCTTACCAAATGCATATTTTTGATGTAGTTTGCAAAGTCAGACACACTATAATTTGTTGCCATTACAGGATTGGTGGACTACTGGGGACTGCAGACCCCAAAGTCTGCGATTGGTTTTAAGTACAGCAATCATTTGATTTAATGCAGTTCATTTTGCTTAAAGTATAATGGGATAAAATAAATAAAAAGTGAAAAGCTTCACAAACTTTTTTTAACAGTAAACAGTAGCCCTAGGGACCACTGCAAACTCCTAAAAAAAATTTTTCTCAACATTCACAGAGGGGATAGCAGCCTCTTGGGCACCCCTTCTAATTTGTGAACGGGTTACTTTGTGTAGTCAGTAAAATATTGATATTTTGCAATCGGATTTCAGTCGCAAAACATTTTATATATCCAGTGGGAAAGATGCCTTTTCTGCTTGATCACCCCAGATGTTTTGCATATATTTTTTACGCTATATTTTGCTGGTTTTAGATTAGGCCTGGGCGAAAATTTCGTTCCGTTCGCGGAAATTGCGATAATTTGACATTTTCACGTTCCGCGGAGAGCGCGAAAATGTCAAAATTTCCGGTTTTCGCAGCTTGGCGATAATTTGTTTCTTGCTCGCGCTGTAAAATAATACATTCTCGCGCGCGCGATCGCCTTACCTGAATCCCTGCGTTCGCAGACAAGTTTTCTTGATCCGGTCGCGTTCTCCATGAGATGTTGTATTGTTTTTAGCCATTTGCGCTGTCTCGCGACAGTTCGCGCCCGCAGTGACGTCATGCGTCGCGCGATCACGTCTTTCTTCTCGCGATCATGTACCGCGAGACAACTCAAAATAAGATGGCCGCGCCCGCAAGCAACCACATGGGTAAGTTGGCGACCCGCAACCATGCAGAAAATCTCGCGAACATGCGGGAAAAAAACTTCCGCATCTTCGCGATATTTCCGCTTGTTTGCGATAATTTTAAACATTTTCGCGATAATTTGCAAAAGATAATTTCGCAAATTCCGCCCACCCCTATTTTAGATCCCCTGCTAACCAGTTCTAAGGAGTAGTAAAGTGCCTGCGCTCCTCCTTTAAACAAATTTGCATATTCCTAACTGGTACATTTAACTTACCTATAATCCCTTAGTATATGGTGCAGGATGTGCCTAGGGCCTGGAATTTAAATGCCGTTAGAGGACTGCTGCACCTATAGTGCCATCCATTAGAGTGGCATTACAAACATGCCTTCAGGCCGACCAGTACAGCGTGACTGTAGCATGGTGAAATTTATAATTTGACATGTCAAAAAAAACTTATTTGACAGGCCAACATTTCCTTATTAAATATTAATAAGTCATCCCTATGTAGGCCTTGTAGCCAAAAAGGCAGAGTTCATGGTATTTAAACGTAAGATGCAGAAATGTATTGTTAACAGTGACTATCCCCCAAAATGCTGTAGAATAATTCAAATGGTACCTTTTACATCAAGGGGGCAACCCCCGGATGAAGATCTCTAGCACCGGAATCTTCAGAACAATTCATGAGTAAATTGCCCAAGTACCTTTTACAGCGAGGGGTCACCTCCTTGATCAAGGGCCCTAGCACCAGAAGCAAGTTTAAGAAAATAATAAAATGGATTGTGAAAAAGCAAAACCTTTTCGCAGATGAGTGCCTTTGGTAAAATTGCCTTCAGTTTAGCCCTGCAGCATTGGGGTAGATGCAGTCCTTCAATTTTTCTTTTCTTTTTTCAATCATTTTAGCAGTTAAATGCGTACTAGTTTACAGCTGATTATCTCCTTTAATTTGTAAAGTTACTACATTCTCATTTTCATTGAGGTAATCTGCCGACATAATGTGGTTTTTCTTTCAATAAAGCTCGTCACAGAAAAGTAAAGCTTGTTTGATGGTGCTGCCTTTGAAAGCTCCAAACAATCTCACTTGAAATTGATCAATATTTTACTACTAAAATGAAGATTAAAAAGGGTATGAAAATTAAAGGCCTAAATCTACCAAGCGAGGAGACTTAGGTCTCATGGGTCACTGGATCATTTCTTTGAAAGCACATTGTTCTGACACATTAAGATAAACCTTGACAACGTGGGCTCAGGTGTAGGGGAACAACCTTTACAACGCAACTTTTACAACGCACTACACTTACAACGCAATTGTTACAACGCAAAATCCACTACAACGCATTCCATTACATCGCATGACACTACAACGCATTTTTAAAAACTACCTTTACAACGCATTCCATTACATCGCATACTACCTTTACAACGCATATCATTACAACGCATAATATTACACTACACTATCCAACACTTACCCTACTGTTGCACCCCCTGGAGTTAGAATAGTAATTTTTACCCCTATACTATCCAACACTTACCCTACTGTTGCACCCCCTGGAGTTAGAATAGTAATTTTTACCCCTATACTATCCAACACTTACCCTACTGTTGCACCCCCTGGAGTTAGAATAGTAATTTTTACCCCTATACTATCCAACACTTACCCTACTGTTGCACCCCCTGGAGTAAGAATAGTAATTTTTATCCCTATACTATCCAACACTTACCCTACTGTTGCACCCCCTGGAGTAAGAATAGTAATTTTTACCCCTATACTAGCCAATACTTACCTTAAATGCAATGTAATATTATGCGTTGTAATTGTATGCGTTGTAAAGGTAGTATGCGTTGTAATGGAATGCGTTGTAAAGGTAGTTTTTAAAAATGCGTTGTAGTGTCATGCGATGTAATGGAATGCGTTGTAGTGGATGTTGCGTTGTAAAAATTGCGTTGTAAGTGCATGCGTTGTAAAAGTATGCGTTGTAACGTCATACATCCCAGGTGTATTCCATCAGAGCTGAGGAAAGTTCTAAGGTATTCCATAAGCATGTTCATGTTGGGGAAGTCTGCCTGTCAGCACCTTGGATTATTCCCCATGCATTTACTATGATAAATCCTCTGATTGTACATGTGTACTCCAGCCAACTTGTTCATAAAATATATTTTAAACTTTCTACAAATATGACAACAAATATTTAGAAACTCAACACAGGACTGCCTGGTTATCCTACATTCTCCAATCAACAGGAGAAAAACTAATCACATTGGGCCACATGCATCAAAGTTTGCATTTACCATTCCTAAATTGCGATTTTTAAGAAATCTCAATTTAGGAATCACAAATGCTTATGCATGTAGGAATCGCTAATAAATTTGCGATTCCTACGCATTCCTTAATTGCGACTCGCAAATTGCGAATCGCAATTAAGGAATTGCTTGTCATTCATTCTTATGGGCCTAGAGGCCCATGGAAATCAATGGAAATTGAATGCACAATTTGCGAGTACCAAATAGGTACTCGCAAATTGCGCATGCAATTTCAAGGATGTAAGGGTGCCAAAAGGACATCCTGATGCACCCCTGAAATTGCATTGTTATCACATGTTGCACACACACATGCCCCAAGTGCATGTATGTGTGCAAGATGGAACTTTGAAATATGCACTTTTGTGCATTTTTCAAAGTTCTCGAAAATTACCATGAACTTGGAATTGATGGTAATTTGCATATCTTAATTGAGGAATCGCAATTTGTTTTTGTTAATGCATTGCATTTAGGGAATCGCAACTTGTGATTCCCTAAATGCAATAGCAATTTAAGTAATCACAAATTTAGCCATTACTTAAATTACGATTTTTGCACTTGGGATGATGCATCCCAAATGCAAAAATACCAGTTGCAAAGGAGCAGATTCTGTGAATCTGCCCCTTTGCGACAGGTATTTTCAATGATGCATGTGGCCCATTGGAATCAAAACAGTTTCTTACACATCTACTATCACAAAAGACACACAGAAGAGAATCCATTTTAAAAGATATTTAACATCACCCATTTCCCCAACGGGGACATGCAACGCTACAGGCAAGTCCTTCAGACTCTAATGCAAACCAGTAACAAGTCACCAATCTGACAACACGAGGGGCCCAAATGAGCACAGTCAACTGCAGACCTCTCAGATATCATCAGAGATTTCAAAGCAACCACCAGTTCACGAATAGTTAAGGATTTATGAGGGATCATTTTAAAGAGCAATCGCAACTTTGGTGAGCTCATACCTCCTCAGAACTGTACACCTTTTAATGTTTACATTTGGTTCATAAAGTGCAATTTAAGATTTGCAAACGTACTGAGCCTGACGTGGGCAGCTGTTTAAGAAGAAAAGGTCAGATTATAAAAACTAAAGAGAACCAAAGCTACAGGAACAAGGCCCTTCCTCTGAAGTGAAGACATATTAACCTGAGGTTCAGGGTTCAGAAAGGATGCATGTAGTATGAATGGAAACCTTTGATTAGGAGTGCAAAAAAAGCAGACGGGAAGTTAATGTTTAGCTTTGCTACCGCGTATGAAACTGTGGCAAAAGGGGATATTCACTGGGGTTAACATGGCCTTCTTTCTACAGGATCTGAAACAGGCTCCCATCTCTTCTATTTCAGGAACTTGTGCATGCAAAGGAAACATAATGAATACTCACACGTAAAAATAGGCTCTTGTGCATTAAATACTTGTAAATTATGTTACGTTATCAGTGTTTTTATAGTGCTCTAATCACCTGTCAGGGTACCCAGGCGCTTTGTAGCAGGTGTGTTATGCCAGCCCTGGAGGCTTATTCGAAAAAGTCAGCTCTTCAGCTTTATGCAAAAGTGAAGAAGAGAGGAGGAGGCTCGGATGTGTTGTGGGAGATTGTTCCAAATCTTGCTGCAGTATTTTGGTTTGTCTGCAGTCTTTTTGTGAGCTAGTTGGTAATACCTGCATACAAGGTGTTTGCATATTCTAGTTCTCTGATGATGAGGGCTTGGGAGAATGTTTTCCCAGTATTGTCTGGTAGGCACTTGAAGATATCCTTCAGCATTCTTACGGTGTTGAAGCAGGACAAGACCACTATGTTAACTTGGGAAGTCATGTCCAGTTTGTTGTCCATGATTATTCCGAGGTTTCTTGCTTGCAAGCAGGGCATAGGTGTGGATCCAAGGTCTGTGGGCCACCAGGTTAAGTTCCAGGATGAAGTGTTGTTCCTGAAGACTACCACCTCGGTCTTGTCCAAGTTCAATTTGAGGTAATTGGATTTCATCCAAGTGACCACTTCTGTCATACATTTGGGGAGCTTGTTTCTGGCATTGGGTGTTTTGTCCGAAAGGGACAATATCAGTTGTGTGCCATTGGTGTAAGTGAGGATGTTTATGTTGTGAGCTCATGTTACATTGGCTAGCGAGATCATATAGATGTCGAATATAGCTGGGCTGAGTGAGGAGCTCTGTGTGACTCTTCAAATAAGATCTTGTGCTACAAAGGCATAAGGGTTCATCTTGATGGTTTGGGTTCTTGCGGTGAGAATGGAGCATAACCATTTGTAAGCGAGTCCTTAGATGCCTGCTTAGATTAGGATGGGGTGGGAGATGGTGTCGAAGGAAGCTGATGGGTCTAGAAGGAAAAAGGCTGCCCTTTTCCCCTGTTGAGGAACCTTTGGATGACATGCATTGCTGCTATAAGGGTGTTTCCTGTGCTGATGTTTTGTCTGAATCCTGATTGTGTGTCTGGTGAGGTGGTTGGAGAGGTGCTTGTTGATGGCTTTTTCCAGGGTTTTGGCTGGGTAGTGAAAGAGAGCTATCGATCAGTAATTGGAGAGTTTGGTCAGGTCAGGCGAGGGTTTCTTTAGAAGGATGTTAATGGCTGCATGTTTCCATGGTTCTGATAAGGTGGCTGTACTAATTAAGGTGTTGAGGATAGGGGTGAGGGTCTTGCTGATAGGGGATTGCTCCTTTGACAAAGGAGTACTGGGTGCTGGGGTCTGTCAGGGCCCCAAGTTGAATGGTCTTCATGATTGTTGTGGTTTCCTCTGTGCTAATGGTATCCCATGTGGTAATTGTGTTGACTTCGATTTTCATTTAAAAACTTCTGAAGAGGGCCAGAGGTCCAGTTGTTGGGGGAAGTTGCTGTAAATGCTTGTGATTTTGCTGCAGAAGAAGTTCAACAGATCATGGCACAGCTCTCTTGACAGGTTGATGTTTCCAGTTACAGTTGTGGGTGTGGTGAAGTCTTTGACAATTTTGAAGATTACTCTGCTGCTGTTAGAGCTGGTGTTTATTCATTTGACTAGGGCATTCCTCTTGGTGTCTCTGATAAGCTGGTACCTTCTCTGGGCAGTTTTGAAGGCGTCTTTTTTCCACTTCCTCCTTGCTGGTTGTCCATTTCCATTGCAGTTGTGTGCAGTGTCACTTGATCATTTTACGGTCTTCTGTGTACCAAGTGACTTGTGTTCCTGTTTTTGCTGTGTTGCTTTGTTTCATCGGGGCCAGAATGTCGGCGATTGTCCAATCCGCCTCTTTTACGCTGTTCCAGTGTCAGTGTTTTGGGTTGATGGATGTTGATTGTAAAATTGCCTATGGCGTCGTCTGTCCAGGTGAGTAATCTTGGTGTTATTCGTAAAGTTTTTGAAAAATGTGGGTGGGCTCTTTGACATGTTGGGTTAATCCCAGGTTCCCAAGGAGGGAGGCTGAGTTTTTACATTTTTTAATTTTTTTTTAATTTTACAGAGTTTTGTATAGCGCAAACTTGACCCGAATCGGGTAGCAAAGCGCTTTACATAGCACCAGTTGCATTACATGAGGACACATTCTTTTTTTTTTTAGGCACGGGGAGATTAAGTGATTTGCCCAGAATCACAGGATGTTCAGCGTCATTGCCGAGACTCGAACCCAGTTCCGCAGATTCGAGGTCGACCGCTCTAACCATTAAGCCAACTCCTCTCCCCGTTGAGTTGGGGTCAGTCCAGTCTTCAAGATCAAAATTGATGTCTTCTATCAGGATGAAAGCACTGGCATTGGTACTGGGTAGGGGGTAAAGGCAGTGATATTGTTTGTGAAGTTGGCTTGTCGATCAGGGGGGTGGTAGACTAGGATCACACCCAAGGTGAAGTTTGCTGTGATTTGTAATTTTAAGTTGAGGTACTCCAAGTAGCTTGTGCTGGCTTCGGCAGAGGCAGTGCAGATAAAGGTGTATTTGTAGGCAATGCTGATTTATCCTCCTGACCTGTTTAGGCAGTCTTTCCTGGATACCTTGTATCCAGCAGGGATGGCAGAGGGGATGTGTGGCTTTGAAGCTGTGGTCAGCCATGTTTCCATGAGGAAGAGGAGGTCCAGGCAGCGTCTTGCATGAGATCCTAGATCTATGTGACATGTTTGCTGAGTGAGCGGGTGTTGGGGCATCCGAGGTTCAATGTATGAAGGAGTGCAGTGGTGTAGTAGTGGGTTGGGGGGACCAGGGTTAATGACACTGAGAAGATGGGCTTGCCATTGGCACACCTTTTAAACAAAATAAGGGAAATCTTACCTGATCCTTTCCAGTCTTCAGTCTGTGTGCCCAACGTCTGGTCGTGTCTCTGTCGGTTCTTTTAACTTCAAGCCAGAACCATGAAAAGAGACAAGGTTAGAGACTGTGTTTGAAATTTGTAAATTCATCAATTGAAAATCTGCAAAGTGAATAGCCAATGTACATTGGCAACAAAAATCAGGACATTAGTTGGAGAGAGGTATTTGGCGTCAGAACGAGAGAACATACCAGATAGGGAGATACTGTGGCCAAGAAAGTAAGAGGAGCTCAAAGTTAACCCGAGAGTGGTTACCTTCCTACATCTGACCCTCGTCATCCTGGTTACGGGAAATTGCATGCTGTTCTGCCAATTGGTGGAAGTACCTTTAAGTGAGATTTGTGGGATCCATGTTGCTCCCACAGCTGTTGAAAAGAGCAGGGGAAAGAGGTTAGCAGCCTTGTTGAAAAGTCCTCTCCCTTAACTGCACACATCAAACCTAGTGGAATCATTACCTTCAACCTCCAATTTACAGACCTGATGGTAAATCTTTCTGCAGTCAAGCTTAAGAAGCAAAAACAATGCACCGGTAACTTAAATTAATTTCAACATCATTTAGTCTTAATTTCTCAAGACATCCCTACAATTACAGCCAACATAAAAATGGAATTCCTTGCAATGTGACCACCTAGATATGGTTTTATATATCCTTGTCATTTCAAAGTTATTTATAAGAACAGCCCCATTACTTTCAATGAACCAGGAAAGCTAAGAGAATTTGTTGAGTCATAAGGGGGACAAAACGGAGATACAAAAGAGTGTTGATCCATTACTCTAATGATCCTCTTTTGATCTCCTGTTCTCATTTGATGTTCCATTGATGATTGTTATGTTCGTTTTCCTTTTAGTGACTTTTCAATAACTTATTTCCATGATTCTTTGTCCCAAGGAATTACCTACCTACCTACCTACGTGTGAAGGGTTACCTACCTGTTATTTCCTCTTTTCCTAAATGTCATACTTGGGTAAGCCAGTTAATTTTTACTAATACTTTGTTAATCTTCTTCTCCTTCCATTGTTGAATTTGCTTCTGATAGTCTCTCTTATTGTGTATCTTATATTTCGGTTTCTCTTGATCCTCCAGTTTATTATTTTTAATACTTTAAATTATTGTTTTTTAATATGTTCTGTTTTCTTTTATTTGTATATAGTGTACTCCATTGATTGTATCTAGCTTAAAATGTCTATATGTCCATTGTTTCAAATTACCTTCTTTTTCATTGTATTCCCCCACATTTTGTTTCCTTCACTACCCTATTTTTGCGGAACACGTTTTTGTTGACCATAGGACTTTGCACAAATTACTGCTCTCAATCAGTGCTAAAGTGCTTGTGTCCCTCCCTCCCTTCCAAACATGGTAAAACTGGCTTACACCCCATTGGCACATTTAATTTACTTATAATTCCCTAGCATATAGTACAATATGTGCCTAGGGCCTGTAAATTAAATGCTACAAGTGGGCAGCAACGCTCATTGTGAAAACAGGTCTGAGAACTTGCCTACAGCCTTCCATTGCAGTTTGTAGGGCAGTTCTGACCTTGCAAAATAAACATTTTGCCAGTCATAACTTTTAAAAAAAAATTAATTAATAAGTTGTCCCTAGGGTAGCCCTTAGGTGCCCAGATGACAGGGTACATAGGGCCGGATTTGCTAAATTATCATGCAATGCAGCACAGAAGCCAAAAATACTGTGCAGCATTGCATGAGAAGGAAAGAGCAGGAGAGCTCCATATCTACAGAGATATGAGTCTCTCCTCCTCTCTCCCTTGCGCCGATGCTGAATTTTCCTGCTGAGCGCCATGCACATACCTAAGTGTCAAAGTGCAAGATTTGTATGAGAGTCTAGCATAGGTTTTGTACTGGAAGAGTTCTCTTCCAGTACAAAATACTATTCCTAGACAACTTTTAAATCTTTTACTACTTCGTATGTATGCTGTACAGTACAACACTCATGCTATGTTGGAAAAGACAGGAGAAATGAAAACATTTCTCCTTTTAATGCCTGCTTTCAAATGGTGTTTATTTGTGGTGCAAAACCATGTCTCATATTTTTGGTAGATAGGGTTTTGAGTCAAAAAGCATGGATGGCTGCATGGGTAAGCCAATGTACCACGTATGTAACACCCCTAGACTCAAACAAGCTTTGTACTGGAAAGTAAAAAACAAAAAGGATTTTGTGGTAGTTTGTGTCACTTTTGTGATACAAAAACAGTGCAAAATGTTGGTAAATCTGGCACTCGGTGTTTAAAAAGTAGGCCATGTATATTTGAAGTTTCACGTGTCTTGGCAATGAAAACCCTCCAAAGTCGTTTTTCACGGTGACAAGGCTGGCTCTACCATGGAAAATCATGAGTGTCCACAGTTTGGGACTAGCTAGAAAAATGATTCAAAGATTCAATGTAATATGAATTTAAATTCCAACCTAATGGTCAAGTTGGATTTTAAATTACTATTTCGAAAATGCCACTTTTCGAAAGTTGGCATTTTACCACATAAGCCAAATAGGCCTTTCTGCCAGGTTCAAGGGTTACCTGACAATTAATAGCTCTCCTGTGATGTGATGAGTATTGCTCTCAGACAGTAGCCAAACAACCTGGGTGTGGAGAGGTGAGGGTCTTTCTGACAGGCTGGCTGCGGAGGAGTTGTAACCTAATTTCACTTAAAAAGGTATCCAGCCATTCCCGACTTCAGAAACAGCCTACCCTGCCACTGACAGATGCAGTTCACACCTAGGCCTGCATGGCGTTTCTCTCACTACGCAAGCCAGAGCCAAATCCAGGGGAAAGGGAAGAACTGATACTGACGGTTAAGGCAAACTGTTTCTTTAATTTTAAGGGAACTTATATACCCTAGGAGATTTACCTAATAAGGAATGTTTGAGCTCTTACCTTAACAGCATTCAATAGAATACTGCCATATATTTTGATTTGTCCCCCTTTAAGAACAGTTTTCAAAAAAAGAAAATTATGGATGCCCTTAAGAGACTCCACAAAGGACAAGCACCTGAACCAGACAAACTTAGAGAGGAATAATTTTCCATTTTTCTTCTGGTTTAATCCCCATGCTTGTTTCTTTGTTGAATTACTTATTTTCAATAGAAAATGCGGTGCCACCTTTACGACAGCAATAATATGTCTTGCCCCTAAAAAAGATAGAGCTATATCCCTGTGTAAAAATGACAGACCTGCATCATTAAATCACATCTGTTTTGAAATCTTTGTATAGACATGGCCCTTAAACAGGAAAAGATGCCACCAGATCTAATAGGAATGGACAATCTGAATGTTGTCCATGTTTTTTCAATGGATTCAACCAACCAATCAAACAGGACTTATAAAGTTTGGTTAATCACCCTTTTGGGTATTCAGGCACTGGGAACCCTGCTGCTAGGGAGGGTTCCATTGAACAGCCAGGTCTTGAGTCCTTTCCTGATTTCCAGCAGAGAAGATGAGATCCCGAGATGAAGGGGGAGGTTGTTTGAGGACTTCACAGTGAGGTAGGAGAAGGAGCATTCTCCACTGTTGCTTCGACGGATGCTGAGGGTGTGAGAGAGAGAGAGAGAGGGAGGCAGAGCGCAGATGTCTGGTGGGTTGGTGAAACTTCAGGCAGTGGTTGATGTATGCTGGTCCTTGGTTGTGCAGGGCTTTGTAGGTGTGGATCAGCATCTTGAATTGACATTTCTTCTGAATGGGGAGCCAGTGGAGCTTCTTGAAGTGGGGGTTGATGTTGGTCCTCTTTGGGAGGTCGAGGATGAGTCTGG
Organism: Triturus cristatus; assembly: GCF_964204655.1. Taxonomy (NCBI): domain Eukaryota; kingdom Metazoa; phylum Chordata; class Amphibia; order Caudata; family Salamandridae; genus Triturus; species Triturus cristatus. The sequence goes on along the minus strand of NC_140581.1, from coordinate 434,887,254 downwards.
CCTCTGAATTCTGTATGGTCTGCAGTCTCTTCGGGAAGTGCAAGGTAATTCCTATATAAAGTGTGTCGCCATAGTCCAGCCAGCTAGTGACTAGGGCTTAAGTGACGGTTCATCTGATATTGACGTGGAGTGATTTGAAGATCTAATAGAGCATGCAAAGAGTGCAGAAGCAGGAGGAGGAGACTGTATTGATATTGATCTGGCTTGTCATGGTGAGCTTGTTGTACACGATGATGCCAAGGTTGCAGGCATGGTCTTTAGGAGTGGGTGAGGGTCCTAGTTTGGAAGGCCCCCGATGAGTTGTTCCATGGGGGGTGTTGTTTCCAACGTTCAGCACTTTCATTTTGTCTGTGTTGAGTTTTATTCTCAGTCTGTAGCTGGACTGTGGACTGTGAGACTGGAGGGAGCTGCACGGCTGTGTCGATGGTGAACCTACAGCCTGTGTACTCGACAGTTGAGTTATTGTCATCTCCCTGCCATGGTGCTACTCCACCAGCACCAGTTCAAGCCTCTGCCAGCTGACAAACAGATAGATACCTGCAGTTTTTTGGAAGCCGTGTCACACTTGCCACCCTTCTTCGAAATTTATTAAATTTACCCGCTACAAGCAATTGTGATTAACATCACTCCGCGACCAATGGTTTTGTGACCATGGTGTTTCCAGCAGTATTTACACTGAACTGGAGTAATATTACGGATCTTTTCCCCAGTTGTTGAGTGTTCATCACTCTCTCTCTCAATCCGGAGCCTTCGGAGCCCCTATCGCCTGTGACGACTTTGTACGCCTACCAGGCTTGTCCTTTTATTCCTTACACGGTGTCCCTGCCCTTTTCACTTTCACCTTTGTCCTGAGGAAGACCCGTCCAGTAAGGATTGAAAAACCTACTTAGCTTCAGGGGTCGAAACGTCGACATACTACTGCTACCAGTATTGCCAACAGTGCATGTGACTTTCTCTTGTACATGGTTATGCAATTAATTGTCATTTACCTCTCTTTGATTGTGTTTGAGAATATGGGGCATTGAATAATATGCCCAACAATTGGATTGTTTTACCAATTTGATGTATTTGTCACTTATTTCACTACCTCACTCAAATCACTCCCCTTCCCCTTGCACTTAGTTGGACACATCAACTAGGCTTTAATGATGTTTTTGTAAAAATTGCTCTTAAAAACATTGCATTATGTGTAGAGTGTGATCAAAAAATAACACTCAAACACTTATTCATTTTCTCTTGATTTTGTATATATTTTTTCCATTTGCTTATACACCTCGTTTGATGTATTATAACTGGGACCACCACATTCTATACTGTGTTGAGTTTTAGGCAGTTGCCTTTCATCCAGTCAGCGGTGTGCATCACACGGAAGTTGGCCATCATTGTGGAGAGATCTTCTGAAAGCGAGAGGATGAGCTGGGTATCCTCGGTATAGGATATGATGTTTAGTCCACGGGTTCTGACTATGTTGGCTAAGGAGGTCATGCAGGTGTTGAACAGTGCATGGCTGTGGGATACGCAGATGATGTTCTTAGGTTCCAAGGTGAGGGGTGTTAGCTGGATTCTCTGGGTTCAGGATGAAGGAGGTGATCCATTTGAGGGTGTCTTCTTTGATTAAAATGTGGTGAAGCCTCTTGATGAGGTTGTGGTGGAATGCGGTGTTGGATGCTGTTGTGACGTCGAGAAGGATCAGGGCCACCGTTTCTCCATGATCAAGGAGGGTTCTGATGTTATCGGTGGCAGAGTTCAAGGCGCTTTTAGTGCTGTGGTTGGTGTGGAATCCGGATTGGGAGGAGTCCAGAAGATTGCTGTTCTCCAGGTGTTCTGTTAATTGGAAAGTTGATGGCCTTATCAAGGCTTTGGAGGAAAAGAGGAGCAAAGAGATGGGAATCAATTGCTGTAGTCACACCTTGATGTGAAAGAGCTTTCATCAGAGTGAATTGACAGTTACTAAATTAATCTTTTATCTGACATTGGTTTGTCCCCAAATATTTAATACCTTTTTCTCTTTTGTGCTCCTTGCTAAAAGTCTCCTTTTTGTTAATGGGATACAATCCACCTATATCCGGCTTAAAAGAGATATCAGAGAAGGTTGCACCATTATCCACTTACTTCGCCTTCCTGCTGTCTGGAGAAGCTTAGGAGATCAACTCAATTTATTTTGTTCACCTTTATAGAACAAAATAATAAATGTATAGTTTATGCAGATGACAGTTTGATTTTTATGTCTAAACCAGATCAATCAAAGTCTGCTGTTTTTGATGAAGTACTTCTTTACTCTGATGCGTTTGGATATAAGCCTAATGCTGATTTGTTGGAAGTATTGCCCTTACAAAGATCTGTGTTAAAGAATCCTTTATTATGGAAACCTACCAGAATTTGATGTCTGTGAATATTGTATTGACCTTTTGTTAGAGAAACATTAACTACCACCCTCATTAGAATACAACTCATGGGAGAAAACCATACAGAAAAGTGATATGCTCTATTTCTTTCTTGGTGGGGCTGTCTCCATATAATAAAAATTATGTTTCTTCCTATTGTTAATTTATATCTCGGGCGTTACCCAGTAAGATACAAAAATCTTAATTTCTAAAATTGACTGTTTGTTGCATAAATTGTTGTTGAATAAAAAGAAGCCAAGAATTTCTTTCAATAAATGTAAAAAAAACAAATTGAATGGAGTGGTAATTTTTTTCTCAACTTCAAAAAAAAGCATTCACGTATCATTCAACCCTTGGCTTCAAACAAGATATATTCTCTATCATCAATTCCAAAATATTGCATACCAAGTTGTGGTTGCATTTACAGAAGTCTAAATTATTTTATATGCCCTTTTAATGTCACAACCTCCCAAATTTTGAATACCTAGGACCTCATTTATGAGACTCCTTGCACCTCCGTAATGTCACTTTTTGTGACATTCTGAGGCGCAGAAGCCTACGTGATATTTATCAGGCTGTACTAAGCCACTTTTTTGTCTTAATGCGGCCTGATAAATATCAGTCCCTTTAACGCAGTGTTCTGCGTGAAAATGGGTGTGCAATGGGTGTTGCTGTGGGTGTTCCCAGCACCATCGGTGGCCTTTTGACACTGCCCCAGATTTACGAGAAATCGTAAATCTGAGGCAGTGCCAAAAGATTACGAGGGAGGCACAAACTGGAGAAATATCTTTATTTCTCCTTGTTTTTCCTTTTTTCAATGTGTGCTGCATTCTGCAGCACACTTAGAAAGAGGATCATGCCTCTTGTGATTATTTTTGTACAGAAAGGGTTCCCTTCCAGTACAATAATAATCACCCCCGCAACGCAGGCACCCCTGCATCATTGTGCAAAGGTGCCTGCGTTGGCGTAGGGCAGCCCTTTGTGCGCCGGCGCTGGTGTAAAGGACAGGAAGGCGCCGTTCCCTACGACAAAGCCTCATAAATGAGGCCTGACTACTTTTAGGCATTCCTGCATCTTACTTGAATCATAGTATTCTTTCGATTGGCTAACAACTCAATTTGAACTTTACCAGGGCTGCTACAATATTTAAAATTTTAATTATACCCCTAACAAATACAGTTAAAACTACTAATTGAGGCTCTTTGGAAACATGACTTGAACCTGATTAAGAGTTTGACAGTTGGAGTAGTGTCATTTGGGATGCCTGAGGATATTCATTCCACCGTCTCTTTGGTACTCTGACACCGTATCTTGAAAGGAACTATTGTCATAGTGGTTCCCTTAAAGGTACAGAGAGATTGGTGGAGAGCGCTATCAGAAACAAATTTCCAAAGTTGGTGTTTGTTTCTTAAAAACAAAAAAACAAATGACCCCCCACAATTTTGTGAGTTTCATCTAAGAGGTTGGGGGGGTGGGTCATTATTCTTTTTTCAGTCCCTCACTGACTTTTCCTGGCAGTATCATAGAGAAATAAAGCATCACCGCATCTGCTGTTTCAGAGCAGGCAGTGAGATAGTTTTACTCTGACAGCCCATACTCCTTTGGGTCGGCGGAGTACGTTTTTTGTCGATGGAGCCATTGGGGACTCCTCTGACAGAAAGTTTACGGTCCGTCCATCTAAAAATGAGCGGGCGGTGCAAGAGTTTGGCAGAAGGATTTTTTTAAATGATTTCAACAGAGTTTCTAGGTCTCAATGAAAAGGGAGGAGGATAGGGTGCAACGCTGTCTTATAACACTTGATAGACAAACACATAGGACCTGATTCATAAACTTTCAATTAGGTTTACTTCTTTTCGGTATTCACAACCTGCACTTTTGAAGTAAATAAGGGGCGATTACGATGGCGGGCGGACTTGAGTCCGCCGGCCATCGTAGTGGGCATTGGGACTGCCCACTAGTCATGCGGCGGTCCCGCACTCCAAATTTCGATGCGACCACCACCATGGCGGTCGTATCATGCACTTTAACATTGCTGGCTGCAGCAGGCGCCTCAATGCCAAAAATGCATGTTGTGCATTTCACTGCACTACGTGGCAGACACCACGTGATGACTGCCACTTAATGCAGTGAAATGTAGAGGAGTACCATGGGTACCCCTATGCACCAACAACTCCCTCAACACAAGGGGGCCAGCAACAGGCCGTCAAAACCAATCGGTTTCGCTGCCATGAAAAGGCTGGCTACGGGCGGCATAGTAATTCGGCGGACGATACCTGCTAGGCACCCACACCATTTTAAGCATCATTACCGCTCCGCCAGGCAATCTGTGGCAGATCCATGGCAGGCGGTCTTTGCACCCGCCACTGTTGTGGTCCAGATCCCCCCCGCCATCATAATTCGGCGGGTGGAGAATCGTCGTTCGATGGCGTAGGGCTCGCCACCGCACCCCTGGCGGTGGCGGCCCTTCGCCATCGTAATCAGCCCCTTGGACTTTTGCAGTAAGTCCAGCACTAAACATGACCAACCACTGGTACTGCAACACCCTCCCATAAAAATAATATATGTAGGGACTTAATCTAAACCCGCATGCTAAATAAATGTAAATGATTTAACATAGTTAATGATATAAATAAAGATAAAATAATGTTTTAAAAATACATAAAAATAGTAGGTATTTAGTATGTTAATGTAAAATATTTTTATTTTGTAATCAACCAAATGTTTACATATTTATTATTTAATAATTAATACCTATAATTAAAAAACATACTTATTTTAAATATAACTTTAATTTAGCATTATTTATATTTATGTGTAGTGCTGGAATTACTATAAAGGTGTAAGCTACTACAAAAGGGCATGTTACTACAAAAGTGTAGTTTGTGAATATCAAAAAAGTAGTAAACAGACTCAAAAGTATGATTTACCTTTGTGAATTAGGCCCATGGAAGAAGAATCTAACAACTTTAGTGGCCAGTTGAACAACATATGGCTCTAATTTTTTATATAAATTTCTTTCTGAACTTAAGAGCCTAAGCACATTTTAGAGAAAGCCCGGGGATACATGATGACAGCTTTCTATGCACCCAGTGCTAGATGTTTAGTTGGTTGGCTCATAATAATTGTTTTTCGACAGCTCTTTATTGCATTCACCAGCATGTGCTTTGGAATCAATTTTCTCAATAATTAAAATAAACTTTGATAACATTCCCAGTCCCCAGAAGATGTTGCTCCTCCTCTCAATTGTCATCCTTACCATTTTCCTCTCTGTGCCTTGCTCTTTATGCATCTTGGGTTATCCTGCTTCCAAAATTACAACTTATCACCATCTACACATACATCTACCAAACTAAAGATACACCACAATTAGCATTTTGCTGACTGAAATGCAGTCCCTAGAAACCTAGTTCTCCTGTGATTCAACACCGAGCAGTCCCATTTATAGAAACCCCAAAACTCCAGCTTCCAGACCATCTAACAATGTATATATTGATATGTATATTGTGTTCACCTCAGTAGGTTTTCAACAGAGCAATGTATATTAATAGGAAGCCAATAGTAGATTATATACATGAGCTGGGAATTTACACCTTGAATTGCACAATGACCTTACATTTCATGTGCTTACAAATCATTGCATTTTACACATATATTTTAGGCATAGGGAGAGAAGTTCCCATGTGCCAAAGTCATTTGTCTAGCCATAAGATCAAGTCACTGCATCAAAGGAACACTTCATTGACTTGTACTAAATTTCTTCCTACTTGAGTTCTTCAATTCCCACACTCCTCTGCCTTATTTCTTTGTGATGACTGAAGTTTAGATCATGTTTTTCTAGAATGAAACACCAGAAAAACAACACAGTGAACTTGCCAACCGCACAACTAAAGGAAGTGGAGGAGTTATTTTCCTATAAAACTAATCCTTGATCTCCTCACAAGCCTTATCCTCTGACTCCCCATCTTACAGAGTGGATTATGTTTAAACCACTGCCCATTGCTTTGTTATTTCCTACAGTAAGGTTCATGAAGTCATTAACCTGCTACCTGCCTCTTCTTCTCTTAAATCCCTTGGTGCTTAAAAGGTGAAATTAAAAAAATCACCACTGGAAGATCTCTACAAATATCTGATCATCCCTTGATTGACACACATATTTTCCCTGGCCTTTTCACATGGTAAACCTAATTGATCTTTATCTCACCTCAGCCTCCCTGGCTTAACCAAATCACCCATCATCTAGCTCTCCTTCTTGATCGTATCTCATATGATTTTCCATAACACTTTACACTCTAATTTTGATCTTGACAGCCCCATTCCACTTTGAACCTTACTTCCCTCAGCCCTGGAACACTCCTGTGATCTGTTGATAATAATACAAAAATGAACTTCACTTCGTATTTCTTAAGGGTGCTAATCTGTTCATTTTTATCAGGAACTCATTTCATCCATTTAACCATATACACAACCAGTATCTCACACCATAAACTCTCTTTTGTAACATTTCACATCATCTTAATCCAATGTATGCTCAACCCTCTCTTCATTGTCTTTCTTTTTCTCTCCTTACCCATCTCCTCTGTGACCATTTTCTCCTCTACAACCCTCATACAACTCCTCCCAGTGCTCAGGATAAACAATTCTTATGACTCCTTCAGTATCCCAACCATCATGTCTTGAACTTCTCTTCCAGAGTTATAACCTGCCTTTCCACTTTATTCACCAACTCTGACACCTCCCAATCAGGATTCCAGGTCAACCACAGCACCGAGACTGCCCTAATCGCAGTTACGGATGACGTCAGATGCCTCCTCGACTAGGGAGAAATGGCAGACCTCATCCTTCTCGACCTCTCTGCAACCTTTGACACCGTCTCCTATCAAACCCTCATCACCAGACTCCACCACCTAGGCTTCCAACACAACGCCCTCAACTGGAGCGCCTCCTTTCTGTCTGGTCGAACACAGAGGATCCTCTTTCCACCTTTCTCCTCCGAATCCAAGAACATCATCTGCAGCGTCCCCCAGGTCTCCTCCCCCAGCCCCACCCTCTTCAACAACTACGTGATGCCCACACCCACAAACTCAAGATTATCTCATAAGATGACAACACACAGCTCATCCTCTCCCTCACAGACAATACTGACACCACCAGAGCCAACTTTCAGAGCACCATGTCTGACATTGAGGGCCAACTGCCTAAAACTCAACTCAGAAAGTGGAGGTACTCATTTTGAGAAACAACCCCTTCCCCGGAACAACTCCTGGTGGCCCAACACTCTAGGCCCTCCACCTTCTTCCTTAAATCACACACGCAATCTCGAAATTCCCCTGGGCAGCCAACTAACCATGAAGAACCAAGTCAGGGCCGTCTCTTCCTCCTGCTTCCACACCCTCTGCATGCTCCGCAAGATCTTCCGATGGATCCCACCTCCACCAGGAAAACTGTCACCCAAGCCCTCATCGCCAGCAGCCTCGACTAAGGCAATGTACTTTACGCCGGAACCACCAAGCAACTACTCAGCCGCCTCCAGGCCATCTATAAAATTGCAGCAAGACTCATCCTCAACCTCCCCAGCAGAACCAGCACCACTTCCCACCTCATATCCCTTCTCTGGCTCCACGTTCAGAAAAGATTCCACTTCAAGCTCCTTACTCAAGCCTACAAGGCTCTCCACAACCTCGGCCCCTCCTACAAAAACGCTGCCTGGAACCCTGTGATTGATTGATTTATTGATCTGCAGCTATTCTTAAAATCAAAAAATATGCTGTGGTCATACTGTTACTGAAGAAGCTGATTACTTCGTCTACCACAGGTTATCTTCTGTATCATTCTTTTCTTAAAGACTTGAATGTCTAGTTTCAACTGAACAAACTTGGATTTTCGAACACTCAATTGTATCCAGTTTCATCAATCTCCTAACCAGAATCATCTTTTCTTAGCCTCCCTACAGCTTTTGAAATACTCGGTCACCATCCAAAAATGCTAGCTACTCTTGACTCACTAGGAATCACTAGCATAGTATTGAGCAAGCTTTATTTCTAGCTTTCTGATCTCTTCTTGTTTGTCTGCTGTTTCATGTTCTCAGTGCTCAAACTTCTACCCAAAGGTGTCAATAAAAGCTCTCTCCTAAGTTTGTTTCTCCCAACACTTTTTCAACACCACTACCTCCTCCTTCTGTTTCTCTCATCGCCTTATGCGAAACATGCCAGTCTTTTTATCCTTCCCCATGTTTTCTTACTATTCAAATTCTAGTCTGCTTAACAAATATTTAACACACAATGGCACGTGATTCTCTTATGCTACACTCCTCCAAAACCGTGATTATCCACTCTTGACTATTGCAATCACCCTAGTTTCCCTTCCTGCGTCCCCCACATCCTGCCCCAAGATGTCCCTACCCTAATTGCTGTCTGCAGGAATTGTGTCTGCCTCATCCTAACAGTCTTTATTGTAAAGTTGGTATCCAACAGGAGCTTCTGGGACCTTCTGGTGCCTCATCTTCTATCCAGCATTAAACTTCCAATAACAGACCCATATAGGCTAACATGCTGAAACATATCTCAAAGTAGCCCAAGCAGAGACCCACATGTCTCAAAAGCAATATTTGAAAAAAATCAGATCTGAGTCTCCACAGATCACAGCACAACAGGACTCTCCTTCTGAACTTGGATCATCAAATATTGGGAATGGAAATCCCTTAGCAAGAACTGCCACCTCTGTATCTCCCTTCTTCAGGGTGTTTCTTTTTCTCAAGAATCTGAGAATGGACGCATGTTCCCAAGGTTTTCCACTTTCGCAAAAATACCTCTCTTATCACCTCGTAGAGAGAAAGTTTATGCAGAGAGGACTGTTTATAACACCAGAAGATAAAGTCGGTGCCAGAAAGAGCAGCTGCAGTCACTAAATTCAATTGGATTTTGGGTACGCGCCAGAGGTTTATTCAAATGATATATGACCATATCCTTTACTTTACTCTTCATGAAGCTCCACCAGTTGATGAAGCAAAGTCAGAAGATCAATCTGACTGAACCAGTTTATGGCTCTTGGCATACAGAACATCAGAGTACAACCAATGCCCCCTTCAATCTGTCATGCTTATATTCCTTGTTTCAACTCTGGACTTTTGGGCAATTAGGAAGAGAAATCATCTGAAATGGCAGCATTATTACTAATCCCACTATTTCCCACTACTGTTAGTATTTTTTTATTTTACCTTTTTGAAAAAGCTTTATTTAAATGATATCAACATATCCAAAGAGTTTGGCAATACTTTGAACAAAAACAAGGCAATATTTTAGAGTAGAGTAAAGAGCAATAATAAAAGTTGCACTATATAGCCATAGGCAAATAATAGAAATATGCAATATAGAACCGCAAAGATTTATATTTTTGGGTTTTATGGGAAGGGAAGAAAAAAAAAGAAAAGTAAAAAAAGAAGAGAAAGAATAATACGGAAGGAAATGAGATAAGAAGATCAATAAAATCATACAACTTTACTTAGAACTGGCTATTGATATGGCTGTTAAAGAATTATTGTGAATATACAGTAGTACAATGATGAATATAATAAAAAAATAAGCAATTCATGGAGGCTGGAATGTGATAATTCTTGCCTGAATCCGAATAGATACACAGTTTAAATATGAAATGAAAGGTGAACAAAATAGATCTTTCACAATAATGTTATGTGCAGGCAGCATCCGCTCTATCAAACACCTGGTCACCTGTTGAGAGAGATGAGGGCATTGATTGGTCTTAAACAAGGATGTGTTCTTGCACCCTTTTTATTCAATTTATATATCTCTGACCTCTTCCCGGCACTCAACGAGCTGACATCACATGCTACGACCCTTGGTGGCCTTTCTTTATCGAATATTCTTTATGCCGATGACCTGTTCCTCCTCAGCAACACCAGAAGAGGGGTGCGGAGATTAATCAACCCCCTGGCAACATTTGCAGATGACAGCCAATTACAGGTCAACCTCAAGAAAAATAAGGTAATTCAGCTAAACTGGTCTACCTCTAAATAGCGCAAATGACACCTTAGTGAATCCACGATAGATGAGACAGCTAGCTTTGTTTACCTAGATGTCAAGATAGACTCAAGGACTTAATTTGCTCCACAAAAGGAAACAATTAAAAGGAAAGCCCTGGCTCTCAACTTTGCATTCACAACCATAGCGAAATCCATTCAGGTACATAACCTGCATCCTCTGGTTGCGGTAATTCATTCAAAATTACTACCATCTCTTTTCTATGGAGGTCAAGTAATGTTGGAGTCAGATGCCAGTCTACCTGACAAAATCGAAATAAGAACTTTCCAACTGCCAAATCAGCATTGCCAGCTCAAATTAGACTTGAGTTGTCGCTAGTGAGGCAGACTCTTGCAAGGCATGGGGGCATTTATAAAATGCTTAGATCTGCTGTTAAGGGGTCACTAGCCCACAGAGTCTGGGCAGAAATTAACCTCCAGAGAAGTAAAGAAGGCTACAAGAAGTATCTCGAAGGTTTATGCAGAGAGGACTGTTTATAATGCCAGAAGATAAAGTCGGTGCCAGAAAGAGCAGCTGCAGTCACTAAATTCCAATTGGATTTTGGGTACGCGCCAGAGGTTTATTCAAATTATATATGACCATATCCTTTACTTTACTCCTCAGGGAGCTCCACCAGTTGATGAAGGAAAGTCGGAAGATCAATCTGACTGAACCAGTTTATGGCTCTTGGCATACAGAACATCAGAGCACTACCAAACACTCTTAGGGGGTGGATGTCCATCCCCCCAGCACAGTCTACCCCATAGGGGGTGGAGGCCCATCCCCCCAGCACAATCCACCCCAGAGGGGGTGGATGTCCATCCCCCGCACAGTCCACCCCAGAGGGGGTTTATTGTCCATCCCCCCAGCATTGCCCACCCCAGAGGGGGTGTATGTCCATCCCACCAGCATTATCCACTCCATAGGGGGTTTATTGTCCATCACTCCAACATCCCCATCACAGTCCACCCCATAGGGGGTTTATTGTTCATCCCCCCCAGCATCCCCCCATCATTGTCTACCACAGAGGGGGTGTATGTCCATCCCCCAGCATTGTCCACCCCATAGGGGGTGGAGGGTGAACATTCCCCCCTACTCCCATGCAAAGCTTGTGAATTGTGTGCAAACATCCAGAATCAGTGAGACATTAAGAAACCAAATGCAGTTACATCCATCACTGTAGTGAACAAAAGCAGATTGTGGGGTTCAAACCCCCAGCAGTGTCAAGCACATAGGGGAGATGGTTATAACCCCCCATCAGTGTTGTCACCATGAGGTGATAGGGGGATCAAATCCCCAGCATTGTCAAGCACATAGGAGAAATGGGGTATAACCTCCACATCAGTGTAGTGACCATAGGGTGATAGGGGGATCAAACCCCCAACATTGTCAAGCACATTGGGGAGATGGGGTATAACCTCCACATCAGTGTGGTGACCAAAAGATGAGTGTTGGGTTCAAACCCCAAGCATTGACAAGCTCATAGGGGGCATGGGGTGTAACACCCCCATCAGTGTAGTGACACAAAGGTGAGTGTGGTGTTCAAAACCCCAGTGTTGACAAGCACATAGGGGACATGGTTCTGAACCCCCATATCAGTGGAGTGACCAAAAGGTGAGTGTGGGGTTCTGACTCCCAGCATGTGCAAACAAACATGTATGAATTTCTGAGGCCTAAAACCACAAGCAATGTAGTGACAAAGTGGTGGTTGTGTGCCAAACAAACACATATCTGTTGAGGCAAACATTGTTGTGCCTTCAAAAAATCCCCCTGCCATGTGGAGACAAGCATTGCCATTGTGGGCTAACACTGCCACCAATGTTCAATTGGACAATGTAAGGAGTGACCATCAAAATGAATAAACACACATTTGTTCACAAACAGACACACACAAAAGAAATACGCCAGAAACAACAGTGTAGACAAGATCCTGTTCCACACTGTGGCAGCAATGGCAAATCAAGAACATGATGAATGGCCGGATTGACGATGTAGGAGTCCCAGGGACAGTAGATAAACAAAAGAAAACAACATCGACTCACTGCCCACATAGCCAGTAGAAATACGTGGCTGAAGATGCACTAAAACAACCAGCCAACCACAGACTGCAGAACAACCACAACATTTGTGTGTGTGTAAGTGTCTCTAGGCTACCCCCGCACACACGATGGTGCTCTAAAATCCACTGAGACATATGCGTTCTGAGTATAATCCAGATGCATCTCCAATGCAGGTCCACAACAGTCCCCTGTGAAACAAGCTTGGTGGAACTCCAAACAATACATCATGAGACTGACTCTATATCCCTGGTACCCTCAAGGCCACTACACTGTGGTGACAGTATCCTGTCTGATGACTCTCTGTGATGCTAAATTATGATGTGGGCCATACTTTGGACCACATTCACTCTTGTGCACTGTGTCACGTGTCTTGTCAGAACAACTTCCATTTCACATACCCAAACATTACTCACAGGGTATGGCTTGTAATGTAAGGTCACAATGTAGGTAGGGGCCTTGCCAAGTTGCGAGTCAGATTTGGCCTGTCTAAACACCACACACCTTGATCACACGCAATGTGCATCAGCTAAGCCTACATTGAATGGTGACTTTGCACATGTACCCATGACAATCCCAGGGGTGGTGGATGGATCTGTGTTTTACAAACACAAGACACTTAGCTAGGCATTAAACATGATGGAATTTGTCACTCCGCTTAGGACTGAGTACATGTTCATAACGTGAGATGTATCAGACACATTTGGAAATTTAACACTGTCCCAGAACAATGAAACACTCAAGGAGGCCTACAAATAAGACATGTTGACATCAGGTGACAGGAAAGGGAAGAATCTGCTGAGTGTGAGCAGTCATACACACATACAAGTGCCAAACGCCAGAAAACAACTGAAAGATAAAAAAACACTCTGATGTTGGTAGCACAGATGTGACTCGTGGAATCCTAAATATGTCTAATATGAGTTTACTCACAGTGTAGGCACATATAGCAACCCACCCAGGGTGGATACTATATTGACTCTATTTGTCCCATGCACCCACATCACAGACACTCACAGTCAAATAGGCTGACAAATCACTGAACAATTTGGCAAGCCTCGCAGACAGGAACATCTGCAGGGACTAAAGTCTTGGTAGAAAAAGGGCTGTCAACACAAAAAAATCATGCTCACATAACACATACCATGGGCTTTGGAAAGATCACAGATTAACACTAACCCTGGGCGGCCAACTACGCTATGCTTGCGTAGTTTGCGTAGTTTGTGCTACTTCGCGCTACGTGAATTGCACGTAGCACAGTGCAAAAACACATAGCATAGCGTAGTTGTCATTTTTTGCTCGCGCGCGGTCCTCAACGTCAATTTGGTGACCGAGAGCGAGCAAAAAGAGATCCCAGCGAGACATTTTCCTCGTTCGCGATCAGCAATATCAAGTTGGCGATTGCGAGCGTGGAAAATAAACCTCCCGGTGACATTCTCAATGCGGGGAGGTCAGGTTTCTTATTGCGAGTGGTCGTGAATGCTCGCGACCGCTCGTGATGAGAAACTACCAGTCCGCGTTGAGAAAGCTGCTGCTCGAGTAAACATCTACTCGAGCGTCAGAAAACAACAGCTCGCACTATGAGAGATGCCGTTTTCAATGATTGCACAGTGCGGACAAGCATCTGGCACTGTGCAATAATCCCGAACAGCGCACTATGCAGTTTGCGTAGCGCTACGCGTATCTCGCGTAGTGCGAAGTGCACTTCGCGTAGCTATGCGTCGCAACTACGCAAACTACGCCCAGGGTTAATTAACACACTGCCAAGAGGTGATTTCACTACTGTGCAAGGTCCGCTGTGTCAAGCTTGGTCTTGGCGTGGGTCTGGCTTGTCAGAATGAGACTCGGACATTGACTAAACTATTACAACACACAGAATACTTGTTCCATCAGCCTGTGTACAGGTGGGTTTCCCAAGTCTGCGGCACGTAGTCATAATCCATGTTTACCAAGTGTCTCTGATGAGACAGATGACTTGTTCATCATCAATGTGCTAATATGCATGTCCATTGGAGTGGTGCGTACCATTAGAAACATTTAAAATGAGTACAAATGTCAGCCCAACATATGTGCTAAAGTGTAAGCCAAAGATGGGAGGTTGTGAAAAGAATGTCACACTCCTTGTCCAAAACAATGTGGATCCTGACAACCAGCAATTTCAGGCAACAACGACTCTCCTACATACTGTAATAGGACACATATCCCTTGGACCTCAGGCAGTCCATCACATTACTCTATATTGTTTTGTCCTCAAACAATATTTCAACAGCAATTTCAGTACACTGTTCAGCAACATTATGTACACAAAATGATAATTGCCAAAATAACAAAACATTGCGTTATTCAGCATTTAAGTGTGAAATCACGAATATCGAAGGAAAATAAGGCCAATGGCCAGTCCATGTCAATGAGTCCTTCAGGGGGTAGACATGATGAGTCTTCATCCAGTGCTTGCCTGCACTGACATAACTAGGAGAGAAGGACAGAAGATGCCCCAAGGAGGGGCATCTTCTGGGGCAGGCCAGGCACCGCAGGGACAGGATTAGGGAGTACCAGGATGGATAATGGGAGGATTGGAGGCTACTGGAGTGTCCGTAGCAACTGCAGTGGACAATTCGGATTGAGGGGATTGTGGCTCCACTGCAGTGGACATGTTTGACTGAGGGGGTTGTGGATCCACTGCAGTGGACATGTTGGACTGAGGGTGCGGGGCCTCCACTCCAGTGCTCATGTCAGATTGGGGGGTTGGGGGCTCCACTGCAGTTGACAGGTCAGATTGTGGGCCAGTGCCTCCACTGCACGGCCTAGAACTGACTGAGGGTATGGTGTTGTGGGAGTGGAAGTGCCTGTTGTAGGGGGTGAGGGCCTTCTCATCTTGGGGATGGTGTAATGAGGTGTGGGTGAACCTGGGATGGCTTTTGATGTGTGAACTTTGGGAGGGGTGGTCTTGGCTTTGGCAGATGTAGCTTTTGGGGGGGAAGTGTGGGATG
The DNA here is from genome assembly GCF_964204655.1 of Triturus cristatus. NCBI lineage: Eukaryota > Metazoa > Chordata > Amphibia > Caudata > Salamandridae > Triturus > Triturus cristatus. The sequence goes on along the minus strand of NC_140581.1, from coordinate 434,871,790 downwards.
GTGGTGGGGTTTTGCTTTTCTTTATCCTGGGGGATGTACGGGTGGGGGCCTCAGTGTTCGTGCGGTGGGGGATCTCTTCTCTGTGCGTGGTGATTTCTTCTTCCCTTTGCAAGTCTGGTCTGATGTATCAGTGGGGAAGAGGCCAAGGTCACAGAGGCAGGCCCTCTGGGAAGGAGGGGTTGCAGGAAAGTCAAGGGTAGGGCTTTTGAAGGGAGAGGTAGCTGAGGAATGTGGAGTGGTGGTGGATGGGTGTGTGTGTGTTCTTGCCCTATCCCCTGTGTGTGTGATGGCAGTCCCCTGAGTGTGCATGCATGTTTGTTTTGACTTTGTCTTAGGTTGCTGTATACTGCTTCTGTTTATTGGGGTGTGTGCATGTGCCTGTGTGAGTGTGCTTTCATCAGGTAGGTTAGTGTGGACTGTGGCTGGGGCAGAGGTAGGAGGGGTGAGGGACTGTTGTAGGAGGGACACTGCTGCCATCAGTGAGGAGGTCATGGACTGATTTGTCCGCTGTAGGGCAGACATGTCTGATGACATGCCCTCCATGTATGACACCAATTGTGTCAATAGACTGGTGTGTGCATGGAGGACACTCAGCATAGATGTCTGCCCCACAAGTAACTCTTTCAGAAAGTCCACAGACTCCACACTCAGGGCAGCATGGGTGACAGATGCAGGGGGCGCGGTGCCTGGACCAAAGGAGACATGCTCCCTCACATGGGAGTGTCCACGGACTGTTGGAATGGGAGCAGCTGGGAGGGTGGAGGTGGTGGTGGTGGCGGGGGCAGACTCTGTGGGTGCGGCCTCTGCTCTGGTAAAATCCACCACCACAAGGGAGTCATCACTGGAGCTGGATGGTTCATCAGCTGATGTTGATGTTTCTGAGCGGCCCTCAGTGTGGCTCCCCTCACCCTCTATGCCACTGGGTCCCTCATCCTCCTCCACTCCTCCACAGTGGGCCCCATCTGGCTAGCCGCTTCCTCCTGGTCCGTGGAACTGTCTCCTCCAGTTACCGTAGATGATGCTGTGAACAAGGAAGAGAAAAGATTCACATCAGTCATCAGCATATACTTGACACATGATTTCTTTTCACAACACATCACAGAGCAAGGCCTTGCATAATGTCAAAGCCACTATTCATTTTCATCACACATATGTAAACATGACACTTGTCAGTCTGCCAGTGAATCGTGGTTTCCAAACACATGATGGCAATGGAAACATCTGTTAGATGTATCTCAAATTAAAATAAATACATGGGCAACAGGAGTCTGGAAGCGGGTACACAAATGGGATGGACAAATTCCTAAGTTGACATGATGAACATACTTCCATTCCCAGTAACCATGATGGGCTCATGTCTTGAACTCCAATGCTAAAATGGTCTGCATGTAGGACAACTGACAAGTACAAATACTGCATCTTCAAACTTTTTTATGTTGCACACTATGCCACAGTCCTGTCTGGCTAAACAGTCTGTACTTACTCCTGTTGCCGGGCTGTAAATCAAGATTTTACAGTCAGCACCGGGTCACACTCATGTATAAACTGTTCAAGTAACATCTGTAGTGTTCAAGTATACATGTCCCCTAAGTGCTACATACAATTCAAACACTTTGACAAGTGTTCTACTGAGACATTGGAGTATATGAAGTCTCAAATCTGTATACCGGAACATTTTGCAAGCTCCCAAGAACAAAGTAATGCAGCATACACATATATGTGGAAGCTACCATTATGCACAGTCAAGGGATAACACACACATGTTTAGTCCTGTGTATCTGAGTCAATTTCCATAAATGAAATGTCTGTCTATATCCTATACATTTGCCACATGTGTAATAAAAAATAGCTTGGTCTGTACACACTGACACAGAGTTAGACACACAAATCCATATTTGCAATGGTTACATTGTGACCTGACACACACAAATAGGATGTGACAGTGTCTCAGATGGCCTGACTTGGCATACCTGTCCTTAGTCCATGTGAAACATGGGATTAGTGGGAGCACGAGGCCGGTTACTATACATTTTGAAAGCTTATCCATTTCATTTGTCTGAGGCATCAACATTGGTCTTACATGTTGCACACGTGTGTAGTATTAATCTCACAAACCTGTGTTTACCCAGATCAGCTAATCTTACATTTAGGTATGTACCACACAGAGTGCAGGTCATATTTCTGTCAAGTTGCTGATACATGTCAGACAATCACATCACTCATGATGGTCAACTCAGTGCTCCTGTTGTATATGGTGCTGTACACAGTAACCTTGAATTACAGCAAATACACAGGAGCCTAGTGACACATGTCACAGACAGAATGGGACACACCTGGGCATCAGATGAGAATAAGGCATCATTACATTTTGGCACAAAAGTGTTGTCTCAGCAGACAGACGACAAGTGGGAGTGTTACCAGGCTGAGGGAGTGCAACATCCATGTCAGACATAGTTCAGCAAAATGGCACAAACTCACCCCATCCTTGCTGCTGTCTGGCCTTCAACTGCCCATCCAGGTCAGGGAAGACCACCATGAGTATCCGGAGCATGTGGGGTGTCAGGGTCTGTCATCCACCCCTTTTGCGAGGAGGTGACAACTTCAGCTGGACTCTTGCAATCCTCCAGGTCCAGCCACAGAGGTCCTGCCACCTCTTCAGGGAGTGACGGATGCAGCGTTTGAAGACCCCCACAGATCTCACAGCCAGGACGATGGCCAGTCAAATTCTCCTGCTTCTGATGGGCGTCGACCTGTAAAGATGACACACCATTACTACACATGCTACATGTTTGTTCATCACACACGTGGACATATAGGTCATTGGTAGAAAGGCAGATAATGTATTAAGGTAGTTGAAGTATCAGCAGGGGCAGTTGTCCTGTGTGCAAGGCTGCCTTAACAACATGAGTACAGTGCATGAAATGAAATTGTGCAAGATACACTTTTACATCACTGTACCTGTCCAGAACATTAATCTTCTACACACTGTGAGACTTACAATAACTATGTGTGCATGCATGTCCGTGGGGATCACAATGCTAGTAGTGCCTGTTAGGAAACATGGTCTATTGAGAAGTCAGTGCAATTAACACTCACATGCTCCCCTGGTTTCCCATACAGCTTGCTGTACTATGGAAGGAGGCTGTCCAGCAGGGCCTGGTTTTCCTCCTCTGTGAAAGCTGGTGCCGTCTCACCAGTACGTGCCATTGCAGACCCCAGAGGATGCTGAGACAGCAGCAGTGGTAGGTTGAGATGTAGTCAAGTAGCATGTAGTGCAGGCAAGTGAAGTCTCTTGGGAACAGACAGCCTTATATCTGTGCTGCAGGGGCAGATTCTGTCTCATGGGTCCAAAGATATAGGTCTGAGATGTTCGCATTATCCACATTTTTCCAATTCATCACATTCCCCCCTCGTACACACCTACCGCGTCATTTAAATATACAGCATCATGACACTATTGAGTTTGATATATTGTTATTGTTATCCAACCGAATTTGTTTGCACGTGATTCATACATGCTGCATAAACGCATCTATCCCCATAATGACTAATAGCTAATGTGTGCGTCAGACTTGGTCTTGAAGTGTACGCCGTGTCTTTTGAATACCCACCCGTATCTGTACCCCTGAAGACCAATAGCCAATATGTTCATCCGTCTTGGTCTTGAAGTGTACGCCGCGTCTTTTGAATACTCACCCACATCTGTACCCCTGAAGACCAATAGCCAATGTGCGCGTCTGTCTTGCTTGGTCCTAAAGTGTACGCCGGGTCTTTTGAATACTCTCCCGCGTCTGTTCCCCTGAAGACCAATAGCCAATGTGTGCGTCCGGCTTGGCCCTGAAGTGTACGGCGCGTCTTTTGAATACTCACCCACGTCTCTCCCCATTACAGTCAACAGCCAAAGGATGCAATCCACACTATTTTGGCTGAGGCTCAGGTGCCCTACACCAATCAATAAGCCTGTCAGACAGAATAGGAAACTTTATTTCCTGCTTCATGCATGTGTAGGTACATAGCTTCACATGTCATATTGGACAGGGATCTTTCTTGCTCACACTCCCATGATGAGCCAAGTTTCATGGAGACCAAATCCATTGTGTGTGATGCACATCACAACTGTGAGTGACAACTTTACAGATCACCCTCCTAGTCCTGGACACAGTTCCAAGGGCCAATTGTGTAATCACAAGTTACAAACACCCAGAATAACAGCTGTAATGGACTGTGTGTTACAAAAGGCTTTTGAGACAGTATTTTTGGGTGAATCCACAGTATTTGCGTATTGTGCAATGCACACAATCCATTGTTTAGGTTGTTGATGAAATTCACTTTAAACATCAATCTGTATTTGGCATGTGAGGTGCTGTTGTGTCTGTGTGTCACAGACATATGTTTGTCATGTAAACAGATTTTGAAACACATCATGGGTGTTTCATGGGTGTGTGTGATGGTACGTTTAAGTCAGATGTTACGTCATGACAGTGTCCATGTGGCATTACATGATCCCTGTGTGTGGACCTTTCAAAACATGTGTCAGTTGGACCACACATCTATCTTTGCTATTTACTGAGGTTTGTGTTTAGTATGTGATGTTTGTTAAGATGGACTGTGACAGACCCCATTGATTGTTCACAGCACAGCATTGCACTTGTAAAACCATCAGGACATGAAATGTTCTGTGAGGGCCACATAGCTGGCATTTGTGTCAATGCTCAACAGTACACCCCTGACTTCATTGAGTCTTGCTTTGATTTTGCATGTGATATTTAGCATGTTAATTGCCACATTTAAAGGGAATTTATAATGTTTCTTTGTCACCTATGTATCGCAGGAGACAAGCTGTCCACAGACCCTTCCCCGACCTAGAAACCATGGCTAAACCGGAGAGCATCCAACGTTACCGCTTCATCAGACCACTCATTGAGGATTTAGCAGAGCAGTTGGCCCCACATTTGCAACCTGGATGCCCATTTCCATCTGCGCTGACCCCCAAGGTGAAGGTGATGGCAGCCCTACATTTCTTTACCACGGGAACCTTCCAGTACACTGTAGCTACTGCTGGTGCGATGTCACAGACAATGTTTAGCCGTGTGCTTCGTGATTGTTTTGGAGGGAATGTTGCATTTGCTGAACCGGTACATCAAATTCCCAACACCATGACAATTTGTTGACATCAAGAGTTACTTTTATGCTTTGGGGAGAATGCCACATGTCATTAGCTCCATAGATGGTACACATGTGGCTTTGGTCCCACCACAAGCAAATGAACAGGCATACAGGAATCTGAAGCATTTTCACTCCATCAATGCCCTGGTGGTATGTCTGCCTGACATGACAATCTCACATGTCTGTGCACGTTTCCCAGGATACGCACACGACGCGTACATCATGAAGAATAGTAGGATCCCACAGATGATGTCACAGCTGCCAAATCAGCATGCCTGAATTGTTGGTGTGTAATGTCTGTTTATGTTGTGTGTTATTTGCATGTCGGGTTATACCCTCTTTTCAGACACATGAGATGTTTTAAATTTTAATGTAGGTGACTCTGGATACCCCAACATGCCGTGCTTGCTGACACCACTCCAGAACCCTATCACCCCTGCTGTCAGCCCATTACCTTGAGGGTGGTAAGGAGTGGTAAACTTGTAGGTTACCCCACACTCCTTCCACAGAGACTTCATATAATTCGAAATGAAGTTGGTGCCCCGGTCTGACACCACCTCTCTGGGGAACCCCATGCGGGAGAAAACACCCATCAGTGCCCGTCCCACCACGGGGGCCGTCACTGTGCGGAGAGGGATGGCTTCCGGGTACCGGGTGGCATGGTCCACCAAGACCAGGATAAACCTGTTGCCCATGGCTGTCTTGGGGTCCAGTGGCCCCACAATGTCAATTCCCACTCGCTCAAAGGGGGTACTGACGACGGGAAAAGGTTGGAGGGGAGCCTTCTGCTTCCGCCCACTTTTCCCACTTGCCTGGCAAGTTTGACAGGTCCTACAATGGATATCTGAATCCCTTCTCATCTGGGGCCAATAAAAATGGGTGACAAGCCTGTCATAGGTCTTGTCCTGCCCCAGATGTCCAGCTAACGGAACGTCATGAGCCAACCCCAGTAGGAAGGCTCTGAAGCGCTGGGGTACCACCAGCACACGGGCTGACCCAGGTTCAGCAGCCTTAGGCTCGCTATACAGGAGGTCGTTCTCCCAGTAGACCCAATGTGATCCTGACTGCTCACCTGTCGTTTGGGCTGAGGCCTGCTGCCTCATACCCACAAGAGAAGGGCACACTTTCTGCTCAGCACAAAATTCCTCCCTGGAGGGACCACCATCCTGCTGCCAATGGGTCAGTTCGGGCAGGTCTCCCAGTTCGGCCACTTGTTCTCCTGTCGGTTCCAGGGCATCCCCCTCAGGGTCTGCTCCCTCCTGGACCGCGGGAACGATGGGGGACGGTTTCCCTCGCCCCCTGCCTCTTCTCTTCACGGTTGGGACCTGGGCCATACTTTCAGGCTCCAGGGCCCCATCAACACCCTTACTGACTGACATGGACCGGGTGGTCGCACACACCCACTCAGGCAGACCCAACATTTCCAGATGCGATTTTCTCTCCACCTTAGCCCAAGGGGAGTCCTCCAAATCATTGCCCAGGAGACAATCAACAGGCATGGCGGGCCTCACAGCAACCTGAAGAGTACCTGAGACCCCCCCCCCACTCAAAGGGAACTTGAGCTACCTCACACTGACTCTGTGAGTTGTCAGCAGCTACAACGGGGTAGAATGCCTGGACACCAAGTGACACTTGACAGCTGTCACACTCGCTCCGGTGTCTCTGAGAGCTTCCACCCTATGGCCATTAATGGTCACCCACTGCCTATATTTCTTAGTGTTACTAGGCAGAGGGGTTGGAGAGACCATTTCCACGTCTCCTAAAGAGACCAGGGACATTTCTGCGGGACCCCACCCACCGGGGGCACCCATCTCATCCCCTCCCAGGGCTACACTCGCTACCTGACGAGGGGGTGCACGCGGCGGTGCATTCGAATCCTTCATGGGACACTGGGGATCATAGTAACGGTGTCCCACCTGCTTACAGGAATAGCAGGTCATGGGGCCCCTGTGAACAGGTTTACCTGTCGGGGCCTCTGGCTTCTTTACAGGGGGAGGCTGGGAACCCTTCCTTTGGTTCCCTTGGGGACTACTTTGGGGCCCTTTCTGAAACTCCCTCTGTTTACCCCTGTCCCCCCCACTCTTCTGCTGGGGACCCTGCCCACCTTTGGCTGAGTCTCCCACTGGACCCTTGTGGACCCTGGTACTGACCCAGCGGTCCGCCTCCTCAGCAAGTTTTCTAGGGTTAGATAGCTTGCTATCAACAAGGTGCTGGCGTAGCTCTGGAAAACAGTTGTTAGACAAGTGCTCCCAAGCAAACAAATCATAAAGAGCATCATAACTATCAACCTTGCTACCCTTTATCCAACCATCCATGGTTCTGCAGAAAAAAGACACATATTCAACCCACGTAGTACCAGGCAACTTCTTACATTCTCTAAAGGTTTGTCTGTACTTTTCTGGGGTTAAGCCATATCTCAGCATTAAAGCATCTTTCATATGAGTATAAGACATCCTATCCTCAGCAGGAAGGCTCAACAAGGTATCTCTCCCCTCGTTTGTAAAGCGGCTCCACAACCCCGTTCCCCAATCCTTCTCAGGGACCCGGTGGGCCAACAATGCTAACTCATATGCTTTAAACCATTGGCTAATATCTTCATTCTTACTGTAATCTTTGATCACATCCTTAGGAAAATAAAACCTACTTTCTGCAGGCATAGATGGAGCGCTGCCACCAGAGGGATTCAACTCTAAACTCTTCGTTTTAAGCTCCATCTCCCTCACCATCTTCTCACGTTCAAACGCTAATTTCTCTCTCTCAAAATCTAATCTTTTGCTCTCCATTTCAGCTTCTCTCTTGCTTCTTGCATTCTCTAATTCCAACTGCCCTCCTAATTTAAGTTTTGCCATTTCCAACTTGTACCCCCTCTCCTTCTCCCTGTCTTCTAACTCTTCGGGGGAAAGGCTCCTAGAGGACGCACTACTGCCTGGAGATGACACTGGCCCACCTGTGGGCTCTTCCTCTTCCTCTTCTTCTTCCTCTTCCGGTACCACCACCGGATCAGAGGGATTTCTGGCCTCTAACCAGGCCTTCAGCGCTTTGAGGAAGCCCTCTTTCTTTGAGACACCTGTGGTAGGAACTTTAAACTGCTTGCAAAATCCTTTTAGATCTTTTAGCGTGTAGGAATCTATCTTCTCCTTATCAAATTCCCCCACAACATTCTCCACAGGTGTAGCAGCTCCGGCATTCTCCATGGTCAAAACTGGCAGTGTTTAAAAAAAATAAGCTCCAGGAAAGCGGAGAACAAAAATAGAATATCCTACCAAAACAGATTGTGGCTGCGTTATGGTCTGCTTTCACTATGTAGCGTACACTAATCACTGCACATGAGTCATAAATGCAAAGTTCAATCCCACCGCTGCCACCAATGTTAGAAATGGGATTTCTGGTTGGCTAAGGCTTGCGCCAAAGTCAGGCAGAAACCACCACTCTAGTCAGGGCAAGGAAGCTACACGCCAAAGATAACCCCTGCTCACCCCCTTGGTAGCTTGGCACGAGCAGTCAGGCTTATCTCTGAGGCGATGTGTAAAGCGTTTGCGCGCGCACCCAGCAACAACACCCAAGGCCCACCACAAAGGAAACTCCACACAAGGTATTCTATAAAAATAGCCTTTGTATTATACACAACACATTAGAATAAAACACACACTTTACACTGTGCCAACAGGCACGGGCAGAATTTACAAGGGATTATATGTACAGGGGACAGGGCCACATGGACCACTGTCAGGAATTAGCACTTTGTAGAAATAGCACTTAGAACGTAGGAATAATATTTTAGAACATAGCACACAATAACACATATAACACCCAACCAGTAACTACTGGTAACCAGAAAGTACCACCTACGCAACCCTAACCACCTTTAGGAAAATACTGCGCAGGGAATCAGGACCTCACCAGCACCACCTGTACTAGGAGAAAAACAACCACCTAAGTATCACTCTACCTGTAGGGGTCTAAGCACATAAACACAGGATGCATAAAATACATTTAGAGGTGTAAAGCAAAGCACATGACGCATAAACACATTCAGAGGTGCAGGAAAGGTACAATGGCGCAAAAACTCACATTAGCCACTATCTGTGGCAATCCCTGGGCCAACTGGCCTAGTAGGGGCAAGGACGCTCTGTCCCAGTAAAGCTGCGCCAGCCAAAATGTAAATTATCCCCAACCTAAACGTGGCAGTTGCCCACTAAGTGCTGGGCAACTGGAGAAATGCTGGGGCCAACGTTGGAGCCTCCCAGGGCTCTGAACAACTGAAATGCCCCCCCTAGAGCCTCGCAGGCTCTAAATAATAATGTGCCCCCTGGAGCCTGTCAGGGCTCGATTTAAAATATTGCCCCCGACGTTGGAGCGACCTCCGCGCTCAAGAACTACAACAATGCCCCCGAGTACGTGGGAGCCTTCTAGGCTCGAGACCAACGTGCCCCGTCGTTGGAGCATGCAATGCTCTCAAGAAATAATGCCCCAGGGTCGGAGTCCCTCTGGACTCTACATTCACGGTTGTCCCTTCATTGGAGCGGCCCGCTGCCTTCCGGGGCCGCTCTGCTCCACAAAAGGACTGCCCTCGAAATACTGGGTGCCGGACGTTGGAGTCCCGCTCAGGGGCTCCACAGCCGAGGAGACACTGCGCAAGGCGGAGGAGGGACCCACGGGGACGCCCGCACTCACCTTTGGTTTGATAGGCGGCGTCTCCTCTCTCAGGGGTCTCCTCCGCGGCGCGGACCTCCCTCGACCCGGGACTTCGATCGGAGCCGGCCGAGCTCCGGACTTCTTGCTTCCGGTTCCTCCTCCTCGTGTAGGAGCGCGGGGTAGGCTCCCGTTGCTTCCTGTTTGAAGACCCGCCCACGTCCTTAAGGAGGTCGCCTGACTTCCGGGTGAAGCCCGGCTGCGGCGGTGGTTTTCTCTGTGGCGAGAAATACGGGGTAGGCTCCTGTTTTTGGATGAAACAACTGCGGGGTGGGCACCCGCTTGAGGACAAGCAATCTGTATGGCGGCAATAACGCGGGGTAGGCTCCCGCAAATATTACGTTATAAGCGGGGTGGGCACCCGCCAACGAACACGGCAAGATACCCTGGCAGGGTGGGCACCTGCCAGGGGATTTCAGGATTGGCGCCGCACGGGGGAAATGCCGGGTGGGCACCGGCTTGCAGGATCCCAGCGCTCACAGCGCTACATAGCAGAACAGCGCTCCCAGCGCTACAAGAAGCCCAGAAAGCGCTCCCAGGCGCTATAAGCAAAGGAAAGTTCAGCAATAAAGTCTTGCAAGGGCAGGGGGCAAGGACTGGGCCCAGGGGCCAGCTCACAGGGCCCTCCAATTATTGGGGGTACCGTAGGGCCTAGTGATACGGCACGTACTCACGCGTGTACGGGCCGTACACGCGTGAGTACGTGCCGTATCACTAGGCCCTACGGTAACACAACTATAGTGATAGGCACGTAATCACGCGTGTACGGCCCGTACACACGTGAGTATGTGCCGTATCACTAGGCCCTACGGTACCCCCGACAATAGTGATAGGCACTTACTTACGCATGTACGGGCCGTACACGCGTGAGTACGTGCCTATCACTATAGTTGTGTTACTGTAGGTCCGAGTGATACAGCACGTACTCACGCACGTACGGCTCGTACACGCGTGAGTACGTGCCATATCACTAGGCCCTACGGTACCCCCAACTATAGTGATAGGCACGTACTCACGCGTGTACGGGCCGTACACGCGTGAGTACGTGCCTATCACTATAGTTGTGTTACTGTAGGTCCGAGTGATACAGCACGTACTCACGCACGTACGGCTCGTACACGCGTGAGTACGTGCCATATCACTAGGCCCTACGGTACCCTCAACTATAGTGATAGGCACGTATGTGCCATATCACTGTAGTGATGGTGCCCTAGGGGTACGTGTGAAACGCGCCATACCTGTGTGGGGATTTAAGAATTACAATGGGGACACATGAGGGACAAGTATTTGGGCCTAAATGCATGCTGGTTTTCATGGATACCGAGTTTCAAGTTCAAAATTTAACATCATGTGGTCTGGAAAAAGCAGTTTTCCACATTATACATTGTTGCAAAGTGGTTGTTGACTTGACATGATGCTGCAAAATCGAAAGATGCAAGGGCTGTCACTGGTGTATGTTTAAAAGGATTGGAGGAAACGTAGGATGCAAATGAGTCTGACCAATCACTCTGTACTCCTGTAAATGAAATAGGCCAGCAAGGCAGAAATAAGGCAGCCAGAACCCATGAGAGGGCACTTGCCTGCACAACATGTCAGTCGATACCACTGCTGCTGTTTTGTCTCCCTCTGGCACCATGTCAAGGACTGTGGAGAGGGCCCAGCCTTTCACCCAGGAGGAGAACGAGGCCCTGCTGGATGTGATCCTCCCACGGTACCCCATGCTGTATGGTCGACCAGGGGAGCAGGTGAGTGCTGACTCCACTACCTTTGCCTGTGCACCTTTATTGTGTCTGTCACTTCTGGCATTGTGGCGAAGGTGTGACAGACATGCAATGTTGGTTGGAGTGGGTCCCAGGGGGGGGGATGGCTTATGTCTCTCATGCAGGGCTTGATGTAGTTCATGTGTGCACTCCTCACTTGCATTGTGCTTACTGTGACATTCACTGCATAGTGCATGGCACATTCAGCCAGCCTAATCCCCTTGGGCATTCTTGTTCTATTGTCCTGCGGTGATTTAGTGGTCACCCCGGTGTGACAGGTGACTGCACCCACAGATGTGTGTGAGAGTTGAGTGGAGCTGTGGTGAGAGTGGTGAGGGTGTCCAAATGATGTGTACGCCCCCTGGACATTGATGTGTGTGAATGTTTCTTGTCATGTGGGTGAGTGTCTATGTGGAGTGTTGTACCACAGCTGCATGGAGGAGGCAACTGCTCAATCCATCTGATGTGTGAAGTAAGCCGTGCTGTGTGTCTGACTTGCTGAGCTAGCCCCACACCTGTGACCCCCCCTGGCAAGTGGCACATGTGCAGAGTGAGGTTTGCATCCGCTGTTGCCAATGGCAAGTGATTGATGTGTGCCTGTGTGTGTCTGTATACTCTGATGAGGTTTCGTCAGTGGCCTGGGGCATGTGACTGCTTTGCGGTGCTGTCCATCAGCCTTGTGTTGCTTGGGATGCACAGTGTGTGCCATGATCAGGGATTGTTTCGCACACCTCATGCCACCTGTGTACTTACTATGCCATGTAGTGCATTGGTGCGTCCACAGTGGAAAAAGTCCCTATGACTAAGGTGCTATTACTTGCCAGCATACTATGCCCTGTTCAACAAATCTAAGATGTTCACATGTGTGTCTCTGTGACATGGTGCAGGTGTAGTGATGCTGTCCCACTTTGTCATCCACACAGGTATCCCCCTACCACAAGGGGATGATCTGGAAGGATGCCGTCAAGGCCGTGCAATCGGTGGAGGGTCGCAGTCGGTGCCTGCCACAAGTGAGGAAGAGATGGCAGGACATCCGGTGCTGGACCCAGAGGATGGCCCGGGTCATGCTGAAGGAGGAGGCTCCTCGCAAGCATGGCGGGCACCGGCGCCTGACCCACCAGATGCGGCGTGTCCTGGCGGTGGTCTTCCCTGACCTGGATAGGCGGATACAGGAGTTACAGCAGCAGGAAGGCGGTAGGTACATGTGTGTTTGTTGTGTGTCACCAGCTTTTGTAGCTGCTCAGTCGCCTGGATACACTGCCAGGCTATATATGTGCAGTGCATATCCTGTTCCCCAAAGTCAACCTGTGCTGTTCTTCCTCCCTTCCCCTCCTTGACATGTGTTACCTGGTCTGTGTGTTATCACTATTGCACATGGTCATCTAGGCTGCCAGTTTATCAAGGTGCACACTGCTTTCAGCATCATGTGTGGGGGTGGTCTGCCTGTGCCCTGTCCAGTTCAGTCATTTGGGGGTGCATAATTGTTGGCACTGATGCTGAGTCTCAACATAGGAGTGTGAGGGTTCAAATGAACAGACTTACAGCATGCATTACCAATGTTGTGGCCTCAGACATGATGTGCATGAGTGGGATATATGCATAGTTCCGGGACAGTTGCTCCTGTAACAGTCAGCTCATTCCAAGACCTTGGAGCAGTGTGCACACTACAGTCCGCTGACACAGCCTGCCATCCTACTTATGTGTGTCATCCAACACTGCGCACATTCACTGTGGGTTCATCATGGCTCTGCCTCTGTGGCATTGTTCCCTGGCCTAGGTAGTAGTTTTCACATGTGTGATACATTTGCCCACTGGACAGGGATACACCAGTTTGCTTGTGCATACTCACACTGGGCAGTACCTGTGTGGCTATTCACAACAATCTGTTGATGTTTGTTTGTGACCAATATGTTTTGGCAGCCCTACAAGGTGATGTCGTGTTAATGAAGCTAGTTTTCAAGCACAGTTATTGTAACCCTGAATAAGAGGTGTCACTTCTTGATCGGTATCAATTACATTGACTCAGGTATGGGTGGGTGTGTGCGGGAGGGGCGTACATGTTCAACCCTGATGTTTCATTGCCAGTTCTGACTTGTGTGTGATGATTCGCAGTACAGAAAGTCATTGTGCAGTGCCCCCGTGATGTTGGCCAGTGCTTAATGTTCGTGCTTCATTGCCTGTGTCAGTTTTTGACAATCATGTATCCTGCTTCTACATTTTTAGCACCTGTGTGTGGTTCAGATGCTACACAGTTGTGACTTTGTGTGCTGACATCTGTGGGTACATTCTGGCTTGCCATGAGGGGGAACCCACAGTACAGCTAGGCTTTTTTGCTAAACAATTGCAGGCCCATTAGCTTATGCATTGTCCTCGGTGTGGACATGTGTTCCACTCCAGATGACAGTCAGTAGGTCTCCTCCGGAACTCTGCCGTGACGCCTGCTGGGACATCGTCAGTTTCATTTTTCCTGTTTCACACCAGCTGGGAACATTGCCCGTTTCCTTCCTCTTCCCCGTTCTACCTAGGGGTTGTGAGGATTTCTCATCCGTCGCTGAACTCCAGCTGATTGAGAAGCCAGCTCCAGCCTCAGGAAGGCATGCCGTCGCTTCGGTAAGCTGGCGTTTCTGACATTCTTACGCGCGGCGCGCGTGCAGTCGTAAGGAGTTGCTCGCTGCCCTGACTCTGTTCATGACCTGTATTTGCGGACATATTGGGATAGAGAGATTTCTTAAAACCCTGTCACAGACGGCAGAGATCATTGTGGAGTGTACGTTTTTTTTGTTTATTTATTTTTTGCAACTAAACTATTGACTCTGCAAGTTTTGTGTTCTCAACAAAACTTTATTGACTCTGCCAGTACACACTGCCCTGCCACTGCTTCCTATTGGGAGTGAACAGCTCTGGATTGATCTACTCCGCTTATTGTTCAACCCTGCGGAATACGAAGTTCTTCTGAAGCTCATCTGTTGGGTTTTGCTGTTTGGAGGGTCCACGGAACACTGTAAAGGAGGGCACTTTGTTGGTGCTGGACTTCTGCTCACGAAGGGTCGTGTCGCTGGTGGGAGCTATTCCGCACTCGGCGGACAGTCTGCACGCTCCCAGCGTGCACTAGACTCCAGGGCTACCTGCCGACTTCACCGGGGGATTGCGAGGACCAGCAGCCCCTACATCTAACAGCTGGTGCCTCTTCCCCCGGAGGTCACGCCCCCTGTCCCTCCCATTATAAATTGACTAGCCCCAAACGTAACGCGGGACGCGCGCGAAGCCCGGGCCAAGGGCGGGCCCGTTTAAGCCCGTTCAAGACCGGGCAGGACTGGACTGGGCCACCCTATTTACAGTTTGTATTTTAAATTTCTGGTACTGTCATTTTATATTGACATCATTCATATTGGCCCGTGAACATTTATTGCTGACTAATATTTTTATAATTTACACGGCATAATGTCCCCGAGAACCACTAGGAATACTGTTAAAAAGCAGGCTCAATTAGCCGGCGAGATCATTGGCCCAATTGATCAATTCATAACTAAAGCTAACGATGCTATTGAGCAGGGCATTATCTTACTGGATCGAAGGATCTCACAGGACTTGACGATAGCCAGGCGCTCTTCGATGGGCCTGCTGGGCACTGCAAAAACCCCCTCACGTCCTGTTGATCTACCTCCTCCATCGATAGTGCACGCAGAAATGCACACTGTCCCCTGCACAGTGGACCTCTCTGCATCTCTGTTTCTGTCTGATTCCCATTTATCCTTGGAAAAATCTCCTGTCATTTTTGCTACTCAACCAGATAACACCTCCTTTTCCCCAAAGGCTAGGGGTACACGAGAAGGAGCTATCCCTAAGAAAACAAAAAGGAAGTCAACTGTTAAGCCTTCCCATTCTACCATTCCATCTGCCACAACTATCTCTGTAACCTTTTCTGTTTTAAATTTTCCCCCGGAAAATCCTAACCTTCCATCCCCCTATCATTCTCCTTCACTGACAAATGTTCAAATAGTGGATTCCATCCCCGCTAATTTGAACACAAATACCACCAGCTCAAGCAGCAACTACAGCTGTGAAGATACGATGAATGGTAATCTTACAAGTAATGCATGCACCAACGACAGCTTATTGCTTACTAGAATTGGTGATCTGTTTAAATCTCACCTGGAACCCATAGAAAAGGCCCTACACATGGTTCAGTCTCAACTTACTCAACTGTCCCTCGTACTATCCCAAAGTACAGGTAACAAGATGGATTCCAACTTGGCGAAAGGCAGGCCTATCACCTTAAACACTCCAAACGCCAAAGCGTCAAAAACAGGAACCTCCGTCCAGAACTCTAAAACCAATAAACAAAAAGTCCCTGAGAAGCCTATTCACCATCATTCCCTCGCACCTGTAATCAAGCCACAACCACCTCCTAAATCTTCTAACCCGTTACTACCTCGCTCTGTAACCAATTCTAACCCAACAGCACCTCCTCTACCAAATCTTCCTCCTTCCCTTCCCTCTTCTATAGTCCCTATTCCCGCTCCTGTTCAATCCAACATTGCTACCGGCTTCAACACCATTCCTAACAACCGTAATAAGAAGATTCCCCCTATCCATCTTCCACTCGAGGCCTCTCCTTATGTAGTAATAATGACTGGGGTTCCGGAACTCCCCCCAAACCAGGATGAACCGGTTTGGTCCCTAAAAAATAAAGTAATCTTTTGGTTGTCCAATAACAGACCGCTTCCAACTTTTATGGACAACAGAGTTACTACAGTGCGTAGAGTGCCTTGGCTAGGTAACCAACCAAAAAACATACAGGGCGACTGTATAATAGTAAACTTTGAAAATCCCAACACAGTCGAGTATGTTTGCTCTTGGGGTGACCAATCTTCTACCGAAGGGATTGCAACCCATAATTTGTCGTACTTCTATCCCCCTAATACACGGCGTAATGCAGGTCCTCCATGGTCCTGGACGAGGGTAGGGAACTGGGGCGGAATTAGAGACCGTAATCAGTGGTCGGGGCACGGCCTTAGCAACCCACCACCAGGCTACTTCAGCAATTGGAGAGGTCCACCACTATCCAACAGATATGAATGCCTGGACATGGTGGATTGACTATCATCTCTACCTATGATAGACAGCAGTTACATCAGCGTCTCTCCTAACTTCAAAGTCCCCTGTAAGATCACTCGGGGGGCCGGCTCCTTCCCGCCATCTTCGTATGGTCCCCAGTCCGAGTCTTTCCCTCCCCAGTATACCCTGGTCCAACAGCAGTCATCTTCCCCTCACCAGAACGCGTGTTATACCATGCCAGCTACCCCTGCAGACTTGCTCCCAAATTCACAATTTATTACTCCCCAACCCAGGGAGCCTAAACCCAATCCTCCTCCTTCAGTTATAACCACCCAGTCCCTATCTCAACTCTCACATTCCTCCGCTGAACTTCAGCTTCCAAATTGTACTTTTACATCAACCCAGGATCTTCCAATTATATTCTGGAACGTAGCTGGCTTAAGATCGAAAATCCATCTTCAGTCTTGGGTGGAAGTAACTAATAAATTTAAGTTAATCTGCCTCGAAGAAACTTGGGCAATTGACCCTATCCACATACAGGGTTTTAAAACATTTCACCTTCCTCCCTTACCGTCCACTCATGGTAGACCTAAGGGCGGCTTAGCCATCTATGTTTCGAATTTAATTCCTTTTACTATCATGGAAGTTCAGTTAGTCTCGCCAATTTTCCAAATCCTTAAAATAGTTCCAGACAATAACTCTAGTTATTATCTCATCAATATGTATAATAACTCCTCACCTAGCGACTGTGTAAAATCTTTGTCGGAAATTGCTTTGTATTTACAAGATCAAAAAGCTATGAGTCAAGAGTTAAATTGTCATCTTGTGTGGGGTGGGGACTTCAATGTGTATCTGTGTAACAAATATGACAAAGGTATCTGTGGGCTTTCAGACGAGCACGATGCCCCCTTGGCCCACTTCACCCATAACGCTGTGGGTCAAGCACTAAATACCTGTATTTTTGCATTAGAACTTGAATTCGCCAACATCCTAGCGTGTCCCGCTGTAGAGTTTAAGCCGACTTTTCATGGTAAAGGTGCCTCCACTACCATTGATTTTATCTTATGCTCTCAATCCTTAAAAAACCGATTGAAGCAATTTTCAACTGGCACTGATCCTTCAAGTGACCACTATCCAAATAGCATAACCTTAGCATTAAATATACCACCTTCAGCCTGCCCAAAAACAAGTCTCCTAGCGCAGCATTCTCTGGAGATGAACAAAATCAATGGTTATACTGTCAAGTGGTCGACGATCAATCCCACAGAGATCACTAGCAAGATTATTCAAAAAACCCTTCCTCTGATCTATCAGTGTTTGGAGCCGTCTTCCTCCCCCAAGCTGATCCTTTCTAGCTTCACCAAAATATTAGAAGCCATCAGACAAGAGCTCACTTGTTCCTATAAGACTCTTGCCAATGATAAGGATTCAAGAGGGTGGTTTGATTCCCGCTGCCGCAAAGCGCAGCGTGCATTGAAAAACGCTCTACAAAAAAAGATTAGGGTCAAGCCCCAAATTGCCTCTTTGAGGAAAAATTATAAGATGGCACAGCAATCACGCAAACAGGAAATAAAAAATAACCTCTGGGCCCAATTACATCAGAGTACTTTAACCAAGGACTCTATCATGTTTTGGAGAACAGTCAAGGCCCCTTTCCTAGTTGATGAAACTGCGATAGAGCATCTAGACGTGGCAGTACCTGCTGACAAATGGGTAGCTCACTACTCGCAGATCTTCGCGGATAACCCCGTGATAACTGAGGCCCCCAGACCAGAGGCGGAAGCTCCTACTAGTAATAACATCTTTCCCATCGATCTCTATTTCGATCTAGAGGAGATAATCACAGCACTGACCGCCCCAAAGACCGGTAAGGCGCCCGGTCCAGACGGGGTCCCCTTAGACATATTTGTGAGCAACATAGATCTTTGGTCTCCAATTGTCACACAGGTCATGTCTGCAGTTACCCAGATCGGCCTTTTTGACTCTTGGTCCACCTCTGTGCTTCTGCCCATTTTCAAAAAGGGAGATCGGGACAATCCAGCCTGTTACAGGCCCATCTCCCTTTTGGATTCCCTAGGCAAGGTAGCTGGCAGATTAATTCTGGAGCGTTTAAGGGACTGGGCCACAGAGAATAAGATCTTAACTGATCTACAGTTTGGGTTCCAGGAGGGCCTGGGCACTGTGGAACAGGCCTTAAATCTGACCTTGCTTATAGGTAAATATGTAGGGGCCAAAGGTGGTAAACTTCATCTAGTCTACGTGGATTTGAGTTCCGCATTCGATTGCGTAATCCACTCCAAGCTTTGGGCGATTTTGAAAAATCTGGGCATAGATCCTGCACTGCTGAATTTTCTCCGAGAGCTATACTCGGATGCAAAAGCATGCGTGAGATATGGTATTAAAGGGGAGCTTACGGAATCCTTCAATATTGAAAAAGGTGTAAGGCAGGGATGCGTCCTTGCTCCATTCCTATATAACATCTATACTAACGGACTGGAGCAAGCGATGTTGGTTGACAGCAAAGATCTACCCTGCATAAGCTCCCGCCCTATTCCTGCATTATTGTATGCAGATGATTCAGTCATCTTAGCTAGGACACCTAATCAACTCCAGATCCAACTAGATAAATACTGTGAATTTATGTCTTCTCTTGGTCTTAAAGTCAATAAATCTAAGACTTTTGTTATGAACATCGGGAAAAGAGCCCAAAAATGTAAATCTCTCTTTATCGAGAAGACCAGATTAGAAACTGCCACCACCTATCCTTATCTAGGTATCCTTATTGACAATCACCTGTCCTGGAAACCTGCTATATCTAGTAAAAAACTGCAGTTTCAACGTACAACATCTGCACTGACCTCGTTTTCCAGGAAATTGGGTAAGCCCGCTCCTACTGTGCTCTTGCAGATTTACCAAGCCAAGTGTATGAGTGTGGCAACATACGGTGCAGGAGTCTGGGGCTATGTGCCTGCTGACGACCTACAAATTACAGAAAACTCCTTTCTGAAATATATACTAGCCCTCCCTCGTAGTGCTCCTACCTTCGGCACCCATGTGGAACTCGGTCGGGAGTATCTGACTGATATCATTAGCTACCAACCGATTCTACTTTGGCACCGTATATGGACCCAGGAGCAATGTCATCTAACTAGGTCACTAATATCTGACTGTCTCACTTTGTCCTACTGGAAAAAGATTCCCTGGCTGCTATATGTATCGAGATTTTTGTCAGATTTGAATCACTCTGCATATTTTACTGATCCCGAATCCTTAGTGGACATATCTAGAAAATCTTTGAAAAAGCTATGTGCTGACCACTTGAGTGATCTTCGTTTGTGTTCTGAACTTGTGAAAAAATCAAACGTTCATTTAACGATGGTCCAATTTCCTCATGGCATTCAATTTTATCTGTCATTTTTTCTGTCAAATTATGAGAGATATGTTTTAACCAGATTTCGGTTTGATCTATTTTATCGTCTTGTTTCATTGCCTGTGCCCTTAGACTGGTCACGGGAACTACCAAACTGTCCCTGTGACGGTCTTACTCGCCAGTCAACTTTGCATGTAACCTTTTTCTGCGGTTTCTATAAGTCCCCGCGGAAACGTTGGCTGGTTCCTCTGCTTCGACATATAGGGCTGAGAAGATGCAGACCGGCTCTTCTGGCACTTCAAAATCTAGATACCCCGTATGTAGCCAAAACTGTAGCCTGCTTTCTTAAAGCCTGCTTGAAAATTCATTTTCAACTATCGGCAAATGTTTCTTAGGATTTTACCGCTTATTCGGTTATTATTCCTGTATATAGAGTGTTAGTGTTTACTCCTAAATGTCTGCTTCCCTCAACAGCCATTACCAAACTGAATTTTTACTGATTATTTGCGCTATTATTGTTGTTCTTAGAGTGTCAGTGTTTTTATGTAAATTGCCTCCCTTTTTAAGCAGTCAGTGGGCAAACTGATTTTTATTTTTATAATGTTGTAAAGCTTCAAATGAACTTTTTATGATTGTAAATTCAATCGAAATAAAGTATTTTACTACTACAGTCAGTAGGTCATATGTGTAGCCAACTGTGTGATGAGGTGACGGATAGCCATGTGACAAATGACATTATTCAAGTTGTTACTCAGAGAAAATGTCCATTGGCACTCACTACACCTGTCGACATGTCTCAATCTTTCATATGCTTGACCTTGTTGTTTTGTTGTGAAGGACAATGATGTGCCTGCATGACAGATGTCTCCCACTGAAGTGCACAAGACACCACCTTTACACTTTCCAGGGACACGCTGGCACATTTTAAAGTAAGGCACAGTTTGAACAAAACTAGTTTGGAGTTCATACATATACATGTTCCCACAGTGTGGTAGCATTTGGGTTAGTCCTTGGTTGTTGCTGATACCAACTTACGAGTGTCAAGTCATCCAGACCACCCTGGTGCCATGTATATGTACTTACTGATACGCCATTTCTGCCTAACAGTGGCTGATTTGAATGAGTCTGGCAGCTCAGACAATGACTGTGTACATGTAGTTTGGTGTGCACCTCCTTATGTGACTTCTGCTATACAGACACATGTGTGTTGTGTTCACAGAGTGCCAATATTCACACATGCTAGACATGTCCATTGTGTAAAGGGTTGTGATTCTCCAGGAGTCACAATGTATTTCTTTGGGGTGTCAAAAGTACTCACAGGTCTCTGTGTGTGGGGACACCTTCAGCATTGGCATGTGGTATTTGGCCTTGGGTGCGACAATACTTTTTGGTTCACAGTGAACAAGAGGTGGCATGCCTTCATAGTCTTGCTGTGCTCAACTGATCCCAGACACTAGCTTCTCATGATCTTGTGATTTCAAGTTATTTGCTATTGTGTCCTAATTTTCATTGTTTCGAAGTGGCATGGTGGGTCAACCAACTGGGGAGTGCAGGGCTTACATATGTGGGGAGTATCCTAGATGTTACTCATGATGCCTTTCCTGATATGCACTGTTGCCTATTTTGTTTGGACTCATGTGTCAGATGTATACAGGTGACTGATTTTTTCCTGTCTCTTCACCTTGCCCACAGCATCATCGGCGGACACCAAGGGAGACACCGGCACGGACGTGGAGGAGGGATCGAGCAGTGGTGCCACCACTGCTGAGGAGTTGGTGGAATCTAGTGGCACGGAGGGCGAGGGGAGTGAGGCGGAGGACCTGCCCAGTACCAACACTGACTACGAGGCAGACGGGTCCGAGGCTGAGCTCCCAGAGCAGTACATCTCTTGCCGCCCCCTCCATTCCCATCACCGCCCTCCCACTTGCTCGAGTCCCTTCTGTCCGTGCTAGGCCACACCGTGTCTCCTTCGTGCCATGCACCGCACCCCCTGCCCCTGTCCCCCCTGCTGCCCTCACTGCCGAGTCTGTGGACATTCAGCGGCAGTTGCAAGTTGGGAAGACATCGATCCTGACTGTCCTCCATGGCCACACCAGACAGCTGACCCAGATGGTGTCATACATGGAGGGCATGTCATCAGCGATGTCTGACCAACGGATGTTGCTGAGGTCCCTGGACTCGTCACTGACAGCAGTAGTGAGTCACCTGCAGCGCTGCGTCCCCCCTACCCCTGCCCCATCCACAAGTCCCACACCCATGCCTGTCCCAAGCACACCAAGACATCCACACACACGCACCCCACCAGACAGAAGCAGCACACCACCACGTAAGGGCAAGCGCACACCTCCTGACACGCACACTCAGGGGGAAGCAGGCACACCCACTGGGTCTGGGGCACACAGGCAGGCACGCAGCCACAGTCCTCGTCCACATGACTCACTCCCCAGTCCCTCCGATGTCACTCCCCTTGGCTCCCCTCGGAGAAGGAGGCCTACTTTGCTGGGCTGGGCCTCAGCCCCACTAGTTCACCTGGCCGGAAACGGTCAAGGCACTCCACGGGTAGGGGAGTTAAGTCCCCCAGTCCATCCACCACCTCCCCCAGTAGCGCTGCAACCCATCCCTCCGACCCCCCCCCTCCTTGGGGCCTGTTGTTTCTCCGGGTGCAGGGGAGACGCTTGAAGAACTGGCAGAAGTGTGCAGCGCCGAGCTCGCCTCCACCTTTGGTGCTGCCCCACCCCCTGTGGTGGAGTCGTCGTCCCTGCACCCACCACACCTACCCTTCCCCCTCCTGTCCCTGCGGTGCCTGGTCCTTCCCCACATGATGCCCCCCCCCAGTCGACGACACAGTCTTGTGATGTGCAGGCAAGCTAGGGGAGACGCATGGCCATGTGTCCCCCCCAAGGACTGATGATATGGACTGGCCATTGGCCTTTGTGAATAGTCTCGTTTACACATTATTATTTTCATGCTGAATAAAGCATTTTCTTTTTCGTTTGAAAAGTCTTGCATTTCAGATGTTGATGCTGATGCTACAGGAGTTGGGGTTGTGGGCATGTGTTATGTTTCAGGGAAATGTTGTAGTCTGCTGCTCATGGGGTGGGACCTGGTATCTGCGTGCCATCACAAGGTCTCTGCAAAGATTCTTTGTCGTGTATGCTCTTTGTGTTTGGAGACATTGTCCCAAGGAGTTTTCCTTCCTCTGTGGTACCTGACATCTCCCCTGCAGAGAGTTGCACAATTGTTGTGTTGCCCTGTGTCTACATTTCCTTTGTTGGTGATGGATCCCTTCAACTCTGGCCATGCCTGCTCAGCAATGTCTCCGGCTGCATCGTCTGTGCCATCCTTGGGACTCACTGTACTTGTGTATAGAGTATTTTACCATGCCTTCATGGAGAAATTGTCCCTTTTCCGCACAATGCATGTGTGTAATCCCAGCCTAGTACACATATGGTACTTGTTCTGCTGGGTATTGAACACCTGACTCACAATTGTGGCCATTGTATCTGTGGGAACTCCACCCTATTCCTTCCATGACAGACAACATCTTGGTGGCTGGCCCAGCACCTGAACATTCCTATTAGTCCTGGGATGTGCGTGACAGTGTGTGTTCTCTTTGGCTCTCTTAGTTTATTAGGCAGTGACATGACTATACAGTCTTGTGGCATGATCTCAGTGTGTGTATTGTGCTGCATCTGCCAGGGGTGGGTATGCATGTGTTATTTGTCCTCACACCCACATGTGGTGTGTCATGCAGTGGGGGAAAGACATCCATCCTCCTGGGAGTGGGACACTGCTGTCAGTGATGTGTTGTTATGGCACTATCATCATTGTCCAAAGTTAGGGATACGTACATTCACCTATGGAGTTGTGGTCATCTGGTAATGATGTACACCCCCCATGTCTGTGTCCACTGCTGGGAGTCCTCTGCACCCACCCCCATGTCTGTGTCCACTGCTGGGAGTCCTCTGCACCCACCCTCATGTGTCTGTCCACTGCTGGGAGTGATGGGCACCCACCTCCATGTCTGTGTCCACTGCTGGGAGTCCTCTGCACCCACCCCCATGTCTGTGTCCACTGCTGGGAGTCCTCTGCACCCACCCCCATGTCTCTGTCCACTTCTGGGAGTCATGGGCACCCACCCCTCACATGTCCCTGTCCACTGGTGGTATTCCTCTGCACCCACCCCCATGTCTGTGTCCACTGCTGGGAGTCCTCTACACCCACCCCCATGTCTGTGTCCACTGCTGGGAGTCCTCTGCACCCACCCCCATGTCTGTGTCCACTGCTGGGAGTCTTCTGCACCCACCCCCATGTCTCTGTCCACTGCTGGGAGTGATGGGCACCCACCCCTCACATGTCCCTGTCCACTGGTGGTATTCCTCTGCACCCACCCCCATGTCTCTGTCCACTGCGGGGAGTCCTCTGCAAAAGTGCCCTTGCTGTGGTGCACTGCTGTCCTGGACATACACCACCCCCAATTTACAGCTGATGTGCTGCAGCAAGCCGTACACCTACATCCGTGGCGTGAGTACGCCTTGTATCCATCATGTAATGGGGCTGTAGGGGTACACGTGATACGGCCCGTACCCATGCTCTGGGGGCGTGAGTACGAGCCGTACCACCATTGTGGCGGTGACGTAGGGGTACGCGTGGTACGGCCTGTACCCACGCTCTGGGGAGCGTGGGTACGGGCCGTACCACCATTGTGGCGGTGACGTAGGGGTACGCGTGGTACGGCCCGTACCCATGCTCTGGGGGCGTGGGTACGCTCCGTACCACCATTGTGGCGGTGACATAGGGGTACACGTGATACGGCCCGTACCCATGCTCTGGGGGCGTGGGTACGGGCCGTACCACCATTGTGGCGGTGACATAGGGGTACACATGGTACGGACCGTACCCACGCTCTGGGGGCGTGGGTACGGGCCGTACACGCGTACCCCTACATCACCACTGCAATGGTGGTACGGACCATACCCACACTCTGAGGGGCGTGGGTACATCCCGTACCACCATTGTGGTGGTGACGGGTACGCGTCCACGTCCACTTCCATTGTGGCGGGACGTGGGATTGGTGGACACGCCCCCGAAGTGACCAGACCATGGAGGTAATTAATGTGCAGGATATATTAGTTTTATGTGGGGTGTGGGTTATGTTTCATGCCCCTTACACCCCCCCTTTGCCCCTGGGGGTTGTTCTGACCTTCTGCGGCGTCTGCGGTGGTTTCTGAACACAAGGTCGTAGGCTATGAGGGCCGGGATGACGCGTAGGTTGGGGTCCATCGCTGTCCGTCGCGTACCGGTGCTCCTTGTTCGCGTCGTTCTCAATTTCACGGCAGTTTTTGGCTCCCGTAAAAAATGCTACGTGCGGAGTGACGTAGGCACGAATTGTACTTGCTGGTCCGTAAAACGCTGCCTGACTCCATCCGGACGTCACCCAGAATCAGATTTGTATGTATTTTTTTGCCGGTCAGTGTTTGGTATTTCTGTGCGAATCGTACTTGCGAGTTTGTAAGGTTTTTTTCCCGGGTACGAGTCGGACGGAGAAAACGCTCCGTACGACCATTTGTACCCGGGTTTTACAGGATCGGAATCGGCACCTTAAAGAAGAAAGGAGATGTATGTTAGTTATTATTGTAAATATTTCTATTGGTTAACAAATATTTTTTTGTTTTACATTTTATTTGTTATCATTTTTTCACAATATTAAAAACATGATTCAAGTATTTTGATATTGTACAAAATTTATTATAAAGTATAATATATTTTTTGACATATATTTTTCATGTAGAATTGGAAAACTAACAGTATTCTTTACATACATTTTTTTAAAACATTTTAAAAATGTTTTACTTTTTTTGAAGTATAGTCATGTAATAGTAAAGTAAATATATTTTTTGTTTATTTATTATAAACAATTTGACTTTAATTGTTTATCTTCCTAATGAAAATAGTAAACATCTGTATTCAATTTTAAACAATATTTGAATACATTTAATATAATGAATTTTTTAAATATAATTATATAATATATTTAACAATTTTCTTTGTATATATTATTATTTAGTATTTGAATATTATTTTTCTGAAACTGATATTTAGGGGTCGATTCCGATCCTGGATTTTTTTTTCCCGTACAACTCGTATCCGTATCTTTTCACGTACGAATCGTACAAGTCCCGTATAAACGGCGCAGTACGATTCGTACGTGGAAAATACATACGAATCACCTCGGGAAAAGTCTACGAGATGTCCCCGGACAGGTTTACTTATAACTCGTAAAACTGAAGTCCGAGCGCGCAAGTACGATCCGTACCGCCCATCCGAAAACACAAGCGCATGGAAAAGGCCCCGTACGGAGCGAACTATGTACGACCCCTATCCCGAGCACACTTGTGCCTGGGGTATGAGTCATACGGCCCCCCCAGCCTCCCACCCCTCCCGCATACATCCGCACCATACCCCCCACTCTCCCGTATGTACAGACTGTACCCCCCACCCCCATATGTACGGACCGTACCCCCACCCGCGTATGTCCGCACCGTACGCCAGGCGTACCCCCCACCCGCGTATGTCCGCACCGTACACCAGGCATACCCCCCACCCGTGTATGTCCGCACCGTACCCCAGGCGTACCCCCCACCCGCGTATGTCCGCACCGTACCCCAGGCGTACACCCCACCCGTGTATGTCCGCACCGTACCCCAGGCGTACCCAATCCTCGCGTATGTACGGATTGTGATTCCCTTATTTGGTGGTGGGAATTTTCAGAATGACGCGGTCCTTCAGCCATCATAAAGAGCCCCTGTGGTATTGATACATTGTTTTAGTTTGTTTACTTAGTTTAGGGCCTATTTTAGGAGGTCATTACGATGGCGGTCGGACTTTCGGCCGACCACCATCATCGTGGGGATCAGGACCGCCCGCCATGCATGCGTCAGTCCGGCACTGCAAATTAGGATGCGACCGCCACCATGGCGGTCGCATTTTGCAATTTAACATTGCGGTGGGTGCTGCTGACTGCAGCACCTGCCGCGATGTTACAAATGCATGTTTTGCATTTCACTGCACTATGTGCCTGCCACTTAGTGCAGCAAAATGTAGGGGGGTACCATGGGTACTCCCAGTGCACTATATTTTGCATTGTGGTGGGTATGCTGCCAACAGCTCCTCCACAATGCAAAATTGAGGCTGCAGACACATCCTTGCACTACGTAGCAGGCACCCTGCGATGCCTGCCACATGGGGGAGGGATATGTAGGGGGTATGTGTCCCTGCACCAGGGATTGAGGGGGCCCGCTATGGGCCCCCAATTCTGTTTCCGCCATTCATTTTGTGGCAGTTTGTCCACGGCATATCATAATCGCACTGTTAGCCCATATTTATGTTCCGACAGGCGGTCGGAAAAGGACCGGCTGTCAGAACCGTGGCGGGTGGTCTTTACGACCACAACGCTTAACCAACGATTCCTCTCGCCATCATAATATGGTGGGAGAAAAACAGCAGTATGATGGCGGAGGGCCAGCCACCGACCGGCTTGCTGTGGCGGGCCCTCCGCCATCGTAATGAGCCCCAAAGTTTGTGCTTACCTTTATTGTGGGATGTTTGGAAAAGTTTTTGGTGTAGTTGTTTTTCGTTCTGTCTTCTCCCTCTCAAAGGTTCTCTCTTCCTCCGTTATTGTCCGTTATATGGTAGATTTTATGTTAATTATTTGATTGATTTTATATTGTTTGTTTAATTAGTTATAACTTTCTATTGGTTTCTGTTTGTGTGTTTTAAATTTATTGGTTGAGGTAGCTTTTTTGAATTTTTTAGCTGTTACATTTGAATTTGTTTCATATTTATTACGTTTATTTATTGTTTGTTTTTATTTTGTTTATTGTTGTCATTTAATTTTATATGTAGATAAATGAGTTATTGTTTATATATTATATAAATGTGTTTGTTTATTTTTGTTATTTGTGATTTATTTTAGTGTTGTATCGTTTGTTTATTTATTTGTCATTGTATTTTTAATTTATTTGTTTTAGTTAATGTGATTAATTTGTAATAATTGTTGTTGTTTCTTTAAAATATTTTGTATATGTTATTTTATTATATCATTGTAAATAGTATTTGTTTATGTTTAAATGTTATTTTCTATATAGTTTATATGTATTTTATCGATGTTTGTGTTGTTGATATTGTTTATATCAATATTTTTGATGTTTCATTTTATTTTAATTTAATCGATATTTTTGTGTTCTATATTTTTGTCATCGATATTTTTGTAATCGAGATTTTTTTAGATGATATTGTTTTTATCAATGTTAGTATCATTTCTATTTTGTGTATTGTGTGTCGATATTTTAATTTACGATATTTTTGACTTAATATTTTTTAGTTCAATGTTATTAGAGTCGATGTTGTATCAGTGATCCAAAAATAACATATTATAGAAATAATATAAGGCTTGCACAATGCCGATGGCACAAGAAGTGTGGTGGATTTTAGAAAAAATTAAATTCCAGGTTTTTAATAAAAAGGGGCATTGTAGCTCTAATTCCCACCATAACTCCATTTTAGATTTAGGGCAAGTAGGAGGTGTGCATTAAAGGTGCTTCTATAGATAAGATGCTTTAACAGCCAGGGAAATGTTCAGCTTTTTGGGTAGTAGATGAGGAGGAGGAGAGTGTGCCTGTGTAAGAGTGGATATATGTTGTGTAATTACATCTTTCAGAAGATCAGTTTTAAGAATGGGAACAGAAGAGAGAGCATTTTTACTTTGAAGTTCAAATGAGGAGAGGAGGACCCAGGGCCATAATAACTGTTTAATATCTTTAGCCCCTGAATTGTTTTAAAACATTGTGCGACTGGGCGATTTAATGTTTTTACTAAGCCAGATAGAAGAGTCTAGAACCTCCTGCAATAGTGACAGCGACCAAATAAAGATGGGGTATGCTAGAAATATTGAATGCTTACTGGTAGGAGAAAAGAAATACCTTGGGAGTTGTGATAGATGAGTCATAGAGTGAAAGTAAAGAGGTGAAATCATTGAGTCTTCCAGTTTACGCTACACTGTGGCGGGAGTATCCATATCCCCAGCCAAATGAGATAACGTTTGTTTCAATACAAATGAGGAGTGATATTGCCAGATATTAGAAACATTTACCCCTACCAACTCTTTAGGTTTGCATAAAGAGACCAATGAGACACGTACTTTCTGTCCATTCCATAAGAATTTACCAAGCGATCCTTTAAGGGACCTAAGAAATTTCAGAGGGAGCATCACTGGCAGCATAGATAGGTAGAAATGTCTGACAGGTAGCATCATCATTTTAATTGTGTCCAATCTGCCTTACCAGGACAAATACAAAGGGGAGCACTTCTCTGACATATGTAGGACTCTATGTTGAGCTTCACTGAAGTTAATCTGAATGGTGTATGTATGGAGGTGGAACATTTTATCCCCAGACATTTAATATAATTAGCATTCAACTTGAAACCAGTATCCGAGAAGATGCCTTTTGAACAATATTTATTTAAAGGAAAAACTTCAGATTTAGTAATACTTCGTTTGTAAGCAGATAAGGTGGAATAGGTCATTAAGAAAGTGAGAAAGGCCAATATGGTGGATCCAAGACCAAAAGGACAGCATAATCAGCATAAGCGATGAATTTAACTTTATTTCCATTATGCTTAAATCATGAAAAGAGGATGAATGGCGTAAAGTGTGAAGAAAAGGTTTCAACAACAATATAAAAAGTAACACTGACATTGGATGACCTTGTCTTGTACCCCTTAATAGTGGAAAGTACGAGGATTGAAGGCCATTTACATAAATAGATGTTTATCGGTGAAGAATAAAGCAAACTGACATAATTTTTAATTCTTGGACCGAAGCCCTGCCATTTTAGCGCATGCATCATCAAAGGCCAAATAACATGATCAAAGGCCTTTTCCACCTCTGATGTAATGGCAGCTACAGGTGCTTTACCTTTTGATGCAAGGTGTAAGATGTCCAAAAAAAGCTCTAGAGTTGTTGCACATATATCTGACCTTCACAAAGCCGGCTTGTTCTATTCCGATCAAATCTGGGATAAATGTATTTATAAATAAGGCCAGTATTTTTGCAAAAATGTTGCAATAATAATTTGGCAAGAAGAAAGATATTTGTCTTTTTTTTAGATTAAAAATAGAATAGCTTCCAAAAATGCCAGGTGAGCCTCATTATTAAAGATGTATAAGGATAGCAAGTGTGGTTGCAGAATCTGTGAGAAGAGTGAATAGAATTCAATGCCAAATCTGTCTGGTACTGGGTCCCTGTCTTTGGGTAGTTTAGCAAGGCCTATCTTTAGTTCGGGAAACATTAACCATAGAGGAAAAATCCTGTGACAGAGGATCAAAGAAAGAAAGTGTCTAGGGAAACATCACACAGGGAATGTTCTGGTGGATATAGCGCTTGATAAGAGTCTGTAAAGCAATTTATAATTTCAACATCTTTGAAATGTTTAGTGCCACTTTTTAACAATTTTGATTTTTTGTTATTTGACCTTCAGGTAGTTAGCAAGCAGCTTGCCAGCCTTGTTTTTTAACAATACGCCTGATGCCTCTGCCCCGATTTTTTATTAACGTCTAGCTTGGCCTGAATGAAGTGATTCAGCTTCAGCGTGGTGTTGTTATTGGATGTATAATATTCTGCTCAAGTTGTCTAATAGAGGTAAAAATGATAAGTCCTTAAGAGCTTTTTTTATGTTGCACATAGTCAATTTTATGCCCCCTAATAATTGCCTTAAAAGTGTCTCAGACAAAGTGAAAATGAAATTTTGGATTGATGTTAGAGTCAAAGAAATCCTTAAGGAAGTGTTTAAATATTTCCAAAAAGATATTATCCTTCAATAAACTGGTATTGAAACGCCATCTAGAAGATCAGGATGCTTCAGGCTACTTCTCTAGATCAATCATAACTGGTGCATAGTCTG
This sequence comes from Triturus cristatus, assembly GCF_964204655.1. Taxonomy (NCBI): domain Eukaryota; kingdom Metazoa; phylum Chordata; class Amphibia; order Caudata; family Salamandridae; genus Triturus; species Triturus cristatus. The sequence continues at coordinate 434,840,783 of NC_140581.1, read as the reverse complement.
AAATTAGAATATAACCAATTTCAGTATTAGTTAATGTTTGTTTTGTGCTACAAAGATGTAATAAATCTTAAATTGAGATTGATGGGCTGAAGAATAAAAGGTATATTCTAAAATGTCCGGATTGTAAACCCTCCATGCGTCAACCAGCTTCCTAGAGTACATTGAGTTTTTGAATGTTTATGCATTTTGCCAGGGCCATATTTGACTGAGGATTTTCTATCAATAAATGGTTCCATGAGTTGGTTACAATCTCCGCCAACAATAAAATTTGTGTTTGAACAGAACCATATCCTGGTTGACATTCATTCCCAAAATTATACTTCAATACAAGTAGGACTGTATATATTAAGAAGAGATATTGAAGTGTTGTGTATAGTAAGATGAAGAATCAGCCATCTGCCCTCTTCATCTTTTTCTTCCTTCTCAACACCCAAAAAAAGTGATTTGTGAAACAATATTGCAACCCTGTTCTTGTTTTGTTTAGCAGAAGGACAGAAAACATGTCCCACCCAATTCTTTCGTTGAGAACCAATGTTCTTGTCTGAAAGGTGGGTTTCTTGCAGCATAGCAATTTTATATTGTCAACGAGATAAATGTGTAAGCACCCTCTGTTTCTTAATAGGATTACACAGACGTGTGACATTCCAAGATACAATACAAAGAATATTTGTCATATGTGTGAGAGGAGAAGAAAAACGTAATAAACAGTTGCAACCAGCTTATAAAAACAAACCATACAGAATTAGCAATACAAAAAAATTAAACGATGAGTTGGGGGGGCATTATGATGGCGGAAGGACACCAAGCCTATTACCTACCTACAAATTAGGATAGTGGTGGGTACCGCGGCAGACGCAAATTCCATCCGCCGCTTCACTGCCAAAGGTAATCAGCCCCTTATTAAGGCTTAGTAGAAAATAGCGAAGGGGGAAAGGAAACGGTAGAACCTGATAAAGGAAAAGAAGATGGTAAGAAGGCAAAATGGTTTTAACCATGAAGAACAGCAATACATATAATATAACATCAATGTTAGGATGGGGTGGTGAAAATGCAAAAAAGACAGACAGCAACAAAAAGTCAACCAGCAGCAGAGAGAGAGCCTCCCAGATTGGATTTGCGGCGAAACACACTAAACCGTCGCCAGGCCAGCGGAGTGACCGCACGTAAAATTAGGATTCCCCCGATGTGACAGCTGAACGTTCCACTGTTTGCAACCGCCGCGATCGCAAACAGTGATAACTGGGAGAGCCGGCGGAAGGGCTGTAGCATAGCCACCGCTGCGGACGCTCAGTGACAAATATGGCGGTCGACAAAAAAAACACACAACAAGGCCACCAAGTGCACACAGCAAACTAGCTCTGCTCCAAAAACACCTAACACACCCCAATGACACACCCCCATGGCAATTTAAAAAATACAAATCCCAGGACAACCCACACAACACACCTGACAGCAATACCCCATTTTGACACACCCACATAGCTGAGTATAAAACCATCCCCTTCCCTGACCAGAATCCTATGCACTACTCTACCACTGAAGGAACCAAACACTGCAGCACATTGGGTAGGCAAAATACCACACATCTCACCAGCACAACAACACACATGCACATCCCCACACCACCCCCAGCCCACTCACAACTGCACCTCAAAACATTAGCACATCACACATCATGTCACCACAGAAAATGCCCAAATTCACCGGGAGTGAGTTGACAGTCATGGTAGATGAGATAATCAGAGTAGAACCACAATTGTTTGGTACCATGGTCCACCAGACACCATCAGCCACAAGAGTACAAATGTGGGAAATGATAGTCAACAAGGTCAATGCAGTAGGGACCACGCTGTGCTCCAAGCAGGAAATCATGAAGAAGTGGCATGACCTGAAGAGGGTTGTGAAACAAAAGAAGAACAAGAACCGCAAGCTGGCTCAGAGGACTGGCGGTGGCCCTCCCATTCCACCAAGAACATTCACTGCATGGAAGGAGGTGCTTGCCATACTGCATCCAGAGAGTCTCACAGGAATAACCAGGGGCGTGCAGGCTGGTAAGGACAAACAAATGTATACCATTACACTGCTATGTACTGTCTTGCACAACCACAAAACTACTCTGCCTAGGCTCAAGTCCATTCACTTGCACCACACTACCCAACACAGGTCACACAGATGTAACATCCACTCCATCTAAATCACCCCAAAGGTAGTCTGCTACATTCCCAGTGTTGCATGTGTACAGGCAGCCAGCACTACAACTCCCACCAGGCCCACTCGTTCCACAGCTCAGCAGGAAGGAGCACTCCCCTCACCCAAAAGCATGTGGCAGCCATTGCATTGTTCACCTTCATCTAACAGGTAGGTAGCCATCTTCCCAGGGAGGGCAGGTTGGGGGTGGGATGCCTGCACAACAACTCTCACCAGGCATCCCTGTGCCACCCCCGAGCAGGATGGAGCACTCCCCCCACCCAGAAGCATGTGGCAGCCATTGGATTACAACAAAACTTACAGGTAGGTAGCCATCTTCCCAGGGAGGGCAGGTGAAGGGTGGGAGGCCTGCACTACAACTCCCACCAGGCACCCCGTGCCACCCCTGAGCAGGATAGAGCACTTAAACACACACCCATAGAAATGTGTCTGAAAGTCCACCCCAATGTGGCTACAGAACAGGTAAGTAGACAGTACATGCACCCCACCATTCCTCTTAAAAAGCATGGAGCCATATGACAACACCGGCCCTCACATCCCACCAAAATTGACACAGATACATTAACAAATTACAGTGTGCAGACAGCTAAGCGTCGGTACTGTCACAGAAACAAAAGTGTGACTCACCAAATCCCATGTTGGAGAAAATCAGGGCACAAACATGCACAGCACTGAATGCCATCTGTAAGTTTCATGGGGGCTGAGCTTGAAGGACCATATGAAAACAAAGCAAGCATGGTCTGTAGAACAAATAAATCAAAGCACAGGACATGGCAAAGGTATGCATGAGATGACAATAGCTAGTTCATGCTCAGATGTAACGCCTGCCAGGCAGAGTAATCAACAAAGATGCTTCACATCAAGTCGTATTTCCGCTAGTTGCCAGATGACAACATGTCCTCGTAATCACAAAATCTGCATGTAGGGCGTGGTATACATTGACATGTCATAACATGGAAAATTAATGTCTATACCTCCACATCATGTCATGAAGCACATTACTGTGCAGACATACAATGTGAGAACTAGTAAACTGTTTGTTGCATAACCTGGAAATAAGATACATTGAACACCAAGTTTGAGGGGTCACATCAATGACCATTTCCCCACTGTCCCACAGGTGACCAAGAACTGACTGCAGAGGATGACAACACCAACCTGCAGAGTCAGTCTCCAACCCAGGAACGTGGACTCTCTGATAATGACACCCTGGATTTCGAGGATGCAGAGCTTGAAGCCGGCCCATCTGGCATGCCAGGGCGCAACAAGTGCCAGGACCCAACTGTCCCCCCACCACCACCTCAGCAACAACAACTACGCTGACCCCTGCTGTAACGACCTGTGCGGCCTCCACCACCACCAGTGCTGCCTGCAACACTCTCCCTGCCCCAGAGGAAGACCACCCCACCAACTGAAGAGGGCAGGGAGAGTAGGCGGGTACATACAGTGGTGAGGCAACAGGTCCGTGACAGCAGGGCAGGTAGGAGGGCAAGGGGGAGTCTACGCCAACCGTACACTGGGACCAAAACCCTGGACAACATCACCAGACTCCTTGGGGCCTATGAACGGCCCAGGGACAAACGGGCCAGGCTCAGGAGGATTCCCGTGAGCTCCGCCTGCTGCTGAGGTCCATCGACACCCGCATGGGCCAAATTATGGACCTCTTGGCCCATCTAGTGGCGGTTCTGAGGGACAGGCCTGCGGCACACACAACACCTTCACCTCCCTCCGGTGGCCCTTAGGATGACAGTTCCACATCCTCCCCTGTGGCCACGGAGAGGGGGGACTCCTCACACCCCACTGGCCCCACAGCAGAGGCCCCACGCCAAACGACCAATGGGCCGTCCAAAGAAATCCAAGGGAGGCACCCGTGGCAAAGCACCTGCCAAACGCCAGTCAAGGAGCCAGCCATTATGTCACCCCTCTTCACCTTGCAATTGACTTTGTTGACTGTCCTTCCCCACACTGCCATGTTAATGGCATCCGTCTGTTGGACTGGGCCACCACATCAATGTGGTGACTACTCGATTGTCTCATCTTCCATTCACTATTCACCTCTTGGTAAATATTCACTCCCCTGTCACATGTACCCATTGTAAATAAAAACTCCTCCACACCTATGTTGTTGTGTCTGCTCCGTGTTTATCACAGGATGTGCAATGTTCACCATGATTACAATGTACCAGGAGCACAGATTGTTTGTACGCAAGGAGAGGCTGAAGGGACCTAGGAAAATACCCCCAAAAAATGTCACTAGTCAGGCGGTGGCATCAGAGCCATCACACAACACTTGTCGTCAAGGTACTCCAATCTGCACACATTACAATGAGCAACAGTACCAACATAGACATCCTGTATCTGTGCCAAACTACCCTGTCCTAGAAACATTGGCAGCCAGCAATGAGTCAACAACAGGCTGCAGTCACAAAGCTCGCATAGACCTTTTCACCAACGACATCAGCAGAAAAGGGCCCTGTTGTACATGGTCACTCACCTTCAAGTGAAGTAGTGGTTGATAAGCTGTTGACGCAGGCTGACACCTTCCTCCTCTCCACTATCCTCGTCACTGGACATGGGTTGGTTTTCAGGCGGGGCCTCGGCTGCTCATCAGCGTCCAGGAGCAGGGGATCTCCTTGCGCAAGGCCAGGTTGTGGAGAATGCAGCATGCAACTATAATCTACACACCTTTTTGGGCGAGTACATCAGTGCACCTTCGATCTAGTCCAGGCAGCGCAATCTTGACTTCAGGAGGCCAAAAGTACGCTCCACCACACGATGTGTCCTCCCATGGGCATCATTGTAGCAGACATCACTTGAGGTCCTGGGATTCCGCAGTGGGCTCAGCAACCAAGGACGGTTGGGATATGCAAAGTCACCAAGGTGTGAGATACACAGACCAACTTTGTAATATATCTGTGGCAGAGGACAGCATGTCAAACACACAGCACGCAACTTGACTCTGCGTACTCACCCACAATCCATGCACGCTCCGGAAGCAGATTAGCCATCAGCTGTGGCACAATGCTGTTAAGTATGATGTACGAGTCATGGGCTGAGTCAGGAAATTTGGCACAGACGTGTGAGATGATCATATCCACCTAGCACACCACTTGAACATTGATGGAATGGAAATGTTTCCTGTTCCTGTAGATGTACTCACTTGCCTGTGGTGGAACCAGGCCAACATGTGTGCAGTCAATGGCACCAACAACATTAGGGATGTGCCCAAGGGCATAAGAATCACCCTTCACAGCCGCCAATTCATGCCTCCTGGGGAAATGGATGTATCTGTCCTTGTAGGTCATCATAGCGGGCAGGACATCACGTAGCACCAGGCTGAACATAGGTTGCGACATCCCCCCTGCGCTGGACACCGTCTACTCTAATGATCCAGTAGCAACAAAATACAGGGCCACCATCACCTTAGAAGTTGTTGTGAAAGCAGTCAGATATGTTCTGCAAGGCCTCAGGTGGAGCTCCAAAATAGCACATAGGTCTTGTAGGGTGGGTCGATCCAGACGGAATTTCCGTATGACCTCCTCATCCTTCATGCCTGCCAGCACTGTGAAGGGACAATGCACATTTGGTCTCCTCCTAGGTGTGATGAAAGGGGACACATGTCAATTCAATCCACCATGAGATGTGTCCAACATCTTAAGTTTTGACTGACACAACGCCAACAATGACTGTCATCACAGTTCAACTTACAGCCCAACTTACATGTAGGGACACCTTCAGCCACACTAGTCGTACACTTGTCCACTTTTCACAAAGCGAGTACCTCCAAAACAATATCTGACTATGTGAATACCCAAAGGGATATGGCCACATCTTGCATGAGCAGCCCTGAGAGTATTTCATACAGCATATGTGTGAAACTGCAACACTACTGTCTCCTACCTAGCTGCTGTATCTGCCACACCTTCTTGCGTAAGTCGAACAGGGCACACATCAACAACACAATAATCACAGTCTGTACGTAAACAACAAGTGTGTGCATGAGCCAAGCAAAGTAGACAGTGACATATGCACAATGTGTAGTCAGACATTCATCACTGTGAGTTGCTCAGCCCTATCACACATTGACATGTGTACCCATTGGAGAGTAAATCACAACACTGGTCTGTGTACATGCCCAGCAATATCACAAGTGACATGTAAGGAAGTACATGCCAATGTTTCCTATCATGTACACCAACATGGCATGTGTAGTCAGCAGTGGGGTAAATGTTACATTGGCATTGTGTGCACAATATTGTGCCATAAATCATGTGTCTACTGTGCAATGTTAAGAACTGGCCATTGGCCATTCACACAGCATGATGTGTACATAGGTGCTGTCAAAGTGCTCCACCACCCAAATCACGGTCACAGGCACCAATGTACAGCAGCCATATCGCAGTAGCGACCGCCTGGCCCCAGCGGTGTGTCACTGCCAATGCCAAAGCCACACTTGCGGTAGTGATAGGTATATATTTATGCTCAAATGGAGGTTGGCATGCTCCGCCACCCAAATCACGGTCATAGGCACCAACGTACAGCAGCCATATAGCGGTAGCGACCGCCTGGTCCCAGTGGTGTGTCACTGCCAATGCGAAAGCTATACTCGTGGTAGTGATAGGTATATATTTATGCTCAAATGGCGGTTGGCATGCTCCGCCACCCAAATCACGGTCACAGGCACCAATATACAGCAGCCATATGGCGGTAGCGACCGCCTGGCCCCAGCGGTGTGTCACTGCCCATACCAAAGCCACACTCGTGGTAGTGATATACATGTAGTAAAATGGCGGTTGGCATGCTCCGCCACCCAAATCATGGTCACTGGCACCAATGTATAGCAGCCATTCCATGGTAGCGACCACCTGGCCCCTGCGGTGTATCACCGCTAGGGGTGGGCGGAATTTGCATAGTCGCGCTACGCAAATCTCCACGAAACAGTAAAAACCTCCGCGAGCACGCAGAAATTCCGCGAACATGCGGAATTGCTTGTTCGTGATACTTTTTTCCTGTTTGTGAACGCTGTTTGCGTGCTCGGGGGGATATATCTTGCGAACACGCATTTTGAGAACATGAACAAACAAAAAATTCTGCAAAGCCGCAAAACGCAGAATTTTGGGCATTTACGCGAAATTACCCAAATTCCGTGAGCGGAACAAAATTTAACACCCAGGCCTAATTACCGCCAATGACCAAGTCCTTACAGCTAATAGGAACCACAATCACGGAAGTGATATACACATTGGGAAATGGCGGTTGGCATGCTCCACCACCCAAATCACGGTCACTGGCACCAATGTATAGCAGCCATTCTGTGTTAGCGACTGCCTGGCCCCTGCGGTGTGTCACCGCCAATGCTCATGCCCTTACAGCCAATGGTAACCGCAATCGCGATAGCCGAATGCAATTTTGAAAATCGCAGTAGGCGTGCTCCACCACCGCGGGGCCGGTCATTGGATGGAATTGAAAGATGCACGACCGCGGTAGCAACCGCCTGGCCCCTGTGGTGTGTCACCGCCAATGCCCAAGCCCTTGCAGCCAATGGGAACCACAATCACAGTCGCCTAATGCAATTTTGAAAATCGCGGTAGGCGTTCTCCACCACCGTGGGGCCGATCATTGGATTCATTCGAAAAAACAGACTTGGAACACCAATTGCAGCAGCTTAGAATCACTGAAACTACCCCAGAGGGCTATATTTGGGTGGGAGAGAGCCTCACATTTCCACTGCTTCCAGACACTGCTGCCTGACACCCCTCACCACCAACTGCTGCTGTTCCTGTCTCCAGACACTGCTGACTGACACACCTCACCACCAACTGCTGCTGCTCCTGTCTCCAGACACTGCTGCCTGACACCCCTCACCACCAAATGCTGCTGCTCCTGTCTCCAGACACTGCTGCCTGACACCCCTCACCACCAACTGCTGCTGCTCCTGTCTCCAGACACTGTTGCCTGACACCCCTCACCACCAAACAGCTGCTGCTCCTGTCCCCTGGACCCAGTGATGGCAAGGACTGAGAAGAGCAGGGCCCGTACCTTCACCAACGAGGAGGTGGAGGTCCTGGTGGACGAGGTGCTCACACAGTATGGGAGGCTATATGGTGCTCCAGATGTCATGGTAAGTGTTTCAGAGTGGAAGTGAGAGTGCAGGGAGTGCACACATGAAGTTGATCTGCTGCAGTATGTGCCTGAGAGTGTGGGGTTGTGCCATACAATGCCAGCAGGCTGACTCCAGGGGAAAGGGGTGTGTAGCCTATTTCACACGTTTCCATGGCTGCACATCAGAATGGGAGGGACATGTATTGTTTTGTCAGCCATACAGTGACGCAGCAAGTTGGTTAAGCAGAAGTCAGGACAGAAATTGCCTGTGTGAATGGATGTGTGGGTCCATGATGTTCTTCACATGCTCATCTGTGACAATTCCAAGGGTTAACGTCCAGAGGGTACTGATGGAAGTGTGTCTGACTCAAAATTGCCATCATGTATAGGTCAGCATTATGCTCAGGACTGAAATGCCAGAGGGTAACACTCTTGGCGGTAATTCACCTATGACACAGCAGATTGTTGTACTTTTGTACAGTGCCCCGTCCATTTTCCCCAGCATGTGTACAGACTCACATGTGTAGGCACTGTTTAAACTCTCATATTGTCCCTTCATGTGACATTTCCGATGCCGCACGTTGGACCTCAGTGTGAGCCCACCTGGCCTGCACTGTCACTGCCCAATCTGACAAGGACACATCACTGAATGTACAGAGTGAAACATATGGGTTGTCTGCGAAACTATCCATCAAAGAGCTATATCAGCCCTGTAGATTGCACACGACAGACCTTTTGAGAAGGGTGTGAGATTGTAAGATCGTGTCCCTAAATGTGACCTCCATAACACAGTGAACCATTCACAGGACGAGGACATTGAGGGCTGCGCAAGTGTTGGACACAGTGAGTCTGCCTCGAAACATAATTTCCAATGTAATGTATGTCTTGTGCACCCACAAACTGGATAGCAGATGTGGGCCCCCTACATATAGCTTTCTGTGCTGGTATCCTGCATGTGTATGAGATGGGCAGGTACTGTGTCCACCCTCATACCTGCATGGCTTTTAGTATGATTCTCCCATGCTAATGTACTATGTGAGATGCTGTATTGTCTCAGCTAGACATATCTGTGAAGTAGTGCTGAGTTAGTATCATGCTCCTGTACTTAGAGATAGTGGGACATAACCCTATGTCACTGATTTCCCCCCCTCTTGTCTCCCATGCCTGCAACTCAAAGTCCACCAGTGTAAGGCCGTGTGGAGGGCCATTGCACGCAAGGTGCAGGCTCTGGGTGTCTCCAACTGACGGCACACACCCTGTCACAAGAGGTGGGATGACATCTGCCGGCTGAGCAAAAACGTGGCAGAGATGACACTGGGGCTGCTCTCTCGGACTGGAAGGTTGGCGCGCAGGAGCATGACACCAATAATGGCCCTCATCTTAGCTGTGACACAGTCTGAGCTGGATGCACGTTTGAAGGAACATCAACAGCAAGCTATGGGTGAGTATTCTGGGAAGGGTGACTTTGGTTGTGAGTGGCTGCATGTGTTCCAAGCCTGGGCCAGTGCTGAGATCTACCTCTGTGGTGTTGCTAGTGTGATGCAATGACTTGTAAGTGGCCTCTGTGTTGGGTGCAGCTGGCATGCATTATCCCTACCTGTACTTTCACATGTTATTGAAGTAATGTCCCTTGACATTGCATTCTGAGTTGTGGCCTTCTGGCATTGTCTGCATTGGGGAAGTCAAGGACATCCAATGGAAGGGAAAGGCAGTGTGCCTCATCTGAGAGTGATCTCATCAATGTGTGCATTGCCTGACCTCAGAATTGTGAGGACTACACATCTGACACCAATGTGCAACTGTAGTTATGCCCCAAAGTACGACATGGTGGATGGAATGAGCTCATGGCCATTATGGACTGATATGGTGGAGTCTGTATCTGTGTTGTCCCCTTCTGCTGCCTCCAGATGTGATTGTGGCAACATGTTGGGAGGTACATCTTTTCCCCCCTCAGGGCCTTTGGTATGCTCAGAGAGATCTGTATGTCTGGTTACACAGAGCCACAGGCAGGCTATTTGGCTGTGTGGTCATCACATGTGTCCTAATAATAGAACCATGTGAAAGTTGATTTTGCAAACAGCTAATTACCTGGCTGCTCCTAAAAACATAATATAGGTAATATCTCAGACAGTCTGTGCAACTCGGTGGGACATGCAGATTGCAGTCACATCTTTTCAGAGTGCCTGTCTCAGCGCGGGGACACACCGGTGGTGTAACCATGCACTCTATAAATGGGTAAATAAATAAATAAATAAACGTATGCCAAGTTTGCATGATGACACGCAAAATTCGAGTTTTGAATTGGGGTTGCACAATGTTACTGCACAGGGTAGTGTGCAACATGGGGATATCATCATCTTGTTTAGTGCTTTGCTTGCATATGATGTTTGTGTTAATGCCACTGAACTGACCGTACGTCTCTGTATCTTGCAGCATCTATCGTGGTCACAGAAGGACAGGGAACAGACACCAGTGGTGAGGCATCAAGCAAGACTGCTATACACGAGCACACTGACACTGATGTGACCAGCGCCTTGGAGGGGGACAGGAGTCTGCTTGAGGAATCACAGCCAGAGACACCAATCTCAACGTCATCTGACGTCAGCGGTGACACATCTATGTTGGCGGGCACAGGGAGCGGGAACTCTGCCTCCTCTTCCACCACACAGCGTCTAGTGCCCACCCTCCCACCTACTTCCAGTAGTGCTGCTCGTGCTCGCATCACCCCAGGCACCTCTGCCCCTGCCCCTGCACCTGTCTCTCCTATTGCCATCACTGTTGAGTCTGTGGACCTTTTGTGCCAGCTGTGTGTGGGTCAGACAACTCTCCTCAATGCCTTCCTAGACCATGACAAAAAGTTGGCACAGGTAGTTGCCTTCATGGAGGGCATTCATTCAGACGTGGGTGGGCTACACCGAACTGTCCAGTCTTTGTCCTCCACAGTGACGGCAACCATTCAGCTGTCACAGTCTCATAGTCCAGCTCCAGTCCCTTTGGCCACCCACCTGCCAGTGGCTACATCCGACAATAGTGACCACACACCACAGACCTCAGGCTCAAGGTACAGCACACGCAGCACCCAACAGCAGCAGCCCAAGTGAGCCAGAGCGCAGACACCATACCCACAAAAAAGCAAAGTCACCCCAGAGCGCAAAGGCAAAGCCCTTCAGGCGACACTCAGGAGCATAAAACCAAGAAGCAGGCCTCAGGCTCACATGCCTCAGAGGCATCCCCAGCCAAGGACTCTCCTGTCCCAAAAGTGTCTTGCAAAGAAAAGCAGTCAGTTCCCGTTCCTGCTGTGAAGCTGGTACCTGCTAAGGGTCCACAGAAAAAGCCCGCTAAGGCAGATTCACCCACAACCTCTACTCCCATCCAGACCCCTGTGAAGCAGGTAAAGGTGGTCACTGTAGGGGGTTCACCTGGTCAACAGGTGATGGAGGAGAAAAGGCCAGGCCAAGCGTACCTCCGGATCCAGCAGGTCCCCAGAGGGAGGGCCACCGGCTGCACCTGGTGCAGCTTTGGTGGAGAGTGTGCCTGTTGTGGCCGCAACACCTATTACTCCTCCAAGACCAAACTACCATTTAGACTCCCCATTCTCCCTCACACACTGTGTCTCACGGCAGCATGACTCAACCTTCACGTGCCACCATACCACCCGGTCCAAGCAGCCCTCTGGCCACCAAAGCCACTGATGCCTCTACCTCAGCTGGTCCTCTCGCTCCCAGGTCCAGTACTCCAACTGGCCCGACACTCAACCACCTCCCAGTCCAACTGACAGCCAAGTCTGAGGCAAAGTCCCCCTACCATGCAAGCCCCAGCATCAAAATATGCAAAGAAATGGCAGCTGCAGCAGCCTGGTGTGAGAGAAATAGTGCGGGAGGAAAACACTGTATGAGAAGACCATAAGATGGTCCGAATTGACACCTACCTGCTCCCTGTACACCGGTGCAGCCTCTGCTTGCCACATGAAATAGGGAAGGCCGGTTGAGGCAAGACTAATGAGCCAATGGCCATCTTGCGGACGGTTCAGCCACGCCCTCAATATTGTTAGCATTAACAACAGTAATGACATCACTATTATTATAATCTAATATAATAACATTTTAGTACAATAGGATTACTATTACGATTACCATTACTATAAGTATTACCCACTACCTAGTATTAACAACAGTAATAACATCACTATTATTATTATAGTATGTAACATAATATTTTAATATAATAGGATTACTACTGCTATTACTAATTAGTGTTACTATTACTATTACTATTACCCACTACTATTCTGTGCATTTATTTGACACATTTCTACATGCTGCTGCACCTTGAAACCGCTTTTGATATATGAAACCATAAAATCAGTAAATGAATAAATGTAATTAAATTTCAGCCGCCCCTGGCTTCCACCAGTGAATGATTCCAATCGGCTTGGGAGGCCCTTTGACTGATGATGTATCAGGATCCTCCTATCCCGCCAGCAGGGCCTCGCCTGCACCTCAGTGCCTGACTGTAGGCGTGCAACGCCCATCGGGCTCAAAGGGCTTCAGCCCCCCACCCGCTGGCCACCCCCTCCTCCCCATGTGTTTATCGGGCTGAGACAGCTTCCCCTGCACACCAGTACTTCCCAGGTCTTTAAAAGACCATTTACTTGTTAACGAGGCTTTGTTGTTTTTCACCCCTTCTTAGAGCCCCTACATCTTCACTCTGCCGATTTGGAAGAATTAGCCCCCCGGCAATTTTATTAGCCCCCACCCGAAATGTCACTCTAGTTGCGCCTCTGCGTGACTGCCTGGTTTGCCGGGACTAGTGGGCCCGCTTCCCAGACCTTCTGTGCATTCTCCAGACAGGCCCCGCGAACAACAGGGACGTGTACACTTTTCTCACGCCCGAAAAAAACACACTTTACCAACTGGAATCACCGAAGGGAAGACCAGAACCTCAGCCCAGGCCTGGGCCAGGAGATATAGAAGGACACATTATTAAATAATGAGCAAAGATGTCCCCAACAGCCTGGGCAACCTCTGCTCGAGAGGCTGAAAAGAACACATAAGGAAAAAGGGTCTTTTTTATAGGCTTTCTTCATGAACGAAAAATATTTGTAAATTTTTTAGGTCGCAGCAAGGTAACTAAACACCTCCTTCTTGAAGAGAGCAGTGTAAACGCCTGGCATGCACGGAAAGTGCACCTTTGAATGAGTATTCTGTGTTTGTTTTTCTAATGGCGAATGATAATGGTGACAGTGTTCTTTACCCGCCCCGAAGAATGATATTGCTTCACGTCTGGCCTCGCTGCCTAATGCTATAGCACACATTACATCGTGTCGGAGTCCACTGCAAAGCCATCTGCAAACACCGGAGCTCGAGAAGATCGGGTTCTGCAAGGGAGATCTCTGGAAAGAGTCTTTCCACGGATTACAGGCACTGCCGGTGTTTTTCAAATGCCCTAAACAAGGGCCGGTGGGTTCCTAACTTTAGGAAGGATGTTTAAAACGGGCCTTCTCAGCCAGCGGGTAGATGCCACCAATGGCCAGTGGCTTACACACCACAAGGCCCTGTTGGCTCATCAGAGTCCGTTTGTGGACTGGCATTGGTACCGTCACCTGAGAAGTTGCTCCCATACTCTGGACCCTCTTGCCAGTTCTTTAAGAGACATCTGATAGAGTCAACGAATCTCACGTCACAGGACTCTCGGAGTTATGTAAGTTTCATTGAAAATCAATAGAGACTATTATTAAGAATAAAAGTAATCTCACGTGCTATGGCACACCAATGTTATAGAACAGTAGAGCCATCCCATAGGTGCTGGAAGTAGGGGTGCTGCAGCATCCCGAGGAATATTCATGCTGGAGTTCAGAAGGTTAATGAGCAACACAGATGCCTTTAAATATGGTGTTTTGTGGTCTCATTTGCTGTGTGTTCCAAGACAAAGGTCAAACGTCAGGCTGTGTCTTCTGACAAATTGCTGCTTATTCAGAAACTGGGGTGCACTTTTAATTCTCTGACTGCAAAGTGAGAAGATTTTGTGAAAGTGACCTGGTAGACAATACTGCTGGGGTACAGGAAATTAAATGAAAGGTTATAGCATGTCAGTTTTTTCTAACACACAGCAACATTTAAATATTAGGAAATGAACTATAGGCATATTTCAAAATATATCAGCAAATAGGAATGCACAAATGAAACAGTTTTTTGTAATTCCAAAGTGTGAAGCACAAAAAGCTTTTAATAGGATCATGCATAGATTATAATGATTCACTGAAACCTGATTTCCACGCATTATCGTTTTTGTGCAATATAGTTTTAACAGTAAAACTGTATATCTATACAAATTTAGTGGCCATTTCAATGATGTGCAGTCTGTAAGTGACAATGAGCTACCTTACAAGTGTTCCAAAATGCAGCTCCAGCTACATACCACACCCTTACCACTCTCCTGCTGAATGGGCGTGGCATATTTGCTACACTTGTTTTTTTGTATGACGCTTGGATTTTTCACAATCTCTAAGCGTTCATGGATATAACATTAATGGCAGCACTCCTACTCTCAAAATGGTTCCAGCACCAATGGCCATGCCTAGATATATGGGCACAACTGCTAGCAATAAAGGCCAGGCGGTGGTTGGTTGGAGGGTTCTTGATGAGAGAGTGGAAGGGTGGATGATATTCATAAAAGTAATCGCTGTCTGCCTTAAAAAAAATAGCTAATTAAAAAGGTGCCAGTGGTACACGTCACAGAAACTGAGTCAACTGCAGGATAAAAGGCTCTAATCCCAATAAGATTTCTCAGGAGATTGGATGTCTGCTGACGTATACAGTCTGCAAAGTGTAGTGTACAACGAGCAAGGTATTCCAATTCCAATTAGATAGCTTGGATGGTAAGTGCACCTGCTGCACATGTGTGTGTGTAGGTGTGTGGTGTGTGTGTGTGCATGTGTGTGGTGGGTGGGTGTGTTTGCGCCCATCCTCCACCTCCTATGGTAATTTGTATTTAATATTATGCATTAGATATACCAACCTAACTCCAAAAGATTGCAAGGCGCGTTACAGAAAACATTTTCATGTCAGCAAGAGCATCTTAAACTTAGAGGGCCTGATTCACAGAACTAACTTAAGACAAAATCCTAAACTTACTACTTTTGGTATTCACAGAAGTTAGGAATTTGTCTTAAGTTTGTCTTAAGACAAACTTAAGACAGACTTAAGACAGACTTAAGACAAACTTAAGACAGACTTAAGACAGACTTAAGACAGACTTAAGGCAAACTTAAGACAGACTTAAGACAGACTTAAGACAGACTTAAGACAGACCTAAGACAAACTTAAGACAAACTTAAGACTGACTTAAGACAGACTTAAGTTAGGAGTTTGTCTTACGTTTATCTTAAGTCTGTCTTAAGTCTGTTTTAAGATTGTCTTAAGACAAAATCCTAACATCTGTGAATACCAAAAGTAGTACGTTTAGGATTTTGTCTTAAATTAGTTCTGTGAATCGGCCCCGAAGTGCTGGTCAAAGAACAAAGTTATGTGCACTGGGCATGATTGAAATCCAATTACAAAAAAAAAAATATGCTACTGAGGTTGTATTGTTAAATCTAAATATCCTAAGGAGAGTGCATTTAATTAAACAGGCCTCAATAATTTGTATGTGTTTCTTAACTGCAACAGCACTTCCTCTCCTTGTCCTGGTCCCCATTGCACTGTGGGTCTATATTTTGCATCAAACCCTTTCAGCCACTTCAAACTTGCATCCAGTCCTTGTCTTAATAGCCCATATGCTTAGATTTTACGAAGCATTATGGTCAATGAACTTGTTCATATTGTAACAATTTGTTTCACCCTTAGCTTTAGTGCAATTCCGGATTTGTATTTTACTCTTCTTGGATCTTGACAGTGGACAGCAGCGGCTCCTCACTAAGACAGAGGAGCGTCGCCCCCAGTGCTCTGTGAACAGTTCAAAAAGGAAAAATAAAAGGATAATAAAGCAATGGTATTATCATTTTATTTTTTTATACCGGCTTAGGTGCGTGGCGGGGCTTGCCAGAGTAGGGGAAGGATTGGTGGGCACTCTCTAAGTGCACATGACGGTTTGGCCCGCTGCTTGGGCCAGCCAAACAGTAATGCGCACTTAGCATTTTCTCCACCCAGCTGTATTGAACAGCCTGAGTGGGGAACTTGCACAGGCTCCCATTCCCTGTCTGCTGAACTACGGCGCTCAGACCAATCACAATGCTGCAGTCATGCTGGTGACATCAGTGTCGTGATTGACTAGGGGAGCCTGGGAGCCTATGTGCTTCCTGCTTCTAGGAGTCGAGAGCCGAAGAGGACCGAGAAGCAGCGGCTGGCCTGCAGGTAAGTGGGTTTTTTTGCAGCCTGCCACCCTTTTAAGAAGCATCTGCTACTGTCAGTGGAGTGTACCAGAGCCACTTTAAAAGCAGTTCAGTTTCACAGCATAATAACTCAGTATCTGCTCAATTAAATCCCACCTGGTATCAAGTCATTGACCTATAGGAGCCTCAAATGAAGTCCAAGACTTAGAACAGGGGTGCATGTTATCAAATCAGCCTTACTAGGCGTTGCATGGAAGCAAATTGTAAGGAAAGGCATTACCATATTAATATCTACAAAACCATAACTTAGACCTTCGAAAACAACAAAGAATGGAAAGGGTATTAAGCCAATAAATCCACCTGAATATTATAAAGGCTATTTTGATGGGGCGCAACCATATTATACGTGATTTAGCTGTAACATAAATAGACATTACAAGATGCAGTTAATCTTTTACATTATCAAATTGTACAACTTGAGGTGCAAAGAAATGCAGTGATTTTGCCACATTCACATGATTATTGGTGTCATGGTGAAACTGGGATTAGAACTCAAGTTTGCAGGTTCCAGGCGTAGAAAAGTCTGTTTTTTGGATGTTGAAGTATGATTCAGGAACAGGTACAGGTGCAGGCATACTGGGAGAACACAAGTTAGCCAGTTTCTATGTGTAAATGGTGGGCATAATAATGAGGTTCCACTACACTATAGGTTATGTTAAGAAAGTGCCCTAAAGTCTCTCAAAAACCCCCATATGATGATTCACTCTATAAATGACCCACTTCCTGATTGCTATTTGCAACATCTCAGACCCCCATTCATAATAGCTGGGAGAATAGCAGATGCCCAATTCCTCAATATACAGATCTTGGGCACGACTATATTTGCTTTAAGAGTCCTACCATGGCTGCAGGATCATGTAAAACACCTAGGTGGGCTGACGATGGAATTTGAGAGTCACACGTAGAGATGAGAGAGTTCCAACTGTCAGACTAGTAAATGGTCAGAGGTCAGTCCTAAAGTGTTTGGAGTAGATCACATTGTGAATGTGTGCATCTCCATCAACGGGAGTGCTGGAACAAGACGTGTCACTTATTAACTAAGTGGAGATCAACACCAATTATGTAGAGTTATGGGAATTTCAGCCTAGCTTCCCTAACGCATTGGCCATGGGTTTATCTAGTAAGGGAGGCCTAACCTCTACAGCACAGTCGCGTTCCCTAGCACTCTGCCCATACAGTCAGATTAAAGCTTCAACCACCCTTGAATAGAAATAGCATGTAAGTACGTGACACAAACCCAAGATCATCCCCTTATGGTCAGCCAACAACACGATATACGTCATGATTGGGGATGTACGAAGCACATAAAGAGACCCGCCCACAAATGGAGTAGCTGTTGATCTTTCAACATATTTCAACATATTCACATTGCCCGAACTGAATTCAGTATTTGGGGTCTCATCGCTGATCAACTGATTGACAGTGAGTATCCCTTTGTCATACCATGAACTTGATGGTAAAGTTTCACCTTCAATCTTCATACACGCATTTTGACAGATGGGTGCTGTGATGCAAATCCATAGATTTCATTAAAATTTTCTTGCAGCTGTTGCCAGCTTTTATGAATGGTTCAAACAATTGGGCTGTCTAGCGTAGATAGTACAGAGTGTGTATCTGTAAAGTGAGGACAGGCCCTCCATAGATTGCAACATCTCTCATTCAGTGAACAAACAGAAATTCTTCAACGGCGGGCTGATGCTTCCGCACCTCAAGCTAGTTTCAAATATATCAAAAGTCCTTGCGCAGCAAGCCCTGGCAACAGCCGTCAAGTGATGCCTCTGGGGAGCTGATCCTAAGCACAGCAGGGGTCGGGCGTGCATCAAGTAAGAAGTCTAGAAGGTCAGTATTGAGTTTCAAAGAAAGTCTTTATTTTCAAGTAGTTAACTTTTACAAGTTTGGAGTTTTAAAGTCAGCCAACGCGTTTCGTTCTCACCAGGAGAACTGCATCAGGGCTTTTTAGGTGAGTCTCTGCAAATGATGTAAGTTGCTACACGGGGTTGAGTTCCACACAGGTCTGGTGGACGCAGTATAGGTTGTGAGGGAGCCGGGTATGGCCTAATTCAAAGGTCTATTATAAAATGAGATACTGCAAGCGATGGGTGAGGTAAGTGTTCCAGGCATTCACACTGGAAACAAACGGGAAATCCCTAGGCCAGAGTCCACCTAAACGCAATTCTTAAAGTCGACGTTGTCAGGTCCGAGTTGGTAATCTCATTCAGTGGTGACCCACAGAGGGGGTAAAGCATGCTGATTGCAAGAGATTAGCTGCAATACAAATATATGTGGGGAAGACGGGGCTCACTAGGGGTAGTGTGTGCGAGGAATTTGTGAAGTTTGACTTTCGAGCAGGTGGCAATTCAACTTAACGTTTTGATATCCTTGTTGACTTGAGAGGAGGGAGGAATGTATTAGGAGTGGAAGCATGCTGAACAAATACTTACAGCCAGGAGCTATCACCAACTTTATTTCTTGCAGCCAGCTATGCAAGGAACACGTTTAACTGTGACCAGCAGACAAAGTCTGTCCAAGTCTTTAAGTTTAGCAGTGAAATGTTCTTCTCCACCATTTTGTCTAGCCCTTTCTTAATGACCAGTAAAGGACCTTTCCCATAGAAAGACTACCAGTGCTTGCTGTTTTAGTGTAGTGTGACAGAGGTAAGGCTTCCGTTTGCTCCAATTAATTTTATAACCAGAAAATTGGAGAAACGTTGGATGATCTACATTTTTATTGGAGGTGAACAGTCTGGTCTGATGAGAGTTAGAAGTATGTCATTTACAAACAGTATTACACCCTCTGGTTTGTTTGCACTCCCTGTATATCACTGGTGCAAGGAATACCCATAGAATGGAATCTAGCGCCAACAGAAACAGGAGGTGAGAGAGAAGGCAACCCATATGGGTACCTCACAATATCTTGAACAAACTTTGCTGTCAGGTTTCCATACATCTATTTAACCTTGGGAATAAACTCCTGCCCAATGCCAAGTATTTCCAGAACTGTAAGTTGTCACCCCCATTCAGGGGCGCAACTAGACCTGAACTTCCGGGGTGGGAGGTTAGTACTAAACTGTGTCAGGGAGGCTTCAATTTCACACACAGGAGGCCAAGACAGTGTTTACACGTTTCGAAGGCAAATAGGTCTGGGTTTAATGCACTAATGCATGGAAAAGGCAGATTTCCATGCCTGTTCTTTACCGCAGTGGCACATTAAAGCCAGAACTGTCTTCGCCAATGCATTCCCCTGAGACATCGAGCACTGCTGGAGCTCAGCGAGTGTCCACCAGACATACAAGCATTGGATGCCTGCAAGATGATTGGTACCAAGCGAGTCCTTTACATTTCAGAAATTAAAGTACTGAAGACTTACTGGGAAAGTGTCTTTTCTGATTATTAGTAGCATGAACTGCTTAATGATAACATGCTTCCAGGGAACAAGAAGATATGTGTGGAGGAATCTCCTAATGTGCCAAATAAAATGCTCCCACAGGCATTAAGAAATAGACTTGAGGTGTGAAGATTAAACCAGGATAAAGAAAATCGTGGGAGCTTCAATCAGGTTGTCACAAAATGATGTGGGCTCACCAACAGCTCAAAAGGAAGGGGGATCCACAGAGAATAATAAGCTGACATGCTCACAATGTATAAGCTTGGACGTGTTGTTTTTTCTATTGAATGGATAAAATAGGAGAGCAACAGTGCGTTGCCCATTATAGTAGGTGATGGAAAATGATACTAGATTGTATTCATCAAGTGGTGGCTTATATCTTTTTGCTACATACACTTACATTAGTATCTCATATATTTTACATTTTAGGCACATTGGGCCCGATTCACAGAACTAACTTAAGACAAAATCCTAAACTTACTACCATTTTGGTATTCACAGAAGGCACTTACTCATTTTGGTATTCACAGGAGGCACGTACTCATTTCGGTATTCACAGAAGTTAGGAGTCCTAACTGTAGGACCCCTAAATGCCTTCTGTGAATACCGAAAGTCTTAAAGTTAGACTTTTTCTCAGTTTAGGAGTAGTAAAGTTAGGACTCCTAACTTTAGGACTCCTAAATGCCTTCTGTGAATACCGAAAGTCTTAAAGTTAGGATTCTTCTCAGTTTAGGAGTAGTACATTTAGGACTCCTAACTTTAGGACTCCTAAATGCCTCCTGTGAATACCGAAAGTCTTAAAGTTAGGATTTTTCTCAGTTTAGGAGTAGTAAAGTTAGGACTCCTAACTTTAGGACTCCTAAATGCCTCCTGTGAATACCGAAAGTCTTAAAGTTAGGATTTTTCTCAGTTTAGGAGTAGTAAAGTTAGGACTCCTAACTTTAGGACTCTTAAATGCCTTCTGTGAATACCGAAAGTCTTAAAGTTAGGATTTTTCCCAGGTTAGGAGTAGTAAAGTTAGGACTCCTAACTTTAGGACTCCTAAACTGAGTCACTTCCCACAGAACCTCGGGTTTTACATTACTGGAATGAATGCTGAAAAAGCTCAACTCTGGCTGTGTACTGGCTCATCCTGATCTATGTCTGCGCAGGGGCTCACCACTGTCAGCAAAAGAGCTCAGCTCCATACTTGTAAGAAGAGCTCAGCTCTGTCTGCCCATGGTGACAGTGCTATGTATGCAGGAACTCATCTCCAGCTCAATGAAAGAAATTACCTATGAGTACACGGTCTGTGCTCTATCTGTACATGGGTTCAGCTCTAATACATGCAGGGACTTGGATCCATCTGTGCTGGAGCTCAGCTCTATCTGTAGAGGAGTGAGTTCATCTCCAAAAGATGATAAGTTATGCTTGTGGCAGAGCCTCACTCTCTCTGTATGCACAAGAACCTACTGTTCTCCGTGGAATTTCTGTCTTCTAAGTGTTCAGCCTATCTACAGAAGAACAACCAACTTCTTCTCTTTAATAAAATAGGCACAACAATTAGCTTCTTAATGCTGAGCAGGCGTCACCATTTTGAATGGTGATTTTTTAATTGACTTTGTGCTGCAAGAGTTTGGACATGTGGTGCTGATCTATATTTACTCTGTCTTCTTATCCTTCTCAATGGCATACCATCTTCCTTCCTAGAGTGCGATTTGTTGTTAACGTCATCTTGATGTTCATTGCTTTTATGTTGTTTTGGTATGTGCTTTTGGTCTACATTTGTAGCAAGGAAATTTAGGAAGAGCTGGGAAGATCAGGCTGAGACAAGGAGACACTGATAAAAGTGAAACAATACAAAGGTGAAATGTATGGAGTAGAAAAGGGCAAGTTGAGAAAAATGAAAAGGGAGGATGACAGGATGATAGGGAGCAGGAGAGAAGGCAGTGACATGTGGAGAGATTGACAAGAGGGACATAGGGTAGGATTAACAGTGCTGAGGTCCAGGTGACCACCTATATGAAATGCAATATAAGTTAAACTGCACCGTAACACATGGGAAGGAAAGATTTGGCTTTAGTAGTAAAGCACCAATAAAGAAAAAACATAAACTTTTAACTCTTGTCTGTGAGCACTTAGGGGTCTATTAAGATGGAGGGTGGACTCCAGTCCGCCCGCCACCCTAGTGGTGCTGTGACCGGCCTCCAGTGGTGCGGCGGTCCCGCTGTGCCACTTAGGATGCGAATGCCACCATGGTGGTCACATCCTGTATATTTAATATTATGGCGGGCGGTGCTGTATTCAGGCACTTGCCACAATGTTAAAAGGGCATGTTGTGCATTTGCATGCACAACGTGACAGGCACCATGTGATGCCTGCCACCTTGTGCATGCAAATGTCGGGGGCGTACCATGGGTACCTCCCAAGTGCAGCTACCCACCCCCAACCCCGTTGGGGCCCACAACGGGCACCCAAGGGCATTCTCTGCATGCCTTTCCATGGCAGAGACTCCGCAATGGAAAGGCATGAGACCGCCATCATCGTAATATGGATGGCGGTGCCTCGAAGGCACCATCAACATATTGCAGGTCTTTTTCGCCTGGTAAGCAATCGGGTGGATTGCCTACAGGCGGAAACCTGGCGGACGGTCATTCCGTCCGCCTGGGTCCCCACCCCCATCGTAATAAGGCTGGGGAAATGTTAGGTGGGCGGACGGAAATGGCGGGCGGATCGCCACCGCCATATCAGCAGTGGCGATCCGCCCACCATCCTAATAGACCCCTAAGTGTGAGCTTTAATACAGGTGGCCTCTGAACAGAGGGAATCAAGGTGGACCATGTCTCTAAAGCAGGTGTTTCACACCATGGGTCTACAGCTGGCCAATTTGGATAATTTAGAATGTAAATGTGTCTTTGATTTGGCGCAGGCACCATTTTGCCTTTGGTTTTCAAACCACCATCTGTCACTTGCAGAGACAGTAAGGATGATCAAGAGGTAGAACACTGGAGGGCAGAGCAATCTGGGCAAAACCATGCTGCTGTGGCAGAAAGCTTTGGTGATAAAGTAGCAGGTGTTGTTTACCCACAGTATCGTTCTGATCATCCTCTTCAGTCTATTATGTGTCTGTCCACTAAACAAAAAAGGGCATGAGGCACACAAGAACCTTCTGGCGGTGGACTGTGAGATGTCTAAGGAGGGTAGTTCCGCTATGATCCCCTCACACAGACACAATCCATTTAATTTCTACTAAAATGGGCCTGGCAGTGCACAGATTAATGTATACCTGAGGCTAATGAAAAGCCACAAAGTGCAGCAGAGGCAGGATCCCCAGCATCATTCCAGCTTCTTATAGGCCTATGCTTCCAGTCTTATCAACCAACAGGGCCACTAGGAATAAGCAATTGAGCGGCTGCAGTGTTTTTCAAATAAATATGGGGTTGCCGCATTTGCCACATAATCCATCATCTGTTTTATAATCTCCAGATTTTAACAAACCAAAATTGTTTCTAGCTCAATCGGTTAAAAAGTTACTAAAAACCCAGCGACGTGTTGCTGATTAACAGAGGTCTCTTTGCAAAGGTTAACTAGTCACCTTTCTGCTGCATATTTCTACATTGAGGTGTTACATTGGTACCAATGAGGTGCAACATATGCCCAGAAAGTGTAAAAATTACAAAATAATGAAATTATATGCCGCATTACACCGCATAATTTGCCTTTTCTTGCCGCATAATTTAGTCAACCCTGCCACATGAAATGGCCATGCTGTGACACATAATTCCAGTGGCTCTACCTATCAAGAAACTGAGAGAGGTATTGGGGTGGGTCTCCCCCTTTTCAATCCTGCCCTTGCTGCTTCACCTGGCTCCTCATTGGGAATCACGGCTTGCTGGTTTCAATGCCCAGCACTCTATTACTGCTCTGTTGCTGCCATAGAGCCTGCAAGTTGCCAGCTAAGGAAAAATAAAATGTTATTTCTCTATACATTTGTGTATGGGTTTGTGAGTGATTGAGAGTAAATAGGATTGAGTGAAAGTGTGTGTGTTTGAGAGTGTCAATGAGAGTGAAAGTCAGAATCAGAGTTTGGAAGTGTGCATGAATACGTGAAAGTGAATATGAGGGAATGAGTGAAGGAGTATGAGTGTGTTAGAGTGTTGTTGATTGGAGTTTGTGAGTGCTTGTGGAAGTGAATTGTGGGTGTAGCTATCAATTGTGCAGCAGGTGCAGTTGCACCAGGGGCCAGAGTTATTGAGTGTGTAAGTGTGTTAGTAAGTGTTAGTGTTAGTAAGTGAGAATGAAAATCAGTGAGTATGAGGCCCAATGGGCATTGCACGCCTGCCCCTATTCAATATAGTCACATGCCTTTACTGTGCTCAAGGATAAAGCAAAAAGCTACAAGCAGTCGTTCTGAGGCCTCCACAGCAGGTGGGCGGAAATTGGAGTTGGTTCCTTGATGATCTACCTACAACAAACATAACCTGAAAGTGCCATATTAAAGAAAAACCACAAGCAGCGTGGCGGATACATTACATAGGGACAGCAGAGGGAGCGCTATAGCCAAAGGAGGAGCCACAGATGTGTGTGTCCTTGGGATGCCTTGCGGCAGGGGCATGGGGAGCAGGTTATTGGTCAGCAAGACATCAGCAGAGGTGGACATGGCACTTGAAGCCGCGTTAGGCACGGGCCGCCAAAAACACTTGGCCGCAAGGTGTAGCCTAGAGATCGCAGGATGTGCTAGACCCTTCTGAAATGGGGATTTTTCTCAGACCACTCAAATGTGCACCCTTGGGGTGCCTTATTGCAGGGGCACAGGGAGCAGGCTATTGGTCAGCAAGGGGTCAGCAGAGGATGGACACAGCACTTGCATCCCGGGCTAGGCATACAACAACCCACAGCACTTGGCAGCAAGGTGTAGCCTAGAGGTCGCAGGATGTGGTAGACCCCTACATACAACTGGGCAATAAAGCTGTTTTATTCTTTATACTTTGTTTGATCATGTCATGTGAATAAAACTGCGGCCGTTCTGCACCATCAAAGACTCATGCATTGCCACAAGGGAAGGTTAGGTGCATGCTAGATGCTGGGAAGCTCACTGGGCACTTGCCCATCTGGAAGGGGTCTTTATTGTCACAAGTGACAGCACGTGCACTGCCTCTGGCAAGACATAAAAAGGAAAAGCTCTCAAATGGAAAAAATTGCTTTTCTCCTCCTCTCCTCTGTCCCACAACAAACTGATCTGCTTCTCCCAGTCATTTGTTACAAATATATATTATTTGCTGTAGATTCATGCTTTCACTTTATGTAGGTCTGCCTGCAGTGTCAATGAACAGCTCGCTGTTTCCTATAAAACCTCAGGCTTTGTAGCATACAGGAGAAGTGTCTGCAATTCACTCACACCAAGTCCCAACTTTCGCATCCAAATTGAAAGCTGAGTATTTCCCCGTAGAGCGAATGCAGCTACAATGTTCAAACTGAAACAGAACCGAGGCAAAGAAAAGGCAAATAACATGCTTTTATGACTTTTTGTGGTACACCCTGCCAGGGATTTCTGCTGTTGCTTGACCAGGGCTCACACCCCAGTCAACCAACAACCAATTTCTAATATTGGTGGTCAGCGGTATGCCTCAGGAATATCGTTTGCCCAGTACCATACAGTGATTTGTGTTACACAAAAATCCCAGAAAAATAATTTGGCATCAGAGTGACCCCTTTAAAAATTCTTCCTTAGTTTCCATTGGCTGTTTTCCCCTTGTCTAAATTGAAGTACTCCAACCTCTGTTTTTTTACCATGGACATGGAGCTGTGCAACTTCAATGACCTCAGCAGGGCTGAGTTGCTGAAACTCTGTAAACAGAGATGGCTGAAAGCAGACAGGATGACTACCAAACTGGACCTCCAGGTAGCGCTTCACAGACTTTGAGGAGGTGCAGTGGTGGCAGTCCAACTCAATAGAGGTTAATAGTGAAGACAATGAGGATGATTTAGACTGAAGTGAGAATGAGGAGCAGGGCTAAGAGAAGGACTCTAAACTGCAGGGGCAGCTCAACTGCCTGAGAGAGAAACCAGATTGTCCAGGATGGGGAGGGGAGCAGTGTGTCCTCCAGGGGCATGCCACAAGTGGAGTTGGAAGACTGGTTGGGAGGGGAGGAAGCTCTCACTAGAACTGAAGCTGGCTACGTAAAAACGAAAGCAGGAGAAGACTGTGAGGGCCTTAGCTGAAAAGAGACTAAAGTTGGGGCCTGAGAAAAACATAAGGGAGCTGGAAAAAAAAGGCAAGGCAACCTTCAGGATGTAACAGTGATGGTGGCAGAGAACCAATAGTGTCTGTTGAAGAGGTGAATCCGCATACTTCAGGAGCTGGTGCCTAAATGTGCGGTGGGAGATGATATAGACAAGGGGATTGTTGCTTATGAAGCTGTACTCAGGGTACACAGGGTTCCAGAGGAATGCTGGGGGGTAGCCAGTGGAAATACATGTCCAAAGTGGGAAGGGATACCCTTCTCATGCTAGAGGCAGAGGAGCAGAACAAGCATAACCCCATGAAGCCAATACGTGTTGCTAAGTGTGGGCTGTCCCCTGAGAAGTACCCTCAGAGGTTCAGGGACAGTCACAAGTTCCCAAACCAGTCCTGGGTGGATTTCCTAGATTATACCAGCAAGGGACTGAAGGGCTGGTTCAGGGACAGCAAAATGGACAATATTACTGGGGTGTACAACCTGATTTTGAGGGAGAACATGCTCAATAGTTGTTTTACAGAGCTGTGCTAACACTTAGTGGATAGCATGCTTACTGATCCCAAGACGCTTGCTGAGGAGGCACTGGCAGATCCCTGGGTCAGCACCAGAGTGGCTAATAAGGCATCTGGAGTGGACTCCCAATATGATGGTCAGGGTTGCCAACAGAAGAAAGAAGGGAGAGATAAACATTAACACAGAGTTCTCTCAAGGCCCCCAAAACTGTTCACAGGGGATATGGTCCCAATCCCAAGCTGGCCACCAGAAGAAAGGCTTCATAGATCAGAAAACTGAAAAGTTGGTTCCTGAGTGCTATGAGTGCTACCAGTTTGGGCATATCAAGGGAGATGCGACGTTGTCCAAGAGGGCACCGCCCCCTAGAGGTGGGCAGTCACAGGCAATGTCCAATATGGCGCTTGGGGAGGAGATGACCCTAGTTAATGAGGGGGAGACTAGTGAAGTTACCTTAGTGTCCCTGGGTGATACAGAAATGGTGCCCAAAGTCCACATGCCATTCAATACTTCAATGTATAGAAAGATGGGGGTCTGAGGGACATAGGAGCCAGTATGACCACTGTCAGGTGTCATCTGGTATCCTCATAGCAGGTGATACTCAATGCATTTCACCATGCTGTGGTAGCAGACAACCAGGAGAGTCAATAGCCTATGGCTCTGGTTCCCTTTGTGTGGGGGAGGTCTCAGGTCTTCTCAAAGTTGATGTGAGCCCCCTTATGCCCATGGACTTTCTGTTAGGGAATGGTTTGGGGCACACCACCTGGAGGGAAGTGGAGCTCAGGTCATACCTGGAAATGTCAAGGTTGCCTGAGTGGATCTGTGCAACCACTGGGTCCATGGCTGTCCAGAGGGAATTCAAGGTGGTCTGGAAGAATGGCCCAGACAGCTGCCGGTAAGGGCAAGAAATGTGGGAAGCCAGGCCCTGAATGTCCCCCAGCTCAGGTGGATGGGGTATCAGATGAGGCTCACCTGGGATCCACTGGGGAAGACATTGCCTACCTTGGTACCCTGCCTGAACTTGCTGGTGGCAAGTAGACAGAGCACCCAACAGGGATGGGTTCTGCAAGGCACAGAAGGACTGCCTAACCCTTGAGGCCCTGAGGTGGCAAGTTAAAGCCCAGGCAGCTATCGACACCTCTGGAGCTCACCTCATATATTGGGAGAATGACCTCCTATATAGTGATCCTAAGGCTCCAGAGCATAGGGCAACTCATGTATTGGTATATCCTCAAAGTTATAAGGCCATCCTACTGGGGCTGGCTCATGAGATAGCTCTGGCAGGACATTGGGGGCAAGACAAGACCTTTTCCAAATGTATAACCCACTATTTTGACCCCAGATCAGTACAGCAACTAATCCTTTCTAAAGGACTTGTCTTACCTGCCAGGCTAGTTGGAAGACTAGGAAAAATCTAAACGCTCGCCTGACTCCTATGCCTGTTGTTGCCCCACCTGCCCCCTTGAGAGGGTGATCATTGATAATGTAGGACTCTTGGATTCCAAGACAACCTTAGGCAATAGGTTTATCCTACTCTTGATGGACTATGCCACTAGGTATCTGTAGGACATCCCTCTGAGGCTTGTCACTGCACCTGTAGCACTTACGGCCCTGTTGGCAATTTTTTACCAGAGTGGTTTTCCCCAAGGATGTGGTGTCATACAGGGGCACCAACTTCATGTCTGCCCACATGAAATCTATGTAGCAGGCGTGTGAGGCTACGTATAAGTTCTCCACATCTTACCACCCACAAATTAATGGGCGTGTTAAAAGATTTAATGAGACACCTAAAGGCATGATTATGTGCCTACCTAAGCCCATGAGGCAGAAGTGGGATGTCCTCTTGCCATGGCTGCATTTTGTGTACAGAGAGGTGCCACAGAAGGGAGTGGACTGTAGCCCATTTGAACTTCTGAATGGCCAACCTGTAAGGGGTCATATCAGTCTGGTCAAGAAAGATGGGAGCAAGCTCTCAAGAACCCCCCTCCCAGGATGTGAGTAGCTATATGGTAGCCCTCAGGAACCAGATGGCCAAGTTCTGGAAGTAGACTTCTGAGAACTTGGAGGCTAGTCAGGAGGTAATGAAGCAGTGGTATGACTAAGTGTCTACCATAGTGGAATTCCAACCGGGGCATAAAGTATGAGTGATGGAGTTAGTGGATCCCAGAGTTCTCCAGGACTACTGACTGGGCCCTATGAGTTGATGGAGAGTAAGGGGGAGTTCACTTACCCTGGTGGATCTTAAGACCCCCAAAAAACCCTTAAAAGTTCTCCATCTCAACTGCTTCAAACCCCACTATGAGAGGTTTGAGCTCACCATGCTGCTGATGACAGATGATGGACAGGAGGAAGAGAGCGAGCCTGTTCCTGATCTCCTATCATCTAAGGAGAATGATGGGTCAGTGGAGGGTGTCGACCTCTCCCCTACCCTGACCCAAGAGCAGCAGAGGGACTGTTGCCAGTTATTGGAACAGTTTGCCTCCTTATTTTCCTTTACTCCTGGTCTAATACTCTTGTGTACCCAGCATATAAACACTGGGGACAGCCTGCCGGTCAAAAAAGATATGTACAGGCTGTCTGACAAAGTGATGGCCAGCATCAATGTAGACGTCACTAAGATGCTGGAATTGGGGGTCATTGAGCCCTCCAGTAGTCCCTGGTCCCAGTTGTGCTGGTGCCAAAGCAACCCCACCGGGCACTTTCCCAGAACCCAGGTTCTGTGTTGAGTACATGGGATTCAACCCAGTCACCAAGACTAATGCACACCCCATTCCCCGAGCTGATGAGCTCATTGATTCTTTGGGGTGCCAAGTTACTGAGCACTTTTGACTTGACTTCAGGTTACTGGCAGATTGTCGTGACCTAGGGGGATAAAGAGAGGTCCCCCTTCTGCACCCCAGAGGGCCACTTTCAGTTTAAAGTGATGCCCTTATACTCAAGAATGCCCTGCCACCTTCCAGAGGCTGGAGAACCAGGTTTTACATGGGATAGAGGCCTTCAGTGCTGCATATTTAGATGACATAGCTGTCTTCAGCAGCACCTGGCAGGACCTCCTATTTCACCTGCAGGAAGTGCTTGAGGCTCTGTAACAGGCAGGCCTGACTATCAACACCAGTATGTGCCAAATAAGGGACACCTGGGGCGCGGGGTAAGGTGCAGTCCCTCCAGCCAAAATGGAGACTATCCTGACCTCGGTGCCCACAAAAAATGAAACAGAAGTGAAGGCCTTCCTGGACCCCACTGGGTATTACAGGAGGTTTGTCAATGCATATGGCACCATTGTTGCCGCCTTGACAAAGCTGGCTTCCAGGAAGCAGCCCAAGAAGGTGAGCTGGGCAGAGGCCTGTAAGAAAACCTTTGCCTCCATAAAACACGCCATGTGCACCAACCTTGTGCTCAAGGCCCCTGACTTTCCCAGGAGTTTATTGTCCAAACAGATGCCTCGGAGCATGGTGTAGGGGCAGTCCCAGTGTTGTAACAAAACTTGAGGGGACCCACCTGCAAAGTGCATGAAGGGGGCCCCCTCCAACCACACTCAGGAGCTCTGCTGACAGGGTACTGGGCTGAAGGGGCCCCCTGGATCTCAGGCCGCCCCCGCACCGCGACGGGCTGTGGGGGCTGCGGGGGCCTTTGTTACGCCCCTGGGCAGTCCTATCACAGGTAAATGAGGAGGGCCTAGACCAACCTGTAACATTCATCTCTAGGAGGCTTCTTCTCAGGAAACAGAGATGGGATGCTATTGAGAGAGAAGCCTTTGCTGTGGTCTGGGCTCTGAAGAAGCTGAAACATACCTGTTTGGATCTCACCAGTTCAGACAGACCACAGACCCCTCAGGTGATAAAAACAAACGAGGAGTGGGATCCCAAAATTGTTGAGGTGATCACTGCCCCACTTGCAACTGACTAGCCTATGCTGGTCTGTCACACAAAGGGCCTAAACGTCCCATATTGTCACTGTAGCCAGCTTGGAGCCAGTGCAGGGGAGGAGGGAAATTCCAAGCCCTTCAAAGCTACTGTCTAGAAGCTTCTCAAACCTTTCCTTTTTGTCGTTTTGGTGTCAAACAATTTATTAAGTTTACCTTATTTTTCTAAATTGGTTTGGGGTTTTTATTGTGTTATGTTTTCATCTTAGAACTATTTTTGTTCTGAATAAGTACTTTACACATTGACTCTAAATTAAGCCTTTTTGTGCCAAGCTATCGTGAGTTAATTCAGCACAGGTTAATGTATTGCATTATTGTGGTTCACTATGCAAGGGATTGTGGCTGTTGCTTGACCATGGTTCACACCTCAGCCAATCAACAACCCAATTTATAACATAATCTGAATATGTAGACATTGTGGATACTTGTGCATCATGCTAGCATTCTATTTTTGTAAGTAGTAGTCTTTTTCTGAAACTAACATCACAACTTGTGTAGTTGCCATCGTAGCACAACACAAACACAATGAACACACTCAATTGCTAATGTTATTTCACTGGGGCAAGCTAATACCTTATTTAATAGGCCCTTTGCAATAATGATATGATGCCAATGCTAATCTGGAGTATACAATGGAGCACTGGTATTGACAGATCTGAGGGGGGAGACATGGGCTTAAATTTGTGATAGCTGTAAAGTAGTCCAGAGTAAACACACAACAGCCCTGATTACTGGCTACAGTTTTTAACCTTTTGTCTTAAAGGCAAATTATAGAGGATGAAGCAGAACAGAGTCACCGGCATATGCCAGCCCTTAAACAAAGGAGAATGGTCATTGTCATAAAGATTTCTCAAAATTCTCTTGAACCTGCATTAAGAATACACATTGAAGTAAACATCAACCTGCACCCACATCATACTACTGCTGATGCCCTTGGCATTAGGATCTGCCATATCAGCGAATGATGTTAGGTTTCGGCAAAAGAGTGTCTAATAATGAAGGTCCACCCAAATGTAAGTGTTCAAAATAATTTTTTCCATTTTAAATTTAGCCAACCCTTCCCCCACAACTCCACCTGTTCCCCCAAACTAACCCCTAAACATACCTATAACTAATTAAACCATCTAAACCCCAGGGGGCATATCATCAAGGGCATTATCGTCGCTTTAGAGGCACTTTTTGCCGCTAAAACGGCGATAATTTTAATGCCCTATCAACAAGGCGGCGCAACATGCATTAGCGCATGTTAGCTGCCGAATTCCCAACGCCTGGCATCTCAGCGATAAACATCGTTAATGAGATGCAAAGTAGGCATGGCTGGGAAAATTACATGGGAAATTATCGCTAAGGCAGCTTCGCCATATCAGCAAAGAGCATTAGCGATAATAATCATTGTGTTAACTATGCCTTAACGCAGGAATTTAACTTCTGTTAAATTCCTGACTAAGGCATACCTAAGATGGGAGGTGGATTATGGTGATACGACCACAGGGTCGTATCACCAAGGCTATCACCGTTTTGAGTGCAACATCACTGGTTTTCCAGCGATGTTGGCCCATTTTCCTGGATATCGCTGGAATATTATCGCCCTGGAGTAACGAGTTGTTAATAACGCACTAACCGGGCCATAAATTCCAGCGATAGACGGCGATAAATATAAAAGCTCTAAGCGCGCTTTGCGATATTTATCGCCGTCTGTTGCTGATATGCCCCCAGATGCTGTATCTTATCTACCACCCCCTCCCCAACTATCCCTTATTCATAGTCATATCCTACTCCTATGCACTAAATTATCCACATGTCCCATCATATACTACCCCAGAAGACTACACAGTTGTATGTCGGAATATTGTTCAAAAATATCGTCTAACATAAGTATTCTGCCATAAATATCGTTTTGGGAAATATCATCCCATTGGATATAGCTTTTATGTTATAAATGCAATGGGGATATATTTTAGTCCATGATACTCTGGTACCACACTACTGTATGTGCCATCCTGACCCAAATTATTTTCGAATATATACAGTACAGTAGGTGAATGGAGTATGTTTTAGCAGGTTCTGCCCCAATCAGGTATGCAGAACGTTGACCTTCCCTCTGAGCTGTTTGGGTGAGTCCTGTTGTGAAGAGTAAGTAAGATGCTTTTAATACTGCTGTCAGATCTATTCATAGATGTGCCGGGTGATAGTGGCATGTCCTTGTGCAAGCTAACTGTTGAACTGCCAGACAGCATTAATCATACAGACAAGGTGAACAATGGTTGTCACTTAGTGAGACCCAAAGACTTCCCAAAAACTACAAAAGCAGCCGAGACTTCTTTCAGTTGACTAGGAGTGTGGTGTTGCCTATTTTCATAGTAGACATTTGTTCACAAATCTGTTAAAAAGCCTGTCAGACAGTCGTTTCACTGCTGTCTTGCAAGACCCCTTCCTCAGCTGTCTGTGGCCGTTCATCCTCTGGTAGGCCATGCTTTGATAGCTGCTCCAGCATCAGCTATTGGATGTGCTCTTATTCATCTTCTCGTTCCACTTCAATTGTGCATTCTGACTGCATCCATTGGCTGTCAAATAGGAGCAGCCATAAAAGCTTATGTTGATAGTGGCAGTGAGAGTTCTTGTGGCCCTGTAGCAGCAGATAGGGTAAGAGATGTGAAACTTGGTTGTAGGCGAAGCATTGATCACCTCCACAAATGTAGGCCTGATGGTTGCTGGTTGTGTTGTAACAATACTATAATACACCGAAGAAACGACTGTCACTAATGTGTAAGAGAAACGGGTGATCAGACAAAATGTCGGAAATAAAATATCATCAGACAAAAATATTGAGTCTGAAATATTGTTACACAGAAATATCATGTGCAAGAATATCGTTGTCAAGAATATTGATGTTAAGTAAAGTAATACCGATTTAATTTTGGGTCCCGTAAAAATATTGCCGTGCGAAGTGCTGTGGGTACGAATCGTACTTGCTGGTCCGTAGAACGCTGCCTGACTCCGTCCGGACGTCGCGTATGCGCCGTCCAGATTCAGATTTGTATGTATTTTTTTGCTGGTCGGTGTTTTTTACGACTCATACGGAAATTGTATTTCTGTGCGAATCGTACTTGCGAGTTTGTAAGATGTTTTTCCCGGGTACGAGTCGGACGGAAAAAACGCTCCGTACGACCATTCATACCCGGGTTTTACCGGATCGGAATCGGCACCTAGGTGTTAATTGTGGCATTTGTTGGAGTAAAGGGTGGGAAGTTCATTGATTATAATCAATTTTGTATAGTTATTTATTGGTAATAATTATTTAATTGACAACTAATTATGAGAATGATGTAAATAATATTTTTTAAATTTATATATCAGGTGTGGGTTGTTTGTTTTGTAAGGATAAAGGATGAGGTGGTAATTAAATATAATTATTTTAGTAATACTTAATTATTAGTAGTATTTTAGTAAATATCTTTTTATAGAAAAGGTGTAAATAATATAATTTAAAGAATTACTTTCATATATGTGTTGGGCACTTTGTAGAAATATGTGTTAGAATGTTATTTAAGTAATAACGTGTTTAAAAACAGTTCATTAATGTTTTATAATTATGTTCTTTATTATTGTATGTGTTAATTGTGTTGTGATTTCTAAATGCAAATAATATTGTATTTATTGGTTAATATTTTTTAGAGAATTTAGGGCCTGATTATGATGGCATGTGGACGAGCGTCCGACCACCATCCTGTCGGAAACAGGACAACCTGACTAGCTTTTGGCGGTCCCGCCATCGGGATTTGGATGCAACCACCTATTTTTTGTTATTTAGTATGTTTTTTAATTTATTTTATTTTATTTAAGTTAGTCTGTTTCTAATGTTGCACTGACTGGAGTGGGAATTGTAAATTTTGCCCCTCCTCCATCCAACATTTTCCCTACTCTTGCACTAACTGGAGTGGGAATAGTAAATGATACCCCTCCGCAATCCAACACTTTGCCTACTCTTGCACTGACTGGAGTGGGAATAGTCCATTTTACCCCCTGCAATCCAACACTTTCCATAATCTTGCACTGACTGGAGTGGGAATGGTAGATTTTACCCCTCCTGAATCCAACACCTTCTCTACTCTTGCATTGACTGGAGTGGGATTAGTAAATTCCCCCCCTCTGCAATCCAACACTTTGCCTTTTGTTGCACTGACTGGAGTTGGAATAGTAAAATTTACCTTTCCACAAACCAACACTTTCAATTGCAATTGCAATTTTGGGATTGCAATTCCGCCCGCCGCCCAAACTGGGTCTGTGATTCAGAGCAGAATTCCACCACCGTTTTCCCTCAGACCGCCGGTATCATAATACGGTGGTTGGATGGAAACCTATGATACCAGGCAGAGAGCCTCCGAAGAGCTGTCAGATATACTCCCACATTGGGGATGCCCATTGGGATTTACATCACTGACAAATGAAGCAGGCACCCAACATCACAATTCCTTCAGCAACTGCGGGTTGGATAAATGTAATTTATTTGTCACTTTATGTTTGCAGCAGAGATATGGATATAGATTTCGCTATTGATATACATTATCTACTGGCGGTCGCCAGTAGATATTTATAGTTAGGACCTATTTTCCATAGGAAATCTGCAACATTCTATTTGGAATAACGTTGGCGCCGGTTGACGAATCCTCGCGAAATTTTCCAAACTTTTGACCAGCTCCGCTCCGCTCCTTCCCTGAAAGTTTTGCAGTGATCCGTCAAGCCGGGGCCGAGAAAAAAGGGGGGTCCTAAAACGCGTTTTCCCCATGCAATTTCCCATAGGATCTGTTGTCGCAGCTACAGCCCGAACCGCTGAACGGAATGACACCAAATTTGGCAAAGAGGTAGTCCTCAGTTCGGACTCGTGCCTTTTGCATATATGGTGTGAATCTGTTCAGTAGTTCCTGAGAAAATTAGGGTAAAAAAGTTAGTGATATCTATGGCCGCGGAGGATCCACGGACCGTACCCGCACCGTAAGCGCACCCTCCCCGAACCGAGCGTGCACCCTCCCGATCGCGCGCTGAATGCTAATTGGCTGTCGAGTGTCTCTCTACATTCGAAACCTGAAACTGTTGGCGGCCATTTTCTGCCTCGGTAGAAGCGAGGCTGATTAAGTAAGGGGAATAAATGTGTAAAACATATAAAGGGGGCAGAGTGGAAATACTCTGACCCTCTAGAGGTGCTTAGGGGGTCCCAAAAAAAAACGGCGACATTCGCGCACGGTACGCGCATCCTACCGCGTTGGATGCACGGATCCTCTCGCGGTGGGTTTGCGGATCCAAGGGAAAAAAAATGAAATTGTTGGGAGATAAAGATTAAGCTTAAGTGTTTCGTTCTTGAGTGGCTCTAAAAAGAGCCGCTGTGTTCATTCAGAGTTTTTGGTACTTATAAGTAAGTACCTATACAGAGTCTAAAGTTGTTGAGGAAGACTCTGTTTCCTTCATCAGTAAAGTGTACTCCATCTCTCCTATACATCTCTTGCATATGAAAGCGCAGATTGTTATTTTAAATGGACCCCATTCTGTAGTCTCGGAGAAAAGCAGAAACAGATTTATTCACATGTTTCCTAGCTTTCTCAATCTGTGGACAAAAATTATCGGACCAGTTCCATTTCTGCCTTTGGCATATGTTAGAGTACACAAAGGCAGTTTTAGGGAAAAGTGAAATCAGTTGTGCAAAGGTGTCCTTCATAAGCATTTCCAGACCTACCCCAGTCAAAGTGCCTAGGTCATTGCCACCACAGTGCACTATTATGAGGTCAGGGTGTTGGATTTGCATGAAGGATTTCACCAATGGCATCAATTGGTGCCACTTTAACCCTCTCTGTCCAATCCATTTAATGTCTGCATTTGGCAAACCTAGGTCTTTGTGAATGCCTTTGTTTTCTTCATACCTTTGGCTCCAGAAAATGTAGCTGTGTCCAACAATCCACACTGTAAGCATCTTGTAAGGAGGTCTGGATGCACTCAGATGGTCTATGAAAATGAAATGGCAGTTTGGAAAGTAAGATGTTTCTAAAATGGTGGCTAAGATGCAATTTTGAAAAAAGACAAGAAATTATTGGTTGTTCAACAACCTTCTACACTGAAAGGTAGGGTGCATATTTCTGTTTTTTAAACGCATGATTCTTATTGGTTAACTAAAACTGATTGTAAGGAACATTATATATGATAAGCTGATATGTTGAGATGTCAAGCACACTTGCTGTTTTGATTACTGATATCTGGTGTGTGTCTGATATACTTCTTAATCTACAAAACATCTTGAAAGGTGAGTTATTTAATTGTGAGGAGATGTATGTAGACTATTTTTATTTTAAACAGACTAATGTATTTCTTCTGCTAAAGCGTAGGGAGTACTTTTTTTCTCTACAATCTTATTGACAGTGTGTGTGCATGTAGAAACCATTTTGTGATAAGGATTTGTTTTTTTCATGTGTTTGCAGACAGATAACTATGCAGTTTTTATATTTTGGTAGAATTAGAAACCAATCATTGTTTATGAATTTGTGAAATGAGTTATGTTTCTGCAGTAAAATGTAGTACTCTTTGTAGATGAAGAAATGTGTTTTGGTATAGTGCAAGGGATAGTGTTGTTTGTCTAGAATCACACAGAGAGCCTGTGTGCATTTGGGAACCACTGTGAGAGAAAAATTTAGTAATATCTTGTATTTGCTGACAGATAACTCTTTTAAAACCTGTTATGTTGTCAAGTTTTAGTAGCATGAGAAGCCAGTGTTTGCTTATGCGTTGATTAAATGAGTCAGGCAATGATAAAAAAGTGTACATTTTTGAAATATGCACATTGTGTGCAGTTCTCTTACCACTTCCATAGTAGTAAATAAGGTTTAATAAAGTCGTAGGGATAGTGGTTGTTGTCTATAATCACACTGTGAGTCTGTGTGCATTTGGAAACCAATGTGAGAGAAGCATATGGTAACATTGTTTATTTGCTGACAGATAACTATTTTAAATCCTGTCATTTTGTCAAGTTTTAGTAGCATTAGAAGCCAGTCATTGCTTATGCGTTGATTAAATGAGTCAGGCATTGACACTAAAGTGTAGTCGTGAAATATGTAGATTGTGTGCAGTTCCCTTACCACTTGCACTGTAGTGAATGAGTTTAGGTAAACTCCTAGGGATGGTGGTGCTTGTGTAGAATCACAATGTGAGTCTTTGTGCATTTGGGAACCACTGTGAGAGAAGCGTTTGGTAACATCGTGTATTTGGTGACAGATAACTGTTTTAAAATCTGTCATGTTGTCAAGTTTTAGTAGCATTAGAAGCCAGTCTTTGCTTATGCGTTGATTAAAAGAGTTAGGATTGACACTAAAGTGCAGTCGTGAAATATGTAGATTGTGTGCAGTTCCCTTACCTCTTCCACTGTAGTGAATGAGTTTTGGTAAACTACTAGGGATAGTGGTGCTTGTCTAGAATCACACTGTGAGTCTGTGTACATTTGGGAACCACTGTGAGAGAAGCGTTTGGTAACATCGTGTATTTGCTGATAGATAACTGTTTTAAAACATGTCATGTTGTGAAGTTTTAGTAGCATTAGAAGACAGTTATGGCTTATGCTTTCATTAAATGAGTTAGGTATTGACAGTAAAGTGTAGTCGTGAAATATGTAGATTGTGTGCAGTTCCCTTATCACTTCCAGTGTAGTGAATGAGTTTTGGTAAACTCCTAGGGATAGTGGTGCTTGTCTAGAATCACACTGTGAGTCTGTGTGCATTTGGGAACCACTGTGAGAGAAGCATTTGGTAACATTGTGTATTTGCTGACAGATAACTGTTTTAAAAAATGTCATGTTGTCAAGTTTTAGTAGCATTCGAAGCCAGTCTTTGCTTATGCGTTGATTAAATTAGTCAGGCATTGACATTAAAGGGCAGTCGTGAAATATGTAGATTGTGTGCAGTTCCTTTACCACTTCCACTGTACTGAATGAGTTTTGGTAAAGTCCTAGGGATAGTGGTGCTTGTCTAGAATCACACTGTGAGTCTGTTTGCATTTGGGAACCACTGTGAGAGAAGCGTTTGGTAACATCGTGTATCTGCTGACAGATAACTGTTTTAAAACATGTCATGTTCTCAAGTTTTAGTAGCATTAGAAGACAGTTATGGCTTATGCTTCCATTAAATGAGTTAGGCATTGACACTAAAGTGCAGTCGTGAAATATGTAGATTGTGTGCAGTTCCCTTATCTCTTCCACTGTAGTGAATGCGTTTTGGTAAACTCCTAGGGATAGTGGTGCTTGTCTAGAATCACACTGTGAGTCTGTGTGCATTTGGGAACCACTGTGAGAGAAGCGTTTGGTAACATCGTGTATTTGCTGACAAATAACTGTTTTAAAACATGTCATGTTCTCAAGTTTTAGTAGCATTAGAAGCCAGTCTTTGCTTATGTGTTGATTAAATGAGAAAGGCATTGACACTAAAGTGCAGTCATGAAATATGTAGATTGTGTGCAGTTCCCTTACCTCTTCCACTGTAGTGAATGAGTTTTGGTAAACTCCTAGGGATAGTGGTGCTTGTCTAGAATCACACTGTGAGTCTGTGTACATTTGGGAACCACTGTGAGAGAAGCGTTTGGTAACATCGTGTATTTGTTGATAGATAACTGTTTTAAAACATGTCATGTTGTGAAGTTTTAGTAGCATTAGAAGACAGTTATGGCTTATGCTTTCATTAAATGAGTTAGGTATTGACAGTAAAGTGTAGTCGTGAAATATGTAGATTGTGTGCAGTTCCTTTATCACTTCCAGTGTAGTGAATGAGTTTTGGTAAACTCCTAGGGATAGTGGTGCTTGTCTAGAATCAAACTGTGAGTCTGTGTGCATTTGGGAACCACTGTGAGAGAAGCGTTTGGTAACATTGTGTATTTGCTGACAGATAACTGTTTTAAAACACGTCATGTTGTCAAGTTTTAGTAGCATTAGAAGCCAGTCTTTGCTAATGCGTTGATTAAATTAGTCAGGCATTGACATTAAAGTGCAGTCGTGAAATATGTAGATTGTGTGCAGTTCCTTTACCACTTCCACTGTACTGAATGAGTTTTTGTAAAGTCCTAGGGATAGTGGTGCTTGTCTAGAATCACACTGTGAGTCTGTGTACATTTGGGAACCACTGTGAGAGAAGCGTTTGGTAACATTGTGTATTTGCTGACAGATAACTGTTTTAAAACATGTCATGTTCTCAAGTTTTAGTAGCATTAGAAGCCAGTCTTTGCTTATGCGTTGATTAAATTAGTCAGGCATTGACATTAAAGTGCAGTCGTGAAATATGTAGATTGTGTGCAGTTCCTTTACCACTTCCACTGTACTGAATGAGTTTTTGTAAAGTCCTAGGGATAGTGGTGCTTGTCTAGAATCACACTGTGAGTCTGTGTACATTTGGGAACCACTGTGAGAGAAGCGTTTGGTAACATTGTGTATTTGCTGACAGATAACTGTTTTAAAACATGTCATGTTCTCAAGTTTTAGTAGCATTAGAAGACAGTTATGGCTTACGCTTCCATTAAATGAGTTAGGTATTGACAGTAAAGTGTAGTCTTGAAATATGTAGATTGTGTGCGGTTCCCTTACTACTTCCAGTGTAGTGAATGAGTTTTGGTAAACTCCTAGGGATAGTGGTGCTTGCCTAGAATCACACTGAGTCTGTGTGCATTTGGGAACCACTGTGAGAGAAGCGTTTGGTAACATTGTGTATTTCCTGACAGATAACTGTTTTAAAAGCTGTCATGTTGTCAAGTTTTAGTAGCATTAGAAGCCAGTCTTTGCTTATGCGTTGATTACATTAGTCATGCATTGACATTAAAGTGCAGTCGTGAAATATGTAGATTGTATGCTGTTCCTTTACCACTTCCACTGTAGTGAATGAGTTTTGGTAAAGTCCTAGGGATAGTGGTGCTTGTCTAGAATCACACTGTGAGTCTGTGTACATTTGGGAACCACTGTGAGAGAAGCGTTTGGTAACATTGTGTATTTGCTGACAGATAACTGTTTTAAAACATGTCATGTTCTCAAGTTTTAGAAGCATTAGAAGCCAGTCTTTGCTTAAGTGTTGATTAAATGAGTCAGGCATTGACACTAAAGTGCAGTCGTGAAAAATGTAGATTGTGTGCAGTTCCCTTATCTCTTCCACTGTAGTGAATGAGTTTTGGTAAACTCCTAGGGATAGTGGTGCTTGTCTAGAATCACACTGTGAGTCTGTGTGCATTTGGGAACCACTGTGAGAGAAGCGTTTGGTAACATCGTGTATTTGCTGACAGATAACTGTTTTAAAACCTGTCATGTTGTGAAGTTTTAGTAGCATTAGAAGATAGTTATGGCTTATGCTTTCATTAAATGAGTTAGGTATTGACAGTAAAGTGTAGTCGTGAAATATGTAGATTGTGTGCAGTTCCCTTACCACTTCCAGTGTAGTGAATGAGTTTTGGTAAACTCCTAGGGATAGTGCTGCTTGTCTAGAATCACACTGTGAGTCTGTGTGCATTTGGGAACCACTGTGAGAGAAGCGTTTGGTAACATCGTGTGTTTGCTGACAGATAACTGTTATAAAACCTGTCATGTTGTCAAGTTTTATTAGCATTAGAAGCCAGTGTTTGCTTATGCATTGATAAAATGAGTCATGATTTGACACTAAAGTGCAGTACCATGTAGTATGTCTTCACTGCACCAGAGCTGAAAATTTAAATTTTTTACCCAGGCACTGTCCTAGAAGTAGTCTGATGATTTAGTCAGTTTCTAAGTACTTATGTTGTGAACCATTCATTACCAAATAGACTGCTTCAAATGTCTATGCAGTATGCATGTAGTTCTCTAACCACCTACACAGTTGTTTTCACACCTTCAATTCGCTAGTCAGTATCCATACACTTCTAGGAAACACCCTGTCAGTCCCTTTGCAGTCTTCTAGTGACCAATTCAGACCATGTAGTAATCCATTCACTGTGCCAAAACCGAAACAGTTATAAATTCACTAAGACACTCTCTTTACAGTACTCTAATGATTCAGTCACTGTCTAAGTATTCATGCACTGAGCCAGGCCTTAGCACATGGACTGCTTCAAACCCCTATGCACTATGCATGCAGTTTTCTAACCACCTACAGACTTGTCTTTAACACTTTCAATTCCATAGTCAGTATCCATATAGTCCAGCAAACATCCTGTCACTCCCTTTGCACTCTTCTAGTGACCCATTCAGTACCAAGTACTAATCCATTCCCTGTGTGAAATGCCTACCACTTATAAATTCATCCAGGCAGTCTCCTTGCTGTAGTCTAATCATTCAGTCAGTACCCAAGTACTCATGCAGTGAGCCGGGCCTTAGCACATGGACTGCTTTAAATGCCTATTCAGTATGCATTCAGTTCTCTAACCACCTACACACTTGTCTTTCGCACCTTCAATTCCCCAGTTAGTATTCATATACTTCTAGCAAACACCCTGGTACTCACCCAGTGTGTCTCCTTTTAGTAGTGTAATCATTCAGTCACTTAGCATGTAGTCTTTTAGTGAGGTAGGCTTTAGGGCATGAACTGCTTCAAAGTAGTATGCACTATGTATGTAGTGTTTTAATGATCGTCACACTTGTGGTTCAGGGCTATAGTTTCTTAGTCTGTTTTTATATAAAATGTGTTTGTACAGTAATGGAATACTGTAAATTTGAAAGTTATTAATATACATTTATTTGTGATTCTTTTTTGCAGATACTGTTTTTCAACGTTAAAATTGAGAAATTATGCCAGAAAAAGAAAAGAACAGAGACAGGAGGATTATTTGAAGAAACATCAACCACAAGTATTGAATGAACAAGATAATGTGGCTAAAAGGAAAAAAAATTCTGGTAAGATCACGAAGCAATTTATTAAAAATGTTTGTAGGAGCAAACAGAACGTAGAGAATGCTGCAACTTCAGAAAAACTTTTAAGTAAGAAAAAAAATCAAAATAAGAGGAAAAGTAAAAAAGCAAATGTTCAGTCAAAGGAGATAAAGTATGGTAAAAGAAGACAAAATCAGTATAAGGAATTACGCAAAAAAATATTTTACAAGAGAGTAGTGCATAATTTGCTGAAAGATGTGAAGAAATATAAAAAGAGAGCTTTATTTTATAAAAAGAAGAAGTATATTGAAAGCATTGTGGAAAAGGCTTTTGAAGTAAAAAGGAAACTGTTTATTTTACTATTAAACAGAATTCGATCACTAGATAAACCAATATATGTAATGAAGGCCAAAAGTAGGAGGAAAAGAGTTATTAATTTAAAAAAATTGTGATTTTTTTTGGGAGAATGGAAACACAGTTCTAGTTCAGAGCCTTTTTTTAATGAAGAGAGTTATTCACTAAGTGAAAAATTATTGTATGCAGTTGACACCTGTGGTAGATGTTATGAGGTTAGTGGTGGTTGTCCAATGGAGAAAGAGAAAATGGTTGAAAGAAATGCCGAAGTGATAGCTGATGAAGTTTTAGGGAGACGTGCTAAAAACCCTGTGTACACTTGGGATTGCAGTAGTGTTTGTAGTGTACGACAGGAATCTATTGAAAAATTATGTCGTTTTTTACGAGTCTATACTAAAAAAAGTGTAAAACAAAAGATTAAGCTGTTGCAAGGACTAAACCCTTGCAGAGTGAGAAAACATACTGGTTTGCAAGGTCATTCTCTGGCTTGTCTTTCTAGGAAAGTTTGTGAAAGTGTTTTCCACCATTTCAGAAGGCTGGCAGTACATCATACTCAAATGCGGAAGTTAGTGAGAAGGTTGTATTATGCAAAAAGTCCAGCACTAAAGTTAAGTGAAATAGAAGATAATGATAAGTGGATGGAATTTGCAACTTATTTGTTGGTAGAGGATTGTTTTGATTTGGGATGTGACCAGCGTATTTGCAAATATTGTTATAATAAATTAGATGAGAATAATATGCCTGATAGAGCTGTTCATAATAATCTAGAGTTGGTTGCTATTCCTCCAGAGCTGATTGATTTAAATACGTATGAGTCTATTCTGATACAATGTGTTCACCCGTTTCAGGCTATTGTTCATATGGAGCCCAAAACAAGTAAATTACCTCCATCAGAGTTGCAAAGAGGATTGAAAGGAAGAGTTGTGTATTTACCATTAGATTTAAGGAAAAATGTTGAAACTATTGGTGTAGATCATGCAGAAAATGAGCCACTAGTCATTCTAGTTAATGGTGTTCCTATTAAGAATAAGAAAATCTGGCAAGAGTTAGTGGATGTTAGAAAAGTGCAAAAGGCATCATTGTATCTGTTAAAAAATAATGAGTACTATAGAAATGTGTTTGTTGGAGAAGAAGAAATAGATTTAGCAGAAGATAGTGAAACATTAAGTGGACAAATTGAAAAACTGGACATGTCCAGATGTGAAGAGATCTATGAACATTACCGTGTACATCCACTTCATTCCAAAGAGGTGATGGGGAATACAATTGAGTTTTTTCAAATGAAAAAAGCAACAGGAAGTCCCATGAGTGTATGGGAAGAGAGCTTTTTAAGCTTGTTGTTTCCCGCAGTTGTTTCCAACAGGAAAAGGTGGACGATATGATGAACGTCCTGTGCAGATTCCTGCATCTGAATGTTGGACAAAAAAATTATATGCAGGAGATCCAAGATTTCGACAATGTATCCCTTATATGTTTCATCTTCTGTTTGAAAGTGACTTGTCTGGACTTTCATATGCAGTAAATCACATTTTAAAAACTGGAATGCATCTTCAAAATGTAACTGCAAAGGATTTTATGGATAAAGTGCATCAGAGAGATGAACATTTAGAATCTCAGTTGATTAATCTGATGGCATGTCAGCGTGGGACTAATGAATATTGGTACCGTCGACATGGAGAACTGAAATGTATGCTACGGAACTTGGGAACTCCTACATGGTTTGTTACACTAAGCTGTGCTGAGTATGCTTGGGATGATTTACTTGAATTTCTTCGAGAGGCAAATTCCAATATAAGAAATATTGAATACAAGACACCTGGAGAATTGTGCTCTTTGGATCCTGTCAATGTATGCAGATATTCCAATCATAGATTTGAAGCTATGATGTCTTTCATCTGCAATAAAAAGAATCCTCCTCTTGGAGAAGTTGTGGATTTCTTTTGGAGAAAGGAGTATCAAGCAAGAGGTGCTCCTCACATACATAT
The DNA here is from genome assembly GCF_964204655.1 of Triturus cristatus. Classification (NCBI taxonomy): domain Eukaryota; kingdom Metazoa; phylum Chordata; class Amphibia; order Caudata; family Salamandridae; genus Triturus; species Triturus cristatus. Next base: position 434,795,869 of record NC_140581.1, on the reverse strand, counting down.
GTTGTTATGGGTCAAGGACGCCCCCAAATTTGGAACAGATTCAGATGAAACTGTTTTGTCTTTCATTGAAGATTATGCTACATGTGCTCTTCCAAATAGCAGAGAAGAGAAAAACTTAAAACAACAAGTCTTACGATTTCAAAGCCATAGGTGTGGAAAATACTGTCGACGAAAGTACAAGTCAAAGGATAAGTTCTATACCAAATGTCGTTTTGGATTTCCACGTCCTGTATTAGCCAAAGGAAGAGTGAACAGTTTTATGTCAGCTGTACGACATACCATCACAAGAAAGTCTCCGAAAAACACCTACAACTTAAGAAGAAGCGAAGATTCAAAATACATAAATGACTGCAATCCAGTTATTTTATCCATGTGGAATGCTAACATGGATATTCAGTATGTTGCGGACAATTCCATTGCTGTTGCTCGATATGTAACGTCATACATTACTAAATCAGAAAAGACTGAATTGAAAGAAATGTGGGTAGAGATTTCTCGCGAGAAGACTCTAAGTAAGAAATTATACAGTTTCAGTTTGAAGATGTTATCGCATCGTGAAATTGGAGCATATGAATGTTCAGATCGGTTATCATCTGCAAGTCTATATTCCAAAAGTAGAAGAATCATTTGGGTAAGTCTAGGTCTTGCAGGAATGCGAAATCGGGTACTGAAATCTGTTCAAGAAATTGAATATTTAGCAAAAAATGACCCTGAAAGTACAGATATTTTGAAAACCAATAGGTTGGACACATACTATCCAAAGAGAAGTCATCATCTTGAGAACATGTGTCTCTATGAAGTGCTGCAAAACTACACTTTTAAACGGAATATTACAGAGAACATCAACGATGGAAAATATGGAGTTATTGGTTCTGAAGGATGTCTGGTGAAACAAAGGAAAGGAAATTTAATTTATCACAGAAAACTGAGTTGCGACACTGCTGACAAAAAGGGAATTTTACTATTTAGCCCTTTTGCAAATGTTCAAACCATGGCGTTCTGAACTGGAATTACTTGGAGATTTTCCCAGCTATGAAGATTCATTTAATACTTGTAAAGATAGCATACAATGCAGTGCTTTCGCAAATTATGTGAAAATGTTGAATGTTGAAATTGATCAAGAAGCTACACTTGCGGCTGAGATTGCTAGAGACAGTTCTCAAGACAGTCAAAGTTCTGCTGCACTGAGTCAAGATCCACTAGGACAACCAATTGTTGAAAATGAAGCAGTGATTGCAGTGAATGAGGTGGAAACAGCAATGTATCAAGCACAAGAAGTTGCAATACAGTTAGGAAACTTGGAAGAGCAACTAAATGTTGAACAGAAACAAATATATCAGCAAGTGAAAGAGCAGATTGACCATGGATTACTTCATGAAAAGAGAGTGTGCTCATGTACATCATTTCAACCTATCCGAATGTATGTGAGTGGTCAAGCTGGAACAGGAAAGAGTTTCTTAATTAAAGTAATTACAAGTTATCTGCAAAAAACAATTGAGTCGCATTTGTCTTGTGTTGTCACTGCTCCAACTGGGTTGGCAGCACATAACATTAAAGGAATTACTTTACATCGTTTACTAATGCTGCAAGTAGAGCATGAGAACAAATTGGAATACCACAAGCTATCTGGAGAAGCTTGTTGTGAAGTTTCAAGAGTGCTGAAGAAAATGAAACTTCTCATTATTGATGAGGTGAGCATGGTTTCAAACATGATGCTTGCCTTTGTGCATTTAAGAATGCAGCAAATTCTTAAAACAGAGTATGACGTGTTATTTGGAGGAAAACACGTCATAGTTTTTGGAGATCTACTGCAACTGACACCGGTAAAAGGACAACCGGTATTTTAAACACTTCCCATGAAGATACCAGAAAGTCTCTTGGCAGTGTTGGTAATGTGAACATTTGGAGTAATTTTGAATACAAAGAACTGACAACAAATATGCGACAGGTAAATGATGCTGAATATGGAAGTATTCTTCAAGATATAAGAATTGGAATTCTTTCAAAAAAAGACAACGAAGCTTTGGAGAGTTGATTACTTCCAATGTCTTTCCAAATGAAAATGCAGTTGCTGCAAAAGTGTACGTGGAAATTGCTAAAAATAGTCAGTGATTTGCTTAATACCGACACTGCGTGAGTGTTCAATATTCAACGAAGAATTATTAAAATTGGAAAATGAAGAAATTGTTAAAATGGAAGCCATCGATAAAATACTACATGAAGGAATCACTATTATTTTGACGGGTAAGTTGAGATCAAAACTAGATTGTTTAGAAAAAAAAATATCTAAAACTGCTGGTTTGGAAAAGACACTGTATGTGTGTGTAAAGTGTTGGGTAATTTTAAGGCGTAATTTGGATGTAGAGAAAGGTTTAGTTAATGGTGCAATGGGTAAAGTGGTGGATTTTGTGAATTATCAGAAAAAAAAGGAATTGAATTTTTAAAAATTAAATTTGATCAGATTGATGAAGTTAAAGAAATTGGTCGATGTTCAGTTCTTTTTTTGCTTGTTAAAGATTTATATGTCCGTAGGAAACAATTTCCTTTTTCTCTGGCATATGCAGTGACTATTCATAAATCTCAAGGATTAAGTGTAGACAGTGCATTGGTGAACATTGGATCTACTGTATTTAAAGAGGGTATGGCATATGTTGCTTTGTCGCTAGTCAGAACATTATCTGTTTTTTTTTTATTGATTTCGATGAGACAAAGGTTACTGCAGATGCAAACTGTGTAAAAGAGTATAATAGGTTAAGAATGGTGTATGCTCCAAATTTAGGTCAATATCCTGTATTTGAAAAGCATGTGGTTGGTCAAAAAAGAAGGTTAGAGGATATCTGTACTGAAGATGTCAAGAAGGGAAAAGAACAAGATAATGCTGCGATTGCAGGTAAAAAGAAATTGGACACTGTTGAAGAGATTGTTGGTTATCAGTTTGAAAATAGTTCTGGTGTCAACTGCTATGCTAATGTAGTGGTCAATGTTGTTTTATATCTGGAAGGTTTGCAAGCACAAATTATGCAGAATCGGGAAATAAGATTTTGTTCTCTGTTGCATTCTGTTTATGAAAAATTGACAACAGATAGAAGTAAAATACAATCTGTTTCAGATGTTCGTAATCTTTTGGATCTGTGTTCTGGTTCTACACAATTTACACAAAATATACAACAAGATGCTCAGGAATTTTTAATGTATATGCTTACAATTTTTGAAAATGAAGGTGTAGAAATAGAAAATATTGTTGGCCTTTCTTACAAATGGGAACATTATTGTGAAAATTGCATGTATACATGTAGCACCAATGTAGACCCTGAGAGATTTCTGTATTTAACGTTACCAGACTGTAAATCAGTGTCTTTCAATAAATTAATGAAAGGTGCAATTCAAAACATGGAGTGTAGCCAATGTAAATCAGAAATGTTACCCACATTATTCTTAACAAATTATGGAAAATACATAATTTTAATGATGCAACGTTGTACAGCTGATGGAAGAAAATTGGATACTTTAATAAAGCAGTTTGTAGCAACACAAGTATCAATATCAGGAAGGACTTTTGCAGCAAATGCAATAATTTTCCATGATGGTCCTTCCACCACGTCTGAACATTACACTGCCTATCTAAAATGTGACAAAGGCTGGACACTTTGTAATGATGCCCAGTTGGTTTTCAAACAACGTTTGCCTAGGGAATTACAAAATTCCTACCTAATATATTTAAAGTCAAAGTTTTAGGAAGATAATTCACTCTCTGAGGAATTTATTATTATAATTTAATAGGACTACCATTGGACAATTTACATAAAGAAGAAGTGCAAAAATACTATTTGGCCTCAAGGAAAGGTATATTTTTGAATTATGGACGTTTTGGTGTTCATTTATTCGGTGATTATTTTAATGCGGCAACATTTACAGTTTTTATAAGTTAAAGTTATAAAATGTTGTAATCTGTAAGCATTTCATATATGTATGATTTGTATTTTCTGGTATTTTACTGAGAATATTATGTTGGGTTTTTTTTAACAATCTTTCTGATTGTTTTGTTTTTGCCCGCTGTTAAGTGATGAGTACTAATGAAATCACTATTTCTAGTGAAATTCAATATATTCTGAGAACAGCAAAAAAGGCAAACAAATTACTTTGTGGAAATGATGTTGTGTTGTAAATAATTTATTATTACATGTTATAATTTTTTTTTTTCTTTCACAGATCCAAATTTTAAAATAAGCAATTTTTAACAATTTATATTTGAATGAAAAACAGCAAAAAATGTATACCATTTTTTATTCCTATTACTGTGAAGGTAAGTTTAACTAAGTCTCAATGTGCAGAATGAAGAGGCCTGCAAGAAGCTACAAGGTTGAAACACGTTTCTAAAAACACTCTGTTTATGTAGTTTTGAAATCTGACCATAATCAGATATCATGTGACCTGCAAAAAAAGAGATTTGAGGGGTTCATAATATTTCACGTTTTTAGCTGTTGAAGGACCGCAATCATTTCAATCATTTTACTTTGAACATCTTTGCAGACAAAACTCTGTGCTTACTTTTATCATTCGCAAGGAAATTTAAAAACGGAAATATGTCACTTTTTGTAACATAGTTATTGTACAAGATACTCTTTTATATTTACAAAGCGAGGAAAAGGCACTCTGTGCACTTTTTATACTCCATGTAAATACAACCTCATCATTTAGACCACTTTGTGTTGAAAGGGTGTTCTATAAGTGTTGTTGTGCATGATTGCACTTAATACTCATAGAACAAGACACATGTCTAGATTTATCATAAATCATAAATCTCAATATGTGTGGGAATGGTGCACCATTCTACAATTGGTGTAGGAAAGCACAACAAAGAGAATTGTTTTAATTTCTCCACATTTTTATATCTTCAATGCATGCTGAAATGTTCAGCATACATTGAAGGAGAAAAATGCATTTTCTCTTTGTTTTTGTGCAGGAAGGTGTGTCTTCCTGTAGAAAAACAAACAGCACATGACACAGATATCCTTGCACTATGGTGCAAGGGTGCCTGTGTCACCACATGGCTGCAGTTTAAGCAGCCGTGCAGACAGAAGCATAGATTTGCAACATATTTATGTTGCATCCCTGTGCTTCGGAAGTACTACAGCACACTGCAGTTAAAGAGGTTACTGTGTGATGCTGCAGCATTTCCTTATAGTTCTGCACTTATACATTTACCATACGCTACTAATGCATTCATTCAGTCAATTACGTACTACACATACATTCATCTAAACTTTCACACACTAACAAAGAAATTTAGCTCTTTTTTTAAACCAGGAAAGTTAGTTCTTACAAGAACTTTTTTTTCTTCTTTCTTCTTTTTTATTTATTTTTTGGTTTTTCTAACAATTTTGTGATTTTTTTGGTTTTTCTGAAGAAAAAAAAATAACAAAACAGGAGAAACCAAAGAATGAACTTCAGGGAACAATAAAAAATAAAATAAAAAAACTAGCAAATATGACTTTCTTGGCGGCGGCAGATCAGATCGATCGACTGCTCGCCATAGCGCAAAGTCTTATTGCACTTAGTGCAGAGCACTTTTAAAAATTGAAATTGAGGACGGATGTCCAAGGTTTGGTCTGATGGATGCACTCTCGATGTGCTCGGCTGCGATGAGGTGGATGGTGCAGGAGCAGGAGCATTTCTCATCCGTCGGCACTCTTCTTTTGCAAGATTGTTTGGATGAAGGGTCCTCATGTGCTTCATCATACTTGCCATGCCGCAAGAGTATTTCTTGTTAGGATCCCCTCTCGATAGGACTCTTTTGCAAATCTTGCATGTGACCAAGGTGGCATTGGTTTTATTCTGCCCCTCGGGAAAAGTAAAAAGTTTCCATACCACTGAAGAGAAACGTTCTTTGCGTGGTAACTCCGGCAAACATTCATCCTCAGAAGTATGAGGTGATGCAGGTGATGCCTGCTGCCCTGAGGCCATTTTTGGTTGAAAAAAGTTAGAGCTAAGTGTAAACTTACTCTAAAAAATCTTCTTCTCTCCAAAGAGGTGGTTCTCCAAAGAAGCTCAAAGAAGAATGATTGAAATGGGTGGGGTCTTTCAGTAGTTAGAACAGAAAGTGTAATGAACCAATCAAATCTCTTTTTTTGCAGGTCACATGGGATCCGCACACCGTGCGCTTACGCAGCACGCACCCAGCGCGCATCCGCGAAATTGAATTAAAAAGAAATATAGGATTAGATGTCAAAATATATTAGTTTTAAGACTAGTTTGGAGTTTGTCTTCAATTAATATTCACATGAAATACATAAATATGTTTTTATAAATGTTAAATACTTCGTGGGATCCGCGCACCCACCGCGTCATAGACGCAGATGACGCATCGCGGAAGCGCGTAAACGTCGCGTTACGTACATCGAACGTGTCGCGTATAGGCTGGGAGTCGCGTACCGGTCGCATTGAAATCGCGCACTAACCACGTACCCGACGCATACCATGCGCGGATGCTATCGCGTAGGGATCGAGAACGGTGCGCGGATCCAAAAACATGGAAACAAATATATAAAATAAAGTTTTGCACATATAGTTAAAAAAATATTTTGAAAAATATAAAAAAATATGTTTGAAAAACCCATTAAGTTCAAATAATATTTTTTAATTTTTAAAAGAATTAATTGAAAAAATACATTTAAAAATGGTGATAAAAAAGTATTTTAAAAAAAATGTAATTAATGAAATGACACACTGAATTTGAAAAATATAGAAATTCAATCAAAACCATTAAACATGATATCTTCAGAGATAAGTTATAGATAGGAATTAGCATTTAAAAAACCTTTGAAATTCACTGAAGAAACCATAGGTTTCATGCACGTTATAGTTAGGAATTGGCATTTAAAAAACCTTTGAAGTTCACTGAAAAAACCATAGGTTTCAGGCACGTTATAGTTAGGAATTGGCATTTAAAAAACCTTTGAAATTCACTGAAAAAAACATAGGTTTCAGGGGTGTTATAGTTAGCTGGACATTTCCCTCGTACAAATCCCTAGAAATTCCCCTGTTATAGTTAGTTCAGCTAACTATAACTTGCGCCCCCGCAAAGCACTGCTGATGACGTCACATATTACATCACTCATGACATGGTCAGTAACATCACTGATGACATCACGGATGACATCTCAAATTACATCACTGATGACATCACTGATGACATCATCATTGTGATAGAGTGGCACACCTCCTCTCACCCTAATATAACCTTTCATACACATATTCAAAAATAGAAACTAAAATTTTCAAAGCAATATACATACCAATACCAGTTACAACAACCTATTCAGTAATTAGCTGAACTAACAATAACGGGGGAATTTCAATGGTTTTGTACGAGTGAAATGTCCAGCTAAATATAACGCCCCTTAAACCTATGTTTTTTTCAGTGAATTTCTAAGGTTTGTTAAATGCTAATTCCTAACTATAACGTGTCTAAAACCTATGTTTTTTTTCAGTGAATATAGATATAGATATAAATATATAAATGTAGATATAGTATATACAAATGCAGGTGTGAAAAGCATGGTATCTTATACTCGGAGGGGGGCCACACTGTAGAATCTGGCCCATATGATTCAAAATTCTGAGGGCAACATGAACCAGATTTTCTCAGAAACTCCAGAACCAAACTCCAGTACCTTTTAGAGGTATCTGGAAATTTTATGGAGGATGAACGTTTTTAAAGAATGGTACATTTTTGATTCTTTTCTTTCCCAGAAACTGTTAAAAAAGTTTAACTTATCTGGATGGTTAGACTTGTGACTGATTGGATCTACTGAAATTTTGCTAAATCAACTTCTGTGCATAGAACACTAGCAATTAGTTGAATTTCTCTAATTTGTATACTCTGGCATCTAGATCGCCATGAACTATTACAATGTGACAAAAGGGAGTTTTAAGATATCCTTCCCATGCTCTACTGACTGTGGAAGGATACTGATAGGCTGCTGGACTTGATACAGAAGTCTCCATGTTGGATGTGGTATCTGCTTTTAGCTAAACACAACAAGGGAGACAGAGGACAAAAACTCCCCAAGCACATCCTCCTAGCTACATATACAAATTACACAAGCGTGCCTGAGTGAAATATTACCAATAATGAAGGTGTCCTACATAAGGATCAAACATGATATTTGAGGAGTCGTCCCACCCACAAATTCTCGTCGCAAGCATCATCATCGGAGGCCCCCCACACTGAAGTAGGATAGTGCAACTTTGGTAGGCTCCACTGTAAAGGGAATTCTTCGAAATTAGATAAAACAAAATGCAGGGGTCCAGACATATAGGTTACAAATATCTAAAAGTATACCCAAAAGGTTACTTTTATTCAAGGGTACCCTTGATATATTTAAAAGAATAGTATTTAATGTATGGTTCAATGGTGACGACAATGGATCACTTAGGCATCCATAATTTGTAAAACTTGACTCAAACACCTCTGTGTGATTATTATGGGTCTGCTTTTAATCATGCATAACTGTGGTAAGCTAGCATCTATGCAGGATCACATATCCTTGCTCATTCATTAAGCAAGACCAGAATACCTAATTCTCCTGATCATGCATAAGCGGGATTCTAGAATCACCCCAAAAAAAAAAATCTGCAGCTTATGATATGTGGCCATCATTTGGAGACCCAATGACCTACCCCTGATCTGTGCATACCTCGGAATACCACAGTCTTGAAGGAGGTAGACAGGTACATTCCGAAAAGATGTGCTTGTTAGCATGTTCCAACATAAGCAGTGCCTTGATGTAACCAGCCGCGGTCCGTGGAGGGAGTTCTGTGGGGCGGAAAGGCGGGGCGGGGGAGGGGCAGGGTGGGGGGTACAAAACACCGGAATATGGATAATTGGAGGTAAGTAAACAATTAAATAAATAAAACAAATTTCGTAGCACGCACGCTGCATCACAAAATGCGATGCAGCGCTCGCTACGGGTGGGCTGGGGTGAATGTATGACATTGTTCTGCATTCTGTCCATCAATTGTTGTTTTTGCATTTGTCACCCCGAGTGGGACGGGTATGCTCAGACGTGAGTCCCGTGCTCTCCATGCCACTGGAATCAAGCTATCCTGGCTGAAGAGGGGTGAAACCCCGAAACCGGTCCTAGGATGCTTGTTTCCAGTCCAGGGAGGACCTGGCTTGGCAGTTCGGGCTGGACTGTTCCCATGAGGCACAGGGTCAAGACTGATTTGCATATGGCTGGGTTCAAACTGGACTGGCATGGTGAGCAAAAAAACGATGGATTTAGGCCCAGATCTCTGTACTGGGGTGAATGTATGACATTGTTCTGCATTCTGTCCATCAATTGTTGTTTTTGCATTTGTCACCCCGAGTGGGACGGGTATGCTCAGACGTGAGTCCCGTGCTCTCCATGCCACTGGAATCAAGCTATCCTGGCTGAAGAGGGGTGAAAACCCGAAACCGGTCCTAGGATGCTTGTTTCCAGTCCAGGGAGGACCTGGCTTGGCAGTTCGGGCTGGACTGTTCCCATGAGGCACAGGGTCAAGACTGATTTGCATATGGCTGGGTTCAAACTGGAATGGCATGGTGAGCAAAAAAACGATGGATTTAGGCCCAGATCTCTGTACTGGGGTGAATGTATGACATTGTTCTGCATTCTGTCCATCAATTGTTGTTTTTGCATTTGTCACCCCGAGTGGGACGGGTATGCTCAGACGTGAGTCCCGTGCTCTCCATGCCACTGGAATCAAGCTATCCTGGCTGAAGAGGGGAGAAACCCCGAAACCGGTCCTAGGATGCTTGTTTCCAGTCCAGGGAGGACCTGGCTTGGCAGTTCGGGCTGGACTGTTCCCATGAGGCACAGGGTCAAGACTGATTTGCATATGGCTGGGTTCAAACTGGAATGGCATGGTGAGCAAAAAAACGATGGATTTAGGCCCAGATCTCTGTACTGGGGTGAATGTATGACATTGTTCTGCATTCTGTCCATCAATTGTTGTTTTTGCATTTGTCACCCCGAGTGGGACGGGTATGCTCAGACGTGAGTCCCGTGCTCTCCATGCCACTGGAATCAAGCTATCCTGGCTGAAGAGGGGTGAAACCCCGAAACCGGTCCTAGGATGCTTGTTTCCAGTCCAGGGAGGACCTGGCTTGGCAGTTCGGGCTGGACTGTTCCCATGAGGCACAGGGTCAAGACTGATTTGCATACGGCTGGGTTCAAACTGGAATGGCATGGTGAGCAAAAAAACGATGGATTTAGGCCCAGATCTCTGTACTGGGGTGAATGTATGACATTGTTCTGCATTCTGTCCATCAATTGTTGTTTTTGCATTTGTCACCCCGAGTGGGACGGGTATGCTCAGACGTGAGTCCCGTGCTCTCCATGCCACTGGAATCAAGCTATCCTGGCTGAAGAGGGGTGAAACCCCGAAACCGGTCCTAGGATGCTTGTTTCCAGTCCAGGGAGGACCTGGCTTGGCAGTTCGGGCTGGACTGTTCCCATGAGGCACAGGGTCAAGACTGATTTGCATATGGCTGGGTTCAAACTGGAATGGCATGGTGAGCAAAAAAACGATGGATTTAGGCCCAGACCTCTGTACTTGGGTGAATGTATGACATTGTTCTGCATTCTGTCCATCAATTGTTGTTTTTGCATTTGTCACCCCGAGTGGGACGGGTAGCTCAGACGTGAGTCCCGTGCTCTCCATGCCACTGGAATCAAGCTATCCTGGCTGAAGAGGGGTGAAACCCCGAAACCGGTCCTGGATGCTTGTTTCCAGTCCAGGGAGGACCTGGCTTGGCAGTTCGGGCTGGACTGTTCCCATGAGGCACAGGGTCAAGACTGATTTGCATATGGCTGGGTTCAAACTGGAATGGCATGGTGAGCAAAAAAACGATGGATTTAGGCCCAGATCTCTGTACTGGGGTGAATGTATGACATTGTTCTGCATTCTGTCCATCAATTGTTGTTTTTGCATTTGTCACCCCGAGTGGGACGGGTATGCTCAGACGTGAGTCCCGTGCTCTCCATGCCACTGGAATCAAGCTATCCTGGCTGAAGAGGGGTGAAACCCCGAAACCGGTCCTAGGATGCTTGTTTCCAGTCCAGGGAGGACCTGGCTTGGCAGTTCGGGCTGGACTGTTCCCATGAGGCACAGGGTCAAGACTGATTTGCATATGGCTGGGATCAAACTGGAATGGCATGGTGAGCAAAAAAACGATGGATTTAGGCCCAGATCTCTGTACTGGGGTGAATGTATGACATTGTTCTGCATTCTGTCCATCAATTGTTGTTTTTGCATTTGTCACCCCGAGTGGGACGGGTATGCTCAGACGTGAGTCCCGTGCTCTCCATGCCACTGGAATCAAGCTATCCTGGCTGAAGAGGGGTGAAACCCCGAAACCGGTCCTAGGATGCTTGTTTCCAGTCCAGGGAGGACCTGGCTTGGCAGTTCGGGCTGGACTGTTCCCATGAGGCACAGGGTCAAGACTGATTTGCATATGGCTGGGTTCAAACTGGAATGGCATGGTGAGCAAAAAAACGATGGATTTAGGCCCAGTTCTCTGTACTGGGGTGAATGTATGACATTGTTCTGCATTCTGTCCATCAATTGTTGTTTTTGCATTTGTCACCCCGAGTGGGACGGGTATGCTCAGACGTGAGTCCCGTGCTCTCCATGCCACTGGAATCAAGCTATCCTGGCTGAAGAGGGGTGAAACCCCGAAACCGGTCCTAGGATGCTTGTTTCCAGTCCAGGGAGGACCTGGCTTGGCAGTTCGGGCTGGACTGTTCCCATGAGGCACAGGGTCGAGACTGATTTGCATATGGCTGGGTTCAAACTGGAATGGCATGGTGAGCAAAAAAACGATGGATTTAGGCCCAGATCTCTGTACTGGGGTGAATGTATGACATTGTTCTGCATTCTGTCCATCAATTGTTGTTTTTGCATTTGTCACCCCGAGTGGGACGGGTATGCTCAGACGTGAGTCTCGTGCTCTCCATGCCACTGGAATCAAGCTATCCTGGCTGAAGAGGGGTGAAACCCCGAAACCGGTCCTAGGATGCTTGTTTCCAGTCCAGGGAGGACCTGGCTTGGCAGTTCGGGCTGGACTGTTCCCATGAGGCACAGGGTCAAGACTGATTTGCATATGGCTGGGTTCAAACTGGAATGGCATGGTGAGCAAAAAAACGATGGATTTAGGCCCAGATCTCTGTACTGGGGTGAATGTATGACATTGTTCTGCATTCTGTCCATCAATTGTTGTTTTTGCATTTGTCACCCCGAGTGGGACGGGTATGCTCAGACGTGAGTCCCGTGCTCTCCATGCCACTGGAATCAAGCTATCCTGGCTGAAGAGGGGTGAAACCCCGAAACCGGTCCTAGGATGCTTGTTTCCAGTCCAGGGAGGACCTGGCTTGGCAGTTCGGGCTGGACTGTTCCCATGAGGCACAGGGTCAAGACTGATTTGCATATGGCTGGGTTCAAACTGGAATGGCATGGTGAGCAAAAAAACGATGGATTTAGGCCCAGATCTCTGTACTGGGGTGAATGTATGACATTGTTCTGCATTCTGTCCATCAATTGTTGTTTTTGCATTTGTCACCCCGAGTGGGACGGGTATGCTCAGACGTGAGTCCCGTGCTCTCCATGCCACTGGAATCAAGCTATCCTGGCTGAAGAGGGGTGAAACCCCGAAACCGGTCCTAGGATGCTTGTTTCCAGTCCAGGGAGGACCTGGCTTGGCAGTTCGGGCTGGACTGTTCCCATGAGGCACAGGGTCAAGACTGATTTGCATATGGCTGGGTTCAAACTGGAATGGCATGGTGAGCAAAAAAACGATGGATTTAGGCCCAGATCTCTGTACTGGGGTGAATGTATGACATTGTTCTGCATTCTGTCCATCAATTGTTGTTTTTGCATTTGTCACCTCGAGTGGGACGGGTATGCTCAGACGTGAGTCCCGTGCTCTCCATGCCACTGGAATCAAGCTATCCTGGCTGAAGAGGGGTGAAACCCCGAAACCGGTCCTAGGATGCTTGTTTCCAGTCCAGGGAGGACCTGGCTTGGCAGTTCGGGCTGGACTGTTCCCATGAGGCACAGGGTCAAGACTGATTTGCATATGGCTGGGTTCAAACTGGAATGGCATGGTGAGCAAAAAAACGATGGATTTAGGCCCAGATCTCTGTACTGGGGTGAATGTATGACATTGTTCTGCATTCTGTCCATCAATTGTTGTTTTTGCATTAGTACCCCCCAGCATGCCCCTCCCCCGCCCCACCTTTCCGCCCCACCAAACTCCCTCCACGGACCGCGGCTGGATGTAACTGACAACAACCTGGGTTACTATGTAGTATCATATTATTTCATATTAAGCAACTGCCCGATATTTCTAGAACTGGAAGCATTGTGTAATTTTAAGTGGCACCCTGATAATGCTGGACAAATAGGATCAAATTCCCAAAGCTTTTACAATGAGTAGATGTGTCTTACTCCAGGCTTAGGTGTCAGTTACACCTGACTATCCAGGCCCAGTTCACAAAGTATTTCGTATGAGTAGGTGTGGCTTACTCTAAACGTAGGTGTAATTTACTCCAGAAAATTACTCCATTTGAGACTCAGGCCTGGATATTTAAGGGCAATTGACATCTAAGTCTGGAGCAAAACACAACTGCTCATACAGAAACATTTGTGAATTGAGTACACACTCTTTTATAGAACCCTTAGACCTTATCCCTCCGAAACATTATTTTCCCGAACCCCTATGCTCTTTAAGGGTGACTCCAATCTGACTGTCCCTGTGAAGTTCTTTTCATTTATTGTTGTGATCTGTTCTTCCTTATATTGCAATTGGTAGACGTTTTCACTACCCTATTAAATAAATAAATATGCCACCTCAGGCAGCAGCCTGTCACTGAAATTCCCAGGCTTATTAAGGGGGCCCCCAAAATTACTGACAGCATGCTAGCACATTGAGGGTAGGCTGACAGCACCCAGCAGCATTCTAGAACTTGTAAACTGGTTTTATGAAGGAGTTAAATATGCCTATATGTCCAACAATGCAACGAAAATATTGGGACTGACGCAGCTAGTCACAAATGGATTTGGGAAACTGGTAGAGCTGCCCAGAAGCATTAGGTTGTTGTCAATTTGATGTCACTCGCAGTGCACAGGCAAACTGATAGTATTGGCAGCACCATGACACCATCTTAGTGAGTGGCCATCAGCAGAGTTATCAATGCCTAGATATAACTCTCAAAAACAACAGTTGATGGACAGAATGCAAAACAATGTCACACATTCACCCCAGTACAGAGATCTGGGCCTAAATCCATTGTGTTTTTTTGCTCACCATGCCATTCCAGTTTGAACCCAGCCATATGCAAATCAGTTTTGACCCTGTGCCTCATGGGAACAGTCCAGCCCGAAATGCCAAGCCAGGCCCTCCCTGGACTGGAAACAAGCATCCTAGGACCGGTTTCGGGGTTTCACCCCTCTTCAGCCAGGCTAGCTTGATTCCAGTGGCATGGACAGCACGGGACCCACATCTGGGCATACCCATCCCACTCGGGGTGACAAATGCAAAAACAACAGTTGATGGACAGAATGCAGAGCAATGTCATTCATTCACCCCAGTACAGAGATAGGGGCCTACATCCATCATTTCTTTGCTCACCGTGCCATTCCAGTTTGAACCCAGCCATATGCAAATCAGTCTTGACCCTGTGCCTCATGGGAACAGTCCAGCCTGAACTGCCAAGCCAGGCCCTCCCTGGACAGGAAACAAGCATCCTAGGACCCGTTTAAGGGTTTCACCCCTCTTCAGCCAGGATAGCTTGATTCCAGTGCCATGGATAGCACGGGACCCACGTCTGGGCATACCCGTCTCACTCGGGGTGACAAATGCAAAAACAACAGTTGATGGACAGAATGCAGAACAATGTCCGACATTCACCCCAGTACAGAGATCTGGGCCTAAATCCATCGTTTTTTGCTCACAATGCCATTCCAGTTTGTACCCAGCCATATGCAAATCACTCTTGACCCTGTGCCTCATGGGAACAGTCCAGCCAGAACTGGCAAGCCAGGCCCTCCCTGGACTGGAAACAAGCATCCTAAGACCGGTTTCTGGGTTTTATCCCTCTTCAGCCAGGATAGCTTGATTGCAGTGGCATGGAGAGCACGGGACCCATGTGTAGGCATACCTGTCCAATTCGGGGTGACAAATGCAAAAACAACAGTTGATTAACAGAATGCAAAGGAATGTCATACATTCACCCCTGTACAGAGATCTGAGCCTAAATCCATTGTGTTTTTGCTCACCATGCTATTCCAGTTTGAACCCAGCTATATGCAAATCAGTCTTGACCCTGTGCCTCATGGTAACAGTCCAGCCTGAACTGCCAAGCCAGGCCATCCCCGGACTGGAAACAAGCATCCTAGGACCGGTTTTGGGGTTTCACCACTTCAGCCAGGATAGCTTGATTCCAGTGGCATGGAGAGTAGGGGACCCACGTCTGGGCATACCCGTCCCACTCGGGGTGACAAATGCAAAAACAACAGTTGATGGACAGAACACAGAACAATGTCATACATTCACCCCAGTAGAGAGATCTGGGCCTAAATCCATCGTTTTTTTGCTTACCATGCCATTCTAGTTTGAACCCAGCCATATGCAAATCAGTCTTGGGTCCCTTGTTCACTTTGCCACTGGATTCAAGCTATCCTGGCTGATGAGGGCTGTTAGCCTGAAATAGTTCCCAGGATTCTTGTTTCCGGTCCGGGAAGACATGGCTTGGCAGTTCAGGCTGGACTGTTCCCATGAGGTACTGGGTCAAGACTGATTTGCATATAGCTGTGTCTGAACTGGGATGGCAAAGGGAGCTAAAGAATGATGATGGATTTAACCAAGATCTGTGATTGGGGGTGAGTGTTTGAAAAGTTTCAGCACTCCGTCCATCATCTCTTTGTGTATACTTTGTTCGCCCTTAGTTGGCAGGTTATGCCCAGACGTGGGTCCCTTGCTCACTTTGCCACTGGATTCTAGCTAGCCTGGCTGGTGAGGTCTGTTAGCCCGAAACCGGTCCCAGGACGCTTGTTTCCGGTTCAGGGAAGACATGGCTTGTCAGTTCAGGCTTGACTGTTCCCATGAGGCACAGGGTTAAGACTGATTTGCATATAGCTGTGTCTGAACTGGAGTGGCAAAGTGAGCTAAAGAATGATGATGGATTTAACCCAGATCTGTGACTGGGGGTGAGTGTTTGAAAAGTTTCAGCACTCCCTCCATCATCTCTTTGTGTTTGCTAGATATTACTGGCAGCATCCTGGTTCTTTATGGGCAGAAGTGTACATCAGAAAGCAGCTTGGCACGTTTAAACAGGCACCAGACAATACCGGAAGCACTCTGGAAAACTAAGCTCTAATTTGAAATGAATATCCGCATTTTGGCAACGACGCAGTGCTCCGATGTCCCTGGTCGCTCCCTGACATATTAGGAGGCACCCTCGCACTATTTACATTACAACACACTAGCACCTCGAAACTGCATTGGTGTTATTGGTTGAACCCTGTCAGGCCACGTAGAAACCTGGCGTTACTGGGGGCATCCTGGCTCAAAGCATGCCATGCTAATATTATTGGCATCACATTGCTATTTTAAGTAACACCCTTAGATAATTGGCAGCATCTTGCCACACCGGACAACAGTCTGACGAGCCTGCAGCTCCTTGGAACGCTATGTGTTACCATGGCATTCTAGATGTAATGCTGGTAGGGGTCTCGATTGGTCCAGGGCTCCCCACACTCCTAAATGTTACGACGGCGGGGGAAGCTGCAGAGTGCAATAGGGCCTGGCCCATGTGCTCATACAAAAAGGATGCCATCATTTGCATAGGCAGTGCTGCTGGACAAATGACCCCCAAAACACACACACACACACACACACACACACACACTTTTCCTACACGCGGATAAGGATCTCCGGCAAAGCACTGGATACTACAGAAGAGAGACAGGCCCGTTCAGTACTACCCACCTGCCAGGAGTGCTAAGAGTACCAAGGTGGCACTTCATCGTATTGCGCCATTGCACTTCATGCACAATTGGTATAATAAGGCCCTGAGGGGATTTTTATCATTGAAGTTTGATAAATCATAGAACTGTGGAAATAAATAAATCGACATTTATAATGACGCGAGATTAAATTGAACTCTGAGATGTATTTAAACAGTAAGCGGTCCTAGTAGCTCAAAGAACCCTGAAGCCCGCACTTTGCTCACAAACCTGTTCATTCAGCCTGAAAAGATTCGTCATAAAATATGGCTCGACGGTCCATAACTAAACGAACCCGCCAGTGGCCCGCCAATCGAAGCGCGTTTTTTTCTATTGGTTTATTATTTATTAATATTGAGGCTGACACCGTGAAAGGCAAAGGTTTTAAAGTGTTTAAAATGCCACATTCTCTTGCCATTGAACCGCTGTGCTTTTGTGATCGTCCTTGATGTAGATTAACCCCTAAAAGGTTTATTGTTTTATGGGCAAATCTGCAACAAAGCGGCCATTGTGGTCCGCGCGGTGTATGATAAACGAGCACTTTGCACAAAGCCGCAGGGGAGATAAAAGGAATCAAATCACGCTGAAATACACCACCCTTCAAAATATCCCTACCCAACTGTAATGGAGTCAGGGCAGGTGCAAGTTGCTGCTCCTAACAGGACAGGGCAACTGCAGGGCTGCTGAAACAAGCAAAAATCACATTATTCCTTTTAATAATTTTTATAGTAATTGAGCTCTATATCAATCTTTAAAAAAAAGGTAGTGTGGCGAGTGAGGTTGGTGCAGCGCAAAATTGCCCATCTTTTTATGTAACAAATACGTCACAGATACTTGACAAGGTACATGACAAGAATGTGAGTTTAGCACATTTCTTGTGTGGTTTAACAAATTAATGTAAGTGTTGCACTTCGCATCGTTATTAAAGAGGGCATTCACCGTGGGGTTAGAAAATGTACTCACATTGCATGTTTATCATAATTGATTGATTTATTGATTGAAGTCTTTATAAGTAAACCATTCTCATTTAGTAGATAATGTCAGTTGCAGCTAGAGGTGAATGGGGCGAGGGGGGCCAAAATGTTTTTTTTTAAAACCACTTACCTCTGGCTGCCTTCATTTCTTCTCCGTCATTGATGGAGAGTCCGGAAGCACACAGCATTGTGATTGGTCTGAGCGCCGTGGTTCGGCGCTCAGACATGAACAGTGAGCTTGTGCATGTTCCTCACCAGAGGCACAACTACAGCCAAATTTCGGGGCGGGGGGGAAGGGTGGCTGATAACATTTTTGGGGTGGGCTAATTCTTCCAGCAATAGGCAGAGTGGAGATGCAAAGGCTCTAAGAAGGGGTGAAAACACAACAAAGCCTCATTAACAAGTAAATGGTCTTTTAAAGACCTTTGAAGTACTCGGGTGCGGCTGCAATAAAACGGTCGCCAGCCCGGGAAACTGTCTCTGCCCGGGCTGACACACAAAACGGGGAGGGCTGAAGCCCTTTGAGCCCAATGGGCACTGCGCGCCTGTTCCCCACCCAGGCTGTAAGCAACCTGGGTGGGGAACATGCAAAGTGCGCATGACTGTTTGGCCGGCCCGAGATGGCAGGCTAAGCAGTTGAGCGCAACAAGGGGCCTATTAGGATGGCGGGCGGATCGCCCCAGCCGGCCTGGCGGGGGCGATCCACCCGCCATCCCCGCCTGAATGACCCCCCGCCATATTAGGATGGCTGGGGGGCCTGCGGCGGACGGGAATACCGTCTGCCGCTTTTGCGCCCGTCGACAAGTCGACCAGGCGGAAAAGGGGCTTAATATGGTGGGGGTGTCTGCAAGACACCGCCATCCATATTAACATGCAGGCGGAGATTGGCCTTTCACCGCCATGGAAAGGCATACGGTCTGCGCTGTTGGGGGTCCATAGCGGGCCCCCAGGATATTGGGGGGGTGGGGGGATGCACATGGGGGTTTGCATGCACAAGGTGGCAGGCACCGCGCGGTGCCTGTCACGTTGCGCATGGAAATGCACTACATTCCTTTTTTTAACATTGCGGAAGGTGCTGCTTACAGCACCGCCCGTCGCAATGTAAAAAATGCGGGATGCGCCCGCCAGTGTGGCGGGCGCATCTTAATTCGAATGGCGGGACTGGTGTGACAATGGCGGGCGGTCCCTTTTGCCGTTGCTGTGGCGGGCGGATCGCAATAGACCCCTTAGTGTGCAGTCTACTCCTCACCCTGAGCCACCACCCCCGCCTCACCCTAACACAGCCCCGCAGAAATGAAAAATAATATGATGACCTTTTTGTTATCATTTTATTTTTCTCTTTTCCATTGCTCTGAGAGGAGTGGGGCGACGCTCCTTTGCCTTAGCGGACGAGTGGCACCTGGATAAAGTTCTCACAATAAAGATGAAATTCAAGTTTCATAACTTGTGCCTTAACACATTAAGCAACTCTTACTGTTTAAATACCTGGATAGAAGCCATCCTCGCATATGTAGAATGTGATTTTACTTAAAACAATAAGAAGTTATATAATGTGTGCATTAATACTTCATATATTTAATTAAAATGTAGTTCTTAGCCATACTTATAAATGAATATTTTGAAGACTTACTGAATGTTACATGTAACGTGAATCGAATTCATTAGAACTTATATTCATTTATGTTTAAATGTGCATACACATATTAAATGAGCACCATTGACGTAGGGGTATATTCACAAGAAACTATCGCCGAGTTAATGGCACTTTATCGCAGCCAAAGTTGCGATAAATCCATCGCCCCATTCACAAGCTGGTGTTAACAGCCCACAGCACCAGTTTACCCGCGATAGCAGCCGCAAAAAACATCGCCACAGAGGCCCCCCGCAACTATCGCTAATGAGATGCAGCGTGGGCGTTCCCGTGCCAAAATCCACGACAACATCACACCACAACATTCTCAACGACCAGCCACATAGGCGATCAAAACACAAAACAGGCGATAAGGCACGTTAGCACTAGGAAATCTACACCTGCTCTGACCTGGTGAAAATTCAGACGGTAGCCTGCACCACAAAAGGGAGACCAGCCCAGGGCCACACCTGAAGAGCAATAGAAGCCATGGAGCACCCAAGAGGGCCACAACACCCACCGACACCACCCCCAGGACCAGCCCTCACTGGCACCCCCCGACCAAAGACATGCCACATTAGCTACACCTAAACATGCACAAAATAATCCACCTGACATCGCACAATCACAACTGGTGACATGCATGTGTTGACACAGAAAAGAGCAGCACACATTCACTTTCAAAGCAACAAATTAAACTTTATTAAAATGAACACTGAAATGAAATGAAGACACATGGCCTCTCCCCTCGGGACAATCTGTAGGTCCCAGCCTGCAAGACAAAAATCATGATGAGAAGGTGTGTCCTCCGCACATTAAAGGACAGAGAGAGAGCGAAGGGGAGAGAGAGGAAGAGAGGGGGAGAGAGAGAGAGAGAGAAGAAGAGAGGGGGAGAGAGATAGAAGAAGAGAGGGGTAGCGAGAGAGAAGAAGATAGGGGGAGAGAGAGACAGTGCCGCCCCTGCGCACCCAGGCCACACTGCTCACCTGCTGCCACCGGTGTGTCTCCAACCACATGCAGGTATGTATCGCAGTTCACCAGGTCACACAACTGAGTCAGAGCCGCCAGCTGAAACAGTGTCCAGATACATGACTGGCACAGTACACACACCTGCACAAGACAACATCGCCTGCCCGCCCATGCACACCCAGGCAGAGGCACCCCAACCCCTCCCGCCACCCATCAGAGCATGCCCGCCCATGCACACCCAGGTCTCACTGCTCACCTTCCACCACCGGCGCGTAGACGGGAGGTCCCACCACGTGCCATTGCATGGTGTGGAGGGTGCAAGCCATGGCACCCTCCACACCATGCAGCCAGGCTCCACAGGTCAACAGGTCTCACGTCTGGTACTGGGTCTTGATTACTCCATGGCAGAGGACATACGAGTGCACCCGGCACCATCGCAGGCTGCACACCCGCTCTGCCCAATGGGAGCCACTAACTCTGGGATCCTGGAAGCGACACCACGTGGTGGTAGGCCCGCGCTGCACGCTGGCTCTGGCTCACACTGCGGTCCAGCAGGGCACACAAAACCTGAGCCGTCCAGACCGCCGGGACGGGGCATCATCGCAGGCTGCACACCTGCTCAGCAGCTTAAGGTGCCACTGACTCAGTGCACCCAAAGGCACCGTCCCGTGTCGGGGTGTCTGTGCCAGCCGCAATGCTCCGAGTGCCACTAATCCTTAGCAACCCCAGTCAGTGCCACGTGTTGGCAGGCCCGTGCCGGCCGCAAGGCCTCGGGTGCCACTAACCCTGTGCAAGCCCACTCAGTGCAACGTGGTGGTAGGCCTGTGTCGTGCGCCAGGCCTCAGATGCCACCAACCCTCTGTGCAACAACTCATGGGCCCTTTATGAATGGAAAGCGTGGAGCTGCCGTCAACCAGTCACCACCGGAAGAGGGGAATGTGACGTCGTCGGCCCCTTAGGTTGGCGGAGTCACATGGCCAGTGACGCCTGTTCCGGATGGGTATGGTGTGTGTGCAAACCTGCCCTAAGGGAGTGGCTGTGACATGCTGACGACTAGACCAGTGACCTGCGCACCACCTGCGATTATGCCTGCGACGGGTAGCAATGATGGCCCCCCCTCAGTGCGTCATCGGAGTGGTCTGGCCTGCCGTACGCCAGACCAGCGCAGGGCTTGCCAAAATGACTTGTGGGCTTGGGGCATGGTCCAGTCCATGTCCGGACAAGGAAGTGACTGATGTGTGTGTCCCTGTTGTAGTGTTCATGGGACGAGGTACACAAATGCAATGTTGCACCCTCTGACTCACATCCCACAGGATGAACATCATTGACGCAAGGGAAGGCACCATCCCCACATTCATCCACACATCCATACCTGAATATTGTAAGGCATGACACAGTGCGTCACTGGATGTTTATTTGAACATCCAGTGCAGTTATGCAGCTGGAGCGGTACATGGCAATGCCGAGCACTCTACACAATATGGGCCCGTGGAGGGCCAGCCAGAGTCCATCCGGGGATGACATGTACTGCGGAAGAAGAAGGGTACAGTCCGCAGTATGTCCGCCGTGTCATTGGTCATCGAATAGGATGTGGCAGTCCATGTCGCTGTCCAAGGTGAGTGCATCGGAGTGTATGGGGGGGTCAATGGAAGGTCATGAGGCCATGTGCGGCACCAAGCAGAAACAGGCCAGGTGGCGGAAATGAATGCTAGTGCCTCCTGATCACAAACCCATCCATGTCCTCATCCCCTGATGTGTGCCCTGCCCCCCCTGTTGGTGTTGCTGTTCCTGCTGCGGCACTGTGTGCCACTGACACATCAGGGGCCTGGGTGGATACGTCTGCCACACTGTGAGGCACTGACACACCAGGGGGCAGGGATGTGGATGGTGTGGGGGCAGCAGCATTCATCAGTGCCACGCCTTGTGGCAGCAATGCCATGATGGAGGTCTGCAGGGCATGATAGATCCCAGCTACATTCCAATGATGTGCAGCGGTGGCTGCCATCCTTTCCGCCTCCATACGCACAATGTCCTCCATGAGCCTCCGCATGTGTGCCAGCTCATGGCTGGTATCGCTGGAGCCACTCTGAGCGGACAGCTGTTCTAGTCTCCACGTCATGACTCCAGCGATGTCAGTCAGGGCTCATTGGAGACCATGGGGTGGACATAGACACCCAAGGATGGCGTCCAATTTGGCAGCCATGAGTTCGAACCCCACCGCACCTGCTCAGCCGTCTCCCTCTGGCCCTCCAGCTCACGGCGTTGGAGGGACATTTGTTGTTCCTGGGGGACTTGGGAGGGTGCCGGGGCTGTGGGTGCCTCTTGCTGGGTGGTTTGGGTGGTGGGTGGGGTCTCCTCGATGTAGCTGGGCTGCCCTGATCCTGGAGGTAAGTCGTGGATGAGGTCAATGAAGTCTAGGAGGGCTTGTGCGTCGATGCTGGTGTTGTCCTCCTCGTCATCAGTGAAGAGTGGCTGGGACTGCTCTGCAGGAGTGTTGACGATGCCCCTGCGATGTGAAGGAGAGATGGTGTATTACAATGTGTCCACATGTATGTAGCCGCATGGGACAGGTTGACATTCTGACAGCATGGCATTGTACATTGTGATAGTCTGTGGGTCTGGGTGAGGTGCCAGGGTCATTTTGGGTGTGTACTGTGCCCTGCTTGATTGTGTATGTGTGCCATCATGGCCATCTCCACCCATCCCCCCAGTACCTGGTGGTCACTCACCCTGCTGCGGTTGTGTTGTGTCCTGTCGAGAAGTGTCCGGTCCCCCGACTCCAGCTACAGTATCCACACTGATGACTGTCGACACCAGCTCCACCATGTCATCCAACACAAGCTGTGGTACTGGGCCCCCACCTCCGGTCTGCATTGCTTCCTTCTGGTTGGCGGAGAGTTTCTCCTTGGTCTTCTGCTTGACGTCATTCCATCGCCTCTTGACCTCGTCCATTGTCCTCTTATGCTCTCCAACGGCATTCACCTTGTCGACGATGTCCTACCATATTGCAGTTTTGGTGCCCAATGACACGTTGGAGTTGACGAAGAGTTGTTGGTGGTGTTCCATCACCTCCGTGACTATGATTCTGTTCGCCTGCGGACTGAACTTCGTCTTCCTCGTCTTCATGTCCTTGCCCTTCCCTGTCCCCGATGTCCTGGGCTGGTTGTCTGGGGTGCTTGTGGGGTTGCACTCGTCCTCTGCACCTGCTCCGGCTGCCTCCATGGTGCTTGGGTGTAGGTCAGTTTGGGTGTGGGTGTTTTTTCTGCTTTTATGGTGATTTTTTCGGCGTGCCAGGTGTGTGTTGCAGGCCTGGCGCTGCTTATTGCTGAATTCCTCATTGCGCTTTGGCCCATCGCGTGTTTTTTGGTGTTGTGGTTTGTGTTTTTATCTCCGTCGTGGTGGTTGTATCGCAGACATTGTCAGCGGTGTCGGCGGACTATCGCATGGTACCGCATTGTTGTGAATTTCACGTTGACACGGGGTTATTTTTCCGCGATGGGCTGTGATATTGGAAGTTGTGTTACGCTACTCTTGCGGTAGTTATCACACGTTCTTGTGAATATACCCCAGAATGCTTTAACTGGTCCTAAGTAGGCTTGTATTTAACCATGCTGCATAAAGGCTGTTTTCCATTTTCTACTAATGTGACAAGTATTCACATGCATTGTTAGTTGTAGAATAGATACATTACTGTACTAACAATAGAGGAGAGAGCCTGAAAAGGAAACCTTGACAAAAGAACATGGGGAACCAGATCGTCAACTGAAAGGCCTATTGAGCAAATGTTGCAAACTGACTTGTGCATGAGAAGGAGATGTCGTTCCTATGTCCAGATTAAGACTTTGATCCAATATTGGAGTCTGCAACATGAGAAATGGGTGAGAACAATGGACCCCTGATGATGCATATAAAGGGGGTGTTACCTAAGGATCACTCCGTCACAAACATGCCAGATTTACCGTCCGCCAAATTACAATTCTATGATATCCTATGGAACTTGTAATACAACGAACAGGATATCCATCACGTTTGTAATGGAGCATCCCATTTGCCAAGATCACATAATGTCCCTTTGTGTGTAATAATTTAGTGTTCACCCCGTTGGAAGTTCAGAGGCCACTTTTGATTTTTGCTGATTCATCCCCGATCCTTTCAAGTTCCTTCACCACAGATTACCTGGACTTTGAGAGGTTTAGAACTCTATGCTTCCCTTTGATTCTATTCTAAGTTTAGCTTAGGCTAATCCTTACTCTATGACCCATTGAGGACTCTTGACCGAGCTTCTGAGATGCTCACACCTTCCCTACTTATTTTCCCCTAGCTTGATTTTAATTTCCTTTATGGAAATTTCAGATTTAGAGACTGTTTACATTTTTGAACCATCCTTTAGCAAGAACTCTCGCATAGGTAGTCTGGATAAATTCATGCATAGATCACATAACTTGCAACTCTTCTTTGAGCATTACGTGTTAGTTCCAATCTTCTGTATTGCTGTGACTGAATTGCTTGTCTGCCTTATACAGGTCCGCCATAATTTCTTCCACAGGCTAGCACTGCCTTTGCCTAGTCTGTATTTCTATAGCATGGTTTTAAGAGTCGTGTCTCTGAATTTGATTTACAATTTTCAATAACTCTTCCTAATCCTAGCTACTGATTCCTGGTCCTCATTGTTTAGCCAAATGGGTTGCACTGTCAATTGAATTTGATTGATGTTAATGCTAGCTCCTGTCACCTCTCCGTCGGACAAAAAGATCCATCAGAGGACCAAAGGTAAGCAAGTGGGCCCAAAAAATGTGGATCGAATTGATTTGACTGTGTACTGAGGTGCTCGAGTGATATTAAAGGTGGTACGTAAGTATAAATGTGAGTTATAAGTATGACATAGAAATTTGAAAGTGAGGCGTAAATGATAAATTTAACATGTAATTATAACTTTTGAATTTCTTCTGTTTGTGTACTTTAAGTTGGGTTTGTCACAACTACGAAATAAGTAAGTATGGTATTGTAATAGCATTTATATAATTCTTACTTCCCCTGATGAGGCGTTGAATTGCTTTTTTGGTAAGTAGCATGCTACTCCGAAACCCATAAAGAATTAGTGGTGAATTAGTATAGTGAAAAAACAAAAGTAATTTGAGTGGTGGATATGTTAGTCAGTTATTTGGATTGAGAAGGAGAGCGGCGGGAGAGAAGAGGAAAAAGGTTTGCATTTATATAGTGCTGCTACCCCTGATGGGGTGTTGAAGCGCTCTTTCGGCGAGTAGCACACTACTCCGGAACCCATAAAGGCTTAGTGGTGAGTTAGTATAGTGAAATATGAAAGTAATTTGAGTGGTGGATATGTTAGTCAGTTTTTTGTATTTAGAAGGAGAGTGGCGGTATAGAAGGGGGGAAAAGATTTGCATTTATATAGCGCTTGCTACCCCTGATGAGGTGTTGAAGTGCGTTTTCTGTGAGTAGTATGCTACTCCTGAACCCATAAAGGATTAGTGATTAATTAGTATAGTGAAATATGAAAATTAATTTAAGTGGTGTGTAAATCATACCT
Source organism: Triturus cristatus (assembly GCF_964204655.1). Taxonomy (NCBI): domain Eukaryota; kingdom Metazoa; phylum Chordata; class Amphibia; order Caudata; family Salamandridae; genus Triturus; species Triturus cristatus. Next base: position 434,769,699 of record NC_140581.1, on the reverse strand, counting down.
TTAAGAGATAGCTATAATGTTAGAATTTCAAATGTTTGTAGAGTTCAAGTTGGGTTTGTATTAGGGGTGGGCAGAATTTGCGAAATTCACTTTCGCAAACTAACGCGAAAATGTTAAAAATCTCCGCAAACATGCAGAAATATCGCGAAGACGTGGAAGTTTTTTTCCCGCCCGTTCGCGGTATTTTCTGCGTGATCGCGGCTCGCCAACTTACCCATGCGGTTGCTCACGGGAGCGGGATCTCAATCATCTCATACTCTCGCGGTGCATGATCGCGAGAAGGAAGACGTGATCGCACCACGAATGATGTGATCGCGAGACAGCGCAAATGGCTACCAACAATCCAACATCTCGTGGAGAACGCAACCGTATCGGGAAAACTTGACGGCGAACGCGGGGATTCAGATAAGGCGATCACGTGCACGCGAGAATGTATTTTTTTGCAGCACGAGCAAGAAAAATATTTCCGGTAAGATGCAGATTGCGGAAATTTTGACATTTTCGCGCTCTCCGCGGAACGCAAACTTTTCAAATTATCGCAATTTCCGCGAGCGGAACGGAATTTTAGCCCAGCCCTAGTTTGTATGTCAAGCATAAATAAAGTTTTCCTAACTACAACTTAAAAATTGTAGAGGGTATTTGTGTACACTGTATTGGGGTACAGTGGAGATGTATACATTGGAGAGTTGTACAGAGTAGGAGCATATATTGGAATATGGTATACTGAAATAGCATACAGTTTAGAGGAATACTGTGAAGTGTGGTACAGTTGAGTGGCGTAAACTGGAATAGCATAGACTTGAGTGGGGCACAGTGGAGTGACATAGAGTGGAGTGGAGTACAGTTCAGTGGTGCACAGTGGCCTTATGTAAAGTCAGATGTGGTAGGGTGTACTGTTGTGAAGTAAAATTTCATAGTATAGAGTGCACTGGTATACAGTGGAATACCATAAAGTGGAGTGTGGTAAAGTGGAGTTATGACCTGTAAATATTGTACAGTGTATTCACATCTACTTTACTGGAGTACAGTGGAGTGCAATACACTGTAGTGTTGTACATTGTAGTGGCATACATTTGCATACAGCAAAGGGTCATACACTTCCATAGGGTTCATTAGAGTCTAGTCACGTACAGGGAAATATCGTTTAGTGGAGTGACACAGAATGTAGACTTTTAATGTAAAATAGGAGACAGTGGATTGTGGTACGGTCAAACGAGTGACGTCGATTCAAGTAGCGCACAGTGGAGTAGAGTATGCTCCAGTTATGTACCATCAAGTGAGGCATAGTGGAATAGCATATAGTGGAATAATATAAAGTGGAGTTGTGTACAGTGGAATAGCGTACAGTTGTGAGCAGTATAGTTTCGGGGCTTCCAGTAAAGTGTAAGAGAAGACAGTGGTGAACAGTATAATAGCGTAGAGTATAGTAGTGCAGACTGTAGTGGTGCACAATGGAGTAGGGTGGAGTAGAGTGGAGTAAGGTACACTGGATTCGCTTATAATGTAGTGTCGTATACTTGAGTGTTATAAACTGTAGTGGCATACTCTAAATAGTGTACAGTGGAGTGGTGTAAAGTCAACTGCCATACAATGGAGTGGCATAAAATGGAGTGTGCAAATGAATGGAAACGCTCCATTAATGTGAGTGAAAATATTATATGTCCGAAATATATATTATAATATGCAAATGTTAATTTTCTGGTCGTATATGTAAAGAGTGTAAGTAATGTTCCAGAGCAGGGCAGGCGGAAGAGCCTTCTCCTACGTCGCAGCAAAGACCTGAAACGAGCTCCCAATCAACATCAGACGCTCCCCCACTCTGCACACCTTCGGGAAGACCTGGCTCTTGGACTGATCCGGAGCTGCACCCCCCCCCCCTCCCCAGTGCCTTGAGACCCTCACAGGTGAGCAGCGCGCTTTATAAACCCCTGATTGATTGATTGAATGTTCATGGTATAAGCTGTATAAATGGAAGTTATATATTGTGGTATGGTATATCGTGGTACGTTTACAGGGCCTTATTTATGAAAAGTGTTGCATCGCTGCTACAAAGCAATGATGCAACACTTCTCAGTGTGCCCCTCTTGTGACATCATTGATGCACTGTATTTACAGTACGGCGCATCATGTCTCAAGGTGTTATAGATACGTCAGTATTTCTGACGTATCTGCATGTGCAAAAGTGGTGCTTTGCTGGGGTGTGTCTAAAAACAGACGCAACTCCAGCAATTTGTCCTTTACGATGGGGCATGTCCCATGTGAAAGGACCTGCGTCACTCTTTTGACTGCCAGGAGGCAGGCGTAAGGTTTTGACACAATGGAGTCATAGAAGTGGCACACAGAAATCTTATAGATTTCAATGCGCCACTTCTACGAGGCTTTGATGCGGGGAACGCCCGCCCTGCATACATTATACCTGATGCAAGTATAATATAGTGCAGGGGAGTACGAAGTGATGCATCTGCCTAGATGTGTCACTTCGTGAAAATATGGCGCAACGTGATGCATTATTTACGCCCCTACAGCATCACAAAAAATGAATCAAAGGCAGCGTAAATGTGACATAAGGGCTCATAAATAAGCTCCACAGTATAGCACGGTACATGGGGCTGAGAACTAGTTATGTGATTAGTTGATGTCTGTGTTTACCAAAGGTAAAAATCAGCCATGTACTTTTTATCACAATTTTGCATTATTGTAAGGTCAGCGCTTCGCAGCACTGTGGGTCTGGATTTTACATATAGGTAAGTCATAAGTTTTATTGTGATTAACAACCTATTACCGCTTCATTTAAGTGGTACTAGGTAAACTTTTTTTTTAATGAATTTGTATACATTATTGTAATAGGTATGTTTGTAAATTTAGTTTCATAATAACTTTGCACCCATTTCACAAATATCTGCCAAATTTTGCAGACCTGTTGCACCTGGTTCATTGTTGGGGGAGTAAACGTTTTGCCAGGTTTGGTGAATGGGTGCAGAGAAAAGGGGGGGTCCCAAAGCATGCTTAAATGCATTGCATTTTACATACACTTTTGTAGTTTGCATATTGTGAAAAACATCATACATATTTTGTTAAAATGTGGCTGGTTTACATATTATGGTGATGAGATGAATCTTTTGGGTAGTGTAGGTAAGAAGTGTAGCTATTTTATATGTTTTCTGGTATGTAAAGCTAGTGTTATTTGTTGTTGCTGCACTTTTCACAAATGTGTAGGTATTTCACAGTACTCCCATAGTACATAATGATCACTAGTCATGAGCTGATTGGCTAATCATAAGATTTAAAAAAGTTAAAGGGAGCTATGTTGTTTTTAGATACGCTTTGCCTGTGTTCTGCATTACGCCTTATGATGTAGGTGAGTATTCTTTTGGTATTGTTCCCCTGTTCCCACCTTTGTAAAGTGGTAATAGGAAGCGCAAAATATTTATACGGTTGTACATTTCTTTCTTAAACAATACTGAGTACCATGGCACGACTGCGGTATTCCTAAAACATTTTGTAAGGTTAATATTTTTGTTTATACATTTTTATATATTGTTATACCAATGTACAGTGAGGTGCTTTTAAAGTAACACAGTAATTTAACCTAATTAACGTGCTACTCCGTACTCTTGTTTGTGTGTATTTAAATATGCAAAGAATTGCAAATACACTTTCGCAAACTATTATTTATAAATTATATTGTCTTATAGTGTATTTCCGATGTTTACATTTTTTAATTTTCTTTTGGTACCTTGCCCTGTATTGTTTAAAAAAATTAATAGAAACATAATAATATTTTCTTCCTACTACTATTTTAATGAAGTGATAATAGGTATGGCAAAAATACCAAACATTATACTTATCAAGCTTGCAAGACGTAACACAGAACACAGGGAAACTCGAGATGAAACCAACATGGCTGCCTTTATCTTTTGTAAAGGCAAAAATTAGCAAATCACTGACTTGTCATTGCTATACAGCTCAGTAGTACCATGGTACTACAACAGCCATAGATATCACTAAATGTAAAACACTTAAAACTTAACAAATACTTTCCCTGCTTACCTGCCATACCACACAGAATCATCTGCCAAATTGGACTGATTGTTTTTGAGCTATATGAAATACAAAAATGTATATAAAATGCATTGTTACTCCTGTTTTGGGCCCCCTTTTTTGTTTTTGCACCCCCATGACCAAATGCAGTGACATTTTCAGTACTACAACAATTAAATGGGGGCAGCAGGTCTGCAAAGTGTCTTGAACATTCATAAAACGAGTGCAAAGTTATTACGGGACAAAAATCAAAAAAATCTCTATCTCTGGTTGATCTAACTATAGCTACAGAGTGGCTACTGCCACGGTTTAATATATACACAGGCTCTCACCAACAGCTTTCAGCTATGGGTTTCAATCAATAAATCAATCAGGGGTTTGTATAGCGCGCAACTGTGAGGGTCTCAAGGCGCTGGGAGGGGGGCGGCTCCGGATCAGTTGTAGAGCCAGGTCTTGAAGTCCTTCCTGAACGTGGGCAGGGTCGGGGAGCGTCTGATGTTCACAGGGAGCTCTTTCCAGGTTTTGGCTGTGATGTATGAGAAAGCTCTCCCACCGGTTCTGTTTCTGCGGATGCGGGGGACCTCTGCCAGGGCGAGGTCGGCGGAGCGGAGGTTCCTCTTGGGTACGTGGAAGGATACTCTCTCATTGAGGAATTTGGGTCCGATGTTGTGGAGGGATTTGTAGGCGTGGGTGAGGAATTTGAAGGTGACCCTCTTCTCGATGGGAGACCAGTAGAGGCCTTGTAGGTGTTGGGTCATGTGTTCATGGCGCGGTGTCCCGAGGATGAGTATGGCTGCGGTGTTCTGGATGGTCTGGAGCCTGTGCAGAAGAGTCTTGTTGATTCCGTCATAGAGGGCGTTGATGTAGTCCAGTCTGCTGGTAATGAGTGCGTGGGTTATGGTCCTTCTGCAGTCGGGGGGATCCACTTGAAGGTCTTGCGGAGGATGCAAAGGCATTTGAAACTAGTGGAGGCGACGGCGTTGATCTGGCAGTTCATGGAGAGGGAGGAGTCAAGGTTGATGCCGAGGTTCCGAGCGTGGTCTGTAGGGTGGGTGGGCTCCCGAGGGTGGAGGCCACCAGGTGTTGTCCCAGGCAAAGGTGAAGGGACCGAGGATGAGGACCTTGTTCTTCTCTGAGTTTAGCTTCAGGCAGCTGTGGTGCTCGTTGCTAATTTGCTGAAGTTGTCATAGAGGGCCTTGATCTTAAGATGGAAGTAGGAGCTCAGCTTGTCGCAGAGTTCCTGGGAAGGTGTGACGTTCGTGGCTTCGCAGGTGTGTTTTGCGAACTGCTGTATGACGTTGAACAGTTCCTTGGCGTTGGTCACGTTGGTCTGGACTTTGTCTCTTATGAAGGTCCGTTTGGTGTCTCTTATGCGCTTGTGGTATTCCTTCAGGGCGTTCTTGTGGTCGTTCCGTGCTTCCGTGGTTTTCAGGTTTCGCCAGGTTTTCTCTCGGCGTCTGCAGAAGCGTCTGGCTTCTTGAAGTTCTGTGGTGAACCAGGCGGCTTTCAGCGGGTGTTGTTTGGTGGTGGGCAGGAGGGGTGCCAGTTTGTTGGCGCAGCAGGAGATTCAGTGGTGAAATTCCCTGGCTGCGAAGTTGGTGTCAGTCGCAGCGATGGGGGGGTATTGACGAAGGGTGGTGTTGAGGTGCTCCTCTGTGACCATGCTCCAGTTCCATCAAGGCGGGCGTGGGGCGGGTTTGGGTGCGGTGGTGGTGTTGGTGGTGAGGTGGACGCAGTGGTGGTCAGTCCAGAGGGGCTGGGTGGTGTGGCAGAAGTGGATGTTTGTTCCTCCCGCGAAGATGGGGTCAAGGGTGTGACCCGCTCTGTGGGTGGGTGTGTCGATCAAGTGAAACATGATGCAGTTGCCATCCCAGTGATTTTTTATCAATGTGGTTCATCTTTGCAAATTTGAAGTTCTTCCAGTGAAGCAAAGTTGATAACTATTAATTTCTCCCACTAATTCATTTTTGCAGTCCTAGACATAGTTGTTTCACTCTTCATGGGTACAGAGTGCCAAACTTGTGGGCAATATAGCATTTAAAGATCAGTGCCATGCACAACATTTAAAGACCAGTGCATTGCTTAACATTTAAAGACTATTTCCTCAGATATTACATAACTCTTGAAATCTTAAATTACATCATCGATGATATCACTGATGGCATCTCAAATGGTATCTTTGATAACATCACTTATGACATTGTCCATCAGTACCAATACTGTGCATTTCACCTTACCATTATTACTTTTCAGTGTCTGACCTATACTACTGTGATAACTAATGATAAACTAATTCCAGATTTAATAACCCACGTTCCTTGCCTACAAACAGTAAGGGCCTGACTACAAGTTGGGGAATTATTTATTGCCTCTGATAAATAACGATGCCATGGGAAACGTTCTTTATCGGGTGCGATATATAACTTCTATTATACGTTTATGGGGAATAGCATGCAGATTTTGATATTTAGCACACTAAAATCCACATGATATGATACATAACGTATGTTTTCCCCTGTTAGGATTCACCAGCCAAAATTTTATGAATGTTGGGTTATTTAACGCATCCGATAATTATCAGGCTCTAAGTAATACTACTGTCTCCACTACTATAAAAATAACTCTTCTTTGCACATTAATCCCCCCCCCAATTTTATCAAAAATAAAGTCTGCTTTAAATTATAATGGATTTCACCCAGATCTCTTGATTGGGGGTGAATGTTTGATTTGTTCCACATTCTGTCTGTCCACATTCCGTCCATCATTTGTGTGTCTTTTGCTTTCTCGTTCTAAGGGGCTCATTTCGATGCAGGTCGGAAACTCTTCCAACCGACACCGTCTCGGAATCGTTTCCGACCGCCTTGCGATCGTCAGTTTCGACTGACCGATTATGATGTGACCACATCGTTTTCAGTCAGAAACACTATTCTCTTTGGGAGCTTGTGTGTCCGTCGAAAACCGACCAAAACACAAGCTCCCATAGAGAAAAGGGACTTTTGGGGAATCCCTGCACCCTGTGGCAGGCACCTCATGGTGCCTGCCACACAGCGCAGGGATTTACAGGGGGCGCCAACAATCCTGAGGCCACGGAGGCAAAGGTGGCCCTGCTAGGGGCTCCCAAAGTTGCTTTCTGACATCCTATTCGAGTTGGAGAGTCCTGCTCAGAAAGGCTCTCAGAAGACGACATCGTAATATGGAGGTCGGAAACAACCTCCATAGAGGATTACGGATCGTTTCCAAGCATTCCAGGACTCCATGAGTCAGTTGGAACCGATTCGGAAAGACCAATCAGGTACGTTTCTGACCTCTGACATTGTAATTCAGCAGTCGGAAACTAAACGGACCAGAAGGCTTCTGACCACTTGTCGGTGGCTTTCTGAGTTGGACGGATGCTTCCTGCCCGACATCGTAATCGGCCCCCTGGTGCACCAGGTATGCCCAGACATTGGTCCTGGATTTAATGTACCGAATACGTGATGTTACAAAGCATGCCATTACATCGCATGCCGTTGCAAAGCCAACTTTTACATCGACTTTCAGTCGGGGGAGTGCTGGAAGTTGAAATAGATAGATTTTCTATTCCAACTCCAGTATGTGCAACACTGGGGAAGGTGTTGGAGTTAAATCCAACACCTACTGCCCACTGCTGCACACCTTTTTCGTTGCAATGCCATGCGATGTAATGGCATGCATTGTAACAGTTGCGTAGTAAAGGCTGTTTCCCCACTGTGCCACTGGATTCAATCCAGCCTGGCTAATGAGGGGTGATACCCTGAAACCGGTCACCGGATGCTTATTTCTGCTCAATATAGGACCTGGCTTGACAGTTCGGGCCAGACTGATCCCATGAGGAGCAGGGTCGAGAATGATTTGCACATGGCGGGTTCTAAACTGGGGTGGCATGATGAGCAAAAGAATGATGGATTTAACCCAGACCTCTTGACTGGGGGTGAATATTTGATTTGTTCCACATTCCGTCCATCATTTATGTCTTTTGCTTTAAAACACATACAGCAATATTGAGTCAGATCACAACTGTTTAAAATCACCCTAAAACTCCTGAAAGAGCACCCAATAGTATACTAAAATACACACACCATGATTTAGAAACAATTATGTGAAATATGAAATATAAACATTCCACAAATATCAGACAACCACACAGACATTAGCGCATGCAAAGAAAAACATGGAGTCAATTAAACTACTAAAAGTAAGAAAACATTTATTGCCTTATATACACTATCATACTGTAACATACATTAATATAAACATAAGCACACAAATGTAGCTTCAAAACCCATACACCTACCTTAGTATTTAATCACAAAAAGTACAACATATACCTAAATAACCATTATACAAATATTAAACTATTACTACAGAAGTGAGCTAACATTAACATACTTAATCAGGGGGCGTGGCTATGCAGCGTAGCGTGATGGCCCCGAGCTAGAGTAGCTCCTGTGATCTGTCTCCCTACCGCCTATCCTGCTATCTTCATCCGAGCCCAGAGCTGTGGGCGTGCTGCCGGAAGGTGTTGGGAATTCTCCGAGCCCGAGATCGGAGCTGTGGGACCAGCGAGACCGGAGTGGTGCCCATCGCCATTTGCAGCCTCCCCCTCGCCTAAGACAGGGCCCTGCTGTGACTGCCGGAGCCGAGCTAGGCGTGGCGAGGTGCGGTCCCGGTAAATGTGTGGGACCGCAGTCACAGCCCATGCTCTGGAGTAGCGGCGGAGGTATGGCGGAGGCATCGACCCACAGGGAACAGCAACGGAGGTGTGCCAGATGAGTTGGGCCCCCTACTGGTCGTTCGTGCTCCGCGCAACCAGCTGGATTGGGGAGGACGCATCCGCCGTAGTGAGACCTCAGCCTTGGCCCCTGGGGTATAGCGGCGATTAAAAGAAGCGGCCGTAGAGTCTCGCACACGGCCAGGACCAAGGAGCCGCGTTATGGCCTTCACCCCGGGGGGGGGGGAACATACACCTACAGCCAAACTACACAACACTTGTGGAGTGGGCAGATGGTTCCAGAGACGGCCATTCTTTCAGGGCACAACTGAGACCTGACAAACCAGGTGGTCTGCAGGGGCAACCACTGCGCATCCTGGCTGATCAGCGGTGACTCACTGCCCACTCAAGGTCCTGTGAGGGGGCTCATCAGACTTCAGAGGGCCGGGCTTGCTGGGTGGAGGGGCCCATTGGGGGCACCTGTGCACGTCGGCGTATCTGCATCGGCCCTTCACTCTCAGAGAAGTGTCGCTCCAGGAGCAGGCCTTCAGTATCTCACCTCCCTCCCCCTACCTGGGCATATAATCCTTATGGGATCGGAGCCCCTGCTGGATTTGAGACACCCAGCCATAGTATCCCACGGCACTGCGGCCGGTGCTGACACCTCTGGCCTGGCAAGAGATAAGGTCGCAGCTACCCAGGAACGGTCTAAAATGTCGGGCACGAGGGGCCCAAAGGATATGCAACAAAATAAGCTTGACCGTTACACGCTCCCAAAGGCAAACATCCAGGAACACCAAGGCAGAGATAAGTCCATGGGGGGAGCAGAGGGGATGCGCTGGAACTCACCCTTAAAGATATTATGGAAGCGATCTCCAGGGTAAGAACTTCGCTGAAGCAGAGGATGGACACCATTATGTCAGAGGCATCCCTTATTAGGGCGGATCTCATCAAAATGAGCGAAAAAGTCAAGCAGGTTGAGATTACTACGTCTAGCCTAGTCGATGACACCTCCCAACTCCAACTCGAAATTCAAGAACTGAAAACATTCAGGAAGTTTGCGAAAGATAAACTGGATGACTATGAGGGGCGCACTAGGCGCAATAATGTGCGCATTCTTGGTGTACCGGAGAAGGCGGAGGGGCAGGCCACTGGTCTCTTTGTAGAGGACCTCATAATGACCCACCTGTAACCCAAGGGTCTGTCAAAACATTTTGTGATTGAAGGGGCCCACAGATTCCCCGGGGGCAGGCCGAGGCCTGGTGCCCCTCTGTGCCCAATACTGGCCAGGGTACTTAACTTCTGAGACCGAGATGTAATATTACAATGTGCCAGGGTGGCCTCACCTCTCCGATATGAAAACGCTGAAATACGTTTCTTTCCAGACTTCACCCAGGTGGTACAGAAGCAGAGACGTTCCTTCCTTGCCGTCAAGAATAAACTCAGGGCAGAGAAATAAAGTATTCAATGTTGTTTCCGGCCCGGCTCCGGGTAAAGGCGGGTGGGAAAGCTTGGTTTTTTGAGAACCCTGAGGCAGCTGCAGACTGGCTGAAGGGTTTTGAGAGGGGCTAGTGAGCATAATGCCCATTGATAAATTGACCTGTTGGGGTGCTTATTTGTGCTTCATTCCCGAACTTGGGGTGCCACGACTCTGTTGTCACCATCGTCTGTGAATCAACCAGTGATTAGCCGAGGTGTACTGCATTTGATAGTAGACACCAGCTCGGTAGAATGACTTAATCTCTTTCTGTGTTAGATGTTGATGGTGGATCTCTCCGCTCGGGGTGTTACAATTGTCCGAAGTAGTGGAGGGCGGCAGGGTGGTTGAGCCTCTCACCCCTCTGTTTTCTACTGTTAGTTTACTGTTCGGACGATAGGCACTATGCATTGGTTTATACATGGGCAGTTTCAGGCCCAAAGTGCAGGGCAGCAGGGAGGGGGGGAGTTGGATGGGGGGTTGTAAGTTTGTATATATTCGAGTTAATTCAACAACGTCTATCCGTTTGTATCAAGAGGAATGTGAGAAGCAGTTAGGTTTTAATGAGTACACACTGGGATAAAAGCTTGAGAATGTTGAGCTGGAACGTCAATGGGCTTGGGGACAAAATAAAAACGCTGCCTAGTTTTGCAACACATCAAAAGACACTCCCCAGATATAGTACTCCTCCACGAAACCCACCTGATGGGCCACTCATGTAAATCACTGAACAGAAGGGGCTACAAACTAGTGGCCCATTACAGCTTCACAACTGGTTCTAGGGGAGTGGGTGTCATGCTCAAAAACTCCTTCCCCCTTTCTATACAATCAATATGGTCAGACGACAGGGGCAGATACACAGCTGTCACAGGGCAATGGGAAGGGAACACACTCATGCTGATGTCGGTCTACGTGCCCCCTGGCCTGCAGAACAATACGTTCAAAGATATAGGCTCCATCTTGCTTTCCCTCCCGGAGGGTCTCCTGTTGGTAGGAGGGGACTTCAATTCGGTAGTCTTGGGCTCATCAGATCGCTATCCTCCCTGCGACATTAGCCCCTCCTATTGCTGGCTTCCAGACTTCCTGGACGCCTTGGGACTAGCTGACACATGGCGGGTGTACCACCCAGATGGTTGTCAATATACCTTCCATTCAAGGACGCATAATAGCCTATCCCGTATAGACTATCTTCTTGTGCCTGTGTCACAAATCACTAATATCCGACACATGGCACGAGGCATCTCAGATCACTTCCCAGTGTAGGCTCACCTGGTCCTAGGGGGTCACAAGGGTGGAAGGATCACCCCCATAAACCCATGGTACCTCCGTAACCCCGTGGTTAAAAAAGGCCTACTCAAGACCCTAGAAAATTATTTTCAAGAAATAGATTGGTCAGTAGAGTCCCCCCTAACATTATGGGAAGCTTTTAAAACCATCATAAGGGGGCAAGGACTCTCTCTGATAGCTGGGGTAAGGAGAGAGAAGCAGAAAGACCTGGTCGAAGTCAGGAACGAGGTCCTCCGGCTGGAGGAAGAGATCGGAGAGGAGGTCACTCAGGAGAAATTGCACACCCTGCAACTAAAAAGAGATGAATATAAAGCCATAGCCACTGATAGATCAAGGACATGGGGGAGGGAGAAAGATGGCAGAGTGCATGATCTAGAGGACAAAGCTGGGAAACTATTAGCCTGGCTTGGCAAGAGAGAAATGGCGAACAGGCTAGTGCCAGTGCAGGTAGACGATGGGGGTAAGACAATCACCGAACCACAGGACATCGCAAATGAATTTGCAGCTCACTATAGTACTGCATACCAATTAAGCACCCCCTTGCTCGAAAGTAACTCCCAGGAAATTCTCAGAGACATACGACTCCCTACCCTCTCGGCTGAGGAAGCAGCTGCGCTTGATAGTGATTTTAGCAAGGATGAAATAGCGCAAGCAATAAGGAATCTCGAGGCTGGGAAAGCCCTCGGCTCTATAAATTAAGGCCAGACAAAATAGCCCCGTACCTGCGAGGTAAGTTTTGAGAAAGTAAGAGTGTAGGTCCGCTTACGCCTGATCAGAGGATAGCATCGCTGGTTACCATCCATAACGAGGTCAAGCCAAGGTGTAAGTGTTCCTCCTACAGACCAATCTCTTTGCTTAACGCAGAACCCCAAAATATTGGAAAAACGTTCGGCGAACCTTCTCACTCTAGTCATTAATGGGTTGGTGCACCCCGATCATTCGGTCTATATGCCCCATCGCAACACTGCGCTAAACCTACGTAGATTGCAGGGAGTGCTGGGAAAGGTGGCCACCATCCAGTTGGCGTCATTATTTGTTTCATTAGACGCCACCATGGCGTTCAATACCATCGAATGGCCATATCTGTTTGCTGTACTGGCAAAAATGGGATTCGGTCCTGGCTTTCTAGAATGGGTCAAACTCCTTTATTCTGAGCCTATCGCGCAAGTGGTGGTCAACAATAAGAAATCGGAACCCTTTTTTTTTTTTACATATTTATATAGCGCGAACTCGACCCGAAGGTATTGGAGCGCTTTACATGAGCACCGTATTTACATTACACATTCAGGCACGGGGAGATTAAGTGATTTGCCCAGAATCACAGGATGTGGACGCGACCCGAGGCTCGAACCCTGGTTTCCAGCATCAAAGTCGGCAGTCTAGCTGACGGACCACATCCTCTCCCATCCTATCCCTTTAAACTTAGTCGTGGGACCCGTTGGGGTTGTCCACTATCCCCCCTACTTTTTGCCCTCTCCCTGGAGCCCTTGGCAGAATGGATCTGGAGAGATCCAGTTGTACGGGGGCTGAGATGGTCAGAAGACTGGGAGGACCACATCTCGTTGTACGACATTCTTTTATAGCCACCCCCAAAAGTCATTTATTGGAGTGCTTGATATATTTACAGTCTTTGGCAGATTCTCGGGGTACTCGATCAACTGGAAAATCCCTTATGTATGTCCTCAGTGGGGATCCTCCCCTCCTCCCAGGGATTGGCCAATACAAATCACGACAATAGGTTTTGAATATTCTGGGGATTTTCATTACCACAGAACCCAAACGCTGTTACGACTGCAATCTGCTCCCTCCATTACAGAGATTGAGGCGCGATATTGCAAGTTGGAAAGGGCTCCCGCTCTCGATGCTGGGGAGGGCAGCCCTCTTTAAGATGATGGTATTGCCACGTTTCCCTTATGCTCTGCAGAACTCCCCCTTGGTCCCTACCAGATACTTTAAGGAGATTGAGGGATTGCAGCGACAACTATTGTGGGATGGGAGACCCCGTATAGCATTGAACAAACTGGTTTTAACCTGGTACGATGGAGGGATAGGTCTTTCGGACCTTAAAAAATATTATTGGGCTGCTCATCTAGCTGCCATCAATCAATGAACCTATCATAGACCTGATGATCTGGGATATGCCATGGATAGATGGCTATTACCTGGCGGAAGCTACAATAGGGCCATATACTCTAATTCCAAGAAATTCCACCTCACAGGACCGACAAAACACTCAGCTCAAATTTGGCGCGCAGCGGCTAGAAGTCTTGGGTGGGAGCAGAAACTTACACTGGCAACTCTACTGTGGGACTCGGAACAGTTGGGTACTCTAAGTACCTCAAAGGGTTTCGACAACTGGGACCTGATTGGGATCTCAAAGATTGGAGACCTCTGGGTGAAGGGTGATATGGTAATGTTTGTAGCACTGCAGCGGGAGTACGAACTGACCAACTCTGAGTACTTCAGGTATCTGCAGATTCGACATGCGCTGATGGCACCCTTGGAAAAAGGTACCTCTCCCCCTGAAGCCTCGCCCTTGGAAGACAGACTGTTAGTTGGATACCTGCCTAAGAAAGCGATCTCCCTGACTTATAAAAAGTTGATAAATAACACCTTAGACGGAAAATTGGGTGGGAGATGGGTTGGAGTTGGACGATGAAGAAGGGCAGGAAGTGGTGGCTTCCCAGAGGGAGGTGGCAGTTTCTGCTAGACTGCGTCTCGTCCAGCTCAAAATAATTCAGTATACGTTACAGGGCCCCGTTTGGTTCGCATGGGAAGGGCGGAGAGAGGGGGGAGTGTAGAAGAAATTGTAGCCAACTGGGCACCTTCATGCATATAATATTGGAGTGTGAGAATGTCCAGAGGTATTGGCGGAAAGTACACAACGTCAATAGTGAAGAGCTTGCGGTGGTTGTCCATCCCAAAGCTAAAAGGTGACTCCAGAACGTTTGGGAACCAACTGATTTAACTAGTAAAGATAAACTATGGTCAACCCTGGGTCTCATGGTGGCAAAACGAAACATTGCACAGTTGTGGGGGGTGGCGTCACCGCCCAAAATAGTGAAATGGAAAACAGACATGGACTGGTGCAAGTTTAGGGGAAAAACTGTATAAACAGCACAGTGTTGTCCCCAAAAATGGTCAGCTGTTTGGAATAAATGGAATGTTTACCGAGGTAATATATGTAGCCCCCCTGTCGTTACGTCAATTGAAGATTCTCTCGTACCTTAAATGTGATGTCTCCTCATGTTAGGCCTATTACTAATTGTCATATCCAGGATTGTGAACGCGGGTTTGTCTTAATTTCTCTAAAATTTCTTTGTATTGTTGATTTCTAAATGTTTAATAAAAAGAAATGTTTAAAAAAAATAAAACATACTTAACAAATAAAATCCCAATTATTACTTTAAAATTTTCCTGTCATTAAAACAATGACTCCAAACCAAGGTACGGCAAAAATATGTTTTAGTCATATTACATACAATTATATTACAAATAATATACATATTTAAACATGTATTTCATATCATTAGAAGAATCAAAATTAATGTCAACAGCAGTGATAACGATGTGGTTTGAGATGTCATCAGTGATGTCATCAATATTGTCATTTAACTTGTCATGAACGATGTAATATGTGAGAACATGAGAAGAAACTGGTGAATTCAGGGTTTTTTAAGTTCTATAATTACAACTGTACTTTCATTTATTTTTTCTTCAGAGTTTTATATAGCACAAACTCGACCCGAAGGTATCAGAGTGCAATACATGAGCACCACTTACGTTACAAATGGACACATTAATATTTTTGGGTAGGAACGGGGAAGTTAAGTGATTTGCCCTGAATCACAGGATGTTGAGCATCCCTGCCGAGACTCGAACCTGGTTCCCTAGCTTCAAAGTTTACCTCTCTAGCCGCTAGGCCACATCCTCTCATTTTTTTAGTGAATACACATACATACATGTATATATTTAAATATAATATATGCAGAAGCAAAGAGTTTAATATATTATTCATTACCTTTCTTGAGTGTGGGAGGGGCTACGACTGATGAGAGACAAAGCCACTCCTTCATCAATTGTAATAAGCAGCATGTGATACCCTGAACATGTAGATATGTGGTATTTTTTCACTTATTCTTCTTTTAACGAAAGGTAATTAATTACAACCGAGCGGATAAATGTGTGTAGTGTGGTAAAATCACACTGAAGAGACCTTGTGACTATTAGGAGCGTTTTCCTTGTGTAAAGTAACATGCAACCTGTGAGGAAGTAAAAAGTGGTTTTCCATTGGTAATTAAGCTTTACATAGGTAAGAAATCTAAATTTTACCTTAGCACTGTAAGAATAAGTGTGCAAATGTGCAGTTATTAGTACAGTTGCTCTAAATAACATGACCACCTATATTTTCATTGGTATGACATAATATATACAAGTATGTATCATTACAGCGTGGCGGGAGCCATTCTGTTGTTATTGTTAGGGTTACCAGAGTTAGGAATTCCTCTGATTTTTTATCATCTTACGAATATCCACGAAACGTTCCATACCTATTCTTCCTTTTACATTTGCAGATGATGGAAAGTTTCACAGCGATTGTTCAAGTGGGCACAAAGAGAAAAGTGGGCTCCCAAAACAGGTTTGGGAACCAATGTTTTTGCATTGACTTTGTACTCACACATAGCACAAAAATGGCTGAACAGATTGTAATGAAATTTGACATGAACATACATTATGATGTGTAGATGGTCCTTATTGGAGTTTGAATTCAATTGCTTCCGTATTAGCTAAGTTACGAGGCATGATCATGAAGAGTGGATGTAGACATCCACTAAGAGAGGAACCTAGAGGGTATAACTGATGCCATCTCTACCTTCTTTCTCCAATCCAGGCAATATCTACTCCTTTCAAACCGAAATTACATTCAAAATAGGCTTTCTGTGCATGGTCTCTATCCCAAAAAACAAAGCTATGACCAACACCCTAAACACAAACCATCTTGCTCTTTTGTTTACATATAAGAAAAACAAATAGTCAAACAAATTAAATCAAATTCACTTTATTTCGGTTACAAAAAGTAGCCATAAAATGACATAAAAACAACACAAATACACATCCTTGCCACATAAAGAAACAGCAAATAAAGCCACGTGTTACATAGTTGTAGCTTGCAGGGCTAATTCACACCAAAATAAATCCTGCTTTCGACCATAAAAGGTTGTAACAAATGTTCTAATCAGCAGCCCACACAAAGAACTTCATACTCAACCAAATCCCATTCCATTTAAAATTAACAATCGCAGCATGTGCCTCCATCAAAACAAGAATGTCAGCCCACTAAAAGGCTCCTCCCATTAAAACATTAATGATTTCCTTCTATTAATGAGACATTTAAAAACGAAACAGATATTGACGCAGTTAGATGGGAAATTAAGCTGCTATAAATAGGCCAGCGCTGGTCTGGCACTTCTGATTCCCCACATCTTAACAGTGGGAATTAGGAACCTTTCAGTAAAAACAGGAAAAAATTGACAGAAAAGTAAAATGCAGCAAGCTTTGTGGGGAGGATTCATCGCAAGGGTAAATTAATCCTTAGGATGACTCGAATTGACCAAGGAGAAACCCAAGGTGCCTGCTCATGAAACCTAGCCTAAACCTAGTTAATAATAATCTCTCCCAAGAACCGTCAATCCAACCCAAATATGGTTCCCGAGATAAGGAACTGTGCAATTCCATGTACAGTAAGTGTGCTGAGTTCTAGTTCCTCTCTACAAGCTTTCATCATTGACACAAGAGCTGATTTAACCCAAGCAGAGTCAGTTTTAGATATAGATATAGAAACCGGTCCCAGAATGCTTGTTTCCAGTCCAGGGAAGACCTGGCTTGGCAGTTCGGGCTGGACTGATTTGCATATGGCTGGGTCCAAACTGGGGTGGATTGGTGAACAAATGAATGATGGATTTAACCCAGATCCTTGTGACTGGGGGTGAATGTTTGCATTGTCCAGCATTCCGTCCATCAATTGTTTCTTTTGCATTTGTCACCCTAAGTGGGAAGGGTAAGCCCAGACGTGGGTCTCGTGCTCACTACACCACTGGATTCAAGCTAGCCTGGCTGATGAAGATGCCCTGAAACCGGTCCCAGGATGCTTCTTTCCAGTCCAGTGAGGACGTGGCTTGGCAGTTTGGGCTTGACTGTTCCCACAAGGAACAGGGTCAAGACTGATTTGCATATGGCTGTGTCCAAACTGGGGTGGTGCGGTGAACAAAAGAATGATGGATTTAACCCAGATCCTTGTGACTGGGGGTGAATGTTTGCATTGTCCAGCATTCCATCCATCAATTGTTTCTTTTGCATATGTCACCCTAAGTTGGAAGGGTATGCCCAGACGTCGGTCCCGTGCTCACTACACCACTGGATCCAAGCTATCCTGGCTGATGAAGGGCAATGCCCTGAAACCGGTCCCAGGATGCTTGTTTCCAGTCCAGGGAGGACCTGGCTAGGCAGTTCGGGCTGGACTGTTCCCACAAAGAACAGGGTCAAGACTGATTTGCATATGGCTGGGTCCAAACTGGGGTGGTGTGTTGAACAAAAGAATTATGGATTTAACCCAGATCCTTGTGACTGGGGTGAATGTTTGCATTGTCCAGCATTCCGTCCATCAATTGTTTCTTTTGCAGGATGTAGAGCAGGCAGGTGGGGCGATGAGGGTTCATCTGGAAACACTATTTTGCTCGCCTTGGAGGGAGCTTATATTAGATTATCCCCAGGTTCCACAGCCGTATATAAGGAGTGGGAGGCACATTCTCCTTTAAATCTCCAATAGGAGGGCAATGGATTTTCTCCCAATATGTTTGGACAAATTTAACATATATATAAATCAAAAGGGGGGAGAAAGAAGGGGTTGTGACCCACTCAGCTTCTTTTTCTCAAATGTTCAAATATCAGGTAGAGAGTGGATCACTGGTCCTGAAAGAACCAGGGTTAGCAAAAACAGTACAAAGTACTGTTAAGAAACCCTCAATCACGTTTTTTGCAGGTGGAAATTAGCGGTATGTTCGATTATCCGCTACTTGCTTAACAACGTGACAGCATCATCATTGGGTTAATGAATGCTTCCTCCACCCGGAGGTTTTTCCTCTGGTTTTTTCAGTAGTGATCAGAGAACCGTGTTGGGTGTATAGTGAAGTGAGGCAGACAATTTAGAACCTACCGGGTAGGGAGAGGCAGCGACAGAACAAGTCACTTATTCCCGTCTAAAAGAGCGGGAAAAGCCTTTTCTACCTGATGTAATCCTCCACTTGAGTATATAAGGTTCAAATCGAACATACATTTGCTGGTGGAAAAATTTTATCCATCCTCTCAACAAGGAGACCTACTAACATTAGTGTCTTCCACACATAAACAAGGTCCTGATGAAAGCCCACCTGACCCCTATGGGCACAAGATAGGGCTGAAACATGTCGACCTCTTTTTCGGACACATTTTTATAGTGCACCAGACCCTAAATTGTCTGCCTCATGCACGAAAAGCGTTTTTAACCAACTCGAACCCAGTCTTATTAAAATTACATACTGGTTTTACGAGTTTCTTAATTTTCACTCACTGCAAATCACTTCACACCCAACACGGTTCTCTGATCACTACTGAAAAAACCAGAGGAAAAACCTCCGGGTGGAGGAAGCATTCATTAACCCAATGATGATGCTGTCACGTTGTTAAGCAAGTAGCGGATAATCGAACATACCGCTAATTTCCACCTGCAAAAAACGTGATTGAGGGTTTCTTAACAGTACTTTGTACTGTTTTTGCTAACCCTGGTTCTTTCAGGACCAGTGATCCACTCTCTACCTGATATTTGAACAAATTTAACATATGCCACACCGAACTTAAAAATTGCTTGCGCACACTGGCAATGCAGAGTCCCCCGTTGCCCGTTACATCCATAACAGGCTTAGCTAACACATGAATAACAAAGAAAGAATGTAATTTGAGATGTCATCAGTGATGTAATTTGAGATGCCAACAGTTATGTCAATCACCATGTCATGAGTGATGTAATATGTGAGGTCACAAGCAGTGCATTGCAGGGCATAAGTTATAGTTAGCTTTGCTATCTATAACTGCTGGATTTCTCTGGTTTTGTATGAGTGAAATGTTATTTTAACTATAACATCCCTGCAACCTTTGTTTTTTTTTTTCAGTGAATTTCAAAGGTTTTTTATATTCTGTTACCTAACTATAATGTCCCTGTAACTTTTTTTTGTTGTGAATTTCTAAGGTTTTTAAAATTCTATTTCCTAACAATAACGCCCCTGTAACCTTTGCTTTTTTAAGTTAATTTCTGATTTTTTTAAAATTCCATTACATAACTATAACATCCCTTTTGTTTTTTTAAAGTAAATTTCTAAGGTTTGTTTAATTCTATTTTGTAACTAGAACATACCTGTAACTTTTGTTTTTTCAAGGGGATTTCTAAGATTTTTTAAATCTTATTTTTATACGTAATATATTGTTGTAACT
This sequence comes from Triturus cristatus, assembly GCF_964204655.1. Taxonomy (NCBI): domain Eukaryota; kingdom Metazoa; phylum Chordata; class Amphibia; order Caudata; family Salamandridae; genus Triturus; species Triturus cristatus. The sequence continues at coordinate 434,749,642 of NC_140581.1, read as the reverse complement.
TTGGTTTTGTAAACTCAATTTGAAGTTTTTAAAATATATTGCCTAACTATAATGCCCTGTAATATATGTTTTTTTAATGTACTTTCTTTTTTAGACATTAATTGGATATTATTGCCTATTGATGTGTTGCGAACCACTATTTTATCCTTCTATATGAGTGTTTTCCTCTGATTGTTTTAGGTTAGTAATATATTCTATTTTTTGTGTGTTTTTTTTCCATTGTTGTGACCTTGCAATCATGTTGTGGTGACGCAACAAAACTTACCATTTCTTAATACTATAAAACATACATATACATATATTTTACAGTATGTTATACACTGGGGGTTTCTTACATTAACATTTTAAGTTGTGTATCTTAATGAAGTTTCACTAAAAACTATATTTGAAGTGTTTTTTTGGTTTCCATTGTGTCGCCGGTCTTCGCGGTGATGTCGGTACTCACAAAGATTGCATCTTTTTTTTTTATGAAGTGTCAAAGATATACATGGAGATATTCTAGTTTAAGCTGTATATTAGGGGTTTAGTTGCCTAACAGTGAAACTTGTGGGTTTGGTGTTATGTTAATAAAGGAACACATTTCAATATGATTTTCCGGTGTTCAAGGGGGGTGTGGATGCCACATCGACTTCGGTAAACTCACACGTTTTTGTTGGTGGTAGTACAAAAGATATACATAGACATATTGTAAAGTAGTATGGACATTAGTTTTTTTTTAGAATAATATTTAACCTTATGTTTTTGATTTAAGTTTTGTTGGAAACTACTTTTGTTTCTTATTCCTGTTGTTTGTGGTGATGTTGGATGTTGCAATGACGTTGGTATCCGCGACGATCGCATGTTTTTAAAAACTGTAAAACACATATATAAATACCTTTAGATAGATGCTACATTAGGGGTTTACTACCTTACTGTGGAAACTTTTGTTTTGCATTTCTGTTTAATAAAATATGACTGTATTGAGAGCAGGAGAGCAGTCCATGACAGCTCTTCGCCATGCTGCAAAAAGAACACAAATGTTGACTTTTTTGTTTTCCCTCTTTTTTTGTGCATGTTTTTGAGTGCTTTTTGAAGTTTTTCCTCTCTTCCTTCTTTTGTTACCCTAAAATCTTTTTTTACAAATTACAACTTAACAAATATAAAAAAAAGTTTTTAAAAAAGGTTCCTGTTGGAACCATCTTTTACAGTTGAAGAATGATAAAGTATGCTGAATGAGTATGTTCACACATATTAGTGAGGGAATGGGTGCGTGAGTTTCTGTATGGGTCAGTCAATAACTGTATGAGTGTTTGTAAGGGTGAGTGACTGGGTGCATAACTGGAGCATGGATAATTGAATGAATGCATGAGTGGTAGATGAATAATTGAATGAGTTCATGAATGGTGGATAGATGATTGAATGAGTGCATGAGTGAAGTATTCTTTATTAACCGTACAATTAGTTAAAATCTTTACAGTAAAACACATGAATAAATAAAACCCACCCCTCCCGTTCGCCCACCCCACCCTCAAAGAGTTTCCCAAAGTTTGAAGTAAAAAAATGCACCATGCTGCATGGGTGGAGTTTATAGCAGGATGTCCCTTTGAGACACTGAGTTAAATTAAGTTAAAATTTGAGAACACTCCAGTACATGCCAATTTTTGTTTAGACCTATGAGAATCTCTGATTCTGTAAAATCCATCAGTCATTGTTAAAAGTTCTAGTTGTGCCCCTTACTTGGCCCCACACTCTCTCGTAGTCTAGTCTAGTTGTCCACGCCAAGGGCCACTAGGTTGAGTAGTTTCCATCCTGGTTGGGGCACCAGCTGATTTGATTACTGAGACGTTGAGGCCCTAGGGTCTGCAACCTGTTGCTGGGGGTCGAGTGCTATTTTTATTTGATGAGTAAACTTGTCGACTCTAGCAAGTAAGCATGTAGATGTTACTGAAAAGCACCATTCCGAGGCCTCCCTGCAAGTTCTCAGGCCCTTATCCTTTAGGACTGGGTGCAGCAAACAATGGCAGTCCACGGCTAGTTTTGGGCAGCAGCATAAGAGATGTAACCAGGATTCCCTGTGGTAGTTGCATAATCGGCAGGAAACAATATTGTCATTTCGCGCCAATTTAGGGTTGAAGTCCGAGATCTTGAGGGCAGTGAGGTGGGAGAACAGGATTTTCTTTCTCGCTTGAGCTGAGAGTGGGTCAAACATGAAGGGTTGAGCTTTCCCGGGAGTGTATGAGTTGTCTAATAACAATGTGAGAGAATTGTATCGGAGTAAGGCTCAATCCAATTCGAACGAGATGGTCTGGACTTGGAGTTTCACGGCTTTAACACAGGCAGAGTAAGGAATTTCAGGAAGGGGCATGCTCCCTGTCTCTATCTTCAAGCACTCTATTGCTTGATCCAGCTTGGTGTGCCATGGCAAACCCTCTGTCCTGAAAATTGTCTTTAAAGAGTGTTTAAGATTCATTTCCGGGGCTTTCAGAACTCTGATGTAATAATTTATTAGGTCTCCCTGAATTGCCAGGTCCGGTCTATTTAGACCTATTTCCAGCCTTAGCCTGGAGTTTGTAGCTTGTCTGTGTGCCTATAGCACAGTTTTGTAAGCTTTTATCTGAGCGGCGTTGATGACTTTCACAAGTGCGCCTGGAAAGGCTAAATGACTGTAAGTAATTGCAGGCATTCATTTTGCCCTCAGTACAGTCAACATTGGCTCTATAGATGGACTTTCTAGGCGATTGCTTAATAGTCTAAGGGCCAGTATTATTTTGTTAATTCTCGGCTTTAGCTCCCTTATGTGTTTAGATGCTGTAGCCCTCTCTGTTACCCATACCCCCAAATAGTTATAGGATGTATCTGTTCTAATTCAGTACTCGCCTAAGGACCAGTTTGCTTCCTTTGTGTGAGGGTATTTGCCAAAGATAATTACCTTTGTCTTATTTTCATTGATTTGCAGGCTGTTTTCCTGATTGTATGCTGCTAGACATTTTAATGCTCTTTAGAGCCCCACCCTAGTGTGATCCATGATCACTGTGTCGTCCGCATACTGGAGGGTTCACAAGGTCATCTGGCCCAATCTCAGTGGTGCTAGGCGGGCGTCTTTCAGGGCGTGCCCCAGGTCTGCTGTGTATAGATTTAATAATAAGAGGGGCCAGAACACAACCCTGCTTTAGCCCAGTGTTAGCATTGATTCTTGAGGTTACCGTTGTTTGACTTAATTTGACCCGAACCCATGTCTCCTCGTAGAGGGCTTTTATTGCTTTTAAAAGGGTTGTCTGGACCCCCCAGGCTTCAAGCTTTGCCCATAGTCGTCCTCGATCAACTCTATTGAAGGCTGTGGAATAGTCTATAAAGCATCAAAACAGGGGCAGCTTGTTGCTCATTGCCGCTTGCTTCGAGAGGTAGGACAGTGCTAAGATGTTGTCCGTAGTAGAGCTGTTTGCCCTGAAACCAGTTTGATAAGGCGGAAGGATGCTATTCTTGTCCGCCTAGTCTCCTAAGTCCCTTAGTAATAGGCGGGCATAGACTTTTGCTTCAATATCAAGCAGTGCTATCAGCCTATAATTGGCAGAATTCGAGTGATATCTCTTCTTATGTATTGGAAACAGGATGGAGCCTTTTCAAGATTGTGGTACTGTTGCTGTGAAGTATGAATGATTGGATAAGGAGTAAGGGCAGATGCAAAAAAAGCCTTAGCGGACTTAAAAACTTGAGCGGGAATACCGTTTCGTCCTGGGGTCCCATTGGTTCTTATTGCCTTAATTTACCTGGCGGTCTTGTCCACTGTGGATACATCGGACTGACTGGGCACTGTGGTTTCTCCCTGTGCCTTTTGTAGTTTGTTAACTTTAGCTGCGGCCCAAGACCACTCTGTGGTGGGAGGGCCCACCTTGTTTGAATCGCCTGTGTACAAACCCTTCAAGTACTGTTCCCACACTTTACCAGAAATACTATTTTCTTTTGGCGGGCTTTGGGAGCTCAGGCTGTTAATATAGCTCCATTACTTGCCGCTGTCTTTTCTTTGATTAGTGTGAACACTTTGTGCCAGTTCCTTTCCGTCTGCAATCTTTTCAGCTCCCGCACTATTTTTATATGCAGATCGCAGGGCCATGATTGAGGTCGTCTGTGACAAAGGGGCTCCTTTCCTTTTTGCCTTGAGAGCCTTTTTAAGCGCATGTTTGCGTTGTTTCAGGCATTTCGATGCTCTACATTCCGGCGAAGGTTGGTTAGGTTTGGAACTTCTTCTTAGTCCATTGGCATTTCCCAGATAACACTGTAAATCTGTTATCAGTGTTTCCCAGAATTTTACGATGTTCTTTGTATGAGGAATCTGGTGTGCCTCTTCCCTTCCGGCTACGTACTCCAGAAGGCTGAAGTTTAGGTTAGCAGTCCATTTTAATCTTTTAAGTACTAGGTATGTGTTATTCGCCTAGGAATGCCCCAATTGATTCCTGGACTTCTGCTGGTTCCGCGGCCAGATTGAAGATGGCACAAAGTGGCCTGTGGTTGCTTTCGTCTCTGTCATCCACTGCAAAATCAATTCGTTTGTGTGCCTCCGCTTCTTTGATTAAAATATAATCTATAGTGGATACATTCCTGAAGGTCCGCTGTGGGGTACATATGGGGAAACAGTTTTTATTATTTTATTGTGTGAATTGAAGCTTGAAGTTTTTGAGAAAGGAGGATAGCAGGCCTGCCTTCATCCCACTGCTGGATATCATTGGGACTTTCTCTAGACCCCTTGTGTTGAAATCTCCCGCAATTATCACAATGATTGCTCAAATCTTATGAGTATATCTTACACAATGTTAATGAAGGATTCCATTTGCATTTGAAGTTTTGTTCGATTACTAGAGCAATTGATTAATAGTAGGCGCTGGGGGTGTGGTCCATTTTTCAGCCCCTTAATTGTAACAACTTGAAGGTCTGGTGTTTCTACTTTTATAGCTGTGGATTTGAATTTGCAGGCATGATTTAAGAAACGAAAGACCTCCAGACGGATGTCCAAAGATGTTCTTTTTGGTAGCTGGTATATGATGTTCATAGAAGCCGCTTATTTGGGTAGTTGACATGGTAGTTGACTTGGCCCACGTCTCCTGGAAGCACAAAATGTCCTCCTTTGCGAGATAGTCTTTCATAGCCTTGCCCTTAAAGATTTTGCTGAGCCCGGCGATGTTCCATGAAATGATAGTTAGTTTACCATGTTCTCCAATACTTGAGCATCCTCTTCTGGCATTCTCATTCCTTTCGTTAGTGACACTGTTGCCGTGGCTCCACCATATGTGCCTGCTCTTGCTGGAGCGGCTGCACTCTATGGTGCGTGTCCCTGTGTGTGATATAGATTTTTATCAAGGTTCTTGGTCGACCGACTTTCTCCCTCTCACCTAAATTTGTATTCGTTGTGCCTTTGAGGATTGATGTTGTTTCCCCTTGATCATGTTTACGTATGAGAATGTGTGGATATTTCGGCATGCTGAGTGCGGTGACTTTTATCCCCCATTCAGCAAGATGTAGGTCTTTACCAAGGACAGCCTGTTGTACTTGATGTTGGGTGAAGCCAACTATGGCAGAGTCTCCATGTGTGTCCCTCTCCAGACTTCTAAACTTTACCCACTCTATGTTGTCTGAGGTGATCTGTGCCAAGGAGTCGATGTGTCCCAAGAGTCGTAAAATATTGGACCTGTTCAAAATATCATAGGGACCTTTGGCTTCATACCTGGGGGTGAATAGCACCTTGTAGATTGCTTGTTGGTTGTTATATTTGGCGGTGTGCAAAATAGAACCATTCTTCCACCGAGTAGTCCTTTGGAAGTTCCGATTTAGTTGATTGTTATGGGAGTCGCTTGCCGGAAGTCTCTCTGTTGCCCCTTTTGGCTGATCCGCCCATGATTGATCCTCGTGCTGCTCAGTATGGTTGCTTTTAAGGTTTTTTGCCGCACTGTATTGGGGCTCCGGGCCCGGGGTGGTAATGGCCCTGGCTTGTGCGCTAGTGAACTCCTGAGATATCGGCCACCGAGCTGCCTCTTCTCTGGTCTTTACTCTTATTTGCACAGGCATTTTTGGGCCCTCCTCCGAATGAGAGTTCCGTCTGCTTTGGTCCGCGCCTGTCCTGGTGTGTGCTTTGCTTGTGATCTTGGACTTAGTTTGCTGTCTGAAGTTAAAAATGGGAAAGAGTGGCTTTGAGTTGTTTGTGTTCTCCGTGCCACCAGGATTCGATGTTGTTGCTAATAGTGATCTTCTTTTTGTAGTTTTGGATTTCTTCAGTTGTTTTTTCAGCTTCTTCTTGGCCCTCCTTGACAACAGGGCTTCTGTCCCTGCCGCAGATCCTTCCGTCTTTCCTGCCTGGGCTACGTCTTCTTGTGGGACATTGGCTGTTATGTTGCACGGTCTGACCTCATTGTCCTCATTCCCTTGGGCTACGAGGGTGTTCTTTTTGCTATTATTGCCTGGCCCTACCTGAGGTTCCTCGATTGCAGTGCTCTCTACAGGGGAATGGGTTGTGGAGTTATCTAGGTTCACAATCTCCCCCCCCCGGTGCCGTTGGGGTGATTTTGTTCTAGGGGGGACCTTTCCCTGTGTCCCCTGGCTAATGCCAACATATCCTTTAGAACTACAGGTAGTCCTGCCCACTTATCAATAATGTTGGCACTAGAGTTAGTGCGGGCTGAATTAGCTTTATGAGTTTTGAGGGATGCCTCTATTTTTGCCAGCTTGTCGTCTTGGTGCAACAGATGCTGTGCAATTGACTGCAGTAAATCAATTAGTACTTCCATTTTTGTGAACTGCCATAACAGGGCTCTGGCCATTGTATCCTGAGTTTCCCTCAATGCTGACACATTTAACTCTTCCTCAGTTACTTCTACCATTGCATCTTGCTGGGCTTATTGTACCATCGGGCTCCAACCCTCTATTTGGTGCGTTCTCGGATCCAGATTCCTTCCAAGATTTATTGGGGTCGCATTCAATGTTCCTTTAATGGTCTGCTCTAGTTTATGTAGGAAGGAGGAGGTTAGGTCTTCCGTACCTGGAGAGTTGGCCTGACCGTCCTTCCGGGTTGTTGCTGTTGAAGCAATTCTCATGTCTGTATTTATTTTGTCGATGGGTTGGCCATGAGTACCTCCTTGTTCTCCATGTCCTTATCATCCTCTATCGGCCACTGGTGGATTTCTGATGTGGTCCGTGCTGGGCTTTTGACATGGGCTGAGAACTTTTGAATGCTCTCAGGGCTTCCTATTATCTGTATGGCAGCGGGCTGTCTGGAGTGGACACCACTCAGACCCTTGTTATCCCCTGAGGGTCCTGACGATGTAAGAGTGGACACAGCCTTGCCTTTCTCCCCCTTCCAAGAGGCTTGCCAGTGTGTCTGTTGGGCTACCAGAGGAACAGAAGAATTGAAAAATGAGCCCTTGGTTGAAGGTATCACAATTGTTTAGTTCCTGTATTTGTAAGGTAGCTATGCTTCTTGTTATCCTCCTTTGAGCGAGCCCCGCATGCTCACCCTCCGCTGGGTCTGGGACCTTATCATGTAACTGTTTCTTTTTGAGTGTCATGCTAGTTTCTTTTGCTCGAAAACGTGCACCGGTAACTGGGAGTTCTGGACCGGTCTAAACAGTGCGCTCCTCCTGGCGAGCTTTTGCACTTTTGCCCTTGAGCCTGTGATCTAAGATCTTCAAGGGTTCACTTTTGGAACTAACCCCAGCATCCATATCGAACCACACACCAGCACAAAGTCAAGTCAGGCAGGCAAGCGAGACAAATGAGAGGCAGATGAGAGAGATTCTTATGTATGACACTTTAGCTCCTTAGTCCCCGCCCTGCAACCTTTAGACTTTCAAGACCTTTCCAGGACATTGGGGGTGTTTCATCGAGACCAAAGAAGTAATCAGCATGGTCCTAAACAAATGCCCGTAGTTACAAAACCCTGGTCTAGTCCTCCCATGGTGCGCTTCGGGGCCACCACAACGTGAGAGAGCCGTGAGATGGCTGATGGAAGGTTGAGTGTAATTGAGCAGCGGTAAAAGAGGTTAGAGCTATGGATTGCCACTGGGTCCAGAACCCAACACCCGGTGCACAACAAAATAGAAAAGTGTGGTGAGGTGCGAGGCACAGGGCCCTACTACTCCTTCTACCTTATATTTCGGTATGCAGTCCAGTGTGCAACACTACACTGCTGTTAGCGTTTTGTGCTTACTACTCCATACCTGTTCCAGGCTGCTCTAGACTTCCACGGGCTGCCTCTGGGGTGTTTAGCCCCTGGTCGGTGTGTTTAGCCCCTTTTCCCTGAGGGAAACCAGACGAGCTGGGCCTTCGGAGCTACCACAAGCCACACCCTACCTACTAGGGCCGCTTCTGTGGTACAGTCCGGGCTCACTCTCAGCAACCGCCAACTAATGGCGGTGCGCACGCTGTCCCCCAGATCCCTCACTTACCACCCAACTTAGGCTTTCCCTGGTCCGTCTGCGACCTGCCTCGATCAACTTGCTCTGATGCCGGGCTATGACGTGGTTGGAGCCGGGGGTTGTTAGCTGGCGGCAGGGAGCATGGAGCAGCGCGGTCCAGAAGCAGCAGCAGCAGCAAACGGCTGCCTCCAATGTCTGACATCTGACGCAGTGATTCCGCACAGGGCGTGTTATTACAGCACCTTCCCATGATTGACTCTCTCAGTTGTAAGGACGAAACACTTTTGTTGTCCAGAACTCTCATTCCATCGTACATTCAATCATACATTGGAGTGCATGAGTGGTGCATGGATGATAGAATGAGTCTATGAGTGGTGCATAGACGATTGGATAAGTGCATGAGTTATGCATGGATGTTAGAATGAGTGCATGAGAGGTGCATGGATGATTCAATGAGTGCATGAGTGCTGTATAGATGTTAGAATGTGTGCATAAATGGTGCATGGAAGATTGAATGAGTGCATGAGTGGTGCATGGATGTTAGAATGAGTGAATGATTGGTACATGGATGATTGAATGAGTACATGAGGGGTGTATGGATGAATGAATGAAGGTGTAACTGGTGCATGGATGATTGAATGAGTGCATGAGTGATGCATGAATGTCATAATGAGTGCATGAGTGGTGCTAGATGATTGAATGAGTGCATGAGTGGTGGATGGATTATTAAATGAGTACACTAGAGGTGCATGGATGTTAGAATGAGTGCATGAGTGGTAAAGTATAATTGAATGAGTGCATGAGTGGTGTATGCATGATTGAAGGAGGATATGAGTGGTACATGGATGATTGGATGAGTGGATGAGTGATGCATGATTGATTTAATAAGTCCATGAGTGGTACATGGATGATTAAATGAGTGCATGAAGGGTGTATGCATGACTGAATCAGGGTGTGAATGGTGCATGGATGATTGAATGAGTACATGAGTGATGCATGGATGTTAGAATGAGTGCATGAGTGGTGATGGATGACGGAATGAGTAGTAGATGGATGAATGAATGAGTACATGAGAGGTGCCTGAAAGTTAGAATGAGTGCATGAGTGGGGAATGCATGATTGAATGAGGGTGTGAGTGGTGCATGGATGATTGAATGTTTGCATGAGTGGTGCATGGGTGATTGAATGAGTGAATGAGTGGAGCATGTGTGATTGAATGAGTTCAGGAATGCTACATGGATGATTGAATGAGTGCATACGTGGTGTATGGAAGATTGAATGAGTGCATGACTGGTACGTGCATGATTGGACAAGTATATGTGTACTGCATGGATGACTGAATGAGTGCATAAGTGGTGCTTGGATGTTAGAATGAGTGCATGAAAGGTATATGAATGATTGAATTAGTGCATGAGTGGATCATTAATGTTAGAATGAGTGCATGAAATGTTATGTACTACAAGCTAATTAACATACCTATAAAAGCTCTTTGCTGTTCTCTCAGTTTTATTTCTGTGTCTGGTAACATCTGTTTTTGTTTGAAATCTCCAGTCAGAACTCCTTAAAACCACCAGGTCTCTCAATAGAAAAGCAGGTAAAATCACTACCCATCATTATGTGCTCTTATGCTGCTCTAGTTAACAATCACAGGCTTCCTTTCATCTTTCTTTCTTGTTATGTAACTTCTAAATGGTAAGAATTTAGTAAACCCTTTCAATGTTTCCTGCAAAGAAGTCCAATTTGGTTGCGTTTTATCATGAATCCACATATCCACCATGATGCTCAGTGTGGCCCCCCAGTGTATCTTCATGGCAAGGTTTGCGGATTTACATGGGGTAGTGTTCGGCCCCACAAGAGCTCCGTGGATATCGCGAGTGATCCCAAAATTTTATTTTCAGGCATTTTACTGCCTCTAAACATGCTTTCACCTCATTTATAACATACACAGTGGGCTAAGAAAGCTCTCACCTAACCCCGCAATTAGTATTCAAGCAACTTTTCAGCCTCAGGGACTGTTTCGTGAGGCATAAAATAGTTGAGTGCAACTTTTCTAGGACCTGCTTTGGAGCGTTGACCTGAGGGGCCGTGTCCATAGATATGCAAAATTGTTTTTTAGTTAATATCTCTAAAACTACTGAATGGTTTTATGCCAAATCACAAAAAGCACACACTCTCTGGATCAAGAGCTAGCTTTCTGCCAAATTTGGTGTTATTCCAGTTAACGGATTGGGCTGTAAGTGTGCTCAAAATCCCTATGGAAAATTGCATGGGGAAAATGCGTTTTGGGACCTCCCTTTTTTGGAGTGAGTGATTGATGATGGGTTGAATGAACAGATAGTTTGCCGGGGATCTCTTTTCTAAGTATATGACTACTGTAAGGTGTCATTTGGTGTCCTCAGAGCAAGTCATAACCAATACATTCCACCCAGCACTACCCGGTGGTCCTGGGTCCGTTTGAGGGGGTGGAAATCTTAAGTTCTCTAAAAGCAGATGTGAGCCCTCCCCCACCGCTAGGCAACAACCTAGAACACACTGAATGGAAGAAAGTGGAGGTCAAGTCACACCTGGAGATGTTCGGGGTGCCTGACTGAGTCACGGTCCATGGTGGTCCAGGAGGGGAGTCAAGGAGGCCTGGAGGCTAGAAACAGTCCCAGGCTGCTGACAAGAAGAGAAAGGCACAGACGTGGAAACGAGCTCCTGAAAGTATAACAGACACGGTTGAAGGGGTGCCTGAGGAGGTTGTCCTGGAGTCTACTGTGGAGGACGCTGCTACTCTGGCAGACCTACCTGAGCTTGCTGGATGGCAAATTGAGGGTGGGCCCATTAGGGAGGAATTCTGCAAGGTGCAGAAAGAATACCCAATTCTAGAGGGCTTGAGGCAGTAAACTGAGGCCCAGGCAGCTGATGAAATATCTGGAAATCACCTTATCTTTTGAGAAAATTACCTCCTATATAGCGAGTCTCAAGTTCCTGCATCTGGGACAACCTGTGTGTTGGTAGTCCCGAGTCCTACTGGGTCTGGCTCCGACATACCACTTTCAGGACATCTGTAGCAGTACAAGAACTTTATCATGCTTGTCACCCACTTTTATTGGCCCCGGATGAAGACGGCCTCAGATGCATTCTGCAGGTCATGTCCCAACTGCCAGGCCAGTGAGAAAGCAGTGAAAATCTAAAGGCTCCCCACGTTCTCTTTCATTTCAGTGACATCCACTTTGACGGATGGGCTTCAATATTTTTGGGCCACAGTCTCCAAAACTGTCTTGGGCAGCCGGTTTATTCCGGTGTTGGTGGATGAATGCCACTAGATACCCAGAGTTCATCCCTCTGATTTCTGTAACTGCACCTGCAGTGGCTAGGGCCCTGATTGGGATTCCTCAGAAAAGTAGTGTCTGACAGGGGCAACAACTTCATGTCGGCATACATGAAGTTCATGCACGATGATTGCCGGATGACCTACAAGTTCTCCACACCCTATCACCAGCAAATGAATGTGCTTGTTGAGTGATTCAAAAAGACCTTCAAGGGCATGATTACAAGTTTGCCTGAATCCATTATCTGGAAGTGGCCATGCCTGCTCTTTGCTAATACGGAAATCCTCAGAAGGGAGTTGGGTTTAACCCATTTGAACTCCTCTATGACCACCCTGCTAAGGGAACTCTCAGTCTGTTGAAAGAGGGGTGGGAGCAAGTTCCCAATAAGCCCTAGAGGATGTAGTCAGCTACACGCAGTCTCTCCGAAACCACATGCAGCGCTTCTGAAAGAAAGTGGAAGAGAATCTTGAGGCCAGCCAAGAAGTTATGAAACTCTGGTGTAACCAGAAGGCCATTCTGTTCGAGTTTCAATGTGGCCAAAAACGAGTGGGCAATGGACCCCATGAAACCTGGGGCCCTCCAGGACTGTTGATCTACAAAACGAAGGAGCAAATAGGGGAGGTTGCCTAACTGAGGGACATTATTATGCCTTGAAACACCTTACGGGTACACCATATCAACCGCCAGAAACCACACTATGAGAGATCTACAGTCAACATGGTCCTGGTGAAAGATTATGGGGTGGAAGTGAAAAATGAACCTCTCCATGACCTCTTACCTTCCAAGGAGCAAGATGGGTCAGTACAGGGTATCAACCTCTCCAGTACACTTACTCCAGAACAACACGAGGACTGTCACCAGTAGCTGGGACAGTGTGCCTCTCTGCTGTCCCTCACCCCTGGGCATACACACTGATACAGGAGACAGGATGCCTGTAAAGAACAATATTTTCAGATTGTTGGACCGGGTGAGGGCCAGCACTAAGGAGGGACTCTCCAAGATGCTGGAATCAGGGTGAAAGAGCACTCCAATAGTCCCTGGTCCAGCTTATTTGTACTCGTGCTCAAAGATACGCCACAGGGTGCCACTTTCTGTGTGGACTACATGGGGCTCAATTCAGTTACCAAAACTGATCCTCAGCCCATCCCCTGACCTAATGAGCTCATCAACAAGCTGGGAGTTGCCAAGTTTCTGAGTACCCCTGAGTAGGCATCAGGGCACTGTCACATTGCCCTGACTGAGAGGGCCAAAGAGAGATCTGCATTTTCCAAACCAGAAGACCACTTCCATTTTCTGGTGATGCCCTCTGGACTGAAAAATGCCCCTGTCACCTTTCAGAGGTTGGTAAACAGGGTCCTGGCTGAGGATGAGGCATTCAGTGCTGCTTACCTGCCTGCCAGAAACCCTTTGACACCCTCACGGAGACCATGTGCACAACACCGGTGCTCAATGCTCCTGACTTCTCCCAGGATTCTATTGTGCAGAAAGGAGCTTTAGAGCATGGCATAGTGGCAGTACTAGCACAAACAAATTAGGAGGGCCTAGTCCACCAATAGCTTTTATCAACAGGAGGTTGCTTCCCAGGGAACAGAGATGGAGTGCTATTGAAAGAGAAGGTTTTGATGGGGTCTGGGCACTGAAGATGCTGAAATCATACCTGTTTGGGACTAGGGGTTGATGGAGTTTGCAGAGTTGCAAAACACAGAATTTCTCGAAGTTGCATAAAAACTCAGTGGAATTCAACTGAGTTCCGCTCTGCCCTAGAGAGCACTTATACGCAGGAAGGAAGGAAGAAGACAGGGCCAAAAGGGGTCTGTGAGAGCTGTAGACAGTGGGGAGGTGGGTGAGCATGTGACTGCAGACTCTTACCTGCATAGCAATCTCTGAGCCATGCCTGCAATGAGGTTGCGGCTCGTGGATGTGGTGTCTGCTCAGCAATGATGATGCAGGGGCTGTGGCATGGTCACCCTCAGCGCTATGCCTCAGCATTTACATGCAGCTAGGTGGAGATCGTATCCTGTCAGACCCTGTACACGGTGCTGTGCAGCTCGTCCCAGCCTCCCGCTATGGCTAGAGGCTGCTTTTTCCTCTGCTGATGATCTAGGTTGTCTGTGCAGCTGAATCTTGCACCCCGCCTCCTTCCAGAATGCTGTTTGAATGTGCACACCTGGCCTCGCTCCTCATTTGCTAACATGGCAGCACACAAGGCGGTGGGCGTGCGTGAGCACGCGCTGGCAAGAATACACAACACGAGCTACTGACAGGAAGGGAAGGAGGGCTACGAAGATTACTGAGCTGACACTGTCCTAATGAGCATCCACATAACCTCATCATATGAGCGGGCTGCAACTACAATTACCAGCAGCCTGCTCACTCCAAGATCAGGAACTGCTTAATGCATGGAAGAACAAAATACGAATGGAGTGTTCCTACTACATTTTACAGGCCCCTCTCAATGATGATGTCAGGTCATGCCTCGCACAACGTCACATGAAGTGGGCACTCCAAGACTTGCATGGGTAAAGATGCCATTTATCTTAATTCGTCTCCTCCGGTTAAACTATTAACAACTACGGGTGGGCACCAGGGACAAACTCCGCCATGTGGCGGAATCTGAGTTTTTTTGCTGAACTCCGTGCTCCCTGTGGAGTGCAGAGTTGGCAGAACTCTGCAAACTCTGCTGGCTCAGCGGAGTTCACTCCCACCTCCATTTGGGACTCACTTCCAGGTTCACACAGACCACAGGCCCCTCAGATGGCTAACACAGATTAGGGGTCAGAATCCCAAATTAGTGAGGTGGTAGATCTCCTGACAGTGAATGGACTTTATGATGGAATCTTCCCGAGGTCAGACCATGCCAATACTGATGGTCTATTAAGGTTCTTCTGTCTTAGTGATGAGAACTTTCAAGAGGTTGGCGAGTGCCCAAACCATCGTTGGTATTCAACACCTTGCAAGCACTGTACACCCTACACTGCACTGCCTTTTGCTGTATGCAGCATGCAGTTGGGCACAGGGCCTGGCCTGTGCCCAGGCTGTGTGCCCAACCCCTCGCTGGCCTCCAACCTCCCACTGCGCACAGCCTTTATTCGTGCAGGTGTGGTGTTGTCTGCAGGGCCTGGCCTATGTAGGTTATTTTACAATAGAAAGGGTATTATATTAAGTAAGGCAGACTTACAGACATTGTTGAAGGGTCAGATCACCGATATATAACAAACATTTGTAATGCCAATAGGTCTGGTTGCATGGTAATGTGAGACATTACAAGTGTATAGCATAAGTAAAGGGTCAGATCACCAAAATATAACAAGCATTTGCAATGCCAACAGGTCTGGTTGTATGGTGATGTGAGACATACAAGTATATAGCATGGGCAATGGTTATCTATTTATGTAGAAGCAAAGAACTGTGGAATAATATTGGTGTAGGCTAAAAGGTCACATGAAAGTTACACCGTCAAACGATACCTGAACATCCATGTAAGTTAATGACTGTCCCATGGAAAAGCAGACCTAACTATAATTACCCAGTTGCAGTCACCACAGGGTAGTTATATTTAGGTCAGCCTTTAAATTGGAAATGCCTATTTTGTTTTGCTTATAACTTTGGTGCAATTTGTCGAGTCTTGACTAAACTTTTCAAAAAGTTTTTGTTTGCATAGTTTGTGCATGGAAAGTTTTGCGGTGATCGGTCAAGCAGGGGCCGAGAAAAGGGGGTTTCCCAAACAGCAACATCCCCATGCATTTTTTTAGGCATTGCTAGTGCAAAAACTGCTGAATTGAATTACACCAAATTTGGCAGGAAGCTAGATCTTGGTCCAGAAAGCATGTCTTTTATGAGTTGGTGTAAATTGTTTTAGAAGTTTTGGAGCTATTAAGCTCCAAAAATATGTTTAAATCTTGAAGGTTTGTTTGAGGGACTATAGTTAGGGTCCCTTAAACCAAATTTTAAAAAAGTAGAGCCTTCAGATTGACCCATGGGGCTTTTTTTTCGCTTGGACCATCTTGTTTCATGGGGAGCAAGGCTCCTGCGGGAGCAAAGTTCTGATTGGCTGCCTGCAACATGAGGAACAATGTCTGCAGCATTATTACTTTAGGGAGGCAGTGTTAGTGGGGCACACCTCCCTGACCCCCCCACCCAGGACCAAATGCACCAAAAAGAGGAAAAAGACATGCAGCTTCCCTTCCCGAGCTTGAGTAAGGAGCAAAGGACACCATCACCATGGGCTGATTTCAAATCAAAGGGGAGGACCGTGCAGCCCCCATTCCTGAGCCTTAATACTCCCTGGGGACCCCATCCCCAGGGGCTGAACAAAATTTGAAAGGGAGGGGGTGAGTGGCTCGTCTGCCTGAGCTTGTAAAGACCCCAGGAACCCTATCTTCTGGGGCTGGGGCTCAATTACTGTGTTTTGGGGTGCCCACCCCTGAGACACAGTACTTTCCCTGCCCACAAGAGCGCAGGAAGGGAATCATATGTCTGCTCACACCTGGTGGGAGCATTTTTAAAGTATCCACTGGGTGGGAGCAGACATGCTTTTCCCCCTCGCAAGAACGTGAGCAGAGAACACAAGTCTGCTCTAATAGAACGGGAGCTTTAAATATCCCGCTAAGAGGGAGCAGACATATGTTTCCCTGCCCGCACACTTGCAGGCAGGGAAACACACATTGCTCCTGCCTGGCCAGGGCAAACAAAAACAGCTGCTCCCATCAGGCGGGACCAATGCCGGCTTCTGCTGCACCCAGGGTGGGTGTATACAGGGAACAGGCTGGGACTGCAGGCTTTCACTTAAAACTTGGTGTGTAGATATTTCTTTCTTTTTTTGTTACTTTTTTATTTTTTATTGTGCACAATCCAACAGCTCGTAATCAGAAATGAGGGAGAGAGAAGCTGCGATTCATTTGGCTTCTGGACCATAGAGGTATAATCAGAGGGGAATTAATCACTTGTCCTGTGTGTTACCAGGGTCAGGTGTTCTGGTTGTCTTAAAAAACACTCATTCACAAAATAACTGTGGGTGCGGTATATCTTGGTTCTCTGTAGAAATGTTTACGTGAAAAGCACCATCATAGGCTCTTGGTTATGCTTTCCTCCACCTGGAGGAAGACCAACTGGTATTTACAGTAGTGATTAGAGAACGTCATGGTAAGGGTGCGGTGTCATTAAAATTACCTCCATCTGTCGATCTTGGTTTTGTGAAAACATGGTGATGGTGTGGTGATAGAAAGGCTACTGTTCTATTGCATCTTTTTGGAAACGTGTCCCTTCTTCTCAAGTGATTGTGTCTACAACTTGGTGGAGGGTAGCTGGCCTCCATCGGGGGACGGGCGGTCGGACTCTCTTTCGGGTCCTGTTAGCAACCTGTTGCCAAGTTGTAGCCATAATCACATCTACAACACTTGCGAACAGGCGCACTTAAGAAGAAGGGTAAGTGCATTACTTACCTCTGCACGTTATGACAAGATAACGTGCTCTCGATTGGTCCTTAAGAAAGCCCCCAGACCCTACTGGGCACACCTGGTCTGAAACATGTCGACCAGCCACGTTTTTAAACAGGTGTAATAGAACAGTAGCCCTTTTATCACAGCACCATCACCTTGTTCTTACCTTTACCCCATTTTCGACATAATAAAACCAAGATGGACAGATGGAGGTAATTTTAATGACACCGCACTCTTACCTTCACGTTCTCTAATCACTACTGTAAATACCAGTTGGTCTTCCTCCAGGTGGAGGAAAGCATAACCAAGACCCTATGATGATGCTTTTCATGTAACCGTTTCTACGGAGAACCAATGTATCCTGCACCCACGGTTATCTCGTGAATGAGGGTCTTTTAAGGTGACCGGAACCCCTGACCCTGGTAATAAACAGGACAAGTGATTCATTCCCCTCTGATTATACCACAGCAGCAGCACAGAAAAAGCAAGACTGACACAGTACTGATAGAGTAGAATAAAGTGACATAGTGCATTTTGCCAGAACTCAATAGCAGCAATAAGTATGGATGTACAGCTAACAACTAAGAATGTGCAATACAAGCTACCATAGCAATCGTCCAGAGTTACACATTACTAATGAGGTAAGTAAAGCGCCATAGTGCCTATTACCCTGCATATATTTGAAAAAAGCATATATCATATCAATAATCCAGATTTATACAGTACTAATGAGAACATTATAATATCATAATGCATACTACAAAAAACCACAATCAAATACTTTTAGTGGCAAACCAGTGAATACCAATATTAATAGACAGATTACTCCAGCCCCCAAGCAAATCAACTGGATGTTACATTATGGTGCTTCTCTGAGCTCAGATACTAAAGTGCTATCGTGCTATGGCTGCTCGAGCATATCGGGCACCAGAAACATGACTTATGACATTATGCAAATTGAAAACAGGGAAAAAAGCATGCAGCCCCTTAATAGAAACTGTGATAAAGCTGAATCAACCATTTTTTAATTCAAGGAAGTATGGAAAACCATTAAATTATCTCTGATTACGCTAAAAGCAGGTAGGGCCGTCTTTTCAATTGTGCGGCGATATTGTCAAGTGGCAGTAAATCTCTTTAAACCACCAACCCGTTTTGCAAATGCCTCCTCAAAATTCTTTGTTCTGAGCATTTTTTCCAACCAATCCCAGAATATTGGGACCTTTCATGTTCTCCAGTTTTGAAGAATGAAAAAGTAATCAATTGAGAATGCAATTGATACAAACACCTGCCCCCACTTGCCAGTGCTGGTGCCCTGACTCTGCTTGCAGACCCCAAAAACCACAGATGCCTCTGTGTATAACTTAACCTGGAGGCCAAGACTGATAGCAGAAAAATGCTTTCCCCAGAATTGTCTCAGCTTGTGACAAGTGTAAACAAGCATTGGCATAGCCAATAGGTCTCGCTTTTGGGACCTTATAAGTATTTAGTTATGCAGCACAATTTCCTTGGTGCAACAACACTAACTGTTGCATGGCTAAACACTTTTAAGGTCCCAAAGGCGAGACCTATTGGCTATGCCAATGCTTGTTTAATAAAATTCACTGTGCCAAGATGGTGAATGTTAATCTGGAAGTAGTAAATAAATAAAGTTGAAGTGTGCAAAAGTGCTTTTGAAGGAGCGACTAGGAAGCAAATGGCGGCTGTCAGACCATCTAAAAAAATGACTATCTTTTTTTTAAAGGACGAAACGAGAATGATAGGAGCAGGTGGAGCAACGGAGGCGTGCTTTGGGGAAATGCAAATGAAGTGGAGAGGGGCAGGAGAGCAATTGAGGTGTTTGAGGTGGGTAGGGAAAAAAACAAAACCAAAACAAATACTGAAGAGGGCTGGGACAGAACTGGACGAGCTGGGGAGTGGGGGAGGAGGAATCAACTCAGAGCACACAGAGGGCAATACACAAGAGAGAACGCAAGAAAACACATGCTGAAAGAAATATTTAAAAAAGTAACTACATAATTGTGGGCAGTAGAAGGATAAAAAGACTTCCAATCAAAAGGATGGAAAGGAAGCTATGTTCCATGCAGGGCCAACCACAAAAAGTAGAAAGAAAGTCATCAAATAAGCAAGCAAAGGAGACTGAGAAGAAACCCAATGACTGGTGAGCAATAGGCTGGCCCTAGCCCCACGTCAGGTTCTGGCACTGTCCACAATTAGCCTTTCGATGACAGACATAAAAGCTTGTCTGAATGCAAGAGCTGAAAATGATCATCGACTAATTGTGGAGTATAATGCAAGAAAATAAAAATCATCCTCGGCTAAATAGTTCACCCCACATTGCATGGTGATGTCCATAGGGCAAGTGCTACCAGCAAAACAACCTTCCCAGAGTGAATAATTGAGAGTAAAACAAAGCATCAAAATATGCTCTTGAGGACTGCAGAGTCGAATGTAAACCACTGCACTGAGCTCACAAGCTCCCTCACAAATAGGATTATTTAATTTAAACCTCAGATCTGTCAAGCGTCATTACTTCAGACGGACCTCGGCGTTGCTCGAGTTCATTAGGAATCAGGATTACCTTACAATTCAGGCCGGGTAGAAGCTCATAGACTAGCTACACGAGGACAACCCAAAAAAAAAATTACGCAGCAGTCAATAAATTGGGCAAATTCACTGCGCTACACTGTGAGAGGCAAATAAACACAGCCAGCCTCCTAACTGCGGATGCAGGCTGTCCTATCAAAAGCGAGCGCGAGCCCACCACTAATAAATAGAAGGCCTCTGGGAAAAGTGCTGAGCGCTCACTGGCTCTATTTTCAGCCTGCATCAGCAGTTGTTGCTCCTGGGATCACATCTTTACGCGTACCCAGCACCATATGCAATCACTCCAGTGCTGCAACCAGAAAGATAATGAAAGAGCGCCGCGCGCCCCGCGACTAGCGCGGAATACTAAATGGGCACAACAGCACAAAAAAGTGAAAGTTAAGTGCGGGCGCAAACGGGAGTTATGAGCGCGCGCGCGAAAGAAAGTGAAAGTGAAGTGCAGGAGCGAACGGGAGTTGTGAGCGAAACTGAACGAGATCGCGCGTGCTTCTGCGTGTAACAGCAAGCTGGTGGCTGCTTTTGGTAGCACTTGAAAAACCCGCTTACTAAATGTTTCGCCAGATCAGCGCATGCACTGACTCTAGCGAGACCTAAAACATGGAGCCATCCCCTGGGCCCCACCAGTTGGCAATGAAAACAATGATCCTCAACTGAGGGAAACATTCAAAGAAGAGCTGCAGGAGTATATTATGGCATCCATCGAGATAAAAAAGACATTCTCTTAAAATCTGCTTCTCTTAACAACGTATGCCCTTTTTCTGAATTGGTCTGCCAGTCTCTTAAAGAAAGACGGCATTGTGTCATCAACCAGATTTTTTCTGAAAAGATAGTCACCTGTTGCTGGACCCCATAGTTGCACAATAACATATATATCAATTTCCAACTCTTTGGACCTTAGGGCAACATGCATCAAGGTTTTTTCTGGTCGCAAACGGGCCGCAAGCGGGTCGATTCGTTTGCGACCGGAAAAAGCCCTTTTCTGATGCATGAACCCATTTCCATTCACAAATTAGGTAATCGCATTTTTTTGCGATTGCCTAAATTGTGAATGCATTTAGGGAATCGCAAATTGCGATTCCCTAAAGGCAATGCAACAAGCCTTTCCTAAATTCAAACTGTGCATTTAGGAAATGTTATTCACCATCAACTTCAAATTGATGGTAATTTGCAAATTCTTTGAAAAATGCACAAAAGTACACAAAAGTGCATTTTTAAAAGTGACATGTGGCGCACACATAGCCCTTTGCCCTTTGGGAATGTGTGTGCGCCACATGTGCACACTTACCTTTTTGGGGGGGGGTGCATCAGGGGGGCCTTAGACCCCCTGGCACCGTTGGAATTGCATTCGCAATTTGCGATACCAATTTGGTAATCGCAATTTGCTGATCAGAATTTACCTATGTGGTGTGTATGCAATTTATCTTGGTAAGTTTTATATGCAATAATCTGCTCCCGAACAGAGATATTAAAAGCTTCCCACACTGAAAATAAAGATGTTGTATCCCTATTAACCAAAAGAAATCCAATAATAAATTTCCTCATTTCTAGAGGCCATTCTTGATTGGAGAGAAGGGACTGGCCCCAGCTGACACCTAGGCCTTTTCCTCCTTATTGTTTCCAACTCTGCCAAGACAGAAACCAGCGAGTGGTTGGAGAAGGAATATGCCCTCATTTCGAGCCCCCCATTTTAATTGATTGGGAAATAAGAAAAAATCCAAACGAGAAGCAGTATGGAAAAGATGTGAAAAGCATGAGCACTGTAAAATGCCTGGATATTCAGAAGGCCATGGATCAATCAACGGAAAATCTTGCTTTCAAGTATCAATTACTCTCTTCAATTGTTTCTTGGCTTTATTGGATGTATCCAATGCCAAGTCCTGGATATAGGTCTTGCTGCCCCATTGCGATATTGTAAATCTGCAATAATGCATCTACCTCATCTGTAACTGGGGCGTAGTAGTTGGCCATATTCAGAGTGAACCCATTAGCGACTACTTTAATCCATAGCCACCTACCATGTGGATCCCTGATTACGTTGCTTACCAGCCAATCAACCCCCCCCCCTCAAAGAAATAGCAACACCCGTTACTGCAAGCTCTGCTGAAGCAGAGTATGCATAGGGATACTGCTTTGGGATAGAAATATTTGGTGAATTATTCTTTATATGGGTCTCCTGTAAAAATAAAACCTGGGGGAGAAAGACATCAACCACCTAATCAGCCCGCCATAGTTATGCTTATTTGCAATGTTGTTGTAATTGCAAGAGATAAGCTTAACCTTGAGCCCCATTATATAGATACCTTTTTCCTAGTTAACGCTGCTTTCATATCACTAACCAACAGTAATCCAAATCCTGTTACGATTCTACTCATTTTAACTACAAGTGTTCCCCTCCACCCCTGACTCCAACCTATACAAAAACAAGTGACCCACAAAAAAAACCATCCCTGTGGGGGGAAATTGCCAACAAAACATCCGGCAGCAAAAAGAAGGGACAGGAGTAGCCTACATGCTTATTAGCACAAGTGATCTGTCCCGCCTTCCGCCATCGTTGCAGATCGGGTCTGGACACGATCGCAGCAGTAGGCTACTGCAGAGACTTCCTCGCTGAGACTCCCTCGTATCTACGCTAAAGAAAGTGGGAAGCGGCTATATGTAGAAACAAAGAAACGCCGGACTCACCTGAGCTCTCCACTTGAGGACTGCATGGTCAACCATGAGCAGCAAGACAGGGCTCCGTGTGCTTGTTTTAGGAACAGATTTTCCTTGTCGACAGAGATTAGTGCTGCTGGCCGTGAGGAGTCAGAGCATGTTAGCATTTCACCTTGGTTCTGGCATTTCTGGATGTTTGACAAAAGCAGCAGCTGCTCTGGTTTTGTTGATTGCTTGCAGGAGTTGTGAAACTCATAATCATGCACCTCCCCCAATTCAGCCCTCTTTGTTGTGCGTTTGAGCAATAGCTGAGACGTGCTTGGATTTTTGACGGGTTAAGGGAGTTTCTGAGTCTGAAGTTATGTAGGAAGCAATAGGGAAAGTAAAAAAAATTCTGGATCAAATATGGCACAAAGCTCCTTCAAAATATGAGAAAGGAGCATTCTAAGATAGTGAATATAGCCAGGAATCTGGACTCTTCTCCAACTTTGGCTCAAAGGGCAAGACACACTGCGCAAGCAAAGTCAGCTGCTGCCAGGGCGAACCACAGTCTTCATTTGAAAATGGAGTCTAAGACACCAGCGAGTTCAGAGGAGAATCTATTGAGTACCTAGAAGGGAAGTGCGACATGGGCTGGAAAGATAACATCAGAGCATGTTGCTGAATGCTCAATTCACTCTTCTATAAGGATTGAATCCCGAGCTCAGAGTAATGATCACTATAGAGGCCGATTCAAATCAGGGAAAAACAAAAGAATACCCCTTGTTAGTAAAGGAGAAATCAGCTGCATTTATCCTCATGGCTTCATCTCAGCTCACCGCTGCAGGTGCTTCGCCAGACGTACACGCCCCTGTATCTACGATAAGCTTGGGCTCTTTTAAGTTTGAGCCTTTTGCTTCCCATGCTTCACTACCCTCTAGTGCAGAACTTAACTGTGGTATACATGACCAGCCACAGTCTGAGACAGTGGTGGCCCTCTGACCCCTGGAGGGGCAGGGTCAACAGCAGCAGGATCAGGAACATATGGGGAATGAAGATAGTGGCGGACACATCGTCAAAAGCATTCAGAACATTGGATGAGATACATGAGTTCATGGTCTCACAGGCAATCGAAATGGCAGCCTTGCATAAGAGGCTGTCCAAAATCAAAGAAACTATGTTACAACTCCCAGAGAGACTGAAGAAGGCTGAGTTCAGAATTTCTGAATTGGAAGATCAGGCCACTACTATGCAGGATGAAGTCAGCTAGTTTTGAAAACAAAGCTCCTTTTTGGAAACTAAGATTGAGGAGCTTGAAAACCACTTACTACGTACTAACTTTCACATAGTAGGTGCACTGGAGGGGTATGAGGATCAACAGGTCCCACAATTGGTGGATTAATTTATCAAGACTCATGTGCTGCCTGCCAATTTGGGGGATCTTACCATAACAAGGGCTCATCGTGCTCCGGCCCAAAGTCTTCTCAACTGGAAATTTCTGTCCACTATCCTTGTCAATTTCTTGGATTACTGAGTAAAGGAATGTATCTTGGATAAATCACTTGAGAAAAAACTGTTTTCAACCCCGGAGATACCTCACTGTCATATTTTAGCAGATATCTCAGCGTCAGCGGCTCATCATCGTAAAGACTTTGTAAAAACTCTGGACTTGTTTAGGGCTCAGGGTGCCCAAGCACACATAGCACACCAGTCTAAATTGAAGGTGTTGGTAAAAAGGCAATTTCATCTGTTAACTAGTCTTGCACAGACTCAGGAGTTCCTTCAGAAGATCTCTAATCAACAAAGATTATTTTTGTTTCCATGCAGGGATGCTGATGGTGTATGGTTGGAGAGGCGGGTGCGGCGGGAGGGTCACACGTGCACCAGGGAGCAACTCCAAGGCGTAGATTTTTCATGTGCAGGAGAGAGCATGTTTGTATACATGAAAAATAAGATTAGCATATCTAGTACAAAATTCAACACAGCAAATAAGATTTACATATTTGTTGCAAAAAGAAATTAGAAGCAGTTTAATTTGTTTGTTTGTTTTCCAAAAACCCACAGTCGAAACGTGCAGAAGGATTCTAACATTTACATAATTACCCAAGGAGTCAAAAAAATAAACATGCTGTCATAAATATTGTCTTTCTTCTTCTCAACATAAGCTACAAAAACAGAGCAATGTTTCGTTTTCTGTTCTTTGAACAGCTGCCTTAATTATGCTCCATCAGACCTCACTTTTGCCTCGGTGGCAGGCATTGGGATGCCAGAACTTAACTGCAATAAGTCATGTCAACAATTATAAAGAAATGAAAGATTGTTTTTATACAGGGATTGCAGAATCCCATGTATATTTATGTATGGGATACAGTACCCCACACTTGTATATTATAAGGATGTTACAAGTCATCAAGGAGTTCTGTCAACAAATAAAGGAGATCAAAGGCCAAGTTCCTACCTAAGGTGATGGAACTCCGAGGTGACTTGCAATATCCTAACAATGTATGTAATACCCTTACAATGTGTGGTGGGGTACTTTATTCCTTATATTATATGGTCACATCATCACCACTCCCACAAGCCGTTTAAATCATTAGTGTCTTGTTCTTCCATGTTCATTGCAAACACAGAGAGTGAAAGGAAAATCTGTATTGTGAAATTAAACACATCAGAAAGCAGTTGATTTTTGCAGAAATATATTAGGATGCATTTGATGTAAATCAGTTAAAAAATTGGCTCAGATTATATGGAAACATGCAAAGATTGTGTGTTTCCAGTAATGACTTAGGACCTTGACGAAAAAACTCATATTGCGATAAATATCTTTTGTCTGCTGATCAATTTTCGTTTTAAAAAAATATACAATCATATCACAAAAAGTAAAAGGAAGTTCCTGCTTTCCTTGTTTAAACCACAACAGTAATTAACCTCACTGGCCTGCCTTTCACCCTAGCTACTGACTCTCGCCGCAAGCAGAGATGTCAGAACTCAACTGTAATAACTTGTTACAGTTGAGCAACAACGTCATTCCTTTATTACAGGGACTAGAGGCAGCGCAATTCGTCTGCAATACGGAAATTAAAGGCTGGTCTTTATACCTGAATTGAAGGGGTTAATATATGTTATATAAACACTCTAGACAACAGTTGCAACTGGTCAGCTAGACTTTGCAATAGAGGAGAAAAATAAAATTGGCTAATGCAGAAAAAAATGGTTACGTAGCAAACATTTACGTTGTGTTTTTTGCAATCTCTGGCAACGAGTGTTCCATCTGACTGCCAAAAAAGCCTGTTGCATTTATGACAGCTTCAAAATGTCCGGTGACCTTCAGTTCTCGAATGTGATTGGGCTGCTGTTCAGCTTGCTTATTTACTTATCGAGGCAGCTACCAGTTAACGTCTCTGAGCTGTCCGTGGCTTTTCTGACGACAAAGGCAGAGGAACGCACGTAAACACGGCCTTACGCATGCTCTCTTTCAGGCAGAAAACATGACGCAGGTTTTAACAAGCATTTGCAATGCAATAGGTCTCGCATTTACGTGGGTCTGAGCTATTGACATAGCAAATAACAATGCCTTTTATTTTTGTTTTCGTTTTTAAAACATAAATAAAAGGCAATCATTTACAATGCCGATAGCTTAAACTCGCGTAAACGCAAGACCTATTGTATTGCAAATGCTTGTTCTTTATTATGACGTAACAGAACACTTTTAAATACTTACGTTTTAGATGTGTGCTGTAAAAGCATCTCATATGTTTGATTTAATGGACTATAAAATTATTCCGCGGAGCCTATTACATTTTGCCACAAATGCAAGTCACTGCACAGATGCAGCTGCACGTCTTACGGTTAATGAGCGAGGCCCTATAAGACTGCACTCGCCCTCTGTGGTCTGAACATGTCTTGGGTGGTCTGTTACATATTAGCAACAGCCGCACGTGTTGCCTCTGTGAGCCTTTAGGAAGTGTCGATAGCCATGTTTGTTCCCTTTTGTCTCCACATCACCGTGCAGTGAATTCACTCGTGAGTGCACGGCTCTTATGGATGCCGTGCAGTGAATTCACCCATGAGTGCACCGCTCTGATGGATGGTTGACCACCGGAAGCATACATATACGGATGCTTCGCCGGAGGCGCAGCGGACCGAGCTTAAGATAGCGCAAAACAAGGAGGTCAGGATTCGCTTCCTTCCTATTTAATTCTGCTCTCTCTGCTTGATTTTTAAAAAGAAACCGATATTGGTCGCCTTTTATTTGATGTAGAAATGTTCTTTTAATAAATCGAATCGCTGCACTCTATAGAATTGTTTTTAGGCACCGCACTTTGGCACTTTCATACTAACGAGGCATACTCACTCACTTCCGGTGAGCCACCACGGTTCAGCAGTCTAGTGGTTGGCCACCGGAAAGATACATATACGGATGCTTCGCCGGACGCGCAGCGGGCGCGGCGCTGGCGCGCCTAAGGCGCGCTTAAGGCAAGCCCGTCTGCGCCCAGGCCGAGCCTGAGAACGCTGTCAGTTTGAGTTTAGGTATTTATTATACCGCCGAGGAGTTACTAAAATTAAATAGTTGTGGTGGGAGATGCCCGGTGCAATTTCATGCTGGTGATATCAAGGGGTCGGTATCCTGCTCGGTGTACAGGGCCTCGCTAGATATTCACAGCCCGTAATGGTAGTAAAAGAAAGGGAATCCTTTAGCCCTCACTTACATTGCGGCCTGATAAATGCACGTTTTCTGTCTAAACATGCAACTTATATCTATGACCTTCTTAATGCAGAAGACTTAGATTGTTTATTTATCACGGAAACATGGATGAATGACTGTTCGAATCCGGATATTGTACTGGCATTACCACAGGGTTACACCCTGATTAGACATGATAGAGGCGAAAAAAGGGGAGGGGGTCTTGCAATCATATATAAGCAACACCTGATACTAAAAAATATAGACGCTATGGCCTTTGATGGGGCAGAGAGTCTTCAGTTCTGCTTTCAATTAAACAGCAGCACTACGTTTACAGGAGTTCTTATTTATAGACCACCAGGCCCGCCACAGAATTTTATAGATACATTAGGAGACAGTATTGGCCCCCTGGTAATTAGATATTCCAATTTTACCCTTTTGGGCGATTTGAATATCCACTTAGACTCTCATGATAATCTCTATACTAGACAGTTTTATGAGATAATTAGTACGGTAGGTCTAAACCAAATAATTGAGATCCCCACTCATACCGCTGGGCACATCCTGGATGGTATCTGCACCAACATGACCAACCTCATTGCAGAGCCTCCCATGACAATCACGTGGTCAGACCATAAATACATCTCATTTAAGATTAGATTTGATAAGGATCCAACAGTGACTTTCTGGAACTCACAAGATTCTATGAAAATCCGGAAATGGAACAATATGCTCATACATCCAGAGCTCTCAATTAAGGCAGAGACAATAAAACCCATTCTTTCAGGTATTCCATCTATAGACACTGACAGGTTTAATGAATGGATGGCATCTCTGGCCGATAATTTAGCCCCACTCACGTATCCTCGAAAGGTACGGAGTAATAACAAAAAGCAAGCTCTATGGTTTACTCCCCGTTTAAAAGAATTGCAAATGATTTGCAGAAAAAAGAAAGAATTTGGAGGACTAGCTATAAATCGACTGATTTCAGGTTGTTTAAAGATGCCCTTAAACAATACCATCACAATATTAAAGTGGAAAAAGCTACTTTCTACTCCAACCAAATTGAGTCAGCAGGAAATGATCAAAAAATCATTTTTGATATTGTCAAGTCATTCACGAAACCTAAAATACGGATACAAGAAATGATACCATCACAAGTATTATGTGATAAAATCTCAAAATACTTCGAAGAAAAAAGGAAAGACTTCCCTGCTACCACCCCTTCGATGAAGGAATCTATATTCTGAGGGTCTCCCAGAGCTTTTTCCAGCTTTCAAGAAGTCAGCTTGGAACAATCAAAACAGGCTATCCTTACCTGTAAATCGGGTTCCCCGTTTGATCCTTGTATCCCCAAAGATTTTCAGGCACTAGTAGATATCATCAATCCAGTCATTAATAAGATAATTAATTCATCATTTGAGTCCGCTAGTGTCCCTGACAACTGGAAAATTGCAGCAGTAAAACCTCTCCAAAAAAAGAAAGTTGCTGATCCCAGTACACTTTCTAATCTTCGACCAATTTCATTGCTGCCCTGGTTGAGTAAGTTGGCTGAAAAACTGGCGAACAAACAATTGAACAAATTCTTATGGAAAGAAGATATTCTCCATCCTAAACAATCTGGTTTCAGACCTGGCCATTCGACAGAATCAGTGCTGCTCCATACATCAGAAACACTAAAATTGGCTTTAGATCAAGGCAGGGATGCAGTACTGGTTCTGTTGGATCTATCGGCAGCGTTTGACACTATCTCCCACGCTGTCTTGTTGGATAGATTGGCTATCAATGGCATTACCAACAAGGCATTATCCTGGTTTACATCTTTCTTAGGAAATAGACGTAGCATTGTCACCCTTGGCCAATACAAGTCGGCAGAAAAACTGAGTCTGTCAGGGGTCCCTCAGGGCTCTTCTCTAAGCCCCACACTTTTCAATCTATATATGACCCCATTACTCACTCTGATCGACTCCTTTGAGGTTGAGGTTATTACATACGCAGATGATACACAGATCATCCTTACCCTAGATAAAAATTCCAACAGTGCCGAGGAAAAATTCTATCACTGCCTAACGGCAGTTATGAATTGGATGAAGGAGAATCATCTAAAATGTAATAGCCTAAAAACCGAGATTATGTTGTTTGGAAAAACTAATCTTTTTTCGCCCAGTCAGTGGTGGCCTGAAAATATGGTTCCCCCACCGAACATCGCGGACACAGCTCGGAATTTAGGAATTTTATTCGATCATTCCTTATCTTTCCACAGTCAAGCATCAGCAGTGGCAGGCATGTGTTTTTATACTATCAAAACTTTGAGAAAGTTTCTGGACCTACTGCCTCTTCATGCTAGGAAAGTGGTTGCAGTAGCGCTAGTGCTCTCACGCATGGACTACTGCAACAGCCTGTATGCGGGTGCAAATAAATCCATTATAAAAAAGTTACAAGTGGTCCAGAACACGGCAGCCAGGCTGGTGCTTAGGCTGCCTAGGGGAGCTTCTTCTTCTTCAGGACTTCAACGTCTACACTGGCTGCCCATACATAAAAGAATTCTGTTCAAAATCTTAACTATCATCTATAAAACCACTAAAGCATTAGGGCCAGTTTATCTTAGGACTCGAATTCAGCCTTATACCACACAGCGTTCCCTTCGTTCATCATCTGGACACTTTCTGACAGTCCCCCGTTATCAATTAAAAACAAAAGGTGGAAAAACTTTAGCGGTTCTGGGTACAAAGGCCTGGAACAGCTTGCCAGCTCAGTTGAGACTAGCCCAATCAGAATGTCTTTTCAGAAAGCTTTTAAAAACGTGGATTTTCTCCATCAATGATAGTACCGTGTTCTCCCTGCTATCAGGATAATCACAGGGACTTACACTTTTTTCTGTCTCCTTATCTCTTCTGTTACTGCTCTGTCCTCTGTTTCGGTCTGATAGCGCCAAGATGCTCCTTGGAGTGGACGTAGCGCTTTATAAATAAAATCATTCATTCATTCATTCATTCATTCATTCCGTGCAGTGAATTTACCTGTGAGTGCACGGCTCTGGTCTATTCCATGCAGTGAATTCACCCATGAGTGCACCGCTCTAATGGATGCCGTGCAGTGAATTCACCCGTGAGTGCTCGACTCTGGTGGATTCCCTGCAGTGAATTCACTCGCGAGTACACGGCTCTGGTCTATTCCATGCAGCGAATTCACTTGTGAGTGCACGGCTCTGGTGGTTTCTGTGCAGTGAATTCACCTGTGAGTGCACGCTCTGGTGGATTCTGTACAGTAAATTCACCCATGAGTGCATGGCTCTGGTTTATTCCATGCAGTGAATTCACCCGTGAGTGCACCGCTCTAATGGATGCCGTGCAGTGAATTCACCCGTGAGTGCGCCACTCTGATGGATTCCGTGCAGTGAATTCACCCGTGAGTGCACGACTCTGGTGGATTCCCTGCAGTGAATTCACTCACGAGTACACAGCTCTGGTGGTTTCTGTGCAGTGAATTCACCTGTGAGTGCACGCTCTGGTGGATTCTGTACAGTAAATTCACCCATGAGAGCATGGCTCTGGTTTATTCCATGCAGTGAATTCACCTGTAAGTGCACGGCTCTGGTGGATTCCCCGCAGTGAATTCACCTGTGAGTGCACCGCTCTGATGGATTCCGTGCAGTAAATTCACCCGTGAGTGCACGGCTCTGATCGATGTCGTGCAGTGAATTCAGCCGTGAGTGTACTGCTCTGGTCTATTCCATGCAGTGAATTCACCTGTGAGTGCACGACTCTGGTGGATCCCCCGCAGTGAATGCACCCATGAGTGCACCGCTCCGATGGATTCCGTGCAGTGAATTCACCTGTGAGTGCACTGCTCTGGTATATTTTGTCCACTGAATTCACCTGCGAGTGTACGCTCTGGTGGATTCTGTGCAGTAAATTCACCCATGAGTGCACGGCTCTGATCGATGCTGTGCAGTGAATTCACCCGTGAGTGTACTGCTCTGGTCTATTCCATGCACTGAATTCCCTGTGAGTGCACGGCTCCAGTGGATTCCGTGCAGTGATTTCACCCGTGAGTGCACCGCTCTGATGGATTCCGTGCAGTTAATTTACCCGTGAATGTACGGCTCTGATGGATTCCTTGCAGTGAATTTACTTGTGAGTGCACAGCTCTGGTCTATTCCATGCAGTGAATTCACTCATGAGTGCATGGCTCTGGTGGATTCCGTGCAGTGAATTCACCTGTGAGTGCACGCTCCGGTGGATTCTGTGCAGTAAATTCACCTGTGAGTGCGCGCCTCTGGTCTATTCCATTCAGTGAATTCACCTGTGAGTGCACGACTCTGGTGGTTCCCCCGTAGTGAATTCACCTGTGAGTACACCACTCTGATGGATGCAACTGTAAGAGTATTGAACAGCAGCCTATGAAAACAAATACAGATTCGGACTGTTGAGATCTAGTTACATTGATATGCCCATCATGGAGTGTATGCTGAACCCCTAGCTTGAGGAAAGGTTAGTCTGTCACAGCTCTCACGTTCTGCTTATCTACCAGCAACCAGATTTATGACGAAGGTAATAAACAGCAAGTAACTTAGCCTGTTGGCAGGAGCTGGGCAGCAGCTGTGAGTGGAGGAAGGAACAGACATCTGGCACAAACCTATGGGGGCACTTTGGTGCAGGAAACCAGGGTTCGAGCCTCGAGGTCGCGTCCACATCCTGTGATTCTGGGCAAATCATTTAATCTCCCCGTGCCTGAATATGTAATGTAAATACGGTGCTCGTGTACAGCGCTCCAATACCTTCGGGTCGAGTTCGCGCTATATCAAAGATGCAAAAAAAAAAAAAAATCTATAAAATTAGATTTTTCAGGGTTTGAGTATGGTTAATGAACAAAACACCTTCACTGCAATACTTTGTAATATAATATAGGAATGCCCCGCAAAGTGGTATTCCTCTAGATCTCATGCTGACTTAGATTAGGCTGGGGGGGTCGTCACACTGATGATTTTCAGCATCACATTGATTTTACGATTATTTACTACTGACACAACACCTGTAAAAAAATAAATATATATATATATATATATATAGATATATATATATATATATACACCATACAACAGTCTGTTGGTACGGCCAGGTCCTTTTAACTCCAACCAGAAGAACCACAGTGCGGAAGCTTCAATAAATCAGCGTGATTATTTTACAAATTGGCAACAAACATCCCAACGCATTTCAGAGCCTTCGCTCCTTGGTCACGGGTTAGGTTTTACTTTCTTTCATTTCTCTTTTAAAGAGACCACCACAAGTGCTGTCGTGCAAGTCAAAAACATAGAAAACAGATTGTTGTCAGTTTCTGCAATTTTCTTTTTGAATAAAGTTGCATTTGAGATAATGCGAGTGGTTTTAACAATAATGATTTGTTCAAATTAATGTGGGAGAATCCATTAAATAGGTAACTCCATGTGATAGCGTTCCACCAATAATGAATGTGGAACGCTATCACATGCAGTTACCTGTTTTATTATTATTTATTTATGCGTTTTTATATAGCCCGGACTTTACCCGAAGGTGTTAGAGCGCTCCACAATAGGAACAGTAACATTACATGAGGAAAAAATTACAAGTATGCATAGTACAAGAACAAACGTTACGTTACATGAGAAAAAAGTGACAATTGTGCAAGTAACAACAGTAAACAAGATACAAGATGAGGTAGCAAACGATACGTTACAAGAGGAAAGAGTGACAAATGTGCTTGTTACATAAGCATACTGGATACAAATAGAGGTATAATACTGCAGTAAGTGGCAGTCACTCCAAACACAAAAACACACTGGAAAGGCACTTCTATAGGCATAGGGTACAGTATTTCCTATAGTGAAAGAACTTCCTTGAGGGAATAGATGTGGCATTATTATGTATTCTCCCACATTAATTCAAACAAATCATTATTGTTAAAACCACTCAAATTATCTCCAAGCAGTGTTAGCCGGAAACGAACTGTAGTAGTTGCTCGCATCGAGAAGTGCGTGAGTAATGAGGAGTCGGAGTCAGAGGACCCCCCTCCCTGGCACCGGTACTACACAGGTGAGCGGCAACACTAATAAAACCACTCGAATTATCTCCAAGCAGTGTTAACCGGAAACCAACTGTAGCAGTTGCTCGCATGGAGAAGTGCGTGAGTAGTGAGGAGTCGGAGTCGGAGGACCCCCTCCCTGGTACCGGTACTACACAGGTGAGCGGCAACACTAACTTTGTGGTTCCGGGCTGGTTATTCCAAGGTGCGGGGTACTAAACGGGAGTATAATTCAACCGAAGAGAGTTGGTCATTAACAGCGTGAGTGCTGGCATTTACTGCAGGATCCCCGAATGATTATAAAGGGATCAATAGTATGGCAACATCAAGAGAAGTTAAATGAAAGGAGGAAGTTAACAAGCTGTTTACACTATCTGCTTCATTAAGCAGTGAGAAGCCTGCCGACTAGAGAGGTCTCAATGAAGACCAGATCAAAAGGAAACTTCGGGAGAGTGTATGGAAGGCATTGAAAAACAAGACAAGCCCGGCGGAGCGTGGTGCGCACGCTTGGCGGGGTTGGGGGAGCGCATTCCAGGCGGGGGAGCGGACCCTTTGAAGTGCGATGCCAAACGGATTGCATGGCGGCACGATGCGCGTGATTGTGCGCGTGCTAGCCATGCAATCCGCTTTTTGGGAGCCTTTTAAAAGCCCCTTACAATAGTCTCGCTTTGCAATCGCTTACGCGATAGCAAGGCTAGACCTAAAAATGTGTGGAAGGAGAGCATAAGCCGCTGCAGTGCAGACGGGTTCTTCAAATGAGCTCAACGATGTCCTCGTCTATTGTTTATATAAACAAGCACTGGCAAGGCAGTGGGTCCCGCGTTATTGTGCTAACACAAGCAGACATTGCACATGCCTGTGCTTGAGGCATGATATTAATTTTTAATCGTATCATGTTCCTGAATGCCTGCTTAGCTTCCATCTTACTCCTTATTACTTCTTGTTTTTTTAAAGTTTAAACAAATAAACTAGAACACATTTTTTGTATTAATTTTGGTTTTTAGTACAATACTTCAGTTGTATAAAATGTTTTTTCGGTTAGATATAAGGTGACAGAAATAGTTATAACACTTTTTTTTATTATAACATACACTTTCAACATGCTCTACAACACATATTAAAAACGTTAACAAAGCCAATAGCTCTGAAAACACTTATAACGCCCCAAAGGCGAGACCTATTGGCTATGCCAATGCTTGTTAATTGTATCATGTTTCTGAATGCCTGCTTAGCTTCCATCTTACTCCTTATTACTTCTTTTTTCCCTAATTCTCCTCGCATTTCAAAAGTAGTACCTTTCCTTCCTACGAAGATTTCATGAAGAGTTCACAGACACTGATAGTGGCCTCTGTTCGTTAAGATCATTCACCATCAGACCCACTACATTTCTCCAAGACTTCAAGGTTGGTTGAAGAGAAATTGTGGACTTTCCCACCCCACAGAATAGGAA
The DNA here is from genome assembly GCF_964204655.1 of Triturus cristatus. Lineage (NCBI taxonomy): Eukaryota > Metazoa > Chordata > Amphibia > Caudata > Salamandridae > Triturus > Triturus cristatus. The sequence goes on along the minus strand of NC_140581.1, from coordinate 434,715,083 downwards.
TTTTTGACAACCTCCCCAAATCCGGCCATTTGATTGATATTTTAACTCTAACTGCTTTCAATCAGTAGTGAATGGAGTGTATTCTTCTCTACTTTCCTCTAAGCCCCCATCACGATGAAACGGATCATACACGTATTCTCCTGTGGTACATTCCTAAGTTGTTAGAACCAAATGCTAACGAAGGACATAAAAACACCACAGCGCAATCCCATTTGCTCAGAAACATCTGATGTGATTTTTCACCCGAATATGATCAGCAATTGTGTTGGAATATTTTTCAGAGTGTGCATGCTGCCATCACAGTTATATCACTGAACTCATAGGGATTCTGAAAACTCCGAGGGGGATATTCTCAAGAAATGGCGAGAATTATCGCTAACCAAGGTTAGCAATAATTTTCTTAACGCCGTGTACCGCGGGAAACGATCGCAGTGTTAGCGGCATATTCTCAACACGCCGCTAACAGGCGATAGTTTCCCCTACCGGGTCAAATGTCTGGCGATAAGGTTAGCGTCCCGGCGATAAAATTCTTCACGCTAATATGAAAAAAGTGGCATGGGCCAGCCATCAGAAATTGCACGCTAATTAGCATCAGCGCACCTTCTTCCATGTTCGGCATGAAAATCCACTATAAAACAACCGCAATGCAGCCCAAACACAAAAAAAAGAAACGTATGAGAAGAATCATGAAGGAGCCTGGACCCAGCACACAGGCCAACAACAACCCAACAAACAGCCAGGAAGACCAGCCAGAGACCCAGGGGAAGGCCAAGGAGAAGAGGAAGACGCGGTTCAGTCAGCAGGAAAACCAACAACAACTTTTTGTCAGCTCCACTGAGACATTGGTAACCACAAACGCAATATGGCAGTCCATCGTGGCCAAGGTGAATGCTGTTGGAGAGGTCAGGAGGATAGTGGACGACTGCAAGAAGCATTGGCATGATGCCAAGCGCAAGACCAAGCAGAAAATTTCAGCCAACCTGAAAGCAGCAATGCAGACTGGAGGTGGGAGTCCAGCGCCACAGGAGGAGCTGGATCCGTTGGAGGAACAGGTGTCCCAAGTCATCAGTGAGGAGACGTTGGTTGGAGTTCCGGGACAGGTTACTGCTCAACACAACCAGACACAACAGCAACAGGGTGAGTACCAACCAGGGACTGGGGGGTCGGGGGGAGATGGGCCCAATGGCACTCATACCCAATTAAATATATTGAAATGCACACCCACAAGGACTGCGGATCATGTCCCAGATCCCCTTGGCCCTGGTGGAATAGACACATATCACCCTACTCAACCAGTACATTGCAAGACACATATTGGTGGGCACACAGACATGGAAATGTGCACAGAAATGTCAAACCAATATAGTATAAGTATCATATCAGACCACAAGATAAGGGCTACGTGAAAGAGCAAAGGCCCACATTGATTGGCTGTCAAAATGGCCCCCTTGCCTCAACACCACGCATGTGCTCGTATGTCAGAGTTGTGGACAAGAATGTGCATGGTCATCAAGGGTGACACAACTGCACATACACAATCTTGCTCACAATGCAGACACACAGGCACAATGCCGCATGTCTGCTGACATTGGTGGTGGCATGCCCACTCATGCACATGATCAGTCACACACAGTGCATCCACATGTCAAGTATCAGAGAGATGGGGCCCTGTGCAGACGATTTGTAAATGTGTGATGTTGAGGCAAGGGGGCCATGTAGACAACCTGCCACATCTCCAGTAAATGTGTCCCCCCTGCATGTCCATGAATGCAGTCCTGTGTACACAGTGACTGCTCGCAGCATGAGTCCTGTGGCGTGATGGTGCGTGGCGGTTGTGCGGGGTGGGGGAGGGGCAGGATGGGAGGTAGTGGAGTTGGACACACAACGTTCTGGAGTTAGGTAAGTAAATAAATAAATCCAACCAATTACATTGCACTTACTCGGCGGTGCAGCAAGTGCAAGGTAAATAGTAGGATTCATTAATTACTTACCTAACTCAAGCAAGTTGTGTGTCCAACTCCACAACCCCCATCCTGCCCCTCACCTGCCCTGTACCAGCCCCCGCACCTCCGCCCTGCAGAACTCCCACTGCGAAACGTCACTGTGTGTACACCGAGTGAGAAACCATCTAGTGAGTCTACATACCAGAAACACATGCACATATTCACAAGGAAGTGGCAGAGAGAGGCGTTAGCCTTCTTGGCTTAACTCCTCTCTCCGTAACTTCGAAAAGCACGGCTGCACCATATCCACAAGGAAATGGTGCAGCCTTGCTTTTCCCCCTGCGATGGCGCAAAGTCTCACAACTTAGCGCCAACGCAGGCAAGTGTAAGGGTGTCTGCAAGCATGGAGGTTTGTTTATGTACAGAAAGGTGTCGCTTCCTGCATATAAACAAACCTAAAATGCCAGTTTCTAACTTACATGTGCTGCAAGTTACAAAATGGCATTTAAAAATAAAGGCTTGTTCATGTACAGTAAGCTGTGCCTTCCTGTCAGAAACAAACCAAGGCATTTCCTTTTTCCATGTGTGCTGCACAAGGCAGCACACATCGAAAATGCAAAAACGAGGAGAAATAAAGCAGTTCTCCTCGTAACGCCCACTTAAGACCAGGGTTTTCCTGGTCTTAAGTTTTGCATTGGCTCCTAGTTACGCTGCCCTTGTGAATAGGGGCTGCGTAAATATCAATGGGTGTTGCGGTGGAACGCCCATCACAGCACCCACTGCATGCCACTTTCACGCTAAATACAGCAAGAAAATGGGCCTATTAATAAGGCAGCGTTAAGCCACGTTAAGTAGCTTAACGCTGCCTTGTGAATAAGGCGAGGCCCCTATCGCCACCACAACGTCATTGAAAATGACATTGTGGTGGCGATAGGGGCTTGTGAATATACCCCGCAATGTCACAACAAACTGATCATGCAGCCAAATGGCTCAAACGTGCATATCCCAAAATGCACACAAACAGCAGACTTCACTCAAAAGGTGATGTAATACAATGAGTAGGGGGGCTATGCCTACAACACCACAGGGCGGGGACATTGCATATCAGGAATGTGTCAACCAAATCTGTACTGCATGACTTGTCTGTGTGCCAGACTCACAGAACTACAATGTCCCTATAAAGAAGTAAGACAACCAAAGCATGACAACAAGCAAGGATAGCAAAGTAGCAACAAATAATGACAATTAGCAAAATGGCACACACACCCCTTTGGTCAAATTGCACACCTCCACTCCCAAGTGTACACATCTGCCATTCAGAAATCACCATTCCACACCGGTCCTGGTGTCAGTTGCCCATGACACCATTATGTGCATATTAACCTATCTATTTGTTAAGTCAACAGTGTAAGTGACCTAATATGCAGTCATGGTTGTTATCACCCACACGGAAATCCATGCATTGAATATTCATAACCAGGACAGCATGTATCATCCATGTGACCAGCTGCGTGTCACATACACAAACACACATCACCCTGCCATTTGCATCTGTTGACAGGTTGGTGGTGACAAGGCCTGAACACCACAAATATGCATTGGAATTCCACATCCATCTAAGCCCGGGCCACTTACACATCACACGTGGGGTCAACTTAGAGGGCAATTGTTGTTGACGCTGCCTGTCCAGCCAGCAACAACAATAGAAACTCAAGCAGCACCATACTCACAACGGGTAAGCCAACAGGAGGGCAGTAAGCAATGCACACAAGACAAATCACAATAGACAAAGCTACCTGGATGCACATGTATACAGCATAGTGCAGCACATATTGAAACAGCAAGTAGGCCTTAGTGGCCAATACGCCTAAAGGGGGCCCTCTTCACACATAACTAATCTTACAACCAACGGATGCACATGTGCAGTACACAGAAAAGGTGCGGGTCCGTGAGCCACACTGACAATGCAAGTGACAGTGCATGATGAATACCATGCCAGCACCCCAAACATCTCCACATGGTGAAGACCACGTCACTGAGGTGGCTGAGTGTGGCCCACATCCTTAAAGGAGCAGGTCACACTCTGACACATCCTCGTGTACATACAACCCCTGACGTAACCAAGATCTCTGCTTGAAAAAAATGCACAAGTGTCCCAACTCTGACCATGACATATATTTAGCCCAGCTTGCAACATCTCAGCATTGTAAATGCACAGAAGTGGAGGCCTACTGATAAGGGGAATAAAAACCAAAGCTGCATGGGCGAGTATCCCACAATGCAGTGCACACACATAAAAATCGGGGTTCAACCACATTAACTACAATTTGGGACAAACTGCATCACCTTCACAACTGAACAGAGGACACAACTGGTGCTGCCTGTGTGTATAAACTGCCAAATCACATTAGTCATAGCTGTAAATTGTGAGATGACAATGTACAAGTACAACCTCATATCCGGGATGTAGTCAAAAAAGGCAACATCCAGCAAGAAATAGGCAGCCCCTTCCAAACAGTCACAATGAACATTGTCATGCAATCTGCTTGTAAACTCATCCAATGCATGATCATCCATGAAACACACAGTTAAAATCCATCTCCCCTTTACATTGCAGAGAGACAAACAACACCTTCTGAACAGAAGCCTGTCCCACTCTTCACTGATAAAGAGGACAAATTCTCCACCATCAACACAGACACCCTCCAACAGTAGCTAGACTCCAACAGCACCCCACCTCTAGGAGCAGGGCAACCCAGCTGCATCGTGCAAACCCCACCCCCTGCACAAACCACACAGCAGCAAGCACATACCACCACGGCTGTCTACCAGGACCTCCCGGACCCAAATCTGGAATTGCAATGCCGTTTGTTAGAGGTCCAGTAGGAGATGGCTCATCAGGTGCGGGTGGGGCTTGACAGCCTTGGGGCCAAACTTGATTCCGTTTGTGAGTTCCATCCAGGACCACGTACTAAACATCACGGACACCCACAGTCCGCCCAATGCTCTCCAACAATCCTTGACTGACATTGCTGGAGTCTTGACTCAGAGTCAGAAACAACTGTCCAGTCAGAGTGACTCCGGCGATGGCAGCCAGGAGTTGGGCCCTGTGCGGAGGATAATGGAGAACATGGAGGGGATGCAGGTGGAACAAATGGCTGCCATGGCTGCACACCAGCGAGATGTAGCTGGAATCTTCCATGCCCTGCAGATTATCTTCACTGCATTGCTGCAGCAAGGTCTGGCACACATGAATGCTGCTGCTGCTGTTTCTACATTCACATCTCCACCCCCTGATGTGTCAGTGCCTCACAGTGCTGCAGCCAATCTAGCACCACCCACATGTGAGGCACATGACATATCAGAGGATGAAGATGAGGATGAATCTGCCTTATTGCAAAGAAGGAAGCGTGAGTATTCATCTAGGACAAATGGCCAGTTTCTACTTGGTTCTGGTCTGAGCATCATGCCACGGAATATCACCTTCCACTGTCCCCCAATACACTCTGTGACACTCACCTTGGACCGCAACATAGACGGCCATAGTTTGTTTGGTTACCAATGACACAGCAATCAGACTACTGAGTGAACTCTTCCTCATCCTTTGGACTTGTCAACCCTAAAGGACTCTGTCTGGCCCTCCAATGGGCATCAATGTAGGGGATTGCATGGCCAAGTACTGGTCCAGTCTTCAACTATGTCAACAGAGATGTGAATAAATATTTTTCAATCACACAGATGTCTGTTATCCATACCCAATCCAGTATAGCAGTCTCGCAAAATGTAGGAGCAGTGAATCCACCAAAAGGTACACCATGGGAAATAATACAAATGTCAATGTTTTACTGTGATTCTGATAGGCAGTGAGAGGACCGGGTATGTGTGGACCAGCTGTGCCCCCATTGCTCCAATACATCAATCTGGCAATATCCCAATTTAGCCCCCCATCCATGTAGGAAGTAAGAATATCTGAAAAAAGGAAAAGTCTGTTGCAGGTCACAAGTAGTGTCAACCTTTAAAATTGGAGAAAGAAAATCTCCTGGCATATCTACTCACACCCTACAGGCTGGACGGAGCCTGTTGTGAAGGCGCACATTGTATTTCACATCCCGAGATGGTGCACACCATATACACAGTTATGTAAGGGCACATGTCTACCAGCCAATATTTGAACTACAATTTCTGCCTCAGTGAAGTAGAGTTGGCAATAGGGACTCACCCCAAAGTGTAAGGTGTCAGTCAGCCCCTTCCTGTGGATGAACAATGCTTACTGACTTTGGAACCCTCACATGCTTTGACCACTGTGAGCGGGTAAGCCAATGTGACAAGGGATGCGTGGTGCACTGCACTGACCATACAGTCAGAAGCAGTGCCACCATTTCAAGGGTGCAGAAGAAAAATATGCAAAAGAAATATGCAAAAGAAACATGCAAAAGAAACAAAAACTGGGGTGGCATGGTGAGCAAAAGAATGATGGATTTAACCCAGATCTCTTGACTGGGGGTGAATGTTTTGATTTTTTTCTGCATTTTGTCCATCAATTGTGTGTCTTTTGCTTCCTCGCCCTAAGTGCGCCGGGTATACCCGGACATGGGTCCCGGGCTCACTGTGCCACTGGAATCAAGCTATCCTGGCTGATGAGGGGTGAAACTCCGAAACCGGTCCTAGGATGCTTGTTTCCGGTCCAGGGAGATCCTGGCTTGGCAGATCGGGGTGGACTGTTCCATTGAGGCACAGGGTCAAGACTGATTTGCATATGGCCAGGTCTAAACTGGATTGGCATGGTGAGCAAAAGAATGAAGGATTTAACCCAGATCTCTTGACTGGGGTGAATGTTTTGATTTGTTCTGCATTCCATCCATCAATTGTGTGTCTTTGTCTTCCTTGCGCTAAGTGCGCCGGGTATGCCTAGACGTGGGTCCCGGGCTCACTGTGCCACGGAATCAAGCTATCCTGGCTGATGAGGGGTGAAACCCCAAAACTGGTCCTAGGATGCTTGTTTCCGGTCGAGGAAGGACCTGGCTTGGCAGTTCGGGCCGGACTGTTCCCATGAGGCACAGGGTCAAGACGGATTTGCATATGGCCAGGTCTAAACTGGGTTGGCATGGTGAGCAAAAGAATGATGGATTTAACCCAGATCTCTTGACTTGGGGTGAATGTTTTGATTTGTTCTGCATTTCGTCCATCAATCGTGTGTCTTTTGCTTCCTCGACCTAAGTGCGCCGGGTATACCCAGACATGGGTCCCGGGCTCACTGTGCCACTGGAATCAAGCTATCCTGGCTGATGAGGGGTGAAACCCCGAAACCGGTCCTAGGATGCTTGTTTCCAGTCCAGGGAGATCCTGGCTTGGCAGTTCGGGGTGGACTGTTCCATTGAGGCACAGGGTCAAGTCTGGTTTGCATATGGCCAGGTCTAAACTGGATTGGCATGGTGAGAAAAAGAATGAAGGATTTAACCCAGATCTCTTGACTGGGGTGAATGTTTTGATTTGTTCTGCATTCCGTCCGTCAATTGTGTGTCTTTTGCTTCCTCGCGCTAAGTGCGCCGGGTATGCCTAGACGTGGGTCCCGGGCTCACTGTGCCACGGAATCAAGCTATCCTGGCTGATGAGGGGTGAAACTCAAAAAATGGTCCTAGGATGCTTGTTTCCGGTCGAGGGAGGACCTGGCTTGGCAGTTCGGGCTGGACTGTTCCCATGAGGCACAGGGTCAAGACGGATTTGCATATGGCCAGGTCTAAACTGGGTTGGCATAGTGAGCAAAAGAATGATGGATTTAACCCAGATCTCTTGACTGGGGGTGAATGGTTTGATTTGCTCTGCATTCTGTCCATCAATTGTGTATCCTTTGCTTCCTCGCCCTAAGTGCTCCGGGTATGTCCAGACGTGGGTCCTGGGCTCACTGTGCCACTGGAATCAAGCTATCCTGGCTGATGAAGGGTGAAACCCCAAAACCGGTCTTAGGATGATTGTTTCTGGTCCAGGGAGGACCTGGCTTGGCAGTTCGGGCTGGACTGTTCCCATGAGGCAGAGGGTCAAGACTGATTTGCATATCGCCAGGTCTAAACTGGGGTGGCATGGTGAGCAAAAGAATTATGGATTTAACCCAGATCTCTTGACTGGGGGTGAATGTTTTGATTTGTTCTGCATTCCGTCCATCAATTATGTGTCTTTTACCATTTCAAGGATGGCATCACTATGATCCAAAAGGCAACAGATTTGATAATATGCCATGACACTGGCACAAGAGGGAGCAATGCAACATTTCACTTTTTGTGGGCAGCAGAACTGTGTGCATGGCCAAAAACGTTAACGGTGACAAATTCATGACTTTATAACTTCATTGGTTCACAAAAGGCATATTGGAGAAGTGAAGTCAGTACATCTAACTGTACTACTCCTAAATGCCTGTTGTGAATACCGGAAAACTCATGACTTACTCTCAGATTACTTATTTGTGAATCAGGACCACTGTTCTGCCATATGCATTTCCCAATGGAGCCACAGAAAGACTACTACTTGCATGGCCCTTAGGTTCGGCCTCCATGCACAGGAACATAAAATTCAAAATAATCTGACACACTTGCATGACACAGCAAGTGTTGCAAGGTCTGTGCAATGTAGATGGACAAGGAGCATGTGAGATGCAGGGCTATGACGCAATCTGTGGCACCTGGCGCATACATCCATCTCCATGATGGAAAACAGTAGCCACTACAATATCCTCTCAATGCCATGTCCCTACCTTGTGTTGTAAATGTGCAACAATGTGCTGGCCAACTCCGTGAGTCACACTTAAGATGAAAAACTTACCAAACGACTGCTCCTAGACTAGGACGTAAATCCTACTTGCCACCCTGTTATCCATGCAAGTTTACTGTGCTCACATGTAAGGTATCCTGACACAATCCGTCCTGCTAAGTAACATGTCATGACCACACTTACACAATCAATGGAGAGTCCATTGATGATATGAGATGCATACAAGGTAAAAAGACACACTCCACCACATCACCCCTGACATAAGCGCAAGCAGAAATCCAAATTAGTAACCATTTATTATAAAATTGACAAATTTAGCTCTCCTAAACTAACTATGATCATAACTACTACTAATCTAAAATAAACTAACTAGAATTGAGAGAAGAAGTACCTAAACTACCTACCCTAACTAATCCTAAACAGGCAAAACATATCTAAGACATCAACCCCCATCCCACCCTTAAGGCACATCACGAGACAGGACAAAGACATCTAAGCTATACATGAACTAACTACACATTTAACCTACACAAATATATATTTTTTTGTTTTTTTAATTTTTTCCAAAAATACATCAACCCCCCACCCAAAGGAAAATGAAACGTATCCCAAAATACTATACAATCATAAAATTCTAAAACTACCTTAAAATCTAACACTAGCTATACTTACACTAAAACTACACTACCTAACACTTAAAATACTTACCTAGCACTACCTAAAATACTAGTTAAAACATTGGTGGAAGGGAGAAGAGGGGGATGGGGCACAACATGTCCAGACATTATGGCAGTTCAAGGTGTTTTCTTATGTCCTCAAGGAGCCTTGTCTGCTCGGCTATTTCCCGCCTCATCTCGGCAGCAGCGCGTTATTGTCCATGATGAGCCTGCTGTGCCGGACAGTAAATGGAATCACCTGATCCTCAGGTGCAGCTTGGATTGTCCTAAGGGTGGGTGCTGTTGTAGGGGAATGGGACACTGACTGTCCATGCTGGGACCCACCACTGACACCAGAGGGGCCTGGGATGGCCTGTGTGCCACTGCGTTTGCCACGTGTTTCCACCCCGGTCACCGATTTCCACATACCAGCCGCACGGTCCACCCGGTACCTCTGCGCCATGTTGCGGTACCCTTTTGCGACCTTCTTAATGTGTAGGTACCGCTCCTTCCTCACCTGGAAGGCGTGTGACTCCGCTGGTGTCATGTTGTCTGTAAAATGTGAATAATGTACAATTGTGAGTCCTTTCGAATATGTCAATGTTCTCCATTCAAATCTATATTACAAGATCACTTCAACATGGAAGCCTACACTCTAGCGTAACTATTGAAAGTCAGAGAGTGACCTGGACAACTAAATGTTGAATCCTGGATCACTGACTACATGCTGGTGAGAATGACATGACAGTGCATGGCATGGAACAAATGGGACTGACCGTGTCAAATTATGTTGCCATGACATTCCTTGACTGAGGGTGACATGTACAAAGAAACGGAGGAGTGAGGCATTAGCACTCGGTGTGTAGCACCACCCTCACCCTCTCCTGTGACACAGTGCTGCATCATATGTACAATGCTCATGTGCAGCCCTGTGTGTCCCACAGCAACTGTGTGCAGCTCATCAAGTCTGCGCTAACACAGGCACTCTTGCACAAGAGTGCAAGGGTGTCTGTGTTTAGGGGAGCCTGTAAATGTGTCGGAAACTTACCCTACCTGCACAGGAGTAATCCTGGGACAGCCCTACTCACACTTTCATCTGTGCTTCATCATGCAGCACACATGGAAACACGTTGGCTGGCTGAACACTGACTTGTACATGAGGCCCTGTCCCTCCCTCCACCACTACTTCACAATGGGTGACGCGTCGCTGCTAGGAAGTGGGAAACATCCTTTCCTTTAAATTGTTATTCATGCATGTCTTACGTCCGCTAATATCACTTCGTAGTAAAGCCAAATATGCAGACCTTTAAAACTCCAACTGTTACACTGCATTCACCATTGTAACGGTAGCCTGGAGTCATAATGGGAATAGTGTTGCTATGGGTAATGCTTTATCACAGATAGCATTCAAGAGGCCTGCATTGAAAAAAGTATGGCACAGCGATAAATGCTGTGCTAAAGCATGCAGGGTAAATGCATGCGTAGTAATGTCAACAATTGGGACAGAGGAGCTCGTACACCTGATCCAGAGTCGGTCACTGAATGACCCCAAGGAGACAGTTTGCCAACACCATTGCAGTGGCCCAACATGCCAATGAGATTCATAGGGCCATCTTTGCTAGGTGTTTGGTGAACATGCCATTGATTTGCTTGAGTCAAAGCTATGCACTGCCACTTCTGTGAAGCTAGTATGCAGCATACCTACGTAATCATAGTGCAGACCTGTGTCTTTGCACGTACGGCCTGAAAACCACTGCATCCTTGTGCATTATCGGGCACACTTGCAGAGTCATCTCAGTCAAGGATGTACATGCATTCCATGACTGCTGATACTCATGGGCAACAATACTTACATGTCTCCTCTCATATCAGTGCGCTCTGTAATCCACATGCATGTGCTGTGGTGACCAAACCCATAGCCCTAATTTCCATGAGTATCACTGAGTGGAGATGTGGAAAGTCACAACTGGGAGACAAATGCATTGCTCAACCTTCTCTTACAGATTTGTACACACTTCTGACTTCCACAATACATCATCCCACTGTAGCCCTGGTACATGTGATACACACCCATACTGCATACGTTGATCATTTGACACAGACACTCATCACAACGCACTGTGCCAATATATTATATCCAAACTCACCAGTGGCGTGTGTGTACTGAAATCTGTCGATGTCCCACCATGTGATTATAGGTCGCCCAGCTGTGAGACAACAAATGAAATTTGTGTTGGTATCATACGTTAAATCACATGTGTCATATTCATCATACAAATCATAAACATTACTGGAAATGCTATGTAACTGTAGGGTTTTGTTACATGTTGGCTACATGATAGGGTCTACTTTGCCTGCCATTCACACAAGACCTGTGAATGCTGAGTCCGGCCAAACAAGACAATAATGCTAGCAAACCTGCACATACTAGTTGTGTGACACATTCACAAGGCCCCATTTCTACACGCAACATGATGTAATACATACTCTGTGTACAAATGCATCGCTGCAGATTGCAAACTGCAGTTTCACAGATGTTGATGGTGTATGACACTATTTCCTTACAGCATTTGTTCCTATTTCATACATTGTCACACAGACACTATGTACAAGGGCAGCGTAGCTAGCGTATCTCAATATATGAGTACAGCATTTTTACACTTCTTTTTGGGCATCACACAGGTCACAGAAACAATGCCTTGGATTGTTCATGTAGAGTCACCCTTCCTGTACACCAACAATCTTTATCCTGCACGTATTTTTGCACAGGTGTGCCAGCTTTGGCACAACAGTGCTAAGTGTTGCTTCAGTGCAGTAGGCAACACAAACTTGCACCCTATGCTTGCCAATATGATGCAGCCTTGTGTCTCTGATGTGCCAACTTCATGTGTGAACGCATTACATCTCCCGGCTCACTCAAGCACATTTTTGCACTCGGACACCAGTGTATTTGTTACTGTATTCATGATTAAATATCAGAGTTAGAACTTACCACACTCTAGGCCACCGATGAGTCCCACGTAGTCCAAAAGGTCACCCTCCGGGGCCAGGCTATACTACCAGCGGTGCTTCCACTGGCACACAGTGCGGTCAACTCCAAATACGTGCAGCATCTGCGCCCGCACATGCTCCCACCGCTGCTTACGCACACCGACTGCGTATCCGGCGAGGATACGGCCTCCCCTCTCCACCATCAATGGCAGGAAAATCTTAATGAGCCATTGGAAGCCCCCCAATGCCCCCTCAGGCATCCTGCCCTCGCTGCCCACACCCACCATCTCCCTGTACACACCTAACCCCACTTCCAAAAATGAAGAAACGCTAAGTGCAAGTTATTACACAGATTAACAGTCTTACATGAAATTTCATTTCTTGGCACAAAGGACACCATGAGAAGCTTGCATTGACCCCAAACAACACCATTAAGTTCATATTTGACCCCAAATGAAGCCCTTAAGTTATTATTTGACCGCAAATGATGCCCTTATGTTCATATTTGACCCCAAATGACCCCCTTATTTTCATATTTGACCCCAAATGACGCCCTTAATTTAATATTTGACCCCAAATGAAACCTTTAATTTCATATTTGACCCCAGATGACGACCTTATTTTCATATTTGACCCCAAATGACACCCTGAAATTCATAGTTTACCACTATTGACAAGCTATTTTTAAATTTTGCCACATGTGACACACTGATTTTTAGGGAATCGCAATTTGAGAATCGCAAAATGCAATGTATGTAGGATTTGCTAAATATTTTGCGAATCCTACATATTCCTTATTTGCGAATCGCAAATTGAGATTCACAAATAAGGAATACCTTCCCATTCATTCCTATGGGCTAGAAGGCCCATAGGAATAAAAGGGAAGACATTCTCAATTTGCGATTCCCAATTAGAGAATCGCAAATTGAGAATGCAATTTCAAGGTTGCAACTGTGTCAGTAGGACACCCTGTTGCACCCCTGAAATAAGCATGTGTGCACATGTGGCGCACATACATGCCCTAAGGGCGTGTATGTGCGCTATATTGGCACTTTGAAAAATGCAAAAAAGTGCATTTTTCAAAGAAATCGCAAATTACCACCAACCTGAAGTTGGTGGTAATTTGCGATTCCTTAAGCCAAAATTGCACAACTTTGGTGCTTCCTACATTGCATTTAAGGAATTGCAAATTTGGGATTCCTTAAATGCATTAAAAAAATAAGGAATCGCAAATTTTGCGATTCCTTATTTTGCGAGTGGGTTTTTGTGTGCTACATTGCAAACTGCCTAAATTGCAATCGCAAACGCTGAAATTCTGTGAATTTCAGCATTTGCGATCGCAATTTGGCTTCATACATATGGCCCTTAATGTTACACTTACACTTGTCAGAGTGATGTAATGATGTGGATGAGAAACATGCACACGGGGTATGACGTGCTCAGGTGAAAAAATTGGTGATGATTCTGTCCCTTCGGACTGATCCTGCTGCAGAAGCAGTGGGGTGTTCTCCACCTGCTTCATCTTCCTCATCATCCTGGTCATCATCCGGTGCATCTTGCACTTTGATCCATGAGGCATTGGTGCATACACATATATTGTGCAATACACACCATGCTATGATCGTCTTGCACACAATTTCTGGACTGTACAACAGTCTTCCACCTATGATGTCAAGGCACCGAAAACGTGACTTTAGCACACCAAATGTGCGCTCCACTATGCCCCTGGTGCGTCCATGGGCCAAATTTTACTGCCACTGGGCCTGGTCATTGGTGGCTCAGAGGGGTGTCATCATCCATGGGGTGAGTGCATATCCTTGATCCCCTGTAACATGTAATGGAGAGATGTGTCCATTAGTAGTGATACATGCTGTGTGGGCAGTGTTAATAGTTTTGTGGTGTGTGATTGGTGCTACTTTGGTATTAATGTTAGCCATGTGTAGCTTCTGACAAAATGCCCAGCATCTATGCAAATTACATTGACTCAGAGCTGATCGTCCCTCCCCCGAGCCTATTTGCTTGTTTGTTCACTGCACAGTTGCATCACTAGCACTCCAACAGCGCACCAATGTCAGGCCTGTCTGCACGTGTCCGCAAGCCTGACACCTCCACCAGCAGGGTCCCTGCCTCTCCTAATGTCTAGCGCTACCACTCGTCTGCACTCCTCACAGTCAATGCCAGGGGAACGTTTAGATGCCAATGGCACACACAAGACATGGCTCACATTCTGTTCAGCTGCTGACGCTGCCCCTAGACCTTCCCCACTGCACAACACCTGCAGTTTCCTATCCAGACCTGCCACAAAGCAACAGTCTGCGGCAGCCTCACCGGCAGGGTCCAAAGAGGGCGGGAACGCTTCGCAATCAACATAAACTTAATCTCATGCCATATTACTTATATCTACTCTATGGACTATGGACATCATGAGCAGAGCCTCCACCTCACATACCACAATAACTCAGAATCCCTGACCCTCTGGCAGAAGCTTGCTAACATTGAACTGAGCCAACTCTTCTCTACACTGATCCCCAAAGCAGGGCACACTGCGTCCACTTCATCAACAACACTCAACACCCATGGTGTGACCAGCACAGCATACACTTCCTCATTTTGAAAACCCATGACACCCAAACCCATAGCCAGCGCCACACAGAGTTACTGGAGCAGAGTCTCCAAGGATCTGGTACCCTCCACCATGAACAGCAACAGCCACACCACTGCAGGCACCGCCAACAGCACTGTCCATAATTTCAAAACATTTATCTCCAACTGCGCATACACACTTGCACCAACATGCAACTCCTACATACAGCATGCTATGAATGCCACCTCAGTCACCAACAACATCAAAGATGACAGATGCATCTGCAGACGCCTTGAGTAGAACTGGAGCTACATGAAGGGAAACAATCAATATCACCACCTACAAGGACACCTAGCTCATACTCTCCCTCAACAAGTCGCACACACACACCAGACTGGGGTTCCAGGGAGGATTGTAGCAAGTTGCAACGTGGATGTTCAACAGCTGGGGTGTGCACTGCATAGTGGAGTCATTAGTCCTCACCCTTGTGACCACACCATCAGCATGTGGCAACACCTGGTGGGACAGCGCCTTCAGCAGTCCTCTCTACCACAACTCTAGGTACCTAGGCATCGTACTCAACTCTTCCCTCTCCATGTACACACAGGTCTACGCAGTGGCCTGCAGCTGCTTTGACAGCCTCTGCATCCTCCATGCTACCTTCACATGGTTCCCACACCCGTCAGGTAGGACAGTCACCGTCCCTGTCATTGCCATCAGGCTTGACAACAGAAATGCACCATATGCCCACATGGACATGTCCCTGCTCTGCACACTCACGACTGTCCGGCACTCCACCGCAACCCTCAGCCTTGTGTATAATCTTTCTTTGTCGTTCGAGTACCTCCGTCGCACATATTTGGTTCGCACCTCTCACCACATTTGCTATTGTGTGGCAGAGGGTCTATGGCTTCGGGGATGGTTTGTCTACATGGCTGGTCCCAGTTACCACAGTAACTTGTGTTGTTGTGTCTAGTAGGTGGGCATGTTGATTGTCATGTTTTATGTGAGTTTGGAATGTGTGCATTCTCACAGTTGTGCGTTCTATAATTGTGGAGTTGAGGTAGGTGGTGTGTTCAGTTAGTACTTACCAGCGAGCAGTGCATTTCCATATGTGCCATCCTGAATGCGCTGGTTTATGATGGACTGGCGGAAGATGTAGGAATCATGCACACTGCCTAGGAAATTGGCTACAACAATGGTGACCAGGCCCCGGTAGTCCAATATTGACTACACATTGATGGAATGTGGGTGCTTTCTGTTGCGGTATATCTGGGCAGTGTCCGCAGAAGGCACAAGTAGGACATGTGTGCAGTCAATTGCCCCCAACACATGCGGGAAGCCAGCTATGGCGTAGAACCCTTGCTTGGTCTCCAGCTGTTCCTGCTCAGTGTTGGGGAAGTGAAGGTGCTGGGGTATCAGGCTGATTATGCCATCCAAAACAGTTGTGAGGCACTTTGATAGGGCTGGCTTTGAGACTCCTCCGACTCTGGCAGTTGTTGATTGGAATGTACCTGAGGCCAACATGTGCAGCACAGTCAGCAGCTTTGTTTGCGGAAGGATGTTGCCTATCCACTGGATGTCCTTTTGAGCATGTAGTGGGCAATTACATCCTCTGGCTGTGAGGATGGTGCGTCAGCGATAGACCTGCTGTCTTATTTGGCGCAGCCTCAGTGGTGGTCCTGGGGGAGGTGGCATTGGCGGGGGTTGTTGTGGCCTTCTTGGTGCACCAAGCTGCATGATTAGTACCTCCATGGCATCAGTGGATCATCAGATGAGGCTCTACGCTAGTCCCCCTTATCGAACTGCTACTTTTCACAATTTTTAAGACCTCCTTTTGTCTGGTCTTAAGTTCCTGCAGCTAACGGGCCTTAGCGTATGTTTTTTCATCCCATCGCCGGTCCGGGTGTCGTTGAGAATATCGTTAAATATTGTGCGTTTTAGCACGGGAATGCCTACATTCAATATGATTAGCGATAGTTGTCGCTGACATCATTGGCGATGTTCTAAGCGGCCGTTATCCTCAGAAATCTGTCGCTAATGGCTGTTAGCGACAGCTTGAGAATAGGGCGATTAAAATATCGCTGCTTTAGCGGCAGAAAAGTGCTGCTAACGCGATGATATCGCCTTGAGAATATGCCCCCAAGTTTCACAGAAAGAAAAAAGTGCTGCAAATTAGCCACGCCCAATCAGCAGGCTAGTATTGTGTGAAAATTGGGTTTTAATGAATACTTGTCATGTTTTGAGTTGATTTGTTTTTATCCTAATAAAATCTTTGTTTATATCACTCTACAGAATTCATTTGTGCTTTCCTAAATATGCATTTATTTTGAAATATTTGTACAGTTAATGTTTAGGAATTTAAATGTTGCTGTGTTAGAAGAAAATGACACCGTTCAACTTTTCCTTTCACACCATCAAGACCTTCACATAGTCCCTTTGCAAAATACTCACACTTGCCAGTAAGAGAAAGAAACATAAACTCCAGTCTTAATCTTAAAAGAATAAGTAGCAATTTGTCAGAAGTCTAGACTGACATTTGACCTCGATCTTTGAACGCTCAGCAAATGTGACAAGATAAAAGCAAATGTACAGTCATCTTTAATGCTCATTCACCTCCGAGCTCCAGCATGGGTATGTTGGGGATGCCCCAGCACCCCTACACTCCTATGTCTAGAGCCTAAGATGATCTGAATACAAAAATAAGGAGATTAACATGGGCACCAGTAGTTTTGAGCATGTTGTTAACTATAATGCACTGCTTTATAACACAGTTAATACCACGCAGGACCTGCTAATAAGTGCACATACAAACACAATAGGGAGCGCAATTTACACTCCACAAATTGCATTTGCACTAGTTTTTTCACTAGGTCTTCAATATTCTGTGAAACTGTGACCCACATATAAAAAGCAATCGAAGAAGGGGTTTTATACACCATAATGTTGCTAGGTTTGACTAGCACAGGCATCCTTCACTCTGCCATTCAACATCACCAGCTAACAGCTTTCCAGCAAGTCTACTAATGCCCCAGTTATAAACTGTATGGAGCAGAACTCCAAGGTGGAATTCTGTTGCGCACAAATATAACTCCCTCGCTGTTCCCATATCCATATTTCCAGAGTGTGGGAACAGTGAACCCAATTGTATCATCTGAAAAATCAAGCTGGTGAAATCATATGATGCCTGGCACTTCTTCTGCAGAGAAGACTGACTGACGCTGACTGACATTTCTACGTGACATGGGACAAGGCGACCCAAGGCAAGGATCGCTTGGTCACCCGTTGATTCTTAATTCTTGATTACCGGATTCCCAGAACCATCTCAGGGGGGCCGGAAGGCCTCTGCGACTCCGAGGCCGCGAGTGGCTGGCACTCCATGGCAGCCCGCTCCCCCATCACAGGCATCCGAGGACCGCGGAGATTACTCCAGGGCGTAGACAAAGGTGCCTCAAGGTAAGACGCAAGGGTGGCCGCCGTTAGCGGGCGGCCGCAGTAAGTGTGTGCCCTTGGCAGCTTTGCAGAGGTGGCCCAGCCAGGCCAGGTGCAGCCTGCAAAACCACCTCGTGAGCCCCGCTTGCCCCCTGACCAACAGCTCTGCCTTCAGTGCCCCCTCACTGCCTTAAAACCCTTAATAAGCGGGGCACCGCAAAAGTGGAGCATAAACACTCTCAGCACCTCCATTACTTCATTAACACCTTTAATAACACCAGGTATTTCACAGCTTCCCCCCTGCCAAGTGCACAAGAGGCACAGTAGCACACAGGCAAAGGGGGGACGACAGTGCCATCGGGCCAGCGTGGAACCAGGAAAAACCAGCAAAAAAAAGGAATAGGATAAATCGCAGAAAGGAGCAAGGTCCAAGGAAAGTTAAAGGAAAGAAAGAACAAAGAAGTAAAAAAAACTGGAACTCTGCCCTTGCCCCTACCCGTCACCATTTCACCCAGGACTTAACAGCAGCTCGGGCTAGCTCGGGCCAGCTCAGGCCAGCTCTTGCAAAGGGTTTCACAACGACAGCAATGAACCGGGCTCTCACGCAGGTTCCAGGCGGGTTCCAGAAGGGCACTGGCCAGCACCCACAATCCACCTGGGTTGGCCCAAACACACTCAGCATGAGGTCAAAGAAAGCCAGAGGCAGAGAAAAAAAATGCAAGTGAGGCTCAAGAAGAAAAAAGGGGGACCACAAGGCATGGACCACACTAATAAATCACCTGGGTCACAGCTATTGACCCGCTCAGAAATAGACATAACTAAAAATGGAGAGCTGTTCAGGTCTACAACCACCATAATCACTACATCGTTGGGAACATTTGTTTTGGCAGAAGAAGTTTACCGTGATCGGATTTCATGATCGGATTTCATATTCTGCACGTAAAACGAGTAGCAAAGCTGAGCTCTCCAAGGATTGTGCCGAGGCTGGTTTTCCCGACACAAGCGCCAAAGCAGAGCTCTTGTAAAGTGTGCCGCGGCTGATTCACCCAACACAATCGTAACTCTGAACAAACGCCGCACGTCACTTTACGTAGCATGCAGCAACGTGGTGGCCATCTTGGGTGTGGCATTACTATTTAATGCCACACCCAACTTCTGGAAGGTGCTTAGCCTTCTGTGAAGTCGCCACATTCACCAGTATCCAGGGACGTTCTTCCGGATGCTGTCTCAACTCGACTTTGGCTTCAATTCTTCTTCCAACGCCTTCAACTACACAGAGATTTCCAGTTGAACCTGCAAAGGAAAGACAGAGAAGAAAGCGAAGTACTCATTTGAAAATTCATGGCGCCCATCGTAAGACAGTTTATCTTTTAACACAGAACACTTAAGAACAAATAATGTTTGGAAACTTTTGGACTTTAGTGATTGACTGAAGGGACTTGAATTAATGTAACCAAACTAAGTGCATCTAGTTCTGCCACTATGTGAATAGTGTTGCTTTCTTTTGTATGTGATTTCTCTTTCTTTAGAGGTGAATAACTCACAGTTTTCAGTTGCAACAAAAGCACAAAGAGGAAGAAAATAATCGCAGGTCGACAACAGATTCTTCCTCAAGCGTCTTGGATTCCGGCCCTCCTCCCTGAACCCTATCGTGTAGCCTTAAGTTTTATCTGAAAATTCAGGTTATCCTGGTAGGGTGCTGGAAGGTTGGTCCCTAACGTCTCTGCAAAACTCACCGGCATGCTTCTACAGGTAAGAGTGCATGGTGGTCTTGGCAGAATGCTAAGCCCACAGAGATAAGTTTTGCCCAGGCGTTATGGATCCAACTCACCAGATTTCGTTGCAGGATATTGCCTCTATCCTAGCAGACATTAAGTCTGAAAATGCCGCATTAAGAAGGGATCAATCTACTTTACAGCAGAATATGCAGAACAAAACATCTTGGACTTTTACCTCTCCTCAAAAACCCCTTCTTAAACCGCCCTCTTTTCAACCCATGACACAAACTGTTCATGGCGCCTCAGCCTCGGTTCCTAAGCAAATTCAGGTGGTAACCCCAGTGTCTGTCCCGTTAGCACCTCCTGAACGATTCCATGGACATAGTAACACATTTACTATTTTCTTAAATCAATGTCATCTACATTTCATAGCTAAACCCACTGCCTTCCCAGATGACTTGTCTAAAATAGCTTTTGTTTTATCATATTTGGGAGGGGATCCTATCTTGTGGTCAGTTCCCTTAGTGGAACGAGAAGACCCTTTATTATATGACTTTCGGAGGTTTAAAGAGACCATGAAAAAATTATTCGCCAACCATGATTTACTCCATTACATTTCAACGTTCAATAGACTAGTCATTGAGGCTGAATGGCCTGAAGAAAAATGCGTGTCTCTGTTTTGCAGAGAATTGTGGGACAAGCTAAAATATATTATCCACCAGAAGATTGTAGCAAATTTATTGATTTAGTAGTTAAATTGAATCATTGAATGAGAGGAGGAGAAGAAATAATCAGTTACTTAATTGTGGTAAGACTGGACACTTTGTAAAAGAATGTCCTACTCGAACTAACAAAGCAAAACCAAAGACAACCGAAGTAGTCCTAGTTCAACAGTCGGAAAACTAATAAGCTCGATAAAAGAAGAGGTCGATTTGTCGAGTACTCCTTCTACTTTGGCCTCAGCAGTTCCTGAAGGTCCTTTTTGTCACCTTAGTGTCCGAATCACTCTAACAGCTTTAGAGGAAGGAGCACAGTCGTGGTCCTTAGATGCATTAATTGACTCAGGGGCACAGGTGATTTTATTGACACACAGTTAGTACAAGAATTGAGTTTAAAGATTCTACCTAAGGCTAGACCACAAATTGTCAGACAGTAGATGACAAAGAACTTACATCAGGTCTAATACAACACCACACAGAACCTTTAATCACGACATGTTCTTCTAACCATCAAGAAAAAATACTGTTTGATGTTATCGATGCCCTGCAATTCCGCCTTATTCTAGGAATTCCATGGTTGGTCTCACATAACCCCAAGATTGATTGGTTAAAGAAAACTATATTGTTTAATTCTTCTCATTGCCATGATGAATGTTTTCAAGAAGACGTGTAGGAGATATTAGTACAAGGATATGACTTCCCTAAAAAGTCCAAAACAATATTACAATTTGAAGGTGTTCCACAGGAATGTGCTGATCTGTTAGACGTATTTGATCAAAAAAGAGCAAATAATCTGCCTCCTCATAGGGATTACGACTGCCGAATAGATCTTGTACCTGGAGCTAACTTACCATGCAGTTACATATACGCTTTAACTGAGGGAGAAAACGAACATCTACGAAATTACATTGATGAGCACCTTGCTAATGGGTTCATTAGACATTCAAAGTTTCCTGTCTCCTCCCCTTTATTTTTCATTCCGAAGAAAGGGGAGAGTTGCGCTCATGTATAGACTATCGCACATTGAATAATGTCACAATAAAAAATCGTTATCCACTTCCTTTGATTCCGACGCTATTAGATCAAATTAAAGATGCCACCATTTATACCAAACTCGATCTGCGCTGAGCTTACCATCTTCTGCGAGTCCGTGAGGGCAACGAATGGAAGACAACATTTCGCACAAAATTCGGATTATACGAATATCAAGTCATGCCTTTTGGACTCTGCAACGCTCCAGCAGCATTTCAGTTTTTTAATAATTAGGTTTTGAGAGATTTTTTTAAACATTTATTGTGTGGTATACATCGATGACATCCTTATTTATTCAAAAGATAAAACAGAACATGTACAGCAGGTACGTGCCATTCTTCAGCAGTTGCTACAAAATTCTTTTTATGTGAAATTAGAGAAGAGTATGTTCCACACCAACAAAGCTGATTTTCTTGGTTATGTTATCAGTCCCACTGGCATTGAAATGGATCCCAAAAGAATTGAAGCTGTACTCAATTGGCCAAACCCTTCTTCTGTAAAGCAAATTCAAAGTTTTTTTAGGGTTTGCTAATTTTTACCGACGTTTCATGCGTAATTTTTCTCAAATTATACCACCTATTACTAAGCTTTTATGAAAAGGAGTGCAATTTGATTGGAATGAAGCTGCTGAAGAAGCTTTCCAAACACTTAAGAATCAATTCACTTCAGCCCCCATTTTTATGCATCCCGATCCGGCCCGCCCATTCATTATTGAAGCAGACACTTCCCAATTCGCCTTGGGTGGTATTTTGTCCCAAAGACATAAGGATACCGGACAAATGCACCCTATTGTCTATTATTCAAGAAAAGTATCCCCTGCAGAACAGGACTACGCTATAGCGGACAGAGAATTGTTAGCTAAAAAAGCTGTTTTTGAAAAATGGCGTCACTACCTGCTAGGGGCTAGACATCCTATCACCATTTACACGGATCATTGTAACCTTCAAACTTTGCGTCCGTAAAAGCTCCTTCTGCTCGTCAGCTGAGATGGACTATGTTTTTTAATGATTATAACTTTGTAACTACCTATCGCCCAGGAAAAGAAAACAATAAAGCAGATGCTTTAGCACGCATTGGTACTCAAGAAGATTTATGTTCTCAAGGGCAAGAAAGTCAGGAAATTTTACCTACTCACTGTTTTCAGGCTAGATTGAGTAATGATAATTCATTGGAAAAAATACAGCAAGAAATGTCTACAAAACCAATACCCGGATGGCAAAATATGTATCCATTACTTAAAATAAAAAACAACTTATTGATGATGAATAACCAGGTTATTGTTCCAACTAAAGCATTACGAGATCACGTATTACACTTGCATCATGATAGTGTTTTATTTGCGCATCCTGGTGTAACTAAAACGTATCAGTTATTGAAAAGACATTTCTGGTGGCCTTCCATTTTTCAAGATGTCCAAAATGTTATCGATACTTGTGCCGTTTGCATTCAAAACAAAACCCCTCAAAAGGCTCTTAGTGGATTATTACGTCCCTTACCCATTCCCCCTCAACCCTGGCACACAGTTTCTTTAGATTTTATAGTCGAACTCCCACGAACCAAGACTGGTTTCGCCACCATTCTAACAGTGGCAGATCATTTCACACAAATGGCTCATTTCATCCCTTTAAAAAAGATCCCATCTGCTAAGGAAACAGCTCATGCATTTCTACAAGAAATTATTTGTTTACATGGAATTCCATCAGTTATTATTTCAGACAGAGATCCCCAGTTTATTTCCCATTTTTCGCAAAATTTGAGTAGATCTTTGAACATGGAAGTGCGCACCTCCTCCAATTACCCCCCACAGACAGATGGTTTAACAGAACTAACAAATCAAACCATAGAACAATATTTGCGATGTACTTTAGCGAGCTGTGATCAAGAATGGTCTGACATTTTATGGGCTTTGGAATTCGCATACAATAATGTTGATCCTACCTCTACTGATATGTCACCGTTCTTCTGTTCATATGGATTTCATCCCAGAACCATCCCTAGTGAGTTATCCTCTTCTCTAACAGTTCCAGCAATAACTGATTATGTTACTAAGTTAATGTCAATTCAACAATTAGCACAGTTTCACCTAGCTAAAGCCAAGGAAAACCAAAAGGAAACAGCAGATTAGCATCGTTCCTCTCAACCACTTTATGCAGTTGGGGACAAAGTTTGGTTATCCACACGCAATTTACGAATAAAAACTTCCAGAAAGTTTTGTCCCCGATTCATAGGACCCTTTTCCATTAACAAAATCATTAATCCTGTGAGTGTTAGATTAACACTTCCTGCAATCTACCGATTTCATCCAGTATTTCATGTATCTCTACTTAAACCATTCAATCAGAAAACTCGACTAAAAACACCACCCCTTCCTATTAATGTCGAAAGGGTACCCGAGTTTGAAGTTAAATCAGTACTGGATTCCAAAAGAGTTCATGGAAAGTTATTTTATTTAGTAGATTGGAAAGGATTCGGTCCAGAAGAAAGGTCATGGGAACCACTAGCAAATCTAACCAATGCGCCAAGTTTAGACAAAGTGTTCCATACACGATATCCAAATAAACCCAAACCCATACCTCAGGTTTTAGGGGGATTTTCAGAGGGAAGTACTGTCATGAATCTCTGCTGTACAGGGAATTATCTGCAAATATGCAGAATAGTTACATCATTAAAACTCACCCTGTCCTGTGCACCCAGCACAACCTTATAATGTGTATTGTCATGAAACTGTAATGCGTATTCGTGTTTACATACTTTTTATGTTGATTAGACCTTGTTATGCTCGGACTGTGATCATGTGCTTTGGAACATCGTTGGGAACATTTGTTATGGCATAAGAAGTTTACCGTGATCGGATTTCATATTCTGCCAGTAAAATGAGTGGCACAGCTGAGCTCTCCAGGATTGTGCCGAGGCTGGTTTTCCGGACACAAGCGCCAAAGCAGAGCTCTTGTAAAGTGTGGCTGATTCACCCAACACAAGCGTAACTGTGAACAAACGCCGCACGTCGTGTTACGTAGCGTGCAGCAACGTGGCGGCCATCTTGGGTGTGCCACACCCGACTTCTGGAAGGTTCATTCGTATCCAGGGACGCTCTGCCGGATGCTGTCTCGACTCGACTTCGGCTTCAATTCTTCTTCCAATGCCTTCAACTACACAGAGATTTCCAGTTGAACCTGCAAAGGAAAGACAAAAAAGAAAGCTAAGTACTCATTTGATAATTCATGGCGCCCATCACAAGAAAGTTTATCTTTTAACGCGGAACGCTTAAGAACAAATAATTTTTGGAAACTTTTGGACTTTAGTCATAGACTGAAGGGACTTGAATTAATGTAACCAAACTAAGTGCATCTAAGTATGCCACTATGTGAATAGTGTTGTTTTCTTTTGTATGCGATTTCTTTTTCTTTAGAGGTGAATAACTCCCGGTTTTCAGTTGCAACAAAAGCACAAAGAGGAAGAAAATAATCTCTTCTGCATTCCTGTGTACCTGAAGCCCCATCACTATCACCTCACTATCCAGATGCTGAGTCCTCAAAAGAAAAGTTGCAGGTCGACAACAGATTCTTCCTCAAGTGTCTTGGATTCCGGCCCTCCTCCATGAAGCCTATTGTGTAGTCTTAAATTTTATTTGAAAATTCAGGTTATTCTGGTAGGGTGCTGGAAGGTTGGTCCCTAACGTCTCTGCAAAACTCACTGGCACGCTTCTACAGGTAAGAGTGCATGGTGGTCTTGACAGCGTCGAGCTCCTAAACATTTTAGCCATCCACATTCAGGTGATAAAACAAAAGCTTCATACTCTCAATGCTATGATCGCGAAGGTCCAGCAAGCCCCGGACACTACATACCATACATGTCACTGCCCCCAAATAATTTACAAATTAGCAGTGGTACCAACCCTAATGTCAGAATTGTTGGGGGCAGTCAGGGATCCCCAAGCAAAGACCAAATTGGCAAACTACCCTGAACAAGAGGCATTCAGGGGAGAAGGCCGGGCGAGCTCCCAGACCCCCAGGAGTTCTAGTTCTAGAGAAAAGGAGACCTACACGGCTCCAGCGCAGGCACACTCATCTACACTTGATGCCCGGAGTGACTGCTGCCAAGCACGTGCACCAGACGTGTCGCCCAACCATTCCTGCTTGCATCCGATAGCACACTCAGCCCACAGGAGGCTGCAAGCAACAGGCTAACTGTCTCGGAAGAGAGGTGCAACAACAAAGAAGCCAAGACAAGAGCACACTCCCTGGGAGGTGAGGAGGCTAAACCTGCCACAAACCTTCAAAGCACTCAACAAAACAGAGCATGACACCACTCAAACCCAATCACAGACCACTTAGAGCCCATTGAGGCTGTAACAGAGACCCTAAGTGACCGAGCCAAAGAACAACACACTGATCTTCCCAGCAGAGGCCACAAAAAGATAGAGCTAATTCCAAACTATATTGCGAGGGGAGCTCACGATATTTTGAACAGGAGTGCATTATTAAAATTATTTGAGGCCCTCCCAACTCTAAGCCATTTCAAAACCAGTGATCTGGAAAGCATAGAGTTCAAATCCAAACCCAATCAAACTGGCCAAGAAATCACAATAGCAACCTGGACAGATCACTCCATCGTTGAACAGATCTGGCAGCGTAGGAAGTCCTTTTACAAATGGGGCATTGAGCTAAAAAAGGTGGTGCACCTCTGCTACCCAAGCCCGTTACAACAACCCTATCAAACAGTGGGCATCCAAAAAAGTGTAAAAGGCCCAGGAGAGCTCAGAACAACAAACGGCGATGGCCATACAACTAGGAAAATTACTATCACAATACCACACCCTGAAGCTGCCAAATCCATGGTCAACCCGCAGAAGACTGCCTTAATTACAAACCAAGGACCTGCATGAATAAAACCATGCAAGGACTCTAAGATAGCCCTCAGCTGTAAGATCTGTTCATGGAATGGGAACAGCCTAAGTGCAAAACTCGAAGATGCTGACTTTGTAGAATTTATCCTACAGCATGACATACTTCTATTGCAAGAAACATGGCAGACCATAAACTCACCAATAGCATGCTATAAAAAATACCTCAACCCAGCCATAAAAAATGCAAAGTACAAAAGGGCAAAAGGCGGTCTATCGACCTACATCTTGATGGACATTCCCTGGAAAAACGCTGCTATCGACCTTGATTTCCCTTGGATGCAATGCACCAAACTCAAAGTTTTGCCATCGTCCAGCTTGTTAATCCTGAACATCTATATCCATCCTGCCGTTAAGCAAAAGAGGCATAGAATCAAGCAACTGACTGCTGCACTTGAAACTCTAAAACTTACCCACCACAAGCCAACATATTATTGTCTGGGGACTTAAACATGAACTTACTGCAAGGCGAGGAAAAAAACATATCAGGTCTTACACAGGCAAGACAAGGTAACACAAGTAGACAGGACCACCCAGGGCAAGAGATGCATGGCTCGCCTAGACGATCTCTCGCTGTACACGCTAAATGTACGAGGTCAGTTGGACTGTCCCGCAGCATTCACTAGAGTGATGAACAAAACAAGCTCAACCATCGATTTCATCTTGGTGGACCCTGACTTTTTTCCTATTATTCTTGACTTCCAAATAACGGAAAGGGCAGAGAGCGGCCACCATCCTCAAACCTTTACACTAACCACCACTATAAAAAGGTCTGGCCAAGCCAAGCTTCTTACATTATCAATTTAATCTTACAACTTAAAACGGCTCATTTAGAACAAGAGTAACATAGACACCATCATGAGGACATGATTCTCATTATTGGCATCACTGGAAGCAGAACCGCTTTGCATAGAGGCCTGGGAGTTGCTCGTCAACAAATTAAATAAAAAAAAATCCAACCAAGCTAACGGCCACACAGCTCACAGACTCACCGGGGCAGCCTGGTACACAAATAATCTGAAAACCAAAAAAAACACCTGAAAAAATACCTAGGATCACTGCAAACTCAGGGACCACAACTGTCACTACAGAGCCTCACATCAATAGCTAGAATGAAAAGAGACCTAAAAAAGGAAATCAAAGCGGCAAAGTAAGCATGCAATAAACAATTTTGGATGAAACTACTCCACACCAGCAAACAAAGAAATTCCAAACGTTTCTGGGAAAACATCAATCTTTTATCAAACGGCCAAAACCGCCATTTCAACTAGGACATAGCGGAACACCCATGGAGAGCCCACATTGAAGCAACATACAATATGATCTCACTCTTAGGTGAGTCAAACACTCTTAAATCTGCAAAAACTATGGGGATGTTCGCTAGTGAGACAACAAGTCCTAAGGTTCAAAAACCAAGAACCATCCAGAAAACAGAGACTAAAATCGGCACACTACAACCCAAAAATCCACCACACCATCGAAAAAATCAAAAAGAGGCCAATCTTCATTCAGAAGCTTGGGAAACAACGTCAGAACAAACGGAACACCACCCACAGATTACACAAAAGCAGGTATTGAACACCATGAAAAACCTGAGACCAGATGGGACACTGGGGCCAAAGCCTGCAAAGTGCATTATTCAGAAAAGATCCATCCTTTTGGTCCAGCCATCTTAGTCCCCTGTTCACACACATCCTAGCGTCTAGCACTATTCCTGACTCCGGTGATGAAGTATTTTACAACCAATATACAAATCAGGGGCACACTCTGATCCATCTTACTACAGACTGATAGCGCTTATTGATGTTGAGGCAAAAATATACGCACCAAACTTGCTGGCAGACCTTGAGGATTGGGTCAGCAGCACAAACCTCATTCCGAAAACACAAACAGGATTTCGGCAGAGATGTGCACTTTAACTAACATATCTGCAGTCACCCTTTTGGCCAACGAAACCATCAAAAAATTAAATATTGTTTACACGTGCTTTGTAGACCTAGAAGCAGCCTTCGACAAAGTGCCGAGAACCATGCTATGGGTGAGAATGAAAGCATGGGGAGCCCCCACAAAACTACTAGTAAGTGGAGTGAGAAGAGAAGCAGGCTTACTGTTGCTGCTCTTCTGTATTTTTTCACTGAAGAAGTGGTTGATAACAGTGCGCTTGTCTTGGAGTGTGGGATAGGCGCGTCAGGCAAAAAGTTTGAACAGTGACTGATTGGCATGCAAAGTATTCTGCTTCTATTGGTGGCTTCATTGATAGCGCTGGTTTTGTACTTTGCTTTGGCTGATGTGAGGAGCTGTCTGCATGTTGCATGGAAAGTCTTTAGTACCATGAGGTCATAAGGAGTTCTCTGTTCCTTCCAAGATGTCTGCAGATGGAGCGTGGTCTTAGAGTACCAGGATGCTGAAGGTTTTTGTTTGTAAGTATTCTTTTAAGCATGGATGTTCATGTAGTTTTCCAAAAAAGCATTGATATTTATTTTCAATCATTTTTATTCGTACTTTCATATATAACAATACAAAACTGATCCTCAACATGTTATCCCCATCTGATGCTGCCACCACTGTGCCCTTTGTGATGAGCAGGGTAAGCAATAAGTGTGGCCCATTCCCAATACAGTCAGGTGTTGTCATCAGTTCGCCACCTATGATGAGATAGTAGGACTATTGCACTAAGGCGACCCGGCAAATTGAGATCCCTATTGCCCTGACTGAGGAACTGTACGATAGGGTCCCCGATCGTGGTAAAGTAGTCAGAAGCATCCTGCGTATCGTAGGCTATTTTTTAATTGGCCAAGAGCTGCCAGATTCTCTGCATGCACAGGGAGGTATTCGGCATTATGTCTCTCCCCCAAAGGCCCAGTATAGTTTGTTAGCTGCCAAGAGGAGATGGGATATCCTCTTCCCATCAGGGAAATGGAGTGGGTAGGAGTGCTTCTGGGGAAGTCCCAAAAGGATGGAGGCAGGGTCACTAACCAGGGGTCTCCCCCCAATAGTTGCAATAGTTTCCAAATAAAAACCCAGAACTGGGCTTGGCAGGCACAAGACCACAAAATATTATATAAAGTTCCTGGGCCTTCACAACCCCTCCAGTAGTCCCCAGACCTGGTTTTGTCCCATCCAGTTAGGTGTGCCAGTGTGTTGCGCCATCTATATAAGATCTTATATAACGATTCTCTACCGTGGGCATGTATCGCAAAATTGGTTGTGTAAATGTGTATGGTACTTGTGAATCAAGAAGAGTGACATAGAAGCAGTTAGGGTTCAGTCAGCTTCCATATGTAGTACTAAAACAATCTAAATAAGAGTGAACCACACCAATCTCAATACCAGAGTCTCACAAGGATTGTATTGAAAATACTCAAAAACTATTTAGAACCAGCAGTGTATATAATCTCCACTGGAGTGATATAGTGGACAACCTCATCATCGGGTCTCCTACCTGGGCTTTAAGTTCTGCTGGTAAGTAACGCCTCCACCCGGAGGGAGATAATCTGAATGAAGATAATGGCAGGAACTGTGAAAAAATTATTACCTCCTATACAAATACGAATGTCTTTAATGTGCATTGGGGCTGAGGTTAGGTTAAAAACAGAAAGGTGTTTGTCAGACGCATTACCTTCCCTTAACATCTAGTGATACGGTCTGCATGTGTCAGCCTTAGGTGTCATTTTCAGTCAGTTGGCTTTCATCAGGACCTTGTGGATCCGATCCGTCTTATTTATTGATGCTAATTAGGTACTCAGGTAAGGACATTCACTTACAGGTCCTCATGACAAGCATATTGTTGCCTATAACATTCGAGCAGGTTCAAATCTGCACCATAGGATACTGGTTGAAGCAGGCGACCTCGGTCAAACCTATTAGTTATATGTGACTGTTCAGCGTGTGTATCTTAAATGTCCTGCCCATCCTAGATCTAGGATGTAGTTAATTCTGTCATATTCCAGAGTTCAAATTTGGCAGTGGAGAGCTATCAAGCTCCTCCAGTGTTTCTTAGAGGAACAGTCCTTATGGAAGTCTCCACACTCTATTGGGATTTATTCAAAGTGATGTGCATAACACTATTGAGGTGACCGATCAAGAGGAGATTATCTGTGACTCCTGCAAGCTTTTGTATGACAGGGAGTCGAAAGCCTCCTGTCCAGGTTTGGGAAATAAACATAACCTATTGCCATTGGCATCCCCTGCCATTTCCCTAACACCACCAGCCATTGGCCTTCATCATCAGCTAGGGCCTGTTGCTCACAGAACTTCATGCTGCTCCTGATGAGGATTGTGACTACTGCCTTTTTAGTCAGAACAGAAGCATTACATAGAAATGTTTTTTCTTCAAGGAGGCCGGCTTTATATACTTATATAGTGTCTTTATTGATGGATTAAATAGTTCCTCAATTTGGGCGGCCAAAGGTGAATCGTTCCACACTGAAATAGGGGAAGGAGTCGTGGCTTTTTAAGCGTCTTGAATTCGAGCGTACCATAAGGCTATTTCCTTCTTCCTTGAGGACGGATCTTGAAATAGCTGTTCTAAGTCCCAATTTCCAACAATATTCCATTTTTCAGCCTCGTACCAACTTTTCAATTGAAGATATTTGAACCTTGAAAAGGAGGGACCTATTCTAGCTGATAGTACTCCCCAAGGAAGAATACCCTCTGAATCTACCAAATCTGACCATCGCTCCATACCTGCGTTCTTGATCGGTATCGCTAGACTATCACACATGTGGAGTGGAGTCCCGGGGGAATCCCGAATTGGGGCCAAATCCGAAAAGTATCCAATACCCCATATCCTCCTTAGTGTATACCAGGTTAATAGGGCTGATTTCAGAACCTTTAGCCGAACCTTTTTTTTAAACCTTGGAGCGCCAAATTTATACAGAAACCCATCTTGGCTATTGCCGCCTTCAACTGATACCATTGCCCTTAACACTCTCCCCCACGATGTTTGTTCGGGAATAGATAGTAACATTCTTACACTTTTAAACTGGAAAACCATCAGATACCAGTTTATGTCTGGTAATGCTAAGCCTCCTTTAAGGAGCCTCCTCCTGAGCTTTTTCCATGACATTCTCGCATTTTTCTGACCCCATATGAAACTATAGGCTATACTATACTCCTGACAAAATTGCTAAATTTGCACCCATCCCGCCTCCAAGCTGTAGTCTGATCAATGCAAATGACATACATATCTTCTTCCAGTGCCCGGTGCTATCTACATTTTGGAAAGGTGTGGGAGAGGTTTTAACATCTGTGTTAGAGGTAGATATAGTAATAGACCTTTCCTTGGTGTTTTTTGGTATAAATGAATCTACATGTGGTGTACTCACACAAAACCACTTAGCCCTTGTACTTTATTTAATCATCCTGGCAAGGAGAGAAATTTGTATCAAGTGGAAGGACAATAAAGCCCCGGGTAAGGAAGAATGGTTGAGATCTGCCTTTAGATCGGCACGTTTAGACCAAGGCACTCAACCCAATACTTGGCAGCCACTGTTACGATGGGCACAACAGAGGTATTTGATTTAAATCTCAATTGAAGTACCCCTCAAAGTGCCTTAATACCCTTTCCGTCCTATGATTACACTAGTCCTCAAAGACGTAAGGAAGGCCAAGGGGCCTAGACGGAAACAGTGAGCCAAAGAGGCCCCCAGGTACCGAAGAAAAAATCTGGCTTGTTAAATCTGCGAAAGTCTTTGGTGAGATGAGGACAAAAAAAAAAGACAAAAAAAGAAAAAAACAAAAGAACAGAATACTAGATCAGGAAAGCTCTATAGTAAAGACTATGGGGCATATTTACATGGGGCATTATCGCCGCTTTAGCGGCACTTTTTGCCGCTAAAGCGACGATAATTTCATTGCCCTAGTAACAAGGCGGCGCTAACATGCATTAGCGCATGTTAGCTGGCGTTTTAGTAACGCCACGCATCTTAGCGATATACATCGCTAATGAGATGCACAGCAGGCGTACCTTACCGTAACACCATGACAAAAGGTCCCGAACAGGACATCACGTTATTTACAACGTGGCCCCGAAACTACGATGCGATGATGAAAGCCGCGCTAACCACGGTTTACGCGGGATCCTTACGCCTGGTCAAAACTTGACTTAGGCATGTTTTGAATGGGATGTGGATTCTTTGGTTACGTCCACACTCCCCTATTATCAAGCTTTTCATTAGCGTGTGAAATCATCGCTTGATTTCACACGCTAATGATGAATATCGCAGGTTTGTACATCGCCTGTGAGCAAGGCATTGTAAATATGCTGCTAACACGACGATGTAAACCAGCGATAGGCGGCGATATTACAAATCGCGCTAAGCGGGATTTGCGATGTTTGCCGCGATTCGTTGTTAATATCCCCCTATGTTGGTCACCTTTAAGGAAAAGGATCTCCTGTAGGAAACATATATGTTCCCCCAATCACTTCAGTTCCC
Source organism: Triturus cristatus (assembly GCF_964204655.1). Taxonomy (NCBI): domain Eukaryota; kingdom Metazoa; phylum Chordata; class Amphibia; order Caudata; family Salamandridae; genus Triturus; species Triturus cristatus. The sequence goes on along the minus strand of NC_140581.1, from coordinate 434,681,906 downwards.
CCAGAATACTTAGGTGTTTGGTGGGGTTATTGAGGCCCCAGACATTAAATGTCACTACCGGTAGTGTGTGTGGTTCCTGTATGAGAAATATCAGAGGGTAGTCATCCCTTCCATGTCGACCAAGACGTATTGAACTGGGGGACATTGCTCAGTCGTGAACTATTCTCCAGGTCTTCACACTTGTCCTGGAGAAGTGCACATTGCTGTTCTCGGCCCATCATCCATTGCTGGAGTTTGTCACAGTCATCCACATGTTCATGGAGGCCCCTCTCAACCCCTCAAACCTGGAACCTAGGTCATTTGGTGCATGGGAGAGGTGGTGACACCTCATAGAAGTAAGTTCAGGGGTGATGAAGAGTAATAAGTGTAATACAGATTTGCATTAAGAAGTCAGCATATTTCAGACCATCGGCCTTCCAAACAACACAGAGATAATGTCTACAAAACAGTGGCATAACAAGTAACAAGCACTTAGAGAAGTAACTGCAAGCAAGGCCACATGTGGAAGGAAGTCTGCAAGCCTAGAAGAAAGGAGATGAGCAGTTACAGAGAAAGTCACTTCACCAATATGCGGTTAGTTTTTCAAAGGAACAAATCAGAAACTTACACAACAGCAAACCTTTTACATGAACAATGACCCACTGACATATAAAAATGCTAATAAATAATTTTTGAGCCTACAAACTGGTTAAGATAAAAGGTATTGTTTACATACCTGGATTTACTATGTCTTTTTCTGCTGGTTGAGCCCAATTCTGAATACATTTCTGCTTAGATTTACCAACTGCCTTAAGGGGATACGAGTGTGGAGCGGTGGTGGTCATGGATGGTTAGGGAGTCAAGGACGGGCAGCCTCCTGCAATGCTGAGGGTGTTATGTGCCCCACTGTGTTGTTGCAGAGGGTCGTGGGTGCTGATGGGGTCAAGAGCGTGGCCTGGAATGTAAGTGTCATTTTGAATATAATGAAGATACCACACTTTCACTTTTATGCCATGAGGTCTGGGCTCCATGGCTTTTCATTAACTCCCTTTGTTACGTCATGGCCATTACCCTCATGGTCGAACGTAACATGGTCATTCCCTTGAAATCCCCTCACTCAGGAGGCACACATGGGATGTTCCTTCAGCAAAACATAACATTCCTCTTTAACCCAAACAAAGCAAAAATAAAAGCCAAGGCAATCAAACAAAAACACAAGACCGCAATCCACAGCCAATTCAAACGTGAGCAAGAGCCATGATCCATGCACAACAACACCAAACTCAGTGAGCATCAAATGAAGAAATAAGGAACACACAGGTATAGCCTTACAAACTGCACAGAAAATATCCTTAAATTTTGTGGAGACCGTTGAGTGAGGTCTCACTAGGCCTGGCCGACGAGGACCAGGGTCTGCTTCTCCAGGCTCATCTGGTTGTCAGGGAACCCCCCCCCCCCCCCCCCAAGAGATCATCCCCCAAATCATCTCTTGGGACAGTCTCTAGAGACTCTGATGGCTTGGCTGTTTATTGGTGACCATCATCTTCCCCTACAAATGATGCTCGGCTACAACCTTGCAATTCTCTCATAACCCCATCATCGCATCCCAGGTCATCCACTGGAGGTGCACAAAGAGTGTCACTTGACCCCGCATCTGGCTGTTTGTAAAGTTTGAAACATTGCACATTCCTAGTGATCTTTTCATGACCTTTCTTGGCTGTGATAATTGTTCCCCTCACTGCACTCACCCTCCAGGAGTCTACCTCAAAAGAAAACAGAAACATGCTCTCAGGGCATCGATTCTTAACAAGCACCCAGTCATCGATTCAGGATGCCTCTACTTGGTTTGACTCCTCCTGGACGTTTCATCATTTTGTACTTGGCACTGACTTAAAGCATTAGCAACTTGATCCCTGAGCATGAATGGTTCACCCACGTGAGGAATGGTGTGGCCCACCACTCGGTTCTTGCATAGGGCACTGTGAGATATTTTGGTTGTTTCTACGTAGTGCACTGTGCAAGATGCTGTTCGCACTGATTGCACAGTGCCGGATGCTTGTCCGCACTGTGCAATCAGTGCAAACTGCATCTTGCACACTGCAAGTGGTCGAGTAGATTTCTACTGGAGCGGCAGCTTTCTCAACGCGGACTGGTAGTTTCCCATCACGAGCGGTCGCGAGCATACGCGACCACTCGCAATGAGAAACCTTACCTCCCTGCGTTGAGAAGCTCGCTGGGAGGTTTATTTTCCACGCTCGTGATCAGCAACTTGATGTTGCTGATCGCTAACAAGGAAAAGTCTCACCGGGATGTCATTTTGCTTGCTCGCGGTCGCCAATTTGACGTTGAGGACCGCGAGCAAGCAAAAAATGACCGTTGCACTACAGTATGCTACGCTAAGCGTGTGTGCACTGTGCTATGTGCAATTCGCGTAGTGCGAAGTAGCGCAAACTTCGCAAACTACGCGAGCGTAGCGCAGTGCTTTGCCCAGGCTTAACTCAAACACACCATGTCCATGCAGTAGGAAGCATCACCAGTAAGCGTGTGCCAGTTCCCTGACGCCATTGCTGAGATCGCTAGTTGGAGACCTTCGTCAGAATGGGTAGCTGTGATAATCTCCTCCAGTGAGATTGGCAGAGACCTCAAGCACTCAACCACGGTGCCTCACCCATTCCTCGGTTCACTAATAGAATATCGATGACAAAAACATTGATGAAATATTGAAAAAAAATATAGAATACAAAAATATCGACTCCCATACCTACACAGGTAAGTACAAAAATATTGAATCAAAAATTTCGATAGATTGTTTAGCACGATGGTGGAACTTTTCATTCTGTTCTCTGCCCTAATACGTCTGACAACTTTAATTTGCTTCTGTCTATTGACCATTGCAGCACACATATTTTATACAAGAATCACGTTCATTCAATATTGAGAACATCCCATTGTGTATTCCTTGCATATTTCTCTGAGATAAGAGAGCACGAGTGACTGAGCAAAAGGGTTCTAGATCTGTTATCACGATTCCTGGGGATTAGTGTTGCCATGTTCAGTGGTTGCCAGAACCAATTGCTATCCACCTAAGGTTAGGGGGGCCTTATGGTGGCACTGTGAGCTAGTTAGCCAATAGGACAACATATCCTGAGGGGTTGCATGGAATCAGCCTGGCACCATCCAAACGGTTAGGCTGTCCACAAACATGCAGTTCCAACTGTAGGGTGGAAACTACATGGCATGACGACTCCCTGGATTGAAGGCTAGCATCCACAGACAACTCTGAATCACAGCTGGGATCAAAGTATGCCAGGGTGGTGTGTGCAGTTGGGAACCTCAAATGGTTCCTCTTGGGCAGGCCCCCATCTCCAAACTGTACTGGCTTTAGTTAATTCTCGAAGTGGGGCAGGGAGGGCAGTTAAGTTTTGATTGAAATGGCCATAGTAGTTAGCTGTCTCCAAGAAGCTGGGAACATCTGTGACATAGTTGGGCGCTGGGGGCCAATCGAATGTCTGGGACCTTTGCGGGATCAGGCATGACAGCGTGCTTCGAGAAATGGTACCCAAAAAAACTACTTCTGTCTGAAGGAATTCATGTTTCTCACGGTGGAGTATGAGTCCACAGTCCTACAGCCATCTCAATCTGTCAAGATGATCCTCGATGGGGGGACGTGTACCAGAATGTCATTGCTGACATTAATGACCCCTTCCAGGCTAGACAACACCCCCTGATTGTGTCTTGAAAAACATCTGTGGCACTGGATACTCCAAAACTGAGGCATTTGAAAATCAGATGCACGAGTGGAGAAGGAGGTGATGGGCCATGATTCTGGAGCCAGCATCATGGCATCCTGCTGTAGGTCCATCTTGAAAAACTACCTCAAGCCACTTACTTTTGCCACAATGTCATCGACAGTGGGCATCAGATGGCATTCCAGACTGTTGACAAGGTTGGGTAGGTGCATGTAAATGCAAACCCTGACTTTTCTTGGTTGTTTTGGTTTGTGAGCCACTACAATCGGGAACACCCAAAGTTTTGGGCTGTTTACCTTCTCAATGATGTCCGCCTGTTCCAATTTTCTAAGTTCATCCTCCACCTTCGAGCTACCCTGCGATGCCTCAGTACAACAGGCTGGATCGATTAATCTATGTGGAGACAGATGAGATGGCCCTTGAGACACCCATTGCCAACAAACAGCTGTGAGAACTCGGCTACCAAATCATCCACGCTGCTGACGTGCGCACTGATAGCTAAGGAGACAAGATGGAGGCATCCCAGAGTATGATGAATTAATAAAAAAATAAAAAAATTACATTCATTATTAAAGTCTTTAAATAATTATTTAAGTCATTTAATAGTTTTTTGAATGGATTGATGTTTTGTATATTAGTAGTTCTATAGCTTTGGACAATTAATAGAGTTATTAAAATATGGTATGTGTTTGAAGTGAATTACATTTTTTTACTGTTGCACAGACTGGAGTGGGAATAGTAAATTATACCCCTCCAGTGTCCAACACTTTCCCTACTGTTGCACAGACTGGGGTGGGAATAGTAAATTTACCTCTCCAGTGTCCAATGCTTCCTTCCACTGTTGCACAGACTGGAGGGGGAATAGTAAATTATGCCCCTCCGGCATTCAACGCTCTCCCTACTGTTGAACAGACTGGAGTGGGAATAGTATATTTTACCCCTTCAGCGTCCAATGCTATCCCTACTGTTGCGCAGACTGGTGTAGGAAAAGTTTTACCCGTCCAGCGTTTTCCCTACTGTTACACAGACTGGAGCGGCAATAGTAAATTTTACCCCTCCAGAGTCCGACACTTTCACTACTGTTGCACAGAATGCACTGGTAATAGTATGTCTATTTTTTTACAAAGTTCACTATATTTTTCTTATTGTTTAAATGTATGTAATGCTATTAAATGTTTAGTTTAAAAAAATGTATATGATCTGAAAATATATAGTATACATTTTTTATATTGTTAATATTTTAAGTAAATATGTTTTTAATGTTATTTGTTTAAATTTTTTAATGATATATATAAAGATATAAATGTAAATATTTGTTTATAGTAGTAAACATACACACACAGGATTCTTTGTGTATGTTTACATAGGTATATATTTCTTTTTAATATTAAATGTTACTTAAATGTATGTAATATACATCATATTATAGTTATTTTAAAATGTTTACATTTTACTATGTTAAACTGTGTATTTATTGAAAAAAAAATATTTTAATGATATTAATGTAAATAAAAAATGTTATTCAATATTTTTGTACTTACCTTCATAATGTTAGGAAAACAATATTTGTCAGTGATGTTTTTGGCACAATATTTCTGTGTCGCGATATGTGTGTGGTCAATTTTTTGTCACTTATCCTTCCAAGCATTAGAGAAAGCTGTGATAAAAGGGGAAATAAAGTGGCAGTGGGAAACAGACCTCAAACCACAAGGATTGAGGGTTTTAATATTCCCACCGACTGAAACTGTCGACCATGAGAAGAATGAGAGGTGGGATGGAACAGTATCCAATCACATGGTTGAACAATAGATAGACATAGCTTATGAGGGATATACAAATATAAAATGGAAGTAGATGAGATTAGTAAAATAAAGCATTTGGGGAGAGAATGCAAAAAAGAAATACAAGATTTTCAATTAAATTGTTGAGGATTTTAAGGAAGACCTTAGCAAAATAAACAACTGAAACTTCAGATAAAGTACCTACTTGACCAACTAGGCAGGGTTTACAACTCTTAAGTAAATAGAACAACTTTCTTATAACACAACAGGAAAACATGCACGTTGCATCATCATCATCATCATCTTTAGACACAGATTCCTGGAGGAAGGCTTAAAGAAGGATCTTTGTTGATACTTCTAGGATTCACCCAAAACAAAACACAAAGGACAGATCTATCAGATACATGGACCACAATTCCATAAGATACACAAAAGAAAATCTAAGCAACAACCCTTGGAGTCCAAACCGGGGCAGGAAGGAGGGGACTGGAAAAAGAGCAAACTGCTCACAGCTATAAATAGCATTGAATCTTTCACCCATACAATCCATCTTCTGTAAAGAAGATAGTCATTTTATTCCACCATTAATTGTGTCTCAAAAGTACTAAGCAAGATGTTCTTCACATCAGAAAAACTGCAGAATGCCATGTTTTGGCAAGAACGCAGAGTGTTCTTGCTATCAGAGCCACTCCACCTCTTCTGTGCTCATGGTGACCTGGAGAGGTTTCCCATTGACTGAGCACGGGCGGCAGGAGCAAGGTTTCAGAATGCTGCATGGCGCACTTGGGCCCAGATTTACTATGGGCTTGCATTGCCCTTGCATCACGCAAGGTGACGCAAGAGCAATGCAGGCCCTTAAGTGAGATTTACTATGCAATGCAGAGCTACCTTACACAGCTCTGCCTGGCATAGCAAATGCAGAATAACGCAAGGCAGCCCAAGTTGCTGCCTTGTATTACTCTGGGTGACACGTTCCATGGGTGGAGTGTGAGTGTTCCCACACACCCACCCACGGTTTTTGGTGCATTCCCAGATTTTCGAACACTATTATACCTGGAATGCATCAAAAGGCTATGCCTTCCCATGGGAGGCATGAGAAGGAGAAATATTTTTTCTCTCTTGTTTTTTCCTCTGTGTACGTGGTCTATGTGCAGAAAACATAAGAAGTCTAAATAGCCCCAGAGGATTTTTTTGGGCAGGAATGTTTGCCTTCCTGCACAAAAACAATCCTGCCTGCAATGCAGGCAGCCTTGCATCATGGAGCAAGGGTGCCTGCATTGGTGCTTGGCAGCCAGTAATGCACCAGCGCAGAGAGAGAGCAGGAATGCGCCATATCTTAGTAGATATGGCTCATTCCTGTCTTCTCCGTTTGATGTAGAGCCTCAAGTTGTCTTGCAGTGTTGCGCTGCGTCAAATGTTAGTAAATTTGCACTTAGATGTCAAACTGAGTTGTCTTCTTCCAAGTGGAATGAATGTCTTTTTTAAATAAGGGGGAGTCAAGGCTTGACTCATTCAGGGATGTCCAGTGTCCACTAGGGATAAAAAAAAAACACCACCTTATTTCAAGCCGCAGATGTCCCTTCCCAATGACATGCAGAGATAACATACTTGAGGCCCTGAGGCAGTGAAGGAGCAGGCAGAAAATGACCCAGGAGAAGCCAGTGTGGTGAACCCCACCCAGAAGCCCTTTGGCCTGCTGCATCCTCCAGGAGCCGCATTAGCAGAGTGTTTGTCTACCTTGATGGGCAAATTAGGGGCAGAGCTACTGGCCTTCCTTGAGGTGAAGAGCACAGGCACATGAAAAAGGCTAACAAACACCAATTGTCCTCGGGTCCAGAAAAGGAGGAAATTATTTGTCCCAGAGAGATAGAAATAGATGAAATAATGCTGTCCACCTGGGGTTGTCCCTTTTAAGGACGGTTTCCCTCACCAGAGGTGTCATGCTTCATCATGGGGATACATCCTCGCGTCACAAACCTTGTTGTGACGCGGGCTACAACCCCCTTGCTGCGAGGGAGAAGCTCAGGGATGTTTTTCAGAGTGAAGAAGGGGGTATCTAAAACCCAGTATGAACAGTAGTGTGCGTGAAGTGGTGCAGTGCTAACTAAACTGTGGTGCAAATAAGGTGAGTAAAACTAGCTACGTGGTAAGCCTATCGAAATTTTATTGTCGCTTCCAGGTGCCAGGATTAAAAACACAATAAAAATGGTGTAGCTGCCATAATTAGAGGTGGCTACACTCCAGAGTGATCTACATGTTTCGGCTGTATTGAACTATTTTAGTGTCATGGCCTTCATGAGGATCTCTAAAAGCTACTGCATGTGACCAGGCACATTGAGTGAAAAAGTGAAAAAAACGACGCAGGAAAAAATATCACCAGTAATCCAGCAGATCAGTAGATTCACAGGTGTACCGGTAAAAAACACAAATGCTATAATACTGAGACACTATGGACAGTCTTATTCCTAACATACATGGTATATCTCTCTCATTCCGACAACTAAATTTTTTCTGGTCAGTGACCAGGATGAGATGCAATATATATCAGCAAGTAATTACATGGATTACTTGGCACTCACCTGCAAAAGCCAGGTGTCTTTGTCGCATCTGTTCATGGCAGTTGGCCTTAGATACAGACGTCCATCCCACCTAGTGGAAAAAGGTAGAGGAATAGTTACTCATTCAAAATGACAGCAATGCTTAAAAACAAGAGAAGTATCCAGTTCATTATGTAAGAAATGTAAACGCTGAAAGGTGGGTCCCCAAGTAACCGCATCGCTAATTGTGAAAAACATTGGTTGCGGTACCCTTAGGTTACAGGTGTCTCATTTGCTAAGAGATAACGGATACCCCCCCAAAAAACAAGAAATGCCCCAAGTAAGATGCAAAAGCATGTTGGAGCATGCTGTCGCAGACCTGAGGAGAATCATGTGACGACCCGATGAAAAACTCTATGGAATAGATGTGTATAAAAACGGTTGCAGAACCGCAACCTATAACTCTGTGTGTACGTGTTAGGTAGCATGGTAATCATACATAGTAACTGACTTAGTTATGTTTAAAATATGCCGGACCTGGCCCCTGAGCAAAAAATTGCAGTGAATTGCAAAAAGGGGAAACAGAGGAGCAAGTGGATCAAACTCGCCCACCCCAACTATTACCACCAGGTGGAGCGTAACACATAATCTCAAAGCTTGTTACCGATGGAGAGCTAGAGTCAGCTCAACTGCGTGCTACAAAGAGTCTACGCTAAATGTTAAGCATAGTGGGTACTAGCAGGGTTAAATAACTCACCGCTCACAGGACGGTGTCAGCAACAGGAAGCAAAAGGAAGACACCGGATAGTCATGGACTACCTGGTTAAATACAGAATTCGACCCAGACGAACTCAGCATATTAACGGTGAGCCCATGAGATCATGGGAAATGCCGTCTAAGTGTCCCTTAGAGCGAGTGGCGAGGCTTGTGCTGATTGGTACATAATCTTAGGCGTGTATAGATAATGTGGGCACAGGTATAGCCTTGAAACACTGTATTAGATTAAGAAGAGACAAGACAGTGTTCACATGTCTACGTCAATCTGCGTAGAATCATGGAAAATGTAGTCTTAATGATGCACGAGGCGAGAAAAGAGGCAATTGTTGGTTTTATGCTCGGTACTTGTAATGAACAGATAAAAGAATGTCCGTTCGTTGTTGGTAATTTCATAGAAAGCGAGCCCCACCAGGAGCAGCCTGTATGCTGCTCAGCCCATAGACCAACTGACTCAAACCATTCCAACATTCTGACTTACAACATTCTAACACACACACATCCTGGCTGAGCAGCATACTACAGTACTGGATGTATGTTAACCTTGAAACACTGTATTAAATTAAGAGAAGACAATACAGTGATGACATATCTCCCTCTAAGTGCGTTGAATCATGGGAAATGTAGCCTTGATGACGTACGAGGCAACTAAAGAGGCAAGTGTTGGTTTTATGCTCTGTACTGGATGTGTGTAAACAAAGTAAATACCAGTGCGGTCTTAAAACACTGTCCTAAGTGAAAGCTAAGAGAACACGTGAGGATACTCTCGTGCCTCTATCAATGTAACATTCATGCAGCAAACAGAATGTAATGATAAAAGCTTATTGCCCAGTCACCACTGAAAAATGGGCATGTTGTACTTCAAATCTGATGGAACATCCCTGCTGGATCTAAACCTAGGTTGAAGTTGTGGTGACATGCAGAGAAAGTCATGCATGGTGTAATGAAGAACCTTGAAGGTTTAAATTAAGTGAGGGACAGCCAGGGAATTTCATCATTCAACCCCTTGTTTGATGTGTCCAATCTGAACACTCATCGCTGTTCAATTCGCAGTAGTCTTTTAGCGAGTTGTGGAGTGTTGGGGTGAAGACTAGGTTTATCTAGAACTGTCCACTTAAGAGTGTCTGCTGAGTGTTTCTTCTCAAAAAAAGTTATTTGTCAATTTTGTAATCTGTTTGGCACCTCTAATGGTACATTTATGTTCAAGGATGTGAGTTTTGATTTTGCGTGTGGTCATGCCAACATACCTAAAGTCACAGGGGCAAGTGATCAAATATATCACCTGCTCACTGTTACAATTGATATGTTGGCGAAGTTCTCATGGTTTGTGAGTGCCAATGTCAATAGTTTGGGTCACTGAAGTCTGGGGGCAGGCCATGCACATACCACAAGGAAAATGTCCTATGATAGGTGGAAGATTCCACAAGATGTTCAGTCACGTACCGTCAGTGGGGATAGATGGTCTGGTATGTACTTAGCTGTCTTTCAGGTCACGGCTCCTTTTGAAAGCAAAAAGGGGTTTCTCCAGGGTGAGGAACGCTTTGTTAAGAATGTTCCATTTCTTATTAATAGTCTTTTTAATCTCGTTGGAAAAGGAGCTGATTGTGTTCACACAAACCAGCCAAGTTGGAGTCTGTCTCTTATCCGAGGTGTCCAGCAGTGCGTCTCTGTTGATATTAAGAACTCTTTTGGCTGATTTCTTAACCAGGGAATTGGGATATTGTCTGCTCACCAGATCACAACGTAGTGTCGCAGCATGTTCCCTGTATTTGTCTGTGCTGGAGCAGTTGCGCCTTGGTCGAAGGAATTGGCCAAGGGGTAAATTGTCTCGCAGCATATTTGGATGGTAACTGTTGTATTGAAGAAGGGCGTTGCAGGCCATGGGTTTGCGATATAGCTCAGATTCCAGGCGAACTATCAACAGATCTAGAAAAGGGAGCTTCTCCTTGCTGTAGTTGCATGTGAAGCAGAGATGCACATTCTGTGCATTGAGCCATTGATGAAAGGCAGAGATGGATTGAGGATCTCCATGCCAAATGACGAGAATGTCTTCTATATACCTCTTCCAAAGTTTGAGCTGTGGGAGGTAAGGATTGTCACTCGATAAAGCCACATCCTTCTCAAAAGTGTGCATATACAAATTGGCTAAACTGGGGGCACAGGTACTGCCCAGCGAAGTACCAGATGTTTGTAAATAGAGATGGTCTTCATATTGAAAAAAGTTTTCTTTCATCGGCAATGTGGCACACTGCATGATGAATGAGATCGGAGTGATACTGTTCAGTGGATTCCTGAGGAGATCTTCGATGGTAGCGAGTATCTGGTCTTGCGAGATGCAGGTATACAACGACTCTACATCAAATGATACAAGGAGATCCGTGGTGTGATCAAATGCCACTTCCTTCAGAAGCCGAAGCACATCATTGGTATCCTGAAGGTATGTGGGCATGAGTTTGTCTAGAGGGCGTGGAGACACATCCACAAAATCACAAAGTGCTACCAGCGCTGATCCGATGCTGGAAATGATGGGCCTACCAGGAGGAGGCAGCTGGGGCTTGTGAATTTTAGGCAAGACATAAAACTATGGAATGACAGGTTCTTTGTTGCTCAAAAACTCTGCTTCTTTCTTGGTTATCCATACATTCTCCAAAGCATGATTAGTCATGTTGGCAATCGTGGTGACGATCCTCTTAGTGGGATCTAGTTGTAGACGGTGATATGATGTATTAACATCAATCAATCAATCAATCGATCAATCAATCAAGCATTTGTATGGCGCGCTACTCACCCGGAGGGTCTCAAGGCGCTTGGGGGAGGGGGGTCCGCTACTGCTCGAACAGCCAGGTCTTGAGTTGCTTCCTGAAGGAGAGGTGGTCTTGGGTCAGGCGGAGGTGGATGGGGAGGGAGTTCCACGTCTTGGCAGCCAGGTAGGAGAAGGATCTTCCTCCTGTTGTGGCTCTTCAGATGCGGGGGACGGCGGCGAGGGCGTGGCTGGTTGATCGAAGCTGGCGGGTGGGAGTGTAGAAGGTCACGCGGTCGTTGAGGTATCTTGGGCCTTGGTTGTGGAGAGCTTTGTGTGCGTGGGTGAGGAGTCGGAACGTGATTCTCTTGCTGACGGGGAGCCAGTGCAGGTTTCTCAGGTGTACGGAGATGTGGCTGTGTCGGGGAATGTCCAGGATGAGGCGTGCTGAGGCGTTCTGGATGCGCTGGAGTAGTTTCTGGAGTTTGGCTGTGGTTCCGGCGTAGAGGGAGTTGCCGTAGTCCAGTCGGCTGGTGACGAGGGCCTGGGTGACCGTCTTCCTGGTTTCGGTGGGGATCCACCGGAAGATCTTACGTAGCATGCGTAGGATGTTGAAGCATGATGCGGAGACGGCGTTGACTTGTCTGGTCATGGAGAGGGAGGAGTCCAGGACGAAGCCCAGGTTGCGTGCGTGGTCTGTTGGTTTGGGTGCGCTGCCAAGGGCAGGGGGCCACCAGGAGTCATCCCAGGTGGAGGGTGATGATCCCAGGATGAGGACTTCCGTCTTATCTGAGTTCAGTTTCAGGCGGCTGTTCGTCATCCACTCGGCTACGTCTTTCATCCCTTCGTGTAGGTTGGTTCTGGCGGTGGCGGGGTCGTTGGTGAGGGAGAGGATCAGCTGGGTGTCGTCGGTGTAGGAGATGATGTTGAGGTTGTGTTGGCGTGCGATGGCTGCGAGGGGGCTCATGTAGACGTTGAAGAGGGTGGGGCTGAGTGATGATCCTTGTGGTACGCCGCAGATGACTTCGGTGGCCTCGGATCTGAATGGGGGTAGGCGGACTCTGTGTTCTTCCGGCGAAGAAGGAGATGATCCATTCCAGTGCCTTCTCCTGGATGCCGATGTTGTTGAGGCGCTGCACTAGGGTGCGGTGGCAGACCGTGTCGAACGCCGCGGAGAGGTCCAGGAGGATGAAGGCCGTTGTTTCCCTGTTGTCGAGCAAAGCTCGGATGTCGTCGGTGGCTGCGATGAGGGTGGTCTTGGTGCTGTGGTTGACCCGGAAGCCGGACTGCGAGTGGTCGAGGGATCCGTTCGTCTCGAGGAAGGCGGCCAGTTGTCTGTTGACGGTTTTCTCGATGACTTTGGCCGGAAAAGGAAGGAGCGAGATGGGGCGGTAGTTTTTGAGGTCGGTGGGGTCTGCTGATGGTTTCTTCAGTAGGGCGCTGAGTTCGGCGTGCTTCCAGCTCTCTGGGAAGGTGGCGTCGTCGAAGGAGGCGTTGATGATGTCCCGCAGGTGGGGTGCGATGACGGAGTCGGCTTTGTTGAAGATGTGGTGAGAGCAGGGGTCGGTTTGAGATCCTGAGTGGATGGAGTTCATCGTGCGGATGGTGTCTTCGGTGTTGACTGGGGTCCAGGCGCGGAGGGTGGTGGTGGGGGGCGTTGTTCCGGTCGTAGGGTGCGTTGGCTGTGTGCTGAAACTGTTGTGTATGTCTGCGATCTTGCTGTGGAAGAACGAGGCGAGCGAGTTGCAGAGGTCTTGCGAGGGCGTGATGTCGTTGTTTCCGGCGCTGGGGTTCGAGAGCTCTTTGACGATGTTGAAGAGTTCCTTGCTGTTGCGGGCGTTGTTGTCCAGTCGTTCCTTGAATGCGGATTTCTTGGTGGCGTGGATCAGCTGGTGATGTCTTCGAGTGGCGAGCTTGAGGGTGGTCATGTTGTCTGTAGTTGGGTCTCTGCGCCAGGCTTTCTCGAGGGCCCGGCAGTTCTTCTTGGAGCTCTTGAGTTCGTTGGTAAACCAAGATGCTTTCTTGGTGCCGGGTCTGGCGGGGGGGGTCTTCAGTGGAGCGAGGTCGTCTGCGCAGTTGCTGATCCATTTCGTGAGGTTGTTGGCGGCTTGGTTGGGGTTCGCTGATCTGGTGGGGGGGTTCTGGCTCAGGGATGTGGTGAGCTGATCGGCAGTGATCTTGTTCCAGCTTCTGCGGGGGACCAGTTGCGGGTGGTGGTGAGTTGTGGTCCTTCTGAAGCTGAAGTGGACGCAGCTCTGGTCTGTCCAGTGGAGTCCGGTGGCGTGGCTGAAGGTGATGTCCTTGCTGGAGGAGAAGACGGGGTCGAGCGTGTGGCTGGCGTAGTGGGTGGGGGTGGTCACCAGTTGCTTGAGTCCGAGGTTGGCGAGGTTGTCCAGCAGGGTGGTGGTGTTGTGGTCGTTGTTGTTCTCCAGGTGGAAGTTGAGGTCCCCGAGGAGGATGTAGTCAGCGGAGGGGAGGGCGTGCGGGCTGATGAAGTCGGCGATGTCTTCGCTGAATTGTGTGTGAGGTCCCAGGGGTCTATAGATGAGGGTGCCTCTGAGGGTGGTCTTGGGGTCGGTGTGGATCTGGAAGTGCAGGTGTTCGGCGGCTGTGAGGGTGTCTTCGGAGTTGGTCGTGATGCGGATCGTGTTCTTGTGGACGATGGCGATGCCTCCTCCATTCTGGTTGGCGCGGTCCCTCCGGGTGATCTTGTATCCGTCAGCGATGGCGATGGCGATGTCGGGTGCTGAGGAGGCGTTCATCCAGGTTTCTGTGATGAAGGCGACGTCTGGAAATGTGGCGTCGAGCAGGTTCCAGAGTTCCACTCCGTGCCTGTGGACGGAGCAGGTGTTGAGCAGGATGCACTTCAGGTGCTTCAGGTGGTTGCTGTTGGTGCTTGGCTTGGCGGGTGCGGTACAGGTCCGGATGCAGGAGAACTTGCAGGATTGGCAGGTGAAGGGTCCGTGGGTGCATCTTGGGGTGGCTCTGCAGCAGCCGGGGCTCCGGCCGGTGTTGAGTGTGATGAGAGTGGCGGCGTTGTAGGTCTTGCGGGTGGGCTGGCATCTGCGGGGGCCAGGGGGTCTGGCGCTGGGCGTGGGCCAGGTGCGGACGGGAGCAGACGGGCTTGCCTTAGGCGCGCCTTCGGCGCGCCAGCGGCACGCCCGCTGCGTGCGTCCGCTGCGCGGCCGCTGAGCGGCCTCCATATGAGTGGGAGAGGGAGGGAGGAGCAGCTGGGAGCTACGGGACGCAGCGGCGGGAAACGGGCGGCAAAGGGGAGACACGGGGAAAGACAGAAGAAAAAAGGGACACAATCTGGGCACCAAAGGAGAGGGGGACAATCAAGGCAGCAACATACACAGGTACAGTGGGGGAGAATCACTCACTCGTGGGTACAGAAGAGAAGGAGGGCACAGTCACTCTAACGCAGGCAGACAGTTGTTGATGGCATTCATATCTTTATGCCTCAGTATCCATAAAGACAATGGCCCCACCTTTGTCAGCTGGCTTTATAGTAATTTTTTTATCCATGCTAAATTTGCGCAGGGCATCTATTTTAAAAGAATGTTATGAAAGGCCTTCAGAGTAGGGGACAGTCTGGAATACAGATCCTTAAGTACTGGCTTCTCAAAAGTTGAAACTTCAGTGGGCACTAGGTAGATCGGAGGGTTAAAAGTTGATTTAGGACATAGACTCGTGTTGGTGGCAATGCTCACATCTTCATCCAGTGATTGGTTTGCAATTAGAAAGTGAAGCCTCACTTCCCGCAAAAAACTGGTGAATTTCTTGATGGAGCTGAAAGATGTCGCTTCTATTAGTTCGTACAAAACCAAGTCCTCGGTTGAGTACATTGGTCTCATCCTGGGTCAGTTGTCGCTGACTAAGGTTGATAACTAGACTGGTTCCCTGCTCGATCCTGGCTGTTGCATTGTTTTGGACATAGTCATGCTGCGGGTGTTGCGGGGAGATGTCGGAGGACTCCAGTGGACTTGTTGCCAGCATCTTCCTCTTGAGCAGCCGCGGCCCTGGCCTAAAAATGGCTGGTTGTAACCTGGTGGTGGCGGTTGTTGAAATCCCATCATGGGTCCATGTGGTACTGGTCCGAGAGATTGGTATGGATGATAATTCCAAGGGGTCGGTGGTCACCATTGTGGCTGTGGGGGGCCCTCACGTGGACCAAGCCATCTCCTTGGTCCTTGTCTCCGTGTATTATGTTGATAGTCATCTGTGCTGGTATCAGAATCACTGGAAAAATCTTCCCTATTCGAAGAGGAATAGTGTGAAGCATACCGTCTGCCACCTCTGTTGAAAACAGGTGCTTTATATGCTTCATCGTTATATGGAGAGACCTTCTCCAGTGCAAATTTAGGCAGATCCTTCTTGAATTTATTGATTTTGCTCGACAGCAGGGATTCCTTGAAGTCTTTGGTAGTTTTGTTGTTTTCTTCAAGATTCTTCTTGAAAATGGTGCTGCTCACTATGGTTTTGATCTCTGAAAAACTGTCATATTGACACTCCCTGATGACCCTGGGACTGTCGGAGCTCACTAGAGGACCCTCAACTCCAGCTGTTGCTGAGGATCAGTATGACAGGAGACCTGTGGACCTTCACGAAACAAAAGCTGTGCAACATCACTGGACCTGACATCGCCATTGCCATCCCAGACATCTACAAGATCACCCGCAGGGACCGCACCAATGGAGTCAGAGGAGGAATCGCCATCGTCCACAAGAACAGCATCAGGGTTCCAACGACCCTCTCAGCACCGCCGAACACATGCATTTCCAGATCCTCAAAGACCCCAACTCCACCCTCAGAGGCACCCACGTCTACAGACCCCCCCGGACCCTGACCCCAGTTCAGCGACTCCATCGCCGACTTCATCAGCATGCCCGCCCTGACCTCCACAGACTAAATCCTCCTCGGAGACCTGAACTATCACCTCGAGAACAACAACGGCAACAACTCCACCACCCTGATCGATAACCTCGCCAACCTCGGACTGAGGCAACTCGTCACAACGCCTACCAACTCTGACAGCCACACGCTTGACCCCGTCTTCTCCTCAAGATCCCACGTCTCCTTCCACTGAACTCCTCTGGACCGGCCACTGCTGCATCCACTTCACCTACCAGAAACCCACGACTCACCACCACACCCAACAGATCTCTCGCCGCTGCTGGAGCAAAATCACCGAATACCGACTACACGCGAACCTCGCTCTCAGCCCACCCACCGAAACCTCCAACACCGACGACGCTGCCCACAGCCTCAGACGCTGGATCGACGACTGCGCCAACACCCTCGCCCGCTGAAGAAACCCTCCTACAGAGACATCAGCAAGAGGGCCAGCTAGTTCACCCCAGAACTCCTAGCCTCCAAGCGAGCCTGCCGGAAACTAGAGATGAAATGGCACAGTGAGCAGACTCCGGACAGCCACGCAGCCCACAAGGACGCCATCCGCAACCACCATCACCTCATCAGGACTGCCAAGAGGACCTCCTTCAAAGACCGCCTCGACAACAATCCACACAATAGCAAGGAGCTCTTCAACATCATGAAGGCACTTTCCAACCCCAGCTCCAACACCAACGACATCCCGCCATCGCAAGCCCTGTGCGACTCCCTCGCCACTTTTTTCCACCGCAAGATAGCAGACATCCACAACAGCTTCAACACCCAGACAGCCCCAACAGACATCAACACAATTGACTCTCCGCACACCATCGACCACGACCCCCTGCTAGCCTGGACCAACGTGAGCATCGATGACACCATCAAGACCATGAGCACAATCCACTCCGGCTCCCCATCAGACCCATTCCCGCACCACATCTTCAGCAAAGCCAGCAGCTCCATCGCAACCCATCTGCGCAATGTCATCAATATCTCCCTTGAGACTGCGACCTTCCCAGAGAGCTGGAAACACGCCAAGATCAACGCCCTACTCAAAAAACCCAAGGCGGACCCATGAGACCTCAAGAACTTCTGGCCCATCTATCTGCTTCCATTCCCGGCCAAGGTCATCGAGAAGATCATCAACAGATAGCTAACCCGATACCTCGAAGAAAACAGAATTTTGAACCCTTCCCAGTCAGGGTTCCGCAGCAACCACAGCACCAAGACACCAAGACTGCCCTCATCGCCCCCACCGACGACATCAGGACCCTGCTGAACAATGGTGACCTCTCCGCCGCCTTCGATACCGTCTGCCACTGCACACTATGCGCATGCCTCCATGCCGTAGGGATCCGAGACAAGGCACTGGAATGGACCACCTCCTTTCTCTCCGGCAGAAACCAGAGTGTCCGCCTCCCCCCATTCCGATCCGAAGCCTCCGAGATCATCTGAGGCATACCCAAGGGATCTTCCCTCAGCCCGACACTGTTCAACATTTACATGGCCCCGCTCGCACACGTCGCCCGACAGCACGACCTCAACATATTCTCCTACTCTGACGACACTCAACTGATCCTCTCCCTCACCAAGGACCCCATCACCACCAAATCCAACCTCCACGAAGGAATGAAGGCCGTCGCCGACTGGATAAAGATCAGCCGACTGAAGTTGAACACGGACAAGACGGAGGTCCTCATCCTTGTCTCTAACCCTTCAGCCTGGGAGGACTCCTGGTGGCCGATGGCACTGGGGGCAGCCCGACACCCACCAACCACACTCGCAACCTGGGAATCATCCTCAACTAAACGCTCTCCATGACCAAGCTAGTCAAAGCCATCTCCTCCTCCTGCTTCAACACCCTCCGCATGCTCCGCAAGATCTACAGGTGGATCCTGACAGATACAAGAAGAACAGTCACCCAGGCCCTCGTCAGCAGCAGACTCGACTATGGAAACGCCCTCTACACGGGAGCCCCGACCAAGCTCATCAAACAACTGCAATGCATCCAAAACGCATCTGCGCGACTGATCCTCGACGTACCTTGCCACATCACCCCCACCTGAGAAACCTGCACTTGCACCCCGTCAACCAGAGGATATCCTTCAAGCTCCTCATCCACGCACACAAGGCACTCCACAAGACCGGCCCAGCCTACCACAACGGACGACTTTCCTTCTACATTCCCAACCGCCAGCTCCGCTCCACTGACCTTGCACTCGCCGCCGTCCCTCGCATCCGAAGAACAACCACCGGCGGGAGATCCTTCCCCACCTCGCCGCCAAGACCTGGAACACCCTCCCACTGAGCCTAGGACTGACCCAAGACCTGCTGACCTTCAGGAGGCTACTCAAAACCTGGCTGTTTGACCAGTAGCGCCCCCCCCCCCCCCACTCCCAGTGCCTTGAGACCCTCGCGGGTTTGTAGTGCGCTCTACAAATGATTGATTGATTGATTGAAGTGCAGAGTTAGGTTTGAGAAAGTTGGTAGGAGATTAGCAGTAGCACTGCCTTTGCTTTTCTAGGCACTATAAGCCATGCCCAATTGGTACTCTGGGAAGTGACACAAGCACGCTGCTGAAAAAATGTTAACCACGGCAGTACACAGCTACCACTCCTAGTGTGCAAGCTGAACTAGCCTACCGCTGGCTGCCTCCGACCATGAGGAGTGCATACCTGGTGCCTATGCACTTACTGTCAGTTTGCTTACGCCATGACCACTGCTGCAGTTTCCATCCTATTCTGTTATCCCTTTTGCAGCCACAGATCTCTCATAGGACCCTCGTGACCCCCTCAGGCCAGTACAACATAATTTGCCTGGAGGGGGCATGCTGAGTCCTGTGACCTGCTATGTGTGCAAGTGTGAGCATGAGCAGGAGTGAGGGTGCCTCCGGGCTCTGGGCTAGAGGCTAGGCAATAGAACTGCCTTGGTAGGTATCGGGCACAGAGGCCGGGAGGCCCGGTACCCCAATGCCTCACATGCAACACTGAGGCGTCAGCTGTTCTTGCCTCCTCTCGCTCATGATGCTCCTGACGAGTAACAGCATCTCCACATCCACATCACAGCATCTCCCAACTAATCACACCTGACATGGAGTCACTCTGGTGGTCCTGGATCAATGATGGAGGTCCAGTCCTTCTCACTGATGAAGGAGGGTAGCAGGGAAGCATGGTAGCACAGTGGCAGTCCTTCTTGTAGCAAAGTTGCACAGCAGTCCTTCTTCCGAATATTGCACAGGTCCAGATGTGTACTGTAGAGTTGGGTCTGATGGACCATTATTTACGCCTGGTGCCCACTTTGAAGTAGGAGAAGGTTCTGTAGATTTCCATCTCCTTGAGGTGCCAGGCATCCCCTTACTCCCTACCACAGCCCCAGTGTGAGTGTGTTCAGGCAGGGCCTTATTGATGTACCAGTGTGGCAGGTGACAGCTTTGATTTTACATTAAAAGGACTTTGAATTGCAATTCTTTACTAAGTCTGGGCAGTGAATTCCGCTCGCGGAGTTTGTGGAGGTCTCTGCACTCCACGTTACGCGGAGCTCGCAGAGTTCTGAAAAACTCAGCGTAGTGGAGCAGAGTTTTTTTTCCTCACTCACATTTGTCAACCTCAAGTTGGCGAGTGCAAGCGAGGATAATCCACCTCCCGTGATATTTTTCCTTGTTTGTGATCGTCAACGCCAAGTTGGTGAGAGCGAACACAGAAAATCAACCTTCCGGCGAGATTTCTCAATGCAGGCGGTCAGATTTCTCATTGCGGGTGGTCGCATATGCTTGCGACTGCTCGTATTGAGAAACGGTTTGTTCGCGTTGAGAAAGCTACTGCTGAGTAAAAAATCTACTCGCACAGCAGAAAGGAAGCAGCACCCGCTTGTGCTGTGCATGGTGTCGTTCACAATGATTGCACAGTGCGGACGAGCACCTAGAGCTGAAAATCACAGTGAACAGCATTAATCTAACTCACTTTGACATTTGCAGAACACCGCGTAGCGCGGCAGAGTTTTTTTGGCACTTAGCGGAGTTTTGCCTAGTGGAACTCTGTGAACTCCTCCCAGGCTTATTCTTTACATACAAAACTCAACCTGTCTATCTGCTTTCAATTAAAAATTAGCACTTATTAAATGTAATAAAGAAACCCAATGTCATCTCAATGTTATCCTATGGGAGAGGTAAGCTTTGCTGTAGTGAAAAACAAATTTAGGAATTTTACACTACCAGGACATGTAAAACTTAAAAGTGTATGTCCATCTTTTTAAATACACTGCACCCTGCACTCTGAGCTGTTCAGGGCCTACCCTAGGGCTGACTTAAATGTATTTAAAAGGAAGGTTTGGACCCGGCAAATAGTTTTTTTATGTCAGCTCGAAATGGCAGTTTAAAACTGCATACACAGGTTGCAATGGCAGGCCTGAGACATGTTTTAAAGAGCTACTTAAGTGGGTGGCACAATCAGTGCTACAGACCCACTAGTTACATTCAATTTACAAGCCCTGGGAATGTGGGGTATCACTTACTATGGGTTTTGAAATAAATGTAATGTGCCATTTTTAGATAAGCCAATTCTACCATGTTTAGGGGAGCGAGCACAAGAACTTTAGCACTGGTTAGCAGTGATAATGTGCACACATTCCCAAGGCTCAAAAAATTAGATTAGCAAAAATAGGAGGGGTGACGCAAAAATGTTTGGGGGAAGACCACACTAAGGCTGACAGGTCTAGATTCTCAAATCATTCTTTTCCTTGTAATCATTCCAATTTGGCCTTAATGCGACACTTCCAATGTCTTCCAACTCTAACCCACTGGTACCACTAACAAATCCAATTTTCTTATAACACTGTTGCCAACCATCAGTTCATTCTTTGCATGGAAGTAGTCCCACTACTGTCTGACCCCACATTTTACTCTCGGCCAAATTTGTTGGATATAATTGTCACCTTGCTGAAAACCTCATCTTCTCTCACACTTTGCTTGAATTTTTCCTCATCAAAAGCACTTTCCAGGACTTTGCTAACTGAATTCACAATTTTTCTTCCATCTGTACTAGCTCTTCTTCCATCACTGGAAAACTGGACAAAAAAATGGCTGTAACAGCACATGCTACTGGTACGTTCTCCAATCAGTATAGGTTCTGCTGGAGCCTTTGCTGCTATTTGACAATCCTCTAGGTGGTACAGGTCATTTCCTTAGTAGTAAACATGTCTATCATAGGCTTATGGTCTGTTGGCAATGTGAGGTCCCTGCCCAACTGCCATTCCCCCAGCATATCAATGCATTTTGTTCTATCTCTGAATGTGTTACATTTAATCCTATAAATGCTTTTGGGGCATAGTTCATGGATATCTCTTGACCACACTTTGTTTGCAAAAGAACAGCACCCAGATCATAGGTGCACGCTCCTTACAATACAAGGCTCATTTTTGTCAACAGCTTTTATGGGCACTGCCTCCACTATATCTGACCTCATCTATGTAAATGTTGTGGCACATTTATCGGTTCAAACAAATCCTTAAATCTGCTTCAGCAATTGGTATAACAATTGTGTCTCTTCAGCAAATCTTGGAACAAACCTGGAGTAAAAGATCCAGGAATAATCATATCTGCTCTTTGCTCTCTATAATTGGGCCATCCCTGACTGTCATCACCAAGCTTTCATTTGGAGCCAACTCATCCTTTAACATAATGTCCACTACCCATACCACTTTAATATTTCACTCTCTTGTGGGTCATGACCTTAACCCTCAGCATTATCAACACACTTTCCAATATTTCAACGTGCATCTGGCAGCTTTACCAATATACCAGAATAACATCCTGGA
The DNA here is from genome assembly GCF_964204655.1 of Triturus cristatus. Lineage (NCBI taxonomy): Eukaryota > Metazoa > Chordata > Amphibia > Caudata > Salamandridae > Triturus > Triturus cristatus. The sequence goes on along the minus strand of NC_140581.1, from coordinate 434,659,642 downwards.
AATATGTAACTCCATAAATTCCAATCAAGAGGGAATGCATCACTCTGTGAAAAATGGCCAAAGTTAGTGCCAGCCAACAGCATTCTATTAAAGAGATATGCCCCCTCTAGAATCACAAATAATTTCAAATGCCAGAAGTTTTCATAGAGTTCAATTCCGTGTGTTCAGTGTAAAGAAATCTGTAGCACTCTTTAACAGTGCAAACTTTCCAGTGATGTTTAGTTAGGATGCGCTCATCAACCCACATGATACTATCTAAATCACAGAAGTCCACACCTATCCTTAATGACCTACTTACCTTGTGCATTTGTACGGTTAGAGCCAACCTCTCTGAAATCCTGATACTGTGTATGATGTTATCTTTGCATAGCTTTTCTAGCTCTTAGTTATGTTCTGTGATAAATTGGATTGTTGGTTGGATGGGGTGTGAACCCTGTGCAACAACAGCCACAATCCCTCTTGGGATGAACGACAGAAGTCACCTAATTAACATGTGTCTAACCCTTTGTTAGCATGGCACAAAAAGGGTCAGGCTTAATTTCGAGCCAACGTGCAAAGTATTTAGGTAGTACACAAACAGTAACAAAATAAAAACACAACACAAGAAAAATCCCACACCATTTTAGAACAATAGAATAAATGTTAATAAATTATTTGACGCCAAAAAGGCAAAAATTCAGTCAGTAGAACCGAAGTTAAGAAATGTTAAAGTTTATGGTAAAAACTAGCACTTAGAAAACATTTGAAGAAATTTTTTTTAAGAAGGTAAAGTTCAGCTGGCTGTCTGGGCACTTTTAGCATCACCACCAAGGATAGAGGACCCCTTGGGGGTTTGAGACTTGTTCAGGCTGGGGCTAGGTGCAAGATCAGAAGGGTTGGAACATTTGATGTCCCTGAGGCTCAGATCTGGAGCCTTTTATGTCCCTGAGGCTCTACTCAGGAGGCCAGGAAACTATCCTGTGAAGTCACTGTGAGTTCAAGTAGTGGAACAGGGCTCAAGCAGCAGGAAAGGCCTATGAGGGTTCAAGATGACACCAGGCAGCAAACCAGTCCTTCCAGGTGCAGCAAAGCTGTCTTGTGGAGTACACAGCAGGCCACAGAAGCAGGCAATCCTCTGAGAGTCCTTGCGCAGGTCCAGGAAGTGAACTAAAGAGTGGGTCTGAGGGTCCTATTTTTATACCTGGTGCCTTCATTTAAGTAGGAGAGGTTTCTAGAGAATCACGTTTGAAGTGCTTGAAGTTCCCTGCTTCCCCTGCCCCTGGGTGTCGAAATGAACTTGCACAAGTGACAAGTCCTTTGTGTGAGGGCAGGGCACACCTTATTTAATTGCGGGTGCGGCTTTGCCCAGCTCTGCCCCCATGCTGCCCGTTGATGTGCCATCTAGGCACACCAAATCGCTTTATTGTGTGACTGTCTGGGAGAAAGAAACACACTCTAACTGCCAACTACAACCAGCTGTGTGAGACAGGAAGACACTGCAGGAATAATGTCTAAAAGTGGCATTTTCAAAACTGCAACTTAACATTCGACTTTACCATGAAAGAGAGTTTAATTTACAATTTCTCATACAACAAGCCTGAAATGTTTACCTGCTCCTAATCAAAAGTTAGCACTTATTCAATGTAATAAGACAACCCACTGTTATCCTATGGGAGAGGTAGATCTCACAGTAGTGAAAAACACATTTAGGAGTTTTTCGCTACCATTACATGTAAAACATAAAAGTACATATCCAACCTTTTAATTGTAATGCACCGTGCCCTAATAAAAGGGGAGTTGTACACAAAGGAGTACAACGTCACCAAACTCCCAAAGCTCAACAGACATGTGGTAAATGCTGCATGGAGGGTGTGATTAATACCCACAATATTTATATCTGGTTTTAGAAATTCGAACCATTAACCATTAAAACAAAATATAGGTTGTGATTAATAATGATGTTATTGTGATTCTTGAAATTATTGTAACTGTTATTATTATTGTTATTTATTGGGTTGTGCTTCTTTCACTATATGCTGCACGCGGCATTGCTGTACTATTCCATACTGCTATGATTTAAATATAAAGTTTTACCAAATGATTTAATTGAAAGTTAGGCAGATGACTGGGTGGGCAGAGAAATAATATTTACTTGATTGCAGGAGGCCACGTTGGAGTTCATGGGCACTTTTCTTCTCAGCATGAACATTACGTTTATTGTAGTTTTACATTATAATGATATAAGAAAACTAATTTTTACTGGATGAAACAGTTTGAAATTGAGATATTATTGGTAAAAAGAAAGCATTTTGAAGATACACAAGAACATTTGTAGTGAAAAATTGACCATATGACAACCGCCATATTATCAGAGATATCGCATTTCTTAGAACTGTGAATGGTTCCAAAGAGAGTCTGCAAAGGCATAAAATCAGTTAGCTCATGAAGAATGGTAAGTGCGTACATGGTCCATTAGCCTTCTGATGCACATACATCACCAGCTCCTGTGAGCAAATTAGGAAATCTAATTGTGGTAAGAACACTGAGTGGTCTGTTAGAATTTGATGCAGTTCAGACAAGTGGCCTTGTTGGCGTACCACTCTGCCCAAGAGAAATACTGTTATGCAACAAAAAGCAGGCATTAATAAAGCCAATAGGTCTATGTTTAATGTGCTAACACAGACAGTGTTAGCAAATTCGAGTGAAAGAAAAGGGAGGGAGCCAGAGGAGTGGAAAAAAAGGGCTATAGATTTAAAGTAGTTCCTCACACAGTTCCATGCAAGCACGTCAATCAATCAATCAATCAAACTCTTGGAGTGTATGACTACTCACCCACAAGGGTCTCAAAGCACTGGGGGGTAGCAGATCCACCGAGGGCCCTGCAGTTCAGTCAAAGAACCAGGTCTTGAGGTCCTTTCTGAATTGATGCAGTGATGGTGATTGCCTTAGGTGGAGAGGCAGGGTGTTCCAGGTCTTTGCAGCGAAGTAGGAGAAGGATCTTCCCCAGCTGTGGCCTTGTGGATACGTGGGATGGTGGCCAGGGCCAGCTGGGCAGAGCGGAGGTTTCTGGTGGGTACGTGCAATGTGAGGCGATGTTTAAGGTACACAGGTTCTTCGTCATGTAGACTTTCTAGGTGTGGATGAGGAGCTTGAAGGTGATTGTTTAGGTGACTGGGAGCCAGTGGAGGTCTCTCGGGCGACAGGCTGCGGTGGGGGATATTGAGGATGAGTCTGGCGGAGGTGTTCTGAAGTTTTTTTATGACTTTCTGGGTGATGCCAGCATAGAGTGCTTTGCCGTAGTCTAGTCTTCTGCTGTTGAGCGCCTGGTTAACTGTCTTTCTGAACTAGGTGATACTCCACTTGAAAGTCTTCTGGAGTAGGTGTAGCGTTTCGAAGCAGGATGATGATACAGCATTGATCTGGCGGTTCATGGAGAGCGAGGAGTTCAGGATGATTCTGAGGTTTCGTGCGTGGTCTGTGTGGGGTTCTAAGTGCTGTGGGCCACCAGGAGTCATCCAATGTGGAGGAGGTGGAGCCCAGGATGAAGACTTCAGTCTTCTCCGAGTTGAGCTTGAGGCAGCTGTTCTTCAACCAGGTGGTGGCGGCTTTCATCCCTTTCTGGAAGTTGCTCCTCGTGACTGTGGGTTCATTTGTGAAGGAGAGGATCAGCTAGGGTTCGTTGGCATAGGAAGCAATTTTGAGTCCTTGGTTCCTGATGATGGCTGTGAGCGGGTTCATGTAGATGTTGAAGAGAGTGGGGCTCAGGGAGGCACCCTGGGGCACTTCGCATCTGATCTCTGTGGGTTCAGAGTGGCATGGTGGTTGTCTGACTTTCTGCATTCGGCCAGTGAGAAAGGAGTGGAGCTGGAAGGATACACTCAGCCAGTAGTAGTAGGTGAGAGATGAATACTCCACTAGGCTTAATCAACACGTGAATTTAAAATTCTCAAGCTAATGGCTGAAAGATGCTGGTCAAAGAAAGCCAGTGGTTGAAAGAGGCAGACTAGTAGCCCATTATTTGTATATTCTTAGCAATAGGTTGCTGAACAGCTGTACTGTCAAAACCCACACCCAAAAAGCAATTAGCTGTAGATCTTAGCTCACTTCTCTTTCCAAAGGCTCTTATTTTCAGTTCTTGGAAATCAGCAAGCTTTACTTATTTGTTTCTTAAGAAGCAAATGCCCATGGCAACCCAGTAATAAAACATACATAGACGTAAGAACTGACACAATAAACACATTGTTTGGCATTATTACATGGCAATAAACGTTTTCATATTAATATGCCAAAAGACCAATGTAATGTAACTAGCATCAACCTGGGCATTACACTACCACTTTACGCATCCCTACGTGGGCCAGAACACTACAGTAGTGGCTGAAGTGCTAAATTATGCTGATGAACATACCCGGCCAATACTGACACGTCCAGGGGCTTACTTTCATGAAGTTCATTCTTTTCCTCGATACTTTTTCAATTTTGCCTCGCTTTTCTTGTTGTGTATTATTATGGAGGACATGTTGCTTTATTCAGTGTCACTAGGAAAAACAATTCTTCGTCAGTCTCCAGTTCTCCCACCATGGCTACTGCTAAGGCTGCTGATTTATCAGTGTATCATCACAAAGCCTTCTTTAGCACAGCCAATTTATATAGCTGTGGTGGGTGCTAACACAATGGTGTGTGGCTCATGTTTAAGGGGGCATTAAGGGGACATTGTACAGTTTGATTAAAGTCTAGTTCATAAACACTAAATCATATGAATGGGAGATGTAACTTTATATTAAACAGTCAGGGCAGACTTCACCAAAGGTTGCTGCACTCACATCTCCCAAGGGGATGTCGATATTTTTGACATCGATATTTATAACTCAATATTTGTGTATGGGGATATTTTAGGGATTGATATTCTATCCGTGAACCGACACACTCGTGCACCAACATGGAGTATGAGGTGCAACTCCACACTGTTAGTATAATTGCTGTAGGATGACATTGTTTTTAAATGGTTTCACTCTCTTTCTTTGCCTAGGTTTGTCTCAAGACGGTAAACTATATATTCATGGGATGATAGGGTATGGTATTTATTTATACACATAAATTCACCAGCCCTTGATGAGTAGAAAAGGATTACTGGTCCGGATGAAATGCCATGATCCTTTCGGAGAATAATGGGTATGCAACATGTTTACCTTTGAATTATATTAAAGTGGACCATTATATCCACCTCTTGCTTACCTTACATTTTTTTATCATGAAAAAGAAACCCAGGGGCATATCAGCAAGGGCCGGCGATAATTATCGCTCAGCGCTCTTAGTGTGAGGATAATTATCGCCGGCCAACTCTGAATTTCATCGCGGAGATAGCGTGCTATTAGCAACGCTTATCTCCAAAGCGATCAAATTCAGAGCGCAAGCTGCCAAATATGCGATTATCACTGGAAATCCAGCGATAATCACACGACTTTTGGCGATAGCTTGCTGATAGGGCCTCACATACTTAGCCATGATATCCACCTTCCATAGGATATCATGGCTAATTCAGTTTCAAAGCAGGCGTAAGGAAAATAGCGGTAACAGAGGTTATCGCTACTTTTCTTGTCGCTATGCTGCTTTGCGTGAGGCTTGATAATAGGAAAAATGTCGCTTAGCAACATTTCTCCCGTTATCCTGGGGAGGAACGCCCACTTTGCATCTCATTAGAGATGCAAAGATGGGCGTTAAGGGAAATGGCGATAAGGCAAGGTTTCACGCGGTAGCGTGACCTTGCTGATAAGGCGATAAAATTATCGCCGCTTTTCGTCTGAAAACGGACGCAAAAGCGGCGATAATATTTTATCGCCTGCTTGCTGATATGCCCACCAGTGATTAAAGTGAACCTTTGGACTCCTTTAGTTATTTTTAGCACACATTCTTCCTCCATTCTACTCACATCGAATCACTCACCCCACCTGACTCTTCATATCACCAAAAAGAGAAGAATTTCAGAAAAGAGTCCCCTTGAGGGGCCAGTTGGGTATCGCAGTGCTGGACCAATGAGGAGCTGTCCATGATAAAGCATGGCACCCTTCAGGGTGTGTGAGACCCCTTGCTCTTAAAAGCAGCACTTCCCCAGACTTGATCTTTGGCAAACCTGGAACTGCACATAGGAACTGCATACCTCTTTTTGTGTAGTTGTCATTAAAGTACCATAGGGCTTATTTAGGGGTTAGAGGATGGAATACTTCATCACAAATATGGTGGATAACCTGTGTGCTATATTACAAGTTCCATCGGCTATAATGCACTTTTAAACTAACTGGGGGGATATCTGCCATGTTTGTGATGGAGTATCTCACCTGCCAAACTCTGAATAAAGCCCTTAATCATTTGATATATAAGCAGGCAACACAGGGTTTTATCTTCATTTAAAAGATTGAAAGGTATGAGTTGAACATTTATTCCCTTAAGGCAGTAATGTCCATGTGGATGCAAAAAAGGTACACAATGCTCCTGGTTTACAGATACACCTTATAGAGCTAGTACTGGGTTTTAGTGGACCATCAACATTGAGACATTCAACTTTTCTCTTACTTTTGCGATATACCCTACATGTTTCAAAAGTGCTCTTCCTGTAGCTATTGACCAGTATCTCAATGTGCCTTCTTTCCAAGATACTGGAACGCATGTTATTCAATCGCCTCACACTCAATCTCACATTAAATAACGTACCACTCCCCTCTAATCGGATGGCTATACCCTTTAGTCCCCTAAAAAAGTACAGTCATATGTACCAAGCTTCATCCCTAATGCACATCACAACCAACTCTCATCCATTCTCAAACATTTGGACTTATCCACTGACTACTATATTGCAGATCATCCTACTCTCCTCTTCCACAAAGATTCATTAGGCATCACTGACATGACTCACAATTAGTTCACCTATTACAACTATGGTCACCCTCAGTCAGTTAGTTAGTACTCAGAGAGCTCAAAGTCTACCATGACCCTTCCGATAGCCCCTCAAGGCTCGGTCATCAGCCCTATACTTTTCTCACTTTACACCGCCTCTTCTAAGCACATCATCCTCTCATTTGGCTTCCCATGGCTATCCTCTTTATGCTGATGATACCCAAATCTTTTTCTCACTCACTCATTCAACATAACTAAAAACCTCAATAAACTTTTAAGTATTCATTAGATTTGATTATTGTATACGCTTTCTGGTAAATCTCCCCCGATTACTCCTGCTCAGCACTAGCCACATTTATAAACTTTGCTTTCCAAACTCTCCATGCCTCAACAAAAATACCCCCACCTAAGCATTCCTCACTGCCAAGAACATAGCCATACAAGAACAACTATCAACTGTATTCAACGCAGGTAATATTCTGGACTCCAACTGCCTCTCTAATACATTATCACATTACAAATTCTGGACCCCAGCTACCTTTCTAATTCATTATCGCATTACAAACCGACTTAGAATGCACACATCCCAACCTTTGTTTATTTTAGTTTGCAAATTTTTATTGAGTTAAATAAGGATTATGCAATAAAGAAAAAAATAAACAATCTCATATGTAAGAGGGAATACATAAAATAACGGAGAGAATATCAATATCATCTTTAAGAAGCATATCATCTAAATGTCATCCGTATGTAGAGATGTCCTTGTAACCATAACTTAATCATGTACATGTAGAAAATATTACATAATAATAAATAAACGCTATCAGAACAGGCAGGGTACCTTATATGATTCATGGTGGTTTAAAGATGTCATTAGGAGAATCACAAAGATTAGTTGAATATAGAACTAAATTTATCTAAAAAAACATAAAAGGCAACAATGAAGATTCTCCTCTAAAACCCAATGAAACTGGTGTGATAAAAGCTCTAAAAAGTCTGTAGTTATAACAAACACTATACCACCATGAGTTACCTTTCCAATTAATAGTACTCTGCAGAAATGAAATGTCAAGTAATAGATCAATTAGCTTATTACCTTTTGCAAAAAAAATCCATTCATCAGATGTACTTCCTAAAACACATTCTTGTAATTAAATGGGATATTAACATTGAACATTTTTGATGATTTGATATCAGAACGTTTCCGATAATTTGAACAAATAAGAACATTCAAAAAGCATATGTAATAAGTCACTGTTTAGCAAATTACATGAAGAGCAATTAGCAGAACAGTCTTGAGATAGTTTAAAAATGGAAGGGGTGTCAATAATAATCTATGATATATATCAAATAAGGACTGACTGCTCTTAGCAGATCTAGAAGTTCTTGTAATTTTAAATTTACATTATCCCTTGCAGCAATAAACTGTATTACCCAAATTAATTCAATAGACGATTTGGATCTAGTTGGTAGTTTTTAGACAACAACTTATAAATAATGGACCCTTTAGGGAAATTCACTAAAAGCAATGGGTAATTTATATCAGTTGCTGGTTAATTATAAGTGATAGGTAATAAAGATAATAAAAGTTAACCTGCAATAAGAGATTATACTTCTTTTCAGGGGCGGGGCTAGGCGCCTATCCGGAATGGCTGTTATTTCATGAGCTCCGCTGCGGCTGCAGGGGGCAGATGGGCCGACGTACCATCATTGACACATTCTCCTGCCGGCTCCTTGGGCAACGCTGGGGGAATATCTACTGATGCCGCAGGTTAGTTGCAAGGACATTTCCTTATCAATTTACTGACTCTTCTTGATGAATTTTGGCAGGAGCGCTGATGGGAAGGTCACACCCGCAATTTTGTTTCTATTTTCTATGAAGTTTTCTACTGCCTCGTAAAACCGCCTCTCCTGCAACTATAATAAGAAAATGACAATTACATTTTATTGATGTCCTCAAAAATATTGGCAGTTTTGGTTTCCTCTTGGAAGAGACTCTGGGAATTTTACAGAAGACTGCTTGCTTAACCATATTTTGCCTGTCGTTTCTGAACTTCTGTTGTGTCCATGTTGTTAATTTATTCAAAGACTCCTTTATGGGTAGGACCAGGACCCTCCAACTTATCACCATTAAGTCACCAAGAACATTACCAGAGCTAATAACTTCAATTCCTTTTCTGTTCTGGAGAATATGGAGGATTCTGTGGGGCCTTGTCAAGGTTCTTCCTCGTCTTCCTCTAGTTTGGTTCTACTATATCTTCCTCTACTACCAAAATGTCCTCCAAACTTCCTTCAACCTCTAATATCTCAACTAATAAAGGAATTAAAAAGGATGCTCCCTCGCCCATAAAGCCTATGGCTGCAATTTCAATTGAGTTTTTCCTTGAGGAAATCTGGGCCCTCAAGCCTTACAATGGAGGAAACCAATGAACAACTTAATCTTCTGGATGATAAATGGACATACATGGATAACAGAGGTAATCAGATGGAATGGAGGGTTAAATATTTTTGTCAAAGATATTCTGTAGGCTAAAAATGTTGCAATCTAAAGTATCGTCCTTAAAAAAAGCATGCTGAAGACATAGAGAATCACAACAGAAGAAATAATCTGCACAATAAATGGTCTGGTTGAAGGTGTGGAATGCTCAGATCCCACATCTTTCTTCCATTAATTTCTTCCCAAGGTCTTGGCCCTGCCTACCTCCCCTCTTTTGAATGTAAAAAGGGCACATTGACTTGAACATTCTTCTCTCTCTGTATTATCTTCACAGAAACCTAGAGGAGTTATCATTTATTATTTAGAATATTTAGATTTACTCAAATTATCAAAGCAACCAAGGCCAAAGTTCGTATCTTATGGTTCAGTTCCAATGTGTTTTTTGCACAAGACTTTGCCAAATCTACAGCGGCCAGACAAAACATATTTCTTAATATGCTACCAGCTCTTCTCTCTCTAAATGCCAGATTTGGTCTCTTCGACCGTTGTTCATTCAAAGTATATTACAATCACAAAACTACCACATATGAAGATCCTTCTCTTCTGCAAAAACGTATTGCTTGCTGCAGAGGAGAGGTGATGGAAACTTCCAAACCTAATGTTACCTGATTTTCTGGAGTACAGAAATTTTCTAATGGATCATTTCTGATACATTCTTGTCATCATCCATTTAACTGACATTTATATAGCCTGCTCAATGTTTTCACACCATGTGTGTTCTAATTTGTTGCTAATATGTTTATTTCCCCTCCTTTTAGGCATGCTCCATGTATCTTCAAGATTACACAGATACCGTTTTATGTGGTCTGGTCTCCCAAACTTTGTCGGCTGTTTCGGAGTTTGGTTGTGTCATCCCCCTTACGTGGCTCCACCACCCCTAATCATTTGTTTGTTATATAGTTATGTCCTTTTTTTTTACTTTCTCCACTAAGTTTGTTGTCTATTTTCCTCTCTTTACTCTTTTTCCTACTTCCCCTTTTCATATGTCTATCCTTCATTCTTTCTTTTCTTATGACTGCATCCAACTTGGCATCACCTCTTTGCTTTCTTTTTCAATTATTTAATCATATATTCATTGTTATTGATTTTTTACTGTTATCGTTATGTACAAAATGTTATAGAATTCTTGCTACACCTTAAGTGGCTTTAAGAATTATTTCATAGAATATTAAAGGTTTGGGTTCTTCTATGAAATGTCAAAGGATATTGACACACATTTCTAAACTAAACAGTGATATTGTCTTTTTACAAGAAACTGATATATCCAAAAAATATATCATTAATCTTAAAAAGCAATGAGTTGGACATATTGTTTCTTCCCCGGGTACAGGAAAGGCAATGGAATGGCTTTACTCTGCAATAAAGCCTTGGATATTCAAGTTATTTCCAAAGACTCAGACTCCATCGGCAGATGAGTTGCTGCTGTCATAATTATTTGTAACCCAACCCTACAAGAACACACTTTGTTCTATCTTGTCCATTTGTCTCAATCTAGAATTGACTATTTGTTTGTTTCAAAACCTCTTGCGCAACATATTATACAATCAGAATTTGGTTCCATATTGATTTCTGATCATGCCCCTGTTACATTGGATTTAGATCTCATCCCAGATACTCCTGGCAATGAGTGATGGAGATTTAATAACTCTCTTCTCCTAGATCCTAATTTCACACATCACTTTGCAGTTTTGCAAAATATTTTTTTACTGCTTTTAAGATACCGAATATATCCCTCAGACTATTTGAGATACCTTCATAGATACCTCAAGAGATCTCATTATTTCCTTTGTAGCTCACAAGCCTTCCGCTAAGACATTGCTTCAGACCCTTACAGTATTAAACAATTAGAATACACATACTACACTTCTAAATCTAAAACATTTCTGGATGAATTGATTCAAACCAAATTTGCCTTTAATAAGATTTCAATGGAAAGCTCTACTTCATATTGCATTAAGTCCAGTGCCAAGTACAATGGAGGGCCAAAATAAAGGTGGGAAACTTCTTGCTAATTACCTTAAAATTAAAAAGATCGTATAAAGTAGAATGTATCTTCTGTACTATTAATCACACTGTTCATAAAAATGGAGATATATTGTCTGAATTTACTAATTACTTCCGGAATCTATACACGCCAGAATCTCATGCAAGTCAGGAAGATATTCTTCAATATTTATCTTAAGAGAACAGTCTGGCTTTAGTGAAGGATGGCACATTTCCGATAGCACTAGATTATTTTTTAATGCTTTAAGTACAAATCTTATAGACACTTTTTAGCAGCTATTTCTCTACTTGCTGAAAAGGTGTTTGGCCGAGTTAGTTGGCCTTTTATTTTCCCACTCTTTCTTGGTTCCGTTTCAGTCCTAAATTTATTAATTTGATTTCTCTGTCATAGTCTTCTCCCAAGGCATTCTTCATTGTGAATGGTCTTATTTCCCCATCATTCTCAGACAAGCCTCTTTTTCTTTAGCTCAGGAGAAATCTAGTACACCTCTCCTCTGGATTAATGTTGAAAACTATTCTTCACCCTATTTCTTTTCGAGAATTTCTATCTTTTACTTGGATATATCTATCTATGTCCATTCCTATTCTAAAAAATGCTTGTAAGCGTTTATATCCTATTTTTGTCTCCAATCATAATATAAAGAACAATTTCTCCATTCCTCAATTTGGCATAGTAACTATGTTAAAATAAATAATAAAACAATTTTTTGAAGTCCTGGCATGCTAAAAGTCTAAGATGGGTTCATCAACTCTTTGATAATGATCCTTGCCTTCCTTTTGCACAAGCTCAACAATATTTCTCCTTTCCTGTCTCATATTGTACTAAATATAAGTCGTTAATATTTGTGATTCATTCAACCTATGAACAACTTTCACAAAATATACTTTCTATTACTTCTACCCCTTCCCCAATTGACTACAACCTTGGTATCTTTTTTTTCAGCAGCCCAAATTTATAATAAAACACCTTCTCCTCCAGAAGATCGAGAGAAAACACATCTGAAGGTACAATGGAAAGATGACTTACACAGCTCTTTTTCATATCAGTTATGAAACAAGATCTGGCTTAAGCTACTGAAATCCTCTAGAGCAGCTAATACTATTCAAACTTTATTTTTTAATTACAATAGACTCATGATTGCCTCAGCCACTTTACATAGAATACATCCTACCCCCCTTCTCTTGTTGGTCCTGCAAAATCACTCCCTTTGACCTCAAACATATGCTATTTGAATGTCCTTCTACATATCAATTTTGCTTGAAAGTCTGTAAACAGATAAATGCTATTTTTCACATACAAGGCCCCTTTAATTTCACAAATATATTTCACTGCAGAATCTCAGAGAATTGGTCTTCTCATTCATATACATTTTATGTATTGGATTTACTTCTTGCAGTTGGCTCTCAGCAGATCATCAAATCATGCAAAGACTCCTCTAAGAATATCCTTTCAATCCTGGTGGTACCCCAAACTCCATGATTCTCTACTACTGTTATGTATAATTGTTATAAATGTAACTATTGGGGCGTGGCTTGGCTGCCGAGCGGAATGGCTGCCTGAAACCGCAGCTCCGCCGATCGAGCACAGAAATCCTTCAATTATTAGCTGAACTGGGGTGCGAGCTCGGTCCTCCCCGCCCGAGACGGTAGTCCTGGGTGTCCGCCCTGTGCTCTGGCTTTTCTGACCCCGTCGGCGGCTTGTGGACGGAGAGCGGCCCGCGGGCGGCGCGGAGTCGTGGCGGCCTACACCATTCGCTAGAGCCGGGGCCTTGCGTGTGGAGTGCCCGAAACCTATCCGAGGGGTGAGGCAGAGGCTGTTCGCTCGCCCAAAGAAAAGCGCACCCCGGCGAAGGTCTCACCCCCTACGGCTGTCGGAGTGAAGCTGAGGAGGCGGCGGCTGGTGTGGAAGACCGCCGAACGTCCGCCCCTGGATTGCACGACGGCGCACGGCGACGGGCCCGGGCGGCTGATCGCAGTGGCGGCCATTTTGCCTGAAGCAGAAGTCCCATGGTCGAAGGTTCCAGGGAGACGATCGGAGAGACGAGGCCGGCTGCCGTACATACCCCGACAATACTGTGGTGAGGTTGGAGCGTTGACCTGTTATGTGGAAAGTGCACGGCTGTACTAGGGTTGTCCTGCTCCGGCGGCCTGAGCTGTGACTCTCCCCGCCTGCTCTGCTTAGGGTGCGCGCCCCGCTATTGGAGGCCCAGCCATTCAGCCTACCTACTGGGACTAACCGACCTGCTGCCCTCGGTGAGACGCTGAGGGTCGGCGACTGGCGGTGACTGGTCGCGGCCGCCAGGGCATACTCGCGGCGCCGGGTGGCGGCTGGTGAGTGGCCATGGGCAAACCGGACACGCGGCAGCCGAAAATCACTTTCGACAAGTCCAAGCAGAAGCCGCCGGACCCAGACCCAGACTTCCGTGAGGCCGAATCTACTCGAGCGGACCAGAGGGGTGCTCAGGAGGCGGACATTAAGGCCATGTTTCAGGAACTGAAAACAAGCTTACATGGCATCGATGGCAAAATGGATGCGCTGGCTGCCCGCATGGACGGTATCACGTCCCGCATGGACAAACAAGAGGGGAGAGTGGAATCGCTCGAAACACGTGTGGCCGACACGGAGGAAAATCAGACCGGCCTTGCCGGCCAACTTCGGGGCATGGAGAAGATTCTAACACTCATTCAGCAGAAAAATGAGGATTTGGAGGCGCGCTCGCGGCGCAACAACGTCCGCATCACGGGTGTGGCGGAAACGACGGACATAACCAGCATGGAGCTCTTCGTCGAACAAATGTGTAAGGATCTGTTTGGGTCGGGATTGTCTCCGATGTTCCTGGTCGAGAGGGCTCACAGATCACTGGGGCCCAGGCCTAAACCCGGTGCACCGCCCCGGCCTATTATTGCACGAATCTTGAATTATAGGGACCGGGACGTGATCTTACGAATGGCAAGGGACATATCGGACTTGCAATACAGGGGCAACCACATTGCACTATACCCGGACTATACGATGCAGGTTCAAGCCGCCCGAAGGGAATTTTTGCCGGCGAAGAAACTTTTTCAACAGGCGGGCACCAAATACTCCCTCATCTACCCTGCTAAACTCCGGGTCCAAGGTCCCGGTAAGCCATCCTTTTTTGTTGACGCTAAGGCGGCTATGAAATATGCCAAACAACTGTTAAAGGACCAAAAGGCTCAGACACCGGCAGTTGACCCGGGCCAGCGGGACAGGCTAAGTGACGTTGAATGACTACTCCTGTTTGCTTCTTGTTAAATCGCTGGGTGTCGCCTGGCTACGCTGTGCTGGGCCATATTGAGAATGTTTAATTCCCTGGAGTTCCAATTTCAGATGCTATGAGGGAGCTGAGCAGGGCTGCGGGATTGGGGGGGGATGGTCCTTGAGCTGGTACACTAGTCTCGCGCTCGATCGCCCTGTCACAAGTACAGGGCCTGTAGGTGGCCAACCTGCGTACCTCAAGGGATGATTCCCATTCACTGTTCACATTTAGAGACTGTAGTTACAGTTGTTGTAGTTGGGAGGGGGTCCAGGGAGTTCATTGCACAACCTGATTGGGGGGTTGGAGCGGGAGGATTAGGGGTTTGGCTGGGGCTGGGGGTTTTTGTTGTGTTTTATTTAAGTTTCAGAGCCGGGTCGGAGGTGGCGAAAACTGCTATTGAATCACACGTTGTGCGCAGCGCGCTGTCATGTCGACAGTCACCTAGCAAGAGGTGTACTGGCATTTACCGGGCAGGCTGCCCAGCTGGCCGGGTGGGATATGTGTTGTCTGACAGGGACGGGCTGCAGGAATCGATGCAACGAGGAACGGGTCCGTGGCCTGCTCGAGTTCTATTTCCCTGCTTGGTGCCTGGTGGAGGTTCCCTGCCCTGTTGGCGGGCGTGCGGATTGCTGTGGCATTGCCGCCCTCATATATTGGGACCCGCTGGATTGGAAATGCGTGCTTCGAGAGTTGGTGTGACTTGGCCGGGTGACTGGGGGGTAGGTGTATGCTTGAGGCTTGCCCGACCTCTGTTAACACGTATGGTGCGGTGAATAGCATAAAGTGTATTACCTGGAATGTACGGGGCATGAATGATAGGCGGAAAGTGAGACTGATACAGGCCTTTCTGATTAGGAAGGGTGCGGACATTTGCCTTCTGCAGGAGACGCACCTGACGGAAAATGCTGCGCAGCTGCTCAGACACAACCGATGGGGTGAGGTAGTTCACGCTCACTACTCTAACTACTCTAGAGGGGTGGCGATACTTATCAGAAAAGGGCTTCACTGGAGGACGCATGAGGAAATCAGGGACGCGGGGGGCAGGTTTGTTCTGTTGGTAGGTTCGCTGTGCGGCGCGAGAGTGATTCTGGTGAATGTTTATGGCCCGAATGACGATAATCCAGATTTCTACGAGGGATTGTGGCATAAGGTGCGGAACTGTGGACCTGCTGCGATACTGTGGGGAGGAGACTATAATGTGGTACTGTCAGATACTGCAGATAGGCAGGGCACCACTCGGGAACATCACCCTAGGGCGTCGGAGGCGCTTGGCCATATTATGCAAGAGGCAGGGCTGGTGGACTCCTGGAGGACACTGCACCCTGAGACCCGCGCCGGTACGTGTATCACAGCTCATCGTGCGGCCTGGTCCAGATTGGATTTCTGGCTGCTGTCCAGAGATCTGCACTCATCGGTGTTAGAGGTGACTCACTTGTCGCGGTCACTTTCTGATCATGCCCCGGTTTGCTTAACGATATCCACCCCGCCGCAGTACATTCAGCCGTTTAGTTGGAGATTCCCGTCCCGGGCTCTGCGCGACCAGGTCTTCCAGCACTCTTTGCGGGAAAAACTGGAGGAATACTTCGCACTAAACGAGGGCTCAGTAGATTCACCTGGCGTGCTCTGGGAGGCCTGTAAAGCTGTGACAAGAGGCCACTGCATGGCGCTAAAAACTGGGGTTTTACGCTCCATTAGAGCTACTCTCGGCAGGTTGGAGTCTGAACTGGCTCGGCTTGAAGCTGCGATGGTGGCATCCCCGTCTGGTGGTGCGAGTGCAGACTTCAGGACGAAACTGACCGAGTATCAAGAGGAGGCTGAGAGGGAGGTCAGGTTCTTGTCCAAAGATTCTCAGGCCAGGCGTTACGGAGAGGGTGATAGAGCTGGCCGTACACTAGCAAATCTGCTGCGCCCGCCACGCGGGTCGGAGCATATTCTTGAGATACAGGAGTCGGGGGGTGCAGTAATTCGAGATCCTCCGGCTATACTGGCGGTGATGACAGACTACTATAAGGACTTGTACACCTCTAAGGTGTCCCCTGACGACACCATTATTAGTGATTACCTGGACACCATAGCTCTTGCGTGGTTCAGTAATAGTGCCCGACAATATATGGACCTCCCCTTCACGCAGGAGGACATTCGAGCGGTTATAGCCGCTATGCCGCTCAGCAAGGCACCAGGCCCAGACGGGCTGACGGCAGCCTTCTACAAGGAATACGCAGACCTACTGGTCCCTCGCTTGCATAATGTTTTTGAGGAAGCGATGGAGGTTGGCATCCTCCCTGCCTCGATGCGAGAGGCCCTCATCATTACGCTGCTTAAACCTGGCAAGAATCCTGTTACCCCGGACTCATATCGCCCACTCTCGCTAATTAATCTTGACGCCAAAATCTACGCGAAACTACTCGCTGACCGCCTGAAACTTATGCTGCCTCAGATAGCGTTGTCCGATCAGTCGGGCTTTGTGATGGGGCGGTCCACTTCCCACAATCTTAGAGTGCTGTTTGGGCTCCTGCATTATTTGGATCCCAAGGTACAAGCCGCGGCCGCATTGCTTGACGCCACTAAGGCGTTCGACTCACTAGAGTGGAAATTCCTACGGGCGTTATTCACTCGCATGGGTTTCAGCCCCTCCTTTGCCAGGCGTATTGGAATAATCTATAATCACCCGACGGCTAGGGTACGGGTTAATGGTCAGACGTCTTCCCCGATCCCCATAACAAGAGGCGCTCGGCAGGGCTGCCCCTTGTCGCCACTGCTGTTCGCTATTGCGACGGAGCCGCTGGCGGCTCGTTTGCGCCAACACCACACCCATCGCAGTATCGGCTTCACGTCGCGTGGCCTGCTGGTCTCTATGTACGCCGACGACATAACCATATATTTGATGAATCCATCGGAAAACTTCGACCCACTGATGCGTGAGGTGACGAGGTACAGCGGCCTCACGGGTATCGATATCAACTGGTCAAAGTCGGCGATGTTCCCGCTGACGGACGGTACGAGTCAATGCCACACGGAATTCCCGATCGACTGGGTCACTGATGAGATTAAATACCTGGGCATACGGTTTAGCCGATCGATACAGGACATATGGCTGGCCAATTTTGGGGTGGCCGTGGAATGGCTGGAGTGCAAAGTGAAGCGCTGGAAAGCGCTGCCACTATCTCTGATGGGCCGCATAGCAATTGCTAAAATGGTGGCCGTTCCTAAGTTTCTTTACTTATTCGTAAACATCCCCGTGCCACTCACTAAGTCGTTCTTTCGCCGGCTCCGCTCCGCCTTGATTGAACTGGTCTGGGCGGGTAAGCAGCCCAGAGTGGCCTGGAACCTCCTCACACTTCCCTTCCGTCAGGGGGGACTCGCGGCCCCGGACATGGAGCTATATGCGTACAGTGCTCAGGCCCAATATCTGCACTACTGGCAGCACCCGATCCCTTACCAGCCGCACGTGGCCATCGAGATGGATGTTGCGGCCCCCTGCCCCCTTCGTGCAGCGGCATATCAGAGATACAGACGCTCCAGGGACGACATTGACACTGTTGAGATGGTACGCTGGGCCTGGTCAAGCATTGCCAAACGTGCAGGCGTAGATGACTTATATGCGCCGAGTATGCCCCTCGCGGATAATCCACTATTGGGGCCATTGACGGACGCGGCAGTGGCGCGGCGGGCGCGGGCCTGCGGACTGAAGGTGGCGGGGGACTTGTACCCGGACGATACCTTCCTCACAGTGCGGGACATGGCGGCAGCGCCGGAACCGACGGCCTCGGAGCTCCTTCTCTACTATCAACTGCGGTCCGCCTGCAAGGGCAGGTACCCTATGTTTCCAGAGGCTCCGCCGACGATTGCGGCCTTGGAGGACGTACTCTCGAACTCCTCCGCGCGCAAACTGATCACACGGATCTATAGAGCTACTCAAAGCACGGCTCCGGTTGCGCACACTGACTCCAGATCCGCGTGGGAACTCGAAGCGGGTATATCTATTACCGAGAAGCAGTGGGAGTACTGTTGCTCCCAACTTGAAAACCTATCCCCTAATTATAGGCTGCGGTTGGTACACTTCAACTATCTGCACCGGACCTACCGGACGCCCATTCAATTGTGTAGGATGGGTCTGCGGTCTGATGCGTGCTGTTGGAGATGCGGTGCGCAGGATGCCGCGTTCTATCACCTTGTCTGGGTGTGTGGCCCCATACGCAACTTCTGGATAGCAGTCTTCAATGCCGTGGGGCAGATCGTGGGGATGGTGCTGGGGCCGGACCCACTTGTGGCCCTATTGGGATTCGTTAGAAATGTGCCCAAGACCTCACGTAGGCTTGTGGCCATTTTATTATTACTTGCTAAGCGTCAGGTAGCGCTACACTGGAAGAAGACAATGCCGCCAAGCGTGAAGGCCTGGATAAGATCGGCGGTGTACTGTAGGGAGCAGCTGACCTCATACTGGGACCAGCTGCCGCAGCGCTCGCGGCCTGTAGATATCTGGCAGCCACTGGTAGACTGGTTGGCTAGTACGACAGCGTTGGAAGATGACCAAGCGGGCTGATCGTGGCTTAAATGACGTGGAGAGGTTGGAGTTCGACTGTGGGGTGCTGTAAGTGGTGATCCGCCTGGCATAAGTGATCTGGGATATGGGGTTCGTTCTCTGAGAGGGGTTGTCTGTCGCTTGCTCTGTCTGGGCGGGCTGTGGGCGCAGCGTGAAGATGATTATGTCATATCGATCATTTACTGTTTGCTTTCCTTCGACTCGGGCTCTTTATTAGTTCTGTTTTGTTTGTTCCATTGTAAGATGCTGTATTGCCATTTGAAAGTACGATCTCAAATGCTTGGGCGGAGTTCCGCCTCGTATACTAGCTGCCTGCCTCCGGGTTGTTGGCTGAATAGCGGTGTACTCTTCGATGGAACAATAAAGGTTTTTGAAAAACAAAAAAAAAAAAAAAAAAAAAAAAATAAATGTAACTATTAATGTACATTTATTTCTTAGGTTTTAACAATGAAATTGTATCTCTATTTTTTTTTATAGGACATAGTTAAATTGTATATGCTCCATTATTTTTTTTCTATTTTTCTTCTTATCCTTCTTCCCTGTAATTATTTTCTCTTGCTTGCTGTGTACTCCTATGTTTTTCTAATCAAAATGTTTTACATGATTGTATATTTATCTGTTATATTACCGGAAATGCTAAATAAACTTTTTCATCTGAACTTTAAAAAAAAGTGATTATACCTCTTTTCAAATTAAATTGTAAGATTGTGTTTAGTTTGTAAATCAGCAAATTACATTAAATTGTTGTTATCAAACAGTTGGTGAACTCAATTAATAGCTTTCTCTTTCCATTCCTTCCAAAAGTCACGTTAGTCTCAACTTTATTATGTTTACTATACAGTATAATGGAATAAAGAAAATACATTTTCTTGAAATTATCTTTATGCGAGTAGGGATGTAAATGTTTCCATGAATCTTTCAAGAGGGTAACATAATATGGTTTTAGAGCAAAAGACAAATAATTCTTAAAAGAAAAGAATAAAAAATATATTTCTCAATATTCACCCAAATAGGTAGAACTAGGACTGGGTGGAGTTTTTAATTCCACTGGCGAAAATGGATCAATTTAGTTATTCCACATTACTCTAAGGCGGAATTACTATTTAATTCCACTGTTCCTGCCGGCAGAATTGAATCAGCACTGAATTGGTGCTTAAAGAGGGCTGAGAGGGAGCAGCCCCTCTTTTTTAGAAACCACTGCAGATTAAACGTTAATCTGCAGTGATTTTTAAATATAGAGGGACTGCTCCCTCGTCCAGCCCTGTTTAAGTACCATTGCAGTGCACACACCCCTCAGTGACCTTATATAAGTATTTAAGGGCACCAAGGGGTATGCATTGGTGTGGTTAACTGTCTGTACCATTACATGCTTATGTAAGGGCACAGAGGTATATGCACTACACTGGAGTACACATCATACCCCTCGGTTCCCTTACATAAGTATGCATGGGCACCGAGGGGTATGCACTGCACTACAGTGCAGGGCATACCTCTTGTTGCCCTTGCATAAGTATGTACTTGCATTAAGGGGTATGCACTGCACTGTAGTGCACTCCATACTCTTCGGTGCCCTTACATGATTATGTAAGGGCGCAGAGGGGCATGCACTCCATAGTAATACCCTCAGTACCCCTCGTGCCCTTACATAACTATGTAAGGGAACCAAGGGATATGCACTGCACTACAGTGCAGCACATACCTCTTGTTGCCCTTTGATATGTATATAAGGGCACTGAGGGGTATGCACTGCACTGTAGTACACTGCATACCCCTCGGTGCCCTTACATACTTATGTAAGGGCACTGAGGTATGCACTGACATACAATGCAGTGCATAACTCTTGTTGTCCTTACATAAGCATGAAAGAGCACCAAGGGGTATGCAGTGTACTGGAGTGCACTGCATACCCCATGGTGCCCTTACATAAGTATACAATGGCACCGGGGGTATGCACTGGAGTGGATACCCCTTGGTGCCCTTACATACTTATGTAGGGGCATCTAGTAGTATGCACTGTACATTGTGGTGCTCCCTAGTGAAATTCTGCAGAATTTTAATGTAATTCCATGGAATTCCATGGATTGAAACTATGCTAATTCTATCCACCCCTAGGTAGAGCGCATCGATTTCAGACTTTAGCTAGTATGAAATCTGTTTGAAGCTAAATGTTTTGTGATATGAATTAAAAATTTGAAAAGGTAACACAACCTTGGTTTTTATCATTTTTTAATTTGGTCAAGGATGTACAATATCTTTTATTATTCCATAAAATGTCTGTAAATTGTAGTCTATTTTTTTAATTTTTCAGGGAAATATGTACTAGAATCATGGGCAAAGTGTCCGTAGTTTGTACATAATCTTTCATCCTATACTTCCTTGGTGATAAGACAAATTAAATTCAAATGTTCTATATGAAGAACCAGATGTAATAAATTAATTGAAGAGTTGATATCATTTTGATTATAGAGCTTTTGAGAAGGGTAAGAAAAATTCAGTTATGAAACCATCCCGGCATGGAGACTTGCCCTTCTTAAACTATCTATACCCATAGTGATCTCATGGGGGGTGATATCCTCATCACATTTGAATAGTCTGGTCTGTAAATTGATCTCAAGAAAAGGTAGATAACATGACAAGTAGGGTAAGTTTCAGAAGAATATAATTTTTTTAGAAAAGGTGAAGAATTCTTTTACGATGTCCACATCTTAATGAACTTGAATACCATCATTGCCATATATTGTTTCTACTTTGCAGTGTTCTTTTTAACTTTGAGGTCATTTTTCTTAAAACTGTATTTTATTGCTTTTATGAAAACAGTAAATAACATACAGTGCCAAAGTTTTAGGTTATACAGAAGACACCAATGAACATGGGGTGGAAGCAAATACAGAATGAAAAGAAAATCATCATACTAGATATTGCAGCGCCATGAGTGTCCCAGCTTTCATTCACATTAACCAAATAATTGAGCAAAAAACATCAGGAAAGAATCATACCATAAAGCCCACCTGGTCGTCACATATATATTGCCATGATCGTCAACCAGAATATTCACTCAGCCACCGAACTACTGTCCGTATCCGAGTCCCCATCTTCTTTGAAGCATTCTAGTAATTGGGCCCAGAGTATTATCTCCTCTGTCACCTTATCATCAGTGCGGGGACATTGCATGTGTTGTTCTTCCACCACACCTCTTCATAATAAATCCCTCAGCCTCTGAGTCACCAGTGGTGCACTAGTGTCCAGCCAGCCAATAGCCACGCAAACTTTTGCTAGGAGAAGCGCCAACTGCACAAGCTTATATGGAAGTTTCCGTCCTCTACGTCTGCCCACCACACTCAACAAGCATGCAAGCGGCACAAGAGGAATTGCGACACCTGTGGCACCCTCCATTTTGGGTGTCACTTGCCCCCAGAAAGTCTGGATCTCGTTGCACTCCCAGGCCAGGTGCAGGAAGGTAGATTCCACCTCCCCGCAGAGGATACATTTAGCTCCTCAAGAGGGATCCATTTTATTCAGTGTATACATAAGTGGGGTGTAAAAAATGGAAATGAAGCTGCTTGAATCTACAATTACAAGACACAGTGTGCAGCAAGGCCGCAGCATGGGCCAAGTCTGTATACGAAATGGGTTCCCCAAATTCATGCTCCAAGGTTGCTTGGTATGGCTACTTGACCATATCACTCCTAAGAGCCCTACAGAAATGGGTAATCAGGTATCTCCCCTCCCCCATCTGATGAGGCCGCCCAACACATCCAAGATCCGCTGCACCACTGGAAAATCGCACCACACCTCTCTCACCACACTCTCTAGTTTAGCATAGTGCAAACAATTACATGGGCCAACCCAGAAGGAGTCCAGAACCTCCTAGAAGGAGAGAAAAGTCTGCCCCTGATAAAGATCTACCACCACCCGGCATCCCCCCACTTTCTGCTGTGACATGGACCCATCAGCATCAATAACTCAAAATGGGGCCAGAACCCATAGTTGTAGCTCTCTATCAAAAGGGCTCTCCGGACTATTCTCTGGACCCCCCCCTCGCAGATCCCAGCATTGACCTGCACTAAGTAAGGCACTGGATGCTTTGACCGGCTTCCTGCATTAATTATTGCACCAAGGTCCCCCTCCAATCCCGTTCCTCAGCAGCCGTTTCTCAAAATTAGATGTCTCCGTCAACCAATGTGCTGCATGCTGCAGATATGCTGAATTATCAAAAAGCTGTATATCAGGGACTGCCATACCCCCATCCTCAATGTCCCTCTTTAGTGCTGCCAATGCCACCCAGATGCGATGTCCAGCCCAGATCAGGGAAACCAATAAGCTATCTAATCTGCAAAAGAACCTGGCCTTAAGTGGGAAAAGTGAATTCTGCATGAGGTACAGGCATCGCTATAACTGCTCTACCCATTACAGAGAGAGGGAATTTATTCCAAAATGCAATCAAATTCTCAAGCCCACCCACGACTGTAGATGTTTTTAAGCTTATGCTCCGCCTCAGTGTGTGTGACCCAAATCCCTAACCATTGAAACCTGCATGGCTCCCAACGGAGCCCCACAAGAGGCAGCTGTCTAGGGGTCTCCTTACTAATGCCCCCAAGGGGAACAAAAGTAATTTTTGTACATTAACTTTAAGACCAGAGACCCCACCAAAAGCCCCTTGAAGCTGTATTAAGAGCGGTACCAACCCTACGGGAGATTGAACATAAATGAATGCGTTGTTCGCATACAGCAATACCACATGAGTAGGAACTCCCACCTGGAGCTTCCATGGTGTCATCTCCCTGTGTAACAACAAAGCAAGGGGCTCAATTGCAAGCGCAAAGAGAAGGGGTGAAGGAGGACTTCCCTGTCTCGTGACTCTGCCCACTGTCCACGACTCTGAGAGCTCCCCACCCACCCTGCCCTGAATAGAAGGCTCTGTGAACAAAAGTCTCATAAAGGCCCAAAAATTGGGACCAATCCCCATACCCTGCAGCACCAGCATTAAATATCCCAACTCAACCGTATCAGAGGCCTTTTCAAGGTCAAGGGAAACCAAGGCCATCTCTTCTACGGTACCCGAGGTGTCATGCAGGATATGGGTGAGTCTACGCAGATTGTAGGTGGTACCATGTACCAGCATGAAACCGCATTGATCTATCTTCCTGAACTAATTCATGAACCACCTCCTTCAACCTAGATGCCAGCATCTTGCACAATATTGTAAGGTCCAAATTAAGCTTGGGGAGGGGTCTGAACAAGGAAGAATCTACCTAGTCTTCCCCAGGGTTTACCATTAGGCCCACAACCCACTCCCTCAAGGTTGCCGAATGAATCCCCACTCCCTTTGCATCCAATAATTTCTCCTTGAGCATGGTAGAGTACATCTGCTAAAATTCTACAGGGAACCTATCCCAGCCCGGAGCTTTAAATCTGTTCAGCGTTTCAATGGCGAGACAAAGCTCCTCTAATGTAACCCCCTCCTCCAAATCCAGCCTTAGGGTCTGCTGTAGCTGCAGTAGGTAACCCAACTTGATCCAAAATTCCTTCCATCTGCCCCACCAGACCTGTCAGGCCAGCTTGGTAAACTCCCTTGAAATGATCTAGAAAAGCAGATAAAATATCTGGCTGCCTGGTCTGTAAAGTCCCTTGAGCATTCTGAACTGACAGAATGGGAGGTATCTCTGTCTCACACCAGGGATTCCAAGCCAACAGCTTACCCGATTTAGCTCCCTCCCTATGTGACATTTGACTATATTATCTAAGGGTAGTACTATATAGAGAATCCCAAAGATCCTGCATTTCTCTATGAATCCCCAGCATGGACCTGCGCACTTCCACAGAACCTGCCTCACGTTCTTGTAGGTCAGCCAGTTTACCCTCCTGCGCCTTCAGGTCAGCTTCCAGCTGCCTCCGCACTCCACAGACAGTTCCAATACATTCACCTCGCACTGCCGCCTTAAGCGCCTCCCAATCAATAGCTCTAGTGACCATAGTCCCCCAATTCCATTCCAGATATCCATCCAAAGAAGTGGCCAGCGTCTCGCTGCAGACCGGGTCCATCAAGAAATCAGAAGACATCTGACAATTATGAATTCCAAGAGGTGTAACCCCCCACGCCATGGCCAAGAGCTGCACTGGGACATGATCAGAGAGGAACCACCCTAAATGAGTCACCACAATTAATCACGAGTGATCAATCCCTCCAACTAAGAATCAGACCAGGAGACTTAAGTTATTATAAGTCCAGGAGTGACAGGTGTATTCAAGCCCCCTGGTGTAACACTCATCAGCCAGATAGTAAACCAAAATTACACATTACCTCCTGGAGAGTACTCACCATCAGAGGTTTAGCACCTTGCCTGGGAGCAAACCTATCCGTATCCCCATCCAAGGTGCAATTGAAGTCCCCCGCCCAGAACAAAGGGGAACCCACACCGCACTCTAAGAGGTCCTGAATCCCAACAAAAAAATGCTGATCATATGTGTTATGGGCATATGAATTTAAGTTGGTAATATCCCTGCCATCCAGGGTGCCCTGCAGTAAAACCCCTCCACATCTGCCTCACTATATATATATACCTAAAGGAGACCCCTGGCGACACTCAAATGGCTACCCACCCAGGATACGAGGATTAAGAGTCAGATTGATTCTTCTATTTCCTACTCAGTTTCCGAACTCCCCTCCTACTAGGTGCATCTCCTGAAGACATGCTATCTGCACCTTATGCCGTCGGAGGAACGTGTGGACCATATGGCGCTTGGAATCATCTCTGAGTCCCATGGTATTCCTGGTTATAATATTGATCTGATCAACCATAAGGGTCACCAATCTTCCACCGCCAACCCAACTGCCACCATACCTGCACTAGGATCCACTGAAATGCTAGTCAGCAAGAAGTACATATACACCATATGTGACTAGGCACAGAATCAAAAGATAAACAACCACAAACAATAGGGTCAGAAAACAAGGTAACTGTCCCAACTCCCCCAGCCTGGATGGGCAGTATATCAACAACACACCATAGTGCGAATATAATACAGTTCCTGCTGTCAGGACCCACAGCCTAAATCCAAAAATCCCAACCATGGCCTACCAGTAAGCATGGAGAGGCGACCCACAAACACCCTTGAACAAAAAGAGAACCCGAGTGCACGTTAAGTAAGTCACAACGAAACCAGAACAGCATGCCCCCAGTATAAAGTCCCATAACAATCGCCCCCTGCAACAGCAAAATCTTTACCCATAAGCAATATAGTACACCCCCTACAACAAACAATACTGAAACAGACAGCAAATAGGCACAGTAAGTGAAACATGGGTTAAATAAATCAAGTTTCGGAGTTATCCTGCACCAACAGAGCCTCCGGAGCAGAGTCACTCTCCACCGGCTGGCGACCGATCATCCGTCGAGGCCTGTACCATTATTACATCGCCCCTAATGAAAACCCTGAATGGGGAACTTCTCCCAGAGTAACTGTCCACCCCCAGATTCAGCAGCTTCACTTCCCCTCCAAGCAGAAGCACTGGCATCAACAGACCTCTGAGCTTCAACCCTCCAGGAGCCCGTCCTCTCAATAGGCAACTAGTCCCATACTTCTAGCCACCGCCACACATCATCAGGATTGTCAAAGTGTCACATGTCCTGTGCAGACCCATTGTTGTTTTCCCTATGTTAGCATGAACACATTGCAGACTGCCCTCAGCTTTGCCCACGTTACTCTGCAGACACAGTCTGCGTTGTGCCACAACGTACATTCACACAGAACCCGGTGTTGTTTTTGCATTCTGTTCTTCCTGGGATTTAGTCTGAACATGTAAACAAAGTTGAACTACAATGCTCCTTGTTATTCTGTTTTGGTCAGGCCTTTGCACCAAGAAAGAAAAAAAGAATGCAGCTGGTGTTTGGGAACCCGTACTTTTGTCATATAGGTATGCACAGATAGGTAACAACACACTTGGAGCGGGAATCCTGACAGCACCTGAGATGTAGAGCTTTCATCTGTGTAAACTAAAGTATGGGGTCTGCTGTTAACACCTGAAGATCTTCTAATATATAATCATTTTGTTTCTGTAGAAGGGGGGGAGTTTAGGTTACACTGTCGTATGTAATGGCAGCTCCATTTATGATTTATGAACTACATGCTATGCTAACCGTATTTGTGTTAGGCATTTTCTTCTTGTTGTGGCACGTATACTGTATACTAGAGCACGATAGTTAAATATTTTAAACTTTCCTCGTGAATCTGTCATGTGGACTAGTACGAGTGTGAGAGCGAAAGTATGTGTGCTGCAACCACGATTCCTGAGAGGATTAGGAGTGTTGTGTTCTGGTGTGTCTAATCACTTGTTCCTCTGTGAGACACTATAGCTAGTCGGTCCCGGGCTCATGGGTATTCAGGTGGTAGGATGACTCAGTCCCTGCCTTCTAGGGTTCCATAATCCCAAGCATAGTCCTGTGACTCTGCAGAATCCATCCAACAAAGGAAATGCGACCTGTCCCTGACAATACCCACAGCCTCTCAGGATACAGCAACATATAACATAGGCCCATCGCCTTGAGCTTGGTCTTAATGTTACATAGCTTTATTGTGAAATTTCTTTTCCCCTTTTCTGCTCCTGTTCTTTTAATTCCCTTTGTATGTTTTCAAATTGGAGTTTATCACACTGTTAGTCACTACCTCACATGGAATGTTCTGTTGACCATTCTACCTGGGGTTGACTGAGCGAGCAGTACTGTGTCCTGTTGATTAAACCTCCTCAACTTACTTTTGGTTACTTTGGATTTATTTATCAAGAACTTTACATTGGCGACGAGTAACCTGTACTTGCTACACTACCTTGGGACACAGGAGCAGTACAACTACTTCGGGATTTTCTTTTATTGGAATTGTTTTTGGACTCTTACTTCCTACGATCTACAACTACCTTATATAGCTGTGAAGAGCATGGTTTCCAGTTTATAATGAGCTGTTCGTCGATTTTCTGACAAGTCGGATCATCGTGTAAACCAATTACAACAATTTTGGGACATTTTAAGGTTTGCATCCTTTAAATCGTACGGTTACCTTCAAGCCACGGAGAACTTTTGGTGCGCGCCTCGCATTGTCCTGGATACGCGATTAACGCGCAAGAAGGTGATCGCAGTGGAACACACGTTTGTTGTCCTGGGATACGTCTTGAGTACGTGCTAGTCACTCTACTGCTGACGTTCAAGATTCTCTCATTTTGACGCACGCTACGTTGACCCAAGTTTGCGTGCGTTTGCGTGCTTTCATCTCCACGTTTTTGGCCATTTTGAAGACATTGTTTACATTCACATCGGAAACAAAATGCGATTGAGGCGTTTTTGAACACCGGTTGTGCATCGTACTTATGTCGATGCGCACGACATTTCCAAACATTTTAGAAATTTCATTCTCAAGGTACTTTAATTTCTTCAATTCCAGAGGTTATTCCTTTCATCACATACCATGTGTACATCTATTACCCAAGCAAGGATAACACCTGCACGTTAATGTATTTCCATCGATTGTAAGAACTTATTCCCTTTGTTGCACATCACGCTGATGTGCACAGCTATTAATTACAAGTAATTTAGCAAGAATAGTTCTTTGTGCAACC
Organism: Triturus cristatus; assembly: GCF_964204655.1. NCBI lineage: Eukaryota > Metazoa > Chordata > Amphibia > Caudata > Salamandridae > Triturus > Triturus cristatus. Next base: position 434,630,840 of record NC_140581.1, on the reverse strand, counting down.
TTTGACATATTTTCATTAATATTAAGAAACAGTACCAGCCCAAGCTAACATATACAATTGTGTTAACTTGCAACTTTTCCTGTTTAATGTTCAGTTAGTATACTATTCATCACAATTTTAATGAAAACAATAATATTCCATAAGTTGTGTGTATAACAGCTGTGCTATCTCTTTTACCATGCAATTTGAACCTCCAGCCAAATTCCTCCAATCAAAAGGTGATCCTCCTATTCCATGGTCAAGATGGAAAGAGGAATTCTTAACTTATATGAAAGCGATCGATGGGGACAGAATGGGGAATGAGAAAAAAAAGTATCTTACTTCATTGTTTAGGATCAGAAGGACAAGCAGTTTTCAGAACCTTACCTGTAGTATGGGGAGAAATTGGTACTTTTGATGAAGCCTTGTTACGCATGGAGACGCGTTTCAAACCCACCACCAGCATAGCATTGAATCGATATAAATTTTATACAAGAGCTCAACGTGATTCTGAATGTTTCGATGACTTTCTAACTGCACTCAGAACGCTTGTAGTCTCTTGCAATTTTGGAGTCATGGGGGACGAAATGATAAGAGATCAAATAATTGTGAATGTTAAAAGTAAAGAAAAACAAGAACAGTTGTGGATTCTAGGGAATACAAATTTACATGATACTATTGTCACTGCTAAAGCGTTTGAACAATCAGACAAATGGATGAAAGTTATTGAGGATGCTAATTCTAAGGGTGATAGGAACAACAAATCTGTGGATGAGGTCTGTGCTGTGAATAATCCCCCTAAAACTACTTACCAGGGTACTAGGAGTGACAAGTCAATTGTGTGTTTTAGGTGTGGTAGTACGAATCATGTTGCATCATTCAAGTTTTGTCCTGCCATAGGTAAGGAATGCATAAAGTGTTAGGAGAATTGGGCACTTTGCCAGAGCTTGTAAGGATGATCGTAAAAGGACAATTAACAAAGGAAAGGGTAGCCTTGCAGGTTCCGGTGGAGTATCTTCCATTAAAGACGTTCAATCTGTGGAAGATGTTTCAATCAATGAAAGAGGTATGGTTGTGTCGATTGTGGACGTTTGTTCAATTGATGAAACATTAAACTCACCCAAATGTGTTGTTAATTTTCTCGATGTAGATTTAGAGTTGATGGCTGACTCTGGTTCTCCTTGGTCCATCATCACGGAAGAATATTTTTGTAACAAATTCTCTTCTGTTGTGCCTAAGGAATATTTATCTCCTCCAGACATCAGTGCTCAAAGCTTTGATGGTTCTGCCATCGACATGTTAGGTTTCCTAGCATCTGATATTTATTTAAAGGGAAGATCTGCTTTCATCAAGTTATATGTAGCAAAAAAAGGTGTAAATGTGTTAGGTTGGAGGGATCAGTGGAAATTAGTGATCATACTCAATCCTCGTTGTAAGGTACCGGTGATGGTTGTGGAGGAAGTGCAGAATTGTGATATTGTAAAGGAATTTCCCAGTGTATTTTCAGACAAATTGGGGAAACTTAAAGGGTTTTCACATGAAATTAAACTTAAACAAGGAGCTATTCCAGTCAGGCAGAAAGTAAGGGGTGTGCCAATCAATGTAAGAGAAGAACTTGGTGTTGTCTTGAAAGGGATGTTAGATGAGGGAGTTATTGAGGAGGTGGAATCCTCTGAATGGGTGTCTCCGGTCGTTTTAGCACGTAAACCTGATAAATCTTTGAGGTTGTGCATTGATCTCACAGCTTTGAATAGGAATATCTTGATTGACTGCCATCCATTACCGAACATAAATGAAGTAGTGAGTATGTTAGGTAATGCCACAGTTTTTTCCACCCTAGACCTTAGGTCAGCCTATCACCAAATTGAATTAACTGAAGAGTCACGTCACATGACTGCATTTATCACACCACATGGTCTATTTCAATTTAAAAGGATGCAGTTTGGGTTGGCATCGGCAGCCTCAGTTTTTCAGAGATCCATGTGTCACATTTTTAAGAACATGCAATCATGTGTGAAATGTTTCCAAGACAATATTCTTATTTATTCCTCAAACAAAGAGTGTCATGTTAATAATTTAAGGGAGGTCTGTCCAATTCTCAATGAGTATGGGCTAACTCTAAAAAAAGTAAGTGTAAACTTTTTCAAGATTCTGTTGAATATCCTGGACACACTCTTAGTAAAGACGGTGTTATTCCTGAAAAATCATTGGTTGATGCTATACTCAAGGCTCCAGCTCCTGATTCGAAGGATAAACTGCTGTCATTGTGAATTTCGCTTCAAAGATGGAACCTTTGAGGGAATTGAGGAGGAAAAATGTCGAGTTTGTCTGGGGGGTAAAACAACAACAAGCTTTTGAACAAATCAAATCAGAAATGTCAGCTGCTCCTACTTTGAAACCTTTTTGTTTAGGAAAAACGTGCATACTTACAGTTGATGCCAGTCTATATGGTTTGGGGTGTGTGTTATCACAGTGTGGGGGAAAGGATGAATGGAATGTGGCATTCGCCTCCCGCACTCTCAATCTCACTGAGAGACGCTATGCAGTGATAGAGAGAGAGTTGTTGGCGTGTGTGTGGGGAGTGGAACATTTTAGAAATTATATTTGAGGAGCAGAATTTGTTTTGAGAACAGACCATAAACCGTTAGTTTCTATATTGTCTCCTGGAGGTGGACTCAATGCTACGGCTCGCATTGCAAGATTAATGTCTCGGCAACAAGAATATACTTTCACTATTGAATACTTTCCTGGAAAATGTAATGTTACGGCAGATTGTCTGTCCAGGCTCCCATGTGAAACTGAAACTTCATGTGATGAGGTAGAAGAAGTTGTTGCTGAAATTTCTGAAATCATTTAAGAGAATTTCAGAATTATTTCTCAAGAAGAATGGAAAAAAGGGATGGAGAATGATGAACTTTTGGGACAGGTCATTAATTTTACTAGAATTGGTTGGCCTCCAAAAGAAGAAGTTGGTGCTGAGTTTTTTCCGTTTTGGGGAATTTCTGATGAGTTGATTGATGAAGGAGATTTTTTACTCAGGAAAGGGAAATGTATTCCACCCACGACACTCCGCTCTAGAATTCTGTCAATGGCTCATGAAAATCAGTTAGGAATGTCCACTATGAAAAGACTCATTAGATCAAATTTTTGGTGCCCAGGGTTAGATAGGTTTGTTGATAGAATTGTCAGGGAATGTCCGGAGTGTGTGAGTAGTGAAAAAATGCTCAAATGTAACCCTGCTCCACTTATTCCTATCAAATGGCCAGAATTTCCATGGCAAAAAGTGGGTCTAGACATTGCAGGACCCTTTAATTTTTTACCCTCAGATTGTAGATTTGCCATAGTAATTGTGGATTATCATTCCAAATGGCCTGAGGTAAAGTTAGTCCCATATGCCACAACTGGGAGTGTGATAACATTTTTGAAAGAAGTTTTTTCGAGAGAAGGTTTTCCGGAAGTATTGATTTTGGATAATGGAGTGCAATTTAAATCTCATGAAATTACAGATTTTCTTAAGCTGTGTAATATTAAACATGTCACCACAGCTTTATATGAGCCACAAGGAAATGGACAGGTAGAGAGGTACAACAGGGTACTAAAGGAAGATATTTTATGGGCACGTAACTTGGGCTCATCTTGGAAGGATAAATTGAGAGAAAAATTGTGGTTGTACCGTATAACTCTTCCGTTTACTCAGAGGTAGACAACCTGTTTCCAAATTTTGCCCTTGGTGGTTCAAGAGGATCTTGAACCATCATCCTGAAGAGATTAAACAAGAGGATGTTGCCCACACTGTGAGGCAGAAACAAGATAGAAGTAAATTGTTTTATGATTCGCGTATGAAAGTAAAAGTACCTCATTTTGCTGTCGGGGAGTGGGTGAGGATCCAAAAACCCGGTGTGCTTCTCAAAGGTGAAGGGAAATTTGGCAGACCTATAAAAATTGTTAAAGTAAATGGCAACAGTGTTGTTACTCAAGATGGAAAGGTATGGCGTGTGAAACGTGTTTCTAAATGTATTAATTTTCCTGTTTAATATTTTGAGGAGGAAGATGTGTTACATAGCTTTATTGTGAAATGTCATTTCCCCGTTTCTGCTCCTGTTCCTTTAATTCCCTTTGTATGTTTTCAAATTGGAGTTTATCACACTGTTAGTCATTACCTCACATGGAATGTTCTGTTGACCATTCAACCTAGAATTGACTGAGCGAGCAGTACTGTGTCCTGTTGATTAAACCTCCTCAACTTACTTTTGGCTACATTGGATTTATTTACCAAGAACTTTACACTTAACCTCTAGAAATGTTTTGCTGAACACTTGCACTTTATTGGTATAGTCAGGGTAAACTGATATCTTATGATTGTTGTATCTAGCACTATCAGTGTCCCGGACCACACGAACACAGGGCTTGAGGTTGTTGCGGATCCAGCATTCAACAAAGAGTTCGATGGCACTTCCCCAGGAGGCACACATTATTCCGACGTGATCTTCCGTCTGCATCCTCACCTGCTCCTCCAGGACTCCAGAGTAGGTCGTAACTGCAACCATCAGTTCCCTCAAGGTAGCCACCTCAGTATAGAGCTCCTTCTTATTCTCCAGGCCACCCTTGCACCCTAAATGGACACCAGCAACTCTCCCCTTGAGAGCTCCTCTGCGGAAGTCTCTGGCTCCCGGTCGCCTCCACCAGATACCTGATGGGTATTTTGCTGCGAAGCAGATGGCAGTGTGGTGTAGTGGACCATGGTGTTCCCCTGCGGGGTCGCAGACCGCTTACTATGTCCCACGGGGAAACACAGGAGCTAAATAGCACCGCTGCACCAAAGACTACTACCACCCCAGGGGAACTAGTTCTGCTTTATGCCGCCACCAAGGGGCAGGGTCCCCGTACAATCAGTCACCAAGATCCTCCTAAATCAGGATAATCAAGGCCCACCCACACAGCACAACCAGGGAATTTGGCAAGTTCTCCACTCCTGGCACCAGCAGAGTAACTTATAAGGGGGACCATGGACAGCAGCCCACTGGGGGTACAGAGTCATCCCAGCTGCAGCACGCAATGGTCCACAGCACTCAAGGCAGAGTGCCACAGATGAAGCAATCAGCTCCACTAGATGGGCACTCTAGAGACCACCCAGCGGGCAAACTGAAGAATGTAGGAATAGTCAGAAATCACAACTGCCCTCGTGGAGAACCAACAGTCCTGGGAGCCGCACCAGAGTCTCCAACTGCGTCCTGTAATGCACCAGTTCCCACAAGCCGCCCCAAGGTACAGTCAATCCCGTGCAGCAGGGGCACTCCTCCTTCGTTGCTGGTGGATGGCCGTATTGCAGGGCCACTGCCCCAGTAAATGGGCCAAAGAGAACAGAACACTCTGGAGCTGCCTCGACTCACCCGCCTTAGCCCACCGAGCCTCCAGCACATACGAACCCACCCAGGGAGATCTGATCCCGGGTAATGGGCACAATGCCCTCCGACATCTCTGCTGTGCTCCCGCAGGCTGGCCCCCACAGTCCCACTATGATCCTCACAACTGCAGGCATCCGACTACCAGGCCACCGATATCCCCAAGACGTCACCTCCGGCACAGCCCCCATCTCCTCTTGGTGTGGAGATAGCCTGGTAGCCTTGTTCCCCCCCTCCATAGCAGAGGGTGCCTCCAATCAGAACAGGGCCAAGCAGAAACAGGGCAAGCCAGTGATTAAACAGGCTGAAAGGACTCCGACTTCTAGGTAGCAACTTGTAGGCCCAAGTCAAATATAAGGTCTTGTCTACAATGTCGTATCGCCCTGGGGACCAGGAGAACAGGTGGATTGAGTAATGCAGATTTACAGATACAATGTTCTGAGGCCAAAGAAAAGCACCCAGGGCCGGATGATGCAGGATTACAAGGGGTCCGTACAGGAGCCACTTAGGAACGCCTCCTGTACGCCATCTTGCGTGGCCTTGCCCCTCAACTGTTATGTAATTAACCAATAATTTTCCTGCTTTGACCTCCATAGTATCGTAAGTGGTTTATAAAAAACCTTAGCAACCCAACTACTTTTTAATTTTAAAGATTCTTCATGAGTCAAATGGGTTTCCTGTAAAATAGTTACATCACCTTTACGTTTGGAAAGATAGCAGACAATTTTCTGACTCTTAATTGGGTTATCTAACTGTTTAGCATTCTGTGTAACAAACCAAAATTATAAGTATGTAACAACAGATAAATATGTAAAGCTCTATGAAGAAAAGCGAGTGCTTAATTTGAGCCGGTGGTTGCTAGTGATGATCACCAGCATACATATTTGGTGACTGACATATTTTCACATCAGACATTTCCCAAGTGCAAGAGAGAGAAAAATATACCAAGCGGAAAAACGGAGGAAGAGAAAAATGCAAAACTGTGACAAAAGGAGAATGTAGGGACCTGAAAGAGTGAGATAGAAGGGCGGGCAGTGTCTGGAATAGGATTAAAGAGGCATGAAGTAGATTGAAGCCTACACAGACATATTATAGCTCTGTCCTCTGGCTTCTGATCAGAGCTTTGGGCACCGACACTCATTCTTTTACAAATTAAGCACTAAACAAAGAAAACATTTAAATCTGTAACAACGAAGGATAAGTAAACTGTAATAAAACACATTAAACACGATTGTAAACAAATGAAAAAATTGATGTACCAGTGTGATATAACAAGTAAAATACACAAATATGATAAAATAACAAAAATCAAAATGGAACCAAGAGACATAACTATACAACACATGAATATACTGAGGATGGGAAGACCACTGGTAATGATGACATATCAAGACTGAAAATCTAAGAATCACCAGGACCTATATATAATAAAGAGAAAGCAGAACAGCATACTACACAGATATAATATAATTGATTGAAAAGCCAGAAGAATAGTTATATTAAAGACTAGAAACATTTATAAACCAAAAACAGAGATATCAAGCCACAGTAGATTTAGATATTTCCAGCGCTTCTCCTTTGCATTAAAAACAAAATCTTCAATTTGGTAGGATCATTGGAAGTAATCTTTTCTTCTTTGTAAATTAATCTAAAATTACACAGATGTATTAGACCAAATCTTGTATTTAAAGCTTTGACATCAGGCCTTACATCTAGAAAATGTTCACATCTGTCAGCTGTTATTTTTGCAACATCCCGCACAAAGAAAGGTTTATGGCCTTGCCAGGAAATCCGGTCTGTTGATTTGGCTGCAAAAAGAACTTTATTTAACTCCGTATTTTCAGGAAATAAAAGAATGAGTCCTGGTGGTTTTGAAATTGGTTGTAACATAAACTTAGATCTTGGCCCTAGTCTATGTGCTCTTTGAATGTTTGGAAAAGTGGTATCTGGAAAAAGAAGCGTTTATTGGGAAAAAGGTGTTTAAAAAAACCAAGATCTCATCCCTCTGTGTCCATAAATTTGAAGATTATTCCTTCTATTACTGCTTTCTAAGTCTTCCACTTGCCTTATGAAAGTTTCAACTTTAGTTTGCATTTTAAATTGTGTCACCTTCATCATTTAAGGCACCCACATTTGGTTCATTTTCCATAAAAAAAACATTTATCATAAAGGGTCTGCAATCACCTGTTTGTCTTTATCATAGATGGCTTTAATGCTCTTATCTAATTCACATTAATCTTCATTGAGATAGAGGGTGTTACTTTATCTTGACATGGTAGGACTTTTTTGGGGTGTTTGTTGATAGGATTGGCAAGATTGGAAGATTTTATAATTGTAGGTAATTTGGAAGCTGAATTAGAATATTGGAATGTCAGGAGCTCAATTGAAAACAATGGAGTGCTACGGGCGTTTAATGGCCGGTAGAAGCCCAGAGCTCCAGCATTCCAATGTTGTCTGTTCACAGCTGTTGCTATGAAGGAAGGCCTCCCCTCAGGCTCTATGAGGCCTTTCTTTTATTTGTTAGAACATTCTGCCCTCTAGTGGCGGTATTTTCAAATAGCCTTATAGCCCTCCATAGCTGGGCTTTACATTCATTAAAGTCCCGCTCCCTTGTTAAAGGCTCTAGCTAAAAATTCTGGAGCGGGCCTTTAATGGCTGATATAGCATGCTGCGGCTGGCTATAAGGCTATCATAGAATGTTCTTCTTGATTAGGCAAGTCAACGTTGTTAATGGATCTACATGACGAGCCAGATGCTATTGGTGACCAGGAGGTAACGTTGGAACTCGTTGAGGTTTTCGCCTGGAGTCTTAGGTTGTTTTGCCAATCAATTATTGAATAAAAATTCAATCTATGCCGATATTCTTTTAAAAGTAGTATTACTTCTCCTTTGTATGCTTTCTGAGTATGTAGAGTTAAATGAGGGCAAGCAATTCAAATAGTTGTTTTAAATTAGTACAGTTGTAGAGATAATAGGTTAGGACCGCATAGAAGACATTTGAAAACAAGAGCTATCAAATAGTAGATAGATGCGTTCCCTTGTATATTTGTTATGTGCACTAATAAATAAATTTGTCTCAGAGGAAATTGGTAGCCGCAATTGGAAGCAGTGGAAGCAGTGGAAGCAGTGTAAAACCAGGGAAAAACCATTTGAAGAGACATCATTCCATTTATTACATCGATCACTGATGGAAGAAAGGTTCTTAGATATGTCTTGGCTTGTGTCCTCGATAAAGAGAGAAAACTAGATTGCAAGGAAAAACAAAATGGTGGCCGCAAACAGGAGCAGTGTTAAATCATTTGAAAACTTCCCGAAAGAGTTACCATTCTAATAATTGTGCAGTTGGGCGATGCAGGAATGGTTCCAATTCATTTTCCTGTGTTTCCTTCAATTGTGGAAAAAGAAATAGTGCAGCATTCTCCGTGGTATCTCCTGATACCATTGGAGCTCTGGTGTCAGTTGGTCATCTTGTGCAGCGTGTGACACGCTGGTCTATGGATTTATGCCCTGTCACTACCCTAAGAAGATTACAAGTTAAGATAAATTATTCGGGATGTGAACATGGATGAATCTGCATTTGTTTTTTCTGAACCTACAATAAAAAATGTATGGCGCCAGGTTATCATGGACAAAATATTGTCTGCCAAAAATATTTTGACATAAATATCTGTGAACTGTGGTTATTCAAAGCATAATTAAAGAGTCCAATTCATGATAGGGCAACTGGCATGTGTTTTGTCAGATTTTACTTTATCAAGGCAAGAACCATTGTTGAAATCTGTGTGCTCATAATAGTGGAGTTTTCAATTAATAGAAGAAAAGTAGAAGAACAGTGTGTATCTGTAGTTCAAAAATCACCAAAGACGTTAAAATATGGTAATAGGGCAGCATCCAGTGACATACAAGCCACACTAATTACTTTCAATCTCTGACTAGGCTATGGCATCACGGACTAGTAGTACCACTGGGAGAGTTAGACTTAATCACGCTTCCCTTCAAGTGGACTTTCGGTCCCCGTCATCTACATCACAAAACATAGGAAAACTGCTTGTCACTTTTTATAAAGAACATTCAAGCACACTCCAAGTCAATGCAGCTGCATGTCAATCATCACTTGTCCCTCCACTTTTTATAAAGAACATTCAAGCACACTCCAAGTCAATGCAGCTGCATGTCAATCTCCACTTGGCCTTACACTTGAACGTTGTCCCTCACCTCAAATCAGACACAGGATTTGACATGGATCCTATTGATAACACAACCAGTGAACTGCAACATTTACATTTAAACTCTTTGGGCATCCACAAGGTCTACTGGAATAAAGGGCTTGCCTTCTTGACAAAGCTGGCTTCTCATCAAACTGTAGACAGAAACCAAACCTATGGCTGCCAAGTTTGCCTTTGATTCACAGTGTATCTTCAAATGTCCTACTAACGGAGGCCGATAACTGGGTGTTAAGAGATCCAGACTTTGGTATGTTTTCTCCCCACTTTGAGATGAGATCCAAACCACTGCTGCTTAAGAATGTAGAATCTTTAGGCTGTCATTCTTCTGAAGATATGACATGTGACTAGTAGGTAAGTGAATGATTTACATTAAATAGTGATATTTACCTTGTATTGGACTGAACTCCATCTAGCCTCTATTGGTAGTTCTCAGACACTCAAATGACTTCAGTAGCACCCTTATACGGCCATAAGGAAACACATGCTAATTAATAACAGAAAGAAAGAAAGAAAGAAAGAAAGAAAGAAAGAAAGAAAGAAAGAAAGAAAGAAAGGAAGAAAGAAAGAAAGAATGGAAGAAAGAAAGAAAGAAAGAAAGAAAGAAAGAAAGAAAGAAAGAAAGAAAGAAAGAAAGAAAGAAAGAAAGAAAGAAAGAAAGAAAGAAAGAAAAACTATATAATATGTTATTTTGCAGTTCACGTGGTATCTTGCAACTGATGGTAATGTCAGCACATCAGATGGGTATTTTGCAGTCCATATGGTTCATGCTTACATAAAACTGGTGCTAATGTTAAGGAAGTTTTCATACTAAGGAACCAACACGCATCTAGAATCCCGAAACCTTTTGAGAAGAAACAAAGTAATGCAGTCCTCGCCTTGGAAGACTTCTCTCATGATAGGTAGGAGCATCAGAATGGTTTAACTATTCCTTACTACCATAACCACACCCAACCAAATTAACCAAACACCCACTCAAACACCCAGTCACACACCCAAACAGCCACTTACACACCCAGTCAATCACAAAGCCACTTGATCACCCATATAGCCACTCACCCACCCACCCATACAGCCACTCACACACCTACTCACTCACCAATACAGTTACTCACACAGCCACTCACTAACCGATACAGCTACTCACATACCCACTTATTCTCTCATACAGCTGATCAGTGATGTCATTTGAGATGTCATCAGTCATGCCATCAGTGGTGTTGCTGACAATGTCATGAGGGTTGCAATATGTGAGGTCATAAGCAGTGCATTGCTGGGGTGTAAGTTGCAGTTAGCTCAGGTAACTATAACCGCTAAACACTAAAAAAAATGATGGTTTTGTATGTGTATAATCTGAGCCTAACTATAAGGTCCCTGTAATCTTGGTTTTTCTCTGTGAATATATGTATATATATATTTTGGTTTGACAAAGACCGCGTCTGCAGTTGAAACGTGTCTGCGAACCGAGCGCGCACCCTTCCGATCACGTGCTGAAGGCTAATTGGCTGTCAAGTGTCTGTCAACATTCGAAAGCAGGAATTGTTGGCAGCCATTTTGTGCCCCGGTAGAAGCGAGGCTGATTAAGTAAGGGAAATAAGTGTGTGAAAGATGTAAAGGGGGCAGGGTAGAAATACTCTGACCCTCTAGTGTTGCTTAGGGGGTCCTAGAAGGACCCCCTGGGGCCCCCTTTTAAAAAAAAAAAATGGCGAAATGCGCACAGGATGCGCGGGTCCGACCGGAAAAAAAAAAAAACCCGAAGCGCGGACTTCCGCGCTTTGTTAATAATTAGCCCCCTGGGGGGGCCAAATCCCGGGGCAAAATCTGTAAAAATGAATGGGGGGCCACGGGGGCCCCCCAGCCCTGGGGACCGCTACCCCCCAGGGCTAGAAAATAGACAGGGTGGGGGGGCTGAATGACTCCCCCAAGCCCCGGGGACCACCACCCCCGGGGCTTTATTGTTTGAGGGAGGGGGCTGCGTGGCCCCCCTCCTGGAGCCCTTGGGGGCCCTGGGGACCGCCACCCCCCAGGGCCGGCTCCTAAAGTGTCCTGGGGTGCCCACCCCCAGGACACTGTTGTTTGCTATGAGAGGGCGGGAGTCTCCCACCCTCCCATAGCAAACTTCGTTAGGATTTTGAAAGAGAGAGCAGGGAAACCTGCTCTCTCTCTCAAAATCCAAACGATATTGCTTTTCCACACGGGGAGCCGAGCTGCATGTCAGCTGCTCCCCATGTGGAAAAGCAATGCCGGCTCCCAAAGGACGCGGGGAGCCGGCTGGGACTGTGGGGGCGTTGGGGCTCCCCCCACGGTCTTCAACGTTTTTTAATAAACCCCGGGGGATGGGGTCCCCAGGGATAATAAAAATTAGTGATAGGGGCTATTATTTTTTTTATGGTAAAATTAGGAGTCGCGCATCCTAACGCGTTGGGTGCACGATCTCTCTCGCGTTGGGTGCGCGGTTCCTAGCGCGTTGGGTGCGCGGATCCAAGGGAACAAAACTGAATTTTTTTGGAGATAAACATCAAGCTTAAGTGTTTCGTTCTTGAGTGGCTCTAAAAAGAGCCGTTGTGTACAATGAGAGTTGTTGGTCCTTATAAGTAAGTACCTATACAGAGTAGATTGTTATTGTAAATGGACCCCATTCTATAGTCTCGGAGAAAAGCAGAAACAGATTTATTCACATGTTTCCTAGCTTTCTCAATCTGTGGACAAAAATGATTTGACCAGTTCCATTTCTGCCTTTGTCATATGTTAGAATACATAAAGGCAGTTTTGGGAAAAAGTTAAATCAATTCTGCAAAGGTGTCCTTCATAAGCATTTCCAGACCTACCCCAGTCAAAGTGCCTAGGTCATTGCCACCACAGTGCACTATTATGAGGTCAGGGTGTTGGATATGCATAAAGGATTTTACCAATGACATCAATTGGTGCCACTTTAACCCTCTCTGTCCAATACATTTAATGTCTACATTTGGCAAACCTAGGTCTTTGTGAATGACTTTGTATTCTGCATACCTTTGGCTCCAGAAAAATAGCTGTGTCCCACAATCCACACTCTAAGCATCTTGAAGGGAGGTCTGGATGCACTCAGATGGTCTCTGTAAATGAAATGGCAGTTTGAAAAGTAAGATTTTTCTAAAATGGTGGCTAAGATGCAGTTTTGAAAAAAGACAAGAAATCATTGGTTGTTTGAAAACCTTCTACACTGAAAGGTAGGGTGTATGTTTCTGTTTTTTAAACGCATGATTCTTATTGGTTAACAAAAACTGATTGAAAGGTACATTATATATGATAAGCTGATATGTTGAAAAGTCAAGCATACTTGCTGTTTTGATTAGCAACATTGTGTGCTGAACTTGTGACCTGTGTGCTCAGTTCAGTGTTCCGTGACCTGTTTCTATGGTAACAGGCAGAAGGCAGATTGGGGGTAGGGTTCAAATTTATGTCATTTGGAAAGAGTTGAAATGTTTAACCAATAGAAATGTGTGTTAGCTTTTGAATTAATGTGGGAAGGAATGTGATTTGATGTTTACATGTATATGTGTGGAAAATGAGAGGGAAACTTTGCCATTCTTTCGTTTTGCTGACAGGTGCACAGTGCAGAGATTCTGTATAAGAAAATATGGTGTGTGACTGATCTACTTCTTAATCTACAAAACAACTTGAAAGGTGAGTTATTTAATTGTGAGGGGATGTATGTGGTCTATTTTGATTTTAATCAGACTAATGTATTTCTCCTGCTAAAGTGCAGGGAGTACTTTTTTTTGTCTACAATCTTATTGACAGTGTGTGTGCATGTAGAATCCATTCTGTGATAAGCATTTGTGTTTTTCATGTGTTTGCAGACAGATAACTGTGCTGTTTTTATATTTGGGTAGAATTAGAAACCAGTCATTGTTTATGAATTTGCAAAATGAGTCACGTTTCTACACTAAACTGTAGTACTCGTAGATGAAGAAATGTGTTTTGGTAAACTCCTAGGGTTAGTGTTGGTTGTCTAGAATCACACTGTGAGTCAGTGTGCGTTTGGATAACCATTGTGAGAGAAGCATTTGGTAACATCATGTATTTGCTGACAGATAACTGTTTTAAAACCTGTCATGTTGTCATGTTTTAGTAGCATTAGAAGCCAGTCGTTGCTTATGCATTGATAAAATGAGTCAGGCTTTGACACTAAAGTGCAGTACTGAAATATATAGATTGTGTGCAGTCCCCCTACCCCTTACACAGTAGTGAATGAGTTTTAGTAAACTCCTAGGGATAGTGTTGCTTGTCTAGAATCACACTGTGAGTCTGTGTGCATGTGGGTAACCATTGTGAGAGAAGCATTTGGTAACATCATGTATTTGCTGACAGATAACTGTTTTAAAACCTGTCATGTTGTCAAGTTTTAGTAGCATTAGAAGCCAGCCTTTGCTTATGCATTGATAAAATGAGCCAGGCTTTGACACTAAAGTGCAGTACTGAAATATGTAGATTGTGTGCAGTATCCTTACCCCTTCCAGAGTAGTGAATGAGTTTTGGTAAACTCCTAGGGATAGTGTTGCTTGTCTAGAATCACACTGTGAGTCTGTGTGCATTTGGGAACCACTGTGAGAGAAGCATTTGGGTACTTCATATCTTTGCATACACATAACTGCTTAAAAACCTTTCCTGTTCTCAAGTTTTGGTAGACTTAAAAGGCAGTCATTGCTTATGTATACACCCAGGAACTGTCCTTGCAATACTGTAAACATTCAGTTAATTTCCAAGTAGTAACGGAGTGAGGCAGGCCTTAACACATGCATTGATTCAAACGGTTATCAACTATGCATGCAGTCCTCTAACCATCTACACAGTTCTCTTTCACACCTTCAATTCCCCAGTCAGTATCCATACACTTCCAGCAAACACCCTGTCACTCCCCTTGCACTCCTCTAGTGACCCATTCAGCACCATGTACTAACTAATTCACTGCGCCAAAACCCAACCACTTATAAATTCACCCAGGCACTCTCCTTGCAGTACTCTAATCATTTAGTCAGTACCCAAGTACTCATACAGTGAGCCAGGGCTTAGCACATGGACTGCTTCAAACGCCTATTCACTATGCATGTAGTCCTCTAACCACCTACACACTTGTCTGTCACACCTTCAATCCCCCAGTCAATATCCATACACTTCCAGGAACCACCCTGTCACTGCCTTTGTACTACTCTACTGATCGATTCAGCACCATGTACTAATCCTTTCACTGTGCCAAAACCCAAACACTTATAATTTCACCCAGGCAGTGTCCTTACAGTACTCTAATCATTCAGTCAGTAACCAAGTGCTCATTCAGTGACCAGGTCTTAGCAAATGGACTGCTTCAAACGTCTGTCCAGTATGCATGCAGTTCTCTAACCATCTACACACTTGTCTTTCATACCTGCGATTCACCAGTCATTATCCATACACTTCCAGCAAACATCATGTCACTCCCCTTGCACTCCTCTAGTGGCTCATTCAGCACCATGTACTAATCCATTGACTGCACCAAAACCCAACCATTTATAAATTCACCGAGGCACTCTCCTTGTAGTACTCTAATGATTCAGTTAGTACCCAGGTACTTATCTAGTGAGCCCGGACTTAGCACATGGACTACTTCAAACGTCTATCCACTATGCATGCTTGCCTCAAATCACCTATACAATTGTCTTTCACACCTTCAATTGCCCAGTCAGTATCTATATACTCTAATAAACATCCTGTCACTCCCCTTGCACACCTCCAGTGATTCATCCAGCACCATGTACTAATCTATTCATTGCGCCAAAACCCAAAAACTTAAAAGATTCATGCAGGCACTCTCCTTGCAGTACTCTAATCATTCAGTCAGTACTCAGGTACTCATGCAGTGACCCAGGCCTTAGATAATGGACTGCCTCAAATGTCTGTCTAGTATGCATGCAGGCCTCTAACAACCCATACTTTTGTCTTTCACACCTTCAATATCCCAGTCAGTATTTATACCGTGTCCGCAAACACCCTGTCACTCCCCTTACACTTCTCCAGTGACCCATTCAGCACCATGTACTAATCCATTTACTGCGCCAAAAGCCAAACACTTATAAATTCACTGAGGCACTCTCCTTGTACTTCTCTAATGATTCAGTCAGTACCCAGGTACTTATGTAGTGAACCCGGTTTTAGCACATGGACTACTTCAAATGACTATCCACTATGCATGCAGACCTCTAACCACCTACACAATTGTCTTTTACACCTTCATTTGCCCAGTCAGTATCTATATACTCCAATAAACACCCTGTCACTCCCCTTGCACACCTCCAGTGACTCATTCAGCAGCATGTACTAATCTATTCACTGCGCCAAACCCCAAAAACTTAAAAGATTTATCCAGGCACTCTACTTGCAGTACTCTAATGATTCAGTCAGTACCCAGGTACTCATGCAGTGATCCACCCCTTAGCCCATGGAGTGCTTCAAACGTCTGTCCAGTATGCATGCAGGCCTCTAGTCACCTACACATTTGTCTTTCACTTTTTCAATTAACTAGTCAGTATCTGTAAACTCCAGTAAACACTCTTTCAGTCCACTTCCACACCTCTACTGACTCATCTGACACTATTTAGTAATCTACTTACAGCACCAAAACACAAAAACTTAAAAAGATTAACCCAGGAACTCTCCTTGCAGTAGTGTAATGATTCAGTCAGTACACAGGTAATCATGCAGTGTCTGAGGTCTTAGCTCATGGACTGTTTAAACGTCTATCCAGTAAGCATGCAGGCCTCTAGTCACCTACACACTTGTATTTCACTTCTTTAATTAACTAGTCAGTATCTAAATACTTCAATAAACACCTTGTCACTCAACTTGCACTCCTCCAGTGACTGATCCAGTACCATGTACTAATCTATTCACTGCGCCAAAACTGAAAAACTTAAAAGTTTTACCCAGGCACTCTCCTAGCAGTAGTCTAATGATTCAGTCAGTTCCCAGGTACACATGTAGTGAACTATGCATTACCACATGGACTGCTTCAAATGTCTATGCAGTATGCATGCAGTCTTCTAACATACTATACACTTGTCTTTAACAGCTTGAATTCCCCAGTCAGTATCCATGTACTTCCAGCAAACACCCTGTCACTCCCCTTGCACTCTTCCAGTGACTTATTCAGCACCATGTAGTAATGCATTCACTGCGCCAAAACTGAAACACTTATAAATTCACCCAGGCACGCTTCTTGCAATAGTCTAATCTTTCAGTCAGTACCTAAGTACTAATGGAGTGAGGCAGGCCTTAGCACATGGATTGATTCAAACGTGTTTCCACTATGCATGGAGGTCTCTAAGTACCAACACAATTGTCTTTTGGACCTTCAATTTCCCAGTCAGTATCTATAAACTCCAATAAACACTCTGTCACTTCAATTGCACACCTCCACTGACTCATTTGGCACTAAGTACTAATCTATTCACTGCAGCAGAACCCAAAAACTTAAAAAGATTCACCCAGTCACTCTGTTTGTAGTACTCTAATAATTCAGTCAGTACTTAGGTAGTTTTGCAGTGATCCAAGTGTTACTCTATGGACTGTTTCAAACGTCTATTCACTATGCATGTAGGTCTGTAGCCACATACACACTTGTCTTTCACACCTTCAATATCCCAGACAGTATTCATACAGTTCCCGCAAACACCCTGTCACTCCCTTTATACTTCTCCAGTGACTTATTCAGCACCATGTACTAATGTATTTACTGCACCAAAATACAAATACTTATAAATTCACCCAGGCACTCTCCTTGCAATACTCAAAACTTTCAGTCAGTATCCAAGTACTATTGAACTGAGACAGGCCTTAACATATGGATGGATTCAAACATGTATCCACTATGCATGTAGGTCTCTAATCACCTACACACTTGTCTTTCACACCATCAATATCCCAGTCAGTATCCATACACTTCTAGCAAACACCCTGTCACTCACCCAGTGTCTCTCCTTATAGTACTGTAATCATTCAGTCAGTTAGCTTGTAGTCTTTTAGTGAGGCAGGCTTTAGGGCATGAACTGCTTCAAAGTAGTATGCACTATGCATGTAGTGTTTTAACCATCGTCACACTTGTGCTTCAGGGCTATAGTTTCTTAGTCAGTATTTATATAAAATGTGTTTGTACAGTAATAGAATAGTATAAATTTGAAAGTTATTAATATATATTTATTTGTGATTCTTTTTTACAGATACTGTTCTTCACCGTTAAAATAGAGAAATCATGCCAGGTAAAAAAAGAAAACAAAAAGAACAGAGACAGGAGAATTACTTGAAGAAACATCAACCACAAGTATTGAATGAACAACATAATGTGGCTAAAAAGAAAACATCTTCTGGTAAGATCACAAAGCAATTTATAAAAAATGTGTGTAGGACCAAACAGAATGTACTGAATGCTGATACCTCTGAGAATGCTTCAACTAGAAAAAAAATAAGAGGAAAAGCAAAAAAGCAAATGGACAGTCAAAGGAGACAAAGTATGGTAAAAGAAGGCAAAATCAGAATAAGGAAATACGCAAAAAAATAGTTTACAAGAGGGTAGTACATAATTTGCTGAAAGATGTGAAGAAATATAAAAAGAGAGCTCTATTTTATAAAAAGAAGAAGCATGTTGAAACCATTGTTGAAAAGGCTTTTGAAGTAAAAAGGAAACTATTCATTTTAGTATTAAACAGAATTCGATCACTAGATAAACCAATCCATTTAATGAAGGCCAAAAGTAGGAGGAAAAGAGTAATTAATAGAAAACATTTTTGTAATGTTTTTTTGGGAGAATGGAAATACAGTTCCAGTTCAGAGCCTTTCTTTAATGAAGAGAGTTATTTACAGAGCAATAAATTATTGTATGCAGTTGACACCAGTGGTCGAGGTTATGAGGTTAGAGATGGTTGTCCAATTGACAAAGAGAAAATGGTTGAAAGAAATGCAGAAGGAGTGACAGCTGATGAAGTTCTAGGGAGACGTCCTAAACACCCTGTGTACACTTGGGATTGCAGTAGTATTTGTAGTGTACGACAAGAATCTATTGATAAATTATGTAGTTTTTAACGAGCATATAGTAAAAAAGTGTTAAACAAAAGATTAAGGTGTTGCAAGGACTAGACCCTTGCAGAGTGAGAAAAAATACTGGTTTGCAAGGTCATTCTCTGGCTTGTCTTTCTAGGAAAGTTTGTCAAAGTGTTTTTCACCATTTCAGGATGTTGGCAGTACATCATACTCAAATGCGGAAGTTAGTGAGAAGATTGTATTATGCAAAAAGTCCAGCACTAAAGTTAAATGAGTTGAACAGTGCTTTTTTGCGTGGGTCAGTATCAGATGTGAAGAAGGTTTGTGATGATATTGAGTTTTGTTACTTTGGTCCTCAGCAAGAGAGTGTAGAAACTGACACATTAGTAGAACAAAATGTTGAAGACAATGTAGAACCCGTGATTACAAAACGTTTTGAGGATGAAATCACAAAGTTTAAGGTAATTTCAGGTGAAAGACCAAATGTTTCTTGTATTTGTTGTCGGCGAAGTCACTAAAAAAATCAGACTAGGGGTGTCAATCTGTATTTAAAAAGTGAAATAGAAGATAATGATAAGTGGAAGGAATTTGCAACTTGTTTGTTGGTAGAGGATTGTTTTGATTTGGGACCTGAGCAGCGTAGTTGCAAATATTGTTATAACAAATTAGATGAGAATAAAATGCCTGCTAGAGCTGTTCATAATAATCTAGAGTTGGTTGCTATTCCTCCAGAGCTGATAGATTTAAATACGTATGAGTCTATTCTCATTCAATGTGTGCAACCGTTTCAGGCTATTGTTCGTATGGAACCTAAAACAGGTAAATGACCTCCATCAGAGTTACAAAGAGGATTGAAAGGAAGAGTTGTGTATTTACCGTTAGATTTAAAGACAAATATTGAAACTATTGGTGTAGACCATGCAGAAAATGAACCACTAGTCATTCTAGTTAATGGTGTTCCTACTAAGAATAAGAAAATCTGGCAAGATTTAGTGGATGTTAGAAAAGTGCCAAAGGCATCATTGTATCTGATAAAAAATAATGAGTACTATAGAAATGTGTTTGTAGGAGAAGAGGAAATAGATTTAGCAGAAGATACTGAAACATTAAGTGGACAAATTGAAAAAGTGGACATGTCCAGATGTGAAGAAATCTATGAACATTACAGTGTACATCCACTTCATTCCAAAGAGGTGATGGGGAATACGATTGAGTTGTTCCAAATGAAAAAAGCAAGAGGAAGTCCGATGAGTGTATGGGAAGAGAGTTTGGAAGCTCGTTGTTTCCCGCAGTTGTTTCCAACAGGAAAAGGTGGATGATATGATGAACGTCCTGTGTAGATTCCTGCATCTGAATATCGGACAACAAGATTATATGCAGAAGATCCAAGATTTCGACAATGTATCCCTTATATGTTTCATCTTCTGTTTGAAAGTGACTTGTCTGGACTTTCATATGCAGTAAATCACATTTTAAAAACTGGAATGCATCTGAAAAATGTAACTGCAAAGGATTTTATGGATACAGTGCATCAGAGAGATGATCATTTAGAATCTCAGTTGATTAATCTGATGGCATGTCAGTGTGGGACTAATGAATATTGGTACCGTCGTCATGGAGAACTGAAATGTATGCTACGGAACTTGGGAACTCCTACATGGTTTGTTACACTAAGCTGTGCTGAGTATGCTTGGGATGATTTACTTGAATTTCTTCGAGAGGCAAATTCCAATATAAAAAATATTGAATGCAAGACACCTGGAGAATCGTGCTCTTTGGATCCTGTTAATGTATGCAGATATTTCAATCAAAGATTTGAAGCTATGATGTCTTTCATCTGCAATAAAAAGAATCCTCCTCTTGGAGAAGTTGTGGATTTCTTTTGGAGAAAGGAGTATCAAGCAAGAGGTGCTCCTCATATACATATGTTGTTATGGATCAAGGACGCCCCCAATTTTGGAACAGATTCAGATGAAACTGTTTATGCCACATGTGCTGTACCAAATAGCAGAGAAGATAAAAACTTAAAACAACAAGTCTTACGATTCCAAAGCCATAGGTGTGGAAAATACGGTCGACTAAAGTACAAGTCAAAGGATAAGTTCTATACCAAATGTCGTTTTGGATTTCCACGTCCTGTATTATCCAAAGGAAAAGTGAACAGTTTTATGTCAGCTATGCAACATACCATCACAAGAAAGTCTCCAAAAAATACCTACAACTTAAGAAGAAGCGAAGAATCAAAATACATAAATGACTACAATCCAGTTATTTTATCCATGTGGAACGCTAACATGGATATTCAGTATGTTGCGGACAATTCCATTGCTGTTGCTAGATGTGTAACGTCCTACATTACTAAATCAGAAAAGACAGAATTGAAAGAAATGTGGGAAGAGATTTCTCACGAGAAGACTCTAAGTAAGAAATTTTACAGTTTCAGTTTGAAGATGTTATCGCATCGTGAAATTGGAGCATATGAATGCTCAGATCGGTTATCATCTGCAAGTCTATATTCCAAAAGTAGAAGAATCATTTGGGTGAGTCTAGGTCTTGCAGCAATGTGAAATCGGGTACTGAAATCTGTTCAAGAAATTGAATATTTAGCAGAAAAAGAACCAGAAAGTACAGATATTTTGAAAACGAATATGTTGGACACATATTACCCAAACAGAAGTCATCATCTTGAGAACATGTGTCTCTATGAAGTGCTGCAAAACTACACTTTTAAACGGAATACTACAGAGAACATCAATGATGGAAAATATGCAGTGATTGGTTCCGAAGGATGTCTGGTGAAACAAAGGAAAGGAAATTTAATTAATCACAGGAAACTGAGTTGCGACACTGCTGACAAAAGGGAATTTTACTATTTAGCCCTTTTGCAAATGTTCAAACCGTGGCGTTCAGAACTGGAATTACTTGGAGATTTCCAGAGCTATGAAGATTCATTTAATGTTTGTAAAGATAGCATACAATGCAGTGCTTTTGCAAATTATGTGAAAATGTTGAATGATGAAATTGATCAAGAAGCTACAATTGCAGCTGAGATTGCTAGAGACAGTTCTCAAGAGAGTCAAAGTTCTGCTGTACTGAGTCAAGATCCACTAGGAGAACCTATTGTTGAAAATGAAGCAGCGATTGTCATGAATGAGGTGGAAACAGCAATGTATCAAGCTCAAGAAGATGTAATACAGTTAGGAAACTTGGAAGAACAACTAAATGTTGAACAGAAACAAATATATCAACAAGTGAAAGAGCAGATTGACCATGGATTACTTCATGAAAAGAAAGGGTGCTCATGTACATCATTTCAACCTATCCGAATGTATGTGAGTGGTCAAGCTGGAACAGGAAAAAGTTTCTTAATTAAAGTAATTACAAGTTATCTGCAGACAACAACTGAGTCGCATTTGTCTTGTGTTGTCACTGCTCCAACTGGGTTGGCAGCACATAACATTAAATGAATTACTTTACATTGTTTACTAATGCTACCAGTAGAGCATGAGAACAAATTGGAATACCACAAGCTATCTGGAGAAGCTTGTTGTGAAGTTTCAAGAGTCTTGAAGAAAATGAAACTTCTCATTATTGATGAGGTAAGCATGGTCTCAAACTTGATGCTTGCCTTTGTGCATTTAAGAATGCAGCAAATTCTTAAAACAGAGTATGACGTGTTATTTGGAGGAAAACACGTCATAGTTTTTGGAGATCTACTGCAACTGACTCCGGTAAAAGGACAATCGGTATTTAAAACACTTGCACATGAAGATACCAGAAAGTCTCTTGGTAGTGTTGGTAATGTGAACATTTGGACTTATTTTGAATACAAAGAACTGACAACAAATATGCGACAGGCAAATGACGCTGAATATGGCAAACAAGCTTTGGAGAGTCGATTACTTTGCAATTTGTTTTCAAATGAAAATGTAGTTCCTGAGAAAGTGTACATGAAAATTGCAGAAAATAAATCAGTGATCTGCTTAATGTAAACACTGCGCAAGTGTTCTATATTCAACGAAGAACTATTGAAACTGGATGGTGTGGATTGACTACCCTCAATTCCAACGATTGGGGATAGAGTGTGTAAGGCTAGACCAGGACCTGATATTACGGGTCTAGTGGGGAGGGGCGAGTCAAGGAGGGAGCCCCTGGCCCCGGGCATGCTATCTCTTAATCCCTCCCGGGTAACACCTATTAGGTCACATTTAACTACTAGTGATCCTGATATACCAGAGAGTGAGATTATTGGCTGTGAATACATCAGCATACATCCGGCTATATCAGGAGCTCCCCCAGTTACTTTGATTTCCGCCTTCACTGGTTCTCCCCCTTTGACTTTGGTTTCATGGAACATCGCTGGCCTCTGTAGTAAAATAACTCTGGAAGACTGGTCTATCTGGGTAAATATGCATGATATCCTGGTATTCCAGGAAACCTGGGCTGTCGATCCTATCTACTTCCCAGGGTATTTAAACTTCTCCAAAGGGGCTGTACGTGGAGCAAAAGGTCGTCCTTCTGGTGGCCTTTGCATTTGGGCCAAGCAAACCCTTGGGTATAACCTTAGGGAACTGACTATAGATAGTCCTGACCTATTGATCATTGCATTAGCCCGCAAAGATCTCCCTGAAACTTTGATTATAAATATTTACAACAGGGGTCTCCCGGGCGGCCGTGGTACAAATACATTCCTCCAATTAGATGGGTTTTTGGATAAAGTCAATACGGGCACTAATGTTGTAATATTGGGCGACTTGAACTGTTGTTTCGAGCCACTACCAGTTGCCCCCGTCTCTTTCACAGGGGAGGTGGACGCGGTTTTTAATATCCCACCCCTGTATCTCCCTCCTATCAAGAGGTGGTCCGAATCCGCTACTCAGTGGATGAGCCTTTGCATGGAGCGGGGCTATAGAGCTGCCAACGGTCGGACTCCATCAGATAAAGTCGGTAGGCCGACATTCTCTGATGGTAGACGCAGCAAGAGTCGAATTGACTATGCCCTAATTAAGGTGGAGTATTGGCCCATGCTATCTGATATGGTGGTCCTAGACCGACCCGAGAGTGATCATAACCCTCTGGTCTTGAGCTTATTACTATGTCCAGCATCTAGAGATAAACCTTCTGAAATAGTGACCACTGAAGCTTTATTGACTAATAACCAGCGGCGAGTACGGTGGGACAAGGTAGCAATTGATAGTGTACTACTGTCAGAGATTAGCCAAAAGGTTTCCTGCGCTGTTGGGGATCTACAGCATCTATGGAGTGCTGAAGACTCACATACTGAGTCCACCCTAGTACATGACCATTTATTTTTAGATCTTAAGTCTATTTTCTCTAAACCATGTAAGGGCAAAAAAATTGTTACCCAAAAATCTCAGTCTTGGTATAATAAAGCATGCCGAATCTCATATAACAAATTGAAACATGCTATCATCACTAAAGATCGTGTGGTTATTAAACAAACCAGAAAAGACTACTCCAAGGCTAAAGCAATAGCCAAACGAGAGTGGGATAATGACCACTGGAACGATCTTTTGGCCGCTAGCAAAAATAGGAATTTATCCCAGTTTTGGCATATTGTAAAGTGGGGCAACTGTTCTGATACCCAGATTCCCAGCAACCATGTTTCTCCGGGCAACTGGGTCTCACATTTCGAGTCCCAGTTTTCGGATGGAAGCTTGGTTGAGGGGTTTGCCCATGCAGAAAGCAGGGATTTGACCATCTCCTCCACTTTTAATTTTGACTGCGCGGAGGTTGCTGCAGCCTTGAGAAAGGTGCCTAGTGGTAAGGCCCCGGGAATCGATTGTGTTCCCGCGGACCTCTTCAAGTCTGACCCTGACAACTGGGTACCGTATATTGCACATCTCGCTAACGCTATAGCTAGAGGGGCTGCTATTCCTGATTCCTGGAGGGGCGCAGAGATCCTTCCCATTTTTAAGAAGGGCGATCGTTCCTGTCCGGGGAACTATCGCCCGATCAGCCTTATTGACTCCGTTCAGAAGATAATTGCTAGGATGACCCTGGCTAGAATCCAGGCCTGGATTGAACAGGAGGATATCATCTCTCCACTCCAGGCCGGTTTTAGACCCTGCACTAGTACCATCGACCAGGCATTCAAATTTCAACTGATTGTCTGGAAAACGGTTTATCTACGTGGTGGTACCTTATATGCTGCCTTTATTGATCTTCGGTCAGCATTTGACTTGGTCAATAGGACCAAGCTATGGGATGTTTTGGTGGAGCTAGGGATTCCGGGAGACCTTCTGAGCATTATCATTAGGCTGTATGATAACAACTTCGCCCAAGTGCGCTGGGGGAAACAGGGCCAGATTACTAAAAGATTCAGGGTCAATCGGGGTGTCAGGCAAGGGTGCGTCCTTGCGCCAACGTTGTTTCTATTGTTTATCAATAGAGTGGTCCAGTACTTTTCATCTACCCCCACTGACGCACCCATGTTGGGTGGAAGTAAACTTCCACTCCTCATGTTTGCCGATGACACCCTACTTCTTTCTCAGCCACTCTCAGGGTTACAGTCGGCATTGAATGTCTTTTCTAAATTTTGCAATGATTTTGATTTGTCTGTGAATGTGTCCAAAACCAAATACATGGTATTTAACAAAGGGAAATGTGTGAAAGGCCAAGTGTTTATGAACAATGATTTGCTCGAGAGAACTAACGTCATGACCTATTTGGGGGTAGTATTTGAAAACAAGTTGGACTGGAGGCCGCAGATTGATGTCCTCACTCTTAAATTTGCTCAGCTTTCTGGATGTCTCGTCAAAGAACAAAAGCAATCCCAGTCGAAAATAATTGGCCCCCCAATGAAAATCCATAATGTTAGGATAAATTCAGCGATCCTTTATGGAGCTGAACTCTGGGGTTTTGCCAATCTCTCTCCCCTGGTCAAAGCTCAACACAAATTTTTCAGAATGCTTACGGGCCTCCCCAGTTCCACCCCATTGAAACCACTACTGCTGGATCTCGGCTCCCATTCATTTGACGACATCGCTAGGTTTAAGCCATTGGCCTTTTGGAGGCGACTTTGGACTGTTCCCGAACTTGGTCCCTATGCCAAAGCCTTTCTTGATGTTCGTTCTATTTTGGGAGCTGGTAACATCACTTGGTTCAGACAGGTTAGACAACTTTTGGAATCCATGTGTTTAGGTACTTTGTGGACTGACCCAGCCAATAACTCATTTCCCTCTAAAAAAGATTTTAAAGATCTATACTGGTCAATGGTACTGCAAAAACAATTAACTTCCGTTTCAACCGACTCTTTGACTGGTAGGTTTCTTGAACAAAAGAATACCCCATTCCTTGAAGCCTACTGGGATACCATCACTAGGCCGAGAGATAGAAAACTTTACCACCAGTTTAGAGTCGGTACATTACCAACAAACTTATTCACTAAAAAATGGAAGGGTGTATCGTCTGATTCTTGTAACTGGTGTTCTGGATGTGTTGACTCCGTGAGTCATATCTTCTTTGTCTGCCCTGTTTACGCAGCCCCTCGGGCTATATGGCTAAAACCCCTTTGTCGTACTCTGGGAACTAGGCAAGGGTCAGTAGCACTTGATTTCCTGCGCTTCGACACTAGCGAATATGTTGTAGTTGCAGTTGCCAAGTTTTTAGCTTGGGCGTGGCTTATTAGATTGAGGAGGCAATAAAATTATTGTACCCTGGATTTTTGAGATTTTGACATTTTGTATTATGTCGTAAAAAAAATTTTTTTTAAATAAGACAAACTATCCTGTTTATATTCTTTTATATTCTGTAAACTGTCTTTTTATGATGAATTATCGATAAATAAAGACTTTTTTAATTGAATTGAAAGGGTGCTCATGTACATCATTTCAACCTATCCGAATGTATGTGAGTGGTCAAGCTGGAACAGGAAAAAGTTTCTTAATTAAAGTAATTACAAGTTATCTGCAGACAACAACTGAGTCGCATTTGTCTTGTGTTGTCACTGCTCCAACTGGGTTGGCAGCACATAACATTAAATGAATTACTTTACATTGTTTACTAATGCTACCAGTAGAGCATGAGAACAAATTGGAATACCACAAGCTATCTGGAGAAGCTTGTTGTGAAGTTTCAAGAGTCTTGAAGAAAATGAAACTTCTCATTATTGATGAGGTAAGCATGGTCTCAAACTTGATGCTTGCCTTTGTGCATTTAAGAATGCAGCAAATTCTTAAAACAGAGTATGACGTGTTATTTGGAGGAAAACACGTCATAGTTTTTGGAGATCTACTGCAACTGACTCCGGTAAAAGGACAATCGGTATTTAAAACACTTGCACATGAAGATACCAGAAAGTCTCTTGGTAGTGTTGGTAATGTGAACATTTGAACTTATTTTGAATACAAAGAACTGACAACAAATATGCGACAGGCAAATGACGCTGAATATGGCAAACAAGCTTTGGAGAGTCGATTACTTTGCAATTTGTTTTCAAATGAAAATGTAGTTCCTGAGAAAGTGTACATGAAAATTGCAGAAAATAAATCAGTGATCTGCTTAATGTAAACACTGCGCAAGTGTTCTATATTCAACGAAGAACTATTGAAACTGGAAAATGAAGAAATTATAAAAAATGGAAGCCATCGATAAAATAGAGCATGAAGGAATCACTATTATTTTGATGGGAAAGTTGAAAACAAAACTGGATTCTTTAGAAAAAAAAATATCTCAAACAGCTGGTTTAGAAAAGACACTATATGCATGTGTAAACTGTCGGGTAATTTTAAGGTAATTTAAATTTTAAAGTGTAATTTGGATGTAGAAAAAAGGTTTAGTTAATGGAGCAATGGGTAAAGTGGTAGATTTTGTTAATGATCAGATTGAAGAAGTTAAAGAAATTGGTCGTTGTTCAGTTCGTTTTTTGCTTGTTAAAGATTTATATGTCCGTAGGAAACAATTTCCATTTTCTCTGGCATATGCAGTGACTATTCATAAATCTCAAGGATTAAGTGTAGACAGTGCATTGGTGAACATTGGATCTACCGTATTTAAAGAAGGTATGGCATATGTTGCTTTGTCGCAAGTCAGAATATTATCTGGTTTATTTTTTATTGATTTTGATGAGACAAAGGTAACTGCAGATGCAAACTGTGTAAAAGAGTATAATAGGTTAAGTAGGGTGTATGCTCCCAATTTAGGTCAATATCCTGTATTTGAAAAGCGTGTGGTTGGTCAAAAAAGAAGGTTTGAGAATATCTGTACTGAAGGTGTAGAGAAGGGAAAAGAACAAGATAATGTTGTGATTGCAAGTAAAAAGAAAAAGGACACTATTGATGAGATTGTTGGTTATCAGTTTGAAAATAGTTCAGGTGTCAACTGCTATGCTAATGTAGTGGTCAATGTTGTTTTTCATCTTGAAGGTTTGCAAGAACAAATTATGCAGAATCGGCAAAAAAGATTTTGTTCTCTGTTGCATTCTGTTTAAGAAAAATTGACAACAGATACAAGTAAAATACAATCTGTTTCAGATGTTCGTAATCTTTTGGATGTGAGTTCTGGTTCTACACAATTTACAAGAAATATCCAACAAGATGCTCAGGAATTTTTTATGTATATGCTTACCATTTTTGAAAAGGAAGGTGTAGAAATAGAAAATATTTTTTCCTTTTTTACAAATGGGAACATCATTGTGAAAATTGCAAGTATACATGTACCACTAATGTAGACACTGAAAGATTTCTGTATTTAACATTACCAGACTGTAAATCAGTGTCTTTCAATAAATTAGTTAAAGGTGCAAATTAAAACATGGAGTGTAGCCAATTTAAATCAGAAATGTTTTCCACATTATTTTTAACAAAATATGGACAATACATAATTTTAATGATGCAACGTTGTACAGCTGATGGAAGCAAATTGGATACTTTAATAAAGCAATTTGTAGCAACACAACTATAAATATCAGGAAGGACTTTTGTAGCAATTGCAATAATTTTCCATGATGGTCCTTCCACAACATCTGGACATTACACTGCCTATCTAAAATGTGACAAAGGCTGGACACTTTGTAATGATTCCCAGTTGGTTTTCAAACAACGTTTGCCTAGGGAATTACCAAATTCCTACCTAATATTTTTAAAGTCAAAGTTTTAGGAAGATAATTCACTCTGTGAGGAATTTATTATTATAATTTAATAGGATTATCATTGGACAATTTACATAAAAAGGAGTGCAAAAATACCATTTGGCCTCAAGGAAAGGTATATGTTTGAATTATGGACTTTTTTGTGCTCATTAACTCGGTGAATATTTTAAAGCGACAACATTTACGTTTTTTATAAGTTAAAGTTATAAACTTTTGTTAGCCATAAGCATTTCATATATGTGTGATTTGTATTTTCTGGTATTTTACTGAGAATAGCATGTTGTTGTTTTTTAAACAATCTTTTTGATTGTTTTTTTTTTGCCCGCTGTTAAGTGATGAGTATGATTGAAATCACTATTTCTAGTGAAATTCAATATATTCTGAGAACAGCAAAAAAGGCAAATAAATTACTTTGTTTAAATTATGCTGTGTTGTAAATATATATATATACACTGAAAAAAACATAGGTTTCAGGGGCGTTATAGTTAGCTGGACTTTTCACTCATACAAAACCATTGAAATTCCCCCGTTATAGTTAGTTCAGCTAACTATAACTCACGCGCCCGCAATGCACTGCTGATGACGTCACATATTACATCACTCATGACATGGTCAGTGACATCACTCATGACATCACTCATGACATCTCAAATGACATCACTGATGACACCATTCGTGGTATTTGTTCGCGCTCTAAAAGTTTAGAAAATAAATAAATAAATAAATGACATCACTGATGACATCATCCAGTGAATGTGTGTTTTTCTGAAAATTACATATGTTTTATATATGTATGTTTTATATATGTATATCTCAAGGTCGATGGAAGAATAAATGGGTATATAAGTGTCTAAATGGATGATTTGTTTTTGACAAATTGATTGTATAACTGACTGATTAAGTGTATCTTAGTGAATACATGGCTTAGTGAGTAATGTTTAAATATGTAAATATCTGTATCAGTCTCTCACTTTGTGTATAAGTGGCTGCATGGGTTGGTGAGTAGCTACATGAGTGTCTATATAGGTTATTTGTTGTATGGTTCGGTGGGGGGTATTACGTAGTGCATAGGTGCATGAATGAGTGACTCACTGTTTGTATGTGTTGAAGACAGCATGTGTGCAGGACTGTATGGGTGGATGAGTGTGTGCATGGGTGTGTTAGTGAGTGAATGACTGTCTCAATAGTGTCTTTATGAGTAACTACATATGTTTTAAATTAGTATATGTGACTATTGGTGTATATAAGCGAGTATATGTGAGAGTGAAAGATTGGAAGAGTTCCTGTATGAATAAGTATGTGTTTCTATAAGTGATTGTTTAAAAGACTAAGGGCCTCATGTAGGTACGTCAATACCGGTCGGTAACGGCCGAAAATCGGTAAATATCCCGTTACCGACCGGTATTGAGGCACTTGAGATGTAGGTGGCTGATTTCTGGATTCGGTGTTGACCGAATCGGAATTTTAAGAAATCGGTAAAATACCGATTCGGTAAATACCCAATCCAGAAATGCAATGTAGGGGGCACTCAAGTGAGTGCATTATTAGTGTCTGGATTCGTTATTTACCACCAACTACAAGTTGATGGTAAATGACGAATACCTTACAAAAAGCATTTTTGTGCTATTTGTAAAGTGCCATGTGGCAGACATACATGCCCTTAGGGCATGTATGTGCGCCACATGTGCACACATGCACGAATCAGGGGTGCAACAGGGTGTCAATGTGACACCCTGCCACCCATGATAATGCCTCCCCCATTACCGATTCGGTATTAACCGAATCGGTAATAGTAACTGGCTTCCCATTCATTCCTATGGGCCTCCAGGCCCATAGGATTGAATGGGAAGGGATGCATTATTACCGATTCGGTAAATACCGATTCATAAATAACGATATTTACCGAATCGGTCATAATTACCGATTATTTACCTACATACTATTTACCGATTCATAAATACCGAATCGGTAAAATTTGGTATTTATGAATCGGTAAATAGTATGTTACCTACATGAGGCCCTAAGTATGTGTAATTTTCTGTAGAAGTAAGTGTGGTGGTGTGTGTATAACTGTATATGCAAGTGTTAGAATTGGGGGTCTCTAGTTGGCACAGGTATGCACTTGTGACAAATAGGGACCCTCTCCTCTAGTCAGGGTAAGGGGGTACACTCCTAAAATAACCCCTGCTCACCCACTTGGTAGCTTGGCATGAGCAGACAGGCTTATCTCAGAGGCAGTGTGTAAAGCATTTGGGAACACATACAGTAATCAAGTGACAACACTACAGATGAACACCACACAGGTTTTATATCAAAAATAAGTATTCTTTATATAGATTTACCACAAGACCATTAAACGACAAAAATACACAATACTGTTACTTTAGATGGTAGAATTTTGCTTAGGTCTCTTAAGTTCTTAGATGCAACACTTTAAGTCAATGTACCTTTTAGATGCGACACGCAGGGCAACCAAAGTGTTTCAACAATGTTGATGCGATGAAGTTTTTGGTGCAAAGAAATAAAGACGTGAAGATCTTCCAGATGCGTTACGCTTCTCCAATGTTGCGAGAAGGCTCGACTCGATGCGTCAGCTGCAGCGGCGACACCCTTTACGCGATGCGACGACAGCGGCCTTGGCAGCGGCACTCTTCTCCGACGTTTGAGAGGCGCTTCCGCTCGATGCGATGTTGCAGCGACAACACCCCTTTATGCGATGCAACGACAGCAGCTCCGACGGCGGCACGCTTCTCCGTGGATGCTAGGCGCTTTTCTTGATGCGGTGCAATGCGACAACTACGATGGCTGCGATGGCGACACGCTTCTTCCTCGATATGAGACTCTTCTCTTGATGCGTTGCAATGCGCCAGCTACGATGGCTGCGATGGCGGCACGCTTCTTTGTCTTTGCGAGACACTTCCTGGATGATGCAAGACGCTTCCGCTCGATGCGATGCTGCAGCGGCGACACACTTTACGAGATGCGACGACAACAGCTCCGACGGCGCACGCTTCTCCTTCTTGAGTCGCGCTTCCCGCTCCTTGCGACACGCAGTCCCTCAGAAGGCCCAACAGCAGCAGCAGGCACTTCCAAAGAACTCTGGGGAGCTGGGGGGTGAAGTCTGTTGTTCCTGAGACTTCAGCAGGAGGCAAGCTCTTTTCCAAGCCCTTGGAGATCCTTCACAAGTTGAGCAAAAGTACACACAAAGTTCCTTTCTCCTCTCTTTGGCAGTAAGGCAACCACTGCAGGCCAATCCCCCAGTTTCAGGGATAGTTTTCTCCTCAGCTTCTTCTGGTTCCTCCCTCAGCAGAGGTTCTTCTTGTTTTCCCAAAGTGATCTAAATTCTTAGGATCAGGGTCCCAATATTTATACCCCAAAATCCTTTGTTCTCTGAGGGGAGAGGTGCCTTTGCCTGGTCCAAACCAGTTCCTGAGCACTCTATTTACCAGACTTCTCCTTTCCTTTCACAGTGTAGGGCAGAAACATCAGACGCCCCACAGTAGGTGGAGCCAGCATTGTGGAGGGAAAGCACAGCCCTGGAGCACTTTGTTGACATGATTCCTTCTCTTCTTTCACAGTGCAGGGCAGAGACATCAGATGCACCACAGGGGGTGGATCCAGCACTGTGGGGGCAGGCACCGTCCTATTCAGCTCCCAGGTGCAACTCCTCCCTCCCATCTAGATGCAGATCTCTCTATTCACCACTGGGCAGACTCACCCTGTTTCCTGGAATCCCCTAGCCCTGTCACTCAAACTCCAGACAAGGAATACACGACCTAGCAGAGGCAGCCTTGGAAAGTTAGACAAGAAAATACCTACTTTCTAAAAGTGGTATTTTCAAACACAGAATGTTAAAACCAACTTCGCTAAAAGATGCATTTTATCATTCTGAGTTCAGGCATACTAAACTCTAATTTCTACCATGTTCTCTGAGTCAGTTAATATTATAAACATGTAACAATCTAACAGCCCATTCTGGCCTATGGAGAACAAGTAGCCTTGCAATAGTGAAAAACGAAAATGGCTGTAATTCACTATTAGGACATGCCACACACATCAGGGCATGTCCTACCTTATACTTACAGTGCACCCTGCTCTTGGGCCTATCATAGGGGTGCCTGATATGAAGAAAAGGGAAGGTTTAGGGACTGGCAAGTGGGTGCACTTGCCCAGTCAGCATGACAGTACCAAACTGCACACAGGCTCTGCAATGGCAGACCTTAGACACATTTTACAAGGCTGCTTCTGTGGGTGGCACAACGAGTGCTGCAAGCCCACTAGCAGCATTTGGATTTACACGCCCTGGGCACACTCAGTGCACTGTACTAGGGTCTGACAGGTAAACCAAACCAACCAATCATGGAATCACAAATCATACATCAATTTACAGTAGGGAGAGCATATGCACTTTAGCACTGATCAGCAGTGGTAAAGTGCCCAGAGTCATAAAACAGCCAACAACAGGTCAGAATATAGGAGGAAGACAAAAAGTTCAGGGATGACCCTGCAAAAAGGGCCAAGTCCAACAGCAAGTAAATTGATGTTTGATATTTTATTAGCATGAGTGACTATGTGTGTGAGTAACTCTATGGATGAGTGGCATTGTGTAACAGGATGTATAGGTGTATGAGTACATATGATGAGTGAGTACATGTATGAGTGACTGTATAGGACTGTTGGTGAATGAGTGGATGTGTATGTGGATCTTAGAATTACTGAATAGGTTGTTGTAACTGGTATTGGTATGTCCATTGTTTTGAAAATTGTAGTTTCTATTTTTGAATGTATCAAAGGTTATATTAGGGGAGTGGAGGTCTGCCACTCTATCACAAGGATGATGTCATCAGTGATGTTATTTGAGATGTCGTCAGTGATGTCATGAGTGATGTCACTGACCATGTCATGAGTGATGTAATATTTGACATCATCAGCAGTGCATTGCAGGCGCGCGAGTTATAGTTAGCTGAACTAACTATAACGGGGGAATTTCAATGGTTTTGTATGAGTGAAAAGTTCAGCTAACTATAACGCCCCTGAAACCTATGGTTTTTTCAGTGAATTTCTAAGGTTTTTTAAATGCTAATTCCTAACTATAATGTGCCTGAAACCTATCGTTTTTTCAGTGAATTTCAAAGGTTTTTTAAATGCTAATTTCTAACTATGCCTACAGAGATAGGACATATGAAGAAAGAAGAAAAAATGCACAGAAAGAAAAAAAAGAAATGCAGAAAGAAGCAACAGAAGTCCTCAAAGACGAAGATAAGTGCAGGAAGAAGGATAAAGTGAAGAAAGAACAAACCGAAGAGCAGAAAGAAGCCTTGTTGCAAAATCATCCTGTACCCTCATCTTTTTCAGACGGATACTGGTGGTAACTGAATCTAACTAACCAGTCCTAGAGCCAGTGCTATGTTAAAAGACACTCAGAATACAGTGAAAACACCTACATACACTAGGGAACACTGTCCGTTGGGGTCCCCCTGTGATTAGCATGACCTCCTCTGTAAGCCCCTAGTATATAATAGGGCAGGGGATTAAAACTACCTCTTAAAACGCGCCACAGGGTGTGTTTGCACATGTCACCTCAGGCCCTGTCCCCTCCCTTCCCCACTATGTAAACACGCCCTGTGGCCGTTTTTAGTTGGGAGATTAAGTTAATTTGAATCCTGAGGGTCCCTAGGGTCCAACTAGCCCACTAGGTACCTCCAGTAAGCGCCACAGAGCTGCGTTGCAGAGAGGTGTAAAAAGTGGCACGGCCTGGACCACCTCACTGAAACGCAGCTCAGTGGTGCTTACTGGAAGCACCTGGTGGGCTAGTTAGCCCCCAGGGGCCCTAAGGATTGAAGGGGAATTATTTCCCCAACTTAAAACACGCCATAGGGCGTGTTTACACACGTCACCTCATGCCCCGTCCCCTCCCTTCCCCACTGTGTAAACACGCCCTGTGGCCGTTTTAAGTTGGGAGATTAAGTCCCCTTGAATCCTGAGGGTCCCTAGGGGCAAAATAGCCCACTAGGTACGTCCAGTAAGCGCCATTGCAGAGAGGTGTAAAAAGGGGCACGGCCTGCACCACCTCTCTGCAACGCAGAGCAGTGGCGCTTACTGGAAGCACCTGGTGGGCTAGTTGGCCCCCAGAGTGCCTCAGGATTGAAAGGGAATTATTTCCCCAACTTAAAACGCGCCACAGGGCGTGTTTGCACACGTCACCTCAGGCGCCGTCCCCTCCCTTCACCACTGTGTAAACGCGCCCTGTGGCCGTTCTAAGTTGAGAGATTAAGCCCCCCTTGAATCCTAAGGGTGCTTAGGGTCAAACTAGCCCACTAGGTACCTCCAGTAAGCGCCACAGAGCTGCGTTGCATAGAGGTGTAAAGAGGGGCGTGGTCTCAGAACACCTGTCTGCAGCGCAGCTCCCTGGCGCATACTGGAGATACCTGTTGAGCTAGTTGGCCCTCAGGGACCCTCAGTATTGAAGGGGAATTAATTCCCCAACTTACAACTGGCCAGGAGTGCTGCAAGGAGGGAGCGTGGCATCCGGCGCGATGCCGGTCTTTTATTTATTTTATTTTTTTAAGATGGAGGGCTGTGTGGCCCCCCTTCTTTTTCTAATTTATTGGCCCTGGGGACCCCATTCCCCAGGGCCTGCACCCTAATTTTTTTTGTTGAAAAAAATTAATTTGGAAGGGGGCCGCGTGGCCCCCCTCCCAAGGCCTTAATCGGCCCCGGGGACCCCAACCCCCGGGTCATGGCCTTTTTAAAAAAAAAATCTTTAGGAGGGGAGCTGTGTTGCCCCCCTCCTCAGGCCACTTATGGCCCCGGGGACCCCATCCCCCGGGCCCGGCCTTTGTTCTTTATTATTTTAAAAAAATATATATTTATAGAAACACCTAGGACATGCTGGACAAACCGTATGTACCTATCACCATGACGATTCACGTGATATTCATTAAAAGGCGACTATGCATATAATGAATCCACGTGGAATGTATTTACACCGCTAGTGAAGCTCTGACGTGTCTGACGCCCTACCGTGCCTAATCCCGGCGCCCCCTCTGGTGGGTACTCTCCAAGTAGACACCCTTGTCGTTTATTTATACAAACATGGGTAGCTATTGACAGGCACATTTAATACACACACACGCCAAGCCATTCAAAGGGGATTCGACAAAAATTCGACCAAACTGTGCAAGAAACCCCCCTCACGATTAATAAAACACACATCCACCGGCGGATGTGTATTACTTTTTTTTTTACTCTCTAGAAAGGAGACCAATCTCACTTGAGAGTCACAGCGTGCTCCGGGCTGAGCCCAATGCTGTGTAACACCCACCAGTGCCCACTGAGTGCCACACACCTCTGTGTTGTATTCCAGCAGCTAGTGCATATGCTATGACACTCTTTAGCCCATGTGCACTGTAAAACCACCCCGTGAATATGTCATGCCAAACTTGCCTTCGCACCGGTATATTGCCCCATCTAACGTGCCTTCCTCGGTGCCTATGTTATAACGCACAGCGCTATGCCATACATATTACAATCTGGGATCCATATCTTTGTCACAGTGCATATGCAACGTTACACTCCCCAGCACATATTTTATATTACAACTTTAGAGACTAGTTAGGTTACACAACACTGCCCTGTGCATATTATACTCCAAGGCGCATATCGGATACCACGCGAAAGTGCCTGTGCTATCTCGCGCTCTCCAATGAATCTGTCATTGCGCACAATGTATTGCATATTATATTTCACGCCCGGTTCATCTTATATCACACTTTTCGGTGCATAGTTTATGCCATATACTATATCTAGTTTTCATTTTCAATCGTGCTCTCAGGACTCTGTTCTATATAACACTGCGTCCACCTACCCTTTTCACAGGCATTTTGCGATGGGGGTGGAGGGTCATGGGGTGTTTCTGCCAAGTGAGTCCGGAGTCACAGTCACAAACGTCCTCTTCTTCCTGAATAAAAGTAAGATTATGCTGCATACTTGTTCATATTTTAAGTAGTTCGCACAGACACACATTTTAAAAACAATTAATTCCTAATACCCACCTTCTCTGAATAGTTAGCTTGCTGCCCCATCCACCTCTTCCCTATCCTCTGTTGTCTGAATCCATGGACTAGCCTCCTCCCTCCTGCCATGCATGGTCTGATGTGCTGCCACTGCCCTCCATTTAGCATGATGTACCAGTCCACCCCTCCTGCCCTCCATTGCCCAATTCTATGGCCCATCATTGACCTCCTGCTCAGCCTCTGTGTAGGCTTGCTGCCCCTATTCTCCTTCCCCCTGCCCTCCGATGTCTTACTGCATGCCCCTGCTCCATCCTTTTTGCCCATCATGTTCCATGGATCTGCCACTCCTACCTACTCTGAGTGTTCTGTTGAGCTGCCACTCCCCTCCCACCTGCCTAGCATTGTCAGATGACTGTAACCTGTCCCTGCCATCTCCACCCTGCCTGTCCACATGCCATGCCCCTATCCCCTTCCTCCTGTCCTCCATGGTCCATTTTACTGACACACCCTTCTGCCCTCCCTGGTCTGTTGTGCTGCAACTGCTCCTCCTGCCTGCCCCGCGTGGTCTGTTGTGAGGCCCCTTCCCCTGAACTCTCTTGTCTGTGCCCAGGTCCTGACCCTCCCTTCTATCCTCCATGGTCCTTTGTGCCTGCCCCTGCACCCTCCTTCTTACCCATCATAGCCATTGTGCTGCCACTAACCCTCCTGCTTGCCATGCATGGTCTTCTGTGCTGCCATGGCCCCTCCCACCTTCCCTGTGTGGTCAGCTAGCTGCCCCTGACCCCCTCCCGCCTTCCCTCCATGGTCTGTGTATATGCCATCATAGTCTCACTGTTGTTGCTCTCCATGATGTGTCTTGTTTCTAGTGCCCATCCTGTCTGACCTCCATGGTCATCTTGCTGCTCCTCACCCCTTGCCCCCCAGCCCTCTGTTTCCATGTGCAGACCCCTATTCCCTCCCTTCTGGCTTGTCTGTTCCATTGTAATGCCCCTGATCCGTCCCTCCTGCCCTTTATGGTCTGTTATGCTGCAGCTTTCTCTCCTGTCTGTCCATTATGGTCAGCTAGCTACCATTGCCTCTTTCCCCTCTGTTCTCTGTTGTCCATGTGCATGGTCCTGTCCCCTCCCTATTGCTTTCTATGGATTTTTGTACTGCACTCCCATCCCGCATGCCCTTTGTGGTGTATTGTGCTGCTGCAAACCCTGATGCCTGCCCTGTAGGGCCAGTTTGGTGCACCTCTCCATGTCCCTCCGGTCCTCTGTTATCCGAGTCCATGTCCCTACCCCAATTCCTCCTGTCTACCATGATCCAATGTACCATACTTGCGAACATTTTGAACTTGGTAAGAGGGAGATTTTGAAAAAAAACTGGGGTTTTGATTTTCCCCTTTGAGTTACATTGAAAAAGAGGAGATTGTAGACAGGAGACAGATCAAATAAAGCCCATTTGAGCTTCAAAACATTGGACGTTTCCTGGCTGAAACGGGTCTGTTGGCATGTATGGTTGTACTACCACTGCCTCTTCCTTCTGCCCACAATGGTCTATTATATTGCCACAGCCTCTCTTGCCAGTCCTGTATTGTTGGTTTGTTGCCCCTGCCCCCCATTCCACTGCCCTCCATAGTCTGTTGTGCTGCCACTGCCCTTCCTGCCTGCCCTGTGTGGTCAAATTGTTGCCTCTGCACTCTCCTACCTGCCTTCAATTTTCAGAGTCCATGCCCCTGGCCTCTGCCTCTCAACAGTATCCCAGTGAACAACTAGATTGGCGTCATCTTGATGTAATCAAAACTGTAATACCTAGAGCATTTCCTTTAGAAATTACATATATGAGAGGGTCTTATTTGCATCAAAATTATGGTTAGCGCTCTAAAAAACTAAAATGAGGACATATTTTCTGAGTTTTCAAATAGCGACAAAGAACTTTTAAATTATTTGTAAGCTTTATGTTTTTTTCTCCAGTTGACCACTTGATTAAATGTTGCACTTAGGGGAGAGGATGTGGTGTTACTTCCAGAGCTGCAGACTTTGCAACTGGGGAGCCAGGTTGGAGTTTCTGCTTCAGCTCAACATTCTGTGAATCTGGTCAAATCACTTAATCTCCCCATGTCTACAACCAAAATGAATTTGATCTTGTGTGATGTAACCAATGCTCATGTAAAGCACTCCAATGCCTGACAAGTCTGCACTATATAAAACTGCAAATACACAAAAAATAAGTGTTTTGCACACTTCTGTCATTGGGCTACTAACTATAACTCGCGCGCCCGCAATCCACTGCTGATGATGTCACATATTACATCATTCATGACATGGTCAGTGACATCACTGATGACATCACTGATGACATCTCAAATGACATCACTGATGACATCATCCACGTGACAATCAGATACACCTCATCATACACTAGTATAACCTTTCATCACTCACTGTAAAATACAGAGTACCATATTTGAATCCATTGACACACCAATATAAGTTGCTAAAAACCCACTCAGTGATTCCTAGATCTACACACACATCTAAACACTTACCTATAAATTCATTCATACATGCTGACAAAGATTAATAGAACATTATCAAATATACTTAAACACCTATATCGACATTACACACCAGCACACATCATATTAACTTATGCAGTCATCCTACTCACTTATGCAAACAATGGATCATACTTACATTTAGTCAGCTACACACTTATACAAACACCACTTATTCATGTAGATAGTAACTCATACTTAGTGTGTTATAAAATCACTATTACAAGTATACAGTTATCCATACAGTCAATCATATAATCTCTGAGTGCTATGCATACGTATTTATATACAACAAATGTCACACACACTGCCTTTTATTTTTCTACTTTGTTGGACATGTACCATTGAGAGATATATTTGCTCATCACCACACCCATAAAGATATTCACTCACCCAAACAACAGTTATAACATGCAGTCTTAACCTCATATACCTACTGAATCAACTATTCACACATCTTTGGGCAGTCACACACCCCCCACCGAACCACACACACATTCACTCTCCCAATATAGACTTTCACGCAGCTAGTAACCAACTGGTGCAGCAGTGTACACAACAACTGGCAAAGTGATACAGATATTCACACAGTTTAGTCACTATCCAATATATCTAGTGAGGCACTATAAATTACTCAAGTAAACAGCCAATCACACTGCTACTAAATCCTCCATCCAGATATTTATATATCCACTCATTCATCAATGCAGATGGCTATATATATAATACATATTTAAATAACGAACCAAACCACATTCACTGGATGATGTCATCAGTGATGTACTTTGAGATGTCATCAGTGATGTCAACAGTGATGTCACTGACCATGTCATGAATGATGTAATATGTGACATCATCAGCAGTGGATTGCGGGTGCGCGAGTTATAGTTAGTAGAACTAACTATAACGGAGGAAGTTCAATGGTTTTGTACGAGTGAAATGTCCAGCTAACTATAACAACCCTGAAACCTCTGTTTTTTTCAGTGAATATATATATATTTAGGACCTAGTTTCCAAAGGAAAAGCGTTTTTTTGATTTGCCAATAGCTTTAAGCGCCGATTGACGAATCATTGCGAAATTTTCAAAACTAATGGGGCGCTCCGGTCAGCTCCCGTCTTGCAAGTTTCAAGGTGATTCATTAAGCGGGGCTGAGAAAAAAGGGGGGTCGCAAAACACGTTTTCTCCATGTTAATTTCCGTAGGAAACTTTAGACAAGGCTAAAGCCCGAACTGCTGAACGGAATTGCACCATATTTGGCAGTGATTCAGAAAGTGACCTTTTTGTTAAATGGTGTAAATCCATTCAGTAGTTCCTGAGAAATTCATATATTTGGAAATATTAGTATATGGTGGCGCAGTGGATCCATGAACCCTCCCGATCTCGAGCTTGTCTTTGATTGGCTGCCAACACTTCAAACCAGGAAGTGTTGGCTGCCATCTTGTGACTCGGTTGAACCGAGTCACAAGAAAAAAGGTAAAAAAACAAGAAAAGGGGGCAGGGTAGGAACACCTTGACCCCCTAGGCCGGCTCAGAGGGTCTCACAGGGACCCCGAGGGCCAAAAGAAGCACTAAAAAAATTTGCCAGGATTTGCATAGACTCTGAGAATCCCACCCAAAAAAAAAGTGCAGTCTCTCGCGCGTCGTTTAATTAAGCCCTGGGTGGGCCAGGTCCCGGGGGAATGCCAAAATATGTCCCCAACAGCCCCAGGGACTGCCACCTCCCCTGGGCAATTTTAATGATATGCGTGGGCCTCGCCCCCCCACAGCTCCGGGGACTGCCACCTCCCAGGGGCTATTTCTTTAGTTAAAGGTGTGGGGGTGAGCTCCTGCCCCCCCACACTGCCTGAGGGACCACTACCTACCCGGGCATACATTATGTAAATGCGGGGGTCTGTTGCGGAGCCCAGGCCCTGGGGACCACCACCTCCCCGGAGCTTTAAATTTGATCGAAGGGGGCCGCGCTGCCTCCTGTTGGAGCTCTCCATGGCCCTGGGGATCTCCACC
The DNA here is from genome assembly GCF_964204655.1 of Triturus cristatus. Classification (NCBI taxonomy): domain Eukaryota; kingdom Metazoa; phylum Chordata; class Amphibia; order Caudata; family Salamandridae; genus Triturus; species Triturus cristatus. The sequence continues at coordinate 434,589,512 of NC_140581.1, read as the reverse complement.
CCTCAGTGCCGGCTCAAGCAATGTCCCGGGGTGTCTCTGCCTAAAAGCAATGCCGGCTCTTGCAGGAGGTGGGGAGCTGGCGGGGACTGCGGGAGCATTGAGGTTCCCCCCGCAGTCCCCAATGTGAGGTCAAACCCCAGGGGATGGGGTCCCCTTGGCCACAAATGGCCGGGAGGGGGGGCAAGCAGCTCCTCTCCCATTTTATTTTTTAATAATGGTCGGACCCCAGGGATTGGGGTCCGGGCCGACATTGGGCATTGGAACTGGGGGGCATTAATTATTTATTTTTTTCTCTTCGGTTAGGAGTAGCGGCCGTATTGTAGCTCTCAGCGCAGTCCCCCAGTATAACGTCGGGGTGGATTTGCAAATCCATCCTAAATAAAAAATGTAATAGTATATAATTCAGAAGGTAGTGTTGCATTCGCGAACTTTTTTTATAGAGCTAGTGAGATTAAAGTTAATAATTACAATAAATTTGATAGATTTAGAAAGAATATAAAAAAATTAAATTAAAAGTTAAATTTGAAAAGTGTATTGTGTTGTAGTACATTGAAATTGTGCTTTTGATTTGCAAATTTGTGACGGGTTCGCGAATCCAGAAAATATTTATAAAGAGTATGTATGTTACAAAATACACAAGATTCACTGTTGGGTTATAGGGTGGCTCTAAAAAGAGCCATTGTTTTCATTATGACTTTGTTGGGGCTACATATAAGTGAGGATGCACAGCTGAAGGTTGTTGAGAAACACTCTGTTTCCTTCATCTGGGAAATTAACTCCTTCAGTTCTGTAGATCTCAGGCATATTAAAACGTAGATTGTTGTTATAGATGGAGCCCATACTATGGTCTATGAGGTAAGCAGAAACAGCTTTATTGACATTCTTCCTAGCTTTCTCAATCTGTGGACAGAATTGATTTGACCGCTTCCATTTCTGTCTTTGGCATATATTAGAGTATATAAAGACAGTTTGAGGCAAAAGCAACATCAATTGTGCAAAGGTATCCTTCATTAGGATTTCCAGCCCTGCCCCAGTCAATGTACCTAGGTCATTGCCAGCACAGTGCACAATCATGAGGTCAGGGGGTTGGAGATGCAAAAAGGTTTTAACCAAAGGCATCAATTGGTGCCACTTTAATCCTCTATGTGCAATCCATTTAATATCCCCATTTTGCAAACCTAGGTCTTTGTCAATAACTCTGCGTTCAGCATATCTTTTGCACCAGAAAACATAGCTGTACCATACAATCCATACTGTAAGCATCTTGAAGGGATGTCTGGAAGGAATGAAAATATGTTTCAGCTGAGGTAGTCAGCTGGTAGAATGAGAGGTATCTAAAATGGTGGAGAACATGCTGCTTTTGAGAAAACCGATAACTGATTGGCTGTTCATCAACATTGTGCACTCAAAAATAGGATGCATGTTATGTTTCTGATTGGTTATTAAAACATGTTTGAAAGGTACAGTAGATAGGATAAGGTAATATTTTTCAAACGTCAACCACACCTGCTATTTGCATTTGTAAGCTTCGGTACTGAATTTGAAAATGTGGTGGACTTGCGACCTTCTGGTACAGTTGAATGTTACTGAAAGTGTTACTATGGAAACTAGGATTAAACAGAATGGGGGAAGGGTTGAAACTTAACTGTGGTTTTAAAATGTGAAATGGTAACTTATATACAATTGATATGTTACTAAATTAAGTTTTTCAAAATCAGTAGTATGTTTAGAAGTGTTGTACCTATTTCCAATAATACTAGTATTATTGGAAATAGGTTTTTGAACTCCCGTAAGTTTTCGCTGCTCCACCGCGACGCTACACTGCGGCACCGCAGTGGAGTTACTACTCCAGTAAATTACAGAGCCAGTTTGGGTACTTTTAGAAGACACTTAGAAAGAGTTAATACCTATAGAAATTTGTTTCACAATTTGAAATAATGAAGGAAGCAATTTGATTTGTTACTTACATTTATTTGTGTGCAGAAAGAGAGGGAAAGTTTGCTATTACTGGTTTCACCTTGTTGAGAGTGGTGCATTACATTTATTGTGTGAAAAAGAAAATCTTTTATGAGTTTTTGATATTTCATATTCTGCAATACTATTTGAAAGGTGAGTTTCAAATTTGTAAGGTGTGGTATGTATTATGTATTAGTTCTCCACTCTTTGTGGTGATGTTACGAAATGTACAAATGTGTTTTGTAGTTTGTTTTATTGTACTGAAATGACAATTGAAATAGGTTGTGCATACTAATATGTGTACTATGTGTACTTTGGTAGATGGATTAGTGATTATGGTAGTTCGTATGAGTCTGTGGAAAGGTACACTTGAAATACACCACATAAATGTAGGTGTCTTCTTGAAATAGGAATGCAGTCTGTCAAGTTTAAAGAACTTCATGGTCTTGTGATTGAGGTATGTCTCTACTTGTACATGTATTTGCACACGTGTTATGCATCTGAAGATGCTAGACATTTAAAACACAGGTATACATCTATTTGTATGTTTCTATTCTATATGATGCCACTAGCAAAAGGTACAGACTCCTGCATGCATGCTTTCAGGAATATAGTGAGAGTTACAACAGACACATGCAAAGGGTTGCTGCTTTATATTTGGCTAGGCCCAACAGTCTAAGTAGTCGCTGAATAGTGAAGCTGCAGCACAAAAATATAAAGAAGATACTTATCATAATAAAATACAAAACATCATTCATACTATTAAAAGCAGTCATACAAAATTTAGTTAAGCAAAATATAGTACAATATATGCAAACAAATTATATATAAATTTTCTTTTTGAATTCAAAATTCTGTTATATAATATCACACTGAACACAATTAGAAACAATAAAACAATGTTACAATCATGCAAAATTTAAAATTATTCAAATAAATAACGCTATCAATCTTTAATCATCTATGTTATATAGTTACAAACATCATTTCATAAATAAAATGCTTTAAAACACCTTCGAAATTCACTGGAAAAAACAGAGGTTTCAGGGACATTATAGTTAGGAATTAGCATTTAAAAAACCTTAGATGTTCACTGAAAAAAATCACAGTTTTCAGGGACGTTATAGTTAGGCTGGCATTTCACTTGTATAAAACCAGAGAAATTCAGCTGTTATAGTTAGCTGAGCTAACTATAACTCGCGCCCCTGCAGTGCACTGCTGATGACGTGACATATTACAACACTCATGACATGGTCAGTGACATCACTGATGACATCACTGATGACATCTCAAATTACATCACTGATGATATCACTGATGACATCACTGATGACATCATCCACTTAATATCTGATGCACCTCCACACACCCTAATATAACCATTCATATACCCACTCTACAATACAGACTACCATTCTCGAAACCATGGACACACCAATACCAGTTAGTACATACCTACTCATTGGTTCATAGGTCTACACACACACATCCACTCAATCACTTACCCATTCAGTCACTCATACACACAGTCACTCATCAATATAGCCACTGATATATGCACGCATACACCCATATAGACACTCACACACCACCACTCACCCATAAAGTTAAAATCATAATAAAAACAATAAAAAAAGAATCAATCAAACTGTAATTTACTCACCTGTACATTTATACACTCACCACCTCATTTATTCCTAGAGATACTAACACATACTTACTCTCCATACAGTCGCTGACACAAGCAGGCACTCACCCATACAACCATTCTCATAATCACTCACTCTCACATATAGTCCCTTATATACTCCATCCCTCACTCTTATATACTGCCACTCACATATGTAGGTACTCACACATATACCACTGAGGCATCCATTCACTTACAAATGCAACCTTATGCACACTCACTCACCCATACAGCCCTTCGCTGATGCACTCATGAACCCAGACACCCAGTGAATCACCCACTCACACATTGATGCAGGGAGTCACATACCCCCCACCCACCCACATAGACACTCAGGCACCCATACAGGTACTCAGACAACCAATCATTAACCCATATAGACACTCAAGTAGCTACTCACCAACCCATGCAGCCACTTACACACCAACTGACAGACTGATACAGACATTCACACAGATTAGTCGTTCTCCTATGCATTCACTAAGACATGTTTAATCACTCACTTATACAGTCAGTCACGCACCCGCTAAATCATCTAATCCAGACACTCATACCCCCACTCATTCTTCAGTACACCTCCCCGTATATGTGTATAACATTCTTAAACTTTTTAGAAACACTCAGTCACTGGATGATGTCATCAGTGATGTCATTAATAATGTCACTTGAGATGTCATCAGTGATGTCATCAGTGATGTCTCTGACCATGTCATGAGTGATGTAATATGTTAGATCATAAGTAGTGCATTGCGGGGGCGCGAGTTATAGTTAGCTCAGCTAACTATAACAGCTGAATTTCTCTGGTTTTGTACGTGTGAAATGTCACATTAAATATATCGTCCCTGAAACCTGTGTTTTTTTCAGTGTGTTAATATATATATATATTATATATATATAATATATGTGTGTGTGTGTATATATGTGTGTGTGTGTATATATATATTCACAAAAAAAAACAGGTTTCAAGGACGTTATAGTTAGTTGGACATTTCACTCGTACAAAACCAGAGAAATTCGGCCTATATAGTTAGTAGAGTTAACTATGACTCACACCTCTGCAATGCACTGCTCATGACATCACAATCGTACTTTACTCATGACATGGTCAGGGACATCACTGATGACATCACTGATGACATCTCAAAAGACATCACTGATGACATCAAGTGAATGTGTGTTTCTGCAAAGTTTAAATATGTTTTATATATATATATATATATATATATATATATATATATATATATATATATATATATATATATATATATATACCAAGGTGTATTAGAGAATGAGTGGGTGTATAAGTGTCTGAATGGATGATTTAGTAGGTGCGTGTCTGATTGTATAAGTGACTGATTAAACATATCTCACTGAATGCATGGGTTAGTGAGTAAGCTGTGTAAATGTCTGTATCAGTCTGTCAGTTGGTGTATAGGCGGCTGCATGGGTTGGTGAGTAGCTACATGACTGTCTATATGGGTTATTGATTATTGACTGGTTGTCTGAGTATCTGTATGGGTGCCTGAGTGTCTGTGGGAGTGGGTGAGGGGTGGGTGACTCTGTGCATAGATGCGTGAGTGGGTGATTCACTGGGTGTATGGGTTCAAGAGTGTATCTGTGAAGGGCTGTATGGGTGGGTGAGTGTGTGTGGGTATGTTGGTGAGTGAATGTATATCTCAGTGGTATATGTGTGAGTAACTACATATGTGAAAGGCATTAAATGTGAGTGTTGGAGTATATAAATGACTATACATGACAGTGAGTGATTGTGAGAGTGGCTGTATGGATGAGTTTGTGTTTGTATCAGTGATTGTATAAGAGAGTAACTATGTTTTAGTATTTGTATAAAAAAGTGAGGTGGTCTTTGTATAACTGTATAGGTGAGTAAATGGGTGTGATTGATTCTTTGCATGACTGAGTAGGTGTGTGAGTAAGTCTATGGATGAGTGGCGGTGTGTGAGTGTATGTATAGGTGTATGAGTGCATATGATAGTGCTGTATTGATGAGTGACTGCATGTATGAGTTACTGTATGGGTGAATGAGTGGCTGTGTGTGTGTATACCTAGGAATCACTGAGCGGGTATGTACTAACTGCTATTGGTTTGTCTATGGTTTCGATATTGGTAGTCTGTATTTTAGAGTTGGTGTATAAAAGGTTTTATTAGGGTGTGAGGAGGTGCATCACATGGATAATGTCATCAGTGATGTCATTTGAGATGTTATCAGTGATATCATCAGTGATGTCACTGGCCATCTCATGAGAGATGTAATATGTGACGTCATCAGCAGTGCATTGCGGGGCACGAGTTATAGTTAGCTCTACTAACTATAACGGACAAATTTCTTTGGTTTTGTACGAGTGAAATGTCCAACTAACTATAATGTCCCTGAAACCTGTGTTTTTTTCAGTGAATTTCTAAGGTTTTTTAAATACTAATTTTCTAACTATTATGTCCCTGAAACCTATGTTTTTTTCAGTGAATTTCTAAGGTTTTTTAAATGCTAATTTCTAACTATAATGTCCCTGTTAAGTCCCCTTGAATCCTTAGGGTCCCTTGGGGCCAACTAGCCCACCAAGTACCTCCAGTAAGCGCCACAGAGCTGTGTTGCAGAGAGGTGTTCGGAGGCCATGCCCCTTTTTACACCACACTTCAAACGCGGCTTCTGGTGCACTGCTGCTCGGACGATGAAGTCCACTTGTGTCCTGACTACTGAATGAATTAACACCATTTAAAAAAAGGACGCTTTCTGAACCAAGCACTACCTTTTTGTCAAATTTGGTGTAATTCCGTTCAGCAGTTCGGTTGTAGCCTTGGCTAAAGTTTCCTATGGGAAATTGATTTTCCGACCTCTATTTTTTTAATCTCTCAGGAACTACTGAACGGATTTACTCTAAAGTTTCCTATGGAAAATAACATGGGGAAAACACGTTTTGGGACCCCCATTTTTTCTCGGCCCCCCGCTTGGCGAATCACCCCAAAACTTTCAAGACAGGAGCTGACCTGAGCTGATCACAAGTTTTGAAAATTTCACGAAGATACGTCAACCGGCACTAAAGTTATTAGAAAAACAAAAAAGCTTTTCATATGGAAACTAGGTCCTAACTATAACTACCTACTGGCGACCGCCAGTAGGTAATATATATGTCCAAACAATCATGCAGCACGTTCTTTCTAACAAAAACACCGAGGCCCAAATTGCTTTTCAAGCGTGCTTTTTAATTAAGGATGGACAACTCTACGCGTTTAGGAGCACAAGGCTCCTTGTTCACGAGTATTTCACAAAGCATTTCCTGTTGCCTATATAACAAACCACGTGACTGAGAAAACAAATGTAATAGAAAACAGATTTTACCAGCAAGTCAAAGGAACATATCAAATGTTTTTCAACTTAATTAATATTGCATACTATTTTGGTTTCTTTACTATTGTGAGGAAATGAGCAAAGATCATTGTTAAGGATCACTTAATCAACAAGTTCCAATCCTAATGTTTGGAGTCTCAACACTAATCAATAAAGTCATAACCAAGAAATCACGATTTTCATGTTGTGTCAAGGCTCAGTCTCAATAAAGTTTCAAATTATCAAAAAACAAACCATACATGACCAATTGTAAAACAAGTAACTGATGCCCCTGTTTAAGCATCATACCCTCCAATTTCGTGATGAATTACATGATCTCAATCCTGTGGTTAACATTCAATATTTAATAATATGTGCACTCAACAAAAAGACTTTTAATATCGAGCGAAACTTCACTTTTCCTATTTCTTTAAGGTATTTTATCTCCATTGCTGTAAAATACAATTCTGCCCAGTTGGGCTTACCTTAATTCGTGCACATCATAACTACCAATATTTTTTATGCACGTTGGTGAATCACTTCTCCAACACCATATACACAATAGCATTCGATTCATCATAGTTACATTGTCAAATATTATTAGCTCTTTTGCCTCCAACTCTCTTCCGCAGAATAGCATGTACATCTGCAATAAAACACAAGATAAAAACCTCATTAAAATAGTCACATATTTTTCAATGTGAAAACAACAAACATTTGCGACCCTTTGTGAGGAAAGATTATACAGCCTTCATACCAAAAGTAAGATGCTTGTCAGATTAACCTAAATGCACCACTAAATCTTCATCAAAATTGTGGCCCATGGGATGCAGGTGTTACATTTTATTATCAATCTGGATTCGAGGCGTCTGAATTCCTGTACTCTGTTGCCTCCTCGCTCCCTAATGGGAATTCTATCAAGTACAAAAAAGGATAGCAAAGTACTGTTTTGATTGTGTTGTATTTTGAAATGCCTTGCTATGGGGTATTGTTTGTCCTCCCTATTGATTGCCATTAGGTGGTCAAGGATTCTTTTTTTTGCTTTTTGTATCGTGCTTTGGATATAATATTTATCGCAAGGACATTTCAACGCAATCTGATCTCACTGGACTAGATACCCAATCTTACCAACAATTGTATAGATCATTTAATAATGATCAAGGCTATCGTCCTTTTTTAGGGAGACAAAATCAGAACAGAGGCAATTGGCGTCCTCAATATCAGCCACAATACCAACCACATTATCAATCTCAACAACAGTACCAGCCTTGTGTACAATATCAGACACCATTCCGTGGCCATCAACCAGTAAATCAGAACCAGTATCTGGAAACCCAGAACGCTCGGTATTGGAGACAATGAAGGATATACCTATCTTTAACCTAAGTACATCTAGTCTTAGTGAGGCAACGTACTCTCTTCTCGCGAAAGGATTATCTTTTGTACCCCAATCAGGCTTAAATAAGTTTGAACTATTTAATGATCTAATGTCATTCTTTCGAAAGATCCAATTAAAATGTTTCTTTTCCAATATAGAAAGTTTGGCTCCTGATATTAATCAGTCAGGATTAGCACCAAAATCTACGTTCACACCCACAGTAGAACAAATTGCACCAGAGATTAAGATATTTGAGCAAGTGGTATATAGACAAACTAACAACTGCAACTAAATATGTCCCTAAAACACCTTTTAACATTTTAGTTGAAGAACATGAAGCTCTTAATAAACTTAAATGTTCTCCTGAAAACACAATAAAAAACTGTGACAAAGGAGGTGGAATAGCCATATTAGACACAATGAACTACACCAGCAAAATTGAGGAAATGTTGATGGATGGTGGGTTTTATACCAAAATAACAAGAAACCCTATCCAAAAGACTAAAAATAAAATATACAAACTAACCACTAAGGCTTTACAAAATGGATATATCTGTGACAAAGAGTTTGACTATATGAATATAGACAATCCTAGACTAGCTATATTGTACTCCTAAAGTACATAAAGATGAGATAGATCCCCCCTTTTGACCAATTGTTACAGAACCAATATCCAAATACTTGGACGCAATGCTACGTCCATCTATACAAGAAATCCCTGGATATGTCCAAGATACTCGCCAGATAATCAATCTAATGGAAGGCACACCATTCAACCACAAGAGACAATGGCTGGTTACGTTAGATGTTGAAAGTCTGTATTCAAACATACCAAGATATTGTCTTTATATGGGACGCCAATGAAGATACTTTGACTGAGTTCATTACTTGGCTGAATCTCTGTGATCCAAATTTAAAATTGACATCTCATATAAGTAACATGCAGATTGAGTTTTTGGACATACTAATTAAACATGAATGTGGCCAGCTATTGGCAGATCTTTTTATAAAACCTACTGCGCGCAACACTCTGTTGCACTATAAAAGCTTTCATCCTACCAAACAAAAAAACAGTATCTCCTTCGGACAATGTTTGCGCCTTAGGCGGAACTGTACGAAGTTGGAGGACTACAATACAAGGTCCATTGACATGAAAAAGAAGTTTATTGATAGAGGTTATCCTCACAGACTTATTATAGAGTCATATAAACGTGCAAGGTTTTATGATCGCCAACATCTACTACAAGGTACCAATCAGAAACAAGAAGCTAACCTAGTCTTTGTGACTCGTCATTCACTTATGAATGAACAAATCCGTCAAATTATCTGTTCTAACTGGCATTTACTGAATGTTAATAGAGCTAAGACAGACATCTTGCAGAAACCTCTTTTTGCCTATCGCAAAAACAGAAACTTCAAGGATCTCATTGTTATATGCCGCATGCCATTACATAAAGAGCAAGTACAGAGAAGTATTGAAGGCATGATTCCCATTGAAGGTAACTATAGATGCGGTACATGTAAAGTTTGTCCTCTAGCAATTGAAACTAAAGAATTATCCTTCAATGGACAGACAATTATGTCGAAAGGTATAAGTAATTGTAAGACTAAAAACATCATCTATCTGCTAATCTGTCCCTGTAATAAAGGTTACGTGGGTGAGACATCGAGGTCACTTAATATCAGATTGACCGAACTAAAAAAGTGGCCTCGCCTATGGTTTCACATTTTCTGTAGAATAACCATACTGCAGATAACATACGATGGTATATTTTGGAAAAAATTCTTAATAAAGAAGGTCAGTGTCCAGAGAAAGTAAGAAAGAAACGTGAAGTCTTGTGCATTTTTTACTTGGATACAGTTAATAAGGGCCTGAATTTGGAAATACCCTGGGATCAGGCTATTATCTATATATAAATAGTGTCTATGCATAGACCCTTACGACTTATGTCCGTCTCTGTTGTCTGAATCAACTATGCTACAATATACTAATTGTCTCGACATTACCATCATATAACTGTCCACAAATATAGGTCTAGGCAATCGTATCGATGTGTACTACTTTTGTTACCCCCCCTCCTTTCCCCCTTTTCAATATATGACGATCCATCTATTAGATGGGTTAGACTAATCTATATATGTTAGATGTGCAAACTATATGGTACGTTGCAAGCGGTTGTCTGTATGTAATTGTATGGTGTTAATCTTTCTCCATGTAACTTTGGATATTCGCATACCAACCATAACTTTAGGGTGTGGTATTGCAAACATAACATAGTTTTTGCTACACTTGCGCTTGATTATATAAAATTTAAACATAGCTTTGCGTTACAATACCAGTTTTTATATTTAAAACGTCTTTGTACCTATCCTATACATTGAGACTCATATTAGTCCGTTATTTATTTATTTCTCAGTCTTGTACTATTTCCCGTCTTAAGATGGCGCCCATCATTGGATCTGTTGTTCATCCTTTAATCACTTATTTAGTTTAGTTTGGTGCGTCACGCTGCAGGTCTAAATATGTATCTAAAACATCAGTTTCTATACTCTATATGGCGTTGAACGTAACACATTTGCTGAGACGGTCGATAGTCTGCTATCTATCTCCAATATTCACACTTGGAGTATTTGTCCATTTTCTAATTACCTATTTAGTTACCGTTTGGCACGCGTATTGGCTGGCTAACATACGGTATACATTCCTCGGCGCTTACATTATGGGTCATCGTCCGTTTTCAATTTCCAAGATTTGGATTTGGAGTTGTTGTCCGTTTTTCATTAGCCTAATTAGTTATCGTTTGGCGCGCAAACTGTTTGTTTTATATACGGTGCACATTTTTTGGCGCTGGCATTATGGTGTTTCTCGAGGTGAATCATGGACTACTACTAACCAGCCGGAGCCCCGTGAGGAATTTGCTATAAAAAGACTAAGGTATGGAATGTATCGAAGACCTTGTGAAGTATTCTATTGTATTGATAATGGAACCATCATGTCATATACATATATCTATATCTCTGTCACTTTACTTTAGGCATAGCCGCTGGGTATATCTAGACGGCTTCTCACCCCCACGACCATCACATTTTAAGTCCTCTCGCTCGAAGAACCGTAATCGTCAGTCTTTAAGTAAGTTGATAGGAAACTACTGGCTATTTCTCGTGCATAGTTTGCCACTTTTTATATATAAATGGTAATCCATTTCCATCTCTTTGTATAGTGTTTGTCTATATCAATATGGACGTCCATCTGTGATTTTTTTGCCCGGATATATATGTTAATAACGGTTCCTTGCTACAATCTATCATCTTATCTTTAAAAAAGTAAGTATATAAGGTTGCTATTTGAACTGCTAGGAATATTTGGGCCATTATTTTAATTAGAGCATTAGTATACACCTGTCTTGAACCTATTCAGTTCCAATTGTGATCTGTCCATATAGATTACTGCAACCTTCCATTGGCTCAGTATAGCTGTGATCACGATAGGACGCAACGTCTGAGATCTTTTAGATCCATTCAGATTAAGTAAGTGTAGCATGCTTTTTCAGCTGTAATTGTGTCAAAGGAAGATCAGACATACAATTTAATATTGCTATCATCGATTTGCTTTCTTTTCCAGTCTCTGTAATCATCGTCTGGAAATTCATTGTTGTTCTTTATGCTGAGCAAGTTGCAATATAGCAAAGTAAGTCTGAAACCTATACCTTTAGTTTGTAATATGGACCAATTGCTGACATTGATATACAGGCCTCTAAACATGTTTCTGAGATTAACCAATTGTGGTTCAGTTAATAAATTGACCCAAACCTAAAGGATAATAACATCATGTAATACACTTTACCTGTTCAAAACTATGGAGTTTAAGGCTATTTGTCTTTATTGTACCTATGTATTGTTATATTTCCCTCTATTTTCTAAATTCTTTTCATTCTATTCTAATAAATCACACTAATTTATTTTATTTATTTTTTATTACTGTTAAAAAAATTCCTTCTTCTATTTGCTGTAAATAATGTTGCAGAGAACATTGTAATAAAGTTATGTATACATTTATATAAATGTGCATGTTTGGTTGAGAATATATCAATTCTTTTGAAGATGTTACTTTTAAGTCTAGTAATAATAAACTAATCACAGAGAAAGAAAGTTCATCCACATGCTAATATATTATAAACAGCGATGGATGTCTTCTATCTAAGGAGAATTAGCCGTCCAGTTAGATCATGTATGAGTTGCAAATAAGTATCAATATTCTAGGTGCATATATATATAATATAAAATTGTAACCACCACAATGTGTTTTCTTATGTTTTATATAGGTTCAGTGCAATAGACGGTCCCCTGATGAAGGCAGTAATGCCGAAACGTGCATAGCTTACATCTACCGCATTGCCTCCATCAACTACACATGTACCGTACAGCTCATGTTAATTTGCTCTGAGTCTGTAAATGTGTTGCTTTTTATGATTAATTATTTTACTTAAATTCTACTCTATTTTTGTACACTGACTTGTTAATGTCATTATATACCAATTGATATGAAAGAAAACAAAAAAAAATGAGATTTGCAAAATAAACAAAAAATATATATTTTTCTAATGATATCTCTGTACTAATGTTCTATTTATAGACTATAATAAGTAGTTACGCCTATGTATCACACCTAGAATATTTTGTGTCACATGTTAATTTACTTGCTATAGTTCTTTACCTGATGTAATTTCAATGCATATATTACATGATCGGTGTTACAGATTAGGTGTTTTGTTATCTTGAAAGGTTTTGAATTATTGGACAGTGTAACCTCTTTACAATTATGACTGTTTTTGCACACTTTGCATGTGCCACAGGTGTAAAACCCTTTAATACTTGATCTATTTTGATCTGAAGTAATGAGGGTTTGACAAATTCTGTCTTTTAAAGATTTGGCCTTTTGTTTTCTCACAGTCACGTGGTTTGTTATATAGGCAACAGGAAACGCTTCGTGAAATACTCGTGAACAAGGAGCCTTGCACTCCTAAACATGTAGAGTTGTCCTTGCTTAAATAAAAGCATGATTGAAAAGCAATTTGGGCCGTGGTGTGTTTGTTCGAAAGAACATGTTGCACAATTGTATGGACGTATAGGGGTTCGCTACCCTGCTGCGGTACACCGTTAAAAAGATGCTCGAGACTCAGCCGAATTCAAATGGTGGCTATATATATATATATTACCTACTGGCAGTCGCCGTAGGTAGCTATAGTTAGGACCTATTTTCTATAGGAAATCCGCAACATTCTATTTGGAATAACGTTGGCGCTGATTGACGAATCTTTGCGAAATTTTCCAAACTTTTGGCCAGCTCCAGTCCGCTCCTATCCTGAAAATTTCACAGTTAATCGTCAAGCGGGGGCCGAGAAAAAAGGGGGGTCCCAAAACGCGTTTTCCCCATGCATTTTCCCATAGGACCTGTTGACGCAGCTACAGCCCGAACTGCTGAACGGAATTACACCAAATTTTGCAAAGAGGTAGTCCTTAGTTCAGACTCGTGCCTTTTGCTTAAATGGTTTAAATCCGTTCAGTAGTTCCTGAGAAAATTAGAGTTAAAAAGATAGATATATCTGGGCGGAGCCTAACCACACATCTCATCGTGAGATCTGATTGGCTGTCAGTATCTCATCCAAGAAGTGTTGGGAGCCATCTTGGGGCCAATATACAGCACCTCATTAAAAAGCATTGCAGTTAATAGAAGGTTTTAAGACTTTAGTTACATTATAAATCATTTGTTGATGGTACCATACTCCTTTTAGGAATTGTGGTGTGTTCTAAGGTGATTTTACCATGTGAAAAAGCCTTCTGCTGTGATATCATGAATCATGTTTGAGAGAAAACTATTTTCTCATGCTTTTCCCACAGAGGTTTGGAAGGTGATCTATAAGCTAAACTGAGAGCATATTTTCTGTAAATTCACATTATCTTTCTAATCATGTGAGAATGAAGTCTGACATTCTCAGTAAAACTTGTACATCCAACAAGGGCAGAGACTGTCAGTTGATTCCTTTGTGTTCTACTGCAGCTTCCCAGAGTGTTCTAAAGAACAACTAGAGCGCTAACAGTCCTACTTATGACAAACGTATTGCACACCTGAAGTCATCTTGATTGGAATAAACTGGTAACACTTAAAACATTTAATTTAAAAAGGAACAAAATGAGGGGGTTCATTTTGCCATAGAAATTATGATTAGTGCTGCAGAAAGAAAAATTAGGGCACATTTTGAGTGACTTCTCAAATCCTCTTCTATTTCATTAAAAAATTCTGATATGCAGACTAAAACATGCACTTTTAATACCAGCAGCAGACTTCCGTGGTGAGCGGTAGCTTTACTACAGTGCAACTAGAGTGCTAACATTCAGAATTTATGGCAAATGTGACATATCTGAGTACCTTCTTGATGGAATCAAAGTAAAAAACTGAAAGCATTCCCACTGAGGAGACTGCAGTAAAAGAGGTAATTAGGAAACTTCATAACAAATAAATCTCCCAAGATGGCCACCAGAGACAAAAGAACCCAAATGCAGCACAAATATCACCCAGATATAGCCCACATGTAGCCCAATGACAGAAGTGTGCAAAACACTTATTTTTTGTGTATTTGCAGTTTTATATAGTGCAGACTTGTCAGGTATTGGAGTGCTTTACATGAGCATTGGTTACATCACACAAGATCAAATTAATTTTGGTTGTGGACATGGGGAGATTAAGTGATTTGACCAGAATCACAGAATGTTGAGCTGAAGCAGAAACTCCAACCTGGTTCCCCAGTTGCAAAGTCTGCAGCTCTGGAAGTAACACTCCATCCTCTCCCCTAGGTGCAACATTTAATCAAGTGGTCAACTGGATAAAAAACATAAAGATTACAAATAATTTAAAAGTTCTTTGTCGCTATTTGAAAATTCAGAAAATATGTCCTCATTTTAGTTTTTTAGAGCACTAACCATAATTTTGATGCAAATAAGAACCTCTCATATATGTAATTTCTAAAGGAAATGCTCTAGGTATTACAGTTTTGATTACATCAAGATGACGTCAGGCGCTCCAGCAATCTAGTTGTTCATTGGGATACTGTTGAGAGGCAGAGGCCAGGGGCACGGATCTGAAAATTGAAGGCAGGTAGGAGAGTGCAGAGGCAACAATTTGACCACACAGGGCAGGCAGGAAGGGCAGTGGCAGCACAACAGACTATGGAGGGCAGTGGAATGGGGGGCAGGGGCAACAAACCAACAATACAGGACTGGCAAGAGAGGCTGTGGCAATATAATAGACCATTGTGGGCAGAAGGAAGAGGCAGTGGTAGTACAACCATACATGCCAACAGACCCGTTTCAGCCAGGAAACGTCCAATGTTTTTAAGCTCAAATGGGCTTTATTTGATGTGTCTCCTGTCTACAATCTCCTCTTTTTCAATGTAACTCAAAGGGGAAAATCAATACCCCAGTTTTTTTTCAAAATCTCCCTCTTACCAAGTTCAAAATGTTCGCAAGTATGGTACATTAGATCATGGTAGGCAGGAGGAATTGGGGTAGGGACATGGACTCAGATAACAGAGGACAGGAGGGACATGGAGAGGTGCACCAAACTGACCCTACAGGGCAGGCATCAGGATTTGCAGCAGTACAATACACCACACAGGGCATGCGGGATGTGAGTGCAGTACAAAAATCCATAGAAAGCAATAGGGAGGGGACAGGACCATGCACATGGACAACAGAGAACAGAGGGGAAAGAGGCAATGGTAGCTAGCTGACCATAATGGACAGACAGGAGAGAAAGCTGCAGCATAACAAACCATAAAGGGCAGGAGGGACGGATCAGGGGCATTACAATGGAACAGACAAGCCAGGAGGGAGGGAATAGGGGTCTGCACATGGAAACAGAGGGCTGGGGGCAAGGGGGCAGGGCAGGAGCAGCAAGATGACCATGGAGGTCAGGCAGGATGGGCACTAGAAACAAGACACCATGGAGAGCAACAATGAGACTATGATGGCATACACATAGACCATGAAGGGAAGGTGGGAGGGGGTCAGGGGCAGCTAGCTGACCACACAGGGAAGGTGGGAGGGGCCATGGCAGCACAGAAGACCATGCATGGCAAGAGGGAGGGTTAGTGGCAGCACAATGGCTATGATGGGCAAGAAGGAGGGTGCAGGGGCATGCACAAAGGACCATGGAGGATAGAAGGGAGGGTCAGGACCTGGGCACAGACAAGAGAGTTCAGGGGAAGGGGCCTCACAACAGACCGCGCGGGGCAGGCAGGAGGAGCAGTTGCAGCACAACACACCAGGGAGGGCAGAAGGGTGTGGCAGTAAAATGAACCATGGAGGACAGGAGGAAAGGGATAGGCGCATGGCATGTGGACAGGCAGGGTGGAGGTGGCAGGGACAGGTTACAGTCATCTGACAATGCTAGGCAGGTGGGAGGGGAGTGGCAGCTCAACAGAACACTCAGAGTAGATAGGAGTGGCAGGTCCATGGAACATGGTGGGCAAAAAGGATGGAGCAGGAGCCTGCACAAAGACATCGGAGGACAGGGGGAAGGAGAATAGGGGCAGCAAGATAAGCACAGAGGCTAAGCAGGAGGTCAATGATGGGCCATAGAGCTGGGCAATGGAGGGCAGGAGGAGTGGACTGGTACATCATGCTAAATGGAGGGCAGTGGCAGCACATCAGACCATGCATGGCAGGAGGGAGGAGGCTAGTCCATGGATTCAGACTACAGAGGATAGGGAGGAGGTGGATGGGGCAGCAAGCTAACTGTTCAGAGAAGGTGTGTATTAGGAACGTTATTGTTTTTAAAATGTGTGTCTGTGCGAATTACTTAAAATATGACAAGTATGCAACATAATCTCACTTTTATTGAGGAAGAAGAGGACGTTTGTGACTGTGACTCCAGGCTCACGTGGCAGAAACACCCCCTGACCCTCCACCCCCATCGCAAAATGTAATGCCCGTGAAAAGGGTAGGTGGACGCAGTGTTATATAGAACATAGTCCTGAGAGCACGATTGAAAATGAAAACTAGATATAGTATATGGTATAAACTATGCACCAAAAAGTGTGATATAAGATGAACCGGGGCGTGAAATATAATATCCAATACATTGTGCGCAATGACAGATTCATTGGAGAGCGCAAGATAGCACAGGCACTAGCGCGTGCTATGCGATATGCGCCTTGGAGTGTAATATGCACAGGGCAGTGTTGTGTAACCTAACTAGTCTCTAAAATTGTAATATAAAATATGTGCTGGGGAGTGTAACGTTGCGTATGCACTGTGACATAGATATGGATCCCAGATTGTAATGTGTATGGCATAGCCCTGTGCGTTATAACATAGGCATCGAGGAAGTCACGTTAGATGGGGCAATATAACCTGTGCGAAGGCAAGTGTGGCATGACATATTCACGGGGTGGTGTTACAGTGCACATGGGCTAGAGAGTGTCATAGCATACGCGCTAGCTGGTGGAATACAACACAGAGGTGTGTGGCACTCGGTGGGCACTGGTGGGTGTAACACAGCATTGGGTTCAGCCAGGAGCACGCTGTGACTCTCAAGTGAGGTTCGTGTCCTTTCCAGAGAATAAAATAAAAAGTATTACACATCTGGCGGTGGATGTGTGTTTTATTAACCGTGAGGGGGTTTTTTTGCATAGTTTGGTCGAATTTTTCTCGAATCCCCTTAGAATGGCTTGGTGTGCGTGTGTATTAAATGTGCCCGTCAATAGCCACCCATGTTTGTATAAATAAACAACAAGGGTGTCTACTTAGAGAGTACCCACCGGCGGGGGTGCCGGGATTAGGCACGGTAGTGCGTCAGAAACATCAGAGCTTCACTAGCGGTGTAAATACATTCCACGTGGATTCATTGTATGCATAGTCGCCTTTTAATGAATATCACGCAAATCGTCCTGGTGATAGGTACATACGGTTTGTCCAGCATTTCCTAGGTGTTTCTATAAATAGATTTTTTTTTTAAATAATAAAAAACAAAGTCCGGGGGGGCGTGGCTTGCTGCCAAGCAAGATGGCCGCAGCTTAGTTGGGCTCCGAGGGTGAGATCGACTCCCCTTGCATCCGTCTACCATCCGTGCTGTATTCCAGCCACAGGGTCCCTGTACGGGTAGCCGAGGCGAAGCGACTCCACCTAATCCAGTTCCCGAGTCTCTCCGAGACCCAGGACGTGACTAGTGAGGCCCGGAAGATTGCGGCCTATCTCGGCGCCGGAGACCGGGGTCTCGAGTGTCAGGAGTTGCCCCGGGTGAAGCGCGGCCGGGCCGGCCCGTCTTGGCGGTGTACCAGGAAGGTTGGCGGCTTGTGGCAGACCCGGCGGCGGTGCATGCTGCTCATACCCCACTCCCTACATGGACTGCCGACAGAACTGAGGGAGGATGAAGCCCGGGCGGCACTGAGGCAGGCGGCCCCACTGAGGACTCGTGCTCGGGCCCGGTGACATTGGCCGGCCCCTACTGCAGGACCCGGCTGGTGGGTCGGAGCTGCGGCGTAAATTCTACTTGCTGGCGCTGCCTCTCACTCATCGCAAGGTGCCTGGGGAGCGGCTGATGGTGATGCCTCCTGGCGTTGGTAGGGCTCCCCGGCATAGCTACCGGCTACTGTGACTGGTAAGAAGGGCTGAGGGTTGCGGGTCTAACCGGTGCCGGACCCTGCATCGATTTGGGCGCCGCCCCTGACTATCCGCGCTGAGCCCAGGAGTGTGGCCTGTGGTGGTGGATGATTCCTGGGCTGCCTGGGAGTGTAGACGCCTGATCGGGGCTGCCTGCTTCGCCGACTCCCTGGCGGTGGACGAGGGACGAGTCTGGCGGCATCACCCAACGGGACCATGAGTGGGAAGGGAGCCCGAGGGAATCCACAGAGCAAGCTGGACAAGTTTGCATACCCCAAAGATTCCTCCTCATTGCCGGACAGCGGCGGACGCGCCGAGAAGGTGGCGGCAGACACGGAGGTGCCTAAGGTAACGCTGGAGGACATCATGGCTGCCTTGACGCAAGTACAGTCCACTGTGGGGTCGATTTCCTCGGACGTGTCCCTTCTTCGTGCGGACTTTCAGAAAATATCAGCCAGGGTCACGGATGTGGAGCAAGTGACAGCTACCTTAGCGAAAGATTCGAGCTATCTCCTACAAAAGGTGTCACAGTTGGAGGCGGAGAATAAACGCATGGCGGCCAGGTTAGACGACCAAGAGGGGCGCTCCCGTCGCAACAATGTGCGCATAACTGGGATTCCCGAAAGTGAGGGGCATCCTGCCATGGACCTGTATGTTGAAGACTTGATAAAGTCCAAGTTCCAGCCCAAGGGTCTATCGGCCTTTTTCTCGGTGGAGCGCGCCCACAGAGTACCTGGTGGATGGCCGAAGGTAGGTACGCCTCCGAGGCCTGTCCTGGCCCCCCTGTTCAACTTCCACGACAGAGACGCCATTCTCCAGGCGGCGCGGGTGGCGCCGCCCCTCCGTCTCCAAAACTCCACGGTATCCTTCTTCCCGGACTATACGGCGGCAGTGGCGGTGCAGCGAAGGAGCTTCCTGGAAGTCAAAAAGAAGCTAAGAGCCCGTGAGCTTCCCTATGCTATGCTCTTCCCGGCGCGGCTACGTGTGGTGGCAGACGGAAAGACTAGATTCTTTAACACGCCGGAGGAGGCTCATGACTGGCTGGTGGGATGGCGGCAGGTTAAGGGTGCTGGGCGCTCGGACCGAAGGACGAGACACCCTGGGGGCTCGGAAGATCCTGATAGTCGCGGACGGAGGAGGTTGAGAAGGAGCCTCCCGGATGAAGCCGTGACGGAAGCTTCTCCCGGCATGGAGACGAATAATGACCTCCGGGACCTACTGACGCTGGACTGGCCTACTTCACGTTGCCTTAGGGCATGAACGATGGGACCTGGGGACGGGAGATGTTCTGGTCTTCCTCGGACACCACGCTCCTTGAAGCGCAAGTACTGTTTGGGGTTAAGGGAATTGAGCACTCTGCTGAGTTGGGGTGGCGGGCAGTTCTAAGTCCGTGTGGCAGGGAGGCAGGGAGGGGGTTGGGGGGTTGGGGATTGTTTTATTGTTCTACTCACATGTTTGGGTTCTGGATGGCACGGACACTTGAACTATACCAAGCACGCTTTCACTACATTGCACATGTCTTACACCACTCTATACGCACCATGCCTTGCCCTTTATCCCAGACACCGTAATGTCTGGCTTGATGCACGACCCACCGCCTGAAACCACTTTGACCCCGGTGCGGCCCCTCTCTTTACTCACGTGGAATGTGCGGGGATTGGGAAAACGGGGCCTGGTCCTGCAAAGTATTAAGAGGTGCACCCCGGCGGTGGTCTTGCTCGAAGAGACTCACCTCACTGGCACCGCTACTAAAGCGTTGGACAGGTAGGGGTATAAGATGGTGGCGCACTCTGAATTCACCTCTGGTTCCCGGGGGGTGGGCATAATGCTGCGCCGGCAGTCCCACTTGATCGTGCTCAGTGTACACACTGAGGGGTCTGGGCGCTTCGCCGCTGCTCACACTCAATGGGAGGGGCAGCCCCTCAACATAGTGTCTGTCTATATTCCACCTGCACTACATGCTGCGGCGTTCCCGGCGCTCAGTGAATTTCTGCTTACACTACCAGAGGGGGAGGTGCTAATGGGTGGCGACTTCAATGCTGTTATGAACGACCTCACTGACCGGTGTCCGCCACGAGCGAAGGGCGGGGGGGTGACGCGCCTTGCGAGTTTTACAGAAGCGATCGGGTTAACAGATCTATGGCAGTTGCATCACCCGGCGGCGCAGCACTACACGTATCACTCCGGAGTGCACAAAAGTCTAACCCGCATTGATTACTTTCTGGGCTCGCCCGGTTGCCTCCAAAATATCAAAAGCATAGAAATTAGACCCAGAGGTATATCTGATCATTCACCGATACTCTTGCATTACACTAGCTATCACCTGATGCGTCGCCGCATTTATCCGATGCACCCTGGCTGCATACCGCTACCCAAGATTAGTAAATCTATAGCGAAGGCGACGAGCCTTTACTTCCAGGAAAACGTCGCCTCAGTCGACTCCCCCACTGTTCTTTGGGAGGCATACAAAGCGGTCGTACGGGGACAGGCGATAGCCGCCGTTTCGGAGTATAAGCGTGAACAACTTGCTGAGCTGCAGTCGCTTGAGCTCGAGCTCCGGGCGGCGGAGGTTAGCCAGGCCCATGATCCCTCCCCCGCGGCCGCACACGACCTGCGCTTGGTACAGACAAAAACTAAGGAGCACCTCGCAGAGCGAGTCAGACAACGCCTGGAGGCCTCAAGGCATACAGTTGACGATGTGGGCGGTAAAACGGGTAAGCTGCTGGCGTGGCTTGACAGACGCGACAGTGGTGCCAGGTGGATTGCGCAACTTGGCACTGACGAGGGGCTGACGGCTTCCGACCCGCGCGTAATAGTGCACACTCTGGCAGAGCACTTTCGAGGGGTCTACTCCTCCGCTTCCTCCATGACGGTGGAGATGGCACTGACGTACATCAGAGACCTGCAGATGCCCAAACTTTCCCCTGAGGCTCGGGAGACCCTTGAGGCTGAGCTCACGGTGGAGGAGCTCCAGGCGGCTATCGGCGTGTTACAGCCCGGTAAAGCTCTGGGACCAAACGGCATTCCGATTGAGCTCTATTAGAGGCTATCCGAGACGCTGGCCCCACACTTACTAAATTAGTTTGCGGGTGGTACGATGGGGGAATTGCGCTCCCGGATATCCAGCTCTACTATTGGGCGGCGCAGCTGAAGGTGGTTAACCAGTGGCTCCACGCGCCACAGTCTGACCCTGCATTTAAGGCGGACAGAGATGTGCTCGGCGAGAGGGGTATGCTGTCACCTTTATATGATGCTAGACTGGCCTCGAAGTTGATCGGCCCTCTGAGACAGACTGTGTCTATCTGGCCTGCGGCGCAGGCCAGGCTGGGGTGGCGGGGGGTCTTGACTCAACTTACACCTCTCTGGGATGCCAAGCAATTGGGACGATTGAGGGATAGCAAGGGCTTCGACGCTTGGGACAGCATCGGAAGTTCGCTGATAGGCAATATGTGGCAAAAGGGGGCGGTCGTCCAGTTTGCGCGCTTGCAACAGCAATATGAGCTGGCTCCTTCGGAGTGGTTCAGATACCTCCAGATTAAACATGCCCTAGTTGCACAGCTGGCTCCTGGTGCGAAGGTTCCGGAGGCGTCCCCGTTGGAGGACAGGTTGTTAACGGAATACATGCGAGTGATGCGGACAATGTCGCAGGCGTGCGGGATATCGTTGGTGCCGGAGCCTCGGCGTTGTCTGTTAAATGTGTGGGAACCCAATGATCTCAATCGTCAGGCGCAAAGCTGGGTAACGCTGGGGATAATGACGGCCAAAAGGAACATAGCCCAAAAATGGGGAGCGGTGGGGGTGCCGTTGCTGACCGCATGGAGGAGAGATATGGATGTAGCCATGTTCGCTGAGCGATTAGTATTTATCAGGCGGGGATGCCCTCACAAGTGGGACAAGGTATGGGGGGCATGGAACAAATTTAGGGGAGGAATATGCGACCCGCCACCGCTTTCAGATGAGGACTCCTCTGATTCGGATTGTTGAGGTGGCCTGCAGGACTGTGGGGAGGTAGGGTGCCATTGGCTGTATCTGCATTGAAGAAATGGGGTTGGCTGCAAGATTGTTCATTTGGGTGATGCTATGTCAAACGATATGTGCGCAAGGTCTATTTAAGTGTCTTACTGTTTTAACCGTTGTGAAAACAACAAAAATTATTTTAAAAAAATAAAACAAAGTCCGTCCCCGGAGGATGGGGTCCCCGGGGCCATAAGTGGCCTGAGGAGGAGGGCAATGCAGCCCCCCTCCTAAAGAATTAAAATTGAGAAAAGGCCATGACCCGGGGGTTGGAGTCCCCGGGGCCAATTAAGGCCTTGGGAGGGCCAAATGTATTTTTTTCAACAAAAGAAATTAGGGTGCAGGCCATGGGGGATGGGGTCAGAAGAGCCAATAAATTAGAAAAAGAAGGGGGGCCACACAGCCCTCCTTCTTAAAAAAATAAAATAAATAAAAGACCGGCATTGCACCGGAGACCACGCCCCCTCCTTGCTGCACTCTGCAAACGCGCCCCCTGGCCAGTTGTAAGTTGGGGAATTAATTCCCCTTCAATACTGAGGGTCCCTGAAGGCACACTAGCCCAACAGGTATCTCCAGTATGCGTCAGGGAGCTGCGTTACAGACAGGTGTTCTGAGGCCACACCACTTTTTACACCTCTATGCAACGCAGCTCTGTGGCGCTTACTGGAGGTACCTAGTGGGCTAGTTTGACCCTAGGGACCCTTAGGATTCAAGGGGACTTAATCTCTCAACTTAGATCGGCCACAGGGCGCGTTTACACAGAGGTGAAGGGAGGGGAAGGGGCCTGAGGTGACGTGTGCAAACACGCCCTGTGGCACATTTTAAGTTGGAGAAATAATTCCCTTTCAATCCTGAGGGACCCTGGGGGCCAACTAGCCCACCAGGTGCTTCCAGTAAGCGCCACTGCTCTGCGTTGCAGAGAGGTGGTGCAGGCCGTGCCCCTTTTTACACCTCTCTGCAATGGCGCTTACTGGACGTACCTAGTGGGCTATTTTGCCCCTAGGGACCCTCAGGATTCAAGGGGACTTAATCTCCCAACATGAAAAACAGCCACAGGGCGTGTTTACACAGTGGGGAAGGGAGGGGACGGGGCCTGAGGTGACGTGTGCAAACACGCCCTATGGCGCGTTTTAAGTTGGGGAAATAATTCCCCTTCAATCCTGAGGGCCCCTGGGGGCTAACTAGCCCACCAGGTGCTTCCAGTAAGCGCCACTGAGCTGCGTTGCAGAGAGGTGGTCCAGGCCGTGCCACTTTTTACACCTCTCTGCAACGCAGCTCTGTGGCTCTTACTGGAGGTACCTAGTGGGCTAGTTGGACCCTAGGGACCCTCAGGATTCAAATGAACTTAATCTCCCAACTAAATATGGCCACAGGGCGTGTTTACACAGTGGTGAAGGGAGGGGACGGGGCCGGAGTTAACATGTGCAAACAAGCCCTGTGGCACGTTTTAGGTTGGGGAAATAATTCCCCTTCAATCCTGAGGGACCTTGGGGGCCAACTAGCCCACCAGGTGCTTCCAGTAAGCGCCACTGCGCTGCGTTGCAGAGAGGTGGTCTAGGCCGTGCCCCTTTTTACATCTCTCTTTTCAGTGAATTTCTAAGGTTTTTTAAATGCTAATTTGTAACTATAACGTGCATGAAACCTATTGTTTTTTCAGTGAATATATATACATATATCATGTGACAGGAAAGGAAATGGTTTTAAACTTGGCTGTTTAGACGCTTCCTTATGTGATCAAGGTCACAGCAGTGACCGAAACGCGTCAAAACAAGCTAGAGCAGTAAATAGAATAAACAGAAGTTTGGGACAAATAGAGGAGTCTGTACCCTTTCTTTCCGTCGGAATTTGAACGGTGGGGGAATTTTTTTTTTGGGATGTATATATATATATATATATATTCAATGAAAAAACCATAGGTTTCACACATGTTATAGTTAGCTGGACATTTTACTGATAAAAAACCAATGAAATTCCCCCGTTATAGTTAGTGCAGGCAACTATAACTCACGTGACCGCAATCCTCGCTCCTTCGCGATCCTTCGCGCACCGTGCGCCCACAGTGAGCACGCGGTGCGCTTTGCGCACCGCGCGCCCACTTTACGCAGTTAGTGCCGTGGATGGGCCATGTACGCACGATGCGCTTCGCGCACCGTGCGCACATGGAAGACATATTATGCGCTTCGCTGTGAAAGGTAAGCTTTTACATTTTCTACAACAGACATAGGCCATGCACAAATGGTGCCCTTCGGGCACCATTAGCACACGGAGTGGCGCACACTTAACGCAGTTCGTTCCGTGCGCGGACGGTGCGCTTCGCTTCACGTGAATATGACAACCAATGCGGGAAACATATGTAAGCAAAACATCATTGGCGTAGAAATAGGACTTATACACTTTACGCAGTTAGTGCCGTGGATGGGCCATGTACGCACGATGCAGGACATATTATGCGCTTCGCTGTGAAATGTAAGCTTTTACATTTTCTGTCAACTTTTATAAGCCATGCACAAATGGTGCAATCCGGGCACATTTTGCACACGGGGTGGAGAGAGTGTGGATAATTTTTTTTTATTTACCGTACGCGTAATCGGCGATTTTTCGTAAAAAAAAAAAAAATGAAATTTTTGACCTTGGGGGAACAGTGGGGACCCATTAATCAAGGCTAGGTGGTAAGGAGCTGTCTAAACAGTCCGTTTACATGTTTTTTGCCTTGGTTTTTCCTCTCCGCTTAAGAGTGCGAGAGAGAAAATGGCGGCCGCCGCTTCCTGGTTTCGACCGATTCGAATGTTTACTAAGATCTAACAGCCAATCAGAATCGCGCTCGCGCACGTCACCGTACGCGTACGGTAAGCGCATCGTAAGCGCACCGTAAGCTGGCTCAGATATATATATTGATTTAAAGGCTATTTTCTCAGAATCTACTGAACAGATTTACACCAGACCTACAAAAGGCACTTCCTTGACCTGTAGACTACCTCTCTGCCAAATTTCAAGGAACTCTGTTCAGCCGTTCGGGCTGTAGCTGTGTCTAAAGGTCCTATGGAAAAATGCATGGGAAAAACGCGTTTTGGGACCCCCCTTTTTTCTCAGCTCCCGCTTGACGAATCCCCCCGAGACTTTCAAGGAAGGAGCGGAGCGTAGCGCCCCACCTATTTTGAAAATGTCGCGAGGATTCGTCGACCGGCGCAAAAGTTATTCCAAATAGAATGTTGCGGATTTCCTATGGAAACGTGGTCCTAACTATAACTACCAACTGGCGACCGCCAGTAGGTAATATATATATATATATATATATTCACTGAAAAAAACATAGGTTTCACACACGTTATAGTTAGGAATTAGCATTTAAAAAACCTTGCAAATTCACTGAAAAAACCATAGGTTTCACACATGTTATAGTTAGCTGGACATTTCACTCGTAAAAAACCAATGAAATTCCCCCGTTATAGTTAGTGCAGGCAACTATAACTCACGCGACCGCAATCCTCTGCTGATGATGTCAGATATTACATCACTGATGACATATGTGTCTTTATGAAAAATAAATATTTGTAATATATGTATAGCTAAAGATACAGTATTAGCATCAACAGAGGATTGCAGAGCCCAACCTCAGAAGCTCAGCCGAGTACATCATCGGCAGCTCAGCTGAGCCCTTCCTCTGAGGTGGGAGCATCACCTTCTTCTGCTCCTCTGGATGTTAACCCTCGATTTGGGAGGGTTGTAATGAGGTGTATAACGTGTTCTGGTCTTATTGTTTTTGGGGAGACCAGTGTTCCCCTTATTAACAATAAGATAGATCAGCACGTTTGTAGACGCTCATAATATTCCCATAATATTCCCATTCTTTCTTTCCTCCATCCCTGTATTAACCCAACGGCTCTTTTAAGAGCCAACCTTACCTCACAATTTTTTTTATTTTTTTTTAAGCTTTCCTTTTTGAAAATTTTTTCCCTTGGGGGTCCTTCTGAGACCCCCTGACCAAGGCTAGGGGGTCAGGAACTGTCCAGCCTGCCCCCTTTTCACGTTATCCTCCTTTGTTTTTCACCCCCTCAGACTGCGAGAGACAAAATGGCGGCCGACACTTCCTGGTTTTGACCGATTCGAATGTTTACTTTGATCTAACAACCAATCAGAATCGCGCTCGCGCACGGCACCGTACGCGTACGGTAAGCTTACGGTACGCGCTCGGAGCGCGCCCATAGATATATATATTGATTTAAATGCTATTTTCTCAGGAAATACTGAACAGATTTACACAAGACCTTCAAAAGGCACATCCCTGACCTGAGGGCTACCTCTCTGCCAAATTTCACATAATTCTGTTCAGCCGTTCGGGCTGTAGCTCGGACTAAAGGTCCTATGGAAAAATGCATGGGGAAAACGCGTTTTGGGACCCCCCTTTTTTCTCAGCCCCCGCTTGACGAATCCCCCCGAGACTTTCAGGGTAGGAGCGGAGCGTAGCGCCCCATTAGTTTTGAAAATTTCGCGAGGATTCGTCAACCGGCGCCAAAGTTATTCAAAATAGAATTTTGAGATTTCCTATGGAAACACGGTCCTAACTATAACTATCTACTGGCGACCGCCAGTAGATAATATATATATATATATATATATATATATATATATATATATAGATATATATATATATATATATAAAACCGTCAGCTCCTTCTTAGTTCTATTCTCGCTGCTGAAATGTGTCAGTCCATCCATTGCCTTCTACTGGACCAATTTTAATGTGCTCTTTGCAGATGGACAAGACCAAAACTCTCAAAAATAGCTCGCATTCTATCGATGTAAAAAAAGTGTGTTCGAAAAAATCTCTACCGTTCATGCATAAAGTCCTGGACAGTTGCTCAAACAATACATAACTGACAATCCCATCTTTGACACCTTTCAATCGGGTTTTAGATTTGGTTGCAGCGCTACGACAGCTGTGTTATAAATAGTAGACAATGCTTTCCACATGATAGACAAAGGTGCCCTGATGCCTGTTTGTTAACAAGATCTGTCAATAGCATATGATACAGTCAATCTTTTCACTTATCTACAAAGACAAACAAATGGAAGAAAATAATAGAATTCTCAAATGGTTCTGCTCATACATAGAGATTCCATTGCAGCAATTAAAATGTCCAGGTTTCTCTCTTCCACCCCTCTCCTCTGTAGCATTATGTGCTTGAAGTTCTATTTTCTTTCCTAGGCAACTAAGGAACTCATTGGTTATATTCTGCCACACTCCAACATCTCTCACCATTTTTACGCTGCTGATACAAAGTTGTATGTTAAAATCTGCTTCCCTGAGGACATCACCTTACTTGCTCAGATTTAATTTAGTCATAAATGTGTTTTCATAGTTGCAATATGAATTCTCTCAAAGTAGAGCTCCTGTTGGTCCCTCTCACACTACCCCTAATAATTTCCATTCCATTATGCATGGAAAAATCTGAACTTATATGCAAAGAATTTAGTTGAAGATGCAAAGTATATCCCCAAGATCCAACTCACCCCTCTGGAGGTGACCTGTAAAAGCTATAAGAATGATTTGAGATATGAACTCATTTGAGTTCGTCATCTCAATCCTCATCACCGTAAGAAGTCTTATGACTAAAGTAAGGTTGGCATTCCATAAAATACTTCATTATGGGACAGTAAATTACCTGGTATAGAAATTGATCCTTTTAATGTGGTCTTACCTCCCTCCACAGCACTGAGACCCTTTCCTAAAAGGCCTTTAGAAACAAAAGAACTGGAAATCACTTTTTTCTGGGAGCACACGCAAGGAATGGAACTCTACTCCATCTGCAATTAAATCATGTACACATAAACTTCAAAAGGAGCTAAACTGTTTACTCTGTAACTGTCACTTTCACCTGTCACCTGTAGACCACTTAAGGACTGATTGTTATATGTGCATATTTTGGGGCCTATTTACAAGGGTGAATTTGCACATGAATATATCTACGCATGTAAATTTACTATGACATTTTGTAGTAACTTTACCACTCTTAGCCATTTACCATTTCTGCAAATAAAGTGTAGAATTACATGTCTTCACCCTCTTAGTTTGGGGGTGAAGTCTGCATACAGATAACCACATATTTACAATTTATAACGTTATGATCATATTTTACATTTCACAAACCTGGAGGAGACCTCCTCAACTGTGGCAGAGACCTCCACATGTGGAAGAGAGACCTTAGAACAGAATGGAATAGTAGAATTATATACACTTGAGACAAATCATGCATACATCCCTTACAACAACATAAACACTGTCCACACTATAGGTTATGTATTTTTCCTCTTTGTCTTTCAGCTCCTGCAGCCACGACATTCTGCCTGAAGGATGTAGACCACACTTCTAAAGTAGAAAATAAATGTCATCACGGAGGATAAATGAGGAGGGATACAATTTATGGTAAAACATTACCAAAAACAACATTGGCTGCCTTAGAGCGGGAGGTAACGGACTCTGTCAATGTATTGGTGTAGGAGGTATGCTTTGTGAAGGTATAAACCAATAACAAGTTGAGAGGAGGGAGGAGAAGGAGAGGTTCTACAGGATTCAGCTTGTACACGCTCTTCTGATATGGCCACCCATCTCTGTCTTACCTCCCTGAGGAGGTTGTCTTATCTACAATTCACCCCCAACTGCTATAAGGATTGCCACTTTCTGAAAACACTACTGTGGTTCCAGGTAAGATTCTAAACCTCTCTTTCTCTTTCTTTCTTCCTATCACTTTCTCTTTCACTGCAAACAGACCTAAAATCAATCACCCATATCTTTCCTACAGCCGTACCTACATATAGGCACACCTCAAATACACACTGCCCAGAAGCAACCTCTAACACACATGCTAGAAATATGTAGATGTGCTGCTTTTATTTCTTTCATTTTTACTCTTTTCATGCAGCCATTTTTTGGAGTGTATTGCTAGCTTCAGCTGAGGTAGGAGCCATTGCAAGTGCAGCAAGGCAACACATAGGGCAGGTCTTGCAACCATCCACCCAACTACACACACAGGTATGTCCTTAGTTAACAATGTCACTAACACACTATGAGAGATTTCTTTCACATGGTTTGTGAAACCTTAACATCCTTCTCATAATTATTTAATCCTTTTAATGCTCCATGTTGTTATTCCAACCACCACCTGCCACAACATTGACTTATGCTCCTAGCACTGCACCAAATCCTGGACTGTCACCACACACCAGACAGATAGAGAATAGTAAGTTAAATGTCTGCTTTTATGGACTTTGGTCTGACCTTTTTTCTGTTGCTGACAGAGTAGTGGTATGTCTTTTGTCCCACATCCCTATTTGCACCCTGATTAATATGTAATGCAATTGATGACAAATTATCTACTGTCTTATAAAATCGACCTTACACTTGACAACTCAGGGTAAGCACTGTACGATATATATTACACCTTTTCTTAACTTCCAGAAGAGGAATCTTTGTGGGTCTTGAAGTTAGTATTTGAACCATTTGAATAGCATAATTTTGTATGATTTAGGATGGCTTATTCCTCAATGTATATCTTCTGTCTCCTGTCAGCTTCAGTCATAGAATTGCCCTTGGTGTCCACCTTGTGAACATAAACACTGATGACGTCCTGGCAGCAGCTAAAAGGCCTTCTACCATCCATCAGTCAGGTAAGTTTGGGGAACTCTGATCTTATCTTCTGCATCTCATCATTAAGTATTTCAATAACTTATTTATTTCATTTTTGTTATGCCATTTGTAGTCATGATTACTTTTAGAATACTGTGCTGGGAGGAATATTTTGTCTAACAGCAGTCTCATTGTTGAGAGGATATTCATGCAATTGGACCTGCTTTCCATGAAATAGCTGTCTCCATTGAAGGACTCCCTCAGATGATTGACAGACAGATACAGACAGATACATGCCTTGGATAACATTGCAAAATGTCACCAAGTCATGGCAAAGATGTACCAAGAACATTTTCTAAGTTTTAAGGAAGAGAGTGCAAGCCACCAAGCCTTTGCATGAGGATGATGCAGGCAATACGCAAAACATACCAAGGTCACTCTCATAGCGAGCGCATGCTCAAGACTCTACAGAGCACTGCTTAATTTGCCAGAGCCCTTGTCAGGAGGCCACACCAGTTTGAACCACATATTGCCACAGCCAGTGCTGCCAATGACGGCACATACACAACTTCTAGCCATTACAGTGCAACAAGTGTGACAATTCAGACTGATCAAGGCCCCCAGAGCTATAAGAATAGCTTGGGAGGCAGGTATTAGGTTTTAACATCTATTTGATTAATAAAAAATACTCTTGTTGTGCTTATCTCTATATTGCACAAACAGCACCACCATGTGGCAGCTGTAATAAGTGCCGATGTTGACAATTAAGTGCTGGTGCCGAGCACAGGAAACCACCTGCTCAAATTAAGCACTGCTACACAAGCCCCTCAAACTATGAGGGACACACCACCTGCCTACCTCACATCTCTGCCACAACCACCTGTACCACCTCATACTCCACCACCACCAACTCAAACTCCATTAACCCAGCTACCTGCAAGTCAAACACACTGTCAGACAATTGCACCACCAGTAGTGTGTATGCAATGTAGTAGGATAAACCCCCCCAAAATAACTTTTGTTTTCTACATTTTGTTAGGTCCATCACTAACACAATCACTGAGAACATTTTTGTAAAATAAATCACAATATATCTTTTTTTATTTAAAGAATATGTGTTCTTCTGTATTGAATGCTTAATGTGGCATTTGCAAAATAGGATAGCATTATATATTTTCTGGTCTTTGTTTACCTTCCCAGTGTCTTGGGTGTAAAAATGTCATTATGAGTTTGACTGCATCTTCTAAATAACAAAACATTTCTTTGGCATGACATACAATTCATTAATCGGCAAACATTGTACAAATTAACAAATACATTATTGATTTATTTTCTTATTTCATACATAATTCAAACCAGATATTTTTCACAAAATCAACATTTGGAGGGAAATATAAATTGACCTTTTGGAATGGGCAAAAAATAAACAAAATGGAGTTTTAATACAGGGGGAAAATGCAAACGCGGAAGAGGCTGAACTTGTAAAAAAATACACCAGTAACATCAAGTGAAGCAGCCTATATATAAAGGGGATAAAAAAACACAAGTCTATTAAGAGTCTAAAAATATCCATCCACTGTCCTGAACTATAATAAAATATAATAAAGTCAAACCCTCCAGCTGGAGGAGATGTCTGAGTATATTCCTCCTCCAACAAAGATGTTAATTTGCTGGCTGTGGCAGGACCAGGAACTTCACAGAAAAGGGCCATAGATGGGTATCACTGGGAGAAGGAAGAACAGGAGGTGGATTGGAGTGGGTTGGGGTGGCAGACACAATGAAAGAACTGAGAACTGGTATGAAGGGGGTCATGAACCCACATAAATTGTGGAGCTTTTCAGTGAATATCCTAACCTCTCCAACTAAGTTCCGAGCGATTGCTCCCTGAAATGCTTGTATTGGTCACAGAATCTCCTTGAGAGCAGCCACAGGCTGGAGAAAGGGAAAGTGGTTGCAGCCAGGGCAAAAGTGTCTCTCGACTGCTGGTGTTGTTCTGAGTGAGCACTGGGAGAAGATGATGATTGATCAGGATGTGGTGTTCCGAGGCCCCTGCATTATTGGGCCTCGAGTTAAGGAAGGAGAGGGTGCAGGTCAAGATAGTGGTGGGGCCTGTTCTTTGGACAACAATGGATGGCCTTGTTCAAGGCCAGGATGAGCCCCAACATATGCCTGCACCTGTCTGGCAGTGCCTATATCCTCCATCTCCAGTATGCTCTTCAGCCTGTACACTTTTGGTGACGTCTCCAGTGGGTGCACTCTCCCTGCTATTGGTGTCTTCCTCCTCACTGATGGGGTCAAGTGGCCATGTGTGCCTCACAGCCAAGAATATTCTTCCTTGCCTGGGTCTTGCTGGAATGATCCTTGGCCCACCCAGGCTGCTGCTAAGAAATGTGAAAAATGAGAGAAAATTTGAATTCATACGTTCAATACTGCATATCAAATGAGCTTTATTTAAAAGAGATATTATGTTGTGCCATCTACCAAACTTGTCACAATCCAATGTTTCTTAACTAACTTTACCGAACTTCCAAATTGTTTTCCCAAAAATCTTTGGAATTAGGCATTCAAAGGAGGAGAAAGGATTGCACAAATAGTGTTTTTTCTTTGACTAATACTATGCTTGAGTTAGAAAAAGATGATTTGCAACATCTTCAACAAATACCCTAAGATTTATGGGCTTGGGGGGCGCTAGAGAGCCCGGAGCAAGATGGCTGCTTCCTAGCGCGGCTCTGCCGGCCGAGACTTCTATCCGCCAATTATCCTCCGCCTCCCGTGCCATCCATGCTGGGTACGATCCGACCTGCCATCCCTGCTGCCTGCTGTACATTTTGATACTCTTTGGTGGCCCGCAGCTGCTTCCTGCTTGCTTTTCTGCCTCTGGGGTCCTGGCATGTAATGGCGGCTGACCTGTGGCGAGGTGACGGCTGGGCGCAGCCGGTTGCTGGGTGCAGAGTCCGGATCTGTGCTTTGCCCCCGGCGGAGCGGTGTACCCTGGGCCTTTGTGGATCCGAGCCGGGGGTGAGCTCCGAGCAAGTCCTTTGTTGCAGCCCAGCCCTTAACCTAACGGGCACAGTACCTTTCCGAAAGGCGGGAGGCAGTCCGGTCGTCAGTGGTGACTCACCGGAGCTTCAGTGGAGGAAGCGCGAGGAGCGGAGTGTGGCGGCGGATGCGGGCTGGAGGTGAGGGGGCCGCGGTGGAGTTTGGGGCCCTGTAGTCCTGTGCCTGGCCTCTTCTGAGCAGCGCGGAGGGTGACGCTGCCCTCTCCCCGCCTCCGCTCACTGCTGCTGCTCCCTGTTGCTGCCGCTGGTGGTTCCGATCTGCCGCATCGCGAAGGGGAGCTTCTCTGGACCTCGTGGGCTGCTGTGAGCGGGCGACCCTACCTGGGCCTGTGCCTGGCCCTCTCGATCGCCGCTGGAGTCCACTGAGTGCTGCAGTGTGGAGTGGAGTGCCCCTGGACCTGCATTGGTAACAGTGAGTTTGCCCTGCCTGTGCTCCCCGCGGGCTTGCGTCTTATTGCTGCCTACTCGCTTCATCCTGTGGGAGTGCCGGCCTGCTTGGATCCTGGGCCCTGCGCTATATTGGCTGCCATTGCTGGTGCCCTGGGGTGTCTTTCCGGCCTGCGGTGCGGCGGAGTGGCGGCTGGAGGGTGCGTGCCCTGGGTGGGCACCACATGCTTTGCCCTTTTTGCTGATTACCCTTCTTGAGCCCTCTCTGCTGTGTGGGTATCGCTGTGCTGGCGGACTGCTCACTGCCCCGCGCTATCTGGGCGATTTGGTGGCTGATTCTGTGCCTGCAGGCCCTTGCGGTGGGTCTCATAGCGCTGCTCGCCGCCTCCGCCGCCTTTTTTTTTTTCCTTTTTTTTTCCTGCTTTTTGGTAGCGCTGGGAGCTAATTGAGTAGATTTGTTGCTGCCACCCCTCGCAGTTACTTCTGATTTTCCCCTCGCGGGTGGCTCTGGGTGGTCGACATGGGCCGCACTGATAAGCAGCAGAGTAAGCTCTCTTTTGACGCTAGAAAGCCTCCTAAGCCTCCCACACCTAATACTTTGGACGCCGAACCTGACCCTGAGCAGGGCTCCGGGGCTAGACTGGAGCTCATGATGATGTCCATGCAGCAAAGCCTTCACACTATTGATGCCAAAATAGACAATTTGAATCTGCGCATGGACACAATGGCGTCCAAGTTGGACAAGCATGGCGCCCAGCTGGCCGAGGCAGAGCAGCATATTTCGACGACCGAGGACCGGGTTGAGACACTTAATACCTCTTGTGTGGGTATGGAAAAGCTTCTGGAGGTCATCCGGGCTAAGAACGAGGACATTGAGGCCCGCTCGCGACGCAATAATCTCCGTATTACCGGAATTTCGGAATCGACCAACACTGGGCCCATGGAGCTATACGTTGAGACGCTGCTAACCTCTGGGCGCGGAACACTTTTCAAAGGTGTTCATTGTTGAGCAGGCTCATTGCTCCTTGGCTGCTCGACCTATTCCGGGAGCGCCGCCCCGGCCAATAATAGCCCGTTTGCTGAATTATCGCGATCGTGATGCCGCTCTGCGGCTGGCGCAGGAAAAGGGCAGTCTGAACTATCAGGGCATGAAAGTCGAGCTCTTCCCTGACTTTACAGTGGCGGTGCAGCAGGCGCGCAGGGAGTTTTACGCTGTCAAGAAAAAACTGCAATTGCTCAGCATTCCCTACGCAATGCTCTATCCTGCGCGTCTGCGCATCCAACACAATGGCAAAGCCCACATTTTTTCATCACCCAAGGATGCTCTTCACTATCTCCGGCAGCTGGAGCGCCGCTCCCCGCAACATGAGACTGTGGGGGACTCTGGGCCCGATGGCTAAGCAGTCGGCTTGATATGTATCTGTATTATCTATGTTCCATTTGACTTCTATAATGCTGATTTGATGTCTCATGCATTCTCTTTGCGTCCAATTGCTGTTTTGTGATGCTCTGTTGTAGTTGTAAGGTCCAGTTTGCTAAAGCCTCATTTTGACAATTTGTTTCATATCGTCATGACACTTCGTCCTGCATTGCTTGTTGTGATGTGTGTAGGGGATGGGAGGTCCTTTGCTGTAAGGGTTACGTCAGTGACCACTATGTGGATATTAAGGTCAGCATAGGGTGGCCACACATGTGTTGTCTTGGCCCACCCTGGGTTCCTCGGGGTGCCGGTGGCCTCTAGCGCGTCTCTGAATGGGATATCCCCGCAAAGTTGTTTTTTTTGCTCTAGCGCATAGGTGCGCTTTCTTTGTCTCCTTGTTACTTTGGCGACTGTTGTTGCCTGTGTTGCTCCTGTTGCAACATGTTTCGGGATGGTTCCTTCAACGTTGTCTCCTGGGATGTCACGGCAGCCTTATGTTGCTGGAGTGGGTGGGTTGGGAGGTTGGGGTTTTTACCTTTTTAAGATGTGCAATGGTATGGCGCTGCAGATGTAGTGATGTAATGCTTTGGGCTGGTCCTAACTGTGGGCACGGGACATTGTTTCTCCTTGCTGGGACGTGACTGCCTCTGCTGCCCTAACGATATCCTGTCTTAGTTGGAATGTAAGGGGGCTTAATAATCCGTGGAAGGTACGTCAGGTGCTTTTGTACCTCGACCGTCACCACATCCAAGTTGCTCTTCTACAGGAGACGCATCTTCTCAAACAGGCTGTGCCCGGTATCGCCATTAGATGGGCCGGGGTGCGACTTGCTGCCTCGTATTCCTCTTATGCTCGGGGGTGATGATTCTGGTTAAAAAAGGCACCCCCTTTACACCGCTCTCTGTAGATGAAGACGACGAGGGGAGATATCTTATTGTGCAGGGTACACTATGGTAGATATCTGACTATTGTTAATGTGTATGGCCCTAACATCGACGATCCTGCGTTCTTTGAGGCTCTCTGGCGAAAACTTTGCTGTCTGCCGCCATGCACTATCATCTGTGGTGGGGATTTTAATGTGGTTCTGGACCCTGCTGTGGATCGGGTGTCCACTGTGGACCGGCCCCCTAAAAAGGCAGCTGCAGCCCTTCGAGATGGTACGTTGACGCGGGGGCTGGTGGATGTCTGGCGCTCGCGCAACCCTTGCGCTCGTGACGGCACTTGCCACTCTTATGCCCGTTCTGCATGGTCCCATATTGACTTCTGGCTGCTGTCTCGTGATGCTTGTGACTGGACTGTGCATGTGGAGCATTTACCTAGGACGCTCTCTGATCATTCCCCTGTGCTGGTCCGCATGGCGCTTCCCTCGTGCTCTCCCCCCCTTCCAGTGGCGACTTCAGCCTTCTGCCCTGCTGGACCTGGTGTTCTGCGAGGGTGTTCGGGAGGCTATCACTGATTACTTTGCGCATAATACTGGATCGGTTAATGCGGTGGAAACATTATGGGAAGCCTTTAAGGTGACCATACGGGGGGTCTGCATTGGGCTCCAGGCTTGGGTTCTTAGATCCCTTCGGCATACAATGTCCGCCCTGGAGCGTGAGCTGCAGGGGCTGGAGCGCAGTTATGAGAGCTCGCCGGACCCTTCTGTGCTGGCCCTCATTATTGACAAAGTGGCAGAATACAATGAGGTGGCAGATAAGGAGGTGCGTCACATGTCGCCCCCGAGGGGGGGTCTATACGGTTAGCTCCATTGTAGCTGATGGCGTTACCCATCATGACACTTCTCATATTCTGCAACAGTTCGCGGATTTCTACACGGATATGTATGCTCAACGGCAGGTTGCGACTGAGGTGGAACTGCAGCACTATTTGGACGACATCGCCTTATTATGGCTCTCTCGGGGACAACAGGAATTTTTAATGCACCCTATTACCCTCGGTGAGATACGGGATGCCATTGCGGCTCTCCCTAATGGTAAATCTGCCGGCTCTGATGGCCTGCCGGCAGAGTTCTACAAGGCTTATATTGATATCCTGGCTCCTTGTTTGCTTCAGGTCTATGTGGAGGCATACGATGTGCATTGTCTGCCTCCTACCTTACGGCAAGCCGGCCGATAGCTGCGACTCCTACCGACCTCTGTCCTTAATTGACACAGATGTCAAAATCTTGGCTAAGGTTCTTGCGACCCAGCTGCAGCTGCTCCTTCCCGTTATGGTTCTGCCGGATCAATCAGGTTTTGTGCCGACTCGATTCACCTCACATAATCTTCGGCCGATTTTCGCAGCTATGCATGTTCTAACGCCCACGTTGCCTGCGGTGGCTGTACTTCTTGACGCCGCTAAGGCTTTTGATTGTATCTCTTGGTCGTACATGCTTGCGATCTTGCACCGGATGGGGGTGCCTTTTGTCTTTACCAACTGGATAAAACTGCTTTACACTTGGCCCACAGCGCGCGTGAGGGTCAATGGTGCTTTATCTTCTCCTTTTCCTATACAGCGTGGTACACGGCAGGGCTGTCCGCTCTCTCCGCTGTTGTTTACGCTCATGCTTGAACCCCTGGCCTGTATCTTTCGGCAACGTTATTCCCAGGCAGCGTTGTGGTTCTTGCAGCGACCTTTGGCAGTCTCCATGTACGCAGATGACATGGTGCTGTACGTGCGGGAGCCTGCCCTCTATTTGCCTCCTCTTCTCTGGGAATATGTCCGTTTCGAGTGCTTCTCGGGGTTGGGCATCAATTGGTCCAAGTCCGTGGTGCTGCCCTTGACGGACTGTACATCTCCCATTGACTTGGAGTTTCCGCTGGTTTGGTGCACTGACGCCGTCAAATACCTGGGCGTGTGGCTGCACCGTGATCCTCAGGAGGTGGTGCGCGCCAACTATGGAGTGGCAGTCGCGCGGCTTGAGGAGCAGGTTGGCCGTTGGATTAAGCTGCCTCTTTCCTTTGCCGACCGTCTGGCATTGATAAAAATGGTGGTCCTTCCCCGCTTTCTGTATCTTTTTTTAAACGTGCCGGTGCATTTGTCCCGCCAATTTTTTCATTCTCTTCGCTCGCATGTGATTACGCTAGCATGGGGGGGTAAAAAGCCTCGTCTTAAGTGGGAGACGCTGGTGTTACCATATGAGCTGGGGGGGTTCGCTGCGCCTGATTCTCAGCTGTACTATTTGTGCGCGCAGGCCCATTTTGCATATTATTTGCAACATGACCCGGCTTATATTCCCCATGTGGCGGTCGAGGCTGGGGCGGTGCACCCCATACCACTCAAGGCCATGCTTGTTAACACTCACTCAGTGTTTGACAAGGGAGAGTTTGATACGGTACAGACCACAGCTAGGGCTTGGCGAGAGCTTGGCAGACGTGCTCGGAAGCTGCCGTTATATGCGCCTGCTATGCCACTGCTTCATCATACGGATCTCTCGGTTACCACTGAGGTGGGCGCCTTGCGGGTCCTTAAAGACATGAATTTGGTGACCATGAAAAATGTCTACCCTTGGGGTCACTTTGTGACTTCGGCAACCTTGGCTGCTACTGGCCCTCTTTCTTCTATGCACCTCTTTGCTTACATCAGATTGAGGCCGGCAATGCGCAAGCTGTATCCGTGCTTTCCTGCTGAGCCGCCTACATTGGAGGCACTGCAATTGTTATACACTAACCCCTCCAGGGTGAAGCTAGTCACGCGGCTTTATCGGGCGTCGCAGAGGGAAGCTGCTGTCTCTGATGCGGTGGCCTTGGCCAAATGGAATGCCGTCCTGCCGCGCGCTCTGACTGAGGATGAGTGGGGTGGTTGCTGTCGCCTTACTGGGCATCTAACGTCGAATGGGAATTTGTGGATGGTTCATTTTAAGTATATCCATCAACTGTACTATACCCCTGCTCAGCTGTCTAAATATGGGTTACGTGATTCTGCGGCCTGTAAGCGGTGTGGGGATCCTGATGCTACCTTTTATCATCTAGCATGGTTGTGTCCTAGAGTATTCTCATACTGGGAAGATGTAATAAAGATTCTGCACTTAATGACTGAGCTTTCCTTGGACTGCACTCCTCAGCTATGTCTGCTTGGTCTCCTTGCCGATGTCAAGGCCTCCTATAGACGATTTGTGGCTATTGCGCTGTTGGTTGCCAAACGGCGGATCTCTCTGTGTTGGGAGAGCAGGTCGGCGCCCACCACCAAGCATTGGCTGCAGGACTTGACCTACTGTAGGGATCAATAGGTTTGCTATGCTAAGGAGCTGCCTGTCCCCTCGCGGCCACGAGACATATGGTCGCCCCTTACAGCCTACTTACTATCAGTGACTGCTATCTAGTCTCCTGCCTTCCCGGCCTCTGTGATGGATTGGTCTGCTACATTGCTGTATTGTACTGTCTCACCTTTGTTTCCCCCCCCCTCAGTTCCGGCAATATTGTATGCTCTAATTATGTGCCTGCTCCAGCTCTGCTCTTCATGGATCTGTTGCCCTTGCCATGTGCTGTATAGTGACCAGTCTTGCACCCTGTAGTGTTTTTCATTGCACTTTTTGATTTCTTGTTTGTATACTTCATTGAAAATGACAATAAAAATAAAAATAAAAAATAAAAAAAGATTTATGGGCTTGATTCACAAAAGTAAACTTACATTTTTGTGTAAGTTTACATTTGTTTTGGAATTGACAAACTCCAATGTAATAGTAAGTTTATGACTGTGTAGGCTCTGCAATCGGGCAGAGAATTCCTCACATAAAAACATACAACATGCCTACATTTTTATGTGTGGAGTTCTCCACCCTGACTGCTGAGCCTCCACAGTAGTAAACTTACTATTAAACCGGCGTTAGTGAATTCCAAAACAAACGTAATTTTACACAAAAGTGTGAGTTTTCCTTTGTGAAGCAGGCCTAAGGTGTTTTTGTACAAGGCATCAAAGTATTTTAAAGTATTATGCATTATTATTGATTTTTGTGTAAAATATATTTTTAAATATTAAATAATTGTGTGAAATGTTATTTATATTTTTGAAAAAAATTTGGTGGTTAGAAAGTAGTGTAAAGGTGCACAATGTAAGCATTGCATAAACTAACTTTGAAGAAATGAAAATGTAACAGATCCCAAACGTTGAAGTTGTTTTTTATCTTTTTTGCATTAAAAAACACACAAAAAGTGATGGGAGGAATGCTTGCAATAAGTCTAACCACGGGTATTCGCTTGAGATAGCATTACAAGCTATAATTCTTTTGCCCACCATACCACCTTAGTCAGGCACCAGCTATATGGAAATCAGTCTTGACCCAGCTCCAATAGGGACAGTCCCGCCAGAAACTGCTGGATCTACTTAACTGTTATGAAGTTACAAAAAAAGGAACTTTAGAAGCATTTTTGTTCTGTCAAGATCAGATGATTATACAATCCAACCAAAACTACAAAAAGACATGCATGTTAGTAATTGTAAACTTTCACTGTATTCGTAACCTACAAATAACACAGGTTAAACACAACATGGAATGTTAAAACAAATCTCTGAATAAACTCATGACTAGACACCACTCTCAAAATACATGTGCTCTTAAGTGAATATATCAAAAATATACTTACTGTCTGCTGCTTAAGTTGTTCCAGCTGATCATGGATGGTCACCAGGCCCTCCTATACAGTGGTGTCATGGAGACATTCTGAGAATACAGCTGGGACAACTATCCCAGAATACCATGGGCCTTTATATGACAAAGGTCCTTCCAGGGCTTGCGGCAGAGCTTCCCCCACCGGGCTTGGGTGTCCACTGCACTGCAGCACATGGAGATGTCTCTCTAAATTTAGGCTTGTGCCACATTGCTCAGCTGGGACTCGGGACCCCATAATCCTGAGAGTATCTTTGAAGACCCCCCTCACAATTCTTCTTTGGTGAATGTTTTGCGTATCCGTTATGTTAACCGTGAAGGGAAAATATGGGTGGTATTATTGCTGTATTTTTTAGAGATTCATTTGTGTGCACCTCTACCACATAGATAAAAGTAGAGAACATTGAGGGTCTATTTTTTTCATTTAAATTGACTCTGTCATTTTCTTTTTCACATATTCTGATATATAGACCCCCTGACTGTTCTAATAACAGTTTCCCACAATTGTTTGATAAAATTGCTCAACTCTCCCTGCAGTATTCTAATTTTACAATTGTAGGTGATTTAAATTTGAATAAGGATGGCCCCAAACGTATTCCTGCCATCAGTTTAGTCTCCCCTTGGCAGGTATGACTCCCCCACAG
This sequence comes from Triturus cristatus, assembly GCF_964204655.1. NCBI lineage: Eukaryota > Metazoa > Chordata > Amphibia > Caudata > Salamandridae > Triturus > Triturus cristatus. Next base: position 434,547,751 of record NC_140581.1, on the reverse strand, counting down.
TTGGTTATGACTCCCACGCAGAAGGGGGGGCACACTCTAGACTTCATTTTCTCCAATCTCTCAGATCTGCATGTAGTTTCTGCAGATATTCTTACCTTGTCGGATCACTTTTTGGTACCTTTTTCTTATATCAACAGGTTGTGCAGGACTCGGGCATATGCACGGTGGCAGTCAGCAGGACTGTTTCATGTTGCCCTAACACTCCCAAAGGGATGTCATGCTTCATCATAGGGCTATTGCTCCTCGTTGGGCCGGCGCTGCAATGTCCAACGGAGCCCCGTAAGGGTCACTTTGGCAGAGATCTTTTATTGGTATGCGGTATGATGAATGCAAGATAGAGTCTATGTGGGGTGGTATCTCATGTGTGATGATGTGGGTTAAAACTGGTCAGAGAGGCCACCAACTACTTGTAATAACTCAACTGCCCTGTCAGATTAAAAACCTTTATAGGTAAATGCTACCAATGGGGTCATTAAGTACCTTGGTAGTCTGATGTCAGTTTCCACTTTAGGGTCCAACTATAGCCCGTTAGGCATTGCAGCGTTGGCCCAAAGAGGAGCAATAGCCCTATGATGAAGCATGACATCCCTTTGGGATGTGTGAGGGCAACATGAAACATTCTTGCTGACTGCCACCGTGCATATGCCCGAGTCCTTCACAACCTGTCAATATCTCCTCTTTCTCTTTAGGAACAGTAGCCGTATTTTTTGTTTGTGACATAAACTAAGGAGCACGGGTATTGGACCTCTCATCCAGCTCTCAGTCTCCCATCTCCTCTCTCTATGAAATCCTCTGATACACCTTTTCTATAGTCACTGCAGAAGAAATTGGCTAATCCTGAAACTCGTACCATAGAGTTGGATTAAAATTTCTGTGGCATAATTTTCCCAAAACCTACAAACCTCTACCCCTTTCTTAATTGGTATTGATACCGATGCGTCAAATGTTAATAAATGGTTTACTTATGCCCTTGATCCCATGGCTCTGCTAAAAATTCAGGTTGTAAAAGATCACAAACTTCAGTCCCTTGATTCTCTTTCTACTTAAGGGAGGAGAAGACCGATGTAAAAATCTGGAACATCAAAATTCTATTTCCCTGAAGCTATAATGAAATATAAATCAGCACCACATTTTTTTCGTAAGTGTAGTTGCAGAGCTCAGAGAGATTACCTATTCTCTTTAACCTCAACAGCTTCCATTAACCCACGCAAATTGTCACAAATCGTCCATTCATTACTATCCCCTGAGGATTCAAAAAGCAGATTTTGCCTAGTTCTTGAACTCTGTAATGATTTATCTAATTTTTTTCATGCGAAAATCCAGAGAATTTATGCAACTTTCTCTATAGTTATCCCTACTAAGGTTCATGTGGAATCCGAGATAAAGTGCTGTCCTCGACTACTGAATTTCACCTCTATTACAGAGGAGGACTCTCCAAAGGAACTTGAGAAATGTAAGTCTGGATCACTAGGGAACCCTAATACTCCCTGAATCCTAAGGAAGGTTTCTTCTACCATTAATTCAGTACTTAACAAAATCTTGAGTAATTTGCTTGAATCAGGCTTGTTTCCCTCTGCTTGGAAGCAAGCATTTAATTTCCCTTTATTGAAGAAACTTAATATAGACCTGGATTTACTGAATAATTTTAGACCTATTTCTCTCTTTTGCTGGACCCATCAGCTGTATTTTATACTGTCGCACACTCCACTCTTATGGACAGAATTAATCTGACTGGCATTCATGGCAAAGTTTTTACGTGGTTTATCTCCATCTGATTCCCGCCTTACCTAAATCTTTTCAGTACGAAGTTCCTCAAGGCTCAGCCCTGAGCCCCACCCTTTTCAATTTATTTCTAGAACCTCTCACTCAGCTCATTGAATACTGGGGTGTGCAGGTGGTATTTTATGCTAATGATACCCAGCTACTTGTGTCTTTTCAAGATCATACGGGTAATACCCTTTTTACTTCAGTGCCTAAAGGGAGTCGCTGATTGGGATGAATGCCAACTTTCGCAAAATTAATTTTGATAAAACAGAAACCCATTTTTTGGGTCGAGGTTTCTCCTTTCCCCAAGTACTTGGTGGCCAGAGGGACTTAATCCTCCATTTGCCCCACCTCCTTGGGCAGAAATCTGGGGATAATATTTGACTTGAACCTTTCATTTCACCACAAATCCAACAAGTATCAGCAGTCTATTTTGCTATTCTTAAATCCTTGAAGAAGATGTTGCATTTAGTGCTGGAGGACACTTGAAAAACAATTGTTCACACAATGATAACATCTAGATTAGACTATGCAAATAGTCTCTACTTGGGCCTTCCTGCTTTTCTAATGCAAAGACTACAGATAGTACAAAATGCAACTGCAAGACTGATTCTGAGAATTTCTTATTGGGAATCCATCTCGCCGTATCTGAAGTACTTACATTGGCTGTCTATAGCCAATAGAATGCAATTTAAAGCTTATACTTTTGCTTTTAAAGCATCCTTAGGATACTGCCCCCACTACCCGAGGAAAAGACTATGGGGGATATTCTCAAGAACGCGTGAAAACTACTGCAAAAGTAGCTTAACACAACTCTTCACATTGCTGTCTATCGTGGGAAAATACCACCATGTTAACGTGGTATTCCCAACACAGTGGTACCATGTAAAAGACCCATCACAACGCGACAAATGAACGCATTAAAAAAATAAACGCGATGCCACAAAAATGCGAAACACCAACGCGAAAAAAGCGGCGAAGACGCAAATCGCGATACAGAAATCAGCGAAAACCAGCCACAGGACTGCATCCCCACGCGACATGCGGGAAAATGCACTACAAAAGTTGGAAAAACTACCACAGACAAAAACCAAACAACAGCGAAGCCTATGGAGGCAGCCGGAGCAAGTGCAGAGGACAACCAGAACCCCACAAGCCCCCCCGGAGGACCAGCCTGCGACCTCGGGGTCAGGAAAGGGCAAGAACAGGAAGAGTAGGAAGAAAACGTTCAGGGGGCCCCTCTTGGAGACACGTCGGTGTCGGAAGGTGAGCATGGAGGCCTGGTTGCGTGGGGCGGGCAATCACTGATGGGCGGTGGGAGGGGCTGGGGTGCAAAAGCCTGTGTTTCCAGGGGCGGGCAAGCGCGGATGGCGTGTGCTTTTGAATGGACTCTGCTATTCATGTCTCTGGCAACTGTTTCAGATGAGGGACTGCAGTGTGTACTGGCACGTGGTTGGAGACACACCGGTGGCTGCAGGTGAGCAGTGAGGCCTTTGTCTGCAGTGTCAGAACTCTCCCTCTCTCTCTTTTTCTCCGTATCTTTCGCTCTCCCCCTCTCCCCCTCTATCTACCTCTCTTTCTCTCTCCCCCTCTCCACCTTCTCTCAGCCTCTTTCTCTCCCTCCCTCTCTCCCTCCCTCTCTCCCCCTCTCCCTCTCTCCCTCTCTCTCTGTACTTTGATGGGCGCATGATACACCTTCTTATCTGTCTTACTGCCTTGCAGGCTGTGACTTACAGAATGCCCAGAGAACACCCGCCGTGCCTCTACAAGATTGTTGTTTTTTGTTTGTTCTGCAATAAAGTTTCTATTTGTATGATATGATTTGGATTTATGATTTCCATTTGTCTGGCCGCACCTGTATGTTAGGTGTTGTGATTGTGCGACTTCAGGGGATTTGTTGGACTCATGGTTTCGTCATGTTGATGTGCATTATCTTTGTACAAGGGAGGGGGGGTGGGTGGTAGGGTCCAGGGGGTGGTGTCAGTGCGTGTTGTTGCCCTATTGGGGCTCCGGGCTGCATGTTCAGTTGCTCGGGGGCATCTGTTGTTCTTCATGTTTGGCTATGGCCTGTGCTCCCTTGGCTGCTGCCGGTTGTTGTCCGACTTTACACCAGGTCAGAGCAGGTGTTAGTTTCCTGCTGCTAACGCGCCTTATCGCCTGTTTTGTTATCTCATCGCCGATCTGGCTGGTCGTTGAGAATGTTGTGGAGTGGTGTTGTCGCGGCTTTTTGCTCGGGAACGCCTACTCTGCATCTCATTAGCGATAGTTGCAGGGGTCGTCCGTGGCGATGTTTTTTGAGGATGCTATCGCCGGAAAACTGGTGATATGGGCTGTTAACACTGGCTTGTGAATAGGGCGGTAAATTTATCGCGAGTTTTGCTGCGATAAAGTGCCCCTACATCTTAACTTGCAATGTAGATCTCTGCAAATGAAGAATCTTAGATTTTTGCTGGTGCCATAGATCTTAAAGGCCAAATTATGGAGCAGATCTTTTGCATATCTGATGTCTAAACTGTGGAATGCACTGCCTGTTAGCCTTCATAGGGCTGCCTCCAAGCCTATATTCACAAAGGAATAAAAAACCTTTCTTTTTGATAAGGCCTACATCTTGGTGAACTCCTACCATTCATAGTTGCCAAGGTTTCAGATTGCTATGTGCAACATTTTCATAATTTCAGTGTAATTATGAGTGATATTTGAACAACTGTCAGTGACACTTTCTTGCGAGGTAAATAAAGCAATGAAGACCAGGGATCCATATAAATATCAGAAATTACTCCCATAAGAGCAACGAGAAACTCTAGGAAGATCTTAAAACCTCTGTAAAGCACAAGAAACGTAAGGGCACTAACCGGAGACTTCTTCCTGCACTCCTGCTGCACTGACTATTGACACCAACTCTACTTACTAATCTGAAAGTAATCTAAGCTTTATGGGCTAAGCAATATTTAAAAAAGGAAACTGCTTCAGTTATGGTCTACCGCAGAACTCATGCCAACAACTTTATTAAAGTTTGTTCCACACTTATATTTTGTTAATGCTCCACACTCTTGCACCAGAGCCACTCATGGAGGGGGGCACAGTGGTCATACATACTGTGGGAATGCACCTCAATTCTAAATATATGTCTAGCTAAAGTGAACATTTAAAGGAGCATGAGTCCCACTGTTAAATACAGATACAATACTAAAACACACTACTAACTGGGAGAATACATCACAGCCCCCAACTGTAATCTTGACACCATATTTAATAAAATAGTGTTTTAGTACAGACTGCATCTATGCACATATTAAAAGGAACTACACAGTCTTTGCATAACTAGTTCATTTGATTTCAAAACAACAGTTTAGCAAGACCACACAATTCACGTTAATTTAGGGAGAAGCATTGTTAACGTTTTTAGACATAAACTAAAACGGAACAAGTTAGTGCTTCCAAAAGAGGTGCACGTTCATATAGACATGACTGCTTGCAGATACACTTCTGCAGATTGGCTCGCACAAAATTGAACTTCTATGTGTGCTCCTTTCATCAGCACAGCTGCCTTTCATTTTTCTAATAGTATACACTTTTTTTAGGGCTGGGTGGTACACTCCGCTCGCTGGCAGAGCTCGCTGAGTTTTGCCACTCTGCACCCCACTTGGAGCGTGGAGTTCGGCTACAACTCCACCAACCGCTGGTGGAGCCGAGTTTACCTGTGCAATGCCGCTCACCCGATTCAGAAGGACACCCGTCCCTTCTTGTAACAGCACCATTTCATCTTTGTTCTCGCACTGAGACACAACTTCCGCCCACTTGTTCATCACTTCCACTCTCACTGATGCCAGAATCTATGTAGAGACCGGGCAATTATGCAAATAAACAATTGGGCAAGCACTACGCCTGCACGCGGAACTTCATGGAATTCAGCGAAGTGAAACTCCGCAAACTCTTCCCAGGCCTACTTTTTTTACATTTGTTGCATACACTACCATCAACAAAATGCACCTGACTCCATTATTCCATGGTCTCGGGTGATATGAGCACTTTACTCACCACACATCATGATCTTTGATGCAGCATTGACTGGGGTCAGCGATAGGAGGACCGTGTTAGCAACACACAGCATGAATCTTTTGATGCCTGGTGATCAGTACGATGGAGGAGGAGGCCAGGCAAGCACTGGTTCCAAACAGGGATAGGCTCTGCTGGCTCCCAGAAGGTGAGACCTGGTGTAAAGGAACCACTATGATGCCAGCGCTCAAGGCAAGGGAAAACAAAACTGCAGCTCATGTGCGTCTGTCACTGGTCTGGTAATATTAATAACACAGAGCTAACACTGAGGATCACGGCTTCATTGATTGCCAACGGGGGGTGGGCTGAAGGAAAATCCAACTAAAACCGTGCTGCAAGTGAAGTATGTGTGCACCATGCGTGTCTTTCAGAGAGGAATCATTGGCGTTTGAAAGATAGGTCTTAAATAGTCGGGTAGAAAATCCCTATGTGGTGAAAGAGGCTTGGAGGACTAAACAGTTTCTCAATATCTCTTTCAGGCACACACGTGGTCATAGCCCACTGGCAGCCTCGTGCCTGCAGCCATGCCAGGGCAGAACTTTTGAGTTACAGTTACTGTAACACGAACGGCACTGCAGGCAGCTGATCACGTGCTTAAGCTAAAAAGCAAATAATTTATTTGTTAGAGTTAATATTCACACACTCCACTGGCTACAGCAAGCACTATCTCACTTACTTCCAAGGCTAAGGCACTGAGCCATGGCAATTCAGGTACCGTGGAAGCGGGCCGGCCAGGCCGCCCGCCTCCTCAGAGTCCAGTCCTTGGCACTGCAATGTTACTCCCTCTGTAATATGTGGTGGGTTCATCATTGAATTTTGAATTTACTGCAGCCATGTGGTGGTGGGAGCAGTGCTGCCATGATTTGCCACAACCACCTACTAGCTAGCCTCCCACAAGCTGCAGCAGCCAGCGGCATCAGGAATTGATGTCCCGGCGGCGCCTAAAGTCAGACTGTATCACACAACCTGACTCGGCTGCTGTCTCAGTAGAAGCCATTGGGCACTACCTCAATGTGACGTCAGTCAGAGTCATGCCACGGTAGGAATCTCCCATATTTATACATTGAAGCAGCCAGTTGCTACTAGCTCAGCCAGCAAAGCCCCCAAGCCTGAGGGAACAGTGTGCGCACTCTACGGAATGCTGCCAGCCACTCCAGCTTTAGTTTAGCAGTAAGCAGCGCCAATGGCTTGACAGCTGTGGCCCGATGCCTTTAATGCGTGACAATGCATTTCAGTTCAGTGATGCAGTGCACCACACTGAAATGCGTTAGTCTAATGCCTGATGCGTGGTACTTGGCAGGACTGACCGTTTAGGTCAGTCTCCCTCGTAGATATCACTGGGATGCTTCTCCTGAAGCAGTTGTGTGATTTATAAATGTTTTTTGATTTGATTGATTGAATGGTTTGTGGTTTTTAGAGAATATCTCAGAAAGACCACAACATGGCTGACTTCCTCTTCCTGTATGTAATTACCTGTTTGTTGCAGTAGGCATAAATCTCTTCCCCATATGTGGAAGTCTCCTACTGGCTCCACATGCAGGAGGGAACCACCGACATGCATAGAGGAGACCCCTGCATGTACAGAAATACCAAAACAATTGATTTGGCCACATAAGGAATGACCAGGATTGTTTGTGTACCTAGTTTATGTGTAGAAAGTAGGGTTTTTAGTAAATATGAGCAAAACCAATTGGTGTATTATGTGATAGTTTGTACCTAAATATTGCTGATGAAAAGTGTTTAAATACTATAGAAATGTGCAGAAGAGGGGCATCCCTGCGGCCCTTCTCTCTTTGGACGAGGAGAAGGCCTTTGATTGGGTAGACTGGGCCTTCCTAGCACGAACTCTTAAAAGATTTGTTTTTAACGACTCTTTCATTGGCATGGTGCGGGCCAACTACCACTTTCCCAGCTCGAGAGTCCTTGTAAATATGAGCGGCTTCCGACGCCTTTACACTCGCGCGGGGGACAAGGCAGGGATACCCTCTGTCCCCCATGTTATTTGCTCTTAGTATTGAGCCCTTAGCAGAGAGGATCAGGGCAAACCCGGATGTTAAGAGGGGAACCTTCATCACTGATGCCCACAAGATCTCCCACTTTGCGGACGACATGCTCCTTCCTATCACCGACCCTCAGAACTTACTACCTGTAATTCTAGAGGAGCTCGAGCGTTTTGAACAAGTATTGGGATTCAAGGTGAATAGCACAAAGTCATTCTTGTTCAACCTAACCCTACCGGTAGAGGAGTGGTATCGAATTAAAGAGACTTCCCCCTTCTGTTGCACGAGCAAAGACATTACATATCTAGGGGTCAAGCTCACTCCAGAAATTTCAGGTCTCTACAAGGTCAATTTCCCACCTTTGTTGGGGCAAATTAAGGCGGACTTGAATTGGTGCAAAACGGCCTACACCTCTTGGATAGGGAGAATAAATGCAGTGAAGATGAATATCCTCCGTAGACTCCTATATCTATTTCAAGGCCTCCCAATCCCGGTGGACAGAGAATTATTCACTGATCTAAAAAGGCGGTCACTAACTTCATTTGAGCAGGGACAAAGAGCCCAACTCTCGTACCGGGTCCTAATCAGGCCTCGAACAGAGGGAGGCCTAGCTCTCCCAGACATTAGAAGCTATTACCGAGCGGCTCAGCTCCGGGTCATAACGGAATGGTCTCTTAGGGAGTCCGAAAAACACTGGCTCCATATGGATTGACAGATAACGGTAGGTCCATATGGGACCTCTTAAGGTTAAAGAAGCAACATAGGCCGCCAAACACATACATCAGCACCCACATGGCCACTACTCTGTGAGTGTGAGACTAGCTTACTAAAACACTCTCCCTGACGACCTTCCCCTCACCCTACACCCCCATACATTTTAACCCTGATTTCCCCCCGGCAATGAGGGAGGGGCCATTTACGCAGTGGAAACTGGAGGGATGCCTAATGATCTCCCACCTATGCAGGAAAGGGGAACTCCTAACTTTCGCGGAATGCGTTAACGCATTCCATCTAGCATCTTCTGAGGGCTTCCACTACACACAACTCAAACACTGGGTGCAGCGACCCCAGGAGCGGCTGGCCGCCTCCAGGGCCCTGCTCCCAATAGATAAATTTGCACAGTCTGGGGCATCCACCAAGGGAACTATTTCCTTTCTTTACTCCCTCATGCGGGCACTGAGCCCACAGGAGCGGCTGAGACACAGGGCCTTCTCTGACTCTACTCCCACTAGACCAGTGGAGGAGAAGCAATGGAGCTGTTTATAAAAGGACATAACCAAACATAACATCTTTGTGTCTCCGAGAGGCTTACTACAAAATTATGTACGATTGGGGCTTGCCCTCAGAAACTACATAAAATATTCCCTAACACCTCAGATAGATGCTGGCGAGGCTGCGGCCAGTTGAGAGACTTACGACATATCTGGTGGGACTGTCCCGCTATCAAGCCATTCTGGAAAGAAATCCTCTCACAGATAAAACTGATTTTAGGATACCCCATCCAGTAGACCATTGAACATACCCTCTTGCGTCTCACAAATTCCCCACCACCGGCCACACCGCCGCACCGCTCTTACCTGCAGCGGCCGCGGCCGCGGCTGTGTATACCATGTTGTTGTATGTGAGAAGTACTATTGTAGTACTATTAAATATACTAGAAACGTGTCGCTTGTGAATAGACCCCTTTGTATGTATCTTATTGTATGATTTATTTATTCCATTTCACTATTGATGTCATTTTAATACTGTTTTAGTAACTTCTGTATCTCTCGAATTTGGTCCTCAGTAACACACTATGTTGCCCTGTGGGTGTAGGGCCTTCATAAAACAAAAACTAAATTAATAACGTGCTAAATTAGGATTCTGCCCTCAAAATTGAGAAGCACAGGAACTTAATTAACCCTCCTTCAAGCAGTCAAGTTAACCTTTCCATTTAACCCCTTCAGTGCTTTGGACGGCCGGGAGCCGTCTGACGCACCAGTGCTCATGTGCGTCGGACGGCTCCCAGCCGTCTGCGCACATGGCACTGGACTTCCTTTCCCCCCCCAACAACCTCGGGAGCTGGGGAAGGGCTGCCCCAGCTCCCGAGGTGGTATCTTTGCTTTCTTTGCAATGACGATCAGAGTGCACGTTGCACTGACGGCATTTCAGTTTAACTTTCTACGTGCTCAGGGGCTATCTCAGCCACCTGAGCACGTAGAAAGATATGAGAGGTATCATTGGAAAGGGGAGAATCTCCCTAGTGGATCCCTGATTGGCAATGGATCCACCCACTAGACACCAGGGAGGGAGGAGTGGCCCCTTGGGCAAGGGCCTTTTGCTTCCTGAAAATTATTTGGGGAAAATCCATTTTCTGCCCTGGGGGGAATATGGGAGTAGTAGCCCCCAAACTGCCTCCCCCGTGGGCAGAAAGCCCACTAGATGCTAGGGGCTGTTTTGTATATTTTATTTAGGGGTGGGGGCTGACCAAGATGCGCATGCCAATGGCCCCATCCCCCTCAATATTCCACAGTCTTTCTGCCCCTCCTGGGAGGCAGATAGGGGCAATAGCCCCCAATCTGCCCTCCAGAGGAGAAAGTCCACTAGATGCCAGGGATTATATTTCTTATTTTATTCAGGGGTGGAGGATGCCCGAGATGGGCATGTCAATGCCCCCAACCCCTGCAGAATTCCACAGTCTCTATGCCCCCCCTGGGAGGTAGATGGTTGCAGTAGCCCAGATGCTCCCCCGGGGGGGCAGAAAGCAGACTAGATGCCAGGAATTATTTTGTATATTGTATTTAGGGGTGGGGGCTGACTAAGATGGGCATGCCAATGGCTCCACCCCCACAATATTCCACAGTCTTTCTGCAACCCTGGGAGGCAGATGGGGGCAATAGCCCCCAATCTCCCCCCCCTCCCGTCCGAGTCAGAAAACCCACTAGATGCCAGGGATTATTTTTCTTATTTTATTTAGGGGTGGGGGCTGCCCGAGATGGGCATTCCAATGACCTCACCCCTCAAAAAAATTCCAGTCTTTCTGCCCCCTAGCAGGCAGATGGGGGCAATAGCCCCCGATCTGCCCCCGGAAAGCAGAAAGTCCACTAGGCACCGTAGATAGGTTTTTGTTACAAATAGGGGTGGGGGCTGCCCAAAATGGGCATGCCAATGCCCCCACCCCCAAACAAAATTTCACAGCCTTTCTGCAAACCCAGGACCAAAAACACAGGTGCCACCTATCTATCACAAAAAGACCTGGTTTTTCCGGGGGGTCACCTGGGTTTTTGGTCCCGGGCTCAGCAACTATCTAGGGAAACCTACCAAACCCAGATATTTCTGAAAACTAGACACACAGGGGAGTCCAGGGAGGCATGGCTTCCGTGGATCTCCCTACATTTTCCTACCCAGAATCCCCTGCAAACCTTAAAAATCGTCCTCACTTTTCTGTGTAGGAAAGTTGTGGGATCACCAGGTCGCCACAAATTTCCTACAACCCAGCATTCCCCCAGGTCTCCCGATAAAAATTGTACCTCACTTGTATGGGTAGGCATAGTGCCCGCAACAGAAAATGGCCCAAATCATACTGTGGATACTTCAAAATTACCTATCCAAAAACGAGCTGCATATGCAAGTGGGGTCACCTTGGTATTTAGCCCCGGCCTCGGCGACCATCTAGGGAAACCTACAAAACACACAAATTTCTGAAAACTAGACAGCTGGGGGAGTCCAGGGAGGTATGGCTTGCATGGACCCCCAAAGTTTTCCCACCCAGAATCCCCTGCAAACCTCAAATTTAGCAGAACAATTCCAATTTTTCACCAATTTCTGTGTGGCAAAGCTGTGGGATCACCAGGCTGACACAAATTTCCTACCACCCAGCATTTCCTCAGATATCCCAGCAAAAATGGTACCTCACTCATGGGGGTGGGCCAAGTGCCCGCGGCAGGGAAGGGCCCAAAATGTATTGTGGAGACATCAAAATGACCTATCACAAAATGACCTGGTTTTGCAAGGGGGGACACCTGGGTTTTTGGCCCCGAACTCGACAGCCATCTAGGGAAACCTACCAAACCCACACATATCTGAAAACTAGACACCCTGGGGACTCCAGGGAGGTATGGCTTGCATGGATCCTCCAAAGTTTTCCCACCCAGAATCCCCTGCAAACCTCAAATTTAGCAGACATATTCCAATTTTTCACAAATTTGTGTGTGGCAAAGTTGTGGGATCACCGGGCTGACACGAATTTCCTACCACCCAGCGTTCCCCCAGGTCTCCCGATAAAATGGTACCTCACTCGTGTGGGTGGGCCCAGTGCCCGCGGCTGGGAAGGGCCCAAAATGTATTGTGGAGACATCAAAATTACCTATCACAAAACGATCTGGTTTTGCAAGGGGGACACCTGGGTTTTCAGGTCGGGCTCGGTGGTCATCTAGGGAAACCTACCAAGCCCACACATTTCTTAAAACTAGATTCCCTGGGGAGTCCAGGTTGGTATGGCTTGTGTGGATCCCCCAAGGTTTTCTTACCCAGAGTCCCCTGCAAACCTCAAATTTAACTGAAAGAAATACTTTTTCGACACATTTGTGTGTGGGATCACTGGGCCGGCACAAATGTCCTACCACCCGGTGTTCCCCTTGGTCTCCGGAGTAAAATTATACCTCACTTGAGCGGCTGTCCAATGCAGAATCGGCTAAACATTTGTTTGTTTTTTAAATGTAGCGCTTAGAATTCGCTGTGCTATATCCTTAGTCCCTTCTGAGGGAGAGCCAGCCAATTCACCCCATCCTGGATTCCCCTGGGTGTCTAATGTTAAAAAATGTATAGGTTTGCTAGGTTTCCCTTGGGCCGGCAGAGCTAAGGTTCAAAATCCACAGCTAGGCACTTTGCAAAAAAAAGTGTCCGTTTTCACTGTAAAAATGTGATGCGTCCACATTGCGTTTTGGCCCATTTCCTGACGCGGGCACTAGGCCTACCCACACAAGTGAGGTACCATTTTTATTCAAAGTTCTTTGGGTAATGCGGGGTGGGTGGAATTTTGTGGATCCATGGAGATTCCAGAACTTTCCATCACAGACATTTGAGGCAAATATTTTTTTTACCAAGTTCGAGGTTTGCAAGGCACTCTGGGTAACAGAACCTGGTGAGAGCCACACAAGTCACCCCATACTGGATTCCCCTGCGTGTCTAATTTCAAAATGTATAGGTTAGCTATGTTTCCCCAGGTGCCAGGTGAGCTAGAGTTCAAAATTCACAGCCAGGCACTTTGCCAAAAAAGGGTCAGTTTTCACTGTAAAAATGTGGTGTGCTCATGTTGCATATTGGCCTGTTTCCTGTAACGGGCACAAGGCCTACCCACACAAGTGAGGTAACATTTTGATTGAGAGACTTTGATGAATGCGGGGCGGGTGGAATTTTGTGGATCCATGCAGATTCCAGAACTTTCCTTCACAGAAATGTGGGGAAAATGTGTTTTTTTGTGTTGGAAAGTTTGAGGTTTGCAAGAGATTCTGGATAACAGAACCTGGTGAGAGACACACAAGTCACCCCATACTGGATTCCCCTGGATGTCTAATTTTTAAAAATGTATAGGTTTGCTAGGTTTCCCTAGGTGCCGGTTGAGCTAGGGTTCAGAATCCACAGCTAAGCACTTTGCAAAAAAGGGTCTGTTTTCACTGTAAAAATGTGGTGTATCCACGTTGCGTTTTGGGCCGTTTCCTGTAGCAGGCACTAGGCCTACCAACACAAGTGAGGTACCATTTTTATCGGGAGACTTAGGGGAACACAGAATTGTAGAGCAACTGTCATTACCTATTGACTTTCTATGCTTTTCTGCCAGGGTTGGAGTGGCCCTAGCGGGCACCGGGCATTTCCCCGGTGGGCCACCAGGGCAGGGGCCGGTTTTGGGTCCCCAAGGGGCCATTTTTGTTACAGAGCCGTTATTGCAGCTATGCCCCTATAACATATTTGTCAGGCACCGGGCATTTCCCCGGTGGGCCGCCAGGGCAGGCGCTGGTTTTGGGCCCCCAAGGGGCCGTTTTTGTTACAGGGCTGTTAGTGCAGCATAGCAAAAATTGGCCGAAACCGGCCTTGGCAAACGGCTCTGCCGCACCCCCAACCCCCTGGGGACCAGCCGAGCACTTTGCCAAGGCCAGTTTTGGTTCCCAGTCCGGCCCTGATTTCTGCCTTCAAATGTAGAACAATGTATAAAAAAGAAGTCACTTTGAAAAATGTCCTATAATTCACATGCTAGTATTGGTACCCATAATTTTGGAGACGTGCAAATAAATACTGCTTCTAAACTCTATATTTTGTTCCCATTTTGGAAATACATAGGTGTCCTTGATACCTATTTTTCACTCTTTATATTTTACCAAATGAATTGATATATACCCGGCACAGAATGAAAAAACATTGCAAGACGCAGCTCAGTTATTGACTCTGAGTTCCTTGGGTTCTTAGTGAGCCTACAAGTCCTATATATTCCCACAACCAAAAGGGTCCAGCAGATGTAACGGTATATTGCTTTAAAAAATCTGTAACGTTGGCACAAATGGTAGTTTTTAAAAAAAACATTTTCAATATTTCTTACTTCCCACTGATAGTTTCTATAAAAAAACCTTGAAGAATCTACACAGATGACCCCTTGCTGTATTCAGAATTTCGTCTACTTTTCAGAAATGTATAGTTTTCCAGGATCCGTTATTGCTTTCACAAACATTTCTACCATGAACTGGAGGGAGGTTGAAAGCACAAAAAGTAGCAAAAATAAGCTATGTCAAAATAACAAAAAGGGTGTAGAAAAGTTTGGTTTTGTGACAAAATTCTGCCTGTCCCTGAAAGCTGGGAAGATGGTGATTTCAGCACCACAGATCATTGGTTCATACCATTTGCAGGGAAAAACACTGACGCTTTCTTCTGCAGCACTTTTTCCCCATTCACCCCCCTAAAAAAAGAATTTGCTGTATTTTGGCTAATTTCTGGGTTTCCTCCAGGGGACTCCACAAACCCTGGGTTCCTTTAAAATCCACATGAAGTTCAGAAGAAAAGGATTTAAATTTGGCATGGATACGTTATGTGGACAAAAAGTTACAGGGGCCTAATCGCAAACTACCTCAAATAGCCAAAAAAAGGCTTAGCACAGGGGGAAAAGGCCTAGCAGCGAAAGGGTTCAGGGAAATTATACACCAATATTTAAACATAATGATCCCCATGTCAATAACTGTCAGACATTCCTAGTATTTAAAACACTGCTAAGGTGTGTGCATTTAAATACATCTGTAATAATGGAAAAATAGAATAGTCCAGAAAGTAGGCATATTATCTTAGAAAAATAAAAAATCAGCACAAATACATAAAGTCGAACTCATCCATTGTTTCAGACAGCTTAGTGGCCTTGTAGAACTAGCATCTGGCTTATAGCTGAAAGTTCCTCTTTTATTGATTGCTGCGTTTGTTTGTGTTGTATTATCGATAGGTGAGTGGATGAATTGAAGAATGAGTGAATGAGTGGAAGATTAGTTGCTTCCATCTATGCACTGAATGATCTATCCATCTATGCACTCACTCATCACATAAGAACTATTTCATACATGCTATTAGCTATGCCAAATCTTGCTTAATCCGGCGCATAATTCAGACGTTCAGCTCGTGTCCAGGAATTTCAAACATTGACTGCTAAAGCAATAGAGGCACCAGCGCACACTGCTCATCCATGATCATAGAGTTTAGCCAAGTGGGAATGTCGGTCTGGGATTCAGGTCTCCTTGTTCCCCAGTAGAGAAGTGGACCTGTGGGCCCACCTAGGGGCTCACGTAACCAGTCCTGGAATCACCCCCCTAGGAATTGACTTGAGTCTGTTCCGGTGGGCACTCCATGCTCATGAGAGTTAAGTGACACTGTAAGAGACAGCTCTCTGTCTTTAAGGCATGTCAAGTGCCACCAAATCATATTAATTAATTCATGCCTGTAATTATGAACTCACATCATTATCTAAAAGGTCACAGGCCCACAAAGCCACTTCAAGATTAAACCCTGTATATATATTCATGTTACAGCATTAGACAGGGAAGCGACCCCTCCACTCAGAGCAAACCCTGCAGCATCCCAGTTCAGTCACAAAAATAATTCTAATATAGGGTTTTACAAAGTTCTTGCTGCACTGCAGGTAGCAGGTGCTAGCAGCGCCCAACTCAATGGAAGTCATTTTATCAGGATCAGATGTGATGAAAAGCTGAGTTGGTACAGCTAGGACTGAAACTTGGAACATGCATGCTGCATATATGCAGGAAACCTTCTGCAGCATGCACATTAGGCCACTGAATTGTCTCACCTGCTATACATTTACACAGAGCATGAGAAGTGTGATGAAACACAGATGACTCCATTGATGGACGCTGAGCACATTTATATATATGAGACAAGTTAAGGAAGGAAGTGTATAAGCAGACACTTATTTTATTATAATATCAAAGCAATCTCTGTTTTTTGTTACCTGGAAAGGTCAAAGGTCGATTCAGGAATTGTATTATATTGTATGCAATAAGGACTTGTGGTCCTCAATTTATCTCCCTTGCGGGTTAGAAAGTCTAACTATCTTCACTATCTCTCCCTCAAACTGTTGAAGAATAGGGGAAGACGGCAGTAGGAGGTCTCTGCCTCGCCCTTTTTGGAGGTTGGTGTAGGCCGGGGACCAGGGAGTCAGGAATTCATAAATGGGCTGGACGGAGACAGACTTAGGGGTGGTTTTGTTGCAGGGTTTAGGGTCAGAGGTCCCTTTTTCTTCTAAGGTAGGTGCTGGTGGGGATTCCTGGGAGCTGGTAGCTAACTCACATAGCATTTGGCTAGTAAGTTGTCGCTGGGCTGAGGTAGGCAGGTTGAGATGGGTGTCAGTAGGATGAGGTTAGAGTTAAACATAATAAGCGTGAGGCGAGGCTGCGATGGTGCGGGAAAGGGTGAAGTCAGTTGTTGAGGCCTTGAATATATTGTGATTAATTTCCAGAGCACAGTGTGGCACACTTTAAATACATTAAAAAGATCATGAAAGCGCAGATGTTTTTGGGGGGGCCTTACTTCGGTCAGGTATGATGAGGAATTTAGACATCACTTGGCAAAGGATGCAGAAGGAAAGTGGGAAGTACTAGACACAGACCCTTGGTTGCAGTGGAGGGCACCTACGAACATGCACCCTTAACCTATACAGCTAGCAGTCTGCCTTTAATTTACCAGCCCTTCCAGGAGTGTACTACCCAAGGAGGGGTGTGAGAAGCAGGCTAGGTCAAAATACACAGAGAGGGGCATGTTGGGCTTATAACAGAGGCTTTTGCAATGAGAAGTTTTATCAATTTAAGACCGAGTGCTCTAGGTGTGCAGCAAAACACCCTCATACACAGTATTCCGGTCATGCGGCAGGAGTTCAAGGAACACATGACGGGCCAGGTCCAGTGCAAGGGAGAGGGGATGAGGTGGGCAAATCAGAAAAACCCATACACCAGTTAGGCGAAGGTCTTGAGCTTCTAGTTGTAGTTAGAAATTGGATTGTTAGTTGACTGGGGTAAGAGCACTGCTCATGCAGCAATCACAATCCTAGTCAGGGTAAGTAGCAGACAACCCCTAAATTAACCTGTGCTCACCCTCTGGTAGCTTGGCACAGAGCAGTCAGGCTTAACTTAAAGGCAATGTGTAAAGTATTTGTGCAACACTTCACACAGTAGAGCAGTGAAAGCAGCACACCAGGTTAGTAAAATAGAACCTAGTTAAATAAAATAAGACCAAAATGACAAAAATCCAATAAGTAGAACTAGAGAAATAAACTGATTAATAGTGTTTAGAAGCAATCACCGTCTGTTTGAGATATCTGGTCACACTGGACCGGGACTAACAGCTTAAAAAAATTGGCAAAAAAGCTGCATGGACCAGATTCTACCTGCATTTGCAAAGTAATTGATGCCAAGTTCATGCCAACTCTAACTTACGGCTCATTGATATTTAAAGATCAATTCACTACATGGCTGGATAAAGCCCAAACTCGATGCTACAGACATCTGTTCAATCTTCCTGGTGCCTCACCGTTGTCCCAAATAAGGCTGGAATTTGGATTCTGCAAACAATCATGTTTCCTATAAGCTCTATTTTTGGGCTTCTACGCAAAGCTCAAAGGGGGCCCGCAGGTTTCCTCAAAGAATTTATGTGGCACGGCATCTGGGATAAGAAATTCCAATGGGAATCCTATGTGAGGAATAAACGTTTGGGAGCCCAGGGCATCTTTGATCAAATCCTGCCTCCAAAGTTAACTTACAAAATGCTAGCCAAAATCGCAAAAATCAAATTGGGAGAAGAAGACAAGCAAGTGCTAGCATGAAAAGCCCATGCAGAACTTTGTGTGACTTTTTACCAAGATCAGGGAAAAGCCTTATACCTATCTAGCCTATGAAACTGGCCTTCAAAGAACTCATGAGGATGAGATGCTGGCTAATTCCTTTAAAAACATAGAAATGTGGGTGCTTAAAAGGCTCTCCCAAACATAACTGCAGATTGTGTAATTTTAGCAATCATTGGTGCATGCGGTCTGCATTTGCCCCTGGTTAAAAAGTTTTGGTTGCTACCTGTTAAAGCCCATATTTCGACACTTGGGCATAACACAATGAAATACTGCCATTACTGCATGTCTGAGTGGAGCTTACGCACAGCTTTCAGCTAGGTGTGTGAAATTCCTCAGGGAAGTGCTTAAGTTACTGAACGTGTGCCCCTCAGGCAGTTAAAAGTGGTAGTCTGCCTGCTTTACATTAATCCTAAATATTGCTGCCCAATGCGATCCCACTATGTACTCCTACTTGCAGCATGCAGCTCTCCAGCTACAGCCCGGCCAAGACCCGTGTGGACTAGGCCTGGCTCGCCCATTGCTATCACTAAAGAATCTTGCGAACCGAATGGGAATCATCCTTGCTCATGAAGCTAAATGAAATTGTTTAATACACGCAGTCAACTGGCTCAGGAATTGGCTGCTTCAGGACAGCTAGGATTAGTGTGAGCCAAAACCAATAGGCCACATGTCATAGCAATATGCACTTTATTAACTAGATTTGCTTCACAAGTTTAATGAACTTGCATAGTGCTTGTTAGTTATCTGTCCATCTTTAGTGGACTTTTCTAATCTGATGTGATTGCATTCTGCACTTTACTCATTGGCCTGTGACTCCCTACGATTTGATGGGATCCTCCCCTCGCCCCTGTCACCTAGCGAGCCTATTAGGAGCACATCACCAATTGGTTTACGTACAAGCTCCTTCAGCCTGAGACTTCACCATACTGTTTAACAACTAACCCTTAGCCTTTCAGCTACACCATGGCCAGGTCTAGCAGGGTCTAGGTATGGTAGGCCTTTCTTATCGTAAATAAAGCACTTTAGGAATCTGAGGGGAATCCTCTTAGCTCTTAAAGCTCAATGAAATTGCCTTTATCTGTCACTAATCAGCTTATGATTCTGTTCTCTCAGGATGGCCAAGATTACCGTGAACGAGTTTTGTCTGGCCATCTGACATACACCTCATAAACCGGGCTAGCACCACAAGCCCGAAGAAATCACACAATGCACTTTTCCCCTTTGGTGGCTACCATTGTTCTCCCTATGTCCAACAAGATTGCTCCTAGCACCTCATTTACCGGACTGTAGCCTATTGCTACATCTAAGTTAGGTTTAGTGGGTACACACTCCAGCCCTACATTCCAGCTGCTGGGAATAGCCTGTGGTAGGCCTTAGAGTATTTGACATTCTGAGCGTGGCTTGAGATCTCGTCCTGAATCATCTCTCATGTGATTTCATAGCATAGCCTACCCTGATGTCAGACCTTGCTGCAAGTAATGCCAGCCCCTACCATAATCAGCCTACCAAAGGAACCCCGCATACAAAAGACGCTACAGTGCTACTTATTAATCCTCTCAAACCTCTAATGTAGCAATCTTGCAATATTTTTATTACAATCTTAAAGTAAATTAAGTGACTTGAAAGATGTAAAGTATAAGCATTTTTACGATGTACTAAATTGACAGATAAATGCACGATCGGATTGAGACATTATCCGACTTTGCTTTGTCTTGACTGTTTTTATACATTTTTGCTATATTGTCATGGTTTAAAATACCTAGAAAAAATTAAAACTTACCTTTAACACTGGTTAGCAGTAGTAAAGTGCTCAGAGTTCTAAGTGTTGCAAACAAGAACAAGGGACACCCTACTCACTAGGAACCAGGGTAAGTAATGTGTGACAGAAACAATGATTCCTGCGGGAAAATACTTATCTGTATTGATAATAAAATGCACAATGGCAATGGTAAACGGGTTATATAAATGTCAGAAGGAAAGGAGACAAAGTGCACTTCCGTTTTGTATTCACAATCAATATTTTATATTTGATTAGATAGTATAAATATATACAAAAACATATAATAAAGCAGTATTTAACCTAAGAACCGAGCTGCATTCCCGCATGCTCATGGAGTACCTAAAGGCAGGAATAATTTCCCACGGTCTTCAAGTTAGGAACGTTCCTGGCATTATCCGTGAGGATCCTAGATTCAAAGCCAAATTCAACAAAATTTCCACCACCTGCTCACGACACAGGATGGTGCTAGGGGTGGAAACTGCAATAGAACATGCAAAATCTGAACTAAAGGAGATTGAAGAATTGGAAAAGGAATTATTAGGTGGTGACGGAGTGGCAGAAGCCAAAACGTTACTGGATAAACTTAATAAAACAATAGACGATTTTAATACATTTGAACTTAAAAAGAAGGCAGATTAGGTGACAAAGGACATTAAGAACTTCACTAAAGAGAGAGCCTATCCCTACCTAAGGGAAGATTACTACACCACTGTAGGGTCCCAAAACAGACAGAACACCTGGGGTAGATTTAGGAGAAATCAGCCCACTACTTTCTCTGAATCATCAGGTGGTTCAGACGACTCAGATCCCCAACCAAGTACTAGCCGTTCAGACAATCGTTCAGCACAACCTTTTTTAGAGAGAGGAAGGAAAGCCAAGGAGAAAACATGGTATCAGTATGCAGGAGAGCGCCAAACGAGGAGGAAGCATTTTCAGTGGGGCCCCCAGCCATATTGAGATGTAAAACAGATACTCCCACCGTGATTCCCATTTTTAATCTGTCCCAGCATACTCTCTCATCTAATGAAATATCCCTATTGAGCAAGGGTTTGTCTTTTGTCATCACGGAACGCACTAATTTCTTTGACCTCAAAACAGAGCTATTCCAATTTTTTCATAAGATACGGTTAAAGCTATTCTTTAGAGACAAAGAAGCTATGACAATGGATTCAGTAACAGGTCTTAGACCCCCATCTACATTTTACCCTACTAATGCTATGATGCCATCTGAGCTCCTAACCTTCGAGACAATCATCTTGGTAGGACTTGATAACCTCCAAACATCCAAGTGTTATATACCTTATAATATTACGAAATAGGGGAGACAGGCACTGCAAGCATTAAAAAATGACAACTCTATCATTCTAAAACCTGCAGATAAGGGTGGTGGAATAGTGGTTCAAGGTAGAAAAGACTATGACACAGAGATTCACAAACAAATCAGTGAAGTCAAACATTATAAAATACTGAATAGTTACCCACTCACAGACATTAGCAGTCAAATCCTTAGAATTACTACTGAAGGAAAGGATGAGGGCTACATCAGCAAAAAGGAATTCGAATTTCTAAATGAAAAAAATCCAAGAACCCCTGTGCTATATACAATACCAAAAAACTACAAGTGCACCACCAACCTGCCGGGACGCCCAATTTTGTCTGGATGTGGTTCAGTGCTGGAATCCATTGGCAAGTACATAGACTTCTTTATCAAAGAGTTTGCACCTTTACAGGAGACCTATGTTAGGGATACTATTTATATGATAAACCTGGTAGATGGGACACAGAGATCTAAGGGCAGCAATACCGAAGTCATCAAAAAGTTGGAGGAGGTAGGCAAAAAGTTTGGGGGTGACCCTGCAGAGAGGGCCATTTTCCAACAGTTGTTTTATCCTTTGTTGGATATTGTCAATGACTTTCAGGTTGGTTTTGCTGAAAGTTTTCATTTGGGTTATGAGGGCCAAGAGTTAGATGGTGGGCTGGGAATTTACGGTCTGCAGAAGAACATTTGGAAGTGATGCAAGGCAAGCTAGACAATAAGGTGGCAGAAGGTAGAATAGAGGGCCCATTTAATTTCTGGCGAATGGAGAGATTAATGGTGTTCTATCTAAAAAAGAAAGGGCCAGTTTAAATTGACTCAGCGCTTGTCATGGCCAGAGGGATCATCCACCAATATCTGAAGAGCTGGAATCTGTACATTATGCATCTGTTGAGGAAGCCATTGAATTGGTGAAGGAGAAAGTGTGAGGTGCGTTTATGGTGAAGTGCAACATAAAATCTGCATTTCGCTTGTATCCAGTTCACCTAGATGATTTTGAGTTGCTGAGGATACAATTTGATGGACAGTTTAAGTAGATAAAGCACTATCCATGGGATGTTCAGTGTCTTGTCATTGTTTGAAAAGTTCAGCACTTTTTTGGACAGTTGAGCAAATTTTTTTATGCCTGCCTACATATGTGTTAGGTTGGAGGTTTATGATATAATCCACTACTTAATATTTGTTTTGTGGGATCAGTTCAGAAAAATTACTGTTTTCAGGATCAAATGGATGAAGTAGGAGTACCACTGGTGCTGGAGAATATTATGGGGCCAGCGACACTGATTACATTTCTGGGGATTAAAATTGATTCAGCTGCTATGTAGTCAAAGCTACTGCAGGATAAATTGGAGACTTTCGTAAAATTCGTAGTAGAATATTTTTTTTGAGTGTCATGTCTATGTGGCTAACAATGACATTGCAGATGGATTTTCTTGGTTTCAGTGGTCGAGGTTGTGTGGGCTGGCCCAGTGTCAGATATGCGGGGAACAGATTTGGTGGCCAAGCTGTTGCATATAGATTGATGATGGTATTGGAACTGATTGAGAGGCCACCAGCGACTTCCACTAGCAGAGGGTATTGACAAATGGTCAGGGTGCATAGACTAAGCAGTGTGATGATGTGATCAATTTTATAATGGACGTAACAGAAAAAGGTTTGTTGGAAGTCACATTTGCAGGGAAGTTTGCAGGGATCACATTATATGGTAAATTGTGGTGCGATAAGGCCTGTCTTCTGGCAAGATGGTTAGGCAGGTTTGGGCTAGAGAAGGTAGATTGGGGTAGATCACGAGACATTCTGTTATGGTAACGTTACTGGCTAGGATGAACATGGGACATTTTGTGAGACTTCAATCCTTTAAACTTTTTGATGCACATTGTTTTTGATGCATTTGTGTATGCGAGTACAGACCCGAGGATTTCTTGTGTTATAATTATATATTAGTGGGGCATACTTGCCTCATAGGTCTCTAAACCATTTCCCTTGGACCCCTCCCCGTCCTTTTTGTGTTAAGTAGGATGAACAGGGGCCTGTCAGTAGTCTGAGTGGATGAGAATGAGGAGGGTCTTTTTACTTTGGTAATATCATTAAGGGTGGGCGGTAAACTCTGCTCCGCCCGCAGATTTCACAGAGTTTTTGTCACTCTACACTCCGCATTGCGGAGTTTCTTTGATCCCAGAATGGTGCTATTAATTGTTGAATGTTTTATGCGGATACTTTGTTGCCCGCTACTGCCATTTTGTATGTTGGGTTTGAGTCAGGCTTCTTTCTACAACAGATTGCGCTTGCTTTGGATGTCTTTTTCACACCTACAGAGAACATGCATGCGCGTATCCCTTTTGGAGTCCTGAGCCGACTGATGGGAGCCATTGATCCCTTGTCTGGATTGGACTCCTCAGCCCCACCCTGCCAGGTGAGCAATCTTTTTGCATTATGTGGTAGCAATCCCCACTTATGTGTCTTGGGAGTCTTTTCCTCTCCCCAAAACATAGCGTAATCTGTAGACCTGGCTCTGTCATTGAGTTTAGCAGCCGCAGAGCTCTCCCTCCTCCCCTGCCCTCTCACAGGAGTATGACGGCTCAGGAACCCCGAAACCTGTGAAAGCAGATGGGGGCTGAAACCTTTCATGCCTGTTTCACTCTTCCAGCTTCAGGGCCTTCCTGCGGTCCACTAAGCTGTAAGCCAGGCATTTGACTGACTCTTCAATCTCCCAGCCCTCCCTCTTAGATCTTGTAGGGGCACCGACCGGGAGACATTAATGCGATCTGAGTGTGTGCCTGGCTTGAGGGAGAACGAGAGCACATTTCCACCCCTGTGCACAATGAGGGGCCGAGTCACAAGGGAGTACAGGGAGAGGCTATGTAACTGCAGGAAAATCTAGTCTCCTCGAGGAGCTGAAGTTTCCGTGACTAGAACTTAGCTAAGACTCCAGCAGGCTCCGCGTGAATGATGAGACCCTCACCAAACCTACCTGTCCTGTATATATGAGAATCCACATATCCGTGCTATCTGCTGAAGCCTGAAACCCCTCGAGGCCCAATGTTCCACATTACATTCCAGATGGGTCCACCTCTCCCCACATTAACGTGGATCGGAGAGGTGTTGATGACAGAAGACATATGTCAGGGTGAGAGGTAGGGGTAGGGGTGGGACAGGGCGAGTGGAGCAACTGTGCCAGGACGCTGGCGGCAGGGCGGCTCTGGTTTTACTGGATCTCTTTGCTGCCTTCGACACGGTACCCCACCATCTCCTACTCTCGATGGCTAACATCGGCATCGCAGGCTCTGCCTTGGAATGGCTGAAATCTTTTTTGGAAGACCGTTCCCAGCAGGTCTGGTCACCTCCCT
Organism: Triturus cristatus; assembly: GCF_964204655.1. Taxonomy (NCBI): domain Eukaryota; kingdom Metazoa; phylum Chordata; class Amphibia; order Caudata; family Salamandridae; genus Triturus; species Triturus cristatus. The sequence goes on along the minus strand of NC_140581.1, from coordinate 434,523,129 downwards.
TCTCCTCAACGGCTAGGAATGTGGCTACTGGTGTCCCTCAAGGTTTTACCTTGAGCCCATTACTTTTTAACATCTATTTGGCACCCCTTATTTACCTAGCAGAGGAGTTGGGGGCGAAAATAATCGCCCATGCCGATGACACCCAGCTCCTATTCACTTGGAATGATGGGGACTTGTCTACTTCTCAAGCGCAGAATTGCCTCTCTTCTGTGTTTCAGTGGCTGGCACGTGCCCAATTGAAGTGCAACGAGAATAAGTCTGAGGTTTTGCTATATGGCTCTTTTCCTCCTACCTTTTATGAAAATCTGTGGCCAAATTACTTTCCTCGTCCAAAGTCAGTGGGTGCGCCCGCTAAGAACTTAGGAATATGGTTCGGCGACGATCTCTGCTTTACGGTGCAAATTAGGAAACTCCCCGGTGCTTGCTTTGGCATACTTAAATCTCTTAGAAGATTTTTTCCTCTTCTTCCTAGCCAAGCAAAGGAAACAGTCGCCCGGGCACTCATTCTCTCCCGCTTAGACTACGCCAATGCCCTTTACTGTGGCATTCCCGGCTATCTGTTGAGTAAATTGCAAACGATTCAAAACGCCACTGTCAGACTTCTATTTAACACCTCTAGAAGATCTAATGTGAGAAAGCATCTGCGTGACCTGCACTGGCTCCCAGTGGCCCAAAGAGTGCAATTTAAAGCTCTTACGGTGGCCCACAGAGCACTGCATGGTCTGGGTCCTGCATACATAAGGAAGAGGTTTAGCTTCTATGTCCCTAATCGAGCTTTACGTTCAGCCACCCAACACTTGATGATCATTCCCCATTTTCGTAGGTCTCGGCTGGGAGGTCAGTCTATCTCTGTCAAAACTGCGTTGGTTTGGAATTCTCTCCCTTTGAATATTCGGAGCATTCAGGAGCTCGGTCCGTTCAAGAAACAACTCAAAACATTTCTTTTTAATTAGCCGATTCAAACTTTCCGTCTTTCAGGTTCTCCAATAACTGCTCGCGCCAGGACACTCTCGAGTAATTGAGCGCGTTATAAAATCCTTTATAACATAACAACTCCGTCCACTTTCGGAACTCCACAGAATTTCACTGCGATTTTATGCAACATTGCAAGCTCCGTCCACCCTCAAATATCATGGTTATTTTTCAGAGTGTTTCAGGTTTCAAAGGTTGGCATGGTGGAAACTGGAAGGGGGTTTGCTGAGGCTGGATTTTGAAGTGTCGAAAGATGGTGTACAGGTGTGGTAGTTGAAGGGTAAGACTGGTCAGAGAGGTGTAGGTAAACATGCATGCATTTCAGGATACCCAGTTTGGGGTGATATGCCCTGTGCGATGATGGCAAGAATTTGTGAGGAGGGGTGTGAGCAAATGTATGAAAGGCTTTTTACATGTGAATGTACAGCCGTTGACAAATTCTGATATGTACCACATGATTAGATTGCTTTTGAAGGATTTAGGTTTGCTGGCATTGGATTTTGGGACATATGTGTTTCAAATTGGAGCTACCAATGAGGCAAGCGAGAAGGGTTGTTCAGAGGTAGTGATTAGAAATATGACAAGGTTGCTTTAAAAGGTATGTACACCAGAGCGGCTCCTACCGGGCATTAGTGGTGGGCGGGGAAAGAGGGGCGGATTAAAAAAAGACAAAAAAAAGGGGAAACGCAAAGAAAACACATTAAAACACTTACCTTGCTGGCAGCCGCATTCCTCTATTCTCGTCATCTTCAGGTCGACAAACCAGGAAGCACCCAGGCTTCTGATTCCCCTGAACAATCACAACGCTGCAGTGCAGCGTTGTGATTGGACTGAGCTCCGTGGTTCGGCACTCAGCCAGGGAATGGGAGGCTGGGCATGTTCTCCATCAGGTTGTATAATACAGCACGGTGGAGAACATGCCAAAGGCGCATGAGGGGTTTAACCGGCACAAGACAGCTGGCTAAACCCCTCATGCACACTTAGGAGAGTGCCACCACTTTTTCCCCTGCTCTGTGGAAAGTGCAGCCCGCCCCGCCCGCACAGGCTATGCATAGCCAATAATGAAAAATAAAATGGTAATAACATTGTTATCATTTTATTTTTCTTCTGGGGCAATGCTCCTCCGCCTTAGCGGAGGAGCCGCCACTGTTTGTGCAGTCTAATTGGGTGGTAATTACTGAGTAATATAATACTCTTTCTTGCTGGTTTTTTCCTACATTGTGTTGTAGGCTCAGCATTGGCAGTTATTTTCAGTAGGGATCTACGGGCATTCATTTGTCAAATGGGTGGAAAAACAAGCATAGTAACGGCAGTTGGGCAAACAGGATTTGGACAGGGGTGGCTCCTCCGCTATGGCGGAGGAGCATCACCCCACTGCTTTTAAGCAGTGTGAAGAAGAGAAACATAAAATGATAATAACTAATTATCATTTTATGCTTCGTGACGTATCGTGCTGCTTTGCGGGTGGGTGGGTGGGAGGAGCTGCTCTGCTCACGGAGCAGGGCAGGGGAGGAGTGGTTTGCCTAATCCTGAGTGTGCAATGACTGTTTGGTGGGCCCTCTCGGGGTACCTTAACCAGTCATGCGCACTTCCCTGTTCCCCATGCAAGCTGTAATACAGCCTGCATGGAAAACATACCCACCCCGCCATCCCCTGGCTGAGCGCCGTGTCAGGGCGCTCCGACCAATCGAGCCTGGCTCCCTGCTTTCCGTTCCTGTAGTCGGAGACAGGAGAGCAGGAGCAGTGACACGGGAGCGGCCTCAAGGTAAGTTTATCTTTATATTTTTTTATTTCGGCCCCCCGCGTGACACGACCCGCAAACCTCCCTTCCACCCTCGCGAACCCCGTACCTGCCCCTCACCCACAAACCATGCTGGCCGCCTCTGGATTTGAAATACGAGGATGCACATATACTAGTGTGGTACACGAGGCATGCGCTGGGGGAGTTATTACTGATGCTCACAAAGTTGTCTAAAGGTAGTTTTTCAGGCGTGCTATTTAGTCACTTGAGGGAGACTTGCTTGGTGAGCTTGAATGGCTGGCCTTATCAGACAAATATCAAAAGGGATATCAAGGAGATTAAAGCTTTTTGGGCAGGCACTACGCTGGTTTGGGCAGAGTTGATTCTCAGGAGAGTGTTGTGGGGGACATTGGAACAAGCAGTGACTGATGAAGCACATCAGAAAGTTAATAGGGAAGTGCAGACTTTTTGTAGACATCAAGTGAATCACTCAGAAATACATTCTTTAGATAAGCCATATTTTAGGAATGACGGGGCGCACCTGTCCTTTATGGGCATGGAAATGTATCTAAAGGAGTTTGGGGATACCTTAGCAGTGGGGTAATGCTTTGGAAGAAGGGAGTGATTGAGGTAGGTTGATGGGGGGGAACTCGCCAAGGAGAAAGGGAATTTTGTAAGTTGTAGATTGTAGGGGTTTTCATTTAGGATACTTAAGGATTGGTCTGGTTACTAGTTAGGTGGATCAGCTCATGCGGAGAAGGGGGTACAGAGGTGTTAGGGGAGTTGTGAAATGGTTATGGAAATTTTAATTAAGTTTGGCTAAAAACTGTTGCCGTCGGGGCTGGGGACTGAAAGGAGATTAAAACGTGAATTGAGAATGTAAGGTTTTTGTGTTTTTTACAAAGGAGATGTTAGAAGCCGTTAGGGGTAGGGGGTTTGGCGTTAGATGTACGATGGTGTACAGTGAGGCCTTTATTTAGCTTGTAGGCCACTTGCCAGGGTTGTGATATGCATTGTGGTAGGGACTTGCTTCATTAAAGTGGCCGATTCCCACACTATACCAGTTTGGTTCATGTGTCTGTGCTGTCCCGACTAATAAAATCTGAGGGAAAATGACACTATGAGCTCATTTGTTGTACTGCATACCATTGACAAGCTAAACATCTTTTTTGAGGTACCTCGAAGGAGAGAGTGGCAAACCAACTTTTTCAGTTGGTGAGATAGTTCAGTGGGTTGTGTCCATTAAGTTAATGCTTCAAATTCAAAAAGGCTGGCTCAACCTTTCATTTTTTGGGGGTCAATAATGTGTTGGCTAACCTAAAATGTAGTATTTTCGGATTATGAATTCAAAGTATTGGCAAGAAGAAATGTATTATTGTGTTTTATACATATCACGTAACATACTATTGCCTTCAGCAGAGTTAATGTCAATCCACAATTCCTCTAATCTGGAATGACTGGCATAATCAGAAAGAACAGAAACCGTGCTGTTGTCCCTCATTATATGAGCCTCAAGCTGGTCTGAAATAGTTGGCTGCCCGTGACATCACAGACCGCACATTTTCCTTTTAATCAATTGCTCTGGATGGTCAAGCACATTGGTCAATTATAACCTACCACACAGTGTCTTCAATATTCAGAGATATGCTCTGAGAGAAAATCGGTTCCTGCTCCCTAACAGACAAGCCTACAATATTTAAGGAAAGAGACTTTTAAGGTGCAGTTGCTCCAGACCAGATCAAGACTCGATCAACTGAGTGCTTTTGTAAGAACAAAAAAATGTATCTTGACATAGTCATAAAGAAACTCTTCCATCATAGGGCTTTGAAGCTTTCCCTACTCCATTTACACACTTGCTTCAATCTATTTTCAAACAGTTATAAGTATGTAGGTGGGGTACAACATTGTTTGAAAATGTTTGAGAATACCTACAGTTTTGACTTTGTGGATGATGGTTATCACATATCCAATGGACATCCCCTGCCCAACACAGTAAATGTTGCCATTCTGGTCAATTCTGCACTGCCATAAGTGAAATTAACATTTGCAATATTACAATAATCATGATTCTGTGAATCAGGACATTATATTTATGAACGTAAATGGTTTTTTGTACACCTAACTGACACTAAGATGAACCTGAGCATTTAAATGTGGTTTTACAGCACTCTAGATTTGTAGTACAAGGAATTCTGATTTGCAAATTTAGCGAATAGCCATAAGGCTTAAGTCCTAGGGGTAGCATTGCCACAGTCCTGAACATTATCTCAATTTCCATATTCAAACTAAAAAAAGAGTCATTGACTGAGCCACCATACCTCCTGTACAATTCGAATTTAGAAACTCAACTAATCCCTAACTACTTGAGGGGTTCAATTCTTCATCCGCTGCACAAAAAGCGAAACCTGCATGACCCAAAACATTATAGAACTATTGCCCTCCTAAACAAAGCAGGCCAAACCTTTTGCAAGCATCCTGCTCTCTCATCTGGAGGAATGGGCGGAAGACAAGGAACTGCTCACAATGCTCCTTACTGGGTGCCAGAAGGGGTGTGAAGCCAGGGCAATGTTCTGGCTATAAACCTACTGCCACAAAAGGCAATCTATTGCGGCTCCAAGCTTTATGCATGCAACCTCAACTTTAGTGCCGCCTTTTACAAAATGAACAGATCTATACTCTGGGGCAAATTAAAAACCTAGAGTATTCCAGACTCCCTACTATCCGTCATCTGCATGCTACACATAGACATATGGAAGTGGTGATGTCACCAGAGTCTCCATGAAGATTTTCACCAACTGCTGCTTTAAACAGTGTTGTGCACTGACACTGCTTCTTTTTAACTTGTACACAGCAGACCTAATTCAGGAACTGTTAGACCTGGCATCCTTGGCTTGTTTTTCCCCAGTCTTTTTGCTTCTGACCTCCAGTTTTTGACTGTGTGCTGTATTTCGTTTTTGCTGGTTATAGATCTCTGGGCACTTTACCACTGCTAATCAATGCTAACGTACAAGTGCTCCCTGTGTAAATTTTGATTGTGAGTTGGTTATTCATGATTGGCATATTTGATTTATTTGTAAGTCACTAGTAAAGTGCACTGTGTGTGCCCAGGGCCTGTAAATCAAACTCTAATAGTGGGCATGCAGCATGATTCTGCCACCCACATGAGTAGCCCTGCAACTATGTCTCAGGCCTGCCACTACGGTATCTGTGAGTGCAGTTTTAAACTGCCATGTCAACCTGGCAATTGCAACCACTTGCCAAGCCCAATCCTTCCCATTTGCTGCTACATGTGAGGCAGCCCTAAAGTAGGCTCAAGGTAGCCCCATGGGCAGGATGGAGTGTATTTAAAAGGTAGGACATGTACTGGTGTGTTTTACATGTCCTGATAACGAAATACTGCTAATTTCGTTTTTTTCCCTAGTGCAAGGACTATCCCTCCCATATGTTATCATTGGAGCTGCGTTGTAACCTCTTGCAAGTTTAACTTCCAATTGGGAACAGATGGAGATTTGGAGTGTGGGGTATCTGAACTCACAATTCAAAAAGACATATTTTAGTGAAGTTGGTTTTTAAATTGTGCGTTTGAAAATGCCACTTTTAGAAAGTGGCAATGTTCTTGCTTTACCATTCTGTGTCTCTACCTGCCTGTGGAATCCACGTCTGAGGGAGGGTGACGGTTGGGCTGTTTGTGCATTCACTCTAGAGAGTCACACAAAGGGAGCTGAGGTGTGCCCTGCATATCCTGATGGCCCATCACCAGGCTGATGGGTCATTACTGAGCTAGAGTGGTGGCAGGAGTTGTCACAGACACCTGAATGGGGATGTGCCTGTCCTCACACAAAGCTGTCTCCACCCCCCTGTAGTGTGTCTGGAGCCAGGTCAGGGAATTAAGGGTCTTGTGCACTACATAGACTTTCCTTTGAAGTTTACCCACTTCAAAGGTAGAAACTGGTAAAAGTACTGCAGCTGTGACACCATAACTTCAGAACACTTCTAGACTAAGCGGTGATTCTGCCAAAAAGAAGAGCGGGAGAAGCTGTAGCAGGGGAACTGCCACTATGCTTGTTGTTGTGTTGTGCTGCCCTACTGTTTGCTGCTTCTCTCTTGGGCAGTAAAAGGACTGGACTTTGCTTTCTGAGTCCTTCTTGTCAAGGTTCTCTAGGGGTTTGTGTGTGCTTGCCTCCTATTAAGAAGTCCAGGGCCATCAAAGACTTCATCTGCAGCCCCTGAACTCCTCTTATGGGAGTTCTGACCTGCCAAGTGGTGCCAATTCCAGTTCTGGGCCCTTGGAGGTGGTTTTCCTGCAAAGGACTGATGAAAATCTACACTTTGACCTCCAGCGCCTATTTTTCCTGACGAAGCACCGCCATGCAGTTGAAAAACCAATGCATAGATGCGGCACGGCCGAAGAAGCGACGCGACGCCTCCCGTGCGGCTGAAAGATGGCCACAGTCTAAGTCCCGAGCACTGTGTCACCAATGTCTGTGGCACCCACTCCAAATCCGATGCAGGACCTGATGAGCAGCTGAAGAAATCGACACATCACCTGCTTGTGGCAATAAAGCAATGCAGCGCCTGTTTCTTTGCCACCGCATCATCCCAGCGCATCTAGATTTTCAAAGCTTTGCACCTGTGCGGCAACTTCTTGATCGACGTTTCCCAGTAGTAAGGAACTGAGGCCGCATGTTTGGGAACCGACGCATCACCCCCCCCTCACAGTAAGGAACTGATGCATCGCCTCGACTTCGCTGCAGTAAAGAATCGACACATGACCTGCACCTGGCAGTAAGGAACTGATGCATCACCTCCCCTGGGAGTAAGGAGCCAAAGCATTGCTTTGTTTTTCTGGCACCTCACCTTCCCTGCGCCTGTTTCATCTTTGATTTTGACGCATCCCAGGTTCTTTGTTATAAAAGTGATGCATCTATAATTTCCTATGGACTGAAATATTTTGAACCTTTTAAAAGTGATATCTTTACTTGAGTATGTTGGATTTTTGTCGTTTTGGTCTTGTTTTATTTAGTTAAATATTGGTTATTTTTGTAAACTGGTGTGGTGTCCATTTTTAGTGTTTTGACTGTGTTACTGTATGTGTTTGTAGAAATGCTTCACACATTGCCTCTGAGATAATACTGACTGCTCGTGCGAAGCTACCAAGGGGGTGAGAAGGGGTTATCTTGGGTGTGTAACTCTCTTACCCTGACTAGAATAAGGGTCCCTACTTGGACAGGGTGCAAGCCACTGCCAACTAGACACTCCTATTTCTAACAAGAACTAAAAAAAATTAAGGGCCTTCTTCCCAAAACTATACACAGATGACTCGGCTCTTTTAGAGCACACATCCATTGGTCTTTCTCGTTCCCTGACCTGTCTTCACAGCTGTCTCGTCAACAACGACCTAAAACTAAAGTTTCCAAAACTAAAATGATCTCCTTTGGAACAACTAAAGGCTGGCACAAACTGGTCGATGGGCGGGGACTGCAACCAAGAAGCTAATGCATATCAGTATTTGGGGGTTTGGCAAGATGGAAACGTGCCATAGAACCAAGCAGAAAGCCTTACTAAACAGTCAGCCATCTTTGATACCAACTTAACCAAATGTTCTTGATATCGTAGCCCATCCAGAGATTCAATACTGGAACTTTTCAGATGAGGTCATCCAGGCAATGTTAAATGGCTCCTCTACATATGGTGAAAAACTGCATAAAGATTTAAAGACCATTCTGCCTACTGACAATAGATTCATTTTAGAGCTTCCAAAATGTACCCCAGTCTGTCTACTAAGGCTGAAATTTGACTCACTAATTGTGTCAGGATGGCCAATATACTCCTTGTTAAATGCTGCCTTAGGTCGAAAAATGCAGCCGCAGGTTCGCTCAAGAATGCGCCTTTGCAAGGAGTCTGCTGTAACTGGAAAATCCACAGAATGAACAGCATTAACAATCGCGCTAGAATTATAGATTCTATGCCATTTCCCCTCGGAGCAGAAGCAGTTTTACTTATCCCACACAAGATGAAACAGCCTCGTCGCCACCCTTCCCCGTTCATTAGCAGATTTCATCTTTCCCCGTGCCATGTTTGCCATCATGACACAAATCATCTCTCCGCTTTCACACAGACACCATTTTACAGGTTTAATACTAATACATCCATGTCCGGAAATAGTTTCTACAGATTACGGCAATCAATCAAAATCCAGAGAGCCATAAACCCATAATGTCATCGCCAATGATTCAGTGCCATGGAAATCCATCTAAATCACCCAATTTAAGTGAAAATGCACTTCGGTGCTCGTAGACGTGGACAGTCCTTGATTGCGTAAAATGCACTCCTATTTTCATCAGCCTTCGAGAGGCGGATGTCATAAAGATACTTGGTGCGTCGGTTTCGAACAGGAAACGGCAGCGACATAAATAGATTCATTATGTCTGTTAAAATGTAGGTCTCGTGTTGTACAGAACGTGATGCCACATGAATAGTAAAGAACATTTTCGACACATCTGACTATATGAAATCGAAGGAGGGATGTGGGTCTGTCTGAAAGATAAAAAAAAGAAAATTAAAAAAATAGAGTCACCACATTAGATCTCTACGGATTCTTCACAGCGCCCTGTCTAAAAAATCATGGCGTGTTGTCAAACATTTCTTAAAGTAGCTTTCTAATTTCTTTTTCCGTCTTCTAGGGTCGTTATACAATGAGATTTTTTTGTGAGCAGTCTAATTACTTTTACTTTATTTTCAGTACTTTATAATAACACTTTCATTGCACAGTTTACATAGTTTGCAGCATGCCCTCATTACCTCGAAATTCCAAAATGCGGAATGTGAGCTTGACGTAATCGGTCTAACGAAACATAGGGCCTGATTCATATATCGGGGGTAAGGATAATCCGTCACAACCATCACAACCGCGATGGAGTATCCTTACCGCCAAGATAATGGTTTGCCCACGTGATTTAAATGCAGGCAGATCATTGGTGTAACAATGGCGGAGATTACTCTGTCTCCATGTATGGTTGCACCCAGTGGTCGAAGTGGGGAAAAAAAAGTAGGGGAACTGTGGGCGGAGCATCAGGGGGCGGGAATATTCCGAGGATTGGGTCAGTGGGCGGAGTCAGAGGTGTGGCTAGAAAGAGCAAAACATCCCAATTTTTACTATGTTTGGCATTTCACTGACGAGTTACAGCTTATAATGTTATTTAATGCAACCAATAGATACAAGTTTATTTGAGGTTTAATAGATGAGTTATTGACATTAAAATACATTTACAATTTGGGATACGTATTCAATCACAGAATGTCCCAAATACGCATATAGATGGAATCGTAAGCCATTTGTGTCCGAGCCATGCAGTTTCTTTCATTAGCACTTCTCCCTTTTTCTAACCAATTCTGAACATAACATTTGGCTTTAGATTCCATGACAGGAAGCCCCACGTGTTGGGGAGCACTGTTGATGACATCATTCTGTGCTCCACGGTCAATGCAAAATTGTATTCATGTGTTTTTACATGCTTCAAGCAACATGTCATGAAGCCAGCATTAGATGCCTCTTAGTTTCCTGTTATTGTATCTAGACCTAGCACTCTAAAACAACCCAGACCTGTTGGTTTTGCAGATGTTTTAGCAGTATCAGATGAATGAGATACAACTATTTTATGAGTAGTTTGTGTAATTACCACTCAAGTTAGATAGCAATCAGAATTGCAAATGCATCAATTCTGAAATTATGAGACTCAAACATTGGCAGAGTCAAAAATAGGTAGTGGTCCTCCGATTATTTCAATCAGTTATTTTCTCCCCTACAGGCTACTATCCTCTGCAATCACTATTAGACACCTTCCTCCTTTGTCTCTCCATTAGCACTGTAGGTGTCTAGGAATACCACCCACCAGAGACTGCATGAGAGAAGTTCAAACATGAATGGCAAAATATCCTAGTTTGCAAATGTTTTCCACATAATTATAACTCTGCCGTGTTTGCCACATAAAGCACCATCTGCTTCATAAGCTGATGGTTTTACCTAAAAATTTGTTTGTATCTCAAATGGATCAAAACAACGTGACTTGTGTTGCTGTGAAGTGGAGGGCCCTTTACAAAGGTTGACTGGTCACGTTCTCAGGGCTGCTATTAATGAGGCGAAAGCTTTGCAGAGACTGTTAGTATGTGTAAAAATTTCAAAATAACAAAGTATCAGAAAATGTACCACATTAAGCTGCAGTCTTTCATTGCTGCATAATTTAGTCAACACTGGAACATAATTTTGTCCTCCATTACTGCGTAATTGCAGCGGCCCAAAAGCAGGCAGCACATGTTAAAAGTGCTGGCTGCTTGAAGCAAAGAGACACCGTGAAGTTTGAGAACTTAGGGACATATTTACGGGAATGGTGGTGCAACGCATCAAGTTACTTTGCTGCCCTGCGTCACAGGGAAAGGGCAGAAATGCACCGTCTTTATCCAATACGGTGCATTCCTGCCTTTGCCAAGTGTGCTGGTGCCGTTTCGTCAGCCTAGCGCCAACGCAGGCACCCTTGCACCATGGTGCAAGGGTACCTCCGTTGCATGCAGCATTGTTTTTGTGCACAAAAGCAAACCTGAGAGGCTTTTTCCTCTTTGTATGTGTGCTGCACATATAGAAAGAGGAAAACAGGGAGAAATAAAGATTTTTCTCCTTGTTGTGCCTCCCTTGGGGAGGCGTAAGATTTTGAATCAGTCCCAGGTTTAAAATTCCTTGTAAATCTGGGAATGCATTCAAAACGTGAGAGTTGAATGGGAACACCCACTGCAACGCCTCCCTTGTGCAGAGTAAGTCAAAGCAGCAATGAGTGTTTTTTGCCTCAAACGTTGAGGACATGAAAACTGTGCTCTTAGTGTACACAGGTAAGCCTTTGGTGTACTCGTGGACAGCAAGGAAGGGCATAAGCAGGGCTCAGAAGATTAAGGGATTCTTGAGGAAAATCTGATCTGACTCACAGAAACCCACAGGGCTCCTCCACATTCATGTCAGCCAGCAAGCTACTCAAACATCGACATTATGTATTCAAGTGTCCTGCTAACTATACCTTTTGAACTGTCTGGCTTGCTAACTCTCCTACCCACAAAAAACTTGAAAGAGCTCTTGAGGGTAAAAGGCAAAATTATATTTTCATTCGGGAAGTGAAGGATACATCCAACTTTATTTTTTGTGGTGACACAATCGTACATTAGTTAGACTGTAATGCATTGCTAAAACAAAATCACAAACCTAAGAGGTCCCAAGGGCAAGACCTATTGGCTTTGCCAATGCTTGTTTAGATATCTCATTTACTAAATGGGGCACTTTTAGTTTGGTGCCAGACAGGGCCAAACTGGGAACCCAAAGCAGCCCTGGGAAATTTGTGTCCATCCCCTGCACAGTGTGATGCATGTGAACGCAGCAAGCAAGCCTGATGACTGCACAAGGGACACGGGGAGAGGGTGTTCTCTCCCCTAGAAAATTTTGGAAAAAATTACATAAATGGTGCATTCTACAACACATTGTATTATGTATTCCAGTGTATTAGCTTTTAGAGAACAGTAAATGATGACCTTACGGTGCACCAGAATACGACAATCTTGTTGGGGCCCTTCAAGGATTCCCTCACTATCACCCTCCAACAGCGCCCCTCATCTCTCCACTGCCCCTCTCTCACATGTATTTAAATTGTTTGATAGTGCCTCTCATACCAGTGAGGGACTTGGAGCACTTTACATCATGCACACATACAGAGACAATTAATCATACGTGTGTAAATCAATGTTTAGAAAATGTTTACAACACAAAAAGGGCTACAAGGTGTTAGGATTCACATGCCATCAATTCTGGTTGGCATTTTTTTAAGATCTGGAACACAACCCGAGGTTTCAAAATGTAACACAGTAGTTGGATTTTCTAAAAAGAATGTATTTCTTCCCAAACAAACCAATTTTTAGCAGTATTAGGATAATGAATGACTGGGGAAAAAAACATAACTTCCAAACCTTCCCCATGCAGTTTGCATGTAGCTCTCTGTGACAAAAGCAGTAACCCACTGAGCTTTGCCCATTAAATACAGTTCTGTGATTTGTATGGTACAGGTTCTTTGCAGCGGGCATTTTAACCCTCTTTGCTACAATGGATGGGTCAAAACTGGCAATAGACAATACTCCAATCTCTCTCCAACAGGAAGATCAACCACCAGAGATATAAATCTTGACTCTTTTATTGTTGCCTGAAATCTGCTGGGCTTACAAGGAATCCTGCAGTGATTTTTGCGTTTTTGAGAGTGAGAAGTGAGTCATTGTGCTGGACAGCCCTGCGGGTTTTGTTACTGGGGGTCGATTTTGCAGCCTCCAGTAATAAAACCAGATGCCCAGTACACCAGCCCGGCCTTGGAGCCAGGGCTTATTTGTTTTCACAGTCAGACCCTGGATGGGGCTCACAAGGGGCTCTGGTGTCACAGAAATGGACACCTCGGGCTGCTTTTATGTTATATCCTTGGAAAAGGGTAAACAGTATTTTCAAAAAGACCACATCCCTGAACATAGACAGAGAAGCAGTACACATTTTATAAAATATAATACGGAAAACAGCAGATAAGACATTAAACATTTTCCACATTTATTTTTAAAACGCGCCAAGATTTGAGCACAGTCTGCCACGAATTCCAGTCCTCTTCCTTTCCGTGTGGTATTGTCAGTCTGGGTGCAGGGCCGGCTTTAGAGCTGGTGGCGCCCTGTGCGACAATGTTTGTTGGCGCCCCCCCAATGACCACCTCCACCACGGATTCTCTCACTAGCACCCTTTAACAGTGACCAAGTCTCCATAACCACAGTCTCTCAGATGCATTGAATTAGTTATATAGCGCCACTCATACCAGTGTAGGGTGTCCAAGCACTTTGCATCACACACACATTACACAGAGACAATCAATCATACGTGTGTAAATCAGTGTATAGGAAATGTTACATAACCCAAAGGACTAAAAGTGTAGGAGTCACATGTCATCCATACTAGTATAGTTTAAGAGTTCTTGGTGTGGAGATGCACAAACTCGGAGTCGAACAAGAAACAGCATAGTTGGGAGTTTTCTTTAATAACAAGAATCGATTTCTAGCCAAATTAAATCTTTTTGCAACATTAATCAATGTTCTAATAATGTATACTTTGCAGTGTGTATGCAGTTCTAGGATGAAAGTTAGTAGCTCACTATTCTATATTAGGACTTTAAGTTATAAATTGCAAGTAACAAAAAAGATATCTCTTGAAAGCAGTAACCTGCTGATCTGTTTACATCATACCCACTCTGAAATATACTTGGTACACGTTATTTGCAGCAGGCATATTAACCCTCTGCACTAACTTCACCGAAGTCAAAACCTCAACTATAGAAAATGCTCATCTCTCTCCAGGAAGATAATTAATCACACGAGTTTTATTGACATTTATGTGAGGCCTGGTAATTGTGGAGGAAAGAAACGCTGCAGCAGGTGCTTCAAAAGCACAATAAACTTTCAAACACGGCGCCCCCAGGAAGCCAGCACCCAGTGAGTGGGTCGCACCGCCCTAAAACCGGCCCTGTCTGGGTGAGCTCGAAAATAAAGGGCAGATGAGGTCAAAGGCGGGGCCGCCAATGCGTCCTAATGTGTCCATTGTATTGGTCACAGTGGGGGCAGGCGGGTGGCCTCCTCACTAAATAAGGTGTAAATCACTGCACAGCCGGGCCCATCAGAGGTAGCCGGGTTTTTGTGCCTATTGATTGCTCCTCCAGTGCACCATGGCTCCTACAGTGTTGCTGGGCAGGTCCCTGCCCACAGATACAGTGGGGAAGGGGGAGGGGGTCCTGGCAACTGCAGAGGCCTTCCTCGCTATGCAGCACACCGGCCTGGATGATGCTGTAGTATTTCTTTTAAGCTCAGAGCATTCCTGCCGTCCCGGGACGCATTTTTGAAACGAAGAAGTAGGGGAACGGACTTGGTTAAATTAAATAAGTAGGGGCACGCCGTGCCCCTCCGTTCCCGCCCACTTCGACCACTGGTTGCACCCCTCCGGCGGCCGATGGAGTAGGACTGTCGGAATTTGACCTCTTCTTCCACCCACCAAATTAAGATGGGTGGACATACAGGTCACTACTGCCCATCAGGGCTAGGAAATCCCTGGCAGTCAGCAGCAGTGAAAACTGCTCTATGCTCCCCTCTTTCAGTCGAGAGAACCCCATGGTGAGGAGAGCATTTTTTTTCATTTTCAAAAAGAAAATCCTGCTTCAGGATTTTCTTTTTGAAAATGAAAAAAAAAAGAATTGTCAGCTTTGTCATGTTGACGGAGCAGTGCGTCAAACTTAAAAAGCATTGACAGGAACCGCTGTGGCGGTGGCTCCTGCCAATGCTTTTGAAATGACTGCCAGCCTGGACGTCATTTCTAAATTTGCCAGGCGGAGTACCCTCACATTCCTGGGGCTCTTGGATTTGGTTGTAGTTCTCAGAGTGATTGTGTTCTTTGTCTCTGCCATAGGTGAGTTTGGTTGCAGTAGCATCTTCTTTATTCCTGGTTTCAACAGAGGTGATTTATAATGTCAGTTTCATAATTTACCATTTAATAGAGCATGATGATACCTACATTTGATTTTAGCACTTAATAAAAGCAAATAAAGGTATAGATAAGAGTACACAGTGGGGACTCCTCTGTTAAGGGGGAGGAGCATGGCCCCACTGCTTTGCTGCAGTGAAAGAAAGAAAGGAAAAATAATATGATAATAACGATGTTATTATAATTTTATTTGTTCCTGCTGCAGCAGCATGGGTACGTGGCGGGGCTGCTCTGCACACAGGGCTGGGGAGGAGTGGTGGGCACACTGATGTGCGCATGACGCTTTGGCTGGCCACCTCAGGCTGGGTATTCATGCTCACTTAGCATGTTCTCCACCCAGGCTGCAGTATAGCCTGGTTGGAGAACATGCCCTGGCCACCAGTCCCCATCTGAGTGCCAAACTGCGTCACTCAGACCCATCACAATGCTGCATTGCAGCGTTGTGATTGGCACAGGGGAGCCTGCTACTTCCTATCCCGCGGACGTGGAGGAGAGACGACATTGGACAGAGCGGTGAGGAGGTAGGTGTCTTTTTCTTTTTTTAAACCCCCTTATCCCCTCATCCTACCAACCCAGATCCATGCAGGCCACCACTGGGAGTACATACACTATGATAGTTTGAAAGTACCACCTAAGGCTTTCTTTCAAGTTAACATTCACGTGAAAAAGGTATCCTTTATTGCAACTTGCACTTAACATTTTTGGAAACAATGGAGTACATCAGAACATAAAAAAACAGAGGTTTTGGAAGTTTCCAACCATGCAGCATTGCTATTATTTGCCTTTTTTTGTATATTGATATAAAAGACTCTTCATTCTTCTCATTAGTGTGCCAATGCACTTCTCCATATGAATTAATGTTAGGGCGCGATAACTTATGGCTAGCAAGCTTGTGATCTCAATCTCAGTGGCTTCGGGGGGCTTTCAAGGAAACCTAAGTAGGCCTGGAAAGGAGTCTTGTCTTGGTACAGAATGTCTGCCATGCGCCATTGCAGAGAATC
This sequence comes from Triturus cristatus, assembly GCF_964204655.1. Taxonomy (NCBI): domain Eukaryota; kingdom Metazoa; phylum Chordata; class Amphibia; order Caudata; family Salamandridae; genus Triturus; species Triturus cristatus. Next base: position 434,506,832 of record NC_140581.1, on the reverse strand, counting down.
TGAAGCTGTACCCTGACAGCATTATAACATTAAATGAAGTTACATCAAAGGAAATTTGGAGTACAATTTTACAAATTGATCAAAAACTGACTGAAAGACCAGCTTAATTTGAAAATCAATTTAAGAAATTGATCGAAAAATGTCTGAGGAGTCTGACTTCCCTTCCCAGAGAGAAGACTTGAATGCCACACTTAATGGTAGTTTCTTAGGTCTGATGATCACTTAAGTAACTGCAGCTTTTAATGGCCTTCTGTGTGAAAAGAGGTGTCTGCTGTGAATGGTAGCAGCGTTTAGCTCTTTCTGTGCTGCACCCTGTAATGCGCGCGGTAATTATAGTCGTACTCTTCCTTGATGGATGGATTTCAAGTTAGCGGGAAGGGAGAGCAGGGCATGGGTACCACAGTATGTACTTTATCAGATTTTTGCACTTTTGCACTTTTGCACTTTGGATTTTGTCCGTTAATCAAGATTTTTACATCAGTTGCTCTAGCCATTTGGATATTTTTGTGCTGCTATATTTTACATGTCCCATCCAAAAGTAACGAGCTGACAGTGGCAATAAGGTGTAACTGTCAAATTTGTCTAACTTGATTAAAAACATCTAAGTACAAGATTTGTAACTTATAGGGTTCCTACCATATTAAGAGTCAAACATTATGAAGTCTGGCCAAAATGCGTCTTTTGCTGTTTCTGAAGCTCATGTTATAACAAAAAACAAACAAGGAGAAGGGCTTTAGTTCGGCCACCTTTGCCCTTTTGGTGCTGGAAGTGTCAAGCCTAGCTGACCATAGTGTAATCTCTTCAAAATAGCTCAGCATTTGTTTATTTGCAGGGGTATGAGTACACCAAAGGATTTTGTGGCAAAGTTCTACATCTTGTATGTCCTCAGATGTATATGTAGGAGCAATTCCCTAGATGTGACTTAATTGCTTGCTATAGAGTTTTAAAAAAACGGAAAAGTACCAATCACTAGCAAACTATTATGGTCAAAAAGTTTAGTAGCGGGGGGCGTGGCCGGCAGACACCCAAGATGGCCTCTCGGGAGTAGAGCTCTGATCGGCACCCAGCTAAAATCCCCTCATATACGTTTAAACCTATCTGTTTTGCCCATTTCAATTGCAGATAGGGAGCGCCTGGTGTCCAGGCGTCACCCGCTTTAACAGTGAGGAAAATCTGATCTCCCATCTGAAAGTTATCCGCTCTGGAGCCGCCGGCCGTGAGGAGATGCGAGATCCGGCTGTGAAGTCGCACGGCTCATTCGATACTCGAGGTCGGTACGTCTGACACAGGCCCGGAGGCCCTGCGGTGCAAGCTGCTGTGCATCCCCCCTCCCGCCTCGAAGCCTCCCATCAGCTCAATTCCAGGTTGCTTGTTTGCCTGGATCTCTCCGGAGCTGCGGTGGGTGCCCCCGGCAGTACACGAGTAGACTGACACTGTGTGTGGCCTCTGGTGTGCGCGGTCACCCTGAGACTCATCATGCACCTCCCATACTGTGCCAACTGGCGGGAGTGTGTGGTGGGGGCCGCGTTTGGGGCAGTCTCCCCCAGGGTGCATCTGGACTGGTGTGCGCTCGGCACCGGGGGATGAGTTAACCTCCAGGTGAGGGTCTATTTTCTCATTGTTGGTCGCGCCCCTCCCCCACAACTACTGGCCAGCCTGAATGCGACACTTCAGACAGCAAGAGACTTTTCGGGCCTTTTGAAAGCCAACTGCCCCCCTGCGTGCTGGGTGTTCTACAGTGCAATCAGTAAGTAGTCAGCCCCTATGCAGTTTGAGACTCTGGAACTTTCTCTGCACTCAGCAGTCACGCTTAAACCGGGGCATGGGAGGATGGAAATGTGGTGCGAGAGGTGTGGCCGCTGAGAACTATGTTATAGATATCCTGATTTGACCACGGTTGCAGATCCCTGAGGCCCCAGCGAGGTTCACGCACGATTGGTGCTTAGTGAAAGGCTAATTATCACTACTACTATTTGACCGCGCTGCCGGCGGCTCCTGCTATTTAGATCTGCACTGCTCCTCTTGCCTCATGCAATATTCAAGTTTGACGCCATGGCCACCGCAAAGGGCTCCAGGCAGTCCCATGTGGTGAAAATAGTGAAATTTGCCCACTCTAAGGACACGGTCGATGGGAAACAGGACGAATTTGAAACTAAGCAGCCGACCGACGAGGGAGCGCCGATGCTGGTTAACGTAATTGAGGCCATTCAGGGGGTTCGTACTGCTCTGGAGCACAAGATCAACATGTTGTCCATCGAAGTTACTCTCATATGTGCCGACATACGAACTATGGGCGAAAGGGTCAAGGCGACCGAGGACTCAGTTTCAACCCTTCAAAACTCTACAAAACAGCTCGACTCTACAGTCAAGCGACTCCAGGCCCAGACATCGGACCTCGCAGCTAAGTTGGAGGATTTCGAAGGCACGCACACAGAAACAATGTGCGTATTTTGGGGGTTCCTGAAAAAGCAGAGGGGCAAGCCACAGATCTGTTTGTCGACGACTTGATTACGAAACACCTACAACCTCAGGCCCTCTCCGACAACTTTTCAGTGAAGCCCCCATAGAGTGTCAGAGGGCCCCCCCTCGAAGCCGGGAGCACTGCCGCGTCCCATCCTCACAAGAATTTTCCATTTCTGCGACAGAAACGTTATCCTCCAAATGGCAAGGGCCGCCCGCTGCTTAAATTTGAGAGCTCGACCATAACCTATTTCCCGGACTTCACTTATAAGGTTCAATTGAAACGCAGGTCCTTTCTGGAAGTGAAACGCACTCAGAGGCCACAATTTGAAATACGCAATGCTTTTCCCAGCAAAACTGCGAGTGCAAACAGATAGAAGTCGTTGTTCTTTCAGACCCCGGAAGACACTAGGGATTGGCTGGAAAGTTGGCGATCGTCCGGCTCGCAGCAACACTCCTCCACTAATCACATGCAAAAACAGGGGGGTCAACCGGAGAGGACTGATCAAGATGAGGGTATCTGATTCATGGTCAACCACAATCCATGGCGTTGGCCCATCCTACTCCTCACGAGCGTCCGTGCCCCTTGATCTATTACAGGAACTATGTGCTGCCATCTGCCCATGGGGCAAGGGTGACTATATTTGTTGAAAGATTGTATTGATTTCTAATTTTTCTGTATATTTTATATTCAGGGGTCGCAACCTACGGTTATCAAGGTTCTGGACCGGCTGCTGCTGGTCGTAATGAGGGGTGGGGTCGGCCACTGTGGGTGGATATGTATCAACCCCATCCTTGTACACAAGCTCTGATGTGCGATATCTTGGGCATTAAAATGCGGTCATTGCTTTTCATTGTTTTTCATGAAAGATTCAATAGAGAAGTGTTCCACTTACTCTGTTTTTAGACCAAGACTCTGCCTCGTGTTTACACTTGTCTAGCTGAATGCTCATAAGATTATTTCTGGTAGTTCCGGTGACCTGAACATATCATGTTCACTGGGATCGATTCTAAATAAGTTTACCTGAAATTACCTTTTGTAGAGCGGTGCCTCAATATCCTGAGCAGATGCCAGGCGAGGTGAGGTGCATGCCCATAACTATCCGGGTAAGTGCACAGTTTAAGTACTATTTTCCTTCAAGTCATGTTAATACTGAGATTATGACAAATGAAAATACACACTATGTTTTCATACGTACGTTCTATATTGCCACTAACACCCAGCTGAACCTCCTTTTATCTGATTCACATCTAGGTTTCTTACCTGTAACAGTTCCATTGGGACATACAGAGCAGACCAGGTTGTATGGTATACTTTACTGGTGGAAATCTTAAATTCTTTTGTTTGTATTGTTCATCACATTTTGCAGTAGCGTATTTGGGTCCTGATGAGAGCTTGGACTCTTAGTCCAATTAGCCGAAACATGTAGACCATCGATCTAACAGTTATTTGTTAAACGGTTTACGCACAGGTTTTATCAATAGCATCACGATAGCGCCAGAATAAAATTTATAGCATCTGGATAGCCATTTTTAATAGCACTTTTTTGTTTAATTTTTGCACTGCAACCATCACCCTACCACTTGTTTCACTACTGGGACAACTGAGTGACCACCATTACCATCAGAGTGGTTGGTCCTCTCAGTTCAGTCCTGAATTCCCAGATGATGATAAGCCACCTTAGGTGGGTGATGGGAATTATACTTTTCTTTTGTCACTCACTGTAGTCAATTTGGAGGTTTCACTTGTCTAGGGTGTTAGAGTTGTGTATATACGGAACGTTAGACCCTCAGTATCTGTTGTAAAGCGTATATGGATAAGGGGATTTATGCTGTAGTAGGTCTTTAAATTGTCCCTTGGACCCTCCTCCACTTTCACATTTTGTGAGAATTCTTTGTATTCAGTATTTGAGCAGCTACGGCTGCGGGTCCCTCTCTCTTTCTCTTCTCCATACTCCAGGAGAGTTTTTATTCTTTATTGCTATTCAAAGGTATCACATCATGGCAGAGTTCACTGGTCTCTCTTTCAATGAAGACGTGCTTCAGTCCATACTTAGCACTAACCCTTGTATTCTGGATTCTTTATCTACAGTTACAAACACCACACAAGATGACTGGCAGTCATTACTTAATCTTAAAAACTCTCATTCTCGCACCTTTATCCATGGTGCGATAATGACCGAATACCTGAGAAGTAATAGTGCCCCGATGGGCCTAATAGTGACTAATGCACCCAGACTGTTTCTTTCAGATAAAGCATTCTTGAAAGACTGGTCACTAATCGCGTGGCGTTGCACACGCGATTGGTTGATCCTCATCATAAACACAGCCAAAAGGGTGGCGGACGCCATCCTTATTGAGATACAGACACTTGAAGGCCAAATTAAGACCACCATATCTAGTGCTGTCTTCAAACGGAATTTAGAAGAGACAAATAGGTCCAATAAGGAACACAAAGACACGATCCTGTTGACGAAAATAGAGAAGTTTAAGAAAGATTTGGCTCGCTTCTCTATGGAGAAAGTCTATCCCTACACTAGTGAGCAATATGTCCCACCACAATTTAACAAGAAAGGGAGAAGATATGGTTCTAACTACTCCTCGTCAGGATCTGATGCTTACTCTACCGATTCAGAGACCGAAAACAATGTACAACCACCTAGGAGAGGAGGAGGACAACAGTCTCGTCCTTATCAAAGACGTGGTATGCCAAATCCCTATCAATCAGGAGGACCATGGTGGCCACCAGTTCCTTGGGGGTATCAGATTCCCCCCTTTACTCAACACATTCCCCCTTTTGCAGCACCACCTCCTTCATTTCCCGGACAAATGCCTTTTTTAGGGGTAGGCCGTGGACGAAGCAGAGGCAAAAGGAGAGGGCAGCCACAGGTACATTGGCAGATGGACCAACAACTGCCCAATACTCGCAGCAGGAAAGGGCAACCACAACCACAACCAGGGACCAGCACGGACACAACGATCTAGTCGTGAATTTGAGTACTAGGACTTTGACGCCACTTGAATTACAGGTCCTTAACAAAGGTTTGGGCTATGTCCCAACCAATCAGGGAGACTTGTTTCAACTCAGAGTTGAAATGGCCAAATTCTTTCGTAAAATCCGGTTACACTTTTTCTTCAAAGATAGGGAACTTTCTACATCCCCGGATGATCCCTCTGATAAGAATACAGGTCTTAAATTACCATCTACATTTAACCCTCCGACTCACTTAATACCTGATCGAGTCAAAGTGTTCGAACAAGCTGTAATCCACGACATCACAGGTCTCGAATCTAGAAAAGACAAAGTCTATCACAATCTGAGTAAAAGTGAGAAACAAGCCCTCACTATGTTGGCTAATGATGAATCCATCATTATCAAACCGGCCGATAAGGGTGGGGCCATTGTCATTCTAGACACTGAGGACTATCGCGGGGAATGTCTTAGACAACTTAAGGACCCGAGGTCATATAAACGCTTGACTGAAGATCCCACTCCTAGACTCACTAGAGAGATTCTCGCTCTGGTTGAGGATGCGACAACAGCTGGCTGGATAACAGAGCAGGAAGCTCGTTTCTTGACACCTACACATCCTGTGATGCCACACTTCTATGTATTACCAAAAATACATAAGAATCAAAAACCCACTCCAGGACGACCCATCATCTCTGGGATAGGTTCCCTTTTGGAACCTCTCTCCACTTTTGTTGACTTTTTCCTTCGCCCACTTGTCAAGGAAATGCCAACTTATTTGCAAGATACCAAGGATGTCTTACGGTTGTTACCAGATATAAACTATGATGTGTCAACCGATCTCCTAGTCAGTTTCGACGTGGAATCTTTGTATACCTCGATTCCACAAATAGAAACGTTACAAGCAATTGAGAGTCTATTGGACACAAGAGATTTGGACTCTATAACACCAGTACATTTCATCATGGATTTGGCCAGGCTGGCTATGATGGAAAACTTTTTCAAATTCGAGGAGACAATATATCTTCAAGTCTCGGGCACATCTATGGGGAGCATTTTTGCTCCAAGCCTGGCAAATCTGTACGTCCATCTCTTTGAGCAGAACAATATCCTCATTCAGACTAATCCTTTCCGGGATCGGATTAAAGTCTGGAAGAGGTATATTGATGATATTTTGGTAGTCTGGCAAGGATCTTTGTCATCACTCCTTGATTTTCATGCCTGGCTGAACTCGAGGAATAACTACCTGCGGTTCACAGTGACTTCTGACAAAAATCGTTTGCCTTTTCTGGACATAGTGATTTTTCCTAATGAAGGCGCACTTGGCAGTGAACTATACAGAAAACCGCTCTCCAAAAACTCACTTTTGAGCTTCAACAGCCATCATCCCAGATCACTCCGTGAAAATCTGCCATTTGGACAGTTTCTGCGAATTCGCAGAAATTGTTCCGATACTAGCACTTTCAATCAGCATGCAGAAGATCTCTCTAGTCAATTGAGAGATAGACACTATCCGAAGCGCCTAGTGAAAAGGGCTTGGAAAAGAGCCTCGAATAATAACCGAGGAGCCCTTATTGAACTGCCCGTGCCTAAGCCTCCGTTGTCTAGAATGACGTTTGTCAACACCTTTAGTACTTGGTCCACCCAAGTACAGAAGACGGTGCGCAAACATTGGCGGGTCCTAAATATAGGCGGTGAGAGTTTGCCTTATCCTCTTTTTTCTTTTAAAAGAGGCACCAATCTCAGAGACAGTCTTGTTCATACTAGACCAAAAACCAAAGTTTCAACCAACATTAACACCTTATGGGATCTGCCCCCAGTCCAGGGACATTTCCCATGTGGCCAATGTGCAGCATGTCCACAGACACAAGCCACTAAGATGATTGATATAGGCACTGGCATCCCCTGGGTGCTCAAAAAACACACTAACTGCAACACAGACAAGGTTATATATCTAATTACTTGTCCTTGCTCCTTGCGTTATGTGGGTATGACCACACGCAAGGTGAAGACACGCATAAATGAGCACAAAAGTACGATCAGACGTAGTAAACAGGCCACAAAACTTACCAACCATTTCTTGTCACTTAAACATAAACCAGAAGACTTGAGATGGCTGGTCTTAGAACATCCGTTCATTCCAGCCCATGTCACAGATTTCACCAAATTCCTGTTCCAAAAAGAACAGAAGTGGGTTTTTAAACTCAAAAGTGACATTCTTGGCCTGAACGACGAAATCCCGTGGTCGTCACTTTAGTGAGACGAGACATCTGAGTTTCCATCTGCAATTATGTCTCACATCTATTTATGCCAGATCATAATAGGCATTCAACATTTTATTTCATTGTGACCTTATTATGTACATATAGTATAGTAGCATTATTCTCTACTATGTATATAACTCTTGTGGTCAACTGGCGCATAATTTACATTTGGGTGCTTTGACATCATCTTGTACGGCAGCCTGTGGCTCCTAATACTCATGCTAAGTGTCTTTTAATGCTCTAATTGCGTTTAAACTACATAAATCAACATTTGGCTGCTTGGAACTACAATTCCCGGTCATTTCCGGTATTACGCTGGTGTGCCTATACCACGTGGGGGTACAATGAACCGGAAGTGCTTGATACTCTGTCACGTCTCAATGCAACCTGATGCGTTATTACGGCGCAAGTCCCGTCCGTCGAGTGCCTCCCCTTCAAGCTCAGAAGACAGAGCGGGGTACCGACGGACAGGTGAGTGCTGCGCTCGTTCACTTTTAAGTAACTAAGTAACTATCATATCGAAACGCCGTGAAAGTGCGTTTTAACATCAGTATGTCTGTGATTCTTTGTGTTGAATACTCTCTAATATTCTAACCCAGTGGTCACAAGATTGTATGGAGTTTTGTCATATTTACGTCTTACGAAGCTTGACAAACCACAAATGTTTCCGGTTTTGTGTGTTAATACTAGCAGGCTTTTACAACTCTGTACGCTATATATTCACTTCAATACCTCAATCTAGGGGTTATAAGATTAGAGGTGGCTCTGGTTTATCTATGCCTCACGGAGCTTGGCAAAATCTATTTCTGATTTGTATAATCTATGACAGTTCTGTTCTCTCTAATATGTATAACAGTGTCTCATCATATATACACAGATATACACTGATGTTCCTGGCATTAAAATGCGGTCATTGCTTTTCATTGTTTTTCATGAAAGATTCAATAGAGAAGTGTTCCACTTACTCTGTTTTTAGACCAAGACTCTGCCTCGTGTTTACACTTGTCTAGCTGAATGCTCATAAGATTATTTCTGGTAGTTCCGGTGACCTGAACATATCATGTTCACTGGGATCGATTCTAAATAAGTTTACCTGAAATTACCTTTTGTAGAGCGGTGCCTCAATATCCTGAGCAGATGCCAGGCGAGGTGAGGTGCATGCCCATAACTATCCGGGTAAGTGCACAGTTTAAGTACTATTTTCCTTCAAGTCATGTTAATACTAAGATTATGACAAATGAAAATACACACTATGTTTTCATACGTACGTTCTATATTGCCACTAACACCCAGCTGAACCTCCTTTTATCTGATTCACATCTAGGTTTCTTACCTGTAACAGTTCCATTGGGACATACAGAGCAGACCAGGTTGTATGGTATACTTTACTGGTGGAAATCTTAAATTCTTTTGTTTGTATTGTTCATCACATTTTGCAGTAGCGTATTTGGGTCCTGATGAGAGCTTGGACTCTTAGTCCAATTAGCCGAAACATGTAGACCATCGATCTAACAGTTATTTGTTAACCGATTTACGCACAGGTTTTATCAATGGCATCACGATAGCGCCAGAATAAAATTTATAGCATCTGGATAGCCATTTTTAATAGCACTTCTTTGTTTAATTTTTGCACTGCAACCATCACCCTACCACTTGTTTCACTACTGGGACAACTGAGTGACCACCATTACCATCAGAGTGGTTGGTCCTCTCAGCTCAGTCCTGAATTCCCAGATGATGATAAGCCACCTTAGGTGGGTGATGGGAATTATACTTTTCTTTTGTCACTCACTGTAGTCAATTTGGAGGTTTCACTTTTCTAGGGTGTTAGAGTTGTGTATATACGGAACGTTAGACCCTCAGTATCTGTTGTAAAGCGTATATGGATAAGGGGATTTATGCTGTAGTAGGTCTTTAAATTGTCCCTTGGACCCTCCTCCACTTTCACATTTTGTGAGAATTCTTTGTATTCACACATAACTGGTTTTACAGGGGACGTGGACCACATTCTAGGGTAGTTTCGGCTGTGTAGCGCTCCCTTCTATACAGTCTACTTGTTCTGAGTATACAGGCGCTCTGCAAAATTGGGGGGTGGGCAGTTTTAAGTCCACGTTGCAAGGAGGCAGGGTGGGGGAGGGTCCCTGGGAGTTTAATTGGGTTTTTTTGTAGTCTTTTTTTATGTTTTCTGTGCAGTCTGATCAATGATGTCACCACTGAAGTCACTTGGGTCACTATTAGCAGACGTAAAAAAAATTCCATGGTAAAAAATGTACTACATTTATCATTGAGTCTCGCAGTACAGAATTGTATTGGTATTCATTATTGTCCCGTTGCCACTGTGGGAAGCGAGGCTACTAGTCTTATGTATAGATGAGTGTCGACCATAACATGACTTCACCACCGGGTCGTCTTAAATTACTTTCATTGAATGCGAATGGTCTGGGATATCGAATTAAGAGGGGAATAGTATTACAGTACCTAAAACGTCACGTCCCTGACCTATATATTACTTCAAGAAACGCATATCCAAGGTACCTCCTACTGTGCACTCAACAGATGGTGTTATAAACTGAAAGCTCATGCGGGTTACTCTCGGGGATCCAGAGGGGTGGGCATCCTGGCATGCAGATCCCGCCCCTTCCAGGTATATAAAAGCACTCCCGACCCTCATGGTCACTTCGTTACGGTCTCTGGACAATGGGAGGGTAGGTCCCTCAACGTGACCTCCTTATATTTACCCCCCAAACTCCATTCCTCTACCTAGACGGACTTAGGTCCACATATGCTAGGGCTGCCCGAGGGAGATATATTGGTGGGGGGAGACAGTAATGCCGCCTTGAATGGCAATCTTGACCGCTTGCCACTCAGGCGAGGGGAACCACCGGGGAAGCTATTGGCAGATTTTCTGGGGGCCACGGGACTGATAGATGTATGGCGTGTATGCAACCCTACAACCAGACAATACACCTTCCATTCCGGGGTTCATGGGAGTATGTCCCATATAGATTATCTCTTCTGCAAAGCCACCCAACTCCCCATGTTCAGTGAGATCTCCTTCCTTCGCAGGGGTATCTCTGACCACACTCCTATCATGACTCATTACGGTGGTGTGCTACCCCCCACTCGCTACAAAATGGTTCTCAACCCTTGGTACCTTAGCGTACCAGAGATACGAGACAAACCTGCGGAGGCTACCCAAAACTATTTCACTGACAATGATGGCTCTGTCGAGTCAGATGTAACGCTATGGGAGGCATATAAGACAGTGATCCGGGGTTGCGGGGTGGCGGCAGTGGCGAGCCACTGGAAAGGAAAGCGTAGACGATTGGAAGAAATAGAGAAAGAGGTGGCCCTTCTCGAAAATGAATTGGTGGCATCTGCATCCTTAGATGCCTCACATAAACTAGCCGTAAAACAAAAAGAATATAGAGATATCGCAGACGATACAGCCAGGACCCATTATCGGGCCACTCAACACGATGTGTATAATATCAGTGACAAAGCCAGTAAGTTGTTGGCGTGGCTTGACAGGCGAGAGTTAGCCAATAGGTGGGTGCCTGAAATTGTAGATCCAAATGGCGTGAGGCACCATGATAGAGCTGAGATTGCGGAGACATCCACTAACTATTTTGAGCATGCTTATATTCCTTCGTCCACGTCCACTCAGGAAGCGGCAGCTGAACTACTCTCCACTCTGCCCCTGCCAGTGTTAGATCCCCAGGATGTCACAGAGCTTGACGCTGCCTTGACTCCTGATGAGGTCTCTAAGGCAATCGATGCGCTACAATCTGGAAAAGCCATGGGCCCGAGTGGCCTTCCAATCGAACGTTACAAAATTGTCTCTTCAGCGATTGCCCTGTTTCTCGTGCGAATGTATGCCGAAGGTGCTGCTCCAGGGGTTCTTCCTGAAACACAGAAATTAGCAAATATTGCCATCATACACAAAAAGGGGAAGCCCCCTGAGCAATGCAGTTGAGGAAATTCGATTTTCGATCTTGCTTGTATTCAGCCACCATTTTGTGTTCCACCGCCATTTTGTGTTGCCCTCACTCAGGGCAGCACAATGAACAAAGTTTTTCTGCTGATCTTACTGTGACGTGTCAAATAACCTTCTGCCTCTGTTTATGAGACTGATGTCAGGGACTGGCTGAATCCACTAATCCTCGTCTGGTTTGACTAAACCCAGTCTCAACTGTCTGTCGGCTCACACCATTCTTTCCTGACTTTATCTTATCTTCTGGCCTTCGCTATTCTCTACTTGTATTCTCTCATTTCACAACTGTCCTCCAAAGCATACAATTATGTCCTGCCACCTGCAAGTTGAGTTGTAGACACTACCACTGATTAACTTGTGGGGAAGGGTGACAAAAACAGTTGGAAGAGAGGTTTATTTGTGTTACTTGATATCTTGTTTTTAAACTTTTCTCATTGGTTATATCTTGTTTTCAAACTCTTCTCATTGGATAATCATGTATGTATTGGGAGTGTTCTTGGTGAATCTATGCGCTATAAAAGATTGTGCGCCACGGAGTAAAGTGGCAGTCTCCTAAGAATATACTGAGTGTACTTCTGGGACAACTGTACTTAGCTGCAGCTAATAAACTTGATCTTCTACGCTCAACAGAATGTCCTGTGTCTCTGTTCAACAAAGCAGGTGAACTCAGGAGATTAAGGCGTACCCTGCGCCGCCAGGCCCATAAGGCCCTGGTTCTTCAATTGGTGCCCTCTGTGAGGTGGCTTCAGAGGTAGAGATTTTGCCTGAGGGTCGTGAGGAACCCCGCAAGAAAATTCTGGAGGAATCGTGAACCACGTCAAGTGACCCCTGTATGTCGAAGTGGTCCGAAGGTCTTTTTCAGCATGGTTTCTCCTTCCTGACTGCTGCTGACGACTGCTGCCCTGACTGCCACCTTGCTTTGGCCCCTTTTGGTGATGTATGGTATCACGAGACGTTAGACGGGCCTCTGTTGGCGTAAGAAGACACTTAGTTAAGTATTGGTGGGTAGCTCCCACTATTTTTGATTTGATTTGGGTCTTTGATTCGGCTATTGCAAAAGCCGAAGCCGAGGGGTGAGCACGTTTGTGCTATATTATTTGATTTAACACCTTGATGATTGTGAACAGTCCAGTGAAATAACGATGCCTGGTCTGAGTAAGTTTAGAAAGTTTTGTTATTTTGGTTGTGATAGGGATTCCCGGCTGGAGGACTCTTGTTCAATTCCTCCGGTTGGAACTCCCACTTATGAGCTTTATTCTAAACATGGTGTTGGCCCCATTGCCTTTAATGCGGCATGGATCAGATACACAAAGAACGATGGTGTTCTACAGTAGCCACAGAATGGTAGCTTTGAGCCTGACATACTAGATAATATGGAAGCAATTTTGTTTAAAAGAAAAGCCCGGCCGGCTATGTTTGACTCTTTCCGCCTCTGGCGTAAGGAAGCCAAACAGAGAGAAATTAAACAGGCAAAACGAGATAAGAAAACACAAAGTATGAAGATTATACAGGCTGCCTAGCAGTTTAAAGATAATGAGATTAATCATGAAATGGAAATTTCAGAGAGACAGCATCGTATGGCGATAGATAAATGCTATCCGGTGTTGCCTATTTCCCCTTCTGATAAAAGTAAGGATCCGGAGGAAGACCCTTTAATGTCTCACTTATTGAGATTGCCTCCTCCCTATGTATAAGGTGCTAATGCACCCCCATTGTTACAACCAGTCCAGCCATTAGTTGCGCCTCCGCCTGCTCCGGCTCTTCCGCATTTGCCCCTTCCGGTAGTGCCACCCCCACCTCTTCCGCCACCGACTTCTTTGCCTCCGTTTCCTGAACATCAATCTCCTTTGCCTTCGGCTCCCCTTATAACTGTTAATTCTTCTGTTAGTTCACCTAATACCTTGTCCCCTGTTCTTATGTCCTACTGTGCGCAAATGAATCACAGATACTGTCTCTGGGTTTCTGTCTCCTTTCTTTGAGACTTTGAATATGTCTCCGGTTTTTCCTCGAAGACAGTCTCGTAGTCAACTCCCAGGTTCCGACGAACGGGTGGTATTGGACTCTCTCGCTCGCAAATAGATCGAGAAGGGTCTCCAGTATAGTGTGAAAGATATCATGACCACCTTTCATCAGTGGGAGGCGCCCACGCAGAGATATGTATTTAATGTTATGTGTGACACTCTCGCTAAAGAATGGGAGGATATGGATTTGGGTTTACTTCCTCAGGGTTTGTTAGATGTTCAGGCTAATTTCGATAAGGGATTCATTGTGGGTTCTAAGGTTGAGGATGCCGTAAGGACACTTGTCACTTTTAGGTCCTTATTTTCCTCACAGACTTTTTTTGATTCCGATCCTGCTGTTCGGCTGACATCCAAACATTATCCCATGAGAGAGGTTCCTCCAGTGTGGAGAGAAGCGGTTGCACAAGCAGGTGCTAATCCAGCTGTTCCCGCGCACTTCCAACGTATATGGGTACATGTCCCCTGGAAGAGATCTGAAGTTTTGGCTCTTAAACAGTCTCTACCGGATCCTCGTAAAAGCCCTGCTGGCTATTATAAGGAGTTGTCCCAGACTGTTGATGCCTGTATTATGAATTTAGCCGATATTGATATGTTGATGGGGAATGTAGTTCCACAAGCATTATGGGCTCGGATTCGTAGAGAGGATCACGCCCAAGCATTGGGTGGCGATTGGGTTGCTATAATTGCCGCGGATGCAGCTAAGCCTGATGTTTTGATTTCAGAACTCCCTGGTAGGATTATTACTTTAATGAAAACAATGATGCCTGCCTTGCGAGTTAATTGGGATAAATTAGCTGCGTGTAATTAGAAGAAAGATGAGAGTGTCTCTGATTTCTTCACTCGTTTTGAGGAGACGTTTATTGATCACAGTGGTCAGGATATGACTACAGAGGATGGACAGCGATTATTTGTAGATAAATTCGTATTTAATTTACTTCCCGAACTGTCACATAAGTTGAAAGACTCCAAGAGTTCATGGGCTGTTTCTTCTTCTGCCCAGATATTGGCTACTGCTCAATATTATGAGAACAGGGATAAAGAGGAGAAAGATAAGCAAGAGAAGAAGACGAAAGAATTAAAAACAAAGGTTCTTCTGCAACAAGCTTATCCTCCTCCTTATACTCAGCGCCAGTTTCAACAGCCTCCACAGTTTCAGAAGGTGTATCAAAAACCTGAGCCCTTTATTCCGCGACCTTTATTAAGTCTTAACCAATGTGCCTATTGTAGAGAGGAAGGTCATTTTAAGAATAGCTGCCCGGTTTTATTGCAGCGTAAGCGAGAACTATCTGCTCCACAAGGCCGTGGTGGTTTCCAGATAATATACAGGGGTAGAGGTCGAGGTGTGATGCCTCAAGAACAGCGTTCCTTACCCCCTCCAAATTCTACGAACTACTTCGATCAGCAGAATACTCAGTCTACACAGTATTACAATGATGATTATCATGTTGAAGGTGAAAATGAAAGCCTTCACGCTAACTAGGACAGCCATAGACAAAGTGAGGGAGTTGTATCGATTCCAGTAAATCAGGATGGGCCTTATTTCAATGTCACTACAATGGGTGTTTCAGAGCCATTTCTTTTAGATACTGGTGCGATGAGAAGTTCTATCATTCATTCTAAACTCCCTGGGGCACCTTTGTCTGGCTTAACAAATGTATCGGTAGGATTTTCTGGCGCCCCAGTTTGTAACCCGGTCTCCTGTCCTTTGCCTATTTCAATTGGCCCTTATGATATGGAAGCTTCTCTTCTTTTAACGACTGGTTGCGGCGAGAATCTGTTGGGTTTGGATCTATTGAAAAGAATGCATGCAACAATATATTGTTCTCCTTCTGGTGTGCATCTTACTTTAGGTCAAAAATTGACTTCTTCAATGTATTTGTCTAAAGATCAATTCCCACCTGAATTGCTCTCTCTTCCTGCAACGCTCTGGGCTACGGGTCCAAATGATGTTGGTTGTCTTGAGATCCCGCCCTATGTTACTCTCAAGCCCAATGCTAAATTGCCACGCATTCCTCAATACAGAATTTCCAATGAAGGTGAAAGAGCGCTCTTGGATATCATTTATGATTAGGTTCAAAAGGGTGTGATTGAGGAAACGAGAGGAAATGTATGTAATAGTCCTATTCTTCCTGTTCTTAAACGCACTGATCCTTCTAAGCCTCCTGTTTATCGTTTTGTGATTGATCTTCGGGAGGTCAATAAAATTGTTGTACCACAGTCTCCTGTTGTTCCAGATATCACTGCCCTGTTAACTATGATACCTGCCTCAGCGGCTTGGTTTTCTGTTATTGATCTGAAAAATGCTTTCTTCAGCATTCCCATTGCCAAAGAGAGTAGGGATATTTTTGGTTTCTCTCTAGGAGGCTGAAGTTTCCGGTTCAAGCGCGCACCCCAAGGCTATTGTTAAAGCCCCTCCATTTATAGTCAAGCTCTGAAATGTCAGCTCGATGTTTTTCCTTTGCCCCCAGGTGCTACTCTTATTCAATATATGGATGATTTGTTGATTGCTGCTGATTCAGAGGATGTCTGCAAGAATGTGACTGTTGCACTGTTACGTCACTTGTCTGATCTTAATCATAAGGTTTCGCCTTCTAAACTACAATATGTACGTCGAGAGGTTACCTATTTGGGTCATCTCTTATCAAAGGAGGGAAGGCGACTAACCCCAGAACGAATTCAAGCAATTGCGCAAATGTCTGTGCCATCTACACAAAGAGAGGTGCGCGCCTTTCTGGGCATCACTTCTTATTGTAGACAGTGGATACCGAATTTTTCTTTGTTGGCCAAACCTTTGTTAGCACTCACTTTGAAAGACACACCCCAACCCCTTCCTTGGACTGACGAATGTCTGAAGAGTTTTTCTGATTTACGTACTTCTCTGTGTTCTGCTCCTGTGTTGGGTACTCCGGATTACAATAAGCCCTTCACGCTCTATGTCCAAGAAAGAGAGGGTTGTGCGTTATCAGTCTTAACACAACGGTTTGGAAACAAACAGCGGCCATGTGCCTATTTCTCAGCTACGTTAGACCCAGTAGCCAAGGCATTGCCTAGTTGTCTCAAAGCTACAGCAGCAGCAGCGATTTCTATTTGTCAGTCTGCTGGAGTGGTGCTAGATAATACTCTCATAGTTATGGTACCACATGCAGTGGATACCTTGCTAAATAGGACGAAAACACAACATCTTACAAGTGCTCGATTGTCTGGATATGAGCTGACGCTCTTGGCTAGTCATGTGCACATCAAACGATGTAATATTTTAAATCCAGCCACACTGTTACCTCTTCCAGAAGAGAAAGATATTCGGAAACAACATGATTGTTTTCTCCGTACTGAGGAGGAGACAAAAGGCAGGATTGATTTGAAAGATACGCCGTTAGTGGATCCAGATGGGATCCTATGGGAGGATGGGTCTTGTTTCAAACTCCCAAATGGTGAGACAACTTCAGCTTATGCTGTTACCACCTTGTATACAATCGTGGAGACAGCACGCATCAGACATAATTCAGCTCAGGCAGCTGAACTGATAGCTTTGACCAGAGCGTGTGTGTTATCTAAAGGAAAGAGAGTGAATGTGTATACCGACAGCCAGTATGCGTTCGGTGTGGCGCATAGCTTCGGTCGTTTATGGAAGGAAAGAGGATTCCTTACCTCCCACGGTACTAAAATACAGCAGGGTCAATTGGTAACTGATCTTCTTGAGTCACTTGTTTTGCCTACCCAGATAGCAATTGTGAAATGTAGTGCGCATAAGAAGATTACTGATGATGTTGGTCGCGGAAATGCTTTTGCGGATGAGGTAGCAAAAAGGACAGCCAGAGATGCTACAAGTCGCGTGTATGTTGCGGGCCCTGCGAATTGGGTCAGGGAAAGAGGGATGTGTGAGGACACAATAGAAAGTGTGAGATCGATTCAGGGAGATGCTACAGAGAAAGAGTTGAGAAAGTGGAAAGAGAGTACAGGAATGTTAGACGCAACAGGATGTTGGATAGAATTGTCAGAACACCAGCGTTGGCTGTTACCAGACGCTTACGTACTGCCTGTAGTTACTATGGCGCATGGTCCAGCCCACATCAGTGCAAAAGGAATATGTAAACTTCTGGCTCCAGTGTGGCTGAACGAAGGGATTCCAAAATGTGCAGATAATGTGGTGAAGCATTGTATCATTTGCTTGATGTACAATCCGGGAAAGGGAACCCCAACTCCGGCAGGTCATTTTGCTCCCCCAACATATCCTTTTGAGGTGTTGCAAATTGACTACATTCACATGGATCGATGTAACAATCTTAAATATGTTCTGGTAGTGGTATGTGCCTTTTCCAGATGGATAGAGGCTTACCCCCTGAAAGACAACACTGCTTTGTCCACTGCCAAGGTTCTTCTAAAAGAGTTCTTCCCTAGGTTTGGTTTGCCGCGCATTGTCTGGAGTGACAATGGAAGTGAATTTGTAGGCCAAATTATGCTAAAGGTGTGTACCGGTCTTGGTATAAGGCAGAAATTTCATGCGGCAAATCATCCTCAGTCCGCGGGTTTGGTAGAGTGCTATAACGGCACTCTCAAACTTAAGCTTGCAAAAGTACAAGCCAGCACAGGTCTTAATTGGCCCGATGCTTTACCTTTGGCTCTCCTGTCCACTAGAACAGCTGTACATTCTCGTTTGGGACTCAGCCCACACGAGATTGTTTTCGGGCGCCCAGCTAATGTATGGGGAGTCCCTCGCCCTAGAAAGTATTCTAATATACAGTATCCAATGCTGATTGACTATTTACATGACCTCACCACTAAATTACGTGTTCTTCACCAACAGGTTCAAAACGCTTTACCAGAAGCCTCCACAGACCCAGGTCATTCTATCCAACCTGGAGACTGGGTCTGTGTGAAAAATTTTCAGAGGACAAAGAATTTGGAACCTCGCTGGAAGGCGCCTCGACACGTTCTCCTGACAACTCGCACAGCAGTAAAAGTCGAAGGGAAAAAGAACTGGATCCACGGCGTGCACTGCAAGAAAGTGCCCTTGCCTTTTGATCAGTGGGTTCGTACGGGTATAGGTGATTCTGAAGGAGAAAAAGTCCCCCGATTCATACCTTTCAGTAGTGCACACCTGGATGGAACTCGATCGGAGAAAGAAGATGACGATAATCTACGAGAAGCCATACCTTCCCATCTCCGAATAAACTCTACAGAGCCACAGACCCTATTTCAAGACCAAACTGTACCAACAAGGACTAGATACAATTTAAGACCTAGATTGGTCAAGGACACCTGAGATTTTCATCTCTTCTGCTACATTTATCATCTGTCCAGGTTGCAGGGTCACGGTAGGAGTCTTGGTTTGTGACCTGTATAGTGGCTAGGCCCCCAGGACTTGCAGTGTCATAGGACGGCTAATAATCACAGCCAAGTGAGTAAGGAAGATTGCCGTGAGCAACAATTTTAGAGGATGGATGTTAAATTAGGAAAGAAGGATAATAAGGAAGAGATGAGAAAGAAATATTGTAAAATATTGTACAGTCGATGTGGCGTAACATTGTGTGTTTCTATATTTTTGTGTATCTTATTGACTTGTGTAGATTGGGTTATTCATGCTATGCAGCAAAAAGTTGTCCCTAATTCTATCTCTTTGCCTCTTCATTCTACTATCTCCCCACATCAATTATATACACTTCCCCAACATGAACTAATCAGGAGAACAGAATATTTTAATAATTCATTTATCCAATTGTTGCACCAACACCAATTGGTAGTCAACACAACCGACTGTTGGGTGTGTGGACTTATGCCTCATACACAGATAAAGGGATGCCATATTTAGTCCTTCCATTCCGCTTGGGCTTATTTTGTAATATTTTCAAATGCATATCAGAGCCGATTTAGACGTCCAGTTGGTTCCTATGGTAGTAAGCCAGATTTTAGTCATAATTCTCTGATAAAGGGAATGGTGGCTATGACTAAAATTGTGGAGAATAATAAGGTTCCTGATGACGAAAGACAGACATATACTAATTGGAACGTGACTCGTTACATTACTAGCCTTACAGATAAAACTAAACAGGGAAAATCTCCACCAATTTGGACTGTCCCTCATCAAGGTAATTTCTGTTTACAAATGAATGGCCAGACTACTGACATTGGACAAAGACTGGCTGCCCCACCTTACTGCTGGCGTAAAAGGTTTGTTATCTTTATGGGGCCAAACACATGGCCCCATGAAGATGACAAACATTTTAGCACAAAAGGAAGTCAGGCGAGCCAGTCCAACTGAGATGGCTCTAAAAGAGAAAAGCGTCTCTGGCTTCTCTGGTGACTTTCACAACCGTGGGCGCTATACCCCGACATTGTCATGTGAGAGCTTGTGTCTCACTCTTTGCCAACCAGCAGGAAGTGCGTGAATCTTCTGGGAGCGAGGCGCACTTATGGAGGAGAGAGAGTGTATCCCCCACAAGCATGAGAGTACCTCTGAGGCACGTGACAGTGAGTGCACGTGTGAGGGCGTGTGAGATCCGCAGAGCCGTGTTTTTTGTCTTTGCAATTTTATATAGCTCGAACTCAACCCAGAGGTATCATGGCGCTATACACGAGCACCAGCTATTGCAGACGGGCACATCCATGTTTTGTTAGGTGTGGGGAGATGAAGTGATTTGCCCAGAATCACAAGAGGTTGAGCCGCAGAGACTCGAACCTGGTAACCCAGCTTCGAGGTCATATTCTCTAACCGTTAGGCCACATCTTAATGAGTCCAGCCTGCAGGGACAGGGGCCCATGTACTTTCACTCCAGAGTGTGTCACTCCTGGGCGTGTCACTCTTAAGTTTGTCAGTCCTGTGTGTCTCTCCTGAGGTTATCACTCCTGGATGTCTCACTACTGGGTGTGTCATTACTGAGTGTGTCACTGGGGCGTGGTGCAGAGCAAACAACCCCGTACTGGTCACCATGTTCTATTTGTATGCCGATGCTTGTTTAAACCCGAGAGGCGCTTGGTGGGTGCTATACCCCAGCCTTGTCACGTGAGAGCTTGTGTCTCACTCTTCGCCAACCAGCAGGAAGTGCATGAATCTCCTGGGAGAGAGAGGCACTTATGGAGGGGAGAGAGTGCATCCCCCATGAGCACAAGAGTACCTCTGAGGCACGTGACAGTGAGTGCATGTGTGAGGGTGTGTAAGATCCGCAGAGCCGTGTTTTTTGTCTAGCAGTTTTATATAGCTCGAACTCGACCCGGAGGTATCATGGTGCTTTACACAAGCACCAGCTGTTCCAGATGGGCACATCCATGTTTTGTTAGGCGTGGGGAGATGAAGTGATTTTCCCAGAATCACAAGAGGTTGAGCCGCAGAGACTCAAACCTGGTTACCCAGCTTCGAGGTTGTATGCTCTAACTGTTAGGCCACATCTTAATGAGTCCAGCCTGCAGGGACAGGGGCCCATGTACCTACACTCCAGAGTGTATCACTCTTAAGTTTGTCTGTGTGTCTCTCCTGAGGTTATCACTCATGGATGTATCACTACAGAGTGTGTTATTACTGGGTGTGTCATTACTGAGGGTGTCACTCCTGAGTGTGTCACTGGGGTGTGGGGTAGAGCAAACAACCCCATACTGGTCACCGTGTTCTATTTGTATGACAATGCTTGTTTAAACCGAGATGCGCTTGGTGGGCGCTATACCCCGACTTTGTCACGTGAGAGCTTGTATCTCACTCTTCGCCAACCAGCAGGAAGTGTGTGATTCTTCTGGGAGCGAGGGGCACTTATGGAGGGGATAGAGTGCATCCCCCATGAGCACGAGAGCATATCTGAGGCCCGTGACAGTGAGTGCACGTGTGAGGGTGTGTGAGATCCACAAAGCCGTGTTTTTTGTCTTGTAGGTTTATATAGCTCGAACTCAACCCGGAGGTATCAGGGCGCTTTACACGAGCACCAGCTGTTCCAGATGGGCACATCCATGTTTTGTTAGGCGTGGGGAGATGAAGTGATTTGCCCAGAATCACAAGAGGTTGAGCCGCAGAGACTCGAACCTGGTTACCAAGCTTCGAGGTCGTACGCTCTAGCCGTTAGGCCACATCTTATTGATGCGCCCACGTCACGCGATATGTGGTGGGGGAGGGGGAGAAGCGAGAGTTGTGTGCGCGCGGCCAATGCTTGCAAAAACAAGCATTGAAAATGCAATAGGTTTCGCCTTTGATTAAGTTAAAGCCATTTACTTTGCTAATGGTATTGTGTAGCAAAGCAAATGGCTTTAACTTAATAAAAGGCGAGACCCATTGCATTTTTAATGCTTGTTTAGTCATGCTTTACATTATCGTGGGTGGCAGCTTTAACATATGTATTAGGCATATTATAGAACTGCATTGAGAAGTACTTATTTAAATAGTTTTTTTGTACAACTAAACTGCAGGATACTTATGAACAATACTAATAATAGGGTACCAAATTAAACTGGCAGAGAATTTAACAGAAGGATTGGGATGGTATAAACACATGGCAACAGCAGCTGGTATAACATGGTTAAGGATGAAGTTCTTCTTTATACATATATTAGAAATACGTGACTACATTCGTATATGAGCGGAATGTTATTTCAAATTAAATTGCAGACTAAAAACATATTTCTTCACTAATAAAGAAAATGTATGCACTTTAAGCAATAACTAAACTTAAGTCTTGGTAACCCGCTCACATCAGGGTTATTTTTGGTTCCACCTCACAGGCTTGGATCATTCGGGAACCCAATTTATGTTCCCTGAAGTCAGTGTGCGTTTTGTATGCGTATATATAAGGGTTGCTGTGCCTACTACGGATTAAATACGGTAGAGTGTATTAAAAAAGTCTCAAAACGCATTTTGTTACCTTTTTGCACACTTTGCTGCAGAGCGAAAAGCTAACCTTTGGCCTGTTTCTGCTATTGTTTAAATACCACCACAAACAACAACTTTTTAAAAGAAGCCTAGCTCAGAATTTCGGTCTGTTTTTTAAGTCCACGAACTGGAAACATGTGTACTGAAGAAATCTGTGTGCACGCAGCAGTCACAGGTACAAATAAAAGCAGGGCTGACTCTGACTTTCATCCTTCCCACTGTTCAAAAAGCATTAGCGCATTACCATTAAGTTAGGTAATAATAACAGCACATATGTTATAGTACAAAAAACTAACAGCTTGTAAAAAGTGGTATGTAAATAGAACATTTTATTATTAAGAGTGATTCCCAAACAGAGGCTGCGGGCCACGCCTCTGCTTGGCGCCAACCAGTAGCGGTCCGTGGAGGGAGTTCCGTGGGGCAGTGAGGCGGGGCGGGGGACGGGCAGGGTGGGGAAATGTAAACACCGGAATATGGATGAACGGAGGTAAGTACACATTTAAATAAATAAAACGAATTTCGTTGCGCGCGCTGCATCACATTTTGCGATGCAGCGCGCGCAAAGGAATTTGTTTTATTTATTTAAATGTGTACTTACCTCCGTTCATCCATATTCCGGTGTTTACATTTCCCCGCCCTGCCTCACCGCCCCACGGAACTCCCTCCGCGGATCGCTACTGGTGCCAACTTTACCTTAGCATAGGCGTACACAAGAACGCTTAGCAACATGTATTTAATCTTGCACCTATAAATAAACTTCACTTGCAGAAAACAGGGTTCCATTCCAAACTATTGCAATAAAATAACTATATAAAAAAGGAGTGATTTTCATGCGTATCCGGAGGGTTGTTTATGCTCTCAACGTTGTACATTTAGCATGCCCTGAAAAGTGCACAGAAATGGAAAGGGAAAAATGTACGAACAAGCAAACACAAATGAGCAACATAAGTAGTTATGTATACAAAAAGAGAGAGCAAGACACGGACAGTGAGAAAGGGACAGGTATAGATAGATACACAAGCATACACCGGGATAGACAGAGATAAAGCAAAACAAGGGCAATGAGAAAGTCTATATAAATAACTGGACAGAGACAGTAAAAGACGGACATATACACAGAAACAAAGAAACAGAGGCACTTGTATTATCGTCACGGTATTACCACTGTCTTTATAACGTAGCCAAAAAGACACTTGGGGGCACCTGTTGCGGAAGGCAACAGTTCCATATACAAGGGTTCAATAGTATATATAACAATGCGTTCAAACATATATACAAAAGAATTCACTGTCAGCCAATGCAGTGCGACATGTTTTAATGCAAGGATTTTTAGGCTCACAACAACACAATTTTAAGTCACTCGAAACATAGTACGTCAAAGTTCCCAAAAAATAACTTTACCGCTCTGTTACATATACTTTACGCCTCTGCTCTGTTAGCGGTAAGAAAAGAAAACAAAACGTGAACACGCAGCAGCAAAACTGAAAGACACCGCACTAATTAAAAACAGATGGCGCCCTGCGCGCCGCTGCTAACTCCCGCAAGGTGGATGCTGTGGAAGGAAACATTTGCTTAAAAAGGAAACTGAAAGACACCGAGCTAATTAAAAACAGATGGCGCTCTGCATGCCGCTGCTCGCTCCTGCAAGGTGGATGCCGTGAGAGGAAACATTTGCTTAAAAAGGTGGAGCATGTACCCGCCTTTGGCCAATTGCATGCTTTCTTTTTGGAAAGACACACGCAAAGGCCAATACAATTAATGCAAAAAAAAAGCCACACTCAGGAATTTTAGAGAAGTCCTGAGTGATTCCAAGAGATAATCTCCTAGAGCAACGCATGCGCACTGCTCTAGGCTCGACCTAAAAAGGGGCTAGATTTAACCCACTTTGCTATCACCCCATTTCACTT
This sequence comes from Triturus cristatus, assembly GCF_964204655.1. Classification (NCBI taxonomy): domain Eukaryota; kingdom Metazoa; phylum Chordata; class Amphibia; order Caudata; family Salamandridae; genus Triturus; species Triturus cristatus. The sequence continues at coordinate 434,482,370 of NC_140581.1, read as the reverse complement.
CTAGACTCTGCTGCTAAAATCATGGGGAAGGTTTTCCTGGGGCATTTAACATGTTGGCTGGATAAAGCAGATATTATACCAGAGTTGCAATAAGGCTTTAGGAAGGGGAGAGGGACCTTGGACCAGTGTATTAACTTAGAGTTGATCATAGTAAAATACGTTGTAGCTAAGGGGGTATGTCTGCACCTTGCCTTTATGGATCTTACATCAGCCTTTGACCGAGTAAATAGATCTAAACTATGGGCGATTCTCCTGGATAAGGGTATTGAACCAGAGAAAGTGGCTTTCCTATACAGATCACATTCAAACCTATTGGCTTCAGTAAGATACGATGAGAATGGCAGCCTGTCAGATTCATGGGAGGTCCGGAGAGGGGTAAGGCAGGGGTGCATTTTAGGTCCCCTGCTATTTACACTATATATTATTAAACTAGGGGAAGCCCTGATAGCCTCCCATGGGGATATTCCGAAAGTGGGTTTTAAGTTCCTACCAACCCTTTTGTATGCAGACTATGCAGTCCTGATAGCACGGACTGCTGTGGGGTTACAACGTCTTCTGATCACCTTTATAGACTTAATAGACTCCCTTGATCTGTCCACCAACCATTCGAAATCCCATACAATGACGATCGGATGTCGGAAGGCTGCCAGAAAGAAAGTTTATGGCAATGGGATTAAACTCATGAAAGTATCATTATTCCCGGATCTCAGAGGGCTCTTCAATGACAAGGGTTCATGGTTAGTTCAGAAATCCCTGGAAAAGAACATCCTATCAAGAGCTGTAGGGGCGACCGTTGATTTTGCTAAGAGGCTCGGGCCAAACCAGTGCATGTTATAGCCAAGACATCGCGAGAAGTGTATCCCTATGGCATGTTATGGGTGTGACGTCTTGGGCTACAAAGACGTAGGGGAGTTTCAAGTGATTGAGAACTTATGCTTGCCTAACCTTTCGCTGTTCCCTCATAGCTCAAACAATAACCAACATGAGGCAGCCGTGTGATATATAAAACTGACAGTGGGCTTGGGCACCATCAGACAAACACCCCTGTCCTTGATGGGAGACACAAACCTCCCCCCTCCGACCCCCCCCGGCTCTTCACTCCCCCGCCACAGACACCACAGTATTCTAACAAACAAACCAGAATCAGCCTCATAACAGGCAGTTACCAAGATACAATCCGTAAACTCTCCGACCCCCCTCCCCCCGATCCCCCCACCTCAGTTACTGTTCTACGTTCCCCCCCCCCCCGACACCCACAAAGTCGGCCTACTCGCATTGGGAATGCACTCATGGACACTATACAAGAAGGTTTACGGGGATAGTGCTGGGGACTGAACACCAACCCACACCTCTGGGAAACCCGCATAAGCAGGCACCAAGGAACCTACCCTTGCACGTAATAGTCCACCTGAAGGGTAGTCCCCATCTCATCTCACTGTTTCTTACCTGTGATGTAAACAATATGATGGAATGGTTGTTCCGTGATGTAATGATACCATTCAATTGCCTGCACTTACCTGTCAACATGTGTTAATAATGACGTGTGACTATGTACCATGAAATGTAAAACTCCCAATAAAGAAATGTAAACAAAAAAAAAAAAACTTTTGCTGTTCCCCCTTTTATATCATCTTTCTCTGGACATGAGAAGGTTGGACTTGGCTCTATCACCGATACCATCGCCTGAGCGCCAATTTTGCGATGGCTAAAAATCTGGTCCAGCACTGCTCTAGAATTAAATCAGCTTGTGATCATGGATTGTATCTCACTCGCTGGCGCACTTAGTATTCCATGTTTAAGGTATGTCAAGAGAATGCGGACGCGTGTGGGTTCAACAGATCTGTTTTCAAACCCAAGACAGCTGCGAGGAGGGGAGCTTACGGTCATAAAAAAAATATTTTTATCTAGGTGGCAAAGTGATAGAGCGGGTAAGGAGTTACCCAAACCCACCGTGAGAAAATATGCTCTGTTGAAAACATGACCCGGGGGGAACACTGCCTGTCCTTTGTAACCAACGCCCACCATCGTTTTTTATTAACAAGGTTCAAGTTATATAAAATTAACTGGTCCCTAGCTGTTCCAAGTGGTTTACATAAACTTGGTGATCTAAAACCCTGACCTTGTGATAATTTTTCGGAGCAAGACATTTTGCACTTTATGTTCTTTTGTGAGTTTTATCAGGTTTTAAGATCCAGATACATCTTGCCGCTGGTGCCAAACAGCAATTTTGCACAAGTAAGACCAGCCCGGATGTTGTCTTCGTCTTTAATTTGCCATGGGGTAGCATGATTTCTTGCGGGGGCAATCAGACATAGGAATAAACGGTTTCCATTTGATTAGTGGCTATCCACTACTTCATTGTAGGGAATGCAAAGGGTTTGACTCTTTGGGCCCGATTCACAGAACTAACTTAAGACAAAATCCTAAACTTACTACCAATTTGGTATTCACAGAAGGCACTTACTCATTTTGGTATTCACAGAAGGCACTTACTCATTTCGGTATTCACAGAAGTTAGGAGTCCTAACTTTAGGACTCCTAAATGCCTTCTGTGAATACCGAAAGTCTTAAAATTAGGATTTTTCTCAGTTTAGTAGTAGTATAGTTAGTACTCCTAACTTTAGGACTCCTAAATGCCTTCTGTGAATACCGAAAGTCTTAAAATAAGGATTTTTCTCAATTTAGTAGTCCTAAAGTTAGGACTCCTAACTTTAGGACTCCTAAATGCCTTCTGTGACTCCCGAAAGCCTTAAAATTAGTATTTTTCTCAGTTTAGTAGTAGTATAGTTAGGACTCCTAACTTTAGGACTCCTAAATGCCTTCTGTGAATACCGAAAGTCTTAAAATAAGGATTTTTCTCAATTTAGTAGTCCCAAAGTTAGGACTCCTAACTTTAGGACTCCTAAATGCCTTCTGTGACTCCCGAAAGCCTTAAAATTAGGATTTTTCTCAGTTTAGTAGTAGTAAAGTTAGGAGTCCTAACTTTAGGACTCCTAAACTGAGAAAAATCCTAATTTTAAGACTTTCGGTATTCACAGAAGGCATTTAGGAGTCCTAAAGTTAGGACTCCTAACTTCTGTGAATACCGAAGTGAGTAAGTGTCTTCTGTGAATACCAAAATGAGTAAGTGACTTCTGTGAATACGAAAATGGTAGTAAGTTTAGGATTTTGTCTTAAGTTAGTTCTGTGAATCGGGCCCATGGTTTGCACTTTACTTATTTGGTATTGTAAAATTGCACTTGCACGTTTTTTGTATGACTGACTGGTGTAGTTACACTTACCGTGGATTTTTATTGACACAGCCAGAGGTAATGCCAGGGGCTGTCTGGATCATTTCCCTGCCTACACAACCGACCCTAAGATTGAGGTTTTTGTTTCAGGTCTTAGGCTGAGTATTCACCCGGATCCCATATTGATTCTCAGTCTTTGAAGTTCCCTTCTTCTTAATTTATTGTGTTTTAGACATATTTTAAGGATTGCTGCTAATTTTTTTAATGAATTTTCTATTGTACTTTGTATTTTATCCCGCTCATGTATAATCGTGATTTTATCTGTCTGTGGCTTTTTTTATTTGTAAGTCTGTTTCTCTGCTTTGATGGCCGAATAAAGAAACATTGATTGATTGATACTAGTATACTCTTCTAGTGCTGGGAATCTTGCCGAGATAGAGGAGACCTGCAATAATCAAGCTCTTCTCTGTCATATTTGCTTTTTCAAGAAGAGGAGGAGGATGACCTCCCCTACAGGGACTCTGGGAGGTAGCCCTGACTCAGGGAGGAGTTTTTGATTTGTAACTATGGCTGGTAGAGGAAATTGAAATGTTCCTTGTCTAGAGATAGTTGGGTAGGGTCAAATGAGAAATTTGAAGATTTCGTTTTAGCAATGACTCTCTATAAAGTATTTGATTTCATGGCATAGGGGTAATCCCGATAATTGAGAAAATCTTTGGGGTGAAACTGACACTTTCTGTTTTATCACACAGGTGTGACTTTGGCTATGTCCTCCCTGATTAACATGATTTTGTTGGAGAAGTGGAAGGCTAAGCCATTACATTTGGATAAAGAGAGGGGAATATAGTTGACTCTGTGAGCTGTTTTTTATGATCCGAAAGAGTTCTCAATTTGGTGTTTGATGTTTCCATTTTAAGTAAGTGGATATAGCACATAACAGAGTTCCCTAGTAGGGTTTTCTGACAACTCTGGGTTTCAGAAGGTCGGCACACATTGGACATTTTCACCAATGCCTTTCAGAGGCCAACCAGAAAGTTTTTTGCCTCATGTTTAGTGTACTTCGACCTTTTCAATCTGGAGAAGGTGGGGCTCTTTTGTCCCAAATGCCAGAGACTGCAGAATTATAATATATGCTCTTCTACTAGCTTAGATTGGTCACCATTTGGCGCTGTTTGTAATTTTAAAGGGTGTATCAGGGAGACTAGAGCCTTTTTGTCAATGAGTTTGAATCCTCTAAATGAACAATTTCTGTCCCTGGTACAGCATTGGAAGAGTCAGTATTTTAAAAGAATGAAGAAATAGTCTGCCATTCCAATCAGAAACAATTAAAGGTGTTCATGAGGTATTTCCTTAAGAAAACCTGATCGTTGCTAGGGCCTTCTTGTTGGTATGGAGTGCACAGTTGCAAGGTGTCTTTGGGGCATATTTACAACGAGGCGATAAAAAATTATCGCCGCTTTAGCTGCCGTTTTCGGCCGAAAAGCGGCGATAATTTTATCGCTATATTAGCAAAGCCACGCTAACGCGTGAAACCTTGCTGTAGCGTGGGGATGTCTAACGCCCAGCTTTGCATCTCTAATGAGATGCAAAGTGGGCGTTCCTGACCTGACATGACAGGAGAAATGTCGCTAAGCGACATTTTTCCTATCATCAAGCCCCACGCTATGAAGCATAGCGTCAGGAAAAGTAGCGATAACACCTGTTATCGCTACTTTCCTAACACCTGCTTCAGGACTGACTTAGCCATGATATCCTATGGAAGGTGGATATCATGGCTAAGTTTGTGAGTCCCTATCAACTAGCTAACGTGAGATTATCGCTGGGTTTCCAGCGATAATCTCACGTTAGCCAGTTAGCGCTAGGATTTTTATCGCTGATGAGATAAGCGTTGCTAATAGCACACTATCTCAGCGATAAAAATCGGCGCTAGCCGGCGATAATTATCCGAGCGCTAAGTGCGCTCAGCGATAATTATCGCCGGTTGTTGTTGATATGCCCCTTTGTTTTTTACTAGTGGTGTTTGAAATCTTACAGAAAAATCTGACCACCAAAGGAGATAAGTTAATCAGTCCAAAGATCAAGGAAACTATAAAAAAAAGTCTGCCTGCTGCAAGGTGGGCGCTATAAGATGTTAAAGCCTCAGTGTCTTTATGCTGTGTTAAATTTTCACAGAAAAGCATTGAAATGAGAGGTTTCTTGAATTTACCGGTTTGTATTTAAGGGGCTCCTTGAAGAATTCAAGGATTTGTCAGCTCTGCGAAAGTGGACGACCTTTCCGGGTGGTAGGATAAGATAAAATAGCAGGATGAGCAGAACCAGGTTGCTATGAGTGCAATACTGTCAAGTTTAATGTCTTACATGAGTACAGATGTGAGAGCTAGATTAGCGAGCAGAGGCCTACAATTCAGAAGGGCCGCTTGAAGGGGATGTGTAGTAAATAGGATAATGGGTGGAGAGGAGGGGATTCTTAAGGGGTTGCTTGGGCCTACTTGTCTTTGTGTCTAGTACATAGAATTCTGGGGATTGTGGGAATAGGGTGTGATAAGGGTTCTAACATCATGAGTATTTGGATTTGTCAGATGCGTTAAAGGGGATGTGCTTAGATGAATGATCAAAAGTGTAGGGATTGGTATCAGTGTATTGCTCGTCAAGAACAGGTGTAGTGAGTGAGGGGTAACTGGGGTTGGTGTTTGGTGGAAATATCTCAGCGTTACTACATCATATTGGTACCACAATGGAACATTCCTTCCAATTAAGTATACGTTCAACACACTATCTTAGAAAATTGGGAGCCTTAAATGAGACACAACAGCTGCAACACAGCACTTGTGTTGATCATATTAACCACATATAACTTGCAAAATTTTTGATGAGACTTGAACAAGTTTTTTAAATGCACAAGTGCACAAGTTTACAATTCATTTTTAAATGACCCATTGTGCCCATCAACCAAAAATTACCAATTGGGCTACTATTCTGCATTCAGCAAGTCCCAAAGGAGGAGGCAAAATGTGCATGAGCAGACCAAGCTGCAGTTCAGGACATATCAATTACATGACGAGCGAGTGCATAATATGGAAATATGAACAATATTCAATCCAGTCTAAACTGTGATTAGTTTACTAGAAATACCTGCAGATGCCTGGAGAAGAACTGGAGAAACAGCAAGACACCCGAAAACTACACCCCTACAAGAACGCCATGACGGAATATCACCAACGTCTCAGAACCACCAAAAGGACCTTCATCCACAACAAAATCCTCGCCAACTCCAGCAACTCCAAGGCACTCTTCAGCGTCATCCAGGAATTCGCTAAGGCCCCCAGTGAAGCCACGGACATCATCTCTTCCCAGGACCTCTGCAACCAGCTCTGATCCTACTTCCACCTGAAGATCTAAAACCTCTACGGCAACTTCAACAACCATAGACTGACTCCACAACCTCCCGCCCTCTGGCAACAACAGCCAGCCCACCATCTCCTCCTGGACACCGATCACGACGGAAGAGACCGCCTTGACAATGAAAGGCATCCACTCAGGGGCCCCCACAGACCTCTGCCCAGCACACATCTACCACAGAGCCATCACAGCCATCGCACCAAAATTACTACGCACCATCAACGCCACCTTTGAGACCGGCAGTTTCCTCAATGACTGGAAATGCTCAGAAGTCAGGCCCCTGCTCAAGAAGCCCTCAGCAGATCCAACAGACCTCAAGAACTACCGGCCCATCTCGCTCCTCCCCTTCGAGGCGAAAGTCGCTGAGAAGACTGTCAACACATAACTGACAAGGTTAATAGAACAAAACGCCACCCTCGACCACTCTCAATCCAGATTCCACAGCAACCACAGCACTGAGACCACCCTACTCACCGCCACAGACGTTATCTGCATCCTACTCGACCAAGGCCACACGGCAGCCCTGATTTAGCAGCATTTGACACCGTCTCCAACCACACACTCGCCGCCAGGCTACACGACTCCGGTATATAAGGAATCCCCCTCAACTGGATCCGATCGTTCCTCACTGGCAGAAGCCAAAGGATCAGCCTGCCACCCTTCCTCTCCGAACCCACGGAAATCAACTGCGGAGTGCCCCAGCATTCTCATAGGACTTTCAAATGGATCCCCCGAGGCAAGGAAGACCATCACCCACGCACTCATTACCAGTAGACTGGACTACGGAATCGCCCTCTACACTGGAATAAACAAGTCTCTACTCCTCAAGCTCCAGACAATACAGAACACCGCCGCCAGACTCGTCCTTGGTATCCCTCGACACAAGCACATCAGCCAACACCTACGGAATCTCCACTGGCTCCACGTCAAGAAAAGAGTCACTTTCAAGATACTCACCCACGACTACAAATGACTTCACAACACCGGACCCCAATACCTCAATGACAGACTCACCCTCCACGTACCCAAAAGAAACCTCTGATCCGCCAACCTCGTCCTCGCTGAAACCCCAAGCATCCGCAGAGCCAAAACAGAAGGGAGAGCCTTCTCCTACATTGCGGCCAAGTCCTGGAACAAGCTCCTGATCGACATCAGACACGCCCCCTCCCTGAAAACCTTCAGGAAGGCTCTCAAGACCGGGCTCTTCGGCTGAACGGAACTGCTGACCTCCGCCCCACCCCCCAGTGCCTTGAGACCCTCATAGATGAGTAGCGTGCTTACAATGTCCCTGACTGATTGATTGAGATTGAACGTTTCTCCCACTTAAGAGATTCTTGTATAATAGGAACGTATACCCTTAGTATATAAAAAGAGAAGGCCAGTTTTAATGAAGTTCAATATGAGACTAACAGCCTTATTACAAGTCTGGCAGTCTATCGACCGGCAGACTTGTGATGGTGGTGTTATGTCCACCGAATTACTACTTTCTGAGTCGTTCCAGCTGTGGACCGCCAGCTGCACCTAGTAACCGCCGTTCCATGGCGGTGCCGAGGCAGAGGGGCAATGCAATGTGCGGAGAGGGACTGGTGCAGTTCCACTGAGCATCTTACGAGTTCCACTCACCGCCAGCCTTTTCATGGCAGTGAGGCCGCCACGAAAAGCCGGGTAGTGGGGGAACAAATGGGATCTTACAGGGCCCTTATACCGCCCAGCCACGGGGATACATTCAAAGGGACACAGCATGTGCCACCTGTCTGTTTGCACCCCCAGTTTCAGCATGGCATGGACTTCACAGTCCATGCCGTGATGTAACATTTTTACCGTTCCCATTGCGGTGCCCTTTTTCAGGGTGCCACCGTTGGAAAGGCAAAAAAATCATTCGCCTGCAAGAGTTGAACTCATAATCAGGCGAGTGGTCCTTGTACGGATTTGGCGGTGCTGTGCCGGCAGAGAGCTGGGACAGCACCGCCAATGTCATAATTGGGCCCTAAGAAATTTGTCACTGTCAGGGTTAGTGATTGTGGCATTCAACAGACATTTCTGGCTAGACCAGGAATAAATTAGATATATATGGCATTGCTACCTGAATCCTGGAATATGATGTAATGTGAAGCTCTCTTCGTTTTAGATCTGGTGGATATATTAAGATAATGGGAATATGCAACAAAGGGGAAAATCTCAGTACAGAGAGATAACCCAGTAGAAGATGTCACATTAAGTGTAAAACGTGTGCATCAGTATGCCATCTCATTTGATTGACAGTACATTAAGGAACAAAATTATCATTGGGGCAAAATCAGCATGAGTGGGGAAAGCCTTTAGCGATGCAAATCAGAAGTTTGTAAAAAAAAACACTTAAGTGCAAAATGGCCTTTTGTGTAATGTAATCATGACTGTTATCACATTTAGATGCAAACACACCCTCGTGCAACATTAGAAGTGGTGTAGATACACTTTTAGCACCACAAATTACATGTTGGAGCGTCCCTTCAATTGTTAAATCCAGCCTCTTCATTCATGCTGTGCTCTGTTAGCCTGTTTGCAACTGTGCCTCCCAAATGGAGCCTTTTTGCATATGTGGGGACTTCCAGGTATATGTGTATGTATATCTGATATTGGATATTTGGGCATCTGCTGGTGGTTTTGTGTGTGTGTGGTCTAAGGACTGTGGCTATCTGATGGTGTGCTTAGGTGTTATGGTATGTGTATGGAGTTGATGGTTGGTGTGCTTCTGGGCATGGAGTGGTGTGGCTGGACATCTGCTGGTTGAAGTATGGGCATCTGGTATTGTGTGGTGGCATTGCTTAGTACACTGGTGTCTGATGGTATGTGTGATTATGTGTGAATAAATAAACAATGAAGGGAAAGCCTTGTGCAATGGTTGGGGAGAAATCAATCATTAACTTCATGCTTTTTCACTTCTTTTCGCTAGGCTTACAGGCAGGAGGGTTCTTACAACCTCCCCACACAATGGTCCAGTGAGGGAAAGCATGTCCTCCTCTCCCCATACCTAAGTCAGAGCATTCAAGTATATTTCTTCCCTTGCTTTACTTAAGATACTTATTTCTTTCCACTGCACTGGCCAAATGTGGAGAGAAGTTTTCTTCGATTGTTACATTTTCTTATTCCACTGAAGTTATCCATGTTTTATATTCTTAGGATCTTGTATCCAATTGTATTAGTTTCATGCTCAAAGTATATCACAAGGCTCGCACCTCAGTCCTACCTTGTTCAATGTCTATATCATGCCTTTTCGTCACATAATTCATTCATTTGACCTCCCCTTAATGTCATATGAAGACAACACTGAAATTGTTTTCATTTAATGATGACATCAGTTCAGATCCATATTCTCTCTATCCTTGCTTGTCAGCAATCATAAAATGGAAGGCAAAAAAATAATTTTAAGTTCAAAGATGACTATTTGACAAACTCATATTTGACTGACATCCTTGTGTCCTGTCCTCAACTGTGGCACTGGAGTTAGGGGCAATTTTTACTCTGGCCAGCTAGGACACTGAAGAACCTTTGCTTTGTATTTGATCAATCGCTACCTTTTTCTGACCAAATCTGGAGAACATCCCTCTACTCGAATTGGAAATGTTCAAGAAGGGGGATGCTAATTTTCTTACCTGACAGCTAAATATTATAACATAATATTATAACAACATCCTAGCTTCAATAAAATACTTGAATATCTACTTTCTATTTCACAAAAAATTAAACAGATATCTTGTACATATACGTAATCATACTGTACCTTATGTATGTATAATATGTGGTATTTTTTATAGCACGAACCTAGCCAAAAGGCAGCAGAGCGCCGTACAGGGTCAAAGGCAAGCATATAACGTCGAAGTCCAGATCATCTTTATTCTGCATCATTTTTGCCATAAAAGTATAAAATATAGTACAAAATACACAAAAGTTCAAAACAAGCATTATTTATAAAATAAAGATCATTACAATCGCTGAGATCAAACAAAAAACAGCCAATTTAGAGGGTTACCAGCTCATAGAGATTCCTTTTTTGCAACACGCTCCTAATAAAATTGAAAACTGCAAAGCAGATGTTTCTTGAATAAAAGCATTATGAAATCTCCATTGTGGGTTACTAGTCCATAAACCCAGCCTGACACAATAGTGGAGCTACAAAGGCAACTCTCAGGCCTAAATATAGAGGGCAAAATTGCACAAAATGACACGTATTCTGATTTGTAATTTGATCACAAGGACATGGTGTTAAGTCATGCTTCCATATACATGGTTTTGGGAAAGCAACTTTAAAATTGATAAACTTCAGTTCAAAAAGAGTAAAATAAAAATGGTGGGGGGTGCTTTTACACTAGATCAAATATGGTTCAATAGATTTTGTCATTAATATGTGGACATACATCTCCACATTTTTCAATTTCAATGCACCCCACACTCTTTCATCCATGCACAACTCAGCGTGACATAAAATTACAGTGGCCTTCGCATCGGCCAAATGTGTAGACAATTTGCCAGCAATTCATTTAACCCAAAATTGTAAAAGGATTATTTAATATACATAAGCCATGGTATGTTAGGGGAATTTTGGAGAGATAGACAGTCAACAATACACTTTCTCACAAGCTCCGGATTCAACCAACATTTCATCCACAATAGTGGGAGAAGGGTAATTTTTATCTGGTCCACCATATAGGGTATGCCCACCTCTTCATGACAGACAAAATTTGCAGTGTTTATTGGAACTGCCAGGAGGTGCATATGAAACTATTTTCAATACATTGAAGAGGGTCCGCATTTTGGTACCCCCACAAACCAGCCCAATATACAGCCTCCATTACACATTTTTTTTAAACAATGCAGACATCTTCGGCAGGGATTAATGTTTTAAGTTCCTAGAAAAGCAAAAAATAGCTTCAGTATTCCTACCCATTTGTTGGTGTTTCATATGTAGATGCGCTTTCCATCTAAGGGAGGAGTTACAAATTATACCTATATAGCTGAAATTATTTGTCCTTTTGAGCCCCCCCCCCCCCATTCTAAAGTGCCTTGTTTGTGTGTGTATCGGGCCACATGTCATAGTGTTAGATTTTACCTGATTTATATTCAGGTACGAGACCTCCATAAACTTCATAAAGTGATCCAACAACTTCTGGAGACTGTTTGGTGTCTGAGAGATCCATGAAGTCTCGTCTGCGTAAAGAAGTATGGGGATTGATTGCTCAGCAACCTACGGGACACACACCACAAAAGTCAAATCATTGTTCAAATGTTTCACTAGAGTAAGGAGACTCAAATCAACCCCCATTTTCTGCTTCATTCCACAGAGTTTATCTTTATCAACTATATCAAAAACACTTGATAGGGGCCATGTGGATTGCTCCCCCTTTTGCCTTTATGTATTAGCTGATAATAAGATGTAGATTTAGGGCTTGCTCTAAAGTGCCAATCCCTGGTCTAACCCCAAATTGAACAGAGGTTAGAACCAAGTTTCTAGGCGGGCCAAAATTATCCCCCTAGAATTTTGGCAGTAGCATATATCAAGGAGCTAGGCCTACAGCAAGTTGGTGAAGATTTATCTCCTTTTTTTTAAATAGGGATGAGGGTGGCTGACCTCCAGGACTCAAGTATGATGCCCTCAACAGCTCTTCTTAAAACATTTGTAACAACCGGGACTTATAAATGGATGTTTAATTTAAAAGGGTTAACAGGTAGCCCATCAGGACTGGGGTCTTTGCCAGGGGGAGATCGATTTATTACATTCACTACCCCATCCAGTTCTATCGGCATAGTCAGGAGGACATCTAAGGGTATAGACCCGAAAGAGTCATCGGAGTGATACTGGGCACCTTCCCTTGGTTAAAAGACTTCTGTGAAGTGGCTTACTCACTCAGCCTCTGGAATCAACCCTTAGGGGTGTCCTCATCTGAGAAAAAAGGATGGTTTATAACCTCTGGGAATAGTCTGCTGTTCCTTAAAGCTGAAGCCACTGTTAGATCTTCCCAAGCTTTTAACCCTAGCTCTCTATTCCTTTGTTTTTTTTAAGCACATGGTTACTTTCTGGGAGTTAAGGTGTTTTCCCAATATTTAATTTGAGAATAATGCAGACTGGGTTGTGATCACTTCGGCAATTGGGGACTATTTTATGCTCAGACACCAGGGGAACAGCGTCTGCTGAAATTAATATATAATCTATAGTACTTCCTGCTGTTTCACCCGGAAATGTTGGAAACAAATTCATAGATCCTACCCAGGGTGCTCCTGTGATTACTAGATCATATTTAAACAATTGTGTGTTCAGGGCGTCCCCCAATAATTGTGTTTAAAATGTGCCCAGGCAATCCTCCATTGGCAGCCCCACACAACTTACTGTACCCTAGGAAACAGACTGTAATATTAAAATCCCCAACCCATACCAAGATTACTTTCTTTTCTGGTTGGAAATAGAATTCATCTAAGAAATCTTCAAATTCCTCAATCACTTTACACACCTGAGCATTGGGAATGTTATTATAAAAGTTTATCAGCAGGATCTCATGGTTCCCCTTTAGGATTATCTGTGAAGCTAGGAAATGCAAGAAACATCATTTAAATGGCACCTAAACGATTTCCAATTTGACAGACACAAAAGTTGCAAGGCCTCCACGTGGCCTACCCACCGGTGAGGGAAGTGCTGGTTGGAACAGGCCACAACAACCATCAATATGAAAACAGTTCATCCGCCAGGTTTCCTGAACACGAAAAAGGTAAAAGGAAGAAACTTCTTTTGTCAGTCAGGATTTGTTTGTTTAGAGCGTGCTCCTACGATATTCCATCTGATCATAATCAACCCTCTTAGGTGTAGGTGTGTGTTTATGGAGCGGCTGAGTTCTGCAATTTGTGGGTCAGTATCTTGCTGTGAAGTAGATGAGCCAAATGGATATGGTAATAATTGAAACCCCCACTTACCCCAGAAAAAATGCTGCATGAGTACCCTTTGGTTCCCCACAGGTCCCTGATTCCAATATTGGGGGAACGATCACAAAAGGCATAATGCTGCTCTCAGTCCCATAAGCGGCCTTAGGATTGGAGGTGGTAGCAGTGTAATTACTCTCCCTGGTGTTCTGTCAGTTGTTATCCTCCAGGGTGGCCAGAGCCATAAATCTGTTCCCCGTCAGGACCTCAGGATCCATGGGGCATCTGTTTCTGACACTAGATCGGAATTGAGGTAAACTACTGACCCTTTCCATGGCCTGGGGTTCTGAGGGATATCTGTCTCCAGCATTTGAGGAGAAATGGGCACACGTATTCCTAGTGGGAGTCAAGATTAAGTGTCTATAAAAAAACAGGGCTAAAAAATGTATGGGGGTTAATTTCTTCACTCTCAGTCTTGTCCAACCCAGTATTTACCCCGCTATCCAAGGGTTTCAGAAGTTTGCGATGATACAGTCCCCTGGTAAAGGATTTTCAAGGGGACCAATGCCACCCACCAGTCGGCCAAAAATCAATTAATTGAAGAAGTCCCAATGGCCATTGATATTTTGGCTCAACCAATGAGCCACTTATTTTTTTAGCCTTATGTGAACTCCTCAGAATTTGAAGGTAGGGATGAAGCATTTGCAAACACAATCACATGGTGGGTAGAAGCTGGGAGCAGATTAATCACAGGAAGCAGATCTGCTCTACTCTTGGCGTTACTATGGTTTGCTATCAGTCTTGGCAAAAGGGACAATTCCCTGAGCTTGGAAATGTCAAAATTCTCCTTGTGTCTGAGGTGCCAAGTTGTGACCTAACATTTTCTCCCTCCCCTTTATGTGTTGAAAATTTCTATACAAGCACATTCGAAGTTACAGGTAGCTCCCCTTCGCCCTCAAAAGTCTGTCTTGACAAAGTGTTCAGATGGTTTTGTCCAAAGTAAGTAGGCATCCATTCTAAGACATGGTGTCGTTTCAAATCAATTAAATCATTGAAAGCTCCACTTATGTTAGCCCAAACGTTCGCATTAGTATGTATGTATGTATGTATTTAGTTTTTGTACCGCGCAGCTATCACCCTACGGGTATCTTGGCGCTAGGACTGTGATGGGAACAGTACTTTTAAACCAACCAGAAAGTGCAACTACCGAGACAGAAAGAAGGTGAGAAATCAATGAGTTGGAGCCAGGCAGGCGATAGAGAGGTTAGAAGGCCATAGGCCTCTCCCTAGGGAAGAGCCAGGTTTTCAGATTTCACCTGAACTCCATCAAGGAGTTAGCCTGTCTGATATTCAGAGGGAGTTCATTCCAGTATCGTGGAGCCACGGTACTGAAGGCCCTACCTCCCATTCTGGCCTTCTTGATCCTGCCAGTGTTTAACAAAGAGGCATTCGAGGACCGAAGAGTCCTCTGAGGTTTGTACCAAGAAATCTTCTCCTGTAGGGAGATTGGGCCAGTGCCATGTGCTGCTTTATAGACAATGCACAGGGACTTAAATTTGACCCTTTCCCTCATAGGAAGCCAGTGAAGCTCTTTGAGCGCCAACGTGGTTGAGGAGCCCCGATTCCTAGTCAGTGCCAGTTTGGCTGCCATAGACTGGACCCTCTGCAATCTCTGAAAGATGTAAAGAGGGGCTCCTAAATACAGAGAATTGCAGTAGTCCAGCCTACTCAAGATGATACTGCGAACTACTAGAGGTCTTTTCTCCACCGGCAGAAAGGGTAGAATCTGCCGTAGGGCTTTCATAAGGGCAAAACACACCCCCACAGTTTTTGTAACTTGTGAGGCCATTTGCAGATCATTATCGAACATGACCCCCAGATTCCGCACCATAGTCACAGGAACAATGGGCTCCTTTTCTGGGGCCAGTCGTAGGTCAAAAGGCATATCCCTTACTTTCGCTGGGGAGCAGTAAATCACCTCAGTCTTAGCTCTGTTAAATTGCAGGGAGTTAGCCCTGAGCCAGTCCGAAGTCTGACTCATGCATTTATGGAATTCATCCATAGTTATGGCATCCCTTCCCTCTAGTGAGAACACCAGTTGGGTATCATCCGCGTAGTTGACGATGTCAACCCCATGCGCCTTAATGATGGAAATTAGTGGCTGCAAATAGATATTGAAAAGAATGGGGCTGATGGCGGATCCCTGGGGGACCCCATGTTCTCACTCGGAGCTGGCAAAGGAGATACAAGCATATAGCCAACGAGTGATAGGACAGGTAGCTGAATTCTTGCAGGAGAAATACACTGATATTGCATTGTGATATAGTGTTCTCTAAAGAGGTGCATCTTCAACTCTTTCCTAAATGGAAGCACCATTGGGGCAGTCCTGTGGAATACTGGGATGTTGTTCCAGATCCTGGGCGCATAGATGGAAAAGGCCTCCTGTTTGGTGTTTTCTGATTTTACACCTCTTAGTCTCCACTGATGGTGTCCTGGCTGGTGGTCTGCGGACAGTCACCAGAGATGG
This sequence comes from Triturus cristatus, assembly GCF_964204655.1. NCBI lineage: Eukaryota > Metazoa > Chordata > Amphibia > Caudata > Salamandridae > Triturus > Triturus cristatus. The sequence goes on along the minus strand of NC_140581.1, from coordinate 434,466,329 downwards.
TGAGCTGGTCTGCAAGATAAGCAAGTGCTGGTCATGATGGTTTGTAAATGTCATTAAGATGGTGCAGGTTAGCAAACGGATTGAATGGAGTTTCATCAGAATGGGAATGATGTGATTTCTTCAGACTCTGAATGAGACATTCTGTAGCCTGTAGAATGCCATTGTTTTTTGCCAACGTAGCACTTGAGAGCAAAGTTGGTGTTCAAAGCCGTCAAGGTACGTGTCATTGAGCCAAGACTGTAATATTTCTTGCCAAATAAAAGGAATTCTGTCTTGTGGGGATAAGCTTCAGGTAGGCTCTGGACATCCAGGTCTGAATGAGGATCAGTCAGGGTTTGAGGCATTGAATGCCTGGAGCAGAGGAGCATTTCAAGTAAAATTGTGTATCATCAGCAAATTGGTGAATTTTGATGCTGTTATGTGTCACTAGAGAACCAACGGGCTCCAAGAAGAGGTTGAGGGTGACAGAGAAAAATATGGAATACTGGGGGACTCCATAGCGGATAGGGATTTTTTGGGGACCTGGAGGGGCCCAGGTTAAAAAATGTATGTTGGTTCGAAAGGCCGATGGAGAACCAGTGAAGGATAGTGTCAGTGAATCCCAGTTGAGACAACAAGATGTCAATGTGAAAGATTGGTCAACAGTGTCAAAGACAGATGAGAAGTCCAGCAATATCAGGAGGCAGGGGTTATCTACACTTGTGGTCAGAAAAGATTTGTCCACAATGTGTAATGTAGCAGTTTCAGTGCTGCGGCCAGATTGGTAGCCAGGCAAAAGATGATTAGCATTGTTGTGATCTTGGTGTTGAACGTAGACTGCTTTCTCAAGGGTCTTGCTGAGGAAGGGTAGGTCAGTGATGGGTCAGTAGTTGGAGAGGTCATCAGGGCCTAAATGTAAGTTTTGTTAGGAGTGGAACATCTTTTGGGAGGGGGTCTGACAGTGGGAGTGTGGGAGAGAGAGTTTCAACGGAGACAGCTCTGATAATAGGCGAGGGTAAGGCAACATCTTCATTGGAAATGGATTTGAGGGAGTTGAGTACACTAGCAAGATTTGCAAAATGTGGAGTTTTAAAGGATGACCATTGCAAAATTCTTTGAGAAAGGATGAGTGTGAGAGAAGAGGCAGGCTTGGCTTGGTGTTGTTTATGTGCTGTCGGATTGTTTGTATATTTTCACTGAAGAAGAGGTTGGTAGGATTGCAATTGTCTGTGGAGTGTGGGATAGAATGGTCAGGCAGGTGGTTGATGCAGAGCTTGATTGATTTGAAGAGTGTTCTCCTTTGGTTGGTGGCTTCATTTGCTGTGCATGATGACATGAGCTGTCTGCGTGTTACATGGAGGGACTTCAGTATCATGAGGTCATCAGGACTTTGTTTTTATATTTTCTTTACTGTCTGTGGGTGAGGCACTTATTATACTATAGAGTACATTAGCACTAAAGGTTCTGGATTGCATTTGCATGTTTCAATAGGAGTGTGCATGTTCACATTGTTTTCAAAAAGTAATTTAGATGAGCGTTGGTATCAGATCCGTATTTGGCAAGATGAGAAATAAGCTAAAGTATTAGACTGTTCATGGAGAAGCTTGGTCTTCTCTTTCAGGTTGTAGGTAGGATGCTGAACAGGGAGATTGGGATGGTGAGTGGTCTGTCCAGGCTGGGGATATGGATCATTTGCACTGGATTGTTGGTGATGTTAAGAAGACGAGGCTAAGGATGTGGCAGTTGGAACGTGTTGGTTGGGTGGCGTGCTGTACGGCATTGAGTGTGTCAATAAGGTTGAGGAGGGTGTAGCTTATCTTTTGAGTTTGTGTTGTCTGGGAGGTTAAAATCACCAAAGAAGAAGATGTGGGTGGCAAGGAGTCCTGAAAATTCATCAATTAAGTCCCTTTTCTGCACAAGGAGCCTGAAGATGAGATGGAAGGTGGCAGTCTGAGTTGTAGAGTGTGGGAAGAAGAATGTCAGTAGCTCTATGGACTTCAGTGCCTCTTGCTTTCCTAGAGTGCAGGACTAAGAGGACTTATGGATGACAGCAAGGCTTCCTCCCTTCTTATGTGTGTAGTACACACAATGCATGCTGCAGCCTGTGGGAATATGAAGAGCACATCAGGATTGTGATAGGTGATGAAGCCTACAATGTCTAGGGGATAGAGTACTGAAGAGTGATGATTAATTTGCTTGAGTTGGAATGTATGTTCTGTTGTTTGAGGGAGTGTGGTAGTTAGTGGGATGTGAATGAGATTTAGTTTTCAGTCATCCAGCTCTTAGTGTGATTGTGAGGATGGGCAGTATGGTACCATTAATTTCCTAGTGCCAGGATGCCCTTATGGGTAACAAAGAACTTTATAGATGTGGAAACGCATTGTACATTTATGAAAGTGCTTCTAACATAAAGAATATAACTAGAACATGTTCCATGTCCTTCACCTGCTTGAGTTGTAAAATGTCTACAATCTCTAAAAGCTAACACTATGTATAACCTGATTTTAAGATTCACTTTTAGTGTCACTCAGGTTGCATTCTGAGGCTCATGAGATAGAAGAGCTGGTTGTGGAACAAGGGGAATGTTCTACCACAACTCCTGCAGACCTTCATTCATTTGACAAGCTGCAGAAAATTATTAATAATTAGGATGCAGCAGCAGTGTATGCTAGAGATAATCAGTTTGTACCCAAACAAATAAGATGCCAGCCTGATGCCGATGTTCTAAATCTTGATGAAGAGCAGGATGTTAGAGGGTTCTATATGCAGAGCTCTGATTTAGAGGACATTGTGACACATATTAGGTCGAACGTGACCTTCCGCGATCCTGCACCTGAGGAGACTGAGAATGATTATTTCCAACAATAGCAGTGCAGAGAGGCTGAGCAATTGCTAATTAACAGTGCATTTGAGGGGTCACGGCCAAGGGGCCACTCTTTCAGAATAATGAATCTTGGCACTAATGTCCACTGCCCCCTTATTTAGCAAAGTCTTGGCTATGTAAAGGTAGAATCTTACTGGAAACTCCTTTGGAAGAACCCTAAGGTACTTTGCACCACTATGAATCAAAACAATTTTGGATGCCTGGGTACTACACACTGGGGTTCGCAGTTACAAGATTCAGTTTTGCAGTGAGTTTACGACAAACTCCTATGCTGCGATGTCCTCGCCTTCAAAGCTACCTTATTAGGGGTGTAAGAGACAAAGTATCCACTGTTCCAGTACCAAAAGCAGAGCTGTGTAAGCTATATTACAATACAGAAGCAGTCAGAAGGTTGGAGTTCAGTTCTAGATTTGAAAGACTATAAAAATTAAAACAACTGTTCAGTTGATTCTTCCATTCATCATTATGGGGAGACTATCTGGCATCCCTGAATTAAAAAGATGCATATTTGCATGATTCTGGATTATAGGCCAACATTTTTAGTTTGCAGGCATAATGTTTTGCCTGTTATCAACACCAAGGCTATTTAAAAATACTTTGCCCTAGTGGTGATGTTTTTACATTCTGGAGGCAGTAATGTGTTTCAGGATCTTGACCACGTGTTAATTGCTGCTGCCTTATTTACAAGGCTCTCCAGGATGAGCTGGAGAGAGTTCCAACATCATCCGGTGCAGGATCTCCAGTTGATCGTGTCTCTTTTCGAACCATTCTAGGAAAAGTTGCCTTCCTCAAAATAAGAAAACAAAAATGAATGACCTGTCTGACAGCCTTGTTACTAGTGGTAATGTGGTCTTGCTGTCATCTTCTACATCTTGTCTAACAGCTGTCTCATTGAATTCCAGAATCAAAGAACTAGTCGTTAGTTCCAATCTCTGAGCAAATTCATCAGAAGTTGGCTTGGAAGTTTCTTCCAAAGGAAATTCCCACCTATAATTATTTCAAAGGATGATAGTCTTTTGGATTGGGTGGAATAATAGTGGATTATCCCACCCAGGGTAAGTGGTTTCTGGATAAGAGACAGATGTCTGGCAAATGGAGGGAATAATCATTTAATCCTTCCACATTTTCAGATCAAATACAGGGCAAAGTGGTTTGTGTCAGGACAGACAATCAGGTAGCCCTGTTCTACATCAACCATCAGGGCAGTCCAAGTTTTCTAATTCTCACAGCTGTAGCCAGAGAGATATGTCAGTGGGAAGAGGTCAACATTCTTCATCTCATAGCTCTAGACCTTTCGGGGAAAGGAGAATATGGGACTGCTGACTGTGGTATTTAAGTATTGTGTTTGCATGTAAGGTATTTAGAGTGTAAGGGCATTCTAGCCCATCTATGATATGTTGAGGTTCCATGGTCAGAGGCAGTTACAAGTGGACTGGACCTGCAGCCTGACATATGGATGAGATATTCTTTGAATAAAGAACCTACTTCCATCTTAAAGGATTTGCAGTGCTTTATTACACTGGCGATGAGCAGAGAAGATCATCTAAACATATCCCTACTCATATTTCACACGTTTCTTCAACTTTTTTTTCAAAGGAGTTTGTGTGCATGCCTTTCGGTTTGGTGTTCACAGCTCCTGTGTTTCAATGTGTCATGTATCTGTTTGGAAATATTTAGGGAGTCAAGTGCTTCCAAGATGACATTTTGATATATGGGGAATCTTTGAAAGTTTATGACGAGAGAGTGAGGCAGGTGCTGAGCATATTGAAATTGAGTGGTTTAACTCTAAAGTTGAGTAAGTGTGCATTTGGAAAGACTGAAATAGAGTATTTGGGTCATGGGTTCAATGCAGATGGAATTTACCCTAAGGATGAGTTGGTCATGTCTCTATTGAACTTGAAAAGTCCAGTAAAAAAAGATCAATAGTTGTCTTTCCTAGGCATGTTAAAGTGTAATGCAAAATGAATTCCCAATTTGGCTGCTAAGACACTTAGGGGCTGATTACGATGTCGGGCGGATCGCCACCGCCCGCATGGCGGTGGCGATCCGCCCGATATTTTCCTCCCCCGCCACCCATTTCCCCCCACCATATTAGTATGGTGGGGGGACCCCGGTGGACGGAAAGACCTTCTGCCGGTTTTCCGCCAGTCAACCAGTCGACCGGGCAGAAAAGGGGCTGGATATGGTGGCGGTGTCTGCTAGACCCCGCCATCCATATTAGAATCGGCAGCGGTGCAGGGCTTTTCATGGCGGAGACCCCGCCATGGAAAGCCAGGTGGAGTTTGCTTTCGGGGGCCCGTTGCGGGCCCCCAGGGTATTGGGAGGTAGGGGGTGCACATGGGGGGTACCTGTGGTACCTGTCACCTTGTGCATGACAATGCACAACGTGCATTCCCAGCATTGTGGTGGGCGGTGCTGTGAGCACTGCCTGCAACAATGCTGGGAATAGGGACGCCACCGCCACGGTGGCGGTGGCATCCTAATTGCCGGTGCGGCCCCTATATATGAGGTTGTTGCTTAAGCAAGAGGCAGAATTCATTTGGAATGAGGAGTGTGAAAGGGAATTTCTTGATGCCAAAAAGGATTTAGGAAACTCTCAAAATTTGAGTTGTTTGGCATTCCAAGAGTGTTTTGTCATGACAAAAGCTAGTATTAAGGGTCTTGGTGCAGTCCTTATGCAAAAGGAGTCTGAAGGAGGTTGTGCCCAATAGCGTATGTTTCCTGGTCCTTATGGAAAGCAGAAATAAAATATTCAACATCTGAGAAAGAGGCTTTGAGGGTGCATTGGTTGGTCAGGAAGTTGCAAAATTTCATGTGGGGTAAACAGTTTACAATTTTGAAGTGTGCTATGTTCCAGGTACAAGGAACAAGATCACAGACTGTCTTTCCCGATTGAGTTCTGTCGTTGTAGAGGGTAGTCAGGATGACCAGGAGGAAGTAAAGCTTGCCCTGTCACTGGAGGAAATATATCTCAGAAAGAATGGGTTGGGGTTGTTGCAACTGATCCAGTTTTACAGCAGGTGTCTGATGCCATGTGTTATAGTTGGAGCTATGATTTAAGGAAGAGTGCTTATCTAGGAAGCTATTGGAACATAAGAGACACATTTTCTGTTTAAAATTTTTTTATTTTACGTGGTATGAGGCTTGTAGTAACTACACTGTTGTGAGAAAGAATCATGTGTTTGAGACATACAGGGCACCAGGGAATGAGTAAAACAAGGCGAGAGTTCAATTGAGATACTGGATTCCAGGAATTAAATTGATGATAGAAAGGAAAATTAGAGAGTGTCCTGACTGTATGTGGAGTGTACAAAATCAGAATTCCCCCAATGCGTTGTAGGGATGTCCCATTTAAACCGTGGGAAGTGGTTGCAGTTGATGTTGTTGGACCACAGCACTTGAGGGGAACTTCAAATTATCTGCTGGTGCTGACTGATCAGTTGTTTTTCGTTGGGGAGAAATTGGCACTGTCAGTAGTGTTGATACCAAAAGAATTACAGATTTGTTAGGTGAAATCTTTAGTCATGAGTGTTTGCCTAATGCCATTTTAAATGACAACAGTCCCCAATTTGTATCAGCAGAAATGGAAGATTTCTTTTAAAAGAGAGGTATCACACACAGGAAGTGTTGCTGTATTATAAGTGAATGGCACTGTTCTCCTACGGTTGCTTTGTAGATTCATTAGTTTCAAAGATGTAGGACCCTAAGAGGTTATGCGAGGAATTAAGGGCCAGATGTACGACCAAAAATGTTTGCAAGTTTGCAAGTCGCAATTTGCGCAAGATTGCAACTTGTAAATAGAATGTACCTACACTTCGTCCACACAAATAGCGACTCGCAATTGACTTGCAACGCAAAATTGCGAGTCTTAAATTGCGATACGCTAAACGCTTACAGATAGCGTACGCATTAGAAAAGATGCATTGTGCATGCGCAAATCGCGTACGCGATTGAAAGCATGCAATAAAAATTGAAAAGAAAATTACCTGGTGGATCTGGAGGACCCCAAACCAGGAAGTGGTGCCCATGGAGATTCCTGATCATAATTACAAGCACATGGCAAGGTGCCGCAGCTAAATTGAACACTGCTACACAGAGAGAACAGCACAGCAAGATGGCCAGACAGACGTCTGATAAAAAAGGAAAGAAGAGGCTTAGTAAACTAAAATTTTCAGAAAAAGAAATTGACATTATTATCAATGAGTACTGCAACAACCACGAGCAGCTGTTTGGTCGTACTTCACATACCATGCCAGAGTCGAACAAGCGCAAACTATGGCGGGAAATGCAGCAGCGCGTGAATGCCCTCTGTGTTGTGAACAGGTCAATAGATGACATCAAAAAGAGGTGGTATGACCTCCGTTCCAGGGCAAAGGAGAGGGTGGCTGAACGGCTTGCGGCTGCGCATGAAACAGGAGGTGGCCCATCAAGCCTCCCGGAAGCCTCCACAGCAGAGGCAATGTTGGAAGCCACCTTAGAGCCAGAGTCTGCCGTGCGAATTGGAAGTCTGGACACACCCCAACCTCCACCACCCACAGGTAAGTGAGAATTGAAAAACAATGTATGTCACACTGAAGCCAGCACCCCAGATGCATGCACCACACACAGGCACAACTGCATGTACGTGCTCTGTCTTCATGATAAAAACTTCACAGTTAGTGGATCATGGGAAATGTAGTACGTGAATCAAACATTGCTGTTAGGGTCTGACATGAGTTGTGAACATAGTACAACCACAGAGATAGTGACTCAACACATTTCCTTTATTTCTTCTTTTTCAACATAGATACATCTTTGGGATTAGCGCCAATTGAGGAAGATACTGACTCTGAGCAGGAGCATGGGCAGATGGACCAAGGGCTGTATGATCACAGTACTTCTTTTACCTTTGGTAATGCACAAGGGCTTGATACAACAGCCCCACAGCAGCAGACAACCAGACGTTGCACTCTGGGCACAAGGGGAAGTGTCCCATGCTTGAGCCGGCGATCCCGAAGGCTGCTCCGAAGCCATAGGCACGCTCCTGTCAACACTATGCCAGTTACTCCATCTCCTTCTGCTGGCCTAGGGGGATCCATGATTAAAATTCAGCAGCTGCAACACAGGCAAATGAGACTGATGAACATTAAGTTGAGCAGGGGGTTTGACAGGATCCCAAATCAGATGTCAGAGAATCAGGCCCGTATGGAGGGCAAGATGGATGCCATGACAGATGCTATTGTGCAGCTGTGCGTAGAGCTTCAGGAGGACTGGGCACATAACTGTAGGATGGAGCGCAGCAGGTCACATGACATGCACTCCATGACGAGGGCAATTGGATGTCTGGCGAATGCAGCAAGCCTGCACAGCAAACCCACCCTAGCACTGCAGGTAGAAATGGGCCGCTACAGTGGCGATGTAGCGAGGGGACTACAACAGATCACAGCTGCTGTTGAAGCCCTGCAAACTAGCCTGGTAGCTACAGGAGGAGGCACAGACACTGCTGAAAGTGAAGTGACCAGCCACAGGGTGTTTCCACTGCTGATGCCCCAACCCAGCGGAGAAGCAGCAGTCGGCACTCTATGAACCAAAGTGCAAGATCAACATATGCAGGACAGAGGGGCAAAAGATGATTTAATTGTTTGTTTTTTGCTTTACACTTTTATTTGTGGTGAAGTAACCACTTTGTATTTATAATTTGTGTAATGACAGTTATATGAAAAGGACAGGTTGTCCCATAGACACAGTCAATATGACCTTAAATTAAAGGCATATTTAAAAACACAGTTTGGCTCTCTCTTGTGTAATTTCTGTAGCATAATTGTGAATGATAATGACTTACCTTTAAAAGTAATTTCTGGCTATGTGGTCCCTGTGCCTTCTCCCCTCTGCTGCTGTGCTTCCCTCATTTGGTTGATGTGCTGGGGGTCCAGGCTCTTCATCCCCCGAGTCTGCATCTGACAACTCCATTGGCAGATCGCGCCTGCATGCAATGTTGTGTAGCATTGCGCAGCTTGCGACAATTTTGCAGGCTCTCAGGGATGTACTCCAATGCACCGCCACTCTTGTGTAGGCACCTGAATCTTGATTTTAGTATGCCAAATGTGCGCTCGATGACTGACATTGTGCGTCTCTGTGCCTTGTTGTATCGCCTTTCATGTGCATTGGAGGGAGACAGGAATGGTGTGAGGATCCATGTACGCAGGGCATACTCACTGTCACCTGCAAAGAAATGTTAGATATTGAGACAACATGCAGACAGACATTTACGTGCTTAAACATCTCGGCGTGTGGGTGTGGGGGTTCATTACCTATTAGGTATCCTTCATCAAAATCACCTCTTTCTAATTTTTGGTATATGCCACTGTGCTTGAAGATATGAGTTGTGTGTGCTACCTGGAAATTTGGCCACAATATCTGTGATTATGTTTGTATGTTGAGTGAATGTGTGCTTTTCCTATTATGGAATATGTATTCTATGGGCACATGGGTCCCATCTATGCACCCTATGACCTGTGGGAATCTTGCAATTCTATAGAATTGCAATTTGGTATTTTCAAGTTCCTGATCATTCCTTGGCATATAGATGTGTTCATGTACGTGGTGTAGCCTGGCATCTAGGAAATTGCAAAAGAAACACGAAAGCGCATTCTGTGAAACACCTCCAGCCACTGCAATTACATCTTGATAGCTACCAGTGGCCAATAGGTGGAGGGAGCACAACACCTGCACATGTGTTGGGATTGCATTGCTGCGGTAAGTTCTGCTTTCCAAATGTGGCTTCAGGGTGTCAATGAGGTCTAAGATGACCGTGCTACTCAGCCTGTACTGTTCATAGATCTCTTCCTCAGTCTTCTCAAACAATGTCAGCCTGACTCTAAAAATCCTCTCCTGTCTCCACCTCCTCTGTAGAGCTGCACGTATATGCATCCTCCTCGCTGTCATATACAGGCCCACCCTTTTGGAAAGATTTGGTGCATTGTGGACCTGTATTTATAGTTTGTGACTGGTTACCACCTGCTTCAGGTTAGTAGTAAATTGCATGCGCAAATGGTCCATTTTGCGAATAGTCACAATTTGCGAGTACACGTTAAGAGCATTCGCTTTTTCTGTGACTCGCTATTCACTCGCAACGCTATTTTTCAAATTGCAAGTGCATATTGTACATAGCGTACGGCCATTTTTGCATGCGCAAATCAATTTACGATCGATTTTTCACATGCAAAATGGTCGTACATCTGGCCCTTAAGGAATAATGGGCCACATGTACAAAGCATTTTTGTGGTCAGAAATTACAGATCGGGCTGTTTCTGAACAGAAAAATGCTTTCCCATATCTACAAACCACAAATTGCTATTCGGTATTTGGAAGGGGCGTGTTTAGGGCATCTTTTCCAAATACCAAATCTGTATGGAACGTATGAATGTTTTGCGACCAAATTATGGTTGCAAAACATTCATATTTTACCAACTCCTTGAAAGATTTGGTAACTCATTGGCACATGGCAAGGGGTCCCCAGGGGACCCCTTCACCTTGAGAATGGAAAGCAAATAGTTTCATTTTTTCTTTTTAAATGCATCCACGGGCTGCATTTAAAAAAATAAAAGATTGCTTTATTAAAAAAACAATCACAGACATGGTTGTCTGCGCACCTCAGCATGCCACCATCCCTGTGATGGTGGCGGTGATTCATAATGGATCACAAATTGGGACCTACCTCATTAATATGCATGAGGTAGGTCTATTTGCGACCCACCAGGAATCGCTAATGGAACTCAAAAGAGTTTAATTCATTAGGAATATTGATTTCCTATTTGGGATTTAGATAGGATCGCAATTAGGAAATCAGTATTCCTAATGTTAGTAGATCTGGCCCTTTGTTTCCTGGCGTTCCTCTAAAGGCCTTAAACCTTCATGGTTTTTTGTATTATGGTTTTGTTTTCGGCTTATTAATCTCTACTCTAAAATAACAAAGTGCAGCAATGAGAGCATTCAGAAGGGAAAATGTTTTTCCCATGTCTGATTTGTGTCTACACTGATCAAGAGTTTTTTCTTTTAAAGACTAGCTCTCTGTTCTCTGGTTACTTCCTGGGACTTGGTATTAGTTCTATAGGCTCTGCATGATGCACCTTTTTTAACCAGTAGATATTATAGATTGAAAATGTGTTTCTGCAAAGGTTTTGTTTCTTGCAATTATTTGGTTAGGCAGAAAAGCAAGAACTGGGGGCTTTGTTCATTGATGAATCCTTCTTTAGATTTTTTGCAGATAAGATTGTTTGGAGGCCATCTCCTTTTAATTTATATTTTTTTAAACCCATTCTGCTTTTCCCTGTTCTTAAGACACTCTCCTCCCTTCCTTTTTTACTAATCCAATTGTAGACCAGGAGAAAAGGTTGCATCTTCAACGCACCCAGAGATCATTATTGAATTGAATAAACAGAACCGCTTCTTTTTGGAAGACCATTTATTTTTATTTGTAGATTATGGTTTGTCAGGATGTGTCGAGTGACCCTCATCCTCAAACCCCCGGTAAGAGGATTTATTTTACAATTACCGAGTTATGGTTCGAAAGTTGTTCATTTACCAAGGTCGGTCTAAGGACGTTGGACCAAAGGAATTTCTGCCTCCTAAGCTCCTACAAGGGAACAACTCTCAGTGACATATAGGTGCCGATTCCGATCCGTTAAAAATAATTTGCATACGACCCGTATCCGTATTTTTTTACGTACAAGTCGTACAAGTACCGTACAAACTGCCAAGTACGATTCGTCCGTGAAAAATAACTACGAATAGCGTCGGGAAAAGTCTACGAGAGTGCGCCGGAAAGTTTTCACGTCCGAATATCGTCGGGAAAAGTGTACGAGAGTGAGCCGGACATTTTTACGTGCAAATCGTAAAACACAAGTCTGAGCGCGCAAGTACGATCCCGACCGTCCGTCCGAATACACAATCGCACGTAAAATGGCCCGTACGGAGCCAACGCAGTAGCACACATGTACACGGGTAATCTTATGCCCGTGTACGAGCTGTACAGCCCCCCCACCCCCAAATATGTCAGCACCGTACACCACCCTGTCCGCACTGTACCCCAGCCACGCAACTGTACGCGCCGTACCCCCATGTACGTGCCGTACCCCCATGTATGCGCCTTATCCCCCTGTCCGCACTGTACCCCAGCCCCGCCATGTATGCGCCTTATCCCCCTGTCCGCACTGTACCCCAGGCCCGCACCTGTACGTGCAGTACCCCCCCATGTATGCGCCTTCCCCCCCGTAGGCGCATCACCCCTGCATGTACGTGCTGTACCTCCGCATGTACGTGCCGTACCCCAGGGCCGCACGTGTACGCACCGTACCCCCACCGCATGTACGCGCCTTACCCCCCATGCACGCGCCGTACCTCCGCATGTACGCGCCGTACCCCAGGGCCGCACCTGTACGCACCGTACCCCCACCGCATGTACGTGCCCTCCCCCCATGTACGCGCCCTCCCCCCATATACGCGCCTTACCCCCCCATGTACGCGCCGTACCTCCGCATGTACGCGCCGTACCCCAGGGCCACACGTGTACGCACCGAACCCCCACCGCATGTACGCGCCGCACTCCAACACTGTACCCCAGCACCCTCACCCAGCATAGCGTATGTACGGATCGTACCTACGCGAAAAATACTCTTACAGAACCAGGACACTGTAAAACAGCACAAGGAGGGTCAATTCGACTCGCACAACACCACAAAACACGTCTACATGACAAAATACATCTCAAGGACTGACCTGGCACATCCAAACAGTCAAACAGAGGCCCCAAATCACAACCACCTCTTATAACACACCCACCAAAATTCAAACACAGCCACACCCAAAATTGGACCAATAAAAAGGGCCCACACACACAACCCATGAGCCTTTGCAACAGACCCACTGCTGCCAGACCCCACTGAGAAACAACTCCACTGAGAAATAACTCCACATTACTCATACCTCCACTACACCTTCACTCACACACCTTCACACAACCTCCTCCACAAACATCCCCCTCTTCACGTTCACACACACACCGTCACATTCACACCCACATACCCACAACCATCCACACCCACACCCACACCCCACACCATGCCCACAGACAAGAATCCAAAGTTCACAACGGCGGAGCTGGACCTCCTTGTAAACGAAGTCATCAGAGTTGAGCCACAGCTGTTTGGAACATTGGTCAGACAGACTAGCATAGCTGAAAAAACTGCCATGTGGCAGAGGATTGTAGATAAGGTGAATGCTGTTGCGCCCATCCGAAGGACCAGGCATGAATGCCAAGCCAGGTGGTACGATCTGCGCAGGGCGGTCAAGAGGAAAATGAATGAAGTGTATGCCCAGAGTAACATCACTGGAGGTGGGCCACCCCGCAGACCCATACACTACCATCCCTGGGAGGAGAAGGTGATGGCCTGCTACCACCAGTGGGAGTACACGGAGTGGAAGGAGTCGCAGAGCCTGGTGAGTACACAAACAACTTACGTAACATGGGGGCAATGGGGTCCACACCACATATACACCAAATGCACGCAACTTCCCCCAAGCACTCACCGCACACAACCACACTCAAAAACCATGCTCATGCCACTAACGTATCCATGCACCCTTCACAAATCAAGGCAAGGCCATGTCCAAGGTTACAACAACCACAAACACAAGACTGGATGTCCAGGAGGCTGGGAGGGTGGGCCCCACACAACACATTGTGAAAATGAGACGCAGACACCAATGCCCTCAGCCCATATGGCATAGGTACATACCCATGCACAATGCACAGGGACTGGCAAAGTACTGACAAGGTAGCTGACACTTGGCCCTGCTGTATGCAGCACAAGGCCCTCCTGGGACCACTGTACACTCAAACACCAACTCCACAAGCACAGGTATCTAGCACAGGAACTCACACTCACTTTCATGCCAGCATGCACCATGAGGGGACAGACACATCACCTGGGAGACCCAATGACAACTCACACTACACACAACAGCATGCCCGGTCACAACCCCCTTCCCCTAACACAAGCACACACCCCTGGGGCAGGCAACGGATTTACACACTCCCACAATGGACATGTGACACAACAAGACCAATCCAGAGCCAAATAAGCATCAGAGCCAACAATCTACAGGTCAAACACTCAGGAGAACATCCCAATCTGTCCCCCGCAACATACCCATCCCCAAGTGGACATTGAGAGGAATGCTAGGCACATCCAACTATCTGGAGGAACTGTGTCAACTTGAATATGTATGAAACATAGATGTCGCATGAAACACCATTAACATTGTCTCTCTCTCACACACAGGGCAACGTCGACGATCTCCCCCCAACACTGGGGGGGAAGAATCACAGTCCCAGGCTCTGCGTGAAGACGATACCACCGGCAGCGACGACTCTCACCACTCCGTGGATGACCCCGACCAACCTGGACCCTCTGGTGCCCAAGCCCCTGCAGCACCTGCGTCAGGTACATCTGTGCCAACCACACCCCCCCCATTCCTGCCACATCCCAGGACACACCCAGGAGCCCTGCTCGCACTGAACAACAGAGCCAGTCTGACCAGGAGGGACAAGGTTCTCCGGGCACCCAGGAGGAGGCAGGAAACCCTGCAAATGCCATCCCTCAGGGGTCCCGTAGACCCGATGTGCCCACAAGGGCAGGCCAGGCTCAAGTGGGCAGGGGTGGTGGGAGTGGAGGCAGGCGGAGGCGCGAACCTGACCAGCCAGCTCAGGACACCGGTATGTAACACATACGCAACATCCTGGACTCATACCGGCGTGACACCAGAGGCATCAACCAGGTCATGTCCAGACTCTCCGAGATGCAGGGGACCCTCGATGAGATTAAGAACCTGCAGGTCGAGCATCATGCCAGTCATCAACAACACCAAGGACGGATGGAGGCAAGACTCGCTGAGCTCCTGGCGGTGCACAGGGACGTGAGCCAATCACTCCGTCAGATCGCCCAAAGCATCGGCAACCCTCCCTGTGCCACCAGGCGTAGACCAGCACCAGACACAGGGAGGGAGGAGGAGGAGGAGGATTTGTCTGACGGAGTGTCCCCAGCATCGTCAAGGCCTGCATCTGAGGGTCCCCGGAGGAAGGTGGGTCATCCACGGAAAAGACCGTGAGAGTCAGCGGACCATCCACATCTCCCAGGTCACCTGGCCTGGCACCTGGCCCTCTGGCGCAACAGCAGCACCTCATCCAATGACATTCTCTGCCACATGGACTTGCTGGTCACAGTCTGACCAATGATGACCAACACTGTGCCCTGGACTCTGATGACTTCCAATGCCAAGGATACCATCTCCCCCTGTGAACTTTGGATTCTATTCCCCCGGTAGAGCACCTAATTGCATCTACCAAACCACTTACCCCACCGCAAATAAATATATCACTTTGGACATGAGACGTTCCTGTCATTTTGCATTATTCAACGACATCATTGTGTGGAAATGTCAAACTATGCCTGAGTGTTGAGCTAACTCCAGCCATCCATACCCTGGGATCAGAGTCTGGTACAGGACACACATGGGTCACAAGGTATCATTCAATGTAGGCATGGAGCACAACACTCACCTGTGATGGCCTCTGGCTGCTGAGGGGGTGTTTGCTAAACTGTGCGGAGAGACCTATTTGGGAGATCATCATCAAGGCGTAGAGGTCATGGCTCATGTGGAGGTTCCCGGGAAGGGAGTCCCAGGTATGTGTGGCCAGGTGGGAGAACAATGTCCTGTATGCTGGAGTACGGTGGGTGTGAAGAACGGTGGCCAGGGCAAGGTTGGATGCACGGAGATGGCCCAACGGGATCTAGGATGACAGACGTACAAGGTTGGTTGGGGTTGGGGTTGTGGACTGCCTCCTGAGTGTGGGTGGGGAGTGTGGAGGTCATCCTGCAGCAGACAGTGATCCATTGCAGCATCAATTCATGGGAGCCATGCAACACGTCATGTGGCCCATGGTGAGTCGACATGTATGCATGGTAACACAACATGCACAGGAGCAGTCCCCACATATCACAAACACGTACCACCCAAAAAATGCCTTGCTGCACTCCTTACCCCAAATGACTTTTCACCATGTCTGTGCATGTAACTCTGATCCAGCACATGTTGCAATACTCATGAGGAATAGCAGGAGGGCAATGATGACATGAGCAGACGACAGCCGCAAGAACCAGCGAAGAGCTAGTAATCCTCAGACATGTACATGTACTCTACAGGAATGATGTTGTCACCATGCCCTTAATAAATTTAGTGTCCCAGCTAATATGTGTGGAATGACATCTTCACTTGAATGACACATCAGAACACATCTCCAAGTCACTTAGCACACAGTGAGCTCGACACACACATTGTAACACATGCCACACAAGGCTCAAAGCGTGCACACTCAGACATAGGGACTCACCATCATGAGAAGAAGTTGCGGATAAGCTGACTCCGGATGTCCTCATCCTCATCCTCATCCTCACTTGCCCCGTGCCCGAGCCCTTCATCCTCCACGGGTGGATGATCCTGCTCATCCGGATCAAGGATGAGTGGCACGGCCTTCTCCACTGCCATGTTGTGCAGCATGCAGCACACAATGAAGATTTTGCAGACCTTCACCGGGGCATATGGAAGGGCGCCGCCGGTCTTGTGGAGGCACCGGAATCTGCTCTTCAGGAGTCCAAACGTCCTCTCAATCACGCGCCTCGTCTGCCCATGGGTGTCGTTGTACCGGTGTTCTGCAGCTGTTCTGGGGTTGCGGAGAGGTGTCATCAGCCATGGCATGTTGGGATAGCCAGAGTCCCCTACATGGAAACATCATGTGAAGAAGTGGGTCAGGAGATGCCGTAAGATACAAAGATAGCGCTGAACACAGGACTAACAGAGTATACCCACCAACAAGACATGCTCGTTCCGCGTGCAGCTGCAGCATCATTTCTGGCACCCTGCTACGCCTCATGATGTATGCATTGTGTGCGGACCCTGGAAAACGAGAACAGACATGGTAAATCAGCATGTTAGCAAGACACACCACAAGGGCATTAATGGGGTGGTAATGTTTTCTGTTTCTATAGGCTACCTCCTGTGCCTGTGGTGGTACCAAAGCCACATGTGTCCCATCAATGGCTCCAATTACATGAGGCATCCCTCCCAGGGCATAGAACTCACCCTTGACACCTGTCAACTGCTCACAAGTGGGAAAATGGATGAATTCATCCAGGTGCACCAACATGGCTTCTATAACATCATGCAGGACACGGGTGAACATTGTCTGGGACATGCCACCGACATCAGCTATGGTCAATTGAAACGTGCCGGTGGCAAAAAAATGTAGGGCTGCCATCACCTTCATCTTGGGGGTCAGAGCTGTAGGATACCTGTGTTGTGGTTGGAGGTGTGGTGCAAGCCGGCGGGTCAAGTCCTCTATCAACTCTTGCGAGAAGCGGTATCTGCGTATGGAGTCATGTTCACGCATGGCATCCAGGTCTGGCATTCGTCTGGGGAGAGGCGGTGCCCTGCAGAGATTTGGAAGGAATAACGAAGAGTGAGTACATTACCACACCAATGTCACTGAGGTGAGCACATGTTCAACAGCTAATACACATCTGCTTAATACAGAGTCTGTGCTGTGCAATACAACCAGGACACGTGGGCCAGCCAGGTGATACTCCTATGAAGAGCCAGCCACAATAGTTGCATGGCAATGTTGACGTGACATGCCATTAAAATAGCTGTGGGCCAGTGTAAGTGACAAGCCAGACACATTACATGAGTGACAGACATCCACATATCAGCATTTGAAGGATGTCATCTCATACAGACAGCTGGCGGGAGTCTAGATGCACAGGTCACATGTCATCTGGAAATGGACAGATAACACACATATCCATTTAGGGGTCCATGTCAAAAACTGATGACACAGACATTGAAAGAACACAGATATTGCCTCATGTCAGGAAGTTATCTTCGAACCATCATGACACATGTAACGTGTGAGTCCACATGTGGCATTGTGTGCGTATATGTGTGTCATGCACATATGCACACAGACACATGTTGGATGCTGCAACAGCAGATGGAGTTGACGGAACACCAACGGAAAGCTCATGGGAACCCATGACACACACATGACATAGTCACATCGTGGCACGCTGGGAGTCACATGTCAGGTGTAATTATCCGTGTACCTGGCATCAGGGGACAGTTGCTGGTGTTGCTGAGTGTGCCATACCAGTGATGCAGTGCTTGACACGTGTGTCCTACATGCACACATGTGCAAAGTGTGAAGGGGAAGTGTGCCACGTAGTGCCCCATCACACATGACATGTGTAAACAGCTCATCACACATCTATTGTGCCACAACATGAGGAGACATGTGCCACATCACTGCCTGACACACCTAGGCCCTGCACATGAAGGACTGCACTGACAATGACTTGATGTACAGCCTTGTGCGAGTCTGACACCTCCATTCCTTTCGTGTGCGCCTCCTATCACCAGTGTAAGCAGTGAAACGCAGTACACACTCTCTGAGGGCATGTGTAGGGCCCGTACTCACGCGTGAGTGCCTGCCGTACACGCGTGAGTACCTGCCTATCACTATAGTTGTGTTACTGTAGGTCCGAGTGATACGGCACGTACTCACGCGTGTACGGCCCGTACACGCGTGAGTACGTGCAGTATCACTAGGCCCTACGGTACCCCCAACTATAGTGATAGGCACGTACGCACGCGTGTACGGCCCGTACACGCGTGAGTACGTGCCGTATCACTAGGCCCTACGGTACCCTCAACTATAGTGATAGGCACGTACTCACGCGTGTACGGCCCATACACGCGTGAGTACGTGCCGTATCACTCGGACCTACGGTACCCCCAACTATAGTGATAGGCACATACTCACGCATGTACGGCCCGTACACGCGTGAGTACGTGCCATATCACTAGGCCCTACGGTACCTCTAACTATAGTGAACGGCCCGTATCACTGTAGTGATGGTGCCCTAGGGGTACGTGTGAAACGCGCCGTACCTGTGTGGGAATTTAAGAATTACAATGGGGACACATGAGGGACAAGTATTAGGGCCTAAATGCATGCTGGTTGTCATGGATACCGAGTTTCAAGTTCAAAATTTTACATCATGTGGTCTGGAAAAAGCAGTTGGCCACATTTTGCATTGTTGCAAAGTGGTTGTTGCCTTGACATGATGCTGCAAAATCGAAAGATGCAAAGGCTGTCACTGGTGTATGTTTTAAGAGATTGGAGGAAACGTAGGATGCAAATGAGTCTGACCAATCACTCTGTACTCCTGTAATTGAAATAGGCCAGCAAGGTAGATATAAGGCAGGCAGAACCCATGAGAGGGCACTTGCCTGCACAACATGTCAGTCGATACCACTGCTGCTGTATTGTCTCCCTCTGGCACCATGTCAAGGACTGTGGAGAGGGCCCAGCCTTTCACCCAGGAGGAAACGAGGCCCTTCTGGATGTGATCCTCCCACAGTACCCCATGCTGTATGGTCAACCAGGGGAGCAGGTGAGTGCTGACTCCACTACCTTTGCCTGTGCACCTTTATTGTGTCTGTCACTTCTGGCATTGTGGCCAGGTGTGACAGACATGCAATGTTGGGTGGAGTGGGTCCCAGGGGGGCGGGGGTGGCTTATGTCTCTCATGCAGGGCTTGATGCAGTTCATGTGTAAACTCCTCACTTGCGTTGTGCTTACTGTGACATTCACTGCATAGTGCATGGCACATTCTGCCAGCCTAATCCTCTTGGGCATTCTTGTTCTATTGTCCTGCGGTGATTCAGTGGTCACCCTGGTGTGACAGGTGACTGCACCCACAGATGTGTGTGTGAGTTGAGTGGGGCTGTGGTGAGAGTGGTGAGAGTGTCCAAATGATGTGTACGCCCCCTGGACATTGATGTGTGTGAATGTTTCTTGTCATGTGGGTGAGTGTCTATGTGGAGTGTTGCACCACAGCTGCATGGAGGAGGCAACTGCTCAATCCATCTGATGTGTGAAGTAAGCCGTGCTGTGTGTCTGACTTGCTGAGCTAGCCCCACACCTGTGACCCCCCTGGCAAGTGGCACATGTGCAGAGTGAGGTTTGCATCTGCTGTTGCCAATGGCAGGTGATTGATGTGTGCCTGTGTGTGTCTGTGTACTCTGCTGAGGTTTCGTCAGTGGCCTGGGGTATGTGACTGCTTTGCGGTGCTGTCCTTCAGCCTTGTGTTGCTTGGGATGCACAGTGTGTGCCATGATCAGGGATTGTTTCACACCCCTCATGCCACCTGTGTACTTACTATGCCATGTAGTGCATTGGTGCGTCCCCAGTGGAAAAAGTCCCTGTGACTAAGGTGCTATTAATTGCCAGCATACTATGCCCTGTTCAACAAATCTAAGATGTTCAAATGTGTGTCTCTATGACATGGTGCAGGTGTAGTGATGTAGTCCCACTTTGTCATCCACACAGGTATCCCCCTACCACAAGGGGAAGATCTGGAAGGATGCCGTCAAGGCCGTGCAATCGGCGGAGGGTCGCAGTCGGCGCCTGCCACAAGTGAGGAAGAGATGGCAGGACATCCGGTGCTGGACCCGGAGGATCGCCCGGGTCATGCTGAAGGACTCACCTCCTCGCAAGCATGGCGGGCGCCGGCGCCTGACCCACCAGATGCGGCGTGTCCTAGCGGTGGTCTTCCCTGACCTGGATAGGCGGATACAGGAGTTACAGCAGCAGGAAGGGGGTAGGTACATGTGTGTCTGTTGTGTGTCGCCAGCTTTTGGAGCTGCTCAGTCGCCTGGATACACTGCCAGGCTATATATGTGCAGTGCATATCCTGTACCCCAAAGTCAACCTGTGCTGTTCTTCCTCCCTTCCCCTCCTTGACATGTGTTACCTGGTCTGTGTGTTATCACTATTGCACGTGGTCATCTAGGCTGCCAGTTTATAAAGGTGCACACTGCTTTTAGCATCATGTGTGGGGGTGGTCTGCCTGTGCCCTGTCCTGTTCAGTCATTGGGGGGTGCATAATTGTTGGCACTGATGCTGAGTCCCAACATAGGAGTGTGAGGGTTCAAATGAACAGACTTGCTGCATGCATTACCAATGTTGTGGCCTCAGACATGATGTGCATGAGTGGGATATATGCATAGTGCCGGGACGGTTGCTCCTGTAAATGTCAGCTCATCCCAGGACCATGGAGCAGTGTGCACACTACAGTCCCCTGACACAGCCTGCCCTCCTACTCATGTGTGTGATCCAACACTGTGCACATTCACTGTGGGTTCATCCTGGCTCTGCCTCTGTGGCATTGTTCCCTGGCCTAGGTAGTAGTTTTCACATGTGTGATACATTTGCCCACTGGACAGGGATACACCAGTTTGCTTGTGCATACTCACACTGGGCAGTGCCTGTGTGGCTATTCACAACAATCTGTTGATGTTTGTTTGCGACCAATATGTTTTGGCAGCCCTACGTGTACGGTACCCCCAACTATAGTGATAGGCACATACTCACGCATGTACGGCCCGTACACGCGTGAGTACGTGCCATATCACTAGGCCCTACGGTACCTCTAACTATAGTGAACGGCCCGTATCACTGTAGTGATGGTGCCCTAGGGGTACGTGTGAAACGCGCCGTACCTGGGTGGGAATTTAAGAATTACAATGGGGACACATGAGGGACAAGTATTAGGGCCTAAATGCATGCTGGTTGTCATGGATACCGAGTTTCAAGTTCAAAATTTTACATCATGTGGTCTGGAAAAAGCAGTTGGCCACATTTTGCATTGTTGCAAAGTGGTTGTTGCCTTGACATGATGCTGCAAAATCGAAAGATGCAAAGGCTGTCACTGGTGTATGTTTTAAGAGATTGGAGGAAACGTAGGATGCAAATGAGTCTGACCAATCACTCTGTACTCCTGTAATTGAAATAGGCCAGCAAGGTAGATATAAGGCAGGCAGAACCCATGAGAGGGCACTTGCCTGCACAACATGTCAGTCGATACCACTGCTGCTGTATTGTCTCCCTCTGGCACCATGTCAAGGACTGTGGAGAGGGCCCAGCCTTTCACCCAGGAGGAGAACGAGGCCCTTCTGGATGTGATCCTCCCACAGTACCCCATGCTGTATGGTCAACCAGGGGAGCAGGTGAGTGCTGACTCCACTACCTTTGCCTGTGCACCTTTATTGTGTCTGTCACTTCTGGCATTGTGGCCAGGTGTGACAGACATGCAATGTTGGGTGGAGTGGGTCCCAGGGGGGCGGGGGTGGCTTATGTCTCTCATGCAGGGCTTGATGCAGTTCATGTGTAAACTCCTCACTTGCGTTGTGCTTACTGTGACATTCACTGCATAGTGCATGGCACATTCTGCCAGCCTAATCCTCTTGGGCATTCTTGTTCTATTGTCCTGCGGTGATTCAGTGGTCACCCTGGTGTGACAGGTGACTGCACCCACAGATGTGTGTGTGAGTTGAGTGGGGCTGTGGTGAGAGTGGTGAGAGTGTCCAAATGATGTGTACGCCCCCTGGACATTGATGTGTGTGAATGTTTCTTGTCATGTGGGTGAGTGTCTATGTGGAGTGTTGCACCACAGCTGCATGGAGGAGGCAACTGCTCAATCCATCTGATGTGTGAAGTAAGCCGTGCTGTGTGTCTGACTTGCTGAGCTAGCCCCACACCTGTGACCCCCCCTGGCAAGTGGCACATGTGCAGAGTGAGGTTTGCATCTGCTGTTGCCAATGGCAGGTGATTGATGTGTGCCTGTGTGTGTCTGTGTACTCTGCTGAGGTTTCGTCAGTGGCCTGGGGTATGTGACTGCTTTGCGGTGCTGTCCTTCAGCCTTGTGTTGCTTGGGATGCACAGTGTGTGCCATGATCAGGGATTGTTTCACACCCCTCATGCCACCTGTGTACTTACTATGCCATGTAGTGCATTGGTGCGACCCCAGTGGAAAAAGTCCCTGTGACTAAGGTGCTATTAATTGCCAGCATACTATGCCCTGTTCAACAAATCTAAGATGTTCAAATGTGTGTCTCTATGACATGGTGCAGGTGTAGTGATGTAGTCCCACTTTGTCATCCACACAGGTATCCCCCTACCACAAGGGGAAGATCTGGAAGGATGCCGTCAAGGCCGTGCAATCGGCGGAGGGTCGCAGTCGGCGCCTGCCACAAGTGAGGAAGAGATGGCAGGACATCCGGTGCTGGACCCGGAGGATCGCCCGGGTCATGCTGAAGGACTCACCTCCTCGCAAGCATGGCGGGCGCCGGCGCCTGACCCACCAGATGCGGCGTGTCCTAGCGGTGGTCTTCCCTGACCTGGATAGGCGGATACAGGAGTTACAGCAGCAGGAAGGGGGTAGGTACATGTGTGTCTGTTGTGTGTCGCCAGCTTTTGGAGCTGCTCAGTCGCCTGGATACACTGCCAGGCTATATATGTGCAGTGCATATCCTGTACCCCAAAGTCAACCTGTGCTGTTCTTCCTCCCTTCCCCTCCTTGACATGTGTTACCTGGTCTGTGTGTTATCACTATTGCACGTGGTCATCTAGGCTGCCAGTTTATAAAGGTGCACACTGCTTTCAGC
Source organism: Triturus cristatus (assembly GCF_964204655.1). NCBI lineage: Eukaryota > Metazoa > Chordata > Amphibia > Caudata > Salamandridae > Triturus > Triturus cristatus. Next base: position 434,442,865 of record NC_140581.1, on the reverse strand, counting down.
ATCATGTGTGGGGGTGGTCTGCCTGTGCCCTGTCCTGTTCAGTCATTGGGGGGTGCATAATTGTTGGCACTGATGCTGAGTCCCAACATAGGAGTGTGAGGGTTCAAATGAACAGACTTGCTGCATGCATTACCAATGTTGTGGCCTCAGACATGATGTGCATGAGTGGGATATATGCATAGTGCCGGGACGGTTGCTCCTGTAAATGTCAGCTCATCCCAGGACCATGGAGCAGTGTGCACACTACAGTCCCCTGACACAGCCTGCCCTCCTACTCATGTGTGTGATCCAACACTGTGCACATTCACTGTGGGTTCATCCTGGCTCTGCCTCTGTGGCATTGTTCCCTGGCCTAGGTAGTAGTTTTCACATGTGTGATACATTTGCCCACTGGACAGGGATACACCAGTTTGCTTGTGCATACTCACACTGGGCAGTGCCTGTGTGGCTATTCACAACAATCTGTTGATGTTTGTTTGCGACCAATATGTTTTGGCAGCCCTACAAGGTGATGTCGTGTTAATGAAGCTTGTTTTTAAGCACAGTTATTGTAACCCTGAATAAGAGCTTTCACTTCTTGATCGGTATCAGTCACATTGACTCAGGTATGGGTGGGTGTGTGCGGGAGGGGCGTACATGTTCAACCCTGATGTTTCATTGCCAGTTCTGACTTGTGTGTGATGATTCGCAGTACAGAAAGTCATCATGCAGTGCACCCGTGATGTTTGCCAGTGGTTAATGTTCGTGCTTCATTGCCTGTGTCAGTTTTTGACAATCATGTATCCTGCTTGTACATTTTTGGCACCTGTGTGTGGTTCAGATGCTACACAGTTGTGACTTTGTGTGCTGACATCTGTGGGTGCATTCTGGCTTGCCATGAGGGGGAACCCACAGTACAGCTAGGCTTTTTTGCTAAAAAATTGCAGGCCCATTAGCTTATGCATTGTCCTGGGTGTGGACATGTGTGCCACTCCAGATGACAGTCAGTAGGTCATATGTGTAGCCAACTGTGTGATCAGGCGACGGATAGCCATGTGACAAATTACATTATTCAAGTTGTTACTCAGAGAAAAGGTCCATTGGCACTCACTACATCTGTCAACATGTCTCAATATTTCATATGCATGACCTTGTTGTTTGGTTGTGAAGGACAATGATGTGCCTGCATGACAGATGTCTCCCAAGGAAGTGCACAAGACACCACCTTTACACTTTCCAGGGACACGCTGGCACATTTTAAAGTAAGGCACAGTTTGAACAAAACTTGTTTGGAGTTCATACATATACATGTTCCCACAGTGTGCTAGCATTTGGGTTAGTCCTTGGTTGTTGCTGATACCAACTTACGAGTGTCAAGTCATCCAGACCACCCTGGTGCCATGTATATGTACTTACTGATACGCCATTTCTGCCTAACAGTTGCTGATTTGAATGAGTCTGGCAGCTCAGATAATGACTGTGTACATGTAGTTTGGTGTGCACCTCCTTGTGTGACTTCTGCTATACAGACACATGTGTGTTGTGTTCACAGAGTGCCACATTCACACATGCTAGACATGTCCATTGTGTAAAGGGTTGCGATTCTCCAGGAGTCACAATGTATTTCTTTGGGGTGTCAAAAGTACTCACAGGTCTCTGAGTGTGGGGACACCTTCTGCATTGGCATGTGGTATTTGGCCTTGGGTGCGACAATACTGTTTGTTTCACGGTGAACAAGAGGTGGCCTGCCTTCATAGTCTTGCTGTGCTCAACTGATCCCAGACACTAGCTTCTCATGATCTTGTGATTTCAAGTTATTTGCTGTTGTGTCCTAATTTTCATTGTTTCCAATTGGCATGGTGGGTCAACCAACTGGGGAGTGCAGGGCTTACATATGTGGGGAGTATCCTAGATGTTATTCATGATGCCTTTCCTGATATGCACTGTTGCCTATTTTGTTTGGACTCATGTGTCAGATGTATACAGGTGACTGATTTTTTCCTGTCTCTTCACCTTGCCCACAGCATCATCAGAGGACACCGAGAGAGACACCGGCACGGATGTGGAGGAGGGATCGAGCAGTGGTGCCACCACTGCTGAGGAGTTGGTGGAATCTAGTGGCACGGAGGGCGAGGGGAGTGAGGCGGAGGACCTGCCCAGTACCAACACAGACTACGAGGCAGACGGGTCCGAGGCTGAGCTCCCAGAGGGGGCGGAGGCTGCTCCCACAGCTGAAAGCAGCAGTACATCTCTCGCCGCCCCCTCCATTACCATCACCGCCCTCCCACTTGCTCGGGTCCCTTCTGTCCGTGCTAGGCCACACCGTGTCTCCTTCGTGCCAGGCACCGCACCCCCTGCCCCTGTCCCCCCTGCTGCTCTCACTGCCGAGTCTGTGGACATTCAGCGGCAGTTGCAAGTTGGGCAGACATCGATCCTAACTGTCCTCCATGGCCACACCAGACTGCTGACCCAGATGGTGTCGTACATGGAGGGCATGTCATCAGCGATGTCTGACCAACGGATGTTGCTGTGGCCCCTGGACTCATCACTGACGGCAGTAGCGAGTCACCTGCAGCGCTGCGTCCCCCCCCTACCCTTGCCCCATCCACAAGTCCCACACCCATGCCTGTCCCAAGCACACCAAGACATCCACACACACGCACCCCACCAGACAGAAGCAGCACACCACCACGTAAGGGCAAGCGCACACCTCCTGACACGCACACTCAGGGGGAAGCAGGCACACCCACTGGGTCTGGGGCACACAGGAGGCACACAGCCACAGTCCTCATCCACGTGACTCACTCCCCAGTCCCTCCGATGTCACTCCCCTTGCCTCCCTTGCCACAGATTCGGAGAAGGAGGCCTACTTTGCTGGGCTGGGCCTCAGCCCCACTAGTTCACCTGGACGCAAACGGTCAAGGCACTCCATGGGAAGGGGAGTTAAGTCCCCCAGCCCGTCCACCACCTCCCCCAGTAGCGCTGCAACCCATCCCTCCGACCCCCCCTCCCTCCTTGGGGCCTGTTGTTTCTCAGGGTGCAGGGGAGACGCTTGAAGAACTGGCAGAAGTGTGCAGCGCCGAGCTCGCCTCCACCTTTGCCGCTGCCCCACCCCCTGTGGTGGAGTCGTCTATCCCTGCACCCACCACACCTACCCTTCCCCCTCCTGTCCCTGCGGTGCCTGGTCCTTCCCCACATGATGCCCTCCCTCCCCCAGTCGACGACACAGTATTGTGATGTGCAGGCAAGCTAGGGGAGATGCATGGCCATGTGTCCCCCCCCAAGAACTGATGATATGGACTGGCCATTGGCCTTTGTGAATAATTTCGTTTACACATTATTATTTTGCTGCTGAATAAAGCATTTTCTTTTTCATTTGAAAAGTCTTGCATTTCAGGTATGGATGTTGATGCTGATGCTACAGGAGTTGGGGTTGTGGGCATGTGTTATGCTTAAGGGAAATGTTGTAGTCTGCTGCTCATGGGGTGGAACCTGGTATCTGCGTGCCATCACAAGGTCTCTGCAAAGATTCTTTGTCGTGTATGCTCTCTGTGTTTGGAGACATTGTCCCAAGGAGTGTTCCTTCCTCTGTGGCACTTGGCATCTCCCCTGCAGAGAGTTGCACAATTGTTGTGTTGCCCTGTGTCTACATGTCCTTTGTTGGTGATGGATCCCTTCATCTCTGGCCATGCCTGCTGAGCAATGTGTCCGGCTTCATTGTTGTTTTTGCATTTGTCACCCCGAGTGGGAAGGGTATGCTCAGACGTGAGTCCCGTGCTCTCCATGCCACTGGAATCAAGCTATCCTGGCTGACGAGGGCTGAAAGCCCGAAACCGGTCCTAGGATGCTTGTTTCCAGTCCAGGGAGGACCTGGCTTGGCAGTTCGGGCTGGACTGTTCCCATGGGGCACAGGGTCAAGACTGATTTGCATATGGCTGGGTTCAAACTGGAATGGCATGGTGAGCAAAAAAACGATGGATTTAGGCCCAGATCTCTGTACTGGGGTGAATGTATGACATTGTTCTGCATTCTGTCCATCAATTGTTGTTTTTGCATTTGTCACCCCGAGTGGGAAGGGTATGCTCAGACGTGAGTCCCGTGCTCTCCATGCCACTGGAATCAAGCTATCCTGGCTGACGAGGGCTGAAAGCCCGAAACCGGTCCTAGGATGCTTGTTTCCAGTCCAGGGAGGACCTGGCTTGGCAGTTCGGGCTGGACTGTTCCCATGGGGCACAGGGTCAAGACTGATTTGCATATGGCTGGGTTCAAACTGGAATGGCATGGTGAGCAAAAAAACAATGGATTTAGGCCCAGATCTCTGTACTGGGGTGAATGTATGACATTGTTCTGCATTCTGTCCATCAATTGTTGTTTTTGCATTTGTCACCCCGAGTGGGAAGGGTATGCTCAGACGTGAGTCCCGTGCTCTCCATGCCACTGGAATCAAGCTATCCTGGCTGACGAGGGCTGAAAGCCCGAAACCGGTCCTAGGATGCTTGTTTCCAGTCCAGGGAGGACCTGGCTTGGCAGTTCGGGCTGGACTGTTCCCATGGGGCACAGGGTCAAGACTGATTTGCATATGGCTGGGTTCAAACTGGAATGGCATGGTGAGCAAAAAAACGATGGATTTAGGCCCAGATCTCTGTACTGGGGTGAATGTATGACATTGTTCTGCATTCTGTCCATCAATTGTTGTTTTTGCATTTGTCACCCCGAGTGGGAAGGGTATGCTCAGACGTGAGTCCCGTGCTCTCCATGCCACTGGAATCAAGCTATCCTGGCTGACGAGGGCTGAAAGCCCGAAACCGGTCCTAGGATGCTTGTTTCCAGTCCAGGGAGGACCTGGCTTGGCAGTTCGGGCTGGACTGTTCCCATGGGGCACAGGGTCAAGACTGATTTGCATATGGCTGGGTTCAAACTGGAATGGCATGGTGAGCAAAAAAACAATGGATTTAGGCCCAGATCTCTGTACTGGGGTGAATGTATGACATTGTTCTGCATTCTGTCCATCAATTGTTGTTTTTGCATTTGTCACCCCGAGTGGGAAGGGTATGCTCAGACGTGAGTCCCGTGCTCTCCATGCCACTGGAATCAAGCTATCCTGGCTGACGAGGGCTGAAAGCCCGAAACCGGTCCTAGGATGCTTGTTTCCAGTCCAGGGAGGACCTGGCTTGGCAGTTCGGGCTGGACTGTTCCCATGGGGCACAGGGTCAAGACTGATTTGCATATGGCTGGGTTCAAACTGGAATGGCATGGTGAGCAAAAAAACGATGGATTTAGGCCCAGATCTCTGTACTGGGGTGAATGTATGACATTGTTCTGCATTCTGTCCATCAATTGTTGTTTTTGCATTTGTCACCCCGAGTGGGAAGGGTATGCTCAGACGTGAGTCCCGTGCTCTCCATGCCACTGGAATCAAGCTATCCTGGCTGACGAGGGCTGAAAGCCCGAAACCGGTCCTAGGATGCTTGTTTCCAGTCCAGGGAGGACCTGGCTTGGCAGTTCGGGCTGGACTGTTCCCATGGGGCACAGGGTCAAGACTGATTTGCATATGGCTGGGTTCAAACTGGAATGGCATGGTGAGCAAAAAAACGATGGATTTAGGCCCAGATCTCTGTACTGGGGTGAATGTATGACATTGTTCTGCATTCTGTCCATCAATTGTTGTTTTTGCATTTGTCACCCCGAGTGGGAAGGGTATGCTCAGACGTGAGTCCCGTGCTCTCCATGCCACTGGAATCAAGCTATCCTGGCTGACGAGGGCTGAAAGCCCGAAACCGGTCCTAGGATGCTTGTTTCCAGTCCAGGGAGGACCTGGCTTGGCAGTTCGGGCTGGACTGTTCCCATGGGGCACAGGGTCAAGACTGATTTGCATATGGCTGGGTTCAAACTGGAATGGCATGGTGAGCAAAAAAACGATGGATTTAGGCCCAGATCTCTGTACTGGGGTGAATGTATGACATTGTTCTGCATTCTGTCCATCAATTGTTGTTTTTGCATTTGTCACCCCGAGTGGGAAGGGTATGCTCAGACGTGAGTCCCGTGCTCTCCATGCCACTGGAATCAAGCTATCCTGGCTGACGAGGGCTGAAAGCCCGAAACCGGTCCTAGGATGCTTGTTTCCAGTCCAGGGAGGACCTGGCTTGGCAGTTCGGGCTGGACTGTTCCCATGGGGCACAGGGTCAAGACTGATTTGCATATGGCTGGGTTCAAACTGGAATGGCATGGTGAGCAAAAAAACGATGGATTTAGGCCCAGATCTCTGTACTGGGGTGAATGTATGACATTGTTCTGCATTCTGTCCATCAATTGTTGTTTTTGCAATGGACTGGCCATTGGCCTTTGTGAATAATTTCGTTTACACATTATTATTTTGCTGCTGAATAAAGCATTTTCTTTTTCATTTGAAAAGTCTTGCATTTCAGGTATGGATGTTGATGCTGATGCTACAGGAGTTGGGGTTGTGGGCATGTGTTATGCTTAAGGGAAATGTTGTAGTCTGCTGCTCATGGGGTGGAACCTGGTATCTGCGTGCCATCACAAGGTCTCTGCAAAGATTCTTTGTCGTGTATGCTCTCTGTGTTTGGAGACATTGTCCCAAGGAGTGTTCCTTCCTCTGTGGCACTTGGCATCTCCCCTGCAGAGAGTTGCACAATTGTTGTGTTGCCCTGTGTCTACATGTCCTTTGTTGGTGATGGATCCCTTCATCTCTGGCCATGCCTGCTGAGCAATGTGTCCGGCTTCATTGTCTGTGCCATCCTTGGTACTCACTGTACTTGTGTATAGAGTATTTTGCCAAGCCTTCATGGATAATTTGTCCCTTTTCTGCACAATGCATGTGTGTAATCCCAGCCTAGTACACATATGGTACTTGTTCTGCTGGGAATTTGAACACCTGACTCACAATTGTGGCCATTGTATCTGTGGGAACTCCACCCTATTCCTTCCATGACAGACAACATCTTGGTGCCTAGCCCAGCACCTGAACATTCCTATCAGTCCTGGGATGTGTGTGACGGTGTGTGTTCTCTTTGGCTCTCTTAGTTTATTAGGCAGTGACATGACTATACAGTCTTGTGGCATGATCTCAGTGTGTGTATTGTGCTGCATCTGCCAGGGGTGGGTATGCATGTGTTATTTGTCCTCACACCCACATGTGGTGTGTCATGCAGTGGGGGAAAGACATCCATCCTCCTGGGAGTGGGACACTGCTGTCAGTGATGTGTTGTTATGGCACTATCATCATTGTCCTAACTAAGGGATACGTACATTCACCCATGGAGCTGTGGTCATCTGATAATGACGTACACACCCCCATGTCTCTGTACACTGCTGGGAGTCCTCTGCACCCACCTCCATGTCTCTGTCCACTGCTGGGAGTGATAGGCACCCACCCCTCACATGTCCCTGTCCACTGGTGGTATTCCTCTGCACCCACCCCCATGTCTCTGTCCACTGCTGGGAGTCCTCTGCACCCACCCCCATGTCTCTGTCCACTGCTGGGAGTGATAGGCACCCACCCTCATATATCTGGGCACTGCTGGGAGTGATAGGCACCCACCCCTCATATGTCTGGGCACTGCTGGGAGCGATAGGCACCCACCCCTCATATGTCTAGGCACTGCTGGAGCGATATGCACCCACCCCCATGTCTCTGTCCACTGCTGGGAGTCCTCTGCACCTACCCCCATGTCTCTGTCCACTGCTGGGAGTGATGTGCACCCACCCCTCACATATCCCTGTCCACTGGTGGTATTCCTCTGCACCCACCCCCATGTCTCTGTCCACTGCTGGGAGTCCTCTGCACCCACCCCCATGTCTCTGTCCACTGCTGGGAGTGAAAGGCACCCACCCCTCATATGTCTGGGCACTGCTGTTATTGATGGGCACCCACCCCTCACATGTCCCTGTCCACTGGTGGTATTCCTCTGCACCCACCCCCATGTCTCTGTCCACTGCTGGGAGTCCTCTGCACCCACCCCCATGTCTCTGTCCACTGCTGGGAGTGATAGGCACCCACCCCTCATATGTCTGGGCACTGCTGGGAGTGATAGGCACCCACCCCTCATATGTCTGGGCACTGCTGGGAGCAATAGGCACCCACACCTCATATGTCTGGGCACTGCTGAGAGCGATATGCACCCACCCCCATGTCTCTGTCCACTGCTGGGAGTCCTCTGCACCCACCCCCATGTCTCTGTCCACAGCTGAGAGTGATGGGCACCCATCCCTCACATGTCCCTGTCCACTGGTGGTATTCCTCTGCACCCACCCCCATGTCTCTGTCCACTGCTGGGAGTCCTCTGCACCCACCCCCATGTCTCTGTCCACTGCTGGGAGTGATAGGCACCCACCCCTCATATGTCTGGGCACTGCTGGGAGTGATAGGCACCCACCCCTCATATGTCTGGGCACTGCTGGGAGCGATAGGCACCCACCCCTCATATGTCTGGGCACTGCTGGAGCGATATGCACCCACCCCCATGTCTCTGTCCACTGCTGGGAGTCCTCTGCACCCACCCCCATGTCTCTGTCCACTGCTTGGAGTGATAGGCACCCACCCCTCATATGTCTGGGCACTGCTGGGAGTGATAGGCACCCACCCCTCATATGTCTGGGCACTGCTGGGAGTGATAGGCACCCACCCCTCATATGTCTGGGCACTGCTGGGAGCGATAGGCACACACCCCGCATATGTCTGGGCACTGCTGGGAGTGATAGGCACCCACCCCTCATATGTCTGGGCACTGCTGGGAGCAATAGGCACACACCCCGCATATGTCTGGGCACTGCTGGGAGTGATAGGCATCCACCCCTCATATGTCTGGGCACTGCTGGGAGTCCTCTGCACCCACCCACCCACCCACTTGTGCCCTTGCTGTGGTACACTGCTGTCCTGGGCATACACCACCCCCAATTTACAGCTGATGTGCTGCACCAAGCCGTACACCTACATCCGTGGCGTGTGCACGCCTTGTATCCATCATGTAATGGGGCTGTAGGGGTACGCGTGGTACGGACTCACAATCTGGGGGCTTGGGTACGGTCCGTACACGCGTACCCCTACATCACCACTACAATGGTGGTACGGCCCGTACCCACGCTCTGGGGGGCGTGGGTACAGTCCGTACCACCATTGTAGTGGTGATGTAGGATTACGCGTGGTACGGCCCGTACCCACACTCTAGGGGTGTGGGTACGGTCCGTACACGCGTACTCCTACATCACCACTACAATGGTGGTACGGACCGTACCCACGCCCCCAGAGCGTGGGTACGGGCTGTACCACCATTGTAGTGGTGATGTAGGGGTACGCGTGGTATGGCCCGTACCCACGCTCTGGGGGCATGGGTACGGTCCGTACATGCGTACCCCTACATCACCACTACAATGGTGGTACGGCCCGTACCCACGCTCTGGGGGGCGTGGGCACGGTCCGTACCACCATTGTAGTGGTAATGTAGGGGCGCACGTGGTACGGCCCGTACCCATGCTCTGGGGGCGTGGGTACGGTCCATACACGCGTACCCCTACATCACCACTACAATGGTGGAACGGCCCGCACCCACGCTCTGGGGGGCGTGGGTACGGTCCGTACCACCATTGTAGTGGTGATGTAGGGGTATGCGTGTACAGACCGTACCCACGCTCTGGGGGCGTGGGTACGGGCCGTACCACCATTGTAGTGGTGATGTAGGGGTACACGTGTACGGACCGTACCCACGCTCTGGGGCGTGGGTACGGGCCGTACACGCATACCCCTACATCACCACTACAATGGTGGTACGGACCGTACCCACGCTCTGAGTGGCGTGGGTACGTCCCGTACCACCATTGTGGTGGTGACGGGTACGCGTCCACGTCCACTTCCGTTGTGGCGGGACGTGGGATTGGTGGACACGCCCCCGAAGTGACCAGACCATGGAGGTAATTAATGTGCAGGATGTATTAGTATTTTGTGGGGTGTGGGTTATATTTCCTGCCCCTTGCACCCCCCCCCCCTTTGCCCCTGGGGGTTGTTCTGACCTTCTGCGGCGTCTGCGGCGGTTTCTGAACACGAGGTCGTAGGCTATGAGGGCCGGGATGACGCATAGGTTGGGGTCCATCGCTGTCCGTCGCGTACCGGTGCTCCTTGTTCGCGTCGTCCTCAATTTCCCGGCAGTTTTTGGCTCCCGTAAAAAATGCTACGTGCGGAGTGACGTCGGCACGAATCGTACTTGCTGGTCCGTGAAACGCTGCCTGACTCCGTCCGGACGTCGCGTATGCGCCGTCCAGAATCAGATTTGTATGTATTTTTTTGCCTGAATGAGAAATTGCATGTGCAATTTGCGAGTACCAATAGGTACTCGCAAATTGCGCATGCAATTTCAAGGGTGCATGCGTGTCAAAAGGACACCCTGTTGCAACCCTGAAATTGATCTGTGCACACATGTTGCGCACACACATGACCCAAGTTCAAATTGATGGTAATTTGCGGCCCCTATTAGCGAAATCACTATTTGCTATTTCATCATGCATTGCATTTAAGGAATTGCAAAATGCAATTCTTTAAATGTAATCGCAATTTGAGAAATCGCAATTAATTGCGAATTCTTAAATTGCGAGTGCCTTGAACCTTGATGCATCGCAAAATACCTTTTTGCAGGCGCAAACGGACGATTTTTGCGAATCGCACCATTTGCACTCGCAAAAATGGTTGATGCATGTGCCTGTAAGTATCTCATCAAATTTTACATTCCTTAGTAACAAGGCTGCAATCATAGCCTTGAGACAGTGCCTCCATTTTCAGTATATTTTGTATCAACCTCATAAGTAGACCCAGTCTTCTGTATTTTAAGAGTGAAGTATCCTTCTTCTTGATTTTCCTATGACCATGATTGCCCTCCAGGGTCAAGGTAAAGTCTGAATGCTTTTCCACACTGGTGTCTTTTTCTTTCCAAGCAGAAGGCTCCCTTTTTCATTATATCTGCTTTGACTGCCAAGTGGTTCCCTTCTGGTGTCGATTTAGCTTTCTCCTCTACTGAGGCCGACAATCCCACCGGCTTCATGATTCTGTTCCTCCAAGGCATTGTAGACCTATGCTTTTTCAGGCCAGAGATACCGTTTATTGGGACTGAATCCGTGTAATACATTTCCACTGGATGTAAAGGTTTGAGGTCTGACTCATCTTGATGTCCCTCAGTCTCTTCAGATCATTCACCTACATCTGAATCTTCCCCTGATGAATTCCCCGGATCCTTAAGGCAAACGTTGGCCTGCACCATTGGGTAATTGGCCCATCTTTACTTTACTCTCTTCTTTAGACTTTTTTGGTGGAAGGCTGCACAAGCTAGACACTCATCATACTTTAGGTCTTTGGGTAGGCAGATTGCATACCTTATATGAGTCCTTCCTGGCTATATTGGGGTGGTTCTTGTCTCAAAATCTAAAGGGTATATATTTCTTTGCCCCTCCCTTAATATAATGAAAAAATCTGTGGCGACTGACATTTTCCAAGAGTGGTGGAGTGGGTGGGACATTAATAAAAACATTTTTTAAATTAAAAGCACTCACCTGCGACCACGGCAGGCTCCTGACTCCCAAGCCAATCCTGGTGCTGCTTTCACCAGCATGACCGCAGCGCCAGAATTGTTGGGAGCGGCCTCTATGAGCACCAAGAAGAGCACTGGAGGCTTTTGTTTTCTCTAACCGAGCTGTCTTAAGAGTCAGACAGGTTTAAAGTGCACATGTGTAGCTGGCCGTCGCAAAACGGCTGGTCAAAAAGACATGCACACTTTAAAGTGCCAGGCTCTCTCTGCTGCTGCCAGTCAGCAGCAGCCCTGCCCCCATCCTGATGCTCCATTCAGGATGGAGTGAAGAAGTATAAAATGGTAATGAATTATCTTCAATACCATTTTATGTTTCGGCTCTGGAGGCATTTGAGTGGGGCGATGCTCCTCCGCTCAAACGGAGGAGAACCCCTGGAAAAAAAGCCCACCTAATAAACATGTTTTGAGCCCTGTGATTATACATAATAAGAATCTGAATTGAGTTATAAATGTCCACCAGGAGAAGCATCCTCTGTACTCAGCCACTTAATTAGCCAAGCAACATCCAGTCACTCACCTAAATTTCATGACATCACCCACTGCTGAGCAGAGCAGGGAACCATGGAGGTCTGCACAGAATGCATCACAAGCATAGCAGTCTATAATAAAATGCTTAAATTACTCCCCTAGGCATTTGGGGACCCCGGGCAACTCTTTCAACATCATTTGTTTAGTATTGCCCATAAATCAACAGATTGGAAGAAGTTCTTCTGTTGGTGATCACTTTTTGGAAACCTAGGCAAGGCTTTCTAAATTACAGCCTTTAAGAATAAAATAGGAGAAACTTTTCTCAGACTACACTGCAGCACTTATTTAAAACTCTACACTCAAAAGCACAGTTGAAAAGGCTTAGAAATAAGTGCTGTCTCTGTAAGGCTCCAGGAGCTTTCTCTACCCATAATGCCCTCCTGTTCTCATACAGTTTATTCATGTTGGAGGGATAGTGAAAGAGATAAATAGTATTTTTGTTCCTTAGATGCCCGAGCAAAAAACTGCCTAGGAGGGAGGGTAGTTTATGACTTCAAGGAAGATTCCTATGCAAGTAACCATTTCTTCTGCATTAGAGGATCTTCATGGACAGTCGTAAATAATAGAAAAAATAACAAGAAAAACAAAAACAAATTTGCATAAGCGACAACAAATATTGGAAATTCCTGATGGGCACATTTATAATATTGGTATGATAGACTTAGACTATAGAGCTATTTGACCAACTGCAGAGTCAGCCTTTGTATTTGTATTAATGCATTAGTGCTTCATTAATATGTGTACGGACTTCAAGGTACCCCTTTACAAATTTCAGCAAGCAGTACATTTCTCAGCCAAGCTCTGGTGGCTGATTTTCCTCTGTTGAATTGAGCTTTGGGTTTCTGTGGCAGAGGCTTGTATGCTAACTGACAGTTTAGATAAGGGATCTTCAGCTTTTCTTATATTGAGAGCTCCTTCTGATTATCAAAATCCACCCTGGGCTACTGCTCAATATTTGATAAGGGTACATAGAGGCCAAATAACTTAACACCACTTAATTCCTGCGCTTGTGATCTCATAGTATTTATGGTGCACAAGCTGCACCGCAAAAGGTTTACCTCTGGGGTTCCCACAGATCCATTTGCTCTACCTTATGAATCATATCTGAGAAATGAGTGTATGATTGTGGCTTGGTGTCTCATTGTCATGTAACGCACAGGACAACACTACTCTAATTTTGAAAGCTAGAGGCCAAAACACTTTGGGCCTCATTTGTGAGGCTTTACCGGCACTTTTGCACCACCAGAGCATCAACTTTTTGACATCCAGTGGCGCAATGTGCCACTGGCTTATTTATAAGGCCACATAAAGCCACGTTACCTGGATTTTCATGGTCTTAAAAATATGTGCCACTTTCACACCGAAAACTGCGTGAAAGGGATGTTTCTAGCAACACCCATGGCTTTGTGACATTGCCCCAGATTTACGAGAAATTGTAAGTCTGAGGCAGTGCCAAAAACAAGGCAAAACAAGGAGGAATATCTCTATCTCTCCTCGTTTTTCCTCTTTCTATGTGTGCTGCATTATGCAGCACACATAGAAAGAGGAAAAAGCCTCTTGTGATTGTTTTCTTCCTGCACAAAAATAATCATCTCTCAACGCAGGCACCCTAGCACCATGGTGCAAAGGTGCCTGCATTGGTGCACAGCAGCCCATTGTGCGCCGGCACAGGGCAAAAGGACAGGAATGTGCCTTAGCTAATAGATACGGAGCATTCCTGCCACTTTCTTTTGCCATAGGGCAGCTCAACAGCAAGGCCTGCTGAGCTGCCGTACTGCAAAAACAACATAAATGAGGCCCCTACAGTTTCAGGCTAACCGCATTGCAGTCCTTTGTTTACTAGCCCACAAAAAAGCAAACCAGAAGGTTATTTTTTAATTACATTGTACTTCAAAAGGAAGGAATGAAGAAAGGGTTGAGTAAGGAGGAAAAGAAAAAAGAAAATGCAAAGAGGGGAAAAGAAAAATGAGAGGAAGGAAGAAAGGTACATGGAAAGAAAGCAGATAAAGCAAAAGAGCATGAAAGTGCAAAAAACAAAGGAGTGAAAGACTAAAGAGAGCAAAAAGAGTAAAAGTAATAGGGAGAGAGAGAAAAGCAATAGAAAGGTGGGAACAAGAGGCCGGAGAAAGAAAGATTGAAAAGTGGAAGAGGGAAAGTAGATGGATTATGATAGAAAGCAAGAAAGACTAAAAGAAAGAGGAAGAAAAAGAAATGAGAAATGAGAAAAGAAAAAGAAATAAAGGTGAGCAAGAACAGAGAGAAACAAACACAAAAAAAGAAAAGAACAGAATGAGAGAAATAAACAATACAGCAGAGAATGAATAAAGAGTAGGCAAATACGAATCACTAAGAGAAAGAAATAAGAAAACATAAACATTGAAAGAAGATTGAAGAAAAAAGAGAAACAGTAAGAGAAAGGATTGAAAAGAAAGAAAGAAAGAACAATTAATACAAAAAAGTAAGTAAGAAGGTAAAGCAAGTCGTAAAATAAGAAGGAAAGAGAGAAAGGGAAAGAAAAAGAGAAAAAGGGAGGGAAAGAAAAAGAGAAAAGGGGAGAGAAAGAAAGGAATAAATAATATAAGAAGTAAAGAGAGAAACGTGGAACTGGACATCAAGCGACTCGCTCAGGAGGGAGGGAGGGGGAATTGGAAGTGGGAACCGGTTAAACATGTTGAACAAGTTTACTCTGTAAAGATATTAAAACGGAAACGAGGAAGAGCACTGCAATATAAACGTACGAACAGATGACTGTTGAGAACACTGCTTAAATGAATGTTATATGAACCAAATACCAATAAAATCTGTATTAAGAAAAAAATAAAGAGAGAAACGTAGAGGAAGAAAGGAGACAGAAAAAATAACAGAAAGAAAGAGCAAGAAAAAGACAAGAGACAATGGAAGAGCGAGAGGGAAAACAGAAAGAAAGTAACAGAAAGAAGGCCCTTCAGAAAGAGAAAGAAGTAAAGAAAAGGAAGAACTGTAAGACAAGAAAGAAGGACAACAAAGTAGAAAAAAGCCTGAAAGGGAAGAAAAACTGAAACAATGTTTAAATCCTCCAAAGTGAGCAGACTGGAACTAGATGAAATTCCAATTATGTTTATTAAACTAGGAGAACAATGTCAGCACTCTTCCTAGCAGCTGCTCCAGCTCTCGGTTTTAATCCCTAAAGTTCCGCTTTATAACAGTTCTTACCTCAACACATTTTAATGGGGAAGATGACATCACAAAGTTACAGTTAAACCCTCCCATTCTTGAGTAAATATGCCTCATTTTCTAATAGTCAGCTAGTCCTTGATTTATGTGATAATAATTGACAAACAGCTGATCGGACTTCCTTAAAGACAGCTTAATCTAAAGAGAAAGACTCTCCTAACATCTAGAAAATGCAAGGTACATCCCTCATACTTGAGGGATTGGGAAAGATAATCAGAAGGACAATAATATGATTAATGTGAAATTCTGAAACCACTTTCTGGATACATGAAGGATCTGTCTTCAAAACCACTCTGGTACAATAAACGACTGTGCATGGCTCTTTTGATGCTAATGCTTGAATCTCACTAACTCCACATGCTGATGTAATAGCTATGAAGAAAGCGGCCTTCCATGACAGATGCTGCAGTGAAGTCTTGTAGTTAGGCTTAAAATGAGGGCCCATCATTTTTATCAACTCCAACTTGCTGAAGTATAGCCATTCTAAACTGTCCTTCTGAATCAACTATCATTAACCCAGGTCAGTTGGACTAATGTGCTGAGAAGGTGGAAGATCATCAACTAAACAGACTGCAATCAACAAGACCAACCTTGGGGAGCAAGAAGATAAATCACCATGTTTTAAGAGATGCACCTTTGAATTTTTATAGCAGGGTTCTCCAAAGTCGGTGCAGGAGGGCCAGACCCATGCCGGATTTTCAGCATATCCTCTATTTCTCCATTGACCATTTTATTGCCAAAGGTTCCAGATGTGCACCGCATCCTAAAATTGAGGCATCATGACAACTGTCTACAGCAGAGTGTCATGTTAGAACGGAATTTCTTGATTCACATTCGCATTCTCGCACCACTATGACAGGGATTTTTTTCCTTCTATCTTGAAGTGTAGCTTGTTGTCCCAGTTATTGCATTTCTGTGACCACTGGTTTCTAGACATAGCTGGAGAGGTTTAATATGTAGCCTTGCATTCAGGACAATAAAAATGCACAATGCCATAACAAAAAGTTACTTACATTCCATAACAATCTTTCTGCTGGTTACTCTATCTATCTTCAAGTTCCCCCCACCCCCCAATGAATATTCCCAGACACGATACTGGATTTGGAAACTTGACATCTCTCCTGTGCAAGTAAGGATCCCTGCCTCCATTTAGTCACCAAAGTGATGCCATTGTGATGTCACTGGAGCCATAAAGAGCCCACCCTGGTGCACTGAGATCAGTTTCCAGTCTCTGCTTTTTCAATTCGCTTAAAAGCAGTGACAAAGAATTTACACCAAATGGTAAAGAGCAAGGCAGCAATATAAATTGGAACATTTTAACTCTGGCTTATGACACCTCCTTTACCATGACAAAGTGGGCAGTATCAGCGATTAATCTACTGGTAAATTGAGTATCCATCAGTAAGAATTTTGGATACTTCTACCTGCAGATTTCTCACCTGTTGAATAGATTCTAAAGCATACCTCCATAGGTGGTGGGTCTGAAGGAAAGGTCAAACAAGGACATTCTGTAGTACTGAGCAGGTATCCCTTCTCACTTTGGAATCCAAAAAATCATGTTTGCCAAAAATGGGTGAAGGGAAGCCCGTGTCACCATCCAAGAGATCTCTGCCACAGGAACACCCATGGCCAGAGCTATAGACTTTGCACTGGTGAATGAACATGGATTCCCTCTGGAAATTTTTTCTTGGCAAAGGCATACCACATCTTTATACACAAAATGTAAATATCCAGCTGAATAATGACCTCTTTTGTACTGCTTTGCCCTTTGTGCTGCCAGTGTACCCCAAAAGAACTGGTTGTCAGACTGCAATCTCATTCCTGAAGTCAAAGTGGAAACTGACAGTCCTTCTGAACAGGGATAGCTGGTCTAGAAGGCAGAGAAAAGCAGACAGGACTGTGTAATATCCTTGGATAGTGCCCACCACGCAGCCTTGCTTCGCAAGCAAAAGTGCAGAGCAAAGTACCTTCAACAGATAAACCCTGAAGAGATGCAACACATGCTCTACACACCAAGCGACAAGACTATGCCAACTTCCAAAGTACAACATTTTAACGAAAGGGCAACAAGAAGACAGATCCATGCCAAATACCTCTGGCAGAAGCTGGAAGGAGCCCAGGTAACCCTACTCTATCTCCAAGCGTAAAAGGGAAGGCTCTGGTGTTTGGGGTGCAGGACCTGCCCCTCCAACTGGTATAGGAGGCCCACCTTGGGAGGTGGGAGAAGATCTACATACAACCCTTTTCTTGGCCATTCCAAGGCAATGAGAATGATTTGTGCCAGGTCCTGGCGGTGCTTCTTCAGGATTAGAGAAAGCTAGGGAAAGTTATGGAGCGAAACATGTCAAGACCTCAATCAAAACCTCCCTAAAGTTTCCCCCCAGTGGATACTGTGAACAGTGCACAATAGGCATTTCAGAGAGTAGCCAAGAGGTTCACCTGAGGGGTGCTCCCAGATGGCAAAGATCGACTTTACCACATCAGGATACAGACGCCACTAGCGGTCAGCAATAGAACATAAGGTCAAGTTGTCGGCCCTGCTGCTGAGAGATCCAACTAGATGGTTGGTGACTAGCCAAACCCCATGTTGTACTCCAATCTCAAGGGCTCAGTGCTTTTCAACAGAGAAAGTAAGACCTTACTCTGCCCTGGTGTTTGGCATACCTCATTACAGTCATGTTGTTAATTAAGATGTGAAAGGCCTGAGCACCAACCAAATTTCCGTCAGCTCGAGCATGTTGATGTGCAGAACCTGCTCCTCTGGAGTCCAAAGACCTCTGCTCCTCCAGATGAGCACTGTACCTGACGATAGATGCATCCGTCACCGTAGTGACCATGGCTGGTGGAGGCTAGAAGGGCATCTCTTGAGACACATGTTCCTTTACTGATCACCATGTCTGGTCTGGCAGGGTCACAGGAGATCACAATGGCATTTGCCAGATCTCCCCTGTGCTGCAACCACTGCCTGCAGAGGCATACCGGGAGAGCCCTCAATTTGCCAGCATGAGGATGCAGGAGATCCAGTAGGTAGAACACCACCAAGCCTAAAATCTGAGCTCCCTCCTGAATTATTCGAATCGTACTTCGTTTAGTACCGCCCCTATGAACAAGAGTCAGTAAGAGGGCTCTTGGTGAGACTTGAGCACACTGATGGATAAGTGCAAGTCAAACAGCAGGATGCTGCTGCCTACAGGAGATGCAATTCCGTTGGGAACAAACTGGCTTTGAGCAGCCAGTCACCCAGGTACTGGAATACAGAGATCTCTGACTTCCTGCAGTGGGCTGCAACCACCAACATCACCTCTGTGAAGACTCCAGGTGCTGATGTTAGTCCAAACAGGAGGACCATGAACTGGTAATGAGCAGACACTACCACGATGTCCAGGTTCTTCTTGTGTGGCTGCAGGAACAGTATATGAAAATATGTATCCTGCAAGTCAAGAGACACTATCTACTTTTCTCTTCCAGTGCCAGAAGACCCTAAGCCAGTAACAACATCTTTAACGTCTCCTTGCAAAGGCAACAATTCACAGCCTGGATGCCTAGTACTGGACAAAGACCAATGTCCTTGTTGGGAAAAAAGAAGAACAGAGAGAAGCACCCTTACCCAATTTCCTGCTCTGGCACAAACTCCACCACTAATTTTTACTTCAGGGCTGCCACCTCCTGCTGTCAAAGGTGGTCTTCTGACTGAAGGGACTGCCGGGGAGAGCGGGGTGTACCTGTGGGAGTGTGTGCAAGCAGGGTCTAATGGAAAGAAAGGGCATACCCCGTTTTACAATTTGAAGGACCCATTGGTCCAATGTTATGGTATAACAAAGAAAAGAAGAGCAACACCTCTGAACGAAGGTGACAGGGTCTAAATTGACAAGCAACACAAAAAGTTAGATTTTATTACAAAGAATCTGAAAATTAAACAAAAACACATACGTAAACATACTTATATCCACATATCACATTAAAATACAGGAACACAATACAAAAAGCATGTGCAGCCTAATTAATTTTTGGTTTGTTAACTCCTCCATCTGACTAATCCCTGTACAATAAATAGATACTAATTATTTAATTTGTATAGTGTGAGCATGGTGGTAAATTCTAAATAATCGTCATATTCAACTGGATCTTTTGGGACCTGCAGGTGCCAATGTAAACAAACTGTTTCCACTGTAAAGGTATAGGGAGAACCAGTGAAGAATATTGTCAATGTATATGTCAAAGAAGGAGAAGGGGGACCAGGAGCTGGTTGCGGTCCAGTGCCCGTGCTCCACTGTCAAGTCGTTAGACCAAACAAGGGGGGTCACTGTTCCATCAGTGTGGGTGCTAGAGAGTCACCCTCACACATAAAAGAGAAAAGAAAAATGTGTTAAAGTTGAAAGAGGAAAAGGGCTAGGTCTAGGTCTAGGATCTACTTTGTAAGGGGGAGAACACACTTTGTCTCTTGTTGCCCTCACACACCCCGAGGGATGTCATGCTTCATCATCGGGCATTTTCTCCTCGTTGGGCTGGTGCTGCAATGCCCAATGGGTCCCCCGAAGGGTCGCTTTGGCAGAGATCTTTTAAGAGAGCAACCGTTTGATCAATGCGGGTGTGTTAGGGGAGTGGGTCCTATGTGCACAGTGAGTGTGTGTGTGTGATAAAAATAAAAAATGGCTAAAGGATACCGAATAGGAAAAGGTTTATTACTGTGTTGGTCTCTTTGCCATGCTAAAAAACCAGAAGGTTGTGCATTACGTCTCTGGGCTGTGATGTGCCCAAGATAACTGAAATGGTCAGGTCGACATGTTTAGTGCCCAGGCGGTCAGAATGATCCTTGGCGCTTCCTCAGGACCAGAAATAAATAGTGCAGTGCATAAGTGCTAGTACAGAGGGGATATTTGCCCCCTGTGTGTAAGGAGCGGGCTCGCGCTGTATAAAGCTACAGCTAAGGTACAACTCAATCGTTGATTCACCCCTTTGAAACGACCTAGATAAAGAGAGAAAGAAAATAGAGGATTATAAAAAGACACAATGCGCATATTAGTCACAAGTATATGGCATGTGTCTGTTTTCGAAAGCGCAAAGCGCTATCTGTTTCCTGTGCAGGGAACATGACACTTTTACTGCCTTCAGCAAGGGATGGGTCTCCGGGGAGGGCAGTCTGGGCCTACCCACTGGGCAAGCCGCTGGTAGCGGCCCAATTGTGGCGGGCTCACAGGTGTTTCTGCAATGCCCCCACTGCCCGAGTCGCATCATTTTTGAAGTACACATGGTAAAAAAGTCTACATTGTTTGCTCAAGTCGAAGCGTGTCATATTAGCTGATCCCCAGTGTGGGTTGTGTGATGTGGTGTCTGGCTAGAGTGAGTGAGGCCGTAACACATACACACATCCTAACTCAAGTGGGCGGTCACGTACATGCTCCGATCGTACCACCATATGCGACTCAGCAGATTAGTATATCGTATACACACGTGGCAAGAGTAACTGTCCCTAAGTCTCACCTCACGTCTCATGGAGAAGTACTCCATGGGCTGGGTTGCTGGTAACCCGTATCGTCATGGGCTGGTGTGGGGAGAAACAAAAATGGTCAAGGAACGCGTAGGCGCAGTGGCTGTCACAACACACTTTTAAACCAGTTAAGCGGTGGCAGTGTGGACATAGTCCACTTCGGTATACTCATGATTTTGTACGGGTGCGTCTTAGTACCTACCCGATGTTGAAGGCGAAGGCGAAGGTGGGCATTGATATATGGTTCTGTTCGGTTGGGCGGGCGGTACCCTCTTCTGGGTCCGTCATTGCTGCTGCGATTGCGCATGCGTGGGGGAGTAGTATGACTGTCTGCGCATATGCAGGTATTGCAATGACTGCGTATGTCTGCTGGAATGCTGCGCCTGCTTTTCTTGCGTGTTGCACCTGCCTTGCTTGCTAAACAGTAATGCACAAGTGGGACAGAGTGTGTAGCATTACTAAGTATGTGGTGGGATATTTAGATGCTGCTCCCACTAAGTGCAGCAGTGTCCCAGGTACTCAGCCCCCTACATAGAGTGGAATGGTGGTGGCAAATTTTGACAGCGATACTGGCATTTTAGGTTTAGGTACAGTGTCATAGTTTAACCCACGGTATCTCATCATTGAGACCACGAATGTGGGTACATAGGCGATGAACCCACCGCTGTTCACGTCTCAGTAGTGCGGTGTTACTCCATACTTGGTTGGCTTCCAGGATGGTCCATTCCATCTCGTCGCATGAGTGACCTGTTTCAATGAAATGGTTTGTCATCTTGGTCGCTGTGCGGCCACATCGGATCGTACTCCTATGTCCACTGATCCTGATCTCGATTGGCCTCGTGGTCATGCCAACGTACCTCAGTTGGCATGGGCAGGTGATAATGTACGCACAGTTCTTCGTGTTACGGTTCGTGTGTGAGTGTTGTTCCCACAAAAAATCTTCGATCTGGAGGGTTTTGGTGTGTTTAGTCGTGGGACAAGAAGTACACGAACCGCATGGGTAGTGTCCTGACGTAGGGGGTAAATTCCACAGTGTATTCCTCTGAGGTTTTTTCTGTCATGGTCACGTCTGGACCAGTTTGTCTTGTAGGCTGGCCGTCCGCTTGAATGCGAATCGTGGGTGCTCGATTTTCATTGAGCCAGTGTTGAGGATTTTCCAGTTCCGATTTATGATTTTCTTAATCATGTTTGACAGAGGTGTAAACGTGGTGACACATCACTCGTTTGGTGTTGTCTGGTTTCCAGAAGACCTCGGCGGTTGTTATTCCTAGTACGTTTTTTGGCCTTCTGGACGACCTCAGCTGGGTAGTCCCTTTCCTTGAGATTCCAGCTTTAACATGTTTTTCTTTTCCCCTTTATGTGTGAGGGTGACTCTCTAGCACCCACACCAATGGAATAGTGACCCCCCTTTTTTGGTCTAATGACTTGGAATGGCGTAGAATCCATCTCACAAAGTTCTTATGTTTATGTTGTCCAACAAATGCACAGTTTTACTTGCCAAAGTATAAGCTGTATGACATGGCACCGCCAACGTTCTAGCTTGGGTTCTTCTTTAATGGATTGCCTGAGTAGTTTACTTTTGTATACCCGAAGACCCATATTCACTTCTTAACCAGAGATGTCTGTGGTGTTAGGGAAAATCCTCTCCAGCTGAGTAGGACAGTCCTATGTATTAGTTGTAGATTGTTCAAGCATGAACCTCTCAAAGGATCACCCCATAGAGGTACCATCTCTGACATCCACATATTCATATGGCACGATGCAGCAATTAACATAACAGTAAACTGCAGACATGCGGCCACCCAGATGATGTAAAAATATGGACTTCCCCTTGTGGGTGGAGACGTTACCTTCATGGTTGAGGCCCACAAAGGACTGAGGTATACTATTCGTGGGTTACATTCCCAGCAGTAAATGCAACTTCAAGACATTTTCACACATACACTCCAGCTCCTAACAACTACACCACTTACAAAGTACTAAAAATACCACTAACATACCAAGAATATCACAATTGGTTTGAAGGCACCCTACCACGTACATACAATCATGTTAGACTAGGCTCCCTTAGCAATGATGGAGGAACATGGGCAGTCTTAGCCAGTCACACACCCTACCCAAACATCGCAAATCTGACAGCGCCGCAACTACACTTACTGTACGCAGATCTAGTCAGAACATATAGATTTTTGACACAATTTGTCATGAGAACAATTACAATAAATCATGTAAGAGCTGCTTAAGCTACACAACCACAATTGGCCACACCTGGAATTAGTCCACAAACCATCATTGCAGTCATAGGTAAAATTCCCGTCAGACGGGAGGAAATTCCATTCTGGACTGCACAAAAAACAAGCCAACTTGAAGCAGTGTTTCCCCATACGGGACCTCAGAAAAAACATATTCCTCACAATATGCATGCCAGTGGGGATGGCTTTCCCCGTGGAAGACTGCTCCACTTGTGGTACAGTCTTTGCTGCAGTATATACCAGAGCATATGGTATACCCTCATTAGCTGTTTTGCCAGAGGATCTTAACTAGATCCAAAATGAGTACGGGGCAGCCTCTGCCCTGGATTTGGGGATAATAAAACTGATGGACAGTTTTGCTGCAGTATCCACCATAAGGTTAAATAACATTAAATGGGAAGCAGCAGAGTTGGGAGTACGCCAGCAACTCACGAATATGGCTACGGGAAACCATGAGCGCGAATTACCAAAAAATATTAAGGAAACTTATGCAACAATAGCTAGAAATAATTTGGGAGCAAGAACTAGTAAACCACACTTTAAGTGTAATTCTGAAATGGATAACTCGAAGCAAGCACCCAAATCTTCTCTAAAGAAGTGGAATAATATGAAAAAATAAGAAACACTTAAACCACAAGTGGATCTCCTAAACAGGAGGCCAATAAAAAATACTATAATTTGCATTACCGTGATAATATTAAAACACATGACAGGTATCAGGATACTGATACAGGTTCCTTTCTTTCCTTCCAGGATTCATTCCAAAAATGCTTGGAGAATGGGGGACGGTCGAAGTTCATATCAGAGGAGAGTAAAGCCAAATAAGGACTCACAACGCTCATCTGCCTTCATAAAACAGTAAGACACACCAAAACATTCCAAGCCTCAATTCAAAAAGAAGAAAGTGGCGGGCATGAAAGTCAAGCACACTGTGGATATTTAGTACACTGCTCCTGAGTGGGCTCTGATCATGCTGGACAGTGCGGCAGATCTCACGATAGTTCGCTGGAATCTAATGGATTGTCTGGCAGCAGCAGCATTGAGTGACTATATCCCGATGGAAACACCAGATACGAGAGTGAGTGTCCCACATCGTTTATATAAATGCAACTCCAACAGGAGGGGATATACCACGTTCAATAAATGTTCACTTTTGGGAGTATTTGTCATTCAGCTACGCCATTGTCTTGGCTGAAAGAGATTGACCATCAGAATTTGTCATGGATTGCTTTAAGGGAGAAACATAAATTTTACCTGCCTTTTTCGGCCTAATCTCAGATGCAGTTAAACATCAATACATCAAGGAATGCGCCTTAGTGCAAGCTCCTGCATTATACCACAACCATGTGGGGTGGGATGATGGTTTCCCTTATCACACCATACCAGTGAGGTCATTCCCACAACCTCAAAGACAATACCCCTTTAAGTATGAGGTTAAAAAACAAGTTAGAGAGAGACTCATACAACTTGAATACCAAGGTAATTGAAAGTTGCACCGCCGCTATGAACAATCCTTTGTTCCTAGTAATGAAACCAGACCATGCATACTGTTAAGTCTTAGATTACAGACATCTAAACACAGCTACATGTAAATTTGTAAACATAGTGCATAAGAAATACAAAACCGCATTAGACATTTCCAATAGATTTTTTTGCCAAATCATAGCACCTGAAAGCAGGTCCTTCATCTCATTCAGTGCGCTAGGTTCTCAAAAGCAGTTCTCTCATTTGCCGAAAGGGTATAAGAAAAGCCCAAGTTTGTTTTCAGCGCAGGTTACAGAACTTTTACGACCAGGCATTGTCCTATGACATATACCTAATGAATGATGACATTTTTACACACTTTGGCAAGAGTAGATCGCATAGTTTTGGGGTTTTCTCACATGGGCTAAACATTTAATTGCAAGAAATATAAAATTGCCCATCTCAGTGCCCTGTTTCTAGGATACGAGCTGTTGAGTGAAAGCAGAAGCCTTGAGATACTTTTCCTTGAAAAGCGTGTGCTTCTACAACAACCTAACTCATTGAAGAAACGCCATTCCTTATTGGGTTTTCTTAAATTTTGACAGAACATACATTCCAGACTACACAGAGCAGGTAAAACTGTTCGACAACTTGATTGGTCCGGACTTTTAAAGTACACATTGGTAACTGAACACACAAAATTTACATTCATCACAAGCTGACATGCTAACTTCAAAACACTTACACATGTGTTAACACTACAAACCTGGTGATCTGTATGATTGCTGGGGCATCAGGGTATACCTATGTCACATTCAACAAAGGTGACACTGCACCAATTGCAAATAAATCACATCTATACACCAATGCTGAGATGCATTTTACCCCAACAGAAATGATTCTGAAAGCGGTACAGACTGCCATGCTGAGAGAAAGATCATTGGCTCAGTGGAAACGCATCATTGTAGAGACTCCAGTTCCAGCCTTAGAGGCTATCCCATAGCTAGTGTTTCAAACGCAAAAGTATTACATCCATGATGGATACATAAGGCCAATTCTCTCACAGCAATAGAGGAAGATTACATATTTGACTCTACAATTGGTTGTGACTGCGCTGTACTCATCCCCCTATCATCCCGAGGGAAATGTGATACTAGAGAGGAAGAGCCGGAACATAAAGTCTAGGGTATTAGGTTTAGGTTGCAGTTCGGATCATCACCTGCATGGGTTCCAGAGAGCCCTCAACAATCTGCTGAGAAACTCCCTGGGTGGTCGAACTCCCTGTGAGATCCTGTTGGGTTAGGATGGGGGTTTTAGATCTCAACAGTCATAGTAAAGTGGCGCCATAAACACCATTTGACATCAACGAACGTTTGGATGTTTTACAGGAACTGAACGACTTCTGAGTCACACAGAGCAATGTCCAGCAGAAACATACCGCCAATGGAGAAGTAAACATTGCACCAGCTACACCTGGGATTCCGCCTGTACCGCTCCTGGCTGTTGAAGGTACCAGAACTATACCTTTACCGCCCTTGTTGGCAGCAAAATCAAAAGATTTGAGTCAATACATCTCATCAAACTACATAATGTGTCCGCTTCTCCACAGTAGGCCAAGAGGGTTCCTATGTAGTTATCGGCCTCCTTTCACTACCATACAGGAAGTCACTTTGGAAGCTTTGATCAGCGATGAGGCTTCTCCACCCAGACTGGAGACAGCTAACAGTGAGGTATTCTTTCTACCTGTTACATCAACACCTACCTTAAAATCAACTTGTACGGAAGCACAGATTACACTTCTGCAAGCAGACAAAGAGGGTATCTACTGAAATGTATCATCCTTAGAGTCAACTCCCAGATCTACACAGCCTCCAGAGCTGCCTAAAATAGATCGAACAGCCTCTAGCTACTTCATCAACTTTGATGACTTCTCTTTGGATTTATCTGACCCACCACTATTACCGCCCAGTGGTATATTGCATGAATTTTACATTTGGCTGAAAAAGACATACTTTACATCCTCCGTGGATATACATTTGCTTTACAATTTTGTTACTTTTCCTCTTCCTTTGGATTGGGTTTGTTAAAGGGTTTTTCTTTCTCCTCAACGGACACTCTCTCCCAGAATGCTATGCTGATGAACTGGTGCATTTGGTTTTAATTCCCCATTCTACATCACACAAGTGGAGAGAGACCTTTCCCTTGTGAATTTTTCTGCTGTTCTATTTCTGGTTGGAATTGTTTGGGATAAGGTATCATCCGATATATTTGGGCCAACTGAAACTTTACAAATTCCATATTTATGGAAAACCTCTTTACAGAAGGTCATCATTCCTAGTACTATTTCTGATGATTGGGAAATTGATTCAGTGCATGAAATGCTAGATGATCTACAGCATTCAACAGTTTTTAATTTAGAAGTACTGTATGAAGGCATGTATGAAGGCAGAGACCACGCCAACCGACCAGGAGGAGGCATCGCCATCATACACAGAAACACAACTAGCTCTGACAACCACTCGACATGGAGCACCTCCACCTCCAGATCCAGACCAACTCTAACTCAACCCTCTTTGGCATCCTCATCTACTGACCCCACCCCCTTCCAGCAAATCCATAGCCGACTTCAGCGTACACCATGCCCTCAACAGACTACATCCTACTCAGTGACTTCAAATTCCACCTGTACAACCTCGGTGACCCCCAACACCTCAGCCCTGCTGGAGAACCTCGCCACCATTGGACTCAAACAACTGGTCACCTCCCCAATGCACTCAGCAAGACACACGCTCAATTCCATCTTCTCCGCAAGCAACAACATCTCCATCAGTCACACCTGCGAACTCCAATGGACTGACCACTGCGGCAACCACTTCTGCTTCACCAAACCCACCCAACGCCACCATGTTCACCACTACCCATGCAGAAGCTGGAACAAGGTCTCAAAAGTCCCACTCACCACCACCAAATTCCGTGGAGACCAACAAACCAGCACACAACCTCCACTTATGGATCTCCGACTGCACCAACATACTGGCCCCCCCTCAGGAAACCTCTGGCAAACAGCCCACCAAGAAAGCCAGTAGGTTCTAACCCACTCTCCAAGATTCCAGGAGCACCTGCAGATGACTTGACAGCAGATAGAGGAGCAGCAAGACCCCAGCAGACTACACAGCCTTCAAAACCGCCGTCACCATGCACCACCACCTCATCAGAGCCAAAAAGAAAACTGCCAGACAGGAACATATCAACATCAATGCACACAACAGCAAATAACTCTTCACCGCGATCAAAGAATTCGCCAAACCCAGCACAGATGCCACTGACATCCCGCCTCCCAAGACCTCTGTGACAACCTCACCACCTTCTTCCACTGCAAAATCACAGACATCTACGACAGCTTTGTAAGGCAGGAACCACCCACCCCACCCACAACGACTGCACCCAAATGCTCCAGATTCCATCTGACCCTGCTCAACTGGATGACCGTCACCACTGATGACACCTTACGGATTATGAAGACCATCCACCCTGGAGCCCTCTCGGACTTCTGCCCACATCACATCTTCAACTGAGCCAGTGCCACCATCCCCCCCAAACTATGCTGCACCATCTACTGCTCCATGGAATCCGTTACCTTCTCTGAAGGCTGGAAACACACAGAGATCAACTACCACTGAAAAAACCCTCTGCTGACCTGACGGCCCACAAGAATTAGAGACCCATCTCTCTGCTCCCCTTCCCAGCCATAGTCATCAAGAAGGCCATCAATGCCCAACTCACCAAATTCATTGAAGCAAACCACATCAGGCTTTAGAAGCAACCACAGAACTGAGACTGTGCTCCTCGCCACAGCAGATGACATCCTCGAACTCCTCGACTGAGGTGAAAGCACAGCTCTCATCCTCAGGGACCTCCTGCCACTTTCTATACTCTCTACACAAGACTCCACAATGCCAGCATCTGTGGCTAAGCCTTAGAGTGGTTCCTCTCCTTCCTCACCGGTCGAACCCAGAGAGTCAGGCTCCCACCGTTCTCCTGAGAGCCTACAAAGATCAGCTGCGGAGTCCCTCATGGCTCCTCCCTGAGCCCCACCCTCTTCAACATCTACATGGCCCCACTGGCAGTTATTGTCAGAAACCACGGACTAAACATTGTCTCCTATGCTGACGACACCCAGCTGATTCTCTCCCTCAACAACAAACCTACAGTTGCAAGGAACAACTTCCACAACAGGATGAAGGCAGTCATCACTTGGATGAAGGGTAGCTGCCTCAAACTCAGTTCTGACAAAACCGAAGCCCTCATCCTGGGTACCACCCCCTCCTTTTGGGATAACCCCTGGTGGCCGACAGCGCTCGTAGTCCCCCCACACCCACCGACCACGCATGTAACCTCAGCATCATCCTTGACTCCTCGCTGTCAATAAAACACCAAATCAACACCATCTCATCCAACTGCTTCCACATGCGTCACCTGCTTTGAAAGATTTTTAAGTGGATCACCACCGAGTCCAGACTAATGATCACCCAGGTGCTCGTCAGCAGTAAACTATGGCAATGCACTCTACACCTGCACCACCCAGAAGCTCCAAAATAAATTGCAAAGAATCCAGAACGCTGCCGCAAGACTTACGAGATTTACAATGCCTGACGAGACTGTCCATAATTCAGGACTGCCAGTTTCTCCTGCATCCTAGAAGGACTGAAGCCTCTTTCATAAGTCATAGGTAAAGACTGCACCTATGACAACGTAAGCTGTGAGCCATTGTGCTCAATTACAAAGAAGTGTAAGTGAATTTACCCTCCCTGAAACAGGCGATCTGAAATTTGAAACTACCTCCCTAACCATGATCCTGAAGAAGGCCACCTGACTCGTAAGAGCAACCCCTAGGCCGAAACATGTCAACCCCTCACTAGGTGCAGTGGACCGATCAGCAATCTACTTACGTACCTTTTCTTTTAATCATGTCCCTATCCAAACCTATTAAAGCTTCTCTATACATGATAGGAGATATTCTTAATCACTAGTCACTCTTCACAACTGCGAACCACTCAGACAGTCTTCCTCCTGGTGGAGGTTGGTTAATTACTTGGAGAACCGAACCCTCAAGTGATTACGACCTGATGATGGCACTATCCACATGACCACACGAGCGGAGAAAAATATATACCATGTACTGTGAAAGTGTTGTTGATGGTCTCTGATACAACATATGTGAGACTCTGGTTCATTGCCACTAGTGATTCATTCCCCTATGATTATGAATAATCCCCCGCCACAGCCACATCGCCGATCACCTGAGAAACCACCATTGGTTCCTCATCATCAAAGAATCACCTTCAAGCTCCTCACGCATGCCTACAAGGCCCTCCACAACATCGGACCTGCATACCTTAAACTCCGCCTCTCCTTCTAAACTCCCACCAGACACCTCCACTCCACCAACCTGGCCCTGGCCACTATCGCACAAATCAGCAAGCCCACGGCTGGAGGTAGATTCTTCTCCTACCTCACCACAAAGACTTGGAACTATATTTCTCTACATCTCAGTCAATCACCCTCACTGCCTCAATTCAAGAAGGACCTCAAGACCTGACTCATTGACTAAACTGGCTCTACAATTGAACTGCAGAAACTACCCCCCAGACCTTTGAGACCCCAACGGGTGATTAGCAGCGCTCTATAAGAACCTAGATTGATTGATTAAAGGCACGGCTAATTATGATGAAATGTTCTGTTTTCATCATTATGGTCACCATTTCCTGCAGTAAAAAGTACTTCACATGCAGTATTCAATTAATTACACACAATTGAAACATTGCCCGACACCACCACAATCCAACTGAACCTGAGCCCTATTATTATAATCTAATAACTTCTAGGTGCTCACTGACATCAAACTGATTTATTCTGCATCTTAATCTACATGGGGATCTAAAGATTGGCTGGTTCAGGGGAAGGAGGCTTTATTTAGAGCATGCCTAGGCTATCTGGTTTTAGGTTTAAACCTATAATAACTGATAAAACCCCACCGAAAGGAAAATAGCCATCACCGGTGTAAACATATAAACACTGAAAAAACACCTTTGCAACTACAAACTAAGTTCCATTCAAAGAAAGGGAAAGATGAGTGAAAAAGACATTTTTATTTCTTCCTGAAGGGGCCAGTACAATGTAACTTTGTTATACAATGTAGCATCAAGAAAGACTGGGCTAACATTATTCTGCTTGAGGTTTGTTGTTTAGGGATGCCACTAAAACATTGTCTTTTTTCTGTTTTGTGGTCTTTGGTGTTTAGAAGCATATTTTAGGTCCTATTTAGTTATTTTATAAACTGTAGAGAATCGGGAAATATCAAAATCATATTTGATATTTTGGCTACATTTGATTTAACTGATAGGTAAAATGGCTGATTTCGTAAGAATCTTTCCTAATGTGTACCATCACATTTACCCATAGACAGAGAATAGGTGAAATCCTTTGATACATTAGCCCACTTTTCTATTGAGTCAGTATTGATTACAAGTGAATTGCCAAACACCCCAAGCTTTAAACATTCAATGCAAGATGTAGTGACAGGTATATGTGAAAAGAATGTTCTCATCAAGCATCTGAGATTGTGGTGAAAACCTGACACCAGATGTTTGGTAAAAATGGAACGCAGTGTCGCTTGGAATGCTGCTTAAAAAAGTTCCTACCAAGTTCAATAAAGATTGGAGTGATATTGTTTGTATTTGCAGTAATTCAGTTACGTTTGTGAACAAGTTCTATGATCTGTCAAAATCGATACCTGAGCTGAAGTGCTTCCCTGTAAGAGTTCCCTGTCACTTGCTAGACGGTATGCTGAAAGCATCTTTACAATCTTCAGAGTTAATTAAGAATGCTATTGACTTTGTAGTCCATTCTGGTGCAGTAAAAATGTATTTGGTTCTCATATACCCTGTGTACAAGCACCATCAGTGCAGAAAGCAAGCAATAATTAAAATTAAATTAAAATTCCATAAACACCGGAAAAACACGGTTTCTGTTGTTTTTAATGACACAAAATTGTGTAACCACTGACAACCACTGTTTTTTTAAGGTATTGAAAAAACTGAAAAAACCCCACCAGAATTTACCAAAACTAGAAACTGAAAACAGGAAAGCCTAAGCACGCCTTATACCATACCAAATAATTTTCCTGAACAAAACTGTGCAGCAAACATCCTGTTTTGGCCTGGCCAAGATAAAAGATTTAAACCCACCAAACATTTGCACGATTTGCGAACTGGCAACAGATCATGAAGTACACGGAGGAAACATTAGACGCCATGCTTCGCAATGGAACATACAATTATTCACGTACCAATCAGGAGGGATGGTTAGTGTAGCCCTTAGACACTAATGGATGACAGGCACATTTTTGGGGTGACCCAAAAGGGTTTAAGACCTGACCCACTTTGCGCACAGACACAACATTCCGGGGTAGTAACATCTTACAGTGTTGGGAAGTTATGCCTAGATTGGCTAAAAACCTCAACATTGTCTCAGGTGAAACAACACTTGTCCCTTCCTTCTGATGATATGGGATTGCAGGACTTTTTCTTAGGTCCTCGCAAACCACGTCAAACTCACTTTCTGTATGCTATATACAATGAAGTGTGGAAGGTTTCACTGCAGGAGGCTGCTGAGAGACTGCGCAAAATTGACAGGGCAAATTTCGAAAGGGATCTAGCAGTAGGTCCAAGGGTGGAGATATTGTTTTCTAGGAGCTATACTTTCCCAGTAATCTTTCTAAAAGTGATATCTTGACTTGTGTATGTTGGATTTTTGTCATTTTGGTCTGGTTCTACTAAAAGCTATTTTCCTAAACAGGTGTGGTGTCCTTTGTAGTGTTTTCACTTTTTTACAGTGTGTGTATGCACGAATGCCTTACACATTGCCTCTGAGATAAGCCTGACTACTCGTGCCAAGGTACCAAGGGAGTGAGCGGAGGTTAATTTAGTTGTGTAATCCCCTTACCCTAACTAGAGTGAGGGTCTCAACTTGGACAGGGTGCAACTACAGGCCCTATTTCTAACAGTAAGGTTGTCTGATTTAATCAGATTTGGTAAGGGGGGTTAGGTGTATGTTCAGTAAAGGAGGGATTATGATTGATCCTTGAGGAATGGCACAGTGTTGTGTGTGAAGAGGTGATGTGAAAGGTGGTAGGTAGACTACACGTCTGTGAGATAAGAAGTGATCCATGTACGTCATTCTCACGCATTCAAAGGTAGTGGACTTTTTGTAGTAATGTGTGGTGGTGGACAGTGTCAAATGTAAATGATAAATTCAGAAGGAACAAGGCATCTACCCTGTTCTTGCCCACTGTGAGAATTAGATCATATCAGATGGATATGATGGCTGACTCTGTGCCTCTACCTGATCTGAAGCCAGTTTGCACCGCCCAAAGAAACAGCATCAGATTGTACTGCCAAAAGAGACGTAATCTGCTCAAAAAACTAAACCTGTGTGTACAGAGCATACAGCAAAGACTCATACTCTGATGGTAAAAGTGAGCATATATTCTAAATAACAACACTCACATTTAAAAACTGATGCAACGAAGTCTTTCAACGTTGCTATTGATTCAGTAGAGTAAACGTGGGTGCGGAAAAGCTCAGTAGCACAACCACTACAACGTTCACTGTTTTTAAGACACTTTGGTTTACAAGGTACTGAAAAGCTGCTGGGGCAGACCAAAGCTGAAAAGCTGCCCCATGCGAGGAAGCAGAGTTGAGTCAAAGAGCCATCAACTGTACTTAAAGGTACCTTGGGAGGTGGCGTGGTACGCAGGGACAGTGGGGCATGCAAAGTGAGCTTTGTCACTAGAGGTCCTCAAAATAAGGAAGTCGAGAGATTAGGGGACACAGTTAAAAGGTATTATTGTCACACTATACAAACAGGTAAACCCCTTCCCCACATCCAGCCCAGCTCAGGGCACCCAAGACACATCCTAAAGCTAGCCAAACATATTGGGGTTCAAAACTAACAAAGACTGGGGATGCCAGTTTTTCCTGGACAATGGGAAATATGACTCTCTCAAGTTTCTACCGGTCAAAGTCATGTACCATTCTTCAAGCTGTTGCATATCAACAGTTAATATCAATATCAATATACAAATAAATGGATCGCTGAAAATGTATATAGCAATCAGTACAGCTTTCTCTTCACGTCCTCCTCAACCTAAGAGCCTAAAGAACTACCAGCAAGCTCGACTGCCACCCAAGAAGGAGATAGCTCCAATAATTCAGACAAATAAAACTGTGTATTTACTAAAAAGAAAAGTGCATTTACCTGGAGCCAGCTGAAAGTTCCTGACATTCGGTTGGGTCTGAGGGGGCTGAGGCAGGTGAGGTGCTAACACCGGTGGGGGGATGGTGGCCCTGATGCCTCCTGCAGTCATGAGTTGATCTGCAGTCTCAGATGATGGAGTAATGTATTTGAGGTGTTTGAGTTCTGCTGAACCTTGTTCTGGGTTTGAGCTTTTATTTGCCAGTCATCTAGGTATATGTAAACAATTAATCCCTGCTGTTTTAGATGGGCTTGAACTACAGCCACATATTTTGAAAAAGTGTGAAGTGCTAATTTCAGACCAAAGAGCAGAAATGTGATTTGGTAATGTGCTCTCCCTGCAACAAATTGCTTTTCCTGTGCGTCGTGCTGATGGGTATGTAGAGATATGAATCTTGGAGATCTATTGCGCACATCCAGTCTCCCTGCTTGAAGTGAGAGAGGATCTGATGACTAACATATGACATTTCACCCTCTTTATCCATTTGTTGGTGTTTGCAATATTGGTCTGAATTATATCTTTGGGCAGTTCTCAAGGATAAGATAGTACCTGTAGTATACCCGCTTTCCTTTGAGGTGGGAAAGTACAGGCTTGATTGCTCTCTTCAGCACGATTTTGATTTTCTTTTTGAACATAGCAAGATATTACATTGACACCTTCTTTGGTAATGCTGTTGTCTGCTTGAAATCAAAGCAAGTAGCCATGAACAACAATAGTTAGAACCCATTTGTTTGTTATTTTCCCCACTCTTCCTTGTAGTAAAAACACTCCACACACTGGAGTGGTAAAATGAGGAGAGGGATGAGTAATATATCATGGTCTAATGTTCACAGTTTTTATAGCCTGTGGTGTTAGAGGCCTGATGTTGAGCTGATTTTCCTTTTGATCCTTTTTGATACCTTTGGCACTCTTGCTGCTGCGGCTGAAATTGCTAATGAAGGTGTTTAAACCTCCAGGTGTCCCTTGTCCTTGTATTATAACTAGGAATTGTGGTACCTCTCCATTTCCTCTAATCCCACTGCCTTACATGTTTAGGCTTCATTTTTCTTTCTGACTGTTTCTCTACCATGTGTTGACCAGAAAGAGCGTTGTCAGAGAAGGGTAGGTTGAGAATTTTCAGCTGAACGTCAGCTTTTAAAAACATCAGCCTCAGCAATTACGATCGTCTGAGGGTGACCCCATGGCAATAGCTTGATGCTGCAAACTTTCCAGGTCCTTCTCTTACCAATTCCTTAAAGTCCTCTTTTCTGTGATCTGGAAGGTCATTCAAAAAGTATTTAGGACCATCTCAAATTTCACAGCCATACGGACTAAGAAGCTCTGTGACACTAGCATTCTTAAGATATTCAGCTCAAATGCTACACATAATTCTTCCCACTATTTTCATTTTTTTTGCTCCCCCAATCTTCAAGAGCAAAAATTTCTGGAGCTGAAAAGTATCTACATCTGACAGAAAACACTGTCACAGAGTCATGCCTCAGATCGCCTGCTAGAAAGGCAGAGAAATGTAATTCTTGATTAGTCTGGAGGTAGGTAGCTGCTTCTACCATTGGCAGAAACTTTTCTTCTGCTATTTTAAAAAAGAAACCACACTAAAAGAAGCAAGGATCATGGACTTGCTCCTGCCCGCAGATCTGAGGAGTGTTCAGCGGACTATGAAATTTGTTCCACCCTATGAGACATTGGGTTACTAGGTGACTGGGGTGTGAGTCCTGGTCAAGCAGCAACCACAATCCCTATCAGGGAAAGGCACAGGGAAACCCCAAATTAACCTACGCTCATCCCCCTAGTAGCTTGGCACAGAGCAGTCAGGCTTAACTGAAAGGCAATGTGTAAAGTATTTCTGTAACACTTCAAACAGAATACAGTGCAAAACCCACACAAAAAGAATCCCACATCAATTAGAACAATAGAGTAAAATGTATTAAATAAAACTAGACCAAACGACAAAAAACGGAGTTCTGAATTTTCAAAGGTTTTCGCGAAAGTATTGCCAAAAAGTATAAAGCGCCAACTTGGGATACCTGGATGCGCTGGACCAGGTCAAAGTCATACTTTTAGGCCAACCGTAATGGAGCGCCGGTCGACTACAGTTACCAGGTTAGGCCCGCTGATGTTTACCTTCTCGATTTGTGACCAGAGTCCCGGTAACAATGGAGGGGGCTGTGAGGAACAGGAAGAGGGCTGCAGGAGGCTGCTGGCATAGTGTGAAGGGTTGGCCAGCGTCATAGGCATGTGTTGCTGGAGCATTGCGTTGACGGTCGCCCAATGGTCGTCAATGCTGTAGCATGAAAAGGCGGCTGCTGGAGCCTCACATTGAATTGCCATACAAGCGGCAAGGTCTCGGTGCAAACTGGCCCTTTCACAGTCATGAATGAAGCTCAAATTCAGCTCCATTGAGCCACACCAAGGGTCCAGAACCTGAGGGGCACCCCCAGGTCCTCACTGCTGCTGGGTCCAGGGGCTGGTTTGGGATGTTGGGGAAGCTTTTATGTCCCTGAGACTCAAACTAGCACTTGGAGCCATTATGATGTCCTGGGTTCATGAGTGAAGTTGCAGGTCCGGTTTTATCTCACACAGGCAAGTGGGCAGCAGGTCAGCACAGCAGGGAAGCAGTTTCTTCAAAGCAGTAGTCCAGCAGTGTGGCAGTCCTTCAGCAGCACAGCATTTCTTCAACCTTACGGAGAATCCACGGGTCTAGAAGTGAGTGATGAATTGATGTATTAGGTCCAGTATTTATACCCGGTTGTGCCAGTGAAGTGGGGGAGAAGCTTCTAGAGGTTTCCCTTTGAAGTCTCCCGGCATCCTGCCTTACCTGCCCTGGCTCCAGACTAACTAAAGGGGTTGTGCAGCCCTTTGTGTGGAAGCAGGACACGGCTTATTCAAATGTAAGTGGGGTGTGCCCAGCTCCTCCCTCCCATCCTGCCAGTGATGAACCAGCCAGGAACACCTAAGCTACACAATACCCTACTGTCAACTGCACCTCGTCATGTGGCCAGAGACAGACCACAGGCATTAAATGGCTTAGGCAGGAAAATGTCAACTTTCTAAAAGTATCAAATTACAACAAGTCAAGTGTTTACATAAAACTAATTAAAAATACTATTTTGTGGTATCACAATTTTCTTCTGTGCTGATTTAATCAGAAAAATATGATGATGAAACAGATAATATCTGCCAAAAATGTATTTAAACACAAAAATTAAATCAAGTAGCCCAATCATTGCCTTACTTTCAACTCAATTTAGCTGAACTGAGCTCTTTATTTATTTTAGTATAAAGCAAAAAGCAAATGTTAATTCATTGATTATGGCCTTAGGAATCAGGCCAACAGCGAGCACCACAATAAAAAACTGTGAGGATCCGTTTACCGCTCGTGAAAATTATTGACATTTGCAGAACCGACACACTTAGGTTCCCTTGTCCTGGCCATTGCGCACTGAAGACACTGTAAACCCAGTGGGTTACAGGTCTAGTGTTGTTTTAAAAACACCACTCACAGACTCCAAAGCATTGCGAAAAATATATGTTTAGAGTAAAAATATAAATCTGGCTCAATAATTTCTTTTTTCTTTATACTAGAATAAATAATTAACTCAGTTCGGCTGAATTGAGTTGAAAGTAAGGCAGTGATTGGGCTACTTGATTTAATTTGTGTTTAGATTAATTGTTGGCAGATATGTTCTGTTTCATCATCATCTTTTTCTGATTAAATGAACACAGAATTAAATCATGGTAACACAAAATTGTTTTTTAAATTAGTTCTATGTGAACACTCATTGTAAGTTCATACTTAATACCCAGTTCTCTTCGACATATGGGTTGCTCTTGTTTTCTGATAGAAATTTCTAAAAGTGGTATTTTCAAAATTGTAATTTAAAAACCGACCACCATAAGTTAGGATTTTTCATTACAATTCCAGACAGCAAACATGAACTGGCTATCTGTTCCCATTTGGAAATTACAGTGTATTAAATGTAATAAGGTAACTCCAATGTTATCCTGTGGGAGAGATCAGGTTTGCAGTAGTGGAAAATTAATTTAAGTGTTTCTTACCACCAGGGCAGATAAAACTTAGAATCACATGTCCCCCTTTTTAAATACACTGCACCATGCCCTGTGAGTGACATAGGTACTAAAAAGGAAGGCGTGGGCCTGTGAAGTGAAAAGGGTTACTTTGTTGAATAGATGGTCACCAATGGTACAGCAGAATCAAGTGTATAACTTTACTGCCAGTAGGTTTCCAATATAAACACAATTCAACAATATTTAACAGTTCCCTGAAATTAAGTTGATGCTGTTCAGTACTTCAATTACTTTATTGAAGAGAGATGATGGTAGTGTTCATAGTTCAAACAAAATGTTGCTCCACATTTGTGAAATTAGAGTCTGACAATAGGAAAATCTTCTTATTTAAACGGTTGTGTTTAAAACCCAATACAGTTTTGGAAAACCCTTCAGCAGGGGTAACTATAAAATAGAAATAAGAAACAACAAGGTCCAACTGGGATACTTCATAGGGAAATTGGAAAAAGGTGTGATTGCAACACCGTATCATATACAACACGCAGGTGCAGTTAAGATTTCTTCGTGCTTTACCGGTGTTACTCATGAGAGGCATCTATAATGAAAATATTGGTGATGAACTTACATACATCGGATATCCGCAGGAGATATTTAATCACCTGACTGTGTTGTGTCATCCAACCTCAAACCGTGACATGTTTTTTCGGAGTTTCATCAGTAATATGTCGGAAACAGACGGCCATGGAAACATAATGTGCAACACAATCTATAAAGTGCCTTCAGTGTGATCGAATTATCTGTTTAAAGTGAGATCCAAGTGTAAAAGTGTGATATGCGAAATGCAACATGCTTGATGAGAAACCACGATAACTGACAACAACCCCTGAAAGCTATCTTACTTACAAACTTGATGAGGCAAAGTCCTGACAGGTCTGAAGAAGGTACATTTGCTTGGTGAGCATACAGTGCTCATATGCTACTGGAGACAATTGCAAAAAGGACCCTTTATGGTAACATTATTACTGGGAGTGCAGCGTGTCCACTAGGAAAGAATATCATAACAAAGTGGTAGAGTGCAATTATGTGTAAGCCGGTGCAGACATACGGGAACAGGGCTTTCTGTTTCCAACATGTTTTTGATGAAACACTGTTATTGAGGTTGCATGACACAACACGGTTTGGTGATTAGTTATCTCCTGTGGGTATCAGATGTAAGGAAGTTTATCACCAATATTTTAACCATGAATGACTCTTGCACATAATCCTGTAAAGCACAAAGAAATGATGAATGCACCTGTACGTTGCATGTGATATGGTGTCACAATCACACCCTTTTCCAATTTTCCTATGAAGTACCCTAATTAGACCTTCTCTTTTCTATTTTATAGTTACCCCTGATGAAGGGTTTTCCCGAAATACATTGGGTTTTGACCATGTCTGTTTAAATAAAAATATTTTCGCATTGTCAGGTTCTAATTTCGCAAATGTGGAGCAACATTTTGTTTGAACTATGAACATTGACATCATCTGTCTTCAATAAAGTAATTGAAGTACTGAAGAACATCAACTTCTTTTCAAAGAACTGTTAAATATTTTTGAATCATGTTAACACTGGAAGCTCGTGAGCAGTAAAGTTGTGCACTTTGGGTCTGCTGTATTATTGGTGCCCAGCAATACATCAATATTGTATGCGAGAATTGGCCAGAGCTCGCACCATTGTTGCACACTAATCCTTTGTTTACGTTACGTTTGTTGATTGTATAATTACTTTATGTTTATACTATGAGTGCTTTCTAACATTTTTGCTGATGTTTTATTTGCCAAGTCAAAATGACAGTTTAAACACTGCACACACAGGCTGCAACGGCAGGCCTGAGACATGTTTAAAGGGCTACTTAAGTGGGTGATACAATCAGTGCTGCATGCCACTAGTAGCATTTAATTTACAGACTCTGCACTACTGGCTCCACCCCACACCATTCCAGCCCCACGTTGAACTGGACAGAACGGCTCCGGTTCCGCTTTCGGTGGCGCTGTTTCAGTCATACAAATGCCCCCAAGATGAAATCGACCCAGTTGAGACATTAAGATGGAGCTGGGAGGGACTGCGTAGGAGAGCTGGTTTTGCGATTCTATATGCCCCCTTGATGCCGCTGGCGCACAACCCCCAGATGCCTCCACTGTAGGAAAAAGGGAATGTTAAGCTAGCTGCTGTGTTGGATTTAACTAAATTTGGAGACTTAAACCCGGAAGACACATTCCTGCTGCCTCCAGATGCAGAAAGCCCTTCAAAGCCCACTTTTTCAGACCTTTTTTTATATCATCGAATAAGAGCTACATGTTCCCAGTTGCACGACTCCTTTCCTAACCAACCTCCCAGCTTACAGGTACCTAGAGCAAATTATAACTAACCCATCACCACGTAACTTAGTCTCGAGGCTTTACAGCAATGTGCAAAACACCGCTACAGTAATGGAGCCCAAGGCGCTCGTGCTCTGGAACTCCGAACTAGTCCCCCAACTCACAACAGAACAATGGAAGTATTGCTGTGCCCAATTAAAGATGCTTTCCACTAACTATAAATTGTGCATAGAGGGGCATGGCTTGGCGTGCAACATGGTGGACGTGCTTTAAGTGTGCTCCCGGACCCCTTCGCTATCTGCCCGTGATCCGCCTGTCCCTGCAGCCATCCAGCCTCCAAACTTACCACTGGTGCGTCCCTGCAACTCCCGGCATGCATCTTTACAGGTGGAACTCCCTGTGAGCCCGAGTTGTGGGGCTTGCCTCGCTGGTGAGAGGCCTTTGGTCCCAAGATGGTGGCCTTCATGCTCTGACCTGCGGCGGCCGTTCTCTTCAGCGATGTTTGGCCTCACCTTGTGCCGGTCTTTCCAGGCGTGGAGGTGACCTCCGGATTTGCTGTTGAAGTGCCTGTGAGGAGTGAAGGTGGACCTCCCTGGCCACCTGGGGGGCTGATCGCCAGCTTCTGCCTTCTGGGGTCTCCCTCTCTGAATGCCCAGACATCTGGTCTCGGCAGCTCGTCGCCGCTCCTTCCCCACCCGACTCCTGGTGGGGGCCGGCCTCCCTGGTGGCTGGAGCGGCTGGAGGGGGCCGGATCTGGGCCTCTGGCTCCCCTGCGGCAGGGTGCTGGACCCAGCTGCCATTTCGGGTGGCGGAGGAGAGGCGGACGCAGACTCCCTTCAACCGCTCTCCGGCAGCACTGGTCTCTTGCCCGGGCGGCGTTGATCTAGTGTGTGCCCTGGGAGTCAGGAGCTGCGCCGTGAGGTGAGGTGGTCCCCCGCATGTGATCTGGGCTCCCCGATGGGAGGTGGGTTCGGCTGCTGGATCTGGATCTGGCTCTGAGGCCCCCTCCGCCATCCCTGCTCGCATCTCCTGCTCCCGTGGCCCTGGCCTGGTTCCCATCTCCACTCCTGCTCGCACCGACGGGGGAGATCCTAGGACTGTTGAGGGGGACCCCCATGCACCTGGCCTGCTTGTGCGACCTCGGCCCTGGGCAGTGCTGTGTGCGGTTTGGCCTGCTGCTC
The DNA here is from genome assembly GCF_964204655.1 of Triturus cristatus. NCBI lineage: Eukaryota > Metazoa > Chordata > Amphibia > Caudata > Salamandridae > Triturus > Triturus cristatus. The sequence continues at coordinate 434,401,469 of NC_140581.1, read as the reverse complement.
CCCCCTGTCTCATCTGCTGCGAGTCTGACCTCCTGGACCCTGGAACTCTTCCCACCGTCATGCTGGGGCTGCTTTCTACTCCTGCCTGGAGGAGACCTGGTGAGGTGGTGCTGCCTGCGTCTGCCGAAGGGTTTCCAGAGGGGGCCCTCCACCGCCCCCAGTCCCCGGTCTGGCCTGCCTCCCTGGTGCTGTTTTTGGGCCTGTCGAACTGGGGATTCCCCTTGCTGGCCTACACCCCAGCCATCACTACTCCACCTCTGAGGGTGGGAGTTTGACCACACGCATCGAGCGGTACAGGGCCCTGTACGCTGGCCTCCCTCCATCACCCCTGATCTGTCTTGGGAAACCTGCTGGGGATTGTAGATCCTTCTGCGCGGAGGCCCTAGCTGCCGGATCTGGGCCGGCCCTTCATCGTGCTGCCTCTTGCTGAGACCGTGACCCAGGGGATATCCATTTGGCTGCAACTACCGTGAGGCGTGAGGAATAGCAGAGCATTCCCTCCACCATCCCCCGGCTCTGATCTGCCCTGCAAGAACCTGGTACGGTCCGAGGGCCCCAGGCGTGGAGACCTTGCACCTGACCTGGGGCCTCGTCGGGGGTGGCTGAACCGACTCACATTTCGACTGTTGTGGGGTCCAGGGGCCCTGGGTCCAGCTTGCTCCTGCGTCCTTTGACCTTGATCGGTGGCCCCCTGCCGTGGAGACCATCTAAAGAAATGGCAGGGCCCTGGCGCCGTTGAGTGACAATCATGGGTTGAGACAAGGTGGCCAAGACCCCGGCCACCCAGACCAAAATAGACTTCTTCACCACCACGTATGACCGGGCGGTTGGGGGAACCATGGATGGAGAAGCCCCACCAGCCGCAGACCTGACTACCATCCTCCAGGCCATACATGCCTCGCAGTCCTCTGTGGAGGGTAAGATTGCTGAGATCCGGGTTGACATTACCCTCATCCGGCAAGATTTGCTGAATGCGGTGCCCCGGATCACGGAGACCAAGTCACGCATCTCCATGGTGGAGGACGACGTCCAACAGCTTAAAGAGCAAGTCACCCATCTCCAGTCCCACACCCGAGAGCTGCATCGGAGGGCAGAAGACGCTGAAAATAGGTCCCGTCGCAACAACCTTTGCCTGGTGGGGTTCCCGGAGGGGGTGTAGCAAGGCCACCCAGCAGACTTCATGGAAAAGTGGCTTAGCTCGTGGGTCACCGAGGGCTCCCTCTCCCCGTGGCTCACTTGCGCCTAAACCGCCACCGGGAGCAGCCCCAGGCCCATCATCATGCGAATTCTCAACTTTAAGTACCGCGACTCCATCTTGACTGAAGCCCGCAAACAGCAGTGTCTTCAGTATGATAATCACACGATCATGGTGTTCCCTGACTATACTCGGGAGGTCCAGGGTCAGCGCCGCTCGTTTGGTGAAGTAAAGCAAAAGCTGCGTGCCCTTAACATACAGTACAGGCTCCTTTTTCCGGCACTCCTGCGAGTGGTGTTATCCAACAAGACCCTTTTCTTTGATGCCCCTGAGGAGGCATGGACTTGGGCCATGGAGGAACGTCCCCTGAGAGCCAATGACCGTCAACCATCATCAGTCGGCGGGATTCATGGGTCCGGCAACCAAGAGGCTCCTGACCCCCAGCCCCAACACAACCGCTCACGAAGACGCCCCGGCCAGAGGCGGGCCTGCTCGGACTCTCCGCTGGGCCCCTCTCGGCACCCAACTCCGCTTCCTGAAGAGCCGTCAGGTGTGTGGCGGTCCGGCTCCTCGGGACGCCTGGATCCTGGGAATACATCGCCCTGGCCTTCACTGCTGGACCCCCCAGACACTGACCTGTCGCGCAGCCCAATGCTCCTCAGGGATCCCACATGAGCTCGTCTCTGACTGCCGGCCATGGCTCCGCGGCCGGATATGGCGGCCCGGCTCATCACTGCTCCAACTCCAGATGGACTTAACTATGCACATCCTGCAATGAGGAGGGGTCCCCCACGTTTCCCAGTCCCAAGCTTTTTAGTTTGGTCTTTACTAGTTTCCACTGTTAGGGCGACAGATGCTTCCGTTCCTGAAGTATAGGGTGGGGGTTGGGTTCGGGTGGGTGGACCATTGTCCTGGGTTTTATTTATTTTTTATGTTGTTGTTCTCATGCCAGCATTTCTACCTCATTCTGCAATGTCCATACAGTGACCAACATTGTCTTTCTATGTCTTACACCCCACGTGCATGCACTACCACGCTCCCTGCGCGTATCAGGTGCTCGACCACTTATCCAGCCCCTCCATGTCTGACAACCGCACCGGTTTAGCATCACTTCATATTATGTCATGGAATGTTAATGGCCTCCTAGATAAGGTTAAGCGCACTGCAGCCCTGCGGTATGCCCAGCGACACAATGTAGACATATTGCTGCTTCAGGAGACCCATCTAGTAGGCAACCATTGCCCCTTCCTTGCACGCTATGGCTATGGTGGGGTTTGGCACTCGGGGATTTGGGGATGTTGAGTGTAAAGTAATACATGATCCGGGAGGCTGCTTTGTTATTCTGGAAGGGAACATTGGGACACAAGCCTTGAACCTGATAACTGTGTACTCTCCCCTTTCTCTGCTGTCCTTCACGCTCCGGCGCCTTGCTCCACTAGTAGCCTCCCTGCCCCCGGGGACCACTGTAGTTGGGGTGGATTTTAATGTGGTTATGGCCCCGGACCTTGATTCTGCTGCAGTCTTTTCTGTGTCTCAGGTTTCCCAATCCACACTCCTTTCGAACTGGGCTGCGACTCTGGGGCTTGGAGACGCCTGGTGACTCTGGCACCCGACTACTCGTATGTTCACTCACACAACGGCCACCCACCACACACATGCCAGACTGGACTATCTGTTTCTTCCGGCCCTGGACTGTCGATCGATCCAAGCCATCACTATCCTTTCCAGAGGCCTATCAGACAACTCCCCAGTTTCTATGCACCTGGGTAGTCTCCCGGCCTCTTCATGCTCGATCTGGCGGCTTAACGCCTGGTTTCTCCAGGACAAAAACCTCCGGAAACACGTAGGGCTTGAGCTGTGTCACTACTTCACCACTAAGCAAGACTCGGTTTCGTCCCCTGGTATCTTATGGGGGGCCGCTAAGGTAACTATTCGTGGTTTTGGCAAATGCCAACTTAAAATCCATTGAACGAAGCAGGAGGCCCGGCTCACGCTCCTGGAGGCCCAAGCTGCCCGGCTGGAGGCCCACCTGCCTGAAGAAAGAACGGAGGCCCAGGATCAGAGACTCACATTTCTCAGAGACAAGCTCAGACAGGCATCCATGGAGTGCGCTAAGCTGCTGTGGAGGTCCTCCGTGGCGAGAGTGTATGGATGGGGAGATAAAAATGGGAAGCCCCTCCACCGTTTGGCCACTTATCCTATGGCTAACCGTATTATTCCTGAAGTGATGGACTCCCAGGGAAAGACCCATCAGACCCCCACGGCGGTGGCCCAGTGTTTTGCCTCATATTATGTTTTTCTGTATTCGGCCCAGCCTCCAGACCTCGCTCGATCGGAACTCCTCCGGAGTGAAAGATTCCCCATCCCGCGGCTCACTGACGCTGAGGCGGAGGACCTTGATCTCCCGATTACTCCAGAAGAAATTAACGATGCTATTTCCCGCATGGCGGTGGGTAAGACGCCGGGACCAGATGACCTCCCGCAGGAATTCTATGCGTCCTACCGGGACACGCGGATCCCCCGTCTCCTGACAGTGCACCGTGAGGCGGCGGATTGAGGCTCCTTCCGTCCTGAAACGGATCTGGCCACCATTATGGTGATCCCTAAGTCTCAACCCCCCTCGGCTCACTGCTCTGATTACCACCCTATTTTCCTTATCAACTCAGAACTCAAAATATTTGCTTCAGTTTTGGTGCACCGTATGCGCCCTCACCTGGACAAGTTGGTCCAGATGGACCAGTGCTGCTTTATACCCGCCCGGGGTACCAGGCACTGTCTCAGATGGCTCTATCTTGCCCTGGCGCACCGACAACAACTGACTCCCTATCTCTCTTTGCTCCTCGTGGATTTCGAGAAAGCATTTGATTCCATGGACTGGCGGTATCTGGAGGCAGTGTTGTCGGAGATGGGATTTGGACCCCCCCTTTCGTAATTTGGTCAAGACCCTTTACTGCAAGCCGCAGGCCCAGGTGATGGTTAATGGAGCCCTTTCACGCCCCTTCCCCATTGGGGACAATGTGGGTGGATAGGCTCCCTAGATGACACTGATTGGAGAGATGTGCTGATGGCCCCTAAAACTGTTACAGCTTACAGATGTTACAGCTTCAGCGCGGCTCAGATTATTTCAAATATACTATTTACATGCGGTTTACCTCACGCCACTGCGCCTTCATCACTCTGGGCTCCGGCCTGATGCTTCCTGTCCCCGCTGTCACTGCTCCCAAGCAGATTTTTATCACATGGTATGGCAGCTGAACTTACTGAGGTCCTGGGCTGGGAGGTCCCGTTGAAACCGATGACCATACTTTTAGGTGTTACTGATGGCTTGGACGGGAACAGGACCGAGAATCTCTGTCTCACCACGGCACTGATAGTAGCTAAACGAGATATTGCAGCCCTTTGGCTGGACCCGTCAGCCCCTTCCATGACACAGTGACGCTAGGGGGGTGGATTGGTGTGCTTCACAGGAGCGACCAATGTATGCAGCCCGCGGTTGTCCCAAAAAGTTTTGAAGGGTGTGGGTGTGGGGTAAATGGGTCGGGTGGTGGAAGACTGAACTTTCCTGAGGCTTCCCTATGGACATGGTTGTGGACTTTGTTGCTTGGTATTCCTAGCTGGATTCATGTATGTGGAGGTATTATTTCCCTATTTTTGTCACTGTTTTGTACTGACCACTGTGCGAAAAGCTGGCTTTGTTTTTCTTGCTGCAAATGTGTTAATTGAAAAATCAATAAAATTGATTATCAAAAAAAAAAGAATTGCACTTAATTCATTTTAAATATCTCCACAGGTTTTTTCGCACCCCCTCCGAGCTACACTGTATGGGTCTGAGGCCCACAGGTAATTCCTGTGGGTGCAATGCGACTTCTGCAACATTCATGCATGTGGCATGGGATTTCCCCACTATAGCTAAGTACTGGATAGAGGTCTCTCGCATCATTGGTGAAATCATAAATACACCAACCATCCCCACCCTGCAGCTAGGTCTGCTGGGATTTGTTAAAGAAACTCCAGTGGGCCTTCAGAAGCTACATGCGATGCTGCTACTGCTCGCCAAACGCAGAGTGGCCATTCACTGGAAAATGCAAGCCCCTGTGATGAAGGAATGGCTTGAGATATTACATATTGTCAAACCCAACTCTCGTTATTCTGGGATCTCATGCCTGCAGCGTCCAGGCCCAAAGATATCTGGAACCCCATGTTGGAGTGGTTAAGGGCACAAGATTCAGTCGATAAAAATGTAGATACGCAGACCATCGGCATTATTATTTCCAGTCCCCCAAGGTAGAAATGAATCAATGACAAATTAAGCTGGGTAAATGGTCTTTACATTGCAACAGATGGCCAATTCTGGGGATTCAAATGATTGTATTTGATATCAGGACTATTTTTATGACTGATGTAATTGTCCTAAAGTTTTTGTTAATGAATATATGTTTGTGTAAACAAGCTTTGTATAAGGGATTATGTGCAGTATCCTGTAAACGTTATCAATATGAAAAAAATGTGAATAAATAAAACATTAAAAATTGTTTACAGACCCTGGGCTAATGAAGTGCCACTGTACAAAGGAATTACAAGTAAATTCAATATGCCAGTTGGGGATAAGCAAATATTACCGTGTCTTAAGGAGTGAGCACATTAATTTAACCACTGGTTAGCAGTGGAAAAGTGTGCAGAGTCCTAAGGCCAGCAAAAACGAGTTCAGCAATATAAGATGGGTGAAGGCAAAACGTTTAGGGGAAGACCACCCTAAGGCTGACAGGTCTAACACCAACCGACCAGTACAACATGGTGGTTGTGATGTCCATGAGTCTCTGCACCAGCCTGTCCCTGATGGATGGCAGGAAAGTCTTCAGGGATATATGTTGTTGTTATGTTAATATAATTTATATCAGTCAAAAATCACTCAGGGAGGGGTACCTCAGTGCAGTGTAGATAGTAAGTAAAGTAAAAGTAAGTAAAAGGTTAATAAAGCGCTCGATTGCCGAGGTGTCTTGGTGCTGGAGTAGCAAGAAAATGCAGCGATATGAGGAGAGTTCAGGTCCTTACTGTATAGGGAAGAGCCAGGTTTTCAATAAGCCCCAAAATTGGGAACAGACAGATTGAACCCTGATGTTCAAAGGTAGCTTGTTCCAAAGCTTGGAAGCTAGGTAGGAGAGACATCTGCCTCCCCATCTTGCCTTCTTGATTTTAGGGCCATTGACCAATGCTTGCTTAGCCGATCTCGGTAAGCTTCGGGGGGTGTACCATTGGAATAGTTTGTGACAAACCGTTGGTCCATCTCAATACAGGGTTTTATGATCCAGATATAGTGCCTTAAATTCAATCCACTGCTTAACTGGGAGCCAGTTGAGATTCCTAATAGCCCCAGATATATGATTTTATTTAGGGATATTCAACAAGGTTCAGGCCGTGGCGTTCTGCAAAGATTGCAGTTTGGATACTTGTCGCTTGTCAACCCCTAGGTAGAGGGCGTTACAGGAGTCTATGCGAGAGAGAATCAGTGCTACCACAACTGTTTTCCTCAGCTCCAGCGGTAGAAAAGTTAAGATCTTCCGCAGTATCTTTAAAATGATGTAGCAGGACGAAGTTACCTGATTGAGCTGCCCAGAGGAACATCACATACAAAGCCTATGCTTCTCATTTTGGCCACTGGTGCCGGACAGACTCCTGCCACTGCCGGCCACCACGTCAAGTTCCAAATGGGAGGACCAGTGCCAAATTCCATAACCTCTGCCATGTCAGTATTTAGTTTTAGATTGTTGTTGGTCATCCAATTTATGATGTGCTTAAGAAAGCTGTGGAATTTCATTGACGGTGTGTCTTCCGTGGCTGAAATGGAGATTATAATTTGAGTATCGTCAGCGTACGATACAAGCAAGAAGTCGCGATCTTTGACTAACTTAGCCAGTGGAGTCACATAGACATTGAGTGCCGATCCCTGTGGTACTTAACATGGGAGGTTGAATTTGTCCCAGCACACCCTCTGTTCTCTGCCTGACAGAAATGAGGTGAGGAGGGCTAGCGCGTGTCCCGAATACCTATTGCCCTCAGCCGCTGCGTAAGTACCAAGTAATTACCCGTGTCGAACGCGGCTGATAGGTCAAGTAGAATGAGGACAGCTCTGCCGCCCCTCTCAATTTGCCACTGGATTTCCTCTGTGGCCATGATTAGTGCAGACTCAGTGGAATGGCCAGAATGAAAGCCATGTTGAGTATTGTCAAGAAGATTGTTGGTATTCAAATAGACGGGGAGTTCTAAATTAATAGCTTTTTTCAGAACCTTGGCTGACAAAGGCAAGCAAGAGATTGGTTGGTAACTTGTAACCTCACACGGGTCCAGGGAGAGTTTCTTTAGAATGGGTCTGATGCAGGCCTTCTTTCAGACTACTGGGAAGTCTCCTGACCTTACAACATTGTTTAAGAGGGGGTGAATAGAGAACTGACTTTGTTCGAGACTCCATGGATGATATCTGGCGGGCATGGAGAGGCTGGGAAAACCTGGCTCAGTGGCCATTAGGAGATCAGTAAATGAGTCCACCCTCAGTGGCGAAAAACTGGTCAGGTGGATGGTAGTGGCTAACTCCTCCTCTGTTACTTGCGCCTGTGGAATAGGGGGTTCGGAGGCTTAGATAGCTCTGTCTTAAGGAGTTTACTGAACTTGAAATGATCAGTGCACTTTCGAATATGGAGTCGTAATGCACCCCAGTACTGAAGGGTTAGGTAAGAAAAGAAAGTGCCCTCTGAACGGGGCTTTCTGACCTGTGGTACAGTGAGCAGGGTTTTGTCACTAGGTCTTAAAAGCCTGACTGGTCAGTAGTATGTAGGCTTCGAAGATAGATAGCTTGAACTTTTCCCGATCAGAGAATTATGTGTCCAGCAGTAAATTTTAAAATTAATTATTTTACAGACTGTCAACCAATGAAGAGAACATGAAAGGGGAACAGATGCAGTCATGGAAGGACGATTAAAAATGAGACAAGCTGCAGTATTCCGAACAATTTGCAGTTCAGATAGTAAATTGTCATTTGTAGAGACTAGTAAAGCATTGCAGTTTTCCAAGCGGGAGATAACCAATGCATAAAATAATCGTCTGAAGCTCCAGAAGGTTGCCAGAGACCAGAGCTCTCTGATCTCTACCAACCCTAGATGACCTCTTAAGCTATCAGCGATGCGATGCACCATGATGAAGGGAGCATGGTGTAATCAGAATAAATTGGAATTGGTCAGCCACCAGCCATCCTTCTAGACTTGGACAAAGTCAGAGAGGAAGCCTTGATGCAGAGACAAGTGGGATTTTGGGTTCCATTTCAGGGCCCGTGTGCATCACCTGGTGTTGCTGATGAGTATGCACGAGCACAAGAGACCAAAAAGACTCAGAGCTAACCTCACAGAGAGCCAGCATTGAACTCAAAACATTGTTATCAAAGCCAGAATGTCCCGGACTACCTGCGGTGAAGAAAAAACCTTAAAACTCACTGTATCCAGAATCACTTTACTGAATGGAAGCCTCTGTGGGGGAGAATCAGGTGCGACTTTAGCACCTCAAAGATGTTGTCCAGAAAACCCCCCAAAAAATTGTCCAGAGGTAGTCTACGACTTACTGCTATGGGCCTGCCTTCAGAAGCCAGTGTTTGAGGTATGCAAATATGAGAACTCCTGACCTCAGAAGATGAGCAGGAACCACTACCATCACTTTTCTGAACACCTGAAGGGCTGAGGTGAGAGGTGAGATTGTCAGGGAGCACAGAAAATTGAAAGTGTTCGTGGCCCACATTACAATAGGGGTAATGCGGGGACTTCAGGATGGGTATATGAAAATTAGCGGCAGCATCTCCGCTCTTCCCGACCTCTATGCCTCCTTCTCGCCCCCCGCCTTCCCGACCACTCATCCCAAACAGGGGCCGCTACTGATGAAAATACACATTCTGCTAGTCAAGATACACCATGCTATCCACTGGTTTTAAAGACGATAGAGCCTGAGCTACCGTAAGCATTTTAAATTTGTCCTCCATCCCAGGAAGGCATTTCGAGATCAAAACTCAAGGTTAAGTCCAAGGCCCCCCATCTCTTTTTCAGACCAAGGTAGTAGTTCAAATAACACTCCGCGCCTCTCTTTGACTCTGGTACAGGATTGCCTCTCTGGCTACTTAGGGCCTGATTTAGATCTTGGCTGTCTGACCACTGGCCTGCCGCCACGGTGGTCTTTGAAACACCGTCGAGCTGACGGCAGTCCGCCTGCCCTATCTAGATGTATGCGCGATAGACAGAAGAACGCCACTGCCTTCTTCTGTGCAGGCAAACTACCCGCATTTGCCATCCTGATGGTGGTATCCCGCCGAACAGATCTGGATCACATTGGCCTGTTGGTGTCATGTCTGCAGAGTGCTGACGGGGGTTGAGGAGGTGTGGAGATGGGTACGTGACATTTTTTCAGATGAATTACATATATGTTGTGTAAGTGTTGTGTGCATCATGTGTACATTCTGCACTGCACCCCACCAACATACACACAGCATGAAAATATATACCCACACACACCATAAACACTTACCTACCAGTCTGTCAAAGTGGGATGCGGGTCAGTCGCGGTCAAGTTGCAGCAGGACAAGGGGGACCTGAAGGAAGGAGAAGAGGAGGAATCCTCAACCTGAACCCCCAAAAAGATGAGCATTCACCCTTTTTTGTCCATTTCTGCTGACTCGAAGTAGGAGGGATTCCTGTAGTAATTCCCTCCGAAACAAGCCAGAGCCAAATACCAATGGCAGTAATCCTGGCTGGAGTCCCGCTGCAGCCTCCTACAGCCCATCGCACAAAAGGGATGGGAGCGAATTCCTGCTGGAGTCAGTGGGATTGCAGCGGTCTTCTCGCCCATTGCGGTGCAGCAGCTACATCAGGGGCGGGCAGACTGCCAGGTAGGCGGGTGGGAAAACCGGCAAAAAAGCCCACTCCTTCGCGGTCACGACAACATCTAAATCAGACCCGAGGGGTGGGAGAAATTTGCGTAGTCGCGCTACGCAAAGCTTTGCGAAACGGTAAAAAATCTCCGCAAGCACGCAGAAATACCACGAACACGTGGAATTGCTTGTTCGCGATGCTTTTTTCCTGTTTGCGAACGCTGTTTGCATGCACAGGGGGAAATATCTCACGAACACGCATTTTGAGAACGCGAACAAGCAAAAAATTCCGCAAAGCCGCGAAAAGCAGAATTTTGGGCAATTCCGCGTTCTCCGCAGAATGCGAAATTACCCAAATTCCGCAAATTCTACGAGCGGAACGGAATTTACCGCTCAGGCCTAGCCTTTAGTAATGAGCCGAAAAGAACATGGTTTCAACCAAGTAGCCATCAGGCCATCATTGAATGGGAGTAGGGGCTTCCATTTGCTGGCCATGGTTGGTCCCAAATATATGGTATAATACTGCAAATCGATCTGTCAAAATAATCCCTTTTGACAGATTAAAAACCTTCCTTTTCAATATTAATAAGTCTCCCCTATGTAGACTTTGCAGCTCACAAGGCAAGGTGCATGGTATTTAAAAATAGGAAATTTAATCTTACCGTGTCCTTACAATGACTAGCACCCAAAAGCTATTTTCACTGTAAGAAGGCTGGCTGGCACATAGAGAAACATTGAGAAGCAATATTAAATATTAATACTGTATCTTGTGATTGGGACCAACTAGCAAAATAATAAAACAACAATTTTTCATATTTATTAAAAATCCAATTCAATGGTAAAGTCAAACTTTTTATGAAACTTAAGGAAAAGTAGCTTTTAGGAAGTTAGCTTATTCTTGCCTGCAGCTCCTGGAGGCTAATTTGCCTGAGCGCTCTAGCTTATCCCAGTCAATAATTACCTTGAAAAAATATGAACTGCTTCCCAGAAACAAACAGTAGGCTGACCTGAGAAGGCAGGTATCTCTCTTTGAGAACTCAACAGTATATGAAAAAGGGGGGATATAGGCATCCATTTTGCACTAGGGTGTCAAATCCTGCTTAAGCGTCAAATCCAATCCTGCTTTATACGTCTTCTGGATTCACATATAACACATAGGGCACACTTGAAAGGGGAGAGAACAGGATGCAAAGACAAGTTTTTTCGATCCACAGCCTGGTTGCTGTAGGACTCTGCTTTTGACCTAAAAGACTCCTGCTCCTGGGTTTACATCCCCACACCCCCATCCCTCAGATGCCAAGTTTAGTGTGGCTGAACACCATCTTGAAAATACACATAGAGCCCAGGGTTGGCCCTGGGAACTTTTAACCCATTGGTTAGGGTTTGCCCTGGACGTCATTCCTACCCACTCCCTAGTACCAGGCATGAATGTGGCACCTGTTGGGAAGCAGACCAAGAAGATAAGCTGGTGATCCTTGAGGGTAGAAGACATCACTTTCAGGAGGTCAGAGAGAATGGGGTCCTTGTCACTACTCTGAGGGATACCTGTGCCAGCCACACCATGGTGGTAGCAATGTTGATTTCCCCAGAACAGTATCTGCCAGGACTCATTTGTAGGGTAATACAGGTCCATGGGCATGAGTAGGTCTGCCCTACGGCCTTGGCATTGTTAGAATGGGAGGGGGTACTTGCCCAGAGGAGCGTCATTGTCAGTCCCTGGAAGCCCATTGACTGCATCCTTGGCAATGTGCTCCCACCAGTGGGAAAAGAGCTAGGATGGGTGGCTGCCCAGGCAGCCCAAAAGCACAGATTTCTGGGGGTACCATCCCTGAAATGAGGAAGGGCGAGCCAATTCCCAAATGATCAATCCTCAGCCCCCGCCTCTTCAGCCTATTGAATCCTTGCGGTTACACCCCCCAATTGTGTGACTAATACCTCTACCTTCACACTGTAGGCACCCTGGATAATTAGTAAACCTATACTCTGTGTTTATTGACTCATCAACATATCCCTATATATGAGACAAATATATTTCATTTGGGATTTGGCTCGCCCTTCTTCATTTATAATTTGTGACATACACTTATTTGTCAAGCTCTGTAATGTATGGCTCATGAAATCCTGTACACAGAACGAAAACTTTGACAAGTTCATATGTATTGATGTATATAACCCTATGTTATTACAATGGTTTGTGATTAATATTCCAGTACATGTGTAACAGGGTGATGACCCCTCACAATGGGTGCCTTATTGTCACATTTACTTGTAAAATAAGAGCCCTACTGGACTATACCCCTACTTTATCAACAAAAGTCCTATAACAGATATTAACCTAAGTTGCCTCAAGAAAATTAGTTTATGCGCATAGATAGCGATGTGGCATCATACACACAGCTCCACCACACCGTAGTGATCACTGTGAATCCATTGGAACTAACACCTCTGTAAAAGGGCTGCCATCTTAACTTAGGACTTCACTTGTACACGAACGCATCGCGCATGCGTCGGCTCGGTCCTGGTTCCCGTTCAGGCTCAGTGGCAACTAGCATAAATGCAATTGCATCGTACACCCCGGATCACCAAGATCATGCTCACCACATCAGAGGACTACAGGAGTGTGACCAGTATGCTTACAGAACAGAAAATGGAGTACCAGACCTTTTCATTGACCGCTGCAAAAGCCCAGCGCTTTGTAATACGGGGACTCCCAGCAAACGCATCCCTTGGGCACATCACTCAGGACTTATCGGAACTTGGACTTCCAGTCAAAAATATAACACAGATTGCCTCTCCAGCGGACAAGAACAAGAAATTTCCCCTCTTTGTTATAACCCTGTCAGCAAGCCAGGATGGGAGGCCAGCAGACCTCTTAGCAGTCACACGGCTCTGCAGTTGCACCGTCACCACAGAAGCACCAGAGGGAAACGAGGACCGGTCATGTGCTACAACTGCCAGCGCTTGGGGCACACCTCTGCTTTCTGTCATCAGAAGCCAAAGTGCGTACGCTGTGGAGGCAAGCACACCTCTAACCAATGCACAAGGAACCGAGAAACAGAACCAGCAATATGTGCTAACTGCACAGGACCCCACCCAGCAAGCTATCGCGGCTGTCCCAACCTGCAGAAGGCAAAGAAGGATGGACCGCGCAAACCCACCCAACCACAAAAGACTTCCCTACACTCAACTACAACAGACCAGGGACAAAGGAAGACTTACACACCCGTAGTGGCACACAGGATCCCAACTGGCAATCCAACCAACAGCCATAACAACGCGCGCGTGGATGGAAGAACATACGCAGAAGCAACAGGACCCAAACAGGACAGCCCACCACCAACAACTGCCCCAGCACCATCCTGTGAAATAGGCTCAGCCATCAACTGGCAGGAACTCATCACAAAGATTGCAAAAACAGTTGCAGACATGAACATCCACCCTGTGGTGACAATGGTGGCGAATCTCATCACCGGACTTTTCCACGGTGAAGAAAACACCCGCAATGGCAGCAAAATCTAAAGGAAACTCCCTCTTCTTGATGTGTAATGCTGACAGCATTCAGAAGAAAACTGCAGAACTCCTGCACCTGATGGAAACCATGGATGTGAGTATAGCGCTTATCTCCGAGACCCATCTCCAAGGAAGCCAGAAGCTCAACTTAGCAAACCACAGGGTGTACCGCACAGATCGCACCACCGGAGCAAAGGGCGGAGGAACAGCGGTGATTGTCAGTACAAAAGTGAAGCACCACGAGATCTCACTACCACCAGTGGGGAGTATTGAAGCAACTGGCATACAGATCCAGACATTTGCAGGCCCTCTACGGCTGATTGCCGCCTACTCACCCCCAGGCAAGCTAAGCCCAAAGGACTTGGATGCTTTAATGGACCCCCGCATCCCAACATTAATTGGCGGCGACCTTAATGCCAAGCACCAGTGCTGGAACTCTCACAAGGCAAACAGCAAAGGACACGCTCTACTTGCCACCTCAAAGAAGGAGGACTTTGTAGTGGCTGGCCCTACTCAACCAACACACTATCCAGGCTCTGCACTGCATAAACCAGACGGTCTGGACATCGTCGTCATGAAGAATCTCTCCCAGTCTATTGAGCTGGAAACCTTAACAGCGCTGACGTCCGACCACAACCCAGTGTTCATCACAGTTGGAGACGTGCTTGAAGATCAGCAACAGGCACCAGGCACAACTACAAGAAGGCAGACTGGAGCCTATACAAGAGAAGCCTGGAGGAGACACTGGTCCCTGGCCCCCTATGCTGCATTGAAGACATTGAACAGGCGGTTCACCACTTCACAGCAGCAGTCCACACTGGCATTGAGTGCAGCGTTCCTGAGCAGAAACTCCAACTCTGCTCTATCTACGACCTCCCGAAGGGCATGAAGCAGTCGATAGCTGACAAGAACAGAGCCCGGAGAGAGTGGCAAAGGAATCGCACCCCGACCTGCTGAAGGAGTACAATGAGCTGACAAGACAGCTGAAGATGCAAATAAGCCAGCACAGAGGTGAAAAATGGGAAGCAGCTACAGCTAACTTAAAGGACTCGGACAACTCTCTCTGGAGAATGACCCAACGTTTGACTGGGAAGTAGGAACCAAACCCACCGATACAAGGGAAGACTCACTTGGTATGCAGCAACAGGGACAAGGCTGAGGTCTTCGCTGACACATTGGAGGTATCCTTCAGGCGTAACCAGGCAAGCAAACTGGCAGCAGAAGTTGAGTAAGAGGTCGCTAAGCACCACCGGGAGCACCCACCAGAATCAGAAGCTGCAATCATTGAGGAATGCTCAACGGGCAAGTTACTGGCCCTGGTAAAGACACTGAACAACGGCAACGCACCAGGAAAGGACAGAATAGCCAACCAAGCCATCAAGATGCTCCCAGACGCCGCAGTGGATCACCTTGCTGAGATACTCAACGCGTTTATGCAGCACCAGTATTTCCCTAACGCTTGGAAAGAAGCAAGAGTCGTCGTATTCCCCAAGGCTGGGAAACCACTACGAGATCCTGCAAATTACCACCCCATAAGTCTGCTATCTGGTCTATCAAAGCTCTTCAAAAAAGTTATCCTTGCCCGTCTCGTGGAATTTGCGACAAGCAAAAACCTTCTCACCAAAGAACAGTTTGGATTCCGGAAAGACCACTCAACCAATCACCAACTCCTCAGAGTTGTGGACACCATCAGCCATGGTTTCAACATCAACAAGTCTACTGGAGTAGTCTTTCTGGATGTAGAAAAGCATTCAACCGAGTATGGCATGAGGGACTGCTTTACAAACTTATCAAGCTCAAGTTTCCAAGCTACCTGGTTAAACTGCTATCTAGCTACTTGTCAAAACAGACCTTTCACGTGGCGGTACGAGAAGAATGCTCAACGTCACGCCCATTTCTTGCTGGAGTGCCTCAGGGATCAATCCTAGGACCATTCCTCTTTAAAATATTCACAAAGACATCCCCACGGACCTAAAGAAGACTGATCTTGCTCTTTACGCCGATGATGTTGCAGTCATCTCCCAATCCTTCAGCGAAAAGGAAGTGGGCAAGAACCTTGAGACATCACTCAGCAGACTCTCCAAATGGTACAGCGACTGGCAGATCACCCTGAACACAAGCAAAACCACAGCAACATTATTCACCAGGAAGCTGAACAGGAAACACCCACAGATCCTCCTCAATGGGGAAGAGATCAAATGGGAAAACAGCAGCTCCTACCTGGGGGTGACTCTGGACTCTAAACTCAGCTGGAGAAACCACATTGAGAAGACCTGCCAGAAAGCAGCAACAAAGCTGTCTGCATTATATCCACTCCTGAAGACCAAGTCGATGCCCTTGCAGAGCAAGGTGTGAGCAATCACCGCAATAATTCGACCAACTATGATGTACGCTTCACCAGTTTGGATTGGCTGCCGCCCGCAGCATCGGAAAGACCTACAGAGACTACAGAGCAGGGCCTTACAGATGGCAGCAGGTGCTCCTATCTTCACAAGAACAGCAGACCTCCACAGAGACCTAGGCGTTGAGATGTTGGACGACCATCTCCGCAAACTCAACAGGATATTTTACAAAGGATTGGATCAAAAAGAAAACCCACTGATCAGGAAACTTGCAGACATTTCTACAAACCCATTTGACCGCTACCCGCGGCCCATCGAAGCGCTAACCATGTGAAACTGAAACAGCAACACAGCATCCAAAAACTCATCACTGCCAGAGGGTAAACCGCCCCGGCAGGCACCCAAAACTCATCCCTGTCAGAAGGCAACCGCCGCGGCAGCCATGAAAAGCTCATCACCCTCAGAAGACATTTGACAGACGAAAACAAGACTCTGCGATAAAACTTGCTGACACTTCTGCAAACCAAATTGACCGCAACCCACGGCCTATCACAGCGCTGACCTTGTGATCCAACCTCAACTGTGACAAAGCGTCACACATCAATAAGACAACCTAAACAGCGACTAAAAAACTCAAAATTAATGTGGAGTAATGAGGCTACCGCCTCGGTATCCAAAAACTCACCACTGTCAGAAGGCATCTGATAGACGAAAACAAGACGCAGACCTCGGATCACCAGTTGTGATTTACAGCGCCACCTCGCCAAACGATTAGGTAAGGAATAACGGTGACTCCGTATCGTCCAATTCTGCCATTACGCTACATGCCGCACTCTGACTGAGTAGGTTACCGCTGTAACTTTAACAGCGCTTTCTCCCTATGCTTTATTTTAGTTCTCTGGCTGTGTCCACTGATCTGTCCATGCCTTGTCCCATTGAGTGACATTGAGACTTTCACCTGCTAATTCTAGTAAGGTGAGTCCTGCTAATTCACGTAGATTTTACAGGGATTAGTGCCTTACACTTGTTGCAAATAATTGTTTTCAATAGGCAGACTCTGAATCCCTAAATGGTGAGAATGGTCGCCCTAAAATGTAATTAACCTTCCTCATTATAGGATATACAGTATCTTTGTTACTGTGAACATCTTCGGAAGCCAAGCTATTGCTTCGCTTTCTAATTGGTAAGCTCATCCTTTATATACTCCCCGTTTTAAACCCTATTACTGCAGGTGGAAAGAATTATTAACCAATTGGGATCCACATTGTCACATCTTAGGAATTACCCTACCCATTGTAAACCCTATTACTGCAGGTGGGAAGAATTATTAACCAATTGGGATCCACATTGTCACATCTTAGGAATTACCCTACATCTTAATCCAAGAAAATTACTACTAAGACATTGTGATTCAGTCATTGATACCACCGCTGGGCTTCTGGATTCTTTCCTGGTAAGCCTGCTCTATAAATCAGCCTTGCACCCACTTACCACTTAATTTGAGCACTATATTGAGTCCTGTCCTGTCTTTAGTCCCCAGTATTCTTGTCCTAAGGAGACCCCGTACCATGAGAGGGTCGAAATGTTTAGAAAGGGAGAGTCCCCATCAAAGCCAATTAATCTATTGTATTATATTCCAACTGGCTCCTCTTCTATGTACCAATAACCATTATTGTACATTTTCTACTGCACTGTATATACTACACGGGTTTGGTTATGGTTATCTCATTGAGGCACATTATTCACTTTCAAATATGCAAATGTATATAATGTAGATACACTGACAGGAAGTATTTTCCTTTTTCTTTTATGTAAAAATTCATATAAATGATAACGCAATAATAAACAACGCTCACTTTGGCTTAAGTGAGGAGAAAAAATATTATTCTACGGTGGGTAGCAATATTGAAATTGCCTAAATATTGATGTGCCTTTAATGAACAAGGGCCTTATCCTATTATTGTTGACCTCTTTTGATTAAATCAAGCAGGATACATTAATTGCTGCAAAAATTAGCATCTGAATGAAAAATGAGTTCCTTGTGAACACTGTTTCTGCGGAACTAGCAATGCCCAGTTCACAAGGACATTTGGGTCGCTCTTGCTTTTGTGAACATTTTTAATGTTGAGGAAGGGCCGGACTGGCCGTAGCAGGCACCAGGCGTTTCCCCAGTGGGCCGCCAGGGTGTGGGCCGGTTTTGGGCCCCTGGGGGGCTGTTTTTGTTACCAGGAGCAGGCAATATCTGCCCCCTGTAACAAAATGGGCTGAAACTGGCCCTTGCAAACAGCTCGACCGCACCCCACACCCTCACCCCCAAACCTCCCAGGGGCCGGCCGAGCAGTTTGCCAGGGCCGGTGTTGTTTCCCAGTCTGGCCCTGCCAGCTAGGGTATAGGTTCCAGGGCCGATGACCTCAAAGGAGTGCAGCACAGACTGTGATCCCTTTGCGCCTTCTCTTTGTAACCAGAATGGCGTCCTACATCACTTTCTTGTGCCTGGACTTTGACTTCTATTTACGTGAATATGTTCAACAGGAAGTAATGTAAGGATGGTTCCACAGTGACTTTATTCAACCAGGACATAATATGAACTCCTGTGATGCTTAAAGGAAATTGTTAAAATCTGATTCATATTATAGCAGCACATGTTTTTAATGTTTTTTTACCTGTGTAATATTGTATGGCTTTTATTAACTGAAATAAAATTCCTTTTGAACCTTTGAACCAACAGGAAGTGGAGAAGACACAGGAATGGCCTTGGTATGGCGCCCAAGATTTGCGTTTAGATGCATTATGGCACAATGGTAAACGATCTGGAATAATGATTTAACCCTAGGCACAGAAGGCACACCTTAGGCGGACATCTGCTTGCGGTAGTCTCAGCACTGTTTAAAACCTTTCTTGGTAGATTTTCAAAATCGAAGACCAAAAAAGGGGTGATCTGTGTTTTGGATCCGCAGATGCCGAAAGGAAAAAACTGACGTCAGAGCATAGGGCTGGCACTTGCTGCCCTATCACTTGTGTGGCACCGAGCCACACAACACCACTGATCAGCGTGCATGAGCACTACTTAAAAAGATTCTCCGTTAGTTTTATTGTTGCTTCATTACTCCAAGAAATCTAATTCTGTAGTATTCAATTACCTAACTCCTTTGGTTACTATTGTGTCCAATTCTCACTATGGCCTCCATCGACTGGGTTTATAACCATTGCACTTGCATCTGTGGAAAAGAGAACAAGCCCCGGAGACATGTTGATTTTGTGGCAACCATAGGAAAGACATAATTCACGTTGTGTGCCTGTGCCCAATCCTCCTGAAAGAAAGAAGGTCCCTCCTACGGAGGGCCTGGAATAACAAGGAAGTCAGATCATGTAGATCTGCAGTATTGGCCTGCTTCGACCCACGGAACACACACTTAAATTGCGCACTGGTGAGGTTTATGGACTGCGCAGCAAAAAAACTAGGGAAGGGGAGATGTTGATCGCTACCTCAGCCAGAGGCGCAGATCCATGGACCTCCATAATAATGAGAATCTTACCCTGCGGGCACCCGTCAGAACTGCAAAAGCATAAGTGATATAAACAAAGGGCTGTGCGCACAGGCTGGACACCTTTGGGTCGTAAAACACAAACTTGGTCACAATTGTGTTGAAGGGATCGTTTTCAAAGCTACCTGCGGTGCAGGGTACAAACAAGAGAGCTTGGACATGTGGAGGGCTGGGCATTTTTTATCACTGTAACCAGGGTCCTACTTTTATCCAACCCAATAAGTGTCAAATTTGTATCTATTTATTTTTGTCAATTTAATAAGTATCAAAACTTTTATCTCTTGTTCCCTGCAAGGGTTTTTTTAAAATAATGCAATAAAGATTTTCTTTCTTTCTTTAATTAAAAAGATGATGACTAAAAGAGACAATATATGAATCAAGATTTATAGTACAATAGGGAAGACTCTTGTCATGAGTGTGTATAAAAGTTGATGACCTAGTCTGGAAGGGAACTATAGGGATTAACATCATTTTCTAGACACCAAACCACACTTGTTGAGACAGCTGATCCCAAAAAGCATATCATGAAAATATTCCTGAGTGTTCCAAATATGCTTGGGAAACAGGCACCTCTGTTCCACATACAAGGAACACTAGCTACCAACAATAGGCCCCTTGCTCCCAGTGCCACTGGAACATCAGCTTCACTCAACTGGGAGGCCCAAAAAGGCCAAACTCAAACATGGGTTGCTTGTGTTCCACTTCAGCAAGGACCTGGCTTGACAGTCTGGCTTTTCCTATTGGAGGACGACTAAGGCTGATTTGCACATGGCTGTGTCTAATCTAAGGTGGCAAGGTGGGCAAAATAAAGATGGAATGAGATGCTACCCCAAGTAATTACCAGTGTCTGGGATTCATTTAAGCACTCCAGCATTCAAGCATTCCACCCATCATTTTTTGCTTATTTCAAGCAATGTTGTAAGAGGGATGGGAATGCCCAGATGTGGATCCCATGTTCACTGCACCACTGGAACCAAGATGCACCCAACTGAAAAAGGCCCAACTAGGTAATCGACTATTTTGGAATGCTTGTGTCTTGTTTCAGAGAGGCCCTTGATAGGTACTTCAGTCAAGACTTTTGCTAAGGGAGGATGACCAAGACTGATTTGCATATTAGGTGGCCTGTAGGCACTTGCATCTGTGACTTGTTAAAGCCATCTTATGCCCCAACCCACCATGATATTTTACTTGATAAACCATAAGTGGAAACGTTTTTTTCCTGTTAAAATTAAATGTAAATATTTGTTTTTCACCTGGTGAATGTTTCCAATTAAACGGCATCTGTACTTCTTTGATTTATGAATACATGTTCATATTTTCTCCTAAAAAACAAAAAAACAAAAAAAGATTCTACGGATCCAATCTGGAGCTGGGGGATATTATAAAGGTGAGAAATCTGCAGTTATAAATATCCATTAGAAGTTTCTTATTTCTTTTATTTAAGCACTCTTTGCATTGTGTTATAGATGTTTTACAATTTTACACCACTTTTATATCTTTGTATAGACTGTGAATATACCCTGCCTCTGAAGAAGTTGGCACTGTTGTTAAATGTAAAAAAACAAAAAAAAATGTAAGGTCTTAGCGAGGTGAGCTTTGTTGCCAATGAATATGTTGGGCTGTTTTTTCCCATCAAATAATGAAGCTAATTAATCTGAGGTCTTTCCGCTATTGTGGAAATATTTCAATCTGCTGCGGTCTAGAGGTAGCCTTGGTGACTTCCAATTCAAAAACGAGAATGCTGTCAATATAGACACACCCTAGTTCGCATCCGTTAAATTTATTTTTAAAACAATTATTGATGACTACATACAATATTACTGGTTAACAGCATTATGTATAGTTCTAGAACATTCAGATGCATAAGAACTGTAGCCCTCTTTCTGGCTGATACTTTATTTATTCATAGATTCCTCATCTTTTGAATAACCCAAGGTTGCAAACTGGATCCATAAACGTTTTCCACAATTGCTCCAGCTGCCAATAGGTTGCGCCACTGGCTCTATGACAGACTTGTCCCACCTCTAAACATGACAGTGAAGATCAGTATGTAGGTGCCGTCAGTTTAAAAGCAACATTCTGTGCCCTCAGCATCAGTAACAGAGTGAGAACTCTGAGAGTGTGCAGAATCTAGAATGGAGCTTAACACCTAGAAATCAACTCCATATATTGGGGAGGAGGGCAGGTAGTGAGCAATCTGCAATTCTAAAAAGTATCCACCAGAAAAAACGTTACCGAAGGTAAGTAAGTTGTTCTTATGGGGGATGCGTTTAACTTTCTGGACTATCCCTTACTAACTGGAGAGAACCGCCCAAAACATTGATCAGCTCTTAGTCTGATCGGCATTAAAAGTAAGAACTCACTTGGGGTCCAACCAGTAAAGCCTTCTCTCCTCTTCAGAGGAACATAGCAGAGAGAAGAATGTGGGGAGTGTAATGGACTGCTCCATGGACTGCCACACATGGAAAGGTGATACATTTTTAGTAAAAAGAATGCCAGAGTCCAAAGCAACAGCTTGCCTGTAAAGAAAATGGCAAAAAGTGCTTGCAGTGACAGCCCTTATCACTCACTTGAAGGCATGCGGAAGTAATCGTAATGTTGGTAAGAAGCCTCAAAGAACAACTGTGCACATTAAGAAAGTTAGAACCAAATTAAGGTCCCACTGCGACTTAACAAAAGGTGCAAGAATAAACATATGTAAGCCGTCTCAAAAATTGCATTACAACAAAAAAGACTGATTAAGCAAATGCAGAAAAGGCCACTCAAATAACATTTGGTGGTGCCTAGAGCTAAACTATGCAGTACCAAAGGCAAGACAAAAGGTACATTAGAATGTTCAGCCTGCAGCAGGTCTTTACAGTAGACCACAAATTCTTCCCAGCATGCAGAAGGGAGAGACTTTGGGTACAGGTGGCGAACAACCAAAATGACATCCACCACTTCCTCAGGCAGATTGAATCAGCTTCAGCTAGTTCGGGTTGTGTTGGTTGTACATAATCCTACCCTGTTGTTGGGTGAGCAAGCCCTCTCGAAAAGGTAGGCAGAGAGAGGGTCATATGCTCAGATTCAGCAGGTCAAGATCCCAGACCCTCTGAGCCCATTACTGGGCTCTCACGATGAGGTGAACACCGTCCCTTCTGACCTTCTTCAGAACATGGGGAAGCATTGGCAGAGACAGGAATGGATAAAGGGAACCACAGTCCATTTGAAGGCATGACTAGACTTATAGCGAAACCTGAGGCAGAAACTCAAGAGGCAAAAAGCTTCCTTAACAATGAGTGGTGCTCAGAGGTAGCAAAAAGATCTACACAAGGCAGCCTCACTGGGGCAATACTCCTTGAACTACCTCCATGGGCAGATATTGGGTAGTTGGCATCTCCTGATCTTGTTCGCCTAGTGTTTAGGGAACTCGCCATATGAATGATCCAAGGTCCAGCCAGTGCCACAGCCTCGGCATCTCTTGGCACAGCACAGGTGCTCCCACACCAGCCTGTTTATTGTGGTATCACATGGTGTTCATGTTGTCCATCAGACCGTGCAAAGGACTGCCTTTGATGGAAAGCAGAAAGGCCTCGAGAACCTGACAGAAAGCCAGCAGCTCCAGAAGACTGATGTGGCGCAACTACTCTAGGGGAGACCAGAGGTATGTGATCCAGACCTCATACAGGAGGATATGTGACGTTACAACGCATGCCATTACATCTCATGCCATTGCAACGTCAAACTTTATCCCTGTAGTGTAGTTCCTATTTCCCTAATAGGCTCTGCGCATTGGAATAATATAACCTATAGATTTGGCATATGACTGAGGTCATTATGCCCCTATCGAGTATATTAAACTTAATTACTTTGTGCCAGCTAACTCAGAGGCCACTAGAAACTTCTTGTAAACAAGAAGTGAGTAGTTTATGGCAACCGCATAAACATGACAACTCTGTTTCCCTTTAGAATCAGAACACTCTCAGAATCGTGGATACAACAGATAACAGTTTCACTCAGCTAATCGTGCATGCTTAGTTTCTTCAGAGTTACACAGAAAGAGTAGATGGGCGTTTCAATAAAAGGATTTATTGAACAGTCTTGTTTCTCGTGTAAGAGATATGAGCTGTTACAATCGTAAGACAGTATGCGAGATATATTATGTACAGCGTAAGCAGTAGAAAGAAATAATACAGCACTAGCATTATCTTTTAGTTATGACACATATATTCATATACATAAATAACATAAGCTAAGATGCTCCTCTAACTAGTTCTACCCCAGAGTACCTAACCTAAGTGTAGTACAAGGTAAGAAGTAGGTGTATGGTATGCTATAGTCTGGTATGCCAAGAGTTCCTCTAGGTTCTAGTCAGCTCCATACCTTGAGAATGAGAGAGGTGGGAATCTCTTTCCGGGTCTCGAACTCTAACACCCCGCGAAGGGAGTCAGAACACTGGAAGCTGGATTCTCTGCAAGCAGGGATGACAGCGTCTCTTGTCGGTGCGTCAGGCCGGGACACAGGCTCCTCTAAAGTCGAGGTCTCCTCCTACTTGCTTGGGCAAGGGAAGGTATATTAATACCTGGTAGGTGCCTTGGAATGTTAGCATTGACGTAAAGTCGGGCAGAGGAAGACGTCAGGAATGAACCCTTAAGGAATAGCGGTTCATTCATAATAAATGAATTCTTGGAGAAATCAATAATCCTGTGCTAGGGGAACTCCCAAGAGCTTCAGGGTCTGGTTTCTAAGAACTCGTTGTGGCGTTGGGGTGGACGGATGTAGGTGACCATGCCTGTATTTGGATAGCATGGCTAATGCCTAAATAAGGACTGGGATCTTATGCCTATATAAGGGCAAAACTAATTGTGTCTATATAAGGACATGTTTCTGGAAAACCTATATTCGGACACCTGAAGCGGAATACAACACCCACTCCACTTTCGAATGAACGATAATACTAAATGCTAAACAATAAATGCTAAACATTAAACTGAGTACCACATGTTGTAAAAAAAACATTAGTAAAGGCATACTAAAAGAAGTTTTTTTCTTTTCTTTTTTAAACTTTTGCTAAACATGTAATGCAAAGGTACTGTACATTTCAAAGCCGTTTTTCATTCTAAGCATATATCTGAAATAAATGCAATATGAATGAATAGAAATATATACATATGACGAAATGGTTGACAATTATTCAAAAAACAAAGCCATTTCATGACATGGTGCTAAATGAAATAAGGTGACAATGTGTCCCTTGAAGTATTCAAAGAAGTCCGTTCTATATGAATAGTTCTACTGTAAGCAGATTGAAGTGCCATGTATTTTCAAATTTAAAAAAATAGTCTATTTTAGGAAGAGTTCCAAGTTTTGTTCTGTTTTGAAAATATGGAGGCTAAATTCATAGCTTCCCCGGTTCACTGTGAGCCGAATCAAAGTCAGTGTATGGGTCTGGTGTAAACATGAAATCATCTACTCCTGTAGACAAAAGATCGTTTACCGATGTCGGTGACAGTTGGAACACCTCGTTTAGAAGGTTAACTGCACAGAGATGTGAAGCATCGCCTTCAGCATGGGATGCCACAGCAATGTTCGCGTCTGTTGTTACCTGTGTGCCTGTTGATCCATCTCATCAGCAGCAGAAAGTGTCTGTGAGATCTCAATGAATGCCGTCATCAGGATTGGTAGCCTCTGGGGACAACACAGAGCATGGTCCATTATCGGGTCCAGCAGAGTATCGATATCCGTTGGCATGACTGATGGGAGTGTTAGAAAGATGTCTAGCACGCATTCTTCACCGCAAAGCAGGCAGCGTAGAACAGGTAAGATGCAATCTTGCCAGATTGGTCTAAATGACAGAAACCATGTTGCATTAAGTTCCCATTGACGAGATATGCCCAAAAGTTTCACTATGCTCTCACGGCACGGCACGGCTCTAGGAGAGCTTTCTCCAAGTTGCTGGGAGTGACGCTGGTGGATAGGCTTGCCATAGCGTAGTAGTAGGAATAGAAACAGGATTCCTGCAATGAGTGCTAGAAGTACTGGCAGACCACCAAACACCAAATGCACGAAGTTTGGAATGATTCCGAGGACTGCCTGAAAAGATGTTAACAGTCCTGAACATATGGTCTTAAATACATGTACAATCCCGCTCGTATCAGACATGTTTAAGATACGTCCCATCATTTCTACAAAATGTATAGGGCAGTTTGCACTTATTAGAGCCTGTATCTCAGCTGAAGTCCTTGCAATTTGTAGATCATAGGTTTCTTTTGCCGAGGTCAAAGGCACGGTCTGTTGCAAAAGCATGGCTTTCATTCTGCTTAAAGTATCAAAACGTATAAAAGAAACATTCAATGAAGGCCATAGAGGCGACTCCCTGACTATGTCTATTTTAGGGAACAATACTTGCATACAAAACGTAACCCAGGAGCTAACCGTTACCAGATATGGGATTCCTGGCAACATGCCACAGCAACTTTGACCATTGAACATGAGGTAACTCCCGTTAGAAAGTTGGCCAAATGTTTGATTAATCACAGCAGCTAGTGTACCCCGCAGGTGGCAGAACAAGTTTGTCACAGAACCATTACCAGCCCCGTGTAAAGAAATGTCCTGACATATGAGTGATCCGCTCAGTGTATTTTCACAGTGTGTACCGCTGAGAAACACTTAATGATCCCCACTCCAACATCTGTATTCGTAAGATAAATCCCAGGATGTCTTAAAATATTCTTTATCCAACCTTTCATATTTGCCTGCTTGCATTACTAAAAATGAAAAGTAGTGACAGACTGAATTATTTTGCCATGGATAAGCCATTCTGTAGCTGGTTTTTCTGCTACCGTAAATGGTAATTTTTCCAGTTTTTCAATGCTCATCACTGTATACTTTGCTCCCTTTTGTGCCAGTTTGATCTGTTTATCCATGAGATTGTATTCTGAAAACAGAGACGACGTGTTGATAAAACGCCAAGGCACATAGCCTGCACGCAAGGATTGCAGCGTCCAGCCTAATAACATAATAGAATGTAACTGAGATTGGCCTTGTTGTAACATGGCTAAATCTTGTTCCAGTATGTCAATAGCAGAGGATACAATGTTGTCCAGTAAATATATTCTGGATGAAAAAGTTGTTAACCCATTGTCAACCACAGTGAGAGATTTCTCTAAGTTAATACGATCAAGCTCACATGTTCTTTCTGCGGCCTCTGCCTGTGAAACCTTCCATATTTCATTATAAGCAGCAGAAATGCCGGCATATATGAAATGTTTTTTTCGCAGTTTCTCGGCCCTAGTAAGAAATCCCTAAGGTCTGCATCTTCTTTAAGTAAAGATAAGTGTTGTTTCACATCCTCGAGTGTAGATTTTTGTAACCAGTCGAGGCACAATTGTCCTACACTGTAAGTTGTTACTACCCCCGGGTGCTGTTGTTGAACATAACGTGGGTCTGGCCTATGGATAGTAAAGCCCTGAATTCTATTCAGGAATCTTTCTTGACAGATGTTTGTGTCTTTGGGCCAGAGCAACCATTTTTCCCAATCAGGATCTGATCTGTTGTTTTGTAGTATGGTGTCTACTGTGTCCGCTCCCTGTGTAGTGCTATTAATTGCAGGTGTTGGTACAGAAGGTGTGTTCATGTCTTTAATCTTGGCTAATCCAAGGCAAGACGCTTGTTGCACAGTGTCATTCAAAAACATTATTTGCTGTGGGATGATACAGGCTCTAAACAAAGCTTCTATCCCCTGCACTTGCCAATCTTTAGAACCCCGGACAGATTTTGTGTCAATTGTGTCTTTCCAAAAGTCAAACCCTTGTCTCAACAGTTGGGCAATAAAGGCTGCAGAATAAATCTGTTTTGTATAAGTTAACATATTTTTCTGTCCTGTTTTGTTTACATTTGTGTAGAAAAATGTTTCTGGATCAGATGTATTGTACCCTGAGAAATATGGAAACTTATTTGCAAACGTTTTTGAACTACCCTTTGGTGGTGTAGGACAATGTTCCAGTTGGTTAAACATAAACATATTTCTAGGTGTTGCAGATTTATGCAAGAAATTATTACCATAGTGGTTGTAACAATAAAGCTGTTCGTAGTCTGATGAACCCTCTAAGTTTTTATTGTTAGAGAACGCAGCAGACCTTTCTAGATCAGACATCATGTTATTAACAGTCTCAAAGTCCCAATCATCAGAATAGGTACTGGAGGTAATAAAGTCACTTAATGAAATTTTAAATAAATGTGGAATCTTCAAAAGTTCCATCGGGCCGAATATGTCGAAATCGGTTTTGTCTCAAACTATACCATCCTGTATAGGAACGGCTGTGATGTTCACTGCTGACAAGTCTCTTGCTTCAGGATGGAATGATTTGTGTGGCTTTAAAAGTAAGTTCACATTTTTACTTTCATTGTCCAAACAAATGTATCTGTCATTCATAAGAACGCTAAGAGTCATTACCAAAGCTAGCCAAAGCAGAAAGAAAAATATTCCAGAAATAAGCCATAGTTCAATCCATGGTGAAACCAGATAAGTGTCTTTCAGAGAATGAAAAAATTATTTTACTTGTTGTTTGAAAGTTTTTAGGGCTCGCATCATTTCAGACTCACTTGGATCCTCAGAAAACGTATTAAAGTTAATGAAGTAGCCAGAAGAAGTTTGGTCAATTAATGGAAGTGCATCAGGATTCATAAAAATCGCTGGAACCAGTTGATCACGTGTTACGTTGGTGTAGATAGGTGTATCTGGATGAACTGTTACTTGAGTTTCAAGAGGGATGAGATCCATAGCATTGTTGCTTAGTCCTTCATCTATTACTGCTGAATTTTCGATGGTTATGAGTCTTTCAGTCTGAACCTCTTGGATAGTAGCAAGAGGAGGGTGTCTGCTACTAGGTCAGAGTCCACGAGGCCTACTATTTAGTATCGGCCACATAGTTTGGTTTGATGAGGTCAAATGACACAAATCTTTTCTCCTTTTTTCCAGCAAGGGGTGGCAGAAATACTGTTCTTGTTCCGTGGATGGCTAGGACAATTATTTAATGAGCGTTGGACCTCATAAAGATGTTTGACCCACCCATCACCCAAACCTAAAACTCCAGCTGTTATAGACTGCTTCATGTCCCGGTTTTTCCTTTCCACAACAGAATTTCCCTCAGGATGAAACGGAGAGGAGTACCGCAATGCTACGCCCAAACTGGCCATGGCTTCTTTGTAAGCCTGAGAGCTAAACGCAGGGCCCTGGACAGAATGTAACATGCCAATTGCGTATGTGCAGATAAAGACTCGCAAATCTTTTATAACAGTTCGAGCGTCAGCCGAGCGCTGAGGCCACATCCATAGGAACCTTGAGCACAAATCTACTGCGACCATTATAAGTTTATAGCTACCGTTCCTTTGCAAGGGGCCGCAGTGGTCCAGGTAAACACAAGCTAATGGTTTGTCTGAAATCAACAGGGGTGTCTGCGCAGGACGTTTCACTGTGGAGACTTTCATCTGTTGCCATATTTCACATGCCAAAACATAGTTTTTTGTCTGTTTCCTAATGCCAGGCCACCAATATCTTTGTTTTAGTAATGATACTGTTGCCGAAACACCTGCATGGGCAGAGGCTATCCCTTCATGTGCTGCTAGGATCAGTCCTAATCTACGTTCCATGTTTGGAATTACCCTACCCCCACTCCAGGGATTCGAGCAAAAGGAACGTTGTTCGCATCAATTACATAAGAGTACTTGAGTGGAAATTTCTTTGGTAACGCTGCACCACTGCCTTTGCTTGAAGCATTGACAGCCAACAATATCTCACTGTCTGTTCTCGTTTTTGAATGAGTGATCACAGCTACGGAAGCCGTCTGAACAGCCTCCTTTGCAGCTTCATCAGTCAATTAATTCCCTGCAACATGAACGCCATCACATTGATGACTCAGTGTGTGTATCACATGAGCATTTGGTAGTTCGTTTCTCAACTGAACTACTTGTTCCCAAAGCATTTTATCCTTTATTGTGCCACCTTTTGTATCTTGAATCCGTTTTCAAGCCAATTCTGTCAATATTCATTGTATGACTGAACACAGTAAAAGGAATCGCACACTATAAGTTTGGGGAAACTTTCAAGTGCCAGTTTGAATGCTTGTAGTTCAACTCGCTGAGCTGTACAATCTCCTAGAGATTGAGTTTTAGTGACAATTGGTCGGAAGTTACCATTGCGCATGCAACATTTATCGATTGCGCACGCTGCACTGTATGCTTGCTTACTCCCTGTAGCGGGTTGTGCTGATCCGTCAGTATAAATTATAAATTCGTACTGATCGAGAGGCAGAATTTCAGTAGGCAAAGGACATTCATGTTCATATTGTAGGAACACTTGTGTTTTTAAATCAGGATCAAAAACATATTCAACATCTGTTGCAGCAAGTGAATTAACCCATTGTATCCATCTAGGATGTAAAGCTTTTGCATTTGGAATGCTCTCATTTGTAACCGCCTCTAAGGTTGGTACTGGAGTCAAGACATTAATGCGTTTCCCCTGAGCTAGTGCTCTTTCTTTTGCTACAGCGGTTTGAACTGCTGTCAGTATTTTTTCTGTTGAAGTGAGGAGCATTTCTACTTGTGTATATAAATGTGATTTGTATGCTATTGGTACTTTTTCCCCCTCATTAAATGTTAAATAGGTGAATCCGCATTGACCCGAAATTATTCGTATCACTAAATTGCGTTTATTTTAAGGGTGGGCATAATGTGCGTAAGGGACCTTCGCGGAGAGGCACGGAGATGGAACCAATCTCCTCGCTCTCCGCATAGTTCCGTTATGCACATCCCGCCTCCCGCCCGCAGTATCAAATACATTAAAAAAGCAATTTTTATATAACCTTACCTTATCGGCGGCGTCCCTGGGCTTCAATCCTCCTCCAGCGTGTCATCTTCTGGGAACTGCGCATGCACGGGAGCCCGCACATGCGCATTCCTGCCGAGGAATGCGCATGTGTGGGCTCCCACGCAAGCGCAGTTCCCAGAAGATGGCGCGCTGGAGGAGGATGGAAGCCCGGGGATGCCGTCGATAAGGTAAGGTTATTTAAAAATAGCTTTTTTAATGTATTTAATACTGCGGGCGGGAGGTAGGCGGCCTACTTCCGTTATGCCCGAGTGTGCGGAGATTTGCCCTGTTTCTCCGCCTATTATCATGGAAGGTGGAAGGGTAAATCTCCGCACATTCCGTTGGTGGAACGGAGTTGTCCGCCCACCCTTAGTTTATTTACGCATGTTTGTAAGTGATTTGTTGGTAACATGTTAGCTTGGAGTGAACGCAGGATGTCTGTATGTTCCTGTGTCCAATGTTTTGTTGAAAAATCACGTTTGATTAATTCGTAGAGAGGTTTAACCCTTTCTGCATAATTTAGAATGTAAGTTCTTCAAAGATTTAGGAAACCCAAGATGTATTGTAAATTTTTCAGCGTATTTGGAGGTTGTAGCAGCTTCTAAAAAGTTAACTGCCAGGCTTTTGCCTTCACTTGAAAGCTCATATCCTAAGAAAAGGACATTGAGATGAGCAATTCTGGATTTTTAAAGTTAAATTTATAGCCCTCAGAGGTGAAGCCCAGTATAATGGTACTCACCCTGTTCAAGTGCCTATCTAGGTCATCGTCTGTCAGATAGATGTCATCGACATATGACAATGCCTCGTCATCATAAGTTTGTAGTAACTCTGTTACCCTTGCTGAGAATAACCCCGGGCTGTTTTTTAACCCTTGTGGAAGTTGACAAACTTGACTCTGAGTCCCGATATTTTTTATTTTTATTGAGGTTGACAACGTGATACGAGCCTCCATAAAACAACCGGCAGGAGCAACGATTCGCGGGTCTTCCGACCTCAAGGAAGTGCACCTTTTGAATTTGCTTTCCTCATCTCTTCCTGAGCTTGGGACAACTACTTCCAAGGTTATCGTGTTCGTTAGGGATCAGCATTTATCGAAGTAAGTGAGTAGTGGCACTTTGAGGCTCATGTGATTTTGAGAGCCATTGCATTACTAGTCACTTCTGTCTGCTCACCTGAACCCTCTGGCGCCTTGCTCCGCTGCTTTATAGCAGCTAATCTCCTTCACCTACACCAATCTGCCTGGAACTTTGCACAAGTGAAACTAAAAGACTTGCATCTGCCAGATAAAGAATCCCGATTAACTAAAGTTGTTGCTGGTCACAATGTAAGTGTGTGAAGGGGGGTACACTTGAAACCTTTACCAGGCCAGAGAGAACAGCGACATCCCTCCTTGGGGGACTGCGGACTGGGGTGCTCTTGCCAGGAGAATCACTCGCCGACGGACCATCGAACCCGCGAGGGGGGACTACAATCCCCAAGAGCCCCTGCTCCTCCTGACGTCACTTCTGCCGCCAGCGCGCCCGGGGGCGCTTGATAAGCGACAGCTCTCTCCGCGTCGCGGGACGCGTGCGGGCGGCGCCGGGCTGAGCCCGGGCAGAGGGCATGCCGTCTGGGGCAGGCCGAGGCAGGGCTGGGCCATACTTGTAAATCTGGCAGGACCGTCTTGTTGGTGACCCTTTGCTCGTGAACATTGGTTCTGGAGGTATTACCAGCAGTGGACTATTGTTATTCTGTATCACTGCCGGTTGTGTATTTGTGACTGTCGTCTTGAGTAGGTAATGGCAAAAAATAACTCCAAGAGTTCTGTTACAGGGGGGTCTGGGACATTAGATGCCTACCTAAAAAAAGTTGAACATGCTGTTTCCAGGGAAATCGAAATGGTGGAAAGGAGGCTTTCCTTAGAGCCTGTAATGCAGCCTAATCAGGAATTACCATCTAGAGATCCTATTATAGTTTCAGGTGACGAGCAAGTCATTCTTCCGCTATTGCAGGGCTCTGTCCCTGAACCCACTCCCGTTGTGATGCCCCTGTGTACCAATGTATCAACCCCCCCTTTTTCTCCGCCTGTGACACGTACCAGGCAGTTAAATCTCCCCCCGGTTGTACCCGCTAAAACCTCTAAAGGAAAGAGAAAAGCGAATAATGTCCCTAAAGGTAGCCGTCAACAGGCTAAATTACCCAGGCTTAAAGAGTCCGTTATGGGGACGGATTGCCAGGAAAGTAGGGCTGTGGAACAGCAAATGGGGAACAAGGGATATGGTCGTCATGAGCATTCTGTTAAAGGTGATGATGTTACAACGGGGGATAATACAGACTGCTTGATTAAGCTTATGGACGAGCGTCTGAGAGCAATTATTTCACCAGTTATGGATAGACTCAGTAAGATTAATGACAGATTAGCTCTGATTGAACATCACATAGCGGGGCAAAACGTTTCAACATTGAGGCAAAACGCACCAGAACTCCATTCTCTTAATGTAGTTACTTCTAGAGTTTCGGAGTTGGCCGAGTCCATGACAGCTCCTATTGTTGACTATACAAATCTACCGCCACCGGTTTTGGGATCAAATAATGGTACTTATGCGGGGACGGGTGGGCAGATAGAAAAACCA
This sequence comes from Triturus cristatus, assembly GCF_964204655.1. NCBI lineage: Eukaryota > Metazoa > Chordata > Amphibia > Caudata > Salamandridae > Triturus > Triturus cristatus. The sequence continues at coordinate 434,368,520 of NC_140581.1, read as the reverse complement.
TGTACTCCGGCAGAGGGCATACGTGAGGAATTTTCTTTGCATTTGCCACCGGAGGCTTGCCCTTATACTGTTATTTTAGCAAATGTCCCAAAAATTTCTGATGGGAGGGCTGAGCACTGGTCTTCGTTAAAAAATAAAGCCATTCATTTCTTGGCGGGCAAGACTGTTTTGGGGAACCGTCTTTTTGAATGCTTTAAAATGGTAAGAAGGGTCCCATGGGTGGGGAAGGCGAATAAGTCTTTTAATGGTGACTGTGTTGTTGTGAATTTTAACTCCCCCGACATAGTTGACCTTATTTTGAGACAGGCTGGGTCAAGTAGATTGCACCAGGATTATGTTAATGTTCTCCCCTTAGGTTTCTTTTATCCACCTCACACTCAAGGGCTGGTAAGACGCGGAGAGTATACTTCTCGTTCTATTCCTGTCAGTAAATCTTTGGTTTTAAGTAACAGATATGAGGCACTTAGCTCCTTGGACACCAATGACTGACTTAGTCTGGTGAGTTTTAACACACAAAATGACTTACTCAGCGTAGTTCCATCTAAATACCTTGGTCCTTTATTATCAAGGCCTATTATGGGACAGGGGGTGGTTGGTGGTGATTCGTTGGATACCTCCTTACCTGTTCTGGTTGCTAATCAGTTAGGATCTATTCAGGGGAATCCCCACAATGTCCCGCTGGTTGGGAGTAGCATAGTCCCTGCTGACGTCATTGGTAACACTAATTTTGTAGTACCAGATCATAGGGGGGAAGGTGATTCTTATCCCCGTTTACATCACTCAGATAACTTTCTAACACAAGAGTTAGACTGTGGGGGAGGTACTCCAGAGACGGATAAAATAATTATACTTTCTTGGAACATAGCCGGCCTACGTTCGAAAAGAGAGGATAAAAATTGGAGGGACTTTCTATCATTGCATCATATCATTGCACTTCAAGAAACCTGGGAGGTGAATGACCCATTTTATCAGGATGGGTTCCAGTCTTTTCTTAAATATGCAACCCCTTCCGCCATGGGGAGAGCCCGAGGGGGTCTCTTGTTACTATTCAGTTTAAAGCTTTTATATAATGCTGAATTGATAGAGACTAATTCCCTACATATCCTGGCAGTAAAATTAGAAGGGCCCAATTTGCCCTCTTTTTTAGTGGTAAATTTTTATAATTCATTTGCTAGGTCTGATGAATTAGAGCACTTGAAAGCGCTGAACATTTTTCTGGACGAGTATGATACAGGAAATGATACTCCTTATTCTCTTTTACATTTTGGCGATTTTAACATTCACGTATGTCATCTTAATTGTTACGGTTTTAATAACTATGATATATGTGGGCATGAGGTTATTCACTTCGAACACTCTAAGGGTGGTATATATCTGGAGAGTATCATTTCGGCTCTTCACTTATATACTCCGGATCAAGATTCTTTACTTTGTGTTCCTACTTTTACCGGTCAGGGGCATTACAGCACGATTGATTATATCTTCCTACCTTATCCACTGAGGGATATGGCTGGTTCCTTTTGTGTTATTGAGAATCCTCTAAGCGACCACAACCCGTTGACTTTAGAAATTAAAGTGAATGCTTTAGTAAAGGAAACTATATTGCCTCTGACCTCTAATACAAATCTAGTTTCGTCTAGTCAAGGTAGACGTTTGAGATGGGATGTGATTACTCCGGTTACCTTTTTTGAGAATTTATACAATAACAACATTGAGGATTTTAGTTTATGTCTGTCACCGGAAACGCTCCCAACAGAAGTTCTTAGTGCCTTTGACAGGATAACAAAACAAGTTTCGGGTAATTTGTTAACTCATGGGAAACCAAGGCCCAAAAAATTTAAAAGCTGGTTTGACCATGCCTGTTCTAGTGCTCACTCTGAGCTCCTGACAGCATTGAAAGAAAGAGACAATGATCTTAGAAAGATTGCGGAGGCAAGAAGGATGTATAAAAAATCTATAAAACTAAGGAAAACCCAGCTAAGAAACTTGGCTTGGGATGAACTGTCAGATGCCAGTGTTCTGACAAGTAGTACCCAGTTTTGGAAAGTGATAAACAGCCCACTTTTTAACGAACGGGAGAATACTAATAAGGATTGTTTAATCCCTCCAGAGAGATGGGTGGCCCATTTCAGTGGCCTTTATTCTGAAATTGAAGACTCTGATCCAGTGAACTATGTGAATGGCAACTTAGCCTCAAAAATTCTTTTTAACGAAGAAGAAGTGATAAAGGCCATTAATACTATGGCCAAAGGGAAAGCCCCAGGTCCAGATGGTGTACCTGCGGATTTGTACCGGGCAGAACCAGGGTTCTGGGCAAAACTTCTAACCATTGTTTTTAATGCTGCTTCTATGGCTGGTGTTCCTAAATCTTGGTGCAAAGCTGTGATTGTCCCATTATTTAAGAAGGGGTCAAGAGAAGACCCAGCATGTTACCGGCCCATTTCTCTCTTGGATTCCGCCATGAAGATAATGGGCAAAGTTGTCCTCGCTCGTCTAACAAATTGGTTGGATGATAAGTCCATAATTTGAGATCTCCAATATGGGTTTAGACAGGGAAAGGGTACAGTGGGTCAATGCCTTAATTTGCACCTTATTATCGGGAAATACACTCTCGCAAAGCAGGGGGACCTTCATCTAGCCTTTATGGATCTGTCCACTGCTTTCGACCTTGTGAACCGTCAAAAACTATGGGCCTTATTAGTTGCGTCAGGGCTTGACCCAGTGTTGATATCCTTCCTGCCCGTCATGCATGAGGACACTACCGCTGCCGTCCGCTATAGTGAAAATGGGAGTTTATCAAATGCTTGGCAGGTAAAGCGTGGGGTGAGACAGGGGTGCATTCTTGCTCCCCTGCTTTTCTCGCTTTACATCAATAATTTGGGTGAGGTCCTAGGTTCAATCAGTAAAGACATTCCTAGAGCCGGCTCAAAATTAATTCCCGCATTACTACATGCCGACGACACTGTTTTATTGGCGAGAACCGCAAGAGGGTTGCAAGCGCTTTTAAAAGGATTTAATGATTTTATGGCCTCTTTAGACCTATTAATTAATTTTAAAAAATCACATTCCATGTCCATAGGTGCTGGGAGAGCTAAGAGGGTTAAATTCTTTTGTAATGGTCAGGAACTTACAAAGGTTCAGACTTTTCCATACCTGGGGATTCTATTTGATGATAAAAGTTCCTGGGTTATGCAACGCTCCCAGAAAAAGAATATTTTTGCTAGAGCCACAGGAGCCTTGTTGGGCTTCGCAAAGCGTTTGGGATGTAAACCACTACCCGCATTAGTGAAGATTTACAAAGCAAAGTGCATACCCATGGCACTATATGGTAGTGAGGTATGGGGTTATAAGACCGCGGCAGCACTGCAAATAGTTGAAAATAGTTTCTTGCGTAAACTGCTGTCCCTACCTCCCTCCACTCCAATTTTTAACATTCACGAAGACCTCGGGATGGGCTATCTCGTAGATGAGATCTCTGTTGCGCCATTATTAGGTTGGCTTAGAGTATGGGCCCAGCAACCCCCAAATCTAGGCCAACTTATTGTACAAGATTGTTTGTCCCTTGATGGGGCTATGTCTATCCCTTGGTTCAGTTATGTTAAAAACAATTTGAAGTCACTTGGGTGTCCTGAACTGTTTGATAGGCCATGTGCATTGAGTAAAACAAAAATAAAAATCCTAAAGAGTCAATTTCTCAGTAAAGCCATGTCACTTAGGGAAGAAGAAGAACTGGAAAAACCGTCAGTTAGGAGGTTTGTCATGCTAAGTACAGATAGAGGGATCCAATCTTATCTGACCTTCATAAATAAACCTTTTCATTTGTTTCTGTTAATAAGGTTTAAGCATGGCATGCTTCCCTGGCTTTTGGCTTATCCTAAGGGTTTCTTTAAAGAAGGAACCCTGGGGCCTTGCCCCTGTGATAACTCTTCCGAACAAAATTTGCCGCACATGGTTTTCTTCTGTGAGTTTTACTCTATACTCCGTAAAAAATACATTGTGCCTATCCTTAAGAAGCAGAATTTTGTACAAGTGAGACCTGCATTGGTATATTTGCAAATGCTTGACTCCCCGGTGGTATGTTTTGGGGTAGCAAGCTACATTACTGGTGCTATTAGGCGCAGAAATAGGGTTCTATCCCATTAGTAATGATCCCTAGGCCCCTGGAGTACTGTCTGTTAATTATAATATTTGGAATGTGATGTAGAAATGTTTTTAGAGACTTGTTAATTGATTTATTTATTGGACATACTCTTATTGTGTAAATGCGCCAATGTTATCTGACCGTCCTATGAATTATTGATGGTTTTAAAATTTTAACCGAATAAAGCAAATTTTTGACTTTGACTTTGACTTTGACTCTGAGTCCCCATTATTGAGAAAGCTGTTAAGTACCTGCCTTCAGGTGCTATGTTTTGACAAAAGAAACTATTGAAATGTCCAATGTGGTTTTATATTTTTTACGCACAATGTTATTCATTAATTCTGTACTATGTGCATTTTGCACAGCAAATGTTTTGGAACAAGTGTTCAAATATCTGTAATCCAAAACTAGACGATATGTATTGTCTGGTTTGGATATAGGAAACAAAGGATTGTTCATTGAGGAGGTGCATCTTTCAATCACCCCTTGGTATTTTGTGCAGTAGGTTGATTTTTTAGCTGTATTTTGCGATGAGTTGAGTCCTCATCCCATCCTACATGATTTTAGTATAAAGCTGGGGCCTGGGTAACTGCCCATTTCCTGGCATAAGTAAATTAGGTGAATTGGAATATGGTTGGAGAAAATAGGCATAATGATATCCTACCATGTGGACACTTCCTGACAAATTTTGGTGGCCACTCCTGTTCTGCTAGAAGTCTATCATAACCCCTTGAGAGATTCTCCCAAAAGAGTGCTTTCACTTTTCTAGGTATGTCTCCTTCCATACGGAGTGTTATTTCATATAACTTTTGTGGAGTACTAACCCTGGTGTCTACAGTCTCTACTGTGAGTACTCATTCAAGTCCACTATCTCTAGAAGTTCCTTCAGGTTCAGGCGAGCAATTGTTACTTCTGCTGCACTGTCCAGCATTGTCTGAGCCCATTCTCCATTCTTGAGCTGTGTTCTCAGTATTCTCGGCATGTTTGATCTTCAGACCTGCTACCTTCTTTTTGGTGAATTGAGGTTTTTATTTATTTTTCTGAAATTGTTGATCGTCTTTGGACTTCACACGTTCTTCTTTGTGATCTGACCGTCCTCTTCTTTCTGATGTCTTTGACGATATCTGAAAGGTACGAGAGGAACATTTATCAGTATCCTGATACCTGTCAGGTTTTCTTAAATTATCCCTATTCCTGAGGTTATACCTCCTTTCAGAGGACTCCTTTTGAGGAGACCGACCTTGGGATTGAGAACGTTTCTCTTTTGAATTTTGTTTATTAGTTTCCCACTTATTTTTTGAAGATGTAGGATATTGATTAATGGAATCCTTCTCAGGATCTTCAGACATTTTTGGCTTCAAAGGTTTTTCACCCAAACTGACTCTGCCTAATTCTGCATAAGATTTTTCTATTATTCTGGGTGGTTCATGTTGATGTTCTGTTACATCAAATTCCCTTAAGCGTTGGCGGATTGCCACTGATGCAGCCTCCCCTTTAATATTAGATAATATTATTGTTGAGACCTGGTTGAAGTTTTTCAGTAATTTCATACCTAAATACAGAGCAGGCTCTGCCCCGTATTCGTTTTGAAATTGTTTTTCCGGACATCTGATATTACTGCAATTGACGGAACACCATGTGTTTTAGTATAGATGGCAGCAAAGTCTGTGCCCCAAGTGGTGGAGTCTTCCAGTTGGGGTGTGATCACCACTGGTAAACAGAGTGTTAGGATTCTGTGTTTCTCATAAGGGCTAGTATTTGGAAATACTGCTTCGATTTAAGTATTTTTTGAGCTATCCAGAATGGAATCAGTTCACGTTTTGTGGGCATTTTACCCATGACTGTGTGTGGTCTGTCGAGTAATTTTTAGTGTATACCCCTGTTGAGGGGTTTGATTTGGAATCGTCATTGGTTGTTGGACTGTGAAAGTCCTCATGACATATTGGACTATTTATACATGTTTGTTACCTCTTGTAGTTGAGTGAGTAATTCCTCATCTGACATCTCTTCGATGTCAGGATGAGGTGTGTAGCCGGCTAGAATCTGCCATGTTGCTCCTGGTCTACCTAGTGGACCGAGCCTGGTAATATTTTTGTGATGCTTTAGGACGCCTTTAAACCAGAGATTATGCTCCTGGTATGTGAATGGAGTTTCAATATCCTCGAAAGGAATATATTTCTCAGGTGGTTCATTTTCTTCAAAGAAGTGAAATACTTTTGTTACTGTATTTGATCCTGGGAATCCAATCCATGAATAGAATACCTCTGTCTGAAAGGATTCGTGTGCCTCTATCACGAAAACTGCTCTACCACCTCTTGCTGTTAGGCTGTGTTTTATAGGTTTTAGAGTGATGGCTCTCCTTAAGTTTGGAGGGATGTTTATAACACCCTCATCTGTTTCATTTGAACCTGTAAAATTAAAAGCTGTCACGACTGGGTCAGCCGCAGCTACACTGTTCTCGGTGTTCGTATCCCCGTTAAAGGACATTGTTTTTGAAAAATGTAGAACAAGTTTCAAGGAAACAAAGATAAGGTGCACAATATTTTGGAACACTGTATCCTTCAACGTTGAACAAACCAAACAGCTAATATATAGGATTTTTGTCCTATTCAGCTTTGGCATATACTTAACTCTACCCACTCCAGAGTCTTATGGAGTATGTGAGTAGGGGTCTCTGAGAAAAGCACGACTGAGTTACTCAGTATGTAGCGTTAAATTAGTGCCTTACCAAACGTTGGGCGCCATGTAGTGTAGTTCCTATTTCCCTAATAGGCTCTGCGCATTTTAATAATATACCCTATAGATTTGGCATAGGACTGAGGTCAGTATGCCACTATCGATCTATTAAACTTAATTACTTTGTGCCAGCTAACTCAGAGGCCACTAGAAACTCCTTGTAAACAAGAAGGGAGCAGTTTCTGGCAACCACATGAACATGACAACTTTGTTTCCCTATAGAATCGGAACACTGCCAGAATCATGGAAACAACAGATAACAGTTTCACTCAGCTAATCGTGCATGCTTAGTTTCTTCAGAGTTACACAGAAAGAGTAGACGACCGTTTCAATAAAAGGATTTATTGAACAGTCTTGTTTCTCGTGTAAGAGATATGAGTTGTTACAATCATAAGACAGTATGCAAGATATATTATGTACAGCGTAAGCAGTAGAAAGAAATATTGCTGCGCTAGCATTATCTGTTAGTTATGACACATATATTCATATACATAAATAACATAAGCTAAAAATGCGAGTACTCATAAGATGCTCCTCTAACTAGTTCTACCCCAGTGTACCTAACCTAAGTGTAGTACAAGGTAAGAAGTAGGTGATGTATTCTATAGTATGGTAGGCAATTGTATGGTATGCTATAGTCTGGTATGCCAAGTCTGGTATGCCAAGAGTCCCTCTAGGTTCTAGTCAGCTCCATACCTTGAGAATGAGAGAGCTGAGAATCTCTTTCCGCGTCTCGAATTCTAACACCCCGCGAACGGAGTTAGAACACTGGAAGCTGGATTCTCTGCAAGCAGGGATGACAGCATCTCTTGTCAGTGCATCAAGCCGGGACACGGGCTCCTCTAAAGTCGAGGTCTCCTCCTACTTGCTTGGGCAAGGGAAGGTATATTAATACCTGGTAGGTGCCTTGGAATGTTAGCATTGACGTAAAGTCGGGCAGGGGAAGACGTCAGGAATGAACCCTTAAGGAATAGCGGTTCATTCATAATAATTGAGTTCTTGGAGAAATCAATAATCCTGTGCTAGGGGAACTCCCAAGAGCTTAAGGGTCTGGTTTCTAAGAACTTGTTGTGACATTGGGGTGGATGGATGTAGGTGACCATGCCTGTATTTGGATAGCATGCCTAATGCCTAACTAAGGACTGGGATCTTATGCCTATAATAAGGGAATGCGAATTGTGCCTATATAAGGACATGATTCTGGAAGACCTATATACGGACACCTAAAGCGGACTACAACATCCCGACTTTCTGTCGGAGGAGCGCTGGAAGTTGGAATAGATTAATTTTCTATTACAACTCCAGTGTGTACAACAGTAGGGAAGGTGTTGGAGTTAAATCCAACACCTTCTACCCACTGCTGCACACCTTTTTCATTGCAACGGCATGCGATGTAACTGCATGCGTTGTAACGGTTGCATTGTAAAGGCTGCTTCCCCATCCAAGATGACTCCTTAGCCCATAGCTGATGCATCCTGTGAGCTCTAAGTGAAAACAGGATGTACTGTAGGAGGGTTACCAGAAAGGGAAGGAAGTAACCATGAAGACCAGTGGCTGCAGGAAACTCCCAATTGGGGGATCAGAATGGCTTGGTGGTGGCAGAGAAAGAAGAAGACTGACTATGCTTTTTTATTTAAATTATTTATAGAGCAGTTTACTGAAGCCACCAAACCCCCCTGCCTCCCCACCCCCGGAGCCTTGAAAGAGCTGAACTGGCTGCTCCATGAACTGCCTCTAGCAGAAGCCTGGCAGTGAGTAACCCCTGAATTTCTGATATTATTGATGGAATTGGCAAGCGGTGAAGAGCAAGCTGAAGGAGCATGACTATATTTGATTTTCTCGCAAGCAAAACTGAATCCACCTTGTGTCCATACAGCCTGCATCCATCAAAAAGCATATTAATCCCTGCTTAATTAATGCCTGCTCATTCCCACAGATGTACTACCATAAGTGATGGTAAATCAGCAACCCAGTGTACACAGCCCAACCCACAGTCTGTAGTGTTCAGCCTGGTCCCCACAAAGTTTACTTAGCTGTATCCTGTGTGTCATAGGCTATCCGGGCAAAGGTATTTTGAAACTTCGCTGGGAGGGTGGGCGAGATCCCTCTTGCCATATGCCAGGGGCATGAGTGTATTCCCCCAACTAGCAGACAGCATTTAGAAACTCCAAATGCCAAGCTGTCAAAAGAGCCCAACAAGTTATTTACCTTCTGAATGCTTTTTCTGGTGGATTTTCAATCTAACTGCAGATTTGTCACCTTTAGAATATTCCCAGGAACCAAACTTGATCATGAATTTGTACAGCAGTGCTCACGCATGCCGCCAGTTGGCATCATGCCTCTTGGCGTCGTGCTCGTTACACCCCCAAAATGACTGAACGCAGAGCCGCATTATGGCACTGCCCCTGTCCGCTGACGTCAGTATCTTGATTGACTCTTTCTGCACACTCACAAGGTAGATATTGACTCCTTCCATAGCCAGCAAAGTGCATGGGTACCACCACCATGTAAGATTATTTTTCGCACCACGGGTGAGAGTAGTATGGAGTGGTAACTGAACATGATATGATGCACATGTGTGTAGCACAAAAAAGAATGAAATTATAAGAGAGATTTGTGATCAAAGCCACAAATGTCCATGGAAGAGGATGGACGCATGTGAATGTATAGCACTAGGGGCACAAATGTACAGTACAAGGGGCACTACAGGGCAAGTAACATTCTCAGATTGTAGCCTGTTGCCTGGACAGAATAAGGGTTATGCAGTTCCTTAAGAAATGAAGAACAAATGCAGATTGGTGCTAAAAACCTGAGGACCCAAATGGGAGACACCTGAATGTTCAAGAGCAAGAACCCTCACACACCCAGATGGGTGTCATCATAGGGTATTACTTCTTGTTGGGCTGGCGCTGCAATGCCCAACAGGCACCCACAATGGGGCTCTTTGCATGAGATCTTTTGTTTTTTGTCATATGTGAAGTTAAGGTGTATGTGTATGGGCTCTTAAGTGTAGATTGGTGTAGAAGTGAGTGAGTTAAAATAGGCTAAGGAGTACCCAAATAATATTTTTATTCAGTGGGTCCCCTTGTCTAGGTTAAAATCAGAAGTGATGGCTGTAACCAGAAGTAATGGTCTGTATAAGCTCATGGAAGAGTGCATACGTTGGTTGACATGTTTCTTGCTATAATAGTCAAAATAAAAAAGGGTAATTCATCAGGACCTAAATTCCTAATCTACACAGTTTGGCAGCCCTCCGATCAATGGAGTAATGAATAAGAATAAACTCACTGAACCGCAGGATTCCCTCCTGGGTGTCTCAGCTGTGGGTGAACCTTGGGCCGGTGGTTGTTCTGGGGCAAGGCTTTTCCAGGAGAGCCTGCTCGCCTTTGGATGACTGATGGCGGCTGTGTTGGATCACGCTGACTAAGGCATGTGCCGCAGTACCCTTGCTGGCAGCGAAGATGGGTCATAAGATGACGGGTGGCATTCATATGTGGAAGGTTGCTCCCCCTTCCACTGCACCCCTGCCTGGTCCCGTGGACCACGGAGTGGAGACTGCGGGCGGGCTCATGCAGTGGCAGGGCAGGTTCCTAGGATGGAGATTGTCCCGGAAAGGAGGGGGAAAGACAGGGCCTCGGCCAGACAATTTTTGGCCAGCTCTCCAATGTTAGAGCTACTGCGAGACTCAGTTGGAAAGCCTGGTGACATGATGCAACAGGAGGGGCCTGGAGTCAATCGATGCAATGATATAGCAGCCCAGTTTCCTGCTGAGGAGCTATCATTAGAAACAGCCGACCCTAACCATCTAACAGCAAAGCAACTCCACCTCACTAGCAGAGACCAGGGCCCTGGTCTTCAGGATGGAGGTATGACTGCATTGGTTCCCCAGTTTTCAGTAGATAAAGCAGGAGATTGTGCCGTTCTTTCTATATTGTTTGGCTAAGAGATAGGTACTGTTAAAGCCAAACCTTATAACGCCAAGAATGTTGTGAGTACTGAGAGTGCTGTGCCCTTGGGTGGGGTTCTGAGTGAAAAGGTGAAGCCGGCTCAGTTAGGGTTGGTTAGTGTGCAGAATAGTGGCCTGCAGATTAGGGCTATAGACGATAGATGTATTCCTGCTAACAGCCCGGCCCTACTAGATCTACCCCTTTTAAATAGTGCTCAGAGACCAAAGGTATCCCAGTCGTTGGTGGCTCATTCTCTGGGATTTGAAATTGGGAATATTTAACTGGATATGGAGACTAATGATTGCTTCTTTTCACTATCTGACAGAACAGAATGTTCAGTAGATGGATCTGGCTCTCCTACAGGGTCTAGTGATAATGATACCGCTCCGGATAAAGGCGGAGGAGCTTCACCATGACAGCACGAAAGATGGTTAAGAAGATGGGTCGACATCAGGTGGTAAAGATCTGAAATGGAACTACTCACCAGCAGAAAAGCTAGTCGGCACTTTGACTACACCTCCGCAAGATACCTTTAGCTTAAATCCTCCGACACTGGATACTATTTTCCAATGTATAATGTCACATCGTAATGTCACATCGTGAGGAAACATGGCAGGATAGACGCAAGTCTTAAGCTGCAATAAGAAAAGTGCAGGGTGCTGTCAGAAACCAAGCTAAGGCTTGTCATGTCATTGGTGAACACCTGACGTACCTGGAAATAAGAACCATTGCTATTGAAACAGATCTGGCAGGTACTCATGTGCACAAATCACAACATATTGATATCCAATAGAAGCTAGAGGATCAAGAGAATCGTCAATGATGCAATAACTTGCGAGTGCTGTGAGTGCCAGAAGGAAAAGAGGGAACAGATAGCCATGGATATATGGTTGAACTATTACGTACTGCCTTTCCAGATCTAGAAGGAGGGAATTGGTCCCAAGAGGTGCAACGTGTACATAGGGTGCCCTTTGCCTTGTAACAACCGGTTAGAGAAGACTCAGAGCCGCGAGCCATTCTTGTATATTTTGGGAACTTTCTCCAGAGACAGTCAATCATTGAGAAGGCCAGGCTTGAAGCTCAGCAGATCAGTGGTTTTGTTCCTTGTCAGACCTGACTTTTGTCACATAACTGTTGAAAGATGGTGGTGCTTGCGGCAATTAATTAAGCCTTTTCAAGACAAAGGAGAACAGGCATATCTAATTAATTCCACTCATCTGCCGGAGGAGTTCACAGAGGTTTTTTTACCCATTCCGAGTTCTTCTTGGAGCACAGAGTTCTGGCAAAACTTCGGCAACCACTGAGTGGCCAGGTTTTTTCTCACGCATGGCTCGCCAGTGTTAAGTTGGCGACCGCAAGGGAGAATCTGCATCCTCTTGCATGATTTTTGAGCACTAGAATGCCTCCCAGCGAGATTTCTCAACTCAGGTCTGTAGGAATGTACCCTTTTTGGCATGGTTACCTCCCTACTTTTTGCCTGACTCTGATGCATCTTTGATAGGGGTGGGCGGAATTTGCGAAAGTGACTTTCGCAAATTATCGCGAAAATGTTAAAAATCTCCGCAAACACGCGGAAATATCACGAAGATGCGGAAGTTTTTTTCTCGCCCGTTCGCGGTATTTTCTGCGTGGTCGCGGCTCGCCAACTTAACCATGCGGTTGCTCGCGGGCGCTGCCATCTTGTTTTCACTCTTCTCGCGGTGCATGATCACGAGAAAAAAGACGTGATCGTGTGACCAATGACATTACTGCGGGCGCGAACTGTCGCGAGACAGCGCAAATGGCTACCAACAATCCAACATCTCGTGGAGAACGTGACTGGATCGGGAAATCAGGTAAGGCGATCGCGCGCGCGATAATGTATTATTTTACAGCGCGAGCAAGAAACAAATTATCGCTAAGCTGCGGAATGCGGAAATTTTGACATTTTCGCGCTCTCCGCGGAACACGAAAATGTCAAATTATCGCAATTTCCGCGAGCGGAACGGAAATTTAGCCCAGGCCTAATCTTTGACTGAGTGTGCACTGGGTTCCTGCTAACCAGGTTCCAAGTGTCTGTGTTCTTTCTCCAAACTGTACCTTTGTTTCTACAATTGGCACACCTCTGGCTTACATATAAGTCCCTTGTAAAAAGTACCAGTTGTACCAAGGGCCTTGTGACCAGAGAGTGTATCTAAGGCATGCAGAATGGCCACCCTAAAAGATCCCTCACAATGGTAAAAGCAGAGATAAAAAGTTGCTATACTCAAAAGATTGCAGAAGGATTCCAGACTCATAGGAACGAGAGCTATGAATATGGTGAGTCAGTTTGGAAACTTCTTGCTCTATGTACAAGGCAGTAAGCAACTAGGAACAATATTGGAAGGAAAAAAGGAAAGATGGGGCATTTGCAATGGGTGTTAGAGATATACTGTGTGTATTTGAAGACTTTTTTTCGATACCTATATAAAGATGACTGTCAGGTGTCTGAGCTTGGGTTAGCCCAGGGTGTGGGCTTGGGTGAGGAAAATAGACCAAGTCGTTAGGCATGAATTGGAGGCTGACATCTCACTCGCATTAGTATTAGATGCATTACATCAGCTTGCTTCAAGGAAGGCCGAGGGTCCTGTTAAAATACAGTTGGAGCTATACAAGGTGTTTCAAAAAGAATTAGCTCCCTTTCTTTTAGACTTGTTCTTAGAAGTACAAACAGAGTGGGCTGCCTCCTGAATCTTGAAGAGGTAAGAATATTGTTATTTTTCCTAAAAAGGGCAAGCTCTCAGATTGCCCCACTTCATACCGACCAATATCCCTTATAAATTTGGATGCTAAACTGTATTCTAAGATCTTGGTGGCACGCTTAGGGAGGATCACAGCTCATCTAGTCACACCATGGCAACACAGTTTAGGGAAGGGGAACAACTGATCATATAAGATGCGCTATACCTTTATTTGATATTGCTGAAGTGACCTGGTGCCAGATGGCTATGATCCTCCTTGATGCTGAAAAAACATTTAATCGGGTGGTATGGAAATATCTACGGGGTGTTTCAGAGCTAAGGGGATTCAGCCCCCAAATTATTATCGCTATCAAGGCAATGTATGTGTATCTGTATGCCAGCATACAATTAATGAGGGCAGAATAGAGGTGGCTAGAGGGGCAAGGCAGGGGTGTCCCTATTGTCCAATTTTATTTGCCCTCTATATTAATCCATTTATTGAGAACATTTTACACAATCACGCAATAAAAACAGTTACCACAAATGGCTGTGAAACGAAGGTGCTGGCATACACAGACAATATCACCATAGTTACTGTTGATTCTGAAAGTGCAATGAAGGAAGTGGAAGCTATTGCTGGGTAACATGGTCGAAGTTCAGGGTATTTATTGAACAGGGAGAAGACGCAGATAATTTGTACAGAGAATATTGACTACTCTGATACTCGTCAAATGGATACTGCTGTATATCTTGGGATTAGGATCAATCCTAAGGTAGATAAAATCAGTCAGATCAATTTTAACCCCTTGGTGAGCAAAATATCTACTCATTCAAGGTGTATGAATGGGCTACACCTGTCAATAATCAGTAGGAGAAATATTCTTAAAATGGAAATGTTATCAAAGGTACTATAAGACAATATTTATTCTATACTTTACCCTGGCTAAGCTTTTTGGGTGGGGTAAAAGGGACAATGATAAGTGTCCTGCCAAGGTGGTTGACATGTTTTACCGGTGCGACAAGTTCCTACCCTTGAAAAAAGGTCTGGAGATATTCTGGGAGAACTTATTTGGGAGAAAGATTTGTCTCAGTCCACTTATGATGTTACTTGGTATGATAATAGTAATGGACTCAATTCAAATTAATTTCATTTCAGTCAAAGTCGCTACTGTTGGACTTGGCCCTTCTGGCAGGTTCACCCCTGAACTTTTTTGATTTTTACGGGTGACTTGGTGTGGTGATTGTTTGGTTTCTGCGCACTTTCCCTGTGTCCCAGGGTAAAGTGCGTGCGTGCTCTGAGTGCATGTGGTGAGATAGGCCTGCCCTCCCATAGGAATGCATGGGGAATGTATGTGTCCCTAGTAGTTCCTTATGCGTGGGGTGTGCAGGCCCGAGTTTGGTATGTGCGGACTCGTGGGAGTGAATGCTGCGCGATGATGTGTGCGGCGTGTATGTACCTAGTGTGGAAGTGCCACTTCTAGAAGTGGGCACTTCTGTGTGCAGTGTGTCTGTCGCGTGATTGGCTGGTCATGTCATGTGACGGGCTAGGGATTCCCCAGTGTCAGGATGAGTCACCCAGTGGTGAATGGGGAGATCAGCAGCTAGATGGGTGGGAGGAGTCCACCTGGGTCCTGAATAGGACAGGGTTTTCCAAACACAATGCTGGCCCCGCCCCCTGTGGTGCGACTGACGACCCTAGCCCTTCCAGTGAATAGAGTGAGGGGCTGAGCACATCAAGGGTGCTCCCCAACCAGCTGCGACTGGTTTTCCCCCTCACCCTGAACCCAGAACAAAGGGTTTGCCTGTATAAAAATGGGGCTGTGTCCCCTCAGAAACTGTTCTCTGCCAGGATCTTACCTGAGGGGGGCTGCTGCTGCTGCTGCTGGACCAGAGGACCGCCACTTGGATTACCTCCCTGCCTGGAGGCCCAGTGAGCTGGCTCTGGGTCCAGCCTTGCCCCCCCACCCCTGCCCTGCTGCATGCAGGGAAGAACTTTGCTGGACTTTGTGGTAATTTGCCCCAAAGCGCTGGGAGCGCTTTATTGTGTCCCTCAGGCGCTTGGAAGCGCTTTTATTTTCCTTTAGCGCTCAGGAGCGCTTTATTTCTAACAGCCGGTGCCCACCCGGCGTTTGCCCCGTCTATACAGCTTCTGAATTCCTCTGGCAGGTGCCCACCCTGCCAGGGACATTGCCGGGGTCGTTGGCGGGTGCCCACCCCGCTTATTTGTCGTAATTTCGCGGCGGGTGCCCACCCCGCCGTATATTTCACATCGCGAGGGAGCCTACCCCTCTTACGGCCGGAATAATCACCGCTGCAGCCTGGGCTAAAACAGGAAGTCAGGCGGCCGAGGGCGGGCCTCCGGGACACCAGGACCGGAAGTAGGAGGGCGGGAGCCTACCCCGCCTCCCACCGAGGACGCGCGTTCAATTGCAAGCCCCGGAGCAGGCAGGAGCCTACCCTGCGCCCCGGGGTACTGAGGAGGGAAGCTGCCTTCCAGCGGACCGGCCAGGAGCAGAGCGGAGTCCCCAGGAAAACAGCCCGGTGAGTAGGGAAGGGCTGGGGGGACTCCATACTTGCGCTGTGGGTGCCGGTCCCAGACCGGCGAATCGAGAAAGCAACCCCCGCCCCCGGTGCGGGCCCGTTGCTACGGAGAGCCTCGCGCTGCTCTCCAACGTGGGGGACATTGCAAAGTTCTGAGCGCGTGGCGCTCCAACAGCGGGGCCAGTGTTCACGAGCCCTGTGAGGCTCCAAACGGGGCGCATTGGTCTGAGCCTCGTGGCTCCAACGAAGGGGGCCCATTGTTTCACGAGCCTGTGAGGCTCGCGAGTCCCTGAGCAGGACTCCAACGTGAGGGCAGCATTACTCCAGAGCCCTGAGGCTCCAGCGGGGCCATCAGTAGTTCAGAGTCCCGAGGGACTCCAACGACGGCATTTATTGATTAGAGCCTGCGAGGCTCAGGGGGCATTCCTTGATTAGAGCCTGCGAGGCTCAGGGGGCATTCATTGATTAGAGCCTGCGAGGCTCAGGGGGCCACCAGAGTTTTGTTAGAGCCACAAGGGGCCCCACGTGACTGTGATTTGTGTTCAAAGGGCACAGTGGTGCCCACGCTCCGTTTCCCAGCTGCCCAGCACTTCGTGGGCAGCTGCAACGTTTAGGTTGTGCCTTGTGCGCCGGGCTTGCGCAGCCTGCGCAGTCGCGCCCTGACATTCTTGTATATTGGGTATTTCTGCATCCTGAGAGGCCAGTTGGCCTGCGGACAGTTATCTTGTGTTGTGCCCTCCCCTAGGGCACTTGGTGATTTTCATACATGTACTTTTTGCGCCTGCGCAATGCCTTCATGATATTTTCTGTCCTGAATTGTGTTTACACCTCTAAATGTATTTTATGCATCCTGTGTTTATGTGCTTAGACCCCTACAGGTAGAGTGATACTTAGGTGGTTGTTTTCTCCTTAGTACAGGTGGTACTAGTGAGGTCCTAGTTCCCTGCGTGGTATTCCTAAAGGTGGTTAGGGTTGCGTAGGTGGTACGTTCTGATACCAGTAGTTACTGGTTGTGTGCTACATGTTCTATTTTTAGTGCTACAGTGATTGTGTGCTATGTTCTCAAATATTATTCCTACGTTCTAAGTGCTATTCCTACAAAGTCCTAATTCCTGACAGTGGTCCATGTGGCCCTGTCCCCTGTATATATAATCCCTTGTAAATTCCGCCCGTGCCTGTTGGCACATTGTAGAGTGTGTGTTTTTATCTAATGTGTTGTGTATAATACAAAGGCTATTTTTATAGAATACCTTGTGTGGAGTTTCCTTTGTGGTGGGCCTTGGGTGTTGTTGCTGGGTGCGCGCGCAAACGCTTTACACATCGCCTCAGGGATAAGCCTGTCTGCTCGTGCCAAGCTACCAAGGGGGTGAGCAGGGGTTATCTTTGGCGTGTAACTTCCTTGCCCTGACTAGAGTGGTGGTTTCTGTCTGGCTTTGGCGCAAGCCCTAGCCAACCAGAAATCGCCATTTCTAACATTGGTGATCAGCGGTGGGATTTGGACTTGCGTTTGCGCTGTACCGCAGCAGCAACTGGCCGCACTACAAAACTCTGCATTTAGATAAATCACATGGTATAGGGATTATTGTTTTAAAATTGTTTTTAACTGTCATTTCCTTGGAAATGTGTTTTTGTGCACTGTGAGTTAGGTGTCCCTAGCTCGGGAGGGTAGATCATCCCCCTTAGTGCATTGTGTTTTCTGGATTCACCAGAGGGTGGGATCCAGTGGTGGCAGCGTAATAGTGTCCTGTACATTTGTCCCCCGCCCTGCGCCCAGAGTTGGTACCTGTGTCACGTGGTGGTCAGGTTGAGGAATCAGGGGTGGTAGAAACTGCCTTACCAGTCCGAGGGGAGGGTTGTGTGTGGATGAGTGGTGAGTGGCACTAGGCAAGTGAGTGTGAGTTCTCTGGGTTAGAGAGCTTGCTGAATCTTTTTGTGAATTGTGTACTCCTATTAAACTCAGACCCCTAGGTTCCCTGTGTGATCTTTTCTCTAGAACGTCTGCCAGAATGGAGCCTGCTTTTGATCTAAGTGATCTAGTTTATTACAGTATGCAGGAGTTGGAAAGGTTCTGTAGAGAAAGAAACATAGGGGTGAGAGAGTCAGACACTGTGTACGAATTGAGGAACTACATGATTGGATGGCAAGCAGATGAATGGAAACGTGAGCGCAGTGAGGAAGAAAGGGCCCGGGCCTCACACCTGGAGGGTGGTGGGTCTGTGGGGAGCCCTGAAGACTCGGAAGAAGATGACAGTACCTGGACGCCAGTAGAGAGTGAGGACCCCGTAGGTAGGGAGTCCCTTGCTGGGTCCAGCGTAGAAGATAGCGCCTCACCCCTTTCCCTGTCCCCTGAGCGCAGTGGTAGTTTTCTGTATTCCCCAGTGAGGGTGGAGTCCAGGGGGGGCAGCAATATAAAGTGCAGTATAGAGAGTCCCAGTCCCAGTTCCCCGAGTGTGGTACCTTGTTCCCGAGAGGAGGAATGTAGGTTGAAGTTCAGGGGCAGTAAGAAGCTGTCTCACCAGTCTTGGGAGGAGGCTGTGGAGGAATGTCATGATGCCCTGGTGGACTGGTTGGTGTTTAACCCGGAGCAGGATTTGGATGGAGTACTAAATATGATTATCAAGGAGCAGATGCTCAGTAGTTGTTCTCCAGGGTTGCGCCAACACCTGTTGAGGTATAACTCTTTTTGTCCATGGAAACTTGCAGAGGAAGCAGAGCGCTGGGAAAGGGCCAGAGGTTCTCTAGTGTCATTAGTGAGTGATTCCAACAATAGTGGGTCAGAGATCCTCCAGCCCAGCGTGGTGGAGGAGGCTCAGTGTAGCCCAGCTAGGTCCCAGGATAGCGAGGAGGGTGTAGGGGCTCGCTGCCTGGCTCAGTGGAGCAGGAGTGAGGGGGTGACCGAGGGTCCCCAGACGCCCGAAACCCTGCCTCAGGACTTGGATGGTTTCATGAGGGAACACCAAGTTGGGGACCTAGGCTGTCCTGTTAGTCCACTTGAGGAAGATCTCTTAGTGAGTGGAGGACCTGGGGCACCTGTAACCAGGGCTCCTGTGGTTCTGGAGTCTGGCAGTACCGCTCCGGTAGGGAGGGTACAGGAGTCCAGTGTGAGGAGTGATTGGGGGATGAGTTTCCCAGTGGAAGAGCCTGTGGGTCAGGGACTTCCCAGTTGGGCTAGGTTCCCGTGTAGTGACCAGGGTGACACCACTTCTGTTCTGGGGGATCTCCGCGCACTGTCAGGTGGACAGGGGACAGGAGATCAGCGCCAGACAGACAGTCGCTCGACATATGTGTCATTTGATAGCCTCAGGGGGATGGAGTGGAGATCCCCAGAAGTCCTGGAGTGCCAGGCAATTATTCCACCAAAGGTTCTAGGCCGGAGGTTGGAAGGCCAGGTTCGGGATCAGCCTGACCTGAAGGGTGGGACGTCTGTAATCAGCGTCCCGACCAGTTCTTCTTCCAGAGGTACCGCCCCAGTTGGTAGGGAGCAGGGTTCTGGAAGGGGGTGCAGAGGGTGGGAGAGCCCACCTCTGCCCCTGGTACAACCTGAGGGGTTAAACCCTGGGTTGGAATGGCGTTCTAGGTGTACCCCTCGCCAGAGGAGGAGGAACCCTAGGAGAAGAGGTAGGGGGAGGAGAGCCTTCCCTGAGACTCCTGGTCCGCCTGAGGGTGTAGACCCTAGGCTGGAGAACCAGTGGCAGTCTAGTCCTGTCCTTCAGAGAGGAAGAGTGGAGAATGGCCGCTATGTGCCAGGGGTTACTACCCCCCACTCTGTGGTTAGGCAAAGACCAGTGGCACCTGGGTGGCCTAGGGCCTGGTCTTGGCCGCGGACAGCTTGGGAGTACCAGTGGGGTAGCCCAGTTGGTCCAGACAGTGGTGTTAGAAAGAATTCCGTGGGTGCACCGTGGCGTAGAACCGGAGGGTGTCCCTGCAGTTGCGGGCCCGCGTCCGTGTTCTATCGCCCCAAGCAGGGAAGTCCATCACGGTGGTGATTGGGCTGCCCTGCGTTTTGGCTGGAAGGGGGTTGTGTTGGACTTGGCCCTTCTGGCAGGTTCACCCCTGAACTTTTTTGATTTTTACGGGTGACTTGGTGTGGTGATTGTTTGGTTTCTACGCACTTTCCCTGTGTCCCAGGGTAAAGTGCGTGCGTGCTCTGAGTGCATGTGGTGAGATAGGCCTGCCCTCCCATAGGAATGCATGGGGAATGTATGTGTCCCTAGTAGTTCCTGATGCGTGGGGTGTGCAGGCCCGAGTTTGGTATGTGCGGACTCGTGGGAGTGAATGCTGCGCGATGATGTGTGCGGAGTGTATGTACCTAGTGTGGAAGTGCCACTTCTAGAAGTGGGCACTTCTGTGTGCAGTGTGTCTGTCGCGTGATTGGCTGGTCATGTCATGTGACGGGCTAGGGATTCCCCAGTGTCAGGATGAGTCACCCAGTGGTGAATGGGGAGATCAGCAGCTAGATGGGTGGGAGGAGTCCACCTGGGTCCTGAATAGGACAGGGTTTTCCAAACACAATGCTGGCCCCGCCCCCTGTGGTGCGACTGACGACCCTAGCCCTTCCAGTGAATAGAGTGAGGGGCTGAGCACATCAAGGGTGCTCCCCAACCAGCTGCGACTGGTTTTCCCCCTCACCCTGAACCCAGAACAAAGGGTTTGCCTGTATAAAAATGGGGCTGTGTCCCCACAGAAACTGTTCTCTGCCAGGATCTTACCTGAGGGGGGCTGCTGCTGCTGCTGCTGGACCAGAGGACCGCCACTTGGATTACCTCCCTGCCTGGAGGCCCAGTGAGCTGGCTCTGGGTCCAGCCTTGCCCCCCCACCCCTGCCCTGCTGCATGCAGGGAAGAACTTTGCTGGACTTTGTGGTAATTTGCCCCAAAGCGCTGGGAGCGCTTTATTGTGTCCCTCAGGCGCTTGGAAGCGCTTTTATTTTCCTTTAGCGCTCAGGAGCGCTTTATTTCTAACAGCCGGTGCCCACCCGGCGTTTGCCCCGTCTATACAGCTTCTGAATTCCTCTGGCAGGTGCCCACCCTGCCAGGGACATTGCCGGGGTCGTTGGCGGGTGCCCACCCCGCTTATTTGTCGTAATTTCGCGGCGGGTGCCCACCCCGCCGTATATTTCACATCGCGAGGGAGCCTACCCCTCTTACGGCCGGAATAATCACCGCTGCAGCCCGGGCTAAAACAGGAAGTCAGGCGGCCGAGGGCGGGCCTCCGGGACACCAGGACCGGAAGTAGGAGGGCGGGAGCCTACCCCGCCTCCCACCGAGGACGCGCGTTCAATTGCAAGCCCCGGAGCAGGCAGGAGCCTACCCTGCGCCCCGGGGTACTGAGGAGGGAAGCTGCCTTCCAGCGGACCGGCCAGGAGCAGAGCGGAGTCCCCAGGAAAACAGCCCGGTGAGTAGGGAAGGGCTGGGGGGACTCCATACTTGCGCTGTGGGTGCCGGTCCCAGACCGGCGAATCGAGAAAGCAACCCCCGCCCCCGGTGCGGGCCCGTTGCTACGGAGAGCCTCGCGCTGCTCTCCAACATGGGGGACATTGCAAAGTTCTGAGCGCGTGGCGCTCCAACAGCGGGGCCAGTGTTCACGAGCCCTGTGAGGCTCCAAACGGGGCGCATTGGTCTGAGCCTCGTGGCTCCAACGAAGGGGGCCCATTGTTTCACGAGCCTGTGAGGCTCGCGAGTCCCTGAGCAGGACTCCAACGTGAGGGCAGCATTACTCCAGAGCCCTGAGGCTCCAGCGGGGCCATCAGTAGTTCAGAGTCCCGAGGGACTCCAACGACGGCATTTATTGATTAGAGCCTGCGAGGCTCAGGGGGCATTCCTTGATTAGAGCCTGCGAGGCTCAGGGGGCATTCATTGATTAGAGCCTGCGAGGCTCAGGGGGCCACCAGAGTTTTGTTAGAGCCACAAGGGGCCCCACGTGACTGTGATTTGTGTTCAAAGGGCACAGTGGTGCCCACGCTCCGTTTCCCAGCTGCCCAGCACTTCGTGGGCAGCTGCAACGTTTAGGTTGTGCCTTGTGCGCCGGGCTTGCGCAGCCTGCGCAGTCGCGCCCTGACATTCTTGTATATTGGGTATTTCTGCATCCTGAGAGGCCAGTTGGCCTGCGGACAGTTATCTTGTGTTGTGCCCTCCCCTAGGGCACTTGGTGATTTTCATACATGTACTTTTTGCGCCTGCGCAATGCCTTCATGATATTTTCTGTCCTGAATTGTGTTTACACCTCTAAATGTATTTTATGCATCCTGTGTTTATGTGCTTAGACCCCTACAGGTAGAGTGATACTTAGGTGGTTGTTTTCTCCTTAGTACAGGTGGTACTAGTGAGGTCCTAGTTCCCTGCGTGGTATTCCTAAAGGTGGTTAGGGTTGCGTAGGTGGTACGTTCTGATACCAGTAGTTACTGGTTGTGTGCTACATGTTCTATTTTTAGTGCTACAGTGATTGTGTGCTATGTTCTCAAATATTATTCCTACGTTCTAAGTGCTATTCCTACAAAGTGCTAATTCCTGACAGTGGTCCATGTGGCCCTGTCCCCTGTATATATAATCCCTTGTAAATTCCGCCCGTGCCTGTTGGCACATTGTAGAGTGTGTGTTTTTATCTAATGTGTTGTGTATAATACAAAGGCTATTTTTATAGCATACCTTGTGTGGAGTTTCCTTTGTGGTGGGCCTTGGGTGTTGTTGCTGGGTGCGCGCGCAAACGCTTTACACATCGCCTCAGGGATAAGCCTGTCTGCTCGTGCCAAGCTACCAAGGGGGTGAGCAGGGGTTATCTTTGGCGTGTAACTTCCTTGCCCTGACTAGAGTGGTGGTTTCTGTCTGGCTTTGGCGCAAGCCCTAGCCAACCAGAAATCGCCATTTCTAACATTGGTGATCAGCGGTGGGATTTGGACTTGCGTTTGCGCTGTACCGCAGCAGCAACTGGCCGCACTACAAAACTCTGTATTTAGATAAATCACATGGTATAGGGATTATTGTTTTAAAATTGTTTTTAACTGTCATTTCCTTGGAAATGTGTTTTTGTGCACTGTGAGTTAGGTGTCCCTAGCTCGGGAGGGTAGATCATCCCCCTTAGTGCATTGTGTTTTCTGGATTCACCAGAGGGTGGGATCCAGTGGTGGCAGCGTAATAGTGTCCTGTACATTTGTCCCCCGCCCTGCGCCCATAGTTGGTACCTGTGTCACGTGGTGGTCAGGTTGAGGAATCAGGGGTGGTAGAAACTTCCTTACCAGTCCGAGGGGAGGGTTGTGTGTGGATGAGTGGTGAGTGGCACTAGGCAAGTGAGTGTGAGTTCTCTGGGTTAGAGAGCTTGCTGAATCTTTTTGTGAATTGTGTACTCCTGTTAAACTCAGACCCCTAGGTTCCCTGTGTGATCTTTTCTCTAGAACGTCTGCCAGAATGGAGCCTGCTTTTGATCTCAGTGATCTAGTTTATTACAGTATGCAGGAGTTGGAAATGTTCTGTAGAGAAAGAAACATAGGGGTGAGAGAGTCAGACACTGTGTACGAATTGAGGAACTACATGATTGGATGGCAAGCAGATGAATGGAAACGTGAGCGCAGTGAGGAAGAAAGGGCCCGGGCCTCACACCTGGAGGGTGGTGGGTCTGTGGGAGCCCTGAAGACTCGGAAGAAGATGACAGTACCTGGACGCCAGTAGAGAGTGAGGACCCCGTAGGTAGGGAGTCCCTTGCTGGGTCCAGCGTAGAAGATAGCGCCTCACCCCTTTCCCTGTCCCCTGAGCGCAGTGGTAGTTTTCTGGATTCCCCAGTGAGGGTGGAGTCCAGGGGGGGCAGCAATATAAAGTGCAGTATAGAGAGTCCCAGTCCCAGTTCCCCGAGTGTGGTACCTTGTTCCCGAGAGGAGGAATGTAGGTTGAAGTTCAGGGGCAGTAAGAAGCTGTCTCACCAGTCTTGGGAGGAGGCTGTGGAGGAATGTCATGATGCCCTGGTGGACTGGTTGGTGTTTAACCCGGAGCAGGATTTGGATGGAGTACTAAATATGATTATCAAGGAGCAGATGCTCAGTAGTTGTTCTCCAGGGTTGCGCCAACACCTGTTGAGGTATAACTCTTTTTGTCCATGGAAACTTGCAGAGGAAGCAGAGCGCTGGGAAAGGGCCAGAGGTTCTCTAGTGTCATTAGTGAGTGATTCCAACAATAGTGGGTCAGAGATCCTCCAGCCCAGCGTGGTGGAGGAGGCTCAGTGTAGCCCAGCTAGGTCCCAGGATAGCGAGGAGGGTGTAGGGGCTCGCTGCCTGGCTCAGTGGAGCAGGAGTGAGGGGGTGACCGAGGGTCCCCAGACGCCCGAAACCCTGCCTCAGGACTTGGATGGTTTCATGAGGGAACACCAAGTTGGGGACCTAGGCTGTCCTGTTAGTCCACTTGAGGAAGATCTCTTAGTGAGTGGAGGACCTGGGGCACCTGTAACCAGGGCTCCTGTGGTTCTGGAGTCTGGCAGTACCGCTCCGGTAGGGAGGGTACAGGAGTCCAGTGTGAGGAGTGATTGGGGGATGAGTTTCCCAGTGGAAGAGCCTGTGGGTCAGGGACTTCCCAGTTGGGCTAGGTTCCCGTGTAGTGACCAGGGTGACACCACTTCTGTTCTGGGGGATCTCCGCGCACTGTCAGGTGGACAGGGGACGGGAGATCAGCGCCAGACAGACAGTCGCTCGACATATGTGTCATTTGATAGCCTCAGGGGGATGGAGTGGAGATCCCCAGAAGTCCTGGAGTGCCAGGCAATTATTCCACCAAAGGTTCTAGGCCGGAGGTTGGAAGGCCAGGTTCGGGATCAGCCTGACCTGAAGGGTGGGACGTCTGTAATCAGCGTCCCGACCAGTTCTTCTTCCAGAGGTACCGCCCCAGTTGGTAGGGAGCAGGGTTCTGGAAGGGGGTGCAGAGGGTGGGAGAGCCCACCTCTGCCCCCGGTACAACCTGAGGGGTTAAACCCTGGGTTGGAATGGCGTTCTAGGTGTACCCCTCGCCAGAGGAGGAGGAACCCTAGGAGAAGAGGTAGGGGGAGGAGAGCCTTCCCTGAGACTCCTGGTCCGCCTGAGGGTGTAGACCCTAGGCTGGAGAACCAGTGGCAGTCTAGTCCTGTCCTTCAGAGAGGAAGAGTGGAGAATGGCCGCTATGTGCCAGGGGTTACTACCCCCCACTCTGTGGTTAGGCAAAGACCAGTGGCACCTGGGTGGCCTAGGGCCTGGTCTTGGCCGCGGACAGCTTGGGAGTACCAGTGGGGTAGCCCAGTTGGTCCAGACAGTGGTGTTAGAAAGAATTCCGTGGGTGCACCGTGGCGTAGAACCGGAGGGTGTCCCTGCAGTTGCGGGCCCGCGTCCGTGTTTTTTCGCCCCAAGCAGGGAAGTCCATCACGGTGGTGATTGGGCTGCCCTGCGTTTTGGCTGGAAGGGGGTTGTGTTGGACTTGGCCCTTCTGGCAGGTTCACCCCTGAACTTTTTTGATTTTTACGGGTGACTTGGTGTGGTGATTGTTTGGTTTCTACGCACTTTCCCTGTGTCCCAGGGTAAAGTGCGTGCGTGCTCTGAGTGCATGTGGTGAGATAGGCCTGCCCTCCCATAGGAATGCATGGGGAATGTATGTGTCCCTAGTAGTTCCTGATGCGTGGGGTGTGCAGGCCCGAGTTTGGTATGTGCGGACTCGTGGGAGTGAATGCTGCGCGATGATGTGTGCGGCGTGTATGTACCTAGTGTGGAAGTGCCACTTCTAGAAGTGGGCACTTCTGTGTGCAGTGTGTCTGTCGCGTGATTGGCTGGTCATGTCATGTGACGGGCTAGGGATTCCCCAGTGTCAGGATGAGTCACCCAGTGGTGAATGGGGAGATCAGCAGCTAGATGGGTGGGAGGAGTCCACCTGGGTCCTGAATAGGACAGGGTTTTCCAAACACAATGCTGGCCCCGCCCCCTGTGGTGCGACTGACGACCCTAGCCCTTCCAGTGAATAGAGTGAGGGGCTGAGCACATCAAGGGTGCTCCCCAACCAGCTGCGACTGGTTTTCCCCCTCACCCTGAACCCAGAACAAAGGGTTTGCCTGTATAAAAATGGGGCTGTGTCCCCACAGAAACTGTTCTCTGCCAGGATCTTACCTGAGGGGGGCTGCTGCTGCTGCTGCTGCTGGACCAGAGGACCGCCACTTGGATTACCTCCCTGCCTGGAGGCCCAGTGAGCTGGCTCTGGGTCCAGCCTTGCCCCCCACCCCTGCCCTGCTGCATGCAGGGAAGAACTTTGCTGGACTTTGTGGTAATTTGCCCCAAAGCGCTGGGAGCGCTTTATTGTGTCCCTCAGGCGCTTGGAAGCGCTTTTATTTTCCTTTAGCGCTCAGGAGCACTTTATTTCTAACAGCCGGTGCCCACCCGGCGTTTGCCCCGTCTATACAGCTTCTGAATTCCTCTGGCAGGTGCCCACCCTGCCAGGGACATTGCCGGGGTCGTTGGCGGGTGCCCACCCCGCTTATTTGTCGTAATTTCGCGGCGGGTGCCCACCCCGCCGTATATTTCACATCGCGAGGGAGCCTACCCCTCTTACGGCCGGAATAATCACCGCTGCAGCCCGGGCTAAAACAGGAAGTCAGGCGGCCGAGGGCGGGCCTCCGGGACACCAGGACCGGAAGTAGGAGGGCGGGAGCCTACCCCGCCTCCCACCGAGGACGCGCGATCAATTGCAAGCCCCGGAGCAGGCAGGAGCCTACCCTGCGCCCCGGGGTACTGAGGAGGGAAGCTGCCTTCCAGCGGACCGGCCAGGAGCAGAGCGGAGTCCCCAGGAAAACAGCCCGGTGAGTAGGGAAGGGCTGGGGGGACTCCATACTTGCGCTGTGGGTGCCGGTCCCAGACCGGCGAATCGAGAAAGCAACCCCCGCCCCCGGTGCGGGCCCGTTGCTACGGAGAGCCTCGCGCTGCTCTCCAACGTGGGGGACATTGCAAAGTTCTGAGCGCGTGGCGCTCCAACAGCGGGGCCAGTGTTCACGAGCCCTGTGAGGCTCCAAACGGGGCGCATTGGTCTGAGCCTCGTGGCTCCAACGAAGGGGGCCCATTGTTTCACGAGCCTGTGAGGCTCGCGAGTCCCTGAGCAGGACTCCAACGTGAGGGCAGCATTACTCCAGAGCCCTGAGGCTCCAGCGGGGCCATCAGTAGTTCAGAGTCCCGAGGGACTCCAACGACGGCATTTATTGATTAGAGCCTGCGAGGCTCAGGGGGCATTCCTTGATTAGAGCCTGCGAGGCTCAGGGGGCATTCATTGATTAGAGCCTGCGAGGCTCAGGGGGCCACCAGAGTTTTGTTAGAGCCACAAGGGGCCCCACGTGACTGTGATTTGTGTTCAAAGGGCACAGTGGTGCCCACGCTCCGTTTCCCAGCTGCCCAGCACTTCGTGGGCAGCTGCAACGTTTAGGTTGTGCCTTGTGCGCCGGGCTTGCGCAGCCTGCGCAGTCGCGCCCTGACATTCTTGTATATTGGGTATTTCTGCATCCTGAGAGGCCAGTTGGCCTGCGGACAGTTATCTTGTGTTGTGCCCTCCCCTAGGGCACTTGGTGATTTTCATACATGTACTTTTTGCGCCTGCGCAATGCCTTCATGATATTTTCTGTCCTGAATTGTGTTTACACCTCTAAATGTATTTTATGCATCCTGTGTTTATGTGCTTAGACCCCTACAGGTAGAGTGATACTTAGGTGGTTGTTTTCTCCTTAGTACAGGTGGTACTAGTGAGGTCCTAGTTCCCTGCGTGGTATTCCTAAAGGTGGTTAGGGTTGCGTAGGTGGTACGTTCTGATACCAGTAGTTACTGGTTGTGTGCTACATGTTCTATTTTTAGTGCTACAGTGATTGTGTGCTATGTTCTCAAATATTATTCCTACGTTCTAAGTGCTATTCCTACAAAGTGCTAATTCCTGACAGTGGTCCATGTGGCCCTGTCCCCTGTATATATAATCCCTTGTAAATTCCGCCCGTGCCTGTTGGCACATTGTAGAGTGTGTGTTTTTATCTAATGTGTTGTGTATAATACAAAGGCTATTTTTATAGAATACCTTGTGTGGAGTTTCCTTTGTGGTGGGCCTTGGGTGTTGTTGCTGGGTGCGCGCGCAAATGCTTTACACATCGCCTCAGGGATAAGCCTGTCTGCTCGTGCCAAGCTACCAAGGGGGTGAGCAGGGGTTATCTTTGGCGTGTAACTTCCTTGCCCTGACTAGAGTGGTGGTTTCTGTCTGGCTTTGGCGCAAGCCCTAGCCAACCAGAAATCGCCATTTCTAACAGCTACATTGTTAATTTCAACAAGATGCAAAGATCTAGAACCTCCCACATTTCAGGCGTGGCTGAGTCGATCAATGTGCATATATTACCAAGAAAGAACTTTATATAACTAAATGGGTAGACAAGCTAGTAAGAGAGGTCAAAAGATCTGGTCCCCTATGTCTGACCGGTTGACTGGTGACCTTGGGTATAGAGACTGGCTTGCCTTTGGTTTTTAATGGCTCTTAAATATTCAGATGCTCAATTAATTAAGTAAGGAGATCAGCCTTCCCTTCCTTTTATATGTTATATTTTCATTGCTGCAGTACGATACATGAAGTATGGGGCTATTATCTATGCTTATTCTCACCATTTTTAGGTCTCGCCTGAGCAAGCTCATGCGCTGATCTGGCGAGACATTTAGGAGTGGAGTTTTCAAAGTTCGACCACAGCTTTGTGTGGCATACAGTGTGCAGTTACGCGCACAGGCACGAGCAGAGGCGCCATCTGGCTTTCCTCTCGCTCGGCCAAGCGCGCACCTCGCTTCAATGCCCCTCCCCCTCCCCACCACAGAGCGCGTCTCGCGGCTTGTATTCCTTATAGAGACGGCCACTCTCTCATCCTTCCAAGATCGATAGGAATGCCATCATATTGTTATCTATAAATTTAGCAGCCCTTTAAAGTGTTGGGTTACGCGCTGCCTTTACAAACAAGTTATTAATAATGGTATACTTGCGAACAAACCCCAGCAGGCCCTGTCTCGTGTTATAAAGGAATTGCTAAACTCGAGCAAGGGGCGTTGATCTGTGTTTGCGACTATTCTGTGTCATTTCATAGTCCTTTTAGGTAATTTCTGTGTAACAGCGGAGCACAGTTGTTTTCGCCCCTGTAATATGTGTACAATTACATACTTCTTCGACCGAGTCAGCACAATTCTGCAAATTATCACTCTTCACATGAAGTTCTTGAAAACAAGGATTTAAGAGAATCTTTTCCAAGAAATTTCAAACATGTACGAAAACAATGCTCTTTATGGGCTTTGAACGGTTCCATTGACATTGGGACACCTAATTGGTGTTCTGTTTTTACAGGCCCAGTGTTTTTTGTGTTTTTGACAGGCACCTTTGCACATGCGCACGCATGCTCATGTATGTCGTGTGATTAATTCTGTATTTACCTCCGACACAGTGAACATGTGCACACGCCACCCACCCACCAATGATGCATCTATTAACAAAGCACCCCGAGGCAGCCATAATACTGTGAATCCGGCAGTATGTGTGCAATCTCTAGTGACAGCGGCACTGGCTGTATTAGACTGAATGAACAGCTGAATGCCAGATGTATCCACTTATATTGGAGCATTATATCACAGGAGTTACACCGCATGACAAAAATGTGAACTCTACTGGCCTGACTACTAATTTGTAGAGTAAGTGTAGGTACTTAGATGTGGCATTAAGAATAGTATTTATATACTTGCCATGACAATGTTGTGATGGGCGATGTAGTGGATACAATATTTTTGTAGGTCATTATTGACATGGATATAGTGTCAAAGAGCTTGCAGGGAGCTATAAAGGTACACAAACAATAATATCACAAGATATATACGTTACTGACCGGGTCAATCTCTGATCATTTTCTGATTACAGTTCAAACATAACTGGCCACCTGGACTTGGACCACAGCCCCTTTACTACACCAACCACCACATTTACTGACCCATCACAGCTGGCAGACGGCTAGCCCTCATTTCAATATAATAGCGAGCACCACATGCAAAAACCACCCCCGCAACCCAATATTTTTAGACCGGGCTAGAAGAGTAGCTACCATTTCTTAACAAAGACTTAAAAGTGTTCTTTTTCTTAACACGTCACAAAGGTCTTCTCTAAGGTGGTACGGTCCACTCGTACTTAGTGCTTAATTTGAGCCAATAGATCAGGAAGACGGAGACAGACCGCAAAACCGCCACAAATGGAGGAAGCAGGAACCTACAAGAATGGAAAACAAGCATTGGCATAGCCAATAGGTCTCGCATTTGGGACCTTATAAGTTTAGCCATGAATTTTTGACATTGCAAATAACAATGCCTTTTATTTTTGTTTTAGTTTTTAAAACATAAATAAAAGGCATTGTCATTTACAATACCAATAGCATAAACTTGCGTAAATGCGAGACCTATTGCTTGTTATATTTATGTCTATTTTGTATCATGAAACCAAGCATGGAATTTGTGGATAATACAATGTATTTATTCTCAAAGGTATGTTTCTATGTCTATGCTTTCATTATGAACTCGATTGTATGCTTTTATCTCTAGGGGGAAAAAAGGTAATTATCTTGATCAGTGTGTATTTATCCGATCACTACCATCAAATTGTAGTAAAAAGATTTATACCTTTTGTGGTGTCAAAACAACGACTTGTAGTGGAAATATGAAAACAGTTAAACAACTACATATAGTTGAATAATAGGCATACGTAGCCGAGGGAATACCAGTGCTGCCAATAAAACATGTGTACTTGAAAGTCAGGCCCTAATAGTAAAGGTGCATAGATCACATGAGTAAACAACACTTAACTCAGACAAGCGCTGCGTCGTTTAGTTACATTCACCCAATTAGGAAAGTCAGAGGGCCCCCTCTGGTGGATGCAGAGACCAAGCTTAATTTTAGCTGGCTGGAGACACAACTCTAAAAAGTATTGTACATGTAGCTATCAGTTTGAGGACACATGTCTCCGAAGTAGGCCGGGAGTGGCTCAGATGAGACCCACAGATGGGGAGAGGCTATCATACTTAGTGTGTGTTGACATGACCTGAGGATGCAAACCTACCCCATCTCTGCCACCTCGGAGGTGGAAGGAATAAGAAGGTGTCAATCTAAGTAACAGGTGTACACAATTTAGCCTGCTCGTAGCCGCGTGCGGAGTATAAATTATGAAAAGCTGGTGCAATGAAAAGGCGACCTGGTGTGGGCACCATACTGGAAGGGAGTGATAAATGTAACTTACCACAGGGAAGGCTGAATCATGTAAACACCCCTTCCTTATTACAAAAGTAATTCCCGGAAAAGGGGTATGGGATGACATCAGCAGATATGGGGGCAACTGCCTACAAAGTTGCTGCTCTAAATGTATATCGCGATCATAGGTAAGCCCAAGAGCGGCACTTCATGGCATCATGAGCGCCATGATGTGTGAGGGCACAATGCTGGGGAGGAACAGAGTGGCATCAACCCATAGCCCATAGAGGAAATGCCAGTGAGGGGGTGCAAACCAAGGTCACAATACATGGATTGCCATGTAATAAACCCTGAGTAGGGCGAAGAGTGGTGTGGGCGCCATAATGAAGAAGAAAGAAAAATGTGGGGGAGGCGTAGTGGCAGTATGATATGATTGATGTCTCAGTCTATTGGTGGCCAACTAAGTGGTATCAGGGAATAGTCATGGAGTAGGAGGTCAGTCATCCAATTTACTTCATGGTATATCTTCATTGAGGCCAACCTTATGGGTTTAAAGGCAAAATATCCAATTCTGCTCTCTTCTGAACAGGGCGCCTTTGCTCATGCAATGGTGTGCTTTTAGTATGGTCCAGCAAGTGTTGTCAGGGGTATGATTTAGGCCCATAAAGTGTGTGCTTATTTTAGTGGTCAATTTTTTACAGTGGATGTTGCTGCGGTGATCCATAATTTTCACCTTGATGGGTCTAGTAGTCATCCCAATGTAATTTTTGTCACAGAGACAGGTGATCATGTAGACACCATTTTTTTTATTACAGTTGGCATGAGTCATTTGGATCCAAGTGTGTGTTACGTCAAGCCTGATCTCCTTAGTGACTTCTGTGAGGGGAACAGACCGTACATAACCTGCAGGGAAAGTGAATCCTTATTGGGGGAAAATCCCAAAGAGGGCTTTGCTCTGACCTTGTTTCCATGGTCTCATGTGGACAATCATGTCTTTTAAATTGTTGGTGTGTTTTTAGGCCTACCTGAATCTAGGAAATGTCTGCCTGCCTATCTCTAGAATGGCTCAATGTTTTCTGATGTTTTTTGTATCTTGTTGGAATTAGGTTTGAATGTGGTGACACATATTATCACATCCTCCTGTGTGTGGGTACATGGTTCCAGCAGGGCTGCCTTGTTGTTGCTTCTTGCCCTCTTGCATGCTGTTTTTCAACATGTGGTGGATAGTCATGTCCAACCAGATACGTGGGCAGAGATTGTACTTGTATCTCAAAGTCGTGTGTGATGCTGCAATTACGGCGAAGCAGCAGAAATTGGCCTAATGGGAGTTTATCCTGGAGTGCTTTCAGATGATGGCTACTGTATCAGAGCAGACTGTTACTGTCTGCCTGTTTTTAAATGTAATCGTTGTCAATCTGCCCTCCATGATGGTGATCAGAAGATCTAAAAAAGGGAGTCGCTTGTCTGAGATTTTCTTTGTGAACTAATTGCCATTATCAGTGCCTCATTTATATAATAACCGGATTCATTGGTACACAATGATCTGCTTGTTCTCACATGATGCATTGACCAATATTGATACTTCCATCCAGTGATGGGATACTCTACACCCCATTCTTGTTTTCAAGTTCCCCACATGATATCCTATTTGAGGTCACAGACACTACCGGCCCACCACTTTTGTCTGCCTTCTTCAATATGCCACCCATACCACTCTCCATCCCCACTCGGGGCTTATTACGTGGCAATCCATGTATTGTGACCTTGGATTGTGCTCCCTCTCTGACATTTCTTCAACGGCTGAGGCCACTTTGTTCCTCCCCAGCTTCGTGTTGTGATCCAACATTGCACTACTGATGCCATGAAGTGCTGCTCTTAGGTTTACCTTTAACCACGATATACATTTAGAACACCAACTTTGTAGGCAGTTACCACGTCTGGGCATACCCTGCCAATTTTGGGCAAACAGAAGGCGATTATGGATGGAGCGCTGATACTTTTCCGACACTCATTCCCAGTCATTATTAGATCTGCGTTGAATCCGTCCTCGTTCTTTAGCTCACTTTGCCACCCCACCTCAGACCCAGTCATATACAAATCAGTCTTTACCCTGTTCTGCAAAGCAAAGTGAGCCAGGGACCCACGTCTGGGCATACATAGGACAAACAAAGCAAACACAAGTGAGCTAAAGAACGATGATGGATTCAACCCAGATCTAACAGTGACTGGGGGTCTCTTGCTAACTTTGCCACTGGATTCAAGCTATCCTGGCTGATGAGGGGTGTAAACCAGAAACCAGGCCCAGGGTGCTTGTTTCCGTCCCAGAGAAGACCTGGTTTGACGGTATCTATTTTCTTGCTCTTGACAGGTGGGAAGTATCATCCATGGACTGGGAATTTGTGTGCTTACGTGCAGTATGGACTACAAGGGAGTCCGGGGTGGCCCTGACCCTTTATGTACGCTTGATTGTTAGGAGATGGCTTATATTTGTTCCATACCAGGGGAGTTACCATCCTCGCGTTTATAGGTTCATAGAAGGAGTCTAAGGTGGATTTTAACATACCCCTCAACATGATGAGGAACTGTACAGTGCACTGTGTCTTGGAAGGGGGCTGCACGAGCAAGTCTTCATCCTTGTGGAGGAAATGCATGTCCACCTTATAATAGTGGCACCCTCTTTATCACTTCATGATAAGCTGTGGTATCTTGGTATCTTCTGGGGATGATGCCCTAAGCGGGGGGTGACTGGGGTCAGGATCCTCCGAGAGATCAATTTTGTAGCCATCCCATGGGTCATCAGTGGACACTGGGTTAAACAGTGCGTCACAGGGGGTCAGGGTGTGGTAAGCTGCCTTTACCGTAAGAGGAGTGGGGGTAGCCCTCTGGCTAATATGGAAGAGGTGATGTATACGGCAGTGGTGGTGGAAGAACAGGAGGGATGCAGCGCGGAGTTGACTAGCACCTATGTCCTTATGCCTCATGCGCTTGGGAGCTGGAGGAGGCTCCATAGAGAGTTCTTCCTCAAAAATAAGCCTCTTGTCCTTTGTTGGCATAGGCGGCAACTTTGTTGAGATCTTGCCAGTCTGTGGATGAATAAACAGGTGCTTTGGCTGGCATCCAACTCCTCCTGTAGACAAAGGAGGATGGATTGTTCTGACTCTTCGGAGCCAGTTGTTGAACATGTCTTCGGAGCAGAGTGCATTCTCAGAGCCAAAGGAGTCTTCATCATCGAAAGTGGTTTCAGTGCCAACACTGTATAGGCCCTCACCTTCGAGGTGCCCCGAGGCTTGTCCGGTATCTTCAGGCTTGATGGCTGAGAGATGTTGGTGCCCACCCGCATGAGCGTTTGCTGCTCCAAAGCTTTCAGTTGGTTCTGTCCAGAGCCCAAAGTCTTAGTGGTGGGCTTGCCCCTATCCCCCTTAGGGGCACTGCTCTGGTGTGATTCAACGCAGCTTTGGAGGCCTGATGACCAAATTCATGATTGAAGTGTTTGTCAGGGAACCATGTGGCTGTATGGCTCAGAGGGCATTGTGTTCTTTTTTGTTCCATTCGGAGTCAGAGGGGAAGGCAGTCTCTGGACTCTGTGATGGCAGGAGGGGCCTGGCCCCTGAAGGGACGACTCATTCACTTTCCTTGAGGCTGCATTCCCAAACTATGTCATGGGAGTTGAACTGCACCTATGCATTCTCTGATGTGCCCCCTTTCACTCACGTTGGTACTGAAGTGTCTTCTTCGACCAGAAGGTGAGGGAGGACCCACACGTAGTATGGCCAGGTGAGTTGGTCCATGGGAATTTCATGTGGCATTGAGGGCGGTCCTAGAAGGACATCCTTTCCATTACTTTGCGTGAATTCTCCATGACATGGTCCTCAAGGAGAGGGGCACCTTGGAGGGCCCAAGGTGCTAGAGGGTGGGCATTGATGGGTGTTAGACCTGGCATCCTTAGGGTGGTCTTTTCCCAAACGTTTTGCCTTTTACCTCCACATTTTGCTGTGTCTTTTTGTTGCCCTTAGGACTCTACCACTGCTAATCAGTGCTAAAGTGTATGTGCTTCCCTAAACATCTTTGAAATTGGTGTATATTCGATTGACATATTTAATCTACTTGTAAGGTAGTACACCATATACCCTGTGCCTGTAAGTTAAATGCTATTAGTGGGCTGCAGCACTGATTGTGCCACCCACAGAAGTAACCGTTCAAACCTGTCTCAGGCCTGCTACTGCAGTGTTTGGGTGTGCAGTTTACTGCTACTTTGACATGGCATTTAAAACTACTTCTCAAGCCTTAAACTCCCCTATTATTACATGTAAGTCACCCCTAATGTTGGCCCCAGGTAGCCCTAAGGGCAGGTTGCTATGTAAGTAAAAGGTAGGACATGCACTGTTGTGGTTTGCGTGTCTTGGAAGTGACAAACAGCCTATTGCATTTTTCAGTGCTGTAAGGCCTAACCCTCTCATAGGTTAGCATTGGGAATTCCCTTATACCTTTTTAACTGATAATTCCTGCACAGACAGGAGTCGTTTTTTTATGTTTCATATGTTTGGAATGGTAGTGACAAATCCTACTTACTGGTGAGGTTGGATTTAACTTTACAATTTTATAAATGCCACATTTAGAAAGTGTGCATTTCTCTGTACTTACTGCTCTATGTGCCTGGCAGCCGGTCTCCAATACACGTCTGAGTTGGTCTAGGTGACAGCTACATTTGTGCATTCCCTCTAGACAGGCACAACACAGGTCACTCAACTGCATCTGCATCCTGATGGGTCTTACTGGGCTGGGAGGGGTGTGTGGGGCTTGCACTTCATTTGAATAGATATTGACATGCCCACACACAAGATACTGTTAGCCCCCAACTGATAGCCTGGCAGACAGGCCTAGGTTGAAAGGGATCATTGTGCACTTCAGAGAATACCTTTAAAGTCGCCCCCCAAAGCAAAGGCACATTTTGGTATAAGTACTGGGGCTCTGACCCCCTAAAATCAGGAAGTGATGGACTTGTAACTAGACATCACTGGCTCTACACCTGCACAATGCCAGAAGGACTACTGTACTGCCAGGAGGGGCTGCCACTTTGCAACCTGCCTTGCTGTGCTGGCATGTTACCTCTGTCTTGTCACCAACTTCCAGTGTTCTCCAAGGACTTATTGGTCTTGCCCTCCATTTCTTGAAGTGTCAGGGTCATCAAAGATTTTAGCGCCGCTGTGAGTCTAGTGACTGAGCTCTGAGAAGAAGCAGAGCGCGTGGGGATGCCATGTTACTGTATTTATCGACTAGCGCCAGGCTTGGGTCTGGAAGAGACCACTTTTATTTGTGTCCAGCATCAGCGATCCAGTCAGTGCGATACTACAACTGTTCATTTGTTGGACAACATAAATGTTGGGATGGGTACAGACTGATTTCTTTTACTCCCTCAGGATATGTTGGCCTATAGTCCTGCTAGGTCACATGAGTACCCCTAAACCTGCCGAGGTTTGGTTTTGGCAACCTCAGAACATGACTACTCTGACCCGGAGGAATAGTTGTACCAGATCTAGAACCCTTTCACTCAGTCACTTGTGCTCTCTCATAGAAATATACAAGGAATACACAGAGGGGTGTTGTCAATATTTATTGACCATCACAATTCTTGAATAAAATATATGCGCTGCAATGATTAATTGACAGAAGCAAACAAAAATGTAAAAATGACAGAAGCAAACAAAAATGATTAGTAAAAACAGTGAAAAGATGAATGATTCCACCATTGTGCTAAAACAGCGTATATATGCTGACATATAAATACCGTTTATAGTGTAATCCTAACTATGCTTTCCCTAACCTAGGTGCCTAGGGCGCATGTCCTTCCAAGAATCCCTACTGGATTATCTAAATCCCCATTACCTGAAGGCAAGGTATGTAGGTCCCCGTCTTGGTCATAGTTTGGACATATCTCCTTGCAGTGGGTAAACAGAAATCAGCTGTGGACATTTTGAGTTTTCGGGTTTGGGTCAGTTTGTTTGGGGAGGGAGGTGAGCATGTTGTTTGGGTGGCAAGGGTGGGTTTCTTTGTGAATAAATAAAGGGGAAAACTATTTTTTTAATCTAAATTTATGCCTGAAATTGTTTCTTTTACTTTGCACTGCTGCCTTCCAGTAGTTTTAGGCAGCCTGTTATGTGCTTGTAACTTAAGAGAGAGCGTAGCACTTAGTTATAGTGTCTAGGGTTATACTTCTCCAACTATGTTGACCATTATGGGGAATGCTGCTATGATTACCTATATAGTGTACAATTACAACTAGATAATAAACAGTAGCAGTTAAATTATTTCTTACTAAGTTACATTTTAACCATACTACTTGCCTTACCTGAATATCAATGCAGCAATAGCAGGGGAGGCATCACAGCTCCACAAGCGAGGTCCCTCTTCCAGTTCCACCCAGGTGAGCTCCAACTGTAGGATTGATCTGAATGATTGATTGATTTTTCATTGTAGGCAACTAAATGGAAGTAGAACAACTGAGTAAGTGGGTTTTACATTTTTCAAAGATTTACAAAGAATCTGATTACTATGTGATGACACAATGAGAATGCCAGATAGTGCTCAAATAGAAAAAATAGCAATATTAGTAAGATTTGGCTAATGTGGAGTTAGTTGTATTATTTGTGAAATCCTCAAGTTATAAAAAATAGACTCAAAGTCTGGAGTGGACAAGCTTAGGTTAGGCATTTACGGTTAGGCAACACAAGGCCTGAATGATGATGCTGACGGCTGATGTTCTTCATTCTATATCTAAGATATGGATAATTTTTAATGTGCGGGTTGGTAATGGGCTGGTGTGGGCTACTGCTTAGAAGATTCTACAGTAGGTTTGTGTTGCTTTCACCAAACTCGCCCAACAAATGTGTGATCCGTTGATGGTGTAATTTAAGCCACACCTCAATAGAGCACACAGCTCGGGGGAAGAGGGTTCCGGGTTTGATGAAAGGATGGGTAATGGGACTTGGGGAAAAGTATGACAAAGACAACTACTACAAAACAAGGTCAACATTCATCTGGGAAATATGCAACAGCACATCATTCGCCATCAATCTATTGTTAGAAGGAAATGATACTGATTTGCAAAATTGGGTGGTGCATCTGCATTCTCCTCGGGAATGTCTACCCTTTGGGGCCTGTCTGCACTGTTCCGGTAGGTAAGCAGGAGTGTTGTTGAGCACAGCCTCCTTTTACTTTTCGTCAGGGGCGTAACACAGGCCCCTGCAGCCCCTGCGGTGCGGGGGGGCCCCCAAGCTCCAGGGGGCCCCCTCAGAAGAGTACTCCGGACGGACGCAGGCAGCTTGTGCAGTATTATTACAACTCTTCATATTTGACACAATGTAAAATGAAAATATTCAACCTTGAAATACAGCCGTACTAAAAGCAAAATAACCTCTGCAATGAGGCCCCTTCGAAAACAGAGCAGTTGTTGCCTTTTAGACAGCAGCCTGCAGAAGCAGGAGGGCGGTTTGTCCAGGGTATGACCTCTGACGGGGAAGCACGATAGACCACGTGACATGCATGAAAAGTTAACCCCTCTCAGCATTGTCTCTGCATGCCTGCTGGGAGTCTGACCTGACTAGAGAAAAAGAGCGGGCGATTCCAAAGAGGGACAGAAAGTCTCTCTCTTTGCCTGTAGCCTGTCTGAATCTTTCCGACACACAGGAAATGGAACTGAATCTTTCCCCAGACATGACACCCTCGTTAAAACTTTGGAATGGGCAAGTTTTGCATTTCTTTCACTTATGCACTCTAGCAGAAAGGGAACCACTGGACAACTTTCATGATATATTGCAATGAGTAATAAATACAACAAAAGAAATGTTTGAAATGCATAGTTAGTCCTGCAAGCGCGATGCCAGAAATCCTTGCATGTTATAGTTTGGAGCGCTAATGTACATTTTAACAACAACAATCGACTACACTGTTAGGATGATAACTGCAATTGGTGTTTTAATGTATTCCCAGATCATCAGGTATTACTTTCACACTTCAGAATTGTTGCTTGCACACCTATAAATTATGCCAGTGGGCCCTATTATGTGTAACACAATCAACCACTCAAACTTTTAATCCAATCGCACTTTGAATTTCTGTTTTACCACAAAAATCATGCCTGTAAAAATCAGTTCATGTAAGGTACTGTTACGTGAAATCAAGGACAGCTCTAAAGCCTGATACATGACCTAATGCCCCTTGGTAGATTTGCACACCTGTCCCTGCTAGCAGTATGTAGATATTTTGTGAGGGAGTCTTGAAATGATGATTGCTTCATAAAATCATAAATCCGGTATTTGTAAAGCACAAACTACCCACCCTATGGGTCTCAAGGCGCTGGGGCCGTCGTGGAAATTAAGTGAGCTATTGCCCAGAGTCACATGGTGCTGAGCTCAGCTGCCGCCGGAGCTGGGGATCGAACCTTGAGCCCTGTGCTCCAAAGTCAGCTGCCCGGGCCGCTGTGCCACACCCCTCCCTCTCCTCTTCCTGTCCCTCTATTTTGTAAATGATAGTGAGGTTTGCACAGTTGTCATCTATGGTATTTGTCTTGTAAAGGGGAGCTTCAGCACTTGAAAACACGGTGATAGTGCACTCTACAAATTTGCATGATATATCATTTACTTCCAGTGACCTACCTGTTTTAAGAGCTGCTGTCCATGCTGCTCATGTTTTGTGCAAAGTTTTGCACTCATCTCCTACCATTCTCTACCTATATTGTGAGGGAGCGTTCTCCTGCTACTTCATATAACTATGTGAAGGAGACCTGCATAACTCCTTTCTGTGATGCACCATGTTGTGAGAGAGATGCCTGCCCAACTAATTTCCATGGATCTAGCTGCTTTTCCTAAGAGTTATTTTTAGGGTCCAGCCTGTGAGAGCATTCGCCTCGCTTACGAGACACTCTTGTATAGAGAAAAGGGCTTGGAGCCCGCCAGTTTCTTACCATTTGTCGGCTTGCGTGGCACACTTCTTTACAGCCCAGTAATTCGTCACTGCATGCCTAACATAATTTCCGTTCATCTCTGTGGAGCAGGGACCAAGAACTGATTGATTCAACTTAATCAGTGTCCGTCCGCTGCTCCTGACGTGATTGAAGTACTATTTTGTTCTTTTTAACTCTTAGTGCCCTGCAAACAGACGGCGTATGACTGGCAAAAACATACCCAGCAGGACAAATAAAATTGCAAAAGTTCAATTTCTATAGTTAACCTTATTTTATTTTGCCAAGTCTTCTTTTCTTACTTTGCACTCATGTTTTATATTATTTTTGATCATGGGCGCTATTCTAAAAAAATTAGGATTATGTTATTGCAAAAAGACATCCTTTCTTTCTTAAGTGAAATTTCTGAAATGATGTTTTAACACATCCACATGCGCATGCAGTACACCCAAAGCCACCACTCTCAAATCCGCCCCATTCAATTTAATCCACACCAGACCAATCCAATCCAACCCACTCTAATCCAAATCACTCTCCCCAATCCAAACCCCTCACCCCAATCCAAATCAATCCAAACATCCACACTTCAATCCTCCCAACCCGTCCCACTCTAGTTTGCCCCACTCCAATCCATAACAATCTGTCCCACTCCAAAACAATCTGCCCCACTCCAGTTCAAAACAATCTGCCCCTCAACAATTTGCTCACTCCAAACTGCCCTACTCCAATCCAAAACAGTCTCCTTCATTTCAATCTGCCCCACTCCAATCCAAAACAATCTGCCCCACTCCAATCCAAAACCATCTGCCCTACTCCAAAACAATCTTCCCCACTCCAATCCATCCCACACCACTCCCAAACAATCTACCCTATTCCAATCTGCCCCACTCCAATCTAAAACAATCTGCCCCAATCCAAAACAGTTTGCCCCACCAGTTTGCCCCACTCCAATCCAAAACAATCTGCCCCACTCCAATCCAAAACAATGTGCCCCACTCCAATTCAAAATAATGTGCCCCACTTCCATCCAAACAATCTGCCCCACGTCAGTACAAACAATCTGCCCCACTCCAATCCAAAACAATCTGCTCCACTTCAATGCAAACAATATGCCCCACTTCAATCCAAACAATCTGCCCCTCTCCAATCAAAAACAATCTGCCCTACTTCAATCCAAACAATCTGTCCCACGTCAGTCCAAACAATTTGCCCCACTCTAATCCAAAACAATCTGCCCCACTTCAATCCAAACAATTTGCCCCACTCCAATCCAAAACAATCTGCCCAGTCCAATCCACCCACACCAATCCAAAACAATCTGCCTACTCCAATCTTCCCCACTCCAGTCTGCCCCACTCCAATTCAAAACAGAC
The DNA here is from genome assembly GCF_964204655.1 of Triturus cristatus. Taxonomy (NCBI): domain Eukaryota; kingdom Metazoa; phylum Chordata; class Amphibia; order Caudata; family Salamandridae; genus Triturus; species Triturus cristatus. The sequence goes on along the minus strand of NC_140581.1, from coordinate 434,326,920 downwards.
AGCCCCACTTTAATCCACCCACCTCAAATATAAAACAATTTGCCCACTACAGTCCACCCACTCTGATCTGCCCTACTATAATTTGCCCCACTCCAATCTAACTCACCCCAATCCACCTACTCAATCCCAATTCACCACACTCCAGTCCACCACAATCCCCGTACTCCAATTCAATCCACCCCACACCAATCCAATCTACCCCAATCCAATCCACTTTATCCCCATCCAATCCACCCCACTCCAATCCAGCACACTTCAATCCACTCCAATCCAAAACAATCTGCCCCACTCCAATCCATACCACTCCAACTTTCCCCAATCCAGTTGAAAACAATTTACCCTACTCCAATCTGCCCCACTCCAATCTAAAACAATCTGCCCCACTCCAATCTGCCCCAATCCCAAACAGATTACCCCACCTGTCTGCCCCGCTCCAATCCAAAACAATCTGCCCCACTCCAATCCAAAACAATTTGCCCCACTCTAATCTGCCCTACTCCAGTCTACCCCACTCCAATCCAAAAGAGACAGCCCCACTCTTATCCACCCCACTCCAATCTGTCCCACTCCAGACCCCTCCACTCCAATCCCCCCACCCCAATCCACCCACACTCCAATGTGCCACAATCCAGTCCACCCCACATCAATCCAATCCAGCCCAATTCAATCTACCCAACTCCAATCCAATCCACCTCATCCCAATCCAGCCAACCCCAATCCAATCTAGTCCACTCTAATCCAAAACAATCTGCCCCACTCCAATGTGACCCACACCAATGTGCCCCACTCCAATCCAAAACAATCTGCTCACTCCAATTCAAAACAGTCTGCCCCACTCCAATCTAAAACAATCTGCACCACTCCAATCTGCCCCACTCCAATCAGCCCCACTCCAATGTGCCCTACTCCAATCCAAAACAGTCTACCCCACTCCAAATTCAAAACATTCCACCCCACTCCAATCCAACCACTATACCCTAATCCAATCCACCTCGCTCCAATCCAATCCATCCCACCCAAATCCAATTTACCCCACTCCAATCGAATCCACCCCACTCCAATCCACCCCACCCAAATTCAATCCACCTCAATCCAATCCACCCCAATCTGTTCACCCCACCTAATCCAATCTACCTCAATTCAATCCACGTTATGTAATCCAATCTAATCCACCCCATGCCAATCCACCCCACTCCACTTAATCCAACCCACTCTATCCCAATCCAATCCACCCCAATCTACTCCAGTCCAGTCCACCCCACTACCTCAGTCCAGTCTACCCTATTCCACCACACTACACTCCATTCTGCACCAGCCTACGATAGTGCACTCTGACACTGCACTCTACGACACTCTCTGCCACTGAACCAGTGAACTCTACTCCCCTCTACTCAACTCTATGACACTCTACTCCCCCTACTCCATTCTACTCCAACAAATACAGTGTACGGGACTCTACTCCCCCCCCCACTTCACTCTAGGACATCCCTGCCACTAACTTGTAGCCACGCTGGATCGCAGCCACACTGGCATACAACATGGCAAAACTGCATTGCCAAAGCCAATCGCTTTTCTATAGGCAAGACCTATTGGCTTTGCCAGTGCTTGTTATAGTTGCTGTCTATATTGTGCCTTTTTTGTCCTATTCTGAGGAAAGGTTGCACTGCATCTGCCAATGTTTCTATGGTTGAAGAAAACTTGCAAAGGTACTTTTGTGTTTTACCTCTCCTGCTTGTGTGAGCGGAGCTTCTAGTCCTGCTGCCTAAGGTATACCTCTTCTCTGTGTGATTACATCTCACCTTCTAGCCTGTGTTCTATCTGGTTTGTGTTGCCAAGAAGCCTGCAATGCTGCTATCTGTGCAGTACAATTACTGCATATGAGTTATGCTTAAAATGCTGTTGCTTCTGTCCCTTGCACCCTATGAGAGAAACCTTATTTGTTGCTTCTTTTACATTCTGTTGCAAATATTTCAGTGATTTATTTGCCCTCACACCATTGAGCTATACACTCAACCACAGTGTCATAAGTAATCTGGGTGAGAAACTGACTTGACTGGGCTGAAGGACCACAGTGATGGACTGCACAGAACAAGTTGTGAGAGAAGAACAAACACAATGCTTTCAAGGAAGAGGCAGGACAACAGGCAAAGATGGGAGGAAATAAATCAAAGTGGGAGAGGATAGGAAAATGAAGTGACCCCTTGACTCGATAGACCTTTGCAACTACCACACTATTTCTCTCCTTCCCATTTCAAAATAAGCTTTAGATTTGGGCATCTTGGTCTCAAATCAGTATCGCATTGCACAGCATGGCCTCCCCCATGATGTATATGCAGACTTTCTTCCACACTATAGAATGGGACTGATAGTGCTGTTGAATCTGGGTAACCTGAGAGGAGTGGTGTATGCTGGCTGTCAGTGTCCACATTCTTTTAGATCTGGTGGCATCATTCACAATTAACATCTGTCATAATGGATTTTACAGAGGTGGGTATTCAAGGCAGTCTAAACCAATATTGCTAAGAAAGTGCCTTGAATACCTAACAATGATTGAATTTAACAAAATCTCAGCAGCCTTGGTTTCCCAGTTTTGCTTGCTGTAAGAACTTGGAGTATTGGTTGAGAGAGTGAAAACCCACCTCAAATAATAATCACAAGCCTTATCAGCATAAACCACTGGAGTCACTAAATAAACCTATGCTTAACTCTCTGATAGCTTGCCACACAACAGTCAGTCTTACCTTTGAGGTAATGTGTAAAGTATTTATGCAGTACTCAAACAATAATAAAGTGAAAACACAACAAAACAAAAATCCCAAGCCAATTTAGGAAAATATAGGAACGTTTAATAAACAAGACTATACCAAAGCGATAAAAGTCCAATAAGTAGAACCGGAGATACGAATAAGCGTCAATCGTGGGCATCTGATCGTGTTAGACCAGTTTAAAATCAAAAGTTAAGGACGACCGTGATGGAGCGTGGGTCGGAGGCAGGGACTAGGTTCCTGCCAGTGGAAGGTTTACCTTCTGAGTTAGAAAGTAAACCTTCTGACTTAGAAAGTTTTATGGGGAAAATGTAGTCTCCGAAGAGTCATCGGCGGGGCAAGCTGGATCTGAAGTGGTGTTTGATGATGGTGGGTTGCTTATGAGCAGAATCACGGTGCGATTGTCGACGAAGGCGGTAAAGAGAGCGGGCGAAGTTTATTTATTTATTTATTTATTTATTTGCACATTTGTAGAGCGCTCTGATACCCGGAGGTGTCCTGGCGCTAGAAAGATAGACTGGTGTGTTGAAGCGTGCTTACTGAGTGAAGAGCCATGTTTTTAGACCTTTTCTAAAGGCCATCAGATTCTGGATTTGTCTAAGCGCAAGTGGAAGTTTATTCCAGGCCTCTGCGGCCCCAAGAGAAAAACTCCTGCCTCCCCAGCGAGCTCTTTTAATTCTGGGGACCGTGACCAGCGCCAGTTGTCCTGACCTCAGGGTTCTTGCTGGTTTGTGCCAGCGGAAAAGAGATTTCAAGTGCCTAGGTCCCGAATCGTGGAGGGCCTTAAAGACCATACAAACTGCCTTGAAAATGATTCTTTTACGGACCGGCAGCCAATGAAGCTTGCCCAGCTCCTGAGAAACCGAGGCAAATTTGGGTGTGTCAGTGATAAGGCGAGCAGCTGCATTTTGCAGAAGCTGGAGTTTATTTAATACGCTCTGCTGGGCGTTTAACATCAGGCTGTTACAGTAGTCTAGGCGTGAGAGCACTAGACCCGTAACTATTGTTTTTCTGTGTTTCTTCTCAAGATAAGGTAGTATTTTCCTGATGGTTTTGAGTATGAAATGAAGGGAGGAGGAAAGAGCATTCACCTGGGCTTTAAAGGTCAGGGAGGTATCCACCAGAATACCGAGATTTTTCACTTTGTCCACCGGATCTGGGAGAGGTCCCAATTCGTCTGGCCACCATCTCGGGGACCAAAAGTTGTCTCTGTCACCAAAGAGCAGAACCTCGGTTTTTGAGGAGTTCAGCTTAAGGCAACTTTGTGCCATCCAGCGGCCAACTTCAAGCATGCAGTTTCTGAATCTATCAGCGGTATTTTCTGTGTTACCGGGAAGGAGGGACACCACAATCTGTGTATCATCGGTGTACGCCGTGAGTTGAAAGCCGAATGATCGAATCACCGGGGCGAGGGTGGACACATATACATTAAAAAGGGTTGGGCTCAACGAAGACCCCTGAGGAACTCCGCAAGGAAGCACAAAGGAGTGAGATTCGTGGCCGCCCAGCGCCACTGTCTGAGATCTGTCAGACAGGAATGCTTGTTTGAAGGCCATGCCTCGGAAGGCCTCAAGGTGGATCGGATGCTGTTTGGCATGGTGTAGCCCTCTATGTTCAGACTTAGAAACGTTTCTAGAAGTCATATCTCCTTCAATGGGGCAAACAAGAAAGTCTAGACCGACAGAAGGGGGGTTGGGAGCACACTGCCTCACATCCCAGCACGACTGGCGATTTGACATCTATGACAGAGCTCTGGCGGCGTTCCCGGTCTGTCAGTCCTCCAGGCAGAAAGCCGCCAGAAAGTTTCTGAGTCCCACTTCTTGCAGTTTAGGGACAGGAGGAGTAGACTTTAACACCAGCCAAGGGTCTGTGCATAATTAAATTAATTTACTATTGCATGGTAACCATTTGTGAATGCCTTGCACTTGAAAATGAAGCCATTTACCTAAGTACGACCACCAATCTGGCTTCAGATCATGCTGTAGCTTTGAGACTACTACCTTACACGTCGTAAACAATGCCCTCCTAATCCCAGATGAAGTTACCACTGCCTCCTGATATTTCTGGACCTCTCAGCTTCCTTCAACACACCGATGATACACAGTTTTACTTGAAAGTCTCCTCCAGGTCTAACATCCAGTGCCTCAAACACTGCCTGCATATCATGCAAACCTGGATGCCCAGCACCTAGCAGAAGCTCAACCCAACCAAGATAGAATTTCTGTTGTTTGAAAAAGCACCCAAAAGCAATGTGGAATTTCAAATCTTGCATACTGTACATTTCCCCTACAAATACTTGGGAAAGAATATACGTATAGCATTAATGTTTCATAATAGCTGAGGGCCGTGACCCCCTAAAATTATCATTCTGGCTACGGGCCTGCGGAAAGCTCCTGATTGTGTCCGGAGGGGGCCCCTCCACGTACCTTGCAGGGGGTCCCCTCACGTTTCGTTACGCCACTGCTTTTCGTTCATGAAGGAGACTAGAAGAAGATTGTAAAGCAGAAACTGTATTTTAGAGTCAAGGAGAAGGACAGAGGAAGGTAAGCTTCATGAGGAGTGTATCAAGAAAACTCAGAGCCAGAATACTGTACTTGTTATGTGGATGGTTCTGACTTCCCCGCTGCCTCCCCCCCCCCCCCCGGGTTGACTTTATTGACCTCCTGATTCTTTATCTGGTATGGTGGGGTCCCCCCGTCGGCGCTCGGCACGATTTAGATTGTTTCTCGCCTTGAGTTTTGTTTTTTTGTTTATTTTTTTTAGTTCTCTTCAAAATTTAAAAATGCCTGTATCCTGTCTAACTTTTGAGTTGCCGAGAATAATTCTGTATGCCTGCTGTGCCTTTGGAGATCAGTTGCTGCTCTGCGACGCTATGTAATTGACTGGCACAAACTAGCGGTCGGCCCTGGTGGTTGTAGGCCCATGTCTGTATTTTTGACTCTCTGCACAATAAAGTTTTTCCAAAAAAAAAAAAAATACAAAAAAGAAAACTCAGAGCCAAAGCAAAAAACAAAGAGGGACTCAGAAAATCACTTTGCCACAAGTCCAACACAGATACAGATACACACACACACACACACACGCACACGCGCGCGCGCGAACACACACACACACACACACACACATCAGCAGCATTTCACAAATGCACCTCTTTCTATTCCACACAGCTGAGTAGTAGGCCTCAGACACTTGATTTACCTTTGAACTGAAGTCGATACTCGATAACTTATTGCTTCTAGCTGTTGATGAGGTAGTCTTGCAGCTCTCCCCTGAGTTCTCCCATGACACTCCTTCTGACTGCGAGTAACGCCGTCCCAGACCAGTCATTATAATCATGAATCATGATGACCCGAGCAAGATAGGCGTGGAGTGCACTGCTGTTGAAGAACAAGTAGAGAAACAGAATTGCAGTATTTTGCAAAGGTTTTTGTTTGTTAACTAAAGTGACTATTCTGGTCTCTGAAGAACCAGAAAAAAGGGAACACCCTGCAATTAAATCTGGCTAAGTCTGTAAGGGCTGATCACCTACAGGGGAAAGAAATGAGCACCAATCACTCAAGCCCCAAACAATGCAAATCAATCTCAAGACATTTCCCATATTACATTTCAACACACTCCCTCACTTTCAGCCTCCACATCAATCACCACTCACAGTTACTCTATAATCTGATCATCCTATAGGTGCAATGGTTACCTGTTCCACTCCAAGCACAATGGTAGGTACACTTGCTCCCCTTTAATGCAAACAACAGATTCGAATTTGGCAGTCTTGTAAATAGAACGATTGTCTTGGGCAGCCATCCTAGATAATGAAAAATACAGAAGGATCATAAGAGCGGATCATACAGGTTAATTCATTTATGCTAAGTAAGTTTGTGAAGGCCAATCACCTCCAGGGGGAAAATGATCGCCCACCCCTCAGGCCCCAAACATTGCAAATCTCATGCAAATTCCCACATTACAGTTCAACAACCTTCCTCACTGTCTGGCACCACGTGAATCATCATTCAACTTGAATCGTCGCTCACACATTCAGTCACTTACCGTTACAATAGTTGAAGTTACTTCATACAATCCAAGCATGGTTAGTTCAGGTATTAGGTATTCAATCATCTTTGATGCAGGCAACCCATTGGAATTTGGTATTGGCAGGCAGGCTTGTAGATATAAAATGATTTTATGGGGCAGCCCTTCTAGTGCTAAGTGGTGCAAAAAGGGAGGCATGCAAGTGGGGTAGGCATTGTCCTCAATGTCAATAAGGAATTATGGAGGCTTCGTCGATGCACACTGGTCCAACTGCAATCCTGTAAAATATATGTAACAAAAGAAAGGTGGGGCAGCATAAATCTGACACAAAATATTAATGTTCCTCTAGCTAATTTTTGTTTTGTTTTGGTTTTCGCAAAGAAATACCTAAAATTAACAATAAAAAAATTACAATTTCTATAGGGCACTGGCATACTTAGTCCGGAAAGTAGAGAGTTCATACCTCTAACTCGGGTGGTTCACCCAGAAGTTGATCATCACATTTGGTCCAATTTCAGACCAATCAACCTCCTCCTCCTGCTACTGTTTCAGGAAAGGTGAAATTATGTGGTGTAAAATGTTGGTTCATTCGAATCATGATCCATCTCTCCACATTTTGAGGCAAGAGACTGGTCCTGCTCACTGTGGCAACCACACCAGCTGCACTGAACACACGTTCAGCAGACACACTGGCGACAGGACAAGCCAAATACTTTATTACCAGCCTGCTGAGTTCTGGCCATTGGCGCATCTTCCAATACCAATACATCAATGGATTTTGATCCACATAGACCTCTTTTGCATCATCCAGATACGCTTGGAAACATCCTGTGGATGGTCTTTGATGCTGCCACTTGCTCAACCTGTTTTGCCATTGCCTCTGCACTGGACTTGAGCCCTGCCAATTGAAATCTATACAATACAGAGGTTGGGTCCGGTCATTCTGTTGCTGTTGACAGTGTTCTGGTTGATGGTGATGTTGGCTGCTGCGAGGCAAGAGTGCCCTCTCTGGAAGTTGAAGGCAGCACCCAAGGAGTGAAGGGTGGGACTTGAAGTTCTAGCCGTTCTTCTTCCAAGTTTCCAGCTTGCTCTACAATCCACTTCTTGTATTTGAATGAAAGTGGGCAGAATTGTTTGTACCATGAATCAAGTAGTGGGGCACAGATGTACTCTTTGGACTCGATGATGTCATGTTGCAGCTTTATATTAGAAGCCAAGTGAAGGACTAAGGTCTTAACCAAGGCATGCACTTCTGTGTTTTCATTCACACCTATGGGGCAAAACTTTCAGACACCTTCTTTACCTGGTCTTGTAGGAGATGCAACAACAGGATAACCTGGCCCATCATACTGTCCTCCTTGCTAACTTCCCGTGTGAAAACCTGAAAATGGAGTAGCATCTGTGTCAGGCATTTGACTTGACCCCATTTGTCTGCATTCATGGTCAAAGCTTCCCCAACTGCATCTCCTCCTCTTTGAATGACGTAGTCATTGATCTGTTTGTACTACTCAAACAGATGTTGCAACATGTAAAAGGTGGAGTTCCAGCGTGTTGGCACCTCCTGTATCAGGGTTTGAACTGGTGGTCTATTATACTGAATAATCCGCATTTTCTTCGGGCTTTAAAACAATGACTGAAATGAGTGCAGATTCTTCTGCAGGTGGTTAGTATGTTGCTTACTCTGTCTTCTTTTTGAGGAAGTCTTACACCACCAGGTTGATGCATTGGGCCAAACGGGACCCTTAAATAGCCTCCGTCTGACATTGCTTTGACTATGTTACTGCTATTGTCCATGGTAACAAATACAATTCTAAGACCTCTGGGTCGCAGCCATCCATACACCGTGCTGTTAAATTCCTCCAAGATGTTTACAGCTGTATGTGATTTCTCCATTGTGAACATGGCCACTGTTGCATGCTGCTAAACGCTATTAAAACTGTCTTCGGGCCAAGACCTGAAGATATATTTAGCTTTACCCCTGCAAAAGAGATCCAGTGTGCAGTGATGCACATGTGATCAGTCGCCTGACAACTGGTCCACATGTCTTTCATCAGGTGGATGGTGTGAACAACACTTTGCTGCAAAGCTTGTCCAACCAACTGAAGCACATTGTGATGCAACGTTGGAACAGCAACTCTGGCAAAATAGGTCCTACTTGGTACCTTCCATTTTGGGCAGATGGCTGCCACAAATTCTAAGAATCCCACTCCTTCCACAAAAGAAAAAGGGAGGCAGTCCATCGCTAAAATGTTTGTCAGCTTCCATTGTACAAATGTGCGGTTGGGTGGTTTCACTCATAGGGCCTCTCCTGCCTAAACATACCCATAATAGTGGCCTGGATATTCTTCTTGTCTTGGGGCATGGACACAGACATCTCCTGAGAAGTAGATGATAGTGGGAGACTCAATGTGTGTCATGGGGGTGGGGCAGTCACTGTATACCATTGTGTGTCCATCTCACTCTGAGTCTTCTTGTGCCATTGTGAAGTCGCTGAGGTGGGTGAATCTGCTCACACACTGCTGGGGACAGGGCTGCTTTGTGTGAAGATGTCACCCTCTTCTTCCTCATCATCATCTTCCACCATGATTGGACTTGTAGCTCTCCCCACCCCCATGACCACGTTCAGCATTTTTCAAAGATGCTCCTCCCACTTGATTCTTTGGTGTATTTTCATAAGGTTGTCTGGCTTCCAGTACTGTAATGTGTACCAGGCTTATCTCGACAAGCATTTGTGTGACAAAAGGGTGCATACATCAATGTGCTCCCCCTCTTTATTAACTGTAAAAACGTCCTAAAATGGGAGGAGTACTTTTTTACTGGGCCACTCCCAATGCCTGAAGAAGAACTGGAAGTAGGTGGGCATGTCATTGATTGCCTCTTTGCTTCTCCTGAGGCAGGGATTGGTGCAGGTCTCAGCTGGGGCTTCGCAAATATGGGAGCTGGTGGCAGTGCTCCCTGTGCCAGAGCTGGTTAAATAGCAATGTCAGATTCCTCTGTGTGACCTTCCACCATGACTACCTCGTCATCGTCTTCCTCCTCTCCATCCCCTTCCATAAGTCTAGGTCTTTCTGGAACTTTTCTTTTACCCTGCGCTCCTGTTGTCTCCTGGTCTCTGTCGCGGTCAACTCCAAGTCCCTATCATCATCATTAGGAGTAGTGCTTGAAGAAGATGGTGCAGTAGTACCCTTCCTTTTCCTTGCTGGAGGTCTGGGAGCCAATGATTCTAAAAGAGGAGGTTCAACTTCTTGCTCGGATGGAAGCTCAACCTCCTATTTTTCTCCAACATCAGACACATGTACTATTGCTGGCTGTGGCTGCTGTCCACTCTGCTGTGTTTCCTGAAACGGCTGTGTACTACTTTGTGTTTAGAAAGCTTTATTGAAACAGATAAAGAAAATAGGGTACAAAATTATAGTAAAGAACAAAAAATACAAATCCAGAGGGTAGCAAGGAATATATAAGAAAAAACAAATGGTGAAAAACATAATACATTATACATTATCAGGCTTAGAAACCAATGTTAAGCGTAAAATAAAGTCAAAAAGTACCATAATAAATTAGCATTTTTGCTTTTGAATTTTAAAGAAGAGAGAAGGGGTAAATGAAAGAAAGGAGGAGGAAGTCAAAGAGGAGGAAAGAGGAGAAAGGAAAAAGAAAAGGAAAGGAAAGGAGGAAAGGAGATAAAAGATATCAGCAATCCTATCATATAATCTAGTAAAACTTGACAAATTATACAAATAACAATATACTATCTATAAAATATGAACATTATAAAAAGGAATAAACGCAGCACTCACGGTGGCTGACAAAACATAGTCACTGTCCTTGGCATGCAATGCAGAGAAAGAAATATAATTAGTGAGAGGAGACCAGAAGGCCTCTTTAGGAATAAGCTGCTGCGAGGTAATTACAGAGGCTCTATCGAGCCTATGATGATGACATACAAGATTCCACCAGGCAGAAAAGGAGACTTTGTGAAAGGGACAAATCCAATTCAACATCACAACTCGGCATGATTGCACTGGCTGCCTCACTGACAGACTTGGTCCTGGGCTTATGTTGAGCAGGTGGTGCTGTTGATGCAAGAGTGCTGCTCTCGGCTTGCTCGCCAGAGTCCAGTGCAGCAGGCACAACCTTCCTGAAAAAGGTTGTGGTCAGCACGCCAGTGGTGGAAATCTGCTTCTCCTCCCCACTAGCCACTTTCTTGGCAGCACCTTTCATTGGGGCCATCTTCAAGCTGTCAGTTGGCAGTGGTACTTAGCTTCACAACAAGCTGAAGAGATGACCGTGATGCGTAGTCAGTCATGCGTCACGTTGTGCACAGGCCTTCTGTCTTGCAGTACTGTGGGTGATGTCTCTTCTCTTGTGCACCTAAACGCAAACAATCAAGAAGGACATCAGTGAAACATGACATTGTTGCAGTTCAAGTAGTAGTACAAACAAACAATATAATTTAGTGTGGTGACTTAGCAATAATACAGTCTAACTATCCATTCATAAAACCACACCAACAAGCTTTCATTGTGTGCAGTATACTCAGGAAGGATAGAAAGAGCAACAACAACAAACAGATGTAACTGTTTGCTTCATGTGCATCACGTTGGTGTGTGGCACTCAGGGAGGTGCAGGTGACAATGGAATAATCCTTAGACAATGAATGCTGCTGTGCAGTGCACCTATTTCAGTCATGGGGTTGATGCCAGATATTAGGAAAATGGAAAAAAAAGTAAATAACTTTTGAAGAAAAAACGTTTAAAAAATGTAAATTAAAATGAAAAACATAAAAATTAAAAATAAAACAAACATTAAATAAAAAAATTAAAATAAATGTAAAAAAAATATATATAAAAGTTGGAAAAATTGAAATAAATAAAATACAAAAATTTAAATAAAAAATAACATTGAAAAAACGTTAAATTAAAAAAAAAAATTAAAAAAATCAAAATTAAAGATTTAAAATAAGTGAAAATATCCACAAGCATATTCATTTATTAAACAGCTATCATTGTCAACCATCCATGCAAGCCTATCGCAAAGGACCACACTGGCTGGACGCACAAAATGACTGCCAGCCAGTCCAACATGGTTAACAACAACAACTAACACTGTGCAAGGAAATAACCGCAAGGCCACAAACAGAGAAGACATGCAGGCCTATGAGGAAAGCACACTGGCTGGCTACACAAAATGGCCGACAGCCACATGGTCAGAAGAACAACGAGCAAGGAGGCATTGTCACAAACCGAAAAGACACACAAGCCTATGGCAAAAGCTCACTGTCTGGCTACACAAAATGACTGCCAGCCGCATGGTCAAAACAACAACAACCAGCAAAGAGGCATGGCCACAAACAGAGAAGACAGGCAAGGCAATGGCAAAAGCACACTAGCTGGCTACACAAAATTGCTGCCAGCCACATGGTCAGAACAACAACAACAACCAGCGAGAAGGCATGGCCACAAACAAGGAAGACATGCTGGCCTATGGGGAAAGCACACTGGCTGTCAAGACAAAACAGCCACCAGCCACATGGTCAGAACAACAACAACCAGCAAGAAGGCATGGCCACAAACAAAGAAGACATGCAGGCCTATGGGGAAAGCAGACTGGTTGGCTACACAAAATGGCCGTCAACCACATGGTCACAACAACCAGCAAGAAGGCATGGCCACAAAGAAGACATGCAGGCCTATGGGGAGGAAAGCACACTGGCTGGCTACACAAAATGACCACTAGCCACATGGTCAAAACAACAACAACCAAAAAGGAGGCATGGCCACAAACAGAGACATTCAGGCCTATGGGGAAAGCAAAGCACACTGGCTGGCTACACAAAATGGCTGCCAGCCACATGGTTAAAACAACAACAACCAGCAAGGAGGCATGGCCACAAACAAAGAAGACATGCAGGCCTATGGCAAAAGCACACTGGCTGGCTCCACAAACTGACTGCCAGCCACATGGTCACAACAACAACCAGCAAGATGGCATGGCCACAAACAAAGAAGACATGCAGGCTTATGGGGAAAGCACACTGGCTGGCTACACAAAATGGCTGCTAGCCACATGGCCAGAACAAAAACAATCAGCAAGAAGGCATGGCCACAAAGAAATAAGACATGCAGGGCCTATGGGGATAGCACACTGGCAGGCTACACAAAATGGCTGCCAGCCACATGGTTAAAACAACAACAACCAGCAAGGAGGCATGGCCACAAACAAAGAAGACATGCAGGCCTATGGCAAAAGCACACTGGCTGGCTACACAAACTGGCCGCCAGCCACATGGTCACAACAACAACCAGCAAGATGGCATGGCCACAAACAAAGAAGACATGCAGACTTATGGGGAAAGCACACTGGCTGGCTACACAAAATGGCTGCCAGCCACATGGTCACAACAAAAACAACCAGCAAGGAGGCATGGCCACAAACAGAGACGACATGCAGGCCTATGAGGATAGCAAACCACACTGGCTGGGTAAACGAAATGGCCACCAGTTACATGGTCACAACAACAAGCAGAAGGCCGGGAAAAGAAAGAACACACCAGACCTAGGGTGGACACTGATAATACAAAATGGCCATCTGGGAGCATGACACGGGGGAATATCATAGACAAATGTTGAGGTGGCCTATGGCAAACACACAAACACAAACACCGGCCAGACAAAAGAGGCATGGCAACACAGAGAACACAGAATTAATTCAGCAATGGCAAAAATGAAAATTAACAGGGCTAAAAAAAAATTACAACACACAGTGTCCAAAGCCATTACCCCACCTATACACTATTTGCAGGGGAAAAAAGTGAATTACCGCTGAAAAAACATATTTTGTATTTTTATCCAATGTCACCCATGGCCTAAATGATATTTCAATTCAGCAGACACCACAGAAACAGTTGTTTCATGCACCCATGAATAGTACAGGGCTTGCTTGCTGGTTAGGCCACTAAGTGAATTAAATCAATCAATCAATCAAGCGTTTGTTAACCACGATTACTCACGCGTAAGGATCTCAAGGGGCTGGGGGTGGGGGGATGCAGGTTCCAGTTCTTCAGGGAGGGTGTCCGTCGAAGAGCCAGGTCTTGAGGTCTCTTACGAAGATGGGAAGCGATGTTATCTGTCTGAGGTGGAGCGGAAGGGCGTTCCAGGCCTTGGCCGCGAGGAGGGAGAAGGAGCGGCCTCCCGATCTGTTTTTTTCGGTGCGTGGGACTACGGCATAGGAGAGCTGGGCTGATCGTAGGGTTCTTTGGGGTGCGTGGAATTTGAGTCGGCTGTTCAGGTATGCTGGTCCGATGTCGTGGAGGGCCTTGTGTGCATGGGTGAGCATCTTGAAGGTGACTATTGCCTCAATGGGGAGCCAGTGGAGTGTGTACAGGTGCTGGGAGATGTGGCAGTGTTTTGGCAGGTTGAGGACCAGTCTTGCGGCGGCATTCTGGATGTTCTGTAGCTTGCAGGTGAGGTTTTTGTTTATCCCGGCATAGAGTGCGTTGCTGTAGTCGAGTCTGCTTGTGACCAGGGCGTGAGTGACTGTCTTTCTGTGTTTAAGGGGGATCCATTTGAAGGCCTTACGTAGGAGTCGGAGGGTGTGGGAGCAGAAGGATGAGACTGAGTTGATCTGGCAGTCAATTTTGAGTTTGGAGTCCTAGATGATTCCCAGGTTGCGTGCATGGTCCGTGGGGGTGGGTGGATTTCCGAGGGCTGGGGGCCACCAGGTGTCGTTCCAGGCATTGGGGTTTGGGCCCATGATGCGTACTTCCGTATTGTTGGTGTTTAGTTGTAGGCAGCTGTTTTTCATCCATTTGGCGACGGCTTCCATGCCTTCTTGAAATTTGGGTCTAGTGGTGTTGGGTTCGTTGGATAGGGAGAGGATGAGTTGGGTGTCGTCGGCGTATGACACAATGTTGAGTCCGTAGGCTTTGATTATGGGGGCGAGTGGAGCCATGTAGATGTTGAAGAGCGTCGGACTGAGTGAGAACCCCTGAGGGACTCCACAGGTGGTTGGTGTGGGGTCCGAGAGGAAAGGGGGGGAGTCTGACCCGCTGCGTTCTGCAGGAGAGGAAGGAGCTGATCCAGTCGAGTGCTTTGTCCTGGGTCCCTGCATCGTGAAGTCTGCATATTAGGGTGCGGTGGGAGACTGGGTCAAATGCCGCTGAGAGATCGAGGAGGATGAGGGCTACTGTTTCTCCTCTGTCCAGTAGGGTGCAGATAGCGTGTGTCGGGGCGAGGAGGGTGGCTTCCGTACTGTGGTTTTTCCTGAAGCTTGATTGGGAGGAGTCGAGGATGTTGTGCTCTTCGATGAATGTGGCGAGTTGGCTGTTGATGGCTTTCTCGATAACGTTTGCAGGGAACGGGAGCAGGGAGGAGATAGGTCTGTAGTTTTTGAGGTCGGTGGAGTCAGCCGAGGGTTTCTTCAGGAGAGAGTTTACCTCGGCGTGTTTCCAGTCGTCGGGGAATGAGGCGGTCGCCAGGAAGCGGTTGATGGTGTGGCGGAGCATGGGTACGATGGTGTTGGTGGGTCTGTTGAAGATGTGGTGGGGCAGAGGTCCGTTCGGGCCCCGGAGTGGATTGACTTCATCATCTTCAGTGTGTCTTCGGTGGCGAGGGCTGTCCAGCAGTCAATCGTTGGCTTCAGGGTGTCGGAAGTGGTTGGTGGGGGTTCCGTGTGTTGTTTGTCTTCGTCAAAGTTGTCGTAATGCTCTTGATTTTGTGGTGAAAGAAGGTGCTGAGTTTGTCGCAGAGGTCTTGTGAGGGAGGGATGTCAGTAGACTCACTGATGGGTTGGGTGAATTCCTCGATGAGGTTAAAGAGTTCTTTGCTGTTGTGTGCGTGTGTGGAGATTCTGTCTTCAATCGCTTTTTTCCTCATTTTTCTGATGAGTTGGTGGTGGGCGTTGGTAGCGGCTCTGAAGTTGTGAGTTTCTGTGGATTTGGTAATCCTCCAGGCCTTTTCGAGGCAGCGGCAGGTGCGTCTGGACTCTCGAAGTTCGGTGGTGAACCATCTGGCTTTCTTGGCATGGGTGTTGTTGTTTTTCTTGAGGGGGCTATGGTGTTGGCGCTTTCGGAGATCCATCTTTGCAGGGTTCGGCTGCTGTGTTGGGGTCGTCGTTTTCCGCAATGTTTGGGGATGATTTGCTGAGTGAAGAGGTAAGCTGGTCATCGGTGAGTCTGGTCCACTTTCTTCGTGGGAGTAGGTGCTGGTGTCTGTGGATGATGGGTGTTCTGAAGGTGAAGTGGACGCATCGGTGGTCAGTCCATGGGAGTTCGGTGGTGTGGCTGAAGGTGATGGAGTTTCATGTTGTGAAGAGGGGGTTGAGGGTGTTTCCTGCTGAGTACATGGGTTTGGTCACGATTTGGCGGAGTCCGATGTTGTGGAGGTTGTCCAGGAGGGATGTGGTGTTGGGGTCCAGTTGGTTGTCGATGTGGAAGTTGAGGTCTCCCAGCAGGATGTAGTTGGTGGATGCAATGGCATGCGGGGAGATGATGTCCGTGATGGAGTTGGTGAATGGTCCGCAGGGTCCAGGGGGTCGGTAGATGAGGGTTCCTCGGAGGGTGGTGGTGGGGTTGGTCTGTATCTTGAAGTGTAAATGTTCCATCATGTCTGTGGGCTCGACGGGGAGTGTGCTCAGGCGGAGGGTGGATTTGTGGACGATGGCTATTTTACTCCTCCCGGGCGGGCGTGGCGGTCCTTTTTGGAGATCTTGTACCCTTGGGGAATGGCGATGGCGATGTCTGGTCCCGAGGTGGTGTTGGTCCAGGTTTCGGTAAAGAACGCTATGTCCAAGGTGGTGCTATCAATGAGGTCCCAGATTTCAGTGGCGTGTTTGTGGAGGGATTGGACGTTGAGGAGGATGCATTGCAGGGTCTTCGGACAACATTGCAAATTTATTAAAAAGTGGTGAGAAAATGTAGTAAACTTTGCAACATTTAAAAAGAAAAATTAAATGCAAAAACTAACTAGGCCCCTGCTAAAACTGCAAGCCACCCATCACAATACATTTTAAAAATTGAATAAAAGTACAAATAAATCCAGGTACTTGCACCCAATCAAACAAGCAACAACCTTATACACCAGTTTTTCAACTTGCTTGTGATATCTCAAAAACAAAATCCTTAAATCCAATGGTATATATGCAGCAGACAAGGAGAGTGATCCTTCCAGCTCCAAGTCCCAATGAAAAGTGACCAGGAGAGGGACAAAGCACTGGGAGTAGTATCCTGTACGGGAGCAGGAAGTTGAAATCTTTGGGGCACTTCCTTATGGTATGAAAACAAATATGTAAACATGACTTCTCGCACAGAAAAACAACTCAAATGGCAAGTTTGCGAAGAAAATCCACTCCAAATGCCTCTCAGCTGCATTCTCAAGCAGAAAAGCAACTTGACCACTCAGTTTGCGATTGCAATCTGCACTAAGAATATAGATAGTTGCCGTCGCGGCCGGAAGCTGAGCGAGTGAGTGCATAGTCTTGTGGGAGCTCGCTATCGGTGTGAGAAGTCTTGCGCATGCTCGCAAGAGGCCTGAGATTCTTGCCACTCGCAGTTGAGAGTCAAAAGAAAGCTCAAACCCTCGACTTTATGCCCAGATGCGGAATTCAGGAATTCCATCCTCCTCCCCAGTGCGCAGAGTGCCCAAATTCCACAAATGCCATGAGCGGATTGGAGTTTACCACCTGGGCTTAGTTGTGATAGTGTACTTACGAGGTGCAATTGCAAGTAATGTTGATTCTGAGAAACTAATCCTGCACTGTCAGATAAGCAAAAGTGTGCCAAAAGTCAGCGTGTGGAAAAAAAAGGCAACTTTAGAAACGCGTACATGTAAAATGGCAGTATTTCTCCCTAGGCCTAACCTAGCCACGTCACACCCACTCGTCGGACATAAGTCGACTAAAAGCTATCTCATTATAAGCAATGCAACAGCATATGTTTATATAAAAAGATGCAAAAAAGTCCAAAAAATCATAAAGCTTACAAAAGCGTATATAAGAAAACAATTTTTATATGGGAATTTAAGCTGTTAAAAACAGGCCAAACCAAAATGTTCTTACCAAACAGGATAAGCCAATTGTTTATGTGTTCCAAGTGGTAGATTAAACATTACTGTTGCCAGCAGCCACAGATGATGATCCCAGAGGCACACCTCAGAGCAGGTTAATGGAGCACGTGTTCCCATCCAACCCCCACAACAGCTGCTGAAGGAGTGACCATAGCCAGTGAAAAGGCTGCAGAGCCAAGATCCAATTCATCAGGAGCAGAAGAATCCCAGGAAGGCTCACAGAATGCATTCAGAAGCAACATAATATGCAGAGGATGTCGATACAGATGGGTCATTAAGAGGTCCACCAGTACGTTTATGTCCAGAGGTTGAACTGATTGTGTTACTAGGCACAAGTGCAGGGCACACTTGAAACTGCAAAGCAGACAGCTGAATATGGGCTGCATGCAGTGAAGCCACACAGGCCAAAACGATAAGAACCAATGATCATTCAATTCCTGAAGCAAGGGTATGCCAAAACATTATACCATGTGTTCATGGCACAGGAGCACATGTGGTAGTGCCAGTTCCCTTTGATCTAGAAATGGGACATCCATTGCGGAGTAGGAAAATTAAAATCACAGTTCAGACAATCAGAATCAGGACCAGTGAGGACCTCCAAAAATGCTTCAGAGCACTGAGTGAATAAAAGATGGAATGACTCTGAAAATGACTTTGAAAATTGTCTAGAAGGTGCTAAACAAACTAGAGCCTAAACTTTTAATAAGTGTGCCACCCCCGCGGTATGAGACATGTTAAAAATGCAGTGCACCAATTCTCCAATGATGCAGGAAATTAGTGCAATGGTATCTCAGAAGAAGCCTCTGCACATGTTAAGGCCACATTTTTCTGAAACAATATGGCTTTCAGTTTGCTCAGGGCATCAAAATGCATGTTTGAAAGCTTTATTGAAGGTCACAGTGGCTGTAACTGTACGGGCAGGTGGAAACAGTACTTGTGTACAACAAGTGACCACGGAAGAAACCGTGAAAAGTTAGGCATTGCCCGGTCGCATCCCACAGCAATCTTGATTGTTCAGCATCAAATAACTCCCATTTGAGAGTAATCTGAAAACTGGATGAATCATGGTCGCTGGGGAACCTTTCAAGTAGTAAGATAAGTTTGCTTCGGAAGCATTGCAAGCCCCATGGAATGAAACCTCCTTATACATTAAAGAACCACTTAAAGCATTCTCGCAGCCAGAACCGCTGAGAAACAGTTCGGTTTCTGTATTCTGATACTGTATCTGAAAGGTAACTCCAAATACTCATGTACATACCCTTCCCCTAATATTTCATATCTGCACACTGATGGTGTTCTTAGCAGTGTTGGAAATAAAAGGTTCAAATTGGCAGAGTAATAAACCCGTGGATTATCCAAACTGCGGAAGGTGTTTTTGCAACAGTGAACGGTAGGTAGACTCTCTAACTTCTCTATGTGTAACATAGTGTATGTCGCATCTTTGTGTGCCATGAGTATTTGCTGTTTCGTCAGTTGGTAAACAGGCTGGTGGCACCAATATGCCACCATGGTACGTGACTAGAACAGGGTGTCTGAAGCATCGAACTCAATAGCAATATGGATTGACCATGTTGTAATGCGGACATGTGGTGTTGTATGATATCTATTGCTGACGACACTATGTTACCCAGGAAGTACATTCTACAGGTGAAGGTGGTCACGTCATTGTCAACTACTGCTAAAGCCTGCTCTAAATTAGCTCTGTCAATCTCGTGCAGTCTTTCAGCAGCTTCCTGCTGAGAAACGTTCCAGATTTCATTGTATATTGCATACAAGTAGTATTTTGATGTGGTTTTTGAGGACCCAACAAGAAGTCCTGTAGTTCCAATTCATTTGAAAGGAAGGGTCAAGTGTTGTTTCACCTTGGACAACATTGAGGTTATTAGTCAATCAAGGCACAACTTTCCAACACAGTAAGGTGTTACCACACCCGAGAGGCCTACTGATCTTAAAGCCCTCGGTGTTTCCCCGGAATCCTGCTTGACATCCTTTAGTATCTAACAGCCACACTAACCATCCCTTCCAATTGATGTCTGATGATTGTATGTTCCTTTATGCAGCATGATGTCAAGTGTTTCCTCCTTGTATTTTGTAAATTGTTGCCAGTTTTCAAAACGTGCGAATGTGGGAAAGCGTGGTGTGTTCAAATCTTTTATCTTAGCTACCCAAAGATAATACGTTTGTTGCACAGTTGCTTTCAGTTGTGTCCCTCCAAAAGTCAAACTCGTGTGTAGACAGATGAGAAAGAAAAGAAGCAGACTATATCAGCTTGGTGTTTGTCAGCATATTTTTCTTTGCACATGAAGGTGCAAATTAATAATAATAAGAAACTTGCAAATGTGGGAATTCGTGGTGTGTTCGAATCTTTCATCTTGGTGTGTCCAAGACATGTTGTTTGTTGCACAGTTTTATTCAGGAAAATCATTTGTTGTGGTATCAGACATGCTCTAAACAAAGCCTAAGTTCCCTGAACCTGCCAGTCTTTTGTCCTCCAAATAGACGTTACATCTATAGTGTCCTTCCAAAAGTCAAAACCCTGTACCGACAGCTGGGAAAGAAATAAAGCAGAATATATCAGGTTGCTGTCAGTTAGCATATTTTTCTTGGCAGGTGATGATCCAAGCCTATAAAAATATAAGGCAATGGGAACATTGTGTGTACTTGAAAACAGCATGAGGAGTATTTGCTTTATGCAGGAAATGGACACAGTCATGTTGAAAACAAAATATTTCATGGCAATTAGATATACCTTTATACAGTTGATCAGAACAGTAGAATGCCCTAGATCGTCTAGCATTTCATGTACTGTGTTTACATCCAATCATCAGAGATAGTACTCTGGGTGAAAATGCCATTTAAAGATGGTTTAAACAAAGTGTGGAATTTTTTTAAGTTCAGTGGAGCCATACACTTCATACAATACTCTATCCCAAACAATCCCATCAGTAACTGGAACAGTGGAAATGTTCACCAGGGAAAGGTCTCTTCATTCTTTTGTGATGACAAAAGTGGTTTGAGAACCAAGTTTACCAGTTGTACAGAGGAGCGTTCAGGTAGATAGTGTCCATTGAGAAGCAGGAAAGAGACTGTCACAAAACCATTCCAAAGGACCAGGAAAAGTAGCGCAATTGTAATCCAAAGGTGTACCCATGGAGGAACAAAGTAAGTCTTTTTCAGCCAAAAGAGAGAAAACCCACAGTCTCAGATGAAACAGTAGAGGTGGTGGTGAAGGTGGATCAGATGAATATCAGGAAAAATCATCAAAGTTGATGAAGTAGCCAGAGGCAGTCCGATCTATTTTTGGCAACTCTGCAAGTTTCGTAGAACAGGGAGATGACTCGATCCATGGTACATTGACGTAAACAGTACTTGTGTCAGTATTCGGAACTGAAATCTGTGTTTCTGTACTAGTTGAGTTTACAGGTGTTGTAGCAACTGGTAGTTCAGTGTTGGTTACTATCATCTCCTGTCAGGGAGATGGTGTTTCATCAGTTATCAAAGCTACCATCTGAACTTCCTGTATGATAGTGAGAGGAGAAAGATAACTAACCAGGAGCCCACGTGGCCTACTATTGAGAATTGGCCACATAGTGTGGCTTGATCAGATTAATGGAGACAATTCTCTTGTTTTTGCAATGGGCGAGGGGTGGAAGAAGACGTTGCTTTTGTCATCCCGGAAGCTGTTCAGTTCCTATAAAACAACCACACTTTCATTTAGATCAAATGGTGTTACCGCCGCCATTGTGTTCGGAATGTTGAGGTCTGGGACCAACATCTTTACCCCAGACAGGATTTCACAGGGAGTCCGACCACCCTCTGATTTTCTATGTGGATTGTTGAGTGACCTTTGCACCCCACATAGATGATGGACCCAACTGCGACCTGAGCCTAGTACCCAAACACTGCTTTAAGTCCTGCTTTTTCTCTCCACAACCTCATTTCCCTCAGGATGGTACACGGAGGAATGCCACATGGTCACACCCAAACTTTCCATGGCTTCTTTGTAAGCCTTAGATGCAAATGCTGAACCTTGGTTGGAATGTAGTGTGCCCACTGCGTTTGTGTCCCATAAAGACTAGCAGATCTTTTATGACAGTTTGGGCATCAGCCGACCGTTGTGGTCATAGCAATCAAGAGCAGGAATCCACTGCCACCAAGATATACTTGTAAGCCCCATATGATGACAAAGGGAAGATAAAAACAATCAAGTGGTTTGTTCGAAATCAATAGAGGTGTCTGTAGTGGGCGTGCAACGGTGGATCTCTTCATTTGCTAACAGATGTCGCATTTAAGGACAAAGTCCTTGGTCTGTTTATAGAGACATGGCCACCAACAGCATTGCTTTGATAGTGAAATTGTAGCAGCCATCCCCGCGTGTGTGAATGCAAGACCAACATGTGCAGCTAGGATTAATCCTAATCAGTAGTCAGAATTTGGTATTACTCTATCCCCGCTCCAAAAATGTGAGCAAATAGTATGTTTTGTGCATCTAACTTGTAGGAGTACCTGATCAGAAAGCCTTTCGGAAAGTCGGTGTCATTGCGTGCAGCATTGACAGCAGTCATGATGTCATTGTCTATTCTCATGCTGGAACGAGTTATTGAAGTGACTGCAGCCGTTCACACTGTTGCTTTTGTGGCTTCAACAGCCAATGAATTCCCTGCAACATGTACGCCAGCACGCGGAGGATTCAATGTGTGGATTATATGAGTCAGTGGAAAGCAAACTTTCAGTTTAGCCACCTGTTTACAAAGCATTTTGTGCCTTATTGTGCACTCTTTTGAATCACTGTATCCATTCTGGCTCCAGTAGTGTAAACATTATTGTAAGCCTGGACACAGTAATATGAATCACACACTATGAGGGTTGGAAATCCAGGATTTGTATTTTCCAGTACCAGTATCAGGGCCCTGAGTTCGGACAACTGTGCAGTGCAGTCCCCAAGTGACTGCGAATAGGTTTCTCAGGATGGAATCCTGCATGCACCCCTTTAGGATAGCGCATGCCATTGAATAGTGATGCTTTGACCCTATGGCAGGTTGTGCAGAACAGTCAGTATACAAGATGTAATCATACTATTCTAGAGGCATAATTTGTTTAGGCAGACAATATTCTTGTTTCTATTGCAGGAAGGCCTGTGTTTGTAATGCAGCATCAAATCTGTAATCTACATCTGTTGCGGTGAGTGAGTTAGTCCATTGTATCAAACGAGGTTGTAATGTTTTTGCATTTGGAATGCTTGCTCATGAGATGGCTTCTACAGTTGGCACCGGGATCACGCCAACTCTCTCTTCCTCACCACAACAGTTTGTACTCCTGTCAGTATTTTTTCAATGGGTGCAAAATGCATTTCAGCATTAGTATATAAATTAATTCAGGCTCCCTTGTGTATGCACTACATCAATTAACAAGGAAGCTGTAGAATCCATAAGATTAACTGTCGCTATTTTGGTGTTTGTAAGAGCATCATGTGACGCCACGTTAAGCTAATTATATGGCTTTCGATATAGGCATGATCATATGTGCGATTAATATCGGCTTAATAAAGTTAATGGTGTTGTTGTGCTTAGAATTAGCGGGGGTTGTCTACTTATGACTTTTTTGTAGGTTGGGTATTTTTAATTTAAAACATCATGTTATACCGCTAAGTCAATAGCCACATAGTGACAGTTAATCTTATGGATTCTACAGCTTCCTTGTTAATTGATGTAGTGCATAGACAAGGGAGCCTGAATTAATTTATAGGTCAATCCCAATACGCACTATAAGAACCTTTGGGAACCGATATGAATATAAGAATAGCATGAGAATACTCCCGAGCACTAGAGTAGTATTACTTCGGAGGAGCTAACTATACAGAGGTGGTCATAGAACCTCAGAGAGTTAAATGAGGTCTTCCTTTTCTGTTGTTACAGATTTTATTCTCATGGTTTGTTTATCGTCAAGCAACCTAATCAGGTAACTAATAATCTCAAACATACATTAATGAATACCTAGTGTTGCCATATTATTAACTAAGAGATTATAAAAATCCATCAGTTTTCCTATTCATTACAGCACCGTCAATTAGTGAAGAAGACGATCCTTTACAAACATAGCCAAAGTCACGGCACACTGGTTGTGCTAAGTACCGAGCAGTTTCAAATGGTAAGCCTTTTTCGTTTGCAGCTGTACCCTTGGGGATATACTAGATCGATTAGGATTAGTACACTGATCCTGTATTGCTTCTTTTAAATTCCCGTAGGTCTTGATTTTAACACTACCTACGCTATTTTCATCGGTGGCTCCAACGAACACATAAGATAAGGATTTTGTACCTCATATAAAGGTATGCCACAAGAGTTATTGATTTATCAAATACCGAATAAGCCATTCTTCATAAAACTCTTCCCTAAGAGTATTTTTACTTTATTTTAGGTCATTCCTTTTTAACTATAACGGATGAGAGCCCTCCTTCCGTATCTATTGGGTGATAACAAAACATAGTTTGAAAATCTCATTTGTTGTAGGTTGCCGTGACCACCTTTCTCTATTTCCATTTATCTTGGATCATGTGTTGTATGACGGGAACAGCAGTAGATTGATTCCATTTGTCTGGTTTTTTCCAATGGAGTGCAATATGTATTATTTTAACAATATGTCTGCCTAGTGAAACTGTAGATATGTGCTTTATTTTTAATGAATTGTTTTTGCTATCTAGATTGTTTTTTAGAAAACTCTGTCCTGAAGAAAGTGAAGGAGTTACATCTCCCGGAAATGCTGCGTCGACCTTTGTGTAGTTTTCTTGTGATGTATAAATTGTATCCATAAGAACTAGTACTATTGTATTTCCTGTAAATTTTTAAGCCTATACACAAGTATATTGTCTAAATTTTATTAAATAGATTTTTATATTGACTTTTTTGTTTGCATATTGTCTTTATGTATGTTTTTATCTTTTATCTCTATTTGATAACGATTATACTCTGAACATATTGGATGTATATTTGCTTATGGTTGTGGATAGCTGCCTTTTGCAACACATGATCCATCCCTCCTTACAAGATTAGGAACTTCTTGTTTTTTCTTCTTTATCTGGTTAATAACAGCGAACAGAGTGTGTAAATTTACTGAGGTTGAGCGGCCCAGAACAAAGCCTGACTGAAGGGGAGAGGTTATCTGGCCTATTATAAGTGATACGCATTGCGAGGACCTTTGCCAATCTCTTGTAATCTTGATTTAGTAAAGATAGAAGTCCATAAGATGCACATCTATCGGGCGGCTTGCCCGGTAAGAGAAGTAGTTACAATTGCCTCTCGCATGGCATGAGGTAGTTCACCCTTCTCTACCGCCTCCTCATAGACCTTCAAAAGGTGTGGAACCAATAGTGCCTGATAAGTTTTATAGAAGATGCTCATAGGGCCGTCCGTGCCAGGGGCACGGGAGCCATCCAGCCCGTCAATGGCCTCTACAATCTCATCCGTGCCAATAGGCAAAGCCAAAAAGTGTTGTTGACCCCTTTCGATCCACACCATCGCTATCTCGTTTAAATAATTGAAGAGGACTGTGCCTGTTTGCGGGAAGCATGAGGTATATAGCAGAGTGTAATAGGACAGGAAGGTAGAGAGAATATCTGTGTCACGCGTGACATAGGCACCGTCCGTAGCCTGGAATTGAGTAATGTACGTGGCGTGCTGTCGAGGAGTGAGCAGGTGGGCTAGAGTACATCCCGGCCTCTCCCTTCCCCATACATTTGAGCATGTGTATACTTCCCCAAGTAGGCGGTCTCGCGCAGTGCAATGTCCTGGAAGTCACCCACGAGTCTCACATGCTGATGGAGGGGGAAGGGGGGTTGCTCCAGTCAGTGTCTGGGCATCCAAATCCTGCAGTGCCCACTCAGTAGCGTTGAGGTCCTGGCGGAAAACTCTGGCCTCCTTAGCTATGCAAATGCCCCTAATATAGACCTTGAAGGCAACCCATAGAGTGGCGTAGCGCAATACAGAGCCCGTGTTAGTGTGGAAATATTCTACAATCGCATCCTGCACTTGGCTCTTGAAAACGGTGTCCAGTAAAGCATCAGTTGGGAAGCACCAAGACTTAAAGGGACGGTGAATGGTCGACAGGGTTCCAGGCACGTGATCCGCCTCTTGCAACGTGATCAGGATGTCCGGGGTTGTGTACCATCTATCTATACGGTACCAGGTAACATGTAGTGCAGAATAAAATGAGAATCCCTTGTCTACAGGATGTAAATGTCACCATGCATCAGTCAGTAAATGTGTATTTAGTAAAGCCTCAAGTTACACCGCAGAGTACGGAATGTAACGTCGCCTGTGCCTGTAGTAGTGTCAACGCTTGGCGGCAATGTGAGATTGGAATTCCCCCCCAAATATGACAGAGTCGATCAGGATCGCAGAAATATGTGTGGATATACTGGCAAAGAAGCCACAGGCGTCAATATTGGGGGGGCATAACCATTACTGAGTATTCGATTGGTGCTCACATTCCCAGCCACCAGCAAATATCGTCCCACTGGGTCAGCAATTACCGACTGGGTCGCAAAGGGGAGCGCTTTGTGGACGGGCACACAAACTCTGTGGGAGTAGGTGCTATAACTAGCAAAGAATCTATTGTCACCCTAGGTGGCAGCAAACCGGTTGTCCAAGTTCAGGGCATAGTGGGTCTCTTGAAGAAGAGCAATATGTATTTTGTGCCTTGCCAAGTAGGCCAATACCCGGTGGGCCTTGCGGGGCTTCGAAAGCCCCCTCACATTCCATGTTATGTATTTAAGCTCCAGTCCTTCCACCCTGTTTCGGGTGCTCACAGTCCATGTAACAATATGTGGGCTGATGCATCCCGACAGTTAAATCTAAACAGCTCGCCAGTGTGTGTAAGAGTGACCTGCAGCATACAAACAAATTTAAACTTGCACAACTTAATAACCCATCCCGCCGCCCCCCTCCCACATCGGATGACCTCCTAATTCGGATCCGGGGAATCCCAACGCATCCCATAAACACAGAAAGATAAAGTTACAAAGATTAGGAGATCTCTTGGGGGGGAGGGGCAGCAACGCCCTGAGTGGGCCACTTAACATGAAAACTATGGATCGTACATGGACATGTAACTGCATTCATAAAGTACTAGAACAGTAGCTATGTTTTCTGTAGAAAAAGAAAGAGGTTTCTCATCACTTCGTCCTTGAATTATTAGTGGATCAGTGCCCATTGAGACCACCATGTGTGCCCAATATGTTCCTTTCCGGCAATCCAACCATGGTGAGCAACCAAGGATAATTTCCCGGGGGAAAGACTTATGGCGTTTCCAAAAGTCAGCCTCGTCTGCAGGGGTATCTAAGATGGAGGTTTTGCCATCCATCTAAATGTGGAGGCGCGCCGGGTATAACATCGCGTAACGAATGTTAGCTCAGGGTTCGCTTGATATTCTGGAACTTTTGCCTGGCCTCCTGCACTACTGGTGTAAAGTCCGGGAAAATGAACAATGACATTCCCTGAAATTGCAGGTCTTCCACCTCACTGGCTCTTTGCAGAGCGGCGTCACGGTCTTGATAGTTAAGCAGTCGCGCTATGATGAGGCGTGGGGGAGCGCTGGAAGCCGATCTAGGGGACAGCGACCTATGGGCCCATTCCACAGCAAATGTGGCAGAGAAGGAGTCTCTTTCAAAGAATTCAGTCAGCAAGCGCTCAACATCTGCCTCCATGGGGCCTGTGTTCGTCGTCTCGTCCACTCCGGCTATCCGGATATTATTGTGGCGTGATCTCGCCTCCAAGTCTTCTGCCTTCGCCGCCGTTGTTTTGAGAAGGCACTCTGTGCGTGCTAGACACTTGGCCATTGCCGTTTGCGTGTCTTCAAAATCCGAGATGCATCTTTCTGCAGTGTCGATGCAGGCCTCTTGCTGCTCCACTCAACCGTGGATGGTGTCAATGCGTGCGCCCAGGTCATCAAAGCGGGCGTCGATGGCCTTGAAGCCGGCTCGCAGTTCCATCATTATGGCAGCAGTGCCCTCCAGTGCAGGTTGTTCAGGGATTGGAGGTTCAACACGATCTGGTGGTTCTCCTCGCACGGCGTCATCCCCACACTCCCGTCTGGGGGTCTTAGCAGACTCAAAAGAGAGTTGCCGCTGTTTTGGGTCTCCATGGCCCATGATGAGGGGATAGAAGCCCAAGCGTGATAGAGGCAGTAAGAGAAAAGCCCACCTATTTAGCAGAGTGGCCGAAGCGCCACTTTGTCACCAGCATGAGGCTTGGGAGGGGACACCAGCAACACCAGGTTTTCTGCGATTTGACCACGTCCCAGATGGGCCAGTCCGCTGCACGCATTTACCTTAGCCCAATAGGGTTTCACCCTTTCATCACGACAGGCAGAGAAAGTAGAATGCTTAGAGTAAGCAGGGACACAATCCAGTGTCACCATCCTTGCTTCTCGCAGCCAGGAGCCAATATCTGCCACTGGTGAAAACCTCTCGCAGCTCTGACCGCGTGCAGTGCTCAGGTGTCGTGTTTGGTCACTTTCAGGCGGAGCAAGGTGCTCCCGTTATACGGAGGATTCAAATTAAAGTTTGCCACTCACCACCACCTCACGAGGCAGGCTCTGCATGGTGCTGCGGCTCTCGCCAGTTTTCCTCTATGAGCCTCCAAGTCCCGGCCTCGATTTTGTTGGCAGCCGTGCTCCATAGCGGCGGCACCGCCCTCAGGCTGGCCTGTGATCACTGTCATCACAGGGCCTCCAAGCACCACGTCAGGTCACCGCTATGGTGACATCATGTTTGGGGGTCAGTGGCATCTCCTCTGGTCCAGACTTGCACCGTCCCCATCCCAAGGTTTCAGGTGGCTGAGGCAGCACTCAGGGGCCCAGATCCCTTCGGCAGGACAACACAAGGCAGCTATTACATTGCAGCCAGTCGGGAGCTCCGTAATCAAGCCACCACCTTGGTGCCTGGTTAGGCCATGTCCCCCCTTTATTTTACTTAACTTAATGGCAGATACCGCTGCAAAATTGCCCATGACTATCATCCCCAAGTCCAGGGCAGGTGCTGCCCCATTCTCATTCTGACTCTGTTTAAGCACTCCTTGTAAAACAGCTAATGAAGGGCTACTATGTGTTCTGGTATATACTGCAGCAAAGACTGTACCCCACATTGTGCAGTCTTCAACAGGGGGAGCCATTCCCTTAGGAAAGCAAATTGTTAATATTGTGTTTTTCCTGCGGTCCCGTAAGGGGAAATACTGCTTCAAGTGGACTTGTTTTTTGTGCAATCCAAAACAGACTTTCCTACTGTTTGGTGGGAACCTTACCCATTATTGCATTTAATGTTTGTGGGCTGATGCCCGGTGTAGTCAATTGTGGTTGTGCAGCTTGAACAATCCGCGCAGGGTTAAGTGTCAATGTTTGCACAACGAACTGTCTCAAACATCGGTATATTGTTACTAAGTGCTTGTATAGTCCCCTCTATTGTGCTGCTGACAAATTCTCAACGTTAGGATGAGGTGTATAGCCGACTAGGACTGGCCATGTTGCTTCCTCATTACGGAGGAGACAGTCTAGCGTCTTCTGTTGTGTGTGGTAGGGCATCATCAAACCAATTTCTGTGTCCTTGGTATGTAACGGTATCAATATTTCTTCGTATGGTGTGTGTCTATTTGGAACTTAGTTTTGTTTGTATTTGTGAAATAGTCCTGTTGTGTTGTCTGCTGCCGGGAATGTAACACATGAATAAAACACCTCTGTTCTCTATGCTTCGTGAGCCTCAACCACAAAAGTAACATCTCCACCCGTAAGTGTGAGGCCATGTTCTAATACTTTCGGAGCAACCGAACGTCTGCAGTTCTCAGCAATGTTCAGTGTGTCAGTGTCATTGTGTCCTGACATAATGGATTACTGAGAGGGTAACACAATGGGAATTAATCCTTTGAAGTGTTTATGCTTAAAGAACTCGCAGCCAATACATAGGTGTTCCCTACACAGCATGCCGATTTCTAACCCTCCTGCGGCCTTGCCCAGAATCAGTACTCCAGTCAGTCCAACTCGCGCTGCAACTCCCAGCCGCTGTGCATGGCGATTTTAACCCTTACACAGCACCTTTCAGTGCAACTTCATTGGGACGGGTTGCTCTGGTGATGAAGGACATGGCCAGAGGCACAAGGATCATCGACCTATGGCCATGGAACATCCTACTCCGGCTGTCCTGCAGTGAAAACCACCACAAATGCCTCAACCAAGCAAGGACAGTCCTGGGTGGCCTGCTTGTCCACTGCGAATCTGGCCGGAGGTCGGGGTCATGAGGTCCCCGATGCAGCCTCGTGCCCTCACGGGCAGCCGATCTTTGTTAGACTCCCCCAGTCCTGAGGGACCCGTTCACAGCCCTACCCAGAGTGCTGAATTAAGCACAGTTTTTCCCACCAAGGTGAGGAAAAAGTACACATCAGTCACCTCTTGATCATCAATCAATCAGAGTCCTATAAAGCGGAACTACTCACCCGGGAGAGTCTCATGGTCCTGGGAGGGGGAGGGCTGGGTCTGCAGTTCAGGTAAAGATATGGGTCATGAGGACCTTCCTGAATTGTGGCAGCAATGGTAATTGCCGAAGGTGCAGAGGCAGGAAGTTAAATGTCTCCACAGCAGGTGTGAGAAGGAATTTCCCCCAGCCGTGGTCTTACGGAGCAGTGACCAGGGCCAGTTAGGAGTGTAGAAGGAGAAGCGGTCATAAGTGCTGCTAGCACAGTATTGACCTGACTGATGGGAAATCTTGCATTTAATGTGATACTTTGGACCAGTAGAACTTGAAAAGTAAATTTTGTATTCAATGTGTTACTTGAACCAGTGTAGCTCAAAAAGTACTCATTAGATTTCTAGAATTTTGGTCTTAATTTACTGATAATACAAAGGCCGTTTTTCATAAACCTGTGTGGAGTCTTTTTGTGGTGTATTCTTTGTATTACTGTGTGTGTAGCACAGATACTTTATATATTGCTTCTATAGATAAGCCTGTCTGCTCTGCCCCAATCTACCAGAGGGTTAGCACAGGTTACCTCATTTGTGTATATAGCTTACCCAGACTAGAGTGGTGGATTCTGCCTTGCTTGGGTGTATACCTTAGCCAACTAGAGCACCCATTTCTAACAATGGGAGTCCAGAGTCTGGAGCACTATCCAGAGAACTAAGCAAAGTAGATTTTCTTCAACTGAGTCTAGTTTCTTCCTTTGATGGTGAAGTCTTAACAGTCTTGCTGTACCACCTTACCTTTCTTTGCTGCCGAGAACCCTGCAAAAAAGCTGATCATACACTAGATAGTCTTAGGAGCGATCAATAAAGTTCAAGGCTCTTTTGGGGTCCAACCAATTAAGTCTCTTCTCTTCTGTC
Organism: Triturus cristatus; assembly: GCF_964204655.1. Lineage (NCBI taxonomy): Eukaryota > Metazoa > Chordata > Amphibia > Caudata > Salamandridae > Triturus > Triturus cristatus. The sequence goes on along the minus strand of NC_140581.1, from coordinate 434,295,710 downwards.
GAGAGGTGAGGCAGAGCAAAGAACTTTGGGGGTGGGATGGATTGCTCAATGTGAAATGGTCATGACTTTTGACATAAAGGAGGCTCTGTTCCGCAACACCAGTTTGTCTGGGAAAAAGATGGTGTTGTGCGCTGTATCAAGCGAACCTGAAGTCAGCGCATGCGATGAGCTGAAGTGATTTAGATGAGGACGTTGGTTTTGAGAGTGAGAAGAACCAAGGAGCAGCTGTGCATTGGCTCAAATGAGGAACACCAGGACCAAATTAAAACCTCAATGTGGCATCATAAACGGTGTAGGAGAAAATGTGTATCAAACCTTTAATGAACCTCATCACATGATTTAAACGGATAGTTGGTCCAGATAAAAATAATCTTTAATGGTGCCCACTGTAAAACCTTGCCAGACCAAAGATAAAACAAGTATAACATCTGACTGTTTGGCTTGTATTGCTGTCTCCAATCGGCAGCAAGCCTGTACCCGCAGCTTTTTCATTTCTGAAGAACGTTTTGTGTATGTCACGGTAAGCGCTGTACAACGGGATTTAGATAGGCATTCTGAAGCACTTTTTGTTCCGAAAGGGAAGGGTGTTTGTCAAACGCAGGGTGGGATATCTAAGAAACAGGCGAAGGTTAATTGGATTAGGGAGGCTTGGAGGGAGCACGGTTACAGATGGCTTGGTGTTCTTTTCAATAGGTTCGGTTTGAGTGTGTGGGTCAATGTATTGAGCACGAACTTTTGTACCTTCATTTTAACTACATGTAATGGATTACAGTGGTCGAATTACAATGACGATGTTGACATTGATTAATTTGTATTGTAGATGCCCCTGACGAAGGGATACGTCCCGAAATGCATTGGGTAAATCAATAAAACACGTGACATGTGGAAACCATCTTGCCTCCTGTGTGTTGGTGATTTATCTCCCATTGGATCTAAATGAGTACAATGAATTGAAGATAATGACAAGAAAACGGCAGAGAAAAGCATTGGATTAACCTAAGAGTACATAAAAGATTTAAAACAAGAATATTTAATTGATTGGATTCATTGAAAGGATTGGCTGTGCGGCCGGTATATGGAACTGTAACAGGGTCCACGGTTTTGTTCTGTCTCCAAACCAGGCCACATATTTGCCCCAGAACCCTGAGTAGATAGACTGTGTTGAGAGATGCCTGGCTGCAAGAAGGACATCCACTACCTCCTTAAGTAGAGCAAATGGAGTCAACTGCAGGCGCTCAATCTCAACACATGAAGTAGATTCGGGTGCAGAACCTTGCCCTGCAGCTGCAACAAAATATCTTCCTGAAGAGGTAATCTGATAGGAGTACAAGTCCTCATGTTCCAGGTATCACACACTTCTGGCCCAATCTTGAGCCACTACGATAGCTCTGGTCCAATCCTTCCTGATGATCTTCAGAACTTAGGGCAGGAGAGGCAGTGGAGAAAAGGTGTACAGGAGTCTCGTGCTTCACTATACCCTGAACTTGTCTCAGAGATAGCATTCATGGGAAATCCCAAGACCAGACATTTTGAAACTGCATTCTTGACAGTGGCGAAAAGATCTCGAAAGACATCCTGCGCCAACCTTTGGATGCAACCGCTATTCATGATCTGCCAGGTATTGCAGCTGAGCTTGTCTGCCCTGGCATTTAAAGATCCCACCAGGTGGTTCATGATCAGGGAGATGCCCTGATGCCTCAGCCAACTCCAGAGGTGCAGTGCCTCCAGAGCAGGATCCAGCTCTGCCCTGCTTGTTGCTGTACCACATGGCGGTTTCGTCCTTGAGCATCTGCACCAGCCGTACCTTGACGGAAAAAATAAAGGAAGTCCTTCAATGCCAGACAGATGGCCAGCAACTCCAATAGATTCATGTGGAGCTGTGTTTCTGCCAGAGATAAGAGTCCTCTTATCTCCACCATGGGCATCTGCACCACAATCAATTCTGAGTGAGGAGTCTGCCGCTGGTCAAGTTGCAGCTGAGCAGCCACCACTGCAGATCTTGTGCAGTCTCCTCAGAAACATGGGAAACATCAGACACGTTTCCTTAGAGCTGGGCCCATTGAGACTTTAAATCCCTCTGCAGACTCAGCATATGCCATGTGGAAAGTGCATGCAGGATGCATAAAGCCAAAAGGCCAAGAAGTCTCTGAGCATCTCACACAGATTCATGACCAAGGCTGAAACATCAAGATCATAGCCCAGATCTAAGGTAGGAAGAAGGCCTTAATCTGAGGAAATAGTATTACCAAATTGACCCGGCTTCTAAAGCCAGCACCCTCTTGATGGCCTCGTTGGCCAGTAGTCTGCATCTCTGGCAGCAAGATGAATAGGTACTCCTCTGACAGACACTGATGTGGGAGGAAGTTAAAATGGGTTGGAAAGTAATGAAAGGGCATAGCCCTGCTGGATGATCTGGAGAACCAATCTGCAGGATGTAATGACCTGTCAGCCTGGAAGAAAATATCTATTCCTGCCTTCCACAAGGTCGCTGTGCAATGCTTAGGGCAAACTAAGGCGACCTGGAGGCTGATACCACAGAGGTGGAAGGCTTGATGGAGTGGTGTCCCTGGTGACATGCTTGATCACTGTACTAGCCACGAAAGGACTGGCCTGATGGGGCACATTGACTGACAGTATCTACATGCCAACCCTCTCGTTGGAGCTACTGAGGAACTGTCGGGCAGGAGTTGAAAGGCCCAATTAGTGTTGTGTGGCTCCGCTTTCCTTAAAGGGTTTGAGGGCAGAGTCAGGCTTTTCACCAGTGGCGAGGCCCATCATAAGGTATACCCATTAGAAACTCCGACACATCAACAAAAAAGCCAGTAAGTTGCATTCATGTAGGGTGGCAAAACAAACTAGTGCCCAACGCACACCTCAAACAGTCAGCAGTGTACAGGCCAGCTGTAAGGCATATTTAGCTGTATCATGGCCATTTTGAATAGCTTGAACCAAAGAGGCCCGAAACGGCTTTGAGACCACCGGTAAGATCTCAGTAGCCATGTACCAAAGCGAGTGTGTATAATGTATTGTAATTGCGTATAATGTATTGTAATTGCATTTAGTACCCCGGCGAGGCGTCAAAGCGCTTTTTCGGCGAGTAGCACGCTGCTCGGGAACCCATAAAGAATTAGTGTTGCATTATTATAGTGAAATATGAAAGTCATTTCAGTGGTGGATATGTTAATTATTTGGATTGAGTAGGAAGAGGGAAAGGTCTAGAATTGTTTTTTTAAATGAAGTTTATAGCCATGAGAGGAGGTTTGAGGTGAGTAAAGGGGAGGTGGTGGGGTGGGGGAGTTACTATAAGGAAATATGAAATGAATTTCAGTGGTGGACAAGCTATTCTGTCTTTTAGATTGAAAAGGAATAGTGGAGGGATAGAAGAGGGAATGAGGGATAAAAGAGGGAAGGGTCTAGAAAAAAATAATATATATATATATATATATATATATATATATATATATATATAATTTTATTTTTTTAGCTCATTGCTGCACGAGGGGGTTTGGGATCAGTACAAGGGAGGTGGATGGGGGAAGTTGTGGAGAAGTGTGGCTCAATGATTAGAGCGGCAGACCCTGATGCAGAGGTCTAGCCCGGGACCAGGGTTCAATTCCCCGCGTCAGCGGGTCTTGGGCTCAAAAATTCCACGGACCTGATAATTCTCGCCTCGGTGCCTATTCCAATCATGGAGTCCCACTCTGCAACTCTGGGCAATAGCTTGCTTAATCTCCACAACGGCCCCCACAACGCTAAGGATGCCTGGCCTCCACCTTGAGGTTGCCCAGGAGTGGACGCCTCACAGGGAAAGCCAGGATGGGTTCCACAGCGGTATTCGTCACAGGGTGACCCACTTGTGGGACACCCCCGCGCCGCACGGCCACCAGCTGCTGCGTGTGCCCCTTGCCTGCCCTCTGCCTCGCTGCTGCTTCGTCCGCCGGCTGCCGCCACTGCAGTTGTTTGTGCCCCTGCCTTGACGTGAATCTGTGCCTGCTTGGTTTAATTATCTTTTTTTTCCCCTTGTTTATCGTATTTTTGCTTGCTTTGTGGTTATTTCATTTTCCCCGTGTTGCTCTCCGCCCCGCTTTTGCCTTCTGTAACCCTCCCCGCTCCCGCCTCCCAGCTGCTCCGCCCACCCTTGTCTTGACGTGAATCTGTGCCTGCTTGGTCTAACTCTCTTTTTTTTCCCCTTGGTTATCGTATTTTAGCCTGTTCTGTGGTTATTTCTTTTCCCCGTGTTGCTTTCCGCCCCGTTTTGCCTTCTGTAACCCTCCCCGCTCCCGCCACCGCCGCCTGTCCCCGCCCCCTTTGCCTTCTGTAACCCTCCCCGCTCCCGCCTCCCAGCTGCTCCGCCCACCCGCGCACTTGGCCTTAAATGGCGACCGTGCGACGCAGGTGAGTGTGACCCACTTGTGGGACACCCCCGCGCCGCACGGCCACCAGCTGCTGCGTGTGCCCCTTGCCTGCCCTCTGCCTCGCTGCTGCTTCGTCCGCCGGCTGCCGCCACTGCAGTTGTTTGTGCCCCTGCCTTGACGTGAATCTGTGCCTGCTTGGTTTAATTATCTTTTTTTTCCCCTTGTTTATCGTATTTTTGCTTGCTTTGTGGTTATTTCATTTTCCCCGTGTTGCTCTCCGCCCCGCTTTTGCCTTCTGTAACCCTCCCCGCTCCCGCCTCCCAGCTGCTCCGCCCACCCTTGTCTTGACGTGAATCTGTGCCTGCTTGGTCTAACTCTCTTTTTTTTCCCCTTGGTTATCGTATTTTAGCCTGTTCTGTGGTTATTTCTTTTCCCCGTGTTGCTTTCCGCCCCGTTTTGCCTTCTGTAACCCTCCCCGCTCCCGCCACCGCCGCCTGTCCCCGCCCCCTTTGCCTTCTGTAACCCTCCCAGCTGCTCCGCCCACCCGCGCACTTCGCCTTAAAGGGCGACCGTGCGAACGCGCAGCGGGTGCGCCGACTGAGCGCCGAAGGTGCGCCAAAGGTAAGCCCGTCTGCGCCCGTCCGCGACCGGATCGCGTCCAGCGCCAGGACCCCTGGCCCACGAGGACCCCGACCTACCCGCCTGACGTACTCCGCCGCCACCCTCATCGCTCTCAACACCGGCCGACTCCCGAATTGCCACCAAGCCACACCACGATGCACCCACGGACCTTTCAGCTGCCACGCCTGCAAGTTCTCCTGCACCCAGACCAGCCGCACACCAGCACCCGCAAAGTCGAACACCAGCAGCACCCACCTCAAGTGCATCCTGCTCAACACCCGCTCCGTCCACAGACACGCCATCGAACTCTGGAACCTCCTAGACGCCACAGCCCCGGACGTTGCCTTCCTCACGGAGACCTGGATGAACGCCTCTTCAGCTCCTGACATCGCCATCGCTATCCCAGAGGGCTACAAGATCGTCCGGAGGGACCGAAACGCCAACCAGATGGGGGGAGGCATCGCCATCATCCACAGAAACACCATCCGGATCACGACCAGCACCGACAACACCCTGACCAGTGCCGAACACCTGCACTTCCAGATCCACACCAACCCGAACACCACCCTCAGAGGCACCCTGATCTACCGACCCCCTGGACCACGCACGCAATTCAGCGAGGACATCGCCGACTTCGTCAGCCCGCATGCCCTCCCCTCCGCTGACTACATCCTCCTGGGAGACCTCAACTACCATCTGGAGAACAACAACGACCACAACACCAGCACCCTGCTCGACAACCTCGCCAACCTGGGACTCAAGCAACTGGTGTCCACCCCCACCCACCTCGCCGGACACACACTCGACGCCGTCTTCTCATCCAGCACAGACATCCTCTTCAGCCACGCCACAGAGCTTCAATGGACGGACCACAGCTGCGTCCACTTCACCTTCAAGAGAACGACGACCCACCAACACCAGCAACAAGCCGCCCACAGAAGCTGGAACAAGATCACAGCAGACCAGCTCGCCACCTCCCTGAGCCAGCACCCTCCTGCCAGCTCAGCGAACCCCAGCCAGGCCGCCGACAACCTCACGAAGTGGATCAGCGACTGCGCGGACGAGCTCGCCCCGCTGAGGACCCCGCCTGGCAGACCTGGCAGCAAGAAGGCCCCATGGTTCACCGACGAACTCAAGTGCTCCAAGAAGAACCTCCGAGCCCTCGAGAAAGTCTGGAAAAGGGAACCGACACCGGACAACAGGACCTCCTACAAACTTGCCACCCGGAAACACCACCAGCTGATCCGCGCCGCCAAGAAAACAGCATTCAAGGACCGGTTGGACAACAACGCACACAACAGCAAGGAACTCTTCAACATCGTGAAAGAGCTCTCCAACCCCAGCGCAGGAAACAACGACATCACCCCATCGCAAGACCTCTGCAACTCCCTCGCTTCATACTTCCACAACAAGATCACGGACATACACAGTAGCTTCAACAACCAACCATCGCACACCATGACCGTCCAACCACCCCCACCCACCACCACCCTCCACGCCTGGACCCCGATCAGCACCGAAGACACCACCCGCACGATGAACTCCATCCACTCCGGATCACCGACCGACCCCTGCCCTCACCACGTCTTCAACAAGGCCGACGCTGTCATCGCACCCCACCTGCGAGACATCATCAACACAGCCATCTTCCCCGAGAGCTGGAAACACGCCGAACTCAGCGCTCTACTCAAGAAACCAACAGCGGACCCCACCGACCTCAAGAATTACCGCCCCATCTCGCTTCTCCCGTTTCCAGCCAAAGTCATCGAGAAGACCGTCAACAAGCAGATGGCCGCCTTCCTCGAGACGAACGGATCCCTCGACCCCTCACAGTCCGGCTTCCGAGCCAATCACAGCACCGAGACCGCCCTCATCGCCGCCACCGATGACATCCGAGCCCTGATGGACAATGGAGAAACAGCGGCCCTCATCCTCCTAGACCTCTCCGCGGCATTCGACACGGTCTGCCACCGCACCCTAGTACGGCGCCTCAGCAACATCGGAATCAAGGACAAGGCGCTGGAATGGATCATCTCCTTCCTCGACGGAAGAACACAGAGAGTCCGCCTTCCACCGTACAAGTCAGAGGCCTCCGAAGTCATCTGCGGCGTCCCACAAGGATCATCTCTGAGCCCCACCCTCTTCAACGTCTACATGAGCCCCCTCGCGGCCATCGTACGCAAACACAACCTCAGCATAATCTCCTACGCCGACGACACCCAGCTGATCCTCTCCCTGACCAACGACCCCGCCGCCGCCAGAGCCAACCTGCACGAAGGGATGAAAGAGGTAGCCGAGTGGATGACGACCAGCCGCCTGAAACTGAACTCGGACAAGACGGAGGTTCTCATCCTGGGCTCTTCACCCTCCGCCTGGGACGACTCCTGGTGGCCTCCCGCCCTGGGCACCGCACCCAAACCGACAGACCATGCACGCAACCTGGGCTTCATCCTGGACTCCTCCCTCTCCATGACCAGGCAGGTCAACAACGTCTCCTCGGCGTGCTTCAACATCCTACGCATACTTCGGAAAATCTTCTGGTGGATCCCCACCGAGACCAGGAGGACCGTCACCCAGGCCCTCGTCACCAGCCGACTGGACTACGGTAACGCCCTCTACGCCGGTACCACCGCCAAGCTCCAGAAGAGACTCCAGCGGATCCAGAACGCCTCAGCCAGACTCATCCTCGACATCCCACGATCCAGCCACATCTCCGGACATCTGAGAGACCTTCACTGGCTCCCCGTCAACAAGAGAATCACCTTCCGCCTCCTCACCCACGCACACAAAGCCCTACACGACCAAGGCCCGAGCTACCTCAACAGCCGAGTCAACTTCTACGCTCCCACGCGCCACCTCCGATCAGCCAACCACGCCCTCGCCGCCGTCCCCCGCATCCGAAGAGCGACTACAGGAGGAAGGTCCTTCTCCTACCTGGCCGCCAAGAACTGGAACTCCCTCCCGACCGACCGGCGCCTGACCCAAGACCACCTCTCCTTCAGGAAGAAGCTGAAGACCTGGCTATTCGAGCAGTAGCGGCACCCCCCCCCGCCCCCCAGCGCCTTGAGACCCTACGGGTATGTAGCACGCTTTATAAGTGTCATTGATTGATTGATTGATTGATTCGTACAAGCGCCTTGAGACCCTTGCGGGTGAGTAGTGTGCTATACAAGTATCAATTTACATTTAAGAGTCAGAGGTAAGGGTTTAAAAGGCTTGTTTGGGAGATCTGAATAGTAAATTAGGTACGAGATGATGGTAGAGGGGAAGAGAGTCTAGAAAGAGTTATTTGGGGGGGAATCATAGTGGGAGGATCATAGTAGTGGTATGGTGTTTGGGATGAACGAGAGTGAAGGTAGAGGATATAGGGTGAGAAATAGGGTAGTGCATTGGAAATAGTAGTAGAATGAGGTTTGAGATGAACTAACAAGTCTTGGAGACGAATCACGGAATTTGAAAATAAAAGACTATTACTCTTTTGGACTTTACTACAATTTTAATCTGGAGTTTGATTCTTTCTGTATTCTTCATATAATCTGCTCAGGGAACAATTTGTTTATTTTCAACAATTACTTCGCATTTGTATAATTTCGGCTCGGGGTGGTAGCGGTTTCGCTTTGATGCAATTAATGTGAATTCAGCTAGTTACGTTAACCAATAGACGAAGTGCAATAGAGACCTCACCACCTTTCTAATTTGATTTATCCTTTTTGAGGTTGCAGCAGGTCTTGAGGTTCACCATTAAGGTGTTTAATATTTGGAATAATGTGCTCTAGGAATGAAAGAAGCAAATTAGCAGAGGACTTGTTTAAAAACCTTCATGCAGGTGTATCGATCAATAAAGCAGTCAATTCAGGGAATAGGCCCAATGAATGGTTAAAGGCGACATTTGTGAGACTTGAAAGGTTAAGGAAAACCGAAATTTCCAAATGGTGGGATGGAGCCACTTTAAAGGAGTATCTAAGGTTAGAAAGAATTCCCAGGGGTCTACGAGCACAAATATTCCCGACGTATGACGATCTGGAAGAAGATCTTCTCCTATTATGGAAGAAAGAATTAACAAGAAACTTCATGCGTTTGATGAACATTTTAATTGAGAATGCGGATAGGAAAGTCACTAAGGTAGCAGAGGAGGTAGACAGGTTGGAGAAGGAAATTCAGGAGTTAAATTTGGAGGAATTGACCAAAAAGAATTATGCCATACTAGAGGAGATTTTGGGAAAATATGAGGAGGATATAAAAGAAAGAAAAGCACACAAACTAAAAAGAGATAAAAAGGACTATTGCAGTGGAAGAGTCTTTACATTTGCTAAGAAATTTGATAATTTGGTTAAACAGGATTTGCAGAGAGTTGGAAGTAAAACATCATTATTGAGTGGACATAGTAGTACCTCATCTAGTACAGTCTCTAGCTTGGGTGATGAGGTGACAGTGGAAGGTGCAACAGGTGGGAGCCCTGCAAATTCTTTTTTACGGGAGATTCAGAGAATTCGAATGGGCAACAAAGAACCAGGTATCAAACCCAGAGAGGAGCGTCAAAGACAAAAAGAGGGACCAGGGTGGGAAGAAAATCCAAGAGTCAGGGAAGGAATGCATACCCGCTCCTGGAACAAGAACAAACAGTAGAGATGATACATAATAATGGGATTCAGGTGATTAATTTGTCAAATTTGTTATTGTCTAAGGATATGGTCTCGGTATTGGGCAAAGGGATGAGCTTTTACCCTACGCCAAAATGTGACATGGCTAATGTAAAAATTGATTTGTACAGATTTATCAGGAATCTGAAATTGAAAAAATATTTTGCAACTAATCCTGTGAATAAATCTATAGAGCATCAACAAGTGAGTGTGGGTAACCAATCTATTCAAGACATGCAAGATACTGTATTACTTCTTTCAATTACAGAGAATGAACATGATCCACTAACTTTGAGTCAGGTTCTGGAAGAACTATAACACCGTACAGATGCTAGTGTAGATAGTGGTTTGAAACCCAAATCTAGGTGGACACCGCAATTTCCTAGCGGGAATAATATTGAGGTGTTTCACAAGATTGTGATTAATGAACTTGATAAATATGAAAATGTAATGAGAAGTAAGCATAACTCTTTGCCCAAAACCCACAATCTTACGAAAGGTGAACAAACTGCCCTTAAAATGTTACGCACTAATGAAAGCATTATCATAAGAGATGCCGACAAGGGCGGAAATATGGTGGTTATGGAAAGATCCGATTATGAGGCAGAAATATTGAGTCAATTATCTAATGAACAATGCTATGTGAAATTGGCTAATAACCCCATTTTTGAGATAACCCGCATTGTCAACTCAGAACTTAAGAAGTGGAATATCAGAGGCCTACTGAATGATGATGAGTATGCATATTTGAGTATTGTGAAACCACGCTTTCCTTGCCTTTATACGCTCCCAAAAATTCATAAAGATGTCGCTAGACCACCAGGAAGACCGATTGTGTGAGGTATGGGGGGCCCTATGGAAAGAGTGTCAGAATTTGTAGACATCTTTTCACAGCCATATGTATCCAATCTGGCCTCCTACATTAGGGACACCAAACATGTATTGAATGTTTTGGTGGACTTGAATTGGGATGCTACCATGACATTGGTAACATTAGACATGGTATCACTGTATACTATCATTAAACATGACCAGGGATTACATGCTCTTGAACATTTCCTTTATAAGAGACCAATTCAAATGCTGGAACATTCAGACATGTTGATTTCTATGTCACGTCTAATTTTGGAGCATAATGTCTTTCTGTTTAAGAATGAATGGTATAGACAAAGATGCGGAGTAGCGATGGGCTCAAGATTTGCGCCGTGTCTGGCTTGTCTCTTTATGGGAAGGTTCGAGATGGAGCACATCTGGGGTTCCGGGGGTGCAAAATGGCAGGAGTATATTGTCTACTATGGAAGATACATAGATGATTGCCTCATAATCTGGACTAGAAGCAATGATGAGTTGCTAAAATTCTTTGATTATATGAATGATAATCAATATAATATGTCATTCACTATGTTATCTGGCCAGGAGAGTATAGTATTCCTCGATACAGAATTGTTTGTGGCAGATGGTAAAATCAACAGTAGACTTCATAGAAAAAGTACCTCCTGTAACTCAACATTATATGCGACCAGTGCCCACCCTAAAGCTCAGATAAATGCGATACCTTATGGTGAATTATATAGGGCATGTAGAAACAGCAGTAGGGATGAGGACTTTCTTAGCTGTGTCAAAGAAATGGAAGTGCGTTTCATGAATAGGGGCTATCAGAAGGACACCATTTGTAAAGCGAAACAGAGATCACTTAAGCTATGAAGACAGGACACTTTGAAATCCAAGACAGCGAGATGGTAACAAAATGCAATGTGTGAGAATGGTCACCAATTACCACCCTTGGGGCCTCATGTAGGTAACATACTATTTACTGATTCATAAATACCGAATTTTACCGATTCGGTATTTATTTATCGGTAAATAGTATGTAGGTAAATAATCGGTAATTATTACAGATTCGGTAAATATCGGTATTTATGAATCGGTATTTACCGAATCGGTAATAATGCATCCCTTCCCATTCATGAATGGGAAGCCAGTTACTATTACCGATTCGGTAAATACCGAATCGGTAATAGGGGAGGCATTATCATGGGTGGCAGGGTGTCACATTGACACCCTGTTGCACCCCTGATTCGTGCATGTGTGCACATGTGGCGCACATACATGCCCTAAGGGCATGTATGTCTGCCACATGGCACTTTACAAATAGCACAAAAATGCTTTTTGTAAGGTATTCGTCATTTACCATCAACTTGTAGTTGGTGGTAAATAACAAATCCAGACACCAATAATGCACTCACTTGAGTGCCCCCTACATTGCATTTCTGGATTCGGTATTTACCGAATCGGTATTTTACCGATTTCTTAAAATTCCGATTCGGTAAATACCGAATCCAGAAATCAGCCACCTACATCTCAAGTGCCTCAATACCGGTCGGTAACGGGATATTTACCGATTTTAACCGTTACCGACCGGTATTGAGGTACCTACATGAGGCCCTTGGTCCCATAAGATTTATAATATACTTCAAAAACATTGGCATTTATTAACATCGGATCCCACAATAAATGCTCACATTTATAACAAACCAAGTATCTCATATAGAAAAGGTGCTACACTATGTAATCTGATTAGTCCAAGTTATCCAAAAATTAAAAAATCTGACTATACGTGGTTACATAAACTAAACGTAGGTTCTTTCAAATGTGGGCATCGTAGTATGTGCAAGTTCGCAGAACATGGAATATTGGATTTTCAATATAATGGTTCAGCTAAATATAAGATCCACCAACATATTGACTGTTCAACGAAATATGTTGTCTATGCCATACGATGTAAATGCCTTAAAATCTACGTGGGTATTACTATCAGATGTTCAAAAGAGAGAATGGCGGAACACTTTAGAGCTTTAAAAAATCTGGACTTGAGATACCCTCTTGTAAATCATGCTAGGAATTGCCTAAGCCAGAGTGGTAACCTATCCTTTTCCTTTCACAGGATAGAGAATGTTATGGGTGATAACCGTGGAGGCAATAGGGAACTCAAGGTACGCCAATGTGTAGCAAGATGGATATTGAATCTGCGTACTGTGGAACAGGATCTTAATGTTGACTCTGAGCTACAGTATTTTTTGGGGGTACTAAAATGTTGGACATTTCTGTATGAAAAAGATGAATCTATACCAATCTGTTACCTATATCATAAGATATCACTATATGATACTTGGCCGTATGTAACATCGTAATTTTTAATTATGGAATGTTAAGTATAGATCTATTGGCCATTTGAAAGATCTCAAATACTAAATGTATGTCATTTAATGACATCGATAGTGCTACAAAATGCTATTAACGGTTATATGACAAATGCAGAATAATGGCTAGTATTAGATTATGTCAAGTTAGGGAATCTGAATAATGGTTTCCATACAATCTTGTACATCAATAGTAAGACACTAGTAATTATTACAGATATGTAAAAATGTGATATAATGTGCACCATTATTTGGGAACTGTTCAACTATAATATATGTTATTGTAAAAATGATTTATTTAACACTCGCATTGTGCGGTTGTGGTGCTTCTCTCTAATGGGCTAAGCTGCTTCTTGGATACTTCTTCCGTTTCCATCCTATTCCGCTTCTTTTCTTTTGTTATTCAACTGTTGTGAATTGGATATTCTAAGTATAACATTTGTACAGGAATGACTACCTTTGCTCGGTAATCGAATTATAGCCTAAATATTTATGGTTGTGTAGACTTAGTAAGAACAGGTGGTTGTCAATTTTGACTGACATTTTTTTTTAAATCGCTCGGCTAGATTACGATAAGTTTTTATCGTTTCAAGATGGCGCCCGTATTGGGGTAACCATAACACAATGAGTAAGCGTTATTTTGCTCTTCTTTTTTATCTTTAGCTCAATTTGTGATATTAGTTTGGACATCACTGGGATATAATGTGGGAATCATTAATTGTGAAAGATTTGGGTCTTCTTTTTCAGAAATTCTTTATGGTTAACCTTTATAACAGTAATGATAGTATTTATAATAAAGTTCGGACTGGTCGTTAGAAATATCTGTTGGTTAACTACTCGACCTCAAATACTCCCTTTTCAAAAGTTTAAAAAAACATTTTCAGTATTGTGGTACACACTCGTATCGTTCTATAATGGCACTTATTATTGCGGTATTGGTTTGTGAAAGCAAGTGGAAAGTCCGCTTTCAGTTTCCATTATATTGAATAAATAACGTTGGAAACATGGCGCTGGTGCAACACGTCAAAGATTTTGTCGGCAGGACACGCTGTAAACTTTTGTCCTGTTACGGGAGGTGAGTACACAAATAAAGGGTCAGAATTTGTATTTTAAAGTTTGTTATGAGCCAGATGTGGTTTCGGATTGCATATGTTTAAAGAAAGATGTGATTTTAAGATGTTTTCGTAATATTTTGTTAGGGAAATAATTAGGGTGGTTTTGAGTGGGCTTGGTAGTTGACATATCTTATAACGACTTTTTGTGGCTGAAACAATATTGTATCTTTTGCACTAGATGACAATAGACGGGAAGCACTTTGGATATGTATTGGATTTGGATATATTGATTATACAGAATTGACAGTGAGAAGTAAGAATTTCTCTAAACTTTTGGTGAGTGGATGTTTTACCGTTTGAGGGGAGATAAAAACAAGTGATATATATGTGTAATACAATATCAGAATTATAACTTATGGTGACCTTTGGTGTTTTATTCATTAATTTAGATCTTATGAATACGAGTAGTGTGTATACTACATTATCCAACTAAGGTCAGTAGCGCTGTATTGAGAATGGTTTAGCATGCGAGTCTCTCTTGGTAATCTTTTTACTTCAATTTTGGTTTCACGCCCCTCTATATTCACGTCATGGATATTATGTAATTGAGGGCAAGAACATGGTGTGCAGAATACATCATCTTCTTGGTGGTTGGTACTCTATACACGATATGGTGGTAGCCTTCTGTTTCTCATTTTCGTCTTTTCGTTGGAGGTTAAATTAAATTTTATTTAGTAAAGGGAGTTTACGATCATTGAATTATATGTTTAATTTACAGCCCTGAGGAAGTCATTTGGCAATTTACCATTGACGAAACACGTGTTGGCTGTTGGGTTGTACGAACTGAAAACGACAGTACATACGATTGTACTAATTCAAATAAGAATTGGCTGTACTACGTGATGGAATCGTGAACTAACAAGTCTGAGAGGAATCACGGAATTTGAAAATAAAGACTTTGTTTATTACTCTTTTGGACCTTACTACAAATTTAATCTGGAGTTTGATTCTTTCTGTATTACAAGGACATATAATCTGATATTGCTCAGGGAACAATTTGTTTAATTTGTTTGTAGGTTTGAGATGAGTCAGAGATAAGGTAGACGATACATTGAGAGCGGTATAGGGTGAGAAATTGGGTAGTGCATTGGATGTGCTGAATTAGAAGAAAAGTAATACGTATATAGATACATAAGTACATGGAAGGTATATATGCATAAGAAAGGTAGTATATATAGATTAAAGAAGCATTTAATAACTGGCTTTCAAGTGTTGTACTTTAATTTATTTGGTTTTATAGATAGTTATGGTAAAAGATTTATTTATGCATTCACTTATATACATGTTAAAAACAGAATAACGTAACTATCAGTAACGTTATTTTTTAAGCAGAACGAAAATCTGTATTTTTAAAAACAATTATTATGCACGGTTATACAAAGAAATAGAGATATAGGTACATATCTATAGTCCATATAAATGCTTCTATAACGAGAGATATGCTGTATACTTCTGTTTGCGTATGGTGGTTATGTGGGGAATAGCCACTTCTTGAGTAGTTTCCTGAAGATAAGGTGGTTTTCTGTGGATCTTAAGTTGGGGGTAAGGAGTTCCATAGTTCGGCTGCTTGAATAGAGCAGGATATCCCACCCATGTTTTTTTCCTGTACGTTGGGATTTTGAGGCGAGGTGCCACTCTAGAACAGAGGTTTCTTTGTTGAATGCGTTTGATTATTCCAGATGAAGAGTGGTCCTGTTCCATATATCACTTTGTGGGTGATACAAAGCAGCTTGAACATGGGTCTTTCTGGCAACCGGTAACCAATGCTGGGCTTTCAAGGCAGCGGAGATTTGGTCATGTGGCTTTATCTCTGAGCGTAGTCTGGCAGTGGAGTTCTGAATCCGTTGTAGTCTTTTAATACTCGTTAAAAGTGCTCCATGGTAGAGCCTATTAGCATAATCAAGTTTGGACAGAACAAGTGAGATGGTAGCCTGGAGTTTTTATAGTAACAAAGGTTGATCTTGCTAGTTTGCCAACTT
Organism: Triturus cristatus; assembly: GCF_964204655.1. Classification (NCBI taxonomy): domain Eukaryota; kingdom Metazoa; phylum Chordata; class Amphibia; order Caudata; family Salamandridae; genus Triturus; species Triturus cristatus. The sequence goes on along the minus strand of NC_140581.1, from coordinate 434,279,800 downwards.
GGGCATTCATTGATAGCTTGGAGTCTATGATAATTCCAAGGTTTCTTACTACCTTTGATACTTTAGGCAGTGTTACCAGATCATCAGGCCAGGCGGTGAGCGGGTCATAATTTTTCCAGTTACCACATGTATTTCTGATTTGGTAGCATTCAATTTGAGAAGGCTCCACTTCATACATTGATCCACGGCTCTGAGACAACTGAAAAAAGGCGACTTCAAATGTCATTGAGGCATTCCAGTTGAAGGAGCATTTGTGTGTCACCTGCATAGTTATAGCATGTGCGGTGAATCGATTGATAACTACTGGTAATGACTTCAAGCAGATGTAGAAAAGCATGATTATGGGGCCTTGAGGGGCCCGGGCTTTCATAAAGTACGGTTTGGACAAAAAAGGGGGTGTTATGGATAACATTTGCTCTGTTGCAAAGGTAGGATTTTATCCAGTCTATAGCAGTCCCCTCTATGCTGGCTTCGTAGAGTCTTTGAATCAGACTGCCACGGTCAACCGTGTCAAAGGCAGCTGAGGGATCCAAGAGAACTAGTGCTGCAACCCAGTTGTGGTCAACTGCGTTCTTAAAGTCATCCAAGATGGCAACGAGGGAAGACTGTCTATTCCTGGACGGAATCCCATTTGGAAGTCTGAAAGCATGGCATTATCTTCAATGGAGTGTGACATCTAGGTGAATTCTGCTCTTTCGATCAGTTTGCCCAGGAAAGGTTCATTTTTAAGCAGTCTGTAGTTGTCCGGGTTCAGCGGGTCCAAGTTTATTTTCTTCAGTAAAGGCCATATGCATGACTTTGAGTTCTTCTGGAAATATTCCGGTAGATAAGCAAATATTGATGATCCTTCTTACTGGTGTGGCAGCAGAGGTTGTTAGAAGAATTCTCTTGAAGGTTTGTGGTGGACACGGGTCAGAAGGGCTGCCGACTGGCCTGCTTGCTCTGACCAGATCCATAAATTCATCATGCAAAACGTGTTGGAAGGAACAAAGAAGCTGGGTTAGAGTATTCTTGGATTGTTTAGAAAAGGGTCGGTGCCAGTTTGTCTGTGAAATCTTGACTAACAGGATGAGTTCCTTCTAGGCGATTTGGTTTATGAAATTCATTGAGAATTTTATAGAATTCTTTATTTGCACATTTAGCATTTTGATTTCGGTCTCAATAGTACCTTTTCTTAGCTTTTTTTTATAGCGGACATGCATAATATGTTAAGCTTCTGTAGGCGACGTTTGTCTTAATTGGGGTTTATTTTGAGCCAAACATGTTGCGGCTTTCTAATTTGTTGTTTTAGCTCTGTATTTCTTCCAAGGTGCAAGTTTTCTATAGTTGTGTCATTTTTAGTGGCATTAGGATATCAAAAGCTTCCTGTAGCCACTCAGTTTTTTTAACAGAATTTGTGTTTAGATCTGTACTGCATATTAGTTGCGTTTTTAAGTGTTCCAAACTGAGTTTGTTCCACAGTCGATAGGTGGATGCACGCAAGGTGGTTTTAAGAGCGTCACTTTGTGTTAATTTATCTTGGAAAGCAAGCAAATGGAGGTCTGACCATGTGACTGGAATCATTGTTTGAAAGGTAACTAGTTCTGTGTTAGCAAAAATGACATCTAAGATGTGCTCAGTGATGTGTGTGGAAGATCTGATGCAGGTTCAGTTTGTCTAGGCCAGCGATGATTGTTTTCGGATGGGGCATATTGAGTTTGTCAAACCAAACGTTAAGGTCACCCAGAAAACATAGGTTGGAGTCTAGTGGTATCAGGTTTGAAACCGTGTCCAGAAGTGTGTCTGGGAATGTTGCTTCTCTAGGTGGAGGTCTGCAAAGCAGCAGGAAGTTACAGGAGGAGGACTGTAGGATTGCGTCTGGTGAAAAGGGCCTCACAAGTTTTTATGGAGACATCATCCGCTTAAGTGTTATGCAATGTTTGTCTTAACACAACAGCTACGCCACCTCCTCTTGCCTATATGATTTTGGGTGATTGTCTGATAGCCTAGAGGAACCGTTTTATGCAGGACTGGAGCCATATCATCTCCCCAACCATGATTCAGTTATGAATAGTATGTCAGGTTTTGCGTCAGTGAGAAGGTCATAGATGTGATATTTGTTTTTAGAGAGCGATCGAGCATTTATTAGTAGACAGTTTAGAGAATGGGCTTTAGTGATAGTGTGACTTTGTTTTGTAGAAGAGTGAGCAGTATTTTGTGGGCTTGTAGCAGGTGTGTACTTCGTGTTGGTATTAGCTGCGAGGATAGCAATTGGGTAGCTGTTCTGCATCTTATTCCTCGTCCAGCTGGCTTAGAAGGCATTTTGAGTCTACATGTGTAGGGTGGTAGAGTGTATTGGTGCAGTGTGTGGGTTTTGTAGTGTAAACTTGTTGTGCAGTAGACATGGAGATGCGAATGTTGTGAGGAGTGTCATGTTGCTTATTTTGTTTGCGTCTGTTTAGGGGGGGAAGATGTACGAGTCAGATGTGCTGGTGCAGCATGCGGGTCATGAAGTAAGGTTCTAAATTGTCCAATGGATAAGAGGGAGTTGCTGTATGTGTGTTAGGTGTGGGGGAAGAGAGAAAGCTTGGTATTGGCGTTGGTTCAATTTTGTGGTCTGAAAGGTGGGTGTATGTATGTGATTGAAAGTATTAGGTGTTGCGCGTGAGATTTTGTTGTGCTGGCATGCGTTATGTTTTGTTTTTGAGGAGTTGTGAAACGAGGTGCTGATGTATTTGTTTGTATAGTATTGTTTGTGAGAGGAAGTAGTAAGGTAAAGGGGTTGTGATGTGTTTGTGAGTGTATGTTGTGTGTAAGAGGGGATGAAGTAAAGTTGAGTGTCTTAGACTTCATTAGTTCAAGAAGTAATGTGTGGTGCAGTGGAGTGTAACTGTTGTGTTTTGTTAGTGGTAGAAAGAAGATGAGGGTGTTGGTTGAAATTATGGAAGGCGGAGTATAGGTTTGTTAGTGACAGAAAAGGGGTTGGTTAGGAGTAATTGTAGCAGGGAGTGCATGTCTGGATGGGATATAGTGAAGTAAGGTATGGATTTGAGTTGTTAGTGATGAGTGAATTTGGTTAGTGGTACAGGATAGAGTTGTGTACTGTTTGTAGGTGCTGGTGCAAATGTATGAGATCTGGGTTAGAAGGATGTAAAGGTTTGCTTTCTGGAATTTTTTAGTGGGTGCGGAGATATTGAACTTTATTTTGGGTTAGTTTGTAGTAAATGAGTAGAGTACATGAGCTGTGAGTGTATTACTCTGGTTGTGGATAGGGTAGGGTGGGTGCTGGTGTATAGGAGAGCATTTATGTCCCTAGTCTCGAACAGGCTCAAACAGGCAATTGCCCTTGTCCTCTCCACCCTTAGCCTCGATGACAGGGCTGAGACGCCCTGAACACTGGCCTTAAATAGCCCTAGTAATCAAGTGAGCCCTTCAGCCAATGGGAACTCTAGCCCTAACCCTAATCAATCTATCAGGAAGGCCAGACGGAATCTTCACGGAGGCAGAATGAAGCTGAATTCCCAATGCCCACCTCCCGGAGCTAGCTGCGTTGACTCAACTGCTCCAGGCAGGGGGAAAGGGGAAGTGGACAGAAAAGAGACACTCGTGCAAAACTGGCTCCCTCTTCGTCTTTCAGTAATTGCCCAGGAAGACCTAATGCACAGAAGGGAACAAAATTCCATTCAACATTCTAACTGGTGTTATTAGACAATGTGCTTTCCCCTGGACCTTTACCCTACCAGTTCCTCTGCAGGAGCTATGCCTCTCTTTATTTTCCCAGTTCGATGATCACTGGTTTTGTTCTACAGGAAGACCTAATACACACATAAAAGAACTGGTTAGGTCTTATTCATTTCTTCAATTCTTATACTCTTCTTACCCTTGTGCCCTCTTACCAATTCTCCCAGCCTTCCTTGCCACTCTGGTTGACAAACTGACTGGAACAGAAGTTTTAGTCTAAGCTGCTTCCTAGGTGAAGAATGCAGTTCACTGTGTCCTTCTTGCGTTACTTGGATTACGCGCAAAAAGGGACAGGGTAGGGTAGACAGAGGAAGGTAAGAGTAGGTAAGTCGCAAGGAGGGTTAGGGTAGAAGCAAACAGATGAAGAACGGTTTTCATCGACTGAAGTTCAGGTGTGCTCAAGTCTCTCTGCTATCTGCTTACTTGTGTGGTAGTTCTGGTGCTCTCAAATCTCTCCGGTAACGGCTTACTTGTGTGGAGTTATCTTCAAATACTGCAGCCGGTCTCCTTCACTCGACGGTAAGCCTACCGGAGTAAGGAGACCCTGGAATTACCTCAAATATCTTCGGAGACGGCGGAGTCAAGTTACTCTCCCACTCTGGGTTCTATCTCTACTTGACCAAGGATTATATTGGCTCAGACTAATTCAGAATTACTCCCTCACTAATGTCTCTAACTACACCTAGAGACCTGCTATGACCAAAATACATTTAATTACTGAGGGAAACTTCGAGTCGAGGAGCGAGAACTAAAGCTACCTCACTCGACTGTGACTAAATTGAAGTGCGCGGCAAAACGCGCTCCGTGAGCAAAAGAAGTCTCCTCTCTCGCGAGACTTCGTAACTTCATTAGTTAGTAAGGAAAATTGAGCGGCCATCTTAGAACGGAGTCCATAGCCTTTAGACACTAGTCCAGTAATTGCAGAGGGAAGGTTTCACCAACACCCGATGCTGTCCCACTGTCTTACGCCTTGTGATAATGACATTCAGATCCTTCCTGACACAATCACAGCACAAACCCTAAGCCCTAGTTCCAACAGCCTATCAGGCACCAAGCCCTAAGCCCTACGTCCAATAGAAAGCCTAGCCCCCAGCCCTAGTCGCAACCTGGTCCCAGCAGCCAATCATACAGGAAACCCTCAGCCCCAAGTCCAATGGAAAACCTAGCCCCATGAACCAATCCAAAACCCAAAATCTATCCACCAATCAGATCAATAACCTTGAGCCCTGTATCAATAGAATCACTAACCCAGGAACCAATCTGCACCCTCAAATACTCAACCAATGAGAACACTATCCCTAATCCAATAGAAATACTAGATACAACCACTAAACAGTGCACACATGTAGCATCCAATAGCAGCCTATGTAGGGTCCCTGCGACGTCAGGCAATGTTTGCTGGCCAAGGGGGCTGGATGCAGGACCTCAATTCATAATCTCCTAGGAGATAGACAGGCTAAATCCACACAATGCTAAGAGGCAAACCACATTGACTGACCTCAACACCAAGCTGGCAGAAGAGAAAATCCACTTCCTGCATGTCTTAATCCTTGTCAATTCCCTGTCTGGAGTGAAAGCATTAGGGTTGACGTTTGCTGGTGGAAGCTTGACCACCAAATACTCAGGAGTATGATGCTGTAAAATTAAAGTCTGGGTTTACAGGTGGGTAAAAGTAAGACTTCTCCCAAGTAGACGGAAGGGTGTCACAGTCAGGGCTTCATTAAATGGAAGCAAGAGCTCAGAGGAGGCTCGCCCAGGGAGAAAAACCCCAGTGAGGGTATTTATTTTGACAAGTGAAAGCATGTGTAGGTCCAGGACTCCAGCTGCATGTCTAATTACAACAGCAAATTATGTACTCTCCTCTATAGGGGTAAAAGGAGATGAAACCGACCCTATGTCAGGGGAGATATCCAATCCACTGGCCTCCTGAAAGTCTGTACAGATATTATCATGTTAACAAGAAATTGAGCCAAAAAGGAGAAAAAAAACCTTTGAGAAAGGCTTCATGGGAGAGGAAATGTTTTTTCTCAGTCGGAGCGTAAGGGAACCAGGTGCGCAGGAGTGGAGAGGAGTCAAGGTATGTTCCTGTCAGGGTTGAAGAGAATACAGCTTGAGGTTAGGCAACAAAGTCTGAAAAGGCTCAACCTCCAGTGCTAGGATCAACACAAGTGGAGAAGGAACCAAAGCAGATTTAAGAGCCAGCATAGTAGTCTGCACAGGAGTCGGTGTAAAGCCAGAAGCGGGTTCGAGGGGCACAGATTGTGCAGAGGACGGATCCACCGCTGGTAACCATACTGAAGGCCCTTAGAGATCCTTACGGCCCAAAGGAGAGCCAGAGGGAAAGAGAAGAGTGCCTAGCATGGCCTCTTTAAAGACCTTTAAGTGCTGCGGCTTCTCTGATGGCCAAAGAAATTTGGGGTACAACTAAACTAGTTGCGGTATCACCATCATGATTAGGAGCCAGATCAGTCGGCAACAAAGTTCTCCTGATTTCTCTTTTGAGACAGTGGTGGGATGGGGTTGAGTGCATCTTCAACTTTTTTGCTGCTGCTTTGATTTTGACATCAGACTGCGAAGAGGAACTGTTGCAGAAATGGCCTCAAGAGGGGGAAAAAGTCTGCACGCTCTACTTGTAGCAGGAGTGGAACTTAAAAGAGGTTTGTGACTTCTTTAGGTGTTTGAAAACATCCAGCTTCCCTTCATGGTTCCGCACTGCCTTTGGGTGCATAAGTGCTCATTCTTCATAGGCACATGATGTGCAGCATTGTCAAACAAGTTTACGGCAGTCATGGCACAGTTTGAACCCTGCATTCTTCGGTGGTGTCATCGTTCCATTGCATACTGGAAAAAAGGTTTGGAATGAATTTATCTACTGACAAAAAGGGAATAGCGCTCTGGATCAAAGTTCAAAGGTGCGGAAAAGAAGGAACCAAGGTTAGTGCACACCTTCCAAGCAGCATCTCACTGTTACTTAGTGGTTCTTAAGTTTTGTGAAAAACAATCAGAAGGTTTGCTTTTTCAATTACAGCTGCTCAGAAGGGGAACCTGCTTCTGGTTTCACACAAGCCAGAGTAAAACCTAAGATCAGGAGACGCCCGAGGACCAATCTTCTATCCTGGTGTTTAACAATGATTATTCAGTAATTGTAGCAGGAGTGCATACTGGTACCTTAGGGAGGCTGCATGTTGCACTCTACAAAAAAAGCAACCATAACTAGACATAAAACATAGCAAGCTGGCCACTATGTGCAGCTCTGTTCTGTCACTTCTGGGGTGGAAAGAGGTGGACACGGAACTGACGGACACAACCTAGCGGCACAAGGGAGCACTGCTGTAAAACATACGGATCTAGTCTGGCACCTGGAGATTATTTAATGGTGAAGAATCCAAGTACATCAATCTGCTTTCATTCTCAGAGCAGTAGGGAAGGCATTTGGGCTCGCCTTCATTGTCAAAGCCCGCACAACAAGACTTTCTGGAGTCGAGTGCTGGGTCAGGAAGAAAAGATCACCCAGAGCAGGCCTATGATGCGCCTAGTGATGGAGTATCTTACCAGCAGCCCCAAACAGTTTCAACCACACTGCAGTCAGAGTTCATGTCAGGCTTAAATTAAAAAGCAGGAAAGGTTCTAAAGTTGAAAAGTGTCTGTTAGTAGATCAACTTCCCTCCGAGGCCTTACAGACTACTCGAAAGGAAGCGCTTTCCTCAGTGTGTAAGCAATAGTGGAAAGTCTAATGCAGTCAAAACCACTAGCACTCTGAAAGTCTACATACAGATCACTATCAGTATAATGTGGGAATAACAAATTGGCCGCATCATCATTCTCATCATGTGTAACGTTCTGAAGGTCTGCATAGGTATCTGAACCAAATATGGCTACAAAATACTGGTGCTGAAGCAAAGGTACTTCCACAGAATCCCCCTACATCACAGACTGTACTTTAGCAACCTCACAACTAAACCTTTGTCATGATCCAGCTGAAAAATGCTCCGAAAGTGAGGTTGGTTCCGTATTTGGAACCAGGGTCTTTGGAGCCAGAGCCAGACCACACGGAACCAGTGTGGCTTTCAGTAATGGAGTGAAGTCGAGGTAGGGAGGGTGTTCATATCACAAATGTCGTCAGTTGTTGTCAGGGAAAGCCCTGGAGTTTAGGTCGGACGGATCCACAGAGCCTGATGCAGCTCCAGAGGACAATGAATCATTTGGAAAAGTTGCAAGATTGCCTTTTAGAAGGACCTTACCTGTTGCAGAGTGGAAAATGTCACAGGAAATATGAGGCAAATCTGCTCCAGCTGTGGAATGGAGTCGGAGTAAGACTTTCACTGTGCTGTTTGATCTTTGCCTGGAGTGGCTGCAATGGGGAGAGGACTCCCGTCTGGACTTCTTGGGTTTGCACCAAAAACTGTCCTTGGACTTCATCCTAGACTTAACATAGGACAAAGGCCTGGACTGGGATTTGGAGCGGGAACAAGCCTTGGATTTATATTGACCAGTCTCATTTCTTGTGCTCCACAAAGTACACATGTGCCTACTGCCCCCTGGTGACCTTCGGATGCTTCAGGGAGTAAGTGGCAGGAATTTGAATCATGCTTGGAACAGACACACCAAAAACAGACAGAAATGTGGGTCCATGACTGATATCTGCTGCGGTCAGGTGCAGCATGGCTTGAAGCCTGTATTCTTTTGGGAAGGGACATCCATAGCACACCATAGCTGCCTAAGCCTTTTGAAAGTCTGTAAAAAAACAAAAATCAACAAGTTCTGGAACAGAACCACAGATCTGCCCCAAAGAGCATGAAAAAAAATGTCTGCGCATGAGTGTGGAGTCCATTATTGCTTTTGGAGTTCGGACTAGGCAGCAGCAACGTCCAAAATCACAACCTATTAGCATGTGAAAGTAACTGCCAAAACTGTTTCCGGATTCAGTTTAGCATCTGATGGAATTCAAAAGGGGAGTAATCTGCGGTTAGAAGTAGCCTTCAGAACAATAGGTTTTATGTTAAGTGTATCACTCTAGAACTATATTCTATATGTACGTATTTTCCATATATGCTTAACCAGAATTTGATTTGTTCAAGGTGCAATAATGGGTAGGAATCCAATAGGAATGTAGTCTAAGTGCTGGTCAAATGTGATGCGTGTAAAAATACAAATGATATATACCTCACAGATAAAATGTTAGTTTATAGCTATTATTACTCCACAAGAAAAGGTATGATTAAAGCAAACAAAGCTTGTTTTCAAAACAACCTTTATTCTGTTTGAAGGCCTAATACAATGTTTGAAAGCAACTTAAACAAGAAAGAGCTTTATCAAAGCTATAGCTCAAACAAAATTTCAAGGAGGCACAATTTCAATACCTTGTAAAGGCAAATTACAGCTTACCGTCCTATCCTCCCAAACAAGACCAATTTATTATTTTTTAAACAAAGAAGGTTTTAATGTTGTAAAAACATTTAACAAACAAAACAGTTTTTTATTTGGAACATGATTAAAAAAAAAAATAGCAGCATCTTGGGCAGCTAATGCAGTCGCATGGTGACAAATGTAATGCAAGTTTATAAACCAACACACTTCAAGTTAAAGTTTACTAGCAATGCGTTAGACTCGTGATTATCTTTGTTTACAAAATTTGGCAACATTCTGAATTTTGTCCCATGTGAGGCATTGTGCTTTGAGTTGCCCATTACAAGAATGAGCAATATGAGCCTGAACGGTTTCAGGACTGCCTTCCCCAACAGAATACCATGCATAGCAAAAGCACTATGTTACAAACAGCAGACATTTTCCTCAAAAAAGGAAAATGGGTAGAATTTCCTTCCAAGCACACGGCCACAACAGCTTATTTGCACAGAAGTTTTGATTTTCCAACAGTGGGGCATATTCACTTTGGTGCACAGCTTATCTGGGAAAGCATGTTCAGTCAGGTGATCTGATATTGAATGAGTAGAACTAACAACACACAGTTCTTGCCTCCGTCAAACCTCTTATTAAAGAAGATATCATAAATGATATGACAGTTTGTATGCTGACCAACCTAAACAGTAGGTACCTTTACAATTGATGGTTACAGCTGCGTAAGCACACGTAACAAATGCACTCATTTAGGTTAGAAGCAGTTGAGCACATTTAGCAAAAAAAGATATGCCGGCTGTCTGTCATATTGTATTACATATGAAAACAAAGGATGAAGCAGCATGAAGAGCAGTAGTACATTTAGCAGCCTTATTCAGTTGCACTGCTTTAACTGTGGGAGTAGCTTGTAATACAAAAAAAAAAAAAATACAGAGTTGGTGTTGGAGTAATCTTCACCAGATTACCACTTTTTCGTTAATTGGGTTGCTGTCTCTATTGGAACCTGTATGGTAAGATTACATGCAGGGAGCTTACATGACCTAGACCTTTTCCCTCTTTCAAATGTATAGCTGGAAAACTGTTTATTTTTGGTTTGTGTAGTGTAGTTCAGTTACAGTCTTACTTGTCCTTCTGGCAGCAATGCCATTTGGCCTACAGCTAGTGCCTCTGGTAGATACATAGAGTAAGAAGTGTGCTGCTGCACGTGGTCACATGCAATCAGGGCAAAGTTCTAATAGATGTGTTTTCTAAAATATAGGTTGCGGTTTCACACATTGCAATTAAACGCTAGGTTTTAGAAGTGAAGATGTTAGCAGGTTAAGTTGGCATTTAAAAATAAACCTAATAGGTGACAAAAAATAAAGACACCCGTGACAGCAGTTCAGAGGGTCTTTTCTAACTACCGGGCAGAGAAAATTATGACCAGTGTCCAGCAGGATGTCACACAGGTCTAAATGTGGATCCAAATTTTAAGTGGAACCAGAAAAATGAAAACCTATTGTCTGTACAGTCTTCGAAGCTAAAGACACCATACCATCTCTTTCCTTAAAGATCGTGCAAGGGCAAAGTTATCCTTGAACCAATGTACCAGCTTGTTCCAGATAGTTATTTCACATCATCATGGTTTATAGCAAATACCACCCGAATGGAACCATTTTAACAACTGCAGAAAAAATAACATTATGCACGTGGGTGTGTCACTGAACCAATCCAAAAATTTTTACAATTCAGTTCCCCATCAAGATCGTAACCCAGTGACCCTAAAATTGTACGTAATATTTGTTTATGACAAATGCAAATTGCTTGGAAATTTCTTATGGCAGTGTACAAAAACAGGTGTCAAATTATTACAACCAATTTGCCCACGTGTTACCTTATTTAGACATGCAAATATATACCGAACTGATCACTGTTTAAAGAAACAAAGACGCATGAAACAAACATAGGTGGGACACTGATAAAGTGGAGGGGTGTTTTGATTCACTGTAATGCTATGGAAATCGGCATTTGCAAGCATATTTGAAAAATAGTTAGTAGAATATTGGAAGTCTCTATGGATGAATTATGAACTGGGCTCTTCCTCCTTACGGATGAGCACGAGAGGAGAGCAGAGCATTAATTTTGTAAAAGTTAATTTCCAAAGGAGCAACATTAAGTTCACAAACATAATCGTGAAAAAAGTTTATAATTTGTGCCAAAATGTCAACATCACTCTGACTGGTGCAATGCAAGCTGCAACCCCATGTAGCAGGTGTCTCTCAAACATAAGCCTGTGAAGCCAACACCTATCTTGTTGCCCTACATTCTTTGAACAATGACTTCTGGTGAGTGAACAGAAAAGGTTTTTTTGAAAATAGTCCACATGTCCTTTCCGCAGAAACAAAGTTTCTGCAGTAAATAAAAGCTGCAAACTGAAGTGAAAACAGTTAATCCTTTGAACTCCTCTTTACTGAATTACCCATGCTATTAAGGATTCCTTAATGCATATGGTCAATAAAGTGGAAGCGTTGACGAAAGCACTTTTTCTCAGATTCAAGAAAGACTTTTATGGCAAAAATCCAACTTGAAGGAAAATTTAAATGATCTGTATTTGTATGGTAGTATTACTATTAAAATACTTTGATTAATTCAGTAGACAGCACGCAAAACTGAGTTAATGCTTGAAATAAGTTTGCTTTTTTATTTCACTGAAACCCCTGTTGATTCAATTGATCCTTGCTAAGCGGATTAAAAATCGAATTCTAAGAATAACAGAGCATCCACTAGAGTTTGTAACAAATCTCTAAATCTGCCATTTATAGCCTACAGTAATCTTGCTCCACAGGAGCAGAAAAAACGATGGATAATGTTGAAGATTTAACTTGCAGTAACGGCCAAACCCCAAACAAATTTGCCCTGAAGCTGGAATTCTCTTAACATTGTATTTAAAGTTGCAACCACATAGGTTACAATCTACATCTGTTCATGATGCCGATATGGTCGCTGCTTAGCCATAGAAGAGAGAAAGCTCCATCACCTAAAGTAGTTCTGGCCAGAGGCTAGTTGAGAGACACTCATTAAGTGATTCAGGGAGGTAAGCAATTTCTCTTGATGAACATAAAGAGCTCTTTTGATCTTTTTTAATTCATGTACACTCTAATACAATTTGCCACATGTCCCCGGATGGCTAAGAGCTCTAAAAGCCATATTAAAAAAAAAAAAAAACGCATGGCATGTTTTTCCAAGAGTAGATAAACCAGAAAATATTCTACCAACACTCTGTGAGGGAAAACACTGAAGTACCATTATCTAAAATACTCTCACCTCAATATAATTGGACTCCTACAAATAAAATGCTCGGTTTGGGGAGCACTTCAGATTTTCAGGCTCTGCCTCATTATATTTTTTATGAAAGAAATAGGTATTTTGAGATTTTTAACAAACGCTTCAGCTGTGTTAATAACCAGGTTGTCTACATGGCAAGACTGTAGAGATTTAACGTTTCATTTTAAAGCCAATTTCATACTGGCATGTGCATTTAGGTAAAAATACAAAAAGAACATTAACAAAACTATACGAAAGACATTTAGGCATCAGAAAAAAAGAGAAGAAAGCTTATCTTAGTGATACACTGAAACGAGGTACAGGTTAAAGTATAATAGGCATTGCATAGCACTGTCTTGGGATTCAGCCTTTAGCAAAACAGAAAGAAAATAGACACGGTATGGTGTTAAGTTCCATCTATTCGATAGCTAGTCACCCAGTACTATGTACATATTTTATATACTGTATGCCATTCCTGTTTTTCTTCAGTCTTAAATAGGCTCTAAAAACAGGCCTTTGTCTTGAAGTCTAAATAAAACACTTCGTGGCACTTTTGCTATCAAAGCAATTTTTTCCAGCCGACTGTAGCCTTGCAGTTTCTTTAAAGTGTCCCTTACAAGCGAAAAGTGCCATTCTGCTACATATGTTAATAGACCATGAACCAATCCCCGATGCTGCTGTGTACCTGGAACAAGCACGGATCCGGAGGAGGTGTACACAGGAGAAATCCTCTGACGGAGCTCACAGAAACAAGTCATGTCCTGGGCCTGTAAAGCTTCCAAAAGTGAGTAAACAAGCACCATTGTGAAAGGCCTCCAAAGTCTCCTCAAGGAAGATGCATTTCAGCATCTTCTTCTCTCGCTGTGCGTTTCCAGAAAACAAGCACGTTCGAGCAGACACTTACATTCACAGCTTAACACTGGTCCATCTCCCAAAGCCAGGATGAAATCTCCAATCCCATCTGCTTTGATACTGCAGCTCCGATCCAGGAGTCGTGCTCAATGGGTGGACGGGTTTCTTCCTCGTGGAGGCCACCAAAGTTTGAATTAGAACTCAACACAGCGCTTCAAGTCTTTCACCGCCTCTGCTGTGCATATACTGGGTACGCTAGTGTGACGTTTAACGAGTCATTGTGCTGCAAGAGCGACGTGTGCTGGTAGTGCAACACCAGTTCTTTCAGCGAGCCATACAAATTGTAAGGCTCTGCAAATCCATACCCACTGGGAGTCTTGTTTATCACACAGTGCTTGACTTCGCCCTCCGCGCTAAAGAGAAAACAAGAAAGGAAAAGCACAGGTCAATGTAAGAGCTGAGCTGCTGCAGCACAAAGGCTATTAACCAAACAGTTACTAATATACTGGAACTTGCAGTAGAACATTATAAAAGTAATGGGCAGCTCATCACGCTCTAGAGAAAACGTACAGGCAACGAAACAGACTAGTATTCGTGGCCACCGGTCATGTGTGGGTAAGTAACTTTGCCACCGCAGCACAGGCTAAGCATACAGGACTGTGGTTTGGAAGCACAAATATTGGAGAGAACTGCTGTTTCAGCTAATAGCCTGGGAGTCTGCCTAATTTGTCTTTGACAAGATTTGTGAGACTATTTAAAGCTACAATAACAGCGCAGCAATAGAAAGATTGGCAGATCAGAAGTGAACCGATCTCTCAAATCAAAACTAAACATCCTTTGTGTTCTAACTCCTCTTTGGACCCTGCCTCCAGACACATTCCGCTCACTTTCTCAATCTACTCATCAATATATATTTAGAAATTGGTCTTCATATTATATTATCCGTAGCCTACGGAGTTACAATTGCTTGCTTGATCAACCTTACTGTAAGGTCAACTAGACTCGAAGATTCTTCAATACCACACTTCCTCCTCTCATTAGGCGTTATTCCACATGCCAGGTTTTAGCTATATTCTGCTGGCTGTCCATCCCAGATTCCAGGTGGCCTGGTAATGATTTCTGATCGTACAAGGCACTGAATCCCGACTGGGTGGAGTCCACGCTATCTAAGACAACATACATTTACATTTATATTCGGACCTATAGCTAGGTTATGTATGGCACTATGGACCGTGGTATCACTGTTGACTTGGGCTAGGAGAACCCTGTGATGGGAACCCCACACCTACACAACTGCTTCCATCTTAATTCTAGAGTATCTTTATCTGCATTCTATTGTTCATACTCTCAACTACAGCTTCTTGTACTCCAGTTCCTTAAAGTCTCTCACCCGTGAGGGTCAGCGCCTTGAGACCCTCACGGGTGAGTAGCGCGCTTTATAAACCCCTGATTGATTGATCTTATTCACTTCTTACCAGGTGAGGGATTCAAAGTTACTGCTCTATGCAGACAGTAGAATGCCTTCCTTCCCATTATGTTCTAGAACTCCATTTCAAAGTGTTCAGTCCTCACCCTTTTTAAACAAGGATTTCTAAAGGCCCAAACCGTCTCAAAAACAGGAGCAGACATCCAGATTCCACAACACGATCCCAAAGATTGAAGGTTTCCCGATTCTGTTTCCGTTCACAGGTCATCCCTCGCACAAGCTTCACACCCAAAACCTAAACTGTGCTTATCGCTAGGTTTTGAAAATTCTGTTAAACTACACACAATTGAGGAATAAATCCGGGATACTTACACCACAGAACAGGCGTAGCATCCCGGTTTGCTACTCTCCCGCACCAGGAATGTTCCGTCTCGCTTCCCTCGCAGCAGGCTGTCAGCTTGAACTCGGTTGATATTGCCCACATTCCATGAGCGCTCATCGTGGTGAGGCAGGTCTTCGTCATCCTCCACTACGGAGTATTGGCTAAAGAAATAAAGACATTTTTGTGATGACATGAAACTTATGGTAGTAAAGCATTTCAGGCTTCCCCACGACCAGGTAGCTCTTTCATTTTGATGTTTTTAGTAGTTCTACGCAGTGCTTTGTTCTACTTTCCAGTAACTTTACAGCCCTGACTTAATCCAACAAGGACGCTTCAATACACAAAACAAAAACCATATGCAAGCCTCTGAGGATAAGCTCAGCACTTCGTGTGCATTCGTTGCCCCACTGCATTCCTCACTCGCAGTGGGTAACTGCCTTGCATTTAGGCCCCTTCTTTTGCCTTTTAAAGAGACTGATAATCAGCACATCCTTTAGCTTGCATCCGCTTTGATGATGATCATTTTTTACCAAATTGTTTGCATGATGCAGGTTATTTTTCATGAGGGATAAACCTCTACTAAAGTCACTGAATTATTTATAATTATTGCAATCGTTATGCATTTCAAGCACGCTAACTCCTCTTCTAGTCATGGCTCATAAAAACTAAGTTCTTAGGTGTGCTGACTATATCCAATCATTTCATTTTGATTGCATTCTGCAAACATGTTCAAGCTCATTGTATGCTCCCTGGTCTCGGATTCTCCTGTGTCACAACCCATCATATCCACTTGCTATACTATCTAGGACAGACACTTCTTATAAGCAAAAGGTAACAGCCTTCCTCTGACCCACTGCTAGGCAGGAGTGAATAAACAACTGTAAGAAGACTATAGACACTTACTCTTCTGTGACTTCACTGCCCAGCCACTCATTCAATAGCTTCTGGCGAACACCTTTCTGAGTTAGCCACCTAAAAGTGAAACAAACACGTGAGGAAGTGAGGTGGCATCGTAAATACAGGTAAAGGTATGGGCACATTTTCAGAACAATCAACGTGGGAACATGAAAACACCCTTACATCAAGTATTGATCTCTGAGCTTTCTCAGCTGGATGAGGTCTGGTTTAATGCTGTTCATGCGCTTGTCAATCTCTCGATAATCAGCCGCTTGCTTCTTGAGATCATCTTCGAGCCTTCGTTTGCTATCCACAATTTCACTAATTCGTGACTTCAGCTTTTCGTAGTTGTGCATGATCCTGAAAAGAAAAAAAAGTCATTTATTTTATTATGTCATAAGCATTCAACAACTGCGATTAAATTTCACAAGCATGCAAAGTTGGAGTCCCTTGCATAAAACGCATTTTGTTTGTTATCGCAGAACCAACAAAACCTGGGCACATTTTCAACCTTGGTCTTATGTGTGGTTTGAATGGAAAGACTGTGCTGACTTTACTTTCTTAGAACATGGTGACCTAAGTTGAGTCATAATGTGTCTTGTTCCTCTGCAGACCTAATATAACCTAACGCGTTTCCTTTAGGCCTGGTTCTTTCAAAAGATCATTGCTTGTATGCCTATTCATGGAATTCTGTGCTACCACAGAACTCCATCACTGGTCACTCAAGCTATTCAAATGGTAACTCTAGTTATTTAGATAACCAACTGTGTTTGGATCTGAGGCGACCGGATAGTCAGAAAAACTGGCAACACACAATAGACATGAAGGTTGGCAGATTACATTTTTTTTTACAGGTGGGAGGAAATGGACTGAGTGGGGACACATGGGATTCGTACAATGCAGAATTTGGAAATCAGAACACATTCAGAAGGTCAAAATTCAACGACAACTGAAATTGTGGTGCGTATTGATTTATAAATGTATTAAAATCCACTAATACGAACAAATTAATTCTAATTCTACATTTTATATGCAGCCAAACATCTCACACTAAACAAACGATGTGTCCATTCCTTTCTATTATGTTATCTTGCAACTCACACCTGCATATTATTTCACTAGCATCATGCAACAGTGATTATACATTTCTGTTATGACCGATATGGTTACCTCTGTATTTCTTTTTCGTTTCCTTCACGTTTAAACTTCTCGATATATTCCTTGCTATACTTTTCCTGGGTTTGGCACTGTTCTTCAAATATTTTAATTGTTTCATTAAATGCTTCAATGGCAGTTCTTTTCATTTGAATTTCCTGGAAAGAGAAGCAAGTACATTAACGTGCGTCTGAATAACGGAACATGAGAAGAACAATCCTCTTTTGGAACATTTGGGACTTCAATGGACTTTATTCTTGACAACAGGATTAGAGGCTAGTGTAAGAACGTCGTACAGGCAATACATTCAGAGAATCCCAAGAGAGCCATCACTCTTAGAAACAAGAACATCTCAATGTGGAAAGCACAGGCATGAGAGTTACAGAGGCTTCCTCATTGACCACGAGAAGCCTGAAAGTCATGCCCCAATTGCTTGTACTAAGGATTATACAGAATTGAACAGGACTGTACCAAAGAATTCCAAGGCAGGGACAACAAGGATCTACTTGTCAATGTTACTTCGAACTGCAGCAATCTCCCTCCTTTATCTAATCATCCACGAGGTTATGCTGACTATACCATCACAAAGAATACCACACAATCTGATCCCATGGAACAAATGAACAGGAGACATGGGGGGTATCATGCACAATAAATTAGCGTTCTTACTAGTTATGCCCCCCACGGGTGAAGTGTGTGTCTATGTATACTATATATATCTCAAGACAATACCCTTTCAGGCTTAGAGTGGCACGTAAATTATGCAAAAAAAGGAAGTAAGGAAATCTGGGTAGTTCTCAAGTTTAGCTAGAGAGTAGCTCCTTTATGTGGAGCCCCCTTTAACCTCACCAACAGTCTGAATCTGTTCACCTCAAATGTTGCTTTCAGTAGCATAGTTTTTTTTAAGCATAGGATTGTCATACATGCTGAGTTAGAGTGCCAAAAGCCTTTTGCCATTTTTATAGCAAAATGTTTAAGCATAGTATTCGCAAATGCCATCCATGCCGAGCTGAAAAATGGCAAAACCTTTTATCACTCCAGGCACAGTATTACAGCTTTGAATTGACAGAATATCACCCTAGACAACCCAGAATTAATAAAAAACACCCGACATATGATTCACTCTACTTAGCATATCAGAGAGGCAAAACTTGGTCAAGACAGAAGGGAGCGAACTATACAAGTGAAGACCATACACTTTCAGGCTGAGTGCTGCATAAAATATGTAAAAATGGAAACAAGGAACTTTGGCGAGTACCCAGGTTTAGGTGGAGAGCAGCTCCTTTATATGGAGCACCCTACAACACCACAAACACTCTGAATATGCTCACCTCAAATGTCTGTTTCTCAAGAAGAGTTTTTAAGCATAGGATTAGCACAGTGCCATCCACATCTGTCTGACGAGCAATTATGAGGGTGAAACCAGTCGTAGGGTTAGTGCCCAGAGGTGTCAGGTTATGCAGTCAGTATGTTTTGGAGTAAAATACCTTTTTTGACAGCAACACAAGTGTATGCAGTTTCTTTCAAGAGTAAGCAAGGCGTTTTGTTATAATTACGGAAAAATTGAGCCTGCTGCGTATCGCCGCCACTGTGGCTCATACATTTCTGGTTTGTGGGATGGATAGCTATCTAGATATATACATAAACGCTTGCACCCACATGCAAAAATGCATGGCTTCTTATGACACTTCAACCATTGTAGCATCTCCACCCCTGCTATTCACCCCCCACCCCCATCGCCCCACTCACAAGAGTTTTCTGTCCCCAGGATCCCCCTTTATTTATAAGTACTAGAACGGAGATCATGTACCCTTGAAACTGTACCAATATGCAGAGATAAAAGCTCACTTGAGAAGTTCTTGTATAGTCTTCATACAGTCTGTCATATTCTCGAGACTTTTCTTGGAACTGAAGATTATATTCATGCAGTTTCTTTCCAACTGCTTCAATACTGTCTTCCTTCACCACCTGGTCCTGAAAATCCCAAAGCAACAATCAAGTTAGAGATGCAACCTATCTTAAGAATAACGTTAGCAAGCACAACTATTTAGTGAACTTTTTTGAGGTATATAACGAGGGACACCTTAGATGCTGACAGAATCTAATGGTTTTTATAGAGAAAATCAAGGCATTCTCAAGCACTTTAAATAACAAGTATTACTATTGACCAGTATACATGCTCACCATTGACACCTCGGAAGGATGGAAGACTGAAATGGCCTTGCCAGGACTTAAACCGATTATCTTCGTATCACCAGATATCAATGGCGAGTGATAATAAGCCAACTTTCTGGCTTTTGTCATTATTCATAAAGCTTATAATTTACTTTGAATATAAACCGGTTTAGAAAGTGCCATTTTTCCACTATGAGCCTGCTCCAGGAGCATGGTAACACTGACCGGTTTAAAAAAAGGAATGGAGTGGGAATTAACGGCACTGTACCTGCTGGTGTTTGGACACAGGATAAAGCAGCTTCACATCAAGCTTAGGGTTGTACTGCGCGAGAGACTCATTTCGGTAGTGGATTATTAGCTCGACAACAGAGTTGAAGGTTAACGGATCAGAAAAGCCATATTTTCCATCACGATGAAATATTTTGATTAATTTGTTGTTTCCTCCTTTTCTGTAAAACAATCCACACAGAATATAAGCAGCAATTCAACACCACTTAAGTTAATGTTTAACTTTCTTATAAAAATGCCTCTACAAGTGTGTAAGCCCGTACCTGAGTGTGAGTGTGTAGTCCCCATGCATTTTCGTTGAAGCATCTCGTACCAGAAACGTACCATCAGTTGTATCACGCAGCTTTTCATTTACCTCTTCCCTGAAGAAAACAAAAAAAATGCACAATGAGTTTTATTAGACAGAAATAAACTAAATTATTTCCAACAGCAGAAGCAACTGCTATCTACTTACTCGATACAAAAAAAAAACAACACCTGCAAATTCTTTTATTAGTCATTTTCTATTTCTCGGATAGAGTTCAAATGTATGTTCTGGAAAGGACACAGCGACCCTACAGGAATGTTCTGACATAATTACCACGTTATGACTTATTTTTAAGACAAAAAGCCAGCGTTTAATGGCTTCCATGGGCTTAAGTTGGTCAGATACAATATAGCACCTGAAGCCAGCAGCCAGGAATGTAACTTCAGAGTGTGGACTGCACAGACAAGCATCTGCCACTCTGACTTTAAGAGGGAGAACCGGCAAGGCCTCACTATTAAGAGACAGCAACCTGCCAGGGTTATACAACTGAAGCAGAGGGCTAAGAAGCACTGCTCAGCACAGTACTATGGCATTTTCTCTCACTTATGCCAAAACCTGAAGCTAGAGGTTGGGAAGAGCCCACGGTCTATTTGTACAATTCACCAACAGTAATGTCACTCCAAAGAAAAAGCTTTATTCAGAGTCCTACTCTCAAAGCCTTGGGCCACAACAAAAAAAAAAAAAGCACAAACAGCTCAATTAAGTCTCACTTGCCAGTATCATGCATATAACTCCTATGCAGGACAATGTAACTCGTCTTTTAGGCGAGACCCCCCTTTAAGCACAGAAGATTGCGTAGCAGTGATAGAAGTCCAATCGCAGGGTTGGTGTGCTCGTATATGCTCTACCATGCTCAAATCCAGGGCAAACCACTACTCTCAGTATCAATATCCGAATCAGAAAAGGCATAAAATTGGTGAAGAAAAATTATATTTAAATGTATTGTCACGAATAGGAGTGTGTGAAATTAGATAATTAAGATAAATCCCAAGGATGCCGCACGAAATTATGCAAAGTGACGAAATGCGGTTTTCAGTTCAAGTAAAAATGTCATGCAACCGACCAGCAGGAGAGTGGCTGGAGCAAAAACCTCTTAGCAAGAAATATTCTTGATCAGCCGTCTCCCACAGGTGAAAATACCTCAAATTCACACGTATTCAACGTAAAAGTTCTCCAATGGAACTTATATTACATGCAGGCATACTGTAAAGGCGCTTCCAAGCACTATACTCTAGACTCTATTTATGAATATTGCCCACAATACAGTTATAACTCCTTCTGGAGGTAGAGTATTGTTGCTGTTGGAGACTGCCTCAGATTTAAAATAGGAGATGACTAAGTCACGAACTTGGAATGGTTTGGCTGCAGCTTGGCGGCTCCATTAAATTGTGGCAGATAGTTGCTGCCAAGATAGAAATTCATGGTAATCCACAATGCAGCAACCTCCTCTCACATCCCTAGTGGATTGTATAAAATGCTGTCAGAATTTGTAAAAGATATTGACGTTTTATTCCAGTCTACAATTGGAGGAAAGGCAAAAGCCTGTCAAGTTAACTGTCACTTACCGTGAGATATCTCCCCAGTACCATTCAGCATCTTGCAAACTCATGGTGTGATTCATACCACTATTGGGTAGGGCAGTGGGCTTTGGTGGCTTTGGAGGCAAGGCTGCAAAGAAGAAAAAGAAAACTCAATGCATGTGTCTAGTGCAAGCAGGACTATTGTATAAAAGGTTTATTTCATGGTGCCAAAACGGATGTGTGTATCACTCAGGAATAGACATACATTCAGTCTCGAACATAACTCAAGGTTCAAGTAACTCCAAGTCAGCTCCATTTGACAAGATCTTCAATCCACCACTTTGGTCTCAAACAGTACAGAGTTAAGTGAACAGAGATGGATTCAAACATTACAATTTATCAAATAAAAGGTGCCAAAAAAAGTACTATCGTTGAACATGCTGGCATTTCTTTGCACCCCATCCACACAAATTATAACTGAAACGTATCAATGCAAGATGTACCTCGTCGAACGTATTCATAGAGGAATATTTCTGCCCTCCTGCACAGCCAAGCGTCCAAGTTTCCCATGGAAGACCCAGACAGTCACTGTAACTTACCAGTGTTCAAGATAATGCAAATATTGTATTTTGTCCAACATAGAAGTTCCTATCAAAGTTTATAAGTTTGGATAGTATCCGGGAAGGAAGGTGTCAGTAAAAGACTGCAGGCCCACTAAATAGGCAGCCATCCAGTAGCCCGTGCAGGGGGGCACATCTAATGTTCGCTCCAGTGATCTGTTTAAAGAACCTGCCCCTCATGCGCTAGATATTCAGCAGCACTGCCTATAAATATTCATGTTCTTAGGTTTCAAAGGAATTCAAATGGCACCTTACGAATATCTGTTAAGAAATGCCATCCAAGAAAAGATGGAATTTTCCATATTTCTAAAGCATGACCAGCAATCATTCTATAGGTCAAGAAGCTCTCGTGGAAAAAAAGGTCTTCATAGGTGCAGAAATCACTGCACCGCGAAACAAACAATCCGCCTTTGTGCGCTTCTGAAATACATGCATTTTTTTTTAGAAAAGGGCACACAGTTCACACAATCAATGTGCTCCCACACGGACAGCAAAAAAACTACAAAATACACGAAGGAAAGTCATCCCGACTTAAACCATAAAATCTATACAGACCATGTCAGTTTGCTTCACCATTCCCCGCAAAACATTCAATTTCTCTACACTCAAAATGTGCAACAAAGCACACCTATTTCCCGACAAAGGAACAATGCAGATCTATCTGAAGCACGGTGTGCACTGTGCAGCATGAACGGAGGCAATCGGGAATAGCGCCGCATTTACCTGGTGCGTCCATCTCTATGTAAAACATCAGCTCGCTGCCACAATGGGCTTCCACCTTGTGGTAATCTCGCTCCAGGTCGCCCATCTCCAACACCGTGTTGTACATGGCGATGCCGTTTCACCGGCTAAGCTCCGTTATTAGTAAGGCACACGGCTCCCTTTGTGATGCTCTCTTGAAATGCATTTTAAAAGCTACAAGGGGCTGGCTGCACTGTAACCTATTACATCATGCGCTCCGACCAATGGAGCCGGCAAGGAGTCAGCCGACCCCTCCCGCTCACTTCCTCTGCCTGACGGAATTTTAGAGCCCAGAGCAGCCTTCTTTACAAGACCGCGGAGTGCACTCCCTCCACGAGGCGTGCAATCCGGCTCCCAGCTTCCGATAACACTTGCGTTTCGTCCGCACCCTTCAAGCAGAATGGTACATTCCACTGCTGGCAGCATATCAAAAGCTGACGGGACGCGCGACTAGGAGGCTCCGCACTCGAGTCTGGGCTTCGACACCGTCAGCTCATGCTCTGCGGCCATTCAACGCAAGAATGTCACGGTGCAAGGTGAACGCTAACATGGGCTTCAGTCGGTATTTACGGCACACTGCTGGTCACCTCTGCACTCAGCGACGGCACACTTAAAATCAGAATGCATACAAGCAAAAGCGAATTTCAATCATACTATTAAAGTTACATGCCTCAATCGGAATGCAGCCAACTTCGTCGTACAACTAGGATGGCACGATTAAAAACATACTGCAACACAACCAAACTAACTCGTTTTTAAAGCCACAAGTGTCTATAGCATATTTATTGTACATACATTTGCTCATATACAAGAGAAATCTAATTTTCACCAGAAAGCCTCTTAACAAATCAAACAATATAGGTAATCTACAGATCAGAACCTCCATCCCTCCATGCAACAACACGGTCTCGCTTTTTACATCTGCCTAGTCCATGCTCTTGGTGCAGATATGCAATAAATCTCCAGCACGAACATATCATTTCTTTGCCATCATTAACCCCGCAAGGCAAACCATCGGTGCTTGGCCACAGAAATAACCAACTATTTTTACTGGCAAGTACTTCCCATTTTACAAATGCCAGACGAATGTGCACCAAACAACTTCTAACAACCTGCTGAAAAAGTTCAACACAAGTCAGTGCTGTGAAGAAAAACTGGGTCAATCAAGTGTTAAATCTCCCGCTGCGCCTCCCAATAAAGCGGATTGCGAAGGGCCGCGCTTGTATGAGCAGGTTAATGCTCAACCAAACCAGTCGAGCTGGCTGCGGCAGCAAGCGCTGCACCGGCACAGACACGACACTGTCACAAGTGATTTTCCACTGCCTCCCCGTCTGACAGGAAGTCAAGTTCAACTGAGCAGATCAAACGACAATTCACACCCCAACTTTCAGGCACTGCATTCCCTCGCAGCCACCACCCCAGCTGCAGACACCGAAATAAACTTACTCAGTAAATTATGCATGGATAATGCTTCTTTCTTCAGAACTTATTTATCCAGGCACCAATTCGTATCCGTGGAACAATGAACAATAGAGGGCACAGTCCAACTCTGACAACTGCTCGTTTCTTCTTTAAAAATATGGCCAGCAGCCCTCCCGAGGGAACTTGCTGGCTAATGCCGGTCACAGAGGCCTGGCCCAAAGACAGCGCTGCCAGTTCTCCCGACTGTTAAAGGCTGGAGCTGCGGGCGGCGCAGGGGAAGCAGACTTCTCCGACCAGGTTAATCATTGAAAAGTGAAGGCAATTCAAGTACTGTACGGAGAAAAAAAATGAGTCGGCAGCCTGCACGTCCAACGCAGATAAGATCTCCGTTTCATGATTAACTTCGGCAGGTTCAAATATTTGCTGAGCCAGGGATTTCAGGTGGGGGAGGTTTCGCGAAAGAGGCAGTGCCCGCCTAAGTAAGAGCTGTCATCAGCTCACAAGTGGCCAATGCAGGGCCGGCTCTTTTTAGGCCGCTACGTGAGAAGGCCATTGTGCGCGCACCAAAAATAGCCTCCCAGCGCAATATTCAAGTAACCACCGGCCGCGCAGGGCACCGAGAGCAGGAAACGCTTGACCTCAAACTGCAAAAAATAGACCGCTTGCCTAGCCGCAAGCCTGCACCTTTCAGAACAATATCGAAAACGTGCTACAGGTCCCCTCTGCTCCCGGGGGAGTTTGGTGGCCCTTAAAAAAACGCCCAACACAGATAAAACGAACCACCAAGAACAAGCTTTCTAACAAGACACATAAAACCTCCAATGTGAAAGATACAATAGGAATTTGGCGCAGAATGGACCACAGACGCATCCCAACCTCGGACAACAAACCTAGGCACTAAAAAGTCTACATACTTTTCCTGCATGCAGTTTCAGATGGGCCAACACGAACAGCATTCGGAAGCGAGTTCGAGAGTGTCGCTGTTAAAAGGCAAAGGATATTCCATCTCGTCTACTCTAGAGTTTTAAGGTAATACAAAAGGCAGCAGTCATTTCAAGTGGAAACTGTTGTCCAAGTGAAAGATTTATATTTAAGTCAAATGGATGATTCAACACCACCAGCAGGGATAGTTTTATCCCAACTATCTGCTTAATATATGCGTGTTTAATGGTTACCAAACTGAAGGGTCATTGAAAACCTTGGAGAAACAGCGGATATGTTGCAACATGACACGTTCACGAACAGAACACAAACACACACATTACAGTTCGAACTCCAATACACGAAACCACTGAAATTCGCCTTCTGGCAACTTAAACGCAAGCCAGAACTTACTCCACTCACCAGGTTTTTCTCTAGTCTGACTTTTGTTCCTATGTAGTTGGCAAAGTGGGTTGCTCAGCATTTTTGGGTGACTCGAGTTATGGCGTGGGCTGTGTGCATCGCTAATCACAAGAGGCACATTTCAGTAGTTTGGCCTTCATACAAGAGCCATAACGCTGCTTAAAAGGTTTTTTCTTTTCATTCTAAATCAGTGAAATCTTAGTTTTTTTTTTAAATAATTCAATTTGTTATCTCTCACTATGCATGGATGACTAGCCACAGGGCTCAACTCTAAGCACAGACACCACTGTACCCCACCTATGCATGGCAGACTGGCTGCACAGCCTAACCCACGCTGTACATGCCTTTGACAATGGGCAGCAGGGGTTGACCGCAGGGACTGGCCAACGGGGGCAGCCAGCCCCTGCAAAGCACACCCTTTGGTTATTTTCCCTACCTAATTGTTTTTATTTTAATGGGAATGTTACATTTTCTTTACATTTAGTAAAAATGGCAGTTTTAAGACAAAATGGTGCCCTTTAGTTGCCCACAAATGGTGGTCATGTGACGTGATTTTCATTAAATTGATTTTATTGCAGCAAACTGTTTTTTTGGCCCATTTCTCAATTCCTCTGGGTGCCCACCATCACTATCTTGGGATTTGGCCCTTGCATGGTGTTTATCCCATTGCTGTGTGTGTGTGTGTGTTTTTTTTTTCTGAAGCTTAAAAATAAGAATTTATGATGGCGGGGAAAAAAAAACCTAATTCCCTTCTTCTGCCAATGACATTTGAGGATAAAATTCAAATGTGTTTGATAGAAACCGTTATTTTCTGAATTGCGATTTTGAACGGCAGAGATACAGAAAAGCATTAACCGGGCAGTTTTGTTTATTGCGCTTGCATCTCCAAAGCCACTGAAAGGTTTTACACAAAACCAACGAATGCACACGTTGAGAATAGATCTACTTGTAGGCCAAGTTTGGTGTAAATCTTTTTTAGTAGGTTTGCTGTAGGTAAGAGCAAACATTTTAACGGGGAGCTAAAATGGGAACACCCCACTTTCTGACCCCACCCCATAAAATGTTACCCCTATCCACTGATCTTCACAAAAATTGGCATGCAGGACTGAAGCGGACTATGGCAAGCAGCTGCCAATTTTGCTGCAAATTTATTTATGGGGTCAAAATTCAGACTCATCACAAAATGCTATTTCAAGGAATGTGGGCTTGAATCATAACTACACAGTCACAACTGCTATCGTTCTATCTTTGTAGTTCAGAAAAATTGAACCTAAAATCCTTAACCAGAATCCAGAACCCATTGGACCATCGCATTTCCTCCTCCAGCAACTTTGAAAGGGGGTGGGGGGTCATTAAAAGTGTACCTCACTGGTTAGCTGGCCTTTCTGCTCAAGACTGGCATGATGAACGAATAGCTGATCCATCAGGATTAAAAAACATTTATCATCCTCATTTATTCCCAGACTCACCCAAAAGTCCTCAAGTCACTGGTCAAGTGTTCTGTCAGCCACTGAATATGGATGGCCGCATGCACACGCCAGCTATGAACTGTAAATTTTCAGCGAAAGTGTATTTAAACAGTAGGCGGGGCTTTGCAGCAAGCACTAATGTAACATGTCCAAAAGTCATTGTTTGTTATATTAGATATTACCCTAAAACCTTAGTTGAATGGACACTATGGTTAGGACACAATACAACATCTAAACAAAACTGACACCTGCAAGTTATGGTAGCAACAAAAACATAACTACCCTTGAATGCACTGTGCAAGACTTCACATGGTCTGCAAATGGCTTCAGAGGTCAGAGCCCACTTTGGCGGTAACAAGTATGGTATTGGCCCAACAGAGTCTTTACCGCCTCAGTGATACTCTTGTAACTAGAAATGCTGCACAAACAAATGGACAGAATGCTTAACAAATCAAACCAGTCAGAAGATCTGGGTTTAATCCATCGTTCTTTTGCTCACCATGCCACCCCAGTTTGGACCCGGCCATATGCAAATCAGTCTTGACCCTGTGCCTCAAGGGAACAGTCTGCTGTAACTAGAACCTGCCTGCCCCATGCTGGCATTTTATTCCCCACCAGAGTGAGTGGGGTGGAAGCCTAAACACAATGGTATAAAAATAAAACTGAATTGGACATCCACAAAAGTATCTCGATAGAGCAGTAAATAATCTTAATGGCTGAATACCAGACAGTAGGAATTCTAAAAGTGATAAAGGCCAAATTACTTGTGAATATGCTCAAGAATAGAGAATAGAGCTCTAGAGAAGCGGACAATGGATATTTAGCAAGATATAGGTGCAGATATACAACGACACTGTTGCTCCCAAACTAAACTCATATTGATCAATTATAGACAAACTACTCCACTTTAAGTTCCTCAACCGGCTGTACTGCGCACCACAACACCTGCATAGAATTGACAGATCTTGGCGCAGTCCCAAAATGCCCATGCTAACCTGCGCTCTTTTCCCACTTCATATAGGAATGCCCTCCCATCTGCCACTACTGGAAGTATGTCTTCAATGTTATAACTGAGTCAGCAGAAGCCATGATCGAATGCACCCAACCGATAGCCCTAATGAGATACACTAAACGTGCCGAAATGGACTAAAAGCCTGGTGGGAATACTACTTTGATAGAAAAGAAACAACTGGATAGTCATTGGATGAGAGGCCCCCCCCATTAAGATGACGGACTGGTTGAAAAATGCGTCCCTCTAAGGAGTGAACTGAGGACTCCAACACCTGTAGCCCCATCTTCGAGACATCTGGGAACACTTAAGACATTACCTGGCTGCAAAAGCGGACAATGCCAATGATAGCGGATACTGTCAGAAATGACTAATGTACCTGCAGTGATGTCCATTGTGTACAAACTTATTATATGGCTGTTAATTACATAACCTGCAATAAGTCCTTGGACCGGTATGATTTCATCATTTAGCAGTGACAGGGATATTAACGCGGTTTAGGAGCTCTGGGAGAGAAACGGGATGAGAGCATGGAGAATGCCAACTCATGTATTCAAGCTCAATTGTTTTTGTTGTTGTGGTTTTTTTTTTAAAAGACAGCATATAATTGGTGGTTACATGCTTTCATTCCTCCCCAGCACCCTCCAATTATACAGTGTGAAACCCCATGGTGGGATCCAAATGCGTCTTTTTTCAGAGTAGAAATCTCCTGGCCCAGATTCAAGATTGATACAATACTTCCATATGAAATGTCACAAAAGTGACAAAAATGGGATGTTCTCAGAAATAGAACTTTGACATGACTGAAGGCAAAAATGGGACCGGGAAAGATCTGGCAACAGTAGCCAAGATTTCTAAAAGAAATTAATATCAGGGAGTGGAAAACTGCAATGACTCGTGATTTCAGAAGAGTAATCACCCATGAACTCTTTTCTGTAGTCCATCAACTACCGCAAGGCCTTCTGGAGCAAACATTCTATCTCCACTTTGATTCTGCATTGTAACTCATGAAGTTGGGGCCCGCTTAGGAGAAAAAGATAGATGAAACATAAAACATCTACCTCTAGTTTCAGGTCAAGGCCAAATATCTCGAAACTGTTCTTAGTCACACAAGGGGCACACCGATTGCTTCAATGTGCAATAAGTTACCTTCACCGCTTTATTACAACAGGTACAGGCCATACCCATGACATCTCCTAGCCTAAAGGCCAGGTCCAATACACAAATGTATTACCCCAAACTATGAGCATACCCTTACTTGCGCCCACTCTAGATTGATTCTTCTACGAAGAGTACAATCAAGACCTCTCCCCCAGCTTTAGAATCAATCTCTTTACATGATGCTCTAGGCTTAAGGGTAAAACTGAAGTCTGTTTCAAAACTCAAGCCAAAGGTTTCAGAGTTTTGCTGTTTAGAAACATCTCATTTCTACATGAACAGTGGTCCATTACAAGAAGGCATATAAAGCAATACTACACAAATACAATGGTCTCCATGTTCTACATTCACGATCGAATAGTTTGTTAAGAATCGAGAAAAGTAATTAGAAATATACACAGGCTATGCCTGAGAGAATGCCTAGAAATCAGTATACATGAATTCCCTGGAACTAGACCTTACTACATAGTTGAATATTGTCCTTGAGACAAACTTAGTGACTGTGGTAGCCCATTGTGCTTTCCTGCCAACCGCAGGAACAACAACTGGCCAGACCCACTCGTGAAATAGTTTGAGAAATGCTTCAGATGCACACACAGCGTTGAGTTATCAGGGTCCGAAAAGCGGTCCACTGAAGACCAGCACTTCAACACATTGCATGACTTCCACGAGCCGTGCCCAGCTCTACCGCTTGCTGCTCTTCCACTGGGCAGTTTACTGTGGACCGCTTTTCAGACCCTGATCTCTTGGCACTAAATGTGCATCTGAGGCGTTTCTCAAATTATTCCAAACATCTTTTTGGAACACATCTTTTGAGAGCCATAATGGACTTATTCTGTCAAGACAACACGGAAGTTTGGAGAACCTAATGAATGCCCCCTTTGCCTCTAGTGCATTTACTTTAATTTAATTGCTAACGGTAAGGCACCAATACATGATGTGCTAGTTTCTCAGGTCAAGTAAGACTTCGAATTCTGCACCTATCATGAAGCAAACGCAAGAGCGGACAACCCTGCCAGGTCACAACCTGGACTGCACGCCCATCAAGAATCCAAGGTCAGAGTAGAAAACATTGCCTTCTCACAAACCACATTAAAGGGATGAGGCCTTAAACAATGCTCTTCCACAATAATAGCCTGAGCCATAAGGTGCTTTGAGCACCATTTAAAAACAGCATTTCCCAAGAAGCCTTAGTTGTGCGGCAGTGCCTTGCAAGTTTATAAATCAAACCTCTGTTAAGTTTTGGGATCCATCCCAGTGGTCCACATACTTCTTACACCCCAGTTTGAATTTGGCCACTTAGTGTATGATGCGCTCAAAACAGTCTGCATGCAACATACAGTCAGCTACAATACTTGGGTCGGATTACTAGCGGCATTAGCGTACGGACCGACCCTTCACTCATGATCTCAGCTGCTTGAAATCAGAAGCGTAAGAGGGCAATACAATAGCTCCTAGTGACTAGGTCTGCCACTCCGGTCGTTGCTTTCGCGTCAAAAAAGAGAAGATGGGTGTGACGGGGCAGCTATTTGAATCAGAGTAGTAGTGAATATATTACGGACAGAAAACAGACTATTTCGATTTGAAATGCACAAAGCATTGCATCAGCCTTGCTAAACTTCCAGTGGATTAGCAAAAAGCGTCTGTGGAAAAAGAATTGCAAAAAGATCAACGCATCCAAATGCTAAAATTACCTCAGCCCTAATCCACGTGGGCCTTAAGGCCCATCACCTTCTGCTCCCTGTGACTGTGCCGTGCTGAAAGACAGCTTACCTGCGTGATGCAGATAGGCATGCATAGAAAATGCATTCTGCACAGGAGGCGATATTGAATACATGAATGATGTTCTACCATGACTTCTACGTAGTGATGGGATTCTGAAAAAGAGCCTAGCATGTGCACAGACTAAAACAGACATGGATGCTAATAAAGAGTGCTTTTTAGGTCTGGTGTTACTAAAATAATATAAATCGTATACTCATTTATATGTGCTTTTGGCCACCCACCATCATCCACTGGCCTGTAGTTATTCATATATTTCTTCCATCCACTACAGCCTGCTGCTTACAGTATTGGGCGGTGGTGTCAGCCCACTTCAGCCATTGGCTAACTACACCATGAGTGACGGCATTCTTCTCCATCATATGGAGCTCATCCATACACCAGGTAGTTCCCTACAGTGCTAGGGACTACTAGGGCAACGTGTACTTTTTGAAAGACATTCATTTTTGCTTTTAGACTTTAAATGTTTGTTTTTTTAAAGAGTGACGAGGCCCTGAAGCTTCTCCATCAAAGAAGTTTTGCAAAAACTATGAAAAAACGTAACAAGCACTGACAAAGCCAAAAGACTGGAGCCAACACCATACCTGTAGGCTTTGCAATACTTGTTTATGGAAGGGGTAGAAAGGGAAAAGATCTACAGCAATTAGAAAGACACTATGGATAAAGGTAAGCAATGAAGATGCATTTTGAGTGAGATATACAAATAAAACAAAGGGTGGCAGGTTTGTTACCTTAAGTAGAGTGGCAAGAATGATCAGGTAAGGAATTCCTACTGCAAAAAACAAAGCTAGAAATAAAGCCTTTTTGGCTGAACAAACGAATTAACAAGTGATAACTATATCGGAATATATATATATATATATATATATTTAGAGCCAGATATATCTCATTGCAATTTGCATGTCAAAAGACTTTTTTGCAATTTACACTTAGCACTTTTGGACTGTTTGTATTACATGCTGAATGTATTTAGATGCATTTTAAATATTTTATATATTTTCACATTGGATGATTAGGATTTTTTCTATGTCTTCTGGATGTGGACTGGCTATATAAGTTGTAACAAGATGCCTCCCACTAGATTGATAAAGGCTGCTGAGTCTGCCGAAACGCATCTCGTTAGTCGCTGGGTCGGAGAAGACCCTTTTAAATAAAAAAGCTTTATCCTGCAGTTTGTGCGCGTGCCTTCTTCTTGTGGAGTAAGGATTACTTTGGAGATATATATATATATATATGTGTACACACACACATTGTATATATACACACATACAGACACACACCTTCTACAAACCGGAGTGCTAGGGCGCTACGGCTTATGAATCTTGACACGCGCTGCAATGATATTGGAGTCTGTGTGTGTGTTTAACTGACTGTTCTATACGTCTGAGGTCATATATAATCGGCAAATGGGGTACTTCACACAAGACAATGCAGTGGTTTCAAACAAATATTTAAGTCTAGATGCAGAGACAAGAGAAAAGCTATAGAATACGTAGACGGCAGGAAACTAGACATTACGTAATCTTAGCAGTAGTAAAGTGATCAATATTTCAGCAGTATGGTCATTGACTGGCTGAAGCGGCCCACTTCCCAATAGATCTTCTGTTTTTCAAAGCACTCTAATATGCAACATAAGCAGCACCAAATTAGTCTCAAAAAGCTTACTCAGCTGAACAGCTATGGTAATGCTAGTCTACAGGCAATTTTCCGTTCGCATTTGTTTGGGATATCTGCCACTGGGCGGTACACGAGAAACAGCAGTGCTAAGCAGGAGGCCAGGGCACCAATTCTACATGCCTGCGTTCATGCAACAGCCTCCGTAGAGTCCCTGTGCACAGCACTCTTCAGTTCAGAATTCGAACAGCACTTTCTATGTAGGTCTGTGGCTCAACCCAAGCAGGACAGTAGGAATAATGATCATTTGTTTCCTTGACGGGGACTCTGGCATGTATTTTTGGCAATACTAAAAGTACTTGGATCACTGCTCACTGGGGGGGAATTCAAAGTTGGCTGCAACCTTAATGTTTGAGCAGTGTAAAGTTTTGACACAAATGCTGTACCTGTTCTCATCTGTTTGATGTGGTTCAGTATAGCTCATCTCTTGATTTGACACAATTTAGGCAGGCATCCACCTGACCCCTGAATGACACAAGGAGATTTAACTTACACTGAAAGGCAAGGCCCCGTCTTTATACATAAGGCACATGCCCTCTCTGTCATCTTCCAGAAAGGCCCTCAAGGCTAAGCTGCTTGGGGCGACTTCAGATAATCTACCTACTAAATATGATGTAACTCAATTTTTCATCAGTTTCCTTTGTTTGCGGGGTAAATTTCCCCAATGCATGGCAATTTCCCCATGCCTCTATCCATTGTTTTAGAACAACATTTCGAAAAGGAGGAAGAAGAATAAAGGTAGCATACGCCAAGATCTCGCAATGCTCTATGCCATGCAGCACTGGACCTTGGGATAGCTTCTCACACCAGCACTCTGGGATGTCAAGTTTACTTTACCGCTCTCCTTCTATACCTCCTATTCAAATCGGAGTATCTCGGAGCCGAACAATGCTTTTGAGCCCTTCTCCGTGGAAGTGAAAAGAATACACTCTAGTGGAACGTCTTCTCACAACCCATAGGTTACCCCATCTCAGGATGTTTAAAACAAGTTACCAACTGTATTGTTCTGGGTGCTTCCCAACTTCTTGCGGTGCGAAGGCTTGCCTATGCCAGCAAGGTCACTTTCCAAATCAACTATTATACGAAGGCTGGTGTTATAGGCAGAAAACACAACGGCATGCAGATTATCTCTAGCACAACTAGCATTACACATGTTCGCATTTAAAGAAAATACTCCCATGATCTGAAAACCAAGTCACAAGAAAAGAACAGTACAACCAGTCACATCTCATGCTACTTCCTGCCCCACGCCTGCAAACAGGCAAGCTCTAGTTTCCACGTGTGGATAGTTACATTCACCAATTCTGCCTTCGAGCGCCGAGTAGACTTTAGTTTTGTACACAATACAAGTTCCCAAAACAAAGACATTTAATATTAATTCAGATGAACTATGGACTTTGCAAGAAAAAAACACTAAAAAAAACCACACAGTCGCGCTTTTTCTTCCCAAACCGGAAATAAATACATTTTGGAAAATGTGCAGCAAGCACTGAAAAAAAATGCAACACAAGCTCAGAGGTCACTGGGAGGACTTTCTTATAAACAAATATTAAACCCTTTGGTCAGCGGAAACATCCTTTCTGTGCCATTTTATATAAGCGTCTGTTTCCTGCATGTTTGCCCCTTTCAAAGCCCACTCTCTCATTTGGAAGATCTTAACTGTATAGACACGTGGTTTTCTATAAACTTTATTTAGTAATCAAAACGACAGCACTGCTAACAAGCAAAGCCTGTCGATGCAAGCTAAGAACAATACTGGATGAATTCTGCAATGCTCAACATAAAATCAACGTTCTGATAACAATGCCGGTAAAACGTATAAATCTATGTCCTCTTTATTAACAGACAGAGGTAACTGAGCAAACTCTCCTGCACCCCAAAGCTACCCTGAACATATATATATATATCACAGCGTTCTTCTATTACATAACAATGAAAACTGCTGCGTTGCCTCCAACCTCCCTGGCAGCTTCGAATGTTCCAACTTTCTTGAAATGCATTAATATTTTAGAAAAAATTGTGCAATGATTTGGAAAGCTTAAATTACCTGGTGCAGACTGCGCTTCACTCAATTCACTAGTAATTAGAACTTCTAGAATTTTGGTGTGGTGTTCAACATTTTCAGAACTGCAAAACATGAACAAATGGCCCCTATTAAAATCGATCCTTTTCAATCAAATGATATGACAAGATACACTCCCAAGCATTCCCGATACAAGATACACATCAGGGCTTTGCACATACCTTGGCGTCTGGTATCGGAACAGCAAAGGACTGAAGATGTCCGCCAGCGCCTTTGCAGTTAAGAGGGTTTTGCTGGCGCTGTGGCACAGTTTGAAGAAATGCTTGAGCAGGTAGTGCAGGGTGAGCCAGTACTGCGGAGGGACACTAGCAGACCGCATGCATTTCCTCAGCAGCTGAGCACAGTCCTCCGAGTTCTGCAGTTCTGCGAACAAACCGGCACGATGTCAGTTTTTGACGCATAATATCCAGCTATCTGCATAAACTATTCACTATTCTTTTATAGGCTATTAAATCTGGAAAGCGAACATATGCTAATCTTTGTAGATCCACTCCCCAGAACAAAGCACCCTCTCCGCATAAGAGACACAAAAGATAATAGGTCAAATGGAAACAGAAGAGGCGTTTGGTGTAAACCACAAAATGTTCAGAGAGACGCCTGCCTGCTGTTTCTTGTCACGTGAGATGGGTCAGCTCAGAGATGAAGCCGATAGAGGAGACAGGATGTATTCGCTCGCTGAAGGTTATTAACCACTATAACCTGTTCCTTGAAAATCTGACAAAAAGCGCTCTGCGCGGCCTCGTTTCTCAAAGGTAAGCCTCCATCGGGTTACTCCAGCAGGCGGCCCCCTTACCAGTTCCCAGGCCGGCTGCAGATCACGAGAACAGAGTGTTCCCATCAGACGCATCGCTCTTGCCAGCGCTGATAAAAAAAGTTACCAATTAGCTTTCTCTGCATACAAATCCTTGCGAGCTTTAACCATTGGCAGCTCATTGTCCTCAAAGCCAAGGAGAGCACTGCCCATGTCAAAGCCAGCAGCCATAGCTAGACTAGAAGCACAGAACAACATCGGACGCCCTTGCTAAAACCGTAATTGTGGGAAGGAACACGGCTGTTCTCTCACAGGTACCTTGGGCTGTCGAAAGGACTTCAGCGTAAACTGGTGCTGGAATGATGGGGTTCGGCAGGTCCTGGAGGTACCGCTTTAAAACGTCTGACAAGGTTGGCAGGTCAAGCGGGTCAAACTCTATTGAAGAAGAATCTGGAATTAAGGAACAAAGACATCAAGATAGGCACAAAAAAAAAACCGTGAGATTACATCTGTCCAAACAGTCACATAAGAAGGAAGATCTGTAATAACCTTATCAATGAGACTACTCTGTTCAACAGAAGAATTGCAATGCAAGTCACAGCAACTTTCTATCACCTTACTCAGCTACTTATTGTCCTGTAGATACATGCAGTGACACCACATAATGTTCTTCGAGTTGAGTACACCATAATTCATACCACACAAGAGGGTTAATCAGACAACAAACAGAAAGGAAAGCAGTGAACACTTAAAAAGAGCCATATTAAAGCCATATTTCAAGAACAGGCGTTAAGGAGGGAGCATTTGTACACAGTTAAAATGCACATGGGCATTTGTAATTACCTTAGGGCCCCAATCTGAACAGTCTGTGCCACCGAGATGCCAACCTTGATTCCTAGTGTTTGCTCTTGACCTACTGTAGTGGCCCAGGTGGAAGAGGTGTACTGGTTATCAAAACACAACAGGATCCCCTAGGCCTTTGAGCAGTCAGGCAAAGGAAGCTCTAGTACACCCTTGCCTAAATACACAGGCCAGACGTACTGACGTGTGACGTCCAAGTGACACCAAGATCTGTTCTTGACCACTGCCACCAATTTTAGGATTTATCTGCTGTAATGACCACAAGTGCTTGAAGACATTATACAGAGGGCTGAAAGAACTGAATCTTGGGAAGCCTGGAGAGATGTTCCTTTTATCTCAACTTTGTACTTGCTGAGTTCAGCGTAACAGGGTGCACTCCAGGCTTCAAAACAGCTACCACTTGTGCTTCCAAAACCCATGCAAGGACTTGACACACACCTGTGAATCACAATAAACTTAACATTCTGAGGCAGGTGTGGTGCCTCAATGGACCAAAATATTCAACTTGGAGATTTGTTTCACCCCCAAGATCAAATTCAAAATCCAACCAGTGGTGTAGTAAGTGAGCCATGAGCCCTAATACCAACAATGGTCAGCCACTCACACTCCTGGACCCCAGTGCGGCTGCACCTGCTTCACTACGGATAGCTAAGCCCCGATCCTAGCAGGGACCCTCAGCCGATCATTCTTTCCAGGCTAATAAAATAAGTGAAAGTTGGATGAGAGACACAGTGATATACGTCAAGAGTTCCTTTAGAATGAATGTGTTATGTGTAAATACGTTACAACAAGGAATGATTAACACGTCAGCTGTAGAAACTAAAAGGCTAGAGTAACGGGACCACCAACGAACATCTGTGAATTTTGCACTTGGATGGTATTTGCATAACCGGTGTGCAAATTATTAATTAAGTACATTAACTCGAGAACATATTCTAATAAACGCCAACTCCTTACTTAAGACGAGTTGGATAGCCATCTAGAAACTGACAGCCATCCCAGCAACTTTGACTATTTAGGTCTATAGAGGATTCTAAGGCGGCTGAAGTTTGCAAAACCCATTAGGCTTCTACTATAATTGGGAACACAAAGTCGATCCCAAAGATACTCTAACAAATGCTTTATGCCAGCAGTTCTTAACCTGTGGTCCGTGATGTCTACTGCTTTGAATATTACATATTAATCGATCAATAAAGGATATATCAAGAAGCAAAATGTCAACATGTGAAAACGTCCAGTAAAAATGAATGCATTTGATATTGGGGGTTAAAACGAAAGTTGGAACCCTCAGATTGAATCGTGGGAGCAGCGCCGAAAGTGCATCACATAAAACAGTATGGACGACACGGATGGTCCACATTTAGGAAAGTTCCAACCGCCCCATTACAATTAAAAAGTAGATTTTTTAATTAAACAATATAGTCCATCGTGTATGTTTGAGGAATGCCAGTTTCTGTATTTTGTACTGTTTTGCAGGTCAAATCGTCGAAACTGCTTAGGCCGGGGATACCGGCTTCCACAAATGATTCAGTGGGGGTACCAGATTCCATTGAAGATTCAGTGGGGGTCTCCACAGATGTCAACGGATGAAGAACCACTGCGTTATAAGTGTGGACGTCCACACCTTTGGTTTCACAGGCGTGCCCTGGCTTGAGCAGAAGAAGTCTTGTCAATCGGCTGCACTCGAGGTTAATGGTAAGAGCGAACATGTTCAATTCCTGCTGCGGCCCTTCTGGAGTATAGTTTTATCGAGGAAGTGTGGGAGTCTGTAAATTAACAGTGGTGCTGCTAAATGAGCCATTTACTGGAGAACGTTCTGCCTGGCTCTGTTGTAACACATGTAACACACACAGAAACCGATCCGAGACATGCTCGTCCTTACAAGGCCCCATTGAAAGCATGCTGCTTCCACCCATGCCGTAACAAAGACTCGAATTCATCTTTTGGGACAAGTAAAAATATTTAATCTTTATTTATGCACTGGAGGAAAATAATACGTATTTTCAAAGAGTACTTTATTAACTACTTTAACAAACTAGATTAAGGCGTACTGGCTTCCAGTAAACTAGCACAACCCCAGATTAATTCCAACACTAAAAACAATAATTCCACTTAATTAAGAAAGATTGTCAATTTCGAGATTAATTCACTGACAACTTTAAAATCTTTCTAGGCAAATTCCACTTGTCCCGACCAAGGTGAAAACGTAGCGCCACGTGAGATGAAACAACGATACCATGTGGCTGCCGGGACAAGGTGAGGGCTGGCTTCCTTGCACACATCTGTCATTAGACTGTGGACATAACAAACACTTGCTGCAGTGCTGACAAACTATTGTATGCCTACAAGCTCGTGTAGCAGTGGCGCGACCTTTGACAGGTCTGTGTTGCAGGTGTAAATATTATGTACCAACACAGATACTAGAAGCAACCAGCATCCTGGGGGGAATGTAGCACTCCTGGCTGACAGGTCTGTTTCCGAGCACCTTCTGTCACCCACGACACGAGCTCCTGGAGAGTCGTGTACCCAGTGCAAGAGCAGCGCCCAGTGGACACCCAGCAGAATCTCAGCCTCTTATCACCCAGGAAGCAAGGACTCCAACCAGTAGCAATGGGTCTTGCGAGCGGTTCGCGTGCGAACGCGGAATGTCATGAGTGAGCCGCGGAAACTACGGAGAAAACGGCCGAAAAGAAATAACGGCTGAATGAGTGTCAAAATAAATGGAGACCTTAATGAGTCACGATTTGCATACCACCGTTTTGTGACGCTACTTCAACAAATACATTGCTTCTTTAATTTCACGCCATCGAACATTTTATGTTCCTATTTCTTTGAATGTGCCGTTAGCTCTCTAGCGAAAAGCACGATGGCATAAAGAGCCTTGATATGCCGTCGCTTGCTGGTACCGCTATCCAATCCCTGCACAACACTGCCACCTTCCGACAATAATCCAGACTGCACAGCATGTAAAATCACCTTTCAAATCAAGGAAAGGACAGGGAGCAGGCGTTTAAATGCCACAGCCTCCCGGCCATAAATAAATCACAAATTAGCAATGTAACATGCAACACTGTCAGAACTGCAGCCCGCTGGGAGCGCCTAGAGATTTAAGATATAGAGAAGCAGATGTACTCACCACATTCAAGAACTTGTCTCAGTTCTGCCACACTGGTCGTCCCCTGCGTCCTGTAGAGTGTTGGCGAGTCCCAGCCTATAGAATAAAAGAGGAACACATGGTTTCAAAGACCTTTCGGTATCAAACAATACAAGCGTCGAATTATTCAGTTTAAACAAGGGACACGGCCATGTAAGCAGCTGGAAGCAGACGGCGACCTATGCCCCTTTCTTCTCAGATTGCTGTCGCTGGGTTGGGTAGGGAACGCAGTGCAGCCCCACGTGCAACACTACCCGCTGTTTATCCCTACTTTGTACCTTAAACAATGGTACCCTCACCATTTCATAACCACTCAGATTATGTCGAGCAAAGCAACCTCTATTCGATTCTACACTGCACCCACTCCGGTAGCTGCTGCTTGGACATGGTTTACATTTGCAGGAATCCGTAACATCTCTCTGCAGCCCTACGCCAGTCCCCATCAGCAGCTTAAAAGCTGGGATCCCCGGGGTCCACTGATGCACAGTAAGCTTCGCAAATGGAGGTAGGCGTGGAAACTCCCATACATTCAATGCCCAGACTGTTCTAACCTCAGGGGCTCCGAAGGTGTGTGGAAGGAGAGTTTTTGCTTCCACACACCCTCGTCAAACATGTCAGCAGGTGCGCATGCGTACATGGTGTCACCAAGCACAATGCTACCTTATTCTGATGGTGCCACGCCCCTGCTACATCAAGGACCATCGACGACTGGGACAAAAGAGACTCAAGGTAGAAAGGAGTGGACAGTGTTTGCCCATCAACATCTGCCACAGTTTTGCAATCTCATTTTTTGGGTGCGTTTAAATCCAAGAAAAAGATGTCATCTTCGGAGGGTCGTAATAGGCTTTAGTATATTATTGTATACTTTGAAGTGGCACACGCTTTAAGAATACGTCATAATCAAAGTGGCACACCGCAGGCAAAGTGTCCGCCCACCATCCTGTCATAATGGTAGCCCTATAGAAGACAAACCTGCGAGCCATACAAACAGCAGTGAGCCAGGCCCTTATCCTCGGTAGGAGGACTGCTGAAGAGATCTGTCGCGCGCACGATATGCCCGCGATTGGTTATTTGATTTAACTTTTAGTAATACGATTGGCATTCAGTTGTTACATCTCAATACATCAACATACAATGGATGTGGTTATTAAAAAGCTTTTAGAAATACCAATAATAATATAACAGAACATAAGAAATGTCCTGAACGACGTGAAATACCAAAACTGCAAAAGCATCGCACTCCGCTATTTTTTAATTTTAACAAGCAACATGTTATGTGCCTTAGATATGGCGCGTTGAATCAACAGTGACAAATACACACCATGCAGAAATGCTGTCCGAAGCGCACTGCGCCCCAGGCAAAAGACGTACAGCTAATTTAAGTAAAGTGCACACAACCCACATCACATTCCAAGACTGGAAGATCGCTTTGAGCTGCAATTATTTTCAACTGGGCAGTGGACACTTAGCTCCAAGTCTGTCAACCAACAGCGACGATCACTCACACTGAACGCTGGTCTGCGAACCGTAGCCTTGAAGTAAATGCACTGAACTGCAGGAAACATTTTGGATTGTGACACGTAGAGAGCAGTTAAAGTATAACCGCGTGCCTTCCAAACGAATGTCAACTGAGAGCTACGTGGTCAGTGCGACAATTCGGAAAACGGAGGTTAAAAAACGCCCAAAACTCGTTTCTTTGAGCCCTCAGCACTAACAGCGGACATGGCGTTAGGGGATCTCGAGAATCCTGGATGTGTTCGGTTTGGAACTGGTTTCTGTGAATCGTCTGCATGTTACAAAGAAGGTAGCCAGGGCAAGTTTAACGTCTTCAACAGCTGCAGAGCGGCAGCTTCGTTTATCATCATTCGGCTGCCCCGCCCCTTACACCCACCAGAGCCACCTCAAGAACGTGGGAAGCAGCCATATATTTTATATACATTTTAGTTTTAGTGCGCCTATCTTTGTACCCAGCTCCAAAATCCGGCCTGTAGCAGTGGGTTACAAATGCAGTGACCCGCAGATCAGTGTTTGCCCATCACCCACTGGTACCTTTCCTCCCAGCCCTTGGCAAGCCACGGTCTCCCAGCACCCCGATTGCCACACCTCTCTCCCTGGCACAGCCGCAGCCCAGGTTTACCGGTGTCTTTTGACCCTTGATGCTGAACCTCTTGCGCTGCCTCCATAGCCAAAGAGAACTTGGTGCTCGGTCGCCATCTCGGACCTCTCACCATTCATCACTCGTTGTAGGGCTTCCATTACAGTCTCGTCAGCCCTAGGACTCCACCCCACACACTGCACCAATGCACGCGCCACTCTTTGCACCACCACAAGCTGCAAGCCAGGCGCATGCTGGATTCCGACACCACAGCTGCAAGCCAGACTTTAGGATAGCTCCCAACACTTCACCCATCTCCTTTTTATTGGTGTGAAAGGAAGGGTAACATATTATCTGGCATTTTCAAATGTTGAAGCAAGCAAATGTTAAAACTAAAACCGAAGTTGGACCACCCAAATAATGCAATGAGTCTGGTTTCCGCAGATGCCGCCCATGCATGCATATCTTGTTTGGACATGTAGCCTCTCTATGCCGATGTGTTAGGACTGTAGTGACCGGTTTCCTATCAACGAGGCAGCACTGAGGCGCATCACTTCAAGCATTAGCCTAACAGAAGTTTGCTTTGTCAGACAGAGAAGGCACCAAGACCAGTACTGGCTTAGATGTGTCACAACTTACACATGCTTTATAACTAGAAGACACGTCACGAACAACACTAACCATAACACAGGCAATGAACACACATCCAAATAACTAAGTAGAAATTAAACTGAGCATACACCCAACAGAGTCACGATGCTTCTTCCATTTGTCAACACCCCACACACACTTGCCACAAAACACATTTGAAACTACACATAACTACTCTTACACATCTCACATACGCTAAAGAGACTCGTCAGAGGGAAAAATGTGCAGGCCTGGTATCCCATAAAGAACTGGTACAATGAGTGACAAGGGCAGAACGGATATCAATGACCGCATTAGGAAAGAATGGCTGCTTCCCTTTCGGATAATTGTTGGTTTTATGAGGTTGGGTGCCTTTCCCAGACTGGAAACTAGTCTGATGACAGTAACAAAGACTAGCTGCACACACTGCATTTTGTATGTGCATTCTTTTTTTATATCAAGTGGTCACTCCATTTGGGCATGGAAAATTGGAAAGTAATGACAATTTCAACACCATACTTTCATGACTGCCTAAGGAGAAAGATTGATTGGAACCATACATAGAGTGCAAACCGCTACTTTAGAAAGAAGGGTCCAGGTGCTTCTGAGGGGAAAGAATAACATGTTCATCACTCAATCCAGCAATTAAAGATTATGT
Organism: Triturus cristatus; assembly: GCF_964204655.1. Lineage (NCBI taxonomy): Eukaryota > Metazoa > Chordata > Amphibia > Caudata > Salamandridae > Triturus > Triturus cristatus. Next base: position 434,236,969 of record NC_140581.1, on the reverse strand, counting down.
GAAAACAGGAAGGCCTTAAGTTGCCTTCTACTGATCACAAGATTGGATTGGAAACGTAAAGACAAAGGTAAACAGCTCCAAGCCTCCAGGGTCACCATGGCTAAACTAAGGACTGCCCCCCTCGTCTAGATTTCACAAATCTCTGGGTCTTGACTAGCGATCGACATGTTGATCTTAAATGGAGGAAAAATTTAGACCATGGAAACAGAGATGCCGTATTTCTTACGCATTGGCAACCAGTCAGGAGATTGATGGTGCAGAGAGATATGTGAGCTGCTCCTTAATCCCCAAATCAAACTAGCAGCTGCCTTTTGAATAGGCCTGGGCGGTGAACTCCACCCCATTTGCTGAGTTTTCTGCACTTCACACTGCTTGCGGAATGCATAAAACTGAGCACCGTTTTTTCTGCACGAGCCAACTGTAAGTTGGTGAGCGCGAGCTGCTGCTCCAGTAAAAGGTCCACTTGGGCGGCAGGAAGACCAGAGCGAGCTGCAGTTTGCGCTTCAGTCTGCCACTTGCGGAACTTCGCAGAGTGTTTGGTCACTTCCGCCCAGGCCTACTTTTGAAACATTTACAAACTGAGGGTCAGATATTTAGGCAGGCCAACTAGTAAGGCATTATAATAATCTATCCTGGATAGAACCAGCGTTTGCATCATGCCTTTTGTAGCAGCAGATCGTAGCATAGGGGAGGTGGGGGATTTCCTGACTATGTATAAGGCGGAATTCTGCTGTACGGCTGGGTTTAACGTGTTCTGTAAAAAAGGCAGGTCCTTGTCAATTACTACTCTCAGATTGGAGGCCACCCGTGCAGTCAGGGTTCAGAAGCGGGCTGCTCGTCTGGCAACCCTTGCATACAAAATATAGTCCAAAGCAGCTGAAAGTGGGAGAAGTCAGAGTTCTCTACACCAAGACGCTCCTCAGTATGGTACGAGCTCTCGAGAATTTGTATGTAACAGGAGGTTAGGATGGAGGACAGGGACCAAATAATCTATTGGTAAAAAAACCACCAAGCAACTTCTCAAAATACGCATAAGGAAAGATCTTCCTGTGTAAAAAGAAAGCAGGTGCTCCTTCTGTTCTGATATATGTCAAAGAACAGCAGATTACAATTAGAAAGTGGAATAGTTCTGGTCAAATAATACAAAAAAATAACACCATCAAGTGAGCTAACTTTTTAAGGCAAATCACTCTAAAAACATGATACAATGTGCATTTACCTTTCTTTTCAATGGCATCCAACAGTTTGGTGAGGAATGCAGGTGCACACTCAGGGGGCGAAAACTGTTCCGTAATATCTAGCAACGAAAAGGCTGTAGAATAAAAATAAAACAAGTTAGATCACGTGATGTTCAAGTGCACTTCCAAACAACTTGAAGCTTCATATTTATAAACTGTGTAATCGTTAGTTCATGTGAAGTCTAAGCAAATGTGAAAACTGTTTTTTGATACTTGTGTCTACATTTGCAAAAACGCAGTATCCCTATTAGGCCGCGGGAGGGAGCCAAACACCCATGCAAACCACACGACAGGCAACTTGTCATATTAGCTTGCTGTTCACCCGAACAAACGCTTCATTTATTCACAACAACAAAAAGCACCCGTATGGTGCGAAACACCACTGTAGGTTGTCCTGATAGGGGTTCGATTAAAATATAAGATTGCTGCTCTTTACACGTTCCGTACACTCACAGCAGAAGCACCACGAACAATGAATGCACTGATGCGGCCCTTGGGGCTGGGCCCACGCCTGTGCCGCGTGAACCAATGAAGGGCAGCTTTCGAGGAGTCGTGTATTTCAGGAGCTCGCACCGACCGTGGCCAGCAAGGACTCTGGGAAAAGGCTGTCTGCGTATTATCAGAAAAGCCCAAGCAAAGAGATACCAGCAATCGGTCCTACAAGGTTTAGAGACGTGCGCAGTGTTCCTCATACGGGGTTTCTAGGTAAATGGTATAGACTGGCAAGCCTTTCATCTATTTGAGCGTTTTTGCTTAGGTGCTGCATATAAAGTGACACGAAGAAACACTGGAGTGCTGCAAATCTTGACACCTTTGCAAGATGCTGCCTTTGGTGAAGGAGGACACTTGGGGCCGAGCTACACCTCTCTGCTGTAGGCTTACTGGACGCACAGAGTGAGCGCAAAGATGTTGTGCCAGTCTAGAAGAGGCTACGGCCTGTCCACGGGAATACAAAGTCAACACAGGGTAGCAGGAAGGAGATGCAGTTCAACAAAGTTTAACAAAAATGCTGCACTCGTTGGTTTACCCTACAGCACCTTTGCAACCTGCAACCTACGTCCCCACCTCCACCAGGCTCCAGTGCAAAACCTCTACTTTGGTCACATGGGACAAAAACGTATATCATGAGTTGGGAACGTATTGCAAGTGCAATGCTGTTACTGCGTCGGAATCCTTAGAAGTAAGAACCCTAGCGGTCCCAACAGTGATAAGGTATAGCACTGCTGTATATCTTGCGTGGACATGCTAAAAGTGATATTTCCTGCAGCAAAGATTTGCTTCAATAAAACAGTTTCACGGCAATTGGATGCAGCATTTAACCAAATTAATGTCTCATACATGACCAAGGATAAAGCTGGGGAAAGTTAAATAAATTAGCCAGAAGCCTCCCTTTATGCTGGGACAAAATTATGTTTACAGGCAATATAAATCATAACGTTATCAACAGTTAAATTGCAATAAATGCTTACAGACTTAAATAGTGTGTCAAGGAGTATGGTAAAAACAGAGCATGATCAGAAATTGAAAAGTGTACTCATCCTGCCACGCCAATCACAATCAAGAAATCTGGCCCTTCTTTCTAGAAGGCTACCAGTGTGTGAACCCACAACTGTGATACCAATATGCCTTTAGCCCAACAGATGAGTAAACTGCAAATCAACACAGGAAAGAAGTCACCATGTCACCAAGGGCAGGGAAAATGAGCAGAGAGATGGCAAGGAGATTTAATGATGAAGTAAATGGACGGAAGCTTAAGAAATAATATATTATGTATGCATGCATCAGTGGGCGGACTGGGAACATGTACTCATGCTTGTGTGAGAAAAAGCCAAGAAATGCTATAAACTGGGAAAGGATAGCATTGTGGTTACCGAAAAGGAAAGCGAAACAAAATTTAACAGTCCCTAACAATTATCATTCAATAAGGACAGTGCAGTGATTAGCACTCTATCGCCCAGTGATAACCAAGAAGTTAGACTATGGTTTAAAGAAGATCATTCTAAAGGGTGAATCGCTGCAGCTACAAACACAGTGAGGAACACAATGTAAACCAACTGAAGTAGCAATGGCTCCTACTATAGGGAAAAGGAACCCCCAAAAGAGCCTCACCCCATTTAATAATAAAAGCATGCCTGCACTAGCAGAGGTACCTTAGGATTCCAAAGTGCCTGAAACTGGCACGTCCCACTGCTTACATAACTTGGAATCAAGCAGCAAACCGAGACTCACTTGGCCCCCAAACCTCAGTTCACTGCACAAACCTACAGACAATCCCAATAAACTCGACAAATCTCGTTCGACCAATCCTGCAGGTATAGAGAAAAAAAACAACTCTCTCCACACAAATAAGGCCTCCTAGCAACAAGAAACGAGAACAGCTATGCAGAACCCTGCTACACTCCGTATGTGCAAAATTAATATCAGCAGCTCATGTAGTAACAGGCAACAATGTCCACCATCATGTCAGGAGCCATATCTGGAACAGCAATGCTTTCAATTCAACAGGACAGACAGGAATGGCCCAAACAAAAACCAAACCCTACACACGCCCCTCCAACCAATTACAAGTTCTGTGGTTACACTAAGATTTAACTTAACATGTTCTGTACTAAGGCAATTGGGATTACAGCACAAGTAGAGTCAGATAAGAATATAATCAGATTACATACAGTCACAGCGGCATTATGTTGACCTGGTTGAATCCAAAATGGTGACTTGCTCCAATACTTGCAAATATACTGCTGGACTAACGACCCAGATGAGACATGTAATCGGCTTGGTTTATTGGGGGCAGGCGTGTGCTGAAAACACCATGCCAAGATAGGTTACAAAAATAAAACAATGACCACATTAACAATAGGGCTTCCTCGTTACATAATCCAATTCATCTGCATCCTTCAATTCAATGCATTTGAATAAGGAACTTCTTATATCCAGATGCAGTGCAACTTACAGTTTCCACCTTTGGCAAGCAGAGTGGCACTCCATAAACCTTAGCGAGTTGGAGACCAAAAATGCTGATTTACAGCATTAAAAGTGGATCTGTGAATGAAGCCCCCCCTCACACACAGACAAACTGGTCAGGAAACGACGGCAGCTTAGCAGGAAACAAGCTTTCCGCTGGCAAACGTCGAAGTGAATGAACTTCTACATCCCCAACTAAAGCCATGACAAATGGATTCCCTCTGCGCCTTAGCTTACTGCAGGAAGCAGCAGTTACGGACACAATGAAACAAAGCACATTCAAGCTGTCCCCAGGCAAACTTCGGAGCGCCAAGCACGAGTGGGTACCTGCTTTGGAAAGGCCTTTTTGCTTTGGTGAATGCTGCAAGGCGGTGCACAGTTTCGGAGCAGAGAGTCCACCTTTCAGAATCTTGGACATTTTACAGATTCCTTTTCCACACTCTAGGATCAGTTTCTCGCCTAAAGTGATCATGGTCTCGGAGAAGCGGAGGCCTCGCACTGGCCAGGCAGGGTCTGTGAGCCTGGAGAGAGAGGCGCGAATGGCGGCTCGTCACGCAGCAAGCAGGCAGCCTCCCTGCCGCTCTATTTTTACCCCGGCAGAGGCATCCAATGGGCAGGCCCACGCGGCACCACGGAAACGGCGGCGTGTGGAGGCCACAGCATACCTGACATTGAAGTGCTGCCAGCAGGGCTCAGAAGTGCAAGATGAGACCCGCGCACAGCTGCACCTTTCAGAGGAGCCACTTCTCGGTAGAAAGAGATATTTTAGAGTAAGTACCTGGCAAAATCATGTGGAAATTTAAAGCTCGGATATTTGTTTCCAAGACACCCGAGCCGGTTCCTTATCACTGATGGATGAAAGGTGTGAGAAACAAGCAATTGCAATGCAATAGGTCTCGCATTTGCTAAAGTTTGAGCTATTGGCATTTGTAAATGACACTGCCTTTTATTTATGTGTTGTTTTATAAAACTGATAAAAAAAAGGCATGGTCATTGACAATGCCAATAGCTTAAAGTTTTACAAATGAAAGACCTATTGCATTGTAAATGCTTGTTAAAATATGGGAGCATTTTTACAACCATGCACGCAGCCGTTTATAAATCAATTACTGAGAACCTTGTCAATCCTCCATGGTGGGATTGAACTGTGTAGTGCCCTATGGCAGAGAGAAGCCACTTTAGGAGCACATGCTGTGGCTAATCTAATGGCAGTGCACTGGTCTATGATATTTTTAGAAGAGGAAGGAAGCATTTCTTTAAAGAGAAACGATTTGGAGACTTAACCAGAAATTGGAGTGACTTCCCCATTTATCAACACCCAGGTGCAAAGGCCAGTTTACGGAATACTAATAAATTCAGACTGATCTACTTGGGTGTATGTAGGTCTTAGACCTCTATATGGAGAACATTTCCATGAATTCCAGTTCAATTACTAAAAACGTGTGCTTGTTTTCAGCTGGTATTTATAACCCGTAAAACACCCCTCCCCCAGACATATATATTGTGCTGGGTTTCATAGACTAAGTAGCTTAACTGGATGCAGTAGAAACCATTCCTAACTGGTCAGTTGCAATTTCCACACATGACATTCCAACCCAGCCAGTTCCATACATGCTTTACTTTCACTGCAACAAGTCTTTCCCCATGGTCACTTTTTTAAATATATAGATATATTTTTTTTAATGGGGCTGCACATTTCTGTAGTGGCTTGGCAGCGTTTTCATGGTGGCAGATATTGTACCGGAGGGCGCTAACCCACATGTCTGTTACTGGTATAGGTAGTAGTATTTTCATGTTTCTGCTGAAAATCAGTCAAGCACAGAAACGTGCCCAAAACTCGAGGTCAAGATATTCTACTGTTCCAGCACCAATTCTTGACTGTCTGGGTAAAGCGTATTTTGGGGGGGCTAACCAAAGAGCCAGCAAGCATACAGAGTAAAATGCAGGCATGCCTATGTGCGTTCAAGAAATGCCTTTGAATGTTCAGTAAAGGTGTTGGGGCCGGGGATGACTTGCAGTCCTAGGTCAAACAAGCATTGGCAGAGCCAACACATTTGATGCTGGTCTGCAGAGTAGATGGGACCGTGCACACGTTGTACAAATATCAAGCCTACTGTACTAAAGTGCAGACAAAATCCTTTGAGCGGGTGCCCACCCCTACATTTATTTTGACTCTCGAGGGAGCCTACCCCTCTTGCCGCCCAGAAGCAATTACCGCAATCACCCGGCCCTTTTCGGCAAAACCAGAAGTCAGGTGCCCTTGCCCGGGATGTGGGCAGGGCCTGCTCCGGCAGGAAGAGAAACCGGCGTGCAGTGCTAACGTGGGGCTCCCATGCTGAAGGGAGAGCCCCGCGGTGGCGGCTGGAGTGGAGAGAAGCCCCGGGTCCCAGGAGGGGGCCCGGGTGAAGTGCGGGCGGCCGAGGCTGACCATGGCAGCGCAGGGCTCCCAGGAGTGCAGGGAAGCCCCGCAAGAGAAGTGCTGCCGCCGCGAGGAGGAGCCCCCGCCAGAAGAGAGCAGCCCGGCGAGTGAAGAAGGGCTTGGGGGGCTCCGTGTGGACTATTGTTGGTGCCTGATCGAGGCAGTGCCCTTTTCGCATTCTGAGCGGCCCAGTCTTGCAGTGGGCCGCTCCAACGGGGATGGCATGTGGTCGGAAGGGGGACAGGAGATGTGCACATTGCGTGTGTGGACGTGCGTGGACGTGCGCGTTCATGTGCGCGTACACAGGCGCCAATCGCCCTGCGCGTGCCCATCTCCTGTCGCACTTCCGAGGCAAGTCAGCAACAATAGATCTCGCTGGCCACAGCGCTTTCGCGCTGGGTTTGCCAGGCGTGACCTAAAAATAGCGGCCGGCCTATCAGATCGTAAAGTTGGCTGTGTGCGAGTATGTGAAGCCGGCGCATCGTCACCACAGGATCTCATCGTTGATGCTTTTAATGCTATCTGGCAGCTACCTCACAACCGGGGCTGCCCCTTCGATACTAAAAGATGTTATCTGTAGGGCAGGATCGGGGTTCACGTGGAGCTCGCCACGTGGGACCCACGTTCATTGCCCCGCACAAGTTGCTAGCCAAACCTAGTTCCAATTATGCAGTACTGTGTGGGATTACTAAATTATTGCACAAGCATTACGGCTGTGTATATCATCACCACTGCTGCCCGTCCTATACACTGAAAAGAAACCAATGAGGTGGCAGCGAGTACTGGTGTCCGAATAATCCCCCAGGAGTGAAAGCCTGATGCCAGGACATGGGTAATAAAGCCTGGGTCTGGTGAGAAGCGAGGCAGGATCACAATTCCAGACACAAAGCGCAAACGACAGCATGAAGCACTCACCAACGATTACACACCAGTTTGTAGAACGCCTCTTTAGGAAGCCTTCAATGGAGTACATGTTTTTTCCCTGCAATCTAAGAAACCATGTCCTTGTCTTGGAATCCTAGAACGTTCAAAAAACAAAAAAAAAACACAAAAAAAAAACAAGCATTTGCAATGCAATAAGGTCTCACAGTTACGCGAGTTTGAGCCATTGACATTGCAAATAACAATGTTTCTTATTTTTGTTTTCTTTTTAAAAACCTAAATAAAAAAGGCATTGTTATTTACAATGCCAATAGCTTAAACTCGCCTAACTGCGGGACCTATTGCACTGCAAATGCTTGTTATTACTCCCAGCACGCGGTGGAAGAAAAGACTGCTAATTAGATCTGAATTGAAATGTTTTTCATGCCTGCTTTCTGATTATTTCACAACTATGCAGTGCCTTTGCACAGCGCAAGGAGTCCTTTTTGTGTAACCCCCAGACCAACCTCTAACCTCACTTAATGCTGTGAGTTTTGGAGGGATGCCTGCTCGCCCCTGCTCACTGTCTGCCGAGCTCCGGAAGGGGAAGGCTGCGCTGACAACAGGCTGGACTCTTCTTCATTGCATGCTGAAGGTGCAGGAATCTTGGGTGGCACCCCCAAACAGAAGACCACCTGGGGAGTGTTGCCATCCTCTCACCAGGTCTCTGCCTTTAAAAAGCCAGCATGGGTGGGGAAGGCAGTCCCTCGACAGGCTACAGACCTGTGTATGACCTAGTCCAGGCGGCCTTTTAGAGTGAGGCCCTACCGAGAACGCAGCCCATGGTCAGGTTGCCACTTGTGTTTAATCTGCACACCCCCACCCCCAGGTTTTACACCTGTACTAGACCCCACTATTGACATGAGCTTTCTGTGCAGGTATTGGGGGTGGGGGCACCCTCCTGTCGGGGCCCCACGGAACCAGGTAAGGGCAAAGATGTTCAGAATTTGTAGGATTGAGAGTGAGATGCATGAGCTTGGTGAAGAAAGTTAGCTAAAATTTGAGGCAGAGGTCCATCTACACCGGCTCCCTCCCGTCCAGTAACATAGCTCAGCTGGTGGAAGCTCAGGTTGCAATTCTCCGAGTGTAATCTATAGTTTCGGAGCCCAGTAACACGGCTCATTGAACTAAGGGACTCGCGGAAGAATTTTGTCTGTGCAGTGCAGATCGCGTAAAGTCTGGCAGGACCATGTAATCTTTTTAAGCTTCATAATTTGGTTAAAATGATGAAACATACACCTGCTGTTAATGGTGTCGCTTTACCGCAGGAGTGTGACCGCGCAGATACGGAACAGAAAACAAAACCAAAATGAGAAGTCAGATTGTGAAACAAAGCATGCGAATCAGAAACACAAATACTGCATGACACTGTGGATCCGTCATGTGCAGCTCTGCAGCGAGACCGTCTCTAGGCGCTACAGAAGGAGCACGAGCTGTATGATAGATGTTTGTTGAAGTCTTCATCTGCCTGCCAGCTCCCACACCCTGTGGCACAGGGTGGGTGCATCACCACCCACAGCAGCAACTGGTACCCTTCTACGAGAGGGCCCTACAGATTTAAGTATGTCGGACGTAGCGAAACAAAGTGGATTTGCCTACGGTCACAGAATGTGTCAGCCAGGGAATGGAACGTCGTCAGGATCTGGATATAATGCTATAGTTCTATTCAGGGAACAAGTCCTAAAAATCAAGAAACACGCTGTACAGGCAGGCACACACACGGCCCCGTGTCCCCCGGGAGTCTTCCTCGCATGGCGCTGCCTCACTGCTGCTGCAGCGGGGTGGAGGGACAGTGACGTCCGCATGAAGGCAGCGTCATCCCTACTCTATGCCCAATCAAAGAGCCCTTGGGAGAGCGAGTCTTGCTCACGCTGTCTGCAGGCAGAGTTTTTGACGTTGCCCAATAGAAAGCATGGGCGGGAGCAAAAGTCCTTCTCCTAAAATCCCTCTACCCCAATAAATCTCTCGCTGCGCACGGCAACACTAGGCGCGAGACCTAAAAAACAGAATTGTCATCCTGCAACCTCTGCTGTCAACTCCTTGCATTTCTACACCAAGCCTTGGTTATTGCAACCCAATCATTGATGAATCTACATACAACATAAAAGTAAACCATACAACAAAACAGCTCAGCACACTTATAGATATCAAATGTACACAATCCACAATTAAATAGATTTATAACACATTTGTTTTCCCAAGAAAAAAAGTCGATATGTTCTTTCGATATTGAAATTCATCCTTTATTCACACATTTTTTTGCAACCGCCAACGCGTTTCGTCCAAAATCGGACCTCTTCAGGGCTCACAGTGTAAGCTTTGTGAACTAGACAATCGCGTGGAGACGGGTGCATTTATTCACCGACACACTTTAAAATCGGTAGATGTACAGTGTTTGGCTACACGTATTCTCAAATCAATTGGCCAAATACGTTGGCAATGGATACATGAAAACACACAAAGCTTACACTGCGAGCCCTGAAGAAGTCCGATTGTGGACGAAACACGTAGGCGGTTACAAAAAAATGTATGAGCAAAGGATGAATTTCAATATCGAAAGAACAGATCGACTTTTTATTGGGAAAACAAATGTGTTCTAAATCTATTTCATTGTGGATTGTGTACATTTGATATTTGCAAGTGTGCGGAGCAGTTTTGTTGTATGGTACTAGAGTAACCAGTTAGGTTTCTTCTGGTTTCTCTATATTGGGACCTAGGGGATTGTGTCCCTAGCTCTTTGCACCTTGTTTTGTGTTTAAACTGTAAGGACGTTAAGACTGGTGCGGGTATCCATGCTTTGATCCCCATTCTCTTGCGATATATAAAAGTAAACCACAAAGTTTTTGGTTGAGCGAAAGAGTCGCACGGTTATTAAATTTATTGGCACTCAGGTAGGATTCGTTAACCCGCCTTCTAAGTATTCAGCGCTATGTCAAAATCTAATCGCCGACACTGTATCGAATACCACGCCAGAGCAGCCGGGAATGCAATACTTTCCGGAGTACACCGGCATCCGGTGCTCGTTGTTCTCACGAGGGGCTGCAGCCCCCTTGTGAATCTTCTTTTGCTGCGGCCGTGAGACAAGGAGAGATTAAAAGCCAACCCCCATTTTTCAGGGTACCAACTGTCCTGAAACGGATAAATGGGTGGACTACCTTCTCTTCCACGGTCCCCTATGGCCTCTACTCCATTCTTTGGAGCATATTGTGCTTCTTATGTTAGGATCGCCCTGCAACTCTGCTTGGGACACTGAAAAACTGAATTATTAAGTAATAGCTTCCTGCTCTCAAAGTTGGGAAGGTATGTGAGTGGCCAAGCGGGAGGAGAGAGGGTGTGCAGCAGCTATGAGCCCTTTCAAATGACACCCATTACAAATCCCGTGGAGGCACCCAGGTGTGACTTGTGCCTCTTCAGAGGGGCAGCATTTTCTGCACTTGGCCGGGATTTCTTTGTGGTGGCCCCAGAAGATAAACTTTGCTTTCACTGGCTGATGGAAAAAGCCAAGAGGCTGTCCCCTCTATTGTCACATTGCGGGAAACGTGGCCAGCCACCTTTCCTAAATTTATCACTAAATCGAGTTTGTTAAATACAAACTGTATTTTTGACTTTCGTTTGTGTAATATAAAACATCAGAGGCGATGACCTTAGGAGGAAGACTCAAGAGCAGCAGACAGGTGTAAACCTCATTGAAATAAACAATGCTTTCAGACTTCTGTGTAATGTCCAAAATAATACTTCCAAGCAGCAACCCAGAGGGAACATTCCGATGATTTCAGAGGTACAAAGTCGACACAGGTAAAGCATTCAATAGCTTTTCAGCTGACTGGGTTTAAAAGAGCGGTACAAAGGTTCTTTAAAATATAGATATCAGTACTTGCAGTGCAGAACTTAAGTATTTCGTTTGTAGCATATAAAGGCTGGCATCGGATAAAGTTAGAAACAGCAAAACTAGACCAGTGGATTACAGGGTAATGTCAAAGGGCAGAGGCAACAGCTTGTATGCACTACTTCACATTTCTCCACACGGTACATTTAGGAATCACTTTTCTAAGTGCAGATCTTGCTGCTTAAATGCAACAAGATACACAGCAAGGGATTCAACAGATTGTCTAAATGGTTATATTTACACAACCTCTTATTCTGGTAGAAGGTTTCTGTAAAAATTCAGATCTAGCATTTCAAATCCCAGTCTCAAGATGTGAACTACTGCTTATGTGTTAAATGTGTTTGTGCTGGCACACAAGTATATGAAATGAGACTTTTTTCCTAAGTAGTTTAAGGATTGAATTGGTTATCACGAATAAGGCACTTGCTCATGAACAAGGTCTCTGCCTACCAATTGAACTCTTCAGGTTCCACCTCAGAACCAAAAAGTCGTACCATGAAAAAGCGGTTTATGGTGATCTAGCCTACAAGGAAAGGGTGAGATAGTGCAGGTCATGAACATTCATAGAGCATGGCAATAAAAACACAAAAAAAAAAAATGTTGCATAGCAAAAGAAACAAGCATTTGCAATGCAATCGGTCTCACCTTGTGCGAACATGATCCCGAAGGATATCAGAGCGCTTTACAATTTGAGGGAAAGAGAGGTAATAGTAGCAGTACAATCGTCAGACGGGGTACCAACCCAAACAAATCACATATACATATCAAACGAAAGGTTACAATCGAAAGGGACAATAAAGGGTAAGATAAAAACTGGAACATAGCGAACTGGGAGGGGAGCAAGTGACTAGTAAAACAGAATAACACCAAACGCAGGGCTTATGGTGTACCTCCAAAGCATAAGAGCAGAGGATCAGAGACCCTTTTAAGGAAGGAACTTGTTCATGAGGAATCTTTTTACTTCCAATTTGAAGGCAACCTTGGAGGAGATTCTGCGTATACCTTATATGTATTTAGCTATGCAGCAAATTAGCATGGGTGCTAACACATCTACTGTTCTTTAACATGGAGGGAAAGTAAGAACCAAACTACGTGACACGCCAGGTATGGGAACACATGGAGAGAAATATTGCCTTTCAGCAGGAAATGGTATAGTCCAAAGGTCTGTTTTTGATGTAAAAGCCAGGCCTTCCGTGGTCATATCACTGAAAATACATCTTGAAAAAAATATTATTGTCTATGGGTGCTTGTGGAAGACAATTTCTATTGACTGGAATTTAAAGAATGCTATTGTGATTCTGGTATTACACTGACCTATGCTGGTCGTTTTCTATCAAGAAAGTTAAATAGAGGCAGTTGAACAGAAAAAAAAGTCCCTAAGCGGAAGCAGACCAGTCCTAGGGTTGATCTCCAGAGCCCACATAGTACATGAATATATAAGTATATACACTAAAGTATATACAAGAGGTCTCGAATGCTCGACGTAAAAAAGATCTGTTAGCTACAACTGAATGGCAGAAGCAGGCAATACACAGGTATGATCTGCACAAATACACCAGTACCAACATTTGAAGGGGTTGAACTAAGAAACCCACGCACATTTTTTCCACAATAGGGGTTATGCCCACAGCCCAATATCTGCACTGAAGGGGATTCTGCTAGATCTAATCCTCACAGACTTTATACTAGTAGACAACAGGCTAGAGAAGCTTGAAGGCTTCAGAGTCCGCCTTCCGAGTACTGCTGCAGGAAACATGATGGCACCATTAGCCTCCCGTCTCCCTGAACATAGCGGGAAGACTTTCCGTGCCTGAAGCCCCAAAAGAATGACCTCTGGGGTCCTGGATAAGGAACCTTAAAGGTTTCCTGTACCCCTGGAAGGGCCTGCTGCCTTAGACCATGTATTTTCTGCTAATATCAGAATAAATGCAGAAGTGAACCTCGGTATGACCATTTTGGATACCACAGCTGACTAACAGCACCTGGAGTTTGCTCACTGCTTATATACAATGTATATTTTTACCACGTGATATTTCTGACCTTTTCCAAAGCAGTTTAGCCAACCTGAGCCAACCTGAAACCACAAGAGTAACACGCATTTGCAATGCAACAGGTCTCGCATTTACGTGAGTTTGAGCTATTGGCATTGTAAATGACAATGCTTTTTCTTTATTTTTTGTTTTTGAGACATAAATAAAATGCATTGTCATTTACAATGGCAATAGTTTAAACTTGCATAAATGCTTAACCTATTGCAGGGCAAATGATGACTCCGAGTTCGTCAATACTGATCCCAGTGTGGACCTGTCCTTGCCAGTGATCAATAATACAAGACCCGCTGAGGGTTGGGGGCACTAATGACGGTTTTACAGTAGCATGCATTGGCAAGTACAATAACCCCAGCTGCCAATATTGGAGAGTGCGAAGACAACCCCTCACAGGGGCCGGTGTCGGGGGGTCACCCTGGCTGCGCAGCCACCCTCTGGCACTGCAAGGCAATGCTGCTGGGATCCATTCTGGAGCCGTGTCGCTGACAGTATGATTTAAAAAACAAAATTAGGAAATATCCAAGTCCTTCGACCTCTGAGATTCTGGGAGGCGCTAGCCATAGTCCCTGCTCCTGTACATGCGGTGTTCATATGCCCCCTCTAAAAATTAAAAAATAAAAGACGAATGGTATGGAAGAGTCTGCCATGCGGGTCATATTCTGTGAGCACTGGGCTCGGTACTGTATTTGCAGAACTGGTCTGTGGTTCAAATCAGTTTCAGCGCCTCCGACGAATCTGCGTATTTATAAGTGATTTATTTTTTATTTTGTAGCACAAACAGCAATCCATAAACTGTTGGTTCAACGCCATTGACTGATCAGTTACAGGCTATTTTTTCTTCCGTCAGTGAGGGGAGATTAAACACCTTTATTTCCAGAGCTGTGTCTGCAGCGAGGCACCGAGCTAAACGCACAATAAAAGTGTACTTAATAAATGTATACCCCCCTCTCTCGTACTGCTACTTCATTCGCGGTCCTGAAACTTATAGCAGTCTATATAAGCCCCTTAATTAGGCGAAAGCGATTTCCGAAAACATTTAGGCTGCTCTGAAAGAGACTCATATTGTTCCACCACAGAAGGCGTTTAAACCTAACCCCATTTTTTGATCAAGGTAAGTAAAACTTTGTTTATAAATACAAGGAGGGGGAGACTGACACTCGCACCGCGCGCTACACTGAGCCCAGAGGAAGCAGCACACTTTGTCAAAATTAATGTGACACGAGAAGAGTTCGGAGAATACATCTGTAAAACTCATGTGCGCTTTGTTTTGTTGTTGGTAAAGGATGCACGGCGCTGAACGCTTCTACCTGAAGCGTTAAATTGCATGTTTAGCTCAGAACGTCTGGGAGAGACCTTTTTTGCTTAAACGGCACACAAACATTTGAATATGCCTCAATAAAGAATTATGCACCGCGGTGGGGAGTTAGCTGTGATGAGGCTGTCTCGGTGTCGCCTGCTTATCTTTGGGGGAAGATGCACGAGGCGAGGTAAATAATTTAATAAGCCGCTGCGTGTAATTATGTTATTTACAAGGGCTGTTAACAACAACAAAAAAAACAGCCCCAACGCTATTTTTTAAACTGGCACCACTGTTCTCTGCCCGCATCCATGCAAAGCACACGAGTGTGAAAGAGAAAGAGTTAGGCAGAGATTAAGAGTGAGGGGTGGGCAGAGACAGAAACAAATATATGGGAAGAGGAAACGGGCGGGGGGAGCGCATTTCAGGCGGGGGAGCGGAGAGCAGGGCTGCATTGTATAAACAAGCGCACACTGAAGTTGACGAGGAGGGAGTGGGAGGGGGGAGTGGGGGCGGGCACAGTGGTGCGGGACATCAAAGGGGCCGCGAAAGTGAAAGCAAACTAGTGCTTTCAGGCCTCCAAATGGTGTGCGCGCCCGGACGGCGCACATGCACTGTATTTGGAGGCCTGAAAAGCCACTGTTTGCACTGCCAAAACTCGCTTACTATAAGTCTCGCCAGAGCAGCGCTAAAGCGCTGTCTCAGGCGAGACCTAAAAATGCCTCACCAGATTACATAAAACAAGGTACAAGTCTCTCTCTCTCCCATGCAGAAAGGTCTGTGCTGGCTTCTACTCGGCTACAAAGCACACCTTTCAATGCTGACCCTGCTTTTCAGCGCACAGGGTTAGCTCTCAACACACAATTTACATCTTTATACAAGTCTACTACAGAGAGCTCAGCCACCCAAGTAACAGCCATGTGAGGTTGCTGGTCACATCTATAAAAACCCAGTCTCACTTTTACAGGCATACTTCTCCGTTGCCAGTTCGTCGTTATGCGGGTGTATCTTTCACAGCATTGGGCGAAGATGCTGTCGTTAGGAGACAAAGATGGAGAGGAGGTTTATATATTTTTAAAATATTTTCTGTTACGGAGTTTCTTGCTGGCGCACAGCATTAAAAAGACTCACTGAGACTAACATTTTCCACACGATCATATTTTAGTATACCCCCAACTGTAATACTTCTACGTGTGTATGAATTTTCTTTCCCATCTCATGTTGAAGGCCGCACTATGCCCTGCATACTGAAATCTTTCTATGGAAGACAGCTAGGAAGATTGAACTATACAAGCCAAAACGGCTACGGTTGCAAAAAAAAAAAAAAAAAAAAAAAACATTCTATTGTGTCCTTCTCTGTGATCACTAATTGGTAATACAAATGAAAACTAGGCTTTTTCTCTATTAAGTTTAAAAGTAATGAATACTATCAAAAAGCATTTTAAAATCAGTTGTCTGTTTTGCCTTCTTCTATTCAAAAGCAAGGAAGCAACGTATCCCAGGAAGCGCCTACTGGGCTGTGGTTTGAGGCGCATATGAGCCATCAGGCAAGAAAAGGGGAGTCCAACCTAAAACCCGAGAACTAGGATTTTGCAAAATGCACATTCCGAACAGTGATACGTTATCATCGTGATACTGCCCTGCACACGCAATTGCCAAGAGGAGCACTCACTCTATGTTACTGCACCGAGTTCAAGCGCCTGGAAAGACCATTTCGGTCTTCAGGGACAGCCCTTCAAGAATCACAGCGAAGCGGAGTTTTGTGCACAGTAACTTTATGAATTATGAGCTGTCAGGCACACTTTTCCCTCTGCCAAGGAATATACTTCTTAGAAACAGGAGCTATAAATAAGGCAACAGATGGCTTCCGCTGGCTCCAATCAGAGCCCATATAATCTTTAAAAAGCAATCTGCGGTAGACAGCAGCGAGATTATGGAATGCCTCCCCCTACAGGCCACCGGCAGTTCCTGGGAACAGGCAGGCCCTGGGCCAAAAATAAGCCCTCAAGGACTGAGCAACCTCTGCCAGGGATGTATGGCTGGAGCAGTGCCATTTAAACACTGTACTGATGGTGATCTGTGCATCCTGACCAGGCGGGATACAACATTGCTCGGTTTCTGAAAGAGCCGACCTTTAACAGCTTCTAGCCGAAGACTCGCAAGTAAACCAGAAAGAATGCTGCGTTTGAAGGAAACCTAACAAGTAAAAGAATTCATGTTTTTTTTTTTTTTTTAAACATTTCCTACTTTTACTTCAGAATTGATTAAAAGTAAGCAACGCTGCTGTTAACTGGGCGTTCAGAAAAGCAGAGGGCACATTCCGGGCAGTCTCAGAATGCAGTATTGGCAAGGGAGAGGGAAAAGATCTGGGGTAACTGATTTCATGTGTTAGTGGACCAATATGAGCGAGTCTTCCCAGCAAAAGCGGCCGCGACGACACAGCCAATCAGTAACGCACACGAGGAAGACATTTGACATAAAGAGTTCGCTTTCACCTCCACGAAGGCGCTCGGTCTGGAAAAGTGGGGGGCTTCAGGGGGATTTCTACAGCAAATAACGAAGGACCTGTGTTAAGAAGGACTCAAGCAAGACCAAGGAAGGAACGTCCTTCCAAGGGGGTTGGTTATTCATGAAAAACGAAAACAAAGTACTACATAGAAAGCGAGGTCAGCCAGCACTCCCAACTGCTGCTTCTGACAACTGTCGCTTCCCAAAGTTCGCCTCCCACATACAAACGTATCTCTCACCAACCTCGTACCCCCAACATTCTACCCCAACGTCCCACACACCTTTCCCCAACACAATACAAGATGGGGAAAAACTAAATATAGATAGATATAGAGGTATGTATAGAAAGATCTACAGAGAAATATATAGATAGAGATCTATATAGATACAGAGTTATGTAGATACAGATATAGAAATACACACACAGGTCTATTACAATGGTTGAACAAAGCCCCTGTAGATCACCAACATAAGTTAATAAAATCACTAGACAAATTAATTTTCTCTGTTCAGTCATGAAGTCTTTAAGGTGCCCTGGAAATGTCCTCTCCCTCACACTCCGATGTACCAACACTTCAGGAACACTGAGTTCCACCACCTGCCACCACATGACTCCCACTCTCGCACCTCTCATTCACCCTCAAATTGGGTTAATTCCCTGGCCCATCACCCATCAATTGTCCACTCACATCCTCCTGAAAATTCCACTCCTGACCACCATGTGCACTAGCCCACTTACACAAACTCACATAGCATAAATTCTGCACACTTCCCTACACAAGTCTTACCGTGCCTTCCAACACACTTACAATCCCAACGGATCAGACAACGAGGTGCTCCCTTTTACACCAGGCCTGGTTTCCTCACTCGCATATACTGACCTACCGAAATACTCCATCTTTTTGCCCACGTTGACCTTGTCCTTAACCAGAGACATTGGATACTTTTCCACCTTACTCTTCATGCAAAGATCAACCTAGGACTTCCTTTACTCTCCCTTCTTAAGTCTCAACCACAATAGCACAAGTTTTGAAGAAGGCAATACATCAAACGGCGTTCTGTCTGTTACAAAGGGTAGTATATTCCTGTATGATAACCTACTTTGAAGAGCTTTCTTCCATGACAACCCAGGCTTAAGTGCCAATTGATTTGCCTCTTTGACCCGCTCAACCTGGCCATTACTTTTGGGATGACACAATGATGCCCTCACATGCTTGATCACACACCTTTCTAGGAACAATTGCATTTTACCAGATGTGAGCTTCACACTTATCAGTTACCAACGTTTCTGGTACATCTTCCCTTGAAAAAGCATCCTCCATAAAATCAATAACCACCTCTGTGGTCACACTACCAACCATATGTACTTTCGGCCACTTGGAATAATAATCAATGAGAACAATAGCTCCTTAGATGGTAACATGGCGAATGGCCCCATACAATCAATTGCATTCATCGGCCTCAGGTAAATCTATTGTTCGTATAGGAACAACCACAGGTTTAATCACCCTGTTGCTCAATGAACCTGCATAACACTCCCTCATCCAACGATCCACCATACTATCCAGCCCTAGCCACCACAAATGTTCTTTAGTTTTCCTCCTGGTACATAACACCTCCCCGCCCCTCCCCCCCCCCCACGGCCTTGATAGTCCAACTTAATACCTCCATGCATTAAAATAGGAAGTACAATCCTATCTCCTCTCAGGACAATACCACTGCATACAGATAATTCCTCTTACATTCCAAAAATGTGCTATACTCACCTTGTAATTGCCGCTCAGATGGCCATCCATTTACAATAAATTCCTTAACACCCAAAAGGACTACATCATTTCCCCATTTCATTCATCCATCCATCCATCCATTTCACCTCCGACAACTGCAACCCATTCTCCACATCACTTCGCCTACTGCATGTCACATCCTAAAACGTGTATGCCACCTCACACCCGCTCTCATCCTTTTCATGTGTGCTACACATGTTCAGTGGTAACCCATCAACAACACAATTATTCTTGCCTGGAAAATGTACAATATCATGAGGATACATGTGCAACTTTGAAGATAAACGCGATATCCGTGGTGTAAGATTTTTCCCACCTCCTGGTTTTCAAACATTTACCAAAGGTTTAAGATTTGTGCTGACTTCGAACTCCTCCCCCCCCCCCCAACCCATATACTATCTGAACTGTTCCAGAGCCCATTTCACAGAAAGTAATTCCTTATTACAGAATAATTCCTTTCTGCTTGTGTCAGAGTACAAGACGCATATGCTATTACAACTCATTACCATCCTTCTTCTTAGATAATAGCGCTCCAACCCTGTAACCACAGATAGTGTACGATCCACTGTCATTACAAATAATTTTAAACATGGGGGGGGGGGGGGATTGACCACATGATTCTTGGTCACTGCAAACTCCTCACTGTGCACCAGCCCCACCAAAATGGAACTTTATTTTTCTTTAGCAAGGCCCCGTAAGTTCTCCACCTTTGATGAGTAATTCTCCACAAAACGGGAATAAAGCGTAGTCAGCACCAAAAAAAAGCATCAGTTGATCTTTACTCTTGGGCTCTGGAGCATTCACAATGGTGTCCACATGTCTGATTTTAGGACGTACACCTTCCCTGGAAATAACATGCCCCAGGTATTCCAGCTGCTCTTTTCTAAAATCAAAATGTTCTTCTTTCATTTTTAGACTGTTCTTCATAACAGCATGTAAAACCTCCCTCAAGATCCTGTCATGCTCACCTTGAGCCTTCCCAAAATCAAGATGTCATCCTGAAACACCTTCACACCCGATATGCCCGATAGTACCCTGGACATCTCCCACTGAAGCACAGCAGATGCACTTGCCAAACCAGACAGACCATGTCCTCATGTGTTATTAAAAGCAGTGCAATGCCTATACTCGGGATCCAGTTGAATCTGATAGGAACTGGTCAAATCAGTTGTAGCGAAAACAGGGCTTATTCGAAAAACACTAAAACAAACTACTTCTACATAGAGAGTAATGCCAGCCAGCACGCCTAATTGTTGCTTCTGGCAACTGTCACTTTCCAACCTTCAACCCTCCACATACAAACGTATCCCTCACCAACCTTCTACCCCCAATATTCTACCCAAATGTCCCGCAGCCTGCCCTGGTGGCAAAGGCCCATGCGGAATAGGAAATGATCCCTTTAGCGCCTAAGCCCCTTGATGCCTGGCTTACTATTTAAGCTGTGGGCATCTTTAGGTGTGGATTCGAAATGTTGAACGTCTTATTTTGCAAATGACTCCAATGAAATAGAAGAAACCACAAAATGCAAAGCGAAATTGAGAAATCCATATAATTGAATTTGAAGCAGCAAGAGGGAATAACCCCATTTAATGGTTGATACATTCTGAAACTTCAGTGGGCTCATTCGTTGACACAACGTTCATTCTTCAGTTCGCCAGGTACTAAAGGGTGGGCCCCATCTCTAGGGGCCTTGTGTGTTCCCAGGCAGCGCCTCCACGGTTACTGACAGGAGGGGCTGCCTTCCAGATGCCAAGGCTGCAACAAGAAACCCACATGCGAACGAACCAAGGCCGAGCAGGGGAGGAGGAGTGGTAAAGGTGTCCAGACGGTCAGGGTACAGAACCTAAATATAGTCTGCTGGCTAGACTAAACTCCTACAGGTCAGGCCAGGCCAGGCCCTCTAGTCGCATAACATGCATTGTAAAGCCAACGGGCACCACCAGGTCACTGAAATTATCCATGAAATGTTCAATTACAAAATGTAGCTGCTGCCACCCACCACAACCAATGGACATGCAAACATTCAGTTTTAAGAGCTTACAGAAAAAGTTCTTTTTGGCTAGAGCACCCGAGGACAAAACTGCCACCGTTTGCCAAGTGCTGATCAATCAAATAGCTTCTCTGGTTGCAAATAGCAGTCCAACAAGTCACAAATAAAAATAGCAAACCGAATAGCTGCAAGGTGCATCGCAATCCGATCAAAGTTCAAACATCAAAGTGTGAAATCATACACAGTAGTAAATCACAACTGAGAATTACAAGAAAAGCATACTCGCGCTGGAGCTGGAAAGCATTAGCTTTCCAGGTTAAAACAGTGTAAAGCCGCTTCTCAGACACCAAAGACACTGGTTCCTCGAGCACAGCTCATGACTTTGGGACGCTCATCACTAACAATTGACTTGAAGGGTTTTTTCGAGTGGGATGTGCCTGCGCTCAAGATCAGTGCTCATTGCCTTTACTAACTTGTTTAAGCGCCTTCCCTACTCACACACTGCATGTTCCAGGTCTCTAAAAATGCACGTGTAAAATCTTTCACTTCACAGAAAAAAAACACAGTATTGCAAAGGTGACTTTGGTCAAATGCTGAAGTCAGATAGTTGATTGCTTTACAAAATGTGACATTTTAGGAAGTAACGTTTCATGAAAGTGAAGCAGCTTATATAGTGTAGCACAAGGAATACACTGGTCTGTGACGAGCAGGGCACTACATTATGTAGCGATATAAAATGAAGGCGAGGGGAGAGGACCGGGTTTCTGGGCCAAGGCAATTTCCCAACCCAAACAGAAGAGATAGCCCACAAATTTGCCATTAACCTGGACGCCAGAGCTCGATGCGATAGCACAAACAACTTAAATAGGTGTGGCTAATGTGGTGAGAGGGTCCATGACAATTACTGTGGCAACCCAACCAGCAGAGACTGCAAGTAGTAGGTACACAGCTTCTTTGGATCTCAGGAGTGTACACGTTCATGTGCTCATCAAATCTATTGGTGGGCGAGCAAACAAATTAACAGGAAGGGCCAAGCTAAGGGTCAGCTCTGGCTCCAACAGCCTGTGCACGAGCCAAGCCGTGAATATATGTGGTATTTAGTCTCCAACATGTTTGTTGCATAATTTAATGAGGGGTCTTCAAAATTCCAAAAAGTGTTACTTCTTTTACACGTGAATGCATTTCATCTTAGTACATCACATTCTCTGCATTAAGAAGTATTTATTAAATGTGAGAGAATTTAAACATTCACTGAGCAACATTATTGCCCCTGCCCATATGACAATGCTATTAGTTAACTAAGAGTCATGTCAACTGTAACATGTACCCTGTGTGTGACCTTGACTCTTATTATAGATGGCTATTGAATCAAACAGGGGTTTTGGGCAGCGCATTTGAACTCACATATTAGAAGGTTTTCTTATGTGGTAATGAACAAAAAGGCTTGGAGAAATTATTAGCCTTAGATCACACAATTTGATTCAAGCCAGGGTGATCTCATATTGTCTAGTTTCAGAATGGGCAATTCAGCCATTAGATGGTTATCTATTTATGACATGAAAAGCATAATGCTTTGTCTTTAGATTTTTTTTTAGGATGAGGTTAGTGAGTGTGTGGCAAGTAGAGTCAACATTTTATTTTTGGCAGTTTGACACAGCAGCGAACCGGCCCACGGACAAAAGAGTGCTTCGAACTAAACAGAGACTAAGTTACAGGTTTTTTCAGCAAAGGGGCATTTGCTGGGATTCGCAGGATGTTGGAGCGAGGCCGGTATTCAGGCCTGGATCCCCATGTTACATGGCGACAGCTCTAACCAGTAGGGCACTTCATCTCAGGTGAAAGCAGGGATCATTTTGGGCTTGAGGTTCCAAAAGGACCTCGAGTTGAGCCAGGGATATGGCTCCAACTTTCAGTGGCTCACCCACCTCCATTCAAATCTAAGTCAAGAAATTGATGTGGTTGCAGGCAAGACGCAGATCTACAGACTGTTTATACAACTGAAAAATGCAAATCTAAATGCTCAAAAATACTGAAAAGGATAACATTTCACGTACTCCCAAAAAGAAATACGTTCCAGCTCGTTCAAGCTACTAATGAACTACACAGAATGAACTGCAAAATCTATATTTTTCCATTAGTCACCCATAATACTAAAGACACTTCACTTTGGAAATGTTATCACCCTCGGCCAAGTACATCAAATTGGAACCACATTTGATTCTCTTTCCCTGTGAATTTTATGGCTTCCCCGCACACATGCAGTATAGTGTTCCTCCTTCAGGACAGGCCCATTTTTAGGTCTCGTGACGTAAGCAGCACATGCGCTGGTCTCATCTTACGAGGCTTCCTGGAATCGATACGATTCCAGAAGTAGTCTCGCGGCTCCGCCTCCAATTTTCATTGGTGCGCATCGTTTTGCGTCATCCTGCATGCAAAACGCACCCTCACCATTGAAAAGGAGGCTTCTTAGTCCCTCCTTGTTGCCGCCTTGTCTCCTTTTAGCCCCTCCCACCAGGATTGGATCTCGCACTCGCGGCATCACACACTCGCCTTAATTAGCTGGAACGCACTATGTTTTCTACACAACGCCGCCAGCTTGTTGGTGAAGGGCAGTTAAACCGATCATCTCGAGTGATGTGATCCATTTCCCCTAAAACCAGGAGTGGCTGCTGACCCGAGGGCAAGCTTTCTCTTACTTATTAATTATACGAAAAAGGCAGGCGAGTTCTATAAGTTCCTGGGACAATAAAATGCACCGCGTTAACTTTACATAGGAGCAGAGTTGAGCGCCATGCTCTGCACAGCGCACTGTAACTCCTCCCCTTTTGCTGCTCTACATAGTTCTGCAGCTCATCAGGTTTTTTTTATACAAACGTTCCCCTCAAGGCACCGCAGCCCGTTCTCGGGATCAAGCGAGGTGCTTTCTGAACATGTGTGCATAAAGGGACTCGGGTGGACTCCGAGCCCCCCTCCAGCGCCAGAACAGTCTGCCAGAGGAAGAAAAAAAAATAGACACACAAGCACTTTTCGGCTCAGCAATCGACAGTTTCCGTAAAGCCTCCCTCGGACAAAGAGACAGAAATAAATTCTGCAAAAAATAACAGGGAGCTCTGAAGCTGCAAGGGCCATGCTTCAACACTGTGGTGAGAGAAGAGTGGGGCTGGGACCCCACCGCCCATCACCAGGCTGTTTTTGCCTCTGCTTCGAGGAGCTTCAGTCATTCATTCTTCCCCCCCCCCCACCCCCCCCCCCCCCCCCGGGAGTCACCAGGTGCCGGGCCTACCACCGACGAAGGCCTCTCTGGGCGCTGCGGGGCGGGTGTCGAGGTGCTTCGGTGGAGGCGCGCCTAGAAGCTGCTCTGAGGGATGCTTCCGAGAAGGTGTTCAGGTGCTGCTGGGCAGGGGGTTGTATAACATGCATTGTTAGGAACGTCCCTCAAAGCGCTTCTCTGGACTTCTCGGCGCTGGACTCCGCCTGACTGAAACCTGCCGATCTGTCACCAGGAGTCACCTCAACATGGTTGCCCCATGGCTCCTGTTGGTCGCCAGCTGTCTTCCTGTGGCAGCTTGTTGCATCCCTCAGACCCACGGAGACCAGGTACCGTCCTCCCTGTTTATCTTTGGTGCTGTGTGGGGTCCAGTCCTGCATGACCCCTCCACCCTTCTCCCACAAGCCCCAGTCTTGGCTCACGTGCTCCTGGCCAGGGCCTCCTGTCATGTTTCGCTCTTTCTTTTTCTATTGATTCGGGTTATGTTTGATTCCTTCTGACAGTTTTGCTCTCCTTTGTTCTGGACCCCAGGGTCTGAGGCCCCGAGCTGCGTGACTGACCCGGTCATGTACCTCGGGGACTGTGGTCCGGGACAAGCTGCCCCTCGTACCTGCCCCTCAAGGCCAGGACCTCCCACATGTGCCGTGTACTAACAGGCCTCAAAGTTGCTCATCCACACGCGCAGCGCTTAGCCGGCCCCCTGCAGCTGCCAGGCACTAGGAGGATAGGTCCCTTCACCCCGCATCTCTTGCAGTGTCTCCCCGACCCCGCCGTCTCTGCACTCGGTGCTGAATCACTTGCTTTGGGATCGGGTAACAGGTCACCTGTGTAATCCTGGCGCCTTCATTTGGCCAGACTTCTGTGATCTTGGGCAAGTTACTTTCCAAGGCGGCTTCTTCGCTCCTCAAAATGGTTTGTAACATGTGGGATTTAAGTCCAGTATATTCGAGCCTCCGCTGAAGCCCCTGAGTCAACCACGGACTGATCGCTAGTGGTGCTGTGCTCCCTCCCCCTCCCTCCTTCCTGCCCCCCACACTGAGTCACCATTCATGTAGCCCTGTGAGACGATCCCCTCTAGGGTGTGTGGGTACAAACCACATCCACACAGATACACACACCCCTCAGCACTCCCCATCGGTGGGACACAGGGTTTGTCACTCTTTGAGTGGTCAGGAGATGGGGTTTGGGGGTTAGAAGGGGGCTAAAGGCTTTAGTTTCATTACAGTCCATAACAACGGCGTCCCTGTGCGCTCACCAACCTCTCCACCCCCTGCCGCAGACCACCAGCCAACCCCTCAGCGCCTGCCACAGACTAGCCACCAACCTCAGTGGCGATGGCTTGGTAAGCTTCCCTGGCACCTCTCATCACCTGGCATCAGAGCCACAGTTAAAGGATACTACTGAGGCCTGCAGGTGCAGAGTAGGGCTTCCTAGCTCACCCCCACAGAGGGAGGCTACGGGTCAGAGGCAGATTCTACCCCCCCCCCCTCATCACCCCCAGCTCCAGGCATCAAGAGTGGTGGGGTCAGGTCAGTGCAGCGCAAAAACATAAATCGCTTTATTCTAGCAGTTTACAAACCGCGCCAAAAAAAGAAACCCCAAAAAGATGATGCTGCGGGTTGAAACTGCACAGCATTGGATTGCTGTGTATTTAGCGCCTTCTGTCCCGCCAACGCATCAAGGGGCTTCTGCGGTGTAGCTCTCTACTCTGGCACCTGGTGTTGGTGGTTAATTCACTGGTTATCGGTTTTAGTCTTGAGATCTCCATGTGTGCTGGCCAAGCTGACGGAGGTGATGTGGCCTAACGGCCAGAGCTGCCGGCCTCGGCGCTGGGGAACTAGATTCAAGTCTCTGTGTCGGCTCAGCACCCTGTGATTCTGGGCAAATCACTTAATGTCCCTGCGCATACCAAAAATGAATGTGTCCTTGTGTAACGTAACTGATGCTCGTGTAGAGCGCTCCGATACCTTTGGGTCGAGTTTGCGCTATAGAATGTGCAAACAAAAGGCAATAGGTCTCGCCTTTCATTAAGTTAGCCATTTGCTTTGCTATACAATACCATTAGGAAAGCAAATGGGTTTAACTTAATCAAAGGCGAGACCCATTGCATTTTCAAATCTGGCTTTCTATTTGCTGATTTTTTTTGCTGTAGACTATCCAGCTTGAGTTTGTCCCTCCTGTTGCCAAACCTGGTTTAATGCATTCTTCCACGAGCTAGATTCCTGTAAACAGTCCTTTAAATAGGTTCTTATCTTGTCATATTTGCTGTGCATTCAAAGACCGAGGGAAAATGTCAAGCTCTCACTTCAGAGGGAGCTTGGGGTATAGTTTTCTTTCTCGGACTTCAAAATGAGAACATTTATGTGACAATTCAGTTGGGTATCCATGTAAGAGAAGAGGGTGTTGCATTTTTTTTCCTAGCACACAACAAAAAAACAAGCATTTAAAATGCAATAGGTCTCGCCTTTGATTAAGTTAAAGCCATTTGCTTTGCTATACAATACCATTAGCAAAGCAAATGGCTTTAACTTAATCAAAGGCGAGACCTATTGCATTTTCAATGCTTGTTTTGGCATGCTGTAATCCTGCCAGCAGACCAGCTTTGTGTTTAATATGAAGATTTGCCAACTTGAACAGAAGTCTCCCCAGGCGATCAAATAATGAAACACGTGTTAATACTTGCATGTAAACTTGCAGATGCATTTCTTTTAACAAAATACTGACAGTTTCACATTTCTCTATGCATGTTGTGCACGATTTTGATTTTTAAGATGAAAAAGTAGTAAATGTCCAGCAGCCACTGAATGAATCTCAATACAATAGAGTATTATATGCCTCGACCTGAACAGGAAACGTAAACCGTGAAAACATTCAAAGACCTACATTAAAAAACAAAACCGGACAATTCATTTGGCAAATGTTCAATGTTCATTCAACAAATGGAGAAGGTTGCAGACCACCTCTGCAGCTTTCAGAAGGGGCAGGTTTGTTATTTTCTTGTGGAGATACATAAATGCCATCTCTTGTGCACTCCTTGCTTTTGCTTGCGTGCTTCACCACTGTGCTTGCACTGACAGAAGTGCAGGCTGATGACTGCAGAGCTGGAGCAAGATTTGGTCAAACAAACCTTTAGAACTGTGTCACAGCGATAATACACAAACATCACTTTATATGAAGTGTCTGAACAGGACTCAGTGGTTCCGCGCCAATACGTGTGACAAAAGACCTAACCCATTCTACTTTTGTGAGAATGCATATGGAGTCTGAAAGCATTGACCCACCTCAGCAAATACTTATTAATTCAAAGTGCTGGGTATCCACTACAGGTCCAGAAGGTCTGGACCGAGGATTACAAATTTGCACTCTATATAAAAGTTTACATTAATAGAATATAAAAACAGCGCTTATTTACGTGGAGAGGAGGTCCTGAAAACAACTGGAATAAGTTGGCTCTCCTGGTCAGACTGGCTCTAGAGACCCGAAGCTGTAGCTCGCAAACCAAGTTTGGCTTCACACAAGACCGAATAAAACCTATCTCGCTGGGTCATGGTTTACTTTATCACGCTCATGGTATAGCTTACTATTCAAAACAGTCACTATTAACAAAAATAAGTTTGAAATATTCATAGAATAAGCAATATTTGAAATCATACATTTTCAAGGAAAACCCTTATGGAAGGGTAGTAATGATGGTATTGTACTCTAATGCTGCTTTCCTTTAGGTGTCTGTGTGGAGACAATATGCCATATACAGGATCAAAACCTTTTGTTCGTCACCTACCACAATATAACCATGTGAGAACCGTGCAACACTATTGCTGCCGGACAAACTCTTGCTCTAGGACAGTGTTCAAGATATGTGTTTTTTTTTTTTTTTTTTAAACATTTTATTGATTTTCAAGGTTTCACGATACAAAAACACCGCAGTCTACATTTGTAACATCCTTATTCTTTACATATCGTACCCTACTTCGTGTGCAGTAGAATTCCATCGCTGCATAGTTACACTCTCTTGTACCCTAGGATAAATGTTTCAAGTCCTGCCGGGGTATTCGCCCCCATTGTTGGTAATGTCTTTGCAATATTTATTTCTTGAAAAACATTCCCCAACTCCCCCCTTCCCGCTCCACCCCTCTAGGACAGTGTTCAAGATCACCTTGTAACTGGGGTGCAGTCAGCAGCAGAACGCGTGTTATGCAATACATGCCACAGTAAGTGTGTGGAGAAGTACAAAGCCCCACTGACAATATCCCACAGTTTCTCTGCCCAAGACTGATAATATGCTGATGTATTCCCAAATAGCAGGTACTGTTCACTAAAATGTATAGTTATGTTAACATTTCTTATAAAGCGCTCGTACACAGAGTGGTTTCTTGGCGCTGGACTTAAGAATTTTTTGCTGGGACCTCATGTGTTAGCCGTCAATAAAGCCTAGTTATAAGCTTGGGTAAATAGCCAAGTATAGTGCCCTACGGAGGGGGAATGCTCTGTGCAATGAAATCCTGGGCATACCACCGGCAATGAAATAACTTACACACTTATCTGTTAAGAATCCACATCATGGCCCAACGTATCTAAAATGTGTGTACACAGTAGTATTTAATGTTGAATTAGCAACTTGTGCCACAGATCAGAAGGGCGCATGTTACCCAACTATGAAGTAAGCAGGTTATGAGCAAGATAAGGTTTCCTGCAAAGGGCTAAACTTCTCTCATTTGACACCAGTCACAAGGACCGAAGGAAACAACGGGTCTTTGTTCATACTTCACATGCCCCTTATCTCCGTTCTCATACTGATCAACATTAGGCTGCACTCTTGTCTTCCGGTGTCTGGAAATCTCAAACAGTCACAACCGTAAAACTGTGGGTTAAGGACAGGATCCTATTTGCTTCTAGCTTTCACAAAGGGGTAACTTACAGTATTTGGGAGCCATCAAAAAGGGGACTACTGCTTTCCCCATCCACCACTCAAAGTGCAATTCTCAAAAGGCAATTCACGTCATTCAACGCCATAATAATTCGTGCCAGGCGAGCTCTTTGCAAATGCCAACACAGCAAGGCTTAAGTGACCAAGGCACCAATGCACTAGTAGGCATGACCACGTCGGATGGGGCACCGCAAATTCTTCGATAACCAGCAAAGCCTTGCTAATAACCCAGATACGCTGCTGCGAAATTGAAGTTTTTGTGCAGACAGACCAGGCACATCATCAGATCAAAGACTTTTTAAACCTGTAACGAGAGGCACCGAATTATTCAGCAAACAAGACAAAATAGATAAAAAATGGGGCACTGACAAAACGTACTAGGTGCAGACACCCCGTTCTGTTACAGGTTCTAATTCATATATTTTTAATCCAAAAAAAAACTAGTATTTAGGAAAGGTCGATTAGAATGCCAAATGGTGCTGACAAAATGAGTATGTATCTCTCCACTTGGCAGAGTATGATGAAGGTCGACAACAGTCCAATTGGCGCCGTGCCCAATGAAGCATCCAGATAGAAAGCTTAGAGTAAGGGCTGGACGGCTCGCTCTTTGGGCCCGGGCCTCTCTAGCCCCAACTACTCAGGCACTGCTGCTTCTTTGGCGCGCCCTCTATGGGGCGGCAATGACAAATTATTTGTGTCCCACCCCCACAAGTGTGCGCACACAAAAAAAAAGTATAATTTGTTGATAAATTCTACTTCAATTCTGATAAACAATTTCTAGCCACAGCAATACAAGTTTAAATGTTGAGGCCAATGCTCAAATTAGTGTGATTTGAACCCGAACAGAAGCAGTTAGTCTGCATCTTGAGGTAAACACACAGGCTCACCTCATATAATAGTTATTAAAACTATAGTACAGGACATAGATTGTGTAGAATGGCATACAATTAATTTAGGAGTCTAAGAAATGGGATCAAATCGGAAGGTGAGAAAGTGCAATTAAGTTGTAGCATTCCTTCTTGGAAGTCCTTCAGTTCCAAACTACGGGTCGCATCAGAGGCCTACTAGCATAGAACAAGCACTACGGTCCTTGCTTGGTAAAAGCGGACATTCACATCCCGCACTAATAGCGTACCAGAAACCACCATTAGAGCACTTACCTAGTAAGGCTTGGCATTTTATACCCCATGCTGAATTCTAGTGTTCTCGCCTGTCTTGGCAGGTTAGCCCATTGCAAGCCACCGAAGCTTCAGCAGCAGTGACCCGTGTATTAAAGTGGGCAAAATTCAAGCGCAAGGATTCTTTCAGTACAAACGCTACCCTGTGCAGACAGTATAGAAAGCAGATAGGAATGCAAGATAGTTTGAGCCTAGAGAAACAAAAACAAAAAAAACAGCCTGGTAACGCCTCTGGAATGAGGTACTTTAGTGCTAGTATTGTGGGGCAGATATACCAATGGATTAAAGCGATAAGACCATTTCCTGTTATATGAACTGCATAGTGAGGATAGGAGACTGAAGAGAGTTTGGGGGATAGAGGAGTGAGTGAACCAGAGGAAGCGAGCTGGTTGGCGGCAAGGCACTGTAAAGAGAACAATAAAAGCCACCATAGTTTGCCTGTTAAAGAAACCACCATTAATTTGATCATAGCTGGCAGCTATTGCTGCATAACTTTGAAAGGTGAGAAATGCAACCACTTACAATACACAAAGAAGTTATTGTTTTATCCTGTCCAGAAACAGAACCCTTCTACAGCATAAAA
Source organism: Triturus cristatus (assembly GCF_964204655.1). NCBI lineage: Eukaryota > Metazoa > Chordata > Amphibia > Caudata > Salamandridae > Triturus > Triturus cristatus. Next base: position 434,205,955 of record NC_140581.1, on the reverse strand, counting down.
AAAGTGTCCATAGGGCCTTTTGGGGGAGATGTTCAAGGACAGGTAAGAGATGATATCTAACATTATTTACCAAGAAGACATAAACCTCAAAAACTACTCTTAGTTAGGACACCTACCCACAATAAGGGGACAGAGCACAATTCTGGCAACGGCTCCTCTGCAACTGAAATTTAGGAGACATACTGAGAGCCAAGTATGAACTACCTTCCGCAAAACTGCTCGACTAAAGCACGATCTTAAATTTTATGTATGTAAACAGAAAGGTGGTGGCAGCAAAAAAAAAATGCATATCTTAGGATTCCTTTTTGGCAATACACAACAAAATGTAATTACCTACACATTAACTGCATGCATTTAGCAGTTTAAAAAGCAAAAATGAAGTACACTTTTTTTGTAATTCTTAATAGTGCAGGAAACCGATTTTATTAGGATGAAAAAAAAGTAAAACCACTTAATTGGTGATGCACAAATTCTAAATATTCACAGATACACCATTTCCATGCATTATCATTTGAGTGTAGTATGCTACATACTTTTATCAATAAAAATCTATGTCTTAGCAAAGTTAGTGGAGATTTCAATAGGAAAAGTGCTGTCTGCAAATGCAGTGCGCTACCACACGATGCTTTATATTAAAAATAAAATCACCCCCCCCCCGTCCATTAAAGGTAGGCGGGTGGTTAAAGTTGATCGTTCTAGAACGTGGGTTGTAGTTCTTAAACGTTTGGGAACCACTGATGCAGTCTATCATTCTCAAAGGGCAGGCAGCAGATGTTTTGAGAGCAGATTGAAAGCTCTAGACTAAATGGGACTTTGAGGCCCTGCAAAAGGTAGGACATTTGACCTGTTTGGTTAAACTTTCCACAACGCTTTACAAGAATCTATGGAGGTTTGGAACTCCATCTGACTGCACCATGATAGCCACTTGGGATATATACCCTGATGACACTGCGTATAGGATTACAACACCTCATTTGGAGGGAAGTAACTTACCTGTCACAAAACCAGTGCTTTAACTGGGCAGGTACTGTCCTGTACTGAGTACCTGTAATTCGAAGCACTGTTTGAATACATTTAATGGGAGAGTACTGGCACTTCTTCGGAGCAATCAGTTACTCCATCTAGAGAGTACCTGCACGTCTACGATTCTTTAATATGCATTGCACAAACCCACACAGTTCGATTAAACTTAAGAATAGGGAACCATGCCATTTTGTCAGTCGGGGGGAAACGGTGGCAGGTGTGCAAAACCGGAATGCACAGAAGTCAGTCACGGTAAAGTTAAAGACATCGAGAGAATGCTGCTAGAAATTCATTTTTTTCGTAACATTGAGGCTGCGAGTTGCTCTCAAACTACAAAAACGTGTGAAAAAAACACCGGTTTCTTTGCAGTAAAATAAAGTTGGAAATATTTATATTGCAGGCCGTAGTTAGTGTATTTATTTTCCATTTGGTGAAAGATTTTGTGGGGCATGCATCTGGCCATACAATTTTGTAATTACCCTTTTTCAAAGGGATTGGCCACTAAAAAGGGCGTACATTGTAGAAGAAAACGACGCTATTGCCGCACCTCGGGTCGCAAGCACGGTTTATTACTGTTACTGTATATTTATTAAGGGTTTTCTATGTTGCGAACCATATCCAATGGGTGTAGGGTTATTTTCGAAAAAGGAGCTTAAGTACATAAAAAAGCATGCAGCTAACGATGAACAGCAAGTTCAGGATACAAAATAACAAATGCTTAACAGCAAAAACAAAGTTACAGTGTAAAATTCCAAATGGACCAAATTACCCCAGGTTTCAATCCAAAGGATTACCTGGAAACTATGCACAAGGAGGAATTAAGGTGCCACTGCACTTACAAACTCAATGCACATACAAATATGCTCCAACAAACTGCCGTATATCATCCAAAATCCACATGTAGTTCAAGCGTTGTACGAACAGTAATGTGTGCTCCCTCCAGCAAACATTCGGCAGAATGTGAGATAGGACTATCTGTTCCGACGGTCGAGTCACAGTCAACAGAATGTGAAACAACCAGGTTTGCGATGAGAAAGATCGAAAGAAAGAAAGAAACCAACAAACAAACGACTGTGCTTGTGGTTAAAGTCCCCAGGATTACTTCACTTTCTTACAACTACATATCCAAGACTGTCTTAGACAGCAGCAAGTTATTTAAAAATCGCATAAAAAGACGCTGTGGAGTGTGCAAGCAAATCTGAAGCCTAAAGTAGGAACATCTCCTCAAAACAGAACTGACCTGGGTACAAGGCTTGAAGAAATTAAAACCAACATGGAGTAACGGCGTCCTCTATAAATAGGACATAAAGCAGCCAAGGTAGCCAATAGGACGCCCCCCCCCCCCGCCAAAAGGCTGGTATCACAGACAAATAGTGAGGGGTTGAAGACATCAGTTGTCTGCCCTTTTGGGTTAACGCTAACAATAACGCCAAAAGCATTGCAAAGTTTTCCCGATTGCCTTTAAGGCAATACATAATACATAAAAATAATGACGTCGTCGTTTTATGTTGGCATGTTCACAGCTGCTGCTACATTTCTGTGTAACAGTCTTCCAGGCTCCTCCCCCGATGTTATGAACTCATCGCTGGATTTCATCATGCCTTTTTTACTATCACATACAGTCTTCTTGCTATTGGGTGACTAACATCTGGGCAAACGTGGATAAAAACACACAAGCAGAACACTTGACCAGCACTCTTGCAGCACTGAATCTTACGCAGGAGGTTGCTGGAACGGCACTTAAAGACGAGCACATGCTGTTACACACGATTTGTTGGCTTTCAGAAAGGCTCTAAAAACCTGGCTTCATACACTATAATCTGGCTTCCTGGTCAGTTTTTTTTGTGCAGTTTCCTAGCGCTAGGACACCCATATAGGTAACAGCGCCCTCTACAAATCGATTAACATAAAAATGACAGATGCACAATTTTTCCAGATGAACAAATGTTGCTCAAAAGATTAAACCGTTAAACAAGTACAGTAAAACAGGTTCATTTTGATAGTGTGAAAAAGTTGGTACAAATTGCCCAACATTATGCCTATTAAGTACTTTTCAAAATACGTCTTGACGTATAAATTTGGGACAGCAGTCCAGGCACATAGAATAATTTACTCCTCTGCCCTGGCGGAGGGAGGCGGTAGCGGGCAGATTGAAACAAACAAACAAAAAAAGAGACTAGCAGGATATTTTATTAACTTTACAACATGCAACAGCGCAAAAACGGAAATTCCGATTTTAAGGACGATGCACTTCTAAAGAATGTGAACATACATAATTTGCTTCTGTTGATGTATCACTGGGAGTCAAACGAAAAAAAGGAAGCCTCTCCAATTCTCAGCAAATGTCCATTTGTATACTTCCTTGGGCTACTTACTGCCGATATGAGACAATTTACCGCTTATGTCGCTAGGTGGAGCTCTTGCTCTCTCCATGGAGCTAGAGAAAGACTAGGCCCGAGCTGCTGAAGTGCATGACTATAATAAGCACACGTTTTATTGCATCAGATAACTAGTAAGTAGCAGGTACGATTTCCTCAACGACAAGGATAAAGGTTGCGCAACCTGCAGAAAGTGGCCTGTGGGGAACCCAAGTTCATCCTTCATTTCGGTCTTGGGAACAGCACGTACCACTGCAAAGCACACGATGAAAAAAAGACCCCGTGCATAAAGCAAAACCACAGGCTAAAAATTAAGAGCACCAGCGATGACAACGGAACACAAGCACAACTAACACAAAATGCTAAAAAGGAACCTGAAGATTAAGAAAAACTACGCATAAAACAAACACCGCCAAAGTAAAAAATAACAGTGTCCCTACCAACTTCTTTCTCGCCAAAGCTACCAACACATTAACCGGAGAGCTAGACGGCAGAGATCCTGCTGCAACAGCCAGCTCAAATCACCAGGCAGACCTGCCCCCATAATTATGCACGGTTTACTAAATGTAAAACACACTGCGACAGCAACCGGGCTGAAATCTCCCACCTGGCAGCGGCCTCGGGTTGCGGGATGACTGCAGGCATGCAGAATGTCACTACCGTGCCCAAAGCTGGCTGGCGGGGATTTCCACATCTGCTTTACAATCACAACTTGCACCGCACCACAGCACACTGCAGAGAGCCACTTCCTTTAACAGCCAAGCGCCGATAGGAAGAATGTGTGAGAAGGTTACGGATATTTATAGAGCAACACATTCAATCTCTGGGAGGGCAAGACCAGTTCCACTGATACACATATTAGTATAGGCGGTATGAACAATTCGCTTTATTGCATAAAAGGGAAGAAGGCAGCCTAAATAACCTGTGACATGTTAACCCTTCAATGTAAACTGTAAACGAGGTAACAGAAAATAAACGTACGGTGGACACGTCAATACTAAATGCAGCAAAATATATAAATCCACTGCCTTCTGTGTGCATGTTACGATTTGTGATAAATACGTACGTTCAGAGACGTGCTAAGGCGTGGGCAACTGCCCAAGGTTGCCACCTTCCATGGGGCCCTTGGGAACGATAACTTTTATCCCTTCGTCCATCTCAAACTTCAACATATGATTCAATTTGGTCTGCGATCATGGCTCTTGAATTAGCATAAAATGGGTAATAAAATGTCAAGTTGTTCCAAACTGGGAACCCCAAAATATTTTTTTCCATAGAGCCCCGAAATCCTTATAACAATAGTGCGTACGTTTAAAAATGAACAAGATCATAGTTTAACAACATTACATACATACTGCACTGGGTTAGAAATTATATTAGGGCGTTGTAATTCGAATGTGAACTCAACCTTATTGGCACTGATGTGCAGATCATTTTGCCCAGAGCATGATTTTCCGAGGCCTGGTATCGCGTACAGTCCGTAGACCTAGTCGTGACTACAGGGGAGATAATGTGTGACCAGATAGCATGGGCCTAGTGCATCCTGGGTGGTTGGGAACTGGCAATACCACTGCAAAAATATACCAAATCTGGGGGTAAGACGAATCAAAAAGGGAGTCCACTGTGATGAATGTAAGCAAAGTAAGACAGTATATGGAAACACTTTAATACTTGATGTAATCAAAAGCATGTAAAAAATACTTATAAAAAGGTCTCAAAAGAGAGACCTATTGGCTATGCAAAGCGGCCCTGCGGCCGCGAAAGTGATCGCGATCAAACAACAAAGCGGCCGTGAAAGTAATCGCGGTAAAGCGCGGCGCCCGCGCACAGGCACTGTAGCTCTAGGCTGGCCTGGTAGCACTTTTTGGAGCCCTCTCAATAAGTTTCGCCAGACCAGCGCATGCGCTGGGTCAGGCGAGACCTAAAAATAAGGGAGGCAAAAGGTAAACACCCCTTTTGCTTAAAAAGTGCTCCCTTGTAAGGAAAGAAGTCGCAGCAGGGGTCAGGAAGAACTTGATAATGAAGCAGGTCACTGGATAACACTGTGGGAGTTCCTTTAAGAAAAAGGTATTTCCCCTATAGCCAGTGGGCCCACCCTAAAGTATGCCTCAGTAGGTTCACCAACTCTTGTGAACCCAAACAGCTTTCCAGTGGTACTGAACCTAGAAGGCCCCCAGGCAGTTTCAACTGATTAATTACACCAGGGTGCTTGGCACAAGAGGCAGAGGTACCGAAAAGGGCACCAGGGGACTAAGTCACCGAATGCAACTGAAGGACAGATCTTCTACCTGGAGAATGGGAGTTAATTCCTATCACACTTATAAAAAGTACCACAGTCCATAGCAATGCACGGGAAGAAACTATATTGGTAACAAAGACTTTCAATTATGCTCTGTAAAACTACATATCCTTACACCCAATTAAATGGAATTAACTAAGGTGGGAATACATAATAGCAGTGAGGTCTTTCAAAGTTTACACAAATAAAAAGAGGATGACTGAGCTGAAGCTTTACAGCTGGCAACTGGGATGACATGGAGGTCATCAGCTTGAATTCTGGCAAGAAAGACTCAAATTACCAACCATGGAAGGATGAACAACAGATAATCAAAACGTGGACAATAGTAAGTAAGTAATGTATTTATTGTACAGTTAAAACCTTTACAAAAATTGGCCATCACTTTTAAAACTGTAAATCTTCAATTTAAAAGGCTAGTAGCTGCAATTAAGAACACACTAAAAATTGCAAAGAAACCCAGTTCCCCAGCCTCGGTGGCTAATGTAAGTGGTGGAAAAGCAAACAATCTGAATTAAAAGTTAACTAGAGAATCTTTCAGCCTTCTAAAACAGTCCAAACGCTAGCGCCACAACTTACTAGCAGAGTAAGAGGTAGCAGTAACGCCACGAACTCCCTTGATCCCCAGTCTAATAGGGTTAACAACGCAAAGGTAGGGCGATTTAGTGAGAAGCATGCCATCAGACTCAAGTAAATCCATCTGATGACTTACGTTTTCGCTAAAATTAGTTTTGAAATAAACAGCTTACCATAAAGTGAACACTATAAGTTCCTGGGAAGTAGGTCGAATTATCCACAGAGTAATTTAAAGCAGGACCGGCAGGTAAACTAAATGAAACTCCAGCCATAATCGTATCACTTTCTGAAATCCCAGTCAGACAAACGGCACAAAAACGTCACAGATCCGGAGACACTGCAAAAAGCTGTTTTTTGTATTTAGGTTACCCACAACACGGACAACAAATATACAGTTTCAAGGCGCGATTTTACAGACAATAATGAAAACAATAATTTATTAAAAGCATGAAATGCATTGAAATGTTTTTATGTAGTACTTGTATAGTGAAAACCTAGTCAAAATCCCAACAGCTTGCGATACAGGGTCAAAGGGAAGCATATAGCCAACCAGTGAGTTAATGGACTGTTACTACAGTTTGATGTAGTGTACTTTACAGAGATATAGGCCTTCAAAACAACATAAAAAAGGTAACTTCCTACAAGATAAAACAGTGTAGAGTTCCACCCTAGAATAGGCACTACATTATGGAGCAACAGGAGGCCGAACATTTATTAGGGGTCGTGAATCAAGAGGGAGTCGATTACCAGATACACTTAAAGAAGCTAAAACGCAAATAAAACGCCACACTTAAAGAGCACATTTTTTTTTCAGCCAAGAAACAAAAATGTACCAACTGACGCCAAGGGCTTGGCCAAAAACCATTACCAGCTAGATTTACCCTTGATCCAGAAACACACTAGATTTGGGATTGAGAAAATGACCTAAAAGAATAACAGAAACTAAGCATTTCAAAAAAGTTAAAGATCAAAAAAGTAAGACCTCGAAAGCCTACAGACTGGCTTTTTAATGGCTGAACGTATTAACATGACAATCAAAATCTGGTGAAGCAACTGCATGATGACCTTTTGCGGGGGGGGGGGGGGGGGGGAGGACTTTTGGGGGCTTGCTGCATTCTTTGAAATCTTTCGTACAAATACAGTGCTCACATTTCCAGCAGTCTAAACTCGAGTAGACTGGTACAATGGCCATCGCATTTTTTGTTTAAATGGTCCCCCGCCATCCATCCTCCTTGCCTGTATCAACAGACACCACTATCAGGCAGGGACTGCAGCTGCATTTCAGGCTAGCGCTTTGGCTTTTGGGTTATAGTCATCTAAGAATGCGCTGGACATCCAGCCAATGTTTAACAAAGACTTCTTTGAGTGGACCATGGACAAGCTGAACATAGTGTCCTAGGAATTCATCAAACGATGCTGGGCATGTGAACGTCCAGCAAAGACAACACCAACTTACCAAAGCGCTGCAAAGAAGCGATTTGAGGGATGATTTTAGAGATGGGCAGATTTACTTTTACCTCCCTTTTATATAGTTCAGAAGTATAAAAATGTACTGCAGTGTGGCAAAGAGCAGAAAAAAGAAGACATTAAAAAAACAAAGTTACAAACCCCATTAAAATGTACGGCAACATCGATATTTAATAGTAGAAGGCAGGGGGTTCGGGAAGTTTGGTCTTAAAACTTATAAATATTATACATACAGTGGCGACGGAGCAAGGCTGTCTCAGAGTGAAAAAGAGGATGTGCTCGGATTGAGATTACAGAGGTGATGACCGAACTATCAATCCTGCTTTTCTCTTCGAGATGGACTACTGGTTAAATGGTATCCTCGTTAACAAGGAGGCCATGCAGACAGAGGGGTAAACCTTTAAATCTAATATCAGACAGTGAACACTAAAGTACAATGCACTGAGTACCACTGGCTTTCTAGCAGAAATATGGTAATCACCGAGTGGTTTATTGCAAGTCTAGACTTCAACATTTTGTATTTGATTGCTTCACGTGGGTGGTACTGTTAAGGTTTCTACTTAAGTAGACGGTACGAAATGCTCATGAGTTATCAGTGTAATGAGGTATTTGAGTACTCGCAAGAAAATATGAAGAAAGGTGAGCACTTGTGAAATTTACCTTGGCCAAGCAACATTTGGGTAAGGAAACTACAGGAGCATAATGGAAAGCAGGAAACAATTATCTGCAGGTAGGTCAATAAAATCGAGAGCTCGCTGAACCTAGTCTTGTATAATAATAAAAAAACTTCACACAACGGTATGCCAGTGTCTATGAGAAACAAGCACTGACAAAACACCATAGGTCTGGCTTGCATTTAATGTCTTGAATAAAATATTGTAAAAATGTTTTGTATTGAATAAACTAAATCAATAAACTAGTAATACTTCATACAAAGCACATAGGTTGAAGAAGTGTGTGTGTAGTGGTTCAGAATTATATACCAAACTGCCAATAGCATGAGGCGAGAGAATTACTCTTATGGGCGCAGTCAAAGCACATTCCATCTAGAATAAAAAGAATTGGCAAACAATAGATATGTGGCAATTCTGCTGTCAAGGTAGACAAAGGAGACCAATAGATTAAAAAAGTCAATAAAAGCTCATCTTCACAAGCCAAATCGGGTTTCATTCTGCGGTAGCAGAGAATGAACTGAAAAATCACTACTGTAGCACCGAAAGCTCCACAAAGTCAAAAAACAACTTAACTTGCAACTGTACAAACCAGCTACGATTCACGGCAGGTAAACGTGTATGAGCCCACATGCACAAAAGAAATTACTTTTCATGGTAAAGAAATTAACTGAACTCCAGACAACAGAAGGATCCGTCCCCATGAGCCAACGAGGCCAGCAGTTCAGGAAACGAATCCCAGCTTTAAAAATGCGCGCGAACAGGCAGGTCAACGGGAACGCTGAGTCAGCTGTTTGAAGATTGATGGACGCGCACAACTGCTAAACACACACGTTAGCAAATGGGTCATATTAAACAATTGATGAAAAGAGAAATCTTAAAAGCGTTCAGGTTGAGGGTAAGTTAGCTAGTTCCAGAGACCCTGACACTGGAGGGCTTGTCAGCGACTGAGGCCTCAAGCGAAATGAAGCATTAGACCTGTACAAGAGCAGAAGAAAAAACGCTTAATCCGTCAACCAATGGCAATAAATTACAATCATGGCAAAGCAAAAAGCATTCAACAGCCAGCTCCATCTCCCTTGAGAAAGTAGGCAGAATGAACAGAGACCCCTTTTCGACAGACATTTGGAAAGGGGAATCGTTTTTTTTGCTGCTTGATGTTGTGAAAGAACATGTGTGGCTCCTAACGCGAATTCATAAGAAATAAAATAAATACATAAATAAAATCATCTTCTTCAGAAAGCTGCACTACTCTGTACGGAATCAAAAACCTAAATGAAAGGGAATAAACGCAACACTAAGTTAACAAAATGTGTGAGCCAATTTATTTTGCTCTCGATTTTTAAAAACAACGCCAATTGAAAACTTCCATGAACAGTCACCCATTTAATTAAAAGGCACTTCGTTGATTAAACACAACAGACATCAGGTTGTAGAGGTGCGGGCAAATTCCATGCATTCCTAATGTACATGTCATGAATGCCCTTCTCATACATTAAAAGGACAATCACATGGCATGATCCATTGCACACCACGGAGCTATATCACAAAAGTCTATTCCTCTTTAGGGGCACATTAAGTACGTCCTGGCCAATATTGATAAATAATCCATCTACACATCCAACGATTTATCTTGGGTCTGTGGGTTTCAAACCCCTTTCTTTTAAAGTTTTATATCCAAATTGTCAATAGATAACAATCCACTGGAGAAGACAACTGTGCATGGAACTATCCAAATGACTTCAGGGATGCTCCAACAATTATACCCTAACCCCCTTGGTAACCCTGGAGTAGTTTGGCCAAATTCTATTAGAACAAGATTACGTGTGGGTAAAACCCACACATTAATCATTGAAAAAGTTCCCACACATTCAACATTGAAAAAGGTATCACTGAAAAACAAGGACTTAACACCTAATCGCCCACAGGTACGTAACAGTCAAGTTCGACAATCCAGCCCAAGACATCTTTTGAGACTACTGTATTAGGGTCACACGGCGTATAGTCCGAGAGCCAGAACAGCATTACTACAGGATTCAATTTGTGGATATAAAACCAGCAACACATATTACTGCATACGGTCTGTCCTTTATCCATACAACAGTCTCTAGCTGGTGACTCTCTAGGACGTAGATATCATCAGACTATATTATTCTGAACTTCTTTTGTGCATATGGATTCTCTGCCGGTCACGTCTGTCAGAAAGATTTATAGAACAAAGCACATTTTTCAGTTGGTTTCGATTAAGGTCTACACTCAATAACTAAAAGACCTTTCCTGACCGAAGTTACTTCCATACACGTTCTGAAACCCACTGGTTCACATTTCCATTAGTTCGTGTTACAGAAAACTCTTATTTTATTTAATCTAACACAACTTTATTCATTTGTTTTCCTGCATGAAGCAGTAGATTGTCATTTACCACCCACCTTAATTCTAGATAACCATATAAAATCAGCCAATTCGACCACATTTGCTTAATTACTTTAAGTGACCCTGTTGGTGTGCATGATTAGCAACTGACTATATTCAAATTCAGTTGGTACATTTTATTTATTCAATGGTTTTCTTCAGCGCTGCGAGCCTCAGTGGCACAAGCTGCGGGGAGGGGGGGGGGTACATAAAGATGTGACTGTCATAGAAAACAATGAACAAAGAGGTTCAATCTTCTTGCGAATAGGTAGTAACAAGCCGACCCGGCTACATTATTTATATTGGTGATTAAAGACAGGGTGGAGTCTAGTGTTAAGGGAAGGGATCATACACAGGGTGAGAAGTTAAGAACTTTCAATGAGCGAAGTTATTCTGTACCTCCGTTTAATGAGTAAGAATTCAGTTGCTTGTGAAAGAAGAGATTGGAGGGTGTTTGACTTCCACGGTTGGAGTTTTGCCCATCTGACTCGAAGTTTCAGCACGCCATTTGTAAGGAAGTCTTGCATTGCTGCACTGCAATATAAACTTCTCTAAAAGTGCTCAAAGGCTCAAGATTCAAGAGTGGGTGCTGTGATCAAGCCTCACAAACACCATATGCTGGCAACACTTTGGCTGAAGTGAATATCCTGATCTGAGCAACTGAAATGGTGAGAGATGAAATAAGAAGAAAAAAAACCGTCAAATCACTTAAAAGATTAGCCGGTTTTTGAAGGTCGATTTTGTCAAATTCAAACCCATCGAAATGTCAAGAGTGACAAGGAGCCATGTATGTGATGCAGAATTTTGGGAGAGAAAGTTTCAATGCCCTATCTGGTTAGACATATCTCCCAAAACCTTCTCCTTGCCGTGACAGGATTTTAGCCATTGGAGCGGCTTCTTTCAAATGCTTTACTGCGACACTAGACTGGTCTAAAGCTGGATAGTGGGTTTTTACGAATGTTTGGCTTTTTCAGCACTAGTCTAATTTGGCCCCTTTTAGATAATTTGGGAACCATTCCTGGATAATCCAGGAACTCCTAGGTCAGTCTGTGTATTCAAATACATTTGATAATTTTAATAACGTTTACTGGCAGAATAATGATGTGGTATACGAGTTACAGCTATTTTATGACTTTTGAAAGATCATCCTAGTAGATATTCAAGAAGGTGGACTAGGGATTCTTTGAGTGCACCAATTAAGGTAACGTGCAGCAGAATATCAAACTAAGACCACCATAGGCCAGAAAAAGGTTACAATGTTCTATTATTTGCCTGTGGTCACGGCACTGATGTCTGAGCCTCATACTGCAGGACAACATAGCTTAGCTCGCATGCAGTCGGATGACTCGGGAGGAGAACAGTTCTTGGGGTTGGCTCTTTTGGATTGGACCTCACAAAAGGGCAATGGTTACATTCTACAAAAGTAAGGGATATAATACATTTTGGTTAGAAGTCAACTAACCATGGGGAAGCTTAAGAAAATTGTAAAACGTTTGTAAATTACTGAACAAGTTAGACAACTTCATAGGAGAATATTCTACAGTACATTTTGAGGTGAATTGCCTCAGTTTAGTAGAGGCACCTTTAACTTTTCAAACAAATTTGGAGGTCAACTGGAACCAAAAGAGGAGGTAAATGATGCACAGACCCTCACTTTCAAATTATCAAGTGACTTACACAACTGGAAGGCCAATATATTAGCACAGCACTTTGAGTGTTGCACGAGTACTTAATTTAAAGCCGGAACTGGCGTCCTCTTAGCCGCTGGACAAAATGATCAGATACTGATTCACACAAGCACATAATTTAACTAAAAAAAAAAAAAAAAAAAAAAAAAAGCAATAAATCTGCGTCCCAATGTAAAAAAACCAGGAAATCATTGGAGAAAACCAAAAAAAGCTCCCAACATGAGGGCACATTGAAACAGTGACCCACCCCTTTATTGGCGAGGAGATGCATCTTATTTAGCATCAAAAAGAAAACATACCAGACTATAGCAACGGCAGAAGTCAAAGATGAGATGGCAGCTGAACAAGACAAGATTCTTTGTATTCAGTTACAATTAACCTCAGAGTCCCATCTCCCCAAAAAATGATGGAACCTTTTGGTGCACAATTACGTGTACCATGCGTGCACCAAAGAATCAAAAATTACTTTGGCAAAACCAAAACGGATCTGAAAGTTTCGCTTTGCACCTCAAACCTTCAAACTAACCAAACCATATGATCTCTCAGTCAATGCGATTTCACACTCTTGAGTTTAGCTATCGCATCTCGTTAACTTGCTCTGAGGTGGGCATGCATGTCAATCCTGGCTACATAGCTTGCTTTTGAAAACATAGAAGTGAATGTAAACATCATTGCAAAGACTGCAATGAGACACCACTAACGAGCTTCTACCATAAAATGAACTTGTTTAGGTCAAGGTTTCTCACCCAGATAAATGTTCCACTATGAGCCAAATGAGTGAGTTGACGTTTCAAACTATTGATTACAATCACAGAGGCGGCCAAACCTCCAGAAGTCTGATACAAAATTGTGTGGGAATGATGTCCACAAAAGAAAGAAAGAAATATGGAGCAATGTTTTCTCACCCCAGGCACAAAGCAGATATGCTTTGCATTAGCCATGATGAACCTCGGGGCTTGACGACTAGCAAATCAAAGCAAACCATATGCCACTGTTCTGAAAGTACAGTGTACAATAGGTGCGGGTAGCAGTAAAAGAATCAGCTGACAGCTACAGTGCCAAAGCATGCGTTCACTATAAAAAACTTTTTTTGAAAAGAGACGAAACGGCCTGCAAAGACAATATACGAAATTCTCATTGCCCACTACGAAAAAGTAAAACCAAGACAAGAGCATTTGTACAAGAACTGTACCATTAGAGGACAAGGGAAACTGCTAACCTACTGCAAATAACGTTATTGTGGCACAGGCAAAAGGAGAGCAATCTCAGAAGAGGCCAGGATAAACCAAAAGAGGATCATTAGTAAGGTCTACTGGCATTCAGCATGTCAAACCACCACACAGGAGACCCATGGCTCAGATACATAGTGTGAGCAGATACCAATGGGGAGAGTTGGGTTAGGAACCCGAGGGACAGGTTATCAACAGCGCTGGTAGAAGGGGGTCACTTGGAGTGGCGTGTGCGATGCTACGCTAGCATTATAAGGCAATCCTCCACTCAATGGCCATCACACAGGAGACCCATGGCTCAGAAACATAGTGTGAGCGGACTACCAACGGGGAGAGTTGGTTAGGAGCCCAAGGGACAGGGACTCAACGGCGCTGGTGAAAAGACAGGGTGAAGGGGTCACTTGGGGTGGCATGTGCGATGCTACACTATCATTATAAGACAATCTTCCACTCAGTGGCCATCAAACTTTCAGACCAGAGAGGCCTTAGATACTATGCAATACTGTACAGGGAAGCGGTGTGCACATATGGTACTTCGGGGAAGCGCAGTGGGTACTGGATGCTCTGAATGTTGTCAAACTCTGCCACACTAGAAGGAAATTGGAATACAGACAGCGATTGGCTTGCTATTAAGGGGAAAACACCATTACTGTTAGGTAATGACGAAGAATATTGGTTTCTCGGACTAGCGCAGAATATTCCAGAATAAACTTCTGCCTGGACCGCCCTAATAAACGGTCAACAACCGCCCTAATAAATATTGCATGGCGAGGTTAAACCAGCAGGATTCCAAGTAACGGCTGAGAGAGATTGCACAGAGATCCAGCAGATGCACCGTAGTGAGTCAAGACGAAGAATTAGGCTAAGGAACGTGAACAGCATCTGATCTGTTTACTGGAGGAGGCCTTTCACGTTACTGATGCACTGTGTGAGACATTACATGCTTTGCTAGTGGTACAATTAGTGGATTAAAATACAAAATGCACATGCAGAATGAAATAAAACATTTTCAAGTGGAGAAAACTACTGTGGTTATGAATCCTTTATAGTCCGCCCAATTAATATAAGGCAATATATTCGCAACAAAAATCAGTGAAACTGTTCTGGCTAGAGGAATCCGCCAAACTACCGTTCCGATAGGACACAAGTTTGTAAGAAATGTGGCTGAGAAGAATCGCTATTTTTAGTGTAAATAAATGATTAATTAGATTCATCTGCACAACTTGAGGCGTTTTTTGAGAGTTTGAATTTTAGAAGAGCAGCCATACACTGGGTGGTGATTTGCATCGTAAGGGCTAAGATACAAGTGAGCTACACTAGGGCAAAAACACCGCCCATTCAGAGACAGGTAAAAAGCGATAACCGTGCCGAGTCTGCTCCCAGAGCAAACAGACTGATGCCAATGTATCTGAAATGGTAAAAGGACAAAACGCTGACATGTATTAACTTTGTGAAAAGAGGGCGGATACAGAAAGGATAAGTATGTATTAGAATCCAATGATTCGCCCCTCACAATAACTGTTGACACTGTGGCACCTGTACCTTACTAGAAGACGCGTGCATACAACTCTATAATCTCCTTCTCTGAATAGAAATATTAAGCGCAGGGTAGAAATGGAAAACAATCCGCGCACAATACAAAATACAGGATAAACACCTTACTGTTAAAAATGGAATTGTAAAAGGAACAAAAAAGGTCTAAACTACAGGCACAAGCTTGGCCAACTGGATCAACAGGACCACTGCATATCACACATTCTTCTACAAGAAGGCAATTTTGGGGTTGTGAAAACCAAAGGCTCTTTAGAGGGCGGCAACTGGCCAGCTAGCAATGTTAATTTCTGTTAATTGAAAGAACATAACAGTTCAATAATTAGGATCCCCATTTAATAACCAAATGCACTGAATGTGGAAGAAGAAACCTCATGCTTTCAGCGTGTATCAGAAACCAATTCAGTGACTGACACAAAAGAAACTGATCAACCAAGTAGAGATCATTCCTTAAACGTCCTCACTGCCCCATCCCCAAAATAATCCTTTGTACAAAAGTACATATCACTAACACAATGTGATTGTAAATGGTCTTATAAAACGTGGAAGATAAAGTTATCCTTTCCAAATAACGTATCGCTGTTTAATCCCCAGGGAAAGATGGGTTTTAGAAGCCATACATGCCTATTTTATCTGTGCTTAACGTGATCAAGTTGTTTTACTTTCTTAATAATGAACTGGATTTTAAATGAGGAAATCAATAGCGATGGTAGTACCGAGTATATAGGTGCAAAATAAACAGAACTAACTGGAACGTCACTGAAACAGATGTTCAAATCGACGCCTGTAAATATCACATGGAACGCTTTTTTGTTTGTGTGTGGGGGGGGGGGGGGGGGGCAATATTTTTTACGGGTCGGTTTTAGCGAAGTCCTTCTGAATAATGTAAATTAATTTTACAGTCTTACAGCCAGCCCTCTTCATCTTTTGGCCTGTTATTGTGTTATCCACAATGTAATGCATCCCACTACAGCATAGGGCAGTGGCAGTCAGACAAACTCAGCTAATGCATAACTTTACAGTGAATTATGGCACATTGCTCTGCCCACAAGGTGTACACCCAACACAAAAAGTACCTGGGATAAATACTGCAACTTGTGCTTTCTGAGACCTCATTTTATTGGTCAGGATGTGGAAGCCAAGCATTCTGTATCTTTTTTGTTGAACTCACCATCACTTAAATAAATAATATCAGTTCACCTACAAAGAACTAGAGCGCTGTCCAACTCTTCAGTGAAAGAAATTAACAGCACAAGTGCCAGCTTCCGTGCCTTGAGCCTGGAAGAATGTTCAAATAATAGAGCCAAACTACCTTGTTGATGTGTAGAATCCTAGAGACTGCAAATATATGATGCTAAGTCTTTAGAACATGACAATTGCTTATGCTATCTCCAGTTACTGGCCAAGATATATTTAAACAGCAGATACAAATAGAGTTTTAAGAATTTTGCACAAAAAATACCTTAAAGTAAAACACAAATGATGATGTATTAAAGTTGACTACACTGCTGTATCAAATGCAATTCACACATACCCGCATATTTGCACTCTGAGCGGTCACAGTATATCGCAATGAAATAGGCGAAGGGATGCTTCAAAGTTCTTATGGAAGCAACTGGGAAAAACTAAATATACAAAATGTGCTCCAGCTGCAAAACCTAAGATATGAAAAGTCGATTGGGACATTCGAGAATTACTCGAAAACAAGATAGCTCTTTTATATGAAAAGGTAGCTTAAGTGACTAAATAAGAGGTGAGCCGAGAACATGGCAGCAAAATAAGCATTTATGTTTGCCACCGACTCTCCAATCTAGGAGCGGTACAGGTCTGGTTAGGGTTGAGATTGCAAGGTCAGCGCTGTAGATTGCAAGGTAAAAAGGTAGGTCCTCAGACTACTTTAGAGGAAAGGTAATGAAGGATAGACACCACTAAAGCTTAAGTAGATACCCACTCGATTAACCCAACCGCAAATAAACTGGAAGCTATGAATATGGCCCTGCACCCATATTCAGAAGCTAGAAAAATAGGCATCATACATCCCTTAAGTTGTAAAAGATATTTTACTGAGTTCAAATTATTAGACTCCAGCGGCCTTTCGCAAACACAATGATCAATTTGCCCACCACACACTTAACACGTGCTTCTAGAAAAAAGGATCTATTTTGCTGCGCTGTGTCTCATACCATAGCACAAATGTATATTGTCCACACCAATGAAGTGGTTAGTAAATGCACACCGAGAACCAATAACTGAAGCCACGCCTGAAACTCACCATCCCAAAGCAAATGTAATAATATGTCAGCGCCCTCCTAATCATACCAAAGTATATTCACATGGATGGCATGGTACATTATCACTGTATAGGCCGATTATTTGCACGGTAAAGACTGCGACAGATGTCTTGCTTGTACATTACGGGGATTTTTACACCTATGTTTAAGAAGACTGCATTTACATCGAGAAAGCCTCAATATTAAACTAGTGAACGAGCCCTAGGCTGAAGGCCGTTCACTTAACATGCTAAAATATACGCTATAGTCACTTAACGTTACAGCCTGTCTGCAGAGAGGAGTTCTTGCAATGCACTCTTGCAAGAGATGCCTAGCGATTTATCGCCCAACCGTTTATACTCACTCTGCCACGATCTGAGATTTTCTCAAGGTGTGGCCAGATTTCTGGGGATGCAACCCTTGTACTGACCGATATGTACATTTTTCCCGGTTGACAGGGAAAAGCTTGCAAGACGTATTCAACAAAAACAAGATGGCTGCAAAGGTCTATCGGTTTAATAATAAAAGTAGTACTTGTCCAGCCATCCATACAATCTTTACAACTGAAGAAGTAGTACATGATTCAAGCCCATCTAAGCATCAGGGGAGTACAAGGAAAGACCAGTTCTGCACTTGGGTGATGGAATTTTTAGAGTGAACCGAAAACTGCACACAAGCAAGCACTGACAAGACAAAAAGGTCTTGCCTCTGTGACCGTTTTATTGGCTCAGCCTATAGTATTTAGACACGCTTCACAGCATCTCCACTGTGCAGCATGGCTAAAGTTAAAAGAAAAGATAAACATTGACACGTTCATTTTTTGTTACCGATCTGAGTTAGATAGGAAACTAAAGTAAGATAAACAAAAGATATATATATTTTTTTTTAAGCAAGCATTGGTGGGGTTCAGAGAAACAGATGGGGGTGCAGAAGCAACACAGAGGAAGGGAAATGCAGAAGCAACAAAAGTGAGTGGCAAAGCAATACGATGGAGTGTGGGGTGCCAATACAATGCAAAGGAGGGGGTGACGCCAAAGCAACATGGGAGGACGAGAGGTACAAAAGCAACACAGGATTTGGGGTACAGCAATACGAGGGTGGGGAGTCAAACAATAAAGGGGGGAGAAAAAGAGGGGCACAAATGGGGAGAAGACAAAGAGGGGGCAAAGAGAAGCCTTCTGGCAACAGTGAGTGCAGGGGGGAGAAGTACACATGGGAGACAGTTTGAAAACACTCAAAGTACTTAACAGAAGAAAGCAAGCATTTGCAATGACAAAACCTTTTATTTAGGTTTTAAAAACGAAAACCAAAATAAAAGGCATTGTCGCTTACAATGTCAATAGCTCAAACTTGCGTAAATGCGAGACCTATTGCATTGCAAATGCTTGTTCGTGCCCTGGCAGTCCAGTGCAAAATCTGTGCTTTAGGAAGTTTCATAGTGTCTGCCCTCATCACAAACTGCACCGTGTGCTCCTCTCTGGTAAACACGCAACGGATTGATGCACTTTTGGCTAGATCTGCACACTATGGATATCCTAAATGTTAACACGTAAATGAAAACCTTAAGGCTGCTGCAGTATTCCTCCCGAGAGGTATTTTTCAGTTTAGCAGTATTGAAAGATTTGTCTTGTTAATGCTGTTAGACAAGTCTTGAGATTTTATCGTCTGATCTATGCAACACACGATGTGCCCAGCTTGCACGAGTTTTCCTTCTAACCTTAAATATAAGTGTGTTCCTGGTCAGCTGTGCACTTGTTTTGGAAAAACGCTTGCCTGATATTAGAGGCTTGCTACCAATCTAGCTCTTGTTTCGTTGTTTCCACGAGGTTTGGGATAAAGCATACAGTAGGGTATATATTGGTAAAGCATACAACCACGTGACCGTATATTATTCCAGGTAGCTCTTGATGTTGCTAAAGTATAGCTGGCTCTAGGGAGTACAGGTGCCTGGCAGGACGTCAGCGAAGGCCCAGTTTCTTAGCTAACTTGTTCAGTGCAAGTTGAGGTGCACGTGCTGCATATGACTTTTGAACAGCGAGCTTGTGGATAATCATATTTTCGCCATATTTCCAAAATTGCATCTACTGTTACTGCACTCCCAGAACCGAGAAGAGAGAAGAAAACTTCTGGGATGTAGCAAAAAAATAAAACAAGCGCATGTCTGCCTTGTATAGTTGCAGCGCGCGGTGGGAGCGTGTGAGGCAGAGAAGAGATGCCATGCGCGTGCACATCGCCTGTCCGTGCGCGCATATGGTTTGTCTCCCTTTGTCACCAATCCGACAATAGTTTCGCCAAGGCGAAGCAATACGCATGCGCTGCGTTCGCTAGGCGGGACCTAAAAATAGTGGTTGAAATACAAGCAGTTAAAACAGGGATGACAGGCAATAAAATAGAAGGTAAAGCAGGAATGTACCACAGGAGGGTCAAACATGAGACTGACATGCTGGAACTCGTATAAGAAGCTGGCAAATGAGTGACTGGAAAGCCAACCAATGGTAAGCAATGGGTAGGCTCCAAGACCTTCTATATTATTGGTAAGCCACAATATACCTCGCAACAGCCAGTGCATAAGTTGTCTAGTAGGATCGACCTAAATGCATTTTCCTTCTACTTTACAGCTCTCACTCAGCCAGTGTGTTTGAGTAGGAGGAAGTAACAGGCTGCTTGACACTTCATCTCACACTACATGCAGAAATAACCTCAGAAAAGTGCTACAACTGTTGTTGAGTGGTACTTAAGCAGTCACCACAGCTTGACAATATGTAAGACTAGGGAATGGAAGCTCCTGCTGGGCTACCTCCAGAAGCACTGCTAGGGGACACGTAAACAATGAATATGTGCTAAAATCCTGCACCAAAATTTTAAACCATGGACACATTACTGTTGGCTAGAAAGCCAAACAAAACCGTCACCCTTGAATTATAAGGCAATACTATCTCCCACTGAAAATGGACTTCCCATAGAACAAATGAGGAGTTATCATGCACCTTAAGCATTTGTTAAATATGCTAACAACTGGATGCAAGCTAAACTCAAAGTAAGTTATTTTGTCAAAGGGCTGTATGTGTATATAGTACTGATTCAACAGTGTATTGAAGCAAATAAGTCAGAAAACATTTTCTTTGGATATTAATGTGGCAGCCGCAGTAGTCTACACCAAAAATTCACAGATCAGCTTTTATCCAAAAGAATGACCCGACTAGGGAAACCTTTAAGTTTGAGGCTTGGATAGAAGAAAACACTTGAAAATTGCCTGGGTGTTAATCATGTGCACCACAATCATCGGTTTTAGCAGGGCTAGCTCTATTATGTTTTAGAAATTCCTATCTTTAGGATGTTTTAGCTGATCTCCTATAGCAAGGATTCACACTCAAACTCCTGTTTCACAAACCTGAATGACAAGCATGTGTAAAGCATTCAAAAAGAGTTTCGCTTACGTTCCTAAATCCAAAATGTTTTTAAAAAGGTCCCTGGTTGGCAGTCTTGTACATCTAACTGCACGCATTAAATCTACAACCATTATGGAAAGTATTTTCATAGCATTAATACACAAGTTATGAGAGTGGGAACATCAGCTATAAAAAGACTGAGCTTGGACAAAGTGCAGGGCGGTACAGAATTCCAAAGGTTACTGATCTTCCCAACGCTCAATTGGAAACATTCCATTTCAAGCTTGGACACTGCTTTTACGCAAGGAGATACGACTTCACTAAATAAGGCACTTATTTGTAACATACACAATCCCGGCGCCTATTAAACACTGGAAATTATTGAGGACTGGCAACTATGAACCCACCAACATATCTCAATGACAATATCATAACAAGAACACGACACACAAGGCCAGACCTCTTGTTCAGTTGAGCGTTCAGCTACCAAGTGAACCCGATCCATAAAGATTTTGCTTAGTGGGTGTGACGTGCTCTTGAAGCAAGTACTCTTAACCTACTCCTGCATTGCAGGGGCAAGTAAAGGAGTACTCTTGGCTTACTCAACAATAAAACAGAAGACCTCTAAAAATAAGTGACAGCAGAATCTTTTCTAATCGGGCCCAGTGGTCATTATCCAGAAAGCTAGAAAGTCAGTTTACATACCTAGGCTTGCATAATAATCAATAGTAGGCCATGAGGTACTGCAGCACCTCAGACCTGTAATTGCGTCACAACCCCAATCTCTATGGTCTTTTCCAAAAGTAAATTGTAGTAACCATATGATACAAGACTTTTGCTTACTGCCTTGTTTCTGTAGAACAGTAAAATCTAGGTTACCCACTATGCCTTGCCTCCATAAAAACTCACCCATTCCAGTTTTACAAACAATTAAGTAGCAAGTGCTATAGCTGCACGAAGATTAATCCAAAACATACTTATTGTGCTATAAAACATGCTGCACAGCTATGCTTCAAGCAGTCTAAAGTAGTATGGATGCTCACAAGATCCTGTACACTGTAACCAACATGTATACTCCCAAATCAAGCTAGGACTCCCTCACGTACTCTGTTACCAATTCCTGTACCTGGTACTATCGTGGGTAAAGAAAAAAAAAAAACAGCTTAACATAGGATCTGTTTCGTTTTGCTATTGAAATAAAAACAAACGTATACAGAGATTGCAACGTTGCGAGACATAAGCTTAATCGTCATGGGTTTACTGTATGCTTCTATCTTGTGTCACAATTTAAAAGAATATGGTATCTTCTGGCCACACCAGGCTATCTATATATAATATATCTCTCTCATCACATCACCGATATGCAACCAAAAACCAAATGAGGCAATACTGGCACACTTATCGTATATTTGCGATAATGCACGTTCACCTCTTTCGGCATGCTGGAGCTGAATTAAAGAGGTTTATGTACTCAATATCAACCGAGGAAGGATGATGAGTTGACCAGTCAGCACTCAAACCTGTGACCATTTGAATAGCTCTTCAACAAATAATATAAGCCCCTAAACACCTTTACTGTCAGCTCTCTCTGGAATGTTCCTTCTTAGCGACACTTCGATAAAAAAAAAATGTAGTTGGCAAACAATTATGGAGGGCTAGTGGCTGGATTTTGATAAAAGGGAGGGGATGATGTAAAGGGCAAAAGTTAAAAGTAAATAAATGTACAAGTGAAAAGCGCCAAACCTGGATGATTCCATTAACTAAGAAAAAAGGAAAGCGCCAGTGTCGACCAACTATCAAACATGATAAAATATGGGTCCGTTCAACTGACAGATCTTTGATTTTATCTAACAGGGAGCAACACCAAAAGTAAAGACCTTATTTTGAGCTGGGGAATTCTTATTTTGGGGGGTGTCATGTCATTTAGACAGCCGTCTCGCAATACTTTGGAAGATGTGATACCAACCTTCCGGTTGAAAGCACATCTTGGTAAATGTGACTTTGGTTTTAAAAGAAGGAAGTATTCGAAAAACTAAGATCAGCATGAGCGATTTTAATAACACATTCACCTCGCTTCATGGCATATTAAGATGTGCAAAAATTCTCCACTAGGTGGCACTTAGAATTCATATCCAAAGCACATGTAATTCCATGAGATTAATTCGTTTCATAATGTTGGCCTGAATGTAAAAGTCAGCAAAACGAAAAAAATCCACATTTCGAACGTAACACTGCTTATAAGACAGACAACATTGGCAGTATAATTTTAAAAAACGACTTTTAGTGCTAACCTTCTAAGGCTCTCACGAAAACGTACATAATGACATTAAGAAGCACATGGGTTATAATAAGCAGTTATGTTCACGTTAAAAATGCAAATTTTCCAACAATCAATTGAAGCAAAATAATTGACTTTCAGACATCTGAAAGGAAGAGTCCATACACTTTAGCATGCGTGTCTAAAAACCTACGGCTGCGTTACAGGGAACGTTCAAAAGCTGTCACGCTCCGGAGTAGCGGGGCCCCCGATGCTTGGTGCCATGCATAATTTACTTTGAAACTGCCTCGTTGTTCGTGAAAGCTTACCCTTCGTGACATACACCAATAAGATCACACGCCCTGCTAGAAAATGCTGGCACCACGAGTATCACACGCGTTCCCGCACAGCTTAGCTTCCCGATAATGTAGATTTACAGAGACAGGAAAGCCTTGTCGTAAAGCAAAATAAATAAATAAAACCACATGCAGGAACCGACGGTAGCAACACTCAAAACCCAACCGATGACGAGAAGAACGCACAGGCTAGACCAACCAAACACATTTACAGTTAGAATACACTTACGATCCCTGGACACCTGTTACCACTACGCTCGCCACTAATTCACATTCATGGATGAGGCGCTCTTCTTGAAACATGCACGCCTCGACACTGCTCAGGGCGCTGTGCTACACGCTGCCAGCAGACAGAGCTCCCTTTGTGTCCATCTGACAGGAGCGGCCGGGGTGACCGCAGCCACCTGCAGAGATCAGCACTGGACAGCCCCAGCGTGACCCCGGAGGGTAAAGGGGATTCAGGAAGCAGATGCCACCTGAGAGCCAGATGATCTCAGCTCAGGAGCAGCAGAGGGAGACCTGGGATGAAAGGGTGTCTGTCATATTTCACATCATAAAAATGCAGCCAGCAGCCCCCTAGAAGAACTGTGCGCCGCGTGCAATAGCCGTTAACATTCCGTCGGTGGAATACTAGATTATCAAACTGCTACTAAACTCGACAGACCCTGAGCTGCACTTTGAAAAGGTTTTGGTACACCCCCCTCCCCCAAAACACTCCCGTCCACCAAACCTCACCGTTGCTGTTCCAGTATCTGGTTTCCCACAGACAGCACGCTCCCCGCCACCCTTACCCTCCTACATGCAGTTGTCGGTTCTGCAGCACCGGGGTTTGGTCTCACCTTGAGGCTCGCAGCCCTCCCCATCCCCCTTGCCGCCGGCAGCCGCTCCCGTCGGGGCCTGGGGCGGGGGCCTGGGTGGCCGAGGCTTAGGAGTGGGCGGTGCAATCCTTTTGCGGCCGATGTACTCCACGTATGTCCCTGGGAACTCTCCCCGCTGACCGGTGGTCTCGTTATAGCCACTGATCCAACCGATGTCCTCGGGCCGTGCCTCGCAGCCCTCGGAGCCCAGTGCCATCAGCGCCCCCCGCGTCACCGTGAGCACGTCGCCTGGTCGCAGGTCCATGTCCTCCTCGCGTTCCTTCCGGTACTCATAAAGCGCCCGGTACTGGTAGCCTTCGGCGCTCATGGTGGTGGTGCCTTGGCCGCCGCTCAGTTCCAGCCGCCGCTCAGTCCACTGCTGCAGGGAAGTGCGCCGGCTCCGCCCCGCTGCCTCTCGCTGAGCCCAAGCTGCACGCTCCCTCGGCAGCCAGGCACGCAACCACCATGATCATAGAAAGAGGACAGCCGCCCCACCTCGTCACCGCAGGCGCCGTGGCAACACAGCTGGCATTTTTAAGACCGGTCTATTCCAACACTCAACACGTGAGGCAAGCGAACTGTATATGTTCATCAAATATTACAGCAAGAAATTCGCGGGGGGGGGGGGTATGGGTGTGTGTTACCTGAAGAATATTGGGCGGATGTCGTGCATTGCTTTAATGCATTGCATGCCTTGCACTTAAATGTACTGATCAATGTTTTCGCTTTCAACTTGCATAGGCATTTTATGTTTTCATGGTTGTATCTCTTTAGTACTGTTTCGTTAGACCAAACCCTTATTTACAGAATATTAAATAAGTCTATCGATTGTTTTCGTTTATATGGCACAAACCAACATGATGAAAACAGTTTATTCGTTCGGCTACGACTACACTTACGATTACGATCATTGTCTGCCTTGATCCTTCTTAATTACTACTTAATAGTTTAGGTAAGAGTCAGGTTCTCGATGGTAATCATGTATGGGCGAGAGGTCGGAAGATCACGTGCCATGTGAGTCTTTCTTCTGTTTCCATGCCCGAGAGGCTCCGTCCAGGGTGGCAAAGGCGAACTTGTCCTTGTTCGAACACGGAGATCGCTTCTGCGACTGCGCGCAAAGTTCATTGACCGGCTTCGGCGCCTAAGTGGCGGCTGAGGGTTGGGGGAGCGGCGCGCCCAGAGTCGTGAGATCAAGCAAAGGGAGGAGTAGGAGGGCTTGAGGAAGAGAAGGAAATAATGAGAATTACTGCGCGCATAATGACTTTGTACTGTTTTTTTATTGCATTTTATGGTGCTTACTACCCTTGACGAGGCATCGAAGCGCTTTTTCGGCGCGTAGTACGTGACTCTGGAACCCTTAACGGCTTGGTGGTGAATTACAGGGTCGGATTGGTAACGTGGGCACTCGGGAAACAGCCTAAGGGCCGACAGCCGAGTTCTAGCAGGGGCTGTCTGTGCTGATAGGATGCAGCCAGCGGCCCAGTGGGTTCCTGAGTGGCCTTTCGAGTGGAAGATGGGCGGGATGCAGCCAGCGGCCCAGTGGGTTCCTTAGAGGCAGATGGGCGGAAGTATCACTCCCCTTCTCTCGCTGGCAAAAGCGTTGACTGTAAGGTAATTCATCCATTGGACCAATGAAATCAAGACATACACTATGCCATGGTAAATCCGGAGTAATAATGTGACTCTGCTTCGAACTAGAGCCAACTTTGAGTCTCTTTTCAGTGTCTCTACACACAGAGCAATTTTCTACCCAAGACGCAACTTGAGCATTCATACCCGGCCACCAAAAATCTGCCTTTAATCTGCGCTGTGTGAGTGTTTGCCCTAAGTGACCTTCATGAGCAAGTTTTAATAGTTTTTGTCTTAAACTCCACAGTGGAATATACCTGTCACCTCTCATAAGGATACTGTCACCACAAGTCGACAATTCATCTAATACCTTAAGAAATGGCCGTACAGGGCCCTGAACACAGCTTTCTCGTCTAGATCCCAATTTCACTAGCTCCATCACCTCAGTGAGAACTATATCTTTTCCCATTGCAGCTAGCCATTCATCCTTGGTAAAACTTCCATCGCTCAGAATAACCACATCATTAATAATAGCTACCGCCCCATCAATGTGCACATCAGAAAACTCATTCAATGAATTCTCCATTTTGATAGAAAGTCTAGAGAGACAATCAGCCTGTATGTTGCGCCAACCTTGAATGTACGAAATATCATACTGATACTCCTGGAGTCTTGAGGCCAATCTTGCTAATGTCGGTGAACCTTTCCCAGCACCCCCTGGTGACAAAACTTTCACTAAGGGTTTATGGTCAGTTTTGAGTTGAAATTTTGTACCCTACAAATATGTTCTAAAGTATTGCGCTCCCCAAGCAGCAGCTAACGCCTCCTTCTCTATTACTGAATAATTTTGTTCAGAAGAGGATAGAGTACGCGAAGCAAAGCAATGGTCTTCTCTCCTTCCTGCCATTTCTGTAGCAAAATTGCCCCTAAACCTGTGGCACTAGCATCCACCATTAATACAGAAGTGCGCCTAATATCAAAGGGAGTCAAAACCTTAGCCTCACACAATTCTTTTTTTATCGAGTTAAAGCACTCCTGATGATTCTCCTTTCAACTAAACTTTACTCCTTTCTTTAACAATAATCTCAATGCCAATGTTTTGTCAGAGAAATTCTTCACAAACTTAGAATAAAACTCAATGAGTCCCATAAATGACCTGAGTTGATCTTTGTCAGTGGGGCAAGGCGCTAAGTTTATAGCCTCTAAGAGATTCTTCTTTGGTTTGACACCCTGAGCTGAAATCTCGTAGCCTAAATACTCTATATGTTGAGCAAGAAAACAACACTTTTTTCCCGTAGAGTCAAACCAGCCTCATCTAATCTTTCTAACATTTTTGAGCACCATATTATGTTCTGAGATGTCTCCAAACACAAGTATATCATCCTGAAAAAACACAGCTTTCTTTATGCCTTTAAAAATCTCTGTAACCATGCGTTGAAAAACACTAGCAGCAGATATTAAGCCAAAAGGGAGTCTGGTGAACTGAAATGTGCCCTCTGTAGTTATGAAAGCTGTTAAATGTTTTGACTCTTCATGGAGACGAATTTGATGATATGCGCTCTTCAAATCCAATTTCGTGAAAAACTTTGCCCCTTGTAAAGTGGAAACCAACTCTCCTATATTAGGGAGGGGAAAAGTGTCTGCCACCACAAATTTATTTAAGGGTCTTAAGTCCACACAGAATCTAATTTTTCCATCCGCTTTCTGCGTGATAACGACCGGAGACACCCATGCAGAGGCCTCAACAGGTTCAATGACACCCCCTTGTAGCATTTCATTAATTACTTTCCTAACTTCATGCTTGACTGATAAAGGAATCCTCCTTACTTTATGCTGTACTGGAATCGTGCCACTCTTTATAACGATCTTATGGACATAACCCTTTAGCTCTCCTAGCTCTTCTCTAAATACATTCTTTGCCTCATTGATTATGTCACTAACAGTATGGTCATCTACTACCATTACTTGGTTGGTTGCTCTCGGATTTACTATTATGTGAAGGTCATACTGATGAATCCAACCCAGAATTGGTGGACCATCAACGGCAACATATACTTTAAGTTTAATTGACCTGTTTTCAAAATGAATGTCTGCATCAAAATATCCTAGCAAGTCTATCCTTTCACCTTGGAACCCAGTCGGAGAAATATCACTCTCCTGCAAGGGTGTATCACCCCACTTATCCCCGAACAAGACCTCAGGAATGATAGTGTGTCTTGAACCAGTGTCAACCATCAGAATTACCGAGAGACTATTAATTATAAACTCAGCTTTGGGTCTTTTTTCCCTTTTTTCATTGTTATTGTTAACAACACAATCATCCACATTCAATATTTTATCCTTTTCTCGTCTCATTTCAATAGGTTTATCCTCAACCAACGCTACACTAGTGTTGCCTTTACTCCTGCACATTCTTGAAAAATGGCCTACTCTTCCACACTTGAGGCATTCTTTATTGTTCGCAAAACAAAATTTTGCATCCGAACTATGGCTATTACTACCACATCTTGAACAAAATCTGGTACTGGGATATCTAACAAAGTTGCTTTTCTTTAAAGGATTTTTCCCTTTCAACTTAACTACACCAACAGCTTCTTCATTTGCTGTCTCACACTCACTCTTACACTTCTCCGATACAACTGAAACTGAAACTTGTTGTGAACTGTATTTTTCTAATTTTTTCATGCATTTTTCCGATTCCTCTACCACTTTCGCTAAATCTATAGCTAATTTCAATGACGGATTCTTGGCTGCCCATAACCTCTCCTGAATTTTCCTATTGTTGCACTGTACTATGAGCTGATCACGTATCAGTTCATCACTCATTGCTCCAAAATTACATTTCACAGATAATTCTCTAAGGCGTGCTACAAAATCATCAATCGTTTCTTCCGAACGTTGTTTGTGCGTGTAGAACTTATATCTGTTCATAACGAGGTTCTCCTCTTTTCCAAACCTCACTTCAAGTCTTGTTATGGCCTCCTTATATTCATTTGGAATAGGCTGTCTGCTTGCTTGTAATGCTTGGGGAAGATACTGAAATTCACGTTGGCCTTCTTTTCCTAAGGCACTCGGTAGTAACGCTTTTTTCCTTTTAGCAGAGAACTCTTGTCCATCTAAAGCATCTAAATAATTATCAAACATGCGTATCCAGTCTTCCCATGAAATTGAAGGTGTGCCTGGTTCACTAAGAAATTGAGGAGGCAGTGACACGGTGACCTGTTGATTTGATTGTTGAGCCATGGTGATGTTTAGTGCACAACTAGATATAATGAGAAATATGCTCAAAGAATCTTGTGAGAAGATAAATTTGCCCAATATTAAAATAACATTTAGAAATAATATGGCCAACTAACAATTGTTTTGTGTTTATTTTATTTTTTCACTTGCACGTTTTTTTCAGTTGCCGTTTATTTTCCAATTGGTGAGTGTATCACCGTATGAGGATAACACTTGTGGACTTCCAGACCAGGCAGTTTACTGTTATCTTGACATATCACATGCTATCTTTATTTTCACTTAGTTTCCCCACTTGAGCCAAGGCCTTTTTCTATTTTTAAAGCGCTTGATAATGTGATGGAAAAAAAATGCGCTCCTTAGACTCAGTTCTCGAAGGATTCACTGATCCAAGGGTAACTCTTCCTTCCTGAACTAAGATGTCCGCCAAACGCCGTGACAGTATTTCGTCACGCCGTCACAGCTGCTCAGCGCGTTGGAATGCGTGAAGACTTATATGGAAACAAACGCTGCCTCGGGGTAAAGCTACTGCCTAGCAACGCTCGTGGCAGATGATTAAGCGCGCGCTGAAGACCAAGATCACAGTTGCCTGGCAACGCTCTGCCCGTAATGGATATCCGAATTGAATAGCATTTAACGACTCACAGTTCGTCGTTCAAAGTCAAGACTGCTCCGAAGTCACTACGCTACACACAGTAGAACACTGGAAGTCCAGATTCTGGTATGACGTGTCACGATCCCATCCTCGTCACCAAATTGATGTAAGAGAGTGGTACATACCACACAGGAGCCTCTCTTCATTCAGTAAGATGTTTATTACGAGGTAACAGACTAAGCGTACACCTCACCAGCTGACTGAACACCAACTGTCTCACTTCGAACCATCCTTGGATCACACGCAAGCATTTAGAACACTACAAGTGTTCTACATAGAGAACTGGAAAGGACATAGAGGAAAGGCTAACATATACAGATCCATTAGTAAATACATTACAGAAGATAATTGTTTACAACAGCCTGCCCATTAATGTATTTAAAAAAAAAAAAATTTGGGCCTGCCCATTAATGTATTCTGATTGAGAGCAGACCTGGTCTCACTTGCATTCATGTGTGAACTAATCTGTGCAGTTTTTAGGTTTCGCCTATGCAGCGCATAGGAGAGACCTTTAGTCATCGGCACAGCTTTGCGGGCAAAAACGTGCACACGTTGATTTGCTTCCAATGGCAACGCGTGCTCGTCTGGCGATTCCCTTGCG
This sequence comes from Triturus cristatus, assembly GCF_964204655.1. NCBI lineage: Eukaryota > Metazoa > Chordata > Amphibia > Caudata > Salamandridae > Triturus > Triturus cristatus. The sequence continues at coordinate 434,175,473 of NC_140581.1, read as the reverse complement.
GGAGCGAGCAGCACCATATGGTAGCAATTATTGCGCGCTCTCCCGCAAGGGAAACGCTGCCTGCTCTCGGCCAAACATCCCCCATCCCCTACTTTCGCGAGGCGCTTGCTTGTTTCTTATGGATGAACCATCCGCATTAGTTTTTGATGAGAAGCAGCATAATAAATGCGACCCTGACACCGCTGTTCGATGAGCTCCGTGATGACCTTTGTGTGGCGCTGCCTTGTGACTCACTGGTTTGTAAAGTCCATTTTTGAGCGGCTTCAGTTTCCCTTGACACAACGAGGCCAATGACTAGTTGTGCCCGGGTTTGCAGTTAGCTTCCTGTCGGGCTAGAGCGCTCGCCGCGCTGCTTCTGACAGGAACTCTCGGCCATAGTGGGACAACCGGGTGTTTTAAGGGTGATTAACATTTGCGCAGGAGGAGTCCAGGCGATACCTTTGAGCCCCCGGGGCACCCTTGAGCCGCAGAAACGTGTCTCCTGCTCAATGCCCTGTCTCCTGCTCGATGCCCAGTGCCAGATGGGAATCGAGGAGATGGGACTAGTGCCTAGATCTGCCCACTTTGGAGTCCGGGAACCTCGGTTCGAATCCGAGCCTCGGCGCCTGACATATCATTGTGTTATTCTGGACTTTTATTACAATTCTGGACAAATTGCTTCATCTCACGGCTCTCAAAAAACCATGAACTGTAATGCAATTGTGTAGTTACCACCAGGGCTTTAAGTGGGATGAAAAAACTAGGTGGTCTCTCAAAGGGGCGTGGCCATTGTAATTAAGGGCGTAGCTTAAACACATGTAAGTTAAAAATCTTTGCTTAACATAGTGTGCCGCCCGACATATATTTTGCTGTTTCTGTCATTGCATCCAGATAAATGATACAAGAAACATTATACCTTCAACAAGTCAGGACTATTGGCTTTGTCAATGGTTGTTAGTTTCATATGATAAATAAGCAGCAACTATGGCTTGTATATAATATTGAAAAGCTTCCATTTAAAGTCCTGGTGACACCACGACAATGTTGCTGCTCCCGAGTTTTCAAAAAAAGAAGGGAAATCTGGAGAGAAAATGACTCTAAAGGATTTCCCTTCCCCTAAAACGCTCACCTGGCATGACGTCGTGCCCTAACTTCTCCAATAGTGAGAAGTGAGCAGTCAGCATGCGCACATCGACGTGCCTGATGTCACTGCAGTCCGGAAACAAATGGACCGCCTGTGCCAAGGCACAAAACAGAGCCCGATAGAGACCCGTTTCGAGGCCCGCTTTAAAAAAACTGCTGGTGCTCAGCACCTAAAGACCCGGCCCACTTAAAGCCCTGGTTACCACTTACTGTGTACCATCTTGATCTCCCACCACCATGCGTGATGTACAGCGCTCCGCTGCGACCCAGCTCAGTTCTCTCTTCACACATACCATATAAGTGCATTCATTAATATCGGACGTTCCTTCAAAAATCGACAATTCAACTTTGGTAGAGGGCTTGTGCTACGAGCCAGAACGTAATTAATGACCTTTATTTTCGTTGTGCCCTTGGTTGTTCCCAACCATGATCTGGTTTTGTTTGGTGTGATGTTGAAAGATTGTGCTGATGACTGATATGGCAAAGCGTGGTCTTTGATGGTGTACTAAATGCTGCTGTAGTGAGTATGTTGTGGTATTAGCTCCTGTAGTAGAGAGAGTTGTGATGGTGTTGCATGCAGGTATATTTTGTGCTTTCTTGCGTAACACATTGTGCTGGATGATGGCATAATGCGATTTTTTTTGTAAAACTCCCTGGAGCTACAGAGGCCTTTGTACGGGAACCGGGAGTTGAGTGCGGGTATTTTTTTTCCTTTATAGTCTTACTCCCTCACACACCTGGTGCCAGCAGAGGACTCCCTTCTGCATTGTTGTGCTTGTCACCCTGTCTGTCTGTGGTCCCGGCGACTGAACAGCCGGGGGTGACATCCACAAAGCTGTCACCATGAGTCAGTCACAGATATTTGTCTGTCATGTTCAAGACTCGCTGTGGTGTCGGCTGAAGGACACCTGATGCTCCCTTGTCTCACCGCAGCATTTTTCCTTTGTTGACCAGAGACCATTGTAGGAGTAAAGCATGTGAATGGAGACCAAAGACCATTGTAGGAGTAAAGCATGTGAATGGAGTGTAAGGGATTCTGGTACGTGACCTGCGGATGTCCCCTGGTAGACTTTGACTGCTCTTCCCCATGTCCTGCAGTGTGGTTAAGCTCTCCCATTGAAGTCTTGGTACGAGTTTGTTACCGCTTTTGAATTCGTAATCCAAAATAGGGTGCCTTGATAGCTGTCAAACTGACCTGATGCATACAATATGTATAGAGTGTGGAGAGGATGTGGGGTAAAAATCAGAACTAGTCTGTGAAGACGTAGTGGGAAATGTGTGATGTTGCCAGAAGGAAGGACATTTCTTTCTTAATGAAGCCCTCACCCACCAACCTAGTTGGTGACATGCTTCATCATCGGGCCCACCTGGTGACACCAAGTGTGTTCCTGGTGTGCTACAACGCCTGTGTTACAGCGGAGCAGGTATAATTGCTGAGTGTGCAGTGTGGGTGACGTGAAAGGTGAAGTTAAAAACTGTCCATTGGTCCCAAAAGGTTATTTTTAATGATTGGGCCTCTGGCAGTATTAAAATGCAAGGCAGTGGATGTAGGTGGAGTTGTGTTTAAGGAACTCCTACATCCTGTGAACGGTCGACATGTTTCAGCCAGGCCTCTTCTATAAACTGGCTTTCCTCAGGACCTAAAAAATTTGAAGTGCTTGATTTGATCTATACTTGTTCTAGTGTATAGGTCAACATATGTGTAGCAAACAGGACACTATCCCTGCAATGACTATAGCGTAGGCCACCTCACATGCTCATCGAAAACACTCAATTTGGAACCAGGGAAGACATGGAAGCAGTTACAACACACCAACTGCAATTCAACTTATGTGATATACCTAATCCAATGCCCATGTGGCCTTCGCTACATAGGCATGACCACACGCAAAGTCAGGACACGCATAGTTGAACACAGGAGCACCATACGATGTAAAAAGAACATTAGTCGTTTCACTGCCCACTACCTAGAACATGGACACACTCCAAATGACAAGTCATGGACAGTCATTGAGCAATTTGACCACACTAACCAGAATAACGAAAAATGTATGCTTGCTAAACAACAACAATGGATTTATCGCCTCTCCACTGAACATGAGGGACTGAATGACTCCATCCCATGGCATAGCATCAATTTATAAACAGACACTACCTGTTTGCACCCCACAAAACCTATGTAGGATCAAGACCCTATTTGAATCACTCGTGGTTTATGTTTCCAAATTGGTGCCCTCACCCCTGTTAGACATCATCCCAGCCGCCACCCCTCTCCCACCAAGGAGTGAATTTTTGCCCCCTCGAAGTCTCGACTAAGCATTGGGACCCCACAGCTGCTTACAACTTGTCATCATGCTTTTACCATGACATCGCTCGCATCTCTTTAGAATATAGCGGCCCCCTGTGTTTAAGACACACTCAATGTCCGCTGTATCGTTCTATGCAAATACACAGGCAACACATGCCCGAATAACCACCCGCATCTGTCTATAGGGTCATGGCACCTTATAACACTCATCAAATGCCCACAGTACCATCCGCTATCTTTTTAATGCGCACACTCACACATGGGGTAATTTCACAATTGGCCCCCTGTTTTTTAATTCACACTACATGTCCTATGCCAACAGACACCAGGACAGGCGAAACATGCCCGCATAATCACCTGCATCTGCTCATAGGACCGTGGCACCTTACACCACTCATCAGATGCCAACGGTATCATCCCCCCCCCTTTTCGATGCGCACACTTCACACATTGGGTATTCTCACACCCTCCACCCACTTTTAGGTTGCACCCTGCCCCCAGGAGACGTAAACACCAGCCGTCATCCCCATGACAACCTAATACGTCACTGACATAGGCCCAACCGCTAGATCGCAGTCTGTTGTCTATGTCGCTTCCCTCTGCAGACGCTGCTCACATCTACCAGCTAACGAGCAACAGCTGAATGACCACAATGGTATTTAAACACAGACCGCTACCGGCTCCTTTTACCACTGGAGATCCGCAGCAGTGACAAGAGGTGTACCTACAGGTCCTGGGCATGCATGTAGTAAGTAGATCCTGAGGCACTACTCTACCCCAACGAATCAGGTAAGACATCTTGCCTTTCAGGTTTCACAAGGGCAACCACGCCCCCATGTTTTTTTTTCTTTTTCTCCCCCCACCATAGTGCCAGAACCTCTGCCGGAATCTCATGGGGCACTCGTTGCAAATCGCAATCGTGAGAATAATCCTTATCAGTCTCACTCTTCCTGTGCTTTTTCACACACTATAGTGCATATAACCGGTAGTGATCACAAAGTTTAGCACGACGTACTCACCGAGCCGCCAGTTTATCACTATCATCACTAACACTGTGGCCGTTTATCTTTGTTGAAATGTGGCCATTGGGCCCATAACTAAACTACCTTTCTGTGTGTTTGTCCTAGTTTTTTCTCGTTTCATGTTGTATGTAAAGGAGTGATTTGAGGAGGAACTGCCTTCTCACACATTAAAGCACCTTAGCGCGTGCTGCACATATGTTGACCTATACACTAGAGCAAGTATAGATCAAGCACTTCACATTTTTTAGGTCCTGAGGAAAGCCAGTTTATAGAAGAGGCCTGGCTGAAACATGTCGACTGTTCACAGGATGTAGGAGTTCCTTAAACACAACTCCACCTACATCCGCTGCCTTGCATTTTAATACTGCCAGAGGCCCAATCATTAAAATTAACCTTTTGGGACCTATGGACAGTTTTTTACTTCACCTTTCATGTCACCCACACTGCACACTCAGCAATTATACCCGCTCCGCTGTAACACAGGCGTTGTAGCACACCAGGGACACACTCGGTGTCACCAGGTGGGCCCGATGATGAAGCATGCCATCAACTAGGTTGGTGGGTGAGGGCTTCATTAAGAAATACATGTTCTTCCTTCTGGCAACTTCACGCAGTTCCCACTACCTATTCACAGACTAGTTCTCATTGATAAAACATAACTACTTAGGGGATATGAACTAGTTCTCATACATCCTCTTTGATATCTTTGATACTGATACCCTAACTAGCAGCGCAGAGCTGTGAGAGTACATCAACAACTTACAGCCATGAGAGAAAACCCGGGCATATCATACACTGAAAATGATGTCAGTGAAATACTTGCGAACCCCTCATTTCTGGCAGACTTCAACATCTCCAAAACCATAGCACAAACTACAGACTGGGACACTCTTTAACAGAAAAGAAACGTAACCAAATACGAACGATTCAACATGTACTCATACTTACTGAGTACCTACGGACTAACACAGCCCCACGAGGGCTCCTGGTTACCGATGCCCCTCGTATCTTCCTAGAAGATGCCACCTTCAGGAGGGACTGGGCCCAGATCGCGTGGCACTGCACCAGAGACTGGCTAGTGCTCATCATCAAAACCGCCAAACGCCTGTCAGACGCCATGATTATTGATATCCAAGCAACAGAATCCCATTTCAAAACCACCATCACGGGATACAAGAAAAAACTCGATGACCAGAACAAGGAAATGGCAGAGTACAAAGAGTACCTAACCCAAGCAAAAATAACCAAGTTTCAGAAAGACCTGAAAAAAAGTTCTTACTCAAACACATACCCCTACACCGAAGACGACTACGTGGCTCCAAACAAATTGGACAAATCAAGTGACCTATCGGGAGACAACAGCTCAATCTCCAGTGACTCTAGCACAGGGTCCTCAAAATCACGGGGCGGAGGGAGACAGCAACGTTGGCACCAACCTTGGCAGGGCCCTCCACAAGGACCTAACTTTGGGCCTTTCACCAACCCCCCACAGAATCCATACTTTGGCTGGCCTCCCATGTACCAGTTTGGACCACCCAATTTCTATCAAGGAAACCCCAGACTGCCTTTTTTAGGGCAGGGCCGCAGGTCTCGTGGCCGAAGGAGAAACAATCAGCAAGTACACTGGGCAGAACAAGAAGAATCAGTGAGCGCCAATACCCAGAACAGGACACGAGAACAACAACCCGGACCGAGTGGGCACCTCTGACCGCACAGATCAAAGAACATACCTCTCTTGTGTTCAACCTATCGAGCACGCCACTCACCCAAGATGAGGAAACTGTACTAAACAAGGGCTTTTCATTTGTCCCTACGAACAATCTGGACAAATTCAAACTCCATGTAGAACTCGCTGAGTTCTTCAGAAAACTCAAACTTAAATCCTTCTTTGAGAAGCATCAACCCACTATTGATGACACCAACACAAATAATAACGAGACAGGCCTGAAATTAAAGTCCTCTTTCATACCCCCAACAAGCGGTCTACCATGAAATTGAAGACATGGAGACGACGGAGACCTTTAACAATTTATCTAAAAAAGATAGAGAGATCATCAAGAACATACAAGACAACCCAAACATCATTGTCAAACCGGCCGACAAAGGCGGAGGCATCGTGTTACAGAACAAGGCGGATTACGACAAAGAATGTCGGAGGTTACTCAATGACCCAAGGAACTATAGACGTCTTGTGAGTGATCCAACCAAGACATTACAAACCACCATCCATAACCTAGTGGTGCAAGCGAAGGAGGCACAACATATTTCCAAACAAGACGCTGATTACCTGTGTACCAAGAACATCAAGGTACCCTATTTTTACACAGTACCTAAGATTCATAAAGACCCCCACCAGGACTTCCCATTGTGTCGGGAATCAGCTCCCTCCTGGAACCCCTATCTAGGTACTGCGAGTTTTTCCTCAACCCTCTGGTGCAAAAGACGCCTACATACATCAAGGACACTAAACACCTGGTCAATAACATTCATGATATGAGTTTTGACCCCACCACCCAACTCTTGGTGGGACTGGACATCGAGAGCCTTTATACAAGTCTCCCCCAAGGTGCCACCCTGCAGGTCCTTAAAGACATACTTATGAACACACCATGGGAATACCAAACCCCCAGGGAATTCATCCTCAAATGTGCCACACTTGCCCTCAAAGAAAACTACTTTGAATACGAGGGTGAATTCTACCTACAAACCAACGGAACTTCCATGGGGAGCGTGTTCGCCCCTAGTGTAGCTGGACTCTACGTCCACCACTTTGAAATGACCCATATCTCATCACCCACAAACCCACACTCCACCAACATCAAAGTGTGGTGACGATATATTGATGATATATTCATGATTTGGGAAGGCAACACTGACACCTTGACATCATTCCTCACGTGGCTTAACGGTAGAGACCCTACCTCCGTTTCACGAGCACATCAAGTCTGACCACACTGGCTTTTCTGGACCTGAACATAACAGCAGAGGAAGGGAAATGAATCACCAATACATACTACAAACCAACGGCTAGGAACTCCCTACTGCGCTTTGATAGATTTCATCCCGAGCGCTGAGGGAAAACCTCCCTTTCGGACAATATCTACGCATCCGTAGAAATTGCAGCAAAGTAACAGATTACAAAAAACAATCGGCCAGCCTTGACTCCAAACTACTGGAACGCTATCCCAAGAAAATCATAGAGAAAACAAAAAAGAGAGCACGCAACCAAAATCGCGAAGCCCTACTGGAGAACATAATACGGGCAACAACCTGCCCGCCTATTACCTGTGTCACCACCTACAACACAGCCTTAAACAAGGTGACCAACATCATTAGGAAAAACTGGCGTATCATAAACTCATAAACTCTGGGACCAGAAACTGGGAACCACCCTTGTTCGCCTACAAATGAGGCAGCAATCTGAAGGATACACTGGTGTCTACACGCACCAAAACCACGCGACAACCCACCAACACTATCCTAACCGCATGGGGCCTCCCAAAAATAACAGGACACTATCCCTGCAATGACTGTAGCGTATGCCACCTCACAAGCTCATCGAAAACGCTCAATTTGGAACCAGGGAAGACATGGAAGCAGTTACAACACACCAACTGCAATTCAACTAATGTGATATACCTAATCCAATGCCCATGTGGCCTTCGCTACATAGGCATGACCACACACAAAATCAGACATGCATAGTTGAACACAGGAGCACCATACGATGTAAAAAGAACATTAGTCATCTCCCTGCCCACTACCTAGAACATGGACACACTCCAAATGACATGTCATGGACAGTCATTGAGCAATTTGACCACACTAACCAGAATAACGAAACATTTCTGCTTGCTAAAGAACAACAATGGATTTATCGCCCCTCCACTGAACATGAGGGACTGACTGACTCCATCCCATGGCATAGCATCAACTTATAAACAGACACTACCTGTTTGCACCCCACGAAACCTATGTAGGATCAAGGCCCTATCTGAATCACTCGTGGTTTATGACTCCAAATTGGTGCCCACATCCCTGTTAGACATCATCCAAGCCGCCACCCCGCTCCCACCAAGGAGTGAATTTTTGCCCCCTCTAAGTCCCTGACTAAGCATTGGGACCCCACAGATGTTTACAACTTGTCATCATGCTTTTACCATGACATCGCTCGCATCTCTTTAGAATATAGTGGCCCCCTGTGTTTAAGACACACTCAATGTCCGCTGTACCGTTCTATGCAAACACACCGGCAACACATGCCCGAATAACCACCCGCATCTGTCTATAGGGCCATGACACCTTATAACACTCATCAAATGCCCACAGTACCAACCGCTATCTTTGCCCCCATGACACCAGGACAGGCGAAACATGCCAGCATGATCACCTGCATCTGCTCATAGGACCGTGGCACCTTACACCACTCATCAGATGTCCACGGTATCATCCCCCCCTTTTCAGTGCACACACTTCACGCATTGGGTAAACTCACAACCTCCACCCACTTTTAGGTTGCACCCTGCCCCCTAGAGACGTAAACACCAGCCGTCATCCTCATGACAACCTAATACGTCACTGACATAGGCCCAACCGCTAGATCGCAGTCTGTTGTCTATGTCGCTTCCCTCTTCAGACGCTGCTCACATCTACCAGCTAACGAGCAACAGCTGAATGACTACGATGGTATTTAAACACAGACCGCTCCCTGCTCCTTTTACCACCGGAGATCCGCAGCAGCGACAAGAGGTGTACCTACAGGTCCTGGCCATGCATGTAGTAAGTAGATCCTGAGGCACTACTCTACCGCAACGAATCGGATAAGACATCTTGCCTTTCAGGTTTCCCAAGGGCGACCACGCCCCCATGTTTTTTCTTTTTCTCCCCCCACCATAGTGCCAGAACCTCTGCCGGAATCTCAGGGGGCACTTGTAGCAAATCGCAATCATTCTCACTCATCATGTGCTTTTTCACACACTATAGCGCATATAACCGGTAGTGATCACAAAATTTACCACGACGTACTCACCGAGCCGCCAGTTTATTGTTATCATCACTAACACTGCGGCCGTTTATCTTTGTTGAAATGTGGCCATTGGGCCCATAACTAAACTACCTTTCTGTGTGTTTGTTTGTCCTATTTTGTTCTCGTTTCATGTTGTATGTAAAGGAGTGATTTGAGGAGGAACTGCCTTCTCACACATTAAAGCACCTTAGCGCGTGCTACAGATATGTTGACCTATACGCTAGAACAAGAATAGATCAAGCACTTCACATTTTTTAGGTCCTCAGGAAAGCCAGTTTATAGAAGAGGCCTGGCTGAAACATGTCGCCCGTTCACAGGATGTAGGAGTTCCTTAAACACATCTCCACCTACATCCGCTGCCTTGCATTTTAATACTGCCAGAGGTTCAATCACTAAAATTAACCTTTTGGGACCAATGGACAATTTTTAACTTCACCTTTCACGTCACCCACACTGCACACTCAGCAATTATACCCGCTCCCCTGTAACACAGGCGTTGTAGCACACCAGGGACACACTCGGTGTCACCAGGTGGGCCCGATGATGAAGCATGCCACCAACTAGGTTGGTGGGTGAGGGCTTCATTAAGAAATACATTTTTTTCCTTCTGGCAACATCACACGGTTCCCACTACGTCTTCACAGACTAGTTCTCATTGATAAAACATAACTACTTAGGGGATATGAACTAGTTCTCATACATCCTCACTCTCTCTTTGATACTGATACGGGTAAAAATCAGAGCCGCTGACCTTGGAACTGAGGAATCAAGTTCAAGTCTCAGTGTCTGCCTAACATCTTCTGATTATAAGCAACACACTTGATCTCCCTGTGCCTAAAAAAGAAAAAAGAAATGTGTTCTTCTTTAATGTAACTGGTGCTCTTGTAAAGCGCTCTAATATCTTTGTGTCACATTACGGCTATATGAAAATGCAATTAAAGGGCTTTGGGTCTGCCTGTTTTAATGTTGGCTTTATTCGACCAGCCTCTCTCAGCCATTGGCTTGAAACTTTGAGAATTACATCTTGGCTCAGCCTAGTTGAGTGTCCATCTCTCAGGTAATGCTGTTGGCTGTTTGGGTGCATCCTTCTGCCTCCACTTGAGCTCTTCAATTGAAGTGCAGAAAGGACAACTTTACAACTATAGCCCACTCTGTATATTTCTGCTGATTCCTTCTGTGTTTTTCCCTCTAATGTTCTAATTCTGCATGCATTGTAACACTAAACCCAACATTTTTGGCTTTTCCAGTGCCTATTCTCCCTGGAACGAGTGATCTTTGGAGAATGGTGGTTTGTGTTGCTTGTGAACGCACATATCCCAAGAGGGAACTCCAAAGAGGCACTTTGGGCGGCCTCAACCGGATTTTGATTGAAATGCTCTTCCTTGAGTAATGCAATCCCGCTCCATACCGTCCCAGTGTAAATGTTTTCTATTTGAGCGTGACTTAAATTAGCTTGTTCTCTCTTCAGCATGTTCTGATGTTGGTTGTATCTTTCTAACAACTGCCCCCCACATTGAATGTGTTTTTGATCACATTTCTGTGTAAGGGGTCACAGTATGAAAGTAAGTGGGAATGATTTTATTGGGGGGATTTTTTTTTATATAGCGCGAACTAGACCCGAAGGTATCAGAGCTGCCGAGATTCGAACCCGGTTCCCCAGCTTCAAGGTCAACCGCCCTAGCTGTTAGGCCACATCCCTCTCCCTTGTTTGAGATCATTCTCAGTTACTATGGTTGGCGTGGGATCTGGAAGCCAGTGTTCTCGTTCATGTTTGCCTGCCATCCTTTCTCGTTTGATGGAAGTGGCGGGCTCTGAACAGCTTGTAGCCGCGTTTTATACCAGCTGTAAGCAAGGGAATCCACGTGTGCCAGACCTTCGTTTCTGGAACATGCACTGCTGCTGCTAGAGGCATGCTGTGCCCCTTTCTTGCATAGCAGACACTTTTCTGTAGGGCAAGGTTATCTTGACTATGCATATTTGAGAGGTGGTGGAAACCTAGCTTTTTACCTGTCTGTGTTGGTCTACTCTTTGAGGCCTGGATTTTGAAAAGGATTTTAACAGAAATTACACCGCTGACGATTAAAAACTAGAGACATACAATGAAGCTATGCATATATTATACTCCCATGGTCTGTTGTGAAGAGAAGAGCACTTTCCTGAATGATTTTCTCTCATCTGCCATATTTATAGCTAGATCAATGGTGTCCAACAGAGGTTTAGTATGGCCGTATCTATGCCAAATTTTCAGGAAGACCTTTTGCTTTACATAATGAACAGTTATGGCAAAACAAGATAAGGTAGGACAAAGTAACAGCTCCAAAACTAGCGCTCGCACCCTACCAGTGTATATATCTGTACCAGACAGAAATAAGGAATGAGCTTAATGACCTACAAAACTAAGTAATTCTGTGAAAGCCCTGAGCTTCCAGAGCAAGACAGGGGCATGTTGTCTGTAATCTAGAATATGTAACTTGCCACAGACAATTAAAAGATAACGATGAGCAGCATTAACTGTATTCCTAAAGGTTGTCCTACCTGTTAAGTGTTAATTTTTCATACAAGCCTAAAATAAATCTAACATTGAATGTTTTCTGTCGACAGCTAAAGAGACTGCCGACTTTCCATGCGAGATCCATATAGATTCATTTTGTGTAAATAATATCTTCTTGGGATATCATAAAAAACTTGGCATGGATTCTGTGTCAGAACACAGTCCAAAGAAGAATCTGTGACTTTTCAGCATCTGCTTCCTCATCTACGCATAGCTACACAGTGATGCCGTAGTAACCGTTCTTCGGTGAGGGGCTGAGGTGCTCACCATCATCTCATCCTTTGTGGCTCGCCTACAATAACAATTGAGGACAAATCAATTTGGACATTGAGCTTACTGGGGTAGTATTGTGTTAAATACCTGCATAGTGGACATGTGCAGTCCTCATGAGTGTGCTCTGTGCACTAAATTGCAATGCTTTGTGCACGCTACCCCCCTCAAACTACCCCCTCCACCAGCAACGTCTCTCCTCATCTTCCCAGTCCTCCTCCTTGAATTCTCCCTCTCAAGCTCTTCTCCTTGGATCATCTTCCACCTCGCGTTATCCTCCTCCTTGCATTTTCCCCTTCAAATTCTCCTCCTCGAATCCTCTTGCTCTTCTTCTAAACTTCCTCCTCCAATTCGCCCCTACTCCATTGAAAACCTACCAGAATATCTAGTTTAAAAAGGCTTATCTCGTACTTCAAGAGCAAATGATGTCTTCTAGTCCTTTACCTGCTGGAATGAGTATGCCAGGAAGACAGTTCAATGATCTAACACCTGCAGATGCCTGTTGGGATATATGTGTGGTACTGAGTGCTGTATGTTCTAACGATCTGTGGCTGCTAGTTCGGTCACTCTTCTCATAGTCCTGTTTCCTGCGCATGCAGAAAGGGTTGGGTCTTTGGTTGCTTTTCTTGTTTTTGAGACTTGGGTGTCTGTGGTTTAGCTCCGAAGGCACCTACCCCCCTGTCTCTGGGACATCTTGTATTCGCCTGAGCAGATTTCCCAGCGAAGGATGGGCTGGTCTCCTGGTGAAGTGTTCACATGCACACACTGCTTTGTAGCCACGAGCATGGGGAGCTGGTTTCCAGAGCAAGGTGCAGTCATGTTGTGGCTTATCATGCTTGCTCTGATTCTTTCCCCTAGTGCTTCACAGACGCGGTGGTGTGCTTCTTGTTTACCGTTGGTGCTTGTCCCATGACTAGCAGAATGTGAAAAGGGAGCGACTCCACCAGTTTTACATCCAGCATCTTCACGTGGGTGATAGTTTGTTTGCTGCACCTGTCAATCCTTAGACAACTGCACCGCACACCACTTGTTTTTTTGAGGATAGCAGCTCCCTCACCACTCAGGTCATCCGTTGTCCCGGCTCATAGATTCCTGGCATTCAAGGCCGCACCAAGACCGGAAGAGAACGGCTTCTTGTGACAGGACTCCCTTTCCTTCTGTTTATAGTGGTGCTGCAGCCTGGAGCTTTACAAGCTGTTCCCCCTCTGGATAGACGCCCCATACCTTCTGTCCGTCCCCGTGCACGGGTGCGCGTCCACGCTGTAGCACCCGAGGTAGCCAATAGGTCTCACCTTTGGGACCTTATAAGTGTTTAGCCATGCAACACTTGATGTTGTTGCACCAAGGATGTTGTGCTGGATAACGAAACACTTATAAGGTCCCGAAGGCGAGACCTATTGGCTACGCCAATGCTTGTTTAAATCTAAGTTAATTTAATAAAACATGCCCCCCACCTCCTTTCTTTTCATACAACTTCGCTGAAGCAGTGTTTTGCGGAAAGGCAATACACAAATGTGGCCCACTTTTTTGGGTGTGCCCGGTCCGATTTTTGATCCCAGTTCAACCCTGGTGAATTAGTATAGTAAAATATTAAAGTAATTTGCGTAGTGGGTATGTTAGTTATTTGGTTTCAGGAGGATAGTGGAGGGATAGAAGAGGTAAAAACGTTTGCAGTAATATATCACTTGCTGTCCATGATGGGATGTTGAAGTACTTTTTCGGCGAGTAGCACGCTACTCCGGAATCCATAAACGATTAGTGGTGAATTAGTATAGTGAAATATGAAAGTAATTTGAGTGGTGGATATGTTAGTCAGTTATTTGGATTGAGAAGGATAGCGGAATGATAGAAGAGGGAAAAATGTTTGCATTTATATAGTGCTTGCTATAGGGAAGGATTTAGACATTTCTGTTTTTCTGTTTGTTTGTTTTGGAGGTCATAGCAGTAGGAGGGGACTTGGGATAAGTAAAAGGGATGTGGACGGTAAAGAGTCTGAGGGAAGGGTTTAGAAAGGCTTGTTTTGGGGGATTGGAACACTAAACAAGCATTGGCATAGCCAATAGGTCTCGCCTTTAAGACCTTTTAAATGTGTATAGTGAGAGCTATTGGCTTTGCCAATGTTTTCAAAAAGTGACACAGTTGAAGACTGCATGAGGCATGTTATGCACTTACAAGAGATGAATACTCAATGGTCTTTAAAATAGCATATTAGAAAAATATAATTAGGTCCAGAGAATGTCTTTAAAAAGCAATTTTACTCGAATGCAGTTGCTTATATTGATTAGAAAAATCGTTTCCAAGAAGATTTGTCAATTGCTAAAATGTCAAATTACCACTGAAATCATGAGGGTTAATGAAGAAGAAAATGTGCATAAATCATGTACATAGTGTCAAAACCTAAAACACTATATTGTGATGTGCACTGTAAATGCCCTCTTGTCACGCTGCTCAGCTCTAGCACAGTAACACTGCTGACGCAGTGCTCTCAATTTTCATGAGGTTTATGTGCGAGCTGGTCATCCAGTCTGGATTTTCTCTTTGCATTGTTCAAAGTGCAGCCTTGGTTTTATACCGTGATAAAAAAACGGAGGGATTTAGAATGCAAAATAACAACTTGGACTGGACGAGCTACCCCATATGGTCCGGGAAGGCTTGAGTGCACTGCGTTTTTTCAGACCAAATGTGGAGGTGTGCTGAATTTGAAAAAAAAATAACTCACTTCTTGTGTATTCCAAGAAGATGCTGGACTGGAAGCAAACAGAGACTTTACAGAAACAGCCCCCCGGAGTGAATACAGCCTGTCGAGAGAGCAACCGCAAGCTGGTAATGCACTGTTCCATATGGTAACCACAGTAGGCACAGACTTAAAATCTACTCTTTCACGTGGTAACCAGATACATCCCCTCAGAATGACAAATCTGCAGTTGAGAAGCACTTTTAAAGTCAGCTTGTAAAAAGGACAGGTTCAATGACGGCATCATGGGTCCCACGTTGGAAAGCGCAGCGAATAAAAGAGGAGCACTGCAGACAGGCCGTGTTTTGATCAGCTTCACAAAATAACAATACTCCACGTGGCAATGTCCTCAGACAGAGTCCGTTTTAGAGAGAGACAGCTGGGCGATGAGTAGAAGAAGGCAGGAAAGTGACAGGCGCTTTTAAGAAGAAAGGCTGAAGGCCAGGGGCTAACTTAGGATGACGGGTGGTGGCAGGAGATGGGTGCCTTCACCTCTTGCAATAGCAGGCACTCAAGGATGCTTGCCACTGCTCAAGGCACTGTGTGACTGGCACCATTATTCAACATTATCGGCTCTCGGTCACCCGGTATCATGCGCATCGATAAATCGAGGGGCTGCTGTCTGTTAAATATACATGTTGCACTCCTGTTTATTAATGTAGCTAACTGCAAAATATTAGAACAACGCTAGTTGATGTTCTTACCCGAGTTTTTTTCTGATAAGCATTGTTCAGTGATGTCTGTGCAATACAAACGGCACTGTGAGCAGCAATAGAACACTTAAAGGTCTATTGAAATCATTATTTTGAATACCGCCCTCCCTGTACTCAGTATTTTTTCATGTTATATGCACTGCTGATGGAAAGTGTGCTGCAAGCTTTTCACTATGCGTACAAACAATGCACCATGCCGCAAAGTACTTGAGAAATTAGAAGCTTGCTGCAGTACTGGGGTGCAAGCTTACGTGTTTGGGTGTGTGAAATAAACATTAAATTAAAAGTGAATAGGAGAGGTATGTGGAACAGAGAGGCATGAGAGAAAGGAAGTTGAGGGCAGGCAGCAAGACACACCGAGATGAGGCAGGATAAGAGGGCTGGGTGGGGAGAGAGTGATATTTAGGAGAATGTAAGCAGGAGGGGAAGAAAGAGAATCCAGCAGGGGAATGCGATGACCAGGGAAACCGAAGTGAGCTAAGGCCAAGTAGTAAGAGCACAGAGGCGCGAGGCAGGAAAAGAAGGCTGGGCAGGGAGAGAGAATTGTTTAGGAGAAAGTGAACGGGCGCGAAGAGCGATCGGTAAGCAAGGCAATCACGGGCCTAGGCGAGAAAGAAAAGGCGGGGCACAGGAGGCTGAGCACAACACAAAAGGGGCAATGGTAAGGCGACAGCAACAAGAAACCATAACAATAAACAAGGCACGTGAAACAGCATAATGCCCATATAAAAGGAGAATAAATATTAATCTCCACAGACAGCATACACACTACTGAAATAACACACCACCCCTCCCCTCTTCGCGACCGCCACGTCAGGAAGCAGTAAAAGACGGTATCGCCCACCACTCTAGCAAAGGTTTTCATCATCTCAGATGCGTAATCTTTACACCTTTTTATAGGTCGCAAGAGCCCAACCATCTTTTGGTAGTTTCGAGAGACTCGCTAGTCTTTTACAGCGCCCCATTTTCATGCCTTTAATGTTAAGTACACAATGACACACATTTTTCTAGATCCTACCAGTAGGAACCACTTTTGAGTAACATACGAACCAATAATTTACAATGCAACGATAAGCTTGAAAACATAAACAAGCAGGATCGCTGGGTTGAGTGTGCAGCAAAAAGAGCACCGGGGCAGATGTAGAAGAAAAAGAAAGTCGACACACACCCTCGGGGAAATCACGTCTGACATTTGATCTCCATCTTCGTGAACAGCAAATGCGACGAGATAAGAATTACGGCCCAGTGTTTACACAAAAGATCACAGGAGTGAAAACATAGAGCACTCCCTTGTGTGAACTGCTCTTAGACAATGAAAAACAAGCACTGCTGCTAAAGTGAAAGCGACCGCGCTGTGTTCAATTAGTAACCTGATCCACGATGAGGAATGCAGCTGCCACCCTCCGCACCGCTGCTCGCTCCCGGCAGCAAAAGGCAGTGGGAGTGAACATTAAAAAAGAAGGTGGGACATGCACCCGCCTTTAGCCATTTTGCGTGCTTTCATTATTGAAAGGCACACGCAAAAGCCAATCCTATGTGTGGAAGGAATCAGACTCACACAGAGTAGTTTAGAGTGCTCACAAGCAGCCTTGCAGAGCAGCGCATGCGCGCTGGCTCAGGCTCGGCCTAAAAAGGTATGAGATGATTCAAGGAGGGGCAGAGTAGGGAAGAGTCCAGAAAGGGTTATTTTGGGGATCATCGTAGTGGTATGGGGTTTGGGATGAATGAGAGAGCAGAGGTAGAGGATATATTGATAGAGGTATATGCTTATATACAGAGGGCTATGCTGTATATTTCTGTTTACATATGGTGCTTATGTGGGGACGAGCCAATTCTTGAGTAGTTTTCTGAAAACAAGGTGGTTATCCATGGATCTTATGTAGGAGGGTAAAGAGTTGCTTAGTTTGGCTTCTTGAACGGAGAAGGATGTGCAACCATGGTTTTTTTCTTGTATCTTAGGTTTTTGAGATGTGCCACTCTAGAGCAGAGGTTCGTTTGTTGAATGTGTTTGGTGATTTTATTCCTGATGAAGAGCGGTCCTGTTCCATATATCGCTATGTGGGTGATAAAAAGCAGCTTGAACGTGGATCTACTGGCAACCAGTAACCAATGCAGGGCTTTCAAGGCAGGGGTGATGTCTTGCAGTTTTATATGTAAGAGTAATCTGGCAGCCGAGTTCTAAATCTGTTGTAGTCTTTTCATGGTCGTTAATAGTGATCCATGGTATATGCTATTGGCATAATTGAGTTTGGACTAAACAAAGGAGATGGTAGCTTGGACCTGGTGTGGAAATTCCAAATGGGGGAAGATTCAACGCAGAGTTTTTATAGTAACAAAGCTTGATCTTGCTAGTTTGTCCACTTGGGCATTCATCAATAGTTTGGAGTCCATGGTCATTCCGAGGTTTCTTACTTCCTTAGATACTTTAGGAGGTGTTCCCAGATCGTGAGGCCAGGCGGCGAGTGCCCCATAATGTTTCCAATCGCCACACGTGAGTATTTCTGTTTTGAAAGCTTTCACTTTGAGATGGCTCCACGTCATCCATTGATCCACAGCTTTTGAGACAACTGAAAATTGGCGAGTTTCCAATGTCTTTGGGCATTCCAGTTGAAGGAGTATTTGCGTGTCATCGGTATGGTTATGACACCTGAGGTGAAATTGATTGATCAGTCCCAGTAATGACTTCATGTAGATGTTGAAAATCATGGATGAGATAATACAGCCTTGAGCGACCCCTGCTTTTGTGGAGTATGGTTTGGATGAGAAAGGTGGGGTATGGATGACATTAGTTCTGTTGCGAAGGTATTATGCGATCCAGTCTACAGCAGTCCCCTCTCTGCCAGCCTCATAGAGATTTTGTATCAGTGTCATGGTCAACCGTGTCAAAGGAAGCAGAGAGATCCAAAAGAAGTAGCGCAGCATCCCCGTTGCGTTCAACTGTGTTCTTCAGGTTATCCCAGATGGCAAGGAGGGCACATTCTGTGCCTCTTCCTGGACGGAAGTCTGAAATTATGGCATTCTCTTCAATTAATTGTGACTTTTGGGCGAACGCTGCTCTTTCTATCAGTTTGCCTAGGAAAGGTCTGTAGTTGTCAGGGTTCAGCGGGTCCTAGTTTGTTTTCTTCAGTAATGGGCGCATGCATTAGTTTTTAAGTTGTTCTGGAAATATTCCGGTACTTAAGAAGTTGTTGATGATTCTTCTTACTGAAGTGGCAGCAGAGGTTGTTAGAAGGATTGTCTTGAAGGTTTGCGGTGGACACAGGTCAGAAGGGCTGCCGGCAGGCCTGCTTGCTTTGACCAGGTCCGTAAAGTCATCATGTGAAATGTGTTGGAAGGAACAGAGAGGCTGGGTTATAGTATTCTTGGATTGTTGTTTTGTAAAAGGGTCAGTGCTGGTGCTTTGTCTTTTAACGTATGAGTCCAACGTGTCTGCTTTTCCTGTGTAATGATTTGCCAGTTTGTCTGTGAAATCTTGAGTAACGGGATGAGCTCCTTCTTGGCAATTTGATTTGGGAAATTCATTGAGTATTTTATTGAATTCTTTATTTGCACATTTAGTGTTTTGAATTCTGTCTGGAAAGTATCTTCTCTTAGCTTTTTTGATAGCTGACTTGTATAATCTGTAAATTTTCTGTAGGCGAAGTTTGTCTTGATTGGCGTTTGTTTTGAGCCAGGCACGTTGCAGCTTTAATTTTCTGCAGGCAAAGTTTGTCTTGATTGGCGTTTGTTTTGAGCCAGGCACGTTGCAGCTTTCAAATTTGTTGTTTTATGTCTGTTATTTCTGTAATTCTCCAAGATACTTCTTTTCTTTTGTTCTGTTGTGTGGGTTTTCGTGGTATCAGGATATCAAAAGGTTCCTGTAGCCACTCATATAGTTTTTGAACAGAATTGATTGTTTCTAGATCTGTACTCGATGTTAGTTGTGTTTCTAAGTGTTCCAATTTGACTTTGTTCCACGGTCGATAGGTGAATGCACGTAAGGTGGTTTTAGGTGCATCACTTAGTGTTGCTTTATGTTGGAAAGCAAGCAAACAGTGGTCTGACCATGTGACTGGAGTTATAGTTTTAAAGGTAACTAGTTCGGTATTAGCAAAAATTACATCTAGGATGTGTCCAGCGTTGTGTGTGGGTTTGTGGACGATCTGATGTAGGTTCAGTGCGTCTAGGCCAGCGATGATTGTTTTGTTTTCTGATGGGCCATATTGGATTTATCAAACCAAATGTTGAGATCACTCAGAACGTATAGGTTGGAGTGTAGGTTTGAAACTGTGTTTAGAAGCGTGTCTGGGAATGTCGCATTGCTAGGTGGAGGTCTGTAAAGGAGTAGGAAGTTATAGGAGGAAGACTGTGTAGGATTGCATCTGGTGTAAAGAGCCATACAATTATTTATGGAGACAACGTCAACTTTGGTGATATGTAATGTTTGCCTGAACACAACAGCTTGGCCGCCTCCGTTTTTGCCATACAATTTGGTTGATCATTTGATAGCCTAGAGAAACGGCTTCATGCAAGACTGGAGTCATATCATCTCCCGACTATGATTCAGTTATTAATAGTATGTCTGGTTATATATCAGTGAGAAGGTCATAGATGTGATGTTTGTTTTTAGAGAGCGATCGAGCATTTATTATTAGACAGTTTAGAGAATGTGATTTGGGGATAGCTTGACTTTGTTTTGTTGAAGAGTGAGCAGTATTTTGTTGGCTTGTAGCAGGTGTGTCCTTTGTGCTAGTATTAGCTGTAAGGGGATAGCAATAGTGTAACTGTCCTGTATCGTGTTTCTCATCCAGCAGGCTAAGAAGTCATTTTGATACAGTCTGAGTGTGTAGGTGGTGGAGACGGTGTTTGAGAGTGAGTTAGTGCACTGTGTTGTTTCTGTGGTGTAACTTTGTTGTGCAGGAGACATGGAGATGTGAAGTTGTGAGATGTGGCACGTTGCTTATATTGTTTGCATGTGTTTAGGGTGGAAGGTGTATGTTTTAGGGGTGGTGGTGCAGCACGCGGGTCATGTTGTAAGGCTCTAAATTGACCAATGAATGAGAGGCGGTTAGAAGAGAGTTGTTGTGTTGCTGTATGTGTGTTAGGTGTGGTGCTTTAACTGGATTGACAACAAAACAACAATGAAAAAACATGTATCTGTTATTACAATCAATCTACCCCTATAACCAGCCACACCTGACCATTTCTCACCTCATGCACACAAAACCACTATCATACTCTCATCTCATACGTGACCCGGTTGTACCTTTCCCAACCCACAAAAATACAACAGAAAGTCCTTTGATATACTGTCACTGTTAAAACCAGCAGTGTATGTGATTGGTTGTGGCGCTCATGTATGAGATGAGAGTATGATAATGGTTTGATGTGCGTATAGTGAGTATGGTCAGGTGTGGTTAATCATAGGGGGTAGATTTTGTTTAATAACAGATACATGTTTTCTCATTATTGTTTTTGTCAATTTGTTTTATTTGTATATGATTATCACTCAACATGTCACTATGTAGAAATATTGTACAATAGTAGCATCTCTGGTGTATATGTGATCTCATAATATGTTTTTCATTATGCAATTTTGTATTATCAAATGAAAAAAGAAATTACCTTTGCAAAAGCATATTAATAATTTGTTATAATTAAATAAAATATAAATAACAGTATGATCATGTTTATGACTTAATATTTTTTAGTATTGGTTAGCCCATGGAGCTTTAGTAGGCCTACATAAAAGAAATACAGGTTCGTGTGGGAGTTTCACTAATTTTTCATTGTTTTCCCCCTTTCTCCTAAACCTAAAAGTATTTCTACGGGGGTCCTTTTTCTTGATAGTGTTCTCCCTGGAAAGGTCAACACTTCCTCAAAGAAACCCATTAAGTCAATAGTATGACCCCCAAAAGCAATAATGTGTATGTCAGGAGCCAACAATGGAATTGAAGGCCACTCTGAATAGTAAAGTTTGTTGGTAACAACGGTGATTGGTGACCTTGAATCTACTGTGACTTTAAGTTTGGTCCTACCAATACAGACATCACACACAGGATCCCCCCCCCCTTTCGCATTGCCCTGATTTATATCCTTCATTTTGATGGACACCACAATTGTGGTGTCTAATTCTTTTGCTAGCTCAAAGCGCGAATGAGGTTCCTATTCTGTTACAAACCCCACCTTTTGCACACTCCCCTTTGAAAAACGCCCCAATTTTTTACACTTTGAACAAGGCTTGTTACCCGCAGGGCAGTGTTTATTTAGCGTTAGCCAAATGGTTGCTAGATCCACAACTGAAGGGTATGTTGGAACTATTGACCTCCAATCTTTCTCAAGTGAATTGTGAGACCTAGTTTGACTGTAATTGCATGCACCTGTTCAGCGGCAACATGTTCTTTGCCCTTGTTCAATTCTTTTGAAGCCTAGTTTAGTTGACCTTTCAGTTCCTCTGGATATCTCTAGCATTTCATGGAGATTAGGATTCTGACAGCATAACAGTTTCATACAAATACAAAAATAATCTTCTGGTCTAGAAACAAACAAGCTATGAAGAAACACCAGAGATTATATCTCAGAGCTCACGGGGGAATCCTTTCTTTAGGACTAAATCACATCACCCACCGAAGTCGACATGCTTCATCATCTGGGATTCTCCTCTTGGGTTGCCAAGGGTTACAACCCCCTCACTAAGAGGGAGGACCTCAGGGAGGTTTTTATCCTACTCTGTAGGTTGAACTAAATCCTGCAGACAACAAAACTAGCAAAAAGTGAGGATAGTGAAATTAAAACTAGCTACCAAGAGCGAAGGGGAAAACTTTATTAACTCGTTCCTGGTGCCAGGGTTAAAAACAGTGCACCTGCAGCTTAACTATATTACTGCATATGTGTGACGACGACAGGTCAACATGTTTCAGCCATAAAGACCCTATAGGTGTCACAGCTTTTGTCATGACCATAGGTAGTGCTACTGCGAACAAAGGGCAAAGTTTTAGAAAAAAAGTTGTAGAATACAAAACCAGTAATCCTGCTGTGGTATTTTTTTGCTTAGAAAGCTGGTTCTACCTATAGAGAAAGACATAAACAGGAGATAAAAAAAAATATTTACAAGTGTTTCTTCATAGTGTGTCACGGGTATTAGTTATACTGAAATTTTCACTGGTCAGTCTTAATTAGACGCTGAACAACAGGGGAAAATTACTTACCCGTGTCGTACGGATAAGAAGCCTCACTACCTGGACACGGCGCGGAATGGAAAGCGTCACTGCGGGTCTTTCTTGGAGGAAGAACAGACGCACGTTGTTCTGAAGCACTCAACTTTATTTCTTGGCTGCTTGTACAAAGTGAAGGCTGTAGCACAGGACTCCAACCGGCTGGTGGATGTCATGTGTTGCTGTGGCATTGCCCACATTGAAGACTCCAGCCTGATGCTGGAGAAATTCAGCTTCTCCAATTAGTAAGAATTCGCACTCATGGAACCAAACTAGTTGAATTCACATTTTGGAGACCAATATTGGATCCCCACTACGTCTTGACTTTTTGGCTATCCACCCCTCTCTTCATAGTCCTGAGGAAGACCCGCAGTGACGCTTTCCATTCCACGCTGTGTCCAGGGTCAAAACATCAACGCTTTCCCATCATACATGTCTACACAGTTCTCTTGACCAATAGTCAATCAGTATTGGGTCTTGCATTACATGTGTTAAATAACGAGACAGGGTATAAATTCAACAATTCTTTTAATTTGTGTCACATATGTATGTTTTGTATATAGTGTACTGTCCACTTCATCAGTTACCACATGTCACCTTCTCACAATAGTCACATTTGTATTTTCGCAATTAACTTGTATTTGTGACAGCCATTTAATATTCAATACTTCTTGAAATATATAAGAGTAAATCAACTCTCCCTGTGTTTTCCTGGTGTATTCTCAATTGAAATCGTTTTTTTCATTCCTTGTGTAAAAGGAAGTGTGAAACACCTTTTCTCTTGTATTGAATACATTTATCACAGCAATTATATCACCCAACAGAACCAATTGTTTTCTATATTAGTAATACCCAGGTTCTGAGGGACACCTGGTCGCCCATTATCCTTAATGGTGAAGTGCCAACAAGCATAACATACTACCCAGCAACCAATGACACCATCACCACAATGTTAAAAATTGACAAAGGTAAATGTCAACAATGTGTGGCAGACATTTATATAATTCTCCATTCGAAATACCTGAAAGAAAACAACTAAAATGAAAGCAGAAAATCGGTGTACCTCCAAAATGAACATAGTAACAATAATTAAGTCTCAGGGTGTCTTGCAAATGCTAAATAAAAGAAATGTAGCAAACATTAAAGATGTATAAATTATTATATAAACACTGGTCATGCATATACTACAACGACCCTCAAGCTCATGAAACTGACATCAGGGAAAAAACTGAACGAAAAATGGCATAGCCTTCTTCTATCAATGACCCTAGAAAATGGATTTGAAAACTGGAAAAAAGGGAACAACACACTGGTTGGCTGCACAAAATGTCTGCCAGCCACGTGGTCAAACAACAGCAGGGAGACATGGACAGCAAAGAACATATACAGATTTATGGAAAAAGCACTAGCTTGCTATACAAAATGGCCGCTGGCCACATGGTCAAACGACAATAAAAAGCAAGGAGGCATGGACAACAAAGAACACTTGTAGGCATAGGCCATAGCAAAAGCACACTGACAGGCTACACAAAAGGGCCACTGGCCACATGGTCATGCAGGCCTACGGCAAAAGCACAATGGCTGCATAAAATGTTCAACGGCCACATGGCCAAATAACAAGGAGGGAGGCACAACGACAATCAAATTTGAATATTGAATAAAAGTGCTAATAAAAATACTAGTACATGCCCTCTATCAAATAACTCCCTTATCCAAAAGTTTCTGAACGTATTTGTTGTGATGTCACAAAAACAAAGTGCTTAAAATCCAATGTATGTATGCAGCAGAAATTGCAGACAAAGAGAGTGATCCTTTCACCTTGAAATCCAAAAGAAAAGTGACCTGGAGAT
This sequence comes from Triturus cristatus, assembly GCF_964204655.1. Classification (NCBI taxonomy): domain Eukaryota; kingdom Metazoa; phylum Chordata; class Amphibia; order Caudata; family Salamandridae; genus Triturus; species Triturus cristatus. Next base: position 434,150,684 of record NC_140581.1, on the reverse strand, counting down.
GGACAAAGCATTGGGAAAGGAGCCTTACGGACAGGAAGAGGAAGTTAGAGTCTCTGGGGCACTTCCTGTTGAAAAAAAGTAAACAAAAAAATGCTTTTTGCGCTAAAAAAACAACGTGAACTGTCCGAGTAGAATATTGACTCGAAAAAGTATTTTTGAGTTAAAACCCCTGCTTCTCAAGTTGAAAATCTACTCAAGAAGCAGAGACGCAATTGCACACGATCCCTACCTTCACACAATGGTGCCAGAAGGCTCTGTGGGGACCAGAAATCATTCTAGCACGCGGTAAATCTTGTTCATGCTTGTGAGCGCACGTTTTGCACATTTATGGAGCCACGCGTGCGCCAACAGGAATATAGCTCTGCCACATGCTGGATGGTGGAATTTGACAGGAACTCCACATTACACACTTAGCATGGAGTTACCCGAATTCTACCAACTCCATGAGTGGAATTATATTTCCCCCAGGCCTGTTTGGAGTAAGCTCCCAAGATATACCCTCAGGATGTGGTCAGCTACATGCGGGCCCTCCGCGCCCAGATGAAGCTCTTCTAAAGGAAGGCGAAGGAGAATCTGGAAGTCAGCTAGAAGGTTATGAAACTAAGGCATGACCAGAAGGCCACTCTGGTTGAGTTAAAACCTAGCCAGAAAGTGTCAGTGATGAAGCCTGTGGAGCCCAGGGCACTGAAAGTCTGACGGTCTGGACCCTATGAGGTGAAGGAGTGCAAGGAAGATGTCTCCTACCTGGTTGACCCCAAGACCCCCAGGAACATTTCACGAGTTCTGCATATCATCCGCTTCAAGCCCCACTTTGAAAGGTCCGAGGTTACAATGCTCCTGGTCACGATGATGGAGTGGAGAAGAAGAGGGAACTCCTTCCTAACCTCCTTTCTTCCAAGAAGTAGGATGGGTCAGTGGAGGTTGTCAACTTCTCCCCTACCCTGTGCTGCCAAGTGTCGGAGCAGTTCACCTCTCTCTTCTCCCTAACCCCAGGGCTCACTACATGGACCCATGATATTTACACTGGGGACAGCATGCCTGTGAAGAATAAGATCCTAAGGCTATCTGACAAGGTGAGAGCCAGCATAAAGGAGGAGATCATCAAAGTGCTGGAGCTAGGGGTAATTGAGCCCTGCAGTAGCCCTTGGACCAGCCAGTGATGCTGGTCCCCAAGGCTGCACTCCAGGTACCACTATTGAACTCAGGATGTGTGTGGATTACTGGAGGCTCAATGTAGTTACTAAAACGTGTACTGATCCCATACCTAGAGCTGATGAACTCATTGATCGGTTAGGGGCTGCTAAGTTTCTCAGCTCGTTTGCACGGATATCTGGCATACTGACAGATCGCCTTAACTGAGGGGGCCAAAGGGAGGTCAGTGTTCTCTTCCCTAGAATCCACTTCCAATTTTGAGTGATGTCCTTCAGGTTGAAGAACACCCCCGCCACCTTCCAGAGGTTGGTCAAACAGGGTCTAGCTGGTTTGGAGAACTTCAGTGCCACCTACCTAGATGACATTGTGATCTTCAGTGCCACTCACGCAGCGGGCCATAGATTAAATCTGATTTTTACTAATACTAATGATTTGCAATGCGACCCACCCATTCCCTTACATGGACTGATCACGCTTTTATTGTTTTTCAGATTGACAACTCAGTCACAGTGGTAATACAAGACGTTGGCACTGTTTCTCCCCTAATTCCTTCTCTGAAGTCTTTGCTTTGCCTGTTATCAGGCAGGATCCAGAAGTCAACCAAATGTTGGTGTAATTTCAGACTGTTCTAAATTGAGCTGTTGATAATTTGGCGCCTCTAAGGACTAGATCAAATATCTCACACAGACCTTTTGCACCCTGGTAAACTGCAGAACTGAAAGCAGAGGTTCGAGAGATGTTGGCATCACAATTATGATCTAAAGGGCAATGCTGCTTATAAGGAGGCCTTCTCTGTATATCATCGTAGTATTAAAAAAGCACGCAAAATGTATATTTGCAAACAAATTGATCAGGCAGACAAGTCCTCTAAAGAAGTGTTTAGAATTCTTAAATGCTTACCCATTCTTCTGCCTGCTCCCAGCAACTTCAAGCCTCGCAGGAATTATGTGATTCCCTTGCTGACTGCTTTTAAGATCAGATCAAGTTGATCTTTTAAAAAGTCTCCAGTAAGTCACATCAATTGACTGTGCTGCCAATAGGTTGCCCCTCTCTTAACTCCAGGTGCTATAAGCAGGATAACTTCCAAACGTTTACCCTGTAACAGGTGCAATATGTGTTTGAAAGTGCCAAATCTGATTCTTCTGGGGACCCTTGTCTGCCCAGGACTGTAGCTTTATTGGCTAGCCAGATTGTCCCGGCAGTAAGATCTCTATTCAATCTCTCTATTGAGTCAGGAAAAATTCCTTTAGCTTGGAAATCGGCACAGATTATACCTATGCAACAGAAGAATACATTGAATCCGTCTATTCTTTCAAATTACAGACCCATCTCACTACTTCCGCTGTTGGGTAAGCTGCTGGAAGGTCTAATCAATAAACAACTGACTGAATATTTGGAAGTGAATATCAGGCTTTGGAGAAGAGCACAGCACCGAGTCAGCCTTGGTTATCGTGATGAATACCATCAACACCCCAGCCATGCTTGTGCTCTTAGACCTATCTGCAGCATTTGATACTGTGTACCACGTTAAGCTACTCCAAAGACTACAAGAGATTGGGATTGATGGGTCAGCCCTGGCCTGGTTCCAGAATTTCCTGAAAGATAGAATGCAGGGTGTCTTGTTGGGAGCTTTCAAAGCTAGGCCTAGGTTGTTGATAAAGGGTCCCTCAAGTCTCTTGCCTGAGCCCTACATTATTATTATGTTTATGTGGCACCCCTGGCCAAAGTCATCAGAGCGTATGGTTTTGATATCATATGCTAATGACACTCAGCTGGTCATTTCATTTGATGAGGATCATGACAAAGTGAAGGACCGCTTTTCGGCTGGAAGGAAGGCTATCACCAAGTGGATGTAGGATAACTTTCTCCAGCTGAAACCAGGAAAACAGAGATTTTTTGTTTTGGGAAAGCTAAAAATCCTATGGACTTCGGACTGGGGGCCACTGGAATTAGGCAAGGCCCTGTCTCCTAGCAAGGTAGTAAAAAACTTTGGAATCAAAGTAGATCTTGAACTTAACATGAAAGCACAAGTTCTATCCACAACTGGTACTTGCTTCCATTTGCTACGATTGCTGAAGAAAGCTTTGCCATTCCTCCCTCTGTCTTCCAGAAAGATCCTGTAACAGACTCTTATTGTGAGCCAGATGGATTACGGTAATGCTTTACTGCCCGTTGCCAATGAGTCACTATTGTCAAAATTGCAGGTCGTTCAAAAGATGGCAGCACGGTTGATCTGTAGCTGACCCCCTGAAATGGCCTCCGCTCCTCTCTTAAAATCTTTACATTGGCTGCCAGGAAGGAAAAGAGTAGTATTCAGTATATGCTGTCTAACCTATAAAGCTTTGCAGGGTAAAAGTTTTAAGTACCTTTGTCAGAGACTGATACAATATGACCCCACTTTGAATTTACGTTCCAGTGAGGAGGAGGTCGTCCCTCATATTTGACATTCTAGATGTGATGGCAGATCTGTCTCTTACTTGGCCCCCATCTTCTGGAACAAACTACCATTCTCAGTTTGAACCTGCCCTGACTACAGCAAATTTAGGAAAGCATTAAAAACGGTACTGTCTTAGGATTTAGATTTTGTGTCCATCTTTTTGTATTGACTGCTGCGCCAAGATAACCTGGTTGGGGGTGATTCAAGCACTTAACCAAATCTTTCATTCATTCAGCTGGCAGGACCACCTGTTCCACCTCAAAGAAGTGCTTCAAGCTCCGCAGAAAGGAGGCCTAACTATTAAGGCCAACAAGCACCATATAGGGCAGGGTTCAGTGGTTTACGTGGGTCACAAACTTGAAGGAGACAAAGTGCAGCCCCTCCAGACCAAAATCTCGACCGTTCTGGCTTGGGATCCCCCTAAGACCCAGACCAAGTTTCTTTATTCATTAATTCACAGCTAAACAAAGAGAACCTAGATCAACCAGTAGCCTTCATTACTTGCCAGGAAACAGACGCGGAAGTGAAATACAAATGAAAGCATTTGTTTTGGTTTTTGGTACTGAAGAAGTTGAGACCATACCTGTGTGGGGCTCTCTTCTGGGTTCAGGCAGACCAAAACTCCCTCGGATGACTAATGCAGATGAAAGAGGAGAATGCCAAACTGTTGAGTGGGTCCATCTCCCTACAGGGAATAAACGTTACAGTGAAGCATCAGCCTGAAACTGACCACACCAATGCTGATGGTCTCTCCAGGTTCTTCTACCTTACCAGCGAGAGCTCCCATGAGGGTGAGTTCTCTTTGCTTTCATAGACACTGTAAGTGTAGTGAAGCCATAAAGAGTATATGTTCTGGGAGTTGGTCATTACAAACTCCACAGCTCCATAATGGCTTTAGTAAAAACTGGGAAGTTTGGTAGCAAACGTCTCAGCAGATTAAACCTACACTGATGCCAGTGTGGTATTTAAAGTAAAATGCACTCAGAGGGCATCTTAGAGATGCCCTCTGAAAATTGAGCAGCCCTGGTGTGCTTTCTGAATGCCAGCCCACCATTTCCCATCATCAGACAGGTTTCTGGACCCCTGGGTTGAGATCCTCCACTCTCTGGGTCCAGAAACAAAGCCTATCCTGGGCAGAGGTGTGATGCCTCCTCCCCCCAATATAGACTTGGTTAACGTAAGGAGAAGCTTCCAAGGCCTGCCTTTTTTTAAAGCTATCCATGCTTTTTGCTGCCCCCAGCAACTGGCTCCCACAGGTTCTGGCCCCCACTTTCGGCAGGAAAATCGGTGGCAAAAACCAAGCTAGCAGGAGACCCCACCCCTCATTTGGGGGAAGCAAAGTGAAGCACACACCGCAGTCCCCTCCATCTTGAAGATGAGGGGACCCAAACAATCGGGAAGAGGCTCATGCGCCCCTCCCACCGGAGGGTGGCATAATAGCGGGTGTACCCACCCCAAGGAAGGGAACCATTGGTCCCGACCTGCACACCCCTTTAACACCCCTAAATCTAGTATTTAGGGGAAACCCTGAATATTGCCTCCTCAGATTCGAGGATGAAAGAAAAAGGACCGTAGAGCTGCGCTGACCCAGAAAGAAGAGGACACCTACTGCTTTGGCCCCAATCCTACCGGCAAGTCCCAACTCCGACCGGCCTGCAGCGAAGAAACCGGCGTGTCAAGCAGCCCGCTAGAGCCCTGAGAACCTGCCCTTCACTCACCTTACAGACTCCAGTGAGCACCGTATTTGCTCAACAAAGACTCCAAGACCAGAATCCGGATTTAGGTTACTTCCGATTCTGCACCACTCTGCACCCGATGCCCACGGCCCGCGTTCGAGTGGTCCAACACGATGAGGAGGTCTCCCCAGCTATCCTGACATGGGATCTGGTGATCACAACCGGAACTGGTAAGAAAACCTGACGCCAGAAGACACCCCTGCACCTGATACCCACAGCTTTGGGTGGTCTACCCGAGGATGTCTAGGCATCCCCCAAGATCCCAACTTACCTCTACAGCCAGTGGTCGCCTTTAGAAAGTCTCCCTGCCCGAGCCTGCTACAACTTTACAGAACCGAAGGTCTCCATGAAAAGCACAGGGTCCCTGACATCTTTTTGGCACCCTGCACCCAGCTGCCCCAGTGCCGGTGGGGGTGCAGCTCCTGTGCTTGGCGTTGGCGTCTGCAGCGCTGACCTCAACCCCAGGAGCTTTGCTCCCAAACTCGAGTGGCCTGCTCGTCAGCATTCCCTAACCAAAGGCCTCCTTAGCCCCATTGGCCAACATTGGGCCCCTGCACCCAGCCGCCGCATTGCCACTGGTGGTGCAACTCGAGTGCCCATCTAGACCATGGGGAACCTTGGTCCTAAGCCCCAAAACTCCCACTTTCAAGTTGTGTACCTACCTGAGAAACTGCTAACACTTATTATCCCATAGGAACACATGTTAAGAGATTTTGGGGCCTAAAATGTTCTAAGTGTTGAACTTATGTTTGTATGTAGAAAAGAGAACTAAACTGCAAATTATCAAAAGTCTTACTTACCATGTGTTGTAAGAACCTTAGGTGTGGTATCAAGGTATATCCCCCCTAATACTCAGAGTAATCTAAACGTAACTAAAAAGTATTCTAAAAGTCATTATTGGGGGACGCGGCAGAGTAACAGCAATATTTCAGAGCTCAGCTTGCCCATGGCCGATAAAAGCATCCACTTTGCCAATTCAGGACCCCACACACTACAAAGGGGAGCCTGAGACCCGGATCACTAACGGCAGTTGCTGTGCCGGGGACAAGTGGTCGGAAGGACCCCTGAGCAAGCGAGTAGGCAAGGTGAGCGAGTTGCCCAATATCGGGCTGGAGCCCTGCTGGGTAGTTGGAGTGCTCAGGGTTGCTGTCCGCAGCTGAGGTGGAGACCGGCGGTTCGCCTGTAAAGAGAGTGACCGGACGGAGACGTGAGGCACAGCTGCGGGCAGAAGCAGCTGGAGGAGTCTGGTGACGGATTCGATTGGTGGACCAGAGACGGGTCTAGAGAGCGAGATGCCGCTGACTCGATTGAAGCGAGATCGGACCAGAGGTGTCCCAGAGCCACCGGAGACAGAGGTGGCGGTCCGGAACTCCCTGCGGGCCCTGAAGAGAACAGGCTCCACAAGGGCTATGAGGGACGGTCTGCAGACATGCTGGTCTCTTCGAGGTGAGGGCGGGTACGTGCGGTGGGATGGCGTGGCTGACATCAAGCGGAGGGGAGGTGGAAGTGCCCCCTCCACAAGGGTAGCCGAAGGCTTTGGGCCCCAACTCACCGCCTGACTGACGGATTGCCTGCAGTACGGGGAAGACACGTGGTGCGCTGGAGCGGCGTTAGGCAATGGTGCGGACAGTTTGGCTGCAGGGAGGAGTTCAATGGCGGACTGAGTGTTGCTGCGGCCATTTTGGAGGGGATATCGGAGCTAAGCCCTGAGGCAGAGAACGAATCCCCTCGTATAAGGAAGCAGTCTGGTACAGGAGGCCCCTGAGATTGTCTGGTACATAAAGTGCAGCCCGACGCCCGCATTGAGGCCTGGCAAAAGGAGGCTCCGCCTGCAGATGGACCTGGCCCAGGCTGAGAGGTGTAGGCCCGAAGCAGAGCGGTGATGCCACAGCCGAAGGAGGAAAGGTAGGAGCACCTGCCCACCGGCGGAACTGTGGCTTATTCCCCTGGACAACCCGCCAACCTCATTTGGACCTTCTACCGCTCCTACTAGGGAAGAGATTGGTGGAAGGTGCCCAAACGAGCTGCCCACCCCCGAGTACATGTCTTGCCCCTGGCACCGGGGGGCCGAGACTATTGCAGCGTGGGAACGAGAGAGAAGAAATACGTGAGCCCCCCCGCTGAATGACAGTGACCGGACCTAGGTCTGACTGGAAAGAAGTTTTCTGGAGCTCTGCATAGGAGGCCCCACCGAGAAGTCCACCCAACGGGCAAGAAAGGAGCCCAATATCAAAGACCTTCTGCAGAAACCAGGCTCTAAGAGAGCAGATGGTCATGATTCCGATCAGATACCGTTTCAACCTCAAGAGAAGGACATGGAACCAGTAGGTGAGCAGACAGAGCAACCGATCACACGTGGCTTCTTGGAGCAGCTCTTTGGTACACTTAGGGAGGACTTTGCGGCCCTCAGGAAAGATGTTGCCTCAGATATCAAACATATCAAAACAGATATCCAAGAAAAAGGCGATTGTGTGGATTCACTTGAGCGAGCAGGCGACTATAGGGATGAAGAGCTCACTGAACAGGTCCGAGAACTGCTAGACCGCAGAGATCACAACGAGGAACTCCACCTCTGCCTGGAGGACCTTGAAAACCGCTCGATGTGGTCCAATATCTGCATCAAAGGAGTGCCACTCCATGTGGATGGCGGGAAATTGGAGGACTGGGTGGTTTGCTTTTTCCGCCATGCCGCGACGGCGTTTGGGGACAAAGAGATCATCCTGGAGTGCACCCTCCGAGCTGGGAGGCCGGCCAGCATCCAGCCCATGTCAACAACAAGTCATCCTCACCTGTCTCCATTTGTACAAACAGTAGGAAGTCATAATGAACGCAACCAGAGACAAAGCAACCATCGCTTTCGAATGTCTTCAGGTTAGAAAATTTCAAGACCTCTCACCTCCCACACTCCAGCAGCGTAAAATTCTGACCCCAGCTACGAGCTACCTATGAGATAAGGGAATCCGCTATTGCTGGGGTCATCCTTTCAAACTGACTTTTGTGTCGAACAAAGAGTTGCAGGGGGTGCGGTCCCTGAAAGAAGCACAGGAGGTTCTTGACATTAACTTGAAGGAAGAGGGGGCTGGGGAGCGACAGAAGGATGACACATCAGCCCATCGACCACCGAATTCGAGACTTCAACAGGGACCAGGAGAGAGAAATACATATAGCCTTCAGATCTCGAAAGCCAGAAAAAAAGAGAAGCCTTGCTTCAACAGCTACAGAACATAGTTGACAGAGGGGAGTCCACCAAAAACGGATTTGTGAAGCCTTGAACTTTGCACCCACTTTCGGACCACTACAAGCAGCGGATGTGTCCCTGTGGGGACCAAAACCAGCCTGATGGAGGGTGCTCATTCCTCTTGAGATGACCAATCGCTGGCCATTTGGACCCATACACGACGGTGTGACCAACGCCCAACACAGGGCAGTCCTCTTGTTATATCTGTCTTCTTTGTTTTATTATCTATCTACCTCTCCTCTTCTTGTTAATCTCCTTTTGGTATCGGGAGATATCTGCGCCATCAATAGGGAAAGGGTCTCAGTTAGGCAAGTCGTAGGCACAGGCTGTACTAGTTTGGGAGGAAATACAGATAGTTAGGGAAAGTTATTGGCAATTGGGGGGAGGGAGTGCCCAGGTGGGAAAGTTCAGCTTGGAACTCAGTGGATATGTTATCAGACAAGGCGTGGGGGTTTGGTTCTCCCTGTGGGGTGATGGCGACGGGTTGGGCGTAGTGCACCCTTCCTGGCGACGAGCAGGGCGGGGGTTGGAGAGAACTTTCACTGCCGGGCCGTGGCTGCCCACCGCCTTCCTGAGTGGATGGGGGAAGGAGATTGCAAGCCCCCCGAGAACACTCGAGACAGGCCCCATGGTACCCCCTAAAACCTGTTAAAAGGTGCGCGCTTCTTGGTATGCTGAGAGACGCCAAATGCGACATTTGTCCATTGCAAGAGACTTGCCTAGTACGCACTGATTCGAAACGCCTCCAATCCAAATGGTTTGAAAGGCAATATTTTTCATCCACAGCAGGGAAAAGGGCAGGGGTGGCGGTCCTCTTAGCAACACACTTTCTGGGTACAGTCCTGGGCATACATGCAGAGACACTGGGCAGGATGTTAGCATTGCCGATAACAGTGGGGAATCATACATAAACTATTGTGTCTATCTACGGTTCAAACGAACATCAAGAAACATTCCTCATCGACACACTGAACACTATTCTTGAATCCCCGGATGAGGACCTAATATTGGGGTGGGGATTTTAATATAGTACCAGATTCACAAATGAACAGGTCTGTGCAATGGATGGGACACTCTGGGTCACTTTCGGACTCTATGATATAGAAGTTGGGGGAGGTGGGACTGTAGGATGCTTGGAGACACCGCTTTCCCAATGCCCGGGAGTACACATTCTTTTCCTCGGCCCACCAAACCTATGCGCACATAGACTTGTTTTTAACATCTTCGCGAGTCACGAGAGGTCACGATAGGGACGGCGGCTCTCTCAGACCACTCACCAATCTCCTTCGAACTGCACCTAACTGGGGAACCCCCAGGTCATAGATCATGGAGATTAAAGCACAAACTGCTCACATATGACCCAAACATTAAAGACGTACGGGAAGCGATACAGACTTATTTAATGATCAATGACGATGGGTTGGCTTCCGTTTCACTGTTGTAGGACGCATTGAAGGCCGGCATACGGAGCCGTTTTACAGCTATAGCTACGGGCCTGAATATAGACAGAAGGGACACAGGGGAGCACCTGGAGTCACAGATCAGGGTGCTGGAGGGAGTGTACCGTCGTACTGGTGCGGCCCAAATTAGATGATAACTTAATGTCGCATGGCAGCAACTTAAGGCCCTGGACTGCGACCGAGCAGAGTATTCTCTCCTGCTCACCAAGCAGCGCTACTACGAGGGGGGAAACAAAGCCAGAAAACCTTTGGCGAACATTCTTTGCACTCAGACTGATGCACGTCGCATTGTAGGGATCAAAAACCACCAATGTGAGATTCTCCAATCAGATTGCGCCATTGCTGCTACCTTTGAGTCCTTTAACACCAATCTGTACACGGCAAACCGCTTGGATCCGACAGCGGCCGAGGCCTATGTGCGGGATGCCCCAGTGGCCTCCTTCCTATCTCTAGACGCAACACAACCAAGCTAGATGCGAATATCCATCTGGATGAAGTCCTACAAGCCATGCGGGGACTCACCTCCGGGAAAGCTCCAGGAGAGGACAGCTTCTCGGCCCTGACCATACCCCAGGTGCTCGTCCGTCTGTTTAATTCATTTAGTGTTACCGGAGCCCTGGCCCCAACGATGGCTATTGCGGAGGTGGTCGTGATACCCAAACCGGGCAAAGACCCACTGGATTGTGCATCTTACCTCCCCATATCTTTATTAAATGTTGATCTGAAAATCTTTACCAGCATACTTGCAGCTCGTCTGGCCCCCTACATGCAGGGACTTGTGGACCCAGACCAATCAGGTTTCATCCCGGAGCGTAACTGCAGCGATGGGACATGGTGATTGTGATTGGGCCATCTCTTGGATAAGATGTAGCGCACTCAACAACCCGCTGTGCTCCTCTCGTGGATGCAGAGAAGGCATTTGACCGGGTCCACTGGCCATACCTGAAGCAGGTGCTCTATAGATTTGGGGTCGGCGACCGATTTTTGAGATGGGTAGACTGCATATACAATTATCAGGGTGAACGGGGTTTCCTCCCTACCTTTTCGGATCAGAAGGGGGACTCGGCAGGGGTGCTCGCAGTCGCCCCTGCTCTTTGCTCTTTACATGGAGCAGTTCGATGAAAGAGTCGGCCAAAACCCCGACATCTCAGGGATCAGGATGGGAGACAGAGAACACAAAATGTTGTTCTATGCGGACGATGTGGCGCTCTTCATCACACAGCCGTTAACCTCCCTGCCTTCCTGCTGGGTAAAATTGAGACCTTCAGCCAGTCCTCGGCATTTAAGCTCAACATCTAGAAGACACAAGCTCTTAGATTAACCCTTCCTAAAGCTGAACAACAGCAGCTAGCGACGCAGTTCCCATTTACGTGGGCCTTCAAAGGCATCCCATACTTGGGGCTGTGGATATTCCCCACGCTCGATAAGACAACCTAGGTGAACTACTCAACGCTTTTAGCTAAGATCCGGGGGGAGCTCTTGAACTGGAAGAACCATGCAATGTCATGGCTGGGTAGATTGGCGGCCATTAAAATGACTCTTTTACCACGTATTCTGTATGTGATGCAGACGCTCCCACTTCAGCCCCTGCCCCGGTTAGTGGCACAGCTGCAGCATCCTATCTGGGGCTTTATATGGGGAGGGAAGAGAACACGCATGGCACCACACCAGACATATCAGAGGCAGGAGAATGGGGGGCCTAGTGTTCCGCACATAGAGCGATACTTCCAGGCAGCGCAATTGCGATACATGATTGAGTGGTATAAATTGGAGTCAGAGAAACGCTGGTGTTTTATTGACCGCTAGATTACGGGCATGCATATCTGGAAGGTACCTTGGCTCCCTAAACGACATTGCTCGGTCGGGGCCTATGTCTCTCCGGTTCTGAGGGCCACCCTTGGGGTGTGGGACAGGGTGCAAGAATCATGTGGCCTCGCAACTTCTATGTTGCCACTGACCCCTTTTATAGGCAAGTTGTACTTCTCGCAAAAAATCATTAAAGAATGGACCACTTGTCCTGTGTAGCCAGGGTCTTTCTGGTCTTGGTTCAGTCGTAAAAAACCCTCATAACCGTACACAGGTGGTAATGGCGGTATGTACTGAGTCAGCGCTAGAGTGTACTAGTACAGCATCATCATAGGGTCTTTTGTTTGTATGTATGCTGACCTCCACCAGGAGGAAGACCAACTGGTTTTACAGTAGCGTCCAGGCATAAAAATAGAAGTAAAAAGAGGGTGTGATAGTGCTCAGGTATAGTGAGGTTAAAATTCTCTAAATCGTGTTTTCTGAAGAATCTTTATTTGAAGAATGTTGATAAGAGAAGTTAAAAATTGGAGTGCGGATAAAGACCGAGTTACTGGTCTACCGTACTTTTAAGGGACAAGGGTCAACATGTTTCAGCCTTCTGTTGTAGTCTAAAGGCTTTCGTCAGGACCGAATTTAATAAAGGAGACGCGTTGTGGCTCCTGATATAGTGGATGTTCTCCACTAGTTGTTTAAGAAGTCAGATCCGTAGTATCTGTACCTTGTGAATGCGTGATATTAACTTCCTCGAGGTACCGAACGGCACATGCGGAACTTAGTTCGGTTCCGTCAAGTCATTTGCTTGTTCTGGCTCAGTTCGCGGTACCCCCGGATCACAGCTTCTCCTTCCCCCCCCCCCCCCCCTGATTATTACACAAGTTGTACTTCTCCCCAGCAAGAACAATGAACAGCTATCTTAAATGGCAAGAGGCCAACTACAAAAGAGTTGGAGATCTTTTTGATGAAAAGGAATGGACTTTGCTATCCTTATTTCGGTCTTTGGAGTCCTTCAGGATGCATATTGGCAGTACCTTGCCCAGCGCCACTGGGTGACTCAAGCACAGGTGTGAGCCCACGGTAGCCGCCCACTCACTAAGTTTGAGCTATGGTACATAACATGGAATTCGGACAAGCGCCTGCTGTCAGACATATACACCTTTCTGAATCCGACTAAGCATAACACTAAATCCCCCACTTAGTGCCGGTGGGAGTCTGAACTTGAGTGCGAGTTCTCCCCTAGAGAGTGGCATGATATCATCAATAGGGCCAGAGCCTCCTCTTGCAGTACTGCTGGTATGGAAATGTTCCCTAAAATAGCGCATTATTGGTACTACACCCCCGTTAGTGTTGCATGGTGGAAACTGGGGGGGGGGATAGTCTCTGCTGGCACCGCTGCGGAATGCCTGGCACCCTACACATTATTAGGACTCTCCAACGCTCTTACATACTCACTCAAATCTTGCTGAGGGAGCGCGATTACTTTAGCGCTGGGCGCTGCCAAGCAGGTGTTGTTGTCTAAATGGGGAACAGAGGAGGTCCCTACTCGGCTGGACTCGCTACATAAAGTGTGGGAGACACTGGGCATGAAAAAGATATGGCGAGCTTTACACACACACTCCCCAGATTTGACAAAACTTGGGGCACCACCATACAATTTTTATCCACTGAATTCACAGAGCTTACGTGCCCGAGATACCTTTGGGTCCTCCGGCTCACTAAAGAACCTCACTCCATGGAAGACCACACCCACTCATGATAGAATAGCCGTACCATGGACATAATTGGCACTACTGAGACACAGCCTACCTTTAAAACACGCAAGCACTATCCTTCCTTCCTGCTTTCAGTCCTTTCACCCTTTGACTGAGTTGAATATTCTCTACTGTTCCTCACCGGCCAGTGGATGTAGGTGGCGGCTATTGTTATCTTGGCAGCTTAAAATTAAGAAAAAGGTTTAAACCATAAAAGTCATTATTGTATAATGCAAACTGCCTTCAGAGTCTTTACCAACCTATAATTATTCCAAAATTCAATCATAACAGCATTTCATTGTGACTTCCTGCATTCCAAGTATATCTTACTCCACCTGTACCAATCCTACTTAGTTCCAGAAATAAAATGCAAGTCTACCTTTTTTTATAGTTTTAACACACCCTCTGGATAAGCCTAACTGCTCGCCCACATTAACACAAACAGAGCTGTTAGTACTTACCTAATTTAGCCTCTGCTGTACCTCTAGGGACTCCCTGGACTCTGTGCACACTATACCTTACTTTGGTATTGTATATACAGAGCAACCTTCCTACAACAACTTTACACATTGACTCTAAGTTAAGCCTGACCGCTTTGTGCCAAGCTATCAGGGGGTAAATCACTGGTTAATTTGGGGTTTGCTTGTGTTTCACCCTCACTGAGATTATGCTGCTTGCTTAAGAAGGGTCTCACTCCTCAACCAGTAACTAATTTTCCCATAGACTTTGTTCCCTCTTCTGAAGGTCGTGGCTCATCAGACTCCTGGGGTACAGTCTCAGTTTCCTTCTCCATTAGGCTTTTGCAGCCCTCATCTTCTGTGTCATCTCACCCTAGCGGTTTTGAGGTTAAAAGGCTACATTTGCAGAAACAAGGGTGCTTCAGAACGTAATTGATATAGTTCAGGAATCTAGAAGAACCTCTACACTTTCTGCTTACTCTAGACATTTGATGTAGGGTGTTCTTTGTGGGGAATCTGTCCACCTGTTCTGTTTTTCCTATTCCCCAGTTTATTTTGGATGTTTTTGTGAGGATTATGTCTCTTTCTATTCTACAAACTCAGTGGTGTGCAATTAGAGCCTTCCATGATTCTGATGACAGAAAGGAGGTCGAGGGGTTGGTCTCAAGATTGTCTAAAAGGTTTGCCATTTATTGTCCTATCCTTTATACTTCAGTTCCATCTTGGGATCCTCCCTTGGTATTTAGGTGTTTACAGACTCTCTTTTTGAGACCCTGGACACTGTTGATTTACAATTTCTGTCATATAAGCTACTTTTTCTTGTAGCAATCACATCTGCTAGAAGGTTGGAGGAACTATCTGCTCTGCGGTCAACCTTTCTTGCAGTTTTTGGGTGATGCTGTGGTGTTGAATTTGGAATCTTCTTTTTTACCATCTGTTGGATGTTAAGCGTGTACGTTTCATTTATCTTAACAGGTCCAACGAGTACAGGAAAACGGACTCTTAATTTGTCACTTTTGGCCTTACTGAAAATAGTAAGTTGGCTTCTAAGATGACCCTAAGTCATTGGATTTAAAAGGCAATTGGCTACTAACCACTACCCCCCCCCCCAAGCCCCCACCTCCCTCCCCCATCCCATCCCCCTCCTGGCACACTGAAAGAACATCGCAGGCTTTTGCACCCCCCCCTTACAGACCTTTGTACTTTGGACGGTGACCAGACGCCCCCCACCCCACCCCCCATTTCCAAAAACTGAAGGAGACTGCTGAGGATAGAGAGCTTGATACGTGTACAGCAAGTGAAAACGGGGGAGCAGTGGCAGAGATCCCCCCCACCCCTGATGACCCTCCTTCCCTGCGGACAAAGGCCGACCCAGCCCAGTACCTAGGTACCTAGCCTTTTCAGCATCAGCCAAAACCCGGATTTGTTCATAGCAGCTCTTTCACTGCATGCAAGACACTCTACTCAGACATGCCCCCTACCATACCCGTTTCTTCCGGCATGCCTCCCCCTCTCTTCCTAGATCCCAATAGGATGCTATCGGCCCGGAAAGGGCCCCCGCGAGTCATACGCCTGAAATTACATCATGACCCCAAGGGAGCCAAGAAGCACTCAACGGCCCCGAAACGTGCCCCTCTGCCTGCAGAGACCAGCCCCGCAGATGAAGGAGCTACACAGTGCAGTGCAGAAAGTACAGGAGCACCTTATGCACACCCCCAGGCACACTAACGTCCCTCTCCCACCGCCCTTTTCACCAGGCTAGCACTGTCTTTTCTTCATATAATCCAGTTGCCAACCATCTGTGGCTCCCCCTTACTGATGTAGATTGGATGTAATGCGCCTATGACTGAAGAAACTTATTACAATGTACCCACTTCTTCTGTGTATATGTTGTGAAAATTTAATAAAGAATTACGACAAAAAAAAGGCAATTGGACTAGCTTATTTGAATTTGGATCAACCTTTACCACACAACCTGCAGAGTCGCTCAACAAGGAGTATTGCAGCTTTGTGGGCTCAGATAAAAGGTGTTGCTCTGGAGGAAATTTGCCGAGCTGGGACTTTGGCCTAGGACATTATAAACCGCAAAAGGTCCAAAACACTCAAACGAATTTTGGTGAAGGTGTATTGCTGTCTGTACTTTGCTGATTGAGAAGATTTTCTTCTTCATTTTAGTTCAACCATGATATTGGCAATTAAATCACGTGGGTGTTGCATTATATCCTGAACATTTGTCGATATATTTCTTTGTTTTGTCAAATGCCTGCTTTTGTTTGCTTTGGTATACCTCATGGTTAATGACTGGGTCAAGGACGAGGGACGTAGAGGCAATGCACCGATTACTTACAGGTAATCATCATTAGTCTTAGTCCTACTCGTCCTCGACACAGTCATTCCATCTCACCAACCCATGGTTTTGACAAAGACATTTGGATTGCAGGAAGTGCTGGGGTATCGCTACTGCGCCCATTTAATGGTGAGTGTAGGTTAGTGAGCAGTTCCTGTTTTGTTTCCTGTCCTATAATTGGGCGATATTCCTCATGGTTAATGACTGTGTCGAGAACAAGTAGGACTAAGAGTAATGAAGACGGTAAGAGTAATGAAGACGGTAAGTACCCAGGAAATGACCTCCATGTCCTGCGTCCTTGACTCTGTCATTAAACCTTAAGGTTTGCACCCCCCAATCACAGGACAGGAAACAAAACAGAAATGCTAATACTTCGTACACCTACCCTCAGATTGGTGCTATTAATTGTATAGCATTCCCCCAGCACTTTCTGAAATCCAAAGGTTCGTCAAAGGGTTGGACATTTAGGGAAGGTGGGTGGGATTCAATGACTGGGTCGAGGACTGGTAGGACTAGGTTTAATGAAGATTACCGGTAAATAATAGAGGCATTACCTCCACTTCCCTCGTCCTTAACCAAGACATTAAACCTTGAGGCAAACTAAAGCAAATAAGGAATTTCACTAGAATAATAATGACAACTGACCACCAACCATGGTGATTTAATTGTAAAACATTTAATGAAATATACAGAAAAACAAAACCCTTTATAATCCATAAGGATTTAAAGCTTTTAATAATCCAGAACCACAATTATTTAGAGAATTCTGGACATTTTGAAGTCTGTAAAGTCTTCTAAAGGTATTTTCAAAAGCCCAAGTCCCAGCTCTGTAGATCTCTTCCAGATGAACTCTATGCAGTGCCTCCTAAGAGGCAGCAAACACTCTGTGTAGAGTGGCCCAGTACATCGTCTGATACAGCCTCCTCCATTAAAAGAATAGTCTCTTTGATCCACCGACTCAATGTAACTTTAGAAGACTTTTACCTCTTCCAGAAACTCCAAAAGTAACAAAGTGTTTGTCTTCCTAAAATTTTGGGATCTGGTGAGATAAATAAATAGTAGTCGCTTAACATCCAACAGACTCAACAAACGTTCATTCTCAGAAGAAGGAGAAGGATAGAAAACAGGAAGGATTAGTTCTTGTATGAAACGTATAGTTTACTTTTAGAACATTTTCATTTTACTGACTCCAAACCCTGCAAACTAGCTCACTGGACTGTGTAACATCTCTGTGTAACCTGTGGCTTAATGTTCCATGCCCAGGAAAATAGATCAGTTGGTTACTGAACCTGCTAGCTAAGGCCACCCCACCCCCATTAGGGCAGAGGTGCGTCACCCCCCTACTGCCAGTGCAGCAAAAATGAAAAATAAAATGGATTACCATTTTATCTTTTACTGCTCCGAGCAGTGTGTGGGTGCGGAGCACTGCTGCTGACTTTCAGCAGGGGAGTGGTGCTCACTGCAGTTTACACTGCGCATGTCACTTTGGCTGTCTGTCATTTGATGGCTAGCCTGACATGCGCAGTGTAAATCTCTCCACTTAGCTGTCTCTGACAGCTGGTTGGAGAGAGGGCACAGGACTCCTGTGCCTGCTGGAGCGTCGAGGCAGCCCACTCCAGCCAATCCAGGCACTGCTGTCATGCTGCTCATCTGCACCATGAGAGCAGCATCGGGATTTGCAGAAGGTGGTTGCCTCAGGCTCCATCAGGTGCCGTCTGGCTAATGGCATCCAAGAAGAAAGAAGAATACACGGAGGAGAGCGTGAGTAAGTAATTTTTTTTAATGATCTTTTTGGCCCCCACTGCGTTTGGCTCTCGGTCTCCTCGACGCCCCTCAAGTGTTGAGGGTCACCGCCCACAACTGGAACCTGTTACAGAGATCTGTCTGTGTCCTGTGAGTCGATTTCCAAACAGAATAAGAATGCTCAGTGGGTTGATTTGATTCCTGGATATCCTACAGGTCCAAGGTACAGACCCAAATAAGATAGTTCATTGGGTTGGTGCTAATGCTCTGCATTTAAACTGTAGATCCACTGCAATCCCTGTAAAATATCTAGGGGCACACGCTGCAGACGTTTGTGTTTAACCTGCTCTTCTTTTTTCCTCATCCAGTGAGGTAGTTTTATGGGTCAAGACATCCTCTGCACAGATCTGCTACTGATCCCAGGTTCTAATACTAATAATAAAGATTATTGAACACTCCAAGAAAAGCAAGCAACCATACGGTAGTCGCATGGAAGATTAATTCGAGGGTAGCAACGCTCCAGGAAATAAAGATTTTAGGCCGCCCAGAAGAATCTGTTGCAATCAAAAGACTAAACTGGCAAATGGACAACCCCCAAAAGAACACACAAAGTGCAGCCAGCAAAGCAAAGAGGGAAGAGGACCTAATAACAGGTTGGCCAACGGTGTGGCCTGCAGGGGCAACATGGCGGACGTGTTCTGAGTTCGCTCCGCCATATATCCCCATAATCTGCGACATTTATCAGTTTAAAAGCGGTAGGGAATAGCTGCAGCAGATTGCTCAGCAGACCCACTTGGGTGCCAACGGAGAGAGTTGATCGCTGAAACGTGCACAACCGAGACACCAGAGGCAAGCCCTGTTGTCCTGTGTGAGGCCTGGAGGCAGACCGCTGCAAACCTAGTGAGCGACGGCGCTTCCGATCGCAGAGGCCGACGGCGGTTGCCGAACTGCCCACGCGGGGTGGAGAGGTCACCGCAGTGCTACAGAAGAGGTGAAGCGGCTAGTGAGACTGGGAGCTCTCGTCCTGGGTGCGGCCCGGGGTGCGGTCTGAGCCTGGATCCACGTGTATTGGCAGTGGGCGTGGGAGCTGCCTTGGTGAGTGCTGGTGCATGACCTGGGTGATCGCGCTCGACCTTGATGAGGCCAGTGGCCACGGAATACTGTGAGATCTGCCTATGCAGAGACAAGCTGGCTGGCGTGACTTACGAAAAGCGATTAAAATCACGCTGAAACGGCCTGCGGCGAAGAGTGATTGTCCTGGTGAGGTGCGGTGGGAGATGAGCGGCACTGCTCGGCGAGGAGAGATAGCGTGGTGCGGCTGGGACTGAGGAAGTCTCCGGGTTTGTTTTTGGCACATGCAAGGGAGGCCTGGGTTGCGGCGTAGCTGCTTGGATGGCACCGGATGCACACAGGAGACTCTTAGGGAGCGGAAGATATTGGGAGACACAGAGGTATGGTGGTTCAGCTGAAGTTTCATAATAAACAGCTCCCGGCAACCACAGAGAGGCCCTGAGGTAACACCAGCTCTGGGGAAGAAGCCCTGTCTTCCTTGGAGGAGACCATTACGGCCCCCGGGGGTGTGATACACCTAAAGGGGTAAACAGTGCTGTCCCTGAAGATGCACAAACACGCATCCAGCTACTGGACAGTGAAAAGGCGTTTCTACACCAGTGGCTCTCCTTGCTTTGTGAGTCCCCATATAGGAGATGAATTATGGAAGGCACTATTGGTGGGGTCCTGATGCTTCGGACAGAGAGGTTCCTGGAGGTACAGCAGTGTCATCCACTGGCTTGCCGAGAGGTCGCGAGTGAATAGGCGCACACCGGTTGGCCTTTACATGGGAGAAATGTGCTGAGACTGCCCTGCTGGGTGTGTATGATCGCGCTGCACATACTACCGATGTTGCCCTCTTGGGGAGCGAAGACAAAGGAATTGGACTTAGGCCCACTTTTGATATTGCCTAAAATCCGGTAGCGTAAATCGGCTACTACATCATACCGCATCAGGGTGCGGACGAAAAGCAGTAAGACCATATAACACTGTCTGAGTCTGTGAAATATCTGGAAGACACCATACACGGCATCGCACAGCTTATCAATGGTGTGCCACAGGGTCTGGCTGCGGACAAGCAGTCACCAAAGATCTGGCGTATCTAACTGAACAGATGGGCCGCACTAGGGGCACCGGGTCAAGGACCTCGCAGATTACAGGCCCAATGGACATATATCAAACAGAGTCACTTACTCAACAGGAACCCCCAGACGACCGCTTTTATGCCATTCTGAGTGCTATAGAACGATCTAGGGAATCGGTGGAGTCCAAACTGGATAATGTTGCGTTGGACCTCACCCTACTGCATGCATACCACCAAAATTGATTGAGCAAGTTGTCACGATGGAGCATGATGTCGCAGAACTGAACACAGTTCCTGGAGAAACAACAAAATGCACACAAAGCCCGAATATGATACTTAGAAGAATGAGTGGAGGATGCGGAAGGTCGCTCCAGGAGAAAGAATATATGCCTGATAGGATTGCCGTAAGGGGTGGAGGGCCAGGACACTGTTGGCTTCTTAGAACAATGGCTTAAAAATATTCTACCTTCCTCCCTATTCTCTTCGTTCTTCACTATAGAACGGGCGCATCGGATCCCAGGCAGGAAACCGGCCCCGGGTGCAGCGACACGGCTGCTTATTTTCAGATTATTACACAACAGAGATAGGGAATGATCCTACAAGAATCCAGAAAACTGTTTGAGGTCAAATTTGAAAACACAAGGATTCTGTTCTTCCCAGATTACACGATTAAGGTCCCGAGACAACGGGATCATTCTTGCAAGTAAAGCAGGAGCTTTGGCAACTGGACATTCCATTTTCACTGCTCTACCCAACAAAACTGTGTGTGGTCTCTGATGGGAAATCTTGATTTTTCGTCACGTCTCAGAACGTCTGGAACTGGCTGGCAATCATGGGCCGGTTCTGGGGACCGCGCCCAACTGGCCAAACTGGCATCAGAAATGGCGATGCCAGCGGAACCGGGAATCGGCATCGACGTCCTAGGAGATAGCACTTTGGTCTTCTAGCAGCAACAGGACTGGATAAAATTCGACAAGAGAGGCGGAAAGCGGTCCGAGTAGCAGAGCAGATGACTGATGCTGCAGAAGCAGTCAGTAAAGAAGGCACCCCACCACACTCTTCAGAAGATGAGGGCTGTCCGCAGCTGGACTATCAGATGCTGTGTCATTGCTAATGCTTGATGTTACGCCACAGACTGCAGATGGTATTATATGATAACTGTGGAGCAATGTTTGCACCACAAATACCTCTACAGGACTGCAACTGGTGGACATTTAGTAAAACTTGCACTGTGTTACATGCTTTGTGTTATGAATGCGGAGCATTGTGTCCAGGCTCACGGGTGGTTCAAGGGGGTTATTCTCAATTACATATATCCTTATACGCATAGACATGATTCATCTGGGGATATCGCAATGACTTGCCCCACAGTACCTCACCACCCTCCTATTCTTCCTTGTACAGGGAACCAGTTGGTACACAGACAGGGTCTTTCTGGTCAGGGTTTGGGTAGCGCCCGATGTTTCTGGGAGCTGCTCTTATAATGTTTTGGTTTTGCCCTGTTGGCACACCCATTTTTCCATTAGTTGCAGCAGTCAGTTTGGGGGGAAAGGGTGATAACTCAATACACCGCTGCCTTACACACATGACCGCATGCAGGGCCCAGGTTACCCTTTATTTGTGCATAACGAACGTAGAGTTGTGATGGAACATACAATACTCACCTGGAATGTGTGGGATCTTCGTACACCATCTCGTAGGTATGCAGTCCACTCTTACCTGAAAAGACACAATGTGTGTATTGCTCTTTTACCGGAGACGCATTTAAAAAAGGTTGTGATAGCCTAACATCAAGGTACTAGCTTCGGACATCGGTTACATGGGTTTCATTTCGGTTTTTCTTCGCTACTAATATGCCGTCTTTGTTTTCTGATTCGTTTTCTTAGTTTCACCACGTCACGGTTTCCTAACCGGCCACTATCTTACTTAAATCGCTCGTAGTTTCACTCTATGCCTCTGTTTTTTCGACACACATCACATGTTCTTTGATATCGGCGAGTCTGGGTGTTATCATATTTGATCATTGACTAGTGGAAGCACTTTCTCTTCTTGGAATTGGTTTGTTTCCCTATATACATTTATTTCACTCATTTTTTTATCATTTCATTAACACACAGCATGTTGGCACTTATCTACAAGGCACCCTTAAGATTAACACTCGATTTTGTTTTATCGGTTGTTTCAATGTACCCCTATCTTTACATTTTTAGGAACTATTTCCCCCCTGACGAAGGGTTATTACCAAACCCGAAATGCATTGGGGCTCACTCTTCAGTTGTGTGCAGTAATTTGAACACTTTGAATTGTGCTTACTGGACAACCTCATGATGACAATGAGTATGTTCTCATGGTGAATTATCAGGAATAAACTCATCATTTGAAAATAAAGGAAATCCTTGGTTTACATTTACATTTGGATTCGCGATATATTCGCAAGCTATTGGTTGTGCTTTGGAGGGTCACCACCCACCCAGGGTGGTGCTGCTCTTTTACTTATTTCAACGTCTTGGTTTAGAGGACGACTCCTCCTAGCACACCTTGAACATCTTATAATTTCTCACAACCGCAGCATTTAACCGGTGTGCGTGGTATATCATTCATTGCCTTTCAAGTACTTCGCTAAACCACAGCACCCCCATTTAAACAATGGCATATCAAGACATTATTAACCTCACGGACAAACAGGCTGACACCTTCGCTTATGGAGTGGAAGAAGCACAACGTATTTATTCTCTGATAGGAGACATTGAGACAACCTCGGCTGGAACCGGCACAGTACAAAGCAACATCAAACAACTAATATATTTAACTAAACGCAAAATCAACCAACGACTTCACGCTAGCACTCTTATTCAATATCATCGCGCTCAACGCATACCTAGAGGCTTAAGAATCTCACTTAAACCATCGCTTTGTAAAAACGATCTCAAATTCATTGACCGATGGTATGGAATTTTCAACAAATGTTCATTGGATCTCATCTTATTGATAATTGAAAAGTTATCAAAAATTTTGGAAGAACTTAATACGGAGATAACCCAACTCAAGAGTGAACTATCTACTAAAATGAATCCAGAGGAACTGTCACAGACACTTTTAGATATCAATGAACAACTCAAGAGACATACACAAGAAATCAACGAATGTAAGCTCCGTAAATTTCGCAGAGACACCATAGATTACAAGCTGGGCGAAGGTTACAATTGGGCAGAAGTATATGCACGTAGGAGACAGAATAAACCTTTTGGCAAAGCATCTGATACAGATACCTCATCTGTCAGCAGTGATTCAGAAATCAATAAAAACGGACCTAGAACAACTATTCACAGGGAACAACCCACCTCAGAAACCACTCGCGTCACAGAGATTGCTTCAACCTTCACTGTAACTCCCACAGCTGCGGTTCCTTTTTTAGGGACAGGTCATCAAGACAACGAAGACACAGGAGGGGCAAGAAAAAGAACATCCCCCGAGATTACGGCAGACAAGAGAATCACAAGGAGCCAGAGATGAATGACACAAATAATTTGGTAATGAATATTTTTTCTAACTTTTTGAACAATCAGGAAATCAAACTGCTCCAAAAAGGATCTTCGTTCGTACCAACATATTCCTCAAATCTGTTGGAGGCGGAAATGAGCTTTCATAAATTCATGCGAACCTTAACATTAAGATATTTTTTCGAAAATATTACGACAGAACCTCTTGAACAGCCAGACATTACTCTGGTGGGTTTAAAATCCAAAAGCACGTACATGGCTCCAGTTAGCCACAAAGTTTTAGACACCTTTGAAACATTGCTTAAACGTGATCTACAGTACATTTTCAGGCAACAGAAAATCAAACAATCCAATTTGACAGTTAAAGATAAGGCTTTACTTAGAAACTTGGCTGATAACCCCAATATCATATTCCTCAATGCGGATAAGGGTGGAGCTTTAGTCATAATGGACACCACACATTACAATCGCAAACTTGAAGAACATGTACAGGATGCAACAACTTATTCTATATTGGGATACAACCCTACTACACAAATCCAACTGGTACTTCAGAACATCGTGGATAAAGCAATCCGTGAAGGTACCATTGGTGAAAAAGAACGCAAATTTCTCATTCAAGATTTCCCGATCAGTCCCACCTTGAGAATGTTACCGAAGATTCATAAAAATCTTGTTGATCCACCCATGAGACCGATAGTTTCCACATGTGGATCCCTTCATGAATCAGTGGGCAAATATCTCGATAAACATCTTCAACCACTGGTACAACAAATGTCTACATATATCAGAGACACCACTGACTTCTTGAAAACTCTCCAAGACACCGCTATTAAGTGGGGTGATGACATGTACTTTTGCACCATTGATGTCACATCTTTATACACCTCAATTCCACATAACCTCGGTATAGAAGTTATTGAATTTTTTCTATTACAATCACAACAGGAACAGCGTTTGAAAGTGTTCTTACTGGAGCTTCTCCATTTCACTTTATACCACAGCTATTTTTTTCACGATACTCAATTTTTTTTTACAACTCAACGGTACTTCTATGGGTAATTGTGCAGCTCCCAGCTATTCGAATTTGTTCATGCACAAATTTGAACTTGACAACATCATTAACAATGACCTATGGAAGACCCACCTAGTTCTATTTCTTCGGTATATAGATGACATCTTTCTCATCTGGATGGGTTCAAAACACATTTTAATGAATGACATTGATCAACTTAATACAGTCAATGAAAGACTCAAGTTCACATCTAACATTCATAAGTCTCAGATCAATTATCTTGATGTTTTGGTGTACATCAAAGATAATAACATAGAAACTACTTTATATTGCAAAGGCATGGACAGAAACGACCTGTTACACTTCACTAGCTTCCATCAACCCTCTCTCAAGAGACATTTACCATATTCTCAAATACTCAGGATTAAAAGAATCATTTCAGAATCTGAACAACTCACACAGAATATTTCAATGATGGAGCGCCGGTTCAACAACCGTGGTTATCCTCAAGAAATCATAACCAAAGCCACAGTTCGAGTATCATCAAAATCTAGATCCCAACTTTTGACTACTAAAGGAGGTACCAAAGCTACATCTAGAGCAATTATGGTTTCCAAGTTTTCTACTGAGAGTTTTAATTTTAAGAAAGTTATTTTGAAACATTGGCCTATGTTACAGGTGGAACCTGATTTTAAGATTTTTTTTCCAGATAGACCCTTGTTTGCCTACGAAAGAAGCAAAAACTTAATTGAACTACTTAAACCGCCAAACAAACATGACCTGACTATAACATTTAAAGACACTGTGCCCTGTCATAATTGTGGAAATTGTAATAACATCATTAAGGGCAATTGCACGCAACATCCTACACGTGGGTTCAATATCAAGTTACACGTTACGGCTACTTGTGATTCCAAGAATCTCATCTACATGCTCAAGTGCCCATGCGGTCTGGCATATATTGGCAAAACAGAAAGAAAGATCAAAACCAGACTCAACGAACATAAGAGTAACATTCGGAATAAGAACATTAAATCTTCAGTGGCTACACATTTCATTGACTACAATCATAACATTAGCCAATTAAGATTTTTGATCTGTGAAGTAGTGCCCATCAAAGATGGTAGACACAATTGTAAATTTCTCCTGCAAAGAGAGACTGCTTGGATTTATAGAATGAACTCACTGGTACCCCATAGACTAAATGACCGCGTTGAATTTCGTTGTTTTTTTATAAACAACCACATTCTTTGTACTGTGTTCTGTTTTCATTACATTCAGTGTCAGCTATCTTTGTGACCACCTTTTTTCCTTTTATCATCTATTTCTACTTATTTTTGTATTTTCTAAGGTTTGTTTTATATACTATCCCTTTCTCACTTGTAACCGTTTCGTATTCTTTTACACCTTCCTTGACTCGTTTTTTCAGCATGATTTCATATACATGTCCCATTCCAACATGGCTGTCACTTTTTAAAATCACTCGCACGTTTCCACTTTTTTATTCCCTTCTGTTACATTTCTGTATTTATCTGTTTTCCATATTCTTTTCCGATATTTGTTCACATTGCACATTTACGGATGTGCGTTATATATTCTTTTTCCACCTTTTCTCACACTTTCTTTACGTCTTCTTTTACAACATGGCCGCTATACTAATGAAGCACGTAATATACGTAACACGTCCCCTTTCACTGTTTATGTTCGTGGCGGTCCATGACCGTTATGTCAAGACTTGTGAACACCGTGAGCACACTGGACGTTAACTTGACTAACATCAAGGTACGAGCTTTGGACATCGGTTACATGGGTTTCATTTTGGTTTTTCTTCGCTACTGATATGCCGTCTTCGTTTTCTGATTCGTTTTATTAGTTTCACCACCTCACGGTTTCCTAACCGGCCGCTATCTTACTTAAATCGCTCGTAGTTTCACTCTATGCCTCTGTTTTTTCGACACACATCACGTGTTCTTTGATATCGGCGAGTCTGGGTGTTATCATATTTGATCATTGACTAGTGGAAGCACTTTCTCTTCTTGGAATTGGTTTGTTTCCCTATATACATTCATTTCACACTTTTTTTTATCATTTCATTAACACACAGCATG
Source organism: Triturus cristatus (assembly GCF_964204655.1). Taxonomy (NCBI): domain Eukaryota; kingdom Metazoa; phylum Chordata; class Amphibia; order Caudata; family Salamandridae; genus Triturus; species Triturus cristatus. The sequence continues at coordinate 434,123,802 of NC_140581.1, read as the reverse complement.
TTGGCACTTATCTACAAGGCACCCTTAAGATTAACACTCGATATTGTTTTATCGGTTGTTTCAACGTACCCCTATCTTTACGTTTTAAGGGACTGTTTTCCCCCTGACGAAGGGTTATTACCAAACCCGAAATGCATTGGGGCTCACTCTTCAGTTGTGTGCAATAATTTGAACACTTTGAATTGTGCTTACTGGACAACCTCATGACGACAATGAGTATGTTCTCATGGTGAATTATCAGGAATAAACTCATCATTTGAAAATACAGGAAATCCTTGGTTTACATTTACATTTGGATTCCCGATATATTCGCAAGCTATTGGTTGTGCTTTGGAGGGACACCGCCCACCCAGGGTGATGCTGCTCTTTTACCTAATATGGAACATTATTATTTGGCATCCCAAATACAGTGGTAGAGAAGTGGGTAGTGGAATTACACCTTGAGGATACAGCAGAGAGAGGGTCCCCGTATATATTGGACAGGCTCCTTTTCATCTTTCATCCATGCCCTAACTCACACAGGGCGCTTCCCCTTTTGGTATCAAGTGCTTTTGTAGAGCCCTCTGTCTTACAAGGGCGGTAACACTGTAAGCGCCCACTATTCAATTGCTGGGTATGCCGAAGGGGGAAGGGGTGTCGAGTCAGCATGATGCAGCTAGCAGACTGGCATGCTGCTAACATACACACACTGGGAGACCTACATGCAGATGGCGTGTTACGCCCATTCCTCTCATTGACTGAAGAGGAATGAGTTCCACCGGGACTTTTCTTAACTTATGCCTCCTTGGTGGCTATGCTGGGGCATCGCTGAGGTAATATCTCACAGGAACTTCCGACACACCTCCTGATGCAGTATATACATGTGATGGGTACAGGACGGCACCTTATAATATGGTTAGTGGAATCAATCCACAAGTATACTCTGGCTGATCTAACGCCACTATGGGCTAGATGGGAAGTAGACATGGAAACATCCTACACATCGAAAGAGTGGGCTATGCTGTTGGGGAGTCCTAGACAGATCCCTAGGAACGCTCGATTTAGACTGATTCAATTTTGCATAGTTCACAGGACATACCTATCCCCTGACAAAATGAATAGGTATTTTACTAGGGCAGACGCCAGTTGTCCACGATGCAATATGATTGATGCTGCCTTTTTACATATGATGTGGTCATGCACCAGATTGCAAGACTATTGGCACGGGGTGACTCAAGTGCACTGACAAAGCATTGCTGACAACGTGTGCAGCATGTATCACAGCGATATTTCCCAGAAATAAAAAACACAAAGCCTACTCCAGATTCTTGGATCTGGGCCTAGTATTGGCCAAGAGACTAGTTACACGTCGTTGGAAAGCCGTAGATCCCCCATCGATAAAAGCCTGGACTCAGTCTATGTTGAACAGGGCTAAGGCTGAAGCAATGCCACTGGCAAGAGAGGACACGTTAGGATTATGTCAATATCCCATGCAGAAGCTTGGAACACGATCCTAACGGCGTCTCAAGTGGCAATAGCTCTGGAAGACCCCCCTGACACTCCTGATACCACATAAGCAATAATTGTTTGTGCATTGTACTATGACACTGTATTACCGAGACCTGGGCTATGCAGCATACATCATGTATATTAGAACAACAATGTAATACTATGAGGATATGGAGACTGTATTTTATATGGTAAATATGGCACTGCTGTAGTGGAAGAAGGCCACCTGCCCCTCATCTGGATTTATCCTGCCTTTTTTCCCTTTCCTGTTCTTATAAGGTGTTGTTATATGCTTTATTATTTTTTTCTTTAGCTGTTTGATCGCTAACACTGACAATGCGACATTGCTAATAGGAGTCACTAAAACTGCATACATGGAACAACCCTATTCATGAGCAGGATGCCGGTAATTGGGTCACGTACTGAAGTGATGATACGTTGTGCTTGATTCACTCTGCTCACTCCTGTGAACCTTGATTGTTGTATTGATCAGATATAGACTATGTAAACGCTCGCTGTCTCCAAAATACTAAGCGTTTTTGGAAGACTCTGACTGTATATACCCATTGGTTCTACAGATATAACATGCACTCATCATTTGTATTATAGTCGCAAAATTGTAATAAACAGATCAAACAAAAAAGACAGGTTGGCCCTCCCTATTACAGCACTTCAAGACGAATATGCAGCAGGCCATAAATGAAAAGCCGAACAAGTGAGAGAAAATCAGGCTGACAGCCCAAATATAAAATAGCTAAAGAAGGAGTTAAACATAGCACTGAAAGACCTAAAGTATAAAAACCAGGCTATTAAAAGGAACTCTAGAAAGAATAAGACAGTTAAGAAAAGTATACAGAAGACTGCTATTGCGGAACAACCGGTTAAATAACAATCTAACTTGGGTTAAGCTACATGCCACACTTAAGAAAAAAAACTCTAAGACCTTTTGGGCGTTAATGTTAATAAAGCTCACCCAAAGTAGAATTCAGAAAGTCTGCGAAGTCACAGCACAACAAAGGGCCGATGATATAAAAAAGCTTTACTGCTCCGCAACTGGCCTAGAAGAGCACTCCCCCAGTGGAGATAACATACATGTGCAATGCCACAGAGAAGACAACAGTTCTCTTATTACACCTGGAGAGATCCCCAATGGGCATCAACCCGAGCCTCGACATGTGCGGCCAACCAGCCGACATACAAGTGCCGCCTGGGGTGCAGGAAAAGGTCTCTGTAATAACACTGACTGGCACTGAGGTGTGGCTGCCCATAAGAAAAGTCGAAGCCGCTCTAAGGACTATGAGATCGGTCGGGGCACCTGGGCCCTAACGGACTGCCTGCAGCACTATTAAAAGCTGAGGACGCCCATTTTAACCCAGCTATTCTTGCTATGATGAAGTATGGAAATCGTCCCGGAAAGCTGGAGAGGCTCAACCCTAGTGCCTATACACAAAAGAAGCATTGGCATAGCCAATTGGTCTCGCCTTTGGAACCTTATAAGTATTTAATTATGCAGCACAATATCCTTGGTGCAACATCAACTGTTGCATGGCTAAACACTTATAATGTCCCAAAGGCAAGACCTATTGGCTATGCCAATGCTTGTTAGGTTTGCCCTGAGGTGCCTGAGGGTGGGAGCATTAAGATTTGTAAGAATGCGAGTTTCTTCTCCTTCTCCTAAGAATCAAGCCAAACATTGCTGTATCATTCCATCCTGTGTTGTGAACTGAACTCATTAAGGGCCAGATGTACAAAAGGCTTTTGAGGTCTCCAAGACTGCGATTCACAAAATCACTTGCTTTGCAACAGCAAACGAGTTTCTCACAATGTATAACAGCTACTTTAGGGGGCAGAAATGTCTATCCAACTCGCAAAATGGCCTTGCAGACACATTCGGACTTTGAACTAGAAATTGGCATGTAAGGCGTCTGATCTAATACAGATCTAAATGTGATAAAGGTTTGAGGCCACAATTGTGGTTGGAAAACATTGACCAGTTACCCACACCAGTCTTGGGTAGTAAATTATTCGAAAAGGAGAAGCTCTACTGGCAAGACGGCTTCCCCTCTTGGGATCTTGGGAGGAGCATGCAGTGGTACACGGGACTATTACATTCACCCCTCGATTTCCTTCCATATGTCAACTTAAAAAAAAGAATCTCTCTTTAAGGTGTATGGGCTGCTTTTAAAAAAGGTGTCATTCGCGGAGTGCAGGTATTGAGGTCTGCTGTCCCTCAAAGACCCCCATCCACGTGTTAGCAGTCAGCCCTAGTGGGCCTCAACATGCCTATTAGTACCTCATTAGTATTAATGGGGCAGGAAATTTGTGACATTCTGTGGTTATACGTTTTGCAATTTCAATAATTAGTCCATCAAGGGCATCGCCAGTTGGTGCCCAGTAAGCACAATCTGGTTTGTTAACAAGGCTTTGCACATTTGGCCCTAAATTCCTAATCACATACATCAAATGTTAGGAGTTAAAGTCACATTTTAACAACCAGACTATTATTTAAAAAAGCATAAATGTCTGCAAACTGATTAATGTAGTGTTATTAAAAAATACGAGAGAGCTATTGACCACAAATGGTGCTATAAAAAATGCTGATTGTAACCGAAGTGGTTGGGGGAACTCACGGGTTCTTATCAGACTGCCCCTTCTGATGAATGCCAATGACCACTGAACCTTCCGAGAAGAGCCCTGGCTGGGAGATAAATCACAGGCTGTTGTCTATGGGGAAGGCAGGCCTGTGTGGCAGGGGCAGTGACTTTCGTGTTCCTGGGCGAGAGGGAGGGGGAGACTCCATGACAGTCCGATGGGGGAGGGAGGGGTGTCTGGTTTGTCTCTCAGAGTGTCTGTTCGCACAGATGTGAGGCTAGCACAGAGGCTTGTGGGATGCCCTCTATGCAAGGCACAGAGACTGCGAGAAGCACCGTGTGAATACAGGTCAGACCTCGCCATAAAGCAGCGACGTCCACAGTAGGTCGAGAAGTCACACTCCTGGGCCATATTTTCAGGCTGTCCATAAAAGATAAATAGGGACTCTAAATGGAACTCGTTCACATATTAAAATGCCAGAATGGATTCGGCCCTCTAGTTCCGAGGTTGGGCAGCCATGGTAAAAGCCAGTGCGACACCCTCTATAAACATGGGTTCAAGCCTTATGTCACTGTCATTGTACTTCCTGAAGCCCTGTATGATGCTCTTGGTGAAATAAGATGTGCATGCGTGATATATAGCCAGCCCCACAACAATAAGATTCCTTAGGGGGGCACCGAAATGCCAAGAAAGTGTATCTGATGGCAACAAACGACATTAATAAAAGCATTGATGCTATGAAAAAGCAAGTGGCGAAGAGCCAAATTGCAATGCTACATGGGGGCCTTAAAAAAACGTATGCCAGAGCTTGTTGGATGCTTTAAAGAAATAAAAGAACAGACCTGTGCCATACTTTTTATTTAGCATTTTTTACAGCGAGAAGCTAGCCCCAGTGGGCACCAGAGCGCTCAGCAGAAGATACACGAGGAAAACCCCACACACAATAATATAGACTATTAGGCCAGGCCTCTACTATAGATGGCCAGAAAGGGGGTCCACCAAGAGTAGTGGAGGTTCCACTGACAGGTGGTGAGCAAGCGATGGCTCCATCATCTTTCACTGAGACATGCACAGGAGTGCAAACAGAAGACAGAAAGGGGGGGGGCAGTGCTGGATGTCAGATAGGAGCTGGCAGTATATCATGGAGGACAAGGAGGGCAGGAAAAGACCCCTTCTTAGGGGATCTGGGAGACAAAGATGCCAGCACTGGAAAATCCTATTGAAGGCCCACATCACGTCGCAACGAATGCGGTGTAGTAATTTTGCACCTGTAATTACTGATACCACAGTTATCAATAATTCTGGGATTTAGATTTATTTTGGGATTACAAGTAACTACTGCGTGCCTTGCAGTACCACTTTTGGGCAGCACCTTCTGTTGTCAAATCAGTTTAAGACGCCAATTGTCATTAGGCCAAATTGTGAGAGATACAATTGGATCACAGATCATCGAAGAGATGTTGAGGGTCAGTGGCAGGGCTTTCCATCTTGGAAATCAAAGCAATAAAGGTGTGCATGCTGCGAATTGCTGTGATTTTACCTGCACACATTTTGTCATTTTACATCACCAAAATTGTGTGGAGAAAACTGTTCTATATGATATTACTGCATACATTTTAATCCCCGTTCAACTGCATACTAATTTTTGTGGCCCCCTCAGGATTACCAAAGCCTCCCCCCCCTACCCCCCGACTTGAGGGACTCAAAGTCCCAGGTCTTCATGGATTGTGCATGGTCGAGAGAAATTAAGCGAACCACTTGAAACTCTTCCACGCTTACCAGCTGTGGCTGCATGATGTGCAGAAGAGTCAATGGCCCACGGTCTAAAGGGTAGCTGAAAGGTTTAGAAGAATAAGCAGACAAGGAGTACTTTTGTCAAGAATGTACTATCAGCAAGGTGATGCATTAGGTACACAGCCCGCCCTCCCCCTGATCAGCCCTACAGCTGTGATGAATTTAAATTTCAGAGGGAGAAGTGCACAAAGTTCACAAATTCGTAAAATCCTAGGACTTCAACAGAAAAAGTTTTTTGCATATAAAGTTACATTTCCCCTCAAAAGGCACTCTATACCCATCGGTGTATATCTCAGTGATCACTTCTATACAAATATCTCATTCTTGTGTGAAGAGAAGAATACATAAAATATATACCTATATAATGCGCTCCGCACGTAAACGTTACATGCCTGTGTGTTGCACTTTATAAACAAAGATGTCTATCCCAACGGTGTGCTTTACAAAGATGTATACTTGTTTGATGCACCGTGAAAACAAAACTGCAAGCCAGCATAATGTACTCTATACTCAAATGTTGATATCCGTATAATGCAGTCCATAATGAATGGTGTATATCTGTGATAGGCCTCTAAACATAAGGTGGTATGCCTGTGCCATGCACTTTAGAAACAATAGTGTAAAAATGCGTGATGTATTATATACATAAAGGTGGGATTTTACTGTTTAGGCGGGTTATACACGGGCAAGAAAATCTATTAAACACGTGGGAAACTTTTTATCAATGAAGGGCATACCTGTGTGAGGCGGTCTTTAAAAAAAGCCTCTCGTGCCAGTGGCAAGTCTCTGCAAAAGGTGAAAAGAGTGTGATGTACTCCGCAGATGGAGAACATCTGTGTCATGCCTCGGAATGGCCTCAGACCTGCCTGTCGCTCTGCATAATGACAGTGTATACCCGTGTGCACACTCCGGAAAGGCGTACACCTATGTGGTGAACTTTATAAACACAGGTATAAGGATGGGAGATACATTTTAGAAATAAAGCGTATGGGTACCCGTGATAGACTATGTACAAAAAGCTATACATCTATGCGATGCACTCTAAAAACAAAAGTGTATGATTGCATGATACTCTTTGTACATATATGTATACTGTGTGGTTGATTCCCTTTATAATGAAAATGTATACCTGTGTGAGGCTTTCTATAGACCAAGGTGTAACCCGAGGAGTGCACTTCCTGAACAGAGGTGTGTACGTGAATCAGAATTCCACAAAGACATGTGTGATGCACTTAAAAACAAAATGTTCACCTGGGCCATGCCTTCTTTAAATTGAATTCAAGCTTTATGTAAACAAAGTTGTAAAAGCTGTACTCCAAAAGATGTATTGCTTGTTTCCCTGTACTTTAAGGTATATTCCTTTGAAATGTCCTCTTTAGGTGGAGTGGTGTGGGTCACTGGTTAGAGGCAGCAGACCCGGAAGCAGAGGACAGCCCGGGACCAGGGTTCAATTCCCAACGCGGCAGGTTCGTGGACCAGGGCCAGCAGACTCGGTAATTCTCGCCTCGGTGCCTACTCTAACCAGGGATCACACTCAGCAACTCTGGGCATTAGCTTGCCTCATCTCCACAACGGCCCCCCACATTCGCCGGGGATGCCTGGTTTCACCTTGGAGATACCCAGGAGGGACCATCTCACAGGGATTGCCAGGACAGGTTCCCCAGCGGTCTACAGCGCCAGGACGCCTCAGGGCAGCAGTGCACTTTACAAGACACATACATTTACATTTACATTTAGGTAAAAATACTCACATTAATGACTGTTTTCACTGAATAAGAAATCAGGCCTGTGATGGCCATATTAATAAAGGCTCAGTCCCATGTAACGCCCTATATAAAGGCAGCCTCTCACGTCTGTTTCATTCCCTGCACAAACAAAGTCTCACATCCTTGTGATGCCTTATTTAAATAAGGATTCCCACCAGCGGGGGAGGTGTTCTCCAAAAAGGATTCTCACAAATCGGTGAGGTGTTCTCTAATAAGGATTCTCACAAGTGGGAGACGTGTTCTCTTAGCTGTAAGCTGTGTCCTTGTCATAGAGGTCACCTGTGGCAAGTTCAAGGTTGCAGGCTCCAGCATTCTCCAAAACATGATGGAAAACACCAAACAAAGTGCTGATGGCTAAAGTGCCAGTGATGGTGACCCTTACAAACACGGAGCAGTAGGTGTATGTACTGCTGCATTGATAAGGACCAGTACTTCCCGTGAGGCAGAAGGGTGGCCAAGTCCCTTTCTTAAAAGTGTATATCACACCTGTGAGCCACTCAGAGACAAATGTTTGTCAAGTGTGTCAGGTAAGCCCAGTCATAATTAGGGCTGTGCAATGTTGTAAAGCTTGAAAGCTCTCAGCTAACAATTTTTCATTGGCGCCATCTTTGCTACGTGTGCCGTTGGCAATGTTTTATTACACATGTGCCTTACCCTGCATGGGGAAGGTTCCAGGTGGCGGCAGCACGGAAGAGGCAGGATGAGTATTGGGCATTGTGTTTTCCCACTGTCACTCGGGGCGAGAAGCCCCGCGTGACACGGGGTAGAGTGATTCGCTGCAGGTGACTATCTCACAAGACTTCTGGCTGCGGGATACGCATAAATTAATGCTCTTGTATTTATTTCATCTTTTTTTATAGCGCTGACATAATCCGGAGGGCATCAGAGCGTATTACAGAGAATACAAGTGAGATAAGTGCAATTTGTTTGTTCGCATTCAGTAACCTCGCAGTATTTTGCTTGATTGACAGTTAAGCTGTATCAAAAAAGACATATGGCGGCAAATGTTGCTATTACAGCTAAGACACAGCCAGGAGAGGGAAAATAGTGGGCGTAGATTCGGAAAGAGAAAGGGTGGATGGAGAGATGAGCGGTGGAGAGATGAGCAGAGGAGAAACAACAGAGAAAGAGAAGGAACGAGTTCTGTGGGAAAGGGACGCTATAGCCTTGTGAAAGGCAAGGGCATCCGAGAGGGAGAATGTGAGAGCGCCATGGCACGATCTTCAGGATGTTAGGGAAACAAACAAGCGGGCGCGCGGCAGCATGGGGAGAGGACAGAGGAGGGGGCCTGCGCGATTCCCTTGCGGGAGCGAGCAGCAAGGCGCGATAATTGATAACAAATGGTGCCAGCTGCTCGCTACCGGGAGTGAATCGCCAGACGTGCACGAGTTGCCATTGGCAGCAATGCAACACGTGCACGTTTTTGACGGGAAAGCTGTGCCGATTACTAAAGGCCTCTTTCCTATGCAACGCATGCGTGCTGCATAGGCGAGACCTAAAAAGGGATAGAACCTCACCCGGAAATTACAGAATGATCGCACTTCTTGATGTTAAAGGGAAGTACTATGCCAAACTACTGCATGAAGAACTTGAAAGGTGGACGATGAGAAAAAATTTATACCATGGTTCCAAACAGGATTTCAAAAACACTGCCACATAGTGGATAATCTAATTATTTCTTGTTTAATTGAGGAAGCGTTGAGACCCAAGGCACTTCCATGAAACGCAGCTTTCATCGATTTTAACAACGCTTTTTAAAAAGTCCCCAGAGGCAGACTTTGGGAAAAGGTAAAGAAGTAGCAGATTCCATCACATCTCCGAAATGCAATCATATCATTAAACAGCAACACATGGATCAGAGTCAAATTAACAGCAAACTGGGTGACATCTTAAACAATCTCCACGAACAAGGGGCTGAAACAGGGCTGCATTTTAGCCCCTCTGCTTTTAACCTTTACATGGAATACCATTTGGCATTTCCAAGGATTTGCCCACGCCAACTGATAAAGCGGAAAATGCAAATTATGCAATATGCAGACTGTATGGTAATCCTCGACAATACTCAAATTGGCCTTAAAAGAACACTGGAAGCATTGGAAGAATACTGCATAGCACATGAAATTATCATCAGCCTGAACAGAACAAAATAATGATCTTTGGCAGACGCCTAATTAAAAAGGTCGTCTGGACAATTGGAGGCAAAAGATTGGAAAGAACTGTAAGCTTTAAGTACCTGGGGGTTACATTGGAAGGACGATTTGGTAAGAATGCCTAGCTGGGTTCCTTGACAATGACTGCAAAACATCTGACCTGCAAGATGGGCCAGCTCAAAAGAACTGTGACAAGCCAAAATATAGACGCTATTCTAACGATGATGGCTGTAAAGGTGATGCCTGCCCTGACACAGTGCGATGATGTTCCAAGACAATCTCCACGAGTGGCTAAATAAACATCAATGGATTGCCCCAGCTTTGCTCATCCAGATTACACTAACCAGTCACAAATAAGGCTAGAATTTAAACTGATAAAGCAGGATTTAGCCCTAAGGGCAAAATGTATTGCTTACTGCAGAATGCTGCAAATGGCCCCTGATGGACACAATGAAACACCTGCTTTGGGAGAAGCCCCAGTCACCCAGCTCCACATAGGACCCGCTTTTGGAAAAACTCAATTAAGACCTTAAGCGCAGAATATTTACTAAAAAGCACCCTACCACTGAGAATAATTGCAAAACTGCTGCTAATGCAAGCTAAAATAATCTCATGGGAACTGGATTTAAGGGACAAAAGAAAACACAATGGCAGCTGGGCTGCAAAATGTTATCATTTTAGCGCCCTTCCTAACTTTCTGTGCTCGCCACTACCCTATCTCACTAAGTATGCCCTTATGAGAATGCTTTTCAGGCTGATCCCCCTAAGAGGTTACTGTTATAGGAGAAGCGGGGGTAGCCGACACACGATGCAGATGGTGTGGTAAAACAGAAGAAACTCTAACACATGTAATCTGCATATGTGAAATCCCAAAGGGGCTACTGGCTATGACCAACATTTCGAATTTTAAACATAAGAAAATGTGAGGCTTCTGTGATTATCTACCTACAAGGAGAATCATACCAGTTATCTGGGCGTTTTATAAAATTCATGAAATCAGTAACCGAATAATCCATGATGAGCATTGACGTCCAGGAATATATTGATGACAAAATTTGCATGAAGAATAATTACATGCAGCACGGACTATCATACAAGATTGACTGATACTGACTTGTCATGTCACGATCCCATGTTGAGGTGGACATTTTAATACAAAATAAGAGAATATGCATTTTAAAGCAATATAAATGATAGACTTGCGTCTAAATTCATGCGTTACCAATGAAAGCACAATGCACTTTTTTGAGTCATAGATGATTGAACATACCTGGCCACACTATTGTGAGTTTTAGTTTGTAGAGCAGTGCTTTCTGCCTACTGTACGATTGTGTGATTTTACTTTGTTTTTAGTTCCTTTCTTGCTTCAAGATGTAACAATTTTAATTAATTGAACATCAATAAACTAAACTCGCAATACTTGTTGTAAACTGAACACGTAAATACTGCAGATATCTCTGTACGAATCAGACCATATTCAGAAGCTAATAAAATAGCCCAGTTGAGTACAGAATGCAGACCACAGTTTTGAAGAGACATTTCTGGGGTCAGCTAAGTAAGAATAGTTGTGCCTGGACAATAGTTATTTGCAGAACTCTGACGCGGCATGTATGTTGAATAACAACTAGTTTTATATATGGTGGCTGTATATGGGGGTTGCTACTACCATCTTTTTATCTCAATCACAGTGCATTATCTAGGAAGGTAATTTAAGGATAGAACAAATTATCAGAGAAAATTTGAATGAAACAGGCGTCAATTAACAGATTCTTGATCTATCCCTTTCAAGCAGGACAAACACGTTTACTTCACAGGCAATTGCTGATGGGAAGTAAAAGAGAATAATACTTTATTTTCCAAATCGTGCTTTGAATTGTAGGAATAAGGACTTGTGATCAGTAATGGGCAGATTCACATAGTGCTTATGAAGCAAACGGCCAATCGCAGGGAAGCAGATGACAGAGAAATGCTATTGTTCTGCATCCCTCTTCTCAATACACCCGTTCAGTCCACTGAGCACTTCTCTTCTTTCCCTGTTCACTCCCAAAGCATATGAATGGGTTCTTTTCCACCCATAAAAGTTCTCAAGTGAGCTGATAGCCATCACCTTATACAACATCAACATTATTACACCTTTGAGAACCTTCAACGTAAACCCTATTTAAACTGATCGTTTATGATCCCAAATCATAAATAGAAGTCCTCAGAGTTAATCAGTTACCAGAAGGATGTTGCATTAAGGTGACAGGTTGGCACTGGCACCGGCAGTGGTCCGCAAGTTGTGAGGTAGAATATTAGCAAAGCGATCTTGGTCTTCAGTCCCTCCGGAGTAGGTGGATTGAATACCTTTAAATTGGGTAATAATGATATCTAGTATTTACAGCTCTTAGAAATGGCAGAAGTGCAGTATGTAGCTCTATATAAAAAGAACTTCTTATTAATGAACACAATCGATAGAAAAATCTAAATAAACTTTATTTTCAGTAAGTATTCCATAGTTTCCTAACATGAAGATGTAACCACCTGCACCAGTATGTTCAATTTATTACTTAAAATACCATTGTGAAACATAATATCGTAACAGTCCATCACATAAAAAGAAAACATACAAAAACAAATCTAACATCGATTTTAAAATATGAAAAACATGTTAAAAGATGTTTAAAAATATGAGTTGAAAATATCTAAGAATGGTCATTGAGATGTGTGTGTATGTGTGGGAGTCTCAGTCCACACCTAAAAATAAGCGCCACAATGTGAAATGTCATTAAGGCCTTAGAAGTTAGTGTGCAAATGCTCAGGTATCACTAATCTGATCTTTATAGATCTGCCCCAATTTTGCTCAACCCTTTTACCCACTAGCAAACAGTCTCCTGATGCTAGAGTTGCTTTATCAACGAGCCTGTATGCCTGCGGTACGTATGCGGTTTAAAAGCATACGACTCATTACACGATTAATGTAAAACTATTTGGTCACCAATGTGGAAATGCAAACCGGCCAATTTAACCCACTCTGTGATTGTAAATGTAAATGTCAAGGTACTTATAGAGCGCACTGTCACCAGACGGCCACCATGCGGTGTCGCCTTTGCGGTTTCCTGGCGCTGATACTCATACCGCTGTGGAACCCCTCCTGGCTTTCCCTGTGAAGTGTCCACTCCTGGGCACCCCTTGGGTGAAGCCAGGCATCCTTAGCGCTGTTGGGGCTGGTGTGGAGGCTAAGCAAGCTATTGCCCAGAGTTGCAGCGTGGGGCCCGTGATTAGAATAGGCACCGAGGCGAGAATAGACAGGTGCGAGGAAATTCAGCCCGAGCCCCACCGAGGCGGGAATCGAACCCTGGTCCCTGGCCAGAACTCTGCTTAAGGGTCTGCCGCTCTAACCATTGAGCCACACTCCTCCATATTCCTCCTGTATATTCTTTGTGTTGGAACAGATAGGCTTTGTTCGTCATCTGCAATCAACCAGTGTCCCCATAACACAGCTACCACTGCAAGCTCCTGGGTGATGTGGTGAGAACTGAGATACAAGAGTTACTAGCCTCATGATTGTGGTCTTCTTTTGATGCAGGACTTCTAGTTACATTGCATGGAAGTGGGCACTCTTCTGCAATCCTTTTGTAACGGATCTTCCAGAACTTGTTTCATTGGTGTGTTGACTAACCATCTATTCCCCATCTGAATGTTTATACTTTAATTGAGGTCATCTACTGACTTCAAATTCGTCTTTCGCTTTTATTACTGCTTCTGTTTTTGACAAAAAACTCATGGTAGCTGCAGCATTTCTCTAGAAAGCTTCCTGGGACATAACCGAAGGATGCATTTACTAGTTAGGCAGGTATCCAAATACTGTTAATCAGACACAGTGTAACCTGTGCAAACTTAAGTTATGTCTGCATTAATGTGGTGCTCATCACGCCAAGTGGCAAGAGTAATTACTGTCACGTTCTTGTACATTGTGTATGGAAGGCTACAAGAAATGAAACTTCAATTTTTTCCCCATCATGTGTACTCTCCAATGCAGAAAGCTACCTAAATCTGCATAGTTGTAACTTTGCATCTTAAATCTTGTACGATTTTGGAAATCAATCATCTCATGAAATATCTTCTGCCACAGAAGAAGTCGGAGTTCTTGCTATATTTTTATTTTTGTTTCATTAAAAAGTATCCAATAAAATATTCCTCATATGTGGAACCTCATTTCTGTCTCCAACGTACAGTTTATGAAAACTTTCTGACTCACCAGTCACTTTTTACATTGCACAGTGTTAGACCTGGCATCATTGGCATGAGTCTCTCCTCCATTTTTTTCTGTTGGCCTCCTCTGTTTACGATGTTTTTACTGGAATATTGCTTTGGGCACTGTGCCACTGCTGATCAGTGCCACAGTGCAAGTGCTCCCTATGTTAAATTGATACATTGATTGGTGTTACCATGATTGGCTTGGTTGACTTACTGTTCAGACCCTAGTCTAGTGCACAGCGTGTGCCAAAGGCATGTAAGTTAACTGCTGCTGGTGGGCTCGCAGCACTGGTTGTGCCACCCAACAGAAGCAGCTTATAAAATGTGTCCCAGGCCTGCCATCGCAGAGCCTGCGTGCAGTCCCTGACTGCCATGTCGACTTGGCCAGGAAACCTACTTGCCAGTCTCTAAAACCTTCACTTTGCCACATTTCAGACACCTCTATGGTAGGTCCTAGGGCTAGGTGCATCATTGGTAAAAGGTAGGTCATGCCCTGATGTGTGTGGCATGACCTAATAGTGAATTACAGCCATTTTCGTTTTTCACTATTGAAGGGCTACCTGCCTCCCATAGGCCAGAATGGGCAGACTGATTATTAACTCCATTATAATCTATCTGACTCAGGGAGCATGGTAGCAGGTCGAGTTTAGTATCCCTGAACTCAGAATTTAATAACACACCCTTTAGGATGGATGGTTTTTAAATTCTGTGTTTGAAAATAGCCCTTTTAGAAAGTGGCTATTTTCTTGTCCAACTATCCACCGGTCTCTGCTGGTTTGGTGTGTGTGTCAGGGGCTGGGTGGCTCCAGAGGTCTGAATGAGTCAGTGTGGGGTGAATGAGGCATCTACACTTAGAGTGGTGGAAGAGTAGTCCCTGATAGCCTGCCCTGCCTGACACAATGCTGGCTCCACCTCCTGCCGGGCGACTGATAGCCCTGCCCCTGCCAGTGACAATACTGGCTCCACCTCCTGCTGGGCGGCTGATGACCCTGCCCTGCTCAGTGAATAGGCCAGGTGCCTCGGCCTGGCAACACCCACAACAAACCTAGGATGGGGGGAATTTCCCTGCGTGGACAAAGGGAACAAAGCAGAAAAGGGGTATAAAAGAAGGACCCCTGAACCAAAAAACTTAGATCACTTCTGACAAGGAAACCTCTACCAAGGACAAGAAGCCTGCTGATCCAAGGACTTGCCTCCCCCTTCTGCCAGTGTGCTGTTTGCTGGGGGGAACCTGAAGCTTCTTCTTTATGTTTGCCAAGGGACAAGGAGAGAGGAACATGGTGTGTACACTCAAGCTTGCAAGAAAATCTCCAAGGGCTGGAAGAGTGCCAGCCTCCTGTTGAAGTCACAGGGCCAAAGGACTTCACCCTCTGCTGGATTACTAGTTGCTGGAACGTGTTGTTTCCAGTACACAGGGGAAATCTGCAGTCTCGACGTCGCCGGCCGCCGCCGAATCCAGCTCGACATCGTGAGTAACGGCTCCAGTGTTACGAGCCTTCGACGCCGGCCTCCGGGCCCGATCGACGCCAGTAGCGACGCCAGTGAGTAGTGAGTTTGGCTCCAGCTCCAAGTGACCCCGTCTCGACGCCGGTATCAACGCCAGTGAGTAGTGAATTCGGCTCCAGCTCCAAGCGACCCCGTCTCGACGCCGGTGCTGATCGCATCGACGCAACGCCCTTCTCGACACCGTGAGCGCTGCTCCGGCCCGACACCTCTCGACGCCACTGCGGACCGCCCCGAATCCGAGGCACGGTCGACGCCGACCCCTCGACGCCGTGGATCATCATTTTCTTCATTCCAAAGTTACTGTGTTTGTGGGGTCTGTTGCAACTCCAGGCTCGACGTAGCGCTCCTCGCGGTCGATGCCAAACCTTGGGAATATCGTAAACTCGACGTCGTGTGACTCCTGTGGGGGGTCACATTGTTGCCAAGAACTGTGTGTTTCAGAAGAATACTTACTTTTGTTGCTAAAGAACTATTTCCTAAGAAGAAACTTTACCTGAACTATTATTTTTCCTTCCAAAGAGTATTTATTAAGATTGTGGTATATTTTTGTCGTTATTTGGTCTTGTGCTAAGCCTTATATAAAAATACTATTTTTATAATAACTCCTGTGTTGTGTCCATTTGTAGTGTATTCACTTTATTACTGTATGTGGTCATAAATGCTTAACACACTGCCTCTGAGATAAGCCTGTCTGCTCTGCCAAGCTACCAAGGGGGTGAGCAGGGGTGATCTGAGTGTGTAATCCCCTTGCCCTGACTAGAGATGGTGGGTCCCTATTTGTCAGAAGTGTATACCTCTGCCAACTAGAGACCGCCGGTTCTAACACACGGTAATAGCCGAGGAAGCAAAAACATCTCACGCGAGAAGCACTTACTTCAAAAACCCGCACAACGGTGGACAGGAAAAAATGGGAGGATACCAAGAATATATAAGGGCATATTATTATTATGTAGAAATTGTGAATGATAAAGATGGTGTAAGATGAGGAGAAAGCTCATCTGAATAAATTAGTATAATTTCGAGACTATGAAGCTAATTTTGTGATAGATGGTTATGGTAGGATCCAAACTACACTTCTGGAGTAGTGTGGTAACATTTATGTAGTAGGTTATGGCATAACAAAAGGGGCGGTCTTGGAATATTTATCCCAACTTCCGCTACAGTGAGTGCCAGAACAAGAGGCCTGATCTCTGAAATCTCCTTTTTTCCGAAGAGAAAAAGTTGCAGTTCAGAGCCAGTCTAGCAGTAAGGTGTGCGGGAATCATAGAATATCTTGTGATTTTTTAAACAACTTTTTCTTGCTGAAATGAGTACACTGTGATATTGACTACCATTGGAAAGTGAGGGAGAGTGCCATGCTGTTTACAACCAGGATTAATCATTAGGTTCTTAAAAGTGGGTAGGAAGCTTAAGATACAAGTTTGTATTGTCGACTTCTGCCGCTGAATGCAGATTATAAACAGGGCCACTGGAATTAAGGGATAGGAGAGGGCCAAATTATGCGACAGGGTTGAGTAAATTATGCAGCAAGAAAAGCAGATTATGCGGCACAATTTGTAATTGCATTACTTCATTATTTTTAAACTCAATAACACTCTCTGGACATTGGTTGCACTTCTTTGGTACCAGTTTAACACCCAAATATGGCAATAAGCAAAAGAAAGTTAACCAAACCAGCTTTGTAACAGGCCTTCCATTGCACTGCAACATGTGTCATCACATTTTTCGTTTCTTTTGAACCATTTGACTTGAAACAAAACATATTTGTTCAAATCTGCAGATTATGCAGCAGATGATGGATTATGTAGCAAATGTGGCAAATCTCTAATTATGCAAAAATTGTCTCAGCCACACAATGACATAATCTCAGTGGCCCGATTATAAGTTATTAGTTAAAGCTCTTGCTGTTAGAATTACAAATCAAGCGCGTTCTCGTCCATAAAAAACAAAAAGGATTCATACATGGTTGCCATCTCAGTACAACACTAATTATATGGTGGAAGCAATTGATGTATTTTTCTAGAAAGCAGAGTCTAGTAACAATTATATTATTAGATGCCTTTGACCTCATGAACTGTTAATGTCATTTTACCATTCTTGAGTGATTCATCTTTCTTTCCCAACTCATGAGTCTATTCACCTGTTTATAGGAAGATTCTGAGCAGCCTCTTCTGGGTAGAGCCTGTTGTGAAGGCAGAGCTAAAGTTGCTGAGGGCACCGAAAAGGGCCACCCACTGTCACCAATGTTATTTGCATTGTTTTCAAACATCTGGCTGTAACCATATGTTTTTGTTTTTTTTAGAGTTTTATATAGCGCGAACTTGACCCGAATCGGGTATTAGAGTGCTTTACATGAGCACCAGTTACGTTACATGAGGAAACACATTCATTTTTGTTAGGCACGGGGAGATTAAGTGATTTGCCCAGAATCACAGGATGTTCAGTGTCATTGCCGAGACTCGAACCCAGTTCCCCAAGTTCGAGGACGATCGCCCTAGCCGTTAGGCCAACTCCTCACCCCAATGTGCTAACAAGCAGATTTGTCCTCCCTTTCTCATATGTCAGCTACACCTAAATTGTATGTTGAGGACACAATTCAGTTTCTTAAGTCTCATAAGCAAAATACCGTCCATCTATTTGAGTGAATTAATTTCTTTATGGAAAAAGATGGTTAAGAGTTGCCCGTTTGCTGAAAAAGGTTTCTGTATTAATACGTTTGCATAACAACGACATTACAGTATTAAATGCCAATAATCAAGCCATGAGAGTAAGGGTACATCAAAGCACCATGAACTACATCCTAAAATTGGGGATGTAATCCTGGATAAAAGAATAGTCCAATGCCACGGCACCAAAGACTTCATGTATCATGACACCTTTCCAGTCAATGCAGCACAATAGCATTTTAGTCACATACTGTACTGTGGGATCTCGTCTCCTATCAACCAATAATATAAAAACACATCTTGGGGGTACTGGGTGAGTCTCCCCCAACATCTGCAAGAGCGATAAAGCTGCCACATTTATAAAGATTGCTCCAGCCTAGGAAGCCAAGGTAGGCCACCATGTAATTGTTTTAGCCTAATGTGTCACTGGTCAATCAACCAGTCAATCAATCAGTAGATTTGTAGAGCACTTCTTGTCACCTGTGAGGGTATCCAGGCGATGTCAGGGTCCAGTTGATTAACCAAATAGCCAGGTCTTCAGGGACGCTTGGAGCTCTGTAAGAGGTGGGGAGGTCCGAAGATGAAAGGGAAGCTCGTTCCATGTCTTTACTGCTAGGTAGGAGAAGGATCAACTTCCGCTTCTGCTATCTTGGATTCAGGGGGTGAGGGTTAGAGAAAGTGAAGCAGAGTGGAGGTGTCTGGTGGGCTGATGGACGATCAGGCGGTGGTTCAAGTACGCAGGTTTGCAGTTGTGGAGGGCCTTGTATGCGTGGGTCAGGAGCTTGAACTGCCATATTTTCTGTACTGGGAGCCAGTGAAGTTACCTGAGGTAGGGGCTGATGTGAGTTAGTATAGGGAGATCCGGAGGAGTCTGGCTGCATGGTCTGTATGGTCTGTTGTTGTCGGAGGAGGTGAGCTGCTATCCCTGCATAGAGAACATTGCGTCCAGTCGGCTGGAGATGAGGGCCTGGGTGATGATGTGCCTTGAGCTATGGGGTAGCCATTTGAATATCTTCTGCAGCATGTGGAGGATGAAAAAGCAGGAGAAACTGAGTTGACCTGAGTCATCATGGTAAGCTTGTTGTCCAGATGATGCCTAGGTTCCTAATGTGTTCATTGGGGTTAGGGGTAAGTCTGAGTTCTGAGGGCTACCAGGATGCGTCCCATTGGGAGCTTTTGTTTCTAAAGATCAGTACCTCTCTCATGTCTATCTTGAGCTTCAGGCAGTTGTCCTTCATCTTGTTGGTGACGTCTGTCATGCAGTTGTGGAAGTTTGCCTTGTTGTTGGTGGTGTCTTCGGAGAGGGGCAGAATGAATTTAGTGTCGTCGGCATAGGATATGATGTTGAGTCCGTGGGTTTTGACGATGTTGGCCAGAGGCGACATTTCAGTGTTAAAGAGGGTGGGACTGAGCAAGGATCCTTGGGGTACTCCACAAATGATTTCCCTGGGTTCGGAAGTGAAGGCAGACTTTTTAAATTCTTCTGGTGAGGAAAGAGGCAATCCATCTGAGATCAGTTCCTAGGATGCCTATGTTGCGCAGCCGTGTGAGGAGTGTGTGGTGGGAGACCATACCGAAGGCTGCCAAGAGGTCTAGGAGGATCAAAGCTGCAGTCTCTCCTCAGTTGAGTAGGGTTCGGACAATGTCAGTAGCCGCGTTGAGGGCTGTCACAGTTCTGTGGTTACTGTGGAATCCAGATTGGGAGGAGTCGAGTATGAGGTTCCCTTCCAGATGTGAGGAAAGTTGTCGGTGCATTGCTTTTTCTAATACTTTGGCCGGAAACTGGAGCAGGGGGATCAGTTTGTAGTTGTTGAGTTTGCTGGGGGTCTGGCTATGAGTTCTTTCGTAGGGCATTGACTTCTGCTTGTTTCCAGTCTTTGGGGAAGGTGGCAATGAGGTGTTCAACAAGGTTGAATGTGGCTGATTCTGACTTTACCTAGGTTGAAGATGTGGTGAGGGCATGGGTCGGTTGGGGCCCCTGTGTAGACTGAGTTCATAATGGAGGCTGTGTCCTGTGGGGTGAGATGGCTCCATTTGATTAGTTGGATTTCTGTGATGGTATCGGGGTCATTGTGTTGCTTGAATACGTTGGTGGCTTTGAGCTGGGGTTTGAAGTTTCTGTAGATGTTGGTAATATTGTTGTGGAAGAAGTTTGCAAGTTGTCGCAGAGTTCCTGTGTGGGGTTAGTGTTATTTGTTGCAGCTGAGGAGTTGGAGAATTCTTTGACAATGTTGAAGAGTTCTTTGCTGTTATTGGAGCTTGATTCAATGTGTGAGGCTAGGGCCTTTTTATTCGATTCTCTCAACTATTTGTCAAACATTTTTCAGCAGGATAATAGTTTGCTGTCTCTCTTTATGTGGGCAAACAATCATCGTCTGCAAAAAATATCTGTGCCAAATTAAGAAGAAAGTTTATCATTAGTCAATTTAAGACTATGCCATCAAACAGTATTTGCACATTATGCCTCTCACTATTTACTACAAAAGACAATCATTTATTTGGTAAAACAGTTTGAGAATAATGGCTGCGTAAGAAGCATTAGACCTACCATGCTTATTAACTACTCCGAAATGTTCGAAGAAGGAACAATATAAGTTTATTAGCTTTTTATAGCAGACAGTATGCTTTATAATATCAACTTAATTTCAGTGCAATCCACAAATAAACGAAACCAGAGCTCATTCTTGTCCTTCGATAAGCTGTTTGAGGATGAAAAATCCATGTCCATATGCAGCAATTCAAGTGTGGGCTCCTTGAGATATAATTTGGGGAATTATAGCTAGCCGGGAATTGAGACTGCAATGCAAGGATATGAACTTCAAATATGCCCTCCAGGGGAAAATCTAGTGTCACTTCCGGGTTGCCGCATAGACTTCTGGGGTAAGACCAGCGGCTTTTTGCAGTCGACCAAGTTGGCACCTGGCCTCTCAAATTGTACCTTTGCTGTCTTTCTCCTCCCCCCTTTATCCTTTCTTCACTTCTAGTTTTGAGAGGTGCTTGTGCTGAGACACACTCCATGTTCCACTGCCTCCTGTGTGTGCAGGCTCCTGTCTTGCCCTTAAGACCCTGGTTTCCTGGGCTGCAGCGTTGTTATCTAGGTACTCTTTGCTGGCTAATCATCATTATTGATAAAGTGATACCATTTTTGCTGTACAACCTTTACTCCTTTACCTTAAAGTCCTTCTGAGGGGGTTCCAAATATACATACCTGTGATTATCTGAACCAGTGAAGGAGTCATTATCCTGTGTGTGACCAGAGGAAAGGAAAAGTTACGCTGTGCCTCTCTTTCTTTGACCCCTACTGTGCTGGAAAGTAAGGGAATCCTGACAAATCCAAGTTCCAGAAGCCATTTCTGGGCAGTGTCCGTGACCTGGCCAACCCAGGGAAACATGCTGAATGTGTCCCGGTGTCATTTTCTGACACCGGGACTAATTCAGCACTGCCCGCATGTTGTCTGAATTTTCTTTGAAGGAGGAACATGCAGGTAGCAACTGGGCTTTCTTTTTTCCATTTCCAGCTGGACCCAAAACATAGCCCCCAACTAAAGGGTTATCAGTCTTTCCTTTGTTTGAGTATCACTGGGGTCGGAGCCTAAAACCTAGATGAAAATACAATGAAAGGAAACAAAGGCTGACAGCTTAGCATCACTTCATAAGAAAAAACACATGACAGGGAGGCAGCTTTTTTTACTTTGTTCAAATCCCCATGTAAGGAATGTGCTGGAACTATCAGAAAGCAAGATTTATCTGTGTGTTTGAGTAATTACACAAATAATGATTTAAATGTCACATACTAATGGCCATTTAATTGTTTCTAGTGCTACTCATCCCAGTGTGGGTGTCAGAGTGCTTTACATCACACACAGAGACACTATAAATCAAACAATTCTGGGAATAAATGTACAGTAAATGTTATTTAAGAAAATGAGGGTTATAAGGTGTAGGGTTCACATATCGTTCATATTTGCAGACATTATAATCCCCTCAAAATTGCTGGGCACGCAAAGATCTCTGCACTAGGTGTCTTAACCTTGTCAGATATTTTAAAATGCAGTCTCTTTGTGACTAATTAAGTGAGTTAGATCAGATTACTTTCACATTTGTCCATGTTCCCATTTTTTTGCATTAGATTTTTTTAAATACGTGTATAACTTTACCGTAAGACTCTGCGTTTCATGACTCCACCCTGGGGACTTCACCCCCTTTCCTCTGCCGTACTTTGGTCCCCAATTTATAGGTTCACAGAGTGAATTTTTTCCAATTTCAGCACTGGACCCTTCCCTTATTTTCTCCTACTTCCTGACTCTGCCACTTGCCGCAGCATCAGGTGTAGGGTATGTACAGGCTGTTGTCAGCAAACCCCTGACAAATAGATATTGAGGTACTCAGAACTAAAGCATCTAACTTGCCTGTGGTGTCATGCCAGCATCCGGCATGTAATAATTCATAGACACTCTCACCTTTCCTATCATGAATATGATAAGCACGCCTTTCTAAGAAGGACTTCTTTCCTGACTTCTAAACTAAAGCAACAAGAGTAATTAGGCGTGTTAACGATTGTCACATGGTCACCGATCAGGCAATCGGGGTTCAGACCTATTACAGGTACAGAAACCAGACGTGTAAGCATTGGGGAATAGCTCCTCTCCTTCCTGTACAAAGTCCAACTACCATTTCTCATTCTCCTTAGAATAAAAAAGGGTTATGTTTGATCTTTAGTGGTCATTTTGTGCTGCACTTCACGTGAGTACAAGAAAGTTACCATTTGTGTTACCTAGAGGAAGAGTTGTGGGTGCATCTTTAAACGCAAACATAGATTGGCATGGCGACATTAGGCCTTGTGGCGGATGTTAGAGTAGGCAAGAGAGCAGGAGGATTACATTGAATGCAATGGTGGGAGATGTGCTAAGAGCGAAGCTGAGGACTCATAGTCGCAAGTGAAATCATGCTTCCCTGATACAAAGGAAGTGGAGAATGTAAACGATGATGCAGTTGTTTGTTATGAAGGTGAAGTTTGCAATATGGAAAAATTGATGATTGTCCACAAAGACATTGTGTGAGAAACCTGGGATGCAAAGAAATCTGGAACAGTGTCACGTTATACGAAAAAATGAATGGGATATGGGGACTCCTGCATACTTGAAGGATTATGTACTTTGTAATAATGAATGTCATGTCTCCTACAACCTAAGACACACCTTGCATTTTGTTGTGATAATAATATAAGGATGGAAATAAGTTGGGTTTATGTTCTCAATAGATGTGACGATTGATGATGGCACATTCAGCATTATTTTCTATGAAGTGGTGATGTAGACAGTTCTGGTTTCTTGCCCGCAATTTGAGTACTAACTTTCTCTGGATAAAAACTGTCACGGGGTAGAGCTAACAGCAGATTTTTATATATAAGGAGAAAGGACCCCCTCCCGTACATTATAAGGATATTGCAGGTCACCTTGGAGTTCCATAACCATATATAGGAATGAGACAGAAGGCAGAGTTCCTTTTTAAGGTTATGGAACTCATTAGAGTTCCAGAACTCCTTCAGCCTCGTTCCTCTATATAGTTATGGAACTGCGAATGTGTTTGCAATATCTTTATTATGTACGGATACTTAATCCAATATAATACATGGTCATACCTTCATCTTTCCCACAAACCACTTAAAACCTTGGTGCGTAGCTCTTTCGTATGAATAGCGAGCATATTTGCAAACATGAAGAAAAAAACACAAAACCTCTAGTGCAAACTTAACACATCAAAAACTGTTAGATATTTGCTGTAAACAGGTAAGAGAAACAGTTCAGTACAAGTCTGTTTTCTTTTTTTTTTAAACTTGCAGTAGCTCGGAATGTGTAGAAACATGCAGAATGAGTCTAACTTTTCTCTATCAAAGAAGTACAAAAAATATAAATATTCTCTCTGTTTCTCTTTGTAAGCTATTAAAATAGAGCAGAAGAAAGAAAAGCAACATTTTGTTTTCCTTGCTTTAAACAGCTGCTTCAATTATGCTCCGTGACCTGACCTGCCTTTCACCTCGGTTGTTGCTCTAGCAGCAGGCATTGTGAGGTCAGAACACGACTGTAAAAAGTGATAAGATTCACATCTTTTCTTTATAACTAGCGACTTAGTGGACACTTGTCACCACTTATAAAGAAATTAGAGACTTGCATTTATATAGGGGCTACCGATTTCCATGTATTATTTCTTAAATAAATAATACTTATATTCAACTTTTGGAAGATTCAATATAATCCTTTCTCTATCCTGCATGATACTGAGTTGAGAATCATGTGGTGTGAAGACCTGAACACAAAACCATCCTTTGTGATTTCCTTCGAAGCAACAGCATTAAAGACAAAACTCTGGGAGTCGTTTTGAGTGATGAATTCCTGACTACAGCATTTACTTGAAAAGTGGACAAGTAAACATGTAGGCAGCTGTCTTTTTTTATAAAAGATTCTCCCATTGCTACAATCTTAACATTAGATGGAGTACACAAGAGCTTTGGTGGGTGTGCTTTTGGACTATTACAATGTCGGCCATGCAGAACCTGCATTTAAAGCTTTCTTTCAAAACCTTTATTTCGGCTCAGAGGCCATAACGCACGTAAAAACAGTACCCAAAACATGCCAGGCAGAATAAAATAAGCCAGTCAGCATCAAAATCGTTCATACCAATTGCTTTCCTCTTAAGTCTAGACAATAAATAATTTAGAAATGACATAGCAATTTTAAGTCCAACAACAGTAAGATTTGCTCCATCGGATTTTCAGGCTAAGAAATGTTAAATGATTTAAAAGGAGAATATTGCACATCAGGCAGCCCACCGCAAACTTGTAACTCCTGATGGACACTCATTTTTTGCCTAACTCTCCACATTGCCATCAGGTATCTGGATGGTGCAAAAATCAACCATTTACTAGTATCTGATCTCAGAATCCTAAGAGCCTCTTTGAACTCTCTAACAACCAGTTTCCAGCACAACGAGATTATCCAACCCCTCCTATTGCTCATATAGGCCGGGCAGAAGAACAAGTCATGCTCTACAGTTTTCTTGGGATCACCACAAGATGGACACTGCATGGCTTCTACCGTCAAAGCACATGCCCACTTTGCGGTAAATGAATGGATGGGCAAAGCCCCGTACTGGAATTGCAGGTACAGGTACAGGCACCCAGCTTGGGGAGGCTCTATTTCATCCAAAAACTCTTACTTAATAAAAATATCCTTAGCTTTGAGAAATTCATCGGCTAGTTTGCCACGTTTTGTCTGAATATGCAAAAGACACACTTTGTGCTGCCAATAGACTGATTTAATTTGTGTCTTAGAGAAAGCCCCTGCCGCACCACGGGCGTTCCACAGATCTGCTAACCCGATCTCCAGCAAGGTGGCTTTCACATATTTGACCCAGGGTATATTATAGGAGCCAGCATGAGTATTTCCTTCAGGCCCTGACAATATGATCGGAGCTCTCTCGTGCCCAAAATTCTCCTCCAATTAAGTAAGGGGCGCAGACCTACTTTATTAGATACAGCTTTGTAAGCACTTCACTGTATGCTAGAGAAGTCAAGAATCAAATTCAGAATTCTCTCATCTATCGACAAAGCCTTTTAGAGCAAAAATGTGCAGTTGATACAGAAGATAGCATCCAAATACATACCAGCTAGGAACTGCAGTCGGCTATGTCACACTTGTAATCATCAAAAACATAACAGAAAATACCTAGTAGTACAAGGGCCTGATGGACAGTCATTTGTGTTTTTTTCATACAAACGAGAGGTACAGAATGCAACACTGGAGCAGAACAGAATGTCGTCTTTTGCAATTTTGGTATTTTCCAGATATCATATTGTGTGGTCGATTCTAACCAATTTTTTCGCTCTCTTTTATTGACAAAAAAGCGACCATTTGTACCTTCCTTGTAGTTTGTTATATATGTAGCTTAAATCAAGTGAATATTTTGCATTAATGCAACAACCATTTACCTTGCCTCCATTCTCCTGCCTGGTCATTTTAGCAACTCTCTCTCTTTCTGCTTCTCCCCTTGATTCTTTATCCACCCTTCACCTCCACCATTGATACATGTCCTTTATGTTTTGATCTCCATTGGGTGTCTTTGACACACCATTATTTGTGCCTGTCTCTCCTCGTCACTAGCTCTCTATTCTCTGATCTTCATACCACTCACTGTTCTCTTGACCCTCCCTTCAGTACCATTAGGGAACTTGGGCTGTGGTGGTGTGTCTTCTACTTGAAATACCTTATTGTTAGGCCTGTCAACATTAGGGTGGTCTTCTCCCAAACCTTTTGCCTCCATCTCTCCTATTTTTGCCTATTTCGTTTATGCTGGTCTTAGAACTCTGTCTACTTTATTTACCACCGCTAACCAGTGCTAAAGTGCATGTGCTCACTCCTTAAAATAGGGAAACATTGGCTTATTCCCAATTGGCATATTTAATGTACTTTTAAGTCCCTATTAAAGTGGCACTACATGTACCCAGGGCCTGTAAACTAAATGCTACTAGTGGGCCTGTAGCACTGTGTATGCCACCCACTTAAGTAGCCTATTAAAACATGTCTCAGGTCTGCCATTGCAGCCTGTGTGTGCAGTTTTCAACTGCCATATCAACCTGGCAAAATAGAACTTTTGGCAGAGCCAAACATTCCTTTTTAATACATGTAAGGCACCCCTAGACTGCCCAGATGGCAAGGTTCAGTCTATTTGAAAAGTTGGACTTTTTAGTTTTACATGTTGTGATAGTGGAAAAACATTTGTTTTTTACTTTTGCAAGACCTACCTCTCCCATAGGTTAAAATTGGAGTTCACTTATTACATTTAATAAGATGTAATTCACAATTGGGAGCAGGTAACCAGTACATGTTTGGTGTCTTTGGAATTCAAATGAAAAATCCTCCTTTATGGTAAAGTCAGATATTACATTACAATTTCGAGAATGCCACTTTTAGAAATTTGGTATTTTCCTTCCATAAGCATTTAGTGCCTGTAGCCTGTCTCTGGGATACATGACTGTTGACAGTTGGGCTTTGTGTATTCCTCCTAGACAGCCACACACAATAGATGGCTTAGGTGTGCCTGGATGGGCCATCACTGGCAGGATGGGGGGGGGGCGGAGCTGGGCACAGCCCTACTTACACTTGAATAAGCTCCTGCCTCCACACAAAGGGCTTCATACCCCCCTGTAGTTAGTCTGGAGTCAGGGTGGGGAAGGCAGGACGCCTGTAGACTTCAAAGGGAAACCTTTAGAAGCTTCTCCCCACTTCATAGAAAGGCCCAGGTATAAATATTGGACCTCAGACACCAGCTCTTCATTACACTTCTGGACCTATGGATATTATGCCAGGAAGAATGGCTGCGGTGCTCAAGACTGGACTGGGAACTCAAAGCAGCCACATAGTAGTGAGCTAGTCTGACTACTAAAAGGGGATTTTGTGGGGGGTAGGGAGGTGCAAGTGTGAAGCATTGGCAGTCTCCAGGAGGCTGGAAACAAAAGTGAGTGAATTATGCTTCTTGCTGCCTTTGTTACTTGGGCCGATATTCCTCATCTGCCGCAAAACCAGCTCTCAGTAACAACACCGGCTCCTACCCTTCCAGCCTCTCCGGCAAATGCTAGATGCCAGGTACGGCCAGTCCGGCACTGGCTGTACTGCTGAAAGAAATGCCACTTTGCTGGACTGCTCCTCTGAAGGACTGCTGCCCTGCTGTACTGACCTGCTGACTGCTGCACTCTTGCCTGGGTGAGAAGGACTGCACCTGCATCTATTGAACTCAGGACCCCAGATTGACTCCAAGGGCTAGTTGGCTGGACTCCTGACCAGAGCCTCAGGGACAGAAGGTTCTATATCTTGCAGTCCCACTCACCTGATTTCCAGGTACTGCGGATATAGAGGTAGTCTGTCCTCATACCTCAGAGCTAACCCTCCACACTGACTGGAAAACAGACATGGGCGGTTAGCCATAAGAGGAAAGGCGGAAATGGAAATAGGAAGGAATTCTTCTGATGTGTTTCGGCTCACTCAAGGTACTTGGTAAAGGGTCCGCAGTCAGTGTCACAACGAACAGGGTAACGTTCTTAGGAAATACGTCCTTTAAAGAAAAACAAAACACAATGGGGGTGAGTATCATCTACAATCATACACACACCCAGAAGGTAGACTCAATCTGCCTTCACTCCAAAAAACGCCAGAGGAATCTGCTTACCCATATTATGAATATGCATCAAATACAACATAGGACTCCCATTAATCCATGGGAGTAATTCTGCAAATATTCCTATTTTCAGCATAGGAAAGTCGGTTCAGGACGTCAAGCCACATCCATGAGTACCAAAAAGGACATAAAGGAAAATGATGAGGGAAGAAGAACACAGTCTCATAGCCTCTAAGAGCTGTCTAAGTGTACAAGGGAGGGGCTGCAATTGGGGCTTACAGAGGGGTGACTCGCTAATGAAAGTTCGTGAAGCAAGCAACAACTCCTAATGAGGCAGACCAAGGCACATTGGCCTGGGGAGGGAAGGGAGGTATAACCACGAACAATGGATGCTTTTGCAGTCTTATGCTTCCGATGCGCCACGTAGAGTTGGTTTGATGATCCACAATGCAGGAGAAAGGTGCTCTGTTGGACCACCAGGAATATGAGACCCCAGAGGAGAAGGCAGGAAACAAGGAGGCTGGAGCCAGCGCTGGAGATCCTGTACACACGAAGGGGGAAATGAAGGCAAGTGTCCATGTTACGTAGCACACCATTGAAATAGAACACGCCTCTGATCACATGAAGGCTGCGCCTCCAGTCACGTGATGGCTGCCTTCCGTACCACTCATGAGTTTTCGAGTAAGCGACTGAATAAGGAAATGAAAGGAGACTGAAACAACAAGATGAGACTCAGAATCCCAATAATCCCCTGGGGGCACCCCCAAAACACCTGGCCTAACATCACCATAAAAACGAGGCACTAGTCAAACAAAATTGTCACACTGTATCACCTAGTAAAGCCCCATAGTTAAGCCTCAGTGTGCTGTGCCAAGCTACCAGGGGGATGCGCACAGGCTAATTTAGAGTTTGCTTAACCCTGACAAGGATTGTGGTTTCTGTTTGAGTAGGGACGTACCCCCCCTCAACCAGCTACCCAATTTCTTACACTTCCCTAGATGCTTTGCAGTATTTTAGCTATCTCACGAAGATGCTTATCTCAGGATCCAACTGGAAATCCAGATGTACTTCAGTAATTCTTTGCCCACAGTCACCCATAAGAACCTTGGTACTATTCTGTCAATGATAAAACGGCGACCTGGATCTTGTGTCACCTTTCATCTATACAAACAATGTAGCACCGGTGACAAGTTAATACCATATGCAGATTTTCTTATTGCTGCCATATCATATATATGCACTTCTCCATTTATGGATGTCAATGAAGATGACTGCTCAAACTGGTTGCCCCTCTGCCCTTCTTCAAGTATTCATAACTTACTCAAATAGCATTGTTTGCTTTGTGCTCCTTTGAAAAATTAACATTTTTGCAAACCTCTAATAAATCAATAAAATTCTGCAAATTCTTTTTGAATAAATATTTACATCTAGCTGCTGGAAAATATGGCAAATGGGAGTCTGCTAGTGTTATTTATGATTATGAACTAGGGACTTGGTGTATATATAAACTAGTTGCAAGCTGTCGCAAATTGTGCACCACCATTTTGTGACCAATAATATATTTTGCAAACAGACCTAATTGCCAGTAGGTTGGTACACAAAATAATCAAGTGAAGGGGGTAGCAGAATGGCCTGCCAAATTAATGTTTTTTAGGCAGGTCTCAATTTGCAACTCCATGTTTAGCTACAACCAAAAGGATGGTGGACTGCAAGGGACAGCAGCCCACCAACCCCTGTAATTGCATTCCGAAGCATACACATATTGTTATTTTTCAAAAGCAGTCCGAGTTCCTTATAGGAACCTTTCGTCTTTAAAAAAAAGTTTTCCATTTTGGAAAATTTCATTGAAAGAAGGCAGTGGTCTCCTGAACCACTGCCTACTCCCTCTGAAGCTTCCACCATGAATCCTAAAGGAGAAGGGGTACAAAGACGACCATTTCATCCACTTTTCGAATCAGTTCCCACCCCAACTTGGGATTCAGTAATTGATCAATTGTTTGTGACTGGGAGTAAGGCCGCAACCCACGGATACATAGGCTACCAAATCGTAATATGGAAGAAACACGTGTAACGCGCCCTTCCGAAATGTGATTTGGATTTAGTAAGGATATCTGAACCCAGTTGGTGAATCGGAAAAACTTTTCGATATCACGAAATCGGGAAGGTACAAAAGTCAATGGGTTTTGTGGTCTCAAACCCTTGTTTGTTTTATCCAGTCAGAGGTTGAGTGACCTCAACCACCTTTTTATATATCTGGCTGTAGGTTCCTTTTTCCCTTAGCTTGGGTTGCTATTGTATGTATTCAGGCTCATTGAACCTGTATGCTTTAAAGGTGACAATCATCTTTGCCACCTACGTATTTACATTAATATTCTTACTATGTCCTGTTTCTGAATTAACTCGTTAAAGTGTCCTTGTGTTATGCAAATAGGACACAATGATGCTTTCCAGTCTCCGAGGCTCAGTCAGTCTTCTCACGTAGGCTATTGTAAACATATAATTACTTGAGATGCTCATTTTTATTTTGATGTTAAATGTATTGTGCTTAGTACTTCTACTCATTGACATAATGGGGCACGTGTAACCTGGCTTGCATATAAATGTTCTCATCTGCATACGGGAAGCCTTTGTATATTGAAATAAAATGAATGGATTATCCCTCCTAGCAAGGCCTTGCACAAAGACCTGATTGAGAGCTGCATGCATAGGAATGTTTAAACCTTCTTGGCACGCGGTTTATATGTCAAATGTGTGCCACGTTCCCAAAACCTTTTCAGATGCCTAGTGCAAGACACAATTGCCGAATCTGGGCTTTAGGTGACCAATCCCGTTTACGAATCTTTTTCCTTGGACTTTTCAGCTGGAATATTCCCTCGGGGTGTATACAGCGTTAACTGTTTTTGAAGGACCCTGTACTTTCCTCTTTACCACTCCTTTCCTGCCGTTCCCTCTTTGTTTTCATGGTAATTCTTGGCAATTGCCCAACATCAGCCATTTTCACAACCACTGATATTTTTGATTAGTACTGCTGCTCCACCAAAACAGTTTCTAGACAGCTGCCTAGTGGATGACTGTTTGCTCCTAGTAGGACCAAACCCCTCCCAGCTGCTAGGAGAAGAGAGACAACATCGCTTTGAGTGGCTACATAGGAGATGTGGCTAGCTTGTGTAGCCATTACTGCACACCAAATTAACTCTAAGGATTGGTTTACCACCTTATGTCTCTGCCAGGAGATCTTCTTTCTACTGATAAGGTTATTTGTAAACACTTTGTAAAATGGAAGTATTTGGTCTGATGCTTTTGAATATTATTGCCATGGAGAGGTTACATCTGCAGACCTGTGGAAGTGCTTTGCAGTGGATCTAGTTCTATGGCTTTTTCTCTGGGCTAACGTGGCACATTTGAACAGGGCCTTGTAAAAGAGGACCACAGTTTCCAAAGCGATCCTGTGTATAAGATCAAGCCAGCGCAGTACACTCAATGTGAGAGACTAGCTCCAACATTTTCACTCAACCATTGACAAACTGCTAAATTATGGCTTTATTTAGTTTGGGCCCATAACTCTCACTAATGGGCCCTCATTTTGAATGCCAGAGATTTCGGCCGCTGTGAACACCAGGAGAAAATATGTGTGAATTTGTGTGAAAACACCTATTCTTGTATTACAAACAACATGTAACTCCAATTATTTCCACCTCCCACCCCTGGAATTATCGAGACCCCTGGTCACAATAATTCTGGATCACAGAAATAACCAGTTTGATCCAGTGGCGTAACGATAATTGAGGCAACTCATAGTGAGAAGGAGAGCTGTGGCAGAGCAGCTAGAGTGCCTGACTCCTGATCGCGGGGCTCATGGCTCGATCCCCGGCGGCAGCCCAGCACCATGTAACTCTGGGCAGTAGCTCACTTAATCTCCCTGATGTCCCTCAGTGCCCTGAGACCCTTGGGGTGAGTAGTTTGCGCTTTACAAATACCGGATTTCTGATTTTGGATTTCCGATTTATAGCGAGGCCCATTAAGAGGTTTAGCACTCCTAAAGAAAATGTGCCTACTCTGGAGATAACGTGAGTGCCCAGTTTGTTCATGCAAGATGGTAGTTTTCTTTAACAGCTTGAATTCAGTAGAAGGCAATGATTTATTTGTTATCCTGAGACTTTTACATCAGGAAACAAGGCATTAGCAATGTCCTGTCGGCTGTTCTCAAAGCCAACTATCAGAATCATTTACTTCAGTTCACATTGCCCCATTACATTGAGGAACCTTGCTTTGCTCTCTCCATTTCCAAACAGGCCGTCATCACCCGCTCTTGTCACGGTCTTGACTCCTGCTTTGGATTCCTCTATTTCTTGGCTTCAACAGTCTAGTTTTCACAGATTCAGGCTGACAGAGTTATGGGGGACCCTTCCTATTAGTAACACAACAAGAGCTAGGGGGAGGTCCAAGGGAGAGGTTTAAAGACCTGCAGGTTGTGTTTCCCTCAATCACTAACACAATAACCACAAAACAACCTGGGTCTGTGCAGAATCAAAAAGATAAACCAGGAGACAATACTCTCAGCTGTTCTGACATCTCTTTAGGAGAGAAACCCTTCTAGAACAGGACCCATCATTCACAGAAGGTGGTTATTTGTCATCATTTGGGTCTGTGATTCTCAGAGTGACGAACCTAGTCTAGACATATTGACCAGGGAGCGCACAGAGAGAACGCAAAAAAGGGGGTTGCTGTCAGATCTCAATACGTGTCAAAACGACAGTGTACCCAAAGGTTGTGAAGGGGATCCTAGAAAAAGCAGCACTAAATAATAATTGGTGAAGATAAAAATGACTAGAGGAAATCAAATGTTCTTTATTAGCAGAGTGCCCCTGTCATAATTAAAAAGCAGTATGGCAACTTAGCAAAAATTCTTTATCATTATGCTATTGTCCATATTAGTAGGGTCGACATGTTTCTGCCCAATTTGATCTATAAGTATAAGGTGAGGGCGCAACCCAATGATTATGGGTAAGTGCAACTTAATTCAATTACTAAGTGCTTTTAAGCATTACTGAATGCTTTTATTGAGTCATCTAAGAGAATAGACCAATTGCTGAATCTAAGTACACCAGGAGATATGTTACCACTAACTGTTCTTTTTGTTCCCCTAGGTATCCGGTTCACGATATCTTGAAATTCAAGAATTGACCGGTGCGGTAGGATTTTCATTTTAAACCAATTTCATTTAAAATAATTTTTTCACTATAGCAGCAGCATCTAAGGTCCTGAGGAAAGCCCAGATACTTATAGATCAAATTGGGCAGAAACATGTCGACCCTACTAATATGGACAATAGCATAATGATAAAGAATTTTTGCTAAGTTGCCATACTGCTTTTTAATTATGACAGGGGCACTCTGCTAATAAAGAACATTTGATTTCCTCTAGTCATTTTTATCTTCACCAATTATTATTTAGTGCTGCTTTTTCTAGGATCCCCTTCACAACCTTTGGGTACACTGTCGTTTTGACACATATTGAGATCTGACAGCAACCCCCTTTTTTGCGTTCTCTCTGTGCGCTCCCTGGTCAATATGTCTAGACTAGGTTCGTCACTCTGAGAATCACAGACCCAAATGATGACAAATAACCACCTTCTGTGAATGATGGGTCCTGTTCTAGAAGGGTTTCTCTCCTAAAGAGATGTCAGAACAGCTGTGAGTATTGTCTCCTGGTTTATCTTTTTGATTCTGCACAGACCCAGGTTGTTTTGTGGTTATTGGACCCCTCCTATTAGCCAGGATGCTGCTGACACAGGAAAACACCTAGTAGATAGTGCCTTCCAGAAGGAGCCCCAAGGATTAAAATTGTCCTGTGCTAAAAAGCTACAAAAACAGTCCGCAAAGGCTCTTGAAAGCTGAGATGATTTGACCCCAGAAAAAGCCAATTGGTGAGCTTGAAATAAGAAGGACAGATGGAAGCTGTCACCATCATGACCAATGAACCAGAAAAGGCAAGGAAAGGAGTAGAAGTCTACTGGATCGCAGGCGAATAGAAGAAGGGAAATGAGCAAAGATTCTCAAAGAGTCCAGGAGCAAGGAACCCGAAGGACCACTAGTCGAAGTGTATAGATGCAAAGAGTAGAACGAGTCACCTTCTTTTTATAGGTCAGGAAATAGGAAGTCATGACGTCTGATATTGATTTGGAAAAGACTTTCATTAACTTTGCTGGGCAGTGTCCATCTTAGGCTGAGATAGATATTACATTCCTCAATGACCTCACAAAGGAACTCTGGGAGGGAGAAGGCAAAGCAGGCTCTTTGTGAGGTACTCCTCTGTAGGAAGGCCCCCAAAGAGAAGAATGGCACAAGGGAAGACCACACCAGTGAGTCGGCCACTGCCAGGTAAATCATAAAAGGGAATATGGTGACCCGCCACACAGAGAAGGAAAGGTTTCTTGTCCGCCTAGTACATAGTCCCTGTGAATGGGCCGGGTGGGACAGCAGCTGAACTGGGAGTTGTAGTAGTGAGATGGCAGTATAACCCCATACTGAACCTCCAGGTTTATCTGGAAATTGTCTGGAGAATCAATATATAAGAACTGGGACATGAACAGAAGATGCATCTTCCAAGGATCTTTTAATAGTTGGCTAGCCCTTCCTATGGACAAAAAACTGCAGCATATTTCTAAGGATCCAGGAATCACAAATCTCTTACAATTCAAATGTTGGCTCATTGTTTACCAAGACTGGTGAAGGCAAAGAAAAACGACGTTGAATCTAAATGATATGATTTCAATTGGTAACTAAAGTTTGAAAGACATTGGAATAATGAATGATCTGAAAGGATCTATTGAACCAGGGTTTAAATTTAGTAAAAGAAAAATGAGAAGGTAGGATCTTCAATGACAACCAGACCTTATCTCCAATCTTAAAGGAAGGAGAAGGATTGCGAGGGACCTTGGCATCATCCTTCATCCTTTCTTTGGAACCTTGAAGACTAGAGTGAATTTTATGTCTAACAATTTGTAATTGTTTAATGAAACTGGTGATGTCAGGTACTATGTTTACACCTTAAAACCCAGAAGGAAAAGTTCTTGGGTGAAGCCTTTGAAGACAAAAGAATGGAGAGGTCTAGGTAACACTGTGAATAGAGTCACTGGGAAATGTAGCCAGAGCCAAGAATGAAGACCAATCACTTAGTTCAATTGCTTAGTAATCAATTACAAAAGCATCAAAGATATTGCTCTAAGCATTGATTCAGTCACTCAGTCTGAATGTTGGTTCGAAAGTGATAACTAGAAGACAATGTCACTTCTATCTGCAGAGATATGCAAAAGGACTTCCAAAAATGAGAAATATACCTTGATCAGAAATATTTATATGGGCCAACCCATGCAATCAAAATAATGATTGCAAAAAATTCCCCCAAAGTCTTAGTCATAGGTAATTATTTCAAGGCCTAAAATTAGCCACCTTGGAGAAAGAATGAATGGTGACCTTAATAACCCAGGTCCACTCAGATGGTGTTAAGGCTGAAATGTAATTAGTGGAGATAAAGGGTCCACTGGTTCTGGTAATGGTTGAAGTAATCCCGATGGACGAGAATGTGAAGTTTTTCCCTGAGCACAGATTGGACAAGAATTAATGTAAAGTTCAGTGTCTTTTCACATGGATGGACTCTAGAAGGATACGTTTTGAAGTTGATTTAACATCTCTGTGACTAAGTACAGGCGAGTCATGACTCCTCTTCAAAACCTAAATCCCTAGTTCTTTAGAAGGAGTGACTAGGGCGTCCGTTTAAAGGCTAGATGTCCTTGTTTAATAACCTTCCCTCGTAAAGCCTCCCATTCTTTTTTTGACACTTTGCAGCCACGGCCCTTGCAGGTGAGAGTGGTGGAGCCTAGTGAGGGGGGATTTCGACAGACGATGACAAGGGATAATTCATTATTTATTCAATTTTATCGCTTTATCATCAGTCGAAATCTCCCCCCCCCACCAGTGCTAATGCCCCACTGCTCGTACCTGCACGGGCCACGGCTGTAACTTTGGAATACCCAGCTAGAGCCTTCTCGAGGAAAGATTGTACCATCCCTATAATGCTCTGTGGATGAGGGATTTCTGCCTAGAGGCAGGTGGAGACTCAGGATATGTACGGGAAAGAACATCAGAAAGAATATTCCCTGACCTAGGAATATGAGCAACAGAAAAATCATATTGATTAAAAGTGTATGTTCACTGAGCCTGTCAACAGTTTCTGCACTGCATATTCTTGAGGCATTGCAAATTCTGGTGATCCATTAAAATCTCAAAGGGCTCTCAAGTTCCCATCAAAATGTTTCAACTCAGAATAGGCCAACTTAATAGCCAGAAGTTCTCTTTTGGAACCAAATTGTTTCTTCAGAATCCGACAGAATATGTGAATAAAAAAATGGGGGTTCTAACCATCGTCATCGTGGACCTGCACAGGAGGTAATTCATGAAATACCCCTTTCCTATGCCCAACTCTCATCGAAATGCAATCCACTAGCTCTATAATCCGGAAGGGCGGAGACAAAAATCAAACTTCCTTCCTCCAACCCAACCTGGACTGGCAGAAGAAAAAGTGAGAAATGGGTATCATCTGAATCTCTGACAAAAGGGAATTGATATACCTCCATCCATTATCTCTTAAAGGACAAATTTGACTTTTCTCGAGGGTTTTTTGAGAACAAATTGGATAGGCTGGAATCAGATGTTCAGAAGAACCACAATACAAGCAAGGCTATTTCTATTATGACATGATCTCTCAGTCTTCGGAAAAGACCTATGGATGGTGCCAATCTGCATAGACTGTTCACTTGAAGATGTAGACGATTCTTCAGAAGAACTTTTTATCTTAGAATGTGTTTATTGGAAGCCTCATACTGCTGGAGCAACTCAAATCTTCTCTCAGATCTGCTTTCTCACTGACAATGCTTGATTATTAGGGCTTGATCCATAATTTAAGAAAAGGTCTCAGTTGGTTACAGTGAATTAACTGCCCTTTAATCTCATCTTTCAGAACTCTATGAAATAAAGTAATCAAAGTCCACTCTACTCATGTAGTCTCAGAAGCTAACTAGTGAAAGTGGGTAATGTAGATTAAGACATTTTCTCACCTTGACACATGTCACAAAGCTCCTCTTCAGCTGAAAATTCAATTCAAGGTCATGCCTTTCAAAAATTTGCTTAAGGCAGCTAAATGTGTGGCATATTTTGAAAGGTTGGGACTTTCAGTGGATACTAGAGGGGTTGCCTAAACTAATGCCAGTCCGTACAAGGCACTAGTACACTGTAGCCCAATCTAGCGAAAATTGGCCTTGATAAAAAGCAAAGAAAACAGTCAATGAGTCAGGGAACTCTTTCAATTTACTTGGGTTGCTGGCAAGAATGTTGAATGGTGGAAGAAACCAATGTAATATGAGATATTTTCAAAATAGAGACTTGACGCAAAGTCTAGTTTTCATCACACAATTGTTGTAAATCCTGTGTCTGCTGCACAATCATTTGGGCTATAGCTTGACCTTGATCCATTTTGGAACTGGATGATAGGCATTGCAAACTGTCATAGTCTTGGTGCCTGGTTTGGTTTCCTACATGACTTTTATTTAGCTCAACAGCCTAGTTTTTACAGACTTAGCCTGCCAGAAATAAAGTAGTCACAATGCTGCGGACACAGGAAAGTGCCTAGGAGATAGTGCCTTCAGGAGGAAAAACCCACTGGGCAAAAACCTTTAATAACAGTCCACGTAGACTCTGTAAAGGTAGGATGACCTAACCTTAGAAAAAGCCAAGCAATGAGCTGGAGATAAGTCGGAAGGATGAAAACTGGAGTCACCTTCTTGAACAATGAAACAGAAAAGGCAAGGCAGGGAGAGGAAGATAAGTGGACTGCAGAGGAATAAGGGAAGGGATGTGGGCAAAGAATCAGGATGAGTCCCGGAGCAAGGAACTCAAAGAACAAAAATTCATAGCATTGAGACGCAAAGAGTAAAAAGAGTCACCTTTACAAATTAGAAAACAGGAAGCTCCATGTCGTCTCCATAATCATTTGGGATAGACTTTCAGTAACTTTGCAAGGGAATGGCTACCTTAGGTTGGCACAAATATTACCTTCTCCAACAACCTCAAAAGTAACCCTTGGTAGGAGACATTCAAGCAGGCCCATAGCATTGTAAGCGTCTGCAAGAATGGCCCGAAAGTGAAGAATGGCTCAAGAGAGGACCACACTTATAATCCGAGAGTGTAACTTATACATGAATTTTGGGAATAGCCAAAAAGTAGAAAACGTACTCAAAAGGATAAATTACTCACAAATGTATAGCTCCCAGACACTTCAATTTGGAAGGGACATGTAATTTATACTTTTAGAGTAAATTTACACTCAGAGTTTGTGTTTAGTCAAAAAGTGGTAAACTTTCTCAAAAGTGTAAATTATTCAAAAGTGTAAGATACCTTTATAAAGCAGGCCCAATATGTTTCAGAAATCTGCAAATTATGCTAATTATGTGGCAAATTGTCTAGCAAATATATTAAATCCATAATTATTCAGTAAACACCACAGCCACAGAATGACATTAATTTGCTGGCCTTCCTCATTGTCCATTGTTTTTATCAACAATTTATTCCTGGAAAGTAAATCTAAACATTCCATTCCAGTCAGTGCCACTGTTAGCTACACTTTGAAGAAAACAGCTAACTAGTCCAAAACTACTCCAACTCCACAAACCAACTCAGAAATTACCATGCAATATAAAAAATAAATAATAATAATACTAGTAATATTATGGTCCTGGATTGCCATCCAGGGTTCTGGTGACATGCACAAACCACTCTGCCTTCAGCCTTGTAGGCAAACATTCACTGAAAAAAGACAATGGTTAAAATGACGTTATAGCTAGGTGAAAATGTCAGTTTAAGCATAGCATTTTAAAGTGAAAGAAAATCCTGGCATCTACTAGATATTTAGAATGACCAGGGACTACTAGAAGCTGAGGATATATATCTATCTCAAATGTGCACACCAACAAATACCTTAAAAGAAATTAGGTTATTAGTTGTGTGGGGTGGGGGTCCCTCTCAAATAGTAAACACAGTCCATGTCAGGATGAACCACAAAATTCAGCAAATAAACCTGTGCCTAATCCTCTGGTTTCAATTTCAATCATGGAGGGTTGGTCCTGTATTTACGTCCGAGCTAGGTCACAAGTACAACTAATAAACAAAAGGGAGGATTGGACGTATCATTAACTTGAGTTTCTTTAGAATAAACCTTCTATTTCACAAATAAACAAGGTTTGGTGTTTTTATTTCACCTTTTTACTTTCACAGTTAGTTTTTGACATAAAGAAAGACATTGAAATCATGTCATAAGAAAAGAACAGGCATATCCGCATTCATCGGACGTCCAGGGGAGTGTGCCGGGAAGAGATGAGCATTCGTCCAGGAGCGGAGACTCACTAAGTAATAAGACGTCTCTACCACCTCTTCTAACGGCAAGAGAAATCCTGCAAACGATAGAGCATAACCTCAGCGCTCTCGCTGACCTGACCGTTTCCCGACACACGGCGCACATTGCTGGAACTTGGGCATCACCGATTTGGCACTATTTGTGAAAGATCACAGATATATATTGAATACCCTGAAATACCTTGAACCAGATCGCCAACAGCCTTTGTACTTACCTCGTAAACACGAAAGAGCTCGACCGAGTCCTGGTCCTGATGAGAACCCTCCAATGACAATAGGGTTCCAAAACGCGTCGACCATATACAGCTAGACGAAACAATTAGCATTGAACTGATTGACACAGTGGACAAACAAGGCAGTACGTCTGTTGTACTTTTTCTATCGACAAGCTGTATGTAGCAGGTGGCAGTAATGTAAATTGTAAATAAGTCTGCACCGTTACAGTCTCTTTTTTCTAAACTGGTGGACTGGTCATTTTTTATTAGTCGTTGTCATTCATGTCTCACTGTCATGTAAATATCAAAAGTCAAATATTTTGTATTGTCTTTGATGTATTGTTTAATGTATATGTCTGTTCTTTTCTTATGACATGATTTCAATGTCTTTCTTTATGTCAAAAACTAACAGTGAAAGTAAAAAGTTGAAATAAAAACACCAAACCTTGTTTATTTGTGAAATAGAGGGTTTATTCTAAATCAACTCAAGTTAATGATACGTCCAATCCTCCCTTTTGTTTATTAATCCTCTGGTAGCATGGCACTTAGACAGTCAGGTTATCTTAGAGGTAATGCGTAAATTATGTTTGCCGCACTTTAACAGTAATTCAGTGAAAATACAACACAAGAAAAATCCTTTCCTACACATAAACAATCATTAAAAAAAATTATGCGTTGCAACTTCTATGTGTGCTGCAGAATGCAGCACACATAGAAGTTACAAAATGCTATTTCAGATTGTTTATGTGCAGGAAGGAACACCGTCCTGCACATAAACAATCCTTCCCCTCAACGCAGGCACCCTTGCACTATGCATCTAAATTTAGAACCACTGCAGGGAGAAACGCAGGGCTGCACCGTATTGTAAATACAGTGGAGCCCTGCATTTCAAGGGTGGCGGAGCGTGCTCCATCACTTCTTTTGGAAATATACCCCTAAATTACTTACTAATAGTCTAACCATGAAGTCTATCTCACTGTGCAATAGCACCCACAAGGGGTTTTGTCTGCCCTATCTGATGGTTCTTCTGGAGTAATGGAATTATTTTTTAAGAAAATGAATAACTGCCCATAGGTCACTTTAACCACTGCATTGATTTTATGTGAAAACAAAGACTGTTTCGTAAATAATGCCCAGGTTTCTTACAACTGATTCTGCAATAATGATGTTGGACCAGTCTGTCGTCGC
The DNA here is from genome assembly GCF_964204655.1 of Triturus cristatus. Classification (NCBI taxonomy): domain Eukaryota; kingdom Metazoa; phylum Chordata; class Amphibia; order Caudata; family Salamandridae; genus Triturus; species Triturus cristatus. The sequence continues at coordinate 434,082,563 of NC_140581.1, read as the reverse complement.
TGTACTTCCTTGTTTGCCGCCGAATAGCAGTTTTACTTTGGATCATTGACACCAACAAAGGTATCACACAGTCAGTGATATACACTCACATTGCTATCTTGTTCCCTAACCATACATTTTAAAACTTCATTTTGTTTGGTCTGTAAGATTTCCACACAGCCATAGTTTTGTTGCCCCGTACCTCCACTTTCTTGCGATTTTGGACACAATCAATTGCAGTAGGTGAAGAGACATCTAATCTATTTACACATAAGTACATCTTGCTCTCTATGAGGCCAATCATTTTGTTGGTTATAAGCAGGGCCGCTGGAATTATGCGGCAAGAGAGTGCCAACTTATGCGGCAGGGTTGAGTAAATTATGCAGCAAGAAAAGCCAAATTATGAGGCATAATGCGACACAGTTTGGAATAGTACTTCTTTATTTTATCAGTTTTAACCAAACTTGTGAACACTGTCTGGGTATTGGTAGCACTTCATTAACACCTGTTTAAAACCAAATATACCAATAAGCTGCAGAAAGTGACCAGTCCAGCTTTGCTCAGGGCCTTCCACTTTGCGGCAACACTAGAAAGCCACATCCTATAAATGATTGGTAACATCTTGAAGCATGTGCAAAATAAGTTTTGTATGATCGCCATAGTAATAACAGTGAAAGCCTTGGTATATAGGAAGGACAGATAGACACTAAAACAGAGTGGGGCACTGAGAAGAATCCTGAGCCACACCACATATCACATAATGAAAGAAGGAATTCTACGGATTAAGTGCTGCCACTTTACCTTGGCATAGAGAAAGGAACTAGGCCCATGCAAAGCACCATATCACATCCCTACCACTTTTAAGTGAGAGGTAAGAATGGGGTGGAAACAATATTAAATGCTACCGATAGGTCCAAAAGGGCCATGGTTACATGGACACTTCAATCTAAGATGAGTCTAATATCACATCCTACAACAACTACCACAGATACTGTCCCATAACCAAGAGGCAAATATGCCTCGGCGACATCCAGTACTGACCCCATTTCCGAAAATTGAGGAAGTTGTATATTAACATTGGGATGGAACCAGAATGCCATTGTCAGAATATCTTATTACATTAATATTGTGTGCTAAATATGGTTCCCATATATAGCACCCTGATGGAGTTAATACTAGATAATGTATACCTAATGGGATGATGTTTTTGTAAAACATATTTAGAATACCATATTTATGTCAGGTAATATTTCAGTAAATGATATTCTCACATACAAACATTTCCATCTCATGGTATGATTTAGTGTTAATAGATTGGTTTGTACCAATTCGTATTAATTTTTGAATCAGGAGTGTTTTTTTAGCAAGGGTAACACAACTTTTTTTTCAAATCAACTGCAACTTTTGTGGTGGAACAACATTGTCTTCTACAAGTTTGAAGAAGTTAGGGGGATATGGTCAAGCAATGATACCGAATCTGTGAATAACAATTTGGCTTGGACAAAGTGTGTAGTGCAAACTGAGTTAAGGCTGTGAATCATTGGTGATATTGAACCCTCTATGACACTGAACCTATTGTTTCTAATGGGATCTGAAAACCAACCTGAAATGTATCAGTCTTATTAATAAAAAAAGAAAAGAAATTAAATACTTGGATTTGTAGAGCATGGCTAATCACCCGTGAGGGTATACAGGAGCTGTTCATAGGCACAGAGAGATTAAGTGATTTGCCCAGAATCACAGGATGATGAGTCTCGAACCTGTATCCCCAGTTCCAAAGTCAGCAGATCTGGCTGTTAAACCACATCCTTTCAACAAATCCTCACAAACAGCTGGAGATGAAGGGAGAGATTTGTTTTAAGGCAGATCAAGTTGATAATTCAGAAAAGATTTTGAAAGCCTCTAAATTGTTTTTTTATAGATGTCAGCTCCAATGTAACATAGTTTTGCTATAGGATAATAAAATTAGAGTCAGGAATGTTCCGCCTGTCTGCATCAAAACTTAGGTTTTTATAGAATGTTTACAAACCAGGGCATAGGAGACTGTTTCCTTCCTTTGAAAGGAGTACAAGAAAGAGCAATTTCTCAAAAGTGGAGGTCATGCAAGAAGAGAGTTACTTTGATGCAGTACTAGGCGCATTACCTAGTACAGACAAGCATAGTGCACAGATAAAGCTTTTAGTAGTAGCTTTGGCCCAATATTTGGTTTTCAGGGATCAAGAAAATGCTTGAGATCCATAACACTTTGATGAGAAATTATCGATTGAATAATTATAAATCAAAAGAGAACGAGCACAGAGCTGTGCTCTCTGAAACCCTGGCATTAGGGTTAATGAAAAGAAGTCTCCTTGGCAGGAACCCAGTTGGTTTTCTAGAAGAACCCTCACCCACCAACCTAGTTGGTGGCATGCTTCATCATCGGGTTCCCACCCAGGAAGCCAAGTGCCTCCTAGGTGTGGTTTGACGCCTGATTAATGCAATGATTAAACATGAGTACCAGATAATGGCATTGATAGTTATCACTGAGATATACATGTGGTCTTGTATATCCCCTGCCCCATGGGTGTATCCTGATACCAATTTGGTCAAACTGATGGATGGACGAGCAAGCCTCCCTTAATTGGTTCTGCCAAAATGCTAAAATCATCAAAAAGTATAAACAAGAATGATGTCAGTAAAAAATAGCAATAACTTCAACTCACAAAGTGACAAATTTTAAAGCAAGGCCTGTGGGCCAATAAATAAGACAGAGTAGTTGGGTGCTTAGGAGAAATCATAACTTGTGCTAATAGACACTCAGTCTGGATAAAAGAGGAATGGATATCAAGGAGATAGTATTTGAGGTCTTATAAATAATAGGCCACCATTAGGGCGACCAATGTGCTTAATAACGGAGAGGGTATAGTACTCTTGAAACACCAGTGTGGTGACTGGGCCAGAAACATTGTGACGCCAAGTTTCTGTTATGCATAAAATACCAAGAGCTTGATCAATGAGCTGATCATGTACTTTCAAAGCGTGTTTGAAAGAGATCAAGCATTCATTATGACACGCAAAGTAACTTACAGAAGTTAATGAGAAGCCATCTTATCATCTCTTTAAGACTTGATGTCTGAACTTTGAGATAAGGAGATAACATTCCACGGAGTAGAGTGGAAGGAACATCGGTCTGTAATCAGGCCTGTATAAGTTAGGGTAATGTCTTAAAGTAACCCTTTGTCATAGTAGAGGGGAAAATATTAACTGACTGGACTGTGCGCCTTGTGACATGTGGGGACATAGGCTTTCCAGTTTCTTGCCCCCTTGAGCATCTGCTTTGAGGTGACTGCAAAAGAAGATGTGAGTATGGCAGAGAAAAATAGTAGTAGAAGAGATATGGAGAATGTAAACTGCTGGAAGAGACAGAAGCTAGAGCTATGGGGGGAGATGTGAATGAGGAGGTGGATGCTGTCAAAGAAGAGAAGAAATGGAGCAGTGAGTGCAGAAAAGAGGAGGTGGGACATATGTTGAGTAAGAGTAGGCAAGAACAGGTACCGCGGAATATTGAGAGGTAAGAGGGAAAAGTGCAGAAATAAAGGGAAGGGAGAAATGGGGCTACTATGAAGAGGTGAGAGAGAAGGAAAGCTGAAGGGGGACTTAAAGAGTTCAAGAAAAAAGAGGTGGCAGAGGAAATGGAAAGTTGTTAGTGGAGTTGTGAAACTATAGGAAAAATCTGTAGAAGAAGAGGTGATCATGAGAAAGGAAAGCTGCAGAAGATGTAAAAAAAGGGGGAATTTGCAGATGGAGTGTTGAAAAATCAGCTAGGGGGCATATGGAAGAGAGACATTGGGGTATTATGAAGTATTTGAAGACCGAACTGATTTGGAGCCTGACTGTAAGAGTTGCAATGTATTACTGTGAGGTATGGAAGGAGTTTATTTTGGAGATTTTGAGTAAGGTGTAATGAGGGAAGTATTGAGGAAGTGGTTCTATTTCAGGTTTTTGGAGTTCTTAATGTAAGACCTATTGGGAGGTGCAGAGATGGCTTGTATGGTAAAAGTAAGATTAGGTGAAACAAGCTCGCTTCTCTAAAAAATAAATGCATACACCCCACTCTCATGTGTGGGGGACATTTTACTTCCCCTACAGTGGCAATCATTTTTGCACAGGGTTGTACACACTTGCCTCTTTCTCTTTAAATCAACCACACCACCATGTTCACCGCACCAGTACCCTTTTTGATAGTCTGCCTTGCACCCTTTTCCTTCATTTGTCCGTCCCTTGACCTCCATATCTTTAAAGATACACATAGATCTATCTTGGGTTTTCCTGGCATCTTCATTGTGAAATGTCAGAGCTTTTTCTACATTATCAGCTCTGATTGAAACCATATACGGGTCCCCATTGACAAGCCCTGGGGATCTACTTAACCCTTTTGCTTCTGCTGTGCACCTTACCTGGGGAAGAGACTTTTCCAGTGGCCAATTTTCTAACCTCGCAAACTTGAGATAAGAGTCATAATTCACACTTTACACTTTATTAATGCAGATTTTGATTCAGGAAAGTTCTCCCTTATGTATCCGTTTGTACCTTAAGTAGCCAATATCTATAGTGGAAGTAAGAAAAGTCTTCACATTGTGGTGTTTAGTACTTCCCCAATTAGCAAAACTTTGTGGCTTAATAGATAACTTTCATCTGTTTTTACTGAATTCTTTCTTAGATATCTACGGTTATCGTCATGAAAATGTCGTGCCCCATAGTAATAAGAAAAATATAGTAATAAGATAAATATTGGTTCAATGTGAAGTAAGGTCATGCGTTTGATGGTGCACCTTCAATACCCCCTTTAATCGTGTGATCTCCTGGATGCAAGGACCCACCCCGTGAATACAAACTGCACGGATCCACATTTAATGGGGGTGAATGTTCATCCAAGCCCTCGCTGTGCGCCCGAGGTGGGAGAGGCACACTACTTACACGATCCATGCGTGCTATTTGGCCATCCCCTTCGGTGCAGGTATGGAATGATGAAAGATAAACGGGCAAAAAGCCCCGAGAAGTGCAATTTGCCACTGGACAGGGTACATTTGAGAGTAAAAGTGAATCAGTGCCCCCCACACGGTATTTACTCTGCAAAGGGGATCGGGGCTATAGAAGCATCCGAGGAACAGCATGCTTTAATGTGCTGCGGAGCCAACTGGAGTGTGCATGTTACACAACTAGCAGCCTTACCCCTGCACTTACAGCCGAAGCAGCCTTCTGAGCAGCGAGCTTCAGCTGCATAGCTACCCCCTGACCTATACACTTGATGCAAGAGTTGTAAAAGTAACTCCTTAACTTGTGTAATATATATAACAACATAAAAAGAATGACTTAGTAGCAAAACTATATAAATATAACAACATGTGAAATCAAGGACATGACACAAATAGCAATGGAAGGAAAAATATGACAGCAGAATAACCTAGAGTTTCCATCATAGCATTATTATAGGATGGTAATCTAATATTTAAATGATACGTATTATTTTTCCAATGAAAACGCCCAAACCACGATTAAAACATTAAATAAACATTAAATAAAGTGGTCAAAAGGCGCGTGCCAGCAGCTGCATTTGCAGGTGATCATTCGTGCCATGGAATGCTAGTCCGAGGCATTTTCGTGGAGGCGAGCTGCCAAATCAGAAATTGGTTTGCTGGCTTCAAGCCTACGACCAGGCCCCAGGAGTGAAAGTTAAAGAACAGGCAGCTAACTGTATGGTTGTGAGCAGCACTGAAAGAGCAGAAGGCTGCAAAAGGTTTGTGGTTTTTGTAACAATTTGGCTGCATAGAAGTGCCAATAACCCATGAAGAAGAAGATAAATATTTTAATATAGTAGTACCCGCCTGTCACATGATTCTCCAGTTAGGAATAATTGCCGAGTTGTGACCTGCATCTTCCGCTTAACCTAGCAATTGTCAGTTTCCACTTTAACCTAGCAATTTATTTCACTGGCCAAGTAAAGTTCGCCAAGTAGTGTTTTGAACTATAAGTGTAGCTTTTTTGTGCTAAAAGTAAAAAAAAGAATTTGACGGTACATAAGCAGGCTACAATTATGGTTTCCGCGTAAAAATAAAAACACTGACAGAAAGGAGATACTGAAAGTCACCTAAAGCAGTGCCCTTATTGGACCCTTTTCACAAATAAACTGTAAAAGTGTGATCGAAGTATGCTCCACCTGAGCATATTTTTGTTTTGGGTGTTTTTTCAATCAGAAACATTGCCAAATCTACGCCCGGGAAGCTACATCAAGGGCAGGTTTACGGATGTACTTCTGAGGAATGTCGTGACATTCTATTCTATCGCAATCTATTTGCATTTATAAAGCACATGGCGACCCGTAGGCATCCCAGGGTCGTCAAACGCAACTCTAATCGCCATGTTCAGTGGCAGATCAGTTGTCAAACAAAACAACCATGTTTTTTTTTATTTTGTGGAATCTGAGGTTGTTGTCAATGAGTTTTTACAGTGAGGGGGGAGTACGTTCCATAGCTTATCCACATTGTAGCCAAATGACTGCCCTCCACTCCTCAAATTTCCTATAGAATCCAATTCTTCCTATGCACAGTTGTATGTATCATAGAATTCCAGCCAGGGGGAATGGAGCTCCTTGTGCAAAGGCACACTTTTTAACATTTTTCCCTAGGGGCCCCTCCAGGCATGCCCCTGCACACATATCAATTAATTGCTGCACCCAATTGCAGAGTTGGCCTTTCATTAATTCAGTGTTCCCAGTGGAGGCAGGTTCACTTGCCTGATCTGTGCCCAGCGCACTGACTTCAGTGTGCAGTGCAATACAGTACAGAAGTCCAACAGTGTGCTGTATCTATACTCAGCGGAAGCCAGTACGCATCGGAGGTAGGGGGGCAGGGGCGGAGGCTGGAGAGGGGGAGGACGCGGGGGAAGCAGGTATTAAAAAATAAAATAAAAAAATGTACCTTCTCGCTGCTTCCTCACCGTGTCTCTCCTCCGTAGTCCTCCCTCGCTGCCCTGAACAGGAAGCACACCCAGGCTCCCAGTCAGCCAATCACAAAGCTGTCTTAGCAGCGTTGTGATTGGTCTGTGCGCTGTGTTTCGGCGCTCAGATGCTGACTGGGAGCCTGGGCATGTTCTCCATGCAGGCTGTAACACAGCCTGCTTGGAGAACATGCAAAGTGTGCAAGACTGTATGGCCGACCTGAGAGGGCAGATCAAGCAGTCATTGCGCACTTAGGAGGGTGCTACCACTCCTCCCATGCCCCCGTTGCCTCATGCAAAACTGCAGATTAGGAGAAAATAAAATGATAATAATGCCTTAGCAGAGGAGCCGCCACTGTCTATATTACAGCCCCATATAGCGTTAACTTATTAACACTTTCACTCTCATCCAACACATTCTTCAAATGCTAATTTTCTTGAATTCTACTGAACAAATGTATACGAGTCCAAGGAAAGGCACTTTCTTGAGTAAGGTTTCACTTTCATGAAAAGGTTGGTGTTATTCTGTTCAGCTACTTATTCTGTAGGGGAAAGCAAAGAATATTATGGAAGTTAAAATCGGATATATTACTTCAGCATCCCCTGATTGACAAATCTATGCAAAACCTGCAATGCCGAACATTCGATGAACTTTTATGGGGAAAATTGGTGCCGATTTATCAAATGGTGAGGCGTATACTTATAACTTACTGACGATAGCCAGTGCGTAGTTATGGTTAAGTAAGAATTTTCACTGGAAATACATGTTTTGTTTTTCTCACCATTTGAAGCCATAAGCTACCACCGTGTCAAGAATAAATTTACATCCTAGATATGCCCTCCGCATCCAGGAGAAAATCATTAAGTCAACAACATGTTTCAGCCCTATTTTAACGGCCCTTTTGTGTCCCAGGATTTCATCAGGACTAAACTACTCATGCCCCGGATTTTTTTTTTTTTTTAGGTCAGTCAGTTTACCTAACTAATCTAGTCAGGACATACAAAACCACGTAACTCAGAAAACGTGCAACAAAAGAGGATACTCACTATATGCCAGCGGTTTATTTCTCAAGATTCCCAATTATGGGAACGTTCTATGTCTCATAGGAGGGAGGGGGAGCATGCCCCTGTAGTCATACTTTCTCCGAGTAGGCCATGTCACCTTCAGATCTTACTCGTGCCTCATGTTTAAAAATTAAAAAACACTGGAATTTGCCAGTTTCACGTAACTGACCTAAATATAACTTGCACCACTACAGATTCCAGATATTAGCACTGATGTAATATGTAATAAGTGACGTCCTAAGCAGTGCATCATAGCGGAACAAGTTATTCTTAGGAAAGTTGTGTATAACTGTTTTTTTGTGTTTTTAAATAGAAGTATGGGAGGGTGTGCAGGATGGTTTTCCGGGTGTTGATTGGGAACCATTTGAAAACTTTTCTCAGCATCTACATACCCCAAAGCATGAGGCAGATTCTTTTTTGACTTGGGCAGTCATGTCAAGTTTCTGTCTATGATGATCGCGAGGTTCTTGGTGTGGGTTGTGGGGCTGGGTGTTGGCCCTTTCTCTGTTAACCACCAGGTGAAGTTCAACAGTGAAGTGCTCTTACCAGAGATCATGCCTTCAATCTGGTCGGTGCTCGGTTTTAGACAGATGGTCTCCATCCAGTGGGAGATTTCAGTCATGGAGGTATTGAGCTTGATCCTGGTACACCATCTAAGCTGGGATCAACAAAAAACTCACTAGAAAGCTGCAGACTGATCAGAACTAGGCAGTCAGAATCACTCTCAACCTCACACACCACACTCACATCACACCGCACCTGAGGGAGCTCCACAGGCTCCCCATACACAAAGGAGCACAATTCAAACCCCTCACCCACACTTTCAGGGCACTACATAATACTCGCCCAGCATACCTAAATAATCGCATGTGCTTTCACACACCAGAGAAAGCAACAGTATATTTGTGGTGTATGTTTGGCATGAGATGTTCCAGCGAGATATTCTCTAAAACACTGTTCACTTACAAAAGGAAGGTGCAAATTGGGGTTCTTGTTTCATATTGTGTTTTGGCCCGATATTGGGATCTGTTCAATATGGAACTTGTTTATGTTGGAACATTATGGATTCGGAAGGAGTTTACTGTACTACAAACTTTGGGTAATGAATGAATTGAGTTTTGGGAACATCTTGGCTAGTATAGATTATTAACCATGCCGTTTGGACAAGCACCATATTGTTACTTTTCTGATATCAATATTGGGGACGGACTTGCAATCCGGTATGAAGTGTGCATTGCATTGTCAGAGATTGTTCTGAATATTGAAACATTTTTCTAATAAGAAACGATTGTTTATATGAATGTATTCTTTTTTCTTGCAAATTTTCTATCGGTGTTTTTTCTGTTTAAAAAGATGATCACAACTTAAACAATGGTAAATACGGCTCTGACGTACTTCGATATCTACGAGATAGTCTTTGTCCCTAGACATTTAGGAAGTCTTCTTCTTTCTGGATTGTCCATATATGAGGCAAATTGTTGGTAAGTTGCACCTTGTGGACGGGTCTCAAGATTCAAATGAAGTTTCCCTGAGAAGAATGTTTTTTGATCGTGGTCACGTGGTCATTGATTTATGTGTTTTTTCTGTAAAGGGGGATTGCTTTTTTTGAACGCTAATGCCTTTCGAATTAAATTGGGATTTTCTTTTTTATGAATGATTTAAGTTTTGGTAAGTGTCATGGTCTCATTTTGTGGTTATAATCGTACGGTTGTGTAGCCACATTCTGGTGGGCAAATTCTAGAATAGTTGCCCCAGGCTTAATATAAAAAATGTATGTCTTTTGAGACTAGGTTAGAATTTTCATACTTTTTGAATGAACTGTCCTTTTTGACATGGATTTGTACTAAGAAAGAGTTATGGAGCTATGCATTAACATTTTGGTGGGTATTTTCTCAAATTTGTTATGTTTAATTTGAACAAGCGAATAAGGGGCGATAGCACACCTTTTTTAGGTTTAAACAGGTCATTGTTGATGTTGTCAATAAACATTGCAGCTTATTGTTTTTTCACTTTTTATACAATTGTTTTTGTTTCTAGAGTATCTACAACATTTTTGGAACTATTATATTGAATAATTGAAGTTTTTCATATAGCATCTGTATAGACATTGTCACATGTCATGACATATACAAAATGTTTTAATGTTTTATTTTATACTATTTGTTGGTGTATATGTGCTGCAATGTTTTTTAACACGATTTATATGCTATTGTAAATTAATGTATTAATTTATTTGTGAAGTTTGTGTTTGTGTTATATGTTTTTAACAAATCTGAAGAAGTCCTTCTATGGTGGGATGAAACGTGTTGGCTGTATTTGTGTGTTTACTGTAAGAAACCGCTAATAAAGGAAAGAAAAGTCTACAGATATACAAATCAAGATATTGCCTCTTTTCTTTGATTTTGTTGGTTTCTTTCTCCTTGATACATTGGTTTCTGTTTGTTTGAAATTGTTGGATAATAATGAAATATAACTTTAGGAATGTAACCCAAGAGTTTGACTAATTAATCAATTAGAAATAGTGGTCCTTCTATCTTTACTTGTGACTATTCTAGCATGGGTCTTAGAATGTTGTAGTGTTGTGGTCCTAGGGGTCACGAGCACATGCACTGGGGCCCTTTTTTTACCAGGCCCAGGTCACTCGTGATGCCGGTGTTGATCGGGTGTGAGGTGGAAGTGTGGCTAGCCCTCAGGGAAGTGGCTGGTAAAACAAGTGCCTGCTGAGATACTAGAACGTGTCCAGCAGGACACTACAAACACCTAAAAGCTCACCTTTCTCAAAAGCATTTAAACTAAATTTCACCAAACATAAAACCCGTTGGCCAGAGTTCACAATAAAACTGGTAATAAGTATGTTAAATATTTAAGAAAAACACACTAAATGTATTCTAAACTTATCCATGGTTTCAGGGGGTGCTGAAAGAACAAAGTGACATTCAGAAAGAATCCGAAACGCGTACAATGCACAGTACCCCATAAAGTAATTTTTAATGCAAGTTCTGACAGTTCAGCTACTACACACAATCAAAATAAAATGGGTGTTACATAAAGAAGTTGGTAGTATATTCACGTCACTACCTCTCTGAACTACATAGAACTGAGCATAATCGAACGTATCTCAGATATAATGAGTGTGCATTTGGTAAAACAGGTGTCGGTTAATTAGAATCAAAACTAAGCAATTTTCAGTTTTATTTCCATATGCACAACTCCAATAAATAATTACATTCAGACAAATGGATGTACATTTACAAAAACAATTATACATTTCGATAATATCCGTACAAAATCCCACGTACGAAGGCCAAGTAAACCTGAATGCCAGGAACGTGCCGTTAAAAAAGACACATTCACTTCTCCAAGCTGTGTGGTACATAACTCTACGTTTTTTACTTAAATACATTCAGTTTATATAAAGTTTGCAACATGAGTTAATGGGTGAATGGTTGCATACTACAAAACTAGAAGAAATGTATCAGTAGTATACTGAAATGCATTAGTTCAGGCACTTTTGAAAAAAGCACTCAATGTGCGAAAAGTGTCACTCATCACTAGTGATCACCAAGACTCCAGAACATACATGACAATATGCATTATCCCAGAAGTTATTTGTACTGTGCTGTAAGAAATCACCTCATCTGATCATTTTCTGAGGCCTGTGGCCAGGTTCGACGGCTTGTCTCCCTGACCGACACCCCTCGCTGAAGATTCTACTGTGACTGTAGGGCTCCACGAGGGCTTTGTAACCCTACACACCATTGTACCTAGTCGGGTGTCATCCACTGCCCCTAATTTGAGTTAGAAGCAAAGCCAAGTCAAAGGCACGCCTGCCAAAGTAGCTTGACTGCCATCCTGTAACTGAGAAAATTGTCTTTTTTGTGAGTAGATCATTTTCAATGTCTGGCTTTAAGACTTTGAAATATGTGTCTTCTTTCATTGAAATGCAGGTTGGTGCCTCTAATACATATACACGTAGGTCAAAAAAAGGTTGACATAGTCCTCGCAAAAATCCCAAACGGTCTTCCTCGCTTCAAATTCATACCATATTAAATATTCACGTCTCTAGATGAGTTTGCGCAATTACTTAAAGAAACACATCCCCAACCTATTTCTCCCCACTCGTATTTTTGAAAACGCTCTAATTAAGGCAAATGTGGCTTCTTTAGTACTCCCGTTAAATATAGTAGTCATTTGTGTTGTACAACTAAGCACAACCTCAATGAAGCATTTGAAGGGGTATTTTCAATGCACTTGAAGCAATTTCAATCTAGATCATTTAAACAGGCAAAACCATGAAAATCTTGTTATATACACTCCACCTGAGATTGACAGTCAAGTCCTGAGCTTTCTGTGGCAAAATCTGGTATTCTTTTGCTGGAAATAGGCCTGCTGTTTCTCTCTGTCACTTCAAAATCCTGGATTACACACAGGCACTGCGAGAGATGTCTTGGAATCTGGCCCTTCAGGGGGGAATCATGGACATCAGGTGGAAAAACATTAGAACAGGTGCCAAGAATCTTACAGTAACTTTGCCAAAATGTATTTGACCGAGGCAATCAGACAAGGTGTAGGCAGGCAAGCAAATAGTAAGCATAACAAATAACAGCCCTAGTTGAAGAGAAGACCCAGAGCGAGCAACACACTCAAGAGATCGGGAAGAGCTGCAACACACTGACGGTCAATGTCAAGCCACTTTTATTTATTATAGCAATGATGACTTAGAAGATGATAGAAGTAAAGAATGGAAAGTCAGTCTTGATCATAGTGAAGCAGTAAAGCTAGTAGCAGATTCTGCCAATAGACAGGAGAAGAGAATTTCAACATGGCGGGATACAAGAGAAATAGGAAGGTGCCAGACTAACTAGACACATTGCTGCAATATGAGTTCCTTTCTTATTCACCAAAGACAAGGATACGCGTCGAAGATGCATCAAGCAGCTGAAGCGATGCGTTGGTTCTGAGTTGTGGTGAGGCTGTGATGTGAGGTCCTGCATCATCATCGAGGATTTTTTCGGTGAGGGCTCCCGGTGCGAACAATCGGGGCAATGCATCAGATCTGAGGAGCTGCAAGGCTACGACTGGCGTCATCGAGGCTGCCGTCCACGAGGCATTTTAGGCTAGCTTGAATCCAGTGGAAAAGTGGATTTAACCCAGATCTAATACTGACTGATGAGGGGTGTTGCCCTGAAACTGGTTCCAGGATGCTAGGTTCCGGTCCAGGGAAGACCTGGCTTGGCAGTTCGTGCTGGACTGTTTCCAGGACGAACAGGGTCAAGACTGATTTGCATATGGCTGGGTCTGAAGTAGGGTTGCAGAGTGAGATAAATAACAATGATGGGTTTACCCAGATCTAATAGTGACTGGGGGTGAGTGTCAGAAGAGTTTCAGTGCTCCTTCCATCATCTTATTGTGTTTGCTTTGTTCGCCCTAAGTTGCCATGGTATGTCCAGATGTGGGTCTCTTCCCTTGCTCACTTTGCCACTGGATTCAAGCTAATCTGGCTGATGAGGGGCGTTAACCCGAAACTGGTCCCAGGATGCTTGTTTCCGGTCTAGGGAAAATCTGGCTTGGCAGTTCGGGCTGGACTGTTCCCATGTGGAACAGGGTCAAGACTGGTTTGCATATGGCTGGGTCTTAACTGGTATGGCGAAGTGAGCTAAAGAACGATGATGGATTCAACCCAGATCTAATAGTGACTGGGGGTGAGTGTCTGAAATGTATCAGTGCTGTGTCCATCATCTCCTTGTATTTGCTTTGTTCGCCCTAAGTTGGCCGGGTATGCCCAGACTTGGGTCCCTTGCTCACTTTGCCACTTGATTCAAGCTAGCCCGGATGATGAGGGGTGTTACCCCGTAACCGGTCTCAGGATGCTTGTTTCCAGTCCAGGGAAGACCTGGCTTGGCAATTTGGGCTGGACTGTTCCCATGAGGAACAGGGTCAAGACTGATTTGCATATGGCTGGGTCTGAACTGGGGTGGCGAAGTAAGCTAAAGAACTATGATGGATTCAACCTAGATCTAATAGTGACTGGGGGTGAGTGTCTGAAATGTTTCAGCGCTCCGTCCATCATCTCCTTGAATTTGCTTTGTTTACCCTAAGTTGCCATGGTATGCCCAGATGAGGGTCCCTTGCTCACTTTGCCACTGGATTCAAGCTAGCTTGTCTGATAAGGGGTGTTACCCCTAAACCGGTCCGAGGATGTTTGTTTCTGGTTCAGGGAAGACCTGCCTTGGCAGTTCGGGTTGGACTGTTCCCGTGAGGAAGAGGGTCAAGACATATTTGAATATGGCTGGGTCTGCACTAGGGTGGAGAAGTGAGCTAAAGAATGATGATGGAATCAACCCAGATCGAATAGTTACTGGGGGTGAGTGTCTGAAATGTTTCAGCGCTCCATCCATCATCTCCTTGTGTTTGTAACTTTCTAAAAGTGGCATTTTCAAAATTGTAATCAAAAACCCGACTTTAACATTAAATAAGGTTTTTCATTACAGTTCCAAAGGCACCAAACATGACATAGCTACCTGCTCACAATTGGAAATTACAGCTTATTAAATGTAATAATCTCCAAAGTCATGCTATGGAAGGGGAAGGCCTCACAGTTGTAAAAAATTAATTTAGGAGTTTTTTACTACCAGAACATGTAAAACAAAGAAGTACATGTCCAGCCTCTTAATTACATAGTACCCTGCTCTATGGGCTAGGTAGGACCTACCATAGGGTTGACTTATATGTAATAAAAGGGGAGTTTAACCTCTTCACTGCGGCGCAAATTCCGCCGCAGTGCTGGACATTCCAATCGCGGGCGTGGTCATGACGTCTCCCGGCCGTCATCCGCACACGCCCATCGTGACTCATGACGGCCGGGAGACGTCATGAGCATGGAAGAGGTTAATGCTTGGGAAGATGAGTTTATTGCCAAGTCAACAAGGCAGTTTAGAACTGCATTTAGTGACAGTCCAGGGACCTGCTTTAAGGTGCTACTTAAGTGGGTGACATATTTAGTGCTGCAGGCCCACTGGCGGCATTTAATTGACAGGCCCAGGGTATATGGTATACCACTCTACAAGCAACTTATAAGTAAATGAAATATGCCAATTGGGTATAAGTCAATGTAACCATGTTTTAGAGAGGGTAGCACAAGCACTTTAGCACTGGTTAGCAGAGGTAAAGTGTAGAGTCCTAAGGCCAACAAATATAAGTTCAGCCTGGGGGAAGAAGAGACAAAATGTTTGGGGGAAGATAACCCTAAGGCTGACAGGCCTAACACCCTCCAGATGTTGTGCATGACATGCACTAAAAGGGAAATACTAATGAGAGGTCCATGAAAACGGTTTTCAGGCCACACAGAGCAAGCACAAATTGTAACTGAATGCAGTTGCCCCCACACTCTCTTGGCTGGGAAGTGAGGGCCATTGCCGCATCAGCAGCCTGGGCTCAGAGACCGCTGAAGGAAGGATGGGATCCTAGGGTAAGCTACGTCATATAACCAGTGCTTAACCTGCGATGCGTGCAGCCTGAAATTCGGATGCCATAAGCCTGTTTGTCAGTATTTTGTTACACCAGTTTAGGTTTGCTTTTTCTTGTCTGAGTTTTTATCTCAAGTGGTGTTTTCCTGTTGGCAAGTTCCATAAAAGTATGCTGTGCAGAAGACTAGAGCTGATCTGTACCAGTAACCCTGTTTATTAACAAATAAACAATCAAGAATGAGTCAAAAATTAGGCTATAAATAGAGAATGCCCTCAGGAGCTTTGATGATATTCTCCTCAGCCACATTGGTAGAATAAACGTCCACGTTTAACACATAGCACATCAAGAGAGTGGAACACTCAATACATTAAGCTCATAGTAAACAGGGGCAGCTGCACAAATAAGTTGATGGGGTACCATAGAAGTCCACATAAAGCATAGCTTTGCTTTTTGTAAAAGCCCAAATACCAAACAAACATATTCCTGCCTTCAACGCAATCTCTTATCTGGAGGTTGATAGGGACAAGCCCAGTGTAAGATGTCAGGAGATTCCAGGAGGGTGGATGACAACAATTAAAAGGTGATCGTTCGTCAACTAATTAGGTATTTTAACAGTGGTTTTCCCAGTCTACATCTGAAGGCCACTACCCTGTTGGGCTTCATGCTGCATGTCGCTCTTTATCAGGAACATTGTGCTAAATGTAGGAAATAAGAATAGTGATTACCTAATTGCAATTTTTTTCGAATCGCAATTAGGAAATCGCTATTCCTGAGTTTCATTAGCGATTTGTAGTAGGTCGCAAATTGACCTACCTCATAAATATTAATGAGGTAGGTCACAATTTGTGACCCACTGGGATTCGCTGACATCACAGGGATGATGGCCTGCTGGGGTCAGCAGACCACCATGTCTGTGATTGCTTTTAAATAAAGCAATGTTTTTTTTTTAAAGATACAGCCCGTTTTCCTTAAAGGAAGACCGCATGAGTTAAAGAAAATAACAATTTTCTTTTCATTTTATAAGAGTAGGCAGGGGGCCGTGGGACCACTGCCTGCTCTTAAAAATGTTTTTATAAACATTCACAAAAGTGAAGTGGTCCCTTGGGGTCCCCGTCCCATGTTACTACCTACTTGAAGTAGGCTGTAAAATATGAATGTTTTGTGACCGCATTTTGGTTACAAAACATTCACACATATCACTGCAATTTGGTATAAGGAGAGGACAGCCTAAACAAACCCCTTCCTAATACCAAATTGCACATCCAATTTGCGATTCGGAAATAGGTTACCAAATCCTAAATAGGGCTTTTTACATGTAAAAAAGCCTTTTTACATGTGGCCCTAGATTGCTTGCCAATCAGTTCTCCTACAAAGATCTGAATGAGGACTCACCTGCAATTCAACTTTATTTGTACTACAAGATGTGTACACATTTTCTTTTAATTAGTTGCGTTTTAGTTCACTAAAATTAAAAAGCCATGAGCTTCATACGTTTGCAATGCGGGGTCCACATGTTTCTGCACCATTCTTTACTCATCTAGTGCCTTCTTCAGGAAGTGGATGGGTCCATGAGTTTTTCCCATCGGAAGTAGAGGAAGGCACACAACCTTGAAATGTCAAGGTCATTTTGTGTATCCTTTGTTAGACAAAGTTGATATACTTAAAAAAAGTCTGGTTGTCTGAAATGAAACAGATGCTGCTTCACCTATCTAAGAAAAATCATGCAACAATTGTGGGTGCAACTGTTTACTAGATTATTCTAATGCCCTATGTGCTGGATTGACTAATATCTGATGCATGTAGCTCAAAATGCTGCTTTATGTTTGATGTTGTTTTCCATGTGCAGAGAGCATGCATTAGGCATATGTGGCTTCTAGTACTATCTACTAGCTACAACTTCACTACAACTTAAGTTGACATTTTAAGTACATAAGTCCATTCTGAGCAAATCTTAACATATGACATATGTTGTCTTCAAAACTCAGTGACTTGTCCCCACAAGATCACTATGATGGCATGTTGCCTCGACATCCTATTGTTATCTGAATTTTCAAATGCTGGTTGTTTGATGATTAGCACATAAGATGTGGTGTGTGTAGTGATAATAAATCACATACATTTCCTCATTCACTATCAGTTCATTGTAAAAATTATTGTCTGTTAATAACACTACCTCCATCCTTCAGGTACTCTGACAAACCTTGATAGTATCCATTGTATACTTACACCGGGTATCCAATTGACATCCTGTAATTTACTTTCTTTAGGGAAGATTACCATGAGATTAGCTATCATAATCATTAGTCTCTTCCTTTACTTTATTGTGATCTCTCATTTTTGACCTTATGTGACAATTTTTGAATTTCTTTTTAGGTCTCGGTATGCTCTCTCTTGAAAAGACGTGTTGTGTGTTATCTGTGGGCTTCAGCCTGCCCACAGGCTTCCCATTTGCTTGTTACATCACCTGTCTCATATTATTTGTCACCATTTTATTCATGGCATGCATGGTCATGCCTCTTCATGCGTTTACCCCTACCCCTAGATAATGGACCAAGTACCTGCAAATATCCACTGGTCTCGTTTTAGGACCATTTTATGACCTACTTTTTTCTTTGTTTTTCAGCACTCCACACAGTGCCCCTGCTTTTACCAGCTCTGTCTCCTCCCACCACCCTCACCCCCCAAATATCGTTCCAACTGTACAGCACGCTTTACTGCTCCCTAGTCTGGAACGTTGATTCCGTTTCCGGTTGTTCGCTTAACTGTACCAACTGTACCAACTGTACGCTGTGCTCCCTTGACTTGCTCGCCTTCCTTGATAATAGTGGCACATGTGAAGGAACCATGATGGCGCTGCGCATCTGCAACATGAGCCAGATTTCAATGGACGCTCTTCTGTCTTATTTATGACCAAGCTACGATCGCATCAACAATTTAAACTTCCACCAAGGATTACAAAACTACACATTTTGTTGATGCGATTTTTTTTATAAGTGTTCAGTGGAAAAGCTTGCCTCCTACTTTGTTAAAAGCTTTCTTCTTTACTGTTCCCCTATGTATTCGTCTATAAGCACTAGGGGAAAATGTGTTGTACGTTCCAAATTGGCCAACTTTGAAGCTGGGGAACAGGGTTCGAGTCTTGGTGGCAGCCTCAACATCCTCTGATTCTAGGCAAATCTGGGCTTGTTTTATACTTGCACTGTTTGCTGCTTGCCACCGCCCGCATTTATTTTAACCCAACGTGTGCAGTGGAAAAGCTAGCCTTCTAGTTTGCTGAATGCTTTCCTCTTTACTGTTCCCTATGCTTCCTTTTACAAACAACAGTAGGACATGTGGCTTAACTACTTGAGCAGCTGACTTTGAAGCTGGGTAACTGGGTTTGAGTCTCGATGTCGGCTCAACATCCTGTGATTTTGTGCTAATCCCTTTCTCCGTTCCTAAAACGAATGAATGCAACTGGTGCTCATGCACAGCGCTCCGATACCTTCGGGCCGAGTTTGCACTGTATAAAACCACCAAAAAGTTGTTTTCTTGCTGAATACTACAGAGCCCATTTTAAAATAGGCATGATATTTTTATTTGTTGTAATGATTTTGCAATTAAAACATTATTATGCACCCAGTTAATTCACACGCTCACACCTACAGCCATTCTACACGTCTACAGGCTCAGGCTTCATGCTTTTTAGGTCTCGGGACCATCCGGTCTGCCGAAGGCAGAACCGGAAGTTGAGAGATTTAATGTTTTGGAGAAGAGGGGCTTGAACCCGCCCCTCTTCTCCCCTGTTCTCCATTGGCTGGCCTCTTCAATGCTGGCCAGCCATTGGAGAAGAGGCTTTGTCACTCCGATCAGGCCCCGTCCTTTTCGGATTCGGGGGCGGGTTTTTTCATACTTTTCTAATTATCTCCTCCAGCCAATGGCAAGAGGAGAGAAAGAAAAAACACTCCCCCGAATCCGAAATCGCCGCTGCCTTTCTCCGAGGCATTTCTGCTTCGCCTCGGAGAAAGGCAGTGGTGTGTGTAGTATCGGGGTAGTGTGCTTGTTTTTGGTATGTTTTAGGCAATTTTAGTTGTTTTTAAACATACATTATCATGATTTTTTTACCTAGAAAACTTGTTTTCACTTAAAGACTTTCTTGTCTTGTGCCACTATTGAAGACTCCTCCGCGAGGACTACAGTTGACCCGGTCTTTGCAAATCCACATCCGATTTTTGTGTTCTGTCTTGTCTGTTTTTTAATGCATAAATCTGTCGCATAAGATACATTTTTGTAACTAGGCCCTCAATGTGCATTGGACAGATGTGTCCACATAGCAGGTTCTCTGTTCAGAAAAACCCTGCCTACAACCTACACTGAAATATACACCCTTCGGTGCCCTAAATGAACGACTGATGTCACCAGGATGCCTCTAGGAGCTCCCAGGGCAGGAAGGATTACACACGCTTATATTTCTGCTTTTCTCATGCCATTCTCCTTCGATGGACCGGAAGTGCTGCCGCACTGTTGAAAACACAAGCGCGCTCCACCACTTCGCCCTTTCTTTGTTTCATTTTGCATAACAGACTTTCAGTGAAAGATCTTCAACCAAATCACCCAGCAGGGCCCGGTATCTCGTAGTTTCTGAGTAAATATTTATTCAGATCTGATAGCTTTTGGATCGCGTCATTACGACACTGACCGCTCGCTGCCAGGCAGACGCAACCTCGCCGAGGAGCACTTCCTGGTGTGAGGGGAGGCCCGAGAGCCGCGCGCAGCAGAGGATGGCAGGCGTGACACGCACTTACCAGGCGAATGGCGAGGCGTCTTGAAGCTCAGCACCAGGGGCGCGTCACAGAAATGTTACGTAAGAAAACCAAGGCTCACGCTTTAAACAAAGACATCCTAATTCCTGAATCGCTCTTTTTTAACCAACAAACAAAACTGATTCTTTACTACTCTTGCTGCCTCCCTAATGAAAAAGAACAAACTGACTACCCTTATTTCATATTTCAAACGTGGTGGAAATACATTTTCACTATTTCTGCTATGTAAACGGCAAAACGACGGCCTCGCTTTACCCGTGCTTTGCGCAGATGCAGTTGTTTGCTCCTTTTCAATATTACACGAGCAGCAAAAATGGTGCCAAAGGGATTTGCACTTTTTTTCCACCGGTGCAGAGTTTCTGTATAATGGCTCAATGGGTTTCAGGCTACTGCTCGGGGCATGTTGTGGGTATGGGGTCTGGTGGTGTTGTGGTGTGCCACAAGGCTAGTCTAAAGAAGCATAGGGCCAGATGTATCAAAGGTGTGTGGATGATGGGGGACCAGGGCATCTGTGTGTGGATGATGGGGGACCAGGGCATCTGTGTGTGGCTATTGCAGCAGACTGTTGAAACCTCCTGCTTTTAAAGCCAGACAAGAGATAAACACTGCTTAGTTCGTGTGGTCTCTCTTCAGTGTTTAGAAGCCTGTGCAGGCCCCCATTGCCTACCTGTTGTGATGCTTGCATTTTAATATCCTTGACAGAAAGGGCATGATGCTGAGGGTGTGTGGGACCTTTGGAGCTTTCACTGTATGTATGTGGCTCTGTGTATGTGTGTGTGGCTCTGTGTGTGTGTGTGCCTCTGTGTGTGTGTGTGTGTGTGTGTGTGTGGCTCTGTGTGTGTGTGGGTGGCTCTGTGTGTGTGTGGGCGGCTCTGTGGGTGGCTCTATTTGTTTGTGGGTTGCTCTATGTGAGTGGCTCTGTATGTGTGGGTGGCTGTGTGTGGGTGGCTTTGTGTGGGTGGCTCTGTGTGTGGGTGCAAATGCAATAGGTCTCGCATTGGAGAGTGATTAAGCTATTGACATTGTAAATAACAATGCAGTTTCTTATAATGTTTTTTAAAAAAAAAACATAAACAAGAATAATGTCATGAACAATGCCAACAGCTCTAACTTTAACAATGCCGAGACCATTGCATTGTAAATGCTTGTTTACTTTGCTTTCAGCCACGCTGAACAGCAGATGTGCTGCTATTCAACATGGTTAAAAGACATTAACATTGACCACGCCAATAGCTCTTGAATTGCCGAGACTTGTTCTGTTTACAGTACCCATTATTAAACATCAAATTCTATCTGTATCCCGAGTAGGGCCTGGTGTGATGATATTCTTGAAACCTGCCATTTTAAATGCAGAACAAAACTTTGCAAGAGGCAGAAACCTAGTGTCCTGCTCTTAATTTAACATAGTGCACATTTTACATTGGGTTTTCATGTACCTTTTCAGATTTTGAAGAACTGGGTCCTCCAAACGATGTAAGTGCAAACTGTGCGGGTCTTCACCTCATTTGCCTTGTATCACTTGATTTGCCTGACGACTGCTCTGGCACTTTCCTGTTAATGCCCACTTCTCTTTTATGTTTCATTTAGGAATGCTGATATAGGATAACTTGCTTATTTGTGGAATGTTCACATTCCTAGGTGACATCTCTGCATGCAGGGATGACATTACTCCTTATTCAGGCATAAGGGCTACTAACACAGTGAAAAGCTTTGTTAATTGACCTATTTTACACCTGGTCTGATTTTTGGCTTGTACTGTCATGCACTCTGTCACCTCATCATGCTATGGAAGGAAAGCATACCCGCTCATTACTGACAGAATACCAGGAAAGAGCATCCACCTGACTTTAGTTTAATTACACTGAATATGAAAATAATTTCTGTGAAGCAAACATACCTGTTTTATTTTCCACACACGCGGTTATTTCACAATTGTCAGAAATATCAAAAGTGAACTGCCGACTACATTTAATCATCAGTCGATGCCTAATGATTCCAGAAACCTAGGACTTAGTAGACCTATAAAGGTAGGTATAATTTTTACATTAAAGAGATGCATTAGCACACCCAGGTCTGTCTTTGGACATTAATTACATGAGTACAAATACAGCTCAACCCAGCTCATCATTCGCTCACAGGCTTATTGCACAGACTAATAATCATTCCACCGGCCACAGAGTGCCGAAACAAATGGTAGGTATGGGGTGTTTTTTTATTTATTCAAATTTTTTTTATTTGAAGTTGTCACCCGCGAAATCTTAGTATTTACAAAGTTTTGTGCAAATAAAGAAAAGTGTATATATTTTCAATCCTTTAGTCACAAAGGCACAATTAAATAGTTCCACGCACCCATCAGAGACGTTTGCTCCACCCAACTGGTGTTGCCCAACATCCCACCATGGCTGGAGGAAGTTCCTTCTCCTACTTCACAGCAAAGACATGGAACACACTGCCTCTCCACCTAAGTCAAACACATCACTACCCCAGTTCAGGAAGGACCTCAAGACCTGGCTCTTCGACTGAACCTCAGCGTCTTCGTCCGATCAGCAGTCCCCCCTGCGCCTTGAGACACTTACTCGTGAGTAGTCACGCTTTACAAGACACATGATTGAATAGTTGTTTGTAGGTTTCCACATTATAAAACATTTTCTACTGAAAACTCTTGTAGGACATAGGTTTGGCACATACTTTTGAGCGTTGACTTTTATTACATTAAATTGCAGATGTATAAACAAACTGGGCCCAATTCATGTAGAAAAAGTTTGTGCGTGCAATATTATGCATGCATAATATTCTGATCACCACATGTTGACTTTGGTCACAAAGGCAAGTAAGGGTGTAGGTCTTATGACATAACTCATACTCTTCACACATGTAATTGATGCTGTTTTACACATTGTGGAGGTCATCTACATTTCTCGATGTATCTATCTTCAGAGGATCTTTTATTACTATCCTTCCTAAGTAGACCCTTCACTTAGTCATATGCCTATGATCATGGGTTTGGAAAATAAGGCATTCTCTCTCTGAGCTGATATGAACTTATTGTCCAAGTAGTTTCTTCTTCCTCTCACTTGCTCCTAGTAATAATGTCTTTCTTTCACTTTCTGCTGCCAGAAGTAGGCAGCAGCCGTTTCTTCATGAGGGTGGGGGAGTGTCGCCCCCCTGCCCACTGCAAGCCACGCTAAATGTGAAAAATACAATTATTTTGTTACATTTTATTTTTTACTGAGGAGCATCGCATCCACTAGTCGGCCCCCAAGCCAGGAGAAATGGATGCGTGTCCTCTCCTGTCGATTGCAGCGTAGAGGACTGGAGCAGTGGCTTGACTGTATGCTCCAATGTGCGAATGTCACTTTAGCTGGCTGTCTTGCTCCGGCCAAAGTGACATGCACATTTTGAAGCTCTCCCCCCAGCTGTCTGGCATGCTGCTGTTTGTAGGATGAAGTTCCCTTCGCTGGTGAGGGTCCTTAGGGGCTAACAACGCCTCATGCTACCCCCAGTAAGCCCCATACAGCGGGATTACTGAGAGGTCATTTGAGGCCATGCCCCCTTTCTCAACCACTCTGCAACCACGGCTCTCGGAGAACAGTTGGTGGGGTGAGGTCCCCTTTCCTCCTGAAGGCCTCAGTACTAAAGTGGACTTCTCCCCCCAATCACGTCAGTGACATCCCTCATGACATCACTGATGACATCTCAAATGACATTACTGATGACATCACTCAGTGACTGTGAGTGTATTTAAAATGTTTGTGAGTGTTAATTATATATCCACCAAAGTGTTTTGATGAATCAGTGGGTGTATGACTGTATCAGTGAGTGAGTACGTGTCTCAGTGAATGTATGGGTCACTGACTAGGTTGTCTGAATGTCTGTATCAGTCTGTCAGATGGTGTCTAAGTAGCTGTATGGGTTGGTGAGTGGGTACATGAGTGCGTGTATGGGTGATTGATTGGTAGAAGTGAAAGGTCCACATAAGAAATTCCAAACTCTTCAAAATGCGGCTGCATGATTCCTTCTGAAAATTCAAAAATTTCAATCCGCTAGATCAGCCATCAGGCAACTGCATTGCCTCCCGGTTAGCCATCGTATCACCTTCAAGGCACTTTGTCTAGCCTACAAGACACTCTATGGGAAAGCCCCAGCCTCCTTTAAGAAAAACATTGAGTGGTACATAAGTGGTAGAACTCTCCATTCCAGTGCAGCCAGACTTATAAAGGTTGCTACTTTCCAACATGCCAACATGCCACCTGGGGTGGAAAAAGCTTTTTCAGAGCTACGGCTCTACAATGGAACTGTCTGCCATCTGAACTGAAAACAGCCTCTTCCTCCCTGTGTTTAGGAAACAACGTAACACCTGGCTTTTCAATCAGTGATCCTACAGTATTCATACTCAGGAGACTGACAGCTTTTCTTTGCTCTCTAGCGTCAAAATGCCTCCGGGCATTCGTGCGCTTTAAAAGTTATATCATTCATACCATTCATTCATTCATTCATTGTCTGAGTACCTCTATGGGTGTATGAGTGTCTGTGTGGGTGGGTGAGAGGGTGTGTGAGTGCCTGCATGGATGAGTGAGTGGGTGTAGGGGTTAGTGAGTATGTAAGAGAAGGGCTGCATAAGTGACTGAGTGTGTGTATGGCTATGTCGGTGAGTGAATGAAGGTGTCAGTGGTATAGGGGTAAGTATGTGGACATGTTAAAGTAAGTGTTTGAGTATATGAATGACTGTATGTGTGAGTGAGGGATTGTGATAGCAGCTGTATGGGTTAGCGAGTGCGTGTGTGAGGGGTTGTATGGGTGAGTGAGTATGTGTTAGTATCAGTATGAATAAGTAAGTGGGTGTGTGCATAACTGTATAGATGACTAAATGGCTGTCTGATTGACTCTATAGGTGAGTGAGTATGTGTTTGACTTGCTCTATGAGTGACTGACAGTGTGTGAGTGGCTGTATGGCTGTATGATTGGATATATCAGTGGCTGTATTAGTGAGGGAGTTGGTGTATGAGTGGCTGTATGGGTAACTGAGTGGATGTGTGTGTAGATCTATGAATCAGTGAATGGGTGGGTATGTACTGATATGGGTGTGTCAATGGTTTTTAGAATGGTAGTGTGGAGGCTGGAGTGGGTGTGTGAAAGGTTATATTGGGATGTGAATTGGTGTGTCAGAGATTCTGTGGATGATGTCATCAGTGATGTAATTTGAGATGTCATCAGTGATGTCATCAGTTATGTCACTTTCCCTGTCATGAGTTATGTAATATGTGAGGTGATAAGCAGTGCATTGCGGGGCGTGATTTATAGTAAGCTCAGCGAACTATAACTGCTGAATTTCTCTGGTTTAGTACTAGTGAAATGTCAGACTAACTATAATGTCCCTGTAACCTTTGGTTTCTTTAGTGAATGTCTAGTTTTTTGTAAAATTCTATTTCCTAACTATGACATACCAGTAACCTTTGTTTATTTCAGTGAATTTCTAAGGTTTTTTTAAATGATAATTCCTAATTGTAATGTCCCAGTAACGTTTGTTTTTTTCAGTAATTTCTAAGTTTTTTTTAATTCTATTTTTTAATTGTAACGTCTATTTTTTTTAAGTGAGCCTGTAAAAGTTTTGTATTTTCCTTCTATAATTGGAAATTGTATATTATATTTATATTATCAAAAGTACATTAATAACTGGTTTTAAGTTTTATATTCTATTTCCTAACTATAAAATACCTGTAACCTTTGTTTTTTTCAGTGAATTTCTAAGGTTTTTTAAATGATAATTCCTAATTGTAATGTCCCTGTAACGTTTGTTTTTTTCAGTACATTTCTACGTTTTTTTTTAAATTCTATTTTTTAATTGTAATGTCTATTTTTTTAAGTGAGCCTGTAAATGTTTTGTATTTTCTTTCTATAATTGGATATTGTATATTATATTTATATTATCAAAAAGTATATTAATAACTGGTTTTATGTTTAGTGAATCAGCACAACATTGTCGCATTTATTTTGGAGAATCTTTGATCAGCAAATGTATTTCACATACTGAAAAATAAATGTAAAGACATTTTTAAAATAAAGTTTATGTCTAAATATTTAGTAAGATATTGTTTTAACTGTTCTTTTTGTGATCAATTTTGGAGAAAAGCACCATTATAAAAAAAATGATATTCGCGATTACCGACGTCGTCGCGGTGGTGTCAATAGTCGCAAAGAGCGCATTGTTTGTACAAAGTGAATGATTTATATATAGACACATTCTACAGTATATTTAACAGTAGAGCTTTATTAGTGTACTTTTCAAACTCATGTTTTTGTGGTGAGTTTTCAGAAAACTCGTCTCCAACGACTATTTTCCATTTTTGTGGTGAAGCCGGGCGTTGCGAAGATATCGGTAGCCGCAGTCACCGCAAATATGTCGCGAAATGACAAAACAAATGTAGGCATTCAATAGCCACCACCATTTCCAAACCTATAACTTCAAAATGGATTATAACCAACACACTAAACACATTACTGTCTAAATGACTGTATAATAGCAGGTACAATCCCTTAATATCTCTACAACACAGTGCATAACTTTTTCAGTGTGATCTATGACTGCATGCATCACTGTATCACTAAGTCTCTCATTCACTGTATACGTATTTGAGGGGATCTGTGAGATGGTGCATCAGTCTTTCAATACTTCTGTAACATAATGCGTGACTGCCTCAGTACATCTATGAGTGGGTGCATCAGTGTCATAATGGGTCTGTGATTGGTTGTGTAGGTCTCTCCCTCAATCTGTGAGTAGGTGCATGAGTGCCCTTGTGCATTTGTAAGTACGTATAGCACTGTCTAACTAGATCTGTGAGTGGATACATGAGTGTCTGATTGGGTGTCTGAGTGGGTGAGTGAGTGGATGCATGAATGTATGAGTGAGTATGTGAGTGAGTGCATGAGTCTCTCAGTGGGCCTATGACTGGCAGCGTGAGTGTCTGAGTGGTTCTGTCAATGGGTGTGTGGGTCTCTGAGTGCGACTTTGAGTGGATATATGA
The DNA here is from genome assembly GCF_964204655.1 of Triturus cristatus. NCBI lineage: Eukaryota > Metazoa > Chordata > Amphibia > Caudata > Salamandridae > Triturus > Triturus cristatus. The sequence continues at coordinate 434,055,253 of NC_140581.1, read as the reverse complement.
GTCTCAGTGTATAACTGACTGGATGTATAAATCTCTGAGTGGGTCTGTGAGTGGCTGTGTAAGTGACTGTATGAGGGTCTGAGTGGGTCCAAGAGTGGATGTATGAGTGTCTGAGTGGATCTGTGAGTCAATGTATGAGTGTCTCAATGGGTTTGTGAATGAGAGCCTAACTCTAATTGGGTGAGTAAATGGATGCATGCATGAGTGTTTGAGTGGGTCTGTAACTGTGAGGGCAAATGTCTGGGTGGCTGTATGAGTGAATTCATAAGCCTTGACTGGGTGAGTGAGTGTGTGTATATCTGAGTGAGTTTTTAGGCTTAACTTTGTTTTATTAAATTTGACGTCAATACAAGGACATGCAAATTACAGCTATTACTCTGCTAATACAATGCGGAGGAACCCCAGGAACCCCCCCGCTGCCACCACCGCAAGCCATAGCAATAAGTCAATAAAGTCCCGGACTATCCTGGGTGCAAGCGGGGTCAAGGTTCCAATGCCCTAGCCCCCCCCCAACCAACGACCCCAACCCCAAGCCCCCCTTCCCTGGGAGCCTCCCCACCCAACCGGTGTGCCGTGTCCTGTCACCTAAGGCTGTCATCGGTGCATCGCTCTCTATCGAGTGTCAGGGGCGACGCCGGATGCCGAGGCATCGGTAATGCGCAAAAGACGGTGATATTTGGGACAAGTGACTTCAATAAATTCCGTTGACAGGAGTGATAGGATAGGTTGCCAGGCCGTTTGAAAGGAAGCAGTGGACTGCGTGAGGGTTGCTTGTATGCATTCCATACCCACTGTGTACCATAATCGATTCAGCCAACCCGTGTGGGTAGGTCGCGTTCTCGTTCCCCAAAGTGAGATAATGTGCCGTACCGCCGCGCCCAGAGCCAGGCCCATCTGACGTCCACGAAGCGACTTCAAGGGTAAAGTGAGTGCGTTGGGTAGCCCTAAAAGCGTATAAGCCGGGAAGCGGGGAATTTCGGTGTCAAAATGATTATCAACCTCATTGAGAATTGCTGTCCAATAATCCGTCACCTCCCTACACTCCCACAGTAGATGGGTCAAAGGGCCCTCCTCCCCACAGCCCCTCCAGCATGCAGAACTATGGCTAGGGTTGCCTTTATGTAACCTGACCGGAGTCAAATACCAGTAAGTAACCACCTTCACAGCGGTCTCCTTGCTAGCAGTGTTTCTGGCTGTGTGGGAGGCCCTATAATATATTGCCTGCCAATCTTTCACGGAAAAGCTTCTTCCCAGTTCCCGTTCCCAGCGCTGTTGACCGGCTGAAGGATGCGCAGTGACCGTCGGGCAGATCATCTTATACAGATCAGTGATCAATATCCGATCCGAGTCCCTAGATAGCAGCCATTTTTCAAAAGGGGTCAGTTTTCTACTAACTAAAGGGCGTATTGCAGGCTGAGTCAACCAATGCCAAAGTTGAAAATACTGATATCTGAGCGGAGCCGTAATGTCATGATACTTTGACAGATCTCCAAACTGAATAAAGCCCTCAAGGTCAAGCAAATGGCCCGCAGAGCGACATGGGGACGATCGCCACTGCTGAATGGCCCCCCTCTCTAATCCCGGGATGAACTCAGGATTATCAAACAGTGGTGTAAGCGGGGATGGAAAAGTAGTGAGCCCCCTCCCTACCGCGACTGTGTCCCACACTCGCAGTACTGTACGAGTGATGGGGGACTTCTGTAGGTAGGCCGGCCTATCAGGACGCCGTAGGAAGGGTAACTTCCAAAGCGATGTATGCGCCATCGCCCTATCTTGGAATAACCATCGCTTCTCCGACTCTGGACGGCTCCACTCCACCAGGTACCGCAATTGCGCTGCCTTATAGTAATGTACTAGGTTCAGAATCCCTAGGCCTCCCTCGTCCAGAGATCGGTAGGAGAGGTCTCTGCGTAGACGCGGCCGCTTCCCTGCCCATATGAATTGATGCACTGCATCTTGTAATTTTTGTATGGAGCCCGGAGGTGGAAGCACCGGGATGGTCTGAAAAATATATAGAAGTTTTGGTAATATGGACATCTTCACTGCGGCGACGCGCCCGAGCAAGGAGAGGGGTCACCCCTGCCAACGCTTAAGGTCACCCTGAATTTGGGAAGAGATATTCGTGTAGTTCAGACTGACTGTCCGCTCGGTGGAGGGGGTAAGAACTATCCCCAAGTACGGGATGGAGTCCTGGAGTTGCAGACTACCATATCCGGAGACCGTGTCGCGGACTGCGTGCGTGTTGCTGCCCAAGGGGAAGAGCATGGACTTCGATTGGTTCATTTTAAACCCAGAGACCCTCCCGAAAGCCTCCAGTTCCTGCAAGAAGGCGGGTACAGACCTCTCCGGGTTCTCCAGCGCCGCCAGAATATCGTCTGCGTATAAACTAACGGTGTGTTGTTCCCCTCCGAAGGTGACGCCGGTAATGTCAGTGTTGTCACGAATCCGCTGTGCCAAAGGTTCGTCATACAGCGCAAAAAGGAGGGGCGATAGAGGGCACCCCTGGTGCGTGCCCTTCCGGATGTTGGAAGGCCCAGAGCTGGTACCGTTAAAACGGATCGTCGCTCTAGGCGTGTCATAGCAGCTAGCCACCCATGCGCGGAAGCGCCTCCCGATGCCGAAGTGAGTCAGCGTTGATCCAAAAAGCCCCAGTCCACCCGGTCAAACGCCTTCTCGGCATCTATAGACAAAAGCACGGCATCCAACCCCTCGAAGTGAGCCTTATCTATAAGGTGCAGCAGACGTTTGGTATTGTCGCTACATTGTCGACCGGGGATGAAGCCAGATTGATCCGGCTCGATAATACCGGGTAGTCGTGGACCAAGTCGGGAAGCTAACACCCCCGTAAAGATTTTGAGGTCCAGGTTAAGGAGGGAAATAGGCCTATAAGTGGCACATTGGGTAGCATCTTTACCTGGTTTGGGTAATACAATGACATCGGCTTCCAACATATCAGGAGGGATCGAACCAGGGCCCTGGAATGAGTTGAAAAGTCGCGTTAGAAGAGGTGCAAGCACCGAGCAGAAATTTTATAAAACCCCGCTCAGGCGACTTCAAAGGCTTGAGGCGAGAAATCGCCCCACCACCTCCTCTATTCTGATCGGTGCATCCAACGTGGCAGCCCCGGCCGCGTTAAGCGCCGTCATTGCCGCCCCCTTCAGGTACGCCTCCCCATCGGTGTCAAGGTGTCGATAAGCGCTGTACAGTGAGGCATAGAAGACTCTAAAGGCTTGAGTAATTTGGTCATCACCGACCAATTCCTCTCTGTGGGCGCTATAAAGAGTTGTGATCTTCGACTGCTGTACCCGAGCGCGCAGTGCACTGGCGAGGAGGCGCCCTGTTTTATCGCCCCCCCACATAGTATGCATGGCGCAGCCTGAAAGTGGCGTATTCGGCTCGATCAATATCGAGGCCAGCAAGTTGTGCCCTGGCTGTTTTCAATTGCTTCCACACCCTGGGAGCCCCTGTGCGACTGTGCACCCGCTCAAGTTCAACCACCCGAGCCGCAAAGGATTCCCGCTTCTCCCTACGCTCTTTAGCCTCAGCCGCCGAAATGGAGATTAGTTCTGATTAGACTGCCTTTAGCGCCCCCCAAACTGCCGTCAAGGGTGTGTCCGGCGTATCATTAATCGCCAGGTAATCCGTGATGCGTTTGTGCAGCTGTTGGGCCACCCCATTCCGCTGCAGGAGGGACTCTCGCAGGCGCCATCTACCTCCCGTTATCGTAGTCCGGGGAACAGCAAGAGACACTATCACTGCATCATGGTCCGATACAGCGGCAGGTATAATATCTATGTCCCGCATGAGCGGTTGGACCTCCAAGGAGCCTATGAAGTCATCCAGCCGGGCATAAGTATGGTGCACATGTCAATAGAACGTATAGTGAGTGCTGTGAGGGTGCGCCTCTCTCCACAAATCCACCAGCCCCCGGCGGGCCATCCACTCCTTCCCCTCCCGTTGAACCGAAACGGCGGCCATTTGCGTTGCATTGGGAGCGCGTAGTGTGTCTGTGTGCTCCAAAATCCCGCAGAAATGGCACTGTGTAGTCCTGAAGTGTGCTTGCATTCTAATTCACACGCGAACAGCACCTTGCAGTCCCCATCGGCGTGGCTATCTTATTTTTCTTCTCTCTGTTATGGCGCTGGGCCTAATTTTGAATCTCTTGTTAATCTTTGTCATCCTCCTCCTTTATTACTTTTCTACCCCAAATTTTCACTTTTTACAATAGTTTGCGTCTTTGTGTTTGTGTATTTTATGTTTAAAAAAAAAAAAAATTGTATTTTTGTGACTTAGTTAATTTCCCCTTCTTTCCTTATTTCTTAATTCTTTACTTTCCCTTCCTTTCCATTCTTAGTTTATTTCCCCACCCATCGCCATGGCAAAGGGCCGTCTTCCATGCGGGCGGCGCCGCTGTCCCAGTGTGCAGCCCGGGGCAATATTTGGAGAGGAGGAGGTGGCATCACTAGTTTATTTGGTGCAGCGCACCGCCCCTCTTTGCTGGCAACAGGCAGCAGGCCCGGTAGCAGCTATCCCCGTGTGAGCATCAGCGGCGCTGGGGCATTATGCGCCGCACCAGCCACGTTTAGCACAACAGCCAGTAGCTGACACACCGCTGTGCGGACATTCTCGACCGGGAACAGGAACTGCTAGGCGTTGAGATCCCAGGGCTCGGTGAGTATTCATTTTTTGTTGTGTTTGTGTTCTACAATGCTAAAAAAAAAAATCCGAATAGCATGCTGCTCACCTTCAAAGGTAAGTTATGTTTAGTAAAGTTTATGCTGGTGTATTATTGTGTGATCCAGTTTCTAGTTTCTGCTAGGCAGGTGCCGCTATCTAATTGCATTCATCAGGCGCTCGCTTTAGCCGATTAATTAGGAAGTCATTGAAGAATGTTTTGTCTGTCATTATAGTGAATCACTGAGTAGCGTGTTCTCTCTGTGACTTTGTTTATGTAGTTCGCACAGTTCCAGGTTATTTATTTGAATTCACAGTGATGATGCGACGTATGCATCTATGATTGCAAAAAAGGGAATATGAGTTGGCTCATCGAGGATGTTGAGAAATGGAAATAGAATAAAATCCAAGATAATTAACTGAAATAATTAGTTCCAAATGTAGTTTTTGTAAGGAGATCTGGAAAATTGATTTAACAACAGTCGACAGACTCGAGTAGAAAGAAATTAGCAGTACTGTAGGTGTTCTGGTTTAGTGCCTGTGTTTGCTTTTCATAAAACATTGTTTTGGCGATTATTAACAAAATCACTAATTAATTTTTATTTATCGTCTTAATTTCTTTCATCAGCACCCAAGGGGAAGAAGAGGGACGATTCCGAGGGTCTGGGGCAAGCTGGTCAGCCAGCGCCGACCACCAGCACCGCTGCAGAGGGCTCTGCAGATCCCAGTAAGTCCTTTTATGATTGTTGTGGACTTCATAGGGTAGAACCTTAGAATATTGTGGTATTCTTTGCCTATGATGCTATCTATCATGATTAATGAAGATTTAGATAGCTGGCCCAAGTAAGCTAGTGTATTAAATAAAAAAAACAGCATGTATGTTTGGTCAGAAGGCTTCCCATTGCCTGCTTATGCCTAGCTCTAACACAGTTCAGTTCACAAGACAATGGCCGTGGTCATCATGGACCCTCCCGTGTAGTGTGCTACAGACTCTTTCATTTATAGTTACAGTACACCACCAGTTTCCAAATATGAGGTCCCACCCAACACCATAGGTTTTTCTTTTGAGCGTTATTCCACACCTGGCTTGTCTGACTTTGTGAACAAAACAATCAAATGTCCAGACTGTTATTTGGAAGATGGGTGCTAACTCAGCTGTAGTGCTGTATTGCGTTTGTATTTGGGATTGCGTATCTGGGATCTAAATTATTTGTAATGTTTTTGTATTCTAGCCACACAGAACATCGGTGATGCAGGCTTCAGCGCCACTGCTGGAGGAGACGGCGAAGGCTCAGGTTCAGGGGGAGAAGCAACAGCAGGGGCGGGCACTGGTAAGTCACATATTTCTCGCAATTACTATGCTCACTAGCTATTGCCATGGCATCGCTCATCGTCGTCATCAAAAATTACTGTGGGGTGAAACCCTACCCCAAGCTTTACCAGCCACAGCGGTGGTTGACTTATTATGGACTCTTCTATCTGCAATGCAGCAAAATCTCACATAATGAGCTTTGATGGCTTGAGGGAGACATGAAAGAACGGAAGGTAACTTAAAAGAAAGGAAATGGTATATGAATGAAAGGGGGGGAGTGGGCCATTCTTTGCATGTTGAACTTAAGGGAAGTTTCGAGGAATACATTTTGGAATACTTGGCTTTACTTTTGAAATAAATAATGAATGAAAAATGAAAAAATACTGTCTGAATATCATTGGATGGTTTCATATACTTTTCGCTGCACATCCTGCATTGGGGAACCTGAATATACTCCAACAGCATGATTAATAGATCAACGCGCACGGACAGAGAGCGTTCAAGGGCGGCACGCTGTCAACTGGCCTTGAGTGTAACCTGAAGAAAATTTAATGTCAGAGTGCATTCTTCCTTCATTGAAACACATTTGCACTTGTTTCTGTCTACGGTCGATTCTGCACCCATCCATGAAGTTGTGGTATATCAAGTATACACTGGAGGTCCATATTTGGATCATAATTTAATGAAATTTGTATATTTGAAGTTTTAACCATCATGTATTAACGTTTCAGCTACTCATGTTGTCAGTCAATTTATCTTTGGATGTATGAGTTCATAAAACACCATAACGTTTTATTTATATACATTTGTTTTTTTAGCACATTAAGGAATATGTATTTAGTAATAATTTTTATGTGTATTGGTATTTTTTCAATTACCATTCTTGGGCGCACAACAGTTTGAAGTATTTTTTCTCGTTCTTTTTGGTTTCACGTGGCACAAGGTCACATGATAGCAGTCATGTGTTTAACTTCACCAATATCTGACACACTATTGAATGGAGCACACACGCATGGGCAGCAATGCTTGCTTTACTCCACTGGTGGAGGTATGTTGCATTTTGAACTTTTCTATAGTCAAGTGTCATTTAATCGTGTTGCGGTTACACTGTCCAGGTGATTTTAGGAATGTCTTCATTTGCTTTTTAGGGTTTATCTCACATCTAGGGGTGAGTGAAGGTGCAACACATTATTTGAATGGTGTGAATAACGTGGTGATGATTGTTGAGTTCATGAGGGCACTGGGGAGACTACGTTTGTAGAGCATGGAGCATATTGTCTTAAGATTGAGTCGCAAAGCTGGTCACTACATGACACCTTATGCCTTGACTTTGGTTAACACTGAGAACACGTGATGCTTACTTGTTGATTCACGTTTATTGTAGTTCCGCTGAGGAAGGGCAGTTCAGTGCCCGAAATACATTGGGAATGTCATCTCCACGTTAAACTATGAAGATATATGCACCTCTATAAGTTTGTAGGAATTCATTTTGGATTACTTTTTGATTACTTTCGGAATAAATAATGGATAAAAATTGAAAAATATTGTCTGAATATCATTGGATGCTTTCATATACTTTTCGCTGTGCATCCTGGGTTGGAGAACCTGACGAGGCTCCAGCAGCATGATTAATTATTTTAGTTCCACACACAACTTGTACTCCATTATAATGCATATTGTCGTATTCATCAATGAGAAGTCATTTATTTTTCAACTCAAAGTGTCTGACTCTGTTTATAGTTACTTAAAAAGCCTTTAGAAGAAAAAAATAATCCAATCACTGTTTTTTTTATCCTGTGATGTTATTCTCTGCCAGTCTGCCTGTTACTTTTCTGCCACACAGTCACTGCTTTTTTATGTTTGGCAACATGTGTGGGTAAAAGAAAACATAACATTGGGCTTGTGATTCTCCTTTTCATAGTGATCACATCAAATAAATTCCAATGGCCCTTGGGGACCAGCAATGTACTGTTACTGTACCACGCTGTTATTTAAAACAAGTTTTTGCACTGAGCATTATTTACAATGTATCTTTTTTGTTCCAATGAAGAACGCAGTAGTACTTTCTTTTTCTTTATGTCCAACAGCTGCAGGGATTCAAAGATGCACACTGGGTCCAGGGGCCCCTATCGGCTGTATTGTGTTCAATGAAAAGATGCCACAATACAGGTAAGATGTAAACCAGATCAGGTTTATTAAGCATGAGAGTACACGACTGGCAGCATGACAGGAACACAGCAACTACTTACATACAAGCAGAAACATTCTACCCACTCCCACATTCCAATCCCAAAGTGAGCACAGAATGATCCAAATGACAATTCAACTACAAGGCAAATATTGCAGGAAAAAATGACTCAATGGCTCTGATGTGGGATGTCTATTTTCTCCTGAGCCCACCTCAGACCTTTTTCCCATTGGGTCTCATTCTGCAGTTTCACAGACATTGTTTATTCTTATTTCAGTGTTACGTATTTCCTTTATAGGGAAGCACACAGCCTTTTTGATGTGAATTGGGTAATTGTCACCTGCTGCAATTAAAGGTTCAATTTTTTTGTTTGTAAAAAAGACAACTAAATTGATTTCTAAACCTTATAACTAAAACTGAACTACAAACTTAGAATTTGACTACTTTCTTTAACGAAAAATTAATATTATTTAGCTAGCCATAAAACAAACACAGGATGAAGTCTTGTCTCAATTCCCTATAAAGCAAATTCTCCACTAATTAGCTAGCATTTAATTTAATTTGCCAAATGCAATTAGTTAGTACCATTTCCAATCTGACACCAATTAAATGATTTACTGGACCCATTTTATCAGATGTGTGCAAAAAGTGAACAATCTCACCCTTTATTGATCAGATCAGATCAGCACTTCCTTCATTTCCTTCATCTAGAGTGAGGTTCCATTTGTTGAACCATTTATCATGTCTCCCATCTCTCAAATAAAAAAGCAAACCCCCAGGATTCCGTCTGAGAACAATGTTTCAGTTTCTGGCCAGAAAACTTGAAAGTTGTGTAAATACCCACCTCAAGTATTTTATTCAGGAATACAAGCACCTACTAGATGATCTTCCATCATGACATAGATCAGACTGTTACAAAGAGATGGATCTGCTGAAAATAGTTGATGATACTCTATTATTTCTTAAGTCTGATGACTCATATCTACTTATCCCCTTCTATCTGTCACTTGGTTTTAATAGCCTTGATCATAACACTGTACTATAGACACAAAAATACTAGAGGATGTGGATTGTGATTGTATTGAAGTGGTTCTCCTCCTATTTAGCATTATTAACAAATAAAAATTGGAAGCTTCTTTTAATGTCCTTGACCTCTATCACAAGGTTATGTCCGGGCCTCTATCCCTGCATCTACTCCTATTAATCTCTTTGTGTTTGCCTCTTCTGAAAACTCAGGGCTTTCTTACCATTTACTTCCAGTTTTATCCGGAACTAAATAGAGGCTGGTTTATCCTACCATTGAATAGCTTCTCTCAAATCATGGGTAGATTCCTTAATTGTAACCCTTCATATAATTAACGTGCAATCTTTTTAGGATTAATTCTGAACGTTAGACTTAACCTTTACTCTCATATTAGTAATCTAGCCAAAATTACTCTGTTCCAGCTGACAGTACTCTGAGGAATTAACTTCCACATCCCTAAAACTGACTTTAAAATGATGTGCTCTGAAGTATAGATTATCAGAATATTGATCATACACCTGTCAGGTCAGCCCTTCATGTGGTGGCAAGAGTTCCATTACTTTATACAGGCGTCCAATTGAAACCTAAAGTATTTATAATTTGTCCTTCCTAACACAAAATGCCACAGAAAGGGGTACACCCATTGTCTAACCCAGAAATGTATTCACTCTAGCCTGTGTTAAAAAAGAATACCAAATTAATCTGCTTTAACATAATCTTTTATCTTGATAACTTACTGCTCCCACATTCTGAATAGAATTGTGTTTAATACAGCATTCATACCACTGTTATGTTTGTTGCAACATGCATTTTTATAGCTTTGAAGTTTTGTCATAGTTGGCCTACATATAAATAGTTGGTAAATAAATGACGAAGGCACACATGCACACCTATAACAAACATATATCGTCTGCACCCTCCAACACTTGCTGTCTGTATATCTGTACGTTTACAATAGATATGCTCTGTTGCTCCGAATGCATACAGAATTGCATGCACGGTCTCCCCCCAATATGTCCCAATATGCCTTTTATGACAGATCCGGCATTTCAACAACAATGGGCACCAACTCTGGTATTGCTGTGGCTATAATGTCAGTGGGACAGACTACAACAGTTTTCTTCAACAAGTAGCTTGTGAACTACTGGTAGCTCTTCATCTAACTGTAAGTAGTCTCCTGTGTGCAGTTCAGCGTCCATACTCAATTCAGACCTGCAATCCTGATACAATTTTCCCTGATACAGCAGCTATACATGAGTTATATATTGATGTTATCAGTCCTGTAGCAAACACGTGAAAATGTGCCATTAATAGTATAACTTTACAGCCAGTACATGTTCAAACAAAGGAATGTAGGGCAGAAAGAGATTCATCTACTTTGAATTCCATATCTGGGACAATGATAAGTGACTTTCGATGCAACATCTATATGAAGCCAGATCTCAAGCTTAAACAACAAGCTCTGTGCTTCATGACTCTTTTGTGAATACTAGGTTCTCAAATATATGAAAGTGCCTATAATACTGTTATTACGCCAGTATGTCCATTCCCCTTAAAGTGACTAACCCTCACACACTTTGAAACAGTGGGAGGGGGGTCACTACATAATCCCAAGAGGCAACCATCTTGGAAAGTCATACCAGGCATAAAATAAGAATGTGCCCTCAGTGCAGGCAACCGATGAGGACTCTGACATGACCCAGTTATCTTCTGGGTAACCAAGACCTTTGGGGCATACTGATATGATGCAGTGGTTCTCTGTACTGTTATGTGTTGCACCTCCATAAGTAGGATTAAAGCCATAAATTTATGATACAGATATTCAATTCTCTACTGATCATGGTACCAACTCTCCCGCTATCCAGATCCTGCCTCACACATTCACCATGTACCATCTTCACTGTTTAGTTGAGACAGTCTGGAACGGCCCATGATGAGCTTCCCAGGGTAGTAATGTGCCTCATCTGTGCACTATTTCCTACAACTTCCGCCTATTTTCTGCTCACCTCAAGTTTTACCCTTACTGTTCTTTATATATTGGATAAAGTGTACAGCACTGGCGTAATGAAAGCTGAGGGGGCCCCCCTGCAAGGTACACCGAGAGGCCCCCATTGCGGATTTAATCCGGAGCTCTAAAGCCCGAGTACTGGGCAGAGGGGGCCCCTTGCAGCTCGGGACCCCTCCGCCTGTGTTACGACCCTGCTGTACAGCCCTACCCCCTAGGACTAACATGGATCTAGTCCTCTGACCAGCCAAAGGCCTTGCACACCCCCTCCTGAAGCATTGAGGCACCCACCTCGCGTTTGCTGACTCGCTCTCTATGTCACTCTCTTGCTATTACTACGTTTTGGGTCCTCGGTTTTGCCACTGTTTTTCTCTTTGTTTTGCCACAATTTTTTTATTGTGTGCCCTTTGTTTTTGTCACTGTTTGCTCTTTTGTGGCTTGTTGTCTCTTGCCTCTGTACCCTTTCCCTACCCTTTCTGATCCCCCTCCCGCCAATTCTTACCTGCTCCTCGCATTGCGACTCACCCTTTCCCATTCTTTCTCACTCTTCTGCCTCTCACACCCCTCCCAGCACCATCCACTGTCCCCTGCGCTCCTGTCCCCTCTCAGGGCCTGATTAAGGGCAGCTGCGCACAGCCTTTGACACAGGCACGCCAAAGGTGTGCTAAACGCATGCTCATCTTCACCCATCTGAGCCTGGAACACTCCCAGTTGCAAGAACACTGGTCCTTACCTGATCCACTGCTACCATGCTGCATTTCTTGACCCCCTCAACCACGGCAATAACTCACTGCTCTGCTGCCACAACACACCAAATAACACAGGAGGAGCCTCCACTTGCTCCTTCTGCTACCACACCTGCACCCTCACACCCAGAATCATTACTCCATCAAAAGAACCCCACCCGCCCAAACACAATCAAACAAACCTACAACTCACTCCACTCTCTCATGCATACTCCTCAACACCTGCTTGCTCAGCAAACGGGCCACCAACATTTGGGAACTGCTGGACAATTCTGCCCTAGATCTCCGCTTCCTCATGGAAAAATGGCTGATCCCAGCGTTAGCACCAGACACTGCCACATTCATCCCTGCCGGATATAAGTTAGTCAGACAAGACCAACAACATAGCACCGGGAGAGGAATCAGCATCAATTTCAAGAACACCATCATATGCACTACCTCTGTTGACACTGAGACCAATTACATGGAGCACGTCACATTCAAACTACAAATCACCACCAACTTCATCCTATGCAGCACCGTGGTTTACTTACCCCAGGACTCTGCACCAACTTAACCAGCAAAATCTCAGACATTCTCACTCCACTAATCATCACTCCAGCACCTTCATCCTACTAGGAGACCTCCACATTCACTTAGAGGACCTCACCAACCCCAACTTAGTCACCCACCTTAAAAGTCTTGGAAACCACAGACTCACTCAGCAAGTATCTGACCCCCCATGCCTCGCCTCTGGACACATTATGGACCACATCCACTAACATCACTATCAATAAACTAACAGCTATCCCTTGGACCGACCACGTAATTGTCAGTTTCATAATCAACATCCCACACCACAGAATACCAACCACTGCATGCCCAGCCCTCTGCTGCTGGAAGAATACAGCACAGAAGGATTGGACTTCCTTCCTCCCTATGAACTACCATACCACATACAGGCGACATACCGGTAGACATCAAGAACTACAATAACCTTATAACCACCTACAGCGACTCTCTGCGCCCTTGCAAACAAAGTCAAACATCAAGAACACAAACATAGGTCAGGTGGTACACAGAAGAACTTAGGATGACCAAGCGGCACTGCAACCAACTGGAATGTAACTAGAAACTTATCCAAGAAGCCATGGACAGGGACACCTTCAAGTCTGCCTTGAGATGCTACCACCAGCAAATCTATAACACCAAGCAGAAAGCCCTATCAGAGCACCTAAGCACCAGTTCCAACAGTAGCAAATAAATCTTCTCCATTATAAATGATTTCACCACACCCACAGCCACTGCCAGCAACACCACCCCATCTCAAGAACCATGCAACAACCTCTCAGATGTTTTCAACAACAGAATCACAGCCATGTATGACAACTTCTGCCCTCAACCGGATCCCAGCAACCTTGCAGCCAGTCTGCCAATGTCACACAAAGAAGGCATAATGACCACATTGAACTCTATCACTACAGACAAAAGCACGATAATCATAAAGTCCACATCAGACCCATTCCCCTAACATGCCTTCAACAAAGTACTCTCCCTGATCAGCAAAGATCATGACTGCATCCTCAGCACCTCCATCAACAAAGCCACTTTCCTAGAAGCCAGGAAGCACGCAGCTGTCAACACCCTACCCAAAGAGTCCTCACCAGATCCAGGCAAGCTCACAAACTACCTACCAATTCCCCTGCTACTCAACTCAGCCAAGGTCCAGTAGAAAGCCAGCAGCATGCGCCTCACCAAACATCTTGTAAGCTATCAGCTCCTCAACACCACGCAGTTAATTTGAGACCCAACCACAGCACAGAGACAGCTCTCATCACACCAACAGATAACATCTGGATAGTCCTAGTCAGAGGAGAAACTGAGGTCCTCATCTTACTGGATCTCTCTGTAGTGTTTGACATGGTCTCCCACCCCACCCTGATCGAGACAACTGCACAGGGCAGGCATTCAGGGATCTCCCCACCAATGGATCTGCACATTCTTAACGAGAGGAACTCAAGCAGCCACACTGCCCCCTGACTCCTCTGAAGCCCTGGAACTCATCTGCAAAGTACCTCAAGGCTCCTCACTCAGACCCATCGTCTTCAACATCTACATGATCCCACTAACCAAAGTCATCCACGCACATGACAGTAATATCCTCTCCTATGCTGACAACATGCAACAGATACTGTCCCACTTCCACAAACCCCATGCAAGGAACAAATTCCCCACCTGAATGGCCAATGTGGCCAACTGGATAAAATCCAACTGTCTTAAGCTGAACACAGATAAGACAGAAGTGGTGATTTTCAGGAAGCATGTCTCACAGTAGGGCTCCACCTAGTGGACTATACACTTCATAACACCCCTACCCCTATACCACATGCAAGAAACCTTTGGATCATCATCAATAACAAGAAGGACATGTCCACCCATGTGCTTCCATGCCCTGAGGATGCTGAGAAACATCTACAACTGGCTACCGAACAACACCATAAAGACCATCACCTAAGCCCTCATCACCAGCAGGTTGGAGTATGGGATCTCTCTCTATCAATCAATCAATCAATCAATCAATCAATCAGTTAATTTGTAAAGCGTGCTACTTACCCGCAAGGGTTTCAAGGCACTGGGGGGAGGGGGGGTGGGGGGGGTGGGGGTCGTGCTGCTGCTACTGGTCGAAAAGCCAGTTGTCTCCTGAAAGTCAGTAGGTCTTCGGTTAGTCGTAGGTGGACGGGGAGGGTGTTCCATGTCTTGGTGGCACGTGGGAGAAGGATCTGCCTCCGGAAGTGGTTCTACGGATGTGCGGGACCGTGGCCAGGGCGTGGTCAGCGGAGCGGAGTATCCTGTTGGGTACGTAGAAGGAGAGTCGGCTGTTGAGGTAGGCTGGACCGGTTTTGTGGAGTGCCTTGTGTGCGTGGATCAGGAGCATGAAGGAGATCCTTCTGTCGATGGGGAGCCAGTGTAGGTTCCTCAGGTGGGGGGTGATGTGGTCGCGGCACGGGACGTCGAGGATCAGGCGTGCAGAGGCGTTCTGGATTCTTTGTAGTCTGTTGATGAGCTTGGACGAGGCTCCGGCGTAGAGGGCGTTTCCGTAGTCGAGTCTGCTGCTAACTAGGGCCTGGGTGACTGTTTTCCTCGTGTTTGACGGGTTCCATCTGTAGATCTTGCGGAGCATGCAGAGGGTGTTGAAGCAGGTGGAGGAGACTGCGTTGACTTATTTGGTCATGGTGAGTTTCGAGTCGAGGATGACTCCCAGGTTGCGTGCGTGGTCGGTAGGGGCCGGGGGGGTCCCCAGTGATGCGGGCCACCAGGAGTCGTCCCATGCTGAGGGGTTGGACCCGAGGATGAGGATCTCCATCTTGTCTGAGTTCAGCTTAAGTCAGCTTTCCTTCATCCAGTCGGCGACGGCCTTCATTCCCTGGTGGAGGTTGGATTTGGCGGTGCGAGGGTCCTTGGTGAGGGAGAGGATCAGCTGCGTGTCGTCGGCGTAGGAGATTATGTTGAGGTCATGCTGTCGGGCGATGCGTGCTAGTGGTGCCATGTAGGCGTTGAACAGCGTGGGACTGAGGGAGGATCCCTGTGGGACGCCGCAGATGATCTCTACACAGGGATCTTCAAATACCTCACAAAGAGACTGCATACCATCCAGAACATAACAGCCAGAGTCGCCCTTAACCTTCCACACCGGTCTCACATCTTACCACCGGAGACAGCCCATTTTAAAGGGCTTAGGGGGCCAATCCCCCACCCTTTTGGAAAGCATGAAGAGTGTCTGTCAGGGTAAGCAAAGGTCAGCCTGACAGACACTCTTCATGGTCGGGTCAGGCAACCCAGCTCCGTACATGAGCTAAATGCGCAGGTACCTGCCAGCCTGAGCTGGTTACTCCACTTCATTTAAAGACAGGGAAATCCTTTTAGCTCCTTGCTGTTCCTCCATAAGGCTGCCAGCTAATAAACATACAAAAGGCCCACCCCTTTAAAGGTGGGACTTCTGACATTCCTTTTTCTGCCTGAGACCATCATGCAAAGCACAGCGGACATGGTCAGAAACAAGTGAAAAATGCCCACAGTGAACTGCGAAACGTCCCTGATTGTCACAGGCATTTAGTTTTTGTTTCACAAACACAACCATCTAATGTGGGAAGTTGTGTTTCTAAAAGACCTGGGGAGAAAGTGTTTTTGCTGTGTTTGCAGGATCACTTTCCTTGTAAATACCCCATCACAATGGCAGGGAATTAAAAATATGATGAGCAGCGTCCTATGGGGCAGTCTAAGGGCTTTCACCACCACAGTGTACTGGAGGACGGTGAAACGAAGTCTAAATGAGCGCCAAAGGTCTGCCAGCCCACAATACTAGTGTAACATAACAAGTGACATTACATGGGGCTAAAAATAATGTTTTATTTTGCATCACTGAGTATGTGCAGTGAAAGGCTGATCACTAAAGTGGATGACATGTTGTCATGCACTTAAAAGAAATATGCACAGAACCACAGCATGGTCCCATCTAACCAAGATGATGTTGATACAATCATGCAAAAACGCAGGGTGGCGGGGGGGTCCTGATGAATAATATTAATCAATTGTACACCTTTTATATAGAAACATTACCATACATTTCATGTCTGAAGATTGCATGATAGGTTGGTGAAACACAATATATCCACACATATATGAACATACAATCGTAGAACTTGGTCAGTGCTAGTAGTATATTGTGACAATTGAATGTCATGATGTTGTCATGTGTCCACCAAATATTTACAGAATACCTCATTTTAGACCAGTTATTTCCTGGTGAACATCTAAATAACTAAATACATACAAGTCATCCGTCATAGCCTGACGTGTGACATCACAGCCGTGTGTTACTGTAACTGTTCTAAGGCACATTAAAACAACTATGAATAAAGCCTTTTTCCCTTTGTTGACTTTCCACTTGCATATAAAAATAAAAATGACCTTTTTCCAATGATATCAATGTTGATATGTGCCACTGCTACTAGGTTTGATGTCCCATTGTCAATAACAAAGTTGCATAATTCGATCACAGCAATCACAAGTCCATAGCTGCCCCAGCGGCGTCCGGCGCAGGTAAGCGCGGTGCGGTGGGTGGGGCAGGGTGGGGGGGGGGGGGGTTGGTAGTCGATAGATGACGAAATAGGTAAAATTTTATAAATAAATTAAACCCATTCTACCGTCAGTCGACTCCCCCCACCACCGTGCCCCGCCCTGCTTCACAGCCCCACCGCGCTTACCTGTACCGGCTGCGACTGAACTGCACACACCCCAGTGCATGCAGTACCCGTCAGATATTGTTGATTTGGCAAATAGAGATGCTGTGCAACTGACACTGAATTAAATGTGAGATGGCCAATTCTCCTCATGCGGATCTGTTCCATCACGGTCAATTCCTCTGGCAGTAGAAGTCAGCGCAGAAGGAATACCATTGTTAGAACCTCAATGGATGTATCCAGAACTGAAGAACATCCTGCGGCTCTTCCACCTGCATACAGTCCAGAATAGGTCACTACCAAAGCCATCTTTCACTATGGGGTGAGCCAGAATCCAGCTTTCCTCCTGGACCCAGGACGTCAAATGCTTTCAATCTTGCCCTCTGTTGTAGGTCCTCCCTTTTGTTCTTTCTAAGTAGTAATCTCAGGCACAATGCACTTCCATGCGATGCACCTTTGAGGCAAAACCAATGACCGTACACCTTAGGGTACCTTTCAGGGACCCCTTACTCAACACACTTCGTCTTGTCCATGATGAAGCTGGGGGCTCGCTCTTTATCTGCTCCAGAGTCCACATTTAGCAAGAGCCACAAGATGCACCTGGATGCTGTTCACTGTGGAAAGCATTGCACAGGAACGGTTGTTTCTGCACTTCTGCATTATACATTTCCGGTCACTAGTGACTGACGGAATGCCACGATATGTCACCGCAAGTTTTACTCCATGTAGAATTTCAAACCTTGGCGAAAATGAAACTAACAGAAAGTTAAGACATGCGGTAGGATTATCTTTAAAACACACAAGAGGATAAAGAAATAAATCCAGGAAATGATGTCGAGATAAGACTGTAGTCACAATATTGCAATGCACTGTAGGCGTAATATTACATATTGCAAAATATAGGAACCAAAATGTCAAAAATGTAATTTAAAATGTATTTATGTGTATATGTGATGTGACAGTGCTGTAAAACTGAATCTTTAGGTATTTGTAAGAGTATTATCATGAGTACAACGCACCCTGACATCCTAAATCACTGAGGTGAATGATGTGTGTTAGAAATGGGGGTCTCTAGTTGCCAATGGTATACACCTTTGTCCAAATAGGGACCCTTGCTTCTAGTCAGGGAAAGGGGGATACACTCCTGAATAACCCCTGCTCACCCCTTGGTAGCTTGACACGAGCAGATAAGCTTATCTCAGAGGTAGTGTGTAAAGCATTTGTGAACACATACAGTAATACAGTGAAATCACTGCAAATGGACACCACATCAGTTTAGAAAAATAAGTAATCTTTACTAGACCTAACACAAGACCAAACGACAAAAATCCACAATATTGTAATGAAAATATGACTTTAGAATGGTAGAAATAGCTTTGTTCAATGTAGATGGTAATTGCGACACATAACTCTCAAAGTACCTTGGATGTGTAACGCAATACAAACAAAAGGGTCGCAGGGAAGGTGATGCGTCGGTTCCTTACACGCAAGAACGGTGATGCGCCGGTTCCTTACTGGAGAGGAGGTGATGCGTTCAGTTCTTTACCACGTGGGGAGGTGATGCGCCGGTTTCTTACTGCGCTCCAGTTACGATGCGACAAGATGGCGCCTCAATGCGATGCGACGATCCGGTGCGATGCAACAAAATGGCGTCTTTGATGTGATGCGACAACGTGGATGTGATACATGCACGCCCAACGGTCGTGCGGCGAATTTGGTAACTTCTGAGCCGTGATAGGACCTGCAACACGCTTCTCCGGTGATGTGACGGCGACCCCTGCGTCGGCGACACGCTTCTCCGGTGATGCGGCGAGCTTCATCAGCGATGCGACAGCAACTGCTGCGGCGGCAACACGCTTCTCCTCGTTGCGTCGTGCTTCCAGCTCCCAGCGACAAACAGTCTCTAGAGGTCCTGAATAGCTGCAGGCACCTCTGTAGATTAGAATTCCCAGCAAGGAAATTTAGGGGGAGCTGGTGGTAAAGTCTTTGTGTCCCTGAGACTTCAGACAGGAGGCAAGCTCAGTTCAAGCCCTTGGAGATCTTCCTCAAGATGACAAACCAAACAGCAAATCCTTTTCTCCTTTCCTTGGCAACAAGTAACCACTGCAGGCCAACCCCAGACAGCAAACAGCACAGGGGCAGTACTCCTCCTTCAGCTTCTCCGATTTCTTCTCCTTGGCACAGGTTACTCTTGATTTCCCAGAAGTGATCTAAAGTTCTGGGGTCTGGGTCCCCCTTTTTATACACTCCTTTGTCTCTGAAGGCAGAGAGTGTCTGTACCTAGTCCAAACCAGTTCTGGCAGCATTCTGCCAGTGCACAACTTCTTCCTTTGTCAGTGTGGGCCAGGGTCATCAGACACACCACAGGAGGTGGAGCCAGCATTGTGGAAGACAGGCACAGCCCTATTCAGGCCCAGGTGCTACTCCTCCCACCACTCCCAATGCAGATAGGTCTATTCAGCCTAGTGCTGACTCACCCTGTCTCCCGAAGCCACCCCAGCCCCTGTCACTCACAAACCAGACATGCAATACACAACCTAGCAGAGTCAGGCTGGATGGTTAGGCAAGAAAATACCTACTTTCTAAAAGTGGTATTTTCAAACACAGAATGTTAAAACCAACTTCACTAAAAGATGTATTTTATCATTCTGAGTTCAGGCATACTAAACTTGAATTTCTACCTAGTTCCCTGAGTCAGTTAGGATTATAAGATGTTATAATCAAACTGCCCATTCTGGCCTACGGGAACAGGGAGCCTTGCAATAGTGAAAACCGAAATTGGCTGTAATTCACTATCAGGACATGCCACACACATCAGGGCATGTCCTACCTTTCACATACAATAGAGCCTACATTAGGGGTGGCTAACATGTAGAAAAGGGAAGGTTTAGGGACTGGTAAGTGGGTGCACTTACCAAGTCAACATGGCAGTCCCAGACTACACACAGTCTCTGCAATGGCAGACCTGATACTGAGCCTGCCCTAGGGCCTACTTTAGGGTGGCTAACATGTAGAAAAGGGAAGGGTTAGGGACTGGTAAGTGGGTGCACTTACCAAGTCAACATGGCAGTCCCAGACTGCACACAGGCTCTGCAATGGCAGGCCTGAACCATATTTTACAAGCTGCTTCTGTGGGTGGCGCAATCAGTGCTGGAAGCCCACCAGCAGCATTTGATTTACAAGCCCTGGGCACACATGGTGCACTATACTAGGGTCTGTCAAGTAAATCAAATAACCAATCATGGAATCACTAATCCATTACATTATTTTACCATATGGGGCACTTGTACTTTGGCACTGAACAGCAGCGGCAAAGTGCCCAAAGCATCTAGACCAACAAAAACAGATGAGGCAACAGCAAACAGTGGAAGGGAGACTCACGCCATTGGTGCCAAGTCTAACAATGTGTTAATGACAGAACATGCATCTCGTTGATTATTCCACAACATGGAAAACATCATGCCTGCACACGTGTATTAGCGTAATGTGGACAGGGCAGTTCAGGATGATATGTGGACTGTTGAACCACATGTCATCACTGACTGAATGCTTGACTCCGAATGTGCAGACCTCACAGACTGTAGACTCAGTGGAGGACTGGAGCTTCTAGTTGGTTGTGGACATGCCTATCCTGACCCATGTGTACAGTTCTGAGTCAGATGTCTATGGCCTGATACAATGAGATATTGTGCAATACACAGCAGGCCAGGAGAATCTTGCACACTTCTGGGGAGTGAAGTAGTGTGATCCAGATATCAAGCAGTCAAAAGTCCATTGTATGGTGCCTTGTTACTTATGTGCTTCATTGTACTTCAATTGCAGCACTTTGGTGGGGCAATAAAACTACTCACCAACCAGCCATATTTCCTTATTCACCCACATGCTGTTGAGCAGAAATCACCAACTGATAGACGAAGGAGCAGTCAGGTGTTCACCATGATTGGCTGATGCATATTTTATGTATCCACTAGGATTATAGTCAATTTCAACAGGATGCAGTGTCAGTGGTGTGGACTGGGATAAAGGTGTGCAGGATATTGTGGTAGTTGGAGGGCGTCATTAATTCAGATTTCTTAAAACACGCAAGGGAAACGTGCTGTGTCGCACTTTTCCTATCCATCTGTGACTGTCTTATGGCCATGTATTATTGCACATTTCAATAACTGGTGCAGGCACCTGTATTGACTGGGTCGTGTGATGCCAGCTGTGATGCCCCGTTCCTCTGAAAAGACCTAGTAGTCAGGTAATGTAATTCAGCGAGGTCCTTGGCATGGGCATGGAAGACGTGACGGGGCAGTGATGGTTGTGCTGTAGCATGACTGGCCCCATTTACTTTTGTCTCTTCTTGTATCCTAAAACGACACTTTAGGTTTCATTTACTTGGTCCTCCGATGGATCTTGAATTGTGTCGAGAGGGGTCGGATATAGGGGATCCAATCCAGTTATCCAATGAGGACCAGGAATTGAATAATTGACCTACAAACTAGTAATTGTATTCATATATATAACCCTCAACACTACACTATACAAATATAGAATTATCACAGATAGGACAAATCTCCAGAAGAAATTCAGCCGCACTAAAATCATACAGACCAATAACTCAGTTAAAGTTATGCAGAATAGTAACATTAGAATCTGCTGTCCAGATATCTCTCTATTTAGATTCCCGTCCCTCAATAATACTCAATTGGAATGCACAATCAATAATTGAAGATGAGATATGGGGAGACAGTAACATTATTTGAGGATGGTTTCGTTTTATCAGTAAATTTAAGAATAGTAAATACATCATTATCAGGCATTTAAATTGTGAAATACAGAATAATCAAATGTATATCTTGTAGCACATCAATTACCAAAGCCATAGAATAAAAGTTTGGAAAGGACGTGATTCATATCAGTTCAAAGGTTCTTGCCCAATGAGGGAAAGGAGCCTGGGAATGGCACAAACAACGTATGCATCAGGCCAAGGAAAGCCAGTACAGTCCGCAAGTTCAAAAGTTGTCTCTCAGTCCTCCAATAGCAAGATGGAAAAGCCGACAACTCACTTGTCTCACCCTCACACGATGCATATCAATTACCAAGTTCCTGGGTGACACCTCCTGGGTCACCTCCTCTAGTCAGACGACTCAGTAGATTGGTCAGTTCGTATAGGCCGATTGTCATGCAGCATGAAGAAGACACATATTATAGCAAAAAGGTGGTGATGATCAATCAGGCTGTCAAACCATTTAAAAAAATGGAAAGTTTGCGAACAATAGTCTTTTAGCAAAGACACGAGTGAGTTCAAGAAGACAGTTTCTCACAGCAGATATTCAATAAGTAACAAAATGGCAGTGAGTGGTCCTAGTATGTGCATGGGAACTCTTTCTATGAAACATAGTTTCATCTCACACTACAAGTCTATGAAGCCTTTCCATGAGAACACAAGCAAGCAAAAAAAGAGAAAATGTAGGCCTAAATTGAGTTTAGTTCAGGAAATACACAATAATAAAATTATGGAAATATGTTTTACATTCCAAAGTTTCAAAGACCTTATATCCTTTTTTCTCAACTTATGGCACTTATAAAGTGTTTTAGTCTCATTAAAATTAGCACGTGTAACTATGACAGATTACTGCATTTTCAGAGTACCAACGTATAAAATAATTTCTAAATATAAAATATTAATCTTCTTTGCAGTAATTCTCATTAGGACATATATAAAGATTATTCTGTAGAAGTTTCAAAATAATTGGAATTATTATAAATTTGCAGTACCTGTTTTTCTTTTTCTCTGTTGGTGCATTTCTTAACATGAGCAAATATAGATTTGAAACAAAACTCTTCTATAAACATTCATATTGTCATTTAGTTTAATAAATTCTTCACAAACATCCTTTGTCAAGGAAAATAGTTAATGAAATCTCTATAATAGATCAGTCATCACATTCACGTTTCTATTTCACCTTAAAAGAATACACCAGTGAAATTTTAGTAGCACAAGACACCTGCAACAGACTCAGCACCTTTTTCCACCACAAAATCAAGAGCATCTACAACAACTTCGACCCTCACCAACCACCCCCGACACCAGGAAGCCAGCGATTGACAACTGGACAGTCTTCACTACCGAAGACACACTGAAGACAATGAAGTCAATCCACTCCGGGGCCCCCATGAACCCCTGCCCCCACCACATCTTCAACAGAGCCGCCGAGACCATCGCACCCGTGCTCCGCCACACCATCAACCACTCCCTGGCGACCGCCTCGTTCCCCGACGACTGGAAACACGCCGAGGTCAACCCTCTCCTGAAGAAACCCCCGGCGGACCCGACCGACCTCAAGAACTACAGACCCATCACCCTGCTCCCGTTCCCAGCGAAAATCATTGAGAAAGCCATCAACAGCCAACTCGCCACCTTCAATGAAGAACACAACATCCTCGACTCCTCCTAATCCGGCTTCAGAAAAAAACACAATACATAAACCGCCCTCCTCACCGCAGCAGACGACATCCGCACCCTACTAGACAGAGGAGAAACAGTAGCCCTCATCCTCCTCGACTTCTCAGCGGTGTTCGACACAGTCTCTCACTGCACCCTAATGCGCAGACTCCACGATGCACGGATCCAGAACAAAGCCCTTGACTGGAAACACTCCTTCCTCTCTGACAGAACGCAGCGGGTCAGACTCCCCCCTTTCCTCTCGGACCACACTCCAACCACCTGCAGAGTCCCCCAGGGTCCTCCCTCAGCCCGACGCTCTTCATCGTCAATATGGCTCCACTCGCCCCCATTGTCAGAACCTACGGACTCAACATTGTGTCATACGCCGATGACACCCAACTCATCCTCTCCCTATCCAACGAACCCAACACCACCAGACACAACTTCCAGGAAGGCATGGAAGCCGTCGCCAAATGGATGAAAGACAGCTGCCTACAACTAAACACCAACAAAACAGAAGTACTCATCATGGGCCCAAACCCCGATGCCTGGAACGACACCTGGTGGCCCCCCTCCCTCAGAAGCCCGCCCACCCCCATGGACCACGCTGGCAACCTCGGAATCATCCTGGACTCCGAGCTCAAAATGGACCGCCAGATCAACTCTGTCTCGTCCTCCTGCTTCCACACCCTACGCCTCCTACGCAAGACCTTCAAATGGATCCCCCCGAACACAGAAAGACCGTCACTCATGCCCTCGTCACCAGCAGACTCGACTACAGCAACGCACTCTATGCCGGAATAAGCAAAAACCTCACTGCAAGATACAGAACATCTAGAACACCGCTGCAAGACTGGTTCTCAACCTGCCAAGACACTGCCACATCTCCCAGCACCTCCGCACACTCCACTGGCTCCCCATCGAGGCTAGCATCACCTTCAAGATGCTCACCCACGCACACAAGGCCCTCCACAACACCGGACCAGCATACCTGAACAGCCAACTAAATTTCCACGCACCCCAAAGGACCCTACGATCAGCCCAGCTCTCCTACGCCACTGTCCCCCGCACCAGAAAGACCAGATCGGGAGGCCGCTCCTTCTCCCTCCTCGTGGTCAGAGCTTGGAACGCCCTCCCCCTAAATCTCAGACAGGCAACATCGCTCCCCATCTTAGCAAGAAACCTCAAAACCTGGCTCTTCAACAGACCCCCTCCTTGAGGGACTGGAACCTACACACCTCTTCCCTCCTAGCGCCTTGAGACCCCTACGGGTAAGTAGTTGCACTTAACAAATACTTGATTGATTGATTATGTTATTCAAAACATTTCAGTCTAATCTACACTCTTCTGCATGCTTTTACAATACAGTAACTAAGGGGGTCCTTCCTCCATCACTAAGCTTATTACCCACCACAAAATTAGGATGGCGGTGGGTACCGCGGCAGACGCAAACTCCGTCTGCCGCTTCACCGCCAAAGGCAATCGCACCGATTGCCTGGTGGACGATGCAGGGCCCCTAAAATGATGGCGGTGCCTAGCAGGTACCGTCCACCAAAGTAGAATGTGGGTATCGGAAAGGCCTTTCCAGGGCAGCGATGCTGCCATGGAAAGGCTGGTGGGGACTGGGTTTGGGGGCCTGTTGTGGGCCCCATTTGTTTGGGAGGGTTGCTGCACGGGTGTACCCATGGTACCCCCTGCATTTCCATGCCACGTAGTGCAGGGAAATGCAGTGCAAGCCCTTTTAACATTGCGTACAGTGCGGCAGCCAGCAGCACCGCCCGCAGTGTTAAAAGCGCTGGATGGCGGGTGCATCCTAATCGCAGTGGTGGGATCGCCGCATGTCTGGCAGATGGTCCCAAACACTGCTACGATGCCGGCTATCGTAATCAACCCCTAAGTCTTTTTATGATCTCTTTCCTCATAATTTTCCAACATATAGTAAACACACAATGTGCACGGTGTCATTTTTCTCTCAAAGGTGTCGAAATCAGTTTTATGTGTCAACTAAAGGATTCAGCAGTTTAGCTGCTTCATCAGATGTTAGCTAACCCTGTCCAGTAATACATGTGTGTGGAAGCAACAACTCTTCACTAGCCATTAGAACAATAACAATAATGACGTGCTTTCATGCGGCACTTCCAACAAAACTTTTGTAATTTCTAACTACTGTAATAAACAGATCCTACTATTACCCAATTTGATGCTATTCAGTAAGATCCTTTGTCTTTATACCTTCTTTCTCCTCAGTTCTTTTTGCTGATGATCGGGGCAGTGTTACATCGCCTGTCAAAAGTCACGTCCTAGATTCTTTGTGTGTATTGTTAAAACATCCATATGGTTGGTAGGTTTTTCTGGATGTCTTGCAAATCAGGAAGCAAACACTGCAGACATGCAATTTTTTTAATTTAAATGACAAACTTTAAATCTAAACTTCTCTAAACATGGATGTGTTTTTTGTTTGTTCATCTCGAATGTTGTTCGGCTGCCCACATGAAAGGTCTTGTTTTGACAGTGATGTGTAAAATAGCTGGCTAAGGGGCAAAGGAGCCAGACACTGGGCCATGGTACACAGGTCTTATAAATTTCACAGCAAAAGAAAACTAATTGTGCTTTGTAGTTAGTGTTTATCACTTCCCCTAGGGTTCAGGAACGTTTTTAATTCCCAGGATGTGCTCACCCATGTGAGCTGAAAAGCTGAGCTGATTTGGGGAAAAGGCCAAAGACAGGCACACCTTGTGCCCGGCTCCTAATCTTGCTGCTGTGTTTTCATTTCACCAAAAATTATCCCTCATGCCCACCTCCCCTAGGAGTGCTAAAATGCAGATGAATTGCTAGATTCCGGAGAAAAGCACCATTGTGGCAGGAAACCCCACTCCTCACACTGTTTCTTTTGTTGTGTTTCACTATAAATAATGCCTGTTGACTAGGGAGCATTTCATTCACTTCAAGGGAGGTGGGAGTCTGTACCAAAAGTATGTCCAAAGAATAAAAGCATCCATCAAAGATTAACCACAATATCTCATTTAAAGAAATCAATATGGAATCTTTACCATGAGCATATCTCCATCCCACTTGTGCTAGGGCAAGTTCTGTTTGCTTTACAAAAAAATAGGACATTGATTGTTGGCTACACCTTCCAAGAATGTAGTGGGGAGGGGATATGGGGCAGTAGTTTGATAGATCAGAAAGGTCTTCTCTCTGTTTCTCTCTGTTTTTTTAAACGGTGCCACTACAACCTACTTCCAATTGCTGAGAATCACATCAAAAATGTGTTTTTCACATCATCCATCCTCTGACCCTTTTTGACAATTCTAAAGGTATGGGGCATAGTCATTATCACATAAAGCGCAGGCATTCAAAGGGTTGAGAAACCTGACTGCAAAAGCTTAATAGAAGGATCAAGCTGCCATCGTCTGATTAGCAATTTCTAATCTGTGTTTATGTTACCACTATTAAATGCACCACATTATTCATACACGTATGATTCAGGCACTATAACTGAATTATAAAATATGTATAATCTGCATTTGATGTTAAAGGGCACAAACAAATGACAATTAAAATATATGACAAATGTATTTATTTTGAAAATGTATTAACTTAAATATATTAAAATAAATACAATTAAATATATAAACTTTAAAAAAATAATAACTGTTCTCATCCAAATTGGAAAATAAAACATATAAACTTAAACTAGATAACTGTTGCAGTTTACGAACTGTAAACATCCACACTCTTGCTCGAATAAAACAATCACATTTTTTAATGAGTAGTTTTATACAGTTTTTGTTCACTGTTTAGTGATCTCAAAAAAGGAAATGTAAACGCTTGTGGTCTTGTGCAAATTTAGCAATTACTTTTTCACTTAGTGATCTCAAAAAAGGAACTGTAAATGTTTGCGTTCTTGTGCAAATTTATCAATTACTTTTTCAATTAGTGATCTCAATAAAGGAACTGTAAAAGTTTGTGGTCTTGTGCAAATCTATCAGTTACTTTTTAATCAGCTGGTTGTTTTCATCAATTTTTGCTCAATGTATGTTTAGCATGCACAAACCCGATAAGAGATCTTCTACCATTATTGACCTCAACCAGTTTTTCACCCTTCTCATTGTGCCAAAAGACCTTTCCACTGCACAAGTGGTCACTGGTAAAGTGAAAGCAATGAGAATTGTTTGCTGGGCTAATGGAAATAAATCTGTGTGGTTTATTATATTCAGAAATCCATTGTCAAACTGTTCATCCTTCGTTGACCATTTCTCAAGCAATGTGACTGCTTCAGCTTCCAGGTTTTCAATGTTGTAAATTTTGCTGCTGTTTGCGTCTTGGCATTTGTATTGCTCAAGTATAATTTTTGCCATGTGTTTTGGGTAAAATGAGAACAGACTGAAACATTTGCCACATAGCTAGACTGGTGATAGTATTATTCCACTTAAGAGGAACCAAATTAGAACTAAATACTTGCTGGCCTCTCTGTCTGGGAACTCAAATTTCGATGCTCAATTTTTCTGCCATTGTTTGAGCCTTTGAAAACAATTCGTAAAATTGTTCTTCTGATTTTTGTCTGTGATCACAAAGCACAGTTACAAGGTCTTGCATGTGATTACACACCTTGAGGATATCAAGCAGAACAGCTGGAGAGCCTGGCTTACAGATTACAATCTTGATGAGTAATTTGAATTATGGACAAGCAAATGAGAAAGTTCACTGTGCTTGAGTAACATTGCAATTGATATGCGCCCTGACCTGTTTTGCCTGATGCTGTAGTAACCAGTAAGCTTAATTGCTTAAAAGTCTCTTCAAAGTTTGAGCTAAAAATTCGAATGCTCTTGTATTTTGCTGCCATCGTGTTTCACTCAGCAATGGCACATTGGGAAAAATAAATCTTCTTTTTGGACTCTCAATGTAAAACCTGATGATGGCTTTCACTGAGCCAACTGAATTTCATATATCAGGTACAGCATTTAGGTCATTAACAACCAAGTTAAGTTTATGTGCAGCACAGTGAGCAAAAGCAGCTTTAGGATATTTTCTCTTTATTAATGCTTGAACAACACCTACCTTTCCTACCATTACAGAGCATCCATAATATCCTTTGCCATCGAGTTTTTCAAAGTTTAATCCAAATTTACAACATGTATCCATAATCATATTTGCATTTGAGACAGCATCCATTTATTTTAAGGTTGCAAATCCAAGATATTCTTCTCTCATGACAGCTACAGCGCTATTTGTGTCTACAAAACATACTCCAAGTGACATCTGTTCTTTTCTGGATATGTCAGCTCTTTCATCAGCAATGATTGAAAATCCATTTGACATATTGACTAAGGATACTAGATCTTCTCTTAATGTTTCTTCACAAAATGTAATCAATTCATTTTCAACTTAAACTGATTTATACCGTGCATTAACTGGTGAATTGTCCAGATGGTTCTTTAGGATCACATCTCCTGCTTCAATTCAAAATTGGTACAGACTTGGCACGTTTCCGGTTGTACTTTTTTTCCCACATAAAGCAATGTCATGTGGGCCACATAATAAGATAGTGGACAAAATTGAAAATAACTTTTTTGATTTTCTTAAACGTACCTTTTTACAGTGCTGTATATTTGGCAAACAATACTTGTTTCCGGTTTCTTTCTGATCGCCAAAAAGTGAACTGCATCCAATTGTGCATTTTAATACCAAGACGATGAAACATGGTTGCGTACACTTTCATGGGAGTCTTTATATTTAGCAAAAGGCTTAGTTATTAATGCTTCTTGCATCCTACAATGAACTGGCTATGTAAAAGCTGTACAATACTTGAAAATCGCACCTTTCAGTTGTGGAGAGTAGCTAAGTCATGGTGAATATTGATTAATCCACACATGACGGAAACAGCGATGTTCACCTGAATCCTTCTTGAAGTCATACCTCTCTGGTGAGGTATATGTATTTATCTGTAGTTTGTATTTAAAATCACCTGTTAGTTTTTTTGATTAATTAAAATACAATCCATTATAATTTACTGGAGCATCAACATCATGCAGAACTGCTTGTGCTTGGTTCTTCTGCCTCTGTTCACCATGTCTAGACTCTTTTCTTGCTTCCTTACCAGATTCCAAATGATGCAATTTTCATTTTGAAAAACATTTGCGGATATCCATTTCTAAAAGGAAACGGGGATCATTAAATACTCAGCTCATTGCCGTACTGTATTGAATAAACTTTGAGTTGTAGATGAGCTGCAGGGAGTTGGAAAATTCCTTTAAATTTCTCCTGCAAGGAGAACCAAGCTTTTCTTGCATAATGCATAGTTTTATTGGTAAGATGAGACTTGGGAACTTCAAATAACTCACCTACAATGCACTGTTTATTGAATACAGCCCTGTGTGTATGCAGTAATAGAAACCTAAAAAAGGGTTTGTGTGTGGGTATATATACACACGCTGACACACACACACACACACACACACACACACACACACACTATATATATATATATCCCCATGCCTAACAAACATTGATGTGTCCGTCTGTAATGTAACTGGTGCTCATGTAAAGCACTCTGATACCTTCGGGTCTAGTCAGCGCTATATAAAACTTCAAACAAAAAAAACCTGCTGCTGCTGTGGCAAGTGTAATCTGGTACTACAGTATCTGTGCGTGCAGTCTGTTGCTGTGGCAAGTGAAATCTGTCACTACAGTATATATGTATCTCTTTCTCTCTCTATATATATATATATATATATATATATTAAGACAGCTGTATACAAATACAGATTGGAGAATTGAATCAGAAAATGTATGCAATGGCTGTTTTCCTTAAAGTGATATTGACATCATTGGGAATAAGGGTCACCACTACACATATATATATATACATATATACATGAGAAACTATATAAAGTACTGTACTTCACACACATATGTGTATATATAGATGTGTACTCTTGTCGAAGTTGAAACAGTGGAGGAAGGAAAGAATGTTGTTGAAACATTGCACAATCGTGATTATAATTTCCACACTGCGATATATAACTATGGTTTTGCCTCATTCTCTAACAAAAACAAAAAAACAGGAAATGAGATCCTGTGCACACGTATGGGTAATTGGCTGGTCCTGTATGTATTTAGTAGATGCCAGAAGGAGTCGGACAAATTCTTTGTAATGGATAAATACTGGTCGACATCAAGTGAGTTGCGTGCAACAATTCTTTTAATGGAAAGTTTCAGTTCAATATACAAAAGAAAATAGATCAGCCGACACGTGTTTCGTCACAACGTGTAGCTGTTGTGACTCATCAGGGCTAAGGAGAGAAAGAGGTGGATAAAACAAAATGAATGCAAAATTAAAGGTAAACGAATAAAAACAGGAAATAATAAAATGGAGCCATTGCAACAGTAAAAAGGTATGAGAGCCAATAGAGATCGGCGCGACAAAGAATGCCAGTGAGGAAGACGGAGGATTCTAGAACCAGTACTTTTTAGGGTCTTGACTCTTCATACTACATGTACTGTACCCTACCTTGTAAACACTTTCTGCTCAGCCCTTTCTGGCCCGCCATCGACACATTATCCGTGTATACATCTGAACCCAGTGATGTTTATTATTATTGATCTCTCTCATTTGTGCATGTCTGGTTTAAATTTTCCCTCCTTTGCTCGTTTTAGGTGTTTATATCCTGTGTTTTATATCCTGCATTTTGCTAAAGATCATGGTCAGTGACCCTCACCGGCCTTTTGCATTCTTAGTTCTCATATATTGTCTTATTTACCATCCTAAACTTATATTTTTCATACTCTTTTCTCTCACTACTCTTGTTTCTCTTTTTCAACTTAATTTCTATACACTCAGTATCACCCTTACTATTCTTATCTCCCTTCATCTTCCCCGGTTTATGCCATTCCTGTGGTGTCTTTATCTCCTCTGACCTTCTTTCCCCCGGATACACAATTTATCCAGGTGCCCCCTCCGACCCATCCCTACCTACCCATGTCCTCACTTCCGGTTCTTCAACCGGTAATACCATCTGCCGCTCTAGTTTCTCATACCTTGGACTATTTAACTTCCGGTTTTACCGATACTCGCCATTCCGCTCCCTGGAATCACGAGCTGATCCCGTACCCGAGTTCGCTCTTCTACCGGTAAGGCCATGCACCTCATAATCTTTCCCCTTCCCCACAGGGAACTTTCCTACCTGTACTGACAGACATCCCTGTCTCTCCATGTTTGCAGATCCTGCTACTTTAGCGTTATCCGTGTGACCCTAGTTCCCGCCGTCTCCCCAGCGGGTCCTTTTCCTCGAGTGACTTCTTATCGAGGTCCTTGTGATTCATACTTTTACTCCCGTACAGGTATTTGCCACTTCCCTCATTTCTCTTCTTCTCCTCACAACTTACTCTGTGCTCCTGTCACGTTTCTCTTTATTATTATTTTTTAACCAGGATGTTATCTTCGACGAGCTATTTGTGCTTTTTCTTGTATTGCCTTTAATTGGTTTTTTGATACCTGCCATGTTTTGTGTCGCATAACGCGCTTCACTTACTCCATGAACCACTCACTGTTACATTATGTTCGACTATTATCGCTAACTGAGTTTTCTGCTTTACACGCTCTTCTTTTGCGTTCACATTGATATTTATCGCTCAAGACCGTCACTTTTTGAAGGATTCAGCCAGCCTAGTTTTGAGCTTGTTCACCCATTATGACCTTCTGATCGTTTCCAGTTCAGCATGTGTGTCCAATTGACTGATGTACGCGTTTGACTGTGTCAAACTGTTAATGATTTCACGTGATGAATTTTCCTTTGAACTGTTCGCCATCTGTTATAGTATTTTCTCTCATGCCTTTCTTTATCGTCTCACTGGCAGGACTCACTACGTTTAGCTTATACTCTTATTTACCTCGCACTTCTCCCATTACTGATCACCTGACTATTATAGACACAATATACGACCTCCTACAAACACCACGTTTATCTACCACCGTGCCTATATAGGTACTTTTTATATATTTTTATTTATTTACTCTTTCGCCCCTTAGTTTCATTAGTTAACTTCAGAATTTTATATGCAACATTACACGGTAATGACACGTTTAATTTTATTTCATTGCTTGTTTTGCGTCATAGACACCAAACTTAGTCATTCGGGCTAGACTATGTCTCCACGGCCGATCTATTTTTCACAAGATTTGCCTGCCTTTTTTGTGTTCACTTCCCATTTCTGATCATCACGACCTTGCTTAACCATCCGTTTCATTTTGGCACCCCTTTCCCGTCACATTCTAGAATCCTCCGTCTTCCTCACTGGCATTCTTTGTCGCGCCGATCTCTATTGGCTCTCATACCTTTTTACTGTTGCAATGGCTCCATTTTATTATTTCCTGTTTTTATTCGTTTACCTTTAATTTTGCATTCATTTTGTTTTATCCACCTCTTTCTCTCCTTAGCCCTGATGAGTCACAACAGCTACACGTTGTGACGAAACACGTGTCGGCTGATCTATTTTCTTTTGTATATTGAACTGAAACTTTCCATTAAAAGAATTGTTGCACGCAACTCACTTGATGTCGACCAGTATTTATCCATTACAAAGAATTTGTCCGACTCCTTCTGGCATCTACTAAATACATACAGGACCAGCCAATTACCCATACGTGTGCACAGGATCTCATTTCCAGTTTTTGTTGTAGGTCTTGACCTACACATTGCAGGGGTATTTCATTGGGTTTGTCACCCCTGACCTAGTGGCACCGTACATTTTGTTCACTCGACTAACCACGTACACGCTCGAGCGCCAAGCTTCCTCCAAATCATCAAACCCTCATCACTGTTACCAAAAACAAAAAAACAGTTAGCACTCCCACAAGTCTCATTAGTACTTTACTATGTTTACTATGCTGCTCCAACTCGAAAATAATGGATCAATATGAAAAATAAAAAATGTTAACTCTGAATTGATGTACTTTATGTCTAGTCTATTTTCACTGTCCTTTAAATGGTATTTGCACTGGCACTTTAAAAACGACATTCTAGGCTCCAGGACTCTATGGTCCAGTGGAAGGCTGGGAGCCAAAACGCGTAGACCGTCCTTACCGTCTATGACACCTTTTGAGGAATAAAGCACTTTGATTCAATAGCCGGTTGTGGTGCTGTGATCCTTCGCCGAGGTTTTTCGGGAGCCTGAGAAGGTGGTGGAAGGAATTTTGGCATATATATATGTATGTGTGTGTGTGTATATATATATATATATATATATATACTGTAGTGCCTCAGCAGCAGATTGCACGTACAGCAGTTGCCACAGCACTAGATTGCACCCACAGCAACAGATTTCACCCAAAGCACTTGCCACAGCACCAGATATAAACTCACAGCACTTGCCTGGGCACTGAATGGCATCCACCTCACCAGTTATAATTCCACACCACCAAATATAACCCTCCATGGCACAACATATAAACTTTCTGCTATCTTCTACTTTTGCCTAATTTTTTACTGCTTTCTCCTACCTCTCCACCATTTTTCTGAATGCTTTCTCCTGCTTTTGCATAGTTTTTTTCTATCAATCAATCAATCACATCATTTGTAAAGCGTGCTACATACCCGTGAGGGTCTCAAGGCGCTGGGGGGGGGGGGGGGGCGCTGCTACTGTTCGAAGAGCCAGGTCTTGAGGACTCTTCTGACGTCAGTAGGTCTTGGGCTTGCCGTAGGCGGGTTGGGAGGGTGTTCCATGTCCTGGCGGCTAGGTGGGAGAATGATCTAACGCCGGCAGTCGCTCTTCGGATGCGGGGGACAGTGGCGAGGGCGAGGTCGGCTGAGCGGAGCTGGCGGGTGGGGTGTAGAAGCTGAGTCGGCTGTTGAGGTACGCTGGTCTGGTGTTGTGGAGTGCCTTGTGTGCGTGGGTGAGGAGCTTGAAGGTTATCCTCTTGTCGACAGGGAGCCAGTGAAGGTCTCTCAGGTGGGGCGTGATGTGGTTGCGGCGAGGGATGTCGAGGATCAGGCCTGCGGAGGCGTTCTGGATGCGTTGGAGCCGTTTCAGGAGTTTGGCCGAGGCTCCTGTGTAGAGGGCGTTTCCGTAGTCCAGTCTGCTGCTGACGAGGGCCTGGGTGACTGTCCTTCTCGTTTCGGTGGGGATCCACTTGTAGATCCTGCGGAGCATGCGGAGGGTGTTGAAGCAGGAGGAGGAGACGGCGTTGACCTGTTTTGTCATGGACAGGGTGGAGTCGAGGATGACCCCTAGGTTTCGTGCGTGGTTGGTGGGTGATGGAGCTGTTCCTAGTGCTGTTGGCCACCAGGAGTTGTCCCAGGCCGAGGGGGTGGATCCGAGGATGAGGACCTCCATCTTAAGTTCAGCTTCAGACGGCTGTTCTTCATCCAGTCGGTGACGGCCTTCATACCTTCGTGGAGGTTGGTTTGGGCAGTGCGGGATAGAAGCAGCTGGGTGTCATCGGCGTAGGAGATGATTTTGAGGTCGTGCAGTGGTGCGACGTGGGCGAGTGGTGCCATGTAGATGTTGAACAGTGTTGGGCTGAGGGATGAGCCCTGGGGTACGCCGCAGATGATCTTGGTGGCTTCGGAGCGGAAGGGGTAGGCGGACGCTCTGAGTTCTGCCGGAGAGGAAGGAGGAGGTCCAGTTCAGGGCCTTCTCTTGGATTCCGGGGTCGTGGAGGCGTGTTCGTAGTGTTCAGTGGCAGACCGTGTTGAAGGCGGCTGACAGGTCCAGGAGGATGAGGGCCGTGGCCTCTCCGTTGTCAAGCAGGGTCCTGATGTCGTCGGTGGCGGCGATGGGGGCAGGTTCGGTGCTGTGGTTGCTACGGAACCTGGACTGGGTCAAGGATGCTGTTCTCCTCGAGGAAGCTGGTCAGTTGTTTGTTGACGGCCTTCTCGATGACCTTCGCCGGGAACGGGAGCAGGGAGATGGCTCGGAAGTCCTTGAGGCCCTTGGGGTCTGCCTGGGATTTCTTTTCTTCTACTCTCTCCTTCCATTCCCCTTGTTTTTCTGAGTGCCTTCTCCTGCTTTTGCCTTGCTTTTTACTGCTTTTTCCTTCATCTCCCCCTGTTTTCCTGAGTGTTTTCTTCTGTTTTTGCCTTGTTTTTTTACTGCTTTCTCTTTCCCCTCCCCTGTTTTTCTGAGTGCTTTTTCCTACCTTTTCCTCGTTTTTACTGCCTTCTTTTTCCTTTACCCCGTTTTTCTGAGTGCTGTTTCTCATTTTGCACTGCTTTTCCTTCTTTCTTCCTCAACAGCACAGGGTATCATTTCTAAACTGCCCAACCTAAGGTAACATCCTACACTAAAAGCTGACAGCAAAAAATAAGAGGCACCATGAAAAGGCAAATGCTGGCCGCATCATACTCATATCACTTCGCGGTTTCTCTTTCTCTTAATTGCTCTCTCCTGCTCTTTGTGCCTCGCTCTTTATTGAGCCACCAAGTCTCACTGGGTTCCTCCCTCCTTTGTTCTTTCTTGCTGTCTCACTTTATTTTTTCTCTCTTCTTTTTTCTATCACGTGCTCCTTCTCTCTCCATCTTTCTCTTTTCATCTGTGCTCCTTTGCCTCTCTTTTAATCTATCAATTTTACTTTTCCTTTCTCCCGCTTGCTCTCTCTCACCCTTGCCCTTGCTTTATCTTCTTTATCTCTTTCTCTCCATATTTCTCCCTTCTTTGTTCTTTCTTACTCTATCTCACAATCACACAGCTTTAGGAGCCATAGCCATGTGGCACTCACCCACTGCAGTGAAATGTGTTGCTGGTGATTTTCTGTAGCGCAGTCTAATTTTCAAATTGCCACTGCCAGGCAGCAAACTAAGAGGGACGTTTGTGAATATACAGAAGGTCTGGGGGCAAAAAGTACTATGAGA
The DNA here is from genome assembly GCF_964204655.1 of Triturus cristatus. Classification (NCBI taxonomy): domain Eukaryota; kingdom Metazoa; phylum Chordata; class Amphibia; order Caudata; family Salamandridae; genus Triturus; species Triturus cristatus. The sequence goes on along the minus strand of NC_140581.1, from coordinate 434,018,801 downwards.
CACAGTGAACAGGGCCTGTGCAGAGTGCTGCTGCAGCACACAACACGTGCTGCTTCTTCTCCTCTGTCCTATATGTTTCTGAGGCACGACCCTTTGCACTATGCTGAGGGAGGGAGGCCATGTTGTGGTGGGGGCAGGGTGGGCGAACTTGTGGAAGTGATGGAGGTTGGATGGAGAATGGTCTGACTCAGGACAAGTGAGGCGGCTGCTGCATGGTAGGAGGGGATTGGCTATGTAATCGCACTGTCATTAGTCACGCTCAGCTACCAATGACAGTGCCCTCTGTCTGCCGCCAGGACCAACCCACCACCCGTGACCCAGACTGTTTTTGGCACCTTACTAATAGTTCAGTGTAACACTGCGGTGGCCGTAGTGTTATGCTGCACTTTCTAAATCCACCAGGCCGCCAGTGAGTGACTCCATGGCGAGTGGTGCTTTTTTGCCACACAAATGAGAAAAAAGTAGCTCATTTATGCGGGAAATCTCCTACTCTGACTAAATCCTGGGGGGCAAGAGCTCCTCTGTGGAAGCCCATGGGCGTAGTAAAAGACAGATACATAAAGCAGCAAGGAGATGGATTGCAACTTTAGTGGCGTGGTTTGATATTCCCATAGAGCACAGGTCAAGGGTTCAAGGGCAAATTTAATAAGCATGAGCTTAGCACACACTACATGTGGCTGTTGGATACCAGACAGAACTAAGCACAGAAATGGTAGGATCCATATCGCATCCAAAGCACAGCTCCTGGCTGCCCTCACAGTTGGCAAGCAGTGCTCTACAAATCCACCTTACATTAAATTGCAGTTCTGAAGAAATTAAAAGTCTTCATTTCAGTACATGTTCTTGGATTGATATAGCAGCACGAGGGCATGCACGGACAGCTCTGTACCTTTCTTCCTTCTTGGCACTGAAGAGACAAGCTCAGAGGCAGAGTTGCCAGGTGTGCCAGTGAAATGAAGGGACCTTTATTTTACCTTTTGTAAACTTCCTCTAGAAGTTTATGTACCCTGGCTGCCCATGAATGCATTTGAATCCCAGGCTGGAGGCCACAAAAGCAGAGACAATCATACAAGGTTCAGTGAAATATCACACCCAAGCACATTTAAATAAATTGAACCCCACGACACCGGCACCCATCTAGGTACCACAAGAACAGCTCATAATACAAATATAGAATCAGACACACAGTTATTGGAAACATTCCGCTAAAGTCACTGGTAGAAACAGAAAGGATAGCAAAGCACATGCAGTGAATAAGCAATACCAATAAATCACAAGCCTGTCCACAGTGATGCAGCACTGCCCATAGACTAAATGTGGCTCCTGCTACTTCAGGCACAACACTGCTTTCAAGGGTACTTGCACAGAGTAACCTGTGATTCTTTAACAAGCAATGCTAACATAATTTCCTCACCATCTTCACTCACAGAAGCCTGACATTGGTTGCTTCTACAGCTGATAATCCTTCCTTATCTAATCTAATGTAATGCAGCCTTGGTGAAGAACATGCAAAGTGCACATGACCGTGTGGCGGGCTCAAGAGGGCCTACCAAGCAGTCATGAGCACTTTAGATGCAGCAGAAGCAGCCCCTCCTCCCTGTGACACATGGAGCCCAGCCCCACCCCGCCATAGCCTGGAGCCACGGCAACTGCAGTGAGGCGACACGCCTTCTCCTTTGTGGAGGAGCTGCCGCTGCCTCCAAAGTACGCATGTCAGCTATGCCGGCTCTCTTGAGCCGGCCAAAGTGATATAAGCACTTGGAGCTCTCCACTTAGCTGGCTTAGACAGCTGGGTGAAAACCAAGCACAGGCCTAAAGGGCCTGAAGGAGCATCCAGTCAGGATGCTCCATCCAATCCTGGCGCTGCTCTCATGCTGGTGAGAGTAGCGAAAGGATTGGTTTGTGGAATTTCCTGGAGGCTGGAGCCTGCGTAGCCAACAGAGGAGGGCCCAAGGAGGACGTCAGATGTGCAGCAGGCAAGGAAAGTGACTTTATTTTTTATTATTTGCCACTTGCCTTGCCTCCAGGCATGCACCTACCACACTTACCAGTTGTTCGCCTGCCCCACCTGTGAAGATACGTGCCAGCCACCCCTGATGTCTTGTTCAAGCTGACAGAAACTGATATTGTATCACCTAATGCTGTTGCCTCTTTAGGAACGTGTTCCTAAGGAGGATATTCCCTGATGTAATCTCTGTTGACTGTCAGGGTAATCGTCACTTTCTCCAGTAAAGCGCTCTGATACCTTGTAAAAGAGTGCAAATAAAGAACTGCTGTACAAAAACAGTAGATTTAGCAAAGCTGGACAAGCATAAGGGCCCAGATTGGGCATTGCTCATAAATGGAGATCTGTCATTTGTGAATACAATGCACTGATAGGCGAAGAGTGGTGCCTAAGAGACTCGCTTTGGTTCATTCATCCTGAGGATACGGTTAGAGACCCCCAAGAATACAATCAATTGCCTGGTAGATTATTATACATGATCATAGCTCAATTTTAAAACGATACATACAGAATATGGATATGTGTCCTCTCTCGAACAAGGGGGGAAATGTGATGGAATACCGAAGACTGTCCCGGATTCTTGAGCACGGATAGTTCACACAATGCAATTCTAGTTTTTGTTGCCTCATTTCAATGAACACACCAAAACGGAGAACACCAACATGACAACCCTGCTTTGGTGATTCTCCATTTCAGTGAAGCTTTAAGACAGTAAAAACCATACATTTTCATAAAAATTTGAGGATTTCTTTGGGAAAAAACAATTCTATAAAAATCTGATGATTTCTGTGAAAATAATATACCAGACCTGGGATGAAATCTGAGTTTTGAATATATGACTAAATAAAAAAAATCTTACAATTCCTAAAATCCTAATACTCTGCTACGCGACAGATCACTAAAGGACAGAGCAGGAAAGGAAATGTTTTGTTTAGAGTGCCCTAAATCTTAATCCAAATAGCAAGGTCCTGGCAGAAGCAACAGTGTAGCATGATTGCCTAACAAGGACTCCATGGAACATGGTTCAATACGGCTACCATCATTTTCAGATATTTTAAGAGTTCAGGGATTCCTGGAGAATATAATTATATTGTCAGGTGTCGTCGCGCTATATGGTTTCCAAAGAAGCAAAGCCAGGTGCCAAGCGGTGTTGACACTTTGTGACCACCCCTAATCTTTCCTTCCTAGAAATTAGTTCGGTGAGAGGGGTTTTCAAGTGCTGGGCTCCCTTGCCCACTAAGCCCTGAATGGCAAGCTGTACATCCTGACTCCTTATAAAAATGAATGTGCCAAAAAGAAATAGTGGAAAAGCAAAGTTGCTGCATGGCATTTTCCATCAAGAAGGGCTTACACCAGGTTGGGTTGGTTCAGTACATTCAATGTGAGGTTAATAGAATTCCAAAACTGGTTGCTAGCACGAGTTTCAACAAATTTGTTTTTCCTCAAATTAACATACAAATGTTCTAAAATTTAGAGGTTTATCTCTTTTCACTTTATTCCTTCTTTCCCTGTCCAGTGTGTTGATTTTTGTTTTTGCAGAAATAAAACTCCAAATCATGGGCTTGTTTTTGTAGATCTTCCTCGCACCCTGGGAGATGTCTTCAGTTGCATTAGGGATATTGCTGCTTTTCCCGGTACACAAATCTAAAGCCCTTTGTGATCCTACCAAAGGCTAATATACGTTTCTTGGTGTTTTAGTGGCAGAAGTGACTCTATAACTGTATAATGTTCTCTGTGAAAAACTATATAAATATCTGCATCAGAAGTATGTGATCTGTAACCATTTGCAGGAGTAATAAGTGGTGTCTGTAAAAATCAACATAGGTTCAAAGTTTGTGGTGAATTTTCTTCCAGCTGTAGGGCTGACCACCTGGGATTTCATGCACTTGCTCTTACTTGTCCTGTCACTACATGAAAAAAAGTTTCTGTAAATCCAACACCTTTCAACACACATGGGTTTCTATACTGTAGATCACACACAAAGAAGATTATTGCAGTTCTGGAAAAGGCAAAATGAAAATATTGATATTATTACAAAATTGGCATGGTAGATGGGGAGGAAGAGAGCACTGCAACTCTCATAATGAAAGAAGAGAAAATGTTTAACTACCCAAAACATGTGTAGGAAGAAAATAGCCTATAGAAAGTGCGACGGGTAACTCTAGACCTTAAGTGGTTCATTCCTTAACATATATTTGCAAACCTTTAGCTGTCCTTTGTAAAATCATGATTTCTGGGTTCTGGCAACTTATCTTTCCTAAGGATCAAGATTCCATGCTTTAGTGTTTGTACAAAAGATGCAAACCCGGAACTCTTCTGTGGCCCTCACAGTGAGTGGCTTGGCTCCAGATGCACAATCCTCACATCTTTTGGAATTAGATGGCCGGGGTATCGATAATACCGCACAGAGCGGAATGTCTTGTGCCACTCATAAAGAGGGTCTAAGAGTTGCAAAAACTCTGCACTCATGGACTGTTACAGCTGTACAGTCAATTTGTCCACAGGCATGTACATCAACTCTCAATCTGCAGAGTACATGTTTAGTATTGCCTATTGGCCTGTTGTCAGAGCTCACAGAGCCTAAAATCTCCTACACAAGCCTTGGCTTCCGAGCTGTTCCTGCGGCAGAATTGCAGGCAGTGACATGCATAGAACTTCTGCTCTCTGCATCATCTCCTGGCAAAACCCTACTACAGACAACGCTTTCCAGGAGCTACCAGAAGTCATTTCAGAGCGGCTAGAGTTGCTGATCTCCATGTCGGCTCAGTAGTATCAGATGATGAGGAAATCACAGTGTTTTGAAACACCATGTTTCTGTGCTTCCTTTTATTTGCCCCTCAGATGCGTTAGTTCTTGAAGGATAAAAGCAATGTTGTAACTTAACATTAACAGCAAAGAAAGCGTATGGGCATAGTTGTCTTCTTTCACAGTAAGTATACCATATGTATTGTATTGTAGTTGAATTTATATAGCTCTTACTACCCCTGACAAGACATTGAAGCACTTTTCGGCAAGTAGCACGCTACTCCAGAACCCAAAAAGGATTAGTAGGCGTTCAGTAAAGTCACAGATTGCCATTGTAAGTGTCACATCTTATGCAAGATGTGGCCCCAAGAAGGCCAGACCGGTTTTTTATTCAACAGGGCATTTCCTCGGTAGGCTGGAGCACTCGGAGCCCATTTTTTGAAAGCCCAAGGTCGCTCCTGGTGCCTCTGGCCCGCGCCTCAGCTCTAGCACATGGAGGTTTTAGAAAAGACAGAAAGAGAGAGAGGCAGTGCTTAATTTGAGCTGGTGGTTGCTGGTGGAGGCCACCAATATTCATTTTTGGGAACCAGTAGGTATTTGTCCTCATCAGATATTTCTAGAGAACGAGGGGTAGACAAACACAAAAAGCAGAAAGAAGGAGGAAGAGAAAAGCGAAGGGAGAAAGCAGAGACCTGCAGCAGGAGATAAAGTGGGAGGGAATGTCTGGTTAAACAGTCTTGAGGTGGATTTAAGTGCCGACATTTAATAGTGCTGGCTGCGGGCTTCTCATCAGAGCTTTGGGCTCTGGCACTGACTCTTCTACAAATAAAGCACTGGAAGTAGATAGAAAGCATTCAGAGATGGACAGCTTCCTTTTTGTAAATCATTTACTCATAGGCCATTAACTAACCACTGGTTTGCAACTACAATTGCACCCGGACACACAAAGCCTTTATACAAGCCCTCGTCACCAGCATGTGCTACTACAAGAACGCCCTTCACGTCGGCATCCCCACCCAGGTCATCAAAAGACTCCAAGCCATAGAGAATACGGCTGCAAGACTCACACTAAACCTAACTCACAGCACTCAAATATCCAAGCAACTAAAAGACCTTCAGTGGTGCCCTGTCCTCTAGGGCATCCTTTTCAAACTCCTCATGCATACTTGCAAAGAACTACACAACCAAGGTCCAGCATAGCTCAACAACAGATCTCAGTTTCACACCTCTGCCTGACCAACCTACTCCTTGAATACATACCCGCATCCCAAAGGCCAGAGTAGGAGACCGAGCCTTCTCTTATTAGGGGTGACTGCAAAAGTCAACATAGGGTCAGATTGTGTGGTGAAAGTTCTTTCAGCAGTAGAGTGGGCAACCTGGGATTGTATGCATTTGGTCTTACTTGTCCTGTCACTACCTGAAAAAAGGTTTCTGTAAATCCACCACCTCTCAACACACATGGATTGCTATACTGTAGATCACAAACAAAGAAGGTTTTTGGAGTTCTGGAAAAAAAGCAAAATGAAAATATTGATATTATTACAATGGTGGCATGGTGGATGCCCCAAAGGCTGGAATGATCTCCCCTACCACATCAGTGTCGTCATATTCATCCTGGAATTCAGGAATAAACTGAAAGCCTGGCTTCTACAATAGGCCCTCAACGGGCAAGCCTTTCCCCCTTCGCAGGAGCCAGGGTACTCTCCCAGGGGACATGGGCACCCTACATACAGTAATAATATAACAGAACACGTGGTAAAACACAATCACTTGATAAATTCCATGCAAATCCCAATTGGGGAGGCTGTTTCATACCCCCTCCTTTTTGTAATTTGTAATGTATTATAAAAGCTCATTTATGAGTCGAAAAGACTTTTCGAACTTATAAAAGGGCTTTGATACAGTTTTTAAAAAAGTGTTTTGCATTTTTAAAAGTTTTATTTTTCCAAATCATAGGCTTTACAACCGCAGACCACCTTTGCACATTGCACATGAGGTCTTTGGTCTCACCCTAAAAGAAGCAGAAGTCCTGTTATATGTAGCACTGTGGGAGGTAGTGGACAGACAGAAAAGAGCTGGTTGAACCCATTTTGGAATTATATCACAGTTCACACAACTCCTAGACTAATCCATTTACTGTCAACAGTGACACAATGCCTTTTAGTTGAACTAAGCAGTTAACTCATAAGAAGTGATGAGGAAATCAGAAAACAAAGCAAATGAAATACTTTCATTTTCCTCCTGCTCCCTTTGCAAAATGAGCCTTGCTCCATCCATTCTTCCCTCCTTCCTACATTTTCTCCCTTCCTTCACTTTCTCCACCCCCTATCCACTTTCTCACCCTTCCCTACTGTCTCTGTTTTCTATCATCTTTCCTATGACCTGTCTATCCCTCGTTCTTTTCTCTTTCCCTGCCCTTCTTTACGTCATATTATCTTTTGTTTTGCCCGATCCTCTTCTACACTCTTTACATCGTGCCTTCATGAACGCCTGGTTTTCACTGTCCTAGCAACTTCTTCAGCACTAGATCAGGTGTAAGTAGAGCTTTCACGCATGCCATCAAGATGGCTCTGAGGGTTAGCACTCAATGCTGACATTTGCTGTGATCTGCAGGTCTCCAGTCTGGTTTGAGCAAGGCCAACTCAGGCTTGTATCCTTCCGAGTTTGGGTCAATGAGTACCATTAACATGGACATTAGGATTTGTTTTAATTACAACACTTAGATAAGCCAGCACTGTGAACTGGATGGACTATATAAGCAAGTTATTATTTTTTTACTGTTAAAATAAGATTTCTTCCCCCTTTTCCCAGTACTGCAAAGAGCAGTTATTTGGAGTTATCTGTCTATGTGGCCAGTCCGGTTTCTGGTTGTAAAAATTATAACCCTACTACTTGCTGCTCACTGCTGTCCCACTCTCTTATCTTTACTGCAGGGAAGAGCCCAGGTGCTGGGGAATAAACACACACTATCTGTGTTTTTACTGCAGCCTTAGCCCTGCATAGAGTGCACAGATGCCTGTAGGTCCTGCCCCTCAGAAGCGGGCCAGAAGTCTCCATTGGTCTGTTTGCCACTCTGAAATCAGCGCCACTGATTTGGTGTAAAAAAAACTTTGGCACCCTGCACCACCACACAAATTACTTCATATTTCACTATTCTAATTTTCAACACTAATCCTTTATGGGTTCCGGAGTAGCCTGCTACTTGCCAGAAAAGCGCTTCAATACCCCATCAGGGGTAACAGGCGCTATATGAATGCAAAGCTTTCTTTCCCTTCTATCCCTCCGCTATCCTTCTCACTCCAAATAACTGACTAATATCCACCACTCAAATTACTTCATATTTCACAATACTAATTCACCACTAATCCTTTATGGGCTTCTGAGTAGCATGCTACTCGCCAAAAAAAGCGCTTCAACACCCCATCAGGGGTAAGAAGCGCTATATAAATACAAACCTTTTTTCCTCTTCTATCCTTCTGCTATCCTTCCGAATCCAAATAACTGACTAACATATCCACCATTTAAAATGTACTTGCATGTTTCACTATACTAATTCAACACTAATCCTCTATGGGTCACGGAGTAGCGTGCTACTCACCAAAAAGCGCTTTGACGCCTCGTCAGGGGTAGTAAGCGCTATACAAATGCAATTACAATACAATACAATACATCTGGGCATGACCATGTCATTTATCACAACCCCAACAATAAAAAGCTATATCGCAGTAATTCAGTCAACTCTAAGGGGTACGAGCACACATTCTGCTTAATAATAAGTACTCACAGCAACAAACACCAGGAATCAGGGAGGATTCCTACGGGACCATAAAGGTCGCTGCCCAGGATCACAAGTAAAGGGTGGCAAAGAAACTGAGGTGTCACACAGTTTGATGGACTAGAGCGCAATAACAGTAGCATGGTTAATGGTGCCCTGGCACTATCGTCAATATCTCCAATATGGTCCTCCTGTTGACATTGTCACCATCATCAATTTGTCCCTCCTTCTCATCATAGTCCCCACATCATGAGTGTGAATTATGTCCAAGAAACAGGTAATCACACCACCACGTTAAAGATAGAGATAATTCAGTCTTCACCCAGAAGGCCTAGGTGTATTTCCAAGAGGCCGGCTGCATTAGATGCTAGATGCTGCGAAGTATCTAGTCAAGATCATCTTTATTTGCTTACTTTCTTTATATATATATTTTTATTTTTAGGTCTCGCCTGGCGTTAGCAGTGCATGCGCTGCTCTCTCCATGCGAGGGCTTTTGTAATCAATACGGTTCAAGAAGGGGACTTTAAGCCACATTCTTCTTTTTAATTGGCTTGCGTCAACGTTTATGTTAAACGCTGGCACGTGATTGGCAATTGGGCTTACTTGTTACCGCCTTGTCCTCTTTTAGTACGGCCCATTTCGACAGGCCGACACCATCTTTGTTCCTGTGACGTATGAGAAACATATTCAGCAGTACAAGCAACAACAGGCAGGGCTTGCTATTACTCGATAATTAATTAGTCCGCTATCCAAACAGCCACCGCATGGATCCCGTGAGTCATTTTCACCACCAAGGCTCAGCCCTGCTCCAAACTGACACATGCAGACGGCGCTGCTTTCAGTTTAAATTTAAGGAGCAGCATAGCAGTGCATCTTTAATTTTTCTCCACAGCGCCGCTTTCAATTTAAATGTAAGGCGTGGCAGAGTTGAGCGCCACGCATTAACACATACCATGGCATTACGCTTTTATTTTTAAATGGAGCCGCTTTCAATTTTAGTGCGCCTTCAAATGTTCATAAACGGCGCAGCTTATTTTCACAACCCACTACAGCGTATTTACAACTCTTTATTTCAGACTAGCAAACCAATTTATTGCCTTTCTGAATGCTCTCCACCGACAGCTGGTTCTTCTCTCGTCCCCCAATCACTGTTGCTCTCCTAACCAAGGCTCTCATCTCCCCACCCCTCCTCCATCCTCAACCACTTCCCTTGCCGCTGACTCCTGAGCACTGCTCACTTGTCACAGCAGCCAATCTCTGTGAGACGTGAAACCCTAGAGGCTTTTTAACCATTTAAATAGAGGTTAACAATTCAACTATTTTTTTCAGTTCATTTTCTTCCTCCGGTTTCAAAAATCTCTTGCATCCCACAGCCAATATGGTGGGCTCGAGACACCTAGGGGCCTGTCCAGGTAGCCCTACCCCGCACGGCACAATGCAGTGTTTTGGCTCAGCACAGCGGCCACTTCTTGGACACCACGCTTTCACTTCTACATCTCCAAAGCACACGCTTCACGGACAACAAACATCAAGATAATTTCCTAAAATGTAATTAACTCAGCATCACCGCCTGTAGCCTGTCGATCACTCCCTCTCCGTCTCAGCAGTCACTTACACCGAGGGTGGCAGTGGACTGTTATTACATACCGCGTCTCTGCCGTCCACTCCGCTTCTTACTTATAGGTGCCTTGCGAACAAAATGAGCAGGCAGCTGAGCCCAGAGCAAGGGCAGTGCCTTACTGCATTACAGCTCAACTCTGGGGCGTTCAGAGCAGGCGGCATACAAGGCTAGAGGGCGCCGTGCACAGCACTGCTTCCAAGGAGTCAGCCCAGCAGACACCTCCGAAGGTCCATTTACTCCCTCCCCCCCTTTATATGTGTACCCAATCGCAACCCCATGCAATGGCAACATATGTATTCAGTTTCCTTCATGCAGCAACACAAAGAGAAGTCTGTATTGTATCTGTTGAAATTAAACGCAGGCTTTCAAACTGTTGACTACCTGGTTAGTCAAATATACAGTTTTTCAGGTTTAAATCTCGTTATTGAAATTTTCAACATACAAGAATGTAACAATGCTGGGTTAGCTGTTGCCTTATCGGTGTTGCGTAACATGTGGCCTAAATGGCCAATCAAGGTCAGCGAAAGCATAACACATGGCTTGAAACAAAGCAGAAAACCCCCAGAAGAAAGGAAAAAAAAGGGGGAAAAAACGTATAAACCCCCCCACCCCTCACCACCCCCACCCTTGTTCCTTGTCCACTAACTAGGCTATCTGAAATTGTACTTGGCCCCAAATATTAAAGCGTATACCTCACTTCTCTTTCTGCTGTGTATCGGAGAGGCGCAACAGTCGGAGGTACCGGGGGCAGGTGACTTCCCGGAATTCAGAGGCTAGGAGAGATAGGAAGGGTTGCCACAGCTCAACATATCTGGGCCCCTCCCCTGCTATTATCAGAGTCAGAATCTCCATTCCGAGAACATGCAACAAGCGATATAGCCAGCCTGTGAAAGTTGGTATGTGGGAAGTGCGCCTGTGTGTGAGTCTATTTTGTATTGCGAGCCTAACGCAATTGCTATCAGGCGGCCTCTACCGGATCACAGTGGGTAAGTCAGGGGATTTGGGAGGCCCAAGAGGACAAGGGGGGACTTACTTTTAAGCCGTGAGGGGAACGGGCAGCGTGTCCAGCGTGCCCAGCAATAGCGCTCCAGCTCTCCAGCCGTGAGGGAAACGGCCAGCGCTCGCACACCGACGCCCGGGGGAACTTCAGTACCCAGGTGCCCCGGCGGCGGAAGTGACGCCGCACGAGCGCCAGGAGGCGCCTTAAGGCACAGAGCGCCCAGAGCTCCTCGGGGGACTTACTTTTAAGCCGTGAGGGGAACGGGCAGCGTGTCCAGCGTGCCCAGCAATAGCGCTCCAGCTCTCCAGCCGTGAGGGAAACGGCCAGCGCTCGCACACCGACGCCCGGGGGAACTTCAGTACCCAGGTGCCCCGGCGGCGGAAGTGACGCCGCACGAGCGCCAGGAGGCGCCTTAAGGCACGGAGCGCCCAGAGCTCCTCGGGGGACTTACTTTTAAGCCATGAGGGGAACGGGCAGCGTGTCCAGCGTGCCCAGCAATAGCGCTCCAGCTCTCCAGCCGTGAGGGAAACGGCCAGCGCTCGCACACCGACGCCCGGGGGAACTTCAGTACCCAGGTGCCCCGGCGGCGGAAGTGACGCCGCACGAGCGCCAGGAGGCGCCTTAAGGCACGGAACGCCCCTCGCACTCGCGAGTCGCACCCGCGGGAGAAGCCCGGGACAAGGGCGGGCCCTCTGTGGCCCTCAGAGGCCTGAGGAGACAGGACTGGGCCAGGAACTTTATATTGCCTCTTCTGGACCTCTAACGTGCTAAGAGCATGTAAGACATTTTACACATTATCATTATGTTATTTTCGTTTGTTTTTTTTGTGAGTGTTTAGACTTAAGGGTACTTGTGTGGAAGTCTAACATCATTACTGTTCATAATGTCTAAATCTAAAACTAACAAAGTGATGGTGGGCCCTGCTACCCTAGACAATTTCCTGGTTAGGAAAGTAAATCAGATTAATAATGATAGACGTGTATCTCTGGGGAAACGCACTGTGATAGGGGAAACACTATCTGAAAATTCCCCTATTAGTCTGACCCAAGATTGTGAAATTAACACGAGTGATGTCATCTCTACTGACCCTCCAGCGCCCATTCTAGTGAATGTGGAGGTTCATCCCGACTCACGGGCGCTGTCAAGTTCAGACATTGGTGTGCTGAATGAGACCCAACCTGAAATCAGGCATCTGAGAACTTGTAGAACACTGTCTCAAAGGGAGAATGGGAAACATAACAATTCTAAGTCTAAAAAACAGGATGGTAAGGCAATTATCAGTCCTGCTATAACAACCCCTTTTGTATTCACGGGCACTAATGGTAATGGTAATGGTAATGGAGTAAATTTAAATCCTGATTTGCTTGCTTCACTTATAAAAAACTTAGAAGTTTCTTTAACAGCAAAAATGGAGGAGCTTATTAAACCATTAACCATTAAGATAGATAACCTAGTCAAGGAAGTGACAAGGCTGGGTGGTCTGTTATTGTCACAGAAGATTGTAACATCCAGTGGAAATGTACACCCTGGGGGGAAAGGGAGAGAAATTGCTGAAATTAATGATACCCGAAATAAGGGGAGGGGGAATATTGTTGTTGCAGTGGCCTCAGGATCTGAAACACCTATTCGACCGGATATCCCTGTGGCAACTGCCTCGCAGCAACAACCATCTACAAACCCCCAAAGCAGTAGAGCTCCCAGACCCCCGAGGTACAACCGCTATCTTAATTTACCACCAGACTGTGCTCCGTTTGTGGCAGTACTGACTAATGTGCCCCCCTGTGGCACCCATCCCGCATCTCCTTTTGATGAATCTCAAACCTCTTTGAAAAATAAGACAGTGTCACGGCTCAACAAAAACTGTGGTTTTCCCATCTCATATTTTGACCAGATAATGACAGTAAGGCGTGTAAACTGGGTGGGGCCGTCTAAAAAGTCTGGGTCTGGGAATTGTATAGTTGTAAATTTCAAACACCCCCAGCATGTGGTAACTGTTCTTTTGAGAGCTTCTGCACTGGTATATAATATGAACAGTATCTGTGTACGCCCCCTGGGTTACTTTTATGCGCATTTGTGCAAACCTCCACCACAACAGAGTTTAACCAGGCGGGGGCTTGAACCTTATACTCCTGTGCAAGAGACTCAATTTCTTTACAACATCACTAATCCCTGTGGGTCAGGTGGACCCATTGGAACTTATAACAGGAGCCCCAGTGCTGGACACTATCAATATGGGTCGAACTTAAACACACAGAACAGGTATGAAGTGTTATCCGATCTTGAGCTGTGTGATTGACGGGGGGCACTTGCGGCCCAGGATACTAGGGCTACAGGTGAATCTATAAACTCAGATAACCCGGTGGGCAAAATGCCAGGATGTCTTGCTGTCTCTTGGAATATTGCTGGTCTTGCGGCCAAAATGTCTGATGCAAATTGGGTGACTTACATTAAGCAATTTTCGATTGTTTGTTTACAAGAGACCTGGGAGCTGGGCTCTAACCTCTTCTTAGAAGGGTATAAGGCCTTCTTTGTGCCAGCCTTGCCATCTTTGCGGGGTAGGCCCAAGGGGGGTCTTGTAATTTTTGTTTCCATACTAATACCCTGTGAAGTACGAAGAATTGAAGCACAACATACAGGTGTAATGGGCTTAACTCTAACTGGAGGAAATGTCCTTGTGGGCCTGGTGAATTTTTACAATGCTGCTTATGATAGTGCAGGCAGGAATCACATTCATATATTAAATTCTTTTGTCTCAAATTTTATGAAAAATGTGGGCCATAACCTCATGATTATGGGGGATTTTAATCTGCATCCCTGTATAGACCCATTGCACAAGTGCTTACCAGATATGACTTGTGAATGTGCGGACTGTCTCCATATGGAGCACTCTAAGGAGGGGGAAATGTGCAATGACCTACTGAATGACTATGACCTCTCTCTGGCTATGTCATTAAAGGACCCGCTATATTGCTTTGATACCCCTACCTTTAAGGGGCATGGAAGGGGTACCTTTATAGACCACATACTTGTTTCGCGGACGATGCAAACTTTTTTCGATTCTTTTTGCATTGTTCCTAGCGAATTCAGCGACCATAACCCTCTAACAATCTGTTTAAAATGTCCCTGGTTAAAAAAAGGTAATAAGATCATCAATCAAGGTAGATTGGACACAACAGATGGGAGGAGGCGGTTAAAATGGTCTATGGTCTCTGCAGATATCCTCTATAAGAACATCTCTGTTGGGTGTGCAGAGGATTTTAAAGTCTGTACCAATGGGGGGGTGAACCTAGGCTGGTTTTAGAGGCTTATCAAAATATTTCGGAGAAGGTGTCAGCGTTTCTATCGGTCCCTAATAAAACTCAGGTTAATATAGGCCCGAGATGGTTTAGCCACGACTGTACTATAGCTGCTCGCAAACTGAGGCTTGCACTGTCAGCCTCCCCGAGGAATCGGGAGGTCGTAAAACTCTGCAGAAAGGAATATAAGGCTATTACTGTCGCTCGCAAGGTGTTTCTGAGGAATGAGGCCTGGGAGGAACTGCTTGATCCCTCCACCCTGAATAGCAGCACCAAATTCTAGGCCCTGGTTAAAAAACCTTTTTTGACCCAGGACCCTGGAGATGGACTTGTCTGTTGCATAACCAAAGAGGAATGGGAAAGTCATTTTAAAAGTCTGTACTATTCTGAGGGTTCTGGAACCATGGTTGCTGCCCCCCATGATAGGGACAGCACCATTATTTTTGACAAAAGTGAGGTCTTGGCTGCCATAATGGGTCTCACTGCAAATAAAGCGCCAGGTCCTGACGGAATACCACCGGATCTTTACAAATCTGATCCAGTTTTCTGGGCTCCCATTCTGGTTGCTGTATTTAATGCTGCGGCCATAGTGGGTTGTCCGGGAACGTGGGGTCTGTCAACTATAGTTCCTGTCTTCAAGAAGGGAGATAGGGGAAGTGCTCTTTGTTACCGACCAATATCCCTAATCGATTCAATGGTTAAGATCATGGGGAGAGTTATACTCCAACGCCTAACAAGCTGGTCGAATGAAAATAACACCATGACGATTTCTCAATATGGCTTTTGTGAAGGGCGCTCTACCATAACTTAGTGTCTCAACCTGTTTCTTATTCTGAATAAATATACTGTCGTACATAAAGGAGTAATTCACCTTGCCTTCATGGATCTGTCCTCAGCCTTCGACTGTGTTAACAGAGGGAGGCTGTGGCAGACCATGAAGGATAAAGGTATTGATAGGGGGATCGTGGAGTTCCTAGCGGATCTGCATAATGACACAAGGGCCAACGTGAGGTTCTCATCGACCGGGGAAACCACAGGAAGTTTTAGTATCAATAAAGGAGTACATCAGGGGTGTATCCTGGCCCCTTTTCTTTTTAATTTTTATATAAATGATTTAGAGGCTGTACTACAAGAGGTAAAATCAGATTGTCCTAGAGCTGGTGCGAGGGGTATTCCTTTACTTTTATATGCCGACGATGCGGTTTTAATTTCACGAACAGAATTAGGTCTCCAGGCACTTTTGAATGCTTTTAATAATTTCATGTCTGACAGGGACCTTATGGTCAACAATTCTAAATCTTACATAATGCATGTTGGCCGTCAACCTAAAAAGAAGTTCAATTTTAAACTGAATGATGTTCTGATCCCCATCACCCAGACGTTCTCATATTTGGGTGTTTTATTTGATACGAAGCTTAGTTGGCACCCACATTTGGCCAAGAAGAAGGGGGAAATGACTAGAGTAAATGCCTCCATCTTCAACTTTGCCTCTAAATTGGGGAAAAAGCTAAATGTGGCTATGATGAAATTATACAACACTAAATCCATAGCCACCGCAGTATACGGAAGCGAGATATGGGGCTACATAAATGGCGAACAACTACAAATAGTTGAAAATAATTGCTTAAAGCGTCTGTTATGTGTCCCAGGTAGCACACCGAATTTAGCTGTACATGAAGAACTTGGTTGCCTGCATTTATCCGACATTGTTGGATTGAAACCACTGTTATGCTGGGTAAAATTATGGTTAAGTGATGAAATTCCTCTAACACACCAGATAGTGGAAGATCTTGTATCACTCGAGCATGCAACGTGTGTACCTTGGCTTAAATATTTGAAGTCCCAATTTTTGAAGCTTGGCCGCCTGAACTTGTTTGATAACCCGAGGGATATAGTTAAGGGTGATGTTGCAGCAATTAAGAGAGCTTTTTTCTTGGATTGTAATGCCCTCAGAGATGAAGTTGAGCTTTTGAAACCCAATGTTAGAAAGTATATCATGTTGAGAACTTGTGATTCTATGGAAATGTACCTAACATGCTCCTTTACCTCCCATGACAAATTTTTGCTGACCCGATTCAGGTTTAACATCTTTCATCATCTTTTAATTAGACCCAAGTCGGACATTTTTAAGAAACCTGCAGCTCCCTGTGGCTGCGACGGGAAGTCTTCACAGGATATGCTGCATTTTATATTTTTATGTACATTTTATGAATATCCCCGTAGGCGGTATCTTGTTACTCTTTTAAAGAAATTAAATTTTAAACAAATTAGACCCGCCCTTATGTACTTACAGCTGCTGCACTCTGATAGTGTCCTCCAGGTGCTAGAATTTTTAAAACTAACCATGAGACTAAGAAAATGTTTAGATGAGTAACTGTGAATCATCTGCAGCCCAATGCACTAATGCACGTTTTCTGTATGTGGGCACTACTTGCACTTTTCTTGTACTGATTTTGTCTATGCACTCTCTTAAGAAACATATGTGTTGTATGTAACTTAGATTGACTTTGTAATTATTGTGATGTTTTTAATATGAATTGTTTAATGTTGTGTACTTTTATGGATTGTAATATATCCAAAATAAAGTCAATTTTGATTGATTGATTGATTGACATATGCCGGGAAGCGTGGAATTTCTGTATTGAAGTGTTTATCCACTTCATCCAAAACCTAGTTCAAGTGAGGTTGGATATAGTCGGACTCCCATAATAGGTGTACCAGGGTGCCCACGTGTTCACAGCCCCGCCAACATGTCCCCCCCTGAGTGGGATCTATTGAATGAAGACCAGTAGGTAGCTACTTTTGTGAGGGTCTCCGTTAGCCCCATGTGGTATGCTGAATGGCGAGCCCTATAATATACCCCTTCCCATTCTTTGTGACTGAGTGTTCTGCCTAGTTCTCTTTCCCAGTGCGCCCGGCCAGAATTATAAATATGAGCATTTCTGGCCTGTAGCATTTTGTACAAATTTGCAAATAGTTTTTTTATCTGATGTGCGAGTGATAAGCCACCGCTCATAGATGGAAAGGCGCCTACAGGCCGCTGGTTGGACCTGAGCGTGGAGCCCAATGCCGCATCTGGAGGTAGCGGAGCCTCTCCGCTTCAGGCAGCCCATATTCCTGTTTAAGTTGATGGAGCGAAATAACCCTGGCTGCGTCAAACATGTGGTACAAGAAGCGGCACCCAGAGGGTCTCCATCTTGCGAAGGCAACTGTGTCCATACCCGGGCTAAAGTCGGGGTTATCCAACAGCGGGGTGAGCGGAGACGGGAAGGTGGTGAGAGCGTGCTTGATATTGGTGTGGTCCCACGTTTCGAGGGTAACTCGTGTGATGTGAGAGGCATATAAATTGGGGGGCCTATGGCGCTTGCGTAGGGATGTTTTTTTTTGCAGAGGTCTGGCAGCTACTGCCTGATCCTGGAACAGCCAGTAGTTCTCTGAATCCCATCTAGTCCACTCAACCAGGTGGCGCAGTTGGGCCGCCTGGAAATAGAGCTGGAGGTCAGGGATCCCAAGTCCTCCCCCCTCCGGTGGGAGTGTCGCTAGCATCAGTTTCAATCGCGGCTTCCGACCGTTCCAGATGAACTGTGCAAGTTCCGATTGTGTCTGCTGTATTCAACCTGGAGGTGGTCGGAGAGGGATAGTTCGGAACAGATAAAGGATCTGGGGTAAGATGGTCATTTTGACCGATGCGATTTTGCCGAGCCACGAGAGAGGATAGTGTTTCCCCTGACCAAGCTCTTTGAGGATCTTCTGTCGCAAGTGCACGTAATTGGTGGTTACTATGCTCGGGAGGGAGGAAGCCAATTGGATCCCCAGATATGGGATCGTGTCCATTGCCCATTGAATGGGGTGGAGGCCCTGAAGATATTCACGGGTGGGGTGCGTCAGGGAAAGATCCAGGGCTACCGACTTATCCATGTTCGCCTTAAACCCTGCTGCCCGTGCGAAGATCTCTAAGTCCGCTAGGCCCGCTGGCAGTGCGAGACTGGGGTTGGACAATGAAATCAAAACGTCACCAGCGTAGAGACTGATCGTATGGATATAGCCGCCGAATTTCATCCCGGTGATCGATGGGTTATGCCGGATCCTTTGGGCCAGAGGTTCCATGTAGAACGCAAAAAGAAGGGGCGACAAAGGGCACCCCTGTCTTGTGCCTCCCTCTATGGGGAACCGGGAGGACGTATGTCCGTTCACTCGGACTGTAGCTGTAGGGAACTTATAACAGTTCAAGATGTATGTGCGGAACTTCTCCCCTATCCCCGCTCGCACCAGACCCTGCTCCATATAGGGCCAGTGGACTCTATCAAAGGCCTTCTCGGCATCGATAGCGAGCATCATGTATTCTCCCTGTGTTCGCTTTCTCGATGAGGTGTAGGGCCTGCTTCGTGTTGTCAGTAGTTTGGCGCTCGGAGATGAAGCCTGCTTGATCCGGGTCTATGAGACCAGGCATATGAGGTGTGAGATGGGCAGCTAGGATCCCAGTATACAGTTTGAGGTCTATATTAAGAAGGGATATGGGGCAATACGCTCCGCATGTAGTCTTATCTTTCCCTGGTTTGGGAATCACCACTATGGAGGCCTCTAGTAGGTCTCCGGGGATCGCTCCGGGGTCTGCGAAATAATTAAAAAGCTGAGTAAGGATAGGGGCGACCAGGGCACAAAATGTCTTGTAAAAAATAGCAGAGAAGCCATCCTGCCTGGAGGCCTTTGCGAGTTTGAGGCGTGCGATTGCAGCAATGACCTCATCGATTCGAATGTTTCTATCAAGGTGGTTGGCCTGAGCTTTAGTCAATGCTTGCAGGTCGACGGAGTCAAGGAAGCTATCTAGTATAGAGGCTGGCATACAAGTCACGGAAAACCTCGGCGATCTACCCATCCTCCGAGACTCATCTACCATCCCCTCGGTGGATCTCCTGGACCCCCTGTCTCTGCCGGGTCTCATGCAGTTTGTGGGCAAGAAGGCGCCCACAACTATCTACCCCCGTGTAGTAGGCATGTCACAGTCGCAGTGCTGCAAATTCCGCCCTATCTTGGCGAGTTACTGGTGCATGGTTTTCAATTGGCACCACACCCGGGGTGCTCCTGTCTGCTGGTGCATCTGCTCCAGTTCTTTCGTTTTTTGAGTGAGGTTGTCCCTCTTGCGTCTACGCTCTGCATTCTCTGCCGCCGAGATGGCTATCAACTCCTCCCGTATGACTGCCTTTAGTGCTGTCCATTGTGTTGCAAGAGTAGTGTCCGTGTTAGCATTGTGGGAAAGGTAGTCGGTGATGGAGCACTGTATATGTTCTACCACTTCCGTGCGGTGTAAAAGAGTGTCCCGGAGACGCCACATCCTAGAGGGCTGTTGTATGGGTGGGAGGGTGAGGGTAACAGTCACCGGTGCGTGATCAGAAAGGGAGGCTACCCCTATTTTGACCTCTGTCGTTAGTGCGTGTATGGGTGCGGATGCCAGGAGATAGTCTAATCTAGCGTCAGTTTTATGCGCGCTGGAATAATAAGAGTACTCCCGACTTTGGGGGTGAAAGTTGCGCCACAAGTACTGTAGGCCTGGGTCGTGTAAGCGGGCCAGTCCCTCTGTGGAGAGCACGCCTGTTTGGTTTATGCACTGAGCCGATCTATCTTTAGCATTATCAAAAACTAGGTTCAGATCTCCCCCCAAGAGGATGTTGCGGTCCATGGTGGCTGTTGCTTCAGTGAGAGCCGAGTGCAAGAAGTGTTCTTGACCATCATTCTGGGCGTACACTGAGCCAATTGTAAATGTTAAGTTACCTAAGGCAAATCAATAAGTAAGTCTATCCTTAATTTCATCCTCTTTGTGCAAGACCTCCCCTTTAAACTTCTGGGCAACCAAGATAGCTACCCCGGCTGATTTAGTGGGGCCTGAGGAAAATAGCTGGGAACTTTCGTGACTTGAGGCAATGACAGTCCCTAGCTAAAAGGTGCGTTTCCTGCAGAAGGCAGATGTCTGCGTGGGCATTTTCTAAACATGACAAGATCGCCTTGCGTTTCACTGGGTTATTAAGGCCCCTCTCGTTTAAAGTAAGTATTTTAAGGCTATTAGCAGGCATTCACGGAGGTAAGAAGACTGAAGGCATAGATGAGATACCAGCTCTAGTACTACAGAAGCGTGGGGCAATTATTTGTTCCAGAGCGCTCTGGCTGTGGGGGTCTATGCTATCTATAAGAAGGAATTGGACAAGGAACCTTAGAGCCCCTCCAAAACAAAACAAAAAAAGGTCCAAGGTGAATCCTGTAAAAAACGAGAAGAATAAACTAGGGAAAGCACAGAAAACATGTCGTAGTCCATCATCTTCTGATGATCGGCGAAAACTTTCCATGGGGAACTGTTCGTGTTCAGAGACGACCCTCTCGTCTCCCGCTGGCCATACCCAGCTCATGTGGACATTTCCAAACAAGTCGGTGTGCTGTGGATGCGTCAACCCGACTGTGTCTTTGCGATCTCTGCTGGCAGGGTCTCTAGCGCAGCCTTCTGGCCTTTGAAAATTTCCGTAGAGTTTGGTCGTTTAATTGGGCGCCACCTGCCTTGCTGCTTCCAGCAGGGCTTGGCATCATCCATGCTGGGCGTAGAACCCTCGTCACTGCTCTCCTCTGTCGGGAGAGCTATTCCTAAGAGACGGCAGGCATCCGCGAGGGAACGTAGTTGAAACAGCTTTCCGTCCATGTGAAAGATCAGTCGAAACGGGTGACCCCAGCTGTATGGAATATCTTGTTGACGGAGATAGGAGGTGACCTGTCTGAAGATCCTTCATTTATGTAGGGTCAGAGCAGCTAGGTCTTGGTATAAGACCGGGGACTGTCCGCGGAATGACAATGGGTGCATCTTCTGCACTTTCCGCAGTATCTCCTCTTTGGTTCAAAAATCTTGCACACAAACCAAAATGTCGGAAGGCGGGGCTGTATCTGGGCGTGGGGGTCGCACTCTGTGCGCTCGATCCAATTTAATGTCCGTACCTGGTGGATTGCTTAGGATATGATTAAAGAGCTCTCTAGTGTATTCAAAGATGTCACCCGCCTCTTCGTTAGTCTTGACCCCCCGGATACGAATGTTATGGCGTCGCGATCTGTTATCCAGATCATCAAGGTGGGACTGGAGGTCCACCTGCTGATCATGTATGCGGATGACTTCTTGTTGTAAGGAGGACATCTCCACATCTCGCTTGTCAGTCTTGTCCTCTAACTCCGCGACCTTTTCACCAATGTTGTCCACGTCACTGCGGACTTCTTTGATTTCTGCCGTGAGGTCGCGCTTAAGCGTTTGTATGTCATCCCGGAGGGCCACAAACAAGGATTCAAGGAATGCTTTTGTGATTTTTTCTCCCCCGGAGCCGCCCGTCTCCGTGTTCGCTAAGGCGTTACCTGGCTGCTGACTGCTTTGGGCCTTTGCAAAAAGGTCCTTAAGGGTCTTGTCTTTCCGCCCCCAGGAGGAGGACATGGTAGGTGTGGGCCGGGCCTCGTGTCACGCCAGATAGCTGCATGTGGGATAGGCAGAAGAGGGTGGGCTGGCATGAGTTTAGCTGAGTATGCTGAGCTGGGCACTACTGGCGGCCGCGTCTGGGCATATATTGTGCTTCCCACTGGTGGGGAGGTTCCTGACCCCCAGGGCAATCGTCTGTGGCGTTCAGCTGCTCCCCTCCGGTCGAGTGGGCTGGTGCTGTAGCCAGGTGCTCCAAGTCGAAAGGTAGTCCCCGGGCCTCGGATCTGGTCATCCGAGAGGCCAGTGACCTCAGTGTCTCCCTGCACATGTGAGAAAACCACAAGGCCCTCTCTGAGGTTGCCGCTGGTGCACACTTATTATTGGGCCCTGGGTGATGCAGCCGGCCGTGTGAGAGTGTCAGGGTCCCCCAGGTAGTCTCCCTGCAGCAAAGTAGGGTTCAAGATGCGCGGGGTCCTGCAACCCCGATGGACTCGTCATGCCCCAGGCCCCGCACAGCTCTCTTATAGGGCGAGGCCCGTCGCTGCTGAGCTCTGCTCTCACCACTGCCGTCACCGCCTTGCCACCCCGTGCTCCCAGTGCCGACAGAGCACTGCGACTTTCCCTTCGCGGCGCGGGCAATTGCCTGTGGTCCCTTTGGTGCGGCGGCATTGGGTGCACCCGCCGTGTCCCCGTCCGGGGCTGGAGTTGTCAGGGTGCTGCTGGGCCTTCATGCAAAATGGTGGGGCCGCCGCCACAAGCCAAGTCGCAGCGGGTGTTCCCCAGGAACTGTTGGGCCGTCAGAGTCCTCGGCAGTCACCAGGTATGGCCTTCTGCTGCGTGCCCTCCAGTCTCTGAGTGTCTTCGGGGGAATTCGGGCTAGATCGCAGCTCTCTGCGCGGCCGCAGGATCGGGTCGCTCAAGATGGCGGCGCTCTGCCGTGGGGGAATTCGCCTGCTACCGAGCCCGTGGAGATTTCTCCGGGTCAGCCGTAGCCCTAAATTTCCCGGGCTGCCGATTGTCGTCCTGGGGAGTTTGTCCCGACGCTCCCAGCCGCTGCGGGGCCCCCCTTCTGGATCGGGGCACGTCACTCAGCAGCCGCCTCCCAGGCGACGGGGATAAGCCATGCAAGGAATCCTTGAAATCTGTTTCTCTATGAAGTTGACAAAAGACATGTATGAACTCAGTGAAGTCTCTTGCTACATTGTCGCAAAAGGCAATAAATTCATTTGCTTATTTTCAATGAGTAATCATGAGAAATACGAACTTCATTACACTGTTTATTTTCACTTAGAGGCATCTTTAGGATTACGAACTATTGCACTCCTCCACCTTCACAAGAAGTCCTGCACGTGAATTACAAAGCCCAGTTTTTCCTTATTACAAGGAGTTGCCCGTGTTGGCTATGAACTAATCAGTATTACAAAATTCAGTAAAACCATGTTGGCACATAATAATGGCAGAATCTTATGCAGATATTGATAACTGCAAACACATCATTACCAAGGGTTAAGAAGATATATGTAATGTTAATTAATGTTATGCATGCTACAGTTATGAACTTGTTACACTGAACATGAACAGAATCACGAATGGCCATTTCATAACACACAAGGAGCTCTTTTAGCAATCAACATACAATAACCTGGAGCAGTAGTTCCCAAAGTTTTTAGAACCTCAACCCACCTTTTAGAATGACTGACTTTCGTGACCACCTACCTTTAATGAACATGAGGAGGGGTGCTTTTGGAATGGATTTGTTATTATCATGTATTCTGTTTTATTTTTTCTTTGTATTGTAACTGTCTTTTATGATGAAATACATCGATAATAAAGACTAATGAATGGAATGGAATGGAATGTAACTATTGCTTCGTGTGGTAGTACATAATTATTTACAAACAGCACGTTTCCCATTGATGTGGCCACTCACTGTGCACAGGCATACAGTTTTACTGTTAAAACTATGCATCATTCAGCACTCAAATGATAATGGTTGAGAATGGGGTTTCTGTGAATATTTATCATTTGTTCATCACAAAATAATGGTTTTATTTGTTTTGATCATATTAAAATGTCTTTTTCCAGCACAATTCAGATTTACAACAAACTGTTCATCTTCCTTTTTGCTTTTCCTAACTGCTGAATGCATACAGTTCATTTATAGGTATGTGCATTTTGTTGTGTTGCAATAACCGACATTCTAAGATTGTCACATAATTCCCTTTAAAAACTCCTCTCCCTTTGCAGTTAGAAAAAGAAAAGTAAACACCAACCCCATATAAAAAGAAGAAGCAGGAACCTGTTAAAAGACATAACCTGTCGTTGAAGCGCGCAAATGTGACAAGATAAATACAGAATTTAAGGGCCTCTTTTTTTATTGCTCGGACTTTCCCAACCAAAAGAATTTGGCTTGAAACCCACCAGTGTCTCACAATCAACAGCTTGGCAATCATTTACCTAGAGTTTAATTCACAACTATTATGTCCATCTTAATTACATTTCTGCTTAGAGAAAATATTAAGTTTAATCTCAGAATAGAGAAATGGCAAATAAAATAGATACCATGTATATTGTATATATCAGAAGTTATAATCCAGACTCCAAATGCTAGCCATACTTAAAGCATCCTCCTATTTTGAAATACCAGTGCTCCTGCAGTGCAGAATCAGTCCAGCAGTATAACCCGGCAGTGTGAACATTTTCAGTATGTCCTTTTCCCTGTCTTTTCTCTCAGGTTGATTGTGGGGGCGGTAATATGTGTGGAAGTCGCCTTCACTCCTGTTCCCCGGTCACCTTCAAAGGCATTATTGATTTGTTGGGGTTGATGGACAGATTTAGTTGGTGTACAGTTGTAGCTCAAGCCGCGTTTACAGTGTACAAGGGCAGTGTTTGTATGTGTGCAGGGCCGGCTTTAGGGCGGTGCGACCGGTGCCACCGCACCGGGTGCTGGCTTCCTGGGGGCGTCGTGTTTGCAAGTTTATTATGCTTTTGAAGCACCTGCTGCAGCGTTTCTTTCCGCCGGCAATTGCCAGGCCTCACATAAATGTCAAGAAAACTCGTGTGATTAATTATCTTCCTGGAGAGAGATCAGTGTTTTGTAAAGTTGAGGTTTTTATTTAGGTGAAGTTAGTGCAGAGGGTTAATATGCCTGCTGCAAAGAACGTGTACCAAGTAGTAGATTACAGAGTGCGTATGATGTAAACAGATCAGCAGGTTACTGCTTTCAAAAGAGACATCCTTTTGTAACTTGCAATTTATAACGTAAAGTCCTAATATAGAATAGTGAGCTATTAACTTTCATCCCAGAACTGCATACACACCGCAAAGTATACATTATTAGAACATTGATTAATGTTGCAAAAAGTGTTAATTTGGCTACAAATCGATTCTTATTATTAAAGAAAACTCCCATCTATGCTGTTTCTTTTTCGACTCTGCGTTTGTGCTTCTCCACACCAAGCACTCTTAAACTATACTGCCTACCAGTATGGATGACATGTGACTCCTACACTTTCAGTCCTATGTATGTATGTATGTAACATTTCCTATACACGGATTTACACACGTATGATTGATTGTCTCTGTGTAATGTGTGTGTGATGCAAAGTGCTCGGACACCCTACACTGGTATGAGTGGCGCTATATAACTAATTCAATGCATCTGAGAGAGTGTGGTTATGGTGACTTGGTCACTGTTAAAGGGTGCTAGTGAGAGAATCCGTGGTGGAGGTGGTCATTGGGAGGGGGGGGCGCCAACAAACATTGTCGCACAGAGCGCCACCAGCACTAAAGCCGGCCCTGTGTGTGTGTGTAATACAAAAGAAGATGAGCCTATGCTGTTTGTGTACACTCAGCCTGTCCCACTCTTACTGCCACGGACATGTTCTTTTTTGGCATTCCTGGGTGTAAACAGGATATGGTCAGGGAGTGGAAACCTTGCTCTATGGGTTAATGCTCCTCCTCTCTTGAGTCCAAGGATGCTACAATTGCCTGAATCACTTCATATTGCCTGCGGTTTTGACTTGGGTGGAACCTGAAGTTTTTCCAGCCTTTGCACCTCCTTATCAGGCTATGCCTCACTAAAGGGCACACACGGCCCTTTAGAATCTTGTGACTCTTTAACAAACTAAATCGCTGTGAGCCCTGTGGATCTTGGGAGACACAAAACTCTGTTAGGAGTTGCGTGGGGTATCATTTTATTTAAGCGTGTCACCTCAGTACACCACATGCAACACCATCATATTCTTATGTGATAGGGGAGTTAGTTCATCAGCCCCAACAAAAATTGTCATGAGGAAAATGCACTTGTGCGTGTTATGAGAAGAATGGGTGAGTTTATAACACATCTATTCCCTTGTCTCCTAATATCTGAAATAATGGTCAACAACCTGGGGTATCTATTGTACCACAGGCATTATCAAAACTGGGAGATTGAGGCTTGTTAGCTTTACTAGATTATTTTACAGGCATAATACGTGAGCATAGAATGCCTAATATATTACGTTTTTTCAAGCTTAACGGATGAGTTTATAATACACTTGGTCCCATGTGTCTTAATATTTGGATTAACATTTTTATTAACTTGTGGTCTAGAGCACAAAAAAAAGGAATAACAAATCTGGGAGGTTGAGGTTTGAGGCTTGTTTGATTTACTTGAATTTAATATGTGCCTAAGGCTTGAGAATGGGATGAATGTTGATGAATATATGTCCTTGTCTATAGGCATACAACATCCCTACTTTGGATTTCAAAACATGTAAGAAATTTACCTTGGTGTATGCCAGAATAACAGGGTGGAAGGGTAAGACACACTTAGTGACATTACATGTGATTAGAAAATAAATTATTAAAATATCTGCTGTTTTAAAGATGGGGTTATGAATTGATTTTAACAAAAAATCGAAACAAGCAATTTGAACACTAACCAGAGACTATTCACAGACTGATGATATTGGTGAACTTAAATACAGTCATTGCGCATTAGGGTATGTCAAATGACTTTTTAGATGTAATTTTAACAAGACTCTAGGCAAACTCATTTATAAAGATTGTTAGGCCCAGTGGTTTCTGGCTGGCTCGGATGCATCAAAGCCAGACAGAATCCACTGTCTCAGATAGGATGAGTACGATACACTTGTCCGATAAGCCGTGCTCACCCTTGGGTAGCTTGGCACAGAGCAGTCAGGCTTATCCGCAAAGTCAAAGTGTAAAGTGTTGGCACAGCACCACCCTTGTAACATACTGAGTACACTACAAAAAGACTCCACATCGTATGTATAAAACACTGGTCTTTATATGACACACAGATTGAAATCAAAATGACATACACATTGGATATATACTTTACAGTTATATGCAATTATGAAACTCTTTCATTAGCAGCAGAACACAATGAACATACATGTACTAGTTATAGGTTTTCACTTGCTCCGTTATCCCCTCAGCCCCGTCAGCAACATAAACCCATGTGTGCAGGACTTTAAGTGAGATAAAAAAACTGGGGGGTCTCTCAAAGGGGCGTGGCTGATGTAATTAGGGGCGTGGCAAAAGCACGTAAGCCAAAAGTCTGTGATTAGCATAGTGTGCCGCCCGACTTCTATTTTTCTGGTTCTGTCATTGCCTCCAGATATATGATACAACAAGTAACATCATACCTTCAAGTCAGGACTATTGGCTTTGTCAATGGTTGATAGTTGCATAAGATAAGTAAGTAGCAACTGTGGCTTGTATATAATATTGAAAAAGTTTCCTCTTACAGCCCTGGTGACACCACCACAATGTTGCTGCCCCTGAGTCTCAGAAAGAGAAGGGAAATCCAGCGAGGAAATGACTCTCTTTAAAGGATTTCCCTTCCCCTACAACGCTCACCTGGCATGAAGTCATGCCGTAACTTCTCCACTAGTGAGAAGTGAGCAGAGTGAGCACACGCACATCGATGTGCCTGCTGTCACTGCAGTCTGGTAAAACACAGACCGCCTGTGCAAGGGCAGAAAACAGAGACCGATAGAGACCTGTTTCGAGGCCCCCTTTAAAAAACTGCCTGTGCTGAGACCAGTGAGACCCGGCCCATTTAAAGCCCTGCATATGCGTACTTCCCAGAGGTGTTCACGATCCAAGCAATCCCTCCCACATCAAAAGTGACAGAAACATATAAGAAGCCTGTTCAGTGGTATTCCACTTTCTCCCTAATACATTGGCATAAAACACAACATTCCTAATATTGCATACCCCATACAGTTGTAATGGTCAAGCAGTCACAAGTTTTTACTATGCCTTGTGACCCAGCCACTCAAACTACCCCAGCCAACACTGGTGAAATTTTGATAAGATTGTCAGGATCACCTAAAGAGGAAGGCAACAGTTACTTGTCCATCTAGATTAGCCCTTCAGGCACCCAGCAGCACCTTAACGAGAGTGGGATCACTATCCCCCGTGAGCAAAAGACTGTAATACTGGAAGCTGGCGCGCTACCAAATTGGAGAAATGTTTCCCCTCAGGCGGAGGTGGGAGCTGCAGTTGCTCCAGGCAGCCAGCCATGAGTGCACACAAGGCACAATGAGACCCCTCAGGTACAATAAAGATAGTCTCAACAACAGAGTAGCTTGTGACATGGGGTCGGGTAGAGGGAGTTAGCGGCCTCGGATGGAGGCCACGATGTCAGGCACTGTCGTCCTCCCGATCTGGAGGTCAGAGACAGTCTAGGCTTCCAGCTTGGGTCCCGCAGACTCAACAAACTTCCTCCAATACCCTCCAGACACCATACACTATGATGTGCAAGCTAGCACTGGTTTCTGGCTGTAAGCTCAGGCCCCTCGGACTCAGCAAACTTCCCCCACACTCCTGGAACTCCTCATGTTATGGCACCCCAGGTAAGTCTCTGATCTTTACGAGCACACTCCTCTGCTGCACAGTGCGATTACTGAAAACGTCAGGATGGTCCTTGTCCCAACCGACAATCACTTCCACCCATTTCCATCTCACCCTGTGTTGCCCTTACAATCTCGTGGAAATGAGGATATCCTTTATGCCCCTGGTATCTCGTGGACAGGAGAGTGCTTAGGGACCCAGGCCACGACAGTTGGCAATTTGCTGAAGGCAAGCAACATCCAGACACAATCCACCAAGTGATAGTCCCCTCCCCGGAGCACGACAAGCCCCAGACCACCACAAGTCTGTGGATAATCCAGTTGTAGTCTCTCCTGCCCCAATAGTTCCTCTTGTCGATGTCCCAGCATCGAACCAGCATAGTATGATCCTAATCTCACAAGCGTCTCTAACTCCTGAGGACAGAGCCCCAGTAGTTAAACTCACAATGGGTTTTGAAGATGAGATCAGTTCAAACGGCCACCTTTAAAATGCACTGGCCCGCTCTAAATTTTGTCCCTTTTGCCATCCTACTCTGGGAGTCTTGATCAGTATCTTTAGTAGGGCCAGGACCCTGCCCCTTTGGAGTGCAGCTGCCAATTCCAATCCCTCTTATCCATTCCAGGAAGGCCCCTCAAAGTCAGAGGTATGCAGTTCCCTTGAGCCCCTAGTTTATGGCTGTGTACCAGTAATGCACAGATATAGCTGTCCCTCCAGCTTCCAGATGTGAAGTGGAAACAGGTTCACAGGCACGCAGAGCCCTGAGCATCAAAATACCCACTTTCCCAGAATTGGCCTTTCCACATTAGTAATGTTGAATCCACTCGCACCACCAGAGAGGATTTGCCATTACTAACTCATCAATATCAACCACCATACTGCCACTCTTCTGCACATAGGAAATACAGCTCAATAGCCTTTCCACAGATCCCTCATGTCAATCCAAAGCAAGAAGCAGGCCCTACCGTACCGAACACACCATCCAGTGCCTTCACTACCAGTGCATGTAGCACACACATGCCCTACCTCACCATGCCCCCAGTGAGTACTCTGATATAGTGAGAGACATGCAGAACCTTGGCATGTAGCTTTGTAAATGCCAAGCCAAGTAACAGTAAGCTACACACACAAGCCCCGCAACCAGTGGCGTAATGAAAGTTGATGGGGCCCCCCTGCAAAGTACATGGAGGGGCCCCCATCTGGACTCACTCACGAGCTCTCTGCTGAGGGGCCCCCTGGAGCTCAGGCCCCCGCATTGCAGGGGTTGAGGGGGCCTTTGTTATGCCACTGCCCACAAAGGTAAACCTGTGGCACGTTTGAAGAGCTACCTCTGTGAGTGGCACAACCAATACTGCAGGCCCAGGGAGAAGCATTTGAGTTACATGCCCTGTTATATGTATATGTCTTACCCCTAGACACGGGACTTAGAGCTAACTCAAATCAGCCAATAATGTATACACCAATCACAATAATGTATATGACAAGCATAGTGCTTTGGCACTGAATGGCAGTGTTAAATGTGCTCAAAGTCCTAAGGCTAGCATGTAGATCAGTGGAAAACCAGGAGGGACCAAAGTAAAAAGTCAAAGAAAATCACCATAGAAAGGGCCATGTCCAACACCGGTGTAATATATGTAGAATGAAAATCATCTTTTAATTTTTAAAGTGCGCTGGATTGTTAGGTGATGTAATGTGAACGAAATACTTTGGCCCAAAAATCTTAGTATTTACACTGATGGCCCAACATGGCCTGGGTACTTTTTAAAATTATTATTACATTTCTACATTGTGGAATATTGTATGGTATTTGGCATAATGTTAATGAATTACAAGTAGTGTGGCTTGATTGTTATAACAACTGTGAGGATACGCCCTGTATTATTTTGATATATTAAGACGTCCGCAGTGTATACTACTGAATTGTAATGAATGTTAACCTGGCTTACTTAGGGAATTTGAATTAATTGCTGTGTTTGGAATTTCAAACTGATGCAGTGGAACATGATGGTTTTTTTTTTTAATTTTGAGTTGATGTGTACATGTTGAGATAGTCAGAAACTATTACATGAATGAGTGCAATCAGACTTAATATTGTAGCCACCAAAGATAAGCACATCTCTCAACTTTAGAGGATGTCCAAACGAAGTAAATAACCCCACTGGGAAGAGTTTCCAGATAATAGTGGAGATGTACCTATGGGGCTAAAATAGAAGAAGGTGGGAGGGCCAGCAATCAAGAGGCTGAAAGAATGACACCAATTAATCTGGCAGCAGAAAACTGATGATAGCCATAACTTCCATAATGGTATTGATATATCCCACCTTGGAAATACACCTTTGCTTTTATACTTGATCCACTGTTCAACAGTTCCAGTTTCTCTTTCTTGTAAGTGTGTGCATTAAAATCCTTGCTAAATAGTCAATGTATCTATTATATCGCTGTCAGACCCTTCTCAGAGGGCCCTGTGGCAAGCAGGAGTTACTGGGCCCAACCGTGGGGGTTGAGGTCTTTTACTCCTGACGTCTCAGGGCCCAACTTACTATGGATTCTGATTAACTGGGCCAAGTACACCTTCTGCACTTGACTCTTAGAATAGCATGGTCCAAGCAGTCCAAGACTCCCTGGTGGATCAAGGTGTGAATACAGAATAGTGGATACAGGCTCACAACTAATAATGCATGCAGCAGCAATAAATCATTGTCCAGCTGACTATTCACTTTTATGTAAAACGAGACACATTTTATTTCTACCGCTCTCCACACAAAGGGAAAATATGCCAGTCACAAACAATCACACAATTCGCCCTGAGGCCTGGGCACTATTGTTTCTTTGGCAATTAACCTGTTCCACCCTCTCCTCACATAGCGATAGTGAGTATTCCCTACTTACAACTAGTAACACCCAAGGTATGCCCCACTAACAGTTTGAGTCTCAAGAGTCCACTTTGGCTCTAATTTAAAGTTAACAGTGTTCCAGTACCACAGCCCGACTAGCAGCAAGTTGCCCGGGGGCTGACAGACCCGAAACCAGTCGTACCCACATCAGCAAATCTGAAGAGTCTGGAGTTTCTGAGTGCACCCCATCAACACAGGCAGGTACACTCAGCAGGTGCAGAGTCTCTCACTTGCGCTCGCGTTCCTGAACCGACCAAAAGTTCTCTGTGGCTCCTCCTTCGAACTAAGTGTCAAAAGCCTCTTGGGGTGGGAGGTTGGTTACGATCACCCTGTCTTGGGTCCCCCACCAGGTTTATGGTGAGCAGGTACTCCTACTCACTTCTCTGGTGGGTGATGGCAGATCAGGTAGCAGTACTTGATGTTTCTGGTGACCCCTTCAGGCATACTGGGTACCCGAGTTTCACAGTACATTGGCCCTGCCCAATCAGTGTGGTGAAAACCTTTACGGTGGCCCCTTCCTAGCATACAGGGTCACCCTGCGCTACCGCATAAGGCTACTGCCCTTACCTCACTGCAGTCTTTTTAACAGCGCCCCCTCCTGGCATATGGAGTTGACGACTTGGCACTACGCATGGGCTTCAGCCTGACTGCTGTAACAAAACATATGGCTCAATTCCCTATGGCCCTCTCCTGGCATACAGCGGGTTGCAGACTTTGCCCTGTACATGGGCAATGACCCACTTGGTGCAGCAGCCATTTTCTCCAACCTTGCACGGGGAGTCCACTTGACAGGGTTTCCCACTGGACCACACTCCCTCCAACACCATGCTTTTCCTCAAAGGGAAAACATGTCTTGGCACGCAGGCAGGCACTGGTGCTCCATGCTCAATGCACCAGGGCAGGTGGTTTTGGAAGCCCTGGGTGATGTCCCCTCACCCAGCAGAGAGACCAGCAGACCTTGGCCTCCAGTCCTGGTCATGGGCAGAAGTGTTTCAGCATTTCCCCTCCTCACACAGCTCAGCTGGCTGCTTGGCAGATTACAATTTTGGGGATCTCAAACTCGCCTTCTTATAGTCCATTTTAAGACCACAGATGTGATTTAGGGTCTGAGTCTTTGACGTTTAATGTTGAGGTTCTGCTTCTTTTGAATTGTTCACTCCTCTGCTCCCTCTTCCTCTGAAAAGGCAGTCTGTCACAGCAGGAGTGTCTCGAAAGCTGACAGTCCCGTAACACAGGCCATGGGCGGGACTAGAGTTCATGACTGGATGTCAGCCGCAGTGATATGTGAATCAAAAGGTTAGCCTAGGACCTCTGCCTTACTCTTTCATTTCTCATGTCAACCCCATCTCCTATCTGAGATGCTCCCAGACCCCTTCTTTGTGACCTCTCACTGAATCAAAGAGCACTCTTAGAAGTATACAGGGGAAGCCACCTGCTTACAGGAATGCAGCAATACACAAAACTCTCTGGGGAAACCCTCTACCTCTTCTCCATGCTTCATCACCATCCAGGCCTGGGTCTCCCAAAATGAAACCCAGGTCCCCTTGTATTGTATCAGTGCATGTATAGCGCATACACACACTGCACAGTATCCTTTGTGTACTGTACCACTCATAGGCACACATACATTCAGCATATGCATTTGACATGCACACACTGCCCAACACTACATCTTTTATGTACTCTACCACTCTTTGACACACATACATCTAGCATATGCATTTAACATGCATGCACTGCACTACATCCTTCAGGTACAGTACCACTCACAGGAACCTGTACGCCTAGCACATGTATTCACTATGCATGCATTCCTTAATACTGCAGTATCCCTGTATTGTACCTTTTCCAGGTACACATACATCCAGCACTTCTGCACTGTGCAGCACTTCACATCAAACCGATGTAGGCCAAGGGTGGGTTAAGCATACATCAGCAGGACTTTCAAAATAGGTGAGCCTGTAGACCTCATTCCAGTGATACAGGTTAAAAATGAGCTATTTACTCTTATTGATAACTACATGGCATGCTGCCACCACCGCCCTGGTGCTTCTTAACTCCTGGTGAAGAACCACCACTATAAGGAAAACACTTTGGGCACCCCTCCCAGTCCAACAAGACCACAATCCATGACACAGGGCTATGTCATGGCGCACACACATGATCCGTGTTTGCTTATGACAGCAAATCAGCATTAGGGTCCAGACATCAGAACAGTTGGGAACTCAGGGCAGGGGAGCACAACTGTTACCATGTAGAGGACTTTTTCTTCCCAACAATCCCAAAGGAATAATACCAAACACACAGCCAAAACTTGAAGTCAACAAAATGGTGCTAAATGTAGTCAAAACGTAATCCTAATTCGGTCAGAGCCATTTTCAGTGAAGTCCTTACACAGTATATCGACAATGAATACGTAAATCTGGTTTATTGTATTTTTTTCAAATAATTGCAATCTAAAATCAGGAGTACATTGCCGTTTTTATATAGAAAAATATGCCCTATTCTTGTCAAGAAGTGCCCCTTTTCCACTCTAGGCGGTGTCAGATGAAATGGTGAAGAAGCAGTCTGTGTAAATAGAAGCTCAGAGTTGGTGATAACATTATCTATGCCCTGAACTGATAATACAGCTATACACTAAGGCAAATTACCAGTAAATGCCTAGTAAGCAGAACAGTGTGGCCTTACAGCAACAACAAAAAGATGCCCATCTTTTGCTAGGCACACCTGCGTATTACAGTCATAAAGATAAACAGCACATGGAAACTTTGTACAAAGTTGAAATAGAATGCCTTACTGAAAAATCATTGGCAATTTCAATAATTGTGGATTATAACTGAAAATGCCTCTTCAGTCACTAGTAAGATTAGACACTCAGTAGCCCATGATATCACTCATCCTCGTACTCATGTAGCCATTCATTCTCCCACTGAATCATTATTTTATTCACACACACACACACACACACACACTATCTATAATAAAACACCATGGAAAGGTAAGGGAAACTTACCTGTTAGGCATTTGTTGAGACCCATAATGCCAATGTTCAAATATGCATCAGATTCACTATTGTCTTAACAGTATGTATAGATTTTTTATGTTTCTTGGAAGTGTGAGGTATACAGTATAAAATGGGCAGCCAGCATATGTTTTGCCCCTTAGATGGGTCATGAGCCAGGGCCTTTTTCAGTGCAAAGATCTTCTGTCGATAAAATAGGCAGTATATATATATATATTCACTTAAAAAACCATAGGTTTCACACAAGTTATAGTTAGCTGTACATTTCACTCGTAAAAAACCAATGAAATTCCACGTTATAGTTAGATCAGGTAACTATAACTTGCGCACCCGCAATGCACTGCTGATGACATCACATATTACATCACTTATGACATGGTCAGTGACATCACTCATGACATCAATGATGACATCTGAAATGACACATTGTGCATTGCGGTCGCGCAAGTTATAGTTACCTGATCTAACTATAACATGGAATTTCATTGTTTTTTTACGAGTGAAATGTACAGCTAACTATAACTTGTGTGAAACCTATGGTTTTTTAAGTGAATTTGCAAGGTTTTTTAAATGCTAATTCCTAACTATAACGTGTGTGAAACCTATGGTTTTTTCAGTGAATTTGTACGGTTTTTTAAATGCTAAGTTATGTATTTATTTTTAATTTTTGCGCGCACGGTGCGCTTCGCGCACCGTGCGCACGCTGTGGGAACTCGGTGCGCTTCGCGCACGGAGCACCCACGTTGCGCATTTCGTACCGTGCACGCCTCGACATTTTTTACAAAATATCAATTGTTTTTTTCTCCCTTGGGGGTCCTTAGATTTCGATATTAAATGTGATTGTTAATTCTTTTTTTTTATTACCGTACGCGTACGGTAAGCTTACCATACGCGTACTCCGCGATTTTTTTAAAAAATTATTAAATTTATTTTTCATACATTTTTGGTCCTTCGTGAACCCCCTGACGAACGCTAGGGGGTCTGCAACTCTCTTCGTTGCCCCCTTTTCATGTTATCAACCTTTGTTTTTCAGTACAAGAGACAGAAAATGGCGGCCGATACTTTCTGATTTCGACCGATTCGAATGTTTACAGTCATGTAACCACCAATCAGAATTGAGCTCGCGCAGGGCACCGTACGGTAAGCTTACCGTAAGCGCACGGAGCGCGCTTACAGATATATATATTGATTTAAATGCTATTTTCTCAGGACCTACTGAACGGATTTACACCAGACCTGCAAAAGGCACATCCCTGACCTGAGGACTACCTCTCTGCCCAATTTCAAGTAATTCTGTTCAGCCGTTCGGGCTGTAGCTCGGACTAAAGGTCCTATGGGAAAATGCATGGGGAAAACGTGTTTTGGGACCCCCCTTTTTTCTCAGCCCCCGCTTGACGAATCCCCCCGAGACTTTCAGGGTAGGAGCGGAGCGTAGCGCCCCATTAGTTTTGAACAATTCGCGAGGATTCGTCAACCGGCACCAAAGTTATTCCAAATAGAATGTTGCGGATTTCCTATGGAAACACGGTCCTAACTATAACTATCTACTGGCGACCGCCAGTAGATAATATATATATATATATATATATTACCTACTGGCGGTCGCCAGTAGGTAGTTATAGTTAGGACCACGTTTCCATAGGAAATCCGCAACATTCTATTTTGAATAACTTTGGCGCCGGTTGACGAATCCTCGCGAATTTTTCAAAATAGGTGGGGCGCTACGCTCCGCTCCTACCCTGAAAGTCTCGGGGGGATTCGTCAAGCGGGGGCTGAGATAAAAGGGGGGTCCCAAAACGCGTTTTTCCCATGCATTTTTCCATAGGACCTTTAGACACAGCTACAGCCCGAACGGCTGAACAGAATTACTTGAAATTTGGCAGAGAGGTAGTCCTCAGGTCAAGGAAGTGCCTTTTGTAGGTTTGGTGTAAATCTGTTCAGTAGATCCTGAGAAAATAGCATTTAAAAGCATATATATATGTGGGCGGAGCCTAACCACACATCTCATCCTGAGATCTGATTGGCTGTCAGCACTTCATCCAAGAAGTGTTGGCAGCCATCTTGGGACCAATATACATGATAGCACCTCATTAAAAAGCATTGCAGTTAATAGAAGGTTTTAAGACTTTAGTTACATTATAAATCATTTGTTGATGGTACCATACTCATTTTAGGAATTGTGGTATGTTCTAAGGTGATTTCACCATGTGAAAAAGCCTTCTGCTGGGATATCATGATTGAGAGAAAAATATTTTCTCATGCTTTTACCACAGAGGTTTGGAAGGTGATCTATAGGCTAAACTGAGAGCTTATTTTCTGTAAATTCACATTATCTTTCTCAGTCATGTGAGAATGAAGTCTGACATTCTCAGTAAAACATGTACATCCAACAAGGGCAGAGACTGTCAGTTGATTCCTTTGTGTTCTACTGCAGCTTCCCAGAGTGTTCCAAAGAACTACTAGAGCGCTAACAGTCCTACTTATGATAAACGTATGGCACACCTGAAGCCATCTTGCTTGGATTAAAGTGGTAACTCTTAAAACATTTAATTTAAAAAGGAACAAAATGAGGGGGTTCATTTTTCAATAAAAAGTATGATTAGTGCTGCAGAAAGAAAAATTAGGGCACATTTTGAGTGACTTCTCAAATCCTCTTCTATTTCATTAAAAAATTCTGACATGCAGACTGAAACATGCACTTTCAATACCAGCAGCAGTTTTCCCTGGTGAGCAGTAGCTTTACTACAGTGATCTAATGAGCAAAAAGAGTGCTAACATTCTGAATTTATGGCAAATGTGTGACACATCTGAATGCCTTCTTGATGGAATCAAAGTAAAAAACTGAAAGTATTTCCTACTGAGGAGACTGCAGTAAATGAGGAAATTAGGAAACTTCATAACAAATAAGTCTCCCAAGATGGCCACCAGAGACAAAAGAGCCCAAATGTAGCCCAAATATCACCCAGATGTAGCCCAAGTATAGCCCAATGACAGAATGTCCCACAATGTTCTTAAAAACAACTAGAGCGCTTACTGTCTTCATTATGACAAAAGTATGGCACACCTGAAGCCATCTTGATTGGAATAAACTGGTAACACTTAAAACATTTAATTTAAAAAGGAACACAATGAGGAGGTTCATTTTGCCATAGAAATTATGATTAATGCTGAAGAAAGAAAATGAGGGCACATTTTGAGTGACTTCTCAAATCCTCTTCTATTTCATTAAAAAAATTCTGACATGCAGACTGAAACATGCACTTTTAATACCAGGAGCAGACTTCCATGGTGCAGTAGTTTTACTACAATGATCTAATGAGCAACTAGAGTGCTAACATTCAGAATTTATGGCAAATGTGTGACATATCTGAATACCTTCATGATGGAATCAAAGTAAAAAACTGAAAGCATTTCCTACTGAGGAGACTGCAGTACATGAGGAAATTAGGAAACTTCATAACAAATAAATCTCCCAAGATGGCCACCGGAGACAAAAGAGCCCAAATGTAGCCCAAAATCACCCAGATGTAGCCCAAATATAGCCCAATGACAGAAGTGTGCAAAACACTTATTATTTTGTGTTTTTGCAGTGTTATATAGTGCAGACTTGTCAGGTATTGGAGTGCTTTACATGAGCATTGGTTACATCACACAAGAACACATTCATTTTGGTTGTAGACATGGGGAGACTAAGTGATTTGACCAGAATCACAGAATGTCGAGCTGAAGCAGAAACTTCAACCTGGTTCCCCAGTTGCAAAGTCTGCAGTTCTGGAAGTAACACCACATCATCTCCCCTAAGTGCAACATTTAATCAAGTGGTCAACTGGATAAAAAAACATAAAGATAACAAATAATTTAAAAGTGCTTTGTCGCTATTTGAAAACTCAGAAAATATGTCCTTATTTTAGCCTTTTAGAGCACTAACCATAATTTTGATGCCAATAAGACCCTCTCATATATGTAATTTCTAAAGGAAATGCTCTAGGTATTACAGTTTTGATTACATCAAGATGATGTCAGGCGTTCCACACTTTTGTAATAAATATAGAATGTTAGCAATCTAGTTGTTCATTAGGATACTGTTGAGAGGCAGAGGCCAGGGGCACGGACTCTGAAAATTGAAGGCAGGTAGGAGGGTGCAAAGGCAACAATTTAACCACACTGAGCAGGCAGGAAGGGCCGTGGAAGCACAACAGACTATGGAGGGCAGTGGAAAGGGGGGCAGGGGCAACAAACCAACAATACAGGACTTGCAAGAGAGGCTGTTGGAGGCAAGATCTATTACGGGTCAAGGAAGCTAGGGGCGGTCCCCAGATCCCCGGGAGCCAGCACAGAACTGAGCAGGAGAGTGAGTCAGGGACAAAAGGGGCACCTTAATTTGAGCCGGGGTGCCTAGGAACGCTTGCTCCAAAAATGAAGAAAACAGACATATGAGACATGGAATTGGAGGCAGAATACAATGGCAGTTTAATGAGAAGATGCAACTTCAAAGAAACCGCAGAATAGAGACATAAAGTACAAAATACAGAATCCAGATAATCATACAGCTGTCATGATATTCTCTGTATCTCAATTAATGTACTGACAGAGAGAGAGAGAAAACACATCTATAAATGCATCATGAGAAACAAGTTACACCAAGGAAAATGTTACCTAGGAACACTCACGTTTACTCTTAGAGCAAGCATTCCTGCAATTACAATACAAAATCTTTTAAATGCAAAAGTAAAGAGAACAATGGTTAAACATAACATGACATTTCATATAGGTAAAATAGAATAAGATACTTCAAGCAAAGCAGAGCAAGACTGTAGGAAGGTGGATATCTGACTATGGTTACCCCCAAATTTTTGCCTAGTGTCTAGCTGGTTTTTCGACTTAGTTGGCCTGAGATCCTGCTATTCAGGATCTCAGCCTGGCTGTTCTCTCTTTAAAATGGACTCCATGTACCCTAGGTACATACCCAATTGGTTGGATCACCCTGTCAGCCCCTGTACCAGTGTACACTAGGTACCCAGGGCATTGGTGTACCCAAGGCCTGCCAAGGGCTGCAGCATGTATTATGCCACCCCAGGCTTGGCCTAACAATTTGACACAACTGGCTGATCACTCAGCTGGGGTAAGTTGGTGTAATCACCTCTTACTTAGGTGTAGTATACCTATACCTAACCTTAAATGGGACACCTGGTAAC
This sequence comes from Triturus cristatus, assembly GCF_964204655.1. Lineage (NCBI taxonomy): Eukaryota > Metazoa > Chordata > Amphibia > Caudata > Salamandridae > Triturus > Triturus cristatus. The sequence goes on along the minus strand of NC_140581.1, from coordinate 433,978,949 downwards.
CTATAAGTCACTCCTATGGCAGGCCTTAACAATCCTGAAGGCAGAGTGCTTGGTTCCATGTGAGATGGTGCTCTGGCATGAGCTGAGCCTGTCTGCAGTGGTCGGAACAACTTCCTTCTACTGTTTCCAGATATCGTCATACCATATACTCTTAAGTGCATTATGAACCTCGCGGTTAAATGCTATCTTTGGTTTGGCTTTATCAAAACATGTCGAGTAAGGTGTCATACGAATTGGAATACTAACCCCTCGCCAATTCTGGCGACGGGGTTAGCATTCCACCCTTCTAGAGGGACACGACATGTACAGTACCTGAAACCCGGGTAAAATCAGACATAGCCTCAGCTCCACAAAATGGATGCTGCCACCACAGACACAAGTCTGCCCTCCTGCTGCTGGGAGTCCTTCCAGCTTGGGAGGTGTGGACAAAGGGTTTCCTGCCAGGGGAGGTGCGTGCACCACCCCAGACAGGATTTTGTGTATTGGTCAGGTAGGGCTTGAAAGAAACCAGACATGCCTGTGGCTCACAAGGAGCCTCGGTGCATATGCCAGTTCAAACCGGTCCTGGGGCACACCAGTCCCGGGCCTGGGGCGAGCTGGACAAAGGATTGGGGGTGTAACCACCCCCCTTCCTGGTCCCACCCATAGGGAGGGACCTAGCAGGTAGTCCGGCCCCTAGAATCCGCTTAAAGGTAGGAGCTGTGTCCTAAGACTTCAGACATCCTGGAATCAACTTGAAACTAAGAAGAAGACGGGAACTTCGACATTCTGCTGCACAGAAGACTGAAGAAAATCTCCCCTGTGGTCAGGGAGTGACCACCTTGCTAACGCAAGCACCATCCAGCGAATCAACGTCTGCTTTGCCGCCGCCTCCCGCCGGAGCCCGAGCCCAGAGACTGACAAGACCTGGACCTCCAGACCTCTCACCGCCCGATCCACAGTCCCTGCAAAGAGGAGACCCGTGGAGGCACCGAGACACGTGGAGCCAGCCATCTTGAAACGACTACGACAAGCTGACCAGTGCAACAACCGAGGCTCCCTCCAAGTTGTGCTTTGGGTCCTGAGAAGCCCAACCCTCGAGCAGCATCTGCACCAAAGGTGAGCCCTCCAGCATCTGCGTGGGGCCCTTCTGCATTTTGCCACTCGACGCGCCTAACCGGTTGCTGGCCCGCTGGCTAGTGGCCATCTTGGCGACGAAATCTACGACAAACACCGCTGGTCTGGTTGCTCCAGACTGGCCCTTGCTCCCCTCCAAAGGAGCAGTTCCTCTGACCTTGCTGGTCAGAACCATCAGCTTATCTCCTTGCCTACAACAATTGCTTTTGCCAAGGCTTGTTTGCTTCGATCAAGTCGCCGACACCGCCGACAGCGAGAGCCTGCGTGGGACAGCTCGTGACTCGACTCCTGGACGTCGTCGACCTTCAGGGACCACGTGGCTGCAGAGTCAAGCTACACCTTCCTTCCTGTTTGCACCCGACATCGCCTGGTACCCACCTGGTGCCACGCTGGTCACTGGCTAGTGACTGTGAACACTGTCCCCTCTGCTTACAGGTCTTCAACATCTCCGATCCACTCTTGGATCCACTGCATCTCTTCCCGACCGACCGCCTGCAGCACTTTTGTCTACAGGCCCCACGGAACCGATAGAAGAAACCCGACGCACTTCGAGGCCTATGCACCCGCTTCCTGTGGGTGAGGTAAAGCTGGCACTCCGGTGCCCAAGTGTAGTATTACATCTCTAGTGCCTGTGTTCCAAATCTTAAGTTCCTAGGTCATCCGGAAGATTCCTTTTGCAGTAACTTTGTACTTTTTACGCACCCATTGAAACCTATGGGAGCACGCGTGTGACTATTTGCTCTGCACACGCCACCCGTGGACCTCCTGGTCACTAACTGACGTTAGCTCCTTGTAGGCCCAGCGATTCTAGAGGCCCTAGGCCTTTTCCCTTTTCTGTTCGTGGTACTTATACCACTATTTTAGTATATGGTTCGAGTGGCCACCAGGGCCTATCCATATAAAGTGCAACTTCTGTGTATTCTGTGATAATCTTGTTTGACGATTTGTGCTCCTGTGCTCATAAAGAGACTAGGGGTTACTTTGAGAAATAAATACATATATATTTTGAATATATATCTGTGTGGTGTCCTTTCATTGGTATAAAAGGGGGTTACTATTGGTAAAACAGCTTGCTTAACACGCATCACGAGTTTAGCCTCAAAGACTGCTTAGCCTACGCTACCACTAGGGCAGCTAGTCCAAAAAGGTTGACTTACAACCACACCATAAGGGTTGCTTGGCATGGTACAAGGTGGTCACTAGAACTAGTGAACAGCATATACCAGGCCAACTTCTCACATTGGTGAGCAGCGGTTGGATTTGAGCTTGCTGTGTTTTACCATTGTAATCTCTTGGTTACCAATTGAAAGATCACATAGGTACCTGTAGGTACATATAAAACAAGATTAGATATACTTAAGTTCTACTGAACTTAGTTGATGTAGAGCAAAGGGAGTAGCACACCCTGACTACAACTACTAGATAGGTTTAGTAGGTAAACCCAAGTGTAGGTAGATTGCAACACATCCACCCACACTTAAGAGCAATGGCTGGGGCAGAGGGGTCCACTGTACCCATCTCTGTTGAGAGTGACCCCCCGAGGGCACCATCCATCTTTGCTACCCTTAATCAGAATGAGCTCAGGCAGTTGGCAACTCTTAGAGGCCTTAAACAGCCCAAGAACCCTACCTCTGCTGTGCTCAGAGCACTCTTGCAAGAAGATGAGAATCAGAGAGAGCTCAAGAGAGCTTCCCAGTTAGCCCCCTTAGGGACAGGAACAGGAGGCCCCCCTTCTGAAGATGCCACTGAAGTACCCCTTTCCAATAGCCATCCCTTAGAGGAAAACCATACTACAGAGGAGGAAAGTGAGGGGGATACAGACAGTGGTGAGGATGAAGGGAGAACTAGCCCAGTGCCAAGTGTTATACTTGGCCCAGCTAAACCAAGGCTATTGGGGACTGACAGTGGGTTCACCCCACTGGATCTCCCCAGTGGACTTAACACAGGGCTTGGGAGGCAAAGGAATCGCTCAGGTGACTCCAATGCTTCTCATGGCTCTAGAGGCTCTCAAGGTCACTCCAGGAAAAGGATGACCACCCCTCAGAGGAGGGAACATGAGGCCAAGATGCAAGAAGCCCAGCTGAGGATCAGGAAGCAGGAGCTAGAAGTAGCCCTGATGGAAGAGAAACTGAGCAAGGCTAGACAGCATAGAGAGAGTGGGTCTATACCCACTGGTGGCAGCAATGTCCCTAGGGACAAAGATAGGGTCTTTGACAATAGGAACCTGTCCAAGATTGTGCCCCCCTACAAAAGTGGGGATGACATCCACAAATGGATGACTGCTCTTGAGAGAGCCTGCAAAGTGCAGCAGGTTCCTGAAGACCAGTGGGCAGCAATCTTATGGCTCTCCTTTGAGGGGAGAGGCAGAGATAGACTCCTCACTGTTAGAGAAGAGGATGTCAGAAATTACAGAGTCCTGAAGAGTGTCCTAGTTGATGGGTTAGGCTTAACCACTGAACAGTACAGGTTAATGTTCAGAGACACCCAGAAGACACAGACTCAGGACTGGTCTGAATATGTGGAATGTGCCACTAAGGCTTTGGAGGGTTGGTTGCTGGGAAGTAAGGTGTCTGATTATACAGGATTGTACAATTTGATGATGAGAGAGCAGATTTTAAGTAATTGTCAAAACCAGCTTCTCCATCAACACCTGGTAGACTCAGATTTGACCTCTCCCCAAGAATTGGGAAAGAGGGCAGATAAATGGGTCAGGACCAGGATCAGGCCTAAAAACCAGGGTGGTGACCAAAAGAAAGATACCACCAAGCCTCAAGAGAAGGGTGGGGATAAAGAAAAAGAGAAACCTTCCTCAGGGCCCCAAAACTCCACACAGGGTGGTGGGTCCCAAGCTCCCTCCTCTACCACAGCTAAAAAGCCCTACTGCCATGAGTGTAAAACTCCTGGGCATTGGAAAACTGACAGCGGTTGCCCAAGGGCTAAAAACAAAACTGTTCCTCCAATTACTCCTGTCACACCACCTATTACTGTCAGCAGTAATCCCCCAGGTGGTGGGAGTGCCCCCAGAAATCTGGGTGGGTTTACTTGGGGAACACAGGGGGGCCCTGGCTTAGCCAATTCCCCTACAGCAACCACTCTTGTCTGTGATGGTGGCATGGGGTTTGCCAACTTCACTGCCTGTCCCAACACTTTGGGTAGGTACAGACAGGAGCCCTACATCAATGGTACAAAAGCTGAGGCCTACAGAGACACTGGAGCTAGCATCACAATGGTGGCCCATTGGCTAGTTCCCTTTGAGCAGCTTTTGCCTGGTTTCTCCTACCAGGTGACTAACATTGATGGCAAACAGAACAGTCATCCCATGGCAGAGGTATGTCTCAGCTGGGGAGGGGTCACTGGCCCTAAAAGGGTAGCAGTGTCCCCAACCTTGCCTGTAGACTGCTTACTGGGGAATGACTTAGAACTCTCAGCTTGGGCTGGAGTTGAACAAGACACCCATTCTAAAATGGTAGGCCTGTCACAAAAGGGTAGGGGGGTTGTGCCATTCACAACCCCTGTCCAAATAGATTTCCTCCCTGAAAAGGTTGGAAGGGCAGTGGTAGCCACAGCCCAGGCACAGACAGACTTCCCTGTAGAGACTGGCAGAGCTGTGACAGTCACAGCTCAAACACAAACTGAGTGCCCCCCTGAAAAGGTTGGCAAGGCTGTAATGGTCTCAGCCTATACTCAGACTGACATAGGTGTAGTGAAGCCTGAAACAATGGATCACTCCACACAAACTGAGAGTAGTGGGGAGGAAGAAAAGTCTCCCTCTCCCCAGACATTAGGAAAAGGTCAGCCTCCTCAGGGATCTGACCTCACCCCTTGTGAAGGAACTGCCCCAGAGGTAGCCAGGCCTGGCCTGGCAGAGCCTCTGATGTCAGTGGCCCCTTCCAAGGTGGGACCCAGTCTGGTGCAGGTAGCCTGCCTCTCTCTACCCTGCCTCAGTCAGCCCAGGGCTGCAGAGGTCAGGGAGGCCAGTGGACCCCCAGAGGGCCCCTGTCCACAAGAACCCCCCCATCAAAAGAATGAGGATTGCCTGGCTAGTAGCCCTAGTCAGGTGATGGGTAAAAACATTCCTGAGGGATCTCCTTTACAGGTAGTTAGGGACCTCCCCCAGAGGGATTCTGTTGGGCACAGGCAAACCTGGGACCTTAGGGCCCCAAACCTGACCTGTCCCTCCAGTAAGCCCACAAAAGGGACCCAGCCTCCAGCTTTAGGTAGCCAGAGGCTGACCCTGAGAGCTCAGTGCAACTCAGCTAAGGAAAGAAAGGCATCCATGGTGGAGGGGGATTGGAGGAAGGTGAGGCCTCACTTTGAGGACACTCACTTCAGTACTCCATCTCAACACCAGCCTTTTACTTTGCCAAGACACACCAAAGGTAGAGATTCCCTATGGTGGAGACCCTCTGATACCCTTAGGGTGAGGGATTGCTTAGTGGACCATGAGACAGGGGGTAACCATGCCAGTGCTGGTTCCTCCTTATATGGCCACTTGGGCAATATAGGCTTACCTGGTCAAGGTCAGCCTTATCTCCCTTCGTTTGGGGGGGGGTTGTGTAGGAAGGTGGATATCTGACTATGGTTACCCCCAAATTTTTGCCTAGTGTCTAGCTGGTTTTTCGACTTAGTTGGCCTGAGATCCTGCTATTCAGGATCTCAGCCTGGCTGTTCTCTCTTTAAAATGGACTCCATGTACCCTAGGTACATACCCAATTGGTTGGATCACCCTGTCAGCCCCTGTACCAGTGTACACTAGGTACCCAGGGCATTGGTGTACCCAAGGCCTGCCAAGGGCTGCAGCATGTATTATGCCACCCCAGGCTTGGCCTAACAATTTGACACAACTGGCTGATCACTCAGCTGGGGTAAGTTGGTGTAATCACCTCTTACTTAGGTGTAGTATACCTATACCTAACCTTAAATGGGACACCTGGTAACCTATAAGTCACTCCTATGGCAGGCCTTAACAATCCTGAAGGCAGAGTGCTTGGTTCCATGTGAGATGGTGCTCTGGCATGAGCTGAGCCTGTCTGCAGTGGTCGGAACAACTTCCTTCTACTGTTTCCAGATATCGTCATACCATATACTCTTAAGTGCATTATGAACCTCGCGGTTAAATGCTATCAAAACATGTCGAGTAAGGTGTCATACGAATTGGAATACTAACCCCTCGCCAATTCTGGCGACGGGGTTAGCATTCCACCCTTCTAGAGGGACACGACATGTACAGTACCTGAAACCCGGGTAAAATCAGACATAGCCTCAGCTCCACAAAATGGATGCTGCCACCACAGACACAAGTCTGCCCTCCTGCTGCTGGGAGTCCTTCCAGCTTGGGAGGTGTGGACAAAGGGTTTCCTGCCAGGGGAGGTGCGTGCACCACCCCAGACAGGATTTTGTGTATTGGTCAGGTAGGGCTTGAAAGAATCTCAATCTCAAAAAAGAGAGTTTCCCAGGGACCAGAAAGGACTGGGTGTCAGATATTTATCAAAAAAAGATTCCTTTCTGTGTATTACTCTTTTAGTTGGTGACCATGAGGCCTACACATTTAGATCAATAACCTTTGATTTTTGACTGTGACACTGGACAAATATTATTACTCCAGACTAGAATATACTTTTTGTTACTCTCAAAATTTATTTTTCATAGGAAAACACTTATGTTCAATAAAATCATATTTTAAAATTGCATTCAATATATACTCTGATTGGGTGCTCTGGTACAGTCTTATATATGCTATCTAACAATTCCGTATTACGGTATCTATCTCAGAGTCACACACACTTCAAATCATGTACTTTCAAAATTGCAAATTAAATACTACACAAATACATTTCATATGCTTTAAAAAGTCCCACTGTCGACGCGTTTCGGTGCATAGGTTACAATAGTAGCACCTTCCTCAGGACGGACGAGAATTTAAAACCAAAGTTTTGTTCTTCTTTTTTAAGTGTAGGGGTTGAAGTCCTTCTGTGGGTGTTCAGGACGACTTTATCACCTCTCAACTTTTGTGATTTTAGACCACTTGCATCATAGTCAGTGGAGTCATAGAATTTTTTAAAAAGTCACGTTGACACATGTTCAATGGTGTCTTAAAGCAGGTACGTCTTTCGATATGCACCGCCTGTATTCAATTGTTTAGCTGTGCCAATAGGTTTTTCGCCTAATGTTTAAGTTCAGGCTGTCCTTCCCTGCACCTTTTCAAGTGGTGTCCTGATACCAGTTAGAGCCTGCAATATCTTGTGGCAGCCTGAATCTTGACAACGCTGTCTTCTTTTCTTTAAGCGCTGTCAGCCACACTGTAGGTTTTCTTGGGGGTGTTTTTACTTTTACTCCCAACCTTTAAAAATCGGCGAGCCTGCTAGTCACAACGTCCTGCTTCCACCGCAATTTACATTTAAAGCATATGAAATGTATTTGTGTAGTATTTAATTTGCAATTTTGAAAGTACATGATTTGAAGTGTGTGTGACTCTGAGATAGATACCGTAATACGGAATTGTTAGATAGCATATATAAGACTGTACCAGAGCACCCAATCAGAGTATATATTGAATGCAATTTTAAAATATGATTTTATTGAACATAAGTGTTTTCCTATGAAAAATAAATTTTGAGAGTAACAAAAAGTATATTCTAGTCTGGAGTAATAATATTTGTCCAGTGTCACAGTCAAAAATCAAAGGTTATTGATCTAAATGTGTAGGCCTCATGGTCACCAACTAAAAGAGTAATACACAGAAAGGAATCTTTTTTTGATAAAGGGCTTGAAAGAAACCAGACATGCCTGTGGCTCACAAGGAGCCTCGGTGCATATGCCAGTTCAAACCGGTCCTGGGGCACACCAGTCCCGGGCCTGGGGCGAGCTGGACAAAGGATTGGGGGTGTAACCACCCCCCTTCCTGGTCCCACCCATAGGGAGGGACCTAGCAGGTAGTCCGGCCCCTAGAATCCGCTTAAAGGTAGGAGCTGTGTCCTAAGACTTCAGACATCCTGGAATCAACTTGAAACTAAGAAGAAGACGGGAACTTCGACATTCTGCTGCACAGAAGACTGAAGAAAATCTCCCCTGTGGTCAGGGAGTGACCACCTTGCTAACGCAAGCACCATCCAGCGAATCAACGTCTGCTTTGCCGCCGCCTCCCGCCGGAGCCCGAGCCCAGAGACTGACAAGACCTGGACCTCCAGACCTCTCACCGCCCGATCCACAGTCCCTGCAAAGAGGAGACCCGTGGAGGCACCGAGACACGTGGAGCCAGCCATCTTGAAACGACTACGACAAGCTGACCAGTGCAACAACCGAGGCTCCCTCCAAGTTGTGCTTTGGGTCCTGAGAAGCCCAACCCTCGAGCAGCATCTGCACCAAAGGTGAGCCCTCCAGCATCTCCACGATCTGCGTGGGGCCCTTCTGCATTTTGCCACTCGACGCGCCTAACCGGTTGCTGGCCCGCTGGCTAGTGGCCATCTTGGCGACTAAATCTACGACAAACACCGCTGGTCTGGTTGCTCCAGACTGGCCCTTGCTCCCCTCCAAAGGAGCAGTTCCTCTGACCTTGCTGGTCAGAACCATCAGCTTATCTCCTTGCCTACAACAATTGCTTTTGCCAAGGCTTGTTTGCTTCGATCAAGTCGCCGACACCGCCGACAGCGAGAGCCTGCGTGGGACAGCTCGTGACTCGACTCCTGGACGTCGTCGACCTTCAGGGACCACGTGGCTGCAGAGTCAAGCTACACCTTCCTTCCTGTTTGCACCCGACATCGCCTGGTACCCACCTGGTGCCACGCTGGTCACTGGCTAGTGACTGTGAACACTGTCCCCTCTGCTTACAGGTCTTCAACATCTCCGATCCACTCTTGGATCCACTGCATCTCTTCCCGACCGACCGCCTGCAGCACTTTTGTCTACAGGCCCCACGGAACCGATAGAAGAAACCCGACGCACTTCGAGGCCTATGCACCCGCTTCCTGTGGGTGAGGTAAAGCTGGCACTCCGGTGCCCAAGTGTAGTATTACATCTCTAGTGCCTGTGTTCCAAATCTTAAGTTCCTAGGTCATCCGGAAGATTCCTTTTGCAGTAACTTTGTACTTTTTACGCACCCATTGAAACCTATGGGAGCACGCGTGTGACTATTTGCTCTGCACACGCCACCCGTGGACCTCCTGGTCACTAACTGACGTTAGCTCCTTGTAGGCCCAGCGATTCTAGAGGCCCTAGGCCTTTTCCCTTTTCTGTTCGTGGTACTTATACCACTATTTTAGTATATGGTTCGAGTGGCCACCAGGGCCTATCCATATAAAGTGCAACTTCTGTGTATTCTGTGATAATCTTGTTTGACGATTTGTGCTCCTGTGCTCATAAAGAGACTAGGGGTTACTTTGAGAAATAAATACATATATATTTTGAATATATATCTGTGTGGTGTCCTTTCATTGGTATAAAAGGGGGTTACTATTGGTAAAACAGCTTGCTTAACACGCATCACGAGTTTAGCCTCAAAGACTGCTTAGCCTACGCTACCACTAGGGCAGCTAGTCCAAAAAGGTTGACTTACAACCACACCATAAGGGTTGCTTGGCATGGTACAAGGTGGTCACTAGAACTAGTGAACAGCATATACCAGGCCAACTTCTCACAAAGACATTTTAAGCAAAGGAAGACAAGAGCTCCCAGCTCTTGGGGAAAACCTGCACTGCCTGTTAACCTACATACAGACGGCGAGGTAGTCCGTCGATATCTGTGGGTGCTCCCTTTTTATATCATTTTGTGGGCTCCTTTGCACGCTACATCTACCTACGTATGCTACCCAAAAGCTTCGTCTGCAGATTTTACCAGACATTTCGTCATTTACCCACTTAATGCTGACAATGGACTGGGTGAAAAGGTCAGTCTCTCAGGCCAATCGCTTATCGTAAGTTCCATAGAGCAAGCAGAAAATAATGGGTATTGTACGGGAATTCAATATATTCATGTATAAAATCTCCTCAGTTCTCCTAACTTGACGCTCTGCGGTTGCCACTTCCTTAAAAGCGGGAAACCTGCCCAGGAAGCAAGTACCAGTCCAGGATGCAGCCTACTGTATGTCGACAGCTTCAGGGGGATGTTGAACTTTGATACCGAGCACGGAGCACTCGGGTAGGGTGGGGGCTACTGGTTTGGAGCAGAAGGCCTCGCAGACCTGCCTTCAGACTGCTATACACTAAAATTGCAGAGCTATGGTCAATTTAACAAAGAGGCCTACATATTGAACAGAAGGGCCTACACAGGGGTTTTATACTGGCTGAGTGGTAAGGATGTCTCAGGATAATTATATAGCAACACAGGACCCGCTGGTCAATTTAATACGGCCTACAAATGCAGCTGGCAGGGCAAGGACAAGGGTCTCATACTTCAGGTGTGGACAGAACGGGCCAGGGGCCCCCTGTGATACAAAATTTACCCTCCTTCAAGCCTGTGGCAATGTAATAGATCATTGTGGGCAGAAGGAAGAGGCAATGGTAGTACAACCATACATGCCAACAGACCCGATTCAGCCAGGAAACGTCCAATGTTTTTAAGCTCAAATGGGCTTTATTTGATCTGTCTCCTGTCTACAATATCCTCTTTTTCAATGTAACTCAAAGGGGAAAATCAATACCCCAGTTTTTTTTCAAAATCTCCCTCTTACCAAGTTCAAAATGTTCGCAAGTATGGTACATTGGATCATGGAAGGAAATGGGATAGGGACATGGACTTGGATAACAGAGGACAGGAGGGACATGGAGAGGTGCACCAAACTGACCCTGCAGGGCAGGCATCAGGGTTTGCAGCAGCACAATACACCACACGGGAGTGCAGCACAACAATCCATAGAAAGCAAGAGGGAGGGGACAGGACCATGCACATGGACAACAGAGAACAGAGGGGCAAGAGGCAATGGTAGCTAGCTGACCATAATGGACAGACAGGAGAGAAAGCTGCAGCATAACAGACCATAAAGGGCAGGAGGGACGGATCAGGGGCATTACAATGGAACAGACAAGCCAGGAGGGAGGGAGTAGGGCTGGGGGCAAGGGGGCAGGGCAGGAGCAGCAAGATAGCCATGGAGGTCAGGCAGGATGGGCACTAGAAGCAAGACACACCATGAAGAGCAACAGTGAGACTGTGATGGCATACACACAGACCATAGAGGGAAGGTGGGAGGGGGTCAGGGGCAGCTAACTGACCACACAGGGAAGGTGGGAGGGGCCATGGCAGCACAGAAGACCATGCATGGCAAGTGGGAGGGTTAGTGGCAGCACAATGGCTATGATGGGCAAGAAGGAGGGTGGAGGGGCATGCACAAAGGACGATGGAGGATAGAAGGGAGGGTCAGGACCTGTGCACAGACAAGAAAGTTCAGGGGAAGGGACCTCACAACAGACCACACAGGGCAGCCAGGAGGAGCAGCTGCAGCACAACAGACCAGGGAGGGCAGAAGGGTGTGGCAGTACAATGGACCATGTAGGACAGGAGGAAGAGGATAGGGGCATGGCATGTGGACAGGCAGGGTGGCGGTGACAGGGACAGGTTACAGTCATCTGACAATGCTAGGCAGGTGGGAGGGGAGTGGCAGCTCAACAGAACACTCAGAGTAGATAGGAGTGGCAGGTCCATGGGACATGGTGGGCAAAAAGGATGGAGCAGGGGCATGCACAAAGACATCGGAGGGCAGGGGGAAGGAGAATAGGGGCAGCAAGCTAAGCACGGAGTTTAAGCAGGAGGTCAATGATGGGCCATAGAATTGGGCAATGGAGGGCAGGAGGAGTGGACTGGTACATCATACTGAGGGCAGTGGCAGCACATCAGACCATGCATGGCAGGAGGGAGGAGGCTAGTCCATGGATTCACACAACAGAGGATAGGGAGGAAGGGGATGGGGCAGCAAGCTAACTGTTCAGAGAAGGCGGGTATTAGGAACTTTATTGTTTTTAAAACATTGTGTCTGTGCGAACTACTTAAAATATGAACAAGTATGCAGCATAATCTCACTTTTATTCAGGAAGAAGAGGATGTTTGTGACTGTGACTCCGGGCTCACTTGGCAGAAACACCCCCTGACCCTCCACCCCCTATCGCAAAATGTAATGCCCGTGAAAAGGGTAGGTGAACACAGTGTTATATAGAACATAGTCCTGAGAGCACGATTGAAAATGAAAACTAGATATAGTGTATGGTATAAACTATGCACCAAAAAGTGTGATATAAGATGAACCGGGCGTGAAATATAATATGCAATACATTGTGCGCAATGACAGATTCATTGGAGAGCGCGAGATAGCACAGGCACTAGCGCGTGCTATGCGATATGCGCCTTGGAGTGTAATATGCACAGGGCAGTGTTGTGTAACCTAACTAGTCTCTAAAGCTGTAATATAAAATATGTGCTGGGGAGTGTAAGGTTGCATATGCACTGTGACAAAGATATGGATCCCAGATTGTAATATGTATGGCATAGCACTGTGCGTTATAACATAGGCATCGAGAAAGGCACGTTAGATGGGGCAATATAACCCGTGCGAAGACAAGTGTGGCATGACATATTCACGGGGTGGTGTTACAGTGCACATGGGCTAGAGAGTGTCATAGCATATGCACTAGCTAGTGGAATACAACACAGAGGTGTGTGGCACACGGCAGGCAATGGTGGGTGTAACACAGCATTGGGCTCTGTCAGGAGCGCGCTGTGACTCTCAAGTGATGTTCGTCCCCTTTCCAGAGAGTAAAATAAAAAGTATTACACATCCGGCAGTGGATGTGTGTTTTATTAACCGTGAGGGGGGTTTCTTGCATAGTTTTGGTCGAATTTTTGTCGAATCCCCTTTGAATGGCTTGGTGTGCATGTGTATTAAATGTGCCCGTCAATAGCTACCCAAGTTTGTATAAATAAACGACAAGGGTGTCTACCGGGATTAGGCACGGTAGGGCATCAGACATGTCAGAGCTTCACTAGTGGTGTAAATACATTCCACGTGGATTCATTGCATGCATAGTCGCCTTTTAATGAATATCACGCAAATCGTCATGGTGATAGGTACGTACGGTTTGTCCAGCATGTCCTAGGTGTGTCTATAAATATATATTTTTTTAAAAATAATAAAAAACAGTGGCCGGCCCTGGGGATTGGGGTCAAAAAAATATAATTAGGAGACTGGCCCTGGGGGATGGGGTCATCAGGGCCAATAAATTAGAATAAGAAGGGGAACCAAACAGCCCCCCTTCTTAAAAAACTAAAATAAATAAAAGACTGGCATCGTGCCGGAGGCCATGCCCCCTCCGTGCAGCACTCTGCAAACGCGCCCCCAACAGGTATCTCCAGTATGCGCCAGGGAGCTGCGCTGCAGCCAGGTGTTCTGAGGCCAAGCCCCTTTTTACACCTCTCTGCAACGCAGCTCTGTGGCGCTTACTGGAGGTACCTAGTGGTCTAGTTTGACCCTAGGGACCCTTAGGATTCAAGGGGACTTAATCTCTCAACTTAGAACAGCCACAGGGCGCGTTTACACAGTGGTGAAGAGAGGGGACGGGGCCTGAGGTGACGTGTGCAAACACGCACTATGGCACGTTTTAAATTGGGGATATAATTTCCCTTCAATACTGAGGGCCCCTGGGGGCTAACTAGCCCACCAAGTGCTTCCAGTAAGCGCCACTGAGCTGCATTGCAGAGAGGTGGTCCAGGCCGTGCCACTTTTTACACCTCTCTGCAACGCAGCTCTGTGGCACTTACTGGAGGTACCTAGTGGGCTAGTTGGACCCCAGGGACCCTCAGGATTCAAATGAACTTAATCTCCCAACTAAAAATGGACACAGGGCGTGTTTACACAGTGGTGAAGGGACGGGGCCTGAGTTAACGTGTGCAAAAACGCCCTGTGGCCTGTTTTAAGAGGTAGTTTTAATCCCCATGCCCTCTTATATACTAGGGGCTTACAGAGGAGGTCATGCTAATCACAGGGGGACCCCAACGCATAATGTTCCCTAGTGTATGTAGGTGTTTTCACTGTATTCTAAGTGTCTTTTAACATAGCACTGGCTCTAGGACTGGTTAGTCAGGCTCAGTTACCACCAGTATCCGTCTGAAAAAGTTGAGGGTACAGGATGATTTTGCAACAAGGCTTCTTTCTGCTCTTCTTTTTGTTCTTTCTGCACGTTATCCTTCTTCCTGCACTTATCTTCGTATTTGAGGACTTCTGTTGCTTCTTTCTGCACTTCTTTTGTTTCTTTCTGTGCATTTTTTCTTCTTTCTTCACATGTCCTATCTCTGTAGGCATAGTTAGAAATTAGCATTTAAAAAACCTTTGAAATTCACAGAAAAAAACATAGGTTTCAGGCACGTTATAGTTAGGAATTAGCATTTAAAAAACCTCAGAAATTCACTGAAAAAACCATCAGGGGTGTTATAGTTAGCTGGACTTTTCACTTGTACAAAACCATTGAAATTCCCCCGTTATAGTTAGTTCAGCTAACTATAACTCGGGCACCCGCAATGCACTGCTGATGACGTCACATATTACATCACTCATGACATGGTCAGTGACATCACTCATGACATCACTGATGACATCTCAAATGACATCACTGATGACATCACTGATGACATCATCCTTGTGATAGAGTGGCAGACCTCCTCTCACCCTAATATAACCTTTGATACACACATTCAAAAATAGAGACTAAAATTTTAAAAACAATGGACATACCAATACCAGTTACAACAACCTCTTCAGTAATTCTAAGATCCACATACACATCCACTCATTCACCAACAGTCCTATACAGTCACTCATACATGTACTCACTCATCATATGTACTCATACACCTATACATCCTGTTACACAATGCCACTCATCCATAGAGTTACTCACACACATAGTCACTCATGCTAATAAAGAATCAAACATACATTTACTTGCATATACAGTTATACACACACCACCATACTTACTTCTACGGAAACTTACACATACTTAGTCTTTTAAACAATCACTTATAGAAACACATACTTATTCATACAGGAACTCTTTCAATCTCTCACTCTCACATATACTCACATATATACACCAATAGTCACATATACTAGTTTAAAACATATGTAGTTACTCATAAAGACACTATTGAGACAGTCATTCACTCACTAACACACCCATACACACACTCATCCACCCATACAGTCCTGCACACATGCTGTGTTCAACACATACAAACAGTGAGTCACTCATTCATGCACCTATGCACTACGTAATACCCCCCACCGAACCATGCAGACACTCAGACTGATACTCAAAAAACCAACTAATAACCTATATAGACACCCATGTAGCTACTCACCAACCCATGCAGCCACTTATACACAAAGTGAGAGACTGATACAGATATTTACATATTTAAACATTACTCACTAAGCCATGTATTCACTATGATACACTTAATCAGTCAGTTACACAATCAATTTTTCAAAAACAAATCATCCATTTAGACACTTATATACCCATTTATTCTTCCATCGACCTTGAGATATACATATATAAAACATATTTAATTTTCAGAAAAACACACATTCACTGGATGATGTCATCAGTGATGTCATCAGTGATGTCATTTGAGATGTCATCAGTGATGTCATGAGTGATGTCACTGACCATGTCATGAGTGATGTAATATGTGACGTCATCAGCAGTGCATTGCGGGCGCCCGAGTTATAGTTAGCTGAACTAACTATAACGGGGGAATTTCAATGGTTTTGTACAAGTGAAAAGTCCAGCTAACTATAACACCCCTGAAACCTATGGTTTTTTCAGTGAATTTCTGAGGTTTTTTAAATGCTAATTCCTAACTATAACGTGCCTGAAACCTATGGTTTTTTCTGTGAATTTCAAAGGTTTTTTAAATGCTAATTTCTAACTATGCCTACAGAGATAGGACATGTGAAGAAAGAAGAAAAAATGCACAGAAAGAAACAAAAGAAGTGCAGAAAGAAGCAACAGAAGTCCTCAAATACGAAGATAAGTGCAGGAAGAAGGATAACGTGCAGAAAGAACAAAAAGAAGAGCAGAAAGAAGCCTTGTTGCAAAATCATCCTGTACCCTCAACTTTTTCAGACGGATACTGGTGGTAACTGAGCCTGACTAACCAGTCCTAGAGCCAGTGCTATGTTAAAAGACACTTAGAATACAGTGAAAACACCTACATACACTAGGGAACATTATGCGTTGGGGTCCCCCTGTGATTAGCATGACCTCCTCTGTAAGCCCCTAGTATATAAGAGGGCATGGGGATTAAAACTACCTCTTAAAACAGGCCACAGGGCGTTTTTGCACACGTTAACTCAGGCCCCGTCCCCTCCCTTCACCACTGTGTAAACACGCCCTGTGTCCATTTTTAGTTGGGAGATTAAGTTCATTTGAATCCTGAGGGTCCCTGGGGTCCAACTAGCCCACTAGGTACCTCCAGTAAGTGCCACAGAGCTGCGTTGCAGAGAGGTGTAAAAAGTGGCACGGCCTGGACCACCTCTCTGCAATGCAGCTCAGTGGCGCTTACTGGAAGCACTTGGTGGGCTAGTTAGCCCCCAGGGGCCCTCAGTATTGAAGGGAAATTATATCCCCAATTTAAAACGTGCCATAGTGCGTGTTTGCACACGTCACCTCAGGCCCCGTCCCCTCTCTTCACCACTGTGTAAACGCGCCCTGTGGCTGTTCTAAGTTGAGAGATTAAGTCCCCTTGAATCCTAAGGGTCCCTAGGGTCAAACTAGACCACTAGGTACCTCCAGTAAGCGCCACAGAGCTGCGTTGCAGAGAGGTGTAAAAAGGGGCTTGGCCTCAGAACACCTGGCTGCAGCGCAGCTCCCTGGCGCATACTGGAGATACCTGTTGGGGGCGCGTTTGCAGAGTGCTGCACGGAGGGGGCATGGCCTCCGGCACGATGCCAGTCTTTTATTTATTTTAGTTTTTTAAGAAGGGGGGCTGTTTGGTTCCCCTTCTTATTCTAATTTATTGGCCCTGATGACCCCATCCCCCAGGGCCAGTCTCCTAATTATATTTTTTTGACCCCAATCCCCAGGGCCGGCCACTGTTTTTTATTATTTTTAAAAAATATATATTTATAGACACACCTAGGACATGCTGGACAAACCGTACGTACCTATCACCATGACGATTTGCGTGATATTCATTAAAAGGCGACTATGCATGCAATGAATCCACGTGGAATGTATTTACACCACTAGTGAAGCTCTGACATGTCTGATGCCCTACCGTGCCTAATCCCGGTAGACACCCTTGTCGTTTATTTATACAAACTTGGGTAGCTATTGACGGGCACATTTAATACACATGCACACCAAGCCATTCAAAGGGGATTCGACAAAAATTCGACCAAAACTATGCAAGAAACCCCCCTCACGGTTAATAAAACACACATCCACTGCCGGATGTGTAATACTTTTTATTTTACTCTCTGGAAAGGGGACGAACATCACTTGAGAGTCACAGCGCGCTCCTGACAGAGCCCAATGCTGTGTTACACCCACCATTGCCTGCCGTGTGCCACACACCTCTGTGTTGTATTCCACTAGCTAGTGCATATGCTATGACACTCTCTAGCCCATGTGCACTGTAACACCACCCCGTGAATATGTCATGCCACACTTGTCTTCGCACGGGTTATATTGCCCCATCTAACGTGCCTTTCTCGATGCCTATGTTATAACGCACAGTGCTATGCCATACATATTACAATCTGGGATCCATATCTTTGTCACAGTGCATATGCAACCTTACACTCCCCAGCACATATTTTATATTACAGCTTTAGAGACTAGTTAGGTTACACAACACTGCCCTGTGCATATTACACTCCAAGGCGCATATCGCATAGCACGCGCTAGTGCCTGTGCTATCTCGCGCTCTCCAATGAATCTGTCATTGCGCACAATGTATTGCATATTAAATTTCACGCCCGGTTCATCTTATATCACACTTTTTGGTGCATAGTTTATACCATACACTATATCTAGTTTTCATTTTCAATCGTGCTCTCAGGACTATGTTCTATATAACACTGTGTTCACCTACCCTTTTCACGGGCATTACATTTTGCGATAGGGGGTGAAGGGTCAGGGGGTGTTTCTGCCAAGTGAGCCCGGAGTCACAGTCACAAACGTCCTCTTCTTCCTGAATAAAAGTGAGATTATGCTGCATACTTGTTCATATTTTAAGTAGTTCGCACAGACACAATGTTTTAAAAACAATAAAGTTCCTAATACCCGCCTTCTCTGAACAGTTAGCTTGCTGCCCCATCCCCTTCCTCCCTATCCTCTGTTGTGTGAATCCATGGACTAGCCTCCTCCCTCCTGCCATGCATGGTCTGATGTGCTGCCACTGCCCTCAGTATGATGTACCAGTCCACTCCTCCTGCCCTCCATTGCCCAATTCTATGGCCCATCATTGACCTCCTGCTTAAACTCCGTGCTTAGCTTGCTGCCCCTATTCTCCTTCCCCCTGCCCTCCGATGTCTTTGTGCATGCCCCTGCTCCATCCTTTTTGCCCACCATGTCCCATGGACCTGCCACTCCTATCTACTCTGAGTGTTCTGTTGAGCTGCCACTCCCCTCCCACCTGCCTAGCATTGTCAGATGACTGTAACCTGTCCCTGTCACCGCCACCCTGCCTGTCCACATGCCATGCCCCTATCCTCTTCCTCCTGTCCTACATGGTCCATTGTACTGCCACACCCTTCTGCCCTCCCTGGTCTGTTGTGCTGCAGCTGCTCCTCCTGCCTGCCCTGTGTGGTCTGTTGTGAGGTCCCTTCCCCTGAACTTTCTTGTCTGTGCACAGGTCCTGACCCTCCCTTCTATCCTCCATCGTCCTTTGTGCATGCCCCTCCACCCTCCTTCTTGCCCATCATAGCCATTGTGCTGCCACTAACCCTCCCACTTGCCATGCATGGTCTTCTGTGCTGCCATGGCCCCTCCCACCTTCCCTGTGTGGTCAGTTAGCTGCCCCTGACCCCCTCCCACCTTCCCTCTATGGTCTGTGTGTATGCCATCACAGTCTCACTGTTGCTCTTCATGGTGTGTCTTGCTTCTAGTGCCCATCCTGCCTGACCTCCATGGCTATCTTGCTGCTCCTGCCCTGCCCCCTTGCCCCCAGCCCTACTCCCTCCCTCCTGGCTTGTCTGTTCCATTGTAATGCCCCTGATCCGTCCCTCCTGCCCTTTATGGTCTGTTATGCTGCAGCTTTCTCTCCTGTCTGTCCATTATGGTCAGCTAGCTACCATTGCCTCTTGCCCCTCTGTTCTCTGTTGTCCATGTGCATGGTCCTGTCCCCTCCCTCTTGCTTTCTATGGATTGTTGTGCTGCACTCCCGTGTGGTGTATTGTGCTGCTGCAAACCCTGATGCCTGCCCTGCAGGGTCAGTTTGGTGCACCTCTCCATGTCCCTCCTGTCCTCTGTTATCCAAGTCCATGTCCCTATCCCATTTCCTTCCATGATCCAATGTACCATACTTGCGAACATTTTGAACTTGGTAAGAGGGAGATTTTGAAAAAAAACTGGGGTATTGATTTTCCCCTTTGAGTTACATTGAAAAAGAGGATATTGTAGACAGGAGACAGATCAAATAAAGCCCATTTGAGCTTAAAAACATTGGACGTTTCCTGGCTGAATCGGGTCTGTTGGCATGTATGGTTGTACTACCATTGCCTCTTCCTTCTGCCCACAATGGTCTATTACATTGCCACAGGCTTGAAGGAGGGTAAATTTTGTATCACAGGGGGCCCCTGGCCCGTTCTGTCCACACCTGAAGTATGAGACCCTTGTCCTTGCCCTGCCAGCTGCATTTGTAGGCCGTATTAAATTGACCAGCGGGTCCTGTGTTGCTATATAATTATCCTGAGACATCCTTACCACTCAGCCAGTATAAAACCCCTGTGTAGGCCCTTCTGTTCAATATGTAGGCCTCTTTGTTAAATTGACCATAGCTCTGCAATTTTAGTGTATAGCAGTCTGAAGGCAGGTCTGCGAGGCCTTCTGCTCCAAACCAGTAGCCCCCACCCTACCCGAGTGCTCCGTGCTCGGTATCAAAGTTCAACATCCCCCTGAAGCTGTCGACTTACAGTAGGCTGCATCCTGGACTGGTACTTGCTTCCTGGGCAGGTTTCCCGCTTTTAAGGAAGTGGCAACCGCAGAGCGTCAAGTTAGGAGAACTGAGGAGATTTTATACATGAATATATTGAATTCCCGTACAATACCCATTATTTTCTGCTTGCTCTATGGAACTTACGATAAGCGATTGGCCTGAGAGACTGACCTTTTCACCCAGTCCATTGTCAGCATTAAGTGGGTAAATGACGAAATGTCTGGTAAAATCTGCAGACGAAGCTTTTGGGTAGCATACGTAGGTAGATGTAGCGTGCAAAGGAGCCCACAAAATGATATAAAAAGGGAGCACCCACAGATATCGACGGACTACCTCGCCGTCTGTATGTAGGTTAACAGGCAGTGCAGGTTTTCCCCAAGAGCTGGGAGCTCTTGTCTTCCTTTGCTTAAAATGTCTTGCTCTGCTTTGCTTGAAGTATCTTATTCTATTTTACCTATATGAAATGTCATGTTATGTTTAACCATTGTTCTCTTTACTTTTGCATTTAAAAGATTTTGTATTGTAATTGCAGGAATGCTTGCTCTAAGAGTAAACGTGAGTGTTCCTAGGTAACATTTTCCTTGGTGTAACTTGTTTCTCATGATGCATTTATAGATGTGTTTTCTCTCTCTCTCTGTCAGTACATTAATTGAGATACAGAGAATATCATGACAGCTGTATGATTATCTGGATTCTGTATTTTGTACTTTATGTCTCTATTCTGCGGTTTCTTTGAAGTTGCATCTTCTCATTAAACTGCCATTGTATTCTGCCTCCAATTCCATGTCTCATATGTCTGTTTTCTTCATTTTTGGAGCAAGCGTTCCTAGGCACCCCGGCTCAAATTAAGGTGCCCCTTTTGTCCCTGACTCACTCTCCTGCTCAGTTTTGTGGTGGCTCCCGGGGATCTGGGGACCGCCCCTAGCTTCCTTGACCCGTAATAGATCTTGCCTCCAACAGCCTCTCTTGCAAGTCCTGTATTGTTGGTTTGTTGCCCCTGCCCCCCTTTCCACTGCCCTCCATAGTCTGTTGTGCTTCCACGGCCCTTCCTGCCTGCTCAGTGTGGTTAAATTGTTGCCTTTGCACCCTCCTACCTGCCTTCAATTTTCAGAGTCCGTGCCCCTGGCCTCTGCCTCTCAACAGTATCCTAATGAACAACTAGATTGCTAACATTCTATATTTATTACAAAAGTGTGGAACGCCTGACATCATCTTGATGTAATCAAAACTGTAATACCTAGAGCATTTCCTTTAGAAATTACATATATGAGAGGGTCTTATTGGCATCAAAATTATGGTTAGTGCTCTAAAAGGCTAAAATAAGGACATATTTTCTGAGTTTTCAAATAGCGACAAAGCACTTTTAAATTATTTGTTATCTTTATGTTTTTTTATCCAGTTGACCACTTGATTAAATGTTGCACTTAGGGGAGATGATGTGGTGTTACTTCCAGAACTGCAGACTTTGCAACTGGGGAACCAGGTTGAAGTTTCTGCTTCAGCTCGACATTCTGTGATTCTGGTCAAATCACTTAGTCTCCCCATGTCTACAACCAAAATGAATGTGTTCTTGTGTGATGTAACCAATGCTCATGTAAAGCACTCCAATACCTGACAAGTCTGCACTATATAACACTGCAAAAACACAAAATAATAAGTGTTTTGCACACTTCTGTCATTGGGCTATATTTGGGCTACATCTGGGTGATTTTGGGCTACATTTGGGCTCTTTTGTCTCCGGTGGCCATCTTGGGAGATTTATTTGTTATGAAGTTTCCTAATTTCCTCATGTACTGCAGTCTCCTCAGTAGGAAATGCTTTCAGTTTTTTACTTTGATTCCATCATGAAGGTATTCAGATATGTCACACATTTGCCATAAATTCTGAATGTTAGCACTCTAGTTGCTCATTAGATCATTGTAGTAAAACTACTGCACCATGGAAGTCTGCTCCTGGTATTAAAAGTGCATGTTTCAGTCTGCATGTCAGAATTTTTTTAATGAAATAGAAGAGGATTTGAGAAGTCACTCAAAATGTGTCCTCATTTTCTTTCTTCAGCATTAATCATAATTTCTATGGCAAAATGAACCTCCTCATTGTGTTCCTTTTTAAATTAAATGTTTTAAGTGTTACCAGTTTATTCCAATCAAGATGGCTTCAGGTGTGCCATACTTTTGTCATAATGAAGACAGTAAGCGCTCTAGTTGTTTTTAAGAACATTCTGGGACATTCTGTCATTGGGCTATACTTGGGCTACATCTGGGTGATATTTGGGCTACATTTGGGCTCTTTTGTCTCTGGTGGCCATCTTGGGAGACTTATTTGTTATGAAGTTTCCTAATTTCCTCATTTACTGCAGTCTCCTCAGTAGGAAATACTTTCAGTTTTTTACTTTGATTCCATCAAGAAGGCATTCAGATGTGTCACACATTTGCCATAAATTCAGAATGTTAGCACTCTTTTTGCTCATTAGATCACTGTAGTAAAGCTACTGCTCACCAGGGAAAACTGCTGCTGGTATTGAAAGTGCATGTTTCAGTCTGCATGTCAGAATTTTTTAATGAAATAGAAGAGGATTTGAGAAGTCACTCAAAATGTGCCCTAATTTTTCTTTCTGCAGCACTAATCATACTTTTTATTGAAAAATGAACCCCCTCATTTTGTTCCTTTTTAAATTAAATGTTTTAAGAGTTACCACTTTAATCCAAGCAAGATGGCTTCAGGTGTGCCATACGTTTATCATAAGTAGGACTGTTAGCGCTCTAGTAGTTCTTTGGAACACTCTGGGAAGCTGCAGTAGAACACAAAGGAATCAACTGACAGTCTCTGCCCTTGTTGGATGTACATGTTTTACTGAGAATGTCAGACTTCATTCTCACATGACTGAGAAAGATAATGTGAATTTACAGAAAATAAGCTCTCAGTTTAGCCTATAGATCACCTTCCAAACCTCTGTGGTAAAAGCATGAGAAAATATTTTTCTCTCAATCATGATATCCCAGCAGAAGGCTTTTTCACATGGTGAAATCACCTTAGAACATACCACAATTCCTAAAATGAGTATGGTACCATCAACAAATGATTTATAATGTAACTAAAGTCTTAAAACCTTCTATTAACTGCAATGCTTTTTAATGAGGTGCTATCATGTATATAGGTCCCAAGATGGCTGCCAACACTTCTTGGATGAAGTGCTGACAGCCAATCAGATCTCAGGATGGGATGTGTGGTTAGGCTCCGCCCACATATATATATGCTTTTAAATGCTATTTTCTCAGGATCTACTGAACAGATTTACACCAAACCTACAAAAGGCACTTCCTTGACCTGAGGACTACCTCTCTGCCAAATTTCAAGTAATTCTGTTCAGCCGTTCGGGCTGTAGCTGTGTCTAAAGGTCCTATGGAAAAATGCATGGGAAAAACGCGTTTTGGGACCCCCCTTTTATCTCAGCCCCCGCTTGACGAATCCCCCCGAGACTTTCAGGGTAGGAGCGGAGCGTAGCGCCCCACCTATTTTGAAAAATTCGCGAGGATTCGTCAACCGGCGCCAAAGTTATTCAAAATAGAATGTTGCGGATTTCCTATGGAAATGTGGTCCTAACTATAACTACCTACTGGCGACCGCCAGTAGGTAATATATATATATATATTTAACATATATATAAACACACACACAAATATATTTGAGGACATATATATTTATATATATTCACTTTAAAAACAGGTTACAGGGACATTGGGCTCAGATTTCACTCGTACAAAACCAGTGGAATTCAGCAGTTATAGTTACCTGAGCTAACTATAACTCACCCCCCCCCCCCCCCCGCAATGCACTGCCTATAACCTCACATATTACATCACTCATGACATGGTCAGTGACAACATTTTCTGACCTCTATTTTACCTCTTTCTGCATTTCTGATCTCTATTTTGCCTCTATCTGCTCGTTGCTGGCCTTAATTTTTCCCCTTTCTTGTGAGTTTCTGATCTCTATTTTGACTTTTCAGCTCGTTGCTGGCCTGAATTTGTCTCTTTCTGTTCATTTCTGACCTCTATCTTGCCTCTTTCTGCTAATTTCTGTTCTGCATTTTATCTCTTTCTGTTTGTTGCTGATCTCTATTATGTCTCTTTCTGCTCGTTGATGGCCTCTATTTTGCCTGTTTGTGCTTATTACTGGCTTCTTTTTTTATCTGTCTGCTCATTGCAGACCTTTATTTTTCCTCTTTCTGGTACTTTCTGACCTTTATTCTGGCTCTTTCTACTCGTTTCTGACCTTTATCTTGCATCTTTATGCTTGTTACTGACCTTTATCATACCTCTTTCTGCTCGTTGCTGAACTCTATTTTGTCTTTTTTTGCTAGTTTCTGACCTTTATTCTGCCTCTTTCGGCTCATTTCTGGCCTTTATTTTTCCTCTTTTCTGCTCGTTTCCGACCTTTATCTTGCCTTATTCTGCTTATTGCTGATCTTTATTCTGCCTCTTTCTCTCTAGCTGCTCATTTCTGACTTCTAGTTTGCCTCTTTCTGCTCTTTCTGAACTCAATTTTGTATTTTTCTGCTTTACTCTTTCTCCTCATTGCTGGTCTTTAGTCTGCTTCTTTCTCCTCGTTTCTGACCTTTATTCTGCCTCTTTCTGCTCATTTCTTACCTTTATTCTGTCGCTTGCTGCTCTTTTCTGACCTCTATTTTGCCTCTTTCTGCTCGTTTCTGACCTTTATTCTGCCTCTTGCTGCTCGTTTCAGACCTCTATTTTGCCTCTTTCTGCTTGTTTCTGGCCTTTATTCTTTCTCTTTTGGCTTGTTTCTCACCTTTATTTTACCGTTTTCTACTCGTTGCTGACCTTTTTTTGCCTCTTTCTGCTCTTTGCTGACCTTAATTCTGCTCTTTCTGCTCATTTCCGGCTTATATTTTGCCTCTTTTTGCTCGTTTTTCACCTTTATCTTGCCACTTTCTGATTGTTGATGAGCCTTTTTCTGCTCATTTCTGACCTTTATTTAGCCTCTTTCTCCTTTTCCTCCAGGATTCACGGGGGCAGCCTCAAGGCCCCCATAGTCCCAGTCAGCTCCTGACTTCTGCTTGAAATAGCAGCTCCCTGCTTGCGGGAACAATGTTTTCATTTGTTTCCCTGCAGCATGTTTGCCTGAAGGAAACGGATGAAAACTAAGATTTCCGCAAGCTCTGGATTGCAGAAAGCGGAGTTATATTTGCTTTTGCTTGGTGGGAGCTAATAGCTCCCACCAAGCAAAAGCAAACAGCTACCCCCCGAGGGTGGGCATCTCAGGAGGTAACAGGAGATGGTCCTAGGGGGTGGTTGTCCCCATCCCCATAAATGGCTCCACGAGTGAGCTGCACGGCCCCCCTCCATTGTAAAACTTTGCTCCAGGGAGGTGGTGGTCCCCTGGACTGGGGGTCGGTGACAGACCCCCCAGGGTCCCCAGGGCTGCGAGGAGGGGCCAGTGGGCCCCAGCATGAATTTTATATGTTTTACCGAGGGGAGGTGGCTGTCCCTGGGGCACGCGCGGGCCCAGCTGGCCCGCCTGCATGTATATTTTTATAGTGCCCCTGAGTGGTGGTGGTGCCCGGGACTACAGGGGGGCAGTATTGCCCCCCGCATTAATTTAACTTGATTTTACTCTGAGGAGGTGGCAGTCCCCGGGGCGCAGGTGGGCCCAGTGTGCCTGCCCGCATATATAATTTAAAGAGCCCAGGGAAGATAGCGGTCGAAGAGGGATTTCATTAGCCCTAGGAGGGGAGCCCCGTGTGACCCCCTCTTCTGTATATTTGCTCGTGCCCCCAGGACCTGGCCCATCTGGGGGCTGAAGATAACAGGAGCGTGGGAGCCTGTGCTTCTTCTTTTTTCATTTTTTTGCGGCAGCCGCAGATCCTGTGCATTTCCCGCTGAATTTTAAAAAAAATCTGTCCATCTTCTCCAGAAAATTGTACGATGCCTGCAGCCAAGTAATGAGTGGGGGAGTCACAATTACATTAAATTTAAACTAGGATTATGAGAATTCATTGTGGAACCACTGTGGAAGTGGATGTGGATGTGCTGTCCTACAGCTTTTAGATTTATATCCTTCACATTTAGGCCCATCAACAGTATCAGTAAAGAAACTTAAACATCTTAGAATTATTATGGTTGTGCAGCTTATAATAGTACCATAGATTTGCAGTATGGTAAAGGCTGTGTTCCTTCATGTAAATACCATGATGGCTCAAAATTGCAATTAAAAGCACAACAATTGCTTTTTTGTTAGCGGACTAATGATGGTCCAGTTCAAAATACTGGTTTGCCTAGAATACTGAAGACACTTGCACTGTGTCGGAAGTAAATAAATGTGCATAGTAAAAACAAACACAATCAGTGATGACTTTATGTGTTTAACGTAAGTAGGTTATTAGTTTGGGTGGATAGTAGTCCACCACAAGCAATGATAGAACTATTCTTGTTAGCTCCAACAAAGATTTTCAGTAATTTAAACATAAGTTCACCCGTGGTAGCTCTGGCAAAAAGCAGACAAGCTCAACTTAAGAACATCTGTAAAGCATTTAGAAGTATTAAAACAGTTAAAAAGTAGAAAACATAACACAATTTATAAAAATAGAGAACATTTTAATGAACAAATTGATACCAAAATGGCAAAAATCCAATTAGAGGACCCCAAGAATTTTGAAAATGTAAATTTAGTTTAGCATCAAAAAGCACATAAAGCAAACCCTGGACCACTGGTAGCGTTAGACAAGGGCATGGGTAAGGTTTGATGCCAATCACAAAGGAGAGAGTGTCAGATATGAGGCCCAGGTACGTCCCAGACGTAGACATTTTTCTGGAGAAAAGGTAGTCGTCGATGAGTCATGCTTGGCGCAAGCTGCAACTGGATCTGAGCCAGGGTTTGACGGCGGCGGCAGGAGGCTTAAGCTCATGGTCCAGATGCAGTCGTCAACAAAGGTGGGAAAGCTCAGAGTGCGCGAAGTCTAGTGTCTGTGTTCAGGAAGGTTTAAAACATCAATCGGTTTGGCGTCACTCTCAGTGAATCCCGCTACATTCAGACTTGGAAGCTTTTCTGGAAGTCAGATCTCTTCAGTGGGGCAGACCAGAAAGTTAGATCTGACCACTGATTAGACATCAAGATCTTCAGCTCGATAGTGGTCTCCAGCCAATTCTTCAGAAGAAAAGTTGGCAAAATGTTTCCCAGGTTTTGTAGTTTGGCCAGTAGTAGAACTATACTCTAACACCAACCAAGGGCGCCAGGACCTCAGGAACAGCATTTGGGGGGTCAGGTCTCACTCCAACAGAATCTGCCAGCCGGGTCCAGTGCAGGTCCAGTTGAGACCAGACAGCTGTGCTTCTTCGGGGAATTTGCGTTTTTGCAGCTTTTGTGTACCTGAGGCTTAACTGGAGGTCAGCCAACTGACCACTGGGGTTCACTTCTTAGTCCTGGGTAGAGGTGGGAGCAGGTTTAGCCCTTAGGGTTCTCTTCACAGGTCACAACAGCAGATGCAGTCCTTCAGGGTTCATCAGCAACAGGCCCAGCTGTGTTCTGAGAAGGGTACTGAGGGTGTCACATTTATGCCCTATGCCAGCCTGTGGGTGGGGGAAACTCTTGGCCACTGCACCAATGCAGTAAATGTTTCCAGGGATGACCCTACCTACTTTTGCAGCACTCTGTGCTTTAAGGTAAACCATCCCATAGTGCCCTTCTCTACCTAACACCATCATGGCAGAACCTTTCTTCCCCTGTGAAGATCTCCTGTGCCTACCCTAGAGGTGTCGCCAGGGAAAAGAGCAAACCCTCCCCTGTGGTAACTCAAAACCAGCTGTGGGGGCAGAATTTCCTATTGGGAGTGGTACCTAGCTGGCCTTGGGCTTGAGCTACCGGAGACTGGGTAAGCTTATTTTGAATTTAATTAATTTCCTGGACACAACCAGATGGCCATCCTGACAGGGAAAGGCCAACCCCTCTCCCTCCGTCTCAGCTCTGGGAGCCACTTCATATCTAACCAAGCAGCCATTCACCTCCTGGGTGACAGTGAACACTGGAAGAAAGGCACATTTGGCTCAAGAAGGAAAATGCCAACTTTCCAAAACTGTAATTTTCAAAATAGTAATATAAAATCTGACTTGACCATCAAGTTGTATTTTCAATGGCTATTTAAATGAGCGCCTTAATCATTTTTCTGGCTACTGAAGTTAGGCATTATAAGGTCCTATATTGTAACTTAATGCTCCCCTGTGGAATAGCCAGGCTTGCCACAGTGGAAAAGTGACTTGGTTTTTCACTGCCTGGACATTTGAACCAAAAAATATAGAAGTCCTACTTTTTAAATATCATGCACCTTGCCTTATGGGCGTTTAGGGCCTACCATAATGGTGACTTATAAGTATTAAAAGGAAGGTTTAGACCTGGCATGCGGTTTATTATGCCAGGTTGAATGGGTAGTTTTAAAACTGCACACCCAGCCTGCAGGGCCAGGCCTGGAGACATACGTTGCAATGTCACTTTAAAGGTGGCACAAGGTATGCCACAGTCCACTCATGACATTTAACTTACAGGCCCGAGTTCACGTTTGTACCATATTCCATGAATTATACATAAGCTCAAAAAGCAGATCAGGAGTAGAGTCAATTTAAAAATGTTTGAGGGGTCAGAGCACATACACTGAGATCTGGTTATCAGTGTTGCAGTGCACAGATTCAACAACCCTACAGTATCAGTCCCAAAAAGCCAAAAATGACAAAAGAGACATTTACTTATAATGTGATAAACATTTATAACAAATGGCAAATTATGAAGTTATGTGAAAATGCACAAAAGAATAACAGGAAGGATAAACATGGAGGGAAAATATCAAACAACATAAGAAAAAGTATAGTTTAATGTTAAATGAAATAGTCCTTGCTTTGAAAGGAAACTCTTGTCAGCATGCATATCCAAGTTCAGATGTCCCCCCCCCCGGGTTTTACAACACAACAATATAGGGGCCGAAACCAGACACAAGCCATGGGGAAAGGAGTAGTATGGCGAGGATGACCATGCGTAAAAGGGAATTTTGCAAAGAATGTCCCTGCCCTTATGATCTTCTGTAGGCCTCAATATTCTGCAGACTGTAATAAGGGGCATTGAAGTTTCCTTTGCTGACATAAGTGCCAGATGTTTGTCAGAGAATAGGTTGATGTCTGTGGCATGGAACACATTTTTTCTAGTGTAGTTTGCTAAATAAGTGATTTGCATTGGGATTACCTTCACAGTGAGAGGCAGTGTTCCCACTAAAGAGATTTGTCTCAAGAATTTAGAACAATTTCTGTCCATTGATGTTCATAGGAAGCCCCGCAGACATTGGGTTGGATTATTTATCAAACAGTAGATTTCAATCAATCAATCAGTGGATTTGGAGAGCGCTACTTCTCATCCGTGAGGGTATCAAGGCAAGGGTATCTTTTTTCGCAGAGTGTCAGGTTCTTCTAGTCGACTTCCTCAGGAGCAGAAGATTATTTCCCAAATTCCCTCTACCAGTGCTTCCGGTCTATGTATTCTAATTACATATTCAACCCAAAACACTAATTGGGGGGGAAAGGGGAATTGGGACAAGAGAGACTCCTCCAGTCAGGCGCTTCTAGTTCACCTTTCTACTCTGCTCTGCTCTCAATCGTGTTGAAGGAACACCTGTAACAGATTAGCATAACAATCTTTAAGAAACACAATCTCCTACTAGTTCTTTCTTTTACTCTCCCTCACTACTTCTTTAATCTTCTTTACCTGTTATTATTTGGAGGATAACTGCTCTCTATTTTGATGCTTTTTTCAGAAGTCGTGGGTAGACACTGCTACGCTTGCGTCTTGCTTGCTGCTGTTTCTTGTTTGTGCGCTGGTATAGACTCCTGGTAATGTTGGTTGCTAGATACATATATATTACCTACTGGCGGTCGCCAGTAGGTAGTTATAGTTAGGACCACGTTTCCATAGGAAATCCGCAACATTCTATTTTGAATAACTTTGGCGCCGGTTGACGAATCCTCGCGAATTTTTCAAAATAGGTGGGGCGCTACGCTCCGCTCCTACCCTGAAAGTCTCGGGGGGATTCGTCAAGCGGGGGCTGAGATAAAAGGGGGGTCCCAAAACGCGTTTTTCCCATGCATTTTTCCATAGGACCTTTAGACACAGCTACAGCCCGAACGGCTGAACAGAATTACTTGAAATTTGGCAGAGAGGTAGTCCTCAGGTCAAGGAAGTGCCTTTTGTAGGTTTGGTGTAAATCTGTTCAGTAGATCCTGAGAAAATAGCATTTAAAAGCATATATATATGTGGGCGGAGCCTAACCACACATCTCATCCTGAGATCTGATTGGCTGTCAGCACTTCATCCAAGAAGTGTTGGCAGCCATCTTGGGACCAATATACATGATAGCACCTCATTAAAAAGCATTGCAGTTAATAGAAGGTTTTAAGACTTTAGTTACATTATAAATCATTTGTTGATGGTACCATACTCATTTTAGGAATTGTGGTATGTTCTAAGGTGATTTCACCATGTGAAAAAGCCTTCTGCTGGGATATCATGATTGAGAGAAAAATATTTTCTCATGCTTTTACCACAGAGGTTTGGAAGGTGATCTATAGGCTAAACTGAGAGCTTATTTTCTGTAAATTCACATTATCTTTCTCAGTCATGTGAGAATGAAGTCTGACATTCTCAGTAAAACATGTACATCCAACAAGGGCAGAGACTGTCAGTTGATTCCTTTGTGTTCTACTGCAGCTTCCCAGAGTGTTCCAAAGAACTACTAGAGCGCTAACAGTCCTACTTATGATAAACGTATGGCACACCTGAAGCCATCTTGCTTGGATTAAAGTGGTAACTCTTAAAACATTTAATTTAAAAAGGAACAAAATGAGGGGGTTCATTTTTCAATAAAAAGTATGATTAGTGCTGCAGAAAGAAAAATTAGGGCACATTTTGAGTGACTTCTCAAATCCTCTTCTATTTCATTAAAAAATTCTGACATGCAGACTGAAACATGCACTTTCAATACCAGCAGCAGTTTTCCCTGGTGAGCAGTAGCTTTACTACAGTGATCTAATGAGCAAAAAGAGTGCTAACATTCTGAATTTATGGCAAATGTGTGACACATCTGAATGCCTTCTTGATGGAATCAAAGTAAAAAACTGAAAGTATTTCCTACTGAGGAGACTGCAGTAAATGAGGAAATTAGGAAACTTCATAACAAATAAGTCTCCCAAGATGGCCACCAGAGACAAAAGAGCCCAAATGTAGCCCAAATATCACCCAGATGTAGCCCAAGTATAGCCCAATGACAGAATGTCCCAGAATGTTCTTAAAAACAACTAGAGCGCTTACTGTCTTCATTATGACAAAAGTATGGCACACCTGAAGCCATCTTGATTGGAATAAACTGGTAACACTTAAAACATTTAATTTAAAAAGGAACACAATGAGGAGGTTCATTTTGCCATAGAAATTATGATTAATGCTGAAGAAAGAAAATGAGGGCACATTTTGAGTGACTTCTCAAATCCTCTTCTATTTCATTAAAAAAATTCTGACATGCAGACTGAAACATGCACTTTTAATACCAGGAGCAGACTTCCATGGTGCAGTAGTTTTACTACAATGATCTAATGAGCAACTAGAGTGCTAACATTCAGAATTTATGGCAAATGTGTGACATATCTGAATACCTTCATGATGGAATCAAAGTAAAAAACTGAAAGCATTTCCTACTGAGGAGACTGCAGTACATGAGGAAATTAGGAAACTTCATAACAAATAAATCTCCCAAGATGGCCACCGGAGACAAAAGAGCCCAAATGTAGCCCAAAATCACCCAGATGTAGCCCAAATATAGCCCAATGACAGAAGTGTGCAAAACACTTATTATTTTGTGTTTTTGCAGTGTTATATAGTGCAGACTTGTCAGGTATTGGAGTGCTTTACATGAGCATTGGTTACATCACACAAGAACACATTCATTTTGGTTGTAGACATGGGGAGACTAAGTGATTTGACCAGAATCACAGAATGTCGAGCTGAAGCAGAAACTTCAACCTGGTTCCCCAGTTGCAAAGTCTGCAGTTCTGGAAGTAACACCACATCATCTCCCCTAAGTGCAACATTTAATCAAGTGGTCAACTGGATAAAAAAACATAAAACTCAGAAAATATGTCCTTATTTTAGCCTTTTAGAGCACTAACCATAATTTTGATGCCAATAAGACCCTCTCATATATGTAATTTCTAAAGGAAATGCTCTAGGTATTACAGTTTTGATTACATCAAGATGATGTCAGGCGTTCCACACTTTTGTAATAAATATAGAATGTTAGCAATCTAGTTGTTCATTAGGATACTGTTGAGAGGCAGAGGCCAGGGGCACGGACTCTGAAAATTGAAGGCAGGTAGGAGGGTGCAAAGGCAACAATTTAACCACACTGAGCAGGCAGGAAGGGCCGTGGAAGCACAACAGACTATGGAGGGCAGTGGAAAGGGGGGCAGGGGCAACAAACCAACAATACAGGACTTGCAAGAGAGGCTGTTGGAGGCAAGATCTATTACGGGTCAAGGAAGCTAGGGGCGGTCCCCAGATCCCCGGGAGCCACCACAGAACTGAGCAGGAGAGTGAGTCAGGGACAAAAGGGGCACCTTAATTTGAGCCGGGGTGCCTAGGAACGCTTGCTCCAAAAATGAAGAAAACAGACATATGAGACATGGAATTGGAGGCAGAATACAATGGCAGTTTAATGAGAAGATGCAACTTCAAAGAAACCGCAGAATAGAGACATAAAGTACAAAATACAGAATCCAGATAATCATACAGCTGTCATGATATTCTCTGTATCTCAATTAATGTACTGACAGAGAGAGAGAGAAAACACATCTATAAATGCATCATGAGAAACAAGTTACACCAAGGAAAATGTTACCTAGGAACACTCACGTTTACTCTTAGAGCAAGCATTCCTGCAATTACAATACAAAATCTTTTAAATGCAAAAGTAAAGAGAACAATGGTTAAACATAACATGACATTTCATATAGGTAAAATAGAATAAGATACTTCAAGCAAAGCAGAGCAAGACATTTTAAGCAAAGGAAGACAAGAGCTCCCAGCTCTTGGGGAAAACCTGCACTGCCTGTTAACCTACATACAGACGGCGAGGTAGTCCGTCGATATCTGTGGGTGCTCCCTTTTTATATCATTTTGTGGGCTCCTTTGCACGCTACATCTACCTACGTATGCTACCCAAAAGCTTCGTCTGCAGATTTTACCAGACATTTCGTCATTTACCCACTTAATGCTGACAATGGACTGGGTGAAAAGGTCAGTCTCTCAGGCCAATCGCTTATCGTAAGTTCCATAGAGCAAGCAGAAAATAATGGGTATTGTACGGGAATTCAATATATTCATGTATAAAATCTCCTCAGTTCTCCTAACTTGACGCTCTGCGGTTGCCACTTCCTTAAAAGCGGGAAACCTGCCCAGGAAGCAAGTACCAGTCCAGGATGCAGCCTACTGTATGTCGACAGCTTCAGGGGGATGTTGAACTTTGATACCGAGCACGGAGCACTCGGGTAGGGTGGGGGCTACTGGTTTGGAGCAGAAGGCCTCGCAGACCTGCCTTCAGACTGCTATACACTAAAATTGCAGAGCTATGGTCAATTTAACAAAGAGGCCTACATATTGAACAGAAGGGCCTACACAGGGGTTTTATACTGGCTGAGTGGTAAGGATGTCTCAGGATAATTATATAGCAACACAGGACCCGCTGGTCAATTTAATACGGCCTACAAATGCAGCTGGCAGGGCAAGGACAAGGGTCTCATACTTCAGGTGTGGACAGAACGGGCCAGGGGCCCCCTGTGATACAAAATTTACCCTCCTTCAAGCCTGTGGCAATGTAATAGACCATTGTGGGCAGAAGGAAGAGGCAATGGTAGTACAACCATACATGCCAACAGACCCGATTCAGCCAGGAAACGTCCAATGTTTTTAAGCTCAAATGGGCTTTATTTGATCTGTCTCCTGTCTACAATATCCTCTTTTTCAATGTAACTCAAAGGGGAAAATCAATACCCCAGTTTTTTTTCAAAATCTCCCTCTTACCAAGTTCAAAATGTTCGCAAGTATGGTACATTGGATCATGGAAGGAAATGGGATAGGGACATGGACTTGGATAACAGAGGACAGGAGGGACATGGAGAGGTGCACCAAACTGACCCTGCAGGGCAGGCATCAGGGTTTGCAGCAGCACAATACACCACACGGGAGTGCAGCACAACAATCCATAGAAAGCAAGAGGGAGGGGACAGGACCATGCACATGGACAACAGAGAACAGAGGGGCAAGAGGCAATGGTAGCTAGCTGACCATAATGGACAGACAGGAGAGAAAGCTGCAGCATAACAGACCATAAAGGGCAGGAGGGACGGATCAGGGGCATTACAATGGAACAGACAAGCCAGGAGGGAGGGAGTAGGGCTGGGGGCAAGGGGGCAGGGCAGGAGCAGCAAGATAGCCATGGAGGTCAGGCAGGATGGGCACTAGAAGCAAGACACACCATGAAGAGCAACAGTGAGACTGTGATGGCATACACACAGACCATAGAGGGAAGGTGGGAGGGGGTCAGGGGCAGCTAACTGACCACACAGGGAAGGTGGGAGGGGCCATGGCAGCACAGAAGACCATGCATGGCAAGTGGGAGGGTTAGTGGCAGCACAATGGCTATGATGGGCAAGAAGGAGGGTGGAGGGGCATGCACAAAGGACGATGGAGGATAGAAGGGAGGGTCAGGACCTGTGCACAGACAAGAAAGTTCAGGGGAAGGGACCTCACAACAGACCACACAGGGCAGGCAGGAGGAGCAGCTGCAGCACAACAGACCAGGGAGGGCAGAAGGGTGTGGCAGTACAATGGACCATGTAGGACAGGAGGAAGAGGATAGGGGCATGGCATGTGGACAGGCAGGGTGGCGGTGACAGGGACAGGTTACAGTCATCTGACAATGCTAGGCAGGTGGGAGGGGAGTGGCAGCTCAACAGAACACTCAGAGTAGATAGGAGTGGCAGGTCCATGGGACATGGTGGGCAAAAAGGATGGAGCAGGGGCATGCACAAAGACATCGGAGGGCAGGGGGAAGGAGAATAGGGGCAGCAAGCTAAGCACGGAGTTTAAGCAGGAGGTCAATGATGGGCCATAGAATTGGGCAATGGAGGGCAGGAGGAGTGGACTGGTACATCATACTGAGGGCAGTGGCAGCACATCAGACCATGCATGGCAGGAGGGAGGAGGCTAGTCCATGGATTCACACAACAGAGGATAGGGAGGAAGGGGATGGGGCAGCAAGCTAACTGTTCAGAGAAGGCGGGTATTAGGAACTTTATTGTTTTTAAAACATTGTGTCTGTGCGAACTACTTAAAATATGAACAAGTATGCAGCATAATCTCACTTTTATTCAGGAAGAAGAGGACGTTTGTGACTGTGACTCCGGGCTCACTTGGCAGAAACACCCCCTGACCCTCCACCCCCTATCGCAAAATGTAATGCCCGTGAAAAGGGTAGGTGAACACAGTGTTATATAGAACATAGTCCTGAGAGCACGATTGAAAATGAAAACTAGATATAGTGTATGGTATAAACTATGCACCAAAAAGTGTGATATAAGATGAACCGGGCGTGAAATATAATATGCAATACATTGTGCGCAATGACAGATTCATTGGAGAGCGCGAGATAGCACAGGCACTAGCGCGTGCTATGCGATATGCGCCTTGGAGTGTAATATGCACAGGGCAGTGTTGTGTAACCTAACTAGTCTCTAAAGCTGTAATATAAAATATGTGCTGGGGAGTGTAAGGTTGCATATGCACTGTGACAAAGATATGGATCCCAGATTGTAATATGTATGGCATAGCACTGTGCGTTATAACATAGGCATCGAGAAAGGCACGTTAGATGGGGCAATATAACCCGTGCGAAGACAAGTGTGGCATGACATATTCACGGGGTGGTGTTACAGTGCACATGGGCTAGAGAGTGTCATAGCATATGCACTAGCTAGTGGAATACAACACAGAGGTGTGTGGCACACGGCAGGCAATGGTGGGTGTAACACAGCATTGGGCTCTGTCAGGAGCGCGCTGTGACTCTCAAGTGATGTTCGTCCCCTTTCCAGAGAGTAAAATAAAAAGTATTACACATCCGGCAGTGGATGTGTGTTTTATTAACCGTGAGGGGGGTTTCTTGCATAGTTTTGGTCGAATTTTTGTCGAATCCCCTTTGAATGGCTTGGTGTGCATGTGTATTAAATGTGCCCGTCAATAGCTACCCAAGTTTGTATAAATAAACGACAAGGGTGTCTACCGGGATTAGGCACGGTAGGGCATCAGACATGTCAGAGCTTCACTAGTGGTGTAAATACATTCCACGTGGATTCATTGCATGCATAGTCGCCTTTTAATGAATATCACGCAAATCGTCATGGTGATAGGTACGTACGGTTTGTCCAGCATGTCCTAGGTGTGTCTATAAATATATATTTTTTAAAAATAATAAAAAACAGTGGCCGGCCCTGGGGATTGGGGTCAAAAAAATATAATTAGGAGACTGGCCCTGGGGGATGGGGTCATCAGGGCCAATAAATTAGAATAAGAAGGGGAACCAAAGAGCCCCCCTTCTTAAAAAACTAAAATAAATAAAAGACTGGCATCGTGCCGGAGGCCATGCCCCCTCCGTGCAGCACTCTGCAAACGCGCCCCCAACAGGTATCTCCAGTATGCGCCAGGGAGCTGCGCTGCAGCCAGGTGTTCTGAGGCCAAGCCCCTTTTTACACCTCTCTGCAACGCAGCTCTGTGGCGCTTACTGGAGGTACCTAGTGGTCTAGTTTGACCCTAGGGACCCTTAGGATTCAAGGGGACTTAATCTCTCAACTTAGAACAGCCACAGGGCGCGTTTACACAGTGGTGAAGAGAGGGGACGGGGCCTGAGGTGACGTGTGCAAACACGCACTATGGCACGTTTTAAATTGGGGATATAATTTCCCTTCAATACTGAGGGCCCCTGGGGGCTAACTAGCCCACCAAGTGCTTCCAGTAAGCGCCACTGAGCTGCATTGCAGAGAGGTGGTCCAGGCCGTGCCACTTTTTACACCTCTCTGCAACGCAGCTCTGTGGCACTTACTGGAGGTACCTAGTGGGCTAGTTGGACCCCAGGGACCCTCAGGATTCAAATGAACTTAATCTCCCAACTAAAAATGGACACAGGGCGTGTTTACACAGTGGTGAAGGGAGGGGACGGGGCCTGAGTTAACGTGTGCAAAAACGCCCTGTGGCCTGTTTTAAGAGGTAGTTTTAATCCCCATGCCCTCTTATATACTAGGGGCTTACAGAGGAGGTCATGCTAATCACAGGGGGACCCCAACGCATAATGTTCCCTAGTGTATGTAGGTGTTTTCACTGTATTCTAAGTGTCTTTTAACATAGCACTGGCTCTAGGACTGGTTAGTCAGGCTCAGTTACCACCAGTAT
Source organism: Triturus cristatus (assembly GCF_964204655.1). Taxonomy (NCBI): domain Eukaryota; kingdom Metazoa; phylum Chordata; class Amphibia; order Caudata; family Salamandridae; genus Triturus; species Triturus cristatus. Next base: position 433,941,149 of record NC_140581.1, on the reverse strand, counting down.
CCGTCTGAAAAAGTTGAGGGTACAGGATGATTTTGCAACAAGGCTTCTTTCTGCTCTTCTTTTTGTTCTTTCTGCACGTTATCCTTCTTCCTGCACTTATCTTCGTATTTGAGGACTTCTGTTGCTTCTTTCTGCACTTCTTTTGTTTCTTTCTGTGCATTTTTTCTTCTTTCTTCACATGTCCTATCTCTGTAGGCATAGTTAGAAATTAGCATTTAAAAAACCTTTGAAATTCACAGAAAAAACCATAGGTTTCAGGCACGTTATAGTTAGGAATTAGCATTTAAAAAACCTCAGAAATTCACTGAAAAAACCATAGGTTTCAGGGGTGTTATAGTTAGCTGGACTTTTCACTTGTACAAAACCATTGAAATTCCCCCGTTATAGTTAGTTCAGCTAACTATAACTCGGGCGCCCGCAATGCACTGCTGATGACGTCACATATTACATCACTCATGACATGGTCAGTGACATCACTCATGACATCACTGATGACATCTCAAATGACATCACTGATGACATCACTGATGACATCATCCAGTGAATGTGTGTTTTTCTGAAAATTAAATATGTTTTATATATGTATATCTCAAGGTCGATGGAAGAATAAATGGGTATATAAGTGTCTAAATGGATGATTTGTTTTTGAAAAATTGATTGTGTAACTGACTGATTAAGTGTATCATAGTGAATACATGGCTTAGTGAGTAATGTTTAAATATGTAAATATCTGTATCAGTCTCTCACTTTGTGTATAAGTGGCTGCATGGGTTGGTGAGTAGCTACATGGGTGTCTATATAGGTTATTAGTTGGTTTTTTGAGTATCAGTCTGAGTGTCTGCATGGTTCGGTGGGGGGTATTACGTAGTGCATAGGTGCATGAATGAGTGACTCACTGTTTGTATGTGTTGAACACAGCATGTGTGCAGGACTGTATGGGTGGATGAGTGTGTGTATGGGTGTGTTAGTGAGTGAATGACTGTCTCAATAGTGTCTTTATGAGTAACTACATATGTTTTAAACTAGTATATGTGACTATTGGTGTATATATGTGAGTATATGTGAGAGTGAGAGATTGAAAGAGTTCCTGTATGAATAAGTATGTGTTTCTATAAGTGATTGTTTAAAAGACTAAGTATGTGTAAGTTTCCGTAGAAGTAAGTATGGTGGTGTGTGTATAACTGTATATGCAAGTAAATGTATGTTTGATTCTTTATTAGCATGAGTGACTATGTGTGTGAGTAACTCTATGGATGAGTGGCATTGTGTAACAGGATGTATAGGTGTATGAGTACATATGATGAGTGAGTACATGTATGAGTGACTGTATAGGACTGTTGGTGAATGAGTGGATGTGTATGTGGATCTTAGAATTACTGAAGAGGTTGTTGTAACTGGTATTGGTATGTCCATTGTTTTTAAAATTTTAGTCTCTATTTTTGAATGTGTGTATCAAAGGTTATATTAGGGTGAGAGGAGGTCTGCCACTCTATCACAAGGATGATGTCATCAGTGATGTCATCAGTGATGTCATTTGAGATGTCATCAGTGATGTCATGAGTGATGTCACTGACCATGTCATGAGTGATGTAATATGTGACGTCATCAGCAGTGCATTGCGGGTGCCCGAGTTATAGTTAGCTGAACTAACTATAACGGGGGAATTTCAATGGTTTTGTACAAGTGAAAAGTCCAGCTAACTATAACACCCCTGATGGTTTTTTCAGTGAATTTCTGAGGTTTTTTAAATGCTAATTCCTAACTATAACGTGCCTGAAACCTATGGTTTTTTCTGTGAATATATATATATTTAGATCTTGGTTTCTCCTCAGATAATTAGTGCTAATTCAAGTTCTGCACTTTTCTCTTTTCCTTGTTTATAAAATTAGTCTCTGAACCTTCAATTAGTTGTCGTCTCACTTTTTGTTAATTTCGTTTTTTCTTTTAAAAACTGCAATTGACTGAATGATGGAATACTCTTGAAGACAGATTCAAAACCTGGACTAGGTCGGCAAAGGTTTTCTCACAAAAAGTTCTGGTGCTTCACCTTCTGAATACTCAAAACGCTACTCACGGAATTCTTCGAATCTTCTCTGAGACACTTACTTCAGCTTCCGAAAGTGTCTCTAAACGAAATACCTCAAAACTGACAGGCGCGGCGGGAAGACGCTGCTTTCGCCTCAGGAGATTCAGTTGAAGTGCGAGGAGCGTTAATCACTCGCGCGCACTTGTCTTTCTGCTTCCTTAGAACACTAGACTGCTCACTTTTCGGATCCCAAGCGTCGGCGGCCATCTTGAAAATCCCGCGATGGTGAATCTGGAGCACCTTGAAAATTACTCGGTCCAGTAACCTCCGCCGTGGATATAGCCTTCTCCACCGAGGGTAGCAACTGATTCTATGGTATTTCTTTCCTCTATTGCTGCTCAGGGAGATGGTCGCTGCACTGATTGGCTGATTCCTGACAGTACTCCCCCCTAACAGAAGGCTGTCCCCCTTGGGTTTGTTAGGGTTTTTCTCATGGAACCTTTTTATTAATTTTGGTGCATGGACATTGGAACTGGGTTCCCATGATCTTTCTTCTGGACCAAATCCCTTCCAGTCAATTAAATAGAACAGTCTCTTTTTTCTAACCTTTGAGTCTAGGATCTGATTTATCTCGAATTCTTTCTCTGAATTTATTTGAATTGGAGGCGGAGTTGGACTCAACCTAACATCTGGAGGATTTTTCTTTAATAATGACACGTGAAAGACTGGATGGATTTTTAAATGAGAAGGTAATTGGATTTTAACTGCTACTGGGTTCACCATTTTATTCACCTTGAAAGGGCCAATAAATCTGAGTTGGAACTTTCTATTTCCTTTCAATTTTAAATGTCGAGTGGAAAGCCAAACTTTATCTCCTTTTTTAAAAACAGGGCCTACTTTTCTTTTCTTGTCTGCCTGAATCTTGTAACCTTTTTTTGCCTTCTCTAAATTTCTTCTGGCTATTAAAAAGGAGTCTTGCAATTCCTGTGCTAACTGTCCTGCTGCTGGGACTGTCTCGTTCTCTTTTCCTAGGAATACACTTGGGTGCCTCCCATGATTTAAGCAAAAAGGTGTGTACCCTGTTGAACTATGGATGGAATTGTTGTATGCAAATTCTGCGGTCCAAACCAATTCTGACCACTCTTTTTCCTGATCTAAAAGATACAACCTTAAGTACTGTTCTAACTCTTGGTTGACCCGCTCAGTCTGCCCATCGGTTTCTGGGTGGTAACTCGTAGAATATCGGGAGTCTATTCCCAAACTTTTAGTGAATGCCCTCCAAAAATGAGAGACAAACTGGGTTCCCCTATCTGATATTAGTACCTTTGGAATCCCATGGGCCCTCACAATATGTTGTGTGAACAATCGTGCCACCTGGGGAGCGCTGGGAATACCTTTTAGTGGTACAAAATGGGCCATTTTTGAAAATGTGTCTACAAATACTATTATGGTGTTATTGCCTTGACTAGGGGGAAGATCAACTATAAGATCCATTGTGACTGTATGCCATGGATGAGGTGCGGTGGGCAACGGCATCAATAACCCATGTGGAGCTGACCTACTCGTTTTTCCCTTTACGCACCTTTCGCAGGTGGAGACGTATTGTCGTATCTGAGTTTCCATGTTTGGCCACCAAAAGGTCCTCTTGATTAGTTCCTTAGTCTTTTGTATTCCTTTATGACCAGCCAATGGGTCATCATGGCAAGCATGCAAGATTTTCTCTCGGATTTCTTTTGTTGGGATGAAAAGAAGTCCTTGATGATACGGCAATCCTTCCTTGACAGTTCTTTCTGGAGCTTCTTTTAACCAGGCTGACAGTTCTGCAGCTGAGATGTTTCTCTTAATCTCACTTTCTAGCTCATTGTATTGAATTGTTAAAATGAATTTTTCTTTTGGGATGATGGGTTCTTTGCTGATAACTTTCTCCACTGATTCTGTTTCAATTCTTGAAAGAGCATCCGCTTTTCCATTTGCCATTCCAGGACGATAGGTGATCACAAAATTGTAGTCCGCAAAATACAAGGACCACCTTAACTGTCGTGCTGTTAAAGTTCGAGCCGATTTCAAAAACTGCAGGTTTCTGTGGTCGGTAAACACAGTAATCTTGTGACGTGCACCCATCAAGTAATGTCTCCATTCTCGAAAAGCTTCCTTCACTGCCAAAAGTTCTTTATCTGCGATTGAATAGTTGATTTCAGCAGGAGTTAATTTTTTCGAATAAAAGGCCACTGGATGTAGCTGGCCGGTATTTTTATGCCGCTGGGATAAAATTCCACCTATGGCAGTATCTGAGGCATCTGCTTCGACATAATAGGGTTCCTCTGGGTCAGCATGTAACAAAATGGGTGCTGAGACAAAAGATTGCTTCAAGAATTGAAAGGCCGAATCTGCTTCTGGTGTCCAATCAAATGTCACTCCCTTTTTCAGCATACGAGTTATTGGGCTGACAGTAGTTGAAAAATTCAAAATGAACCTTCGATAAAAGTTTGCAAAGCCCAAAAAACTTTGGATTTCTTTTACACTTCTTGGGGCCGGCCATTCTTGCACTGCTCTCACCTTGGCTGGATCCATACTAACCCCTTCTGGAGACAATATGAATCCCAAAAATTCCACCTGGTTCACATGAAAAGCGCCTTTTTTCTAGTTTGACATAAAGGCTGTTTTCTAACAACCTTCGTAAAATGGTTCTCACATGGGACACATGATCTTCTTGGTTGTTTGAAAAGATCAAAATATCATCAATGTATACTACGGCAAATCTATCCAAGAATTCGCGCAGTACGTCGTTCACAAAATGTTGAAATGCGGCTGGAGCATTGCATAACCCATAAGGCATTACTTGGTATTCGAACAATCCGTAGCGAGTTCGAAATGCTGTCTTCCACTCATCTCCAGGTGCCACTCGAACTAGGTGATAAGCACCTCTAAGATCCAATTTCGTATAAATTTTGGCCTCCTTCACTTGATCCAACATCTCGGATACCAAGGGTAATGGGTAACGATTTTTTACTGTGACTTGATTAATGGCTCTATAATCTATGCAAGTGCGAAGTTCGCCGTTCTTCTTTGGGATAAAGAACAGGGGCGAAGAGACTGGGGACTTTGAGGGACGAACAAATCCATTGGCTAAATACTGGTCTAGGTACTCTTTTAAATGAGCATTCTCTGCCTCCGTTAGAGCATATACTCGACTACAAGGAAGGTTCGCTCCAGGTTCCAATTCTATTCGACAGTCATATGGCCTATGTGGAGGTAATTTTTCAGCTTCTTTTTTATCAAACACCTTGGCCAAGTCTCGATATTCGCTAGGAATTTCTTCTGACTCTGTCATACAGATGCTGATGGGGGCTGACACCAAACAAGCTGCTTGAGATTTCTCAATACCCCTGGGATTTTCACAAAAGCAATTTGCAGTGCAGTATGATGAATTCATTACTACAGTCCGTTGACTCCAATTTATTTGGGGGTTGTGCTCAGTAAGCCAAGGTATTCCCAAGATAAACTGGAATTGGGGCGCATCAATTAAACTGAAGGTTATTTGTTCCTTGTGACCATTCAATCCCATGAGGAGCAATGATTCTGTTTCATGGGTAATGGGGCCTGAAGACAAATTTGTTCCATCAACAGCTCTTACAGCTTCTAAGATCTTCTTTTTAACAAATCGAATTCCCAATCTTTTGGCACTGTTTATGTCACAAAAATTACCGGTGGCTCCCGAGTCAATCATCACCGAAACCTCTGAAGTTCTTGTGTCTTGAAACCGGATTGTGAATGGCAAAACTAAGTGTGGAACTGAAGTTTGCAATGTATTTGCCACTCGTTGAATGGTTGGAGTTGACTTAGCCTCTGCTGCCATCAGAGCAACCCCTTCTACTGATGGAGCCTGTCTTTTACCTGTGGTCCTGTTTTAGGCCTTTTTGGACACTCCCTAACAAAATGTCCTGACACTCCACAATATAGACACAATTGATTCATCCTTCTCTTCTCTTTCTCCTCTTTCGAAAGTGGACCACGAATTGCTCCAATTTGCATTGGTTCGTCGTTCTGAGCGTTGTCTGAAGTTTTATGAATTTCACTTTTTACTCTGTCAAACCTGGGAGGAATTGGACGAAAATCTCTCCTCTTTTCTGACCTTCGTTCATTTAGGCGATGATCAATCTGCAAAACTAGATCTATTAATTCTGTGATTTCCGAAGGTCTACCAGGAACTTGTGCTAAAGCATCCTTTAATTCTTCCTTCAATCCACGATAAAAAATTGCTGCTCTTTTTTCATTTGGCCAATTCGTCTCTACTATTAATTTATTGAAGTGGGCAATATAAGCCACCAGGTCACGATTCCCTTGTCGTAGATCCAACAGTTCGTTATCTGTTGCCTGAGCTGCAGTTCTGCGATCAAATATTCTTAAAAATTCTGCCTTGAAATCCTGAAAGTTATATAACATGGGATCATTTCTGTTGACTATAGGCATAGACCACGCTGCTGCATCACCAGTCAGATACGACAATACGAATGCCACCCTAGATTGTTCTTCGGAAAATATTACTGGGCGACACAAAAAATGTAGTGAACACTGAGTGAGGAAGATTTGAGCTTTATGCGAATCCCCCCCCCAAAACGCTCTGGTTGTGCTAAAGGAATGATTGGGGAAACTGCATGTATGACCTGAGTTGATAACCCTACCGGTTGAGAGACACTTGGAATACCTGTTGCCCCTCCAGAGGGAGACCCTGCTGAAGCTACTAACTCCTCCATTCTTTGTTTAATCTGCAAGGACTCCTGACTGGATCTACGTAATTCCTCTCTCAGGACTTTATTCTCTTCTGCTGTGTCATGTAATTGCTTTTGCATGTTCTCGAGTATGGTTGTTAAAGTTTTCAAATCTAATCCTTCGGTCATTTCTGCTCAGGTGGAAGTCTATTTCTTTTTTGGGGCACTTCAATCTGTCAGGTTCTTCTAGTCGACTTCCTCAGGAGCAGAAGATTATTTCCCAAATTCCCTCTACCAGTGCTTCCGGTCTATGTATTCTAATTACATATTCAACCCAAAACACTAATTGGGGGGGAAAGGGGAATTGGGACAAGAGAGACTCCTCCAGTCAGGCGCTTCTAGTTCACCTTTCTACTCTGCTCTGCTCTCAATCGTGTTGAAGGAACACCTGTAACAGATTAGCATAACAATCTTTAAGAAACACAATCTCCTACTAGTTCTTTCTTTTACTCTCCCTCACTACTTCTTTAATCTTCTTTACCTGTTATTATTTGGAGGATAACTGCTCTCTATTTTGATGCTTTTTTCAGAAGTCGTGGGCAGACACTGCTACGCTTGCGTCTTGCTTGCTGCTGTTTCTTGTTTGTGCGCTGGTATAGACTCCTGGTAATGTTGGTTGCTAGATACATATATATATATATATATTTAGATCTTGGTTTCTCCTCAGATAATTAGTGCTAATTCAAGTTCTGCACTTTTCTCTTTTCCTTGTTTATAAAATTAGTCTCTGAACCTTCAATTAGTTGTCGTCTCACTTTTTGTTAATTTCGTTTTTTCTTTTAAAAACTGCAATTGACTGAATGATGGAATACTCTTGAAGACAGATTCAAAACCTGGACTAGGTCGGCAAAGGTTTTCTCACAAAAAGTTCTGGTGCTTCACCTTCTGAATACTCAAAACGCTACTCACGGAATTCTTCGAATCTTCTCTGAGACACTTACTTCAGCTTCCGAAAGTGTCTCTAAACGAAATACCTCAAAACTGACAGGCGCGGCGGGAAGACGCTGCTTTCGCCTCAGGAGATTCAGTTGAAGTGCGAGGAGCGTTAATCACTCGCGCGCACTTGTCTTTCTGCTTCCTTAGAACACTAGACTGCTCACTTTTCGGATCCCAAGCGTCGGCGGCCATCTTGAAAATCCTGCGATGGTGAATCTGGAGCACCTTGAAAATTACTCGGTCCAGTAACCTCCGCCGTGGATATAGCCTTCTCCACCGAGGGTAGCAACTGATTCTATGGTATTTCTTTCCTCTATTGCTGCTCAGGGAGATGGTCGCTGCACTGATTGGCTGATTCCTGACACAGAGATTTGAGGAATTGCCCATTTTATTCCTGTAAGAAATTGGATTTGGATTTGGATTTGGGGTAGGTGACTATTCACCTCAAGAAACAATCACAACCGTTGTCAGGGTGTACCCTCAAAGTTACTAAATTAACCTGAGCTCAGCCCCCAGGTAGCTACAGCACAGACCAGACAGGCTTATCTTAAATCAATGTGTAAAGTATTTATGCAGTACAAAACAACAATAAAGTCAAATTACAAACCAATAAAAATATCAAACCAAAGAAAAATAGAGATACACTTATTAAAAAGAAAATGACACCAACATGACAAGAATCCAATAAGGGGAACCAGAGATATATATTTTTTACGTTTTAAATAGGAATAGCGCTAAGAAGCATAAAGTTCCAATGATAGTCAATAGGCATGGTAGATTGGGACCTAGGTGCAATTTGAGGCTGACCACCATGGAACTTCGGTCAGACACACCAACCATGTTTGTCCTGGTCTAAGATTGTACCTACTGACTTTAGTCCTTTAATTCCCAATCCACCAGAGGAGTACACTTTTAAAGCCCTGCAAGATGACAGGGAAGGCACTTAGCGACTCACAGAATGTCATACAGGGCAGAATGGCACAGGGCCCAGTTCAGGTCAGTTGCCACTTGTCAGCTAGCAGTTGCAGGAAAGGCCAGTTGTAGATTGTTGTAAACCTGTAGCTTGAACAGTAGATTAGCCTTTTAACCCTTGGAGTCCCCTTCTTTGTCCTGAGTACAAAAGTCCAAGTCCTTCAGGACTTCTCTCCTTCAGGGATTCTCTGAGGTCACAGAGAGCAGGACTAGTCCTCTTCTGTTCTTTCTCAGGTCCAAGTGTGTTCTGAAGTGGGTTCCTGGAGATGCCGCAGTTATGGCTGGCACAAGCTAGTGGGTGGGATCGAGTCCTGGGCACTCCCTAACCAAATTGGGTAAAAGTGCCCCGTGCCAAAACTAATTATTTTTGGCATTTTTAACAAGGCACAATTCTTTGGCCACGCTCAACTTGGGCTCTGATGGCTGTGGGTCTGTGTGGAGGTTTACTTGGGTAATTCTTGCACCTCCCACATTTAACAGTAAAATCCAGTTTGAGGTAGCCACTATACCCATATTAAACCCTGCGACAGAAGTCTGGTGGAATCAAAGTAGGGATTTCAAGCAACCAACGGTGAATTAAAAAGAATTATTTTGGCATCATGTTTCCCTTCCTTTCAAGTGCGCCCCAGTGTGATATGTGCAACCCAGAAACAGATGTCTGGTGGGACAAAGCAGGGTTTATCGTCAACCAAAGAGCAGATATGCAAGAACTGTCTTGCCACCCTGTTCTCTGCCTTTCAAGTGCGTTCCAAAGTTTTATATGTAAACCCAGCAGACCTTTCTTTTTTTTCTTTTTTTTCTTATTATTGAGAGCAAAGGAGACATACATGAAACAAAAATAAATTACAATGTGGCCATTACAATTTCATAACTAGGAGTTCATATCATAAGCAGGAAGAATATACATATAACTAAATCAATAAAGGAAATTGAAAATATATACTTATAGAAAAATCACATTGTGTCATCATTGTTATGTAGTAATCTATGACAGATGGAATTACATTTCATCAATGAGCGTACACCTCTACTTTTAGCCAAAGCCTTCTCTCTTTCAAAAATCTCCATTACAATAGGCCTCCATTCTGCTATACTACTGGGTCTTGGAGAGATCAAAGCCCTTGAAATGGCCAATCGTGTAGCAACTAAAATGATACCATCAGGGATCGCCATGCATAGTCAGGTTCTGCCTTAAAGCCCAACATAATTTCCTATGTAGTAAAAGAGTAATCCAACCCAAGACGAGTCTTACAAACGTGTCTAATTCCCTGCCAAAATGTTGATAGCAATGGGCATGTAACAAATGTACAATGTTTGCAGTATATAATCCGCATTTTGGACAGTTATCCTTATTGCTCGCCCGTCTTCCTTCTTGTTGTCCCCAGCTGGCTATTATTTCCGGGGTGTAATATAACATACAGATCGTCCGGAACTGCTGTGGCTTTAAATTAATTGAGCAGACAGCCTCCTCCATAGCTGCCAATGCATTATTTACAACTATTTTGGTGATGTCTACCTTCAACACGTTGCTCCATTTTGAAGCCAGCTGGAGACATGGAGAGACATGGATCACCTCTAACCTGACACAGATTTTGGTATGTTGTATGTATTACATTTTTCCGAGGTATCTCTTGTAAACATGTCAGTACATCATATGTCTCTACAGACTTTACCACTTGTGTTCTCAAGTAAAAGTCTCTAAATTGCAAATATTTATAATAATATTGATGTGGAATTGAAAACATGGTTTATAAGCTTTGAAATGTTTGAAAGCCATTGAAATCATAAAGATGTCCCAGTCAATCAATCCCATACTCAGCCCACATTCTTGGGACACTATCAGGAAAAATCTTGGGAGTGATGGATTATCCCAGAGGGGGAATCTATCATGAAAAATTGGCAGGGAGTACCTAGCCAGGATTTCACGCCAGATAGGGACTAGATCCCTGAGAGTCTTAAAAAGAACTCTCTTGAAATAATTTGGGTCGTTAGTCCGATAAAGAAACCTGCGACTATCAAAACCTAAAAAAAAATGATGACTAAAATCTTGACCCTCAGTTGAGAGAAGGCTGTGCAGGCGGCCAATGAACGCAACCCAACAGTATAGTTTGAAGTCAGGAAGCTGGAATCGACCTTGATTGTGTGGGAATTTTATAAATTTTATTGCGCGCCATGCTCGTTTGTACCCCCGTACGAAAGTGCTTATTGCGCCTTCCAATTTTTTTTTTTTTTTTTGAAAAACCTTTATTACAGTTTCAGAGACTTACAAGTATGGGCCTACAACCAACAGGCCGGCCGCTAATGCACACTATAAGCATATACACATCTTAACAACCACATCGGTGAAGCAATAAGAGAGCTACTGGAGTGCTAATCAACTCAGCCAGCCGCAGCCGCAGTCCATAGACAAGCAAAGAAAGGTTTCATATTTTTAAGGAAAACGAAAAACATCACACACACAAGGCAGAGGAGGTCAATAGTAGTAACATGTGCTCCTCGTATCGAAGGGGTAAACAAACCCAGGGAGAAAAAGGGGGGGGGGGCAGGCAGAAGAAACCAAATGCACATGTCGCAGGAGCATAGAGGAATGCGCGGGCTAGGGAGACAGAGCAGCATCCATCTCTCGCGTCTGGGGCGGGGCGCAAATACCTCCACGATAGGAGTTCCAGGGACCCCACACCTTAATCCACTTCCCAGGCTTGCCTCTCGCCACATACACCGTTTTCTCTCTGAACATACACCAGTCCATGTGTTCCTTCCACGCTGAGACCGTTGGTGGCCTCTGGGAGCCCCACAGTTGTGCAATGTCACGCTTCGCTACCATATAGTCCAGAGTCACCCACTGCGTCTGCATCACATTGTAATCAGTCGGCTCCCAGACATTCAGCAAACATCTCCGTGCCTCCGGCAACAAGGCAACATGCGTGACTTCTTCTAACACCGCATGCACTCTACACCAAAACCGAGTCACCTCCGGACACTCCCACAGGATATGGAGGAAAGTCCCCAGTAGTCCACAGCCTCGCTTACACAGACCATCCACCGAATACCCCATACGCATCAAACCAGGCCCCGTGACGTACACTCTATGAAGTATCTTAAGCTGGACGAAACGCAAGCGGGCCGGGATAGCCACCTCTTTCGGGGAGGCCACCGCTGACACCCAATCCTCGTCGTCAAGTTCCAAACCGTCGGCAATCCATGTCTCCCGCAATGAGGTCAGCAAACCCATTCGATCATTGATAAGCTTCTTGTAAATCAGCGAAATGGTGCTATCCGGCACATAGCCGTCCAATACTCTATCTTCCAACGGGGAGGACTCCGGAATAGCCGCCACGTCCGGGAATACGGAACACAAGGCGTGATGAACCTGAGCATACCGAAAGTATTCCCTATCGTTCAACTGATATTCGGTTTTAAGCATGTCAAACGTCTTAAATTTCCCTTTCGTCCAGAGATCCCCTACCTTGCTGATACCAATCATATCCCATTTCTCAAAGCCTTTCGTAGTACACAGATAACCCAAACGTCGGGAAGCGTACAATGGCGTTGCCCGAGTCAAGCGATCCCTCCACCCCATCGCCGCATTGGCTGCATGCCACACCTGCACCGCGACCCGCGTCGGGCCTGTCAATCGCGCATCAAGGGACCCCGAGTATAGTGCTCGATTATAATCCCCGCTTGGCAATAACAATTTGTCCATCTCAAAAGCCGGGTTCAAAGCAGGCCCATACATCCCGTGATTGACAGCAGCCAACTGGGATGCCCAATAATATCGTTTAATATCAGGGAGAGTGACCACCCCATCGTACCACGGTAGGGTTAGTTTGGCGAGAGCGATCCGCGGCCGCCCATCCCAAAACAATCGACGCTGAAGACACTCCACCTCCCGAAAATAGCGGGCCGGCACTACGTCCGCAGTGTTCTGTAGGGCGTACAAAAAGCGTGGCAGCGACATCATTTTGAACAATGCCGCCCGTCCGAGCGGCGAGAGCGGCAGCCGCTGCCAACCCGCCACATCCGCCCTTAGGCGCTGAAGGGGGGGGAGAAGATTCCGCTCATACCGGGCCACCGGGTCTAGGGTTATAAAGATTCCCAAATACTTAAACCCCGACTGCGCAACCTGGATAGGGCACCCCCGCGGAAGGGGGGGGGCCTCCCCGAAGAGAACGTACACACAAGACTTAGCCCAGTTAATGACCAATCCGGAGTTGCAACCAAAGGAGCTCAACACATCCACCAATACAATGAGCGATTTGCGCGGAGATGCAAGATACAAGAGGATATCGTCCGCATATAGGGAGACACGATCCTCGTACTCCGGCGTCCATCTAAGGCAGGGATACTCATAGTACGGCCCGCGGGCCGCCAGCGGCCCGGCAAGCCTTCCTTGGCGGCCCGCGGACCTTGCAGACATCGTGCCGGTTGCAGCAGCGTGGAGCTATGGGGGCCGGGCCGGGTGATTCTTTTAAAAGCCATTCACTTGTTAATAAGGCTTTGTTGTATTTCACCTCTTCTTAGCGCCCCTGCATCTCCCCTCTGAATGAGTGGAGATGCAGGGGCGCTAAGAAGAGGTGAAGTACAACAAAGCCTCATTAACAAGTAAATGGTCTTTAAAAGACCCGTGAAGTACTTGGGTGTGGCGGCTGTGTGCGCTCTGTCCACTCTGTGCCCGGCCCCGCCTCCCCTCTCATCGTGCCTGGCTCTGCCAGTTTCTCAGCTCTCGCATAGTGCGTTCAAGGGCAGGTACCTCCAACTCTGTGAGCAGAGCCCTTAGCTCACCCTCTGCCTTGCGGATGGCTGTTGCGAGGTCACTTGGGGCCTACCTGCTGAGCTCCTTGTCGCTGTGTATGAGGCTGAGCAGATCAAACACCACGAAGAAAGCACTGAACACTACGGTTGTGCTCCCCGCTATTCTGGCTAGAAGGCGGCCACTGTTCAATACCTGGACGGTTTTAACTAATTTGGAGAGATGGAGGCCGGCCTGACTGACTCCGAAGCACATGTTCCCAAAATCCACGTTTACAGTCTCGGCCAAATCTCTGATTTCCTCCGCCAGCTGGTTGGCAGCCGTCATGTGTTCTTTGATTCTCTCCAGCCCCCTTTCACACTCCTTCAAGAGCCCCTCCACTTCGTCTTTGTCTATTTTGCTGTTGATCGCATCCACCACACTTGCCCCTGCAGAGGTGACTCCCCCTGCGGTGGAGAGGCCGAGTCCTACAGCAGCTGCCCCGAGGGATGCCTCCCCTGTGAAAGGTGCAAGGACCAGCCCCCCCCCCAATGCCAGCAGTCCCCCAGAAACACCCGCGAAGCTCCCGATGGAGACAGAGGGAGAGAGAGAGATAGAGAGAGGGAAGGAAGGAGACGGAGAGAGAGAGAGGGAAGGAGACGGAGAGAGAGAGAGGGAGAGTGATAGAGTGAAGGAGAGAGCGAGAGAGAGGGAGAGAGACAGAGGGAGGGAGGGAGACAGAGGGAGGGAGGGAGACAGAGAGAGAGAGGGAGACAGAGTGATAGATAGATAGATAGATAGATAGATAGATAGATAGATAGATAGATAGATAGATAGATAGATAGATAGATAGATAGATAGATAGATAGATAGATAGATAGATAGATAGATAGATAGATAGATAGATAGATAGATAGATATGTGTGAATGCCTGGTCTGGTGGCTCAGTGGACAAAGGCGTCCGCTGCAGGGGCCTGTGTTCAACCTCATGGTCATAGTTTTTTTGGGGGGTCTAGCCCCGCCCCCTCCCCCACTGGCCCCGCCCCCACCGGTGCGGCCCTCAGCCAGAAACCACACTGTAAATTTGGCCCCGGAGAGAAAGTTAGTGAGTACCCCTGATCTAAGGCCACGCATCGAAGGGTGCCACCGCAGCCACTCCGCAAGGGGCTCCAAACAAAGCGCAAAGAGAAGAGGCGACAACGGACATCCCTGTCGCGTGCCCCTACCCAAAGCAAAAGGAGCGGACACCCGTCCGTTGACCACCACCTGTGCCAGTGGGTTATCATAAAGCAATTTCACCCAACCGATGAACCCCGGCCCGAACCCAAACTTCGCCAATGCTGCCCAAATATACGGCCATTCCAAGGTGTCAAACGCCATGGTAGCGTCCAGGGACGCCAAAATGGCCGGCTCACGCATGAATGGCGCTCTAGCGAGGACGCCATGCAGTCGCCGCAGGTTCAAAGCGGTATTGCGATGGGGTATAAAACCGGATTGATCCTGATGGATGAGGTCGCCCACGACCCGGATCAGGCGATTGGCCAGTACCTTGGCAAGGATTTTGGGCTCCGCGTTCAACAAAGAGATAGGCCTGTAAGAAGTAAACTGATCCCGCGGCTTCCCTTCCTTATGGATAACGACAATAGTAGCAAGACGTTGGTCAGGGGGGAGGGAGCCCGCCGCCTGTGCCTCAAGGAACATGTCCCGGAGATACGGCGCAATCTTATCTGGGCGCAACTTATATAATTCGATGGGAAGGCCATTAGGACCCATGGCCTTGCCAGAAGCAATAGAGCGAATGGCCAAAGCAATCTCATCCGGCGACGGGGCCGCGTCCATCAATAATTTATCCTCATCAGATAGAGATGGCAAAGCAATGTCTTTAAGCAGCAGGCGAGAGTCTTCCTCCGATCGCTCAGAGACCGGAGAGTAAACCCCGTGAAAATACTCCGCAAAGCAATCAACAATATCACCGGGGTCCGTCACACACACACCATCCACCCTCTCAACAACCGGCACCACTCGACTCGCTCTCTCCTTCTTATCCAACCAGGCAATAAACTTCCCCGCCTTATCACCCATATCGTACAAACGCCCCTGTTGCTCCCTGCTCATACTCTTAGCAGATTCAGTAACCAGCGCCTTGTAGTCGGCCTGTTTAAGCCCCAGCACATGCAATCTGTCATCCGTAACACCTTGCTCCAAATCGATCTCTAACTCAGTGATCTCATTTTCTAGTCGAACCACCTCTTTCGCCTCGCATTTTTTGGTATGGGAGATGAGAGACAGGGCCTGGCCCCGGAGCACCGTCTTAAAGGCCTCCCAAAGGGAGACGGCGGAAGACACCGACCCCACGTTGTCGCTAAAATAGTGTTCCAGGGACCTAACCAGGTCTGCACGGATCGTGGGGTTTCGTAGGTACCAGGGGTTGATCGGTGCCACCCTCCCCACCGCCCCCATGGCGATATCTAAGTGTAGCAAAAGAGGGGAGTGATCAGATATACCGCGGGCCAAGTGTCGCACCTCCCCAATCATCCCAGCTTGGGCCGCAGGCACTAGCATATAGTCAAGCCTCGAAGACTACCGTGGGCCCCGGAGTGGAAGGTATATTGTGCTTGTCCAGGGTGTTTCAACCGCCAACAATCTATCAGTCCCAGGGTATCCAGAAAGCCCCCCAGCCAGTTCTGGGCCCGAGGGAGGTCCCTAGGGGGGTGTCGATCTTCAACTCCGGAAACCACTGCGTTAAAATCCCCCCCCCAAGACCAAAACCGCCCCCGGAAGCCCAAGTAGCAGGTGCCCCAAATCAGCAAAGGTGGCCGTCTGCAGGCCCGGCGGCACGTAGACAGTAACCAGCGAAATCAACTTACCCTCCCATCTCCCCACCAGCGCAGTGTAGCGCCCTCTGTCGTCGTGGAGCACCTCATCCACCTCCAACGGGAGAGAGGTCCTAACTAAAATGCCCACTCCCCTCGAGCCAGAGGTGAAACCAGAATGGGCCAGAAGGCGATATCCTCGCCTGTTCATGGCATGGAAAGAGTTCCCTATGAGGTGCGTCTCCTGCAGAAACACAATGTCAGGCGAAATACGTTTCAAGAACTGCAGGACCATCCCCCGCTTTATCCTGTCCCCCAGCCCATTCACATTCCATGAAAGAAGTCTCAACCCCTTACCCCCATCCCCCCCAGCACAAAATATCCCCCTCCCGGAGAGCACAATCATAATAACACAACAGAAAACATTACCCCGCCTTGTGATGCAAACAAACAAACCCCAACCCCACCCCATCAACCCCAACAAAACTCCCCCCTCCCTGCACCCCTGCGTGAGCCCAAACAGCCCCCCCAACGTGCAGTGTGCCTGTCGCCCCAATATGAAACTCACTACAAAGAAGACAAGAAAAACCCCAGAAGGAGGAAAGGGCCCCAGCAAGCCCCCCGCAACCTCCAAATACCAAAGGGCAAAGTGTTACAAACTGGAGTCCAGTGCAGCCACAGGTGCAAAACGTTACCAGTCCGGTCCATAGTCAGGATCCCTGTTCGATTCCTACTCCGTCGAGCACTCTCCGCTCTCCGCCATCCGACCTTCCCGACCTCGACCCCTAGGTAGGGCATCCAGCCACTCTCCAACCGCCTCCGGCCGGTCAAAGAAATGCGAGCGACCCTCTAACTCAACCCGCAGCCTAGCCGCGAATAGCATCGCATATTTCAGCTCCATGTCCCTCAAGCGCCATTTGATGGCCAAAAATCCCAACCGTTGCTTTTGAACCGCTTGCGTGAAGTCTGGGTAAAAGCTAACATTAGAGTTCTCAAACTTTAATGGCCCAGCCACCCTCGATGCCTGAAGGATAGCATCTCTATCCCGAAAATTAAAAAGTCGGGCAATGATAGGCCGCGGGGGAGCACCCACCTTGGGCGCACCACCCGGAATCCTGTGGGCCCGTTCCACAGCGAAGAACTTGCTCAGTCCCTTGGGTGCTAGATGAGTCACCACTAGATCCTCCACAAAAAGATCCGCAGCAGACTCCTCCGATCGTTCGGGCACCCCAATAATACGGACATTATTCCGCCTGGCCCTGCTTTCGGAATCCTCAAGGCGACGGTCAGCCAGGTCACTGGCGAGCCGCAACCTCCGCACCTCCGTCTGCAAAGCGGCCACATCCACAGTTAAGCTCGACGCCGCTTGAGTCAATGAGTCGACCCGGTCATTTGTTTTGGACAGGTCCGCTCTGACCAAATTCACATCAATCAACACCGAGTCCAATTTATTAGCCAGGGTATCAAATTGCTGGTTCACAGTCGCCTTCATCTCCTCAATGGCCCCCATGACATCCAGCAGAGTCAATTCGGACGATGCGCCCGAGGTCTCCTTGGGCCGCTCAGGCGATTTATGTGATCCACTACGGGATCCCTTTGGCTGTGCATAGCGGTCCATGTTGTTGGCCTGGGTATAAGCTCCCCTCCGGGTAGACTTGTGTTTCAGCTTGTCGCCGTCCACTCTCGCCGCCATCGTCAGCGACCACCAAGGTCAGCACCCTCCAGCACCCGGAGGAAGGCCAGGCGACCAATGCAGGAGATCCGGGCCACCAACTGAAATAGGCCCGTTTACAGTTCGAGAATCAGGCCATGCACTCCGTCCTCGGCGCTGCTTACCCGAAGTCCCGACATCAGTTTCCGCAGATCAACTCGAAACCGAAAGTGAAAGCACGGGGTCCGGGGCAGGCCCAGACTGGCATACTGCTGTTGTTCACTTCGCACCCGGGCACCTCACCAACTGGAGTTCGGGACCAAGGCCGGAGAAGGCCGCAAACTTCAGATCACCACCAGTCCGGTTCCCGGAGTCCGATTTCGATTTGGAAAACGAGTGGCACCTTAGCGCAAGATCATAGACAAAAGCCCGTCTAGAAAACCAGGATTATGACAGGATAGACGTGGGAGGTTGCGGAGGCCCTCGGGAGCCACAAGCCTACGCGGCCATCTTGGTTGTGCGCCAGGCTCCTCCTCCAATTTTTTTTTTTTTAATAACAAACTTTATTGAGTTTTGTGGCACATTAATGGCAATGCCCATTATATATATCCCGGATACA
This sequence comes from Triturus cristatus, assembly GCF_964204655.1. NCBI lineage: Eukaryota > Metazoa > Chordata > Amphibia > Caudata > Salamandridae > Triturus > Triturus cristatus. The sequence continues at coordinate 433,922,634 of NC_140581.1, read as the reverse complement.
GTACATTATAGAAAGGTACCAGTTTTACTCAAACAATAATATCGCCTGTGAACATACAGGCCAACAAATAAACTTGGCACAGGTTACATTGTGTTCCCACTTTAAGGAATGTCCATACGGACATAAGGACATAAGGACTTCCAATTAAAAAAAAAAAAAAGGAATTAGTGACTCTTAAAGGGATAGACCAAAATAAGTATAGAAACTATGGAAGTATCGCCATCTTTATAATATTACATCCGCCAATTATGCTTCTGGGTAATTTATGCCAGTTTCTCAGGTTTTTTATAACATTTTGAAGCAACATGTCATAATACAGGCTAAATATGAATTTGATCTGGGATTAGATGTTAATCCCTAAATAGGTTACATCTGGGCATGCTCTCACAATAGGCCTATCTGGTGTCCAATCAGACCTTTCAAGCAGGATTTGACACTGTAATGTCAAAACAAATGCCTACAGTCCCCACCCTGCATATTCGGTGAACCTCTGCCCATTCAGGTCAGCAAATTGCTTGCTTCTGGGAAGCATTTTGCTTCTTTTTCTCACTCATTAAAATGCTAATCTCTGATTGGCAGAAGTGTGAAAGTTCATGCAAATTGGTGTTCCGGAACGTCAGGCAGTGAAAAGGTAAGGTTCTAAAAGTTTGTTTTCCTTAATATTAGTTTAGAAACGAAGTACATTAATGAATTGGATTTTCAATAACTATCAAAATACGTGTTTAATTATTTTTTTTTGTTAGTCCCATTCCTGAGATACAGTATTAGGATTTTAATCTGTACTCTAGTTTTCAACCTGTGCCATCGAAACCTCCCACAGTGAAAATAGCTTGTGGGTAGTAGTCACAATGAGGACATGTTAAAATTGTATTTCTGCATATCTTAGTTTTTACTTAACATGCACCCTACATTGTGAACTACAAGGCCTTAAATGGGAGTAACTTACTAATAGTCAAAAGGGAGGTTCTGGCCTGTCAAATGGGGTATTTTGAAATGTTGAATTGCAGTTTTAAACAGCTATGCTACAATGGTAGACCTGAAGCCATGCTTTACACCGTCACTGTAGTGTACGGTAAAATAGGTGCTGCAGTCCACTAGTGACATTGAAGTTACAGGCCCTGGGTACACTTTGTATTACATACTCAGACTTATGGATAAGTTCAGTATGCCTATTATAAGTATGGCAATTTCATCATGTTGAAATGAGGAGTGAAGGTACTTTACCACTGGTTAGCAGCATAAAGTGCACAGTTTCACAGCCAATAAATAGTCAAGGCAGAAATATGGGGGACCGTGCAAAAGATGGCCATTCTTACAGTTCCTCTTCCCTGCACACTCAGGTCATATTATCACAGAAGTGGCTTGGAAGCGCATGAGGCCACCCAACAAAAGCAGTAGTGGAGTCAGTGTAGGAACTCAGAGACGGAAGCTCAACCTCTGCTATGGGAAGATGCACATTAACGCCCATTGTGGAGGGCATGAGGACCCAACACAATGAGTGCAGTATTTGAGTACAACCCCAAGGATGTGAACCTGCAGAGCGTGTAGGGTCCTCCTGCCCCCTGCCAAAGGCTGCAGGAGCAGAGCCAATGGCACCTGGTCTGTTATGACTCCTGCATCGGGCAGAGAAGAATAATTACATTTTCACGAGGGCTGCCTCCTTGCAAAAAATTGGCTGACAACTTTTTAACTTGCTGTGAACCGAGGGCGCCATTCCACTTAAGAACTGCAAGTAAACACCCAATGTATCTGTTCCGCACCGGCTGGGGCGGTATGGTGCTGTCCTTCTGCCTGCCATGTCCCCAGTCACGAGAAAAAACGACCCCCTGGCGACATGCCCTGTATAATCATTCAGGTGCACACCGAAAACTCGCTTTCACCAAGAAAATGCAATTCATAGCAGCAATATGAGAGACTGTTTAAAGAATTGTGTGCATTGATTATGCAATTCGTATGATATTTTTAATCTGCGTCATCACGATGTATTTCCAGGCTCGGCCGCAAACATTACGCTAGGTTCTTTTTTACTGTTAGGCGGTGTAAGCTTGATATATACACTGAAAGCAATTGAATTCAGCTAATTAGTTCTTGCTGGCATATGGACGAACTTGACAAGCTTTTGAATTCGTCAAGATTCCTAATGCAATTGTGCAATAATTTACATTCCAAAAGTATGTATTCCTCATGGCCTGTCAAAAAAGGAACGCTCGTCTTTGTTCGTCCAAGGACACACAAACACAACATGCCAATGCTACTTTAACGGAGCGCCTCATATAATGACGCATCAAAATTGGACACATGGCCCCTGGCACTGGTCTTCTCTGGTCCCCATCGCGTAACATGGTGGTAGCGCGTGACCCGAGTTTCGCTTGGCAGATGCACACACATCTTTTTTTTTGCTAAATTCATTGTCAAAAGTTTCCAGTTAGCGTTTCGAGTGACTGGAAGTCCAGCCAAGCCGATAAGCAGCGATGGGAAAATTGAGAAATGATCGCGTGGGCAGCCCTTGTTGGCGTTTATTGGAATGTGTGTGGGGGTGTTTCTGGGCTACTGACTGATGCGTGGAATAAAATGACCTTTTCTGTGAAGATTCCTATCGTGACCTTGCCGGTTCGCGCTCATGTTTTAGTCAGTTTGCTGATAACTGAAATGTGTCTTTCTATTTTGGGACTATTCTGTGACTGAGCAGTCTAAACCATAATTTTCAACCATATCCAGGGCAAATAATTGGCGTATTCCACAAGGAAATCAACATTTAGAGGGTAATGTGTCTTCTTGCAGTAAACGTTAACGTGTGTATTTCTTATGTATTCATAGAGCTAGGGAGCAACTGAATGCTGCACTCACTCATGTTCCGGCGGGTTCGCGAGCTTGAGCTCGTGAAGAATACGTGGGGACCAAGGGGGCGGGAGCAGGAAGTGCTTATTCTTGACAGATGAGGATCTTTTTTTAAAGAAACCAGTTATTCTGATTCCAGGAGTATTGGGATGTGTCTAATATTCAGAAGGATGATATTCCAGCCTGGCCCTTGGTATGTAGATTAGCTAAATGTATCTCTAGGCCTTTTCTTTCTTCATGTCTGGGTTTCAAGCTGGGTGATGCCATGGCCCTTTGTGTTGCAGAAACACAACAGAGATTCTGACCTAATTTTGGGCCATTTCATTTTTAAAAAGGTCTGCTTCAAAACTCGTGATTCTTTGTATTAAATCTTGGCAGATATAATGAAATACTTGAAAATACATTTACTTCTTGATGTCTTGGCTAACTGAGCCCCCCCCCTGCTTGCTGCTTCCTTTAAGGTTAAATCACTAAAATCTAAATGACTAAACAAGCCTGACCTACTGTTTAATGGAATCAAATTAAGAACATTTTGACAGCTCACTCCTCAGTTCTCTCTTACTGATATTGGATTTTTGCTAGTATTTCACAAAATATGGACTTTTTAGTGTTAATGTAGTGGCCACTGAAGCGGTGAATTTACTTTCCATACTGCCTGTTCCATGAGGACTATGGGGAAGATAGCTGCAATGGGCCTTCTTGAGCATCACCCAGAAATGGTTGTACCGGCCCTTAACAACATTCACTTTTTTCTGCTGGCTTCTAACTAAAATCTAAAATTCAATTCGAACATTATTGTGCAGACTAACTGCATGTGTGTTCTTTGCACTAGACTGAGCTACTTGAGAATACATTTTTCCTTTGCTATTCTCACATCCTAGAGCAAGACTTGCCATTTGATGTTCGATTTATAAATTTTGGTTTTGAGTATGTGAATTATAAGAAATGTATCCCCTGCCTAACAATCTGGTAGTCCGACAACATATTTCACTAACCTTTGAAAATGGGCAGTTTCTGACGGTTCCCTTTTATGAGGAGTCTGCCATGATGTAGCAAGTTGTGCCTAGATGCAATCAGGAGACCATCTTGGAACGATTTATCTATAATAAACAATAGAAAGAATAGAATTCCAAGATGGCTGCCTGTTCCATCATGTTTTGTATGTACACAACATGAAATAATGAGCCAGCCATCTTGGAGTTCTGTAATAAACAATAGAATAGAATTCCAAGATGGCCACCATGTTGGTTCTGCAAGAAATGAGACATAGTATATCCATCTAGAAATTCTGTGTTTTCTATTGTTTATTATAGTTACACCGTTCCAAGTTGGCCGACACATTGGGTCTACATGTACCATAACGTGACACAATGTGGTGGCCATCTTGGTAAGTACAAGTATAATACACAATACAAAAATATACTGTATTGGCTGTGCCAGTGTATTCAAGCAATACCAGCATTGACAAAGTGAGAATGATTGTCTTTACCAGTGCTTGCTCTGTTTGTTCCTACTTTCCATTTCCATCTTTCCATTATTCACCTTCCTTCTTGTTCGTTGTTTTTTCTTTTCTTTCTATCTCAATATGTCTTAGTGTCATCGTGATTTTATTTGTCTTTATTTTTCTCCCTTTTGTCTTAGCATATTTTATCTTTTGTACTTCCTTTATATTCTTTCCACCTCATTCTGTCTTTATCCTTCTATTCTTTGTACGTATTATTCTTATTGATCCTTCCTTTTCTGTCTTTCCTTACATCCTTCATTTTCTTCCTTCTTTGTCCATTCTTCCTTCAATGCCTCCTTCCCTTAGTCCCTGCTTCTCTCTCTCTCTCTCTCTCTGGCTCTTTCTTTCTTTCTTTCTTTCTTCTTTCTTTCTTTCTTTCTTTCTTTCTTTCTTTCTTTCTTTCTTTCTTTCTTTCTTTCTTTCTTTCTTTCTTTCCTTCTTGTTCTCTCTTGTAATGCAGTACATGGGCTCTATATAGAAGTTTCACTCCACAAAAAACCACCACAGCTCAACTTCTAAGACAATTTGTATATATATAAGTAAAAAAGAAATTAACCAAAGGATGCATGCCACCACGTTGATCCATTACCATAAAAACAAAAGAATACCTAGGGGCCTGAGGATAGCCCTTAAGCCAATGTTATGTAAAAATAGTAAGAAATTCGTCGAAAGATGGTATCAGATATTGAACAAATGTTCATTAGATCTGATTCTCCTGATTGTAGAAGAACTCTCTAAAGTCTTAATTGAATTGGAAGAGGAAATCAAAACCTTACAGACTGAAATCAACAAAATTCCAGATTTCACCAAAACTTTGGAAGACATCAATTTGAAACTTGAAAAATATGCAAAAGAAGTTAATGAAAGAAAAGTCAGGAAATACCGCAGAGACACACTAGATTATAAACTGGAAGAAGTTTATACATGGGCTGAAGTTTATAACCAAAGGAAATGGCAACCGCAACCGACACAAAAGACAACAACATCTTCATCCCAAGAAAGTGTTGTATCAGATTCTGAAATTTCGGGGTCAAGAGGTCCATTAAACAAAACAACTTTATCAACCACTAAACCATCTGTAAGCAAAAATACTCAACAACCAGCTTTTTTAGATATCAGTCCCGCGGCGAACTCTCCACCTTTAACAGAAAGCCAACACGAAGGGGCAAAAGAATCCGACCAAAAAATTGCGGAAAGGACCAGGAGCCAGAAGTTGAAAGCAACCTCATAGTCAACATTTCATCTAAACGATTGACTAAAGCTGAAACCAAACTACTGAATAAAGGTATTACATTCGTTCCCACCTACCATTCCAATCTAGCAGAAACGGAAATTGCTTTGTTTAAATTTTTCAGGACCTTGAAGCTTAAATTTTTCTTTAAAGACACTCAACCACCTCAATGTATTGAAACATGGGATAAAGATTTTAAACCTATCAGTACTTTTTGTGCGCCTTTCACACACAAAACGATTGAAGCCTTCGAAAGATCTGTATTAGCAGATATACAAGAAATAAAATTCACAAAACCTAAAAAGATGAATTTATCTTCCAAAGAATGGAACACACTTAAAAATCTAAGTACCGACAAACAACTTACCTTCTCAAAAGCAGACAAAGGCGGCGCCCTTGTCGTAATGGACACTGAATTCTACATCAAAAGAGTCAACGAACATGTTGCAAATCAAGACATCTATTTGCCCTTGGAATCTGACCCCACGTTTGAATATCAACAAATACTTGAAAATATCATCAAACATGCCTTCGAAATGAACTGGATTAGTGCGAAAACCAAGCAATTCTTTGACACAAAATTCCCGAGAAGACCGCAATTATACATGTTGCCAAAAATTCATAAGGATATCCATAATCCTCCTTTCAGACCCATTGTCTCGGCCTGTGGGTCCATCTCTGAGCCCATCGGAAAATTTGTGGACAAATTTTTACAGCCCATTGTACAAAAAAGTGTCACCTATATCAAAGATACCACATCTTTTTTGAACCTTTTGAATTTGATTGAACTTGAAAATGGAGTGTCTTATGTATTGTGTACTATCGATGTAATAGCGCTATATACATCAATACCTCATAATGAAGGTCTCGAAGCACTGGAATGGAGCTTGTTAAGAAGTGAATTAGATGAGTCTCAAAGGCTGTTAATTATGGAACTCATGCAATGCGCTTTGTACTGTAGCTATTTTGAATGGCAAAATAACTTTTATAATCAAACGAGCGGTACATCCATGGGATTCGGGGCGGCCCCCTCGTATGCCAACATTTTCATGAGTAAATTTGAAACAGACTATATTCTTGAGAACACCAGGTGGAGTGAAGGAATCATCATGTATAAACAGTACATTGACGATTTATTTTTAATTTGGAAAGGATCACGTTCACAACTTGAAGAGAACATTTCGATTTTGAACACTCACAATGACCGCATAAAATTCACCCACCACATTGATGAAAAAGCTATTACATTTCTAGATGTTATAGTTAAGTTGGATCAAAATCAGATTTCGACTCAACTTCACACCAAAAAGACTGACAGAAATTCCAGTCTACTATTCCAGAGCTTTCATCCTGAGACGCTGAAGAAACACTTACCAACTTCTCAATTTATTAGAATAAAGCGTATTGTATCGAACAATGATGATTTAACAAAGTCTCTTGAAAAACAAACGATCAAGTATCGACAAAGAGGGTATCCTGAGAGTGTGCTTAAATCGTCTGCAGAAAAAGTATCATTGCTATCAAGAGATAACCTTCTTCAAGAAAAGACCATGGATCGAACAGATAAAAACAAAACAGTATGTGTATTGAAACACTCCACTGAATCCTTGCAGATCAAGAAAATCATCAATAAACATTGGAGAATCATCTCCATGGAGCCTGATCTCAACAATCTATTTGAAGAAAAAATCACATTTGCTTTTCAACGCTCCAAAAATCTCAAGGAAATCCTAAATACACCCAGAAAACCGACAAAAAAATGGCGCGGTATGCTCCAATGTCAAAACTGCACCCATTGTGGGAACGTAACGATTGGCAACAAATTCACTCATCCAACTAAAGGTTACTCCATATCCTTAAATCACACAAGCACCTGCGACACAACCAATTGTGTATATGCAATTAAATGCCCTTGCGGAAAAGTATATGTAGGTCAAACCGAGAGGAAAGTGAAAATCCGCATCACAGAACATAAAAGTAATATCAGAATGAAGAATTTAAAATCATCTGTGGCATCCCATTGGATTGAAGCCTGTCACCAGATCTCCCAATTGCGTTTCACAATACTTGAAACGATCATACAACGCCGAGACATGGATCCTGCAAAACAAAGATTAAGAACTGAATATTTTTGGATTAAAAAACTAAATTGTTCCCACCCCATCGGGATGAATGATCGCACAGAATATGCTTGTTTTCTCTAATTTTGATGATTGGATTTACATTGGCATTAAGTGGTCTCCGGTCCCTTAATTAACTAATATCTTGAATTCTTATTCATTATGTCACTAATGATGTGTGTGTATGTTCACACCAACGTTCAGTTTTTTACTTTATTTCATTTTTTCATTCCAACTTTATTGAGTCACTTGTTTATTTCCTTGTGTTTTTCTTCTGACAACGTTTTTCCACCTCTTGAACTCTATCGGCAGCCCCTATTGGTATACTATTACTCGTGTTATGTCATTGGCCTTCTCGCCATCTTTCACCCTTGCATTTTAGTTAGCCAGACTCTCATTGGCTGGTACATATTTCCCATCATGAGATCCCGCAACCGATTGGCCCACACTGTCTGCTTCCTCATCACGTGACCCTGTTCACATATACAGACCAATTTCAATCCCATTCCGATTCGTCATCCAGTTCGACGTTGAATCTTCACGCCGACTACAGAGCCTTAGACACATGTAAACCTTCCGGTTTCCAGTAAGTTTGTGGTTTTTATGCCATTCAGTTGTCCATTTTTTACATGTTTTTCATCCATTCTCGCATCACTTGGATCTCGAGTAGAATGTGTTTTGATTTGTGTCACCTTAAGATTTCCGACTACACGCCAACTTTCCTCCATGCTTTTTCACTCTCACTTCAGCTGTCTCACGTTTTGTTATTCTCCTACTTCTCTTTTTCACTTTGTTCATCTTAAATCTAGCTCGCTCATTTTGTACTTTATGCTTTGTGTCTTTCCGTATTTTGTATCTTTTGGTCTTTTTGTCTATAATGTTGACCATTTAACTGGATAGTGAACTTAATGGTCCTGTTTCATTCATTTTTAGACCCCTGAAGAAGGGTCAGATGTGATTGACCCGAAATGCATTGGGTGGATGTCTAATGTGCTCATGAAGAATAATTTTCGTTATGTATAAAGAAATTTGGAAATTACATTTCAACCACATTATATTGGATAAACTTTCTTGAAACTCAATCTATGAAATTAATAAATTGATGAAGAAACTTGACAGTTTCATTGTTTACTGCGCGCCCTCGTTTTGTGAGAAGGTGACTCTCCTCACTACATACTGTTTTCTATAAAGACGCGGTGGGACTCCGCGTGACACCAGGAGCGCCAACATAAATGTTTTGAACCTTGCTCAACACGCCAAGAGTGCACAGGGATAATACAGTGTTCTCTATATTTAGTCTCATGCTTGAAGGCAGCTGATCATCATATTATATTCTCTAGGTAAAACATCATAACCCCAATGCACACACAGTCCTTTTGCAAAACCTAGGATTCACAAAAATCACATATTTTGTGGCCACAAAATGGCAAGATGCAATGGGTAAAAGGTACTTGGCAGTGGAAAATGTTTTTCTGAAACAGCAAAGTGCACTTTATGACTCATTGCGAATTGATAGACAAGGAGATGTCTCACTATCAGACTTCGTTCTGGGTGCCACTGGGCAAAATCAGAAGTGGTCCATTGCTGTTTTCTGGTCATCTAATTATTATGGTGAGTCCCAAACAACTAATTCTTGAGAATTAGAAAAGGCAAAAAAGAAACATGTTAGAACAGAACTGCATGCTCGAATGCTCACAGAGTATTTAAAAGCAGGCATCATACCACAGGGTTTCAATCAATCAATCAATCAAGGGAGTTGTAAGCGTGCTACTCACCCGTGAGGGTCTCAAGGCCCTGGGGGGAGCGGTTATGCAGCTCCGTTCAGTCGAAGAGCCAGGTCTTGAGTGTCTTCCTGAAGATGTTCAGGGAGGGGCGTGTCTGATGTCGATCGAGAGCTCGTTCCAGGTCTTGGCCGCGATGTAGGAGAAGGTTCTTCCACCTGTTCTGGCTCTGTGGATGCTCATTGTTTCGGCGAGAGCAAGGTCGGTGGGTCGGAGGTTTCTCTTAGATACGTGGAAGGAGATTCTCTCGTTGAGGTATTGGGGTCCGGTGTTGTGGAGGCAGTTTTAGGCGTGGGTGAGTATCTTGAAATTTACTCTCTTCTCAACGGGGAGCCAGTGGAGGGTCCGTAGGTGTTGGGTGGTGTGTCCGTGTCGAGGGATGCCGAGGACAAGTCTGGCTGCGGTGTTCTGTATGGTCTGGAGCTTGCAGAGCAGAGACTTGTTGATCCCGGCGTAGAGGGCATTTCCCTAGTCCAGTCCGCTGGTTTTGAGTGCGTGGGTGACGGCCTTCCTTGATTCAGTGGGGATCCACTTGAGGGTGTTTCAGGGGATTCGGAGGGTGTTGAAGCAGTGGCGTTGACCTGTAGGGTCATGGACAGTAAGGAGGCGAGTACGATGCCGAGGTTTTGGGCATGGTTCGTGGGTGTGGTGGGGCTGCCGAGGGTGGTGGGCCACCAGGTGTTGTCCCATGCCGAGGGGGAGGGTCCGAGGACACTGACTTCTGTCTTCACCGAGTTGAGCTTCAGGCAGTTTCTGCTCATTCAGGATGCAACGCCCATCATTCCTTCCTGGAAGTTGAGTCTGGTGGTGATTGGGTCCTTGGTGAGGAAGAGGATGAGCTGGGTGTCATCAGCGTAGGATACTATACTGAGTCCGTGCGGTCTGACGATGGCAGTGAGGGGGGCCATGTAGATATTGAAGAGCGTGGGGCTCAGCAATGATCCTTGGGGCACTCCACAGTTGATTTCCATGGATTTGGAGAGGAAAGGTGGCAGTCTGATTCTTTGGGTTCTGCCGGTGAGGAACAAGCGGATCAATTCGAGGGTGGTTCCTTGTATACCGGTGTCGTAGAGTCTGGCGGTGCGTGTGCTGTGGCAGATGGTGTCAAATGCTGCAGAGAGGTCGAGTAGGATAAGGGCCGCGGTGTGTCCTTGGTCAAGGAGGGTGTGGATGCTGTCTGTGGCGGCGAGCAGAATGGTCTTGATGCTGTGGTTGCTGCGGAATCCGGATTGGGAGGGGTCAAGGATGGAGTTTTCTTTGATTAATTTGTTTAGTTGTGCATTGGCGGTCTTCTCAGTGACTTTGGCTGCGAAGGGGAGGAGGGAGAAGGGTCGGTAGTTCTTGAGGCCGGTGGGGTCTGCTGAGGGCTTCTTGAGCAGGGGTCTGACTTCTGCGCATTTCCAGTCGTCGGGAAAGATGCCGGTCTTGAAGGTGGCGTTGATGGTGCACCGTATTTTGGAAGTGATGGCGGCTCTGTGAAAAATGTGCAAGAGGCAGGGGTCCATGGGGGCTCCTGAGTGGATGCCTTTCATGGTCGAAGTGGTGTCTTCGGTGGTGACAGTGGTCCAGGAGTCAATGGTGGGCTGGATGGCGTTGCTGGAGGAGGAAGTGGTTTCGGAGTTGGGTGTCTGGTCGTTGAAGTTGTCATAGAATCCCTTGATTTTTAGATAGAAGTAGGATTCTAGCTTATTACAGAGGTCTTGAGAAGGGGTGATGTCTGTGGTTTTGCTGGGGGGCTTGGTGAAATCCTGGATGACGCCGAAGGGTTGCTTGGAGTTGCAGGCGTTGGCGAGGATCTTGTTTTGAATGAAGGTCCTTTTAGTGGATCTGATGCGTTGGTGGTATTCCATCATGGCGTTTTTGTAGGTGGTGCGATCTTCTGACATTTTGCTGTTTCTCCAGTTCTTCTCGAGATGTCTGCAGGTGCGTCTAGATTCGTGGAGGTCGGCAGTGAACCAGGTGGCTTTCCTGGGGCGCTGTCTGTTGGGGTTGCATAGGGGTGCAAGCTTGTTTGCACAGTTGGAGATCCATCTGTGGAGTTTGGCTGTGAGGTTGGCGTCGGTCGAGGTGGTGAGGGCGTCGCGGTTGAGGGTGGAGTTGAGTTGTTCCTCAGTGACTTTGCTCCAGTTCATTCGTGGAGGCACGGTCCAGGTTTGGGCGGCGTGCGTTTGTCGATGTGGAAGTGTATGCAGTGGTGGTCTGTCCATGGGGGTTGCATGGTGTGGCTGAAGTGAATGTTGTTACCTCCTGCGAAGATGGCGTTGAGGGTGTGTCCTGCCTTGTGGGTGGGCATGGTGACAAGCTGTTTTAGTCCGATGTTGGTGAGGTTGTCTAGGAGGGGTGTGGAGTTGGGGTCGCTGGGGTTGTCGAGGTGGAAGTTCAGGTCTCCGATGAGTATGTAGTCCATGGAGGCAATGGCGTGGGGTGCGATGAGGTTGGTGATGGTAGTAGTGAACGAAGCATGGAGTTTGGGTGGTCTGTAGGTGAGGGTGCCACGTAGTGTGGTTCTAGGGCTGCTCTGGATCTGGAAGTGAAGGTGTTCGGTGGTGGGGAAGGAGTCCTTCGTGGTGGAGGTGGAGAGTCTGAGGGAGCTCTTGTGTATGATGGCGAGTCCTCCTCCAGGGCGGTTGGGGCGGGTTTACAAATAAGGAATGTACCCGGGATGTTTAGAGAAGACCCTAAATGTAAAGGTGGTTTCAGCCACATCTCCACAACATGCTCGCCCCACTGGATGGTGTTAGGGATGGAAACTGCACTAGAACATTCAAAACAAGAACGCAAAGAAATAGAAGAGCTAGAGAGGATCTTCTAGGAGGTGAGGGGATAACAGAAACAAAAGCACTCCTTGACAAACTTAACCAAAGTGTAGATTAATTCAACTCATATGAACTAAAGAAAAAGTATGATAAAGTCACAAAGGACATCACCAATTTCACAAAGGAGAGAGCATATCCCTACCTAAGAGAAGATTTTGACTCCAACCTAGGTACTGATAAAAGACAGAATACGTGGGGCAGATTTAAGAAAAATAAGCCAATCACCTTTTCAGAATCCCCAGGTGGGTCTGACGACTCAGTTGCACAGGCAGGACCTAGCCGCACAGACACCCACCCAGGGCAGCCTTTTTTAGAGAGAGACCAGAGAGGTAGAGGCAAAATATGGTATCAATATCCAGGGGAACGCCAGACCAGGAGGAAATATAACCAATGGGGACCACAAGCATTTTAGGAATAAATGAAGACAACACCAACACAGAAGTAATACCCATTTTTAATCTATTGCAACATATGCTTTCTTCCGCACCAATATCACTTCTTAACAAAGGTCTCTCCTTTGTTACGAAAGAAAGAACCAACTTTTTCTCCCTGAAAACAGAGCTATTTCAATTCTTTCACAAGATAAGATTAAACCTTTTTTTGTTATGGACAAGACACGCCCCATAAAAGACTTTGTCACAGGTCTTAAACCAGTGCTTAATTTGTGCCGGTGCTTTCCGGTGCTTAGCACTGGCACCTTTTTATCAGGGCTGGGTCTACAACTTACATCAACTGCACGACGGCACTGCAGTCTATATGTCGTGTCAAATAGTACATTAAATATATTTGCCTTACTGCAATGTTCGCTTTACACTCTTACAGACAGTCTCCGGAGTGAGTCCGTCGGTGAAGAAGAGTGTTTCTGTGCAGTGCTGAATGAGCCCGTCGGCCTGATTAAAAAAATATCCATCTCCATGATGCGATTGTGAATCAATTTGCTTTCAGTATTGCTGGTGGGCGGGCCGAAGATTGGGCTGTATTTGGTTCTACTATGGGGGTAGGGGTTGGGCCAGCGTGCTGTTCGTTACCTTTTTTCCAGCACACACGCACTTGCGCACGAGTCACCCGCACGGCAGCACCTGTTAGCTTGATGTGAAGCAGCAGCAGGCCTCTTAATAAGGCAGTTCTGCAGTTCTGGCAGTGCCACCACGCAGTGAGTAATAAAAGAAAATGCTGCTTTTACTGGCGCGTGTTGACTCTCATCTGAACTGAGTCAGAGCCTCAGAGGCCCTAGCAATGAGGCCCCAGCAATCATGCCACCGGCGTCGGGCGGCACACCGTATGCAGTGCAATGCTCCGAGGCTGGCGGAAGGGCATGGCCTTGCCCTGCCTTTGCTTAATTTATTTATACCCGTGTCTGTCAGCTCTAAAGTGTCTGGACCTTCCCTCTGGCAATCAGTGCGACTGACAGCTTGCTCACAGGCGGTGCCCTGCTGTAAATGGGCCTCTGTGCCAGGGAAGCTGGCAGCTCGCGGGCACAATGGCTCGTGAATACATTGCACAAATGCCTTCAACCAAGGGTGCCCATCATAGGTCGATGGAGAAACAGGTCCATGCCAGTTTGTTCAAAATAGTCACATGCTGCCATTCACATTTAGTATAAATTCAGCCTCTGAAATTTCCTTTTAGTGTGATATTCTAAAAATCAGGATTGGAGTCTGCCCTCATAGACCTACTTGGATCACCCCTGCATGAGATGCACCAACGGCCAATTTACAGCAATCTTCCCAGCATCACACCACGCGCTGGTGACTCCTTTACCAATTTGGGATCCGGAGATGTTGCTAATTATAAAAATAAGTGCAAGGAGTTCCACTGCAATAAGATGACATGCCACTAGCAACTTTAAAATAGATCGCAAGTAAATAATTCCGTGATTTTATACCAATGTACTGTCTGGATACACGTGTTTCTAGATTTTTGCCCTTCATCAGCAGATTATAACATGTCGGTTTTGGGAAAGCTTAGAAATGCAGCCCAAAAGACTTCATAGACCTCTCAAAGAGCGCAGGTAAATGCAAAGGGCTCATCAGACCAATGATTAATTTGAGCCAGTGGTTTCCGTTGCCAGTCCCGGTACTTAATTACCTGGCAAGGCACTTAATTGACGGAAACTGCTCTTATAACTGCTGCCACACTGTGGCGCTGTTTGTGTAATACTTTGGCGGCCTCAAACAATCTGAAATGTCACACTTGTAGGAGTGTGATGGCTATTAGTTGTGTAAGTACGGTGGCCATGTGTGGGGCAAACTATAGTGGCCTCCTGACATAGCCCCGGCACTTATTTTTTTACAAATTAAGTACTGTCTTAAAGCACCTTTCACCTTTTAAAAGGTTATTCTTCGTGGCATAGATAATTTGAAATCAGTCAGATGCTTCATCCCTTACAATATTTCCCTGAAGGAGAGGAAAGCTCTTCAAGGCCTGAAAAATGACAAAACTATCATTTTGAAACCAGCAGACAAAGGGGGAGGTATTGTTATTCAAAATAGGACTGATTATGACTCTGAGCTTAAAAAACAAATCACAGATATTAAACTTTACAAGAAACTATCTTCCAATCCCCTCACTATAATAAATAATGACATTTTGACGATCACTACTGAGGGCAGAGAACAGGGCTATAAAACTAAAAAAAGTTTGAGTATCTCAATACAGAAACACCCCGCACTCCAGTCATGTATACCTTGCCTAAAATTCACAAAAATGCCACGAGCCTTCCTGGTCGCCCTATTCCATCAGGATGTGTCTTGGTACCGATTGGACGTTACATTGATTTTTTTATCAAGGAGTTTGTTCCTATTCACGAGACTTATGTGAGGGATAGCATGTTCATGATTAACATTAATGAGAACATGCCTTTTGATACGGCAACGGATTGGCTAGCCACACTAGTTATGGCATCATTATACACGAAATTACCTCAGGAGGAAAGTATCTCACTAATAGAAAAATCTATTAGATACACACACATGACCAACACAAGTGCCCACCAGCTTCATTATATCTCTGCTAAGGATTGCACTACAACATAACTATTTCATGTCCGAAGGAGAATTCTTCGAGCAATGCTCTGGAACTTCGATGGGAGCAGTTTTTGCTCCCAATCTGGCCAACATCTACATGGACTAAATAGAACAAACATATGCGCTCTCACCACAAAACAGATGCCGTTCAAATATTACATGCTGGAAACGCTACATTGATGATATTTTTCTGATCTGGTCAGGTCCAGAATTTGACTTCCATGACTTAATAGCATATCTGAAAGGAGTCCAAAAAAAACTGACTTTCACATCTACCATACATAAAACAGAAATAGCCTTTCTAGATCTAACTATTAAACATGAGGAAGGTGAACTATACACTGGTCTTCACAGAAACCCCCCAGAAAGAAATCTCTCTTCGCTTACAATAGTAATTACCCCCAAGCGCTGAGAGATGGTCTGCCCTTTGGCCAATTCTTACGTCTCCGTAAGAATTGTTCCCATAAGGAAGACTATATGAAAGAAGCTGAAATCCTAAAGGATAAATTGATTACCAGAGGATACCCCAGAAGAATAGTAAGGAACTGCCTTAAGCGAGCATGGTTCTGCCGAAGAGAGGAATTGCTTATTACTAAAAACAAAACCCCACTGGAAAAATAGATTTGTGTAACCATGTTTGGCACCCACACCAATAAGATCCGCAAGTTGATCCTGAAAAACTGGCATCTGATTGAAAGTATTTATCCCACTATAGAAGCTCCCCTGTTTGCTTATAAAAGTGCCAAAATATTAAACATTATTTAGCACACTGCTCCACACAACATAGCATTAGTCGTAAAGAACTTTAGAAATAACATGGGGTCTACCCCAGTCAAAGATCACTTCCATTGTAACAGCACATTGCTTGTACTTTCTCTTATGATACAAAGATGTTTGAACATGGCAACATTAAGCAAGAACTGGATTTCTCTTCAAACTGCAATTCATGAAATGTGGTATACTGTATCTGGTGTCTGTGCAGATTACTGTATATTGGGCAAACATCACAACCCATCAAGACACGCATTTGCCAACACGGAAGCAGGATAAGATGAACGGTCTTAAATGCCCTCTTGGTTGCTCACTACAATGAAAAAAACGACACAGCGGAAGATCTACTATGGCAGGTCATTGATATGGCTACCATTCCAGAAAGAGAAGGTGACATGGGACAGATCTTAAAAAGAATGGAATGCAAATGGATAGAACAGGCCAATTTGATTTCCCATGGACTTAGCACTTCAGAGGAATGGTGTGGTTTTGTTGTCACCCTATTGAACTAATTTAGCAAATCATGAATATTCTCTGAGCAGCAATAAATTCAAGCTGTGACTTTCCATTTTTAACGAGAGGGTGAAAGAGAAATAGTTGCTTGTGCTGGTTTTGATATAACAACATGTTTTTCATTCATTTGCCACTTGCACACAATGTTGCCAATTGTTTTCCCCATGAAAAATGACATCTCCCCATAAACGATGAATAAACTCATAATAGAAACTCAATAATACTCTTATTGTTCAAGAACCCCTTTTCTTTTTCCTTGTTTTGGACTGCTCCATTTATTTAGAATAATGTTCCTTTACAAAATAAGAAACCTAAACTTCCTGATTGAGAGATTGCTCTGGCGCTCTCCATGGAGCCCAGAGCTTAACGATGCTCGGTTTTCTCGATCACCGGCAAGGTCTAGCCATGTCACATGGCCCGTTCAACATTTAGCTATGAGAGTCGCGCGCTGCACTCCGATCATTACCCAAACGGAGGCATACTGGAGTGGTCCTCTGAAAAGCAGCACGCTCATCAGCACGCTGCTTGGCTGACTACGGCGGCCCACTTCCTTGATGAAAACCCATTGAATCATACTTCACTTTGGGTAAGAGCTGCCACTCTTTTCCATACCGAAAGTGTTAAGCCCTTCTTATTGGCATAATAATTACTTGACTATGGTTTATTCTTCTAATACAGCTTATTTAACCTTCTAGAAGAAAATTGTCAACATGGATTCCTGCATGACATTTACACACTAATTATGGACGTGTACACAAATACGAATGTATGTTGTTATCCCGCAGTCTTTTTCCCCGCAGGGAATCACAAAGCGGTCGTTACAACGACCGCGTTGTGATTCTGCATACCATTACTCCGCAATTCGGAACAACGACTTGCAGAGGGGGGGCGCTGGATGTTAGAATAGTATAATTTACTATTCCAACTCCAGTCTTTGCGGACAACAGGGAAGGTGTTGGATTTTAAATCCAACACCTCCCCCCCTCTCCGCAAGTTGTGGAGTAATGGTATGCGGAATCACAGCGCGGTCGTTGTAACGACCGCGTTGTGATTCCCTGCGGGGAAAAAGATGTGTGGTAAATGTTGTTTACCCACGAATATATGCCAGAAAGACTGTCAGACCCCCTCCCACTTACAGGGGTGAGTTTTTCACTACCATCCGTTCCTGGCAGCTCTTTAACTGGATTTAATTAGTCCTAATTATTATGTACACATTTTTTGTCTCCTTTCAAATAGTGCCCGGCTGGGCCCCATGTAAGTAATTACCTTCCCCTATGCTCTTTTTGAGTCACTTCTTTTACGGGTGTGCACCTCACCACTCTGACAGGATATCATACTAGATTCAGGTAATTGTGTAATTATACATTTTACCTTTCCTGTAGTTTATCATTTTTAGAGATCACAAACCCCTTTCCTTAATTATTATATTTCAGGCGTCTCTCATTGTTAGGTCCTGATGAGACCCCCTATTGTTTGTGGGGTTGAAACACCGTCGACACGCTTTTAAAATAAACCATTGAACCCAGCTTTCACCAAAGTTACTTAAGGCTGTGAATAACTAATGCATATTTACCAAATGGTTGTTTTAGTATATTTTGAAATCTCAATGGATGTCACAACTTGTCACTTTGATATTCTAGGTTCTAATTTCACTTGGGACACCTCACACTTCCTTCCTGATTCTATATCAATTTTGACATAAACAAAATTGCATTTTATTCTTTGGGCTTTGTGACTGAGTTTGCACATCTTTACCTATGACGAATACCATTGTGCCTAACAGTTATTATTATTATCATTGTTATTACTTAATTTCTTCCACAAGTACTATTGTATTTTGATATATAACTGGACAAGCAGGGGCACTGGGCCACAGCAGTGATGGCTGTGATTGTTCGTCTCTGAAGTTCTCTGGACTAGGCCAAGTACAATCCTTTCAGCACTTGGCTCACAGTAGAAGGGACGGTGAGCAGTTAGAGGATTCTCAGGGAGGTTAGTGTGAGGGTTCAGCAAGACGTAACAGACACCCAACAGTGCTATAATGTGATTGTCCAGCCAGTGCTTATTTTTGTAAAAAGAAAAGCACTTTAATACATAGAAAATCTTATGGTATCCACCTCCATGTAATTTAATGAAGGGCACCCCTTGGTCTGGTAGGCATTATAAGCACTCTCAATGTTCATTTCACCTGTGTGCAAGGCACTCATTGGGCTTCACTTCAGTCTCCCGTTCATCAGTCCTGGCTTTCCCACAGTCAGCTATTCGTTTCTTTGATCACCCATTGACACTAAGCTTATGTACTTCATGAAACCATTACAGTGGTTGTATACACTCCTGAGATGCATCGAAACTATTCACAGTGACTATTTACAGCAACTTGGATATACTCTCATATGATGGCTATTTGAGCAGATGGATAAACTTCTTGAGGCCTTTATCGTTCAAACCAGCCCTAAAGAAGTCTAGGTATGATTTACCGAACTACGAAACACGTGTTGGCTGCATCAAGTAACATAAACTGAAGAAGTATAAGCTGATTACGTGAAATGGATTCATTTTGAACTCTGTAATGAATCTGGATTTACATATTCGCTGTAAAAGAATAGGATATTGATTGACCTGAATTTAATTCCCTGGATTAAAAGTGGACAACGATAACATTTGTGTTGAATGACATTATTGACTTTGGACTTCTTAGTGTCCTCGTATTGGAGTTCTGATGTGTATTTTGTTCCCTCTTTTGAAGGGCTAATTGGGGTTGCATTGGTAACCGATCCTTCCTTTCCTAGCAGCTCTGCTAGTAACTTGTTATGTCTACATTCCCCTATACACAGTGCAGAGCACCCTGAACTGTTCTTATACCTGGTTACCAAAAGTACAATAACGCCTTTGTTATGTTGTAATCAGAATATTTTGCTTGTTCAGATTGATCTTGCATCTACAAAGCAAACAGAGGTGAGCACTCTGCTGGGTTATCTGGTTCAAGGCTGCCAGTCGTTTAGCTTGAGGGGCAGTGTATGTTTTACCTCTCAAATAATCGATTGAATAGCGAGCATACAAAGTACTTTTCCATACGCACATCTTCTCTTGTGTTTGCAGTAGGTGTAACTTTTTTGTTCGATAAACTTTTTGTGTGTGCATGTATTCATTGTGAATAGTGCACTTTCTATGTGTAGAGGCAGCAGTGCTTAAGAAACAATGGGTGCCATAGGTTTCCATGGAAACATAAATGTTGGATTATCTACCCAGTATCACATCAAGCACCAATCAAGATTTACATTGAATACATTTGTGCTGAAATGGGCAGTGAGACCTTCTGTATAATTTGCTATTGAGACATTTAGGAATAGATGTAGTGTTTGACAGACATGGCAGATATCCTGTCAGCCTTATTACAAGTGTCATAGCATACGCAGATGGAATACCCGTCACATTTGTGACAGAATAACCCATTCAGCAAACTCTGAAATAATGTCAGGAATGTACTTGCACAAAATATTCCATATTTATAAGGAGATCAAAAGATGAGCTAAAAGATTTAGTAGAAAAGGTAGTGAACCCCCTGCAGTTTTGTTCTGAACGAATCGATTTAGTAAATAAATAGGATCATTGGTTCCATGAACTTAAGGAAGAGAAAAGAAAGATTTAGTTTCAAGAGACAAAATGAAAGGTAGTTGGTCATTAAGCAAACAAACCTGAACCTATACAAAGCAGTGAAATAAGACATATGGTTTTGAAGAAAGAAATAGACAAGTCCAGAGCACAAAAATCGTGTTTAGATTGAAGTAAAGCTGGCCACTTTTTAAAAGATTATTTAATCAAACTAAAAGGTCTATTAAGAGAATCCTTTGGTGATCCTCGAAGTCAGGAAAAGGGGAAGATCATCAGTGAAACAGACCACTCTTTTTGAGTCCAAATCATTCGGTCTCTCCACTGTTCTCTGCTATTAATTGTGCTAAAGAAGAGTGTAGATCTTCTCTCTTGCATAGATTGCATGGCACTCAACAGCGTGACAGGTAAGAGTAGGTATACATTACCATTAATTTCTGTTCTCTTAGATCAGTTGAAGTCTGCAACAACCTGTACACATTTGAACTTGAAGGGGCCGTATAATTTGATAAGAGTGACAAAGGGAGACAAAAGGAAAATTGCTTTTCATACAAAATTTGGCTTAATCAAGAGTCAAAAAAGTGCCATTTGGCTTGTGTTACGCCACAGCAACTTTTCTATTTATTTTATCAATAAGGTATTTTGTAATTATATTGATTTTTGTGCTACAATGTGTTTGGATAATATCCTCGTTTACTCTAAGACTTTCATACAGAGAAGGCAGACCTTTTAGATTTCATTTCTACTCCAAGTGGAATTCATTTAGATTCTAAGAAGGTTAAAGGTGTGTTATATTGAGAATCGTCACATCATTCCACCACGGAAACACACTCTATGTAAGAATCAACACTGGCCGAAGAAACTACAGACAATGCAAAACTCAGCTGCAAGACTCATCCTCCACCTCCCCAGACAGACCCACATCCGAACCCACTTCAAAAAGATATACTGGTTCCTATTGCAACTGATTTTGGGCCCTTCTTTCTCTAATCTCATCATTGGTTATAATTCTCCGGACACTCACTTGATCCTCTGATGGATCTTGAATTGCGCCACTGGGGGGTTGGATATGAGGGATCTAGCATCCGGATATCCAATGAGGATCAGGAATTGAATAACCGATTGACAAATTAATAATTAGATTCATGTATATGACTCTCAACACCAGACTATATGAATAAAGAATTACCACTGTTAACCCGAATTTTCTAAAGAAATTAGCTGGACTAAAATCATGCAATCTAATAGTTCTGTTAAAGCAATGCAAAACAATAACATTAGTACCCGACAATTATAGATCACTCTATACTGATCTTTCCCTTTCATTAATCAATAAATTGGAATGCTCAGTCAATTTAAGCAGAAAAATCATGACAAACCATAGACTCAGTTTAGTTAAAGGTAAAATTTATCGGAGCTATTCAAAGGGTAGTAAAATCATTAATAAACATTTATAATCTAAAGAGTGCCAGTCAATCTAGTTAGTTTAGGGTTGCCATAAGGTGACACGAAGCTCTGAAAAGTTCAGCACTGACATGCGCTATAACCACTATCAGGCAGTGTCCCATCGAGCAAGAGTCCAGGAATGGCACACACAGCGTATGCGTCAGTCTGACAAGAAAGCATGTAGAATCTACCAAAAAGTAACCAAAGGCAGTCTTTGGGATCATGTCTGGTTTGGATCGGGAAAATCAGAGTGAACCAGTCAGTTCATCACAAACACAGTCCATAAATCATCCATTCTACCAATTCTCTCAAACTTCCTCAGATTAATGTATATTATAATCCTCTAGTTCTGGGGTTGACACCTCCTTGGTCACCTCATCATGTTAGACCACTCAGTCCATTGGTCAGTTCGTGTAGGATAGTTGTCGTGCGACATAAAGAAGACACATTTTATAGTAAGAGGTGATGTTAGTCACGTAAATTGTCAGATCATTCAGTATACGTAAACTTCCATACAATGGTCCTTTAGCAGTAGAGACATGAATGAGTTCAAGAGGACAGTTTCCCATAGCAAATGCTCCCAAAGAATCGACTTTATTACAAATAGTCCTTGTAAGTGAGTGAGAACTCTCCTAGACAAGACACAGTTTCGCTTCACATTGTAAGTTTATGAAACTTTCTCACGAGTGTAAAGCAGCGCAAAATAGGGAAAAAGGCAGGCCTATTAATTCTATTTGCTTTAAAAGATGAACAGACTATAAAGTAATGAAAATATATATTTCATGCATAAAAACAATTCTCTAAGATTCTTTCACTTTATAGGCACTCAGAATACATTATTAGCGGTATTATAAAGATCACATATAGATATTGCATATAACTGCATTTCAAAGTATCAACATGTAAAATTATTTTAAATCATAGAATATTGATATCATTTCAAATTACTTATATTAGTACATATATGAAGATCATAATCTGAAGGTTTCAGAACACTTGCACTAATGATGGCTATGCAGGACCACTTTTTCTCTGGTGCACATTTTCACATATGCAGTGATAAAATTCAGAATGAAACCCTTCATAATCACACATAAATTTATCTAAATCATGTTAGATATCGTTATTTATCCAAACACATTATAATTGCAATAAGGATAGTTAGGAATCTCATAAACCGTGAGTTCTTTTTGTTAACACTCTAAGGCACAATAAAATAGCATATTAAGACTCATTTATAAATTTAAGAAACCCTATTATTTACTGTATATGATTTCATCTATCCTATAATTCATCTGCATACTTTTGTGATGCAGCAACTACGTTCTCTCACATTTTATTTTTCATACTCTTTATCATGTGATTAGTGCACTTTTTTTCATGTGTTACTCAAAATGTGTCATAATCGATTTAGATATCTGTCAAAGGATCTAACTGTTTATCAGCTGTATCACTCCCGATCCAGAAGAGATGCCAGTTCAAGATGATGACCCATGCACACAAGCCCTGCACAACGAAGGACCAGCATATATCAACAAACGCATGACCTTCCACCAACCGACCAGACACCTATGATCCTCCTCTTTCTTCCTCACTACACCCCTCAAGTCTGCCGAAGCAACAGCGGAGGACGCTCCTTCTCACACCACGAGGCCAAAGCTTGGAACGACCTTCCCCTGCTCTTCAGGACTGCCTTATCGCTCCACCAATTCAGGAAAGGACTCAAGATCTGGCTGTTTGAATGAACAAGTCATTACGCAGCAGTTAACAACTCCAGCACCTTGAGACCCTCATAGGTTATTTGCCACACTTGATAAATCCATGATTGATTGATAATGTTAAAGAACCATACATTTTTCTAGGATTCACACATTTTTGTATTTGGTTTATTGATCACTTTTCTGATCCTCTCACCAAGCTAGCACCTAAATGAGTTAAATGTGTCTGAGCTTGATTTTCAAAAATTAAAGATAACATTTATTTCTGCTCCCATTTTGCAATGCCCTGACACTTTGTTATCGTTCATCATGGAAGCGGATGCTTCACATGTGACTTTAGGTACAGTCTATTCTGGAAAAATCGAATTCACCTTGTAGCCTTCTTTTCTTGTTTTGCAACGACCAACACTACTATTGCCAACAAAGAGTTGTTACTAATTGAAGTTGCATTTTAGGTGTGGTGTCATTACTAAATGAGAGACAGCCTGTTTCTGTATTAACCAGGTTTATGTGAAATTTGCATAATTTGCTTTTGCATAATTATGCAAACTTTCCCATAAAATGATGCGAAATTACATATAATTACACAAAATGCATCTTCAGCGCCTTGTGTAAAAAAATGACAATAGAGATGCATTTCGCATCCAGAAAAAGTGCAAACGCCAATCTATGTTGCGCAACCGCACAGCCATTTTGTTTTACTCCAGCTGAGCTGTCACTCATGTTCTCAGCTCTCTAGGCCTCATCCACCTCATCCCATTCTGGTCACCCTATCTCATTTTTGAACTATATTTTAACTTTTGCTAGTTTCTGTGTTTTTTTTTCATTTGTGCTCCCCATTATTGTCTACCTTTCCTTTTTCTTTTAGATATCCCCATTCCCAACTTTCCAACTATGAATGAGGCAGGCAGCGCTGCTGTCACTGAGTCCCGAACCCCTGTGGACAACGGCGGCATGAGGGAGTAATGCCTCACCACATTTTCAACTAGGTTGCACCAATTTTTTTGTGTAGCGCCACATCTCCATCATGCCGACAATGGGTGCTAGGCCCGGTAAGGGATACAGCCGTTCTGTGGCTTCCTCCTTCATAAGTTTGTGTTCCTACTAGTGAGTAGAACTTACGAATCAATGTAGGGGAAATTATACCAAACATGGCATAGGATATTACCATGATGCTGTACATTATGTGCTAAACTGTCAATTTTAATGGTGGTGCTGTCTTCTACCCATATTCGTTGTCTTTCAGCCTATATGGGGCCTTAACTCCTCTTGATATAATTTCCCATACATTGATTAGTAAGTTCTGCCCACTAGTAGGAACCCAAACTTATGACAGTTAGCCACAGAACATCCTTTCCTACAGATATATCTGTTCAATTATATTACAGATGCACGGAGGTTATATGGCAACATTTTACACTAGTGAAAACATGGTTTGGCGAAATATGCACAGCTCATTGGACAGAGAGAGCCTATTCAGGGCAGAATGAATTGAAGTAATATTGTAAATGTGATTTGCAGTATAGATTATTAGATATATGAGATCATTGAATATATCTATAATTTTCAGTTAATATACGATTTCTATGATATCGAATATGATATCAATTCTGATTCAAACTGCTGTAGCTAGAAATAATTGCTTAATATGTGTAAACGGCTGTCCAACAGCAATAGGACAAAATAGCCTATGTTGCACTAGTGTAAAAAGAGTTCTGTGAAGTGTGTCCAGCCGATTGGACATTGACAGCCCATCCAGGGTGGAATTAATTAAAGAAACAATGTAATTGTGACTTGCAGTATAGGATATAAATTTGAATTATGTGGGCCCATTCAGGGCGAAATTGAATATATTTATAATCTGTAGTGAATATATGATTTCTATGACATCGAATATGACATTAATTCTGAATTAAATTGTTGCTGCTAGAAATTATTGCTTACTATATGTAAACGACTGTCCAACAACAATAGGATAAAATGGCTGCCGCGTTAATCATAGTTTTGTGGTTAGTTTGAATTGCAGTCCATCGTGGATATTAATGATTAGACAGCTGCCCAATCATTTTTGTTTTGGTATAGATTACAACGTAACTGACCAGATAAGTGAATAGACATTGAAGAAGGCCTAGAGGCTGAAACAAGTTTGTCGTTTGCTTGTGTTTGCAAGCCGGAAAAAAATGTATATACAGCTTTTGAGTGTGCGAAATTTTATTGTGGATTTGCGAGATTTTACGAGACCAACCTCGTAAGTGGCGGCACCCACTATAAAGTGAGCAGTGGCTCTTGGCGGAAAAGTGAAACGTATATATGGTGGGTTGAAACGCGTCATGGCGGCACAGCACGGAAAATAAATGAAATATTGCACCAAATATGAGGGGTAGGTGCCTTTTTTGATTCCTGGTTTCAGAGGATCTAAGAAAGAAGGAGTTCTCGATATATATATATATATATATATATATATATATATATATATATATATATATATATATATATATATATATATATATATATGTATATATATGTATATATATGTATAGATATATGAATTTAAAATATATTATGTGTGTGTATGTGTATATACATATATGTATGTACATTACCTAGTGGCAGTCGTCACAGTTTGTTACAAATGGGATTCCTGGTTGGCTGAGGAATGCACCCAGGCCAGGCAGGAACAACCACTGTAGTCAGGGTGAGCTAGATACACAATAAGATAACCTGTGCTCACCCTGTGGTAGCTTGGCACTGAGCAGGCAATGTGTAAAGTATTTGTGCAGCACACACACACAGAGTAACACAACAAATACACCCCAAGAAGTAGAACAGTAGAACCGGAATTATGATTTTTTAGAAAATAAACCAAAACAATGCTCACAAGTCAATAACGCTAGAAGATTACTTTAGGTCACACTAGACTGGGGTAGATCCAAAGTTCAGGCTGACTGCGATGCAGCTTAGGTCGGATACAGTTCCAAACAGGTCCTGCTGAAGTTTTACCTTCTCAAGCTGAGCGAGGTTTGTGGGGGAGATGTTCGTCAGGAGTAAGTAGAGCATCATGAGCAGTGATCCTACGGGTGCGAAGAGTTAGCTGGGCATCGCGGATGGCAGACCTGGGCCTTGTGGTCACGGGCGGTGCTGCTTCCTGTGTGAGGACCCGATGCTGCAGTGGCTCGCACTGATTCTAAGAGCGATTGGCACAGTCCCAGTGTGAACAGGCCCGTTCGCGGTTGCAAAGAGCCCAAAAGCTTGATTTTAGGGGCCCAGGAACTGTAGGTGATGAAAGCAGCTGCAGAACCAGCATCTGTGGCCCAGAGTTTGGAAGGGGCACCTCTGGCAAGGGTAGGACTAACAGAATGCAGAGTCCAGCCGCAACAGCAGATTTGCAGGAAGTCTTTTGTGTCACTGAGACTTCAGAAAACAGGAGGCAAGCCAGCAATCCCTTGGAGATCACTTAGCATGAAGGCAGAGTCCAGCTCTACTTCCAGCAGAGCTAGGGAGCAGCAGGCAGCAAGGCAACAAGCTGAAAACCAGTCCTTCCAGAAAAGCAGTCCAGTTGAGTTCTTTAAGCAGCACAGCAATCCTTCTGACAGAGATTCAGTTCAAGATCTAGAATTGTCTGATGTTAGGGGGTCAGAGACCCAGTACTTATACCCCAAAGTGCCTTTGATACAGGGGGTGACTTCAAAGGAAGTCTATGAAGTACACAAGGATCCCTTTCAACCCAGTCCTGTCTGCCAGGCTAACCCCGTGGGGTAAATCAGTGCTTTGTGTGAGGGCAGTACACAGTCTATTTGGATGAACATGTGAGCCACCGCCCCCTCTTCCTGCCTGGTAAGACTGTCAGAATGAAGATGAATGCAGATGAGTCTCCTATCACACCCAGAACTTCCTGTGTTTGTGGCTGTCTAAAAGCAATGCACACATTGTAGCTGTCATCCAGCCCAGATGTGTATTGGAGACAGGCTGTAAGGCACAAAGAGCAGTAAGTACAGAGAAATGTCTATTTTCTAAAAGTGGTATTTCTAAAACAATAAAGTTAAATCCAGCTTCCCCAGTATGGAGGATTTATCATTACCAATTCCAAACATATCAAAAATTAAAAAGCTTCTCCTCTCTAATCAGGAATTGAAGTTTAAAATTAGATTAAGGAATTCCCTATGCTGGCGTATGAGAGAGGCAGTCCTCACAGTAGTGAAAAACTAAATAGGCTGTTTGTCACTACCAGGACATGCAAAACATAAAGGTACTTGTCCTACCTTTTACTTACATAACACTCTGCCCCTAGGTTTACTTAGGGCCTACCTTAGGGGTGACGTATATGTACTAAAAGGGGAGTTTAGGCTTGGCAAGTCGTTTTAAATATATATCACACTAAGGGGTACGAATGATGGAGTAAAATAAAGCATCAGGCATCACTGACTCCAAATGAATGTATCTCACAAAAAGTGATGAAATGCTAATGTCCTAAAAGAGAGATATGTGTGTATGAGGAAGGGAGGCAAAGAAAATATTTCTTTTAAAGACGAGAGATATGTGTGTATGAGGAAGGGAGGCAAAGAAAATATTTCTTTTAAAGACGAGAACCCTCACTCACCCGAGGGTGACATGCTTCATCATTGGGTCCCCTCTTGCACACCGTAACCGCAAGGTATACAGTGTGGGCTACAACTCTCAAAAAAGGGACAAGAGAGGAGCGTGAGGTGTTTTAATGGGGGTATCCAAGGTGACAGGGGGAGTAAGGGGCAGAGTGTGAAATTAAACAGTGTGTAGATAAATAAAACTAGCTACAGGGTAACAAAGTCAAATTTAATAGTAGTTCCCATCAGCTAGGATTAAAATGAGGTGATCTAGGATTAACAAAATATCCTAGTAATTGGTGGTCGACATGTTTCTGCCAGATGACTTAATTGTTCGCGGCATTCATCAGGACCTCTCAATATATCACTCTGCTCGTGTAATCAAATTAAATGAATTACAGACCATACTCGTTGGTAGGTTGTAAATGACAAAAGGACCAGCTGCAGTCCGGTACAGTGTCTCTAGGGGTAATATTAATTTACCTCTACCTTGCGACGAATGATGCTAAAGAGCACAGATTACTTCCGTTAATCCGTCTCAGCCTTATTAGAGCACCAACCCGCTGGGTTCTCGTCTTTAAAAGAAATATTTTCTTTGCCTCCCTTCCTCATACACACATATCTCTCTTTTAGGACATTAGCATTTCATCACTTTTTGTGAGATACAAGTCGTTTTAAATGCCAAGTCGAAGTAGCAGTAAACTGCACACACAGGCACTGCAGTGGCACACCTGAGACATGTTTGAAAGGCTACTTCTGTGAGTGGTTCACTGAGTGCTGCAGACCCACTCAATGGCGTAACGAAACGTGAGCGGGCCTCCCTGTCAGGTCCGGGGAGGGGCCCCCTCCAGACTCAATCAGGAGCACTCCAGCCAGAGTGCTGTGCTGAGGGGACCCCCTGGAGCTTGGGGGCTCCACACACCGCCTGTGTACTCCATGGGCCCACTTTTGCATTTGACGTAAAGGCCCGGGTATATGGTATACCACTTTGCAAGGGACTTACCAGTACAACAAATATGCCAATCAGGTATACACCAATTTTTAAAAAACAAATTTAAAAAAACTTTATTGAGAGTTTTCAATCTATTCGGCCACATACTGTAGGGTGTACAATACAGAGAGAGGATACATAGCATAGGATGTAACGGTACAATCATGACTTACACAGTCAAATGAAATCTGCTATATCTAGGACTACCCCTCCCTCACATCTATGATTGAAAGGAAGACAATACAGCACTGCTTTCAGAGGTGTTGCAAACGCATAGCATTCGTGCCAATATAACTCCCAATTCTAACTCTATTCTAAACACCCCACCCCTACCCCCAGGCATGTCACTCCCAGCTCTAGATACACTCTGCAGTCGAAATCCATCGCTCCTCGATTTCGCCAATATGGTATGGCCCACGTTACATTGGTGAATGCCTAGCAATTGCATGATGCCATCGGGAGCCGTGGCCAGGGATAACTGACAAGGTCACTCTTAGAGGCGATCATCCCGGTCCACCTCTTCTAAGGCAGGTGCAGCAGTCACGGACTCCCCATCATTATCCCTGTCTGGGATTTGTAGTAGCTCTACCATCGTTTCCCATGCCTGTGCAACCTCCAGTGCCTTTTCACTGCCTGCCCTTTTTGCCAGCTGCATTTGCACTATTCCATCACATTCCGCCCACCTAATGAATTCCCTTTTCCATCTATTAATGTTGGGACACCTCTGCGTTTTCCAATGCATGGTGATTTCCCTTTTAGCCAACAAGAGACCTATATCTAGAAATGTACTAGTGATCTTCTTTTTGGACGTGTGGGGGAACCAGTGCAGCAGACTTGGCACTCTAGCCAGCTCTAGGTCCCTATCTGTGGTGTTCTTTAGGGAAGCTACCACCTCGGCCCAATAAGTATCCAACTGCGGACACCCCCATAGCATATGGTGGAAGTCTGCTCCCCCCCCCTGACAGCGCGGGCAGGCATCTGAACTAGTGTAAAAGTATTTTTTGATCTTCATCGGAGTAAGGTAAGCTCTATGTAATATATAAAAGTGCACTAGTTCGAAACGGGCGATTCTAGTACTCTTCCACGCCCTTTCTATAATTCCAGCCCACGCCCTTTCCAGGATCTCTGCCCCCACATCTTCCTCCCACCTATTCCGCAACGTGTCCAGGGGCAAGAGGCTCTCCTGTGTCATTCGCCTATACAGGCACGTGACCGCCTTAAAGGTACCCGCTGCTGTCACTAGGTATTGGCATCCCAGTGACATTTTTGGCTCAACCAAGCCCTCCCTCCAATGTTTACGGATGGCTGCAGTAATTGCAGCACATAATAAAAAGTCTCCTCCAAATAAATCAAAGTGCTCCTATAAGTCCTGAAAGGGAAGCATTGCACCCCCCTCATATAAATCTCCTATGGTAGACAGCCCTTTGTCTTTCCAGCCCGCTAAACCCCTCCAGGAGCCTCCATGTGGCAATGCCTCACACATAGAAAGTGGAATGTCAGGCGCATAGGGAACCGCAATTCCTGCCTTTTTCAAACTCCTTTTCTAACACTGCCTCACCGTTTTAAGGTCGCCTGGAGGGCACCGGCACGGGTGGGAAGATTCAGCATGATTTGGGATAGCACTTTCAGCTCCAAGTCTCTGTCATTCTTCTCTCCTGTTCCACGCAAGGCAGTTGTCATGGCCCGAGTCAACCATTGCCGTTGTGCTGCTAGGTAGTAAGTCTCAAAGTCCGGTTCTGCCCATCCACCCTCCGATCGTGGGCGCATCAGAACCCTCAAGGCCACCCATCGCCTACCAACACCCCACAGAAAGCCTGTGACCATGGATTTGAGTTGCCGAAAATAACATGCCAGGACCCATATTGGCAGTGTCCCAAAATAGTACAACAGCCGCGGGAGGGCCACCATCTTGAGTAAAGCCACCCGTCCAGCCATTGACAGTGGGAGCGCTCCCCAGAAATCAAAATAACTCTTCAGATCTCTAATCTTCCTGAGTATGATAAATTCTGACTCCCAGATATGTCAGGCATCTGTACTCCCATGTCACCTCGTCTGTAATTTGCGGTCCGGTCCTGTTTCCAATGGTCGGGAACAGGCAGGACTTCACCCAGTTCACCCGAAGTCCCGCTACTGCACCAAGCCCGTGAAAGAAGTGCCTCGCCCCTCGGAGGGCATCATCCGAATCTGCTAGAAACATTAGCAAATCGTCTGCATGTAAAGCTTTATGATGAGGTCGCCCATTCATGCACATTGCCTGGTAATGTTGTCCTGACCTGGCCTTGGCCGTCAGTGGCTCTATCGCCAAAGCAAACAATAGGGGGGACAGCGGACACCCTTGTCTCGTGTCCTTAGTCACATCACAGGGGCCCAAGATCAATCCCCCTGTTCTGACTCTCGCTGTAGAGTGCTTGTATAATAATGCCGTCCACTGTATATATTGGTCTCCTAGCCCAAATGTATGCATTACGTGGAATAAGTAGGGCTATTCAAAGCTATTGAACGCTTTTTCGATATCTACTGCAAAAATCGTAGCCTTATCATTTGGGTTGGAGTCAGCCTTCAATATCTGCAGCAAGCGCCGAATGATAAAAGCAGAATTCCTAGCCGGGATGATCCCAGCCTGATCCTCATGCACTAAGGTCGCCATATAGAGAAGGAGGTGGGTGGCCAAAATGTGGCTTAGGATTTTGTAATCCGTTTTAAGCATGGAGAGTGGGCGCTACGCAGATCGATCCCAGGATGGTCTCCTAAGTCGAAGGAGTGGAATAATTACAGCCTCCCGTGTTGATGTGGGGAGTTGGCAGCATTGTAGAGCATCACTAATCTAGGCACCAGTTGTTCGCTATAAGTAAGGTAGAACTCTATCAGAAGCCCATCTGTCCCTGGGGTCTTGTTCCGCACCATATGTTTAATGGCCCTTCTTACTTCTCCAATCTCAATATCTCTCCCCAATAGTTCCATTGCTCGTCACCTAAATGCGGCAGTCTGACTCCTTGTGTAAACCGATCCAGTTCTGGCTCCGACAAAGCAGATCCACTTGTATATAGGTCTGCATAACATTTAAGAAAGAGTTCATTGATGCCCTGCTGGGTACAGCGAGGCGCCCCATGGTGGTCTTGAAACTCCAGGATCGTGGTGCCCCTTAGAGTTGGATTAGCTTGCCAGGCGAGCCCCCGACTTGCCCCGTTCCGCATGAGCACGTGTTACTGCCTCCTTTGCCTACATGAGTTCTTTGTGTTTATCTAGCCTTTCAGGACGCTCCCGGTCTATGTCCCTGAGTCATTGTTCTGCGTCAGAAGCACTCTACGTACTCCCACCACCTCTGAAATACCGCAACCCCTGATGACTGCCTTAAAAGCGTCCCCCTCCACTTATGAAGTCGTCGCTGTACCAGTGTTGTCCCAGAAATATTGAATAATAGTGGTGCCCACCCCGTCGTGAAAAACCTGGTCCTCCAAGTCCTCTGGGTGCAGGCGCCATGTAGGTATTGCAGCCCTTGCACGAGACCATTGTATTCGAATCAGAATGGGATTATGATCTGATAGCGTCCTAGCAAGATACTCACTACTCTGTACACCAGCATTGACTTCTGGGGAGCTTAGGAACGCGTCCAGCCATACATGGAGATCATGCAAGGCAGAAAAATAGTAATAGTCTCGATCCAGTTCAACATCAGTAATCTAATTAAAATCCCCCCGAGTAGTACAGAGCCCGTAAGAAAGGGTGCCAGTTTCCTTGACAAACGCAAGAAAAAGGCAGGCTGTTCTATATTAGGGGCATAAATACTTCCCAGGACTATGTCACGACCATCCAGTTTTCAAGTAACTACAAGATAACGTCCCACTGGGTGTACAAATTGATTTGTACATTGAAAGGGCACTCCTGCCTGCATCCAAACTAATACTCCCCAGGCAAACGCTGAGTAAGTAGTATGAAACACTTGGCCGTGCCATCTGCGCTGCAGCGCCACCCCTTCCTGCGCTTGCAAGTGTGTTGCCTGTAGGAGTGCAATCGGAACCCCTCTGCGGAATAGGTATAAGTGTATTTTGTGGTGTCTCCACATTGAATGCATTCCTTGCACATTCCATGATATACATTTCAGGTCATTGGTGGAACCCATTGCAGTAATTGTGTCAATCCCTCAGAAAGATCCTCCCTAGTGACATGCCTGGCCCCATCTAACCCCGTTAAGAACAAAAAGCCCCAACTCCTCCTCCCCAGGATAGTTACTATCGAACTAGTATCCATCCAAACTATTGAACAATACACAACTCCTCTGGTAGCTACAGAGGTATAGGGGAGCGTGGCTGAATCGTGGTACCCACTCTTATGTATAGCGCATCAGCCCCATATAGTCACTCTGGGATGTATGCGAGTCCTGATCCGCTGACGCTCTTGAAGAGCCAGCCTCGTCCTCAGGGGCAGGGCTACGACCCTGCGCAAGAGCCACCACCACCCTGAAGTGTGTCAGCCCTTTCTTTTCCAGTTTGTGATGGTGTAGGCTTTTTCGGGATCCTCCTGCAGGGCCGTCGGTTCCGACGCTTTCCTGGGTCTGCGTGATTCCGCTCGATGGCACCAGAGTTCTCACCCCGCGGCCCCGCACTCTTATAGCTTTCTAGCCAGTCCCAAGCATCTCCTGGAGAATCGAAGTAGTACGTTTTCCTCTCCAGAATAATACGCAAGCGGGCCGGGAACATAAAGGAGTACTGGAGGCCCTCATTTCTGAGCAGCCCTTTTAACCTCTACGTAAGACGCTCGCTTCTTCTGCACCTCCAGTGTGTAATCCAGGAATAACGTGACACTGTTGTTGTCCACATTGAAAGGGCCCCCATCTCTCGCTCTGCGCAAGAGTAAGTCCTGGTCACGAAAGTGGAGCAGGCGTGCCACCACCGGCCTCGGAGGCCTCCCCGGGGCCCACGGTTTAGCTGGGACTCTATGGGCTCTCTCGAGGGTGTAAAACGTCGACAGGCCCTCCGGGGCCACTACGCTTCTGAACCAAGCCTCCAGGAAGGACACCATATCTTCTCCCTCGACTCCTTCCGGCAAATCCATGACCCTGACGTTATTCCGTTGGTTGCGCCCTTCAGCATCCTCTGCTCTGCGCTCCAGTAGGCCTACCCGATCCATGAGGGACCCCAGTTGCTGCTCCATAAATTTTTGCACCAGGGTCAATTCCGCAATACTCGGCGTCTTTAACCCTCTCCGAGAGTTTTTATGTTCTTCTCTTAGGAGACCATGTCCAGCCGCCACCATGCTGATGTCCTGATGCAGGGTGGCTTTCGTGTCCGCAATGGCCTCCAGTATTTTGTTAAGCTGCTGGTGCACAATATCTCTCTTAGCAGCCCACGACTGTTCTGAAGCACTATCTTCAGTATCCTGGAAAGTCCCAAGCTGACGTCCTCTGGGTTTGCCCATGCTGATGCAGTTCCGCTCAGCAGCGGTATTCTTATCACCACCTTACTGCCTGCGATTCTGAGCAAAGTGCTCTCAAGGAGGGCGCCAGCAGCGCACAGATGCCCTGTCCCTGCTGACCGATGGCGACATGATCCCCACAGTCTTTTTTGTGATGGCTGGTCCTCTGACTAGCGTACCTGCAGCCACCACAATGCTCTGAGTCAGTTAAGTTCCAGTGATAAAGTACTATCATGCCGCATCCTCGTGAAGTGCCAATCCCTGCACTGACGCAGCCGGGTCAGCTTCACAGCTCCGCTTAGGTGATCGCTTCGCCGATGCACCTTCTTGCACTCAGCTCACGCTAGGTAGCAGTTTACACTTTCACTAGCGGCAGGCCCAATGCAGATGCAGTGCGCACTAGTAATTACCCCATTGTTCCGCTGCCTCTCCTCTGTGGCCCATACTGTCTTCCGCTGTTGGCCTCTTCCAAATGAGTCTTTGTTTCCACTGAGGTCAGGGAGGCCTCAACGCGAGTTCACAGGCATTCAAGCACCGCGGGCCTTACGGGGCCCACCTGCGCACTCCTCCCTGCCGCACCGGGCGAAGTGTCC
The DNA here is from genome assembly GCF_964204655.1 of Triturus cristatus. Classification (NCBI taxonomy): domain Eukaryota; kingdom Metazoa; phylum Chordata; class Amphibia; order Caudata; family Salamandridae; genus Triturus; species Triturus cristatus. The sequence goes on along the minus strand of NC_140581.1, from coordinate 433,887,685 downwards.
CTCGGGGCAGTCTCTGACAGCAGTCCTGGTTCTGCATCCCCAGTGGGACCCCTGGCTGCCGTCAAGTCTCTACGCTCTCCCGCTTGGCCGAATGTACCTTGTCAGCTCTGGTACATGCTCCGGTAGATTCTCGCCTTCACTCGGAGTATAAGTCCGCCCAGCAGCCACCTCAGGCTTTCAGGACGTAGCCTCAAGCGCCTCCATAGTGCCGTCTCTACCTGTCGAGCCTACATTCGCCGCTTCCCCCTCTGCAGATCTAAACTTGGAAACAGTAATCAGCCTGTGCATCTACGAGTGATTGCCACAGGCCGGCTTCCGTGATCGGAATAAAACCAGTGGCCTGTGTTCCCGGCAGCTGCCCCTGCCGCCATTTTACGCTGTTCCGATCTCCCCTGCTCGGACCCAGCTGCCGTCTTCAATACGTGGGGCTGGTGACCGGCAGAGTCTCGCCAGGTCTGCTCCTCATACTCCTGACTCCGTAGAGGGCGCTGATTACGTGTTAGGTGACCCCGCTCATCGGTTTATGCAGGAGAAATGTGAGGCTGATGCGGAGCTCTCTGCTCACGCGTCCGCCATCTTCCCCGGCCAAGCCACGCCCCATCAGGTATACACCAATGTTGTCATGTTTAGGGGAGAAGCACATGCACTTTTGGACTGGCTGGCAGTGGTAAAGTGCTCAGAGTACTAAGGCCAACAAAGAGAATCATCAAAAATGGGAGGCAAAAGACAAAACGTCGGGGGAAAGGCCACCCTAAGGATGACAGATCTAACATAGTTAGGTCTGCTTTTCTAGAGAACAAGCGTTTTTGGATTTGCTAGCAACTTCGGCCCCATTTGACAAATGTTCACAAAACTTTCCCAAAAAGTAAAGTTTATCCACCTGAGCTTCTTCCTGGAAAGGCTCAGGGTGATCCGTCAAGCAAGGTGCGAGAAAAAACAGGGGTCACAAAACGCAAGCTTCCCATGCATTTTCCATAGACTTCTCTAGATAAGGCCACAGGAAAAACTGCTGATTGGAATTATACCACATTTGGCAGAAAGCTAGATTTTGGTCCGCAAATTGTGTTTTTTGTGATTTGGTCTAAATCCGTTCCGTAGTTTCTAGAGAAATGAAGGGACAAAAATAATTGTATATCTAGATGGTTGGTTCCACGAGAGTTGAGACTCTCACAGGAGTGCCGATTTAAGCATAGAGCATTATGATCGGCCCAGGGAACTTTATTTCCCTTGACTCCAGCAGAGCAAGCACTCTGATTGACTGCCAGCAACATAAAAAAAGGTATTGGGGACTAGTCTTGAAGTAAAAAAATATATAAACGAATAATATAAGGGGACAGGGTAAGTCCCAGTAGGCCTCATGGGGGGAACTTCCCGATTTCCCCCAAAAAATTTAAGATTCCAAGGTTATAGATGCAGCAGAGATTGAAGACAAAAAGAGAGTGATGCTTTCCCTCTGACATTAAAATCCATCCTAGAACAGAACAAAAGAGGGGGAGGAGTTTTCATGATAGGAAGAGGAAGTTGCTAATATTTACAATTGCCTCCCAGTCTCTATGGCAATTTGTTCCTGTTAAAAAATCGAAAAATGTATTTCTCGCTCAAACAATTACCCAAGCTGTGACAGGTGTTAATTTGTTTCACCAAAGGTGCCTAAACCAGTTGGAAGGAGCTTAAGATGGGATACCCTTTCAAGCATGCCTTTGCTCACATAGTGCATTGTTGTGGATATCCAGTTTTCCATACGGAAGCCTGGCATTGTGGTGTGGCTATCTTCTGTTCTGTGGAAGGACAGGACTTCTGGTGCTGCTATATGCATCATTCCTAAGGTAGTGGTACAGCATCAGGAGAATATGTATTCTATGTGGTATGTAGGTGTGCCACTTGTTTTCCAGTCTCCCCATAGAACTTATTTTCATTAATTTGCAATCCAGATAAGGAAGCAAAGAGGTCAGAGTGGTTCACCAGGGTGAGCATAATTGGGCGGAGGTCTCTGATATATATAATATCATATCATCCGGGTATAGCGAGGTGGTGTGCATAGTGGGTCCTATGGGTATGCCCCAGGTACCAGTTTCTTGGCATAAACGCTGAGCCAAGGGTTCCAAAGCTAGTACAAAAAAATAGCAGTGAAAGGGGGCAGATTTTGCGTGTGTTCCATTGTATCGGGAAGGTGGCTGACACATATGGCACGTTTTCGATTTGTAGGGCTTGAGTTGAGCAATTTTGTCCAGTGGATGTATGTGGGAGGTCTGCCATTGTGTGTAAGGGTTGCAAACATATCTTCCAAGCTAAGTGTGTCAAACACCTGTCTGGGGGCTAATGATATACATCCCGCCCAGTCAAGGCACCCATGAGCTGCATCTATCACATGGTGTAACCGGCGAATATTAAGAGAAGTGTTATGGTTGGGGACAAAGCAGCATTGATCACTGTGAAGACGTTAAGCTAGTAGGAGAAGCTAATACTTTACTGAGAATTTTGTATTCAGTATTAAGGCTGGAAAAAGGCCTGTATAAGGCCATATCTGTGGAGTGTTTGTTGGGATTTAAACATGAAGTAACCAATGCCTGTGCCATGGCAGGAGGTAGTGTACGAGCATCGAGCGAAGCTCAAAATAGACGCTCAAGTTGTGGGACCAGGCGTGTAGCAAAAGTGGCATAGAGCTTCGTGGGGAGGCCATCGGAGCCTGGGGTTTTATTTCTGGCTTGTTCCTTTATTGCTCCACAGATATTGTTGGTTGTGAGGGAGGGGCCGAGTTCATCCCTCTCTATTACAGTTACTCAAGGAAGGCTTAGGGTATTGAGAAATGCTGGTATAGGCTCCGATCCTCCTCTATGTAGTGAAAATAATCAGAAATCGTACCATTAACAAAAATACCGGCTTGAGTAGATGAATAAAGTATAGAAATAAGGTTAAGAATTTTTAAGTCCAAACCATTTTATGGATTCAAACATAAATTGTAACCCAACATGATCAAAAGCCTTTAAGCATCTATAGCAACAATTTCATGAAGAAGTATAATATTCGAGAAAGGCTCTGTTTATATCTAGCTGGGTGTCAGCTGGTGTGTTGTTGGGTGTGCTAATGGCGAGTATCGGGGTGGGCTGGGGCGGGGGCTTTATCAAGCGAGCCAAAAGGACTTCAGATATTTCAGCTTCAACATGGGTTTGCTGTTTATATGTTCTATAGTCTATTACTCGCAGGCGTTCTAACAGGCCTGCGTAATGAATCCTAGCTTCTTGTAGCTTAGCGGCCTGCTCCTCGCCGTTCACCGCTGTTCTCTCTAGATATCCCAATGTCTCTTCTACCCATGTAAGCTCCCCTAATATCGTCTTAACCCTTAGTGTGGATCCCATGCCTCTGACGTTCCAGGTGAACATGGTATATTTACCAAGTACTGCCATTGTATATGGGTAGCGGTCTGGGCATTGTGTGTATACGAGATCGAGCTATGTCTGCGGTTAGTGGACAAGTTTGTAGTGATGATGTGTAACCCCGTTTAACAAACATTGTAAATGCTAGGTCCAGCGTTAGAACTATGTTCAACCAAAACTAGTAAGGAAATCCAGAACAACTTCATGGGAGTGTGTGCAGTTACTTCTGGGGATCTTAGGCAATCAGCTTGGAAAGGTAAATAGGAAATGGTTGGGAAAGCGGAAGCCAGCGGGCACCTGGGCCCGGCAATAGGTCAGATATGTTGAGATCAGACTTCTGGTAGAACCAAACATAGCATCAAGTAATTTTGAGGTAAAGGTGTACCATTTTAAATGTCACAGAATTTTCATTGAGAGTGTCCAACCTCGGCTCAGCATCAAATATGATCGATCAAGTGATAGCGGTGTCTTAGGAGTGGTTTCAGGCTGACTTATTCCTGGGGGGCTCAGGAAGTCGTCGGTCATCTGTGGGGTAATGGTAGTAAATAATGCCAATTTGCCTCCTGACTCAGAGGAGGAGCTGAAGGGATGGACCGGCTAGGAAGCCCTTAGCAAAGTGGCTGCAAGGATTGCATCTCTTCAATCCTTCAAGGCCTGTTGAGGAGACGGGACTGTTCTGCCTCTTGTGGCTCGAGCCAGATTCCTTCACTGAGTCTGCCGTGGCCATTTAGGCTTTCATGTCGATGTTCACAGAGCTTGTGATTTGGGGACATCTGGAAAGTGTTTTTTAAACCAATCTCAAGCTTCCTCCGGGAGGTAAAAGAAGTATGACTTTCGTTCGTATAGCACCTTGAGCCTTGCTGGGAATAAGAGGGCATAGCTAAGCCCCCCTACTCGGAGCTGGGTTTTAATGGCTTGATAAGAGGTCCTCTTTCGTTGCACTTCTTGTGTATAATCGGGGAATATTGAGATACCTACATTGCCCAACTGTATCGGGCTATTCAACTGCCTTCCGAAGGATAGTGTCTCGATCTTTATAGTTGAATATGCAGGCCACAAAGGGACGTGGCTGAGCTCTTGGGGCCAGCCTTTTGGAAGAGACCCGCTGTGCTCTTTATGCTGTGAACAACTCCGAGAGACCATCGGTCACCACGCTTTGCCGAAGCCAGCTCTCGATTTATAGTGTGGCATTAGTTCCCTCTGTACCCTTTGGCATACCAATTATGTGGATGTTAATGTGGCATGCCCAACCCTCTGCATCCTCTGCTCACTCCGGAAGGAGGTTGAATCTCCACTGCAGGAGTGTGGTGGTGGCTGTCTGTTCCTCCTGGCTGGGGGTAAGGCAGGACATGACAGACTCAGTGACTTTGACCCTCTCTGACAGTCTGTTGTGATCATCTTTGAGGATGGTGAAGTCTGAGTTAAGTACCCCAATTCGTTGTTCGATGGCTAGCCTTGAGTCCCAGATTTCTTGGAGGATGAGACCCCGTTTATCTACTGGTTCGATCAATGAAGTAGGTGGGACACATTCTTCTATAGTCGTCTGGGAAGAACCTGCAGAAATTGGGGAAGGGTGCAGCACTGGTTCAGCAGGTTTGGTTTTGGTGCAGCTCATTGATGAATCAGGACAGGCAATGAGTTTGTGGAGAGATATAGCTGGAGGAAATAGTTTGTGTCAGCAGCCAGGTCAGAGGGGCCCGCTATTTTTTAATCTTAATGGGGCTGCAGCAGGGAGGGTTTTGGCCGGTCGTCTCTGGAAAGCGATCAGGGGAGGTTAGTGCTAACACCCAACTCCTCACCTATAAGGTGTCTTTGTCGGGGTCCACTCCTAGGGTGGTCAGCCAGGTGCTGGCTGAAAACTTCACTTAGTGAGACAAGACAGTGAGCAAGTTCAACAGTCAAATAGGGCTGAATGTAACCATAAGTCAGTAAGCGGTTGATCACCCCCAGGCTCGTTGTGATCTACATAGTGATAGACTGCAGAGGGCCCCAGCAGCAAAAAAAGAGGCTACTAAATTGTCAGGGCGGAGGCTATTCAACCACCGTCAGTGTGCCTCACGCCTGCTTCAGATTTATTTAATCAGGCCCAGGTCGTCAAGGCCCTGGACACTGAGAGGAGAGAAGAGCTGACCACAAAAGGGTGTGGGTGGGGCCCATGCGCCATCGGCCCCATGCCCTTCAGTGACCGGCTCAATCGTGCTCCGCATTTTACATGTCAGGGCCGCAGTCCCTGCTGAGGCTGAGCCCCTCCTCCCAGCAGCACCCACACAGCATTAGTTGAGCCTCTTGGTGCAGCACAGGCTCATGGGACTCAGGTTGGCCCCTGCGCCGTAAGGTAATTAGCACAGATCACTACGCTACGAGGCCCAGCCCCCTCCGGGCGGTTCACTCAACCTGGGTCCAGAGCACCTGGGATCACAACAGTTGGCCGTCCTCCTCATATCCGCCCAGCACGGGCCTGGACCTCTGACATTATCTTGGGTTGCCCTCCCGTAGGCACCCCGGAGGAAATGCCGGTATGGGCCAAGCTTGTGTCGCCTGGGGGCTCGGCCCAGGTTACTCGGGGTTCTTCCTCTCCTCCCCTCAGTTTTGTGGCAGTGTCTGCAGTTCACCACCACTCCCCACCACCGAGCCCCTGCGGCCAGACTCCAGGTGGGTCTGTGGGCCCAGGGGGCAGTGGGAAGTTGGGGGGTATGTGTTTAGGCACCACAGCAGCCGGGGATCTTGTCTCCCTCAGTGCCCCTCTGTATTTGGCAGGCCCTCAGTTCCGATGCCAGATCACCATGCGGCTGGGCCAAGCGGATGTTATGGCACCAGGTTCAGCAGCCAATGGCAGATTCGTTGATCTTTTATAGCAGCCTCAGTTGGGGAAGAGATGAAAGGCTGTAGGAGATCCAGATACCATATCATGCAACCAGATAGTAGTGGGTAGCCCAGCCGGGCCCAGGATCTCCCCTATCAAGCTGCCACCAATTTCAGTGCTTAACCACGCCCCCCTTCATTCAAGGTTAGTTAATTAATTAACACACATTTTACTGCATCCAAAATCTTTACTGTTATGTGGATATGTCATAACAGTAAATATCACCAATGGTAGATATAACAATAAAACGTCACAAAGATAGACTAAATAAATATATACCATTGCAATGCTACTACAGGATGCAATGCCTAAAATGAACAAGTCTACCCTAGATTAATGCTACAGACATACCACAAATTATCTTGGGAAATTTAAAACCCACATGGTGAATGAACCAAATAAAACAAGATTGATTTTGCACCGAGCTCGGTTTATGTCTTGTGATGAATCAATAAATTCCAGTTACAAATGTGGCTACCAGACCATAGATAAGATGCTACTGAGAAATAAATCAAGGATGCATCTGTCATGTAGCAAAGGGTTTAAGCTCCACTGCGGATTCTCATACCAAAGTTGTTTAGAAATGATCAAAGCCATTTCTGTCTTTCATCCTTCGTGCAATAAAGAATGAAGAGTAATTAAAGGTTAAATGAGCCAACCTTGGTGGTATGGGCTGTACATCTAAGATTCGGTAACCGGTAGAGCATCCCCAAAGTTTAGTGCCATATATTGCTGCAGCAATCGCTTTTCACCTGAATACTTGAAGGATTGGGCTAAGCCATTGACTAACAATCTTGTATCGCAGCATTGCATTAGAAGTTTGATTGAGTGTAACTGCAGTTTTTTTCTACATGTGTGTGGAAGCGCATACCTAGGTAGTCACAACTACTCAGGTACTCAAGGTGACATTTGCTCACAGACAGTTGTCTTCTACGGGGAGGGGTCAGGCACCAAACTTGTGTTTTAACTCAAGGAAATCAGGACTGCATTATCTACATGAAGTAAAATGGGAATTGTCATATTATATAATTTTGGGATATCACAATTGGATTCCCTTGGGAAAATCACACCATTAATTAGAAAAAAGTTAAATAATAGTGGCGTTAAAACTCATCTCTTGGTGAATACCTGACAGTATAACAAAATTCATGCGGCATTTCCCAGATGGTCCATAGCGGTCCTATGCAGTTGTTTCAAAATGAAGACCCTTCACGAGTGTATTCCATAATTTTGGGCTATTGATCAAATATAGAGGAATTTTTTTCACGCGAGCATACTTTACGCAGTCCGTACATAGCTGAATTTCCTGATCAACAGTTCATATTCCCTTCCTGAAGCTGACTTGTACATCTACTAGGATGCCTTTTGAGTTAATCCAGTATTCGGATAAGCAGGGCCTGGGCAAATATTTTGCTGGCTTCATCGAGCAGGGAGATTGGTCGGCATTTTGCTAGGTACCTACAAGTATGATTTTTATTCGGCAGGAGATTGATAGCTGAATGCTAGGACTGAGGTAAAACGATGAAGCCAATGCTGCAGTTTAAACCTTAGCTAAAATATGTGTCCATAATTCAAGTTCTGTACATTTAGAAGTTCGGAGGGATCAAGCCTGGGACTTTACTTGCTTCCTTATTTATAATGGCTCTCTACATATTTTAAATAACTAACATTGTAAATCAGACAGAAAAATGAGAAATATATTTTAAACCACAATGAAAACTGTCATAGATTGCACAATGTTAAAGACTCGGAACACTTGCAATATATAATACAAATAAATGAATAGGACATTTTTCATGAACTCGTTTGTTCCAGCAACTTGTGGGAGTAGACATAAAATCCTCTAATGTACATATTTAGCCTTCAGTATAGAAAAGTGAATGATTCTAAAGCTGTCTTCTCCAGCAGTCCCCCCCTCCCCCCAGTGCAAGCACATTCTGTGAGCTAGGTAAACATTCTACTTCTTTATTAGAACTATGTGATGTTCACAGGCAGCTCTAATGTGGAGAAGGCACAGTGATATGTGGATTGAAACTGTAATGAGTCTCCTGGGTAGACATCGACCAACGAGAAGCCAATCAAAATGCAGCATTTTGGTGGTATGTATATCTGTCTGATTTACAGTGGTCCATATTTTATAAGGCCACCCCTGAATTCCTGTAATGCATTGAGAATCTAAGCATACTTGAACATGTTTTTGTTAAGTGCATGCATTCCATAATGCAGTTTACAGCGTCTAGGAAATATAGATTAATGTACATAAAGGAATACACTAGTATAAAGTATACTGCTTTTTCATTAATTTTTTTATTGAAAACAACGAGCTGTGCTTGATGGGCCTCTGGATAGGCTCATAGTACTATAAACCCGAGTACTCATTAAACTAATGAAAAAGCGTACAAAACTGTTTTTAAACACTGGGTGGCTAGAGAGGGAACCCTCATAAAATAATAGATTTGAATTAGTGCAGTCAGGTTGGCATTGACTGCTGTGAACAGATCAGTTGCGGTGGACACAGCATTGACTGCTGTGCACGATGCAGGCGGTGTGCCAGAGGCTCCCATGCCCCCTGCGGACAGGACAACAGAGGATGCCAGCCCCAAGATCCCCAGGACCATCTCTCGGATTGGCCCCCAGCTTCTCCATCGGTGCCCAGAGCAGTCAGTTTGTCAGAGGCTCTTGGGCAAGGTGAGGACAGGGTAATAGGGGATGCCGGGATCTTTAGGTCTGTGAGAGCATCTGTCAGACTGTCCTATCCTTTCCACTCCCTCCATAGTCCATACAACAACTGCCATGTGTCTTGTCTCACCCTGCCCCTGCTCATCCCATGCCATCCAGCTTTCGCCTTTTCCATAAAACTTATTTTTTGCATAACATAATCATTTATTTGAATATACCATTTGCAGTACCCTCTTAGTTCCTCAGAGCCTCTGGTTTTGTAAGCAACTTAGAGAAATATTGAGATGCAAAATGCACCATTAGACCCACATTTCAAAAGAGTTTCCAAGGAAATAACCACCTCCCACTGCCCCCAAGCCCGTCGAACCCTCTAAAAGGAGGTCATGTTTGCTTTTTCACTTCACTCTGTCTGATTTTATAATTTGTAATCCTCATAATACCAACAAAAGGAGCTCTTCATGGGGTTCCTCCAATCTATCCAAGCCAAGTATAACTGTGACTGGCCCTTGGGGTAAGGCATATGGAGCGAAGGGAGATCTATCCCCTCAAGATATTACCATTCCCTGTTCCCTTCTCCTGTTCACAATTCATGGAAGACCCAATGTTACTTAGGAGGACAGGACCAATGGTACCTTGGCTTAATCATAGGACCAAGTTTTTACCTTTCTCTCCAATCCGACAGAGCAGCCCAGATCTTATTTTCACTCTTCTGATCGCAAGCTACATCTAATTCACTTGTATGGATAATGCTCTTTAAGCAATCAGCAAAATTTGGGGGAGTTTCAGATTTCCATACTCTACATATTTCCCTCCTCGCGAGGATTACCACATAAAACACAATCTTGGCAGCCAATGTATTCATAGCATAACCATATAGTAGGCCAAAAAAAATCATATTGAGACTTACTTCCATCTGTTGATTCAATAAATCTTCGAGAAACTCACATACCTCAGTCCAATATGGCTTGATTTTTGGACATTCCATAAACATGTGAATATCATTGGCTGCAGGATATTTACACCGAGCACAGGTGTATTCCTTTCCCGTAGCCTTAGATAATTTTTTTGGTGACCAATAGACTCTATAGGCAGTATAGAGATGATTCCTCCTGAGTGCGGCGGATTAAACTATTGCCTGCAACATAGAAAAAGAATCCGACCATATTTTAAAATTTTAATTTTCTCCACCTCTAGCTTCTTTGCCCCAGAGTCTTCTAGTCTCAAATTCCACATCCTCGCCAGATTCCAAGAGGGCCCAATACCAAAAGGAAACTTCTCTTTTCCATACACTCGTTTTGGAAACTAAGTCGGCCTTCCAGTTTGTATCGTCTTTGCCCCAAATCTGTGTTGCCCACCAAGATGACAGCTGATAAAACTTAAACCTGGTCAATGTCCCACAAGTTAAACTACTTAACGCCTCCCAGGTTAGTAACTTCGAATCCACTTGGAGGTCTCCCCAGAATCTTATACCTGCCCTCTTTAACGGTTGACAAAGTTGATCCTGGAGGCATTCAGGTGTACCTGGAGAGTCCCAGATTGGAGCCTGTGCTGCAAAGTATGGAATTCTCATTCTTTTCCTGATTTGTACCAAAGTCTTTAATGCTGCTCCCAGTATCTTTAATCTGACTTTCTTGTAGAACTTTGGATCTCCATACTTATAAAGAAAAAACTCCTGTCCATGCTCTACATCCTTTAACATTGCCTCAAACAATAGACCTAATGATGAAGAGTCCGTTTTATTGGCCAATATTCTAAAAAATGTTAAATGAAAAGCATAACAATAAATGAGTAAATCAGGTAGCGCTAATCCACCAACTTTAAGACCTCGTCTTAACTTTTTCCACGCTATCCTGGGGCTTTTTGTTGCCCAAATGAAGGAACCGATTTTCCCTTGTAATTTAGCGATATCCTCTACCTTAAAAGATAATGGAATAGAGTTAAATAAGAAGGTGATCTTTGGCAAGATTATCATTTTTACCAGGTTAACCCTCCCGTAGATGTTCAAAGGGAGGTTAGCCCACCGTGTAAATAAACCTGCAACCTCTTTAGAAACCCTCTTCCAGTTGACTTTGGGAATATCTTCTAAGTTCTGAACTAAATTTATGCCCAGATATCTCATTTGCCTCTTAGTTCCTAAACTACCTTTAACTTGATTCCATTCCATTATTTCTGTCTTTTCTTTCTTTATTTTATAGCCTGAAACTGCTCCGAACGTTTCAGCCTTTTCAAACAGCCTAGGTAAGGCTTTTGCAGGATTTGATGTGAACATAAGCAAATCATCCGCATCGAGGGCCAGTTTTAACTCTAACTGCCCAATTTTAAAATGAAGAATGCTTGAATCTACCCTAAGCCAGCATACAAACGGCTCGATATATAAATTAAACAGGAGAGGTGACAGGGGGCATCCCTGCCTAGTACCTCTTGTAATATTAAACCAGTCTGTCAGTGCACCATTCACTAAAATTTTAGCTTTTGGGTTGAAATACAGAGGCTTCACAGCCTGAACAAAATTTTTAGGAAAGCCAAACTTATATAATGTCTCCCAAAGATATGCCCAATTTACCTGATCAAAAGCCTTTGCGGCATCTATTGCAACTATTGTAAGGGGGAGCTTCTTTATTTCCGCTATATCAATTGCACCCATTACCTGGAAAGTGAGCTCATTTAGTTGCCTCCCCGGTATGAATCCTCTCTGGTCAGGATGGATTATAGTCTTGATATATTTAGCCAGTCTTGTTGCAAAGATGCCTGCAAAGATCTTCTGATCAGAATTTAACAGGGATATTGGCCTGTAGGACTCAATCTTCTGAGGATCCTTATTGGGTTTTATAATCAGGGACACAGTCGCCTCAGCCCAAGAACTTGGGGTACATTCCCCTTCGAGATATACTTTATTAAAAAGATTTTTTAAGACTGGTACCACCTTATCTAACATTCCTAAATATACCTCGATAGGAAGCCCATCGGGGCCAGCTGCTTTACCCCTGGCCATTTTTTTACATTGTGCCCTGACCTCCTCCTCTGTTATATTTGCTTGCAGAAATAATTTGTACTCTTCAGTCAACTGAGGGAGAGTTATTTGATTTAACCATGCCTTAGCTCTCTCAGGGCCTATTCAATATCCTCCTTATATAAATCATTCATAAAAGATCTTGCCTCTTCCCAAATTTCATCCTCATCGAATAATAGTACCCCTGTCTTTCTATGGGTTAAGCTCTTTATCCAGCTCCTTGCCCTGCCTGCCCTAGCCTTCCATGCTAAGAGGGAGCTACATTTCTCGCCATATGCGAAATGCTGGAGCTTACTAACTTTCCACCTGTTAATGAGTTTCTTATCCAGATTGGCCTGATATTCTGCCTGTAAACCTTCCAACTCTTTTTCCAAGCATAGGATCGAATCCTGGGACACCAGGGACACCAGGGACGCCTTCTGTAAGTTCAACTCTTTTTCCTTTATCTTCTTCATCAGCTCCACTTCTCCTTTTTTATACTTTTCCTCTTATTAATCATACTTGAGGAAAGTAACCCTCTTAAATAGGCTTTAAAAGCCTCCCAAACTATCTGGACATATGCTGTACCGATGTTAAACTTAAAGTAATCGTCGATTTTTTCCCCCAATTCCAACATCACTGACTCATCCAATAGTGTGGTCCTATCGAGCGTTCACCTTCTCTGGGGTTCTTTTTGCTTAAACCCCAAAGTCATCTCTACAGCTGAATGATCTGATAAGATTGCAGGAATATGCAGTAGTGACTCAACTGCCGATGACAACCCCTGATCCACAAGAAACTCTGTCTCATTTTATGAAGGCATGTTCGAACTGCCACAGTTAAAGTTCACCAGCTGCCATTAGCAAATAATATTCCATCTTTTTTACATTAAAGACTTTGAAGGACCACTTTTTTATATTTTTGCGTTAAAACTCGATGGAAATAATGCTTGTCGCTATCTCATGCTTCTGTACTCTTTACCTTAGTGTCTGGAAAAAATGTGTATGTTTTTAATAATTTCAGTCATGATGGTGTCTTCAAGCAGGTAAAACATATGAGGGAGGTTTTTCACTTGCAGAAAAGTCATACTTCAAGCATTCAAACATGCACTAGCCATTGCAAAATGTATCGATAGGTGTTTCTGTAGAGGCTTCAAGGGCACTAGGATTTTGCAAGGGAGCCCGGCAAAGAGCCCTTACCTTACTGCAATGTCCTGTAAGGTCTAAGTAATGCCCATCTGCTAAGAGTCCCACAGGTTCAGATTGTTACATGAATGGTGGAAGAACTGTCAGTTCCTAAGTTACATAACCCCGGAATTAACTTCTGTTAGGTCTTCTGGTAGCCTCATCATTGGAGACCATGAAAGATGAAAGGCAATCACTTTTGATACCCTAGAGTCTCTCCTAGGTCAGTCTACCTCTAGCTCTTAGAGACCCATTGTTTGGTTTAGTGCATGCCTGCAATGTGTAAGCACCTTACACCAATCAGGCAGTCACCTTACCACAGGCAAGCCCAATAAAATCGATATCTTGTGACAAACGTGCAGAAGAAAGTTTGAGTGAGGCATCACGGTTTTCGTATTCTTCTGGCAAGCAATTTCACGAGGTTGGAGGCTTGAGACTAGAGGCTGAGAATTAAGAATTCCCACTACGTGGTGACATGGCCGTGACCATCTATGTGTGTGCTTACACACAAGCACTCACACAGAGGTCCAACAAAACTCTGCAATAGTGGTGGGAGGCACTGGAGTCTGTAGACACAAGCATTACAGAGACTTGAGGACAGCTATTGGCTCCTGTGATGATGGCATGGAAAACAATCTTAGAATATACCTACTGTGTTTTACTGAAGAGTACCACGGCCGATGTATTCAATATTTCTAATGGAGCGCCAATCGTTTATTGGCCTACACTCTTTTGCAGATGCAAATTATATCATAATGTAGTGCAATTGTACCAGTAGAGGTATATAAACTAAGCCTGGGTGGCGTTCGCGGAGTTCTGCCATGTGGAACTCCACAAAGTACAAGAAAAACTCTGCCGCGCTACGCGGAGCTCCGCAAGTGGCGGAGTGCATTGGATAAATGCTGTTTGCTGTGATTTTCAGTGCCGGGTGCTTGTCAGCACTGTGCAATCATCGCAAAAGGCACCATGCACAGTGCAAGAGTGTTTTAAGATATATAATGCTGCCTTGCCCACAAGAGTTTAGCTTATCCATTAGATGTATATAATTAATAACCTATAGTTATACAGTTAGTTTGTAAACATGACATATCATTGCTACATGCAATATAACCTGATTACCCGACTAATAAATAAGGTCTTTTGTGAGCCCTGCCTCTCCTTACTCACAGAATGTAAGAAGTAGCAATTGTTTTATTTGACCCTCACTGAAACCAACCTCTGGAATCTAGTTCTGAAAACCTTTGCCTTCTATTACATTGAATATTTCAAAATGATTCTCATCCAGCAGACTAATTAGTCCAACATTATGGCTGATGTATATATCAAATAATTTTCCTTCTGGTTAGTTTTTATATGTATTCCATCTATAGTCCATTCCCCCATGCTCAACTTCAACTTAGTTCCGAGCCTCCTCCCTGCATCTTCCTGCGCAGTCATCCTGCTATTGCCCCCCTCATCCTTCTCATTCTCGACACCTCCCTCCTCTTCTTCACATCCCTGCTCATTCTAAGGTCTACATTATCCAAGACTTTTTGATTTTAATAATAATACCTACTTATGCACTTATCTTTTGTAGTGTCAATCACTTTTACTTCCACCGACCACAGCATACATCATGGGGCAAATGGTAAGTTTCTGTGTGAGTGTGTTGTAAATTGCCGGCGATTGGATTAGCATTAGCGGAATCCATCTCATATTTAGAGGCTATCTTGTCCATTTTGTGGAATCCATTTGTATTTCTGGCAGCCATTTTGTCTGCCATGTGCTCACCAAGAGCTGTTTCCTTCTTCACTGTTGTTTACCCTTGTGTTCTGTTTAAAGGATTGGCTATACTTAGACTCTGCTACTCTGCACATGCGCAGAAGAGTCTAACTGTCCATGCATCTGTTTTTAGTCTGTAGCTGTCAGGTTGTTTCTACCAGAGTCAGCAACTGCTAGTTCCTCCTTTACTGTTGACTGTGCATTTCTGTATGACCATCCATGTGCATAACTCTTCTCATGTATACTTGTACCGCCTTTTTTCAGCCCCTGAGTGGGTATAAAAGGACCATGCTCTTTCTGTTCAGTGTGCTACTTCACTCAATACCGAAGGGTGCTGTTTGAATGTAGTTCCACCTCATGAGGTTTATTAAACTTTGTATTTTCTATTCCAGTTTCTGTGCCAACTTCTTCCTATTGGTCTGAGGACTCTGTGCAGAGAAGGGCGAACCCCTTGCACTGGTAGGCCTAGCTGAGGCCCACTTCTACAAAATTGGCGCCCAACCAGTGGGGCTCATCGGCGACTCGGATGCCCAAAGGATTGGTCGCCACGAAGGATTGGAATCTCGCTCTGGACGCGATCGCTGCCCGATGAGACCCGAGTCTTGGCAACCACGGCGTTTTTCCTTTCTTTCTGATCTGACCATCCAGGTGGTGCCGGTCCTCGACTGAGATCTCTTCTGTTGATCCGCCGTGCAGTGACCATTTGGTCGATTTTAGAACTTGGCAGTTGGAACCTGGACACCAAGTGATTGGTAAGTGTCCTTCTGCGGCGCTTGCTGTTGGTTTTGATGCCTGGGATTGGTAAGGTAGTTTAGTAACACTTACTGTGGCTTTTGGATTGCGCATTTTGTGTTGGCCAACTTGGTTTGTTATGATATATATATATAAGTTGCAACCTATATAGGCAGGTAATGAGGAGAATTTTCTCTATCTGAATTGATTTGAACGGCACATCGTACTAAAGGTACCTTAAGTGCTACTTTGATTATAATACTGCATATTCTGCATGTGAGAAGTTGGCCTGATGTATGATGTCACTAGTTCTAGTGTACACCTTATATCAGTCCAAATACCCTTATGGTGATTGGTTGTAAAGTCAACCTTATAGACCAGCTATCCTAGTGGTAGCATGGACAAGAGCAGTCTTAGGCTAAACTCTGAATGGCATGTGAAGCCAGCTGTGATACCATATATAATCCCTTGAATACCAAATGAAAGGACACCACAAAAGATATATATATAAAATAAAGTGTATTTATTCTAAGCAAACCCTCAGCACTCTTTATGAGATTAGAGGTAAGTACAACACAGTCTTATTTAAGCATACCTTAATTCACACAGGTAAGTAATACAGTTAGGCCCTAGGGGCCACGCAAACCATATACTAAGTAAGTGGTATAAGAACCACTGTCACGGAAATAGAATAGGCCTAGGCCTAGGGAATCGCTGGGGCTACACTACACTAGCGTTAGTTAGGAAGTGGGAGGCCCACGGGATTCGTATGCAGAGTGGAAACACTCACGCGTAATGCGTAAAAGTCAATAGCAATAGTACAGTTTAGAAAACGGTAGATTTAGGACACTTCCGGAGTACCTAGGAAGTTGAGACTTGAAAACTAGACACTAGGATAGTCACTATCCTGATGAGCACCGGAGTACCCAAGTTACCTAGCCCACAGGCCGCGGGTGCATAGGGGTGAAGATGCGTCGTTTTCGTCGTCGACTCCTATGGATGCCTGAAGAAAGATGCTGACAGGCAGTCAGTGAAGAGTGTCCGGTGGATCCCAAGGCTGGGATCAAGAAGAGAAGAAACCTGCAAGCAGAAGGGACAGAGTCAAGGTCACTAGCCAGTGACCACGTGGAACCAGGAAGGAACCAGGCGATGTCGTGAAGATTGCAGGTGAAGGTGAAGCTTGTCGCTGCAGCCAGGAGGACCAGGAAGCGTTGAGGATGACCAGGACCAGGAGGCGAGCTGTCCCACGAAGGCTCTTGCTGTCGGCGGCGTCGAAGTTGGACTAGGACTCACCAAGCCTTGGCAAGCGGAACCCACGAAGAACGGAGGACTTGCTTCTGGTTCAGACCAGGAAGGTCTGGGGTGCTTCTTCTTTGCAGAGAAGCGGGAGCCAGTCTGGAGGAGCCCAACCAGCACAGAAGATTTCAGGGTGCGTCGTCACAAAGGCCACTAGCCAGCGGGCAAGCAACCGGACAGACGCGGCAAGCAGGAAAATGCTGAAGGGCCCCACGCAGGACTCGTGGAGTGTGGGGGGCTGATCTTCGGTGCAGATGGTGCTTGGGGTTGGGGCTTCTCAATCCCCGGTGCACAACTTCGAGGGTACCTCAGAAGCTGCGCTTTAAGTTACTAGCCACTTTTTCCAGGTAGCCGGTCCCACGTCGCTCGTCGCCTCCACGGATCTCAGCTCTGCTGTAGATGTGGATCAGGGTCGGAGAAGTCTGGAAGTCAAGGCTCTGGTCAGGCTCTGCAGTCGGTTCCTCGTAGAACGTGGGCAAAGCAAAGGGTAGTCTCTTGATGGTGCCTGTTTGCACAGGGTAGCCACTCCTTGGCTACAAGGGAGATTCTTCAGTCTTCTTCTTTCGTCGAATGTCGAAGGTCCAGAGTTTCTGTTCAGTTTTGCAGGTTCAGGATAATCTAAAGTCTTGAGGCCCAACTCCCACTCTTATACTAATCTGGGGGGCTGGGATACCTGCTAGGTCACGCCTTATGGGTGGGACCTGGGAGGGGGTGGTTACACCCACTTCCCTTTATCCAGTTTCGCGCCAGAGCTGGGGCTGGAGTGCCCCAGCGCCAGTTTGAACTGGACTATGCAAGGAACACCTTGTGTGCCCCAGGCATGTCTCATTCCTTTCAGCCCACCCTGCCCCAATACACTAAAGGCTGTCTGGGGAGGTGCTAGCACCTCCCCAAGCAGGAAACCTATTGTCCAGGCCTCCCTGGCTGGGATCACTCCCAGCAGCAGGAGGTCAGACTTGTGTCTGTGGCAGCAGCATCCATTTCGTGATGCTGAGGCTTTGGTTAGAGTTAAACAGCAAAGTAGGATTTTAACATGTCTCTCCCTCTAGAAGGGAGGAATAATATCCTCATCACCAGAAATGGTATGGGGGTATTATTCCAAAGTGTTAGACACCTTACACGACATGTTTTGATAAAGCCAAACCATAGTTACCATAACCATTTAAGATTATAAGGCACTTTAAGAGTATATGGTAGGCTATATCATAGAACAGCTATAAGGACATGGTTCCGAAAGCTGCAGACAGGCTCAGCTCATGCTAGAGCACCATCTCACATGTTACCAAGCACTCTGCCTCCAGGATTGTTAAGGCCTGCCATAGGAGTGACTGATAGGTACACATGTGTCTATATATAAGGGTAGATATAGGCATACTATATCTAAGCAAGGGGTGATTACACGACCTTGCCCCAGCTGAGTGATCAGCCAGTTGTGTCTGATTGGAAGGCCAGACCAGGGGTGGCATAATACATGCTGCAGCCCCTGGGAGGCCTAGGGTACACCTATGCCCTGGGTACCTAGGGTACACTGTACAGGGTCCAATAAGGTGATCCTTACCAATTGGGAATGTACCTAGGGTACATGGAGTCCATTTTAAAGAGAGAGCAGACAGCCTGAGACCCTGAATGGCAGGATCTCAGGCCAACTAAGTCGAAAAACCAGCTAGACACTAGGCAAAAAGTTGGGGGTAACCATAGTCAGATATCCACCTTCCTACACAACCCCCCCTCCCCCCAAACGAAAGGAGATAAGGCTGGCCTTGACAAGGTAAGCCTCTATTGCCTAAGTGGCCATATAAGGAAGAACCAGCACTGGCATGGTTACCCCCTGTCTCATGGTCCACTAAGCAATCCCTCATCCTAAAGGTATCATAGGGTCTCCACCATAGGGAATCTCTACCTTGGGTGTGTCTTTGCAAAGTAAAAGGCTGGTGTTGAGATGGAGTACTGAAGTGAGTGTCCTCAAAGTGAGGCCTCAGCTTCCTCCAATCATCCTCCACCATGGATGCCTTTCTTTCTTTAACTGAGTTGCACTGTGCTCTCAGGGTCAGCCTCTGGCTACCTAAAGCTGGAGGCTGGGTCCCTTTTGTGGGCTTACTGGAGGGACAGGTCAGGTTTGGGGCCCTAAGGTCCCAGGTTTGCCTGTGCCCAACAGAATCCCTCTGGGGGAGGTCCCTAACTACCTGTAAAGGGGATCCCTCAGGAATGTTTTTACCCATCACCTGGCTAGGGCTACTAGCCAGGCAATCCTCATTCTTTTGATTGGGGGGTTCTTGTGGACAGGGGCCCTCTTGGGGTCCACTGGCCTCCCTGCCCTCTGCAGCCCTGGGCTGACTGAGGCAGGGTAGAGAGAGGCAGGCTACCTGCACCAGACTGGGTCCCACCTTGGAAGGGGCCACTGACATCAGAGGCTCTGCCAGGCCAGGCCTGGCTACCTCTGGGGCAGTTCCTTCACAAGGGGTGAGGTCAGATCCCTGAGGAGGCTGACCTTTTCCTAATGTCTGGGGAGAGGGAGACTTTTCTTCCTCCCCACTACTCTCTGTTTGTGTGGAGTGATCCATAGTTTCAGGCTTCACTACCCCTAAGTCAGTCTGAGTATGGGCTGTGACCATTACAGCCTTGCCAACCTTTTCAGGAAGGCACTCAGTTTGTGTTTGAGCTGTGACTGTCACAGCTCTGCCAATCTCTACAGGGAAGTCTGTCTTTGCCTGGGCTGTGGCTACCACTGCCCTTCCAACCTTTCCAGGGAGGAAATCTACTTGGACAGGGGTTGTGGCTGGCACAACCCCACTACCCTTTTGTGAAAGGCCTACCATTTTAGAATGGGTGTCTTGTTCAACTTCAGCCCAAGCTGAGAGTTCTAAGTCATTCCCCAGTAAGCAGTCCACAGGCAAGGTTGGAGACACTGCCACCCTTTTAGGGCCAGTGACCCCTCCCCAGCTGAGACATACCTCTGCCATGGGGTGACTGTTCTGTTTGCCATCAATGTTAGTTACCTGGTATGAGAAACCAGGCAAAAGCTGCTCAGAGGGAACTAGCCTATGGGCCACCATAGTGATGCTAGCTCCAGTGTCTCTGTAGGCCTCAGCTTTTCTACCATTGATGTAGGGTTCCTGTCTGTACCTACCCAAAGTGTTGGGACAGGCAGTGAAGTTGGCAAACCCCATGCCACCATCACAGACAAGAGTAGCTGCTGTAGGGGAATTGGCTAAGCCAGGATCCCCCTGTGTTCCCCAAGAAAACCCAACCAAATTTTTGGGGGCACTCCCACCACCTGGGGGATTACTGCTGACAGTAATAGGTGGTGTGACAGGAGTAGTTGGAGGAACAGTTTTGTTTTTAGCCTGTGGGCAACTGCTGTCAGTTTTCCAATGCCCAGGTGTTTTACACACATGGCAGTAAGGCTTTTTAACTGTGGTAGAGGAGGGAGCTTGAGACCCACCACCCTGTGTGGAGTTTTGGGGCCCTGAGGAAGATTTCTCTTTTGTTTTATCCCCACCCTTCTCTTGAGGCTTGGTGGTATCTTTCTTTTGGTCACCACCCTGATTTTTAGGCCTAATCCTGGTCCTGACCCATTTATCTGCCCTCTTTCCCAATTCTTGGGGAGAGGTCAAATCTGAGTCTACCAGGTGTTGATGGAGAAGCTGGTTCTGACAATTACTAAGGATTTGCTCCCTCATAATCAAGTTGTACAATCCTGTATAGTCCTGCACCTTGCTGCCAGTTAACCAACCTTCCAAAGCCTTAGTGGCACAATCCACAAAATCAGACCAGTCCTGTGTCTGTGTCTTCTGGGTGTCTCTGAACAACAACCTATATTGCTCAGTGGTTAAGCCAAACCCATCTATCAGAGCACTCTTCAGGACTTTGTAATTGTTTGCATCCTCATCACTGACTGTGAGGAGCTTGTCTCTACCTTTGTCAGAAAAGGAGAGCCACAAGATAGCTGCCCACTGACTCTGGGGAACCTGCTGTACTTTGCAGGCCCTCTCCAAAGCAGTCATCCACTTGTGGATGTCATCCCCATTCTGATATGGGGGGACTATCTTGCTTAGGTTTCTATGGTCATAAGACCTATCCCTATCTCTAGGAATGTTGCTGCCACCAGTGGGTTCTAACCCACTTAACTTTTGTTCTCTAGCCAGAGCAAGCTTCTCTTTGGCAAGGGCAAGTTCTTCCCTCTGAATCCTCAGATTAGCTTCCCTCATTCTGGCTGCATGCTCCTTTCTCTCAGGTGAAGTCATTCCCCTGTGAGAGGAAGCATTAGAGATGTTAGAGACATGGGAGTGGATGGATTCCCTTGAAGGGGATCTGTCCCTCCTGCTTCTCTGTGTAAGCCTACTTGGGGGTCTGTAAGGGGGGACCCCATGCAAACTCCCATGTAAGCTTAGGTTAGCCTGGCTAAGTCTTCCTACTTGGCCCTGGCTGTCTACCTCTTCATCTGAAGTCTCCTCTGACTCCTCTGTGGTGGGTAGACCCTCCTCTGTGCCTAGGGCACCTGCCTGAGATGCCTTAAGAATGTCATACTCCTCTAGGAGTTGTCTTAACTGAAGGAGGGTAGGGTTTGCACCCTGTTTTATTCCTCTGGAGGTACACAAGTGTCTCATCTCCTGGAATGTTAAGGTATCATATCTAGAGGGGGTCTTTTGCAGACCTGATCCTCCTGAGAGAGCATCCACTTGATCTCCTCTCAGAGACATGATCTAGTGAGGGTGTGGTGTGTGCACCTACCTACACTAGTTGTTTCTACTAAACCTCTCTAGTAGTTGTAGTCAGGGTGTGTTACTCCCTTCAACCTACAACTACAAAGTCCAGTAGGACTTAAGTATTATAATCTATGTTATATGTACCTAGACAATATCTGTGTGATCTTTCAATTTAGTATCTTAAGATTACAATGGTATTACAACAGCAAGCTCAGATCCCAACCGCTGCTCACCAATGTGAGAAGTTGGCCTGATGTATGATGTCACTAGTTCTAGAGTACACCTTATATCAGTCCAAATACCCTTATGGTGATTGGTTGTAAAGTCAACCTTATAGACCAGCTATCCTAGTGGTAGCATGGACAAGAGCAGTCTTAGGCTAAACTCTGAATGGCATGTGAAGCCAGCTGTGATACCATATATAATCCCTTGAATACCAAATGAAAGGACACCACAACAGATATATATATAAAATAAAGTGTATTTATTCTAAGCAAACCCTCAGCACTCTTTATGAGATTAGAGGTAAGTACAACACAGTCTTATTTAAGCATACCTTAATTCACACAGGTAAGTAATACAGTTAGGCCCTAGGGGCCACGCAAACCATATACTAAGTAAGTGGTATAAGAACCACTGTCACAGAAATAGAATAGGCCTAGGCCTAGGGAATCGCTGGGGCTACACTACACTAGCGTTAGTTAGGAAGTGGGAGGCCCACGGGATTCGTATGCAGAGTGGAAACACTCACGCGTAATGCGTAAAAGTCAATAGCAATAGTACAGTTTAGAAAACGGTAGATTTAGGACACTTCCGGAGTACCTAGGAAGTTGAGACTTGAAAACTAGACACTAGGATAGTCACTATCCTGATGAGCACCGGAGTACCCAAGTTACCTAGCCCACAGGCCGCGGGTGCATAGGGGTGAAGATGCGTCGTTTTCGTCGTCGACTCCTATGGATGCCTGAAGAAAGATGCTGACAGGCAGTCAGTGAAGAGTGTCCGGTGGATCCCAAGGCTGGGATCAAGAAGAGAAGAAACCTGCAAGCAGAAGGGACAGAGTCAAGGTCACTAGCCAGTGACCACGTGGAACCAGGAAGGAACCAGGCGATGTCGTGAAGATTGCAGGTGAAGGTGAAGCTTGTCGCTGCAGCCAGGAGGACCAGGAAGCGTCGAGGACGACCAGGACCAGGAGGCGAGCTGTCCCACGAAGGCTCTTGCTGTCGGCGGCGTCGAAGTTGGACTAGGACTCACCAAGCCTTGGCAAGCGGAACCCACGAAGAACGGAGGACTTGCTTCTGGTTCAGACCAGGAAGGTCTGGGGTGCTTCTTCTTTGCAGAGAAGCGGGAGCCAGTCTGGAGGAGCCAAACCAGCGCAGAAGATTTCAGGGTGCATCGTCACAAAGGCCACTAGCCAGCGGGCAAGCAACCGGACAGACGCGGCAAGCAGGAAAATGCTGAAGGGCCCCACGCAGGACTCGTGGAGTGTGGGGGGCTGATCTTCGGTGCAGATGGTGCTTGGGGTTGGGGCTTCTCAATCCCCGGTGCACAACTTCGAGGGTACCTCAGAAGCTGCGCTTTAAGTTACTAGCCACTTTTTCCAGGTAGCCGGTCCCACGTCGCTCGTCGCCTCCACGGATCTCAGCTCTGCTGTAGATGTGGATCAGGGTCGGAGAAGTCTGGAAGTCAAGGCTCTGGTCAGGCTCTGCAGTCGGTTCCTCGTAGAACGTGGGCAAAGCAAAGGGTAGTCTCTTGATGGTGCCTGTTTGCACAGGGTAGCCACTCCTTGGCTACAAGGGAGATTCTTCAGTCTTCTTCTTTCGTCGAATGTCGAAGGTCCAGAGTTTCTGTTCAGTTTTGCAGGTTCAGGATAATCTAAAGTCTTGAGGCCCAACTCCCACTCTTATACTAATCTGGGGGGCTGGGATACCTGCTAGGTCACGCCTTATGGGTGGGACCTGGGAGGGGGTGGTTACACCCACTTCCCTTTGTCCAGTTTCGCGCCAGAGCTGGGGCTGGAGTGCCCCAGCGCCGGTTTGAACTGGACTATGCAAGGAACACCTTGTGTGCCCCAGGCATGTCTCATTCCTTTCAGCCCACCCTGCCCCAATACACTAAAGGCTGTCTGGGGAGGTGCTAGCACCTCCCCAAGCAGGAAACCTATTGTCCAGGCCTCCCTGGCTGGGATCACTCCCAGCAGCAGGAGGTCAGACTTGTGTCTGTGGCAGCAGCATCCATTTCGTGATGCTGAGGCTTTGGTTAGAGTTAAACAGCAAAGTAGGATTTTAACATGTCTCTCCCTCTAGAAGGGAGGAATAATATCCTCATCACCAGAAATGGTATGGGGGTATTATTCCAAAGTGTTAGACACCTTACACGACATGTTTTGATAAAGCCAAACCATAGTTACCATAACCGTTTAAGATTATAAGGCACTTTAAGAGTATATGGTAGGCTATATCATAGAACAGCTATAAGGACATGGTTCCGAAAGCTGCAGACAGGCTCAGCTCATGCTAGAGCACCATCTCACATGTTACCAAGCACTCTGCCTCCAGGATTGTTAAGGCCTGCCATAGGAGTGACTGATAGGTACACATGTGTCTATATATAAGGGTAGATATAGGCATACTATATCTAAGCAAGGGGTGATTACACGACCTTGCCCCAGCTGAGTGATCAGCCAGTTGTGTCTGATTGGAAGGCCAGACCAGGGGTGGCATAATACATGCTGCAGCCCCTGGGAGGCCTAGGGTACACCTATGCCCTGGGTACCTAGGGTACACTGTACAGGGTCCAATAAGGTGATCCTTACCAATTGGGAATGTACCTAGGGTACATGGAGTCCATTTTAAAGAGAGAGCAGACAGCCTGAGACCCTGAATGGCAGGATCTCAGGCCAACTAAGTCGAAAAACCAGCTAGACACTAGGCAAAAAGTTGGGGGTAACCATAGTCAGATATCCACCTTCCTACACTGCACTATTTTTGGCATGCCTGTTTTTAGCACACTTCGTAGGATGTGTTGCTTTTGTAGTGGTACCAATTTGATAATTGATGGAGCACAACCGGCCCCCCCAGAGGGGACGCCTAATAGGGATATGTATATTAAGTATGGTCTTTCTTCTATAATGTACAGCACATTATTAAATAAATACACTCGTAAGGATCCTGAGTTGCGTTGGCCTGTGCATGGGTCATTTGATTTACGAAAGATTGAGTATGTGGAACAATGTATGTTTAAGAGAAAGGCTAGGCAAGATATGTTTGATTGTGTACGAATGTGGGAGAAAGAAGTGCGTGAACGAGTGAAGCGTGAACAAGCCTTGATTGAAAAAGAACAGCGAAAGAACATTTATGCGAAAGCACTAGAGTTGAAAAATAAAGAAATAAAAGAGTTAAAAGAGAGAGAAGATAGGGAGCTCAATTTACAGGTAACTGGCCAATACGCTGTTCGGCGGCCCCTTTATCCTATACTTAATAAACCACAAGATGATTCCTTATTATTAGATCGTCCTCCACCTCCGTATACTGTTCCTTCTGCCCCTCATGAGTCAGATGAGGACTCTAGTTCGGAGGAATATAAGACACGAGAAACTCGTTCTATGTTGACCACTGCGCGTTCGTCCCAGCTCCGATCTGCTGCTCGTAAAGCAGCTCGTAGCATTGCCCCTGCCTTTGAACTTCTAGATAGTATGAAAGGGTGGCATGAAAGGGAGCAGCTGTATTTTACTGAGGTGTTTGCCGCAGAGGTCCTTGAGCTGTTTAGGAAATATTCTGAGGAGTTAGAGCCCGATGATGTAGCAGTTAATTGTAAGCAAATGCGTGATGATCTTTTTGTTTTCCCCCAGGTGAATGATACAATCAGGCGTTTGGTTAAACTGCGTGTTGATGCAGTCCGTTTGCGAGAGGAGAAAAAGGCTGCAGACGTAGCTGCACAGACATCTCAGACTGGCATGGCACAAGCTTCTATCTCCGGAACAGATAAGACTATGATAGTTCATGCGAAACCTATGCGGGAGGCCGCGCCTTTGTATGTTCCTCCTAAAGGACAGGGTACAAGTGATGATAAGGCCTCTATTGATGCAAAGGGTTATTTTATTTATAATTGGGTTTACACTCCTTGGAATAGGACGGATGTTATGGCACTTAAAACTGCATTGCCTGATCCGCGGAAAAATCCAGCCGCTTTTTATGAGGAAGTTGAGGGTGCTATTAGCTCTTGCACTATGACTTTGCCTGATATTGATTTATTTTTCGGATTGATATTACCACCTGATATGTGGAGAACTGTACGTAAAATTGATGATCGTGCAGCTTTTGGGGCGTTATGGAAAGACTTAGAACAAATGGATGTAGAAAGGGAACCCTCACGAAAGCCATGTCAGTTAATTTTAAATCTTCCCGCAGCTATATTAGTTAAGTTAAAAACGATTATTCCCCCTAAAAAGATAGATTGGACTGTTTTAGCATCTTGTAAGCAAAAGGCAGATGAATCGGTTTCTGATTTCTTTACACGCTTTGAAGAAGCATTCCACGATTTTAGTGGCCAGTCATTGACAGATGACACAGGCAGACATCTGTTTGTCGATAAATATGTCGCAAACCTGTTGCCAGGAATAGCTAGTCGCCTAAAAGCCAGTGAGAGTTCATGGACTACCTCTTCCCCAGTTTCTCTCTTGACTATGGCTCAGTATTATGAACGCCAGGAATTAGAAGCAAAGGGTAATGAGGATAAGAAGACTAAAGAATTAGAAACGAAGGTTATGTTGGCTCAGGCTTATGGTCCGCCTTTTAGAGGTAGTGATAGAGGTGGACGTGGATCTTATGGTTCGTCTTTCCCTTCTTATACTCGTTCAAATTTGTCTGCTGACCAGTGCGCGTACTGTAAGAAATTTGGGCACTGGGCTTCCGATTGTCCAGCACTGCGTGCTCAGCAGTATCCACGTGGTAGGCGACAAATGAGGAACCATCCAGGATATTCAGGGCCTAGAGGAAGCACAGGTGATCGTGCTAGGTTTGATGCTAATATACGTGGGCAGGATGGGTTTAACACTTTTGATAGAAGGAACCAATATCAAATGTCTGACTATGTGCCATCTGATCTTCAAGATTCTGCTCATGCATAGGATTGCCTAGGATGGGGTAAGGAATCCGTTGAAGTTCCAGTAGATCAGAGGGGTCCCTATGTTACAGCACATGTTTTGGGCTCCACTGATCAGTTTCTGGTTGATACAGGAGCTACTCATAGCGCCTTGTCTAAACAATTGGTTCCAAGGGCTCCCCTGTCTGGCTTAACCGTTACATCGATAGGCTTCGATGGAACCCCCTCCCTTAGCCCACTGTCACAACCGCTTGCATTCCATGTGGATAAATTTACTGCTCCGTGTCCATTTTTGCTTTCCCCAAATACACCAGACAATATTGTAGGTCTTGATATGCTCAAGTATTTCAGGGCTACGATACGATGTTCTCCAGAAGGTGTACGTGTTATCTTGAGTGACAACCATCCTGTGATGGAGAGAGCTTGTCTTGTTAAAGAGGATATTGCATTAGCTTCACTCCCTAGTACATTGTGGGCTACTTCAAACACTGATGTAGGGCAAATGGTTATTCCACCAGTACACATTAGTGTCAAGGAGGGCGCTGTGCTGCCACGTTTGCCTCAATATAAAATTTCACAGGAAGGTGAAGAAGCACTCATACGTATTGTCCATGATCTCATTGAAGTGGGGGTTGTTGAGGAAGTTCCTTACAATGTTTGTAACAGTCCGATTCTTCCTATTCTGAAAAAAGATACTGACACTAGGGTTTACAGATTCATTATTGATTTACGAGAAGTTAACAAGATTGTAGTACTACAATACCCCGTGGTTTCTGACATAACGACACTTCTTACTTTGGTTCCCCCGACAGCGACTACATTCTCTGTGATAGACTTGAAGAATGCTTTCTTTTCGATCCCTATTCATCCTGATAGCCGATATTTGTTTGGTTTCACTTTGAATAATCGATCGTATAGATTCTGTAGAGTTCCTCAAGGCTATACTGAGAGTCCTAGTATTTACAGTCAAGCATTAAAACGACAACTTGATTCTTTTGTTTTGCCTGAAGGAGTGGCTCTCATACAATATATCGATGACATCTTGTTGGCAGCCGACACCCCTGAGCAGTGTGAAAAATGTACTTTGTCCTTGCTGTCTTTTCTTGCTTCCCATCATCACAAAGTATCACGAAAGAAATTGCAATATTGTAGACCGAAGGTAACCTACTTAGGTCACCTTCTGTCTAAGGAGGGACGCGCACTTACACCAGATCGCATTCAAGCTATTTTAGACACACCAGTGCCCCGTACTCAGAAAGATGTCCGTGCATTCATTGGTCTTACTTCTTTTTGTAGGCAATGGATATTAGGATTTTCGCACATTGTTAAACCCTTGCTAGCACTTTTGACTAAAGATACTCCAATGCCCCTCCCATGGACAGATGAATGTGAGACTGCTTTCCAACAGTTACGACAAGCTCTTTGTTCTGCACCAGTGTTAGGTACTCCAGATTATACGAAGCCTTTTACATTATATGTACACGAGAAAGATGGATGCGCATTGTCAGTTTTAGTGCAGACACACGGTGACAAACAGCGTCCCTGTGCATATTTTTCAGCAGTACTTGATCCTGTTGCTCGTGCGTTACCTGGATGCTTCCGTTCAGTTGCAGCAACAGCTGTGTCAATACGTCAGAGTGAAGGGATAGTTTTGTCACATAAGCTGTTGGTGCTAGTACCCCATGCTGTTGATGCCCTTTTAAATCAGACAAAGACGCAGCATTTAACTAGTGCTCGTCTGACAGGATACGAATTGACATTGCTGGCCCCTCACATTACACTAAAGAGATGTGCGATACTAAACCCAGCCACTTTGTTGCCATATCCGGTGACTCAGTCTCAGTCACAGGAGTCTCATGATTGTATATTCCTTACCGAGGAACAGACAAAGGGTCGTGTCGATTTGCAAGACACGCCCCTTTCAAGTGTTGATGGGGAACTATGGGTTGATGGGTCCTGTTTGAAGTTACCAGATGGTACAACGTCAGCTGCATATGCAATTACAACACTTCAGACAGTAGTTGAGACAGCTCGTATTCCACAGAAGTCAGCTCAAGCAGCTGAGCTAATAGCTTTGACATGAGCGTGTGAACTTAGTACTGACTTATTTGTGAACATTTATACAGACAGCCGCTATGCTTTCGGAGTGGCTCATGATTTTGGGCTACTCTGGAAGGAGAGGGGCTTTCTTACATCCCACGGGGTGCAAATAATGCATGGAGAATTAGTACATAATCTCTTGACTGCTTTAACATACCCGAAGAGGATAGCAATTGTTAAATGTAGCGCACATAAGAAAATAATTGATAAGATAGGACAAGGCAATGCTTTTGCAGACCAAACAGCCCGTGAAACTGCCATGCAGCGAAGCACCACGTCTATGTACGTAGTGAAGTCACAGGCTGAACGCTGGCATGATACCAGACAGGAAGTGCTAGATATGCAGAGATCTGCTTCTGCAGAAGAAATTGAGCAATGGTCTAAGGAGGGAACATTGGATGATGAGGGCTGTTGGAGGAAAAAAGAGATGAGCAAGTGGAGATTGCCGACAGCCTATTTACAACCTATGATTCATATGGCACATGGGCCGGCACATGTTGGAGCCTCCTCGATAACGAAACTGCTCACGCAAGTTTGGGAGCATCCAGAAATTGCCGGCACAGCTAAAAAGATGGTGCAGTCTTGTCTGATTTGTCTTCAGCATAATCCTGGTAAAGGGACACAAACTCCTACAGGAGGGTTTGCTACGCCAACCGCACCTTTTGAAGTTTTGCAAATGGATTACATTCAGCTTGAGCGCTGTAATAACTTAAAGTATGTTTTGGTAGTGGTATGTGCCTTTAGTAAATGGATAGAGGCATACCCTACGAAGGACCATACAGCTCTCACTACAGCAAAGGTAATTTTGAAGGAATTTTTCCCTAGATTTGGTGTTTGTAAACTTATATGGAGTGATAACAGACCCCATTTTATTGGGCAAGTTGTTGAATATGTCCTGAAGGGGTTGGGGATAAAGCAGAAGTTCCACGCTGCTTTCCATCCACAATCAGCAGGGTTAGTGGAAAGGTATAACGCCACACTTAAATTGAAACTGGCAAAAATACTAGCCTCCACATCCTTGAATTGGCCAGACGCATTACCTTTGGCACTGTTGTCCATTAGATCAGTGCCACATTCGCGGTCTGGTCTTACACCTTATGAAGTGGTATTTGGGAGGCCTATGAACATTTTGGGAATTCCTAAACCACGTCCCATACGTGATGTGCCATGTGTATTGATG
Organism: Triturus cristatus; assembly: GCF_964204655.1. Classification (NCBI taxonomy): domain Eukaryota; kingdom Metazoa; phylum Chordata; class Amphibia; order Caudata; family Salamandridae; genus Triturus; species Triturus cristatus. The sequence goes on along the minus strand of NC_140581.1, from coordinate 433,857,718 downwards.
AGTGACTACCTATCACAATTGACTGACAGTTTGGTCTCTATTCATCAACAGGTTCGAGGAGCTCTTCCTGATAGGTCTGCAGGTGAAGGCCATGGACTTCGGCCTGGAGACCAGGTGATGATCCGATCGTTCCAGAGGTCGAGCAGCTTGGAACCGAGGTGGCGCGGCCCGGAGCAGGTGCTCCTTTCAACTAGAACTGCGGTTCGAGTGACGAACAGGAGGAACTGGGTGCACTCCACCCATTGCAAGAAAGTGCCGTCCACCTTGGTGGATCCTGTTGCTTTGATCGACCATCGGGACATCCTGGATACAGAGAAAGGCCAAGCCATATCACCTGACGAACCTGAGGAAGTCTTCCCGGACCACACAATTCCTGGAGTATCCCGATACCAACTGAGACAACGGAAAGAGCCTGCATCATCGAAATAGACTGGTTGAGCAACCTCCCTGGGTTAGTGAAACGGAATGCCGATGTGGCAAGGGGGGGGGATCAGTTCTGTATAGTGTAGCGACACCCATCTTGACCCTTGGTGAAGAAATCAACGGCTGCCCAGGGATCAGAGCTCCAACGATTGTTTTCAACAATAAGCTGATCATATCCACAATGAGATCAACTGTTGCTAAGAGAAAGATCATTTGTGCTATAGGGTTTGTTGTTGCTATGGTGGCTGTAGCAGTAATAACCTGGTTCGTTGAGAAAGTGGCTCCTGCTCGGGAACTTTTGACCGCCACTACTCCAGTATCAGTTGAACACCACTACTTTACGCTTCCCTACCATGAGCAGAAGCATCGACAATCCTACTTAAATAATACCTTTATCCAGATGTTGCATCATACTCATAATGCCACAAATACTACCAACTGTTGGGTGTGTGGGATGATACCTGCACATCAAAAGAAAGGAGGAACACCTTTTATTCCTCTTCCCTTTTCTCATAATGGTTCTTGTCAAGCTTGGTATGCGCTTTTGTTTGCATCTGGAAGACGCACAGTCGGCGGGCTTCTTTTTCGCCTCAATAACGTATGCTATCAAGATAAAGATGGTTATCCTCAAGCCAAAGGGACCAAATGGGAATGGGAAGAGTATCAACCGGACAATATTTCAACGCCATATATCTTCACAAATATGAGAACTTTTACCAGTAATAAACAATTTGTGATTTCTGTTACTAGAGCTAAAGCAGATTTATGTGTAAGCAGTATTGGAAGAATGCCAGTGGGGAAAAGCGAATGTACTGTAATTCTGTCTATTGAAGGTATAAACAATAGCACTTTCATAGCCTCACACAATACTTATTTTATCTGTGGTAGCCACGGATATTATCAATTACCTGCTGGGTGGTCAGGCGTGTGCTAAGTGTCCTTTCTATTGCCCCCTGTGTTTGTGGCACCTGCATCATATCACCGAGACCTTAAATTATTTAACAATATCTCTAGAAATAGATACAAGAGGACAATAAGTACTGACGAAGTAGACCAAACTGATACCACTCTGCAACAATATGTCGATTTTAATTTAGGTTTGTTCTCCTTTGTGGGTGCTGCATTAAACAGTAGGAAAGTAAGACGATTAACTAGAGTTGTGGAAGCTGTTACCAATCAGACAGCTATGGCACTTGGGAACATTATGGAGGAGCTGCAAATTGCAAGGATTGTAGCTCTCCAGAACCGAATGGTCCTAGATGTGGTTCTGGCTGATCGAGGTGGTGCATGTCGCATCATCGGTAGCAGCTGTTGTGTATTCATACCGGATCACTCGCCTTCAGTATATGACGCAATATCAAAGCTGCATAAGATTGCTGCAGAAATTCATCCAGAGACTGGTACTTGGACTCTGGCTGGATGGTTTAAGACTCTCGTTTCTGCTTGGGGCTGGAAGTTAATAACTATCCTGTGTATAATTATTTCGATACTTTTTACATGCTGTGTATGTATCCAATGTGGTCCAATGCTTTGCTCTATTTGCATTTCTGTCTGTATACCTGCCAAAAGGAATATTGCAGAGACAAAGGCCCAACAAATGTTGAATAAAGAAGTGGCCGAAATAATGCTGATAGATGTACGGGATGCATATTTAGATTACCCCAGAGGAACAGATGTCTTCAGCTAATGCTAGAAGGGTCGTCTGTTGTAAATTGCCGGCGATTGGATTAGCATTAGTGGAATCCATCTCATATTTAGAGGCTATCTTGTCCATTTTGTGGAATCCATTTGTATTTCTGGCAGCCATTTTGCCTGCCATGTGCTCACCAAGAGCTGTTTCCTTCTTCACTGTTGTTTACCCTTGTGTTCTGTTTAAAGGACTGGCTATACTTAGACTCTGCTACTCTGCACATGCGCAGAAGAGTCTAACTGTCCATGCATCTGTTTTTAGTCTGTAGCGGTCAGGTTGTTTCTACCAGAGTCAGCAACTGCTAGCTCCTCCTTTACTGTTGACTGTGCATTTCTGTATGACCATCTATGTGCATAACTCTTCTCATGTATACTTGTACCGCCTTTTTTCAGCCCCTGAGTGGGTATAAAAGGACCATGCTCTTTCTGTTCAGTGTGCTACTTCACTCAATACCGAAGGGTGCTGTTTGAATGTAGTTCCACCTCATGAGAGGTTTATTAAACTTTGTATTTTCTATTCCAGTTTCTGTGCAACTTCTTCCTATTGGTCTGAGGACTCTGTGCAGAGAAGGGCGAACCCCTTGCACTGGTAGGCCTAGCTGAGGCCCACTTCTACAAGTGACTACATTCTGCCCAAGCACAATGTTGTTTACCACACAAAATAGTCCCTTTCAGTCCCAGGGAATAGTGGACCAACGTGTTTCCGTTAGTGTCGCCCATCTTTGAATGGACTTTAAAATAACTCAGAGATGGCTGTCAGCGAATACACATGTGTGTATATGCACACACATAGGTATCTGTCTTTGAACAGGCTTCAGGACAATTCAAAGATGGCCACATTAACACATAAAAGAAAGCCATCTTTGAATGTTTTTACATTTGTAAAAACATTCAGAGCTGGACACCAGGGCATATGGGTGCATACACACGCAAAGATGGCCATCTTTAAGCATTTCTTTAAAAAAGTAAAAAGCATTCAAAGATGGCCATCTGTATGTTTGCATATGTGCGTAAACACACAAGGGTAGCCATCTTTCAATGGTGTTAGTAAATATGTATTACAAAAATCACTCCAGGATGGCAAGCAGGCAGGCTGGAGCTTCACGGTGACGCTCCCTGTGAGCTGTCCATGTTGTCGTACTCGCGTGCGCTGTGCTGAATTACCAGGGGGTATATAATTCAGCACAGCGCACGCGAGTAAAGGATTGTCATGATTAAAACAAACAGCACGAGCAGATTTTGCTATCGGTTTGGGCAGTTTTCAAGGTAACATCGACTGAATCATTTAGTTCAGCGCCACGGGTTGGGGGAATCATATAGAAGATTTCTTTAAGCAGAGGATGTGTTTGGGTTTAAAAATATGGAGTTTTATTTATTTCACAGTTTAGTTGTTTTTGCCACAATAGTATGCTCACGTCGGGCGGGATAAGGTACCATTTCGTTCATTGTTGATTATTTGTGTGGTATAAGGGGGGATAATTTGTTGTTTTACAAGATTGTGTCTTATAGAGTGGTTGTCCCAGGATTGGTTTGCTGAGTTGTTTCTTTTACTTTATCGTACAGATCCCTGACGAAGAGCCACATTGGCTCGAAATGCATTGGATACGAATGTACATGCCTATTTCATGAAATGATTGATCTCAACCTGAACGTGTAGTTGTTTGAAGCCTGGATGGGCCTACAGCGCATGAGAAGATTTGAATAAAATGTTTGAGCGCAATCTTGCTGTCTCCGCAGTGATTATATGAAATGATCACAAGTCTTGAAAAAATTAAGCGTTAAATATCTGGCATCGTGTGATGAGTATGGATTACCTGGATGAATTGTTATATTGGAGGGACTGTTATCCCGCATTTGCAGTGCGACAGTTTGGAGCATTAAGAAATGCTCCAGTTTGGATTACTTCAACTTTCTAAATGTGGCATTTTCAAAATTGAACCAAAAATCCAACTTCACCATAAAAGAGGATTTTTTTATTACAATTCCAAAAACACCAAACATGAACTGGTTACCTGTTTTCATTTTGAAATTACAGCTTATTAAATGTAATAAGTTAACTCCAGTGTTATCGTATGTGAGAGGTAGGCCATACAGTGGTGAAAAAGGAATTTAAGAGATTTTCACTACCAGGACATGTAAAACTTAAATGTACATGTAACACTATTTAAATACACTGCATCCTGCCCTCTGGATTGTCTAGGGCCTACCCTAGGAGTAATATTATAGGTGCTAAAAATAAAGGTTTAGACCTGGCAAGTGGTTTATTTTGTCAGCTTGAAATGGCAATTTAAACTGCACACATAGGCTGCAATGACTGGCCTAAGATATGATTTAGGGGCTACTTGAGTGGGTGGCACAATCAGTCTCACTAACAGCATTTAATTTACATGCCCTGGGTACATGTAGTACCACTTCACTAGGGACTTATATGTAAATTAAATATGCCAATAAATTAAATCTGCCATTTCTACCATGTTTAAAGAAGAGAGCAGAAGGACCTTAACGCTGGTTAGCAGTGGTAAAGTGCACAGAGTCCTCAGGCCAGCAAAAACAAGATAAGCAAAATTAGGAGGGGTGATGACAAAACATTCGGGGAAAAGCCACCCTAAGGCTGACAGGTCTAACAAAGGCTGTCTTTCTTAATGCTGCCAAAGCCTGTGCTTCTGCTGAATGACTGTACCTTATAACAGTGCTTGAGGGTATTGAGTCCGGTCGAGATATTGTGAAATAAGTAGATCTGCTCTATATAAACTCAAAGGACAGAATTAGAGTCAATAACCAGTTGTTGCCCCTATCCCATTAGGCAGGGGAGCAAAGCAGATACACCATCTTTCACCAATCCTTTTTCCTCTACTATTAGAGCCCCTTGCATGTATCATCAGGCAACATCACTACCAAAAGCAAATCCAGGTATTAACACATAGGTTTATAATCTCTCTTTACGTTGATGATATCCTGCTAATATTTAAAGACCCAGATAACAACCTGACCCCTGTTGTCGCAGAAATCATAGCATTCAGGAATTGGTCAGGCTTACAAATCAGCGGGAATAAATTGCTCATTAAGCCATTGACAACAACCTGTACTTAACTAATCTGGAGATCCCACTGCAATAACAGACCAAACCTATTTGTTATTTAGGTATTTTGTTTCATCAGCATTATGATATTGTATTTTGGAAATTATGGGAAATGTATCTAAAAACTAGAGCAACAGGTGGAAGGTTGCAAAAAATGTCTCATTACGAAAGCAGGAAAGGTGGCCCTCACGAAGATGGTGGACCTTCCCAGACTACTGTATCTGTTCCAGAATATCCTGCTCCTCCTTTCCTGAGTTGTTTTCACATGCCTCAGGACTATCATAATACGACAGGCATGGGCTGGCCATCCGCCTGGATTAGCATGGGTTAAGCTGCAACTTCCATATGGTAATGGGGGATTTACTGCCCACAATTTTGCTTTGTACTATTTGGTAGTGCAGGCGCAATATGCCTATTATTGGGCACGTGATGCACATCAACTCCCTCACTGCGATCTCAAAGTGGGACTGGCTTGTCCGATTCCACTGCACTCTGTAATACTGATACAAAGCCTGTGCCCCTTTGTTGATATCCACACAATAAAACTCGCTAACTGGTTTTGGGCCAGGCTAATAAAGAGCACACTGACATGTATTCCCTATACATTCCACATTTACGCAACCCACACCTAGCTCTGACCCCTGAACTAGGAATGATCTGGAATCTACAGACTAGAGGTCTGCTCACTATGGTAGCCTTGTTCGTGAACACAAGTTTCCCCGCCTTTGATGTGTTTGTGGGCTAGATCAGCCCAAATCTATGCACATACTATTGTACATTAGATTCTGTAGCTTCCTTAGAGCCATCTATCCCTCCTTTCAGGCTGAAACCCTAAATGGCTACATTTGACCCCATAAGCTGATAACAAGAATGTATATCTGTTCCATCCAGATACTCTTTATTATACAGTTAATTAAAACTGTAACATACAAACATCTCATCAATACTTAATTAAAACAAGAAAAATTTAAAAGCACATTATAAAAGCAAGCAGTCAAGATTAATAACAGTTCCCAAGCAGCAATTCTAATTAATGGCAAGGATGTTAAATGAAACCATTTAGAGCCAGAAGAGAAGTGTGAGGTGCAAAAGGCAATATCAGAATGTCCTAGGGTTTGTTGCAGTTGCCAATACCTAGCTTTCAGCAAAGTCCTTTTGTTCAGTGGCAATATAAGAAGGGACTTGAGAATGCTTCAACAGCTCTTAGTGAGCTATCTGTGTAAGTGTGTTGTTGGGCCCTGCAAGATGATCCGTTTTGACCCCCTGGGTGCGGTCTCATGTTTCTTTAGCTGTGAGCTGTGTGCAATGTGGTTAAAATACTGTTAATAAACTTCCCAGCCCTTGCAAGAACTTGAGCGGAGTTGTTGCTAAAGCACAAATCAGATGCTTCCCTGCAGTGCCTCAGCAGCTTGTCCCGATAGACTGGGAGCAGTAGCCGATGACGGTCATGAGCAAGGCGAGGACAACAGCATAGCAGGTGTAGCCAAGACTCATCTGGGTAGTTACAAAGCCTACACGTTAGCTGTTCATTCCTTCGAGCCCAAAGAGGATTATTCCTCCTAATTCAAGGCTCAGAGAGGCCTGGGACCTTGAGTTGGGCTATGTTATCCCAGATACACACTGGACCTACTCTTGTGGACAAACTAAGAAGCCTCATCATATGGCCAACACCGCCTCCTCCAGACTATGTACCTCCACAGACGTATTATACCCAAAAGCCCATGGTCAGATTTGGCTTGACAACAGACAGCTGGAGGTGCAGGTCCCCTGACACAGACTTTTTGCATATAGCATGGGGGTGTCAATAGATTCAAGCATACTGGTCTAAACTGAGTCAAGAACTTAACAAGATGATCTCTGCTGAGTTAAAATTGACGCGACTGACCATCCTCTTAAGATCTTTTAAAGATGTCCCTAACCCCCACACACCATTCTTGGCACTGACTCTTCTGGTGGGAAAGCGTAGATTGGCTATCAGTAGGAGGAAGAGCCCTCCCGCAGATATGCCCAGTGGCTGCAAGACCTAACCACTTGTTCTAATATTTCTGATTTATATGGCATACTGCTGCTGCACACCTCCTGCTTTAGAGACATTTGGGAGCTGCTTTGCCTGTGCCTGCTGACCTCACAGGCTCCACCCTGACTCCGCATGAGTAACCCTTATTAGCTACTGTTGTACAGATTACAGTTGTATGTCATCGATCCAAGGGACAGTATTAATATCATTTGCATATCAATGTCTTAATTTTCTTTGTCAGAATAGCACACCATGCACTCACGTTAATGATGGCATGTTTGTGATGGATGTGCATGCCGATTGGTGCATTTACACCGAATTTAAATAAAGCGGAAGCAGGATGAATGCAAACAAAGAATTTTATTCTCCAAGAGGATGACCCACGACGGGAGAACAACCCAGAGGGCCAGGATTTTCCAGCAACTGACTGGCAGATTGCTTGGAAAATCCAACTCTAGACAAACATTAAAGGCAAAGTAAAAGACATCAGACATTACCACAGTAAATGTTACAATATGGCATAATCAAATATGGTATGGAAGATACCACAATCATCAAGCATTAATATAACAAAATGGCACCTTTGCTCAACCCTGATTAAAAAGACAACAGACCAATCTAATGAATCCATTAAAAAAACAAAGAAACCAATGAGCCAGGACTGCTGAAGCATCATTCTGCAGCCTTTTGCCAGTACTGTTCAGCAGCGATGACCCCTTTGAATCAAACATTTTTCACATCCGGGCAGCCACCAACCACCTTACCAAACGTATTATCGTTTTTTCCCAGATTCCCCACCTTACAATTAATTCTGACATTTCAGACTTCTGAACCGGATGCAATTTCAAAGTCTTAGCTTCCAATCTACATATAGCATCCCGCCAGATGTCAAATTTGAAACCATACATCAACACCTCCAGCTGGTTTACAAAAAGGTGCCACAAATGTCTCAACTGCACCTACATGGGTCAATATTTTGGGCTGCCCAGCTCTGTCAGTGATGTAGAGCATGAATGGGATGAGTGGATGTCTGAGAACATTGCTGTCCAATGACATTACATTTTCTAAAACCTACGTTTGTCTCATGATGAGGGATACGTTGGTCCCATGCTCTGCTCAGGATCTAAGGACTCCATTGGACTAGTGAGAAGCTTCATTGCAGGGCAAGGCCAGCAGCATGATTATAGTGGGCAAGAAGAGCTTCAGAAGACCCATGGGCTTAGTCCTAGCCAGGGGGAAATCAATGACACATTGCCTCACACTTTGTATACAGTCAGCAACAGTGGGTCCACTCATGCCAAGTCCAGAAAATGCAACGCCAACTGCAGGGGAGGACCATTTCATATACGTAGAGTTGAGCCTTTAACTGAAGCTATATTTCCAGGCAATATAGGGTCTCACAAAGTCAAAGTGCCCTCTAGTCAAGCTGAGTTGAAATTTCCCTGTCATGAAAGGAATCTGCGATAGCAGGAGTGTCTACCTCTTTGAAGTAGCTCCAAGTTAACCCTCTAAGCGGTTCTCTGGCAGGAACTTATGGCCCAGATTGCAGGTTTATGAATTCTGATCCTTGTGCAAGCAAAGTTTGCATAGACTTCTGAGGTGTGTAATAATGATCACATCCTTGCTGTTTTCCACGTATTGATGTCTTAGGTCAAACCTATTGAAATTTATCAGACGAAAAAGCCTGGAAAAAAGCAAAGCGAAACATGTGGAATTTGGTGAGTTATACACCAATTCTGCACGTTACACCTCATTTACAAGTTGAAATCCCAAAATAGGAGGCATTTGCCAAAGCTGATGAATACCTCAAACTGGTGTGATGGCAATTACTATGTGCGACAATTACCGCCACCTTATTCAGCACAAGTTGTAATCAGGAACTATGTGTCCCACCACACACCCTCAAGAAAAGGGACCAGCAAGAAGAAGTGGGAAATATGCCCAGATGACAGCTTTACTGGATGCACCTCTGCACTACAAAAACTACAAATTAGCAGCTAGGGCTTGCTCCAACGGGTTTGTGGGGAAGTCCTTTAGTGGAACCAGGGGTGTCAAGACAAATGGATGTTTCTTCTCTCGGGGCACACCCAGAGCGTGACCCTAAAGATTCTTCAAACTGTTGAGTAAAAATGAAAAACAAAAGTTTGGAGACAAAAGCAAAACATTGTGGGGACAACGGCTGCAACCCTTCCACTTATTCCACATTATTAGCCACTTAAGATATGCCTCATGCCTTATGAGAAGCGTTGTTCATCAGCATAGCACTAGACTCTCCTGGCAAAGGTGGTGAAGCCAAATTGAACCCCCTGCATTTAAAATGATGGAACCAACTCCATGGTCTTTTTAAGAAATCATGATTGGTTAGTGAAAGTGGAATTGAGTTCCAATAAAGTATGACCGGGAATGTTAGAGTACCCAAAAAAGGTGTCCCGGAACTCCAAATTCAAATTAATTCAATGCATGATACTACATAGAGCCTACCTCAAGCCACACCGCCTGCAACTTATTTTTCCCAACACAAAACACTACTGCCCTAGATGCAAATTAGCTGAAGCTGATCGCCTACATATGCTGTGGTCATGCCCGGTACTTTCTGAATGTTGGAATAAGATACTAACGAGCCTTAAATCGGCGACAGGTCTACCCCTATGGGAAACAGCTGGATGCTGCTTAATGGATATGACTCGGCACCCGAAAACACAGAAAGTACAGCTACGCTTTGAAGATCTAGCACTGTTAATAGCGAAACGCTGCATAACAATGTGGTGGAAGTCAGGCAGGTCTCCCACTGAGTACACTTGGCACGGTGAAGTGGTGCGCTGGGGAAGTGCAGAAAGTGCTGCTATAAGGCGAGAAGAAGCCCGGGGCCCCCGCAAAAGGCCTATTTCAATTTGAATGGGACCATATAATGGAAGCATTTAAGTCACTAGAGCCTACACCTGTTCCCACCGCGCAAGTGGAGTAGACACGATCATTAGCCCAGTTATCAGCACACATAAGAATAGTCACGCTGCACATCAGCACCACATAAACACGGGCTGCACTTACAAGGAAAACTGGAAAAACGTTGTGGAACTGCATGACAATAATGTGTATCGAGTTGGGGTCAGTAGTGGTGGGATGGTTGGGGTGAGGGAGGGGAAGTTAAATGAGTTTTAGGACTACTGTTAATTAAGGGTGGGCGGACAACTCCGTTCCGCCCACGAAATGTGCGGAGATTTGCCCTTCCGCCTTCCGCGATAATAGACAGAGAAACAGGGCAAATCACCGCACACTCTGGGCATAACGAAAGTTGTCCGCCCGCAGTATTAAATACATAAAAAAATAAATGTTTAAATAACCTTTCCTTATCGGTGGCGTCCCTGGGCTTCAAACCTCTTCCAGCGCGTCTTCTTCTGAGGATTGCGCATGTGCGGGAGCCCGCGCATGCGCATTCCTGCCGAGGAATGTGCATGCGCGTGCTCCCGCACATGTGCAGTTCTCAGAAGAAGACGCGCTGGAAGAGCTTTGAAGCCCGGGGACGCCGCCGATAAGGTAAGGTTTTTAAACATTTATTTTTTTATGTATTTAATACTGTGGGCGGGAGGCGGGCGGGAGGCGGGATTTGCATAAGGTAACTATGCGGAGAGTGCGGAGATTGGTTGCATCTCCGTGCCTCTCTGCGTAGATCCCTTACGCACATTATGCCCACCCTTAATGTTAATGCATTTGCCTTTGTACCTGGGCGACATGCTACAATTGCTAACGAGTTATCTGGTCAATATATAATGCGTTACAAGATTGCTCTGCTTGATGATCTATATTTCGGATTGTAGTGTAATTGCACTGCATGCCTGTAGTGAGGGAACCAACATTCTACTACATCATCAATGAATGCAAACATTCCACAAGGTGACAACAGTGGATGAGCAAGGAAGAAGAGAGACAGTCACTACAATGCCACTATAAAACATGCATCATATACTTGGAATGCCATGTGATGCAACGCTTGTATTACATACAAAACCTGGAAAAAACCCATAAAGTGTGTTTAAAAAAAAAAGTGGAATTGAGTTTTGCTTTGTTTCCTTGTTTGGTAAAAACAATTCCCTATGGTTAAAAACTTGTTTACCTCTCAAAACTTGAAGCGGCTATTGCTTTGAGTGCCAGGTGAATGTTGGGTGCACTGTACATGCACATGAAGCGATTCAGTACCATTTCTAGTTGCCTGGTGTTTTTGTCCCAACATGGTGGGTTACTCCGTATTAGAGCTGAAGGTACAGACAAGGAAGGGTAAGTATATATTGTATAATTAATTAAACTCATTACAATTGGTTCTTTTGTAAAGTATAAAATGCTTTAAACAAATAGCAACGTTTGTTATAAAAAGAAATCTTACAAAAAACTTTAAAACTCAGCACAAAATACATTAGACATGTATGGCCTTCCCGGCTTAAGTGGGTGCAAAGGGGGCGGCTTGAAGTTTGTTAGCGACAATTGGCATAAACCTTTTTAAAAAATTCTCATCAGACCGCATTTCGACATTTCCAAATATTTAAAAAGAGGAACCTCAGTCTTAACAGATATCTGCTGTCTGTGGTCAGAAATGTACATATGCACAAGATGTGCATCAGCAGACTCTTCGGCCTGGCCACAAAAATGCCAGCTGGATTCATATCACCATTTGAATGACAGTGGCGCAAGTCTTTGTGGAGGGTCGGCACAAATCTAAATCTAAGTATTCAGGAAAGGTTACCTTTCATTAAATTTATATGTGCTGCCAACCATCCAAGAATGTTTCCTTGACTCCACATGAGTTAAATCCTTATAGAAAGAGAGAAGTTTAGCTGGCTTTATTAACAGCTGCTTTTTATGGAACCCCAAATCCAGTCCCAGGATGCTTATTTCTGGTCCAGGGAAGACCTGGCCTGGCAGTTCCGGCTGAACTGTTCCCATGGGGAGCAGGGTCAAGACTGATTTGCATATGGTTGGCTCTAAACTGGAATGTGGTAGCGAGCAACAAAAATATGGATTTAGCCCAGATCTGTGACTAGGGGTGAATATTTGATTTGTTCAGCCTTCCGTCCATCGTTTGTTTGCTGGAAATTTTCACCCGCAAGGGGATAGGTATGCCCAGAGGTGGGTCCCAAACCAGCGCAGCGTGGGGGAAGATTTAACAGGAGCCTGCATGCCAGATTCTAAGTCATTTGTATACATTATTTTGATTTTTACGGAGGCCACTATACAATGAGTTGTACTAATCAATGCATGTTAAACAACTGCTTACAGCACCGACTGATCGGAATTGAGTCGGAGTAATGGGTTTATGTTGTGTAACATGAAGATAATAGACGCAGGAGAAGGTAATGACATTCGATTTGCTTCACAAAAGTCAGGGAAGCATCCAGGATGGCTCCCAGAGTCCTTGCTGAGCAGCTGGAGAAGGAGCTGCACCTAACATAGATGCCACCTGGTGTAGGACCAGATGAGAGAGGTGCAACCAACAGCTGCAGCTCGGTTTTGCCTCCACTGAGCGTAAGGAAATGTGTTACCCTCCTAATGGTCAGTGCTGACAAACAAGCAAATAAGCCGGATGATACTTATATCTGTGTAACATCTGCATAAGATACGAGGAAGAAACTGCATTTTATAACTAAATGGCGTATGCTTCAGTAAGCACCAGAAAACATCCAACGTGAAGCAAGCTTGCATACCCAAACGAGCCTTGCAAATGCATCACCCACTCCATGTGTGATCAAAGACTGCAGGCAACTTGCTCCTCTCAGACAAAACTATCATTGACAAGCCCATGCCCCAAAGACCTAAAGCCACTCTCTCCTACAAATGTCCAAGCGCTCTCAGAATTCTAAGCGCACCTTTAACGAATTTATTTTGAAGCATCACTCCACGTCCAGCAATTGACATTGCATCCGGGTAAAAATCCTATTGCTGGATCACAACAACAACGTAAGCACATAGAACCAGGGTGGCTGTTTCTCGCATCACGTGCGATTGTGCACCTTTTTAGCCTGAATTGAATCCTCACGGGCGCCTATCGCAATAAAAAAACACAGTGCAAAAAAAAAAAGCCAGATCGGCATTTCGCGTAACTTTCTTTGCTTGCTTTTTCTGGTAATGCTGTAATTTCTGTCAAGGAAATTATGTGAAATGCACTCAGGCCTAATATTTATAGGCACGAATGTAGAATCAGAGCGTTGCAGTCTCAGAGCCATCGTAACCATGTATGAAGCTAAGAGAGTTGAATATGCCTGCCCTGCACCAGCAGGGTTGGCCGTGCTGGTACCTGCGCGCCGGGAGCACCGCCATGTTCAGCACCTTGACATTTAACAGAGCGCGTGAGATGACTCAGTGTGACATGGCGCGCGGTTCAGGTGATGTGTTATCTCCCTCTCGAGTTTGCTTTTGTGCTCCGAGGTCGCAGCCTTCGATTTGCGGCTGGTTTTGCCCGTGCACATTCGCCACACAGGAGCATCCTTATTGCAGAACTATTTCATTTATTTATCTGATTTTTTCTTTTTTGCTTTTGCTACATACGCCACGCCCATCTCCTGGCAATGAGTTATCCTTCCCAGTAAACTGACCTTTTCAAATGAATATGATTACAAACTCTTCCAGCGTAGGATGGAACAGAGTGTACTCCACAGTTCCAGTCCTGCACCAGTCGATTCTACGTGTACGATGTTGCCATATAGAATGAGTTTCATTGCAGATGTTGTTCTGATGGCCTTTTGGTGTAATTCAGCTTTACGCATCCTTAATGGGATGTTTTCTCTGTTTGACACTGCGGCTATGCGTAACGACGTGATGGCGCTGGAGTCATATTGTGTTCTCATTTTGGTTTTATTTATTCTCTACGCTGCAGATGTTTACGGCCACATTGCTGTTGCTGACTGAAAGCACACGAGAATCAAAGTCACGGAAAATGCTGATTTGCGGAACCACAATCTTCCTCTACAAGTCCCTCACCTTTCCTAGAGGCGCACACGTGTAGGGCATAATTATATGTTACAACCAGCTTGTTTTTACATAACAAATTTGATGTGAACACGTTTTGTATTGTGCGGAATATTTGTTATGCATTTGACATTATGCGATAAGAGCTCACCCCTATTTACTAACAATTATTGAGGCCTATTCAGAAAAGGAAATTTACTCTTGCAAATGTACTCATGCGTAAATATTCTCCTGCACATAGGTGTAAATCGTTTGTGCTATTTAGCATGTTCAGGTATATATTTACACTTAAGTGTAGATTTACATGTCTCCGCCCCTTAGTATATGGGGTGGAAGTACCTAAAACGGAATTTACAAGTGCAAGCTTATTACTAGTACCTTTTCCCACATAGGTGGAACTCTTCACCACCTCCCTAAGGGAAAGTACAGTGGAAATGATGAAAGTTTATTACGTTTTTTAAAACATATATTTCTTTATGTAAAATGTAGTTGTAAGATTATTTCAAATAATTATTTTTAACTTTGAACGAATAAAATAAAATGTCAGCACGTTACCACTGCAACATAATTTCTTATTAAATCATTTAAATATAGAAATCTATTTTATGGCTGTTATTTAAAAAAAAATCCCAATCTCACTAGCATTGTTATATTTAAGGAATATATAGTACATTTATTTTAAATGGATGTATTTAATTAATCTACATTCTTTTTTATTTTTTAATAATAAAAAATTAAATATAGCCTAATGTTTGTCAGAGAGAGCGAGAGACAGAGAGAGAAAGAAAGAGAGGGATTAAAAAGTCAAAATAATTATTTTTTTCCTTTGGGTTGTTATTTTAATGTCTGGTGCTAGTTTTCCTCCAAGGCTGAGCTTGAGTACATTTACAACTGCTTTGTAACCTTTAGGGCTGAATCAACTTTAGAATTGTAGTGTGTGAATAGCAATGATCCAACTCCGGTGGGTTGGGTGAATGTATGTATTAGCATGTCCCACCCTACATCACCCTAAATCCCTCCTATTTTGGGTAATTATTCCTTTTCTCTTCCACTCCCCCTGGTCTCTCACCCACTTAAACCTAAATTATAGACTTATGTGTCCAGAGAACTCTACATAGAAATGGTAGGAGAGGCAGCAGTCTCTCCATGTGGGTTTGTGAATAGCATTTTAAAGTGATATTAATGTAGTACTACTTGCCGTGCTACAATATGAAGTTTGTGAATATGTCCCAATGTATTCAAATAACTTGAGCTACAAATATGCAGCTGCATGCAAGCTGAGCGAGTGCAAACAAGTTTTATGTAAACATTTAGACAAAATGATGAACTTGAAAATAAAATTAAAATGGGGTAGGAATTTCCTAACCATTTACTTCACAGATCAAATGCAATAGCAAAAACAGTATTCTGTCAGAAATATTCTTTAAAGGGCAGCTGTGCATACAAATATTACAAATATTCTCTAAAAGGCATGAGCCCTCCGAGAGGCCAGTGTATTTTTTTGCATACTGTTTCGCCATGGTTATGTAAAAGACTCACTAGTACTCAGGATACATTTGCAGGACTGGTTCACATGGACCCAGTCTCATTCAGAAAATGTTTGGAGGGGTGCTTATGACTGGCAACAGGTCTGAATACTCCACCAGTTAATTAGCTCCTCTGAAGGCATGGAGATCCAGTGGCGGCTGGCATCAACGGGAAGCGGGGTGTGCGCATGCTCGAATAAAATTAAGAAACTAACAAAATAAACAGGCACACACGCTCTGTGGAAATTTAGCTTGCAAACTGAACATTATCTGCGCCATCTTGCCTCTCCCCAGCGCCACGCATAGCAAATGCACGGTCGCCATTTTAGGCACCCCACTCTCTCTCTCCGCTCACTCTCGATTGCCAGCGCTTTCCCCCGGCGCTGCGAGCATCCCCCGCGCGCCGGCCACCCCCGCTCTCTCATACAGGCCATAAACCCTCTCCTTCTGCGCGACCCTGCTACGGAACCACTTCCGACCGACAACCCATACATGGTCATGCCTCTCCTTTGATAACCCCCTTCCTCTGCGCCCCATTGTCTGAACTGGTCCCAGGCCATCACCTAGCCCTGCGGATGCAGTTTATTGCCCCTACTGTAAGGGAAACACCCCACATCAAAGGGATTACAGTAGATCAAAGCCCCTACCCCCTGAGACCCGGCCGGTTGCACACACCCCCGGGAATTAGCGGAATTCCCTGCTGCGCGATAGCCATCTCCCGCTGCGGGTAGGGTGGGAACTTCTACTGTATCTATGTGTGGGATCGGATCTGAACCGGGGCTTCAGGGGATATTTCCCCCGCGCATCAAGGGAATCTCAAGAATGTACTATGTATAATAAAGCAATAAACCAGTGTATAAGAGACCAGGTCTCAGAGATGCAGTTAGAGCACCTCGTGACGATACCTTGCTGTCTGATCTGATGTGTTCTGCTCCGACGGAATAAAACTTTGTTTCCTGCCTTCCAGTCTCCGGCGCCTGCCTCTTTTATTGGTAAAATCATCGAGTGGTATGAGAGGCGATTACCGCCGGGCAAATACTTGAAAGGTTATCGACTGAAACTGCCGCTACCATTTAACAATTGGCGTCCCAAACGTGGGGCCCATCAGCGACACGTGGATCCAGTGGGAGAGGTCCCGACGACAGAGTGAACGACTGCAACGATCGGGAGAGCTCCTGCCCAATAGACCCTCGTCTGGCAGCCGATCATCCGAACTTCACTGGTTCCAAGCAGACCTCTCTCGAGTGATCGACGGTCCTGACTGGGAACCATCAGGAGTGCCGCGGCAAATACGGAGAGTAGAGGACGATCGGGCGCTGGAGGCGGAAGACGAGAAACTGTCCACGCGGTCCGGGTAAGGTCGTGATACACGACAAATTGAGAAATAATTGATTGATTGTTTGACGCTTTGGAAATACTAGTATTGCTCATTGATTGTTCTTTTTGAGATATTCGCTGTCTACAAACGGGGAGGAGTAGAAATACTCTCTCTCTCTCCCTTTGCAGATAGTGAAGGGTAGGTAACGCAGACTTTTGTCCCCGTTGAAACCCGTCGTGCCTATCTTTATCTCCCCATTGATTGATTGTCCGAACATTGATTGTTTTGGAGAATAGTGCTTTTTGAGATATTCTCTGTTTGCAAATAACGTAGAATAGGAATATTCTGTCTAGTCTTTGCAAATAGTGAAGGGTAGGTAATGCTGACTTTTGTCCCCGTTGAAACCCGTCATGCCTATCTTTATCTCCCATTGATTGATTGATTGATTGATTGTCCGAACACTAGTTGTTCGATATTGGTTCTTTGGAGGTATTCTCTGCTTGCAAATAACGAAGAATAGAGATATTCTGTCTAGTCTTTGCAAGCAGTGAAAAGATAGGTAGTGCTGACTTTTGTCCCCGTTGAAACCCGTCATGCCTATCTTCTCCCCACTGATTGGTAGTTGGTTCTGCCCGGACCGCTTATTAGAGGTGAACCATCCGGCTCCACTGGAGGGCACCCCTAATAAGGACATGTTCACTAAATATGGACTAGTCGCCGTAGCTTATACCAAGCTATGGCATAAATATACAAAGAAGGACCCCGAGAGTCAGTGGCCACTGATGGGATCCTTCGACGACCATAAGATAGAAGCGCTCGAAATAGCTCTGCGTAGCAATAAGACGACGCCTACTATGCTTGACAGTATCGGCATGTGGCGCAAAGAAGCGAAGCAACGGAAAAAGAGGGAAGAAGTAAAAGCAGAAAAGGAATTACGAAAGGCAGCTCACCTTGCCGCTAGAAAGTTAGAAGAAGACATAAAGGAGAGAAGGGAAACTAAACTAAGACAGGAGCCCGAAACCTCAGGCCAGTACGCTGTTAGGACCCCTTCTTTGCTCTACCCTGAGTTGTCCTCCAAGCAGCGAACGAATGACGAGTTACTGTTAGGTCCCCCGATCATTTACATGCCCCCTCCGTATGCACCCTCCCAATCAATAGTGCAACACCCACAACCCCCGAACACGAGCGAAAGCAGTACAGGGGCCTCGGCCCTCACGGCCTCCGCGCCGGCTGAGCCTCTTGTGCCGAACCCAACGTCGACTACAACGCTAGACGACCATGAGATAGGAAAGAAAGAGTCCACCAGAATGAATCGATTAACTAAGAATGAACGAACAGGATTCGACAAGATAGTAAAGGCACTGGTAGGATCCTTTTTGACCTTACAAAAAACTAAAATAACGCTAGGAGTTAGCCCTTTGTGGGACATATGAAACCAAGGGAAGGAGTCAAGCTCACGGTCGAGACGACCGCGAGGTAGCCCGACTCCATTACTCTCGCTACCTAAACATGTCTGCCCTACTGCCCACCCCGCCCAATAAGCATGACAAAATCCCGCACAAACGGAAGCCTGCTGACACCCACCATCGACGTCACCAAACTAGGGCTAGATCGCGCACAATTGGGCTATGTTATTTTTCCGATTGCACAGTAACCTCCTTGTGCTCGTCATCAGACTGCAAATATGTACAAACACTCCAACGAAGTAATGTAGTTATAACATTTTAATAACTTATAGGATATAACAAACACACCAACAGGGTAAACAGGTTAAAACACGTTTTAAAACAACTATTTACATGACAGTCTGCTGCAACCTCCATCCCAAAGCCTTAACGTCCACGTGACACCGTCCTCGCCTCTCCTTCCTCGAAATTGCAACATTGGCCTGTTTTGGGCGGTCCCTCTTAGTTGACTTTGGGCTATAAAAGCCATGCAAAAATCCCTTGACATCAGTGGCGGGCGATTGTGCGAATAGGCCGGAGGCTATACAAAGCACCGAAGTTCTGGCAACACCAAGGCGGAGCCCGCCACGCTGTGCGGGCCTTTCCGCTTTCTCTTCTTCTTTCTTTAATGAGGGCTGGTGCCCTGGCGGGGGAAGGCGACGCGGACGGGCCTCCCCCACCTCCCCAGGTGGAGGCTCGCCGGGCACCCCAACCGTCTTTAACTCGCCGGCCAGCTAAGCTGCACCCAGCCATCTTTTTCATCGGCCTGCTGAATTTCACCCTGGCACGCTGTGCGGATCTTCCCCGTCACTTCTTCCTTCAATAACGGAGGGTGCCCTGGCGGGGGGAGGCGACGCGGACGGGCCTCCCCCACCTCCCCAGGTGGAGGCTCGCCAGCAGATGAGGGCACCCCAACCGCATCTTTCACACGTCAGCCAGCTGAGTTGCGCCCTGCCACTTCATTCGCCGTTCGGCTGAGCCGGCACCCCTGCACGCGGCCGCCAGGCAACCACCCAAGCACCGGGTTCACCAGGACTGCCGCTAGCACCCGACGTGAGGAGTGGGCCCCCGCAGCAAGGTAATCGGGGACCCACCCCGGTGGTGATACCATCCAAACTGCTGTCGTCACTGCTACTGGAATCACCCCGGTGGCAGTACCATCCGAACTGCCGCTGTTACTGCTGCTGGCTCCTCTCCGGTGACTGTACCGAAGAGCTGCTGCTACTGCTGCCCTTGAACTCCGGCGGTTGACCCCTCCGGTTCCAGGCCTGGCCCACCGTGAGACTATTCTGGACTCAAAAGCTTGTTTGCTAGGGCATGGGCCCCACCCTTGACAGAACGCTCCCCTCAGCCTTGCAGAATTGGTTGGAGTCATTTGACATTCGACTCCTGCGGACTTCCGGTAAGGACAAAACCACCACCATTGCTCTTTTTGCCCCCGGGCGGCAGCCACCTTGCCTCCGCTTGGTGCAGTGAGACAGTAAAGCGTCGGCGGAAGAACCCGCCTGCTGCCCCGCCCTAAGAACAAACCGTGGCATTGCTACAAGGTTGCAGTGACGCCATGCTGACGCAAAGTTGACGCTAACGAAGGGTCTCGAACTACCGAAAGGAATTCTGGTTCAACTGCTAATTCATGGAAAGACTTAGACTGTGCACTGGCCCGACCCCGCCCCAAGATGGCGCTGATGTAGGAGTGGCCTACAACTCCTTGTGGCGTTCCAGCCACGTGACATTTGTGTTAAAAAGAGATATATAAATATATGTATGCGATGCTTTCACACATGATGGTGGGGGAGAGGGGGGGAACCGATTTTTATGTTAATCTAGTGTTGCTCATGTTGCTCGACGCCTCTCGCACCGTGGCCGGCCTATAGCGGCTGTAGGCCCGTATTTCTACACTGACATTGTTTTAAATAAAGGGCTTCTTAAAAAGGAATTACGGAATCAGTGTCATGACTAATCATCTGGGTTGTTGAAGGTTTCTCTTTTAAATAAAAGATTGTCACTCCTAAGCGAAAGCATACAGATAATACGGACTCAATTTGCCTAAAATATTTTTGTTTAACGGAATTTGTACCCATCACGCCTGCCCCCCTTTTTCCAAGAATTGTCAAATCAATAATGAACTATAACTTAAGATATATGTCGCACGCAAGGTATGGTATCCTGCACCATAATACACGACCAATTGAGAAATACATGCACGACCAGGGAACCCGAATTTAGGAGATGAATGAACTAGAGCATCTTTGCCTCGAACTAAAGAATAATAGGTCCGTGGTATTACCCACCCCTGCGGCTAGCCTGGTACATGGTAGGTAGAACTTTTCGTGTCTGCGCGCGCTGGGGTATTTTGAATACTGCACCTCCCCTCCCCTCTTATTTTCCCCTCTATAGGTCACGACGAAGTTCCGACTGAAGAGTGGAGTGGACATGGACCGCACCAAGTTCAATATCAGGGAAAACATAGACAAACGTTGTGAGATAGTGCGTAAAATTACAGACCACCATTGGGAACATGAAAAACTGTATGATATGATTGTGCGTGTGTACTACGATTATACGATATGAATGTGTATGCATTTCATGTTCGGGTCACTTGAAGAGAGCGTCATTGTATGATTGAAGTGTTCGTCCACCGATCAAAGGGAGGAGAATAAAGGGTCAGACAACCCATAAGATAAACTACAAAATACTAAAGGTACGCAGCATGCATAGGAATAGAGGACAGGAAAGGAGAGGTCCCCGTGCTCGACGCAGCCCTGAGTCTCCGTCTTGATGCATGTACTGTCACACCCTATCCGGCATTTGTGTGTACGTGATCACCGAATTTATGTCTTTTCCCCGCTTGTGTTTTCTGACATGGAACAGACCCATGCTACTCCATGTTGTGTGTGCACCAAGTGGCCTATTATCTTACCCATCTCTCTCTCTCTCTCTCTCTCTCTCTCTCTCTCTCACTCTCTCTCCCCCTCCCTCGCAAAAGGCTCTTTCTTGCCCTCTTTTCTTCTTGAATAAATTAACGACATACACCTCTTTGGTAAGTGTATAATTGGCCTGAACACAGTGGTGTTCGAACAAATTGACAGAAACAAAAACGACCAATACTTTACCACGTTACTACCTCTCTTTTTTACAAACGTTAAGCCTAATCGGCTGAGAAGGAAAGGACAGGTAAGACGACTGATGTCTCCCAATCTGACCCTCAACACGGGGACTATATGTCAGTGGTTTTTGTTTTTAAAGGACACCATCTCCACCGCCCAGAATTACCCCTGACCAATTAGCCCGAAATAGAATGTCTAAAGCACCCTGTTCTCCCAAGGATAACTCCAGCCCTATACTAGCCGTCTCAGAGTATCCCGAACGAAACAGCTGATGGCCCTGTTTTAAACTGATAAAGGGTCACCTACTGTATGAAAAGGATACTCGTGAACGCATGACCGTAGCACCTCGCACTTACGGGTATTACCAAACCTTGTATTATAGGGCGCAGAAACTGACACCTAGAAGGCCAGACGATGGACAGGGACACCCACAGAACCCTGCACCACAGCAGTAATTAATAGATTAGTAACACGCACCTTAACATCAGAGTTAATAGACACCAATCATATAGTAACAGATAAGAGCATTTCCGCAACTACTCAGTGGTTGGGAGAGAGAATGAAGTATGTAAATGTCTTCCCTGCCAAAATCCCTAAGACTTTCGTTTCTTATAACCTATTCAAGGATAACCTGCAGCCATCGGAAGAGAGGGGTCGGACGTGACGCACAGTCTGGCTGCGGATCATAAAGCATCTATGACATCGACCAAGGGGGAAGCGACGAAGCAAAAAGGGTGTGAGACGAGACACCATTATCAGAACGATAAGCGCGAAGGGCTACATCGAGGCCCCTGCTCACTGACCAGCGTGCCTGAAGTCTCAACCCGTCGGGCCCGATTGATGGGCCCAGTGCTGAAAGATTCTGCTCTCCTTGGTCCGCATTTTTGATCCGATCCCACGCCACCCCATTCTCTCTTCCTCTTTCATTTGGACTATGACTTTGACCTACTACCGAGGAACAAAAGGCCGGCACCCTGTCTCAAAGTACCTGTGGTGAACTGTGTTAAGGAACAGGACTGTGATCAAAGAACAGTGAGTGGTCACACCCTGCCACGTGAGAAATCGGATTTGAGCTGGACCTTAGCTCCACCGCCGGTGCTCAACAGTGCCAACGAAAGAAGAACAACAATGAGAGCTTACCAGTGATAGCTCTTTTTAAAACAAGGACACTGGAAAGAAGGACCCATGTCAAAGTTGAAAATCCTCTCCCAACCACCTTATTATATTAACTATCTTCTTCATGATGTTGCATCAATCACTTCCGACTGTACACTGAGAAGTTAAGAAAATGTAACTTTGTATAGTAACATTCATACAACACCAGCCATGTACACGACTATACTGCAACTTTGAATGTACTTCCTCCTCGCCTACTTTATCAAACTGTATGAGACAATGTACAAATGTGTCAGATTACTCCTGCCTACCCTAAAGACTCTGTATCTTTAAATGTATGACGAACATTGACGATACTGTAACTGAAAGGCTAACAAAGGTGAATATTGGCCGGACAAGCTGGCGAGATATGTTAAAAGGGAGGACTGTGGAAATTTAGCTTGCAAACTGAACATTATCTGCGCCATCTTGCCTCTCCCCAGCGCCACGCATAGCAAATGCACGGTCGCCATTTTAGGCACCCCACTCTCTCTCTCCGCTCACTCTCGATTGCCAGCGCTTTCCCCCGGCGCTGCGAGCATCCCCCGCGCGCCGGCCACCCCCGCTCTCTCATACAGGCCATAAACCCTCTCCTTCTGCGCGACCCTGCTACGGAACCACTTCCGACCGACAACCCATACATGGTCATGCCTCTCCTTTGATAACCCCCTTCCTCTGCGCCCCATTGTCTGAACTGGTCCCAGGCCATCACCTAGCCCTGCGGATGCAGTTTATTGCCCCTACTGTAAGGGAAACACCCCACATCAAAGGGATTACAGTAGATCAAAGCCCCTACCCCCTGAGACCCGGCCGGTTGCACACACCCCCGGGAATTAGCGGAATTCCCTGCTGCGCGATAGCCATCTCCCGCTGCGGGTAGGGTGGGAACTTCTACTGTATCTATGTGTGGGATCGGATCTGAACCGGGGCTTCAGGGGATATTTCCCCCGCGCATCAAGGGAATCTCAAGAATGTACTATGTATAATAAAGCAATAAACCAGTGTATAAGAGACCAGGTCTCAGAGATGCAGTTAGAGCACCTCGTGACGATACCTTGCTGTCTGATCTGATGTGTTCTGCTCCGACGGAATAAAACTTTGTTTCCTGCCTTCCAGTCTCCGGCGCCTGCCTCTTTTATTGGTAAAATCATCGAGTGGTATGAGAGGCGATTACCGCCGGGCAAATACTTGAAAGGTTATTGACTGAAACTGCCGCTACCATTTAACACGCTCAATTATAAACTTAAAATATATTCAAAGAAACACTTACCTGACAACAGGACCTCCTGCTCCGGACCTCCTCGCGCTGCAGCTTGGCTACCAAGAAATTCACTTGACCAATCAGGGTGCTTCTCTCACCAGCATGAGAGCAGCACCCTGATTGGAGGGAGCAGCCTGTTTAGGTGCTCCACAGCGCTATGGAGACCTATAGGTGCTGTAACCGAGCTGTCTTAGGGCATGCACACTTTGAAAAGTGCACAAACAACCCACCCTCCTCCCAGCCCATACTGCTCTCATTCAGCAGTGGCCCTTCCCCTGTCCTGATGCTCGTTCAGAACGGGAGGATGTCAGGATGAAAAATAAAATGGTAATGATGAATTATCATATTCTTTTTCATCTGGGGGGCCATTTAAGTGGGGCGACGTTCCTCCGCACCAACCGAGAAGCCGCCCCTGCGGAGATCTTCACCAGGGAGACTAGATCTCCATCTGTAGGAGGTGATTACCCAACAGGGTAATGAAGGTGATGACCTCTGTCACTTTGGTTGGATAGCAGGTGTCCCCCTAAACGAGCCCACAAGACTTCAAGTACACTGACCCAAACACAGCCTTCTGGAGCAAATTTTCCTCTTGTCTACAAACACCCACAGATCGAAAGCAGGTGTCAAAACATATGGTTAACTGAAATATCATTCCCCTTCAATTTTACCGCCACCTTCAATTACATTTTCATCAATGCAACAGTATTGTCCTCAAAGATAGGGGATCATAAACTGAGGAAACATTATGGTCTCCCATGAAGAGAAGCATGTGAGTCATACAACTTCTTTAAACTTCATTTACTGCTCATTGGATGAAAGCTAATATATTATGGTCTCTGTGAGTAATCAAAACCAGAATAGAATGAGTCAGCATGTAGAATGCTGCTAACTAGGTCCTGGCTTTTCAATCACATTTCTACTAAATAATAATGATGGGCGACCTATGAGTTGGTGCACAAACATCAATACAGCCTGAGAAATGATGAGGAACCTGTTTGTTTTGGGATTTAGGCAATTAGTCAGTACCTCAGATTCAGGATTGGTTATAAAATTAGGCCTGGGCAAAGTGTTTGTTGTGTCAGCATAATCTCAAGTTATTTTGCATTTCACTTGTTACATGAATGTTCCAAAAGTATATTATTATGCCACCATAAGCAATTATGAGTCATTCACAGAAACAAAATAGTAAAATAGCACTGGCACAATTGAAATGACCAGAACATGAGAGGCTGCTGTTTGAGGCCCTTATGTTGAGCTATTTTCTCAGCATGAAATATGTCCTCACATCAAAAAAGGACACAACAATGCATTTCATAGTAAAATATAGTCACAAATGGCGTTTTTGCTTATTGTATATTGATGCATCATTTTGTGTAATTTCCCCCAAAACATCAACTAATTACACAAGTGCACACTCCTATAATATCCCCAGGTATTCTGCTGCAGGCGAATATGAAGGTGCAACCCCAATCTTGGACAGGTCTTTGCATCATTGTTTGCTTCAACACTCATCTGATAGTACCTATAACCACCTGAGCTATTGCCTGTTTGACCTCTT
The DNA here is from genome assembly GCF_964204655.1 of Triturus cristatus. Classification (NCBI taxonomy): domain Eukaryota; kingdom Metazoa; phylum Chordata; class Amphibia; order Caudata; family Salamandridae; genus Triturus; species Triturus cristatus. The sequence continues at coordinate 433,832,186 of NC_140581.1, read as the reverse complement.
AAATGGTCTCTCAAACCAGTTCATGGGCACATTTAACAAGGAACCCATCGCTCAAACAACTGTCCGAGATCACCTTGAAGAGAGCAACCAGATTAACTGACATAAAGGTTACCGTCAAAGAGCTAAATCTGTGGCCTCTCAGGAGGAAACAACACTGCTGCCCTGCATATGAGGTGACACAACTGGTCAGTGTTGAGGTCAGGGAAATCCTACTGTATAATTTGCCCTATGGAAGCTACCAAACAAATGGGCACATGGTTCAAAATCTACTAGAAGGTTACAGAACTTGTGGCCACCGGAGACGTTTCTTACTCCACCCCCAAAAACTGTATTAACTCGTATGATGTAACAAAAATTAGATTGCATTGATTGGAGAGATTCAAAGTCAAACCCACATGAATATATAGCCCTACTCATCTATCACCTGAAACATATTGAACCAGCTAAACTCCTTTAAGTCAATAGCTCAATTTCAAGAAATCAACTGAATAAAAGCATCCAGCCCCACAGTAGATTCCTACCCCACAATCTTCATTAATTAGACCCCCTAATGCATCCCTTGATTGAGGCCTAGTCCTCAAAGCGTTCAAATGTGTGGCTACTGAAGACGTCATTTGTTCAACAGAAAGTCCTCTCAAGCTACCAACCTATATTCTACCTCCCCTAGCCAAGAAATATTTTGCATGGGAGTCTCACAAAACAACATTAAGCTGTTTTGTATTGCCTGAAAATAGTTCATGTGGTTGTAAAATCAGAGCAGCTGAATCGTTCGGAGCTATCTTTTTTTAGGGAAGCATGCGTTGAAGTTGGTATGTGTCCCAAGAAAAAGCACACAAGTCACTGATGATTTGAATGCATTCATTGGTATAAGTCTGGAACAGCAAGACCTCCCAACCTTCAGCGCAGGCACCAGCTCTCAACATTTCCTTCAAGCTCTGATTTCCACAACTCGATGACTTATCATTCTAGATTCTATCCCACATAGGCCGGGCCCTGCATTGACCAATAATCTAGCCATAACACATCTCTTTTCCCCAAAAATAAATCAGAGATTTGTAACAAAAAATAAAAGAATAATACCTGAAAATCATAATGCAGCAAGCACTACATGCATAATAAGAATATTCCTGCAATAGCCAGCACACAAACATTGTAGAACTACTTACAATAACTATACTGCACAACATACCCATGCAGAGTTTTGTATAACTACCAAACACAGGGATAGCTCACACACATGTTCTCCCTTAATGCTGGTCTCATGTTCTTCTTTAAGCTTGGGCCCCCATCTAAGTTGGAAATGTGGATGCAGAGTCAGAACAACTTGTCCTTTCACCATACTCATGATTCGCATTGGCAACCATCTTTACAAGACAGGACATGCTCCACAGGTCTCCAAAATTAAACATCACAACATTCTTCTTCATCTACTTTATTTTAAAAGGCCCAGCAAACTTAAACCTGCCTTTCTTAACAAAAAAACCCGGTCTTTTAACCAAAACTGGGTCTCCAACTTTCCACTTCACACTCTTAACGCCATTCCTCCCCTCATATGTGGCTTTGTACTTTCCTCCATAACTTTACCACCTGAATTGTACTTTAATCACATCCTTCTTCCCACTCCTGAGTACCTTTCACTTGGACACCCCAAAGCACGCCAGTTTGACTTCCAAACACGGGACCCTACCCGTCAACATTTGAAAAGGTGACTTCAAGGTGACAGAATTAGGATCATTAAGGGGCACCCGCCACGTCTCTCTCAACATCCCTTTAAGAGTGTGTTCTTATCCACCACTCTTTGAACACAAGATTTGACCACTCTGGGGGCGTGGCTTGGCTCCAGCCAAGATGGCCACACACTGAGCGCGTTCTGCGGCACCTAATGATCTAAGCCCTAAATCCACACACATCTGCCCTGTAAGTACACACCTCGATACACCTGTGTGTCTGAGGTGGCCGGGGTTGTATTTGAACACAGTAGCAGCCTCTAAGAGGTGTGGAGCCGCGGCCAGGGCAACTGACTCCGGAATCTGGGGATCACGGTTCGATCCCCAGTGCCGGCGGCAGATTAGCCTAGCTCCATGTGACTCTGGGCAATAGCTTGCTTAATCTTCCCGACGGCCCCCAGCGCTTAGAGACCCTTACGGGTGATTGTTAACGCTTTACAAATGTGGAATATATAATATAATATCAAAACCACAGGCAATTGAAGGACTGGGTGCCTGCATCGCGACATAGGCCTCATGTTCTGGAGCCGGATTGCAAGGAGGAAGAGTAAATGATCCTGCTGCGGTAGGGCAACCGTGTGAGGACAGCAGTGGAGCCCCTGCAGAATTTGCAAACCCGCTGCCGGTTGACCTCGTTGCTGCCTCCACCCACATTGTTCAGCAGTGGGGAAGAGACTGAGGCCTATACTGGGTTCTTGGGAGGGTCCCAGATCCAACATGGTCCGTGTCTGGCAGGGGCCCGCGGTGCCCATCCTCATTGATTGAAAGGTGAGGAGGCGAGAGCTGTGACGGAGGAGCCGATGGGCTCTGGTGGTGCTGGGCTGACCTGCTGGTGCCAGACTGGGCTCCCACACAGGGAGGACACGCCAAGTGATCAAGAACTGGAGTGCTGCATGGTGCAATTCTGAGCCAAACCGATTCATCGAAAGGATTCTCTCAACACACGAAATCTACATCGACCTCGCATTCTGCATTGGACCTGCCTATGCGTGACACCTCGCCAACACAGGTTCTTGCATCGCAAATCCCTCATTGGCGGCAGACTCAACAATGATAAAAGTTCTTGCATCACAGCCTTGTAGCTGTTGGAACTGACGGCTCACCTCGACTGCGCGATACATCCTCTACACCGGAATCCGCATTGCAAGGCCTCGTCGACAGGATCCTCGATGAGGAAGCAAAATCTTGCATTGCAGCTTTGCAGCTTCTCGAAACCAACGCATCCCCTCGGCTGTGTGGTGCATCCTAGACGCAGGACTTCGCAACACTTCGCAGCCGGGCTAACGGGATCTCGGTAGTCTGCCTGTGCTCCGTCGCGGTTGGCCTGTACTTATGACTTTGTCCCTGTCTTGCGTGACCAGATAGCTGCAGTTGGTGCTTTGAGCCCAGGGCCAGCTCTAGGGCGGTGCGATCGGTGCCACCGCGCTTGGCCCTGACTTGGGGTGGGGGTGCCAAATTCATCCTTTTAAAAGCACCTGAGGCCACGTACATTGTCCCAGCAATTTAAGGCATCAATAAAAATGAAAACTCCAGTGATTAATGTTCTTCCTGGAGAAAGACCGGAGCGTTGCCTAGTGAAAGGTCTGACTCATCACTGCACAGAGGGTTAAAAAGCTTGCTGCAAAGAACGTGTCCCATTCACATCACAAAGTGAATATAATATAAATAGGTCAATGGGTTACCACTTTTATCAGAGATCCTTTTGTTGCTTGCAGTTTATAAGTTAAAAACCTAATATAGAGCAGTGAGCTATTAACTGCCATCAAAGAGCTGCATGCAAACCTCAAAGAAAATATTAGAGCTATACATTTTGTGCGCACTTTTTTGTTGTCCTAATATTGCAAAAGGATGTTACATTTTAAATTCTGAATTTGTGCTTTGTCAGTCCAAGGACTCTTAAACTATGCTGCCTACCAGTATGGTTGAAATGTGACTCCTTCTCCTTGTAGGCCTCTGTCTAATGTAACATTTCCTATATACTGATTTACACACCAATGCTTGATTGTTTCTGTGCAATGAGTGTGTGATGTAAAGTGTTCGGACATCTTAAACTGGTAGGAATGGTGCTATAAAATTAAATGAATCTAAGAGACAGTGGTTATAGAGACTTGAGGGGCATTGTCAAATGGTGGTAGTGAGGGAATCCATGTCAGAGGTGGTCATGGTGGAGCGCCAACAACCATTGTCGCACAGGGTGCCACCAGTGCTAAAGCCGGCCGTGTTTGTGCCTTTTGACACCATTTTCACTGAAATATTTAAACCTGCATATGTGTGGTTCTACTGACTGGATTTTTGTTGTTTTGGTCTAGTTTTATTTAATAAAATCAGCTCTATTTTTCTAATACGGTGTGGTTTTCTTTTGTGGTGTGTTTTCACTGTGTCACTGTTTGTTACTGAAATGTTGAACAAATAGTTTACACATTGCTGCTAAGTTAAGCATGAGTGCTCTGTGCCAAGCTGCAAGACGGTTGAGCACAGGTTAATTTAGTGTTTGCTTGTGGCTTCCCCCTGACAAGGATTGTGGTTCCTGCTTGAGTAGGGCTTACCTACCCCTCAACCAGTGACCTAATTTCTTACAGCACTATATTGTTGCTGCATTATGTTGAGAATCTAGGCCACATGTAGAGTGCAAAAGATCAGTGAGTTGCCTCTTAGTGCACTAGTGTCTTTTGGTCATGGTGGGGATATCAATATATCAATGCATGTGTTTAGAAACTCTCCCTTTTAATAAATGCCTGCCAATGTAGTGCGATCAACCGATGTGCTACGGTGAAACGCATCTCTGTGTTAATGAATTGTATTGATTTAAATTTTGAAGTGCCTTTATCTATGTTTAGACTTTTGTTGAATAGTTGAATGCCAAAAATGTTCTGGGCTCTGCTCGGGCATGGGCTCTTAGAGCCAAGCCAGAGCCTTGGCTCGGTTCTGGCCCAACTGTTCTTTTTTTGCTCACACACCCATTCTTTTTTCACCTTTATGGTGCATTACGTTTTCTGACTTTACATTCTGGGAGGCGGACCTCAGGCTTTTTTCCACCGGCCTTTTCCCTGGTGAGCTGGAGTCACGTTTTGAGGGCAGGGGGGCTGCTGCTGGTGCCTATGTCGCTTTCTCCAGCTTCCATAGCTAATTACAGCCGGCAGGTAAGGGGCAGGTGGGCTTCAGGAGACAGAGAAAATGGAAAGAAGAGAGATGGAGGAAGTGAGCAGAGCTGATTCGAACTTTTTTGGCACGGCTGTTTTTAGGTCTCGCCTGAGACAGCGCTTTAGCGCTGCTCTCGCGAGAGCTTTGTTAAAGGGGGATCTGGAAGTGCAAACGAGTGCTTTTCAGGCGTCCAAATACAGTGCATGTGTGCCGGGCGTGCGCACCATTTGGCAGCCTGAAAAGCACTGCCTGATCACTTTCACGGCCGCTGTGATGTCCTCAGTGAGCCGCGCGGCCACTGAGGACATCAAAGCGGCCGTGAAAGTGCACACCATTTGCCACCCCCTTCCTGCTTGTATGATCTCTGCAGACGTGAGCACCCTCTTTTTGCTCAATTTAAGCATTTATTCCCTTAAGCCGAAAGGAAACAGAAGCCAGCACAAATGCCGTGTGCGCACTTCGATGTATTTCCACGTTTCCTATTATTAGAAATACAACTGTATAGCGTATAGACCGATTCAAGCTTCCATCACGTTCAATAGATGAAAGTTTGTTGAGTCCAGTGCTAAATATGATAAGAATCGAGGTTCACTTTCTTTCCCTGTATTCCTGCCTCCCTTTCTTTTTCCTCTTTGTCTCTGTCTTCTCTGTTCTCTTTTGCCCCCATGTTTCACTCTCCCAGTTTGTCTTACTGGCTCGCGTTCTTTCTCCCTTTCGCTCTCTTTGTCTCTCTCGTTTTTCTCGCTCTCTGCCTCCTATTTTTTTCCTCTTTTCTGTCATCATCGTCTTAATATCCCCCTTTCTCTTCTTGTTTTCTTTCTAGTTTCTAGCGTCTCCTTTCTGTCTCATTGTTGTCTCTCTCCCTTCTCTGTCTCCCTTCTCAACCTCTTTCCTCTCCCCCTTCATTTCTTTCATTCTCCACATCTCTCTCCCCCTCTTCTCCATGTCCTCCTGGTTCTATTAATTCTCTTTCTCTTACACAAACAGGCGCGCGCAGAAGTCCTACTCCGTTTTGTTATCCTGCCGAGTATTCCTTCAGTTCGCATAAATCCTTGATTCTAAGGCCACAACGAGAAAAGGCGATCTTTGGGTCTGTTACAGCTCAGGCCGTTTCGTTCAGCATGGCCACGGGATGCCCTCCCGGGTCGGTTCGCAGCAATAGTCTGTTTTACAGATTCATTGTTGAGCACTGACCCCCCCTCCCCCTCCCGCCCCCTGCTGTGAAAAATCCTGCAACTGAAGCGAGTTATTATCGCTTCTGGGCCAAAGTCGGTGTGCACTCGCGCTAATACACACACACAAACCACCCGATATCCATCGCAGGAGTCAAGAAGTACACAGAAGCAAGAAGACTCGCAGGAGGAGCTTTGTGACATACAGGGGGGAACTGTTCACACTCTATGTGAGTGGGGTGGTGGGAGGATGGGGGCGAAGGGTGATGCAAGCCTTCCCCTTTCTGACGAAAATCGTCCCTTGTACCTTGTACCGTATCTTGCCAGCCCTAGAATCGTGCAACGGAAGTGGGGTGCATTCTGTTGTTCACGTGCGTGCAGACCAGCCGTAGCTGAGCAGCACCTAACGGGGTTCTTTGACCGTACGATGTGCTGAGGCTGGGGGTCTGAGAGGCAACGAGATGCAAGCATGGCACATATAGTGTGTGATGAGGACTTTGTTGGGGGAGGGAGCAGATCACCGACAGTTTGTTTTACCAACGCAGGTCCTTAATACACATTTTTTTGCCCAGCCTTATTTCAATATAGCCTTTCCCCTGTGCCTGCTATCGCACTCTTCTGAAGGGCACAGTACTACCCCAGCAGTCCATAGGGAATACATTCAACACTTGTATGCACCTGGAATCGCTTTTAGGCGCTTCTCTTCGGGACAAGCTCTTTTTTTTTTCTTTTTACGTACATTGCATACTTACTAATTTTACATTCTAAATCCTCCGATGTTGGCAAGTTCTATAATTGGGGCAGAGGGAGTCAAAAACACGCGCTTCTCGGCGCTATTCGGGGGTATGTAGCGCTATATCATTTAAATCTCGCAGCCCTTCGAACAAGCATTTGCAATGCAATAGGTCTCGCAGTTATACGAGTTTGTGCCTTTTATTTATGTTTAAAAAAAAAAAAAACTTCAATAAAAAGCATTGTCATTTACAATGCCAATAGCTCAAACTCCTATAAATGCGGGATCTATTGCATTGCAAATGCTTGTTACTTTCTAGTCTGGCCTTGTGGACTGATAACGGTAGCCTTCCTTTCGTCGCATACACGTGGGCCTTTTCTTTTATCAGAGCGTTGTCTGTGTTGTTTTGTCTCGTCTCGCCATTTTTCGCTCCATGATGAGTCTGCGCGCTCAGGCCCGTGAACCATTTGTATTTCGATTTCACTTTGTGGATTCGTGCTTGATTTTGAAACTCCTTTGTAATGCAACTCTTGCAAAAAAGGGATTTCAGGGTGAGGTGACCTGTTCAATATTTATTTTTGTAATGGTCATGAGCACTACCACTGACGTATATCCGACATGTGATTGACTCTAACCTGGGTCTATTGGCATAGCAAGCGAGCCACGGGCATCAAAACGAGAAACGGAAATTGCCCATCTGCCCCTTGCCATCCCTTCCCCCGATGGGTCGTAAGAGACAGCCATACTATTGTTTGAGCAGTGGCCCCCTCACAGCTGTATGGCCTCGTGCCACAGCACCTGCTGCACTAACGCAGCAATGTCAGCCTTTCAGATCCACCGCCTGTGAGGAGCCCCACCATTACAGGCCAGTCACCAGTGCTCTGCCCACGTATGCAATTAAAGGACGCCTGAAAAAGGTTACAGCACCGGACAAAGATGTACTTACTGCCGAGAGCTCGCAGAACAGGCCCATCCTGTACGACAGGGCTAACCCGGCTAAGGTCACAGCCGGTGCTGTTCACTGTCTACACAGCATTGACACGGGCCTGGGTTCCTTCGAATGGAACTTCATTGCCACTGGGGTTCCCTTTGCGGCGCGTGGACGTGAATAACAAAGATGGATGCTCGCCCTCTGTGACTGAGAGGCAACACTCGAAGAAGCGTATTCGGGGGGCCCTGGTCAGGACTCAGAGCCTACTCTGTGGGCGAACCCCAGGAACTTCACCGGAAGGAGGGAGGCGGCAAGGAAGCGCTCTTTCGTGGCGCTAGATATTAGACGTCTTTACAATACATTTGCCCACTGTGCTTAATTCTGTATTGTTCTATGCGCTCCATGATGATGTTTAGTATAAAAAACTAGCCATAGTTCCAAATTACTTTACTGTAAAACAACCTTTGCATTCAAATCAGAGACAGTTGCAACAGTGCGTGTTAGACATTGTTTATTCATCTATTCCAGGAAAAGCAACCCCGAACTGTTCTCCAGAAAACGCATGTGAAAATAAACACACTGAAGCTTTTCTGTGAATTGCCTGAGGCTATTTAAGGAATACATTGTAGCTGCCAAAAACGGTAACAAAACTGCTTAAAAAAGTTTAACAGAAGAGGATTCCACTCTAGTTTGTTATAAATTAAAAAATAATAACTGGTTTTTTAAAGGAGCACTCACAGGAACGATCTGGTGCACGTAACAGGCTTTACTATGATGATACTCCATGGAACTTTCTCCAATCACCTGAGAAGGATGCGGCAGAAAAGAAACTACAACTCTACTACAATACGGTCAGCCATACTGCATTTGAGGTTCAAACAGTAAGTGTGGCCTCAGAGAATTAGCAGCTACTCAATATTAAGACATTCACTTCTGCTGATGTTCGGAAACTCCATTCAGAAGATCACACGCAGAATTAGCAATAAAGTAGAGTACGCTAATTCCAAGCGCAGTATTACTACATTATTCCAAGTTGTCCTCTGTGGATATGGTAATATCTGTGTAGCTCACACCTTGTGCTGGGATTCCCGCATGTTTTACTCTTATTCTATGCACATTTCCCAGCACAGATATTTTGTCAGGTTTCTCTTCGGCTAGTGATGGCGAGGGTGATGGTGGAGATTAGGGTGGTGGTGGTGAGGGTCGTGGTAGGGTAGTGGTGGTAAGATGGTGGTGGTGGTTAGAATAGAGGAGCTGAGGGTAGCAGTGGTGACGGTAGTGGAGAGGGTGATGGTGGCGAGAGCTGTGGTGGTAGAGTGGTGGTTGGGTGGTGATGGTAGGGTAGTGGTGGTAGGTTTGGTTATGGTGGTTAGGTTAAGATGGTGGTCTTTAGGGTGATGGCTAGGGTAGGGTAGGGTAGGGTGGTAGTGGTCTTTAAGGTATTGGTGGTTGTGGTTGGGTTGCTGATGATGGTTAAGGCGATGGGTAGGGTGGTGGTCGTATAGGTAGGGTGGTGGTAGAGTGGTGATAAGGTGTTTAGGGTGGTAGGGATTTCGGTGGTATTAGCATTGTGGGAGTTAGTGTGGTGGTGGTTATGCTTATGGTCATGATTAGGGATGTGGTAAGGTGATGATGGGGTGGTGCTGGTGACAGTGGTGGTTGTTAGGGTGTTGACTAGGGTGGCGGTTGTTAAGGAGGGGTGGTGGTGGTTAGGGTGGTTGTGTTTAGGGTTGGTGGTCGTGATGGTTACAGTGGCAGTTATGGTGGAAGTGGTTAAGGTGATTATGATTATGTTAGTGGTTAGAGGGGGATTTGAGTGATGGTTTTTAGAGTGGTTAGGGTGGAGCAGTGGTGGTTAGGGAGGTGGTGGTAAAAGTGATGGTCAGTGTAGTGGTTCGGGAGATGGTGAGTGTGGCAGTGGTTTTGGTTAAGGTCGGGAGTGCTGGTGGTAAGGATAAGCTTTTGGTGGTAAGTAGCATCATGGTGATTGACGAAGGGTGGTGGTGGTTAGGGTGGTGTGGGTAGTCATGTTTGTTAGGATGGTAGTGGACAGGGTGTTGGTGGTGGAAGGGTGGTGGTGGTAGGATAGCAGTGCTAGAGTGGGTGTGGTGTAGGTGGTTAGAATGGCAGTTAGGGTAAGGTGTACTTTACAGTAGGGTGGTGGTGGTTATGGTAGGGTGGTAGTGTTTAAGGTAGGGTGGTGCTTGTTAAGTTAGAGTGGTAGTGGTTATGGTACAGTGGTGATTTGTAGGGTGGTAGTGGTGGCTGGGGCTAGGGTTGTGGTGGGGATGGTTAAGATGGTGGTTAGGGATGTGGTAGAATGATGATGGGGTGGTTGTGACAGTGGTGGAAGTTAGGGTGGTGATTAGGGTGGTGGTTGTTATGGAGGAGTGGTGGTGGTGCTGAAGGTGGTGGTAAAGATGGTGGTGGAGTTTTGGGGTGGTTAAGGTGGTTGTGGTTAGGGTTGAATGGTGGTGGTATTTAGGGTAGGTTGGTGGGTGTCGTTATGGTGGTGGTTGCAGTGGAGGTGGTTACAGTGGCTATGGCTAGGGTGGTGGTTAGAGGGGGGTTTGGGTGGTGGGGGTAATGGTGGTGGTCAGGGTGGTGTTTAGGGTGGTAGTGCTTAAGGTGGGAGTACTCGTGGTAAGGGTGAGGTAGTGGTAAGTAGGGTCATGGTGATTAAGGTAGGGTGACAATGGTTAAAGTGGTACGGATGGTGGTGTTGGTTAGGGTGGTAGTGGTTAGGGTGGTGGTGGTAGGCTAGTGGTGCAAGAGTGAGGGTGGGGAAAGTGGTGGTTAGTGTAGGGTGTTGGTTAAAGTAGGGTGGTGGTTAGGGTAGGGTTCTGGTCGCTAGAGTAGGGTGATTGTAGGTATGGTAGGGTGGTGGCTTTTAGGATGGCGGTGGTTCTGGTTAGAGTGATGGTGGTTAGGGTTATGGGTAGGGTGGTGGTGGTGGCTAGGGTGGTGGCAATGAGTGGTTATAGTAGGGTGCTTTTTTAGGGAGAGTGTCATGGTAGACTGGTGGTGATAGGCTGGTTAGGGTAGTGGAGTTTAGAGTGGTGTTAGTTAGGATGGTTGTGGATAATTTGGTTGTGTTGGTGGTTTGGATGGTTATCAGGCTGACAATAGGGTGATGGTGATAGGATGGTGGACTCAGGGTTGTGGTTTGGGTGGTAGTGGTGGTTAGAGTGGTGGCTTGTTTGGTGGTTGTTGTTAGGGTGGTGCAGGTTAGGTCAGTGGTGATGGTGGTTATGGTGTTGGTGGGTAGGGTGGTGGGTAGGTTGGTGGTGGTTAGGGTAGTGTGGTGGTGATAGGGTGGTGGAAGTCATGGTAGTAGGTTGGTGATAGTTAGTTTGGTTGTGGGTAGGGTGGTGGTGGTGGTGGTTAGAATGGTGTTGAGAGTGGTGGAAGCGGGGTTATGGTGGTAGTGTGTTGGTAGTGATAATAAGTTGGTTTTGGTGGTTAGGATGGTGGCGGTTTGTGTGATGGTGGTTAGGGTGGTAGTTTGGGCCATGCTGGTGGTTAGGGTGATGTCAAGTGTTTGGTCGTGGGTAGGGTGGTGCTGGTATAGATTGTTGTCTTTTGTGCTGTGGTGCTGGTGATGGTTAGTTTGGTAGTTTGGGCCTTGGCGGTGGTTAGGGTGATGGTTAGGGATTTGGTGGTGGTTAGGATGGTGGAGGGAATGGTAGAGAGGCTAGGGTGGTGGTTGTTGTGGTGAAGGCAGTGATAGTAAGGGTGGTGGTTAATGTCATGTGCCCCTCGGAGGCCTCTCAGGATCAGTTTGTTGCTCAAATGGGTCCACCTATTGGCACCCTCAATTGCGAAATGATTTAATAGCACAGAAGATTAAGGTGGTCAATCGGGGGAATGAAAGGAAGGAAACAGCGGGGAGGGAGACCTGTGGAAAGAAGAACACCCTATTACAGTACTGTTTATCTATACATCCAGAATTACAGTTCTCACTTTTTATCATTACACAACATCCCTGTATACCTGTAAAGGAAAAGATAACACTCTTCTGGAGTGACTTCACGTAGGATGATCAACTTTCTTCCTACCAGCTACGCCTTACTTCAGACAATACTGCGAAAATAAATCAAAGGGTTAGACCTTGAAGTAATTAACGACAATCATCATAAGACTCTTTCCTCCTACATTGATAACCCACCAATGTTGTGCAATGGTCCACGTCACAAGGGAGGAAGGATGGTTTCAATGTTCATCCGCTCCAGAACCCTTGCTATATAGGACAAACAAAAACACACAACATGTAACATAAATATATTTCCACAACGGATTAGTTTGCTGATAGTCTGCTGAGCATTATTAGATTCATAATGCAATGACTCTTATTCTCAGGATTTCTTTCATTGGCAAACGTTTTGTATATGGTAAAAGAACAAGCAGTCAGTATACCACCTGGTATGTTCAATTGTCTCTGATATAATGTTTGAAAGTATACGTGGCTGAACACCACACCAAAGGTTCCTTCCCAGTAAGCAGTGGTACAAAACAAAGAGGGAAATCAGAGCTCCCTTTCTAGTCAAGGCTTGGCCTGTTTGTTTTTACGAGAAGAAGCGGTATGCCCCACCCATCGGCATCAAAGGAACAAAATGGAACGAAACGGGGGAGGTGGTGTCACTGACACCCTTACTGCACTAGGCAATTACACCACAGCAACTTCACCAGGCTACAGCGGTTTGGGAACAGGATAATCTGCGCTGAGACCTTCCAACGCCCGGCTTTCATAGCCCTGGGCGTTGTGGGAGGCCATCACTTCCTGTGTGCGCATGCGATGCGCCACACAGGATTCTGGGAAGTGTAGTTCCTTTCCCCTCATTGTCTTCTGGGTTCATGGAGCCGCGATTTCCAGGCCACCATGACTGTAGTGCTCGGTACGCTGCTGTGTACCTTTTCCAGGTCCGGGTATGGTCTTCCCGCTGACCCGATGCGGCGCCCGCCTCCAGCTGGGGTAAGTGTGTAACAGTTAAGTTGGTGGGAAGGGTGTTGCTGGTTATGTTGGTGGTGGATAAGGTGGTGGCAGGGTGGTGGTGGTGGGGGTAGGTTGGTGGTAAAGTGGTACTTAGCTGTTTAGGTTGGTAGTGGATAAGATAGTATTAGGACAATGGTGGTTAGGAAGGTCATGGGGATGGTTAAGATGGTGGTTAGGATGCTGGTATGGTGAAGGTGGGGTGGCTGTGGTTATTGTGGACTGGGGGTTAGGTTAGTGGTGGTGGTTATGGTGGTGGTGAAGGTGGTTAGGGTGGTCGTGGTTAGGATAGGGTGGTGGTGGTTATGGTAGTGGTGGTGAAGGTGGTGGTGGTTATGGGAGAGGTAGGGTGTTGTGGTTAGGATGGTGGTTTGGGTAGTGGTGGCTAGGTTGGTGGTGATGGTGATTAGGGTGGTGTGGTGGTGTTAAAGTTGTTGGTTGGGGTGGTGGTGGTTAGGTTGGTTGTGGCTACAGTCAGGTGGTGGTGGGTAGGGTGGTGGTGCTTACGGTCGGGTGGTGAGGATGGTTGGTTGTGGTAGTTAGGGTGGTAGTGGTTAGGGTGGTGATGGTGGTGGTAGTGTACTGGTGGTGGTGGTAAGATGAGGGTGTTGAAGGTGATGGTTGTTAGGATGGTGGCAGTTGTCAAGGTAGGTTACTGATTAGGGTAGGGTGATGATTAGGGTAGGTTGTTGAGGTTTAGAGTAGGGTGGGGTTTGTTAGGGTAAGGAGATAGTGGTTAGAGTGGGGTGGTGGTGATTAGGGTGGTGGTGATAGTTTGGGGGATTGGTTGTGATGCAGTGATGGGTTGGGTACTGGTGCTGAAGGTGATGGTGGTATTGGTTAGGGTGAATGTGGTTAGGGTGCTAGTGTCGGTTTGGGTAGGTTCGTGGTGGTTAAGATAGGATGGTGGTGGTTAGGGTGGTGGTGGTTGTGGTTAAGGTAGTGGTGGTGGTTAGGGCTGTGCTGGTTAAAGTGGTGTGTAGGATGTTGGTGATTAGGTTGGCGGGTGGTGATGGTGGCAGGGTGGCGGTTATAGATGTAGGGTGGTGGTATAGTTGTGCTAAGATGGTTAGGGTGGTAATGGTTAGGGTGGTTGAGTTTAGAGTGGTGGTGGTTATGGTGAAGGTGTTGGTTAGGGTGGTGGTGGGGTAGCGGTAGTGATGGTTAAGGTGGTGGTAGTTATTATGGGACTGCGGTGGTTAGGGTGGTGGTAGTTATAGTAGGGTGGCCATGGTTGCGTGTGGTGGTGCTTTGAATAGTGATAGTGATAAGGGTGGTTGTTAGGGTGGTGGCAGTGATTAGGGTGGGTTGGTGATGGTGGAAATTAGGGTGGTGGTGACAAAGATGGTGGTTAGGGTGGTGGTTAGGGTGGTTGTGGTTAGGGCCAGGTGGTGGTGAATAGGTTTGTGGTAGTTAGGGTAGGATGGTGGTGGTTAATATGGTCATTGTGCTTAAGGTAGGGGGTGGTGTTCAGGATGTAAGTGGTTAGGGTGGCAGTGGTAGGGTATTGGAGATGGTGGTAGGATGAGGGTGTTGAAGGTGGTTGGGATTAGGGTGGTGGTAGTGGTTAGGGAAGGCTGTTGTTAGAGTAGGGTGGTGTTGGTTAGGGTAGGGTGGTGGTGCTTAGGGTAGGGTGGGGGTGGTAAGGGTAGGGTGGTGGTGATTAGGTTTTGGGTAAGGTGGTGGTAGGGTGGTTAAAGTGTGGCAGAGGGTGGTGGTAGCAGGGTGGGGTGATGAAGGGTAAGGTCATGGTAGGCTTGTGGTGGTAAGAATTTGGTAAGCTGGTGAGGATGGTGGTGTTTATGATGGTGATAGTTAAGATGATGATGGTTAATGTAGTGGCACCGGTGATTAGGGTGATGGTGATGATTAGGGTGGTAGTTACAGTGATGTTAAAGTGGTGGTGATAGGCTGGTGGTTTGGGCAGTGATGTGGTTATGGTGGTGGTTACAATGTGGTGGCAGGGTAGGGTGTGGTATCCACCAACTTACCCACCAACACCCTAATCATGGCTTTACCTACCGCCACCCTAGCACAACCACCCTAACCATCACCCTAACCACCACCCTCACCTTCAGCACCACCATACCCTAACCACCACCACCACCACCCAAAGCAGGGTGGTGGTGCTGGTTAGGGTGGTGGTACAGTGGTGTTGTATTGTGTAAGGTGTGGGGTGCTGGTGGTAGAGTGGTGGGAGTAGTGGTGGTAGGGTGGTGGTAGTTAGGGTGGTGTTAGGGTGCTTATGGTGGTAGGTTGGTTGTAGTGATAAGTGTGAAGGGTATGCCAGTAAGGTTGGTAAAAGTAAATAGGCAACAAAAAGCCTCTTAAGTAATAAAGAAATAAACACATAACAGGAGACAAATGAGAGGAGAAAATGAGAGAATAGAAGTAATTCAAAAATAAAATAAAGAATAAAATAATAAAATAGAGTAACTGTAAAAAATAGAAATTGAATAAAGAAAAAAAGGAGTGCATAAAGAAAAGAACAAGAGAGATATACTGCAGGAGAACAATAACAACCAGTTAACTAAGAATAAGTTAAACATTAGTATCCATATTGCGAGAGGAAATGCTGTTTAGAAATAGTTTCTGTTTCTGAGGGTCGTCAAAAGAACGTGAATTTCCTTTGTGAGTGATTTTGCAGAGACAAGGATGGAGAATGCCATACTGAATATTCAATGTCTCATCTGAGGGCGAAGAGCCAGAAATTCTTTACGTCGAGCATTTAGTTGCATTGGAGAGGTCTTGAGAAGTGAAGATATTATGGCCCGACCAGGTGAGACGACGTTTGAGTTTAGCTGCCCTCAAAACGTGCATAAGTTCAGTAAATTCTAGAAAGAGCATTATAATACCACGTGGCTTGCTTGAATTAGGGTGAAGATGACCCAAATGATGTGCACGTTGTATGTTAAGAGGTGAGGAAGATTGAAGATCTAAGAGATCTGGGAGGAATTTCTTCAAGAAAGATAGCATATCCGGGCCGTCAATATTTTCCGGAAGGCCATAAAGGCTGTTCCTCCGATTTCGATTTTCAAGGTCTGCGGTGTGTAGTTTCAGTTTATGGATCTCTTGTTCTAGTAGAGGAATCTTTGTGGTAATATCCTGAAGGTCTCCCACACGTTGCTCAAGTTCCGACACCTTTCCCTCCATGATAATCCATCGGTCCTCTATTTGTTGCAATTTTTCATTGGTAGCGGTCATAAAAGGGTGTAGTCCACGAACGTCGTCTAAAATAGAGTCAAGTACCAGATTTTGTGAGGAGATAATAGGAGAATGTGGGTCATTTTTGTGCCTTTTGGGTTTTGCACCTGAAAAAGATGATTTGGAGGTGGTGTGAGGATCACTTGCCATCTTGGCTAGCTGATAGGAACGATGACTAGCAATTAGATTCGGGCAGATCCGTCCTATACTCCAATAAGGAAGCAGGCAAAGTCAATGACCAATCATAAAAAGATAGTCCAAATGGAGTAAAACAGAGTGGTATAAGCAAAGTGTATTATTCACTGAAAAGAGCCTTCAATAATCACCCCAATAAGGAGGGGAGTCACCGCATCAGAAAGAGTCCAGCATCAGCAGCAGCAGAACATGCCACACCATCCAATAAAAAGAGAAGAAAAGGCTCCATCAGCGTGGAATATTGAGGTGGGAGCACCTTGTGATGCAGTTCAGTATAATTCAGTAGACCCAAAAGAATATTAACTGAGGAGATGTAGCAAAAATATGTTTCAGTACATATTACCAAAACATTGCAGATGTAGAGCGAAGGACCGCTTGAAAATCTTAGTCTTGTTGCCAAAACCAGACTTCATGGCAGCAAAAACTGTAAAAGGAGCCCAGCTGTGAGAAAAAACAGAGCACGAGCGCCGCAATTCAATATGGCGGGCGCCCGCGTGTGCTGAAGAGAAAAGCACCGCCGCAGCTCCTTAGTTCAAGGAAAAGGCTGGAGGCACCAAACGTGGTCTGCAGACTCACCGCCACATTGTGATGACGGGACCACTGTCGGAGTTCGAAAAACTCCACGTTGCGAGGCAATTTTTGCGAAATAAGCTCCGCGTCCGAGCAGAGCTTACGACGGGACCGCCATATTGCCTCGGCGCCCAAGCCACGCCCCCGAGCTGTTCTATTTTAACAAAGCACCTTTGCCCTTGTTTACATTTTTTTTTTAAATTTGCTGCTCAAAGTTGTGTGTCTACCACAGTGGAACAAGTAAATAAAAAAATGTAAATGGCATGCAGCTTCATGCCATATGCACACGTCTGTATGGTGATGCATGCATGTGCATACATCCTCACACTCAACTGCTATCCTGTCATGTCTTGTAGTCATGTGGACACCTCATTGTGCTCCTGTTTTCATTTATTTTTGGCCGATGCTGCGCTTCATTGGCAAAAAGCATCAGCAAAGGCAATAGGTTGAAAAGGCAAGATTTATTGGCTTTATCAATACTAGTTGAGTTTGAACTAAAATGTGTTAAAAACACACACACGTGCTATAGCCTCAGAAGTATTGTGAGAACTGAGATGTTATTCTACGCCAAGAAATGTTGCATCTATTTAGGACATGATATAGAATCAATCAATACATTTTCATGACTTAACTTGCTTTCATCTGGTGCTTGACCTCATGGGCTTTGTTGGTTCATTGGGTTTTGAGATTGCCCATGTTGTCATCCAAGGCATGCTAGAGGCTGTATCTGCTCTGATGGAATTTGAACTGGCGACCTGCAGGCCACAAAGGGGTTTCAGCAGCGAGGACTCGTGTCTCTGAGCCATTTGACCAGTAGCATGATTTCAGAAGAATGCAAAGACACGCAGTTTAAGTTGTTGGAATCTGAAACTGAAATATTTAGCAATAAATACCAGAAGCACTTAAGTGTACCGCTGTGGAAATGCAGAAAAATTAATGATGCTGTCAAATCATGTAAAATCTGTGAAGTGAAAGGCATACTTTTGCTATGAAATTAGGTCAGTCATTTCATGTAGATGAAAATAATCTGTAATCTTTATATGTCTGCATTGCATTTTATTGCATTCTGCTCTTTCATCTACCCGCTGGACTCCCTCAGTGTTTACTGCTTACCACTTACTCTGTAGAGCACTTCTGTTTGAAATTTTCAAATCCAAATTAACTGTCCACGGCCTTCTAGGCATGTAAAGCGAAGCAACCTTGAGAGAATCTCCTTTTTCCCTCCATGCAGCTTGCAGACCTGTCCAGCTAGAACTACTAGTTAAAAGGCAATATATTAAACTAGGGGGATTATCATAACCTGCTGTCCCTTTTCTCTGTTCTGCTACAGGTAAGTGCATATGAATGCTAGCAAAGCTTAGATATGCAATGTGGCGCCTTAGGTTGGTACTAACCAATGTTGTGGTTTGCAAGTGATCCATCTGAAGGGCGGTATGCAAGCACCCAGAGGTCCACAATCAGCATCTGCAACCTCTGAAGGGCTTTTTTGGGATGTAAAAGCAGGTCTACTGGCTCATTGATCTGATTGTCCATTAGAGACTAGAGCGACCAATCATACCGCTCCCTCATCCTCTTAGACCTTCCAAGGTCAGTGACCACCATATTGGATGATAGTGATATGGCACCCACCTCTCAAGTCTACAGGCGGCATGGAAACGAGTGATATAAAAATGTTGTGACTAATATAGCTAATGTCCCACATAACATGGGATTATATTCATGTTTTATAATGAAAATTCGGTGTGGGGAGTTAATCAGAAAAGGCCCACTCCTGTCCTCTAAGCATAGTTTCTTTGTTTGGCACACACAACTTTGTTATACAAATCATACCAACCAAATGTCACTTCTTTAGTGAAGCTGTAGCATGGAACCCCCCCCCCCCCTCATTCAATAACCAAATTGCATACAACATATATAGCCGTTCCTTACTTTGTAAGTTAGTGCGGCAAGTGTATGATCCCGTTCCAACAGACCACGGAGGGGAGAGAGATAACCTCCTCACCTTCCTCAAACATCGTTTATTAATCTGGAATTAAACTATGGGAACAAACAAAATATTCTACCGAAAAGTTTACCCAAAATCAGCAAATGCACCCAAGGTTTTTTTCCTCCAGAAAAAAGATTATACATAAAGTATATTTAGCACAAGATCACTTTTCCAAAATAAGGTCAGGAAAAAAAACCAGAAGAAGGACAAGGAAGGGATGAATAACTGATTCAATGAAATATTTTTAGAGCGCAGACAACTGCTCAAAACTGAGCTTCCCTGCGCTAAAGACTTGTAGAAAATTGATGGTGGGGTCAAGGAGGGTAGTTAGAGAGAGATTAAACAGGTATTGACCAGATTATTTCAGAGTAGACCGCTCTAATGGGCAAGGGAATGTCATTCCAGAGCTTGGGGCCCCAATGGCAAACAAGTGTGTCTCACAGCTGCCTTTAGCACAGTCGGGAGACGGGTAACCAGATATATTTGGGGCAACTATTTCTTTGGGGGCTGGAGGTGAAGTTCCCCTGATCTAACCTCGATGTTAAAACCAACAAAAAAACTGAAAACTGCTTCACTTATAGATTCCCCAGGATGCAACAAGCATGTGTGCAATTTACACGAGCGAGCACCGGATTACATTACAGATTTTTATTTGGTACGAGGCAATTAAGTGATTTACCCAGAATGACAGAATGCTGAGCCAAGGGCCTTTGAGCCTGGTGTCCTCATTTTTATAGTTGTCCGTTCTGGTCATTAGGCCACATCTTCCAAGTGTAGCTGAAACACTGAATTTAAAGACCACTGTCCAGTGTGTACCCTATATACCCACAGAAAACCCATAATCCCAAAGACCCAAAAAAGCCTGGCACACAATAGACAGACTGACAAAAATACACATAAAAGCGTGAAAATGCACAGCGAATCAGACCTTAAACAGAAGTAAAAGCAAAAACATATCAAACAGAAGCCCAATAAAAAGGTATTAGTCAGTACAACATGGACATCAACAGTCCCAGAAATGAGCGAACCAATCGGGATTCTGTTGATGTGTTTTCTTCTCCAGGTTAGCTCATTTCGTAAGGCACTCTGGAGTTGGACAGGGGTTTTACCAAAATTAGGGATCTATAGATAAAACTGTGCATATCATTGATAATAGAGGGAATAAGAAAAGCTTGTTGAAGAAAGACACTCGATCTAGAGGACCAGATAATTAAACCAGAATTTCAGAAACGTTTTCAAAGGGCACAAAGAAGTGAGATAGAATACCCCTCTCTACTACAACTCCAGAAAGCATCATCATCAGGCATTTCATGCCCATCAGCAGAGGGATATTTCTTTCTAAACAGGGCTTTCTGTTGAGCCCAAAGGAAGTTAGGATTCAGGTCAGCGATGGGATTATTTATACGGATGCGCCTGAACATACTGCTACATCACAGACCACGAAGGAGATTTTTCTCCTCACCTAAAGGGTTTAAAGTTGGCTTCGGAAGTTTCTTCTGATTCTGTTTTCTAATAATTGATAATGCTTCAATTTAAATCCCACTGATCAATGTGGCCTTCTACTCAGGGCCTAGATACTATAAAACAGTAGTTCTGAATCTGGAGTCCAGAGAACTCTAGGGTTCAGCAACACCTATTCAGGGGGTCTGCGGCTGTTTAGGAAATTAAATAATATTAGCAGTTTAATAAAGCATATGCACGTGAAAAAGTATTGAAAATTGAAAATGTTAAAATACTCTATAAATGTGCAAGATTTTGAAATTAGAGGCTAAAAGTTAAGTTGGTATCCCTAGCTTGATTTGTGAGAACAAAATAGCTTGATTCGTGGCAGCAGAGAGAACCTATTGTGGACGATAGGTGGCCTGAATTGAGCAATGTTATGCATGAAACAAAAAAGCATGCATTAGCAGCAAAATAGACAAAGTGATATGCTAGACTTTCATATTGTTTAATCTTTTAAAAATAAAACCAAATTTGGAAAAGCTTTAACCTTCCCATTAAAATTAAAATCTCTATTTTAGTATATATTTCATTGATGAATTAAATAAAGTGTTTCATAATTTGGTATTTCTTTGATGTATACTTTTTCTGTAATTTTGTCTATTGTTTTGAGATTCATATTACAGAAACTACTTAGGTTATGCTCCACGCTTCCAGCACCTATTCAGTAGGGTTCTGCAGAAGTCAAAACTTAGGCACTGCTGGTGTAAGGGTTTGAGTCTTACCATCATTTAGCTTCTAACCAGCTATGCATTTCTACATTTCACAGAACTAGAACAAGATCAGGGAAGCCATATGTCGGAGCATTCCACCTGCAGGGAATAATATTTTATACTTCTGACCCTCCCTCACACCTGGTACAATTCTTGATCCTATTAGTTCTCAGGGGAATATTAAACGTCTCCAAAGCAAGCTAAAAACAGAAAGAGTAATGAAGACAGTCTTGATGGGCACACTTCTGCAGGGGGAACATGTCAGATGGTGAACCACTGAAAGTAAATATATATGGTTTTTTAAATAGTAGTTCCTGGTACTAAAAGGAACTACTTTGTGAGTGGCTGTGCTCCTTGTGAAAGAGCGGATGAGGTTAACCAGTAGATGAAGTGGGCCGATGCATTGCCCTATGCTGCATGCTACTGTGGATGGAAGAAAAATGTTAAGCAGTAAAACAACAGACGAATTGGTGAAAGGGGCTCGCTGAAAACCCTTATAAGTAAAGATAATTATATGTATATTTTAGTAAAATCCAAAGATCTTGTATAACGCCAGTCCTAAAACCAGGAGCGGAAAGCCAAATTCATAAGACGAATAAACCCTTTCAAATGCTTCTGACGTCAAAACAAGCAGTGAAGTAATTTCAATGGGCTTTTCAACACCCAACAAATAAAGCAGAGCATGGGTAATTTTTTAAAACTTTTATTTTTATTTTCAAAGCTGTACAGTATTCCAGAATTCAAAGTAGTGAAGAATACATTCATGGACATTAAACAGACAAAGAAAGACAATAAGGGAAAGGGGGAAGGGACGGAGGAATATAACATGGGGCTCAGATAAAGTCGAGGATCCAACATCACAGCTCAATAATGATACAGCATTCAATGGTTGGCAACCAGAGATCAAAATCGTGCACCCACACATTATACTAGTGCATCCCAATTATCGGGTACAATACAGTCATGTAATGATGACAGAGGCATTATTATTCCCATAGTCACAGCAGTGGTGCGGTATGTTAGTGTTCATAAGCAATGTGGTGTTCAGGGTGTTTCAGGCAGATTGAAGGGCTCAGAGTTCCATTGGCCCACCCAAGATGGGAATGGATCCCACATATCTTTGAGTCTATACGTGGAGGGCATTAATTCGGAAAAGGTAGACAGTTGTTCTTGACAAAATGTGATATCATGAATCCATGTGCCTTTTGAGGAGGCGGAGCTCTCGCCCCAGTATATGGCAAATCTGCGCTACACCAATGGGAGCATCATGGCAAGAAGGTGTCGGACCACAGGTGGGGTGACCTTGACGTAGCCCAGCAAAACCACCAAGGGTGTATAACCCAATGTTGCACCAGTAGCCTCCTACAGCATGGATATTTGAATACACACGCCTACACTTAGCAAAGTTAGCCTGTGAGTGACGATTCACGTTTAGGTGAATGCCTTCCAAGCTCACAGGGAAAACTTTCGCCATAGTCTTTAAACCTGTGCTAAATTGGGAAACTGGTGATTTTTTGTGCATTCACTGGTATCCGTACCCGCCTTCAGAATAAAGGATCACAGTGGTTTATCCGCGTCATACAGCATGCTTGCATATACTGTAGTCAGGGCACTAAGCCAAATCAAATTTTGAAGTTAAAATAGGGCTGTGTTTACGAAAATCTCATATTCTGACAATGTGTATCAAGAATTCGACTTCATGGGCTGTCCATTTTGAAAGAGACACTAAATACAAAAAACAATCTGTGTCACCCTAAAAAGGATAGATTAAGATACAGGGATAACATGAAAGATCGGTAATCTCAAAAGTGAGAACTCATTTAAAAGTTTGCCAATGCGTTTTATTTGGACCAAACTGTGACAGTAGCACATTTTGAAGATATTGTCAATATGCATGCAACCAACTTTGTTTAAGGAGATGTTTGTACCATGTGCCCAAAGAGATAATATGGAGAGATCTGAACCTTAGTAAGCGGGATCATGCCTAAAAGTTATTAGAATGAGCCAGTGCTTAATTTGAACACACACACTCAGTGCAGGAGCAGTGAAAAAAAACATCAGCAATTCAATTTTTATCAACAGGGAATAGTCTCTTCTCACTACTCACAGACCTTGCAAGTAGTCTTCCCAGCCAGAGGTGAGGACCCTTGCAACGGTCAGGAATGGTAGTCTAGTTCTGAGAGATGAGCAGGAACTAGAGAGGGCCAGAGGCTGGTAACCATTAATCTGAGTTTAAGGCCTCTGCTAGCAAAGACTGAGGCCCAGGCCCTGGAAAGGAGATGTGGTGCTGAGGGGCAGTGGTGAAATGTAGAGCCAGGAGAAGGTGATGCAGAACAGTTACCACATTGGAATAAACAGTGCAAACCTTCTTCCTGCACAAAAAACATTTTCCACCTTGGCAAGAGCATATGCACACATAGAATGAGGACATTCAGAGGGTTACAGATTATGCAATCTTCACATTTACAGACTTAGTTTCTCCTCCGATAGGATCATGCCACACAGGCTGCTGTGCAGCATTGCAAAGTCAGAGTCCAGTCAGACAGGACTAAACCAATCCCATTCATATTGATGGCACGAGGAAGCATGTTCCACATTTTAGGGATAATTATACTATCCCTCAAGTGTTTTGGGCATCTATTGCGATAGGCTCTGAATGGGTTTCTGTCTAGGCAGATTGAGGAGATGCCTGGCGGCTGCATTCTCTACCAATTTAAATGAATGGGTCAGATAATCAGGAAGGCATAGATATAAGACGTTAACATAGTCCAGGTGTGAGATGATCAAAGCATGGGTGCTGATCTCATGAGTGTGCTCCGGCACTATTTTAAAAATCTAGTTTAGGCTCGTCAGCAGTGGCAAACAGTACCCAATTACTGGGTGGACAAAAAGAGAGGACCATGTCAATTTTTATTCCTACATATTTGACCACCTCCTCTGGCTCTGGAGGAGCCCCTAAGCTCAGCTGCTGACCAGGCACTGGACCCGACCGGTGGCAAACACTTGGAGAACAGTATTTCAGGTTTGCCTGAATTAAGCTTAAAACAGCTTTTTATCATCCAGTTAGCTACCTTCGTAAGGCAGTAATTAAAATGTTCCTGCAGCTCACAATCAACCTCCCGGAAGGAAAATAAGAACTGGGTGTTATTACCTTGAAGCCAAGTGGGTGTATGACGTCCACCAGCAGAGCCAGATAAACTCTGAACAAAGCTGACCTCAATGCTGAGCCCTGTGGGCCAAAAAGCAAAAAGAACAAATGATGGACACAATGCTGAACAAAGCAAACATTCTTTCTTCAATCACAAAGATCTGGGTTTAATCCATACATTTTTTTGCTCTCTACCCCAGCCCAGTTTGGAACCAGCCATTTGTAAATCAGTCTTTACCCTGCTCCTCATGGGAACAGTCTAGCCCAAACTGTCAAGCCCGGTCCTCCCTGGCCCGGAACCAAGAATCCTCGGACTCATTTCGGCATATGGCTGGGTCCAAACTGGAATGGCGTGGTGAGCAAAAAAACTATGGGGCATATTTATAATAACTGACGCATCCCTGCATATCAGCAGGGATGCGCCAGTTATTTTGCACCCCAGCTCCGCCACCATGGATGCGCCGCATTTATAATGTGGCGCACCATGGGGCAAAAACGGCACAGATGCGTCACGCATCTGTGTCGTAAAAGTGGCGCATTGCTGGAGTTGCGTCGCAAGCGCGACGTAGCTCCAGCAATGCTCTGGGGGGCCCTATCTGCACAATGCTGCGTCAATCCTTACGCCTGCTTTAAGCAGGCGCAGGGTTTTGACGCAGCATGGGCTCAAAAGTGACTGAGTGAAATCTTGTAGATTTCACTCAGCCACTTTTAGGAGGCGTTCCTGCTCCGGAACGCCCCCACCTGCCCTGGAACGCCTACATGTGGCGCAGGGCTTTACAACGTGACGCATCTCCCAGATGTGTCACGTTGTAAATACCCCGCACCATGGCGCAGGATTTGCACCGCTGCTGCGTCACAAAAGTGATGCAACGGCGGCGTAAATGAGGCGCAAGTCAAACATAAATCTGCCCCTATGGGTTTAGGCCCAGATCTTTGCACTGGGGGTGAATGTTTGACATTGTTCAGCCTTCTGTTCTTCAAGTGTTTTTTTTACATTTTTCACCCTGAGTAGGATGGGTATGCCCAGACATGGGTCTCCTTCTCACCATGTCACTGGAGTCAAGCTAGCCAGGCTGATGAAGGGTGATATCCTGAAACCAGTCCCAGGATGCTTGTTTATGGTCCAGGGAGGACCTGGCCTAGTAGTTCTGGCTGGACTGTTTCCATGGGGATCTGGTCAAGGCAGATTTACAAATGGCTGTGTCCAAACTGGAATGGTGTGGTGAAGAATAAAACGATAGATTTAGGCCCAGAACCCTGTACTGGGGTGAATGTTTGACATTGGTCAGCATTCCATCCACAATTGTTCTTTGTGCAGGAGCCCTGTGGGACAGCATGTCTTAGAGGCTTGGTCCCTGAAGAAAAAGGTGGAAGATGAAAGGTCTGGTGCTGATCTGACAAGTACAATTTTATCCAGAGCAAAGCAGGAGCACAAATTACACTATTTGGCAGCCTTTCTCAGAGAATAGAATGAGACAGATTGTGTCAAAGTGGCTGAGAGATCACCACTGCTGCATGTGACTTGCCCTCCTCAGCTTGATATATTCAGTAACCTCAAGCAGAGCAGATTCAGTACTATGGCCCATCCTAAGGACGGACTGTGAACTATGGAGAAGATTGTTGGATCCTAGCTAGTGATTAAGATGTCCGCTTATTATTTTCTCCAGTAAGAAAATTCGACTGAAATTGGCCATAACCTTGGAATCAGCTGGGGGCTTTCTTAGAAGAGGAACAACCGGAGCATGTTTCATGACTTTGGCTCACTGATAAATTGAGGAGATTGTTAAGGACATTATTTAATGTAAACACTGCTTTTATTACGATGTGAGGTGGACATAGATCGAGCAGAGAGTCAGTCTGGCAATTAAGTATGGACTGAGCTGATTTTTCCATGAGAACAGTCTCAAAGTACGACAGGCTGGTCTTGCAGGAGAACGAATGCGAGGGATTAGATCACAAATGGGTAAACTGTCTGCGTCCATGTGAAATTTCGCATATATTATGTTGATTTTAGCTTAGAAAACCTAAGAAAGATTTTTACAAACCGCAGCAAAGGTATAACACACCTGATACATGCCTTGAGAGCAAGTAAGGATTGAAAAAATTATAACTTCTTTCTCCAAACTCGTGTTTACTTTTGTAGTTTTCTGCCAACAAGTCTGCAGAAAACCAAGGGGCTAAAAAACGAAATCGCAGGGAGGCTTTCGGTCTGATCACAGCAATTTGGTCGATAGTAGAGAGAATCCAATTATTATTCTGTACTACATCCTCGTTCACATCCACATTTAGCGCTGGATTAGAGTTAAAGGGATTTGTTGACAGATTGAACTAATTTACCTTGTAACAAGGACACAAACGCTAAGGGCCTCATTTATGAAAACTGTCACATCGCTGCATGAAAACAGCGATTCAACAGTTTTCACTGCGCCCTCCTTGCGACAGGATATTGCGCCATATTTAATGTACGGTGCTCCATGTCGCAAGGAGTTGCAAATACGTCAGTATGTCTGACGTATCTGTAGGCGCAAAAGTGACGCAATGCTGGGGTGTGTTTAAAAACAGACACAACTCCAGCAATGTGTCCTTCACATGGGGCAAGCCCCAAGCAAAAGGGCCTGCGTCAGTCTTACGCCTGCTGTGAGGCCGGCGTAAGATATTGATGCAGTAGCGTCCTAGAAGTGGTACACTGAAATCTTATAGATTTCAATGCACCACTTCTACAAGGCTTTTTGAGGGGTAACTCCCACCCTGCATACATTATAACTGGGTCAGGTATGATGGGGCGCAGCAGTTTACAAAGTGATGCATCTGCTTAGATGCGTCACTTTGTAAACAGGGCGCAGCATGGCCCATTATTTATGCCGTTGGCATGCCACAAAAAGTGACGCAACGGCAGCGCAAAATCATCAATAAGGCCCAGAGTTGTTTGTAATATGACATAACCGCTGAAGAGGTTTAATGGAAAAAGGCAATAGGAAGTGATCAGACCAGGTCAAACGGATAGAAACGTTAGTGTTGCAAAATGAATAGTTTGAAAAAATAAGAGTCACAAGTTAAGGGCCGCCAGTGCGTTAAAAATCGGAGAAACCATGGGGCACTCTTGATTGACAGCTTGTATATTGAAATCACCCAAAATGGTAAAATTGCCAAATCGTAGACAGCTAAGTGCCACTGTCTCCATCAGGGTTGTAGTCTGTCAGTAGAGTGACCAAGCAGATGCGAAATCAGTGTAACAGAAAAGTTGAATTTTAGAAAAAATTTGAAAGAAGATAAAGACGTCTGTCTTATTACCCATTTACCGCAACGGTAATTCAGCCGCGGGGCGTTCTATTAAGTGGGCGGGGCCGTGTTGGCCAACGGACGTGCGCAGCACTACCGAGGTAGTGCTTGCGACGGCCTTTGGCTGACGGGCACAACAAAGGGGTAAAGGTCATGAAGAATAGTAGAGGTGAAGTCATACTCTGAACAGTAAATATTGGCCAACCTGCCACCTCTGTGGTTAGGGTGATCGAGGTGAGATATAAAACAAACACTGGCAAAGGTTACTAGTAATGCTATGCAGCATTGCAAAAGAGGAAAGCAAAAAATAAAGGTGCTATGATGCAGCTGCAGAGGTTGTGTAATGTTGTAGGCATGCGCACCACGCATGCACATGCCTACAAAATTCACAGGGTTTTGAAATTTTTATTTATTTATCCAGATTGGATTGGTAAATTTAAAAAAGGTAGAGCTAAAGCATTTTGTTTGTTTAAGTGGGCGGGGACAACCAACAAGGAGAACGGTGGTGAAAGCATCACTGACAACACAGGTGGGGGAAATATCACGGAGGATGGGATCGGAAGCAATCCATAGGGTGGTGGAAGAAGAACACAACATAGGAAAGAGAGTAATGTGGAGCCAGGTGGAACAGAATCACACAGATGAGAGAGAGCTCAACATGGAGCGGGGAGAAGCATGTGTATGATAAAGCAATGTGGGTGGAGAAGCACATAAGGTCAAGCACAACACAGAAGGGCGTGGGGGGAAGCACACGGGTGAGAGCAACATGAAGCACAGTGAAGAGGTGATGAGAAGTGCATGAGGGTGACAGCAGGAAAACACATACACTCTCATGAGTGCTTAACCAAAAAGAAAAAAACATTTGTCTGAAAAGTAAGGAGTGGAAGGACACAAGTAATGAGTTCATGCTCCAGGGAAGGGGCAACCACTAGAAGAGGAAGGAGAGCCCACACAACAAGTCTTCAAAGCAAGACCGAGTATGTTTGTGGGTTTCTTTATTAAATGCTTACCATGCAAGGCGATGAACCCTATTATTTCTTTTTTCCCACTGTAGCGCAAGTGCAACTAAAAAGTACAAGGTGATTAAATATGTAGTTTATGCAAATACAAATCTGTCCGGCAAGCACTCGCCCTGTGGGTTCACAGCAACATTCTACCACAGAGATCCTTTCCCTGTTCAAATAATGATTTCTATAGATAAGGCCGACAGGTAGATAGATAGCTATAGACGACATGTAAATGTTTCCTAAACTTTGCTATGACAACTTTACAGGACACCTAGATGCATTGTGCCAGATGAGAAAAAGTTACTTGAAAGTAAACAAACAAAATCATAGGCCACAACTTTCAATGAAAACAGCAATTCAGTAATGAATTGAAAATGCTTGTTTAAAAATGAAGAGCTTCTATAGGAAGTGAGAACCATGTTGTGTGAAATGATGGTGGTGGGTAGGGAGGTTAGGGTGGTGGTGAGGCTGATGAGGGAGGGGGTTAGGGTGTTGAGAGGGTAATGGTCTGGGTGGTGGTAATGGTTCTGGTGGTGAGGGTGGTTGTAGGGGGTGGTGCTGGCAGGGTCATGGTGGTTTTGGTGGTGCCTACTTTAAAAAATATTGAAATGAAACATCATTTTTTTTTTAAATGCATCCTTTAATGAAAATGTCCTGGATAAAATAAATTGCTTTATTTAAAAAGAAATCACAGCTGTCCACCATCCCTGTGATTACAGGCCATTACCAATGGTTCGCAAATTGCGACCTGCTTCATGACTATTGATAAGGCAGGTCAATTGCGACCCCATTGGAAAACGCTAAATGTGTCTGAAACACATTGGTCCATCGCATTGTGCGACTTCCTAATTGTGAGTCGCAAAAAGTCACAATTAGGAACATGTTGTCCCATATTTGCTTCTTCCATCCTCTTTCCATCTTTTACTTTGTCATTCTATCCTGCCTTTCTCATGTTCTCCTGCTGCTGTCCTCAACTCTCCATGTTTGTTTCCACGCTCTTTCTACTCGCTGCCCCACGCTTCTCAACTAGCTCATTCCTTCTCCCTGTTTCAATCACTAGTCCTTTCTCCCTTCACTTTCTCTCTCTATACCTTCTCCTGCCTTAATCTTCCCCTTCTTGTCTGTCACTGTTACCCCTTTATCTTCATCCTCCCTCCTGCTTCAATATCTCAGCTTCTCTACTTCTTTCTTCCCACACACTCATTCATCTTTCCTGAATTCTCTTTCTTCCTATTGCCACTTCCTCCTCCTTTTTTAAATGTCTTCTCTCATTGCCCCCATTTCCTCCATTTTTCACTATGATCAATTTGATACTACACATGTTTGCTGCTCCTGCCTCACATATTATGCTCTGTTCAGTTGCCAGGGGGCCTCTTCTCTGGTGTGATACCTTCAGCAAGCTCTAGTTTTTTACCAACATCTTATTGCTTTGTGGGACCTGAAGTTTTACTTTTTTTATTATTAGTTTGAGTTGAAAGTGTAAGGAGTGATGCTAAGTAAAAGGTCATGCTCAGGACTAGCAGAACTGGATGTGAAACATGCTAGAATCCCATGGCAACAATGGTAGTGCATGTACCAGACTTAGCATTTTGAGTGTCAGCTCCTTTGAAATTACTGAGGGAGCGCATGAAACCACCAAGTGCAAGACCCTGCATTTCTCAATGAGGTTACTAAAAAGTCTCACAGCATGCTTCACAGTTTGAATTCAAGTTTCCTTATCAGCAATAAAGTTTGAAAGGATTATAGGAGTTCCCCCTTCCTCCATCTGACAATCTTTGAATTATGCAAAATTGAAGTTGGCGTTGTAAGGCTTTCTTATGCATTTTACATAGAAACCAAGAGCAGAGCTGAGTATACTTTGGCATGGTCACGCATTCAGCAAGCAAGATAACGGGTAAATTGCTCTGTTGCCATGGCTAAGGCTAATGGATGGTTGTAAGAACCGATGCATAAGTTACTTCGATGCAATGGCCCAAATATAGCACAAAATCAGGCAAGCAGGTTTATCTTAGTATGATGCGATTTCATAAAAGAACTATCATATTCTCTGCCTGCAATATTCTCTGCAGGCTTCTAAAAATGCACCATAATAAAAGCCATTTTTATCCTAGGAAATTTATAATTGTACTCAATTTCATTATACATACATATATATATATATATATTCCAAAGACACCACGTCTCCAACAAAGACAACGTGCGGCGCACTCAAGGCTCAATCAAAAAAAAATTTCCTTCATTGGTTGTTTTCCGTGAAAGCTAACACACGCGTTCCGGCACCCTGGCCTTCGTCAGTGTTAGTTTGTTCATTAGATAGCCACATTTAAATAACAAATTCTCTCATTGGACGGCAGGGCTGGTAAGCAAAAATTGACAGAGGACTTGCCGTGCAACTTACAAAAATCAACGTTACCACAGCGGCCCTTTTAGCCTGCTTGTTGAACAAAAGATCGTAATGATATCAATTTACAAAAAATAACAAGTTATATCGTGTCAACTGAGCACATGAATTATGAAACATGTAAAGTCAAAAAACATGAAATATATATATGTTACAGTTTCCCAGGTAAACTCTACATGAATAAATTCGTTCAACAGGTTCACATGATTGGCTGCTAGATTTCATTCTTAGAAAATTAAGCCCTCCAATGGGCTAATGTCCAGCAAAAATTAAAATGCAGGCCACACCATCATAAAATATTTCATAAAAAAACATACGTACAGATAATAAATGAAAAGATGACATATGAAACAAATGTGCCCACCAAAATCGTGTATAGAGAAAAGGAGGAAGGTTCACCAAATCCGCACATGTTTCCATATTTATATTACTCTTGCTAGATCCTACCGCATACAAAATATCATTCAGGGTTAAACTTGACTCAGCCGATGAAGGACCACAATTCTTCCTCCATATATATATATATCTCCAAAAACTCCTCTTCAAAAAAGGACTGACGACGTGTGGTATCCTTTCTCTAGTTTATGTGTGCTGCTGCTTTAAGATGTTCTGTTCTAAGGTTAGTGACATCGTTTAGAATGTCCAAGTGTTGCTGGGTTTCTTGGGAGTTAGATTCTGTGTTCGTTCAAATTATGGACTGGGGCGGTTGGAGATTGAAGTAGATGCTGCCTTGATGTTACCCTGCTGTGTAGCTATTTCTACAATTAAACACAACATGAACCTTCAGTGTGTCTTCGCGTCATTCACTACACGACGCCATGTTTTGACAAATAACAGGTTTTATTTTTCGGCTGATTGGACGCGTTTCGCCTGAACCAGCAGGCTTGTTCACCAACAACGTTAATGCCAAAATCAACCATTTTTAAATGGTGTGCATGTGACGTGTCACGTGATAAACTACAAACACAATGCCATAGTAGAAAGACTCGTAGTTTTGCAAGCACATTTTAACAAAATCAAGGTTAACTTTCATTTTTTTGCCGTACAATTAAAATTCATTATTACGGTCACAAAATGCGAAAATAACCATGTTAGGCATTGTTACTCTTTGTTGTTGTCAATTTCATATTTACAGACCCTTATTTATGCATAGTGCATTACTTAATGTTTGTCTCTGCGCTCCGCATAACTAAATGATGTGAACAGAGATACTTCTCTACAACTAATTCTACTTCATGCGCATTCCCTTATTTGAGCCGCACGAATGATTATATCTTCATTAGGATTATCTGTTCAAATCACATCTTAGTTTGGAATGTTGAAATGATTACATTGTACATTAAAGTGCCACCCCACTGGGTTAAAATTTCATATGTTATGCAGAGATTCAAATAAGAAACTGATCAAGGGCTGGAGTCGGCCCGTGGTGGGCCCCCCTCCCCATGAAAAGTACACTGGGCCCATGGAGATTGTGTCCCTTGGGTCAAAATTAGCCCCCTCGCCCCTAATAAATGTTGCTGGTCCCCGGTGGATGGGATCCCGGGGTAGAAATCAGCCCAGGGAGAGGGGAGCTGCATACCCTCTTCTTCTAAAAATGTTGCTAGGCTCGGAATGGGGTTCCTGGGGCTGAAATTGGCCTGGGGAGTTAGGCTGCATGCCCTACTGGCCCTGAACATGCTGCCAGGCTCTGTGGGATGGCGTCACCTGGGCCAAAGTCGGCAATATGTCTGGCCCCGGGGTATTGGGCCCCGCAGCCGCAATGGGCCCAGGGATGGGCGCCATGCATGCCCCCTCCCCTTTAGTTAAATGAGTGGCCCTGGGGCATTGTTTCCTGGGGCCGATAAACGCTTAGGGAGGAGGGGTCATGTGGCCCAAATAAAACGCCAATCCTTCTCACAGAAGTAAAAGATTGCGCCGAGCCCAAAATCCGTTTGTAACGTGGTTTATTACATCCAAAGCATATGGCAAACACTGCCCGACGCCTTTCGGAACAGCCGTTCCTTTCTAACGGGTCAATTTGACATTTGATTTCACCCATAACATATAGTTCAAAAAAAGTGTAAATATTAACAAAGGACTACTTCGTAACTTCAAATTGGTGGTCAAAACAGCATCCATTTTGGAATGGTTGAATTCTACGTGATAGTACATATTTTCCAGTGGAAACAAAGATCATACTTTAAATTAAGCCAAGCGGAACATGATAAATATAAATGCTTGCTGTTTTATACATGGGGAAGTCATTTATACTGATATGCCTCCACAAAAAGAGTTCTCATTTTTAAACAAATTCAAAGTTCAAAGGATATTACAATTCAGTCCAAGTGGGCCGTGATAATTTCTCAAAAACTCAATATTCTATTTTTTGAGGCATCAGTTTCTCCTCTTATATATTCAATTCAGCCCAAGTGGGCAAATTCCACTTAGCAAAGGTACATGACTTTAGATTTCACATATGACACCATCCACAGTTGCTCATTTTGCCTCTCTTCATAACAAGGTATTAACTCCGTCTCCTAAAAAAATAAAACCAAGTGCACTGATCAGTATTGATCTGATTCATTGTTTTAAAAGCAAATATCATACGTAAGAGGCAATCATACAGGATTTAATATAAAAACAGCATCCTATTCCTAAGGAATATTTCACCTTTCAGCCTAAATGTACCGATAACTCTTCATCCTTATTGATGCCCTCAGGGTACATGGTTTCGTACTTTATAATCATTCTGGATTCTAGTCGCCGTAGCTCACAAATCCTGTTTCCTCCCCTTTCTGAAATGGAAATTCTGTCTAGGGCACAATATCTAAGTAAACTGGCATTTTTGTTGTGACAATCTTTAAAATGACGGGCAATGGGATATTGTCTATCTTCATTCGTGATTGCCCGCATATGTTCTAAAATGCGCTTTTTTACCTGATGGATGGTGCTGCCAATGTACATCAAATGGCATGGGCAATTTAGAGCATATACACAGAAATCTGACTTACAAGTCATATGCTTTCAAGTAGTGAATGGTTTCTGTGTTTTTGATATTCTTGACTTGTTTGCAGTTGACACCGTTACGGCATGCCTTGCATGCTTTGCAAGTATAGAAACCTTGGGGCCTTTGTCAAAATTACATTTTTATTATGGGAAGCCATGTTCTAGTGTTTCATTTGCTATATTTATATGTACTTTCTGCCAATTGTTCAACATGTATGCAGTAAAGAAATATAGTATTAGAGACAGTACATAAACATGTTTGACATTAGGTGCCATGATGTTTTGCAGAGAACTCCAAGAGACACGTCAAGCTATATTGGTTTCTCCATGACACCAGTCCGGATTTAGGCCCTGTGAAGGCAATGCATAATGGAGAAACTCCTTCTTCTCATTGACAAAGATAAGAAAGGAGTCCTTACATTCCTCAGTCTCTCTGCACACAAAACTAGTGCAAAAGCCAGAACAGTGGGCAGAAATAGTTGCATCTGCCCTGTCTTGGATTCAATGTTTTTTTTCAACCAGCCACCACTCGTTTAGAGTCATCCACATGCCCCATTCCTAATGGCATTCCACAAGGGAAGTCAAAGGTTATCCCTATCTTATTCAATATTTAAATGCGTTCCATAGTCCAGGTACTCAACCAACCCTGTCAGACTCCGTTTGAAGGGCCACAGTAGACGCAGGGCCTACCGGACCACTGCTATTGGGGCTGTGATCTTTTGACTCCCATGTCTCAGGGTCTGTCCTAAAATGACTCTCCAAACTGGGCCAAGTTCAACCCCTTCAACACTTAATCTCAGTGGTAGTGATAATGAGCAGTCACAGGCTTCTCAGGGAGTTGGTGTGGGGGTACAGTAAGCTCAGAACTTAACAATCACCCAGCAGCACAATGACTGATTGCCTTACTCAGCACTGGTCTTTTATAAAAAGAAAATACTTTAATACACTTAAAATACTGCACACTGCAAAATACAGATACTGTTTAAAGGGAGCTGGACCACTCTATCCGGGTGTAAGGTTTAATTTCCCTTTCCCCCTTCACTTCCCCTAAGCTTAAGGTAAAGTCTAAGGTGGGGTCTCAGGCATAGATGCAGTGCTGTCCTCCCACTGGCATTCAGAGTTGTGCACTCAGGACCTCATTTACAACATGTTGGTGTAGAGCAGGTGCCACAAGCCTTCCTGCTCTGCTGCCCTATGTCCAAAGAAAAGGGCAGGAATGCACTGTAGCTCTGAGATACAGCACTTCCCTGTCCTTTTCCACTGCACTGGCACTCAAATGGCTGCCTAGCGCCAATGCAGTCACCCCTGTACCATGGTGCAAGGGTGCCTGCATTGAAATCAGATTGTTTTCGTGGGGAAAGGGACACGTTCCTATACAAAAACACCCATTATGCCACCCCTGGGGAGGAATAGGCTTTTGACACAATCCCAGGTTTACATCATGTTGTAAATCTGGGAATGTGTCAAATGCCATGGGTGTTACATGGTAACACACACCATAACGTCCATGGCAAGCCTCCCTGAGGCAGTGTGAGGCAATGCAACAACTTGCACTGTGTTGCCTTACACTATTTCGATGAGGCCATGAAAAGCTACGCAGAGTTCCTTTCCATGGCCTCGTAGATATGGCTATTCTCTGTGCGCCACCGAAACGTCAAAAAAAGTGATGTTTCAGCTGTGGACAGGGCTTGTAAATAAACTCCTCAATCTCAAAGCTTGTGTCCTAAGAGTTCTCAATACCACAAGCTAGACCTCTTCAGTCCTTTATCAGCCTCAATCAGGCCTGCAGTATGTGTCAAGCTCCTTTCCCTCCGCTAGAAAGAAGATGCATTGGCTGCAAGGGCAGTGGCATTCTTGCTTGCTTTGGGGGCATATTAACTGCATGGTGACCATGCAGTTCTGTCAGTAAGCAGGCTCCATGCCATGGATGTCTCCAATGGCTGCAGGCCCTGTTTCAGGCTCTGGGGTGAGGGTCAGTGATCACAGGTGCTGCCTTCAGTCCTCTTCAAGGCATCAACCCTCTGCGATATCATGGTCTATGATGCTCGGCACTTGGTCTCCCTCAGGCACAATGTTTGTTTTCCATTATCGCGATCCATTTTACGCACACTTCAGAACAATGGCATGGTTCAGGCCACACCTTGGTTTCACAGTGGCGATTTCTACTTCAGGCACTTCAGTCATATCTCAGGTTCACAGGGGTATTGTCTGCTTCTGGGACACTTCAGGACCATTCCACTGTTTTGGTTACAGCTTAGGTTCACATCTGCGCCATCGCTTTGAGCACACTTCAGGACAGTGCCAAGGAAGGTAGGAGAGATGACACACCAATCCGGGAGCATGTCAGTTTTCTTTGAGAATCTGGGCAGATGGACCTACACTCCAGGATTAGCTCCTCTGCTCATCCTGGTAATCGGTACGTCCTGCTTGTTGGCATGTGCCTTCCCTGCTTTTCAGGCAAGTCAGCTCTAGGCACCTCCTTCCAGGCTGGCCTTTCGGTGTTGTGCTGTTACCCCTGTGAAGCTTGCCGTCAGACGGACACAGACACTGGTTAGGCTGCACAACAGTACTTTAGGTACTCTAAAAACTATCACCTTCCTTGGTCTAATAGAATTTGGTCGTAGCACTACAAGTCGGGTCACAGTTGACAGTTTTACACAGCTACAGCAAACAGAAGATGTGCATTCTCTGCCTGCCCTTCAAAACTGGTTTAGGTAAGTTCTCTTTTGAAATGTACTTTCCAGGCTTTCTTCCAGTTTCATTGTTTGTGTGGAGTGTTGGAGCACCCACAACAGAGGCACAAAGAGGTATGAGAAGATTCACCTGCCTATCACTAGCCACACCTAATATTGAACAGGAAGATGAATAAAAGTCTGGCCTTCTCTAAATGACCTTTCACACACTGAATGCCAGAGAAGGCAGTCTCACCTTGCACTTCCACCACATACTAAATGGCTGGTTTGAGGAAGACTTATCAGCAGCTCCTTGCAGCAAAAGGAGCTAATTGACTTTCTAGTGGGAACCCTATCTTCTCTTTCCCCGTTCTGGTGTCTAGGTCTCCTCCCTTCAACTTCAGGAATGTCAGCAATACACATCCACTGTTTTGAAAAACAACCTCACCTCCATCTAGTGCACCTGAATAGACCAGTAGCTTTTAAAGTCGAACTCAAAGGCCTTTATTACTCTGGTCACTTACCTTTCGATATTTTGCCGCTCAGTATTTTGTCCATGATAGCATTGTGCCCCAATATCTTACCATATCACTCTATATTCAAGAGTACAATTGACTGGTCATGGACCTTACCCGTGTCAAATGACAGGCCTAGGCCTTTGCATATATACTAGATTTGCTCAAATGTGGGGCCAAAATAATAAAAACGGCATACCAAATACTCACCGTTGGGCACTTAGGGAAAGGAAATATAACTGTTCACCATGTTGGGGACATTTCCATCCTAACATACACCAAATTATCTTTCAAGTACATGCTGATGGCATGCACACTCATTTCTGGTTAGACAGCAATCTAGATAATCCCACCTCTTGCTTGGGCCATGTACTCCACAGAATGAAGAAGAGTGTCCTGTGAATGAACAGAGACAAACCTGAGATGCTTGCAATGGGAAGAACTGAGCCACACCCTCTACCTTTGGAGTGGCCCATAGCTAAGCCATAATGTGCCCTGCAAATAGTAGGCACCAATATTCAGCTCTCCAAACCGTCCACAAGTTCTGCAGACATTCACCCTTCTCTACACCTAGCGAGAAACCTCTGACAACCTTCTACCCACTTTATCAATCAATGATTATTCAAGAGTTCAAAACTTGGAGGCAGATCTCTGGTAGTCCAGTGTCTCAAGCTGTAGAATAACCTCAAGTCTTCCTTCAGAACCAAAACCAACCACTTA
This sequence comes from Triturus cristatus, assembly GCF_964204655.1. Taxonomy (NCBI): domain Eukaryota; kingdom Metazoa; phylum Chordata; class Amphibia; order Caudata; family Salamandridae; genus Triturus; species Triturus cristatus. The sequence goes on along the minus strand of NC_140581.1, from coordinate 433,794,596 downwards.
TGATTAGGGAAACTCCTAAAAACTAAATGATTCAGTCACAATCGAAAATCATTGGTCATGGACTGCGCCCACTCGATTGGACTCCACCCTTCCCTAGTTTCCTATCTCTTTATTCATTGTAAATTGTCAATTCTGCCAATGCTCAGCAGTAACCAAAAGGTAACACATAGCGCTGTTCAAGCTCACAATAAATTAAAAGACAAATAGTTGTTGAAATACCAATGTAACATCGATTCCGATACTAAATATAGAAGAAACAATTAGACCGTAAGAAACATATATCAATCTCTTAGTATTTAAACAGATGCCTTCTCTAACACCTTCCCCAACCCTTTAAATTTGCGAGCACATACCCATTACTGTACTCACGCCTTTCAAGCTTTACACAGTGATATTTTGCGTCTTCCTCTACTTCGCCTTCATTCAGTTTGACAGGAGTTTTCTTGAAGGATCTTGACTTCATCACTGATGTCACTCCTGACCATGATCATTTCAGTTCAGAATGCCATTTATATAACGCGAACCTACTTGGGCAAAAGGACGACATTACAGTGCCTGAACGAGCTGTCGGGATCCTTAAAATGTGTCACAAGGTCTTCATTGAAAAAGTGGACCTCTAGCTCTTTATGATTTGCACGAAAGGAAGTGCACATATGATATGTGTAGTGGTGTTATTCCAGATCCTAAAAGGATTCATTTGTATGTGCTATGTTAAAATGATGTGTCTTTGCTTTCCTATTGTACCCCGATGAGCATGTGTCTGACCAGAGAATAATTATATATTAATTACGTGTCCATAATACCAAAACAGTAAAAGTACAGATCATCATTCCAGTTGCATTAGATTAGTTATGGAATCATGGAGCAGGATATTGCTTCCACAATTTGAAGTGAATTTCATGCAGATTAGGGAACTGTACTCACCAATACAGCCACTCGTGTACCCACACAGACACCCACACAGCCACTTAGACACCAACTGACAGACTGATACAGACATTCATACAACTTGTCACTCACCCATTCAGATACCTAATCACTCACTTATACAGTCAGTCACGCACCCACTGAATCATCATTACAGGCACTCATACACCCAATGATTCACCAATACATCTTGGTATAAATATTTTACACTCATAAACATTTTAAAAACACTTAGAGTCACTGGATGATGTCATCAGTGATGTAACGAGGTGTCATCAGTGATGTCATCAATGATGTCATTCGCCATGTCATGAGTGATTTAATATGTGAGATCATGAGCAGTGCATTGTGGGGCGTGAGTTATAGTTAGCTCAGCTAAATGTACCTGCTGAATTTCATCAGTTTTGTACGAGTGAAACCTGAGCCTAACTATAATGTCTCTATAACCTTTGGTTTTTTTAAGTACATATTTAAAGTTTTTTAAAATCCATTTCCTAACTATAACATCCCTAAAACCTTTGTTTTTTTCCAGTGAATTTCTAAGGTTTTTAAAATTCTAATTCCTAACTATACCATCCCTGTAAGCTTTGTTTTTTCTGTGAATTTCGATGGTCTTTTAACTAGTAGTCACGTTTGCAGAGTGGCAGAGAAAGGGGGCTGGGCCTCTGACCAGCTCTCAATAATCCTGCTGTGTAGGGCTTACAGGAGGTACCAGGAGAGCTTCTTGGCCCCTAAGGTCCCTCAGGAGTAAAGTGGACTTCATCCCCCAACCAGTAATGCACCACTAGCCGCGTTTGCAGAATGATGGAGAAAGGGGGCGTGGCCTCTGAAGACCTCTTAGCAATCACACTGTGTGGGTGTTACTAGAGGTCTTGTTGGCCTCTAAGGAACCTGTTAGACCTGGCACCTTGGCGTGAGTTTCCCTTCCACTTTTTGCTGATGTGCCTCATTGTGTTTTGTTGGTGTTAGCTGCTCAGGGCACTGTGCCACTGCTAATCAGTGCCACAGTGCAAGTGCTCCCTTTGAAAAGTGTATACATTGATTGGTGTCCACGTTTGGCTTATTTGGTTTACTATCAGCCCCTAGTAAAGTGCACCAGGAGTGCCAGGGCTTGTAAATACAAATGCTGCTGGTGGGCTTGCAGTACTGGTTGTGCCACCCACAGAAGCGGCCTAGTAAAATGTGTCTAGGGTCTGCCACTGCAGAACCTGCGCGCGGTCTGGTACGGTCGCGCTGATTGCGCAAGTGCACCTACTTGTCAGTCCCCAAATCTTCACTTAACTACATATTAGTCACCCCTCTGGTAGGCCCAAGGGCAGGGTGCATTGTAGGTATAAGGTAGGACATGCCCTGATGTGTGTGGCATGTCCTAATAGTGAATTACAGCCATTTTCGTTTTTCACTATTGAAGGCTACCTGCTCTCCATAGGCCAGAATGGGCTGCTGGAATTACTACACGCTGTAATCCCAGTGGACTCAGAGAGCATGGTAGAAAGTCAAGTTTAGCATGCCTGAACTCAGAATAATAAAATACTTCTTTTAGTAAAGTTTATTTTAATATCCTGTGTTTGTAAATACTACTTTTAGAAAGTTAGTATTTACTGACCTGGCCATTTCAGTCCGCCTCTGCTGTGTGTGTGTGTTCTGCCTAGTAACAGTAAAGGAGCAGGGCTGGGGAATTCCAGGAGACAGGCTGGCTGCCAGGTGGTGGGTCGAGAGATTACACCAGGATGGGTGGGAGGAGTACACCTTTGACTCTGAATAGACCAGTGCTCTGCCACCACAATGCCGGCTCCGCCCCCTGTGGAGCGGCTGATGTCTCTGCCCTGCTGCTGAAAGGAAAGAGCAGAGTCACCACAACAAAGTGCTTCAAAACTGGACTGAGCCAGGCCCAGGCCCCCTGGCGACAAAGAACAAAAGAATTGTGCTATAAAAGAAGGAGCCCTGCTCCTAAGAAATCAGATCCTGTTTGCGCCAAGAAGAAACTCTGCCTGAAGAGAAGGACCTGGGAAAGCTGCATGGAGGATACTGTCTCTGACCTGTGAGACTGGCCTGTGGTGGGTGCCTTGCTGCAAGAAGGAGTGGAAGAAAAGACTTGAGAAGAAAATACTTTTGATCAACTTGTGCTTTAAACAATCTCCAAGGGCTTGCTGGTGAACTTGCCCCCTGAACTGTGCCCCAGGAACAGTGGGCGCTACCTTTCCCCAAGAAGAAGAGAAGCTGCTGGAGGCGATCCTGTAACGCTGACCCCAGAGGACCTGTGTGCCCCTCATCTGAGCACCGCGACGTCTGCCACCGGGGCTACTGTAAGCACCGCAAGGGCCTGCCTGCCTGGCCCAAGCACCGCAAGCAACTGCCCCCCGAGCCGTAGCTCGCACCGCAAAGAAGAGACTGATCAGGCTCCAAGCTCCGAGCCTCTGCGACCCTGCGCCACCGAGATCACTGCAAGGACCTGTGCACCGTTCGTCCCCTGAGTGAAGCCGACAGCGCGACGCGCTGAAGAAATTGCCCCCGAGCTGCCCCTCCGGCTTCTGAACTGGGTCGTGTGCCTGGGACCATCCGAAGCGCCCCACGATGCATCGCCGCCCGCTGATCAGGAGGGACGACAACGCGACGTGGGACGCCCCTCTAAGGACCCCTGAGGCTGCTGCGACCCTCTTGCCCAAGACTAAATGTATTGTGAACTGCCCGCCTTGGTTCGACACGTACTTCACTCCGTACGAGCCGTACCTGCACTGTCGTCCGTGTACGGCGCATCCCTGTCTCTGTGCGGCCCGTCCAGCATCCAATACATTGCCGGTGCTCACGCGGGAAGCGTGAGGTTTGGAGAGAGACGTACTGAATGTGTACGCCACGTACCTACGAGGGTACGGTCCGTACGGTTCACGTCCCGAGTACGCATGCTCATGCGAGAAGCGTGAGGAACGGCACGACACGACCAAAGAGCGGTACGAAGCGTACCGGAGGCGCTAGGAAGCGCACAATACCCCAAAGAAGCTTGTTTTGAGTAGAACATTGCCATTTTTACATCTGTGGACTGCCTAAAAGCATTGAAAGTAACTGGAACCTTATTTAAAGAGAGAAGACTGTATTTGAAGCCTGCATAAGAGATTTATATAAAGAACTTTATTTTCATAAATACAGCCTTGTGTCTCTGTGTGGTGGGGTGGTGATTATTGTGTGGGACACCTTGAATGCTTAACCTAATGCCCTCTGGAAATCTAGCCTGACTGCTCGCGCCACGTTACCTAGAGGGTGAGCAGGGGTTATTTTTAAAGAGGTAATCCTACGCCCTGACTTAGAAGAAAGGGTCCCTGCTTGTCGCAAGTGCATACCTGCGCCAACCAGAGACCCCGGATTCTAACAGAACCTCAGAAGCCACAGAGACTGCATCCCCCAAAGAGCAGCGCCATGGATTTCAGCCCCAGGGACCCCATCACCCGGGGCCCAGCCTTTTATGTTTAGTTTTATAAATGAAATGGAGGGGGCAGAGTTGACCCCCCCCTTATAGGGCCATTTTTGGCCCCGGGGATCCCATACCCCAGGGCCTGCCTCTTTTATTTAAAATTTTTTTTTAAAGGGAGGGGGGCATACCCCCTTTTTAAAAAAAATAAAAAAACAAGGGCGGGAGCCGTGTGGTCCCCCTCCCAGATCGCTTTCAGCCATGGGGACCCCATCCCCTGGCTCAGTCTCCCTCCCCAGGCTCAAGCCGGCCCTCAGCAACGTAACCCCTTCATTATATTATTTGTGCCCCAGGAAGGTAGCGGTTATCTGGGCTGCATGTGTGGGCAGAAGCCCCCACTCATTATTATTTATTTTAGCCACGGGGAGGTGGCAGTTCCTGGGGTGGTGGAGGAGGCCATAGGGACTCCCCTACATTGTTTTAAAAAACAAAATAATTAATATATGTACTCCGGGGAGGTCCCCGAGCGCCCCCCTCATTTGTATACAACAGTGCAGCTGCGGGGTAGGCAATAGGGCCTCCCCGCCTTATTTTATTATCACATTTGTGCCCCGGGGAGGTGGCGGTCCCCAGGGCAGTGGCAAGGAGGTGGCCCTGTGCACACCCCTCCTTTATTTTTACCATGCCCCCGGGATTTGGCCCAAGGCCTCGTCTTTTTATTTTTATTTTGCCGCAGATCCACCCACAAGTCTGTGGCAAAAATCTGTTTAAAAAAGCTGTTAAACGCTGGCAGGTTCCCCTTGTAACCCCCCACCATATCTGGGGGGTCAGGATATTCCTACCCTGTCACGTTTTCTTTATTTTATACTTTTTTTCTGGGACTCAGCTTCAAGCTGAGTCCCAAGATGGCTGTCAGCACTTTCTGGTGAAGTGTTGGCAGCAAATAAAAATTAGGAAGGATCCGCGAGTCCACTGCAAGGAATCGCGTCCCCAGATATCTATATTTTTTAAACTTGAATTTCTTTGAAACTACTCAATGGATTTATACCAAATCACAAAAAACACACTCTCTGGACCAACATCTAGCTTTCTGCCAAATTTGGTGTAATTCCATTCAGCAGTTCGGGTTGTAGGCGTGGTTGAAAAAAGAAAAATCCCAATAGACATAAAATGGGGAAAACTTGTTTTGGAACCACCCCAAAACTTTCAACACAGCAGCTGAACTAAAATGGGGAAGTTTTGTGAAAATTTTGTGTAGATTCATCAAGCGGAGCCAAAGTTATTGGCAAAACAAAAAATAAACTTTTCCTGTGGAAACTTTGGTACTAACTATAACTATCTATGTATCTATGTATCTATGTATCTATGTATCTATCTATCTATCTATCTATGTATCTATCTATCTATCTATCTATCTATCTATCTATCTATCTATCTATCTATCTATCTATCTATCTATCTATCTATCTACCCAGTAGAAGGCATTTCGCCGAAGCGCGCCGGTCCGAGATTGTGGAGATAAGGACTATGCATTTGCGTCATTTGGAAGCCAAATAAATATGAACTTTTAAAAACTGACCTGGAAATAGTGTAATCAGAGTTTGTTGGGCAATGCCGTTGGATCGGGTGTTCAAGAAGAGGAACGCCAAAGGGAGACATACATATCTCAATATAACTATATATAGCTATATATATATTTATATATATATATATATATATATATATATATATATATATAGATATATATATTAACTGAAAAACCCAAAGACTATAGGGAAGTTATAGATAGGAAATAGAATTTTTTTTAAACTTAGAACTTCATTGAAAAAAACAAAGGTTACAGGGATGTTATAAACCCTTGAAATTCTGAAGTTATAGTTAGCTGAGCTAACTATAATGTACACCCCTGCAATGTACTGCTTATGACCTCACATATTACATCACTCATGACATGTGCAGTGACATCATTGATGACAGCTCAGATGACATTATCCAGTGATTGTGTGTTTTCTAAACGTTTCTGAGTCTCAAAGATATAAAGTGAGATACTACACATGTTAAATTAGTAAGCACTGTGTACTAGTAATGAGTGATACTATTTGTAAAGCAAATTATGAGAGTAGCTGTATGACTCTGTATATCCATGTGTGAGTAGGTGTCTGAGTGGCTTTCTGGGTATATGAATGGTTATATTGCTGAGTGAGTGGCTGTACTGTTGTGTGAGTGGGAGTGGCTGTATGTGTGCGTGAGTGACTGTGTGTGGCTGTGTGGCTGTGTGGGTGTGTCAGTGGTGTATGGGTGAGTGATGGGTATGCAAGAGGTTGTAAAGGTAAGTGATGGGGTGTGCGAGTGGCTGTATGCGTGAGTGAGTGGGTGCATAAGTGTTGTAAGAGTGAATGAGTGGATGTTTGAGTGACTGTATGGGTGAGTGAATAAATGTGAGAGTGGCTGTATGGGTGAATGTGTGCTCGTGTTAGTGACTGTATAGGTAAATGAGTATGTGTAAGTATATGTATGAGTAACTGAGTGGGTATGTGAGTAACTATATGTGTGAGTGAGTGGCTTTGTGAGTGACTGTATGGTTGAGTGAGTAGGTGTGTGAGTAGCTGTATGAGTGACTGACTCAGTGTGTGGGCAGCTATATGGGTGAGTGAGTGCATGAGTGGCTGTATGGGTGAGTTAGTGGTTGTTTAAATGGCTGTATTAGTGAGTGGATGTGTGAGTGGCTCTATGGATGAGTGAGCCATGCAGGGTGATCTGGAGGTGTTGAGTAAAATTACTTTTAGGAGATGCTGTGCCCGTTTATGGAGAGAGATTGAAGTTCCTTTTGAAAGCTTGAAAGGCTGTTGGTGCTTCTGAAATCATAGCTTACTATCAACCAGAGGGGTTGGGTGACATCTTTCTGCACAGCCTCTCACCAAGTTACTGAAGGGATCAGATGTCTCCTTCACCTTGACACCAGTGGGCCCTGTGTGTGCTCTGCAAGCACACTGCATAAGGGTGCACCACGAGTTTGGACTTCAAACAGTGAAACTGAGCCAGGCTTACTATTCACATCTAAGAGCTCAGCCTTTGCTAAAATTCTGTGTTTCTTGTTCCCTCTCTTGTGTACCGAGTGCCTTGTGTGTGAGTGCTTGCGTGGCTTTGTGAGTGAGTGTATGAGTGCCTGTGTGGGTCTATGATTGGGTTTGTGAGTGGCGCTACGGGTCTGTGAGTGGGTGTGTGAATGTGTTTGCACAATACTATACAATATAATGGCTTAGGAAGGGAACATATGATGTTCTTTGGGAGTAAAAATATAGTGCTTAAGGAGTGAAAAAGTGTGTTGAGGGAGTTCAGAATGTTGCTGAGAATGTGAAAGGCTGATGCTGAAAGAGTGAAATAATGTTCTGGGAAATCGAGTTTACCACCAAAGGTAGCATGCAGCAAAGGCCAAACAAAAAAGAATATGATATTGACAAAGGAAAGGGGAAAAGAAAGGAAAGACAGGATTTAGTTCTGAAATTAAATAGGTGAATAAAAAGACCTGTTTAATGAGTAATGGTAGACTAGATGGGAGAGGAGGTAGAGAAGATTCACACAAGGAGCACACAATGTTGTATTGTTGGTATGCTTTCTTCGGAACCCCCAAACTCCTCAGAATAGTTTTAGAGAAGCGCTAACTACTCATGGTAATCAAAGTTAAATAGACTGCTGGAAAAGCTATAATACAAAGTATAAAGAGAGGGCACAGTGCATGTTAATGAATTATAATTGGAATGCTATACAAAAGAGGATTTTTAGCAACTAGTCAATGAAAAATCAGAAACAGGCAAATTAAGTTGAGAGAGAACTAACAAAAGAGTAGGAGAAACTGAGTCAATTGAGATACATAGGGCTTTAAAGGATGAAGTGCAGATACACAAGGGGCAGGCTGAATGAAGGGTGGGAAGGAGCAGGAGGTATAAACAAGAAGCCAAAAGGAATGAATGAAAAAGTGGAAGGCGAGTGAGACATCCAGTAAAGAAAAAAAGAGTAGATACCAGAGGAGAAAGTTAATGTCAAGGGCAACAATGAGGACTATAACTAGAAAGGTGGAATAACAACAAAGTGGAGAGGACAGCCATATAAACTATACGAGTAGCAGAAATATGGAGGTAGCCAATGAAGTTTTGAGAACTTACAAAAATGGCAAACTTATGCTCCCGTGAAGCGGGGGGACTGAAAATGTCGCTCGGAAAGCATGATCTTAAAGAGGATCAGAACAGAAGAAGGAGTGGAAATACGTGGAAAACGACTGTAGGGTACAGGGAATGCGAAAGAAAACAAATATAGCAAAGATTAGAAGAAATGAGGGGGGGGTCGGGGGGAGAAAACCACGCCCTCCTTAGCAGAAAAAGGAAACACAAGCATTTGAACGTATAAGGTTGTACGGCCACCAGGAGTATATTCATATTTCGTTTTCATAGAAAAAAACGATTGAATCTTTGTATATACAGAAAATGGAAGACAAATGTAAAAAATAAAAAACAATGTCAGAAAGAAAATGATTTGTTCATTGTGACTTTTGGTAAAGTATGTACTCATATGAGTCAGAGGTTTTAAAAAAACGCAATAGGGAAGGGTGAGGCTCAGGGCTGGGAAAGGTAGTAGGTTATGGAATTTTACATTGATGACGCTACAAAAAGCTGAAGGAAATTCAATAAATAGCCAAAACAGAGTTGGAGACCAACCAAGAGGACACCGTGCTGCAGCATAATAGGAGAAGAAAACGGATCCTATGATATACCATGAAAAGGCAAACTATATATGGGTTTGTGATTTTTTCTTCGCAAAAAAAAAAATTCAGAAAGTTGCTGTTTTCTGCCCTGTGTGAAATTTGTATTTGCTTTTGCTGGTATCATGTTTTTCTGCCCATATCTACTGAATTACGAGATAATTTTCACTTCAATCAGATTCTGTTAAGATGGAGAATGTATGCAGGCTTTCTCTTTGCAAGCACACCTTTGCAACATAAATGTTCACAGGTTACGATTTTTGCACAAATGTGGGAAAGTACAGAGCTTCCAGAAATTCAGAATTTTGTAAAGGTTGCGACAAAAAACTTAGCAAATTCAGCCGCCCCTAACACATTGCTTCAAAAAAACTGACAGCAATAATGGGAAACCACTCATGAGACATGTGGTGCGGCTGACGCGCAAATGAGCAATTGGCTGACCTAATGCAACAAGATCACTCGGAAAAAGGAGGAAATCGGACAGTGATACTGATTCACAAAAACCCCCATCATTGACATCCAAAATACAGAAAAGTACACTGAAGCCCTGAATCCGAAATCCGAGTTAAATGTGCGGTAAACGGATGTTGCACATCTAACACTTTTTCCAATTAAAAGTGAGAAGACATATTCAACGTGCTGTATTACAATTACCAATTTGCGGCAGTACCGCAAATGTACTGACAATCTTAAAATAAGGTCCAAAATTTAGTATAGATCCTGGGCCTCATTGTTATGGTATACACCGCAGACAGAGACCAGAACAAAGCAGCGGTGTCTTTGTTGCAATTTCATTTCTATAGCACTTTTAATCCTGATGAGGCGTTGGAGGCTTTATGCGGGGCAGCTCTCTGCTTCGGAGACCAAGGTTAGTTCAGTGTCATTTGTTATTGCTGGTTAGTGCCATTAGTCTTGTGCGTTTAAGCTAATCAATCCCTTGCTTTCACTCCAGTTTCTCAAGTGCAAATTATTAGGAGTTAAGTGTGATCATTAGCCAGGGATTATGTGAGTTCATGAAGAGGTTTGGTGGGGTTCATATATGTCCAAATGTAAATAAATGTTCATAGATAAGGTAAAGGAGATTAGATATTGTTAGGTTGTAGAGTCATGACTTTAAAAAATGGAGAGGCTGTGATTCGGGTTGGGCATAACTGAATTCCGAGGAGTTACAGAAAAACTTTGTAAGATTCCGCAGAGTTTTGAAAGCGGTGTAATTGGTACATCATGCTGCTCGTGTTGATTTTTAGCGCCGGGAGCTTGTTCTGCACTGTAAAATCAGTGTGAACGGCACCATGTTGCTCGCCAGAGGGTTCTGCTTTGTCCTGGCGCTCAAGCAGATTTTCTACTCGGGCTGCAGTTTTCTCAACACGAATGGTAGCAACCTGCCGTGGCTGCCCGTGTTGAGAAATCTCGCAGGGAGGCATTCTTGCGATTGATTTTCTCACTCGCCAACTTCACATTGGTGAGAAATGACTCTGCCACGTGCCGGAGTTTTTCCGGAACTTCATGCTCGAAGCAGAGTGTGAAGAGCACAAAACGCCGCGAACTCCGTTGACGGAGCGGAGTTTATCGCCCACCCCTATCTGTGATCTTTAAAATGAAATTGTTGCCAATTTGCAGAAATGCATTAATAGAGATTATGACAAATATGATAGTGATTAAGAGTAGGTTGCACTCGGAGGGATAATGCATGCAGAGGATGGATGGGAAGGAGAGGGACATTTAAAAGAAAAAGGAGAGTCAACAATCAGAATTTTATGGAAAGTTTGTTATGCCGAAATATAGAACTATAGAGGACGGTTTTTGAGATTGCATGCAATTTGAGGATGGAAGATTGTAGAGAGAACAATAATACAGGTGAAGAAAGTGTTATTTTAGGTACATTTAAAATGCACCAGAATCAGATGAACTGCCTGTGCAGATGTCTTCTGATGTTCATCATCAAGTTTGGCTGACTATACTATTTCCAAAGCAAATTAGGATGCATTTGGGATACCTCTGTTTTTTTTTTTTTTTTTAATAATTATTTAATTAGTAATAAACGTTCGTCACTTGTATAGTCACATTGATACACATTTCTTTACAGAATTGAAAATAAACAATACCGTGTACATTATTGAAATCAGAAGTCTCACCCACGACGCCAGGGGTTCAAGAACATAGGCGAAAAGTAGGGGGGACAAGGGGCAACCCTGTCTGGTCCCTCTGTGCAATGTGAACACCCACGATGTGCGGTTATTTACCCTCACCTGACCGCGGAGTTCGGTGTAGAGCAGCCTAACCCATGCCATAAACCTCAGACCAAACCCAAAGCGGCCAAGTACTTCGAGGAGATAAGGCCCATCTATGGAGTCAAATGCCATGGAGGCGTTCAATGATATAATCACTGCATCCCCCTCTACACATTGCTGCCGCGCCAGTACGTTATGTACCCGATGAATGTTCAGTGCTGTGTTCCATCCCGGCACAAAGCCGGATTGGTCTGCATGAGCAAGGGAGGGAAGGACGGCGTTGAGACATGAGGCTAACAATTTTGCCAGGACCTTGACCTCCGCGTTTATCAAGCAGATTGGTCTATATGAGTTACAACAATCTGCCGGTTTCCCGGGCTTACGAATTACCACTATGGAAGCCAATCTTTGATCTGCAGGCAAAATACCTTTCTCAAGGCTTTCCGAATACATGAGATTAAGGTGGGGAACTATCTTCAGGGCCATTGCTTTGAGAAATTCTATCGGGATTCCGTTGGGCCCCATTGCTTTCCCCAATTGGACACTATATATAGCTTGCAGATTTCGTCATCTTTGATGTCAGCCTCCAGATCAGCCCTATCCATCTCAGAAAGTCGCAGGGTAATATTTGCCAGCAGTTGTCGGGAGTTTTCTGGCGTGTAAGTGGTAGAGGATGTATACACACCCTCCAGATAGTCCGCAAATGCTTCCGCTATGTCTTGAGGGTCAAACACCTGTGTAACCTCGCCAGTAAATAATTCAGGCACCCACCTCTCTCCTTGCTCCCTTTTCTCCAGCCAGGCCAGCATTTTCCCCGCCCTCTCTCCCATTTCGTACACCCTGTGTCGTGTGATTCGGGTTGGGCATAACTGAATTCCGAGGAGTTACAGAAAAACTTTGTAAGATTCCGCAGAGTTTTGAAAGCGGTGTAATTGGTACATCATGCTGCTCGTGTTGATTTTTAGCGCCGGGAGCTTGTTCTGCACTGTAAAATCAGTGTGAACGGCACCATGTTGCTCGCCAGAGGGTTCTGCTTTGTCCTGCCGCTCAAGCAGATTTTCTACTCGGGCTGCAGTTTTCTCAACACGGATGGTAGCAACCTGCCATGGCTGCCCGTGTTGAGAAATCTCGCAGGGAGGCATTCTTGCGCTTGATTTTCTCACTCGCCAACTTCACATTGGTGAGAAATGACTCTGCCACGTGCCGGAGTTTTTCCGGAACTTCATGCTCGAAGCAGAGTGTGAAGAGCACAAAACGCCGCGAACTCCGTTGACGGAGCGGAGTTTATCGCCCACCCCTATCTGTGATCTTTAAAATGAAATTGTTGCCAATTTGCAGAAATGCATTAATAGAGATTATGACAAATATGATAGTGATTAAGAGTAGGTTGCACTCGGAGGGATAATGCATGCAGAGGATGGATGGGAAGGAGAGGGTCATTTAAAAGAAAAAGGAGAGTCAACAATCAGAATTTTATGGAAAGTTTGTTATGCCGAAATATAGAACTATAGAGGACGGTTTTTGAGATTGCATGCAATTTGAGGATGGAAGATTGTAGAGAGAACAATAATACAGGTGAAGAAAGTGTTATCTTAGGTACATTTAAAATGCACCAGAATCAGATGAACTGCCTGTGCAGATGTCTTCTGATGTTCATCATCAAGTTTGGCTGACTATACTATTTCCAAAGCAAATTAGGATGCATTTGGGATACCTCTGTTTTTTTTTTTTTTTTTTAATAATTATTTAATTAGTAATAAACGTTCGTCACTTGTATAGTCACATTGATACACATTTCTTTACAGAATTGAAAATAAACAATACCGTGTACATTATTGAAATCAGACATTACTGTTCCGTAGTTCCCCTTTTCGACATGTTTGTTTCTACTGTTAGTGAGATGCACAGTTCTCCTGATATTCGTTCCAGGCGCCCCATTTTTTGTCCCACTTTTTAGGGCAGCCTCTGAATTTGTAAACCTCCTTTTCGGCTACCATGCATCTGTCCATCTGTCCATCTCCGCCACCCATCCTATTATCAGTGGGCGATCTGCTGCCCCCCATTTCATAGCAATGGCTCTTTTCACTAATGTGCATCCCAGGGTGGTGAATTGTTGCTCTATGTCGGTAAGATCGGTCGCGTCCCATATATTCAGAATCCCCAGTGATGGTGTTAGAGGGATTTGTTTTCCAAGTGCATCTTGCATCTTTGCTGTGGCCCTTTCCCATAAGTGTCGAATCAGGGGGCAATCCCATAGTATATGATAAAATGTGGCCCCTTGGTTACATCCACGCAGGCAAAGTGCATCTTGCCTGGTCCCTATCTTAGCTAATGTCACACCTGTGAGGTATGTCCTATGTAGGGCTTTTAGTTGGATCAGCCGAAAACGGTGGTTTATGGCCGCCTCCCTTGGGGACATCAAGGCGGCTTGCCAGTCTTCATCCTCAATCTGTCCCAGGTCTGCATGCCATCTGTCCCTGAGAATGTGAAAGGGGTCTGGTGTATTGTTACATAACTTGCGGTATGTGAGGGAAATGGCCTTGGTCAGGGGAGGTTCTGATGAGAGGCGGTCCTCCAAGGGGGACGCATCTAGTATGGTTGTCGGATCTGTGAGAGCTGTGTTAAGAGCATGACGAATTTGTAGGTACCGAAACATCTCCCCCGGCGCCAGTACATATTGAACTTGGAAGTCCTTAAAGGCAAGTATCTTACCCTTCTTTAGGAGATCGCCGATAGTAGAGATTCCTATGGTTTCCCATCTGTCAAACCCCGGGTGGTAGCAGAGCAGCCCCAGTTGTTGAGAGGACCATAGGGGCGTCGCTTTTGTCAGTTTTTTCCCTCCACCCAAGGCGTTTAGTGGCTTATGCCAAAATGGAGGTCGCTTGAGCCATTGGTCCGATATCTCCCTTTGCGGGGTCTGGTATATAGGGCTCCCAGATATCCCTCTCATCTGGTTTGATACCGCTCCAACCTGTATGCCGGGTTCGTCGGGAGACTGTATAGCCAGTGGTTAACTGCAACCAATTGCGATGCCCAATAATAAAGCCGTATGTCTGGGAGTGCGATGCCTCCGTCATACCATCCCTTTGTTAGTTCCCTAAGGCAATCCGTGGTGTCCCTCCGTCCTATAGTAATATCCGGACCTCCACCTCAACACTGCTGAAATAGGAGTCATGGACACAGTATGGGCAGTTCTGGAGCAGGTAGAGTAATCGTGGCAGTGCTAGCATTTTAAACAGGGCCATCGACCTAGCAGTGACAGCGGTAGTGACCTCCAGTGTTTGACATCATCCCTAAGTCTATGTAGGGAGACTACTAAGCTCCTGTCATAAAAGGTTTTTGGGTCTTGAGTGATAAAGATCCCCTGGTATCGGAAACCATCGCTGGTTACTTCAACATTACATCCTCTGGGTAGCCTAGGTGTAGGGCCATGGAGAACAAAAAGAACTGACTTCGCCCAATTAACGGCATAGCCCGAATACGTGCCGAAATTTGTGAAGATATTTAATAACCTTTGTATCGAGGTGAAAGGGGAGGCTAGATACATCAGGATGTCGTTGGCGTATAATGATATTCTATCCTCAATGTTCTCCACCCATTTTAAGCCTCTGAGAGCCACATCGTGTCTCACCCACGACGCCAGGGGTTCAAGAACATAGGCGAAAAGTAGGGGGGACAAGGGGCAACCCTGTCTGGTCTCTCTGTGCAATGTGAACACCCACGATGTGCGGTTATTTACCCTCACCTGACCGCGGAGTTCGGTGTAGAGCAGCCTAACCCATGCCATAAACCTCAGACCAAACCCAAAGCGGCCAAGTACTTCGAGGAGATAAGGCCCATCTATGGAGTCAAATGCCATGGAGGCGTTCAATGATATAATCACTGCATCCCCCTCTACACATTGCTGCCGCGCCAGTACGTTATGTACCCGATGAATGTTCAGTGCTGTGTTCCATCCCGGCACAAAGCCGGATTGGTCTGCATGAGCAAGGGAGGGAAGGACGGCGTTGAGACATGAGGCTAACAATTTTGCCAGGACCTTGACCTCCACGTTTATCAAGCAGATTGGTCTATATGAGTTACAACAATCTGCCGGTTTCCCGGGCTTACGAATTACCACTATGGAAGCCAATCTTTGATCTGCAGGCAAAATACCTTTCTCAAGGCTTTCCGAATACATGAGATTAAGGTGGGGAACTATCTTCAGGGCCATTGCTTTGAGAAATTCTATCGGGATTCCGTTGGGCCCCATTGCTTTCCCCAATTGGACACTATATATAGCTTGCAGATTTCGTCATCTTTGATGTCAGCCTCCAGATCAGCCCTATCCATCTCAGAAAGTCGCAGGGTAATATTTGCCAGCAGTTGTCGGGAGTCTTCTGGCGTGTAAGTGGTAGAGGATGTATACACACCCTCCAGATAGTCCGCAAATGCTTCCGCTATGTCTTGAGGGTCAAACACCTGTGTAACCTCGCCAGTAAATAATTCAGGCACCCACCTCTCTCCTTGCTCCCTTTTCTCCAGCCAGGCCAGCATTTTCCCCGCCCTCTCTCCCATTTCGTACACCCTGTGTCGTGTGGAGAGTAGTTTCGCTCTTGCTTTTTCACACGTTAGGGCTTTATACTCGAGGCTTTTGATGGTCAAGCGGTGTGCAGTGGCCTCACTGGGCAAGGAGTTATGTCATGTCTCTAACTGTTGAAGTTCACTCTCAGCCTCCAGTATTTGTTCATTATGGTGACGGAGATAACCTATTTTTAACGGTCGGGCATGGCCTTTTAACACCCCTTTGTAAGCCTTCAAGATAGTCTGTGCTGAGTCTAATGATCCCAGATAGATTTTCAGCAAAATAATAGTCAGTCTGTTCAATTAGCTCTTCTTTTAGGTCAGGGATCTTTAAGAGCCACGGATTTATAACTATGGAGTTGAGCTGCTTTTGCTGGTGAAAAGTGAGTTCGACCCACACTGGGGTGTGATCCGAGATCCCCCGCGGAAGCCAATGAGGGTTCTGGAAGTGGCCAACATCTACCACGTGCATAAGGAAATAGTCTATGCGGGATATACTATTGTGTGCATTGGAGTAATGTGTGTAATACGACGTATGTGACTGCAACTAGCGCCATATGTCTGATAGTCCCATAGCTTGAGTAAATTCCGCCATTTGAGTGTTATGTCTGGCAGTGGGTCGTCGGGGAAACCTATCTAGTGCGTCATCCATTGTCAAGTTAAAGTCGCCACCTATTATTAGGATACCATCTGGGAGATCAATCAGTATTTTACCTAGTTCGTTGAGTGCCTCCTTCCCTAGCGCCGGTGGGAGATATACTGATACCACATTTATCGGCTTCCCTTCCCAGGTGGCTCCCATCACTGCAAACCTTCCCTGCGGATCTGCCCATGTTTGAGTGGGTTTTAGAGCAAGGCCTTTCCGCACTAAGATACCAGTCCACCTGGAGCCAGATGTGAATCCTATATGGATTACCCACAAGATGAGTTTCTTGCAACAATACTAAGTCCAGCGCCTGTCTCTTAAGATAGGTCGACACCACACCTCTCTTTATTTTTTCGCGCAGCCCGTTTACATTCCACGTCAGGGCTAACAATTTTGCAGTCATAGTATTATCCATATCGGATCGTCAGTAAAATCAAGGGAGTGTAGCCTGTGGTTATTACAGAGATGAGTGATTCCGTCATGGCATGGGCCGCTGTGCACTCCAGTCGGGACTGGCCATGTATTGTGGGGCTCCGCGCAACCACCATGCCAACGTAGGGGGAAATTACAATTCAATTCCAGAGCCGAACATTGTGCTTTGTGACAATCAACATTAGAACTAACAAAAAGAAAACCCCTCCCATCCCCCCGCCCCTCCCCCCTCCCTGCCCCCTTCCCAGTGTATTTTCAACTACCCACTCCCCAACAAGGCAGAGTGCCGGTTGCCCCCCTCCCTTCATTTGTGGGGTGCTGGGTCACAGCTTCCCCCCCGCCAAACGTCTAGGAGAATAGTATGTTACTCAAAATAAAGTACAAATTTGTCCAAGTCCCTTCTGGTGAGTAGTACTAAGGCCGCCCAGTAGTTGGCAAGTCAGTTAGGTCTCTGCAAGTGGGGCGCATAGTGTCCATAGAGATGGCAAGCAGTGATTCTCGTCGTTGAAATCGTTGCATCAGCTGCGTGAGGTAGATTCTGACTCTTTTCGATTGGTACCATTCCCTTGTCGAGCATTGTTATCGGATCTTCCTGACCTCGGTCCTCCATTACGATCTTTATTCGATTTTTCTACTTGGCACTAGACTTCCAGCCACTCCCATGTTTCCTCCGGAGAGGAGAAAAAACAAGTTTTGCCTTCTAATTCAAGACAGAGTTTTGCAGGAAAGAGCATGGCGTATTTTATTCCTTTTTCTCGTAGTGCTTGCTTAACTGCCATGAAGCTACGTCGTTGAGCTTGTACCTTAGTGGTGAAGTCAGGAAAGAAGCTTATATGGCTGTCCTCATATTTAAGTGGCGGGTTTGTACGAGCCGTTTGGAGAACATCGCAGTCCCTGAAATTGAAGACTCGGGCTATGACCGGTCTTGAAGGGGCCCCTGGCCGGGGTCTGACCCCGGGGATGCGATGGGCGTGGTCAATGGAGAAGTAACTGGACAATCTTTTTGTTTGTAATTGTTTCAAGATTAACTCTTCCACAAATAGGTCTACTGCCGGGCCTTCTGCCCGTTTTGGAACTCCCAGAATTCATATATTGTTCCTGCGTGCCCTTCCTTCATATTCATCTAGCAGTTCCTCCATCTTAATCTGGTTTTCCTGCAGCAGCCTCACTTGCTTTCTAAGGAGGGTGGTGTCCGACGTCAGGGCAGTAGTGACCTCCTCTACGTCTTTGACTCTGGAGTCCATTTTCCTTAGGTCGGCTCTAATCAGGGATATTTCAACATTTACCGTATCTATAAGGGTCTCTAGGGAGGAACGCACTCCTGAGATGGCCGTCAGGATATCTTGAAGGGTTGGATCCTTTTGTGGTGGAGAATGGAGCTAGTCTCCCGGGGGCCATTGCTCGGCCAC
This sequence comes from Triturus cristatus, assembly GCF_964204655.1. Lineage (NCBI taxonomy): Eukaryota > Metazoa > Chordata > Amphibia > Caudata > Salamandridae > Triturus > Triturus cristatus. Next base: position 433,776,229 of record NC_140581.1, on the reverse strand, counting down.
ATTTTCATCTGCTCCTGCTTGAGACAAGACAGATTTCTCTAGCTTAGCTTGGGCCGGTGTTTTGCTCCCATTTCCACTTGCCATCTTGAGCTGTATTATAGTATGGGAAACTATATTGCCAGTGGGTGCCGGTCCGGTACTCACCGCCGTAGACCCAGGGGCGCTACACCCCTGTTGGCCTGTTGGGTTTCTCGTCTCAGCACTCCTGCCAGGCGGTCTTGAGTGGTGGTGGGAACTGCTGTATTCCCAGAAAATTACAGTGGGCACCCCTGTTTCGATCCACTACTCTGTAACCCCTACTGTACCTTAGGCAGGGGTAGCACCTCTAAAGCAGCAGTTAGTATGGCTGGGGAGCGTCTTCCTGAAATCTCAGAGGTCAAAGCAGTAAGGAGTCCCTCTCGGCTCCCCAGGGTCACGGGTCACGTTCACCATACTGGGTGCTGCCTATCTTTTACGTTCTGCAAGGGCCTGTGAGGCTCAGGCTGGGCCCTCTACTTAGCCCCTGTGAGCGCGGGAACATCGAAGGCCTTTTCTAGTGTGGATCAAGGCCCACCATATCTCTACGCTCTTTGTGGTTCAGTTCAGAGGCGTGTGGAGATGTACACAACCATGCAGGGCATGTGAGGCGGATCTGCAGTGCTTCTGGCCCTCTGCGTCTTTCCTAAAAGCTGGAACTATGCTGGGGCCTGTTACATTCCCAAGAGCCTCGATTAGTTCTACATCTGCCCCGCATCGTCCTTCACCCACCTGCACCTGTTGCTGGTGAACTTCCGCCGCGGTGTGATACCCATCGCCGAGTTGTAGCAGCACTGTATCCCAGCAGGCACAAAGAGCGGAGTCTTCCCAGATCCGGGGCCCCACACACACCTACCGAATTTTCCACTGTTTGGGGCCAGCACTATACTGGGGCCCTCTGACGTTCCAGAAGCCGGGGGCTCAAGTACTCTGGCAGGACGTGATCCTTCACCCCACACATTGGTACCCACCTCTAGCTCGTCTCCTTGCAGTGTCGCTCTCACCGATAATCCTGATCGGGTCTTGGCTCTGATAGGTGGCACTCTATGAGTTGTCTCTGGTCTTGCGAGTCTGTGCGGGTGCTTCCGATTCGCCCCGCGATCATCCAGCCTCCACGCCTGCCGGTACGAGGAGGCTACGGAGCGCCGCCATCTCAGAAGCAGCCGCCGACCGTGGGGATAAAGGCGTTTTTCTCACCCGCAGGAACTGAATTCCGCTGCCCGCTTGTGCCACGGGACTCTAGATAGGACTCCCCTCGTGGGAGATGGGGTCCAAAAGGATTTTAGCCGGATTTAACAAATGATAGGTGGTTGGGGGATCGGAGCCGCTTTATAGTGCGGCCATTCCGTTCTGGCTGCTAACCACGCCCCCCGGGATACCTCTGTTTTGACATTGCACACAATGGAGGATGAAGACAGCTTCCCCAGGCTGTGGGAGTTTATTGCCTGCATTCCTGTGGCTGAATAGTGGAGCTCCAAGCACAGAGGTGAGGAAGATGGTGACTGTGCTCCCTATAGAAATTCACTGGAGACTTTGTTGGCAAGGGGCTGCTGATTAGACTTCCTGAAAGAACTGCCCTTTGGTAGATGGGAACTGCCCTTTGGTAGATGGTTGGAGTGAGGGGTGGAACTGCAGATTCTGCTATTCAAGGTGAAGGGGACTCTTTAGGTGAGCCTAAGACTTTTGTCTTCCTAGATCACAATTTCATTGGGCTGATTGTAATTGTAAATGTATTTATATAGTGCTTACTACCACTGACGAGGTATTGGAGCTCTCTATGGTGAGTAGTACGCTACTCCGGAACCCAAGGTTTGTGGCTAAGTCACTGATTAAATGTTGGTTATTGTGATTAGTCATGTGTTGTCAAGAAATCAAAACTCCATGTATTTACTCCAGTTACTTTTGAGATAGATTATATTAATACCAGTTAGATATGATCATTAGTGGGGGCTATATGGTTTCAGGTGATTAGTTGGTGAACTAGTTAGGCTGGCGGAGATTAGGTGATGTTAGGTTGCAGGAATAGGGTTTCAAAGCAAGACAGCTTGTGAGTTTTGAAATGAGGTACCAGCCTTTTGCAGAATCACAATAAGAGATATTAAGGCAGACAGGCATGAGACTGCGAGTAGGCTATAGTAAGAAATAGAAGGTAAGTGGAAAAAGAATGTAAGAAAAGTGTCACTGTGGAGACCGAAAGGAGAGGAATCAGGTGGAAGTCAAGGTCAATTTGTTATGCAGGGTTTAGGAGTATAGTGGGAGAAGGCTTACTGAGATAGCAAGCAATCTAAGGACGTAATCTATAGATAGCAATCTGAGGGTTTAAGCCGTAGAAACTATTGAAATCAAATACCTGATGACAGCCAAGTGAAGAAACCTTAAACCTCTTTGTGCTTCTGATTTGGGTGCTCCAAGTCAGAGACTACCCTGTGGTAAGGGGACACAAAGATGAACTACCCAAATTAGGAAACTGAGTTAGTGGCGGAGGGGGGTGTTACACTACTGAAGCAGCAACCACAATTCTTGTCAGAGTGAAACACAAGCTAACTCCAAATTAACCTGTGTTTATTCCTCTGGTAGCTTGGCTCAAAAGCAGTCAGGCTTAACTTATAGGCAATGTGTAAAGTATGTATGCAGCACCTCAAACTTCCTCTTAACAGCTCCCCCTGTGACAGTTCTCCTGTCCAGTTTGCCCACAGTCCACTACCCTCTGCTGCCTGTCTATCTGCTGCCCTCTGTTTGTACCTCCTCTGCACGTTTCTTGCTCTGCTTTGTCTTTTCTGCTTCTTTTTCTGCACTCTGTTTTTTCTTATTTCTGCTCTTTTTCTTCTCTGTGTTCTGCCTTTTCTGCTCGTTTTGTCCTCTTCTGCTCTGTTTTTCCTTTCTGCTTATTTTTCTGCCCTATTGCCTTTCGGCTCAGTTTTTTTCTTTCCTCTGTTTTTCCCTCTTCTGCTCTGTTTTGCCTTTCTGCTCATATTTCTGCCCTCTGTTTTGCCTTTACTGCTCGTTTTTCTGCCCTCTGTTTTGCCTTTCCTGCTCGCTCGTTTTTTTAACCTCGGTTTTGCCTTTTTCAGCTTTTTTCTTCCCTCTTGCTGCCATTTCCTCATGTCCTGGCTTTTGGACGGAGACCTCACACCCCAGAGCGCAGATATCCCCTGGGGCGACAGTGTGTGCTCTACAAATTCTGAATGATTGACAAAAAAGTAAAAACACAACACAATAAAATCCGACAATAGTGTATAGTTCAAATCTCGTTATTTGCATTTTTTATACGACAATAGCAACAAATAGAGTGGGGCAGTGCGCTGCTTCTGAACCCTACTGCATTAATAACAACAACGATGAAAAAGAAAACCCCTCATCAAAAAGAACCCTCCCTACTCACCCCTCAGTACTCAATGCACAGAGATATGATAAATATGACACTACAAGCCTCTTCGGGAGTCTATTTAACTGGTATCTACCGGTTGTGTAGGGGGAATGACATCTGTCAGATGAAACAAGCGCAGCTATCAGGGACAGGTAAGTTCCTGGAATCCCATCTAAAGAAGGGCAATGAACAGGTGCCAGAGCTTTCTCTACAAGGCACTCTGGACAGTAAGAGACAGGGTAATCTTTTCCACCCCCAATATGTACCAGAGGCAATAGAGCCATCTCTGGTGTGTTGGGGTGCATCCTGTGCCCCAGTGCGTTAGTAGGTTCAGGAGTGCTTCTCTCCAAGCCAACCATATCAGCCTTCCCTACTGGATTTTATTGGGAAAGTGAGCAGATTAGGCAGCCCCAGATCGCATGAGTGGGGAATCTGGGAAGTTACCTGCCTAAATTTAGATTGATATCATCTATGATCGTGATTCAATACTCTGCTATTGTAGGGCAATCCCATAGCAAGTGTAGCAGCGTTCCGGGGGGCACCACATCCCCTCCAACAGTTATGGCTCTGCTCTGGATTTCCTTTGTGTAGGAGTATTAGTGTGAGGTACCATTATGTGGCTACCTTGGAGGCAGTTTCAATGCTGCCTGTGTTGCGTGCTGTAAGTCGCGCTTTATGATACACCTCCCCCCATTATTTCTGTGTCAACTGCCTCCCTAGTTCAGTCTTTCACCTCCTCTAGCGCACACTGGGAAGCGGAGAGATAGGTTGGCGTGGAATGTTATATAGTTCAGTGATAAGCCGCTTATCTGAGGTTTTGTTTATTAGCCACTTCTCAAAAGGAGTGAGGTACCTCTGTGCCTCAGGGCGATTAGATGGGTGCAAGAGCCAATGTCGCACTTGCAAATAATGCATCCTTTTGGTTTCTGGAAGCGCATACTCTGTGCCCAATTGATCAAATGGTATCACACCTTCCTCATCAAACAAATAACCCACAGAACGACACTTTGCACTCTGCCATGGTGAGAAAGGCACCTGATCCACACCCAGGGTGAAGTCGATATTTCCCAGAATTGGCATCAGCGGAGAGGGGAATCATGATAGACCCAAGGGGACTTTCCAAAGGTGCTGTCCCGCTATCGTTCTATCTTCAAATAACCAGCGCTTTCCCGATTTGTCCCTACTCCATTCCACCAGATACTGTAGCTGTGCCTCTCCCACACTAATTTAGAAAAAATAGAGTAAAAATTCATTCATTATTTGACACCAAAACAACAAAAATCCAAGCATACGAATGAAAGATATGCACTTTTAAAGATTTAGGCAAATATAGTGCCAGATGTACGACCATTGGATTTAGCGCCTCGCAATTTGCGACAAATTGCGGGTCGCAAATTGTGAGGCACTAAATCCAATGTACAACAGTGTCTGAGACACTGTTAGTGATTCCCAATGGGGTCGCAATATGCGAGGCTTATCAATATTCATGAGCCACTCTCAATTTGCGACACCATTGGGATGGCCAGCCTCACAGGGATGGTGGCCTGCTGGGTTCTGCAGATCACCATGTCTGTGACTGCTTTTCAATAAAGCAGTTCTTTTTTTTTTAATGCAGCTCGTTTTCCTGAAAGGAAAATGGGATGCATTTAAAAAAGAAGAAATGAAATGTTTCAGTTTCATTTTTTAAGGGCTGGGACCACTGCCTGCCCTTAAAAAATATTTTCCTCTGAATTCACAAAGGAAAAGGGGTCTCAGAAGGGTGCATTACCACCCTTCTGAGAAGGGTGATAAACTGCAACTGTTTTGCAACCGCAATTGCGGTTGCAAAAGAGTCATACATACCTGGAGGACTCGCTATTAGGAAGGGATGCCCTCGGAATGCCCCTTTCTAATAGAGACTCGCTATTCCTATTTTGCCAGTCGCAAATAATTTGCGACTCGCAAAATAGGAATAGTAGATAACTGTATTTGAATATCTCCTCTCCAGATGACATTAAAACTATTAATGGAGTGCTCCATAAAACTCAACAATGGCTAACATATAACCATCTGTAACTAAATTCCCTCTAAACAGAATTTCTCCTGAGTACCCCCCCCCCCCCGCACCCAAGAGACCCCGACGCAAAACTGGATCAAAAAACTCTCTGCACTCAACTGCACCCCGCATATGGTGGACCCCGCTTGTTCTTTAGGTGTCACCCTGGACACATTTCTAAACATGCAAGGACACATCTGTGCCACCATTTAGAGTGCCAATCATCAGCTCAACACTCTTAGGAAAATAAAACCTTTCCTACCTCCTGAGGACATCCAGTGAGTAGTCCAATCCCTTGGTATCTCGCTAGTAGAATATGGCTTGGTGACCCTAGCTGGGCTTCCTAAATCTAGCTTAGCTCCGCTAAGAGCTACTCTGAACGCCTCTGCCAGACTAATCACAGGCTCTAGAAAGCATGATCAGATTACACCTGACTTAATTCAACTTAACTGGCTTCCCATTGAAGCAAGGAGCCGCCTCAACATAGCCTGTCTGACACATAAAGCTATAAACTTCAATAGCCCCATTTACCTGGCAAAGAAACTCAAACTCTCTGGCTCCAGTCGAAACTTAAGATGCTCCAATTCCTTACTCATGAAACCACCTAAATTAAAAAGTACTTACAATCGCACCTACTCAGGTCTGGCTCCAAGAATCTGGAATGCCCTACCGACGCAGAGCAGAGCCAACCCCTCAACTTCTTCATTCAAGAAACAGGTCACATGGCTACTTCTGGAAGAACTTCAGCAGCAACAGCTTCTATGTCATGTGATAGTCACTTCCCTCTAGTGCTTGAGAATCATTTTTACTTTGTGTGTTGAAATGTATGCCTGACAATCTTTTTCTCTTTATGTTTTGAAACGTACTTCAGAATCACTTTTACTTTGGATTTGAAATGTATTTTGTCATTGGTTGGAGGTAGTGCGCTGCTTAAACTGCACGGCCTCGTCTAGTAGGGCTTTTGCCTGTTTGTCTACCTGCTACCGCGTCCTCCCCTAGCACCCACATTTTCTTTTATGTCTCAGGTTCCTCTTATGCTGCCTTTTTGTATTGTACGGTTATTGCTTCTTTACGTCAACGTTAATTTTCCTCTTTGTACAGCACTCTGATATCCGTCTGAGTCTTGTTCGCGCTTTATAAACTTTTCAAATAAATAAATAAATGTGACACAGGATACAGGCTGTAGGCAGCAAATGGTTGGGATAAGAAAATGCCTACCTATTTTCTATAAAGTGGCATTTTCAGTTTGTGACTTAAAACCCAACTTTACCATTAAATAGGGTTTTAAATTACAACTCTTTAGAGACCAAATGTGACTTCCCTACCTGTTCCCAATTAAAAGTAATTATTTAATAAATGTAATATGGTAACCCAACGCTATCCTGTGAAAAACAAATGCAAGCGTTTTTCACTAACAGGACAAGTAAAAATTAAAGGTGCATGTCCAAAATGTTCACTACAATGTACCCTGACCTATGGGCTGTTTAGGGCCTACCCCAGGGGGACTGATATTTAAAAAAAGGAATGTTTAGGCCTGGCTACAGGGTCATTTTGTCAAGTCAAAATGGCACTTTAAAACTGCATACAAAGGCTGCAATGACAAGCCTGGGACATGCTTAAAAGACTATGTAAGTGTGTGGCACAATGAGTGCTGCAGGCCCACGAGTAGAATTTAATATAAAGGCCCTCGGTACATGCAGTACCACTTTACTAGAGATTTATAAGTAAAAAGAATGTGTCAATTGGGTGTAATCCAAGTTCACCATGTTTAAGAGAGAGAACAAAAGCACTTTTGCACTGGTAGGCAGTGGTAAATCATGCAGTGTCCTAAAACCAACCAAAATGAATTTTGCAGAAACAGGAGGAGTAAGGCAAAATGTTTAGGTGAAGACAACCTTAAGGCTGACAGGTCTGACACACCCCAAACTGGTTCTGCAGCATGAGACAGTGGATACACTTGCAAGGTGAGTCAAGTCAAAGTTCTGCATTTATAATAACTGCTTCCCTGTCACTCACAAAAAATTTGTAGTAAACACAGGGTCTACTAACAGATATTTTACAAGGTTATGTACAGGGACTGTTGTGTGGCTGAAGGGCTACAATGGTAAGGTCTTGGGACTTGCAACCTCTGGAGTCAAACGTTTCCAGAAGAAAAGGACAGTTTACCTTGTGGGGCAGGCTCTCTTCATAGGTTTCACTGTCTAATCATTTTACGAAATAGACCTCAGTGCACTTGTAAGTACCAAAATGTTATAAACTGAACAATATTTTTTTAATGTTTCCTAAAAACTACTGAGTCCTGTAATCCAAACCTCAGATTTTAAAAATTATTTTCTATCGACATTTCTATATTGGTTCTCTGACCAATCTATATGGAAATGTATATGCACTCATGTTTATGGAAATGTATGTTGACCACTAAGTACATGAATGCGTTATCTAAGTGGACCAGTTGATTGACCATTAACCTTTAGACTAACTACCAACCAATAATCACTGAGGGAGAATACAAGCCACATTTGATTTCCTACATATTTTCTGATTTGTTTTTCCCCTTAACATAGGCTACACAAATTAATACATGAGAGCTGCAGATGTCTACAGTTAATATTATTCACTATTCATCAATCTTCTTAGATAGTCTTTAGTGTCCTTCAACATTGGAGGCATTCGAGGTGCGAACATTTAACTTAAGTGGCGATAAAAAGATCTCCGGTAAAGAACCTCCCAGAGGGATCCATTGGGCATTGCAGCGCTGACTCAATGAGGCGCATGGCCCGACGATGAAGCATGCCCCCCTTGGGTGTGTGAGGTTGTATGCTCCAATTAGCTAACACTTCTATTGACCTAGTGGGATCTGGATACCCAATACACTATCTAATACCCTTAGAGGAATGGTATACATTATCAAAATTGTTATAGTAGAGAGCGTACACTGGACAGGAATTTATGTAAGATCTCTTAATTTAAAGATATGGAAATGTGTGTCCTATCCTTCTGTGAAATATCATTTTTAACTCTACGGTGGTTGGTTAAATAGTGCATCTGAATAGTGCAGTCATTGAAAGCATGTTTACATGAATGTAAGTAATATGAATGTTGGTATACCCAACTATATCCAATGCGTTATTTCTCATGACAATCATATCGACTGCCAGCTGTAGCCTTTTTAACTGAAACATGGCTTCACGAATATTCCTCCACTGATATCTTTGCTGCCCCTCTGCTGGGGTATCATATAGTAAGGCAAGACCGGGTTGGGAAAAGAGGGGGAGGCTTAGGTATACTTTGTAAGTTAGACGTTTTATGTCACATGACTTGTTTACCCATTCAGGACTGCGAATGTGCTCTTTTTTCTATTGATCTCTCCAAGACTTTCACTTTATCTGGCTCCTTAATCTATCATTCAGCAGGTCCGGTTGGTTTATGGAGCTCTAGCCTAGCAGAAGCCTTTTCACCTTGTATTTTCAAATATGAAAATTTTATCGCTTTAGGAAACTTCAATATTCACTTAGACTATGTCAACTGTCAGACAGCTAATTCCATCTTGGGCGCTCTAGAAATGCTGGGACATGACATAATAGTAAAGGACTCCTTTTGAGCCCTATTTCTACTAATTTAACTAGCATCCACATGGACCGTCCTCTCCCCCTCAGTTGGTCAGATTGTAGGCGATGTCTCACAAAAAGGCAATCCACTCAGATAGTCTGCCTGAGGAAATGGGCAAAGTTCAGTCCACTTAGTAGCATTTCTCTGAATAATGCTCCTAAACTGAAGGGTTGCATGGACAAATGTGTGGAGTAGGTAAAGTCTTGGATCTTTTCAAATCTTGATACTATCCTCCCAATACAATGCTGCCAGAAAGGGACTCCTCACTCACCTGTCCCATGGTATACTGAAGCAGCGCTAATGCTAAAGTAGGGCTGAAAATTCCTGGTGTGTATGTGGCGTAACAATTATGCATTAGATGATAACTTAAAATTCCAAGAGGGAACCAGGACTTATCATAGAGCTTGTAGATCTTCCTGAGCAGCCTACTATGCCAACAAAATTGAGACAGCTAGCAACTGTTCTAAAGAGGTCTTCCAGATAGTTAAATCTATCTTAGCCCCACCTCAGGAATCTCTGTGCATTTCTCTCTCTCTTAAAGCTGGAATGAACAAGCAGAATATTGTTGTTTTAAGGTATCTACTATTGACTCTATTTATTATATTAAAGGTACTGTACAATATGTAACTTCGCTCTTAGAAACTCCCATTGAGACGCTGACCCATTTTCAACTTCTTGATTCAGAAGCTTCTTCTACCTGATAAGCTTAGTTCTGGGAGTGATGCACTTTCCCCTACCATCAATGATTTGTTGAATAACTCTTTGTCACTTGGAGAGGTGCCTGAAAAAGGAAGCATGTTATTGTGCTTCGTTTTCTAAAAACAAAAAGCCTAACCTGGAGCCTACTGATTGGGCTAATTATCACCGTATCTCCCTCCTACCTTTTTACACAATGATTCTTGAGGAGCATATTAACGGTCAGATATCTACGTTCTTGGACACCCATAGCATACTCAATCTGTCTCAATCTGGGTTCTGTACAGAACACAGTATTGAATCTGCACTGTTAGGTGTTACTGAAACCTTGAGACAGGAATTGGATAGAGGCGGTACAGTGGCTCAGATTTTATTGGACCTCAGTGCCACTTTAGATACTGTCTCACACCCTTTGTTTCTCAAGAGACTAGCGATGGTAGGGGTGAAAAATTCAGCTTTACGCTGGCTGGATTCATTTCTATCAGGCTGCATGTTCCAAGTTATTGCTAAACCCTTTAAAGCAGCATCATGCAATTTGCCTTATGGAGTACCACAGGGTTCGGCGCTAAGTCCAGCGTTTTTTATTATTTATGTCCAACCCCTTGCTAAAAAAGTGGAAAAAAGTTGGTTTATCCATATATTCAGATTATCTTTTCATTTACTGCAACAGATGACAGGACCACATGTAATGTGACTACTTGCCTTCAAGAAGTAGAGGAATGAATGATATTCATTGTTTGAAACAAAATGGCAGCAAAATTGAGCTGCTCACTCTAGACAACCAACCCCAGATGTGGGGTTCACATTGTTGATCATTAATGCTGGGCATTTGTCTTACCCCTAGTGAGTCAATTAAGGACCTAGGTTTCTGATTAGATAGCAAACTTACTATTGTGCAACAGATTACAAAGGTAGCTGAGTGCTGCATGGGACTATTAAGATCCTTCAGAAAGATCATGTGGAATTTACCTCATAGAATACAAAAATCAGTAGTGCAGGCCTTGATAATTTCAATGCTGAACTATGGCAATGTATTATATTTGGGGGTCATGCAGTCTGGGTTGAGGCGATTGCAGAATGCAGCAGCCCATCTGTTATGTGACAGCCTGCATACTGAATCAGTTTCAAAACATCTATGTAACTTATACTGGCTCCCTATTGCCAAAAATAGCAAGTTCAAGATTCTGTGTTACGTTTTTTAAGCATGGCATTGAATGGGCCCTACATCTATGCACTCTTTCATACATCCCTATGTCCCAAGGTAAGTCCTACTCTCTGGGAACTCTAATTTAGCATCTAGTGCAAGATTCAAAAGTGCTAGACACTTACCGCTGTATGAATGGTGCAACTGAGGCGTTTTCTTTGCAGTACAGACTGCAATAGTATTTAGGCCATTCTTTAGTTTGCAGGGAGGTTACACTCTATGGAGCATGTAATGTGTCCAATGTGAACTTGTCCTGTTATCTGAAAGGTTGCCCGGCAGATGTGATTCATCTGACATTCAGATTACTGTCTAATGGGAATAATTTGATGATGATTAGTCAAGGTTGCTGTGGAATGAGACCGGGAATACCATATTAGATGACAGTTTCAGGGATTGTGACTTGTTGTGTACAAGTACTGTTTCTACCAGGCCGTACAGTTTGGGATAAGACAATTTGGCCTTTGATACAGATTTCGAATGTGAACTTTGATGCTGTAAGCAGACTGAAAGCCTTATTGTTTCAGAAGGAAGTGTGCTTAACATCTGCACAGGAGATGTTTGATCTTCAAGTTGCAAAGTTTTCCTCTGAGATACAGTTGTTACTCTGCACCAATCTCCCACACCATTTTGTGGATTTAGTGCACTGCATTTTTTAAAATTTTGAACACTGCTGGGATGGCACACTTTTTAAAGTCAATTGGCTCTGGGTTGGTTAGTACCTCCCAGATAGTCTTCGGAGTTTTTCCACCTTTTTTACAATCCATGTAGGGAAGCATTTTTGGAGGCTTACCGCTTGTCCTGTTTCTAATTGTTGGGGTATAGCAATAAGATGGTAACAGTTCCTTATGAATAGAGAAAGAGAGACTCAGACAGCCAATTAGGCTTTAGAAGAATGTGCAGTGTCTCCAAGTGGGTTAGAGTGTGCCGAGAGAGAGTGAAGGTACTCCTGTGTGGATCTAGAAGTGCCCTCACACAAATTGCAACACCAAGAACTGCGTATACTTGATTACGTGTCCCTGTGGTTCATATTACATAGGTATGACAGCGCGACCAATAAAGATACGCATAGGAGAACATAAAAGTACGATCCGTTGCAAACGCTCAGCAACGAGACTACAGGCTCATTTTCTGGAGAAGAATCATCCCCCAGACAGCTTAAAGTGGACCATTATAGAATCCAACCCAGCCTAATTGGCTGTCTGAGTCTCTCTTTCTCTATTCATAAGGAACTGTTACCATCTTATTGCTATAGTAATTAATTTGGGAGCCCTGGTACAGAACCTTTTCTAATAGCTCCTCGTCCCCCCCTCCTATGTTGATATAGTATTTGTACGGCTGCATAGCCGTGGGACGTCCCTCTCTTCTCTCTCTTCTCTCCTAACTTCAATATACACTTAGGTCTCCCTCTATAGTGGTCTAGACTGTCAAGACTACTACTCACCCCCTTTTCCACTCCTTTATCTCCCTATTCCACCTGGCAAGATGGACCACCCCGGTCTGAGCTTTGACGACGATATGGTAGCAGAGATCTTGAGGGCACCCGCCCTACTGGCAGAAGATGGCAATGTACCATCTGGTAGCGGGAACGACGATTGGAGATCACTCCAGACACTCAGAAAGTTACAGATCAAGACTGCCTTACATGGAACCATCATGACTGAGTACCTGAGAGCTAATATCGCTCCCAACGGGTTATTGATCACTTTAGCACCGAGGATTTTCTTAGAAGACCTGACTTTCCGTCGGGAATGGTCAAGGATTTCGTGGAAATGTACCCGTGATTGGTTGGTACTCATCATTAATACGGCTAAACGGTTATCAGATGACCTTTTGATACAGATCACACTCTCCGAGAACAGACTCAAAACTGGCATTTCTGTGACAGCATTTAAAAGTCAAGATTGACAGAAATGAATCAAGAAATGCAAGATCATAAAGAGTATCTAACTAAACAAAAGATCAATCAACTTCAAAAAGATGTGAGAAAGTTTGATAAAGAAAAAGTCTACCCGTACACCAAAGATGATTATGTATTCCCCAACCACGACACTACATCAGAGGATACCAGCAGTAACAACTCGGGTAGATCAGACTCCACTGGCAGTGAATCTAACTTTAGTAATAGACAACAGAGATCCAGAGGAGAATACAGATATCAACCTATGCCACCACCCTTGTTCCAAGGCTTCCCTACACATCCATTTCATACACCGGTCTATCAGGGACCGTGGATGGGCCCTCAACAAATGTGGAACGGACTACCAGCACAGAATCCCCTGCCTAATTATCAATCATTCCAGAACCCCCCTTTTCTCAACAGAGGGAGGGGCAGAAGAAGAGGCAGAAGAAGAGGAGGGATCAAGAACGTTCACTGGCAGGAACCAGAACAGATGGTCCTGCGGAGCAAGACAACGAGACCCTAGTGGTCAATTTGTCATCAAGACCTCTGACCACAGGAGGGACAAAACTTCTAGAGAGAGGCCTTGGATTTGTCCCGACACCGAAGGTTGATGACTTTAAATTACACCAAGAATTGCATCAGTTCTTCCGGAAGGTACGACTAAGAGCTTTTTTCCATGACAGACCTTCTAATCCACCGGAAGGTAGTGGACTGAAGAACAGATCCCGATTCACTCCAACTGCAGCAATGACTCCCAATGAGATCCTGACGTTCGAGCAGGCCATCCTCAAAGATGTTGACAATATTACAACTAACCGCCCATTTGACAATCTCTCTAAGGAAGAAAGATCTATGCTAAAAGATCTGGCGGAAGATGACTCCATCATTATCAAACCGGCCGATAAAGGCTGAGTAATTGTCATACAAGACAGAAACGCATATGATGAAGAATGTCTACGACAATTATCCAATGTAAGATACTACGAACCTACCGAAGAAGACCCTACCTCACGACTTGCTGCAGCTATACGCTGTCTAACGTATGAAGCTGAAACAGAAGGTTGGATAACGAAGGACGAAGCTATGTTCCTCAGAAATGATGACCCGCGGATGCCATATTTCTATTGCCTACCTAAAATTCATAAGGGCATCAACCCTCCCCCTGGACGCCCGATAGTGTCAGGCATCAACTCTCTACTTGAACCTCTGAGCAAATTTTGTGATGTTTTCTTACGGCCTTTGGTCACTAAGACTCCAACTTATCTAAGGGACACTACAGAAGTACTCAATTTAATAGAACAATTTGAGGAACCAGAATCCATCACACTGCTTGTCACCCTAGATGTAGAGGCACTTTATACCAATATCCCGCAAGATGCTACCCTGACGGTTTTGGAAGGTGCCCTACGCCATCTTAACCCCTGGCCATTCTCTACACCAATCAGTTTCATCTGTGATTGTGCCTCACTTGCATTGAAAGAAAACTTCTTTGCATTCAAAAACAAGATCTATCACCAAGTGCAAGGCACTTGTATGGGCAGCACATTTGCGCCGAGCCTGGCATGTCTTTACATGGCCAGGTTCGAAGAAGAACAAATCCTCAGAGACACCAACCCGTTCACCGGCAACATCCTATTATGGCGCCGGTATATAGATGATATCATCATCTTTTGGAAAGGGGATGAGGATGCCTGTCGTTCTTTCTTCACATGGATTAACACGATCAACCCCTTCCTGAAATTTGTTGGATCATTGTCATCGGATTCCATCCCTTTCCTTGACCTTCTGATATCACTGGAAGAGGGTACTCTTAAAACAACCAACTACAAAAAACCTACAGATAGGAACAGCTTGCTCCTATTTCAAAGTCACCATCCAAAAGCACTCAGGGAGAACCTACCTGTAGGCCAGTTCCTCCGTCTACGGAGAAATTGCAACACCAGAATAGAATTCGAAAAAGAAGCTGAAACCCTATCTGTCAATCTGATCAGAAGAAATTATCCATCCAACATCATAAGACAGGTCCGTAAGAGAGCAAGAAACAACCACAGAGGAGCTCTACTTGAAGTAAAAGAGAAGAAGGAAACTGACAAACTAACCTGTGTGACATCATTCACCTCCTACTCCAACAAAATTCAAAAAATTGTCAAGAAGCACTGGAGGATATTAGAAACAGGCAATGTATCACCAGGACCGATACCACTGTTCGCATTCAAAAGGACTGAGAATCTGAGGGACATTTTGGTACATACACGTCCAAAAAATAAAAAAACCAATCCGCAACCAACCCTTTGGACGCTACCCCCCGTGTTGGGCCACTACCCATGCGGTACATGTACAGTCTGTCCTCAGACGACGGCAACCAAAGAACTGGAACTTGGACTTTTGAGACCATGGCATTAAAATCGCCACACAAATTGCAACACCAAGAACTGCGTATACTTGATTACGTGTCCCTGTGGTTCATATTACATAGGTATGACAGCGCGACCAATAATGATCCGCATAGGAGAACATAAAAGTACGATCCGTTGCAAACGCTCAGCAACGAGACTACAGGCTCATTTTCTGGAGAAGAATCATCCCCCAGACAGCTTAAAGTGGACCATTATAGAATCCAACCCTCAATGGTCCATAACTACTTTGTTTGAACGTGAACAACGATGGGTCTTCAGACTTAAAAGTGACAGTGGTGGTCTCAACGATAACATACCCTGGGTTGATCTTACTAGATGAACTACCCAGTGGGAGCATCACATAACATCTGTCCTAGTCACTGCATACATGACACAATATGGCTTCATGTTCCCTGATACTACGATAACCATACAATACATACAACAGATAATGTTGTCCTCCCACATAACGGTTCCATTTCGCCATCCCCTTCTGTGTACTACACCACTACTGAGACCAGATCCTAACATCCCTGCCAGGAGACATTCGCCCACGTGTCTCCAGCTGACACCCTAGTCTATAGATCTCTGTGTCTCCCAAGTACATATATATGAGATGTATCCCTGACACTTTTTGGTCAGTTTACATTGTCCCACTTCCTTTCCGGTGTCTGGTTCAATTACATGCTTAGGGCCTTGATACTTGATGCTCCTCTCTTATTGCCATCCCGGTTACATTGGGATTCTCATTATTGTATCCCGTTCCAAAATGGCCGCCCCTAAAGAACGACAGACGACTATATCGTCATTACGCTCTATCACGTGTCACGCGCACTCCTCTGCACCAATCCCGTAGGGTTTGTATATTATGGATACTGCTGCCCCGAGTTGCCGTCCAGCAGCCGAAGCTACCGGGTAGGTGATCCGGAGCACAGAAGAAGAGTACGAAGTAAGTACTTTTTCAACACTGGAATGACGATATCTGTCATATTATACTATTACCGGCACCGGTCCCGTTTTCTAACCGTCTCTATCTCGAGCGGCTTAAGTGTCATAGCCATGCCGTTTTTGTTCTTATTATATTTTTTGCCATATTGTACTATTACCGGCACCGGTCCCGTCTGCTAGCCGTCTCAACTCCGAGCGGCCTAAATATCATAGCCCAGTCATCTTTATCCCGAGCGGCTTAAATATCATAGCCATGCCGTTTTTATTATTTTTATTTTGTAACATTGTACTATTACCGGCACCGGTCCCGTTTTCTGGCCGTCTCCATCCCGAGCAGCTTAAATGTCATAGCCATGCCGTTCTTGTTCGCAGCTGCCTTCACTGGTCTTCGGCGAAGCTGACGAGGCCTGTCCTGGAACAAGGGAGGGTAGGCACAGTGATATTTTATTTTATTTCATTTTACGGTGTATTTTTCTGGTATGTCCATGCCTACACTGTACTCACCATCGTAGTGCTCGTTGCTAGGAAGGAGCACAGCAGATCACTTACTTTCACAATTCATGATTAATGATATATGGACACCCCTCCCGTATGCACACTAGATACACCATAGACCCGCGGTGTTACTTTTTAGTGAGCATTCCCATCACCTAGTCTAGCCCTATACATAGGCCACTTATCTGAGTCCTACGCATGCCAGGTACACTCTTGCCCCCCTCCATCCACATGTATGCACATGTCCAGTTAGGTTCCCCACAGGGGCACTTGCCGACACACAAGCATGCAGAGATTAATTATCCACATTACTTGAGACTGTTATTAACGGCCTTGTATTGTGTTCTTGTTCCCTTCTCTCCCACCCCCTATGTGTTTTTTGTCTCCTTTATAGGCCGCAACTAGGGACACGCAAAGACGACGTGTCTCTTATCTATCTTTTCAACAATATCTCCTATATTTAGGACTCATGGGTTTATAGGGTGTCTCTTTCCCGACTCCCATTTGACATACTTCACTCTTTTGGTCCCGATGAAGCGCTCCCAGATCCATTAGGGACTATTTATGGCGCGAAACATGTCGACCCCTTGACACACTCACACTATCCACCACACGGGTGAGAGAAGAGGGATTCAATTTGTTTCATTTTCCCCTCTCACACAGGCAACTGAGATTGCTTCTCCATCCCCGTGATATATTTTAACCTAGACCCCTAGGACATCCTTAATAAATTGTAAGTGTCCTTGGGCTCTTTTTAGACCTCACTCACTACACCACTTCCACTTAGCCCCACATACCCCCATGCACAAATGCGGCAAACTCCTTGAAGATCTCCGACAAAGAGCCCCGTCAAACGGGCCCATGAGGGACTGCAGCGCCACCCCCACGAGGAGCACCAGCCCAATGATGATGCTATACACCTGTTAGGGTGTGTGAGGGCACTTCTAGATCCACACAGGAGTACCTTCACTCTCTCTCGGCACACTCTAACCCACTTGGAGACACTGCACATTCTTCTAAAGCCTAATTGGCTGTCTGAGTCTCTCTTTCTCTATTCATAAGGAACTGTTACCATCTTATTGCTATAGTAATTAATTTGGGAGCCCTGGTACAGGACCTTTTCTAATAGCTCCTCGTCCCCCCCTCCTATGTTGATATATTCTAATTGTTGGGGCACAGCTTTTATTCTATGGTCTCCGCAATGGATGTTCTGCCATGTGGCCAAATGGGGATGGCACTATTACATGTGCTACTGCGTCATGAAAGAATGATAGATCCCTTTGGCGCACCCTTGCTTCAGGAACTTAATGACAAGTAATTCTTATCCTTTCGGCCTGTCTGACTACATTGCGTGTAGCCCGTATTCCGCTGTCAGCTGTGCACTTTTGAGTGTGCCCTGAATTTATGCTTTATACACCACTGGTGGGTCCCCTAAAGACTCATGTGTACAGTTGCCCTGTGCAATTACTGCTGCTTCAAACCGCATACTATGAGCCGTCCTGGGATGCTTCAGCTCCTGGCCACCTGGATCCTGGCTCGTACTCTGCGGATACACTACTGGGCGTTACTCCTTCAGCAGCTGCTTAGGGGGTTGGATTTTAACATATTTGTTCCATGGAATTGGTATGAGGGGTGCCAACAGAGCGGTCAACTTAAAACCTGGCTTTTCTGAGCTTGTGTGGGTTTTCTGGTCCTTTCCACTATTGCTGAGAAACCTTGGTTGGGTAGCCATGCGCTTTGCAACTCTGATTGATTGATCCGCCACATCAACCTAACTCCTACACCATAAAATAACTACAGGTGAAGGTAAAAATTTAAATTATTTACTTGCCTCCCAAGGTAAGTACAGTTGGTGTTAAGAATAGTAAACCCATTACAGCAGTAGGTAATTTTGTTGATGCACTACCATTAGTGCATCAACAAGTGAGTGCATTTAAAAAGCGCACTCACCCGGCAAACAGTCAGAGCGGGCTAGAGTCACGCTGAAACAGCGACTCCTTCGCTGCAACGAGCAAACCCTGGAAAAACAATTTCCCGCCGCCATTTACGGCGAGGAAGCAAGGCCACGCCTACCTGAGGCCACGCCCACCCCCCTCAGCATATATACGCGACCAGCAGCGTTGAAACTGACAGAACCTGAAAACTCCTGAGGCGGAAGCCGGGAGAACGCCGAAATTCTTTTAAAAACTATCACCACTGTATTTTTGTGTCACCTTACTAAAATTGTATTTTAAAAAGCGCACTCACCCGGCAAACAGTCAGAGCGGGCTAGAGTCACGCTGAAACAGCGACTCCTTCGCTGCAACGAGCAAACCCTGGAAAAACAATTTCCCGCCGCCATTTACGGCGAGGAAGCAAGGCCACGCCTACCTGAGGCCACACCCACCCCCCTCCTTAAACCCATAAAATAATGTGCAATTACCGGACGCGCAGCGGACGGGCGCAGCGGGCGCGCCGTCAGCGCGCCGAAGGCGCGCCAAAGGCAAGCCCGTCTGGGCCCGTCCGGACCCGGACGGCCCGTGGCCCCGTTACTCTGCCAGGTGACCCTCAGGAGCGAGTGATGTATACAGCTGATACACTACGAGCCCTACGTCCGAAAACCACCCTGACCTGCTACCACACGGTTACGGAAGGTAAGGTCTTTTCGACCTGCTCATACTGCAATCCGACTCCCCCCCCTAAAATCACCAGACCGGCTCTGAAAGCTGGACTCCTCAACTGCCGCTCCCTCCCGAAACACGCCACCGAAGTAAATCTCCTAATCCAAAATCAGGATTTCGACCTAATGTTCCTAACAGAGACATGGCTTTCTGACTGCACCGATCCGGATGTCGTCACAGCCCTCCCCACAGGTTATCTCTGCCAAACGCTAAATAGACCTAAAGGGAGGGGAGGCGGGGTAGCCATAATCCACAGGGAACGATACGTCTGTAGGATGATTAACGCTGATATCGAGGATTGTGAGTGCGGCCAGTTCTCCATCCAAATCTCCCCAGCCTTCACTGTGGCGGGGCTTCTGACCTATCGTCCCCCTGGGGCCCCAGGCAATTTCTCCAACTCCATAGTTGAATCCATTTCTCAACTAGCCTCCTCCACCTCCAACTTCCTGTTATTAGGTGATCTCAATCTCCACTTCCTTGATCCAACGGATCGTGTCGCCGCGGACATCAGACATGACCTTACAGTTCTAGAGGTATGTCTGGTGAACAACGAGCCCACCCACGAGAAGGGCCATCTATTGGACCCCATCTTTACCAATATTCCAACGATGACCACCAACCCTCCGGTGACCCTTCCATGGACTGACCATTTCCTGGTTCCGTTCTTCTGGGAAACTCCCATATCTAATCACTTAACTCCTAAAACCCAGGTTACCGACCGCCAATGGCACAAATTGTCATCTGATATATGGGCCCGTTCTCTTACAGATTCCACTCCCGAGCTTTCCTCGGACCCGAATGCGGCCGATAAACAATTCAGTGACTGGATTACGTCGTCTCTCGACGCTTTGCTTCCAAAAATCACTACTTTTAAACAGCTTAAAAAGATATCCCCTGCTCCATGGTACACTCCAGAGCTTAAAGCCCTACGGCAAGAATGTAAAAAAATCGAACGCTCATGGAGACGTGATAAAACAGGAGCAAATAAAAATATCTACTCCATCTCTCTTCTCAATTATAAAACCGCTATCCGGAAAACCAAAAGCGTGTTTTTTCAGGAGAGAATAGAGAGAGCGGGTGGCTCCGGGAAGGAAGCATTTGCTATCCTCAAAGAACTCTCAAAACCACCAGAACAAGAACGGGGACCCCCTTCTGACCCTAAAGTTGACCAAGAGAAATGCCAACAATTGGCTAACTTTTTCCAGGACAAAATCCGATTAATCCTGGATTCAATTCCTCCCCTGAGCCCGAGGGAAGAAACCGTTCTCCCATATCCGACTTCTTCCACCGGCCTGTCCACATGGGGCCAGGTCACCTCAGACGAAGTACGGACGACGCTCAACTCCATGAAGAGCGGCTCCCCCAGAGATCCTGCTCCTCTTCGGATCCTTAAAGAGGTAGCCCCTTCTATCATCCCCTCCCTCACTCAGTTGATTAATACGTCACTTCAACAGGGAGTTGTGCCCCTGAGCTGGAAGAAGGCGGTGGTAAAGGCCTTACTGAAGAAACCCACTCTTGACCCTGAAAACCTGGCGAATTACCGGCCCATTTCCTTACTCCCAGGAGTAAGTAAAATCGCGGAAAAACTCATCAACAAGAAACTTTCGCAGTACCTAGAGGCTAACAACAAACTGAAAAATTCCCAGACGGGCTTCCGACCAGGACAGGGCACGGACATCGCCCTCCTGGCGGCGGTAGAGGAAGCCAGAACGCTGCTGGATGGAGGAGGATCAGTGGCAGTGATCCTCCTCGACCTTAGCGCAGCGTTCGATACCGTTGACCACCAACTCCTCATCGAAAGGCTGGCAAGAGTTGGTCTGGAAGGCACAGCCTTATCCTGGCTCTCATCCTTCCTGACACAACGATCTTATCAGATCTGGGAGAAGAACGCCCGCTCCTCCGAAATGCCCCTCCAATGTGGTGTGCCTCAGGGCTCCTCCCTGAGCCCCACATTATTTAATATCTATATGTCCACATTGGAGGAGGTTATCTCCCCTTTCGGAGTGAGTGTCATCAGCTATGCTGACGACACACAATTAGTGGTGTCTCTGTCCCACCCTAAACAACAGAAAGCTGATCTCCTCAACTGCCTCACGCAGGTCCATCATTGGATGAATAGATCAGCGCTAAAACTAAACGGGACAAAAACCGAGGTCCTTGTACTCGGCTCAAAAGGAACTTCACTTCCTCTGGACATGTGGCCAACATGTCTAGGTCCTCCCCCAGACCCAAAGACAGAGGTGAAAAGTCTGGGTGTTTGGATTGACTCGGAACTCTCATTCGCCCCGCAAGCAAAGAAGGTCGTAGGGACCTGTTTCGGTCTTCTAAAATCCTTGAGGAAAGTCCTGCCCCTTCTTCCTCCGAAATCACAAAAACTATTAGTCCAGGGTCTTATTATATCAAGACTGGACTATAGTAATGCGATTTATCTGGGTGCACCGGAAGCAACACTGAATAAACTGCAAAGGATTCAGAATACTGCTGCCCGGATCATTACCAACACCCCGGCAAGATCATCGGCCAAACCTGCCCTCAAACTCCTGCATTGGCTCCCTATAAGGGAGAGAATTAAATTTAAAGCCTTGTGTTTGGTGCACAAAACTTTGAACAACCAAGGCCCCCCAGTTCTCCGCAATTTCATCACCCCTTACATAGCCACGAGATCCCTCCGTCCCAACGCAGAAAATCTCATCAACGCCCCAAGGTTTAGGAAAGCACGTTCAGGAGGAAGACGGTTCTCGGTCCATGCGGCCCGTCTTTGGAACTCCCTTCCTCGGGTTCTCCGTCTGGAACCCCAATACCTTCGTTTTAGGAAACTGCTAAAGACACATCTTTTTCCCTAGCTCCTATGTCCCCCTCGTGAACTCAGCCTCGGTCCTCAGTTTTACTGTTTTAGGGTTCTTCAGCGCTGGGATACCTCCGGGTGACTATGCGCTTTATAAAAATAAATAATAATAATAATAAATAATAATTATAGGTCAATGCTATCAGTCTTGGTATAGTCACATAAAACCACAATGTTAGCCTGAGCATGTCTTTTGCTTCCACAACCACCCATTACACTTCATCATGATTTCACAGCCAAAACTGCCCTAATACTGGTTGCAAGTACTTTTTGACGTCCTGCTACACCTAATTAACAGCTCCATCTTCCTACTGTTCTTCTACGGTCATAAGACTTGGGCCTTCATGGCCAATCCCGTTACCCACTCTTCACTTTTCAACCTCTCTGCCCCTAGGCTGTGAACCCTCATCCAGAACCCTGGATTACTACCAACATTATTGCTTTGAAAACAAAAATGTGTCCACTCTCCAGAACATGGGAGAAAAACCCAAAAGCATCACATCTTGAGGGCTCTAAACATGTTCTCAGTCCCCTCAGAGTTAGGCTATGTACTTATTTACTGATCTTATTTTTTATTTATTAAGGAGAGCATTATGTCCCGTAGTAAAAGGCTCTGGCAAACACATGGGGCCAGAGGAAACACACAAACCACAGCGATGTTTCAGTAAGCAAAACAAGATCCTGAGTTCCAATTAGTAAAGTTAACTCAACTTTTTGGAGAAAGTAGTGAATGGTATTTAGTAGAAGAGAGTTCAAATGATGGAGAAAATGCCAGTGGAGCAACGGAAGATGCCATTTTTTGCAGCATACACAAGGTCAGCGGAAGCCGAAACAGGGGGCATGGCAGGGAGCACAAGCCCAGCGGAAGCCGAAAGAGTAGAAATGTCCTGAATCTTAAGGGCAGAGCTTACCTTTCTGGATCAGTTTAGTGCCAAACGTGAGATGCAGACAAGCTAGCCTTAGATGCACCTTTGGCAAGCCAGTCTCAAATAGGCTGGTCACCTGAGAATCTTGTTTGTTAAGCAACCTGAGTTGCTCTCGATATAAAAAATAGAGTAGGCAACAAAAGCATAACTGCAACCTGGATGCTCCCTCTTTTCTCAGTTGATTCTCTTCCAAAATACAGATAATGTTATAGCAAATCAGTTAAAAGAAAGTTGAGGGATATAAAATAACAATTAAAAGTTAATTAAAATAACAAATGTGGTAGCTAGTCAAATGCGTGCACCCATGTGAGGTCTGGTAGATGGTGGCTTTTCTTCTATATTTGGCATTTGCCAAGCTAATAAACATCTGTTATTCAACGCTAAGAAGCCCTTCTCTAGGGGCCCGCCCCTACATTTAAAGAATGGTGCGCTGACATGTCACACTGCAACACACAGTCTGAAAACTTCAACGCCCTCATGCCCCTCAGGTGGCAACCAAAAGATACTTGTGACCCATTCAAGGCTTATCTCACCCGCCACGTACCATCCGTAGGTTCAGAGGAGGAACAAGACAGGACATGAATTGGCTGACTCCACCAATACACAAATATGAAGACACAACATGGATGGCATTAACACTGCAGGGTATGGGTGACTGGGCTGTTAGCCTCTTACACAGGAGTAAAAACGTGACATGGTGTTCATAATGTAACGTGATTGAAACCAGGTGTATGTAAGGCTTTTCAATGTGTCAACAGGTATGGTTGTAACCAATAGATAATTGATATGGTCTTATCATACCGCAAGGTCTGCTACTGCTTTAAATGCGATGATTGTCTAGATTTCATGTTGTAAGCAAAATGAAAATAAAGTTAAAAAAAAAAAAGCCCTTCTCACTGAACTTGCGCTTTACAGTTATGTTGTCTGGTTATGTAATGTGTATAAAAAAGTAACGAATCTATTGGTTCTCATTATTCATCTAGGAAGGCTATGAAGGCCTTCATTTTCCATAAAGTAGTTTTGCTGAATTGCTACTTGCCCGCCTAGTACCAAGGTGCCCTTAGGGGTGAATGTAGAGCTTTAGTTAAGCATATTCAATTCGATTCCATTCTTGTTATAAAAGCAGCTTAGAACAACATCATAAACAATGCGAAACTCAAAACTCATGCATTATACATCTGTTACAACATAAAATACCCTGCACCACAACTCTTAAAATTATAATCTATGACAAGCCAGGCGACTGCAAGAGCATACACCAATCAAAACCCAGCTACACATCTTTACATAGAAAACATATTTTCCATAACATACAGAAATGTGGCATGCCTGATCAACTGTACACATCAACTTCTCTTTGAAATATACACAAAAGCCATGCTACCATAAATTATACATTGTGTAACAAATGCAGACCATGACCAAGGCAATCATACAATACTCTTGGAGACGCAAGCAGACATAAGTAGATGCAAGCAGACGTGAGCTCCGTCAGCTTCAACAGTGGTGGCGGCAGTAGCAGCGGCAGTGGCTCCTCAAGCGGCCTTCAGGTGGTTTGCCAGGTGGTTTTCAGCCCTCAACAACCCGCCTGCCCACCATCCGCCACCTACCAGTGCCACGTTACAGTAATTGGCACTTGCCCGACACCGTCCTTAAGTCAAGCGCCGCCGGTGTATGTGTGTGTTAGGTATTGTTTGCCACTCGCTGCCATAACTGCCTCATCAGAGAGACCAGAACGGGCAGAGTGGTGCCACCAGACAGGTCGTGGCATAGCTCCGTCCTTCTCCCCATGGGGTTGGGAGTCGGATTAAAGCAGAGGCAGCAAAAGTTGTGAAAAAGACCTGCAGGAGCGGGTAAACAAGTGGGCGAAAAAGACCCTCCAGGGCGGGTCAATAATCAGGCAGCTGAGATAGCAGCTCCCTGCTGGAGCAGTCGCAAACGGGCCAGTGGAATGTAGCACAGGAGCATGGGAGCAACACAGCAACAGAAATGCGAGAGCCCATTAGGTTGGTGTTGGTTTCGGTGTATTTGTATTATTATGTCTATGTATCTTTAAGTACAAGTTTTCCTTTGAATGTTAGCACATGCCACCATTACCATTGTTCCCTACTAGAATGGTGGCATGTGGAATGGTCAGAACAGCAGTTGTACTTTGCTGTTGCTCTGGCCGGTCGTTTACCCTGGATCTCTCTCTTAATACAAATAAAGAGATTGAACTTGCCAGCCACGTTTCCACTTCCTTTCAGTCAGCCCACCAAACCAGCTTACCATGTTTCATCACTTTTCACTAAGGCCTGGAAAAAAAGAGGGTAAAAGAAGCACAGCTCCACCCCAACAACATCACAAACACTCACATCCCTCCACAATTGTCTGCAATCATCTATATCTGGCATTACTACAGTGCGACAGGAGAGACAGGAGTGACAGGGGGAACTGTGGTGTTAGAACCACTGAATTAGGTTGAGCCCCCTTGTTGTGGAAGCAGCCTGGACAGGCTTGGGTCTAGGGATGGGCTCCCACTCCCTGCTGATACTGGTGTGACTGCCAACCCTCCAGCCGTCATCATTTTTTTTCAATATCAACACAACAGCCTGATTAGCCCCCGCCTCAAAAAACTGTTCAACACTGGTAAAAAATTATAGAAGCTTACAGGCGTCACAATAAAAATAAAAAATAAAAAAAACTTACTGACGAGTACAGGAGGTCCCCCTCTAACAACCTTCAATGAGCAGCAAGGACACACAGGGAACACACCTAATAGATCTTGGTGGAAGCACACGGGATCACAATCGAAGGTAGGCACACACTACCTCGAGGAAAAGACAGAGCCCCTGTTTTGCGGAGGGCTGGAAGATTGCCCACAGAGTATTCCTACAAAAGAAATCAGTGGCAGTGGTAAAGGGAAATAAGCGGAAGCAACAAACAAGAAACCAAGAATGCATGGTAGCGGTATCAGAAAACAAGGCTGCCTTGACTAACTCAAAGGATAGCGCATACCCTCTAACAAAGGCCAATATACACATGGAAGGGTCAGGAGAACATGAAGTCCTAGCAGCTCCTATAAGACATAAAATATCAGGCCAAAGGACAAAATGGAGGGCAGAAAGGGGCAGAAGCTTAAGACACTAATTTAGTACTTTCCAACTGTACCCAAGAGTGTCTCCAATTTTATAGGTGGGGGTCTTCCACCTGGCTTGACAGCGACCCCTCTTACGACAGAGATGAATACAGTGGAGAATCAATCTACCAGCATTATTATTCAAAACAATACAGCAAAAGGAAAGATGACCCCAACCTCTTGAACAAGCACAACTTCATCTATTAAGCTATCCCCATTTCAATCTCCTTTCTAATAAACTTGCCCGAGAGCGGGGATGGTGCAGAAGTGGCATGAATCAGCGCAGGCAGTGACAGAGAACAAAAGTATGCAGCAGAAAACAAAAGAACTATTATTGATAGAGGTTTAAGTACATGCGCAGGATATTGACGGGGACAACTAAACAATAGCTCAGCAACCACAAGTGCAAGTGAACCCAAAGGCTCCGATCCGCCGCTCCTGGTACTAGGGACAGTGGCACACCAGCAAGGACTTAGTCCAAGCTCCTCGATTTATGCGTCAGATAAATCATACGACAACCACTTGCATGATAATTTGGCTTCCAGCTTGGATCTCACCAAATACCAAGATAAGTTATTGTCATCAATAAACACGACTCTAATGGCGGCAACTAACGCACTCACCCGGCAGACACATAAATTGGAAATCCAAATGGACATAATTCAAACAATAGCCCTTGCAATTGTAAAAATATCAGCCAAACTTGACAACATCGAGAAGGGGCTTACAGCCAAAGAGGGCCATTGAACTGATATTTTAGAAATGTTAGCAACATTCCCTGAAGTGCGGCTAACAATGATAAGGGACCCAAGGAATCTCAAGCCGCCATGCCCCCAAAATACAGTCAATGATAAAGTTGGACCTGACTCTATGGAAGGGGGGTAGAGACTGCAACCGCAAATGCAGTCCTTACCTGGTGAAGGAGAAAAAGACACAAGAAGGGATTCCTGAAAACCCAAACTATTAAATAAGTGCCTCCGCTCCACAACGATAGACACCATTATAATCACTCATATAGATATGTCAGGAAAATTCAAGCGTCTGCATACAAGACAAAATACAAATATTGACAAGGCATGCGAAAAAAAGATCAAGGAAAAAACAGAAGACCCAAAAGAAGATACAAGTCAGAAGGAGCTGTGGACTGCAACCTCATTCCCCAGTACAGCCAACAGTGCAGCCAACTTTAAACGTGGAGGTGCAAGAAAAGATGGAACGGTACTCAATTTTTACAAAAAGACCAAAGCAACTCAAGGAACCAGTAAGTTCCGAAACGAGGGAACATACTTACCATCACAAGTTACCACCGCAGGGGATAACTCCACACAGCCTCAGTTAATGTTAATGTCAATGAGACTTATTGAGCGCACGAATACCCGGGGGTGTCTTGACTCTATTGACTGCCGTAATTCCTCCCAGTTACTCAGTTCTGGAGAAGCCAAGTTTTTAGCTTTTTCTTAAAAATGGTGTGGGAAGCTGCTCCTCTCAGCTCGGTTGGCAGTGAGTTCCACAGCTTTGCGGTACCATAAGAAAAACTCCTGCCACCCCAAGTCGTGGTGCGTATTCTGGGTACTTTCATCAGTCTTGTACCTGAGGACCACGACTCTCTGGCCAGATGGTACCAGACAAATAGCCTTTTGAGCGATAGAGGTCCTGTATTATTCAAAGCCTTGAATACTAAACAGAGGGCTTTAAACTCAATTCGTTTAGCCACTGGGAGCCAGTGGAGTTGGCAAATTTCCTTGGAGATAGGATCATATTTACGGATGGTACTCAGCATTCGAGCAGCTGTATTTTGAACAGACTGGAGTTTTTTAAGAAAATGCTTGCGTGTGCCAAAGTAGAGCTACTACTGTAGTCCAATTTATCCTGAACCAGTGCAGTAACTGCTAACTTTCTAGAGTCGGTGGGAATATAAGGCAAGATTTTCTTAAGTTTTTTTATCATGAAATGGGAGGCAGTGACAGTAGCATTATTCTGATCGGATAGTGCCTGCTTATTGTCGATCCATACGCCTAGATTTTTTGCCTTCAGCACAGGTTTAGGTGCTTCGCTCAGCTCAGCCGGCCACCAAAGATTGTCCCATCTAGATTTTAACTCACCGACAATAATGATCTCGGTCTTGTCGGAGTTAAGCTTCAGGCAATGCAGTCCCATCCATCTGTCAACTTCTCTCATACAGTTCTGGAACTGTAGAAAGGGGGCAGTTTGTTTATTATATGCTGCCACAACTATCTGAGTGTTGTCCGCGTAGGACATCAAATTGAACCCCCACATTCCGAATCTGTGGGGCGAGTTCTGCGACATATATATTAAAAAGAGTTGGACTTAAGGATGACCCCTGGGGGACTCCACAGGGCAGAACATATGGTTTCGATTGGAAACCCGTCCATGGTGACTGTTAAACTCCTTTCTTTGAGGAAGGAGGCCAGTAAGGTCAGAGACGTTCCCCGGACCCTCATTGCTTCCAGCCGTTGTTGCAGCAAATTGTGATCCACTGTATCAAAAGCGGCTGGTAGATTGAGGAGGATCAGGGCTGCCGACCCTCCTCCATCCATCACCGTTCTGATTTCCTCAGTGGCATTAATCAATGCAGTCTCAGTACTGTGTTCCCTTCGGAATCCATATTGTGAGTGGTCGAGAAGATCATTGTCTAAAACGAACTGAGATAGTTGTTTATTCATAACTTTCTCAACTATTGGGAGTGGCAGACAGGCAATGGGTCGGTAGTTGGCTGGATTAGTCGCGTTCAGGTTTGGTTTCTTCAACAGGGGAAGAATGGAACAATCTTTCTACATGGAATAACATCCTCGAACATAGTGTTATAAATCTGAGCAAGAATAGGGCTAACCACCTCTGTTATCTTTATAAGGACAGCAGGAGGACAAGGATCAGTCGGCGAGCCGGATTTAACTTCTGTTATGTGCTTAGCTACCACATCAGAAGTAATTAGTAAAAAGTTTCTCTGAGATTCATCGTGTATGGGTAGTTCTATAGGATCAGGATCCGGCGTTGTAAAAAAAATTATAAATATTCATAACTTTAGATTTAAAAGATGATGCAATAGAATCACAAAAATGTGGTCCCATTTTATCGCATCAGTCTTTGGCAGTGAAACTAGATTGTTAACTATTTTTGAACAGCTCTTTGGAGGTGTGTTTGGATTTCTCGATTTGTTGAGTGAAGTACTCCTTTTTAGTATTTTTTAGTACATTTTTTATAGTTGCTTAATGCAGTTTTGTATAATTCTTTTTCTGTTGTGTCATAGTTAACTCTCCAGCGCCTTTCTGTTCTATGATACAATTGTTTCTCCTTACGTAAGGCATCCGAGAACCAGGGGGCCGACGGCGTACCCCAGTTCCCTGGAATTCTTCTACTGGGCACTGAGTTTGTTATGGCTTCGTTAAGCTATTCAGTGTATTCACTGCATTTGAGTCTGCACACAGATTAAGTTGAGGACATGTTTCCTCTAAAAAAGTTTGAAATTAAGCCAAATCTATTTTGCTCCATGCTGTAAAAGTCGATGAGAAGTTTTTTATCTTCTTCACTGACTGAGCTGTCGAAGCTACAAAGTAAAATTTAATTTAAAAAATGGTCTGTCCAGGTCAGAGGGTGGACTTCTTTCAGTGACAAGCCTACTATGGAGCTGAAGATTCCGTCAAGTGTATGACCTGTTTTATGAGTGGGGGCTGGGATTATCTCAGAAAGGCCCAACGCCCCTAATGCATCTAAAAAAATAGCCGTCTCTCTATCTTCCAAGTCTTCCAAAGACATATTTAAATCCCTAAGGATAATGAAATAATTACTAGCCAGTGCGGGTTCGAGGAGTCCATCTAGATTCTGCACAAATATGCTCCTAGCATTAGGAGGACGATAAAGCAGCATACCTTTAAACGTTATCTTGGAAGCTATTTCGATTGAAAAATGAAGTGCTTCAAAGAAAGGGGTAGAGGCTGGAGCGAACTTGGCTGCAAACTGTTCTCTCAGAATAATTGCTACTCCATCTCCTCTTTTTAACGGTCTATCTATTCTAAACGACCAAAAGCCCATGGGCGTTGCAGTGACAAAATCTGGGTCAGATGCTGTATCAGCCTATGTTTCTGTAATAAAAAGTTTATCAATTTTATGAGTGATTATCATCTCAGCTATTTCATAATTGTGTTTAATCAAAGATCTCACATTAATAGGTCCACAGGATACCTCCTGTTTTCTATCATCAGACTGGGGCGCTTTATTCAAGACTTCTTGTGTAGGACGAATAGCCCTAACCTTCTGTTCTGGTGGAAAAGTAAAACCGCATGGGCAGACTAATCTGTTTTCAGATGTGGCTAGGCATACACATTTAAGGTTCGTTCCATTATGATTAAGATTAAGAAGCTCTTCCTTTAAGTATTCTTGAGGAGAAATGGGAGAGGAACCAGGGGTTCTGGCCCTAGGCCCGGGCCAGGCGGGGAAGGGCACAGTTATTTGTGAACCTTAAAAACTGCCAATCTGGGTCAACAGAGCAGGACGACGGCCGCCCTGAAGAACACCACTATAACCATGAAGAGCCCCCAGCTCCAAGACAACAAATAGCAATAGAAAAGCAAGGAAAAATCTCTCCACAATGTCTACCTATTGAGAATGTCCAGGAAAGAATTATTTACTTGCAGACTGTTAGAGAAAAGGGATCAAATCACGTCCCAGAAATCAAGTCATCTAAAGTTAGATTTCAACAAGAGTTAAAGTCAAGGGGCAGGTCTGAAACACTCAACAGGGCAAACCTACTGAGGTTATTCCAACATATCCCCTCACCAACAAGAATAACAAGCGAAGACCTGGTCAGCATTCAGTTTGAAATAAGAGACAAAAATAATAGGCAAGAAGACAACATGCTCACATGGACTAATTTAATTTTTACAGAGGTGGTCCTCCGGGTAAAAAAAGCTTCGAAAACTGGGGTATAGTGGTACAAGAAATAAAGCAGGAAAAATACTCTTACATGTTAACCCATTCAACGAACCCTCGAAGAGATTCTGGCAACGCAGAGAAACACAGCAAAGTATATTGAGAGGAACCTCAAAGACTCAGTCTTTTCAGAATTTCAAGAATTTGAGCATACTACTAAGATCCCAGAAAGGTTCAACCCAGAAAAGAACAGTGACGCCAGACATACATCAAGGAATTAAAGAGGGAAAAATTACGGTCAGACTTGCATTTAGAGATAGGCAAATCAATATCCATTCATAACATCAGTGAGGCGCTCACAGAGCTGCAAGACACAATCTTAGCAACCTGCGCGGGAAATGAGAACAAAGAATTACCAAAGCCAAACAATCAGGCATCAAAGTTATATGCTGGAATGTTGCCGGTATTCAGAGAGTATTAGATCATGAATCTGCTAGGAAGAAGCTGCAAGAGGAGGCCATTGTCTTTATACAAGAAACCTGGGCAATCAATTCCACACATATGTAAGGTTTTGCAGGCTTTCACAAACCAGCAAGCAAAACGCTACTGTATGGCAGACCATCTGGTGGAATGTAGATGTATATAAAAAATACAATAGATTTCACTGTAAAAAAAGTCAAGTCAGATTCTGACATGCTGCAGGCGCTCATAGCGGAAAACAATGAGGACAGTTTCGCTCCTAATAATCAGTGTGTATCTCAATGCCCAGGCTCATGCAAAACTTGCAGCAACCAGAACTGTGATTCTTACAATAGAGGAAATTCTGTGTGCGCATCCATCCACAGCTTCAGTGATTACCGGAGACTTTAACCTCCATCACCTGGGGGCTGACCCAAGCACAACACGGTGTCTAACACACTCAGGAAAAACCTTCAAAGTTTTATACAAATTTTCAATTTAACTTCTGCAGATGCGTTGACCAAAAGCCAACTACCGAACTTCACAAACATTTTTTCATACAATGATTGCACAATTGATGATATTTTTCTTTATGGCAACCTTATCCCATATACAGAACTTCACAATGATGCAGCATGAAATAAGCGACCACGCAATCCTGCAAGTGGAATTAGGGGTACAGGGCAATCAAAGTGAACAAACTGGGCGCCTCAGCCACACAAGGGGTAACTAGGAATATTTATTAGTCCGAACGATCAAATGGAACAAACAAAATGCTGTTAAACTAACAGAATGGAAAAATGCACAACAAAGCAGAGACAACTGTATAACTCCCATACACACCATCAAAAACTGGGGAAACTTGATATCGGGCTTGCAAACAGCTCTCCAGGGGGGAACAAGGAAAATCTCACTTAAAAAAGGCCAGTAACAAGGCAAAGCTGGCAAAATAACAAAATACTACGGGAGTCCACATGCAACCTAAGATAGGCAAAAGGGATTCATCAAAAAAACTGTACACAAAACTCTAGAAAAAAGTGGAGAGAAACTTAAACAGAAGTGCCTTGAGGAGGAATGGATCAAAATCCATGAGCTATCTAAGAATCACAAACACAGGCAATTTTGGGAATATCAAATATTGTGAGGAAGGAACACCATAAAAAAGTCCATGAACTCTAGTCTTCTGTCTTCTAAATTTCTTTATTTATCACAGACGTGGTATCTTCAATTGATGATGATTCAATAATTCACAAAATATTGGTCTTCCAAGTACTTTTCACAAAGCTTTATCAACCTCTTAGCCCTTGTTAAGCCAACACGTTTCGTCCTACCCTTAGGACTTCCTCAGGGCTGTAAAGAGTACAAAAGAAACAGAAAAACAAGTTTTTACAAAATAATATGAACAATACAAAAACGATTTTTCTTTTACTATATCACAACAACGTTTGTTGAACCCATAATTTATATTGCACTAGGCAACACCTATCGACTATACATCTTCTACTTCCTAATTCACTTGAAGCTTTTCAACCTCAAACAATTTTTAATATCAAACCTCAGATTTACTGATTCAGAGTTCAAGAGGACGCACATATGCCAATTTTACAGACAATTCTTGGACCAAATGAGTCCTGAAATTATTACCCCCAGCTTTTTCTTTTTGCATCCACCTTTCTCCACCTATTGGATCCATCTTCCCACCAGTGTTATCTATATACAAGTTAGATAGCAAAATTTGTATGTTGAACTTCTCTCTCTCCATGACTTCCCCATGCAACCATAGCCCTAGGTAATCTATACTCACAAAAAACTATCATGGATATCGATACGATATGTGAAAAACAGTCCTTGTCTCAGAAATTATAACCAATCTATAGAAAACAAAAATATCAATGATTCTCCACCTATTTTTAACTTTTTTAAAATTTTTTTTTAAATATATAGATACATTTTTAAAACTCACCTTAGCGCCGTAGGGTCCCGCATCTTCTCTCCTGCTCGCCTGCGTCTGACTCCAGGTCGGATCAGGCGACAGGCAGCCAGTCTCCCACCCCTAAGGCAAACACAACGCTGCAATGCAGCATTGTGATTGGTCTAAGCACTGTGACACAGCGCTCAGCCAGGGGCTGGAGGGGTGGGCATGTTCTCCATGCAGGCTGTAATGGAGGCCTGCATGAGAACAGGGAAGTGCGCATGACTGTTTTGGCGGTCCAAGAGAGCCGACCAAACAGTCATTGCACACAGGAGTGTTCTATCACTCCTCCCGTGCAGCTCCACCCTACCCCCTCACGCACTGCCGCAGTAGGAGGAAAAAATAAAATGATAATGATATTCTGTTATTATCATTTTATTTTTTCCTTCTTTACTGCTCCTGGCAGTGGGGCAACACTTCTCCGCCTTAGCAGAGGAGCCGTCACTGAAAATCACGCTCTCATGAGATTTCGCTATTCGAAAAAAACTTGGCATCCAAACCAAAGTTTAATGTGTGCAGAGTGCACGCTAGCTGAGAATCAGGATATCCCTCCAAGACTCCCTACACACCCGACTGGCAGCGGATAGACATCTCCCTAGCCCAGCACATGAGTGCTCTGTAACACGGTAAGCATTGAGACCATTTGCAAGAATATGTTTAGCCATAAATAAATCAATAAAGTAGCGAATAA
Organism: Triturus cristatus; assembly: GCF_964204655.1. Lineage (NCBI taxonomy): Eukaryota > Metazoa > Chordata > Amphibia > Caudata > Salamandridae > Triturus > Triturus cristatus. The sequence continues at coordinate 433,742,006 of NC_140581.1, read as the reverse complement.
TAACAATTAAAAACATTATTTATAAAAGCGTGGTTTACGGGTCCTCCGATCATAGATAGAAAGGAAAAAGAGGAGTGGGGAGATTTTCTTCTTTTTACATACCCAGAGAATACACATAGAAGAAAGTCTAAATCTGAGTCGAGTAACAATCCGAAAAGTATGCTACACTTCTGTCGGAGGCAGGAAATGCCTCATCATAATGGAATGGGAGGAGGTGAGTAGATGAGAGGGTAGCGCTGAATTGGCCCCCATGGGCCGGACATTGCTGTAGTAGTATCTGTGAACATCTGCGCAGGTTCTTCCCCATTCCAAAAGTACACACCTTACTTTGCATTTATAAAATAACACTGTGAACTTCTCAAGCGATGCACATTCCTGACTAGATTCTGGAATGATATTGAGCACATGAGCCTTTTAGAACTTCTTAGTAATCCACAATAAGTAAGAGGTAAAATTAACGATGTTTACCCCTAAACCAGAGGCTATTCTGGGGTTAGTATCTATAAAGTGATGGGAACAAACAAACGACTATTAGCGAAGATAAAAGGAGCGCAGGAGCTCTAGAGCCCACCCCCTCTTTAATTAATGATGCTCCAATGTACAGAAACAGGGCCAATTATCTTAACTCCGTGATGTGCGTCACATATGATGGGCCTACTTAGGCCTACTTGAGATACACAACGCAACAGGAGAGCATGCACTGCATGTTTCTACTTTCTGTTGTATAATTTTCAATACGCTTCCGGATTACTTTGTTGACAAGGAACATAGCTGGAGATACGTTTTTAACCCCTTCGACGCTCATGACGGAGCGGTTCCGTCATGAGCGTCGGTTGCGCTGTGCGCATGACGGAACCGCTCCGTCATGGCCCCGCCCGCGCTCAGAACCTTCAGCACCGCGCGGAAATCCGCGCCGCGCTGAAGGGGTTAAAGCCTGCTTTTAAAAAACGTACATGTTGTTTTATTCCAAAATGACAGTTGTTAAATCTCACTGTCGAACGTTTATTGAGTAAAGCAACAATGCACACAGATGGATAAGGTGCTCAAATTAATAAATAAGATGATGCTGGACACATGCCCTCCAGCCAGCATCCCCTCAGCCCAGCTCCTCCCTGTTCAACTCTCATTCATCTTCCGTTAACCTTCTCATAAGAATCCCAAACCTTCAAGGGATGCTGGAAACCACGCTACGGCAACATTTCATAAATGTAAAAACAATATCATAAACCTTGTTACAATAAAGAACCCCAAAACAATAAACAATGATACAACACCTACCCTCCTTATAATAAACAAAGCAATATACAAAAGAATGGTATTACATAACTAAAGAATAAATGCAAATGTACACGGTGATAAAATAGTAGATAACTTAGGGGCAGATTTACAAGCCCCTTGCGCCACCAGTGCATCACTTTTCGTGACGAACCGGTGGCGCATTTCACTGCTCCATATTTACAAGGACAGGAAAAGCCACCCAACGTGACTTTTCCTGTCCTTGTAAATGCGACCCCTTTACACGCAACACATTGCCTGAAAGGGACTTTCCATGGGTGTTGCTGTGTGTGTTGCCACGCAACACCCATGGGACCAGACACATTTCCAGATTTACAAGGAATCGTAAACCTGGGTATGTATCAGAATGCGTAGCAAGGCAAAACCATGAAAAATGTTTTCATTTCTCTTTGTTGTTTTTTCCTCTTTCAATGCGTGCTGCATTCTACATCACGCATTGAAAGAGGAATATGCCTGTACTGATTGTGCAGGAAGGTGCCCCTTCCTGCACAAAAACAATCTCCCCATGATGCAGGCATCCTTGCACCATGGTGCAAGGGTGCATGCGCCAGCACATGGCAGCTGTTTGTGCGCCAGTATCGTACATATGTCGCATTCCTGTGCTTTGAAAGAGCCGCAGCGTGGTGCAGCCAAAGGGCATGAGTTGCTGCGGCACTTTTTTGTAAATTTGCCCCGTTGTTTTTTAGTCACACAACCATATCTGGTAGTGACATGCTCCCCATCATCAGCGTCATGAGCACTTGGGGTTTCATATAGAACAGGAGAGTTAGACAGCGAATCAGGTGTTACATTTTGCATATGTACAAAATAGCCACTTAATTTGTTATGCAAAACTGGACTCAACCAAGAATAATCAGAACCAGACAGTCTCTTAGTCAGATTTCTGGAAATCAAGAGCACTTAAGTTCTTTATTGCCCACCATCGACCATTAGTCAACTTGACAGAAGAACGTGCAACTTTAACAACTTGAAATGGACCATTGGACTCAGCTGTGGACTTCTTTGATCTCATACTTCTGAGCATGACCCAACTTCCACCCGTACCTTATTTTTCCTTATAAAATGGGGAGAGGATGTAGCCATACGGCTAGAGCGGTTGACCTCGAAGCACCTCGAAGCTGGGGAACCGGGTTCAAGTCTCAGCAACGACGCTCAACATCCTGTGATTCTGGGCAAATCACATAATCTCTCTGTGCCTAACAGAAAATGTATGTGTCCTTCTGTAACGAAACTGGTGATATGTAAAGCGCTCTGATACCCGATGTCTCTGGTTTAGTTTGCGCCATATAAAAATGTTTTTCATCAAAATAACACTTCATTTTGTTCTGAGTAACTTAAACCTTAGCTTTATTCTTATCCAGATCATAATCATCCTGATGGTAAATTCCTTCCTCATGTTTAGAACAGGATCTATCACCCAACCATCTAGGAACCAACCCAGTATGGGACTTCCTACCTCTTAACAAAGTTAAAGGAGCAACTCTGTGACACTATGAGGGGCAGTGTTACATGCTCAGACTTGTCTTCTTACAAAATTCTGCACATCTTTTAGACAAGTAAGAGCAGTTTTGTATACCCTCTTTGAGAAACCTGTTCACCCTTTCAACAGCGCCATTGAAATGTGGACTATACAAAGCCACTATGTAATCCACCATGTCTTTATCTTTCAAAAAAGTATCTATTTATCAGATATAAGCTGTAACCCTTTATCAGTAATGAGTTTCAAAGGATAACCTTCCAGAGCCAAAATCTTATTAAGACAATTGATGGCCACATTGATGCTAATTTCACTGAAAAAATCATAATGGACACACTTGAAAAATAATAAACCATTACAGTTAAATATCTAGATGCTTATAGTAATGCAGCAATAGGTCCAGCAAACTCTAAAGCAACTTTGTACTATGGAGTGTCCAGAAAAGGTGCAGGTAACAAAGGTGTCTCTCTCATTTTCCAATGTTTGTTAGACATCAAACATTCCTCACATTTGCCGATGAAATCATCCACATCTGTATCCATATACAGCAACCAAAAGGATTGCCTCAATATTTTCTTGGTAGCTGGGGATCCCAAACATTTTAGACCTTAACTCGGCAGGTGCAACACATTTTCCAGACCTCAATAAAATTCCTGACTCAACGGAAAGCTGGTAGGAAACATGACAAAAACAAAGTAACTTGCCACTGAGACATTTATGCAAAAGCCATCCCTTTTGCATACATTCCATAGCTTTCAACATACCAGTGTCTTTATCACAAGCAGAATTCCATTCTTTTTCACTAATTTTACCTTGACAAATTTCAACTAGATCTACACCAGCTACCACACATTCAGATTCAAAGTAAAAATGGGTACCCCACACTTATTCTTGAATTTTTGAATCAAGCACATACAAGCTGGTTTTCTTTCCACCTCAGACAGCACTCTGGAAGCAAAAGCAACAGTATACTCAACACCACCAATTTTCGGGCACAGAACAGCTCCCAACCCTACAGCACTGGCATCAGCTCTAATAACACATTCATAGCCACTGATGTAAGTTTTTAAAGCCAGGACCTCTGTAAGAATTTCTTTTATCTTTCAAAACACATCTTGTTTCTTAGTTTCCCAAACACATTTTTCATTCTTCTTTAATAATCTTTTCTAGGGTTCCATAATAGAGGCATAGCTTTCCACAAACCTACAATAATAGACATAGACATCTTAGAGATACATATGAACATTTCAATTTCAGATTTTTGGAAGAATAATGAGATCCTGGATGAAGCGCAGTTTGGGTTTAGAAATGCCCAGAGTATGGAATCGGCTTTGGTTGTCGCTACCGAGGAGATTCGAGACATACTGTACAAGGGTGGAAAGGCTGCTGTGGTACCTTTAGACTTATTGGCAGCCTTTGATACTGTCAGCCATCCTGTTCTACAACATCATATGACAGAAGTTGGTATTGGATGTTTAGCTCTCGATCTCCTCTGTTCCTTCCTTGATGGTAGGGAGCAATGAGTTGCCCTAGGAGACTTTATTCCCAAATTGTTTACATTGCTGGGTTGTGTCCCACAGGGGCCATTGCTGTGTCCTGCATTATTTAATTTGTATGTAGACCCATTAGCTAAATTGAGGAGAACATTCGGTTTCTCAACTATATCCTGTTGTGACTACACCCAAATAGTGGTATCGCTTATCAACGGCATTGAGGAAGTAGCAGATCGGTTTAATAATTGCATGAGAAGCGTAGTGAATTGGATGAGCAGCCACTGTCTCAAGTTAAATTCCAATAAGACACAGGTGCTAATCTGTGGAAATGACATCCACTTTTGGAACAAGACTTGGTGGCCCCAGAGTTAGGGAACTTTGCCTATTCCTGTCCAGAAAGTAATCAATCAATCAGGATTTATAGAGCACGGCTAATCACCCGATAGGGTATCCAGGTTCTTGCAGGCCCCAGAGGCATATTCGAACAGCCAGGTCTTGAGGGTCATTTGGACTTACGGAAGTGGGTTGATGGTCTGGAGGTGTGTGGGGAGGTTTGTTCCAGGTCTTTGCTGTGATGGAGGAGCGTCCTCTACTGTTGCTTCAGTAGATGCAGGGAGTATAGGTAACTGGAAGGAAGGGGGAGCATAGTCTTCTCGATGGTTGGTGGAAGTTCAGGCAGTGGTTAATGTAGGTGGGTCCTTGGTTGTGTAGAGTCTTGTGTGCGTGGGTTAGCAGCTTGAATTGGCATCTCTTCTGTACGGGGAGCCAGTGGTGTTTCCTGAGGTGGGGTGTGATGTGGGTTCATCTGGGAAGGCCAAGGATGTGTCTGGCTGCGGTGTTCTGTATGCTCTGAAGGCTCTGTAGATGGTATGTGGAGATTCCTACATAGAGGATACTGCCGTTGTCCAGACGGGTGGTGATGAGGGATTGTGTCAATGTGCGTATCATGTGTAGGGGTAGCCACTTGAAGATCTTACGGAGCATGCGCAGAGTGAAGAAGCAGGCAAAGGAGACGGCGTTAATCTGTGATTTCATGGTGAGATTGTTATAAATGATGTTTCTAAGGTTTCTGGCGTGGTTGGAAGAAGTGGGTGTGGGTCCTAGGTCTGATGGCCACCAGGAATCGCTACATGTGTTGCAACTGTTGCCAAAGATCAGTACTTCCGTCTTGGCTGTGTTCAGCTGCAGGCAGTTGTTTTTTTTACAGTCGGTGACCTTTGTCATTCATTTGTTCAAGTTGGTTCTGGTGGTGGTGCGGTCATCGGTGAGTGAGCGGATGAGTTGGGTGTCTTGTGCGTAGGAAATTATGTTGAGACCGTGGGATCTGGCGATGTTGGCGCTGGGTTATACATGCAAGAGTGTGGGGCTGAGGGATGAGCCCTGGTGGACACCGCAGGTGATCTCCTGGGTACAGAGGTAAAAGGTAGGAGGTGGATCCTCTGGGTTCTTCCGGTGAGGAAGTAGGCAATCATCAGAGCACGTCCCCTTGGATGACGATGTGGTGGAGTCTTTCGATCGTTGTGTGGTGGGATATGGTGTCGAAGCCTGCTGACAGGTCGAGGAGGATCAAAGCTGCAGTGTCTCCTCAGTCGAGGAGGGTTCGATGTCGCTAGTGGCTGCAATCAGGGCGATTTTGGTGCTGTGAGTGCTGTGGGTGCCGGATTGTGAGGCGTCGAGTTGCTGGTTCTGCTCCAGAATAAGAAATCTGGGAATCCGGTTTGATTTCAAACTCACTTTCTTGGATCAGTCTAATCAGCTCATGTTCATGTTGTCTTGCTTCTTTGTGCTAAAAACATTAAAGAAGATTTAGCCATTTATACCCTTTGATTTCAGGAAGACAGAGATTGGATTACTGCAATGCCCTTTATTTGGGTATTCAGTAAGGGTTGTTATCATTTCAAAAGAATTTATTGTTTTAAACGCGCAAATATGACACATAGGATATAAACCAAAGTGATACAATTGATATCGGGCAATAAGATAATAAATACATTAATATAAAATTAATTGGTAGGAGAGCAATTCATTGTCATTCATTAATCTGCAGACATCAGATAAATAAATACTTAAGGAGGGAAGACCCAAAATGATGTCTGGCAAAGATATATATCAAAAGTATCACCCACAGATGGCAAATTAGGGAGAAGAGGAAAGAGAAGAAAGGAAGAAAGAAAAGACGGAAAGAATAGGAAAGAGAAGAGGAAAGAAAAAGAGAGGCAGAGAGAAGGAAAGGAAGAGGAGAGGATTTCCAGAGGAATCACCCAACATACAAGACAACACTAACCAGACAAATCAAAGGGATATTGCTCCACCAACCCTTCAGCGGCCAACTTCATGTATGAATCTAGGGCTTCCCATACACCAGAGGAAATAGAAGGAGAAAGATGAGCATGGTCCACTGACGTATGAGCACTTCGTAGAAAGGAAACCCAGGCCCACCAAGTATGGTAAGAGACAGACGAAAAGGATTTCCACTCCATGAGAATTACTTTGACTGCAATAGTTAACAAGAGGTCCAACAACTGGAGCTCCATGGGATGTAAAGGCAGAGGGACTGGGGCCGCCAACGGACCCAAAAGAATTAATGGAAAAGACAGTTGAAATTTGATGTTAAAGATGAGCATAAGGTGTTTGTGAACTGAATCCCAAAAGGGTTGGAGAAGGGAACAATCAAGGAACATATGTTGAAAATCTCCTGGTAGAAGCCCACAGCTCCAACATAAATTGTCTTCTTTGAGATTAAGTGAGTACAGACGAATGGGAGTCCAATGAAGAAGATTAATAGAGAAAAACTTAGACTGCGTTAGAGAGGGGGCAATTTTGTTACGAAGAGAAAATTTACCAATATCTTGCCAGGTATCAGAAGAGATATGAGCAGTAACACTATGATCAAAATGATGTAACCATTTTTGTTGTGTGACAGTATGGGAAGGGAGTGTAGAGGACGATAAAAATTTATAAATCCGAGACGCAACATGGCCAGTCCTGATCCAAAGCTGAAAAAGCGTAATCAACGGGGAAGAAGGATGAAGGTGTACTTTAGCAAGTGCAACCTTAATCTTAAGAAAAGTATAAAAATCTAAATTAGATAAAGAAAAATGTTGAGCAAGGGATGAAAAAGGGGAAGGATCATTGTTGGAATCATAGAGATGTTTAACAAGTGAAACACCTTTCCCAGCCCAGTAAGACATCAACTCAGGGTCAATATTAATTTTGATTTTAGAATTGCGCCAAATAGACGACCATCTAGTTTTATGTAATGGAACTGCTACCCTCTTATCGACCTTACGAACCGCTGCAATAGTGTCTAAAATAATAGAGCGAGAGAATGGAATAGAAAGGGTGTTTGTGGTTAAAAAAGATGCAGTCGGTAGAGGGGAGGCCAGTTCCTGTTCTATTGTCAACCAAGCTGGAGCATGAATAGATGGGGAAGAAAACCAAAGGGCACCCTGGGACGCCAGAAAAGCAGTTTGATATTTCCCCCAATCAGGAAAATTACAGCCCCCCATATCATAAGATTTCCGTAAAAATTTATAAGCAATCCTAGCCCTTCTATCATTCCATAAAAATTTAGAAGTGAGCAGATCAAGTTCATGGAAGAAGGAATCAGAAAGCCTTACTGGAAGCATAGAGGAAACAAAATTAATAATAGGAGTGATCATCATTTTTAGAGTCTGCATACGGCCCCACCAAGAAATATGCTTCGGAGACCAATTTTCTAAAAGACGTCTCACCTTAAGAATAGTTTGGGATTCATTATAAGAAGCCGTAGCATATAGGGTGGTACAAAAATAGATACCCAGATACTTTAGGTGTTTGGATTGCCATTTAAAGCCCGCCGAACCCATATGAGAGGAGAAGCAGTAAGCATTTAAAGGAAACATCTCTGTCTTATCTTTGTTCAGAGTGTATCCTGAAACTTTTGAAAAAAGAGCAATCGTATCCGAGATAGCAGGGATGGCCAATGCAATATCATCAGAGAAAATGAGAACATCATCTGCATATGCCGCTGTTTTTATCTGATGAGACCCAAAAGAGAACCCTTTAATATCTGGATGCGAGTCAATCATTCTGAGGAGAGGATCAATGGACAACAAAAATAGGAGAGGGGACAAAGGACAACCTTGTCTAGTGCCCTGACACAGGTTAAAAAAGGAAGACGTAGCACCGTTCACCCGTATATTAGCTCTAGGTCGGGAGTAAAGAGACATAACCATACGAATAAAGGAATCTCCAAGATTATGTGCACATAGAACCGCTCGTAGAAAAGGCCAAGAGACCTTATCAAAGGCCTTTTCAGCGTCAAGGGCCAAGGCTGCCGCCGGAAGATTAGATCGTTTAGCGGCACCGAGAATATGACAAAAAGTACGAATATTATCCCGTGCAAGACGCCCCTTTACAAAACCTGTTTGGGAGGGATGAACCAAATGAGGAATAAAGGACTCTAATCGTTTAGCTAAAATTTTAGCAAAGATCTTGGCTTCCATGTTAAGGAGGGATATGGGACGAAAATTTTTGGGATCTGCGTGATCCTTCCCTTCTTTGGGGATAACTACAATAGTAGCATCCGCCGCAGAACCAGACACCGAACCATCCTTAATAAAAGCATCAAAAACGGATTGGAGTTTCGGGACAATCACGGGAATAAAGGTCTTATAAAACGCAATAGGATATCCATCAGGACCAGGAGCTTTACCAGACCGAGTAGCTTTAATCGCGGAAATGATTTCATCAGCAGTAATCGGGCAATTTAATGATTGATTATCTTCCTCCGAAACAACTTTCAAAGGAACCGACTTCAAGAACTCCTGACATTGTTCAAAAGAAGCTTGAGCCGACGGGGTATATAAATTGTTATAAAAATCGCGGAACACCTCAAGGATTTCTGCAGTTTGAAATTTTTTCCTACCAAGCTGGTCAGTAATAGAAGGAATTTGAAAAGTGTTACAAGAAGATTCCTGGAACTTTAAAGTGGCAGCAAGAATCTTGCCTGCACGATTTTTTAACAGCAGTCTCTTAGATTTCTGAGCCTGCAGGCCAATATGAGCTCTCTTAGTGACTATAGTATTGTATGAATACTTTAGATTTTTAATAGACTGGAGGCAGGTCTTATCCTGAGAATGTCGAAAAAGGGATTCCTGACGTTTGATCTCGTCTGCTAAGTCCGTGAGTTCCTTTTTAATGGCTGCGTTTCTCCTTGACATACATTTAATGATCTGACCACGGAAAGTACATTTAAAAGAGTCCCAGAGAAGAACCGGGGAACTGACTGACCCAACATTTTCAATAAAAAAAGTCTCAATGTCATTGGAAAACTCTCGCACCAAGGACTCATCATGTAAAATTTCTGTGTTTAGTCTCCACGAACGAGCTCGTGCCCTAGGGACAAAGGAAGTAAGAGTAAATGTGACTGCGGCATGGTCAGAAACTAAAATAGGGTGAATAAGCGGAGAAGAAGAAAATTGAACCAGAGAAGAGTGAACCAAAAGATAATCAATGCGCGAAAAGGACGAATGAGGGGAAGAAAAAAAGGAGAAGTCACTACCAGTGGGATTGTGAAGACGCCACACATCCTGAAGATGGGTAAGAGAGCACATATTAATCATTTGTTTGTGTGCTTTAGGGGGACGAAAGTTAAAGGCAGAATTCCTATCCAAGATCGGGTCCATTGGCAAGTTAAAGTCACCACCTACAATAAGATTACCAGAGTGAGGAGTATCCTCGAGCTTTTTGGTAATCGCATTCCAAAAGGCCGGGTCATCCTTGTTGGGGGCATAAATATTCATGACAAATAAGTCAGCATTACCATTGGACAACTTAGATAGTAACCAACGCCCCTCCGTATCCTGATCAGAGGAAACGATAGATAGCCCAGAGTGTTTAGAAACTAAGGTAATTACTCCATTCCTTTTACCACAAGCATCTGAACAAGCAACATCAAAGACCCACTCTTTCTTCAGAAACAACGCCTCCTTGGCAGAGAGCTTTGTCTCCTGAAAAAGGACGAGATCCGAAGAAAGAGATTTACAGTAGTCCAAAATCTTCGACCTTTTGACTGGATGATTTAACCCTTTAACATTAAGGGAAAGTATATTTAGTCCAGACATAGAACCAATATCAGGAGAAAAAGATATTCCATATGTGACAAATTAAGCGCAACAACCACGAGAGCTAACCAGCAGACATCAACAGCCAACACAAAACAGGGTGAGACCAAAGAGTAAATCCGAAAAGAAGAAAGGAAAGAAGGGAAAGAAGAAAGGAAAGAAGAGGAAAAAGAAAGCAGGAGAATACAAAGAAAGAGAGAGAGAAGGGCCCATCCGGCAGGTCTGAAAAAGACCAAATTCATACAAGGGGGGACATGGAAAAAAGAGCGAGGGGCCAACAGGAGAAATAACAACAACAGCATAAAAAGCCCCAAAGCAGTGCATAGCCGATTATACATTTTAAAAGAGAACACTATCTAAAAGCCAAGAACCGGAAATAATTATCACTTATTAGAAGACAAAGCGAAATGAGAAACTGTAAAGGCAACACGTTTGACCAAATTAATGTATAGATAACAACTAAAATAAATCATAGAGAACGGTAAGAGCAGAAAAGAGAGAAAAAGAAAGCACGATCAGTCATTAAGAGCTGGTGGAAAGTGAACTAAGAGAAACCATTACTAATAGGTAGAACCAGACCAAAGCGGACTCCATCAAGAGAAAAAGGACCATAATGAAGAGAAAAAAAAAGAAATACAATCTAAAGCATACTATATGATACAATATGGGAAAGATACGTGAAATATAATGAAAAACGGTATATAACATCTTATTGATATAACAGTCAGTGAATCCCTATGGCAGCTAAATAAGAGACCTAATACTATATATAAATATGTAAAATCTATATACAAACTTATAGATAACTTGGCATGAATAAATAAAGCCATATACACGCAAACTGGCAGAATAAATATGCTTGCCTAAAAAGTGAACATGTAGATAAGAGGGGCATAAATGTATCAAGAGCAAAGCATCTCTAAAAAAACTAACCTACTCGAAAAAGATAAATAATGACACAATGTAATCAAATCACGCAATGAAAAAATCAATAAAGTAGGTATCTAAATGATACAATATGGGAAAAATAGGTGAAACATAATAAAAAACGGTACGTAGCATCTTGTCAATATAACAGTCAGAGAATCCCTTATAGCAGCTAGATAAGAGACCCAATACTATATATAAATATGTAAAAACTATATACAAACTTAAAGATAGCTGGCCATGAATAAATAAAGCCATATACACACAAACTGGCAAGATAAATATGCATGCCTAACAAAGTGAACATGTACGTAAGAGAGGCATAAGTCTGCCAAGTACAAAGCATCTATAACAAACTAGCCTACTTGAAAAAAACAAATAACACAATGTAAACAAATCACTCAATGGAAAAAAAAACAGTGAACTAGGTATAACTAGCAAAGGGACAAACAATGACCTACTCCAAAAAATATGAAATAACAAAAAACAAACATGAAGCAAAAGAACCGACCACAAAAGAATAAGATAAACCAGATTCACCACAAAAATCGACGCACATACCGAAGACATACCACTGAAAAGGAAAAGGACCATGACCTAATACGTCGAAAGACAAACTGGGGAGGCAATGAATGACAGGACGCTACGCGGACAAAAGTGAAGTCACGCCAACAAAAGAAGTTACCACAAGAAATTAAAAGGTTTATACAATAAGACTAACAACACTAAAGACCAATACACCATAACGATACTAAAGGAGCACCAAGAGACGACAAAAATACGTCAAGACCAATGGACATAAAGACCACTGCGCAGATCTAAAAGCAGCTAAGGACGACAAGTGAACATAAGTGAAAATAGAACCATCAAGAAACACTACCACGAAAAATTGGACAGATCATACAGTAGGACTGACGACAATAAAAGGCCACTACACTATAACGATAGGAATGAAAAACATAAGACAACAACAGCACGTCCAGAAGATTGGACATTAGGACCACCACGCAGATCTAAAAGAGGGTAAACCTAATAGACCTGGCAAAGACAAAAAAAACTCATTGCATTATGTATAGTCATATCAGGTGCCAGAGGAGCCAGGAACCAGCGAGGCCCCCATTTGAAGTTCCATCTGCGATTCCAACTGATTATCCAGAAACGAGGCCAGATCAGCAGGTTCATCAAAGATTCTGGAGCGCCCTTTGAAAGTAATACGGAATTTTGAGGGGCCAGCAAAAGAGAAGGGAACATTCATCTCGGCTAAACGCTTCCGGAGATTAAGAAACCCCTTTCTCCTAATGACCGTGTCTCTGGCAAAGTCTTGAGAAATTGAAATGCGATGGCCATTCCAAGAGACAACTCTAACCTTCCGCATATGAGCCAGAATTTGCTCAGTGTGTTGATGGCGCAGTGGCTTGAAAATTATTGCTCTAGGTTGCGTAGCAGACTTAGGACGAAATGTAGGAACACGGTGTGCACGTTCCAGTTCAAAATCCCTTTGGAAAGAAATTTGCAGTGTGGAAGGAATCCATTGATAAAGGAAATCAATCATAGAAGATGCATCTTTCTCAACATCCTCCGGAAGACCAAAAATGCGCAGATTAGACCTGCGGTTACGATCTTCTTGCTCAGTAAGGTCTTTCCGCAATGCTGCCATTGAACGCTCTAACTGTGAGAGAGATCTAGATTGCTTTTGCATGGAGTCCTCTGCGCCACTAATACGTGCTTCTGTGTCCGAAACACGAAGAGAGAGGGCCCTGAAGTCATTCCTGATGGCTAGCACCTCTACTTGCAGTAAATCTGTGTTAGTCTTGGTAGATTGCGCAATTTCATAGACCTCATTGAGGCGCGTCAGGATAGACTCAAGAGTGGCGCTAGGGTCCTTTTGCGCAGATTCAGGTGTAGGGGATAACTGTTTGGACCTTTTAAGAGACGCTTTAGAGTCTTTTGCGTCCTTAGCATTTGGTGACGGGCCCATATTCGCAGCCATAGAGCACACCAGCTCAGCAGGAGCAAAAAAGGTACCAAGCAAAAATAGAGAGCGCGCTCACATCAAGAGAGCGATAATAATGGCGTCTATCAGGGCAGAGAAAGGAGCTACCTCACAAAAATATCATGCCCTATAGATATCAAAAACGGCACCTTCCAACAACCAGAAACAGCCACGAAGTATGGAAATATCAGTCAACGAGACCTCCTAAGAGGGCGATGGCGGTGCGCTGACTAGAAATATGACAGTAGGAAACCAAACAGTATGGTCATAACAGGCAGCAAAGCAGCAGGAGGAAATAATAAAAAAATAATATAAATGTATGAAAAGTGAGCAACTTCACCAGTTCTTGTCAGTCCTTATTCCTGGCAAATCCGTGACAGTGACGTCGTCGTGCTGAGGAGAGAAAACATCCCACTCTTGAGAGAGACAAAATGGCGGCCGCTCGCGAAAATACCGAGCGCCACCTAAAAACGCCCGAAATATGGTCACCGGCAGCCTCAAATATCAGGAAACGTCTCTCATTACATGCTTGGCAGCTTCATATCCAGGAGAGCATCTTCAGAAATGACCGGGGCAATCCGAGGCGACAGCAAACCTCCGTCGGCTCTCGCTCCAGCGCAGAGCTCAAGCACAAACCGCCATCTCGCAGCGGCGTGCAAGCCACGCCCCCCCTCAGTAAGGGTTGTTATAAAAGCTGCAGAGGATTCTGAATGCAGCAGTTCATCTGCTCGGTAATATTAAAAAGTTTGATTTGGTTTCAAAATTCTTGAAGGGACTACATTTGCTCCCTGTTAAGAAGAGGGTAGCATTTCAAACGCTTTATACAGCTCACAAAACCCTTTACCTGATAGGTCTGAATATTTTAAGAGAAGATTCTCTTGGTACATACCTAAGAGGGATCTGCGATATGAAGTGTCAGAAAAGTAGTGGTGCCAAGGATTCACAGAGCCTTTTGGGGTGGAAGTGGTTTTGTACATCACACTTCTAAACTCTGGAATTCTATTCCAGAGCAGCTGAGAGGCCAATCCAACATACAGACTTTTTGTTTTGGAAACAGCTGAAAATATGACTTTTTTCAAATACACTTTAAATGTTTTGATAACGTCAGGTCAGAGGATCTACTAGCAGACGTTAGAGCCAAGATGCCCTCGGGCATATGTCATGCTTTATACATTTTAAAACTGATATTCAAATCTAATCCAATAAAGATCTTTATTAATCCTTGTTTTTTGGACAAGACACCTCCCCAGAAGCCATGATTAGATCATCTTTATGTTTTATCCCTTCAGATGAGAAAGTATGTCCTAAATACTCGACTGAGTTGGTTAAGGATTTGCATGTGTCTTTGGAAACTGTCATACCATGCTCACTCAAAATTCTAAAGACTCTATCCAAAATACAATTATATTCATTGATAGAATATGTGGAGATGCGTATGCCACCCTGAAAGGCTTGTACTCCTGGAATATCTTTGAAAAGACAATACATAAGCTTTTGAAAAGCACTTGCAGCAGATGCTAGACCAAAAGGTAATCTTAAATACTTAAAGGCCCCAAATAGAGTGATAAATGTAGTAAGAATCTGAGACTTTTTGACCAAAGAAACTTAATGATATGCTGCCCTGAGATCAATATTACTGAAAAACTTTATTCCACCTCAAGTGGTCAGCAACTCCTAAATGTTAGGCAAAGGTTGACACTCCACCACAATGTTTTTATTAAGATAGCGCAAATCTGCACATAACCTAATCTGGCCATTTATATTTAGCAATAATCGCAGCACTTACCCATTAAACAGCATTGACTGGCTCAATGATCTTGTCAGCTGCACAGCTCTTCTAAGTGTTTTCTCAGATATTCTCTCTGATGCATAGAAGCACATCTCACACTTTAAGTGCAATTGGCACAGCATTCTGCTTCAATCTAATTTCATGCTCAAATCCTTTCACTGTAACAGAAAATACATCAGGATGTTTTCTTAAAATGTCTTCAATACTAATACATTGTTCCACAAGTATAAATGGATTGGCAGTACAGAGTTTCAACACTATACCAAGTCTTCCTTGATCAATCCAACCCATGATATCTCAATCATTCACTGCTACATATATCTTAGTGAAAATCGTTCTCCCAGAGAAACACAGCATATCTCCAAAGTGACCCAAAGTATCAAACTCAGTATCACCATACGCAACTGCTCTAATATCAGTTTTCTTGAGCAAAGCAAAATGACTTGGAAATGAATCTCGAAAGCATGGTCACCAGCAAACCAGAATCAGCCATGACTTTCAAGTCAACAACAGCTATTCTTACCGTGCAAACAGTTTTTTTCTTAACTGCAACCACACCTGGATCACAGGCAACCACACCAGGAACACCCACACCATATCACCATTCACTTCATCTACTCTCTCAGTTAAAATTATAGTTGAAGTACATTGTCCTGATCCTCCACTTCAGGAACACAATTAACTTTCACAGTCTCTACACTCTTACAAACATGCATAAAGTGACTTATTTTCTTTACATTTATGATATTTCTTTCCTTGAGCAAGGTAATTTGTGCTATTACCCATGTGTCTATTCGATCCACAGCTCTATCACATATTACCACAAGGTACCACTTTGACATTCCTTGCCCCAGCAACTTGAACATTCTTTACCACACTCACACTGATGCACTCTGAACCAGTAGAACCAGCAATCATTTTCACTGATCCCACAGAGCATTCAATTCCTTTGGCAATTTGAACTGTCTCCTCTAGAGTAGGATTTGTGCAACATGATAAAATTCCTTGTGCTTTCTTTTTTATTTTCCGACTTCTGTTTATTTAAATTATAATGCGGTACACAAAAACAGTAGCAGTTAGTCTGAGTAATATCAACATATGCAACATTGCTTACATCCATCAGGTCCACTCCATATGCAAACTTGTAAACAGACTTTATGTCCATCATCTATTCTATGTACTAGCACAGCGCAGAACAGGAAGTAAAAAGAATTAGAAAGAAGAAAGTCTAGGAAAAGAAGAGGTGAAGAAAGGAAAGGGAGGTTGCCTCGAAGCACATGTCATTCAGAGGAATCTCCAAGTTTGCAGATCAACGCACTCATCATCTGAAAGTCACTCATACCAGGGGGAGCCACACATGCGGCCCTCTCCAACTAGGTATCACCTGCCGTCAGGAAAACGGGGATACTCATCCAGCACCAGGGAGGGGGCCAAGCTCCTGTCCTGCCCCCACAGTCGCAAGTAGCCCTGGAGTAGACCCCAAATGTCCTTTGGACGCAATCAGGGCGGCATTATATCCCATAATATCTCAAGTTGACTCTGACACTATATTGCATCCTTCAGCGTATCCTACAGTTGCGGGCCATGTGACGTCCCCAGCACATCGCTACCCGTCGCTTGCCATGAAGTAATACCAATGAAATTAACTTTCGGCTGTCCAAGTGAACCTCCTTTACATATCCCAGCAGAGCCGTAAGGAGGTGCCCGTTCTAGCAACAAAAACGTCATCTCCTCTCTCGCATAGAAAACAAGCCTTTGATATCGCCCTACGCCAGGGCACTCCCAGGACAAATGCAAAGAATGTGTTCAAGGGGCAGAGCATCGGGTGCAGCGTGCTTCGCTTATTAGGCCCACTTTGAACAGCCATTCCGGCGTCCATTACAATCTATGCAGGAATTTAAAATGTATCAGGCGAAGCCTGTAATTGGGTGATAGTGCTCTTGCTTGAGTGCAGCAAAAGGTCCCTTTCTCCTCAGATATAGTTACATCCAATTGTATCTCCCACTCTTGTTGCACAGTAGGGAAGAGCACTGCAGCCGAACACTGCATTACTGAATACAAATGCGTTATCAATGTGCACGGGGAGGGGTTTCCGAGGAAGCCCTCCAGCACCTGCAGGGTGGTTGGCGCAGGAGGGAACACCGCAAAGTTAGTTCGCAGGGCAGCCTATAGTTGGTAATATGTAAACCTTTCCAAGGCAGTGCTTAAGACATCTACTAAGGCTTGCTGAAGTGTAATAAATTAGACTTCCGGGACCGCGTCCCCCATGGTATTGAGCCAGAGCCTCTTCTGTATATTGCAGGTGCCCGTATCTTGGGAGAGGGGTAGGGCAGGGTGCCTGCCCAGCGTAATGGAGGGGGCGAACAACACATCTAGATGCACCTGCTGATGCAGCTCATGCCATGCGCAAACAGCACAGCAAATTGTATCTAATGCAACTCGTGGCCTGGTTTGAGGCTGAAATAGAGTCATATGTAAAGGGATAGGTGCTGGATGGTCGTGCTCCAGTGCAGTATGGGCCTTAAACTGTGTAGTGTATAGCCAAGAAAAACAAATTGTGCCTGTGCGCAGCTGTAATACAGGGCAATGTCCGGGGCGCCTAGTCCCCCTGTTCGAAGGCAATAGTGAGGATTTCTCAGGTAATACTAGGATGTTTCCCTGCCCATACCAACATCACCAAACATGAATGCAGTCTGAGCCGGAATTCCCTGGTGAGGGAGAGGGGTAGAATAATGAACAGATAAAGGAGTTTGGGCGATGTAACCATTTTAGGAATGGCCAGCTGTCCCGTCAAAGAGAGCGAGCGTCACTACCATCGAGTCAAAAGACCCTCCAACCATTTCATTAGACTGCCATAGTTCACTCTCCAGAGAACATCGGTCTCCCGGCTCAACCATATACCCAAATATTTAATGGATTTGGTCACCCACCTGAGTGAAACTCAAAGCCAAAATGTGCAGTGACCTCCATGTGCGGAAAAATCACCGACTTGGCCCAATTGATGGATATACCGGACAATCCGCCAAACCTAGTGAGTTCTCTAATCAAGGGATCCACGTTTGCGGTGGGATGTTTGATGTATAAAGCTACATCAACCACATACATAGATACCAGCACCACTCGGGAGTGAACGCTAAGCCTCGGTGCGCATGGTGCTGTCTAAGCCGTGCTTCCAGGTGTTCCATAGCTACGGTGAAATGTATGGGGGAGAGCGGTTATCCCTGCCTTGTCCCCTGGGAGATTGGAAATCGAGCAGTGATCATCCTATTGATCCAGAGGCGTGCTGTGTGTCTAGCATAGAGAAGGCCGATTTACAAAATACATTTGGGACTAATACCCACATGAGCCAATAACACAAAAAGATACAACCATTCAAGTGAATCAAATTCCTTGATGGCATCAAGAAAAATTGCAGCTGCCTGGAGTGAAGAGTCTATCTCCTGGAGGATAGCAACAAATGTATGCAGATTATGTGTGGTGGCTCTACCCGGTATAAATCCAAATTGATCTGGCTGCACCATGAGAGACGCCAAATGGAGAAGCTTGGAGGTAATTAATTTGGCCAAGATTTTATTTTCCACATCGATCATGGAAAGTGGTCTATGCGATTCACAGCGTTGCGGATCTTTGTGAGGCTTCAGAACGGTAATAATTAGTGCCTCCTGAAATGACAGTGGCAGTTCCCCTTTCTCCAGGGATTCCCTATACGTAGTAATAAGATAGGGGCGCTAAAATACTGAAATATCAGAAAACTCCTTATAAAACGCAGCTGAAAGGCCATCCAGGCCAGAGCCTTATCTCCTGGGAGAACCCTGATGACCTGTATGACACCCTCCTCCATGAAAGGCTCATCCGAAAAGCGCTGATGGCTGTCTTCCAGCCAGAGTAGCTGAATCGTATGAAAAAAGAAATCAAGGTCTGGGGGATCGCGCAATTGTGACTTTTCATAAAGAGGTTAATAAAAAGAGAGAATTGCCCCCTGCACCACCACATGGCCAACAGCTAGTTACCCCTCATCAGTGCGGAGTTCAGCAAGATAATCATTAGCCCAGGGTTTTCTAAGCAAGCCCATCAGGGTCTTACCTGGTCACTCACCCTCCCCGTAATGTCTGGCACAGGCCTCTTTGCTGAGATAGTGTGTCTCTCACACTGCAGTCTCCTCAAAATTGGCAATCTTATCATGTATGCAGATCAGCACCTCTAGATTGCAAGTAGCAAAATACTTGCGCTCAAGTCCTCTGCTCTGATCTCCTCCTCCAGGTGTTTCAATTCCCCCCTGATCGCCCTCAGAATTCCTGCCTGTTTGGCTATGCATTCACCTCTAATCACTGTTTTAAATGCTTCCCATAGTGTTGAGTGGGACTCCACCGTGCCAGTGTTATGCTCAAAGAATACCACTATTGTCACAAGAAAGGCCTCACTGAACACCTGGTCCTGAAGGGCTCCAGGTGGTAATCGCCACGTGAATGCCCGACCAGGGCACTCTGGCATAGAGAGCTCTAGAAGTACCGGTGAGTGGTCCGAGAGGGTTCTCGACAGGTGGGTTCCAGTATTTACCCAAGCCCCCGCAAAGCAGGAGGCGAGCCAATAATCTATCCGCGACCAGGAGGTGCATGCAAAGGACATGCAAGTACCTTCCTGACTATCCTTAAATCTATTTCTCCATACGTCTATTAGATCATTAACTGCAATAATGGAATGGAGTTGTGCCGCTGCCTTAGGGTGAGGGCGTCGGGATCCTCCTGATCTATCTCGCTGGGGATTTAGCATCACATTGAAGTACCACTACCCACAAAATTGCACCGGGCCTCAGGGAGTCCAACAGCCTCCAAATTTCAACAAAACAATCTGGATCATCTAAGTTGGGGCTGTAAATTGACCAAAGCCTGAACAGGTACCCACCCAACGTGCCAGCCAGCATCACATATCTGCCTTGCTGATCGCACAATGCGGGGCACCTGCACCAGGGCAACCCCTTCCCAATAATAATGGGAACCCCTATGGCATATTTCAAGCAACATGCTATGTGTTACACCCCTATCCATCCCATCCGCAGGCACACGCCAGTGTGTACAGTCAAATGCAGCTTTTGCAAGAAACAATCAAGCTTTGCGTCCGTCATTTATGTCACCAATATTCCAGGTGACCACCTTCAGCAGCGTCATAGTGCAATATCAGATGATTGAGCTAATCACTCCAAATAAAATCACTCAACTAGGGCCCCCCGTGACTACAATGCAATACTGGTCAACCACTCGTGGGTTAGAAAATGCCAAAGGGAAGAGGAGAGAGAGAAACCCACCCCACACCCACTCCCATCCCCCAATCGGGCAGGATAAAAACCATCCATCTCAAACGCAGCCCATTAGGTCTAACTAAAGGAGATATTGAGGGAATCATCCCAGAGGGGGAACCACTAGCCACCTGGCACATCCCAGCACCAGAAGACTGGGTGGCCAGAACAGAAAATCATCCGGCAGCTATCGACCTGCAACAGGAGGGGAACATCACATCTACTCAAACAAAAATCAGCAGAAGGGAGTTCCAACTTAACCATCTCCTCTGCGCCCCTAACCGGGCTAGGTCAAGCATTGAGCAATGCCATGCTCATCCCCTCCTTGTTCAATCGTTGTTCATCTTCCATTAACTTTCTCACAAGAATCTCGAACCGTGAGGGGACATTCCATAACCGGTAAGTTACACAAAATGTAAAGACAATAAAATAAACTGTGTTACTATAATGAACCCCTAAACAATATACAGTGATACAACACTCACAGTTTCAATTAAAACGGTGGTATGTTTCAATGCATCTGCCCCACCCGTCAACTTACTCTGACATAGAAAAAATAAATCACAAATGCTACTGCACGTAATATCACATTTTGTGGCATTTTTTATAGCACTCATATTTTTAAATACATCTCTTTTACATTTTTTAGCCCATCCCAACAAAACAACCCCATATTGTATGTTGTGCTCACCACCTCTCCTCCTCAATCTGTACAATCCATACCTGGCATTCTACTATCTCTCCCTCCTCAAAAACTCTCCAGAACTTCAGGCCTGTTGTTCTGCCTTCCCCCAACACAACTTTCAACTGGCATCCTGCTTTCCCAACCCTCATGTCTGTCACCCTGATATCCAATCTTCACTCATAAGATCTAAAAGATAAGGGAGTCCTCCATCTGAAATCCTGCCCTTATCACTGACATTTCCCTACATGTGCTGCTGCTATCCCAAGGCATACAATATAGATTCCTGCCTTCTCTCATCTCCAAAACACACTGCATAACTCCCTGCCTAGCATCCTGCCTTCCCCCAGGTTTACCCCGACTGGGCATGCTGTCTTTGTTTTTTAACCCAAACACAGCATATACCTGGCAGTCTTAGGCACGTCTTCCTCTGAACATTTTTTATCTGATTTCGTTTTTGTTGGAATTAGGACTCTGTGTACATTACCACTGCTAACCAGCGCTAAATTGTGTGTTCACACTCTCCAAAACATCATAACGATGGCTTACATCCAATTGGCACATTTATTTACTTATAAGTCCCTAGTACATTAGTACTACATATACCCAGGGCATGTAAATTAAATACTATTAATAGGCCTGTATTGTGCCACCCACTTTAGTAGCCCTTTAAACATGTTTTAGGCCTGCCACTCAGCCTTTGTTTACAGTTTAAACTGCCATTTTGACCTGCCAAAAAAAAACTTTTTAGTAACAACAAAACCAGAGAATGGAGGGTCAAAGGGACTGAATTTTAAAGACCTGCAAGGAGGGTGTCCCCTGTTAACAACATATTATAGCACAAAACCTCCCTGGGTCGAAACTCGCGAAGTGTGTTTGGAGTGACAAATTATGAAGAGGTATCGACTCTCAATAAAGGAGAGAAATCCCTTTAGGAAGACTACCCTCACTCACCAAAGGTGACATGCTTCATCATTTGGGAATCTCCTGTCAGTGGAAAAACCTAGTTCCACTGAGGGCTACAACCCCCTCACTGTGAGGGAGGAGCTCAGGGATGTTTTGAAGTAGAATCTGCTACACTCTCTGGGATCCTAAAGTCCCATGGTAAGTAAGGTAAAATACAAAACATCGCAGCGCAAAATACAATAAATGTGATTTTAAAACTACCTAGTGAGTAGCAAATAGATCTAACTTCATTGGCTTGCTCCCACTGGGAGGCATAAAAAGCAGTGCAACAGCAGTATGGAAATTAAACTGCTGATTGTGAACACACGGTCAACATGTTACAGCCCCTCTGATCAGAAAAGTATCCGGGCTTTCATCAGGACCACAAAGATATACAAAGCTGCTGCTAAAGTGAAAAAACCATAAAGGTGCAAAAAGACACACAATATTGTTGTGATACTAAACCATATTCCAGTGTGTCCTTCAGTAATACTGGAAATACCTAAAAAGCAGAAATTAGGTATTTGTCAGGTCAATAACCCATAATAAGCGAACAACAACACACAATTAATTAAATTAAAGGGCCTTATTACATGTCCCTTACATCACCAATTTCAAAGGTGGAAAATAACTCACCCAATCTGATGGACATTTTAAGCCTCACCTCAACCTGGCAACAGCTCAGGGAAGAGGGCCCTGCTCTACAAAAAAGAAGTATATAACTCTGTGTCATGTGTCTGTCTCATCAAGTACCCACAGATTCATACATACAAACATAGGGAAACACGTACTGCTCAAGTTCCTGAAACAAAACATAAACTATAGACTGAAAAAAGACCTAGGGAAATATTCTTAGATTTCTGTTCAGATCCCTCAAGTTGTATAGCTCTTTTTAGGAAGACATGACTGGTTTCAAGTTTCAAAAGCTTTATTCGACAGCATGTCATAAAAGCAAATACATCCTAACAGTTCCATAAATACTAAGATAAAATAGTTTAAAAATACATTAAATCATTATGCTGGCGAATTACATCAGATAAAAACATCATCGATAGATAAAAGATCATAAAGATCAAGCATTAAATAAAATTAATAGACATTTCTTGGTGACAAAACACTCATTGATCAGCTTCAGTGGGTTTCAAAGTACGAAGGCGCAATATCCAAGCCCACCCCAGAAATTTAGCAACGGCAATTACCAAGCAGGGGGTGCAATCAGATTCAAAAATTCTTAGAGCTTCCTTGTAGCTACGTGTTCCCAAATTTAGGCATACTGGTTTTATCCATCTACGGCGGGGAGCAATATATAGCGGACACACAAACAACAAATGACCGGCATCCTCAATCAAGTCTGAACAATGATGACATTTATCATTCTTTGAGATTGACCATTTATGGGTGAAAGCTTTTACAGGGAGGGACCCAACTCTGAACTGGAAATACAATTTCCTGTCCATGGGCCTCTCTATAATATCCCAATATGCCTCATAAGATGGTAAGAATTTTATATCAAAGAAACGGCCAGTCAAATTAGAACCTTGGCCAGTATAGGAGGCAGATGTTAGGGTCATATCCCAATACAATTTTTTAAGAATTGACTTTGATGGGATACTTGCACTGTTTGCATCATTCCATAAAAACCCTAGCTCCAGTTTTATGAGCAAGTTCTTAATTTCTTTAAGCCAAGTAATGGAATGAAAACAATCAGCCCTAATTATGTCCTTCAGGGCGCTAGCATAATGTTCAAGTTCCGGCGTTGTCATGATCCGCCGCCAGTAGAGAAGTGGACGTAATTGTGCCAAATTCTCGATTTTTTTCCTCCCTAGATCATATTTCAATGGGATCGTAGGGGTGCTTTGGGGAACGCCTGTTAGGCTGCGCAGGAATTTATTTTCAGCCAGCCGTAAGCTACTTAGATTTGCAAACCCCCATAACTCTGAGCCATACAGCGATGCACTAATAACTTTCATATTATAAATTTCCAAGGCAGGCCTAATTGGCTTAGTCAATGAAGATCTGTGCTTGGAAATAATTGCACCTGCAAGCTGGTGGAATTTTAAGACAGTCATGTCTATATGATTTGACCATTTCATATTATGTTGGAGCGATATTACTAAATATGTAAAAGCCTCGACCTGTTCCAATGGAATACCATTATATTTTATTACCCCTTTAAAATTTTTCCGTTGGTTTAGACACATAAATTTAGTTTTAGAGGTATTTATCTCTAAACCCCGATCCTTACAAAATTCAGCGAATACGTTTAACGCTTTCTGCAATCCGCTTGGGGTTCGTGAAACCAACAACGTGTCGTCCGCGAACATGAGAACAGGCACTTTGGATCCTGCTAGGATTGGGGCGTCAGTAGGAGACCTGTCAAGGTAATCGACTATCCCATTAATGTATAAAGAAAACAATGTCGGTGCCAGGACACATCCCTGCCGAACACCCCGTTCAACGGGAAATGGGTCCGTCACCTCCCCCTGGCTTCCCCATCTAATTTGCGCAAAATTGTTCTGGTGTAGGCGGACGAGTAAGGTTAGTAATTCCGGGGCCATACCTGCCTGGGCGAGAACCTTCCAAAGTTTATGGCGAGGTACCAGGTCGAATGCTGATCGCAGGTCAATAAAGACTGCATAAAGAGTCCCTTTGGACAACTTCACATTCCTCCAGTAGAGAGCTAGGAAGTAAAAAACCTGATCAATAGAACTGGTGCAAGGTCTAAACCCGGCTTGATATGGTGACAAAATGTTATTGTCCTCGACCCAAGACTGGAGTTTATTTTGTACCAACCGACCTATTAGTTTTTGTGCTGAGTCTATGAGACTAATAGGTCTATAATTACTTGGGAGTGATTTGTCACCCTTTTTATAAACCGGGATTATTTCTGCCCCTGTCCATGAAGGAGGGACAGGTGCGCCCATAGCCACTGAATTTGCTAGCCATTGAAAGTATTGGCACCAAGATAATCTATCTGTTAAAAACACATCCGCAGGTATACCATCCATTCCAGGTGCACGGCCCGCTGTTATACTGTCCAAAGCTAGGTTAACCTCTTTAATTGAAAACACCTGTGTTTGGAAATAAACAGTGGGAGGAAGTGGTTGCTCTTCTGCGGAAGGGACAGAAGCATACTGTGGTTTAAAAAAGTCAACCCATTGGTTTTTTGCCACGTGATTTTGTGGGGAGGGTGCAGAGCCACCTCTACCCCACTTTAATGTGGCCCAGAATCGTTTTTGGTCTTTAGCCAAGCATGCGAATTTCAAATCCTGCCACTGATTCTCGTCCCAATCCTTCTTAGCTGTTACCTGAGCTTGCCTATAGAGCTTCCTGGCTAATCTCACATCTTCCGCTACTCCTGATCTCAGAGCAACACTCAGGTTCTTACGGGCTATTTTACAGGATTTGTTGAACCATCCCTCTTCAGGTGGACAACCCTTAGTGTTTTTCCCACTACTAGGGGGTTTCATAAAAAACCCTTGCAGTTTAGTAAAGAAAATGTTATGGGCCTTGAGCATAACTAGATAGAAATCAGGGTTAATAGATTTAAGGGCTAGATTGGCCACCTCACTAATGATAGTTTCCTTGAGGTCATTTAAGGTTTCCACCTTCTCAATAAATCTATCCCATTTGACATGACGCATGTTGTTTGATGTGACAATGTCCATAGTTACTTTCCCCCCCTCAATTTTAGTTTCTCTAGGGGTGTTTGGTAAATGTAACTCTAAATACAAGGGATTATGATCACTTTCATCCCGCGTGATTACGGACATGTCATTCAATCTGCTCCATACTCTAATATCCACCAAGAAGTAATCGATTCGACTGGCAAACCTTCCATTATCAAATGTGCTTGCACCCTGCTGATCTGATTTAGTGCGCCCATTTGCGGCTCTAAGCCCTCTTACTAAACAAAGGGCTTTGAGTTGGATGGCTGCAGCGGACCATTTCTTAACTGAGGGAAGGTCCAACTGGGGAATACCCCACCTATTGTCCTCTTCAATTGCAAGGAATCGGTCCTCCGGACCAAGAGGCTCGAAGGTTGTATTAAAATCTCCTCCAACAATTTTTATAATCTCATGGGGAAGCACTGCAAGCTGGTGATCCAAGACATTTATCACCTCTGGCGAGGTACCCCCAACCATCCCTCGAGCGTAAATATTAAAGATAGCCATGCTGTTATTGTTGGGCCAGTTTAGAATTAAAGACATAACATCTAACGATGGGAGATTAGGTTGAGTGATTTTACAACATAGTGACTGTCGTACCCATATTATCAAGCCACCAAGTGGTCGGCCTTTAGCTTTTTTAGTGGCAGGTATACAAAAGTTTAGGAATCCAGGGCGAAAGACTGGGGCCACAGACCAAGATTCTTGAAATAAAATAATATCAAATTGATCCACAAAGCTACTCCATACGCCGGAATGCAACTTATTATTTATACCTGCAATATTCCAGGATAGGATAGCCAGTCCTGAATCAGATACGAAAGGACAAAAAGAGTGTTTAATCAATGGTCCTATAGTCTCACCAATTTCCATATCCTGGCGATCGCTAGCGGGACTTAAGTTATCTGATGCAACATTTATCAATGAATCAAATACTAGGGGATCAGTTAAATTATTAGTCTGTGAATCCTGTATCTCACCTGATTTCTTACCCAGACAATCAATAATAGCACTTGGGTCAGCTAGTGAAGCACTTTCCAAGGAGTTAAATGCTAGACACATCCCACCGGGATTATTTGAAGACTTAGACCCCAATGAGTCCATGACAGCATTACAAGGTCTTTGGTGATTCCCTGATGTCTCAGTAGCACTAATGCTAGCAGAAGGAATGGGGTCTGCCGCAATTACAGCCAACCCCATATCCATGTTCACCACATTAGGTCTATCTTTGAGTCAATCGCAATCATTTAAGCCCGACAACACCTCAAACCTATTCTCCAGGCTAATATTCCAATTGCTGGTGGAAACGCTCCTACCCCCTTTACTTGGAGACAGTGTCCACCCTAATCTTGATACTCCTTTGTGAATGACTCGATTTCTCATATAATAAAAATATTTAAGGGTTAACGGAATGATAACGCCTTGTCTTTGTTGCGGGGGATTTAAATTGGCCAAAATATCTGGGAGGACATCAGGATTGGAAAAATTTAATACCACACAATCCCCTTTAAATTTTTTCGGGTGATGCCCTAGCCATTGGACCCTTCTTGCCATAATAATTTCCCTGGCTAGTTTCTGCTTACCCCAAGGAGACATCTTCATGTTATTCACCAGCCAATACAATGATTTACTGATCAAGGAAGATGTAGTTTCCGAATTGTCAGTAGTCAAAACAGGGACATTGGCAAGTACCAATGTAAGAGGTTCTGCCTGGGAAATACATTGAAATTGGTTATTTACTATTGGTGCCTTGGGTGTATCTGTATTTGCCTTCGGGAGATTTTTATTAGTTCCAGGTGACTGAATTGAGATGTTCGCTTGTACATTTCCTGTTTTCCTTTGCCCTCCGTTCGGAGGTACCCCATTTAAAATACGTATATTTGGGGATATAGGTATAGTTCTAGCGACTTCATCCACCGGTCTGTTTATTATGGCATTTAATCTAGCAATCTCTGCCGTAAGATGGTCGATTTTGGCTACCAAGGGGGTTATGATATCTCCTATTTTGGTATCTATCATGTCTCTTATCTTATCGGTGAGCTCCGCGTCTGGATTTATTTTGGAAACTGACCCTGATGGATCTTCTTTGCTAATACTTTTATTCACAATAGTGACCCTTTTCCTCCCTGGGCGGGACCCATTACTTTTAAATTGGGGCTTTCTACATGCTCTAACTAGCCTACTTCTCAAGGGAAGAGCAGGCGACTGCGAGTCAGCTTCTGTAGCCGACTCATCTATATCTAATACAGATTCTAGTGGCGACTTAGAGGCTAAGGGCGGACAGGAATCAGGTAAGTCACTATCTACACTTATTAAGTCTAGGGACATACTACTTGTTGGCTGTAAGGGAGAAGCCAACAATGCGCCAGACAAAGGAATCAGTGGTGGAGAGCTAGGAGAACATGATAGCCCCAATGATGCCCTCCTCTCATTATTTATTTTACTGACAATTTGGACCAAGTAATTGTCCATAGTGTTAGTCATTGTAGGATTCCTTGCTTTGGACATTGCATCCATATGCGGCGGCTATATACAGATAGATCTGGAGGTGGTATCCCCAACCGTGAAAGTGTTCCTCAATAACAGTACCTGTTTTATGGCAGTCCCAATAAGGTGGCTCAGTGGTACAGAAGACAATGGTGTGGCCCGTCCCGCCCTCGCTCGACCACGGACGGCCACAGACGGCCCGCCCTCTGCCCGGGCTCAGCCCGGCGCCGCCCGCGCGCGTCCCGCGACGCGGGGGGAGCCTGGATTCAAGTAGCGCCTCCGGGCGCGCTTTCCGCCGGATGTGGGCGGGTCTGTGGATGGCTGATGGGGGCTGTAGTCCTCCTCTACTGCGGCCTTAGAGCGACTGAAGGCGGCGAGGGTGACTACCAGCGCCAGTACCAAAAGTGAGCAAAGCTCTGCCCCTGCGCCAGGAACCAGGTAGGATCTGCTGCGTGGCGAGACAAGTTCAGGCTGCGGTTCAGATTCTGTCCCCCCACTCCACCGGGGGAGCCTGGATTCAAGTAGCGCCTCCGGGCGCGCTTTCCGCCGGATGTGGGCGGGTCTGTGGATGGCTGATGGGGGCTGTAGTCCTCCTCTACTGCGGCCTTAGAGCGACGGAAGGCGGCGAGGGTGACTACCAGCGCCAGTACCAAAAGTGAGCAAAGCTCTGCCCCTGCGCCAGGAACCAGGTAGGATCTGCTGCGTGGCGAGACAAGTTCAGGCTGCGGTTCAGATTCTGTCCCCCCACTCCACCGGGGGAGCCTGGATTCAAGTAGCGCCTCCGGGCGCGCTTTCCGCCGGATGTGGGCGGGTCTGTGGATGGCTGATGGGGGCTGTAGTCCTCCTCTACTGTGGCCTTAGAGCGACGGAAGGCGGCGAGGGTGACTACCAGCGCCAGTACCAAAAGTGAGCAAAGCTCTGCCCCTGCGCCAGGAACCAGGTAGGATCTGCTGCGTGGCGAGACAAGTTCAGGCTGCGGTTCAGATTCTGTCCCCCCACTCCACCGGGGGAGCCTGGATTCAAGTAGCGCCTCCGGGCGCGCTTTCCGCCGGATGTGGGCGGGTCTGTGGATGGCTGATGGGGGCTGTAGTCCTCCTCTACTGCGGCCTTAGACTGGTTTCATAATTACGGGGTGAAATCATGTTGCAATGTAATTTGCCTCAAAAATCGCTAAACCCATGAAACATCATATGAAATATCATGCTTAAACCTAATGTAGTGCCAAACAAATGTCCCAATTGTCAAAGAGCCGAGTGTTCCTAGTGCCACAAAATAACTATAATAGCATTGTGGTATGCGTTCTGCGAACACCTCAATAATTATACAATAAACCAGCGTGTACTCACCTATCCGTCAGTACCCCGTCGCAGACTGAGGCCGTTCGAATTTAAAGTATTTCTCTAGGTCTTTTTTCAGTCTACAGTTTATGTTTTGTTTCAGGAACTTGAGCAGTACGTGTTTCCCTATGTTTGTATGTATGAATCTGTGGGTACTTTTACCTTACTTACCATGGGACTTTAGGATCCCAGAGAGTGTAGCAGCTTCTACTTCAAAACATCCCTGAGCTCCTCCCTCACAGTGAGGGGGTTGTAGCCCTCAGTGGAACCAGGGGGCAGATTTACAAGCCCCTTGCGCCTCATTTACGCCGCCGTTGCGTCACTTTTGTGACTCAGCGGCGACGCAAATTCTGCGCCATGATGCGGGGTACTTACAACGTGAGGCATCTGGAAGAAGCGTCACGTTGTAAAGCTCTGCGCCACATGTAGGCGTTCCAGCGCAGGAACGCCTCCTAAAAGTGGCTGAGTGAAATCTGCAAGATTTCACTCAGTCACTTTTAGACCCATGCTGCGTCAAAACCCTGCGCCTGCCTGAAGCAGGCGTAAGGATTGACGCAGCATTAGCAAGATTGGGCCCCCTAGAGCATTGCTGGAGCTGCGTCGCGCTTGCAACGCTACTCCAGCAATGCGCCACTTTTACGGCACAGATGCGTCACGCATCTGTGCCTTTTTTGCCCCATGGTGCGGCGCATAGTAAATGCGGCGCATCCATGGTGGCGGAGCTGTGGCGCACAATAACTGGCGCATCCCTGCTGATATGCAGGGATGCGCCAGTTATTGTAAATATGCCCCTAGGTTTTTCCACTGAGAGGAGATTCCCAAATGATGAAGCATGTCACCTTTGGTGAGTGAGGGTAATCGTCCTAAAGGGATTTCTCTCCTTTATTGAGAGTCGATACCTCTTCATAATTTGTCACTCCAAACACACTTCGTGAGTTTAGACCCAGGGAGGTTTTGTGCTATAAAAAAAAAAAACGTTTTCCTTTTAAAATACATGTCAGTCACCCATAGGGTAGACCCTAAATAGCCCACAGGGCAGAGTGCAGTGTATTTTAAAAGTTGGCCATGTTCTTTTAACTTTTACACATACTGGTAGTGAAAAACTCTTAAACTCATTTTCCTTACTGCAAGGCCTGCCCCTCCCATAGGATAAGATTGGGTTACCATATTTCATTTAATAAGTGATAACTTTCAATTGGGACAGGTAGGAATATCAAGCATGGTGTCGCTAGAATTGTAATTTAAAACCCTCTTTAATGGTAAAATTGGAATTTAAGTCACAATTCTGAGAATGCCACTTTTAGAAAGTTAGCATTTTCCTGTTCCAAACATTTGGTGCCTTAAGCTGATATCCTAGGTCACATGACCAGGTGTTGCTGGCAGTTGAGCTTTGTGCATTGATCTGAGACAGTAAGATAAAGGAGGATAGGTGTTGGTAGAACGGGCTATCTCTGACTTGATAGGGGGAGGCGCTGTCACCTACCACACCTGCAGATCACAAAGTCTCTGACTGAGCACACTCACATTAGTTGGCTGGTCTTTTGAGCAGAGCCTCAGTGACAGAAAAGGCTCCAACCACCTTGATCCCATTACCTAGAGTCTATCTGCTGGGAATCTTGCTCCGGCAAGTGGTGCCACTCCAGTTCTGGGCCCTCGGAAGTGGGCCAGAATGTGCTCTTCCAGCCAAGCTGTGGTCTCTTGGGCAGATGCATCTCCTCGTAGGTTCTCATGTGGACCACTGTTGCGCAACACATCCCTAATGCAGGACCTCACATCGGAACCCGCAGTTTCTCAGAACCGCTACTACGCGACACATCGCCAACTCAAAACATTACACGGAAAGCATTTATGAAGGCATCCTCATCAACGGCATCCTCAATGGCAATGCAGGACCTTGCATCACATTCCCTGTCGATGGCCTTGGCTGCAGCCGCGGTCCATGCCGGTAACAGCGGTAGGGCAGTGGGGCTGCCTGGGTGGGAGTTTGAGGGATGACGCTGAAGGTAAATTAAATATAGATTTAATTTTCCATCGGCATCGTCCCTCGAAATCCCCTCCCACGCAGCCCCACCACTGTTACCTCCATGGACTGCGGCTGTTTGGCAGCCCACAACTGATCTATGAGCTCATCAGCTATGGAGATGGGGTTAGCATTTATTTATTTATTTATTTATTGATATTTATAAAGCGCAGCATATACCCTAGGGCGTCTTGGCGCTAAGAAACCAGTTACTTGTGGTGAAAAACGTGGGGAAGGAGGAATCATTGATCAAACAGCCACGTTTTTAGGAGCTTACGGAAGTGAAGGAGGGAGGGGCTCTGCCTGATGTTTAGGGGTAGAGTGTTCCAGAGCTTTGGGGCTGCCACCAGGAAGCGTCGATCACCCCAGGATACCGTCTTTGTACGAGGAATGACCAGTTGGCCGAGGGTGGCTGAACGTAACGTTCTGCTAGGTTTGTACGGTTGCAGCTGCTCTTTCAAAAAGTAAGGTCCTTGATTATTGAGCGCTTTGAACATGATACAAAGGGACTTGAAATGGATTCTGTTTCGAACGGTGAGCCAGTGGTAATCCTTTATGCTTCTTGATATTGATTCATATTTTGTTTTTCCTGAAAGCAGGCGTGCTGCTGCGTTCTGGATAGTTTGTAGTTTGGTTATTACTCTGGATTGAGCGTTAAGAAAGAGGCCATTGCAGTAATCCAGAGCGGAGGGTACTAGGGAGGTGACCAGAGTTTTGATGGCAGACTCCGGGAGAAAAGGTCGAATTTTTCTGATCATCTTTAGTTTTAGATGTGCTGTGGAAACTGTTTTATTGGCGTGATCCATGAAGTGTAAACCTTCATCGAAAACTATACCGAGGTTCCTAACTTTGGCGGTTGGAGTGGGAGGGGTACCGAAGGCATCTGGCCACCAACTTGATGGCCAGGCTGGGAGAAGAGGTCCAAATATGACCACCTCAGTTTTATCTGAGTTTAATTTGAGGCAATTAGTGGCCATCCATTCTCCTATGCCGATAAGTCCCTTCTTAAATTTTTCAGCCACTTGATCTCCGTCACCTTTGATTGCCAGTACCAACTGGGTATCATCGGCATAGGAGGTTAGGCTCATCCCGTGTGCTTTGATGGTTTTAGCAAGGTCCGACACATAAATGTTAAAAAGTGTCGGACTAAGGGATGAGCCTTGAGGAACTCCGCAGGGAGATGAAGTGTGCCGATTGAAATGGGCCTAAGATGACAGCCTGCGTTCTTTTGGCTAGGAAGGAGGCAATTAGATTTTTAGCGGAGTGGCAGATTCCAAATCCCTCGACACGATCGACCAAAATTGTGTGGTCGACCGTGTCGAAGGCCGCTGATAAATCCAGCATTACCAGGATGGCTGTTCCCCCCTGATCCCGGATTACCCTGATATCATCGGCGGCCTTTATCAAGGCTGTCTCTGTCCCATGGTATTTCCGGAATCCAAATTGCGTGTCATCCAGGAGATGGTGTTTCTCAATAAATTCAGAGATCTGAATGTTCATGGCTTTTTCAATCACCTTAGCCACAAACGGGAGACTCGCAATGGGCCTGTAGTTTTTTAGCTCATTTTTATCCAGGGAAGGTTTTTTTAACAAGGGTTTTAGTAGGGTGTTTTTTAAGGGGTCTGGATAAGTGCCTGTAAGTAGAGTTGTGTTGCATACTTGGGTGAGTAGAGGAATGATGGAGTCCATTACCGGCAGAAGCACTGAGAGTGGACAAGGGTCCAGGGCCGATCCTGATTTAATGGTGGACACTATGATTTTGATTTGGTCCATTGTAACTGGTTGAAAGCTGGGGAACGTGTTGGCTGAAGGTAAAATGAGGGAATTGACTGTCCTGGGAAGTGAGTTTGCCGAGAATGCCTGATAGATATCGTCAACTTTGGTAAAGAAAAAAGAGGCTAAAGAGTCACATAAAGATTGTGACGGGGGGGGAGTGAGATCCGGGGAATTGCCTGACAGTGATTTTGTGATTTGGTACAATCGTCTACTGGAATTTTTGGATTTTTGAATTTGATCAGTATAGTATTCTTTTTTTGCCTTTGTAATCATGGCTTGGTAGAGTGCCAGAGATTCCTTATAGGTTGCTTTACTTGCTATATCGTAGGTTTTCCTCCATTGTCTCTCCTTAGTCCGGTTGATTTGCTTTTGTGCCCTTAGTTCTTCGTTATACCAAGGGGCAGTGGGTTTAGATCTATTTTTAGATAATTCTTTAGTCGGGGCTGATTGGTTCGTGGCCAAACCCAGCCAGGAGTGTAATTGAAGTAGTGCTGAATTGGGGTCAGCAGATAGTACTGGGCAAGTATGATCCAGTTTTGACCTTAGATCATCAAGATTGATGTTTTTCCAATCTTTAAAAGGCTTTTGAGGGATGGGAGTGGGTTTGTTATCGCAAGGAGTTTTAATGGTGATAATAGCAAAAATAGCATGATGGTCAGTCCATGGCAGGGGTAGTATATTGGTTATTTGTAGGCCTTCTAAATTGGAAAATATGGGATCCAAGATGTGGCCGGCTAGGTGAGTGGGGGAAGTGACCCGTTGTTTTAACCCTAGTATTTCCAGGTCGGAAGTTAGGGTGACTGTGTCAGTTAGATGGAATTGGTCCAAGTGAAAATTCAGGTCACCTAGGACCGTAAATGCACTTTCAGTGGCAACTGATTCCATCATTGTGTTGATGCTGTTGAGAAAGGCTGTTTTTGTTCCAGGGGGACGATATATCAATATTCCTTTGAAATTAAACAAAGGTGATAACTTGATGGCAAACTGCATGGCTTCACAGGATATGGATGGGATGGGAATCGTTCTGACAGGATATGAGTCTCTGGCTATTATAGCTAGCCCACCCCCTCTTTGTCTAAATCTGTCCTGACGGTATGCTTTGTAACCATCCGGTACTGCTATGGCTAAGTCTGGCTCTGAAGATTCATCGGTCCATGTCTCAGTGACAAACAGAACATCCAATTTAAAGTCAGTAATGAGGTCTGAGATCTCTTGCCTATGCTTAACGAGTGAGCGCGCATTGATAAGGGCAATTGTTCTGACAGCTGTTTTTCCATTCCTTGCAGATACCGTATTTACGACAGGTAATCGTAAAGGTATTGTGTGGTTACAATGGGGGCAGTAGGTAGCAGACTGGCTATGTAATCCTGAAGGTTCTATTTTTGTACAGCGAGTGTTGGGCGCTGGCTGAAGTGCCAATAAGTCATGGCTTGTGTACGTCCTGTCGGTATCTGGCGTCGGTCGGGCAGGGTTTATGGCCCTGGGCCTGGTCCCGGCGCGGACGGGCGCAGACGGGCTTGCCTTAGGCGCGCCTTCGGCGCGCAAATGGCGCTCCCGCTGCGCTCATCCGCTGCGCTTGCGTGGGAAGCACATTTAGGGAGAGGGGAGGTGGGCGTGGCCTAGCGGGGGGGCGTGGCCTCGCGCTAGCGATGGCGGCCGTGAATCAATGCAAGGGACAGCGCTCAATCCGCTGTATGTCAAGTGCTTGCGGGAATTTAAAATGCAGAGAGGATCTCTGTATAGGACACAAAGTTTTAAAATATGAGGTAAGCACAAAATAAACAATTCAAAAACACGAGTCACACCACCTCCGGCTTCCGCCTCAGAGGTCTTCGGTTTCTATGGACGCGCTAGCAATCAGCGCTATTCATAGGCTGGGGAGGTGGGCGTGGCCTAGCGGGTGGGCGTGGCTTCGCGCTAGCGATGGCGGCCGTGAATCAATGCAAGGGACAGCGCTAAATCCGCTGTATGTCAAGTGCTTGCGGGAATTTAAAATGCAGAGAGGATCTCTGTATAGGACACAAAGTTTTAAAATATGAGGTAAGCACAAAATAAACAATTCAAAAACACGAGTCACACCACCTCCGGCTTCCGCCTCAGAGGTCTTCGGTTTCTATGGACGCACTAGCAATCAGCGCTATTCATAGGCTGGGGAGGTGGGCGTGGCCTAGCGGGTGGGCGTGGCCTCGCGCTAGCGATGGCGGCCGTGAATCAATGCAAGGGACAGCGCTAAATCCGCTGTATGTCAAGTGCTTGCGGGAATTTAAAATGCAGAGAGGATCTCTGTATAGGACACAAAGTTTTAAAATATGAGGTAAGCACAAAATAAACAATTCAAAAACACGAGTCACACCACCTCCGGCTTCCGCCTCAGAGGTCTTCGGTTTTAGAGACTCAGGTAAACCTGCTGTAATCCATACAGAAGCGGAATTCGGTGTGGTGCCCACTGGGACTGCCTTGGTTATCAGTACCACTAGGCTGGAACAAGGGTTGGTGTAATGCTCAATTACCCCTAGTACTAGCATCTTAGATACTCCCTCCTTGACGCTGGCTCTCATTTTATCATAAAGATTGTAGATATCATTCTTCACATGAATGCTGTTCCCTGTATCAATATCATGGGTAAACAGATGGGTGAGCCCAGAGGTCAGTGACAACAGGAAAGCAAACTGTCTCAGCAAGTAGGGATAGTTTCTCTGCTGCCCTCAGGTTAGGGTGGTGGAGAGGTTGGCACCTTCACTGACCCATCCTGTTCCTTGGACAGTAGGAGGTTGGGGGGAGGGTCACTCTCCTCTTCCACTCCATCATCAATTACCTTGAGCATGGGGACTTATGACCTCTCATAGTAGGATTTGAGGCACCTGACATGTAGGGTCACCAGGAATTCTTGGGGGTTTTGAGGTCCACCAAGTAGGTGACCTCACCTTTGCACTCCTTCACCTCTCAGAAGCTGACCCATCGGTCTTGCAAGGCCCAGATTTCCACTGGCTCAAATACACACTATCTGGTCAAGCTAAATCTCATTAGAGTGGCTTTCTGGTCATGCCAGAGTTTCATAATCTCCTGTCCGGCTTCCACATTCTCTTTGGCCATCTTCCAGAAGCACTTTATTTGGGTCCAGAGAGCCAGCATGTAGCTTAAGACTTCTTGGGGGCTTCCAGGGAGCTTGCTCCCACACCTCCTTCACAAGGCTGAGAGGCTGTCTGAAAGGGTGGCCATAGAGGAGTTCAAAGGGCCTGAATCAAACTCCCTTCTGCAGCACCTGCCTTTATACAAACAGCAAGTATGGCAAGAGGGCACCTCAATTCCAACTCATAGGCTCTGACAGGCCCATAATCATGCTTTTGATGGTCTTGTTGAATCTCTCCACAATCCCTTTAGTCTGGGGACCGTAGGGTGTGGAGAGCTTGTAAGTTAAAGTACACCAAAAACTGACTGCTCCTGTAACTCAGGTAGAAACATTGTGAGTGCCAAGCACTTCACTACTTCAGGACGGAGGCCCTGACCCACCTGTTAGGTGGCATGCTTCATTCACTTGCCTGATGGTCTCGGTGCAAGCTTCTACTCACTTTGTTGTTGGGGAGTTTTATGGGATACTTTGTTTTTATAAAGTGAAGTATGTTTGCATGTCCACCTACTGAGAATGGCATAGGTGTAAGTGGGATGTACAGAAGGGTAGATGTGTCTGTGTTACAACTATCTCCTGAGTAGAAGTGCTACATTTGATTGGGTCCCCCAGAGATAGGGTTAAAAGTAATGTTAAGAATAATTTGACCCATTAGCATAGGTCAACATGTCTCTGTCAGAAGTAACCCTAGTATGAGGAGTTGCCGGCATTCGTCAGGGCATTCGTCAGGGCAGTACGCTCTCTCCGCTCAAAATAGTGTAAAACATTAAAAGTAAATGGTAGTCACAACCTGCATCTAAAATGAAGCTCAAGGATGACTCATTCGAACAATTTGTCAGTATTTTGTTATAAGAGAGAAACAGGATGGTTTATGAACATCAAGAGTCTTGTAGTGTAAGCATATAACATGCAGCGAATGTTGTGCAGTGCAGGCAATGCATGTGAAGAAAGGCTATGTGAACTTGTGACCCCTGCAAACCATGTGTTAAACAAGTGGGTGACAAGCCTGGCATACTTCTTGATTTGCCCCAGATGTCCTGCCAGGGAGACATCATGTGCCAGACCCAGTAGGAAGTCCCTGCAGCACTGGACGACCACCAACACATGGGTTGCACCAGGTTCAGGAACATTAGGCTCACTTTACAGGAGATCATTCTCACAGTAAATCATGCTATCAACACCAGAGGTGTCGCCAACGGTGTGTGGGCCTCAGCCTGCAGCTGTGGGCCCTTTAGAGTTGAGCACTCTTTCTGGGATTTGCAGGATCTGTTCCTGGAAGCTCCCCTTTCTACTTTCCAGATGGTCAGCAGGTCCAGCATGGCAGCAATCTCCCCCCCTGTAGGCTCCGAGGTGGCGCCCTCAAGCCCAGCCTCCTCCCAGACATGAGAATTTCAGGGGTAGGTATCCCATGCCCCCTGCCCAATCTCTTCTTGGCAGATACCTGAGCCATTCTTCCAGGATCCAAGTCCTCTTGACTTCTCTCTTGTGTCGCCATAGACTGTGTAGTCAGGCACACCTGCTCAGGCAAAATTCAAAATCTTCAGGTGAGACCAGAGCACCACCTCCTTCTAGATGGTGAGCTCCATGTCGTTACCAGCCAGACTATCCACAGGCATGGCAAGATTCACAGCAGCACTTAGTCCAGAACAGGAAGTCAGCCAACTAACCCTTCAAGTCACTCAGGTAGCCTGGGATGAAGGGGAGCAGGTCCACACTTTAGCACTGGTTAGTAGTGGTAAAATGTGCAGAGTCCTAAAGACAACAAAAACAACTTTAGCAAATGAGAGATGTGAAGGCAAAATGTTTTCGAAATACCACACCAACCATGCCAGGTCTAACATTTGCCAAAAAATGATGTTCTTTCACTAAATAAACCAATATACATAGTCCAAACGACTGATACGGTGGCCAAAATGAAATTACTTTTGTCACTTAATGTCAACAATGCCAAAGGAGGAAGATGTGAAATGTGAGAGAGATGAACATGCAAAGGGAAGAGGGCAAGGGTGAGAAAGAGAAGAGATAAAAGGAGGACGAGAAAATGATGGGGAGGAAAATACAATTTGTGTGAAGAGATAGAAGAATGAGGAAGAGGGAGAGACAAATAGCTGCGAGAGTAGTGAAAAGATCAGAGGTTGTAATGGAGATTGAAAAGAGGAGAGAGACAAAAAGTAAAAACTGTTGTTCCAGGAGAGAGGAACAAACAAGGGGCAGAAAGAAATAAAGGGACATGTCAGGGTTACTAATGTTTGAAAAGAAAAACTGAGTAGGGAGCTAAAAAGTCAAAATACAGAGGGACATGGATGAGAGGAGAAGAGGGACATTTTAAAAGTTGTGGAAAGTGCAATGGAATGACAAAAAAGGAGAAGGGAGAGGCAAAAGAGTGGACAAGAGAGACAAAAAGATGAGGAGAGCAAGGGAAAGGCAATAGGCAGGAGAGAAAAAAGAGGGAGGAAAATGAAGATAGATAAATAGAGATGAAAAGGGAGAGAGGAAGAAAAGAGAAAAGTGGAAGAAAGAGGAACGAATAGTAGGGGAATATGGTAGTGAGAGCAAAGATCGAGTGACTGGAGCGAGGGATAGAACAATAGATAGTGGGAGAGAGAGGGTGAAGGCAAGAAGGTGGGAAGTGAAAGTGGGAAGGAAAAAATGACAAAGGAAGAGAGGGAAAGTGAAGGATGGAGATGGCAAGGGATGGGAGAGGGTTGGAGGAGTTTATTGGTCTTTAGCCAACACAAGGGAAGGATGGCTAGGGTTTTGCAAGCACAAATGTGCTAAAGTATATTTACATAGTTTTAAATGTCTGTGATGCCACCTTGAGAGATATCTTTGTTCCCATGGCTCCATCCAGCAGCCTGGTGCTGGTTTGGAGGTGGGTGGAGATGAAGAATCTTTTGTCTCCTAGTGGAGGTGCTGATTTAAGGTAAGAACGGTCTACTGGTCAGAATTGTCTAGATAGTATGGTTGGTACATCCTCCAGTGGGTTTTTCTGTTGTTCTCAGATCTAAATCAGGCCCTAGGCTTACCCACGGCCAGAGGCATAGCAAGGCCCCAAAACTTTCCTGGCTGGCCTTTGGAAGCATGTAGAGCTCATGGTACTCGCAACACAAAGACACCGAAGCATCGAAAGTCTATCGGAGATGGTCTAAACATTCAAATGTCCAAAAATGTGTTTATTTTTGGCAGTTCATCACTGACTCTCACGGCCGTGGTCTGAAATCTTCCATCAACACAGGGCCCAGACATATAGAGGAGATAGAACATTGTGGCACCAAAGCTGTCAAGTGCCCTTGTCAAGTCTAGAAAGGGATAGGTTAGTAAGCTAGCATTAGCACAGCACAAGTGCTGTAGCTGTTTCAAAGCAGTTTGTAGACCATTACAGTCCAAAGAATGGTAATTAGTAATATTTATCTCATTCCTATTTTCTATGAAGTGTAACTCAAAGTGTCACACATAAAGCTATGAAATGTCACATATAAGTACCATGAGGCATGGGAATGACACACGTAAGCAAACTGAAATCTCGTCATCTATGTATCTATTGGTGACTTGTCTCCAGGATGAGGGTAGGTTCAGCTTATTTGCTGGAGGCTGGCAGGGCAGAGAGGTTAAGCAGAAACACATTTAAGAATTCTTCTGCCTACAACTTCTTTGAATTGATTATCCTTTTGCAGCAGTCTTTATTCAGTAAGTTGACCTAAGTTACGTGTAGCACTATCAGCCAATCCTCCCTGTTTAAGCAGCTGCACTTCTCCTTCTGTTTTTTTTATGTCCCCATCATTAGAATATTTAAAGGAGAAATACAAGTTTCAGAATACAATTGGTTGTTGGCCAAATAAGCCAAGCCTGACAGAAGCTATCACACAAGACAGGATGCCGCATGGAAGACATGTTTTGTAAAAAGCAAATACTTTTTACAAAACTAAAGGATTTTCAATGTTTTTAAGAAACCGCAATACGGCAGAATGGCTATGAAACGTACATGAACATCTGAAGTGCAGCTTATGTGAAAAGTTAGATTCACTGCTTCATTATTTGAATATAAAAGTAAAAGAGGAGAGTACCTGTATTATCTTTATTTTTCAGTTATTGCTGCATAGCTCTCACTAACTAATAAAGTTGGGGTAAATGCCATTCTCAAGAAATCTGTTCATTCTTCAGTAATATTCTTCATGGATGTCTGAATACAAACTTCTAATGTTGAAGGAGTCCACCAGTGAGATTTGTCTCTGGCTCCTGAATCATCAAAGTCTTTAGTCTCCTTTTGGACCTGGGCTATTACCCTCTTCCAAATCCTAAATGAACTGAGGGAGTACACAAGATTGCTTCTTTTCCACCCTCAGTGGCTGCTCATAAATCAATGAGGTACACAAGTGCTGCAAAGGTTTGAAAATTACACAATGGCCATGAACTGGTTGCAAAAAGATAGCAGGGAACAAGGTTGTAAAAATAACAATAGAAGGAGTGCCTAGGGCATGGTAGGCAATGAGACTTGTTCAAGTATCACAGAGAGCTCATAAACTTCATCAAGAATAGGGAATAGTCTTTCCCCAGAGCTGTGTTGTGTTCCATCACACCTCTGCTTCCTAAATAAATGTAACCCCTTCTTTCTAAGAATTGTGTTGCATCATATATTTGTATTACCTTGTTGTATGCATGCCATTTCCCTGCTGTTAAGACAGTGGCATAGCTAGCCCTTTTGCCCCCTGCGGTGGTCGGGGAGTTTGCCACCCCCGACTGCTGCAGGCAAGAGCGGGGGATGGATGGTCCTTGTGTTTGCCACCCCGCGAGGGCCGCAGGTAAGAGGAGGGAGGCCGCCACCTCCAAAACTTGTGCCGCCCACGGCAGAGCCCCCCCCCTCTTGTTACTCTACTGTGTTAAGAGGTGTCCCGTGTTCAGGGTTCATCCCTGCTTGGTGTCTTCAAATTACAATATCATATCGGAACCGGGTGATCCAAGAATGAACATGGGTTCTCTGAACTTTAAAATCTAGCCTTCGAAAATGCTGGGCCTCTTCTTCTTTGTATTTACCCTCCAACCCTCCCTCCCCCTTTGAACAAAGACTGTGTAGTATCATTATAGATATTTTTCACTTGATATTTTCTAATCTGTCGTATTGCCTCTATAGGATCTAATAATTTCTCTCCCTAGCTGAAAGAGGGAGATCTTCCTTCCAAAATCTAACCACATCTCCCCTGCAGATCTCTTATTTGTCTTATTTAAAAGACTCTTCCTATAGCTGTGAGGTACTATTTATAAAACATGCTCTCAATTTTTAAAGCCTTATTCATAATTGCATTACATTGCGATTGTAGAGCCTTGATTGCCCATTCCATTACCTGTGTTTTAAGGAATAGTGGTCCTTTACACCAAGAGTGTACTTTAATCCACACTTGTGTTTATATGACATTGATCTTATATTCTCAGAGTGTTTCCCCTCGGGTACCTCCCTTGTGCCATGACATCAATCTAGGTACATTGGGCACATGTTTTCTTCTAGTGTATTTTCCATGTTCATACTCAACCCATTATCCTCAAACATCACACTCTGGTCAAAAATATTTTGGCCTTGCATCGCATTTGGACTATTCCCACCATTGCCATTCCCCTTTTGACAAGATCAAGAGACAGCTGTATAGTTTTACACATTCCCTTACGCCTTTTCTGGTATTGGAAATAGCCCCAATACCCACACTTCATTTGATTCTTCGAGGTGTATATCACCAGAGTCCCTCAAATGCTATATCAGTTCATTTTAGAAGGCTTGGAGTAATGATCACATGAGGTTGTAAATGCTCTATTTCTTTATTAGCAGACCTGGTGCCTATGTCCTCCGCTCTCCTACCAGCATTGGGACAACATTACTCTGTTTGAAAAAACAAATTCTTCAAAAGAACAATTAAGAACATTGTATACACATGTACTAGGTCCTTGAGTCAATTAGCATCACACATCGCCCCACTTAAATTAACTATAACATACGTGAGAAAAACTTAACCCTATAAACAATTAATCCTTATAATAAGGCCTTGGGAAGATTATAGTCCTAGACAAAGTGAAGAAAAATGGTCAGGAAGATATGGCAAATGACTGTTGGGATGCTCTGACCTGCTCCTAATGAGATTTCCACTACTATCCACCCCGCCGCAGTTCCTCTTCATTCAACAAGAGCTCATCCTGTACTTCCCAAAAACCATGTCAATTTGCTGCCCATCCTTATGTTTTTAGACTAACCACACACTATGTATTCTTTTACTTAAATCAGTTGATCGCCTTCATTATTGTTATTATCCTACTCCTATCTTGTAATACCTTCATTAACCACTTTTGCACTCCAAGCTACACTAAAGTATTCTCAATTGTGTTTAGTAGTTTTGTCTAAAGGCAAAGAAAGTCTGCTCAAGCAATCCACCACTTTGTTCTTTACTCCGGTGCATATTGGATCTTATAATTAAAATCTGTAAGACACTAGTTAGAGGCTTGTGATCACATCTAATCAATGTGGACTTTCAAAACCCATACAAATCATTACAAATGCTCAAGCCGCCATACCAGAGCCAACGATTCCTTTTCCACCACTGAGTATTGATTTTCTGATGGAAACCATGCCCTTCTGGCAAACACTACTGTGAACTCTTTCCCGTTAGGACCTTTCTGTGACAAAACTGCTCCAATTCTCTTGCAACTTGTGTTGGTAGTTAAGATGCATTCTGCCACAAGGCCAAATTCTTGAAGTACATTAACTGTACAAATGCTTGATATAATTTGCTAAAATGTTTCTGATATAAAACTGACTAAATCAATTTCACCCTGTTTTAAAAAAAAAAGAATTACCTCAAGGCATATGGTTTTTTTTCTGAAACATTACATATAACTTTTGCATAAAGGTTAACTGGGTCCAAGAATGACCTCAAATCATCCTTGTTGGAATGAGTGAAAAGAATCTCTAACAGCTTTAATCAACTCATCCTTTGGTTTGGTGCCATCGTCAATAACTTGATGCACCAGATAATTCAAGCACTGAACAGCAAATTTATATTTAGCAAATACTGCTGTTAGCAGCTGTTCCTTAAGAATTTCTAACATGTCTTACTTTACTTAATATTTTTTTTGCTTTATACCCATCACTAATCTGTTGTCCGTTAACTGCTGAAATACAGCTGCATTTGAAGCTAAACCAAAAGGTATGCATGTATATTGAAAACATCACATGAGCATCATAAACGCTGTAAAATTCTTGCTATCAAAGAGTAAATACAGCTGATGATAGGCCTTCAAGAAATCAATTGTTAAAAATCACGTATTTATTTTTGGCAAAGGGAACTTTCTATTCTACTCTTGTTATTTAAATCCCTGAGACCAATACAAACATGAATTTTCCCATTCCCTTGTTTGGACAAGACAAGCAGAGTAATCCACTCGACCACATCTATAGGTTCAATTATTTCAGCTTCCAACAACTTTTCTATCCCAAAATTGATTTCCCCCTTACAACTAAGGGTCGGTTTTTCACTTTGTGCACCTTGGGTATGGCTTCCTTTTTAAAACTATTTTAGGAGAAACACCTGTCAAAGCACCAACACACGCAGAAAAAATACAATACCAAGTGCTCCGTAGATGCACCAGCTGCAGCACCTCAATTAGGGTAAAGAAGCATTGCCCCACCACTGAAAACAGAAAAGGTGAAAAATAAAATGGAAATAAAATGGGTTTCTTACCATTTTATTTTTCATTGCTCCCAGCCCGAACCAAGTGTCAGGAAATCATTGCTGCTGATTGGCAGCAGCAGGAAGGAGTGGTGCCCACTCCAGTTTAAATTGTGCATGTCACTTTGGCTGTCTGTCTTGCGATGCCAGCCCAACATGAGCACTCTAAACCTCTCCAATCCAAGCTGCCTTATGC
This sequence comes from Triturus cristatus, assembly GCF_964204655.1. Lineage (NCBI taxonomy): Eukaryota > Metazoa > Chordata > Amphibia > Caudata > Salamandridae > Triturus > Triturus cristatus. Next base: position 433,697,687 of record NC_140581.1, on the reverse strand, counting down.
AGCTGGGTGGAGAGCAGGCACAGGGCCCTAGTGCCTGAGGGAGTGTCGAGTCAGTGGGCTCAAAGCAATCCTGGTGCTCCTCTGATGCTGCATAACATTATTAACAACATGAGAGCAGTGTCTTAATTATGTAGGGGAGATGGCACTGAAACCACATGCTCCAACAGACTGGAAGAGCACATAGGACCGGAGGCGACGAGGCAATGAGAAGGTAGACATTTTCTTCAAGATGACCCACTTACAGACACTGTAAGAAACTAACACTACCTTCAGTCTCAACTCCAGAGCTTTCAGTCATGGTCCATTATAAACACTGCTTATAATGAGCCATAATTGAGAGCTTAGATGTTGACCCTAAAGGTATTCTCACTGTCTCACAGTGCCTGTCAGTGAGTCAAAATTATTGCTCTGCTTGCGCCTCCACTTATGCATGTCACCAGCTGCCACTGAGATGCACCTAACACTACCACGAATACCTATATTATTGGGATTTAAAATAATAGCTTTAGCTCTTTGATATATCCACCCCAGAACAGATGGAACTTACTCCACTATGTATAATATTCCCATCGCCTTCCTGTTATTAATGTAAAATAAAACTCCTGTACCCAAGCTTTGGTATTGATTTACCCATGAAACGATCAGGATTTATATTCAATAGAAAAATCTATGGCCTAGAACATTAACACATGTTTCCTTCCACACCTTTTTATCAACAATGGTATATGGGGACCTGAGTTAGAAACAATCATAATTTGGTGTTTCCCTACATTGATCTCACATACAGGTTTAGTTCTGGAGTTTTCATTTAAGGAATTCACTCTCTTTTGACTATCTACCACTCCCAAAACTCAATACCTAATTTTACTCTTTGTGTCTTTAATAAATTCTGAATAATAAACCTAAATTTATTACGCAGAGTTCCAAATCTACAACTTATAGCAAATATCTTCAAGGCTGACATATAATCATCGATTGATTCTGATTTACTTTGTTTCCTATAAAAAAATGTGTATCTATAAATTGCCAAACACACACAAGCAGAATTATATTCATCCAAATTGGCCAGGGCGTTCATATACAAACATTCCATGCAGTGAGCGACCTATCTTTTTCTCCATTCAGTGATATACCCAGAGACCTTCTGTGCCTAATAAATGTAAAAGTATGTTCTTCTTTCTCTCAGGTGTAAAAGTTTCATCAATAGTACCAAAATAATTGATAAAATACTTTTTACATTCCTGCCACTTTAAAGGTGGATCTCCTGGTGTGGGAAGGAATTTTTGTGGAGGGTGTAAGGTAAAGGTTTGGGCCGCTCACAAGTTGCAATTAATATAAGATGAGAATATGCACACTAAGGGCCTCATGTAGGTAGCCATATACCGGTCGGTAACGGCCGATTTTCGGTAATTATACCGTTACCGACCGGTATATTGGCTATTGGTATGTAGGGGGTCAATTTCTGAAATCGGAATTTACCGATTCGGTAAAACTACCGAATCGGTAAAATTACCGAATCGGTAACGTTACCGATGTGGTAATTTTACCGATTCGGTAATTTTACCGAATCGGTAAATTCCGATTTCAGAAATGATATGTAGGGGGAGTGTGTGTGTGTGTTAATGAGTCGGTATTTACCACCAACTTTTAGTTGGTGGTAAATAATTAATGTATGTGTGTATGCATTTGGAAGCGCGTAGCAGTGTGCAATGTGGCATACATACATGCCCTTAGGGCATGTATGTGTGCCACATGTGCACACATGGCCGAATCAGGGGTGCAACAGGGTGTCAATGTGACACCCTGCCACCCTTGCATTTTCTCCACCATTACCGAATCGGTATTTACCGATTCGGTAATGAGGCATACCTTCCCCTCAATGGGAAGGTATGCCTCATTACCGAATCGGTAAATACCGATTCGGTAATTACCGAATTGTAACGAATCGGTAAAAAATACCGACTCATTACCTACATACGAGTTACCACTTCTAAAATACCGATTCGGTATCGTTCGGTATTTTAGAAGTGGTAACTGGTATGCTACCTACATGAGGCCCTAAATCCCTTAGAGTACTGTTCGGGATAAAGTATGCAGCCTTAGGTATGACCAATTTCACTTTGCAAAACATGCAGCCAGGGTTGAGTAAAATGTCTAAGACTAACAAATGTAGTCCTCAAGCAAATGGTTCTGAATCCTTAGTTCACTTTATATTATGCAAGTGTTTTGTGATAGTAGCTGGGTATAACCGCTTACCAAGTAACAGTGACGGTATCCACCAGTGGATGGTAAAATACAATGAAAAAAACCCCCTCCAATACGGCTTCCTCCAGGGGTCAAGTTGCATGACCCTATGTGAAGTGTGCAATGCCAACAAGGTGCAGGGGAAGCTGGGATAGAGCATACATCTATTTGCCAAAACCAGTCACCTCTCACTTGTGACAGGCTCCACGTCAGCAATGGCAATGGCAAGAATTGGTCTCCTACTGCCACCAACCAACCTCCTGCAATTTCAAACCAGAGAAGAGATCAAATTTCACTCTTAACATCTCCAAGCCTATCAATATAAAGAATCACCTGAATGACACACCTGGCAAGTTCGATGCAGCCTGTGAAAGGCAACCACTAAATATTGTGTGATCGTCTAGACTTGTCTTCCCCAGGGCTGCAGTACTCATTGCCAACATTTTAATGATGCCTTGTGGCAGTGAATGATCTATTTGTGCATTAGCAAACCTTGAGACTTTGTACTCCCATCTCCTTCCAGCACTGGTTCATAATGATTCAGTTTGAAAACCCACATTCTACAACAGAACCCTTAAGAACTCAAAGGAATGAATATTCTTCACACATGTAAAAGGTTCTGGAATTAGCTAACACTATAATTAGAGTACTGAGCATTCCCACAATCTAGGTGTCACAGAGAGGTGAGTTGCAATGCGGCCAGCCTGGAACTTGGTGTGGCAGCCATCGGCAATCTCTTCTGCTTGCACTGGTTGCACCCAGGAAGGGCATAACTTTGAAGTAGGTCCCAATTCATTCTTCTTCCCAAATGCTGTCTCTTTTATGCATCCGCCCACTTTTTTTCAACTTTAGTTACCCTTCTTACTCCTCTATCCCTCTCATCCCACTCCTCAGTTTGTCCTTCCTTATTCTATTGCTGCTTTGTGTCTTCGCCCGTTTCCTCTTTCTTCCACTTTCTTAATCCCTTCATATGTCTAAACATCAATCCTTCTTACTTATCCTGCCTGACTGCCTGGTCTTTGATTGTTCTGTCTTCCACAGCCAGCGGCTTCCAATGGGGTCTGAGACAAATCTCTGTTGAGCTTCCCACATAAGATCCTAGAACTCTCTTGTCCACCCAACATGTTTCACCCAACAGGAGAAGGGGACGCCACAGTCTTCATACGCAGTGGGCAACCATGGTTCTAGTGCCACACATCCATGTCACAGAGTCCGTAGCTCAAAAATAGAAAATTAGACTGAAACCTACTTTATCAAACCATGAAATGCTGTCTCCTCTCAGGTCTATAATGAGGTACCTTCTCCCTTATTACTTGAAACGTGCTCACTGTCAGTTTACAAATGTTCCTTAGACATGCGGCTTAGTACTTATGTTAAAGTACTGTGGCAGCACTTTATATTATCTCTTAATTCTTTTCATATATTTTCAAAGTGTGAACAAGGCCACAAACTCAACAGCTAGAAGTACAGCCTTCTAGTGGTTTTAAAGCCAAAAAGAGTGAGCATAAGCAAGGTAAATCTGACCCCAAATGTACAATATTACACTAAGATTCTCACACATACCTTAAAATATCAGAGTTACTGAGCCAGGGGCCTGAAGGATTAATAAAACTGCAAAGCCATACACTTCATTTCTGCCTGTAGATGAACAGGAACACACTGGAATTTACGGATGCAAGCACCATACCCGTTACCCATGCTGCACAGGACTAGTTGGAGCAGGGGTGACACAGTCACTCCTTTGATGATGTATTTTCATCAATATGTCACCTGCATTGCCATAGCTGCAGTAAGATATTCATGCCTGGGCTTGGGAAGGCATGGAGAGGTCTGGCACAGGTAGTGCAGCTTAGAAAACTGGTAGGACCTCCTCATGCTTGAGAGAACAACAGGGTTGTTGTCCCAGTAACTTAATGCACAAATGAAACACTGGTTCCTCTTACAGTGTGAGGCTAAATGTAAATTGCTGTTTCCGATGTTCTTTGGTAGCCCGTTTCCTCTGTGTCCCCTGAAACTAACCAGTAACAGTTCACCATGTCCGACAATTCCTTTTAGAGTGTTATGAGCCCCAATGTACCCCATTCTAGGCCTAAGTAGCTGCACGACTTTTTACCTACATTTGTCCTACCTTGCTCTGCATAACGGCTCTAGCATTGACCTTTCACCTAGTTATGTGCCGTATAAATGTTGTGTGATTTTTGTCGAAAACTAATTTAATTTATTATGCATGAGGATTCTTAGTAGCATATCTTAATCCCCTGCCCGGACATACACAGGAGGATTAATATATTCTGTATAATAACCCTGTACAAAAGTCACCGCTATCGTCATCCTTGGACGACAGGCCCACAGTACCATTACACATCTAGGTAGAACCCAGAGGGCACCTTTTTGGGTATAAAAGAACCGCATCTTCACTGGGTAACCAGAGGAGAAGCTTCCATGCTGACACAAGACCCCGAGATTCCTGTACACAGAAACTCCAGCATGCAGTGGTCTGACATCTCTTGCAGGGTGTCCAAATCGAGACCAAGACGGGGTCCTTCGCTTTCTCCCATCAAGTAATGGGGTTGGCTCTTTCCAATGGAATTCTTGGCTTTACACCCACATACATGCAGGTACACTTAGGTAGGGTTAGCATCCTAGGATTACGCTTAATTACAGCCCCATACCTATATGCCTGCATATATTTACTGTTTCTGCTCCATGGTAGGATTCTACCTTTTATTTACTCTGTTGGTGCTTGTAATTGTATACATCTATTTCTCGCTAATGGTTGTCGCAGAAAACATATTTTATACTAGAATGACGCTGGTTCAATAAATGTTTATTGAAAACGTCCCCATAGTTTATTCTGTGTATTTCTCTGAGACCAAGTGAGCATGAGAAACTGAGCAAAAGGTACTGTACTGTTTCCACAATCCCTGAAGGATCAAGGGATGTCATGTTTAATAGTTGCCAGAAATTATTCGCTCCTTGGTAAGGCTAGGGGGCTTATGGCGGCACTGTGAGCTAGCTGGTCTAAAGGCTCACATATTATTTGGGGGTGTCGGGAATCTGTCTGGACACCAATCCCATAGTTTATATTATCTAAACATGCAGATCCTAGATAAATTTGTAGGAACTACATGACAAGAGGGTGCGAGAATTCATAGAAGACATCTCCGTTAACAGCAAAACCTGTGTTCATCATCAAGTCCTGTGCTTCAGATATTAGATGAGTCCTGTATTAGACTGTCAGTGACAGTCTTTATTACACAAAATTAACTTAGGAAGGATCCCTAGTTAGGTTGGGGGCCGAGAGGAACACAATGAGGGAGTACACCCTCCCGTGAATAAACACTAAATCACTATAAGTACTCCCGCAATGGACTAGTTAGCAGTAGAAGCCTCTACTATCAGATCAGATGTTGGTATGCCCTATTCGAAGTAGATAACACCACCTAGGCGTGGGGAAGGAGGCAAGTCCTTTTGTTAATATTTTCCCTCACACACCATAGTGGTGTCATGCTTCATCATTGGGACACCCTGACGCCTAGAGGTCAGGGTGGGCTCAACCAATATTCCAGGGAGCTCTTGATGAAATGATTTTTTGGCCAGGGGGTATAAAGATTAAAAATCGGTGTCGGACCACAGTATCCCTTTATTCTTGGGTACGGCACTGATATTAAAATATAACAAGAAGGGTTACTAGGGGTATTATGGTCCTAGGACCCTATTGCCAACATGTTTCTGTCCTTAATGCCCCATAAAGGGTGCACGGACATTCATCAGGGCTAGTGCCCCCTGCGTGTAGGGAAAGAAGTAAGAGAAGTTCCCAATACTATTGTTCAGTAAGGGCAGGTAGCTGCTCCTTATTAAAATATAGTTCCGTATTTGAAATCACTCCATCCCAATTTAGGAGAGGAAACACATCTAGTGGGACCGCTACACATAGGGTAGCCCTGTAGTCACACAGCCACCAAGGGTCCTGCCCCGTGTCAGCACCTATTCGGTATGGGTTCCCACTGCTCGGAATAACCCTTCTTGTTATATTTTAATATCAGTGCCGTACCCAAGAATAAAGGGATACTGGGGTCCAACACCGATTTTTAATCTTTATACCCCCTGGCCAAAAAATCATTTCATCAAGAGCTCCCTGGAATATTGGTTGAGCCCACCCTGACCTCTAGGCGTCAGGGTGTCCCAATGATGAAGCATGACACCACTAGGGTGTGTGAGGGAAAATATTAACAAAAGGACTTGCCACCTTCCCCATGCCTAGGTGGTGTTATTTACTTCGAATAGGGCATACCAACATCTGATCTGGTAGTAGAGGCTTCTACTGCTAACTGGTCCATTGCGGGAGTACTTATAGTGATTTAGTGTCAGTGACAGTCACCAAGTAGTAGGAGCAACAAGAAGAGCTTGAATCACACATCCTGCAGTGCTTACACTACTGCTCCACTATAATGTGGTGATACCCAGACCCTTGGCGCTCTATATCAATTAATCCGACAAACTAGTGAGACAAAGGCTATCTCAAGCTATGAACACCTGAGATGAGCAAACTGCTAGTAAGACAACTGCTCATCATACCATGCCTTCTAAAAGTAGATAGTGGGCTTGGCTGTAGTCTGATGATAATTGTAACTATATACCTTCCCCTGTTCATGCACCTGCCCATGCATAGAGCAACTGCATATCTATGAAGAAGTACGATAATGTCATAACATTTCTTACAGTTATCGAGCATATTATTTTAGTAGAAATTAAAAGACTTATACATTTAACCTAAAAACATAGCACTTTTAACATTCACATATATCTCCATGTGTTTGGCCCCATAAAGATAAGAACCATTTTGCAGCAGAAGGAAGGCAGGCGAGGCCGTCCAAATGGGACGGCTCGAAAAGCCAAGCGGAAACGTCACCAGCACCTCTTTCCCAATGGCTGGACGCCGTTTACCATAAACGTTGACTCCGGCCAATGGGAAAGAGGGGTGGGGCTTAATGCCCCTTACTGAAAATACCCTGTTAACACTAAATCTCGCCAGTGAGACTGCGCATGCGCACAGCCTTACGCTAGCGAGATCTAAAAACCAAAACAGATTATTAGTATTACCCAGAGACTTTTAGTGTACTGACTGCCACCCAACCTCTAAAGTTTAATCGGTGAGTCTACGTGTTATATATTCTGAATCTCTGTTACTTTTACCCTCTTAACTGGCATCTATTTTTCAGGCACTACATAAGAAATTGTTCCATGTTTATGTTCTACCTATGTAATATTGTTTACCTCACACCTATGTTGTATGTTATCTCTGTCACCTGCCACCACAGCAAGAGTCTAAGCAGCGCTCTAAAACATGAAATAAACTAAAAAGAAATAAAAACCAACAACCGGCCAATCTTAAGCCCCACTTCCTCCAGATAACTCGAAAACAACTTTGAAAGTATATGGGGCATAACTAATCTCTTTACAACATCAAAGTACACATTATGAACATTGGGAGTGAGAGAAACCCCTATCAAAAATGTCAAAAAAGGCCTCCTCCTCTCTGAGTGCAAAGAACACTTAGAGTTTCTAATTCCACCTGACCTCTCTGCAGGATCATGTAGTTGTACTACAAGTGTTGAAATGGTAGTTTGAAATCTAATCTACAGCCTTGGGTCGAGCCCACTAATTACTCATCAATAACAGGCAAATACTTGTGGTGGTCTTAATATGGCCTCCTCCAGGGGTCATCCTGCTCATCTTGTCTGATGGGGAGCGAAGTAAGGAGCAAAGTCCAGATCATAAACTGCAGATATGTATATACACTGGATGGGAAGATGCTCGCAGCCTGTATGGCGCCAGAGCAGAAGGTTTTCCTGGCATGCTTGTAATGTGATCTGTGTTCCCACAAATGCTCAGTCACACTGTCATGAGTGCAAAATGAAGCAAACAGACTGTCATTTGACAACACCAAATCTAAGCTACCTTCTACGCCTTCCCCTATCTCACAGGATTATATGCAATGTCACCTACACTATAAACAGGGTATTTGTAGCAGTTGATCTAACTGAACCAGGAATTACTACCCTTGTGGAAATTTAGCTTGCAAACTGAACATTATCTGCGCCATCTTGCCTCTCCCCAGCGCCACGCACAGCGAATGCACGGCCGCCATTTTAGGCACCCCACTCTCTCCCCACTCATTGTCAATCGCCAGCGCGGTCCCCTTGGCGCTGCGAGCATCCCCCGCGCGCTGGCCACCCCCGCTCTCTCATACAGGCCATAAACCCTCTCTTTCTGCGCGACCCTGCTACGGAACCACTTCCGACCGACAACCCATACATGGTCATGCCTCTCCTTTGATAACCCCCTTCCTCTGCGCCCCATTGTCTGGTCTGGTCCCAGGCCATCACCTAGCCCTGCGGATGCAGTTTATTGCCCCTACTGTAAGGGAAACACCCCACATCAAAGGGATTACAGTAGATCAAAGCCCCTACTCCCTGAGACCCGACCGGTCACACCCCCCCCCAGGAATTGGCGGAATACCCTGCTGCGCAATAGCCATCTCCTACTGTGGGTGGGGTGGGAACTCCTACTGTATCTATGTGTGGGATCGGATCTGAACCGGGGCTTCGGGGGATATTCCCCCCGTACATCAAGGGAATCTCAAGAATGTACTATGTGTAATAAAGCAATAAACCAGTGTATAAGAGACCAGGTCTCAGAGATGCAGTTAGAGCACCTCGTGACGATACCTTGCTGTCTGATCTGATGTGTTCTGCTCCGACGGAATAAAACTTTGTTTCCTGCCTTCCAGTCTCCGGTGCCTGCCTCTTTTATTGGTAAATTATCGAGTGGTATGAGAGGCGATTACCGCCGGGCAAATACTTGAAAGGTTATCGACTGAAACTGCCGCTACCATTTAACAATTGGCGCCCAACGTCGGACCCATCAGCGACACGTGGATCCAGTGGGAGAGGTCCCGACGACAGAGTGAACGACTGCAACGATCGGGAGAGCTCCTGCCCAATAGACCCTCGTCTGGCAGCCGATCATCCGAACTTCACTGGTTCCGAGCAGACCTCTCTCGAGTGATCTACGGTCCTGACTGGGAACCATCAGGAGTGCCGCGGCAAATACGGAGAGTAGAGGACGATCGGGCGCTGGAGGCGGAAGACGAGAAACTGTCCACGCGGTCCGGGTAAGGTCGTGATACACGACAAATTGAGAAATAATTGATTGATTGTTTGATGCTTTGGAAATACTAGTATTGCTCATTGATTGTTCTTTTTGAGATATTCGCTGTCTACAAACGGGGAGGAGTAGAAATACACTCTCTCTCTCCCTTTGCAGATAGTGGAGGGTAGGTAACGCAGACTTTTGTCCCCGTTGAAACCCGTCGTGCCTATCTTTATCTCCCCATTGATTGATTGTCCGAACATTGATTGTTTTGAAGAATAGTGCTTTTTGAGATATTCTCTGTTTGCAAATAACGTAGAATAGGAATATTCTGTCTAGTCTTTGCAAATAGTGAAGGGTAGGTAACGCAGACTTTTGTCCCCGTTGAAACCCGTCGTGCCTATCTTTATCTCCCCATTGATTGATTGATTGATTGTCCGAACACTAGTTGTTCGATATTGGTTCTTTGGAGGTATTCTCTGCTTACAAATAACGAAGAATAGAGATATTCTGTCTAGTCTTTGCAAGCAGTGAAAAGATAGGTAGTGCTGACTTTTGTCCCCGTTGAAACCCGTCATGCCTATCTTCTCCCCACTGATTGGTAGTTGGTTCTGCCCGGACCGCTTATTAGAGGTGAACCACCCGGCTCCACTGGAAGGCACCCCTAATAAGGACATGTTCACTAAATATGGACTAGTTGCCGTAGCTTATAGCAAACTGTGGCATAAGTATACCAAGAAGGACCCCGAAAGTCAGTGGCCACTGATGGGATCCTTCGACGACCATAAGATAGAAGCGCTAGAAATAGCTCTGCGTAGCAACAAGACGACGCCTACTATGCTTGACAGTATCGGCATGTGGCGCAAAGAAGCGACGCAACGGAAAAAGAGGGAGGAAGTAAAAGCAGAAAAGGAATTACGAAAGGCAGCTCACCTTGCCGCTAGAAAGTTAGACGAAGACATAAAGGAGAGAAGGGAAACTAAACTAAGACAGGAGCCCGAAACCTCAGGCCAGTACGCTGTTAGGACCCCTTCTTTGCTCTACCCTGAGTTGTCCTCCAAGCAGCGAACAAATGACGAGTTACTGTTAGGTCCCCCGATCATTTACATGCCCCCTCCGTATGCACCCTCCCAATCAATAGTGCAACACCCACAACCCCCGAACACGAGCGAAAGCAGTACAGGGGCCTCGGCCCTCACGGCCTCCGCGCCGGCTGAGCCTCTTGTGCCGAACCCAACGTCGACTACAACGCTAGACGACCATGAGATAGGAAAGAAAGAGTCCACCAGAATGGATCGATTAACTAAGGATGAACGAGCAGGAATTGACAAGATAGTAGGGACGCTGGTGGAACGAAAAGAAAGTGAGGAGTATATAACAGACGTGTATAACTCGTACGCCGACAGCCGCAGACGACACTTCGTCGTACGGCTCTGTTATCACGCCCTGAATGCATATGAGGATAGGTACCACGATAAAGGCCCCGAAGGCTTAGCGGCCCTATATAGGAAGGTAGACATTGGGGAAGAAAGAGAGGGCGATGTAGCGAAACTCTTCACTCGTACACTCGAGGTCTACCGACACCTTAAAGAACATGGACAGACCACCAAAACAGAAACCCCCATAGCAACTAAGCCTCAGGGAGGAAGGTCCGATGCCATGATGCCCATTAAAGAAGCTGCCCCCTACTGGGTCCCCCCACGGGGTCAGGGAACACACGACGACATCAACCACCAAGATGCGAAGGGAAGGGTTGTATATAACTGGGTCTACCAGCCGTGGGACCGGCAAGATATTTTGACCTTTAGAAAGACTCTACCCGACTTGAGAAAGAACCCGACCGCCTTCTACACTGAATTGGGTACAGCCTTGGGCTCAACGATAATGACGTTAGCAGATATCGACTTGTTCTTTGGGCTATGCCTGCCGGCTGATGTGTGGAAACAAATCCGGAAAGTTGACCACGCTGAGCCGTTCGGATATACCTGGGTACAACTCGATACCATAGATAAACAGCGAGAACCAGGACAGAAACCCCCGAAGGCCATCTTAGAGCTCCCAGACAAGATTGTACTAAAACTGAAGACTCTAATCCCAGAAAGAAAGGTAGACTGGTCGATAGTGACGGCTTGCCGCCAGAAACCCCAGGAGGATGTGTCTGAATACTTCTCCCGATTCGAGACTGTGTTCTCCGATTACAGTGGCCAAGACATGACCACCGCAACCGGACATCATCTCTTTGTCCAGAATTATGTAAAGGGTCTGTCGCCAGAAGTTTCCCAGAAACTACAGACCAGCGAGAGTAGTTGGGCAGCCTCCAAACCCGCAGCAATTCTCCAGATGGCCCAGTACTACGAAAACCAGAAGAACGAGAACGATAGGGCGTCAGAGAAGAAGAAAAAGGAATTAAAGGAGAGGGTGATGATAGCACAGTTGCAAGGGGTGACCATAGGAAGGGAACCCCCAAAAGAGAATTACCAACCAACCGCCCCTAGAAAGCTACCCCCTAGAGACCATACACCTACACCCTACAACGGACGGAGAGACTTAGATGGGAATCAATGTGCGTTCTGTAGAGGGTTCGGACACTGGAAGTCCCAGTGCCCGGTCCTTCTGGAAATGAACAAGAATAGGGACCCCAGAGACACAGCCTATGACCCCAGAAATAGAGGACAGGGACGAGGGCACACGAACAACACCATCAACGACAGGCCAGGCAGACCGAACACCTTTGATCGCCCCCGACAAAACCAGTATCAGCAGTCCGACTACGAGAGCACCCAGGACTTCGCATAGGACCGCCAGGGACAAGGGAGGGATCCAGTCGAACTCCGTGTTGACCAGCAAGGTCCTTACGTCACCGCTAAGGTCTTGGGCACAAAATCTCCATTCCTGGTAGATACTGGGGCGACACGTAGTGCGTTATCTAAACGACTGATTCCTAGGGCCCCCTTGTCTGGCTCACACGTAACCTCAATAGGCTTTGACGGAACGCCCTCCACTAACCCCTTATCAGCACCAATCTCCTTTGACTTAGAAGATAACACCACTGACACGACCTTTCTGCTCTCCTCCAACACCCCCGATGCTATTATGGGGCTCGATTTGCTAAAACATTTTCGAGCCACCATCAGATGCTCCCCAGACGGAGTTCGAGTCATCCTACACGATAACCCAGATCTATCCAGACCCTGTCACACACGACGTATGCTCTCTATAACCGATGCTGATATGTCCCTACTCGACACATTACCTTCACATCTATGGGCTAAAACCGACTCAGATGTAGGGCGCATGGTGATCGACCCGGTACACATAACCGTCCGACCGGATGCAGTGCTCCCAAAGCTTCCACAGTATCGGATATCACCCGAAGGCGAGAAGGCATTGGTGGAAATCATCGAGTCCCTGGTCGAGGCAGGAGTGGTAGAAGAAGTAGTCAGTAATGTTTGCAACAGCCCTATCCTACCCATTGTAAAGAAGCAAGGCGAGGGGGATGAGAAAGCCTACCGTTTCATTGTTGACTTGCGAGAGGTTAACAAAGTAGTCATACCCCAGTACCCCGTAGTCTCAGACATCACCACCATCCTCACCCTGATTCCATCTACTGCCACCATCTTTACTGTTATTGACCTCAAGAACGCATTCTTCTCCATCCCCATCCACCCAGACAGCCGCTACCTGTTCGGCTTCACCTTAAAAGCCCGTTCGTACAGATTCTGCAGGGCACCCCAAGGCTACACTGAGAGTCCCAGTATTTACAGCCAAGCCCTCAAGAGACAACTGGATGCAGTCCAACTACCCGATGGAGTGGTGTTGATACAGTACGTCGATGACATTCTTTTGGCGGCCGACACCACTCCTCTTGCCGTCACAGCCACCATTCACCTCCTCCGCTTCCTTGCGGAGAACGGTCACAAGGTCTCCAGAAAGAAATTGCAATTCTGCCAGCCCCAGGTAACGTATCTAGGCCACCTACTATCCAAAGACGGGAGGAAACTTACCCCTGACCGAATTCAAACCATCCTAGAAACCCCCGTTCCCAAAACTCAGAAGCAAGTACGATCCCTAGTGGGCCTCACCTCCTTTTGTCGACAGTGGTTGCCAAACTTCAGTCTTACCATAAAACCTCTGCTTTCCCTGCTGGCTAAGGATGTCCCCTTCCCCCTCCCCTGGACACCTGAATGTCAATCCTCCTTCAAAGAATTACGAGACGCCCTCTGCTCGGCCCCAGTCCTAGGAACCCCAGACTACACTAAACCTTTCTCCCTCTACACCCACGAAAGGGAGGGGTGTGCGTTGTCTGTCCTAACCCAGTCCATAGGCCCTAAGCAACGCCCTTGTGCCTACTTCTCTGCCACTCTCGACCCCGTAGCCAGAGCTTTGCCCGCCTGTCTTCGAGCAGTAGCCGCCGCTGCTGTCTCTATCCGACAAAGTGAGGGGATCGTGCTCTCGAACCCCCTCACGGTATTGGTACCCCATGCTGTTGACACCCTCCTGAACCAAACCAAGACTCAACACCTGACTAGCGCACGACTGACCGGTTATGAACTGACTCTGCTTGCACCCCACATCACATTGAAACGATGCACCACTCTGAATCCAGCTACACTACTGCCTCTCCCTGACGCTGACCCCAATGCATCCCCTATACATGATTGCGTGACCCTCACCGACGAACAAACCAAGAGTAGGGTTGACCTCCGGGATACTGCCTTCCCGGACCCTGACGGAGAACTGTGGGTGGATGGCTCATGCATCAAGCTCCCCGATGGCACCACCTCGGCTGCCTATGCAGTCACCACAGCCCGAACAGTTGTTGAGACAGCCCGCATCACACAGCGATCCGCACAGGCGGCTGAACTAATTGCTCTTACACGAGCTTGCATCCTGGCAGCAGGGACAACCGCAAACATTTACACAGACAGTCAGTATGCCTTCGGGGTAGTTCACCACTTTGGGCTCTTATGGAAAGAGAGGGGATTCTTGACTTCTCATGGCACACCCATCCTGCATGGAGATCTAGTCTCTGCCCTGACCGAAGCAGTCCTCCTCCCCACACGGTTAGCTGTGATCAAATGCCAGGCACACAAGAAGGTGACAGACATTATAGGACAGGGAAATGCACTAGCTGACATTACTGCCCGGACCACAGCCGAGAATAGGTCCACGACCCGTATGTACGTGACCAGGTCACAAACTGAGAAATGGAAGGATGCTAGGGAAACAATTAGGGATATCCAACTAGCCAGCACACCACACGAGTTAACTGAATGGGCCCGGGTGGGATTGAAGGACGATGACGGTTGCTGGCGAACCAAAGACTTGAACAAATGGTTGTTACCAGATTCATACTTGATCCCCATGCTGACCATGGCTCACTCCCCCGCACACATAGGGTCTGCCCCCATGATCGAACTCATCTCTAAAGTCTGGCACAACGACAAAATACCAGACTCGGCCAAACGTCTAGTCCAACAATGCCTAGTATGCCTCCAACACAACCCTGGGAAAGGAACTGCTGTACCCCGGGGAGGGTTTGGGGTCCCCAATCACCCCTTTGAAGTCCTACAAATGGACTATGTCCAGCTAGAAAGGTGCCAAGGTTTGAAGTATGTACTCGTCATTGTGTGTGCCTTCAGCAAGTGGGTGGAAGCCTACCCAACCCATGACAACACCGCTATGACTACCGCAAAGGTACTACTGAAGGAATTCTTCCCCCGATACGGCCTTTGTCGAATTTTGTGGAGCGACAATGGCCCCCACTTCGTAGCCGAAGTTATCCAACTCATCTTAAAAGGGTTGGGTGTAAAACAGAAGTTCCATGCGGTTTTCCATCCCCAATCTGCAGGCCTGGTTGAACGACACAATGCCACATTGAAGCTTAAGATAGCAAAAATAGTCGCCACCACAGGGCTAAGATGGCCAGACGCTCTCCCACTAGCCTTGCTATCAATGCGTTCCACCCCCACCAAACACCACTTAACCCCCTACGAGGTCGTCTTCGGGCGGCCCATGAACCTTTGGACTGCACCAAAACCGACATCCATCCACGACGTCCCGGACGTCCTCATGTCTGATTATCTGTACAATCTAACTAAAACGTTGTCTATCATCCATCAGCAGGTGCTGCACGCCATTCCCGATGTTTCCAGGGGCCCCGGGCACGACATCCAACCAGGTGACTTCGTCTTAGTGCGTAACTTCCAGCGCACCAAGAGTCTGGAGCCCCGGTGGACGGGCCCCCTGCAAGTCCTGATCACCACCCGAACAGCTCTTCGAGTGGAGGGGAAACGCAATTGGCTGCATGCACACCACTGCAAGAAGATATCACCGACCCTGACAACCACGGACAACGTCACCGCCCAAGAGGAACTCCTGAACAAAGACCGACCATCCCTGAGCCGCTGCCCGGATACAGAGACACTTGAATTGATTGAATATCCCGATCCCACTGTGCCATCCAAAGAAGGGTATAACTTGCGACGAAAGGAGAGAACTTCGGCTAAGCAGACCACAGGCTAAGTGGAAATCTCAGAGCGGTAGCCTAGTCACTTCAAAGGCCACCAGGAGAGAAACTAAGCAAAGTCTGTGGTTCTGCCCGCTACCGAGTCTCTCGAAGGTGATGGAAGCACCCGACATGAAGGTGATGGAAGCAACCGGACGTCCGAAGATCCCCTACAGAAACCCAAAGACTGACCGAATGCACAGCTTTAAGACTATAACACTTTTTATTACCCTTCTCTTTTGCCTTCTCCTCATGGTCACCTTCTGGATCATGGAGGAGAACACACCCGCTCATAAGACATTGCTGACCACCGTTCAACCTACCACCACGAAGGAGCACCATCTGATCTCACTTTCACCCCAACTCCGAGAAAGGCGTAAGGAGTTCTGGAATAACTCTTTTGTGCAGTTGCTCCACCAACACAATCTTGCCACCAACGCCACTAACTGCTGGATCTGTGGATTGCTACCGCATGCCACTGGGCACTCAATCCCTTTCATCCCTTCACCTTTTTCTGTCCATGGTTCCTGCCTCACCTGGCTGATCCTTCTGCAGGAGAGCTACAAGGACAATGCCACTTCCGGCAGAACCATGTCACACTTCTACCATGGGTTCTGGATGAACAAAACTGGTAGAACTTCCGCCCTCTTCTGCCCTCTGAGATCGAACACTTCCTTTCACATGGACATCCCTGCCAAAGAACGAGTTGAAATGCAAGTGTTCAACAATCCAGCCAGACCCACCTTCTCTTACCTCCGAAAACGGACGGCCGCCACCCTAACAGTGGCCCTGTCCGTCATCAACATCACTGGATCTGTATGCCTCGAAGGCCTGGGGGCACAGCTGGTGGGCCACAGCTCCTGCCTCATCACCCGAACATTGGATTCAGTTGACCCACCCTCCTTTGTTGCCTCCCCGAATATGTACTTCGTCTGTGGTACTAAGGCCTACACCTGGCTCCCGAGAGGTTGGGGAGGCACTTGCTACATCGCCTTTGTCCTTCCTCCGACGTATGTGGCCCCAGCAAACCATCACCGACAGAAACGGGCCAAAGACATTGTACAGGCCGACTCCACCGGAGCACAGTTCATGGACGCAGTCAAAGGCCTTGTTCCACTCTGGGGCCCAATGGCAAACAGCCGTGCCATCCGCCACTTAACCCAGGCAGTCGAAACGACAATGAACATTACGGCTGGCGCCCTCGCCAACAACACCGCCGAGCTCCAGGCCGTCCGCTTAGTGGCCCTTCAGAACCGCCTCGTTCTAGATGTGGTTCTGGCTGATCGTGGAGGAGCATGCCGCATCATTGGATCCAGCTGTTGTACCTACGTACCAGACAACTCACCCTCAGTCTACAAAGCAATTGAACACCTCCACAGACTGTCCACAGAGGTCCATCAAGAGCAAGAAGAATGGTCGCTGGGGAGTTGGTTTTGGGCCGCTATTAAAAGTTGGGGATGGAGGCTGTTTTCATTTATCCTAATACCGATTGTGATACTATGTGGATGTTGCTTGGGGATTCAGTGTCTGCCACCTTTATGTTCGCTTTTTATGAACTGCATCTGCCCTAAGACTTTGAACTTTGAAACAGAGCGGATGAAAGCCCTTTATGAGGTGGAGGTCCGTAGTATTATGGGGATAAATCCGAACTAGACAAGCTGGCGAGATATGTTAAAAGGGAGGACTGTGGAAATTTAGCTTGCAAACTGAACATTATCTGCGCCATCTTGCCTCTCCCCAGCGCCACGCACAGCGAATGCACGGCCGCCATTTTAGGCACCCCACTCTCTCCCCACTCATTGTCAATCGCCAGCGCGGTCCCCTTGGCGCTGCGAGCATGCCCCGCGCGCTGGCCACCCCCGCTCTCTCATACAGGCCATAAACCCTCTCTTTCTGCGCGACCCTGCTACGGAACCACTTCCGACCGACAACCCATACATGGTCATGCCTCTCCTTTGATAACCCCCTTCCTCTGCGCCCCATTGTCTGAACTGGTCCCAGGCCATCACCTAGCCCTGCGGATGCAGTTTATTGCCCCTACTGTAAGGGAAACACCCCACACCACATCAAAGGGATTACAGTAGATCAAAGCCCCTACTCCCTGAGACCCGACCGGTCACACACCCCCCCAGGAATTGGCGGAATACCCTGCTGCGCAATAGCCATCTCCTACTGTGGGTGGGGTGGGAACTCCTACTGTATCTATGTGTGGGATCGGATCTGAACCGGGGCTTCGGGGGATATTCCCCCCGTACATCAAGGGAATCTCAAGAATGTACTATGTGTAATAAAGCAATAAACCAGTATATAAGAGACCAGGTCTCAGAGATGCAGTTAGAGCACCTCGTGACGATACCTTGCTGTCTGATCTGATGTGTTCTGCTCCGACGGAATAAAACTTTGTTTCCTGCCTTCCAGTCTCCGGCGCCTGCCTCTTTTATTGGTAAATTATCGAGTGGTATGAGAGGCGATTACCGCCGGGCAAATACTTGAAAGGTTATCGACTGAAACTGCCGCTACCATTTAACACCCTGATGAGCAATAGAATATATTTTGTGATTCTTACAAAGATACTCTTTTTTCAATTTACAAACAGTAGTGGATGCTACCGGTAGGGGGTTGTGGGGGCGGTAGGGGGGGGTTGTGAGTTAAAAAAAAGACTTACCTGTGCCAGCCGGCGCCTCTCCTCCATCCTCTTACTTCTTCTGGTCTCCAGTCCTGGCTGTAGCAGGAAGCACCCGGGCTCCCAGCCTTCCCTGAGCCAATGACAATGCTACAATGCACCATTGGGATTGGTCTGAGTGCCGTGGTTCGGCACTCAGACAGGGACTGGGAGGCTTTCCATGTTCCTCACTAGGCTGTGTAATGCAGCCTGGTGGGGAAGATGCAAGGTGTGCAGGACTCTTTGGCCGGCCCAAGAGAGCCGGCCAAGTAGTCCTGCAAACTTGAGGAGTGCAAACCACTCCTCTCCCTACTCTTGCCAGTCCTGCCCCCCACTGACACCAATAGGAAAAATAAAATGATAATAACAATATGTTATTATCATTTTTCCTTTTAAGCAGTGGGGTGACACTCCTCTCCCTTAGCAGAGGAGCTGCCACTGTTTACAAAAAACCTTGCTCAATGGATAGGAATCGGCAAAAATGGTAGATTTCAATGTGTATGCCAAACTCCAAACTTGCATATTTTCTGTAGGTAAAAATCCGATTAGGCAAATGCCCCCTGAAACTATAGGAGTCTTTTGAAAACTTTCACAGCCTATTTGAATTTACAGTGTAGTCTTTATTTTGTAGTTTTTTTATATCACTAAACTAATCCTCAGAAAGGCTAACTGTTTAAACAGTGTTTAATCTAGAATTACTTTATCCCTCACAGAAAAAGGAACTAAAACATTGTTTTCCTCTCAGATTTTTGGGTTGTGGTATAAACTAGTGTGCATTGAGTTTATTTATGTTCAATTACTTAAAATCATTACATGGTACAACATACACAAAGGTATAACTGAATTCAAAGACAGGAACATCAAATCAAAACTTCTTGAGAGGTCGATGGAAAGACGTGCAGGACTGCGTGGCTTAAAAACAAATCTACATGATTTAAACAATACTTATACTGTTTTCCTAAATAAATAATCATCTTTAAAGTGCTAATGCTTATGATAAAACGTGAAATGAAGAGAAAAAATAGTTAGTATAGTATATGGCAAAGTGTAAAGTGCAGTTCAAACATCTGGGTAGACAACAGGGTCCAAGCAGGCTTTACAAGAATACAGAGGAGCTCAAATTTTTAAAAGACTAGTGCAGGGATCTGTTTAAAACACAAGGGCGAACTACAGCTGTCCAGGGTCATTAGGTAAAAGTGGTAAGTACTCACTTGTTTTTTTAAAGTGCAGTGATTGCGTTGGAAAATGGTTGCATTAAGATACGATGTTGCAGGTTTAACTAGGGTGCACTTTTTTGGTCTACAGAGGGAGCTGAGTAGGGATTAGAGGTGGAGTCTTGACTGAAGGCCTGCGACAAGTGAACAAATGACGTCGGTAAATCACTAGCTTTGCCAGAGTTGCAGGAGTGGCATTAGAGAAGCATAGACCCGTGGCCACTCTGCAAGTGCGCATCGCTTGAGCCAGAACAAACAACGTCGGTCACAGGTGAGTTTGAGCCAGCAGCACAACAGGTGGGGCGAAGATTCGTTGAGATAGTTACACAGCCTGCGTGATCTATTCTCACATCCTTTGTGCAAGAAGGGTTGAAGTTCATGATTGGTAGGGTGAGGAGATGCATGTATAGGATTTTTTTGTGGGTTTGACCAGCTAGACCTTGGTACAGGTAGGGCTGCGCATTCCTGCCGGTATAGGAAGCATCAAGTACCTCCATGTTGGGGGAGCGACGTAGGCTGTTCTTTTCCAGTTCAAAGGAGATGTCAATGAGCTGAGAGCTCACAATCTCTTTCCAGGCTGTAAAAAAGATGTCAGAGCGATGATGGTTACAGGCTTCTATTTTTAGGTTTTTTATTACTTGTGCTAGATACTCTTGCCATGGATTGCTAGCAGTTTCAAATACAGTTTTGAGTGATGCCTTGAGGGAGTTCTAAGGTGCTCGCAAGATCCTGATATAGTATTTCAGTAGTGCCCCTTGACATTCCAGGTCCTATCTTACAAGGCCTAACTCTAATCTAAGCCTCAATCTTCATGCCTGCTGAGGTACATGGAAGATCTTTTTGTATGCTGTGCTTTGGATGTAATCAAGCTTTGTCAAGTAGTGTTGCTAGTGCACCAGGGAAATCTTGATGACTGTAGTGTACAGATGGAATCAATTTGGCTTTTAGAACTTTTAACATGGGTTCTGCAGATGGACTCAGCAGGCTGCTGTTAAAGCTGTTTAGGCTGTGGACGAAATCTGCACCCTTTGTTTTTAAATGCTTCCAGTGTGCCGTTGGCTTTGCCCCTTCTGAAAACCAGACACCTAGGTAGTTGTATTTCTAACTGTAGTTTTTTGTAACTCCCCGAGCTGCCACTGAGCATGCTTTTTTTGTGGGTATTTGCCGAAGATGATGACTTTTTTTTTTACGTTGATTGGCCTGAAGTTTGCTGACCTTGTTATACCTATGGAGTGTGTTAGGGGCTTTTTTGTTGGCCTGACTTAGTGTGATCCATGCAGAATTGGGAGTCTTGACAATCCTAGCCTAGGTGTAATTAGGCTGGCTCATTGTAGAGCTTTGCCCAAGTTGGCCAAATTAATGTTAAATAGGAGGGGGGCCAGCACCCCTGCTTGAGGCCGCTGTGATATAAACATTTTATCCAACCAAATTCTATGGCAGAACTAGACCTATAAGTCCTGGCCCCTAGATATACCTCCGTAAAACAATTGTTGTCCAGAGATTTTAATTTTTTATTTGTATTTTTGTGTTATATAGAAGAAATTTAGCTTGGGTCGGACATTGCTAATCTGGGCCGAAATGTTCTGGACGACATTTTAAAAAATGGCGATGTTTTGCAGTGAGGATGTAATATTTTAGGAACTATGAGGAACTTCAGTTTGGTGTCAAAACATAGGTTTTGGGGGTCAAGTAGTCTTATAAAGACAGAAAATAACTCCTCCGAGCAACCCTTCTGTAATGATATGTTTTAGCCACCATATTGGTAATTTATTTTCATTTCGTTTCAGGTTTTCCATTGATTTAAGTTCGTAAACATAAGCGAAGCAGGTGGTAGCAGAGGATCTTTACCTCCTGAGAACTCCTTCAACAAAGAATAATGTGTCATATGCCAAACCAAAGCGAAAGAAAAGCTAACATGAACTGCAGCTGGACAGGAGAGAGTTCAAGATGCTGGAGAAATACGGCAAGACAAAGTTCACAAAAGATTGAAACTGACCGGTAAAGAGGATTAAATATTTTATCATTGTAACAGTGTTCAAGTTCTATACAATGAAAAAAAGCCTGGAAGAAAATGTGTCAAAAAATTGTAGAAACCAGTGAACAACAGCAAGAATCCTAATCTTCTGAGAAAGTAACGACAACCAAACCCAATGCCCATCCACTTCGAAGGTCGATGGCTACCCCTCGCCCACCTCCAACAACTGACCAGAAAGCAGAGGATCTTAGATGTGTTATCTGTGGTTTATGCGGAGCAGAGCAGAGTATTTCGGAACTCTGCGAGCTCTGTGGAGGGCAGAGTGCGAAAAACTCTGCAAACTCTTCAAAGCGAGCAGAGTTCACCGCACAGGCTTAAAAATAAGATCACAAATGCAGTAAAATCAGCATGAGCTGTTTTAAGAAACGTTCTGAAAGTTTTTGGACCTAATGACACATTTTGTGATGCCCGTGGCTCCGCAAATCATGAGAGTCAACAAGAATGCCTGATGTTGTCTTAACATTTTTTACATAATTATTTAATATCAGCATAGCAAACATGTTATACATTTAAGTTCTTGAGTTCGGAACAGAAGCCGGCAACATTGAAGATATAAGCGAAGAAGTGAAAGACAATCCCAGGAACCGACAAGCTGATGCTGTTCAAATGTACTGTCTTTCCCAAATCAAGTTTTATGAATTATATCACTGCAATAAGAAAACTCTGCTACATATGATGACTGCCCACACAATCTGTGACAAGTGCAAAAGTAGAGAGTTAATTGCTTCAATGAATAGGATTGGTGCATTACCAAGTTATAATGACATAGTACAGCGCAGGAACTTGTTGGCAGCTCATGCTGTAAAATCTTGTTAATACGACAGCACACCACATCCGAATCACCTTACCAGGAAAGGATTTACAATTGCAGCTCTTGATAATATTGATTTTAAAGATAGCTCTTCCTTGTCTGAAAAATAAAACACACATGATACTGCCATGGTGCGTTTTCAAGACTGTACCAATGAAGTAGCTGCTGGAAAACAAGCTGTGTTAGCTGTAGGCATAAACAAACAAAGGAGCAAACTTATAACCCAAATGCCTAACAACGTGTGCAAAATAATTACAAGCCATCAACATGTCCCAGTCTACCAGAAAATTTAAAAGTGGCTGAAGAAGTGGTGTGGCTTGGGCACGCATGGAGTGAGACGTGTTTCATCGAGTCTCCGCTCCCGTATACGCCTTCTTTCCGGTCACCAGGTCCGCTATGCTGCCTGTGGAGCCCTGATTCCTCTGAGAGAGCTTGTTGGTGCCATTTGCCGCTGCGGTGCTGCCTGGGTCCCTGTTTGGCGGCGCTCTCGCCCAACGACGATATGCCCTGCTCCCGACGCCATCTTGCCTGCTGGCTGTGGTGGAGCCTTGAGCGGTACCTGGCGCCTTCCCCTGCTGCTCAAGCGTAGCGCTCCTGCTGCGGAGAGGTCCTGAGTGCCCAGACCTCCCCCACCCTACCTGGGGCCCTGTGTGAAGCCTGATTCCCCCAGCTGGACCCTGACGCTGGACCAGCAACCATACCTGTGGCCTGCAGAGCTTTGCTGCGTGGGTAACTGGCCCCACCGCTGTGCCCTACAGATAAGGCAGACTATGCTAGTCTATTCTGCGACAGGAGTTACCGGGACGGGGGGGCACCTTTGAAGGAGCGGTCAGCCTGGGTAACTTTCAGTGCGCTCCCCAGTGCTGAGCCCGCCATTTTGACATCCCCTGCGGCTTGTGCCCCCCGTCCCCGACGTCGGTGCCCCTGCCTGTTCCCTGAGTCCTTGGCTTTGGAGGACAGTTCGAGTGGGAACGTGCGCTGCGGGACACCCCCCTCTCGCTCGTCTTGGCCTCTCCTGCTCTCTGGGCCCTGCTCTGCCACGCTCCTGCTTCGCGGGGCCCCTGGAGACCCTCTGATTTCTGTGGGGAACTGCTCTGCATTCATTGTGGCCTCGCTACCTCCGAAACCCTTGGCGGGTTCTCAGAGACCTCCTCCTTGGTCTGGTGTCCCGACCTATTCCGCCTCTTCTTGGCCCGACGAGCTCCTCGCTGCTCCGGGCCTGCAGTCCTGCCTTGGGGGTGACCTCTACTTCACTGGCTCTGCTTGACTGTTCATTGGACACCCCTTGTCGGCCTCCAAGAACAAGTCTGCCTGTGCTTTTCTACCACCTCACCGGCCGTATGCACTTGGGAGCTACTGGCCTCTGTTTTCACCCTGGGTGCCGGGGAATACGCCGTCTCTGTGCTACGCAATACTCTGCTGCTTCGCTGACTATTCTCAGTTCTTCTCTGGTCTGCTCCCTGGCTGGATTGCTGTTCTCTTCCTTGCACTGAGCCCCCAGCTCCTCCGATCCTTGCAGAAATGCCTCCTAAGTACGGAGGCACTAAGGATCCTGATGCTGCAGCCGCTCGTTAGAACCCGGTGACCACCTTGTGGTCCAAAACACTTTCTCATGCGCAGGAGGATCCTGCCTCCTCCTTGGCGTCCTCTGGGTTGACTTCTTCTGGGGTGCCCATCACCCAGGCCTTTATGTAAACATTCCTACAGGAAATCAAGTCTGAAATTGGCTCCCTTCGCCAGGACTTCCAGGCTGGCCTACAAGATATATTTGCAGAGAGGTCACTGAGATTGGCGATAGGGTTGATGGTCTCGAACGAACAATGGACGCTAGGATGGAAGATATCGACGGACTCTGGAAAAAGGTGTCTGAACTTGAAGACCAGAATATCACCCTTCAGCTGAAGCAGGAGGACCAGGAAAACAGCAGTAGGCGGAACAACCTCCGCATCCGAGGGGTCCCATTAGGAACGGAAGGGAAAGACATCCTGGCGTACACGGTGGACCTCCTTCATGCCATCCGTGAAGGCGAGGGCTCCTCCCGGCCTATGCTTGATAGGGCCCACCGGATAACTGGTCCTCGCAATCGCCCTAACTTTGTTCTGGACATCATAATGAGGGTCCACTTCTTTGCTGACAAGGAAGCTATCCTCCGCAAGGTACAGGGAGTACAAACGGTTTCCTACAATGGACTCTCTATCCAAATCTTTCTAGACCTCGCACCTTCCACGCTCCGACGGAGGAAAGGCTTCAAACCCGTGATGGACAAACTAAGAGATCTTGAGGTTAAATATCAATGGGGCAACCCTTTTGCTTTGATGTTTACTTGGGAGGTTAGGCTGCGAGTTGTCCGGTCCCTGCAGGAGGCGCAGCTTCTCCTCCATCTTCCTGTTGACTCCGATAACGATGACCTCCCGTCCTCTCGTACATGTCCTATGGGCCCACTTTGGTCGGACTGGTCCACTGTTTCTCATCCCCGCTCCAGATGCCTCTCCAGGGATCTTGAATCATCTCAAGCTAAACAAGAAGCCATCAACCAAGTTTGTTCCTTGAGTGCCTCCCTGTCTCTCACAAACTAGTTGTCTTCTACATTACGACATGACTGGCTATGTTTTCACCTTGCTCTTCGCCCTGGGGGTCTCCCGACTTGGACCTGGTGGCTGGATTCAATTATGCTTTCCCTACATCTATGCACGGGACGCTGCCGGCAGAGACTATCCACCTCGTGTGTGTATGCCACACCCCTCTTTGGAGTCCTATAGGGGAGTGACTTCTCCGCGATGGTCCGCCTTCGGGAGCCCAGGCTATTCCGATTAGACTCTCCACTGCATTGGCCTTGTTGGCCTGTTTATTCTTTCTTGTTCTTCTTCTCTCTCTTTCATCTCTTCTGCTCCCCCTTCTCTGTGTTCTTTCCGGATGCGCCTTTCTCAGCAGCTGGCCTGCGGTGTTACTTTTGGGTTGAGGAGAGGACCTATTGGTCACTAGGTTGGGTCGTTGGGCCTTTACCCCTGTGCTTGCTTTATGTTCACTGCCACTGCCCTCATCGCCCGGCCTCTACTCCTGTCCTGCGTGACTCGGGGGGGGGCTCTTGAACTCCCAGTCCTGGGGTCTGTCTCCTGTAGCTTCTTTGGTATGTCCCTGGCTAGATTTTGGTCCCGCTACTTCCTGCGAATTACTGCTGCTGAAGCGCGCTGTCTCCCTTCACCCACAATATGACCCACAGTGTCACATTCCTTTCCCTTAATGTAAAGGGCCTGAACTCTCCCACTAAGCATCGGCAGGTTTGGCGTTATCTATCCCAGCATGATCCTGATGTGTTTTTTCTACAGGAGACCCATCTGCTTTCCTCTGACATTCACCTTATGTCCCACCGCAAATACCCCACACAATTTTGGGCGAGTTCCCCATCTAAGCCTAGTGGTGTGGCGATCTTTTTTAAGCCTGGCTGGCGGGCGGTCTCCTCCCAGTGCATAGCTGACAACGACGGAAGGTTTCTCAAGGTTGACAGGGTTTGGGTTCGGGGCTCCTGCACTTTCGTTAATATATACACCCCCAATCAGAAGCAGGATGTGTACTTGCGCTAGCATGTAGGGACGCTGTTACGCTCTTTGTCCTTGGAGGCGATTTTAATCTGGATTGGGATCCCGAGCGGGATCGCACTGCGCAAGTGCACCATGTGGCTGGGGCGATGTCGGCACAATTGAAGAATGCGATTACTGACCTTGGTTTGGTTGATGCCTGGAGATATCTAAACCCGGACTCTTGGGACTATTCTTCTTATTCTCACGTCCCTCGTTCCTATTTGCGAATTGATCATTTTTTCTTTCACTTTCTCTGGCCCACGTCCTTTGCACGGTGGACATCTCTATATCTGATCATGAGCATGTTTTGCTTACGCTTCAACCTCCCACTATCCGGGATGACCACCTTCCAAGGTGGCGGTTGCCCCCTCAAGCCCTCCGAGACCCGGTAGACGTGGCGGACATCCGTAAGGGGATTGAATTCTTCTTTGCGACTAATTCTCTGGCTGATACGCCTGAGGATGTTCGTTGGGACGCCTTCAAGGCTACTGTTCGGGGCGTTATCACCTCCATTTCCATTGCCTGGACCCGCGAGGCCCGTTTGGTGGAATCCACCCTTTCCAGCGATATTAAAGATCTGGAACACGAAGATCATGCCTCTCCTTCTCTTGCTAACAAGCGCAGTCTGGCTGCCCTGCGTGGTCAACTGTACTTGCAACGTACTAATAAAGCTGAATGGCTGCTTGTCAACCTTAAGCAAAAAGGTGGTGACAAGGTTGGAGCATGTTTAGCACGCTGTCTGCGGACTCAGGTTGCTCGCTCTCACATTGCAAAGCTCAAGTGCCCCGATGGCTCCTGGGCTACCTCGGAGAAGGACAAGAGTCGTACCCTCATGGCCTTTAACACGGATCTTTATGCCCATGTTCCCTGCCCCTTGGAGGCGATTGAGAAGTTCCTTGACTCCTACCCTTGGGACCCTATCGATCCCTACTTCAAGGGGTTACTTGATGAACCTATCACCCATGGGGAAATTTCTAAGGCACTGAAGCAGCTACCGACGGGCAAAACACCAGGTCCTGACGGTCTTCAGATTTCTTTTTACTGGGTTTTTTACCCGCAGTTACGAGACCATCTACTTCATCTCTGTAATAGCTTTACTGACCATACGGGCCTCTCTCCTACGATGAATGAAGCGGAAATCGTGCTGGTCCCTAAGCCTGGTAAGGACCCGACCCTGGCGGCTTCTTTCCGCCCCATTGCCTTGTTAAATACTGACGCCAAACTCTTCACCAAAATTTTAGCGATCTGGTTGGAACCCCATCTTCCGGAGCTCATTGACCCTGATCAGGTGGGTTTCGTCCACCACCGGCAGGGCGCCGATAATATTCGGCGTATTGCCCACTTGGTGGAAAAGTCACGTATCAGAGACATCACTGCCTGTCATGTCTCCCTTGACGCCGAGAAGGAGTTTGACCACGTGGACTGGGGTTTCCTTCAGGCAGTTCTTCGGAAGATTGGCTTGGGACCGGACTTTATTTCTAAATTGAAGGCCCCCTATGCGAAACCTACCACTCGTATTCATTTTAACGACTATCACCGCCCCTATTTCTATCCACCGGGGCAGTCGTCAGGGGTGCCCGCTTTCTCCCCTACTTTTCGTGCTGGCTGTCAAGCCCCTGGCTATCGCTATTCGCCGCAATCAGGATATTCAAGGAATCGGTATGGGGGTTCAGAACATAAGGCTTCTCTCTTTGCCGATGATTTGCTGCTGACCTTTTCCTCTCCCTTTCCTTCCCGCAGTGGCTGAACTCTTGGGATCCTTTGAGGCTGCTTCGGGTTATCGAATTAATCTGGAAAAATCCCACGCTTTCAATCTCACGCTTTCGGCATCGGAGGTCCAGAGCTTGCGGGACTTGCTCCCGCGGCATTGGACTGACGAGTCGATTTGTTACTTGGGCTTAGATTTAACCCCTACACTCTCTTCTTGGACCTCCTCTAATTGGCCTAGATTCTGCAACTCTGTCCGTGAATAAAAATGTGTCGGTGGGAAGGTCTTACCTTGGCATGGCTAGGCCATCTCCATTGTTTAGATGTCCCTTCTTCCTAAAATCCTCTATTTGTTCCAGTCTCTCACTACTCCTATTCCGCATGCGGATATTTAGGCCCTGCAATGAGATTTTACTAAGTTCATATGGGGGAAATCGCATCCCCGCTTCTCTCACAGAATACTCATGCTTCCCAGATCTCGAGGTGGCCTGGCCTGTCCTAACTTGCTGGAATACTACTGGGCTTGCCACCTCTGTTTTATATCGGAGTGGATCGTCCCTGAAAGCGATATACATTGGTTCCACATAGACCGTGCGGTGGCTTTCGAGTGAAGCATGCCCACGCAGTGCCTACTTAGCGACGCCAACGAGAACGGTCTTGGAGATATGGGATAGACTGGCACTCTCCCGGGGCCTCACGACCTTCCCTTCTTCCAACACCCCACTCACACACAATCCTGCATTCCCCCCTGCTTTTCAGCCTCAGTCCTTTGAGGCTTGGACCATAGAGGGTCAACGTGTTCTCAGGACTTCTTTCAGGGCTCTGCTCTCTGCTCTTTTGAACAGTGCAAACAATTCTTCCACCTTACTGACAATGAGCACCTACAGTATTGCCAACTACGTCACTGGCTGTTTTCTCCCGCGTATTCTTAGGAGGTGACTCGACAACTCACCCCCTTCGAGTCCCTGATCCGTAGATTTGACGGGTCTAAAGGCCTCATCTCTAAAACCTATTCGGTCCTCCAACACTCTGGGCATCTTCCACTCCACAGCTACAAAACTCGCTGGGCATCTGATTTGGCTGCTGACATCTTCCCGGAGGAATAGGACCGCCTGTGGAAGGACATTCCTAAGGTATACCGTAGCATTCCTCAGCGCGAATCTGCCTACAGATTGATGACTAGGTGGTATTATACTCCCACTCGCCTCCACCAGATGTTCCAGAACAGTTCTCTGATCTGTTGGAGATGCCAGACTGATAGAGGGGACTTCTTGAACATATGGTGGCCTTGCTCAGAGCTCACTGTGTTCTGGAAGGAGGTCCTCAGCCACATTAAAGAGGTGGTGGGTTTCCCGAACCCTGCTACCCCGTCCCTGGTGCTCCTGGGCATCCGGCCCAACATGCTAAAAGCCATGACCTCGGCACACTGGCATCTCATCCTTCACTTAGTAGGTGCAGCGCGACAGTCCATTGCCTCCTGCTGGAAGTGGCCCCACCCCTGCCTGTTAGGAGAGCAGCTGAAGCTAAACTCAGCAGCTAAAGAACTATTTGTTTTCAAGAAATACACATCTTGTTATTCATATGTGAAGATTATGATGTCCTTAGCTCCTCATCAGTGATCATAGATTTTTATCATAATTTGAGCCCTTTAAAGTACGATTGCTGAGTTAATGTAAAAGCTTAAGTCACTCTTGTTGTAACCAATGTTTGTTTATAATCGACTTCCTTTTTTGAAACAAGACCTTCCAGAACATTCAAGAAGTAACGTGCAGGAGCATCTGCTGTTGCACGTGAAATCTGCACACATCTTGTACACGTGTAAACTGCCTCAGCAGCCACACGTGCACTGTTAATGAATATCAGCCTCAGCTATTTACACCCCATCCGCCAGACCCAGATGCTTCGCGAGACAGTTCTCACCTGACTACTGGACCGGACCTGCCTTCTCGTTCCTCTACAGAATTGTTCCCCGTCTTCTTCCGGCATCCTCGGAGGCTCTAGTCTTCCCGCAAGCTTTTTTTCCTGTTTCCAGCTAAATTTCCTTCCGGTTTCCTGAAAAAAGACAATTAGACAAGAGAATCAACACAGGGTTACCAGGCAACCTATCGATGAAAACGGTAAAGAGTTTTTCTGTTTAACGAGCAAGGTAAGAGCTCTTACGGTATACTTTCTTTGACACTTCATTTAAAAAAAGGATTTAATAAATCTCCTTAACAATCCTGGATCATCAAAGACATTGAATGGGATCTAATATTTTTTGTTACGCAAGTTAAAGAAGGACATTGTTTAAGCACTCCTAGACATTTAAAGGGCAAGAAAAACTATTGGTCTGAATTAAAGACATACGGAACATTATTGCACTAATATGTTGACATTTAGGGTCTGATATGAATATCAGGAACCCACTGAGACATTGTGGAAAGTCAAAGCTTATTGTGTTTATTTCTTTTGGTATTTCTTTGCTTTAGGAATCCTTTTGGGCAATTGTCTGGGAAACTTCAGGTATGTGCAGATCTTAGGTATAAGTTAATGATTGCGAAACAAACCAGAGAATTCGCTTGACTGCATGTAATAACATTTGTGTCTTTTGTATTTAATGAAGGAGGGTACACAGTTACAGATACATTTTGCAGATGTTACAATTCAGGAAGTAATTCAGGAAGTAATTCAAAGCACCCAGATGAATCGGGTAGGTAGTAGGGGAAACCCAGCCCACTTTAGTTCCCTGCCCTGAGAGACACTCGGTGTCAAGCCAGCATCAAGCATCCTTGTTTCTCTTCTTGTCTCTCTCATTCCCATTTCCCCCTTCCCCGGGAGTCAATAGGAGTGGTAAGCGTATTCTTCCCTTGCCCTTCTGGTTGATTCCAGAGGGAGTTGGGAACAGTCAGCATCGAGGAAGGAACAAACCGGAGTACAGGTGGGTGGCTTCGTAACACCGCCTATTGCGGCATGGTTTCTCCGACTATTGGACGTCCTTTCCCTGGAATTGCTTACTGCCCGTCTTACTCATACTGACACACGCTTTGATCGCATCTGGCGTCCACTCATACTCCACCTTACTAAAACCGAACATTCCCGCCTGATGCCTCCTAGATTGCAGGCTCTGCAACTGTTCGATGATCCCTTGGAGCCTTACTCTAGAGGGAAGAGACCAGACTCCACAGAGTAGTCTGCTATACCTGCTGGGTGGGCTGTCCGAGCCCTAGGACCGCCGGCTTCCACTCTGGGTCTTGGCTTTTTTCCCCTTCTCCTCATTCCCTTGGCACATCCGCTTTTCCCTTTACTTTCTTCTCTGTCCTCGCCTTCTTCTGTTTCCTCTCCTCTCTTGTTTTCTTCTTTCTTTTCTTCGTCTCCTTTTCTTTCTTTTGTTATATGATGGTTCTTATGTTATTTGCAGCAAAATGTATTGATGCTCTCACAGTATGACCTGTGCCTTTTGCTTGGGTGTGGGCCCTTTTCTGCCTAGGTTTTATTAGCTTTGATCCACCATTTGATTCCCTGGTTGCAGCTGTGGTCCTTCAATATTGGACAATGTCGCCTTTGCCGGGCTTTTGCCTCTTGGCCCCCTGCAGGGTCTCTCCCTGAGAACTGACGAGAACTCTCGCCTGAAGGCTGACTTTTAAGTTTTGGACTCTCGCTATGCCCCCCTCCCATATGTGTTGAAAATTCTCAAACTCTGTATCTCTTTCTTTCCTGCCGGGTCTTCAGACTGATGGTTTATTTTGTCGATGTCTATTTGTTACCCCCCCCCCCCCCGCTCTTGCCCTCCACTCTTTGTGGCATGTGTAATTTTCTATTTGCTTCTGTTCAATAAACAGATAGTACATAAACAAAAAGTGTCTGAGGACAAGGATCATCTTCTACCTGATGCTGCGGTATACAAAGCTGTTTTAATCGAATAATTTATTTCGCTTAATCAGTGCGGACTGAAAGATGAAGAAAAGCCAGTTCCTCCATGGGCTAGAATACATGCTCCGATCTCACAGAATACCGTCCCACTGAACAAGGTTGGGTTTTTACCAGTAATACTATCTTCATTCTGAGTTTGAAGACCAGCCTATACTGCCAATTTTCTGCGATGATGGTGTTTTCCGTATAGTAGCTGACATTTCTATGAGCAATTCAGTTGAATTTGACAATATTTATCCAGTGATGGGCGTTTTCCACCTGGCAAATGTTGTATTGCAGTGTGCTGGAAGTTATCTCAGTGGATGTGACATAGACAATGCACTTCTGGAGGCCAAAATCTTTGGAAGTACAACTGTCCAATCAGTATTGAGGGAAACTCATTATGTTTGTTCATTATAAGGTATGCTCATTATATCTGATGCTATAGAAACATTGCATTGGAATGCTTTCTGGCACATGAATGACAAATTACGTTTTACATATCTTATCTCAAAAGTGAATAAGGCACTTCATTCAAAAGACATTATGCAAACCCAGGCAATGTTCAATATACTCAGTTCAAAACCAGAAAACCAAGTACCCAGAGTTTGTCAAATAATGTGAAGAAAAACAGGAACTTTGCAAGTACTGGGGAAATGTTTTATGCATGATAGTTCTAGTGAAAAACTCGATGCATGCTGATCAGGAAGGTGATTGGGAGCTGCACGTGAAGACAATGGAGACACTGATTACTGTGTTTCGCGAATTCAATTGCATAAACTATCTGACATATGGGTCCTGGTATTTGGTATGAGTGAAGAAACTAGAGGTGGAAAAACGATACCCCTACAGGAAATTCATCCAAAGACATAATGCGGTGAAAGACAGAGAGGGAACGTTCAATGCTGTGGCTCCAGATATGCAACTGGAACAGATGATCCAGAGATCACAGAAAAACTCCAAGGGGATTGCTGGTCAGACACGTAAAAGAGAATATCTTGCTTAATGGCAACTAGTTTACCATGAAGTCCTTTCTATTTGCAATGTTTTCAGAGAGATGACATATTCAAAATTAATGGACCATCGTGAAACAGTTCCTCACCATGAACTTGTGGAAAAGAGAGGGGAACATTTTAATAAACATGTTGACAGCCTTCTCCATTTCATGTAGCAGCAAGGAAACCCCTTTGAAATGACTGAGCCTCTGCGACTACACAACTTCGTGACCAAACAATATGTGGATAAAGATATAAAGACACGTTTACTAGATGTCCTGGAACATGCATCAAAACTATAAGCAGAACTGAAGCAGGAGAGATTTGAATTGAAAGAGAAAAAACTGTTTAACATAATCACTAAAGCTAAACTTCAAAGCTTTTATTGCCATGGTAAGAGTATAGTCCAACCAGCCACTACAAAACAGGTTATTAAAAACGACTTTCGCAAGCACGTAAAAAGATGGATGTAGCAATAGAAAGGGGTGAATTTATCAAGCACATTCTGTCGCATGATCTTCTTCCAACAAAACCATTATTTGATGGAGATGCTCCAACCAAACCAGTGAAGCACAAACTCATACAAGAACTCGAAAAAACATTTCACCTGAAGAATTTCAATTCAAAAAGGTGTCCTTATTGAACATTGCTGTTGTTGTGGGCTATATGCTCTCAATTTCAAAGAACCGTGCTATCCTTACAAACAGTAACTAAACCCAAGAAAACCATTCGGTTTTCAGCATGGGAGAAACGATATGTGTTCCAAAATAACCCTCACCCACCAAAAGGTCCCTTGGTGGCATGCTTCATCATCGGGTTCGTCCCGTCCCGCTGCGGGATGGGGCATGCTACGACCTACAGATACGTGGGAACACTTTCAGGTGAAGTGAAATAATGTGTTTGATGTGAGAGTGGAAGGGTCAGAAGATATGGGAATTAAAAAATACTTGGCTGCGTGGAAAACTAAACTTAAATACTCCCAGCGGCTTCACTATGGAGGTGCGGGGGGTGCGGACCGCACCGGGTGACACCCTCGAACGGGGTGACACCAAAGGGCCGGTGTGTGCCGTGCAGAGCAATGCAACGCAACGCAACCTAACTTTTCAGGAGGAGGAGGTGCCTGTGCACAGTGCGCACTGTCTCCTCCTCCGCCGCGTCTGTGTGCCTCTCTAGGCAGTGGCGTCTTCACTACTCACCAGAGACTCTAGGCCCGGGTGCAGGCGGCTGATGTCATTCCGAAGGCCAAAGCAAACATGTTCGAATGCTGT
Organism: Triturus cristatus; assembly: GCF_964204655.1. Taxonomy (NCBI): domain Eukaryota; kingdom Metazoa; phylum Chordata; class Amphibia; order Caudata; family Salamandridae; genus Triturus; species Triturus cristatus. The sequence goes on along the minus strand of NC_140581.1, from coordinate 433,663,622 downwards.
CGCTTCCAGGTGAGTAATAAAGGTGCAACAGCCTCAAAGTAACGCAGAGGTCGGTGCATTTTTCCCTCTGCATTTTTCATAAATGAAGTCTGCTGTATGTACAGTGGCGTAGCTAGGGTGGGGCGGTCCGTCCCAGGCGGCACTATTTTGGGGGAGGACAAAGGCATTCAGATTATGGCTCGGCTTGCTTTCGTGGACTCTTGGGGACGGGCAGAGAAGGAATAGGACTCGGCCAATGTTCTCTTCTTTTTTGTGCTGGCAGCTGTCCCCCCCTTCCTATTATTCCCTTTCTGTCTTACTCCTCACTTACTGAAAACGGTAACTTGAAGAAACGGTTCACAACCTCTCTTTCCTTCTTTCATTTAGTTGCTTCCCTGTGAAATGGATCCAAAAAAGAAAAACACTCTTGCGAGAAATACCCTTTTTCTGACATTTTTCTATTCCAAAGTGCAGCGGGATGGAGAGAAATAGAAGGTTTTAAATATGAAAAATAAATACATAACTAAATAAAGCAAGACAGAGTGGTTGTAAAGTTGCTAGATTGGTTTTATTTACATCCAAATGTATCAGCATTACTTTACAGAGTTTGCCAGTGAAGTGATACTATTGTTTTCTCGTCTTTCTTTGAACAGCATTGTTGTTCCCAGGTGGGAAAGTGTACCATTCCTGGATGCACTGCAATACCTGGTTGATGGGTGGATTGGAAAACAAAATGTGGACCATGGCTCTGTGTTTAGGGATGTGGTCTTTTTAAACCATACTGCTTACGTTTTGTAAGGATATAAGCAATGGACATTGAAACGGTTCCCTTCAGGGCCCTCTAGTCATGTCCTTAACTTTTCAGGTAAAACCACTCGCTGATTTCTGAATAGTGAGTGAGAGATCGTTAAGGTAACCATGTTGTTTCTGCTTACATTTCACATGCTTTACTTAATCTTGCATTCCCTATGAGTGGTTGCTTTAACTTTTTTTTTAGGCAGCATATTACTCTTATCAAGTGCATAATTTGAATTGAGCCACATCCAGGTGTTTATAGCTGGCAACAATTGGGTTGTAGTTGAAGGCAGTCTGAGTTTTTCTCAGTAGGACAGTATGATGTTCAGTGGGGGAGAGGATGTGGCACTATGGCCAGAGCTGCTGAATTTGGAACTGGGGAACCAGGTTCAGCCTTAATAACCAGTCCGCCAGACCACTCTCCTGAGAGAGCACTATCTCATGCTAGACCTTAGAAGGCTTTGCAAGACATTAGAAGCCCCGGTGTCGTAGCACCAGCAGGTGGACCCTAGCATGACAAGTGTAGGTTAACTTTCAAGGCTTGTCCACCAATATTCATACTGAAGTTCACCTCCAGTCTTGAGGGAAGGCCTATGAAGCAGCACACCCTAGAACAACAGTGACCCTGTCACTGAGATCACAGGACCCTTGAGAAGGGCAGCTCTAGGGCGGTGCAACCGGTGTGACCGCACCAGGTGCTGACTTTAGGTGGAGGCATAATTTTTGCAAGTATATTATGGTTTTAAAAGCGCTTGCTGCCTCCTTCCTGGCCTCCAGCAATTTTCGGTAACAATAAAAATGTCATGATGACCGGTGATTAATGTTCTTCGTAGAGAGAGATCAGAATTTTGTCTAATGGAAGATTTGACTCATGGAAAGGTAGCTCAGAGGGTTAATGTACCTGCTGCAAAGAACATGTACCATGCAGATCACAAAGTGCGCATAATGTAAATAGGCCAGTGGGCTACTGCTTTTGTTAGAGAGATCCTTTTGTTACTTGCAGTTTATAAGTTAAAATCCTAACATAGAACAGTGAGCTATTAGCTGTCATCTACTCCGCAGCAAGCCAAGTCACATTTTTTATTAACTTTTGATACGTTTGAGCTACAAACAATTTATTAGTTTAAATGGTCAGATCATGCTGCAGATCTTGCATTATGAGGCAAATATGGCAGAGCCATTATTATTTAGAACACATTGGCAAACTAGGATTTTTAGCCATTCATGTTTGAACTGCTGTTGTGGAAAAGGGAGAAGTGCTGATGACAGAAACTCCATGGGTCGGAGACAAATGGCTTGTGCTTTTTAACGTATTTGGGGAACTTCTGTGATTAGTATATCCCACTTTGTGAATACATTTTACTGTCAATAACTCATAATACCCTTAAATAATCATGTGTATCCATTGGTTGATAAAACTGGGCAGTAAAACCAAACAAATACAAAAAATTGGGTTGTTTGCGCATTCTGGCCACACCTCTGGCTCCGCCCACTGATCCAGTCCTTGGGTTATTCCCGCCCTCTGATTCTCCGCCAACAGTTCCCCTACTTTTTTCCCCTCACTTCGACCACTGATATATCGTGTTGCTGGATAGTGGGAACACCACACCAGTATAAAGTACCATACCGATGATATTATAAATTCCAATAAACTGTTGACTAGCAGGTAGCCCACTGTACAACCTGATTAATGAGTCATTATCACACTGTTGTTAACAGGCACAGGGGTCTCTGTCTGCAGAGGCACGGCTGGGCTTTCATTGTCTACACAGATTTGGGTGGTAGAAGAATAAATTGGTTATATTTAAATTCATGTTTCATGCTCGACAGTTCATTTTTTAGGGTTCTCTGTAGGAATGTCCGTGATTTATGACTGGGTATCCTGGTGCTCTATAAAGTAATCATTTACTATGCTTTAAAAGTTAATACAATCCAATATGTAATGAAAAATGTGTTGAACAATGCTTTTTTTTGCCTTTCTGTCTCCCAAATTTTCTTGGGGTGGGAGAAGTTCAACCCCACAAAATCCCCCTAGTAGTGGTTGCTCACTGCCTTGCTCGCTACACACCATGTGGGGGGTGGTCTCACTTTTACTTTGTTCTCTCTGATTCACTACTTGTGTCTATTTTTGGTGCTCTCTGAAAGAATGTCTATGGGTACATATGACTGGGTGGGTAACCTGATGTTCTTTAAGGTCATCATCTACTATTTACTGTGCTTTGAAAGTTGATACAATTTGAATATGTAATGAAAAATGTGCTGTAAAATTCACTATCATGTCAGAGATATTTTTTATATCGCGCACATATCACTCAGAGAGTCTCATGGCGCTTGCAGATTCACCGGATAGAAAGGAGGACCACAGATTTAATTACCGAAAAAGGCAGGTCTTTAGCTTTTTTCGGAAGGAACCATGATCAGACAAGTTTCGGAGATGATAGGGCATTTTGTTCCATGAGAAAGGGGCTAAATAGGAAAAGGCACGGCCTCCCTGCCTAGCAGTGTGAATCCTGCGAGGGGTGAGCAGGGCAGCATCACTGGAGCGCAGGGCTCTATAGGGATGGTACCAACGGAGCTTTGGCAGCCAGTACTTGGGGCCGTTAACATACATTTGCTTGTGAGTCAAGCATAGTATTTTAAACAGGGTTCGTTTCCTTATTGGAAGCCAATGAAGGTTGTTTAAGCAGAGGCGGGCCGAGGTCCTATTAGGGCAATCCAAGACAACCCTGGCGGCCGTGTTTTGAAGGACTTGGAGTTTAGCTAAAAGATCTGAATTAATGGCATGTAAAAGCGAGTTCCCATAATCAACTCTGTTCATGATAAGGCCTTGTATCAAGGGTCTACGGGCCTCTAATGGAAGCCACTTAAACACTTTATGCAGGCTCCGCATAACACCATAGCAAGTGCTGATCACATGCTTTACGTGGCCACTCATGGACAAATTATTGTCAATGTAAAAACCCAAGTTTCGGACCACGTTCTTATATGCGGGGCAAGGCCCGAGCTTGGACGGCCACCAGTCATGCGTCCAATGGTCCGCAGCTTTACCGAACAGCATGATCTCGGTTTTGGTTCCATTTAATTGGAGATGATTTGATGACATCCATTCATCTAGTTGGATCAGACAATTTTTAAAACGCTGTCTAGTTTCCTCTGGATCAGGGCCCAAGGTGATTAAAATCTGAGTATCATCAGCGTAAGATATGACATCAAAGCCATATTGTCTGATCACAGCGGCCAGTGGAGTCATATAGAGATTAAAAAGGGTGGGGCTCAGTATAGAGCCCTGAGGGACACCCATCTTTAGTGTTCGTTCACTAGACGTGATGTTGCCCATCTGGACCACGGTTTTGCGATCTCTCAGATAGCAGCTAAACCAGTTTAGGGCTGACCCCCTGACCCCCATCTCCCAAAGTCGATGTTCAAGTATGTGATGGGAGATGGTGTCGAAGGCCGCCGACAAATCAAGCAGAACAAGGATGGCTGACTGCTGCTTATCCAAGGCTAATCTAATATTGTCCGTGATCTCAATCAGTGCTATCTCTGTACTGTGAGCCGCACGGAACCCGGATTGAGAGGGATCTAAAAGCTCATGGCTCTCGAGATGACTTACAAGCTGCCTGTTTACTAGAGACTCCAATATTTTTCCAAAGTATGGTAGCAAGGAAATTGGCCGATAATTCGAGAATATATCTGGGTCCGCTGAAGTTTTTTTTAGAATAGGCCTGATTCTGGCTTTTTTCCAACACATTGGAAAGTCGGCTTTTGCTAAGGACTTATTGAAGATTTCAACTAGTCTGGTTAGGACTGTAGGTGCCAGCGAAGGGAATATTTTAGGAGGAAAAGGGTCATCAGGGGAGCCAGATTAGATTTTTGTAATAGCCTCGGAGACAGACTTAAGGTCACATTCCTTAAAATTCCGTAAGTAATCGTCTGAGATCAGAGGAGACTGTGAGGGTACTACCAGGTCTCTGGCTGTGTGCGCAGGAGCCAGCGGAAAAGTACTATGAATTTTCATAATTTTGTCCTCGAAAAAATCAGAGAGGGAGTCCGTCCATGTTTGGGAGACGGGTGGTGCAGATGCATTAGTAGTAGTTGTAAATTCTTTAAGGAAATAATGTAGCTCCTTAGAGGAGTTCTCTGCCCTATTTATTCTGTCAACCAAATATGATTTCTTTGCTAGTTTGATATCGAGCATATAACCATTGTGCATCTTTTTATAGTTTTCGCGATTAACAAGATTTCTGCTTTCCTCCACAGTTTTTCAGCAATACGGCACAGACGTTTAGTGACCTTGAGTGAATCAGTAAACTAAGGAGAGTTTCTAGTCTTGGGTCTAATGTTTTGAAGCGGGGCAATTAGGTCTATAGTGGTTCCAATAGCATTGTTTAATTGAAATACATCATGGTCAACACTCGATTCATAATTTAAGGGATAAAAACTAAAATTCTCTTTGAATAATGGAGTAGTGACTTTATGCCAAGGTCTGCAAAGAATAGACTTATTACCCTGATGGAATTTCTTTTTTGGTGCGGAAGGAATGGCAAACTTTAAGAGATAGTGATCTGTCCATATTAATGGTACTGGAATTTCCACCGTCAGGTCCAATACATTAGTGAACAAAAGATCCAGCGTATGACCCGCACAGTGAGTAGGCCCATTTACCCGCTGGCCTAGTCCAAGAGTATTCAGATCTGAGAGTAGTTTATCTGTGTCTGGGTTGGCCGATAACTCCGCTTGATAGTTAAAGTCCCCGATAAGCAGGAATTTATCAGAGGCCAGAACATGAGGGGCGATGATTTCTACTAGCTGGTCAGAAAAATTGCCCTTTAAGCCAGGGGGGCGGTAGACCAAAGCACCTCTCCAGGAGCCATTTGAAAGGCCAACAATTTTAAAAGAGCAGCTTTCTATAGTGCTACAGGATACAGAATCCAGGATGCTTATAGTGAACGCTCCTTTATATATAATAAGTAAGCCACCCCCTCTTTTCTCCTTTCTATCCACTCGAAGAATTTTATAATCAGGGGGAAGGGCCGTATGTAAATAAAGGTCCAGAATACTCGTGTAGCCAGGTTTCATTGATAAAACAGATGTCAGGGACAGTGAGAGTCAAAAGATCCCATACATCCAAAGCATGTTTAGAAATGGAACGAGCGTTGACATAAATGGCAGTTAATGAAATAGAAGGAGCATTATTTTGATTGGGCAATTTAAGTCTGATAGATGGGGTAGGAGTAGACTGATTATGAGAACGCCTGATCTCAGAATGCTTAGACATGGCGGTTTCATGAGGGCCCAAATATATGATAGGTGGGATATTAAGGCTTTTTAACTGGGAACTAGAATATTGGAGTAAAACCATTTTAAGAATAAGGCAAGATGGTAGCAAGAGGGAAAAACTAAGGGCCAAATAGCACAAAATCCCGGGACAGACCTGTCTAGAACAAGGGGTATGGCCGCTGGACGCGACCGGTCGCGGACGGGCGCAGACGGGCTTGCCTTTGGCGCGCCGCTGCGCGCGTCCGCGCCCTCGTCCAGATTAAGTAGGCAATGGGCCAGAGCAGCTAGAACGCGTCCCTAGACTTCCGCGTCCCTAGACTTCCGCCGGAAGCAGGAAGTGTGGTTGAGCCCCTTCTGACCCTCCGTACAATCGGCACACGCCGTGACGGAACGGGGTCGGGCTCGCAACTCTAGCGGCAAGAGCTTGGAACAGGTAGGGAAAAATGATTTTGACCAACAATTGTAGTGCTTGCAATTAGATTTCCTACAATTAACACTTATGATATCTAAAACGTGCAAAGTGCAAATAGAGCGCAGAATAAGTGCAAACAGTCAGGGCAATGAACAATGGTTAAAAATACTACAGTTAAAAACAATTTCACCAGCAATGATTTAAAACTACAAGCAACAGCCAGTCTCTTTCTCTGACTGGAGTAATGCTGCGCGCGTCCGCGCCCTCGTCCAGATTAGGTAGGCAATGGGCCAGAGCAGCTAGAACGCGTCCCTAGACTTCCGCCAGAAGCAGGAAGTGTGGTCGAGCCCCTTCTGACCCTTCGTACAATTGGCACACGCCGTGACGGAACGGGGTCGGGCTCGCAACTCTAGCGGCAAGAGCTTGGAACAGGTAGGGAAAAATGATTTTGACCAACAATTGTAGTGCTTGCAATTAGATTTCCTACAATTAACACTTATGATATCTAAAACGTGCAAAGTGCAAATAGAGCGCAGAATAAGTGCAAACAGTCAGGGCAATGAACAATGGTTAAAAATACTACATTTAAAAACAATTTCACCAGCAATGATTTAAAACTACAAGCAACAGCCAGTCTCTTTCTCTGACCGGAGTAATGTGACCTGGCAACCATCTGTAATTCGAAATGTGAAGACGACACAAGTGGTGAATCTGTGGCGCTATCATTTTTCAGACCATTTACTTCTGTCACTCCCATCAGAGTACAGGAAGGGGGGCGGGGGCTATATTTGGCTGCCCTTTATTGGGCATTTATGTGCTATTGAACTGAGACCTTTATTTGGAATAGCTTGTAGGAGCACCTACCCCGATGTCCAAGCCTCGTTGGGAGGCTCAACTACGGTGTCATTGTCACATGACTCCAACATGGTGGAGAGCTGCCTGGCAGAAACGCATCCACAAGTTAAATCTGGTTAAACCGCCTGGCACGCCCTGAAATGAGGGGGAAGCCGGACTCGGAGCGGAGGAGGTCCATGCGGTAAGTCGTGAGGGGGTGACACCATGAGTTACCCGCACCGGGTGACACCAACCCTAGTGACGCCACTGAATACTCCCTATAGCTGGTTTTAATAAAAGTGGGGAAAAGGAGGAAAAAGTGCTGTAATGGGCAGTTTCTCACGGGTCTACATGTTTCGAAGCCTACCCTGAAGCTTCTCTTTAGGACCTAGGATGTTGATCCCCTTTACCACTCTGAATGTTACCTAGTGTGGTCAGCCTAGTCAATGTCAAAGGCTAATATGCATCTTTGTCAAAAACACATTCATCCAATACCTACTTGGTATTCTCTTTAAAAACGATCTGGAAGGATAGAGGAACAAAGTTAATAATCATAGTATATACTCTGATATACTCGATATATTTTTCACTCCATGCACGATAGTTCATCGTAATCTTTACGTGTATATCGTAAATTACGATGAACTATTGTGCATGAAGTGAAAAATATATCACCTTTTAAACCTTTCACGAGTGTGGTGAAGGGGTGTTTCCAGTATATCAGAGTATAGTGCTCCCACGTATCCGTAGGTTGTAGCACGCCCCGCCCCGCAGCGGAGCAGGAAGAACCCGATGATGAAGCATGCCACCAAGGGACCTTTTGGTGGGTGAGGCTTATTTTAGAACACATATAATTTCTTCCATGCTATAAACCGAATGGTTCTCTTGGGTTTAGTCGCTGTTTGTAAGGATAGCACGGTTCTTTGGAATTGAGAGTGCACCCCCTTTGTTTTTTCATTACTTGTAGAGGAGGCCGAGTCCACGACTTATTATACCTCTTCACTCCCTTTGTTTTTTGGCATTGTGGGCTATATGTGACAATTGCAAATGGTCAAGATTTCATCCATGCAAAACTTCGGAGAGGTCATTCAGACTGTTCTGCAGTTATCAAAGTCAGTGTGCACCTTTCAAGAACTGCACATTGTCTTTTACAGTTATCTTGAACTATCTGTCAAAGAATGTGAGAGAATCAGACGAATGTCTACAAATAGAACAATTGAGCTGGTCTGCATCAAAAACTCGACACCTATACCTGTGCAACTTGATACAATCTGGACGTCAACATCGAACAATATGAATTTGGAGATCTGACTCCCCAAAACATTGCTGATTCTTCAGTGAACACTGAATTCTAAATTATTGCAAGTGGAATAATTGTCAATGAGGAGTTGGTGCCTACAGAGATATATTCAAAAGGTTTAGGCCATATTGTTCAAGAACTTAACAGCAAATTGGAGGAAACTGACCTACTTGTTGTGCCACATGTTATGTGGGCTGTTCGAAATGGTTCCAATCGAGTCGTTGTACTGTCAAGTGACACCGATGTTATTATTGTGCTACTTAGATTTGTTGCAAAGTTCATAAGTCAAGGATTGTCAGAGTTATGGACATGTTTTGAAACAGGTGAGGAAAGGCACTTAATCCTGCTTCATATTCTGTACAAGAAACTTGACCCAGAGATGCCCAGTGTTCTTATTAACAATATAAGTGCAACCCCCTATACCACTGATCCTAAACTACTTATAAGGGGGATATGTTCATTGTTTGTATCTTAAATTTTCATCTTATGACTGTCATGTATTATTTGACCTTTTTGTTTTGTTAAAATCACTCAGCTACCTCATCATCAGTTATTGGTATAAAATTAGGCATTCACAGAGAGAAGACATGTCTGGTAATAAAGTATGTTTATCACTTGATTCCATTATCATCTTTCATGTACCACTCGTGATGCATTCAATGGCATGCCACAAAACAATTTGTATACAATTCTTATAAATCCTTCTATGTTCAACACCATAAAATATAGACATATAAAATATCCAAACATTACATTGACACATTACATTTATCCTTGGTTGTCATCTCAGGTCATAACTAGTGCATATGTGGAAAGGGTTTCCTAGAATGTGATACTGAAAATGGTTACATATTATTAAGTTTTTGAGACATACTTTTACCTCTATAATACAGTCCGTACAGTACTACAGGTCCTTGTGTGGTTGGAGATCTTTCATAAGGTCATGGAGGTATCAATACTCTCCTCGCCTGTTTTAAAAATAAATTCTTTCCTTCTTGATAGTAGAATGAGTCCTGCTCACTTGAATTTATATGCCGATGCGTTTCAACCTTCTTGTTGGGCCTGATAAATTATTGAAGGTCTACTTCAGGGCTGGTGAAATGTTTATGTGGGACGCGTTCGAGGGGGTGGATGTTTCATTCAAATTATTACATCCCCACTCGGGTGAGTGGACTATTATTACTCAAGGATGTGCTTATTTGCCAACACATTAAAAAGATTTCTTCATTTAGGGATTTCTGTCCTCATTTATGCAAGTCCTGTTGGGGGGCCATTCGTGAGTCCCTCCGCATGTGTTTGGCAGGGAGATAGACACAGTGTTCTTATTAAGGCACATATTCTTACGGGTGATGAAACTATGAGTAAATTGGAACAAAATTTAGAGCTGTAACTGCTGAACCCATGAAGTTTTTAAAAGGATTTGCGGAGACAGAAGAAGAATGTGACTTTAAAGACGTAGAAAAATACCTTGTGTGTGTGTGGAAAACAAGTTCTGATTGTCACACATTTGACGATCTTCGGTCGGTGAGTTCAAGAGATCAGTCCTGCTAAGTGACCTTCCACCAATGTCATATTCTGTCTATGGACACATTAAAAGAGCATTCTACTTGATCAGAAGATGTGTAAATGTTTTGGACCATGCACATGTAGAGAATGATTCATGTGAATGTGGTTGAGAAGATATCGATGGGGTGCTAAAACCTATGAAATTTCTAAAGCCTCTACCCACAGAACTAACACGTACATGTACTTGCAAAACCTGTGCTATAAAAGGATGTTCCTGTCGATATGCTCTTCTCAAATGTCCAACATTTTGCAAATGTACCACAAGCGATTGCCTAAACAAATAAATAAAGTGAAATATGAAAATGTGTCTGAAACAGGAGTGATAAACATTATTTTTGTTTTATATTCATATCATAAACATTGTTTGGTGTATAGATAGAAGGATTAAAACCATTATTATTTGTTTTATTTTTGTATATGTCTCTTCTTCCGCTATTATAGCCACCATTTTGGAAAATGGCAGAAGGGCTGCTTTGAGGAGTCATTTTCTGTCTCTATAAGAATACTTGGCCTCCATAACCAATGTTTTGACACCAAAATGAAGTATATAGGTCTCTCATTCCCTAAAATATTACATAATCATCGCAAAACATCCCCCATTTTTTAAAATGTCATCCAGAAAAATTCTGCCTGGATTAGCAATGTCTTCCCAAGTTACTTCTCTAATGATCCAAAACACAAATCAAAAATGAAAATCTCTGGATAGCAATTTATTTATGGAGGTATAACAGGGAGCCGGGATTATAAGATTTCCGGGTGAAATTTTACCCTCAATACTTTCAGCACCACCTTTGATTTGTGACACAAAGTTGACACAGGCAGAAGTCTGAGAATCATTAGCTGAGCTAAGAGAAACAGGTAAAAATCCAGTTACCCAGGGCTATTATAACTTACTTAAGAGCAAATACAGCCACAGCGGGTTTGGTTGTACATAATGAATCTTACATTTGTTAACTGATCCTTGGATTGTGGCAGGAAGAATGTGGCCAATTTCACGGGTCAAGCTCTATCCAGAGTTTCTCATGCACTGTGCTTCAAAAACGAAATTTTACCTACTACCTGAAATATATAAGTCCCCTGCAGCTTTCTGCTGCATTAACCAAAGTCAAATAGAAACCCCCCTAATTTGGCACACCTGTGTCAAGAGGGGAGGGAGTGAGAAGTCATTGCACTGGGAGTATATGATACAATCTCCCTGGGTAAATACTAGGCACATGGTGTTGGACAGGCCACACGAAGGGCTTGCTCCCTCCCCGCACGACAGGGCCCGAGCTCCGGCCCACCAGGCATAACCCACGAAAAGCACCTGTACCCCGTCTCCCGACGGATCTTCTGCCCTCGGACCTCTACTCATCACGGGGCCCAGCCCCACCGGCTCCCCCGGCCGGTTCAAGCCGCCATCTTGGGCCCTGCACCACGAGGCCGCGTGGCCTCGCCCCGACCCTAACCCCGGGCCTGACCGGCCCCGACATCCCGGCACCACCATCCACCCGGGAGGTGAGCGGACCACTTGGCAGGTCAATGGGAGGACGAAGTGTCAAGAGCTCTTCCCCCGCCAGGTGCCGATCGCCTCCAGCTCCCCCAGGCACTGGCTCCACCCCCTGCTGGGTGTCTGGACACCTTCATCCCGGGCCCTCCGACCTCCAAGTGCGAGGGTCCGGACATCAAAGAGCGCCTGCCCTATAACTGGGGCAACTCCGGAGCAGGAAGGCAGTTGTATCCTGGAGTCGAGAGACACCGAGAGAACTCAGCCTTGACGGACTACTGGCGCTGCCGTAGCCCTATCTTGCGAACTATCGTCCTGCCTGCTGGCGCTGCCGCGGCCTTCTGCAACATCCATCCTCGTCGGGACCTGCTGGCGCTGCCGCGGCCCGTTGTAACGACCATCTTCACCGGGACCTGCTGGCGCTGCCGCGGACCGTACCTCGACCATCTTCACTGGGACCTGCTGGCGCTGCCGCGGACCGTGTATCGACCATCTCTACCGGGACCTGCTGGCGCTGCCGCGGCCCGTACCAGCTACACCACCAAGCTCGAGGATTGTGGGCTAACCATCATCTCATCCGAACTACCGGACTGGTAAACAGACTGTCCCGCTTCCCCTTCCCTATCCTAAGAGACCTAAATCGAGGGGACCCCTGAGTCCAGACCTCCTTGTACTATTTCATCGTACCTTAAGAAGTGCATATAAAGAACACTAAATCTTATCCTTGTGTGGTGTCTGTCTGTGGGGGGGGAGTCACTTGTCTGTACGATCGCTGGAGACGGCTCTCCCCGGAGACCTCTCCTCCTGACCTCGGCCGACCCTCCCGGTCCGTCTACCCTTTCTAACATTGGTGGCCAGCGGCGCGATCCGAATCAACGCGTAATCGTACAGAGAGTAGCTCACCCCACGACAAAAACACGATGTCAGCCAAAGATAGCAGCTCCACCGAGAAATTCCAAATGGATAAGTTAGAAGAATACAACCACCGCGAATTGAGACAATTCTGCATAGAACTTGGCATTGCTACCACCGGCCTGAGTACCAAGGATGATCTAAAGCACGCCCTAGAGTCGTGGACAGAAACTGGGGTCGCCGGACCCTCCGACCAAAGCAGCATCACACCAGAGGGGAACGCCACGGCTCCCGAGGAGCGGGGAACGGGCCTCTCGCAGGAGGAGATCCGAGAAAGAGAAAGAACCAGATTGCACGAGTTGGAAATGGCACGACTCAAGATGGATGGGGAACTCAAGTTAGCTGAACAGAAACTCAACCTCGAGCATATGCGGCTCCGAGAAGAACGAGAAGAGAAGCAGAGACAGAGAGAGCTGGAGGAGAAAAAAATAACGCTCGAGCACGAGCGCCAACTAGCGGAGATAGAACTTCGGAAACAGAATAAAGAACTGGGGGTGCCTGAGCGGCCACACACCCCGGGGCCAATCGAGAAAAAAGTCCACATCCCCAAGGATGTTGTCCGCGAGTATGTCCGAGAAGACGACATACAACAGTGGTTTAAAGCCTACGAGATCGCCATGACCTCCCACCGGATCGACCGGAGTGATTGGGGAGCCGGACTTTGGGGGAGGTTTGTCAACGAGGGTCGCGATGCCCTACTGCAGCTCCCAGATCACCAAATGTCGTCCTACGACCACATGAAGGCTGCCCTCCTCACCCGCTACGGCCTCACACCCGAGATGTACCGCCAGAGGTTCAGAGATTGCACCCGGATCCCAGGTACAACTTGGGTAGAATACGTGAACTATTTTAGCCGTGCCTTCGAGGGTTGGATCAAGGGGAGCCATGTCACCACCTACGAACAACTCTTTAACCTTATGGTATGGGAGCACCTGTCGAACAACTGTTTCGTCGAGCTCAGGCAGCACCTCCTCGACAGTAAGCTGACTGACCCCCGGCAGCTCGCCGCCGAAGCTGACCGATGGGAAAGCACCCGAGTGGGCCGGAGGGGGCCACACGAACAGAACAGAAGCAACCCAGGCCAGCACCGTCCTCGGGGAGGAGGAGGGGGCCAGGGGCGAGGGAGAGACGCCTTGCCAGCAACACCCGTGGCCAGCACCCCGCCTCCGGCCGGCCGGGGCAACCCCCCGTGGCGTCCTGGGTTCCGAGCCAACGTCACGTGCCACCGATGCCAGCGAGTCGGCCACTACGCCAATGACCCGAGCTGCCCGCAGAACCAAACACCCAAGCCCCGCCAGGTAGCTGCCGCCGCCCTGGGGGAAGAGCGATTATCGGGGGAACCAGAAGAGTATGAGCCGGCCCAGCAAGAGTGGGAACCGGCCGCCATGGTCCTGGCGTGCTTAGGGGGAAGAGACATGGTCCCACGGGCTCCCCTACCCGCTAACACCAGGAAATACGGTCAGTGGGTGACCATTAATGGACAGCGAGCCGAGGCCTTGCGTGACACAGGCGCCAGTGTGACGGCCGTCCGCTGTCACCTGGTGAAGCCCGAGCAGATCCTGCCGAACATTCTCTGCCCCGTCCGCTCGGCAGACAACTCTGAGAGTATGTGTCAAATGGCCTGCGTCCCGTTCGAATGGGGAGGGGTCTCCGGCCTGTTGAAGGTGACGGTCCGGGACGATGCCCCCGTGGACTGCCTCCTGGGGAATGACCTCGAGAGTTCCCCGTGGGCCACCGTTGAGAGAAGAGAGCACCTGGGGATGCTGGGCCTCCCGGACTGGGCCTGCGTAACCACCCGGTCCATGGCCGCCCGTGCCGTCCCCCGATCAGAAGAACCGGAATGGCCAGCACCTCCGCCCCCGGTCGCCCCAGTAGAAGACAACGACGAGGCCAGCCTCCCAGACCCGACGACCGAAGGGGACGCGCAACCCAGAACCTTCCTGACCTGGCTCAGTGGCGTCAAGAAGGGGGGCCCACCCAAGAACAGTTCCGCCAGGAACAAAAGACCTGTCCCTCCCTCGAGGGACTCCGCCAACAAGCCAGCGCCCAGAACGCAGGGGACTCCACCGGAACTCACTGGGTCTACTGGGATAACGACCTGCTATACAGCGAGCAAAGAATCGCCGAGCTGGGGGCCGGTCGAGTACTGGTGGTACCTCTCCGCTTCAGAGACTTTCTGCTCAACCTGGCCCACGATGTCCCCCTGGCTGGACACCTGGGCCAGGACAAAACGTACAGCCGCCTAGTGACCCACTTTTTCTGGCCGAAAATGAGGAACGACGTCCTGAACCACTGCCGATCTTGCCCCACATGCCAAGCCAGCGGGAAGAGTGGTCGGAAGCTGAAAGCCCCTCTGCAACCCTTCCCTGTGGTCACCACCCCGTTCGAGAGGGTGGGGATAGACATTGTGGGGCCTCTGGACCCCCGCACGGCACAAGGACACAGGTTCATCTTAGTACTGGTGGACCATGCCACCCGCTACCCCGAGGCGGTGCCCCTACGGACCGTGACAGCTCCGGTGGTTGGCCGGGCCCTAATGGGGATCTTCTCCCGGGTAGGCTTCCCCCGAGAAGTCGTCAGCGACCGAGGCACGAACTTTATATCCAAATACATGAAGTCCCTCTGGCAACAATGCGGGGTCACCTACAGAATCACGACCCCCTATCACCCCCAAGGGAACGGACTAGTGGAGCGTTTTAACCGCACTCTCAAGGGGATGATTGGGGGATTGGAAGAGCCCCTCCGTCGCCAGTGGGATGTACTACTCCCGTGCCTCCTCTTTGCCTACCGAGAAGTTCCCCAGAAGTCCCTCGGTTTTAGCCCTTTCGAACTCCTGTACGGGCACCCTGTGCGAGGGCCCCTCAGCCTAGTAAAAGAAGGTTGGGAGATGGCCCCCCTAAAGACCCCTCCAGACGTCTTCAAATACCTCCTGGCCCTACGCAATCAGACCCGGCGCTTCAGAGAGATGGCCAAGGCGAACCTCGAGGCCAGCCAGGAGGACATGAAGAGGTGGTATGATCACAATGCCTCCTCCGTTGAGTTCGAGCCTGGACAACAAGTATGGGTGATGTCCCCCACCGAACCATGTGCCTTGCAAGATAAGTGGACGGGGCCCTTCAAAGTGGTCGAGCGCAAAAGCCCCGTCACTTACCTCATCGACCTGGGGACCTCCCGGAACCCCCTTCGGGTCCTCCACACCAACCGACTCAAACCACACTTTGTGCGCTCAGAACTCAGCCTCCTGATGGCTACGGACAGTGGGGCAGAGGAAGACTCCGAACCCCTCCCGGATCTTCTGAAGACTCAGGAGAATGACGGCTCCGTGGACGGGGTCCGGCTCTCTGACGCCCTCACTTCGGGGCAACGCCAGGGCTGCCGGAACCTCCTGCTGCAGTTCGCTACCCTGTTCTCCCTCACCCCCGGGGTCACCCCTTGGTGTTTGCACGACGTGGACACCGGGGACAGTCCCCCTGTCCGACACCGGGCCTACCGCGTACCAGATCGGGTACGGGCCTGCATACAGGAGGAAGTGGCCAAGATGCTCACAATCGGGGTCATCGAGCCCTCGGACAGTCCCTGGGCCAGTTCGGTTGTATTGGTCCCCAAAGCCGCTGCCCCCGGCACCGCACCTGAACTGAGATTCTGCGTCGACTACCGGGTCTTGAACGCTGTCACCCGGACCGACGCTCATCCGATCCCCCGAGCAGACGAGCTGATCGACCGGCTGGGGGCCGCCCGCTACCTCAGTATCTTCGACGTAACAGCAGGCTACTGGCAGATCGGCCTCACACCCAGGGCTCAGGAACGGTCAGCCTTCTCTACCCCCGATGGCCACTACCAATTCAAGGTCATGCCCTTCGGCATGAAGAATGCCCCCGCCACGTTTCAACGCCTCGTGAACCAGGTCTTGGCGGGGCTCGAAGAGTTCAGCGCTGCCTACCTGGACGATATCGCTGTATACAGCCGCCACTGGCCCGACCACCTCCGTCACCTCCAAGAGGTCCTACAGGCCCTCCAGCGGGCCGGCCTCACAATTAAGGCCGGCAAGTGCCAAATTGGCCAAGGGTCTGTGACCTACCTTGGGCACCAAGTGGGAAGTGGGCTGGTGGCCCCGCTACAACTTAAGATTGCTGCCATCCAGTCCTGGCAGCCCCCCGTCACCCAGACCGAGGTCCGAGCCTTCTTGGGGCTCACCGGCTACTACCGGCGGTTCGTGAAGGACTACGGCAGCATCGTGGGGCCCCTCACGGGTCTCACGTCCAAGAACCAACCGAAGCGGATTAACTGGACCCCCGATTGTCAAGCGGCCTTCGAGAAGCTGAAGGCCACCCTGTGCACCGCCCCTGTGCTCCAGGCCCCCGATTACAGTCGGGAATTCGTGGTACAGACCGACGCCTCCGACCACGGCATCGGAGCCGTCCTTTCTCAGTTAAACCCCGAAGGTCATGACCAGCCGGTGGCCTTCATCAGTCGACGTCTCCTGGCCCGAGAACAGCGCTGGAGCACCATCGAGAGGGAGGCCTTCGCAGTGGTGTGGGCCCTCAAAAAGCTCCGGCCCTATCTCTTCGGTACCCACTTCCGGGTACAAACCGACCATCGACCCCTGCAGTGGCTGATGCAGATGCGGGGGGAGAACCCAAAACTCTTGCGCTGGTCCATTTCCCTGCAGGGAATGGACTTCACTGTGGAGCACCGACCAGGCCAAGACCACGCCAACGCGGATGGCCTGTCCCGCTTTTTCCGCCTCGACGAAGAGAGTCCCCAAGGAGATGGGTGACTCTCCCCGCCTTCAGCTGGGGGGGACGCATGTTGGACAGGCCACACGAAGGGCTTGCTCCCTCCCCGCACGACAGGGCCCGAGCTCCGGCCCACCAGGCATAACCCACGAAAAGCACCTATACCCCGTCTCCCGACGGATCTTCTGCCCTCGGACCTCTACTCATCACGGGGCCCAGCCCCACCGGCTCCCCCGGCCGGTTCAAGCCGCCATCTTGGGCCCTGCACCACGAGGCCGCGTGGCCTCGCCCCGACCCTAACCCCGGGCCTGACCGGCCCCGACATCCCGGCACCACCATCCACCCGGGAGGTGAGCGGACCACTTGGCAGGTCAATGGGAGGACGAAGTGTCAAGAGCTCTTCCCCCGCCAGGTGCCGATCGCCTCCAGCTCCCCCAGGCGCTGGCTCCACCCCCTGCTGGGTGTCTGGACACCTTCATCCCGGGCCCTCCGACCTCCAAGTGCGAGGGTCCGGACATCAAAGAGCGCCTGCCCTATAACTGGGGCAACTCCGGAGCAGGAAGGCAGTTGTATCCTGGAGTCGAGAGACACCGAGAGAACTCAGCCTTGACGGACTACTGGCGCTGCCGTAGCCCTATCTTGCGAACTATCGTCCTGCCTGCTGGCGCGGCCTTCTGCAACATCCATCCTCGTCGGGACCTGCTGGCGCTGCCGCGGCCTGTTGTAACGACCATCTTCACCGGGACCTGCTGGCGCTGCCGCGGACCGTACCTCGACCATCTTCACTGGGACCTGCTGGCGCTGCCGCGGACCGTGTATCGACCATCTCTACCGGGACCTGCTGGCGCTGCCGCGGCCCGTACCAGCTACACCACCAAGCTCGAGGATTGTGGGCTAACCATCATCTCATCCGAACTACCGGACTGGTAAACAGACTGTCCCGCTTCCCCTTCCCTATCCTAAGAGACCTAAATCGAGGGGACCCCTGAGTCCAGACCTCCTTGTACTATTTCATCGTACCTTAAGAAGTGCATATAAAGAACACTAAATCTTATCCTTGTGTGGTGTCTGTCTGTGGGGGGGAGTCACTTGTCTGTACGATCGCTGGAGACGGCTCTCCCCGGAGACCTCTCCTCCTGACCTCGGCCGACCCTCCCGGTCCGTCTACCCTTTCTAACACATGGTATCCTATAGGCCTGGATCCTTAGATGCCATTTATACTAGGGCTGAAACATATCAACACCAAATTGTAGGGTGTAAGAAGGATTATAACTGTAAAGCACCCAAATAAAAGTGACAGTTTTTAACCATACCTCGCCACCAGCAATAAAGGGAAACTTGCTGTTCGTAATTTATCTGTATGTAACCAGGCCCGTCAAGTAATATCTTTAAGTGCTTCCTGGAATGTGGTCGAGCACATCCTGGGTTATAGGGACCAGGATGAAACCTAATGATAAAGGTTGCCACTAATATAGTGGGTGAAGGTCTTAGATGACACAAATAGGATTCCTATTATTATTTTTCAACACCTATGCACAGCCTAGAGATAGACAGGGCTATAGGACAGCCCATGTTAGTAGTACTTCCCATGGAGATTGTATCCTTTACTCCCGGTAGACAGTCTTCTATTCCCCCCCCACTTCCCTCCTTGAGTGTCAAATTAGGTTGATTTCTCTGTGACAATGTCAAATTTATACACAGTTTGCACATTTTCAACGCTTATCAAAAAGTCTGACTAAAACAGCTGACATCAATAAAAATGTTAACTATTCGTATTTCTGTTTAATGATTTACATCAGCTGTCCTGACATGTCCATGACGCATGAATTTAGACCCAAGGCAATATGCAAGGTGTATCCAGGCCAACTTAACTTCATAACTTGAATTCATTTGGAAGCTTGAAACACAGGTTTACTGTATGCAAACACATATTTTAATGGTAAATGCAAGCTCTTTTGTTGCTTGAGCTCCAGGGTAAAAGAGCCAGCACAAACAATATATCAGAAATGCTAACTATGGAATTCTTAGTTCAGGGTGAGCTGAGGTTGCAAACTACTGTGGTCAGGGCAGATATTTTTTTTGAAGGAGCTTTGGCTACAAGGGCAGCTATATTGAGTCTCACAGCTTGTTTCTGCAGAATGCATTTTACTTCTGGTCTTTAGCCGGGCCATAATGCAGACATCTGCACCTGCTCATAGGCCAGAAACAAGGGTGCCTCGTGGAGTTTTGAAAGCCTGTGAAACCAAGCCAAGAATTCAGCTTTTTCCTTAAGAGTCAGAACGTTTTATTCGATTTAAGAGTTTGTAAAACAGTGTCACATGGCCTAACTGCTCCTCCCAAAATGATTTGCTTCTCATGGAGAATCTTCTTAAGTCGGGAGCAATCAACAGTGGGCGGACTTTGCAATAGAACGAGAGAGTGCCGAGGTTTCCCAGTTCCACGAGTGACGAGTCCATTCAGTTCATGTTTTTCTTTGCAGTCTGGTACTTGTAGTGTAATGTTTATCCTAGGATAACCAGAACTACAAGTACCATAATGCAACGAAAAAAATCAAGCGCCCAGTGCATTGTATCTGGCATCACGAGAGATATGGGAATGCAAACGCTGAAAAGGGCTAATCTGAAATAATCTGAGGTACAACGCCCAGGAGTTTCGTAAAATGCTGCCGTATTTTCAAATATGTGGTACAAAATGTACGAAAGAGCTTACAAACATAAACTTGCTTTGCCACATTCTGAGTAGCACATTTTATCATTGCTTAAGTATCTTTACTAGCACCCAATAACTACTGTTGCAGGCAAACATCCATTATGGCAGCGCCCTATTAGGCCACACCGCCTTTGTGGGAAATAACGCCAATGCACTTCTGTTAGGACTCCCGAGCTACTGCACTCATCAATAGCAGTTCAGTACACTAACATATATGCTCAAAATAAAAAATCACTGTGTAACAATGTACAGCAATGATAGTGACAATTGCTCCAGCAAGCATGTTAAGTGGTTTTGGTAGTTCCACTTGGTATTCCTAAAGGTGCTGTTTAGGACTTGATTTTAGTTGTTGCAGGACTTTAGTAATGGGATATATACCACATTATTATATTGCATGAGGTATTACAACATTCGAGGTGTCACTCTATACTGGGAAATACAGCAAAACGTGTCAATGCAGTCATTTCATGTGCTGATTAAGAATATACTGAATGGTGGAGGTACTTTGGCACTTTATTAGGGAGCCTAAATGGTTTTGCTGACACCATTTTTTAAAGTAGTAACTAGAACAGTGAAGTAGCCTGGTCAAAGAAATAGCATCGATAAAATATTTTTTTTCAGTTTAGAGTGCCCAAAAACAATAAAAGACCTATGCTCTGTTGACCAGAATCATAAACGTTTCTACATGTTTGGGTGTTATGCCGAGCCATAAAAATGCGTATTCTGAAATGGAAAATGATGATCCTCAGAATGGAGATTTCCTTTCCTTGCAGATATCCACTTACTCAAGTGAAAAAGCCTGTCTTCCTGGTTTATTTTTTTGACCTGAGTAAGTTTATAAGAGGAGTGGGGTATGGGTTCTTCGGTCCAGGGAGGGAGGATGTGGAAATATTTGTCCAATTGCTACAAAGTCACGACCATTTTGGATACACAAAACGTTTCCAGATATTTTCCATCCCAACCATAGATGTTCACCAATAAATTATTTGTGTAAGCATGATTTCATAGTAGAAAGGCAAAGAGCTCACCCCTGAATATTACCAGGATGCAGGGAAAGCAGGTTCTCTTTAGGTCATGTTTCTAATTGAATAGTGCTCAAGCGGAGATGTGGAGCAAATGTACTTCTATGTCAACAATGGGACTGGAGGTACTACTTAACGTGGGGCAAGGTGTGGAAGTGGTACTTCGCAGCTGCTCACTTAGAGTGCCTTTCGGCAATGGAAAGCTGGCAGTCATCACCAGGCAAGTGAAAATGAGAATTATCTATAAAGCTCCACGTTGTTTCAAAGTGCCACACTTAGTTGGAAAAAGCCATTTTGTTTGAGTAATTTGTGGACTGAGGTCCAGTAGTGGACTAAGTAGTGTATAATAGGACTAGTTAGATCCCTAGCCTATTTTTGCATTCTGTATAGGCGCCATGGTCCCATCACATCATTTCGTATGTGTCTCAATTAAGTGTCCTTAAGTGTCTCGATCTGGTGTTTCCGTGTCCAAGTGGAAGTGATATACTGGTTGAGATTTTTGATATGCCATGTAATACATTTGGATGGTAGATAGTCATAGGCCTCCCATAAGTGTGCTTGCATACAGTTTAGACACAGCCAACCTGGGTTTCATATCATCTCAGATGTAGTATTGATGTGAGAATCTATGATCTTCAGGAGTGAAAACAATGTTGGGGGTCAGCTAAAGATGTTTCCATTTCACAAATTCTGATTGCATTTGTTTGACCAGTCATGCCAGATTATCTTGCACCATGTGATGTATGCCTCTGCTCAACAGAATGCCCTTATATTAATGCCTTAATATTTAAAATTCTCAGAATCCATTTGAACAGGAGATCCGAAAATGAGTCTTCCATGGTGATATTCATCACTGGTGTAGCCATACTTTTGGTCAACTTAATTTTCTAACTGGAGAACAGTACAAAAATTGCTGTGGTCTCCATCAATGAAGGTATGGATGAAGCTGGCAGGTTGGCTACAGCAATATATATCATATGCATATATCATTATCTTCAGTTCTTATGTTGCAGAATGGATTTCTTTGATGTTGGGGCGTTGTATAATCAAGACTTTCAATGGCTACAAAGCTATGAAGAATAGCCAGAGACAACAGACAGCCCTGCCACATCTCACTACTGATCTGGATGTTCCCTGAAAGGAACCCAATACAAATTATAACCGCCGTTGGGATCCACAGGGAAGTTGCACCATCCCTACAAATTATGCTCTGAAACCCATTCTCCTCATGAAACAAAACAGATAGGCCCACTCCACTCTATCAAAGAACAATCTCTTCATCAACATCTCTCCTGGTTTGCCAGTGAAGGTAGGTTAGGATACGTAAAAGGTTTTGGGGATATCATCCAGGTACAAACTCCCTTTTCTTGACAAACTGCTTTTGTTACTCATTCATTAGCATTGCATAGAAATTCAGTTACTTAGAATTGTTTGGGAGTGTCTGACGTTTCTACAACTACACTGATGAGATAGATTTATTTATACCATAACTACTGTCAATCCTTTATAGTTGTCTCTACTCAATCATTTCTTACTTTTGGTGGGAGGCCTAGCACGAAATGGGAAGAATGAAGGAAATATTTCAACAATTACATTTCTACTTTTGAATCTGAAGTGCTATTACTATAATAGAAAAAGAGAATTGTAACAACAAACCTCGACAAGCTTGTATTGGTGATGTGTATATTCACACTATAGAGGATCTTAATACATATTCCTTTCCTACAGTTTGTCTTGCTATAGAAAGATTTAAATGTTTTCATTGCAAACAAGAACCTAACGAAAAAATTACAGACCATGTTTCTGCTCTGAAGAAATTAACTCTATCATGTCATTTTGGCAATTTCCATCATAAGTTAATCAGTGACCTAACTATAATGACTTCCAGAAATCCTAATATTCAAGACAGACTATGGGTCAAAGGTGATTCAGAAGTTCCACTGTAAAAAGAAAAAGCTGAATTAACAGGTAGATACAATAAAGCAGGCAATAAGAAACTGTCAAAGATCCCAAGGATGTCCTAGACAAAGTAAAACAAGGGAAGTGTAGTACATGGAACAAGTCTACTTCCGTAGGAGAAAATAAGGAAAACAAATTCTTGATCAGTAAATCTGACTCTAGTGTTAAATCACCTAATGTCCATAAAAGATGCTACAGATGTGGGAGATTATATCGCCTTGCTTATGACAAATCTTGTCCACCAAAGAAAGAAAGATGTTCTGGTTGTGCCATCATGGGACATTTTGTAAATGTGAGTCATAAAAAGAACAAAAAAGCTATTAAGTTTGTATCTGATGAAGATGAATGTTTATTAGTTGAGAGAGCGCTAGATGATTGTGTTTTGAGTGTGGATCTTTCGAATGCTGAATATTCAAAGAGAAAGAAACCTGTTTGTGATCTAATTACTAGAGGCATTAACATCAGTATTGCGGCTGATTCAGGGTCACCCTGCACGTTTGTTAATAAAGACATATAGGGAACGTTTTGAGAGTTTTTGTTCCAATGTAAAGACAGAGAAGCATTTTGCAAGCTAAACATTTCTTGGAAGGGTCCTTCAGTTTTGGGGTGGATAGATCAAGGTGAATTAAGAAATAAATCAGACCCCAACAAAGTAGAGCCAATGATGATTGTTGAACAACAAAAAGAGGTGGGGACAAAGATGTTATGTTTGTTTCCCATCATATTTTCAGGAAACAATTGAGGGTTGAAAGGATTATGTTTAATAATAATGCTATTCCTTGTGTACACAAACGCAGACAGATTCCCATATCTATAAGACATGAAATATTTATAGCACTGGAAAAAAAATACAAGAGGCTTGTGTGATTGAACCAGTAGACAGTTCTGAATGGGTGGCTACCTTGATTGTTGCTTGGTGTGCAATCTATAAAGTAAGGCTTTGTGTGGATCTCAGAGACCTTAATTAGAAAATGTTTGCTTCCAGATTTTCTCTACCTAGGAAAAAATAACTTCTGGTTGTTGCGAAGTTCATTAAATGGTTTTCTGCCATTGACTTAATTGCAGCATACCATCAAGTACCATTACATCCAGAAAGCAGGAACTGTTGTTACTCCTGTGGGGTGTTTTCAGATTAAGAGGGTTCCTGTCGGGTTGGCATCTGCTGCTGCAATGTTTCAGAGGTTTATGCACCAAATCTTTAAAGGATCAGATCCTCATAATGGGGAAAACAAAAAAAGAGCATAATGACAAACTTCTACAATTGTTTGTCATTTTACAAATAAAGGTCTGACTACTGAATAGTAGAAGTGTAAATATTGTACAAGACCAAGTAACTTATTTGTGACATGAAATTAGTGTAAGAGGAATACAATCAGAGGAAGAACTGGCAGAAGCTTTATGCAATGCCCTCCACCTACTGAACCAGGATGATGTCAGATACTTTGTAGGTCTTGCAGAATATTATGCAAAAAAAAGTGTAGATCACAACCCTCTTACTAAACTAATAACTACTAAAGTTCTCAGCAATACTTCCCCAAGTCTTGCACGCATTTCTCTAAGACTAATGACTAAGTCTAATGGAGTACAATCATAAAAGTCTACATTTTCCTGGTGCTAAGAACAAGTTGCATGCTAATATCTGTTAAAGATTCAACTTTTTTGTATGGAGGAGTAGCAGGATTAATGTTTGTCTAGGGTATTTGTTTTGAAATGTTCTGGAAATAGTGAAGAGGTATGGAGAGAAGAATTTCTTAATGACAGTATTCTATCAAACATGTTTTGGTTTACCAGGGATGGCTGGCCACTCAAGAAGAATTTGATTGATGAAATTTAAGCTGAAATATTCTTCCCAACAATATGTTGGTTACTCTTAGGAAAAAAAATTGATATTTGCCTTGATTGACATCTGGAATTTTTTTTTAAAGGAAAAGGAATGAGAGACATGTATTGGTGGACAGGGCTTGATAAGTGTATGGGGGATTTAGTTAAAAGTTGTATTGAATGTAGTAATATAAACTAGTCACAATCAACTTTTAGACTTCCTTTGCATCCTATTGGAAGTTCCAATCTTATTTGGGAAAGATTTTGCATTGATATTACGGTGCATATTTAGGATAATATAAAACTGTGGTATATTGTTTTGATGATTGATCATTTTTCCAAGTGGCCACAAATCAAAATGGTTAAAAAAGCAGATAGCCATGTACTGATTCGAGTTTTGGGTCAAGTTTGTGCTCATGAGGATCTTCCTCAGGTTATATTCACTGACAATGGTACACAATTTACTTCAGAATTGTTTCAGATGTTTTGAAAAGGAATGATATTAGTGACATTGCTACCTCTGTATGTCATTCCGAAGGAAATGTTTTTGTAGAAGAGTTTAACAGAATATAAAGGGCATTATTCAACTTTCTGTTAACAACAACCTTCACTGGAAGAAATAAATACAAAAAATGGCCTGATCTAACAGACTGACTCCCAGTGAAATGACCAGGTTCAGTCCTTTTGTGTTGATGAGAGGCAGGGTACCTGTAACCAAGACAATCTTGCGTGGTGTGCCAACGTAGCATGGTCTACAGAATTCATGAGAGAAAGCATAGCAAAAGCCCAATAGGCTTACACATCCTGATATGATAGTAAGCACAATGTTATGGATATAGAACGTAAACCTTGAGATTGGATTAAAGTCGAGAACAGTGGTAAAATTCCTAAAGGAGAGTGTAGATATACTGACCCTTTATGTGCCAAGGAGTTGTAATGCAATTCAGCCTTATTGAATTTCTGTTAGTTGTCCAAATGCATTTTGGAAAAAATAAACAAAAGTTTGATTGGTTGGAAGTTAATGAACTTCCAATTTATGATGTTACAGATGATGCTAATAATTCACATCGAAATTCCAGAATTTGTCAAGAGTTTTAAAATGTGCCTAAATGTGACACTACTTTACATGTCCGCAGAGGCAGTTTTGGTAGACCTATTATCAAACCATGAATATTCAATGATTTTGTATGTTATGCCAATAGGTAAAGTTAATTTCTGTCTGTTTATCTTTGAGCATGACATGTTCCTTTATAAAATGAATTGAGGATTTGTATTGTATTAGTACTAATTACATATCTTTGCAATACGAATTCTGTATTTTATTATCATACGGTTGTTTTTTGTTTTATTTTAGGGGGAAGAATGTGTTATTGGTAAGTGAATAGAATATTACAATGTTAATTTGTTTTGTGTGGCTACGGTAGCTTAGTCTTTGTGGGCTTCTAGAATGTGGAGTGTGGGGATACAGCAGTTGGAGCTGGTACCAGAAGCGTGGAGTGTGTTTTATTATGTTGCACGGCTGAAATTATAGCATTTACTACCATAATTCTGGTGAGTCTATGCTGCTTTAAGGTGAAAAAAGAAGCATTGAACCAGAACTACTCTGCATATGTAGCAATTGCTGGAATTTCTCCAAAACTGCATCACTTAAAAAGGCTCAAAAAAGGTCAGCCCCATTTAGAGGTAACCTCAAACCATATTATTAAACTAAGGTTGGAAGTACGAGAGAAAACCTGAAGGAGTACAGATGACAGTAGGTGACATATAGGTGGTTTATGTAGTCTCTGGACACCACTATCTATAATGTGTATCAATAACAAATACACCCTAACCTCGTTGCAGAATATGTATTTTAAATTATGTTGCTGTGAACATCTTTTTATACGCACCTATTTTCAGAATTATTTTGCCACAAAATTAGAGTGTCATTATTGCTGTTCACTTTCTGTACTGTACTTTTATAAATTTGGGACAGGGAGGAGAAACCATGCTATATATGGCTCCCCCATTACTCTTTTGCCTCTGCATATCAGTTGAAAGCAGGGACATATGATTTTGAGCGACATACATAACATAAAATTATAGATTAATAAAATGTAAATTACTGGAACCCCAGGAAGAGGATCGGCGTCTGTCCTACCCCTCACTCGGCTGGCCGACAGACGTCGATCCTCTTCCTGGGGTTCCGACACAACACCTTGGTGTCTACACCGGCCGGTACTGTTGCGACCCACAGCTGACCCTAATTGGGTTGTTGTTTTTTCTGAACTACTGGTACCACCACTTTTTAGGGTGCTGTAATGGTGGTCACAACTCACAAACTACTGTTAGTGACCACTACCAAAAAGTGTAGGTAGTACTTTATAGGTCCTGAAGAATTGCCATCTACTTGATATAAGAGCAAGAAACATGTCGACCACCATTCCTAGCGTAGAACCTCACACCATAGAGTGAACATATGCGCATTTACCTTTTTAATTAGGGAAGTGGCCAACTTCCTTAAAATTATCTTGAATGGACCATCTCTCCCTATTTTAATTCCACATTTCCCTACACATCACCTTCACCTACACTGTTCTAGGGCCCCCACACGCACGTCACCCAACGGCTTCAGGAATAAAGAGCTCCGCTAAGTAGGCCCCATCACGGGCGCATGATCGGGTATTGCAGCGCCGACCCGACTAGGAGCAGACCCGATGATGTAGCAAGACACCTAGCTGGCTGGGTGTGTGAGGGCCTTTTTCCGAAAAAGGAGAATACTCTCCTTAGTTTCTACTCCATTTGCAGTATCTCGATCTTCACCAACAACGTGTTCTTACATTAGGAACTGCATACCAGTATTGTTTAGATGTATCTTTGGGCATGTATGCTGGACCTGGATGAACAATAGCCCTCCCTTCCCTTGTTTGGTTCAACTGTCACTCAGAGCCCCTCATTGAAAACATCTCCACAACTCACTACTACCCATTTATAATTCTAGATGTTTAAAAATGTCAATTTCATTCCATTTCAATTGGTCCTTGGAAGGCCAGTACAGCATGTTTCCGTATTTCACCAGAAAAGATAGCAACAATAGTTACAGGGTGATGGATGAAATGTTTGAATTAAGCTCAGGCATTGGCAATCGCCTGCTACCGCATTCCAGTCCATTGTTTTTTGCCCACCATACCAACTCAGTTTGAACCCAGCTAAAGGCAAATCAGTGTTTTTAAAAAAAAATCTTTTTATTAACAATTCTCATGAGACCATACAATACAAAATTGTTCCAAAAGTCCATATTTGGAGATACCACAAAAATCAGCAGTAGAACAATCATGAGGGAGCAGCCAAGACAATCAATAATCCCCATCCCACCAACCACTCCGTGGCCCCTCCAGATCCTCTGTAGCTCTGCCATGACGCCCAAACTTTCTTCAATTTTTTACCACACCTCCTACTTTTGTACATAGTTTCTTCAGCCCTTTGGCACCAGTCAAGGTCTTGCTTCCAGTCCTCCAGTTGCGGGGGTGCCGGCACCCCCCATCCCCTTGCAATATTGCGCTTTGCAATTCCTGCAGCCAGGACCAACCATATTTCCATATATCTAGACCAATCAGTGTCTCCTTTAATCACCAGCAAGAGCCACTTCGGCTCCATCTGGACCGTTTCCCCCACCACCTCAGACATAGTATCAGTGACCCTCTTCCAGAAGCGACTTATCTCCGGACATTCCCATAGTATATGGAAGAAGGTGCCCTCTTGTTGGCATCCCCTGATAGCGCTGACTGAATCCTGCCCCATGCATACAGGTGTGTGCAGGGATAATATATGCGGTGTAGGATCTTTAGCTGCAGTAGCCAAAAATGAGAACGGATTGCGATCTCCCTAGGGCTCAAAAATGCATCCTGCCACTCCTCCTCATCTATGCTACCAAGTTCTTTGGCCCAAGCTTCTCTGAGTGTGATTAGGGGGTCAGGTACATTGTTTACAAGTTTGCGATAAATCGTGGATGTTGGTTTCTCTGTGATGGGGTCAAGCAACAACCTATCCTCCAGTGGGGAGTAGTCCGGAAGAGACGAGCCACTCTGTATATGTGTTCTTAGGGCATGTAAGAGTCTAACATGGTTGTATCTCTGAGATTGGTGGAGGTTGTATTTCTTTTGGAGATACTCGAAGGAGTGGGGGAAGGTCCCCTTCCAAACGTCCCCCATGTAGTCGATCACAATCAGTTTCCACCTCTTGAAGCCAGTTAAAGCAGTCACTTCCCGCAGTTGGTCACCCAACCACAATGGGGTTCTGCCAGTCAATGTTCCCGCCCACCCCAGAAGTTTATTCGCCTCCCTCCAACACTGCAGTACCACCTTGGTGTGTCCAGGGCGTGACCTCCGGGCATATAGGAGAGGTTCACAGTTCCCACTGGGCATAATCTATGAACCCTGTATGCTGGTTCACTAGTGTCCACATAAACCCAATCATTTATCACCTGGAGCTGCGAGGCCCAGTAGTATAACTTAACATCTGGTATTGCCTGGCCACCATCGTGCACTCCCCTATGCAGCTTGTGTAACGCAGTCCTCGGGGACCCTCCTTCCTAGAACAAGGTTCGGACCACCTGTGCTATTCATGTGAAGGTGCCCAGGGGGGACAGGGTACGGTGTATTCTGCAGAATGTATAGTAGTCTCGGTAATGTCAGCATTTTAAATAGTGCTGCCCTACCTATAAGGGAGAGTGGAAGGGAACACCAATGACCCATGTCTGCACCCAGGCGATTCAGTTGGGGCTCGAGATTCCTATCGTGAAACACCTTCCTGTCACTGTGACATAGATGCCCAGATATTTGAAGTCCTCCAATACCACCGGGGCCGAGCACAGAGATGGAGTACTGGGGGGGGACCAGACAGGGGAAAAATCACAGACTTCGACCAGTTAATATTAGAACTGGAATACCTGCCAAACAGTTCGAAAATATGCAGCACTCGGGCCATTGAGTGATATGTTCCCACCGGATACAGAGCGATATCGTCGGCGTACAGGGAGATACGCTCTTCCCAACCCCCAGGTGCTACAATGCCCCAGATCATTGGATCCCTCCGGATCCAATGAGCCAGGGGTTCCAACACGAGGGCAAAAAGGAGAGGAGACAGGGGACAGCCCTGCCTGGTACCTCTGCGCAAGGGGAAGGATCTGGATATCGCCCCGTTGACGCACACTCGGGCCGTGGGTCCTTCGTACAGAAGCCTAACCCAACTGCAGAAAGTCGGACCAAAACCCAGCCTCTGGAGAACCATAAACAAATAGGGCCACTCAATGCTAGCAATCAGTGTTTACCTTGGTTCAATAGGAACCGTCCAGCCCTAACTGCCAGCTCATATGCAAAACAGTTTAGGATGAACTGTATCAATTGGAGCAGGATCAAGACTGATTTGCATATCTGGGGTGAAACTGAGGTGGCATTGTGGGTGAAAAACGACACATTGGGAAGCAGTCCACAATTATTGTCTGTGGCTGAGATTAAAATAAGCCTTCCATTCATCATCTTGTTGTTGATGCCTAATGTGTAATGGATATGCCCAGATGTGGGTGCCATGCTCTCTCTTCCACTGGACCCAAGGTATACTTGGCTGATGATTCCTAATATGGGCAAAACTGGTCTGGGTTATTTGTGTTCCAGTTCAGGGAGAACCTGACCTGGCATTTAGGGCTGGGCTGTTCCCAATGGAGTAGGGTCAAGACTGATTTGCATGCTGCTGGGTCCAAACTGATGTAGCATGGTAGGCGAATGACAATGGATGTAGGATTTGGCCCTGAGAAAGTGGCTGAGGTTAATTTAAGCATTCCACCCATCACCTTGTTTTTGGTATAGAAAATATGGGTCACAGCATGCATCCTTGACACTACGTACAAAACTGTCGCTTATGTGCCCTTCTAGGTAGCTCATGCATTTACACTGACAAACCTTGTCTGGCACAACCTACCAATGCAGTTTTTTTTCACAGACTGGTGGTGCCTCCCACTAGTGTGACAGTAATCCTATTATTTACAGGGTGCATGCTCTGCACATCTGTCTTTATGCAGTTGCCTTACA
Organism: Triturus cristatus; assembly: GCF_964204655.1. NCBI lineage: Eukaryota > Metazoa > Chordata > Amphibia > Caudata > Salamandridae > Triturus > Triturus cristatus. The sequence goes on along the minus strand of NC_140581.1, from coordinate 433,632,746 downwards.
AATGTTGTAGCATAATAGGCAGTGTTTTGTCCACTCTCTTCCCTATGTATCTACAAAACATACCAAATGCATGTTGCAGCACACAAAAGGCTAAGTCCATACTGGTTTTACTGGAGAAAATTAACTATGGTGTGGGTTACAGCACTGAAAGCCCATCCTATGCCACACTATGCTAAGTCAATGCTGGGTGAAGTCATTTATTACTACAGTTCAAACGGTTAAGTTCTATGGGTCAGATGTATTAAAAGAACAGGCTTAAAAAGTGTCTGCAAATTGCATACTGTTTTTTGTGACCATTCTTTAATTTTGTCATGCAACATATCTGCTAAATACCAATGTCGGAGCTCGGTGTTTGTGAGCTGTTGAGCTCTCTTATAGTAGTTACACGCGTGTTTTATACAACCGGGTTTTCGCCTGCGGTGCATTCGATGGCGGGGAAAGACACCGACTCCCCTGGTACAATCTTAAGATTGATGAACAGATACTAGTTGTACGAAGCGCACGCTATTCAAATCAATTACAGTTGTGTTAATTAACAGACAGAATTAGGGATGAACAAAAGAGATTTCTTTTCTTCAGTGTTGTATTTTCTTTTCTTCAGGTGACCTTTTAACCAACACGTGTTTCGTAGTTTATTGGGGATTATCCCTACGACTTTGTCAGTGCTGAAAGTAATGCAAATACCACCGTTGGTTCCATGATCTTCTGACACAATATGCATACAAGTGATTACAGTGCATGCTTCTTTATGAAATGGGGAGTAAATGGAGCACCCTTATACACTGTGTGTTCTGGTAAATATTACATCATAGAAATCCATTCCAAATGATTTCAGAAGTTCATGTGAATGTCATATTGTAATACACAGTGCGGAAATTGTCAGAAACTCGTGTGCAGAGTGACAAGATATTCATAGTTTGGAACTCAAGCACGTGAATACAAGTTCTAAGACATGTTCAAGCATAACTGGGGAGAGGAGCTGGCCTAACATCTAGGGCGGCCGACCTCGAATCTGGGGAACTGGGTTTGTGTCTCGGCAATGACGCTGAACATCCTGTGATTCTGGGCAAACCACTACATCTCCCCGTGCCTAACAAAAATGAATGTGACCTCATGTAATGCAACTGGTGCTACGTAAAGCGCTCCGATACCCGATTCGGGTCAAGTTCGCCCTATATAAAACTCTGTAAAAATTAAATAAAAATTTAAAAAGTGGTATACGTGGATTATGCTGATGTCTTTCCTTAAAGCCCATAAGTGAATATAAAGGACAATTCAATCTCTGTCCTGGATGAGAGGATTAGAAATTATAAAACATCTCGTCTCTCTACACACAAGTTTCTGACAATTTCTGCACTGTGTATTACAATATGACACTCACATGAACTTCTGAAATCATTTGGAATGGATGTCCACGATGTAATAGTTACCAGAACATACACTGTATATAAGGGTGCTCCAATTACTTACTATTTCATAAACGAGCATGCACTGTAATCACTTATATGTATAATATGTCAGAATATCATGGAACAAACTGTGGTATTTGTATTACTGTCAGCCCTGATGAAGGCGTAGGGATAATAAACAACGAAACACGTGTTGGCTAAAAGAAGGTCACCTGAAGAAAAGAAATCTCTTTTGTTCATCACTAATTCTGTCTGTTATTTAACACAACTGTAATTGAAAACTGCTAAATTCATTATAGAATATTGTTAAAGTAGACTGGGGTCCTTGAAGGTCCCCTGGACCACAGCCTATTACCCCGGGGCTATTGACACAATTCACAAAGGGGAAGATGCTCCCTCCTTTTGCAAATCAGTTACCACCTCCTATGACACGTCAGTAACTGAGGAATAGTTTGAGACCACAATTGCAATCACAAAATATTTATACATACCATTGCAACTTTCAATTAGGAGGCTACTGTCATTTATTGCCCCTCTAATAGCGATTTAGAAAGAATCTCCAACCCAGTTTGTGAGTTGGAAGCACTTTTCTGACTCACAAAATGGGTTTAGCACAAAAATGTTTTTTGGAGTCGCAAAACCCTGTGATTTTGCAAATCACAGGTTTTGTGACTGCAAAAGGGCTTCGTACATCTGGCTCTATCTTATTTCCACTGTGAACCTTATCCGGCTTTATGGCTCTATGCATTTGTTTGCAACATACCCTGAATGGATCACCACTATAGACGTGCGCAATCTCATGTTTTGGGAATTTGCCCTGTTTTTTTTCCAAGGAGGCAAGGGAGTGTTGTATATTTGGAACATTCACAAGTGAGATTTGCAATAGTAATGTTTTTCATTTCTGAAAATAAAGACAATTGTTAAGGAACAGGCCTGCGCAGAAAAGTGCTCTGCTCGACTTGAAAGACTGCAGGAAAATGCAGGTGGTTTGTCTCTTAGCACAGAAGGAAGACCCAGGGAGCGCAATATACTTAATTCTATGATATATTTTCAGTGTCAGTTTTCCCTAGAAATATGGTTGCTTGCAAGCTTTTGGTAGTTAGTGAACGAAGTGTAAAGAGTCTGTTGCTCATATTCAGTTGTGCTCTGCTGCTTGGGGAGCCTGCACCATCTTGATTATGTTTCTGGCAAATAGGAGAGGTTTGTTTCTCTAGCCCAGCTGTATTTGTTTTCTACTCATGGCCGCACTGGGTAAAAGGGGGGCACTTACATACCACTGGGACTTGTTCTGTGTGACAAAGGCCACTTTATTGAAAGAGATGCGCATCACATAACACTTCCTTAGCGCAAAGCCTTACAAAACTAAAACCTCACTATACATCCAAAATCCTACCTTCCCTACCCCCTCTCCTAAGTCCTCCCTTGCAATATACGTAACATTCAAACTTTGACATCATGACCTATTAACCTGTCTGCTTATTGCTTTTTAAATTCCCCTCTTACCTAAAGTGCTAACTAACCAATCACAACTTGCTCTTCCTATGACGCAACAGATTTCACTCCAGGACTTCTGGTGTGGGCTTGTTGACACCCTCCGTTTCTGCCTGCTTATCCTATCTTAATCAATATAAGCTAAAGTAAAGGCCTGCAACCTTGTGGGCCTTCTGCCTAACTCCACACCTGTCTCAAGCGACAACAAATACATACAAATAATCCCTGCACACCTGTTACAAACAGCTAGCCTATATATCGACCAAAACCACTATTAATCTCACCCTAAACTACAAAAAACCAGAGGTCGGGCAGGAAATATTTTACTTACTGCTTGGGGTCTGCCTCTGTGTCCACCTACCAACAAAATGGTGTAGGATAGCCACAAAATGTCAGACTATCTGCCTTTGGGCTACATTCTGTACTGAATGTAGCCCAAGCAAGCCTAGTCAGCCAAACTGAGACTTGTTCTGTGTGAAAAAAGCTACTTTATTGAAACAGGTGCGCGTCACATAAAATTTCCTTGGCCCAAAGCCTTACAAAACTAAAACCTCACTATACGTCCAAACACCTACCTTCCCTACCCCCTCCACTGACCCCTCACTCTCCAATATACATAACATTCAAACTTTGAGATAAGACCTATTTAAATGCCTGCTCATTTTGTTTTAAACGTCCCCCCTTAAATAAAGTGACTACTTAACCTACGCTCAACATGCTCTTCCTATGACGTAACAGCTTTAACTCCAGGAATTCTGGTGTGGGTTTGTTGAGACCCTCCGTTTCTGCCTGCGTATCCTATCCTAATCAAAATAACCTAAAGTAAAGGCCTGCAACCTCGTGGGCCTTCAGCCACCAGAAAAAGGCTCTCCTGACCTTTTCTCCCCCCCCCCCAAAAACAAATTCTCATTCCTACAACCCCAACATCGTGGCAAAGAAGTTCCTCAACTCCACCAAATAAAGGCGCATACCATACTCATACAGATGCACTCCATCACTCCTAAAAAACTCTGCATCTTCATACCACAAGTTCACATGCTGCACCCTACCTAGACCCTCTTCCCCACAACAACTTCTCATTTCTCTATTGACCTTCCTTCTAGCTCTATGTATGGCTGATGTCTTGACCACGCCACGCCAAAACCTCAAAAGAATAAACTCCGTCCATGCTGCAAAACAGCCATATCATCACGCCTTTACCTCTCTTAAGTCTTGCTTCATATGACGTAAAAGGGCCAGGCCCTCCTCCGCTACCAGGTAATTTTCCCCTAAATGAATAAGCAAAACATCACAGCATACATTCTTACCCAACACCTGATTAACCCTGGGAAGCAATTCCTTCTATTTCCTACCCCCTTTGTCAAACCAATTGATCTGCACTGCGCTGGAGTAAAAACCCAGGTTCCTGCCCCAAGTATTCCTTCCTGCTGCTCACTCTGACCACTTCACAAATGAATGACCAATAATCCACACGAGAAGCCTGCAAACATAGGACCAGACACCACACAAACAAAGCAAAAAAGTGTAAGAAAACAGAAATGTATAATTCTTTTGCACCCATTACTTCCCCTGCCCTGATGTATCTCTAATAACAATCCGCTGACCACCTACCCAAACCCTTTATCTGTTCCAGACACCACCCTCTCCTACCTGCCTCAGTGGCTGCCCCTATTCTAACAGAATGGGTACCAAAATCTGTGGCCCTTTAACCCAACTTCATCACCGCTTTTCTAAACACCGCCAAGAGCTGGAAGGAAGTCACCTGGTCCGTGGTCTCATGTGAAAATGCCAAGTCACTTGCCTTCTCTGTGTGTGTTCTAGGTCTCCTGCCCCATCCCACTGGGCATCCCTCCCCTCTTGAACTAACAAGCAAACTGTTGCTCCCTTAAATCTTTGATCCGTCTTGGACCCACACAAGTGTATTTCTAGCCCTTCCTACCAAAACCTAACCTCATCCCACCCTGCTCTCCCCGACCCCTCAGCAGCTCTGATAACCAGAATGCCCCAAAAAACATCCACGACATCAAGGTGGAAAATAATATTTTCTCCCTTTGAGAAAAACAAATCTCTGGCAAACTGTGCAATACTCTACAGAAAACCTGCCATAAAAGATGTTTCCTAAGTCATCCCGTTCTACCCTACTCAATGGCCCAACCTTCCAAACTCCTCTTACCCAACTCTCCCGCTAAAGGAGCGTAGCCTTAAAGGAGTATTCCCATGAAGTCAATTTCACCCAACTTCCCTGCAATCATCACTCTAGATAATTCTTCATCGATCATTTTCAATAGAAACCACACTACATCCTCCACTTTCTCCCATTCCCCAGAGGACGGCTAGCTCGTGAGCCCAAGAATTCACCCAGGCCTGAGTAAAAGCCTTACGGGTGGACGCTGCCAAGGAACCCACTACCAGTTGAAATATCCTCTGTTTTCCACCATCCACAAATTTGTCAGCATGTGTGTCCTGCCCTTGTCTTCCTCCATGGTTATTCCCCCCCCCCTGGTATATGCCTTGCTTTAAATACCGCATCCTGATCCAAACATTCAAGCACAAATACCCTCAGCAGCTTCAAGACCTGTATGCTCTGTGCTGATTGCCTCTTTACCACCTATACCACAGCCATGTTGTCTATCCTAAAAAGGACTTTTTTTATGCTGCAGCCACTTTGCCCACAGTGTAACCGCTACTACTAGTGAAAATAACTCTAGAAAGGCAATACTTCGCCCTCCATTTTTCCAACCCACTGGCCTCTCTTCTGCACACCAATTACCCTGCCAATATAATCCATAATGAACCCCACCAGATGCCTCCGAAAGAATCTGTACTTCCCAATCCATTTTTTGAAGGGTCCTCATCGGGATGCCATTGTAGCTGTCCAAGAAGCATCTCCACATATACAGGTCCTCTTTTATCCCTGCTGACAACCTAACATGCTGGTGTGGAAGGGACAGCCCTGCAAGCAAACTTCAAATACCCAAAGAGTACTTGCACCTCCCGGACCAATACTTTTTCCTTTGCAAACATCGTATCCAATAGCCCTGCATCTCCAACGTCTTGTCCTGCGGAAGATGTGCTGTCATGTCCCATGAATCCAATTCAATGTCAAGGAATGAAATGATGGTGACCAGACCCACCGTTTTTTCCGGGCCCAAATGAACGACCATGTCCTCCATGAGGTCCTGAAAACTAACCAGCAAGTGCTGGCAGTATGCGGAACCTGAGTCTGTGTCCATAAAAAAGTCCCCAAGGTAGTGTGTCACTTTCTCGTGAACCGTTGCCGGCATAAAACTCCACTGTAAGAACGTGCTGAAGTGCTCAAATATGGCGCAAGAAATTGAGCAACCCATGGGCAATGCTTTCCCTACGTACCAGGCCCCTTGAAGCTGAATGCCCAGAAGTGAGGAATCATCCAGGTGCACCAGAAGTAACCAAAATGCTGACTTATGTCACATTTCCTTTGGTTTTTGTTATGTCACATTTGGCCATGCAAGCCCCTAGCCCAGCTTGTTCAACCATAGCCATTGCCACCTCGACAGAAGAGTATAAAACTGAGGCTAATTAGTCCCCAATATAGTCATTCACTGACTGGCCCTCCACCCATGACAAATGCTGCATCAGCCGGAACTGTTCTGCCTCTTTCTTGGGCACTACCCCTATTGGGGAAATCATCAATTCTTGTGGTGGCCACAAATCAAAGGGTCCAGCCATCCTCCCCTCTTGTACCTCCTTCAGCAGCTTGTCCTGTGCCACCTGGGGATGCACCCTGACTGACTTAAGATTCTCTGCCTACCTCCTAACTTGTGGTCCACTGTACCTCAACCTAAAACCCCATGTGAATCCCTCCTGTAATGAGTGAGCATCCTCCTTATTTGGATAGGATGCCAGACAAAAATGAGCCTGTCCAACTTAAACAGAGTATGAACCTTTCCCATGAGATCCATGTCTCTGTACCTCCCCCCGTAGCTCCCTGTATTGGATGAGCCCGCCACCCGAATGCTGCTGCCAGTTGGTATTTTAGCCTAGCTGCTGCCCTGTCCCTCCCCCAAAGCAGTTAACAAAGGAGCACTTTCCGGAGCATTTGGAGCATTCGTGTTTAAACCTGTAGTATTCCTGTATGCATATGCCTTTGTTAAAGTCCCAGCATTTACCCTGGGTCCCCCCTAGAGTCTTGTTGTAAGCACCCACCCCTCCCATGGTGGGACGTGCTAGAATGGGTGATAGACAATAGGAAGACCACTGGCGGTGTGCATTGTCTTCCCAAATTATGCCATACTAATAGTCTGCTGCCACAAATCTGTGTCCAACTCCCACCACTTCATGTCTGGGTTCGACGTAATTCATGCCCTAAACTCCTCATCATTTTGGGTCCATGCATTCCCCCCAAAAGAGACCTGTGCCTTGCCTATGACATCCACATATTTAAGGAGTGCCACGCTCCTCTCAGGATTCTTCTCACAGTATACACTGGCAAAGATTAAAATTCTGCCATCCAATTCTCAATCAACATAGGTACCCACAGCCGCTTGGCCAGTTCATATTTGTCCTCTTTGGAGCCTTTCTTTGCCCTGAGCTCACTATGGAGGAGTTTAAATATCTCCACATATTGTCATTTCCAAATCTGCTCTTTTGTGGACAACTTCAAGTGTGCCCCCAAAGGCTTAGTCACCCCCATGTAAGGTAATTTATGAATTTTCAACTATTTGCTGTCATTGGCATCTGTCTCTTCAGCTTTTCTTATGTCCCACTGATGATCCCCCTTTCCCGGGCCCATGCATCTTTATATTTCAGTGGATCTGGTATAGGATCCTTACCATTCCGGCCTCCCTTACCTCCTATCCCTGCCTTCGCTTCATCTGTTCCTACCCCCTCATCTTTCACATAGTTACCATTGCTCAACCTACCCTCCCTTGCCCATTCGCCCTCCGCATCCACTCCGGTAGAGACCAACAATGCACCCTTTGTTGCATGGGCACTCTTACCTGGCCATAAGGATGGTGCCCGATCCATAGCCTGCCGCCTTGCCAGTGTAGCTGTCTGTCTCCTCCTTTGCAGGTCCCCTGGCCATCCTGCGTCCCAACCATGGACCTGAAACATAGCATTAGACATGACATTGGTGTGACCCCTCTCCCTTTTGATCCTCTGCGGTAACTCAGCACACTGCTCATCATCCTCTACAATCTCTCCCTCCTCAAGACTCTCATCACCAAAATCTAGCACTTCTTATTGTCATGAAGATTCTTTCGTTTGGCAACCACACCGCGTGGACCTTTCCGTCCCACTTGATGGGCATCCTCTGCCCTACCCTGAGAGGCGGTACCAAACCCACTCGGGTATTGTTTTGCTGCAGGCCATCTGATCTCGCTTTGTGTCCACTCCTTCGATGTCCCTGGTTGCACTCTTCCTTGCAAGGTCCCATGACACCATCTGGGTGGCCGTCTGAGGCCACTCCTTCTCTTCCCCCGGGATGTGCTAGCTGAACCGTGCTTTCCTGGGTCTGCCCGTTTCCACGTGCCATGATCCAGAGAAAAAGAAAGTAGGCCCGGGGTGCAGTGCCCAGAAAATTCTGCCAACTGCCTTTGCCCCCTTTCTTCACTGCCCAGCTCCTGTGACCCAACACTCTTCCCCTGTAGGGCCAGTGCCTCCAGGCTTTTTGTAAACTGTGCCCGCTTTGCGATGCACTTACCCTACCTCTATGTCCTCCTCTTCTGCCTCACTCAACTCCAGCATGGCAGGCACAATTGCAGATGCTCTGCTGCGTCATCTGAGCGACGCCCACCGGTAGACGCTCCTGTGACCGGCCATACTCTGCCCCTATGCCGGATTCAGCACCCCCCGGTTAGGACCCCTGCCCGGGGGACTTATCCCTGCTGTCCTCATCTGACTCACCAGTCCTAAATAACTCTGGGCTAGCCCCACTCAACTCCACCCCCTAACCGATGCACTGGTGTCCAGGCCCCTCCCCCACTCATCTTCCTCAAGGTCCCATGTCCCCACGAAGGTCACCACTTCGGTGGCACCCTCTATTGTCTGGCTCAACCCCACACCCTGCGTCTGCTGACTGAGGCCCCCCCCTCGAATACCCTCCACTCCTTCCTGCCTCTGACTCTCTGCCCACCTTCTTCAAGCTCCTAACCTCTGTTCTGTTGAGGCCCCCCCCTCCTTTCCTGAGCTACATTCTGTACTGAATGTAGCCCAAGCAGGCCCAGTTAGCTAGACTGTGCCTGCCTTTTCCCCAATTCCCCCCCGGGGACAGACCTCCCTCCGCTCCCCTGTCCCCCAAAGTCCTATTACAACTTGCAGTATGAGACAGGGTGTATGCTGCTGCAGAGACAACGTTGCGTTTACTGTAGGAACCCTTTCTGGGAACTATTTGAACTCGTCCTCATGAAGCTTTGAGGACATCACACGTTCTTGAACCTTGATGAACCAAAGATTACAAGAGAATAAGGAAGCACTTGAAGATTAAGCTAAACTAAAAGTGCACATTGTAAACAGTGCAAATACCGCTGGAGGGTCTGACATCCATCCCCGGAGATGCTGAGGCAAGGCAGCTGCTTCGCTCGGAGGCGCGCCTAAACTCTGAGCCGGCCATGTAAACTGACAGCCGTGGTCGGGCTCATCGTGCTTTCTATGTCAGCAGAGGTTGAATGTATTTCTGTCAGCTGAGCCCCTGTGGTCTGGGCATACTGAGTGAGCATCCCTACTTGCACTCCTTACCTGCTTGGCATTGCTAGTGAGGAACGTTTGTTTCAAATGCTTTGCTAATTTAATGTATTTTGAACAGTAACACTTGCCAGTGACGCCAGAGAATGCTGTTGGTGTTCCCACTCAGGAAAGGTATTTACTCCTCCCTGGCCTGAAGTACATTTTCATCCTTTTTCATGGCGGGAAGAGATCAGAGGGTAGTTTGTGAATGCTCACAAAAGTGTAAGATTGTCGGGATGCAGATTCAAGACATCCCAGCCCTGGCACATTCACTCTCCACCCACTATCCTCCCTTGGGAGCAGATTTGCTCACGAAAATCTAACTTCAATATTGGAGCGTTTCCAAGGAGCTTTACTCCCCGCATACACGTGCACACATTTTGGAATGAGGCCCTGGGTCTCAGTGTGGTGTGGCTAGCAGCAGCATGCACTTGAGCATCTGTCAATTACTATTTTGTTCTAAGATTCATACATGACATGTCTTTTGTGTCTTTCAAGGTCTATTTAAGACAGGTGTGTGACTGCATGCACATTCTGTTATCATCGTATTTACTGCACGTAGGGTAAGTTAGCATGGCAATCTCAGCTACAGCGTTTCTGATTTTTGTTTCCCTATTCCTCGAGGCTAGTAGTGCTAATTTTGGGTTGCAAATCAAATAGCAGGATTACTTCCACTTTAAAGTTCTCATTTTCGCACTTCTCAGCGTTTTCAGAGAAGTGCAAAACAAGAAGTGACTCTTCTGTGTTGCAATCCCTCAATTGCAACTTGTCATGCCTGTAAGCTACTTACGTGTTTAAAAGTAGGATGGGTCAGTGAGATAAGCGGTCCCTGCCGATTTTACCTGTAGTAAGTGACAGTCACATGTCACTAGCCGGCAAGGGTAGCTCAGCCTGCCATCCTTCTAAGGTCGGTGCATAAAGACTACCATAGTGCTAATAGTGGCACTCGATACATACAGTGCTTAGAAGCTTCAAACAGCAATATGAACCACCATATTAAAAGTGAGTCATTATTGCACTACACTCTTGCACACACTTGGTGTAGAATCACAAAACAGTCTGAACAGGTTGTAATGCAAGCGTAGCCCCTCGTAATAACTCTGCAAGAGGTGGGAGAGGCTGGACTTTTTATCAAGCACACGAAACAACTGGACTCAGCAAGCATTTCCATTTGCTATTTTTTTTCTATATGCAGTTTTTATCGCGCAGACTTGACCTGAGGAGTATCAGGAGTATCGGGGTGCCTGACATGAGAACAGTTTCAAAACAAAAACACTTTCAATTTCCTGTGTTTTGCCTCAGAGAAAATTGAAGTTGTGGGTACAAGTTACAATCAAGGAAGAACAATTTGTTTGAGGAAATTTGAGAATGAGTGGAGTTTGAGGCCGTTCAAACATCTCTAGGCTTGTGTGCCCATCACCTTTTTATTTGCATTCATTAGAGCTTACCATGGAGTCAGTGATGTAAATTACTGCCTTATTCTGATTTCTACACTTCATTTGTGTCAGAAATATCACCTTGAGGTAAAAACCCTGTTGGCTTTTGCCTGGAGCGATTTTACCTCCCCATTCCAAGTTTCGCATGTCAGAATGAGGAATAACGTGTGGATGCAATTTTACTTCAACTTATAACGTTATATTTTTACCATTACTGACATGTAAAATTCAGAGCTAGAAGAAAAATACAAGGCCTGGGAGAAATTTTTATTACACCGGAGTAATCAGAATGATTTCAGTAATTATATATTACTCTTGTGATGCAAAATGACAGTAATTACGCGATTGGACAACTTGAGTAATGAAGAGTAATTTGGGGCAAATATCCCACCATCAGGAACAATAAAATAAGCGCCAGATGTATCAAGAATTGCTTTAGCGATTCTTAAATAGCGAATTTAACGATTCGCTATTTTAGAATTCCAAAATGCAATGTATGTAGGATTTGCTATTTTTTTTAGCGAATCCTTACTATTCCCTATTACAAATCGCAATTTGCGATTAACAAATAGGTAATTGCAAATTGCGACTGCAATTACTAGGGTGCCAGGGGGACATAAGGCCCCCCTCAGGCACCCCCAACAAAGGTAAGTGTGCACATGTGGCGCATACACATGCCCTTAGGGCACACATGGCACTTAGAAAAATGCTATTTTTTGCATTTTTCTAAGGATTTGCAAATTACCACCATCTTGAAGTTGGTGGTAATTTGTGATTCCTTAATGCAAAGTTGCATTCTGAGAATGCTTCTTGCATTGCATTTAGGGAATCGCAAATTGCGATTCCCTAACTGCATTCGCAAAATAGGTAATGGCAAAAATTGGGATTACCTATTTTGCGAATGTCTTTTGGGTTGATACATCCCAAAAGGCTTTCTACCGTTCGCAAACGGGCCGATTCGTTTGTGAACGGTAAAACCCTTGAGACATCTGGCCATAAGAGAGAGCAAGTAGCTGCTGGCTACTGCTGTTCATGCTCTGTAGCATTTAATGATATTTTCTCAGTACAAAATTCATCCTCAGTCCTATTTTGGACGTGAGGGTGCATTTAGCACTAAGGAATTAGCGCTACATGCTGTATTATGCGTCTCTCACAATTACGCATAATTATGAGTAATTTTGTGGTAATTACAAGTAATTATGTTAGAGACAATTACTCCAGTTATAGCCAACTCTAAAAAATACCTCCAAGTTACACCTGAAGGCATTTTTGCTGAGTATCATGGGTATAGGCTCAATTTAAGCAGGATTTAGAATCAGAAAACATGAATACATATTGAGCCCAATTTCTAGAACCTCAGTGTGGGCCTTAACCTTTCCATTTTTTTCTTTAAAGCATAGACCAATCTAAATTATTTTAATAAAGTGCTGTACGGCAGCTATATCAAAGACAACAATTATTAACCGTATCATGAACAGCTGCGCTGGGGCAGAGTAGAGCACCTATTATTATGCTCTATAGTGTTTAAAGCTCATACATTTCACTCACAATTACTTCCAGTTAAGACAACACAAGTTAGAGACAGTGATTAGTGATTGCCCTTGTCTGTGTCCAGATGTGGTATCTACTATTCATGCATTAATTTGAGAGAAATTCTGAAATGCACAAATGTGCTTTAAACAGAGAAAACACATGAAAAATGGACTCTGCTCCACTCTGGGCCAATACAGCTGTTCATGACATGTGCTGTAGGTGGGCGCTACAAGAATGCTGGATCTAGCTGATAACAAGATCATAATGATCAGAAATACTGTCAAGTTGCATCGATTGAAGGAAGGCAATTTGAGCAATTCATATCACTTATCAGGCAGAAAGTTTGTATTCTGGGATCTATAGATTATTGTTCTCCTCCAGGAAGTAGAGCATAAGGCTAAATAAAAAGCATTAGTAAGTGGTGGTTGCAGAATTATAATTTTTTTTTTGTGTGAAAATCTTTATTAAGAAAGTTGCACAACATGTTACAATATATGCAGGCGGAAGGTCCACAATCAATAAAGAAGACCACATCTGTTACAAACATTGTAGAGACAACCATGCATAAGCAGACTGGTACATTACGTGGAGAAAAGCTGCGTGGAACGGGGCAGGAAGGACAGGAGAACGCCTGGAAGAGACCAAGTGCTGATGAAAATGGTAGCAAGGAAACGGTAGGGCGTGTGCACTGAGGAGCCACACATCATGAGCCATCCTCGACGGCCGCTGCCATGTGTAAGCGAAGTCGGGGACAGCGATCGAAGGGGGGGCTGAGGAAACGTGGGGTGAATCTCCCTGCAGGACGCTCTGAGCTGGTAATACAGCAGCGTATCCATGGGACCGGAATCAGTAGCACGGGTGAAGAAGGTGTTATCAGGATAGAGGTCCAACACCGTGGCTAGCCCCAGCTGAGTTGCGTGCTTAACCATTCTGGCAGTCTGCAGAGGGGGGAATGTAGGATTGTGTGCAATGGGCATTGCATTAGCGGAGAGCATGCTAGAGCCAGAGTATCGCCTGAGTCCATCCCAGGACTAGCACAAGGTTTCCACTGTGTCTTTTTCGCTGCACAGGGGTTTTACAGGGGCAAAGAGAGCAGTCAGGAGCGGCCAGGGGGCTGCGAGGTCAGCCTCCACCGCCATGTGAGGTTGAAAAGGCATCGGGTGCAACCAGAAGTGGAGGAAGCTGGCTTAGGCTCTGAGGGCACCCAGTCCGCCTCATGATAAGGGCAGTGTGAGAATGTTATATGCGATTGTGGGCTGGCGCCTGGCCCAGACAAGGGTGATTATAAGTGAACAGAGTCTGCGAAAAAAGTGAGCTGTGAGGGGGATGGGGATATTCAAGAATAAGTACAGAAACTTCGGAAGCACCACCATCCTGGCGATGGTGATGCGTCCCGTCAGGGAAAGGAGCAATCGTCGCCAGAGGTGAATCTTGGTCTCCAGCCAGTCCACTGCCCGGCCGAAATTCGCCTTCCAAAGTTCGTCCACATCCCTGCTGAGCCAAATGCCCAGATATCTAGTGGGTCCTGAGTCTAAACAAATGGGTCGTCCAGAGTGAAGGGGACAGTGGCGTCAGTGAGGGGAAAAAGAATGGACTTACCCCAGTTGACCTGGATGTCGAACAGACCCCTGAAGTGCACCACCTCACGGACCAAGGGGCTAAGATTCTCCTGGGGATGGCGGGCATAGAGTGTGACGTCGTCCGCATACATAGAGAAGACCAAGGCATGAGCTGCGAAGCCGAGACCCCTCTGGGTGTGGTGTTGCCAGAGCCTAGCAGCAATGGGCTCCATAGCAATAGCGAATAGCATGGGTGAAAGTGGGCACCCTTGCCTTGTACCCCTTGCGACGGGGATGGGCTCTGTGATTTAACCATTGATCCGAAGGCGAGCAGTGGGGAGAGTGTAAAGAAGCTGGACTTTGCGCAGAAAAACTGGGCTAAAGCCTAAGCGAGGGATTAGGTAAAAGAGGAGTTGCCACTCAAGAGTATCAAAAGCTTTATGGGCATCCAAAAGGGCAGCCACGGCCGGGAGAGTGGGATTAATTATAGTCCGGAGATTATGCAAGATGGCGCGGCCTGGGATGAAGCCGGACTGGTCTGGGCACGCTATCAGGGGCATGAGAGGGAGCAGGTGGGAGGCTAGCAATTTGGCGAAGATCTTGTTATACGTGTTGATGAGGGACAGAGGGCGATAGGAATCACGGAGTTCGGGGGCTTGTCCGGCTTCAGGAGGAGCGTTAGTAGGGCCTCGCGGAGCGAAGGAGGAAAATGGCCACTCTCTAAAGATTTGTTGTACATAGCGGCAAGGTGCGGAAAAAGGAGGGGCGCAAAAGTCTTATAGAAGGACGCAGCCAGTCCACCAGAGCCAGGAGCTTTGTCACCTGGTAGGCCATTAATAGCAGCCAGAATCTCCTCTTTGGAGAAAGGCTCATCTAGGTATTCCCGGTGGCTGTTACCCTGCCAGAGAAGCTGAAGAGTATCGAAGTATTGATCCAGGATTTCGTGCGGAGGCACAACTCCAGCGGTGTAGAGTTGAGAGTAGAAGACGGTGAATCTGGCCTCCATCTCCTTGGGAGAGGTCGTTCTCTCCGTGCCTCCATCGTGGAGCGCGGCGATATAGGAGGCTGCGTGATGCTGCCGTAGGAGATTGGCAAGAGTCCTGAGGTTGCAAGGAGTCCAGAGCCTTGATCTCCCCCTCCAATCGTTCAAGAGCACCACGAATAGAGCGCAGGACGCCAGATTGCTTATAGATGCATTCGCCCCGGATCACTGCCATAAAACCCTCCCAGAGCGTAGAGGGAAAATGGACGGAGCCTGCATTAAGGTCAAAATAATTTGTGATTGCCGTTTGGATCTCGTCGCAAAATACCGAATCCCGGAGCCCATTGGGTGGCAACCGGCAGGCAAGCAACGGCCACGGGGAAAGCGGGAGTTGCATACCGAGGCGCACGGGAGCGTGGTCAGAGAGGGTGTGCACCATATTCTGCATGGAGGTGACCCAGGGGTCCAGACATGACCAACAGCCCCGCGAGCCCGTCACACATGTGCCCTCGCGAGCCCTCGGAAGAGTGTGCCACCACACATCGAGCAGAGAATTGTCGGTTAGTATGCAGTGCAGGAGAGAAGTCGCACGTGGGTGCAGAGCATGGGGCCCGGAGCGATCAAGGGTGGCAGTCACCACCCCAAAGCAGAGCAGCAGAGCCCAGGGAGGAAATGTGCTGCCACACCTGCACAAAAAACTCGGGGTCATCGGAATTGGGATCACATATCGCAGCAAGGATTAGAGGGTCATGAGAGTGCCGTGCAGGATAACAAAGCGCCCCCCTGGATCCGCAATAACCTGAGAGGTGTGCCAGGGAAGCCCTCTGCGCATTAGGATGGATACCCCGCGAGAGTAGCTGGAGTAAAAGGAGGAGTGAGTTTTGCCCCAATATTTAAAGAGAAGTCTAGAAGATGTGGCTGGCAGCAGATGGGTCTCCTGAAGGAAACAAATGTCTACCTTATGTCGGATGAGGTGGGTGTGTACTAGGCGAGCTTTACGATGGTTGTTAAGATGCCAGACTTTCCAAGTCCAGAGCGAGGTGTTTGTCATATCGCAGCATCAGAGAAGTGAGTGGGGACAGATGTGCAATGGGAACCATGAGCAATTGAAAATGGATATGCTGTGCAGAATCTAACATAGCAGAAAACATGTTGCGAAAAACATCATGAAACTATACAAATAACCAGCCTTGAGACAGAGGCAACAAGCCCAGTAAATCCTTCCCCGCATCACCCATACCAACCCCCCAATTAGGTTGAGAAGCCAACCCCACCTGCCCAAGGGAACCCCAACTGGGAAGGGGAAGAGTAGAGACATGGTAGGGAATCATCCTGTGGAGTCGTGGTACTGCCCGCTATACACCCCTGCCACAAGGACAGGGTGGCCAAGCCGCAGATGATTGCGGACAGCGATACTAAACAAAGGAGGACGGTAAAGCGCCCACGTGCCGGGCACCTGAGATATAGGGAAGCCAAGATTGGGAGCCAGAGTACAGTGCGAAGGGAGAGGTAAAGGCAGGGCTGTTATGTTAGGAACAGTAGGCTACCTCTCGTCAAGAGATACCCCTGGGCCCAGTGGCCAGCGAACATGAGGGCAGCAAAGGACAGTGGGAGCAAGTGCGGCTACAAGAGTAGGTGACAATCTAGCCAAGGCAAGTAACAACAATTCAGAGAACATGAATAACAAGAATCCAGTAGAGGGGGCAAGTCATTGTCACTCAAATTGCCATCGGTAGCCGCCTTGGAATTGGATGGTGAAGATCAGTGCGGCTTGTCTAGTTTTTTCGCATAGGCCAGCGCCGCCTTCGGCTCCGTGAAGACATGCACATGAGGGGGAGCCTTGTATGACTTGCAGCTTGGCCGGGTTTGCCAAGGAATAGGAGACGTCATGCTTCTGAAGCAGTCGCTTAGCCAGGAGGAACTCGCGGCGGGCAGCCGGCACCGCCATCATGTAATCAGGGTAAAAGGCAAGAGAGTTCCCCTGATGGCGAATTTCACCCTTCTCCCTGGCTGCGCGTAGAACAGCATCACGGTCCCTGAAAATTAGCAATTTAGCAATTATTGGACGAGCAGGCAGGCCGGGAGCGGGCCGAGGACCCAGAGAACTCTCAACGATAAAGGCAGGGGAAAGAACATCGCCATCCAGGTCCCGAATAAGTTGCTCTACAAAGTCTTCTATTTTGGAGATGTTGGAGAATTCGGGCACGCCCGTAATACGGAGGCTGCTCCTACGGGAGAGCCCCTCCAAATCCTCGTTCTTGTTCTTTATCAGTTCTAGAACTTTGTCCATTTGAAGTAGTTTATGGTGATCTTGGGTCGCGACGTCCCCAACATCGGAAACTCTCGCCTCCACATGAGTCAGCTGTGCGTCATGCGAGTCCACCCGGGCTTTGACCGTATCCAGACGAGCGGACAGTTGGTCGAGCGGGTGGCGATGCCAGTTACTGTAGTTTTCACGTCTAGCATGATGGCTTTTAGGTCGTCCTCTCGTGTCGGGCAAACTTCAGTCTGGGCGGCGGGCTCGCCTGTGTCCAAGGCCGCCCCATTTTGTCGTGTTTACCTGCGCTGGTCGAAGGCCAGCTTGGGTTGCTTGGGGTCAGCCTTTCTCATGGCCAGGTCGCAGTCCCCACACAGGCGCATCGCCGGAACCGCCAAGGATCTGGTGGTGGAGAAGCAGCATAGAGTGAGGCAACAGCCAGCGAGAAGGATTTTGGCGATGGGCGGCATCTTGGACGGTGCGACAGGCACAGATCCAGAGCGAGAGGCTGAAGCAGGAAGGGCGCCGACCAGGAGATACAGGTCAGCAAGGTCGGACCATTATAGGAAGGCAGCGGCTGACCAGACCCCAATGCAGTCCTGCAGATCTGGGTAGGAGGCGATGAGGTGTCGGGCCACGCAGGTGGGGTTGGAGATCGAGTGGGGGGGGCTGTGCCAGCAGCACGCCGGGCGGAGGAGCCAAGTGGGGCCGGAGACAGGAAGGTAAAACGAAAGAGAGGCTGTCTCAAGTCGTAGGTCAGCAAGGATAGGGTCACCCCATAGGCCAACATCAAAAGGACACCCGGTTGCACCACTGAAATATGCATGTGTGCACATGTGGCACACATACATGCCCTAAGGGCATGTATGTGCGCCATATGGCACTTTGAAGAATGCATTAAAGTGCCTTTTTCTAAGAAATCGCAAATTACCACCAACTTGAAATTGGTGGTAATTTGCGATTTCTTAAGGGCAAATCGCAATTTGTGGCATTTCCCAGAATTGCATTTAAGGAATCGCAATTTGCGATTCCTTAAATGCAATCACAAAATAGGGAATCGTAAAATTTGTGGATTCCCTATTTTGCGATGGCCTTTTGGGATGATACATCCCAAAAGGCTCTTTCCCATTCGCAAACGGGCCGATCCGGAGAATCGGCCCATTTGCGAACGGGAATAAGGCTTGATACATATGGCCCTTAGTGCTCCTGGCCAAATTATGGTGTTGGAGAGTGCATTCTCCACTCATATTACAGTAATTTCCATACTGGAAAGATTTGTAATTGAGAAATCTTGGGCCTGATGTATGAAATATCAATTTGTTAAAAGTGGTTGCAAATTGTGCACCAACTTTTTGCGAATAGGATAGTATTTTGCAAACGGACCTTTGTAGAAATGGGTCAAATGGTAGGTTGGGAATTGCAACTCACTGTGATTGAATACCACCACAGGAATGGTGGTCTGCTGAGGTCAGCAGACCACCATGTCTGCGATCGCATCTTAATAACGAAAACTTTAAATGCAAGAGGTTTTCCTGAAAGGAAACGGTTCTGCATTTAAAAAGAAAAGTTTATTATTTGTTTAAAGTTTTTTTCTGAGAATTGGAAGTGATCAAATACCACCTACTCACCAACAAACCTTTTTTTACACTCACAAAGAGGAAAGTTTTCAGGGGGAACACTTCCCTTTTGCAAATATATGATGGAGCACTGGACCCTAAAACACAATCTCTTTATGTTTTCCCTATTGATCATATTGACCTTTGATAGCTGACGACAAGCATTGAAGAATCTCTCATGCACCCTTGAAATGCTGGGGACATTCCCATAGTCAAATTAGGAGCCTTTTAAATGATGAGGATGGGGAAGCTTTACACCGACACAGGAGTGCTCAATGACCTAAGCACACCAAAGCAGTTTTAAAAAGATTCCAGTTTTCCTCTAAGTGCTCTATTTGAAACTATTATGACTCTGATTTGTGAAAATTTGAGAGATCAGCAGGGGGTGCTCAGTGGACTTTCTAGTAGGGAGATGACACAAGTATCACTCAATATATTGGGAAGCACTCAAAACAATACCAATAGATAAATGCAGTTAGAAGTGTATCAGTCACTAGTAAGGTCGAATGATACAATTTACAATAGAATCTTCTGTGGAAACCTATTGTTTACTAGCATTAATTAGGGTGTCCTCGCTTCATCAAATTAAGATGACATGGCAATAAACGAGCAGCCATTACTCGTGTGCTTTAGTTTTCGGAAACGTTCTGGTACTTCCATTATGCCAAAAAAAATAAAAAAAATGTGCATGATCTCTTCGGGGATGATTTGAATATTTTGAAGAAAGAAATGGGTGGTGAAGTTGTGCTATGCTTCAGTGTGCAGGATCTCATTAATAATATGCTAAAACTATTTCGGGGGGAAGCATGGAGTGAGTTATTTCTCTGAAATCTTCTCAATCTTTTATGATACTTCATGTAACAGTAAAAAATGTAAATGCTTTCCAATTTATAATTCGCTCTCAATTTATATTAAAGAGAGTTCTTGGTCTATTGCTTTTGTGGAGGATCAGCCCTTTTTTTGTATTTATCTTCTATTATCCAGAATTGTTTTTTGGTATGTGATTCTCCAGGAGGCCTCCATCAAGTCTTTTATATTGTAAAAGCAGTTATTTGGCTTGCCAAGAGCGAAAGGGGAGATCTTGTTTGATTGGTCATGGGAGGGAGTCTCGTCTCCACTAGTCTTAGGCTGAAGAGTGTCAGCAGTGGGATATTGGCCCATATATGCAACTACTTGCCTTGGAAATAGACCATGAGTGGTGGTTTATTTTCCGCTATGTCAAAGACATCCAACAAACTAAATTAAATCAGAACTGCCAGCCACCCTGCATCTCTAGCCCAGTGAAGACCGACCTTTATGCTGAGGAATGCAGGTCCCTTCCTGTGCCTGCATAGAAAACAATTCTGTTGGTAGGTTTGGTCTCTTTGCCTTCTTATGTGCTCCTTATGCTGTTAGGAGGTTAAAGTTGATATATCTTTCTTGATGTGCTAGATAGTAGTGGTTCGTGGGAGTGTGGTTCACTCAACAGAGGTGTGTTTTTCTGTTTCAATCAGGAATGATTGTTGCTAACTTCAGAGTGGAAGACGCCACTCTCTTTTTGAAAGTTCCCTTAATTAGCACAGCTGCAGCAGTTCATACGGCCAGCTTGACCAGCACTAAGGCAGGGCAGTTTTCTAAATGTAATGAGGAGTATTTTATCTTTGCCAGCAGTGCCCTTAAGAAGAGTGGATGACAGCAGCGTGGAAGGGTTGAACAGAAGAGGATAGCAACTGTGGTGCAGTACCTGGGAAGACGAAGAGAGAAAGTTAGAGGGAGAAGTGTTAATGAACTGATGGGTCAAGAATTAAAAAGAGAAAAAGGACCGTGGGAGGGGAAGAAGGAACAAAAACAGGAAATGGAGGACTCCGTGGTCAGTATCTCTACAAAAGAAAAACGAAGAGAATGTCAAAAGAGAGGACACCAAGAAAGATGAGCATTCTGACAAGCAGGAACTTGTCAAAGGAGGTGAGTATGCCTACATTCAGGGGACACCAAGGGAGCGGAATATGAAAGTGCAAAGATGGCAAAAGAGAGGAAAACACTGAGGAAAAGGACGATTCCTACTGCTAATTACATCAACACAAAAAATGTCAGATTAATTCGGACAGCTAAGAAAAATCAGGAGACTGGGGGTTCCTTCAGACCCACCAGGACGCCAATGTGTGGGTAGTGGGCAGACAAGTGACAGTAGGAGAAACACAGTAGGTAGAAAGTGGAGGGTCCTTTACCGAAAGGTTTATTTTTCCTTTAGTGTTTGTGAATTTTTCTTTCCCAAGTAGGGGAGAAAAACAGAATCTCACCAGGCCAAACTAATTCTTTAAAAAAATCATTACTAAGAAGAATTGAGGTGAACATTCTTTGAGGCAATCTGAAATTTAACTCCTAAGACGAAACATTTGAGCATTTGGTTGGTTGACTCTCCTCTAAAGTCAAATCAAAAAAGGCATTTTTCTGTTGAGGATTCAGGATACTAGAATCCGTTTTTATTGGGGATTGGTGATCCTTGGTTTGAGGTTACTTATACCACAAGAATTAGAAGAATTCAATATCATAACTTGGAAGAAATATAGGTAAAGATTTGGCATGTGATAACAAAGATAATACTAAAGGTTTTACAGAAGGAAATTTATATACATTATTTCGAAATACTTACTTATGCTTTTTTGGGGTACCAGAGACTCCTAGTGGGCCAACAAAGGAACCTGGAAGAGTAAATATGATGTTGAAATGAAATACAAGAGCCTAAGGGATGTTTGAATTTCTAAATCCTGAAGAAAAGAATATTAGGACCTCAGATCACAGTTAGATTTTTTCCTAACCTTTATCACCCACCTACCAAGCTAATTACTGACAACTGGTGTTAGAAATTGGATCAAAGTATACAATATTTGGCAAATGGCCAACACTGTCTACAGATGGCCATAGAATAGTTTATCAAACATCATAACAGGAGAGAACTCATTTACAGCAAAGTTTATATAATCAAAATGAGACAAAGATATAAAATTCACCAGGACAGGACAATGCCACAGTTAAATTGGCCGGCATTGTTCCTAATATTATGGTACATTCAAATGTCTTATCTTCTGTTTGACAAAAATATACTCTATAGGAAGATTCAACATATTTATTTCCAAACTTTTGAAGAGTTGTGAAAAATGTGGGATAGCTGTCAAAATATTGTCCCCCTTTAAGCCAGAGAACTGCAGGCAGCTTAACGGGCAGCACACCCTGAAAGGAATACCCCATATGGAGAAATTAAACAGACCATCCTAGAACAATAGGGACTAGATTTGGTAAGCCATCACATTAAATTCAGAAAGAATAAATTTATTTTTACAATTTGTGGAGGGACCGGAGGGGCCCTGTATTACTGAATAAAAAGTTTGGGAGGTGTATGTTTTTTTCTGGAGACCAATACTAATCAACAAATCATTAACACAATTTATTTGGCACCGTTTTTAGACCTCTGTCACAAACAAGCAGAAATGGGTACAACAATACCCTGATGCTATTCACCAATTGGGCCCATACAAACCATTGAAAAAAAGACTCGGAAAATAAATCCAAAGGAGAAGAAAGAAAGGAAAACGTATAGTGGAAAAAAGAATTGTAAAAGAAGAAACGGAAACGGTTGAAGCATCTCACAAAAGAGGTGGATCTCCTATATATATCCCTGGAAGCCCACAGTGTTTTGACTGTGGGGAATAAGAATTAACTGTGCACATTTGGATGAGAAAGGATACCCCGGAGCAAAGATAACCCTGCACATGTGCATATCAAATGTAGAAGCAGTCGCATGAGTATTCCCATAATTACAGAAACCTTTACATTAGGAACATATAAGTCCAATTTTGAGCAAGACTCACTGGACTTGATGGAAAAGGAAAGAAACTGGTTACGCAAGGCACCCTATTTACAAATAGGCATCCCTAGTATTACTGCAAAACTCAGGAACACACAAAGGGAAAGAAGGAAAGATAAAAGGATTTTTTTTTTTGTTTTTTTGTTTTTTTATTGAAATTCTTGTGTCAGAGTTACAATTTAACAATAACATAAGTTGGCAGACAGAGAAAAAAGATTAAAATGGCATAAAGAAAAGAAAAAAAAAAGAAAAAAAAGGGAAAATAATAATAATTTGCATAAGTTGGCAAGCAAGAAATTAGAAATACAGAGTAACATAAAAAAAAATGTTTTACAAAATGCACAACTCGACCATTAGTCAAAGTAAAGACTCCAAATTCTATTGAATTTCATAATCCCACCTATTCGCTGTGCATATCGCATTTCAGTCTTTCTAACATTCCTAATTTTTTGGAGCCAGGCATTAAAAAGGGGGACTTGGGTTGACTTCCAGTTCTGCAGCACCAATGACCTGCCACTGCCATTGCAATGAATAATAGTTTGCCCATCTGTTCTGTCAAGCCAAGATCGGAATCGTATCCATACAATATTAATTTAGCATTATAAGTAATCAGAATCCCGCAATACTTTTGCAAATATTCGAATATTTCATTCCAGAAAGGCATAATTTTAACACAGTAAGGTATAGTGTGGGACCAGTTTGCGGGAGTATATTGCTGACATCTAAAACAGGTGGCAGTGGTATTAGTGAACATTTTAGCAATGGCAGCAGGAGTACGATACAGGAGCCATTTACTGAAGAATAGCATTCTTCTCCAATTAGATCCTCGAAGAACACTAAAATTCAGTTTATTAATACTTTTCCAGGTATTAATGGTAAGTACGTGATTCTCCTGTTCTTGCCATTTTTTAATTGCTTTTTGGCTAAGATCATCCTCAATATATTGTGCTAAAAAGCGTTTCCATACCCCTGGCTTCCGTGTCCTACAAGTCGTAGCCAAATCATCCCATAGCTGATTGGAGGAACAAATGCTTACTGGCTCCACTTGTACCAACGTTTTAAAGATTGAAACATACGAGCCAAGTAACATGAAATTCCCTGGAATAATAAGTTGCATCTCTCCAGGTAGCAGCCATATCCCCTCCCTTAAGAAATCTGACAAAGAATGAAATCCCAGACGCGCTTATTGTAGTGCGATGTCAACTCCAATTTTCATTCCCAAAAAAAGGAGAGCATTTCTTAAGGGGGTTCTAATATTATATTGCGGGAGATAATATCTTTTAAGAAAGACATCACGACGCTTGAAAAACCAAAGCATCGTCTTGTATCGAGTAAGTTTCGGTAATTTGGGAATATGTAGCGGAGAAGGGATCTGAACCTCATGGCAAATTCTGTCAAAGAAAAAATTAATAAACACAGTTGGGGTCTGCATTCCAGATTTGAACCGCTCTAAATATTGGGCAAAATATGCACTATAGTATTCTTTAACATTAGGTACGGCTAAACCTCCCAATTCCGTATCGGCGTAAAGAATCCGCATTGCTATCCTAGGACTTTTTTTTGCCCATATAAAACCTGAAAACAGTGATTGCACTTTTGAGAAAAAGCCACTGGGCAAAAAACAGGGAATAGCAGAAAATAAAAAATTAAATAACGGAAGAATAGACATTTTTATGAGTGCCACCCGCCCCAGAATAGAAAATGGCAGCAAGTCCCATCGACTAAATAAGGATTGAACCTTGCGTAGAAGAGGGTCAAAATTCAACCTAACTAAATCGGAAACCGAAACAGAATACATAACTCCTAAATACCTCTTCGGTCTTGAATTAATACAGCCGAGTAAATCAGTATGTAGCTCAACCTCAACCCCACCACAAACTAATATTTCAGTTTTTTTTTTATTAATTCGGTAGCCACCCAGATGTTCGAATTCTTCAAAAAGCTGAAGAGCGGCAGTTTGAGATTGAATATCCGACTTAATCAGTAGCAAAATATCATCGGCATATAGTTTGATTTTTGCCATAGAAGGAATAGGAGGAGAGATATTTGCGGATTCACGAATAGCTGTGGCTAATGGTTCAATGAAGAATGCAAAGAGAATAGGGGACAAGGGGCAGCCTTGACTGGTGCCCCGTTGAACCGATACTTTACCAACCATAACTGAATTAATAACTATATTGGCTTTGGCACCCGTGTACAAATTCTGAATTAAACTAATGATCTGTGGAGGAATTCCAAAGTGCTTTAAAATAACAAATAAAGTTGTCCATACCACCAAATCAAAAGCTTTTTCCGCGTCTAATAATAGAATTAAAGCAGATATTTTGTTTGTCTGAAAATAGTCTAAAGCCTCAGTAAGAAAATGTGTATTAGTAGCTAATTGTCGGCCTGCCACGAAGCCATTCTGATCCAGGTGAATAAGATCCTTAGCAGTATGATTAAAACGTATTGATAATAATTTAGTAAGGATCTTATAATCAGTATTGAGTAATGTGATTGGCCTATATGAGTTGGGATCTTTGGGATCTTTACCTTTTTGGAGAAAACTAACAACTGTGCCCTCCCCGAAAGAATCTGGAACTTGCCCACCCATTAACATATAATTGACTAATTGTAATAATAAATCAGCAAAGGCACAAAAGAAAACCTTAAAAAATTCAGCGGGAAGGCCATCCGGGCCACAGGCCTTGCCAATTGGGAGGTTCTTTACCACTAATTCCAGCTCTGACTTTGAGAATAAGCGCATCATTGCTCCACTGTCTGCTTGGGATAGGGAGGGAATATCATATCTCGCCAAAAAATTAAAGAGCCTAGAATGGTCTATTTCCTGATGATGACTATATGTCTGTTTATAGTGAGAGAGCATTATAGTACCAATGACATCGGGCTGTGATGTGTCTATCAAGGTGGTAGGAGACTTCAAAGTACGAATTGAATTTGCAGCGGCTTGCTCCTTAGCCTGCCACGCAAGGAGTTTGCCTGAAAAATGACTCTCCTCGTAACTCCTTTGAGATTGTATAGGAAATTGCTGTTCACTCTGTGTAGCAAAAAGCGTGCTAAGTTCGCGTTTGGCCTCGTTTAATTTTTTTTGCGAGAGACTAGAAAAATTAGATTGTCGAAGCCGAGTTAGTGAGCAAATTCTTTGATAGAGTAAAGTCCTAGTTTGTTTTATAATACGCCATTCTTCTGCGTCTTTACCGATGATGATACCACGAATAAAGGCTTTTAGTGAGTCCCAAATGATATGTAGTGGAGCCGTGTATAGATTACGAGCAATGAAATCATCAATTTCCGATTTTCAAAAGGAAACCCAATTACTATCTTGTAGGTGCATTTTATTAAATATCCATCTCTTGGAGGGTCTAATTTCTTCACCTACTTTAAACTCGATTACCAGCATTGCGTGATCCGAAAAGCCATTATGCAAACATTTCTGATATAAAAATTTTAATGAACTAGAGGCCCAAAAAAAATCAATACGAGAGGAGGATCTATGTCTTCCCGACCAATAAGTAAATTCTTGTTTATGAGGAAATTTTAATCGCCATGGATCACAGAGATCGAGTAAGGCGGAGTTCTTCATAATAGACCTTAATGACTTTGGTTTAGATTATTTCTTTAAATAACCAGTAGAATCTAGTTTTATATCAATAAGAATATTAAAATCCCCGCCTATAACTATATCTCCTCTAACCAATAGTAGTGATTGAAATAACTCCTCGTAGATGGGGGCACGATCTTCCACTGGGGCATAATAGCTAACAAAGGTAATCGGCCTATTCCTGTCTTTTATTACGCAAGTAGCCCAACACCACCGCCCTGCTCCTCCATCTTCAAACTGAATAATTTCTGCACCTAAATTACGATTAATAAAAAGCGCAACTCCCCGTTGAGATTTTTGAGCACATGAGAACCCACGATATGAAGACCAATTTTTAAACATGGAAAAAGAGTTGATTTTATCCACGGAAATATGAGTTTCTTGCAGCATCACCACTGCTGGGCGCTCTGTTTTAATCCAAAGCTCGATATAGTGCGCATTTTTTTTTTATTATTCAATCCATTAACATTGAAAGAAATAACTCTAACCCCTCCAATAGACATTAATTATTAAGAGTAACTTCTTGCTAACATATTTTTCAGCACAAACCACAACAATTTCCATTTTCCATTTTTGCCCCCACCACCCCTGCCCCACCCAGGTGCTCTCCCCTCCACCCAAGTGCTAGCCCCCCTAACCCTAGTCCCGTGGCCCTGTACTACACCTATATCTCCCTCCC
Source organism: Triturus cristatus (assembly GCF_964204655.1). Lineage (NCBI taxonomy): Eukaryota > Metazoa > Chordata > Amphibia > Caudata > Salamandridae > Triturus > Triturus cristatus. The sequence continues at coordinate 433,605,634 of NC_140581.1, read as the reverse complement.
ACGCTGGCCACATGGCACTAACCCCTCTCATAAGGGCACCTTGGTGGTGCGCCCTGTTCCCCATGACCCCTAGTACCCACCCGCACCCCCCCTCCCCCAATGCACAGAGAAAGGAGAAAAAGAAGTAAAAGAAGAAAAGAAAGGAAAGGAAAATCTTCAGTAGCCATTAAAGCAAATCAGATCGCAATCCAGCATTAGCCTAGCCCTGGACCAACTTATCAAGCATCTCACGTGCCTCATCAACATCAGTAAACAGGTAAAATTTACCCTTAATCAGAACTTTTAACTTTGATTGCTGTGCAATCGATGCTTGAGCACCTTTATCCTTAAATAGCTGGAGAATCTTTACAAAGTCTTTTCTCCGTCTAGCAGCAGCAGCTGACATGTCAGAGACAATCCGACACTTGGTAGTAGGATTGACGTGAAATTGTCTTTGCTTGAAGGCCTGAGATAGGATCATTTCTTTAACCCGAACATCTGCAAAATTGACAATAATAGTTCGAGAAAACGGAGAGTTGGGGAATGGACGAGCTGGAACTCGATGCGCCCTAGTGATTGTTAAGTCACCCTTAAACTCAGGAACAACCTCTCGAGACAAAAAAGAAGAGATCCATTTCATCATATCCGAACCTGCGACATTCTCAATATTCTCCGGTACACCAACTATTCGAAGATTTGACCTTCTGTTATAATTTTCTAACTCGTCCAGCTTGGATTCGAAAGCTTTTGAAAATTTAGAAGCAGTGGTGATTTCTTCCTGCATAATCGTCAGATTGTCCTCCACCCTGGAAATTCTGGTCTCAGACTCAAGCAATCGATTTGAGAATGAAGCCATCGAGTCTTCAATTTTGTCCAGACGCTTACATATTGCTTCCATTTCCATCTTTTGAGATTGCTTCATCTCTCGGATTTCTTGCAGAATCAAATTCAACATATCCTTAACTGAGATCTGAAAATCCCCAGTAGTCTCGGTGTCAATCCCCATGATCGAGCTCTGAGGCAAGGTAACTCCACTGGAGACAATCGTAGAAGTACAACTGGGGAGAGTGAAGAAATCTTTATCACTGAGAGATCTGGATCTTGGGTTTAAGGGCGGAAGGTCTGTTAAGCTTGGACCACCAATTGAAGAAGAGTTTTCGATGGAGGGAATGATGATTGGAGAAGTAAAGAGGGTTGAACCCCCTGATAGCGCAACACGGGTACCAGCAGTATTAGTAGGGACAGATATTGCTCCTTTTCGCTGAAATAACGGGAATTGTTTAGAAGCCTTAAGAGCAGAGACTGATGTAAGGTCCTTAGACACCTGTGAATCGAGTAAGGCCACTGAATTAGAACTCGGAGTTGTCTCAGATACTTTGGCTTCTGAGCCCAGTAGAGGCATATCCATTCCCTCCAGAGATGGCACCATTACCTCCTTTACCACATTGACAGCGGATTCGCAAGGATTGTGGAGATGAACCTGAGTCGGACTGGTGCCCAGGAGGCCGTCCTCACCTTCTCCGGAACTCTCAGAATTTTCAACAGAGGAGGTTTCGCTCTCCGCGACTGACCCAGCCCGCCTGGCCCTTTCGGAGTGTTCCTTTAATTGCTGGCGTCGTATTTTAGCCTTAGCCCTGGCCGTCAATTGCTTGCCCATTATTGAGACCGGTGACAACGTGATATCTCTTCAGCCTCCAATATAGCTGACAGAAATACTACAAGTCGTAATAGAAGCAAACCCAATCTAACAAAGATTGCTAGAACCGAGAGTTTAGCCCACACAGCGGCTGCAGCACAAGTTATTAGGCTGCGACAGCGGGGAAAACAGCTCAAATCGACTGGATTGACACCTCGCTCTGTCCGAGTAATAAGGTACGTAGGGAAAGTCAGCAATCAGCGCTTAAATCCCTGCTGTAGGAATGACTCCACATTTCCGTTTCCACAATCCATCACACAATGAATGCTGGGACTTGTAGTCTAAACATGCCGCCCATGCTTCAGCTATGACAAGCGACTGCAAAAGCCAATACCAATCTTCATGAAGAGGTGAATACAATGCTGAAAAAAACCTGCCACAGCGGCGGAGGCAGAGGAAATCTCTTACCAAAGTCAGTGAAAGTAACAGCATCAACAGCACTCCCTGAAAGAAGTATGAGCCTCAGCGTTATTATGAGAGGCAGACCATCACGCCGATAGCTTCTGCGCAGAGACGAACTTCAGAGCAACTTCACTGCTGATTACAAGGGAACGGAACCAACGCAGAAATTCTCCTTAGAATAGCACAGGCCTCAACGTTGAGAGGAAAGAGAAAACACTCTGACCGCCGCCGCTGCTGCAAACGCCGCCATCCGCCATCAGCCGCATGAAGGGAGAGGGAGGGGCAAGGGAACCAGGTGCAGGTGCTACGTGGACGCGTGGAACTCCACCGTAGCGAGATCAACGCCTCATTAAATCGACTGTTGTAAAATGTACCCATCAAAGATAAAAGGAATTGAACCCAAATATATAGTTTGGCAAATTAACTGTCCATGTTAGATTTAGTAGTAGATTGGAAATGGAAATTTTCGAGCTGCCCAGCATGATGGCCCCACTATAAGACATGCATTAGAGAGGGCCAAGGAAGAACAAGATCCAGTCAGGTCAGCCCTTACTTTTTTAAGAATACATTATTATGTAGACAATTACCCAGAACAGGACAGACTCAACTCAAGGTTCGTAAATCCTTCCAAGGACAGGTATCATACTTCGCACACTTTCATACAAGGGGAACACTTAGGAAGGTAAAAGACTGAAAATGCTATATTAGAAAGATTTTCCTGGCCTCAAATATTTGTCCACATCAAACAATATTTTAAAGAGTATTTCATATGTCAACAGACTAATTGTCTTCTTCCATTCTTTCCTTCTTCAAATGATTTATTCTTTGGTTCTTATTTTTATCTTTCTTTCCTACTTTATATTATCTTTCTTTCAATCTTTCCATTATTGTTTCAGTCTTTCTTTATATCTTTTTATTGTTAATTCTTCTTTAAATCTTTTTTATTGCTTATCCTTCCGTCCTTCCTGTTCTATGTATTTCAATCATTCTTTCTTTCTTATTGCTTCCCTTGTTAAATCCCTTTTATTGTACTCTTCTTTCCTTCTTTTCTTTTTCCTTTTTTCCAGCTCCATTACTTTTTCCATATTTCTTTTCATCCTTACTTTATTCAGTTTCATTTTCCTTCTTCCCATCTTTTGCCTCTTCTTCTATTTTTCTCTTTTATTTCCTTTCTTGCTCTTCTACTTAATTTCTTGTTTCCTTCTTCCTTCCCCTTTCTTTGTTTCCTTTGTTCTCTTTCTTCCTTTCTTTGTTCCCGCTTTCAACTTTTCTTTTGTTTCCTTTTTCTATCCTGCTTCTTTGAGTTCCATTTTTCTTTCTTTCTTAGCATTCTTCTTTCCTTCCTTTTTTCACACTCTATTTGCTTCTCATATATTTTTCTTTGCCATTTTCATACTTTAGCTTTCTTTGCCACATGCTTGGTCCTAGTGATTGTGTTTTTGGCTCCTTTGGCGCTCCTTGGCTGCTACCCCACAGCTGTGCCATAGTATCTTTTTCCTGCAGTATTTATTAGTTGTGCATCACTGATCAACAGTGCAGCAAGAAAATAGAGTGGTGGTTCAAATTCTGCAGGAGGCCTCCTCGACACATTAGTGTTGATGGAAGTGGTAATGGCTTCATCAGAGTGGGAGTAGCCACATATTACATGCAGCATTGTGAGGCTAGGGTGCAGTGTTCACCTACAGAGTCTCTTGCCACTAGCTTTACAGGCACCCTCCAAGCCTGACTTCGGATTTGGCCATCTTAGGCATTTTCTTGTAGGGTCCCTTGAACCCTAAATTTCCTTTCTCATAGAACGCCACATAAAAGGGCTATATTGCCCTTCTATAATAAAAAATATAATAAAATATGATTTATAATGCGCCTGGTTACTCCATCAGGAGTGTCCCTGCGCTATGAATGCTAATTCCAGTACTGACCCTTAAAAACTGGCAGAACAGGCCCTAAAGTTGCCTAATGAACCAGGTCTTAAGTTTCTTTCGAAAAACTGATTCAGACCCTTCCTGTCTTAGATCTAAAGGCATGGTATTCCACAGTTTGGGGGCCAAATATACAAAGAAACACCTGCACGTACGGGCTTTTTTCCCCCTGGGAATGACAATGAGCGAGGTCCCAGTAGATCTGAGGCTTTTTCTAGGTCGATAGGACTTTACCAGGGGATTTAACTATCTGGATCCCTTCCCATTCATGATTTTGTGGCAGAGACACATCGCTCTAAAGGATGCTGTCTTCCTCACTGGAGCCAGTGTAATTCAGCAAGGATTGAGGACGAGAGGACGAGACGCAGCAACCATGCGGCTGCATTCTGCACTCTCTACACACATATTTATAGCATGATACAAACACACAGTGAAAAACTCAATTGCCTGGGCCCACATTCTCATGCAAATAAAGGAACTGAACTCTTCACACTGAGAAAACACAAATTGTGTGCCTTCACAATGTGAAGTTAAGTAGCGGTTGTACAAGAATCCGGAGCCCCTTTTGGAATAGGACAGTGTTGCAGAAGCACAAAAAGCAGTCAGATACAAATTATGTTTTCCCAGGGCTCTCCCATAATATGTCCCACAGCCTCGGGATCGGGGACCGGGCTTCTGCCTGGCCAGCTCCTGGTATTGTAACTTGGGATGAATAGAGCGCCAGTTCCCACAGGCAGGTTAAATGCTTCCCCTCGGCCCCTCTCTTTTGTCCCTCAATGACCTATGCCTGTTATGTCTACCTACCTTGCTCCAGCTACTGAGAAGGGTCTTTCTTTGTATGGTCCCTGCCAAATTGTGGAATTCCATGTATACTACTCATCTACAATTATTCCTAAAACAGCAATCCTCATGAGTAAATGCTGCAGATAAATGCACACACACATTGAACTCTTCTTGTTTTGTTTCCTCCACAGTGGAGAAATATTTTTAACTTTGGAGAAACCCTTTCACCTGGAGCCCCAAAAGATTTGGATTGCAGGGGGTGCATTTCAAACCGATCCCTACCTGCAAAGTTAATGGTTAGCAATATTCGCTGTACTGCAGCTATAAAGTTCCAACTGTTAGTGTAAATGTCTGTATGTTCTGGTTCTCTGTTTAAGGGTGCATTGAGGAGCTCAAGAGACTTTGTGAGTCTGGTTGTTTTATTGTACAACTGTAGATATATATGCCAATAGACGGGTATCTAGATAGCAAACATATGATCACAGCAAAATGCCCTGGTTTTTGCCATATCTCAAAAAACATCTGATTAAAAGTTTTGAAAGTTCATGTATTGGTTCATACATTTTCTCCAAAGTGTCCCTTAAATACAAAGGAGCCTATTCACCAAACAAACCCTCAAAATGTAAAGATTTGGGCAGATATTTAGAACTGCACCTGAAAATGCTTTTATGTTTTTGGTATTCACCAACATTCCCACAAAAAATGTTTGAGCGTATTACAGGGAGCATCATGAGACCATTCTTCCTGGCTGTGCATAGTTCTGCATGACATAGAAATCCACACAAATGGAAAACAACTTCAAGTGCAAATGCATCTTTGTGTTCTTTCTTTGTCAACATTTTTCCCTGGAGAGAAATATCTTTACTTGGGTGATGTGTTTGCCTTCCCATCTTTAAGGGGAGTTACTCCAGCCTTTGGTAGGATTAAATATCTGCAAACAAAAGGAGATGATGGACGGAGCGCTGAAGCTTTTCAGACACTCACCCCCAGTCACAGATCTGGGTTGAATCCATCATTGTTCTTTAGCTCATTTCGCCACCCTAGGTCAGACACTGCTACAAGCAAATCATTCTTGACCCTGTGCCTCATGTGAACAGTCCAGCCCGAACTGCCAAGCCATATCTTCCCTGGACCGTAAACAAGCATCTTGGGACCAGTTTCGGGCTAATAGCCCTCATCAGCCAGGCTAGCTTGAATCCAGTGGTAAAGTGAGCAAGGGATCCACGTCTGGGCATACCCTGCCAACTTAGGGCGAACAAAGCAAACACAAGGAGATGATGGACGGAGCGCTGAAACTTTTCAGACACTCACCCCCAGTCACAAATCTGAGTTGAATACATCATCGCTCTTTAGCTCACTTCACCACCCTTGTTCAGACACAGCTATATGCAAATCATTCTTGACACTGTGCCTCATGGGAACAGTCCAGCCCGAACTGCCAAGCCATATTTTCCCTGGACCGGAAACAAGCATCCTGGGACTAGTTTCGGGCTAACAGCCCTCATCAGCCAGGCTAGCTTGAATCCAGTGACAAAGTAAGCAAGGGATCCATGCCTGGGCATACCCTGCCGACTTAAGGCGAACAAAGCAAACACAAGGAGATGATGGATGGAGCGCTGAAGCTTTTCAGACACTCACCCCCAGTCACAGATCTGGGTTGAATCCATCATCGTTCTTTAGCTCACTTCGCCACCACCCCAGTTCAGACAAAGCTATATGCAAATCAGTCTTGACCCTGTGCCTCATGGGAACAGTCCAGCCCAAACTGCCAAGTCATGCCTTCCATGGACTGGAAACAAACATCCTGGGACCGGTTTTGGGGTAACACGTCTCATCCACCGTCCATCATCTCCTTGTGTTTGTTTTGGATTAAATATCTGACCATTTTCATGTTGAAAAGGTGTTGGAAAGATGTTTGGTAATGTCCATAAAAAACATGTTTTTGGGCGTTCCCAAACTTCTAAGGCAAACCATTCTTTGGAATGCTGATTTCCCACCCCTTTAGTGGGATTTCCTACAGCGAATTTCTCTACACTTGTGGCGGAGAAATTCAGAGCACTTGACGCATGTATTTTAGCTAGGACTTTAAGGCATAACAGATACTTTTGGTCGTAAACGTAGGGTCAAAAATACCTTTGTGAATAGGGCCCAGAGACCCAGGGCTAAATTTATGACCCCAGTTGCATCGTGTTTGCACCACGCACCATGGTACATGTGCAATGCAACTGAAAAATTAGATTTATAAAGCCACACATGGCCCACCTTGTGTGTTGCTGAGTGGTTTTATAGATCTTGAGTAAAGCAACGCATTGCAAATCGCTGCGCTGCCTTACTCTGCCCCAGGGAGGCATTCTTTGGGAGTTGTGTGGGTGTTCCCATGCAACTCCCATGGTTTTGTATGCATTCCAATGTTTACCAGAACTAGCAAACCTGAGAATGCACACAAAAAAACACCTTCCCAGGACAGGCATAATGAGGAGAAATCACTTTATTTCTCCTCGCTACTGCCTCTTTCTATGTATGCAATATTCTGCAGCACACATATAATATGTCTCTCAGGATTGTGTATGTGCAGGAAAGTGCCCCTTCCTCCACAAAAACAATCCTTCATGCAACACAGGCACCCTTGCACCATGGTGCAAGGGCGCCTGTGTTGACACTAGGCAGACAAAATGGCGCCAGTGCAAGGGAAAATATGGTGCATTCCTGCCCTTTCCTTGTCAATCAGTGCAACGCAGCAAGGTGACTTGCAGCGCTTCACTGCTTGACAATGTCAAAAATATGCCCCCCTAAAGTATATGTAACACTCCTGCCTTAGCCCCATTTCCAAAACCCCTGGTTTAGCTGGACTCTGCCAATCCCCTGTGTTTATATTTCTCCTTCTGCTGTGTTTCTATTACTTTTTTATACCATTTTGTGAAAAGTTCTAAGAACTACTTTTTGCAAGTATTGTTATATCACCATCATGTACATTTGACAATATTGTCAGCATCATTCAGAATTTCCCAGTGCAAGGGACCAGGTTCATCGACTGAATTCTAGTCCCATTCTGATTAGAAAGTGATGAAATATTGGGAAAGTACTTTATTGTGACTCAGACGTCGAAAGCTGAAGTGTGAGAGCAAATGCACTCAGAAAGCCGTAAAAGACCTCCAGTCACCTCAGAATCACCAGACAGCTCAACATTTGAAAAGTACACGCAGCTGATATTTTTACCGTCCACCATACATCAGCAATACGGTCAAGAAGCTGACAATTTGCTCTTAATTTCTACCCAAGACACTGTGAAAATGTGAACTGCCAGCTTGAGCTTCCCCTGTTCCACTGATTGAAGCATAACTAAATAACAGTTATTCATTTATTTATGGGTGTTGTTATTAGCAGGCTGGCTGTAAACAAATAATTACAGCATTTATTTTTCTCACGGTGATTACAGCTTATATAGCTCATATTTTAGACATTCACATACACTAAATAGCGTGTACAGCTTCTATTAGTCACAGTAGACAGAGATAAAAAAAAAGAAAATATTAGTAAAGTTATGACTGGTTTTTTTTCAGATAACTATTGCTAAGGCGGGCTTCTGTAAAGAAAGAGAACAAACTCTTCTTTTAATCAAATCAGACGCGGCAACGAACAACAAAGCGTTCTAAGAATTCTTTTCAGCAACTTTCACATGGGAACAGACATTTTTTGTCAACAGCAAATGGCCCGTTTTTAGTGCTATGATAATAATCAAGGGGCCACTGCGGCGCCACGTGAAACTGCGCGTCATTACCCGAATAACTGCGGGGCCCGGTGACCTGGTAAACAGTAAACCAAACGCGTCACGTGTTAGCAGCTGCATCCACAGCTCGACCCCCAGGCGGGCCTTCTTGAGCAGCAGTCACATAAACTGGCAAGGGACGCAGCAGTTATGCGGTTGAGTCCGACATTTGCGAATGCAAAAATGCCTTTTCTGATGTAAACCCCAAATTGCGATTTGGTACCAAGTTAACAATCACAAGTTGGGTTTGCAACCCAGTACTGATTTGGTATTCAGAAGGGGTGTGTTAAGGTCATCCCCTCCAAATACTGCATAATAGTGGTTGCTTTAATGTTTTGTACCAGCTCCTCAAAGAAGGTGGTGAGCCTTTCCCCTTTATGCATGTTGACCAAAAGTTTTTTAAGAGTTGGCAATGGTCCTATGGACTACTGTCTACTCTTAAAAAATGAATCTTACATTTCATTTAATTTTTTAAAAAAATTTAAACACATCTCGTTTTCCAGTAAGGAAAATGGGTTGCCTTTAAAAAAAAAAGTTTTCTTTATTTAAAAACAATCTCTGACATGGTGGTCTGCTGACCTCCAATTGTGTGTCTTTTGCGGCCTCAGCAGGACAGCCTCCCTGTGATGGCTGTCATTTCTAATAAGTCACAAATTGCGGCCTACCTCATTAATATTCATGACATAGGTCTATTTGTGACCCAATAAGAATATCTAATTTAAAAATAAAAGTTTCATACATTAAGAATAGCGATTACTAAATAGTGATTCAGAAACAAATCGTTATTTGTAAACCGCTATTCTAAATGTTCGTACATCTGGCCCTGAGTCTTCGGACAAGGATCACAAACTGTTTCCCTGTGTGCAGTCAATCAGAGAAATATTAGATACATTTGCACCTACAGTGTGTTAAATGAATTAATTTAACCACATTTTTCTCAGAGTTAGTGCATTATTGTAGACAAAAAAGCTCAGGACCAGAAATAGGCTAACTGTGGTCACTGATTCCGAGCTGCACTGTTTAAAAATCTAGCTCTATCTCATAGAAATATAAAGTTAAATAAATTCAATTTACACACTGCAGGTTTGAAAACAGGCACTCAGCTCTGCACTGATCCAGTGCAGCCCATCACACTATGACCCCTGTTCATGATATGGCTCCTGGTACTCTTTGAAGCCTGCGCACAAGCCTAGAGTGGAGCCAAGCAACAGTTTTTCCAGAAATTGTTCTGTAAGCATTGTAGCGCCTGGGGTGGTGGTTGGTGCTTAGTAATTCTGAGGTGCTATTTTGGTAGTTCATGCAATCTTGAGAAGTTACTGAGTTAGCGCAGTGCTATGGGCAGTGTGACTTCTGATATATGCAAGATCCCATAAAGCTGCTTCTTTGAGGACCGAGTACTTATTTGAATTGCATTTTCCATGACTCGTCTTTGGATGTGCCTTTTTTGTCAAATCTAAGTGCACTTTCCATGTCTATCACCTTCATAAACATGTACACACATGAGTCATAATTACATCAGTGTGTTATTTCAGTTTTGTGAAGTAAGACATGCAGGGCGTGTTAAGATGTTTACATTTTTGATTTTTCCCAGTTCTGTCTGTGTATGTAATCCTTATTTAACTCATGAAGTTTTGAATGCAGTTTTCCTATGGCTAAGTCTTGACCAAATAGGTGCATAGGCCAAAAGTATGACAGTTTGAAATATTTAGGGGTTTGAAATGGGAGCCAGTTGAGTTACGTGTGGGTAAAGTGAGGTGAACTTTTATTGTATGCTACTCTTACAGTTGAGTTTTGTACCATTTGTAAGCATGACAAACTTATAAAGATTACTTACAGAAAGATCTGTAGAATGCTGTCGGTCAGTTCAGTAGAACAATAGTCATCAGCAAGTTATAGAATTTCATGTTGTTCCCTGTTCCCCTTTGAAGAAGGAGACTGATGTGGCGAAACTAGCTGCAATCATGGCTGCCCATAGGAGCATTTGCAGGTCACCTGATGAGGTCTGCCCAGCAGCGGCCCGTGGAGGGAGTTCCGTGGGGCAGAGAGGCGGGGCAGGGGAGGGGCAGGGTGGGGGGTACTAAACACCGGAATATGGATAATTAGAGGTAAGTAAACAATTAAATAAATAAAACGAATTTCGTAGCGCGCGCTGCACCGCATTTTGTGATGCAGGGCGCGCGGCGAAATTCGTTTTATTTATTTAATTGTTTACTTACCTCCAATTATCCATGTTCCGGTGTTTAGTACGCCCCACCCTGCTCCTCCCCCGCCCCGCCTTTCCGACCCACGGAACTCCCTCCACGGACCGCTGCTGGGTCTGCCTCTTTAGGACAGCATTTGCCCTAGTCTTCTATGGGGCCTTTTGGGTAGGAAATTGATTGCTGAATCAAAAGGGACACTGAGGGGGGCTTGCAGTGTAATGGTATCCAGTGGTTTAATGGTTCCCTAGCGATTACTATTCCCTGCTCCAAGACAGATCAGGCTGGCTGGACGATCCCATCCTTTTGCTTAGCGAGTCAGGCAATGCGTGCTGTCCACTGGCCATCCTCAAGGTTTTTCTAGCACATTGGCCTGTAGAAATGGGGGTCCCGTCCTGGTGCATGCGGATGAAACACCTCTGACCAGGTTTCAGTTCTTTAGAATACTTAATCAGGCCTTGAGGGCGGCGGGGTTTGACTCTACTAAATATGGTTCGCACTCTTTCAGGATAGGGACCACGACGGCCCTACAGGCCAGGCAGTTCAAAAGATCGGCAGATGGACCTTGGATTGATACAAGCGCTATACTAGACTGAATATGTTGTAGAGTCTACTGCTGATGAAATATCCACAGGTTGTGCTCGCATGGTCCAACATCATTCCTTAGTTGCGGAGGAGGGGTGGTAAATCGGTTAGGGCCCTCAATGATTCGATGAAGTGAGTAAATAATAACATTTGCAAGTTGTTCACGTTGCCTAGACTGTCGGCTATACCTGATGGTTGGCTTAAGGGGGAGCGTTTTTCTTACAGAACCGGGTTCACATGTCAAAGGTTGGCAATGAGATGCTTCTTGAGAACTTGCTGGCTTGGTTGAATCATCATCCATGGTAGTATGAGTGGGGGGGGCAGATCTGCTGGCCTTTGACGGGTGAGGTCATGATTGGTGGGACAATTTTGGGTCTATATAAAGGCCATCCTTTTCCTTTTTAGACAAAGATAACAGCGGTACATCAGGACCCCCTCATAGGATGCTGGCAGTGAGTTGAATTGAGATTATAAGGGCGTGGGGTTTGGGAATGTTTGCTGGAAGGCAGTCCTTACCAGCCAACCAACTGTGCAGGTGCAATGGGTGTCATACTGGCACTGGGCCCCTGGGGGAGAAGGTAAAGGGTGTAGAGGATACCCGAGGCTGGTATCCTAGCGGGCAGGCAGGCCCCCTGCACAGGCGTACCTTGGTAGGTGAGGTGATATAGGTGTGTGGGGTCCTCCCAAAAGGAGGGAGCCAACCAGGCCCACTTTTTGGCTGGGCAAGGGAGGTTCAGACCAAGGGACCAGTCATGATTTACTCGAAGCAAAATTTTGTGGATGCACAGGAACAAAGTTTTAGATATGGTTAGGAAAATGACTGTATTAGTGTCTCTGTTAAGGTTAGGCTGCTAACTCTTATAAATAAAACTATAAACATGATAGGTTACTGTGCAACATATTGTGAAATGTGTTTTGAATTTTGTGTGTCTAATAAATACAGCCGGGAGGTTATAACCCCTAACCCTAAAAATACATTTTTACCAGTTACATGTTTATCAGTGACTTTGGCCTGGAGGCAACTGTAGGTGACGGGGCTGTAAGAATCAAAGCTATCCTGGAGGCATCTGTGAAACCTGACCATATTGGAGGTGCACACAGTTGCAATATCATCTGACTTGTCAGCATTCTTCTAAACTTTGCAAGTTTTGTGAAGCACAACGTTTACAAATTGTCGAAAACACGGGCGCTTCACAGCCCACGTGCAGCAACTGGTGGCCTTGAGCTGCTTGGCAGACATCCTCACTTTAGCCCCAACTCCTACCATGTCTCCTCCCACTGACAACTCCTCACACTGTCTCCTCACTCAACCTTCCCTCACCAGAAAAGCTAGTTTGTTAGATTACCCCCCCCCCCTGGACCCAATAGCTTCAAAATCTCCATGCCCTAATTTCCAATGCAGTATATGGTTCAAGATGTATCACCCTTCTTGAGCACAACAACCTGTGGTTGAAAAAACCTCAAAGAAAACTTTGACTTGGCGAAAATAAGAAAATACGTTACCCTTTTTTTCAGAGACAATTTTTCAATTATGTATGAGAAGCCCCCACGTCCCACAGCTAAAATGTAGCTGTTTGACATGCAACACCATATAGGCATCACACTAGGTATCAAACTCAGTAAATGGAGAGTCAAATGCACCACTGGGATAATCCCATAGTTAGTAACATTGCAAAATAAAATGACGGACGCAGTGGTGAAACTTTTCAAACACCCACCTTAATCCATCGTTATTTTGCACGCCACGTCACCCCAGTTTGGACCCAGCTGTAAGCAAATCTGTCTCGACCCTGCTCCCCATGAAAACAGTCCAGCCCAATCTGCCAAGCCAGGTCCTCCCTGGAACGGAACAAGCATCCTGGGGCTGGTTTCAGGGTATCACCCCTCATCAGCCAGGCTAGCTTGGATCCAGTGCTGCAGTGAGCAAGGGACTCATGTCTCGGTATACCCTTAGCCACTTACGGCACCCATTGCAACAACATGAAATGAAATGATGGACAGGGAGTTGAAACTTTCCAAACACTCACCCCCAGTCACATTTTGTGATATTGATAATTGCATAATTGACTCCACAATCAATATTTTTAAAGAAGTTAAGGAATAGGATTGCCACCATTTATCTTCAGTATCCCAGGATTCCTGCTGCGTTTTACAGTAGTAAAATAAATCTAGGCACCTTGAAAGCAACACAGTAACCCATGCTGCATAGTGACTATTCGAAAACACCGCGACGCCTCGGAGCCAACAGAACTTCGGATGGAAAGCAGAGCATCGCTGAGTTGCAGCTGACCTCATTCAAGCAGCCTCACTCATATCATAAGATCGCTAGATTTCAGTCAACAAAGAATAGGGAGCAATTGGATTGGGCCAAGAATTGTATATGGAAAGCTGTTAGTCATCAACTGTGCCGCAAAGTTAATGACAATTCGTTGAAATAATGTCAAACCTTCTGGAAAATCAAACCTTTCTTGTCGGGGTTGTGTACTGGTAGCCTTGTCAACGATTAAAATTCAGAGAAGACGATGAATCAACTACCGAAAATAGGAAAGTGAAAGACACTTTTTGCCCTATTTCATGAGGGGACGGCAGAATACAGTGACGGATTCATTTTTCATATAAGCATTCTCAGGAATATTTTAAACTCTTAACTTGCCCAGGGACATTTTTTTGCTGGTTGTGGGTGCTCTCGCATTCTGTGCAATACTGTTCTCAATTTAGAAAAAACATGACTGATGAACGGCAGTGACGTAACAAGGGTGCCTTGGGCCATGGTGCATGCAAGGAAAATGGGACCACTTATCTGCTGTAAAACACAGACATATTTGGGGTTCAGTGGGCCACTAAGCCCCTTCAGCCCCGGTGATATTTCACCTAGGCGCGGTCGGCATATGTAAGAGCGGTGAGGCAGGGCGGGGGCTGTGCAGGGATGGGAAGAAGTCGACAGACGACTGGGTTGGTAAAATTAAATAAAAAATCAATAAAACCACTTACCTTTGCGCTCACCGCATTTCTGAGTTGGCGAGCACAAGGTAAGTGGTTTTATTAATTTTGTTATTAAATTTTACCTATACCGTCTTCTGTTGACTTATCCTCACGACCGCCCACCTGCCACGCCACCCACCGCTCTTACTGGCGCCGGCCACGCCTGACTGCACCTGCTGCACTGTTGATAGCTATGCACCTGAAAGAAGTAAGGTAAAGGACAAACCATGAATACATGCACATGTTCCCATTCGTGTCTAAGATAAAGTGACAATAATGCATGTCTTAAATAATCCATGAGGGAAACTGGGTCAGCAGAGGGAATGTCAGACGACTGAGCCAAGGACCTATCACATTCAGTATGCATGGCCCTGGTGTCTTGGAGAAACACTCTATGCTCCTGCAAGAGTGCAGCTTGCAGCAGTAAAGTACCTGTTCTGTAGCCGTCTCTTGGAACACGTCTTCTGAAAATGTGACCCATTAATCTCTCACAGATATATGTGGGTTGACCCCATCAAACTTCTTGCGAAATATTTTAACATACATTCCGAACACCTCACTTTGCATAGAGTCAAACAAATTAGAACATCACTCACTTGCATCTACCACAGCACAACAAGTCACATGGCTGACATTCTCTTTGTTCCCGAGTTCACCGAACACACAGGAAATGCCTGCATCATAAACACAACAGACTTTTGCCTGTGTCCGTGGATTTTTTTCTTTTTATTAATCTGGATCATTGGTGTTTCTTACCGTTGAGAAATAACGGTGCGCATCCTGAGTATCCCCCACCCCAAGAATTAAGGGGTGGAGCCTCAATTACAAGTGCAAAGGTCCACATGCATCAAAAGAAAAATCGGTCACAAACGGACAGATTCTCAGGATCTTCCCCTTTGCGACTGGTATTTACGCATTTGGGATGCATCATCCCAAATGCAAAAATCGCAATTTAAGTAATCTCTAAATTGCGTTTCTTAACCCCTTCGATGCGCATGACGGAGCGGTTCCGTCATGCGCATCGGTTGCGCTGTGCGTATGACTGAACTGCTCCGTCATGGCCCTGCCCGCGCAATAGAACCTTCAGCACAGCGCGGTAATCCGCGCCGCGCTGAAGTTGTGATTGCATTTAAGGAATCGCAAATTGAGATTCCTTAAATGCAATGCATTAAAGTAAAACATTTAGCGATTTTGCTAATAGGAGTCGCAAGTTACCATCAATTGTACTTGATAGTAATTTGCAAAAACTTTGAAAAATGCACTAAAGTACATTTTTCAAAGTTCTATTTTACACACACACATGCCCTTGGGGCATGTGTGTGTGCAACATGTACTTATATGCAGATTTCAGGGGTGCAACAGGGTATCCTTTTGGAACCCTTGCACCCTTGAAATTGCATTCGCAATTTGTGAGTACCTATTGGGTACTCGCAAATTGCGAATGCAATTTCCATTAATTCCTATGGGCCTCCAGGCCCATAGGAATGAATGGGAAGACATTCCTTAATTGAGACTCGCATTTTGCGACTCGCAATTAAGGAATGTTTAGCAGTCGCTATTTTTTTAACAATTTCTACATGCATAGGCTTTTGCGATTCCTTAATTGTGATTCCTTAATAATCGCAATTAAGGAATTGCAAAAGCCTACCTTGATGCATGTGCCCCAAAGTTACTACTTGTAACTTTTCACACGTACTCAGAGGTCTCCGCCACTTGAACGGAACTCTCTCTCTGATAAAGTATAGGGAAAAGTTTGAAAGTTTATTAAACTTAAAAAAAGAGTAAAAATATCTAAGGTTAAATATTAATGTAAATGAATTTAAAATAATTATTTCAAATGTTGAGAAAAATCCGAAAGCTATAGTATCATTAATTGAATAGCTAAATTATTATTTGTATCCACTATATTTAATTAAATTAAAATATATTTTTTAAGCTTTAATTACAAATAAATCCCACCAATAATTTAAGATTTATATTTCTTTATTATGTAATAAAACTAATAATGAAGTTTTTTATGTATATAATTTTTTTTACATTAAATTCAATGTATTTATATATTTAAAATGTTGATCTTTGATGATTTAATATTAGTTCCTTTGGGGTTGTATTTTAAATCCCTGCCTCTATTATTTTCCTACGGGACATCGTGGCAGTACCTGTTTTTTGGCATGTGTGGTGCTGGACTTACTCCAGGCCTGAGCCGGAGTCAGTGCTTAATTTGCAAAAGAATAGGTGCTGGTGCCAATGTTCTCCCGCAAATTCTGCAGCCGGCATATTAAACATTGGTGCATCAAGCAGCAAGGCTGAATAGACTTGAATCCACCCCAGTCCTCTCTAATCCACTACCACACACTGCCTGCCACTTTATCTCACTATTATCGGTCCTTGATTTCTCCACTCTCTTGCTTTCGGTAAATGTCTTATGAGGAAAATTAGTGCTGGTCTCAAAAATAAGTGCTGGTGGACCCCACCAGCCAGCACCAGCTCCACTTAAGCACTTGCCGAGGTACATTCATGACAGTTTTGGGTACCTTTGGCTGTATTAACTATAGAAATGCAGTTTGTGAATAGCAATGGTCTTACACTTTTGTGGGTGGGTACATGTCACTCCATAGATCCCTCTCTAGCTCTCCCTTAACCCCTTCCGAAACTCCTCCCATTTATTTAATATTTCCCTTTTTCCAGCTCTCCCCCACCTCCGCTGCCTCTCCCACATTTACTATTAAAATAGATACCTACTTGTGCGGATATCTCTGCAGTCGGGGTAGGGATATCTGCACATAACAGATAGGAAAGGCAGAAGCATAGACCTGCACATGTAGGTTTGTGAATAGCATTTTGTAGTATGATAGTAGTACTGTAGTACTACAAAATGCAATTTGTGAATATACCCCTTTTTTCTTTCCTATGAATTTCAAACGTTACTGAACAAGGGAATATACATTAAACAAATATTTCAAAACAATGATTGTTACTCCTTAATTGGCAGTGGACAGGCACTACTGATGCTCAGGGTTCTTCTATGATGGATGGCATGACTCAATGGTAACTAGGCATCACGTAACGTTCCTGCAGGAGACTGTCAGTATATCTTGACCATCAATATGCTTAGTATTCCTTTAAGAGTTTCAGATGCAGTTATGTGAGCAGTTATAAAACATAAATTAAATCTTTACTAGTAGAAACTATTTAGATTCTTCAGGTCCTAAGAAAAGCAGCACAGTGCTCTTAAGTCACTGTAGGTACTAGCCAAAGGGCCAGAGGAAATACACTACAACGAAGTGTTCCTGTACTGCTCAGTGCAATCCTTAATCTATATCACTACTGTATTAGATAGAAGCAGAGGTACCAATGTTCTTATTTGTTAGTGCACATAGTTGTATCTAAATGGTCTTTCACTCAACACTGTTAACTCCTTGGTAAAAAAAAACACAGTTTTCACAGTTACTTGGGGTGTCAAAATTGGTCGGGGCTGGTGTTATGTTAGTGCTAGGCAAGTAGGAGCAGACTTGGCAGAGCTAAGACTTCACAATTATACATGGATTTCCTAGGCATATCTGGTGCTGTTGCTCACTGGATGGGCCACATATTGGTGGCAAATGAGTATTCTCGATGATGTCCTTGGCAGTGGTGACAGAGGCATGCAGTCCATAGGAGAGCTTTGGGAAAAGCGCAATCCTCCCTCATCTGTTCCTGTTCACTAGCAGATACTGCTGTACACAACCTTTTTATGGTCATGCCTACCATGCATGCCTCTATTTTGCAAATTTTACAGGATTGTGCAGAATCCAAGATGGCTACAGTGATGTTCTCAGACTCACAAGATGCGGAATCCAAAATCGCAGCCTCGACTGGTCTGCCTAGAACCAGGGCTGTTTCAGCAAGCTCAAGGATCATAGTGGTTCCCTCAAAGATTTTCTGCAAGGGTGATTACTGTCCTATTTAATAAAACTGGGAGAGGGACTTCCTACATCTGGAACTCAGGAAACCTCAGAACACATACACCATAGGTCAACTTGCCAATCAATACACTGGCCAGAGTGACATGCATCCTGACAAAGTAGGTGTTAAAAAACTTCACTTAATGTGCTAGTTTTACTAGTGTAGTTCACAGGTCTTTAACTTTAGCTGCAGTGCCTATCGCCCATTTTCAGTCTACTGGCCAGAGAAAGGGATACTGCAGTGAGCAAAAGGTTTGTTTGACTTTTAGCCAATCTTCAACCACTATATATATCACTGTTGACACCAAACACACTTTGCAACTTGTTAGACCTGTCAGCCCTAGGGTTTGTCCTCATACATCCTATTTATGCTGACCTCATTTTTGCTAGCTTTATGACTCTGTTCACTTTACCTCTGCTAACCAGTACTTAAGTGCTTGTGCCCTCTCTCCTAAACATGGTAGAATTTGCATACGCCCAATTGCCAAACTTAATTTACTTGTACGTCTCTAGTAAAGTAGTACTATGTGTACTAAGGGCCCGTCTGCCTATTGAGATGCATATGTGTGCAAGTTAAGGTTAGAAGCTGCACAGACGGGGTCCACAGATGAGGAGAAGGGTTCCACATGGGTAAGTTCAGTGGCTCATGAGAGCGTAGACAGAAGGATCCAACTAAGTGCAAAAGCGTAGAACTGACAAATGCCACTGCATAACAGGGCCTTCATCCATGTTTTATCAACTGAGCAGGGAAGCCAATCAAGGTACGGATTAGTCTGCCCTGGTATTTGGCTGTAGAGGAGTCGTGTTGGACTTGGCACTTTCTGCAGGGTCATCCCAACTCATTTTGCTTTCACCCTCCTGTTTTCTGAACCCGTTTAGATTGGCATTTAGGACTCTGCACACTTTACTACTGATAACCAGTGCTAAAGTGCTTAGGCTCTCTCCTTAAGACACAGTAGAACTGGCTTTCACCCAATTGATACATTTATATACTTGTAATTTCCTTGTGAAATGGCGATACATGTACTCAGGGCCTGTAAAAAAATGCTACAAGAAGGCCTGCAGCACTGATTGTTCTACCCATGATTGTAGCCCCTTAAAAATGTCTCAACCCTGCCATTGCAGCCTGTGTGTGCAGTTTTAAACTGCTATTTCGATCTGGCAGAATAAACCTTTTGCCAGGCCCAAACATCACTTTTTAATACATATAAGTCACCCCTAGGGTAGGTCCTACACAGCCCAGAGGCCATGGTGCAGTGTATTTAAAAAGTTGGACATATACTTTTAAGTTTTGCATGTCTTGTTATTTAAAAACTGCTAAATTCTTTTTTCACTACTGCTTACATTTCCCTTCAGGGTCATTTTGGGTTATCTTATTACATTTAATAAGTGATGACCTTCAGTTGGGAGCAGGTAGACCGGTTGAGTTTGGTGTCTAAGGAATTGTAATTAAAAGCCCCCTTTAATGATAAAGAAGGTTTTTATTCACAATTCTGAAAATGGCACTTTTAGGAAGTTAGTATTTTCTTGGCCTAACCATTTGTTATCTGCTGTCTGTATCCTGGGTCACATGACTAGGTGTAGTTGACAGTTGTTCTTTGTGTATTGCTCCAAGACAGTGATACAAAGAGAAGCTAGGTGTTGGCAGGATGGACCACTCTGACTTAACGAGGGGGTGGAGCTGTCACCTACAACACTTGCACATCACAAGGCCCTGCCTGAGCATTCTCACAAAGAGGTTTGACACTAGTCTATTGTGACCCCAGACAGTCTTGGGCCTGGGCAGGGAGGCGGGGAATACCAAGCATCTGAGGGGTGGAAATCTCTAGAAGCTTCTCCTACTCACCTCAGACACCAACTCTTCAGCACACATTTGGACCTGTGGAAGACTCAGAAGAAGAACTGTTGTGCTGCTCTACTGCAAGAAAGACTGCCACTATTCTGCCCTTCTGTATTACCCTGCTGTCCTCCTGCCTGAGTGAAGGACTGGACTTGCATCTTGGACCAAGGACCACCAGAGTGACTCCAAGGGCTGATAGACTGGCCTCCTGATCAGAAGCCTCACGGACAGAACAGGCTTCCTCCATCTTCTACCCAGCAATTGGACTCTACAAGCTGTGAGTTCTACCCTCCCAAGTGGTGCCACCCTAGTCCCTGACCCTTGGAAGTGGGCCTGAATGTGCTCTACTAGCCCCAAATGTGGTCCCATCAGAACTGATGCATTGGAGCCACAGCACAATGTATTGCTAACCAGAAACTCTGCAACGGAGCCAATGCACGACGCATCGTCCTCACAAAACTCCACATCATGATCGATGCATGGTTCATCTCTGGAGCATGACCTCGCATCACTGCCCGAAACCTTCCAGGAATCACTGCTGCGCAATGCAACCTTGACACAGGCTTTTGCATTCCAAGCCCCTCGTCGATGGCATCCTCAACGATGGCATCCTCGATGATAACACAGGACTCCTCATTGCAGGCCTCTCAGCTTCTTTGGAATGAGCCAGTGCGCGGCGCATCTCGATGCAGGACTTTGCATCACAAGCCCCTCATCAACAGCATCCTCGATGATGATGCAGGACGTCGCATCACAGCTTCATAGCTCCTAGGAATTGCCACTGAGTGATGCATCATCGACACAGGAACTCTCAATGCTCCATAAGCAGAATGTAAGATACTTTTTTTAGCTGGCCTGACTAACTCCCTGTAGCTGGTCTGTTCTCCTTTGTGGTTGGCCTGCCTTTGTGGTTGGCCTGAACTTGTGACTTTGTCCCAGTCCACCGGGACCAAATAAGTGGACCAAATAACCACAGTTGGCGCTTTGTGCTTTTTGGCTCTATGTTTACTTAAATCTTTAAAATTGCATATCTACGGTTGTACTTATTGGATTTTTGTCGTTCTGTTCTTAAATGATTTATTAAATGTTATTGCATTTTTTCAATTGGTGTGGGATTTTTCTTGTGTTGTGTTTCACTTTATTACTGTTTGAAGAGCTGCATAAATAGTTTACTCATTGTTAAGCCTGACTGATTTGTTGCCAAGCTACCAGATGGTGAAGCACAGGTTATTTTGGAGTTGCTTGTATGGTGAAGACCCTCACAAAGATCATTGTTGCTGCTTGAGTAGGGTTTGAGGCCCCACCTCAACCAGTAACGCAATTCCTTACGCAACCAATTCCTTCTATTGTACTAACAGAGGTATCACTTTCCCAAGCCTTGGACAATGTGTTGGACAGAATTTGAACTCACTGGGGCAGATTTACAAGCCCCTTGCGCCTCATTTACGCTGCCGTTGCATCACTTTTGTGACGCAGCGGCGGCGCAAATCCTGCGCCATGGTGCGGGGTACTTACAACGTGACGCATCTGGGAGATGCGTCACGTTGTAAAGCCCTGCGCCACATGTAGGCGTTCCAGCGCAGGGTGGGGGCGTTCCGGCACAGGAACGCCTCCTAAAAGTGGCTGAGTGAAATCTACAAGATTTCACTCAGTCACTTTTAGGCCCATGCTGCGTCAAAACCCTGCGCCCGCCTGAAGCAGGCGTAAGGATTGACGCAGCATTAACAAGATAGGGCCCCCCAGACCATTGCTGGAGCTGCGTCCCGCTTGCGACGCAACTCCAGCAATGCGCCACTTTTACGGCACAGATGCGTCACGCATCTGTGCCGTTTTTGCCCCATGGTGCGCTGCATTGTAAATGCGGCGCATCCATGGTGGCGGAGCTATGTTGCACAATAACTGGCGCATCCCTGCTAATATGCAGGGATGCACCAGTTATTGTAAATATGCCCCATTGTTTTTAGTGCTACACATATTTCTCTGTGATTCCCCCTTGAGTGTTTACTTTTTATGGACCATAGCTTTGCTTGTAACATGACTCTGAACACTATGACACTGACATTCAATGCCACAGTGTGTGTACTACTACCCAAAATCATCTATTTTGAAATTAGTTACAACCAATTGGCTTACTTAACTTTCTATAAAGGCCTGGTAGGTTTTCATAGAAATGTGCAGCAACATGGAAGTTAAATGCCATATGTCAGCTACATTATGTATTTACACCACCCAAATATATGATAAAAGTGTATGTCTATAGAGAATACTATGGCTCAATGCAGTTTAAAACCATTGCTGTGGAACATGCCAAGGAAAGGTGCTTTGTAATGTAAGAAACCTACTATTATGCATTGGGTAAGCCACCCCTAAAGTGATCTCCATAAACCTACAAAGCTGGGTGCTTAATTTATAAAAGTGGGACATACTAATTATTAAAGACACGTATGATACCCTGGTCAGCGGTTTATAAAAGCTGTTTGCCACTGTGTAAAACAAACATTTTCCAAGAGGATGCTTGGTTGTGAATAAATATTGATTTTCATAACTTAGCCTGGGAAGACTTTAGAGAAACAATTAAAAGTTCCTTTTCATGTTTCATTGAAACAAATTCAATGGTGAAAGTGTATTTTTTCAAACAAATGTACTGGAAAAGCATCTTTTGAAAGTGTGCTTTGAGCTGTTTGAGAGCAAATTGGATTAAAACCAGTTTTCCTGGCTTTACCACTATAATGATTATAATCTACACCCCGGTATCGGTGTTAAGGACTGGACTCCTGGAGGAAAATGGAGCTGCTAATAGGTAAATAAAGGCTGAAGTGGTGCCAAATAATGACCACTTTACATTGGCCATCCAATTGAACGCACTCACTATGGAATATGGTATAAGGCCAGCAAACGTGACGACAAAGTCAGATCTACAGGGAGCCCCCACTTATAACAGAGTAACCTGCCCATCACACATTGATCATATTCTAATGGACGTTAGGTTGTTGAGCCACGTCTTAGATATGGTGGTGGGGAGCACACTTGATAGCGACCACAACCCCCTTTGTATGTCTCTAAGGTCCCCTTGGGTCTCTCCTAGCACCACACTGCCCCAGCAGTCTCAGTTTACGACTAAAGAGGTGATCCCCTTCAATTCTAGAAGAGCTCTCAAATGGCCCAAAAATTGGATGCTATTAAACAGGTATTGCATAATAGCATTAATGAGCTACGGGAAGAATCAGAAGCGGATCCTTTCATGGCTCTTTCTATCCATTCTTATACTATTGATCAATTTAGCACTCATTTTTTAGTCCCTACCAGGCCCACCAAGTCTGTAGCACAATAAAGGAGTGAGCACTTGTGGTTTAACAAAGATTGTAGACTCAAGAGGAGTGCCTTGGCAGTGGCGATAAGGACAAAGAATAGTGCAGCTATTAAACTCTCAAGAAGAGCATATAAAGACGCCCAGAGCCAAGCAAAGGTAGATTGGGACGAGGTTAGATGGCAAGACCTCAAAAATGCGAGTTTAGCAAGGGACACAAAACTTTTCTGGACCTTGATCAGACGAACAAGTAAGGGTGAAACAGATCAGCTTGCTAATCATATACCGTCGCAGTCTTGGTATGATCACTTCAGTACACTGTATTCTGGGCCCTGTGTTGCAGGTGAGGAAGGATATCATGGCCTTTTTTAACCCACTCTGAGGACCCTGATAGGGAACCTTTTACCCTGGAGGAAGTTTCATCTGCCATAAACAGGCTAGTGCCCGCAAAGGCTCCGGGCCCAGATGGTCTCCCTGGAGACCTGTTTTTGGCTGATCAGGATAAATGGGCCGAATATGTCCTCCTCCTTATTAACTCTATTGTAAGAGGATGCCCAGTCCCAGAGTCATGGAAGGGTGTGGAGCTTGTTCCAATCTTTAAGAAGGGTATAGAGAGGAACCCTCGAATTACAGACCGATTAGTCTTATTGACAGCATGCAGAAGTTAGTTGGCAGGGTCATTTTACAAAGAATTCAATCCTGGGCTGAGGAGAAGGACATTCTCTCCCACTTCCAGGCAGGGTTTTGGGCCAACACTGACACAATGAACCAGGTATTTAGATTGCTTTTGTTATATTGGAAGGTGGTAGTAATAGGCAAAGGCAGCCTCTATCTCACTTTTATCGACTTAAAGACTGCCTTTGACCTGGTTCCCAGGAACAGGTTGTGGGAAACACTGCAAGGCCTGGGCATGCCCCCAATGATCCTTAACCTCTTAGTGAGGCTCCATGAGGGCAACTATACCCAGGTAAGATGGGGTCCCAGTGGCAACTCACTGAAAAGATCACAGTAAACAGGGAAGTTCGCCAGGGCTGCGTGATGGCACCCGCCCTGTTCTCTTTGTATATGAATGGGGTGGTTTGTTTTTTACAAGATGTACCAACTGATGCCCCGGCCCTGGCTGGTAGCAAGGTGCCCACGCTCCTGTTTGCTGACGACACACTGCTGATTTCTAAGACCCCGCTAGGACTGCAAAAACTCCTGAACAGGTTTCAAACCTTTTGCGACAAGCGTGGGCTTGTAATTAATACATTGAAAACAAACTTCATGACCTGCAAGCCCCACAAATCGTTTAGGAATAATGTCTTAATAGATGGGTCACACCTAGAGAGAGTCACGATGTTTGATTACCTGGGGATACGGCTCTCAGACAATATGCTTTGGAGACCCCACCTTAATAAAATGCTCCTGAATCACAAACGTGCTACCGGGACACTGAGTAGAGAACATCGTTCCTCAACTACGAGACCTGTGGCCCCGGCGCTCATTGTGTATGGAGCAAAGGCAGTGAGCTCGGCCATGTACGGTGCCGAGATTTGGGGTTTCGACAATCTGGACGAAAACAGCAGATCAGAACATAAGTTCCTTAGGGAACTGACCATGTTGCCCCAGGGCACTCCTTTAACCCCACTGTTATATGACCTGGGTAGGCGTCATTTTAAGGACCTGGCAAAACTTCGCCCGTTGCTCTATTGGGTCCGCCTCAGGAACACCCCGGAGCTTTCTAATTATGCGGAAGCCTTTGCTGAAATACTCCGTTTGGATGTTAACAAGGGCATCAAATGGATCTCTAACCTTAGGGCCCTAATGACAACACTTGGCCTCAAGGACTAATGGGACGCCCAAACCCCACCGAGCAAAATTGATCTTAAACGGATCTATTGGGACTGGGTAGATGCTAGAGATCTTAGCAACCCTAATATGGGCAGACTTACTGAAGAATTTTTTCAGTTTAAACACACAAGCGGACTCGAACCTTACTTGGACGTAGTCCAGGTCCCTAGAGATAGGGCACTTTATATGCAATTCAGGTTTGGCACACTTCCAGTCCGGACATTTACTGCAAAGTGGTGCCCCCCATATCAAACAATGGAAGAGTGCCCATCTTGTGGGTCCATAAAGGAGAGTGTCGCACACTTGATGTTTGTCTGCCCAGGGTATGCCATAGCAAGGTCCAGGTGGCTTGTGCCCATCTGCAAACAACTAGGCACCCTGGACAACCAAGTGGCTTTGCGTATATTAAAATCGGATCCAAGAACACTTTTTGTTTGTGGAACAGCAACATTTCTGGGTTGTGCCTGGAAGATCAGATACAAGGCCTTACAAAGCTTAGCCTGTCTAAGATCCTGATTTCCTCCTGGCATGCAAAGTAGTTTGAAGGGTCAATCTACTGGTGTTTTAAATCCTCAGTCTTATGGATTAATATGAAATATTTGGTCTTATGTTTTAATCTTTTAATCCATTATTTTAGCTTGCAATGAGATGTTTTTATGAGCAAACAGCTATGTTTTGATTCTTATTGTGTTCTTAACACTTTTAGCCCATATCTTTTTGGTATGGATGCAATTTTTTATGCTTTTATGATATTTATATCGAAATAAAGCTATACTGACTGACTGACCACTTTACATGAATTGGTCATCTGGGCGGGGACAGTAAAAGCTAGCAAAACAAGTGGGTGCAAAACAGCACTTTCTTTGAAATGGAGATCCAGATGGGATTCTCAGAATCTGAAACAATTAATTTTCAGAACGACCTCAGGCATTTGTGTTTCCTCAGCATGTCATGACCCGACAAGAACAACAATTAGCAATGAAGTTTATGATTTGGCACAATACAGAAACAATGAAGATAAGAGCAAAACTACCAAGATGCAGTACGGTGAGATTGTGGAAAGCTAGAGAGTGTTGGCTGGGACTGAAAGAAAGGGAGCCTCTTGAAGTTAAAGCAGAATCATTAGACTGACTAGGGTGTTTGCAAGACAATTTAAGCATCAGAGCAGCGGCAACAAGCTGCATCACAACTGCTTAGTGTATGGTTCCCCTTAAATCAATTTATACAATGTTTTTGCAATTCTTGCACCTTTGTTTTTTTTTCTCCCACTGATATCCTGGAGTCAGCTTACCGGGGACAATGCTAACTGAGCACCATGTACACCCCTTTAGCACTTGACCCTCAGGTTAGCAAGGAGAGCAGTCAAAGGCTTACTAAGGGAAATGAATGGGGTTAGAAACACAGAATTCAACAAGTCAAACAATATCACTTTCTAACTGTCCAGCTAGTACTTTTACTTGAATAAAAAATGTTTCTTTACTCTATCACTAGGCAATATGACGCCAACATATCATGTGGGTTTCCAGAGTTCAATAGCTACACTAATTCTGAGTATAGCAATAATTTAAGGAAATATGGGAAACCTAGATAAGTGCTGACTCAATGAGGCTCAGGGCCTTATTATGACTTTGGTGGTGTAGCAGTGGGCTGCCATGCCAGTGCCTCGCTGCCACACCACCACACCACCAAAGCCATAATGAGACCACCTGCCGGGTTCCGACTTGAATCCAGGTTCGGCGGTCCTGTGGCTGCTGGTTCACAGTGGTTCAGTGCTAAGGCTCATACATGAGCCTTAGCAAGGCACCGCAGTGGGAACGCCATTGCACATTCCTGTGGGGTCCTCTTTGTTTCCTCACCGCCATACTTCTCATGGTAGGTTCACCGCCATGAAATCTGTGGCAGTGAGAAAACTCCTTACATGCTTGGCAGTCCCGCAGTGGCACTGCCAAGCATGTTATAGGGGCCGCAGGCCGCTGCAAGGCCACCAGGGATCACGGATCCCTGGTGGCAGCAGCGGTCCCTTGGCAGTCTGACCCCCAACTTGGAATAGGGTAGTCGGACCACCTGTGTGGCGGTAGCCGCACCACCACCGTGGGTTTGGTGGTCCATCAGACAGCCAAACTCAAAATAAGGCCCTAAGTGTGAGGCTTCCCTTCTTGTCAGTAACCTGGAGGTAAGTCTGTGATTAGTTCCATGGTTGCACTGGCCCTGGAAACCTTAAGTTTAATGGCTCCGTCATCTAAAACTTATGCTCAGCAATATTAGTTTTACCTGGACGCAATGCAATAGAGCTTTAGTCCTGGAGTCACCTCAATTCAATGTGATCACAGCACTGTATCACCCAGTCCTGTCTTCTTTCCAACAGCTTCCAATGGGTGCAAATGAGGCATGGTCATATTGGCTACCAGCTGTATTATTCAAGTCAGCATAACAGGCACAAACAAATGCTTTACACAAACAAGGAGCACAGCCTACTTACATATCCTTGGAGAAAGGTGAGGTGGGAATTTGTTGGAGGACTACAGATATCCTAGACTCCTTACTCTATGATCCCTAAGAGAACGTTGATGGAGCTGCCAGGTCGCAAGAAACACTATTTAGTTTCGGGGCACAGCTCAGTCCACAGCAACAGCTGTGGGTTTATGGTTTCGTTTTCTTCAGTGTAGTGTATCTTGGGTACAAACCAGAATTGGGCATAGTGGGTCTATGCGATTGGGACTCCCTGCAGTGCACTCTGGCACCCTCACCAAACTCCCCTATGCCAGGAAGAAAAGCTGAGGAAATCTCAACGCCCAGTCTAGCGCGACCAGGGACAGTGACTCAACACAGCTCCTTTGCTGAACTCCCTTTCTGCTCGAGGCTAAGGCTTCAGTTTCTAGGGCAGTGCACTTCCCTGGAGCCCTCCTCTACAAGCCAGGGACAGCTGGGCTTCTCCTCTGAGCAGGCTGCTTCTGTGGGGATACCTCCAGCACGCCTTCTCGGCAGCAAGTTAGACTCATTTCTAAGGTAGACCAACCGTGATTGCAGCTGATCATTGTAGACCTCTTCGTGTAATTACCCCTCACTTGAGTGGGAAGCTCCCTGCCTAACACACCAGCCGAGGATATTGAAAAGGTTCCAACACTCTACAGGGTGTCACTTACACTGGTCAGTGAGAAGTGGTTCCAGATTGGTCTGGAGTGTTGGTCCTTCAAAGATGACGAATTCTGTGGATGTAGCCCTGGGGCTGGATCAAGGCAGTTCTGCCACTTTTTGTTTCCATTCTCTGGCAGATCAGCCACATTCTTTGTCTTCAGATGGATGATGCCAGGAGGAGCAAGGCTGTGCTTCGAGGAAAAACAGGCATAAATGCAGAACTTCCTGAAATAGAAGCCAATGGGGAATAATGTTTAAAACTGGCAGACTGACATAAACACTTACCGCACTGCGTGGAAAAGTTGGAGTTAATGTTGTATCTGAAAGATCCCATAAATTATAAAAGAACACTGAACAAAGTTTAAAACAGGAAAATATAAACTCTTACCCATGCTTTAGAGGAAAAACAGAAGTAAGTGTCATATTTTATAAGCAAGAGTGAGGTTGATGACATACTATGGCGGTAAGATTAGATGGCATAGTGGTTACAACCAATGTTTTGAATTTTGAACAGTAATTCTCAAATGTGGCTCCTCCCAGATAATTCCCATGTATATGTATATCTTGCACATAAAATGGAAGTGTGGTATTTTGTTGGAAATAACCATCTTTAGCATTGTATCCCCCCAGAACTTTGCCTTTACTACCGTATTTTTGCTGAACTAATTTGTGTTGCCTTTAGGACTCTGCATACTTTACTCCTGCTAGCCAAGTGCTTGTGCTTTCCCTTCCACGCATGGTAAAATTGGCATGCACCTAACTGGCATGCTTAATCTACCTATAAGTCCTGAGTATATGGTACTATGTGTGCCATTGGTCTGTAAATGCTACAAGTCGACCCCAACACTCATTGTACAACCCATGCTTCGTCACTTTAGAAACGCAGGGCTGCACCATATTTACTAGAATATGGTGGAGCCCTGCGTTTCCCCCTACGCTGGCGAAATTTAGCAGCCTAGCGCCAACGTGGGCACCCTTGCACCATAGTGCAAGTGCGCCACTGTTGATGGGGAGATTGTTTATGTGCAGGAAGGTCCCCCTTCCACCACATAAACAATCTTTAAATGCCGTTTTGTATCTTCAATGTGTGCTGCTTAATGCAGCACACATAGAAGTTGCAAAACAGCATAATTTTAAATTATTATTTATGCGCAGGAAGGGGGACCTTCCTGCACACAAACAATCATTGGCGTTTTGCTGTTTCCATGTGTGCTGCCCAAGCACACATGGGAACAGCAAAAACTAGGTGAAATAAAGCACTTCTCCTTGTTTCGCCTGTTTAAGACCAGGTTTTCTCTGGTCTTAATTTTGGTGCTGCCTCCTATTTACGCTGTTATTGAAAATATGGAGCAGCGTCAAATTCAATGGGTGTTGCGGTGGAACGCCTACCACAACACCCACTGGCTGCCCCTTTCACGCTAAGTGTGAAAGGGGGCCTTATTTACAAGACGTCTTGTAAGTAAGGCAACGCTCCTATCGCCATCACAACGTCACTGAAAGCGACGCAGTGGTGGTGATAGGGGATTGTATATATATATGTCCCTTAATGTTTACATGCGGCCACCCTTTTAGACACAAATCCCCCGTTGCGGATGCTATTATTTTCCATTTTTCTCTTTTCCACTACAACATGGACCAAAATGTTTAACTGAATTGTGGTTCCTGAAAACGTACTGGGAACACTGGGGTCCTCAGTTCTGAATCACTCCGCGGTGTGTAAATATAGCGCTGAAAGTTCATATTTTAATAGGATTTGAGAGGCGAGGTATCGGCTTCGTTTTTTATTAGGGGGCTGGCGGTTCCTGGAAGAGCACAGTGGTGGGTAGCGTGCCAGGGGCGCGATCACTTGCGGTTTCATGGTGCACCTTTGTTTTGCTTCATGGCGCAGCGCCGTGGTCTCTCGCGCTGCTCAGGCACATCACAGTGCGAAATTCTAGGCACCAAGCATATCAGTGGCGTTCACTGGCAGCAATGGCGGTGTTCACGAAAAGGTGAAAGAAAGTTCATGGAAAGTATTAATTTCCGAGTCAACAGACGGCGTGGCGCGCCCGCGCCAGCCAGCGCGCGGAGCCCCGTGTTCTTTCCATTTACAGCTCCGTGTGTGTAGCAGGATTTCATTACATTCATGGCTCCATTCAACAAACCCGATAGGTTTGTGTGCAATAGCGCAAACAAATGCACAACGTGTTCTTAGTGCAATCTCTTGAACTGTGGCATGATATGGATATCTTATTTACGAAAAGCCCTTGCAATAACAGGTCTATTGGTGGTCATTTTTAGCACAAACCTAATATACTGACACTGGCACATTTTCACTTGTTCAAAGTCACCTTTTCTAAACTAAATTTTGTCTACGAGGCTTCGTGTTCTCTTGGGCAATCGAAGGTGATTTTATTCGCCTCATTCATAACATGTACAACGCACACAAGGTAGCAGGGTGTGCAGATTACAAATTCAAAAGCTTAAACGCAAAATGTACAGTCAGAGAAAAAGAAATGAAACAGCAAACAGAATAAAATACAATTTCAAAATATATTTACAAAAAAAGCAAGAGCCATTTTGGTAGGTAGTTTATAGATGACATTCGATGCTGGCATGCCCCACAAATGGGGCTGAAAAAGACGCTGGTGGGCAGGGCATGGACTCCAAGTGACTGGTGTGTGTGACCGGAAGTAGTTACGGCGGATGTTTCATTTTAGTTATTAGACTCACAGGTGGCAGGTTGTCACTGTTCCTTGCACAGGATGACAAAGTAGTGTGTGTGGGAGCAGGGCACATAAGGCGTGTAGTAGAGGTGATTTCCTGTGGAGCGAGAGGGTCCCTCGGGTGAGGGGCAGCAGTGAATAAGAGATTCTGATGGAGGTGGGAAGTGCCACCGAATGTGAGGTACCTGCAGGGGGTGTGACAGAGAACCAGTGAATGGGACTGGACAGGATGGCCCTGAGAGGGAGCCTGTGGGGGGATGGAGGAGGGTCTGAGAAGAATGATGGAAAGAACACTCCTGCGGGGTAAAGGATGCGGCATACCAGAGGTGGACACTGGGGCATTGGTTGGGCAGAGGGCACTTCTTGGATGAGGACACTGCACTAGATGAGAGAAGGAGGGAAGAAACTGTCTCTATAGATGGAACCAGGAAGCAAGAGCAATGTTGTACCAGAGGAGACCAATAAAGCCATGACTTTGAAACAAAAGCCTTGCCATAACCTTCGCTGGATGTCTCCTTAAAGTGAGCAAAAAAATCGACACCTTGCTGCGATTTGTTGCCCCCCCCCCCCTTCTGCTTTTTCGCTGTATCTGCCCTCTGCACTCCCAGACACAGGGGGCTCAGAAGTGGCCATGGTTAGGCACTATTTCACAATTCATTTCTCCCAGCAGTAGGCATCTGATACTGGCAAGGTGCTAATGGCTCCAAATTGTATTCATTCTAAAGTAAGCCTGAAGACGAGCATCGTGATGCATTGAAATCCTCAGCAGATGAATTGCTGCCGGACCTCTGACTGTAATGATCTGTGCTGATAGGTGAGTTGAGATATGCAGGGCAAATGATAAGGGCACTTAATCGGGGCCGGAGTCACAGGACTCGAGGGTCGAAGTTTGTTGAGGAAACATAAGTGCTGGTGGGCTCCACCTGCAACCACCAGTTCAAATTAAGCACTGATAGTGAAGGAAGTGTATTTTGTTTCCAAATGAAACCAGCACTAAATCTGAAATAAAATTGGACGGCGCTAAAACATGGTAGAACTATATTTGTGTAGGGCAAACTAATTTTGGAAGGAAGTTGCCTAAATGTGTGGTGGCATCTAGCACTCTGAGGCTTCTCATTGCTGAAGATGGTACTTTAAAGATACTAAATATTGAGATGTATTTGCTTCACAGTCAAGTCCTCTTTGTCGACAGTGATTGACTCAGAATATTGACTAAGCACTAACAGGCCCTTTCCTGGTTAGATGTGTGTTGTGCAGCAGAAAAGTTCATAAAATAACATTGATGCCCTGTATCTATAGCCCACTGTTGCCTCACATGACTATGCCAATGTCTTCATAAATTACCAACATGAGCAGTCTTCAAAAACTTTCCCTTTTCCTCCTCATCCCTTTATTATCACACAGTAAGTGAGCAGCGCACAGAGGCTCTCACCGGATAGTCCCTCTTCCACTCCTTTGGGCTGTAGACTCCCTGCACCCACCTCACTCGCCCTCTACTAGACCTCCATCACATCCTCCAGAAGACCCACTTGTGTCTCTGGTCCTTTTGTGTTCTCTGATGTGAAAGCGTGCCTCCTCCCAAGACAAAGCATATTCCACAAGACATAGAGCAGGCTGTATAGGGCATATCCACCTTCTCTCAAACAAGACATTGAGCAGGCTGTATAGGGCATATGGTCCTTCTCTAAAACAAGGCTTGGAGCAGGCTGTATAGGTCATGTCCGCCTTCTCTCAAACAAGACGTGTAGCAGGCTTTTAAGGGAATATCCACCTTCTCTCAAACAAGACGTGGAGCAGGCTGTATGGGGCATATCCTCCTTCTCTCAAACAAGACGTGGAGCAGGCTATTAAGGGCATATCCGCTTTCTCTCAAACAAGATGTGGAGCAGGCTGTATAGGGCATATCCTCCTTCTCTCAAACAAGACTTTGAACAGGCTGTATAGGGCATATGGTCCTTCTCTCAAACAAGGCATGGAGCAGGCCGTATAGGTCATATCCACCTTCACTCAAACAAGATGTGGAGCAGGCTGTACGGGGCATATCCTCCTTCTCTCAAACAAAAAGTGGAGTAGGCTATTAAGGGCATATCCGCTTTCTCTCAAACAAGACATGGAGCAGGCTGTACAGGGCATATCCCCCTTCTCCCAAACAAGACGTGGAGCAGGCTTTATAGGTCATATCCTCCTTCTCTCAAACAAGACGTGGTGCAGGCTGTTAAGGGCATATCCGCCTTCTCTCAAACAAGACGTGGAACAGGCTGTATAGGGCATATCCTCCTTCTCTCAAACAAGATGTGGAGCAGGCTGTATGGGGCATATCTGCCTTCTCTCAAACAAGACGTGGAGCAGGCTGTATGGGTCATATCCGCCTTCTCTCAAACAAGACATGGAGCAGGCTGTAAAGGGCATATCTGCCTTTTCTCAAACAACACGTGGAGCAGGCTATATAGGGCATATCCACTTTCTCTCAAACAAGACTTGGAGCAGGCTATATGGGGCATATCCACCTTCTCTCAAACAAGACGTGGAGCAGGCTGAATGAGGCATATGTGCCTTCTCTCAAACAAGACATGGAGCAGGCTGTATGGGACATATCCGCCTTCTCTCAAACAAGATGTGGAGCAGGCTGTATGAGACTTATTCGCCTTCCTCCAAACAAGACGTGGAGCAGGCTATATGGGGCATATTCGCCTTCTCTCAAACAAGACGTGGAGCAGGCTGTATAGGGCATATCCGCCTTCTCTCACAGTACCATGCCCCAGCCCTACAGAGGCCAGGATATGAGTTCACACCCCTCTCTCACTTCTCCTTAGAAGCAAGACTTTTCACAATAAGCAGACTCCTCTCATCATTACTATGTCAAGGTCATTGCCATCACAGGACCGCAAACGAAGTCTAGAAAAACCTCTCTCGCTGTGCCTCCTCTAAACAAGCCACCCTGCTCCTTTACCACTGCCTTGCACTAAAGAGAATTAAAGATAATGGGGTAACCCAGTAACCCTCAGAACCTGGGCGTTTTAACGGAACAAGAAACAATGGTTCTGTTGGGAATCGCATAAGCTTAGTTAAATGTGTACTCAATACATATAATCAATGTGTCAATAATCATTCAGTAAATAATACATAAGCACACACATAAACCAAGACGAGAGATTCTGAAATTAAATTCGTTTTTACTCTGTGATATGTATCAAAATATTCAGCAAAATATTTACAGGACTAACCAACCATAGGACACATAGAACGTGAGACAATTGGTGGCTGGGCGTGCTTAGTGACATAGAGTTGACCACAAATTCACATATAACATATATATACAATAATAAACACAATAATACAGAAACAGTCCAAAATCAAAAGCATAAACCACAACAGGATGTAATTTTCCTAATTTCTAATTGTGGGATTGCGTGGACAAATTGGACAAGCAACGTCGACGTTTCGACCCTGTGGAGTAGTGCCGGATTATATGCATCTAGAGCGGGTCTTCATCAGGACAGAAAGTAGGAATGGCGGCCTGTAAGTGCAAAAGATTTTTTCATAAGGGCCATGTGTGTGTAAAGTAACTTAAGAAACACTAAACGTTACACTCAGCGGCAGAATGCTCACCTGGGATCAGAGTACTACAGGATTTGAATTCCTTGTATCGCATTTAAGGAGATGTCAGACGACACCTTAATTGATCATCTATTCTGTAACAAATAAGGGAAATTGAAATAACCTCGTGGCTACCCTAATGAAGTAATCAGAGTAATGTGGTATAGGAAAAAGGCACGTACCTTGACAGTTATTTATTCAACTGGGAAGAAGGTGGTGCCGTCATGACGATCGCCACAAACTGAAAATAGAAGGGCATGGTTAAAGCCACTGGGGGAGGCCAGGGTAAATTAATAGTGATTAAACAGCTAACTGGAAACGGGAGAATCGTATGCTCACCACCCGTTGTGAACGGACATGTGCGTCGCTGTACACACAGGGGAAAAAAATTCACCAAGTATGTAACCCATGGGGAAAGAACATGTACGTAGCTATGTACACGAAGGGAAACATACTAAATATATCGCCCGTGAAGGAAGAGGTTATTTTAAAGAGAACCCCTATATTATATTTAAAACGGTACATGTTGCAAAGCTAACAAAGAAATATAATGAGACCGTGTTTAGGCGGTTTAAACCTGCCCGGAGATTTATTAATCATGTATAAGGAAGGAAGAGGTTATTTTAAAGAATACCCCTATATTATATTTAAAACGGTACATGTTGCAAAGCTAACGAAGAAATAGAATGAGACCGTGATTAGGCGGTTTAAATCTGCCCGGAGATTTGCTAGTTACGTGCGTGTATTGCCAATCGCTCCGACCTTTTGACAGTGATGTCAGATAGCTAAGCTCACGAAACGGATCGCATAGATTCCTTACGGTGGCACGGCGAGCATAAAATAGTGCTGCAGTGGAAACTTACTTAGTATTCTCCGGAGGGACGTCTGTGTCTGTCTATGACTCCGCAACTAATGACAGCGAGTGTGGGGTGAAACTATATGACGTAGTCTCAATTATCGTGTACGTACGGGAGGCAGACTCGACTGGAAGTCTGAAAAACGCGGTCTGGAATTTTACGAAAAGGACCCCGCGACTACTACAGCAGTAACAAAGAACACAGTGTTTGTTCAAGATTTAGAAACCAATGTTTGTTCAAACTTTAGAAAGTATATAAACATAAATAAAGTGTGTATCCGGTATCTCTTCCCGAATTGATTTCTCTCATATACAAGTCAATAGAATAGAACAATTTTGGGGCACTGGTTCATTGCCTTGTAAACATATGACCACAGTGTTTGTTTAAAATTTAGAACATAGTATTTGTACAAAATTTATCCACAAAATTGTACAATTTACAATTTAGAAAGTATATAAACATAAATATATAAACAGAGTTTGTATCGGGTATCTCTTCACCAATTGATTTCTCTCATATATCGGTCAATCGAATACAACAATTTTGGGGCACTGGTTCTTCCAAAATGTGTTTTTTTACCAGTGCAGAGGAGTAGCCATGGGAGCTGGGTTCGCACCGAGCCTGGCGAATCTGTTCATGGATTATTTTGAAGACAAGAATATCTACTCTGACCAGAATCCCTATATTGATAACATCACTGCCTGGAAGCGATATATCGATGATATTCTTATGCTGTGGTCAGGTACAGTCGATCAATTGATGGCATTTCTATCATGGCTGAATTCCCGCAGCGTAGACATCCAATTTACCATGTCGCACAGCAACGATTCAATCCTGTTCTTGGATCTTACACTAGAAGCAGAGGATGGAAGAATAGTGATGAACCTATACAAAAAACCTACGGATAGAAACACCCTGCTCCAATATAATTCCCATCACCGCAGGAACCTTAGGGACAGCTTACCGTATGGACAATTTTTGCGATTGCGTCGCAATTGCACTAGAAGAAAGGATTACTTTAAAGAAACTGACATACTTATCATCAAACTAAGGGATAGGGGATACCCCAAGGGACACCTCAACAGAGCCAGAAAAAGAGCCTGGTATAGACCACGAGAAACTCTACTGGAAGTACAATCTAAGGACCAAACAATGGATAAACTGATATGCGTAACAACTTTCAATACCAGAAGCAATGAAATGAAAAATGTCATTAAGAAGTATTGGAATTTGGTGGGATCGGATATTGGTAGGACTGAGGCACCAATGTTTTCTTTCAAACGTGAAAAAAACATCAAGGACTTTGTAGTGTCCTCTTACCTAGAACCACCTTCCACACCAGATATAAGATCACAACTTAGCTTGCCACCTATTACAGGACACTATAGATGTAGTCATTGTAAGGCATGCCAATATACCATACCTGGAACTATGTTTAGACATCATGGAAAGACATATGCCCTTAATCACTTTACTAATTGTAACAGTCAAAATGTTATTTACGCTATCAGATGCCCATGCCAACTGTTCTATGTGGGTCAGACGACCCAAAAAGTCAAGAATAGGATCCTGCAGCACCAGAGTAGACTAAAATGTAAGACCCTGGGAGCCCCCCTAGTCGAACACTATACTAATGCAGGACACACCCACGAACACCTTGAATGGTGGGTACTAGAAAAAATCGTACTACACCGAAGGGGAGGGAATATTGCCATCTCTCTCAACTATAAAGAGTGCCGTTGGATCCATACTCTTGAGGCTACCAGCCATGGCCTCAATGAGCATGAAGAGACGTATTTACAAATGAGTAAATTGTAAGATTACTCAATCGTTGAGTGTTTCGATCTGAAAATGTAAAAACATTGTTATTCCCTGTACCATGTGTCTCTATTCAGGCATACATTGATAGAAGGCATATGTGGTCATTACTAAGGAATAATCTCACCTGACTACACCTGATCGTTACAATATGTTGATTTGGGGGCACCTTGTACTATTTCATTAGTTGTTTATGTAATATATACTGACTGACAAATCATGCCCATGAAGTGTACTGCAATGTGTCATATGTAACAACCGTGACAATGATGAATCACACCATCTTAATGTGTTAAGTTTGTGATATATATACATTGTATACATTGATGTGTAATCCATTCAGAATAGGCACTTTACTATTTGGTCATATTTTTATAAGGTAATGAACCAGTGCCCCAAAATTGTTGTATTCGATTGACCGATATATGAGAGAAATCAATTGGTGAAGAGATACCCGATACAAACTCTGTTTATATATTTATGTTTATATACTTTCTATATTTTGTACAAATACTATGTTCTAAATTTTAAACAAACACTGTGGTCATATGTTTACAAGGCAATGAACCAGTGCCCCAAAATTGTTCTATTCGATTGACTTGTATATGAGAGAAATCAATTGGGGAAGAGATACCGGATACACACTTTATTTATGTTTATATACTTTCTAAATTTTGAACAATCATTGGTTTCTAAATCTTGAACAAACACTGTGTTCTTTGTTACTGCTGTAGTAGTCGCGGGGTCCTTTTCGTAAAATTCCAGACCGCGTTTTGCAGACTTCCAGTTGAGTCTGCCTCCCGCACGTACACGATAATTGAGACTACGTCATATAGTCGGTTTCACCCCACACTCTCTGTCATTAGTTGCGGAGTCATAGACGGACACAGACGTCCCTCCGGAGAATACTAAGTAAGTTTCTACTGCAGCACTATTTTATGCTCGCCGTGCCACCGTAAGGAATCTATGCGATCCGTTTTGTGAGCTTAGCTATCTGACATCGTTGTCAAAAGGTCGGAGCGATTGGCAATACACGCATGTAACTAGCAAATCTCCGGGCAGGTTTAAACCGTCTAATCACGGTCTCATTCTATTTCTTCGTTAACTTTGCAACATGTACCGTTTTAAATATAATATAGGGGTATTCTTTAAAATAACCTCTTCCTTCCTTATACATGATTAATAAATCTCCGGGCAGGTTTAAACCGCCTAAACACGGTCTCATTATATTTCTTTGTTAGCTTTGCAACATGTACCGTTTTAAATATAATATAGGGGTACTCTTTAAAATAACCTCTTCCTTCACGGGCGATATATTTAGTATGTTTCCCTTCGTGTACATACCTACGTACATGTTCTTTCCCCATGGGTTACATACTTGGTGAATTTTTTTTCCCCGTGTGTACAGCGACGCACATGTCCTTTCACAACGGGTGGTGAGCATACGATTCTCCCGTTTCCAGCTAGCTGTTTAATCACTATTAATTTACCCTGGCCTCCCCCAGTGGCTTTAACCATGCCCTTCTATTTTCAGTTTGTGGCGATCGTCATGACGGCACCACCTTCTTCCCAGTTGAATAAATAACTGTCAAGGTACGTGCCTTTTTCCTAAACCACATTACTCTGATTAGTTTATTAGGGTAGCCACGAGGTTATTTCAATTTCCCTTATTTGTTACAGAATAGATGATCAATTAAGGTGTCGTCTGACATCTCCTTAAATGCGATACCAGGAATTCAAATCCTGTAGTACTCTGATCCCAGGTGAGCATTCTGCCGCTGAGTGTAACGTTTAGTGTTTCTTAAGTTACTTTACACACACATGGCCCTTATGAAAAAATCTTTTGCACTTACAGGCCGCCATTCCTACTTTCTGTCCTGATGAAGACCCGCTCTAGATGCATATAATCCGGCACTACTCCACAGGGTCGAAACGTCGATGTTGCTTGTCCAATTTGTCCACGCAATCTCACAATTAGAAATTAGGAAAATTACATCCTGTTGTGGTTTATGCTTTTGATTTTGGACTGTTTCTGTTTTATTGTGTTTAGTATTGTATATATATGTTATATGTGAATTTGTGGTCAACTCTATGTCACTAAGCACGCCCAGCCACCAATTGTCTCACGTTCTATGTGTCCTATGGTTGGTTAGTCCTGTAAATATTTTGCTGAATATTTTGATACATATCACAGAGTAAAAACGAATTTAATTTCAGAATCTCTCGTCTTGGTTTATGTGTGTGCTTATGTATTGTTTACTGAATGATTATTGACACATTGATTATATGTATTGAGTACACATTTAACTAAGCTTATGCGATTCCCAACAGAACCATTGTTTCTTGTTCCGTTGCACTAAAGAGAAGACTAGTATCACACCAACCATGGTTTTATTAAACTAGTGAAGGCTGAAACCAGTCTAGGATTCCTTGTGTTCCAGTTAAGAGAGGACCTAGCCTGGAAGTCCAGGCTGAAATGTTCCTAATGGAGCAAGGTCAGGACTGCCCTGTGTAATGGCTTGGTCTAATCTTAGGGAGCATGCTGGGCAAAAAAACAATGAGTTGGAATGTTACCCAGAGCGATTGCCAGTGGTTAGACTTATTGCACACATTCCTCCCACCACCTTTTGTGTGTCTGAGAAATAGTAACACCTGCCATTTACCGTGCTGCAAAATTGTACTGTGGTATTAGACCCTATACTTGATGATGTAATGGTAGTCAATAATCTGCAGTCCATATTCTTGCAAGTTGAATTTTTTGTACAGCAACATTCTGACATACAACTGTTTTCACAAAATGTGAATTTGCACCAATAACAGTATTTATTCACATGTAAGAGTACAATAATGTGATGTAATGGTAAGTGTGAACAAATCTGATCCAAGGGGCAGAGGATTGGCATTCCAGAACAACGGTGAAAGGGAAAGTTAGTAAACATGCCCAAATGTGTGAGTGTTGGGTTATTCACATACCTTTGAAAATCACATATCCCACCTTCATAAATTGGAGGTTTATTACTTTTATTAGCAGGACAAATACGCATCCATGATGGGAATGAGTAAGGAACACCCCAAACATTGGTGGAGAGTATGATAGGAGTTTCTGCCATATAAAAAAGCTTTTCCTGTAGAGAAAAGGGAAAATGTTTGCAAACGTACATCATATATATTTATCAATGCACAATTGCTCAGGTACATGACAATTCATGGCAAGCTCTGACTGTTATAGGTTCCCATGAGTAGATCAGACATTGTTTGAGAATTTTGAATTTACTGAAAACATAGTCTCAAAACTATGGAAGTAAATTAATGGCTCAGTTACTTACTGGTGATCTTAATTACTTCTAGTCCTACTCGTAATTGCCTCAGTAATTTGTAAAGAGGTGATCCCACCTCACTGAGACAGGAAAACACCAAGAATGCTGAAACTGAAAACCCACCCACACTGCTGGTCACCATAAATAGGCTCTCATTCCCAGCATACTCCTGACATACCAGGCAAAATGAAGGCTGTAATGCCAAATGAGGGAAAGTGGGTTGTAGTGACTGGGATGCATATAAGTAGGACTAGGAGTAATGAAGGTTACCTGTAAATAATTGGGCAAATACCTCTATGGAACACATTCTCACCCCAGCCATTACTTATGAGGTATACCAAAGCAAAGAATGGACTTTGTCAACAAAAGGTCCTGGACCAAAGATTTCAATGCACACCCAGTGATTTTTTGAAAATGAGAAGTATCATAGCACAGCAGAGCTTAAAATAGCAGTCACAAAGCTTTTGTCTATCTTCTGTAGTCCACAAAGTCTATAATGGTGAACAAAAGAGTAAGTGAAGCCCAAATAGCAGGTCTACAAATCTCAAATGGGGGCTCCATTGAATTCTGCCCAGGAAGATGATTGATTCCTTGTTGTCCTTCCTTTAATCTCATGAGGCCCTTGGTCTGCCAGAATATACAAAGACAACTACGGACCTAATCCAATAACTTATCAACAAAGAAGCTGTCTTCCTTGACCTGCTTTACCAAAAGTCACAAGAAATGTTGTGATTGTTGAAACATCTGAGATCTATCAGGATAAATAGTTAGAGCTCAAACTACATCAAGAGTATGAAGGTACTCTTCCTCAGCAGAGGAAGGACCTTCAAAAACGTGGGAAAAACAGCCTCTGGAGTTGTGTGAAAAGAATTGTCTTTTTAGGTAAAAAGAAACGATCTGCTCTCAACATTAGCACATTCTCGGTGGTGAGAAAGGGGGACCTATGCAAAAAAGACTCCCAATTCTCCCATTCTTCTCTGCTTGGTAATGGCTACCAAAAGGGCTGCATTCATTGTGAGAAATTTAACATCAGCTGAACCCAGTGGTTCAAAGGAATAACCCTGGAGAACCCTCAAGACCACAGGACGGTCCTCAGACACACCTGTGATCAGGGGTGCCAGCAGGAGCAGCCCCTGCAGGTAAGAGTAGTGAGGCGGGGGGGATTCGACAGAGGACAACAAGGGAACATTAAATAAATAATACATTTTTCCTCATCGTCATATGTCGTGTAGAGACAGCACTGTCCTAATTCCTGCCTTTAGCAGAAACGTCCTCTGAGAGCTAGCTCATCCAGTGGAAACACCAGACAAAGAAGGAGACAGATGGAATATTGCTGGCTCATGAATGGAAGACAAAATGTGCACACGTCCAAGGTAAGCACTGTGGTAGATACCATGCGAGGAAGCAATGTTAGGCCATGAACAATGAATTTTAAATGCACGCTTGCAGACTCTTGAACAAGTGTGCAACTATTAAAGTAGAGAAGCAGGAATTGTAATCTATTTTAATTGAACATATTCAATGTACACAGAAACCTCAAAAGATGACAGACTGGGGGTTTTATTCACATGACCCAAATCGAAAGGCACAGGGTGGGTACATTGGGAAACAGAGTATGTGAGTTCCCAGAAGATGCGAAGTGGTTGCGTCTCGGGATCGTTAGCCCTTGTCCCCAAATCTGAAGTGACCAGATGTGAAGGATGCATCAAAGTTGAAAGCAGCTTATTGAGGCAGAGTTGTAAAGGGGAACACATCTGTTCAGTCTTTCTTGCAATCACCAGCAAATGCTCTCAGCCTAGCTCAGGTTCCATGGTGACTTCACCAGTGACCTTCCTATTAGGTTTCTACTCCAAAGGTACACTGAATGATAC
Organism: Triturus cristatus; assembly: GCF_964204655.1. Lineage (NCBI taxonomy): Eukaryota > Metazoa > Chordata > Amphibia > Caudata > Salamandridae > Triturus > Triturus cristatus. The sequence continues at coordinate 433,563,100 of NC_140581.1, read as the reverse complement.
AGGAACCTCGCCACAACAGTATCTCTACCTTTACCTTTATTCTAGCTCTCCTATCCCTACATATGCCCTAGTACCTTATCCCTGCAAAACCTTAGTACTTTTGCTGCTACATATACCCTAGTATCACAGTTCCCACCAATTCCTTAGTAATTATATCCCTACTGTTTGCCAATTACCTCACGCTCCACCTATGCCTTAATAACTTACCTATGCCCTGGTGTTTCCAACCCTGCCCATACCCTAGTACCTCCAGCCCAGCTCTGCACTCTACCTTAGTAACCCTACACCATCTATGCCCTTATACTGCCCAAACCCATTTCCTAGGACCTCTTCCAATTCCATTCTTAATCATTCCTTTATTTCCTGCCCATTCTGTATTCTTCCTGATCTGTTTTCTTGCCCACTGTGTTCCTGGTACTGGTATTTTTGTTGAATATGCTTCAAAAAGTAAGAAAGCATATTTTATACATTAATTTCAGAAATTCACCAAAATTGAGTTCTACCTATTTGTCCTCTGGCGGTCAAACTATTGTTATTCATTTTGTATTTTTCTGTGAAATGAGTGAGAGCTATTTTCAGCAATTATTTCTGCACACTGGTCTCATGTCTGGTGGGTCACTTTTTCTCCAGCACCGGCTTGCGTAAATTGACCAGTGAAACCCTGTGGTTCTAGTTTGGACAAGGTGGTACTAAGGACCACAAAATATACTGTAACTGTGTTCAATTTAGCTCGATTTTATTTTTGCAGTGGGTTTTGCTCGTCATAGGCAGCAAAAATCGTTACTGGTGGATTTTCGATACTGGAAAGAAATGAACCTTGTGCATTAACTAATTGCTGTAAATAGAAGGTCGAACAAAAACGAACGCATTTACAATAAGGAATATGATGTTAAATTGGACGTCTGTATATTCTATGCAATGTCGTTCTTTTGCCTAGAACACACTGTGTTCCTGGAGCTCGCGCTTCTGCGTTCCATGTACTCATATGGGCACGTGCAGCCTGGTGCTGGTGTAAATGCAAGGTCTGTTTGAATGCGTTTCTCCAAGCACGAACACTTGGTTGGGAACAATGTGCAATTACATTTTCATATTGAACTCTTTAAAAATCGACTTATTTCATGAATTCCAATGTGCTCATGTGGCAACTGCTGGAGTTGTACTTCCACCCCATGTCCACTCCACCTCCCCTCCCTGTCACCGCCATTGATTCTGGCTTGGGTGCACGCGGCATTGACATCACTGCAGCAACAGCAACGAAGGAGCCATGGAAAGTATTAACATTCACAAAAGCTTTATACTTGAACCGCACGTTTCTTTATTGGAACTGTCACAATAGTTGCAAAAGTTTCTTGAGTGAAATTAGCTTTTTGGCACATACGCAGGCCCTGGTTACAGTGGCCGGGATCTTGCAAGATAATTATCGTTCAAGAATCCGACAGACAGGAGAAATTTATTGTAAAAAGTCGCCCTCCAGCACAGACTGCAAAGCGTGACAAGAAAATGCTGATGGCGATTCCCAGGTTGGTTGAATGACTTTTTTCCCCACTGCTGACACAGCTATACCTTCAAGAAGGTTTTTTTAAATTGCTTCCGTATTTGGATTCATTTTGTGGCTCACTTTATATGTATGTACCTGCATTGATCCTTTGTTCTGTAAAACAGCTAAGTTGTAACAAGTATATTTTACATGCACGTAAATGCGCTTGTTTGACTTCATGGTTTAGTGCTAGAAGAGCTATCGTTATCTTAATTCATTATTGGGAAATAAAGCTAGATTTCTAATTATAAAATTTAGGATTGAATGAGAATAATATTGGCTAACACAAGCACCTCTAATATGAATCTATTGAATATTTTCAATACGTTTGCCCAGAAAAGTTTAGAACCCATATCCAGTGATGAACATTTTGTTCAAGAATATATTTTAGATACATGATTATATTCTACATAATTTGGGCAACAGCTAGACAGTGAAAGCAACCACGGAAACTTTAGATGTTTAAGAGAGGGCATTAAGTCACAATAGTATGGATGGCACGTTCTTTTATCCTTTCATCTTCACTTTATATAGAGTATTTTTGGCTTCTCACAATCTCTATGATTACACATTGACTGTAATAGCTTTGTGATCTAATGTTTCAGTGAGAATAAAGTTTTAGCAGATTCTGATATCATAAAACGAGGAAAGAATGACTGAACATTTATTTTTTAGACGAAAATGAAGCTTTGGAATATATTTGCAACACATTGAAATAATAACTTTTTGGAAATCAATAGGAACAGTTTTAAAGCGCACAAACTGTGGGGCATATTATCAAGAAACGGCGTTAAAATTATCGCCGCTTTAGTGGCAGAAAACTACCGCTAAAGCGGCGATAATGGGCTTGATAATAGGCCCTTGAGAATTCGCATAGAAGCCCATGTTCACACCAGAACATGGACTTCTATTGAAATTCTCTGCGGCATATTATCAAGCCCATTATCGCCGCTTTAGCGGCAGTTCTGTGCCGCTAAAGCGGCGATAATTTTAATGCCGTGCTAGATAATATGCCCCTATGAGGGTTGTTGAAAAGGAATGTATGAGTGACAGATTTCTCAACTAGGACTTATGTAAAAGAAGCAAAGTTGAAGGTGATGGGATTCCAATTCAAGCAAAATGATGATTATCTAGGGAACAATAGAAAATTAAATTTGGAGGGACCTTATTGGAGCTGAAATGTGATGAAAATTTGCAGTGATTACACCAAACGGAATGTGCCCTATTTAGCGATAGCAAATATTTTGCAAGATCGTGGAGAAGAATGGCATGCTCATTTTTTAGGTGAAAAAATGAGTCTTCAAAAATATGGCAGGCTTACCAATAAAGTGAGAAATATTTATAAACATTTGGATTAGAGACCATACAGTCAAACATGGATGACTTCCTTTTTGGACCTGTCTTGCCTACAAAATGAGGGGAAACGCATTTAGTGGACAGTGAAGTTAGTGACATGGAAATTATGAACTTAATTAAGGATATGTGGGCAGTGGTTCTGCTGTGAAAAACATCTGACTCTGGGCCCGAACTCAGACTACACCTTCCACCATGGGATGGGAGCTCAGCAAACCACAAAGGTCGAGGGGCACTTTGTGCATGCAGTTCTGTGTCACCCTTCCCAGATCCAATTGAATCACCATTTCTACTTGAAGCAAGTGACACATCATGCAAAATTAGGTTACCAACAAAAGATCATGTATTTACAAGGACTCACAATCACCCAGTAGAAAGTAAGTACTGCATCTTATGGTGGGCAACTGCTCAATTGATGTGATAACATCTCATCTTGTACTTTACATGGAATGATGGCTTGCCAGAGCTCCGTTAGCAATGGGTATCTCCAAGCACAGAAACCGAGATTAGATATAGAAGCAAAGCCCTATGAACATGCTAGATGGTGGATTGTTCACTCATGATCGCTTTGATGAGTCAGTAGTCTATGTGTAAATTGTCACCCACATTCATCTGCCCAGACAGATACTGAAGAAGAGATAGTCATAATCAGACTTTTACACATGCCATCAGTAGTTTATCTTATCTGCACAGAGAGATTCGGAGTCTTTCAGCAAGAGCAGGCACTTTCTTTGTGTGGCAGGGCCTGAGTTAGGGCAGAAACACACTATTCTAGTATTAGTAGACAAGGTAAAAATTACTTAATGAAGGGCCATTCATAAAGCATTTGTGATTGCGTAAAGTAATTTTCCAGTAGTACTGCTTTACAAACTCACAAATGCGTATCTCCAAGATCTGGGCAGAAGTTTTAACCTGTGCTTTTCCAGCTTCGCAAGGCAGGTCCTGCGGTGGTATGTCTGTGGTGGTGCGGAGATGGTTATGCTAAAACAGATGAGCGTCGGGTCTGCTCAAGTCATAGTTGCTGGCTTGTCAACTGTGATGTAGCTGATTGAGGAGAAAATCCGGTCCAATAGGTGTCCGGCAGTGTGAGTGGATTCAGTAAGGTGCTGGTTGAGCCTCAGTTTCTTGAGGCTTTCTAGAAGGGCCATAGAGTTTGGCTTGGTGGGGTCTTCTAGGTGAAAGTTAAAGTCTCCGAGGAGGATAAAGGTGCTGACGTGGATGATGAGGAATGTGACAAAGTCCATTGCATCACTGGTGACATTGGTACAGCACCTGGAAGTCTATATATGAGGGTTCCACCTATGGAAACCCTGGCAGTGATTCATATTTTGAACGTGAGGTGTTCCATGTAGCTGGTGGGGATATCCATGTAGGTGGTGCAGCTGATGGTGTCACAACACAATACCGCCAGTCTCCTTTAAACAAGAAAAATATTGAATGTATAAATGAGATAAATGATGCCATTGCAGGATGAAATTAAATGAATATGGTGTACTGTTCTCTTATAAATTGTTAAAACACTTGTATAGATAGATTTGTGGGAGAAAGAAATGTGAGAGTACTAATCAGTATCAAATGTATGTATATTACAACAACTTTGTTTTTACAAGAAAAATTGTTTTGAATAGACATCTTTTTGTATCAATTGTCTTTTATCTACATAAAAAAGTGATTATTGTTATTAAACAAAATACAGAATAAAAAATAAAATAAAAACAAATCCATTTGATAAAGGGTTGTTGTGCATTTAAGACATGTATGTGGTCACTTTAAGCATTTGATGGTTATTATATGTGTCTGTGTTTTGTTATGATTCACCTTGCCAAGGTGACCTTTTCTAAGAATTATCCATGTAGGTGGTGCAGCTGATGGTGTCTTTGAATAAGATGACGGCTCCATCTCTGGGTTGAGCTGATGGTCTTGCCTGACAGTCTTGTAGCCAGCAGGGATGGCTATAGTGATGTCTAGTGCAGAGGTTGGGTTTAGTCATTTTTATATGAGAAAGAGTAGCTTGGATGGTTTGTATATTGAAATTATATTTATATAGCACTTACTACCCCTGATGAGGCGTCTAAATTCTTTTTGGCGAGTAGCACGCTACTCCGGAGCCAAAAAAGGATTAGTGGTGGATTAGTATAGGGAAATACAAATTAATTTAAGCAGGGGACATGCAAGTCTGTTAGTTGGTTTGAATAGGATAATGGATGGATAGTAGAGGGAAGAGTCTATGAAGTGTTATTTGGTGGATCATAGTAGTAAGATGAGGTTTGGGATGAAGAATTTAGAAAGGGTTGTTTGGAAGATCATAGTAGTAAAATAAGGTTTGGAGTGGGCCAAGGAGAGTTAGAGGAGGGATGAGTCATCTAGAAAGGGTTATTTTGGATATCATAGTAGTAGAACGAGGTTAGGGATGGAGGCAGAGAATTTATTGAGAGAGCTATAGGGTGAAACAGAGTAGTGCATTGGAGTCAAAGTGTTTTTTCTTCTACAGTGGGAATAAAGTAGTAAATATATATATACATCACTACATAGAAAGAGTATACATGTATAGGGAAGATAATATATCGAGATTTAAAGTTGTATTGTATAAACTCAGTCTATCAAGTGTTGCTGTACTTGAAGCTATTTTATTTATGTATTTTTCTAACTATTTTCTATTTATTTTATTTCAATTTTATATTTTCCTCAATATTTCAATAGTGAAGCACTTGTAAATAACATAGTTATGATAATTTTTACATATTGTGATAGATAAAGAAAATTTTACTTTACAGGAGGCAAGTTTCCAGTGTCATGACTCAGTAGGCCCATAGATGGACAGTCAGCATTTTACAACACTTTGCCCAAAGTAAGGATGACGAGCACACAGATATCCACTCTGGTTCCAACTACTCACACTGCCTAGCTTATGCACCCATCTTTTGCACCTTCTACAAAGGGTCACCTAAACTGCAGGCTGCCCATCTGTGGAAGCAGTACACAGCTTCACGTACACTGGCCTTCTAGGTACACACATGGGTGCTTGAAGAAAGCTGCAACCTGTGCAGACAGTATACAAGAATCTACAAGTGTAGCTGATGGCTCAATTTCCCAAAATGACGTTCGGACAGAGTTAAAACACTGTTCCATGTGGTCATCAGGAAACCAATGGGTGGGGGTAGAAACTGTAGTCTGACCTAGGTCTCCCGTATCAGGAGCCAGAATGCAAAGGTAGGGTGAAAAGCACTACAATTAGGACTTACAAGTGCTTGGAGAACTTTACAAATCCAAACTACAAACAGTGCAAGGTCAAAAGAACACACAGTGTGAGCGAGAGAACAGCCATAAACTCAAAACATCAATAGGCAATACTACACTGACCATGGAATTTAAAGGGTGTTAAAAAATAATAAAGCTGACAGTGCTACAGTGCAGACCAGTTAGTTACAGGAAATGCCTATAAACCCAAATGAATTACATTTACACCTGTAAAGAGATAGCAAGCATACTTACATTTTTGATTTGCTGGCATCTCACGTACCACTATCTTCCAGGGCTGACTACATATAAGCCAATTAGAAAGAGTGTTTTATATAGCAATATATTTAAGGATAGCTCATGTATACAAACATTGCTAAGCAGCCATATAAGCAACACAAATGTGTGGCTTCTTTTCCTATGCGTGTAAGAAATAGGTTGCTCTGCTCAATTGGTTTCATTGCAAGATACAGTATTGTCAGCCTGTGTACTTAGCAAATATGTAGGATAAAAGCAATTCACGTAATCATGTTTTTAACATAGTTAATATGCACATAATGGCTTGTGAATTGTCTCTGGCCAAAATGCACCTTCCTCCTTACTCCCATTGAGCTCTAAATAGGATGCTAATAAGTAAGGGGAATGAGAAAAAATCACATTTTATCTGCATGATTAATAATCTCTGTCTCTTCCATACCTACAGAGAAATGTGAATATAGGGACCAAATGGGTCGGTATGTATGCCATGTATGGTATAGTGAATGGAAGTTTCACAATTAAATGGACACAAATAGGATCCTTGTGTGGTCCTGACGAAAGCCAACTAGCCCAGTGAGGCATTGGTGTGATGGGTGAAACATGTTGACCCAGAGATACAGAGGATACTAATGTTTTCAGTGCATCCCTGCCTGTTTTAAGCTTTGTCAGGCTACCAAGATTGAGCCCATCCAGATACACTAGGTATATGGACGAGGACGCTATGATGAAGCATGCCACTTGGAATTTCAGCGAGTGAGAGTCCTTTTAATACCATAGGGTGATCCCTTTGGGCTGGTATGAAGAGATAGGCTAAGAGCTGTAGGGGTTACCGCCTGTTGTTTTTGTATGGGTCGATGTTTGGGAAGGTGAGAGGACCCTGCATCACGTCTCATTCCCTCTTTCATGGAATATAGTACAAAGAACCCCAACAAACTCAACCTTAAATACTCAAAACTAATGTTACAATGGACCGTGACAAATTCAACATGAACATCTCTCTCTCTAACATACATCGACAACACAAATTACACTGATCTAGAGGCTAACTCTACCATTTTTTGACCAAGATGTACCAAACAACACAAGAAATCTATATGCACAAATAACCTGATCAGCATTAACTGCACTAATTCCATTCCCTTTACATGTGATACATCAGATGTCTCTTGATATATTTTAAGTCTGCTATTGCAAACTCAGCAGCAAGCTCCCACTTGATCATGGACAGTAACCTACACATGCCTGCACGCGCCAACACATGATTTTCCTCTGCATCCACACCTGCATCCACTTCAAAATTAGGTCTCTTCAGCTTTAAGGGAAGATGAACTATCCCTGCTATGTGTGCTATCTAAGAGGAAGAGTCTAGTACCTGCATAGGAATGATTGCTTCGGAAGGACTACTGCTCACACACTACTTAATGGTTCAGAATAAATTACTCTAGAAAGCATCCACCACAACATTTCCTCATGGGTTTTCTCTTTTTGTCACTACATGAAAGATGCTTTGCATGTGTGCTGTTGTGCAGAATGTTCCAGTGCCAGCCTTAGGTGAGAAACATGTGATGTTGTCACAGAAACACTGGAAAGTGTGCTCAGGTGAAGTACTCTGAGGCAGTTCAGAACTGAAGGAATAAGTGGTAGAGTTCCGGTTGTGAACTGAGGAGTGGAGACCAGGAGACACAGTTTGATACAGGTAACTCTGATAAGAGCCTTTGCACATGAAACTCCCGAAATAGCTCAAATTTTGAGAGTTGTCCAGGGCCTCTTTCAAGCTTATCCTGGGATAACTGGGTTTCGCTGAACCATGCTCCTTTCTTAATAGAATCCCTGCAGGATGACTGGTGGACCTTGAAGTGACTAATGCCTCAGGTGAGCTACCAGGGTTTCACATTTTAGACAACACTGATGTAACAGAGTCTTTCGTTTGCTTGCCTGAAAAAGTCAAAAGAAAACAAGTTGGACCTGATAGACAGTAATGTATTGATGTGACAATGGGCATATGATATTAAATGCCTGTTTTACAGGAGTATACTCTGTCACAGACAGACGGAGGTCACAGTAAATTATTAGCGAGCCAGCTTGTTTACTACATTCACAGAAAAGGGTTACTGCAGTACGAGGGAGAATGTTACTATCTCACCAAACCATGGGGTAAGAATCATTTTAGAGAGGAGCCAAGTTGTTTGGATATCTATATATCACAATGTGCCACTGGATTCAAGTAAGCCTGGCTAATGATGGGTAATACCCCGAAACCGGTCCGAGGATGCTTGTTTCTGGTCCAGGGAGGACCCAGCCTGGCATTTTGAGATGGACTCTTCCCATGAGGAACACGGTCAAGAATGATTTGCATATGGCTGGGTCCAAACTGGGGTGGCATAGTGAGCAAAAGAATGATGGATTAGACCCAGATCTGTGACTGGGGGTGAGTGGTTGAAAAGATTCAGCACTCCGCTCATCATCTTGTTGTGTTTGGATATCTATGAACATCTATGCTCTTAAGACATTTACATTATTTTAGCGCGTACCGAATTGAAGCTGGATGGTTATCGCATGCAGAGTTACATGGGAGCAATTCATCACTAAGAAGGAAGGAGAGATATAAATACATTTTACATTCAAAACAGATGCTTGTAGCTAATTATTTATTAGTGGCGTTCCTATGCATTAAGCACCAGAGGATTAGCAATGGTGTATTTGCCAGTCTTGATTGTAAAGAATCATACATCCTTACGAAATACATTTCTATAGGCGATATGCAAGATAAAGTTCAATGTATCATGTTGGTTAACAAAATGTCTTTATTACAAGGAAAAGGTATAATGTATTACGAAACTTTTAATAATCCCCATGATATACCTCCATAAAAACATTGTTGTCCAGAGATTTTCATTTTTGATTTGTGTTTTTTGGGCTCATTAGAGAAGTAATTTAGCTTGGGTAGACATTGCTGATGCAGGGCGTATTTTTCTGCATGACACTTTTAAAAATGCAGATGTGTTGCAGCGGTGATATAATAGTTCAGGAACCAAGAGACCTATATACTTCATTTTGGTGTCAAAACATTGCTTTGGTGGTCAAGTAGTCTTATAAGACAGAAAATACCTCCTCAGAGCAACTCTTCTGACTTTTTACAAAATGGCGGCTATAATAGAGGAAGAAGAGACATATATAGAGATGATACAAATATACATTATTTTTAATCTTTTTATGTATACACCGAACGTGTTTATGATCTGAACATGAAAAAAAATCAATGCTTATCACTCCTTTTTTAGACACATTTTCATAATTCACTTTATTTATTTGTTTTGGCAATCCCTTGTGGTACATTTGTAGAATGTTTGAACATTTGAGAATAGCCTATCAACAGGGACATCTTTTTGTAGCACAGGTTTTGCAAGTATATGTAAGTTCTGTGGGTAGAGGCTTTAGAAATTTTGTAAGTTCTAGCACCCTATCAATATCTTCCCAACCAAATTCTTATGGATCTTTTTCTACATATGCATGCTCCTAAACATTTACATGTCTTCTGATCAAGTAGAATGCTCTTTTAATGTGTCCACGCACAGACTATGACGTCGGTGGACGGTCACTTAGCTGGACTGATCTCTTGAACTCACTGTACTGGAGATCATCAATTGTGTGACAGTCAGAACTCGTTTTCCACACACACACACACACAGACACACACAAGGTATATTTCTACGTATTTAAAGTCACATTCTTCTTCTGTCTCAGTAAATCCTTTTTGAAACTTCACAGGTTCAGCAGTTAAAGCTCTGAGCTTTGTTCCAATTTTGCTCATAATGTCATCACCCGTAAGAATATGTGCCTTGATAAGAACACTGGGCATCTCTGGGTCAAGTTTCTTGTACAGAATATGAAGCAGGGCTTTTCTCGCCTGTTCCATAAAGTATGCATGACTGACAATCCTTGACTTATGAACATTGCAACAAATCTAAGTAGCACAATTATAACATCTGTGTCATTTGACAGTACGATGACTCGAATGGACCCATTTCAAACAGCCCACTAACATGTGGCACAACACGAAAAACAGCTTCCTCCAATTTGCTGTTAAGTTCTTGAACAATTTGGCCCATTCCTTTTGAATTTATGTCTGCAGGCACCAACTCCTCCTTGATAATCATTCCACTTGCAATAATTGGAAATTCAGTATTCACTGAAGCATCAGCAATATTTTGTTGGGTTAGCATTTCCAAGTTCATCTTGACGACCAGAATTTATCAAGTTGCACAGGTATAGGTGTCAAATTTTTGATGCAAGCAAGGTCAATTGTTTCACTTATAGACATTTGTCTGATTCTCTCACGTTATTTAAAACATAGCTGAAGTTAACTGTAAAAGACAATGTGCAGTTCTTGCAAGGTGCACACTGACTTGGATGTCTTCAGAACAGCCTGAATGACCTCTCCGAAGTTTTGCATGGATGAAATCTTGGCCATTTACAATTGTGACACATAGTCCACAACAACAGCAGTTTTCAATGAGGACACTTTTTCTAATTGAAATTCTGCAGGTGAAAGATTTTTTTCAAGCTCTTGTACGAGTTTGTGCTTCACTGGTTTGGTTGCAGCATCTCCATCAAATAATGTGTTTGTTAGAAGAAGATCATGCAACAGAATGTCCCCCATAAATTCCCTTTTTTTGTCACATCTGCTTCTCTATATTCTTGCAAAAGTTGCTTTTTTGTAGCCTGTTTTGTAGTGGCTAGTTGGACGAAACTCTTCCTATGGAAATGAATGCTTGGAAGCTTAGGTTAGATGGTTAGATGTCCTTCACATCTAACATGGGCTTCAATTGGAATTCCATAGAGCATATTATCAAGCCCATTATCGCCGTCTTAGCAGCAGTTTTGTGCCGCTAAAGTGTCGATAATTTTATCGCCCGTCTTGATAATATGGCCCATTGTTTGGTCACAACGTTGTGTAGTTGCACAGGCTCTGTAATTTCAAAGGGGTTTTCTTGCTGCTGAATGATACGAAGTAGGCTCTCAACATGCTTTTTAAAATGTTCCCCTCTCTTTCCCACAAGTTCGTGGTGAGGAACTGTTTCACGGTGGCCCATTAATTTTGATTTTTTCAGCTCTCTGAAATCATTGCAAATAGAAAGGACTTCCTGGTAAACTAGCTACCGTTGAGCAACATATTCACATTTTTAAGTGTCTGACCAACAATTCCCTTGGAGCTTTTCTGTGATCTCTGCATCGTCTGTTCCAGTTTCACATCTGGAGCCACAGCTTTGAACCTTTCCTCTCTGTTGTCTTTCACAGCAAAATGTCTTTGGATACATTTTCTGTAGAGGTATGGTTTTTCCACCTCTAGTTTCTTCACTCTTTCGAAATGCCAGGACCCATATCTCAGGTAGTTTATGCTATCAGATTTGTGAAACACAGTAATCAGTGACTCCACAAACTTCACGTGCACCTCCCAATCACCTTCTCGATCAGCATGTACCAAGTTTTTCACTAGAGCTATCATGTGTAAAACAAATCCCCAGTACTTGCTAAGTTCTGATTTTTCTTCATACTCATTGACAAACTCTACGAACTTGGTTTTCAGGTTTCAGATTTTGAACTGAGTGTATTGAACATTGCCTGAATTTGTATTATGTGTTTTGAAAGATGTGCACCCTGCGCCTTATTCACTTCTGACATATGATATGAAAAACCAAATTTGTTATTCTTGTTCCAAAAAGCATTACAGCACAGTGTTTCTATAGCCTCAAATATGATGAGCATACTTTGTAATGAACAAACATAATGGGTTTCGCTCAATACTGACTGGACAGTTTTGCTTCAAAAGATTTCAGCCTCAATAAGTGCATCATCTATGCCACATCCACTGAGATAACTTCCTGCACACAAACATACAACTTTTGTCATGTAGAAAACGCCAATCATTGAATAAAGATCATCAAATTCTATTGGATTACTCATAAACATGTCAGCTGCAATACGGAAAACACCTTCTTTCCAGAAAATTGGCAGGATAGGCTGGTCTTCAAGCTGAGCACGCATATTTTGTAAATTTGTTGAGCTGTGTATACTGTTGCGTAGTTTGTTACTGGAGATGGTATCACTGGTAAAATCCCAACCTTCTTCAGTGGGACGGTATTCTAGGAGATCAGAGCATGAATTCCGCCGACGGAGGAATTGGCTTTTCTTCATTCTTCAGTCTGTAGTGAATAAGTGATATGATAAATTCAGTTAAATCAGCTTTGCAGACCACAGCATCAGGTAGAAGAAGATCCATGTACTCAGTCACTTTGAAACATTCTGGTAGACTGGGACGTGTTTATTGCTTGTGGTGATTTTGCACACGTTGGCAAGGCAGTTGGCTTATAAGTTTGCAGCTTTGTTTGATTTTGCCTACAGCTGGCACAGCTTGTTTTCTAGAAGCTACTTTATTGATACTGTTCTGAAAAAGCACTATGGCAGTATCATGTGTGCTGGATGTTCCAGACAAAGAAGAGCTGTCTTCAAAATCAAAATTATCGAGAGCAGCAATTGTAAATCCTTTCCTGGTAAAGTGACTTGGAAGTGGTGTGCTGTTGGATTCACAAGATTTTACAGCATGAGCTGCTAACAAGTTCCTGCGCCGGACTATGTCATTATAACTTGTTGATCCTATTCATTGAAGTGATTATCTCTCTTCTTTTGTACTTGCCATCAATTGCGTGGGTAGTCACCATGTGTAACAGAGTTCTCTTTTTGCCATGATGTAACTCATTAAACATGATTTGGAAGCGACAATACATTTGCACAGCATAAGTCTGTAGGTTCATGGGATTGTCTTCCTCTTCTCCACTTATTTCTTCAAAGCCATCATCTATGTTGTTGGCTTCTGTTCCGAACTCAAGAACTTTAGCTTGTAACAGTTTTGCTTTGCTGATATTAAACAATGATGTAAAAAATGGTAAAACAACATCAGGCATTCTTGTTGACTCCCATGATTTGTCTGGGGCATCACAAGATATGTCATTAAGTCCAAAATTGAAATATTCTCGGAAGACTCAGATTCTTGTTATGATTCACTGCTTTCTGCAATTTATTGATGATTTTTATCCAGGCTTTTTTCCACTGTATATGACTTGTAGCACTTGGTGTTACAATGATAAAATATATATACATATACATATATATTTACATTTTTTTTATTGAATATAAGACTTGCAGCATTGACATTTGTTGGTTGTCGCATTCATATGATTATAGTTTCCATCATATTTCATCGTTAACGTAAGTACATCGTATATCTGGCATACATTGTATAGTTAATACTGAATAAATCACTTCTGCATCACCCATCAACGTAATGATAAAATATTTGATCTTTTCCACCCAGCTGTATTTCTGCAGCATCTCAAACTCTCATCTGTCCAGCCACAGTTGATTTTAGCTTTCCTTTCGGATTAGTTTGGCATATGACACATTTTTCTTTGTTGAAGGAGTCCTCAGATTTTGTAGTTAGCGACACTCTGTCGGGAGATAAAGATCCTTTACTACCACCTACTTCACTCTTGTTTACGAATTTGAATCAACGGAAACTTGAAACAAAAACAATATTAAAATAAATTACTAATATAGAGCCGCCATTTCGGAAAATGGCAGAATGGTTGCTCTGAGGGTTGGGCTGACCAGGGCACTATTCCCGTAGGTAAATAGTCTGCGCAGTGCGGATTGTGAAGAACAATTAGTTCAATGTAAGACTTCGCAGCAACTCAGATATGAGTTGTCATCATGGGTAAGAAATCCCCAAGGGAAAAGAATTAATCCATTCTCTGTACTTGTCTTGCGCCACTCGAAAGAAATCAACTGCTTTGACCCATGATGACAACTCATATGAGAGTTGCTGCGAAGTCTTACATTGAACTAATTGTTCTTCACAATCCGTACTGCGCAGACTATTTACCTATGGGAATAGTGACCTGGTCAGCCCATCCTCGGCACCAGGAATAGGTTGCCTCTCCTGCCCTTTTGTCCTGATGAAGACCCGCGAGCGGAGATTTTAAATCACCCTCTACACACAAGTCGAGTCGAAACTTCGAAGCATACCCCCAGCAAGAACTTGTATCATATTATATCACCCTGTCCTTTCCTTCTGACAGTGCATTCATGCACAAAAAAGATTATTAAGTTGTTCAGTGAATTTGAACATGGGCAGGTCTCATTATACTGGTTTGTGTTGTATTAAAAAACTACTACCAACACTGAATAGATACTAAGTTGACGATCTATAGCCTGTTTTTTCTCCTTTTCTCCTATTTTAAGCACAAGCACTTTCCTCCCCTTACACTTTTTTCCTTTGAGCAACCTACTCAAATATCCAAATGATATGTGTTAATGTCTTTACCAAACCTTTTTGCATTTAGAAATGTCCCTTTGACCAAACTGAATGTAGATGTGGTTTTTCTTTTTGTCCTTTTCTCTTTCAGGGTGCTAACCACAGACTAATTCATGATCATTAACGTATTGATTACTAGCTGTTGACCATTTAGCCAGCACCAATTATAAAGTTTGCCTGATTTTTCACGTTGTTATGTAATTAGGTCTAGGACCACTTGTTTTTCATGGCGTCCAGAATGATTCTGCCCTTATTAGCAATGTCTACCCAAGCTAAATTACTTCTCTAATGATACAATAATACAAATCAAAACTGAAAATCTCTGGACAACAATTTTTCACGGAGGTATATCAAGGGGCCAGGACTATAAGGATTCAGGTCTATTTTAGACCCTATCTTCTGTCATGGACTGCACAGTGCCAACGTATAAATGGGGCCGTTTGTTCTGGGGTTAACTGGCACTAAGTAGGTAGCACCAAAATAATGGCAATGTAGTCAGTGGCCAACATGGAGACTAAAGAAGCAACGAATATGGATGTCAGTGATGCAAGCCTGGATAGAATATAGCTCGGAGTTACTCAGTATTATCAGCTGGTGTTGGCATGAGCTGCGTTTGGAATTCGAGTGCAGAAACCTTTCCCTCGTAGGTACACAGAGAGTTTTAATAAGTGTAGGAAAATAATTATCCCCAGGCAACCCTGAAGCAATTATGTTGCCTACTGTACTAGCAACTCTAATATTTTCTGCTTACTTTGATTTTCAAGAAACAATTTTAAACTCGATAATGCAGTTTTAGTGACTCCAAATCAATGTTTTATTTGTTCGTGTAAGATATTGCACTCTTCGACATCAAATATTCAGGCCTACCTGCATTGTCAATAGCTGCGTGGCATGCACGGGGTGAAATCCAGGTTCATTGCAGAGCAGAAGCTGGTGTTTCTCACGCCAGTGCTGCAGCAGATTCGCCACTCAATTTAAATTGGTGGCAATAAATTCTCTGATTCCTTGCAGGGAAAGGTATATTGAAGAGTGGGTCAATAGTTCTCCAGTTGACTTCAGATTTTTTCTATAGGGGGTGATAATAACTTTTACTCATTCCCATGGAAATAACTCCTGCAAGCAGAATGTAATTTCGCAGTAAGTGACACCTCGAGTTGAAAAAAACAGGAACCGTCACTCTCATCTCACCCAACACATGACAATGTAGTACGCACAAGTTAGTTCCTGTGGAAGACATCCCTGAACTCTCAGGGGCATATTATCAAGGGCAATATCACCGCTTTAGCGGCACTTTTTGCCACTAAAGCGGTGATATTTTTATCGCCCTATTAGCAAGCTATCGCTAACAGCAGTTAGCGACAGTTTAGTGGCAATAGTGCCCGTTTTTTCTCCAATTTGCATGTCAGCGATTATTATCGCTAATGACATGCAAACTGGGCGTTCCTCACAATGTCTGCATGATTAACGTGGCAAACACAACTTTGCACTATTAACAATGCGGCCCCAGCAATAAAAAAAACGCGCTAACCGCGGTTATCGCATGAAGTTAACATCTGCTTTTTCTTTTACTTAGCCATGCTGATAATGGGAGGTGGATCGCCATGTTATGACCACACTCCCCTATCAGCAAGCATCTCCATATTCATCGCTGGATTTAAGGCGATATTTCTGTTTCTCGCCGTCTATCGCTGGAATTACATCGCCTGTTTGCAAAGCGTTGATAATACGCCGCGAACACGGCGATGTAATTCAGCGATAGACGACGATAAACAGTGAAGCGCTAAGTGCTCTTAGCGATGCTTTATCGTTCTTCTTTGATAATATGCTCCAAAGTTAGCTACTGACAGCTACACAAGGGGTGCCCAGCATAGGTCCAGGAGAGTCGGACCAATGGCAAACATTTAGAATATTTATATGAAATAGATTTGCATACAATGAAACTCAAAAATGAACTAACTTATGCTCTCAAAGTGTCCTGAAAATCTGCCATGGATTCTGAACCCAGTTCACATGACATGCTGGGTATTTTAGGGCTTAATTTGGGCCAGTGGTTGCCGGTGGGGGCCACATCACTTATTTTTGGGTACCAGTACTTATTTTTCCACATCGGATATTTACTGAGAGTAAGAGAAGTAAAAATACACAAATCGTAAAGACGGAGGAAGAGAAATACAGTAGAATCGTCATAAATGGAGAAAGCAAGAACTTGCAGGAGTGAAATAAAGGGACAAGGAATGCCTGGTAGTGGATGAAAGAGGCATGAGGTGAAATTAAGACTACCTGCCTTGGTATTCGCCGACGTTTCATTGCAGTGACTGTGGGCTTCCGAGCATAGGTTCGGGTACCAGCACTCTTTCTTTTACAAATTATGCACTGGCATTTTATGTAGCATTATGTTTGTTCCTTGTCAACGTGTATTTTAATGGGTGTAGTTATGTACTGAAATCACAAATATATTTTTTTAAGGTTTCGATCAACTACTTGGAGGTTTGACTAGGGTTTCAACTTTTATGGGATTTACAAAATCTCAAACTATTCGCATCTACCTCTATGAATTACACACCTAACTCTTTATCCAGGAGATTTTACGCAGTCTGATATTCTACCCTCTTACAGTTATTCATAAAACGCAAACGCACCTTAAGTTCTTTTATTTTATTATTTCTCCATGGGGACAAATATTGTACCATGCCTAGAAACTAATTCTCCTTTATCATCCGTAAATATGGTTTGGATGTTTTTTCACTTCCAATTACACACTTTCTTCACAGTGGGAGAATACACTGGAAATGTTTGTGGATAGCCACAAAGTTAAGAGTGTTCCAAAGTTTATTCCCTGCACTTTCCATGAGATAAACCTTGTATGCAAAACTTGCACTAACAGAAAAATTGCCAGACGGGGGAAGGTCTCCTTTCGTAAGTGCAAATCTCACTGATGCTGAGTATTGGATATGGGATTCTTGAAGGTAAATGATTTGTTCTGCAGCAAAATTACCGTTTGGTGAGCACACATGTTTGTGAGTGTGGCTTAATGTTGTTCCATTTTTATTATTCTGTAGATCCCAGCTCTAACCCCAGCATCCTACATCCTCAACTCATCTTTAAATGTGTGTTATTTATGTTCGGATTTCTGTAAATTAATCCCAATATAAGTGTGCTTAACTAGAGTACTTTTCTTTTGAAGATACTGAGACCACCATAACGCATAGATTGTTACTGGAGCGACATGCCATTATGTTTCTCGAACCCTGTTCAGTGGGATAGTGGGCACGCAGAGGTGACGGGTCACAGCAGTGGTAGTCCAGCCCACTGCTTGACTTATTAAAAAGACAAGTACTTCAATGTCACAGCAAAACAAAGCACTTCACGCATGAATTGGGATTTAGCTACAGGGTTCAACAATAATATCTACAGACCACAACCTACAGTGGCCTAACACAGCTCTCATGGTGCCCAAAATATCTACAGTGTCTCAGCAGAGATGAAAGGACTCAGCAGGCACCAGAGACAGGTGTGGGCTCCCTAGCAGGCTGCGCAATCAACTACCGTGTGAGGTAACTCGTAGGTTAGTTCGTTCAAATCTTAAGCAAAAACTTCATGCTGGCAAACAGTACTCCCCCAATGGACAAACTTATTTCACACCTTCGAGATAACCCTCTCAGTCTTTGATTTCAGGCCTGCGTACCGGTTCCCCGGGACAAGGCTCAGTTCAGAGAATGGTGGTGAGTTCTTCGCTGTGGCACTGCCAGCGGGCACAGGATCATGGGCCGTGGCCTCGCCTCGCAGATCTTTCCATTGAGAATGAGCAGCACGGTCTACTTGAAGGGTGGATCCTCGTCTTTGGCAGTTGTGGCCTCCGGGACATTGGTAAGGTCCTCCACTGTGGCACTGTTCCTGATCCTTGCCGGTCGCACCACACATTTAGGCAGAAGCCTTTCTGGGCACACCGAAGTGAGGCCAGACAGCACACTGTGACGTGGGGTTATCAATGCTTCATTCAGACGTAACATAAACAACAACGGGAGGACAGATGACCCCTCACAGCTTGGCTCTGTACCAGTTATTCTCCCTCCACAAGTCGGCCCTTATGCCTCCTGCACACTCCCGGAATAGCTGGGCTCCTCACCTTGGATGTTTCTATTCCTGGTGGACCAGAGAAACTCCTTCCATCTCTGAGCACACAGTCAAGCTTCTAGGCAGACCCACAACGTCTGCAGCAAGTTGTACAGGCTTCAGATGCCATCCCCTCCCCTGTGGGAGACTAGCTGTCAGGCTGATACCAGCCCTGGATCAGAGCAGCACTTAAGTACTATATGGAACACTTTCTTATATAGTCAACAGGAACTTGGTGCGGTAACAAATGGGGACGGTACTACCCATCATTATAATCATTTGTATAATCATTTTTCAGACAGGGAATGTTAATCCGCTGTCTAAAGGCTAGAAATTGTCTGAATTCCAGGAACCAGTGTACATTGGTGCATTTTCAAATGGCTTGGGCTTCAGTCCAAATCTAGCCTTCGTGCTAGGTGGTGGTGATGATGCTTGCTCAAAGCAAGAGAATCCACAACATGGGCATAATGAAGTGTGAAGACTCTGCACCTGGTTATCATATCAAATCAGACTCCGGAATGCATTTAACAACACCTTAGACATCCTATTCCCCCTTTAATGTATCATAAACCTACTCTTGAAAGTCACAAACACTGAGACCCCATGGCCTATCTGGAAGTCTAATCAATGACAGATACTATAATCTCAGACAGAACATACCTACTATTCTTTTTACTGGGGACATAGCCTGGTTTGATTGACACATTATGCTTTTTCTTCTCAGTCTCAAAGAACACAAACATCCCTTATCGAAAATGATGTGCTGTTTCCTGAAATGTGAGCTACGTATTATTGTGGATGAAAATGGAAAAAGTCCTGACTCAATACTCATATCAACCACCATATCTTCACTGCATTGTTAATGCTCGGAAAGTCCTTGAGCAAATACCATTGCTAAGTACCTTAACACTGAAACTGTCTACCATTGCAAACTACAACATCTATAGCTCACTCTCCTCCACTCCAACCATTCCTCATTACCACTCACACACCACACAGGGAATTATACCAGGCAGCATGAGGGTACATTGAAACAAGGTCATCTACTCTGAACCATAACCTGCAATAAAGCTAATCCTACACTGACACACTAGAATACTGTCAAGGACTGAACCCACAGCCCCTTGTGGAAGCCACTACCACCCGTCGATACACCCTCCCTCTATCAACCAATCTGCCAGTCCAGTCACACCAAAGCAACAACACAAAACAGTCTCCCCATAGAAGGGCACACCCACCCATAGGTATGATTCACACGAGAGCTGTGATTACTCACCTCATATTTCATTACAGCAGCTTACTACTGATAAGAGCTTTTTTTTGTTAACCACTCCCCAACATTAACAACTTGACATTTAATTGTATGGGGTGATACAAACTTTGCAAACCACACTCTTCATCTCTCTCCTCCAGAAGCACTCTTCTGCTCTTCTAACCCCAAATGTGTACATCATTCGACACACCTACTCCTGGAGAGCCCAACATGTACACCAGTATCATGGCTTTCAAGTATTCCTCTATACATATTACTACTAATGCATCCCACATATTTCAATATCAGGAGAATGATTTCTCTACCCAGTGACCGGTCTTCTATACATCATATCAGTACTGATTTTCTTAACTGTACATGTGTGATCTGTCATGCAACTTCCAGAGCTGATCTTATCCAATTCTTTGACCTTGAAACTATTGCAAGTATGGAAACTTTATATAAAAGGGGGGGCAGTGAACATCCTGCTGGCAGGTACAATGATTGGCTGCATCTGCTTGCAGAAGGATGTCTTTGTGGGTCAATGGGACCCCTGATCCCTGGGGTGCACTTACTGTGTGTCACCTCGATGTGGAGCACAGTGAGTGCACCTCTTAAAAGCTCCTTTGCCTCAACAACATCTGTAAGATGGTGCAGAGGGAAAGTGTTTCCTCATTTGCTTGTTGGCCACACCCTATTCAAATGATGGCATGCTGCCTTTAGATTGTGCTGTTGCACATGCAGCACCTGCATGATCTTTATTACTGAAAGGGCGGCACAAGAGTCTTCGGTGCATTCTGTAGTAAGTGTCCTTGCGGAGCAGAAAGCAGGATTATATGCCCGTTGCTTCCCACAGCACTTTGCAGAATTTAGCCCCTGATGACCTAGTTATAAATGAAAAATCATTTATCATGAAAATATTCTTTTTAAATATATGGGGAAATTATCCAACAGACTTGAAAAACTAATTCCCAAGATATTCCACCCTTCCCAAATGAGATTTATGAAAGAGAGGCTTGTATGTGACTACCTTAGACTCTGTAGCCATAGACTAGAGATAACCAAACTCCTAGACACACCGACTGTCGCCATTACATTGGACACAGAAAAGGCATTCAATAGAGTTTAATGGCTATTTCTAAGGGCAGTCCTCACCAAATTTGAACTAGGAGAATCCTTCTCTCGAATGATCTTACCACTTTATTCAGAACCTGATGGCCGAATAAGAATCAATGGCACCCTATCTTCCCCTTATAATCTCTTGCAAGGAATATGACAGAGCTGTCCTCTTTCCCCTCTCCTTTTTTCTCCTGACCATAGAATCACTCATAGTAACTCTAATGAACAACAACAAAGTTAAAGCAATTCCTTTTCCCTCTGGCAAGCAAACGGTGGCAGCCTACATGGACGACATCTTAATATTCTCAGAAGAAGTAGGTAAAGCCTTCCCTGTTATAATAGAAACAATGAACAAATGTGTGACGGTGTCTGGACAATTCCTCAACAGATTAAAAACAAAGATATAATGGCAACAGAACTGCCTAAAATTCCTGGACATCTGGTTTGGTAAAGAAAAAATAACCCTAAATGAGAATAAAATCCTCACATAAGTCACTGATGCTTTGTCTCTATGGTCACCCAAATTCATTACTTAGTGAAGTTGGACAAAAATGGTAAAAATGATGATTGCCTGGCTTGCTAATTGCCTCTCAAGCATGGCACCTGCCAGCCTATCACCATTCTTTTTCAAAATAAAGGTCACATACATCTCTGAATTTCTATGAAAAGAAAAACATTAGGAGTTCCTTGAAGAATCTTAAATTGAATAAATTAAAAGGTGGCATGTATTTACCAGATTTCAAATGATATCAAACAGAATTTTTGGTCAGGGAAAGGGCACAGTGTTTTGGCTTTGATTTTGATGGAAACCCAGACCAGTATTGCTCCCAATCAATCAAAGCTTACTACAACCACTTCCAGTCTGTGCATCTGTTACAATTAATCTACCCCATCACATGAAACTTGTATACTCTAAAAACATAATCTTATGAGTTATAGAGGCTCCTAAAAATTTGAACAGGAAACATACCCACCTAATGCCTGACTCCAGTGCTTAATTTGTAAAATATTGAGTGCCAGGGCTTTGCTGGGAGGCCACTGTACCTTGTACCACACATTGCCCCTGTCAGTGCTGCCAATGACAGTCCAGTACAACTACTAACCCCCACACTCAACAAGTGTGACAGTTAGGACTATTTCAGGCACCCAAAGCTATTAGAATTCTTAGGCGGCTGGTAATAATAATTTTAATGTAAATTGACTCTCTAAATTAGCCAGACAGTCACCTTGTGGGATACTGTCACATGCACCGGTGTTAACAATTAAGTGCTGGTGCCGAACATCGGAAACCACCGGCTCGAATTAGGCATTGCCTGACTCCAACTTTAACTCATTATGGCTTTATAAACTCATTTGGAATGACTGTAAGACTATCAACTGGTAAGAACGGGCTTTTAAAGGCATTCATTTTGTCAAAGTTCTTGCCACTTACGAAAAACTAAGAGAATATAACTTACCTGACTTACAATTTTATGAATTTTTGAAACCTGAAGTGTCCCTTAGAAAACTAGATAAGAGTCTAACACCAGACCTTCAACTCACATTGGAAAAATTAATGAAGTCCAGTCATGTAGCGACTGCAGTCTACAAAAAACTAGAACCTGTCAGACTCCACCCCTCTCAAAAAATTATAGGCTACTGGAAAAGGCCAAAAATCCCATATAGAAGACAGGTCACTATCACATTATCTTGGCAAAAAATCGGAAACTCCACCTTTGTTGCGAACATCTCCCCCTCTCTGCTCAAACCGAGACTTTAAACAATCATAAAGCCTTCTGAACACCTAATAAATTACACAAGATAGGTATTCTTAATTCCATTCTATTTCAGAACCATACAAAAGAAATCGGGGACCTCCAGCATATGCTTTTCAATTGCAAATATGTTAAAACACAATGGCTTAAAATTCAAGAATTCATCGAGAAATGCTTTCACTTTCAGATACCTTAGATTTCAAACCTGTGGCAATTGGGATTTTTGCACATGAACCATGTCACTCTCTCCAATTTCCAGATCAACTGCTAATCGACTTTTTAATAGTCTTTGGTGCCATTTCTCATTGAATGAAAAAGTGCAATAAATGTTTCTTTACAGAGTTGGTGGGCATGGTTATACCTCATCAGGAGTGCAGATAACATGAGCTACTCAAAAATAAACATCTCAACAGCACAACATTGATGTTTACTTACAACAAAATAAACCCCATAAACATACAAAAGAACCTGAGTGAAGTCTATCTATCCCTAACCACTTCATTATTTCTACTAAACCTACAAATACCAGCCTATACAAAGATACAGCACAGGCCTACCATAACACATCAAGTGTCCACATCATCTTATAATATACATCTCCCTATTATCTTTGCTTTCTATCTCAACTCCCTAATCTTGTATTCTTTATTCCACTGTGATACATCGTAACATCATCACACTAACTACCACATCAGATTTCACAACCCCTCCTGAGCTAAATGAGGCTCTCTGTCTAGGTGGCCTGATTGAGAGGTTTATCCTTCCAAGATACAAGGAATCTCCTGAATGGGACTCAAACCACTTACTCTATTAACATCCAAATGCTGGATACTACTGTTATACTGCTAGAGCCAAAAAAGATCTCCCCTCGATGGTTCAGAACTTTACATACACCCATTTACGAATGGCACCATGGAGAATCCTCCAGACTCAGAAGAGGTCAAATGGACCTTTTCCACTGTGTGGAGAACGAGAGCTTCCCAAGGAATAAAGTCATCAAAACATCATTACCGGAATTAGAAACCTAACTGGTGGGCAAGATGGCTGCCGTGAGACCGTAGGAGAAAGTCGCTTATCCCTCCTCTCCTCAAAATGCAGTACTACCCAGATAATTGTGCTAAGAGTTTTTCATCTATTTGACTTACGGAGTGAACTACGCTCACACTCGGTAGCTGCGGGGCAAGCGATGGTTTGAGCTATGAGACGGTGCTCGCGGATGCAACTCAATGCCCTGAACCTATCGAACTTAACAACGCACCTTTCTGAACTCTGTAGTACGAGCCAGCTGACCGTAACTATTATCTGGGTCACTATCACTCGACATAATAGGAAAATGACTTCAAAGATTCAGCAACCTGCAAGGGGGCTAAGGGACCCCGGAGAAGAAGAGAAAGACCCTCAGAACGAAAGTCCGGGACATAGTGACCCCGGTGCTCCTGCAGACAATCTGAGAGCAAAGACTCGCCTGAAAGTCCAGGTACAGAAGGATTGCATGAAAAACACTCGAGCAGAGAGGTACGAGAGGATTTCCAGGAGTGTCCCAAGAAAAGAAAAAGAATCTAAGAGAGCGAAGGCATTGCCAATCAAGAAGGTCACTAAAGATCGCGTAGCTGACACGGGGGCTGGATTGCCTGGGATTGAAGGGAGAGATGGGAGAGATGCAGTCCTTCGTCAGCCTACCTTGAGGGAAGTTTTTTCCGCCACAGCGACGGTAACATCGGCTACTCGAGGGCTGCTCCAGGATCGAGAGAGGACACCTCTCTCTCCGCCGCTTCTCATCGATGTTACCGGAAAGGACGCCGCTAGCAACGTAGCCTCACGCATGCGGAGTGAGAGGACGAGCGGTGAATCAACTGAGCTAGACTGCGCGCTGGGAGCCCGGAGCAAGAACGTAAAACAGATCACTGCTGGGGTTGTGGCTCCTGAGAACACAATAGTATTGGATTTGCTGCAGCATGAGAAGGACACCGATACTGACCCTCTTAACGCTCTTAAGAAAACCCAGGTACAGACACAGCTAAGGGGGGTGAGCAAAAACGAGAGTTTACACTTGGTACGTGAAGAAATTGAAGAAAATGATATTGAGTTATTTTGTAAAACTGCAGAGCCTGAGCCTGAGCCTGAGCCCGAGCCCGAGTCTGGGCCTGAGCTTGAGACTAAACTGGACATAAAGTCCGCCGCAATGGGGGAACCTGGTGACAGGCAATGCTTAGCTGAATCTGTAATTGAATCTGCTCAAGCTGTTACTAATGGCAAACAAGTATCACAATCCTCAAAAATAATAAAGGCTCATGTTGTCGAAGACATCCGGGGGATTAATGACCCCACAGTGCAGGGGGTAACTATCCCAGGCTCACCAATTGACAAATGTTTTTATTCAGTTGATGATGACGAGGAGGAGCATGTGGGCAAAAATATAGGGAAGGGCAAGGGCACTTCCCATATGGACTTAAATATAGACTCAGCCTCGGGATTAAGTGATAGATCTGACTCATATTTGGATTCAGATTCAGCGTCAGGTTCATCCTTATCCTTATCCTCATTTCCGCCTGGACATCTGCCCAGAAATTCTGAGATCGAGATTGAGACTTCAGAAGTAGAACCAGAAAGGGAAATGGGGAGTAGAGACCTCAGAGGACGTAGGTCGAAAAGTGTAAGAGCGAGGCCGCAGGGAAAAGTACAAGCTCCAGTACAGAATTTAGCGAGCCCTACGCAGCGGGAGGTGGCTAAGAAGCTGGACTGGGACTATTCAGCCACATCACAGGTTTATCAAGAGGGAACCATACATCCTCAAACCCAGCAACCTTCTCAACCTTCTCAACATGGTCATCTGGAGCAATCAGCGGCCCAGATCTCTAATTCTAATTTTGACTTGCTACTTGGAACATTAAAGCAGATGCAGAGTGAAGCAAGGGCAGAAGGTCGGAGAGCTAGACAGGCTAACAAAAAAATAGAAGGGTCCCTGCGCAAAGTGAATAAACTATATGCAGATATGGCTGGAAGAATCACAGAGGTAGAGGAAAGGACCGGGAAGCTGGAGGATGTAGTCGCCAAGCTCCAGGAAGATAAACATTTGCAGGAGAAAACAGCAACAGATGTTCTTTGGAAGCTTGAGGAATTTGAGAATAGACAAAGGCGGAATAATATAAGGCTTCTTGGTGTGGAGGAAGGCAAGGAAGGCCAGGATGTCCGGGCCTTCGTGGTGGACCTATTTAGAGGGGCATTCCCTGAAATTACTAAATGGAGCTGGGAAAATGAGATCCAGCGGGCCCATCGTTTCCCTCTAATCCAGAAAAGAGGAGCTACAGATGGCAACCCAAGGGCGATTCTTGTCTACGTTGGTAATTTTTTGGCAAGGGAGGAGATCATGAGTAAGGCAAAGCCAGCGGCCAAGAGATCCTATAAAGACATACACTTTTTCGCTCGGCCAAACTTTTGTCACACTACCGTCGAAAGAAGATGGCGGATGAGGCAATTAATAACTCCTTTTCAAAATGCAGGCTGTGAAGCTTATTTGATGTTCCCTTCCCGTCTTAAAGTAATAGCTAATGGGCAATTCAGGGTGTTCTCCTCTGAGATACTTGCTCAGGAATACCTATTAGAACTGAAGGAGAAAAGGAGTCAAAAGAGTCAAGTAACTACCTCAGGCACAATCTGATCAATATGATGAAGAATAGGATGTTTACAATTTATTCTATTTGGCGAGTGCAAGTACAACTAGGGTAGCAATTTTGGAGAGTATTAGATGAGTGGGGGGAGGAGGAGGCGGACAACCTAGGGTTAAGGTAGCCATACATAGGTTAAGATTGACCTATTTGCCAGTAAGGGGGGGAGGGCCTGTAGGGGGGGGGATATTGGGTGGGGGGGGTGGGGGACAGGGCACGACAAATTAAGATCTGTACAATTGAAGACATGCAACTGTGGGAAGAATTAGCATTGTTTTGTATTTTAAGAACAGAGGGAAAGCTAATTGAACAGAAATTAGAAAATAATACTAGATGCAAGGCAGTGATATTTTTGAAGCAATGTCCCTATAACTTCTGCCTTTTTGTGAGAATATCGATCTTATTCGAATACAATTGTTATTAGAGTAGCGACGTGGAACGTCAGTGGTTTGAATGATCGTCAGAAAAGACAAAAGATCGCCCTGTCACTAAAACAAATGAATGCCGACATTATATTCATTCAAGAAACTCATATTATGGCCTCGCAGGTATATCTTTTGGACCAATTAGGCTTTCAAGTATTAGCACATTCAAAGCAAGGTTCTAAACATAGAGGGGTCGCAATACTATCAAAGAGTAGAAATCTGAATACTAGAAAAAAACTAGAAGATCAATGGGGCAGGTGGGCATTAATTGAATGTCTTATTGAGGGAGAGTGGTATACCCTCGGGTTGTTTATGGGTCAACGGAGGATGACCCAGAGAGTCTTGAATTTTTAGATGTAGAACTAGCCTCCTGGTCACCTCAGATTATACTAGCAGGGGATTTTAATATAAATGGTGCAGATGGCTTAGGCGTAGAGACAGGATCATATGGGAGGTATCAGGGAAGAAAGAAAAGAGTATATCGAGAACTAGGAGAGCTAGTGAGGAACAATATGCTGTCAGATGTTTGGGGGAAGTTAAAAATGGGAGATAGTGGATTTACGTATTATTCTGCCCCTCATCAGGTCTGTGTAAGATTAGATTATTTTTTTGCCTCTAATTCAATGATCTCCTATGCAAAGATAGAAAGACTACCCCGCATATTTAGTGATCATAATCCTTTGATTATGAGCCTAAACATCCCCAGTCGACCTAGGAAAGCTATAACATGGACATTTGAGCGTGGGCTTCTTCAGGACCAAAAATATATTCAGCTTATGACTTGCTGGGTTAAGGAGTTCTTTGAAAATAATAGAGGCAGCGCAGAGACAGGAATAGTCTGGGACGCTTTCAAGGCAGGGATACGTGGGGAAACTTTAAGTTTTAACACCTTTAAACGTAAACAGGAGCAATCCAGAATAAGAGAGCTAACTGGGGCAGTCTTGCAGGCGGAGGAAGAATTACAGCATTGCGTTTTAGTAGGGGCTTCCTTAGACCAGGCTCTTTTAAAAGTAACAAAGGCAAAAATGGATGCTGAAGAGGTTATTGCAAATGAGGCCGCTAAGATATATTTCACCAATAGAGAAAGGTCCCACGAATTTAGTGAAGCCGTTGGGAGAACATTAGCTATTCGCACAAGACAAAGGATCGCTTTAGGCGAGGTAAGAGAAATAATAGATTCGGAAGGTAATTTGTGCACAAGTCCAGATGAAATAAGAGAGGTATTTAGGAAATTTTATACCTCGCTATATGACGAGCAAAATGGCTACGATCTGGGTGAGATGGGGATATACTTGGAAGATATTCCAGTAGTGCGACTTGCAGAGGAAGAATCAGAGGAGCTGGAAGATCCATTGGACTTGCAAGAGATTAAAAATGCCATAGCGAATCTCCCTTCGGGTAAAGCGTCAGGTCCCGACCAAATACCAATTGAATTTTATAAAGTATTTTGGGATGCTCTTTCTCAAGACCTTGTAAGATACATTTTAAAGGCTTTATTTTTATCAATAAGGTTAGAATCTCACATATCTTTATTCAGTTTAGTAATTTACAGAAATAATAGAGCAGATTAGAATTCAGCAATCAAGACGTGTTCCATAAAGAAACCCAGTAAGCTAACTAAGAGACATATCCTCAATAAGAACCCATAAGGAGTTCCGTTGAAAAAGAGAGGTAAATAATGGACTAACTTCTCATGAAGAGTAGTTCTGGGAAACTCAGCCGAGTTTCCCACAATTGCAGTAGAACATTTTTAGAATAGCGATCTGTGCAGTAGCATTGATCACAAATAAATAAAGGAAATCACTTCAAAATATCTAAAAGGAATCAACTCTCCATGAAGAAGAGTCTCGGACAGAGTAGAAATCCAGCAACACGACCACCGGACGGGTAAAGGGAAAGTAGAGGTGTGGTGCCTAACCAGCTAGGAACACTTGTTATTATAACTTTCTAATATATGTTTCAATCTTCGAAGATGTCTTCACTCGATGTCCAATCAGAACAGCTCATAATGGCAGTGGCGGCTGGTGACATTTGAAAGTGGTGGACGTAAACATTGGGCAATGTCTTTTATATAGCGAGAGACTTGAACAGGTTTAATGGACAAACCTGGGATCCAGGGTGGGTCCCTGTCCCAAGAAAATTCAAAAAAGATTGCCAAATGGTACATTTCAAAGTAAATTAATACTGTGATAAGGCAAGGCTTATAAAGCAGTGGGAAAGTATAGTCTTGAAATATTAAACACATTAAAAACTGCCCCATATCTTACTGCATTATTATGTTGAGCAGTTAACGTACTGTGCAAATTGTACAGCGTGACATATTTTGCACTTTAAAATGTGTGCTTGCCCACTGCATGCAGCATTAACTTTGGAAAACAATGGTCTAACCACCAGGCTTTGAGAAGCACACCACAGCTGCTGGCTGCAACCAGTCATATAGAAACATGTGCAGACAGGTCTTTAAGTGGGTTGAGAAAAGTAAAAGCTCTCTATAAAGGAACATGTCAATTACATTTCTGTGAGTCCCATAGAGTGCCAACCAACCAGTATTTTAGTTTACTGGTTTCTCTCTGAGATGTAATTGTATCCAGATAAATGACAACATAACAACTGACCTATACGTAAAACCTTTTACTACGATTGGCTCTGTCAATGGATGTTAGCTGTTTAAAATAAATGAGTAAGAACAATGATTTGTTATAAATAATTAATATTGGAAATGTTTCAATTCTGAAATAGTTAGTCTGTGAATTAAAAAAGCATTGAGGCCTGTGGAAGGAGTTTTGGCCTTCAGTTATGTGTGCTTTATGTTAGATATTTATCCTCTTTTTATCTGCATATCTTGTCCATCTGCACATCTTCAACCACCTCTCTTTCCTCTTCAACATCCTCTTTTTACTCTTCCCTGAATGCACTCCCTTGCCTCTCTGTCACTTCACTGTCACCAAGCATACACTGCACTCCCCCAAATGTAAGCACTTTATTTTCTCTTACCTTTGCCTTGCAAATATTTTGACATCTGTGCACCCCTTTACACACACTTCCACATAATTTCAGTTGCATAAGAAATACATAAACATTGTTCTGTGTGTTTCGCAGAGAAGCCAACCTACTGACACACACTTTGGCTTCAGCCTTAGTGCCTGCGCTCTCAATCAAGGCCCCTCATAAACACCTGGCATGGCTCAAGCCTAAAAGTATGCACAGAACAAAATACATATGAACAACAATATTATAAAATAGCCATCTCTTGGGGAATGCAGGATTAAGTAAAGTATGAGAAATAAGAGAGGAACTAAATCACTGAAATGTATTGCCTTAACGTTTTTAACATTCATTGTTTGCAAGTCAATCCATGTTTTTGGCATCAGTGTTAACTTAGGGTCATGAAGCCATGGGCAGTTTTAATGTTACACATCAGAGAACTGTCCACTGTAAGCACATATTTCTCGCCTTGCTTGACTCGGATATTTGGATCAACTTCGTAAGATTACAAGAATGAACCCCGTTCGTTATTTGAATCCATTTCGCGGTGGAACAAATGCTGCAGCTCCACTTCTAACGGGGCCAGCTATGTGCAGTCAGGGCCAGGGGTGTCACAGTGGGGGAGGTTCGCGTGATGAGGAGTCTAAGCACAATATATATAACACAACATTCGCTAGTAAGTACTTACCATTACCAAGAATAAGGCACTAGATCAGACGTGCTTGCATCCACTCTCACGTATGAGGAAAGGGTGGGATCTACGCCTTTGAATGACGGACTTCTGAAATCAAGCAGGGATCAAGTCTCACACGCCTGAAACCATGATGCTAAATGCATCACTGGCCCACATATTGCATGCTACCATAGACCCAATGGCAATGAAGGGCTTAAACACAGAAAGCCCTGCGTCCTGCATCACAGTTCCGAAAGTTGATTTTCTGCCTGGCTTACGTCTCCTGCTTCAGAGCAAGGCGGGGCAGGCAGCCTAAAACACACAGCCCAGCCCAGACTTAAATGCATCAATTTACTTAGAGATACGATTGCATCTGTGAATAAATCGATCTATTAAATATGTTGTTATGTAAATGTGTATGACTTTAAGAGGGGCGCAGCCCCACCGCCCTAATGGAGAAACCGCTGCTGTGGTGTTCTCAGTCATACAATGCATCTTCTTCCGATTCCCACAGTCTGCACTCTCGTCATCTGGATGATACAGTTTTCTACCAAATTGTTACACGAGTGAAGGTTCCCATGAGAACACTCTTACCTAAGCTAAAGACGCATTATGAGTTTCAGACCAGAAACAAAGGCTAGTCAGCAAATGTGAAAACATATAATAAGTTAATTTGAAGTAACATTTATATGTCTACATCACCAATTGTTCTATTCAGTTTCAATAAGTCTATAATTCTTAGTGTAAATGATCTAACATAGGGTAAGAAGAACTAAATAAACATAATTTTAAAGTCAGCACATTTCTATGATGACATCAATGTTAGACTTTTGCACAGAATACTTTGCTAAGAGCAAAGATCGAAAAGAAAACCTCAGGCCTAGTCACTGGACAGGCCAAAGTATAGTTGCTTGATGCTAAATTTTTCAAACATGCAATTATAAATTAAGCATTTCTAATGACATATTTCGTGATACATTTGTCACTCTACAATATATTTTGGCTTTATTTAATTGTTCTACTAAAAGGCATTCATGCATTTTGTGCATCATTTCTGAAACTGGCATTTCATTTGTATTTAAACATGTTCTAAATTGCATTTCTAATATGCTAAAATATGTTGATTTCTGTATATGTGCTAATCTCTCCCGATACAATACATTTCTCTTCTCTCCTCATGTTAGACTATAATAACACTGGATGTTTTGTTTTCTTTAGCCATTGATCAACTTACAATATGTATTTTGTATCGTGTTCAGTTTATTCTTTTATTGAAAACCAATAAAACTTTTTTAAATTAAAAAACAGGAATGGAAATGTGGGCAAATTAGTTACTCGACCACACAGTTCACCTGACTGATCTGGCATTTTATGATCTGCAAGCAGACATATATTCCTACATTCAATGTTAATGGAAAACACAACCTCTTGTTACAACTTATGTTTGGTTAAATAAAAGTTTGCTAAATGCGAAGTTTTGGGTCTACTGGCTTACAGTGTTGAAGCACTGAATTTGGCATAGATACATTTATGTATGCTTTATTTTCCTTGGTACAGGAATTCAAAATGGTTCCTTAACTTAGCCATAATGTGGTTGCCTAATAAGGCATGGAGCCTCAGAGAGTAGCTACACTGAGAACCATGAGGCTTCGTGGACCTGTTGAGTGAGGATTTCATCCTCAAGTCTTCGCAGACCCCATTCAGTTGCTTTGAGTAGAGGGGTTCATGAATCCTGTGTGCTTCCTATAAAACAATTATAGTAAACAAAAGCCTTTAGGGAAAAGGGGTATATTTACCTGCAGATGACACTCCTACCTCTTGAGCCACACTTCTTTAAATAAGGGAAAAATGGAATGGTGAAGTTTACAACTTGTGTATTTATAAGACATCTTGTGATTGTAGGACAAAGCAACATGATTCTCAGTAACAGTAAGTATAATATTATTCTATCTGTCTTCTAAATAGAAGATGGTAGTATTCTGTTTCCTGGGTCATTTTGAGGGGTTTCAGCAATGGTTTCTTTTATAAAGTCTAAAAGTCTGATTCCCCTATGTCTCAAAGTTTGAGGATCCATCTTCAACCACTGCATCTCTCATTCCCTTGTTTCTGCTATCTTTATTCTAGTTTGAATTCTTGCATTTGGACTTTGTATTGTTTTTACTTATGTGTTTTTATTGTGTTTTTTTAAAGACTTTCCTGCCACTTGTTTGCTTATTCCTGTCTTAGATACCTTTACATTGTCTTTGCCGTCTTGCACAACTTTCTTGGTGCCTTGTTTGGCAACTCTTCACTTTACTCCCAGTGAATCGGGAGGACAGTAAAGAGACTTCTGAGGGAGATCACCGTGTTATCCCGCTCTCAAAAAGAAGGAGAAAGTAAAGGGCTTGTACTTTCCATTAACACCATGTGTGTTTCTTATAGACAGGGTGGTTGGCCTCAGTCTGGATGTTCAGAGGGAGCATGTTCCATCACTGGTGTCCTTAGAGGAGACAGTAAGCTGCTGCTTTTTCAGAAAGCCTGGAAGAAGCCCTAGTTGAATGAGCACTGTGATCATGCAGAACTGTAGGTCTTGATTACAGAATAATTATGGACTGCCAAGAAACACAGCATATATTTCCCTTGATTGCTCCATGGGAAGAGGTTCAGAATTACAGATGTGATATTCCAGCTACAAAAAAAAGCAACATTTTTTAGAATCAGGAAAATCATGGTTTTCTGGATGTGACCATGAAGGTACCCCTAGAATTATGATTCTCAAGATAATTCCCTATTTTATGTTAATTTTCTATGTGGAAATTTCACCAGCTATTCGGTGTGAAAAGTCAGTGTAGGTAACTGTGGGAAATCAGTATTTTGACAGTCCATGTATCTTCTAATTTGGCTGGTAACCTTGATACCAGCAGAATCAGGAATTACACAGTGCTAAGTCTGAGTGTTAATGCTCAGACATAGACTGGATTATAATAAGGTGTCCATCTCTGCCGGTTGGGTAGGTGCGAAATATGACCTGGTCTCCTGCCCACCGGTCAATTGTCAACAGGCACTCTACATGAGTATAAAAAGGTCTATGTGCCAGCTATATCTTGGAAAAAAATGTAGCTGAGCAGATAAATATTCTGAAATGTGCTGCCTAAAAAAAAATCTGGTGCTGTCTGCAGGTTTGATGATCTTCAGGGACCACGGCCATCTGCTGCATCCTTTCCTTTATTGCAGTTTCTTTGCATTGTCCTAATTTTCCCGCAACATTCCACTTCTGCCTTTGGCTTGACTAAAGAATAATGATGTTATTAGCAGATTGGCAGGAATGGCATAGCCTGTAATTTTCCTACTCTCCTGACATACTGTCTGTCCCTAATGCCGTCTGTCATTGAGGGCACTTAATGAAGCAAGCTAGTCAGCAGTCGATTCCTTGCCCATCCTTGCCAGCCACGGCCGTTGCATATCTAACATCAGCAGTAACGTCTATTGATCCAAGAAGAAATAAAACACATTTCTATTACAAAAACACCCTGTGAGTCATAAAGAAAGTTTTTGATGCTTTAGGTTCATCAAACGGTTCTCCTCACCAATATGCCCACACTAAACAAAGCTCTTGATCTATCCTGATCTCACCTTATACTAGGCCTGGGCATAATATTAATAATGCTGGAGTAATCAGAATAATTTTGGTAATTCCAAGTTACTCTTTACCAATACTGAAGTGATTATGTTTGCTTGCATAATTAAGAGTAATTTGAGGGTAAGTTAGTTTTGGACAGAAGGGTGTGTTTTGTGCTATGAAACTAGTGATAAATGTTGGGAGTGAGATGGAGGAAACCCTATCCTAAGAGCACATTTAGAGAGCGTGAGTGGAGTGCACCCACTGCTATTCATGTTCTGTTGCATTTAGCGCTATTTCTTACAGCAAAATGCATCCTCGTGTGGTATTTTTGCCCTGAGAAAATAGCGCTAAATGCGGAATGACACTTCCGGTGTAATTCTGCAAAATCTTATGGTGTTTTAGGTAATTTTGCGTATTTACGCTAAACGGAATTAAGTGAGTTACACCTATCCCTAGTTTATACCATCCAAAACCATCACCTCCAAAAACCTACCACTTACACTACAAATACTTGATCTAGCAGTACATGATTCCCATAGGAAAGGGATGGCATTAAAGGTAGCAAGCATCCATGATTGAAAGCATCTGATCAGATAAACGTCCTCGTTATTCCTCGTATATTGCACTACCACCAATATCACTTGCACAGTCATAGATACTACACCTCCCGGCACCCTATTTTATCCTAGGTTTGCTCAGTGGATATCATAATATACATAATGCAGTAGTATCAGTGATCCCAGTCAGACTAACAACACGGAGACCAGCCGTTGTACTGTTGAAACTGCATGTTTGCCGCATTTTTCACATTATCTTCCTGATGTGACTTGCTGCGCTGCATTGTGTCACAGAGAAAGGGCATGAATGTGCTGTATTTAAGGCAATACAGTGCATTCCTGGCCTTTTCCATGCACTGGCACCCTTGTGGCTGCCTAGCTCCAAAGCAGGCATGCTTGCACCATGGTGCAAGGGTGCCTGTGTTGCATGCTGGATTGTTTTTGTGCAGGAAGGGGCACCTTCCTGCACAAAACAATCCTGGGTGGCATATGCCTATTTCTATGTGTGTTGCAGAATGCAGCACACATAGAAAGAGGAAGAAACAAGGAGACATAGAGATATTTTTCCTCATTATGCCTCCTCTGGGAAGGTGTAAGATTTTGTCGCATTCCCAGGTTTACCAGTTCATGTAAATATGGGAATGCATCAAAATTCATGGGAGTAGCGTGAGAACACCTACGCAATACATTTGGAACACCTTCCCAAGGCAGAGTAATGCAACACAGGGATTTGCATTACTCCAGATTTATGGAGCCACTCAGAGCCACGCAACTGGCTTTGCGTGGCTTCACAAATATAACTTAGAGGTTTGTGTCACGCATGTACTATGTTTCGTGGTGCAAACGTGATGCAAGCCTTTCATAACAATGCCCCTCAGCTTTGTTTCTCCCATGCGTAGAGCAAAGTAGAAATGATGATGAATGGTGTACTTGTCAGGTTTTGTTTTGCTTAGATTAATTCCCTACGTCCTACATTCCTTTGAATTGAACAACTGTCCTTAGTGTAGATCGTGATACAGTTCTAATTAATGAGCCAAGCGGTTTATTGTTTTCTTACAAGTTACAATAATTTTAAAGCTGCTCTCTATTTTCCTAGGCATCCAGGTGCTAAATGTGCAACGTTTGCACGAGTGGAGTGCACAAGCACGACTTGCATTTACGCTTGAGTCTCTCACTCTTGCTTACAGCACTTGAATAAGTCTCGTGGGTCAAAATGTTTGAAAGGTTGTGGGGGGAGTGAATATATATGGCGGGTTGCTTACAGTTTGCCATTCATTTGTATGTCACAGACAGGATTACATGTCTGATACTTTTTGTAAATAAAGTACCCTGATGTTTACACTCACCTTGCATTGTAGGCAGTCATGCAGCAGCAAGGTCCTAGCTCCTGGGGAACAAGAGCATCCTCAGTACAGCGACCCCTTCAGCTCTCCTGGCGCCCTCAGGATCTAGGCAAACACAAGGAGATGATGGACGGAGTGCTGAACGTTTCCAGACACTCACCCCCAGTCACAGATCTGGGTTTAATCCATCATCGTTCTTCAGCTCACTTCGCCACCTCAGTTCAGACCCAGCTATATGCAAATCAGTCTTTACCCTGAGCCTCATGGGAACAGTCCTGCCCGAACTGCCAAGCCAGGTCTTCCCTGAATCGGAAACAAGCATCCTGGGACCAGTTTTGGGGTAACCTCCCCTCCCTTCAGCCAGGCTAGCTTGAATTCTGTGGCAAACTGAGCAAGGGACCCCCGTCTGGGCATACCCTGCCAACATAGGGCGAACAAAGCAATCACAAGGAGATGATGGACGGAGTGCTGAAACTCTTCAGACACACATCCCCAGTCACAGATCTGGGTTGAATCCATGATCGTTCTTTAGCTCACTTCGCCATCTCAGTTCAGACCCAGCTATATGCAAATCAGTCTTGACCCTGTTCCTCATGGGAACAGTCCAGCCTGAACTGCCAAGCCAGGTCTTCTCTGAATCAGACCAAGCATCCTGGGACCGGTTTTGGGGTAACACCCCTCTTCAGCCAGGCTAGCCTGAATCCAGTGGCAAATTGAGCAAGGGACACACGTCTGGGCATACCCTGCCAACTTAGGGCGAACAAAGCAAACCCAAGGAGATGATGGACGGAGTGCTGAAACTTTTCAGACACTCACCCCCAGAAAAGTTTCAGCGCTCCGTCCATCATCTCCTTGTGTTTGCTTTGTTCACTTTCTGGATCTATCCCACCAACACAACAGATCCCACAACAAAGCTGACATCCACCCTCCCTTGCATGTGTGGCGTCCCGTGCAGTGTGGGGAATACCACCTCAAAGGATTCCTTGCTATCCTTTTCTTTATGAAAGTGCTCCTACCCACTCTATGGTCAGTGCTAGGTGGGCACCCTTATGATCAGTATCACCATCAATTACTACATATTGGTGAGTCCCAACCGTGCCAGTCTGTCTCATATTTGCAACTCTTCAGACTACACCAGCGTGCAACATTTGACAGAGCACAACGCAGAGTACCTTTTCCGATGATACTGCGCTTCTCATGGGGTTTGAACTCAGGACACTTACGGAATGGACAGAATACAGGACTCTGCAGTTACAGGGCCCTTGCGTCACACTTCTGTGCTTGTGCTCGCGATACTCGAAGATCCCATCGTATTG
Organism: Triturus cristatus; assembly: GCF_964204655.1. Taxonomy (NCBI): domain Eukaryota; kingdom Metazoa; phylum Chordata; class Amphibia; order Caudata; family Salamandridae; genus Triturus; species Triturus cristatus. The sequence continues at coordinate 433,525,541 of NC_140581.1, read as the reverse complement.
CCCTCAGTTTTCCCAGGTTTGTTCTACAATCTCGGAGTACTGGACTTTTGGTTGACATCATGATGTCCTACTTGTGCCTCCTCATCCTACAAAGGAATTAAAACATTTTTCATGGTGTTTTTCAATTGTTTCCAAAGTAAACAATGTCTGTGCGCTATTGGTTTGTAGAGTGGCATCCTGTAGAAAGAATATTATACATTTTTGTAACTGCATGTTGTAGCTGCTTCCCATCCCCACACACTCATACAGAGGACAGCAGAAGAAATAGTCACTCCCCACCCAGAAGAGAGTGGTAAGCGATGAATATAGCATGAATTGTTTTGGGAAAGGACTCCCCCACCTCCCTACTGAATATGCATTTGTAGAGCAGATCAGCTTTCAGCCTCACCCTCTCCTGCCCTCCCCACACCACCCCAGCCCCACCAAACCCCACAAAAATGTCTCCTTCCAGGAAGAAGTCTGTGGACGAGGAGCAGACATCCAAAATATATACACATAATACTGTGGGGAGGATAGGGTCTTTACAAGAACAAAGAAGCGTAGCTATCAATAGTGCAGCAAGTACAGTGGCTCCAGGGCTTGGGGATTTGAAGGGCCCACTGTTGTTTACTGTCAACCCAGGGGATGGGGTCCATCTCCCTCCTTCGCATTAGGGCCCAGGGCTCGTTTGCTTTGTCACTGCAAGAACTAGCATTTCCCAAAGAGCGCGCATGTCTGCATGTTTTCTATACAGTGGTTTATGTCGTCGTTGTCTTTTTACGAACATGCCCTGACGTGACCGATAGGGGGCAGTGGTCCAAGCACGCAATCATGTTCACTGTTTGCCTCACTCCTGCCTGTCTGTGAAAGAAGCGCTCAGATACCGAGACACAGAGAGCGCATCACGGCTCGATGCTACCGAGCAGGTGTTGGTCGGTGCCAAATGAAATGTAAGACAGGATTTCCAAGAAATATCGGAACTTGCTGTCCGAGATCCGCAAGTGGAGGTTACCCGAGCTCGGCGCTGCCTCGTGAAACTCAAAGCGGTCAGGCGCTATTGTGTAACTCGGCGCTACGCGAACGATTTTTGGGGCCCCGGGCAGGGCATCATTTGAGGCCCCCTGTTCGGAACAATTTTGCATTTTAGTATCCAATTTCTGCTAACTGAAGATCACATAGTGTTCAAAATATTAAAGTTTGTTTCAGAAAGGGAATCACGCGAACACAACTGAAAAATATCTTGCTCGGTCCCGAAAAATCCTCAGGATGACAATGAAGAGGTCGAGAGACTGAGAAATAGACAGAGGTGAGAGAGAAACAGAGAGAAATATCACATTCTCAGGGACTCCTGAAAGGTGGGACCCTGGGTCATTGCCCAGTTTGCCCATATCTTGCAAGGTCTCTGGTGTAAGTCTACTCAGACCCTACTCGCAAAGTCAACGCTCCTTAGATTTTGCAAAGCTGAAAGCTATTTTTTCATATTTCTGAGTGCACAACAGAACACAGCATCAGTGAGTGTTCTGGCTGGTGGAGTTCGCCTTTATGTCAAAAAAAATACTGAGGTGCAAGCAGCGCCTAAGGGGCCTGAGACACAAAAGCATTTTGCAGTCACAATACCTAAGATTCACAAAATAAAAGAGCTTACCGACTCATTCCACATTGCAATTAGTGGTGTCCTCATTTAATCACAATTCGGATTGAGAAATATCAATGATTTAAGACCGCAATCACAAACCTTTTCAGAGTTCCAGACTCCTCAAAGGAAGAGATAACAGATGAGCAAATGGGGAGCTGTTCCCATTGGACAGCTACTTCTTTGCGCATCGCGTAGGCCAGCCTCCAGCTGACATATTCTCAAATAGGAAAGTCTGGGGGATATGTACAATGTCAGAGTGCGGTGTAACATCAAATGTGGCAACACCACGCTCTGAGATTTTCAAAATGCAGGGATGCGCCGTATTTACAAGAATAGTGCCTCCCTGCATTTCCCCTAACGTTGGCGCTAAAAAAGCTGCCAAGTACCAACGCATGCACCCCTGCGCCATTTTGCAAGGGTACCTGCCCTGCAGAGGCAATTTTTTTTTCCTGCACATAAACGATCTTTAAAGGTGATTTGTTGTTTCTATGTGTGCTATACAGCACAAATAGAAAGAGCAAAATATGAGGAGAAATTAATAATCCTTCCTCGTATCACCATCCTAAGACCCGGTTTTACCTTGCCTTAGTTTTTAGCGCTGCCCCATCCCTGTAAATTTGGGGCAATGTCAAAAAGCAATTGATGTTGTGGTGGAATGCCCACTGCAACATCCATTGCCCGCCCCTTTGCTGCAGCGGACTGCTGCGGACAGGGGCATATTTACATGGTGGCGTTAAGCAATGCCACCAGAGCGTCAGAAAAAGTGACGATCCGGTTGCTTTAGGGGCTTTTAAATATGCCCCTCTTTTTTTTAAGCAAAAGTTTTAATGAACTTGACCTACTTCCTGGTTTTTGGAATGCGAACACAGGATTGGGGGTCCTTTGGTACTTCCAGACAGCAATCGCTGTTTTTGCAATCAATCACAGGGGTTGTCGCTTTTAGAGACCTTCCTTAATATTGGTTTAGCAGGTCATTCTCTGACTCTTGCAACTGGAGGTTTCACAATGCAACCCAATTGTATAAAGATTGCTTCAAAAATGTACCGAAAGGTTGCAAATATTTGGTGATCTGTGTTCGATCTATCTGTTAGTACATCACAATTAATTACTTCATTCACAAAAAATAGCCTGTCCCTTAGCCAATAGGACACAAGCAAAAGACAAGGAAACCCTTCTCTCAAGTAGACATCATTTATGCTTATCTATTAAAGTTCGAAAAATAGTAAAAAGAAGTTTGTGTTTACAAGTTTTCAAAAGATTCCAAAATGCAAAACACGCATAACTCACCAGTCAGTAAAATACTGAAGAGCTGTAACATCACAGCCTGCCAGACTGTTGCACAGATGTGAGTGTTTCAGAAGGCTGTTTCCATGAGTGACATTTGCTAGAAATGGACATGATTCTTTTTTTTGGTGTTCAAATATTTTTATTAACATATTTTGAAATTCAAAACAGGCATGTGCAGAGAGAAACCCCGTGTCCCAATAACGAGTATTTCTGAACCGTTTTATTACAGCTTCAAACATGACACTAAACCATTCACTTCTTACGGTGTTGATGTGATGGGAATCAGATCCTTTTCATTGGAGGGGCACAGCTCTACTCAGCCAGTTGTGTAGTGTGCTATCAGTATAGTAAACCATACATATGAGATTTTTTCGCCTAGCCTAGAGAAAGTTAATGCTGTCTTGCCAGCCTCATGTTTTCCAAAAATGTCTCAATAAAAATACACAGTGTGTTTACACTTACTGAGGATTTTGGTCAGCGCGCTTCATCGTTTGGTCTGTTCAAGTGTCATTCAAAGTGGGCTTCTGCCCAGCACAGCAAACTGCAAGGGGCAATGGGTTTGCCCACTTCATCCATCGACTATCTTGCAAGAAAGAAAGAATAGGGAAAGACAGAAAAATAAACATAAACGTGCTGCTTAAGTGGGAGGATGCACAGCCGGTGCAGAGTGTCGGGGAAGAGTGGTTATACTCAGATCCGCAGGATCAGACCATCAGAGAACATTCTATTGTAATACCTTAGGAAGGTCTACATGTTTTACATAACATACAGCAATGAATTTCTGGCTATTTGGATAGATAACTGATCAGAAGATTCAAACTTCACTGAATGGATTCATGAACATGATTCATTTTTGAGGTTCACACACACACCAAGCTAGACCGAATAATCCTTGTTGATCTTAACATCAGTGCCACCACTGAGGGGTTAAGGACTACAGTCTATCACAAACCTACAGATAGGAATTCATCACTCAGATTCAACAGTCTACACCCACAATTCCCTGAGAGAAAACGTATCTCTACGCATACACCGTAATTGATGGAATAGAGATACACACAATAAAAAAAGTTTGGACCTGGTGAAAAAGTTGAATGATCCTAAAAGCTATAGCAAGATCATAAAACAAGCCAGAAAGAAAGCACATAATAATAAAAGGGAGGCGCTGTTGGAATCTTACACTAAACCAGACACCCAGAGGACAGAGTGTGTAAAATCCATTTCACCTGTGTCTAGTCAGGTGAAATGGATTGTAATAAAACACTGGAAGATCTTGACCACAATGAAGGAGCAATGGCAACCACCTTTCTTCTCCTTCAAGAGAGGCTGCAACATTATGGACGTCATGAGTCACACACGGCCTATGCCCAACAGACCCAGCCTGTCGGAAGCCTCCCACTTTGCCACAGGTCATTACCCACGTGACAAGTGAAGGGTTTGACCACTAACCAGAGCTACCAAAAGTATAGATTTAGGCAATAACAAACCCTGAGAGATAAGGAAACATACAAATTCCAATACATCTAATGTGATGTATGTGAGAACATGCCCATGTGACCTCCTTTATACAAGAAAGGCCTGTATCAGGATCAATGAACATAGACACAACATTAGATGTCATTGGAGCATATCTCGCATGAAAACCCATTATGTTGAAATGAAACACAATGACAGTAACAAACAATGGACGGTCCATTCAGACTTCTGAGCCAGACTCATATTGTCTGTACATTAGCAACAGCACGTTTCACGCACCGGACCCCTACAGTTCACTCATTACTAGCAGCCTCAATAATGTGTGTTCTAGCATTGACACAGATTGAATCACATCATCACGCTATGGGCGCCACTGTGCATCCGACAACAGCAAGCTGATGACATCTCATAAATGCCACCGCAGAGGCGAATGAGTGTTTGACTGCAGAGCTCTTGCAGTGCTCCAACCTCCATAGGGCCCATATACCAGCACACTGGGGTAGAATGAGTTCTACGCGACTGCTGATTTTAACACTGTGGAGTGTTTTGCTGTGATCATCAATGACGCGTGTTTTTGCATGTTAGTACAGTGCTTTAAAAAGGTTCTCATCTTGTCATCTGCTAAGCATGCCTTAAGAATAAATTAGAGGGATCAAGAGATAGCATACAGATTTGAAAGGTCATATGTATTCTTTTTTTTTTATGGTTTGTGTCTTATGTGGCTTATATTCTAACAGGCACTTCCAACAGAATTGCATCAATTACATGAAAACCTACATGCACGAAGTGTATGTGTGTGTGTGTGTGTCTTTGCACTGTGTGCATGAGAGTTTACCAATAGCAAGGATCATGGCTCCGAAGAAAGCCGAGGATCCCTGAGGGGGCGGTCATTTCTGGCTGAAACATGACAACCTGTGGTATAGGGGAGCAATAGATATCCCCATAATTCTCATTTGCCATTTTCTAGTGTCTCTAGAAACCAAGAATAAACGCATCATTATAGGTTTATCAAAAGGGATTTTTAATTGTCACTCCTAGAATCCCTTATCACATGCCCCAATGGGATTCACCCACTAATAATCGCGTGATCCCTGAATCATCAGAGAGCCCATCCACCCCCTACACAACTGGTGGGTGGATGAGACAACCCGATGATGAAGCATGCTACTTAGGTTAGTGGGTGAGGGTTTGTATCCACTTTTTATGACATCATTTGAGACACTGTTGACACAGGAGAGTGCCAATAATAAGGTAATTCCCGGATAGCCTTTTTGTTTGTCTTAGTCATGTAAGAGAGGAAGCTATTCTGGACAGTCCCATCCTCTCGTTCTCCTCGTTTGTTTTTAAGTATTTCAAAACACCATCTTAGTGGACTGGTGTGCACCTATGTCAAAGTGGGTGGAATCTAAGTGACACTATATTCTTAAGCTTGGACAGTCATTTCTGACCATGAGTTGCCCCAGACTGAAAGGGAAGAAGTGGGTCACCTGCACTGTGAAGCAGAGAAAAGGAACAGACATCTAAAGAAGAAACAAGCGTTTTCTCCAGGAAGCCCTCCTACCTAAAAGAAATGTAAATGTGTGCAATTGGCTAATCAGCAAATCTAAAGGCTTTGAGGAAACTCCTTTAGACCTTAATTGTTAAAATCACGAGAAGTTTTGTGTTGGCAAAGTGTTATTCTTTTTGAGCAGTACTGTAAGGGAGTTTATCAGTTCCAAAAACCCTCCTTTCAAAGGCAGCATATAAAAAAGGCTCACAGAGGGTAGTGTCTAGCTGCATGCTACTAAAAATATTTTATGAAACAATGTAAGCACTTAACACTGAATCTTTATGAAATTTTGCTGCGACTTATTGTAAACTGTGTGCAGCCTATCTTAAACTGTTACACTTTCTTTAAACAGCACCATCCTATTTTCTACTGTGTAGAACACATTTTTAAACTAATGATGTACATAGTCACAGTCCTTCTTGTCACGTTCTGGGACCTCATAGCACTGTAAATATGCTTGGCACTATTGCCCAGTGCGCAAACCAGGAGTCAAACAGTGACATCCTTGCTCAGATTTTCAAGGTGACGCAAGGAAATGTAAAGTCAGATTTACCAAGCCACTCAAAGCCAAATCTCGAGTTTTGGAAGTCAGCACAATTCGCTTCAATGCATGACTCTGCATTGGGAAGGCATTCCATCAGCCTTGAACGCTGCAGGTAAGAGCGGCGGGGCTGTGGGGCCAGCTGGGGGTGGATTTCGAGAGACGATCACAAGGGAAAATTGAATAAATAACTCATTTTTCCTCTCATGGCCGTCTCTCGAAATCCTTCCCAGCCGGCCCCACCGCTCTTACCTGCAGTGGCCGCGGCTGCATTCCATGGGTGCAATATAGGCGTTCCTGCGCATCCACCCATGGATTTTGGCACATTCCTATATTTAATAAGAATAGTAAACCTGAGAATGTGTCAAACTAGTACGCCTTCCAAAGTGAGGCATAACAAGAAGAAATATGTTTATTTCTTCTTGTTAATTCCTCTTTCTACATGTGCTACACTTTGCGGCACACATAGAAAGAAGAAAATACCTCCGAGGATTGTTTTTGTGCAGGAAGGTATTCCTTCCTGCACAAATACATTCTTGCTTGTGACACAGGCACACTTGCACCGTGATGCAAGGGTGCTTTCGCTGGTGTTAGGCAACACTCAGGGCACCAGCGCAGGGAGAGAGCAGTAATTTATCATATCGTAGTGGATAGACGCGCTTTTTATACACAGATACCTGCATTTTGCGCATTAACCAATCGAGCTATCTTACCCAATCAGTGGATTTCCCACTGATTACTATAACTTGCATTTATTTTTCAACAAAATAGTTACAGAACATTTTTATTTTCAGCTACATCTCTGACCCTGTCCCCGCACTCACATTCCAAACGCTGTTGACACACCTCTCGTTACCCTTTTACCTTGTGCACAATGCTGGAACATGCGCATTGCGCGCGCTTGTTTGTTCTTGCGCATCTTGGACTAACCTTATGGCAACCTGAGTACGATGAATGGCGAATATTTTTATTTTCCATTTTATTCCCAGGCTGAAAGAGAGCATAAAGGCTCGAGCGCATGGGTCTGGCCTTCAACAATGAAACGGCAAGAAAAGGACACTGCATGGAATGATTATGATACAGATGCACATAGCCGGTATCCTTGTTTCATTATATAATACCCTATGTGCACGCGGACATTACTGCCCGTGCACGTGCTTGATTGAAAGCGCCATTGGCCGCCACGCGTTCTGCGCGCTTCTCTTCTTCTAAGTTGATGGCGCTCATGAGACAAGCACAAAGAGCGGGGAGGGGGATAAATATTTAATTTCATGTTATGCATGAAGCCTATTTTAGTTGGAGATTAATTTGATACTCGCCAGAGCAAGACTTGATTACATAAGCAGTAAACAGAATACAATTGACCTTTGAACTGATTAGCGCAGCAAATGATGCGTGCAGTTACAGGCTAAGTGATCTGCTAATTGGATACATTAACCTTGGTGCATCGTGTTTCCATTCATGCGAGAAAATCACTGACGTGGCTGCTGACATGTAGTTCACGTGCAAGGGAACTGATAACAGTTGTGCATTACTTGGGCCCAGTTTACGCGTTTGGCCCCTGCTTCCTCCATTTATACACTCATTCATAATTTAATCCAGCGAATGAAGAAACACTACGCAAATGTGTTGGAACTGAACTCTGGAAACTGTGCTGCGTTCAAATATATGTTTATTTCCACAAATAAAACACGAGCACAGAAGTAAACGACCATCTCCCTATTCCAGTTTACTGTGTACATTCCACAGTAACTCGCGCTCACTTACTCATAGACCCATAACGGAGAAGAATATTACACACCCTCTCTCTAAACGAGAAACTACTCATTTCCTGTATTTCCTTTTTAGAATGTCCCATGTTACGTTTGGGTCCAGCGAGACACTGCTGGTTTGTTCGATTTCAAACTTGAGCGTTGTTGTCCTGTTGAGCATTGTGCTGGATTAAAGGCTTGTTTCTTACCTCTGATGTGCTGAGTGACTTCTTGATATCCAGCATAGAGGTGAGCAGGCTATTTAAACCGCGAGCCTGGCTCGAGCCCAGGGCCGGACAGGCCGTAGGGGGCACCAGGAGTTTCCCCGCTGGGCTGCCAGGGTGGGGGCAGTTTTTGTTACCGAGGGCCCGGATATATCGGCCCCCTGAAACAAAATCGGCCCAAATCAGCCCAAGCAAACAGGTCGGCCACACCGCCTCCCTCCCCCCGCCCCATGGGGGCAGTTGAGCAGTTTGCCAGAGCCGGTTTTGGTTTCCAGTCCATCCCTGCTCGAGCCAGATGCCGGGCTCTGGGTCAGCTCGTAGTCCTGTTAGAACGTCGAGTCTTAAACAAAATAAGCTTTCATGTAGCTTCTGTCTGCCACCCTCGCTCTACCCTCTTACACAAATTTTTTTTAAAAAGCATTAATTTGAGGTAAAACGGAGAGACAAATAGATACCCATTTAGTGGCTGATTTGTGTAGCTTCTTCTCCAGCCCGGGAGTATGCAAATGAACATGCAACACACGGAGTTCTGTAACAGACATCTTTATTCCTCAGCATACAACCACACACTGCATGCATTGCATCACCTCCATAACCACACCTTAACACTTCCCAGCAGATAATGTAATTCTTGTTTAGAGTCCGCCCAGGACTGCAAGGGTCATACTGCACATAATATTGTGACACTACATCTAACTCTTTGTTAAATAAAAAGCTCAGACTAAAATAGCATCATGGTTCCTCAATGAGTCATCGAGGAGCCAGCACAGGTATTCCAGATCGGTGGTATGAGATAGTTGGGGCGCACCATGATTGTGCACCAATGACATAGGCTCAGGAGCTTGATCTGGACATTCAGGCGGGGACGCCTCACTCGTGATTTCAGGAAGTGACAAACATTGAGGTAGGTATTTAAAGTGTGACAAGTCCCAAGTGATGAACTTTCCTGGACGATGCGCTGTCACAATGTGTCCTTTGCACATTACAACCCTCAAAGGGTTGACATCAAACGGAGTGTCCATTTTCTGTTTCCATTTCTTTTTGACCAGTACCAGTCCCCATTGTCAAAAACAGTTTCCTGGGACTTACTTGTGGCAACAATAGGGGTTCATGGCCCCCAATGACCCTCAGCACCCAAGGGGATGTCATCCCCCAACAAATAGTGCAGCAGGAGGCCCCTTTGCAGAGTGGTTGAAAAGGGGGCAGGCCTCCACAATGCCTCAGCTATTCCAATCTGGGGTACTTACTTGTGGCAACAATAGGGGTTCTTGGCCCTCAGAAACCCTCAGCAGCCAAGGGGACTTCATTAGAGGTGGCCGAGCAATACTCCACCCGCTCATGTAACTCTGCCGAATTTGGAGGAGTCTTTCGGCAACTCTGCAGTATTCTGCAGGTGAAACTCCATGAGCTCCATTGCAGCGTCCAGCCTAATAACATAATAGAGCGTAACTGAGATTGGCCTTGTTGTAACATGGCTAAATTTTATTCCAGTATGTCAATAGCAGAGGATAACAATGTTGTCCAGAGAATATATTTTGGATGACAAAGTTGTTAACCCATTGTCGACCACAGTGAGAGATTTCTCTAAGTTAATACGATCAAGCTCACATATACTTTCTGCGGCCTCTGCCTGTGAAACCTTCCATATTTCCTTATAAGCAGCATAAATGCCGGCATATATGAAACGTTTTTGACGTGGGTTTCTTGGTCCTAGCAAGAAATCTCTACGGTCTGCATCTTCTTTAAGTAAAGATAAGTGTTGTTTCACATCCTCGAGTGTAGATTCTTGTAACCAGTAGAGGCACAATTTTCCTACACTGTATGTTGTTACTACCCGCGGGTCCTGTTGTTGAACATAACGTGGGTCTGGCCTATGGATAGTAAAGCCCTGTATTCTATTCAGGAATCTTTCTTGACTGATGTTTGTATCTGTGGGCCAGAGGAACCATTTTTTCCAATCAGGATCTGATCTGTTGTTTTGTAGTATTGTGTATACTGTGACTGCTCCCTGTGTAGTGCTATTACTTGCATGTGTTGGTACAGAAGGTATGTTCATGTCTTTGATCTTGGCTTTCCAAGGCAAGAATGTTTGTTGTACAGTGTCGTTCAAAAACATTATTTGCTGTGGGATGATACAGGCTCTAAACAAAGCTTCAATCCCCTGCACTTGCCAATCTTTAGAACCCCAGACAGATTTTGTGTCGATTGTGTCTTTCCAAAAGTCAAACCCTTGTCTAGACAGTTGTGCAATAAAGGCTGCAGAATAAATCTGTTTTGTATTAGTTAAGATATTTTTCTGTCCTGTTTTGTTTACATTTCTAGAGAAAAAAAATTCTGGATCAGATGTATTGTACCCTGAAAAATATGGAAACTTGTTTGCAAACGTTTTTGAACTACCCTTTGGTGGAGTAGGACAATGCTCCCATTGGTTAAACATAAACACATTTCTAGGTTTTGCAGATTTATGCAAGAAATGATGACCATTGTGGTTGTAACAATAAAGCTGTTCGTAGTCTGATGAATCCTTTAAGTTTTCATTATTAGAGAACGCAGCAGACCTTTCTAGATCAGACATCATGTTATTAACAGTCTTAAAGTCCCAATCATCAGAATAGGTACTGGAGGTAATAAAGTCACTTAACGAAATTTTAAATAAATGTGGAATCTTCAAAAGTTCCGTCTGGCCGAATATGTCAAAATCGGTTTTGTCCCAAACTATACCATCCTGTATAGGAATGGCTGTGAACAAGTCTCTTGCTTCACTATGGGAAGATTTGTGTGGCTTTAAAAGTAAGTTCACATTTTTACTTTCAGTGTCCAAACGAATGTATCTGCCATTCATAAGCACGCTAAGAGTCATTACCAAAGCTAGCCAAAGCAGAAAGAAAAAGATTCCAGAAATAATCCATAGTTCAATCCATGGTGAAACCAGATAAGTGTCTTTCAGAAAATGAAAAAAGTCTTGTACTTGTTGTATGAAAGTTTTTAGGGCTGGCGTCGTTTCAGGCTCACCTGGATCCTCAGAAAATGTATCAAAGTTAATGAAGTAGACAGAAGCAGTTCGGTCAATTGTTGGAATTGCATCAGGATTTGTCGATATCACTGGAACCAGTTGATCACGTGTTACATTGGTGTAGACAGGTGTATCTGGACGAACTGTTACTTGAGTTTCAAAAGGAATGAGTTCCATAGCATTGTTGCTTAGTCCTTCATCTCTTACAGCTGAATTCTCGATGGTTATGAGTCTTTCAGTCTGAACCTCTTGGATAGTAGCGAGAGGAGGGCGTCTGCTATTAGGTCGGAATCCACGAGGTCTACTATTTAGTATCGGCCACATAGTGTGGTTTGATGAGGTCGATTGACACAAATCTTTTCTCCTTTTTTCCAGCAAGGGGCGGCAGAAGTACTGTTCTTGTTCTGTGGACGGCTAGGAGAGGTACTGGTTGTCTGTAAGAAGGTTCAAATTCCTTCTTGTCCGCAATCTTCTCTCTGACAATATCCCCAAACTTTTGGGATCCAGACAGGCCTTTCTGGGACTGCCGGTTTTTCCCCAGTGGTGGTTGGCTTCAGGAACACGTTGCTTTGTTTCGATCTTAGTTTATTTAGATCCTGTAGAACAGCCAAACGATTTATGATATCAAAGGGTTTATTTTCCACCATTGTGCCTTTACATTTGAGATCAGTAACCCACATTCATGTCCCAAATAGGACCTCATATGGAGTGACCCCCCCAGAGAACTTCTTGGTAAATTATTTAATGAGCGTTGGACCCCATAAAGATGTTTGACCCACCCATCACCGAACCTAATACTCTAGCTGTTATAGACTGCTTTATGTCCCGGGTTTCTTTTCCACAACAGAATTTTCCTCAGGATGAAACAGAGAGGAGTACCGCAATGCTATGCCCAAACTAGTTATAGCTTCTTCGAAAGCCTGAGAGCTAAATGCATGGCCTTGGTCAGAATGTAGTATGCCAATTGCGCATGTGCCGATAAAGACTCACAAATCTTTTATAACAGTTCGAGCATCAGCCGAGAGCTGAGGCAAGATCCATAGGAACCTTGAGCATCAATCTACTGCAACCATTATATATTTATAGTTACCGTCCCTTTGCAAGGGACCACAGTGGTCCAGGTAAACACAAGCTAATGGTTTGTCTGAAATTAACAGGGGTGTCTGCGCAGGACGTTTCACTGTGGAGACTTTAATCTGTTGGCATATTTCACATTCCAAAACATAGTTTTTGGTCTGTTTCCTAATGCCAGGCCACCAATATCTTTGTTTTAGTAAAGATACTGTTGCAGAAACACCTGCATGGGCAGAGGTAATCCCTTCAGGTGCTGCTAGGATCAGTCCTAATCTACGTTCCATGTTTGGAATTACCCTATCCCCAAGTCCAGGGATTTGAGCAAAAGGAACGTTGTTCGCATCAATTACATAAGAGTACTTGAGTGGAAATTTCTTTGGTAACGCTGCACCACTGCCTTTGCTTGAAGCATTTACAGCCAACAATATCTCACTGTCTATTCTCGTTTTTGAACAAGTGATCGCAGCTACGGAATCCGTCTGAACAGCCCTCTTTGCGGCTTTATCAGCCAATGAATTCCCTGCAATGTGAACGCCATCACATTGATGACTCAGCGTGTGTATCAAGTGAGCTTTTGGTAGTTTGTTTCTCAACGGAACAATGTGTTTCCAAAGCGTTTTATGCTTTATTGTGCCACCTTTTGCATCTTTGAATCCGTTTTGAAGCCAATTCTGTAAATATTCATTATTTGACTGAACACAGTAAAATGAATCGCACACTATAAGTGTGGAGAGTTCGCAATCTGTACTTTTAAGTGCCAGTTGGAATACTTGTAGTTCAGCTCGCTGAGCTGTGCAATCTCCTAGAGATTGAGTTTTAGTGACCATAGGTCGGAAGTTACCATCGCGCATGCGACCTTTAACGATTGCGCACGCTGCACTGTAAGCTTGCTTACTCCCTGTAGCGGGTTGTGCTGATCCGTCAGTATAAATTATAAACTCCTACTGATCGAGAGGCAGAATTTCAGTGGGCAGAGGACATTCATGTTCATATTGCAGGAACACTTGTGTTTTTAAATCAGGATCAAAAACATATTCAACATCTGTTGCAGCAAGAGAATTAACCCATTGTATCCATCTAGGATGTAAAGATTTTGCATTTGGAATGCTCGCTTTTGTACCCGCCTCTAAGGCTGGTACTGGAGTCACGACAATAATGCGTTTCCCCTGAGCTAGTGCGCTTTCTTTTGCTACAGTGGTTTGAACTGCTGTCAGTATTTTTTCTGTTGAAGTGAAGTGCATTTCTGCTTGTGTATACAAATGTGATTTGTATGCTATTGGTACTTTTTCACCCTCATTAAATGTTAAATAGGTGAATCCGCATTGACCCGAAATCATTCAGATCACTAAATTGCGTTTATTTACGTGTGTTTGTAAGTGATTTGTTGCTAACATGTTAGCTTGGAGTGAACGCAGGATGTCTGTGTGTTCCTGTGTCCAATGTTTTGTTGAAAAATCACGTTTGATTAATTCGTAGAGAGGTGTAACCCTTTCTGTGTAATTTAGAACGTAAGTTCTTTCAAAATTTAGGAAACTCAAGATGGATTGTAAAGTTTTTCAGCGTTTTTGGAGGTTGGTACAGTGCACACTTTTCTAAAAAGTTAGCTGCCAGGGCTTTGCCTTCACTTGAAAGCTCATATACTATGAAAAGGACATTGAGATGAGCAATTCTGGATTTTTTAAAGTTGAATTTATAGCCCTCAGAGGCGAAGCCCAGTATAATGGCACTCACCCTGTTCAAGTGCCTATCTAGGTCATCGCCTGTCAGATAGATGTCATCGACATATGACAATGCCTCGTCATCATAAGTTTGTAGTAACTCTGTTACCCTTGCTGAGAATAATCCCGGGCTGTTTCTGAACCCTTGTGGGACTCGACAAAATTGACGCTGAGTCCCCATTATTGAGAAAGCTGTTAAGTACCTGCTTTCAGGTGCTATGTTTTGAGATAAGAAACCATTTGAAATGTCCAATGTGGTTTTATATTTTTTACGCACAATGTTATTCATTAATGCTGTACTATGTGCATTTTGCACAGCAAATGTTTTGGAACAAGTGTTCAAATGTCTGTAATCCAAAACTAGACAATATGTATTGTCTGGTTTTGATACAGGAAACAAAGAATTGTTCATTGAGGAGGTGCATGTTTCAATCACCCCTTGGTATTCAAGTTGATCTAAGATCTCCCTGACCTGTTTTTTGGCTTCTTGCTTTATTGGGTACTGCCTGTGTGCAGCAGGTTGATTTTTTAGCTGTATTTTGTGGTGAGGTGAGGCCTCATCCTATCCTAAATGATTTTTGTATAATGCTGGGGACTGGGCAACTGCCCATTTCCTGGCATAAGTATATTTTAGGTGAATTGGAATATGGTTTAAGAAAGCTGGCATAATGATGTCGTCGCCATGTGGGCACTCCCTGACACATTTTGGTGGCCAGTCCTGTTCTGCTAGAAGTATATCATAACCTCTTGAAAGTTTCTCTCAAAAGTGTGCTTTCACTTTTCTTGGTATTTCTCCCTCCATCCGGAGTGTTATTTCATATAACTTTTGTGGAGTACTAACCCTGGTGTCTACAGTCTCTATTGTGATGTGCTCATTCAAGTCCACTATCTCCAGAAGTTCCTTCAGGTTCTGGCGAGCTATTGTTACTTCTGCTGAACTGTCCAGCATTGTCTGAGCCCATTCTCCTTTCTTGAGCTGTGTTCTCAGTATTCTCGGCATGTCTGATCTTCAGACCTGCTACCTTCTTTTTGGTGAATTGAGGTTTTGATTTATTTTTCTGAACGTGTGGATCGTCTTTGGACTTCACACGTACTTCTTTGTGATCTGACCGACCTCTTCTTTCCGATGTCTGTGACGATATCTGAAAGGTACGAGAGGAACATGTATCAGTATCCTGATACCTGTCAGGTTTTCTTAAATTATCCCTATTCCTGAGGTTATACCTCCTTTCAGAGGGCTCCTTTTGAGGAGACCTACCTCGGGATTGACAACGTTTCTCTTTTGAATTTTGTTTATTAGTTTCCCACTTCTAATTAGAAGATGTAGGATTTTGTTTAATAGAGTCCTTCTAAGGACCTTCAGACAGTTTTTGCTTCAAAGGTTTTCCACCCTAACTGACTCTGCCTAATTGTGCATAAGATTTTTCTATTATTCTGGGTAATTCATGTTGATGTGTTGTTACATCAAATTCCCTTAAGCATTGGCGGATCACCACCGATGCTGCTTCCCCTTTAATATTAGATAATATTATTGTTGAGACCTGGTCGAAGTTTTCCAGTAATTTCATACCTAAATTCAGGGCAGGCTCTGCCCCGTATTTGTTTTGAATTTGTTTCAGGACATCTGGTATTACTGCAATTGAGGAAACACCATGTGTTTTAGTATAGATGGCAGCAAAGACTATGCCCCAAGTTGTGCAGTCTTCCAGTTGTGGTGTGATCCCCATTGGTAAACAGATTGTTAGGATCCTGTGTTTCTCATAAGGTCTAGAATTTGGAAATACTGCTTCGATTTGAGTAATTTTTGAGCTATCCAGAATGGAATTTGTTCATATTTTGTTGCCATTTTACCCATGACTGCGTGTAAAGTCTGTGGAGTAATTTTTAGTGTATACCCCATGTTGAGGGGTTTCATCTGGAATGGTCATTGGTGGTTGGACTGTGAAAGTCCACATGACATATTGGACTAATTGTCTGTAAATTGTTATTAACTCTTGTAGTTGAGTTAGAAATTCCTTGTCTGACATCTCTTCGATGTCAGAATGAGGTGTGTAGCCGGCTAGAATCGGCCATGTTGCTCCTGGTCTACCTAGTGGACCGAGCCTGGTAATGTTTTTGTGATTTTTTAGGGCTCCTTTAAGCCAGAGATTATGCTCCTGGTATGTGAGTGGAATTTCAATATCCTCGAAAGGAATATATTCCTCAGGTGGTTCATCTTCTTTAAAGAAGTGAAATACTTTTGTTACTGGATTTGATTCTGGGAATACAATCCATGAATAGAATACCTCTGTCTGAAAGGATTTGTGTGCCTCTATCACGAAAACTGCTCTACCACCTCTTGGTGTTAGGCCGTGTTTTATAAGTTTTAGAGTGATGGCTCTCCTTAAATTTGGAGGGATGTTTATAACACCCTCATCAATATCATTTAAACCTGTAAAATTAAAAGCTGTTACGACTGGGTCAGCCGCAGCTACACCATTCTCGGTGTTAGTATCCCCGTTAAGGGACATTGTTTTTGAAAAATGTAGAACAAATTTCAAAGAAACAAAGATAAGGTGCACAATATTTTGGAACACTGTATCCTTCAACGTTGAACAAACCAAACAGCTAATTTATAGGATTTTTGTCCTATTCAGCTTTGGGGGATACTTAACCCTACACACTCCAGACGTGGTCTCTGAGAAAAGCACGACTGAGTTACTCAGTATCCAGCGTTAAATTAGTGCCTTACTAAATGTTGAGCGCCATGTAGTGTAGTTCCCATTACCCTAATAGGCTCTGCGCATTGGAATAATATACCCTATATATTTGGCATAGGACTGAGGGCAATATGCCCCTTATCGAGTATATTAAACTTAATTACTTTGTGCCAGCTAACTCAGAGGCCACTAGAAACTCCTTGTAAAGAAGAAGGGAGTAGTTTCTGGCAACCGCATAAACATGAAAACTTTGTTTCCCTTTAGAATCGGAACACTCTCAGAATCGTGGAAACAACAGATAACCGTTTCACTCAGCTAATCATGCATTCTTAGTTTCTTCAGAGTTACAGAGAAAGAATAGACAGGTGTTTCAATAAAAGGACTTATTGAACAGTCTTGTTTCTCGTGTAAGAGATATGAGCTGTTACAATCGTAAGACAGTATGCAAGATATATTATGTACAGCGTAAGCAGTAGAAAGAAATATTACTGCGCTTGCATTATCTTTGAGCTATGACACATATATTCATATACATAAATAACATAATCTAAAATTGCGAGTACTCATAAGATGCTTCTCTAACTAGTTCTAGCCCAGTGTACCTAACCTAAGTGTAGTACAAGGTAAGAAGTAGGTGATGTATTCTATAGTATGGAAGGCTATAGTATGGTATGCTATAGTCTGGTATCCCAAGTCTGGTATGCCAAGAGTCCCTCTTGGTTCTAGTCAGCTCCATACCTTGAGAATGAGAGAGGTGGGAATCTCTTTCCGGGTCTCGAACTCTGACACCCCACGAAAGGAGTCAGAACACTGGAAGCTGGATTCTCTGTGAGCAGGGATGACAGCGTATTGCCAGTGCGTCAGGCCGGGACACGGGCTCCTCTAAAGTCGAGGTCTCCTCCAACTTGTTTGGGCAAGGGAAGGTATATTTATACCTGGTAGGTGCCTTGGAATGTTAGCATTGATGTAAAGTCTTGCAGAGGAAGACGCCAGGGATGAACCCTTAAGGAATAGCGGTTCAAGCATAATAAATGAGTTCTTGGAGAAATCAATAATCCTGTGTTAGGGGAACTCCCAAGAGCTGATGGTTCTGGTTTCTAAGAACTCGTTGTGACGTTAGGGTGGACGGATGTAGGTGACCATGCCTGTATTTGGATAGCATGGCTAATGCCTAAATAAGGACTGGGATCTTATGCCTATATAAGGGCAATGCAAATTGTGCCTATATAAGGACATGTTTCTGGAAAACCTACATACGGACACCTAAAGCGGAATACAGCACCACCCGGGCCTAAAAATATTGTTTCCTAACTATAACGTTTCATCTTCTTTATTAAACTCTCCCTAATCAGCTCACCACTAACAGCCACTAGTCCTACACAATCTCTTGAACTTACATCACAGAACGCAGTGGGCACAACTTACAGAAACAAATTGCCATTATCACTAGAAATAAGATCATAAAATAAAGTGTCATACTCACCACCACTCTCAGAACTCATACTTAAAGATATCCTCCTCAAATTCCACATACTAGCTCCCTGTAGCCTAACAGCATTGTTCAAAATATCCACAACCTCTACAGTATTCAAACAGAGAAGTACCTTTCCAAAGATTACATACTAACGTAGATAAACCTCTCCTCCTCTTTGATCCATGTAAAGATCCACCCTTTCCTTATAGTCATGAACCTCTTTCTTGATATCTTCAACATTGTTCTTGCTATCCTCATGGATGAGGAATATTACTACTCACACCACTATAATCATTCAACCATCAAGGTAGATAGCAAGAGCCATGCTTATGTCTACTCAACAGCTCAAATGTATAAAGACCTGTGATGGCATTGGAAGCAGTCCTGAGGGAAAGTAAAGTAGTGTAAAGGGCTCGCCTCCAGCATACCTTTAACCGCCAATTCTATGGACTCCTTTACTATGCTATTACAACACTACACCTGAGCGTTAATTCTGAATAAGACACAACCACTCGTTTATGGGGAACCCCTCTCCTCTTCTGGGCTCAGAAACGAAGGCCAATTATTCATAACTAGACTGTCAAGGATAATTTTTATTTAAAAAGTCTACTAAAAAACTTGATGACAGCATCAGTGTTTATCTTCTCCACCAACCTCTCTTTTGGCCACTTGCTGAAGTAACCATTAGGTATACCAAATACTTCCTCCCTGGGAAAAATGAAGAAAGGTCCAATAATTTCTAAACCAGGCTTCCTCCATAGCCCCTCAGGTATTTCCACCGACGTGGTTTAGCTGACTTGTCAGCTCTTTCAGACAAAGCACAGCCCCAAACTCAGATATCAATTTCACAATCCATCCCTAGCCACCAATATATCATGCATACCTTTCTCCTGGTACATGGCATCCCAGGTTGCCCCTCAT
Source organism: Triturus cristatus (assembly GCF_964204655.1). Classification (NCBI taxonomy): domain Eukaryota; kingdom Metazoa; phylum Chordata; class Amphibia; order Caudata; family Salamandridae; genus Triturus; species Triturus cristatus. The sequence continues at coordinate 433,506,199 of NC_140581.1, read as the reverse complement.
GGTACTGGGTAATGATTCTACTTCTCAGCTAGTACACTCTTGCCCACCCTTACTAAACCCCACTATCATATGTTCATCGTGAATTGCGATTCTCCTATTACCATGACTAGAGAATCTGGATTTCATTAAAGACACGGAGGCTAACATTATGCATATTTCTTTTAATGCAGAACTCCAAGCCGCATACATCATAAAGCAAAAGTTCCAGAACGTGAACAACAATAAAAGGCATGAGCCCATAGCAATCTGCCTCTTTTAAATGAAGTGTAGAGCAGGATAAGTTCCAAGGAATAGATAACTTCAATAATCAACAGTGAAAAGACTTGAACAGTAGTGAAGAACATCCGAGCATCAGCAACATCCGAGCATCAGCAACTTGAAGATTAAGAAAGATTATCTGTAAAAAGAGAGATATGCAAGTAAATCTTGAATAAAGAAGGATGAAGAAAGGAAGCAAAACAAAATTGGTTAGGCATAGATAAAATGACATTCATCAATAGAATTCTCAATATGTACTGAATGAACAACAACATCACAAAAGAGTATGAACTTAAAAAAAAAAAAATACAATTAATGTCAAAGGGAAGCGGAGGGGGGGATAATGTTAGCCTCCGTGTCTTTAATGAAATCCAGATTCTCTAGTCATGGTAATAGGAGAATCGCAATTTCATTACAAGACCGGAGGCTACCATTATGCATGTTGGTAGCCTTGTAAGACTACATCAGACATATGAGAAATTGGTTTGCAATAATGGAGAGCAAAGGTACTAGCATTGGACCAATCAGCAGCTTTGAGAATATCGTCCAACTTACCTCCGGACCAGAAGGACTTACTGGCCATGGCACCCCGGATGGAATGGGGTTTGAATAAATTTAGATCTATACCTGCCAAGCTCATGGCAGTTTTAACCCATCTAGCGATAGAAGCAGAGGAAATAGCTTTGTGAGGTCTAATGAAGGAGATAAGAAGTTGATTAACGCCAGGGGGGCGAAGAGGATTCATTCTGCGGTCGTACTCTTTAAGACAATCAACGACACAAAGTTTTGGACACGAGTCAAAGCGCGGATAAAAAATAGAGTCAGACATAGTCTTGGTTCTTCTAAATATATCAAAATTGACCCCAAACATGTTGAAGTATCTATTGGAGATGTCGAGGGCCTTAACATCCGAGACCCTACGGCAAGAGACTAGGCAAAGAAGGCTTGCGAGTTTAATAGAAAGATTCTTATTATTTAGGAGTGTATTATCAGGCCAATTGGAAAAGAGATTGAGGATCAAATTCACATCCCATAGAGATTGATATCTAGGCTTAGGAGGTCTCCTAAGTCTAATACTTTTGAGAACTCTACAAATGATGTTATTTTTACCAACGGTTTTACCATTAACAAGAGAGTGACCAGCAGAGATAGCAGACCTATAACAATTGATAGATCTATAACTAAGTCCTCTTTCGAATTGCTCCACGAGAAAGTTAACTATGTCAACAATAGGTGCCTCCAAGGAATCCAGATTCCTTTCCAGGCACCAACGAACCCATAATTTCCAGATGTTATTATACCGGTAGTGAGTACCGGGAGCCCAGGATTCTCCGAGGAGAGTAGAAGCTGTTGACGAAAGTCCTGAGAGATGGTTGGATCGCCTGACACTCTCCAGGCAAGAAGGTTCAAACTCTCGGAATGAACCAGGGGATGAATTCGGCCGTCTACGTCTGTAAGAAGGTCCCTGAGGGGAGGAATCAGGAAGGGAAGATCGTAGGCAAGCTCCAGCGTCGTAGGAAACCAGGCTTGGGAGGGCCAGAAGGGAGTGACTAGGACGATGGAAGAGCGTTCGTGTCTGATCTTCTGGAGAACTCTCTGAATCATGGAGAAAGGAGGGAAAGCATAACCCTTGGTTCCAATCCAGGGTTGGAGAAAGGCATTTACTGCTAGAGCACCCGGGTCTGGCATCCAGCTGAAGTAGTTCTTTACTTGGAAAGTTAGTCTGCTCGCAAAGAGATCTAATTCCAGAGGACCCCAAGAAATGTTGAGAGAGTTGAAGACAGAGGGATTGAGTTTCCAATCCGTGTGGTCCAGGAGGAACCTTGAGTTCCAATCCGCTGAGATGTTTGTCTTGCCTGGGAGGTATTCGGCCCTTAGAGATATCTTGTGTTCTAGACAAAACATCCAAAGTTTCTTGGCTAGATTCGAAAGATCTACATATTTTGTTCCACCCAGACGATTTATATAAGCAACTGCGGACATATTGTCCATCTTTAGAATGACAGATCTCCCTTGAAGGGAATGCTTGAAGCTCATTAAGGCATAGAGTCCCGCGGTCAATTCTAGGAAATTTATATGATGGGAAGATTCTTCCAGAGACCAGACTCCGCCCGTGTTCTGATCTAAGAAACAGGCTCCCCAGCCATGGAGACTCGCATCGGATTCTAAGACAAATTCCGGAGTTGAGCCAAAAATTGCTTTCCCGTTCCAAGCATCCAGGTTTTCTAACCACCAATTCAGTTCTAGAATTGCTTCTTGATCTAGGGAGACGCGATCTCCGTACCAGAGACCTGAACGAAGGACTTTCAATTTTATTCTCTGAAGGGCACGATAGTTCAGAGGACCCGGAACGATAGCTTGAATAGAAGATGAGAGGAGACCGAGTAACCTGGCTAATTCCCTTAGGGATAAGAACTGTTGAGTCAGAACATGTCTTATTTCTTTCTTTATTTTTGATATCTTCTTTTGAGGAAGAAGAAGGAGACATTTCGTGGTATCTACTGTGAATCCCAGAAACTCCAGAGATTTCGAGGGGAAGAGAATAGACTTCTCCTTGTTTATAATGAAACCCAGGTTTTCTAATAGGTCTATTACAGTATTCAGGTCCTGAATGATTTGAGACTGGTCTTGAGAAAGAATAAGGATATCGTCGAGGTAAATGATCATCCGAATACCCTTCTCCCTTAGAGAAGATGCGACTGATCTCATCACCTTGGTGAAGCACCATGGTGCTGAAGAGAGACCGAAGGGGAGAGCTTGGAATTGAAAAAGATGTTTCTTCCACATAAATTGAAGGAAGGGTTGATGACACCTGGCCATAGGGATGGTAAAGTAAGCGTCTTTCAGATCTAACTTGACTAACCAATCTCCCTCTAGAAGAAGGTCTCTGAGGAGGTGAATACCTTCCATCTTGAAATGTCTGTAGACAAGGTATTTGTTGAGCTCCCTTAAGTTTATAACGGGTCTCCAACCCTTGTCTTTTTTCTTGACGAGAAAGAGTGTGCTTATGAATCTTAACATTTCTAAGGGTACTTCTCTGATGGCACCTTTCTGAAGCATTGAGGAAATCTCCTCTTCTATTATTTTTTCCTGATCTATGGAGAGAGGAATATCTTTTGGGAAATGAGATTGACTCGGGATTTGCGTAAAGTCTAACATAAATCCCTTCACAGTATTTAAGACCCATGGGTCTTGGGTAATTAATTTCCAATTCTGGAAAAAGAATTTGAGTCTTCCTCCCACTTTGGTTGGAAGAGGAGCGAAAGGGGAAGAATGAGAAATTATACTTACTTTGAGGGGTGCCTTCGTTAGAGAGACCGCGAGATCTGAAGCCTCTGGATCGAAATCCTCTTCCTCTTTGTGGAAAGAACTGAGGGATGTTGGAGGGTTGGAACCCCCTTCCTCCATATCCTCTGGATCTAGGATAGGGCCTTCGGTTGAACCGGCCGGAAGAGAGGCCCCTTCTCCCGGCCCTTCCAAAAAGGTTGCTGGTATTAAAGACCTTCTTCATGTTTTGATGGGCCTTGTCTAAGGCAGTGAAAGTAGAGACGTATTTGCCTAGAGTCTTGATAAGGTCTTCCCCAAAAAGAAGCCCTCTAGGATTTAGAGAGGGTTCCTTATCAGCAAGGTCGTTAAGTTTAGGAGAGATCTTATTAAGGACCACTCTCCTTCTTTCAGCGTTGAGGCTGGCGTTGGCATTACCCAACAGAATCAAGGCTCTCTGGCTTAAGCCTCTAACCAAGTCAGTATTAAGGGTGGTCCCATTAATGTGACTATCTTCTGCCATATCGATAATCCTTGCTAGAGGGCCAAGGATATCGAGGACCCGGTCTTGACAACCCTTTAGGGATCTCTCCATTCCTTTTCTTGGGTCCCTTCCGAGTTTAAATAAATATTTGATAAGCTCAGGGTCCAAATTTGGGGTTTGGCACGTTTTGTCATCTATTTCGGGTCTTGAGCATTCAGCCCTCAATAAATTACGGGTATTTCTTTCTAGGGGAAATCTTAACCATTTTTTAATGAATTTACTGACATGATCCTGGGGAAACCATTCGGAACTCCTAGGGTGTTTTAAATTGAGGGGAGAAAACATGTCTTCGCCAAGAGGATCTTTAATATTGTCATTAGAAGTAGAAGGCGTTTCCTCATCAAGAGGCTGTGAGTTAAACTCTTGGTCATCATCGTCGAGGTCCAGGATATATTCATCTGGGAGGTCAGAGGAATCGTTATCGGTATCCTGGAATTCCTCATCTCCAAAATGGAGATCATACTTATGAGCACTCCGATAATTAGTGCCGCGAGGGACACCCTGATAGTTTGTGCCGCTGAGGACACCTTTAAGATTTGTGCCGCTAAGGACACCTATAGAGTTTGAGGTGCGGTGACCTCCCGTAAGGGAAGAGGTGCTGAGACCTTCGATAGTGCTCTTGGGGGTTGCATGATCAATATTCTTATTCTTTTTAATTCTTTTCCCCTTATCTCACTGAGATCTTCGTTAGGTAGAGATAGATAACTCTCAGTGGTATCGAATTCATGAGACCTTTTAGAGGTTATAGCTTTAGAAAGTGTTTGAAACAAACAAGATCTCATTTCTTTGTGGATCATGTTTTGATTCTGTCATCATCCATCATAGGTATAGAGTTACCTTCGTCAGAATCAACTTCAGACATAATGAGATGACCAGGAGTATTTAAAAGGTTAAAATCTTAAAAATCTCTAAATTTCCCCTCTTATTTTATTTATTTTTTTTAAATTATTTAATATTATTATTTTATTTAAATTGGGTATTTTTAAATTTAAATTAGAGTATTATTATTTAAATTGGGTATTTTTTAATTTAAATTAGAGTATTATTATTCAAATTTGGGCATAAATGTGGGTTTTAGTCGTGAGAGCTTGACTAAAAATATTTTAGATAATAAATTTCATTATCTCCGTGTAGAGAAGGTAAAAAACCAGTGGAGCGTGTATAGAGCTAAGCAGCTAAGCAGGCGTCAGTTGAAGTGCTTCAGCGATCGACAGGATCAACCGACAGAAGCTCGCAGGGTGAGTGTAAAGGAGGAATGCACCTTAGCGGAGAAGCCACGCAACGCGTGCGTTACTAAGGTGCATTCCTCTAAAGGCAGTCATCGTGTAATGGTGTCAACGGCCGGCGGTTAATCGGGAATCAGAGATGCGTGAAAGCCGGTGAGAAACGAGGGGAGAGCCATCGTAGAGGCGAGGCTCTCCCCCCGGAGAGAGGGTACGCTGTGTATGTAACAATTTATTTAAAAAAAGTAGTTACATTCAGGTGGCCACCTATCTTAAATACAACCAGCAACTATCCTGGCAAAATCCCCTATTACTACTGCATCCATCCACATCTTTTTAGCCAATGCATTATTAGCAGCTGTCTTGTTACACCCTAATCAAATAAAAGCCTCAGCCTCAACTTCAGTAGTAGATTTATCCTTTTGGAGTAAAGGTAATCATGGCATGCAGTTGGATAGCACATTGTTCCTCCCATGAACTTAATTCATACTGAACTGGGGAGTTTGTAGCTTTGTCACAAGCCACAAAAACCGTGAGATTTCTTTCTCGTCCCAGTGACAACATTTTGTCTAAAAGTTTCTGATTGATCCCAAGGATACATTTAATCATCAGCAAAAACATATTTTAATCCTCTACCACCTGGTGCAAGCCAAAAGCTCAATTTTGATTACGGCGTAATTATGGCCTGCTTCCAGCAAAAGCCTCAAACCATATGCGAGTACAACTGTTTCTTTTTATTGCATTGTTTCAAAAGAGCTTCAGTACCAATGTTACTGGTGTCAACTGCAAACACACACTCTCTACCAAATACATCTCCTCTTTTAGAGAACCAAACACCTCTTCCTAGTTACTTCACATCTTTCTTTAAAGGTGTCCTCATTGGTTCAAATCTATGACAAATTTAGCATTAAGCAAAGTGAGATAGAGCAGTGCTTCTTAAACTTTTTAGAACCAGGACCCACGTTTTAGACCAACAAATTTTCGCTACCCACTAAGCCTTAATGGCCATAATGCGGTCAAATTTTTAATACAATAAAAGCATTGTGTGGCATCGTGCTCTCATTTACAAACAGGGTGAAACCCACATTTTGGGAAACACTGAGCTAGAGGAATGAAACCAGCTGCTCCTTAGTTTTAGGATTAGGGGCATTCAAAAATCTTCTATATGAATAGTTTTAGATAGGATATATATTTGATGATCTAGATAAATAACCTTGAAATAACTGAACTTTCCATAGAATTCTCCAAAATAATATCATGTTCCTGTTGGTCATGTCCAAATTTGATTATGTCATCCTGAAATGCAGTGGTGCTGCTCACACCCTCCAAAGTCTCTTTCATTATCATTCGGAAAACAAACATGGCTCTGTATAGTCAGGATGGCATTCTCGTGTATCAATACATTCCTTCAGGAATACCAACTGCAGTTAATTTGTCTATCATTCCCACTCAGTGCTATCAGGTGATAGGCACTAGCAGGCCCAAGGTGGAAATAAAAGTATTGTTCCAGCAAGAATGGCGATCTCTTGGAGATTTTGCAAGGGATCGTGATCTATCCAAATTGTGTAATTGAGACTGTGGACGTCTATGCAGAGTCTTAAATCCCTCAAGCCCTTAAACGATACGACAAAGGCAGTGACCTAAGGAGAAGACTCAATAGACTTGATAATGTCTCTTGCACAGAAATCAATATTTCTTTATAAATTGTCTCTATACACTAAAGTTAAGTTCCGGAACCTGGAGTCTTACAGGAACAGCATTTTCTTTCAGTATAATGCAATGGGTAAACTTTTCATATTTTCTGAGGTATTTTTACCTCTTAACATACCTCAGGTGAGGATTGTTCACATTGCAAGCTTTATTAGATTTGATAATCATCCATAATGTTGATCACATAACCGGAGGGCTTGCACTGCCTTCCAGCCTGATTCCCATCTCTTCCTGGTACAGCCATCCGAGGGTGGTATCACTTTTTTCTGCTACATACCCGGCTTATGGAATCACCTTTTTCTGCTACATACACTGCTATATACACTTTCCCGTGTGTGTTTCTTCTCTTAAAGTTTATGTTTGCAAAATAACCGATTAGGTCAACCTTGTGCCATGAAAACCCACCATGACCAAGCAAAAAAAGAAATACTGATGAATCAAATTTTTGTAATAAAGAGAGGAGAAATACCCTGTGGTTTTATGTAGGTCTATGAGATTAGGGAAAAGAAATAAGAAATTGAAGCCAATAAAACAGCAGTGCTTAATGCAGATATTTCACCATTGTCCTTCTCTAAAAGTGACTTCCTCAGAAGATTTCAAGCAAATTCGGTTTTATAAGGAGTAAGGAAGGGAGTGAAGTCACAACATCCTGCCGTACTCTAATTTGGTATGGGAATTAGTTTTGAAAGCTGATCAGCAGCTTAAACTGCAAGGGATGAGAATACTGCCTGACCAAGAGAGAGAGATGTGTCGTTTTAAACCATTTTTAACGTATCATAAAAAATCAAGCCTCAATCAAGTTTTGTTGCCTCAAAGAGAAGTAGCAGGCCAACATAGAAGAACAACTGCTGACCTGAATAGAACCAATCTAGAAGCAGTACTACCTAGTGTTAGGGATGGGAGAATGATTGGAAGTACCCAAGAAAATTATCTATGGTTGGAAAATCGCTTTGCTTGTTTGAGTCCTGATTGGGCAGCCTGGGGGGACAAGAGAAGATTACCTTTTAACTATACATGAATTGAGTAGGGTGATAAATATAGAAAGATTTACAGAACTTCTTTGCCAGAATAATATTATCTGTTCTCAAGTGCATAAGTCTGAAGGGCCAGTAGTTCGAGGTGGTCATCAGGTAGTTTGTTAAATTTAATTTCATCGAAGATCTATAGAAATGTAAGAAAAGTTACCACCAAATATTAATGGGTTCTGGTCAGCAAAATAGATATGTATCTAAATTTAGCATGCACCAATTTTCTCAATGTGGTAAATGTATGTGCAATCCTGTCAGACAAATCATATAACAAGGACCAACAAACGAATTTTTACAGAGGATCTGTCGGATTTAATGATTCACTTTCCCAATAGCATAATTGTTTGTTATGGATGATTTCAACCCCCACCGTAGCTCCAGAAGAGAGACCTAAACCAGGATTATCTGCTTACAACATCACCACACTGTATTCTGGAATTTTGTTTGTTTAACATCAGCACAGAATATGCCAAAATACCTTCCCTCACGGGGTATAGTTTGCTTGAATGTTTGCTTTAGTTCTGACACCCTTGCTGCTCAAACATTTAGCATAGGAAAGCAGAGATGTATAGGAGATTACATCTTCACACAGGTACGGTATTTTTAATTAATTACCGATTTTCAGGTTTTCCACCTGGAAGTGGCTGACCATTGCCTGTTAAGAACCATTCTACATTTGAAGGAGTTGATAGTATGGCAAAACACACACAATTCCCCAGGCGGATTACAACTCATGTAGGCGATAAAGAATTGGAATAACTTTTTCATTTCCAGAATAACATGGAGATTATTTTAATTTTGTGGAAAAAGAGAGTGCTTTGATTTGTTTCTATGGAATTATAATAAAGGATGTGGTTCATTGCTTCACAGTCAAAATGAGAAAGTATGGGCATGTAGCCAATGGTATTTTATGAGGCAAACAAAATAATGTTGGGTGGTTTGGTATTCACTGACAAGTTGTAAAATGTCGAGAAAGTTAATGCACAACATTGAGTTGACAAATGACATGGAAATTGAGGAATCCTTTAAATTACTGAGGTCTGAATATAAATCTTTGATAAAAAAGTAAAATAGTTTTCTATTATAATACATGTTGAGATGATGTGTTATCATATAGCTATCTCTTCAAAGAGTACAAGGAAATATTGGAGATTAGTTTAGCTTTGTATGAAAATCAACTTAAGTGATGTGCATGGCATGGAGGAGGCTTGGCTAATCTTTTTGAAGAAATGCATGGCAATGGGTGAGGAGTTACCCGGAAGTATATGCTTGTTATGAAAAGACGTTGCCTATGTCCTCAGTAACTGCCATAAAGAAAATAATTTCCGGAGTGCACTGTTCCATTTCTCACATATTGCTTGATTGTTATTATGACACATTAGACTCCTGTATGCAAGCCAAGCAACTTATATCTGACATGCACTTTATACATACGACATTGTGCACTGGGAAGTCTGTACTTGATATAGACTGTTTTAGTGGTATTAGCTCCATTTTATAAAAGACAAGCTAATTGTGTGCTCTGACGGATTGTATTATATTTTAATGTGTTTGATAGATTACAGTCCAAATAAAGTTGAATTGAAATTTCACATTCAAATGTTTTGTGGACAGTACAGATACTTTTAATTCTAGATTCCAAAAGCAGTATAAAGGCTGGCTTCCATGGTGAAGCTCACAGATATTTAGACACAAATCTATCTTCTTTCCTTACTTGCTTCCCTCCCTCCTTTCTTCCCTTCATTCCTCCCTCCCTTCCTCCCTCCTCCCTTCCTTCCTAACTTCCTTCCTTCCTCTAGAATTTTGAAAAGTCCTTCCTTCCTTCCTCCCTCCCTCCCTTCCCTCCAGGGCTCGAGTCGGGGTACCACGCGGGTGGACGGCGTCCCCCCACTTATTTTACCAGGTTTTTCCGGGTGGACGCCGTCCCCCCTGCCCAAAAGCTGGACAGCATTGTGTGAGCAGAGAGCCCGGGTGGGAGGGAAGTTTCCCGTAAATTACCAAAGATATGCTAATATTTGTAATTGGAGACTTTAAGAGGCACCGGTGGTGTGTGCAGGCTGGAGTGATTGGGAGGCGGAGCGAGCAGGCGTTGGCGGTTAACGCTTGGAATGTGTGTCCTTCTGTATCTTGTGCACTTTTGAGCACTTCGTTGTGCAACTGGGGCACCCCCTCGGGGGGAGTGGGGGGGAGGGGGGGTTGCAAAGGACATCGAGGAACAGACCAGGGGTAGCAGTGCTGTGAAATGCCCGTCATCTAAAGGCATATGAATACTCATGAGATTCCTGTTGTGACGTCACTTCCGGTGACAGCGTCCCCCCCACTTCTTTTCATGAAATTCCTGTTGTGACGTCACTTCCGGTGACAGCGTCCCCCCACTTCTTTTTTTAGGACTTGTGCCCTGCTCCCCTCCCTTCCCCCCTCCCGTATTTTGGAAACATTAACAGTTCCGTTTCGATGCCCACTTCTCTTTGCGTCAGTGGGTTTCCATGACTGTGCAGCAGTAGGTGGAGGGAAGCAGGCCAGACGGCAGGAAGTCACACATTAACAGCTGAGCAACCATTTCTTAAATTGCTGAAAGATGACGGAGGCCACGCGTCTGGGAAAGGGTGATTAGAGCAGACGGGCTGCGAGTGGCGTTAGTTACCGAGGCTCTTCTCCAGAGAGCTGCTAGTGGGAGGTGCACATCTGGAGGAGAGCGGCTTCTGCGATCCAACACCTCAGCGCGATGCTCCTCCTTGGGGGTCGCTGCTCGTCAAACCCGTGATTAAAAGACACATGTAGTGGGGCCGGGGATTCGGGCAACGTTATTTAGAAGGCATTTGGCTGATCAAAATTATTCCCAGATGTACTCATGCCGTGAACACAATTTGAGAGACCGAAGAGATTAGAAAACCAGCGTAAATTCAAAATTTCGCTTGTTAATTTGCAATTTGAGTTGAGTATATATTCTACTAAAAACTCTATTAACATCCACCAGCTTGGGAGCGAGTGCTTAGCAGTGTGCGTCAAACAGGCGCTCCTCATTGGTTCGAGGCGTGTTCACACCAGCAGCATTGGGCACTTTTATTCATGGTTTCTATCAGCACAGCTCTGACAAGACCCAACGTGTGCGCGCGGCACCATCTTTATGCCTACGGCCACACAGCCGTAGAACGCACTCACTCTTTGGGGGGTTAGCTGGTAATGCTGACATGCCTGTCATTTCCATCTCAGAACAGTGAACTATCTCATGGATCCATCTATATGTGCTGTGCGTTATAGATTTCGTAAACCCCTATTCACATCAAACGCCGTGCCGAGATATCGAGGTCAAGTGTCAATTCAGTAAGAAAAAGGAGCATTTATAAATGTAATTGCTGTGTCATTTTTGTTTTTGTTTTGAGTTTTACACACCGCTAGCTAGACCCAAAGGTATCAGAGCGCTTTACATGTTATCTTGCATACAATGCATAATGCTTTGTCACTTAAGTATTAGATCTGCGGCTGTTCTTCCACATTGTTATTGAGTTATGTTCCTTAAGTCATGTATGAAGTCATAGAACATTTGGCCAGATGTACAAAGGGTTAGGGCCACATGTACAAAGCATTTTTACAGTCAGGAACTGCCAATCGGGCCGTTTCAAAAAGCAAAAATGATTTTACATAGGTACAAAACACAAATTGTGATTCGCTAACACATTACTGAATCGCAATTTGTATTTGCAATTCGGTATTTGGAAGGGGCGTGTTTAGGACGTCCCTTCCTAATACAGATATAAATGTATGTACAAATGATTTGCGACTGAAATGCGGTTGACATTCGCACTTTACCACAAACTCAAAGTTGGTGGTAACCCATTCGCAAATGGGATGGGGCCCCCAGAGGACACCTTTCCCTTTGAAAATTGTTGAAAAAGTATTTTTTAAGAGCAGGCGGTTGTCCCACAGACCACTGCCTACTCTTTAAGAAGCATTGGCAGCGCCAATAGGTCTTCTTGACAATCTGAGAGCTATAGGCGTTGGCAATGTTAATTCAATTGTCTACGACGCTGGTGCTGGTTTTATTGATATATGGGTTCTCAGCCAAAGAATGGTCCTGTAGCTAGTGTTGGCTGTTATGTCACCACTGTGCGCTGCATAGCTTTCATCAGTCGTATTGGTATAAAGTCAGCACTCTAGTTCTTTTCACAGCCCTGCCTTGGAGTCTTTCCTCCATGTGCATTCCCCAGCTAATTATACAGTTTACATGGAGTGGTTCACTTTTGCTTTGCAGGAAACATTCTAGTACACCCACTGCAGGAACATCCCTAGCACCGGAAGAGTTTGTTGTAAAGCATGCATAGCAAATGTCACATGGGTCGCATTTTAATGACTGCATGCTAGTCCTACGTGCATCTTGCCATCCAAAATCCTTTAGCATTCTCTATGTTTACTATTTTGCGTAATTCAAAAGGCATCAAAATGAGATCAGTCCACTCAATCCTGAATGTTAGTGATTTAGATGCATAGCTTTCCATATGTGCCGCACTCCCTTCACAGATGTCATTTCTGCAAAGTAAAGAAAGGTGCAAGTGGGGAGCATGTCAGCCCTCAAGATATGGATGTCACATTCACTAAACCATTTGTTAAATAATGTATTCCGATTGGCTAGCTTTTCCATCGCCCATTATGGGGCCAATTCCGATCTGGGTCGGAAAGCACTCCGACCGAGCCGGATCCGGAGTGTTTTCTGACCAAGCGGGAGTCCTGTAGTCTGACCGAGCGAGTACGATACATCCGTATGCTGCCGGACTCGGTTCGGTCGGACTCCCATAGAAGTCAATGGGAGCCGGTCATACGACGCGTACATGGGCTCCCATTGACTGAATGGGTACGGCGCCATGTGGTGAATGCTGACAGCCACGCCAGATACCATACTGTGACAATAGTTACCCTGGAGTAGGGTGAGATTCTATGAAAGTACTTGCTGGCCTTGGCATACCTGTTGACTATGTGCTATGAAGTGACCTCGAGCATACTATCAGGAAGAAAGTAGAGCTGAAGGCCCACGCTGAGATTTTGAGTCAGCCTTAGCGAGTGCTGCGGACCCCAAGGATCAGAGTAGCCAGACACAGGAGTCAGCCTGAAAGCGTAGACCAGGTTTCTGCCAGAAAGAGACAGGGAAAGGGGCATGTCTAGCACTAGAAGTTCCAATGAGGGGAGACCCAGAACCTATGGGTCCCTGCCCTGGGGGGACCTGCCTCAGCTGTCTGATTGGCAAGCTGCAGGAGTACCATCTCAGATGGGGTTCTAGAAAGTAAAGTTGAAGGCCTTCGACAACAGACGGAGGACTGGGTAATGGAGATTCCTCTGACAACACCTAATCTGTTGGGAAGATAGCATCCTCTATGGGGATGCAGGGTAAGGAGGAGCCAAATAATTTCACGACAGGGAAGAGACCTTTGATGAAAATTTGACTGCAAGCTCCACATGCCCCTTTTCGCTCATGGAGCTCTAAATAGGAAGCTACTAAAGAAGTGGGAACATAGGGCCTCATTTATGTATTGTCAGAAAGGGTACTCCATCGAAATGGAGATGGAGTTAACTACCCGCCAATATAGTGGTCGGCCAGACGCTTTTACTTGTGGGCAGACCTTGGGTAAATCACAGTCCAACTACTCTGTTGTCGCTGCGATTAATCTCCTAAATTGGGCAAGCGGACATGTAGCCATTTCTCCGATGGCCCTGACTTACCAGAGTCATCAGAGAAATGGCTACATGTCCGTCCGCCGAATTTAGATGGACGGACATGTAGTCATTTTATACTGTTCCTTACAACCAGGTTTTACCTTGAGATAAGGAACAGTAAAACAATAATAATGTTCCTCACCACCATGGGAGAAGCCTCCCATGGCAAGGGGAGCATTTCTTTTTTTCTTTTCAAAAAGAAAATCCAGTTTTAGGGTTTTCTTTTAAAAAAGAATACTGTTTGCTACAGGGCCGTGTTTTCTCACATGGCAGTTCCTGCAAATGCCTTTTTAAATGATCGCCAGCTATGTGGTCATTTATAAATCTGGCAAGCAGAGTAGTCTGAGCCTGGCGGAGGTAAAGTTCTCAAACCAGGCCAATGGAGAATACTCTGCCAGAAAATAAATTGGGCCCAAATGGGTTGATATGTGTCTCATGTATGAGTATGGTGAAGAGAAGTTTCACATTTGAATATACATAAGTAGGACAAAAACGGAATCCTTGTGAGGTCCTGATGACAGCCAACTAGCCCAGTGAGGCATTGGTGTAATGGCTCCAACATGTTGATCCAGGGATACAGAGAATACTAATGTCCCCCACCTATTTTTAACCACTTCAGGTGCCATTTGAAAATAAAATTAACCTTCAGGACACTCTAGACTATTTTAAATCTAGTATCTCACCCTACATCCAAAGAGCTACCTTGTCTACCAAGGTTGAGCCCATCTAGATCCACTTTGAGAGATCAGAAATGACAAAGCTCATGGTGACCGATGCTGGAGAGGAGGAAGAAGGTAAGCTCTTTCAGATCTGTCTAACCCCTGGTGCACAGTGCCCGTTGCAGGTTGGGCACAGTGTCCAACCCATGCACAGCCAAAGACTGTGCACAGCTGGGGTAGGGCACCCATTGCAGGTTGGGTGCAGGCCCTGTGGCCAACCCACGCATGCACGGTTGATTGTCATGTGCAGCAGGGGATGTGTGGCCATAGCTGGTTGGGTGCTGGACCCGGCCGCAGGCCTCGCCCACCACCTAACCCCTGTTGCACATGGTCAAAGGCTGTGAGCAACCAGGGTTTATGCCCACAGTGGGTTAGAAACATGAACCTGGACGGTGGCCTGGTCCATGTGCCTTTGGACATGCACAACAATGGACTCAACAAGCTGGACTCAAATCATTACATTAATGCATTAATTGCATCTTATGAAACAATAACATTTCTGTAAAAGGCATGTTATGTTTCCAGGTTTACGGCTTATGTTTCACTTGTGTTGTTTTCAGTGGCTAGACCAATACAGCCCTCTCTCTTTACTCTGATAGGTTGTTGCCAGCCAATCAGTGTGTAGGTGTGTTTCCCAAAATTAAAAGTGTGTTGGCATGACTGAGGGATGAAGAATGAGAAGTAGGGATTATGTATGAGGTATGAGAAGTAGGGATAAAAGTAGGGATGTTGGATGATAAATTGAGATGATGGATAAGAAGTAGGGATGATGGGTGAGAAGTATGGATGATGGATAAGAAGTAAGAAAGATGGGTGAGTAGTAGGGATGATAAGTAGGGATGATGCAAGAGAAATAAGAAAAATGGTTGAGAAGGAAGAATGAGAAGTAGTCATGATAGGTGAGAAGTATGAATGTTGTGAGATTATTATTATTATTAGCATTTATAGAGCGCAACAGCTACCTCCAACAGAGGTGTCCCGGCGCTAGCATCCATCCAAAGAGGGGGATCAGGGAGAGAGACTACATGAAGAGATTGTCGCTAGGGAAGGCTAAACAGCCAAGTTTTAAGGGCCTTCCTAAAAGGCAGTCCCGCACTTATCTGCCGAAGGTCATTGGGCAGTGTGTTCCACAGGGTCGCAGTTCTCACGGAAAAAGCACGCCCCCCCCGTCCTTGCTTTTTTGAAGGGAGGGGTGACCAGGAGATTCAGCTTTGTGAGATAAAACCAGAACTTTGAACATTACTCTTTTCCTCACTGGGAGCCAGTGCAGACTGTGCAGATGGGGAGTGATGTGATGGCGTAGGGGCACATTTCTAATGAGCCTGGCTGCTGCCTTTTGAATCCTTTGAAGTCGCCCCATGAGATAGTCAGGAAGAACAATGAAGAGGCTGTTGGCGTAGTCAAGCTGGGAGGTGATGAGAGCATAGACCACCATCTTCCTACAATTCATAGGAAGGAAGTGAAGGCATCTGTGCAAAGCCTTCATTTTCCAAAAACACTGAGAGGAGATGTGCGATATTTGGGCCTTGCCTGTCAGCTGGGTGTCAAATCTAAAATCCAGATTCCTTGCCGAGTTAACCGGAATCGGAGGTGGGTTTAATTCTACTGGCCACCAAAGCTTAGTTTGAGGCGGGAGGGGCTGATTAAAGAATAGAATCTCAGTTTTTTCGGTATTTAATTTTAGGCAGTTATCTGTCATCCAGGAGGAAATATCCAGAAGACACTGCCTGAAATTCGTGAAGGCATTCTTGCTTTGTTCTTTAAAAGAAAAAATAAGTTGTGTGTCGTCTGCATACGAGACAACACGGACACCTGATTTTTCAGCAATAAATGCTAGAGAGGCAAGATACATATTGAAGAGTGACGGGCTGAGTGCCGAGCCCTGTGGGACCCCTTGTGACATTGCCCTAGAACTGGAGACATGGGGATGTAGAAAGACCCGCTGTGATCTGTCTTCCAGAAATGACTGAAACCAGTGTAACACGGTCCCTGTAACTCCTAACCGGTGAAGCCTGTTCAGGAGGATCTTATGGGAGACCGTGTCAAATCCTCATTGGTTCGAGGCGTGTTCAAACCAGCAGCATTGGGTACTTTTATTCATGGTTTCTATCAGCGCAGCTCTGACAAGTCCAAACGCGTGAGCACGGCACCATCTTTATGCCTACAGGCCAGGTAGAATGTACTCACTCTTTGGGCTGTTAGCTGGTAATGCTGACATGCCTGTCATTTCCATCTCAGAACAGTGAACTATCTTATGTATCCATCTATATGTGCTGTGCGTTATAGATTTCGTAAAGCCCTATTCACATCAAACGCCGTGCCGAGATATCGAGGTCAAGTGTCAATTCAGTAAGAAAAAGAAGCATTTATAAATGTAATTGCTGTGTCATTTTTTTTTTTTGGAGTTTTACACAGCGCTAGCTAGACCCAAAGGTATCAGAGCGCTTTACATGTTATCTTGCATACAATGCATAATGCTTTGTCACTTAAGTATTAGATCTGCGGCTGTTCTTCCACATTGTTATAGTGTTATGTTCCTTAAGTCATGTATGAAGTCATAGAACATTTGGCCAGATGTACAAAGAGTTAGGGCCACATGTACAAAGGATTTTTACAGTCAGGAACTGCCAATCGGGCCGTTTCAAAAATCAAAAATGATTTTACATAGGTACAAAACACAAATTGTGATTCGCTAACACATTTCTGAATCGCAATTTGTATTTGCAATTCGGTATTTGGAAGGGGCGTGTTTAGGACGTCCCTTCCTAATACAGATATAAATGTATGTACAAATGATTTGCGACTGAAATGCGGTTGACATTCGCACTTTTCCACAAACTCAAAGTTGGTGGTAACCCATTCGCAAATGGGATGGGGCCCCCAGAGGACACCTTTCCCTTTGAAAATTGTTGAAAAAGTATTTTTTAAGAGCAGGCGGTTGTCCCACAGACCACTGCCTACTCTTTAAGAAGCATTGGCAGCGCCAATAGGTCTTCTTGACAATCTGAGAGCTATAGGCGTTGGCAATGTTAATTCAATTGTCTACGACGCTGGTGCTGGTTTTATTGATATATGGGTTCTCAGCCAAAGAATGGTCCTGTAGCTAGTGTTGGCTGCTATGTCACCACTGTGCGCTGCATAGCTTTCATCAGTCGTATTGGTATAAAGTCAGCACTCTAGTTCTTTTCACAGCCCTGCCTTGGAGTCTTTCCTCCATGTGCATTCCCCAGCTAATTATACAGTTTACATGGAGTGGTTCACTTTTGCTTTGCAGGAAACATTCTAGTACACCCACTGCAGGAACATCCCTAGCACCGGAAGAGTTTGTTGTAAAGCATGCATAGCAAATGTCACATGAGTCGCATTTTAATGACTGCATGCTAGTCCTACGTGCATCTTGCCATCCAAAATCCTTTAGCATTCTCTATGTTTACTATTTTGCGTAATTCAAAAGGCATCGAAATGAGATCAGTCCACTCAATCCTGAATGTTAGTTATTTAGATGCACAGCTTTCCATATGTGCCGCACTCCCTTCACAGATGTCATTTCTGCGAAGTAAAGAAAGGTGCAAGTGGGGAGCATGTCAGCCCTCAAGTTATGGATGTCACATTCACTAAACCATTTGTTAAATAATGTATTCCGATTGGCTAGCTTTTCCATCGCCCATCTGGGTCGGAAAGCACTCCGACCGAGCCGGATCCGGAGTGTTTTCTGACCAAGCCGGAGTCCTGTAGTCCGACCGAGCGAGTACGATACATCCGTATGCTGCCGGACTCGGTTCGGTCGGACTCCCATAGAAGTCAATGGGAGCCGGTCATACGACGCGTACATGGGCTCCCATTGACTGAATGGGGGGTCTGGAAAAGCACTTACCTGACGCCGCCGACACCGGTCACCTCCTGCTGCACTCTTCCTGGGCTGGTCACACTGTTGGTCTCTCCCGCCGCCACCGTTACCGCTGTGGGGGGAGACTACAGCTCCCAGAGTTCCCGGTGCCACTTCCTGGTTACAACGAGCTGAGCGCCCGGAGGCGCATAAATTGCTGAGGCTCCCTCCGCGTCGCGGGACGCGCGCGGGCGACGCCGGGCTGAGCCCGGGCAGAGGGCGGGCCGTCTGTGGCCGTCCGGGGCCGACGGGGGCCGGGCTGGGCCACGTCCCATACATCTCGAAGCTATCACCAGGGGCTGAGCCTGCAACAGAGGTATTTTGCATCGCCTGTGTATTGTGACATTTGTAGTTTGTAATCTGACAGTGGACACTGGTACTGGGGAGAAACTCTGGCATATATTGAACTTGTGGCTTGTTGGTCATTGAGCACCCGGCTACACGCTGACACCAATGTAGAAGGTTTCGGTGCGCTACAGCCATAATATTTGCCTGATTTATAGTTTAACCCTACGAATAGGGGGACTGAAGAAGATATATAAGATCGGGTTATCATGGTTAAAAATAAGATTGCTAAAACGAGGGTAGGGGGAGGAGTTAAAGGGACATTGGATGCCTTCATTACTAGAGCTGAATCAGTATTAATACATGAAATCCAATTGGCTGAGCGCAGATTGTCCCTGGACCCCCAATTAGCAACAAAAAGATCCTCGTTGGGCAATATAGCATCTTGTGTAACGCCTGGTGCTCCGGCAGATTCAAATGAGTCCACCTCGGAGCAGTATACCCAAGCTGATATTACCAATTTACCATTAATTACAGTCCATAACCCGCAGGGTGATATAACAAGTCCAGGCAGGATAGGGCCATCAAATGACAACCAAGGCGCTGCACTCAGCCCACAGGATAGAGAAAGCTTACAGTTAATTATATCACAGGGAGCGAGGAAGGGGGGAGCCATAAGGGAGGAGCCCACCAATCACCAAGTAGAAGTTGAGACTGATCTGGAACAGAGCTTGGGGGAAGACGTAACCACACACACTAAAACCCAAAAAATAGGAACGGGGTCCTCAGCGGGGGGTGGCTCAAAATGTTGCACGCGCTCCAACACAGCTAGCCGGAAGGGAGCTGCCAAACCATTTAAAGGCAGTATCAAAAATTTGGAGAAAATAGGGTGCCTTAGATGCTGCCATGAAAACGGACCATGTGGGACCCAACAAATTATAATAGAGCTAGAAAATAAAATGGAACTGCTCATACAGCGTTTGCTAGAGCCAGTAATGGCAAAAATAACAAATATGGAAGGGACCATAAACAAACTTGTGACCCGAATTCAGCCACAACAGACTAGAGACCCCGGGCAGGAGAGGGAGGAGGGTAGTACAGTTTTGAATTGTAAAAACAAGGAGCCAGCTAAAAGGGGAGGCGAACAAGCAGGGTGTAGTAAAGCAGCACAGGGAGCTAATATTGGTAACATAGGGAATAAGAACTGGAATGGGGAAACCCGGGACGACTCAGATACTCAACCTGAGACTAGAGTTATTGGCCCGAAACATAGGGAACACACGAAGCATAGCGGGATAGACCGCATAGATTGCATGCAGGCCACCCCAGGGCTTCCTATATTAGACCTACCCCCAGCCTCCAGTCCATATGCAGGGGTGCTAGTAGGAGTCCCGGGACTGAGTAAGGGAGTTGAGGAATCGACTAGCACCTTGATAAATAAAGCAGCACACTGGATTAAAAATAACATACCAGTTATTCGTTTCCAACATGACCACATCCTCATGGCCAGGAGGATAGCCTGGATTGGCCGAGGAGAGAAAAAGTTCCATGGTGACTGTATAATTGTAAACTTAAGATCACCGGGATTAGTAAGAGAACTCCTAGATAATCGGCACGGGGAAAGTGAGAGAGGGTCGTGTGTAAGGATGCTCCCTTTGCATTACTTCTATAGGGACAGTGCCCGCGATCCTGGCCAGACCCGGCAAGGGCCAAGACCACCTATGAAAAATAGATGGGACAATATATACCTAGCCCCAAATAGATTCGTCGCCCTCACTGATTATTCCAACCTGGATGAACAGGACTGACTGGGGAGCGTTGGAAATCCAGTGGGGGAGAGAGTATATGATGTAGTAAGAAATGAAGGGAAAAAAAAAAGCAAAATAGGACATAATAACCAGGATGCTAACATTGATATACTTTCCCGGCAGGCAAGGGTGGTGGGAGATATAGACCCGCAAGAAATAAGCCTGGAGATGAATATAACACAAAGGATGACCAGAGACAACACAGATGGTAGGGCACGCACAACCTCTGAGTTAAGGTTGCTGTCCTGGAACACTGCGGGGCTTGCATCCAAAGTGGCAAACCAGGAATGGCAAAGTTTTATTAAGGGATATAATATTATTTTCCTACAGGAAACTTGGGAAACGGATTGCAGTGGCCTGTTCTTGGAGGGCTATAAATTGTTTTATACCCCGGCACGCAAATCACCCATGGGTCGAGCCAAGGGAGGTCTAATTCTGTATGCGGCATTGACGCTGCAAGGGAGTTGGCAAGACCTAGGATGGGATTCTGAATGCCTCCAGGGCATAAGATACATTGCAAAGGGCCTTAAGGTTATTTTTATAAACTTTTATAATGCAGGACAGTCAATGTCCAACTTGGCGGAATTAGAGCAGAGAATTTCTGGACTGAATGATGCAGGAGATCCCAGCGTCAAGATAATTTTAGTGGGGGATTTTAATACTCACCCATGCCCACATTTGAAATGGGAAGGAGGTTTATGCGACGCCTGTCCTTCTATAAAAGGCTGGCATGTTGAGCACTGTAGAGAAGGCATGGCACTAAGCATGATTTTAGGTAAATTTGCATTAACACACACAATGGACTTAGTCATGAATGGTGCATCAGTCTCAATGACGCCATCATTTAAGGGGCGGGGTTGCGATTCCATCATTGACTATATCTTTGTTTCCCATGCTTTAGCTGGCAGGGTCAGTCACTTTGGATAGTCCCTAGCATCTTTAGCGACCATAATCCCCTTGAATTAACAATAGAGACCCTAGATCAGTGTGCCAAAATAGATAAAAGGCTTCCGGGGGGACAATATAAGGCAATGGACCAGGGCAGGAGGATTAAATGGTGTAAGATTGACGGACTGGCATTACATAGAGCGCTCCTGGTAGAGAATGACAGTTATATGTGGAAATGCCTAGATAGTAACATTGAGGGGAGTGATCTGATTACAGCATTTGAGGGCACTGCCCAACAGATTGATAGCCTCTTAAGGCGTAAGATGAATAAGCAGACAGACCCTTGCCCAAGATGGTTCGATAAAGAATGCTCGAAGGCACATAGGAATCTGAAGCAGGCGCTCAAGACAGCCCCAAGGGATAGAGGCGCAATCATGGAATGCAGGAACCAATATAAAAAGGCAATTAGTAGAAGGAAGCATTGCATTCAATCTCAAGCTTGGGAGTCACTAAAAGAAGCAGCGGAGCATCATGACATGACAAGCTTTTGGAAAACAATAAATGACCCTTGTTTCCAAGATTCAAATAAGCCCCAGGTAGTATCCCATATCCTACCGGAAGAATGGGTAGCACACTTCTCTAAACTATACAATCGGGGTAATCCAGAGACGCTGCAATCTCAAACTCTGGAATTACCCGAGGGTGAGTGTATACCATTTACGGTGGAAGAAGTGAAACTTGGTATAGAAGGCCTGACGTTAAGAAAAGCGCCTGGACCTGATGGGATCCCACCAGACCTGTTCAAAAGCCAGGCGGAATTGTGGGCACCAATACTGGTTAGGGTACTAAATGCTGCCTGTCAGGAGGGCATGCCGAGATCATGGTCCACGGCAGTCATTGTCCCAATTTTTAAAAAGGGGAATAGAAATGACCCCCAATGTTATCGTCCAATATCCCTTATAGATGTCACGGCGAAAATCATGGGGAGAGTCATTCTTAATCGTCTTCTGGATTGGGCCAAAGAATATAACATCATTACAGATCTCCAGTATGGGTTCAGGAGTGGGCGTTCAACATCAGACCAGTGCCTTAACCTCTACCATCTAGTGGCCAAATACACTCTGGCCAGGGAAGGCACTGTGTACTTAGCGTTTATGGACCTCTCAGCAGCCTTTGACTGCGTTAGCAGAAGGAAGCTGTGGGAGATGCTGGATGAGATGGGCATAGATCAGGGTTTGCTACGAATACTCCAATCACTCCATTTTGAAACTACGGCACAGGTGAGATTTACAGATGAGGGCGACCTGACGGAGGAGTTCCACTGCCGGGGAGGGGTGCGGCAAGGCTGCATCCTGGCCCCTTTTTTATTCACATTATATGTAAATGGGCTAGACAAAGCACTGGGGGGGCTGGACGCAGACTGCCCTTGTATAGGAAGGAGAAGCATACCAGTCCTCCTTTATGCAGATGATGCGGTACTTTTGGCCCGCACAGGAAGGAGCCTGCAGTTGCTCATAAATGGATTCGTCAGGTTTATGGCGGACCTAGATTTAGTGCCCAATTTATCCAAGTCGTATGTTATGGAAGTAGGCAAAAAACCGCTTAAGAACTATAGCTTCTCAATAGACACCCATACATTGGAAAAAGTAAAAACTTTTAATTACTTAGGGATTGTCTTTGACCAAGAACTTAGCTTCAAACCCCTAGTAAGCCTGAAATGTAGTCAGTTTCCGAGTGCTGTAGGATCCATTATGAATTTCGCAACAAGACTTGGTCGATGGTCCCCGCACGAAATCACCCAGTTATATAGCTCTGTTTGCTGCTCAAAGATCCTCTATGGAAGCGAGGTTTGGGGCTTTCGTGATATGGGGAACATTCAAAAAGAAGAAGATAAATTCCTAAAAAGGCTTCTGCAGGTCCCTATAAGCGTCTCCTCGTATGTTGCCCATGAGGAACTGGGTATGGATCACCTCACGGATCATGCTGCCTCTAACCCTATTTCCTGTTGGGTAAAAATATGGACTAATACAGAGGCCACCCTGAGTAGATCAATTATACAGGACTGCATGAAAGGGGATAAGTGGATTAAAATACCATGGCTAAGATATGTAAGGGATGTTCTGACCAGGCTGGGTTATGAAAAGTTCTTTAACGAGCCAAGCTTACTGGCCAAAAATGATAAGGGAAGCATAAAGAAAGCCTGCAGGCAGTACCTGGCTAGGACTAGAGAAGTAAAAGAGGGGTCTAAAAGTACAGTAAGATCACACCAGCTCATCAAAACTCAGCCGGGCATGGAATTTTATTTAGCAAACATGTACAATAGACATGATAGATACTTAATGTCTAGATTTAGATTAGACTTGCTACACCATATTTTGGCTGTCCCGGCAGGTTTGTACATGACATAAGCACAAAAGGGTGTTGCGGCTGCGATCTTAGATCTCCGCAAGACACCCGGCATTTTGTTTTATTGTGCCCCTACTATTCTTATCCACGTTCATTGTTTTTAAAAACATTACTTAAACGTGCAAATATTGAACAGGCCAAAGTGGCCCTCCTATTTCTTAAGCTCGCTGCTGATCCTTTTACATTGTTTAGCATGGTACATTTCTTGCGCCTGGCAGTCAAGCTGAGGAAAACTAGGGGAGAGGAGTAATGGGGTCGACGGCACTATAAATGAGCAGTAATAAAGGAGCGAAAATTAAGAAAGGAGTAGAGATTAAGTGTATAGCTCTCCCGCTTAAGGATGACAGGGAATGCCTGCTTTTTAAATTGCTTGTTTTAATATGAATTATTTATTAATGTATGGAATACTGTGTTTTATAAGGCCCGATTGTATAATATGTATCTTTTATGGCTATTTTTAATAACCGAATAAAGATTATTTGAATTTGACAGAATGGGTACGGCGCCAGACAAGTGCACCCCCTACAGTGGGTACGCATCAGTGCCATCCGCACCGTACATGCCTGTGTTGGGGAGACCCATGTGTCTCCCCTGTGTCCAAGTCGTAGGGCTGAGGGTGACGGGGGTCCGACGCGGACCCCCAAAGGCAACAACCCGGACAATTTGCGAGTCGGACACTCCGGCTCGCAAAGGCTGTCCAACGCGTGCATCGTGCTGGCTCAGTCATGAATCGCATCCATTGCACACCACGGTTAGCTTACGACCGAGACGTACGAAGCGGTTCGGACCCGGAAATGACTTAGTCGGTGAATTTCATGTAGCTCGCATCGTACTTGCTCGCTAGTGCAGCTGTACGAGTCGGCCGGAAAACACGCGTACGGCTCTTAGTTTTTCCAGCCGGATCGCGTTCGATGCCCTTCCGACCCGGATCGGAATCGGCCCCTATGTGTTCTAGTAAGTTAAGGTTGGGAACCCTTAGTCATGAGCGTTTGGGTGCGAAGCTAGCAACGATGAGGGAGGGGATGGGGGTACGGGTCAAGCTGCAAATTGGGGGGAGTTGGGTGACAGGCAAGCAACACCGATATACAGGCCTGTTTAGAGAATCATTCAGAGCAAATGTAAACACAAGTGTTTGTGAAAAGCGCTGTTTACCAAAGAAACAAGCATTGGCATAGCCAATAGGTCTCGCCTTTGGGACATTAAACTGGTCACTCCATCCCAAATTAATAAGCTCAAGTTTTAAAGTGGTTTTCAGCAGCTGGTATAAGAGTTTCTTAAGGAAATAGCAGTCTGATTTAAAGGTTAAAGTTTAGATATCCCATTCCACATTTACCAGCAAACATTTATTTTTGTTATTTTTTGAGTAAGTCATATTTCTGATGCTTTCGTTTTGTTTTTTTTGCCTGTTGATTTCTTGGGGGGAGGGGGCATGGGCAACATGTAGGTTGATATGTCCTTGCTGCCTGGCTTTTATATAATTGAAATAAAGTCCGCATGCAAGGAGTGGGGAGCTGAATACAATCTATAAGCCTGTAATATCAGATTATGTGAAGGTGCTCGGAGCCTAATAAGAGGACAGATACCCATAGAGGAGAATAAGGATGCATTTGAGGATGCACCAGTGTAAGAGGATGATTTTCTCTAGGGGTAGTTTAGCCTATGTTTTCCTGGGCTGGGAACAGTGTGTCCTCTCACAGTCTGTCCCGGTTGTAGCTGGAGGCTCAAAGCTGGAGCTGGTGGATCGAGAGGATTTGAAGTTGAAATTGGTCACCCTTGCCCTGGAGGAGGATAGAGCTGAACTGGCTGCTTAGCATAAAATGGCTGGATTAGCTACAGAGGAGATAAAAGATGCCCTGCCTGCTGAGGAGAAAAAGGCTGCTGCAGATTTAGCTGCAAAGAAGCAACAGGCAGTGATGAATACAGGCCCCAGCTAGGCCCGCAGGACACAAGGGTTCGCTCTCCTGTAATGGAATCTATAAGGAAGTTGGCACGGAAACTGCAAAGTACAAAGACAGCATTTATTAACCCTTAAGGGTGGTCCTACAATCCACACAACACTTTTCAGTATTGCATAGAGTAGCACAAAGAACTTTCGTACATGGTCCCCTTTTATACACAGTAGAGGGGCTCATAAGCGGGTGGATACAACATGAAGACGAAGAACATTACCATTTATGGTCATTTTCGATACTGAATCAATATGTGGGCGGAGCTAACGCACTCCTTGAGCCCGCGAAAACATGGTCAAGCAAGGCTAACTGATAACAGATGTGGTCACGTCTGGGCATGCGCCAGATGGACAAAGGAGCTATTTATAGACTGTTACTGGGCAGATTACAAGAGCAACTAACACAGAGGTTGGACTCTTCTCGTGGGAAACACGTGGAAGCATGACAATACAAAATGGAGTCCAAGCTTCGGTCAACATAGCAGAGAAAACACGATCTATAACAGAGGAATTAATGTCTTTAGTAAATGCTTAATCACATCGTTGTTTCAATTTACAACAGACGACCCTTTCAGCATTTACTGAAGACATCCGGTTTGTTAGGATAATCATCATATATGTCAATTGTCATCATTCCTTCAACTTCTTTAGCTAAACGTTTTTGGTGGGCAACATCAGCAATAGCTTTCTTATCAGGGATACAGAATGATACACATAATGAGCAAAACAAGGGACCACATTGAATACAAATACAGCATGAAAACAGAACCGCTACAATAATGCAGAGACCAGTTAGAACCTTCCATCCCCAGGCGGTAATTAACGCCCAAAACCATCCAGAAAAACACCAAGTGCCGTTTTCTGTATGGATCTCAGCTGCAATTTTATGCAGTTTATTGATGGCATTATAAACTGATGGCGTATGATCAGGGATAAACACACAACAGCTACTTCCAATAATTTTACATGCTCCTCCTCTGTCAGCTAGCATAACGTCTAATACCATACGATTCTGCAATGCAACAATTCTAGTGATCTGCAATTCCTCCGTAAGATTCCCAAGAGCAGCAGCAGTCTGATTTGTCACAGCTTCTACCACTCTTGTTAATCTTCGGATCTTCCTACTGTTCAGGGCAGCTCCAACAAAGAAAAACAGTCCTAAGTTAAAATAAATATACTGTTGCAGACTGGTGTCAGTCTGATCTACATCATCAATTGATAAAGTACGTTTATACCTATTTACAGTCACATTATTTAATAATTTCAAATCCTTATGATAAGATGCGGGAGCAAGGAATACAGGAGGTAATAGAAATGATACATAGCATACCCCCGACCACCCAGCCGGCAGACGGTAATAACCTTTATTTCCACACACAAAGTACGTATTATGGGAGGCTAAGAAGGTACTATTGTTCAACCCATCAATATTCAAAACGGTAATGCAATCACTGACACCAACAGGGATGAAACCCACACTCTGGACACACAGGTCCGCTTGAGCTTGTGCTACTTGAATCACAAATTTATCCTTTCCCACAGTGTCTCTTGTGTTCGTAAAGATGTAGGGAATGGATTCATTGTCTGGTCGGTACTCTTCCCACTCCCAAATTGTCCCATTCGCTTGTGGATACCCATTCTTGTCTTGATGGCATTCTTTATTAAGTCTAAACAGCAATCGTCCCACTGTCGGTTTCCGAGTGGCAAAAAGCAAAGTATACCATGCTCTACAAGAGCCATTATGAGAGAAAGGAAGTGGTATAAATGGCGTTCCTCCTTTCTTCTGATGAGCTGGCATCATCCCACATATCCAACAGTTCGTAGCATTCGTAGCAACGTGGGTATGATGCAGCATCTGGATGAAAGTGTTATTCAAGTAAGATTGTCGATGCTTCAACTCTTGATACGGTAATGTATAAAAGTAGTGCTCCTCAGGCACCGGAGTTGTCAACACAAGAATCTTCCGAGCGGGAGTTACATCCTCCACGAACCATGTGGTTATCCCAACAATGGCTACTGTCAACATGAACCCTAATGCACAAAGGATTTTCTTTTTCTCCATATCAAAGCAAAAATAAAACCCAATATCTTCCTGAAACTAAAAGTCTGTCAGAACTCTTCCCCTTGGGCAGCGGTTGATTTCTTCACCAGCGGGCCAAGACGGGTGTCGCTACACTAATGCAGGGCTGATCCCCCCCCCTTGCCTCATGGGCTCTCCGTTTCACTAACCCAAGGGCCGTTCTGACAGTATGTCCCGGTACCGGAAAACTCACTTCCTTGGTCGAAGATGATATCGCCTTCCTCCAGAAGTCGCGTGGTCCGGAAAGAGCTCCTCAGTGGCGTTTGGCTCCGCAGCACGGCCTGTCTCTGCAGCCAAAATTTCTCGTTGATCGGTCAGCACGGCAGGTTCCACCAATCCGGGCGGCACCTTCCTACAGTGCAGGGAGTGTATCCAATTCTTTCTGTTGGAGACTCGCACAGCCGTCCTCGTTGCGAGGAGGACCTGCTCAGGGCCCACCCATCTCGGTTCCAAGCTGTTCGTTCTGTCGAAAACTTTCACCATGACATGGTCACCAGGCCGGAGACCATGTCCTTCGCCGGTAGACCGATCAGGGAGCGCCTCTCGGACCTGTTGATGGATAGAAACCAAGTTATCCGTTAACTGTGCCAGATAATCGCTCATCATTACACAAGGTACATCATACACAGCCTTAGGTCTTGGTGGACCCCAAATATTCATTGGGCGTCCAAAAACGACCTCGTATGGCGTAAGGCCAGTTCGAGAGTGCGGTACTGATCTGATTGACAATAACGCCAGTGGCAGAGCGTCTGGCCAAGTCAAAGACGTCGAAGCTTGAATTTTGGCGATCTTAAGCTTCAGTGTACCATTATACTTCTCAACTAGGCCTGCAGACTGAGGGTGAAACACGGCGTGGAACTTCTGAGTGATGCCTAGACCCTTCAAGACATATTTTATAACATCCGCTACAAAGTGAGGGCCATTATCACTCCACAGAAGTCTACAAACGCCATATCGGGGGAAAAACTCCTTCAGCAGCAGCTTCGCAGTAGTCATCGCAGTATTGTCTTTCGTAGGGTACGCTTCAACCCATTTGCTGAAGGCGCAAACCACTACTAGAACATACTTCAGATTGTTACAGCGCTCCAGCTGGATGTAATCCATCTGCAGAACCTCAAAGGGTGCAGTGGGTGTCACAAACCCTCCTGCTGGAGTTCGAGTACCCTTTCCTGGGTTATACCTCAGGCAGATCATACAGGTCTGCACCACCCTCTTTGCTGTGCTAGCAATCTCTGGATGCTCCCAGACTTGGGTAAGCAATTTCACAATTGCGGAAGCTCCAACATGTGCTAGCCCATGTGCCATCTGAACCATAGGTTGTACAAAGGCCGTGGGTAATTTCCATCTATCCATCTGCTTATTTCTCCAGCAACCCTCGTCATCCAGTTCTCCCTCGCTAGCCCATTGTTCCCGCTCTTTGTCAGAAGCGGTCCTTTGCATTTCTCGCACTTCCTCCTTCGCATCATGCCATCTCTCCACCTGTGACTTCACTACATACATGGCAGTAGTACCGGGCTGCATCGCAGTCTCCCGTGCTACTCGATCCGCTAACGCATTCCCTTCTCCAACTTTATCAACCACTTTCCTATGGGCGCTACACTTAACAATGGCAATTTTCTTTGGGTATGTGAATGCAGTTAAAAGATTATGAACTAACTCTCCATGCATTATCTGTACTCCATGTGACGTTAAAAACCCTCTCTCCTTCCAGAGTAGGCCGAAGTCATGCGCCACTCCGAAGGCATAGCGGCTATCTGTATAAACATTCACACATAATCCTGTACTGAGCTCACATGCTCGTGTTAATGCTATCAGTTCCGCTGCTTGAGCTGATTTCTGTGGTATGCGTGCTGTCTCCACTATCGTTTGTAATGTGGTAATTGCATATGCTGCTGAAGCCGTACCATCTGGTAGCTTCAGACAGGATCCATCCACCCACAGTTCTCCATCTACATCTGGAAAGGGCGTATCCTGGAGATCAATACGACCCTTTGTTTGTTCCTCGGTCACGAGAATACAATCATGCGCTTTCCGCGC
Source organism: Triturus cristatus (assembly GCF_964204655.1). Taxonomy (NCBI): domain Eukaryota; kingdom Metazoa; phylum Chordata; class Amphibia; order Caudata; family Salamandridae; genus Triturus; species Triturus cristatus. Next base: position 433,476,409 of record NC_140581.1, on the reverse strand, counting down.
CTCAGGCTGGGTTTCGGGGTATGGCAACAATGTTGCCGGATTTAACGTTACGCACCTTTTCAACGTAATATGAGGAGCCAAAAGCGTCAACTCATATCCCGTTAAACGGGCACTGGTCAAATGCTGCGTCTTTGTTTGATTAAGCAGGGCATCGACAGCATGGGGGACTAATACCAACAGCTTATGAGATAACACAATTCCCTCGCTTTGGCGTATTGACACAGCTGTCGCCGCAACCGAGCGAAAACACCCTGGTAATGCTCGGGCGACAGGATCAAGTACAGCCGAAAAATATGCACATGGGCGCTGCTTATCACCGTGCATCTGCACTAAAACTAACAATGCACATCCATCTTTCTCATGCACATACAACGAAAAGGGTTTTGCATAATCAGGGGTTCCTAACACTGGTGCTGAACAAAGGGCCTGCCGTAGTTGCTGAAAAGCAGTATCACACTCATCTGACCAAGGGATTGGGATAGGCGTGTCCTTTGTCAAAAGGGCTAACAATGGCTTAGCTATGTGCGAAAACCCCAATATCCACTGTCTACAAAAAGAAACAAGGCCCAAAAATGCACGCACATCCTTCTGTGTGGACGGTCTCGGTGTATCCAAAATTACTTGGATACGATCCGGTGTGAGTGCACGTCCCTCCTTAGACAAAAGGTGACCCAGATAAGTCACCTTTGGTCTACAGAATTGCAATTTCTTCCTAGATACCTTATGATTGCTTGACGCTAGAAAGGAAAGTAAGGATAACGTACTTTTTTCACATAACTCCAGGGTGTCAGCCGCCAGTAAGATGTCATCAACATATTGAATGAGGGCGACACCCTCGAGCAGAACAAAGGAATCCAATTGTCGTTTCAAAGCCTGACTGTAAATGCTAGGGCTTTCTGTATAGCCCTGGGGAATCCTACAGAAACGATAAGATCTATTATTCAATGTAAACCCAAAAAGATATCGGCTATCAGGGTGAATGGGAATGGAAAAGAAGGCATTTTTCAAATCAATCACTGAGAACATGGTCGCCGTAGGCGGGACCAAGGTAAGCAACGTCGTGATATCGGAAACCACTGGGTATTGAGGGATCACGATCTTGTTCACTTCTCTCAAATCAATTATAAACCGATAAACTCTGGCATCTGTATCCTTTTTCAGTATGGGAAGAATCGGACTGTTACAAATGTTGTAGGGGACTTCCTCGACTACCCCAACCGTTATCAAATCCTGCACTATCTGTATGAGAGCCTCCTCACCCTCCTGGGAAATACGGTACTGTGGGAGGCGTGGTAACACCGCCCCCTCCTGGACGCTAATGTGGACCGGCGGAATCACCATTTGTCCCACATCAGTATCCGAAGTTGCCCACAAAGCATGAGGGAGGGTAGCTAACAGCGCATCCTCTGACATCGTACACATCCGTTCAGATCGGGGGTAATTGTCATTCAATATCACCCGCACACCAGCAGGGGAGCAGCGGATAGTAGCCCTAAAATGCTTTAACATATCAAGACCCATAATATTGTCCGGTGTGTACGGGGCAAGCAGAAACGGACAGGGTGCAGAAAAAGAATCAACCTTAAACATGAGGGGCTGTGAAAGAGGGCTTCGGGAGAGTGTACCATCAAACCCTACCGATGTGACCATTAAGCCGGATGGGGGAGCCCCCGGAACCAATTGCTTAGATAGCGCACTACGTGTCGCTCCAGTATCCACTAGGAACTGATCAGTAGAGCCCAAAACCTCAGCCGATACATAAGGGCCCTTCTGATCGACCGGCACCTCAACTGATTCTAACCCCCATCCAACGCACTCCTATGCATGCTGAGAGTCATGGTACCCCGACCGGTCAATTCCTGATGCTTGATACTGATGCTGGCGATCGAAAACATTTGATCTATCTCGGTGCTGCCCAGCAGACTCAAGACGAGCCTGTTCGGTAGAATTCCCTCAAAAGTTCGAGAAACCCCCTCTACCTCGCGGGCCACCGTAGGTATGCCCCTGGCGCGATGCATGCAACACCGGGCAGTCCCTAGCCCAATGACCCGATTGCTTACAATACGCACATTGATTCCTATTCAAATCAGACCGGCCCGAGGGAGGACCATAAGATCCTCCCCTACCTCTACTACTACCCCGTCGAGGCGGGCCATAGACTTGCGCCAACATCACCTTTGTTTTCAAATCTTTCGATTTCTTTTCCTCCTGGCCCTTTGCTTCTTGCTCCTGACGCTCATAATACTGGGCGATAGTCAGGAGGGCCGTCGGTGTAGCGGAGGACCAAGAACTTTCACTCGCTTTTAGACGGGCCGCAACTGCCGGCAGCAGATTAGCTACATATTTATCCGCAAAAAGGTGGCGTCCCGTATCGTCGGTAAGCGACTGTCCACTAAAATCATGAAACGTCTCCTCAAAGCGCGTAAAGAAGTCCGCAACTGACTCGTCAACTCTCTGTTTACATGCAGCTAACATATTCCAGTCAATTTTTTTAGGGGGGATAATTGTCTTCAACTTAGCTACAATAGCAGCAGGGAGATCTAAAATATTCTGGGGCGGTTTCTGCGCAGGCTTCCTCTCCCTATCCTCATCCTCCAGGTCAGACCATCGAGCCTTAAAAGTGGCAACATCATCTACCTTCCGCACAGATCGCCACATGTCTGGTGGTAGAATAAGCCCAAAGAACAAATCTATATCTGCTAAAGTCATGACGCAAGAATTCAAGGCCCCCTCGACTTCTTCATAGAAGGCCGCTGGATTCTTGCGGGGGTCAGGCAGCGCATTCTTCAATGCCATAACATCAGCCCTATGCCACGGAGTGTAAACCCAATTATACACGAAATATCCCTTAGCATCGGCGGAGGTAATGTCCGAGCTAGTCCCCGCTCCTTTAGGAGGAACATACAAAGGCGCCGCCTCTCGCATTGGTTTAACATGCACTATGTCATCCTTATCTGACTGGGAGGTGGATGAGTGGCCCTCTGTTGTGCAGGAATCCGACTGCTTCTCCTTCCCTGCTCGCTGGCGCGCTTTCTCTTTATAGACCAGCACCTCGTCCCGCAAGGCGAACAGCCGCCGAACCGTATCTGGAGCCTTAGAAAAAGAGAAAACACCATTACGCAATGCTTTAGCATCCGATGATACTTCGTCGGGCTCAAAAACACCAGAACGTTTCCGGAAAGCATCAATCACTTCATCCGCGAAATGACCCAGAAAATACACTTTATCTCTCTCCTGCCACGCCTCCCAAGTATGAAATAATTCCTCTATAGATATCTTGCCGTTAAGTGCACGGAAGGAAATTTGCCGAAGCTCAGCCATTTGGTCGGCTGATAACATAGACCGCGTATCTACCTTACCCGGACCCGGGCCAGAATCTTGCGGCCTCGGAGCAGATGCGCCGACATAAGGGGGCGGAGGGCGATCTAGTAAAGAAAAATCATCATCAAGATTATTAAGGACAGGATAAAGTGGCTGCCGAACAACGTATTGACCCGAAACTTGTAGCCTACGCTCCTTCTCTTGCCTGTCCGTCTGCTCTCTGTCCTCCCGTCGCTTCGCTTCCTGTGCTCGCACATGATCATTCTTCCGTTGTTCTTTATCAAACAGCGCTTTCTCACGCTTCTCTCGCTCACGCACCTCCTTCACCCACAACCGCACACACTCAAACATATCCTGACGAGCACGCCGCTTACACATACACTGTTCCACATACTCAATCTTACGTATATCAAACGATCCATACAAAGGCCATCGCAACTCAGGATCCTTTTTTGTATATTTCCTCCATACTGTGCTGTACATTATGGAAGAAAGACCATGCTTTACATACATATCCCTATTAGGAGTCCCCTCTGGGGGAGCTGGAGCAGATTCCTCGAGGTTCAACCGGTTTCCGAAACAGCAGCACCACTTACGGAGTGCGCTGAAAGCAGGCATGCTCAGAAATAATGCAAAATATGCAATATTATAGAAAAATGGCACTTAATCGTTGCGCCGTTCAAAGTTACACAGCTCTGGAGAAATCTCTCCACATTACCTGCCTATATGTGTTGCAACGCATATATATTCACAAAGACAAATTCCAAATATGACTAGTCATCACAAATCAAACTCAAATAGCCAGATCAGGCTTCAAAAACTCGGAGCAAGTACCGTACACCGGTTCTTACCAATCAAGAGTCCAGATTCCAACTGCCAAGCTCCACAATCGCCCAAACGGCTTTCACGGCAAGACCGACAGAAGAGGTCTCAGTCGAGGACCGGCGCCACCCAGACGGTCAGCTCGGAAGGGAAGGAAGAAAAACCTTGGGATGCCAGGGCTAAGACGCCGCTGGCAGTGATCACGTCCCCGGCCCAATTCCTCACCTTCGTCGCGACCAGTCCTTCGAGCATCCGAGTCGCCGATGAGCCCCACGTGACGGGCGCCAATTGATGAATACAGGCCCCAGCTAGGCCCGCAGGACACAAGGGTTCGCTCTCCTGTAATGGAATCTATAAGGAAGTTGGCACGGAAACTGCAAAGTACAAAGACAGCATTTATTAACCCTTAAGGGTGGTCCTACAATCCACACAACACTCTTCAGTATTGCATAGAGTAGCACAAAGAACTTTCGTACATGGTCCCCTTTTATACACAGTAGAGGGGCTCATAAACGGGTGGATACAACATGAAGACGAAGAACATTACCATTTATGGTCATTTTCGATACTGAATCAATATGTGGGCGGAGCTAACGCACTCCTTGAGCCCGCGAAAACATGGTCAAGCAAGGCTAACTGATAACAGATGTGGTCACGTCTGGGCATGCGCCAGATGGACAAAGGAGCTATTTATAGACTGTTACTGGGCAGATTACAAGAGCAACTAACACAGAGGTTGGACTCTTCTCGTGGGAAACACGTGGAAGCATGACAATACAAAATGGAGTCCAAGCTTCGGTCAACATAGCAGAGAAAACACGATCTATAACAGAGGAATTAATGTCTTTAGTAAATGCTTAATCACATCGTTGTTTCAATTTACAACAGCAGCAGCAATCTTTGCACTGGAGGAGAAAACATGTGCCTCAGAGGATCAAAAGACCATGCTGACCCATGAAAGTATTGTGGCAGCGATACTGAGGTTCTCGAAAGGGGTCATTACCAAATTGATGTTCCCAAAGATCTTGTGGCTAGCCGTGTGTTCTCAATGACATAGATAAGTTGTTTGCTGCTAATGAAGTTGCTTTGAGGATGTGTATAGTGAAAGAGAATCCCCCAAGGGTGGAAGAGTTGGCGTAACCTGAATAAGAATATGCCCACTGTTGAGAGGGACACAGGTGAGTCTAAAGGAGTCAGATCAAATTCAGTACCAATGTTTAAAAGCCCCCCCTCATCTGCAAGTATAGCCTCACCATAAAAAACTATTGCTTGATGTTTAGGGACGCCCAAAAATGTCCTCAGCAGTATTGGGAAGATTTTGTGGATGTTTTCATTAGAGCACTGTAGGGTTGGGTGACTGGCAGCAAAGTAACTAACTATGATGGTTTTATATGTTGTGTATGTGGGAGCATCTTTTGAGTCATTTTTTTTTACAGAGTTGAGGCAGCACCTGATTGATTTCAAGGTCACTGATACCAGGGAGTTTGAGAAAAAGGCTAACGTTTGGCTCAGCACCAAATATTCATGAGGGTACATGGAGGGGACCACAAAGCCCCAAAAGACAGACAAGGGGAGGAAATCCCAGTCGACTTTGGCGATAAAAGGGGGAAGTATAGAGCGAGGAATCCCATAAAGCCCCCTAACAGAGAGCAGTGCTATGAATTTCTTCAGATAACGCACAAGAGAGTGGATTGAACTTGTCCTTCGAAGCCCCCCATTGGTGGGCAGTCCTTAGGTATTGCCAAGTCAAGTCAAGTCAATTAAGCTTTATTGCGGTTAGATTTACCATAAAAGCACATAAAAATAAGGCAACAGTACAACAGGTCAAGCAATTCAATTCATACATGTAATCTCAATTATATAGATGATTGTTAAACATATCCTTAAAAATTTTTAAAATGTAAATACTATCCAGAATTTTAAAATTGTTAAACAATGATCATTATAAAAGGAATAAAATACGATCTTTTTCTCTCGATATCCATAAAACTTGATGCTAATGTATAGCAGCATTGTTTATCAAGTTCCTTCGAATTATCCACATTGAATGCAAGTATTTAGACACTGCAGAAACAATCACTGCGTTAGTATCAGTTTTTAATATCCTAAAAAAGGCCAAATAGTGCTTTATACCCAGGTTTTTACACAGCTGAATTATCCATTTCTTCCTAATGCAAGCGTATACTGGGCAGAAAAGGATAACATGTACGGGAGTTTCTTCCTCAGTTCGACAACCTGGGCAAGGACGTGCCGGACCCCCTGTCCACCTGTCAATATTATGATAAAAAGGCAAAGTGCCATATCTAAATTGCAAATAGAGCTTCTTTGCTAAAGTGGGTTGTATTGCATCAATCTCAGGCTCAAAGCTATAAAAGAATTTAACGTCCAAAAAAGTATCAGTTAGGCTTGAAGTTTTTACTGAGCGAAAGAGATTCCTTAAATTAGATTCTTTTACAACACTTGTCATGGTTTTCTTGGAAATAGCTGGGCAGGAAGCCTCGGGATTTAACCAGAGTTCCTCAAGCCCGCTCGACGTAAGTAACTGTCTTACAAAAGTTAACCAAGGGATCCTACCAGATCCTAATGAAGCCATGACTACTTTGAGCTCCTCCTTGTAATTCACCAACTCAGGAATGCTCCACAGGCGCTTCCAATAAAGTAAAGGCCGGACAGTAATAGTGTCTGCAATTGGGCAGATATTCAAATCTAATCTGAGCGGAGCCAAGGGAGTTCTTTTTGGCAAATCCAATAATTGCCTTATTTTCAGTTATTGATAGGTTGCTTACCGGTGTGTGTCCCCAAAGTTCCGCCCCGTAAAGGGATGATGCCCTTGCTTGAACTTTAAAGATTTCAAGGGGGGCACTTATTATTTTGTGGGTACAATTCTTCTGTACTTTTATGATGCCCCCAGCTGCTTGGGATAGTCTTAGGTTGGCCTTGGCCACTTGTGGACCCCACCCCATTTTATCGTTTAAAGTCAAACCTAGGTATTCGAATGTTGGGACCCTTTCAAGGGGTCTGCCTTCCATCATTGGATGGGGGCAGTTAACAGTATTGGCGTTAAAAACCATATACTTAGTCTTATTTATATTAACCACCAGGTTCCTTTTAATGCAGAATTTGGAAAACTGGTTTAACACCTGCTGCATCCCCATTGGGGATTTTGAAAGCAGCAGCGTGTCATCCGCAAACATTAGAGCGGGAAATCTTCGGGCACCCAATTTGGGGGAGTCGATGTCGTTTATAGCTAAGAGATCTTCAATTAGCCCGTTGAGAAAGAGAGAAAACAAGGTTGGGGCAAGCACACAGCCTTGCCTAAAGCCTTTGTCGATCAGGAATGGTCCAGTTAGCTGACCTTGTCTGCCAAAACGAACTCTCGCAAACGTACCTCCATGTAGGATCTTAAGCTGATAGCATAGGTATGGCGGAACCCCCATTGTTAGTAAGATGGTCCATAACTGGTTCCGGTCCACCATATCAAATGCGGACTTTAGGTCGACGAATGTAAGATATAGGCTACCCCCTTCCAAGACCACATGCTTCCAGTAAAGAACTTGCAACCGGAATAATTGGTCGATTGTTGATGTTTTGGCCCTAAATCCCGCCTGAAGCGGCGTCCGAATGTTATTATCGCTGGACCAAATCTGTAATCGTTGTAACAATAGCCTGGTGTAGATTTTTTGGGTCACATCAATAAGGCTAATCGGCCTATAATTAGAAGGTTGGAGCGGAGAGCCCTTCTTGTGAAATGGAATTATCTCCGCCCCCAGCCAGGTACTTGGGAGTGGTAGCCCCTGCAATATCGCATTAAATAGTACCCATAGGTATGGGCCCCAAACTATCGGGTCTTCTCTATATAAATCACCTGGGATCCTATCAAGTCCCGGTGCTTTGTTAGGCTGGATACTTGAGATGGCCGACTGTACTTCCACCAATGTAAATGGTTGCACTGACCACATAGGATCCGGGGCCAATAAGCTCGGAGGGGCTTCACTTGTACATGTAGGAGAAAGAGAGTAAAGATCTTTAAAATAAGAAGACCATGCTTCTTCAGATATATTTGGAGCAATTGTAGACATGCCTTCAGATTTTCCAGTGTGGACAAGGTTCCAAAAGGTCCTTGGGTCCTTTGCCACGAGTGCAGATGTAATAGCAGCCCAACGGTCTGCCTCCCATTCTAGTTTAGCATTTTTTAGCATTTTCTTATATGCTTGTCTGGCTTCTGTGACACGAGATCTATTACCTTGGCTTAGGGCCAACAATAACGCAGCTTTCGCGTCCCTACAACACCTGTTAAACCATGGATTCTCGTCATTGCGTGGTTTAGGTTTAACAGAACCTTTCTTATAGAAAGTGTCCTTTAGTATTGCGACCATTTCACTATGGATATCCATAATTTTATCCATAATTTTACCCATATCAATGTCCAAAGAATTAGTGAGGGTGGGATTTGCCCTTTCGAGCAGTGGGGTTACATCTCGATATAATTTTGACATGGATTCGGTAGATGATTTTGCGGCCGCCCATCGGATTCTTCTCCCACCTTGCACTATTCTTAGATCACTACTTAGGGTGCTGGCTGTAGCACTATCCCCCCTGATTAGTTGGAAATCCATCTCAATTATCAGGGGATTATGGTCACTTTCAATACGAAGAGGAACGCTAAAATCTAAAATTTTTGGCCACAGAGCCAAACTCGCCAAGAAATAATCTATCACAGATGTATGCCCCATGCCACTATAAGTATGCTGGGCTGGGGTATCACTCTGGAATCGACCGTTACAGGCTCTAATAGAGAACGTATAGGTAAGGGAAGTCAACTGAAGGACTAAGGCTGTCCAATTTTTAACAAGATAAGCATTGGGGGGCAGAATTGACCAAGTTTCATCTTCTTCCATTGTGATCGGCGGGACCCCTTGTAATGGTTCAAAATGACAATTGAAGTCCCCTCCGATCAACAAAGCAACATCACCCCCAAGCGAATGCAATAGGGTGGTTAATGAGTCCAAAGTTTTGGATGTTCCACCCGATCGCACTGGCCATGAGTATATGTTGATCAGAGCCAGTTTTGGTGTTTCTTTATGAGACATCAGGATGCACGTGAGATCAGGATTACTTGTATCTAGCCTTTTCAACGTGAATCCAAGATGGATACCCACCCATATACACAACCCCCCTGACGGTCTGCCTCTCGAGCCTTTTATTGCAGATTCCGCAAAGGTTACATAGCCCAATCTATGGGTAGGACCTACCGCCCACGTTTCCTGGAATAAACAGATCCCATGAGAATCCACGAATGTACACCAATCCGGGATGTCTAAGTTAGATGTGAGGCCCGCTATATTCCAAGATAAGATTTTTAAGGTCCCTTTTGTCATGGCCTGCTTATTTCCCAAACTACCCTCGTGACAGGACCCAGCAAGGCCGTGCACCCCAGGACCGACTGAATGCCGATCTGTGTGCACGCGAGCAGTCTGAAAATGTGGCACAAAAATAGATTTATCAATCACAGGGGGAGATGGACCATCCCCTACCTCCCCTATGGTTGCATAAGGCTTTTTCTTGGGCATCATTCTTACTTCTGTGGGGGACAGAGAGTTAATTGCGGTGTTTACCACCCCCATAAGATCCCTTCTGATAATCTTCGAACCTCCTTCCCTTTTATTAACGTCTGTTCGATGGACCAATGGGGGGCTGGGGGGCATGGGGAGTCAATCCACTTGATCCAACAAGCTGTATCTATTGCTTGTTGGAACTCCCAACACTTCGCCCCTAACTTTTCCACCCCTGCTTCTATGTACATAATGCCAAGGGTCCTCTTGCTGGCACCATGAATCATAGCTGCTATGATCAGGAAGATAATGAGCATGGTCTATTTGGTAAAAATAGTCTAACCTTAAAGATTTAATCATTGTATTGGGACTTATCTGTTGCCTGCTGCATATGTAATCAACTGCCCAGTAATCCTCAAAATTAATAATTACACAGTCCCCACCCACACTTTTTGATTTAGAACCCACCCACCCCACCCTTCTAACAAACAAAATTTTGCTTTGGATGGATCTAGGCAGGGGTCTATGGGTGTTCAACCAATGCATTGTCTTGTTTTTGAGTTCCTCATAAGATTCATGTTTAGTATTCATCAACTTTGGGACCCCTGTTAGAATAACCACATATGGGGCACAATCCGGGGGTAAGTTGATACATGGTAGGTCTCGAGAGGCATCGTTTTCCCCAGATTGATTTGGGAACTCCTTCCCTAAAGTTTCGATATTTGCAGAGTTTACCAATTGCAAGGGTTGTGCCTTGTTCGCAGCTGTTGGATTGATTCTTGGGCCAGTTGTACTAGAGCCCAGGATCGGCCCCTGTATAGTAGACAATGTAGGTTGATCGTTTGCAATAGTAGGTGTTAACTTGTGTTGTGACTGTGGAACGTTCACTGGTGTAACCAAGGCTTTAACTTGGGCTTTGGTAGCAAGAAGATCATTTCTAAGACCCATATTTTCCACGAGCAGTGCCTCCATTTTTTCCAATCTAGTATCTAAGTATTTCAATTTTTGCTCCACAGGCTGGATAAGGGAAGATAAAACCATGCTTAGTTTCCCCACCAATAGATCTACATCGAGGGGGAATATGGTTACGGAGTCTGTACCATTCTTAGCAGGACTATCTATAAGAGTCACAGAAGGGCAGATCTCTGATTGATCCGTGGTCAGGGATTCCAATTGGTTATTAGGTTTAGACTGTTTTGGTTTTCTACCCCGAGATGGAGTGCCAGTCTTCTTCTTTTTCAAGATTGCACCCTCTTTGAGTCTTGTCTTATTCTGGTTGTTTGTACTCGCTTCGGTTTGGGCAGATATTATGTTTGTAGACTGTCCACATGGTAATTGGGTTAACCCCTCCACCTGATCTCCTATATTGTTTCCAGTAAGCTGTAAGTTAGTAGGGAGCTCTTCAATAGCTGCATTTAACTGGGGAGGGTCTGGTGAGCATGCCTGTGCAGCGGGGCCCAGGGAGGATCTCCTTAAGAAGACTGGATCTTGGGACAGACGACGTTACGTCATAACAATTTCGCGTTCCAACACCGATGATGCTCTCGTAATGAATTGGTGTAGAGTCCCAGCTACAAGCCCTATTGGTGTCGGTTTCACACCCCTTCTGGCGGCCATAATATTCAGATATTAGTATTGGGAACTAAGTTTAGATGTTACTCACGGTTCCCACAGGATGTCAGGGGGCTGGCCCAGCCCGGCCTCCTCCAGCCCCGGACGGCCACAGACGGCCCGCCCTTTGCCCGGGCTTAGCCCGGCGCTGCCCGCGCGCGTCCTGCGACGCGGAGGTAGCCTCCTTCACTTAAGCGCCTCCGGGCGCGAACATTGTGATCAGCTGGGGAGAGCGCTAAGCCCTCTGGGAGCTGTAGTCTCCCCCTGCGATGGCCGCACGATGTCAGACAGCGGCTGCAGGGGAGACACGCAGCGTCAGGAACCCCAGGGCGATGTGGCAGGTAGGAGAGTGTTGGTCGTGATTCCTTCAAGGCAAGGGCAGCGACTGGATTGAAACCCCAGGTATTGCAAATGTAGGGCAGAGTGAAGATGTTGACCCAGTTGGGGCAGATGGGTAGATAGAGGTTACCCTAGTTTTCATGGATTAAGTAGTGGTCGAACCCACTGCTCGCATGCCTTCTAACGCTCAGAAGTTTAGAGCCAGCTATCAATGGGAAAAGTATGAGGCTCTGAGAGATACAGGAGCCAACATAACTTCTGCTAGGTGTCAGCTGATATCTCCTGGGCAGATGATTCCCAATGTGTACCACCATGTGGTGAATGCTGACAGCCACGCCAGATACCATACTGTGACAATGGTTACCCTGGAGTAGGGTATGATTCTATGAAAGTACTTGCTGGCCTTGGCATACCTGTGGACTGTGTGCTATGAAGTGACCTTGAGCATACTATCAGGAAGAAAGTAGAGCTGAATGCCCACGCTGAGATTTTGAGTCAGCCTTAGCGAGTGCTGCGGACCCCAAGGATCAGAGTAGCCAGTCACAGGAGTCAGCCTGAAAGCGTAGACCAGGTTTCTGCCAGAAAGAGACAGGGAAAGGGGCATGTCTAGCCCTAGAAGTTCCAATGAGGGGAGACCCAGAACCTATGGGTCCCTGCCCTGGGGGGACCTGCCTGAGCTGTCTGATTGGCAAGCTGCAGGAGTACCATCTCAGATGGAGTTCTAGAAAGTAAAGTAGAAGGCCTTCGACAACAGACGGAGGACTGGGTAATGGAGATTCCTCTGACAACACCTAATCTGTTGGGAAGATAGCATCCTCTATGGGGATGCAGGGTAAGGAGGAGCCAAATAATTTCACGACAGGGAAGAGACCTTTGATGAAAATTTGACTGCAAGCTCCACATGCCCCTTTTCGCTCATGGAGCTCTAAATAGGAAGCTACTAAAGAAGTGGGAACATAGGGCCTCATTTATGTATTGTCGGAAAGGGTACTCCATCGAAATGGAGATGGAGTTAACTACCCACCAATATAATGGTCGGCCAGACGCATTTACTTGTGGGCAGACCTTGGGTAAATCACAGCCCAACTACTCTGTTGTCGCTGCGATTAATCTCCTAAATTGGGCAAGCGGACATGTAGCCATTTCTCCAATGGCCCTGACTTCCCAGAGTCATTAGAGAAATGGCTACATGTCCGTCCGCCGAATTTAGATGGACGGACATGTAGTCATTTTATACTGTTCCTTACAACCAGGTTTTACCTTGAGATAAGGAACAGTAAAAGAATAATAATGTTCCTCGCCACCATGGGAGAAGCCTCCCATGGCAAGGGGAGCATTCCTTTTTTTCTTTTCAAAAAGAAAATCCAGTTTTAGGGTTTTCTTTTAAAAAAGAATAGTGTTTGCTACAGGGCTGTGTTATCTCACAAGGCAGTTCCTGCAAATGCCTTTATAAATGATCACCAGCTATGTGGTCATTTATAAATCTGGCAAGCAGAGTAGTCTGAGCCTGGCGGAGGTAATGTCCTCAAACCAGGCCAATGGAGAATACTCTGCCAGAAAAGAAATTGGGCCCAAATGGGTTGATATGTGTCTCATGTATGAGTATGGTGAAGAGAAGTTTCACGTTTGAATATACACAAGTAGGACAAAAACGGGATCCTTGTGAGGTCCTGATGACAGCCAACTAGCCCAGTGAGGCATTGGTGTAATGGCTCCAACATGTTGATCCAGGGATACAGAGGATACTAATGCCCTTAGTACACCCCCACCTATTTTTAACCCCTTCAGGTGCCATTTGAAAATAAAATTAACCTTCAGGACACTCTAGACTATTTTAAATCTAGTATCTCACCCTACATCCAAAGAGCTATCTTGTCTACCAAGGTTGAGCCCATCTAGATCCACTTTGAGAGATCAGAAATGACAAAGCTCATGGTGACCGATGCTGGAGAGGAGGAAGAAGGTAAGCTCTTTCAGATCTGTCTAACCCCTGGTGCACAGTGCCCGTTGCAGGTTGGGCACAGTGTCCAACCCATGCACAGCCAAACACTGTGCACAGCTGGGGTAGGGCACCCATTGCAGGTTGGGTGCAGGCCCTGTGGCCAACCCACCCATGCACGGTTGATTGTCATGTGCAGCAGGGGATGTGTGGCCATAGCTGGGTGGGTGCTGGACCCGGCCGCAGGCCTCGCCCACCACCTAACCCCTGTTGCACATGGTCAAAGGCTGTGAGAAACCAGGGTTTATGCCCACAGTGGGTTAGAAACATCAACCTGGACGGTGGCCTGGTCCATGTGCCTTTGGACATGTACAACAATGGACTCAACAAGCTGGACTCAAATCATTACATTATTGCATTAATTGCATCTTATAAAACAATAACATTTCTGTAAAAGGCATGTTATGTTTCCAGGTTTACGGCTTATGTTTCTTGTGTTGTTTTCAGTGGCTAGACCAATACAGCCCTCTCTCTTTACTCTGATAGGTTGTTGCCAGCCAATCAGTGTGTAGGTGTGTTTCCCAAAATTAAAAGTGTGTTGGCATGACTGAGGGATGAAGAATGAGAAGTAGGGATTATGTATGAGGTATGAGAAGTAGGGATAAAAGTAGGGATGATGGATGATAAATTGAGATGATGGATAAGAAGTAGGGATGATGGGTGAGAAGTATGGATGATGGATAAGAAGTAAGAAAGATGGGGGAGTAGTAGGGATGATAAGTAGGGATGATGCAAGAGAAATAAGGAAAATGGTTGAGAAGGAAGAATGAGAAGTAGGCATGATAGATGAGAAGTATGGATGTTGTGAGATGGATAAGAAGTAGGGATGAGACATAGAAGCGACGGATGAGAAGTAGGGATTGTAGCGTCCTTCCTAGCCTGGGTACCCACCAATGACTATGCCACACACTGAGCTTAGGTTTTCAAGTCTTTATTTGTCTGTACTCAACATTCTAAACCAGTCTTGAATTCATTCTGCTCTAACACTTACGTCAAAGTTCTACGGAGTACCTCAGAAGCCAAAAGGGTCCTATCATTTCTAACTCACAAGACACTACTTCTCCCTCTCTGAAATAAAAAATTACAATTTTTTACAAAATATATAGAAAGATAGACATATACAATTAAATCTTTTCAATCAATCTTTTTGGCTCTTAAATTGTTCGACCTGAACTTGTTCTCTGAAACTGGGAACTGTTATCACCAATGTCCAGGATCAGCGTTCAGTGGTTTAGAGGTAACAGAGATCACGGATGGTTCATACCCAGTCTCTCCTTCAGCAGTTAGATCTGATGAATGATAAGTTAAAGGCCTAAAGTGAAAATATACTCTGGTAATAGACTTCCTAATGCACTGGGCAGTCACAGTGTGTCCCTTGGTAGATACCACTTGAAAAGGTTCTGCATCGAATGGAGCATCAGATTTTCTTCTCCGCATCTATCGTGCAGAAGCACAATATTCTTTTCTGAAGAAAATGCTCTTCACTCGTCAACTTTGGTCAGCATATGTTTTCATATATTGTTTGTTCACCAAGTCTTTCTTATGAGTTGTTTTCTCATCTCTCTTTCTCTGATTGGTCCATTGAGGCAACTTGTTATTCATTGCTCTCCTGAACATCAACACCACAGGACATTCACCTGTGGTCGAGTGGGGTGTTGAACGATAAGCTGTCAAGGTAGAATTCAACACAGTTTTCAAATCGATACCCCATGTCACAAAAATGCCATCTAGTCTCTCAATGACTCATTATTGTGTAGTAGATGAAAGATCACCAATTAATGGAAATCATGAATACTCATCTATAATTACCAGCAAGTGATGTCCATTGTCAAGTCGACCAAAAAAGTCAATGGCTATTCTCTCCCATGCATGTTTTGGGAGTTCTAACATGCTTAATGTGTGGTGAGTAATTTGTGTAGTGAGGCAGTTGCATAGATGATTGGCCTTTAATTCCTTTGTAACCCTGTCATCAAGATAAGGAAAACAAACACGATCTCGGATAGCTCGTTTTGTGGTAATGATTCCACGACGTTCTTCATGAGCCACTTCAATTATTTTCGGTCTCAGACTCTCTGGAATCAGAATTATCAACCGTCATAAGATAGCTCCTTTCTGAAATATATAATGTTCATCCTTGACATTTTTGTATTTTTTGAAATTCACCATCACTGGTGAGCAGTCGAAGGTGTTGGTTCCACGATGGATGTGTAATTATATCCTTCAGCTTTAACATGTCACTATCATGGCTTATGGTAGTGATAATCTGGGTTAATGAAATGGCAGCTGACATGTTTGATTTTACAATGAAACTAATATAGGTCTTAGCTGTCTTGGAGGGAGTACTGTGACCTTATATAGGTAATCTGGAAAAATTGTCAGCAGCCGTGCTAAATCTTTCCCTGGATGATGCACAATGGTGTAATAATACTCTTGGAACCATAGTCCCCATCGGTCAATGCATGGAGGCAATTTGACCTTTGAATTGTCAAATATAGTCAAGAAAGTTTGATAATCCTTTACTAGCATAAAAGGCTTTCCATACAGAAAGACATCGAAATGTTCACAAGCCCATACCCCAGCTAACCATTCTTATTCAGGTTGTGAGTAAGCACATTCTGTTTGAGATAAACTTCTGCTAGCATATACCTTAAGCATTTGCATGTCTGCTGTGTTGTACAAGGATAGGTCCTAACCCGACGGGGTTAGCGTCAACAATCTCTGTATGAAGTTTAGGATTGAAGAACGTAATTTACGTTGCATTCTCAGTGGCAAGTCTCTCAATGGAACATTTACAGTGGCAAAGACTTGTAGATATCTGGAACAGTAACTGGCCATGACAAGAAATGAACACACCATAAAAACATTTTGTAGGGGATCAGCATTTGACAGTGCTTAATTACAGCATTTAAATTATCGAATTGTACAACTGCACTACTGAAATCTTGGACTCCTGTGCACTTGAGGCTCTTCTTAAAACATCTAACGCCGATGATAATTTATGATCTTGACATCAAACATTGTTCTAAATTGCATCATTCTGAACCTTATTCAGAGTCAACAGAATATAAACATTTGCAACAGTACATTTGTTTTACCTTAAGGCACGGAGTTCAGCAATGCATTATTTTATTATGGCTTGGGATTCTCCCCTTAAAATCATTTACTTCTAGATGGAACCACAAGGAAAATGCCACTAGTATTTGTGATATCTGCAATGATTTGCACCATGTTCTGTTTGTATGCCCTAATGCGACATTAGTTGAGGCCAGAAATGGGTACTTAAAATTAATTCAAACTACATGCAATAGTTCTTCTGTATAGGGTTTGATTACGCTTCTTAAATCACCGCCTGATGAATTTGGGTGTTATAGTTTGTTCAAATTTCAAAAAACGTTTTAAAAATTGTATTGAAATGATTATTTTATTAGTGTTTAATAACAAATGTATTTTAAAAATGTGTTGTTCTCAGAAGAGAACTAAACTTGACTTGACTTGACAGTGCTTGTGCTTGTGCTTTAGCGGGATCTGGTGTCATTCCCCCATCAGAAAAGATGCGGCCAAAAAACTTTTAGCTCAGTCTTATGCAACTCACTCTCATCTGCATCTCATGTCAAACCTGCTTCAGCAAGCAAATGACATACTTGTATAAGAGCTTTATCATGTTTTTTTGTGTAGCTTCGAAAACCAATATGTCATCACTGTAATTGAATGCATTCATGACAGGCTGTATGATACGTCGAATAACATCTTGAAACAGTTCGGTAGTGGCTGACACACCATAACTTAGGGGCAGATTTATGAGGGACTTGCGCCCCTTTTACGCTGCCGTTGCGTCACTTTTGTGACGCAGCGGAGGCGTAAACCCTGCGCCACGTTGTGCCCCATTTACATCGTGACGCATCTATGGAGATGCGTCACGGTGTAAAGCCCTGCGCCACATGAAACCTGCATCAGGTTTCATGTGGGCGTTTTTACTCAGGGGGGCGTTCCGTCGCAGGAACGCCCCTGAAAAGTGACTCAGTGAAATCTATAAGATTTCACTGAGTCACTTTCCCAACGCTGATGCGTCAAAACCCTGCGCCTGCTTGAAGCAGGTGTAAGGCTTGACGCACCATGTTAGGGATAGGGTAGGTTGGAACAGTGCTGGAGTTGCGTCGCGCTTGCGACGCAACTTCAGCACTGCGCCAACCTTACGCCGCCAGATGCGTCACGTATCTGCTTGTCCTTGCGCCACGATGCATTGTAAATGCGGCGCATCTGCGGTGGCGCAAGGGCAAACTTGCGTGACGCATCTTCCCTGGCGCATCCATGCTGATTTGCAGGGATGCGCCAGGGAACATAAATCTGCCCCTTAGTCTTCTGTATCGAAACAGACCAACATGTATAGAAAAGTTTGTAATGTACCTGCAATTTTCTTCAAGTTCTAACTGATGATAACCTTTATTTGAAAAAAGGCGAGAGAAGACCTTTGCACCATTTTATTGCGTTATCATGTCAGCAATATGTGGACCTGGATGTCGTACTCGTTCAATTACCTTGTTTGCCTGATGCATGCTAACACATAGTACAGCTCCTTCACTGTCCTTTTTAGGCACTACTACTCTGGGAGAAACCCATGCTGTTGGACCAGTTGAACACTCAATAATATCATGCTTAAGTAATGCTTAAAGTTTTTTTTAACAGCTTCTTTCAAATGAAAAGCAATTTTTCTATGTCTCTACGCAACAGGATGGACATCCTCATTAATATGCAACTTTTCTTTCATAGTCTTGTTTCCCAAACCATGAAATCACAAAAGGGAACTGACATACTATTTCGTGGTGAGCATTCATGTAATTCACTAAAAACAGTCTCATATCAGCGGCTGTACTGAAACTGAGTGAACAGGCACTTGACTCTGTGCCTTCAAGCACATGGATGGGTGCTTGCACCTTCATTTTCTTTGTTTCATTGTCGCTACAAATAAACCTTGACTTTTTAAGGGCGCCGATGCAGCCCAGGTGTATGCTTTGGTTTTCGAGGGCATAAGTTGCGGCGATCGAGATAATTTGTTGAATTTCTCAGGCACAATGTTTATGAATGCACCACTGTCAATAATGAAAGGTATCGAACAACCATTTACTTTCAGTGTAATCTTTGGACAATGCTTGAATGACTTTGGTGCTTTGGCATGTTGATCTTTCTTTGACTGACATTTTTTTTCACAAGCGGCCAAACCAATATGTTTACCCTTTTCTGAGGTAAGCATAGACATGGCAGAATAATTTTCCTCACTTTCACTTGATACTGATACAGAAAAACTGTTTGACAATGATTTAGATGATGATGAACTTCGTTCAGAGTTGATTTGCCTCAACTGATTGCGCCACTTGACCTTGTGACGTGTGCGTCAAACATTGCTTCTGGAACGTTCCAGCTGCCATTTTGTCTTTTCACCGTGGTGCACTTACTTTTTCCTTCGCCTTGCAAACTGTCACAAAATGGTTCTCCTTCCCACAGCCTTTACATATCTGTTTAAGAGCATGGCATTTATTTTCGTGTGGAAATGAAACATAGCCTCTTCTTCATTAAATTCATTAAACTTACAATGTCTAATAAGTGTGTCGAGTCTCTACAAATTCATCTGTGGTTTCGCCAACTTTCTGATGCTCTTGGTTGAAGATGTATCATGTGTAATCAAGATTTGGCATTGGATTAAACTTGATATTCAACACTCCCTTAATTTGATGATATGCAACGTCTTTGTCAGTTGGCAGTATTTGTTTAATGACTTCTTTTACCCCATGCCAAGCAAGATTTTAGAGATATTTGATCATCTTTTTTTTATCAGTCTCTGCAAGTGCATCAATGAAATCATCAAGTGTCTCTATCCAAGCAGTCCATCTATCGCCAATATTTTGCTTTTTGGCGGTTTTGATCAGTGTTGGGGGTTTCAGGAACGCGGCAGCGGTGTAACCCTTTCTAGGAGTGGTTGATATTGAGGGTGGAGCTCTCTCCGGATCCCTCGGCTGTTCATATTGAATTAGTTTGTGTGAGCCCTTTCTAAAGCCTTGAGATGTGCTATCCTCTGGATCATCCTTGAATTACTTTTGAAAATTCAACCTCAGTTTTGGCCTCCACTGAAAAATCAGCATTTCAGTATTCAACAGATATCTGTGACCGTTCTGATTGTCACCCACTGCTATGTTCCTGTTCCAACTGCCTACATGGATCTTCAGTCGGCTTGCTGGGATCAACCAGCGTTGTAAACACAACCACTGTGCTTTACCTGGGTATTAGCTCCTGGCGCTGAGATCGTACTGGCTCACTTTACTCAGGTTCTGGTGAGTAACGAACTGTTTCATTCTATGACGTCTCTTTGAGTGCACTTTGTCTTCACCACTTTTAAACTGTAACGTTATCTTGCAACTTGTGATTATTAATAGCTGCTCTTTGAAAACCTGGTTGTAACTGCCTTTAGCATTAATGCTCCGGATTAAGTATGACTGTATCTTGCGTAGCAATGCGGTTCCTTGATATATGGTCTGACCAGCAGATTCTCGGTCACGGATATGTAGATTTGCATTGCTTTCTTTGTTTTCAACTTCTTTAAAGCGATTGGAGTTGTGCTCTGACTCCACATTCGTTGTGTTGATTCATTAATTCCACTGCAGCACATGTGGCATGCACAAGCAGCCTGCTTGGACCACGGAAAACTCTCTGGGAGAGCACTGTCGATCTTCGGGTTACTTATCCCCATCCTCGTCGCCAGTTGTAGTGTCCTCCCCAGCCTGTGTACCCGGCAATGATTGTGCCACAAAGGGAGCTTAGGTTTACAAGTCTTTATTTATCTGTGTGTAAATGCAAACTCAACATTCTACACCAGCCTTCAATACATTCCACTCACATTACAGTTCTATGTATTCTCTCAGGAGTCATAAATGTTCCATCATTTCTAACTCATAAGACACTATAGGGCTGATGGATGAGGAGTAGGGATGAGAAGTAGGAAATATGGATGAGAAGTCAGGATGAGAACTAAGGGTGAGGAATGAGAAGTTGGGATGAGAAGTAAGGGTGATGGCTGAGAAGTATTGGTGATGGATAAGAATTAGGTATGATGGGTTAGAAGTTTGAATTATGGATGAGAAGTAGGGACCGGAGGTATTGTATTTTATTGTAATTGCATTTATATAGCGCTTACAACCCCTGACGAGGTGTCAAAGTGCTTTTTCGGCGAGTAGCACGCGACTCCGGAACTCATAAAGGATTAGTGGTGAATTAGTATAGTGAAATATAAAAGTAATTTGAGTACTGGATATGTTAGTCAGTTATTTGGATTCAGAAGGATAGTGGAGGGATAGAAGAGGGAGAAGGTTTGCATTTATATAACGCTTGCTACCTATGATGGGGTGTTGAAGCACTTTTTCGGCGAGTAGCATGCTACTCCGGAACCTATAAAGGATTAGTGGTGAGTTAGTATAGTGAAATATGAAATTCATTTGAGTGGTGGACATGTTAGTCTGTTATTTGGATTAAAAAAGGATAGTGGAGGGTTACAAGAGAGAAAGATTTATTTTTGTTTTGGAGGTCATAGCAGTAGGAGCAGGCTTGGGATTAGTGAAAGGGGCGTGGAGGGTAAAGTCAGAGGGAAGGGTTTAGAATGTCTTGTTTTTGGGGATTGGAATAGTTTAAAAGGTATGAGATGATGCAAGGAGGGGTAGAGTAGGGAAGAGTTTAGAAAGGGTTACTTTGGGGATCATAATAGTGGTAGTAAGAATGAAAGATCAAATGTAGTGGTGAAAAGTATAGATGAGGTATGAGAAGTAGGGATGAAAAGTAGGGATGAAGGATGATGGATGAGAAGTAGGATTGAGAAGTAGGGATGATGGATGAGGAGTAGGGTGAGAAGTATGTATGATGGATGAGAAGTAAGAAAGGTGGATGAGAAGTAGCGATGATGCATGAGAAGTAAAGAAAGTGGATGGGTAGGACGGATGAGAAGTAGACAAGATAGATGAGAAGTATGGATGATGGGAGATGGATGAGAAGTCCGTATCATGGATGAGATGTAGGGATAGATGTTAGATGAGAAGTAGGGATGCGAACAAGGAATGATGGCTGAAAAGTAGGGATGATAGATAAAAAGGTGGGAAGAGAAGTAGGAATGATGGTTAAGAAGTCAGGATGAGAAGCAGGGATAATAGATGAGAAGTAGGGATGATTGATGAGAAGTAGAGAAGGAAAGTAAGAAGGATGGATGAAAAGTAGGGATGATGGATGAGAAGTAGGAATGAGAAGCAGAGATGAGGGATGTGAAGTAGGTATGAGAAGTAGGAATGATGGATGAGAACTAAGGAAAAGAAGAAGGGGCGATGGATGAGGAGTGGGGATGAGAATTAGGAATGATGGATGAGAAGTCTGGATGAGAACTAATGGTGATGAATGAGAAGGTTTGATGAGAAGTAGGGATTAGAAGTATGGATGATGGATGAGAAGTAGGGATGAGAAGCAGGGACAAGAGATGAGAAGCAGAGATAATGGATGAGAAGTAGTGATGAGAAGAAGGGATGATGATGAGAAGTAAGAAAGGTTAATGAGAAGTAGGTATGATGTATGAGAAGTAAGGAAGATGGACGGGTAGGAAGAATGAGAAGTAAACATAATAAATAAGAACTAAGGATGACGTGAGATGGATGAGAAGCCCAGATGATGGATGAGAAGTAGGGGTGGATGATAGATGAGATGTAGGGATGCAAAGAAGGAATGATGGCTGAAAAGTAGTGATGATAGATAAAAAGTTGGGAAGAGAAGTAGGAATGATGGATAAGAAATCAGGATGAGAAGCAGGGGTAATGGATGAGAAGTAGGGATTATTGATGAGAAGAAGGGATGGAAAGTAAGAAGGATGGTGAGAAGGATGAATGAAAAGTAGGGATGATGGGTGAGAAGTAGGAATGAGAAGCAGAGATGAGGGGTGTGAAGTAGAGATGAGAAGTAGGAATGATGGATGAGAACTAAGGAAAGGAAGCAGGGGTGATGGATGAGAAGTGGGGATGATGGATGAAAAATAGGGAGGAGAAGTACGGATGAGCATTGAGGAATGGGGACTTCCTAAAATGGATGCTGTTTTATAAAGGACATTCTAGACAGAAACTTAGGAAGTGGAAGTTGTGAATATGTGAAAATCATAAGGTGTAAGTGTCTGCCACAAATTGCACAAAGCAAAGCAAGCTAAGTATGCTTCCACCTCAAAGGGAGAGAGTGGCCTCTTGAGAAAAGTTGCAAAAATTAGACAAATGGGGCATTTTATAGCACAGGTATCTGAAAAATTGGGCGGGATGCAGAGAGTGACGCTGTTGCAAATCAGCAAAAGGCCCTGACATGGTCACCCACCCAAACATCTCCAAGCACCGAAATCCCAATCAGGTCCCACTTCTGAAAGCCCACAAGGGACGCTGTCTCACGCAGCCACGTGCCTTGCCACAGAGGCATATGTTGGGTAAGTTTCTTCTCCCATCCCGTGTAGCTCAGGGCAGAGCGCCAGGCCACAAGGACTGCTCCAGTGATAGGTGGAATAGTTTGAAGGGAAGCCCACTCCGGGCCAAGATGGCTACCCCTCGAGAACCCCACCTTATCGAACCCATACCATGCGAGGAAGGAACAACGGGTCCCCAGGAGATGAGTCTCCTGAAGGAGGAGCACGTCAGGCGTGTGACGTTGGGCGCATTTGAGGACCGCCGCACGTTTGATGCGGTCCAACAAGCCATTCACATTCCACGACAGGACGTGAAGTGATTTACCGGGAGCGGGCATCTGGACAGTGGGTTATATAGAGGCACAGAGGACCAGAGCATTTTTCGTCCCAGGGGAAGTGGCGCGGCATAGTTAGGGTGGAAAGATGTGGCATGGATGAGGTGGCACGCAGTCTGCCGGTGACGGTGGTGTGTGCAAATAGTGTGCTGCCATCAAAAACATAAAACAGTGGCTCATATGAAGCCAGAAAAATAGAATCAGGGGGCAACTCCCCTCCCTTCCCCAACCCCTCCCAACTCCCCCCTCCCCATACTTCCTGAATTGAAGCATCTGTCGCCCTGAAAAGAAAAAAATTAACAATAACAATAACCAGGTGCTAAGCTAAAATGTTTAGCAGGGCAGATTTGTGACAATGATGAACCCCTCCATACAGACGGATAACATAGTGTCAGCAGCTACATAAGAACTTAAGAAACGTCTTTCGATTCCAGGCCCGTGGGTCTCCAGGGTCAGATTCCCGTGTCATCTCCGGAACCCTGAAGCGCGGGGATTCGAGATAAGTCAGAATCGGATATGGCGGGCGCAATGTCTCAGAGGGGTCAAGGACTTGGCTCAGATCAATCAGAGAACTGGCTCAGCTGCGGTCCCCAGGGGCCTGAGGAATTTCGGAGGAGAGTAACAGCTGGGACTCCACACCATGGCAAAGTGATTGACTGCTGAGTCATCTGTTGCACCCCAATGTAGGCTGAAATCTCCTAGAAAGACGACTTCAGCACTTTCATTGATTGGCTACTCGAAAAAATCTGAATTATCACCCGACGGCTGATAGATGGCACTTAATCTGAGAGGGAAAGTATATTGTAGGCTTAATTCCAGGGTCAGGCAATCAAAAGAGGAAAACAAGCCATTGTTGTGTAATGAGCCTCAGAAAATGACAACAATCCCTCTGTCAATCCTCCCTATGTGGTCACTTCTAGTAATATTCTGGTTAGCCAGGCCCCTCTTCGAATGGGACTGATGTTTGGTCCTAACTGAAGAGCTAGTCTGTATCCTGTATTAGTTTGTTTTGCTTAGAGTGGTGGAAGATTAGGAGGCTGTGATAATAGAGACATCATAACTTGCAAGTAAGTTGCTAATATGAACCAGAGAGAAGGCAGGAATGATCAGACCTCAGATCAGGGAGTAAAGAGTTTAGAAGGGTCAAAAACATAGGAAAAAGTGGCTTCTTGATTGGAAACTTTAAAGTTGAGAAGATCCAGTTTGTGTTTTGTGGGATTTTAAACTATAGAGTTGAGCTTACTACGCATGAGAACACTGCAGGTGCTAGGTGAGGGGTGTACTATTTCCTATTCAAGCTGAAGGATCTACATGGTCCACTCTTAATTTACTTTTAACTTCTGTATATCACGGAAAGACACACACCAACCTGATTTTTTTCAGTTTGATTGCTGAGGAAGAAGCTTTTGAATTAAGTGTTTGCTGCCCTGAGGAAGTCGATGGTGAATGTTGTCACATTGATTAAACATATGTTGGCTAATTTGGCTACATCTATGAATATTTCCATGTGTGAAGACTTGTTTGGAACCAAACAAAGAAGAAAAAGAAAACTGTATATGATGGACAGCTAACAGGATAGGACATTATTGAATTTATTGGTGCTCAGGAAAAATTGTAGAGCTTACTATGATGTTCATCTAGTGCTTTTGTCCTTTGATGATGGTTGTCATTGCATCCTCCGCAAGACCTTCAAGTGGAACACCCCTGAGTCAACGAAGACAGTCACCCATGCACTGGACTATGGAAACGCACTTGGCGCCGCCATCAACAAGTCCCTACTCTGCAAACTCCAGACAATACAGAACACCGCCGCCAGACCCGTCCATGGCATCCCCTGACACGAACACATCAGGCAACACCTACTAAGTCTCCACTGGCTTCCAGTGGAGAAAAGAGTCACTTTCAAAATCCTCAATCACGCCTACAAATGCCTACACAACAACGCACCCAAATACCTCAACGACAGAATCAACCTCCACATACCCAAAAGAAAACACCGATCTTCCAACCTCACACTGACCGAAACCCCGCGCATCCACAGAGCCAGGGCAGGCGGAAGATCCTTCTCTCACATTGCAGCAAAGACCTGGAACGAGATACCGGCAGACATCAGATGTGCCCCCTCCCTGAACACCTTCGGGAAGACCCTCAAGACCTGGCTTACAGCACGCTTACAATTCCCTGATTGATTGATTGAGAGTTTCTGGCCATTGTAGATAGGTAACTTATTGTGTTCTCTGCTGTGGATTGATTCAGTTGAAGTATGTTCTGGAGTCGGTTTAAGGTTTTCGTTGAAGGGGCAGAAGTCCCTGCTATAGCTTTAAAGACAATAATTTGGAACGATGGGGCGGGCAAAGGGAATGGTATGCTAAGTGTAATTGGTGTTGGGAGGTGAGAGGCGTTAGGATACGTAGTAGGATTTGGGTGTGGGGATTATTTGTGGTTTTAGTTGGGTAAGAGTAAGGGGAAAGAGGATTATGCACGTGGATCCTCAGTGAGTAATGTGGGAGCGCAGTGGATAGTAATGTGGAGTTGGCTCAGGGAATGACCTTTGCAAATGAGATGTGTAAAGATACATGCCCATACTCTGACAGGTTGAGCCACATCACAATAGCATTAAAGTAAATGAGGCATTCTGCATTGGCTGTAGAGGTACACTTTCTCCTGAGTGAAGGCTTTTAGTTTTTTTCCATCTTCTTCAGCAGTGTTACCTAATTCGTGTGCACAGCCTACTGGACACCTTGCTGAATAAAGTCTCAATACCCTCTCTGCTGGTGGAGTCTGAGCACTATAAAAATGAAAAAGTCCTAAGGTAACATTGTTCAGGGACCAAATCTCCAGGCTCTCTTTACCCAGTTCATGTCCAATTCACCTTACGTTTGGTGTGGTTCCCACTTACAAAATAACATTCATTTTTTTAGGCCCTCATTCCTAATGCAGCAATAAAATCAAGCAGGAATACAGGCTAGAACAGTAATGACAGAGCGAGGTTTTGTTTTTCCCTTGTGCTTTTACATTCCGAGTTCTGCAGGTCTTAATGGGCATTATGCAGTAAGTCTCATGCCTTCCCCTGCTCCGCCATGGGAAGCTTGGACCCTTGCCGTTTTTTCCACACAGATTCCGGAAGCTTTGACCTGGTGAAATTAGAGCAGGCAAATGGGCAAGACAGAGAGATATTTGCACACATTTCTGCTGATTCAGGTACAAAGCCCTCTTTGCACATGATGTGCTGTTAAAGGGTACAGTCTACAAGAAGCTAGTTATTATGTAACCATAATTATGCATTAGGGAATGAATGTTTCCCTCAAAACATCCTCTAGTGTTTATGATTCACATGCTGGCAACAGTGGAAGCGGCTCACACACCCAGACATGCCAGCTCCAAGACATCTGTCACTGTGTGAGAGAAGGGCAAGGGAATCGCCTGAGAGGCACTTCTGCCTCCTCCACCAACCAACATTACTCCAACATTACCCTCCACCAAGAGAAAAACTAAAGTTTAATAAGGCTGCTGCTGAAGTTCAAAACTTGTAACGGACATCCGCTGTGAACAGCTTCCAAAGACAAGATGGATGCCCACTCGGTCATGGGTTTCCACCTCGCCTCGTGCTCACCGCGTGATATCGGCTCTACACGAAGAGACCACGTCTGAAAAGGCCTGATATTATGTGACATTAGGAGGCACCATGTATGTTGGCAGGTTTGTATACCCTGCACAAAAGATCTAAGAATGTCAATGTTTGGGAGTATGATAGCAGCTGCAGTGAGCCACAATTGATCAAGCGAGGGGATGCGACCCTAGTTAAAAAGAGGCTGGACGATAAGACATCCAGGCTCAGGGGCCACTCATCCGCAGCCTCACAATTCACTCTAACAAGTGCCTTCCTCTTATTAAAATTTGCAGTCAAGGCCAAGGAATTTTGGAATTTTATTCGCCCTGTTTGGGCTGGGTCTCTGTACCGCCGTCAATTTAGGTATGGTTTGCTTCCAGTAGCAGTTTTTACTGCTGGTTGAAGAAACATGAACGAGAGCTCCGAATATTGTTTTCATTGTAAAAATGTTCGCGAAAGCGAGGAGCATTTCTTGATCTTTTGCCCACTTTACACTAAACCTAGATCTACGTGGCTTGTCCCAATGTGTAGGCTATTGAGCCTGCCCTTTGGAATCGCTTTATTGAGCCTACCCACCAGAGGAGAAGCATATTGGGTATGCAAAAGTGAAACCTCGATTGTGGTAGTGCCTTAGGGTGAACAACCATCCATAAATTTCACGGACCGTCCGTCATTTTGGTGTGATGTCCGTTGTCCATAATCATTCCTTTTACGGACGCCCTTAGCCCGTAATTTTGGAGATTAATTACAGCAAGATTTGCTATGAGAAGCCACAAGAGATTAAAAGTTTTCAGGGACCAGCTCGCCCTTCTCTGTTGAACTCCAGAGGCTGCAGCAGCCTCTCACTGAGCTCACACAGACTGTGGACAGGCCCATTGTCATTCTGACTGAGGCTTTTTATCCCCTTTCGAATGACAATGCACCGTCTGCCTTTAGAATATCATGTGCGAGTGAGTGCCTTGGAGGCCAGTGACTCACTTGGAGCCAGTAATTCACAGCTAGTGATTACTGAGGAGCTTTCCCCAAACAGAGTAACTGTGTTGGGAACTTGCTGCCTTGTGTAATTTGCAAATGTTGTTCACTGAGAGTGACGGGGCAGGAGCAGTGACGGGGCAGGAGCAGTGACGGGGCTGGAGAGGCAACAGGAAAGGAGAGGTGATGGGGCAGGAGAGGTGACAGGGCAGGAGAAGTGACAGGGCAGGAGAAGTGACGGGGCAGGAGAGGTGACAGGGCAGGAGAAGTGACAGGGCATGAGAAGTGACGGGGCAAGAGCGGTGATTAGGCATGAGCAGGAGTGCTGACCAGACAAGAGCAGTGAAAGGGTAGGAGCAGTGAACGGGTAGGAGCGGTGAAGGGGCAGGAGCGGTGACGGGGAAGGAGAAGTGACAGGGCAGGAGCAGTAACGGGACAGGAGAGGAGACAGGAAAGGAGAGGTGATGGGGCAGGAGTGGTGACGAGGCAGCAGAAGTGACAGGGCAGGAGAAGTGACAGGGCAGGAGAAGTGACGGGGCAGGAGAAGTGATGGGGCAGGAGCGGTGATTAGGCATGAGCAGGAGCGGTAAATGTACAGGAGCAGTGGACAGACAGGAGTAGTAAACGGGGCAGGAGAAGTGACGGGGCGGGAGAAGTGACGGGGCAGGAGCAGTGATTAGGCATGAGTAGAGTGCTGACCGGACAGGAGCAGTGAACGGGCAGGAGCTGTGAACAGGCAGGAGCGGTGATGGGGTAGGAGCGGTGACGGGGCATGAGCGGTGACAGGGCAGGAGAAGTGACGGGGCAGGAGCAGTCACGGGACAGGAGAGGTGACAGGAAAGGAGAGGTGATGGGGCAGGAGAGGTGACTGGGCAGGAGAAGTAATGGGACAGGAGTGGTGACGGCACAGAGGGAGGGACGGGGCAGGAGCGGTGAACGGACAGGATCAGTGAACAGTCAGGAGAAGTGACAGGGCAGGAGAAGTGACTTGTGCTAATGTTCTTGGCTATTTATTTATATACAATTGCATGACATCCACTGATGTGTCTGTAAAGCATACGTTTTGTCCCGAAATTTGTGACCTGAATTTTGAACTCCTGTCCTGAATTTTTGTCCTGAATTTTGACCTTTTGTCCTGAATTTTAACACTCATTGGGCCATATGTATGAAGCCAAATTGCGATCGGAAACGCTGAAATTCGCAGAATTTCAGCATTTGCGATCGCAATTTAGGCAGTGTGCAATGCAGCAGACATAAACCCACTATCAAAATAAGGATTCGCAAAATTTGCGATTCCCTATTTTGCGAATGCATTTAAGGAATCCCAAATTGAGATTCCTTAAATGCAAGGTAGGAAGCACTAAAGTTGTGCGATTTTGGCTTAAGGAATCACAAATTACCACCAACTTCAGGTTGGTGGAAATTTGCGATATCTTTGAAAAATGCACTTTTTTGCATTTTTCGAAGTGCCATGTGGCGCACATACATGCCCTTAGGGCATGTATGTGCGTCACATGTGCACACATGCTTATTTTGGGGGTGTAACAGGTGTCCTATTGACACCCTTGCAACCTTGAAATTGCATTCTCAATTTGCGATTCTCTAATTGGGAATCGCAAATTGAGAATGTCTTCCCATTCATTCCTATGGGCCTTCTAGCGCATAGGGATAAATGGGAAGGTATTCCATATTTGCGAATCTCAATTTGCGATTCGCAAATTAGGAATATGTAGGATTCGTAAAATATTTAGCAAATCCTACATACATTGCATTTTGTGATTCTCTAATTGCGATTCCCTAACAATTGCAATTTGAGAATCGCAAAACGCGTTTTTCATACATATGGCACATTGTCCTGAATTTGCGCCCATGCCAGTTGGCCACCCTATTGTGGCTGTTTCAAAATTTCTGCACGCAGCCTAGTTAATCAGAGGCAAAATGTTATATGAAACTAGGCTCGAACATATTCAGATGATTTGAACTGCCTGAGGCGGTGGTTGTTGCTTGCAGGTTTTATATTGTTGGGGCAATTGATTGTATAGTGGCAATCATTTTATGGGATTATGCATTTTCACATTTCTTTACCCTTGTTTTTAACTCATGAACAAATTCTATTGTATGCTATTAGATTTTAAAATTGTACTGTTTATTGTCTGCTTATATCAGAAATGTAATGTTTTTATGTGTGTTTTGATGATGAAACAAATGTTTCGAACTATCAAATAAATTAAACATTTAGACATCAGATGTCCTAATGCAGCTGAAAGGGAATAAAGGATGGGTTGGATCAGACCCAGCAGAATGAGCTGCTGTTCAAAGACTGATCTAATCACTTGAGATAGCACAGGAAAGAAAGAAAAGGCTGCAATAAGAAAAGGACCCATACACCCTGATATACATGAAAGTGAGAAGAGAGAGAGAACAACGAAGAGCAGAATGGACGTGCGTTTCACGTGCTCATGGGTTGCGACATAAAATGAGCATTACGGTTGAGTGGACGCTATGGGAGAGTGACAATCTGTGCATCCAACAATAAACAACACAAACATTCCTTTTACTAACCTGTAAGTTATGCATTGATGCTACAACCAAGAAAATGTGACTTTGAAATAGTAATTGAAATAAACATAATTACCACGCACATGTGCACGTTCTGTGTATCGTGAAAATCAGGTTGACGAGCATCTGGCATTACGGCCTTGCATGCTTTTAGTGCTCTCTGGGGCAGATTTACAAGCCCCTTGTGCCTCTTTTGCGCTGCCATTGCGTCACTTCTGTGACGCAGCGGCGGCATAAAGCTAGCGCCATGCTGCGACGGAATTACAACGTGATGCATCTAGGGAGATGCGTCACGTTGTAAAGCCCTGCGCCACATGAGGTTTCATGTGGGTGTTCTGGCGCAGGGTGAGCGTTCCGTCGCAGGAACGCCTTGGGAAACTGCCTGAGTGAAATCTACAAGATTGAAGCAGGCGTAAGGCTTGACGCACCATGTTGCAGATTGGCTGGGTTGGAACAGTGCTGGAGTTGCGTCGCGCCCGCGACACGACTCCAGCACTGCGCCAACCTTACGCCGGCGGATGCGAGACGCATCTGCATTTCCTTGCGCCATGGCACGCCGCATTGTAAATGCGGCGCATCCGTGGAGGCACAAGGATTGTAATGCGTGTCGCAAGTTTTCTGGCGCATCCCTGCTGATTTGCAGGGATGCACCAGGAATTGTAAATCTGCCCCTTAGTTTTCTTGAAAGCCAGCTGCTTGCAGATGGCGCAGTTTTCTTTCGGTTTTGTGTTGTCGGAAGGCCTTACGTTAATTGGTTACTCCTGCTAGAACCCGTATGATAACAACAAGCGCACATTTATTCAGTGCACTAACAACAGAACTTGAGGCACGGATACGAGTTTCCCTCCTCAGCAAAAAAGGTTTCTGTTTACATCATTTTTATGTATTAATGACACGAAATACCTTTAAATGAAAGAAACCCCAGAGCGAACTGTTTACACTCATTGTTAACATTAAGCGAACTACTCATCTCAATTCGCAGTTATTGTGTGGAACTGCAACACGTCATCCAATCTGATGGGGTGTGTCGCAGACCTGCCTGTGATATACTATGTAGAGGCGATGCACACATTGCACACACTTTCCCTTACACGTCTTTGACGGGTTTCATGCATTTTGCTGCTTTGACTTGGATTCTGCTCATAAAATATAACCCTTTCACAGCACACCACATTAGATGTGAGAGGACAAGAGCATTTCTGAGGCGCCCTTAAGAAATACAACCACCTTTATTCCGGCCAATGAGGAACGCCTGGGTGAGCTGAGAAGAGTGTTTAAGAACAAGGGCCTACCCTCACTTTTGATTTTTGTAACTAATCTGCATCGTAGAAAAAAACACTTATTTAGGTAATTGAAAAGAAATGCTTTCCCCCAGATGTTGAACTTATAGGGGCTACTTACCAGTGTCAAAGGTGCCCCTTTCTTATGTTCCCTGGTTGCAGGATGCTGAATTAGTGGAGGGAGATTTACTATAGTTCACAGAACATACCTCTGACTAAGCGCAGTGTCGTGTAAGAGGAACGCCATATTTACCACGTAAATATCACCATACTTGCGTGCCACTAAACGCGAGCTAATGCTGTTCCGTGGTGCCAAGACTATCGAGTGGTCCCCTGGGTGACTTTTGTACTTGATGCATAACCTTGAGTGCCATTCTCACCAGGCAGATGGCCACTCAGTGGTACATGGCGTCATAGGTGGACTTATTCACAAGTGTTACTAGTACTGCACAATGAAACATCATGCGATGCCACCCACCCTAGCTCTTGGCCAGTGTTTCCAAGAGCTTTAGTTTGCCACTAGTATTCCTTTCAGTGCTATGCAGCTCTACTTTGCTTGACTTCAGCTGGTATGTGTTTGCCTTGACTCTTGCGAGTGTTTGCACAGTGCCCCTTACACTTCACTGTGCACACAGTATCCGTGATTTCGGGCTTCACGTGGCAATGCTAATTAGCACCGCACTTCTGGAGACGTTTGGCAGAAAAAGGACCTGATTCACAAAGGTAAACCTACACTTTTGTGTAAATTCACTAATTTTCTGGTATTCACAAACTACTAGTAATGTTACTAGTAGAAATGTTATGACTGCGGAGACTATGCACTCATGGTGGACACTTCACATATAAA
Organism: Triturus cristatus; assembly: GCF_964204655.1. Taxonomy (NCBI): domain Eukaryota; kingdom Metazoa; phylum Chordata; class Amphibia; order Caudata; family Salamandridae; genus Triturus; species Triturus cristatus. The sequence continues at coordinate 433,443,705 of NC_140581.1, read as the reverse complement.
AGATAGACCTGGCCTATCTCCACAGTCATAAAAATACTATTAGTAAAAATAAACTCGCAGTTTGTGTATACTAAAAAATAGTAAACTTACACAAAAGTGTAAATTTACCTTTGTGAATCAGGCCCAAAATCCTTTGCGTGCAAACGTTAATTGACACTATCTGTCACACCACTCTATGGCATATCATCGCCCACACAAATCTTTCACTCAAATTACACTCAAATGATATAATTTTTTATCACTATAATGATCGCAATCAATGTGTTATTTACAGCCAACATTTTTGCTAACCATAAGGATCATGATCGACATAATGGGTCAATGTAGGAGGGGCTGTGACAATCTTTCTCCAACTAAAACAAATGCAATCCACTGTACCATTCTTAATCACCAATCTGATCAAAATCACTGGAAACAAATGTCAGACTCACAACCCTCTCCCTTGGCAAACAATAGGCCAAGGTCATACAAATGCCTTGGATCTGAATACCAATATGCTTGGGCACCGCATGGCTCTCACCTTGCTGTTTGTGTCTACTAACTGATCATAAATATACAGTAGCAGCACAATTGATGTAATTTATTAGAAATATATACATTTTGGTACCAGTTATTCGTTCAGTACAGTGTAGTATTTATCACCAATGCCCGACCTGTCTCTCAGTTTAGTGTAGGGCTTCCTAAGAGAATAAAATTGTATATAATGTGACCCAAAGATGCTGGTGGCTTTAGATCAAATGTTCAGAGTTGAGCAAGGACAGATGAAGATTTGGGCTGAGTTCTACTCAGGTATACATAGAATATGATGTGCCAAGAATATAAAGGTGCAGAAAGGACTGTACAGGCACTCTAAAAATCTGCATCAACAGGCACAGTTAGGGGATGCACACATGTGGCTTGTAGTCACTTCTTTCAACAAATGGGCTAATGCAATGCTGGAGTTCAGAAATGCCGGATGGAGGGAACTGAGTACCATTGCTGGCAATATGAGGGGCCTGAGAAAGTTCACAAAAGGCCTGGTAGTGCAGTGCTCCACCTATCTTTAGTGGGGGGACATAAAAGTAAAAAAGTGAAAGCATATCAATTGTGTTGCTGCTGCTGTATATTTATGATCAGTTAGTAAACACAAACATTGGCACTATGCTCAGGTTTTCTGGACTACAGAGACAGCCGAGCTGATAGATCTCTTAAAAGAGCACTGGTAGTTTGCAGTGTGATTCTAGGTCGTTTGGATTACTGTAATACCTTACTTCTTAGAATTCCGGACTATTTGATTAGTTGTCTTCAGAGGGTCCAATCAGCGGCAGTCAGATTGGCACTGAACGGGCCAAGAAGGACATCAGTTTCACTGGCTACCACTTAAACAAAGAATACAGTTTAACTCCTTTGCATCATTTGTAATGCCTTGCATGGTTTTGGTCTGGCCCCTCTGCAAAGAGATTAAAATGGTATGCCCCTGGAAGATGTTTGTGCTCCGCCTCTGCCAATTTGGCATGTGTGGCCAGATATAGAAAAACTAGACAAGGAGGATGGGCCTTTTCCCTTGAAGCAGCCCTGCTCAGGAATCAACTCCCGGTCACCTTGAGACCCTCAACTGGTTTACTGCAATTCAGGAAGGGTCTTAAAACTTGCCTCTTCCCTAACAACATTTAATGCTGATTTGCATGGCTGAAAATGTTCACACTGCAGAAAAGTGTTTCCTTCCCTTAGTAGACACAATAGTGCCAGGATACATGTTGGGTGACAGATTCGCTTTAGAAATGTGACAGTTAAAAAAAAAAGCAAAATAAATGTGAATATTTATCTCCTTCGGCCTTCCAGCCAATAATCTGTCCAATAATAATGTTCAGCCCACCTTTTCTAATCAATACAAAACACAAAATGAAGGCAACACATTGAATGGCTAGTGGCAGCAGTGGGAGCAGTTAGCTAATTGCCTGATCCTTCATCCAATTGGCAAATCATCTGCCAGATTTTCACTCCTCCTCCCTATTCTTTTAGACATTTTGGATTTCCTCAACTAAGAACAACCAAAGGGCATCACCTGCTTGGGCTTTTTGTCCTCTCCAAGAGGCCATGCCTGTTACAAACCCAGTTCATCAGACCTTTACTTCTCAGCATCATCTTAACAATACATTTGAATTCCACCTGCATTTCCACACACTGTTCCTACCTTCCAATGTATCCATATTCATTGCAAACCTGCAGTCCACATGTGCTTACCTAGTTACACACAAGCGCATCAGTATCTCAATCATCTCACACAACAAAAACTCAGAACAGAGATTGCATTCCATGCTAAGCAATGCTCCTTTCACAGTGAAGCCCACCATAGACATAACAAACAACACCACAATACAGATCCCTCAAATGCAATCTTCCTGACTGAGACATACAGCCCCCATATCCCAGTTGATACATATCCCCATTGACAGCACCATCCAGTGTGTCTATTTCCCCAGCAGAACAGGAGGAATTATCAAAGTCACCACTGTCATCTTCAGATCTTTCTGGCCAACCATTCTCCAGAAGCAGCCATAAAACAGCATATTCAAGTTCTTCTCCTTCCACTTCCTGAAGCTGGCGGGCCGGATGATTATCTTACACCTGAGGTATAAACCAGCTGGACTCATCCTCACCCTCACCTCTGAAATATCCAACCTCATCACTACAGCAATGATGGGCCACTTGTCACTGTAATTACCATCCTGTTGGACGTCCTTGCTGCTGTACACAAATTTAGGGCATCACTTGTCTAAAGAAACACACAAGGCTGAAGTACACTTGAAAGACCTAGAGAATATGGCATCCAGCTGCACGTCAGAAACTGTACTGATAAACTGCATGGAAGAGCGCTGGCATACTTCCTGTAAGGAATATGAGGGTTATCCATCGCAGTAAGAGTATATAATCAGCTCAAACTGATGTTTTTTTTCTTACAACTGACTTTTTGTTTTTCTTTGATGCCGTACCAGTTCACACCCAGCCTCCCTCGGATGCATGCTTGTTGCTTATTGCATACAGTTTGATTCTCCCTGTGCTTACTTCATTGTTTTCTTCAGTCTGTTCAACACTCTTCTGATGTCCTACTGCTCCATCCTGTTCCACCTCCTCTTGGTCCACCGTTGAGGTACTCTGATTCATGCTGTGGGTGACAAGCCCCCTCTCGCCTACAATGATGAGTACATATGACCATAATTGTATATGCCACTTGATATTGTTAAGATAGAAAACTGATCTTCATAGTAAATGTAATGTTTTACAATCAACCTCAGAGGGAATATTTTTGAAGCTGAGTTCAGCTCCTGATTATACTTTCACTATCCCTTCTTCTCTGTTTCCTTAGGGTCTTGTACATTGTACTTGTTCCTGTACTATGTCCTTTTATTCAGGCTCCAAAGAAGGCACAGGGACAGCATCTGCATCCATCCTAAGGCTTCCTGACACTTTTAGAACTACATCTTCCTCTTTGGTATTAACCTCTATGGGGACACAACAAACAACACCCTGAAGAAGGTCTCCCTCAACCTTCTGGATACGGCCCATACAAAATAGTTTAACACGCTGCTCAGATAAACCAAAGAAAACATCCTGCACTTGATCCATTCATCTGAACGCACAGCAAATCTGCTGTGCCCCATAATACATGGACTTGAGTAACCACATCACAATTGCTTTTAGTCACTTCAACTCCAAACCTAATGCCATCTGAAGTCAGCTAAATAACCGTTTACTCATTTAAGATGTTTCCCGTCAGTGCTGTCCCTGAGATAATAAACTCTACAGTAGCTTCATCTGATAAGGCCTCTGAACCTCATCCTCATCGCTCAGACAGACACCCACACTCCTTTTAAAACTTGTTCTTTGACAGTTAAGCCTTCCATCCTATGGTATGCGCAAGAGCTCGAGACTGCAAGTATTGCACTACAAGGCTGCAGAAAAAAGTGGTGCTGAAGCCAGTCACAAGAAGACCTCTTCCTTTCGAAAATCTGTCATGGATCTGATGGGAAACTCACGATGGTGGACCAGGCGGCACACATCACCATCAGAACCAGAGAAGCCTCTAGTCCTAGTCAAGGCCATCACGCATTGTGTCCAGCAAGTTCATGTTCCACATTTAAATTACCAAGGTCAACATCCACAGCAACTTTGTCAAAGCGAAATGTCAGAAATTCAGACTACAAATTGACACCATGAAAGTATCAACCTTCATCCCTGTGGTACCACTTACAATGCCCAGAAGTGTCATTGCTTGATTCTAGCACATTGCTTTTGCCTATGTTATCTTTCGAAGTTGCCTCTCTATTGTGTTTAAAATTCGAATTATTAATGTCTTAAATTGGTGGCGAGCAGATTGAGTTGGGCAACAACTAACTGTACTTAAACAATTATAACACATGTGGTTGTGCAGCCCCTGGCCGCCAATACATGTTCAGTCTCATTGCTTTAATGTGCTTTGAATTGGCAAAATCTCAAAACTTTTTGACTTACTGAAGGCCACTTCCTATGAGGAAGCATCCATAGTTAAATCCATCATTGGTGAGGTTCTCTAAATTAACGTGTTGTTGCTTGCAAATTAGAAGCATAAGCCTTTTGTGTACATGAATTTGTGGCAATCGAGCTCTATCCTAGCTGAGAGGGCAGCCTTGGTCTCATCATCTGTTTTGTAATTGCTTGTAAATCATGGTGTGTAGATTTAAGCTTTTTAGTCAGTCAAGACTTCCACATGCTCACACAGTAGCCTTGATCTCATGACCTATTTTGTGATCTTCTTCTCTGGACTAGATTAACTTGCCTTTCAAAACTTAAATGATGTCCATCTCAATATGAAAGAACGTGTGCTGTGTCTTTCGTCTGCTCATAGTGAGCGAGAACCTTACCAAAAATATGCTTTTGCATCCTAGCCAATGTTAAAATATTTAGCACTACTGATCCTAAATATTTTTTATATACATATTCGCCATAAACCAGTCTCTAAGGAAGAAGCCTTTCTTTGGGTTATGAAAGATTAATCTATTCTATGTCTTTTACATAAAAGACATTATTTTTTTGTATTCGCATGTGTTTTATACTCACTGCGTTGTTGATATTCTAAAACCTCACGATGCCCCCTTTGTTTGACAATTTTCTGTTCGTAAAAAGAACTAACAGCTCTAATGGGGTTACTCTGTCGCACCGGTGGCGGATATCCCGACCACTGAAATATAAACCTCATTATATCCTATGGGATTTAAATGTAGGCGGACAACATATCCGTCACCGTTGTCACGGAGTAACCCGCTGAGATCTAAGTCAGGCCTTTAGTTAGGCTTCAGCTGGGTTTGGCAAGGGAAAAATATAGTTATGTACCAATGATGATGAGATATGCTCCTCCAACTGACGGGGCCTGTAATTCTCTATTAAAATGGTTCCAAGAAATGACCTAATTTGGATACGCTCAAGCAGCGGGGTTCTTGGTTGGATTAGGCAGGTTTGCCCTTATTTGAACATGCTCATCGCTCACCTGATTTGGGAAAGGTCTGCTACCTTTCACTTGCTATGCCTTATAAAATTAAGGATGTTCTAAGTTTTTACTCTGGCATTTTTGGTACATGAAATCATTTAATACTTTTTGGAAACACGTTTGTTTATTTTTATATGTGCTTAAAAGACAGAAATAATCAAAGGGGAAATCGTTTTTTCCCCCAACATTTTCTGTATTTGAGTTTTGGGAAGGAAGATGTTTTTGGCTAATATTTATATTTTGATTCAATTTATTAATAGAAACAGAACTCTAAAAACGTAAAACACACTCTGCTGTTTGTTGTTTTTGAATAGCTCGAAATCTTTGATTGACTGAAGAAAACTAAAGAATTAGAACTCTACCTAAGAAACTGAAAACATGCAATTGAGAAATAAACCCACATTCAGTTCCCTTGCTAATGCGGGCACAGACATGGATGTATTCTTACTTTTGCCGACCTGGGTTTGTTGATGAACACCTTAACGGGATGTTTTCCTTTTTGGTTTATTAGCGATAGCTCTGATATTAATTAGTTTTTTTTATGTATGAAATTCCAGATGATAAGTGCACAGTTGTCATTTTGGACTCAATTTCCGAATGATTTGAAAATTAGATAACTTGAATGGGATAGTTTGACTTACTATCCGGGTTTTGTGCAAAAGGTATCATGTTCATTCTTTTGCACAGTACTTTTCTAAACTTCACAGGATCAGCTGTGGTTGGCAAAAATAAAAACACTCCACTTTTACATTGGAAATAAGTCTCTGCTTGGCATTTTCACATGAAATGCTTGAGAAATTACAATTGGAAGTTCAGATTTACAAACACATTGAGTTGGGCTTGTGCTACATTTTCATCGCAAACTGGACTCAAAGTGTTGTGGTGGGATTTATAATCCAACGCAAATTGAGAATGATGTGAGTTGGATTTTAACACAAAGCAACACAAATCTGTGGAATGCTCTGCGTTGTGTTACTTTGATTCAAGGGGGCATTCTATGCGTGCCATGTGGTCATTCAATGCAACCACCACGGAATTTGAATGCAAATCCTTATCTATAAAGAATTTTAGGCTGGGATTTGCACCAAAATCCTGTGCCTAAACGATGCAGGCGTAACAAGGGGAAATTAAATTTTTCCTCGTTTTCCCCACTTTGCATATGTGCTGCATTGTACAGCACACATACCAAGTGGGAAATGCCTTAAGGCATAGCTTTTTGACTGTGAGGGACCCCTTCCAGCACAGAACCCATGCTTCCCACAAAGCAGACATGCTTGCACTGTGGTGCAAGGGTGTCTGTATTGGTGTGTGGCAGTCAAAAGTGCACCAGCACAGGGAGAGAGCGGAACAGCACCATATCTCGGTAAATTAAAAAGTGGCGCTGGCAGGCTTTGCGAGCATCTGCAAGAATACTTCACTCTGAGCAAATGACCCCATACAAACAAAACTACAAAACATACAGCATGTTAATTGCAATAATCAAGAAATAAGGAATGCATTCTAGAAAACAAACACAAAAACTTACCCGAATAGCAAGTAAAAATAAGCCTAACAAACTCATCCTCTGCAAACTGCCAACAATGTAACATAAAAAATGAAACTGGTGCTTTATTTTCATCCAATAGAAAAGAAAGCACCTGCTCCATATTAAAACACCCCTTACGGAAAAGCTGCAAAACAACAACAAGTATAAAAGAACACACTGCTTCTTTGTAATCCCATTTACTAACATTGCCATCTAATGTGGGTGATGGTTGAGAGTCCAGTACCGAGTTGTAGCAGAGAAGGTGTGTTTCACTTTAATTAAACATCCATACAGATGTATCTTTGACATCAAAAAAGGTAATGTGCAATGTGAGTGGTCAGAGAGATTGATCAGTGTGATATTGATGAGGAGGTGCTGTTGTGTGACACAATTTAATACACACATCACTGTCACTCATTATGAGTTGTAAACACATGTCCATTTGTGAACAGTGTGTCTGTGCAGTATCAGGTATTTGAACAAGGAAGCATTATAAAGATATATTTGGGATATATGTGTAAAACAATCCCAAACAGGGTCCCAGAAAATATGTTTGGCCAAGGGTCCCCAACACCTTTGCCTGGTCCACGGTGGGGCATCATTTTGCTGAGGAGTCTATGGAAAAAGGTAGTCGTATGACTTATTCGGTTTCGTCCTTGTCGATGTGGGTTTTGGATGTGATCAAGCATGTAGAGCAGCGGCAAGACGTGTAAGATCGGCTCCATGGTGGCACAGGATGCATAGAGGGGAGTAGAGGTGAGTATTGGCATTTTATCCCTCCCTTTCTGTCTGCTAAGACCATGGGCACGCTGTCTGAAAGACAACTCTGACTTAGGCCAGCGGTAACACAGGCAGTCCAAGCCTCTGACAGAGTCATTCCTATGCTGCCCTGGTCAGATTTGCCTGGCAGTGGCCGCTGGACCGCAGCTGTCTTTCATCTATGTAATCACATGTATTGTAATACGGCGGTCGGATCGCCAGCGGCGCAGCGGTGTGCATTTTTGGGACTGTCAAACTCGTAATCAAGCTCTGAGTGTAGGATATTCTGCACAATTTGCCGTTGAAAACAAAATGTAGCACTAGCCTATGTCCCTGTCACAGAGGTAGCTAACCACTACAATTACTAATAGAAAGCCCTTTCTACCAACAAAGCAAATACAAACTAAGCCCCCTACTGGATTATTTTGAAGACACTTGGGTAGGCAGACTGAATCGTTCTGGACACAGACACCAGCCCAAATTCCAAGTACCATGGTGGAATGTCCATGACAGCACTTTGGCACAGGAAGCCAAAACACAATGCTTTCCAATCCACCCTAGGCAGAACCCAAGCTACACAATATACATTTATAGAAGCATTACAAATGAGCAAAGCTACTGACAACTATGAATGGAGCAATCTATTAGCCAAATGGCACCTAATCTAAGCAAACAATCTCAAATAATGTACGAATGCTACAATTTAAAGTCAAATTCTTCATAAACAACAATGGAGTAGATTACTTAGAAATAATAGCCAAAGGCAAATTATAAAATAAATAGCAATTTACCAAAGTCCTAAAAACTGTCACAATATCCAAACTGAAATAACAAATCATTTTTTACATAAATAATAGACATAATATTTTATTACAACAGTCTAAAAATTAAATAAAACTCCAACAACAATATATAAATTATTTAAACAAAAAAGGAAACCTCACCAACTACAAAAGTAAAAAGCGAACTCAATCCATTACATAAAATAAATACAGCACATAAACCACCCAATTCCTAATAAAAATCACATAATATTTACACACATAGTAAAATATAGCATTTCCCACCCAAATAAAATTAAATAAATAAAACTTACTTTTCTGTAGCAGCATATATTCCTCTGTATCCACACAGTCAAAAATAATAATCCATCAGAAGTGAGAAAAAGTCCCCAAAAAAACCCCAAAAAGTGAAAATAAAACAAATCTAATAGCACTATTAATACAAGTTAGAGGCCGATTAGGATGCGGCCCATTAAGGCTCTGACCGACGGTCAGGGCCTTCATGGCCGCATCACAATGGGCTGCTCGGTTTACTTTCCGACTGCCTCATTATGATGTTGGTGGTCGGAATGTAAACCACCGGTCATTCTGGCTGGCTTATGACAGGTTCATGGAGCCCTTCGGCCTTTCCGCCCTTGGGATTACGATGCGCACTTTCCTAGATAGTTTTCAAGATGGTCTTGTCCGACATGGAAACATTGTCAGAAAGCTTGTTTGGGGGTCCAGAGCAGGGCCCCCTTGGGTGCACTGCCTCCGGTTGGGGTGCGAGGTGGCACCTATGGCGCTCCCCCTGTTGATCCCTGCACCTCGTGGCAGGCACCTCAAGGTTGAACAGCACCTCCCATTTCCATATGAGACCATGTATTACAGTTGGTTTATGACCGTAATGCATGCTCCCATAGGTAAATGATGCAGGAATGTGAACATTGTTAATTTGATCCCCATGCATCTCACCTCGGTGCCTATTATTTGAGGCCCACGCATCACATCAGTGTAATGGAGCCGCCATTTTGGACTGGGTTTTCTGCCAGGGACATGCATCCTTTGTAATATTCTACAATTCCTGGGTGGCGGCCATCTTAGGTTTGGGCTTCTCCATTTAATCTGGGTAAGCCCAGTTTGGAATAGCCTATTTTTCACCTGAATTTACTCGTCTTCTGTGACTTTTCTCCTGGATTGGCCCTTTTATTTGCATTTACTGGAAACTATAGGCCCTGTTGTTATTGATACCTTTATTTATTCACATTTGATCACCTTTAGTGACACTGCTGAAGCAATTCTTATCTTCCCAGTGTTACAGCCACTCATCCGTATCCTATTCAAATTGCTCAGTTTTTACAGAATTAAAATAAACCGCCTAATTCCTGGAAACAAAAGTTCAGTATTTTCGAACATTAGTCAGTAGCCATTGACGCCACAAAGTTTGAACCTGTGAGAAAGGCAGCTTTGTTATTTAGTCATCTGGGCCAAGAAGGGCAATATGTATTTGATAACTTACCTGTCTTGACAGCACCTGGAGGTGTTGGTGATACATGGGATGTCTACACTGAAGCGGTGTCACACCTGTAGAGTACATTTTCTGAATAACCTAGTGTACTTCATGAAAGATTTACCTTCTTTGGAAGAACAAATTGGCTGATGAAAGCATTGAGGAATTTATTTCTGGTCTGAGGTCCTTGGCTTCAGTGTGTAACTTTGGTGATTCCCTAGACACTTACATTAAAGACCGGTTAGTCATAGCATATTACTCCAAGAAGATTCAGGAATGATTGCTGTGAAGTGATTGGTGTAGAAAAGACCATAGAGCCAGCAAACTCATGGCTCTGGAGTATTTGAATAGTTTGCATGTTAATGTGTATTCGGGTTTTGAGGAGCAACCTATCATGTGTTATCTGTGAAAGACAAGTCTGCTAGGAAAGTGCCTAAAAAAGATCAGCAAGTTTGTTATAGAGAAAGTTCTAAACTCCATTCAGGGAACTATGTTAGTTGTATGGCTATGGGCAAATATTGTAACAGGTGTAAAAAGGTTGTTCACTTTCAGGCCATTTGAAAGGGTGGTAAGCCATCTTTTAAAATTAATAATGTGGATGTTGAAGTTGATGAATCCACTGATGATTCGTCCAAAATACTTCTTTCTGTCCATACTGATTCTGGTTCAAGTGATTGTGATGTCAACTGTGTGAGTAGTAATGTTAAGGGACCTCGATGTGAGGTCAATATTGGAAACATTTCTCTCAACATGATGGTTGATTCAGGTGCCCCTCTCACTATTAGATCTGATGTATGCTTTTATCAACATTGGAAATGCGCCTTTTAGTCTTCAAAAACCTAATGTGCGCCCCACGGCTTTTGGGGAGCAAGACATTTATTTGTTAGGGTACCTGCTTGACTCAGTTACATGTCTTGGGAGGACCACAGTTCCCAAGGTGTATGCATTGAAGGGTAGGAGTTTGGTTGGTTGGCGAGATTTGACAAAATTGGGTTTAATGTTAAATCATGGCTCTGAAAAATCTGTGGTGGCAGTTCACATGATTTTTGCCAAGTTTGTATTGAGGCACATGCCAGCTGATGTATCTCTTTCTTTTTTTGTGAAGTTTTATATAGCGCGAACTAGACCCAAAGGTATCAGAGTGCTTTACATGAGCACCAGTTACGTTACAGATGGACACATTAATTTTTGTTAGGCACGGGGAGATTAAGTGATTTGCCCAGAATCACAGAATGTTGAGCATCCCTGCTGAGACTGGAACCTGGTTCCCCAGCTCCAAGGTCGACCGCCCTAACCGTTAGGCCACATTCTCTCCTCTTCCTTCTCTAGTTGAAACTCCTCGTGAAGATACTGATTGAACTTTGTTGGCAATTAATTATGATTCAGTGAAGATTGTCACTAAAGTTATCCAGAAATGTGCAGAGGTTTTCAGTAACATCATTGATTCCATCAAAAATTCTGAACATAAATTTAAGCGTAAATCCAATGCAGTGGTTCAGAAAGTCAGACCGGTCCAGTTAAATGTTAGGGATGATCTAAAAAGATTGTTACAGAAGTTAGTGTCTGAAAGAGTCATTAAGACAATTGATTCAGCAGAATGGGTGAGCCCCATTTTTGTAGTGCGAAAGAAATCTAGAGAAATATGCTTGTGTGCAGATCCTCGCACATTGAACAAGAATATAGTGGTGGACTGCAATCCGCTCCCAGAGTTTCATGAATTGTTAGCTAATTTGGGACAGGGCAGATTTTTTTCCCTCTTTGATTTACGGTCAGCCTTTCACCAAATTTCTGTAGCAGATAAGGCTTAGGATTTGACCACCTTTTGATGCCTTACAGTTCCTTCATCCTCCTTTTAGCCTAGCTTCTGCTCTTGTGTGTTTCAGAGATTCCTGGATATTATCCTCGAGACTGTGCCTGGTGTGCAGGCAGGCCTTCCAGGAAGACGTTCGGGTTTTTGTGGAAAGTGTTCAGAAACAAAATGCCATTTTGGGAATTCTCCTGCAAATTTTTAAGAATACTGGAATCAGTTTGAGAAGTGTTAAATGTAAGTTCTTAGTACAAGAGCTGGATTATCTGGGCCATCACACCACAATTGAGGGTATCAGACCTGCCTTTTTGCTGATGCAGGCTATTCAGGATGTGTTCTGCCCAAGGATAAGGATACCCTGCAGTCCTTTTTGGGACTTAGCGAGTACTATTTAAGGTTTATAGAAGGGCATGCTTTTATTGTTCAACCTCTACATGGGTTTACTTAAAAAACATGTGAACTTTGTCTGGAATGAAGCAGCTGGTAATGCAGTTTCAAAGATCACGTCTGCTCCTGCTCTGGCTCTGTTTGATTCTGAAAAAAAGTGTTTTGTGAAGGTCGATGCAAGCCAAATTGTTTTAGGTGAAGTTCTCTCACAGTGGAGGGACGGCAAGGAACAGACTGTGGCTTTTACGTCTTGTTGCTTAATACAGCCTGAGACCAACTATAGTACGATAGAGCATGAGGCTATGGCATGCTGCTGGACTGTGGAGAAATGTGGGGCCTTTTTGTAGGGAACAGAATTCGAAACGTTTACAGATCACAAGACTTTGATTTACTTATTGAATGGTAATGGCCCTGACAAAGTGTCATTGAGATTAGTTAGATTGCTGGCAAGTCTCTAGGAGTTATTGTTTACCATCAATTATATTCCAGGAGGTAGGAACAGTAGAGCTGATTGTTTTGTTTGTCTAGGATGCCTTTGGAATCTGATTGTACAACTGGTCAAGAAGAGGATGTTGGATATGTTGTGGTTTTAGCGGATGACGTGATGGAGAACAAAGGAGCAGTTTCTAAAAATGAGTGGTTACAAGCTCTAGAGACAGATCAGGACTTAAAGAAAGCAGTGGGATTTATCAAGAGTGATTAGCTTCATGAGAGGAATTTGCATGCCAGAGTTAAACCTTTTGCCTAGGTCTGTGAAGAATTGTCAATTGTGATTGGTAGCCTTACGCATCAGGATTTGTGCGTTTTTCCAACTGCTATTCGTGCGATGCTGATTAGTTGGGCACAGAAAGGATATTTAGGTGTCAGTGGTACTTGTAAAAATCTAACACAGTACTAGTGGTGACCTTTGATGAATGCCCCGGTGGTTAAATGGGTTAATTCTTATAATGTATGCCTTCATTCTGATAAGCATTGGAAGACTTTTAAATCAACTTTGTATGTGGTTACTTTATCTGAAAATCCCTGGGATAGGGTTGCTCTGGATTTTGCGGGACCTTTTGACATGTTGCCTTCAGAGAAAAAATGTTTGCTAGTTTTGGTGGAATACTTTTCCAAGTGGGCTTGGTGGAATACTTTTCCAAATGGGCTTATTTTGAGTTTGCTGCTGCTCACAATATAATCACTGTAATTACATTCGTTAAGATCGTTTTTCAGACAGGGGGTGCTCCATCAATTATTGTCACTGACAATGGGACACATTTTACATTGGAGTTGAAGAAACCACTCATTGATTTACAATTTGTCACTCATCTTAGGGCTGCTTTGTGTTCTCTTGCCTCTAATGGTCTGGTGGAAAGAATGAACAGGTTTCTGAAAGAAGCAATTAAAACTGCCTTGACAACTGGTGTTGATGTGGAGGATTTTTTGACAAAAGGTCTGTGCTTACTTGATTACACCCTATAGTTTTACAGGAGTTTCTCCTTTTAAGCTACTGAGGAAAATGAATCCAAGATGTTCTCTATGTCCAGATTGGTTGAAGAGCAGTTTTAATAATTGTATGAATCAAGTTGAGTTGTGCAAACAAAGTTATGGATACAGTTCAGTTTCTACAGTGTCAATCTAAAGAGTGTTTTGACACGAAGCATAATGTTAAAGCTGTGATTTTGAATGTAGGAGAATATGTACTATTGAAAAAACCTTACAAAGTCAAGAAGTCAGTACCCCAGTTTATGTCCCCAACACGAATTGTCAAGGTTTCCAAAGGAGCGGTCTTGATTAATGGAAAAGGTTGGTGGAGCAAACGCTGTTTAGTAAAATTGTCATCTGAACAGGTTAACATTTTATTAATTTCTAGAACTGGTGTTGCTGAAAGCCAGGATTTTTCAAAACAGCTTGATGTCTCTTGGTGGATTCACTCTTCTGGTAAAGATGATACTTCTTTGGTGGAACCTTATGCTGCTTTAGAGATGGGCTGTACATTGGATGGTACTTGTGCTTTACATACAGATTTAGCAATCACAACGTCTGATATTAATGACTCAGCTGATGGTCACAGGGCTAATGGTAGGTTATCTAGACCTGTGCACAAAGTTAACATACTTAAGAGATGTAAGGACTTTTGTATGCATGAGCAAATTGTTTTTATTTCTGGTTGTTTTTGTTTTGTGTAAGGGGGACGATGATGTATCAAGTACAGTGTAGCCTCGCACAGTATATAGTGCTTACCTCATGCTTACCTCACGCTGTATGTGGTTTGTAGACTGTTGTTCTTTGTTTTACTAACTTGTAGTTCCATGTGCATGCCAGGCTTTCTGTAGGGCTCTGTTTGAGGAGAGTGGGAGTTGGGCAGAGCTTTCTTGGAGTTGTCAGCTATGGACATGGCTGCCATCATCTGTATTCTGCCCACAAGTTTGTGTCCTTCCTCTGCTCCCACACAGAGGGACTACCTTTTTATATGTCATACGGTAGTTCAAGCAACAATAATAAAAATATGACACATCCGATTTAAAGATTATTTCTGCTAGATATCATATGAGAATTATTGTTAATTAATAAAAACATTTCCTTTGATAGGTGGCATTTACATCTTGCCCATTTAACTACAACTAAACAATCATGCCTCGTTTTATTATATCTATGTGGCTGCAACTTTATTTTTCTTCAATTGTTCAATAATATTTGGGAAAGTTTTAGCTCTATGCCTCATTGCCCGAGTTGTACTAGTATCATTTATTTTCAGGCATTGCAATGGCAATCAATGGATATTTGTATTTTAAAAGGAACTGGCCTCATCGAAGTTAAATCTAATTATATGAGTTGAGCAAAAATGTAGCTCTTTTCTTATAAGGCAAAGTCGGACATTTAAGGTCTCATACAGAGTGCAGTTTTAAGTGTAAGATGGGGTGCAAAAATGACATCACTTAGTGTGTACTTGTCAAGTGAACTGTGCATGCAAAAAAGTGTGATTAAGGGGAAATATCGTGCAAAAACATTAGCAAGACAATATCAGAATATTACATTATTCCCAATTTCATGGTGGAAAGGATGGACTCTGTTGAAGAAACCCTGCGCAAAAGTTATTTCCCGTAGCAGGTTTTGTGTCCGTTCCTAGCACTGCACTCGGGATTAGGCTGCTTGTGATAAAAGCCAGTCGTGGTCAGTTTTTACTTGAGTAATATGATTTTATTTATCTACGATAAAATAAGAGTTTATTTTCGTGCAGTAGCAGAGCGGGTTTTATTTATCTGAATGTCCCATTTATATTACCAATATCTGCTTACGGGCATGCTGCCCAGACATGTACATTATGCCATCACTATGTCTTCCTTCATGCTTCACAGACCCTTCCTTCTCTCTGCATTGTCAGAAGTTGACGTGATTACCATGGCTACCAACCGGTGAAAACGCACGTTAATCCTCGTAAGAGCATTGGGTGTATTAACTATGAGCTAACACTTTCATTTTATTGTCAAGGTAATAAAGCTAGACGTGTCCTCACTACTCAGCCAACTACAAATTAAGTACCTTTGAAGGTGACACTTACAGAAATATGTCTTTTAAATCTATTTTTACAGGTCAGAAAAATATTATGAGCTATTCCCAAACACCGCAAACAAACAACTGCAGGCAAAATACGTCATGTACCTGTAGTGTCTAGTATTTCACGGCTGTTTTCAAAAATGAGCTGGACATTTATAAAAAAAAGGCCAGCAGCCCACTTATTCTAATCCCTCCCACACCCTTCTGCATGTGACTGAATATGTTTACCTCTGTGGAGAAATCCTACAAGATTAAACTACAAATTATAAACACAATATAATACCACAAATGTTCAAATATGGCGCATATGTAGAACGCCTGTGGAATACGTTGGGAAGGGCAGGTTTGTGTGTTATCTAGCATTTGCCTGAATGGCATTTTATTGTGACATAGTAGGTTCTGTAGTGTCTTATGAGTTAGAAATGATGGGACCTAACATAGGCCCCACAGCCCCTGTTGTGAGGGGGGCCCGAGCTCTAGGGAAGCCCATTAGCATTGTACCCTGGCCTGAGAGCTCCTGACTGAGTCCGAGGGGTGGGGCGCTGCATGTAGTTTACAGGGGGCCCATCAAGTTTCGGAACGCCAGTGTCCTGAGGGAATCCCTAGAACTGAGACATAAGCGTTAGAGTGGAATACATTGAAGGCTGAGTTAGAATGTTGAGCTGGCAGCTACACACAGATGAATAAAGACATGAACACTAAACTCCATGTGTCGTTTAGTCATTGCCGGGTAGCCCGGCTAGTGAGGACGCTACAACTTGTGACGAGTTAGGGTATAAGTAACCCTAAGATCTACAGTGCTCTGCCAGAGAGTTTGCCATCATCTAAGCAAAGTCCTCGTGCGTGGCACTTGTGTTGCAGTCAAAGTACAGAATTGACACTTAACGCATGTGTAGTCAAAGTGCAACTCCAGTCGCTGTAAAGAAGTTGAAAACAATGACAGCAGTGCAAAGACATCTAAATATCGGTGACAGAGAACCTGCTGGTCCGACCAGGTTTCCAAAGAGCAGTTATTGGTAATCAGAAGTTGCAAGATAAATTTACAATTTGAAAGTGGTGAAGACCGTCGGAACATAGCAGTAGGTGAAATTCAAAATGATCGCAGACATCTTTGGAATATGGAAACGCTGCTCTTCCAATAGAGGTAAAGGCAGAGGCCGTCACTTCCAAAGTCATCAAGCATGATTTAGAGGCCAGCACATCTCAAGGCCTTAGAGATGGAGCACATGAATCAATTCAAGATCCAACGGAGCTGGAGAGAGTTCCACCCTCAATATCAACCATTCCCAGAAATGATTACAACACTGAAACCACAACCACTGTTCGAAATTTCGCCAAAAAGAAGAATATTGGCAAAAGATGGACTGCTTGGATAGAGACATTTGATGATTTCATTGATGCACTTGAAGACAAGATGACAAAAAGACTTTAAAGCTTTTGCTGGTGTAAAAGAAATCATAAGGTAAAAGCCACGAACTGACGAAGACGTCACATATCATAAGATTAAAGGAGTGTTGAATCTCAAGTTTAGTTCAATGCCATATGTTGATTACGAATGATCTATCTTCAACCAGGAACACCAGAAAGTTGGTGAAACATTGATAAATTTGTGACTAGACTCAATACACTCATCAGACATTGTAAGCTAAAATAATTTAATGATGAAGAAGCTATGTGTCTGAGAGTTATTGACGGATGCTGGTCAAATTCATTCAGATGGTAAAGCGGAGAGTGCTGGTGGCTGCCAGTGCTGATAGACAAGCTGCTGACATGGAGGCCAGAGGTCCCCAAAACGAATCCATCATGAGTGTGAAAAGTAAGACAAAGCAAAAGACTAAAAGACACAAAGTGATGTCTTCATGTAAAAAAGAAGTTGTATTTCAGATGTGGATTTTCATTCCACACAAAGGTAAATGTCCTGCTCTTCAATAGATATGAAAAGACTGTGGAAAGGAGAACCATTTTGTGATGGTTTGCAAAGCAAAGGAAAAAGTAAGTGCCTCAGGGCGCAAAGCCAAAATGGCCGCCAGAACGTTCCAGTAGTCACGTTTGACGCACACCAACAAGGCCAAGCGACAAAATCAGTTGAGACAAATTAATACTGAATGAAGTTGATTGTCAACAAAATCACCGTCAAACATTTCTTCTGCATCAGTATCAAGTGAAAGTGCCGATGCTTACCTCAGAAAAGCGTGTGTGGTTTGTCCACTAGGTGAAGAAAAATGTCAGTCAAAGAAAGATCAACATGCCAAAGTACCAAAGTCATTCAAGCATTGCCCAATGATTACACTGAAATTAAATGGTCAGTCGGCTCAGGTAACCCTGGGAGCAGGGCGTGGTGGGAGGGGCAGGGCGTGGTGGGAGGGGCTAAGTCGACAGACTAGGTAATATTCAAATAAATAAATAATACCTATTCTGTCATCTGTGAGCTTCCCCCTGCCGCTCCCTGCCCCGCCGTGCTTACCTGAGCGGCCGCCGCTGATGGTGCATCAATAAACATTATGCCTGAGGAGAAATATAACTATCTCCATTGCCACAACTTACGTGATCAAAACCAAAGTATACACTTGGGCTGCATCGACCCCCCACCCTTAAAAAGTCACGGTTCATTTGTAGCGAGAATGAAACACAAGAAAAAGAAGGTACAAGCACACATCCATGTGTTTCCTCGCACAGCGCTAAGTGCCTGTCTACTCAGTCTCAGCACAGCCACTGATATGGGACTAATTTCCGTGAATTACAACAAGAATGCTCACCACAAAATAGTACATCAGTTCTCCTAGTTATTTCAGAGGTTTGGGAAAACTTAAAAATGTGAAGGTAAAGTTGCGTATTAATAAGGACATCTGTTGTGCGGCTCAGAGACATAGATGAATTGATTTTCATTAGCAAGAAACTGTTGAGAAAGAACTTGAAATGTTACTTAAGCATGACATTATTGAGCATTCAACTGATCCAATCGTATGGGTTTCTCCCATAGTGGTAGTGTCAAAAAAGGACAGTGAAAAAGGACAGTGAAGGAGCTATAGACATATGCGTTGACATGAGTAAGGCCAACAAGGAAATTGAACAAGGTGACATCCAGGTCCACGTATTGCTGACATAATAATGCAATAAAATGGTGCAAAGGTCTTCTCTCGCCTTGATATAGATAAAGGTTATCATCAGTTAGCACTTTTCAAACTTTTCTGCACAGGTTGCTCTGTTTCGATACAAAAGACTATGTTGCGGTGTATCATCCGCTGATGAACTGTTTCAAGATGTATCATACAGCCTGTCATAAATGCTTTCAATTACAGCTAAGACATATTGGTTTTTGGAGCTATACTAAATAATATGGTAAAGTTCTTACACAAGTGTGTCGTTTGCTTGCTGAAGCAGGTTTGACCTTAAATGCAGATGAGTATGAGTTGCACAAGACAAAGCTAAAATTATTTGGCCATATCTTTTCTGATGGGGGTAGGACAGCAGATTTGGCTAATGTACAAGCACTGTCAAATGCTGATCCCCCACAGGATGTTTCTATGGTGCTTTCATTTCTTGGCATGGCCAGTTACCTTTCCAGATACCTATAAGACTTTGCCACTAAGTGCTCCATTGAGAGACTTGACAAAAAATAATGTTTCATTTCATTGATCATATGAATGTGAGAAAAGCTTTAAAAGAATTAAACAAGCCTTTGAGAATGCCATTGAAATGGTGTACTTCAATCCTAAGCTTTGTACAGAGGATGTTGTTGAAGCTAGCCCCTTTGTGTTAGGCGCTATTCTTACACAGCAAGCAGACACTTGCATGCTCGAAGGCATATTGTGGCAGATGCAAGTAAAAGTTTGTCTCAAACAGAAAATGCTTGCTCACAATCTGAAAAGGAAATATTAGCTGTGGTATGGGCTTGTAAACATTTTCATTGCCACAAAAAGAGATATCCAAGGTCATCTTTGGTTTCCTCATCTTGATGATATGGTTCAAAAGGAATTAAAGGCCTGTCATCTATGCAACTGCCTTTCTACAAAAACTACTCACCGCACCTTGAGTATGTCGGAACTCCCAAAGCATGCATGGTAGAGAAAAGCCATTGACATTTTCGATCCACTCAACAATGGACATCACCTGCTAGCGATTAGTGACGAGGATTCACTAATTCCATTATTTGAAGATTTTTCATCTACTCTACAAGAATGAGTCATTGAAAGACTAGATGGCATCTTTGTGGCATGGGGTGTTCCAGCCATTGTGAAGCATCGAAAGAGTTGTGGTGCCTTCCAAATCCGAGTCCTCAGGGCTGTGTCGATGCTCTATGGGGGCCCACCTCTGAATCGACCCAAGTCTGGCGCATGTAGAATACACAGACTCTTGGGGCAATTGAGCGGGGGAAGGAAAGGATGGGGACTGCGGGGAGGGAGACCTGTAAAGAAAAGAAAGGCAACGTGCAACACATTCACATAGGTATCCAAAGTGTCACGGTAGGAGACCAGCCAGACGTAGATCAGGACCAGGAAATCAGGGTTCCCTACAAGGCTTTCTTGTTAGTTCCTGAGCAAAAATGAAGAAAATGAGAAAACAAAACTACTGCACAATAAAGTGCTCCACCATGGAACACATATCGGATCACGCTGGTTGCCTGTATATTGCCCCACCTGGAGCATCAGTTAAATAAGTGAACTCTGAAGTCGCCTTCTCAGAACACAAAGGTTGCGTGGTTAACGACCAAACACACTCTTTCTACAAACTCAAATTCAAAGTGAGGAGGACGGAAAAATATGGAGGTGTGTTTAATCCTCCCTTCAAGTCAATTCACACACCCACACTCACTGCGATGAGCGGACGCTCTGTTGTGTACTGCACTTCCCAAAGTACGAAAGGCACCGCACACTGCACGCTCTCCAACAACTGCTTATACTTGACTGCGTTTCTCTTTCAAAAGTACAAAAGACACTGCACACTGCACGCTCTCCAACAACTGCTTATGCGTGACTGCGTGTCTCTTTCAAAAGTACGAAAGACACTGCACACTGCACGCTCTTCAACAACTGTTTAGACGTGACTGAAAGTTAGCTCGCGGGCACTATACCCTCTCTGCAATAAAGGACCACGAGTCGGCCTTTTTCCAACAGGGAGCAGGTAACCCACGCGCCACTACGGGCGACGACTCCCCTCTGCATGTAACGGCTGGGAAGCACGTTACGGCCAACAGAGGAGATCCCAGGACTTGGGTTGTCCGAATTACGGACCAAGGCTATGAAATGACGGTTCCGAGAGTAAAGACTCCAGAACCCTCTTACTGCTACCACGGAGGCGAAGACTTTCCTCACTGCCACTGGAACAGACCACAATGGAGGAATAATCGGCAACGCCGCCCGGGGCTCAGCCGCTTTGTATCCTGCTTCTTGGTTCCGGCTCCGCCCTTGCTGGCGCACGTCGCGTCCCTCTGGGCATTCTGGGGAATGTAGTTCCTGGCCGGCAATACGCGCGTACAGCTAGCGTAACACCCGGCAAGGAAATCGTGACAGGACATTCCCCTTCCCAGAAGACGCTAGCTGTCACGTGGAGCATTCGGATGGAGTCTATAAAACCGGGCAATCAACTTGGGCGCATGAACCGCATCATTGGGTTCCCAGGAGTTTTCTTCCGGGCCATACCCTTTCCATGCGATTAGGTACCATAGTTTGCCACGAACCCTCTTAGCGTCTCGTATTCCCTGCACTACATATTCTGGCTCCCCTTTTATTAGCACAGGACCTGGCCTTTTCTGTATCTTTCCCTGTACAGGTTTCAGAAGGGAGACATGGAATACGGGATGTAGGCGCATATGTGAGGGAAGTTTGAGTTTGATTGCCACAGGATTTATGTGTTTCACAACTTGATACGGACCTATGTATTTAGGATGAAATATACTGTGTTTCTTAAACCGTATATGTTTTGTGGCCAGCCATACCCACTCCCCCTTCCTGTACCTCGGAGTAGCCCTTCTGTGCTTATCAGCTTGTTCTTTATACTTCTTTTTAGCTTGGATTAAGTTGTTTCGTGTCTGGATGAGCGTTTTCCGCATGTGCAACAACTTCTCTCGAACATCGGGAAAGCGGACTTGTGTACTAGGAAGGATCAAGGGGGAGAATCGGGGGTGAAACCCATACGTGCTTTAGAATGGAGAGTGTTTTTTGGATGAATGTATTGCACTATTGTATGCTATCTCAGCAATCCATAGCCAATTGACCCATTCGTCTGTGTTTTCCGCTACATAACATCTGAGGTATTGTTTGAGTGTTTGATTCAGACGTTCTGTTTGGCCATCCGTCTGAGGATGGAAGCTGGTGGACAGGGACGAAGATACCTGTAGCTCAGAACACCATGTTCTCCAGAACCCTGCGGTAAATTGAGCCCCTCTGTCTGAAACAATGTCTGTGGGCAGGCCGTGAAGACGTACTATGTTGATTAACAACAGCTTGGCCAATTGGCTGGCCGTGGGTGCTTGTCTGCAGGCGATGAAGTGACCCATCTTTGTCAAAAAATCGACCACTGCTATTATGGCTGTGTTGCCTTGATCTGCTGGCAATCCAACCACGAAATCCACCGAAATCCTTTCCCATGGGATCTTTGGTGTGGGCATGATTTGTAGTTGTCCTTGCATTTTCCGATGATCTACCTTCATCTGTAAGCATTTTGCGCATTCTTGCACCCAAGTTAGAACGTCGGGGCGCACCGTTGGCCACCAGAACTGTCGTAGTATTTTCTCCAGGGTTTTCATGCCTCCTAGATGACCTGCCCAGGGAAGATCGTGACACCATGAGAACGCGATCTTGCGTAATCTCTGTGTAGGAAGCAGCACTTGTCGGTTTTTTACCGGGAGCCCTTGCCTCATTCGCCATTCCGGATGGCTCTTGATCCAATCTTTCCACTTGAAGGAACATATTCCTTGACGTATTTCTTGCAAGAACTCATCAGTGCGAACAGCACATAACACCCTACTGGGTTCAATTATGGAATTTTCAGTGGGACATGTATCTGGGAGCGAGAGGTCTTGTCTCGTCAGGGCATCTGCTTTCTTGTTCTGGATCCCGGGGCGAAAGGTTACCACGAAATGATACTCAGCAAAGAAAAGCATCCACC
Source organism: Triturus cristatus (assembly GCF_964204655.1). Classification (NCBI taxonomy): domain Eukaryota; kingdom Metazoa; phylum Chordata; class Amphibia; order Caudata; family Salamandridae; genus Triturus; species Triturus cristatus. The sequence goes on along the minus strand of NC_140581.1, from coordinate 433,420,806 downwards.
TAAGTTGTCGAGGGGTTAGATGTCGAGCTGCCCGCATAAATTGCAAATTTCGATGATCGGTATACACCGTTACTTGATGACTCGCCCCCATCAGCCAATGTCTCCATTCAAGAAACGTTTCTTTAATCGCCAATAGTTCTTTCTCTGCGATGGTGTAATTCCGCTCTGCGGGATTGAACTTTCGTGACATGAATGCATACATCCGGTCTCTTCGTGTCTTTGTGACAGGACCGCGCCCAATACCACGTCCGAAACGTCGGCCTCCACTACAAACGGCAAAGACGGGTTGGCGTGTCGAAGGACTGGAGCTGTGGTGAATGCGGTTTTGAGACTTTCAAAAGCCTCTTGGGTGTCTGCCGTCCACTCGAATGGTACCTGTTTTCTGGTCAACCGGGTTAAGGGGGTTACCAAATCCGAAAACCGACGAATAAATCGACGGTAGAAATTGGCGAATCCTAAGAGACTCTGGATTTCCTTCACGGAGCTAGGACGAGGCCAGTCCAAGATGGCCTTCACCTTTCTTTCAGCCATGATCTGACCCGAGGGGGTGAGCATGACCCCTAGGAACTCTACGGTGGTGACGTGGAACTCACATTTCGTGAATTTGCAGTACAAGGGATGCACTCGAAGTGACTGTAATACCATACGAACATGATCAACGTGTTCATCATTGGTGTTGGAATAAATCAAGATGTCGTCAATATATACGACGACAAAACGATCCAGATACTCCCGCAATACTTCGTTTAGAAAGAACTGGAACGCAGCGGGGGCATTACATAACCCGAAAGGCATTACCAGGTATTCGTAAAGCCCATACCGCGTTTTAAATGCTGTCTTCCATTCATCCCCTTTCTTTATTCGGACCAAGTGGTACGCTCCACGGAGGTCCAATTTGGTGTATATCCCTGCCGTTCGTACTTGCTCCAGAAGCACCGGTATTAGGGGGAGCGGATACTGGTTTTTCACCGTGATGTCATTCAGCGCCCTGTAATCGATGCAACAGCGTAAATCTCCGTTAGCCTTCGGAATGAAAAACAGTGGGGACGCTGCAGGCGAACGTGAAGGTCGAATGAAGCCCAATGCTAAGTATTTGTCTAGGTAGGTTCGAAGATACGTCGTTTCGGGCACCGTAAGGGCATACACTCTCCCGCAGGGGACGACCGCACCGGGTATCAGGTCTATCCGACAATCATACTCCCTGTGGGGTGGTAGCTCTTCTGCCTCGGTGTCGCTGAATACATCAACAAAATCAGCGTAGCAAGTGGGCAGTTCCACCTCTTTTTCTGCCGCTGTTGCAACATGATGAATAGTAGAAAGAATTCGAGCAGGCTGAGGACCATTCGTAATACAATGGGTTTGACAGTATTCTGAGTCAAATGTCAGCGTCTTGGTGGCCCATCGGATATTCGGATCATGTTGCTGAAGCCATGGAAGACCTAATATGATCCCGTAGTGTGGTGCTTGTATGATTCCAAACGACACGATTTCTCTGTGGTAACCTTCGGATACCAATTCGCAATCCGGTGTGTTATGGGTGATGGGGCCCGAGTCTAATTCTTTACCATCCACTGCATATACTCGTTCTGGTCTTGGTTTAGGTACCAAGTGAATTCCTAATCTATGAGCCTCCCCTTTATCCATGAAACAACCCGTGGCTCCTGAGTCAATCATGACCAGTACAGGATTGCTGGTTTGATTTATTTCCAGAGTCATTGACATAAAGAAGTGGTCTGTCTTGGTAAAAACAAAGGTATCCATAGAAGGGATGGACTGACCGCTTGAGACCCTCCCTTCTTGAGTGCTCAAGCTTTGAAGTTTCCCTCCTCTTTTTCAGTGGCTAGAGCTACCACCTGTCCTTGTCGGGGTCTACTGAGCTTGGGTTTAACCGGACATTCCCTCAGAAAATGGCCCTTCTTCCCACAGTACAGACATAATCCTTGTTTCCTGCGATAGTCTCTCTCACTGACCGTTAGTGAAGCCCTTACGGTCCCTATTTCCATTGGTTCCGCCGAAGTAGTCGGTTTTTCATAGGGGAAACTCGATCACCAGTGGGTGGATGGCGATCTTTTTTCTTATGGTCTCCCCGACGTTCTCGCAGCCTGTGATCCAACCTCAGGGTGAGGTCTATGAGCGCGGAACATGTTCGGGGTTGAGGATCTATTTGCGCCAACACATCCTTTAGGTCGTCCGAGAGGCCTTGATAAAATATCGCCGACTGTTTTGCTTCTGGCCAATCGGTTTCGGCGACTAAACGACGAAAGCTGTTTAAATAACTGATCAGTTCGGAAGACCCCTGTCGTAGTCCCAACAAATCTCTATCCGCCGAGAATGTTTCGGCTCTTCTATCAAATGTCTTTTCAAAACACTCGCTGAACTCATCCCAATCATACAACTTCGGGTCATCTCTTCTTACTATGGGGACCGCCCACTGAGCTGCTTCTCCCCCTAGGTAGGAGATTAGAAATGCCATCCGAGCTTGGTTTGTAAGAAACATCTTTGGTTTGCATGAGAAATGTAGAAGCACCTGAGTGAGGAATACTTGAACTTTCTTTATATCCCCATAGAATCTCTCAGGGGTCGCTAAGGGAATTTGTGCCGGCATTTCAACTACCACCGACTGTGGGTGCGAAGTACCCCCTGCATCAAATGGGTTCTTTTGCATTCTGTCTAGTCTGGCGTGGAGTGCTGCGGTGTCCTGCCGTGATGTGACTAATTCTGCTTGGACCTGCGCTAAGGCGGCCACTACATCTTCTAATGTGGCCATCCCTACTTTCAACACAACCGGGAGGAGACTAATTCGTGGGCCGATTATTCTGTCGTGCCTTCCAAATCCGAGTCCTCAGGGCTGTGTCGATGCTCTATGGGGGCCCACCTCTGAATCGACCCAAGTCTGGCGCATGTAGAATACACAGACTCTTGGGGCAATTGAGCGGGGGAAGGAAAGGATGGGGACTGCGGGGAGGGAGACCTGTAAAGAAAAGAAAGGCAACGTGCAACACATTCACATAGGTATCCAAAGTGTCACGGTAGGAGACCAGCCAGACGTAGATCAGGACCAGGAAATCAGGGTTCCCTACAAGGCTTTCTTGTTAGTTCCTGAGCAAAAATGAAGAAAATGAGAAAACAAAACTACTGCACAATAAAGTGCTCCACCATGGAACACATATCGGATCACGCTGGTTGCCTGTATATTGCCCCACCTGGAGCATCAGTTAAATAAGTGAACTCTGAGGTCGCCTCCTCAGAACACAAAGGTTGCGTGGTTAACGACCACACACACTCTTTCTACAAACTCAAATTCAAAGTGAGGAGGACGGAAAAATATGGAGGTGTGTTTAATCCTCCCTTCAAGTCAATTCACACACCCACACTCACTGCGATGAGCGGACGCTCTGTTGTGTACTGCACTTCCCAAAGTACGAAAGGCACCGCACACTGCACGCTCTCCAACAACTGCTTATACTTGACTGCGTGTCTCTTTCAAAAGTACGAAAGACACTGCACACTGCACGCTCTCCAACAACTGCTTATGCGTGACTGCGTGTCTTTTTCAAAAGTACGAAAGACACTGCACACTGCACGCTCTTCAACAACTGTTTAGACGTGACTGAAAGTTAGCTCGCGGGCACTATACCCTCCCTGCAATAAAGGACCACGAGTCGGCCTTTTTCCAACAGGGAGCAGGTAACCCACGCGCCACTACGGGCGACGACTCCCCTCTGCATGTAACGGCTGGGAAGCACGTTACGGCCAACAGAGGAGATCCCAGGACTTGGGTTGTCCGAATTACGGGCCAAGGCTATGAAATGACGGTTCCGAGAGTAAAGACTCCAGAACCCTCTTACCGCTACCACGGAGGCGAAGACTTTCCTCACTGCCACTGGAACAGACCACAATGGAGGAATAATCGGCAACGCCGCCCGGGGCTCAGCCGCTTTGTATCCTGCTTCTTGGTTCCGGCTCCGCCCTTGCTGGCGCACGTCGCGTCCCTCTGGGCATTCTGGGGAATGTAGTTCCTGGCCGGCAATACGCGCGTACAGCTAGCGTAACACCCGGCCAGGAAATCGTGACAAGAGTACACCTTTGTGGCCGCAGGCCAATGAACTTGTTGAGCGGTTTAGGAGTACCCTAAAGGAAGTAGTACAGCTTGCTAATCTTGAGAAGCTCGATCTGAAAACGGTGTTGATTTCTACCTTGAGAGCTGAACGCTCGACACCTCACACGACCACTGGTGAAAGTATTGCAACATTGATGTTCAAGAGAGCAATGAACATCAAGTTGCCTCAATGGACCAATCAGAGAAAGAGAGATGAGAAAGAATCTCTTGAGAACAATTTAGTGGCCGATTACAAGGTAGCCGTAAAAGGCTCCGACCCTTGATCGGAGCCTTTACAGCCGCATCATAATGGGCCGGTCGGTATACTTTATGACCGCCTCTTTATGATGGACCTATTGGTCATTCCGGCTGGCTTCCGATCGGCTCAGAGAGCCCATCGGCCAGTCAGACTCTGGCCTGTAATCTCAAGGGTGGATCTTCTGTCCTTGAGATTACAATGTCGGGTTTCGGCAGCCTTTCAGTACCTGCCTCTCCAACACAGAAAGGCTATCAGAAATCGACTTTGGGGCCCCCAGCAGGGCCCCATTGGGTGCACAGCCTCTGGTTGGAGGCCAAAGGGGCACCTATGGTGCCCCCCTGTTGAGCCCTGCAACCCGTGGCAGGCACATTGCAGGGATGAACTGCACCTCCCATTTTACTATGGGAGCATGCATTACGGCTGGTTTACGGTAACCCTAGGCGCAGTGGGCATAGCGGGGCTATGCGAAGGTCCATGGAGTTGCAAACATAATCCGTGGAACTCCGTGGAGCTCCACTACGCCACCCGCCTCCACCCCCCTATTAAGAAGTAAGTTAACAGCAATTAAAAGAAACTTAAAACCACTTACCTCTTTACTGCGGCGTCCCCGAGCTGCCCTCCTCCTCTTCCTTGCCGTACTGGTAATGCTTAAGAAAACTACTCTTTCGCGCATGCACATATATGCGCATTTCTTGCAAGAAATGCACATGCGCGCGCACATGCGCAGTTTTCTTAAGCATTACCGGTACGGCGGGGAAGAGGAGGACGGCAGCCCGGGGATGCCGCAGTAAAGAGGTAAGTGGTTTTAAGTTTATTTTTAATTACTGTTAACTTACTTCTTAATGGAGGGAGGTGGGGGCTGGCCAACTCCGATCTGCTGCAAAGAGTGCGGAGATTTTCCCTCTCCGCGTTCTCTGCAGAACGTGGAGAAGGCAAATCTCCGCACACACCGTGGGCGGAGCGGAGGTCTCCGCCCAGGGTTAGTTTACAGCCGGAATGCATGATCCCATAGTAAAATGAAGGAATGTGGCCGAATCCTAACAGGGCGGTCGGGACCGCTGACCGGGTGTCGGTTGATCCCATTACCGATCGTGCAGAAGTGATTCCGCCTGATATCATAATGACTCCCTTGGTGAACAAACAAAAGATGAAAACATATGCTGACCAAGGACGACGTACGGAGAACATTTTCTTTAGGAAAAGAGATCGAGTGCTCGCAAGACAGATGCAGAGAAGAAAATCTGATGGTCCATTCGATGCAGAACCTTTTCAAGTGGTGTCTACCATGGGACAAATGGTGACTGCCCAGGGCCCTGGAAAGCCTATCAGCAGAGACTCTTCTCACGTTAGGCCTTTAATTAATCGTTCATCAGATCTAATTGTAGAAGGTGAAACTGGGTCTGAACAATCAGGGACTGCTGTTGCCTCTACACTGCTGACACAGATCCTGGACATTGGTGATGACAGTTCCCATTTTCCGAGAACAAGATCAGGTTGAACAATTAAAGTGCCAAAAAGATTGATTGAAGAGATTTGATTCTATATGTATATCTATCTATATAGTTTGTAAAAAGTTGAATTTTTTATTTAACAAAGGGGAAGATGTAGGGTGTGTCTTGCGGGTTAGTAATGATAGAACCCTTTTGGCTACTGAGGTACTCCGTAGAACTGTGGCGTAAGTGTTAGTGTGCAAAGGCATGGAAGGTTAGTTTGGAATGTTGAGTTGGCAGTTACACACAGACAAATAAAGACGTGAAAAACTAGGTTCAGTGTGTGGCATAGTCGTTGGCAAGTACCCTGGCTGGGGAGGACATTAAAGGTTCTAGGCTCTATGTTCTAGAGTGAGAGAGGCAGAGATGAGACTAGCTGTTGGAGGTTGGAGTCCATCTATATGCTATAAACTGATTTCACTTTTACTTCACTTACATCCTTACTGTTATTTGGAGACGGCTACTACAATTTGGTGATGATCAAAGAAGCCTGGTCCTAGGACTTCAACTCCCGTACTTATATTTTTGTGGAAGTTACTTCAGATTCTTAATGCTAAATTTTAAAGTTGAAGTGGATGCCTCTCTTTTATTGACCCTTCTGGATGGTTATCTACTAAAGCAGTAACTATTATAGCTGCGGGCATTAACAACACCTTGGCAATAACCTTAAATAAAGCTTTTCTTGTACTATTGATATTTTGATGATGCACCTCTATGATAACATAATGCTTTCAGGTATGGGCGTTATGCTGGCTGTGTGTATTTAAGGCCATATTCGTATTTCCTGAGCTTACTGTTTGACCTGACTTTGTTTAAAACTCTCGCTTTTGCTCAGCCAAGCTTTTTTCCCAGATTCGCTCCCCCCAAGGCAGGTCTCGCGACTCTGCCACGGTCACCCCTCTTGTCTGGTTGCCTCCGTGGTATTAGAGACTGCACTGCCAGTATCTTTTTCCTAATTAGCCTTAAACTTGCTTTTGCTTTCCCTGTGTTGCTTTTCATTTGGCTTTGTGCCGTTTAGGAGCCACTCGCTCCTTACTGTCTGTTCCCATCCTGCCTTTCGATCTCTCCCCACCCAGCGCGCCGGTCTTAGGACCTAACTTAATGAAGGCCAAAATGCAGCAGCATTGTTGACACTCCAAAGTCAAACCCGCCTTCCCTCATCCGCGCCTGGACGGTGCCCAGGCTCAGGAACCCTCTTCCTCAATTTATTCTCCCCTTTTCTCTTACCCCTACCTCTGCTGTATTTCTCTTTTCCTGCCTCCCTCTCACTGTGTGGCATTGTTAAATCCCATTTTAGGCAGCTCCTTCTGCAAGCATGTTAAATATACAAACTCTACCAACCTCAATTAAATAATCTAAAGATCCTATTCCTTAATGTAAAGGGTCTAAATCATCCAGCCAAAAGATTCTTGATTATTGCCATAAACTGAAAGTTGACATAATTCTTCTACAGGAGACAAAAGTCAGTCTGAAAGTAGCCATCTTGTTACGTAAAGGCTGGGTGAGTGATTTGGCATGTGCGTCAGTCAATAAGAAGAAAAATGGTCTCATTACACTTATCTCAAAATCTTCTGGCCTACATATTGTTACATCTGAATTGGAGAACAATGAGTTCTGGACTTAACTCAACAAAAAGATTTCTTTCATCCCACCCAATTCAAGTCTAATTCTAGGTGGAGATGTTAATCTACTGTGCGATGGATTTCTTGACAGAAACGCCAAATGCACTTTTAGACCTAACACATCACAAACAAATGTTAAGCTCGTGCAACACACATTGACTGAAAGATACCTGGCCAGTGGTTAACCCTTCTGGAAAGGACTTTAAGTTATTTTCCCACCCCCTCATTCTCAAAAATGTATTACATTCTAGTTGATGAATGCCACATTTTGAACACCTCTAATCCCACTATCGCACTACTTCTCATTTCTTGTCACCCCTGTATAACACTTTCATATGAATTCATGCATTCTGTTGCTAAATCAAAAATATGGTGAATGAACAGCCTTCTCACTGAAGACCTCAGACTCTGAAAAACAATAAAACAAGGTATCGTAATTTACATTGATCATAACATTAATATCGGCCTAAAACCTCAAATCATTTGGGATTCCTTAAAAGCCAGGATTCAAGCTGAAACGTATGTCAAGAATACCAAAGAAGATAACTTTAAACTTGGAAAGCTAGAATCTGATATAATGGAGCTAGAAAATACTTCAAAATTAATGGGTGGCCTCAAACTCTCAGACTACTGCAGATATCAAACTGTTTATTTAGTCAAACAGGAAATATACTGGAGCAACCCCCCTCATTTCCTGCCAACATGGCTACCAAATGAGCAAAAACATATTCACCTTTTTAACCTTAGGTCCAAAAATCACAACCATATTATCTCTGGTACTGTCCAAGCACTACAGAAGATGGCAACAAGATGTCTGTCAGATTGAAACACTCCTAACTGGCTTCACTATGGTACAATGATAAAATCAAAGCAGATGGTAATACTACTTACTACAAAGACTGGGCAGAGAAAGAGATTCTCAGTATTCAAGATTTGGGCTTACCTTCAAAGCGTATCCCTTTTTCTTTCAATAAACAAATTCAATTAAGAAGTGGGCAAGTGGCAACCACAGTTTCCTCTTTAATCTCTTGCGTCAAACCTGAAACTACTTCTCTAGGAAAATGAATTTGGTGATCTCAAGTATATGTTAATACACTGTGAGTTCTCTGACAAAATCTGAAAAGAAGTCAGTACAACCAACTCACAAATCTTAAACAAAGAATGGTCACCTGACCTCGCTACTGTTGCCCTAGGGGTTTCCCATCTGAAATCACCCACACCCTTGGTGAAAAAAGGCCTCCTTTTATTAGACATACATGTAACGATTGGTCTTAAATCTATACTTTTGGAGTGGAAAGACCTTAATCAACTCTCCGTTCACTCATGATGGGCTTAGACACAAATTATTAGCAGTGCCAAAAATATACCTATGTATTAGCATATCAGAAAACAATATTGATCTCTTTGAATTGCAATTCATTAATGAAGAAGGTTAAGGCTCATCTTAAGAGGTGGACGTACTACACTTTGTACAGCTGGTAAAGTTTCAATAGTAAAAATTTGTATATTTCCCCTCTTTTTGTTTTATTTTTCAATTTTAGCATGGATTCTATGTTCTTTGTTTTTCTTAGGATTGAGTCAGAAATTACATTTTTCACAAGAAGATCAAGATTTGGCTCTACAGACAGAAAACTATTTATTTTCCTGTCTGTATTTATTTTTAAATACAGAAAAATACGAAAAATAGGTCTTGTTTGGATGATTTTTTCTATAGTCAATCATGACTGCCAGGTCAGTAGGAGTACAGATTTAGAGGTAGAGGAGATGAAAAATGACAATAGATTTCCTAATTGAGTGCAGATCTACATTTATTGATGCTATTCTACAATGCAAGTGTTTTCAGATAACGCTATTGCACTTTCTACTGCTGAAATCTTTTGGACATTCAAATGCGAGTATACATTTATCAGTCAAATAAATGTGGAAAAATACCCATTGCAGCTTCAATTATATAGAAAACATAAAGTAAAAATGGATAAATACAGAAACAATGAGCAAAAAATAAATATGGATAAATACAGACGAAAATGTTGAAAAAATAAATACCTAAAACCGGGAGCCCTATTCATAATGCTAAATTAGTTCGCTATTGAACCATTTCAATCTTTCACACTTTCTAACAACAATTGCTTAGGCAATTTCAATTCCTCAGTATCCATGGTAAGTAGGCCTGGGCAGTAAACTTTGCTCCGTTTGCAGAGTTTTCTGCACTCCGCACTCTGCGGAGCTCACGGAGTGCAGAAAACTGCTTTGCGATGTGCAGCGGAGTTTTTCCCCCACTTGCGATCGCGAACGGTAAGTTTGCGATCGCGAACAGTAAGTTTGCGAGCGCGAGCTGCCGCTTGGGTAGAATTTGTACCCGAGCAGCAGAAATACCAGCACAAACTGTAGTTCGCACTGCACTCCGCCACTCGCGGAACTTCGCTGAGTTCCACGTAGCAAAACTCCCCATACTACGACCAGGCCTGATGGTAAGTCAAAATTGATAGAACTTAATTGAAAATAATTTTAAGCCCAATGGAAATAGGCGGGATAAAATTGACTTTGGTAAAATTGGGACTTGGATAATATAGAGTAGATGGATATCATAGGAAACATGTAGGCAAAAATCCCTAGATATGCCAGATGGTTTCAGTTCTCATATCAGCAGATTAGCAGCACACTCCCTGACCTCCTTTTGGACAGTTTTGGAAACTTGAGGACTTTACAAACATTTTGAGAAAAATCTTTCTTTGAGAGATCTTGCCCATGGGCAAATTATATTAGAAATTCCCAAATGAACGCTAACACCTGGTAAACAAGATTCTAGATGACTGAAAATGAGTTGGCTTGTAGGTCAATATGGGCTGTTGGCAAGAAGTTAGCAGATTCAATTCCATAGCATTAAGGGCTACATTTTAGGAGCATGCAGCTTTTCTTATCATGGATGGTGTGCTATATCCCAGCTTTCATTCACAAATGAAATCCAAAGATAACTAGAAAAATGTCCCAGATATTAAGGTTTTGTGTCCTCACATAGTTTTTGGCAAGCAGTAGCTTGTCGTATGATCCAGTGTCTTGGAAGAGAGGTGATCTCAGATACACTGGAAGCATTAGTGGGGAGTTCTATACATCCGAGGGTAACTCCCCTTAAGAGACGTAAGTGGTGGTTTATTGCAATGTTGGTGGCTATATCTGTAATAACAGGATTTTGGAACACTAAAGGGCCTCTGGGTGTTGAACTTTTGATAAAAACATTGAGAAACTTTATCTTCTGGAGAAATTGTAATGCTGAAGAAGTGGGGCACAACATAAGTTTGAACAAATGTATAATGAAATATTTTACTGGATAAGCACTTTGGCACAGCAAAAGTATGGACTTCTGGACTGTCTACAGCATATGCATGATTTAAAAATTATGAAATAGGTAACTGTATAGTTGAATAACTATTTAAAAAATCCGTTTGTATAATGACGCTATAAAGTTGTGTAATATCTTTCCAAAAAAAGTATTATGAAGTTTTAGGGCCTTATTTTAAGAGAACATCGGTGTTGTCTGTGTGCAATTAGATTTATTACAAATAATTTTCAAATGTTTATGATAATAATGCTCCATCTCATCTTTTTTAGGGACTATGACTACTGGCTTAGGTGTTTTAGGTCTCGTCTTTGAGACAGCTCCAGCTTACTAGCCAGACAAATGCTTTTTTTTAAAAAGCATAGTATACACACTAAGATGGAATTTTGGTCAGCTGGCTACATTCATTGGTCTGTTAAATTGTCATTCACATTTTGCTTCCCCACCACAGCACATAGCATGGGGCAATGGGTCATCCAACTTAACCCATTGACACACCGCATAGCCATTTAACTTTCATGACAAACCGGAAAGAAATTGTGCTTTTTTTTTGCAGTATATATTGTTTTATGTTAACTCAAAATACTGGTTATTTTGCCTGCACTTCGGACGTCCAGTTAGACAATGATTTGCTTTCCATCTCTTTTTTTATTTGTGGTATGTGTTTTTTAGTGGCATTGTAATGCAATGTCTGCAATTTGAGTGCTTGGTTAGGTGGTGAGTTAATCTTATTTCCTTCACAAACAATACAATAATGACACAACTAAATAGCATTTCAGATAAAAAATAATAGATAGTAAAACTGCTTCATTAATAAATGTTTTTAATTTTAAAATTAAAGCAAGAATATGACAGCCACGTCTAGGTGGTGGTATCTATTTTACTTTTCCTTTTTGTAGCATAGCTTTGAAATAAAAAAAATAGCAACTATTTCACTACCTTTCAAGGCCAGACCGATAGCTTGGCCAATGCTTGTTTGCATTTTGGAACCACCCTGGCTAGGAAAGATTATTGCTATTTCTCAATTATTTTCCAGGCGACTGTGTTAACTATTTTCTTATATTCTGCTTTCTGGGCCAGTCTTTCTTGGAACAATTATTGTTATCTTCTAACGTTTTACTAAGGCAATTGCAATTAATTACTCATTTGTTTTCTGTATTCAAGGGCGCGTCAGTAAGGAATATTCATTAGCATTTTGTCATTTAATTCGTTAATTAAAACAGCGCCAATTGCTTTTGACATGTAATGCCTTTTTAATGAACTATGATGGATTTGTGTTGTCTGTAATGGTTTGGTAACCAACAATTACTACTAAAGAAAGAACTGCGCTCATCAATGGTTATTAAAAGAAGTAACAACCCCAATTCAGATGCCAAGTGAACAAATTGTACTGATAAAGTATTCGGACTGGTCACATCTGCACTAAGGTATTCCTTATTAGACACTGAGCCACAAAACTTGCCACTGTAGTGACTTGCACAAAATGAATAACTTTTATCCTCACAAAAACCGATTTCGGATAAAGGTTTTAAAAGGTTCAGTGCAGTTTGAATGATTTTCAACACACCCTGTGCCGCAAAAATGTGAAAACATGAGGATTTAAAAGAGCGAAGTAAGATTTCAACACGGCTTGAGAATTTCATCTGTGCTCGTTTGTGTCAAATAGACTTACTACAAGGTAGTGTTTGTAACTGGACAGTTACTGCTGAAATTTGCTTTTCATGCTCTGAAAGTGATAGAACAGTCTTTGACAGACGATGACAGTTTCAGTAATACTTTAAGATTAGTTGTCAGTCTCCAAACCATTGTGCTGGCTGCTGGTTGATGAAGAAGGACAGTAAGTGTATGTCGTGGGATGAGGGACCGCTGAAGTATCTCTGATAGACAGTGGTCCAAGTGCACTAAAAAAAGAATGGCAACTGTGATGCTGCATGCAATGGGGCGGGGTCAGTGAGCGTGGGGACGGAGTCGAAGATGTGGCTAAAAAACCCAAAATATTCTGTAAATTTTGTTGGTCTTTCACCAACACCGCACAGCTTAAATGAAAAAAAAAAATAAAAAAAAGATGTTATTCAGTGGGAAATGCACTATAGTACATTGTGAGCCACATAATTAAATCTTGGTTGGTGCAGTGGAGAATAGTGACATGTGCTACGAGGTCACAGCCTGTGGCAGAAAGCACTGTAAATATGCAAGTCAATATTTTAATCTTGCATTACACACAGTAGAAAATAGACCACCACGAAATGTGCAAAAAGGTTTAAGATAAAACGGTGCTTCCAAAATATAGATTTTAGTAATACCCCGACTGTACGTAATGCAATTTTGAGGTATTATCCTGCACAGCGAAATCTATTGTTTTTAATCTACACTTAATATGGATTTACATCCTGCCTTCTCTCTTTCCTGGCTTCTCATTGGTTCCTGTGAGTGTCACTTACTTTTCCTCTATTTCTATTGGCTGTAGCATAGTTTCCTGCATTTACCAATGTTTGTTCGTCATCTGCTTCTCTTATTGGTTTCTGTTACTGTTAACATCCACTTTGGTGGAACTATATTTTCATAAAGTTTTGCCTTTTACTCTTGCAGCATATTTTATATAACAATTTATCACCCGGAGAGATTAAGTGATTTGCATAAAATCACAGGATGGTGCGCGGCGCTGCTAAGACTTAAACCGGGATCCCCAGATCTCGAGTCAGCAGCTCTAGCCACTGTGTTACATCCTCTCCACTCCTGTGTTATCTGTCAGGGAGCTCTTTCCTTTTCCCGGACGATTGATGAAAACAGCTCTTTGTTCATTACATAGGCGAAACTGATGCATTACCAATGCTTGTTTACATAGATGTCCCTGCAACACCTTGTGTGGGGTAGTAAGTGCCATAAAAATACAATTACAATTAAAAGCATGCACTTTACAGCTCAGTTGTTAACTCTTTGCACTACCACTCAATAAGTCTTTGCTATCACAAAGCTTTTTTTTTTTAAGTTTCAAGTTTATTAAAGGAAAAGTTGAAGCAAAAACATATGAGAAAAAACATTATATAAGTGAAAAACAATCTTAGAGAAGCATAAAATCAAAACAATTAAAAACTTATTTCTAATAATCGGAAAGGGAAATAGAGGGGAGGGAGGGAGAAATCAATATACCTATTACAATAATTCTTTATAACAGTAAGAAAAAAGACAATATCTAAAATCTTAATCTCTTATTCAAATACAAAGACATTAATAACAACATTATAATCATAAATTAGTAGTAGTACTAATATTATATCGAAATAACCTAGGTGAAAAGACAACAGGTAGTTCATGGAGGTTTTCTGACTTCATCAGGAAGATTAGCGGAGGATAAGGCTATATCAGTTAAATACGTGGATAGAGGGAGCCAAAAGAGATCTCTTTTAATGGATAAGGATATGGGAGTGACATTGCTTGTATCCAGTCTATGGTGAAAACAAACAGCATTCCACCATGCTTTGAAAGTAACTTTGTCAGCTTGTTTCCAGTTAGAAGTTATTAAATGGAGGGCTATTGCTAATAATAAGTCAATTAAAGAGGGGCTAATGGAAGAATGTGTCCAGGATGGTGATAAGGAACCTAAAAATACATTAGTGAGAGAGAAAGAAACGTGGGTTTTGAAAATTCTATTGATGTGGGACCAGACTAATAGCCAAAAACGGGAGAGGGAGGGGCAATCAAAACGCATGTGTTTTAAATCAGCTGGGACACAAGAGCAGGACCAACAGGCTGAAGAAGATTCTGCAGAGAAAGAAGCTAACTTCGCTGGGGTAAATAAAAGGCGTTTGTAGATAAAATAAAGAGTCTGAGAAGTATTAGCTGCTCTCGATGTCTTATGAATCTTGAGCCATAATCCATCCCAAAATGGTATAGACCAAGATTCTGTTAGATCCTTTTCCCAAGCCAATTCAGCCTTCCCCTTGGCCCTGTCTGAGGAAAAGAATACATTTTTATATAAAGAAGAAGCAGAGGGGTTAGTAGACATTAAAGGAAAAAGAATGGAGCATCTTGTAGGGATGACTGGAACAGGGGATAAAGAAAGAAGGTATTGTGTGAGAGAAGGAAGGAGTGAGGCATATTGAGTTTTACAGGACGAAGGAAAGGAAAATTTTGATTGAAGAATTGAGAAGGATAAAGGAGTGTTATCATGTACCAACTGCGAAATCCAAATTACTCCCCGTAGTCTCCAAGTTTTCCAATAAAAAGTGCGGACTCTAATACGCAATAAGTGATTATGCCAAATGGGTTGTTGATCCAACGAGGAAAAAGAGGGGTACGAAGATGGAAGAAGAGGAGCTAGTATTTTACGCGTGTGGGAAATAACTTGGGAACGAAAAGAAGAAATATTATTAGTAAAAGCGAGAGACTCTTTAAATTGGAAAAGGGCTATAAAGTGTTGTTCTATGTCCAACCAAAGAGGAGGATGAACGCATTGATCAGAAGAGACCCAGCGAGAGGATTGTTTTAGAGAAAAAGCATAATGATAAGATTTAAAATCAGGAAATTTGAGACCTCCAGAATTCTTGTCAGCCTTGAGAGCGCTTAGAGCTAGTCGAGGAGATTTGTTTTTCCATAGGAATTTATTCAGCAAAGAGTCAATTTAAAAAAAAAAAGAAATTAGGAATATGCACTGGGATCATAGACAGAAGATAGAGAATTAACGGCGAGAGCATCATCTTGATGGAATCCAGCCGTCCCCACCAGGAGAGAAAAAGCAGGTGCCATCGATCAATAGACTCAGATAAAGTTTTAATAATATTATCAAAATTGCCCTTTAAAGTTTCTGGGATAGTCGGAGAGAACCATAAACCTAAGTACTTTATTTTAGAGGTCTTCCAAGAGAAACCAGTGGAAATAAAATCTTGTTTTAAACAAAAATATTTAAGGGGAGAACCTCACATTTATCTGAATTAAGACGATAGCCAGATAAATGAGAAAAGGTATCAACTTGGGATAGA
Source organism: Triturus cristatus (assembly GCF_964204655.1). Lineage (NCBI taxonomy): Eukaryota > Metazoa > Chordata > Amphibia > Caudata > Salamandridae > Triturus > Triturus cristatus. The sequence goes on along the minus strand of NC_140581.1, from coordinate 433,405,020 downwards.
AATGCTGGAAGAGAAGTAGATGGATTTGAGCAATATAGGAGGATATCATCAGCATAAACGGACATTTTAACGTGAGCAGTGTCCAACATAAAACCGGTAATACTAGTATCTAATCTAATTTTTGTTAAAAAGGGTTCCAATGCTATGATAAATAACAGAGGGGACAAAGGACAACCTTGACGAACCCCTCTATAGAGAGAAAAATACTCAGAAGTGTTCCCATTGACAAAAATAGAAGCTTTAGGGCCAGAATAGAGTAAAGAAATAAGAGAAATCAGTTTAACAGGGAAACCAATCCATTTTTGTGCTTGAAACATAAAATCCCAACCAATTCTGTCAAAAGCTTTCTCAGCATCAAGTGCTATCGCGGCAATAGGGTAATCGAGAGAGGAAGCCGTAATTAAAATGTTAAAGAAAACTCTGGAGTTATCTGAGGACAAACGACCCTTAACAAAACCTGATTGTTCTGGACCGATAAGGTTAGGTAAAACGGGATCAATACGGAGGGCAAGAATCTTTGCGAAAATCTTATAGTCCAAATTAACTAGGGAGATCGGTCGGTAGTTTTTGCAAAAAGCGGGTCTTTGTTTTCTTTGGGAATTAAGCAGATCACAGCTTCCTGAAAGGTTCCTGATGAGGATCCGTCATTAACAAAAAACTTATAAAGCAACAAGAGTTGGGGAAGTAGTAAAGACGCAAAATGGGCATAAAACTCAATAGTGAAACCATCAGGGCCAGGTGCTTTTCCTCTTTTCAATACTGAAACGGCATGTGTAATTTCAGAGAGAGTGATGTCAGCTTCTAATGAAGAAAAATCCGTATTATAGGAGGGTGGAGAATTTATTGATTGAAAAAAAGAAGAGAGGGCGGCTGAAGTTGGTTGTTGCTCAGGCGTGTAGAGATTTTTGTAAAATGAGACAAATCCATTCAGGATATCATTATCTTTAAATAATGAGTCACCTACATTATTACGGATGGAATCTATTTTAGTCCTTTCGCGGTGGATCTTTAAATAATTAGCAAGTAACTTTCCCATTATATTTTGGCCTCCATAGTAACGGGCACTACTTTTTAAGAGATAGGAGGAGGCAGCTTCTGTGGATGATTTATTGAAAGAAATTTTTGCCTCAATAAGATTTTTTAGCGAAATTTCAGAATTGGAGCGATAATAAGAATATTCAAGTTGTTTAATCTTTGCTAATAACTGAGCATTTTTGGCTTCAAAGAACTTTTTTTTCCGTGAAACAAACTTTATGATAAAACCTCTAGCTGCAGCTTTAAAAGAGTCCCAAATCATTACTGGAGAAGAGTCTGGGGTGGAATTAAGAGTAAAAAATTCAGAAGCAAAGGAGATGAATTGGCTTGTGAAGTTAGGATCCGCTAATAATGCGTTATTAAAACGCCACCTACCAGCATGAGGGGAAAAGGGTATCAGATCAAAATCCACAAAAACTGGAGCATGATCTGATATCAAAATAGAACCAATTTCAGCATGAGAAACAAGTTGGGATAGGGGTTTACTGAGGAAAAGATAGTCAATTCGGGATTGTGAATGATGAGAGGGGGAATAGAAACTAAATTCCCGGGTATCCGGATTACAAAGTCTCCAGATGTCAATTAGAGCTTTACGACGTATGGCAGCAGTAAATTGTGTATGCATCTTAGTGTTGGCAAATTTTACAGAGGAATGTCTATCTAAAATAGGGTCAAAAACCTGATTACAATCACCTCCAAAAATAACATAGTCGTCATCAAACATAAGAAGTTTATCAGAAACTTGAGTCCAAAACTTATTATCAATATGTACAGGTGCATAAACATTAAAGAGAACTAGAGGTATTTGATCAATAAGCAGTTTAAAAATTACCCAACAACCTTCCAAGTCAGTATCCTGATGAACAACTGAAAACCGATGCTTTTTATGGCATAGAATAGATGTCCCATTCCTCCTTCCTAAACTTGGGGAAGAAAAAACATGACCCACCCAACTTCTTTCCAATTTAAGAGCTTCAACATCTAACAGGTGAGTTTCTTGAATTAAAGCAATATCAGTATGCAATCTAGATAGATGAGTTAATACACGTTGCCTTTTAATAGGATTGTTAACTCCTTCAACGTTCCAAGTTACAACTCTAAAGGAAATTCTTTAAAAAGAACATGCACAAATATTATAAAAGCAATGGCAAAATAAAACTTATTGTTGAAAGAAAGAAATAAAGCAATTAATGAGAGAATAAAAAAGAGAAATGAGATTAAGAAAGGAGAGAAAGTCAATTTGAAGAAAGTAGTTTCAAAAAGAAAAGGTAGGAAAGAAGAAAGACAAAGGGAAAAGGGCAGGGAAAAACAGAGAGAAGAGGAGAAGACAAAAGACAGTACATAGAAATAATACAAAACAAACCATTGACAATGAAAAAGAAAATCAAAGAGACATACCACATAAAAACGTTGAGAATGGGGTGGATGGAACCACATGAGGAAGGTAGCACACCAGACCGAGTCCTCCACGAAGACGCAGCAGAGAGGGGCAATCCCCAGGCACAAACAAAGAGGAGAAATTCAAAAAGGCATGAAACTGCATCTGAAAATATCAAACGAATAATAAAAATGATGAATCAAGCACATAACATGACAAAACACAGAAAACATTTGGGATGAGAGTCAGAGATAAAACAGTGACCAACAGTGTTTACGCCACAAAAGAAAAAACAATTAAACTCGAGGTGTGTCCGTTGAATCAGCTCTACAAGTGTCTAGAAATCGTTGAAGAAGCGCTGGATCCTCATAGGACAATGTTTTATTATTATAAGTCACTTTGAAAAGGCATGGATGGAATAAGCCATAACGAGCATTCAAAGATCTGAGAGCAGGCCTCATCTCCAGAAACTTCTTCCGACGATCCGCAGTAACCTTGGCGTAATCCTGTGCAAAAAAAAGGGTTGAACCATTCCATGTGATCTTCCCTTTCTGTTTAGCTGCTTGAAGAACTTTAAGGAGATCCGTGTATTCCAGAAAGTACACAATTATCCCTCTAGGTTTTAAGGAAGAGGAAGAAGTAACAAATGAACGGGAGATATGACCTAGGCGATGGGCTCGCTGAATATTCAAAGCTGGAGAAGTTGGAAGTCCAAGAAGAGTGGGTAGAAAAGATTGAAAAAAGGTTATAGGGCTCGACCCTTCAAGATTTTCCGCCAGACCGTAAATACGCAGGTTATTGCGTCTGTTGCGATTTTCCACATTTTCCACTTGTAGTTTAAGGTTCTGTATCTCTCTATGTAGACAGGGGACTTGGTCAGTAATTACCTGAACAGAAGCGACTTTCTTTTCTAATTCGTCAACTTGTTGTACAGGATGGGACCAATTGTCCTCCAGGCTCTGAGGACGTAAATTCGTCTCAGCCATATAAGGTTTAAGAGAGCGGATTTCATCAAGTAGAAGTTCCATGGAAATAGTGGAAGAGGAAGTAGTGGGCGAAGGAGGGTTAGTTTTCACTCTTTTACCTGGCGTAGAGGCAGATGTGGCAGGAATTTTGGAAACAGTTTTGTTGCCTGAGCGTGAATTTTGTGAGGAAGAGCCCTTTGTCGTAGAAGTATCCATTGTTGTGTCTTCCATATTATCTGATAGGGCACTAAAAGGGTTAACGTCTTCCTGAGACCCATTGTTTGAATTTATTTGATGCAGGCCACTCCGAGCAGCATGAGACGTTGCCATTTTAGGAAAAGAGGAGATAAAAATTCCAGCACACAACGTGGTGAACGGAAAACTGTAGAATGATTCACTACTTCAAAATAGGTAAAGTAGACCAAACATAAGTCAATAAAGTGTGAAAGCCTGAGGTCGCTGAATGAGAAGCATAGATAATTCTGTGAACAGCATGTTGGCAATTCACCTCCTCAAAATAAATTAAAAGCAGGCAGAGGCAGGTACATAGGTAAAAATATGAGTTAAGAAAAAATAAAAACAGTTACTGTGGTAAAGCGAGGGGTCAAAAACCAGGCAAACATGTTAGTTGGGCGGCAAAACGCAAATGAAGAGCCCTGTGAGCGAAATAACGCCGTCCATGAGGAACATACAGGACGAGAGAAAATCAAAATGGCGGCCGCGTTTCACTCGCGGATCGCCTGAGGAGAAAAACGAAGAAAAAAGCGTCAAAAGCGCTCATCCCGCAAGTTGTAGGCAATACATTCGAGGCAGCAGGCATTCCGACACAGGTATCAGCAATTTAGGAGTTCATGCGTCGAAAAATAAAGCTTGGGGAAACTCCGTCGCGCTATGTGTCTGCGGAGCTCCCGAGAACGGTGGCCATCATCCTCGGCGCCGTAGCCACGGCCCCCCTATCACAAAGCTTTTAGTGATTAAATCAATTAAAGTCAGTACCAGCTTCCAAGCAACCTTCACATTTGCAGATTACCCTTTACATTTGCAGATGAACTTGTTCGCACGTTTGCATTTCTTTCAGGTAAGCAGGCACCTTTGCAGGAAGGCTTGTTTAGCTGTCTGCTCGGCTTCAGTTTCACAGCACAGGAGACTCACTGAATTGCACTTCAGGTGAAGCATTTAAACTATCGGAATTAACCATCCAGGGATGGTTGTCTTTTTACAAAAAGTAGCGAAACAATTGTTCGTAAATCAAAAAAGTATGGGCACGTCATGCCCCTCCGATCCCTTCCACTTCGACCACTGCTGATAGATTGAAGATAGTACTGGCTTGTTGTAATGTTACACACTCTTGATAAAAATGCAGAGAACTGCTACTCTGGGGTGCACAGTATTAAAAACAATCCTCGATTCGTTCGAAGGCTGTGGTATTCCTGATGCTTTTCCCAGAAGCGAAATCCCTTACAAAATGCAACTTGTATATAAATACCCCCCTACACTGCTAGGCCACAGCTATGGGCAGTTGAAAGGCCGGCAGATTTGCCCACAGGCGTCAGTGTTTATGTAAATGTGCCTTGACACAGCCAACTGTCCGTAGTGCTAATTTGGACACAGTTGACATGAAGTCTTGTCTGATATAAGATGCCCTTGTGATGCATTGTCCGGTCCTGTGTTTTCCTATTCAGTTTTCCTTCTCATCCTGCATGTCTCCCTGCAGGGTGTTATTGGTGCTGCCTTGTAGAAAAACACAGGAGCAACCCGCAGAACGCAGTAGTACAATGTTTTAGAACAGCAGGGTCCAGCCGGGTATTATTGAGTGTATACATTGGTAATAGAAGGTAGATGAAAGTCTCTCTAAATAGTAAATCAATGTGTAAACGTTCAATACGAGAAGAGACCATATAGGCAAAGAAAGTTATGTATTGTTTTAGAGAAACAACAAAATAAAGCATGAAACTTAAGCAATGATCAAGGAGAACCATATCAAAGTGCTCACAGGTGAGGGTGACCTCACAGTGCTGGTGGGATTATTGCCTTAAATAAAGTAATCAAGGGAAAACAACAATTAATACAGCATCCCGTGGTAATGTGGTAATCAGGAAGACCACCAAACTCGTAATCAGGCCCTTATTTTCTTGGCCTACTGAGCCAGTTGTACAAGTATATTACATTCAAGCTAACACGCATAACTCTTACCATGAGTAACCATAGTAGCTATACATATTGTCACATACTACCTCGTTACTCCAAATTCCTCATGTACCATTCTTTCGATCTATTGTACAGTGCTCTGACCCCTCTGGGTAAAGTCCGCACTGTATAAAGAAGCAAAAATAAATAAATAAAGAGTAGCATGCGAGGGTAGCCAAAATAGAATCCTACCGGATATTAAATCCAGGAGGCTGGAAAGACTAAATAATTCACTCCCAGCTAATTATTTGGGCTTTTCTTGTATAAGAACCCGATCTCATACAACCAACTTAATTTTTATATTGTCTAGAGAAAAGGGTGTTGTTTCTCAAGTATATGCAACAAGAGCAGAGGCGAAAATGACAAATTGCCAATATGTGAAATTCCCTTTATTTAAACTGATTTTTCTTCTGTAGTGCCAAAATTAAAAGTAAATATATTCAGTATTAGATACAAGTATCTTCTACACAGGGGAGTAATTGTGTGGATCTAGTTACCGTAGGAAGAAAACTTTTTGTTTTGCCAATAACTCTGGCCCTGACGATTCTTCACAAAACTTTCCCAAAAAAAGTTCATCTGCCTCAGCTCCTTTCATTAAAGTTTCATGGTGATCTGTCAAGCAAGGGCCAAGAAAAAAAGGAGGGCCCAAAAAGGAATTTACTCATGTAATTTCCTTAGGGATTTTTGAAGAGCACGCTACAGCAGAAAACGCAAAATGGAATTACACCCAATTTGGCATGTGTATAATGTAGCATGCATTTTGTGATTTGGTGCAAATCCATTCAGTATTGGGAAATTAGGGTTTATATTTTATGTGTATCTGGATGGTTGGGTTTGTGGGACTCTTACTGGAGTCCTACGAGCATAGAACTTTAAATAGAGAAATCTGAATGCTTATTTTCCTGACGGCCGTCTCGCTCACTCCTGTGAATCCTGTGGGATCTTGCACTCTGATTGACAGGCCACAACATGAGGAGAAATGCTGTGACCTCCATTTCAGAACATAGAGGTGCCGATTACGATCCGGTAAAAACCGGGTACGAACCGTCGGACGGAGCACAATCTCCGCCCGACGCGTACCCGGTCGTCAATTTTCACAAACAAGGAATTACGATTCGCACGGGTACACCATTACCGTACGAATCGTAAAAAAGCCCGACCGAACAAAAAAACACCTACCAATGCGATCCGGGAAAGCGCCGACCTGACGTCGGGACGCTCGCAGCCAGCCATTCACGACCCAGGAATCACGAATCGCACCGACGTCACCCCGCACGGTGAATATTTTGCGGCAGCCAAAAACTGCCGGGAAATCAGGACGACGCGAACAAGGACCACCAGTACGCGACGGACACACAGGACGACGCCACCAAGGAGGACCCGTACGCGACAGGACGACGCGATCAAGGAGGACCCGTACGCGACAGGACGACGCGAGCAAGGAGTACCAGTACGCGACGGACAGACATGGACCCGAACCTACGAGTCATCCCTGCCCTCATAGCAGTACACCTCCTCTACAGGTTACGACGCAGACGCCGCAGAAGGTCAGAATAACTAAGGGAGGGGGGAAAGTGGGGTGGGGTGGGGGTGGCACGACCAGGGCAGGCCACAAAACAACCACATAAGTCACACACCACACATGGCCTGGACATACCTGACTCCCATGCCCTGGTCACCACGAGGGGGTGGGGGCGTGTCCTGATAAGCCAGCGACCGCCACAACGGAAGTCCGTCACCACGCGAACCGGCAACACAACCAGACAGGTACGTCCCGTACCCACGCCTGAAGAGCGTGGGTACGAGTCGGACCACGCCCACACACGTCACCCCAACAATGGCGGGACGGATCGCACCCACGTGGCAAAGGCCTGGGTACGGGCCGCACAAACATCACATAGCGTGGGGACGGACATGTACGGACCCTACCCCCACCCCGTATGCAAGGAGCGTACCCCCCAGCCCAACAGTGTAAGTACGACCCGTACCCCCACCCGCGTATGCATGGAGCGTACCCCCCAGCCCAACAGTGTAAGTACGACCCGTACCCCCACCCGCGTATGCATGGAGCGTACCCCCCATGCCAACAGTGTAAGTACAACTCGAACCCTCACCCGCGTATGCAAGGAGCGTACCCCCCAGCCCAACAGTGTAAGTACGACCCGTACCCCCACCCGCGTATGCATGGAGCGTACCCCCCAGCCCAACAGTGTAAGTACGACCCGTACCCCCACCCGCGTATGCATGGAGCGTACCCCCCATGCCAACAGTGTAAGTACGACTCGAACCCTCACCCGCGTATGCAAGGAGCGTACCCCCCAGCCCAACAGTGTAAGTACGACCCGTACCCCCACCCGCGTATGCATGGAGCGTACCCCCCATGCCAACAGTGTAAGTACGACTCGAACCCTCACCCGCGTATGCAAGGAGCGTACCCCCCAGCCCAACAGTGTAAGTACGACCCGTACCCCCACCCGCGTATGCATGGAGCGTACCCCCCAGCCCAACAGTGTAAGTACGACCCGTACCCCCACCCGCGTATGCATGGAGCGTACCCCCACCACACCAGTGTAAGTACGACCCGTACCCCCACCCGCGTATGCATGGAGCGTACCCCCACCACACCAGTGTAAGTAGACTCGTACCCTCACCTCGAATGCATTGAGCGTACCCCCACCGTGTATGTTCCAAGCGTACATATCCTGAAATCGGAGGTGTGTGTGCAGAGTCCACCCAGCAGTGCCCTGAGACAGGAGGGGTGGGTGCCTATCACTCCCAGCAGTGCCCTGAGACAGGAGGGGTGGGTGCAGAGTCCTCCCAGCAGTGCCCTGAGACAGGAGGGGTGTGTGCAGAGTCCTCCCAGCAGTGCCCTGAGACAGGAGGGGTGGGTGTGGAGTCCTCCCAGCAGTGCCCTGAGACAGGAGGGGTGGGTGTGGAGTCCTCCCAGCAGTGCTCTGAGACAGGAGGGGTGGGTGCCTATCACTCCCAGCAGTGCCCTGAGACAGGAGGGGTGTGTGCAGAGTCCTCCCAGCAGTGCCCTGAGACAGGAGGGGTGTGTGTGGAGTCCTCCCAGCAGTGCCCTGAGACAGGAGGGGTGTGTGTGGAGTCCTCCCAGCAGTGCCCTGAGACAGGAGGGGTGTAACACATGTGTGTGAGGCCAGAATTATCCACATGCATACTGGCTACAAGGGAACATGTCCCCATGAACTCATGTCAACAGACTCCACACACAAGTACAGTGATCACCAAGGATGCCACGATTGTTGCAGGTGGAGACATGGCCCTGCATGCATGGCCAAAGTAGAAGGGCTCCGTCACACACACAGCTCATGTAGACACAGCTCTGCGCTAAACATTGGGAACACCCTGCAGGGAAGAAAGCTGGGTACACAGAGGAAGGAATACACCCTGGGACAAGTGCACCATGCAGTAACTGCTTACATGAACAAAGAAAGTTAGCCAACACCTTGTGATGGCACACAGATCCCAGGGTCCCACCAATGAGCAGTACACTACTACACATCCCACACACCCAAACCCTTACACACCACCCAAAACCATGTAGCAGCCCCACCAACACCAATACCAGCATAGCAGTAGTGTGATAATGAAAAAAAATTTAAGCTTTATTCAGCATGAGCACAATGTCCGTGGATCGCAGGCAGTTCAATCTTCACAAAGCCCATAGGGCAGTCAATGATTCTCAGCTGGATGGGGGACACAGTGGGATGCGTGTCCCCTACCTTGCCTGCACAGTCAAATGGCATCGTCTTCCACACTGGTGAGGGCATCAGGGGGGGGGAAGCAACAGGCACCGCAGGGACATCAGGGCAAAGGGGCGGCGTTGTGGGTGCAGGGATGGAGGACTCCACCACAGGGGGTGGGGCAGGGCCAAAGGCGGAGGCCAGGATGGCACTACACACCTTTGCAAGGTCCTCCAGGGAGTCCCCTGCACCCGAAGGGACCTCAGGCCCCAAGGAGGGGGGGGGGGGGTCAGAGGGATGGGTCGCAGCGCCACTGGGGGAGGGTGGAGACAGGGGGGGAGACTCAACCACCCTGACCGGGGACCTCCTTGACCGCTTGCGTGGTGGTGTAACCGTGGGGCTCAGGGACAGAGCGGCCATGAAGGAGTCCTTGGGGGAGATGTGGCCAGGAGAGCTGAGGGGAGGGGATTTGGAGGGAGTGGACTGGGTGGAATGCGGACTCCCACTATGGCTGCGTGTCACACGTTTGCCCCCCGACCCAGTGGGTGTGCCTACCTCACCCTGTGTGTGCGTGTCAGGAGGAGTGCGGTGGACCTTCCCTGCTGGTGTGGTGCCCGTGTCCGTTGATGTGGGTGCATGCCGACGTCTGGGTGTACGTGGGACAGGCATGGGAGTGGGAAGTGTGGATGGGGCAGGGGTAGGTGGGGGGAGGTCGCGCTGCAGGAGACCCACTGCTGCAGTCAGTGTGGAGTCTATGGACCTCAGCAAGTTGCGTTGGTCAGCCTGCGATGAATGAATGCCCTCCAAGAAAGCCTCGATGTTGGTGAGGGTTTTGCCGTGGGCATGGAGGACATTAAGGATCGCAGCCTGACCAACCTGCAGTTGCCGCTGGATGTCCACAGACTCTGCATTGGCGGCAGCAGTGGAGACAGGGACAGGGGGTGCGGTGCCTGGCAGGAAGGAGACATGCTGTGACCGGGCACGCTGGGAAGGGACACGAGCAAGTGGGAGGCGGCTGATGGAAACTGAGGGGGCGGTGCGAGGTGTTGTTCCGCTGTCAGCTGCTGGTGCAGCCTCCGCCCACTCGGAGACATCCTCCTCGGACCTGTCAGCTTCGTAGTCTGATGTGCCAGTCGACAGGTCCTCGGCCACACTCTCCTCCGCCTCTGTCCCACTCGATGTGCCAGACCCGATGTCACGGCTGGCACTGGTGCTCGGTCCCTCCGCCTGGTCTGTGTCCATGTCTCCCTCTGTGTCCCCCGACGATGCTGTGGGCAGGGTGGAGAGACAGAAATTAATCAGACACCTGTACACATCTGTCACATGAGTCCAATCTACATAGGTAACATTGCATAGCCTGAAAAGGAAGATCCCTAACATCTACTGAACAGGGTACCGATGTAGGGCATGAAACACACAGTTGGTTGAGCCACCATGCCACTGAAATACCATGGAGAGCATGAGACAATAGCTAAAGACAGGAAACAGAGTCTGACATAGCACCCAGGCCCTGGGGACAATCCAGCACTGCATCTGCACCACACAGCGTTGGCGAAAATACCGATGACCAGGGACCATATCCATGAACTTGAGACACATGCTGCATAGGTAATGCTGAAAACATGCCCAACATGACTCGGTCACTGCACATTGCGTGTGTGTCCAGACACATCACACACTGCCCAGACCCAGCAAGTGGAAATCAGGATTTGACACATAGGCATTGCCCGCCCCAACAAGACCCTACACGAGGCAAATTGTTGAGACACAGGTGGCACCAACATCTCATAGTCTGGGTGATACACACAGGGGCAGGCAAAAAGCAAGATTGGACGCCAAACAGCCAAGGTGCGCCTGTACAAATAATGAGGTACCAGTGCCCATCCTCAGATGAGTATAACAAGACACACAGGCACTGGCAACTGTGAGTATGAAGAAGGACAATCAGGTCAGGCTGCACAGTGGACACCTGTACAAAATAGCACGTCAATATACATGGTGACAGGGGACAATGGCACAGAGCACAACCTACGCTGTAGACACTGAGATTGGCCACGTTAATGATGACACATACACCACTGAGGAAGAGCTGCCCCAGGGGACAGTAGTGGGCACACAACTACATGCTACTGAATGGTAATGACTGCAACACACGTCACCATCCCTGCAATATGTGTATCGCACACTCATGCACATCATGTCACAGGCCACTACATAGGACATGCGCGCTGTAAGGCATGACACATGAGAGACCAACTCCCATCTCTGGAGTCAGCATCAGTGCCAACTGACATGGAACTAAGGGTGGGCGTAGTGGGCGTAGTGGGGCTACGTGAAGCAGCACGTAGTGTGCCCAAATCTACGCACACTACGCGCTTCGCGTAGCCCCACTACGTGCCACCCACCTCCCACCCGCCATTCTTTTAAATAATATGAGCAATGAAAATTAAGTAAAGTAAGTCGACTTACCCGTAAGCGCGGCGTCTCCGGGGCTCCCTCTTTCAGTTTCTAATTTCTTCTGGCAAATGCGCATGCGCGGACGCCCGCGCATGCGCATTTCTCGCGAGAAATGTACGCTCACTATCACTATGGGTCTGCACGCGTATGCGTACCCGTAGTGGTACGGAACGTACACACGCATGTACGCTCACTATCACTATGGGTCTGCACGCGTATGCGTACCCGTAGTGGTACGGAACGTACACACGCATCTACGCTCACTATCACTATGGGTCTGCACGCGTATGCGTACCCGTAGTGCTACGGACCGTACAAATGCCTGTACGCTCGCCATCACGATGGGTACACATACGGCAGCACTCCCACAGTGATTTGGGAACATGCACAGGCCCTCTCAGCAGCAGTACGGCGGTTTTTACACATCACTGTGGTGATAGGCGACACACATGTAGGAATAGGGCGGACATACTTGTCCATGGATGGACATACTTGTCCAGGAATGGACATCAAGGCATCGTCTGTGCATTACTACATGTGTGGGGCACAGGTGTCACAGGCTGTGATGTGGAACATGCCTCCTGAGTGGAGAAGGCACCAGATGTATGATGAGATGTGTACATGTGTACTGTGTGAGGGTGCAATGTGTGCCAGGCATGCCCTTGACTCCTTTGACATGTGTGCATGTGGGACTGCGCACTTGGGGTGAGCGTCACTGGCATGGCACGGACACCAACACACGGAAGTGTCCCATGATGCCCGGTACAGGGGTCATGACACATGACTTGTCACTACCCACAGTGCACAATGTGACTATGTCATATATGTGTCCGGGATTTACATCAGGTTGATGTTGTAGCACCCTCAAAAGCTGCAGCCGTTGCAGCAACCAACATGTGGCTGTGTGTAGATTGTCATTGCACACTGTTCCCAACACCATGCCACATGTGTTATCGGATGTGAGGTGCACATGTATGCATGGGACACGGAGTAGCGTGACAAGGCCATGTCAGCAAACTCACAAGGAATGTGTGGTGAGTCATGACATGTGCACCTTCATGGCAAGGTGTGTGGGCTGGACTAGTGTAATGTCATGTGACCTGTGGCTCCAGTGTTCCGCTACTAGTCTCTGCAATCGGCATCACACTTCTGCTGATGTGTGGGTGTATGTCACTCCTGTCTTGCGTCGGGCAGTGCACTTGCACTGGGACACAGCTATTTCCATGGCGTGGCATGGGGAGGTTCTCAATCACCGTGTGTAGCTGGATCTTGGAAGGAGTGTCACCTTGCATCCATACGTGTCCTGGGCATGTGGCACATGCCTGACTCCCTATGTGGCATGTGTGTATTGCCAGATTTACATGTGCTCAGTAGACATGAGTTGTTCTCGTAGTGCACTCACTCTTCCTTGTCACTTCCAAATTACTGCAGAGCGCCTCCTGTTGCCCGAAGAATTCCAGACTTGGCTACCATGCAGGAGAATGACAGGATCCGGCTCTACCGCTTCACCCAACCGTTGATTCTGGAGCTGACGGCGAGACTGGCACCACACCTGCAACCGCAGCACAGGTATCCTACGACACTGACACCCCAGCTGAAGGTAATGGCTGCCCTACATTTTCTGGCCACGGGTACCTTCCAAAATACCATAGCTCATGTTGGTGGCATGTCCCAGAGCATGTTCAGCGGTGTGCTGCATGATTTCTTGGAGGCCATGTTGATTCACCTGGATGACTTCATCAAGTTCCCAACCCCTGAACAGATGACTGAGGTCAAGCGTGGATTCTATGCCCTGGGAGGGATGCCCCATGTCATTGGGTCCATAGATGGGACACCTGTAGGTTTGGTACCACCACACGCACGGGAGGTGGCGTACCGCAATCGGAAGCACTACCACTCCATCAATGCCCTTGTGGTGTGTCTGTCCAATATGGTGATTTCACATGTCTGTGCTCGTTTCCCAGGATCAGCACACGATGCCTACATCATGAGGCGTAGCGGGATGCCTGATATGATGATGCAGCTGCGCAACGAACGGGCATGTGTTGTTGGTGGGTACAGTCTGTCTGTCCTGTATTCTGTATAGCCGACCAGCACGACCGCTACACCAGTTCTAACGATGTCCATGTGCTTCCCATGTAGGGGACGCTGGCTATCCCAACATGCCTTGGCTGCTGACACCTCTCCGCAACCCCATCACGCCGGCCCAGCTCCGCTATAACACCGCCCATGGCCGGACAAGGCGAGTGATAGAGAGGACGTTTGGCATGCTGAAGAGCCGATTCCGGTGCCTCCACAAGACCGGCGGTGCACTCCCTTATGCCCCGGCGAAGGTCTGCAAGATCTTCATGGTCTGCTGCATGCTGCACAACATGGCAGTTGAAAGAGCTGTGCCACTCATCCTGAATCAACATGACGAGGACCATCCACCCGTGGAGGACGAAGGGCTTGGCAATGGGGCTAGTGATGTGGAGGATGTGGAGCCGCAAGAGGACATCCGGACTCGGCTCATACGCGACTTCTTTGCTTAGTGGTGAGTACCAGGGTCTGAGTGTGCACGCATTGGTCCCCGTGTGGCATGCGTTGTGATGTGTGTCTCCACCTGCATGTATGGCACGTGGGTCAGAGGTGTGTGTGGGTGTGTCACTGGAGTGATGGTGGCAGTGATGGTAGTATTTCCCCAGTCATAATTGTGACCTAGCATGTTGTCATCCATACATGTGTCGAGTAACTGCACATGCAAGTGGCTGTGCTTTTTGTGGCTGACTTCTTGTGTGTCTCTCTTCCCCAGGTACCTGCGCATGCCGTTTGCTGGTTGCATTGTTGTGGCACTGCTATTCCTCATGGACATGACATCGTGGGCTGACTCAGCGTTACAGGCACGGACACGTTTGGAAGTCTCCATGGGGTAAGGGATGCATCTGGGGTGTATTGGGTGTGGCAGTTGTTCACGATGTGTGCACACTGCCCCGGTCGGGGTTTGGTTCCTCTGCAGACATGTGGCATCCCCATGGGACACGACATGCAGCTGGGTACACCTGAATAGATGGGCTGCCTGGTTGTCAGTCATCAGTGGTGGGATAGTGGATTGTGATGATGGCATCAATGTGTGTGACACTGCCCTCGGACACATACGGTTAACATTGTCTTGACATGGCGTGGGACTTCCACATCAGCGGATGTATGGTGTATGGCAGGCTCTCCGTGAGCAGCTGTGGGTGTTTAGCTGTTAGCCGACGCTTGTGTGCCAGTTCCATGGCTATCACGCATTTGTGCTGCAGAAGGGGGGTGCCAGTGTTGGAGCCACATGTTACTCCACATGATGTGTTCATGTGTACTTCAAGTTGCCTCTGCAATCCCAAAAACATGACTAATAAAGGTGTCCCTATGCCTCCAAGGTGCCTCTTCTCAGTCAATGCTGGTGTGTTGGCACGGTGCATCCTGCATGTCTGGCATGGTATTCCCTGATTGTGGCTCTGTGTCAATGTGTCGAATGGCAAGATGCAAGCTGTGTGTGTGTGCTGAGACTGTGTATTGGGCATGATGTCCATGACTGTGTGGGTATTGTGACATGTGCCATCCCCTTGCATCCAACGTTGTCCATGACCCCATTCTCTGCATCCACCGGACTCAAGCTTGCAGGACATGGTTCTGCCACCTGTCTACACATACCTGGGTGCCCCCCAGGACACGGGCCAGGATCCCTGACCTCTGCGCATGACTGTTGCTGTACTCAATGTGTCTGTCAGCACGGTTGTTCGGCCACCCCCTCAGCTGGTTCTGACCATCACGGGTGTGTATGGTGCTCCATGTCTGTCTTGCCTAATAAACTGTGACCCATGTGTCCTGTGCCAGACTCAGGCCCCAGGGTGTGGATGGTTGAAGTGAACAGATGACTCAGGCATGTTTAGACTGTACAAGACACATGTTAGGTAATAATGCTACCAGCAGGCATCTACTCTTAATAGTGTGATTTATTATTGGGGGGGGGGGGGACAAAGTGAGGGGCTTTCCGGGATTAGGGAATCCAAAGTTCAGTAGGGGAGTTGGTGTCCTTGCCATTGGAAATCCTCAGAGTCCATGCCACAGTCTTTGTCAACATTGGTCAGCCAGTGACCAGCAGGGCCATGTGGCAGAGAATGTCTCTTGATGCTGTGATGCTGTTGCTCCAGTGGGCCAGGTGCCAGGCCAGGTGTCCTGGGAGATGGTGATGTAGCAGCCACCCTCACGGTCCTTTCCGTGGACGACCCGGCTTCCTGCGGGGAACCTCAGCAGCAGGCCGTGACGACGTCTGGGATGCTCCGTCGGATGTTTCCTCCTCCTCCTCATGATCCCTCCCTGTGGGTGGTGATGTTCTCCGCCTTCTGGCACAGGGAGGGTCGGCCATGGTGTCGGCCTTCCGACGGAGTTCAGCGTGAATCCCCTGGGACGCCGTCACTTGCTCAGCCTGTCTGTCCTCCATCCTCCGTTGGTGTACCTGTAGACAGGCTATTAGCTCCGCATGTTGCTGGGCCTGCTGGACCTTGATCCCCTCGAGGACGGACACAACCTGGGCCATGCCCGTGGTGTCCTGCCGGTATGAGTCCAGGATGTTACGGACATGGGAAAATACCGGATCCCCAGCCAACTGGTCAGGCTCGCGCCTCCGCCGTCCTCCACTCCCACCACCCCTGCCCACTTGCGTCTGGACTGCACTTGTGGGAACATCGGGTCTCCGGGACCCCTGAGGGGTGGCATTGGCGTTGTCGCCTGCCTCCTCCTGGGTGCCCGGGACACCGTGTCCCTCCTGGCGAGCCTGGCTGCATTGTGGTGTTGGGGCAGGGATCCTGGGTGTCTCCTGGGATGTGGCAGGAGTGGGGGTGGTGGTTGGCACGGTTGTACCTGACGCAGGTGCTGCAGGTGGTTGGACACCAGAGGGGCCAGGTCGGTCGGGGTCGTCCGCAGAGTGGTGAGAGTGGTCGCTGCCGGTGGGATCGGTCTCCTGCAGATCCGGGTCCTGTGAGTGTTCCCCCCCAGTGTTGGGGGGTGCAGCACGACGTTGACCTGTGTGTGAGAGAGAAAATGTTAATTTTGATCCATGCAACATCCATGTTTCATCCGTTACAAAGTTGGCACATTTCCTCTTGGAATTAGGATCTGTCTTGCATTCCACTCACAGTGCACTTGTGCATGGGTGTGTCCCTTGGGCACCAATTTGGCCCCTTTAACTATGTGTGGCACAGTCTTACTTGCTGCGTCAAGTGTGACTGCAGTCAGCAGTGGAGTGTGCATGTGTGGCGAGCCATGCATTTGCGCCTTCCTTGTAGCACTGTACATGTGCACATGGAGTGGATCCACACACTTATATGATGCAGGTGGCTGTCCTTGTGCTCGTGTACAGGTTGTGACATGGCCCTGCGTTTTGCCATGATGAAGAGGGGGGGTTCGTGCACTGGCCACCCTTGTCTACATGCACGCAGTCCACCTGCTGACGAGCAGACATTCCCACACACCAAAGGACTGATTTGCTCTCCCTGTGTCTCCCTCCTTCTCTGTCCCCCTCTCCCTCCCTCTCTGTCCCCCTCTCCCTCCATCTCTGTCCCCCTCTCCCTCCCTCTGTCCCCCTCTCCCTCCCTCTCTGTCCCCCTCTCCCTCCCTCCGTGTGTCACCCTCTGTCACCTTGGCCCAGCTTCCTGGGCACACACTGTTGGCAGATCTTTGAGTGGCCCTTGGCCTGTTGATGTGAGTTTGTTTCTGATCTCCAGGCACCCATTTTGTCTGCTGTGTGTCTGTGCGCTGCTGCTGTGGTGGTGTGTGCTGCCACTCTTTCACAATGTTGGCTGTTCATTAGCTGCTGTCATGTGCAAAACAGTGCCTTCACCCCCATGTGTTGATGCAAGGCGTCCGCCATTTGCTGGCAAGTCATTCCTGTGTTGGGACACAGTGTTTGTCTGGCTGTGACCTAGGCCATATGGGCAGAGGGCATTGTTGTCTGCTTTGGAGTCGCACTATGTGATTTTTTGTGCCCAGCCTCCCGCCATCCGGGTTACCGTGTCATGTGTTGTTGTCTTCTGTGGCCTGTGACTTGACATTGTCCAGCTGGGTGCATGGGGCATGGTGGCAGCAGTGGCATGTGCCTGCTCATGGAGTGTGGTTGAGTCATGCTATGGCTTGTGGTGGTTGCGTGCCTGTTAGTAATTTTGGTTGTGGTTGCAGTTCCCCCCATGTGAGGTGCGTTGTTTGTGTACTCACCCGGGTCTCGGAGTCCTTCTACTCCTTCAACTGCCTCCACCGGCAGTATGGCCATCACCCTCTCCTCCCAGGGATGGTACTGTACGGGTCTGCGGGAGGGCCCTCCTCCGGTGGCGTTGGCCTGGTCGTGTTCCTCCTGCCTCTTGGCTCTGACCCTCCTCCGCAGATCGTACCACCTGTTCTGGCAATCCTGCTTGGTCCTCCTGGTGTCCGCAACGGCATTCACAGCATCGACGATGGTCTGCCACATGGCTGTTTTGGCTGCCTGGCTGGTGCTTCTGACCAATGTTCCAAAGATCTGTGGCTCAACTCTGAGGATTTGATCAACAAGGACCTCCAACTCTCGGTGACTGAACTTTGGATTCTTGGTAGTGGGCATGGTGAGGGGTGTGGGTGGGGATGGTGTGGGGGGTGTGTGGATGTTGGGGGGGGTGTGGATGGTTGTGTGTGTGTGTGAATGTGATGAGAGGGTGTTTGTGAGGGTGGTCGTGTGAAGGTGTGCAAGTGTAAGGTGTGGTGTAGCTTGTAGTCTGGTTCTGTGGTGTCTGGCAGCAGTGAGTCTGTTGCAAAGGCTCATGGTTTGTGTGTGTGGGCCCTTTTTATTGGTCCATGGGTGGCTGTGGCAGTGTTTGAATTTTGGGTGGGTGTGTTATAAGGAGTGGTGGTGTATTGGGCCTCTGTTTGTTTTTGACAGTTGCAGGTCAGTGATTGTGTTATTTTAGTGGTTGTTGGCCATGTTTAGTGGCTGTGTGCCTTTCGAATGGTGTATTCTTGTGTTGTTTTGTTTTGTCCTTGTTGTGTACGTGCGTTTTGAGCGTGTGTACGGTGTGTACATGGGCCATTTGGTTGTACGATCATGTCCTTGTGTGTGGCTTTGTACGACTCGTACATGCGGTTGTGATGTTGGGGCATGGGGTGCGCTCCGTACTTAGGAGGTTGTGTTGGGGGTGCGCCAGGAACGTACTGGGGTGTAGGTACACGGGGGTATGACACGTACTGGGGTGGGGGTGTGGCTCGAACGTACTGGGGTGTAGGTACACGGGGGGTATGACACGTACTGGGGTGGGGGTGTGGCTCGAACGTACTGGGGTGTAGGTTCACGGTGGTACGACACGTACTGGGGTGGGGGTACGACTGGAACGTACTGGGGTGTACATGGACGGTGGTACGACACGTACTGGGGTGGGGGGGTGTACATTGACGGTGGTACGACACGTACTGGGGTGGGGGTACGACTGGAACGTACTGGGGTGTACATGGACGGTGGTACGACACGTACTGGGGTGGGGGTACGACTGGAACGTACTGGGGTGTAGGTTCACGGTGGTACGACACGTCCAGGGGTGGGGGTATGACTGGAACGTACTGGGGTGTAGGTTCACGGTGGTACGACATGTACTGGGGTGGGGGTACGACTGGAACGTACTGGGGTGTACATGGACGGTGGTACGACACGTACTGGGGTGGGGGGGTGTACATTGACGGTGGTACGACACGTACTGGGGTGGGGGTACGACTGGAACGTACTGGGGTGTACATGGACGGTGGTACGACACGTACTGGGGTGGGGGGGTGTACATTGACGGTGGTACGACACGTACTGGGGTGGGGGTACGACTCGAACGTACTGGGGTGTAGGTTCACGGTGGTACGACACGTCCAGGGGTGGAGGTACGACTGGAACGTACTGGGGTGTAGGTACACGGGGGGTATGACACGTACTGGGGTGGGGGTGGGGCTCGAACGTACTGGGGTGTAGGTACACGGGGGGTACGACACGTACTGGGGTGGGGGTACGACTGGAACGTACTGGGGTGTAGGTACACGGTGGTACGACACGTACTGGGGTGGGGGTACGACTGGAACGTACTGGGGTGTAGGTACACGGGGGGTATGACACGTACTGGGGTGGGGGTGGGGCTCGAACGTACTGGGGTGTAGGTACACGGGGGGTATGACACGTACTGGGGTGGGGGTGTGGCTCGAACGTACTGGGGTGTAGGTACACGGTGGTACGACACGTACTGGGGTGGGGGTACGACTGGAACGTACTGGGGTGTACATAGACGGTGGTACGACACGTACAGGGGTGGGGGGGTGTACATTGACGGTGGTACGACACGTACTGGGGTGGGGGTACGACTGGAACGTACTGGGGTGTACATAGACGGTGGTACGACACGTACAGGGGTGGGGGGGTGTACATTGACAGTGGTACGACACGTACTGGGGTGGGGGTACGACTGGAACGTACTGGGGTGTACATAGACGGGTGGGGGCATACATATACGGGGGGTACGTGTCGGACGTACGGGGGCTGGGGGGAGTGTTGGGCGCGTATGCGGGCACATGTCTCCATGGTTGCTGTAGGAGTTCGGTGCGGACGGTGTTTTTTCCATACGGTTGTAACCTCGGACGCACGGGATGGATCGTGATTCCTCGGTCGGACTTGGCTTTTCACGTTTGTAAGGTAAATCGTCCGAGGACGTGTCGGACACATTTTCCGACCCGAGGACGTGTGGGGAATGATTCCCAGTGCGGTTCGTATGGACTTTTTACCATGCGAATCGTGATTGCCAGTTCGTACGGCACTTGTACGATTCGTACGGTAAAAAGACCCGATACGAGTCGCACGGGGGAATTTTTTACCGGATCGTGATCGGCACCAGAGACTATTAGAATAATAAGGAATAAGGGGTAATGGAATGGGTACCCTGACCCCCTTGCCTTGTGGAGGGGAGGGCTCCCACCGGGGCTAAACAAAAAAATGATTGGGGGTTGTTGCAATCCTGAGGGACTTTCTTGGGAGCCAGCGGTCTCTCCTGCTCCTGTGAGACTCCAACAGGAGGGCAGGGACCACACTGGCTCCAGCAAGAGTCCCACCTGATCAGAAAACTATTTAAAAAGTTAAACAGGGGGGCTTGAGTGGCCGCATATGGGCAGTTGGCCCTGCAGCTAACCCGTGTTGCGCACAGCCAAAGGCCATGCACAGGGGGTGGCTGCCTGTAGGAGGTGTAAAGCAGGGGCAGGCCAGAAGACAGGTCCTTCGTCTAACCTGAAGCTCCGACAAGTGGTTGGCTCCCTATGGGGCCAACCCCACAAAAGCTGTGCATAGCTCGGGGGGGCAGGCAATGTTGCCAACCTCACATCATGCACAGCCGAAGGGCATGTGCAGCAGGGGGCTAGAATAGTTACTTAAGGCAACAAAAACTTTATGTATGTTAAAAAAAACTAGAAATTCACTGAGAAAAACAAAGGTTTAAGTGATGTTACACATAGGTGAAAATGTCAGCTTAAATGTTACATAAAAAAAACTGAAATTCAGAGGTTATTGTTATTTCACATAGCTATAACTCGCACCCTCACCATGCAAAGCTTATGACATTCATTACAACGTCAAATATTACATCACTCGTGACATGTTCTATGACTTTGTTGATAACATAACTATGACATGGGGCAGAGCTAATTGTCATGGAGTGAGCAGCTTCCCCACATCACTCTTAGCCTGGCCCAAAGCATTCTAAAAATCCTGCCTCTGGAGCCTACCCCTGGGAGGCTGAGAGGTGGAAACGACCCTCCCTTGCTGTTGAGGGGTTCACGTGAATGGTGGATAGAGTGCATCTCCTTGGATGGCCTTTGAGTGCAGCCTGTCGCGCCCTGCTAAGATGGCATCAGTGGGCCACGGTGAATCACCGGAGGCGGGCGGTTGGCAGCAGCTGGAGTCTGCAGTGGACTACCAGAGCAAATGACGCCTAGGAGCTGGCAGCCCCTACACCCTGCTCTGACTTGGGGGTGCACCCACTGCTGGATGGCTGAGAGACGACCTGGGAGGTCGGAGAAGTACATGCCTCATTGAGTAGAGCTTGAAATGGTTGGGTCCTGAGATGCACATCGTTCCTTCCCTTCCCGCCCATGCACTGGGTTCTGGAGTTGACTCCCACATGGTGACAGCCGCCCCCTGGACTTAAGAGAGCGGAATAACAGTGGACTAGTAGGCCCCACCCCAAGGAACTCTGCCCAGACCAGAGGAGACGTGGGCCGGCTGGGGCCAGCTGGGCAGGCCACCCTCCACTGGGCTGCTACAGGGGGATATTTGAACGTAGCTGGGGATGATTGGATATCCCACCATCAAGGCAGCTCCATCGTCCAGGCACGTGTGGGCCAACACAGGTGGCAATACAGAGCACCCATTTGATCTCCCATAACTGGCGATCACCCCCCTACGACTTTTGGGGACTATTGAGGAGCGAGTGCAGGTAATCCAGTGGGGCCCATGGGTGCAGCCCCCAGCTGTGGGACCTGAGGGGAACCCTGGGTCCCACCGCTTGCTCTAGAAAGTAGAAACAGACACACTGACCCAGCACATTCAGGGACGCACTGAATCTCCTACTACTTGCAGTGCTCCTGGAACAAGGGCATTGGTATAGGGACATATCGGGATAGGCCACTGATAGCAGCCATCTTTTGGAAACATTGGCCCCCTTTGCCCACTGCTGTTGGTTCACCAGGGTGATCAGACACTCATAACTAACCCACTGAAGGAGACTGGGACACTAGTGACACCTACAAATATCTGTACTCTGTTCTGACCGCTCTCGCTCGCCAAGCAGGGATCGGACCAGTACTTCTACGGTCCTAGGGTGGACCCATAGAAACAGGGATGACGGTCCTGTGCCCACCTAAGTGAGCAACCCGGGTGCATCCCCTCCGATTCAACCACCAGGGAAGCAATGGAAACCAAGGTAGAGTCTGTGATGATGGATCTCGGCCTCCTCAGGGCTGATCACTGAAAAATGGCAGACCGAGTCACTGCTGTCAAGATGGCCATAGTAGATCTGTCCTCTACCACCAAGGAACACTAAGTTGCACCACAAGGCATGGCTGACCAGATTAGCATTTTGGATCAAGGACCTAAAAGGAAGAGTTCACTGCAGTAATGGGGTTGGCCTCCCCAAAAATATTGAGGGGGACTCGATGATCTCTTTCCTGGAAGATTGGCTGCAGGAAGTGGTGGCCGCAGAGGGGATTTCCAATTTTTTTGCACTGGAGCGTGCCCACAGGGTGTCAGCGAGGCCCCAGGCACCGGACGAGCCAGGCAGAGCCCCCACCCCATGGTGGCCCGGTTCATATATTTCAGAGACCATGACTATATATTACAGCACACACCCACCATGGAGCCTGCATGCCCAGAGTGGAATTATGCCTGAGAAAATTAAGCGGCAGCACGTCAAGCAACCTATGAACTCTTTCCCTACTGATGACGGAGAAATCCAGAAACACGTGTCTAAGGATACGCTAAGTAAATTATGGAATTGAGCCAAGTGAAATTTTGAACTTTGTCCTGTGCTAAGAAGAAAGAACTACACTGACCAAGATGCTTAGAGGTAATGACGCGGAGACGTGAAGTCAGCGTGCTCCCACCACCTTCCCACAAGTTAAAAGGCTCCCTCGAGCCGCCTTGAGCTGACGAGCTCGGGAGCGCCTGTATGCCCAGAGTGGAATTATGCCTGAGAAAATTAAGCGGCAGCACGTCAAGCAACCTATGAACTCTTTCCCTACTGATGACGGAGAAATCCAGAAACACGTGTCTAGGGATACGCTAAGTAAATTATGGAATTGAGCCAAGTGAAATTTTGAACTTTGTCCTGTGCTAAGAAGAAAGAACTACACTGACCAAGATGCTTAGAGGTAATGACGCGGAGACGTGAAGTCAGCGTGCTCCCACCACCTTCCCACAAGTTAAAAGGCTCCCTCGAGCCGCCTTGAGCTGACGAGCTCGGGAGCGCCTGCATGCCCAGAGTGGAATTATGCCTGAGAAAATTAAGCGGCAGCACGTCAAGCAACCTATGAACTCTTTCCCTACTGATGACGGAGAAATCCAGAAACACGTGTCTAGGGATACGCTAAGTAAATTATGGAATTGAGCCAAGTGAAATTTTGAACTTTGTCCTGTGCTAAGAAGAAAGAACTACACTGACCAAGATGCTTAGAGGTAATGACGCGAAGACGTGAAGTCAGCGTGCTCCCACCACCTTCCCACAAGTTAAAAGGCTCCCTCGAGCCGCCTTGAGCTGACGAGCTCGGGAGCGCCTGCATGCCCAGAGTGGAATTATGCCTGAGAAAATTAAGCGGCAGCACGTCAAGCAACCTATGAACTCTTTCCCTACTGATGACGGAGAAATCCAGAAACACGTGTCTAGGGATACGCTAAGTAAATTATGGAATTGAGCCAAGTGAAATTTTGAACTTTGTCCTGTGCTAAGAAGAAAGAACTACACTGACCAAGATGCTTAGAGGTAATGACGCGGAGACGTGAAGTCAGCGTGCTCCCACCACCTTCCCACACACCCACCATGGGCACTTACCAAGTAGACAAGGTGAAAGTTTCTATTGTCCCAGACTTCACGGCTGCTGTCCAAACACTAAGAGCCTCGATTCTCATAGTTAAGAAAAGATTTTGTAAAACCTCAGTCCTCTACGCACTGCTCTTTCTGGCCAGACTCAGAGTTGAATAGGATGGCTGTTAGAAATGGGATTTCTGGTTGGCTAGGGCTTGCGCCAAAGCCAGGCAGAAACCACCACTCTAGTCAGGGCAAGGAAGGTACACGCAAAAGATAACCCCTGCTCACCCCCTTGGTAGCTTGGCACGAGCAGTCAGGCTTATCTCTGAGGCGATGTGTAAAGCGTTTGCGCGCGCACCCAGCAACAACACCCAAGGCCCACCACAAAGGAAACTCCACACAAGGTATTATATAAAAATAACCTTTGTATTATACACAACACATTAGATAAAAACACACACTTTACAATGTGCCAACAGGCACGGGCAGAATTTACAAGGGATTATATGTACAGGGGACAGGGCCACCTGGACCACTGTCTGGAATTAGCACTTTTTAGAACATAATAATAATACTGTAGTACAAAATAGCAAATGTAGCACACAACCAGTAACTACTGGTGTCAGGTAAGCACCACCTACGCAACCCTAACCACCTTAGGACAATATTGCGCAGGAAATCAGGACCTCACTAGCACCACCTGTACTAGGGAGAAAACAACCACCTAAGTATCACAATACCTGTAGGGGTAATAGAACGTTACACATGATGCATCACATGCAGAGGTGTAGGGAAGGAAAACACTTGATGCATAAAAACATTCAGCGGTATAAGAACAAGGCACATGATGCATCACCACACATTCAGAGGTGCAGGTAGGGACAACAGCGCAAAACTCCACATGAGCCACCCCCTGTGGCAGTCCCTGGGCCAACTGGCCTGGTAGGGGCTAGGACGCCCTGCGTTCAGAAAAGCTGCGCCAGCTGCGCCAGCCAGAATGTAAATTATCCCCACCTAAACGTTGCAGCTGCCCACTAAGTGCTGGGCAGCTGTGGAGAATGTTACTGGGGGCAACGTAGGAGCCACGTGGGCTCTGAACACAAGAATGCCCCCAAAAGGTTGAAGTCCCACTCAGGGGACTCTTGAGTAATGCCCCCGTTAGAGCCTCGTGGGCTCGAAATCAAATGTGCCCCGTTGGAGCCTCTGTGGCTCTGAAAACAAATATGCCCCAACCGTTGGAGCGCCACTCGCGCTCGAGAAAATAATGATGGCCCCCTCTGTTTAGAGCCTCTCTTGAACAATTGTCCCCAAACACGTGGGGGCAGCCCGCTGCCTTCCGGGGCCGCCCGATCCTTGGGGGGTCCCGGTGCCTTGTGCTTGCACAAGAGAAATGGTCCCGCAGCAGGAGCCTCTCGGGGCCCCAAATTCCGGCACAGCGCGGAGGAGAGACCGGCGGGGACACCCCA
The DNA here is from genome assembly GCF_964204655.1 of Triturus cristatus. Taxonomy (NCBI): domain Eukaryota; kingdom Metazoa; phylum Chordata; class Amphibia; order Caudata; family Salamandridae; genus Triturus; species Triturus cristatus. The sequence goes on along the minus strand of NC_140581.1, from coordinate 433,379,253 downwards.
ACTTACCGGTTCTCTGCAGCAGCGTCCTCCCACCTCACCGAGACCGACAGCACTCCGGCCGGCCTGACTCGCTCTCTCTTCTCCTCTCAGGGAAGCGCGGGGTAGGCTCCCGTCCGCTTCCTTCCGTCCCAGCGCCGCTTCCTCCGTGGGGGCCCCAGTCATGTGGCGACACTCCCTCCCGCTGGACCAATCCCAGCGCGGCAGGGAGACGACGAGGCGGGGACTCCGGATTCCCTTCCTCGGGAAGGCAGCGACGCGGGGTAGGCTCCCGCCTTCGAAAATAACAATGCAACGGGGGCTCCCCCGTTCAAGGCACGCAAAGCGGGGTGGGCACCCGCGAGGAGGGCGCCGCAACAAGGGGTGGGCACCCGTTTTTAGAAATAATTAAATAAGCGGGGTGGGTACCCGCCAACGAACACCACAATGCGGGGTAGGCACCCGCGAGGATCGCCAGCGGGGGAATCCCTACGTCGGGGTTCCCCGGTAAAGGATCGCAGCTCAGCGCTGCTGGGGCCACAGATAAATGTGTGTGTAAATGTGCAGGAATTTATATAGCGCAAATCACCAAGCGGTCTCTAAGCGCTTGCTTAGGGAACCCGTCCTGGTATTCCCCTGTGAGATAACCTGGCAGGGCATCCGCAAGGTGAAAGCCAGGCATCCCGCCGCGAGGGGCCCATGTGGAGATTAAGCAAGCTATTGCCCAGAGTTGCAGAGTGTGAACCCATGAGTCGAGTATGCACTGGAGCGAGAATTATCGAGTCCATGGACATTTATGGACTCAAGACCCAGCCGAGCCGGGAATTGAACCCTGGTCCCGGGCTGACCTCTGCTTCCAGATCTGCCTCCTCTAACCAGTGAGCCACACTTCTCCAGATAGCGCGCTCCTAGTGCTATGGTGAAAGAAAAGCGCTTCCAGGCGCTTTAGGGAGCATACAATAAAAAGCGCAAGTCCAGCAGAGTTCTCCCCTGCAAAGTTTGTAGGAAGATAGGCAGGGGGGCAAGGCTGGGCCAGGGGCCAGCTCACTGGGCCCTCCAGGGCAGGAAGGCAGTCCCAAGTGGCGGTTCCTCCTGGCCTCTAGCAGCAGCAGCCCCCTCCGGTCAGGATCCAAAAGCAGAACACCCTGTAAGGGGACACAGCCCCTTTTTATACAGTAAAAGTCTTTGTCTGAAGGTGCAGGGAAGGGGCGAACCAGTTACATCTGGTTCCTGAGCACTTTGTTTTGCTCAGCCCCTCTCCCTATTCACTGGCAGGGCTAGGGTCATCAGACGCACCACAGGGGCCGGAGCCAGCAGTGTGTGGGGAACGCCCTGTCCTATTCAGGACCCAGGTATACTCCTCCCCAGCCATCAGTATGCTAACCTCCCATTCACCACTGGGTGACTCCTCCTGACTCTGGGGATTTCCCTAGTCCGTCACATGACCTCCACCAGCCAATCGCCAGACAAGCCACACATTTCATACTGCACACTGAAGTGCCCACTTCTAGAAGTGGCACTTCCACACTAGGTACATGCACGCCGCACACATCATCGCGCAGCATTCAACCACACGAGTCCGCACATACCAAACTCGGGCCTGCACACCCCACGCATCAGGAACTACCAGGACACATACATTCCCCCATGCATTCCTATGGGAGGGCAGGTCAACCTCACAACACGCACGCACTTTACCCTGGGACACAGCGGTAAAGTGCGCAGAAACCAAAAATCATCACACCAAGTCACCAATAAAAAGCAAAAAGTCTCGGGGGTGAACCTGCCAGAAGGGCCAAGTCCAACAATGGCAAATTGCTGTTTTGTAACACCCCTACAGCGGCATGGGGCTGAGTTGATACCTATGATGCTAGGAGCGCCAACATTCCCAGGATGACATGTCGGCATCACTGTGACATATACGCCCCATTGAACTACAAACCACGGGACCCACTCAGCAACAGGTTCGGGTGGGCAGAGACCAGGATTTGGTGAAGGCGACTTTGATGGGGTGCCCCAAAGAGAGACTGTGACAGTATGGCCACGCCTGGGGATGATTCTGGATTCTGGATTATCAAAAGATACTGGTTGACGGCCATCTCCTGTATTTGTCACTCTATGTGGATGACCTCCTATTCTACCTTCGGGGGGAACGTTCAGGCGTTGTGGGAGCTTGTAACGCTCTGGCACACTATGGCTGTTTTTCAGGCCTCTGTGTTAACTGGGTAAATCAAATGCATTTCTGATCTTTCCCCCTGGAACACCGGCCTCTTCACCAGAAATGGGAGCAGATCTCGGCTGGGAGCCATATTAATTCCGCTATACAGAGGTCTGTATCTTTCACACAGTGGTTGACACACTGGAGCGTAATCTGTAACCAGTCCTATCCAACCCCTTTTCCTGCATCAACTTCTGGCTGCCTCTGTTCGTGGTTGGTAGGGTAAAACTCTCTCGTACCTTTAATATTATTTCGCAACACTCTCCATAAGGTTCCCAAAGTCCATTACTCGCAAGCTGGACACCCTGCTACTTTACCTTTCCTGGGGGTCAGAACGTCGGTGATTAGTGCGGACCAAACACAGCATTTCCTCCGATAGTGGAGGACTGATGGCTCCCTTTTTAGAGTTTTACTACCTTGAGGCGTAATTAAACTGGGTGGCATACAGGAGACATTGTAGGTGGGGTGATGCCAATGGAGGTGTGGTTTGTGCCGTATTGCGCCACCCTGTTGCTCCTGCTGTTTAACCCAAATACTCGCATGGGCACTAATTGCTCTGACCTCTTACTGATTACACTAAGATTTGCATTGTCCAGGGCCCTCCAATAGACACAGACATAAACCGCAAATGGAAAGAATCTTCCCATAACGGTCCTCTGATATCTCCTGCATAGGGGAAGTTGGTCAGGATTACTTTAGTGGGAGAGACAGGTCATAACAGTGCTAAGAAATTGTTACACAGATGGAAAGATCCTGGATTATGAGGATATTGCTGAGGAATATGGCATACCCGCAGCTGCGGGCGGCAGAGGTAAGCGCGGTGGCGCCGGGTGGCAATGGGGGGAAGTCAGCAGACGACGGAATAGGTATAATTAAACAAAGAAATAAATAATAGTTATTCTGTCTGTCAATTTCCCCCCTGCCGTGCCCCGCCGCCTGTCCACACTTACTTGTGCCAGCCGCGGCTGCATACCAACTCATCACTTTCTGCTCTACGGGGCAGTAGCAGCCCACATATGATGGATATGGGGGGGCAGATGGCCAGGAACCATTGGAACACAAAGGGCTCGACATAGTCTGCACTGGCCAATTCCATGCAGTTATTCTCCATTACAGAGCGCTGGCAGCCCAAACTTAGGGCCTGATTACGATGGCGGTGAACCCGCCATGTGCAAGCTGCTGGTGGTGGGTTCACCACCATCTTAAGGCAATTCCCTGTACGCTAGATAAGGAAGGCAGGTGGTGTGCTGTCGGGCGGAAAGCCCCTCCGCAACGGGTCCAACAGAGGCAATCGTTACGATTACCTGTCGGACCCGCCCACATCCCTAAAATGGTGGCGTGCCTAGCAGGCACCGTCCACCACATTAGGATGCAGCATCCCCGCCAGCCTTTCCATGGCGGTAACCCTGCCATGGAAAAGCGGGTGGGGAATGACTTTGGGGGCCCATTGTCTGCCCTCCCTGTGCAGGGGCACTTTCGTTGTGCACTTGGGGGACACCTATGGTGCCCCCCTACATTTCCCTGCACCATGTGGCAGGCACCACATGGTGCCTACCATGTAGTGCAGGGAGATACAAAACCTGCATTTTTAACATTGCGGCAAGTGCTGCAGCCAGCAGCACCCGCTGCAATGTTACAACTGCCTTTTGCGGCCGCATTGTAATTTGTGCTGCGGGACCACCACCATATAGGCGGGCGGTCCCAATCCCCGGGACGATGGCGAGACGGACTTAAGTCCGTCCGCCATCGTAATTAGCCCCTTAGAGTAGGCTTACTCTGTTGTGAGACTGGTGATCACAGGACAGGACATGGGTCGTATCCTCACACATAAGGACTGGCAGAACATCCTAAATTATAACCTCCCATATCATGCAATGCTAATATTTCTAAGGGAATGTTGAGCTGTGATTAAAAAGTGCTGCAGTCCAGCTACCTCTTCATGTACTCATTGTTAACTGGACACCTATAACCACTGGGTAACTCCTGGAAAAGAGCATCCAACTTTATATATTTTTTGTGGGTTGTTGTGGGCCAGTTAGTTGGGAATAAGCTCCTTGTGCCATATTGGTCAGTGGTGCTTAAACTCTCCATAATCTGTTACCATGACATGTCAAAAGAACTTATTGTAGCAATTTCTCACATGCAAGTAATAATCATTATTTCTAAAGTTTTAAATCCTCATGTGGACTGCTATCTCAAAAAAAACTCCTCCAACTATAGTCTGAACACCCTACCCAATGAATTGACACTGGGGAACAGATTCACAAAGGTACTTACGACTCGTAAAGTTACGATTGCGGAGTCTCCACACTCGGGTGCAGTGTCCGCTCTTGGGAAAGAATCTCAGTACGGCGCACTGTAGAGAATGTGCCATATGGAGATTCCGCCCTGAGTGTGGAGATTTTGCCATGAGAGCGGAGACTGCCCCCAGTACAGAGACTCTGCACTCATAACTTCATGAGTCATAAGTCCCTTTGTGAATCAGGCCTTCACGTTTGACTGTTTCCTCTCCTTTTTTTCTTCTGAGTGACCCTCTCCCTACCTTCCATCCTCTGCATACCTCCTCTCGCCAGTTGTAGTCTACTCTAAGCGAAGTGTGTGTCTGCTTTACGCTCTATTATTGTTTTTCTGGAAATGGCTCACACCTAATCTCATGTAACACAGTTCAGCAACTTTGGTTGACGTTGGCGAATCTCTTGTGATAGATCTGTGCATGAATGTAAGTTCGGAGGAGAGGCTCGATGTCACCAGCCGGTCTCTAAAATTACAATTTCTACAGAACGTAGATAGAGGTCTTCATAGTCTATGTTCCTCATCGCTAATATTAAGGATACGCCATTGTTAGTTTATAATCTGGCTTACTTTCTGGTTTAAGTCTATCACAGGAGATCCTCTAGTGATAGGCAATCATCGATGCAGTCACTGCCATATATGTGAAGGTGCTGTAGTAACCATGAACATGAAGTTTAGGGGTGTCCCTATAGCACTAAAGCAAGTGACTAGTTGTAGTACAGCCAATGTAGTGTACTTAATATTGTGGTCATGTGGCCTAGGCTATGTAGGCGAAACTGGACTCCAAGAGTTGAGCAAAAGCCTTTCTGGCTCACTTCCAGGATAGACTCCCTTTAAAAAGTAGTTTCACATTAAAAACCCCTCAGTCAACATGAGGTGCGTAAACTGTTACATGGATTCAATGCATCACAATACAAAACTAATACATCATCATCCCGACACCATCCCCAAATAAATATTCTATTAGCAACCTTTTGGCCTAATGTCATCGGATGCGACAGTATCAGTGTAGTTACAGACAAACAATAACAGACCAATTGAAACAAAGGCAGGAAGGACCTTGTATTGTTACAACTTATAAAACAGCTTCCTTCAAGGCTCACCAATATCAGAATGCCATCAGAAAGCATTAGTTCGCATTTTGCTGCATTCAGAGTCAATGTGAAAAATGAAAACATGGTTGTGTTAGCATTTCAAAATGGAGTCAAGGCCAAGTTCATTCAATAGCAGAAAACACAGTTTTGGAAAGTGTTGTGTTGTCATTTTTAATGCAAAATACTCATAACACTAAGCAAACATTATTTGTTAAACAAAATAATTCCCACAGTTTCGCCCTCTAATGATGAATTGTCATACCAAATCTCATTATTTAATCATTAATACAGTCTCCCTCATCTTCAACTTCATCCGTCTTGACTCTTCCATAGTTTGGATGTCATCAAAGGCACACACCTATATGTTCCCCATCTCAATTTCTTCCATGTCATTCTTTTTCTTTCAAACATTGCTGAAACCTTCTTTCTATGGCCAAAATGTACACATCTTTGAAAACAGATTGCTTCTAAGATTTTAGGCAAACAAATTAAACTGATTCCATATGTAAGAAGAAGAATTAGTGGGGTTAGGGTCTTTCTTAACATGCTTCTACCTATATCATCAAACCACTCACTATCCTTTGCAAATCACTTCTTAATCTCATCAATTTCATAAAAACATGTTAATGATCCAGCAGGGTTTGAAGCCAGGTGAGCCAAAAGTGTTGAAAGCTTTTCATTTTCACATTATTTAAAGCCTCACCAACAGAAGGAATCATAACACTAAACAAATCCATCATAATGTGAGCAAAACCACTTTTGACGTTGTTTAGACTATTATCATCTATCTCACTTGTTTCATTTACATGATAACTTCTAGGAAAGACTTAGGGCCTGAATACAACTTTGGCGGTCTGGAAGTGGGCTGCCACGGCAGCGCCCTACTCCCAGATGGCCAAGGTTGACTGCCGTCGGCCCGTCCGCCATATTACAAGTTTTCTTGTTGTCTGGCAGGCAGGTGGCACAGCAGTCCCATTGTGGTGCCTATTGAAAAGGCACCGCAATAGGAGCACTAAGACCGTTCCTGCATGGCATGGACTGTGCAGTCCATGCCACGCAGGAAAGTGGGTGCTTGCAGACAAGGGGGCCCAACATGTACCCCAGCATCCATTCCCGTGCACAGGGGCAACTGGCAGCCACTGCCAGCTGTTTCATGGCAGGCTCACGGCCATAAAAAGGCTGGGGGGTGGGGAAACTGCAGCGGCACCGCCAAGCATATTGCTTCCCCAGACTACTGCAAGACGGGCAGGGATTGTGGATTCCTGGCGGTTGCGGCAGTCCCAAAACGGACCAACCGCTGTACTCCTAATACGCCGGTCAGACCGCTGGTTCGGTGGTCCCTGACCGCCACCGCACCTCCAACATGGGTTCGGTGGTCTGATGGACCGCCAAACTAATAATCAGGCCCTAAATCAAGCCAGTAGCTTCCCACCCAATTAGGTGGAAAGTTCAAATAAGCAGTCCCACCACAAACATTAAAAATTCCATATAAGAATTGGCTCTTCACCAATCAAAAACCTGTCATCAACCCTAACCTCGCCAATCACGTTCACTTCTACCAACCATTTCTTGTGGCTCATTACTCAGAGACTTTTCAGCAACATTCAAACATTCCTTTCCCCTTTTGCTCCACTCTCAACCTAGGATGCATTCTTGAATTTCTGAATTTCTTTTTAGACTCTGCCTACAACTCACTCTCTCTCACTTCTTTCAATTTGTAGCAATCTTTAGTCTCCTTATTATGTTCTTTGATAAACTCACTCTCTTCTTCCCTGAATCTACACACAAACGTATTTGAAGTCACATTCGAACTTGGGTTCCCTTGTATAATCGGTCTTGTGAGAAATTGGATTACTCAGTGACTGGGGTGTGAGCCCTGGTCAAGCAGCAGCCACAATACTTGTCAGGATAAGGCACAAGCAAACCCCAAATTAACTGTGCTCTACCACCTGGCAGCATGGCACAGAGCAGTCACGCTTAACTTAGAGGCTATGTGTAAAGTATTTGTGCAACATTTCAAACAGAAATAAAGTCAAAACACCATACAAAAGAAATCCCACACCAAGCTAAAAGAGTAGAGCAAACTGCAATAAATAAAACAAGACCAAAATGACAAACATCCAATCAATAAAACCTGAGATATTAATTTTTAAATAATCTAGTAAATATAGCACCAAAAAGCACAAAGTGCCAATGAAGGATTTCTGGTCATGCTGGACAGGACTAAAGTCACACATTCAGGCAGACCTCGATGGATCTCAGGTTGGATACCATCACCAGGTTGGGCCTGCTGAAGTTTACCTTCTCATGTTCGTGCCAAGAGTCTTGTTTGCATTGAAGAGGGTCACGAGGAGCAGGGAGAGCGTTGCAGTAGTGTGTCGATGAAGCGCTAAGAGCCGGCCAGCGTGACGGGTCGGTGTTGCTGGGGCTTACCATTAGTGGTCCCGGCACGCGGTCAATGCTGGAGCACGAAGAGTCGAGCTGCCGGAGCTTTAAGCAACATTCAAGGGTTCAAGATGAACTTGCAAGTCCAGTTCTTCCTTCCCAGGCAAGAGGGCAGCAGGCCGCAGTTCAGCACAACAGGGCAGCAGTTCCTACAGAGTAGCAGTCTAGCAGAGTGGCACTCTTTTCAGCTGCAAAGCAGTCCTTCTTCTTGGCAGAGTATCCACAGGTCCAGAAGTGTACTGAAGAGTTGGTGTCTGAAGTCCAGTATTTATACTTGTGACTTTGAATTGGGAAAAGGCTTCTAGAGGCATGCCTTTGAATTGGGGACAGAACACAGTCCATTCAAGTATAAGTAGGAATGGGTCCAGCTCCTCCCTTCCATCTTGCCAGTAATGGTTCATCCAGTCACACCTAAGCTCTCCATTATGTGTGGCTGTCTAAGGGGAATACACAAAGCCCAACTGTCAGATACACCCAGTCTTGTGACCCAGTGACATGCTGCAGGCACCAAATGGCTAAGGCAAGAAAAGGCCAACTTTCTAAAAGTACGCAATGTCACGTACCTTTTTTGGAAACTTTCTAAAAGTGAAATTTTTTAAATTGTTATTTAAAATCCGACTTCACCATAAGTTAGGCTTTTAAATTCCAGATCCAGGGACACAAACCATGAACTGATTACCTGTTCCCTTTAGGAAATTGCGCTTATATAATGTCATGAGGTAATTCCAGTGCTAGCCTCTGAGTGTGGTAGGCCTTGAAGGAGTGAAAAATGAATTTAATATTTTGTTGCACTATCAGGACATTTAAAACTTAAAAGTACACATCCTCCTTTTCAAATACATTGCACCCTGCCCTCTGGGCTGTCCAGGGCCTTCCCTAGGGGTGACATTTGTATTAAAAAGGAAGTTTTGGGCCTGGCAAAATATTTATTGTCAATCACGCTGCACAGCCACGTCCATCACAAATGAATACAATAAATCAAATTTATATTTAAATCTTTGTTTATTGCACATTTTAATCTATCCCTTTTAACCTTTTTTCTTTTGACTTCATCAATTCATTTTACTCATTCTCAAACTTGTTCATGATTATAATGAAAACACAGTAGAATCAAATATTTCCACGTGTCACGATTTTATTCAAAATCACCCAATGCATTTCGGGATATTCCCTTCATCAGGGGTATCTAGGATACAAAAACATTGAAAAACATTAAAAAAACAACCCTCAGCTATATTATGACTCTTCTAATGCAAAAGACAAGCTATCAGCGTCCATTCAACTTTGAATCACCTTAACTGTGAAACGATGCTTCATCGTGCCTCAACTGCTGATCGTTTTAATTAATGTCAACTTAAACATTCCCATGTTCAACACCCCAACTATCCAAAATATCGCATGTCCCAAATTATCCGAGACCAATAATTCTAAGATGCTCATGGCCCCATATTCACCCCTGAAACCATTGTTCTAACACTGTTACGATAATATACATCAGCGAGCTTACCGTGACATGTGTTCATCTGCTTATTTTGAAAGAGAAAGCATTATTCGATTTCAACTGGTTTTTGCAGCGCTCCTCCATTACACACATTTAAATCAGTGTAGAGTGCAACAGTAGGGTAAGTGTTGGATATTGTAGGGGTTAAAAATTACTATTCCCACTCCAGTGAATGCAACAGTAGGGTAAGTGTTGGATAGTGTAGGGGTAGACATTACTATTTCCCATTACTTACCTTATAATGCTTTGTAACGGCATGCGTTGTAGTGGCATGCGTTGTAATGGCATGCGCTGTAGTGACATCCGCTGTAATGGCTGCTTTGTAATGGCATGCAATGTAAACGATGTTGCGTTGTAATGACTGCGTTTTAAAGACTGTGGGTTGTAATGACTGCGTTGTAATGGTTGTTTCCCCAATGGAGCTCCCTCAGGCATTCTGAAGCTGAGCTGTACCTGCTTTGGTTGCACACCAACTTGGCAGCAGCATTCTGGATCACTTGCAGATGTGAGAAAAGATAGTCTGCCATGCTCACATAGAGCGCATTCCTGTAATCCAGTTTACTTATGATCAAGGCCTGGATGATGTTTTTTCTACATTCCAGGGGCATCCATAAGAAGAGTCTTTTTAGAAGTTTTAATGTAGCAAAGCTTCTACCACACAATGGACGGACCTAGTCCTGCATGGTTAGTGCACTGTCGATGAAAATGCCCAAGTTCTTTGCGACCTGTTTGTACGCGGGTGCAGGTTCAAGTGATTTGTGTCACCAGGTTGCATCCCAAATTAGATGGGCTCCTCCAAAGAGTACGATCTCTGACTTATCTGCATTTTTTTTAGCATTGTTGGATCTTCTTTACCCTGTAGAGTAAATCAAATCAAATCAAAGCATTTGTATAGTGCAGCACTATCATCTCTAGGGGTATCTGGGTGCTGAGAGTGCAACAAATCTGTCAGAAAGCCATGTCTTGAGGGTCTTTCTGAACTCCTGCAGGGAGGGTGCTGTTCAGAGATGGAAGGGCAGGTCGTTCCAGGTCTTGGCAGCGATGTAGGAGAAAGAGCGGCCTCCACTCTGGTTGCGGCAGATGCGGGTGTGATCGCACGGCTAGCTCGGCGGAGCGTAGGTATCATGTGGGGTGATGGAAATTCAGTCGATGGTTGATGTAGGCTGGACCTAGGTTATGTAGGGTTTTGTAGGTGTGAGTGAGGATCTTGAACTGGCATCTCTTTTGGATGGTCAGCCATGTAAAACAATTTTTGGAAGTCTTTTAGAAGGACCTGGGTTTCATAAGCTGCAGTTCCATAAGTTTGCTCTAACAGAGAAATTATCAGCCACAAAACCTCTTTTAGGAGTAGCTTCCACCTTCCTATCAACAATATCAGCAAGGCAAAGACTTCTGAGACAAATGATGAAGTTGAAGCCATAGATCCTAGAATTGTACTGACTTCAGGAACATTTGGGAAGTCCATTTCAAAGTTTTGTAGTGAATACCTTTTGTTGAAGGAGTGAGGGATGGAGGGCATATCACATTCCTTCCACTGTTTGATTAACTACTGCTTAATGACCTAATGGGTAGGCAAATCCTGCACTGGGATGCACAATACTGGAAATAGAATCCGTCATTGGGTTTCTGCTGCTCAAAACCCAGGGATTAGCGGATATGTGCTAGTTTGTCCCACATTTGTGAGGGCTGCACATTCTTGCCCTTCTGGTGCCCTCCACCATCTTCCTCATGATTCTCCCTCAGCCATTCTGCTTTAGGTTCAGCAAGTGTTCAGTCTACTGCCTCTCTCATCACACTCTGTAAATATGACTGCGAGATCTGCAGCACTTCCTACTCCTCTACTGGTTACACAGTGTGATGGTTGGAGGTCTCTTTCCTCTCCTCCATGGTAGGGAAAAACTAGCAGAGATGTGCTACAGCAGAATCTTTTCAATGTATAGAGCCCCTTTCCCACCTCTCACCTGTGTGAGAGAGGGGTTAAAGAAAAAGGGCCATATTTGCAACCTTCCAGGCACCCATCATGCAGCTGTGCACCAACAAAGGCTTGGGATGCTGATCACCAGCTCCTAAACGACTCTACTGCAGACGCCGTGCCAAAGCAACCCAGAACATGAGCGGGGAGCACTTTCATAGGCAGTACAAGCCAATTGTGATTTTTCCAGTAAAATAATAGTAGACGACACAATAAAATACAGGTAAAAGATCTGAAAAAAATGGGTGGCTTACCACTGTCAGAACAGAGAAACACAGGAGGGGATTTGAGGGAAAGGAGCCTTTTTGAACCCAAGTGGTGAAAAGTGCAGAATGACTAAATTTTAGATCAGAGATCTAAAGGCATGGTAAAGATTTTGTCTGAGGCTGGGGCTCCTCATATAGTAAACAATGTGACGCGGAGGAAGAGATGTGGGGGTATTGTACCAGCTGTAGTGGTGAAGAAGTTGGCCACAATTACTGTAAAAACACGAAACAGAGTAATTAAAAACAATCTTCAATTGAGCAGTTTTTGAAACCATATCTCTGTAATTGTACGATTTTCTTAATCAATTATTCTTTAAAACAGTTACACAGTATGGGGTTTCATAGTGTGCCTGATGATCCACAGAGAAGAATGGGTTTTGGGGTGCAGCCGACAGAAGGGAGATCTGCCCCTCGAATAGATTCGGAACGGTACAGCTCATTCCTAGGTGTTCTATTTTGGGCTATAGAATTGTGTTTCATTAGAGCACATATATATACCGGCCATTTTGTGGTTCTGCACAACTTTTTCATTGAGAGCTTTCCCAGGTGGCTGTTTGAATTTAGGAATTTCCCTTCCACCCTTCCCCTTGTTTACATCGTTTGGATTTGTCATGTCAGCTAGTTTGTCAGGAGCGCAGGGGGTTTGTTATGGTTGTGTTGTCCCTTGAAACAGGTGCAAAGCTGTGGTCCATTAAGTTAATATGACTATAGAGCAAGGTTATTGTTGTTCCCATATGTGAGTAGGACAATTGTAGGGTGTCAACTAAGAGTTGAGGATGGATAAAATAAGCAAATAATGTTATGTTGTAGGATATAGACAGTTAGATCTTGATAGATGTTAATTTAAGAAATATGGGGTATATTATCAAGCACGGCATTAAAATGATCGCTAAAGCGGCGATAATGGACTTGATAATATGCCGCAGAGAATTCCCATAGAAGCCCATGTTGACACCAGAACATGGGCTTCTATGGGAATTCTCAAGGGCATATTATCAAGCCCATTATCGCCGCTTTAGCAGCAGTTTTCTGCCGCTAAAGCGGCAATAATCTTAACGCCATTTCTTGATAATATGCCCCTATATGAATTGCAGGGTAGGAGGTAGGAACTTGTAGGATATAGATTTAAAGGGGGGCAGGTACTTTAGGGGTGGGGGTTTTAGTGACGTTAAGATTTGTCTGTGTATAGTGAGGTTTAGTTTTGTTGGAATGCGCATCTGTCTTCAATAAAGCGGCCTTGCCCACACCAAAATAGGACTTTGCGGTATGTGCTGCCCCCTTTCACCCAAGTCGGCTGGTTGGTGGATGAGAAAGCTTACGGGTGGGCGGAGGTCATGTTTTGCCAATTTTATGCCTCGGTTGCTGTGCTTCATTGAACTGAGACCGCATATTATTGCCACTTTCAATGTACCTCTCCTTGATGAAAGGTCAACAGTAACATGTGATAATGCCAGTTCCATAAATCGTGCCTGTGTTGCTTTCACGCCGCCCAGGCTGCCCTCACTGCTCCGGCATAATTTGCCCATTTGTTTTGGGCAGGAAGGGAGATTTTGTCTTTGGAAGGCGCATACATTCTCCAGATCCGTCGAGGAATGGCAGATCCGCCTGCTGAAGGTATTCTTACAGCCGCTGCTTCTGTATGCAGAGCCTCTCCTCGGGGAGATAGGAGCAGCTGCTTAAGAGTTGTAAAACCAATATTAATGTTTTACCAGGGAGTAGAGAACATTGTCTGGTTTTATTGCTTAAGCAAAGAACATACAGTACAGTACTGATACAAGGCCAAGACACACAACTTTGTTTTACTCTTGCTGTAATCGTGTAAGGGGAATATACAATGCACTTACACAGATATATGTTGCCAAAAGGTGTTCAGAACAATTCCTGTTGAGGAAAATGAATTCAGTTCTTCGAAAAACACATTTAATAGTTATTCTTATCATCTTTTTTATATTGTCAGCTCATAGGAGACACCCATACATTCACAATATCGCCAAATAAATGCAGCACAATTGTTTCTTCCTGTGTACTTATGCGTGTATTGTATTTAAATAGCAACTGGTGCTTATAATGCCTAGGTGTACCAGAAAGTGAGCCCCCTCCCCCCCGTAAACATTCTTGACTTTCAAGGTAGACATGGTCAAGAAGCCAAGGACCCAATTTATATCTTGGTGGAATGGGAACTCCGTCATAACAGGGTTCGCTCCCCTTAATGCTATGGTCCTCTCGCCCGGTTAAAAATGCACAGACCACTGCGGCGACTACTGCGTCAGGTTAGGTTAAGTTTCAGATGGAGGCTAATATAAATATGTGAATGGTGACAGGGTAGGATCAAATGTGCTGCTGTCTTTGGCCTCCAATGCTTTAAGCTATAGCTTGGTGGATTCAGCCTATTGGTTTTTAGCAGAACTCCCAGAGCCTACCCAAAATGGATGGATATCATGGGAATGAGTATTGATTTCTAGCAAATGCCACACTTGACTTCAAGTGGCCGGATAGAGTGCATTTGAAGAAACTGTAATGTAGCTGAAAGACTTTCCATCATCCATCTGCGCAAGGAAGTGACATCTCTGGATTTCCTATCATTCAGCTTCACAGGAAATGACATTGCTGGAGCGGGTTATGCAAATGTTTGTATACCCACCCCATTTTGCATGTTGTTTTATTAATTAGATTAATTAATTAATTATAATCGAACTAATGGATCAAAGTGATGTGGAAAATATTTACCAACCTTACTAATATACGAATTACACGTCGGATTTGCATCTGCATGGCTTAATTAATACGTGAACTAAATTTTGGACCGCATACTTATTATAGACAATTAGAATATTGCATGATCTATGTCGCTTTTGTGATGTAATTGTGATTCGTGCTTTATTTAGTAAGCATAAACCACATTGAGTGTTGCTTTTGGCTAGATACACACACATATGGGTATTAGCGAGGGAATAACATTTGATTAGTTATTTTTATGTATTAATTACGTTTTGTGTTTCTTTGCTTAAGTTGACCATTTTGGCCTATCGAAAGATGGCTGCCTTTGGTGCCTAACCCGACTGCCAACGCTGAACAAGGCTTGGGTGAAGTGCGCCTGCGCTAAGATGAGCAACAATGGCTTGGTCCTGACCCCAGGCAAGCTGTACTTATCAAGGTCGCACTGGGAAAAGTGCCAACCTTACAGACAAAAGACTTTCTTTAAAAACCGGAACCAGCAAGTATGCTGACACCATGGATTAAACCTTATGAGAACTTTGTAGGACGACCCCATATCAGCCAATCAGAACAGTTTAAAACTCATATTTGTTACATTTTGTTATTGAAATTATTATAAAAACCCATAGAATAGAGAGGTTGTGGGTCGCTCCTTCGATTGCCTGATGTTATGCTGACGGAGAGGACGGTGACACTGCAGGACAGCTGTTAGCCTGAATCTTTGACGGACTGAATTATTGCCCAAACACCTGATGAACTGAACTTACAAAATTGATGGGCATAGATTTGCCAGATTTGACATAGAGGACGACATTTAACCAGAATAGGTAAATATGAATGGCAACTTGATCAAATGAATGATTTAATTTGCAATATAAATTTGAATTTGAATATCTACAGAAATGAGTTGAGTTGTTTATTCATTGAAATGTGTTAGTGAAAAGGTTAATTAGAGAATTAGAAGGTCACTTAAACCTGCAACTAACTGATCCGTCCCGTTTTATGAGAGGAATACTAAAGGTGAAGTTCAGGGCCTAATGAGTATCAGAAGGTTGTGTAGATTTGATGCTCATTGGGGTAGATTGTGGTAATTTTCCCCCTCTCATTTCCAGCACTTGGAAGGATAATCGCCTCCCACACGGACTGATGGTGAGTGAATGTTGGTGTTATGGGCCCCACCAGCGAATGTATTTCTAATTTAATTTCTAATTTAAAACATTTCTAAAGCGCAGCGTACACCATGCGGTTTCTTGGTGCTAGTAGGCAGGATCGGCAACTGAGGGAAAAGACAAGAGTGATAAGAATGAAGAGCTAAGCGGGGAAAGCCTGATTGAAGAGGAAGGTTTTTAAATCTTTGCGAAAAGAGAGGTACTGGGTAGCAGAACGGAGATGGTCAGGAAGAGAGTTCCAGAATGTTGGAGCCAAGGTGGAGAAGTTGGCCCCACCCCACTTTTTACGTGTGAAGCGGGGGATCTGAAGAAGGGACTTAGAGGAAGACCGGAGCTCTCTTGTGGGAACATAGGGTTTTATTAAAGAAGAGATAAAGGCGGGGGCAGTGCATTGGCGGGCCTGGAAGACCATGCAGCCCGTCTTAAAAAGGGAGCGTTCTTTTACGGGAAGCCAGTGAAGCTCCCTGAGAAGGGGGGTGGAATGGTGATAGCGTGGGAGGCCGTAAACCAGCCGGGCCGCCTGGTTCTGGATCGACTGAAGTCTTCGCAGGCTGTAAGCTGGAATGCCATGATAGAGGGCGTTGGCATAATCCAGTTTTGATATCACCAGGGCGGCCATGATGATCTTGAGTGCCTGAGGGGAAAAGAAGCGGGAAACAGAGCGGATGGTGCGGAGAGTGAGGAAACAAGAGGAGACCACGGAGCTGATTTGTGGGTGAAGGGTGAGCTGATTATTCATTTTGACACCCAGTGTTTTGACCGTGGTTGAGGGGGAAGGTGCGGGCCCAAGAGAGGGGGGCCAAAAAAGAGAGTTCCAGGGGCTGGATGAACCACCGGTGAGAACCAACTCGGTTTTATCCGGGTTCAGCTTAAGATGGTTGTGGTTCATCCAGTCCCTGATGAATGTCATGGTAGACTGGAAATTAGAGACAGAAAGGGGAGAGGAGGACAGATCAAAGATGAGCTGGAGATCATCCGCGTAGTTGTGCACGGTGACCTCCAGCTGCTGAAGCGCGAAGATAAGAGGGAAGATATAGAGATTAAAAAGCAGGGGGGAAAGAGAGGATCCCTGGGGAACGCCGCAAGTGACAGGGAGGGGAGTGGCAGAGAAGACGCCTAGCCGCACTGCCTGGGTGCGGTCCCTCAGAAAGGAGGAGAGCCAAACCAGGGCTGATCCCCCGATTCCAGCCGCCCTGACACGGGACAGTAAGATGGTATGGTTCACCGTGTCAAAGGCGGCGGACAAGTCAAGGAGGACCAGTGCCTGGTGTTTGTTATCATCCATACCCTTTCTGAGGTTGTCTAGGACTGAGACCACAATCGATTCAGTCGAATGTCTGGGACGGAAACCGGCCTGGCGAGATGCCAGCCCCCCATTGGTCTCAATATGGGCGCTGAGTACCACAGTGACATGGCGTTCCATCACCTTGCCCAAGAAGGGCAGCAAGGAGATGGGGCGATAGTTGGCCGAGATGGAAGGGTCCGCGCCAGGTTTCTTCAAAATGGGTACTATAGTAGCTGCCTTTAGCGCGGGGGGCACTACACCCTGTGCCAGGGAGCTGTTGAGGAAGGCGATGGGGGGTTCAGAACAGCAGGAGTAAATTTGCTGCAGAATACGTGCCGGGCAGA
Source organism: Triturus cristatus (assembly GCF_964204655.1). Lineage (NCBI taxonomy): Eukaryota > Metazoa > Chordata > Amphibia > Caudata > Salamandridae > Triturus > Triturus cristatus. The sequence continues at coordinate 433,361,976 of NC_140581.1, read as the reverse complement.
CATCCGCCGGAGACCCCGACTTCACTTTGGGAAGGATCTCCAGAAATGATTCCTGAGAAAGGGGGGGAATGGAGGTGAGAGGGCATTGAACGGTGGGAGGGGAAGGATCAACGAATGCAGGTGAAGGTGGTGGAATGTTGGCCTTGATGGTAACAATCTTATCCAGGAAGTAGGCGTTAAGTTGATCACAAAGAGGCTGGGAGGGGGGGATTTGGGGTAAGGTTCGATCTGAGAATGCCAGGTCATTCACTATGCCAAAAATTTCCCTGGGTTTATTTTCAGCAGACGTTATTTTTGCAGGGAAATGGGTGGTTTTTGCGGCGAGAATTGCTATTTTATATTTGGCCAGTGATGTGAGGAAGTGAGTTTTTGATAAAGGACAGTAATTTTTCCTCCATTGCCTCTCCGCCCGTCGGACGCTCAGTTTAAGCTCTTTCAGATGGTCGTTAAACCATCTGTTGGAATCCTTAGGTCGACGGATGGAAATGCGACGTAAGGGAGCCACTGAATCACAGCCACCAGCCAGCCAGGTGTTTATGGCCTTGGCTTGAGAGGTAGATGATAAGCCGGAGAGGGTGGGAGTGGAGTTTCGAAGCAGGGAGGTCAGGGAGGGGAAATCCAGTTTGTTCCAGTTCCGCGCCCAGGTGTTTTTGGCATGCGGAGTTTTTGATACCGGGTTGCGGAGAATGGAGAGGGAAATGAGGGCATGGTCAGACCAGGGGCAGGGAGAGACTGCTGCCGAAGCCACTGGGAGGTTGAGGGACCAGACCTGGTCGAGTATATGCCCATGGGAGTGAGTAGGGACAGTTATATGCGGAGCAAAGTTGAGAGACAGGAGAGATTCTGTGAATTCTTTAGAGGCCGTACACTCATGTGGGTCTGAGGGCCAATAATTGAAGTCTCCCAGCACCAAGACCGAGGCGTAGTTGACCACCAAGTTGGCCAACAGGTCTTGAAATGCCGGTAGGAATGAGGGCGAAGGCTGAGGAGGGCAGTACATTAAAAGACAAATAATAGGAGGGGAGGATAGAAGAGAACGGACAACCAAAAAGTCAGCAGAGGGGATAGGGGAAAAGGGAAGTGATTGAAAGTTCAATTCCGACCGGGCGATTAAGGCGACCCCACCCCCGGCCCTGCCTGCTGGGCGGTCGGCACGTAAGGCCACATAAGAGGGGGGTAGGGTGGCCAGGAGAACAGGAAGGGAGGAATCACAATACCAGGTTTCGGTCAGGAGCAGTAGGTCAGGTTTCTCTGAATCGATTAGGACGAACAGCTCGTGGTGGTGCTTGACCGCTGACCTGGTGTTGAGTAGGAATACAGACAAAGGCGGGGTAGTGGGGTGAGGGTCGGGTGGGAGGGGACATGGTGACGGGGGGGTATGCAACGGAGGGTGTGGTGTCGTGGGGGAGGAAGAGGAAGAAGCGAGGCCTCATGCGGAGACGAGCCTGCGGGTGGGATCGGGAAGTGGCCAGTGGCCTTGAAGGGCGATGAGTTCTTTTGAGGAATAAGACATCATTTTGGCATAATGTTGTGCCCCTAGCCCCGTCCGGCCGCGGACGGGCGCAGACGGGCTTGCCTTAGGCGCGCCTTTGGCGCGCAAAAGTCGCGCCCGCTGCGCTCGTCCGCTGCGCTTCCTACTAAGACACATGCTTTATGCCGGTGGGTCGGGAATGGCGGCTGAAGGAAGGGAATCGTTGCAGCGAGTAGCGCTGTTTGTGGGAAGCCAAGAGATGCTGGTAGGTGAAGATGCCAGTTAAAAACACAATATAAAAACACAATAATTTTAAAAAGTAGTTTGCCCCTGCTCCCGGCTTTTCGCCTCAGGAGCCAATCGTAAATGTATGGATAGTGTGTGTATGTGAGATCTTTTGGTCCGTGACGGTAGAGAGGGATTTTGCACTCCGCACTGCAACAACATCACTGGTTTCCTGCCAAAACTGTCTTTAAACAAAGAAGCCAAAAAAGCGGACTCATTCCCATCATCCATCTGCGGAGGAAGCAATATCACTGGATTTCCATCATCCATTTGCACGGGAAGGGACATCACTGGATTTCCATCATCCATCTGCACAGGAAGGGACATCACTGGATTTCCATCATCCATCTGCACAGGAAGGGACATTATAGGATTTCCATCATCCATCTGCACAGGAAGGGACATCACTGGATTTCCATCATCCATCTGCACAGGAAGGGACATTATAGGATTTCCATCATCCATCTGCACAGGAAGGGACATCACTGGAATTCCATCATCCAGCTGCACAGGAAGGGACATTATAGGATTTCCATCATCCATCTGCACAGGAAGGGACATCACTGGATTTCCATCATCCATCTGCACAGGAAGGGACTTTATATGATTTCTCATCATCCATCTGCACAGGAAGTGACATCACTGGATTTCCTATCATCCGTCTGCAGATGAAGTAACATCACTCCTCTCCCCTTCCAGGACCCACTTACTGGCTGCCACAGCGTAGAAGCGTGCAGCGGGCATGCCACTGGTGCTCCGAAGGCACGCCTAAGACAAGCCTGTCTGCACCCATCGTTGATTGGACCGTGCCCAGCACCTAGGACCCTTGTCCTCCCTCCTTCCACCGCAACCCTGCTGCACCCTTCAGTGCCCTCAACTCCATCTGCTGCTACACACACTGCTGCCTCACTGCACCACACAACATCAAGGGAGCATTCTCATGTGCTTCCTGTACGTTTTTATGCACTTACCCACACCCAACACTTGCTCCACTGACAGCACTTAACACCCTTCTCTCTCATACTCACACAGTCCTGCAAACACCCACATAACACTCCACGCTCGCATGTATGGTCCAAAACATCTGCTAACTCACCAAGCACACCACAGAGATCTGGGACCTGCTGCACGACAATGCCCATGACCTACTTTTCCTCATGGAAACCGGTTGAACCCTGAATCATCACATGACATCACCACAGCCACCCCGCCCCCAGCTACAAGATTGCCAGGCAAGACAGACTTCACAATCCCATAGGCAGAATCACCATCATCAACAAGAACACCACATCCATGGACACGTCATCCTGGGACACATGTCGTTCAAGCTTCATATCACAGCCAACTTCACCCTAAGCAGCCCTCTCATCTACAGACCCCCTGGGCTGTGCACCAACTCCACCAGCACCATCTAGGACTTTCTTGCACCGCTCGCTCTCAATGCTAGCAATTACTTCCTACTTGGAGACCTGAACTTCTACCTGGAACATCACGCCGACACTCAACTCAAGAGCACTCATTGAAGACCTTGGAACCTTAATGAATAAAGATACCTATCCATGTCACCAGACACCTCCTTGTCCCTATTTTCACCAGTTTTGACAACATCCGAGCTGACAAGCCCACACCAGTCTTTGGGACAGACTACGCCCTTCTCAAGTTCAGCATTCCTGTCTCAGTTCAACGCACATGCACCACTGCCAGACCAGTCTGCTGGAACTGAAGCAGCATTACAGACAAGAAAGAGAATACCGCTCTCAACACCCACCGACACAAACACACCAACAGCCTCCACAAAGCCATCAAGAATTTTCATCAGTTGGATCGCTACCTGCACTGACTCCCTGGCCCCCTCAAACACAGCAATACAACAAGATCCAGACCACATACCAGTTGACACATAGAGGAGCTCAGACCGATGAAACACCACTGCAAACAATGTTCATGTGAAATGGAGAACGAGCCAAGACAATGTAGACAGGAGCACTTTCAAATCTACCCTAAGACGCTACCACCAAATGATCTGGACTAACAAACACATTTCTCTGGGGACTGCATCAATGCCAGCACCAACAGAAACTAAGAAATCTTCACCATTGTGAAAGATTTCATCTCACCATTGGTCCCCTCCAACTCAATCACCCCCAAGCAGGACCTCTGCAACAATCTCTCTCAATTCTTCAGCGACAAAATCACTGCTATTTACAGCAACATTCAGCCTGCAACTGGACCCAACAGACCTCATCAAACACCTTATATTATCTAACCACATGGCACGTTTTCACACCAGAAGAAACTGCATACCTCAACAACTTCAACTGCTTTCACAAACCTTCAAGACACCTGCACTCATCCAGACTCCTACTTGCTCAAATCCCACACAAACAGAAAATTAGATCTGGTGGTCCAGCCTCCTCCTACATCACTCCTACGGCATGGAATGACCAGTATCTACACTTAAAAACCTCCTCCTCACTTCTTGAATTCCGTAAGAAACTGATGACATGGTATTTCGTGTAGTCCAACTAGGCCCTACATGTGGCTATACTTACAGCTGCCTAGCGCCAGGATACCGTCCCAGGTAATACTGCGCTCTACAAATCTGCAAAACATAAGAAGATGATCTGCAGAATGACTTGGTGACCAGTGGGGTCATAAGCTGGAAGTATGATCAGCAAATGAGAATGACAAAGGTTTTGTTATTGCCAATCCTTTTGAAGTCATCTATCTCCTAGAAGCTGGTGGTCTATGTACTCTAAAGTGAGTGTGATATGGCATTTCTCAATAGCTGGTGCAATTGATGGATAATTATGCTAATCAAAAAAGAAACATACCACCAACGACCATAGCTTCCCTAATTGTGTGTTTCACACGCGCATTCTGTGGATATAGATAGATAAGATAGATAGATAATTTTTTATTGCACAATTAATTAAAATCATTGCAATCAGGCCATGTTGAAATCAGTATAAGGTGCATAATTTCCAGTGTTATAAAAGAATATTTGAAGGTTTATCATCCTGTTATTCTGGAGATTAAAAAGTTTAGACACCAGTTAGGCAACTATAAAAACATGGGAATTTAAAACAATTGGCACGACATTATGGATTATATTTCTGTATGATTATTGGAATCCAGGACGGCTTTTATTGCAGACAGGTATTTCATGAAGCGTGCCTCTAGCTGCACTGATTCACCTTTCATGCACTTTACCAGGGCAGCTTGACATGTCCGTATATATTTAAGATAGGCCAGATGGGGCAAAGCCAGTATAGTCTCAAAGTGCGTGGTTTCTCACAGATGCACAATATGCGACTTTGAGATTCCTCTTCACCCCCTAACATGCTCGCCACTGAGCGGCTACAGTCTGTAGATATACTTTAATATTTGCCCATTCCTTAAAAAAGGAATAGGTCCCATGCTCTCCATGCCACTGGAGTCAAGCTATCCTGACTAATGAGGGGTGGTCCTAGGATGCTTGTTTCCAGTTCAGGCTTGACCTGACCTGCAGTTCGGGCGGTACTGTTCCCATTGGCCGCAGGGTCAAGACTGATTTGCATAAGGCTGGGTTCAAACTGGAACGGCATGGGGAGCAAAAAAACGAGGGATTTAGGCCCAGATCTCTGTACTGGGGTGAATGTATGACATTTTTCTGCATTCTGTCCATCAATTGTTCTTTTTTGCATTTGTCACCCCGAGTGGGACGGGTATGCCCAGATGTGTGTCCCATGCTCTCCATGCCACTGGAGTCAAGCTATCCTGGTTGATGAGGGGTGAAACCCGTAAACTGGTCCTAGGATGCTTGTTTCCAGTCGAGGGAGGACCCGGCCTGGCAGTTCGGGCTGGACTGTTCCCATAGGGGGCAGGGTCAAGACTGATTTGCATATGGCTGGGTTCAAACTGGATCGGGATGGGGAGCAAAAAAATGATGGATTTAGGCCCAGATCGCTATACTGGGGTGAATGTATGACATTGTTCTGCATTCTGTCCATCAATTGTTCTTTTTGCATTTAATACATAAATGGCCAGACCACCTGCACTTCCCATCTTGAAGTCACCATTATAGGCGACTTATCAGATAATGGTGCTTACTGAACAGTGGTTGTACAGCACATACAATTGTTTTATACTAAAAATGAAAATATAAGGAACTATTTTCATATTGTTTCTCAGCGTAACTATATGTTGTGAGACAACCCACAAAGTGATCTGTCTTACTCCACATTCGAAACCATAAAACACAGAGTATAAAGCATAATACATGTTGAAGAAACAAGTGTGGAGAGTTTTGCTCATCATATCTTTTCAATCCAGTTGATTGCTGCAACCTTGATTCAGGTGGTACTCAATGTATCAGCTCTCCAGTTGGCCAAATCGTTCTCTCCCTGATTCTTAAAAACCACCTTACCCTTGCATGTTCTTTGCAAGATTGTGCCCCTTTCATCTGGAACTTCCTGTCCCTGATCTTGTGATATTTATGTCCTATGCACCAATCAACAACCACGCAAAAAGCCTCTGCTCAAGAGGCACTTCTCTCTTTGTCCCCTTAATTCCTTATCATCATGCTGTCTTAACTACAGGGTTGCTTCTCTTCTTTCATGATTGCAGCACCTCTTCCTCTACGTTATTTATTTTCAGTATATATTTTCTGTAGGAAAGGATCACCTTTTGTTTATTTTATATAAAATCTACGTCTTATTACAAGCATAACCCCCAAAATGCATGTTAAATTCCAGTCCAATCATGAGTCAAGTTACTCATTTATCAATTCAACCGTACATAAAAATAGTAGATGGTGACTTTGATAGGTTTCTGTTAGCTCGTTTTCGCCTGGGAATTATTCACAGGCTACTAAGTTTTCCGGAACGGAATGACTGGTCCAAACAATTATGCAACTGTCCTTGCGACGATATCTCAACTCAATCTACACTGCATGTTGTACTTCTGTGTAAATTCTATTCTATTCCTAGGAAAAGATGGATTTTGCCAGTTTTGAAATTGTTTGGTCTCAGGCACTGCCGACCTGCACTTATTGCCCTGCAAATGTTAGATACAGTCTTTGTTGTAGCTTCAGTCAATGCTTTTTTAAAATTCATCTTCAAATCAAGGAACCAGTTGTTAATGTAGACATTTTATGTGTTTTTAACTTGAATTGTGTTATCCATGCTTTTATGATTATTGATTTTAATCGAATAAAGCTGTATTTGATTTGATTTGATTTGATTTGAGTCAAGTCAGTGACAGGGAGGTCCAGAAGTCTGTTGCGCGCCCACGACTTGTAGCCGGCATTAGAGCTTGCAGCGGAGATGTTGAGTGTAAGTATGTTTTTTCACCAAATTTGTAACTTTATAACATATCTTCATGGAGATGGATTTATAGGGGCTTTCTCCTCAGCTACAAATATCAGAACATGTAACCAAAGATGATCAACAGCCAGAGCAGGACTGCAGTCCACTGCTGCACACAACTCAGGCCTGCTGGAGGGCACCTGGCAGAGCTCTTGGCAGCCATCTTTCCCTCCCAGCTGTGATTACGTTTCATAATCACTGATGGACTTCAAATGACTTTACTCAATTCTTAGAATCACAGAGAGGTTTCAAACGAATATTTTATCTAGGAGTACTTTAGGTATAATTGTAACTCTTGACACGAAGCGTCAGTGTTAATTACAGAGCTGAGGTGAGTGCAATTCTGCAGTGCAACACACTACATAAAAGGGTGTGCTTTATACTTATTCACCTATATTATTTATGGTTATCATCACTGATAATTTTGTTTTCATCAACAGAGGTTGCAGTAGAAATGGGAGTAGTATTACTATTAGTATAACCCTAAAAAGTATTGTTTATTCAGTAAATCTTTTAGGTTGAATATATACAGTTGCATTTACCATTATATGCTCTTCTGTGGAAAACAAAACAAGAACAGATTCAAAAGAACATGCAGCTACAAGAAGACTGTTATAAAGTAATATTATTTGTAGAAATATTCCATTTAATCAGGCTTACCTACAAAAGACTCTTAAGGCCAGAATGCCAGCAATGGCAGCAGTATTTGCTGTAACAGTTTCTTTGATTGATGGGCCTTCAAAATGCATCAAGCGTACAGTCACTGCATTTAGTCTGACAGGCACTGGACCAGCATACACGGAAACAGTAATGCACGAGGCAGTTTGCACTGCAGGAGCAGTCTACTTACTCTTAAAGAAAACTCTTCTAACGTTCTAGGATTCAAAGGCGAGAATCAAATGAAGGATATCAGTTATACATGTACCTTCCGACTGCAGCTTATGGGTGGAACCGAGATGACTGATCCTTAAAATCCCTAATACAAAGAAAATAAATCTTCAAAACAAGCATTCTAATGCCTTCCCCCAACACTATGGAAGTCCATTCCTGACAACATCTGACCTAACACCTAGTTACTGACACTTCAGAAAACACTGAAACCACACTAATTCACACTACACTTCAGTGGTTAAGTACTACCAGCCACGGGGGAGCGCACAGCGTCGGCGACAAGATGGCCGTGACCTGAGGAACTCCATAGCGCCGAGCCACGTTTTCATCTGAAGGGACCCTTTTCCTGCAACGCTGCCTCTCGCAAAGGGGTGTTCGCGCGTCGGAAACTGCCAGGAGTACTGAGGCAAGTTCCCGACCGGCTTTATGATCGATTAGACCCCTTTTTGCATCTTTATTCCTCCGCCTCAGTGCCTCCAATAATAGCGGCCGCCATTTTGTGCATTCCCGCTGCGGCACACAAATGACCGTTATGCAGCCTTCTTCAGCGTTCACATGCTGAGCTTCTTGACACTGCTCCAACCCCAGCATCCATTATGTTTAAGACAAGGAACAACCTCTAAGTATTTTACAGAGTTTGTGCTTTTGTCCATTGTTTGGAATTTTTTCTTCTCGACATAATGACTGCACTGCTCCTTTCTCTGCATCATTTCCTGTCAGCTGGTGAGCTATTTTTGGTTTTATCACAGCAAAGTCACTTGATATAAGGCATGTCTGCTTGCTTTTTTACAGCGCTTTATCAACGCACATAGTCTTGACCTACTAATTATTGGTTGCAACTAACCATCTTGTATTGAACTTGTATTTCAAATTATCTACACGCCTGCTGGTTGCTTCGTCCTTTAGTACCTGTCACGCTGCGGCGATCTTCTCTGACAAGAGGTCCTCCTTTTGAACAATATTTGTTTGGGCTGCTGGCTCTGTGCTCTTTTGCTTCTGCTCTTCATTAACTATATTTATGGTGACTTTGTTGTCTTTCCCTGGCTTTCACAAGTTGTATTTTTGAATCCGCCTCACTCGTCTTTTTATCATGGATCACCCGCAGTCTAACAAACCTCATGGGGCTGCAGGGGCTTCTTCTGGAGGTCGTAAAGACTCAATAGCTAATACCAGGAAGTGACTTAAGAAGGATCCCTCTTCTCCATCCAAATCACCTCTCCCCCTCACGTTAGAGGATATCATGGATGAACTGCGCACACAGACTAGGGCCTCAAAATGCATCCTCTTCCACCAAACCAAGAGGTATCATTGCCTATTTTCTGCTGTATTCTGAACTTATGGTGATCCTCAATGCTGCCAAACAACATAAACAGATGCTATTGTCTGGTCACAAAATCTTTTTTAGTCAGGATATTTCTAAATCAACATCCAGCAGACGCAAGGAATTCCTTGATCTCAGACCAGCCTTGAAATCCATTAACGCTCGTTATGGCCTTATACACCCCTGCTTCTCCAAAGTGACTTATAAAGACAGAACATTCTCCTTTGAAGACCCAGCTGCCCTTCGGAAGTTCATTCATACTCATCGAGGAGAGCTTATGGAACTTAGCAAACATTGAATGTCTTGTTATCTGTTATCTATTTTCGTTTTTATCCCCTAGGATTAACGCATGATGTATGTTAATGTTAATTCTCTTGTCTGTTTCTTATTCATATCTTTTAGGTTCTCCCCGTGCTGATCTGTTGTTGAAGATTCATGCCTACACCACCCGTTTGTCTATAATGTTTAATTCATCCCATTGCTTTGTCCCCTAATGTCTGGTAAGTTCCTTTCCTCCTTGTCTCATTCGTCTATCATTTTTATTCTCGGAGTTTTTCTTCCTTCCTTTTATATTGTCTTGGTATAGTAGATTCTTTCCCTCTCGGTGTTCTTCCCAGTGGAGTGGCCGTCTTTGTTTTTGCTGTCCCGCCTCCCAAATTAATGTTCTTTGTTTTTTTTACTGTCATGGCTAAAGCCATCTGGCTCTCTGTCATCTCTTCTTTTCTAACTTTTCCCAGGCCACTTTTTCCCCCTCTTCTATCGCTCTTCTTTCCCTTCCTTTTTCCCTCTCTCCTCCTTCTCTTGCACTACTCTCCCGTTCTTTTTCCCTCTATATCTCTATCTTTTCATTCTCCGCTTATGGTACTTTACTATCCACCCATTCTTGTTTTTTTATTGTCACATCACACAATTTTTTCCATTTTTATAACCTTTGCTACCTCCTACTTTTCATCCTCTCCTGGTCTTTATTTCCTCTTCCTCTTCCTTTTTCTGATTTGTCTATATTTTCAAGCCTAACATTACTTAAACCCTATTGATGACTGGCTTTCGTGTTATCTCTTGGAATGTTAAAGGTATTCGTAATCCTGTTAAAAAGCAGCGAGTTGTATCTCATTTAGCGAGATTAAAATGTCATGTTGCATTGCTACAAGAAACACACCTCAAATTGCAAGAACTGTCTTCATTGCATAAACAGTGGGTAGGAGAAGTTTTCTGCTCCCCGGCAGTGAACAACAAAAATGGTGTTGTTATTTTGTTCAATAAGTCTCTAAGGGCCATATGTAGGTAGCCTAATACCGGTCGGCAACGGCCGATTTTCGGTAAATATATATCATTACCGACCGGTATTTAGGCTTTTGCTATGTAGGGGGAACATTTCAGGATTCGGTAATTTACCGAATCGGTAAAATTACCGAATCGGTAATTTTACCGATTCGGTAAATACCGAATCCTGAAATGAGATGTAGGTGACACTCAAATGAGTGATGTGTAGGGAAAATAATTCGGTATTTAGCACCAAATATATGTTGGTGCTAAATACCGAATTCATTGCAAAAAGCAATATTTTGCTGGACTAACAGTGCCATGTGGCAGACATACATGCCCTTAGGGCATGTATGTGCCCCACATGTGCACACATGCAGGAATCAGGGGTGCAACAGGGTGTCAATGTGACGCCCTGCCACCCTTGAATGTGCTCCCCCCATTACCGAATCGGTATTTACCGATTCGGTAATGAGGCATACCTTCCCATTGATTCAATCAATGGGAAGGTATGCCTCATTACCGAATCGGTAAATACCGATTCGGTAATTACCGAATTTCTCCGATTCGGTAATATTTACCGAATGATTACCTACATACGAGTTACCACTTCTTAAATACCGAATCTGTAAAGTTCGGTATTTAAGAAGTGGTAACTTGTATGCTACCTACATATGGCCCTAAATGTTCAGTTACAAAATGAGCTTCATGATAATAACGGTAGATGGTTGTTTTTAAATGTTACTGTTAACAACACTCCACTTTCCTTTTGTAATATATATGGTTCAAATGGCATTGATTTTAGTTTTTGGAATGACTTTTCTACTCTGTTTTCTTCGCATGCTGTTGATGACTTGATTGTTGGTGGAGACTGTAACCAACTCATGGACCTTTTCCCGGACAGGAAATCACAAACCAAATATGTTCCCAAAAAGATGCAGAAAACTTTTTACAAAGCTATTTCTTCTAGAGGTCTAATAGACACATGGAGAACCTCCCACCCTGACACACTGCAATTTTCTTTTTTTTCCCTGTTCATAGATCTCATTCCCGTATTGATTACATTTTTCTTACTCAACATACCCTTTAATTCATGACTAACTCAGAAATTGGCTCTATTCTTATTTCAGATCATGCCCCTGTTATCTTAGATATGGATTTCCCTTCACCTTCCCCTGTATCCAGCCGTTGGCGCTTTAACAATTCACTTCTCTTAGATTCTCAGTTTGTTGAGCAATTTACGCTTTTTATGGAGGAATTCTTTCACAACAATCTTCCCTCTACTTCTCAATTTCACTTTATTTGGGATGCCTTTAAGGCCACTGACAGAGGCTTCATTATTGACTTTGTCTCTCGGAGGAAGAAAAAAGCTCTTCTAGATTCTTCCCTCATCCTCAAACAAATCAAAGCCCTCGAACATCAATATTTCACCAACAACTCCACAGATACCCTGTCGTCTCTTATCAAAGCAAAAATGCAATATAACAAACACTCCTGGGACTCCGCATGTTATAATCTCCTCAAATGTAATGCAAAAATATATGGTGGGTGCAATAAAGCAGGCAAATCTCTCACCAATTATCTTAAAACCAAAAAGCAAAAATCTAAAATTGTAGCTATTACTGACAACTCTGGAACTCGCCACACCACTGATGATAAAATTCTTGATTGCTTTGTCCAATATTACACCTCCCTCTACACTCCAGAGTCTACGCCTTCCTCTGCACAAATCGACTATCCCTAAATCTCCTGATGATTTTACAGACCTTCCATCCCTAGATGTTCCTATTTCAGAAAAGGAAATAATTAATGCTATTAATCTCTTACCTAAAGATAAACCCCCCGGTCCGGATGGCTTCACTGTTCGATTTTTCCTCCACTTTAAAAAAAATGTATTACTTCATTTATTCTCACTGATCAATCATTTTCTTAACAAAGGAGAGTCAAAGGGATCCTTTACCCAGGCTATGTTATGTTTAATCCCTAAAAAGGATAAAGATCCCTCCCTATGCAAGAATTATAGGCCTATCTCTCTAATTAATACCGATTGTAAAATCTTTGCTAAAATACTTGCCATCTGGGTCAACAAAGTCATCCCTGATCTCGTCAACATTTATCAATCCGGGTTTTTAAAGGTAGATAAATCGCTGATAATTCGAGAACTCTCCTCCACATTATCCACCTTGCTTCTAAGATGGATTAACCGGTTGCTGCCATCACATTAGATGCTGAGAAAGCATTTGACAGGGTGAGCTGGGATTTCATGTTCGGAGCATTGAGATGGCATGGCTTTAGTCCTCCTATTATTCAATATATTCAATTGTTATATTCAGCTCCTTCTACCTCTATTTGGGTAAACGGCTGTCAATCTAAATATTTCCCTCTCCATAGAGGTACCAGGCAAGGCTGTCCCCTTTCCCCACTTCTTTTTATCCTTGCTTTAGAGCCCTTCCTGGAAAAAAATAAGGCATTCCCCATCCTACACAGGCCTCCAATTTCAGACTATTGATATTAAGTTTACTGCTTATGCAGATGATATCTTACTTTATATCTCTAATCTGTCCACTTCTCTGCCTTCTCTCTTCTCTTTATTACAAGATACTCCTTAGTTTCTGGTTACAAACTAAATATTGATAAATCTGAAGTTTTACCCCTAAACAAATTCTGCCTTTCTCACATGTTTCATGGTTCTGGTTTTGAATGGAATCCCAGGAGTATTAAATGTTACGCGTTCTTTACGCCAACACTATCAATGAAACTATCAAAATCAACCATGCAGATATATACTCAAAATACTCTCCGTCCTCATTGAAGGCTGGCCCCCTCGTCTCTTATCCTGGTGGTGGAGACTAGCCACTATTAAAATGATGCTTCTTCCCATTATAAATTTGTATCTTTCAATTGTCCCGGTTTCCCTTCCGCTCTCTTTTTTTAGCACCATAAATCGTTCTCTAACAAAGGTTTTATGGAATAATCGCAAATCCAGAATCTCTCTTGCCCGCCTTCAACAATCCAAAGACCTGGGAGGAGTTAACTTTCTTAACCTCACCCGATATCACTCTGCCTTTACGTTAAAACAAATATGGCCTTTTTTAATCGACTCTTCTTCCCCTCCCCTAACTGCTTCGAGTTCAATAGAACTTGCGCAACTCTTACCCTTCTCATTCCTCACAGCCACTCGCTTGTCTCAGCCCCCGAAGCGTTTTTCCACTCCGTTATTCAATCACTCCAAAGGCCTTGCTCTTTCCCTGTTCCGCTCCTATCTCTCCAATGATTATTTTTTTCCCCAAACTCCAATCTGGTACAACAAATCCTTCAAGATCAACAATAGAGCGCTTTTTTGGAAGGAATGGATTAATAAAGGTATCATTACCTTTGATCATCTACTGAAATATAAATCCCCGAGGGAATTTTTAGATATTCGTGATTTGTTTGGCATTTCTAACACACACTCTTTTCAATATCCCTTACTGAAGGCCTCCCTGTCTCGTGTCCTCTCCCTGTTTTGTTCTCCTACCACTCTTGTTCAGGCCTTTTCAACCTCACTAGACTTTTCTAATCCCCTTAAGGCTGCTACCATCTACAAATTAGTCTCCCGTCCTGCTGAAGCTAGACCTAAATCTAAATTGGAACTCTTATGGGAGAAGGATCTAGCGCAGGAGTTTTCATTTCAGACTTGGGATTCCATATGGTCCAAAATACACACCTCTTCCCGCTCTGCTAGTACTACACAGACTTTATATTTTTTTTAAAACAGACTCTTTTTCACTCCCTCTGAGCTGCACAAATTCAGATTACTAGAGTCCGAGAAGTGTTGGTCTTGTTCTTGTGAAGATAGTGATTTCCTCCATATGATTTTTCAATTCCCGTTGGTTAAATCCCTATGGTCATGTATTTGGTCTAAATTAAATGACATTCTATCCACTAAATTCCCCTTCGAGATTGTACATATATTTTTGGGAGGTTCCTCACCTTTATGGAATTTTCAATGTAATGTGCGTACATTTATAGACCTATACTTAGCTATTTCTTTTCAGATCATTACAACCAACTGGAAAGACAATTCAAAAATTTCATACCACGCTTGGTGGAACTTGTTATGTCATCATCACAGGCTGGATCGTGCCTTCACCACCTCAACACCTCTATTAATCAAAAAGGACTTGTTATAGTCACCTTTAACCGTTTTTCTTTCCGGACATGCTTCCTGAGTCCCCCATTTTCTCTTCTAAAGTACCCACTGTTATCTTTATCACTTGTTTACTATTAACGTTTACAGTAATATATGCTACTGAATATACATTATTTGCCACCCCCTCTCTCTCCCTCCCTCCCTCTCTCTTTCTTTCTCTTTTGCCATCCTCTCCAAAAAACTTTAAAAGGCTCTTTTACCTCTGTATATTTTTATTTCCCTTTTTTGGGACTGGCTCGCATGTATGTTATTTTGATATCAGTCCATTTTTCATTTATTGCCACCTGTTTTTGTAATGATGTTTTACTATGTTTATCATTTTCAATAAAGCTTTCTAAACTCAAAAAGTACTACCACCCACGTCTCGTTCAACATTGCTTCTGTTTTTATTCTCTTCTAATGTGTTATATTCTAATACGTTTGTGTAAAGCGCTAACATCAATGTATTGGCTGCCAATATTTTTTACATAAAGCTCTGTATTGCCTTAGAACGAGGTCTGCACTATGTAAGTATTGAACATAAATTAAATAAATTGTTTGCATTACAAATGTATATTTTGATGGCCTGCCTTTGTAGAAAAAAACAAGATGGTATGTCCGCACCTGCAGGATGCTCATGAAACAGGTAATAAGTATTCTCACAAGCCACACAGGCTTGATCTGGGGAGGGGAGGGAAGAGTGCACTGGGTGTTGACGCTGTGGGGTCAGTGGTCCCGATAATGCATCTCATTGCTGGCCTATATACAAGCGCGTCTGCTTTGCTGGTTCTGCATTTAGAGCAAAGAGGCCATATTAAGGAAAGTGCCATGGAGGCACAACAGGCATATGCAGCTTTTTGCTTTAGGGACACTTATCAGTGGCGGCCAGCACAGGTAAGCGTGATGAGTGGGGCAGGGTACGGTGGGGCTAAGTCGAGACATGACGGAATAGGTTTTATTTATTTATTTAATTATACCTATTCTGTTGTATTTCGACTTCCCACCGCGCCCTGCACCACGTTTACCTGTGCCGACCACCGCTGGACACTTTGGTATTACAGAAGGGCTGCAGGTGCTTGCATGGGCCCTTTGGAATTACAGATATCTGAATGAAATGTATGCCACCATGATTCCAAGTAGCCATTGCCTCTTTTGCGCAGGCCACGATCTCATAGAAAGAAGGAAATACTTACCTTTTGCCTGCCCCATATTATAGGCATGGGTGCCACGGTAAGGGGGGGTCTGGAGAAACACTGACTGCTCATCACGTAAATGTGCCTCACAGTCAGTGCAAACCCCTGGAGCGCCCTTTGGAAGGGGGGAAATTGCATTATGTTACTGCTGCTTTTGCCCAAAAATATGCTGTAAGCAATTGCATGTTGCAACTTACTAGAAATGTATGTGGTATATTGACAGAATGCTGATGTTGCCGCTTCTAGTTTAAATTAGAAAGATGGTAAAAGGAAGATTGTAGAAGGAACTCAATTAGAAATTAATCCGGTTCTCTGCAGAACTTCATCACTGAGGTCTCTTGCTTATAACTGATAGATGATATCAAATATAATATATAGTGGATGGGTAGATAACTTGAAGAACATTATTTATTTGATTTTTAGAATGCAAGTTTTATTTTTTATTCAACCGTTTACCTAAATTTAGGCGATCTGAAATCAAATAATTTTGTAATTTTGTAATTTGCATCGACCTCTTTTTTTTTTAGATCAAACGACATACATTTTGTTCCACAGTCAGGTATCTCTGCCACTTCGATTGACTGAAGTAAATGCAGATTGTAATAAATCTGAAGAATTACGAGTGCTTCTCCGAACACCCCTAAACCTTTCTCTGATTTTAACGTTTACCCAATGGCCCAAGCTACTTGAAAATGTAATAACAAAACTTATGAATGTTATAGTAGTGTTTAGAAACATATAGCAGCTGCAGACCTTAGTACAACCCTCTTTTTAAATGCTCTCCTTCCCTGTATATAAATTAAAACATTCTTCTAAGATAAAGCGCTCAATAAACATTGCTCAGTGAACGTGTCATACAGTATTTTAGTTCTAAATGCTTTGCCACTTCTTGGACCAAACTCTGGCTGCTTCACCCACTACCCTTAGACAATAAAGTTTTCGCATCAAGTAACTTGGTTACATGATGCATGATTCCTTTCGCATTTTACAATTTTAATTTAATAAACTTTCTTTGCCACATCAGAAGCACGCATACTGACTGAATAATGCATTCTGTATACACAAGCCACGCAAAACCCCAAACCCCAAAACCCCAACCCCCTTTATCAAGGAGGTTGGGAAGCTTTTGCATCATGCAGCGTGGTGCATACGTGACGACCCCAAAACGCAATTTATCAAGCTACGCAAGGCCACTTTGTGAAGCCCTGAATAGCTTGAAAAATCAGGTGTAACGCAATGCAGCGCAAATCACTGCATCGCGTTACTCTGCCCCAAGGAGGCGTTCCATTGGTGTTGCATGGGTGTTCCCACGCAACTCCCATGGATTTTGACACATTCCCAGTTTTTTCATTACTGGTAGACCTGGGAATGCGCCAAAATGCTACCTCTTCCCAGGGGAGGCGTAACAAGGAGAAATATCTTTATTTCTCTTTGCTACTTCCTCTTTCTATGTGTGCGCTGCAGCACACATAGATGGAGAGACATGCCTCAGGGGATTGTTTTCGTGAAGGAAGGAGGCCGTTCCTGCACAAAAACAATCCTGTCTGCAGCACAGGGACCCTTGCCTGTGCTGGGTGCCAGGCACCCTTGCCTGTGCTGGGTGCTGAAGCACACATGGATGGAGGGACATGCCTCGGGGGATTGTTTTCGTGAAGGAAGGAGGCCGTTCCTGCACAAAAACAATCCTGTCTGCAGCACAGGGACCCTTGCCTGTGCTGGGTGCCAGGCACCCTTGCCTGTGCTGGGTGCCTGCGTTGGCGCTAGCCAGCCCATTGTGGGCCAGCGCCGGGAAAAGGCAGGAATGCGCTGTATTGTGATAAACACGCCGCATTCCTCCCTCTCCTTGTAACGCGGGTCAGCAGGCTGACTTTTTCATACATATGCCTCTCATTGAATCCAACGATGAGCGCTAATTATAAATTACTTCCATGAGAACAATAATGCACATTTCTGGGGAGGTGCCATGTGGAAACCCTCCACTTTACAAAGCTTGGCAGCGAATCCCTCGGCTAATGGAGTTTTGTTTGGGAGCCCGATGCCCCGCACAGATCATATGTAATAAAACATCCTGTACCAGCTGTCGTGCAGAAACAAGTTACAGAGTGCGATCTGAGAGTAGATCACTCACAAATCCCAGGGGGGCCTTCAATAGAAAACGGGCACTCAGCCAACTGCGCTTCCCAGCTGGGAGGTGTATTTTAAACGATCCAAGTCGTCTCTTTCCGACTCTTGTTTTTACATTTTTTATTCCCGACTAAATAGCAGTAAACATAAGACATGTACTGTATGTTACAGTATGTCACCGACAGACCACAGCACATACTCTCTGTATAATCCGTCTAGATATCTGTTAGATAGAACTCGCGCAGCATCACTCGTGACATGTTTAGCGCTCCAAAATCCACGTGTTAAGTCTGTGCTTTATAAAAAACCAACGATACAGTGAATAGGCACAAATAAACTGCGTGTTCTTGTTTAAGTACAATTTCCATGTTTCAGACATACATCCTGACATACATACATCTGATTATTTCACCTTAGTCAGTAGAGTTCCAAAAGCGATGGAACAATAATGCATTTTCTCCGTTCACCATTTCTGTAGCTTATTTCATCACATTGTGGTGCTTAATATTTGAATTGTAAGAGAGAGTTCAAGGGCCTCGGTGGAAGTGCACTGGTTATACTCACTGATTAAAGTAAACTCTGCTAAACGTCTAATAAAACGAAATGATTTTCCCGAACAATGACTTCTTATTATAAAATGGAGTTAATAAAAGCGACAGCAAGGACACATTTACTGAGGCATCTTTGCAGTGCGGCGTGTACCTTCCCTTTTCCAAGAGCCAGAGTTCACCCGAGACGCTGGCGCGGTTCCAGGACCATAAAGTGCAGTGAGACACAAAGAAGACGAGTAGGCTGGCTGCGCTATCACGGGGCATGGTGGCCTCGCGGCGAGATTAGAATGCCCGCTACTGTCGCCATGGCAACCCGATGAGTATTCCCGCGGAGCGCACCGTACGCCTGACGCAGCTCTGCGTCATGTATAACGCACATGGCACTGCGAACCATCCGAGTGACCTTTCGGCGATCGCTACCATTGCTTCCCACCACTATCCATACTAGTTACACTAGTTTGGTGTGCTCATATTGCCTACTCTACCATAATAACCTATCAATGTACATCACGGTTGATTTTACCGCTCGTAAAAGGTATTGGAGCTTTGTTAATAAGGTAACTGAACAATTTCCCCAAAGTTAATATTGGAGGTTTTTTGCAACAGGCGGTAGGCGTTCGACAGCGAATGAGTTACCTTTGGCCTGAAAAGGACCCACCTACTTCTCTGTGGGACAGTTATTGACCCAGTGAGTGTCAGTGACCTAATGTGAGTACACACAGTTGGTACAAAGTCCCCCAACTGTGTGTGCATAGATGTGGATTAGTGGGCCTGATTAAAGCATAGAGCGATCCTGAGCAGAGCAGGTGGACAGGTTGGCCTGGTGTCTGACAAGGCACATGGTCAGTGACTGGCTACCGCCCTCCCCCTATGACCACACCACCCCCGGACACAGCACCCAGACGTGGTATCTTTGGAAGGCGGGGGGTCGCGAAACCCCCCGGCCGTATTTATTAAGTACAAAAACAATAAATTTCAAACTTGCATGATAAACGGTTATACAAAATTCAGCAGGACATTAGATACATAATTGTCAACAGGTGTGAGTGTCTATCCTTAACAAAGACTCTAATACAGATTGTTTCCTAACCGAATCTAACATCCTCCTCTGCATTTTGTATACTAACATTTCTGGGCCATATGGCAAGGTCGCTAACCGGTGTCAGGTCCTACTAGCTGCGCCTCCCCTACAGGTGTGCGCATGCGCAGCCGGGCCCGGTAATTACCCGGTCCACGCCGTGAACTTCATTTACCCACTAAAGGAGGGCCCTTACTCTGCGCCATCCGGTGACGTCATGAGTATGCGCGCGCGGGGTGGCTACCAGCCTAAGGAAAGCGTGACTCCCCAACCCGCGCCCCTTTGAAGCACCAGTTACCTTGCCCCTGAAGTTCTAGGAGGGGCCAATGGCCCCTCCCCCTGGGCGGGCACCTCCGTAGGATGATGCCTGCCCCCTCAGACCTTCAAATAGTTGCTCACCGGTCATGACCTTACCGCATGCCCATCATACCTAATAAATACGACGACCTAAGGGAGAAAATTCTAAAGGACAACTACACTGACTAAAATCACAGGTCATGTATAACATCATAAAGCTACAAGGGAAAGAAAAGACCTAAACACGACTGCAACAGTTACACATAATCCAATATCATTCGCTACCTTGGGAGAAAAAGGCCTGCAAAAAAGCATAGTCAAGAACATAACTGCACAATACCATATTGATCACTACAATGGGAGAAAAAGTCCTAACAGAAAAACCTCATCAGAAACTAACATCTCATGACAATTTCCCGCGCCCAATGCCCGCTAGTTGGGCTAGCAACACATCAACCACGT
Organism: Triturus cristatus; assembly: GCF_964204655.1. NCBI lineage: Eukaryota > Metazoa > Chordata > Amphibia > Caudata > Salamandridae > Triturus > Triturus cristatus. Next base: position 433,341,521 of record NC_140581.1, on the reverse strand, counting down.
ACTCCAGGGATGGTGGGTGGGGAAAAGTTATCCGCCCCGAGCGCCGGGGCACGTCCTATGTGGGGGAGCGTCCAGGGAACAAGGGGGTCACCTGGGCGCTCCCCACCGCTTTATCCCCCCCCCAGTGGCCCGCCCCCCTCCCTTCCGACCCGGATGTCGATTAACGACATCCGGGTCATTCAGGCAGCCAATCGGCGGTAGGGCGCGCCCCCTCAGTGACGCGCCCCACCACCGAGTAGTCCGGGGGGAGGTCGCCGCACAGCCATGCAGGCGGGGGGGCCAAAAGCCCCCCCTTTCCACATGGTCAGTGACTGGCTACCGCCCTCCCCCTATGACCACACCACCCCCGGACACAGCACCCAGACGTGGTATCTTTGGAAGGCGGGGGGTCGCGAAACCCCCCGGCCGTATTTATTAAGTACAAAAACAATAAATTTCAAACTTGCATGATAAACGGTTATACAAAATTCAGCAGGACATTAGATACATAATTGTCAACAGGTGTGAGTGTCTATCCTTAACAAAGACTCTAATACAGATTGTTTCCTAACCGAATCTAACATCCTCCTCTGCATTTTGTATACTAACATTTCTGGGCCATATGGCAAGGTCGCTAACCGGTGTCAGGTCCTACTAGCTGCGCCTCCCCTACAGGTGTGCGCATGCGCAGCCGGGCCCGGTAATTACCCGGTCCACGCCGTGAACTTCATTTACCCACTAAAGGAGGGCCCTTACTCTGCGCCATCCGGTGACGTCATGAGTATGCGCGCGCGGGGTGGCTACCAGCCTAAGGAAAGCGTGACTCCCCAACCCGCGCCCCTTTGAAGCACCAGTTACCTTGCCCCTGAAGTTCTAGGAGGGGCCAATGGCCCCTCCCCCTGGGCGGGCACCTCCGTAGGATGATGCCCGCCCCCTCAGACCTTCAAATAGTTGCTCACCGGTCATGACCTTACCGCCACGGGCCAGCATTGTTAACCGACGATCTGGCCTCCCCCTCTACCCAGACCTAAACCAGGAGCGCGCCTATTTTTTTTAAAAACCCCTCCAACCAGGCCCAGACATTATTAGACCACAGGACATTAGCTGCCTCCGTCAAGTGCACCCCGTCCCTCAAGTAAAAATGTTCACCCCAGATACACCCATGTGGAATCGTCTGCAACTGGGGGGTCCGAAATAATTTGTCCAACTGTGTGTTGACCCTCCGTACCGAGTGATTCAACGCCCTGACCGAGACCCCCCCTCGCCACTGCCACCGAGGAATAAGTTGCGACCAAACTACTGTGGAACCCGGGCAAGCCCTGGCCACCCACCCCGCAGTGGAAATGATCTCCTCAATGAGCACGCGCCTCCCCAATTTTGCCAAATCATTCTCCCCCAGGTGAAGTATCACCACTGACGGGGGGGGCCGCTGCTGAGCTAAGATTCCCTGGAAGAAACTCCGAAACTGGCTAAGGCATAAACCCCCCCTCCCGAAAAATGATATATCCAACCCCTTTTGCGCTGCGCTCGTCCTACGGTCTCCTGAAAGAAAAACATGTTCCACGCGCCTAACATAAGAATGGCCCACAATCCAAGTCACCAGTTTCTTGTGTCCTCCGTGCTGTGCCGATGTCGATCGTTGTCGCCCGGTGACGAGTTCCTCCCCTGCGTGACAGGTTTGAGAAACTGTAAACAAAAGAAACATACAGGGCGTGAGCACCATCATGTCACAACATGTCAATTCGTACATAACTCTTGTAACGTTCAGACGACCATCTTCCCAGTGTCTTCACACTCTCCACTGAGAGACCCCTCGCCACTGCCTCGGTTGCTGCCCCAATCCTAAATGAATGGGTGCTGAATTCCTTTGGATCGAACCCTGCCAGACTGACCGTTAGCTCCAAGACTCGCCTAAACTGGTACCTAGTCAATGGTGTACCATCGGCGTGACACAGCAGTGTGTCCCCCGCCGTGCACTCCCGCTGCCTACAGAAAGCCTCCACGTGAGAAACCGGGCAGCACGGGTTGGCCCGCGCCCGATGGAGCACTATGGTGTGACCCCGAGAGTCCTGATCGGTTTTTGATTTCTGAATTGTTATTCGCATAACATCTTCCTTGATCTCAACCCCGGCCCACTGCAGTCCCCCCACTCTATCAGTTTTTGACCCAGCAACTAACTCCCCAACCCTCAAAGCCCCATAAAAGGCCAGGGAAAATGCCGCCTTGAACAAGATAACCTCCCACTGGGAGCTACAAACAGTGTGCAGTGCCCCCAATAAGGCCGTCAGCCGTGCCAATCCAATGGGCCTTCTCCTATCGCCCCGGTAACCCTGTACACGGCGCCAACCCCTCAATGCCTTGCGCACCAGAAAGGTGTTAGTGGGATCTCGCATACCCCTACTCTGCGCAAAGAAGGAGATTGCCGCCCTATGTCTGTTCGCAGTCGCAACTGAGCGCCCTTCCTTGTGCATTGATTCTAGGTAAGCTGCAAAGCTGTCCTCCTGTGCCCACCTAGCCTCCCATTCCCGCCCCAAGAAAGCCCGGTAAGACAAAAACGCCCCTTCGTAAGCTGTCTTGGTCCTGGGGGCTAAGCTAGCGACCACGAGGTCCTGTAATCTGGGGCACCAATCTGCCAAAGTACTGCCGGGAATTGCGCCGGCTGGGGATCTGCCGCCGGAAGGTGTTCCCTGAAAACCTGCATTTTAAAGCGAGAAAGGGAGTCAGCTGCATTATTGAGGACGCCAGGGACATGCTTGGCTCTGAAAACCACATTCCATTTTAAGCATTGCAACACAATCTCCTTCAGTAAGCGGAGTATGAATGGACAGCGTGCCCCCTGCTGATTTATGCATTCCACCACCGTCATGTTATCCGACCAGAACACCACGGATTGGTTACGCAAGTGTTCCGGCCAGACCATCAACGCTACCCATATCGGAAAAAGCTCCAGAAAGCCAATATTGGTAGTCAGACCCTGTGTCCTCCATTCCGCTGGCCACCGCTGGGCGACCCACCTGGTACCCAAAATGGCGCCGAAGCCGGTACTCCCAGCAGCGTCCGTCCATAGGCCCAATTCCGCCGATGTGGAGGGAGGACCCGGCCACACTACTCTGCCATTAAAATCCTCCAGAAATGCCATCCAAATGAGCATATCCTGGCGAACCTCAGATGACAACCTCGTGTGGTGGTGTTTCTCCCGTAATCCTCTCATTGCTTGGGCAATAGAGCGTGAAAAAGGGCGTGCCATTGGGATAACCCGAAGCGCAAAATTCAATTGCCCCACCACCTCCTGTAGCTGTTGCAATGTAACCTTGTCTTTGCGTAGGCATTGCCGTAGGGCTGCCCTGAAGCTAGCTACCTTAGCCCTGGGTAACCTGAAGCATCCCTCCACGGAATCAATTTCGATACCGAGGAATTCCAAACAGGTGGACGGGCCCACCGTCTTCCCCGGGGCTAGCGGGACACCAAAAGCCCGCATGAGCGCGCAAAATTCCTGCAACGCCCAAGCACACTCCTGAGATCCCGCCGCACCCAAGAAAAGGAAATCGTCCAGATAATGCATCACCTGCCGATGCCCCGTCACCTCCCTCATGACCCATTCCAAAAATGAGCTAAACGCCTCAAAGTACGCACATGAGATAGAACAGCCCATGGGCATACATTTGTCCATATAAAACTTGCCATCGAAAGTGAAACCTAAAAGATGATGGTCCAGAGGATGAACTGGGAGGAGGCGGAAGGCAGATTCTATGTCAGATTTTGCCATCAATGCCCCTGGCCCCAGTGCCCGCAATAAATCCACTGCCTGGTCAAATGATGCATACTTGACGCTACAAATTCCCTCATCAATCGCATCATTCAGTGACGCACCTCTCGGAGCCGACAGGTTGTGGATCAATCTGAACTCCCCTTTCTCTTTTTTGGGTACCACCCCTAGTGGAGAACACACAAAATCGGGGACAGGCACCTCCTGGAAAGGGCCAGCTATTCTACCCAGGGCCAGTTCCTTGCTAATCTTAGCAGCCACCACTGCGGGGTTATGTTGCACCGACAGCTGGTTCCTGCAATGTGTGCTACCTGTGTAACCCCCTGCCGGGATCCTAAAACCTTGAGAAAAACCTTCTTGCAGTAGAGTGGCCGCTGTGTGAATCGGGTACCTATTCAACCAAGGGATCATTGCCAAAACATCTATAGGGGTTACGATATCCCGCATATCGGCCCTACACTGGCTTCCCCCTCCCCCTCTGGCTGTGGTTGCCCTGCTTGGACCTGCAAGTTGACTCGGGGTGGGAGGGGTGACCGCAGATCGCACATGCATGTCTGAATTTACAGGTGCCCGGGGCCCTCGTGCAGATACGCTTATTAAAGTCCCAACACACCCCTTTTCTCTCAAACCCCCCCCCCCTACCCCTACCCGGGACCTCACTCCCCTGAGCCGCCCGAAAGGGGTGCTGAGGTCTGGTGAAGTACCCCCTGCCCGCAGTGGCAGACTGTAGTGGGGCAGAGCTCCCAGAGAACTGCCTATGCCATGACACAGAGTCCACCTTATCCCATGCCAATGACGCGTCAAATTCCCTAGCTTTCCTGAAATTGACATCATACTCCTTCCAGGCATCCCCCGGGTACTGCTCGCTCCACCCCACGATTCTACTCTGGTAACAAGCCAATGACGCCTGCACATTAGGAGGCCGCTCGGCCATGATGGTTGTGAACACTGCGAAAGCCCTAACCCAATTGAGCAAAGATTCTTCAACCCTAAACCTAGCACACTGTGCCCTCCACTCACTTGGAAGCATCCACTCCTTTAGTGTCTTTGCCTGGTCCATCTCCCTGTGATCCAGTAGTAATGAAAAAATGTAAACATATTTCCCCGCCCAAATGCATTCCTTCGTTGCCTGGGACACATGTTGTGCCAAATTCTCAGACCTAGAGGGCAATGACCCATCGCCCAAGAGGGGCAGTGCCACCTCCTTACCCTTTTCCTGCGCCGCGACCGGTTGACCACCATCTGCCGTTGGTTGGGCGGGGCTGGAACCTGTAAGTGAAGAAGAAAGGGGAACCGCAGCTCTATCCGCTGCCGCTGCTGCTTTAATCTTTTCTACCAACTGTGCTGCTTCAGCTGCATGGTCTGATGACGCTGGTAAAACCCCCCCCCCTTTTTTAGCCAAGGTAATAAAGCCGCTATCTGAGATGCCAATTCAGGCGGGACCGAGTCTGGGCTATCTGGTGGGACTATGGGCCCCCCGGGAGGCATAGCCGGTGGGGCTGGCCTGATAGGCGATGGAGAGACCGGTACCGGCAGACCCGGCACTGGGATCGGTAGCACGGGCGGGAGGGTAGGCCCCCCAGGAGGTGGCGGCGGCGGCATGGCCGGAGCCAATGTAACGGGTGCCGGGACAGGTACCAAGGGTACTGAATCAGAAACCGTGGGTGTGATTGAAACCGGTACCACCGGGGCAGGGGCACTGCGCCTTCGCCTCTTAGCCTTGGACGACTTGGGCGGGCTAACAAAATCCCCCCTGGACAATGGTGCCTTCCGCTGCCGCGCGGGCCTGCCTGCAGGTGCTGGGGGGTCAGTAAACCTTTCATTCAAGCGTGCTTCCAATTCATCCACTTTACTCAATCTCTTATTGATGCTATTCATCTCCTGCATCATGGCCTGCAACATGACCTCCATCCTGGACCCCCCTTCACTACCCACTGGCCCCGCCATGACTTGGGTGCACCGCCCTACACTAATACCCTAATACAGGCGTCAGTACGCTTATTACCTTCACTAGGTGGAGGATCTACAGGGGGCTGTAAGCACCATGCAACCGTAACCGCAACGCCCCGGCTTATCCGGTTTGTCAGGGGTGAGTGAACTCTAACGTAGACCCACCCGGCGGCTACCAGAAGCAATGTAATGCGAGCCCCCCGCTCTCCTCTTACCGATCGAATCCTGCGTACTCCCAGCCGGAATTGAAGATACCTGCGACCACAACCGCTGGCCACCACTCGGGGCTTACCACAAGAAATTACAGGGACGTAGTAATAGCACCTAAAATAGAAAATGTATTAAATCCCGGTAGTTATGAAAAGTTACACACGTATGTACGAGCTCCACCTTCCCTTCACTGCCCAGTCCACTGGCCTTGGCTGTTGCCCCTCGCGCGTGTTTCAGCCCCTTTCTCTTTCAATATTAATGTGTACTACGAGTACTTAAAACTGTGCTCAGTAACAGACTTATTTGCACCTATGATCGACCAATCCTTGCTTTTGTTAGGCACGGGGAGATTAAGTGAGTTGCTCAGAATCACCAGAGGTCCTGTCTTCAAGTCGAGGCTAGGTAAAACCACCTTAATATATAGCTGAATGGGGTCCTGGTCAAGTAATGCGTATCAAACCTCCCCCATCAAACACGACACCAATATATTGTCGCTCTCTTTCAGGCTCTCTGTATTTCTATTTCCGGCATTAAATACAGCATGGGAACATCAGATTCAGGCCTGTTGGCTATGCCCATGCACGTTTAAAAGAGGGTGTGTAATCTAACACTCATCCTTGTACTGACCGGCGGCATCAATCTATGCATAAATCAGAAACATCTGCTCTGCGGTGCCATACGCAAATTCAAAATAAAACGTAACAGCCTGGGACCTCACACACTCAGCGCACGATCGCAGGAGGGGCGTGCCACCGCCTCCCAGTACCTGCTACCTTCCCTGCACGCTGCCGACGCCGGATCACACGCTCGGTTCCCCTCTCGTGGGACGCGGACCACAGAATGCCTCCGTCGCTTCCGGATCGCGAAATCGTATCCCAGGAACACACGATGCCTCCTAGCGGACCCCACGAGGCCGTCCGGCGATTCTTCGTGCTCCTGATGCCACTCACTGCCGTCCGACGCGAACGCGAATCCTCACTACGAAGCGAACCTGCAGATTAAAAATAAAACAAGCGAAAAGTTATCCGCCCGAGCGCCGGGGCACGTCCTATGTGGGGGAGCGTCCAGGGAACAAGGGGGTCACCTGGGGGCTCCCCACCGCTTTATCCCCCCCCCAGTGGCCCGCCCCCCTCCCTTCCGACCCGGATGTCGATTAACGACATCCGGGTCATTCAGGCAGCCAATCGGCGGTAGGGCGCGCCCCCTCAGTGACGCGCCCCACCACCGAGTAGTCCGGGGGGAGGTCGCCGCACAGCCATGCAGGCGGGGGGGCCAAAAGCCCCCCCTTTCCATTCTTCCAGGCAGAAGAGCAGGCCTTGCCCTCTCACCACAGTTCAGTCACATAAGCAGTGCTTTAAATGGGCCGGTACTCACCGGTACTGAGTACCGGCACTTCTTAAATTCATCACTGTGAGTACCGGCACTTCTCTGCTGCCTTGGAGAGTACCGGTACTCATGACAAGGTAGGTTTAGTGGCTGTGAGTGCTGGTGAGCAGGAGTGGAACTTGTCTCTGGCAGCAAAGGCGCCGCTTCTGTCTCCCGTCTCCGATCTGAGCCCCAGCTGAGCTATTCAGCAGGGCGCAGTTGAATAATGTTCGGTGCTCACCATCACGCTGTGCTTGACAAAGCAGGGTTGCGATTCATTTTACCTGCTAGTGTGCACGTGTGATTTTCAAAGCACAGCACTTGAGGTAGGGTAAAGTCTGTGCAGGGTAATACTTTAAGCATAAACATTTTATCAGGGGCAAGGGCGGATTCTCACACTTCCAGTTCTTTCTCTGGATCAGAGTGTTCATGCCCAGACAATGCGATCGAAGAGGCCCCTGGAGCGCTAATCTATCTGCTTTCAGCAGTGAGGCACCAACCTTCCTAACCCCACATGCCTGAATTACCGGGTCTGTGCATAGAAGGCTTTCTTATGCCAAAGAAGCTGAAAACTAGCGCCGCCAACCCTGTGTTTTCCACACATTCCTAACACTTTCCTTTAGATGCGCCTGGCTCCCTTCTTGCTCTGTCACATTGTTGTGGAGGAGCCATGTCCGGTCAGCGCCCAGGCTGTGGCAGGATGTTGCATTTCCTGCCTGCCAACCGGGGCCCAGGGCACCCAGGAATTCCCCTGCTACATGAAGTTAAAGGAGGAAGCCGCTGTTCCAGAATCGATCACCTGCTCACCTCCTCCTGACCTGGACTGTGCTATTGCTGAGCCCAGCAGAGCCCAACTTCTGCCGCAGACTCACCACGCCAGCGCTGCCTTTTGTCTAAATTAGCAGTTTTGCTGATTTTTTTTTAGTAGTGCCAAGTGTTTAACATCCCTGCTTGACAGTGACACCAGGAAGCAGCACCCTTTATTTTCTCAGCATAGTTAGACATGCTAAGTCAGAGATGTCATGTGATTATTGTTCCAGCTGGAGAGAGGTCAGAGTTTTCTCCACTGGCAGTTTTCACTCTGACCATTAAGTAGTGTAGAGAGTTAATAATATGCCTCCTTCAAAAAAGCATATTGTACTGTGTTGTATGTAGATAGCTCAGTGGGTTGCTACTTTTGTCACAGAGATCTCTTTGTTTCATGTGGTTTGGCCGCCCCTGAAGCTGAGGTTGGGGTGGAGGGCGCTGATTTTTTTAGAAATTGAATAATAGCTTCAAAAGAACCTACTGCAGAGTTTGACTTCCTTGTTGCTTAAACGAGTGTGTGATTTCTGATATTTGTCTATTTGCATTGACTTCATACCATGATTATGCTCGCAAAAAAGTGCCACTCTGAGTGTTACACATCTAGTTGTTGCCTGACTCTCGTAAATCCACTGAATCTATGAAAACGTCACACATAAGCAATCTGAAACATTAGCAGCTATACTCAAATGGATGTCTTTTCTGATATTTATATGATTCCTTCGTCTTCATTGCTTAATTTTGCTTGTGAGAAAGTGTCACTAATAGTCGTTGAAATGTCACTCATAATTACAATGCAAATATGAAAATGTCACACAAAGCAGACTGAAACCTTGGCAGCTATTGGGTCCATTCAGGCCCTGTGCTGTCAACCACATTCACACTATCCGCTACATTTGCACAAACACAGCAATCATGGCAGTCCCCTGGCAGTGGCAATTAAAAAAGCCATGGTGAAGAGTATAACATGGCTTTTAACATACCGGAGTCTTTTGTGTGTCTGTTTATGTTTGTGTATTTGCCTACATTTTTATGCCTGTTTTTTGTAAGAAAAATGGGTGGCACTTTGTGTGTACATGTCTGCTCGGTGACAAAGGTTAATACATAACGTAGTAGAGAGGGTTAGTGGGTGAGTGAGTGAGTAAGCAAGGGTGGATGTATGAATGGATGGATGAGTGGATGGATGGATGAGTGAGTGAATGGATGGATGGGTGAAAGAGGGTAGATGATTGGATAAAAGGGCGGATATGGGTGGATAAGTGAAAGATTGGATGGATGAATGAAAGGGAGGGGGGATGGATGAAAAGGTGGATGATGGATGAGTGAAAGGAGGGATTGAGTGAAAGGGTGGATGGAATGAAAGGGTGGATGGTATAAAGGAGTGAAAGGGTTGATGGATAGATGAGAAAAAGGATTGATGGATGAGCGAAAGTGTGGCTAAAGAGATGCATGAGTGAAATGATGAATGGATAGGTCTAAAGATGGATGGATAGATTTGGATATGAAGGTTGGACAGACAGAATGGTGAAAAACTGAATGATGGATGAAAAACTGAATAGACAACAGAATGTAAAGAGTAAATGATGGACATCAGCAGGTAAATGGTAGGATGAAAGGGTGAATGGATAGATCGATGGAAGAGACAAGAGATATCTTCTGGGGAGGGTCATAATGATTTGCCTCATTTGCTTGGTGCCATAAGAGCTTTGGTTCGAAGTGGGGTTATTTTCAGTTTCTTCCTACTCACATGCCCAATAAATATATAGTATTGTGCCAAACAACAGCATTTAACAGTATGGCATTAAGAAGGTGCAACTATTGCAAAAAAAAGAAATTTTAACATATTATCGCTTTTCTCTTTAATTTTGTGTAATGAGTTAACCTGCTTTGTTTATATACACACAATTATGTGTTTTGTTGTGTGCTGCAACTATTATAGAAGTTGTTAAGTATCATTTTGTCTTGCCCTTAGCCCCACCCCTGGCCCCGCCCACTCACTAAACCTCTAGCTCATTTTAATGAGTACCTGCACTTATTTTTTCCCATTTAAAGCACTGCACATAAGTAATACTGTTTCCTAAAGAATCTGATACAAAAAAACACTAAGGAACATAGATCTATTTTCTGTGGCTGGAAAAAGAATGGCCTTCCATGAATTAGCATTCACCGTGATAGATCTAAGACTAAGCAAGTAACGTAGAGCTGGAGTAAGAGTTGGGTTGCACCAGAAATATGCCTTTTTGCTGAAAGAATTTCATTTACCAATTTTTCCACCCGGTGAAGTCAATACTGGCAGTGGAGTGGATTCACCACTGGATTCTAGGCTTTTTTTTTTTTATATATTGGAGGAATGTTTGTTACTACCTGAAAAGCTTTACTTTTCACAAGATTCACTGATTTAACCAGCCCTAGCCTTTTCCAGAATTGGAAGTCCAGTCCATCTTTGAAACTAAGCCTGATCAAGTTATCATTAACAATAAACACACTCAAATCCAAGCCGGGCTCTCTGAAATGAACGCGATTGATCACTAATGTATAAGAAATGGTGAACTATAGTTAGCAAGTGTCCCTGTAGGTTTAGCTATATTGTCCATAAGACAGGCCTGCGTGTGAATACAATGTTTACTTTTAAATCTCCCCCTGGGAAAATACTAGCAAAGCCTGTGTCTGAATAAAGTTTTCTGTATATCTGTTTCCATATATGAGTCTATGTTTTTATGGCCTTTTTTTTCCATTTTTACACTTCTTAGTCTCCAGTCTGATGGTGCCCTGCTGCTGGAGTGAAGAGAGGCACCAGAGAATCTGAGCTTGTCTGCAAAAATAATTGAGGCAGTTAGGAATAGCAGCCTGGATAACCCTGTGTTAAAAGGCCAGAGATAGAAAATGCATGATGTTCTGCAGAAGTTGCATCCGTAGAAAACTGCTGAAAGTGACTTTATTAATCTTAGTAGACAAGGAGAAATCATGATCAAAGTGGGTAACAAAATTACGGACTGAAGACTTGGAGGCAGGAGCTGAGCCAAGCAGTGGAGGCCAGAAATCAAAAGGCCAGTGCGAAAGATTGTTTTTATGGCTCACCATGAAATTCACAGTTTGGTCAGTGCTGAGCTTCAATGAATTTTGGTTCACCCATGAGACCCAAGAAGTAAACACTTGTGGAAATTGGCATGGACCTTGGATGGATGGTCATCAAGCCTGACCACTGTCTGAGTGCCATCTGCATGGCACATGAGGTTGAAACCGAAAGAATGGATAGCATGAGCCAGAGGAGGATCACAAACGTTTAAAAAGTGGAGCTTAAAGAAAAACCTTAGGCACTTCATGGGATAACGATTTGAACTCAGAACAAAAAGGGTGTCTTTTATGTAAGAAGGGATCTATATAAGGGCATTATCTCTGACCCTGGCCTGCGAAAACCAATAGATTTCAACAGCATGGGAAACTATTCCAGAGGCTGTGGAGAGGTCAACAAGGACCAGGCCAGCTAAACTACCCTGATTCACTATCCTTCTGACATCATCTAAAATGGAGACCAGAGTAGATTCTGTGCTGAGTGAAGGTCTAAGACCAGAATGAGTCGCATCAAATATTTTGTTAAGCTTTAGGAAAGAGTTGGCCATTTAGTTCTTTTATATTGGCATAGGTGTGGTGAGGAATGGCTCTGTTCTTTTCCTAACCAGGAAGGACCTACGTCACACCACCTGGGTAAGGTTTCATGATCAGTGACACAGCAAAGCACAACTATTTATGTGCCGTGGATGTGCAGCATGAGGCACTGATGGAAGAGAAGACTACCCAAGGAGAAATTGGCTGCAGGTGTACACCGAAGTAATGGAATGAAGGCACGATTGCTTACTGCTGCAGTTGCAGCTCGCACAGTTTGCTTAACTGTGAAATAAGCCATTCTTTGGGGTGAAACAATGCGCAGGACCCATTGAGATGGGTTGACTCATCACAGAAGTACAGAACTGTACTTTATGTTAGTGGGGGTAAGACTGAGGTGATTATCTATTCTGCACATGTATATTAAATATTTCGGGAGAATATTGACATTGCAGCGAGCAACTGCCTGGACTGTTTTACCCATGTACTGAAGATTTCCAATGACCCAAGTTTCATGTACATCGCAGAACAGATAGCTAAAAATGGGAGATTTGTACAGTTGCCATTCAACATGTAAGAAATGGGTCATTTTCAGATATTCTGTCTTGCGATGAGAGACTGGAATTTTCTTTTTTTTTTTTTAAATTTATTTTTATTGCAACCTTTAGAATTACATTCAGAATTCATTGCAGTTTTAAACTTAGAGATTGAACTTAAATATTGGTCACATAAAAGAAAATGTATATACATAATATCTAGGAATTTAGAGCAATAATCCATTAAACATAGATAAACACATTTAAACATTATTCAATTATACAGATCTATTAATATTACTCCAAGTCTCAATCGTTTTCCAGATCTTATTACCTAGGGCTCTCGCCGTTTTACCTTTACATGCAAAAATCGCCTTCTCCTGATTATACATACCTAACAACCTGGAAAACCAAACCTGGAAATTGGGGGGGGGTCTATATCCTTCCAGCGAGCTGTTAAGATTATTCTATAAACCGCCGCCCCCCAAAAAAGACATATTTCCTCTTCCTTAATGTGTCCCAGTGAATTGTCATAGCCCAACATATACAAGGTGGGTGATTCAGCTACTGAGTGCCCAAAGACATCCCTCCAAAAACCAGCTATCATATTTCTCAGATCTTTAAGTTTATCACACTCATAAAGCATGTGGAGTAAATGTGCCCCAGTTTTCCCACATCTTGGGCATTCTGAAGTTGCCGTTTTCCCCCAGGAGTAAAGCTTAGATGGTGTAAAATAGAGATCATATATGGTCTTGTATAACTGAGCTTTCAAATTAGATGTAACAAACACCTTCATTGAGAGGGTTAAGGACATATCAATGTCCACGTTGGGATTATTTAATTTACTTGACCATCTCGTTTCCGTTTTTTCCAAGTCATCCTGCTGGCTTTCAATTAGGATTCCATATATAGTGCCAATCCTAGTTGTGGGTTTAGTCAAGCAGTCAAATAAGGGGATATTGTCAAGAAAAAAATCGGCACTTTTTATATTTAAGATCGTGTTTATCTGTATAAATTTGAATACACTATTAGCGGGGATGGAGAATCTACTCTGCAGTGCTTGAAATCTATTGATGTTGCTATGCAATAAGAAATCCCCTATTGTTAAAACTCCCAAATATTCCCATCTTCTGGATATGCTATCATATACCTGTGCTGGTAAGACTGTAGAATGCCACAGTGAGGTATACCTGTTGTATTTAGATATATTTAAGTGCCTCGTAGTTTTCCTCCAAATTCCCCAAGCACTTGTTATAATCTTAAACTTGACTTTCTTATAATACGAGGATTCCAGCTGCTTTATCAAGAGACCGTTAGCCTTCTCTCCAATAGCCAGCTCAAAGATTGATGGTATGTACTTATCCCCAATTTCTTTTTGAGGTGTTTTAACAAAGAGTAGTATGGTCATCTGCTGAAGAAGAGTAGCCCACAAGTAAAATCCCAGGTTAGGAATTGACAAGCCCCCTCTCATAACTGGTAACGAGAGATACTGAATAGATCTCCTTATTTTCCCATACCCCCAGACGAATTTAGCCATCTGGGATTCCAAGGCCTTAATATTTTTATCATCCACTAATAGCAGGATCGCACAGAATAAATATAAGACCCTAGGTAGAATATTCATTTTAAGGAAGTTACCTCTTCCAATGATTGAAAGATGTAAACCATCAACCCTTTTCAAATCATTCTTGATTCTTTGGAGAAGAGGATCGTAATTTATTTTAATAATTTCCTCTATTTTGGAAGATATCCGAACTCCTAGATATACTGCGCTATCAACCCTTCTTGGGTCCACAAATTGGGTATTCTGAGTGGAGATGACCATTGTTTTATCTCTATTTAGAGAATATCCAGAAAAACGACCAGAGTCGTGAGTAATCTGTTCTATTTCTACTATGGCCTCGGTGGGGTGAGATGTTATTTCCGCCACGTCATCGGCATAGGCTAAAATTTTTGTTTCAAAGGGGCCTACTGTAACAGGTTTGATTACCTCTGTATTTAGTAATTTTAAGATTAGGGGATTTATATAGAGGGCAAAGAGGATCGGAGAGCATGGGCAGCCCTGACGAGTCCCTTGAGATATATCGAAGTACCCAGACTCAAGACCTATTACCAAGACCCTTGCCTTAGGTGTATAGTACATCGCTTTGATAGATTTCATGAGACGGGGACCAACTCCGTTTTGCTCTAGTACTGCCCATAAAAACTCCCATGAAACCCTGTCAAATGCCTTCTCAGCGTCCAGGAGGATCATCGACATCCGGCCCCCCGCGACACCCACGGCATCAAACAGGGCAATAGCACGACGGGTGTGATCCGTGGTGCCCCTGCCCGGAATGAAGCCGTGCTGCCACGGGGAGACCAGGTGCTCGACAACCCCCCTGAGGCGATTAGCTAAAATCTTGGAGTAGAGCTTTGAATCAGTATTTATTAGAGAGATTGGGCGGTACGAAGCAACCAGATTGGGAGGCTTATCTTTTTTTGGAAAGATAACTATATTTGTTTCCATCCATGATCTGGGAGGGATACCGCGGACCTGTATGCCTATAAATAGATCGAGGAGTAACGGTATTATAATATTGCCTAAAATTTTTTATAGCTCCAGTGGTATTTTATCTGGGCCTGCGGCCTTACCTGGAGCGAGCTCTGTAAGGGCCGTTTGTACCTCCAACTGGGTTATATCCCTTTCCAGATCTTGTCTAGTAGCAGTCTCCATTCCTGGAATACCCTCGTGCTCAGTTGCCCATCTAGCGAGTTCCTCTTTAATTGTTATAGGATCCAACATATCCTCATTTTGGTATAGTTTCTGATAATATTCTTTGAAGACCTCTAAGATGGCCTCAGGTGTTGTATGTTCTTGGCCACCTGTCTTAATACTATCAATTGAACTCAAAGATTGTTTTTGATGAGTGCGGAGGGCCAATTGCTTTCCGACCTTCTCGCCCGCCTCGTAGATCTTCTTACGATGAGATTGATAGGTCTCGGCCGCTCTTTGTGACAACCTGCTGTTTATCTCCATCTTAAGAATCGTCATCTCTCTAAGACTCGGCCCACCAGAGAGACTGGAATTTTCAGCAGGAAAGAACATGAAAACCGTGGGATGTGAGGCACAACTTTATTGAAAACCTGCTTAAAACCTCTGTGAGAATTGGGTAGTTGGCTAGCTAGGATGTTAGTCCTGGTCAAGTAACATTCACAATCCCTGGCAGGGTAAACACAAAAAGTCACTAAATTAACCTGTGCGTAACCCTGGGTAGCTTGGCACAATCGTAGTCAGGCTTAACTTAGAGCCAATGTGTAAAGTATTCATGCAGCACACAAACAGTAATGAAGTAAAAACACAACAGAAGAAATATTCCACACGAATTTAGAAAAATAGAGTAAAATGTAATGTTATTTGACACCAAAACCACAAAAATCTAGTCAGTATAATCTGAGTTATACATTTTTAAGGATCAAAGTGCTAACAACGGACATCTAGTTGTGCAAAAGTGGGTAAAAATTCGGAAATTATGGCTAACCACAATGCGGCATAACTGAATTCAAGAAGTGTATTGGGCTCGGTCGGCAATTACCTTCTCACTTTAAAGAAATTTTGAAGAAAATGCTCTGAGAAGGTAAAGTTCAGCGGGCGAGGCTGCAGGCAGTGTCCGAGGCTCCAAGCTGGCTGCAGGGACAATGCAGTGGTGTCAAATCCTTTGTTGAAAGGCATAGCGCAGCCTATTCAGTTGCAAGGACTTTGCTCAGATTCATCCCCCAACCTACCAGCAGATGGCCTATTCAGGCACACCTAATCCTTCTATTGTGTTACTGTCTGGGAGGATTTCACATAGTCTAGCTGCCAACTACACTGAGTCATGTCACTTATGATAAGCAGCAGGTGCCAAAGGGCAGGAAAATGCTAACTTTCTCAAATTCAAGAGTACTCAGAGCCATAATCAACATTAGTTTGAAAAAAGCCCAACATTCACATCAATCTTGTGTGCTTGAGTATTTATCTCAAATATATTTCATACTTATTTGCCATTCTCTTAATATCAATCATATCCATCTGGTACAACCAAACAACACTATACACAAAAACAACATAAAAATTAATCAATACAGGTCACAACAAAAAAATGACATAAAACAATAGAAATTCAAAAATGCTTTTTACGCTGAACACTAGAGAGTTGTTGCCAGTAAATCCAAGATAACTCACTCCAATGAATTGTCCTACCACTTATATAATCATGGGGTTATATAGCCAGTTTAATGTTCCCACACTCAGCGTTATCCAAAAAGGGAGATATGTAATAGTTCATTTTTAAATGGAAAGATTCTTTTCAGAATCATAACCAGTAGTTATATGTTTGAGGTAGTACTTCCCAAAAATCCCCATCGAAAAATTCAAACGCGTTTCAACCTCATACAATGTAGGAGTATGTAAAAACTCTTTTAGGAGCTCATTCTCAGGGCAAAGGAAAAAACGTGTTCAGTCAGAGCTGAACGGTATGTGTCCACACGTCATGTGAACGACAGTCGTGCAGCTCTGAGTACTCTTGTGTTTTGATATTGATCCCTCCCCACATAATAGGCCTTACTGGATCAAACCCCTTTGCGTTTCTATAACTTTCCAAAACTAGCATTTTCAAAATTGTTCATAAAATCCGACTAGATACCAAACTAGAAATGCTTATTTATACCCAATCAAAAGTTAGCAATTATTCAATGTAAAATAGCGCAACTTAATGTTACTTTATGGGACAGATAGGTCTCAAAGTAGTGGAAAATGAATTTAGAAGATTTTTACTACCAGGACATGTAAACTGTAAAAGTAGCACCTCCTTTCTGTTTGAAAAAAGTTCCTGTTTGCCCTGTGCTGGTTGTTTTTCTAGTGTGGATTATTTTAGAGGATTTTGCAGAGAACCTGACTTGCAGTGCTGTTCCTGAAGGATTTGGAGTGTAAGTATGAACAGGGTGGAATGATTCCGATGGCTGTGAGTGTTTCTGCTGTGTCTCCAGTGTGTAATTAGGATTTTTAGCTTTTTGCTGAGAAATGTAGTGTTATGCTGTGTGTGAGGTTTTTTCATGTGCAATGTTGATTCTAGGTTCAATTGCTGTTTTGATCACTGTTGTTCTGATGTATCATTCTTACTTGTGATTTCTGTGTTGAAAATGCTTTTGTTTATTATTGGTTGGTTTGGTTATCAGATGAATTGAAATCCAAGGTCTCGTGAAACTGTGGTTTAAATGTCTGCATAAGATAGTATGTTTGCGAGTCACCATATTCACACATATATTGCTTTCTAAATTAACAAGATGTCCTTTCTAGGAGTTTCAGTGTTTAATCTTTGTTGGTGTCCTTTGCTTCTATGTGCATGAGAGAAAGTATATTAGCCAGGAGTAGATTGCCACTAGATGACAGTCAGCTAAAGTGTGAATTGGGTTTATTCAGTGCTGAAAAGGTGTTGTTCTTGTTTCATCGTTTGTGAGGTTTGCCTTAGCCTAACTTAATTTTCCTCCTATTTAGGTAGAGCAGACTAAGTAAATTTTGTTTATTTAGTGTAAGTTCACTGAGAAATTGCAATTCTTTTACCTTAGTCATGAAGAAGTTGTGCTGTAATTGGTTAGTCAGCTGGGAAAATGTGATGGGATTGGTGACATGTCACTTCAAAGCCTCATTGTCATTGGTTGGTTGCTTACAGAGCCGCATTGTGATTGATTGAACTCTTGCATAGCCACTCTGGGACTGGTTGTTGTTCTCTAGCTCACTTTTGCAAGATTTGTTAGATTGTGTTAGGCAGAAATAATGGTTGCTTGTGAGAAATTGGGTTGTTGGTTGAATGGGGTGTTAACTAGGGGTTGGCGGAACTTGAGGAGTTTCACTCGGCGGAATTCTGCCGAGTTGCATAAAAACTTTGTGAGATTCCGCTCTACCCAACTAGCAATGATCAGGTTATGAAAAAGGTGTTCACGGCTATGGAAAACTTCTAGATACTAAGTCTGCATTTGAAATCTCTTTGCTAACCTTGCAAATGGCTTAAACTTGGTGCATTATTAAATCAGTAGATCTCTGCCCATGGTGTTATTAAGTAACTCAAGTTTCATAGGTAACACTTATTAAGCATTTCATCACAAACAAACCCATTTAGTTCACACAGAGAGGACTGATGCAATGTTGATGTTTGGAAGCGAGCAGCGTGAGAATGTGCAGATGCGCCTGGTAGTTGAGGAGTTAATGAGCATTTGCATGATTGCTTGCTGTGAGTAAGGTGTGTGACATTCAATCAGGTCTATCCTAATTATTCAGAACATAAGAGCCAATGAGTTGTTTTTCTTTCCCTCCTATTGTCAAGTCAGTGTAAAATGGAGGATTGTACCAAACTACAGACTGTGGCAACCAGTAACTTTTATCTTTCGCTTTCCAGGCAGCCAAGAATAATGGGCCAGTTCCTGTCCACCCGCCGCCCTGACCCCCATCCTTGGTATTTATACATGCACTGTAATTAATAGTCTAATTTCCAAACGGGTCTGACTCCTTGGAGCAATAGGCTATATTAATTTATACGTCACGAGTGTACACTGCACTGTACATTTTACTCCATCAAATGCATTTACAGCAAAAACCAATACATAAACATACACAGTGCAGGTATGACTTTTTCAAAGGTGTGACAGCACTCAGATATGGGTGCATATGGTTAAAGGGAATAGATGCCCATTCCGGGCAGGGGTGGCCTACCTTGAGGGGGGTAAAGTACTCCAAAGAGGAAACAACCCACATCCTACAGAGAGCCTTCAGTTGAGTTGCCTTGTCTCAGTTCCCGGTATCCACAGCAGCTCCAAGCTCATGCACTCTAGTGATGCCCAGGTAGATCAGCTGGTGGCACTCCCTGGAGTGGGGGGCAGAGGGAAGAAGGCTGGATTCTATTCCAGGAAACCTGCCTCCGTCCTCGCCTGTGGGGCTGAGATTAAGCAGACGCAGAGGAGATGTTTGAAAAAGCCTGTTTGTGAACGGGTGACCAGGCTCTGCAGATGGGGGCAGGGAGGGAAGCCTTTCCTTTTTCTGAATTTCAAATCGTGCTGTCGTTCCCCAACATGTGTTTTATGTAGTGCAATAATCAACACTCCCCTTGCTCTTCATTTAGGTGCACTGATAGTGTGGGCTATAGAGGGAGGTGGCGCGATGCTCATCCTGACTGCAGTTTGAGAGACCAGGCTTGTCCACAGCTCACCCTCATCCTGTACACCTCTACATGTTGTTCTGCAAGCAACAAGTCCCCGCTGGAGAGATGCTTGAAGTGCTTGACAATCATGTCGGACACAATCACTTTCCTGGAGCCCAGGGGACCCATGATCACCACCGAAACAGCATGCAAATGGCTATGACCTCAGAAAGTGGCAGGAAAGCAGCAGGAGACTGTCAGAGAGGGCCTGAGAAACAGAATGCCATTAGTACAAGAGAGGAAATGCCCAGCACTCAGCAGCCGCTGGCCAAGAGTGTAGGATGTAATCAAGGCACACGCCACACCCTGCCTCCGACTGCCCTGATCTTCTTCTCCCCTCCATGCTCCCCACCTTCTCCTGCTTTATCCACACCCTATTATCCCTTATACCTTCCACCGACTCTCCTCTTCCTGCTCCGACACTCTGGGAGGGAGTGTTCTTCTGGCAAAGTTCCAGGAAATTAATACACAATGTGTATTTTAAGGGGGTGGGCAGTGGCGCCAGAAAACTCTGCTCCTTTTTGCCAAACTTAACGCTCCACTTTGAGTGGTAGAAACTGCGCAAACTCTGCTGGTGGAGCAGAGTTACCCACCCACCCTAGTGTTAAAACTGCACTAACAACAGCCACAATCCCGAAAGTCACTAAATTAACTTGTGCTTAACTTTCTGGTAGCTTGGCACAAAAGTAGTCTGGCTTAATTTAGAGGCAATGTGTAAAGTATCTATGCAGCACACTAACAGTAATAAAATGACTAAACAACACCAGAAAAATCCCATACCAATTTGGAAAAATTGGGTACATTTTAATAAACTATTTGACACCAAAATGGCAACAATTTAGTAAGTAGAACCAAAGTTACACATTTTTTAAGTTTAAGATAAAAAGTAGAGCTGAAAAGATCAAAGCGCCAACCGTGGACATCTACTTGCATGAGACCGGGTCAAAGTCGAAAAATATGGATGACTGTGATGGAGTGTGCATCGAATACAAAAAGTGGATTGGACCCAGTCAGCGCTTACCTTCAGGATTAGAAGAAGTTTCAGCAAAAAGTATTTGTAAAGGTAGAAGTTGAGCGTGGTAACGCTGCAGGTGGTGTCCGAGGAGAAGGTGTCATCATCAGGGAGAAGCTGGACGAAATCACAGTGAAGATTTCCTTGTTTTGACCAAGTCTCTTTTTGGAAGTCAAAAATCTTCAGCGGGATAAGGCTGTAGCCAACGAGAGCTTGGCGAGGCTAGACATCACTTCGCCGAAGGACTGCTGAACAGGAGCTGCTGCTGGGGAGAAGAATGTAGGGGGAGCATCTGCAATGCACCTTGGGAGGATAGATGAGCAGTTTGGTCCTGCTCTTCTCTCTGTTCTCAGAGCACTTTTTAGCCAAAATGTTTTGAAGTCCCAAATTTTGGATTGCGGCTTTCTGGGCACCTCTAACACCACCGCCACGGGTCCAGGATTGGAGGAGAACTACTTGGAGGGTTAGGACTCACTCAAGCTTCAAGATGATTGAAGCCTTTTTTGTCCCTGAGGCTCCGATCAGGAGGCTAGCCAGCTAGCCCTTGAAGGCCCTCTGGTAGTCCTGGGTTCATAAAATAGAACAGTGCTCAAGCAGCAGGGATGGCTTTGGAGGGTTCAAGGCAGGCTCCAGGAAGTAAAGTTGTCCTTCAAGGTGTAGCAATGCTGTCTTCTGAAATACACACCAGTCCAAAGCAGCGTGCAATCCTCTGAAAGTCCTTTTACAGGGCCAGAAAGTAAACAGAAGACTGGGTCTGAGGGTCCTATTTTTATACCTGGTGCCTACTTTGAAGTAGAAGTTTTTAGTGAATTCCCTTTGAAGTGCTTGGAATTTCCTGCCTTCCATGCCCAGGCCCCAGTCTGGCTGTCTAAACAATGAGGTGGTGTCAAGGCTTTTGTGTAAATGTAGGGCACAACCTATTGATTTGCAAGTGTTGCTGTACCCAGCTCAGTCCCCCCATCCTGCTAGTAATGGCCAGTCCAGGCACACCTAATCCCTCAATTGTGTGGCTGTCGGGGAGGAATAAACAAAGTCCAAATGCTGACTACACCCATTCATGTGACCCAGTAACAGGCTGCATGGACAAAATAGCAGGGACTTTCTAAAAGTGTCATTTTCAAAATGTTAACTTAAAATTTGACTTTACTAGTAAAGGGTATTTCAAATTACAATTTCTTAAACACCATACATGAAAGTTTGACCTGTTCCCAATCAGACGTTAGCACTTATTAAATGTAATAAGGCAACCCAATATTATTCTATGGGAAAGGTTTGTCTCACAGTAGTGAAAAATGAATTTATGAGTTTTTCAATAACAGGACATGTAAAACTTAAAAGCACACATCCACTGTTTTAAATACAATGCTCTCTGCCCTATGGGCTGTTTAGGGCTTACCCCTGGGATGACTTATATTCAGTAAAAGAAGAGTTACGGCTTGGCAAGAGGGTTATTTTGCCAATTCGATTTGGCAGATCACAACTGAATTCAGGCTGCAATGGCAGGCCTTGGACATGTTTTATGGGGCTACTTCAGTGTGTCGCACAATAAGTGCTAAGGGGCCAATAGTAACATTTAATTTAAAGGCACAGTGTATATGGTATACCACTTTACTAGAGACCTGTAGGCAAATTAAATGTGTCAATCAGGCAGAAGCCAATTTGACCACATTTTAGGGAGTGAGCACAGGCACTTTAGCACTGATTAGCAGTGGTAAAGTGCACAGAGTCTTAATGTCAGTAAAAACCAATTCAGAGAAATAGGAGGGTAAAGGCAAAATGTTTGAGGGAAGACCACTCTAAGGCTGACAGATCTAACAGTGCTGTGAAAAATCCTAAAGATTCTATTGTACCTTCGATTGAAGGCCAGAAATTTTGACAGACTATTGCCATACAATATTGATTAAATAAGATATTTGATCAAGGAAACAGCTAAAAGTGCCAATGAGGCACATGACAAGCTGGTAGAATTAGCTAATGAGTGCAAGGTAGACATCAGCAAAATGAGAAATGTGATAAGAAATTACAACATGGATTATACCAATGATGTAATAAAGGAACTGGGTTTAATGACCTTAAGGGCTCACATTAAAGATTTGGTTGAAAAGACACAGGAGTGGAGTGACCTAAAGAAATACAGAGAAAATGTGGAAGAGAGGGACAGCAAGTAAAAAGAAAACTTTAGAGATTGGGAAAAAGGTCAAAGTGACTTAGTGACTCCGAAATAGGGACAGTTTCAGAATTTCCATTAAGAGAAGTACATAGAGGGAATTAGGTGCATGTGCCATGTGTGAGAGCTGATCTTTATGCCTTAATGACAAATTTCACAAAATTGTGAGAGGAACCTGAAAAGTGATATAAGGAAGTTCATATGTTGACTACCATTTTGGAAATGTCCTGGATTGATTTAAATGAGTTATTTGAGATTGTAGTTCCTTGCAATTTATGGTCCGGATGTAAGGTCGCTCCTTGTTTGGCAGATAGCGGTACCAGCTAGAGTTGGATCTACTACTGCTCATTCTGATGTGGTTGTTGAGGTAATGGAGCATTGGAAAAATAAGGTGCCCGAGAAAGATATGAATTGGGCAAATATTTAGACATTTTCATAAGAGCTGAAAGAGTTAGTGCATGCTTACTACAAGAGAGAGCCGAAAGTGCCCGTGTATGCTTACTACAAGAGACATACACAGATTTTCAAGAAGCATAGCAGCATCAAAGATCCTGAAAAAGATGATGCTAGTGGTTTCATCTCTGCTTTTGTCATGGGTTTGTGTCCGGAGTGCAGTAATCATATAAAGCAAAGTGAGATGTGCTGGCAGACAAAGAGTAGAGATGACATTTAAAAGCTTGAAAACACATAAAAAAAAGTTAAAGAGAAGCTGATGGTTGCAGAGATGAAGCAATTTGAGAGAAATGCTAGAAATCAGTTGATGGGTTCTAATTTGGGTTATGTTCAATCTGTCAATGCTGGAATGTATGTTATGTCCTCAATGCAAGGTGTGAGAATAGGAAATGGAACACTACAAATGCAGGGTCATGGAGAAAGGATGGTGAATAAGTCTGGAATGAGTGTAAATATTGAGATGTTGAAAAAGAACACTGTTTGTTACTTCTGTGGTAAAATCAGGCCGTGTAATCAGGAATGTCAACAAAATTCAGATCAAATCTAGAATAATTTTGTTACCCAAATGTAGAGAAATGTACAGTCATTGGCCCCAATCAACGTCTGCGCAGTGTATGCATGAACAGAAAGAGTTTTACACAAATATGCCTAGAGCTCGAAAGTTGCAGCTGCAATCAGTATCACAATGCCATGTAATCCACAGTATCAACAGAATCCATTGATTATGAATAATGACTTTCCTCAGGAGGGATGAGAACTGCTTACTTGGAGCAGTCCTGGAGGTAGATCAGAGTTGCCCATACATGGACAGGAAAGTCAATCGCATCCCTGATTCTATCTTAATCAATACAGGAGCTACCTGTTCTACAGTTCATTCTGTGGAAATCCGAAGCCCACCCCTCTGGGGAAGAGACATCCAAGTTGTAGGAATCAGTAATAAACAAATTGTTAATCAGGACACAGCAGATGTCGCTGTCAAAATAGGGCAACATCAAGGAATACGCTGTCTACAACTAGATCAGCGTCCCCACTAAGCACACCCTGAATGATGTCAATAACTTAAACTCTTTCATAGTTTGTAGATGCTTGTATAAAGTACTTTATTGTCTCATTGTATTGATATCATGTTCAATGATTACACTTCAAAACTTAAATCACTTTTTCATTGATTAAATCAATCCCAATGCATTTCGGGACACAGCCCTTCATCAGGGAAAATGTTCCTATAAGGTAATAGAAATGCAAGTATTGAAAGATCCAAATGGAAAATTCAAGTAAAGAAACAAAGAAAAAATGTCCACCACAGTGTTTCCAACAGTAAACCGCTTATGCAAATTGGAAACGTCCCGTGAGTTTGAGGTAAAGAGGAGTAACACCATTATTCAAGTGCAAGTAGTAGTGAAATTGTGCACATACTCAAAAGCAGTCCAAAACAGGAGGGTATAACTGTGAAATCCAAATGAAGTGCAGAACCAAAATGCAGTAGCTTAGCATTTTGCGTTTGTGATAAAAATGAAAAACAAACTGCCCAAAGCTGAAGAGCTCTGAACGTGTCATTATTGGGTTAAACAAACTGCGTAGTCTCTTACCATTCCATTGCAAACGGGCTGAATCAATGTGTCCATACGCAGTGGCATACAAGTCAGTTTGTTTCACGGCCGTATTTACTACGTGGCTAAAGGAAGTCGGAAAAAGACTAAACGGAAGCCATACCCAAGAGTAGAAGCCCGTGACCGCCATCTTAAAAAGCCCGGAGCGAAGGTGCTCAAGAACGTGTAGTCGCTTATCATTCATTTAAGAAGCGCCATATTCGGAATGTCCATGCATAGTTGAAAGCGAGTCAAAATAGGGCCAATAGAAAGTAATCATCAGTTAATTTTGTGTGGGCAGATATTGTGCCCTTTAGAATGAGATAGAGATTCACGGAACTTATGAAAATGATGCAAGAGAAAACTCTGAGGTAAAAACAGAAGACGTGAGTTGTTTCCTATAGAGTTAGTTCAGACTTCGTTGAGTGAATTGACAGATCTCCAGGAGGAAGCTCCAGAAGATAACACAAGAAAACTGGAAAGATTAGGTTACAAAAATAATTATCAGGATTTGCATGTTACCCCTAAATATAAATATGTATTATCTGATACAATATTATATCCTATGGCCTGCTATTTGCACACCCAGTTACACTCAGGAAGAGATTCTTTGGTGAGAACTTTCAAAAGATGTTGGGAAAATACAAATTCTAGAAATGCTGCAGAAAATATGTGCAGTTGTCTAATATTTCAAAAGAATATTCAAGGCCTTAAAACAAGCATTTTAAGGAGTCGCTTTGGGAAATTAGAGGTCTCATTTCCATGCCAGTTTACAATCCCCTTAAATACATTCTTGTACTAGTCTGCTTCTTTTCTAAATAGAACAAGGTGTATCCCACCCGGGAGATCAGACAGCCGGACAGTGAAAAAACTTTTGTTGTGGGAGATCTGGCCTGCCATATTCTTTTTTTTTTTTTTTTAAACTCTTTTTATTGAGATATTGGCATGTTAAACAGCAAGGACAGAGCATTGCACAAGTAATCAGTGGCACACAGTGCGGTAGAACATCAAAAACCTCTTCATCCCAGTGCAGCTTAAATGTTTTCGGGAATGTCACATTATCCAGCATTATCAACCTCATCCCCCTGACCCCCCGATGGCTCACATATCTCCCCCTGGAATGTTTTCCAAGGCCCCCAAATTTGCGACCACTTCTTCGGGCATCCCCTGGAAACATAGATAGGTATCTCAGTCAAGGCCTGCCATATTCTATTGATACAGATTGTGGCTCACATTTTGAAAACTAGAGTTCGCTATTAATTTGTACAGCTCTCCAAATTGACCACAGGTTCCATTGTAGTAATCGTCCTCAATCTTCTGGAGTAGTTGAAGAAAGAATAGAACCATAAAGAACAAATTGGCTTAAGTATGTGCTTCAACTGGTTTGAAATGGCCAGACACTCTTCCTCTTGTTTTGATCAGCATCAGACGTACCCCTGACAAAAAGACTGGTCTCTTGCCCCATGAAATATTGATGGGGCAAGCAATGAGACTGACATATGTTCCTTCACCTACTCTAGTTTCTATTACTGATTACATCATTCTAGAGCGCTGCAAAGGTACAGCTGATATGGTGAAATCTGTCTCTCATCAGGTGAACTTGCCAACAGAACCAACAAAGGAGACCAGTGCCCTGTGTTGAGCACTGGCAGCTGGGTGGTTGTCATGAGACACACAAGGAAAAACTGTTTGGAAGAATAGTGGCATGGCCCTTAGCAAGTGATATCAGTGATAAACACTGCTGTGATGTGTGCTGGAATTCCACAGTGGATCCACGCTGCTCACATAAAAAGAGTGAAGGTGGTGAATTAAGAAGTGGTGAAAACAGCCACTGGTTTCCAAAGTCAAGCTGGAGTTTGCATTGTGGAGCCAGAGAGGAGTGAAACATTTGAAAGTGAAACTGGTAAAGACAGTGAACTTATAAAAGGTCTGGTGGATGAAAGTTCAGATCTTGGTGAAGGTACCAGTAAAAGTGTCCAGTTTCAAAATGAGGATCAGAGTGAAAAGCTGTTACAATGTCAAAGTGAAAGGCATGAGTGGCATCAAGAAGAAGTAGTCTCGGATCCAAACAGTGAGAAATGCCAGATGAAAATTTGAGCCACAAGAAATTCCTGAGGAAGAAAGGAGTTCACAGTGAATCATCCTTCTGATGTTGATCAGAGTTCAAGTTCCTTAGAGAGTGAAGAAGATTCAGCATTAGTCACTAACAAAGGAGAAAGGGTTATAGGAAACAAGTAACTGAAAAGAACCTGTAAAGAAACCACTGGCTTTTTTGAAGTAATTGAAGTTGATTCAGACAAGAGTGAACGTGAATCAACAGCTGCTAAGAGCCCAGCAGGAAAAGGAACTCCAAATAGAAAGTATGCCTCACCTGAGTGACTGTATCTAGCATAAATATCTGAAGAAGAAGAAGAGGAAGAAACAGAACTAAAGATCTGCAGTCCAATACAGTGTTCCAAATACACCTTTGAAAGTGAACCTGAAAGTGATCCTGAGATGAAGAACCACTGTGAAATATCTCTAAGACTATTTAAGAATTGGAAAACTGAACTGTGAAGATTTGTCTTGAGAAATCTAGAAAAGAAGAAGAAAGAAAATCTTTTGAGAGCATGAACTAAAGTTAACTGCAATCTGAAAATGAGAACCTTTTTTTAAAGTTTAATTTTGATTCTTGTTTTCAATGAAATAAGAAGAGATTATTATGGGTCTAAAAAAAGTTTCTGTTGACATTTTTGGAGTTTAACGATAACCTTTTGCTTCTTAGTCTCAATAGAAAGTGGATTATAGCAGATACAGCAAAATTATTGGTCTGATTATCTTAATGATACTAATGATCTTAGTTGGCCTGTGGATGTGCCTCCTTTCTCCAGTGGGATATGACTCCACAAATGTTGAATTAACTACAGTACATAATGAAGAAAAACATAATACATTGGCACACTGGAAAAATTTAGCTAGCTGATTTCATGATAATATATATGCAGGACAAATACAATGGAATTATGAATGTTAAAAACTGCTTTCTATGCACATTTGTACCCTCTTCAGCTGATTTTTCTTTTCATAACTTTATTTATTGATCATCAAAGCACAGCAAATCAGTACAATCATAGGTGCTCACTGAATGATATTGCAGTCGAGAAAGTTACCGTAACACAGAAATTACAACATAGAGTCTGTCATGGCTCAAAATCAGAAGGAGAACAATAGCAGCCAGGTAGGTAGAAATTTGATGGTTAATACAATCCCCAAGGCCCTCCCAGAGCCCAGCTTTTAACCAGTCGTCGTCTGGTAGTAGGTATCATGGTCACATCCAGCCTCAGCCCCGTGTGCAAGATCCCCTGGAGAGGAGGGGCCCATCACTACAGGGCGCGATACTGTACAGGAGATCCATCTAGTGTGCGGCCTTGACCGTCTACCCTGCTCTTGAAGGGACTATGCCCGATTCCAACAGAGAATCAGAGGAATTTCAAAGGGAGTCTACGTATGTTCTGTAGGGACGCCAGATGTCCTTTGGATGGGAGGAACAGGGCAGTGTGCTGGAATAGACTTCGCTATTGGTGTTGCAGTAGGCTAGACTATTCAACCAACTTTGCAAAGTGGGGGTTGTCCTACGACCCCAGTGAATAGCAATTTCTTGCTTGGTTAACAGCAATCTTAGGGGATGCGAATTTCTGAACCGTTTTGGGGAAATTTACTGTATAACCCAGGAGTGCCACTTCTGGAGTGGGGACTAGGGATAGCTTAGTCATCTCGCTTAGCGTTTTGTGAACTTTCTCCCAGTATGGTTGTATAGTGGGGCAGGTCCAAGTGAGGTGGGCGAAGTCAGCGTTTGGGGCGCAGCTTTTCCGGCAAGTGTGCGGCCTACTCGGATCAAGTCTATGAGCTTTAGCAGGGGTAATGTAAATTCAGCGTAGGAACTTAAAATGTAGCAGTTTATGCCAGCTGTTTAATGAGACGTCCTTCATGACTGTACAGCACTTGGCCAATTGATCATCCATTATAGGGCGCCCAGATCACCCTCACAATCCCTACAGACCTTATCATCTATAGTCTGGATCATCTTGGAGCAAGACTTATAAAGTTTGGATATAAGGTGCACCCCAGTCTCACTTTCAATAATAAGGGAAAGAGGGGCGAACGAGTCAGTTTCCAGGTGGAACCCATGGAACGTTGCCTGTAAAGCGGAGCATAGCCGCTTAAGTACAAAGCTGTCCATGAAAGTATCGCCGTGGGAGCGGGCAACCTCTGCTGCCGAGAAGATAAGCCCGTTGGGATACAGGTCACCCAGCGTAGAGATGTCAAACTTGGTCAATGTGCGTTGCACAAGCTTTTATTCTGTTATAGGAAGCCAGCGGGCGTTCGGGAGAGGAAGAGCCGAGGAGTACAGCACCTGAGTGCCCTTGTATCGTTTAAGCTTATCCCATGCCCAGCTGGTAGTTGAAACAGTCTGCATATCGGTAGGGTCCCTGGGCACACCCCTAGGCAGGACAGTAGCCAGTCGCTCAGGAAGAACAAAATCTGCCTCTGGGCGAAGAAACGGAATCCTGGCATCAGGGTGGTACCATGCAAAGGTGTAGCTCCATTGAGACACAAGATAATATAAGTGGAAATCCGGAACCCCGTACCCATCCCTTTCACATGGTAAGGTGAGAACCTGCCAGCGGTCGCGTGCCTGTTTACCACCCCAGACCAACCTTGTGAGATGCGACCGTATCCTTAAAAAGAAACTGTTCGGAAAGGGGATGGGGATATTATTAAAAAGATATAAAAATTTGGGGAGAACAATCAGTTTAATAATGGCGACTCTGCCTGCTATGGACATTGGGAATCACAGCCATTTCTCCACCTGGGCCTCAAGTGCCCCGACTTCCTGTCCATAATTAAGGTGGAGAATCTGGTCCGTATCCAAGTGAACGTGTATGCCCAAATATTTGACTGAGTCCGAGCACCATTCAAGAGGGAATTCACAAGACCAAGGGGTCATGCTGGGAGTCAATGGAAAGATAACCGACTTGTGCCAATTGATGCCCACACCGGAATGTTGACCAAAACGAAGAAGCTCTGGGGTTCTCGGACGTATAAAAAAGAATCATCAGCATATAATGAAACCAAGAGGGGGCCAGTGTTAAATTGAAGACCTCTATGTAGGTGTCTCTCCTGGAAATGTCGAATTAAAGGGTCCATAGCGAGAATGAATAAAAGGGGCAATAAAGGGCATCCCTGGCGTGTGCCGCGAGAGAGAGGGAACAGTCGGGTAAGCGTGCCATTCAGGCGGAGTCTCGCCGTGGGGCGGCTGTAGAGCAGAGCCGTGGTAGCTATAAAGCCAAGCGGCATACCCATGCGGTGCATGACAGACACGAAGAAAGGCCATTCCAGTGTGTCAAAGGTCATCTCTGTATTGAGAAGGATAATCAGTAAGTTAATCCTGTGGAGGACCGAGAATAATGTTCGAAGATTCAGAGAGGTCGAGCGGTGAGGGACGAAGCCGGATTGCGCAGGGGAGCTAATGAATTCCATCAATTGTGATAAGCGATTGCCAATAATTCCAAATGAAGTGCAGAACCAAAATGCAGTAGCTTAGCATTTTGCGTTTGTGATAAAAATGAAAAACAAACTGCCCAAAGCTGAAGAGCTCTGAACGTGTCATTATTGGGTTAAACAAACTGCGTAGTCTCTTACCATTCCATTGCAAACAGGCTGAATCAATGTGTCCGTACGCAGTGGCATACAAGTCAGTTTGTTTCACGGCCGTATTTACTACGTGGCTAAAGGAAGTCGGAAAAAGACTAAACGGAAGCCATACCCAAGAGTAGAAGCCCGTGACCGCCATCTTAAAAAGCCCGGAGCGAAGGTGCTCAAGAACGTGTAGTCGCTTATCATTCATTTAAGAAGCGCCATATTCGGAATGTCCATGCATAGTTGAAAGCGAGTCAAAATAGGGCCAATAGAAAGTAATCATCAGTTAATTTTGTGTGGGCAGATATTGTGCCCTTTAGAATGAGATAGAGATTCACGGAACTTATGAAAATGATGCAAGAGAAAACTCTGAGGTAAAAACAGAAGACGTGAGTTGTTTCCTATAGAGTTAGTTCAGACTTCGTTGAGTGAATTGACAGATCTCCAGGAGGAAGCTCCAGAAGATAACACAAGAAAACTGGAAAGATTAGGTTACAAAAATAATTATCAGGATTTGCATGTTACCCCTAAATATAAATATGTATTATCTGATACAATATTATATCCTATGGCCTGCTATTTGCACACCCAGTTACACTCAGGAAGAGATTCTTTGGTGAGAACTTTCAAAAGATGTTGGGAAAATACAAATTCTAGAAATGCTGCAGAAAATATGTGCAGTTGTTGTCTAATATTTCAAAAGAATATTCAAGGCCTTAAAACAAGCATTTTAAGGAGTCGCTTTGGGAAATTAGAGGTCTCATTTCCATGCCAGTTTACAATCCCCTTAAATACATTCTTGTACTAGTCTGCTTCTTTTCTAAATAGAACAAGGTGTATCCCACCCGGGAGATCAGAGAGCCGGACAGTGAAAAAACTTTTGTTGTGGGAGATCTGGCCTGCCATATTCTTTTTTTTTTTTTTTTAAACTCTTTTTCTTGAGATATTGGCATGTTAAACAGCAAGGACAGAGCATTTCACAAGTAATCAGTGGCACACAGTGCGGTAGAACATCAAAAACCTCTTCATCCCAGTGCAGCTTAAATGTTTTCGGGAATGTCACATTAACCAGCATTATCAACCTCATCCCCCTGACCCCCCGATGGCTCACATATCTCCCCCTGGAATGTTTTCCAAGGCCCCCAAATTTGCGACCACTTCTTCGGGCATCCCCTGGAAACATAGATAGGTATCTCAGTCAAGGCCTGCCATATTCTATTGATACAGATTGTGGCTCACATTTTGAAAACTAGAGTTCCCTATTAATTTGTACAGCTCTCCAAATTGACCACAGGTTCCATTGTAGTAATCGTCCTCAATCTTCTGGAGTAGTTGAAGAAAGAATAGAACCATAAAGAACAAATTGGCTAAAGTATGTGCTTCAACTGGTTTGAAATGGCCAGACACTCTTCCTCTTGTTTTGATCAGCATCAGCCGTACCCCTCACAAAAAGACTGGTCTCTTGCCCCATGAAATATTGATGGGGCAAGCAATGAGACTGACATATGTTCCTTCACCTACTCTAGTTTCTATTACTGATTACATCATTCTAGAGCGCTGCAAAGGTACAGCTGATATGGTGAAATCTGTCTCTCATCAGGTGAACTTGCCAACAGAACCAACAAAGGAGACCAGTGCCCTGTGTTGAGCACTGGCAGCTGAGTGGTTGTCATGAGACACACAAGGAAAAACTGTTTGGAAGAATAGTGGCATGGCCCTTAGCAAGTGATATCAGTGATAAACACTGCTGTGATGTGTGCTGGAATTCCACAGTGGATCCACGCTGCTCACATAAAAAGAGTGAAGGTGGTGAATTAAGAAGTGGTGAAAACAGCCACTGGTTTCCAAAGTCAAGCTGGAGTTTGCATTGTGGAGCCAGAGAGGAGTGAAACATTTGAAAGTGAAACTGGTAAAGACAGTGAACTTATAAAAGGTCTGGTCGATGAAAGTTCAGATCTTGGTGAAGGTATCAGTAAAAGTGTCCAGTTTCAAAATGAGGATCAGAGTGAAAAGCTGTTACAATGTCAAAGTGAAAGGCATGAGTGGCATCAAGAAGAAGTAGTCTCGGATCCAAACAGTGAGAAATGCCAGATGAAAATTTGAGCCACAAGAAATTCCTGAGGAAGAAAGGAGTTCACAGTGAATCATCCTTCTGATGTTGATCAGAGTTCAAGTTCCTTAGAGAGTGAAGAAGATTCAGCATTAGTCACTAACAAAGGAGAAAGGGTTATAGGAAACAAGTAACTGAAAAGAACCTGTAAAGAAACCACTGGCTTTTTTGAAGTAATTGAAGTTGATTCAGACAAGTGTGAACGTGAATCAACAGCTGCTAAGAGCCCAGCAGGAAAAGGAACTCCAAATAGAAAGTATGCCTCACCTGAGTGACTGTATCTAGCATAAATATCTGAAGAAGAAGAAGAGGAAGAAACAGAACTAAAGATCTGCAGTCCAATACAGTGTTCCAAATACACCTTTGAAAGTGAACCTGAAAGTGATCCTGAGATGAAGAACCACTGTGAAATATCTCTAAGACTATTTAAGAATTGGAAAACTGAACTGTGAAGATTTGTCTTGAGAAATCTAGAAAAGAAGAAGAAAGAAAATCTTTTGAGCGCATGAACTAAAGTTAACTGCCATCTGAAAATGAGAACCTTTTTTTAAAGTTTAATTTTGATTTTTGTTTTCAATGAAATAAGAAGAGATTATTATGGGTCTAAAAAAAGTTTTTGTTGACATTTTTGGAGTTTAACGATAACCTTTTGCTTCTTAGTCTCAATAGAAAGTGGATTATAGCAGATACAGCAAAATTATTGGTCTGATTATCTTAATGATACTAATGATCTTAGTTGGCCTGTGGATGTGCCTCCTTTCTCCAGTGGGATATGACTCCACAAATGTTGAATTAACTACAGTACATAATGAAGAAAAACATAATACATTGGCACACTGGAAAAATTTAGCTAGCTGATTTCATGATAATATATATGCAGGACAAATACAATGGAATTATGAATGTTAAAAACTGCTTTCTATGCACATTTGTACCCTCTTCAGCTGATTTTTCTTTTTATAACTTTATTTATTGATCATCAAAGCACAGCAAATCAGTACAATCATAGGTGCTCACTGAATGATATTGCATTCGAGAAAGTTACCGTAACACAGAAATTACAACATAGAGTCTGTCATGGCTCAAAATCAGAAGGAGAACAATAGCAGCCAGGTAGGTAGAAATTTGATGGTTAATACAATCCCCAAGGCCTCCCAGAGCCCAGCTTTTAACCAGTCGTCGTCTGGTAGTAGGTATCATGGTCACATCCAGCCTCAGCCCCGTGTGCAGGATCCCCTGGAGAGGAGGGGCCCATCACTACAGGGCGCGATACTGTACAGGAGATCCATCTAGTGTGCGGCCTTGACCGTCTACCCTGCTCTTGAAGGGACTATGCCCGATTCCAACAGAGAATCAGAGGAATTTCAAAGGGAGTCTACGTATGTTCTGTAGGGACGCCAGATGTCCTTTGGATGGGAGGAACAGGGCAGTGTGCTGGAATAGACTTCGCTATTGGTGTTGCAGTAGGCTAGACTATTCAACCAACTTTGCAAAGTGGGGGTTGTCCTACGACCCCAGTGAATAGCAATTTCTCGCTTGGTTAACAGCAATCTTAGGGGATGCGAATTTCTGAACCGTTTTGGGGAAATTTACTGTATAACCCAGGAGTGCCACTTCTGGAGTGGGGACTAGGGATAGCTTAGTCATGTCGCCTAGCGTTTTGTGAACTTTCTCCCAGTATGGTTGTATAGTGGGGCAGGTCCAAGTGAGGTGGGCGAAATCAGCGTTTGGGGCGCAGCTTTTCCGGCAAGTGTGCGGCCTACTCGGATCAAGTCTATGAGCTTTAGCAGGGGTAATGTAAATTCAGCGTAGGAACTTAAAATGTAGCAGTTTATGCCGGCTGTTTAATGAGACGTCCTTCATGACTGTACAGCACTTGGCCAATTGATCATCCATTATAGGGCGCCCAGATCACCCTCACAATCCCTACAGACCTTATCATCTATAGTCTGGATCATCTTGGAGCAAGACTTATAAAGTTTGGATATAAGGTGCACCCCAGTCTCACTTTCAATAATAAGGGAAAGAGGGGCGAACGAGTCCGTTTCCAGGTGGAACCCATGGAACGTTGCCCGTAAAGCGGAACATAGCCGCTTAAGTACAAAGCTGTCCATGAAAGTATCGCCGTGGGAGCGGGCAACCTCTGCTGCCGAGAAGATAAGCCCGTTGGGATACAGGTCACCCAGCGTAGAGATGTCAAACTTGGTCAATGTGCGTTGCACAAGCTTTTAACCTGTTATAGGAAGCCAGCGGGCGTTCGGGAGAGGAAGAGCCGAGGAGTACAGCACCTGAGTGCCCTTGTATCGTTTAAGCTTATCCCATGCCCAGCTGGTAGTTGAAACAGTCTGCATATCGGTAGGGTCCCTGGGCACACCCCTAGGCAGGACAGTAGCCAGTCGCTCAGGAAGAACAAAATCTGGCTCTGGGCGAAGAAACGGAATCCTGGCATCAGGGTGGTACCATGCAAAGGTGTAGCTCCATTGAGACACAAGATAATATAAGTGGAAATCCGGAACCCCGTACCCATCCCTTTCACATGGTAAGGTGAGAACCTGCCAGCGGTCGCGTGCCTGTTTACCACCCCAGACCAACCTTGTGAGATGCGACCGTATCCTTAAAAAGAAACTGTTCGGAAAGGGGATGGGGATATTATTAAAAAGATATAAAAATTTGGGGAGAACAATCAGTTTAATAATGGCGACTCTGCCTGCTATGGACATTGGGAATCACAGCCATTTCTCCACCTGGGCCTCAAGTGCCCCGACTTCCTGTCCATAATTAAGGTGGAGAATCTGGTCCGTATCCAAGTGAACGTGTATGCCCAAATATTTGACTGAGTCCGAGCACCATTCAAGAGGGAATTCACAAGACCAAGGGGTCATGCTGGGAGTCAATGGAAAGATAACCGACTTGTGCCAATTGATGCCCACACCGGAATGTTGACCAAAACGAAGAAGCTCTGGGGTTCTCGGACGTATAAAAAAGAATCATCAGCATATAATGAAACCAAGAGGGGGCCAGTGTTAAATTGAAGACCTCTATGTAGGTGTCTCTCCTGGAAATGTCGAATTAAAGGGTCCATAGCGAGAATGAATAAAAGGGGCAATAAAGGGCATCCCTGGCGTGTGCCGCGAGAGAGAGGGAACAGTCGGGTAAGCGTGCCATTCAGGCGGAGTCTCGCCGTGGGGCGACTGTAGAGCAGAGCCGTGGTAGCTATAAAGCCAACCGGCATACCCATGCGGTGCATGACAGACACGAAGAAAGGCCATTCCAGTGTGTCAAAGGTCATCTCTGTATTGAGAAGGATAATCAGTAAGTTAATCCTGTGGAGGACCGAGAATAATGTTCGAAGATTCAGAGAGGTCGAGCGGTGAGGGACGAAGCCGGATTGCGCAGGGGAGCTAATGAATTCCATCAATTGTGATAAGCGATTGCCAATAATTTTTGCGAGTATTTTATAATCCAAATTGAGTAGGGATAGAGGCCTGTATGACCCGCAGAGGGACGGATCTTTACCGGTCTTGGGGAGAAGAATGATAACAGCTTCACGGAGCTTGGGGGGAGGACCTCAGTCTCGGTGATCGGCTCCGCCAGAAAGTCCTGCATGTCTTTTTCTAGGTAAACTAGTGCGACTTCGGAGAGATAGGCTTCCTGCGCCGTAGGGTCCCGCCCTAGTTTAGAGGTGTAGAGAGAAGTAAAATAAGTCAGGAATTTGTCGTGAATGTCTGTGATGGAGGTAAGCATTACTTTCATGGAAGAGTGAATCTCAGTGATGTATGCTTTTCTGTAGGGGGGGCCGAAGCATCTGAGCCAGTGCTTAACCCGGGTGATCACCCTCGCCATATTACCGAGCGGTTTGGCACTTGCCCAAAAATAGGATCTCACGATCAGCTGTGTCTCTGTATTCAGTGAGGAGGGCCAGACGCCGTCCCGCCAAGTTAGAGACTGGGGTGTGTCATGCCTCGTTATCAAGATCTGGGAGCTTCCCCTCCAATCACGCCAGAGTGGTGCGGAGAGCCTTAAGCACTCCCGCATGTTTGGAGATGCATACACCTCTTGTGTATGCCTTAAATCTCTCCCAAGTGTCAACCGAGCCGGTGTTGATAGCAAAATAGTCTTCGATGGCCTCGCGGATCTCATGAAGGAAAAGGTCGTCGTGGAGGGCGCGATCAAGGAAGCGCCACTGCCTCTCAAAGCCATCAGGTCATGGAACCCGGAGAAAGAGCTGAACCGGGGAATGGTCGGAGTATGCCCTAGGGAGCGTCTTCAGCGAGTGATACCAGGAGGAGACACCAGGAGAGAGTAACCAATAATCAAGTCTGGTCCAGGTATTGTGTTGACCTGAATAATGTGTGAAGTCAGCAAGGGAAGGATTACGTCTGTGCCAAATATCAATCAGAGAAAATTGTTTGCACAGTTCAAAGAGAGCACAACGCGCTTGAGGTTTAGCGTCAGGGGAATTGGCAGTGCTATCTAGTTCGGTATTGAGAAGGAGATTATAGTCCCTGCCTACCAGCAACAAATTGGGCTCTAGTTTGGAGAGTTGGGCATGCAAAGAATGGAAAAATTCCGGGGAGTCAGTGTTCGGGGCGTAAACACATAGTAAAGCTACCTTGTGTCCCATTAATGACCCAACTACTATGTTGTATCTACCCTCGCCATCATTGATGACCGACTGGAGGCTAAAGGGGACCCTCTTGTGTATAAGAATTGCAGTTCCTCTCGCGTAATTACTATAATTAGCGAAATATCTGTGTGCGCCCCAGCTAGAAGCAAAGCGAGCAGGTTCAGATTTGGACAAATGGGTCTCCTGCAGGAAGGCAATGTCTAAATAATGAACAACCTGTCTCCTTTTATGATTGTCGTTAAGACCCCGGAAATTCCAGGACATCAAAGACAGACTGGAGGGGCTGTCACATCAACTACACCCGACTGAGCCATCTAGTAGTCGTGAAATGCATGACAGAATCGAGCACCAATGTGGAAAAAAATCTGTGACAGTGAGCAAATTAAAAGATAATCAACAGTTGTAATGTAGGAATGACCATCCCCCCACAACCCCCTATCCAACCTTACTACAATAAAGACAAGCCAAACCCATAATTGAGAGCAAGAGATATAGTACCAAGCGACTTTACAATGAAATAAAATAACCGCGAAACGGTACATTAGGAAAGCCATAAACAAACCCAAGGTGTACACCAAGAGGGGTGGCAACGCCACGCCAGTCGACCAACTTTATGCAACACATTAAACTGGTGCGTAGTGAAATTCCCATACAGTTTAGCTAAAGCAGGGAAAAGCAGCGCGGCAGTGTCAATCGACCAGAGAAGAGTTCCATGCTCGCATCTGATCCACTATGCGGAGGAGAGGGTCCGCTCCCGCCAGCAGTCGCCTGATTGTTGTTGTGTTTATAGGTGCGACAAAAGTCCAGCACATCGTTGGGATTGTCGAAGATGCGTGCCCGGCCACCAACCTCTACCCTTAACCTGGCAGGATACAGCATGCCGTACTTCAGTCCCAAGTGTCTAAGGATGGCCTTCACCCCATTATATTTGCGCCAGGTCTCCTGCACTATGATGGTAAAGTCTGGATATAGAGCAAGTTTGGAGCCCTGCCATGTGGTATCTCCGCGCTCTCTAGCAAGGCTTATTGCAGTGTCTCGATCTCAGAAGTTCATAATACGTGAAATGAAAGGGCGCGGAGGGCAGCCTGGGTTGGGCCGGGGCCCCAAGGCGCGAAGAGGGCGCTCTACCACAAAGCCGGGGGTAAAGGACTCCCTCCCAAACACATCTGACAGTAGGGTCTCGACGAAGAGGTCAAGTCGGCCAGTGGCGGTGGACTCTGGTACCCCCAGAATGCGAATGTTGTTGCGCCGACTGCGTGCCTCGAGGTCCTTGTTTTTGATAGCCACCTCTTTCAGTATGCGCTCCACCCTTTCCAGTCTTTTAACAGATTGAGCGGTGCCATCTTCGATATCAGAGATACGTGCCTCTGCCACGTCTAAGGGTCTGTCGTGGACTTGGATTGTGACCCCCATGCCTCCAGGTTCTTGTCGAGGGCGTCAAAACGCCCGTCTAAGACCCAAAAGCCCACTGTCATTTCCTGGAGTAGTGCAGCTGAAGGGGCAGAGGAGGTATCAGTACGGTCCGAACCCTCGCTGTCCTCCGCCATGGTGGAACTCTCCTCAGCGACCTTCTCAGCTAGTTTCTCGAAGGGGAGGGTCTTCTGTTTAGGATCCTTGTGGCTCATGCTGCAGCGCGGCAAGCCGAGTCAGGCAGCCAAGATGAGACCACTAAACTGGATATGGAGGGGAAGTGGGCCCGGGCCAAGGATGGAGATAGCCAAGGAGTTCTGTAGCCAGTGTGCGGGCTTCAGAATACAGCACAGATAGCGTTAGCTTTTC
This sequence comes from Triturus cristatus, assembly GCF_964204655.1. Lineage (NCBI taxonomy): Eukaryota > Metazoa > Chordata > Amphibia > Caudata > Salamandridae > Triturus > Triturus cristatus. The sequence continues at coordinate 433,302,681 of NC_140581.1, read as the reverse complement.
CCTCTGCGCCAGGCACACCTGCTAACTTCGGCACAGAGCAAGCCCTTGAGACGGTGTGGAAGTGTGTTGTGGCCACTGCCGATATGGCGCCTGGGACATGCAGGAGTCCAGCTATCCTGGCTGATGACGGCTGATAGCCAGAAACCGGTCCTAGGATGCTTGATTCCAGTCCAGGGAAGACATCGCTTGGCAGTTCGGGCTGGACTGTTCCCATGAGGCACAGGGTCAAGACTGATTTGCATATGGCCATGTCTAAACTGGGGTGGCATAGTGGGCAAAAGAACGATGGATTTAACCCAGATCTCTTGACTGGGGGAGAATGTCTGCATTGTCAGCATTCCGTCCATCATTTGTTTGTTGTAACTATGAGATATGGCACATTCCTGTCCTTTTCCCCTGCGCCGGCGCACAATAGGCTGCCGTGCATCAATACAGGCACCTTTGCACCATGGTGCAAGGGTGGCTGCGTCAAGGGGATGATTGTTTTTGTGCAGGAAGGGAAACATTCCTCCACAAAAACAATCACAAGAGGCTTTTTCCTTTTTCTATGTGTGCAGAATGCACCACACATAGAAAAAGGAAAAACGAGGAGAAATAAAGATATTTCTCCTCGGTGTGTCTCCCTTACGCCCCCCTTCGGGAGGCATACATTTTTTGACGCTGCCTTAGATTTACGATTTCTCATAAATCTTGGACAGTGTCAAAATGCCATTGATGTTTGTGGGAATGCCCCCAGCAACACCGATTGCATGCCCCTTTACCTCAGGCAATTGCGTTAAAGGGGATAATATTAACGAGGCAGCATTAGGCCAAAACAAAGTGGCTTAGTGCTGCCTCGCAAATATGAAGCAAGCTCCTGCGCCACAGAATATCACAAAAAGTGACGTTCCAATGGCGCAAGAGGCCTCATAAATGAATAAAGAATACAATGAGAGAAGAGTTGAAACTGTGAGAGATTGGAGAGAAGAGGAAAGAATTGGTGAGTTGTGTATGGTGTTGTGAACCTTCAAGAATTTGAAAAGTTGAATACGGAAGAGAGTTATTATGAGAAAAGGTATGTTGTAAATGGAGATCTTCTGCTTGGTAAAGAGCCCAATTCTGGGAGGAATTTATTCTGTGTGTGGGCAGACTGCTTTATCGGGGAATGGAGGGGTGACCTGGTTGGCCAAGATGGCATATGTCTCCTTCTAGGCTCCTGGCACACTGAATCCTGTTGCTGGAGTGGTTGTCCAGAGCCCTGTTGTGACCGGTGAGTGGTTCCCAAGCTCTGGCTTCTTGGTCAGGGGTTGTGGTATGCCAGGATTGCCTGTAGGCTGACTGTATTGGCCACTTCCAGCATGGCTGGCCTGCGCGGCTTCAGTATTAAACCTCCTTACCCCACTGCGGTGCTGTGGAAGCTTCAAAGACAGCAAGGCTAAGAGGTGAGTGCCACCCCTCCAAGGATGTCCTGGCCTGCTCTGCCGTATTTGAGTTGCCTCAGTGACTTTTTAATTGTTCCTGCAGACCCAGAGCATCCTGAGGACTGGTGGCCTACCTGCGAGTGAGTCCTTTGGGGAGGCGATGGATCTACTGACTACCTGGAGAGTCCAAGCCCTTGATGCATCTAAAGTACTCCTAGTGGCCCCCAGAGTCCTCTCGCATGCAGATCTCTGGGGTAAGAGGGTCAAGGCCCACACCCGACAGCTGCCTGGACCCGCAGGGGTCATTCACACACATCCACTAGGTGGGGGGAGGGACCTTCCTGGGGCTTTGCCACTCATCAGGTCCTGGGACCCTCTGAGCCAACTTTTGCCCCTACCTGCTACTCTGGCAACAATGCATGTGTCAGTTGCCAGCCATGAGGAGAGACAGATCGTCCCGTCCCAGGCTCAATCTAAAATAGACAAATTCACAATGCCTGACTCAAACCCCCCAAACATGCTGGGCCTTGAGCTACCCTAGGTCAGCACTCAGTCTCCTCATTAAACAGGGTGCTACTGCAGGCCATGCAGGGCTCGCACACTGCACTGGAGACCAAAATAGGCAAGGTGGGAGTGGATGTGGCCCCCTGTGCCAAGGCTTGCGCAATGTGGCAGGAATAGAGTGGCAGGAATTAAGGGCAGCATCTCAAAAGTGGAGGATGTAGTCGACAACCTTAAAGATAAAGGGGTATGTCTGACAATGATGTCGTACTCCCTAGATGCTCAGGCTGAAGATGCAGAGAACCGAGCATGGAGAAGAAACCTTTGCTTTGTTGGATTTCCCGAAGGGTTGGAGTGCTCATACCCAGAGAACTTTCTGGAACAATGGATTCTGCTAAACATACTCTCATCCTTCTTTATTATTGAGAGGGCAAGGGGTCTCTTGAGACTAAACTCCCGCTCCCTCACCCCCATGACCACTGATTGTGAAGATATTGAACTTCTGAGGCAGGGATATGACACTCTGGTCTGCCTGCTCAGTGGAGACCTTATAATTATCCGCCAAAATCATGGTATGCTCCGACTACTCCTGCCAGGTCCAATAACAACGTAAAGCAGTGAAGCAGAAATTCAGAACCATGCATCTCCAGTATATGCTTCTGTTCCCCGGCCAACTCAAGGTTATCCATGAGTCCAAAACGTTTTCCTTCGGCACCCCAGAGGCGAACTTGGAGTGGGATATCGAATGACGTCCATTGACCCTAAGCTCTCGGGCGCCCCGACAGATGGAAGATTCTGAGGAGCGGGGGCTGGCCTGAAGCGGATCCCGGGGTGCTGCAGATGTTACAGCTCCAGGAGAAACAAGAGCCTGTGAGGAGGGGCCTGGGGCTCCTCTGAGTGGACCTCGCTGACACAGGTAAGAAGAAACCTCCACTAATCCTGAATGGAGCCACTGGACATAGTGGCTCAGACACGACCCTGAGAGCTGGGGTCAGGGGTGTTGCAGGGAACGCTGGAAATGCCCTGGTGGACTAAAGGGACATATCACTCAGTAGCTTTGGGGACCTCATTGAACTATTAACTGTTACCTTGTTAACAACACAAAATCCAACAATTTCCACCGGGTGGAACCTCTTGAATATGACTTTTCCTAGTTTTCATTTTTGTTGGGTTATCACCGTTATTGAGGGCATCAGATGCTTCTGGATCAGATGAGTAGGATGGGGGAAGTTGGGGGTAAGGGCTGGTTGGATTGGGCCTGGTTAGCCCTGGTTCTTACAGTTATGTTTCATTCTAAATAGTGCACCCCTTTACACACCACACATCCTACATTTACGAACCTGTCGGCATACACAATCCAATTGAATCACAAGATGGAATTTCCCTGTGCCCCCACCAATTTCTGATTCCCCCTCATTAGTTACTGCTGAAACCATGGTCACTTTCAAAGTCATGACTTGGAATGTGACTTGACAGTATAAAGAGGGAGGCAGTCCTTATATTTGCACACAGACATGCCCTTGATGTCCTCCTGCTTCAGGAAACCCATTTGCTTGGCAATAAGTACCCATTCCTTGCTGGATATGGCTACATCAGGGTATTTCATGTGAGTTATACTAGAGGTTCCAAGGAGAGTAGTGATCTTGTTCCACAGGGCCTTCCCAGTGGAGGGTCACCACCGACGGGCAAGGATGATATTTGGGAGTTGACGGCTGCCTAGATGACTGGTACTACAACCTGCTTAGCGTGTACATCCCACCACGCCTAGTTAAATCCACTCTGGAGGCCATTAAGACTCAGTTAATAGGGGTCCCACAGAGATGTGGGACTTCTTACTGTTGAGCATTTTAAGAAGGGCAAGGCATCATCTGTTGCAATGACGCCAGTGAACTCCTCCACACCCCTAGGTCCAACGACAATGGCGCTATAGTGCGCCCTCGCCCCACCCACAGCAGCGGTTATTATGCCACCCTGCGAGTAATCCTGACCTTCCACGCATTTGAGGCACCGCAGGCTGCTTCCGGGTGCTCTCCTCCCTGTCCCCAGTCATCTGGCACATCTCCATAAAATCACATCGGAATCACCGAGCCTACTTCCTCCCTACACGATCTCAACATGGCTCCGCCCCCCCAGCAGCATATACCTCTCCAAAACAGACAATCCAGAGCGCAACAAGGCACAGCTTACCTCTGACGTCTCTCCCACAATACCCATCCCACTATCCTATCCCAAAACCCCCCTTTGTATTCCCGTTTCTCCCTACCCCTCAATCAGAAAGATGCCAACCAACCGAAATACCCACCAGATCACCCCATCAACCACCCCCCCACCTCTCTCCAACCTGAAACCCCACGGCCCCCACTCCTTCTCCATCATCTACCCACCCAACCTCTCAGCTAACACCCCCAAAATCTTCAAACATAGTCTACTCAAGCGACACCCTGAAACACTCATAGCCGACCTCTACCACAACTCCTCCAAAGGCAAGACTAAAACAGACTTTATCTTCTACACCACCCACCAAACCAAATGGAGAAATAACCTAGCTAACCACCTGCGAGTGACCAAAGCCACCAACATCCCCCACGGCCAAAGACTAACTATCTCCAAGTCTTCCCCATTCACAATTAACGCCACCATAACATTATACAGAAATGGCAAAGTCATGGTCCAAGCCAACAACTTCAACATGCACCAATTTGAACTCACCTTCCCCAAGCTGCGAAACTCTATCTTGACCCCACCCAACTGCCCCACCCTTTCCCACCTCGACCCCCAGACCTCAACCCAAGAAAGACCGGACACTAATCCTGCCCCAAGCCCTCAACTACCTAACTCTGCAGACTTGCCCCCATCCCCAGGCCGGATTCCCCTCTACCCCCACTCCCATCCCCCCAACCACACCTCCCACCCCAAGACCCCACTCCCTGCCCCACTCCCTCACCCCTCCCAAAACATCCTGCCCTACTCACATTAACACAAGCACCCGCCTAACCTACGCCCAACCCTCAGACAAAACTACACCAGTTCTCTCGAGAAACACCCTCCACAATCCCCCCACCACTGCCTATTCAAAGACTCACGCCTCTCCACTTCCCCTAACCCTCCCAACCCTTGAACCCCCTGTCCCAACCTACACCCTCAACCTAATCTGCCACCTAACCCCTCCCCTCCCCCTTACCTTAACAACCCACAAAGCTCCTGTCGCAACCGACAGCCTCAGTCGAATATGCCCCCCAAACCCACCCCTACCCCTACCCCTAACCCGGAGACAATGGAGGTAATAACTGAGCGCCTCACACGCATAGAAAAACAACTCAACTCCCTCTTACCTATGACCACGACTCACCTCATAACCATAACTGAAAACCTGTCCCTGCTCCACAGCCAATTCAACACTATCAACCAGGCCATCAACAAAATCCTTCTCAACACCACCGCGCCCTCCTTCCCCACCAAACACTTAATACTCCCCTCCCTCATAAACACCAGTGAGCCACCTCAACAGCCTAATCTCCAGACGTCCAGCTGGCGCTCCTCCCCTCGCAACACCCAATCTCTCAGACCAAAAAGAACGATCCCTGATATGTCTCTGAGAGAGGCAATGACACTCGCTAAAACCTACGACTCCAGAGAAACCCAAACCCCCCCTTCCAACATCCAGGTAATCACCGGAATAGGTAGAGACAACAACCAACCTAGGCCCACAAAACGTCCCTACCAACGCACAACCATTCCCCAAGTTCCCCCCTCCTCCCAAATCCATTCCCACAGCGGCAAGGTAAACTGCATGCTTATAAAATGCAGATCCGCAGCCAAGCACTCACTAGAGCTGGCTGATGCCATACTGAGTAATGACACTGACATCGCGTTCTTCACCGAAACCTGGCTCAATGAAACATCATACCCGCTCCTTGACCTCCTTGTCCCCCATGGCTTCTCCATCATTAAAAAAGACAGAATAGACCAATGTGGCGGCGGCATTGCCATCATCCATAAGAACAACATCAATATAGTTGAAATCAAAACCCACTCCTTCTCAACCTTCTATTCCTCAACACCAACATAATACACCAAAACAACAAAGTAACAAAGTGCCATCTCATCTACCACCCTCCAGGAAATTCTCCTGCTTTTAGTGAACAAATCTTGGACCTACTAACACAGTGCTCCCTAGAAAACTACGACAACATCATCCTGGGTGACTTCAACCTCCCTTGGAATAATGAAAAGGACACTGTTATACAGTCTCTAAATGAACTTCTTCTCACAAATGAGCTCACCCAACACTGCAAGGGTGAAACCCATAACAAGGGCTCTACCTTAGATGCAATCATAGCCAAAAGCGAAACTATAACCATAAATAACATTCTCCCAATCGACTGGTCAGACCACCACATCATTATATTCAACATCAATCAAACAGTAGCTCCACCAATCAAAACACAAATTACCCACCAAAGGTCCAGAAACTTCAAAGACATCCCCCTCCCTGCCGTTCAAGAAACCATAACATCACTGCTCCCAACCTGTACAGACAACCTCAACACGGTTGAGCTCACTACACTGTACAACAGGACAATGACAACTGCTCTTGACCAACTAGCCCCCTTAAAACCTAAAAGAGTCACAGATATCCCCTCCGAGCCTGGTTCAATAATGACCTCAACTCCGAACGAAGAAAAGTAAGAGCCGCTGAGAGACTCTGGAGACGGAACCCATCCGCAATCAACCTCTCCCAACTCAGGAAAGAACGCATTAACTACAAAAAACACATAATCAAGGAGAGATCCTCCTTCTTCTGGAACGCACTAGACAAATCCAAAAACCGCCCCAAAGAACTTTTCAACATCATCCCCCTGCCTCCAAACTTCAGTGTAACAACTTGGCCAAATTCTTCAATGACAAAATCTCCAATATCGAGCTCTCCCTAGACCACCACCCTCAATCCCAACAAGGCAAATCCTCACCCCTAATGAAACCTCACCCATCCCCAGCTCACACCATGCTCCTGGAATCCGAGACCGCTCCTCTGTCGCCCCCCAAAGTCACCCCTCACCCTAGTCCCCCATCCTCCCCCAAGCAGTGGAAAGACTTAAATCCTCTCTCCGAAGAGGACATTTCCAATGTGATCGCCAACTCCAAACCTTCCAACCACTACGCAGACCCTCTACCCGCCTCCTTAGCTAGAAACCTCAACCTTACCCTAACCCCACTGTGGACAAAGATTATCAACAGCTCCCTAATCAACGGACTGATGCCCGACTGCCTCAAACAAGGCTAAGTCACCCCCTTCTAAAAAAAAACGGATGCTGACCCAAATGACCTCAAAAACTTTAGGCCCATCACCAACCTTCCTAGCCAAAATCCTGGAGAAATGTGTTCTCTCCCAACTGAACCAACACCTGAAATCTAACAACCTACTTGACTCACACCAATCCGGGTTCAGGAAGGGATGCAGCACAGAAACCGCTATACTGAGCATTATGGACGACATTCACAACTCCCTTGACTCCAACAGATGCTGCCTACTTGTCCTCCTCGACCTATCAGCTGCTTTTTACACGGTTGATCACTACCTACTCTTAGACGCCCTACAAAAACGTGTCGGAGCAGATGGCAATGTCCTAAACTGGTTCTCCTTATTTCTACATAACCGCCCCCAACTCATAAAAATCAAAAACTCAATGTCTGACACCTCCCCTTCAACTCGAGGTGTCCCTCAAGGCTCAGTCCTCTCCCCCATACTCTTCAACATTTACATGGAACCGCTCACTACCATTCTAAAACAAGCAAGCATTGCCTACCACCTCTATGCTGATGACACCCAGCTGTACCTCGAGATCTCCTCCCTCAATGGCATCCTCCGCCTCAACTCCACTCTTTCAAAAGTAGAAAATTGGCTAATTCTCAACCGCCTCAAACTCATCCAAGAAAAAAACGAAATCCTTGTCTTCTCCAAGCACTTTGTTTACCAGGCTTCATCTTTCGTTTCAGAAAGAGGGGGTCTGCCCTCAGACGCACAGTGGGAGGTGGAGCCAGCATTCACCTTGCCAGGCATCGCCCTATTCAAGTGCAGGAGCTACTCCTCCCCTCACTCCAAGGCAGATCTCTCTATTCAACCCAGGTCTGACTCAGCCTGCCCTGTCCCTCCAAAACCAGACAGCCAATACACATAACAGCAGAGCACACTGGAAGGCTTAGGCAAGAAAGTACCTACTTTCTAAAAGTGGTATTTTCAAACACAGAATATGAAAATAATCTTCACTAAAAGATGAATTTTAATATTCTGAGCTCAGGCATACTAAATTCGATTTTCTACCATGTTCTATGGGTCAGTTAGGACTATAGAATGTAATAGCCAAACCTCCCATTCTGGCCTATGGAGAACAGGTAGCCTTACAGTAGTGAAAAACAAAATTGGGTGTAATTCACTACCAGGACATGCTACACACATCAGAGTATGTCCTACCTTACACATACAATGCACCCTACCATAGGGGTGGCTTACATGATGCCAAGGGAAGGTTCAGGGGCTGGGAAGTGGGTGCACTTCACAGAGAAGATGACAGTTCTAGACTGCACACAGACACTGCAGTGGCAGGTCTGAGACACACTTTACAAGCTGCTTCTGTGGGTGGCGCAAATCAGCGCTGCAGGCCCACCAGCAGCATTTGGGTTACCAGCCCTGGGCACACACAGGCCACATTACTCGGGACTAACAGGTAGACCAAATAAGCCAATCAGGGATACACCAATTCATATTTCATCTTTATACAGGGAGCATCCGCACTGCGGCACTGAATGGCAGTGGCGCAGCGCCCAGAGCATCTATCACCAGAAAAACAGAGGAAGCACAGTAAAAAAATGGAAGGGAGACTCACGCCAATGGTGCCAGGTCTAACACGTGTCCCCCCCCAGCTGAAGGGTGGGGAGAATTACCCATCCCCTGGGAAGTTCTCGTCACTAAGGCGGAAAAACCTGGACAGACCGTCAGCATTGGCATGCTCTGTACCAGTGCGGTGTTCCACAGTAAAGTCCATCCCCTGTAGGGAAATGGACCACCTCAACAACTTGGGATTCTCACCCCTAATTTGCATCAACCATCTGAGGGGTCTGTAGTCTGTCTGAACCCGGAAGTGAGTCCCAAACTGGTATGGTCTCAGCTTCTTCAATGCCCAGACCACAGCAAATGCTTCCCGATCAATTGCACTCCACCTCTGTTCCCGTGGCAGTAGCCTCCTACTGATGAAGGCTACAGGTTGGTCTAGTCCCTCCTCATTGATCTGTGACAGTACAGCCCCCACTCCATGCTCTGAAGCGTCTGTCTGGACAATAAATTCTTTAGCAAAGTTGGGTGCCTGGAGTACGGGCGCTGTACACATGGCAGTCTTGAGGGCATCAAAAGCTTTTTGGCAGGTGTCAGTCCAGTTCACCATCTTTCTCTGCTTTTTGGAAGTCAGCTCAGTCAATGGTGCAACAATGTTGCCATACCCCTTGACAAACCTCCTGTAGTACCCCGTGAGTCCTAAGAAGGCCCTCACCTGCGTCTGGGTCCTTGGGGCCTCCCAAGTCAGGATGGTCTCAATCTTGGGCTGCAGGGGTGCCACCTGGCCACTCCCCACTTGGTGTCCTAGGTACACCACAGAACCCTGCCCAATCTGGCACTTATTTGCCTTGATTGTGAGGCCTGCTTTGTGCAGCGCCATCAACACTTCCCAGAGGTGGCGCAAGTGATCCTCCCAGGAGGAATTGAACACTGCAATGTCGTCCAGGTAGGCGGCACTGAAATCCTCCAGTCCAGCCAACACCTGGTTTACCAACCTCAGAAAGGTGGCAGGGGCATTCTACATCCCAAAGGGCATCACACGGAACTGGTAGTGCCCATCGGGGGTGGAGAATGCTGACCTCTCCTTTGCCCCCTCAGTTAGGGCGATCTGCCAGTACCCAGACGTTAGATCAAACGTGCTGAGGTACCGGGCAGCCCCTAACCGATCAATGAGCTCATCTGCTCTGGGGATGGGGTGCGCGTCGGTCCTTGTAACCGAATTGAGACCTCGGTAGTCCACATGGAACCTTAGTTCATGGCCATCACCAGGTGCGGCAGCCTTTGGTACCAAGACCACTGGGCTGGACCAAGGGCTGCTAGAGGACTCAATCACCCCTAGGGCAAACATTTTGGAGACCTCCTCCTTAATGCAGGCCCTGACCCTGTCAGACACCCAGTAAGCCTTGTGCTTAACATGGGGGCTGTCCCCGGTGTCTACCTCATGGACGCACCAGTCAGTGACACCAGGCACTAGGGAAAACAAATCTGAGAATTGCCCCAACAGCTGGTGACAATCTCTCTGCTGCTCAGGGGTCAGTGTGGTAGAGAGGACTACACCCTCCACTGACCCATCCTTCTCTTCTGCGCACAGGAGGTCAGGAAGAGGCTCATTCTCCTCCTCCATTCCAGTATCTGTGGCAAGCAACATGCCCACTTTCGATCTCGCAAAGTGGGGCTTCAGGCGGTTCACATGCAGGACCCGCAGGGGGTTCCTGGGCGACTGAAAGTCCACCAAGTAGGTAACTTGACTTTTGCGCTCCACCACCTCAAATGGACCGGTCCACTTATCTTGGAGCGCGCAGGGCTCCACTGGGGCCAGTACCCAAACCTTCTGGTGAGGTTGAAACTCGACCAGAGTGGCATTCTGGTCGTGCCAACGTTTCATCTCTTCCTGGCTGGCTTCCAGATTTGCCTCAGCAATCTTTCTGAAACACCGAGCCTGGTTCCTGAAGGCCAAGATGTAGCTAAATACATCTTGGGGAGATTTCCTGGGAGATTGCTCCCAGTCTTCCCTGACCAGACTCAGAGGCCCTCTGACCGGGTGACCGTAGAGTAGTTCAAAGGGGCTGAACCCTAAGGACTTCTGGGGCACCTCACGGTAGGCGGACAACAGGCATGGCAAGAGGACATCCCACTTACACCTCAGGGGCTCCTCTAGACCCATAATCATACCTTTCAAGGTCCGGTTGAACCTTTCAACCAGACCATTTCCTTGGGGGTGGTAAGGATTGGTGAACTTATAAGTTACCCCACACTCCTCCCACAGAGACTTCATGTACTGGGAGATGAAGTTGGTCTCCCTGTCAGACACCACCTCTCTGGGGAACCCCACACGGGAGAAGATCCCCATCAGTGCACGTCCCACCACGGGGGCCGTCACTGTCCTGAGCGGGATGGCTTCAGGGTACCGGGTGGCATGGTCCACCAAGACCAGGATGTACCTGTTGCCCATGGCTGTCTTGGGGTCCAGAGGCCCCACAATTTCAATTCCCACTCGCTCCAATGGGGTACTCACAACGGAAAGGGCTGGAGTGGGGCCTTGATCTATCCCCCCACTCTTCCCACTTGCCTGGCAAGTCTCAACTGTCCTGCAATAAGTATCTGTACTTTTGCGCATCTGGGGCCAATAAAAGTGGATGAGACTGTTCTGCCAATAGATCAGATGCGAACCAGACATATCACCTGCTGCCTGGGCTGCAGCCTGATGCCGCATACCCTCAAGAGAAGGGCAAACTTTCTGCTGCTCACAAAAGTCCTCCCTGGTGGGCCCCCCTTCCTGCTGCCAATGGGTCAGCTCAGGCAGGTCCCCCAGGTCGGTGCTTTGCTCCCCGACAAGCTCCAGGGCATCCCCATGAAGGGCTGCTCCTTCCTGGGCAGTGGGAACGAAGGGGGCTGGTTTCCCACGCCCCCTGCTCCTTCTCTCTAAGGCAGGGATTTTGGCCATACACCCAGGCTCCAGACCTCTCTTAACACCCTCTTTGGCTACCATGGACCGAGTGGTGGCACACGCCCACTCAGGCAGACCCAGCATTTCCAAGTGAGAACTCCTCTCCACCATAGCCCATGGGGAGTTCTCCAAATCGTTGCCCAACAGACAGTCCACAGGCATGGAGGGTCTCACAGCTACCTGAAGAGTTCCTGAGACCCCCCCCCACTCGAAGAGAACCTGAGCCACCTCACATTGGCTCTCTGAGTTGTCAGCTGACACTACTGGGCAGAATGAATGGGGAATTATCTGCTCTTGGGACACCAACCGGGAGCTGACAGCAGTTATACTGGCTCCTGTGTCCCTGAAAGCCTCCACTTTATGGCCATTGATGGTCACCCACTGCCTGTATTTCTTAGTGTTGTCAGGCAGTGCAGTTTTAGGGACCATTTCACAGTCTCCTAGGGAGACAAGGGTTAACTGTACAGGGTCCCACCCCTCTTGGGCATCCATCTCCTCTCCTTCCAATGCTACACTAACCATCTGGTGGGGGCGCCCGTGGGGGTGCAGCAGTAGCCCTCTAAGGGCAATGGGGATCAAAAGACCGGTGGCCCACTTAGCCACAATGATAACAGGTAGGGGGCCCCCTGGGACCAGGCCTACCTGTCGGGGGCATTGGCTTCCTTTCTTGGGGAGGCTGGGACACCACTGCTTGGTTCCCTTGGGTATTACTTTGGGGCCCTCGGTGAAACTCCCTTGGTTGACCCCTGTCCCCCCCATTTCCTTGCGGGGGACCCTGCCTACCCCAGGCAAAGTCTCCCATCGGACCCTTGTAGACCCTGGTGCTGACCCAGCGGTCTGCCTCCTCAGAAAGCTTCCTAGGTTTAGCCAGCCTACAATCAATGAGGTGTTGGCGTAGCTCAGGAATACAGTTTTCAGACAGATGCTCCCATGCAATCACATCATACAGTTGCTCAAAAGTTTCTAATTTGCTACCTTTTACCCAGCGTTCCATTGCTCTGCAAAAAACAGACACATATTCCACCCATGTGGTACCTTCCAACTTCTTACAGGACCTAAACCTTTGTCTGTACATCTCAGGGGTCAACCCATAGCGGGTCATCAGTGCTTACTTCATGTGTTCATAAACCATTCTACTTTCTGGGGGCAGATCCAACAAGGTGTCTCTCCCCTCACTCACAAACCATCCCCACAACCCCGCTCCCCAATCCTTCTCAGGGACCCGGTGGGACACCATAGCTATTTCATAAGCGGCAAATCATTGCCCAATATACTCACTCTTGTGGAAATCCTTAATAACCTCTTTGGGAATGTATACTCTGCTCTCTGTCTGTACTACTGGTATGCTGCCACCAGAGGGACTGGAGGTCTCTCCACTCTTTGCCTTAATCTCCAGCTCCCTCAATGCTCTCTCATGCTCAAGCTTAATTCTCATAATTTCAAATTCTAGCTTCTTGATCTCAAGGTCTCTCTCCTTCTGACCTTCTAGTTGCATCTTAGCCATCTCCCTATTATTGCGTCTCTCTCTTTCCCTGTCCTCCATCTCCTCTGGGGACAGACCCCTCGCCGACACACTTGTGCCCGGGCTGGAAAGCGCTTTACTACCTACTGCATTAATCACTTCCTGCACATTCTCCCCCTCCTCCACAGGCTCTTCCATATTCCTAGGAGCATCCCTGGCTGCTAGCCAGGCCTTCAGTGCCTTGCAGAATTCTTCTTTCCTGGTGAAACCTGTGGTAGGGACTGTAAATTTATCACAAAAAACATTAGCTCCTTGGACGTTTAGGTATCTATCTTCTCCTCTTCCCAGGAGAACTCTTCTGGGTCAACAACTCTGGGCTTGGCCATTGTGTCAACAACTGGCACTCTGAATCAAAAATAGACTCTAAAAAAAAAATCCTCAAATACGTATGTGGCACGTTATGGTCTGCACTCACTAGTATTGTACACTATAATTACTGTATGCTGTCACCAACGCAAGTCCAGATCCCCACCGCTGACCACCAATGTTAGAAATGGGGGTCTCTGGTTGGCAGTGGAGGGCCACTATCCAAGCAGGGACCCTTCTTTCTAAGTCAGAGTGAAGGGCTGCACCCCTTTGACAACCCCTGCTCCACCCTGTGGTATCGTAGCATGAGCAGTTAGGCTAATCTCAGAGGCAGTGTGTAAAGCGTTGATGATCATACACAGCAAATACAGTGAGGAACACTACAAAGGGACACAACACAGGTGGTTATCAAAAAATTGTTATCTTTATATAGAGGCTTATCACAAGACCAAATAAAGAGGAAACCACAATACTGTACAAAAATAATTCTCTCTGGATGCTGCAAAAATAGTTCCAATGGGGAAGGTAGAGCTCAGTTCAGGGCAATGGTCTCTGCGACCCTTTTTACTCACAGTTCTGAGATGTTGTCAAATAATCCACAAGAAATGCCGCTCCGGCGGGTTAGCGATGTTTTTCCTCACGCTCTTGGTCACGGCTGCTCTCTAATGGGGGTTAGCGACAATTTTGGGGCCCGCAACCGGGCAGGGCGACGATCAGGCCAGCGAGCCCTCAGCGGCAGCGATGCGATGATTCTCCTGATGCTCCGCGGCTGTAGCGATGATTTTCAGGCCGCAAACGTGCGGGGCGATGAATGATCAGGCCATGTTCTATGGGTCAGTTAGGACTATAGAATGTAATAGCCAAACCTCCCATTCTGGCCTATGGAGAACAGGTAGCCTTATAGTAGTGAAAAACGAAATTGGGTGTAATTCACTACCAGGACATGCTACACACATCAGAGTATGTCCTACCTTACACATACAATGCACCATACCATAGGGGTGGCTTACATGATGCCAAGGGAAGGTTCAGGGCTGGGAAGTGGGTGCACTTCACAGCCAAGATGGCAGTTCTAGACTGCACACAGACACTGCAGTGGCAGGTTTGAGACACACTTTACAAACTGCTTCTGTGGGTGGCGCAAATCAGCGCTGCAGGCCCACCAGCAGCATTTGGGTTACCAGCCCTGGGCACACACAGGCCACATTACTAGGGACTAACAGGTAGACCAAAGAAGCCAATCAGGGATACACCAATTCATATGTCATCTTTATACAGGGAGCATCCGCACTGCGGCACTGAATGGCAGTGGCGCAGTGCCCAGAGCATCTATCACCAGACAAACAGAGGAGGCACAGTAAAAAAATGGAAGGCAGACTCACGCCAATGGAGCCAGGTCTAACAGCCGATATGTACAGTTCATATATGACTATGAGATTAGAACAGCAGATATGTGCCTGTATTACTGGGCAATGCAGCTTATGGTGATAAAAGACTGGCTCCAAGGAACTGGCAAAATCTGGCTTGTCAAGTCAAGTCAGAAATGAAACTTTATGGGCATCTCGAGACTGGACAATGTTTGGCAGGGTAAACATTTGAAATCCTACAAGAGCTACAAACAGAATTTTGACTTCACAAATGTCAATTCTATAGATACCTGCAGCTCCACCATTCCCTAATTCCACATAATAGCAGCTTGTCAGTTCTCCCTGAATGTAACCCCTAGATCCTCCAGTGGCCCCTAGGAAAAGGGGCAAATCCTGATATTGCAAAGCCCTTATTATTCACTCCCCAGATCTTTTCACCCCTCTGCAGGTGCATTGGGTGGGCTGGGTTGGCCAATTGGATGAAGATGATTGGCAAAATGCCAAGCTAGCTCCACAGACATTGGTTATCTCCTCCAGGCTCTGAATGATACAACTGAAATTCCTACATCCTACATACCTCATGCTGCATAGACTTTGTAGGCTCAGGCACGCCATTACTCATATGCTTTCATTGTCCAGATAACTCAGGAGACTTCTTCCACTTGGATTGCCCTTTGCCACTCATTGTGATCTATTAGGTGAAAACGTTTCAGACACTTTCACGAGTGCTGAGGCGCTTGACTGAACCTACACCTGAGTCACCTTACTGGGGATACTGAAGGACATGGGTGGCCTGGGGAGGGGTTTGTTTTGGTGGGGATGGGCATGTTAGTGGCCAGACAAGATGTAGCCCGAGCTTGCACCTCCCCATGGCCTTCGACTCTGTCTGCCTGGAAAGTGGGCATGGACTAGTGCTCCAAGCAAGAGGAACCTATCAATGTAGAGAGAGGCTGCCCGCAAAAGCGTTGCAAAATATAGGGCAAGTGAAGGGCTTTTTATAGACTTGCATGACTGTCGAAAGTCACTGGATGCAGCTTTTCAATCTTCAATTGAGGGGAGCTTTTTACACTGAACTGTATATATTTAATTTTGAAAAATCAATAAAATTGGTTTCTAAAAATAGAAAGACAGCTTATACCAATTTAGCTCATAATTTGGTAGGATCTTGCTATTTTGCCGTAGTGTTTCCTAGAGACTATCTTATGAGTGGAGTGGATGGTGCAGTTAGTTTGAAAATAATAAAACTTGGATTCAGGTAGATAGTTTTATATATTTTAGGAGCTATTATTCCACCTATGGCTGATGTGGCTACGAATATTGCAAAAATTAGATGTTTGTTTAGGCTTATTTATCGTCTTGCTTCTAACACAGCTCCAGCTTTACCTCACATTAACTCTGAACTAGATGCAATGCAGGCTATGATTATGCTAACTCACTTAGCGCTAGATAATTTCTTGCAAAAGAAGGAGGTATTTGCAAGTTACTGAAGGTGAAGGTGTGTTTCACCTTCAGACCTGATAACAGCAGGGTTATTAATGCATATATACAAAATATCACCAATGTTTCTTGTGAAGTTCAAGCTTTAGAAGAGCATGACATGAGTGAGGTAGAAGGTTCCTTAGTTGGTGAATGGGTTGATAAACTAAGAGAGGGTACATTGAGACTAATCATAATTCCTGTAATAATTATAATGGTTTGAGCAATTGCCCTGTTTCTCTTATCTTGGGTGTCTGTTCACAATAGGTGGAAGAATGAAAGCAAAATCATTAACATAAAAAATTGTAGAAGAAATCGAAATAGAAAATGTTAAAGAATGCATTTGCAGCCAGTGGAAGCCGATGGAGGAGTCAACCGGAAAGAAACAGAAAGTGATGCAGACCGTTTTGCAATTCTAACTAATTTAACTTTTCATTAATTAAGTTTATAGTGGTTATAAAATAATCTAGTGGGGATTTTAACAGAATTTTATGACATTGTGCAGGGAGCAGAATACGTTTTCACACTTGATTTCACATGTACACAATGATGTGGTGCCATTACTTTTGGTGGATAGTTTATTTGATGTGTAGAAGAGCATTTTCTGACGTATGTTAAATAGGCCACATTTTTAGTGCAAACGCCATCTTGTCCAAGGTGGAAGTCATCTCTGCCACTAATCCTTTTTCCACCCTCTACCCATCTTCTCTCCTTGTAAACTCTACAGCACACAGCCAAGAAACGATGTTATGGTTTATTTCTGCTGTTATTGTTATTCTGCTCTTGATCAACTTTCCCTGTTCCGCCATGATTTTAAACATTTACAAGGTCCTTTCATTGGTACGATGTGCTCCATTCCTTCACATAACGCATTGTTCTAGCATCTCCGGGTGACATTTGCATACATGATGCTGAATAATTATTCATGCAATGGGTTAGTGCTTAGGTGGTTAGGCCATATGACGTTTCCTTTTACGTATGCTCTGATGAAATGCTACGTTGGCTCATATCATAATGAGACTGTAGTTTTTACAATTTCATAAGCAAAAATAATGTATAAAAATCCCTTGATTTTCGCAGTAAGACAGAAGATTTCTCTAATGACCTAGGGCCCGATTCACAGAACAAACTTAAGACAAAATCCTAAACTTAGTACCATTTTGGTATTCACAGAATGCACTTACTACTTCTGGTATTCACAGAATTAACTTACTACTTTTGCGATTCACAGAATAAACTTACTACTTTTGCTATTCACAGAATGGATTTACGACTCCTAACTTTACGTCCGCACTCGGGCCGGAAATTCCGGCCCGGAGGCGGGGCTTCCGGGCCGGAGGCGGAGCTTCAGGCCCAGAGGTGGAGATTTTGGCTCCGCCTCCGGCCCTGAAGCTCCGCCTTCGGACCGGAAGCTCCGCCTCCGGGCCGGAAGCTCCGCCTCCGGGCCGGAATTTCCGGCCCGAGTGCGGACGTAAAGTTAGGAGTCGTAAATCCATTCTGTGAATAGCAAAAGTAGTAAGTTTATTCTGTGAATCGCAAAAGTAGTAAGTTCATTCTGTGAATACCAGAAGTAGTAAGTGCATTCTGTGAATACCAAAATGGTACTAAGTTTAGGATTTTGTCTTAAGTTTGGTCTGTGAATCGGGCCCTAAGATGTTGCTAGGGATGCTGTCCATTTTTTTTTCTTCTAGATTTTGCTGGCTATTTCGGACATTGACTCTGTATCACTTTATTCTAAATATTGTACGAAAAGCTTTTTTATTGATCTAGAACACAGTTATTGAGTGGCACAAATCATTTGCTTAGTGAATTGTATTTTTGTGATATTTTTGTGCTTTGAGATGTTCTGTAAAACGCGGACACATTGCCTCATTAAATTGCGGTTTAAGGCTGTCCCCAATCCAGTGAATTGTGGGAAATCTGTTGAGGGACATTTTGGCGTGTCCAGATTTTCGGTTGCACAATTTTGCTCTCACACAGGCATACATGTCAATTGTTTGGTATGTTATTTGGGAAGGTTGCAAGTTTTTGCATGATGCAGCACAATTGTGTCTGAGGTCATGTTTGGACAGGGCTTGCAGCGCATTTGCTAGTACATGTAAACAAACGCCCTAGGCATGTGAGACTTTGTTGTTCCTGTTCTATCTCTTTGCAAACCACAGGTGTAGCCAGCCACTGTCAAATGAAATGTGTAGGAAGGAGGGAAATTGTGCTTTCTTGCACACTTCTTTTGTGCACAATGCAAGTATAACACAAACATGCATGCATGGTATGTGCAGGAAAACTTAGAAGGGATAATTACCATTTATATAAATTAACATCCAGTTTATGTAAGGCAGCAGACCATGTGGGTTGACATCAGTGACAAGAAAGCTTACATGAAGTGCATGTGGGAAGTCGTAAAGCCTGGTACGTGGAGTCATCAGACTCTGAAATGCCACACATATTCTGCAATGTAGGCACACTGATGCCTTTCGCTGCAGCTCGGTTGTCCACAAGCCCAATGGAACCACACTAAACTCAGTGCACTGAACAGTTGTGCATGCCCTTCTTTGCATCAGCTGTGCCGTGCCATGAGTTCATGCAGGCTACCAATGACAGTAGTGGCCTGGCCACTACAAAGACACATCCTCGTGAAAGTCACATCCCTCTCAGAGACAGTGACTCCTCCAGGGCCAGTGCAGCATCCTACAAAATACACAACACTTACGAGTCCAGGTAGAGCGTGCACCCAGGGTCCCTGTCATGGGCATCTACTTATTCTCAGGGAGAGGAGAGCCTGCTAAACTTTATGTCATATACGTTCTCATAGATATTTGTGTTGTATGACCTTTTCATCATGTTGTACATTTTGGGTAGTTTGGTAGCTGTAGTCACAGAGTATCATGAAGGTGCCACGAGTGTGGTTGTGTAAGTTTGTATTCTCTCCTTGTGTGGTCTGCATTAGCTTTCTTTCTACTGACGTTCGTCTGCACATTAGTAATTGCCCTGGTCCTCACATTGCTGCCATTGTGCCCATTCTGAACACATGTAATATGCAAGTTGTGGTGATATGCATATACATGCATCATGAGAGTACTTTGATTTCTTCCTCCTTACAACAGTTTTTTCCATATTTTAGACAGTTTCACTAAGTTTGTTTTTCTTGATCTTTTGGTTTTTTGAG
The DNA here is from genome assembly GCF_964204655.1 of Triturus cristatus. NCBI lineage: Eukaryota > Metazoa > Chordata > Amphibia > Caudata > Salamandridae > Triturus > Triturus cristatus. Next base: position 433,283,167 of record NC_140581.1, on the reverse strand, counting down.
TTACACACTAAGGCCCTGATTTTATCAGGACAGACGGCCCACCATTTCACCATGGTGGCTGAGAAAATGACTCTGTCCCTATGCCGGAGGGGCCACCTGTCTAATTTATAAATGACGGACAAGCCGGGGGTCATTTATAAAAGCATTGCCAGGTAATTACTTCATGGCAGTTCCTGCAAATATGTTTTACTCTGTGCTAGGGGGCTACGTCAGGAGGACGCAGCACAGTAGCACAGAGTATACTTTTTTCTTTATAAAAATTGGATATTCTTTTTGCACAGAAAAAAAGCAATGCTCCCCCCACCATGACAGTTCACTCCCATGGATGGTGGAGCTCTATAATGATTTTACTATCCTGGTTTTGCCTGGCGGTGAAAGATAGTAAAAACGGCTGCATGTCCGCCCATCTAAATTGAGTGGGAGTACAGACGTAGCCATTTCTCTGATGCCCCTTACTCCCTAAGGCCATCGGAGAAGTTTGGTCATGGTGGAGACCACGTAGTCTTTGCCGTGGCCCAACTGGGGTCCGCCCACATATAGATTATACGGGCAGACCACTACGGTGGCCAGGAGGGAATTCTGTCACTGCTGCAATGGAGTTCCCTTCCAACCAACATATGTCTTTGGCCCTAATGTCTGAGGTTTGCTTTGTTCACTCGGCCCTTTGCATGATCACTGTAAATTTCCAGAGGAGTGCTCACTTTCAAAACACAACACATAGTGCAAAGAAAAACTGCCTTTCCACTTTTGTGGCTGAGATTGCAATTCACTAATGGTTCCAGAGGAGTTACAAATATTTGCGGTGACAGGTAAAAAAGTATTTTTAACCGATTTCAAGACCTTGCCAGGGCGCGATATAGAAATGCCTAAATTGTAATTTATTGTATTGCAGCAGTTATATAGTGCTTTCTGTCCCTATGTGGGGCGCTGAAGCCAAGTATTATGTCTTTGTTTGGATCCTATGTGGGAAGTTTTTCCATGTCATTGTGATGATTGCCGAGGTGTGGTTATCATGGTATGGGACGCAGCACGTAGCAGTGTGTTGGATGATGAGATATGAGAAACTGACGCATAGTTTAATGGTTTTCAGTATGCTGGTAGCTATGAACAGCTCTGCCGTTCCCTTCATGGTATTTTATAAGATATAGTCTGCCTAGCTGGCTACTGCACTGGGTTGTCCAATCTGAGATTGTGTGTATAGTTGTGGTCCTTAGCTGGCACTGTTCAAGAGGGAGAGAAGTTGAGAGATCTGCTGGGATTGGCATTTTCATTATCATCACATATCTGAGCGTCTTTCTAAGATGTAGGTAATGGTCAGATTGTACAGATATTTGGGACCTGCTGTGGTGTTCTATAATAAAGTCCTCTGAATTGTCAAGCAGTGTGTGACAGATTTCTTCAGTTGCTCCATGCCTGTTTATTTGGTGATGACTGTTTTTTGGCTGTACAGTGTTGGTGATGGACAACTCTCATAGCAGGTATGTCTTATGCGAATTTAAGAGCTATGAGTTAGCATTTGTTGCTGACCGCTGCATATTATGGTTTTAGAATAATTTTGGGCCATAAGTGTTACATATGTAAAAATATAGAAGACCAACCCTTTATGCCCATTTAGAACCGGAATAAAATATGCAATAAAATAACAATGTTTCCAAGGGTCTCATTTTGTTATGTGTAAACTGAAACAAAATTTACTCTCTACATCATCCATCAGTAATGCTCTCTTTATTCATAAACAACCATATGAACATCATCAAAATCAAGTGAAGTGCAGACGGTGCAGTGCTAAAAAAGTGCAGTATAGTGCATTATTTACAAAGAGCTATATATACAAAGGGATGTCCAAGAATTTACAGTAAATGAAGCAGTCCAAGATACAATCATTGGTCACTGTACACCAGGGGTACTCATAGTACGGCCCGCGGGCCGTCGGCGGCCCGGCAAGCCTTCCTTGGCGGCCCGCGGACCTTGCAGACAGTGCCTGTGCCCTGTGCTTGTCAGCGAACACCGCCGGTTACAGCAGCGCGGAGCTGTGAGGCCGGGCGATTCTTTTAAAAGCCATTTACTTGTTAATGAGGCTTTGTTGTACTTCACCTCTTCTTAGCGCCCCTGCGTCTCCCCTCTGATTGAGTGGAGATGCAGGGGGGCTAAGAAGAGGTGAAATACAAAAAAGCCTCATTAACAAGTGAATGGTCTTTAAAAGACCTGTGAAGTACTTGGGTGCGGCGGCGGTGTGCTTTCCAGGGAAGCTGACAGCGCGGTGTGAGGTGACGGACTGGGGGAAGCGGGGGGGGGGGGCGGGTGCAGGTGTACAACTGAAAGGGCACACAGTGGCAAGAGAACTTTATTGGTACCTAGGCTGTGTTCTCTCATAGCGCCCGGCCAGTGTGCGGGAGTCAAGATTCTATTGTCACATAACCACCCTGCTCCACGATTTGGATTCGGTCTCTATTCTTGCATGGCCGCCTGGCTACGCCAGTGCCTGGAGTTCAATCTCTATTCCCTCATACCCGGCAGGCCCCCGTGTCAGGCAGTCTGGGCACTGCCCGGCGTCTAGGGCACGGGCTCTGGTCACTCATAGACGCCAGGCAGTTGTCTTAAGTCAAGGCTCCGTTCTCGCATCACCCCCCGGCTTCGAGGCTGAACTGTGGCCTCCATTCCACGCAAGTGACTTCAGTCCGGGCTCTGGTCTCGTAGCCGCCCGGTCTCGTAGCCGCCTGGGCCTTCCCTTGTCAGGCTCTACCTCTGTCCTCTCACAGCCGCCGGGTCCTGCCCTATGTCTGTTGCACGGGGTATGTTCACCCATAGCCGCCCAACCCCTCACTTGAGAACCGAGAGTCCGGAGAGCAGGGACGTAGCTCTCATTAGCAGAGGCATAGCTTCTATGGGTGCAGCAAGTGCAGTGGCACCGGGACACAGAGGAGGCCTACTAATCCATGATTATTGCTGTGCTGTATAATTCAACGCAAACAAACTGCAGCCAGGACCCCCATTTCCAACCTTGCACGAGGGTCCATGACGCACTGGCCACGCTGCTGCTCATTAGTGCAACAGGTGCAGTGGCACCCAGGTTCAAGGATGAACGAGGGTATTTCCCTTTATGTATGGTTGTATTTTAGTATTGGACACCTGTGAAAACAACCTCTGTCATGGGAGGGGCCGGGCCTATCTGTAGCAATCTGTCCTTCCCGGCCAAGCAGGGGAAGAAGAGCCCACTATCCCCCTCCCCCACCCGCCCAGGGGCCATTTCGTGGGACCAGGGTCAGGGCAGAAGGGAAAGGCATCAGCGGCGTCACGTGAAGCCCTGGGTTGTTGGGGGGTGGGGGCATTGCTGCAGAGGGACAGTGGTGCACACAGACCTGACACCAAGCTGTTCGAAGCAGCACAGCCCTGTGAGGTTGTTACCCTGTCCAGAAAGTGTGACATCGTGTGCCAAAGAGCATCTTGTAGGCTGCAGTGCAGTCATTTCTTTTTTTGGGGGGTGGGGTAGGGGGGGGCAGATTTATATATTTTTATGTATTTATTTAATGCGTTTTTATATAGCGCGGACTTTACCCGAAGGTGTCAGAGTGCTTCAACAATAGGAACAGGGGAGCGCCACAGATAGGAATGAGGAACTGATTGAGAGAGAGGGAGAGAGATAGAGAGAGGGAGGGAGACAGGGAGAGAGAGGGGGAAGGAGAGAGAGGGAAGGAGGGAGACAGGGGGAGGGAGGGAGACAGGGAGGGAGATAGAGAGGGAGGGAGACAAACGTAGTGAGTGAGGCAGAGGGAGAGAGAGAGAGATAGAGGAAGAGAGAGAGGGAGAGGGAGGGAGACAGGGAGAGGGAGACCGGGAGACCGGGAGAGGGAGGGAGAGAGAGGGAGACAGAGGGAGAGAGGGTGACAGAGGGAGGGAGACAGAGAGAGAGGGAGACAAACAAAGTGAGTGAGACAGGGAGGGAGGGAGACCGAGAAGGAGGGAGGGAGACAGAGAGAGAGGGAGGGAGACAGAGAGAGAGGGAGGGAGACAGAGAGTGAGGGAGGGAGACAGAGAGAGGAAAGGAGACAAGAGGGAGGGAGACAGACAGACAAGAGGGAGGGAGACAGACAGACAAGAGGGAGGGAGACAAGAGGGAGACAGAGAGGGAGGGAGACAGAGAGGGAGGGAGACAAGAGGGAGGGAGGGAGGGAGGGACTGAGACAGAGAGAGGGAGGGAGACAGAGTGAGTGAGACAGAGGGAGACAGAGACTGAGGGAGGGAGGGAGAGAGAAAGGGAGACAGAGGGAGACAGAGAGAGAGAAATAGATAGAGAGAGGGAGACAGAGAGAGGGAGAGTAATAGAGGGAGAGTGATAGACGGAGAGTGATAGAGGGAGGGAGGGAGACAGAGATACAGAGATAGATAGATAGATAGATAGATAGATAGATAGATAGATAGATAGATAGATAGATAGATAGATAGATAGATAGATAGATAGATAGATAGATAGATAGATAGATAGATAGATAGATAGATAGATAGATAGATAGATAGATAGATATGTGTGAATGCCGGGTCTGGTGGCTCAGTGGACGAAGGCGTCTGCTGCAGGGGCCTGTGTTCAACCTCATGGTCACAGTTTGTTTTTTTGCTCTAGCCCCGCCCCCTCCCCCACTGCCCCCGCCCCCACCGGTGCGGCCCTCGGCCACAAACCACACTGTAAATTTGGCCCCCGAGAGAAAATTTGTGAGTACCCCTGCTGTACACCATGGTTACTCATAGTACGGACCTTGGAGACATCCTACCTGTGTTTTATAAAAATAAAATGAAATAGTGTTAGCAAACACTGCCGGGTGCAGCAGCCCGAACTCTGAGACTCTGCTCTGTGGGGACCGGGGGATTCCAGTGATTGTCAAAGTGGAGATGCAGGGGCCTAAGAGGTGAAATATAACAAAGCTTTATTAACATGCAAATGGTCTTTTAAAGACCTGTGAAGTACTCGGGTGCGGCTGTGTGTGCGAGCTGGGAAGCTGTCCCAGCCCGGGCTGAGGGCTGACACACACACAGACGGGGTGAGATGACAGAGGATGACGGAGAGAGGGAGAGGGAGAGGGAGAGGGAGAGGGAGGGAGACAGAGGTTGACAGAGGGTGACAGAGGGTGACAGAAAGAGGGAGACAGAGAGGCACAGTCTGGGGGAGACTGAGAGAGGGAGACAGAGTGAGAGGGAGGGAGGCAGAGGGAGGGAGAGGGAGGGAGGGAGAGGGAGGGAGAGGGAGACAGAGGGAGAGAGACAGAGGGAGGGAGAGAGACAGGGAGAGAGACAGGGAGAGATAGAGGGAGGAAGACAGAGAGAGAGACGGAGGGAGGGAGACAGAGGGAGGGAGGGAGACAGGGAGAGAGACAGGGAGAGATAGAGGGAGGGAGACAGAGAGAGAGAGAGAGAGACGGAGGGAGGGAGACAGAGGGAGGGAGGGAGACAGAGGGAGAGGGAGGGCGACAGAGGGAGAGAGACAGAGGGAGAGGGAGGGAGAGAGACAGGGAGGGAGACATAGGGAGGGAGACGGACGGAGGGAGATGGAGGGAGGGAGACAGGGAGGGAGACGGAGACAGGGAGGGAGACGGAGGGAGGGAGAGGGAGGGAGACGGAGGGAGAGAGACGGAGGGAGAGGGAGGGAGACAGAGGGAGGGAGAGAGACAGGGAGGGAGGGAGATGAGGGTGACAGAGGGAGGGAGGGTGGGAGACAGAGAGAGGGAGGCAGAGAGGGAGGCAGAGGGAGGGAGATGGAGGGTGACAGAGGGAGGGAGGGAGAGGGAGGGAGAGGGAGACAGAGGGAGAGAGACAGAGGAGGGAGACAGAGGGAGGGAGAGAGACAGGGAGAGAGACAGGGCGAGATAGAGGGAGGGAGACAGAGAGAGAGAGACGGAGGGAGGGAGACAGAGGGAGGGAGGGAGACACAGGGAGACAGAGGGAGGGAGGGAGACGGAGAGAGACAGAGGGAGAGAGACAGAGGGAGAGGGAGGGAGACAGAGGGAGAGAGACAGAGGGAGAGGGAGGGAGAGAGACAGGGAGGGAGACATAGGGAGGGAGACGGACGGAGGGAGACGGAGGGAGGGAGACGGAGACAGGGAGGGAGACGGAGGGAGGGAGGGAGACGGAGGGAGGGAGAGCGAGGGAGACGGAGGGAGAGAGACGGAGGGAGAGGGAGGGAGACAGAGGGAGGGAGAGAAACAGGGAGGGAGGGAGATGAGGGTGACAGAGGGAGGGAGGGAGGGAGACAGAGAGAGGGAGGCAGAGAGGGAGGCAGAGGGAGGGAGATGGAGGGTGACAGAGGGAGGGAGAGGGAGGGAGAGGGAGACAGAGGGAGAGAGACAGAGGGAGGGAGACAAAGGGAGGGAGAGAGACAGGGAGAGAGACAGGGAGAGATAGAGGGAGGGAGACAGAGAGAGAGAGCCGGAGGGAGGGAGACAGAGGGAGGGAGGGAGACGGAGAGAGACAGAGGGAGAGAGACAGAGGGAGAGGGAGGGAGACAGAGGGAGAGAGACAGAGGGAGAGGGAGGGAGAGAGACAGGGAGGGAGACATAGGGAGGGAGACGGACGGAGGGAGACGGAGGGAGGGAGACGGAGACAGGGAGGGAGACGGAGGGAGGGAGGGAGACGGAGGGAGGGAGAGGGAGGGAGACGGAGGGAGAGAGACGGAGGGAGAGGGAGGGAGACAGAGGGAGGGAGAGAGACAGGGAGGGAGGGAGATGAGGGTGACAGAGGGAGGGAGGGAGGGAGGGAGACAGAGAGAGGGAGGCAGAGAGGGAGGCAGAGGGAGGGAGATGGAGGGTGACAGAGGGAGGGAGAGGGAGGGAGAGGGAGACAGAGGAAGAGAGACAGAGGGAGGGAGACAAAGGGAGGGAGAGAGACAGGGAGAGAGACAGGGAGAGATAGAGGGAGGGAGACAGAGAGAGATAGACGGAGGGAGGGAGACAGAGGGAGGGAGGGAGACACAGGGAGACAGAGGGAGGGAGGGAGACGAGAGAGACAGAGGGAGAGAGACAGAGGGAGAGGGAGGGAGACAGAGGGAGAGAGACAGAGGGAGAGGGAGGGACAGAGACAGGGAGGGAGACATAGGGAGGGAGACGGACGGAGGGAGACGGAGGGAGGGAGACGGAGACAGGGAGGGAGACGGAGGGAGGGAGGGAGACGGAGGGAGGGAGAGGGAGGGAGACGGAGGGAGAGAGACGGAGGGAGAGGGAGGGAGACAGAGGGAGACAGAGAGGGAGACAGAGGGAGGAGGGTGACAGAGGGAGGGCGACAGAGGGGGAGACAGAGAGGGAGACAGAGAGGGAGGAGGGAGACAGAGGGAGGAGGGCGACGGAGGGAGGGCGACAGAGGGAGAGAGACAGGGAGAGAGACAGGGAGAGAGACAGGGGGGAGAGGGACAGGGGGAGAGAGACGGGGGAGAGAGACAGGGGGAGAGAGAAAGGGGAGGGAGAGGGAGGGGGAGGGAGGGGGAGGGTGGGAGAGGGAGGGGGAGAGAGGAAGAGGGAGGGAGAGGGAGGGAGAGGGAGGGGGTGAAAGGGAGGGGGAGGGGAAGGGGGAGGGAGAGGGAGAGGGAGAGAGAGAGATGTGTATATGCCGGGTCTGGTGGCTCAGTGGATAAAGGCGTCTGCTGCAGGGACCTGTGTTCAACCTCATAATCACAATTTTTTTTGCTTTAGCCCCGCCCCTCCTCCTCTGACCCCGCCCACACCGGTGCGGCCCTTGGCCACAAACCACACTGTTAATTTGGCCCCCGAGAAAAAGTTTGTGAGTACCCATGCTGTACACCATATGAAAGATCGGACAATCCCAATAAAACAGTCTACGTTTTGACCCTATTGTTAATTCATAGGGGTCTTTTCAGGACAAACATGCCTTTTGACATTTCACCTACAGGGGCAAAGAATAGAGGGGATGGTATTATTTTCTTTATATTAGACAATAATGTACTAATAGAACTCACTTCATGATGTGACATACCTCCAAGCAGCCTGCGTGTGTTCTCTGCCAAGGAAAATCCTAGTATACCAAACAACAATGTCTCAATGTGGATTTCATTGTAAGGACCAGTTATGCAAAAGCAAACCATTAAATAGCGAACTTGTTGGAGGAATAAATCCACATAGGAAAGACACAGGGAGACAGAAGGTGTAGAGTTACATGTATTCAAGATTACTCAGAACATGATGGACATAGTACATCATATGTACAGATCATATGGACAAGAAGCACTGCGTGACATTTACTGGCAATGTAACCAACAGAATACTGTGCACAAGTGCTCGTGAAAATTGTGACGGTGCAAGTGACACATGAAGTGGTATATACAGCGGTGAACAATGGGGCGCAACAGAGAGAACAATAGAACAATAAGTCTGACAAATTTAGGGCATCGAAACAATTAGTGCTAGAGATTTACAAGGAACAATAGATCGAATGCCCGTGGCAGAAGGGCGCCAAAATGAACGCTGTTGGAGTCGACGGCGTTTCGGCCTGTAGAAATCTAGGCCATCATCAGGACTGGTTACATATACTTTAGGGCAGTGCTAAGGGTAAGAGAGAGACATATCTCAGGAAGAAACACTTTTATAATGGACCAGTAGAAGGAAGAAAGGAAAGATTAAAACATACAATAACGTGGTCGCAAGTGACTGTGAGCGGCGGTTGGCGACCGAAAGTTCAAGAATAACTAACATGACACCCTGGGTAATCCTAGGACAATATCTGCATCAATTCTGTGAAATATAAAGCAGGAATTGCCACTGTTTCCATAACTCCCTCTTATGTAGAAATCCTCTATCTAATTACCGTTACTACTGTCTACCACGTGTACAAAACAAGGGTGCTCATCCCCACCTCTAAACAACACAACTTCGGATGTTGTATATCATGTATGTTCACAGTACCGGGAGAATCTCGTTTTTGGCCATCCTGCAATACTTCACCATACTGGCAGCAGTGGGTGCCCATAAACCCATCTTGTACATACTACCATGATAAGTGGGATAACCATGAATTGAAATAGTCCCCAAATATTATCTCAAGTATGTGGAATTTGGTTGTGGTTTTTTACATGGGAGTCATTCTGCACAATCTGCTCTTATATTTTTATATCTCAGAAATGTTCTATGAGAACAAATAAATCTGCTGTTTACACTGGAACCTACTGTGCAAAGATAATTTTTGAATTGCTGTCACTGCATTAATTTCAGCAATTTTACAGTTCATATCCAGTATTTTTGGTATAAATAAGTTCTGTGTGAGCCATTGTGTTTCATACCGAGATTGATTACCCAGGTTCAAACGGACATTTGGGTTGCCTGTCAAGGATCTTCTCTATTACAAGGATTCTGGCATACAACCGTATGTTCCCTTTTTTGTAGACGGGTAATGAATACCACAGTTATGTCCTGTTCGGCTTGGGGACATATACAGACCCATCTTCTGACAGGCACTTCCCTATCAATAACAGGAAGCTATAGCTGTCCATTAGAACAGATTTAATACTGAGACTGCACTGGAAACATTTCCTTTGCCTGCTCAAGAAATGACTGATTGAATCGGAACCTGAAGACATTTCACTATTAAACCCATGCATTGTAGACAATAGCACAACGTATTTGTTTATGAAAACTATATATTTTACTTTAGCTGCCTTTCAGGATCATTCCTTTTCTATCACCAAACAAAGAAATAAAAAAACGCATAAAAAGAAATAAAAAATGAAGAGAATGTACTAACCCTACAGATAAAGATGGGATCTTACATGTGCATCATCTCCCACTGTTTCTGACAACCATGAAGGTGGCCTTCACCCATATCATTCTCACCAAAGTCATACTCCTTCATACCCACTTTCTTTCAGCTTACATCTTCAGAGTATATTCTAATTCTATATTGGCCACAACATTCATGTACAGCTCAACATCACTCTTGTCAAAAGCTGCCTCTTTCTCACCTTGACTGGACGACTCTGTATGTTAATGTCCTTATTCATTTGACAAATTCCATTTCTGCCCATTGCCATAACATTGCCTATTGACCTCCTACAATTCATTAGGCTAAACTACTCATGCTTGATACTGATCCAGCGCAAACCCAATAAATTGATCAGTGATAAATATTCATAAATCACGTACTTTGGCCCATTCTCATTCACACAAATCCCTGATGCGCTGGGGTCAAGTTTGTTAACTTTGCCTCAAATTTACTCTCGCTATTCAGGTTAAAATATTAAACGTACGGTATATTTGCATTATCTGAACATATAATAATCTACTTTTCATCTACTTGGTCGATGGACCAATTAGTTGAAGAGTTGATGGAAATTCTAAAGAAAACATCTAATCAATAAAACTGACTAAAATAACCACAGACTCTCGGTGAGATTTAATAGATTTTATTTAGTAATAATAAATGCTCATATGCATCACTTCCTAAATTCAAATACTGGAAACCTCATGAGAGAGAGAGAGAGAGCAAAAATCTAGTCATACCAATAACGGAAAAATCATTTCAACTATAAGTTGCAAAGAGTGGACAGATGAAGAGACATCAGATGCAAGTAAAATATATCGATTTAAGACTGTCAATATGGAGGGATAGGTGAAGAGACAGAAGATACAGAGACAAGAAATATGACTGCAAATTAATTTCTGCAAAAAACCCAAAGGATCTGTAAGGTGAAAACTACCACCCAGGCCAAGGTAGTAGTGGGGGACCCCTGGACCAAGAGTCAGGGATCAGGACAGGGACAGGACAGGAACAGCTAGGCCTCTCTGCAACCCGATGAAACAGTGGCGCACCCCTCACTCAGACACCTTCAGCCTAAGCGACCTGCAGCAGCTAAACCACCCCCCCTAAAGCACCTATTCTTATACCCTAAAATTACACGTCCGTCCCACGATAGTTTCCAAATTCACAATTTCTAGCTAAGGGATTGGTTGAGTTCTGGGGGTGGGATGTCACCCCACCATGAGATCATTTACTTTTGTCTACCTCATTTTTCTAAATAATTTTTTATACAGTCATCAATACCTCTTCTCTCTCACGGGTACATATGTAACAAATTGTGATACAATTTTGTTAAATTCAACGACTACAGGTTCCGTTCTCATGATGACACTGGCGTTGGCTGCTTGTCAAATGTTCTGTCCTTCAAAAGGTCAGGCTTTCTCAGCTTGCTCAGCAGTTCAGTCACATGGTCACGTGATTCCTGCTCATGTACAATTTCGCCCGGCCAAAAATAAGGCTAACTTGAGGGCGTGGTCTTAACGCCATGTAAGATGGCCGCCTGAGTTCCGAGCTCCGCCGTGCTGGGACACAGAATATGCCGTAATACCTTTTCCCGTGCCTATTTTCCAGCGGTTGCCATGACGTGGTGAATCGGAACATGCTCCCAGCCTGGTGAGGGTTTTTTTAAACTCGAGGAGTGCTGCACTCCGTCTCACTGTGGCGCTGAAGTTTTTCCTCATGTTGCCGCCATTTTGTTTGGTGCGCTGTCGACATCTCTTCATGCAGTTTCGGAGCTACTGAGTAGAGCGTTGCCATCTGAGTGCTCTGTGGGCTGAATTTCACGGAAACAGGGAATGCACCTTGCAGTGGGTCCCACGAGCAGCTTTCGCATCACCGCTGTTGCAGTTCCAGGGATGCTGGCGAATGCTTGAAGTAACGGATGGCTGGCATTTGATATGCGACAAGCAGAGGAAGAGGTGAGAGCTGCCCATAATTTCAGTGTAGCACGCCAATTCGCGGTAGAGTACTGCGCTCTTCATTCCAGAGTGACAAGAGACTGCCGCCGAGGGTGACACCGGTGCGCTGGCGCAGAATAGCTTCAACTTTGGCTCTGCTGTCCCTCTCCTTTAGTAGACAACGATAAGGAGCTTGCCGTGACGGAGGAACTGGGGGAGCGCTTCTGCAGGCATTGACGGTCGTGCTTGCGGTGAGCGCAATTTCGGCGCCACGCGGGATTGCCTCCTAGTTTTGAGTTCTGCTGTACCAATATGCAGGGCACATTGCATTTTTGATGCAAGTCCTATCTCAGGCCTCAATTCATTCATTTTCACAGTATTATTTGGATTGTGGATGTCTTCAGTGGATAACATTTCCCTGATATGTTCTTTGACATCATCTGCTTCACTGGTCAATGTTAGTCTGAGCCAGGTTATTCCTTTCTGTGTTAACATCTTTGATTCAATTTATCTTTAATTGAGATCATCGTCCTGGACCGCAATTGGATCTCTACTCCCCCTGGTGTCGCCTCGCAGCTTACACAAAGCCTGTCTCACTGCTCTGTAATTCTCATATGCACAAATTACGTAAACCTCAGTTTGTTTTTGTTTCCAAGATAACTTCCACAACGCCATCCTCGCCCTCTTTTAACTCTGCACTTGCTCCTCCCCCTTCCACTGCTGACATGGCTGGAGTTTCTTCTGCTCGCTCCCAACCATCGCAATCGTCATCTCAGAAATCTTCCCCGCCTACTTCCACTTCCAAACGGCTGAAACAAGACCCTCCATCTCCAGATTAGTCGTCTCCTACTATTTCTTTGGAATTAGTGCTGGAGGAAATTCGCGCCCTACGCCCGTTTGTAGAAGAGACAAATAGTAAGATGCAACTCTTGGAGGAGAAATTACTTGGCTAGGTCAGAGAGTTTTTCTTTCTCAAGATGTCTCCAATGCCACAGCTGCCAGACGAAAAGAGTTTCTCAGCCATCGCCCACCTCTCCGCTCGTTAGGTGCCCGCTATGGCCTTTTTCATCCGTGCACCTTCAAAGTGACTTATCAAAATCGTACTTTGTCCTATGATGACCCTGCAGAATTCAAGAAGTTTCTTCATTCTCACTCCTCGTCCAACATGGATACTTCTAATCCTCCTACGGGATGATGTCCTCTGTCCACGTTTTCAAGATCCCCATGGCTGTCATCAGTTATATATTAATTGCATAGCTTTACTGTTATATCTTTCTTCTGTTTGGTTTTTCTGCTTGTAGTTTAGATTAACATGTTTTATATTTGTCCTATTTATCAGCTTTTTTATTCCTTAATGTTGTTTGACATGTTTTTTCCATTGTTTCTTTATTGAACTTATGCCTTTTAAATTCCCCTCTTTCTCCTTATGGGTTCCGTCCTTCATATTCATAGCTGTTTGGTACGTTCGCATTTTCTTCTGTGTCCTGGTGTGGCTGGACTCCTCGATTTGGGTGTCTCGTCTTTCGTTCGTCGATATTACCCCACTTTTCTCTTGTTTGTTTTTGTCCTCCTCAGGTATGTTTCTTACAGTCGTCCGTTACGGATATGTACTGTCTTTCCTTATCTTTCTCCTTTGACTCCCTTAGTCTTTCTTTCCTTCTTAACTGTCTTTCCCTTTCCTTTGTCTGTTTCTCCTTTCACTTTTCCATTAATCTATCTTTTGCATATTTATTTTTGTCTAATGTTTTAATGTTTTTGCATTCAGAGTTATTGCCTGGAATGTAAAGGGTTTTATCAACCCAATTTAGAGACAGAGAATCCTTTCCCACCTCGCCTCTTATAATCCTGATTTAGTACTTTTGCAAGAGACCCACCTTACTGAACCAGAAGCATTTAAATTAAAGAGAGGCTGGGTGGGTACGGTACTATTCCCTCCCTCTACCAATAAGAAAAATGGTGTCATAATTTTATGTCATAAAAAGTTAAAATGCAAAGTTTTATCTCAAGAAATTGATACAGAAGGTAGATGGATATTAGTTAAGTTATTCATTAATAATGTTTCTTTGACTGTATTTAATATCTATGGTTCTACCCACCCTGATTGTTCTTTTTGGCATCAAATTACACAGAAATGTGTCCAATTTAAAGATGATCTTTTTTATACTAGGTGGCGACTGCAACCAGATTGTTGATCCATTTCTTGATCGTCAATCTCAAGTTCGTTTTGTTCCCAACAAGTCCCATAAACAATTTATTCATACTATTTCCCAAACACATCTCATTGACTCATGGAGGCTTTCCCACCCTGATTCTTTAGACTTCTGTTTTTTCTCTCCTCCCCATGCCTCTCTTTCCCGCTTGGACTACATCTTTCTTTCTCAGTCTTTATCTCAAAATCTTCTTTCCTCCTCTATTGAACCTATTGTTATTTCTGACCATGCACCAATTGTTACAGATCTTGATTTACTCCCTCCGCATCCCAGGTCTTCTCGTTGACGTTTTAACAACTCTCTCCTTTCAGATCCTCTTTTTTCTTCTTCTTTCCTATCTTTTGTAATCGAATTCTTTGATCTCAATTGTACCCCCAACTCCTCTCCTCACATCGTTTGGGACTCTTTTAAGGCCACTGCAAGGGGATTTATCATAGATTTTGTTTCTAAAAAAAAAGAAACGCTTTACTCATCAACGTAAATCCACTTTAGCACATATCAAACTTCTAGAACATAAATTTTACTCTTCTTCAAAGGATTCGGTTTTGTCAGAACTGATTCGCGCTAAACTTGCTTTTAATAAGACCACTTCTGACAATGCTTCTTCCATTCTTCTACGAAGTAGCACTCGTTATTATGGGGGCCGCAACAAGTCAGGGAAGCTCCTAGCGAATTATCTTAAATCTCGTAAGGAGCGCACCCTCATAGAGGCTATTTACTCCTCTAATGACTCCCTTTTATATAAAGACCAAGAAATATTAAATGAGTTTAAGCTCTTCTATCAAAACCTTTATACTCCAGAATCCCCTCCGTCCTCCTCTGCCATTCAACAATACCTTGACAAAATTCCTCCCCCGCCCTCATCTCATCTTAATCTTCTCGATCTTGAATCAGATTTTTCCCTCACAGAGCTGTCCCATGCCTTAAATTCTCTTACTAAGGGGAAAACACCTGGTCCAGATGGCTTCTCGGTTGAATTCTATCTACATTTTTCTGATTTGCTTCTTCCTAAACTTTTGTCACTCTTTCACTCATTTGCTTTAATTGGTAAAACAGAAGGCACCTTTCAGGAAGCAACAATTTGTTTAATTCATAAAGAAGGCCGAGATCCTAAATATTTTAAGAACTATCGTCCGATACCCTTGGTTAATGTTGATTATAAATTATTTGCTAAAATTCTTGCCTTAAGTTTAGATCCTGTTATGCCTCATCTCATTGGGAAAGAACAATGTGGATTTGTCAAAGGAAGGCATACCTCTGATAATTCTCGGCTTTTTCTCAATGTTTTGAACAAAATCTCTTCCATCTCCACTTCTTTAGCAGCCATTTCTGTTGACGCAGAAAAGGCATTTGATAGAGTTGCCTGGTCCTTCTTATTTGCCTCGCTACAATGGCATGGTTTCGGCCCCAAATTGATTTCACTCATCTCTCTTGTATATTCTGCTCCCAAAGCCTCAGTGTTAGTTAATGGTTGTACATCATCTTATTTCCCCCTCCAGCGTGGTGTTCGTCAAGGCTGCCCTTTATCCCCTCTTCTTTTTGTTCTTGTGTTGGAACCCTTTCTTTCCTCTATCCGTAATAATGACTCTATATCTGGTTTTCCTTTTGGAGACCAGCAGTTAAAACTCTCCGCTTATGCGGACGATATCCTTTTATTCATTTCCAATCCTGATACTTCTATCTCTCCCTTACTTCATGAGTTTGACTCCTTCTCCCAGGTCTCTGGTTACAAGATCAACTCGGAGAAAACGGAAATCCTTCCCCTTACTAAATTTTGTCTTACCCATTCCTTTTCCTCCACCGGTTTTGCCTGGAATTCTCCAAAACTAAAACTTAGGCATCTGGTTCTCAACCTCAATTTAATCTTCGGTTATTCTGAATATGTCCGCTGCTCTATCTCATATTGATAACCTGCTTTCTTC
Organism: Triturus cristatus; assembly: GCF_964204655.1. Lineage (NCBI taxonomy): Eukaryota > Metazoa > Chordata > Amphibia > Caudata > Salamandridae > Triturus > Triturus cristatus. The sequence continues at coordinate 433,267,354 of NC_140581.1, read as the reverse complement.
CTGTAATACCCTTTTCCTTTCTTGGTGGGGTCGTTTAGACTCAATTAAAATGATAATTGCTCCCATCTTAACTTATGTGCTTTCTATGCTTCCCGTTCATATTCCTGCATTATACATGAAGCGTATTGATTCCCCTCTCACTAAATTGCTTTGAAAGAATAAGAAACCTAGAATTGCCCTCTCTTCTCTTCGCAAATCAAAATTGAATGGTGGAGTCAACTTTCCTGACTTTCGCCTTTATCATAAATCTTTCTCTCTTCACCAAGCCTCGAAATGGCTCTTATCTGTACACTCTCCTTTTACCCCCCTTTGGCTATCTATTGAACAAGCTTTATTGTTGCCATTCTCCCTCAACGAAGTAACGGCTTTTTCAGTCAAAACCCCTCATTTATCCTCCCCTCTATTTAGATATACTTGTTCTCTCCTGAATCCTTTAGTCTTGCCTAACCCTCTCTCTCGCGATGTTTTCCTAGACTCTCCTATCTGGTATAATTCTCTTATTCTTTTGAACAACCGCCCTATTTTTTGGAGCTCTTGGAGATCAAAAGGTATCATTTGGGTGAAACACCTCTTTGATGGTCTCTCGCCATGCTCTTTTCCTCAATCCCAAGCCTTATTCCACTGTCCACGTTCCTTTCTACAGAAATTTACTTTCCTCATGGCTATTATTCTTGACGTCTACTATTCTCTTCCTCCTCCTCCCCTTTCTGAGCCCCAAACCCCTCTTCTCAAACTTCTCCTCTCCTTACCCAAAGCCTCTCTTATATATAAATATTACTCAGCCCCCTGTCCATATCGGGCTAAATCTAAGCTAGAACTTTCCTGGGAGTCTGATCTGGGATGCGACTGGCCTATCTCATTGTGGGACAAACTCTGGTCTAGATCCTTAAAAATGTCTCGCTCTGCCTCCTTTACTCAATCTATGTTCTTTCTCTATCATAGACTTTATTTCACTCCTGTTTCTATTGCTCGTTTCTCTTCTAATTCTGACTCTAAATGTTGGACTTGTGGTTCTACCGATGCTAACTTTATGCTTCTCTTTTTCCTTTGTCCCCCTGTCTCCAATTTTTGGAGATCCGTTTGGTCCTACATATATCGTATTTTTCATCCCTCTATTTCTTATTCTGCTCCCCTACTGTATGCTGGTCGTCTCTTCGACTCTTTGCCTCTCCCCTCATATGTTCATGGTCTCTTTGATCTCATGCTAGCTCTAGCCTTTCAACACATTACCCTCAATTGGAAAGATCTTTCTAAACTCTCGACACAACATTGGTGGAATACTCTATGCCATTTTCATAGGCTTGATGTTGCATTTGCCTCTTCTTGTTCACCAACTTTTAATAGAGACCTTTTTTGGTTGCCTCTTACTTCTTATCTGGACCAGATTGTTGTCCATCGCAAATCCTTCCTCAATTCTGAAAACTTTAAACCCCCTTGAATACTTTATCTCTTTTCTCTTTCTTTAGCATTTTCGATGTTTTGTTTATAGTATGAATTGGTCAATACCTTGTTTCCATTCCGTTACAACATGCAATGTAATATGCAATTTTCTGTTGTGTTAATATTATATTATTATCATTCCCTCCCTCCCTTTTTCACTCCAGACAAAACCTTAAATAGCTTTATTTTCTTTTTATTATACTAGCTACCTTCTTTTTTCTGTGACAATTTCATCATAATATTTGATTTTCATTGCTGGTACTTTTATTGTCTATTTCTTTGTTTATTCAATAAAGCTTTCCAAACATAAAAAAAAAAAATAAGGCTAACTTAAAGACATGGAGGACTCGTCCATTACTAATAGAACGGAAAACAAACATTTATTAATTATGTGATAATGCATTTTCACTGTTTACCACCCACCTTATCTCTACTTCATGTTATCAGGTAGCTTAGCATAGCATTAGCAAGAAAGCGGCATTATTTTTTAGGATAAAGCAATACAAATCATGCTTTTTACTACATACACATGCAGCCTTGCCATGCAAACTTTCTTAATTCATTCTATGCACAAGATTATTACATTTACGGTTATTTACGCATTAATTTTTAGTTAGTTCATGCATTTTGCAAAGCAAGCTTCCCATGTGTAGTGTATTTTGTGCACATTAATCATTCTACCACTACTGACTGTTAGTACTTGTTATAGGGGTGTTCAATTGAGCAGGTTTCTTTTGCGAAATCCTGCACCATCAATACCATCAAAAATTTCTCACTTTGACTCAGTCACTTCTTTCAGGGGCATCTTTATTAACATTTCATGCAATGCCCTGCAGCAAGTGAAGTTTGAGCGCTGTGTTGCATGAAAGGGAGAGAGCAGAACGGTGCCTTATTTTCAAAGACATAGTGCAGTTCTGCTCTCTCCTAGCACTGGCACACTTGTGGCTACCTAGTACCCATTCAGGCACCCTTGATACATGGCACACGGAAGCCTGCATTGTGGTCGGGATAGTTTTTGTTCAGGAAGGAGTAACTTCCAGCACAAAAATCAATATCCGGAGGTGTTCTCTTCTTTCTATGTGTGCTGCAGAATGAAGAATTACTAACAATAGACGCTTTCAGGTATGAACTTGTTTGTTGAAATTTTACGCTTGCTATCAACTTACTTCAGCCTTTTTAGGTAGTAACTATATGCAAACGGGGTGAAAAAGCATCAGGGAGGTATGTTAATACCTTTTAATTTATGACTTGCGTTCGTAACTTTTACACATAGAGGTTGAATACACACAAAAATTGACCCCAAAATATCTAATAGAAAAAGGATTTCAGGCTTGTACACGAAAAACTTCCACATTTATTTTTTAGCATACCACCTAATATTAACCAATAAAGGAAAATGTGTCAAATATGTTTCTTTGGGCAGGGAAAATGAATCATCAGTTATTAGTGCACCTACTACATAGATACAAACACCTTCTACCTAGTGCTTCTGCCATTGTCCTCATTTTAAAATACACTCATTTACTACAACAATACATTATCTTGTAATCGGTGCCAAAAGATGGATAGTTGTACCTCGATATAAAATCGAAATTCAATGTATTTCTAACAATTAGCACTTTCTCAAAAAATTGTAAGGCTGGTGTAAAACATAAAATTGAACAAGGTCAAGGATTTATTTTATTGGAGGCAGGCATATAAAAACAATGTCGTTCAATATTTTAAATCTCAGGTGGGTTTTTCCTTTTGGGCTTAGTTTCCTGTACATTAGCAGATGGGGTTCTCCATTATGTATTTTGCTAAGTGGAGTGCCCCTGTCTTCGTGTCGCTGTTGCCCATACATTTCCGAAAAGGTTCCTGTGAGCTCCCTTGAGGCATTCCTTTTCACATTTGCAGATTCATCTCCAGCTCGGAGACCTTGACACATGTTGTCATAATGGCCATCAGTGGTGTCAGCAAGTGTTGAGAAGATGGTCCATAAATCACCTGCAGAGGTTAAATCCTTCCGGACATGTTCTACAGGCAATCACGGACTGACTCCCCGTGGGCAAGGCAGAGTCACCAAGATCAACCCAAAGGACTGAGGCAAAGGAAGGTGGCTGTGTCGTATTTCTCTGTAATGCTGGGTGGGAATAGCATTTTTTTTAAACAGCTGTAGGAGTCAGGAGAGTGCAGTTTGTTCAAAAAGATGAAGGAGAAGAGACCGGGGACTTTATACTCCACTTCTAATCCCAGTTACCAGAGTTAAAGTTCTGTCTGAGCTGAATTAAACAAGAGGTCCTTTCATTTGCACTTTTGTATGCTCGCGGCAGCCTCTCTTTAAAACTGAAAGATTGTCATAAACTAACTAAAAAGACAAGTCCTCAATTCAGAATTCAAGACATCTATTCTCGTTGCATTAATGACACTGACAAATGGCATACAATATATGAAGAGATATATGATATGAATAGAGAGGACATTGCACAACTTCCATTTCTCTTCATGTCATTTCGGCATGGTGCATGCTAAAGCACATTTCCTGAAAATAAATCCTGCCTAACAAGACCTAGGAGTGGCATGGGCATTGGAGTGATTGACTGGGTTTTAACTGCACTTGATCCAGGGTTTGTGTCTAACAGAGGAATCTGAAGCAGCTGCAAGTCATGCCCAGTGGCTCACACAAGGCCTATATAAACAATAGGGGCGTCATTTAGAGTTTAGAAGACGGGAAGCCCTTTGAAAAACGTGGTGGGTTTCCTTTCCGCTGCATTGCAAGTGCATTATTGTCAATCTTTAGCCACCATGTGAGAAATCCAGCTATAGGCCCGGCACATGTTGTGACCTCCCTCCTAGCACAACATCCCAATATGATGCTGGTTCTTGCAAGACTCAAGGAGTGACAATTGCTGCAATATTTAACTTCTCGAGTCTTGTATTTTTGCCAAAGGCATTCTAAATATTGAAGAAGGGGCATCTGCCATATGTTGCCAGGGTACCCTGACAGCCACACTTTAGATAAGGCCCTAAGCCGCTAAATGTGTTTGTTTGTTTACATTATGCTGTTCAATTTGCAATATCTGTATCTCATCAGTGTCTACCGAAGGAATGGATGCAAATGTGAGGTGAAGAAGGCACAGAACCCACTGTTACCTTACCACCTCTCCCATACTTTCTGGATTTCACTACTGGTACTCTACTCTTCTGTGCTCTCACAGGATCAGGATTCACCCTGAGGCATTATTTTTAATCTATGTGCAAAAGAAAGATCCGCCGAACAAGCCATTTGGACATTGAAAATGCATTTACGAGAAAATTCCAATCCTGAGTTAGAGAATCTGATTTGTCAGAATTGTGCACTCGCAAACAAGTTTTGAAACATGGAAATTGTGCCAGGAGAGTGGGATTTCTTCCTCCCCACATTTATCTTTGGAGCACATTTGTGGTATTTGTGGGTGTATACAACTGTTGTGTTTTCCTGAAGGGAATAACGTCCTCACTTTGCACTCCAAATTGAGAAATTTAAATCGTATTTATATTCTCTTAGTTTCCTCCTATGTTAGGCCTTTCAAACTTGGCTTTTTAAGCAGGGGTAGTATTATTGGCTGATCTTTCTCTTTAGTCAGTTCCTAGCGACGGACCACCTCTGTCAAGGTAGCTGCCCACTTTACAAATGGCTATTTCTTTACAGAGTTTTATATAGCGCGAACTTGACTCAAAGGTATCAGGTATCAGAGCGCTTTACACAAGCACCAGTTGCTTACATGAGGAAACACATTCATTTTTGTTAGGCACGGGGAGATTAAGTGATTTGCTCAGAATCACAGGATGTTGCGCGTCCTTGCTGAGACTCGAACCCACTTCCCCAGATTTGAGGTCGACCGCCCTAGCCTTTAGGCCAACTCCTCTCCCCAATTGATTGATTGATTAGTAATCACAACGTAATCAATTGGATCGGTTATACATCATCATTTATCTGTTTGAATCCTCAAATTAGTAGTGTTGGTCCATCACACTAGCATTGTTCATCTTTATGCATTTTTTAGGAATCCCAATGCATTTCGGGACTGGCCTTTCATCGTGGATGGTACTGTCTTGAGGGTGTTTCACATATGCCATATGTTCAAAAGAAGTTAATTTCACATACCCCTTGCTTGTAGCTACTCTCAATGAAAGCTGGTGTTAATGCATTCCAGTCAAGATAAGGAATATGTGCATTTCTGGGTTGGGAAATATGGGAGTGCAAGGAAAGGGGAGAAATAATATTTTACCCGTCGAGAACTGAAAAATTGTCCTAATACATGTGCATACTGTTGCGTCTGTTGGCAATTCTACCTGGGTAAATACCAAACATGTGCAAAAACCTGTACTACTAAGACTGTTGTTATTTTCCACTTGTCCTCCTGAGAATTCGGTAATGCTAGAAATTTGCTCCACACAGAAATATTCAGAGAGGAGACAGCTTCTTGCTGTTCAATCCACAATTGTGAATTAGACTGATATTAAATGGATGCTTCCTCTCATGCTTCTCCCTCTTCATAACATCCCCATCCACTCTCCTCAGAGTCAAAACCCTCAGCCTCATTCAGTGGTGTGCGCTAATGCACACAGCCTGGCTTCCCAGATACCCCTGCCCACCAGCTTCCACGTCACCCACGCCACGCACCCGGAAATGGAAGCTCCTGGAAGCCTTGCTGCAGCCCTATTGTGAGCTCCCGGGATTGTCGTGACAGCATTACAATTCCAAGATCATGGCATTGTTCTGCATTTGTTCACCCGTGCAATTCAAGGTCCCCTCTGAGGCCATTTTCAGGCTTGCAGGGATGACAATGGAAGCAAGCAGGCACAGCTTTCTCACAGATAATTAAGGCAACCCGAACCTGAGCTGAGAGAGGGGGGTCACCGAACGCTGCCGGCAAATCAATGCAAACGTGTAGCAGCTCTGAGAAGGCGCAAACAGAGCGTGATTGAGCAGAACAGATTTTAAGAGTGATTGACGTGTGGCTGAGAAGCTGCCATCCTGTTGTTCCATCGCTTTCTGTCGCTGTTACAAGCACAGGCCCCGCCTCTCGGTGGCGGCTTTCCCGGCACGAGAGTTACCGCCTTCCTCCCAGCGCTAGCACTTCGCACAATAGATATTAAGGGCTATAAATTGTGGTGGGCTTCTCCGCTGAAGGGATGCTTTCACTGGAGACAGCCTGGCGGGAGCTAACGCAGTTAGCCTCGATTCATGTCCGTCCCATTAGTCATTCGTACAGAGATTTTTGAGCTGTGATATCAAGGCTCGGAGATTGGTGCAGTTTATAGACAGACGCATTGAGTGATGTTTTACTTTGGTCAATAGAACGCGGCCCAGTTATGACATCAGTCGAGATGAAGTAATCTGGGTATTGTGGCAGAAAAGCCAATTGCAGCTTCATAACTAGAAATTTTGTTTAAACCCACGTGTATCGGATACGTAAGCGGGTTTAGTGTGAAAAACATGTTTTGTTTGGCTTTATAAAAAAATTATATTGTATAACAATTCATGCATCGCTTATGGCTCAGATTTATTAAAACTTTGCTCTGGATTTCTGTAACTTTTGTAATGCAAATCCGGCTCTAGGTGTTGGGGTGGTGTTTAATTTCCAAAGCAGATTAGGGTTTGCTTTTCAAAGTTGTCCAAACTCTACTGTGCGCTACATTGTGTCAAGGAGGCGACCTGTGGTACAGGGGAATTCCCATGCAACCACCCGAGGGTTTTCAAGCAAATCCCTATCTACTAACAACTTTAGACATGGATTGGCGCCAAAACCTTATGCCTCAAGGCAGGCTTAACGGAGGAGAAATGCTTTCATTTCCCCATACTTTCAATTTTTGCATGTCAGTGTATGTCAGTGCATTTTTTTGAACAGCACACATATATAATGGGAAAAGTATTAAACCATAGTCCAGTACAACACCTATGAGTCACTGAAAGCACACACCCTTGCACTGTGTATATACATTGGCCCATGGCAGCCAAAATTACACCTCTTGGGGGATGGAAAAACAGCAACATATCTTAGTAAATATGGCATTGCTTTCCCTTCTCTTTTTGAAGCAACACAGAACTGCAACATAATACATTTCACCCGTCGTTTTTAAATATCACAATAGCGGTGTGGCACATTAGGGAAATCGCTCATTTATTTATGCATACAATTATTGTGATTTTTTGGGTAGCACTTTCTCTTTTCAGGCCACTGTGAGCTTTCAGATTGTTTCATGTAAAATGTGTTGTGTTGGCTTGAAAAGAATGTGCTGGCATAGCTGGCTGAATGATGAACAGATTTGTGTCTCCTCGTCGTGCTTCAACATCCTGCGCATGCTACGTAAGATCTTCCGGTGGATCCCCACCGAGACCAGGAAGACGGTCACCCAGGCCCTCGTCACCAGCCGTCTGGACTACGGCAACTCCCTCTACGCCGGAACCACCGCCAAACTCCAGAAGAGACTCCAGCGGATCCAGAACGCCTCAGCACGACTCATCCTGGACATCCCCCGTCGCAGCCACATCTCCAGACACCTGAGAGACCTGCACTGGCTCCCGGTCAACAAGAGAATCACCTTCCGACTCCTCACCCACGCACACAAAGCCCTACACAACCAAGGCCCAGGATACCTCAACAGCCGCCTCAACTTCTACGCTCCCAAACGCCAGCTTCGATCGACCGGCCACGCCCTCGCCGCCGTCCCCCGCATCCGAAGAGCCACCACAGGGGGACGGTCCTTCTCCTACCTCGCAGCCAAGACATGGAACTCCCTCCCGACCCACCTCCGCCTGACCCAGGACCACCTCGCCTTCAGGAAGCAACTCAAGACCTGGCTGTTCGAGCAGTAGCGGACCCCCCTCCCCCAGCGCCTTGAGACCCTCTGGGTGAGTAGTGCGCTATATAAATGCTTTGATTGATTGATTGATTAATTTAGTGACTTTCGTGGTTCACCCTGACAAGGATTGTGGTTGTTGCTTGAGTAGGGCTCTCACCCCCCTCAGCCAATAACCCAATTTCTTACAGATATTATTATGCCATAAACACAGAGAGACCAACACACTATGGATAGAATCACTCATGTCATGAGTTCCCAGAATATTCCAAGGATGGGCACCATTAGGCCAGGTTTATCATTGTGACAGGGAGAACCAAAAATATGTTAGGTGTGCCCGCAATATGTCAAGGAAAGCACCATTATGCCACAGACATCATTACCACACAAGGACAGTGATAGCAACAATTATACCTAGAATTACCTCAATATGTTGATAATGGACACAATTTGCCAGGTATTGCTATAGATAGTTTATAGACACAAAAGGACCAGACTTCTTCTGAACAGATAACTCTCTTGTCTTCCTTTTTAGGACATAGGGGGAGTTTTTAAAGACATTAAACTTCCCTCACAGGACAGGCCCACTACCAATAACCCGTTGGTTCACCTGTTCAGTTTTTTTAAAAAAACGTCAATAAACCACGTCCCACATACGTGTCAAAGGAAAATTTGAAAACCACAAAAAATTGGTGACAGAATTAATAAAAATGTGAGAAAGGTCAGAAAGTGGGTCACGTAAGCATCACCCAGGGAGCTGCTGGTTGGTACTCACCAGTTTGCCCACATTATCATCATCATTTGGGGACGCTCTTGGCACCCAATAAAATGATGTCTTGCAAGTAAGTCGTACCCCATTTTGATCCTGAGAACTGAATTTCTCGCTTCACATTGGGGATTAGGGGACACTGAGTTACACGAGCACCTACAGTGCACCTCCACTCGTTTTTCACTGATTTTCTTTCTTTGGATTGCTCACCTCTGAGAAATTTGAACACACACCTCTTCCTTTTCTTTTCCTTATGGTCACGAAAGTCACCAATGATGATAACATGGGCAAACTGGTGAGTACCAACCAGCAGCTCCCTAGGTGATGCTTATGTGAGGTACTTTCTGACCTTTCGCACATTTTTAGTAATTCTGTCACCAATTTTTTGTGGTTTTCAAATTTTCCTTTGACACGTATATGGAATGTGGTTTATTGACGTTCTTTAAAAAAAAAAAAACTGAACAGGTGGACCAACAGGTTATTGGAAGTGGGCCTGTCCTGTGAGGGAAGTTTAATGTCTTCAAACACTCCCCAATGTCCTAAAAAGGAAGACAAGAGAGTTATCTGTTCAGAGCAAATTGGGTCCATTTGTGTCTATAAATTACTGAGTGGAGGGCAACCTGACTGTTTACCCCCTTCTGCTTCACTTGTGTATTTGACTGCTATAGATAGGCCAAGCATACCCACAATATGCCAACAACCACAATTATGTCATGGGTGGCCAGAATTTTGTCCTCAAAGTCCTCAGTGTGTTCCTGATTATCAAATAGTTTTCAATAATTCCTGTAATATTTCAGCATTGGCCACTTATATGCAAGGGACTGAAAGACTTTGGTCAAAGATGCCTAAAATATACCAAAACTTGATCCCCAAATAGCTATAGTATGCTCGGATGACAACATGTCAGGGCTACAATTAGAACAGCTCCACGTGCCAGGTTCTCCTCTTCCAAGGCAGGTAGACACACATTCTGTTTCTCTCTATATCTCTTTCTGATATACACAAACACACACATGCGTGCACACACTCACTCATTCTCAGACTTGCACACCGACACAATCACTAATGCACACAATCACACGCACAGAAGCAATAGTATCTTTCAGGTCCTGTCCCATCATTTCTTAACTTATCTCAAGCTGAGTTGCAGCAGTAATATTCTCTGCTGATCATTCCCAGCTCTGTAACAGCTTCCCTTCTGGTTCATTTGATTAGAATGATAGTCAGACAGGATGATGAGGTAGCTCTGGATCTAGGCCACTAAGCCATGTGGAGCTAGGATTCCACAGCATTGAGAAGATAGAGATTTTCTTTTTTTAATATTTTTATTTATAATTTTCATAATATAACCATCATGAAAATACAAAGCATCTTGTTTACATTAACACATAATGCATATCAGCAAGTCGACAGAGAATCATACAATTTCAGAATGATATTGTAACACAAAGGCCATTGAAAGCATATAAACTGTAAATTATCTTCATGCAGAATGTCATCAATCAGTAGTTTTAGTTAACATATATGCAGTAAATGGGCTCCAGATGTCACGTGGTCTTGAAGCACTAGGCATCTCTTCTGCATAACAGGTAAGTTGATCGCGACAATAAGCTAAATCCCGTAACCAGTGTACTAGTTTGGGCGCAGGTCGACCATCCCAGTGAAGTGAAATCCTATGTTTTGCCAGTTGCAACGCTATTGCCACCAGCTTTCGATTGGCACTCTTAAGATGAAGCGCATGACCTAACAAACAAACTTTCATCGTACATTCTAACTTCTCACCAACCATTTCCGTTACAGCCACCGTGACTTGCCCCCCAGTAATCTGCCGCTTTTGGGCAACTCCATGCTAAATGTTGAAAATCTGCATTATCAGTACCACAGAAGATAGAGATTTTCATCTGACGGACTCTGCCTTCTGAGCCCTTAGAAGGCCTGCTAAGTAGCAAACCTTAGGGCAGGGAACAGATTAAGAGCTGCAAGGGTCAAGCTGGACGTTTTAGGGAACACACGCAGGGAGGAGGAGGAGGCAGCAGCGAGGGCATGGATATGAACAGGGAGACATGGCAATTTCATGCTTCGCAGTGTTCCACCCACCTGCCTTCTCCTCTCATTGGCTGACCTTCTGAAGGGATTACAAAGAGAAGAGCAGATGGGGACTTTGTGACTGGGCTCAGTACCTATTGGAGCTTAGGGAGAAAAGCTTTCTCACTGGGAACTCTGGAAAACTGCTGAGTTTAGCAGTGTGTGAATTTCTATATGCTGCTGCCTGACAGTTACAATGCTTATGTGTGATTGGAGAAAAACTGAAGGCATCCCATCCTTGCATGCACCGTGTATAGGTACTGCAAATGCTACTGCCAGACTAAGATGCAGGCGATCAGCAAACCAGTTTGCCAATCGTATCGTCTTCTCTCCATGTTGAGATGGTGGGGCTCATCCTCAGTTACCTCTGTGGAAAAGCCTCATTAGACAGAAACTGCTATTCAGATGTGACAGTGGAGTTCTGTAATTTGGGGGCCAATTTAACAAAATACACCAGAGGAAACTGAAATAGTACAAGGGCAATTGGTCAAATATGTAATGTAGAAAAGTGTAAGGAGCAGGAAGGCAGATATGAGGATATAAACTAAAGTGTGAAACAGAGGTGGACGAGGAGCTACAAAATGCTTCATTTAGAGTGAATCTTGCTTTTCTCCCACTTCATTTAGAGTTAGGGAAACCACAGAGTTTCCACTGCCAAGTCTCAAGTGGCAACACCACTGGAAAGATGGCCGTTCAGCAACAGGGCAGCCAGTTCAAAGTGATTGTTGCTCCACCTATTTAGGACACAGCGATTGTCACTAGATTTTCCTGTACATGACTGCCATGTGAGGTATGTGCAGATGAATATATTAATGAATCTGACGTGCAGGGTATAACCTCCCTACTGGCACATGCCACAGATTGTTTTAGGTCGAGCCTACAGCACTTGCGCTGCACGATGATCTGTTGCATGTACTTTGTGGGTTTTGATTCCTCCTATCGCTTTGGAATGGATTTTGTCTGTGTCATTCAAAATTCTAGCCTGCAAATGGCTAATGGTTAGTGCATGTCACACCTTTTCTCAAAAGTTAACTCCCATGGAGTATTGCTAAAAGAACGAGCAGCGTAGTGCCGCGGCGATTGCTGCGGGGGACACAGCAGGACACACGCTCTGCTTGCACTGCCATTGTCCCCTGCTCAGGTACTCGTTCACGCCCGCATTTATTTTGAAATAGAGCAAGCCTTTCCCTGGCTCAGCATCACCCGCGAGGTCGCGTTACTCCAGGCATGCACAGCACAGCTTAGAGGCTACACTGTAAACTTTAAAGTGGGTGGGGGAATCAAATGTATTTGAGAGGGATGCACTGTGTGACCATGGAGCTATAAAATGCTTACTCTCTTTAAATTGCTATCGGTGATAGCAGTCTCAGTGGCAGCTTCACATCCTGTGATACTGGATACATCACGCAATCTTCCCGTGCCTTAAAAAGAAAATGAATGTGACCATGTGTAATGTAACTGGTACTCATATATAGCGTTCCCATACCTTCAGGTCGAATTTGCGCTATACACAACTGTGAAAGGTACCAAGGGTTCTTTTTGTTCTTGTTATGGTCGGATATGCATGTGGGGACTTTTTCTCCCCACTGCCATCTCTACTCTGGACTTCTGTGTTAGGCTCGTCAAAACAAAGGAGTTGATGCGGAGAACTCAGAAGATTACATAATTCGCACTCACACACTCTGTTCGCTGCACAAAGTCACAACTGCAGACAACAGAGCTTAGCTTATAAACAAGCACAGCTTTTTAAAGATTGCTCTCTTTAAACCGCTAACAGCGCAATTAGTCTCGGCATCAGCTTAACATCCTGTGATTCTGGACACATCACGTAATCTTCCTGTGCCCCAAAAAGAAAATGAATGTGACCATATGTAATGTAACTGGTGCTCATGTATAGCACTTCAATACCTTCAGGTCAAATTCATGCTATACAAAACTGCAAACAGCACCGAAGGTTTTGTTTGTTCTTGTTAATGGTGGGATATGCGTGCAGGGACTTTTTCTCCCCACTGCCATCTCCCCTCAGGACCTCTGTATTAGGGCTGTTATTATTATTATTATTATTATTATTATTAAAATTTTTATAGAGCGCGTAGTCACCCGGAGGTAGAAGCGGGGGATTCAGAAGATTACATAATTCTCACCTACACACACTGCATGCTACAAACAGCTGCCGTTACATCAAGCGCTGTTGTGTTGTTACATGTTTGGTTTCTACTGATGAGACCCCTCAGGACAACAGGGCTTAGCTTATAAACAAACACAGCTTTTCAATGCTTGCTCTCTTTAAAATGCTATCGGTGCTATTAGTCTTGGTATTGGCACAACACATTGTGTAATTTGGACACATCACGTAATCTTCCCGTGCCTTAAGTAAATGAATGTGAATGTGTGTAATGTAACGGTTGCTCATGTGTAGCACTCCAATACCTTCAAGTTGAGTTTGCGCTATACAAAACTGCAAAAAAAACACAAGAATGATTCATTGATGTTCCACTCGCCTTCTTCATTATATAGGGAACCTTGAAATTCTAAGTTACTTTCTTTTGCTTTTAACACTCAATGAGAGTGCGAGTGTTTTCCTGCCCTCTCTCTACCATATGCTGCTTCCTACTTAACGCTCCCATCCCCATATTCTTTCCAGGTTGGTCTCCTACCCCTCCACATTTCTTTTTAATAAAAAAACTCTGCCATTGATTCCCAACTGAACACTGTGCACATCAATGGCAGTGGAAGAGGTGTGGCGCAGCAGCCAGGGCAGCTGACTCCAGAACACGGGGGCTCAGAGTTTGATCCCTTAATTTTCCTGATGGCCACCAGCACCTTGACACCCTTTGGGGTAATTGTTTGTGCTTTACGAATACCTGATTATTATTATTATTACTTGCTCCCGCCAACTTCAGCTCCTCCATTCCTCTCTGGCTGCTCCATAGTCAGTCACATTTTTTAAAATGTTTTTAAGAGGGCCGCCAGCTACAATTTCCTTTCTGAACACACACTTTCAAGAACCCTTTAATATTATTTTTTTTTGGTGTCCCAAGGACTTTGATATCTTAAAATGAATAACTAAAAACAATTGTCGACACATGGCAACACATGCACTCATGTTTCATCATGCTGGGTCCCCTCTAGCTTCAGGACACAGGCATACAAATACATAATTGCATTCTTTATTTTTGCCAATGCTGAACAGCGTTGTCAGAAAGCACTGGCATAGCCAGTAAGTTAGCACTGGCAAAGCCAAAAGGTAAGACCCATTAGCATTGCCAATGCTTGTTGTTTGTGTTTTCCTAAAGCAAACCCCTGCTCTCGGAGCTTGTTTTTGAAAACAAATAACTTTCAGAACAATGTAAAACTTGGTGGGCACCCTATTATGAGGCAACCTTCTGCCTGATGGGGAATATCACAAGTCCTTGTTCGAACTGCAGTCATAGTGGTTGTAGTGACAGCAGGGCACCTTGCTTAGAATGCTCCATGTTGTTTTGGGCATGTTCAGAAAAGTTTTTTGTTTCTCAAAAACAAGCTCATAAATTTGGAGTATGTTTGTGAAAAAGTCAACAGCAAAATCTCTAACAAGCAGAGAGTTTTCTTCTTCTGCATAGGGATAATTAATTGATTTTCCTATCCACGAATGCCATTCACCCCAGGCAGTGAAATCCAGCAATGTCTGCTAAACCCTGGGAGGGAGACCATACTTTGTGCAGGCTGGTCAGATTCTCATTGAATCTGTAAAGACAGAGACAGTAGCGGTCCGTGGAGGGAGTTCGGTGGGGCAGTGAGGCGGGGCGGGGAAATGTAAACACCAGAATATGGATGAACGGAGGTAAGTACACATTTAAATAAATAAAACCAATTTCGTTGCACGCGCTGCATCGCATTTCGCTATGCAGCGCGCGCAAAGGAATTCGTTTTATTTATTTAAATGTGTACTTGCCTCCGTTCATCCATATTCCGGTGTTTACATTTCCCCACCCTGCCCCGCCTCACTGCCCACCGAACTCCCTCCACGGAGCGCTACTGGACAGAGAGACATGATCATAGAAGGTTCTTCCAAGGAGTAAGACCTATGGAGAGGCAAATGAGCTGAAAAGGCGAAAGAGCCTAGCCTGAGGAGAAACAGTAAACAAAACACTAATCAGGATTCCAGAAGACAAAGAAATGGAAGATCAGTTCAGTGACAGAAAATGGCAGGAGGGAGTATTTCTTCAATATTCCAAAGCTGAATATAGTAAAAGCTAGTGATGAAGACAAGGGGGGATATTCTCAACAACGTGTGATAACTACCACAAAAGTAGCTTAACGGGGAGATGGGCACAATGGCACACATGCACAACGATGTTTAGCACACTGCACACCCAAAATGACCCAGGATCATGTCCCTGATCCCGTGGCACACTGTAGCACACACACATAGCAATCACAGCAGATCCCATGACAATGTGGTACAAAGCGCAACACCGACACTGCAGAACAGAGGACACAACCGGGTCCGCCCATGTGCAGAAACAGGCCAATCACATCTAACATTTCAGGAAACTGTGAGACTGAAATGTACGTGTACAAGCTCACATCCATCATGTAGTCCAAATGTCCACTGTACCGCCTCAAATTTCAGTACCTCCGAAACAGTCACAATGTACATTGTCATACAGTCTGCATGTAAACAAGAACAATGCGCAAACATACATGTCAACACAATGTCAACATGCATCTCCCCTTCACATTGCATAGGGACAAACAACACCTCCAGCAGAGCAGATCAGGCAACTCATCAGTGATGCTGGAGAGGACCACCACACACCTCTGACACCGACGCCCTACAACAGCTCATGGACATCTTAGGCAACCCACCCCCAGGAGCAGGACAGTCAAGCTACATAGAGGAGACCGCAGACACTGCACAGACCACACAGCAGAAAGCACCCACCACCACGGCTGGCTCCCAACACTCCACTGAGGCACACATCGCATTGCAATGCCAGGTGTCAGAAGGCCAAATGGAGGTGGCCGACCAGGTGCTGATGGGGTCAGAGCTCATGGAAGCCGAACTGGACCACATACGTGGGAGTCTAAGTCCCATCAGGGACCACCTACACCCCACAAAGGAGACCCAAACTGTAACAGAGACACATGCATTTGCACGTGTCCTGTAATGAACCACGCTCAGAGGCTCAGAATTATCATTCACACATCCATGCCGGACCTCCGTATGACGGCCCAGTCCACTCCTCTTACGTATTGAATGGGTGACGACAAAGCTACATGTCCAAGGTCTTACCCGCTGCCAGCGGGGACATGGTTGCGTCTGCTGTACACAGCACAATGTTATGTTGTAGGGCCCGGTGCCCTCATGCATACATTATGACTACAAGGACACACGCAGATAGTTTGTGGGACTGGCTACGGGCACATGCACCCGGCCCCTTTATTGGCAGGGTCACATGTACAGTGACACCTGTGCTGCATGTGTGTGGGATGAGTGTAAGCCAGCCCACAAGGTTAGTGCTGGCAACAACTACAACAGTGAACACTATTAAAACGGAAACAGAAAACACCAGCATTACAGAGACAACTGCGGAGCATCATGGTGGTAGCCGGATCGAGTACAGAGGTCACCCAATGAGCAAACAGAAGTGTCCATGAGCTGTGGTGCACTGAGTTAGTGGCACCTGTAGTGCTGAGCAGGGTATCAGTGAGATGATGGCATCCACGACAGGTGTGAGCAACTCTGATAGTCTGGAATAAGACACTTTCGACTCTAGCAGGTGGTGTTTGGAGGTGGTCCTGGTGGTGGTGGCATGTGCCTCCTGCAGTGATGCGACATCCGGGACGGTCAGGACTCGATTTGATGTGTGAGCCCTGGTGGACCGCAGTTGAGGTCGGAGCCAGCTGACAGCGCAGTTCCACATACACATGGTGTTGTTGACCCAAGGCCATCGTCTCAGAGGCCATCCAATATCTCAGCAGACAGGGTCCCTGACTTGAGCTGCACAAAGTTAGTGGCCCTGGATGCACTGCGGCCGGCACAGGCCCACCGCCACCGTACGGTGACTTGAGGTGCAGTGAGATAGGGCCACGCGAGCTGAGCGGGTGCTCATCGATGTCCAAGGTGAATGTGGCAGAGGGTTGTGGGGGACAGTGGAAGGTGTCCTCCAGGGCATGATGCAGAGGGTAGAAGCTGTCCGGAAGCGGCAAATGGAGGAGTGGCATGCTACTGCCTCGTTTTTGCCACCAAGCCAGTATCACCGACATGATGATGACGAAAACCCCCAGTCCATAGACTCAGTCGCCACCAAAGTTCAACCAGAAAGTGTCCATGGATGTCCGGGAACAGACTTAGTGGCACCTGAGCTGAAAGGGGATGCAGTCTGCGATTTCAAATCTGCCATTAATGAATCAAGACTGAGTTCTGAAAGTGTGACCTACTCGACCGCAGTGTAGGCCCGAGGCAGCGGTCAGCAGTGGCCCACAAGCACGTGTTGTCGGCTTGCGATGCACAGAGTTAGTGACACCAGGGCAGTTGTTGGTAGTGCTCGATAACCTCCGTAACGATGTTCCTTTCTTCCTCCTGACTGAAACGCATCTTCCTCTTACACCTCTCCTTGCGTGCAATGATATGAACTCTGCCATGATGAAATCAAGACTCAGTTCCAAATGTGTGACCTACTTGAGTGCAGTTTGGTGCGAGAGCAGTAGTCCACAAGGGCCCACAGACACTTGTGGTTGGAATGCTATTCACAGACATGGTGGCACCACATCGAAGGGAGTATAGTGACAGAAAATCAGCCATGAAGATATATTCTGCCATAGTGTAATCAGGACTCAGTTCCAAATGTGTGAGCTACTTGTCCGCTGTGTATGCCGGTGGAGTACATCAATGAGAAAGTAGGACAGCGGGCCTTGCTCGAGGAGAGCACGATGGTCTGAGCAGGCTGCCAAGGTTGCGGGCCTTGGCCTTGGAGGTTGCATAGGCACGTGGTGGACCCTTTTTGACACACACTGGTGTCGGCAGGTGAGCAGTGAGGCCTGGGTGGGCAGTGGCGGGCAGGACAGATTCGGGGACCAGCGACTCAGGGTACAGCAGGTGCACAGGATCGCAGGCAACTCCACTCACGACTATGGCGTCGGCCTGGTGGCGGGCTGCGAGACGCCGCCCTGGCAGAGACGTTGGGCATTCGGGAAGAGAACCACGCCCAGAGCTACGTGCTTTTTATTCACACCCATACGCTGGCCTGGCATACGCCGGGCCAGCCCACTCCGCTCATGCTTACGAGGGGGACGTAACAAGCTACATTTTCGCCATCTTCCACATTGGCTGGGGTGACTTGGTTGCATCCACTGTCTAGCACACTCCATACACCAGCGGTGTATGTCGACCTGGATATGTGTGTTGTCTGCATACTGCAGTCTGGCCATCACATCCACGCCACATTTGGCATTGTGTACCTTCTCATTCATGGGTCACTTGCCTCCTTCGCACATGCCTGGTTCCCACCTCTACCCACAATCTGCTATTGTGTTGCTGATGTGCCATGCCATTGATGGCTTATGTACATGACTGGCCCAGGTTGCCACAGTAAGTTGTGCTGTCGTGTCTCGTGGGTGGGCATGTTGTTGCGCATGTTGTATGTGAGTTTGTAACGTGTACATTCCCAGTGTTGTGAGTTGCATGATTGTGGAGTTGAGATGTGTTGTGTGTTCATTTGGTACTTACCAACGAGCAGTGCATTTCCATGGGTACCATCCTGGTAGCGCTGGTTGATGATGGACTGTCGGTTGAAGTGGAATGATGCACACTGCCTGGGTAGTTGGCGACGACGTTGGTGGCGAATCCCCGGTGGTCAACTGTTGCCTGCACATTGATGGAATGTGTGTGCTTTCCGTTGAGGTAATTGTGTGCAGTGTCACCAGGGGGCACAGGTAGGACATGAGTGCAGTCAATTGCCCCCTAACATGTGTAAGAAGACAGCTACGGCGTAGACGCCTTGCTTGGTCAACAGCTGTTCCTGTGCAGTGTGGGCGGAGTATAGGTACCTGGGTACCAAGCTGATGATGGCCTCCAGGACAGTTGTGATGAACTTGGATAGGGCTGGCTGTGGGACTCCTCCGACTCTGGTGGTTGTTGGTTGGAGGGTACCAGAGGCCAGCAGATGCAGCACAGCCAGCAGCTTTGTCTGAGGTGGTATGTTGGTTGTCCTCTGTGGTAGTACCGTCAGCCTCTGGGCAATGATGGTCAGGATGCGGAGGATGGTTGACCTTTTGGTCCTGTAGTGGGCAATGACATTCTCTGGAGTTGGGTCTGTGAGGTTGGTGTGTTTTCTGAGGGTCTGCTGTCTTTGTCTGCGCTGCCTCTGGGGTGGTCCAGGGGGGCAGGTAGGGTCCGGGGGGGGTGGCGGAGCTGAGGGTGGTGGCGGTGGGTGTTGCTGCACTATTGGGGCTCTGGGCTGCATGATCAGTAGCTCCATGGCATCTGTTGTTCTTCAGGTGTGGCTCTGGGCTGTGCTCCCTTGTCTGGTGGCAGTTGTCATCCGACTTTACACCAGGTAAGAGCAGGTGTTAATTTCCTGCCGCTAAAGTGCCTTATTGCATGCTTTGTGTTCTTATCGCCGATCTGGCTGGTCATTGAGAATGTTGCGGAGTGGTGTTGTCGCGGCTTTTTGCACGGGAACGCTTACTCTGCATATCATTAGCGATAGTTGCCGGGGTAATCTGTGGCGATGTTTTTTAGGCTGCTATTGCAGGTAAACTGGTGATATGGGCTGTTAGCACCAGCTTGTGAATGGGGCGATAAATCTATCGCGACTTTGGCTGCGCTAAAGTGCCGATAACTTGGCGATAAATCCTTGAGAATATGCCCCAAGATGTTTATAGAAAACAGAGGAATAAAGCAAAGGCGAGTGCACTAGTGAAGAAGGTTGCTGGAATATGGCAAGCTAGGACAGAAGCATCAGAGGAAAGGTTGAAAATCAGTATGAAAGCCATGGGAAAGCAAGGGGAAAACATTTCTTTTTTGATGAATTAAAGCAGCAACAGTTTTATCCCTGCCCAAGTTTCAACTAGAGACAGATGGCAAATTGACTGATAAGTGTAAGTAAAAGAAGAGATAAGAAAGGAACCCTTGAACTGAGTCTAAGGTAGGAGGAGCCAAAAAGGCCATTAGGACAGATACAGCCGCTATCAGTGTCTGCTACATTTCAGTTACTTCTGGCTATGAAAGAGTCATCTTTTCAATGTATTTTTCACTGGAGTTGTAAATGAGACATTAAGACTTTTTTTGTGGAATCTTGCACTTTCACTGACCACTTGTGCTGCCCCAATGCACTAACTGGGTAAAGTGGAAATCTATCCTTCTTAGTAATCTAATATGCAATATGCTGGATTCAGCTGTGCAAAACAGTTAGCTCAGCAAGGGATAAAGAGTGCAAGTGAGATCGGTCTGTGATGTTAGGTTTTGATTTCACAAACTGTCAGCATTGTGATTTTCACTTAAAGGAACAGAGGTCACCAACCTGCAACCAGCGGTGCACTGTCATTAGCTAACACATAATATGTGGGTCTAGATAGTGGACCGGTCACTCCCCAATGCTTCCAGCAGTGGCACGGGCAGTGGAAGATGTCCACTTAGGTGAGCTTCTACCTAGCAACTTTTTTACCTTCTCCTTTCTGTAGTTGGAAATGATGCAGTGTACATTATCCATTGGCAAATTTGGATAGCAATGCAATATATATATATATATATGTATATATATATATATATTCACTGAAAAAAACATAGGTTTCACACACGTTATAGTTAGGAATTGGCATTTAAAAAACCTTGCAAATTCACTGAAAAAACCATAGGTTTCACACATGTTATAGTTAGCGGAAATTTTACTGATAAAAAACCAATGAAATTCCCCCGTTATAGTTAGTGCAGGCAACTATAACTCACGCGACCGCAATCCTCTGCTGATGCTAATACTGTATTTAGACACTTATTTGCCCATGTCTTTTTCCATACATTTTTAGCTATACATATATTACAAATATTTTTTTTTCATAAAGACACATATGTCATCAGCAGAAGATTGCGGTCGCGTGAGTTATAGTTGCCTGCACTAACTATAACGGGGGAATTTCATTGGTTTTTTATCAGTAAAATTTCCGCTAACTATAACATGTGTGAAACCTATGGTTTTTTCAGTGAATTTGCAAGGTTTTTTAAATGCTAATTCCTAACTATAACGTGTGTGAAACCTATGCTTTTTTCAGTGAATTTGTACGGTTTTTTAAATGCTAAGTTACTTTACGCCATTCGTGGCGTGCGCGCCCACTTAACGCAGTTCGTTCCGTGCGCGCACGGTGCGCTTCGCGCACCGTGCGCGCACAGTGAGCACGCGGTGCGCTTCGCGCACCGCGCGCCCACTTTACGCAGTTAGTGCCGTGCACGCACGGTGGGCACGCGGTGCGATGACAAAGCAAGAAAGCACGTCAACAAATCTGTTTCTGCTTTCCTCCGTGACTATGGTATGGGTGCCATTTACCACAACAACTTGCGTTATGACATGCAAGACATTTATAGAGGAGATGGTGTGCACTTCAATGATGAAGGGAACAGAGTCTTCCTCTTGAACCTTAGACTCTGCATCGGTACTTACTTGTAGGTACCACTAAAAAATCATTTCATAAACACAACGGCTCTTTTTAGAGCCCCCTAATATCTAAACACTTAAATCTGATTTTCATTTTTTTTTTTTTTTTTTTTCTTCCGTACGCTTACCGTAAGCTTACCGTACGCGTACCCCGTGATTTTTTTTAAAATCAATAAATGTTTTCTTTGTACTTTACAGTCCTTCTTTGACCCCCTCACAAATGTAAGGGGGTCTGTAACTCTCCTCATTGCCCCCTTTTCTTGTTTTCACTCTTTTTTTTCTGAGTGAAATACACAAAATGGCGGCCGCCGCTTCCTGGTTTCGGCCGATTCGAATGTTTACTAAGATCTAAGAGCCAATCAGAATCGCGCTCGCGCACGCCACCGTACGCTTACGGTAAGCGTACGGTAAGCGTACCGTAAGCGGGCTCAGATATATATATTGATTTAAAGGCTATTTTCTCAGAATCTACTGAACAGATTTACACCAAACCTACAAAAGGCACTTCCTTGACCTAGGGACTACCTCTCTGCCAAATTTCGAGTAATTCTGTTCAGCCGTTCGGGCTGTAGCTCGTTCTAAAGGTCCTATGGAAAAATGCATGGGGAAAACGCGTTTTGGGACCCCCCTTTTATCTCAGCCCCCGCTTGACGGATCCCCCCGAGACTTTCAGGGTAGGAGCGGAGCGTAGCGCCCCACCTATTTTGAGAAATTCGCGAGGATTCATCGACCGGCGCCAAAGTTATTCAAAATAGAATGTTGAGGTTTTCCTATGGAAAAGGGGTCCTAACTATAACTACCTACTGGCGACCGCCAGTAGGTAATATATATATATATATATATATATATATATATATATATATATATATATCTTGCAATGCATATTTTTCCAAAGGAAATGATAATTTGCACATTGCAAACCCTGATATATATATGGAACTTGCTGCTTTATAAGAAGTAAAAGAATATGCACACACTTACCAGAGTGCCCGCTGTTCATCTATATATATATGAAAAACCAAAGTTTAGTGAGACGTTATAGTTAGGGTAAGGTTTCACAGCACAAAACCATAGAAATTCAGCAGTTGTAGCTACCTGAATTAACTAGAACTTATGTCCCAGGAATGCACTGCTTATGACCTCACATATTACATCACTCATGACATGGTCAGTGACATCAGTGATGACATCACTGATGACATTTCAAATGATATCACTGATGACATCACTGATGACATCATCCAGTGACTGTGAGTGTTATTTAAATGTTTACAAGTGGAATCTGAGCCTAACTATAATGTCCTGATAACGTTTGTTTTTTTCAGTGAATTTTTAAGGTTTCTTTACTTCCATTTCCTAACTATAACATCCCTGTAACCTTTGTTTTTTTGCAGTGAATTTCTATTTTTTTAAAATATTTCCTAACTATAACATTCCTGTAACCTCTGTTTTTTTAGAGAATTTCAAAGGTTTTTTAAATTGTATTTCCTAACTGTAACCTGTAACCTTTGAGAGTGGTTGTGTGATTGGCTGTATAGGTCAGTGAGTGGGTGTGTGATTCACAGTATTGGTCAGTGAGTGGGTGTGTAAGTGGCTCTATGGGTCTGTGAGTGGGTGTGTAAGTAGCTGTATGGGTGAGTGACTGGGTGATATGAGTGGCTGTATGAGTGTTTGAGAAGGATGTGTGAGTGTCAGTGGGTATGTAACTGGCTGGGTATGTGAGTAGGTATGTGAATGGTTTTGTAGGGGTGTGAGTAGCTGTATGAGTTGGCGAGTGGATGTGTGAGTGCTTTTATTGGTCTGTGAATAGGCCTGTGAGTGGCAGGATGGGTCTGTGAATAATTGTGTGAGTGGCTGTATGGGTCTCTGAGTGGGTGTGTGAGTAGCTGTATGGGTTGGTTATTGGGTGTGTGAGTGTCTCTGTGGGTCTGTGAGTGATTGTGTGTGTCTCTCTGTGAGTGAATGTGAGTGTCTTTGTGGGTTTGTGAGTGTATCTCTCTCTGGGTCTGTGTTTGGGTGTGGAGTGTCTGTGTGGGTCTGTAAGTGGGTCTGTGAGTATCTCTGTGGGTCTGTGAGTAGGTGTGTGTTTCTATATGTGTTTGTGTGTGGTTGTGAGAGTGCCTCTCAGTCTGTGTTTGCGTATCGGAGTTCCTCTATTGGTCTGTGAGTAGGTATGTGAGTGTCTCTGTGTGACTGGGTCTGTGAGTGTCTCTGTGGGTCTGTGAGTGTCTGTGGCTAAGTGAGTGAGTGTGTGACTGTCTCTGTGGATGTATGACTGGATGTGTGCATGTCTCTGTAGGTCTGTGAGTGGGTGTCTCTCTAGGTCTGTGGATAGGTGTGAGATTATCTGTGTGGGTCTGTGAGTGGGTGTGTGAGTTTCTGTGTGGGTCTGTCAGTGAGTGTGAGAGTGTCTCTGTGGGTCTGTCAGCGGGTGTCTGAGTATCTATCCATGGATCTGTTAGTGGGTGTGTGTGTCTCTGTGGGTATTCGAGTTGGTGTAAGTGTCTCTGTGGGTTTGTGAGTGGGTGTGGGAGTGTATGTGTGCGGGTCCATATGTGGGTCTGTGAGTGTCTCTGTTGGTCTGTGAATGGGTGTCTGAGTTTCTGTGTGGGTCTGTGATTGGGTGTGAGAGTGTGTCTTTCAGTCTGTGAGCGGGTGTGGGAGTGTCTCTCTGGGCCTATGAGTGGGTGTGAGAGTATCTCTGCTCACAGACTCACTCAGACACTCATGCTCCCAAACACAAACTCACTCAGACACTCATGCTCCCACTCACAGACACACTCAGAGACTCATTCACCCACTAACAGACCCCCTTACACACATACACACAGTCACAGACCTACTCAGACACTCCTACATTCAGCCACAGACTGAAATCTAAAAGCGTCAGAGTTTGTGATAAGCACCGATGTAGAAGAACAGAAGGACAAACACCTTTAAGACAACTTTCTACATACTCTGGCAAGATTAGCTACCAGAAAACGTAAATGTGACCACTCCCCCGCTCCCTTAGCGTACATGGTTACATGTGAAACTTACTCAAGAGCCCCTGTAAACGCAGGTCCCCGGAGGCTCAGTGGGCTACATGTGTGGCAGCTCCAGGAAGTGCTGGGCGCCATGATAAAAAAAAACAAGCCTGTGAGTGGTGTGCGCGTGCGCTGTAAGGAATACAGCTCCCATCCTGCGCACCGCTGCTCTCTCCCGCAAGCAAAATGCTAGGGGAGTGAACATTTGCAAAAGAGGTAAGACATGCACGTGCCATTTGCAGCCTCTCATTTCAAATTGACATAGCCAACGGCCAACAAAATGCATGGGGGTAGTCAGACCCACACACAAAATGTTAGAGTGATTACATGAAACCTCTCATAGGGCAGCGCATGCGCGCTGCGCAAGGCTCGACCTAAAAAGCACTCAGAAATTGACAAAAAAAACAAAGGTTATAGAGACGTTATATTTAGGCTCATATTTCACTTGTACAAAACCATAAAAATTCAGCAGTTACAGTTTCCTGAGCTAACTATAACCCCCGCAATGCACTGACAATGACCTCACATATTACATCACTCATGACATGGTCAATGACATCACTGATGACATCAATGATGACATCTCAAATGACATCTCAAATGACACCAGTGATGACATCATCCACAGAACCACTCAGACACCCAATCACACCCCCATACAGTCCCTCATATGCCTACTCACACAACCACTGACATACCTATTCACAGACCCATACAAGTACTCACACACCCACTCACTCTTCTCTAGAGCCACTCATACAACCGGTCACTCACCACACAGCCACTCACACACCCATATACTCACCCATGAATCTACTTACACACAGACCTTTCCACCTATACAGCCTCTCAACACAGCTACTCACTCACCCATGCAAGTACTCACACTCACACACACAACCACTTACATACCCATTTACACATCCATACAAGCACCCCATATCTGTTCACTCACACATACAGTCATTCACACAGACACACACTCTCCAATGCAACCACTCACACACCAACTCACTTAACCAAACACTCACTCAGACACTCACTCTTCCATACAGCCACTTACACACCTAGTCACTCACTCACTCAACCATTCAGACACCCACTCACTCACCCATACAGTCACTCACTCAACCATACATCCACTGACACACCCACTCACCAACATAGTCACTCACACACCCACTCACACACCCATACAGGCACTCACACACACTCTCATATACCCACAAAACCACTCACATAACCATACAACCACTTAGATACCCACTTACACACCCATGCAATCACTGACACAACCTCACACACCTACAGACCTAATCAGAAATCCACTCACTCACCCATACAGTCACTCATTAATGCACTCACACACCCATACAGGCACTCTCACACCCACTCACACACTGATACAGTCACACGCCTACTCAGATCACACATGTTATAGATAATATCACTCATTAGTAGTACAACTAATATACTAATCTAACTTTTGTAGTAGGTTAGCATATTTGTTTTATATCAATTAACTTTTAAAAGCACTCACACTCACTTGATTATGTCATCAGTGATATCATCAATGATGTCATTTGAAATGTCATCAGTGATCTCACTAACCATGTCCTGAGTGATGCAATATGTGAGGTCATAAGCAGTGCATTGCAAGAGCGTAAGTTATAGTCAGCTAAGGTAACTGAAACCGCTGAATTTCTATGGTTTTGTAGGAGTAAAACGTGAGCCTAACTATAACGTCCCTGTAACCTTTATTTCTTTCAGTGAATTTCTGAGTTCTTTATTCTATTTCCTGACTTTAACCTCCCTGTAGCCTTTGTTTTTTTCAGTGAACATATGTGAATATATACACATATGTTCACTGAAAAAACAAAGGTTACAGGGACAATAAAGTTAGGAAATAGAAGCCTATAAATATATATATACCAATATATATTTATAGACTGTATTCAAAGAATGTTTGTACAAAATATAGCACCACTTTAGCAACCAAAACTTATAACCAGGTGACCAAGGCCTACCAGGTCAAACACAATGATATCACAGTGCCCACATTTGTAGCTCCCACACTTTGGCATCCCACTGGTTTTCAAACACTTGACCTCCCTTACCTCCTGCTGGGCCCCACTTCCATACTCAGGGGACCATGTCCTCTGTGGCCCTCCTGGGGCCCCATACCTTTTCCAAACTTCTGTGGGAAACCCTGGCCCTCATGCACCAATCCAAATTTGCTTCTGAGGCCGTCAGGGGTGGGATCCTATCTCTGCCCAGATCTGATCATGTCTCTCCAGAGCGACATTACAGAACAAACATGTGTAACAGTCCAATGTTTGTTCCCCCCAAATGCCAAGGCCACCAGCTGTGGTGTAAGTTCTACGGCAAAGTCCAAGACCTGTCATAACTGGTTGCCCACTCCGCCCATTAACCCTGGCTCTTGGGCCCCCCCAGCATGTAGATCAGAGTCCCTGTTGTTGCCAGTCTCTTTGGCAGAGATAACTGTCAGATATTCCCATACAGTACAGCCTGTCCCTCATCATGTATGCCATATTGAGCAGTTTCAGATGAAGTAGCTGGAACCCTGCTCGCATGGCTGCCTCACTCAAGTAAGGGCACATCCCAACCCACTCATCATCCTCCAGTCTGCCTAGATCTTGTTCGCCTTTTGTTTGTGAGGCCATCCAGAGGGGGGACGCTATTGTGCAGACGTGTTGAGTACATTTTGGACACTGCATGTTGAGTAAATGTGCATCCCAGCACCCTGTATTCCAGCGGTGACTCATCTCGAAATTCACCCAAGACGTCAGCTGGTCTTCACAGCAAATGTGTTAGTTGTTGGTATTGGAGATACTGACTCCCTGTCACTTCGCAGTGCTCTTGCATCTCTGTCAACAGTATCATCCTACTGTCCTGCCACACGGTCACCTTGGAAATGCTCAGCAAGTCCCATTGTTTTGGCACTCTATCTCTTGAGTCCCTTGCAGGATGTCTGACTTCCATAAGGGGGTTTCGTAAGTCAACTTCTTGTCCAGCAGGTTGTGCAGGTCCCCGGATGCCATGTAGCAATCACTATTGCTGTCTGTGTGGCCAGTGGCCTCATCCCCCTCTTCACATATAGACATCTGATATAGCATTCTGGAGTCACCGCTCACCTACCCACCAGTAGAGGGGGCTCCCTCTGCAGCGAGATGGCCCAGACATCATCATCATAAGACCTTTGTTGGGTCACAATTACAACCATAAAAGTAAAAAATAGACATTTCACATATACATTACACCAATAATATCCTGAAACATATAACAACATGAATCAGCCCTAATATACCTCATTCTCATAACACCTTTTTAAAAATACATACTATAATAAAAAAATGACATGTTCATCAAGTAAAAACTGTGCAAACAGAAGAGCAGATTGAACTTGTGAGAATATTCTAAAATCATTTATAACAAGATTAATGAATCCTTGTATACCTCAGTCTAATAGCAGCTTTTAAAAAACATGCTACTTTAAAAATTACATGCTCATCAGATAACAGCTGTAAAAACAGAAGCAGGTCAAACATGTGAGAAGTTCAGAGATGTCAACAATGGAATAATGAACATTCTCCTAGGTGATTTAAAATAACTACAAACCATGGTAAAGTGTAAGGTATCTAGCGGAGACACATTGTCGCAGCTGCACTTACCCAAGGACTCAGTTGTACATCAACCATAAGGGGAGGCAAGTAACCAATGCAACATGTTAACTCTAAATCGTGTGAGCTGCAATCTATCCCTCTAATTTATCCAAATATTAAGTAGGGTTCCATAGACTAGATAATTTTTAACAGCATACAACCTCGTACAAAGCGTTTCAACATTTCAGTCTGCTCTCTGTAAAATTTTGGCTCCAAGAAATTATCCCTGACCCATTTCAACTCTGTGGCTAGCCATGGACTCGGGACTGAGAAATCATTTCTCCATCCCCAGTCTTTTAAATGCCTCCTTAACATATACAAACCATGGAATCTTAGATGAATGATCAAGTAATAAACAATCCTTAAGAGTCAGCCTATTTAAATGGGATTCAGTACTCTTCCAGATCTTAATCCAGCACAGCAGAGGCCTCAGAGCAATGATATTGCTAAGGTACATTACTCTTTATTCTTCATGCACACATATTGATGGGGTACTTTGGAGGACCCTTAACAGGCACCTTAAAAAATATTTTTCAACAGTCTGCAGGTGTCCAACCCTCTTATATCCCCAGATATCACAGCCGTATATAACCTTGGAGATACACTTTGCCAGATAAATCTTTGTTAAAGCCTTGGACGGTCTACTCCCTAGTTTAGAAGCAAAACAATATACTGCTGCATTCGCCTTTAAAAGCTCCTCTTTCTCGCTAGCAATCAGGGGTTTCCAATTTATATTGCAGTCAGATAGAACCCCAAGATCAAAGAAAGTCAAAACTTTAGATAAGGTGTGATTACACACCCTAATGGGTTTTGATCTGGTGGAACGGGGGCCCGACATCATAACAAAAGATCTGCTAAAATTAACAAAAATATCTAGACAGTCTATAAAATCTACAAATATATTTAAAAGCAGCTGTTAACCAACTGTGGTCCTGGCCATTTGGCCAGGTCATATATCACTTATAGTTGTGTTGACCAAGAGTAGATCCTTAGGAATGGCGATTCTGGGACAGAGTGGTCATAGCTATCCTCTGCACCCATCCTAGTAGCCCCATTGTCACCTCATCTACAGTGTAAAACAAAGGCTTTGAGAGCCAGAAGGGAGTGTTTTGCAACTCATATAGACATTTCAGTAGGTAGAATCCATTCGTAGAGGGCTGCTCTACCCATTATGGAGAGTGGAAGACTTCTCCAATGCGTTGCATCCACTATGTATGCCTCAAGGAGTCTGGTCAAGTTTTTCTTCAAGAAAACAACAGCTTCTTTCATTACAAATATCCCAAATACTGGAAGCCCCCTGGTTCCCATCTGAATAGATAGTCCCGTGCCCACCTGCAAGCCAGGTTGGACAGCAGGAACATTGCCATTTGTACCAGTTGATGCGCAGTCCCAAATAGAATCCAAATATATCCAAGATATCCAATCCTCTGGGGATAGAACAATCTTGGTCTGCAAAATGAAGTTGGATGTTATCTGCTTAAAGCAACACAACATCTTCCCACTCTGGATCCCACTTTAGACCCCTCAACAATGCATCTTTACATACCCATGCAGCAAAGGGTTCAATTGCCAGTGCAAAAAGTAAGGGGGTTAATGGGCATCCCTGTCAGGTGCCTCTACCCAGCCTGAATGCGTGCAAGAACACCCCTTTCGCCTTGACTCTTGCTACGAGGTCATTGTAAATCAATTTCACCCACAATAAAAAAAAACAGGCCGACCCCATCTCACCCAGTTTGGCCATCAAGAAGAGACAGTCTAAGGAGTCCAATGCCTTTCTGGCATCAAGCGAGATCAGGATTGCTGGTGCCCTAATCTGTTCATTCCTTGCTAGGCATCCAGCCAACCTCCATAGGTAGGGGAGCAAAAAATCGATGGATTTAGGACCAGATCTCTGTACTGTGGTGAATGTATGACATTGTTCAGCGTTCTGTCCATCAATTGTTCTTGTTGCATTTGTTGCCTTATAAAGCATAAATACCAATTGTTTGGGTGCCACAAGAGTGTTCACAGTTTGCAGGATGCGGTTGGCAAGCACTTTCGCTAAGACCTTGGCTTCACACAGAGGAAAGAGATCTAGAGATTGGGTGTAGAAGGCACAGCCCTCTGCCGGCTTACCATTCTTGTGGATCATCTATCATAGCGCTAACGCGAACTTTGCAGCCTTATTCAGTTATTTTAATCTATATTTGAAACGTCCTGTCAGTCGCGCTGCCACTTCGGCGTTAGGCGCATCTGCAGTCGGTTATTTGGGGGCACTTAGTCAGTTCTGACTTGCACTATAAAAAAATTGAAAACCCACCCGCATTTTGCGGAAATTAGGTAGACTTTGGTGGGCTATTTCGAAAGCGTACGCGGCGTCCCAGCCGCCATCTTGGGTGAGGTTCCCTGGATCGGCCCGTTTTCAGGCGCCATCTTTTGCGGGTCCAGAGGTGTTCCTCACAGGACTCCCGCGCACTGGATAGTGTATTTAAGGCGCTTCCTGCCGCCCTAAGGTAGACCTTCTATCATAGCGCTAACGCGAACTTTGCAGCCTTATTCAGTTATTTTAATCTATATTTGAAACGTCCTGTCACTCGCGCTGCCAGTTCGGCGTTAGGCGCATCTGCAGTCGGTTATTTGGGGGCACTTAGTCAGTTCTGACTTGCACTATCGATCCAGGCACATCATCACGCCGCCAGCCTTTTTCCACTGCTAGGCAGAAGCAGTCCCTGTCCTGCGGTCTGCTTAATGTTAGATCTCTTAGCAAACATCATATGGAAATTGCGCTGCTCATAGAGTCCTGTGAGTTAGACGTTCTTTTCATGACAGAAACATGGACTAGAGCGGACAGTGCGGTGGAACTGGGCTTGGCCTGCCCTCCTGGATTTAAGGTTAGGCATAAACCGCGGGTGGAAGCCAGAGGAGGTGGTGTGGGCCTTATTTATAGGGAGTCCCTTGATTTTTCCCAGTTTGAGACTAAGAGTATTTCTGGCTGTGAGGTGTTGGGCTTTTCCCTGAAAGGACAGGGAGGCACTCTCTACTCGGGGTTGTTGTGTTATCGACCCCCTGCTAGAACTCTGTCAGCAGTACCTGAGCTAATCGATACCATCTATGATCTTTTTAATACTCATGCCAGGATCCTGATTTTGGGAGACTTTAACTTGCGGCCAGATGGGCCTAAAGGGTCTGCCTTTTCGGACCTGGTTCAGGCCTGCAGCAATATTTATCTGCAGCAGCAGGTGTCCTTGCAGACTCACATCAAGGGCCACGTTCTGGATCTGATCTTTGCAGATGCCAGGCAGGTTTCTGTTCGAGACATCCTTCCTCAGTGCTGGACGGACCATGCTCTAGTTCATTTTTCCATCGCACTCCCTATGGAGACATCTAGGGGTGGAAGCACTGGTACCATGACTAAGATTGGCAGGCAGTGGTCGAGGCTATTGAAACAATCTTGCCTGCCGTCATTGCTGGGAGGGGGTACCCTTCTAGGAGACAGTGTGGAGGAGAGCTATGACTCTCTTAGCCAGAAAATCCTAGACTCTTTGGAGGTATTGGCCCCCTTGCGGAAAATTAGGGACAGATCCAAAATCGCTATGCCTTGGTTTACAGCCGAGTTGTTGCAGCTGAAACTCCGGTGCAGGCGGGCAGAGCGGACCTGGAGAAAACAATACCTAGAGCCGGATAAAGTCCTCTTTAAACAGGCACTGACGGATTACAAGACGCAGATTAAGGGCGCCAAAGCGAGATTTCTTGAGGAGTCGCTATTACAAGCAGCGAACAAATCACAGACCTTATTTAAGATCTTTAGAGACCTCTCTCGACCAGCCTGTGCTGCCAACAACATCCCAGCCTCTCAGGCTTTGTGTAACTCCCTGGCGCAGGCTTTTGAAGATAAGATCGCCATGATTTTGAGCAAGCTTGCTCCGCCGACCATGCCTGTTTATTATCCTGTGCCTGCCCTCGTGCCAGTGACTGACTTAGAGACCGTAGAGGTAGATGGCAGGCAGGCACGACTGGACAGTTTTCCACCTCCGTCCTTTGAGGATTTCTGTGTTTTGGCCAACAGTGTATCCTCCGGCTCCCCCTGGGACCCATTGCCACATAAATATTGGAAATTGTTCCAGGCGGAGCTTTTCCCCCCGTTGTACGCTATCTGTTGCCAGTCCCTCACCATGGCTCGAGTTCCGGAGAGTTGGAAACTCGCGGTGGTTTCCCCATTGCTGAGGAAAGAGACATTGGATCCCACCTGTCCAGCGAATTATAGACCTATATCGCTGCTCCCTTTTCCCATTAAGATTCTGGAGAAACTGGTCACTAAACATCTGTCCGATTTTATGGAGAATAATGTCCGTCTGGACGTGACCCAGTTTGGCTTTAGACCAGCTCACGGTACTGAGTCCGCCTTGGTGACCGTCCTGGATGACCTTCGTTCGCGAGTCGACACTGGACGGGCAGCCTTTTTAGTGCTGCTCGACATGTCGGCCGCGTTCGATACGGTCAACCATGCCATCCTGGTCAGAAGACTTGAGGAAATCGGGGTGACGGGTCTGGCCCGTGAATGGCTGGTCTCTTATTTGTGGGATAGACGTCAGGTGGTAGCCTTGCCACCGTTTCAGTCTGACATCAAGGTGGTCGGGCAGGGTGTCCCACAAGGGTCTGCCATCAGCCCTATTTTGTTCAATCTTTATCTTCGGCCTTTGGTGAACTTGATTAAATTATTTGGCATTGCGGTCATTAATTACGGCGACGACACGCAGCTCATTTTTTCTATCGAGAGTAAGGATGCGGTGCCTCTGGAGATTTTCCATCGTTGCATGGCAGCAACCGCAGACTGGTTGAGGCAAAACTCACTGCAATTTAATAGCTCCAAAACAGAGGTACTGCATTGCTCGATGGATCGCGTTTCTCGTCCGTTGCCATCTGATTTTTGGCCTACCGCTTTCCAGGATGCTCTCCTGGCAGCAGGTTCCGTTCGGAACCTGGGTGTGATGTTCGGGCCCAATCTTCAGTTAGATGTTTTTGTAAACAAGACTGTGGCCACTTGCATGGCGCTGCTTCGCATGTTATGGAAAATTCTTCCGTTGCTACCAGTCCATGTTCGGCCAGAGGTGGTGCGTGGCATTATATTGAGCAGGTTGGATTATTGCAACGCATTGCTGTTAGGAGCACCCGCAAATTTGGTGGGTAAACTGCAACGAGTGCAGAATATGGCTGCTAAGCTGGCCCTCTCTCGACGGCGTTCTGATTCTTCCATCACGGCGCTGGTGGACCTCCATTGGTTGCCTATCTCGCAGCGGATTGTTTTTAAAGCACTGTGCTTGGTGTTTAAAGCGCTTCACGGGCAAGGGCCTGTTCCGCTGCAGAAAATGTTTGCGTGGTATGTACCCGCATGCTCTCTCCGATCATTGTCAGCCTATTTATTGGTGGTTCCGAAGGTCTTGAGGGCCCGGATGGGCGGACGGTCCTTTAGATTTGCGGCAGCCAAATGTTGGAACTCCCTACCCCTGTTGCTTAGAAGTATGGGGGATCTTTCCTCTTTTAGGAAAGGATTAAAAACTCATCTTTTTCCTAGGTTAGATTAAACTGTCTGGATATTGTAATATCGCATGTTATTGGTAAAAAGTCAAAGCGCCAGGATACCCTTTGGGTGACAGTTTTTGCGCTATACAAATATGCGATACATACATACATACATCATCACTATGGTTACCTACCGTAAATCCGGCTTTCACTTCTTGCCCTCTGGAACGGTGCACAGAGTGGGCCCACCACCCATGATTGGAAACATTAAAAACATTCATGAGGCAGGCATTTGGGCTTGAAGATCTATCCCCTTGCATCTGTGTCAGTGACTCAGTTATTTCTATTTCTGTAATCTACACCTCCAAATCCCGACTTGGTTGTGGTGCCAGTTAAGGGGCCGGAACATCAGCGACAAATCACTTCTCTGTTCCTCTCAACACCAAGCTGCCTCCTATAAAGCTCCTTCAGGGACTTGGTGAAAACAGATACGATGGCGTTTGAGGTCTCTGCAATATCCCCTGTCTCAGTCCTAATTGCTGGAAGCCACCTTTGCGCCTCTTATCATTTGGCTAACCAGATCAAGAGCTGCCCTGCCTTATCTACCCTGTTTGACCATGAAATGGGCTCTCGCCTCTTGATAGAAAATGCTTTTTAAGTCCTCCCTGATCCCCTCCATTCTATGGGCCAGGCCCGGTGAGGGGGAATCCACGTCCTTCCCCTCTAGGTGGATTAGTTTTGCTTCCAACTTCCTGCCCTCCCACTCCCTGTTCCTCCTCTTCCTGATTACGTGTGCAATCAGTTGGCCTTGTATGTCCATTTTATATGTCTCCCAGAGATCTGTCTCTGAGTCCTTTGCTGCCAATTTCCTGGAATTCCAGTCAGTCAGCTCCTAGGGGTCAAGTTTCCATTCGTGCTGTGTCCCCAGTACCATCGTCACAAAGTATGTGACCATTGGCGAGTGGCCAGAAATACCACAAGGGCTGTGTCCCCAAATCTACCCACCTGGCGATGTGGCACCAACAAATAGTCTAACCTGGACTGCGAGCAAATATTATTAGAAGCATAGGAATATTGTCTTGTCACATGATGTTTTTCCCTCCAAATGTCTGCTATCCACATAGTGTCAAGGAAGGAGGCCTAGTGGGAGTCTGCTCTGGGCCTTTTCACCCGACACTGTGCCTCTGGTCTAATTCCCCTTCTGCCTTTAGGTTAATGTCGCACCCAATAAGCAATAAAGCTGCCATGATCTACCCATACCTGGTTGACCTGCAGTGGGAGGGACCTGTCAACTAAGATGCCCATCCCCGGGATCCCCAGAGAACACTTCATGCACCAATAGTTTATACTGCCCTTGATGGAGGACCCTGCAGTTTTGCTCCCAAGATGGGTTTCCGTAGCAGGATAATATTGAGGTCCTGTCTGTTCACATACTTTCACATCACTCCCCTATTCAGCTTATTGCCCAGGCTATCAATGTCCCTAGAGAGTACCTTAAGGTTCATCCCTGGGGCTGCGCCATGTACTATGTGTGTTGCCATGGTAGGTGTGTCAATATTGTCTGTTCTTTACTTCAGTGTCCCTTGGTATGCCTCCCAACCACCTCCCTCCCCTCTAAACTGCCTCATGCCACGGATCTAGAACTGTCCGCCTTTCCAATGTGCAATGCGTCTGTTGCCCCATCAAACCAAATAGGTAAATCATCCTAATCAGTACGAAAGTTCTCACTCAAATGCTGCAACAACAACCAAAAAAGGTGGGGAGGCTGATGCCCCACAGAGATTTTATCATCCACTGCTTATCCGGCCAGCCATAACACAGTCAGCCTCCACAACATGTATTAAGGGGGGGGTCCCTGGTTGATGTTTGGATCCCTTAGCCAATAATGTCTGCTGTCGTTGGAGTGACCACTGGTAATGCCATCTCCTCCAAGTCATCTTGTGGTGTGACAGAGTCACCTGCCGTATTCTCTGAGTCTTCCTCTAGTGCAGTCCATCTGTTGTCAACAGCCAGAGATTGATTATTTTGGATGTCTGTCACCACCTTGGCCCTTTTTGACTTGGCCTGATCTGTCATTTGGGCCTCACGCAGCCACCCATGTGTCTTACGTCTCTTCTGGGTCTGCCAGTCCGTAGGTTAGCCCCTCTCAAAGACATGCAGGAGAGGGTATCCCCTCATCTCAAGTGAGTTCCCCGCCTCCGCTGCCGACCCGAAGAAGTGAGTCCCTCCTTCATCGATGACCTATAGCCTCGTGGGGGAAAAAAGTGCATATTCAACGTTCAGTTTCCACAGTTGTGGCTTGATTGCTATAAAGTTTTCCATTTGTCGCTGGACCGCTGTGGTATAGTCAGGGTAGATGTTCACCTTTCTGCCTTTTAATTCCTAGGGACCATGGTTGCGTGCTGTATATGGTCATGATCCCGAAGGTTTAGCAGCCTAGCGGTGACCCCAGGGCCAGCGGCCTGCCACGCACCCTAGGAGCCCTCTCCACTGTGAACATTTCTGAGGCCTTATGTTACAAATGGTATTCCTGGTTGGTTGAGGTATGCAGGCCATTCAGGAACCACCACTCTAGTCACAATAAGATAACCTGTACTCACCCTCTGGTAGATTGGCACAGAGCAGTCAGGCTTAGCCACAAAGGCAATGTGTAAAGTAGCTGTGCAACACACACAAAGACTCCACACCAGTTTAAAAATATACATTATTTTTTTATGAAGAAAGCAAGACCCAAACGACAAACTCCAATAAGTAGAATCGGAATTATGAATTTTAAAGAATAAACCAAAAACAGTACCCAGCTCAGGCAAGAAAGGGACTCGCAGAGTCCAGCAGCACCAGCAGAATTGTAGGAAGTCTTTTGTGTCCCTGAGGCTTCAGAAAACAAGGGGCAAGCCAGCAAGCCCTTGGAGATAACTTGGAGGGAAGGCAGAGATCAGCCTTCCTTCTAGCAGGCTCAGGGTGCAGCAGACAACAGGGCAACAAGCAGAAAAGCAGTCCTTCCAGAAAAGCAGTCCAGTGGAGTCCTCTAAGCAGCTCAGCAGTTCTTCTGACAGAGGTTCAGTTCAAGATCCAGAAGTGTATGATTTCGTGGGGTCAAAGACCCAGTACTTATACCCAAAAGTGCCTTTGATTTATGGGGTGACTTAAAAGGAACTCTCTGAAGTGCACACAAATTCCTTTCAATCCTGTTCTGTCTGCCAGGCTGTGGGGAGTACCTTTGTGTGTGGACAGGACACTACCTATTAGAGTGTGTCAGCCCCTTCCATTCCGCCCTCCCTAGGAAGACACTTCAGAATGCAGGTGAATGCTCAGAATGTAAATGGAAATGAAGGGAAGGAGCACACCTTTTTTGTGTAAACTTCTATTTAGTACCATGAGCTTAAAGATATTAATATTAGGGGTGCTAAGGTGCTAATCCCGCTGTCACTGCGGAATTGGAAAGTAGAGAAAAAGGGAAAGTGGGAGAACCCACCGAGTACCTTGCACTATTCACCGGCTTGAGGAATCCCCCCAAGGATACATTTTATAACGTAAATCTTTCAAATGACAGTTTCACAATTTAAAAAACTTTACTCAGAATGGTTTTAAACAAAACAATTTTAGTTATAAACCTTTTGGTCTCCAGAAAAAAGACTTAATTGCAATTCTCAATAATGCAACAGGTTAATAATTTCTTAACTGTGCAATCAATTCACTGGTTCATTATTAAACAAAGGTAACTGTTTTATACGTAAAAATTGCTTTCAATTCGTTGATGGAGAATGCCCAATGCATTTCGGGATTATACAAAAATCCCTTCGTCAGGGGCCGACCTAGAACAGATATGCACATCATGAATATTCATATTCAAAACCAGGTAAAACAAGTGCTAGTAACGTGATGCTCGAGTGAAGGTTAGTAATAACGTACAGCGTGCTTGACATTTCAAGCCATATTAGAATTAGAAGTGACACGTTCTATTTTGAAGTTCCCATGTATAAAAATGGTGACCATAACTGTAAAGACTGCGTGTAGATGGTGTATTTACCGTAAGTAAAATATGTTTGTGAAAAAACATTCAGATTAGGGGTGAAATGTAAAAGAAGTGAAAAAAGCCATGTGTTGGTGAGCCGGTTTTAACAAGTAGAGGTGACTTGAGATGTGGACTGATGGCAATACACAAGCCTAAAAGCGCTCACCTGAAAGCAAAAAAATGACTATATTGATCACTTGAACAAGTATGGCAACCAATAAAGTGATGAAGATCTGTAACAAAA
Source organism: Triturus cristatus (assembly GCF_964204655.1). NCBI lineage: Eukaryota > Metazoa > Chordata > Amphibia > Caudata > Salamandridae > Triturus > Triturus cristatus. The sequence goes on along the minus strand of NC_140581.1, from coordinate 433,229,134 downwards.
AAGAGGTAGTAGGTTGTACATATATATAAACCACTGGAACGGCACTATAAAGACTACGTGACGGTGAAAATCGTGATGAAGATCAGGGCTTACCTGATTCTGAAAAGAAGAAATGGCAGCGCTGTGTCATCTATGAGTGAAAGTAATCCCGTGCGTTGCTTGCTGCTCAGCTAGTTGTGTGGCCATTCAACTGCTGAGACAAGAGTCATGGTTATAGTATTACGGGATGACTGCAGCGTGGCAATCTAGAAGGAAAATAATACGGGCGAACGTGTACCAGTGCTTCCGTGAATCGGGACGTACACCTGGATGAATTCAATGTAAATGGGCCACGCCTTCCTGTGTTGTGACTGTCTAGAGGAGTGATACCCAAAGTACGGCCCAGGGGCCGCTTGCGGCCCTCTTGACCTTTACATGCACCCCCTGGTGAATAGCAGCAGGAGCTGCTGTTTAGTTGCTGAACACTAATATGCAATGTTTTTTTTAAATAAACAGCAAGCATTTATTAACCTGCAAATAAATGCTTGCCCATTTATTTAACATTTTTGAGACCTTCTTACACAACCCCTGACCCACCTGGAGCCCCCTACCACCACCCTGCTGGCATCAGTGCGGCCCTCGGTCACATCACAGCCTGTGCTTTGTGGCCTCTGGGCAAATGTTTGCGAGTACCCATGGTCTAGAGGGAATGCACAAAGTGTAGCTGTCATCCATCCCAGATGTGTATTGGGGACAGGCTGGAAAGCACACAGAGTAAACATAGATAAAAGTGCACTTTCTAAAAATGGCATTTCTAAAAGAGTAATGTGAAATCCAACATCACCAGTAATGTGGATTTATCATTGCCATTCTAAACATATCAAACATGAAAAAGTTACTCCCTTCTTATCATTAATTGCTACTTAAAAAGGTATAAGGGAATTCCCGGTGCTAACCTATGAGAGGAGTAGGAGTTTTTCAGTAGTGAAATGGGCTGTTTGTCATTACCAGGACATGCAAAACATAAAAGTGCATGTCCTACCTTTTACTAACATAGCATCCTGCCCTTAGGCCTAGCTATGGCCTACCTTAAGGGTGACTGATATGTAAGTAATTTTAATTGCTACGTTGAAGTGGCAGTAAACTGCACACACAGGCATTGCAGTGGCAGGCCTGAGACAGGTTTGAAAGGCTACTCGTGTGGGTGGCACAATGAGCGCTGAAGGGCCACTAGTAGCATTTAATTTGTAGGCCCTGAGTAAATGTTATACAATTTCACAAGGGGCTTACAAGCAAATCAAATATGCCAAACAGGTGTAAACCAATTATACTATGTTTAGAAGAGAGAGCACATGCACTTTAGCACTGGTCAGCAGCGGTAACGTGCCCAGAGTCCTAAAGCCAATAAAAAGAAGGTCAGAAAAATAGGAAGAGGAAGGCAAAAGGTTTTGGGTGACCCTTCAAAGAGGGCCATTTTCCAACACCTTACCTCCTAATACAGTTGATAGCAGCCAGTCCTCCAAAAACAGTTAAATACTGCGGCTCTCCACACAATCGAGGGCCCCCACAAACCGCTTGTTATTATGCCAGGAACGTCCCTCGGCCTCCTCCACACGTTCCATCAGCATATCAATAGTCCTCTGCATGGCCCTGATCTGTAAATCATGGTCAACCACCTGGGGCTCTATCCGGGCTAATGAAGATTCAGTTTCATGCAACCTATCCTCCAGTTTATGATGATCAGTTCGCAGAAGCCCCAGGTCGATCCCCACTGCATCGATCTTTACTTCTAGTATGTCTTTGGTGTCCCTTACTGCCACTAAGATTGCAGCTGTGTGGATCTCTAGTCCTTGGGAAAGGAAGATGGCAGAATGAGGCAGCGGCGTTCTCCGAGAGCTCCTGAATACAGCGGAGAAAATGCTGACTTTCATGTACCGCTATGCACCGTTAAAGTGCAGAGAGGGCAAGCAGTGAAATTACTTGAATAGTGAACAGTGAACAGAAAAAAAAGGAGAAAGATACTTTGATGCATCGGCTGGGCTCCGAAAACCTCCTTCTCTCTGGTGAAACTCGAAGCTGCATATACCATCGATTCAGGAAAAACGGACAAGACGGCCTACGTTGCTCTGTTCTCGGCTTGTCCGGTCTGCTTGCTCAGCTCCTCTTGGATCCTTCAGTTCGGCAGTCTATGGCCCCGCCGAAAGCGAATGTTGTGAGGTCTGGCCGGGTAACCCGAAACTCGGCAGCAACTTCAACAGGCACTTGCATTTCCGATAAATGCACCATGGAGATGATTGATGGAGACACAAAGAAAAATGCGCTGCAGGTTGGCAGACTGGTGATTAAACTGTTACAGTCAGGAAAGGCTGCCGGTTTTCTCACTGCCACTTCAGAGGACGCTATGGCAGAAACCATTATTGAAGCAGTACAACACGAACACAGCAACTCGCCTGGGGTAATTCATGAACTACCTAAGGAGACCGGGGAGACCGGGAAGGCGGCTGCTTCAGGTGAGATGGCTGTTATGAACAAACACCATGTTCCACATGTAGAGGCAAGGCAGGACTACAATAAAGCTGGTAACACAGCTGCTTTAGAATTAATAACAGACAATACTATAACACAGTCAGCTGATCAGCCAATAGACCAGGCATCTGCCTTTATACAGCCTTCATGAGATTGTACATTTAACAATGCTACAGATTTAAATGATCTATCACTTGCGCCACTTAGTGCTGGGATAGAGCCAGGCGATATACTTGATCAGCAACTACAGGAAGTAACCGAAGTGGACCTTGCTAATCAGCGTAATGAGCAGGCTGGACAAATCGAGTCAAACACTGATTCTCCATCTACATCTCTTCCCTTTGCTAACAAGGCGGATATACTTACTGATGCTGAAGAGTCATCCGGTTCCCCACAAGAAGAGATTGGTAATTCTAAATCTGCTAAAAAGAAAAGACGCAATCTCAAAATCACTAAGCAGGTTAGAATAAACAGGAAAGCTATTGAGTCTAACAGCAAACTATCTCAAAAACAAGGGGGGACTGGGACTGGGACACCAGCGCAACCTAAATCTAAATTCAATGATTATAATAGCCCTTTACGGAAATGGGTAACTTCAAAAGGGGAAGTCAAAGCTATTGTTTTACGTCTTTCTGGTATTGGTCTGGGACAAGCACCGACAATAATTGCCCCTCAATCTACTAAATCGCAGCCACCTGCATATGGTTCTCATACCCCTGAAATCTTAGCACTAGCACAGCTAACAAAGGATACCCTACCGACAATGAGTGCTCTGCCTACTTCCACTGGAAATACACCGGGAAATTCACCAGGGGCTTTAATGGTAGCATGAACAATATCAGAACCAGCAACTGAACCGTCTCCTGCAGCAATAATGCATGTGCTTACCACACACAGATCTGATGCGCTCGACCACTACACACAGCTCAGGGCAGATAATGCTACGCTTCAACAGGCACTGGCCACAGTAACAGGGAAAGTGTCTGATCTTACAGCAGAAGTGGTGACGCTGCAACAAAGATTGTCTGACAACAAAGAAGCGATGACCCATACTACTAACTGACTCCACGATCATGATTCTAAAATTAATGACTCACAAGGAAAGATGGAGGATATGGAAAATCGACAGAGAAGGAACAACCTGAGAATATTTGGAATACCAGAGGGCAAAGAAGGCTTGGATCCACGTGCATACATCGTTCAAGTATTTCAGAAAGCCTTCCCTGATCTGGCAGACTGGGACTGGGACTCTCAAAACCAGCGTGCTCATCGCTTGCCAATCTTCCTTAATCAAGCAAACCAGCATGTTACACGTTGACCTAGACCAATCCTTGCTTACGTAGGCAATTTTTTACTGCACCAGGCCATTGCAATTAAAGCTCACCCTACGACACCAGTGGCAGTCGAGACTTATTCTATTACTGTTAGATCAGATCTATGCAAAACTACCATGGATAAAAGATGGAGGATGAGACAACTTATTGACTCCTGGAAGGCACTTGGCGCTGTTATTTACCCACACGAACCTGCTCGACTGAAAGTTATCAAAGATGGCAATACGCAGTTTTACTACTCAGACCAGGAGGCAAAAATGGCACTTTCTAAATTACAACAAAATTCAAACAAGTAAAATGTGTGGGTAATATATGCATTCTATACCTGCTAAGGACTGCAATAATGTTTTTAGATTTAGATGGTAACAAAAGATATCTTGATAGCAGAAAATTAAAAGGGTATTGAGGGGTATTATTTATACTCACACGTATGAATAGACCTTTTTCTCTCTCTCTATCTCTTTTTCTTGCTTCTTTTGGGTATATCAGTTTATTCTTTCCCTTTTTTGGAAATATCATCACTGCTTACCCCCTCTTTTTTTTGAAAAATTTAAATCAAAATCACAACAAGCAAGTCAATGCTTTAAAATAATTCGGGGGGCTTCTTGTGGGAACGCTGCTCTTCGTAGCTGTCCTAGATCGACAGCTTGTTTTGGGGGTTGATTCCTTTCTTAGAACACTGGGTGGGAGGACCTTGTTGTTGGGTGGGGGTGATTATCAATTGACTAACACTGATACTCATGAGCATATGGGGTGTAAAGAACAGAGGGTATTTAAAATGAAAATGTAGATAAGTCGCAGTGCCTTAAATTTTAATTACGTCGAGCCCAGCTTTTCTTTTGATCAACTGCTTTTGGATGCGCTCAACCTACAATACAATCAGTTATGGGGGTAATTAGATGTATTAGCTGGAACGTAGCCGGGATAAACTCCTCAACTAAACGACAATTAGTTAAAGAGGAGCTTAAAATGTATAAAGCACATCTAGTAATATTGTTAGAGACTCATCTGATTTACAAGGATAGAGGCTTATTTAAAAACTTGGGACTAGAACTGATTGAATGCACTTCACAAGGGGCAACCATTATAGGGGTTGCAATTCTTAAAGATAAACACTTTAATTGCAACATTATCAGAAAAACTTCTGACCCAAACGGCAGATGGGTCATTATTCAACTTGAGGTTTACAATAAAAAATTAGTTCTCTGGGGAATATTTGGCCCAAACTCGGACGATCCTACTCTTTTAAAAAAATTAATGCTGGACTTATTAGATTGGCAGGGCGAAATGATCATAATGGGGGATTTCAACTGCACTTTAAATTACAAATCGATTTGCAACCCCAAGGAACTGTAGGGTCCGTAAATCAATTTATGAGCTAGCATGGTTACATGGGTTGGTAGATTTATGGCGGATTATGTATCCTGTTCTGCCTGGATTTACATATTACTCTACGCCACACCAACATTATTCAAGAATAGACTTAGCTTTTGTAAGCAACAATATGTTACTTAATGCACAAATAGAGGTCTGTCCGAGGATAACCTCAGACCATAATCCGCTACTGATCTGCTTTCAGCTTTCAGCTGAGGCTAAAATCAGTAGATTATTTTCATTTCCAAGATACCTTTTATCAGACCCTTAATAGATCACACAAATGCAAAAAGCTCTCACAGATTTTTACACACTAATGTTGATACTTCCTCTTCTTTCTATGTATGGGATGCAATGAAAGCTTCCATACGTGGAATTACGCAGCAATATGTTTATAATTCAAATAAAACCCAACAAAAAAAATTGGTTGAAACTCGGGATACACTCAAAAGATTAGAGCTTTCACACACAGCTGAACTCATGTCTAATGGATCGAATACTGATTTTATATAATTTCTTTAATAAACACACGGCTATTATTGACACAACAGCTTAAAGAGAAGAGCGCAGTTGCCTACAACAAAACCCGTTCCAATCAATATGAATATGGGGAACAGGTAGGGCGGATTTTAGCCTATAAAATCGGCGAAAATAAAGCTCAAACACACATTGAGTTAATTAGGGGTGGAGATGGCTCTATACATAAGACTGCGGAATCAATTTTGAAACAATTTGCTCATTTTATAACGAGCTTTATACTAAAACCAACAATATGGATGAAGCTTTGGCTGAGCAATACCTGCGACCGTATGATTCCAAAACTTTAAGTCTAGACGCAGCAGTCTATCTAGAACAAGATATCACTGTAGATGAAATGTTAACGGACATAGGAGAGCTGCCCTCGGCAAGGCTGCAGGCGATGACGCTATACCAATGGAATTCTACAAAGCATTTAAAAATCTTATCCTTCCGTTATTATGCGTAGTTATACATCAGATTGGGGAAAATATGGAAACACCCAAGTCTTGGGATATGACCAATATAATTTCTTTTCTTAAAAAAGGGAAGGTAGCAGACGATTGTGGGTCATATCGCCCAATATGCCTCATCAATTCTGATGCCAAAATGTATGCCAGAGTTTTGGCTAATCGTTTGGCTCCCTATATGCCCAGATTAGTGTCAGAACACCAACATGGCTTTATCTTGGGTAGGGACACTACTGCACATGTCAACACAGCTATTACATCATTTGATATCACTAACAAGACATCTCGTAAGGTAGGGATGATCTTGTTAGACGCTGAAAAAGCATTTGACAGAGTAGCATGGGATGCGTTATGGAGGATACTGGGTAACAGCGTCATACAACCTAGGTTTTTAAAGTGGATCCATGCATTGTATATCAACCCACAGGCAAAGCTTATATATAGCGACCTGCAGTCAGCTCCATTTATGATACAACGTGGCACCCGGCAGGGGTGTCCACTTTCCCCGTTATTATTTGCACTATACATAGAGCCGTTTATTAAGCCGGGGGCCTGGTATACACGCAGTGGGATATCCACGATACATTTGTGGCTTATTATCAGGGATTGTATATGTCTCGCATGGAGGCCACGAATCAGGAGTTACAGCTTTATTTAGATGAGTTGGTCCTGCCGACGCCCACGAGCGCACAGGGGGAGGAATTGAATGGTCCTCTCCTTGCAGAGGCGATACAAGACAGCATATTCTCCCTAGCAAATGGGAAGTCGCCAGGACCGGATGGCCTGCCGACAGAATTTTATATACTTATGCACATATATTGGTGCTGCGACTGCTGCAAGTGTGTGAGTCGGCGTAGGGTGAATCCGCGCTCACTGACACGCAGAACGAGGCCCTGCTTGTGTCTCTCCCCAAGCCTGACGAAAACCCTGAACTGCTAGGATCTTTTCGACCGCTGGCACTGCTTAACACGGACTATAAAATATTTGCATCTCTCCTCACTAAGCGTCTTTCGCCCTTAGTACGCTCATTGGTGCACCCAGACCAGAATGGTTTTGTACCGGCTAGAAGCACCTCACTAAACCTCTGTAGATTTTTTAGGATACAGCAGTATGCGACACAGAGGTGGCCCCGTTCTGGATGCCTGGTATTGGATCTGGAAAAGGCGTTCGACTCCTTGGAATGGCCCTATCTAGCGGCGGTGTTACGCAAATACGAACTAGGCGACCTCTTTCTCACAATGGTAAGCCTACTATATCAGCGCCCTACTGTTCGTGTCGGGACTGGTAGGACAGTGTCTGATCCTATTAGAGTGAGGAGGGGGACCAGACAGGGATGCCCGTTGTCCCCGCTACTTTTCTCTCTTGCCATGGAGCCACTGGCGCTGCTGCTCCGCAGAGGAGGGGAGGAATGGGGCATACGCCTAGGGGATGGGATGCACGCTGTGTCTCTGTATGCCGACGACCTCTTACTATATGTGCGTGATGTTACTGACATACCCGCGTCCATAGCAAATGTGCTGAGGATGTTTGAGGAACTGTCGGGACTCCGGGTAAATTGGGCCAAGTCTGGAGTGTATCCCTTTAGTGCTGCAACGACAGAAACAGATGTAGTCATCAATGGCTCGCAGCTCTCGTGGTATCCCACCACCTTTCGATACTTGGGGATCCAGATATACCGAAAACCAGATGATTTAATGGAGGGTAATTTGATGAGGGCCATTTCGGCAGTACGCGCGCAGGTACACTTCTGGAAGTCGCTCCCGTTGAACGTCATGAGCCGGATCACCTTGCTGAAGATGATAGTCCTTCCCAAACTATTGTATTATTTCTCGAACCTACCAGTTTATGTCCCCACTAAGACTTTCCGTGACATGGAGCGTCTTTCCCAAGACCTCATATGGAACAAGGGCAGACCCAGAATCGCGCTGTGGAAGTTATATGCTCCCACTTCTCAGGGAGGACTGGCCGTTCTCAACCTGGAGTTGTACTACATAGCAGCTCAACTGCAATGGGTGCCGAAATGGCTTAATGGCACTAACCTTGAAGACACGGCGACTTTGCAGCAGCCGTGGACTCACGCCCAAATATGTAATTTATTTCACCCGGCTGCCCGGACCCCGCGTCCGCAACAGCTTCATCTGGGCATTGCCCATCGATGTTATAAAAGGGGCTTTTACCTTACTCGTGCGACGCTCCCATATGCCCCGATCATACCGCTCTTAGGGACTCCCAGAGGAGAAATGAGCACCTCTGAAACCGCCCTCCGGCATTGGCACACAGCAGGAATAGACACTCTGGGTGATTTTTACAGGGACGGCACACTCTTAACATTTGAGGAGCTAGCAGAAGAACTGCTGGACAGTTTCTTCTCCACACTTCTCTCATACGAGCCCTTTTGGCCCTATTGGGGGATTTTAACGTCCGAGCCGCCGATGCACCTGTTGCTGCAATATTGCCCACATTGTCATCAACTTGACGCGGATTTACTACATATGTTGTGGGCCTGCCCCTCCCATCGACTGTATTGGAGAAGTGTTGCTGCAGCGTTGGCACTCTGCACTGGCACCTCCCTGCCACCCACGTGGCAGCTCTGCATATTGGGAGCTTATGTCCGGTCCAAGAAGAATAGGGTTACATCACGATTCAGAGATTTAGGACTAATAACTGCCAAGCGTTTAATTACGAAACGGTGGAAGCAGGCGAACCCTCCGGAGACGATCAGCTGGACGCACTCACTTCAGATATGGGCGCAGGCAGAAAGTACAGCACTTCACAGGGAAGAGACGGCGGGGCTTCGTAAATATCCCATAGCACTACAATGGGACGCCCTACTGACAGCTTATAACACTGCGAATGCTGGGGAGGGCCATCACACCTAGGCAGTCGTTCCATAAGATACATACCGCAGGTCATGGGGGGCTGGAGACGGGCACATGGAGACCTTCATTCACTCACCTCTCACCGGATGTCGCTCAGCGGCGTGCGCCTCGCGTAGCGCAGTCCTCTGCCTCTCCTTTTTTGTCCCGGCACCTGCGCACCTGGAGCGAGCCCATGACACTGACATGAGCTTGACCTCCGCCCCAGTGATCTATCCTGCCATACCTCCTGCATTTAAAAGTCCCATACTCTATAATGCAAGGACTTCCAGAACGGTTCTTAGAAGGCAGCCTTTTAATTATGTTGTTTATAGTTTTTATCTTGAAAAGGTTTAATTTGTTGGGGTATCTGCTTTTATCCTTTCTCTTTCTCTCTGGCACAAGTCCCTCGTCGGCCTGGTGTACTGGCCACTGAAGACTGTTTTCAATATTTGTCATTCCCAAGAAGATCAGACAAGGGTGGCCTTAATGCTATAGGAAATGTTATTATGTAGCACTGGCATCTTTTTCTCTCCCTCACTTTTCACTTGGTTACACTCCTCTCTCTCTGCGGGTGACTAAGCAATGTGGAGAGATATGTAGGTCTGCTGATCGAGGGGACGTTAGGAGAGATAGTCACTCGATGAAAAATGTGTATGTTGTAAGGCATTGTAATATGATCTGCAATAGTCTGAGTGGTTTACCCGCAACAAGACTGACGTAAAAATGCAATGTATATTTGGAAACACTGCTCTTATTTAATTTCTGTTTTCTGACGCTCTGTTATGTTATGTACCATGAGCAAAGGGGGACATTTTTTGAAAAGACCAATAAAGATATTTAAACAAAAAAAATAGAGCCGTTTATTAAAACACTAAATCAGAACCCTCATATTACCCCATTCATAAATGGGAACCATTAACTTAAGGCAATCGCATACACGGATGATATTGCACTATTCACTTCTGACCCCGCTAAAGCATTGCATGTTATTCATTAAAAAGCAAACATTTTTGGCCGAATTTCAGGATAAAAATTAAATCCGCATAAAACACAAGTTCTTCATAATTTAAATCCGACTATATCTATAACTGGCGGATGCACAGTAGTAACATACTTGGGGATTCGGATCTCTACTAGAGTTGAGAATGTATGGAGACTTAACTATGAAACACTACCCCAAACTGTTATTCAAAAACTAATTGAATAATCTTCCTATAAATATTATCGGTAGATCGAACATAATTAAGATGACAATCTTGCCTAAATTTCTGTATTTGTTTCGAGCTATTCCTCTTGGGGTCCCGAATTATTTTTTTCAGAAACTAGAGGGAGCTATTAGCAGCTTCATTTGGGGCTATAAACAGGTACGCCGTGCTACTCGCTATTTAAAATTTCCTTATAATTTAGGAGGCCTACAACTCCCTGATTTTAAGCTTTATTATTGGGCAGCATTTACGAGTCGATTACAAAGCTTATTAACTGGTAAAACGCCGCACTATGGTATCGTATTGGCACTTGGCACGGATAGCCAAATGTTTCTCTATAGGATTAATGATCCTAATTATTACAAGAGAGTCCGTTTCAAGACTATTAGAGATATGGTTCGCATATGGCATGAAATACTTGAATACTCTTGACTTCCACACGCACAGGAGATATTAAATCATATACTTAATCTCTCCCTTAAAGCTAGAATAGGCTCTGTATACACTCAGTTCTGTCATTTAAGAAGCACTGACAGTGGACACTTAGCTGACAAATGGAGCCAAATACTTAGTATAAATGTTGACGCAGCGGAGATAATTGCAGCACTGGACACTTTAATTAATTCTATTCATTCGATTAATTTGAAACTGCAACAATTTCGAACACTTTGTCAGCTATATTACACTCCTGAGAGAATCAGCAAGTGGCAGCAGCAATCACAGGGATCAGGTGGGTTTGGGGGAGATAGAACACACTGTTCTAAGTGCGGTCAACGGGCAGCAGACATCTTACATATAGTCTATACTTGTCCAACACTGTCTGAGTATTGGGGGAATATTATAAGAAATATTGGACAATGTCTGGGACTCAACCTAGATACTTATGAAAGGGAACAAGCACTAGCTAAAACAAGAACTATAAGGTCAATGCAAAAATTTTCTGGTATATGGAAATACTTTGAATAAAATAGAGGGCTCTCTGCATGCAGATATGTGCGCATATTCAATTGTTTTGCTATTATGTTTTGTAGCTATTATGCATTGGTAAACGTTATTTGATAACATTAGTACTTATAAAAATTGCTTTTTCTTCATAATTATTTTACTTTATTCTCCTTTCTATTGGGCTTATATTTTCTCTGTATGTACCCTCTGTTGAGAAAAAAAGGAAAAAAACAGAAAAAGGATCTCTAGGCCTTGCTGGGCCCCTGCAGGAAGGGTCCAGAGTGGCTCTTATCTTCAGGGATTCAGGACACACCATGGCCACACCTTGAGAGAGCTCTGGTCATTGCCCTTCTCTGTGCATCGCAGGGCCCAGCCTCAGTTCCTATATTTCCATGACAGCCTCCTGGCCAACTCACCAGGACTTATCTGGGGGGCGTCCACTTCACTGGGTCTGCCTTACTTGAGGCCACGCAACTGCCCCTAAAGTGCCCCCCAACCAGTCACAACCCCAGGGGACCAGCTGACCAGCCCACTGCAGCCCGGCCCAAGCAGGAGGAAAGCTGCCCCAGGCAGGAAGCCGCTACAACTCACACAGGCACAAGAAGCCCTAACTCACTGTTTGCGCCACAGTGCCAGTGGGGTCCATTCCTCTACAGCAAGCTGCTCAACCGCAGATGTAGGGGGCCAGCCCCAAATCTCTGTCATAGGCCCAGAACGTCACCAGTCCTCCTTGACACTTCCCCGGTAATTGTGATCTTTCTATGGCTGTGGCATCCGGCCCTGGGTGTATAACTGAGGGTCTGTGTCATCCTTGCGGTCTCCAAATGCCTGTGGCCCCACCCTGAGGTATGCAGGTCCCTCTCATCTAACTTCCCAAAGTGGCTGCTGGCTCCGATCAGGAGTAGGAAAATGTCTGCAGGGCCTGGTGCCAGAGCTACGGACTCATGTGTCTGACTCCGATAGCATCAGGTCATGGCCCCCGCAAGTAATATTTTTGCTTCACAGAGGCAGATCTACTGCATAGTGCAGTGTACTAAATGAGATATGTTTGTTTGACTATAAGTGGCCTCTCAACACAACAATGATTAATAAATCCAATAGGTCTCACCTGATTAAACTATTGGCTTTGCCAAAGAGGAAGGGGTGAGCAGGAAAGCAGGAGATTGGGAGGAAGCAACTGGGAGTGGCAGTGGGATAGAAAGCAGCAGAAGTGCCCCACTGCTAGGGAGCAACATGGCCTTCCTAGATTGAGGAATAGCCCAGACACGTCTAGGTCTAGAAAAACAAATGCATGGACTAAGGAACAAGCAAATAAGAATGACAATGAAGCTAACCAACGGGAAGCCATGGGCAAGCTCTTAGTCCGCTGTAGGTTTTTGGTGTGGCCCACAAGAGGCTTTCACCTACAGGCAGCTACAAATGATCTTGTAGGCGACACCTAGAAATCAGCGCACCATGGAATGGATCTGATTATACTTCAAAAGAAACGTGAAAGAATATTAGTTTTTCCTGAACCCTACTATTGAGTGCTGCTCAAAAAAACCTTTTTCTAAACTGCAAAAACGTGTTTTTTTTTTTTAAATTGCTTTGAATGTCAACATTTTTAGATGAACTTTTTAAAATCTGTTAATATTTCCTAACAAAAATACGAATAAAGCTTAGGTACTGATTTTCCTCACATGTGCGAATAGCACACACATTCTATTAAGTAATAATTCAAGCCTTGTTTCCTGGTCTGCAGCGGTCTTTGCTGCAGATGCCTTATGTTCTGTGTTCTCAGTTGACAGGTACAGAGTGTGTCTAATGCGCCGCCTCTGACCACGTGCTTGATGTCTAATAGTCCGTGAACCGGTTTCTGAGAATTACAACTATAAACGGCTACAAACTGAATAATAACACTTCACGCGTTGACATACAAATATTCATGTCCATCTCCCTGGAAATAAACCTGTCATTCATTTAGTTAAAAATATATTTCAGGGGCTCACTAGGAAAACATTCTGTCACGACCCTGTCGCTCGTCTATATCTGCACCCAATATGTGAGCGGTTTTGGAATAGCCGGTGGTCTGACCTTTTTCTCCTGCGAAGTAAACTACAAACGTCTGTGAGTGGCGCGTGTGATTTTCTGGTTACCAGTGGGTGATGAGTCATTGCTCTGGGTGCGTCATTGCTGCTAGCAAGCTAGGTATGCCATCCTCTGGCTTCATCTTCGTGACTTCCGTTCAAATGGTCTTCAGATGGTAGGAAGTGCATCTCCTTGCAACGGGGTCGGCTATAGTAATGGAAGTGGAGTGAGAAAAGAAGATGCAGCTATCCCCTAAGTGCTCCTTGCAGACTTTAGAAAACGAGTAGTTAATGGATGAACAATGTTATCTAAAGGGACATGGCCGGGCTGGACTGCTCCAAAGGGGAGCAGGGTCAAGACTGTTTTGCATATAGCTGTGTCGGAACTAGAAAGGTACGGTGAGCAAAAGTAGGATGGATTTAAGGCCAGATTTCTGTACTGGGGTGAATGGGTCAATTGCTCAGCATTCCATCAATCAATTGTTATTTTTTCATGTGGCACCCTGAGTGGGACGCGTATGCCCAGATGTGGGCCCGGTACTCGCCATGCCACTGAAGTCAAGCTAGCCTGGCTGATGAGGGGTGATACCCTAAAACCGCTTCCAGAATGCTTGTTTCCGGTCCAGGGAGCAGTAGCGGCTGCTCCTGGGAGGAAGCAGTGGGGTGGGAAATGGGGGTTAAACAGACAGAAAAAAAAGAACACTTACTTGCCGGCTGGCTGGCTGGCCGACCGCCTCTGTTCTCTCCGTCCTCTTCGTGACTTCCTGGCTTATATGTGAGCAGGGTCCAGGAAATAAAATCTATGCCGTCTAGCACAACCCACATGAACCAAGGAAGACTATTCTCACCTGGCTGGGAAGAAAGCTTTTGGTTCATGGCAGAAACCCTAAAGTGTTTTTATTGCCTTCGCTGGAAAGAAAAGGACATTCACCAAGGTTTGCTTTCGTTTTCACTAGGATTAGGGCCAGTGCGAGTCAGGGCAGCTGATGTTCTCTCACTGGGCCGCTTCCTTCATGGGAACCAACTCCGCAGCTTCCTTGGCATCGCATCTCTCCTGGTTACTTCCATGCCTCCTGCCCACTGAGTTCCTAAGATCCTGGGTGTCACTGTAAGGAGCTGGTGCACCCACCTCACTTTGTTACTTTCACTGTGGAGGTTGTGTTGGTAAGATTTGTTGCTTAAATACTGGCCTACAGGCTACATTCTTTTCAGATCAAGGTGCAGTGAGCCCTATAACTATGCCAATCTGCTGCAGTAGGCCTAGAAAGTATCACAGTGACTCCGGGGAGACTTGGGGTGGGATTGGTGTGCCATTTAAATATATCCGGGAAATCGGGTTGTAGGAGTGCTGGTGGGGACTCAAAATGAGAAGGCTTGACTAGGGCCTTAAAAGCAAAGCAAGCGAAAAAGAGCTACAGAAGAGAGTGAGCGACAGAGGGTAGGGGCTGTGTGAAATAGAGAGAGAGAGGGAGGGCGAAAAAGAAAGTGAGCCATAGAGAAAAGGGTACCAAAGAAGAGAAAGAAAGTGAAAGGCTGGGGAGGAGAGAGAGGGGGTTGAGACAGAGGCAGGTAAGGAAGAAAACAGACAATGCGAGAAAAGCGAAGGAGATAGAGAGGAAGAGTGAAAGTGAGAGTAAGAAAGAGACAGAAGAAAAAGAGCAAAAAGAAGAGACAATCTGAAACAAATAGAGAAGCTAAGACAAAGAAAGGCAGATTACAGAGAAAGGCCGCGTGTGCACCGGAGAGAGAGAAAAAAGAGGGAGACTGCAGGCCAAGCAAAGAGGTGGCCCTGGTCTTTACGTCTGATCACCAATTGGCTGACGCCCCACTGCAAGAATCCACCGCCATCGTGCATCAGAAGAATGAATGGACATCTGTACCAAAGTATCCATCAACCTCCAATTTGTTTAGTGTTTGGCGCGTCAATCTTTCTACAGCCGCGCTCTATAAATGCGAGATGTTACCATTACTTAAACCAATAGTAATCATTTTATCAGCTTCAGAATCATGAGTAGGTCCTTTCTTGGAACCAAACCCGTAAAAGGAAGCTGGCAGACACATTTCTGAATGGATTAACCAACATTGCTTTATAAAGCCACTTCAGTGAGTCCAAAAGGATCGCCAGCCAGGTCATCTCTCCTCCTGCAATGTCTTTTATTGTGGTGTGAGGTCAGATGCAATTTGAGTTGTACCTCACCCTGTTTACTTTTCTTTCTTTCTTTCTTTCTTTCTTTCTTTCTTTCTTTCTTTCTTTCTTTCTTTCTTTCTTTCTTTCTTTCTTTCTTTCTTTTTTCTCCCAGACATCCTGGGGCTGTCTCTCATGTGTGATGAACTCCAGTAAACCACACAGCATGGTCCACAATAGCTTCAGGAGGAATTTACTCATATCCCTTACAGGGATAAAGACCATTCTTTTTACTTGTTTGTTTTCTCTGCAGAAACATGTATGGCTGCAGTACTCAGGAAGGCCTCCATAGTTGGGATTTAACGCTGAGAAGATTAATGTGCAAAGACATGTTGCTGGATCTCCCGCTTCCGCTCTGTGATGCACTTATGGGAAAAATGTACCATGTAGGTGAATGTTGTTCTTTAGTCTTTAAAAAAACGAGTTCAATTGCCCTCAACGAAGTCTCTGCGAGTACTACTAATTATATTTATATTTTAAAATGTTCTTATTGAGTTGGGAGTGTGGCAACCTGCCATGGGCTAGCTTCCAGCTTTTCTAGGCTTTAGTTTGAACACATCCATTGGATAATTAGGATTTAGCCCTTTGGTGAACTAGCCCCATATAGGCATAGAACAAAAATGCCTTTGTTTTTTAGAAACAATGCCATTGCTGTATGCTCTATACCACCACTGCCAAATGCAAATTGGTACAGTTCTGCAACATTTAGAGAATGCTGTTTCCAAGAAACAATGGTGTCTAGTTTGTGCTCCCACAGGTTTTAACTCGGTGGAGCTTGCCACATTGCATCTATTTTGAAATAGGAACCTGATGGTCCGAAAGCAGGCCGGCATGATAACAAAAAAAGAGTGCAGAATTGTTTTTGATCTCATTTTATGAGACCACAGATGAGCACAGTGTTCACTGAACTCACGCATTATTACAAAACAGACTGATACAAACATATACACATTGATATGAATGTATATTTGCTTAAACATATAGATGTTTCTGTACAGCTACAAGAATGTATAAACACATATATATTATACTGGCTTGATAATGACTGCATAGTAAAGGGTATGTGCTCTCCAAACATTCCAAAACCCATATATTGATCACAGATTTTGCCATCTAAGACCAGCAAATGCTACTGCAACACTAACGAATAGGCATGGGCGAAATTTCAATTACACTGGTGTAATTCACATCATTTTGGAAATTTCGTGTAGCGTTTGTTTTACGAAAATCCTGAAATTACACCACTATGCCACTTCACATAAGTCCAGGTCATTCGCGGGAAAAACGTTACAGCCAACACAAAGGAATAACAGAACAGTGCTTTTGGTATCTTGCGCTATTTATTCGATGTGAAATGCGTTCTCACGTCAGAAATTGACTAAACAATGCATTTTGTCTTAAAATATAGTGTTAACTGATCGATTCACATAACATAACATAACACGTGTATTTGTAAAGCGCACGTTCACCACTACGGGTATCTTGGCGCTGGATAACAGATGTTTATTGTTACCCAACTCAATGGTACTCATTTTATCGACCTCAGATGGATGAAAGGCTGAGTGGACCCACCGGGATTTGAACCTGTGACCATGCGGTCGAACACAGGCTCCTGCAGCAGACGCATTAGTCCACTGAGCCACCAGACCCGGCTACATGTAATTAGTAATCACGTATAATTTCACGAGATTTCACAGAAATTTCTCATAATTACGTGAAAGCAAATCACACAAATTTAGTGCACTACTAATAAAAAGACTGCTTTGCAATATGACAGCTTATCACCAAGATAAAGAGTAGTGCTTAATTTGAGCCGGTGGCTGCTGGTGGTGCCTTCCACATCCATTTTTCCACATCAGATATTTACCGAGAGCATGAGGAAAAAATGCACAAATCGCAAAGACATAAGAAGAGAAAGACAGAAAAACCATCACAAAGGGAGAAAGCATGAGCCTTCACGAGTAAGTTAAAGTGGCAGGAAGAGACTCGTAGTGCCTTAAAAAGGCATGAGGTGAATTGAGACTACCAGCCCAGGTATTAGGCACGCTGCTGTTTAATTTCACCCTCCGCGGGCTTCGGAGCAGAGCTTTGGGCACCAGCACTCATTCATTTACAACTGAATCACTCTGTGCAGAAATAAGTGTTCACACTTTAGTTTAGGTTTGTACTGGAAGCAAATCCTTCCAGTACAATTTCCTATGCCTGGGTAATCTCTGAAACGTTGCACTAATTTTTAACATTTGCTTCAAAAAGGCCACATTTTTTTTTCCAAAGCCCAGTTTGCCTCTTTTAGTAGATAAGGCTTCGTGTAATAAGCTATGAAGGTTTGCACTGATTTGAGCCAGTTATTCCCCAGTGTCTTGGGACAAAGTACTGCAAAGCAGCACAAAGTGCTAGTTGTCTGAGAAAGGGGCACATTTACATCGCAAAAGAACTTTTGCCTTCAATACCATTGCAAGCCTTCCAATGCTTAGCGCCACTTGACGCTGCGCCAATTCTTCAATAAAACTGGGCCATAGAATTATGATCAATGAATAATTGAGAGGTTTTTCATGGAGGGTCTCTAAGTGACATCAAATACACAATGGGATAGAAGCCTGACCCGTCTGTGATGTCACTTAGAACCCCTAGGTGAAAAGTATCAGTTTTTCACGTTTTACCCATGTATTATTTTATGATATGTATGGCGCCCAAATCATCTTCCACAGCTTTCAACATTTATGCACTGGCAGAGGAGTAATGGGGAAAGCCAAACATAACATGGCCACCCAACACCCTACAGAAGATAAAACAAAAAAATACCTGGCCTCCTTCCACCCACTACCTTCTACATTTACCACCCACCACCCAAATTGAAAAAAAAATACCTAACCCCCTGTCACCCACCATCAACACCCTCTACATTTGCTTTCCTCGAACTCAAAAATGCAAACGCAAAATCTGGCCTCCTACCAGCTACGCACCACCTTCTGTGTCATCCCTCCCTGTCCAGAGGCATGCTGCTAGTGGCTCTTTAACAGCCGCTGGCCAGTGCGGCATGTACGCCCTGTGAGAGTGTGTCTGTCTGTTGAGACTGGTGATTGGTGCAGCACCCTGCCTATGTTCTCCTGTCTTTCCCAGTTAGCTCTGTGAAGATCTGGGAGTGCCAGTGGAAGGAGAGTGAGACCACTATCTGCTATCCACAACCTTTCTCAGGTCTCAAAAGACTTACGTGAGGTGCAGAAAAGAGAGGGAAAGCAAGCACCTCCATGGCATCTCAATGGTGCAAAACAACTTTTGTTTTTCACTGCTGTTTTATAGAAGCAGTGAATAACCAGATTTCCATCCAGTTATTCACGCAAATGCTTTTCAGTGGAAACGATACATAAAAAAATGGTTATGAGGAGACATCAATACATTGACAGTTAGAAAAATACTATGGATCACATGTACATGTTTTTTCATGCAGCGATTCAGTATTAGGAAAGGGCGTGTTAAGGGCATCACTTCCTAATAGCAACTCGCAGTAGTATGTATGAATGTTTTGAGACGAAAATGCGGTTGCAAAACATTTGCATTTTACCACCAACTTGAAGTTGGTGGTAACTATTTCTCAAACGGAAAGGGGTTCCTTTGTGAATGTATGCAAAAATGTTTTTTAAGAGATCTTAAAAGATGAAAGAAAACTTTTCATTTTTGTTTTCTGAAACACATCCCGTTTTACTTAAAGCAAAATAAGGTGCATTAAAAATATAAAAATATTACTTACATGGTGGTGTGCTGTCCCCAGCATGCCACCATCCCTGTGTTTTTAGCGATTCCTAATGGGTAGCAAATTGCGACCTACCTCAATTCTAACCCCATTAGGAATTGCTAAATTTGCGATTACCTAATAGCACGCTATTAGGTAATCGCAAAATTAAACCTACGTACATGTGGCCCTATATAACAATGGTATCTAGTAAGTTAAACTATTTATAATTTTGTTGAAGTGTTCATCTGTTATTGGTTCCACTCTCAAAAGAAGGAATTTTGAACTCACATTTCATAGCATGGGGTGGACCTGTTGTGGAAATGTTGAACTGTGTGTGTGTAAATTGCCCAAATGTTTACTCAGTTAGGAGCTCATTATGATACAGTCGAACGAGCATCCAACCGACATCGCAGTGGGAGTGAAATGCCCCCAAAGTCCCTTTCCATCTGCTATTTCATGGTGGTTGTACTGCCATGAAAAGGCTAGGGAAACAGGCGTTGTAATCCCTGTGGTGGTGCCTGAGCAGACATCACCCCTATTGTAGGAATTACGTTCCCACCGCTGCCCCGGCGGTCTCCTTGAGGCTGTCAAATAGCAGCAACCGGTCCCTGCGCCCAATGCCTATGATTGCCAGATCAGAATCCGGTGGAAGGACCGCTTCCTCAGATGTCGGTGGGCCCTTCACTGACGGACTGTTGGTGGTGGGCCCACCGACATCGGAATAAGGCCCTTAATATGTGTTGGGTTTGTGGCATATTTTAAATTCCTTAGAGACTGCTGAATTGAGTGGATTTCTCAACATTTCTGGAACTAGTCTGGATTTGTGATATATTGCATAAGGTACTGAGAAGGTTTCCTTTTGTATATATTTTTCTAATCGGCACATGAGCAATCCTCCGAAAACTGACTATCTATATATTAGTTTTGTCTTCGGTTAATACTATCCACCTCAAAGCATATTATTCAAAATATGACTTTGATTGCTATTTTACACTCTCAAATTATCTGTAAACCCATACCACATAAAATGATTTTTTTCTCGAAAAAGTTTGGATTATTTTTCTCATTTTGAAATACTTGGTTTGTGAAAGTAAATTTCACATGTGAACTAATGCTGGCAGTTTAGATCTACCTAACCTGTCATGTTTTATATGCTGTTATATATTAAGGGATTTGTAGACAACAAAACAGCTACCCTGAAATGGTGTCCTGGTGCTAGATTTGGATTACCACGCAAGGAGACCGGTTAAACAGAGTGACTAAGCATTCATGTTTTGTGACGTTTTGTTAGAGTGGGGCAATCTGGAAATAAACCAGAGGGCTAAGGGCATGCAAACTTTTCTGGGCTCAAGATTGGTAAAAGAACAGCACTGGAAATTGTTACCTAGATTTTTGAGTGGCATGTCACAGCCTACGGGTAGGAGTGTGAAAAGCAACTTTTTTATTCAGCAATGGGGTCTCATGTTGTGTAGAGTCTTATGGGCAAAACAAAGTGTTTTGAACAGAGCTCTTTTTTTACATGGGGAGCAAGTATAGGTCTGAGCGTTAGAAATGGCAGAGCAAGTTGGGAGATTAAATGTCAGCCAAGGAGTGAAATTCTCGATAACCTGGAGTATGTGCATTAAACAAGTTGACAAACACGAGTAGAGGGTGTTCCCATAGTATAAGTGAGAGGTGACAAGTGCCTTAATAACTTTTATTAGGTTTTCGATTGGAAACTAAGGGAAAACCTTCCTTAGTATTTTCAAAGTAGCAAAGCAAGATATAGAGAGCTGGTTAATCTGTGGAGGTTTAGAGAGATTCTGATCTATGATTATGTCAAGATTTCCTTCTGATGTAGTTCGTGTGGGTTACCCACCTAAATCGGATGACCACCAAGAGGATGGGCACCAACTTGTTGAACATGATTTGTTCGGCATTGCTGCTATAATGTTTTAGGCAGTTATCCTGCATCCAATTGGTGATTGATCCCATGAAGTAATAGATCTTGGATTGAATCCCCAGCAATGTTGCTTGAGATGGACAAAATATTTTGTGTGTCTTCAGTTAAAGAAATACTGTTCAGATGCCCCTTACAAATTTAACTTATGAAGACATGTAGGAATTAAAGAGTGTCAGATTCAAGGGCAAGGTCTAGAGAACACCACAGTCCAGCAGGTCAGATGAAGATAGATAAGGAGAGGGAAAGGCAGCTTAGGAACTACCAGAAAGAAAGGAGCAGAATCAACTGAGCCCCCGAAAGAAATAGCAATCTCATGCATACAGTTGTTGC
Source organism: Triturus cristatus (assembly GCF_964204655.1). Lineage (NCBI taxonomy): Eukaryota > Metazoa > Chordata > Amphibia > Caudata > Salamandridae > Triturus > Triturus cristatus. Next base: position 433,207,671 of record NC_140581.1, on the reverse strand, counting down.
CGCAAATTTGTTCTTCTAAAACTGTTGAAATGAAATTAATTTTCTTAATGCCGATTCTCAAGATCTGGGGCCTTGTATGAGTCCCAAAGGATGATGAAACAGAATAGAGATAAACCAAGTCGAAATCAAACTTACACCATACAAAGTTCAAAGTCAAGCCATGAAGGTTTTTATAAAATTCAAAATCATTACAGAAGGAAAAAATAGTTCGTCGGTTCACATCAAAATATCAATAAATTCTAAAAATGCAAAATGTAGTAAATCAAAATATATGATTTACTACATCATGCTTTGGATCTTAATAATGAGTTGAGTTACTAAAGAAAATTATGATTTTAAATGCACTGAATGTCTTTTGCTGACTAGCTTAGTGGAATGAACTTCAACATTTTCCCTTCAAATGTTACTTTAACTGCTCTTGCCTATTGTAACAATTCAACTATCAATGAAACCCTATTCACCCTTGTGTGTGAATTGGTGGGGACCAATTCTTGGTCTTTACCCATTAAGGAGCAACAAGATAATTTTCCTTTTGTAACTAACTTGTGAGGATGGCAAAGAGTGTTGTTTCTCATGACTAGCTTGGGAAGCAATTCTGGAGTAGCAAAATGCACCTGATGGAAGATGACCGCACAATGAACAGACTACTATGGCTTGACTGCTGATGCCATAACTGCATCATCTATAGTATAAAGAGGTTCACCTCAGAGGAGGATGAGGGAGCAGCTTTAGACTTCTTAAGCTTTTGCTCAGAGCTTTTCTTTTTTTTGGGCTTCTTCTACTGCAGTTGCTAATGAATTTGCTCGATTTCTTTTGAAGACTACCTGATTACATATCCATGTTCCTCAATCTCTTTTCCAGTAAACTTGCTTGTTGAACTCTTTTAGACTGTCAGGTGAAAAACCAGATCTGATCTTGCATGATATTGTTCAGATTTCCCCTTTGCCCATTCCCGTGGACATTTTCTTAGTGAACTTTGACATGACCACCTGTCCCTTTTACTGGATGAGTCTTTCTTGGAACCCTCCACCTTTCTTCATTGGCATCCTCTTTGAAATACTTTGATTAAATGTGTGGTTTTATACTACGTGTTATTGGCATTATAACTGAGCTATTTGAAATGTTACTTGTATGCATGGATTTTGGATCTTTAATACAATAACCGAAATGTATAAATTGCCTGAGTCTGTTATTGTGTCCTGATGTTCTTTCTTTAAACTGTGCTACCTGATTTGATTCTAAATGTGTAACAGAGATATTCATAGATTATTTCCATAGCCCAAAGTTCTGCTTCTTTTTTTATGTGTTGTGACTGTAGAACTTTTAGTTTGCATTGTTCTGGTTAGACTAAACTTCTTCAGGAGGTTGGCCCTTCCAATTACAATAATTTATTTCTATAGCATGGTTCTGAGGGTAGTGTGTTTGAACCTCATTTCAAACTTGCGAGTTGGCCATCAATTAATGGCCCTTATTGGGTGCCTAATAATTTGGACATTTTGAAGTCTCACCCCTCACTACAACGATAAAAGTTTTATCAGATGAGCAATGCCTCTGGGGGTATAGTGTCAATCTGTGTTAAGTAAAATGTTTGAAAAGTAGTCATATGGGCCCAGTGCAGCGGTTGTGACGCTTCAGCTGGATCAGGGACTGTCTCTAGTCTAGGTAAATTAGCAGCAACCAGATGCAGTTTTAGGACAAGGTAAAACAAAGCATCAGACAAGTCTAAGTATTGAGTCAAAAAGAAGGCCACCAGGGAGTCAGCCTCAACAAGCATTTACAATGCAATGGTCTCGGCAATATTATAGGTAGAGTTATTGGTATTGCTCATTATTTTTTTTATCATTTTTGTATCCCTAAATAAATGGCATTGTCATTTCTATTGGCATTTGCTTTTTTTTGCATATGTGATACCTATTGCATTAGCAGAGAGAGAGTGAGGTAGTGAGATAGAGAGAGAGAGTGAGGTATTGAAATAGAGAGTGAGGTAGTGAGAGAGAGTGAGTTAGATAGAGAGTGAGGTAGTGTAATGTGGGGCATACCCTTACTTTTCACAGTGTAAGCAGGAACAGTGCCTCAAGTCTCACATTGTACGGGTGAACACAACCTCGGAGGATGCCATAGACAACCCAAGGCCTGAAGTTCTGATCTCACACCGTGTAACGTCACCCAGACAGAGCAGATACCTCCACCGGTGCAACGAGCAGCACCCCCGCGTTACAAAGCATAATCAGGGAACAGAGCCGTGACCCCACCCACAAGCCGAAACTAAAGAATTAAAAACACACACACACCATGAAAAGAACACCCAACCTGAAAAGGAGGGGCAGATTCCCACACTTCCAAACAGTTCTCTAACGCCGTTTTAGTCTGGGAGCAGCCTGCAACTATAGAAGTTCAATGGAGGTTTTTTGATCGACCTTGCAAAGATGAACGTCCGTGACACCCCTATCAGGACTGACACCTATAACCGGCACGTTACAGAAATAAACCAGCAGCTAGCACTCAACCCGCTGAGTTATCTAATCATTTAAAGTGATACAGCGCCATTGTGCGCGAAGCCCGGTCTCCAAGGAAGTTCACAGTACTGTGCTTGCCTTACCTTCCTCCAGAGCGTTGCCCAGCTGTAGGTTCCCGTTGCAATCTTCGTCGATCGCCCCCTGCGCTGCGTGCTCCAGCACTCCATGGCCCCCTTACACTCCGGCCCACCCCTTGTTCAGCTCGGAGTCAATGAGGGACGTGCACGTCCAACAGGACGGAAATGAAGGCGGTGCCACGGGGGCAAGTGGCAGATGCACCGGCGGACAGCAACATACCCCCACAGACTGGCACACGGTAGCATAAGGCGAGAAAAACAAGAGGCACAGACCGTCTGCCAACCACTCTTACCGCTACCGACCCACTGAAACTACTTTTGCACGTATCGGACCACCACCAGGAACTCTAACCTTCGCAGCACGACTGCCCCACCCACACTAGCAGGACACTACCAGTACAACTATCCCCACCACAAACATACACCCCGACTAAACTCCGTGCTAGCGCACTAAACACCGCTGCCTCACAGCCATCCAGCTCCCGACTCTTGTCTGCCTCAGCTCTGGTTATCTGCACCTGGGAGGGCAGGTCCAACTCCAGGAAAAGGGTGGAGACAGCAACACGTGCATCGCTGGTGAGGAAATAGAAACAGGAATGGGGAGGCTAGGAGCAACAGAGAACGGCAAAATGACACATAATCGTGCTAGACAGAATGGGGACGCTTCTAGGGGAGACGCGTGCAGCTGTGATTTTCCAGGTCCCCCTTCCCCGCCCCCTGTCTCCAATAATGGTACGTTTCTGACAGTTTAGCGGAGGTATTTCTGCTGAATTTATTGCAAATCTGAACGTAGGTTTCTGTGTATTCATTTTATTAGGTGATTTCTGTTGGAAAAGGCATGCCGGCCATCATAATTTATGTTGAAAGTTTAGGTGGTACATTAATAGGAACACACATTACCCAAGGTCCGGGCCATTCTATGTCGAAAGAGCATCGCTTGTACAGTAATGGATTTTTATTTGATAAATGAATGCATCCTGGGTGTTGTAGTCTTGGCTTGCTTCAAATGAACATATTAGTTAACACATTTGGAGGAGAGCCCGTGACTGCCGCCGCCTTTCTCCGAGGCGAAGCAGAAATGCCTCGGAGAAACGCAGCGGCGGTTTCAGATTCGGGGGCGTGTTTCTTTTTCTCTCCTCTTGCCATTGGCTGGAGGAGAGAAAAACACGCCTAAAAAGGGCGTGGCTAAAAAGTAGAAAGAACAGCAAGGAACACGCCCCCGAATCTGGAAAAGACGGTAACTATTTGGAGGGACGGCTCTCTCCTCCAATGGCTGGCCTCCGTTTAGGAAGCCAGCCAATGGAGGAGATGCTAAAAGAGAGGCGGGCTAAATAGCCACTCTGGAAAACATTAAATCTCCGACTTCCGGTTCTGCCTTCGGCAGACCGGTAGTCCTCGACCTAAAAAGGAGCCAGGCAAAGTTAAAAAAATGTCAAAGTATTGCATCAAAAAGCACACCAACATGGAGACTGATCTAAGTAGAGGGAAAAGATTCAAAATGTGTCTTAGTATTGTTAGCGCCCCAAATGTGGGAGGGTAATTTGATGACCAGTGCAGACCCAAGCACTTACAACAAAGTCACCTATTTTTGGCATTCTTTCGTCTTCAAAGAAATGGATCTTGGCTGCCATTGTAGAATGGAACTGTAACAAATTTCAATTATAATCATCAACTTTCAGGAACGTAATGCTCAGTCAATGATGAGAGGTTTTGAATAGTTTTAAAAGCTTTATTTCTAACTAAGGGATACGCATTGTTTTGCTGTTTTTTATTCAAATTAGTCAATTAGCAGAAATATCAAGAAAAGGTTTCATTAGAGTCAGCGTGTTCCATAAAGGAAATAGCCCCTATCTTGGTCTAAGATCCTAACCTAAATAAGAACCCATAAAGAGTTCCCTTGGAAAAGACCAAGATTCTGGAGCATTAAGTTAGCTAAAAACAAACTCCCCATAAACTCAGCCGAGTTCCCTAATAAGTTGAAGCAGAAACTGTTCAAGAGATCAGAATAATAGTAAATCACTGTTAGCAGTAGCACACAGAATCTGAGCAAGAATAAGGATAAGGATACAAATAATGCACAAAGCATCAAGGGTAAGGTGACAAGGGAAGGGAAAAATGGCATTAAAGTCTCCAAAGCATTAATCCCCTCTAACTACGTATATATGTTACTACGTATATATGAAAACATAAAATATTTGCAACCTTCAGCATGGTTCATCCAATGGAAACGGGTCTTCCGATGGTCTGTCATCTTGCCTTCCATTTCCCACAGGAAACATTCACGCCGGTAAGCACTTCTCAAAATGTTTCTAATATGTTTTGTATTAGATACATGAGGGAAGGTTCCAATGAGAACTGTTGTAGGCCTATTCTGTTAGCTGTTGTCAGGATCCCATTGTTTAGACAAAGGGATAGTTTACAGCAATAAAACATTTCTGTCAGTAAGTCTTGATGAGAACATCTGAACCAATATCTTCAAAACATTCAACATTACTAATGCTCTATTCACTTTAAAATACAGCAGAATACATTGTTTAGTAAAATAAGGGAAATCATATGAAGTGAGGAAGCAAAAGAAATACATTTCTCATAGAACAGCACATTTTAAAGTGATGAAAGATTGTACAGCGATAGGATTAGGTCAGCAGTTTCTGAAAGGCATTATATTTTGAATGTCAAGCAGAAGTCAATAAAATATTTTTCATGCCTAGTCGTAGTAGCACATTAGGTATGAGAGCCTACTACTTATATAAGCTGCACTTTTTAAAATCTTTAACATGTTCCAGAAAGCATCTTCTCCTATGATTAAAGCTACATTATTCATTTTGCATATTTTAAAGAATCATTTTCTATGATTTCCGTTTTTGTTTTTACAGATACGATAAAATTAAATGCAATTTTTAAAGTCAGGCACATTTTCTTCATTGTTAACTGTTAAGTGACCCGGCAACATTGCTCATGCGTTATTGCTTAGCGTATTTGTGACAGGGCTGTCATGTAAAAATGGTATTTCTTCCTCAGCGTAGTGCATTGGACTGAGTCCTTGCACTGATGGGTTAGACAACCCATCCCTGCAGATCTGGAAAAATCCCAAATTCATACTGTTATCTCATTGTTGGGGGTGGAGGTTACTTAATTTGAGGTCTATGAATCGTAAAGATAAAATTATATAAACCATGTATACATGCTAATAAGTAAAAGCGAAATTTATATGGGACATAATAAAACTTTATATTTGTAAGAGCATATGTATTTATGATAAACAAATACTAGATGCAAGCATAAATGCATATAAAACATGATAATAAAATATATATTGTGCATAATAAAAGCTGTGTTTTGATAAGCAAATCAGTCATTATATTGTGTTTATAACTAATGCAGTGGGGAACAAAAGATAAAAAACAGAACGGGACAAAAACTGTCCAAAAGTAGTTTCCTTAATCTGGTTCCAGAAAAGCAAAAACAGTCTCTTTTCTCTGGGTTGGAGATAGATCAGGTATTCTATTATTTTTTCCCAATCATTGATGAGGTCATTTCGTTTCCATAACTAACAGCACTGAATTGTGCACCACACATCATAGAGTCAATGCGATCGCAGGGAATAACGTTTGACAAGAATCTGAAAATGCAGGAGCATATCAGCTCTGCCTCTAAAGGAGCTAACTTCCACCTAAACATCTTAAGAAAAATAAGACCCTTACTACCCCCGGATGACCTCAAGTCAGCTGTTCAAGCTCTAGTGATTACCAGGTTGGACTATGGGAGTGCAACACTTTTCAGCCTAACCAGAACTAAGCTGCGCCACTTAGGTCCTTGCTTAACTCTGCTGCTCAGCTTATTATTCTAAAAGAAACAATCACATATCTCCTGCCATGAAATCTCTAAACTCGTTTACATATGAGGCAAGGATTCATTTGAAAATTACCTGCATGACCCATAAAGGCCTCCACTTCAAAACTCCGAGATACCATGCACCAAACTAGAGTTATCTGGTGATGCCAGAGCATCTAGAGGCATTGGTTCCCTGCAACTGGTGGAGAGGTGTGGCTCACTGGTTAGAGGCGGCAGATCCGCAAGCAGAGAATCGGCCAGGGACCAGGGTTCAATTCCCGACGCAGCAGGGTCTTGGACCAGGGTCAAAACAGACTCGATAATTCTCGCCTCGGTACCTACTCTAACCAGGAACACACTCGGCAACTCTGGGCATTAGCTTGCCTCATCTCCACAACGGCCCCCCACATTCGCCAGGGATGCCTGGTTTCACCTTGGAGATACCCAGGAGGGACCATCTCACAGGGATAGCCAGGACGGGTTCCCCAGCGGTCTACAGCGCCACGACGCCTCAGGGCAGCAGTGCGCTTTACAAGACACATACATTTACATTTACATTTAACTGAAACCACCAACATTTCATAAAAAGGAAACATACAACTGAGTCTTCTTAGGTTTGGCTCAGAGAATCTGGACTGCATTTCCTCCTGAAATCAGAATGAACTCCTCAACTGCCTCATTCAAGAAAGAAGTAAAAAACATACTGATGAACACATTTCTGCCGGAGAACGCATGAACTATATTCCAGGACAAGTTTGTCCATCTGGGACCTGAGGTATCTCTCTATATGATTTCCCAAACCATGTCCCTCATTGATGATGTTTTTATTTTTATTCATGTCACCTTGAACATTGTAAAGCGCTCTGATACCCGCGAGGGTCATGTTCACACTATGCAAAAATTTATAAATAGATAGAAATAAACTCTTAATGCCCACACAGTAAGACAAGAAGCCCTTTTTTTGTGAAGTGCAACAAATGGAAGTGATTTTGAGACATAGTCATGTCAACTTGAAAGCTTTGTTATGTTAAATGCAGTCCAATTATATTATTTGTGACCTAGTCATATTAACTAACCCCAAATTATTTGTTAATTCTAAATTCACCTTGACACAGTTGAGAAAATAGCATCAGAGATATTGTGATCGGATCCAAATCCAAACACTTCCTGATAAACATCAGAGGTAAGATAGCGTCCGAGTGACATATCCGCCACGATGCTCCACTGATCGGAACCCCCAATCACTGCCAAAACAGCTTTTGTATGCCTTCTACGCTAAGAATGCAGTAAATCAAACGCAATGCAGCGGAAAAACCTTCCACGGGTGGTAAAAGTATTCCTCTTCTACACGCAAGGATTCACGCTCTCACCTCTTCCCAGCCTCAAGGATGCCTGCACGGCTCGGGCTTCCTGGATTATACCTGACCTGCGTGATCCTCCATCAGCACGATCAGAACGCAGGAGCTTAGCGAGAACATACAGCGCGCTCTCCGCCAAACGGGAAGCTACGAGGATTACACAGCGCTTGGGACGGTACAGCGATCTTCTGGAAACTGGAGTCGATTCTGTGATACTTTGTTGCAGCATCTGGAACTGCCACAAACAAGTAAGGATGGCTGGCAGGGGGACTAAAGCTGTCAAAGGGAAGAATGTATCTGCGCTTAGTGCTGAAACACACACAGCCTCACAACCCAACTCAGCGCAATCAGTCACCCGGCAGAAAAGGCTGGACAGTCTGGGCACCAGAAGCAAACGTGGGGGAGAGAAAGGGGAGAAGTGGTAGTGCATTGATCCAAAGCAGTGATAAAATCACATGTGAGAACCACTCAGAAATCACCGAGCCTATTAAAAAAGGTCCAGCTAAATCACACAAAGAGACCAGCTATTCTCAAACGTTAATCACTAGCAGTTTTGGCGCAACGGGGGGACCTGGCACTGGGCTTAAGTCTTTAGAAGAAGCTCCAAGTTTGAAAGCAGAGATAGTAGAGCAGATTGAAGGAGCAATGACTGATCCGAAATTGCCAGCTGCACTGTATGAATTAGGGCCTCTGGGCACTCACTTCCCTGCAGATCTGGGGGTAAAACAAACTTTGAGGCTCATTCTACACCTGTGACCCAGTCAGTTGAGGTTTGGTAAAAACAGTAATTCAAGTGATGGTGCAAATATCGCTGGTGGAACTGTAGAATCTATAGCAACACCGCAAGCTGCAAGTAAGGCGCTCCAAAGCCATTCATTCAAAACGCCTGACAATCAAGACAAATACTATTCATTAACGGATGAATCAGAGCTGTCAGACATAAGCATTTCGGTGTCAAGCGGGGATGATGGTCCCAAATGGTACAGTAGCTCTAACACGGACCCTCAGGAAAGCAAACATGGTTCGAAAAAACTGCAAAAAAAGAAAAATGGGGGTTGTCAAAAAAAGAAACATGATATCCCAGACACAGAAAGTGCTACAGATTTGAAGTGGGACTATTTTGATACTCAGCTTACAATATTATCTGACTTTATGGCCTCAAGTGGTAATCAAACAATTACAGGTGGCAGCCTAAGCGAAGACAATGGAGGACCGAAGAGCGAACCAGCTCGGGCAGTTGTTCTTCAATCTATCAAAAGCTTCCAGGAGAAAGCCAAGGCAGACAGCCGTAGATCATGCCTGGCTGCCAAGAAACTGCAAGGGGCTGTTAGGAGGGTCGGTAAAACCTGCGCTGAAATCGCAGATCGGATGGCTTCCGTGGAGGAAAGGACAGAGCACTTAGAGAAAGATGTAGCCACGCTTAAAACTCAAAGAGATGAACACGAGAGTGTAGTCAAAGATCTTATGTAGAAGATGGAGGAGCAGGAAAATAGGCAGCGGTGCAACAATCTCCGCTTCCTAGGGATCCAGGAAGGGGTGGAAAAGGAGGATCCCAGAGGTTTCATGATCACATTTCTTAAAGGGGCTTTTCCAGATCTACATTCCTGGGACTGGGATAAAGAAGTTCAGAGAGTGCACAGATTCCCTTGGTGGAACCCGGTATGAAAATCTATATTGGCCCCCAGCAATGAACGCCTTCTTCATGGATTCACTCACTATTACCCTTCAGCAGTGCCCTTCATCTCTCCATAGCCTCTCGCTCACATGCATTTGATTTGCTTGTGGTGCTACTCATTCCAGTGTAGCGTGTCAACACACTTTACATCACACACATATTATACAGAGACAATGAATCATACCTGTGTAAATCAGTTTAAAGGAAATGTTAGCTAAGACGATGAGTCTTCCAAGGTGTATGAATCACATGTCGTCCATACTACTAGTCAGTATTAGGCAGTATATTTAGAGAATGTTTGATCTGAAAAGCACAAACTCAGGATTCAAACTGCACCGCACAGCTAGGATTGGCTTTAACCCCTTGAGTGCCCATGACGAGATGGTCTCGTCATGGGCCGCGGTTGCGCTGTGCCCATGACGAGACTATCTCGTCATGAGCCCCGCCCGCTAATGAAACGCCCGGCACAGGGCGTGGAAAGGGCGGGGCACTCAAGGGGTTAATAATAAGAATGCATTTCCACCCAAACAGCAATATTTGGATAATGACAGACTAGGGTAAAAACATAACGTTTTAACCCAGCAGTTCTTAAACTTTTGACTTCTGGAGACCCCCACTTAACCATTACTAGAACCCAGGGACCCCTCCACTTAATCATTTTTGGAATTGGGGGCCCCCACTGAGTCATTACTGGAAGCCGGGGACCCGGCTTTAACTGTTATTTTAGGGCAATGCATATGTTTTTTATAGTTAACCCTGATTTGTCAAATGAGTTCTATCTGTCCTTTAACAATATTTTTATGGAATTACTTTTTTAATGAACCACCCTATTAGAAAGTATAGAAGGCACTAGGAGCCTCATTTACAAAACACTGATGTAGGGCAGCACCGCAAGTCTTTCTGCAGTGCTGCCCTTAGCCAATTTGAAAGGGTAGGAATGCACCGTATTTATGAGATGAGGTTCATTCCTGTCCTTTCAGCCGACGCGCAATTTGGTCCCTAGTGCCAACAATGGCACCCTTCCACCATGGTGCAAGGGTGTGTGCGTTGTTAGCAAGATTGTTTTTGTGCAGGATAGGGCACTTTCCTGCACAAAAACAATCCAGATAGGCTTTTTCCTCGTTCTATGTGCGCTGCAGAATTCAGTACACATGGAAAGAGGAAAACACGAGGAGAAATGAGAGCATTTTTCCTCAATACACCTGCTCTGGGGAGGTGTAAGTTTTGGGCATTGCCCCAGATTTACCTGATTTTGTAAATCTGGGGCAGCGTCAAAATCCATGTGTGTTGCATGGGAAAACCTGCCGCAATGCTCATGGAATAGCTCCTTGACACAGGGTGGCTTTGTGTTGCCTCATAGATATGATTGAGAGGGCTGCGCCACCGGAGCATCAAAAGAAGTGACACTCCGGTGGCATAGGCCTCCTGTAAATAAGCCCCTAGGTGTGCTCGCCCCTCCCAGCCATATGCCATGATTTTCCATACTAACAAGAAGGCTGTGAGTGTATTGTGTGACCTTCACAGAGCCCCAAAACAAATTCCCCTGACGGCACAGCCTTTTCCCATGCCCAGTGGCTTTTGGGAACAGAGTACTTTTTCAGAAGAAATAGTATTTGTTTTTAATACCTTTATGGCTTAGATAAAGATGTCTCATGGTCCCCACACATTTATACTTATTAAATAATGATAATTTTAAGTATCTAATTCAATTTAGGGCTGTTACATCCTAGGCGAACACCAGCCAGTTTTTAAGATGGTTATAGAATAGAACCTTTGGATCGCTTATGATTGACCTCTTTGCATTGGCAGCTGCCTGACTCAACACAACATCTAAAGAAACTTGGGTTTCAGATAGAATCCAAACATAGGTGAAGTTACCTATCAATGGAATTGATAGCAATGGAATTTTTCAATGAGGCTTTTTACACGTCATGAAGTTGCAAATTTTGCACAATTTTCTCAACGAGTCATTGGGCAAACATTTCCTATAGGATAATTTTCCCACAAAAAAAATATCAGCTGTGTTTATTTCTGCAAAAAACTACTTTCTGCACTTTCATCAATTAATTCATCATTAATAACCTTTAAACAAAGATGTAGACCAGAGTCATAGCAGAAGTATAATTTTTCCGTATCACTATGCCTTAAAAAGAAATACATTTTTTTGTGTCTCCAAGAGGATCATCGGTGTGGCAGGAAAGGCAAGAATGGATGATGAAAATTATCTTTATCTGTTCCCAAAAATAGCTCATCATGTTACTGCATCATGCTCCAGATCCTGCAGCATGTTCTTTGATTAGAGCAAACAAGAATATTTCCTGGCTCTTGTACTTCTGGTGGCAACAGTCAACCAATGCATCAGTTATTGTACCCTGAGGTCTATCAATGTCAAAATACAGGATGTACACTGTTACCCATATCAATCTCAAACAAGAAACTGCACCCCACTTAACACGTGTCCCGTGTAGAAAGAGTTTGTCAGTGTTACTAGCAGCCTTTAATACTCAGTGCAAACGTAATTTCAGTCTCTTGCTAATCTACGGTGCGTCTTGGCCTTAATATAGCCAGAGAAACAAGAGTCAAGTCAAGTCACGAAAGCTTTATTTGGCACAAATTATGGGAACCATAAAAGCAAGAAGTTAATGCAATAAAATATATTACAGTGTATTCAAGAAGATGATTCTCATAAAACCGAAATTCACACAGTGCCAATACAGTTAACATAAAACGTAAAATATATCTAAAAAATATAATAGAATACAAACATCACGCAAATTGGCACCAACTTTCCACAGTAGCCATTCAAGTTAAAATTAGGTTTATGTAACACTATCTGGAAGTAACCATTAAAACACTAAGGGCCCGATTCACAGAACTAACTTAAGACAAAATCCTAAATTTACTACCATTTTTGTATTCACAGAAGGCACTTACTCATTTCGGTATTCACAGAGGTTAGGAGTCCTAACTTTACTACTCCTAAACTGAGAAAAATCCTACCTTTAAGACTTTCGGTATTCACAGAAGGCATTTTATGAGTCCTAAAGTTAGGAGTCCTAAGTTTACTACTCCTAAACTGAGAAAAATCCTAACTTTAAGACTTTCGGTATTCACAGAAGGCATTTAGGAGTCCTAAAGTTAGGAGTCCTAAATTTACTACTCTTAAACTGAGAAAAATCCTAACTTTAAGACATTCGGTATTCACAGAAGGCATTTAGGAGTCCTAAAGTTAGGACTCCTAACTTCTGTGAATACCGAAATGAGTAAGTGCCTTCTGTGAATACCAAAATGAGTAAGTGCCTTCTGTGAATACCAAAATGGTAGTAAGTTTAGGACTTTGTCTTAAGTTAGTTCTGTGAATCGGGCCCTTAGTGTTTTAATGGTTACGTGTTTGGTGGTCCTTCTGCAGCACCACCACTGCTGCACTTGCTGGAGGGCTGCCAAGACTGTGGTGAGCCCGCCTGCCGGATTATGAATTCAATCCAGGTCGGGTGCGCGGTGCTGAGGTGGTACCATGGCGGTGTACGCATTAGGCTCATAGGAGAGCCTTAACAGCAGACCACCTCTGTGACTGCACCTGCAGCACATTCCTGCTTGGTGTGGCATGTACCATGTCATGCATGCTACACTGAGCAGGAATGGGGCTGCAATTTCAGAGGGGCACAACGTGTACCCCCCACTTGCACCCCCAAGCCCAGAAACGGCAGGGGTCCGTCTTAGGGCTCCCATAGTTGCATCTCTGGCACCCTTTCCATGGCCTGCTCACCTCCATGAAATGGGTGATGGAAAAGCAACTTGGAATCTGCTCTGCAGTGCTCCCGCGACACCTCCAGCATATTCCTGCCCATCACCACTGCATCACCACCATGGTATCCGGGATCCCGGCACATGCAGCGGTCCTCTGGTGGTCCGACCCCCACACTTGTAATACTGTGGGTAGACTTGCGGTGGTGGGCAGACCGCCACAGCGAGTACGACGGTCCTAGGATCACCATACTCATAATAAGGGCCTAAGGGTAGTGACAGAAAAATGGGCATGGGATAAAGGTTTGTGGCTTAACCTATTTAAGTAATTGAATTCCTTGAATCCTCTAATAGAACTCTAATACGGATTACTCTGGAAAGAAACGGGGCAACCCTATAGCACTGTCATGTCCCCTACTTCATACAAACGTTTAAAGGCTGCCTGATGATGAATAATTCTTTCTTGTAGGAAGAGGGGTTTAAGAAGGGATTTCCTGGGGATCAGGTAGAACTTAGAGAAAAGTGCTAAGTTCTGAGTAGTCCGCTTCGACCAGTTAACACAGGGGCATTTTTCGGGTGATTGTACCCAAACTTTCATTTTTTGGGAATACATCCTTTTTTTTCACTTGCCCCTTACCGGAAATAGCAGGATTAATATTTATAGTTTCTTGTTGGGTCAGCCAGAGTCTTCCTACAGTGAAAACAGCTTTTGGGTGCTAGTCACTGTACGGACATACTAACTTGAAATTTCAGCATTTCCTACTTTCAAATACCATCCACCCTGCCTTCTAAGCTACAGAGCCTACATGGAGTGACTTACTAATATTGACAAGGAAGGATTTCCTGTCAAAGTTATTTTGACAGCTTTACTGCAAGTTTTACACTGCAGCAGTCAGGCTATGCAGGGGAAGTCATGTTTGTATTGCCACTGTAGTGGATGGTACAATAGATGGTGCAGTTCACAAGTGGCATTGAACTTCCATGCTCTGGGTGCGCTCTCTATACCATATACTAGGGACTTACAGGCAAGTTAAATATGGCAATCTTGAATAAGCCAATATAAACATGTTTAACAGGGGCACTTTGAACCTGGTTAGAAGGGGTAAAGTGCATGAAGTTCTAAAGCCAGCAGAACAAATAGGACAAACATTAGGGGTTCATCATTCAAAAAAGGGCATTTCCTACAGTATTTATTTCAGATTTTACATAGCTCCCTATATAGAGGTACTAGGATGCTTTAATGCAGCGTAATTCACAAACATAACAAAGTTAACATCCTATAAAGTCATACACAAGGAATTACAAATGTGTTCACATTTGTACAACCATGTGCACTAATTCAGTATTCATCAAGTAGACATTGTTGAGAGCTGAAAGATTGGGTATCTGAGGAAACCTTGTTTTGCCTGAATAGAATCTGCTCAGATCATGCAACAGTCCACACAGGCTTGCCTGGAGCACAGGCTAATCACATGCACTTCTGAGGGGAGCGATGCCGGTGTTTTATTGATGAGGAAATTTAGGAGTGAAATATTCCAAGTCTATGACACCGTGCTTGGGCTAACCCTCACTCCAAAACCTCTATGAAAATATGGTGTTAAGCTTTGCTGCTTTGTTGAATGTTTCTTGTTTGCAAATTCAAACTGCTACTATTAAGTGTTGTGCTTGCGCTATGCACATAGATGGCAGGGGAATATTGTAGATCTTTCCTCTTTCTGCTGCTGGGCAGTCTGAAGTGCGTGGAGACAGGAGAGATAGGAAGTTTGCCAAACCTGGACACTTTTGGCATGCTTCTCAGCACTTTTGAGCAGATCTTAATTTATCCAGGGACTTTAATCATTCTTCCAGGGAATTTAATCATTGATAGAGCTCACCCTTCTGTTTTCCCCAACTTGTCACTCTCCCTCTAGCTGACCTGCTTGGTGCCCTTCTACCCCCAAGTCATCTATGAGACTTGATACCTGGTACACGTATAAAGAACCCTTCCACATAAGAACTGGATGTCTGTGGTGAACATGAAATAGAGGCAGAGAGAAAATCACCTGTGGACTTTCCATGGATATACAGGGTCAGGAATGGAAAATTCTGGTCACTGGTCCCCGTACATAGATTTAGGTTTGGAAGAGTCTGAGCACAGGTGTACACTGCCATCCCACTTAACTGTTATGTTTACTTAGTGCAGTAAAGGGCTGCATTTTGTTCCCATTTTGTTTACTAGCTCCTTGAGACTTCCAATAAAGACAAGCATTGGCAAAGCCATTAAGTCTGGTTTTATGGTGCTAACACATATCATTAGCACCTAGGATCTAGGCACATTGGAGGGGCAAGGAGAAGCAGGCAGTGATGAGTATAACTGTAAAGTAGTCCCTTATGCAATTCTATGTAAGCACTTGCTACACCAAAATGTCTAATAGAATTAAGTTAGAGTTGAAAACTCCACTGGGCTGAGCCAGGATTTGATTGACAAAGTTGCAAGCCAATGGCAGAAGAAGGCTGGTTGAAGAAAGCAGATAGTTCAACAGGGCAGACTCAGACCCACTCATTGTATATAGTTAGCAGTAGGTATGTTTGCTAGATAGCTGCACTGTGAAACCCCAGACCTAGGATTGCAAAAGGGGCGTCCTGTCAGCGCAGTGTGCTTTTTGAACCCTTACCGTGGTCCGACAGCGTGGTCCAGAGTTTGCTGTCTTTGGCGCTCCCTCCCTCCCGCTGCCGCGCTTCTCATCGCGTGGCCGCTGTGCGGAGTAGGAGGGGGACAGGACTACAGTTCCCAGCCTCCCCGGCCCCAACATCCCGGAAGCTGCGCCAGGAGGCGCTTTAAAAATTGAAATCACTCCCCGCGTCGCGGTCTCGCGCGCGGTCTCAGCCGGGCTAAGCCCGGGCAAAGGGCGGGCCCTCTGTGGCCCTCAGAGGCCAGAAGGAGGGCGGGCTGGGCCTACTCTCGTGACTCTGGACTCTTGGCGGTACTGCAGTGACTGCGAGATAGACACTATTTGATGCTGCATTGGTTCAAGTAGGTTTTGTGTGTTATGCTTAGTTACTGTTAGACACGTACCTTAGGGGGACCGTGAATTAACAGCTATATCATCATGACTAGTACATCGAATAAGGGTACTCTTGATGGTTACGTATGGAAAGTTAATTCTGGAGCTGATAAAGAAGCGACTTTAGCCGAAATAAGGGCGAGACGACGTAGCTCTATAGAGCATATAAAAAGCTTGTCTCACACTGCCAACGTGACCCACGAAGTTATTCTATCTGATAATAGTGCCCTTTCTTGTCATGACTCTATACCAAGTTTGGACACTACAATTATGTCATCACCCCCTGGTAATCCAACCATGTACGAACCGTGTAAAGACCTGTTTTCCACTATCATATCTCGTCCCACTGAGGCAACCTGCCACCTAGCTGCATTGAATAACTTACAACTAGTGGCACCCCCGGCTCAAACTACTGTTTCTCCAGGGGTACCTAATCTAGTAGGCCCGTTACCTAAGAAAAGGAGAAAGTTGGATTCAGTAGTTCGCAAGAATAAAGGGAATTATATAGCCTGTAATAAACCCAATCTGGCTCACACTGGTACTGGCCCCGTTCATGATTCTACTGACATGCCCCCTCCTGGTACCTCGTTATCTTGCTCTATAAATGACATTACATTAGCGGAATTAATGGGCAATATAGAGAAACTGTTTAAAACTCATTTGCTACCCATTGTCGACAGCCTACAAACTATTGAAATTAGGCTGGCGAAAGTCGAATCTTTATTGGGTAACAAAAGAGTTACATCTCCGAGTCCTGCGAAGTTACCAGGACAGTCTTCTACTGTGTCTGTCCCTCAGGTATCATCTCCTATCTTACCCTCACTTCAGACAGTACGACAGGGTGAGAGTAGTGTGATTAACCCGACAAATAATTGTGCAGCGAGAACCACTACTTCTATGTCAACCCAGTTAAAAAAGGACATTTTATGTCAGGAAGGGACTATTCCACCAACTGGGGTTGTTAATTCTGACAGAAAGAGTCGATGCCCGGCTCTAATGGCAAAGATGCACGATTCTCTTTCTGTCAACATTCCACCAGAAGCTGTCCCTCTTGCAGTGGTGCTTGCTGGTGTCCCTATTTTGAAAGGCGAGGTTATAGAGGGATACTCTCAATTAAAAAATAAGGTTATTCACTGGTTAGGACAAAATCGTCCCCTTCCATCCTACATCAATGGAGAAATTTTACATGTCAGGCGTTTACCATGGTTAGGCAACACACCGAAAAACATCAGTGGAGATATCATTTTGGTTAATTTTAGGGATTCCAGGGCTGTTAACTACATTTTAAACTGGCATATTGACTCTGGGAGGTCCGCCATTAGTACTTGGGAACTAACTTATTTTTTTCCTAGACCTAGGTTAGTTTCCACCTTCAATTCTGGGGCCTCACTAAGGGCTCAACCAAATGTATCGATCCCGATGAGAAATCGATTTGAGGTGCTAGCTGGCCTCGAAGAGGTAGATTGACTTGATAATAATCAGGTCATGTCAGTAAGAGCTGCTGAGCCTGCTGAGCCACCGTCTGATCCTTTCCCTCTTAGCAATATGACACCAAATCACGAAAAGGAGGTAATTACAGATATTTGTTCTAAACAAACCTATGATCCTCTACCACCTGATACCTGCCCCAACAATGCACAGGGAACCAGGGGGAGTTTATTGTCTTGGAATATTGCTGGCCTGAATTCGAAATTGGAATCAGAAGATTGGATTGGTTTTGTTAATAATCATGACCTTTGTATTTTTCAGGAGACATGGTCATGTGAACCTTGTTTTGTTCAGGGATTTTTGAACTACTTTGTGCCAGCTTCCAAGGGTCTTAGGGGCAGACCCATGGGAGGACTAACAATATGGGTTCGCCAGTGTCTCAAGCTGGTTATTAAAGTTATTGACACTAAGAACCAAGATATCCAACTGATCAGACTGGCAACAGATAAATCAGGCATACTGGACATTTACAATGTTTATGTCCGGAGTAATAAGGGGAGAAGGTCTGATACCTTAGGTGCTTTAAGCAGTTTAATAGATACTAACTCTTCAAATAACAATATCATTATTGCGGGTGACCTTAATAGAACATTCGAACCCCTATTGAATAACGATGACTTATTTGATGATGAAGAGGATCGACAATGGGGTGTTCCTAAATTAGAACTTTCACCAGTTCTGCGATGGACGGTAGATATTATAGCCCTAAACACTTTATGTTATGAAAAGGGCCTTAGAGCTCTAAATGGCAGGAATATTGGCGACAGAAATGGGTCAAGCACATTTGACAATGGCCGGCATAACTCCAGAATTGACTATGTGATTTGTAGTCTAAAATTATGGCCCTCGATCTGTGATATGGAGGTTGTGAAGAGGATAGAGAGTGATCACAATCCTTTGTGTGTCACTCATAAATGGTGGCTTTATACCACCTTATTGTCTTGCCTCTTTGTGACTGCCCCTCCCCGGGCCGTCCCCACAAATGACATGCGGAGATTAAGGTGGGAAAAGGTAGCTATTAACCACCAGGCCATTGCAGAGATTAATTCTCGGGTGGACACTGCAATATCGGATATAAAACTCTTTAATTCACTTGGGACTGGCTTAGGTGAGGTTGAAGGTTTACACAAATCTCTCTTTTGTAAAATTAAGGAGTATTTCTTCAAACCTGTAAAAAATTAAGTTATTAGAGTTCCTAAGCCAGCCAACTGGTATAACGAACAATGCAGAAAATCACGATTAACCCTGGGCGAAGCTATCAAGGGGGAGCAATCTATTCTAATTCAAGCCGCTAGAAAGAATTATAAAACAAGTATATCAAAGGCTAAAAAAGATTGGGATGAACATCACTGGTCTGAGCTAAAGGCAGCCAGTGACAGTAGGGACTCCCGGTTATTTTGGCATATTGTTAGATGGGGTAAAGCGGGTTTTCCAGGGTCCCCAAATAACAATGTGCCTGAAGAGGAATGGATAAAATTTTTCAAAAACCAGTATGCTGCCCCAAATAATAATAATGATAGCATGGCCGAGGAGCTCAGGTTAGACCTTCCCAAAGTGAATCTCTTCGATATAGATGAAATCATGTCGGCCCTGAACACGGTTGCCCGTGGCCGTGCGCCTGGTCTCGACGGTGTCCCAGCAGACTTATTTGTAAATGATAAGGACCGTTGGTGCCAGTATATTCTTCTCCTTATTAACGCTATTGCCCTGGGTGCTACGGTCCCAAAATCTTGGCAGGGTGCAGTCATTATTCCTATTTTCAAGAAAGGTGATCGATCCCTGCCAGGCAATTATAGGCCAATAAGCCTTATTGACACCATTCAGAAGGTCGTGGGACGTGTGATCGTCAATAGGCTCCTGGAATGGGTGGATGAGACCAATGCTCTCTCACAATTCCAGGCTGGCTTCCGACGGTCCACAAGTACGGTGGACCAGGCATTCCGCTTTACTCTAATACAATGGAAGACGGTGACGCTGGGCAAAGGTAGCTTGTATGCTGCCTTTGTCGATCTACGGGCCGCATTTGACCTCGTTCCCCGTTCCAAGCTCTGGCTGGTTTTAAATAAGCAGGGGCTTCCTAGCGACTTATTGTCTTTGATTATGAGATTGCACGAATCTAACTATGCCAGAATCCAGTGGGGAGAACTTGGTTCGGTAACCACGGACTTTCCTGTTGAAAGGGGAGTGCGGCAGGGTTGCTCGATGGCTCCTGTTCTTTTCACCCTATATATTAATGATGTTGTAGCCCGCATGACCTCTGCTCAAGTGGACGCCCCTTTTTTAGCTGGGATTAAAATTCCCATTTTAATGTTTGCTGATGACACGCTCATCCTATCTAAAACTCCGAGTGGACTCCAGCGTGCCTTATCCATCTTTGACCAATTCTGTAGGGAATATGGATTAGAAATTAACACTGCCAAAACAAAGTTAATGACATTCAATCCTCACTGTAGCTTTAAATCAAAAATTATTTTGAATGATCGCCCGCTGGAAGTAGTGAACACCTTCACGTACTTGGGCATGCATATCTCTACCGAGCAAAATTGGCGGCATCACACTGATATAGCTACACTTAGGCATAGACAATTGGCAGGTGCTATTTCCTCAGAGCATAGAAAATCATTGACCAAACCTATAAAACCGGTCCTACAGGTGTATGAAGCTAAAGCTATAGGCTCCGCCTTATATGGTGCAGAGCTCTGGGGCTTTGAGAAGGTTGCTGCTCTTCAAATTTCAGAAAATAAATTTTTAAGGGCAATAACAGGTCTACCTAAAAGTACCCCATTGTTGCCTCTTAAATATGACTTGGGCAGAAAAGCAATCTCAGACTTGGTACAACTGCGCCCTATTTTGTATTGGCGCAGGATATGGACAACTCCTGCCCTTTCTCACTATGTAGATGGTTTTCTAGATATTATAAGGTCAGATGCTTTCCATAAAATAGAATGGTTAAAGGCACTTAGGACATCTTTGTGTAAACTTGGTTTGCGCACACTTTGGGATGACCCGGCGGGAGCAAGCTTTCCGTCTAAAATCACCTTAAAGAACATATATTGGGAGTCGGCTGCTAGACGGAACTGGAGCAGCTTGTGTGCTGGTTCCATGACTGCAGACTTTATGGAGGTCAAGATGTATCCCTGTCTGGAACCATATTGGGATATCATAACGAGGCCCCTGGAAAGAAAGCTCCTTTTCCAATTGAGAGTAGGCGCTCTTCCCCTCAAATCTTTGACATCTAAGTGGGCAGGGGGTTCGTGTGATGGATGTCCTGCTTGTGGTGCAGACAGGGAGACTATTGGACACTTTTTATTTGTCTGCAGGTCTTACGCGGCCCCAAGGCGTTACTGGTTGTCTCCGATGTGCAAAAATTTAGGAACAACTAGTGGCACTGTGGCCCTGCGTATAATACGTACTAATACTTTGCCATGGATCACAGTAGCCACTGCAAAATATTTAGGCTGGGCGTGGACAATCAGACAGCGATTGCTAGTCACTTGACTACTCTCATGATCTAGGAGAGACTGCTAGTCCTTTGATTATTCTCTCTAATGTTTTATCTTTTTAAAACTTTTTTTTAACTCTTTACTGTCGAAGAACGACATGTTATGGTCATGTACAAGATATATGTATGCTTTGTATATACTGATTTCAATTTAATTCCTTTTTACCCATGTATGAATTTTTTATTGTAAAATGTTCTTGCTTTTATGAATAATATTCGAATAAAGCATACTTTGACTGACTGACTGCAAAAGGGAGGAGTGGAAAACTGAGCAAGCAGCAAGACCTCCATCGTGCATTAGGGTGCAAACATGACAAACCATATATCAGTGGTCTTCAAACGTTTTTTGGCCACCCCACTCCCCCTTCCAGTATTAAAAAAGAATTGTTGGGGGCCCCCAAAATGTTTTACAATTCTATTAAATTGGCAATGCGTAAATATGTTTAGACGCCTTTAAACATTACAGTTAAGTTCTGTTAAACATTTTAAAAAGGCACTCAGATACATGATTGCCAAACATACTATTCTAGTTAGCTAGCCCTTACTAACATGTAAAGGTATCCGAAATGGGGGCAGGGAGGATTTAAGAATATTTGGAGTCCCTTCCTTTTTAACACATGCTCCCAACCAGGTTTAAATGACAAAACATGTTAGTAATGGCCCACTATAAAGTGGCCTACTGCTGATCTTTTTTTAGGTCTCGCCTAGGTAGCGCTCGTGCTGTCTCTCCAAGACATGCTGTATTCAGGAATAGACTTAAAGCTCCGCCCATCTTTTTAATTGGCTGCTGTCACAGACTGTCTTTTATAAATGGTTACTTTTGATTCGCTATTATGCTTAGTAGACCCTCCTTAGTATCGCCTTTTTTTCTTCCATGAGGACTGGCCCTCTTACATGTGTTGCTGCCTGCTGCAGGACATGCTCTTGCGCAGCTGCTTTTTTTGTTTTTAACCAGTCGCACCTTTCTTTATAGGTCACTCACCATATTCAGGTTAATAAAACAAATGTTTATTTTTTTTTTTTAAGCGCAGCGACCTCAGGCTTTAACTTAATATATATATTTTTTCAATGTGCCATGCGCTGCGGATTTAACATGGCGACCACTGCTTTTTATTTTTTACTGGAAGTCAGGACAAGCTCTCTCTTCTGTGTATCCTATTTTTTTAAGTAGCGCTGCACGCCCTCCTTATTGTTAAACACTGATAACTGCGCCTGACTTAGCAAGCTCGCTTTTATCTTCTCCCCGAGACCAGAAAACAATGTTTACGAGTGCTGAACATTGTTAAAGTTAGTCGTTGTCCTGAGGTTGACTGAAGCTTATTTTGTAGGTACTAAGGCAAGCACTTTTTAGACGCTGTCTAATTTCTTATGAATAACCCACATTAGTGCTCTCACCAAAGGAGCGAGCTTCCAATTGAGCATCCTAAGTAAAATAAAACTGTTCCTAACCCACAATGACTTCAAAGCTGCGGTGCAAGCCCTAGTGTTCTCTAAGCTGGATTATGGAAGCGCAACCCTATGTGGCCTTCTCAGATCGAAGATGGCACCATTTAGGACCTCTCTCAACCCCATTGCAAGGCTCATCACAGGTTCAAAGTGTAACAATCACATCACGCCTGGCCTGAGCTGAAGTTGCTAAATTGGCTCCTGTATGAAGCAAGGATGCAGATAAAAATTGCATGCATGACCCACAAAGCTTTACATTTCAACACCCAAAAATACCTTGCACAAAAACTTGAACTCTTTGGTGGTTCCAGATCCTCTAGGGGCCCCAGTACCTTATTGATCAAGCCACTGAAATTCCATAAAACGAAAACCTACAATCGAGCATTCTTAGGTATTGCACAGATAATTTGGAATTCCCTGCCCCCTGAAATCAGACTGAACCAGTCGACCACTTCTTTCAAAAGGGAAGTTAAAGCGATACTGATGAAAAAATTCTGGGTTAGATCCCCAGCACCGTAGGCGCTCTAGGACTCACATGTTTATATCTGTCTAAATTATACTGTTATGTATTTTGACCGGTTGTTTTACTGTTTCTACTTCCTGTACCTTTGTGATTGCCAAACCGTAATGCGCTCTGATACCCCCACGGGTCATGTTCGCGCAATATAAAACTTTAAAAAAAGAAAAAAAGGTGTGCAGGCGTTTGAGATATTGCTTTCTTTATGAAACATTTTTGTTATGTTTTGAAGAGCGTCCACAGCGGCCTTCCTCCTACTGCACTAGTATTTGTTTTGTTTGATCTATTTTTGCTAGATTCATATAACAATGGTCTTGTCCCGAAGGCATTTGAGCGCTTTACAAGAGAACAAGAAGTACGTACTGGATAACAAACATCATAACACATTATAATAGCATCAGGAATACAAGGAGCAAGCAGTTAATGCCAGCAGGGACATTACAGGATAAGAGGTAGTTAGCTAACTATAATAATAAATCATCAGTTAGTAAGCCAATGAGGAGACAAAGCAAACATTTCATGACAGGAAAGACAGGTCAAGTCAGCATAGAAGATGCGTGCAACGATCTCCACTTTAACCATAATGTTTCTCAAACAGGAGAATTTTGAGTTTCCTGTTCAATATGCACAGATAAGAGGCTGTACGAAGGATTAGTCGGATGGCGTTCCAATGCAGCTTTGCACTACTAGAGAATGCCTGTCTTATACAGTGTTCTTGCCTGAAAGTTGAATGTTTGAGAAGGATGGACTCAGACTTTCTTCATCCTTGTTGAACTTCACAGAGTTACAGTTTTCCAACCAGCTAGAAGGGAGTGGAGTTTTGGAGGACTTTATGAGGAACTCTTACAGTCTTAAATTGGGCTTGTGCATTTATGGGGAGCCATTGCAAGGTACGATGAAAACAAATCTAGCTACATTAACTGTGGCCTGTCACAAAGTGGGCAGCTGCATGTAGTGCTGCTCTCAGAGGAGATATGTGCACTTAAGGGAGATTATGGAGTAGAGCAGGTTTCAATAATCTACCCTTCAAAGTACTAGTGCCTGGATGACCATTTTTACATCTTGCTCAGAGATGAACTGCCTGACGCCCCAGAGCAGTCTTAGCTGGTGGTGTGCACTTTTAGCCATGGCTGAGATTTGGGTCTGGAGGTTTAAGTGGTTGTCAGGTATACAATTATTTGAATTAGCATTCACCACATTGGCTAGGTTGCATTTCAGGGGAGGGAAGGATTAGAGCAACTGTTGGATAGGAAGGTTGGATTATTTGGGGGAAATTGGTAGAAAGTCATTTTTAGGTGGATTGAGCTTTTAGCAGTGATTAACCATCCAGTTTTGAACCTTATCAATGGTGAAAAGACAGATCTCTTAAATGGAAGATATCTTCAGGTAGATTGGGGTATCATCTGCATATTGATGATAAAGAATTCCAGATTGTTTTTAAAATCTCGCTAAGAGGTTCAAGATATAGATTCAGCAAGGGTGGATAGAGGACAGAGTCATGTGGGTCCCCTTGTTCGAGGTTGATCGGGATAACTCAAATAGGAAATAGGACTGGGATGGGTGAGATGGCGTTGAGATTAGATAAGTGGGTTGTTGTGGGTTAGAAAGTAGCAGGCATAGTTGTGGTATAGCTGTTTGGGTGATTTTAGGAGGGAGAGTCAGGCAGAAGAGTTACACTGGACCTTGAGCTAAACCTTGAGCAGGTACAAGTGGAGCTGTGGTGCAGGCCGGGTAGATGTGAGGATAGTTAGGAGGAGAAGCAGAAGGAGATCTTTGAAGTGGTCGAGAGCCAAAGAGGGTGACATCAGTATTGGCCATATTGGTAATAGGGAGAAGTGAACCATAGGGAGGAAGGTCACTGAATGATCTCTGCCTCCAGAGAGAACAGGGTCCTTGTCTGTGCAATGCTGATGAGTCTCTAGTCATTGGGGCAAGTGCAGATTAATTTCTTCTTCCCCTCAGGACATTCCAGCTGCAACACAGAGGTGGGGGAGCAGGCACTACTGTGTTGGAATGCAGCTTTCTAAAGAGGCTCCTGCAGGTCTTGCCTTTAGACTTGACTGCGTCTCACTAGGACTGTTGCTGATTGGCATGTCAAGTGACCTTCAACATGAAGTATGACTAGTCCCGCTCAGAGATACCTCAGCACATTGGAGGGTCCTAGGGGATCAGAGTCTGGTCACATCTTCCTCACTTCACCTTTTTAAGCAAAGTGGATCAGGCTGAACCTCACAAGGACCGTGGCAAATCAGCGTATAGAGCCTTAAACTTGAAGTCAGGCTGATCCCACTCAGTAACACCTCACCAGCTGCAAGGGCCATGGGGGACCAGGAGGGTTTGGTCATGTCTTCCTCATCCCACCTGGTATGAGTCAGGTAGCTCTTAGAGGCAGATGATGCCACAGCAGCTGGTATGGGGCAGAATCTAGGTAGACCAAAAGCCAGCCATAAAGAAGACTCAAAACACTACCATTGATCCCATTCATACTCATTGTTCTTATCCATTCAGCTGCTTTAGAGCCAGACTCCAACTAAGTTACATACATTGTTCAAAATCGCCCACTCAAGAATCAGAAAACCGGCTCAATTATGTGTTCAAGACAGGGAAAACTAAAACTTAAGTGACCAGCTTTCCTCTACTTACACACCCATCCACAAATCTAGCCTATATCGGCCTTTGGTTGTTGATCTTTTAACCATGCCATTTGTCCATGACTTTACGCAACATGTAAAAGGTGGCCTCGGTCACTTGTCACTCTGCCAACATTGGCTCCCCCATAAAATATCATCCAGTTAGTGTACTAAGTCATGCAGGGGTGGGCCATCCGATGTGAAAGGACAAGGAACAGTTCAATGTGAGTACAGACCTCAAGGACAATGGTCCCAGGGCTACCTCTGAGACACCCAAGCCTGAAGAGGAGAGGTACAGAGAGGGGCGCTGTACGATATACAAGGGTGGCCACTTCAGCAATTACATTATCTCTCAGCAAGCAGAGGCAGAGAGGGACTCACTTCAGGTTGACAAATTCAGAGATGGTGGTTGCCTTGAGATGGGCGGAGCTCCAGATGCTGTTGGCGCCGTGTGCCAGGAACAAAAATGGCAGCTATGTTGTGGTGTATTCAACCTCTGGAGGCAAATGGCCTCAGAACCAGACCAGTGCAGAGAGGAAGTCAACAATACTTCAAAGGCAATGCAAATGAGGGGGGGGGAGAAACCTTTCTGCTTGTGTGGCGTTACCCGGATCTCTAATTGAGCCTTGGATGCCAGAGGCTGGCAGGCCCATTATTCACACGCGGCAGTTCCACATTGACTCTGACACAACAAGAGGCCCAGGTGAGGCCACAAGGGTGAGACTGTGAGGGCCAATTTCACTTGTTACCCTTATTGCTTTCTATTGTTGACATTGGGCATTCCCCCACAGTCTGGATGAGCCCCCAGGTCACCTCTCCATTTGGGGCGGGATGTGAGCCGATGAGCTTGGGATAGTGGAGAGCAGGAGAATTGTCCACGACCTGGAAGGAGCTTGCCTGCCACTCCCGCTACACCCCAGATGACACTGCCTTGGGGATAGTATTGTGAGGCAGTGCTGGGGGCAACATTAAAACATCTCCGCTTCTGCGGGGACCAGGACAGTGGTGATCTCCCCCTCTTGGAGTGGAATACGCCCTGACTGGTGGAATTGAGATCACTGGTTTGGGGAAGTTCCCGGTTCAGATTTGGATGCCTGGGGGGGCCTCTAGTGAATAACATAGCTGCTGCAAGATCCAAACCTCCTAGAGGGCTGGTGAGAGCACTGATGGGTAAATCCAGGGCAAGAACGACTATTCTAGCGGCGGACCAGGATGGGGAGATGAATACTCAGCAATCTGGGCCACAGTCTCAATTAAACCTGATCCTTTAGCAGCAGGCCAAAATTCTGCAGGCAATAGCAGACACCAAGTCCACCTTCCATCAAGACATCAGCACAGTCTCTGTCGGCTTGGGACTGCTGTGGGCGGGGCACCTGAAACTAGTGGAACGAGTGGGATCCACAGAGACCTCTCTTGCAACCAGCGCAACACATGCTGAGCAAAACGGTGGAGGAGCTTTCAGACCAAGTACAGGAATTGGAACGCAGAGCAGAGGACACAGAGGGGCGTAACCGCTGAAATAACATACGAGTAGTTGGACTATCGGAGGGAATAGAGGGCACCGACATGCTGGCATTCCGGGAGTCATGGCTTCGCAAAGAAGTGGCCCTGGAGGGCCTTTCTACCTTCTAAACCTTGGAGAGAGCCCACAGTTTCCCCGCCTGTACCTGGGCAACCAGCGAGGCCCGTAGTGGTGCGGCACCAGCACTTCCATGATAGGGATACCCTATTACAAAAGGCACGCTCAGGCGGTCCCTTTATGATCGATAACAGCTGTCTATCTTCCCAGATTACACACCGGAGGTGCAGCGAAGAAGGTGCTCCTTCTTGGAGGTGAAGAAGGCCCTACGTGAAGAGGACTTTCAATATTCCCTTATGTCCCTGGCCAAGCTTTGCGTGATATTAGACAGGAAGTCCCACTTTTGCAAAGAACTCAAGAGAGCATGGTAATGGATTGAAGCCTATAAGTCGGGAAGGCCCATCACGAGTTTGAACAGCCCGAATGAGAGCCAAAACACCATTCCCAATAGGAAGATCCGTAAGAGACTCAAAAGAAAAACTATTACCCGCCCGAAACCATCGCAAACAAAGAAAGAGAAGAGCCCCTACAGGCGATGGCAGATATCATGCACACTAGAGGGTCTCTGCCTGGAGATGGCCCACCCTCTGGGAGAGCAACCGAAGAATTAGACTCAAACTCTTCCCATACAGATAGTGCCCTAATGCGGGTCATAACTCCCAGGGCGGCAGATGATCTTTGACTCTGTGACCCGGATGAGTGAGGCACTCTGTGGCTGAGTATTTGAACACTGTGCAGTTACAGGGAACAGCATATGCTGAGTATTTTTGTTTTCCCCTTGGGCCGGCGTGGACGGAAGCAGCTGCCAAGATAACCCGTCGAGCAGCCACCCCCTCGCAGAGGTTCACACTGACAATGGGTTGTGTCCTTCTGTGGAACATGATATATTATTCACAGTTTGGGTGGTTGGCTGTTGCCGAGCTGCTCTCGGGAGACGGAGTTCAGCGCTATTGGGGCTTTATTTATGTTTGTTGTTGGGGCTTACCCCCATGTATTATTTTTTGGTGTGGTAAGACCAGATTTTATAGATCTGGTGGGGACCAGGAGAGGGTTTAGACGAGGGCCCAGAGCTGTCATGGTCACCAATGGCCCATTCATCCCATACATTAAAATTCATATCCTGGAACATGAGAGGCTTGGGCACTGCGACCAAGCGGCATAACATACACCGATATTTAAAAAGACAGGGTGCAGATTGCTCTCCTACAGGAGACACACCTCATCAGTGGTGAGATAGAAAAATTAAACAGGCGCTGGAGAGGGCAAATATACGCGACATCCTATTCTGCTCATGCCAGGGGTGCGATTATTTGGGTCAGCGCAGGTGTTAATTTCGAACCTATGCACACACTGATGGACAAGGAGAATATGTGCTTGGGAAAGGGAGATTACTTGGATGGGAAACCCCCAATCAGGATCAGATGACCTATTTAAATAGCCTGTCCCCACACATAGCTGCGATGGCAGCTGATAACATGCCTATAGGTGGGGGTTATAACTGTGTGACAGATGTTAACCAGGATCGCTTGCACCCTCCCTTGTCCGGGGCTCAGGCGCACCGCACAGTGGAGGGGTTTCGGGACTGAATCGCTCATTGGGGTCTGATGGACATATGGAGGACACAACATTGGAACAGTAAGGACTACTCTTATTTCTACACTTTTCACCAGTTACACACACGAACAGACAGGTTCCTTTGTACGCCTGAACATGGGCAAATGATTCCACACACGGAATACCTTGGATGCACTTTGTCAGATCATAGCCCCCTATTACTGTCCATGCAACCGGGGGGAGGATGCCCCCTGGTCCCTTTGTGGCGCCTCGATGCGAAAATGCTAGAAGATACCTGCTTTAGAGAAACACGGGGGACATCTATAGATACATATTTTGACATTAGTGTGCACACAGCATCTACAGCACTGACAGAATGGGAAGCTTTTAAAGTGGTGATGAGAGGGTTCTGTCTGACACAATCCGTAGGAGCACAGCGCGAGCTACACCTAGAAGTCAGAAGATCAACTACATAGCTTGGATAATACACAAGTGCAGGATGAGACGCAACATAAACGTTTGAAAGACACACAAAAGCTATACCACTTAGCCCCTCGAGAAATTAAGATGCTATGATTATAAGGGCTATTTTGCAAGAGTGCAGGGAGAGGAGGGTAAACCGGGGTGGGTTTGAGCTTGGCAATCGAACCAGAAATCAGAGGCCCTCTGATCACTCACATTCGAACTGAAATGGGTCACTTTGTCTATGATCCGGAGGCCATCAATGACCTCTTCCGTGACTACTATACGACGCACCCCCTATGTGTTGCACCTTGAACGGAAGGATTTCTATCTCTGGCCCCTCTTAAGTGACTGGATCACCAGGACATGGCTGGCCTGAGGGATCCCATTGACCCTCACAAAATACAAGTGGCTATTAAAACCATGGCCACGGGGAAGACTCCGGGCCCAGATGGGCTACCAGCAGAATTTTACTCCACGTACGCCCTTAAATTGGTCCTACGTCTGGCATCAGTTTATACACAATCACTGCGATTAGGTCATCTCCCGGACCCTGTCAGAGACGCATGAGTAATTTCCCTTCCTAAAACCCAATTGGAAGGCTCACGCGTCTGGGACTATCGCCTTCTCTCCATGCTCAATATAGATTTTAAAATCCTTATTAAGGTGCTGGCCCAACGACTGCTCCCACACGTCTTCACTGGTCCACTCAGACCAGAGCGGCTTTATCCCAACCAGAAGCACTTCTTATAATTTACGTTGTCTATATCATATACTATACCACACTAACATGCGGCTTCTCCCCAACGCGGCACTCCTGGCAATAAACCTAGAAAAAGCATTCAATACAATTAGATGGGACTTTTTATTTGATGCTATGCGACATATGCGTCTCGGGCAGGAGTGGGTAAACTGGGTCCAGTTGCTCCATAAGCAACCTACCGCCAGGGTTAGGGTGGGAAGAGAAGTTTTCCCGCAATACCATATCTTCCGCGGTACCCGACAGGGATGCCCCTTGTTGCCACAGGGATTCCCCTTGTTGCCACTCCTGTTCGCTTTAGCAATAGAACCACTACCTACATTGTTTTGCCAAGGAGGTGCTGGGTTGGGGATAACAGTTGACAAACACACGCATATTATCTCACCATATGCGGATGACCTTCTGATATATTTGGGGGATGCCGGAAATGTTACCAGGTTGGCACTTGATATTTTGGATAAATATGAGGGGTTTTCTGACTACGGGTCAATAAAAGTAAGACTTACCTGTTGCCAGATGCTCCTCGCCTAGCGGACCTGCCTATAGATCTTAATTGGGCACCCAGAACCTTTACATTTTTAGGGATTCATATATTGAACTCTCTGGAGGATATGAGGGAAGGAAACCTCTGTCGCACACTGCGATCCCTTAAAACTTGTGTGCCCTTTTGTTGCTCCTTACGTCTCCCGATCCTGGCGAGAATCTCTCTGTCAAAAATGGTCATGTTACCATGCCTATTGTACTTCTTCACTAACCTACCATTAGTAGTACCCCGGGCTGATTCAGACAACTAGATTCCTTTCTTAGAGATCTCATGTGGGATAGAAGCTGCTGGAGAGTGTCCTTACTAACACTACAACGCCCACTTGAGGAAGGTGGACTAGGAGCGCCAAATTTCGAGCACTATTACCTGGCATCTCAACTACACTGGTTAGCACAATGGATAGAGGGCATAGACCCCAAAGGTTAGGATTTGACTGATACAGGGGACCATATACCCTTGCTATTAGCTAAAACATTAGACCCAACTGTGACAATCCCACACCAGTCACTCTTGCAAAGCACAGCATTACAATGCTGGAAACACAGTGTAAAAGACACACAATTGATGGACGAAATGCAGAACAAATCAAAACATTCACCCCCAGTCAAAAGATCTGGGTTAAATCCATTGTTCTTTTGCTCACCATGCCACCCCAGTTCAGACAGGGAGGACCTGGCCTAGCAGTTTGGGCTGGACTGTTCCCATAGGGCACAGGGTCAAGACTGATTTGCATATGGCTGGCTCCAAACTGGAATGGCATGGTGACCAAAAAAACGATGGATTTAGGCCCAGATATCTGTACTGGGGTGAATGTATGACATTGTTCTGCATTCTGTCCATCAATAGTTCTTTTTAGGTCTCGCCTGAGCTATCGCGTAAGCGATGCTCTGCGAGACTTATTGAGAGGGCTCCAAAAAGTACTACCAGGCCAGCCTAGACCTACAGTGCATGTGCGCGGGCGCGCGCGCCATGCTTCTCCGCAATTACTTTCACTTTCGCGGCCGCTTTGATGTTGATCGCGATCACTTTCGCGGCCGCAGGGCCAGCGCTTGTTTTATCTCTTGCTTGTTATCCTTGGGAGACAGGATGTTTTTATTTTAACACATTTTCACTTATGTTTCAGAATCAGGGCCGGACTGGTAATGCCGGGCACCGAGCAATCCCCCGGTAGGCTGGATGGGGTGGGGGCCGGTTTTGTTGCTGGGGGGCCGGTTTTGTTGCTGGGGGCCGATTTGGACCCTGAGGGCGGCATGACCGAGCAAACAAGCACAACTATCTCTGCATAAAATGCAGCTGCTCGCAGGTTCCGTCCATATCCGTGATGTCATGTCAACCAAATTTTATTTGTAACCAGGACTAATTATTATTTATTAAAAATACGCACTCTGCACCATGATGTGCACGCACCGCGTGCGGCGCTCTCTTTTAGTCTGCGCGCCGCGGTACGTACAGTCATTCACCCTTAGGGTGGGGTCGAGTCTGGTGATCGTGCGCAAGCGCATTGGGGGTCACACAATAAAAAGTGCGCATGACTGGAGTCTGCAAGGCAGAGGACGCCACTACGCCAGAGAAAGAGAGAGGCTGGATAATGTAATTATTTCTAGCCTAGCTGCCTGCCCCTGTGTGTCTGCCGCCCGGCGTCCGCAGGTGAGTGTCAGGCAGAGCCTTCCTAACTTCTGCCAGAAATTGAGATGAACTAGGAAATGAAGGGGTGGGAACAGCCTCTGGACTTTCTTTTGTTACTTGCTGCGTTCTCATGATTCCAAATTGGACCCAAAAAACGTTAAGAAAAAAACTCCGGCGAGGTCTCAGCCCAGTTCCCGCAAAGAGAAAGTGAGGGTGCAGAAGTGTGAGAGCATGCGAGCGTAAGAGAGATAGTGAGAGCAAGAACGTCACATTGAGAATGAAGAGCAGCGACTCATGCTGTTTAAGAGGCAATTAACGAGGCCCAGCAGAGGGCTCTGGGACTTCTGCTTTCTATCGTCACATTCTTAAGGAATAGCTTTTCTACTCTGTCCGCCTTACTTTCAGCAGTTTGGGATAACGGTATTTCCCTCCGCAACACTCTAACCTCCTCCTCGTGCCCTGCTGAGTTTGTTGGGACGCCATCACAGTGCACTTCCTCCCCTCAAAGCCCCCCTTCAGTGCTGAGAGAAGCCACAGATGTAGTGGAAAGAAAGAAATCCTTTAAATTAACTTTATCCCCTGGTGCTGGCACAGTTTTCAGAGTGGGATGCTGCCATCAATGTTTCTTCGCCCAAGTCTCCCAAATAGGAGACTGGTAAAGGTGTGGTACGCTGCGTGATCGTTTGATCAATTCA
This sequence comes from Triturus cristatus, assembly GCF_964204655.1. NCBI lineage: Eukaryota > Metazoa > Chordata > Amphibia > Caudata > Salamandridae > Triturus > Triturus cristatus. The sequence goes on along the minus strand of NC_140581.1, from coordinate 433,174,620 downwards.
TGGCAATGGGCCATTGGACTGGGGGCGTCGCGACCGGGCCGGAATTAAAAGTAAAAGCCTGGTTGGTTAGGCCACGGCCCGGTTCCGCGACCGCAGCGCAGTGGATTTCCTGAGCAGTGCTCACAAAATAAATCCACTGCGGTCGCGGAACCGGGCAGGGGCCTAAGTAACCAGGCTTAGGGCAGAGGCTCGGAGCGGGGTGGTGGACTATAGACGTGTTGCTCCAGTGCAGGGAGACAAAAAGGGCAGAGAGTAGCGGGGCAGAGTTGCCTTGTGTTGTGCACAAACAGGTGGCAGCAATTGCCCGAGTGGTGGATGGGGTTGTGGTGTGTGCAAAAGAGATTGGGGATTGAGAGAGAGGCGTGGATCTGGCATGAAAATCCAGCCATGCAGTGCCAAAGTACACACGCTAGCTAGCTAACATAGACTACAGTTTATACTTTTAGTGGTTTTTTTGTCTTGCTGTTTGTGGGCAGTATGTTTTCGATGCTGCCTTTCTTTCGCCCTTTTGAGTCTGCTGGTCCTCTGGTCTGTGTTGGTGCCTGTGGCTGATGTTGTCTGTGAGCAGGCTGTTTCTTTGAACCTACTATTTTAGTTTAGTTTAATGTGTGCGCATGGAGGTTTTATGTTTAACACGGCTGTGGTTAGTGTGCCTTTGTGAGTTTGTGTTGATTTGTTTCATGTGTCCGTGCCCCTCACCCTGTGCTCCCCCTGCCCTTCAGCACCACACTTTGAAACTTCACCAGCCGCCACTGAAATTAGATCAAAACATTTGCAACACATTACATTATGAAATAATCAGTTTCACGTAAATAACTAAATATCTAAGTGCACCTTGACTTTAATTAACATCTCTCTAAGTAATACCATTATTTCATCACTTTAGCACCGAGTGTCTCTCTGATCTCTCTTGTCGACTATACTGTATTAATTTACAAAGCAATCGATGTCCGTGCTCGATCACTGCAAATGACTTGGTCGGACTCCCTCTTCCTCTGGAAGTTACAAGCTATGCAATACCCATATTAGTAAATATAGATACTGCTGACTAATTTTGTACATGCTTATCATTGCCCAGTAGAATCACATGTACCATTCTCCTGACATTGCAACAACGTAAATCCAACATGTGGAAAAAATGCAACGTCAAACAGATTTGTTGAGGGACAGGTTGTTAAGGCCATGAGACAAGCTGTCCCCACCCACCCTGCATCTATTACAATTTGAGGTAACATTTGCATTTCATTACAGAGATTGGCAGATGTTCTGTATAAACGACGTACAGTAAAATAATGTTACATCCACAGATGTGACGACATCAGCAGGCTTCTATGTTATGAAATGCTCTTCATGAACGACTTTGTAATGTTGAAATCGTATTTATTGCTTCATTTATTGCAGACATTTTCTATATCGTTTGTGCAGTTATATAAAAAATAAACATTAAAAAATCTCCTTTAATATTAGACCCTAAAGGGGTATCCATCTTCTCACAATGGTACTTTAAGATACCACTCCTTTCAAAGGTTGATAAACAGAATCTGGAGATATTAAAAAAAAATATACCTTAGGGAATTTGGACTGAACAGTACATGACCCAGGGATATATGTCTTATGTACAAAGACTTCAACCATGGAAGTGTAGATCTCCACAAATGGAGGTATATGTTTTTATAGTAAAAGTGAGAGGGATAAAATGGTGGTGGTGGCTGCACTGGCTCAGGCCTTGGCTGGGCTGGCATCCTGGCTAGTCTAGGTTATGAGGTCGGACTCAGAGCAGAGCAGATGCCATATTCGCGCATTCTAATGGAATAAGAGGGGGCTTGGGCTTGGATTGCCATACTGTACTCGCTACTAATTGAAAACTGGTAACTAGCTTGGACTCTATAGTCATTTGGGGATGCTTTCCTGCTGAGTCAAGACTGGTTCACTCCAGGTGTTCACATTCACCCTATTGGCATGTCTAAATGTAGAATCACCAACTAAAGCTGCCATGGCAATACATATGTGCTGTAGCTTCTAAGCTTCCCCCTCTGGTCACATCCCTACAAACAAACAGTCCCTAGCAGCCACTTCTTCTCTATTTCCCCAACCAACTATGTAGGCCTTGTGCAGTGCACTACTTAGCTGAAAATAAATACACTATCAGATTTTTTATCACTGCTCTCCACTACGTAGGGACTAATGAAGTAATGTATGGCTGTCATAGCATCCAGTGTGGTTTGCGCTTCCTCAGGCTCACTGCGCAGATTAAAAGCACAGTATAGGCGACCACTCACACCCTCAGATTAGAGGGAACTGTGCTCATAAGTACACTCGGCCTGTAGGATAACATTCTGAGCCCGGGCTGAGCTGAACACAGTACCACTCTGTCATTTTCCAAATAGACTACAGGCTAGATGGCTGCTTTCAGAGCAGGATGGGCTCTCATTACCTGCACATAGCCGCATATCCCCATTACAGTTGTGACCCCCTGTAGTTTGGAGCTGGTTTAAACATCTTCCAGTCCAGCCCATTCCTGAGCTCTAAATCTATATCTGTGCATAACCAAGAGCCAAATCACTTACTTTTTATGCTGAGACTTGTAGGTTTGAGTTGAGTTGTTGTTGGAATGTTGCCTAACTGGAAAAGGGAAAGTGAGAATGAATATGGCTTGATTTTTGGAATTTAGAATGGTGAGGGAATTTGGAGTGAGTGGAAATTGGACGTCAGTTGGAAGATAGCCTCTTATCCTGCCCCAATTTCTTCCTGTTTTAAATTTTGAAGTACTGAAGGGGCGCCAAAGGCAAGGCTGTTTGCGCCCATCCGTGTCTGTACAGTACTCAGAACCTGGGTCTGATCACCAGGCGAGCGGCACGCACGGCAGATACAGCTGAAGTTGTTTTGTGAGGGCAAAGGAAGCAGAGTCCATTATCCGTACTTTGAATGGGGCCTGAGAAATTAGCACAAAAAGGGATAAAATGGTGCGAAATGCCAATAACACCATTTCTTATTGCGTTACCAAAACATAGCGCTATAAAACCTGGGGGTGGTGCGTGCGCTCAAGGCGCACGCATTCACGCCAAGCAGGCCACAAGGCGGACTACTCTAGTTGTAGTTTTAAGGGCATATGTTTGATGACCTTAATTAAATGCCATGATGTGTCACTCTTATGGCTTTGAAAATGTGCTCAGGGTAAACACCAGTTAGGCCTCCCTCTCTGTGTTAGAGGCTGGTCTGTTTGTGTGATCTATGTTGTGTCTCTCTAGTAACACTTCTATGCATTGATTTGTCGAGACCTGATTTTACTTCATTTAACTTTGTTTACCCCCTCTTTTTTTGTTTCTACCTTAATATTGATGTCACACGTTCTTTCTTCGATATACTCCATTGTACGCATGTAAGGTCATTTCCATGCTATGGATTCTACGGAGTCAGTCAGCCTGTGTTTCTGTCTGTATCCACATTTAAATGTAAACGTTATGGGTGTTACCGGAGCCAGTCAGTCAGGCTGTCGGCCTAGTGTCTATCCACATTTAAAGTTACATTTTATTGGTGGTGTCGGACTTGGAGTCTCTTCATCTGTCTGTCTATCTACCTACATGACTACCTACCTAATCCATCAAGCCACCCACCCATCCATCCATCCATACCTCAATACATCCATCCACACACATGGGGGGGCTGGTCTCACTTTTACTTTGTTCTCTCTGATTCACTACTTGTGTCTATTTTTGGTGCTCTCTGAAAGAATGTCTATGGGTACACATATGACTGGGTGGGTAACCTGGTGCTTTTTAAGGTCATCATCTACTATTTACTGTCCTTTGAAAGCTGATACAATTGAATATGTAATGAAAAATGTGCTGTAAAATATACCATTTTGGACTGTCTTTTTCCAAAATTTTCTTGGGGGGGTGAACCCCCCACAACCCCCTAGTAGAGGTTGGGCTCCCTCGCTGCGCTCGCTCGCAATGCGCCGGATGGGGGCTGGTCTGGTAAAATGTGCCAGGGCTGCTTTCACTTCCCAGTCCGGCCCTGTTCAGAATGAGTGCATTGCTACATGATTTAGAGACATTATAATTATGCTGCTATTCTTATAAGTATTGTTTATGAAGACATGAAGGGTTATTTGTAAAAACAAAAGCAAAAAAGCAGAACAGGCGTTAGTAAAAATGCAAGTGAAACCGCAAAATGCCTATTAGACGGTGAATAATGCATTGCAAGTAACGCATCATTGGCAAACTGAATGCGATCTAAAAGTTTGTTTTTGTTGAAATACATACCTAAATGCTGCCGGCTATTTATTTATTTCGTTGTCGATAAGACGCACCCTTTGTTTTTGCGACCAGAGGGCACTTTATGTCACTTCGTTCTGGTAACTGCAGCACTTATTTGCGAACATAAAATAATGCAACTAACGCTCCCTATGACAGTGATTTGTAAGACGGCAGCTTGGGGTAGGGGAAGCGCCGTCCTTATGAAGGAGACTGCTCTGGCCACTTTAAAAGGGCAGATAGAATTTGGATTCCCCCAGTGGAGCTTTGTGAAGACCTCATGTCCACAATCTGTGAAATTGAAAATGTAGCCCGGTTGCTTTTGTTGATTTGCACCAGCGGTGGGTTTTGTGCTCATAAGGGTTTCAGCAGACAAATTGTATGTATTTTTTATGTTGCACGACTGTTATGCCAGTTAAATGCCCATCCCACCCTACGCTATACGATTCATCAATAAAATATAAATCATACCATTTGACGTGACTGGCAAGTGGCCCAAAGTTATGCAGCAGCTTCAGCAGGCTCTGGAGTTTGATTCTCAAGCTTGCATGCTGGCTGTGTACACTCCAACATACACAATGACCAATGTCTATGGTACTCACCCTCTCTGACCCCTGCACTCTTATCTAAGCTTATAGAACGGCTGTTGCACCGGAAGTGAAAGCAGGAAGGCCGTAGACGCTCTAGTCTAGCCGAAAGGAGAGAGAAGCAAAAGAGATCTGCAGGGGTGTGTCCAAATATGTACACAGACAAAGGACATAAAAATAAGCACCATGGCACGGCTCAAGCAGCGAAGGGACAGGGGTTTGGTGGGACGTACAAGCCAAACCTGGCAATCAAATAAAGAAGTCTGGGAAACAGAGGAGAATGGGAAACGATTAAAGCCCATTGGGAATACATTTTAAAAAAACGCATTTAAATATTTGTATTATATTCCTGCCGTTATATTTTTACACCTCACTGACCGAGCAGTGAGTGCAGCGCGCAACTGCAGGCATGTCATAGGAGCAAGAAAAAAAAGCATTGGCATAGCCAATAGGTCTCGCCTTTGGGACCTTATAAGTGTTTAACCATGCAACAGTTGCATAACTAAACACTTATAAGGTCCCAAAAGGGAGACCTATTGGCTATGCCAATGCTTGTTGTATTTGTCACCCCGAGTGGGACGGGTATGCTCAGACGTGAGTCCTGTGCCCTCCATGCCACTGGAATCAAGCTATCCTGGCTGAAGTGGGGTGAAACCCCGAAACCGGTCCTAGGATGCTTGTTTCCAGTCCAGGGAGGACCTGGCCTGGCAGTTCGGGTGGGACTGTTCCCATAGGGCACAGGGTCAAGACTGATTTGCATATGGCTGGCTCCAAACTGGAATGGCATGGTGAGCAAAAAAACGATGGATTTAGGCCCAGATCTCTGTACTGGGGTGAATGTATGACATTGTTCTGCATTCTGTCCATCAATAGTTCTTTTTGGAAACACAGTGTGGCTACTGGGAAGAAGACCCCCCTATTTGCACCTACCCTTCCCATGATAGGCCTACTACACAGCGTCCCTAGCAGGATATTTACCACTGAACAAGGGGAACTGCTACCAACCAATTAATGTTGATTCCACTGGGAGACTTGGTGGACAGCACTGGACTACAACCGGGCCAATTCCTTTTATATGAAGACCCGCTATGCACATTCCGTAAACTGTGGAATTGTGTTCGGGAAGAGCCCGAGACACATGGATTGTTACAATCCATAGTTACGCTGGGCGGGGCACGTCACCAAGTAAAATGGTTCCACATTACATTGCAACAGCTGTCACACTCCCCACTTCAAAAGTTACGAGACAAATGGGTGGACACCCTGAACAGGGAGTTGACAGATGGGGAATGGAAAAAGGTACTGGCTTATCATTAAAAAACACCAGATTCAAATACATACAGTTTAATTACACACACAGAACCAGAACGTACATGATGCCACATAGGATCTGGGTTACGTTTGGGGGAGAAATACGTAAGTGTCAAAGATGCAACTACAATGATGCTGATTTCACCCACATGATATGGAGCTGTACGACAGTAAATAGATTCTGGAGTGGAGTGTTAGATCGAATGAGGGCAACAGTGGGGCAAACGCTCAAACTCACAATGGAGACCTGCATATTGCAATTATTCCCTAGACCACCTAAACGGAAGGTTGGCTCCCAATTTGTAGATCTAGCTTTAATCTTCGTCAAAATAGCATTAGCATGGAAATCAACGAGCGGGCCAGCTATAGCAGACTGGAAAAGAGATGCGACACATTGGGCTGGACCGGAGGAACGGGCCTTGGCCAGGGAGGATGCTCGGGGACTAAGATGACATCCCATGGCAAGCCCCTGGAGAGAGGTCCTAGAAAACTGGGGACACCCTGATGGATGCCGCCATACGGAGTCAGACGCAACACTAGCCCACACTCAAATAACACGAGCTGTGCATCCACTTAGGTTGAGACTTGGAGTAATATGGACACTGGCCCCTTGAGTTGCAGGGTCCCTCTTTCCCACCCAGCACGCCCCTACGCGACAAGCTGGTTGCATAGGTCCGAGACAGCTGACCTGTCGATAAGCTTGGCCTCCCCTCTCTCCTGAACTGTCACGCATCATCTCTCCACACCACACAGTTATAGTTAATCAGTTTAATGTTCTTTTATTTACCTCTATATTACCATGATAGATTTAATATTTCCATTGCGTTATTCCCTAGTTACACCGCGCCACGAGACATCTAGTAGTAAGCATTGGGACATTCCTTCACCTGATAGACTGGTCTCATACACTCCACATATTCTACAGCAACATGTAGACCCCTCCTCGATTATAATAGAACACTAGACTATAATTTAGTTAAATAACCCAGCAATTTGTACGAAATGGAAAGTGATACATAGATATACGACTCGAGTGACCACCGAGATCACTAACTAGCTCGGAGGAATGCTGAAAAATGAAATGAATAATTGTAAATGTTTTGCGTAGCATACATGTACTGTTAAGAACCAAGCTGAATACCCAAATGCCAATAAAAATATGTTATATAAAAAAAAAGCAATGCAAATGAAACATAGTTTAATAGTATGCATATTTGCAGGTCATGTACAGTATATCACTATTAGCAAACTTAGCAAAGTGATGGATACCAGTAAAATTAGCCTTTTCCTGTGGGAAGAAGATTATACGCGTTCAATATGGCTCCTTGCACCTATTTCAGGCTCCCCCTGACTGCTTGGTTGGTGTGCCTTTAAGATGGGAGGGAATGCTTTGCTGAAGAACTCATTGATAAAGTTTGCAAACGTATTTCTACTTTGAGGATCTGTGTTGCAAGCGGTCTGGTAAAAACCTCACAGATAGTTATTTACCTTCCGTGGGAAGCTTCTGGCATGGCAGCTGGTCCTCCTATAAGTATAAGCCCAACGCCAAGCCCACCAAAATGAGTCTCTAACCCTTAAAGGCTGAATGATTTTGCGAATTCCCTACCAAAAATAAATTTAGATCTATTACAAGAACCGCATACTTTCTCCTCTATAGAGCAACTGTGCTACCTTTCAAACTTTGAGACTGCTTTGCCTGGCATCGGCTGGATTCCATATCTAACACATATGTTGGGGGGGGGGGGGAGCTCTTGAAGTTATTCTCTTTGTGAGGCTGGTCGACAGCTATTGGAAACTCCCAAATGAAATCCTGACTGATTCCTGAAAATGTGCCCGTTTTTCTTGCTGCTCAGAACTGCCTGATTCCCCGCCCAGGACCGTAAGTCTCCTGGGGATGTCTGGCGACTGTGGAAGACGCTTGGGTTTCAGGTCAGAGATGCTTAGTAAATATTGACCCTTAATTTAAACGAGAAAACAGCTGCAGGAAGGAAGGAAGAGAAGGGGGAGGGGGCGTTTGTGGGATAAATGCTGAGGCAGCACATTGGGAGCAGCAAAAATAATAAATGGACTGTTCATTGCTGATCAGAACCCCTGGACCCTCTGTAAATTCGTATCAGTCTCCTCCCTCCAGGGGATCATTCATGGATGAAGTGGGGCCCCCGAAACACATCTGACTTTCACATCACCCCCACTGCATTGAGAGAACAACTACATCATGGCTCACTATATCTATATTATTTGCTAAAGTAATGAAAATATTTCATTCTGTTATGATGGTTATTAGTGAAAATTAAATCACATTCATTTTAATCTGATTAATGAAATTGACTTGAAAAAGTGGGAGGTTTGAGGTGCATTGCCCACCGAAATAATAATAATATATACACATATTAAATGAAAACGATAAGAAATAATGACTACTTAAAGGTAAGCTTATTAAATGATTTCAATGGTAAATTAATGTAATGACTAGAATGAGTGGGATTAGGTGTTTTATTTACATTAATAAAATAACAAATAATATAATGAAATACTACTAAGATGTTGAGGATATGTTACGCTATTGACAAATTACTAATTTAATTCAACAAAGTGAAGTCAATGTTAAGAAATTAAAGCAAATATAAATTATTATTTTTTTAAATCAAGGAAAGGATTAGATAATTGAAAAATAAATAAATCATTCCTTGTGCTTAAGTTGCTGAAATGAGACTCCATTTGCTCTTGTGCTAGGCGGGCTGTTTTGAGGCAACATATTTCATATTTTGAAAACAAGATGAAACACAAACATTGATCTTTGCTGTCAGCACAAGTTCCGTGAACATAGACAAAATACAAGCATTGATCTGCGCTGCTCCAGACAGTGCTGACCGCGCAAGCGTGAAGTTATCCACGGGCAGAAAGAGCTGCCGGGCAATTAAGCGCCAGTGTTTTACCTCCTGCTTCTCGCGCTCCTTTCTGCAAACCATTTGGCGCCGAGTCTTGGTCTCTGTTTTCGAAGGAACTTGGTTTTTGTTTTCACAGTCGTACTATTTTTTTCCCTAAAGAAGCCAGTCTTACGTTTTATATGGCTCTGCTGTGAGTAGAAGCAACATCCAGTTGTCCTCCTTCCATGTGAAACAAATCCTTTCAAGCTCCAATGGTGCTCAAATAGTAAAAGAAAATAAGTGCATTGGCCTAACAGTATTTAAATGATGGCGGTGGGTCCAGCTGGATCAGTTATGATTGAGAGTGAAATATGCTGGATTTGTCCCATTATCATTTGTTGACACCAGGACACATTCAGCAGTGCACAAAAGTTGCCTCCTTTCTATTCTGAGCAGCAGCCTGCAAATGGTGAGGGGCTTTCACTTCTAGCTGGGCCCAAATGAAAGGCTTCATTTATAGGCCATCAGCCCTCCGTTTGTTCATCCAGGGAGCAATCTGGAGTCTAAAACCTAGATGCTAATGCAATTGAGGCGAGCGAAGGCTCAAAGATTATCATTTCACAAGCACTTAAGAGAAACTATGGGGCATATTTATAAGGGGTTATCGCCACCAGAACGTCACTTTTTGGATGTTCTGGTGGCGATAACTCTTTCGCCTTATTTACAAGGCGGCGTTAAGGCACTTAACGTGGCTTAATGCCACCTTGTAAATAATGCCCCTTTTCAAGGAACACTTAAGGGCTGATCTCGTCAGGAAAGCATTCCTACCGAATCGGTTCCGGAATGTTTTCCAAACGACTCGTATCAGGTGAGTCTGACCGAGCGAATTGGATGTATACGGATGCTCCTGGATACGATTTGGTCGGACTCCCACTGACTTCAATGGGAGCCTGTGTTCTGAACGAGAACACAGGCTCCAATTGTAGAAAGGGGTGGCTGGGGAAAACCTTGCACCCTGTGGGAGGCACCCCAAGGTGCCTGCCACACTGCGCATGGTTGGAAAGGGGGGGCCCCTTGGGTTCCCCCACTGACCCGATTCGGAGGGCCCTGGGTCGAGGGGGGCCCGCTACGGGCCCCCAAAGACAAATTCCGGCAGCCAGAGAAACCGAATTGGAATGGCTGTCCGAATCAGTCATTGTAATCGCTCCCTCGGAAACCGAGTCCAAAGAGCTGTACAATTCGGCTCCGAATGCCTTTTGAAACCGATTCGGACAGCCCTACCAGTTTACATGCATCGTAACCAGTCATTGGGAACTGTGTACGATTCGGTTAGGAACAAGGGTTCCGAATCGGATTCAGAGCCCTTCTGAATGACATCGTAATCGACCCCTTAGTGTAAAAGGCGGGAAAGGGTGTTGCAGTGGGCGTTCCGCCGCAACACCCATTGCTTTTTGATGCAGCCCTCTAATTACAAGTCTGGCATAAATATGGGATCAGCACTAAAAATAAGACCAATGAAAACCTGTTCTTAAACTGGCACAACGAGGAGAAATGACTAATTTTTCCTCGATGTTGCTGTTTCTATGTATGCAGCATTCTGCAGCACACATCAAAACAGCATATTGCCATGTATGATTGTTCATGTGCATGAAGGTGACCCTTCATGCACACAAACAATCATTAGATAATGACAAGTTGCAACTTCTATAGGTGTTGCATTCTGCAGCACACATAGAAGTTACAAATCGCCATTCGTAATTGTTTATGCGCAGGAAGAGACACCTTCCTGCACATGAACAATCGTTCCCTGCAATGCAAGCACCCTAGCAGCATGGTACAAGGGTGCCTGCGTTGGCGATAGGCAGCTAAATTTAGCTTCAGCCCTAGAGCAAAATGCAGGGGTGCGCCGTATTATTGTAAATACGGCACATCCCTGCGTTTTGAGAATGTCGGAGCGCAGCGTTACCAATTGTGGCGTAACACCACACCCCGCCATTATGTTGTGAATATGATCCTATGTTTGGAGGCAGTTATTTCACTTGGTTCATCCTCTGGATGGAAACATCTACATGCACTGTAAGTATGTGAGATATCTTTCTATATGAGTAATCATGCTAATTATGATTTAAATAGCATAGTGTTTTATTTTTCTATTTAATTTCTTTTACAATGGTACCAATCCCAATTTAGGGTGTCAAATCAATGTACAGGAAACATTACATAAGGAAATGCAGGTTTCTAGGTGCAGGAGTCACATGTCATCTTAATGGTAGGCATCATATGTTAGAATGCCTCATCTGGAGAAACACAAAGTCAGGATTTAAAACATAACACAGTGGTTGGGGTCGTCACTAATTAGACTTCATTAGTACTCTAAGGAATCCTTTTTAAGAACACATAGCATAATGAATGATTGAAAAAAATAAGGTTCTAAACCTATGCCTGCTGTTTACAAGCAGTTCTTTGATTTTGGCTCATTGCTCCCTGTGTTAGAATAGAAGAATTGCAATTAATCAACTGTAAACAATAAAAGGATCTCTATGACAAAAGCAGTGACCCTCTATGCTATCTACATAAAATACAAATCTGTGGTCTGCATGTTACATAATGTGCTTTGCAGCAGGCACATTAACCCACTATGCCATTTTATGAGTCAAATTGTTATTAGACAAACACAGCTTTCTCCAGCAGAATATATTACCCACCAGAGTTATTACCCCCTGAAAATCGGTAGGTACACAAAGATCTCTGCACTAGGGGGCATATGTACAAGGAAGTGGCGGAGTGAGGCGATAGCCGCCATGGCTTAACTGCTCACTCTGCCACTTCAGAAACGCAAGGCTGCACCATGTTTACAAGGATATGGTGCAGCCTTGTGTTTTCCCCTGCACTAGTGCTACACTTAGCAGTGTAGTGCCAACGCAGGCACCCTTGCACCATAGTGCAAGGGTGCCTGCGTGCAGGGGAGGATTGTTTATGTGCAGGAAGGGTCACCTTCCTACACATAAACAATCCAAGGTGTTTTGCTTTTTCCATGTGTGCTGCACACCTGAAAAGTAGTATCCATGTACAAAGTGAAAACCGTCTGCAACAGACAACTTCTGCTTTTTGAAAGAAAGCTATGGGTATTTGATGGGCACTCAGCAGTCTAGGAGACTGCTGCCTGCTCCCCAGTCCAGTTATCACACCAATTCTTAGGTCTGGCCGTAGAGCCAGATTATTATTTTTCAAAAAAATAATCCATGAAATACCTGCATAAAAGGGCTTTTGGTCAGCAGGGCTTTACCTTTTGGTCTGTTTAGCTGCCATTCACATCTTGCTCCCGCCCACCACAATTAAAGCATGGGGCAACAGGGGCGGCTACTCCGCTAAGGCGGAGGAGCGACGCCCCTCAAGAAATATAAAATGATAATAACAAAGTAATTATTTTATTTTTCACTTTTCACTGGCACTGCAAAGGTGCGGGCGGAGCAGGGCTGTGCCAGCTGCAGAGCAGGGGGAGGAGTGGTTTGCACACTCGAAAGTAGGCATGAATGTTTGGCCCGCTGTCTTGGCCCGGCCAAACAGTCATGCGCACTTTACATTTTTCCCACCAGACTACATTACCCAGCCTGGTGGGGAACATGCCAGGCTTCCATTTCCCATCTGAGCGCCGAACCCTGGCACTCACACCAATTACTATGCTGCTGTAAGGCAGCCCTGCGATTGGCTAGGGAATCCTGGATACTTCCTGTGTGACTCGTGGATGATGAGGACCGCCAGGAAGGTATGTGCGCTTTTCATTCTCTTTATGTTTTCCCCCCTTTTCTTTTTTTTGACACCCCCGTTTCCCGCCCACCACTACTACCCGGTAGCAGTCGCTACTGTGGGGCAACATACCAGCCCACTTTATCTATTGGCACCCTCCTATCCCATTGACTGTGCAAAGTCTGTGTACATTGTTTACATCCGTAAGAAAGCTGGTCCAAAGTGTGTTTTTATTTACTTTTTGATTTAACATTAAACATGAGGGGGGCTGATTCACAAAGACATGGACGTCATTTAGGGGACACCAGGGGTCCCAGCTGCGACCCCTGGCTTGCCTTTCTGTGACCAATTAAGTAAGTCAGAACAGATTTACTGTCACATTACATGTCCTCTTAAAATAAATGCATAAACTGACTGTCCGACTCCGCTTTTTATTATTTCGCAACCTTTCCGTTGCCGCACCTTGACCAATTTATGGTTTTCTGGAATATATTTTTCTCCATTTCGAGCAATGCTTGAGGGCTACAGGTTTTCTTTGAAGCCTGCTGTCGAATGCCAAGGTAGCCGGTTACCAAGTTTGTCTAGTCGTGATTCAGTCTCATGTCTTTTTCTTTCGCCACCCTACTCCTCCTGTCTTTGTCTTCCTATATTTCACTTCTTGCCTCTCAGTTTCTGTTTACGGCCTTTCTATGTCTTGCTCAGGGTAGATTTCTGAGGATGAAAAATAAGTCCCGGTCTCCAAGCATGAGTGGCAATGCCACGACCTGCAACCCTAGTACAAATTAAGCACCAGCATCCCACCTACCTTTTGGGATAGTTACCGTCACTATCTAATGCCTACCGCCCCTTTGAAGGTACAGACCGTTGCTGTGGCGCTGTGGTACCCAAATATATATGCGGAATCTTTCAGTAGTATTAGGGGGTTCTGGTAGGACTTGGAATGTTCGGGTCAGATGCTCTGGCAGCTGGATGAGATGAGAATCTAAATGGATAGGGCTTTGCATCAAACATATGGGGGCAGATTTACAAGCTCCTTGCGCCACTTTTGCGTCACTTTTAACATGGGAAAAGTGACGCAAAAGTGGCGCAAGGGCTTGTAAATCTGCCCCATGGGATTTAACCTTATCAGTGCGTGACTCCTGGCCACTTACGCTGGCGACGAGGATGCATGCGGATCACAATAGATTAGCATTTGTGGCCGATTAAAGGATGAAAAAAAACATTTTTTGAGGATGGCGCTGGAGACCCCGCCTTCCATGTGTGATTAGTGTCTGATGCAGAGCAGTATTGCAATGAGAATGTTTACATACTCCAATACAGTAGGCCGACAAAAGACAAGGTTGAAACACATTTTCCTGTAATATTTGTCTTTCGTTGTAAAATAAACACTTCCAATAATCGGTTATGTGATAACACTCGTAGAAAAAATACTGAAATCCTGCTGTGGTTTAGAAATCACGCTGTATTTTGTGTGCCTTTCAATGCGATAAAATGTATTCCACGAACTGAATAATACCAAACATCACGGGATAGCCCAGATTTCAGACGTCATTTACACGTATCTGCTTACAACACGTGTTTTCAAAATATTACACTAACAATAATTAGGAGATACAATCGAGCCATGGGAAGGCGAATGGGGTGAAACACAACACTAATAAAAAGAACTAAAGCATATGTAGCAAGGTCAGGATTCTCTGAGGTGTTTTGTTTCAGTATACCTTTGCAAATGCATCACCTGGAATGAAGGTTTCTCATTAAGTGACGCTGCGCAAAGACGCATTTTCAGCGGTGGGTCACTTTCACCCTTTTTTCGTTCATACTCTGCTCTTTCTGGAAACAAACTTTGTATGTATTTCTTTCGAGTGATTTATACAACACTCCCGTGGTGCCTCCCGCCCCATTTCATGCTTCAATTAAGGCTAATGTGGGAAAGTGTCTTGTGGTCGCAAAGCCGGCGATTTACAACATTACGGGCTTTGAGTCTGAATGTGTAAAAAGCCTGGTACATTGTGACTCAGGATATATATAATTTGTGACTCATCAAAAATCACTACAGATCCTTACAAATTATTCAACAACAATTGTGTTAGCAAACAATTGCATATATACCGACGCCCACTAAGTGGTATCCATTTGCAAAGTGAAAACCATCTGTGACAGACAACTTCTGCTTTGTGAATGAAAGCTGTGGGCATTGGGGGAAACTCAGCAGTCTAGGGGACTGCTGCCTGCTCCCCAATCCACTTCTCATCACAATCATTTTTAGATCTGAACTAAGAGCCAGATTATTGTTTCCCCCCCCCCCCCCCAAATTATCCATAATATACCTACATAAAGGGACCTTGGTCAGCAGGCTTCGTCCATTGGTCTGTTTAGCTGCCATTCACATTCTGCTTCCACCGATCACAATATACAGCATGGGCAACAGGCCAGCCCACTTCATCTATTGGCTCCCTTCAATTTGCTAAACATAGTTACATTAACTTCGGTAACACAGCTGGTCCAAAGTGTGCATTCTTGTTTATTTTTTGATAAACATTAAACACTGGGGGGGTGGGGGGCAGGGGGGGAGGGCCTGATTCACAAAGTCATGGACTTCATTTAGGGGTCGCCACAAGTGGTGTAGGAAGGGGGGTGCGGTGGGTGCTGGCCGCCCCAGGTGTCATCACTGAGGGGGGTAACAAAATGGCACAAATATGTGTTTTAAACACATATATTTGCCAATTGGGTGTCAGTAAATAAGTCTGTGCCTTCTGCTGCCTCAGGGTATACAAAAGTGAGTGAGAAAAGCAAGAGACAGTAGGGGAAAGATATGGGATAGAGGGAAAAAATGTTCAAAGAGAGGAGGGAAATAAGTAACAAAGAGCAGAAAGAGGACATCACGAAGAGAAGTGAGAGATTGACAGACATAAGCAGTGGTGTGTGTCTGTGTGTGAGAGAGAGAGATGGGTTAATGAGACATCAAAGAGATGTGACAGATGTAATGAGATACAGACAGGTTTGAAAGATAGACAGGAGAGATGGATGAATGGCTAGATGGATGGATAGACACGAATCAGAGAGGGGAAAGACCAGGGGATGACAGTGGGAGTGATATTGATAGATACATATAAGAAAGAGATATCTAGGAAAGACAGAGAGGGTGAGACAGGTGTGAGACAAGTCATAAGGAGATAGCTGCTGGTAAACAACTGAGAGGCAGATGGGTGTTGGTGAGACTTATAAGAAAGATACAGCTCAGAGATGGACAGGGAAAACAAGTAAAAAAGAGGCAGCTAAGAAAGAGTGGGGATACAGATGAGACTCTACTTTTAAAGAATTTGTTCAGAGAGAAGGAGAGGCAGGGGGTGGGAAGACAGATGAGAGAGAAAATAATGAGAGATTGCTCTGAGGGAAAGTAAGACGGTGTAATAGAGAGGGGCAATAAAGAGACAAGTTGGAAAGACAAGTAGTAAGATGGACAAGTGAGAAAGTGCCATCTGAAAGACAGAGACAATTGATAGTGTGTTGCAAAAGTGACAGAGAGGAATGGGAAACAGAGAGGTGATGCAGCTTAGAAAGAAACACAGAGGAAGATCTGAAAAACATCTGAAGGAGATGCTGGGAGGAAGAAAGGTGAGAGATATGGAAGTGATATTTAGGTAGAGAGAGGTGAGAAAGAGTCAGGTAAAAGAGTAAAAGAGGAAGAAGACAGGTGAAAAATGCAAAAAAGAGAGAGGCAGAACAGGTGAGAAAGTCTGACATGTAGTATATTGTAAAGAGATCAGTGAGGAAGGCCCAGTTGACATAGAGGAGAAGACAGAATGGGTGAGAAGGAGGCAGCAACGGGTGAGAAAAACAGGTGAGTGAGAGGTAATAACAAATACAGACAGTTGATAAACATGCAGTTGAGTGGACGTTCACAGCAAGTCAAAGGTCCTATGACATCACCTCCTGTGATGTCATTGGTGTTAAAGGGCATGTGATGTCACTTGTATTCCCCCTTGCAATTTTGGTGAATCAACTCCCATGCTTAAAGGTAACTTACACTTTAGAGTAATTTGCACTTTTGAGTACGTTTAGTATGATTTGCTTATTCAAAACAACAGTAGTAAGTCCAGCACCACCCAGGGCTAACTATTGCAACATCCTTTCACAGAAATGAAAATAATGGCAGTAGGGATTTAAAATATAACCCAATAGGAAATAATGTTAAATTAAACTATTTAAGATAGTTAAAAATATAAATAAATATAACTGAACCTAAAATATATATATAAAATAGTACATATTTATTATTTAAGTATAAAATATTCTAACACCCAATTTTGAACTTGAAAATTAATATAACAATATTTCGACTAAAATATAACTAAATTAATTTTAATTATATATGTCACTTTTGTTAATTGTTAATGCACAGTAAAAAATATATTTTTCCTTTAGGTAACAATTCATTTTTTAATTAAACTTCCATGTAAAGTTGGTACCCTCTCACGCAGCCCACTTCCTTGTTTCTCATTTTTGCCTCTTTAGGTTTGGCACTGTCTCTGTTTTCCAGCTTTATTGCTATTTGCCTCTTTGCTAGTACCATGGAGAGGCCTGTAAACATATAAATGACTTTTGTTTTTGAGGTGTGGAAATAGTCTTAGTAAAAAGGACTCTGGTGTTTGGCCTTTCTGTCTACTCCAAGAATTGCTTTACGCCTGGATCTCCTCCCTCTAGTGTGGTTTTAGCCTGGGTCTGTCATGGATCATGCGATAAAACTCCCCATTCTCCTCACTTCACTCTAGGACACACTGCTGCAGCTCCATTGTTTATCTCATTAATTTTGCTAGGTATGATGTATGTTATCTGCATAAAATGTAACTGAATCATTTGAAGGAAGTGTTCATTGATACCATGGTGGTGACACTTAGGTTCCTGCCCCAATCTTCGTCTATAATGGGATTTTTATCATCTGCTGATCACTTCTCCTTTAGGGCAAGAAGTGTTCATTTTACTTATCTAGGTGCACTCGGTGCAACAATGATACTTTTCTTCTGTCCGTACCCAATGTGTAAATCGGTTGCAACATTTTATGCAATGGGAAGTTCTACTTCTTCTGCTCTCCATGCTTGTTTCACCACCTTAACGAAAGTGCCAGCTAGCACTGTACTATCCTGTACCCACTCTCTGAATGTCTCTGAGGGTCCCATGTTCATTCTGCTCTCCCACTAAGACTACCCGTTTATATTCCTACACTTCTAGGCATTCTTTCCCCCTTGAAGAATAGTCCCAGTATTCCTGTAAGCGGAATTTCAGGTGTGTATGGAGTCTGGAGTCATCATGTGTGCCAATTAAAGGCGTCTTACTCAGCAATTCCAGAGAATGTTTACCTAATGTGGCATGACCCCATTCTGCCCCCTGATCTTTTCCCTCATTATTGGTGTTAAGGTACTCTGACTAGCTTCAGTTACATCTATTGTCTCCACCCATCAATCTGTCCACTGTAGCTGTGCAGCCTGGTAGTACAGCTCATAATCTGGTGCACCCAGTTTTCCCTCACTCAACAACCATCTACGTTTACTCAGTGCATGCCACCCTGTATCTCCTCGAGTGCCATATCAAAACAGAGCTTCCAGTTCCCGAAAAATTCCCCACGGGATTCAGTTTGATAGTGCCGAAAGTAATTTGACATCCTAAGCAGGATGACCATTCTTGATAAAGCATTATCCCCAGTCACAGATGGCAGAAGCATTATCCAGAAAGTCTCACTGTCTCTTGAGGCAGCCAGTGCTGACTTTGGCCTCGATTATGAGTCTGGCGTTCCACAGACTGCCAGACTCGTGGGGGCACAGTGGTGGCAGTCTTCCGACTGCCCTATTGCGATTTGGGCGTTCCAACCGCTACAGCCTCGCCACAGCTCCCTGGGAACCACCATTCCATGGTGGTGTTGGGACAGTCAGGAAGCCGCAATTTGCCAGGCTGTACCGCTACGGTCATGCCAAGCATATTACGAGTTTGCCTTCTGTTGGCACTGTCATGGAGGTTCCTCCTCCATAAACCCTTTGGCAGAGAGGAAACAAAGGGGGCCCTAGAAGCCCCCCTGTGCCTCCTCTTCATGGGAATGCACACAGCGGGGCACAGAATGAGCCCCCATGGGCATGCCACCCAGTTCGTGCGTGACATGGACTTTTCGGTCCATGCCGTGCAGGAACTGTTTTTGACATTCCCATTACGATGCCCGTTTTTAGAGGGATCACCATGGGAACACCAAAAACCAGCTCACCAGACAGAAGGAAACTGCTAATCTGGCAGTCAGTCTGACTATGGCGGGGCGGACCCGGCACTGCACCGCCAAAATCATATTCGGGCGCTTAGTGTTGCTATCAAACAGGTCTGTCTCTGAGTGACAGCTCTATATCCCTAGACAGCTAAATGTGGTGGATTCCCACTTCAATCTTTGGATGCTGTTTGGAGTACTGTTCTTTTTTAATCTTGATGAATTTGGGATATGACAGATATAGTCCAATTCACCTGGAGGCGTGATACCTTACCAAGGTCCTCCAGTGCCTTGATAGTTTGGTCTGTTCCAGGTTGCACGTCATTTATACATAATGTTATGTCATTCAAGGAGACTGACATAACATGTTTTTGGTCTTCAACAGTCACTCATGTATTCCTGCCTCCCAGTAAATATTTGTGAAGACTTCCACTGCTAAGGTAACAAGCATTGGCATAGCCAATAGGTCTCGCTTGTGGGACCTTATAAGTGTTTAGTTCTCCAGCACACTTGGTGCAACAACATCAACTGTTGCATGGCTAAACACTTATAAGGTCCCAAATGTGAGACCTATTGGCTATGCCAATGCTTGTTTTAATTAGCAGCGGCGCGCTTGTCTAATTATACAGTGGCGGAAAGGCTCTCCTCACGCTCAGCTGCTTAAAGGCAGACTTTAAAACTGCAGGACAGGGTTCAAGCTTCGGCATACTTCAACATCCTGAGATTTTATGCATATCACTTAACCCTCCCTGTGCCAAAAGACTGAACTTGTGTGATGATGTAATATAGTGATAGTATAAAGCATTCTCGTTTGCTCCGTAAAAATTGCAGAAATAAATGGGCAGTTCCATTTGAAATGTTGCAAAGCTTTGCTTCATGGTTCAATTTCACTGACCTAAATTGAAGACCCCCTCGCTCTCCCATCACCGCTCATCATTACGGACATTTCTGTTCAAGTGCGCCGAAAAGGTTTCAGAAGGGCTTCAACAGAAACTACTTTAACGAGCGCCGCTCCGAGTCATTCACCGGCCCCAGCAAGCTTTATGTTTGCGGTGGAACCTTTTGACACCTTGCCGAGAAGAGAGCACCCAAAATGAGGCAGCGATCACCCCCATCCACTGTTAAAGGCGCCCTGTCTGGGGAAGCCCCATGCGGCTAAATAGCTGCTAGTAATTACGTCATTGACTGCCAGTCCACTAATTTAATAACGGCCTCTGAAACAAAGTTGAAGGGCTTCTAGTAATTGACCCACACTCATCAAAATGGATGTCAATTACCTGTAGCTGACACCAATCCTAACTAGCACTGTGGTCGCCCTGCTGCCCCAAATTTAAGAGGTCAGAAAAGGAAGAGGAAGTCAGAAGGACTGTACCAGCCCTGACTGCTTGCTGGCTGCGGTCAGCAGGCTGCTCGGGCCACCCCTCCGGTCTGCCAGCAATGACCTCACCTGCTGGGAATCTGCATACAGGACGGAGGGGCGCGTGCCAGGTGAGAAGATGTGCGAGAGAGGTGGCGAGAGCGTGAGACACAGAGAGGGAGTGACAAAGCAGACGACGAGGAGAGATAAAGGGACAGAGACGGAGAGCACGAGAAATAGAGGGAGGGAGACAGCAACAGAGCGAGAGGGTAGGAAGGGCGAGCCGCGGAGAGAAAGACAGAGAGGCAAAAGTGAAAAGAGAGGGAGACAGAATGAGAGATACAGAGTGTCAGGGTTAGGGAGGAAAGGAAAACAAAGAATTCAAGGAATGCAGTATCCCGCGAGTGGTGCGTGCGAAAGCGAGCACCAGGCCATGTGTTTTGCATTATCGCGCACGCTTCTGGGCACGATAATCCAAACAGATGGCGCCTGTGCAGGTAACCGCAAGCAATAGGCCGTGGGCGGGGCAAAGGCGGGACATGCACCCGTCTTTGCCCAATTGCGGGCTGTCTTTCTTAGAAAGACGCACGCAAAGCCCAATAGCCTGTGCGGAAAAAAAACACCCGCGTGTGTGGTGAGCTTGGTGAGCTTTCTGAAGCCCCTTACTAAAAGTCTTGCAAGCAGCGCATGCGCGCTGCTCTAGGCCCGACCTACAAATGAGAGACAGAAAGGGACAACTGCATTAGACAGGAACATTATCTGACCTTTCTTGTCCCTTGTTCTTGGCTCTGCATGCAGCAGTGAAACTCATCCACAGAATGCGTGGCGTAATCATTTTTTACTCAAGACTGCAAATAGATAATTCCAGTTCAGGGTATTGAATGTCTTCTCAGTATCCATTGTTCACAGTCACTGCCACTGGCGGCCGGGAAGAAATCCCTCTATGATCTGGATCAATCACCTGATATTAATAAACGAATTGCGTCCGGGTATGAATCTGCATTGGTCAGAGTGAACCAGTTGAGGGACAAAGCCAAGTAATCTATTGGATAAAATCCTATTCAGGACTTTTAGTCAGTGTTGAGCATTGACATGGCCATGGCATTTCTGGTGGGTCCTGTCCTAGTTGCAACAGAGGTACCAGAAGCACCACTCAAGCCACCGAATGCAGGTGCCAGTGTTACAGTGCCGTATTATACATGGAAATAAAATTAAATGGGGTGGTCATCAGAGCCCAGGGTTTTGCCAGCCCTTTGACTGATACATTTATGTCTAGCACTGTTCTGTCTGCTTCCAGCTCTTATACCGCTTCTTGGGTCAGTACTACTAGTTTTGCCCTCTCAGTGTAATCGGGAAAAGCTTGCTACTCACTGTATCACACGATTTATAAAGTGCAGATACGTGCTTCACAAATGCCTGGTTAATCTCTCCCTATGATAGTACCAAATATACACCTGTTGTTTTGATGCAGGAGCCACTTGGACAGCCTATCCTGCAGCCTCTCCTTATCTCATTCACTATATGACCTGACCCTTTTATTCCTGACAATCTTAGCATCAAAGCCTCTGAATGATTTGAGACAACCTTTCCTGTTCTTCAACAGCTTTTCCTGTTTTAGAAGGTCTTCGGGCCTTCTCCTTTCAAGACTCTGTTTCTTTACTTACAATCTGTCTCTTTCCAGTTACAGCGGTATCAAATTCCCACAGATTATTGCCCTAAAGGTTTTCCATTAATCAAAGTGCTTGATGCATGCCCCAATTAAAAATAAATACTGTCTGCAGTTTCACTGAGGGAGTCCTTAAATGTTGAGTTCTCCTAGGTCTTAACCTGGATCCTCAAAGTGGGAACCACCATCCTGAGTTTACCGCATTGTATGGTCAATAGGTGGGGTTTATGGTCCAATATGGTTTTGCCAAAGTGCAAAGTGAGGCGGAGTGGTGCATGTCATGTTATCTTAGAAGACTTGCAAATCATGCATCTTGCAATAGTATAAATAATCTATATTGTCAGATTTAGTGCTCCTCATGAGTCCCTCATCCCCTAGTATGTCACTCATTCTTTTAGGACCCAGAACATCCTCAGTACTGTAAAATTAGGCAGTAGTAGGGTCTGTCTAGCTCCAGGTCTAATGCACTGTTAAGGGCTCCCCAAACCACATGGGGTAATGCACTACCTCTGCTAATTTCTTTCATATGTTCCCAGAGAATGTTGCACAGTCAAAATTGGGTAGTAACATTTCTCTTCTGCCTAATCTACCAATCAGAAATCACATTGCACTCTTGTGTGCCTGTGAGGGGCGTATTCTAAAGGCGATATTGCTGCGTTAGCGGCACTTTTCTGCCGCCAAAGCGGCGATATTTTTATCGTCTTATTCTCAAGCTGTCGCAAACAGCCGTTAGCGACAGTTTTTAGGCGAAAGCATCCATTTTAAAGATCGTGACTTCTGATAGCGATAATTATATGCAGGAGAGGCGTTCCTGTGCAAAAACGCACGCAAACACCACTACTCCATATTCACAAGGGTATCCTTGAACTTCTGAAGACCCAAAAAACTGGCTCTAACTGGAGATAGAGCCAGTAACTTAACTGGGCTTATAAATGGGGATAACACTTGGGGCCACATCTCAGCAGGTTTTGGTACAGGACAGCACTGCAAGCAATTTTGCAGTGCTGCCCTGCTACAAAACTACAGTGCAGGAATGTGCACCATCAATAAGATAGTGTACATTCCTGATCCCCAGTAATGAAAAGTGTTGCAGCGCTGAGACAAGACAGCATTGCAACACTTCCCACTATGCCCTTATTGTGACACCATGGATGCGCTGTATTCACTGGACTGCCCACCATGAGGAAAGTAATGACAGATACATCAGGAATACTGATGTATCTGTCTGCACTAAAGTCACGTATTGCTGTAGTCGTATCACAACCATGACGCAACTCGAGCAATGCATGGGGTCAGCCTATCCCTGTGGCACTTCGTCACCCTCACGCCTGCCATCAGGCAGGCAGAAGGTACTGACGCAGTGCCGTTCATCAGGGGTGCCCGAATGTCAGCACTGTTGGAGATCCATCGGTGGTGGTTGCGCGCTGCGGTGTCATTGTTTGGAAGCAATGGTGGAGTGTCGGTGCGGAGGGAGTTGACGAGATGCTCTTCGGTGGCCTTGATGCAGCTGCGAGGGGGTGCGATGATGGCAGTGGCATCAGGTGGGCAAGGTGAAGACGTGATGTTACCAATGATGGTCAGTCGAGGAGAGTCCACTGTTGTGGCTGTAGTTGAAGTTCCTGCTGGCGGAGGTGACTTGCTCGACCGTGTGTCCTGCTATGTGGCTTGTTGAGGTGACCTGCTGCTTGCATCTGATGTAGGGGACCTTTCCCAGGAGGGAGAGGTGTCCTGATCACAGGGGTTGTCCAGGTGGAACTTGAGTTCACCAAGTAGGATGTCGTTAGTGGATGGGAGACCCTGGGAAGCAATGAGGTCTACAATGGTATTGGAGAATGGGGGGCCATGGCCCGGGGGGCTGCACATGAGGGTGCTGCAGAGGATGTTCTTGGGCTTGGTCCAGATCTGGGAGTTGAGGTGGTCCATGGTCACCCTTGGGTAATTAGAGTGCGTGGTCAGTCGGAGTGTGCTGCTGTAGGTGATGACAATGCCTCCTCCTTGATGGTCAGGGCGCTCCTTGCGGGTGGTACTGCAGCCATCAGTGATGACGATGGCGATGTCCGGTCCGGAGCAGATGTTGATCCTGGCAGGCAAGGGGGCATCCAGGGTTGATAG
Organism: Triturus cristatus; assembly: GCF_964204655.1. Classification (NCBI taxonomy): domain Eukaryota; kingdom Metazoa; phylum Chordata; class Amphibia; order Caudata; family Salamandridae; genus Triturus; species Triturus cristatus. The sequence goes on along the minus strand of NC_140581.1, from coordinate 433,150,470 downwards.
CGAGGAGGGTGCTGGCGTCATAGCAGTGGAGTGTCCAAGAGGAATGCTTCTTGGTGCTGAGCGTGGTTCAAGGGCAGACGGACGCAAACGGCGTAGCCTATGGGTTGCTTTGGCACGGGAGACAACCAGTACAATGCAGGCAGTACATCGTTCACAACGCAACTCCCACAACGCAGGTGCCTTTACATCACATTTGATTACAACGCATTGTGAGGTCAGTAATAGGGTAATTTAAAGTTTTTTGGGTGGTTATGGGTTTCGGGGGTATAATATGAAAATTGGGGTGTGTTCTGGGATAAAATATGAAAATTGGGGTGTGTTTTGGGGTAAAATATGAAAATTGGAGTGTGTTTTGGGTCAAATTTGATTTTTGGGTGTGTTATGGGGGCTCATAAAGAAATTCCAGAGTTCACGTTGGGTTTGGGGTGCAAAGGTTAGTTTTGGGTTGCACGCAGTGAAGTGGGAATAGTGATATTAATGTCTCCACTCTGCAACACCTACTCTACTGTTGCTATGTGCCTACTATTAGTATGCATTGGAATGGAATGCGATGTTATGGCATGCATTGCAACCACGTATGTGCCTTTTGCGCATGAGTGGTACGCCCGCTGTGCATGGGCGTAAGCAGCAGCCATTGAGAAGTGCTTGGGGAAGGGGGCTGGACAGCTGTGAGGTGGTAAACACTGGAAAGACCACTGGATGTGGCGTGGATGCGAGGATGTGTGTGTGAGCAGGCGTTGTCAATATTTTAATAAGGGAAGTCTTACCTCGAAGCCGGGTCCCGTGTTTTCGCTACTCCTGCTCTCCTGCGTCTGCTTCCAGGAACAGGAAGTAGGCAGCCAGGCTCCCTCCCCTGAGCCAATCCCAACGCTGCGATGAGGCAGTGGGATTGGTAATTGGCAACGGGACAAGGCATGCAGCCAGGGGCTGGAGGGGTGGGCATGTTCTCTATGTAGGCTGTAATGCAGCCTGCATTACGAACAGGGAAGTGCGCATGACTACTTTGGGTGGCCTGAGTGGGCCAACCAAACAGTCTTTGCGCACTTGAGTGGGCATGCCAATCCTCCCATGCCTTGTCCCATGCTTGGAGCACTCCTACCAACCCTCCCACCCCAAAGGAAACATAGCACGGTTACATCAGTAAGTTATCATCATGTGATAATTGTTCCCCCTCTGTACTGCTTGAAAGCAGTGGGGCGACGCTCTTTCACCATAGCTGATGAGCCGCCATTGTGGGTGCATCATCTACGTGTGCTATGCCTGGGTGACTCGACCCTCAGGCGTCCTGCACTTCGCGTCCCATCTTCTCCATACCTGGACATTGGCAATCCGCTGCACTCTCTACAAATCTGTGACTCAGAAAGCAGGAGCCTCCGCCAGGTGGCTTTTCACAAGCCTGGGTACAGCAGTCGCTGCCAAGTCTGCTGGTGAACCTCCCGATGCAGTTGATGCAACAGGGCCCCCTTAGGCGTGAAGTTGCAGCGCTCCCACCACACAAGTTCGGCGCAGCTGAGGGGCCTCACCCTTCACAGCATCCGGCCAGCCCAACATCATCCGGCCTCTGATGCAGAGAGGCGGCACCCACCACTGGTAATCCCCTCAATGCACCCCGGTGTAGTGGTGGATCGTAGTATGCAATGCAGACCTCCCTACGTTGGGGCGCAGGCACGCCAATACTATTAACAGCCCCAAGGTGCACAAGGTGGTCTTCTCACACAGGTCAGCAACGTGTCTCCATGCGACCTGCCAGACTTCACAACCAGGTACGGGCATTCGTCGCTCCTCAATGTCTGCCACCACGGCTCATCGACTCCACAGCTCCTCCGCATCCCACTCCAGGCTCCAGACACAGGTCCAGCGAGGCATCCAGGCTCCAGATGCAGGTCCAGCGAGGCATCCAGGCTCCAGACGCAGGTCCAGCGAGGCAACCTGGCTCTCATTCTGGTCAACCTGGATGTTGGGTGGCTTGCAGGGGTTGTCGATGTGTGCTGCACTTGGCCCAGGCTGCTCCATTATGCATTTTGTTGGTTTTTATACCTATTTTCTATTGGATGTTGACTGATAGGCTATTTTTTGCATTAGAGACAAAACAAACTCACGTTGGGCTGGCTAACGTGAGGTTTTTTGCCACTAATGGGCCTATCGGTAGTTTCCGCCCGCTAACGCCGGATTTCCTATCGCCATCGCGCTGATGTTAGCGGCAGTTTTCACTGCCGTTCCCTGAAACTATCACCTGTTCGCCGATAATTTCCCGCGGTACACGGCGATTCAAAAAAACGTACGCTAAATAAGGTTAGCGTTAGGTTTCGCCGAATGTTGAGAATATCACCCCTAGAATGTAACCCCTGGCTGTACCGACACCAAGATGCCCCTGGTGTTTGTGGAAAGTATCATATAATGTAATTGGCCTCACTAGCAATTCTGTATCACTATCCATTCCTTCTATGTAAAGTGTGTCTCCTACAGAAGGCTACATATACACCTTGTTCTCTTAATGTACAATATTATTTAATATGTGTTGAAAGCATTGTTCATCCTTCTAACATTCTATGCAAGGAACTTGTACAGGGCCAGGACATTCATTTATAGAATATTGGAAGTGAGCCATCCCATTTAGCCTCTCTTTCCTGGACCAATTAGAAGTGCTTAGTAGTTGTTTTATCAGCCCAGGTTGCCCTGCCTTCAGGACCCCTTTCAACTTTATAAAAATAAATCCCTCTAACAACTCCACTCAAGCTGCGGATGGCAATGGCACCCGATCCATGTAAAACTATCAAAAGTCTTCAAGTCCACACCAGTACCCACAATTCCGGTGAGATGCATTTCATGAGGAGGTGTTATCATGGGTTATTCTACTCACTGTCTCCACGGGTCACAACCAATCCTCAGTGAGTGTCTCCAGCCCTTGGAAACTGCCTTCACAGAAGAACCATTAGCGTCTGTTGTGTCAGTGGTTTAGGCCATCATTCCTCAGATTAGGTAGTCGTCTGTCCTTTGAATCATTGTCAACAGTGGCAGTTTGTTTTCTGCATTATTGCTGAGTCTTTTTATAAATTCAAAGTATCTCCAGAAGTTTCCAACATCTGATGTGCTCTTGTCTCACAGTCCTGACGGTGCTTTCATTGCATGTTCTTTGTCTCGTGCTTGTTGTGGTGGAAGATTCCTGGGTGGTGTCCTAGAGTTATAGGATCTTTTCACTCATCGCTGATTAGTTGGGTGTATACTTCCCTGGCCAGGATCAGACGTTTCTACCTAGTCCCAGGCCTGCCGAGGATCAATGAGAAAGTGTATTTTGTTGTCCACCATCACCTTCAATTTAGCAAGGGAGAGCAGTGCGTATTTCATATTCAGGTCTTGAAACTGCCAAAAAGTATGCTCTGGGTTGTGTTGCGCCGGCTGCCATGTAATGTTGAAAGATGATAACATTGATAACCAGGGTTTTCAATGGAAATGGAAAAAACCTTTTTGGAAAATGAAATCTTTTTGTCCTGTAAGCCTTCCATTGTGATCTTAGCCACTAGTTGGGTGAAATCAGCAATGTCAGTAGACGTGAAGAATTGAGATTTCAAGAGAGCAAAATCCTCCTATACTTCTGTAAACAATTGTAACTGAGATTGGACAGTCGAACACTTCAGGTAGGAAATATGAAGTGGATCCCATGCTGCAACACCCTGGAGAGAAGCAACTTCCACTGCTTTGGCTCCCACCCCAAGAGGAGTCTCATCCATTAGTTTGGATTAGATTGATTATAGTGCCTCCCTCCAAAGATCAATTTCAGAAGGATGGCAGAAGGACTGGTAGAAGTCAGCCCTCGCCGAGTGCATGAGCTAGTATGAGCTGAATTTCCATTTTTCAGGTGGATAAAGATGGATCAGTAGCTAGACTCAAAAAGCTATTCATTGAGCACAATCAGGTAAGAGGCATGGTAGTAGGAGGTTGTGTCTGGCAGACAAAGCTAGATTTATAACATGTAGTCATGGGTATTCATGGGGGACTGATGCAAAAACAACAATTGATGAACAGAATGCAGAACAATGTCATACATTCACCCCAGTACAGAGATCTGGGCCTAAAACCATAATTTGTTTGCTCACCATGCCATTCCAGTTTGGACCCAGCCATATGCAAATCAGTCTTGACCCTGTGCCTCATGGGAACAGTCCAGCCCGAACTGCCAAGCCAGGTCCTCCCTGGACTGGAAACAAGCATCCTAGGACCGGTTTCGGGGGTTCACCCCTCTTCAGCCAGGATAGCTTGATTCCAGTGGCATGGAGAGCACGGGACTCACCTCTGAGCATACCCGTCCCACTCGGGGTGACAAATGCAAAAACAACAGTTGATGGACAGAATGCAGAACAATGTCATACATTCACCCCAGTACAGAGATCTTGGCCTAAATCCATCATTTTTTTGCTCACCATGCCATTCCAGTTTGAACCCAGCCATATGCAAATCAGTCTTGACCCTGTGCCTTATCGGAACAGTCCAGCCCGAACTGCCAAGCCAGGTCCTCCCTGGACTGGAAACAAGCATCCTAGGACCGGTTTCGGGGGTTCACCCCTCTTCAGCCAGGATAGCTTGACTCCAGTGGCATGGAGAGCACGAGACCCACTTCTGGGCATACCCTTTGGTTTTGCTTTATTCATGGGGGACTGCCTTCCCCCAGAAAAAACTCGCAACAAGCTATTTAGTGATTCAAAAAAAGGTCAGAGGAACATGATGGGGGTCATTTTAGAGAGCACATATGTAAGAAACTAGGTTATTGGTTGAGAGGGGTGGAATTCCCACTCAGATAATTAACACAATACTTGTGAGGGTCGACCACAAAAGTCACTAAATTAATCTGTGCTTAACCCTCTGGTAGATTAGCACAAAAGCAGTCAGGCTTAACTAAGAGGCAATATCTCAAGTATTTATGCAGCACTCAAACAGTGATAAAGTGAAAACACAACACAAGAATAATCCCAAAATTAATTTAGAAAAACTCAGACTTTTTAAAAAAATAGAATGATCTTGAAATAGTACAAATCTCATTAGTAGAACTGGAGTTATGAGTTTTTTAATGTTTAGGTAAAAACAGCACCAAAAAGCAGTAGGCACTAACTGTGGGTATCTGGTCACCATGGACAGAGACAAAGCCAGAAGTTCAGGTTACCCACAATGGAGCGCAGGCCAGGCACAGGACCAAGCTCGACCCGCTGAAAGTTGCAAATTTTTGTCTGTGAAGAGATATCTACTGTGAAGCTCTCAGCTGCGTGTGGTGCTTATGCCTTCAGGTAGGAGCTGCACAGCTCTGGGCGGAATAGCATCGAACTGTGTTGGATCCGATGCAGCTTTCAGACGGGTTCATCACAGCCCGACTCTGTAAGGCTTTGCTTTGCTGGGTGTCAGTTCCAATGAAGCCTTTGGTTCGCAGCTGAGTGGCTTTGTGGTTTCCTACATCAATATGCATCGGATCTGATGGAACCTTCAGTTACGCAGGTAGAAGTGCACTCTGACTCCAGTCAAGGCTCCAGGACCTAGTAAACTCACTACCAGAGTGGCCAGCAGAGGGGACCAGATCATATCCAGTGGCTCTGGTCAACTGGAAAGCCAGAAAGGTCCTCTGGAAGCTTGTTGTGTCCCTGTAGCTCAAACAGGGAGTTCAGCTAACTGACCCATGAAGTCACTTCTGGGGGTCCCGGGTTTTAGGCAAGCAGGTCCAGGTCCAGTCTTTCTTCTTCAGACAGGAGGGCGTTACCCCTGAATTTTTCACAGGTCCAGAAAGTAAATGCCACTTGTATCCCCAGTGCCAGCATGTGCATGGGGGATGCCCCTATTATCTAACCTTTCTCTCTTCCTGGGTTTGGCTCCAACTGTCTGAATAACAAAGGGAAGGAAGAACTATCTGTGAGCTGCATTTGTCAGTGGCCCTTAGAAGTCGGGAAGGAGGTGGGCAAGGCCTGAAGCTACACTTTGAAGCTCAGTAAATACAACTTCACTCAACATCCTGCTAATGAGGCGAACATACCCAAAGCCCTTTTGTCCCACAAAACACTACAGGAGAGCTATTCACAGTCATATTGCTCTGGACACTTGAAGAAGGGCACATGTGGTTTGGACATAAAAATACCAACATTCTAAATGTGCTATTTTCAGAATTGTAAATTAAATCTGACTTTGCCATTAACGAGGATATCAAATTTCAATGTGTTTGAGTGGAAAACAAAAAAATTCTATCTGGTCCAAACTGAATTAATCACTTATTGCATGTAATAAATTAACCCAGTGTTAGTCTGTTGGCGAGATAACCTAACAACAGTTTAAAAATGACTTTAGCAGTGTTTACCTGTCAGGACATGTAAAACCTTTGTACACATATCCTACTTTTAAAAACCAAACACCCTGCCCTATGAGAATTTAGGGCCTGTCTTAGGGGTGAATTATAAGTATTAAAAAGAAAGGTTACGTTCAGTTCGAAATGGCAGCTTAAAAGTGCACACCAGGTTCCATTGGCAGGCCTTAAACATGTTATATAGAGCTACTTTAGTGGGTGGCACAATGAGTGCTGCAGCCCACTAGTAGTATTTAATTCACAGGCCCTGGGAACATGCAGTACAACTACTAGGAACTTATAAGCAAATTAATCATACCAATAAGGTGTAGGACAACTTTACCATGTTTCAGGAAGAGAGCATATGCAGTTTTGCCACTGGGTAGCAGGGATAAAGTACACAGAGTCACAATTGCAACAAAAACGACTTTGGCAAAACAGGGGAGTGACAGCAAAATGTGTGGGCAAACATCACACCAAGGATGCCACCACACCAAGGTCTAACAATATAAAAGTTTGGTGAGGAAGGCCATTCGCTTAATAGTAACTTGTTTCAACATAGATAGGGGACATCTGAACCAATTATTCACTATTGAACCTGGCCCTCTCTACAAGGTCACCCCCAAACATTAGTCATTTTCCCTCCATTTGATGCTGAATTCATTTTTGTTGGCCATTAGGACTCTGTGCACTTAAACACTGCTAACCATTTCTAAAGAGCTGGTCCTCTCTCTCCTAATCATGGTAAAACTGGCGTACGCCTGATTAGACTATTTAATTTACTTATAAATCCTTTGTAGAGTGATATACCATATACCCAGGGCCTGTAAATTAAAGGCTACTAATGTGTCTGCTTCACTTATTGTGCCACACACTTAAATAGCCCCTTAAAACGTGTCCCAGGCCTGCCATTGCAGCCTGAAAGCAGCTTTAAACTACTAATTCGACTTGGCAATATAACCCCCTTACCATGCCTTAAACTTTTGCATATGTCACCCCTAAACTGTGCTCAATTTGAACCAGTGGTTTCCAGTGCTCGGCACCAGCACTTAATTGCCAACACTGGTACTTATGACTAGGGGAGAGTAGTATACTCTTTTCCGCTGTTGGAGTTCATGGAGTTTTGTCATTCCAAGCTCCATTTGGACTGCAGAGGTTGGCAAAAAAAACTGCCAACCACCGGTGGAGCAGAGTTTACCAGCGCGCAAGCTCCCCCTGAGTGTTGAGCCTGAGCCAATGGCAGTCCCCTGAACTCCATTGGTCAGTTATTATTCGGAAGATTCAGCACAAAGGTGCCAATTGGCCAGGGTGTTAGGTACCCACTGTGGTCAGAATTCATGGTCAATGTTAATAGGTTATAAGGATGGCAGAAAATGTACGGGTGGATTGTTATTGGTGTTACAGAAAAAACACATTGATTGGTTTCCTGAACCAGTGAGCTAGAGATTTTGCCAAAATGTAATTGGCCATGTGAATCCAGATGTGGACCTGGTCAGTTAACCAAAGTGCAGCAGCAAGCGATATAGGGGAAAAGAAGTGCTGGTACATGTGATGGTAATGTAAAATGCAGACTTATATGCAGAAGACCCGGTATTTATGAAAAAATACGTTTAGAATATTTAGCTTATGTACTTTCCGCTGAGTGAAACTTTGCGAGCTCCGCCCTGGCTTACTTATGGTAGTCTGCCAGATGGTGGCGCTGTTTGTCTAAATTACAGATGAGCACACAACAGTTATTAATTAAATAAACATTAGAAAGGACTAATACTTGCTGCCCAAGCCATATTCATAGCTTTGGGGGCCTTGAATAGTTTGGATTTTCGTGCTAGTAGGAGTGTGATGGTTAGTAGTTGTGTTGATACTGTCACTGGCTGGGCTAGCAGGGGCAATGGATGGTGCAAGCTGCAGTGGCCTCCTGAGGAGGGCCTGGCACTTCTTTTTTTATTACAAATTAAGCACCGACCCTAAGGTACGATCTAGGCAGTGCACAGGGAAGGGTGAGTTGTAATTAAATGGTTGGACATGTACTATGTGAGACAAACAGGGAAACAGTGTGATCTGAATATGTGGCGAGAGCAGCATGTCACACATACATCACAGTCATTGACACAGCAAACTCACCAACAAGCCATACCCGCTCGAGGTACAGATTGGCCATCAATTGGGGTAGGGTGCTGTTCCGCAAGATGTGGGAGTCCTGTGCCGACACAGGATACTTTGCAAACACGTGTGAGATGATCTGATCTGCCTGGCATACTACCTGCACGTTGATGGAGTGGTACTTTTTGCGGGTCCTATAGATGTGTTCAGTTGCCTGTGGCGGAACGAGGGCAATGTGGGTACCATCAATGGCTCCCACAACATTTGGAATGACTCCTAGGTCATAGGACTCCCTCTTCACAGCTGCCAATCCATCCATCCTCGGGAAGTGGACATGACTGTCCTTGTAAAGCATCAATGCTGACAGGATGTCACGCAACTCCATGCTGAACATGGGCTGTGCCATCCCACCGACGTTGGCCACAGTGTACTGGAAAGACCCAGCAACGAAGAAATGCAATGCAGCCATAACCTTCACTGTAGCAGACAATGCAGCCAGATATAATCTTTTGGGCTTCAAATGGGGCTCAAACTGGGCACATAGGTTTCGTAGTGTGTGGTGAAACAAATGGAATTTCCGGATGATTTCGATGTCCTCCATCATCGACAGGTCGAAAGATGGGTGGTCTCCTCCTACGTATGTCAGGGTACACAAGCATGGGCTGAGGTATAGATGAGATGTGGTGAACAGCTTACCCAGAGACTCACACAACCACAACATTGACAGGACTCATGGTCATGTGGAATGAACATGTGACCTGCATTCAGACGTTGTTTTTCTTCACTGACTCGACATACTGACACTACGGCATCCAAAGAAGTCGAAGTGTATGGCATATAGTACACTGCTACATCAAGGATGAGCTGCCCTGGGGTTAGATGGCACAGCACTTGTGTTTCCCAGCATCAGTGCTGAGTTCCATGTAGCTGCTGTCAATGCACGACTGCAAGCTTTAGTCCCACAATACACAACAACCTTACAGGATGAGGGCAGTGAGTGTCATCTGGACAACGCAACACGGATGTACAGCACGCTGGACAGACACATGTGGACATTATGGGGTCAGTCCTGCGTGAGTGTTTGTGGAATTTGCGTAACAGACATTGCAATGTTCACCTGAACGAGGCACAAAAACACATGAATATATGCCCACATGGCTGACAATGACCAATGATGTCGGTCTGAGCTATGTTTGTTTGTTCCACATGTGCACTCCTATGATGTGTGTGGGAACATTTACAGGCAACGGCAGCTAGGCACACTGTACGCCACACCAGTACGTGTGTTGGGAGTGTTAGGGATCACAAGTATGTCTGATTTGCAGACAATGGACATCTCTGATTGTCTGCCTATGTCACTGGCCCTTCAAAAGTCGACCCCTGGCCAAGAGACGCCAGTCAGATGTCAAGGGATATTCAAGTGATGTTCACAGGTTGGATGTTTCATTACACAACATTGGTATAGTATGAGAGACCTTTGTCATTTTTGACTCCTTCCCTCATTTCAGTCCATGCTGGCCACGAAGCATGACTATGTATGTCATTTCACTCTCCTTTTCTTGGACATACCATGTGTGTGGAGACTTGACTCAAAGGTCACACTCTCTCATACCTTCACAGTGTAGTGACCAGATGGTCACTGTTCTAGTTGTTCTGATTTACCAGCCACTCCCAGAGGACTGGCTTATCCCCCACCCCACAGCCACGCAGCACAAGCGTCACTGGACATGTGACCCTGCAACAAACGGGGCCGGACGCACGTGCCCTGGGTTAGTTCTCCTATACATGTGTGGTGTCTGTGTGGTTACTTTCTATGCATGGGGGCCTCGTGCCCCACAACATTACACATGGGTACACCAATCACTGTAGACAAATGAGTTATGATGTATGATGTAATTCGCATGGCGCCAATGCAAATGCAAATGCAGTATGTGTTTGCATGCGCGGTAGCTGGCATCCGCAGTGATGAAACAAATTGGCCCCAATTGGATGATGCAGGGTTGCGGTCGCAGCTTACCGGGCACCACGGTGTGGCAACCACTATGCGAATGAGCCAACAGACAATGGGGGCCTCCAGCGTACATATTTTGATATTGCGGTGTGCTCGTTCTGCAACTGTGGGGCTTGGCATTGGCCCCAATTTCCATCAAGGGCACCGAGGGTCACTCATGGGGATTGGTTGGGCCTCGCACTTTGCATTTGGCAGGTTTCCCCATTCACCGTGGTGCTGCAACGCTTGCAGGGAGTTGTAGGTGTTCAGGGGTTGCATGCGTGGAGATGTTTGGTACGTACCTCTGCTGTTGAGCGCAGCGGCATCTTGTCTGCCAGAGGTGCACCAGGTAGTGCAGCAGGAAGGCCTGTTGCGCAGGATCCATGGAGGATCCGGTGGTTTAGATGGGTTCTGTATCGGCTCTTCCTCTCTGTTGTTGTGTTTCCGCCATCCGCAGCGTGTTGGTTTTTACGCGGAGGTGGAAAGGGTTGTTTGCCACATCATAATCTGGTTGGTAGACGGAACGTGTCTCCGCACACTGTTCTGGCTCTGTTGGCTCCATCCACCACACTTGCGTATGCAAAAAACATGCAGAGCCTGAAAAACCACGGCGGATGGAAAATGGCCTCTGTTGGACCACTGTAATTCGGTGGTCGCAATGTCCGCCACCGCCACCAGTGCGAATGGGCTTTCGTCCATCATCGTAATGAGCCACTTAATCTTTTAGAATGTGCAGACCAAGGATCTAACAAAAAATCTTGCAAAGCCATGTTATCCGAAAGGAGAGAAACATGCTCTTTTACTGCAGATAAAGTAGAATGTGGTAAACGTTTCCGTCGTAACTTTCCAATGGAATAGGTAATCGCCCCTGAGTGTTGAGACTGAATGTACCACAAGTCTGATCTACTAGCTTTAAAACCCAGTTAGAGTTGGAGCATACCAATAATCAAAACGGGCAATTAAGGGAAAGTTGGGCAAATTAATTTCTTTGGTCTTGCATAGACCCAAGCAAGTAGTCTGCTGTACTTTCTTATTTAAGAAATGAATCTGTGCTGGAGTCAAGCAGGCTCTAAATAAGGTGCACGTGCCCTGCACTTGCCAGTTTCTAGTTCCCCAAACTGATTTTAAATCAATAATTTATTTCCAATAGTCATAGCCTTTTAGGGCAATTCGGGGAATTAATGAATCTGAATAGATCACTTTTATGTTGGTCAGCATATTTTTCTTTGCTTCTGAGTAGGCGTGGGCAGAGAACTCTGCTCCGCTGGCAGAGCTTGCGGATTTGTGCATACTCTGCATTCCACTGAGAATGCAAAGTTTATGCAAAACTCCGACTCCGCAGCAAAGCAGTATTCAGCCCCGGGCCCTCCCCACCTCCACCCCCCTCAATAAATATTTTTAAAATAAAAATAAAAATTCAGGCAAAAAACACATGTACCTTTATTGTGGCGTCTCCGGGCTGCCCTCCTCCTCCTCTCTGTGGTTTCTCCTTCAGAATCCCCTATGTCAGACGTTCGTCATGGTAGGACTGTGCATGCAGGTGCAATCCTACCCATGACGTACGTCTGAAGTAGGGGTTTTGGTTTGCAGAAGAGACCACAGCGAGGAGGGGGAGGGCAACCCGGTGATGCTGCGAAAAAGGTAAGGGTGTTTTTTACCTTAATTTTTATTTTAAAAATATTTTTGGGGGGTGGTAGAGGCACGGAGCAGAGCTCCACAGAGATTTTGCCCAATTCCTTAGGGCTCCTCGTAGAGCAACTACACCAGCTACTCTTAGGCCTGCTTCTGAGGGGGTAAGTTTAAACCACAAGGAAAGAGGATCCAAAACATCATGCCCTGACAAATGCACATTTGTCCGTATATGTTTTGGCACAACCCACTGAAGTTCCCATTGTGTAAAATTGAAAACTGTATGTGGAACACTAGCTCTGTGTAAATAATGATGTGCATATTGATGATAAAAAACATCTCTCCATAATTAGCAGTGTTAAGATACAAATCTTCACTTTCAAGTACAGTATAATATTCAAGCTCTGTGAGCATTGAGGTAGCAGTTTTTATATCCCAATCATCAAAAATAAGTCCATGGCAAAATACATCACCCATCGCAACCTTAAAAACATAAGGAATCTGAGGTGTCTCTGTAGGATCAAAAAAATCAAATGGGACCTTATCCCAAATAATTCCATCAAGCACTCAAAAGGCAGAAATATTCACAAGGGACAGGTAACATTGCTCTTTTTGTGAAGATGAATGAGGTGTTAACACCGCAACTACCAGATCTGCAGTAGATCACTCTGGGAGATAATGTCCATTTATTAGCTAGAAAGAAAAAACTGTCACAAATTCAATCCAAAGGAACAGGAAAAGTAGTGAAATGGAAATGGTGTTTCAGACAAAAAGGAAAATTATGCACACCATGTAGTGAAGTGTCAGAAGAGTTAGAAGAATATCCACAAAGTAACCAGAAGCAGTCTGTTAAATAGCAGGGGCCATAGTATGCGTAAGAGAGCTCCAAAGATGGTTCATTATAAACAACTCTGTTATTAGGAGCAGCAGAAGCAAGCTGTATACTCACACCAGACCAGATTTGTGGTTTGAATTTGTAGCAGTTATAGGAATCAACAATAGTTCATTCTCCACCCTCCCCAGCCAAGGGGAAACAACATTAGTTTTTCTCAAAACTTGTAGAGGAATTTCCTCTAGGGTAGTGAGAGGTGTCAGGAAACTACCCAGAAGTCCTCATAGCCTACTGAGTAGTACTGGCCACATGATGCGATTTTACTTAATCAATGGAGGCATGTTGTTTGTCTTTATAGCCAGCAAGCGGGTGGCAAAATCATGATTCTTATACCTTAAATGCCAAGGCCCAGCACCGGTGCATGGTAGGATGGTCCAAGCTCCTTCTTTTCTCCTATGTTCTCTCAAACTAGATCCCCAACTTTTGGAATCCGACCGGAAGGTGCTGGTTGATCCTTCACTCCATCTGTGGTAAAAAGTTTGAAAAGCTCATTAGATCGCTCATCCTGGAAAGCTTGTAGTTCCTGTAAGACAGAGAAATGTTCAATTATGTCAAAAGCTGTATTTGCCACCACTGTGCCATGACTGTCAAGCTGTGGAACGTACATCTGGATGCCAAACAGAACCTTGTATGGAGTTCGGCCACCCAAAGATCGTCTAGGCATATTATTTAATGCTCTCTGTACTCCATACAAGTGACGGATCCAACTACGACCTGAACCAAATACTCTAGTTGTTAAGGATTGCTTTAAGTCACGGTTTTTCCTCCCCACTATCAAATTTCCCTCAGAATGATAGGGTGAGGAATAATGCACTGCAACACCCACTGTCCCCATAGTATCCCTGTGAACCTTGGAGGCAAAAACAGGGTCTGGGTCTGAGTGGAATGCAGCTACTGTGCATGTATCCTGATGAAGACTTCGAAATCTTTATTAACAGAGCAAACATCAGCTGGTCATTGTGGCCACACCCTTAGGAATCTGGAGTAACATTCTACAGCAAGTAGAATTAATTTAAATGCACCATCCAAATTTAAGGGACCACAATGATCTTGGCAAATACATTGGAGAGGTTTGTTTGAAATTAAGAAGGATGTCGGCGGTGGGCGTGCAGTGGTGGAGTTTTTAATTTGTTGCCAGATTTCACAACTAAGGACATATTGCTTTGTCTGTTTGTAGAGACTATGCCACCAACAGCACTTCTGTAGTAAAGAAACTGTGGCCGCTACACCGGCATGGCCAGATGCTACAACCTCATGGGCAGCCATGATTAATTGTAGCCTGCAGTATTGGTTGGGAATCACCCACTCAAGGGATGGTAGCAAAATGAATATTTTGGGCACTTAAGTGATAGAAATATTTTGCTGGATATTTTTGGGCAAAGGTGTGCTGTTGCGTGAAGCATGAATAGTAGCCATGATATCTTCATTCAGCCTTGTATGAGAACGAATAATCACAGCTACTGTAACAGTCTTAACTACAGGATTTCACAGCTTTATCTGCCAATGAATTCCCTATAACATGTATTATTCTTACAAGCTGATGACTCAGTGTGTGCATTACATGAGCCTGTGGCAAACTGTATTTAAGTTGTGCCACCTTTCCCCAAAGCAGCTTGTGCTTGATAGTATTTTTGCAAAAACCATTAAGACTCCAGTAGTGTAAATTTTCATTAAAAGACTGGACACAATAATAGAAATACTATCAGTGTGTAGAATTCAGGGGCCAAAAGTATCAAAATCCGTTATTGCGATTCTCAAATAGCGATTGTTTGAGAATCGCTATTTGATAATCGCAAAACGGAATGTATTTAAAAATTCGCAAATATTTTGCGATTTCTTGTTATTTCTTAATTGCGATTAGCAAATTGCAGAATCGCAAATAAGGAATACCTTCCCATTCATTCCTATGGGCCAGGAGGCCCATAGAAATGAATGGGAAGTCATTCTCAATTTGCGATTCGCAATTAGAGAATCGCAAATTAAGAATAATATCAAGGGTGCAAGGGTGTCATAAGGACACCCTGATGCACCCCTGAAATGAGCATGTGTGCGCATATGGCGCACATACATGCCCTAAGGGCATGCACGTGTGCCACATGGCTCTTTGAAAACTGCCAAAAAGTGCATTTTTCAAAGAAATCACAAATTACCACCACCTTGAAGTTGGTGGTAATTTGCGATTTCTTAAGGAGAAATCTCACAACTTGGGTGCTTGTTACATAGCATTTAAGGAATCACAATTGCGATTCCTTAAATGCTTACGCAAAATTAAGGAATCGCAAAATTAGCGATTCCTTAATAATGCGATGCGAAAATGGCTCATACATCGCGTTTTGCGATTTTGTATTCACAAACGCTGTTTTTTATGCGAATCACAGCATTTGCGAATACAAAATCATTTGATACATATGCCCCCAGGATCCCTATTTTCTAGTGCCTTAATCAAGGCTTTTAGTTCAGCCAGTTGTGCAATGCAATGCAATCCCCAATTTTCCATCCAACATGACATCATGTACTGCAGAGCATCCAGCTGAGAATTGGTGTTTGGTGCCTATAGCCGGCTGGGCTGAACTATCAATATATATTATGTGTTTATACTGTTCAAGAGACAATATATTACTGGGCATGGGGTATTCCTTTTCATATGGGAGATATTCTTAGGCTTGTAAATTAGGGTCAAAAACATAGTCTACGTCAGAAGCCATCAGAAAAGTGGCCCATTGTTTTCATCTAGTTAGGAATGCTGGCCTTTGTAACAGCCTTTAAGGCTGGGATGGGAGTAACAAAAACTTTGTGTTTCCCTTGAGCCAATGGTGTTTCCTTAATGACAGCCATCTGTACTGCAGTCAGAATTTTTTCAGTGGCTGCAAAACGCATTTCGCCAGTACTGATAACCAATTCGCCTCTTAATAATAGCACATTGAGATAAAACAATGTAGCCACAGGACCTCTGTTTCCATATGAATTAATCAAAATGTATTTATCAACATAATCATTTCTATGACTTCATGAATGTAATTGAAATGCATTAAAAACATTCTTTTCCCCACACTTACACTGATTCTTCTAGTTAGCATACCTACACCCACCGTCAATTCACTTTCATACACAATCTATCCAGTCATTACCAACATATTTTCAAAATCATCCACTAATCCTACTCAACACACATTCCAGCAGCCTACCACTCAATCCACTTTGGACAAATACAACACAATACCAGATTCGAAAATGCAATGACAATACAGGCCAAAGAAAAGTAAATTCAAACATATACACACATTTTTACATTTTGAACATATTATGTGAACGCAATTGGCCATACACAGGTCGACGCGTTTCGAACCCCCAACATCCGGGGTTCTCCTCAGGACCGACAAGCTCTCAATGTGCTGTTATTAAGAGGCGAATTGGTTATCAGTACTGGCATTCTGTTGTTCATTGGTGAATTGGGGCTCAGCCTTACTGATTGGAGTCCAGACGCTTCGTTGTTGTTTGGCAAAACGCATTTCAGCATTGGAAAATAAATGTGATTTATAGGCAATCGGTACTGTGTCACCTTAATTGAATGTGACATATGTGAAGCCTATGGCACCTGCATTTATAGGGATGACCAAATTTGTTTTGTTGACACATTTGTAAGTGTCCTGATGCAAGCATATCGGTTGTAGTGATGTGAGTATTTGTGTATGTTCTTATGTCCAATGTGTACTGGAGAAATCAGCTCAAATTAAATTGTATTAGGTTTGTATGCATTGTACATAATCTGGTATGTACGTTATGCCAAAATTGAAGAATCCTAACAAGGATTGCAATTTTTAAAGTGTTTGGTTGTTGGGAAAGAGCATGTTTCTCTAGGAAAATTCTATAACTCTTATCCTAAAAAAAAAACACAGAGAAAGGCAATTATTGTTTTGTTTTAATGAATTTGTAGCCTTGTACAGCAAATCCCAATGCAATGCAATCTATTCTGACTAAATGTGTGTTTAAGTCATCATCCGTTAGATATATATCATCAACATAGTGCTATGCTTCTTGGTCAATATCATGTGCAATTGATGTTAATCGGGCTACAAAAAATCCTGAACTGTTCTATACCCCTGAGTCAGCAAAAGTGGTGTTAAGAGCCGAGCACCAAAAACACTGACAGATTACTACTTGCAGGTGCCATGTTTTGGCAGAAAAAACCATTGGAAATATCCATGGTTTCTTATATTTCTTACAGACAATGTTTTTCATTAAAGCCATACTGTGTAAAGTTTGAACTGCAAATGTGCATGTCTGGCTGTTTAAAGGTCTGTTGTTTAAGACTGTGCAATTGGAATGTTCTGGTTTAGCTACCGGAAGTAAGGGATTATTAATAGAAGATACACAGGGTTCAGTAATCCCATGGTACTCAAGTTGTGAGAGAATTTCTCTTCATGCTTAATTGGGTATTGTGGTTGCCCTAGAATCTGCTGTGTTCCCAGATATTTGGAAGGAAGTCAATGTATTCCAATTATTTAAAAAAGCGAGCACGGAATTCCACTAACCTGCAAACTACTGACCAATCTCCCAGCTCCCATATCTGTCCAAAGTACTGTAGAAGCTGGTCAACAAACAACTAGCCAACTTCTTAGAGACCAATGAGTTCCTGGACCCCTCTCAGACCAGCTTTAGAAATACAAACAGCACAGAAGCCACCTTACTAGCTGCATTAGATAACATCAGATCCTTGGTGGACCAGGGTCAAGCTGCCGCCCTGATCCTCCTGGACTTGTCAGTGGCTTTCGATACTGTATCTCATGGCCTCCTGCTGAGCATCTTACACGAAAAGGGACTACACTCTAAAGCTTATCAATGGTTCAACTCATTTCTATGCAACAGAACACAAAGAGTACAAATGGGCCCCTTCTCCTCCAACCCAAAAACTATTAATTACTGTGCCCCGCAAGGAGCCTCCCTGAGCCCTACCCTTTTCAATGCCTATGTCTCCTCTCTGGCCAAGATCAGCAAAGAATTGAGCTTTAATACCTGCTCCTATGCGGATGACAAGCAGCTGTTGATAGCCTTCGAAGAAAGGCACGAGGATACTAGGAATAACCTGATCAACTGTCTCTCAAAAACGGCGTCTTTGATGTTAGATCACTGTCTGAAACTAAACACTGGGAAGTCTGAGATCTTGCATTTTGGAGGAGCCCACCTAGTTTGGGATGCTACCTGGTGGCCCCAGTCACTAGGATCAGCCCCTGATCTCAAAAGGGTTGTAAAAAACCTGGGCATACTCATCGACAATTTATTAACCATGCAGGACCAAGTCTGAGTTCTGTGTGGAAAAAGTTTCGCTATGCTAAAGCTACTAAGAAGACTCTTTTTATGGATCCCCCTGAACTATAGGAAAACCATTAACCAGGCTTTACTTTCTAGCAAATTGGATTATGGGAATGCGCTCAAGGTGGGCATGCCAGACTACCCTTTCTCCAGACTGCAGGTGATCCAGAATGCAGCTGCCAAGCTTGCCTGTAATAAAAACAATAAAGTTCGGCATCAGAATGTTTGAGGGAGCTCCATTGGCTGCCTGTGCGCCAAAGAGTCAAGTTCAAGCTACTGTGCTAGGCACACAGAGTGCTACACAAACGTGACCCCAGAATCCTGCAAGACAAAATTGACCTCTATGCCCCCACACAAAAACTGAGGTCTTGCTATCACGCTTTGCCAAAAACCAGATGCATTATGAAAGCTAGAGCAAGGGGTGCTCTTGCTCTCATCTGGTGTCCGCTCACTGGAATTAATTTCCTATGGACCTTTGCCTTACTGACATATGTCATTTAGAAAGAAGCTGAAAACACATCTGTTTCCTAGGATGTCATTGCTGAAATTCCTCAGTCTATAGCCTAGGTGTCTCTTTACGCAGATGTCCCCATTACCATACCATCCTCAATTCAGATCATAGCTTTCCTTGCGCTGTAATATCACTCGGGATGATTGTCACGCTTAACAAATACAGACACACTTGCGGGCTGGATCTTATGGGTATAATATGATAAGGGGCTTCTAATCCCAGCCTACATGGTTGTGGTATAATGCCAGGGCTTGTGCAAGAACCCATTCTGCAGCACACGCATGTTGAACCTCTTCTGGGACAATCACTGTGAAAGTAGGTAAAATTACCTCTTTTCCTTGTGGTGCTGTTTTTACAAACTTAGGCGGCCAATCAACTTTCGCTAAGAGAATCTCAGAACTAAGTGTTACATTCTCTCAAAGAATTACCCTAATTATGTCACCCTCAATCTGTATGTTTAGTTTATAAAATCTGTCTACAGGGCAGATGTGCTGAACTGTGGTTTCAACTTTTATGAAATTGTCAGTTGCTTTTGCATACAGAAACTCTTGAAGATTCTGGCAAACTATTGTGACCTCAGCTGAGCTGTTTGGCTTAGTCACTGCGTACTTCTTCTTCTGCAGGAGAGTTCTCAATATGTGTGGCATATTTAGCCGATATTCCCACACCCTTCTTCTTTTTGAAATAGGGTTTTTGTTGTGGAAGTTTCACTTCTTTTTTATGCTGAATTCAGATAAGGATTGTGAAATCTTTTTTGGTTTAACATGCTCTACTTTTCTGTGCTCTGATTGTCCCCCTCTCTCAGATCGTTTGTGCGATGAGACCTGAAAGGAACAAGAAAGATGTGCATCAGAGTACTGATAAATATCAGGCTGTTTTATTGTATCGCAGGTATTTAAATTATAACTTCTAACTTCTATTGGAGGTCTCCAACTGCAGAGATTCACCCTATGATTTTGTTTTTTCTTTATTTTTTGTTTGCCCCACCATTTTTTTGAACACTCTTGTGCTTTTCTGGTATTGTCCTTTTCAGAACTACCTTTAGGCTGTGATTTATTTGGTCTAGCTCCCAAATAATCTCGTCCTATAGATATATAGCTGTCCACAATAATATTTGGTCATTCGCACTTGTGGTCTACTACCGCAACTTGTGCTAAACTATGGCATATTGCCATTGCTGCTGCATCCCCTTTAATATTGCTTAATATTATTGAGGAAACTGTAAAAATAATTCCAACTAATTGCATTTCCAAATTCAGGACAGGGGCAACCCCAAATTCATTTTGAATCTGCTTTAGCATTTCGGGCAAAACAGCAAGTGTTTGTGTACCATGAGTTATGATATATATTGGAGCAAAATTGTTCCCCAAGTGGCACAATCATCAATGGGGGGAACCATTCCAAGTGGCAAGCATATTGTGAGAATTCTTTGTTTATCTTAGGGTCCAAAATGGGGGAATCAATCTGGGTTGTTTTTTGTGCAATCCAGAATGGAATTTCCACTTGTCTGTTGGGACTCTTGCTCATAATGGCATTGATAGTTACAAGACTAATCACAGACACAGCTAACTGTGGTGGGCCGCTTCACGAGCTCTTGCCACGGCAGTTGTTATTGTGTGCATAACAAATTGTGTTGAACATCTCCATGGTCTAACTAGACAAGTATAGAGAGTGCTGAGTTCACCGACATTAAGTGGTGCTAAATTTGGGTATGGTGTATAACCGGCTAATGTTGTGACCATGTAGCACCATCAATGCTAATAGGACCCAGTCCAATGTTGTATAACACATGTGTTAGGGAGCCTTGGAACCAATTGGTGTGTTTCTGAGATGTTAATCATATTTCTAAGTCATTATAAGCTCTGTATTGGCCTGCTAAGGCAGCTTGAATGTATGTGTGAAATGTTTGTGTGTTAGCAAACATTGCTGGAAAAGAGACTCATGAGTAAAATACTTCAGTTCTATGAGCTTCATGAGCCTCAACCATGAAGGTAGGGTCTCCATCCCCATTTTGTAGCCCATGTAATGTTAAATGTGCTGTAACAGTGGGTCTGCAATAAGCAGAAATATTATTTGCTTTCACCATTGCAGTGGATACAATTGAGAGAGGGAATAACTATAGAGGGATATTGTTTTAAAGGTTCAAATGTGAAAAACCTACAGGCAAAAATAGATGCTTCCTGTAATGCTGATGAGGAGTTTTCCGTGAGACCATGGATTTCTCTTTTTAAAGGTGAATAGCGTACCTTAGGCACACAAATTAAATACTCAGGAGACCAGTCAAATAAGTAACTGACATAAGAACGTTGGAGGTGCCATGTTATATGGTTTCACTAGAAAAGATAGGACTGTGTATTAGGAGAACAGAACTTGAGAATGCAGGGACTTAGTCCATCTACACCATCAGAGACTGTTTGCCCAATTCCTAGCTTGCTCACAGGGTCTCACCTGAACCCCTAACCTTCCTGGGGTGGCAGGTGTTTTTGGCTACCTCGAACATGACACCCTGATCCGCAAAGGAATCATAGAAACGGATTATTTCCCTTTCGTTGTTTACTTATGCATACCCATGGTAAATACAATTAAAAATACGAATACAATTTTCAAAAAATGTATTGAAACAATTGCAATCTTGCATTCAAAGAATGAGCTGTGATTATTAGGCAGATAAAACAAATCAAGGTAACCAGCATGATGAACATTGTGAAAAGAATGAACAGTCAGCCAAGGCAGCCTGATTTCTATATATATCTACCTATCATTACCACTACTCTGAGAGCATAGTGGGAGTAGCCTCTGCTCAGTCTCTTAGGTTATCCTGAGCCCCCATATCTGTATGACTGGGCTACTTTGAGAGCATAGTAGGCGTAGCCTCTGCTCAATCTCTTAGGTTTCCTGAGCCCCCATATCTGTATGACTGGACCAGGTAATCAGCCTGAAGTGGATTGGCAATCCCTCTCTGCAGGATGGAAGAGCTGCATGTTGAGCACAACCTTCAGTCCAGGACAGTCATGACCAGAGGGCTCCTCTCTGACTTCGGAAGGCCATTGTGTCATTTATATAATAAAAGCCATTGTATTTGAGGTACAGCTCTGTTGCAATTATATGTCTAGATGTTAGAATCTGTCTCCAAATGGGCAACACAAGCAATAGGATATCTTGTTTTGTGTTCCTAGCCTCAAACCAAGTGTACAGATTATGTAGCAGGAAAGGCTTTCTAAAAACAAGCAAACACAAGGAGATGATAGGCGGAGTTCTGAAACTTTTCAAACACTCACCCCCAGCCACAGATCTGGCTTAAATCCACCATCGTTCTTTAGCTCACTTCACCACCTCAGTTTAGACCCAGCCATAAACAAATCAGTCTTGACCCTATTCCTCATGGGAATATCCCAGTCATAACTGCCAAGCCAGATCTTCCCTGGACTGAAAACAAGAATCCTGGGACCGATTTCGTGGTAACAGCCCTCATCAGCCAGCCTAGATTGAATCCAGTGGCAAAGTGAGCAAGGGACCCACGTCTGAGCATACCCTGCCAACCTAGGTTGAACAAAGCAAACCAAGGAGATGATGGACGGAGTGCTGAAACTTTCCAGACACTCATTCCCAGTCACAGATCTGGGTTGAATCCATCGCCGTTCTTTAGCTCACTTCGCCACCCCAGTTCACACCCAGCCATATGCAAATCAGTCTTGACCCTATTCCTCATGGGAATAGTTCAGCCGAAACTGCTGTCCATTCTTCCGGTCCAGGGAAGACCTGGCTTGGCAGTTCAGGCTGGACTGTTCCCATGAGGCATAGGGTAAAAACTGATCTGTATATGATTGGGTCTGAACTGGGTAGCGAAGTGAGCTAAAGAACGATGGGGCAGATTATCAAGGACGGCATTAAAATTATCGCCGGTTTAGCGGCAGAAAACTGCCGCTAAAGCGTCGTTAATGGGCTTGATAATATGCCCTGGAGAATTCCAATAGAAGCCCATGTTCACACCGGAACATGGACTTCTATTGGAATCCTCAAGGGCATATTATCAAGCCCATTATCGCCTCTTTAGCGGCAGTTTTCTGCCGCTAAACCGGCGATAATTTTTAACACCGTCCTTGATAATATGCACCGATGATGGGCTCAACCCAGATCTGTGACTGTGGGTGAGTGTCTGAAAGGTTTCAGTGCTCCGTTCATCATCTCCTTGTGATTGCTTTCTAAAAACAATCAGCATGTACAGCATCTTCTCAGAATAATATTATGCAAGCAAAACATGTAACAGCTAAGCAAAACCTGCTAAAACGTGTAAAATGTAAAAATAAAATGGAGAACCAAAATGGGCCCAAGAAGCCCTCAGTACAGTATATGCAACTCAGAATGTCATCTACCTACTTTTGGCTACATCTGCTAGATATTGTTTTAGAGTGGTCCTGTGCTCCTTCAATAGCATTTCCTGGTCGTTGGTCCAAGTACAAGCAAGCTCAAATTCAAGTAGGTGAGCATTGAATCATTTGCTTCTCTCTTTTAATGTTTAAGGGAGGAAATGAAGGCAGTTTCTCTGCCACCAATGACTTACATAAAGACCCCTCATAGGAGGACTTGGTCTCAACCAAACCTGTCTTGTCTTAAAAATACAGGTCTGTTTCTGAAAGGTGAGCTGCTTAGGGTGTCATCTGTTAACCACCATTAGGCATTAGTAGCTCCACATAGAGTCACTCTGGTGTTCCAGCTACCAAGTGATAGCTCCACAGAGGATTGATCAAAGATTCCTCAGAGGAGAAAATCTACCTGAGTCAAATTTTAGGAATCAGGGTAGAGCATGAAAACATATACCAATCTAGAGAATGATTTGTTTGTGCCTCAGAAGAATATATATGCTCTAGAAGTGGGTTGAAGCACATGCCATACATTTTGAAGCCCCAGTGAATTGCCAGAATATTTCAGTGTTGTGTCCCCTGGATCAGACACAGAGTTGGGAGAAAATTTGCTGAGGTCCCAGTTCATAACCCCATTGAAATTGCCTGCCACTATTACAGTTTCAGAGATGACCTCGAGCCTCACTTGACTTGAGGTTGCTAGGACTGAGTCAGAGAGTGGGAAATACTCATTACAGTATGTGGTGCAATTGCCTTCAATAGAGCCTAAAACACACTGTGTCTATCTGCCTTGCTTAGTATGCAGAATATTAAAAGAAGGGATGCTATGCTCCTAAAACCCCGTGTGAAGCTTGAATGCACAGCATTTCTGTAGACTATTTTACCAGAAGGTGGATCTTGGTAGGAGCCACCTTTGCTTCTTAGAGAAGTAGTTTGTTAGGGGAATGATGATTACATCTTCAAGAGGTACATTTCTTTTAAGTTTATCATTAAGGCTGTTTCTGTTCCAAGAAGGGATAAAGAGTCCAGGCGCTTCCTCTGCAATAATTGTGTGAGCCATTTAGTGTTGATATGTCATTAGACCTGGCGAAAGCCAGTATCCACTGGTGTCAGGCCATTCCAGAAAAGATATTTGTCTGACAATATGTAGAACTGAACTATTCATAACAGCACCCCTGACTGTCCCCTGGTCATAGTCGTCCATGCCTCAAATCAGAAGCATCTGCCGCTCTTCCTCAAATGTTACCACATATCTCCTTTGGGGGGAATACAACATAAGTAAACTCAAGAACATCTATGTTTGGCAGTCTTGCAGCAGGCCGCCATGCAAGGGACATGCTGCAAGGCCACCAAACTCTTAGTCAGACCACCGGCATGATTACGAGAGCTATAGAAAGGCAGCGCCATGGTAGCGCCTCAGCATGTTCCTGCACTGGGAGAAATGCACCATGTCGTGCATTTCTTCCTGTGCAGAAAGTGGGGGAGCAAACATGCAGGGGGGCCCCCCCGTTTGCACCCCCCTGCACATAGGCCAGTTACCTTACCACCACCCTTTAAATGGCAAACTCACCGCATTGGCACTGCCAGCATATTGCAGCCTCGGACTGCTCCAGGATCCATGATCCCCGGCAGTTGCAACAGTCCTGTGGCGGTCTGACTGTCAAACTCAAAATATGGCAGTCAGACCATGGGAGCAGTGGTGACCACACCACCACCACGGGTTCGGTGGTCCGATGTACCTCCCAACTCGTAATTAGGCCACAAGTTTGGTGAACATGCCTTGCTCAAAAGTGGGAAGCTGAAGGACTGCTGTTGGGAGTGCATTGAACAGTTTGAGAATCAACAATCTAAATGGCGGAAGCCTTGAAACAACACAAAAGAACAGAATGAGGATAAGAGAGGCTTCTTATTGCTCCAGCTAAAATGAGTAGTTTGCCAACTGCCGGCTGAGGGTCTGGGTAGGAATTCAGAGCCCAGGGACCGTTCATGCTGAGGAGGAGCCCTGGCGGAGGTAGACTCCAGTGTATGTATTATGTTTCATTTCCCTGCGGCGTAGGACACGCCCAGGCCGAGAATGGCATCCATCTGCTCACTTCAAAGCCCATAGGAGGCCGGGCCACCCCTCTTGGTCTTGTAGTCCACCATCTCATATTGACCAGTGTTAACATTTTTGCACCATGGTCAAGAGGAAATCAAAAACCCTCACTGCTAAGGAGCAGCCTTTATCTAATACTGTTGCTAATTTTTAACTGATGCAATGGGAGCCTTTAATCAAGAGATTGTCTCTGCGGAAGAAAGGATTGGTGTCAACAGTAGAGCTGCATTTGTGGCTTCTGGCAATAGTGTTAACTCTAACCCCATAATTATTTCCACATTATATCCTATTGTTGATGGAGTCACAACCAAAGGAGAAGGACTATTACCTGTGTCGTAGAGGAATCGCTCTCCATTGCTTTAGAGGATAAAGCTGGGACCAGACTGAGTACTGATTGTCTTTGTTTGCCACCAGCAAAAAAGAAAAATGATTCTGCACGTGTATCCCGGGGAAAGGGGAAATCTGCACACAAGCCTGTGGAGAATGTCATCAAGAACTCTGCTATCTCGGGGATGGGTGGGGGCAAGCATCTTAAGTCACCATGATTCATGAGAAACTGGGCAAAATGGAGTGTCTGGTATCGAAGTTTATGGATTCTGTCATTGCACAGTTGAAAGTCATTGAAGAAGTTCTGTGGGACTCAATGGAAATACAACATTTGATAAGGTGGATTCAAGCACTCCGTCAATTAACAAATCTCCCATTGGGGTCCAGATATTAAGACCAACACAAACAGAGAGTCAAGAGCAACTCACGGACAAAATAGCTCATTGGTTAAAGGGTAGAACGGGTGAAAGTCACACAGTACGTGATCAGATCAATATGGTTCGGCAGGTGCCTTTGGTTGGGAGCAGATGATTGTGTTGTAATTAATTTTAAGTATCCTGGTGCTGTACGCTATTCTTTTTAATAGACTTAATTCAATTTTTCTAGTTTCTGGAGGGTTTCAGGCTGTACCCCTTGGTTACTTTTATAGACCCAGATTTGTTTCTCTTGACATTTCTGCTAATATCTGCGGTTTTCAAAGTCAGGGCCTCTGGTCAAGTCCCAGTCACGTATAGTTATGCTGTATTGGCGCAGGACAATTGCATCGATTGACTTCCATGTAAAAATTAATCAAGGACTTTCTCTATGCCCGATTGTGAACATCAGCTTATGTCCTCTAAAGTGTCTTCTGAACGATATGAATCTATTAATATGAACTATTGTATATTACCCACACCTAGTATTAATTCTTCTCCAACATCTTGCCCCCAGTTGCACATCAATTTCCCTCATGGAATGTAGCTGGTCTGGGTGCCGAGTGGAATAATTCTGATTGGTTGGGTGTTTGGGGAAATTTCGATACAATACTTTGCCAGGAAACCTGGGCTACTGCCCCTTTACACTTTAAAGGGTTAACCTTATGTTTTACCCCTGCAATTCCCACTAATTGGGACGGAGCCAAGCAAGGACAGCTTACCCTAGTTTTGCTCTGCTTCCTAGGCAGTATTGTTTGATCCCATTTGGCCTCACAATATTTTCAACCACTCTGGCTAGAATGTAGATTAAGGAAATGTCATGTTAATTACGTTTTATAATAATAATGTTGATTCTGATAATATTTATAACATTAACTTCTTGAGTAGAGTATTACTGATACTTGGAATGGCCCATTATTAACAGTTCGGATGGGTCTTTTTAATATTCGTTATTGTCATCACTTCAGTAGTAAATCATGTAGGGCCACATGCATCATCAAATAGGGATTTTCCTAGTTGCGATTTTCTGTGAATCACAATTATCGCTATTTCTAATGTATGAAACTCCAAGAGTTACATTTAGCAACTCCTAGGGGGTCGCAAATCGACCTACCTCATTAATATTAATGAGGTAGGTCGCAATATGCGACCCCCTAGGAATCGCTAAATTCACAGGGATGGTGGCCTGCTAGGGTCAGCAGACCACCATGTCCATGATTGCTTTTCAATAAAGAAATCTTTTTTTTTAAATGTAGTCTGTTTTCATTAAAGGAAAACGAGATGTGTTTAAAAGTAAAAAATTATACATTTTCTTTTCATTTTTTAAGAGCAGGCAGTGGTCCTAAGGACCACTGCCTGCTCTTCAAAAACGTTTTCGCCACCATTCCAAAATGCAAATATTTTGCAACCTCATTCACTGTCACAAAACATTCATACATACGGCTGCGATTCGGTATTTAAAAGGGATGCTCTAAAAGCGACCCTTACAAATACTGAATCGCAAATCCATTGTGCAATTCACTTAAAGGTTATCGAATTGCAAAGTAGGGTTTCATACATAGGAAAAACCTCTTTTGCATTTGCAAACTGGCCTATTCTGCGAATCAGCATGTTTGCAAATGTAAACTAGGTTCAAGCATGTGGGCCGTAGTGTGTAAGATACTTCAGGGGAGCCCGTTACCCATTTCCAGCATACTGCCCATGGTGAAACTCGAAATTTTTTATTGACTACATATCTTTTGCAGTTTGCCTTGGACTCCTTTTTAAACCCTCCAGCTTTCAAGCCATCATTTACCGGTAGAGGCAATTTTATTTTTATTCATTTTATATTATTTTCATGCAAATTGTATGGTTGCTTTTCTGATTACGCAATACTTGATAATGTGTTGAATGGTCAAAACTTAGTAACTATTTCTTTCTGTGGAGACACTATGATCACACAACTCAGTGTCTATTTACTCTCTTTGGTGACTGAGGGTAAAAAAAGGAATTTTGATGGGGTGTGAAGGTGTTCATAAGTTAGGACTGCTTGCTGAATTGACATCAAGAAACCAAAGTGAGCTCCTTGTCGGCTTGGATGATGAAGCAGAGATGAATGTTATTGCCAGTTCCCATGGTAGATTATTTGGATCAATTCAGGAGCTTTTGACAGTGCCCTCAGGTTGTGACAGGAATAAACCAACTAGGTGTCTTGGCTTGCTGTGTTTCAAGACACTTGAATACCTGCTCAACACCCTCAAAGCAGTTCCAAGGAGTAATGAGGGTGTGCGTCTTTGTACAATATATAAAAGGGCTCCAGAAAAGAGAAATATAGCAATCAGAACAGGTACTTGTGAATCTCTATTAACAGCTAGCTCTCACAGAGATAATCATGCCTTTAGGAAGGTCGTTAACCTTACATATTTCATGGGTTTCCCACAGTCAGGTATTAAAATCCCAAATCCTCCAGATAAATAATTGACCATTTTTCTAACGACATTCTGCTTCACCCGCTACCATATGTTCTTCTATACTGTGTGGGGATTACTGGGGTAGGGATCCTGGAAGTATTAATGCTGAATTGACAGATATGATTCCTGCCCTAATCAAGTGCAGTTAGGTCAAGGCACCTGGTTCGGATGGGGTTCCGGAGGACCTATTCAAGAGTGATATCGATCTTTGGACCCCCTTGTTGACCAACATACTTAAGGAAATTGTCAAGCAAGGCCCATCACGATCATGGTCTCATGCTGCCAAATTTTATGAAGGGAGGATAATAAAGCTAACCCCAGGTGCTAATTGTACATATGTTCAATTGATTTCACAACTAAATTAATGGGTAAGGTTCTATTAGATAGCCTTGACACGTGGTCTCAGGAGAATCATATCCTCCCAGACCTACAGATTGGTTTTCTTGCGGGTCTTGGCACTATTGACTAATGCCTTGCGCATCATCTGCGTATCAGTAAGTATTCAATAGTCAAGTAGGTTAGCCTGTATCAGGTGTTTATGGACCTGAGTTCCGCATTTGATTCCACCATGTAGGTAAATCTAAATTGTGGCGCAATATGTCCAACATGGGGTGGATAATCACATTGTTTGCTTTCTACGGCAACTGCATAATGAGGTAACTGCAAGCTTTAGATACTGCCCTAATGGGGAAACTACCAAAGCAATTAAGCTTGTGAGGGAAGTATGAAAGGGTGGTGTTCTTGCACCTTTTCTGTTCTCACTTTACATTATTGGTCTTTAGAAACATCTGGCCAGTTTGTGTGTAGATTCAACTCGAGTAGGCACCCTTCCTATACTGGTGCTGCTCTTTGCTGAAGATGGCATACCACCAGTACCCCTAAAGGGCAACAAAGGCATTATCTTGCACTTTACAACTAACCTGTTTGCATGTCTTTAAAGAAGATTTATTATACCATAAGTAAGGGTCTTGTAATATTTCTTTTTTTTAATGATGCATATCCAGAAGTTCTTCCCAAAGCAAACCAATAAAGTTGTATAACATCAGTCGTCAACCAATATTAAATTCATTAGCCATTTAGTGACAATGGCAAAATGACCTGAATTCAGCACAACGTTAACAGACCCCACTGTGGTCCGGAGGGAGGAGAACGTGGAAGAGGATGCGAGGGCTGGGTATACCATGATCTCGGAGATCCCCGTAGGAGAGAGCCCCGACCTACAGATGTCTGGGGTAACACATGTTGACAGTGACGGTTCAGAAGGGGAGGTGCAATCAGAGGGTAATCTCAACCAGAGAACTACGTAGAAACGCCCATGAATGGACGAGGTTTGCCCTGTGAACCATGACTAAGGGACAGGTTTTTCCTTGTGTGACTCGGGGGATAGGGGGGTGGGATTAGCTAAGAGTTAACATGTTATGATCTGCTTGTCTGAGAATCATTTGTTTAGATCCAAATACAGTGTTGGGAGTGTTAACACAAGACCTCAGTTGTAAACAAACTTATCCTATTGACAAGATTGTATTGTTTCTTTGAGTGTTCATCACTTGACCACGATTACTCAAGATATGTGAACATTGTTGCATTTGTACTGCACTGTGTCTTTGGACGTTTGAAAAACACAATAAAATGTTTTTCTTTTAAAACAGACCCCACTATAAAACATAGGCAGAAACAGTTTCTTTGTTCAAAGTCAGGAGAGATCAACAACACTGCAAAGAATTGGTACAAGCACACACTCCTGTTTTTGTCTGTTGCTGAACACTGCCATTTGTAAAAACAATGTGGAAAAGGTGAGATTCTCTCTCCAACACCCCCTAAAAATGATATAAAATACTCATTCATAGAATTCCACAGAGATCTGAACATCTTTTAAAAATATCACTGACATTCATTTGTTAAATACTCTAATGAGTCTAGTTCATGCTTTAAAAAACCACACATAACCCCTGACCTTCTTACGCTGCTTCTCACAACCTCGGCATAGCACCAGAGTATGGTGTCTCGCATCCTCCCACGAGTCTCCGACACCCGCAGGTCTGGTTCTGCAGTCACCCTGGGAGCTCGCTCCTTTTAGCTCACCTTGTCTAGTTGCTTTGTGCAGTCAGTTTGGATGGTAGATTTTAATTCTTTTTTTATATTTTTGTGTGCTATTGTTATTTAGGCACACTTTTGGAAGCTGCCCTCATCCCTACTACACGCTGGTCCCCGTCCTCTCACCATTTTCCCGCTGCAGTGTCCGGCATCCAGCATCCTGCCCCCCCAACAGTCCTGCCCACTTCCCAGGACTACTTGTGCTGGCCGCTGCACCTGGACTGCGCCCAGCACGAGGATCCCTGGCTCTCATGCATTCCGCCACTACAACATCGCCAAGCTCCTGGCCCCTGAGGCTGCAACAGCAACTGTTGCATCTCTTCTCCAAGATGCACAAAAGGGCCCTTCACCTTCCCCTGCCGGTGGTTCTCCTGCAGCCCTCAAACCCTCACCGTACCAACACAGATGACCTCCAACCCTCCAGAACAGTTCCAGTGCATGTTGCTCAACGTTCTATCCCTCTTAAAGTAAGAAAATGAAATCAGGGACAACATCAACACTTCCACCTATGATATGATGGTCATCACCAAGACCTGGCTCACACCTCCCTCAACCACAGACATCACAAACACATTACCACATGGCTACAAGGTGATACACAGAGGCCATGTCAACACATATGGTGGAGGAATCACCATCATCCACAAGGAGACCATCCAATGCACCACCACCGATGATGACAGTTCATCAGTCATGGAATACCTCAACTTTCAAATCTGTATTGCCACTAACATCACAGTCAGAGGAACCCTCGCCTATAGAAACCTGGGTCCAAGCTTCTGCAATGCCATCTCCAAACTAATTTCCCCACTGGAAATCAACTCCAGGCACTACATCTTCCTCTGTGACTTCATCTTCCACCTCAATGAAACCAGTGATCTCCTGGAAAGCATGAGCAACATTAGGCTCACACAACTAGTCACCATCCCCACACACTGCGCTGGACTCACCCTGGAACCCTTCTTCACAGCCAACTTATTCAGTTTCAGCCACGCCACCAAACTCACCTGGTCCGACCAAAGCATCATCCACTTCACCACTGCAGGCTCACCACGATCCACTGCCATGACCCATTAGATTTTGCCACATTCAAAGCAGCCCTCTGCAGATATCACCACTGCCTCAAGGAAGCCAAAATAGAAGCCATTAATAACCGTTTTGAGGCGAGCACCCATCACACAAAATAACTCTTCAGCATTGTCAAAGAATTCTCATGCCCATCTGCCAGAGAGACCACGGTCTGCCCTTCCTAAGCCCTCTGCGACTCCTTGGCAGACGACTTGCACAACAGAAATCTACAGCAACTTTGACCTGCAGCCTACCAGCCTCAGCCACCTCCTGACACACACTGACAACTCTCACAGCCACCTCGTCGATTGGAATCCAATCACCATGCTAATCACCAAAGCAATCATGACCTCATTCACTCTGGAGCACTGACAAAACTCTGACCTCACCACGCCTTCAACCTACGACATAACTAAGGAAATCAGCAGTGCACTCACCATAATCCCCAACTCATCCATCACCACCGCCACCTTCCCCGATGCCTGCAAACATGCAGAGGTGAAACATCTCCTGAAAATGCCCTCCGCTGACCCTAGTGAGCTTAAGCACTACCACCCCCATCTCGCTGCTCCCCTTTCCTGGCAAAGGTCCTGTATACAGTAATCAACCCCCAGCTCACGGATCATCTGGAAGAAAACAACCTACCTGATGCCTCCCAGTCTGGCTTCCGGTCCAACTGCAGCACCAACATTACCTTGATTGCTGCAATCGACGACATCAGATCCATCCTCAACTGTGGTGAGACCGAAGTCCTGATCCTCCTTGACCTCTCTGTGGGCTTCAACACCGTATCCCATCACACCCTCATCACCAGACTCCACCACATTGGCATCAGAGAAAATGCCCTTAAATTGTACATAATTGAGAAAACCTAATATGAAACTCAGGGGTTATTTAGATAATCCATTTTTGTTGAGGCTGAAATACATTTTAGATAGAAGAGCTCAGACAAGAAACAATATTGTGCCACCAAAGGGTATAAGGTTTTGAGATGGCCTCAGGAAAGCAATTTAAGCATCAAATTAGTCAAAAATGGTTGTTATAGTGCAACACAGAGGAGTGTGCAAATACCAAGACCAATGATTTGCAGATGGATTTCTAACACAAAATTAGCTAT
This sequence comes from Triturus cristatus, assembly GCF_964204655.1. NCBI lineage: Eukaryota > Metazoa > Chordata > Amphibia > Caudata > Salamandridae > Triturus > Triturus cristatus. Next base: position 433,117,800 of record NC_140581.1, on the reverse strand, counting down.
TGATATATGATTGTCCACTGCTTTAGGAAAAAAGGGCAGCTCAGAATATGTGTAATGTCAAGAATATTGCACTTAACATACAAGATGTGGTGACCATGGAAAAATGATGGTAGGCCTGGATGGCTGTGCTAGTTGATGAGACTAATTACCTACTGGCAGGTGCCAATATGTAGTTATTGTTAGGACCTAGTTTCCATAGACGGAGTGTTTTTTTGTTTTGTTAATAACTTTGGTACCATTCGACAAATCTTCAAGATTTTTTCAAAATTAGTTTGCCACTCACGAAAAATGGGGGGGGGGGGGGGGGTCCCAAAACGCGTTTTCCCCATGCAACTTCCCATAGGGATTTTAGACACGACTATAGCCCTAATAGCTGAATGGAATTACACCAAATTTGGCAGAAAGCTAGATCTTTGTCCAGAAAGATCTCTTTTTGTAATTTGGTATAAATCTGTTCAGTACTTTTGGAGTAATTAGAGAAAATAAATGTATAGATGTCTAGGGACGTAAATCCTCCATGGATCTGACAGATCTCATGGTGAGATGTGATTGACTGCCACAACTTCAACCAGGAAGTGTTGGCTGCCATCTTGGAAAAGTTCAAGGAAAAAGCATTAAAAAAAGACAAGGGGTAAGGTAAGGAATAACCTAAACCCCTTGGCCTGGTGCTGGGGTCCGACAGGGACATAATTGGAAGACAAAAGTGTTTCCCCCCACCGAAAAATGCACAGAGACTCTGTGAATCTGCAGTAAAAAGTAAAAAAAAAAAAGCAAGCTTGCTTTTTATTTCCCCCAGGTAGGTCAGCTCCTGGAGGAATTTGTTCATATATTAGGGGGAGAGGGCGTAAGTGGCCTCCCCCCCAGCCAATCTTGGAGCTGGCTGGGGCCATGGAGGCATTGAAGCTCCCCCTGCGGCCCCCAAAAAAGATGAAGTAGGTGTCTGCACTCTTTACTGGCTGGACCCTGTGGGTTGGGGTCCCCGGGACAATATTAGCCCATGGAGGGGGACTACGTACCCCCCTCTCATACATAATGTGGCCGGGTTCCCAGGATATGGGGTCACTGAGGCCAAAATCCGATTGGGGGCATGCAGTCCTCTTCCACAATTATTACTGGGTGATGGGGTCCCTGGGTCCAATATTGGCATGGGGTGGGAGGCTGTGTGCCCGTCCCCATTTAAAAATTACCCAGTCTCCAGGAGATAGTGTCCCTGGGGCCAGAAATCTTCCTAAGGAGGCGGACTGCATGCCCACCTCTGCCATAAATTATGCAGTGGGCCCGGGGGATGAGCTCCTGGGGTGTGTAATCAGCAGCTATAACTGTCTATGACATCATTGATAATATCACTCCAACATTTGCCGTAAAATTATATGAGAAAACTGTGTATGGCTTGGGCGTGAGTAATAGTTACCTTACGGCATGAGTTATAGTTACTTGAGATAACTCTAACTATAGCTGCTGAATTTCTATTGTTGAATGTGTGTAAAGTCTGAACCTAACAATAATGTCTGTGCAATCTTTGGTTTTTAGTGAATGAATACATACATAATTTTTTGATTTTATATATATATATATATATATATATATATTCACTTAAAAAACCATAGGTTTCACACATGTTATAGTTAGGTGGATATTTCACTCGTAAAAAACCAATGAAATCCCCCCGTTATAGTTAGTTCAGATAACTATAACTCGCGCGACCGCAATCCACTGCGGATGACGTCACATATTACATCACTCATGACATGGTCAGTGGCATCACTCATGACATCACTGATGACATCATCCTTGTGATAGAATGGCGGCCGCGCGAGTTATAGTTATCTGAACTAACTATAACAGGGGAATTTCATTGGTTTATTACGAGTGAAATATCCACCTAACTATAACATGTATGAAACCTATGGTTTTTTTAAGTGAATTTGCAAGGTTTTTTAAATGCTAATTCCTAACTATGACGTGTGTGAAACCGATGGTTTTTTCAGTGAATTTCAAAGGTTTTTTAAATGCTAAGTTATGTATGTATTATTATTATTTTTATATATTTATTTTACAATAAACTACGTATTAAAAAAACTATTTTAATTATTTATTTTTTTTTTGGTTTTTCACCGTGCGCACCCCAGCGATTTAAAAAAAAAAACATTTAAAATGTTTTTTTCTGCCTTCGGGGTCCTTCAGGGACCCCCTGACAAAGGCTAGGGGGTCAGGAACTCTCTACCCTGCCCCCTTTTCACGCTCGCCACCTTCCTTTTTCACTCTCGCACTGAAAACAAACAAAATGGCGGCCGACACTTCCTGATTTCGACCGATTCGAACGTTGACTAACATGTAACCACCAATCAGAATTACGCTCGCTCACATTAGGGTGCTCGCACGGTGCGCGCACGGTGCTCGCACGGTGCGCGGCTATAGATATGTATGTGCTTTTAACTGCAATTTTCTCAGGAACTACTAAACAGATTGACTCCATATATGCAAAAGGCACATCCATGAGCTGAGGACTACCTCTCTGCCAAATTTCAAGTAATTCTGTTCAGCCGTTCGGGCTGTACCTTGGACTAAAGGTCCCTATGGAAAATTGCATGGGGAAAACGCGTTTTGGGACCCCCCTTTTTCTCAGCCCCCGCTTGACGAATCCCCCCGAGACTTTCAGGGTAGGAGCGGAGCGGAGCGCCCCGCCTATTTTGAACATTTCGCGAGGATTCGTCAACTGGCGCCAAAGTTATTCCAAATAGAATGTTGCGGATTTCCTATATATATATATATATATATATATATATATATTACCTACTGGCGGTCGCCAGTAGGTAGTTATAGTTAGGACCCTGTTTCCATAGGAAATCCGCAACATTCTATTTTGAATAACTTTGGCGCCGGTCGACGAATCCTCGCGAAATTTTCAAAACTAATGGGGCACTACGCTCCGCTCCTACTCTGAAAGTCTCGGGGGGATTCGTCAAGCGGGGGCTGAGATAAAAGGGGGGTCACAAAACGCGTTTTTCCCATGCATTTTTCCATAGGACCTTTAGACACAGCTACAGCCCGAACGGCTGAACAGAGTTCCTTGAAATTTGGCAGAGAGGTAGTCTACAGGTCAAGGAAGTGCCTTTTGTAGGTTTGGTGTAAATCTGTTCAGTAGATTCTGAGAAAATAGCCTTTAAATCAATATATATATCTGAGCCAGCTTACGGTGCGCTTACCGTGCGCTTACCGTACGCGTACGGTGACGTGCGCGAGCGCGATTCTGATTGGTTGTTAGATCTTAGTAAACATTTGAATCGGTCGAAACCAGGAAGCGGCGGCCGCCATTTTCTCTCTCGCACTCTGAGAGGGGGTTGAAAAACAAAGGGCAAAAACATGTAAAGGGGCTGTTTAGACAGCTCCCAAGCACCTAGCCATGTTGAGGTAGTCCCCAAAGATCCCCCATGGCCCCAAAAGGGAATTTTAAATTTTTCGAAAATTTCGCCGATTGCGCTTACCGTACGCGTACGGTACAAAATATTAAAAAAAAAAAAAAATTATCCACACTCTCCCCACCCCATGTACAAATGGTGTCCGAAGGGCTCTTTTTTAGTATGGCATATCACATAAATGAAAAACTGCACCCCATGTGCAAATGGTGCCCGAAGGGCACCATTTGTGCATGGCATATCACAATAATGAAAAACTAATATATTACCTGTCACAACGATGCTCATCATATGTCCTCCATGTGCGCACGGTGCGCGAAGCCCATCTAGCGTAACGTGGGCACGGAACGAACTGCGTTAAGTGGGCGCACACGCCACGAATGGCGTAAAGTAACTTAGCATTTAAAAAACCGTACAAATTCACTGAAAAAACCATAGGTTTCACACACGTTATAGTTAGGAATTAGCATTTAAAAAACCTTGCAAATTCACTGAAAAAACCATAGGTTTCACACATGTTATAGTTAGCTGGACATTTTACTGATAAAAAACCAATGAAATTCCCCCGTTATAGTTAGTGCAGGCAACTATAACTCACGCGACCGCAATCCTCTGCTGATGACATATGTGTCTTTATGAAAAAAAAATATTTGTAATATATGTATTGCTAAAATTTAATGGAAGAAGACATGGGCAAATAAGTGTCTAAATACAGTATTAGCATCAGCAGAGGATTGCGGTCACGTGAGTTATAGTTGCCTGCACTAACTATAACGGGGGAATTTCATTGGTTTTTTATCAGTAAAATGTCCAGCTAACTATAACATGTGTGAAACCTATGGTTTTTTCAGTGAATATATATATATATATATATCAAAGCCAAAGGGGTGCCCCTGTGAGGAGGTCTCTCCGGAAGGGGTTACAGCACACCACTGCCGGCAGTAGCGCTGACAGTATACCATCATGTCTCAATAAGCCAAACGCGTTTCGAGCAGTCTCTCAGCTCTTCGTCAGTGGCAACAGCAAAAATTACAAATGCAGCCATTTTCAAATCCAAGTTATTTATTTAAAAAGTCCCGCCCCAATGGGCGTAAGGCATGCTGGTTATAGTAGTCCATGAAATGAATGCCCAGGACTCTGGATTCCTTATGTAAACCCCAGTGGGTGCCACATGTTGCAGGTTAAACCAAATGGTGAATAAAATAATGTAATGTCCCATGTGGGTAGAGGTCCATGAAAAATAAACTGCCATGCTCCCAATAGTATCCGGACAGCGAGGCCCCCATCGCTCCAAACGGTGCCGCGATTGCAAGCACCCAGGATCCGCTCGAGAAGCAGCGGGACCTCCTCGCGGCCGGACCAGCCGCATTACATCAAAGCCAAAGGGGTGCCCCTGTGAGGAGGTCTCTCCGGAAGGGGTTACAGCACACCACTGCCGGCAGTAGCGCTGACAGTATACCATCATGTCTCAATAAGCCAAACGCGTTTCGAGCAGTCTCTCAGCTCTTCGTCAGTGGCAACAGCAAAAATTACAAATGCAGCCATTTTCAAATCCAAGTTATTTATTTAAAAAGTCCCGCCCCAATGGGCGTAAGGCATGCTGGTTATAGTAGTCCATGAAATGAATGCCCAGGACTCTGGATTCCTTATGTAAACCCCAGTGGGTGCCACATGTTGCAGGTTAAACCAAATGGTGAATAAAATAATGTAATGTCCCATGTGGGTAGAGGTCCATGAAAAATAAACTGCCATGCTCCCAATAGTATCCGGACAGCGAGGCCCCCATCCCTCCAAACGGTGCCGCGATTGCAAGCACCCAGGATCCGCTCGAGAAGCAGCGGGACCTCCTCGCGGCCGGACCAGCCGCATTACATCAAAGCCAAAGGGGTGCCCCTGTGAGGAGGTCTCTCCGGAAGGGGTTACAGCACACCACTGCCGGCAGTAGCGCTGACAGTATACCATCATGTCTCAATAAGCCAAACGCGTTTCGAGCAGTCTCTCAGCTCTTCGTCAGTGGCAACAGCAAAAATTACAAATGCAGCCATTTTCAAATCCAAGTTATTTATTTAAAAAGTCCCGCCCCAATGGGCGTAAGGCATGCTGGTTATAGTAGTCCATGAAATGAATGCCCAGGACTCTGGATTCCTTATGTAAACCCCAGTGGGTGCCACATGTTGCAGGTTAGACCAAATGGTGAATAAAATAATGTAATGTCCCATGTGGGTAGAGGTCCATGAAAAATAAACTGCCATGCTCCCAATAGTATCCGGACAGCGAGGCCCCCATCCCTCCAAACGGTGCCGCGATTGCAAGCACCCAGGATCCGCTCGAGAAGCAGCGGGACCTCCTCGCGGCCGGACCAGCCGCATTACATCAAAGCCAAAGGGGTGCCCCTGTGAGGAGGTCTCTCCGGAAGGGGTTACAGCACACCACTGCCGGCAGTAGCGCTGACAGTATACCATCATGTCTCAATAAGCCAAACGGGTTTCGAGCAGTCTCTCAGCTCTTCGTCAGTGGCAACAGCAAAAATTACAAATGCAGCCATTTTCAAATCCAAGTTATTTATTTAAAAAGTCCCGCCCCAGTGGGCGTAAGGCATGCTGGTTATAGTAGTCCATGAAATGAATGCCCAGGACTCTGGATTCCTTATGTAAACCCCAGTGGGTGCCACATGTTGCAGGTTAAACCAAATGGTGAATAAAATAATGTAAAGTAACTTAGCATTTAAAAAACCGTACAAATTCACTGAAAAAACCATAGGTTTCACACACGTTATAGTTAGGAATTAGCATTTAAAAAACCTTGCAAATTCACTGAAAAATCCATAGGTTTCACACATGTTATAGTTAGCTGGACATTTTACTGATAAAAAACCAATGAAATTCCCCCGTTATAGTTAGTGCAGGCAACTATAACTCACGCGACCGCAATCCTCTGCTGATGACATATGTGTCTTTATGAAAAAAAAATATTTGTAATATATGTATAGCTAAAATTTAATGGAAGAAGACATGGGCAAATAAGTGTCTAAATACAGTATTAGCATCAGCAGAGGATTGCGGTCACGTGACTTATAGTTGCCTGCACTAACTATAACGGGGGAATTTCATTGGTTTTTTATCAGTAAAATGTCCAGCTAACTATAACATGTGTGAAACCTATGATTTTTTCAGTGAATATATATATATATATATATATATATATATATATATATATATATATATATATATATATATATATATATATATATATATATATATATAACAAACAAACAATCCACCTCCCACGACAACACCATGGAAGGAAGCACGGACACAAGTGGCTCAGGATTCGGCATCACTTTATTTAGTTGTTGTCGCCCTCAATCCCAAGCACCAGGAGAGACACGTTTCAGCCTTCAAGAGGCCTTTGTCAATCTAATTTGGTATACTATAGCACTTCACTTATAAAGCCCTTCCCACCTGACTGATGCATGAACATAGAGAACATACCCTATGTGATCCACTAACGACCCAAATGCGTCATGTAGATGCTGTCCACCGCCGTAAATCGGCACTAATACAGGTAAGGCATACCAATCAAAATAAATATTACGCACAGTGCTTGCATTTTAGTTTGCTCATAATACCGAAAAATGCAGACAGCATAAATTAATGAGTCATGAAAATCGCATAGAACATTTGTCAGGATGGGACTGATGCGGGCATTTAAGGTACATCACCAAACTCGTAATCCTGTGTTGTCATTATAAACATTAAACATGATAAATAAAAAGTATGTGTAAAAAAGAAGAAACTGTCAGCCGTTATAATTCATGTCCCATAGTCACTGTTGATACCATGTAAGGTTCACCTGGGCAGATGCCAAGTCTGTTTGGGAAAAAGGGGGTGGTGATGGACAGAGTTTCTGAATGATGCAGAATACTCTTACCAAGTCAAGAGATCATGGTTTTAATCCATCACCGTTTTTTAGCTCACTGCACCATCCCAGCTCAGAACCTGGCTACATGCAAATTAGTCTGTACCTGTCCCAGTGCATGATGGGAACAGGGCAAACCAAACTACCAAGCCAATTCTTATACTGGGAAGGAAACAAGCTTCCGGGGACCGGTTTCTGGCATCACAGCCTTCGTCGGCCCGGCTTGCCTGAATCCTGATGGTGCAATGAGCAAGGGACTCACGTCTGAGCATACCCTCCCACACTGAGTGTGGATAAAATCGATTTGGGAAAAAGGGGGTGGTGATGGACAGAGTTTCTGAATGATGCAGAATACTCTTACCAAGTCAAGAGATCATGGTTTTAATCCATCACCGTTTTTTAGCTCACTGCACCATCCCAGCTCAGAACCTGGCTACATGCAAATTAGTCTGTACCTGTCCCAGTGCATGATGGGAACAGGGCAAACCAAACTACCAAGCCAATTCTTATACTGGGAAGGAAACAAGCTTCCGGGGACCGGTTTCTGGCATCACAGCCTTCGTCGGCCCGGCTTGCCTGAATCCTGATGGTGCAATGAGCAAGGGACTCACGTCTGAGCATACCCTCCCACACTGAGTGTGGATAAAATCGATTTGGGAAAAAGGGGGTGGTGATGGACAGAGTTTCTGAATGATGCAGAATACTCTTACCAAGTCAAGAGATCATGGTTTTAATCCATCACCGTTTTTTAGCTCACTGCACCATCCCAGCTCAGAACCTGGCTACATGCAAATTAGTCTGTACCTGTCCCAGTGCATGATGGGAACAGGGCAAACCAAACTACCAAGCCAATTCTTATACTGGGAAGGAAACAAGCTTCCGGGGACCGGTTTCTGGCATCACAGCCTTCGTCGGCCCGGCTTGCCTGAATCCTGATGGTGCAATGAGCAAGGGACTCACGTCTGAGCATACCCTCCCACACTGAGTGTGGATAAAATCGATTTGGGAAAAAGGGGGTGGTGATGGACAGAGTTTCTGAATGATGCAGAATACTCTTACCAAGTCAAGAGATCATGGTTTTAATCCATCACCGTTTTTTAGCTCACTGCACCATCCCAGCTCAGAACCTGGCTACATGCAAATTAGTCTGTACCTGTCCCAGTGCATGATGGGAACAGGGCAAACCAAACTACCAAGCCAATTCTTATACTGGGAAGGAAACAAGCTTCCGGGGACCGGTTTCTGGCATCACAGCCTTCGTCGGCCCGGCTTGCCTGAATCCTGATGGTGCAATGAGCAAGGGACTCACGTCTGAGCATACCCTCCCACACTGAGTGTGGATAAAATCGATTTGGGAAAAAGGGGGTGGTGATGGACAGAGTTTCTGAATGATGCAGAATACTCTTACCAAGTCAAGAGATCATGGTTTTAATCCATCACCGTTTTTTAGCTCACTGCACCATCCCAGCTCAGAACCTGGCTACATGCAAATTAGTCTGTACCTGTCCCAGTGCATGATGGGAACAGGGCAAACCAAACTACCAAGCCAATTCTTATACTGGGAAGGAAACAAGCTTCCGGGGACCGGTTTCTGGCATCACAGCCTTCGTCGGCCCGGCTTGCCTGAATCCTGATGGTGCAATGAGCAAGGGACTCACGTCTGAGCATACCCTCCCACACTGAGTGTGGATAAAATCGATTTGGGAAAAAGGGGGTGGTGATGGACAGAGTTTCTGAATGATGCAGAATACTCTTACCAAGTCAAGAGATCATGGTTTTAATCCATCACCGTTTTTTAGCTCACTGCACCATCCCAGCTCAGAACCTGGCTACATGCAAATTAGTCTGTACCTGTCCCAGTGCATGATGGGAACAGGGCAAACCAAACTACCAAGCCAATTCTTATACTGGGAAGGAAACAAGCTTCCGGGGACCGGTTTCTGGCATCACAGCCTTCGTCGGCCCGGCTTGCCTGAATCCTGATGGTGCAATGAGCAAGGGACTCACGTCTGAGCATACCCTCCCACACTGAGTGTGGATAAAATCGATTTGGGAAAAAGGGGGTGGTGATGGACAGAGTTTCTGAATGATGCAGAATACTCTTACCAAGTCAAGAGATCATGGTTTTAATCCATCACCGTTTTTTAGCTCACTGCACCATCCCAGCTCAGAACCTGGCTACATGCAAATTAGTCTGTACCTGTCCCAGTGCATGATGGGAACAGGGCAAACCAAACTACCAAGCCAATTCTTATACTGGGAAGGAAACAAGCTTCCGGGGACCGGTTTCTGGCATCACAGCCTTCGTCGGCCCGGCTTGCCTGAATCCTGATGGTGCAATGAGCAAGGGACTCACGTCTGAGCATACCCTCCCACACTGAGTGTGGATAAAATCGATTTGGGAATAAGGGGGTGGTGATGGACAGAGTTTCTGAATGATGCAGAATACTCTTACCAAGTCAAGAGATCATGGTTTTAATCCATCACCGTTTTTTAGCTCACTGCACCATCCCAGCTCAGAACCTGGCTACATGCAAATTAGTCTGTACCTGTCCCAGTGCATGATGGGAACAGGGCAAACCAAACTACCAAGCCAATTCTTATACTGGGAAGGAAACAAGCTTCCGGGGACCGGTTTCTGTCATCACAGCCTTCGTCGGCCCGGCTTGCCTGAATCCTGATGGTGCAATGAGCAAGGGACTCACGTCTGAGCATACCCTCCCACACTGAGTGTGGATAAAATCGATTTGGGAAAAAGGGGGTGGTGATGGACAGAGTTTCTGAATGATGCAGAATACTCTTACCAAGTCAAGAGATCATGGTTTTAATCCATCACCGTTTTTTAGCTCACTGCACCATCCCAGCTCAGAACCTGGCTACATGCAAATTAGTCTGTACCTGTCCCAGTGCATGATGGGAACAGGGCAAACCAAACTACCAAGCCAATTCTTATACTGGGAAGGAAACAAGCTTCCGGGGACCGGTTTCTGGCATCACAGCCTTCGTCGGCCCGGCTTGCCTGAATCCTGATGGTGCAATGAGCAAGGGACTCACGTCTGAGCATACCCTCCCACACTGAGTGTGGATAAAATCGATTTGGGAAAAAGGGGGTGGTGATGGACAGAGTTTCTGAATGATGCAGAATACTCTTACCAAGTCAAGAGATCATGGTTTTAATCCATCACCGTTTTTTAGCTCACTGCACCATCCCAGCTCAGAACCTGGCTACATGCAAATTAGTCTGTACCTGTCCCAGTGCATGATGGGAACAGGGCAAACCAAACTACCAAGCCAATTCTTATACTGGGAAGGAAACAAGCTTCCGGGGACCGGTTTCTGGCATCACAGCCTTCGTCGGCCCGGCTTGCCTGAATCCTGATGGTGCAATGAGCAAGGGACTCACGTCTGAGCATACCCTCCCACACTGAGTGTGGATAAAATCGATTTGGGAAAAAGGGGGTGGTGATGGACAGAGTTTCTGAATGATGCAGAATACTCTTACTAAGTCAAGAGATCATGGTTTTAATCCATCACCGTTTTTTAGCTCACTGCACCATCCCAGCTCAGAACCTGGCTACATGCAAATTAGTCTGTACCTGTCCCAGTGCATGATGGGAACAGGGCAAACCAAACTACCAAGCCAATTCTTATACTGGGAAGGAAACAAGCTTCCGGGGACCGGTTTCTGGCATCACAGCCTTCGTCGGCCCGGCTTGCCTGAATCCTGATGGTGCAATGAGCAAGGGACTCACGTCTGAGCATACCCTCCCACACTGAGTGTGGATAAAATCGATTTGGGAAAAAGGGGGTGGTGATGGACAGAGTTTCTGAATGATGCAGAATACTCTTACCAAGTCAAGAGATCATGGTTTTAATCCATCACCGTTTTTTAGCTCACTGCACCATCCCAGCTCAGAACCTGGCTACATGCAAATTAGTCTGTACCTGTCCCAGTGCATGATGGGAACAGGGCAAACCAAACTACCAAGCCAATTCTTATACTGGGAAGGAAACAAGCTTCCGGGGACCGGTTTCTGGCATCACAGCCTTCGTCGGCCCGGCTTGCCTGAATCCTGATGGTGCAATGAGCAAGGGACTCATGTCTGAGCATACCCTCCCACACTGAGTGTGGATAAAATCGATTTGGGAAAAAGGGGGTGGTGATGGACAGAGTTTCTGAATGATGCAGAATACTCTTACCAAGTCAAGAGATCATGGTTTTAATCCATCACCGTTTTTTAGCTCACTGCACCATCCCAGCTCAGAATCTGGCTACATGCAAATTAGTCTGTACCTGTCCCAGTGCATGATGGGAACAGGGCAAACCAAACTACCAAGCCAATTCTTATACTGGGAAGGAAACAAGCTTCCGGGGACCGGTTTCTGGCATCACAGCCTTCGTCGGCCCGGCTTGCCTGAATCCTGATGGTGCAATGAGCAAGGGAGTCACGTCTGAGCATACCCTCCCACACTGAGTGTGGATAAAATCGATTTGGGAAAAAGGGGGTGGTGATGGACAGAGTTTCTGAATGATGCAGAATACTCTTACCAAGTCAAGAGATCATGGTTTTAATCCATCACCGTTTTTTAGCTCACTGCACCATCCCAGCTCAGAACCTGGCTACATGCAAATTAGTCTGTACCTGTCCCAGTGCATGATGGGAACAGGGCAAACCAAACTACCAAGCCAATTCTTATACTGGGAAGGAAACAAGCTTCCGGGGACCGGTTTCTGGCATCACAGCCTTCGTCGGCCCGGCTTGCCTGAATCCTGATGGTGCAATGAGCAAGGGACTCACGTCTGAGCATACCCTCCCACACTGAGTGTGGATAAAATCGATTTGGGAAAAAGGGGGTGGTGATGGACAGAGTTTCTGAATGATGCAGAATACTCTTACCAAGTCAAGAGATCATGGTTTTAATCCATCACCGTTTTTTAGCTCACTGCACCATCCCAGCTCAGAACCTGGCTACATGCAAATTAGTCTGTACCTGTCCCAGTGCATGATGGGAACAGGGCAAACCAAACTACCAAGCCAATTCTTATACTGGGAAGGAAACAAGCTTCCGGGGACCGGTTTCTGGCATCACAGCCTTCGTCGGCCCGGCTTGCCTGAATCCTGATGGTGCAATGAGCAAGGGACTCACGTCTGAGCATACCCTCCCACACTGAGTGTGGATAAAATCGATTTGGGAAAAAGGGGGTGGTGATGGACAGAGTTTCTGAATGATGCAGAATACTCTTACCAAGTCAAGAGATCATGGTTTTAATCCATCACCGTTTTTTAGCTCACTGCACCATCCCAGCTCAGAACCTGGCTACATGCAAATTAGTCTGTACCTGTCCCAGTGCATGATGGGAACAGGGCAAACCAAACTACCAAGCCAATTCTTATACTGGGAAGGAAACAAGCTTCCGGGGACCGGTTTCTGGCAAGATGCCAAGATGCCAAGTCTGTACAGGCATGACCTCCGATCTCAACTGCAGAATCAAGATATTTCCTGCCATGATGTAAATGTCAAAACATTAGTATTCATCGTGCACCGGGACCAGAAAACTGAGGTCTAATGGCAGGGTTATAATTGCAGACGAAGAGTATACTTGCAACTCCAAGTCTATAGAGAGCATGCATCTAATCCCATCAAGACACCATATCCCATAATGCCTCTGAATGGTAAGATAGTTAGCAGGAAAAACAGCTACAGTTGTATATTGCAGGGTCGCAAAATAACTAATTCCAGGGCAATCCAATCCAGTCCAATCGCCGGAATACCAGCCAAACATAAAATAACTTTCAATAAAGTACAACCTCGGGGTTGAGGGGGACCCATCAGCAAAATTGATAGCGCCAAAACCACCTCACAGCATCGGCGTTGGCATCTGCAGTGCCCAATTACCAGCTGGTGTCAGTCTTCCGGGCAAGGCGTTTCTTGCTGGCAAAAACACAGATCCCATGCTGGCAGTTGCAAAAACCGCTGCGCTACGAGACCCTATTGTTGAATGTGTGTAAAGTCTGAACCTAACAATAATGTCCTTGCAATCTTTGATTTTTAGTGAAGGAATACATATATAATTTTTTCATTATGCTTGTGTAGGGTTGCTGTACCCTACACAAGCAGTCTTAGCGGGACATTACAGCGTATCGATAAACTTTGTTTAATTCCTCAGAACGGCGATGACCCACTTGGGGATAACAATATGGACCACAAGACCCATGATGCTTTGTTTCTTGTACTCACCTGAGCGGAATTTGCAACCCAATAAAAATGAAGGGGCTTTCCTTGTGACCTTCTTGCTTGCTGTTCATGAGGAGTGTTGCCTTGGAAGAAGGGCGGAAAACCTGAAACGCGTCGGCACAATTGTGGAATGGCTGTGTCCGCGTTTGGGCTGTGTGTGGAGACAGCGCTTTACCGCTAGCGAGTGCAGCTCAACGGTTAGGGTAACCTCTTTTCAAAATATTGTGGTCTGCCCAGGTCACGAGCGGCACCACCCTGATATCCTTGGGGGTCCTCTTCTGTTCACTGGGACAGTTTCGAGTGGAGGTAGCGGTTGCTGTACCCTACACAAGCAGTCTTAGCGGGACATTACAGCGTATCGATAAACTTTGTTTAATTCCTCAGAACGGCGACGACCCACTTGGGGATAACAATATGGACCACACGACCCATGATGCTTTGTTTCTTGTACTCACCTGAGCGGAATTTGCAACCCAATAAAAATGAAGGGGCTTTCCTTGTGGCCTTCTTGCTTGCTGTTCATGAGGAGTGTTGCCTTGGAAGAAGGGCGTAAAGCCTGAAACGCGTCGCCACAATTCAATTGTGGAATGGCTGTGTCCGCGTTTGGGCTGTGTGTGGAGACAGCGCTATACCGCTAGCGAGTGCAGCTCAACGGTTAGGGTAACCTATTTAAAAAAAAATAAAAATAAATAAATAAATAAATATATATATATATATATATATATATATATATATATATATATATATATATATATGTATATATATAATGAATCCCCAGTTATGCCAGTACTATAGTTGATACCCAAGATACACAGGGGCAGTACACCAGTACCGGGGCGACCCATCATTTCAGCTCGCAATAGTCTTTGTGAAAACATTTCCCAATATGTTGATTATTTTTACAAGAATTTGTGATGAAACTGCCTTCGTGCTTGAGAGGCACTGGTGATTTCCTCCAAAAACTCAACAGGATACCTTGGTCAAGCGAATACAAGTTAATGACGATGGACATCACATCCTTATACACTAGTATTCGACATAAGGATGGTTTAAGAGCATGTAAATATTTCCTGAAGGATAGACCAATCAAGCGTTTTAAACACAATTAGTTTATTCTTTTCTTGATTGACTGGTGTTTGAATAACAATTTCTTTATGTTTAACAATGAAATCTTCCAGCAAATGAGGGGTGTGGCTATGGGCGTCTGCTTCTCCCCTAGTTATGCATGTCTCCATGTAGACTGGTGGGAGAAGCAGGTTCTTAGGTCCGTACACCATAGACTGTGGTCCAACAACACCATAACTTGGCTCTGGTACATCAATGATGTTTTTGTCGTATGGAGTGGTACCGAAATCAGTGCAATAAATTTTATGTCTGAATTGAACAGAAATTATATGAATTTAGAATTCACAGCTAATGTGAGCACTACTACCATTTATTTTCTTGATGTAACTGTGTATGTTGACAACAACTCACTTCCATCTAAATTACATCGCAAATCCACAGCAGGAAACTCTACATTGCATGCGTTAAGTTTCCACCCCCAGCACCTCATTGAGAATATACCCTATGGTGAGATGCTACAATTGCATAGATTATCTAGTCTACATAGTGATCAGCAACAATGTCTAAACAAAGCTCACCTAAGATTCAGGGCACGTGGGTACACTGAACAGGTTGTTGCTAAAGCCATTCACAAAACCAATGCGATACCAAGAGAACAGATGTTCAAGGGCACTAATGTCATGGCGCAATGCACAGCTAGTGAAACACCTGTTACCGGTGATAACAACACACGGCTTATCATCACATACAGCAAAGAAGAGAGAGCCATTAGATCCATTTTAAACAGGCAATGGCAAATCATATTAGCTGATCCAATATCAGGTTCTATAGTCTCCAAACGACCCACTATCACCTATCGCCGAGCATATTCTATGAGGGATGCTCTGGTGAAAAGTAGTCCGGAGGTGATTTCTAAAACCAACTGGCTGTCTGACAGAAAAGGTTTTTTCAAATGTAGCACCTGTCGAGCTTGTCGTTTTGGCGTTAACACCACCCAAGTAACTGCAGTTTTTCAGTCCAAAGCAATTGAAATCAATCGTAAATATACATGTAGAACGGAATTTGCAGTATGTGTGTTGCAATGAACCTGTGGACATAAATATGTGGGTAGCACCAAGCTGCAGGTCCATGTGCGCATTTTGCAACACCTTAGGATAATTGTCAATTCTGACCACACATATCTGGTAGCACAACACTTTAAAGAGGTTCACAACAACAACCTTAGCCATCTACAGTACTTTGTGATCGATGACGTTCCCACCTCTATTAGAGTAGGGAATCATGAAAAGCACTTAACACAGCTAGAAACACGCTACATACTTGAATTGAATACCAAAACACCTAACAGGCTCAATATGAGTGAAGACTTGTACAACTACCTTTAAAGGTATATGTATTTACATGTGCCTGGTGCAACATTGCTTTTGATCATGGAACTTGGTTTCTTCTTAATGACATACATATATTGGTTTCAATGGCACTGTTGTGATTATTGTTACTGCTGTATATAGTATTTATTCTTCCTATTCTTGTTTTCTGAGGCCTTGATGTGAGGAACATGGCCCCACATCTGAATTACTCACATAAGTGGTTCTCACCAGTGACAAATGAGATTAAGGATTTGAGTTTTTATTTGAAACATCCAGTATTAGCTACAGTTTGTACAGTGGCTACTGCACATCACACTTTTTCAATCAACCTTACACATTTCTTACACATGAATTAGGTATTAGGTGACTTTTTATCAGATTTATAAAATACTTGTTTTATATAGCACAAGCACTTTACATGGAAGCACTTTGTATTTTCTGCACTTTAGATCGTGTGACTAGTTTCTTTTATAGACTCCATTTGTCGTGACACATATTTAAATATGACCTTCATTTGAGCCTGCGCAGCATATAATATATTTTAGAGATTGTCTCTAGTTTTTGCACAGAATCTGGGTCTTACAATATTTGTTGCTTTTACCTTAGTACAGTACGGAAGCTAATAAATGTTTTATAATTTTCAGATTTGAGCTGTTAATCTTATCTAAACAGTTGAACATTTATATTCTCAATAGATATGATCAGCGTTCCACCAGTAGGCCCTCTAGTGCACTACGCAGCAAGATTGATTGTAAATAATGTTGGCATTATGTGAGACCAATATCGGTTCATGCTGTTTCTAATATTCGGCAACCAATAGAATTATTCCATATTATTATTTCTGTTCATGTGTCAGAGACAATTTGTTAGTCTTTTTTTCATTGTCTATAGCCTATCAGTCACATGACCATAAGCACATGATGAATTGGTAAAAAATGCACTTTAGGAGAAAAAATCTGTAAAAAAATGCAGTTTAAAAGGCGCAAGTACGACGCAGCGCATATGTGATCAAAGTCGCAAGACGGCAGCCGAAATGTGTCATATGCGCCAAATGCGCCATAGCGCTCAACTTTTCTTTTGATGTAACTTTTGTAAAGCGCTCTGATAACCTCATAGGGTCTAGTCCGCGTGTAAAACGTTATAAATAAATAAATAAAAATATGGACTGGTAAATCAACAAATAAACAAGCATGTAACTATGGAGTCTGTGCCCGACCTGTTTTGTTCATCGCAAAATCAGGAATTTTTGGGATATATATACATATTACCTACTGGCGATTGCCAGTAGGTGGTTATAGTTAGGACCAAAGTTTCCTGAGCAAAAATAATTTTTAGCTTTGCCAATAACTTTGGCACCGCTTGACGAATCTACACAAATTAAAAAAATTAAAAAAACTTCTCCTTTTTGTTTCAGCTGCTGTGTTGAAAGTTTTGGGCTGATACATCATGTAGGGGCCATGAAAAAAGGGTAGTCCCAAAACTCGTTTTCCCCATGTTATGTCTCCGGGATTTTTCATTTTTTTAACATGACTACAGTCCGAACCGCAGATTGGAATTACAGGAAATTTAGCAGAAAGCTAGATGTTGGTCCAGAAGGAATTCTTGTTGTAATTTGGTGTAAATCTATTCAGTAGTTTCAGAGATTTTTGAGTTAAAAAATATTGATATCTGGCTACCCAAAATCCTACTGAAACCCTACTAACATTTGATTGGCTGCAAACAATTCAACCAGGAAGTGTTGGCAGCCATCTTGGGGCTAGGTTAAACCGAGTCCCACAATTTTGTTTTTTAAAAAGCAAAGGGGTCTGGGTAGAAACATCTTGACTGGGGCCGAAGAAAGATTTTTAAAAAATGTTTTGGCAGGATCCACAAATCTGACTTAAATTGTTTTTTAAAATGAAGGTCAGGCTCCCGTGCTTCGTTCTTTATCTTCTCCCGTGTGGGCCAGGTCCCGGGGGCTTTTGCAAAAAAAGGGGGGCACACAGTTCCCCCTTCTGGGGCATATTATGCCCCAGGGACCACCACCTCCCTGGGGCTTCTTTAATTCTTAATGCAGGGAGACACAAATGGCCTTCTCCCCTGCCCCAGGGGCCACCACCTTCCCGGAGCTTTAATATAAATGGATACAGGGGGCTGCTTAAACCCTCCCTGCAGCCATGGGACAGCCACCTCCCAGAGGCTTTAATTATTAAAAACATGGGGGGCACAGACCCCTCAAAGCCCCTGTGACAGCCACCTCCCCAGGGCATCAGTTTAATTGAATGTGAGGGGGGCTGTGCACCCCCACAGACCTGGGGACAACACCTCTGGGGCAAATTAGAAGATTGCAGGGGACGCTCGGCACCCCTCCTAGAGCTCTAGATGGCCCTGTGGACTACCACCCCACAGGGCCAGCTCCAGCAATTTCCCGGGGTGCCCACCCCTGGAACATTGCAGCTTGCTATGCCTTGGCAGGAGCACCACTCATGCCAAGCCACAGCAAACACTGCTCTGCTTTGAGTAAGTGACAGCAAGAAAAGCTCTAGCTTACTCTAAACAGATAAGAATAGCTTTAACACACAGGGAGCTACATGTTAGCCACTCCCTAGGTGTAAAAGGAATTTCAGCTCCTGAGGCTCCCCCGCGGTCCCCAGCCTTTACAAAGTGGGTGCACTGGATGGCACCAGGGCACCCACACTACAGGCTGGGCCCCGGGAGATAGGGTCTCCAGGGCCAAAAATGGGCCGTGATAGGGTCTACTCGACCCCCTTCCTTCAAATAAAAAAAGAAAAGAAAAAGAAAAGGCCTTGCCCTGGGGACGGGGTCCCTGGGGCCAAAAACTGCCCTGGGCAGGGGGGCCTCGCAGCTCCCGCCCTTAAAAAAAATAAAGCAAACTCTGGCTGGAGGCCCCACCCCCTTGACCACCACTCTGCAAATGCTCCTCCTGGTGCACTGCTAGTTGGGTGATGAAGTCCCCTTGCCTCCTGAGGGCCTCAGGACTAAAGGGGACTTCTTCCTCCAATCAGTAGTGTGCCAGGAAGCGTGTTTACAGAGTGGTGGAGAAAGGGTGCAGGGCCTCCAACAAACTCTTAGCAATCCAGATGTGTGGGACTTACTGGAAGTAACAGGAGGAGTAGTTAACCCCCAAGGTCCCTCAGGAGTAAAGTGGACTTCATCTCTCAACCAGTAGTGCGCCAGGAGGTGTGTTTACAGAGTGTGGCAGAAAAGGAGCGTGGCCTCTGAAGACCTCTAAGCAATCATGCTGTTTGGAACTTACTGGAGGTAACAGGAAGAGTTGTTGGCCCCCAGGGACGTCCTTGTAGGCCAACTACCCCTCCTGTTACCTTCAGTAAGTCCCACAGTTCTCTATGGGACGGTGCGCAGTCAAAATATTGAGTTTTAAATATCGACCTACAGTAATATCGTGTTTTCAAATATCGTAGGGACAGAATATCGAAATCAAGAATACCGACGACCAAAATATCAACCTGAAGGTAAGAAATATCGTTTTTGTTAATATCGAAGTTACTAATATCGATATTTATATTAGTGTTATGTATTTTATTATGTATTTTATATGTATGTGTTATATATTTTTTGTTAATTATTGTACTGGTTTTTAAATATGTATAATATTGTTAGAAGTGTTTCTTTAAGTAAATTATGCGTTTTAGTACCGTAGCGGGTTGTGGGTTTATAGGGAAATAGGGTGGGAAATAATTTAATTATAGTAAATGAATTAATCATTTTTAGGAATTATTAATTATTTTTAATTAAATTTAGTGTTTTAGTTCTGTAGCGGGTTGTGGGTTTATAGGGGAATAGGGTTGGAAGTAATTTAATTGTAATTAAGTAATAATTTATTTTTATTTTTGGTATTGATAATTAATTTATTGTTAAATCATTATTAATTGGTAATTAATTTTTATTAATTGGTAATTAATTTTTATTAATTGATTAATTGGTAATTATATTAAGGGGCTGATTCCGATCCGTGTCGGAGGGCACCGTATGTGATCCGGCTGGAAAAACTACGAGCCGTACGCGTGTTTACCGCCCGACCCGTACAGCTGTACTGTTGCAGTCACTGGAGTGGGAATAGTAATTTTTACCCCTACGCTATCCCACACTTTCCCTACTGCGGCGCTCACTGGATTGGGAATAGTAATTATTACCCCTACGCTATCCAACACTTTCCCTACTGTTGCACTCACTGGAGTGGGAATAGTAATTTATACCCCTACGCTATCCAACACTTTGCCTACTGTTGCACTCTGTGGAGTGGAAATCGTAATGTTTACCCCTATGCTATTCCACACTTTTCCTACTGTTGCACTTACTGGAGTGGGTATAGTCATTATTACCCCTACGCTATCCAACACTTTCCCTACTGTTGCACTCACTGTAGTGGGAATAGTAATTTTTACCCCTACGCTATCCAACACTTTCCCTACTGTTGCACTCTCTGGAGTGGGAATAGTAATTTTTACCCCTACGCTATACCACACTTTCCCTACTGTTGCATTCACTGGAGTGGGAATAGTAATTTTTACATCTACGCTATCCAACACTTTCCCTACTGTTGCATTCACTGGAGTGGGAATAGTAATTTTTACCCCTGTGCTATCTCACACTTTCCCTACTGTTGCACTCTCTGGAGTGGGAATAGTAATTTTTACCTCTACGCTATCCCACACCTTCCCTACTGTTGCACTCACTGGAGTGGGAACAGTCATTTTTACTCCTACGCTATCCAACACCTTCCCTACTGTTGCACTCACTGGAGTGGGAATAGTAATTTTTACCCCTACGCTATCCAATACTTTCCCTACTGTTGCACTCTCTGGAGTGGGAATAGTATTTGTTACCTCTACGCTATCCCACACATTCTCTACTGTTGCACTCATTGGAGTGGGAATAGTCATTTTTACCCCTACGCTATCCAACACCTTCCTTACTGTTGCACTCATTGGAGTTGGAAGAGTAATTTTTTTCCCTCCACTATCTAATATTTTTTGTATTATTTTAGGTTATGTAGTATATAATTAATTTAAAAATGTTTTTTTTTAAATGTGTTAAATATATTTATGTAATTTTTATTTATGTTTTATGTGTATAGATGTATTTATAATGTATAAGATTTTTAAAATAACTTATGTTATTGAAATCATGATTAAAACGTATTAATACGTAAGTGTATATATTATATGCATATATTTAATGTATTTATAAATTATATATATATTATTTATAATTTTTAAACATTTACAAATATTTTAGCTATGTTTATTTGAATTATATGCATTATTTATTTCCATTACTTTTTGAACTAAAAAAATGATATTTTTAACAACGATATTTTTGACCATATTTTTTTCCGATATTTTTTACTTACCATAATGTAGATAGGATGTCGATATTCTTGACTTCGATAATCTTGCTGCGATATTGTTGTAGGTCAATAATATGACCTTCGATATTCTTTCAGTGATCCCTACGGGACGTCTGTGGGAAGTGACATTTACAAAAAATTCAAAACACTGTTCGGCATTTTCTATTTAATAAATTTGACCTCCGGAGTGGGCCAGGGACCTGGGGCCATTAATAAAAAATATTTGGGAAGGGAGCCTGAGTGGGGCCCATTCCTTGAGTCACTATTGTGCTCCAGGGACTACATCCCCTGGGTCCAAATGCTAAATTAAGGTGAGGGGATCATGGAGCCATTTCTACCTATGTCACTTATAGGCGCCAGGGTCCCTATCCCCTGAAGTTGAATGTTAAAAAGAGCACAGCTTACTAACTGTGTCCCACAGAGACCACACCAAGACACAGTAATTTCCTGCCCCACAGGAACGGGGCAGTGTTGGCATGTCTGCTCCCACTTAGGGCCTGATTCTGATGCAGTTAGAAAGGCCTCCTAAGAGCATTTGCTCCATCCAAATCGGATCAGGAATGTGTCTTTCAACTCGGAAAGGTTTCCGACCGACCGAGTATGATGCGAGTTAGGCGTTAGGAATATCCCAATCCAAACCCGACGGCATTTGGAATGACCGAGCCATACGGAGCAGATTCGTACATCTCTACAGGCCGCATTTCCAAATGACTGAGTTCGATGCTGGATTTGGACAGCTTTTCCGAATCATGCCATCTGACTCGAATCGGTAGTTGGAATCAGAATTTGGGGGCCCGTAGTGAACTCCCTGCACCCGAAGCCTTCCCAATTGGGCCTGTGGGGTTACCCATGAGTCCCCCTTTACCAGCCATGCACAGTTTGGCAGGCACCAGAGGGTGCCTGCCACAGGGTGCACGATTTTTCCCAGCCACTCCTTTCTTTATTGGGAGCCTATGCATTCGGTCGGAACAAAGGCTCCCATTGAAGTCAATGGGAGTCCAACCAAATCGCATCTGGAAGCATCCGGATGCATCATACTCGGTCGATGGGAGTCTGCTGTTTCGATTCGATCAGAAACCATTCCCAAACCCATTTGGTCAGGAAGCTTTCCAAACCGCATCAGAATTGGGCCCTTAGTGTGAGCTTTAAATCCTCCCACAGGGTGAGAGAAAACATGTGTTTCTCTGCCCACTCTCCTGTTGGCAGGGAGACTCAGTTTGCTCCCACCAGAAGGGAGCATGGAAAACCAGCTACTAAATACATCTGCTACCCCCGCAGCCTCCCTTCCCTTATTTTAAAAAAATGCCCGGGGTTGGGGTCCTTGGAGCCTGTTGTGGTTCGAAGAGGGAGCCATGTGCCTCCCTCCCTTTAAATAAAAAACATAACCATGGAGAAATGGGGTCCTCGGGCCGGTGTTGCTCAGGGAGGGTTTCTGCACACCCTCTCCCTTTCATAAAAGAGTACAGCCCCAGGGGATGGGGTTTATCATGGCAAATTACAAAAATGTGCCCAGAAATAAAATGTCAAAGCCAAATGTTCACAATTGTTGCATACACAGCTACACTGACATGAAAACAACTACACCATGGAATACAGCTCCCAGATGAGGCCATAAACGCAGTCTTTAATTAATATAGCCTAGATGTGAAATGTTGTTTTATGAAATGTTTGAACATATTGGGACCTTTTCACAAACTGCATTTTGTAGTAATGGAGTAGTAGTATAATAGTACTACAAAACGCTATTCACAAACCTATTGCAAATCCTCCCCTCCTCCACTTCTACCTTTTATATAGTGAGATCCTCACACGTACATTTACTACTTAGGAGTATATAGAGGAAGGACCTGTGGAGTGGCTGGAAAAAGGGGCATAGTTACTACTAAGCCCGAAGGGTTTAGGGGGAGTAAGGAGGGATTTAGTGAGGGTAGTGGGGATATAGGAAGTAACATGCACCCACCCACAAAAGAGTAAGGCCATTGCTTTTCACAAACTGCACTCCCAAAGCTCCTGCGGCCAAAGAAGGAGGCTCAAACAATAGTAAATTACTTTAAATTGTAAACCTACTTTAAGGGGCCGATTCTGATCCGGGTCGGAAAGCTCTCCGACCGAGCCGGAACTGTTCCTCCAGGTAGTTGCATGTGCCTAGCATTCTCCTCAATGTTCACTTGTGTATGGGTATGTTGCGGGGGTCAGATTGATATGTTCTCCTGAGTCTTTGACATGTCCATTTGTGGCTTGGGTGATTCTTCAGCTATGTATTGGTCTTGTTGTGTTACATGTCCATTGTGGCAGTGGGTAAATCCATTGCCTGTCCTGGTGGTGTCTGCTTGTGTAAGGGGTGTGTGCGACAGGGCCTGCTGGTGGGTGTAGCGTGATTGGGCAGTGGGTCTCCCAGGTGATGTAGCTGTCCCCCCATGGAACATGC
This sequence comes from Triturus cristatus, assembly GCF_964204655.1. Classification (NCBI taxonomy): domain Eukaryota; kingdom Metazoa; phylum Chordata; class Amphibia; order Caudata; family Salamandridae; genus Triturus; species Triturus cristatus. The sequence continues at coordinate 433,093,995 of NC_140581.1, read as the reverse complement.
TGCCATGACAGTAAGTGTGAGTTCCTGTCCTAGATATCTGACCTTGCTGTGTTGGTGTTTGTGTTTGTGTTTGTGTTTGCACTGGTCACAGGAGGGCCTTGTGCTGCCTACACCAGGGCCAAGTGTAAGCTATCTTGTCAGTACTTTCCCAATCCCTGGGCATTGCGCATGGTGCATGGGTATGTAGCTGGGCCATATGGGATGAGGGCAATTGTGTCTGATTTGGAATTCAAACATGCATTTTGGTGCACCCACCCTCCCAGCATACCGGACATCCATTCTTGGGTTGGTGCTTCGTGTAGCATGGGACATAGCATGGCCTTGCTTTCTCAATGGGGCATACACATGTTATTGGCATTCGAGTTGTTTGAGACTGTGGTTCTGGCGGGTGAGGGCTTGGGGGTAGTTGCATGCATTTGGTGTAGTTGGGGTGTGTATGCCATTACCCCCATGTTACATAAGTTGTTTGTGTACTCACCAGGCTCTGGAGGTCCTTGGAGTCCATGTACTCCCACCGGCGGAAGCATGGCCATCACCTTCTCCTCCCAGGGATGGTAATGTACTGGTCTGCGGGGCGCACCACCTCCAGTGATGTTGGTCTGGGTGTGCTCTTCATTCATTTTTCTCTTGACCGCCCTCCGCAGATCGTACCACCTGGCTTGGCATGGCCAACTTGAATGTGTATGAAACATGCATGTGGAATGAAACAGCATTAACATTGTCTCTCTCTCACACACAGGGCAACGTGATGAACATCCCCCCAACAATGGGGGGGAAGAATCACAGTCACAGGCTCGGGAGGAACCGGATCCCACCAGCAGCGACGCCTCTCAACACTCCGTGGATGACCCCGACCGACCTGGACCCTCTGGTGTCCAAGCCCCTGCAGCACCTGGTTCAGGAACATCTGTGCCAACCACCACCCCCATTCCTGCCACATCACAGAAGACACCCAGGAGCCCTGCCCGCAGTGAACAGAGCCAGTCTGACCAGGAGGGACAAGGTGCGGCGGGCACCCAGGAGGAGGCAGACAACACCGCCACTGCCATCCCTCAGGGGTCCCGTGGACCCGATGTGCCCACAACGGCAGGCCCGGCTCGTGTGGGCAGGGGTGGCGGGAGTGGAGGCAGGCGGAGGCGAGAACCTGACCAGCCAGCTGAAGGGACCGGTATGTCACACATCCGCAACATCATGGAGGCATACCGGCGTGACACCAGGGAGATCAGCCAGGTAGTGGTGACCCTCACAGAGATCAAAAACCAGCAGGCCGAGCAACACACCAGTCAACAACAACACCAAGGACAGATGGAGGCAAGACTGGCTGAGCTCCTGGTGGTGCAAAGGGACATAAGCCATTCACTCCGTCGGATCGCCGACAACATGGGCAACCCTCCCTGTGACACCAGGCGCAGACCAGCACCAGCCACAGGGAGGGAGGAGGAGGAGGATTCGTCCGACGGAGCATCCCAAACATCATCAAGGCCTGCATCTGAGGGTCCCCGGAGGAAGGTTGGTCAGCCACGGAAAAGACCGTGAGAGGCAGCGGGCCATCCACATCTCCCAGGTCACCTGGCCTGGCACCTGGCCTTCATGTGCGACAGCATCACCTCATTGATTGACATCATCTGCCACATGGACTTGCTGTTCACAGTCTGACCAATGATGCCAAACACTGTGGGCTGGACTCTGATGACTTCAAATGGCAAGGATCCCATCTCCCCCTGTGAACTTTGGATTCTATGGTCCCTGCATTTCACCATTTTCTGTGCAAAAATCACGCCCCAGAGATTGAAATTAAAAAATTAATAATTGAATTTTCATGTTGCAGTCATTTAGCATGAGTCCACAACATACGTGTGGGGATATGTCAAAGTATGCCTGAGTGTGGAACTAACTCCAGCCATCCATACACTTGGATCTGAGTCCGGTCGAGGACACACATGGCTCACAATGTATCCCAAAATACAGACATGGAGCCCAACACTCACCCGTGATGGCCTCAAGCTTCTGAGGGGGGGCTTGCTATATTGCTCTGACAGACCAATTTGGAAGAGTTACAAGAAGGTGTAGAGGTCATGGGTCATGTTGATGTGCCCGGGGAGGGAGTACCAGGTCTGTTTTGTGAGGTGGGAGAACTATCTCCTGCATGCAGATGTCATGTGGATGTGATGAATGGTGGCCAGGGCAAGGTGGGCTGCATGGAGTAGGGCCAACGGGGTGTTGGATGACACACGTCCAAGGTCGGTTTGGGTCTGGGGTTGTGGACTGCCTCCTGAGTGTGGTTGAGGAGTCTGAAGGTGATCCTGCAGCACACAGTGAGCCATTGTACCTCTCTCAGGTGGACGGTGATGTGGCTGGGGCGGGGGATGTTGCAGATGAGGTGTGCGGATGCACCCTGGATATGGATAAGTTCTCCTGCATGTTTGCTGTTGTCCTCTGTAGAGGCCGGTGCTGTATTTGAGCCGGCAGGTGTCCTGGACCAGGGGGACGGTCTGTCTTGCCTTGGAGTGGATCGATCTGGGGGTCAGCAGCAGCATGTGGAGGGTGTTGCAGCATGAGGTACAGATGTTGGTGAGTTGCATGTTAATTGTGAGCGATGGGTCCATGATGAACACCAGCTTGCCTGCATGGCCACTGGGTGCTGGTGCGGTGCACAGACCAGTGGGACGCAAGGAGTTGACCCAGCCGTAAGGGGACAATCCTCAGACGATGACCTCTGTCCTGTCAAAGACCTGCCTCAGATGGCTGATGTTCAGCCATTCATCAACGGATCTCATGCCATCTTGAAGTTTGGATCTGGCAATGGCTGGCTCTTTGGTGAGTTTGAGGAGCAGCTGGGTGTCAATGGCATACCACATGATGATGAGGTTGGCTGCGCATGTGATGGTGGAGAGGGGTGTCATGGAGACATTGAAGATTGTCACGCTGAGAGAAGAGCCCCGTGGCATGAGCCAGGTGACCCCAGTGTACTACATGTTGCAGGGTGGAGGCAGACTCCCTGGGCCTTGCTGGTGAGCTACTTCCTGATTGAATCCTGGGCCCTCCTCTGGATACCAGTGTTGGAGATGTGTGAGCTGAAAGTGTGGTAGCACATGGTGTAGAATGCCATTGAGAGGTCAAGGGTGGTGGCCTCACCATTGTTGAGCAGGGCAAAGTAGTTGTTGGTGGTGGCAATGATGACGGTTGCAGTGGTGTGATTACTGTGTAAAACGGTCTGATGCCGGTTGGCTGGAGCTGGTTGCATGTAGGAAATTGGTCAGTTGCTTGTTGAGTGTCTTCCTGGTGACATTTGCTGGGTAGGGAAGTAGGGTGATGTACCAGGAGATCCTGCGGTACTGCCGTCCGTTGTTTAAGAAGGGTCTGGGGCTCTGCATGCCTCCTGCAGCCATGGAATGTGGCTAACTCAAAGGAGACATTCAGGACGTGCAGGACGTGAGCTTCAAGGATGGCGAATGATGTGGTTGAGATGTTGTGTGGGAAGGGGCCTGATGGAGAGCCAGAGTGGATGGTGCACATGATCCCAGTTGTGTACTTGCTGCTGACGGGAGTCCATGATCTGGGGGGGGTTTGTCCAGCGGATAATAGTGCTGTCTGCCTCTGTGTGCCAAGGCTGTTGTGTATGGCCATGAGCTTGCAGTGGTACAAAGTTGCAAGGGATGGGATCTGCCTTGCAAGGGTGGGGTGTCTTGGATGGAGATCTGCTGTCAGTTCACTCACAATGCTGATGAGCTCCTTGATGTCGTGTGTTTGGGTGTCTCATCACTATCTGAAGGATCTCCACTTGTCCTTGCTGATGCTATGGTGATGGCTGTGTCTGGTGTTTTCCAGGGCTGTAAGAAAAATGATGTCTCTTTGTGTTGCAAGGTTTGCACAAGAGTCCGGCTAGGTCTGTAGGAGTCCAGTAGGTCTGCCTTGTCCCAGGTGCCTTAACTGTTGTTGTGCTTCACAGGTTCACAGGAAAGTCCGTCAATGTGGCAAGATTGTTGGATCAGTTGCTGATCTAGTGTGTGAGTTTGCCGGGTGTTGCGGTGGTGTTGTTTTGAGTGTCCCACACAGCTTGTCTGTGGCGACTTACATCAAGCATCTTTGAGGGATCGGTAGCGGGGTGTGTGGCACTGTGTTGCTTATTGGAGACGTGGATTCAAATGTTGATGGACCAATGATGGATGGTGGTGTGTGTCCCCTCCAGCAAGAAGTTACTGGCCCCCAGCCACATGTAGCCTGTGGAGGTGAGGGCCTGCGTGCAGATGTACATGTTGATGGCTTAGCGGAATTGTGGATGTAGGCCTGCAGATCTGTAGATGAGTGTTACTCCGAGGGTTGCTAGGGAGTTGCTGCGAACCCGGACTTGTGACTCTGAGGGTGTACTTGTGAATAATTAGCAATTCAGCCCCCGGGATTGGTGTTGGCGTTCCTGCGGGTGATCTTGGATCCGTCTGAGATGGCAATGAAGACGTCATGTGCTGAGGATGCTTTTGTCCAGGTTACTGTCATGAAGGTGATGTGTGGGGCTGTAGTGTTGAGGAGGTAACGGAGTCCAATGGAGTGCTTGCTGGTGGATGGAGCGGGTGTGGAGTAGGAGGCACATAACCTGGTTGTACTGACAGGGTCTGGTAGGCTGGGCAGCGCTGTGTAGGCAGTTGGAGTAGCACACTCAGCATGCGAAGGTGTCGTGTGTGTGCTTAGGGGTTGCCTGATGGCAGGAGGATGATTGTCACGAGGACATTGCTTGGAGAGTGGCTGCAGCATGAGCCTGTTGTGTGACGTGGGTCATGCAAAGACTAGAGGGTCGTGCACTGTGCATGTTGCAGGCGCAGACGGTCCGGCCTTTGGCACGACGCTGGGGCTACAGTGGCACAGAAAAGCTGCTGGCTGCATTTCAAATGGGTGGAGGGGGAAGGGATGAGCATTTTTGAGGTGTGGGAGTTGCAGAATCAGGGCACTCGGAGTGGCGGGGCCACAGGTGAGGCAGCAGCAGGCGGAAGGGGTTAGAAATCATGTAAAAATCAACACACAAAGACAAGGAGGTCTGCAAGGCACAGTGCAACAGGTGTATGTCAAGGAAGGAGTGTCAGCTCACTCATGGGTCACTCCCAGAAAGTGTATGATCAATCACCATAAATTACAGCCACTGTGTCAGGCAACAAAATGCGGAGATACGCAAAGGAGACACACCATCAGCAGGCATTCACGTCCCATTGTGGGCAGAACCTGCACAAATACATACACAACCAGGTACTTCATGCACAATAGAGATCATTAGCCATGAAGCACTGCATGCATGTTGCCAAAGTACACATACACTCATATGCTCAATCTATGTAAATTCTGCCATAGGTGACGCATGCAAACTGGTAAGAGATCTGCAGTGACCGAGATGAGGCACTTTGGATTGTGCTGAACACCTTTATTCCACATACACACACAAAGGGATATGCCTCCATATTAACAGACTCACAGGTCAGTTGACAGAACATGTGGGACATACGCTGCACCCCCCTTCACAACACGGATGATTTCAATCCCAATGAACTGGCACACAAGATAAGGGGATGAGCAAAAGACATCCTGCTGCACACGGAGAGGCTGCAATTCCCCATAGAGCATGTTGTTGTGATGTCCCCCACTATGTCCACCCGTAGCATCTGCAATGTTTCAGAGCCAAGGTACACACACATTGATGCCTTCATCAGACGCCATATTCCACTACAGATGACAGTCAAGAAGGCTGACTATCATGTCATGGGAGTGATGCTACATGTCATATGCTCCATGATGAGAAGACATGTATGCATGGTACCACAACATGCACAGAAGCAGTCACCACACATTCCCAACATGTACCACCACCAAAAAGCCTTGCTGCAATACTTACCCAAATTGACATTTCCACATGTCCGTGCATGGAACGCTGATTCAGCACACGTTGCAATCCACACGAGGAATAGCAGGAGGACAACGATGACACGACCAGACAACAGGTGCAAAATACCTGGGAATGACAGACACACGAGAAGTCACCTAAAAAAATTCTCAACGCACACATGGAAGTGTACAAAACATGAACAATGTTGGACACATGTAAATTGCCAATCAAGTCTCTCCGCAAGACTGTGTTGCATGACATCATCACTCGAGTGACACATCAGAACACACATCCAAGTCACTTTGCATTCAGTCAGCTGGACACACACATTGCAACACATGACAATCAATGCTACAAGCTTGCACACTCATAGCCAGTGACTCACCATTATGAGAAGAAGTTGCGTATGAACTGACTCCGGATATCATCCCCCTCTCCCTCATCATCACTAGCCTCGTGACCAAGCCCTTGATCCTCCACGGGTGGATGCTCCTGCTCATCTGGATCCAGGATGAGTGGCACTGCCTTCTCAACTGCCATGTTGTGCAGCATGCAGCACACGATGAAGATTTTGCAGACCTTCTCCGGAGCATAAGGGAGGGACCCGCCTGTCTTGTCCAGGCACCGGAATCGGCTCTTCAGGAGTCCAAACGTCCTCTCAATCACTCGCCTGGTCTGGCCGTGTGCATCGTTGTACCGGTGATCTGCAGCTGTTCTTGGGTTGCAGAGAGGTGTCAGCAGCCATGGCATGTTGGGATAGCCAGAGTCCCCTACATGCAACCATCATGTAAATAAGTGGGTCACGATATGCCGTAAGAGACAAAGATACCGCAACACATAGGACAAAAAGACTATACCCACCAACAAGACATGCTCGTTCGTTGTACAGCCGCAGCATCATTTGTGGCACCCTGCTACGCCTCATGATGTAGGGATCGTGTGCTGATCCTGGAAAACGTGCACAGACATGTGAAATCAGCATGTTAGCAAGACACACCACAAGGGCATTTATCGAGTGGTAATGTTTGCGGTTGCGATAGGCTTGTTCCAGTGCCTGTGGTGGTACAAAAGCCACATGTGTACCATCAATGGACCCAATTACATGGGGCATCCCACCCAGGGCATAGAAATCCCCCTTGACATCCCTCAACCCCTCTGGAGTCGGAAATTTGATGAATTCATCAAGGTGCTCCAACATGGCTGCTAAAACATCACGCAGGACACGGCTGAACATAGTCTGGGACATCCCACCCACGTCAGCTATGGTCAATTGAAACGTACCTGTGGCAAAAAAATGTAAGGCTGCCATCACCTTCATCTTGGGGGTCAGCGCAGTAGGATACCTGTGTTGCGGTTGGAGGTGTGGTGCCAGCTTGTTTGTCAGGTCCTCAATCAACTGTTGAGTGAATCTGTAACGGCGGATGCAGGCACGTTCCCTCATGGCACCCAAGTCTGGCATTAGTCTTGGGACAGGTGGTGCCCTGCAAAACATAGTTTTGAAGAATGAAGATTGAGAGTCGGCAAACATCAATGTCAATGAACATAGCACATGCGACACTGCTAATACACATCAGGTAACTATGGAGTCGCGTGTGTGCAATACATCCAGGACACAGATGGCAGCTTGCTGGCACTCCTACAAAAAGCCTGATACACCTGTTGATTGTCAAGTCAACATGACATGCCCTGAAATGATTTGGGGGCCAGTCTGAGTGAAGAGCCACAGATATCACCGGAGTGACACACAACCACATAGCTGCATTTGAAGGATGTCATCTCATCCAGACAGCTGACTGCAAGGCACACGCACAGGTCACATGGAATGTCAAATGTACATATCAAACACAGTGCGATGAAGGGGTACACGTGACAACACAAAGACACAGCCATTGAGACAACAAACACATGTATGACTGAAAATAGATGATGTCCCATGCACACAGACCCTACAGCCTTGGGAATCCACATGTGGCATGGTGTGCGTAGATGTGTTACATGCCCATCTCCACACAGGCCCCTGTTGGATGCACCAACAGCAGATGCCGTTGACGGGACACTGACATGAAGCTCATGGGAACACATGACACACACCCAACATAGTCCCAAAGTGGCACGTAGATCGTGACAGGTCAGTTGATAAAGTGTCCCTGTCCCTGGCATCAGGAGACAAGCGCGGGTGTTGATGACTGTGCCACCCACTGCTGCTATGCATGACACAGTTGGACTACAGACACACATGGGGCAAGTGTCAAGGTGATGTGTGCCACATCGTGCCTCATCACACATGACATGTGTCCACAGGTCAGAACACATCAATTGTGCAACTAGATGAGAGGACCTGTGCAATATCACTGGCTAACACACCTAGGGCCTGCACATGAAAGTATGCAATGACAAGTACTTGATGGACATCCATGTGCGACTCGTAGCCCTCCATTCCTGGCATGTGTACGCCTGTATTACCATTGTAAGCATGTGAAATGCGTACCCGTAAGTGTAGGCACTGGTAGTACACGTACGTGTACAACTAGTGCGTACACGTACTTGTACACGTACGTGTAGGCACTGGTAGTACAGGTACACGTACGTGTACGCACTAGTTGTACACGTACGTGTAGGCACTGGTAGTACACGTACATGTACACGTATGTGTACTCGTACGTGTTGCAGAACCAGAACCTTTTGGGCCTGGCGGCGCAGGGTACGCCCTCCGTCTCCTGGGTTCACCTGCTTCGATACACAGAGACACGGGACACTCTGTCGGCGTTAGAAGATTAGATTTATTTAGCTGCAGGTAGTACAGTTATCCTAGAAGTACACAAAGTAGGTTCTCAGGAGACTGCCACTTCACTCTGTGGCACATCAGGTTAAATACTATACAATACAAATTATTAACAAAACACACGCCCCAAGCAAAGAAGAAAAGAGCCAATAGGGTAAGTGGAAAACAAAGCGGAACCAGTAAGAAGGGTTCGAAAACAGAAAGATCAGATGACTCGAAGAGTCCTCTCCTCCAACTGTGTTTGTCATCCCACCCCCGAACTTAATATGTTAATAGATTACAACTGACTTGCAGGTGGTGAGATACTTTTTTGTGTATTGGAGGACGGGCATGACACAAGAGAATGCTAGCAGGAGATAGTGAAGGCCAGTCGATAAGATATGATCAGGAAAGAATGGTGTGAGCCTACAGATAGTTGAAACAGGGATTAGGGGAGCCAGACACGGATTAGTGTACTCGGCTAGTCCAAACACCAGCCTCGCAAACAAGGCCGAGGACGTATTTTGACACCAAGCTACGGGAAAGGCAGAAAAGACTTCGTTCGCCGTGCTGCCTGAGTGATGGCAACACAAAATGGCGGCGGGTTACAAAATGGCGGGTCGATTCGATCGTAATCGAAAATCGAAGTTCCTCAGACCCTCCTTTTGCCAGAACTCAGGCAAGATAGACTCACGTTAATCTGAGTCCACATCAATAGCCATGAGATCATCAAGCTGTTGTTGTAGCATCATCCTTATGTTTTCTGCTGCTTGGGGTTTGGGTCTTGAAATGCACATAGTGGCACAAAGATCACAAATAGCGGGACCACAGTGCATACAAAGACAACAAGAAAATATGATTGTCAAAATTACTCCAAGGAGTGTCAATATTTTCCAACCCCATTTGGACAGTAGTCCCCAAAACCATTCCGTTAAGGACCAATCTCCTTCGTCCTGATGAATAGACTCGGAGATTATATGCAACTTGGAAATCGCTTGGTATACTGTGGGAGCGTCATTAGGAATGAAAATACAACAGCTTGACCCGATCAATTTACATACCCCACCACGATCGGCAAGAATAAAGTCTAAGGCAACTCGATTTGTAAGGTCATAAGACGATCCGCCTGTAGTTCCGCCGTGATATTACTCAAGGCTCCTACAGTGATGTCTATTGTAGTCTCTACAACACGGACCAGTTGCCTTATATTTCTGCTATTGGCCATTGGACCCCAGAAAGGAAGAAAACCTTTAAGGAAATCTCCTCCTTCTTGTCCCGAGGTGTCTTTGGAGTCGATAATTCCTCGGCTGAGACGGGTTTGGTGATAATTGGCGGAAGCAGTGTAAGTAGGGGGTAGAAGTAAAGCTATGTAGCAGGTACCAGAGAAACCCGTTGGTAACCAGGTATAGGCTCTATTATAACAAATTAAATAGGTGCCTTGTGACGGTACTAGAGGAGGTGAGTTCAGAGAGGAATAAATGTATGTGTAACAGTTGCTTTTTGGTACAGTGTCAAAAGAGCGTTCGTTTATCTTTAAACAGAAGTTACCTTGATGCGGTACAGTCCAGATTAGTGAGGATTTTTCTTTTCCCATTTTATTATTAAGACTTGACATGTATTGGGTGACGTTCCAATTAGTGTATGCTTTTCTTTCATCGATAGAAATCTTGCTATTCTCCATGATTTTAGCCATAACCACCATACCCTTAATCAAAGAACTATGACTAAAATCCGGATAATTAATTTGTGAAGCAACAGACCGCCTGAATTTACTTTGATATGCATTTGAGAAGATAACAAAGAATGCCCAAGCGGAACCTTCGTAGGAGAAAGGAAGAACTAGAAATGGTATTCCCTTCTCAGTAGTATGCGGCATAAGACCACATACCCAACAATCAGTTGTGTTAACCACTAATTGATGCTGGTGTAATAGTTGAACAAAAGAATTATTGTAATACTCGGTTCTTCTGACAAGTTCATGTGAAGGGAAGGTATGGAAAAAGTGTGGAGAGATAGTAGAAGAAAGCAAAGAAAAGGAAGGGGAGGTGTGTTTTGGCTGAGAAACATAAACTATCCAACCAATAATCGCCAAAGTAATACATAATGATATCAAAACATATAAGGTTATACTGTAACGACTGTACATTATTTTACAAGATGCTTTCTTTGTTTCATTTCTTCTCTCTTTAATACTTGGTGAAGTTTCCATTTTCACTAGTGGATGCTCACGGCAATCTTCCTCAATCACTAAAATCACGATGCTCTACCGTCCTATGACACTGAAAGATCCTGCAGACCTATTGTCACTACTCAGGTCGTGACCTAGACTCCTACCGTGACCCTGCAACCTAAACAGAACACTACACAGGGAGAAGGAAGAATAAAAAAGTCTTAAGTGTTCTTTTATCTGGGCCTAAGATTGTAGCGATCCTTCCCAGGTACACTCTGATCTTGAAACAATGTTTTTGGTTCAGTCGTGTTCAAGCGGCGGTGTAATGGAATCGCTTTCTGTAAGATGTCGTCGTTCTCTTTCTCAGACAATGTCCCATTCAGGTGTGCATCGCTAAAGGGTATGAATCGTGGAACTGTTTCACCTTCGCAGTCACCAACCCTTCTGCGAACCCACTGATCGAAAGGCAAGGGCAAAGGTACTTTCTTGCAGTGCACACCGTGAATCCAATTCTTCTTTCCTTCAACTTTAATCGCTGTCCTCGTTGTTAACAGAACCATTCGGGGCTTCTGCCATCTGGGCTCCAAATTCTTCTTCCTCTGAAAATTGCGGATGCAGACCCAGTCACCTGGACGGATGGAGTGACCTGGATCTGTGGAAGCCTCTGGCAAAGCACTCCGAACCTGTCGATGAAGGACATGCAATTTAGTTGTAAGGTCATGCAAATAGTCAATTAACATTGGGTAGGGCAAATCTGAGTACTTTTTAGGACGAGGTATTCCCCATATGTTTAATTTCAAGGTCCCATTGTAGCATTCTACTAAACCTGCTGATTGGGGATGATTTGCCGCATGGAACTTTTGTTTGATTCCAAGACCTGCACAAACTTTCTGCATGACTTGGCCAACAAATTCGCTCCCATTGTCACTCCAGACAATGCGCGGCAATCCAAATCTGGGAAAGAACTCTTTCAGAAGGATTTTGGCTGTGGATAAAGCTGTGTTGTCTTTCAAAGGGTATGCTTCTATCCATCTCGAAAAGGCACAAACTACCACCAGAACATCGATCCACATGAATATAATCGATTTGCAACACTTCAAATGGGTATGTCGGAGGAGCAAAGTGACCTGCTGGAGTGGGGGTTCCCTTTCCTGGATTATACACAGACAAACAATACAATGCTTTACTACGTTATCTGCACATTTAGGGATATTTTCATTCTGCCAAACTGGAGCTAGAAGTTTACAAATGCCTTGTGCACTAAGGTGAGCTGGACCATGAGCCATAGTAACCACTGGGAGTACATAAGCATCTGGCAACAACCATCGTTGATGTTCGGACAATTCTACCCAACAACCCATCTCATCTAACATTCCCGTACTTTCTCTCCACTTGCTTATCTCTCTTTCTGTAGCCTCTTTCTGAATCGTTTTCACGCTTTCCATTGTATTCTCACACATTCCTCTTTCTGTGACCCAATTCGCAGGACCTGCCACATACATTCGACTCATTGAATCTTTCGCTGTTTTCTTTGCTGTTTCATCAGCAAATGCATTTCCTCGTCCAACATCATCCGTTATCCTCTTTTGAGCACTACACTTCACTATCGCAATTTGGACAGGTAAAGTAAGTGACTCAAGGAGATCAGTCACTAACTGACCATGCTGTATCTTAGTGCCATGTGAAGTTAAGTAACCCCTCTCTTTCCAGAGACGCCCAAAATTGAACGCGACACCGAAGGCGTATTGACTGTCAGTGTACACGTTCACTCTTTTTTCTTTTGATAGTACACAAGCTCTCGTCAGTGCTATCAATTCTGCTGCTTGCGCTGAGTTGTGTCTAACACGTGCAGTTACCACAATCGTATGTAAGGTAGTTACAGCATAGGCTGAAACCGTATCCCCATTAGGCATCTTAAAACAGGAACCATCTACCCATAGAGTCCCATCTGGATTCTCTAAAGGTGTGTCTCTCAAATCAATCCTTCCTTTTGTCTCTTCCTCAGTACGGAAGAAACAGTCATGTTGATCTTCAATACTCTCCTCATTAGGAAGGGGCAACAAAGTGGCTGGATTCAGAGTATTGCATCGTTTGATGTGTACGTGACTAGCTAATAGCGTCAGCTCGTAACAAGTTAGACGTGCACTCGTGAGATGCTGTGTCTTTGTTCTGTTTAGTAAGGTATCCACTGCATGTGGCACCATGACAATAAGAGTGTTATCTAACACCATCCCAGCGGACTGTCGAATAGAAATCGCTGCGGCTGCTGTGGCTTTGAGACAATTAGGCAATGCTTTAGCTACGGGATCTAACGTAGCCGAAAAATAAGCACATGGTCGCTGTCTATCTCCAAATGGCTGTGTTAAGACTGATAATGCACAACCTTCTTTCTCGCGAACATACAGCGTAAAAGGCTTAGTGTAATCTGGGGTACCCAGTACAGGAGCGGAACACAGATCAGTACGTAAATCAGTGAAACTCTTTTGGCACTCATCAGTCCAAGGAAGGGGCTGAGGTGTATCTTTTAAAGTGAGTGCCAACAAAGTTTTGGCTATTAGAGAGAAGTTAGGGATCCACTGCCTACAATAAGAAGTGATTCCCAGAAAGGCACGTACTTCCCTTTGTGTGGATGGTACTGACATTCGCGCAATTGCCTGAATTCGTTCTGGAGTCAATCGTCATCCCTCCTTTGATAGGAGATGACCCAAGTAGGTAACCTCTCGACAAACATATTGTAGTTTGGAAGGTGAAACCTTGTGATTAAGCTTGAACAAGTGATGTAGTAGTGCAACAGTGACATCTTTGCAGATATCTTCTGAGTCAGCGGTGACTAACAAGTCGTCCATGTATTGGGTAAGAGCAGCACCAGACGGCAAGTAAAAAGTATCAAGATGACATTTCAAAGCTTGGCTGTAAATGAAGGGACTTTCACAGTACCATTGGGGAGCGCGCTTAAATCGGAAGCTTCGGCCTCCAAGAGAAAAACCAAAAATGTCCCTACTCTCTTCTGCAATTGGAATACTAAAGAAGGCATTCTTTAGATCAATAACAGAGAACCAAGTCGCTGTGGAAGGTATCATAGTCAACAAGGCAGTGATATCTGGAACAACAGGAAATTGTGGAATCACAATTTTGTTTACTTCTCGCAGATCAATCACAAATCGGTACACAGGAGGCTGAGAAGGATCTGTACGTTTAAGAATAGGAAGAATAGGACTATTGCATGTGTTACCTCTCGTTTCTTCGACTACACCCTTCCGAAGGAGATCGTGAATGATTTCTAAGAGCGCCTTTTCACCTTCAGCAGAAATTCGATATTGTGGGTTACGTGGTAATTCAACATTGGGCTTGAGAGTGACAACATAAGGCGGTATCTCAAGACAACCCACATCATTCGGACCCGTGGCCCAAAGTGCTGTCGGAAGAGAAAGCAACTCAGGAAGAAACTGATCTTTAGACAAATACATTGGGGAGGTCAACTTCTGACCTAGAGTGAGATGTACGCCTGAAGAAGAACAATATATGGTAGCATGCATCCTTTTCAATAGGTCTAGACCCAACAGATTTTCACCACAACCATTCGTTAACAGAAGTGAAGCTTCCAAATCATAAGGACCAACTGAAATAGGGAAGGGACAAGAAACCGGATTGCGAACAGGGGCGCCAGAAAATCCTACAGAAACATATATTAAGCCAGACAAAGGTGCGCCAGGGAGTTTAGAATGAATGATAGAACTTCTCATTGCTCCAGTATCTAGAAGAAACGGCTCTGATACACCCATAGTAGTGACGTTGACATAAGGGCCATTTTTATCTACTGGGATTGGCACAACTCCTCTACTTTGTCCATGGCTGTCCTAGTTGGCATGAAGACTCTCATTTTCGCCTTCAACATAATGGTCCTCATTATAATATTGAGTGGATCTCACATTTTGCTGATCAAAATAGTTCATGGAATTAGGAGAAGGAAGGGCACGCTGTTCTTGAGTCAATATACCTCGACCTCTACCTCTGTTTGCTGACTGGAGGCCAGCACGACCTCGAGGAGCAGATGATGCTCCATTACGCTGCAATAAAACCGGACAACTGCTTTTAAAATTACCTTCCTCCTTACAATAGGCACATTGATTAGGACCTAACAAAGGTCGCAAAATATATGGCTCAGGTTTCTGATACAATCTCTGAAACTGCGGTGGCTGTTGAGTTTGAGGCTGAAGGTAACGTGGCGGATAAGCTTGCTGTAAGAGAACCTTTGTTTTTAGATCTTTTGCTTTCTTTTCTTGCTTTTCTTTTTCTTCTTTGTCTCTATTCTCGTAATATTGTGCAGTAGCCAATATCTGGGCAGAAGAAGAAACAGCCCAAGAACTTTCTGAATCCTTTAATTTGTGTGACAGTTCGGGAAGTAAATTGAATACAAATTTATCCACGAATAATCGCTGTCCACCCTCAGTAGCCATGTCCTGACCACTATGATCGATGAATGTCTCTTCGAATCGAGTAAAGAAATCAGAGACACTTTCATCTTTCTTTTGTTTACATGCTGCTAGCTTATCCCAATTCACTCTCAATGCAGGCATCATAGTTTTTAGTAGCGTAATGATTCTACCAGGAAGCTCCGAAATCAAAGCGTCAGGCTTTGCACCACCCACCTGGTCTCTATCTGTATCAGCTATGGCATCCCAAGTAGCACCCAGTTCCTGTATGTGATCCTCTTTACGAATCTTTGCCCATATTGTCTGTGGAACTACATTACCCATTAACATATCAATATCTGCCAGATTCATAATACAAGCATCGATTGTCTGCGATAACTCTTTGTAATAACCTGCAGGGTTCTTACAGGGATCCGGTAGAGTCTGTTTAAGGGCCAAAACTTCAGATCTTTTCCATGGTACATGCACCCATATACGCTGGAAATGAGCTGGAATAGCTGGATTAGCACCTGCGGCTGTAACTTCCTCTTTCCAAACTGGAGGAACTTCTCTCGTAGGGTAATTTTTCGATGTCAGTTTAACCGACGGATCAGAATCAAGAAAAATCTGAGAGAACAACAAAGTTCTATAAGAGATGAGTGTCCTTACAGCTTCCTCAACTTTGGACCCTACAATAAGTCCTTATTCAAAATCAGTTTGGACATCTAACAAATCTTGTGAGATCGGACTCGAACTCACATCTTCCCATTCTTTAATGAGAACGTCACACATTACATTAAAAACATACCTTTGTGTAGGTGCATTCCATTGCAAAAAGGTAGGCATAATATCAGACACACTATATTGTGGACCCTTCTTGATCCATCTTCGTGCAAGAGAATCTAGCTTCTCTCGTTCCTCGAAGTCTGGAAACTGACTACGAGATTGCCTTCGAGCAAAAGCAGGAGACGCATTAAGAGCTCCAAAGAAAGGAGATAAAATACTAGTGACAGAATCTGTGAGACGTTTACGCATAGACGGTGAATTAGACATCAGAACTGGAGACAGAATATTAGGAGAATTATCAAGAGAAGAACTAGAAATTACAAGAGGAGCAGAAGGCAACGGAGAGCTAGGATCAGGCAGTGAAGGCGTAGAAGTTGAGACTAATGGTAAAACCGGCAAGGGCGGTAATACTGGAGGAGGCAGATGCTGAATAGCCGGAACCGACGGAGGTACTACCAGCAACTGAGCAGGCTGTAACGGCTGAGGCACATTAGCATTTTGCGCATAGGGCGGAGGCAACCTCAATAAATGAGACATTAGGGGATATTCTTCTATCTCTTTCTTGTTATCAGAAGGAGAAACAGGCAACACCGGATAGCATTTATCTATCGCCATGCGATGTTGTCTGTCTGAGATTTCAGTCGTATTGTCAATTTCATCACTTTTGAACTGTTGCGCAGCCTGTATAATCGTCATACCCTGTGCTTTCCTATCTCGCTTTGCTTGTTTAATTTCTTTCTGTTTGGCTTCCTTACGCCAAAGGCGAAGAGAGTCAAACATTGCCGGCCGGGCTTTTCTTTTGAACAAAACTGTTTCTAAATTATCTAGCACATTAGGATCAAAACTACAGTTTTCTGGCCATTTAAGAACACCATCTTTCTTCGTGTATCGAGTCCATGTCTCGTTAAAGGCAATGGGGCCGATACCATGTTTCGAGTAGAGCTCATATGTGGGAGTTCCAACCGAAGGAATCGGACAAGAGTCCTCAAGTCGGGAATCCCTATCACAACCAAGACAACAAATTCTTCCAAACTTAGTCAGGCCAGGCATTTCACAATGTCTCTGGACTGTTCACAAACTTCAAGGGAGTAAAACTTGGTTTTACGCAGCACAAATGCACTTACCCTCGGCTTTAGTCGTTGCAATGACTAAATCTAAGATACCTAAGGACATCAAACAAAGAACCAAAGTTGTGTGCGCGACCCACGAAAATACTTAACTTAACTAAGGACGTCTTCTTCCACCAACAGAGACCCGTCTATCGTCTCGCTTTACCATACATCACCAAAGGAATGGGCCAAAGCAGGGCAGCAGTCAGGGTAGCGGTCGCCAGTAGCCGTCAGGAAGGAGTAACCGCGCTGCAAAAGACCTTCGGACCACTTTCGACATACAGGGGTCGCTTAGTGTGGCTCGCGAACCCTCCGTAATTTTCTTGCGAGGTTCCTCACGACCTTCGAGCAGCACCGGTACCACTGAAGCCGCCCCACGTTGGGCGCCAATTGAAGAACCAGAACCTTTTGGGCCTGGCGGCGCAGGGTACGTCCTCCGTCTCCTGGGTTCACCTGCTTCGATACACAGAGACACGGGACACTCTGTCGGCGTTAGAAGATTGGATTTATTTAGCTGCAGCTAGTACAGTTATCCTAGAAGTACACAAAGTAGGTTCTCAGGAGACTGCCACTTCACTCTGTGGAGCATCAGGTTAAATACTATACAATACAAATTATTAACAGAACACACGCCCCAAGCAAAGAAGAAAAGAGCCAATAGGGTAAGTGGAAAACAAAGCGGAACCAGTAAGAAGGGTTCGAAAACAGAAAGATCAGATGACTCGAAGAGTCCTCTCCTCCAACTGTGTTTGTCATCCCACCCCCGAACTTAATATGTTAATTGATTACAACTGACTTGCAGGTGGTGAGATACGTTTGTGTGTATTGGAGGACGGGCATGACACAAGAGAATGCTAGCAGGAGATAGTGAAGGCCAGTCGATAAGATATGATCAGGAAAGAATGGTGTGAGCCTACAGATAGTTGAAACAGGGATTAGGGGAGCCAGACACGGATTAGTGTACTCGGCTAGTCCAAACATCAGCCTCGCAAACAAGGCCGAGGACGTATTTTAACACCAAGCTACGGGAAAGGCAGAAAAGACTTCGTTCGCCGTGCTGCCTGAGTGATGGCAACACAAAATGGCGGCGGGTTACAAAATGGCGGGTCGATTCGATCGTAATCGAAAATCGAAGTTCCTCAGTGTATGCACTGGTAATACACGTACGTGTACTACCAGTGCGTACACGTACGTGTACACGTACATGTAGGCACTGGTAGTACACGTACGTGTAGGCACTGGTAGTACACCTACGTGTATTACCAGTGCCTACACGTACGTGTACAATTAGTGCGTACACGTGCTGTACTAGTTGTACATGTACATGTACTACCAGTGCCTACACGTACAGCACTGGTAGTACACGTACGTGTACAACTAGTGCGTAGACGTACTTGTACACGTACGTGTACGCACTAGTTGTACACGTACGTGTATTACCAGTGCCTACACGTATGTGTACAAGTACGTGTATGCACTAGTTGTACACATACGTGTACTACCAGCGTGTAGGCACTAGTTGTACACGTATGTGTACTACCAGTGCCTACATGTACAACTAGTGCGTACACGTACGCTACGTGTACGCACTACTTGTACACGTACATGTACTACCAGTGCCTAAACGTATGTGTACAAGTACGTGTACGCACTACTTGCACACGTATGTGTAGGCACTGGTAGTACATGTACGTGTACTACCAGCGCCTACACGTACGTGTGTGTACCATCAGTGCGTACACGTACGTGTACACGTACGTGTACGCACTGGTAGTACACGTATGTGTACTACCAGTGCCTACACGTACATTTACAAGTAGTGTGTACACGTACTTGTACACGTACGTGTAGGCACTGGTAGTACACGTACGTGTACAACTAGTGCGTACACGTACGTGTACAAGTACGTGTACGCACTACTTGTACATGTACGTGTAGGCACTGGTACTACGCGTACTACCAGTGCCTACACGTACGTGTACACGTACGTGTATGCACTGGTAGTACATGTACGTGTAGGCACTGGTAGTACACGTACGTGTACTACCAGTGCCTACACGTATGTGTACAACTAGTGCATACACGTACGTGTACACGTACGTGTACAACTAGTGCATACACGTACGTGTACACGTACACGTACGTGTACAACTAGTGCATACACGTACGTGTACGCACTACTTGTACACGCACGTGTAGGCAGTGGTAGTACACGTACGTGTACTACTAGTGCCTAAACGTACGTGTACACGTACACGTACGTGTACGCACTGGTAGTACACGTATGTGTACTACCAGTGCCTACACGTACATTCACAAGTAGTGTGTACACGTACTTGTACACATACGTGTAGGCACTGGTAGTACACATACGTGTACAACTAGTGTGTACACATACGTGTACAAGTACGTGTACGCACTACTTGTACATGTACGTGTAGGCACTGGTACTACGTGTACTACCAGTGCCTACATGTACGTGTACACATACGTGTACGCACTGGTAGTACACGTACGTGTAGGAACTGGTAGTACACGTGCCTACACGTACGTGTACAACTAGTGCATACACGTACGCGTACAAATACGTGTACGCACTACTTGTACACGTACGTGTAGGCAGTGGTAGTACATGTACGTGTACTACTAGTGCCTACATGTACGTGTACGCACTGGTAGTACACGTACGTGTACTATTAGTGCATACACGTACGTGTACACGTACGTGTATGCACTGGTAGTACACATACGTGTACTACCAGTGCCTACACGTACGTGTACAAGTAGTGCGTACATGTACTTGTACACGTACGTGTACGCACTACTTGTACACGTACGTGTAGGCACTGGTAGTACATGTACGTGTACTACCAGTGCCTACACGTACGTCGACTACCAGTGCGTACACGTACGTGTACACGTACTTGTAGGCACTGGTAGTACACGTAGTACCAGTGCCTACACATACGTGTACAATTAGTGCGTACACGTACTTGTACACGTACGTGTACGCACTAGTTGCCTAGTACGCACTAGTTGCCTAGTGTACACGTATGCCTACACGTACCTATACTACCAGTGCCTACATGTACGTGTACACGTACGTGTACGCACTGGTAGTGCACGTACGTGTACTACCAGTGCCTACACGTACGTGTACAAGTATGTGTATGCACCAGTTGTACACATACGTGTACAACCAGTGCCTACACGTACGTGTCAAACGCACTGTGCAACTGGTGCCATAGGGGTACGTGTGAAACGCACTGTACCTGTGTGTGGCTTTCAAAATTACATAGGGGACACATAAGGGACAAGTATTAGGGCCTAAATGCATGCTGGTTGTCATGGATACCGAATTTTCTCTTCACATTTTTCCATCAGGTGTCCTGGAAAAGTCAGTTGGCCACAAAATACAATGTTGCAAAGTGGTTGTTGACTTGACATGATGCTCAAAATGTGAACGATGCGAATGTGTGTCATAGGTGTATGTTTAAAGGGATTGGAGTAAACATATGATGCAAATGTGTCTGACCAATCCCTATGTACTCCTCTAAATGAATGCCCCTCAGCAAGACAGATATAAGGCAGCCAGAAGCCATGAGAGGGCACTTGCCTGCACAACTTTCCTGTCGACAACATTGCTGCTGTCTCCGCTTCCCTGGACCATGTCTCGTGCTGTGGAGAGGGCCCAGCCATTCACCCTGGAGGAGAATCAGGCCCTGCTGGACGTCCTCCTCCCACAGTACACCAGCCTATATGGGAGACCAGGGGAGCAGGTGAGTGCTGAGTCCACTCCCTTTGCCTATGCACCTGTTGTGTGACTGTCAATATTGTGTCCAGGTGGGATGACATGCAATGTTGTTCAGAGTGTGTCCCGGGGGGGGCATGCTTATGTCTCTCATGCAGTGCATCATGTAGTTCCTGTGTGCACTCCTCACTTGCATGGTGCTTACAGTGACTTTCATTGCATAGTGCATGAGACATTCAGCCTGGCTAATCCTTGGGGGCTTTTATTCATGTTGTCTTGAGGTGATTCAGTGGTACCCCCGGTGTGACAGGTGACTGTACCCACAGATGTGTATGAGTTGGGTGGACCTGTGGTGAGAGTGTCCAAATGACGTGTACGACCTCATGGACATGAATGTTCCTTGTCATGTGGGTGAGTGTCTATGTGAAGTGTTGCACCACAGCTGCATGTTGGAGGCCACTGATCTAACCATCTGATGTGACAAGTGAGCCGTGCTTTGTGTCTGACTTGCAGAGCTAGCACGACACCTGTGACTCCCCCCTGGCAAATGGCACATGTGCAGAGTGAGGGTTGTATCCGCTGTTGTCAATGACAGGCCAGTGATCAGTGGCTGGGTGTGTCTGTCTAGTCTGCTGAGGGTGCGTCAGTAGAGTGGGACATGTGACTGCATGGCACGTGCTGCCCATCAGCCTGCTGTCGCATGTGCTGCACAGTGTGTGGCATGTTCATTGAGTGTTTTGCACCCCTCATGCCACCTGTAGACTTTCAATGCCATGTACTGCATTGGCGCTTGCACACAGGCCAATTGCATGTTGTGAATGAGGCTATTCATGTCAGCATCCTATGCCCTGTTCAACATTTCAAAGATGTTCTAATGTGTGTCTCTGGGACATGGAGCAGGTGTATTGATGTTGTGTCACTTTGTCATCCTGACAGGTAACTGCCTACGAGAAGGGGGTCATCTGGACCAACGTCGTCAGGGCCGTGAGGACTGCGGGGGCGTGATCGGCAGCTGGCCCAGGTCTGCAAGAGGTGGCAGGACATCCGGTGCTGGACCCGGTGGATCGCCCGGGTCCAGCTCAAGCTCTCTCCACCTCGCCCCCATGGCGGCCGCCAACACCTGACCCACCACATGAAACGTGTCCTGGCGGTGGTCTTCCCTGACCTCGATAGGCAGTTAGAGGAGAGACTGCAGCAAGGAGAGGGTAGGTACATGGCTTTTTGTTGTGTTATGTGTCGCCAGCTTTAGGAAGTGCTATTTTGCATGAATACACTCCCAGAGTTCATATGTGCAGTGCATTTTCTGTTCCCAAATGTCACCGGGGGATCTTTTTCATCCCTTCCTCTCCTTGACATGTGTCCCCTGGTGTGTGTGTAATCACATTTGCACATGGTCATCTAGGGTGCCAGTACATCTAAGTGCACATTGCTTTCTGCATCATCTGGGAGGGTGGTCTGTGACTTGTGTTGGTACCTTGCCTGTGCCATGACCTGTTCACTATGTAGGGGTCCATAGTTGTTGACACTGATGCTGATTCTCAACATAGGAGTGTGAGCTTTCAACTGGACACCCTTGCAGCATGCATGAGCAATGTTGTGGCCTCAGACATGATGTGCATGAGTGTGAGATATGCATAGTGCCATGACGGTTGTACATGGTAGAGTCAGCTCATTCCAAGACCATGGAGCAGTGTGCCCACTACAGTCCCCTGAGACACCCTGACCTCCTAATCATGCATGTCATCCAACACTGTGCACATTCTCTGTGTGTGCTGCATAGGTCTGCCTCTGTGGCATTGTTCCCTGGCCTAGTTTGGATTTTGTTAATGTGTGCTACATATGTCCACTGGACAGGGATACACCATTTTGCTTGTGCATACTCACACTGGGCAGTGCCTGTGTGGCTATTCACAACAATCTGTTGATGGTTATTTGTCACAAATATGTGTTGTCAGCCCCACGAGGTGATGTGGTGTTAATGAAGCAATTTTTAAAGCACAGTTGTTGTAACCCTGAATAAGAGGTGTCACTTCTAGATCTGTATAAATCACATTGACTCAGGTATTGGGGGGGCGGGATAGGCATACATGTGCAACTCTGATTTTTCATTGTCAGGTCTGACTTGTGTGTGAGAATTGCCTGGACTAAAATACACTGGGCAGTGCCCCTGTGATGCTGGCCAGTGCTTAATGTACGTGCTTTGCAGCCTGTGTCATTTTTTTCCCAACAAGAATCCTGCTCATACATTTTTGGCACGTGTGTGGTTCAGATGCAACGCAGTTTGGACTTTGTGTGCTGACATCTGTGTGTACATTCTGGCTTGCCATGAGGGTGTCCCCACAGTACAGCTGGTCTTTTTTACCACCCAATTGCAGGCCCATTAGCTTATGCATTGTCCTGAGTGTGGACATGTGTGCCACTCCAGATGACAGGCAGTAGGTCATATGTGTAGCCAACTGTGTAATCAGGTGACAGATGGCCTGGTGACAACTGACATGATTCAAGTTGATACTCTTCATGAATTGTACCTTGGCACTCACAGCACTTGTCAACAGTTGTTCATGTTTCACATGTGGAAATTTGATGATTTGTGTTAAGAACACTAATGTGCCTGCATGCAATATGTCGTACAAGGCAGTGCACACAAAAGTACATTGACACTGTCATGGAATAAGCTGGCACCTTTTGAAAGAACAAACAACAAAAAATATTTTAAGGGGGGGGGTCCAAGGGAAAAAAATATTTACCGACCCTGCAGTTTCCAATCCCTCTACCTTGTATGCAATAACACCATAAAGAAAACCAGCGTCAAAGTCAATGAGCCTTTACACTTTGTACATAAGCATCCTAAGAAATGAGGGAGAAAAACAGAAAGTGAACAGTATCGTTGGTAATGAATCCCATCAGCCACTAAAAGTAGCGTACATCATCATTTAGGATTCAATCATACACTTCCCTCCAGTTCACGAGGGCTGTATAATGTATGAACAAAGAAGAAGAATTAAATTCTAATATTTAGGTTTTTCATGATGTCGCTAAACACAAGTTTAAGTGGGGTTGATGGTCTAAGCAGTGCAAAAGAACGAAACCAGTGAGTGCAAATGTTAAAAACATCTAGATGGTCAGAACAAACATTTTATTAATAACTGACCAAGTGATGAGACTAAAAAACAGTGCAAAAGCAGTTTGACAAAATAACTGCCTATGTCCTAAATACGGTCTACATGTTTCAGCCTTACGATTGGAAGACAATCAGGCTTTCGTCAGGACCAGAATAACCATGCTACTGCTGTACTGAACGTGTAATCCAAAAAATGAAAATATGCAAAACCTACTTGAATGCAGGTTCTCAAACACTCCCATATATACGTGGAGCAATTCCCAAATCCCCTCAAAGTACGGGGACTCTCCGCACCTCACCTGGCATCCTCTCAGATAAATGAGGCCCGCTCTGTCCGTCGGTACCTCCGGCTGTGTAGAGCTGCACCCACCACACCTACCCAACCCACTCCTGTCCCTGCGGTGGCTGGTACTCCCACTGATGATGCCCCCCCTCCCCGGTCGACAAACCTTGAGGTGACTTTGTGCAGGCAAGGTAGGGGTGGACACAGTTGCATACGTCCACCCTTGGACTCGAACTATGGACTGGCCATTGGCCTTTGTAAATAGTGTCTTCTTTCAAATTTCTTTTGGTGTGCTGAATAAAGCCTTTTCATTTAGTTTCCACACTAGTGCATTTCAGGTACTGGATGTTGGTGATGAGGCCCATGAAGTTGGTGTTCTGGTAATGTGTTAGGGTTCTGAATAATGTTTTAGTATGATGGTCATGAGGTGACCCATGGTATCTGTGTGCCATCACAATATCTGTGAAAATATTAATTGGTAGTGTGTGTTCCTTTGGATTGTGAGACATTGTCCCAAGGAGTGTCCCTTCCTCTGTGGCACCTGGCATGTTCCCTGCAAACAGTTGCACAATTGTTGTGCTGACCTGTGTCAACATGAGACGATTATAAGGAACAAGGAGACCCTAGGAGTCAGAAGGGACCAAGGGTGTAAACATTATTATAAAGGAACAGTGGTCCCATTCAATTCGAGTAAATTAAGGTGCCACAATTAGTACAATGAAAAATTGGGTTTTATGTTGGAAGACAATGCAGAAATAACTAGTAAATTACAGTAAATAGTGAGAAAAGTAAAACAGTGAGTGAGTTGATGGCAGGGTAATAGGAAATCAGCCGATTTCCGGTACCCAGGCAAGTGATTTAAGAAGTGACATTTTGGTGCTCAAAGGTAATTGTTAACAAAAAGTCAGTAAAACATTTCATACTCCGACATTTCAATTTGCAATACAATGGAGTTTAGAAATGGTTGTCGACGACGTTCCGATCCCTTAACGAGTGGTGGGATCTCTTCAGGACAAGAGAATGACAATTAATTGCCTGGGAGGTAGCCTAGTGGGGAGGGGGAGAAAAATAACAATATGCAAAGTTAGGAAGGGAGCTTAGGAAGAGTAAAAGAAGGCGAAGGGAGAGTGGATTAAATTAGTAATATGCGGGAAGAGAGGAGTGTCAAAAGGGTGGTGCAGAGAATTAATTCATCAAGGTGGAGGAGACTTACAGTGCCCGGAACGGGAAGAGGATGAACCACAAATGGTAGTGTGTGATGCGCAATTGCGTCTCAACCAACACTAGAGAATGTTAGTGTTGAAGTCCGGAATCCGTAGAATTACGTGTAGGCGGGAAATTGAGCCTGTAGGAGAGAGGGAGAGTCAAGGTGGGGGGGGGTTGGTTTGTTCGAGGAGTGTGAGAGCGCAGGGTGCAAGTGGAAGTGAGTCGGGCTGAGGCTTACCAGAATTGCGGTGAGACACTTGAATAGAAAAATTGGCCCGTCAGAAAATGTCTCAGACCGGGACTCGAAGGATGTTGCAAATCCGTGTGGGCGGAGAAGTGAGCCTGCAGGGGAAAAGGGAGGGTGAGGAGGAGGTAAGGAAGTGCCTGAATGCATGGTAAAGGGGGAAAACGGTGGGCTAAGGCTTACAAAGGTAACGGTGGATCAATGGGAGAAGTAAAATTGGTCCGTCAGATGCGAGCCAGGTCTATGCTTGATTACGATGGGAGTTCCGAGGCAGCCGTACCGAGCGTGTAGAAGCGTTCGGAAAATTACAGCCTGTGGGGAGAAGGGAGGGATAGTGAGCAAGGAGGGGGTGGGGGGTGGAGTGATGGTAGCGGGACACGAGGAATTAAACTCACCGTGGGGCGGGAGCCCAGATAATGAAAGCATGGAAGATAGTCGATAGTTCCGTTGCAACCCGTATGATACCGCGATAAACCTGTGGGGTGGAGGGAGGGAATTGAGTAAGGATGGGCGAGTAATATAAGGGAAGGGGAAGGAAACGAGCGAGTGTGTCTCACCTGAGGAGCTTGCGAGGATCCGGCTAAGCGTCAAGGTGCGGGCTGTGTGAACGGAGCCTCAATGGGACGGAAGTGCACTAGGAAATAGAACCGCCCAGTGATCCACAGCGAAGAGGGCCAAGGTGGGGTAGCATATGAAGGTGGCCATGATGGAATGGTCAAGGTCGCCCATGGAGATATGTCAATGGGAAGGAAGAACAGATAGGGAAGATGTAAGGAAGGAAAAAGATGTAAGAAGAGTGGCGCCTCAGGATGAGGGTCGAGGAACAGTTGAGAAGAGGAAGACAGGGGGGATTTGTTAGTATAGTGTTTCAATTATTCAGTTATAAAAATTAGGAGTGGAAAGAAAAGGGGTATAGGGCATGGAAAAACCGGAAACATGCTCAGTTCTTGGTACATAAAATTACAGAGAACAACAACAGCCTTGCTCACTATCCCTCCCTTCTCCCCACAGGCTGTAATTTTCCGAACGCTTCTACACGCTCGGTCCGGCTGCCTCGGAACTCCCATCGTAATCAAGCATAGACCTGGCTCGCATCTGACGGACCAATTTTACTTCTCCCATTGATCCACCGTTACCTTGGTAAGCCTTAGCCCGCCGTTTTCCCCCTTTACCATGCATTCAGGCACTTCTTTACCTCCTCCTCACCCTCCCTTTTCCCCTGTAGGCTCACTTCTCCGCCCACACGGATTTGCAACATCCTTCGAGTCCCGGTCTGAGACATTTTCTGACGGGCCAATTTTTCTATTCAAGTGTCTCACCGCAATTCTGGTAAGCCTCAGCCCGACTCACTTCCACTTGCACCCTGCGCTCTCGCACTCCTCGAACAAACCAACCCCCCCCCCACCTTGACTCTCCCTCTCTCCTACAGGCTCAATTTCCCGCCTACACGTAATTCTACGGATTCCGGACTTCAACACTAACATTCTCTAGTGTTGGTTGAGACGCAATTGCGCATCACACACTACCATTTGTGGTTCATCCTCTTCCCGTTCCGGGCACTGTAAGTCTCCTCCACCTTGATGAATTAATTCTCTGCACCACCCTTTTGACACTCCTCTCTTCCCGCATATTACTAATTTAATCCACTCTCCCTTCGCCTTCTTTTACTCTTCCTAAGCTCCCTTCCTAACTTTGCATATTGTTATTTTTCTCCCCCTCCCCACTAGGCTACCTCCCAGGCAATTAATTGTCATTCTCTTGTCCTGAAGAGATCCCACCACTCGTTAAGGGATCGAAACGTCGTCGACAACCATTTCTAAACTCCATTGTATTGCAAATTGAAATGTCGGAGTATGAAATGTTTTACTGACTTTTTGTTAACAATTACCTTTGAGCACCAAAAAGTCACTTCTTAAATCACTTGCCTGGGTACCGGAAATCGGCTGATTTCCTATTACCCTGCCATCAACTCACTCACTGTTTTACTTTTCTCACTATTTACTGTAATTTACTAGTTATTTCTGTATTGTCTTCCAACATAAAACCCAATTTTTCATTGTACTAATTGTGGCACCTTAATTTACTCGAATTGAATGGGACCACTGTTCCTTTATAATAATGACCTGTGTCAACATATCCTTTGTTGGTGACGGATCCCTTCAACAATGGCCATGCATGCTCACTGATGTCTCCTGCTGAATCGTCTGTGCCATCCTTGCCAGTCACTGTACTTGTGTTTTGTGTATGTAGGAATGGTATCAGGGACCAATTGCCCCTTTTCAGCACTATGCATGTATGTAATCACAGCCTAACACACAAATGGCACGTGTAATGCAGGGTATTTGGGCACCTGACTCACAATTGTGGGCATTGTATCTAGTCGCAGTGAACCCTATTCCTTACATGAGAGACAACATCTGGGTGACTGGACCAGCACCTGGACATTCCTATCACTCCTGTGATGTGCGTGACAGTGTGTGTTCCCCTTGGCTAACTTATTTTAGTATGCATTTCCATGACTATACAGTCTGTTAGCATGAAATCAGGGTGTGTATTGTGGGGCATCCACCATGGGTGGGTATGCATGTGTTGTATGTTCTCACACCCACATGTGGTGTGTCATGCAGTGTGTGTGAATGACATCCATCCTCCTGGGAGTGGGGCACTGCTGGGAGTCCTCTGCACCCACCCCTCATATGTCTGGGCACTGATGGGAGTCCTCTGCACCCACCCCTCATATGTCTGTCCACTGCTGGTAGTGATATGCACCCACCCCTCATATGTCTGTCCACTGCTGGGAGTCCTCTGCACCCACCCCTCATATGTCCGTCCACTGCTGGTAGTGATATGCACCCACCCCTCATACGTCTGGGCACTGCTGGGAGTCCTCTGCACCCACCCTCATATGTCTGGGCACTGCTGAGAGTCCTCTGCACCCACCCCTCAATTGTCTGGACACTGCTCGGAGGCCTCTTCACCCACCCCTCATATGTCTGTCCACTGCTGGTAGTGATATGCACCCACCCCTCATATGTCTGTCCACTGCTGGGAGTCCTCTGCACCCACCCCTCATATGTCTGGCCACACCTGGGAGTCCTCTGCACCCACCCCTCATATGTCTGGGCACTGATGGGAGTCCTCTGCACCCACCCCTCATATGTCTGTCCACTGCTGGAAGGCCTCTGCACCCACCCCTCATATGTCTGGCCACACCTGGGAGTCCTCTGCACCCACCCCTCATATGTCTGGGCACTGATGGGAGTCCTCTGCACCCACCCCTCATATGTCTGTCCACTGCTGGCAGTGATATGCACCCACCCCTCATATATTTGTCCACTGCTGGGAGTCCTCTGCACCCACCCCTCATATGTCTGTGCACTGCTGGGAGTCCTCTGCACCCACCCCTCATATGTCTGTCCACTGCTGGGAGTCCTCTGCACCCACCCCTCATATGTCTGGGCACTGCTGGGAGTCCTCTGCACCCACCCCCATATCTCTGCCCACTGCTGGTAGTGATATGCACCCACCCCTCATATCTCTCTCCACTGCTGGTAGTGAAATGCACCCACCCCTCATATATCTGTCCACGGCTGGTAGTGATATGCACCCACCCTTCATATGGCTGGGCACTGCTGGGAGTCCTCTGCACCCACCCCTCATATGTCTGTCCACTGCTGGGAGTCCTCTGCACCCACCACTCATATGTCTGTCCACTGCTGGGAGTCCTCTGCACCCACCCCTCATATGTCTGTCCACTGCTGGTAGTGATATGCACCCACCCCTCATATCTCTGGCCACTGCTGGGAGTCCTCTGCACCCACCCCTCATATGTCTGGGCACTGCTGGGAGTCCTCTGTACCCACCCCTCATATCTCTGTCCACTGCTGGTAGTGATATGCACCCACCCCTCATATGTCTGTCCACTTCTGGGAGTCCTCTGCACCCACCCCTCATATGTGTGTCCACTGCTGGTAGTGATATGCACCCACCCCTCATATGTCTGGCCACTGCTGGGAGTCCTCTGCACCCACCCCTCATATGTCTGTCCACTGCTGGTAGTGATATGCACCCACCCTTCATATGTCTGTCCACTTCTGGGAGTCCTCTGCACCCACCCCTCATATGTCTGGGCACTGCTGGGAGTCCTCTGCACCCACCCCTCATATGTCTGGGCACTGCTGGGAGTCCTCTGCACCCACCCCTCATATGTCTGGACACTGCTGGGAGGCCTCTGCACCCACCCCTCATATGTCTGGGCACTGCTGGGAGTCCTCTGCACCCACCCCTCATATGTCTGGAGACTGCTGGGAGTCCTCTACACCCACCCCTCATATGTCTGGGCACTGCTGGGAGTCCTCTGCACCCACCCCTCATATGTCTGGGCACTGCTGGGAGTCCTCTGCACCCACCCCTCATATGTCTGGGCACTGCTGGGAGTCCTCTGCACCCACCCCTCATATGTCTGGAGACTGCTGGGAGTCCTCTGCACCCACCCCTCATATGTCCGTCCACTGCTGGTAGTGATATGCACCCACCCCTCATATGTCTGGGCACTGCTGGGAGTCCTCTGCACCCACCCCTCATATGTCTGGGCACTGCTGAGAGTCCTCTGCACCCACCCCTCAATTATCTGGACACTGCTGGGAGGCCTCTTCACCCACCCCTCATATGTCTGTCCACTGCTGGTAGTGATATGCACCCACCCCTCATATGTCTGTCCACTGCTGGGAGTCCTCTGCACCCACCCCTCATATGTCTGGCCACACCTGGGAGTCCTCTGCACCCACCCCTCATATGTCTGGGCACTGATGGGAGTCCTCTGCACCCACCCCTCATATGTCTGTCCACTGCTGGTAGTGAAATGCACCCACCCCTCATATGTCTGTCCACGGCTGGTAGTGATATGCACCCACCCTTCATATGGCTGGGCACTGCTGGGAGTCCTCTGCACCCACCCCTCATATGTCTGTCCACTGCTGGTAGTGATATGCACCCACCCCTCATATGTATGGCCACTGCTGGGAGTCCTCTGCACCCACCCCCCATATGTCTGTCCACTGCTGGGAGGCCTCTGCACCCACCCCTCATATGTCTGGCCACACCTGGGAGTCCTCTGCACCCACCCCTCATATGTCTGGGCACTGATGGGAGTCCTCTGCACCCACCCCTCAATTATCTGGACACTGCTGGGAGGCCTCTTCACCCACCCCTCATATGTCTGTCCACTGCTGGTAGTGATATGCACCCACCCCTCATATGTCTGTCCACTGCTGGGAGTCCTCTGCACCCACCCCTCATATGTCTGGCCACACCTGGGAGTCCTCTGCACCCACCCCTCATATGTCTGTCCACTGCTGGGAGGCCTCTGCACCCACCCCTCATATCTCTCTCCACTGCTGGTAGTGAAATGCACCCACCCCTCATATGTCTGTCCACGGCTGGTAGTGATATGCACCCACCCTTCATATGGCTGGGCACTGCTGGGAGTCCTCTGCACCCACCCCTCATATGTCTGTCCACTGCTGGGAGTCCTCTGCACCCACCCCTCATATGTCTGTCCACTGCTGGGAGTCCTCTGCACCCACCACTCATATGTCTGTCCACTGCTGGGAGTCCTCTGCACCCACCCCTCATATGTCTGGGCACTGCTGGGAGTCCTCTGCACCCACCCCTCATATGTCTGTCCACTGCTGGTAGTGATATGCACCCACCCCTCATATGTCTGTCCACTTCTGGGAGTCCTCTGCATCCACCCCTCATATGTCTGTCCACTGCTGGTAGTGATATGCACCCACCGCTCATATGTCTGGCCACTGTTGGGAGTCCTCTGCACCCACCCCTCATATGTCTGTCCACTGCAGGTAGTGATATGCACCCACCCCTCATATGTCTGTCCACTTCTGGGAGTCCTCTGCACCCACCCCTCATATGTCTGGGCACTGCTGAGAGTCCTCTGCACCCATCCCTCATATGTCTGGGCACTGCTGGGAGTCCTCTGCACCCACCCCTCATATGTCTGGACACTGCTGGGAGGCCTCTGCACCCACCCCTCATATGTCTGTCCACTGCTGGTAGTGATATGCACCCACCCCTCATATGTCTGTCAACTGCTGGGAGTCCTCTACACCCATCCCTCATATGTCTGGGCACTGCTGGGAGTCCTCTGCACCCACCCCTCATATGTCTGTCCACTGCTGGGAGTCCTCTGCACCCACCCCTCATATGTATGGGCACTGCTGGGAGTCCTCTGCACCCACCCCCATATCTCTGTCCACTGCTGGTAGTGATATGCACCCACCCCTCATATCTCTCTCCACTGCTGGTAGTGAAATGCACCCACCCCTCATATGTCTGTCCACGGCTGGTAGTGATATGCACCCACCCTTCATATGTCTGTCAACTGCTGGTAGTGATATGCACCCACCCCTCATATGTCTGTCAACTGCTGGGAGTCCTCTGCACCCACCCCTCATATGTCTGGGCACTGCTGGGAGTCCTCTGCACCCACTCCTCATATGTCTGGGCACTGCTGGGAGTCCTCTGCCCCCACCCCTCATATGTCTGGAGACTGCTGGGAGGCCTCTGCACCCACCCACGCACCCCCTTGGAGCTATACACTGCTGGCCAAGACCTACACACACAACAATTTGGAGGTAACATGCTGGGCCAGTCCTCTATGCCCACATTCCTGGCGTGTGTACGCCTCGTATCCAAATTTTTCTGCTGCCGTAACGGGGTACGTGTGGTATGGACCGTACCCACGCATGTATGCGTGGGTACGGTCTGTACCTGAGTACTCATGGGGCCGTAGGGGTACGCACCGTACCCACACATGTATGCGTGGGTACGGTACGTACCTGAGTACTCATGGGGCCGTAGGGGTACGCACCGTATCCACGTATTAATGCGTGGGTACGGTCCGTACCACTGTTGTCATGGCGCTTTAGGGGTATGTGTGGTACGCGCCATACCCGCGCATGTTGTTCTCACCTTCTGCGGCGTGTGCGTAGGGTGCAGTGCACCAGGTCGCAGGCCAAGAGGACTGGGATGACACGTACGATGGGGTTCATGGCTGTAAGTCGCGTACCGGGGCTCCGTGGCGTAGCGGTTCGCGTCCGACTCTGCTTTTCTGGCTGTGTTTGGCTCCTGTAAAAAAAGAGCCGTGCGGAGTGACGTAGGGACGAATCGTACTTGCTGGGCCAGAAAACGCTGATGAAATACGTACGGACGTCGCGTACAAGCAGTTCCGGATCGGAATCGTGGGTATTTGTTTTGCTGTACGGTCTTTTGTACGATTCGTACAGAAAAAGGCTTTCTGTACGAATCGTACTTCCTAGGTTGTAGAATGAGTTTACCTGGTACGAGTCGTACGGAGAAAACGCTCCGTACGACTATTCGTAGGGCCTTTTTATAGGATCGGAATCGAGCCCTAAGTGTTATTGTACAATTTCAGTGGATTTATGACTTTTATGAGATTCATACGAAAGTCCCATTGCATGCACACATAAATCTGAAATTCATAACTTTGCATTCCTAATATTTCAATGATGTGCCTTTCACAGATTTATACATCTAAGTTTCACAAACATGTTTATGAATTAGATTCACTATTGGGAACCTCTGTTATTAATTAAAGTGGTTCTCTCTGTGTTAATGGTATATCATCATGCAAGTACTCTAAGTCAGTTACATAGTACTATAACTCAGAATTGAAGTCCTTGGTGCCCTGTATATTAGGTGCTATTTTCTGTATCTAGCCATATTGAAAAGGAGGAAGGTATGAACTGGACTGTGATGTTACTTAGAAGCCTGATGCAAGTCACCGACTTCAAAGAGGAATAATGTTAGTGAAGAAAAGGGGCCAAAACTGAAACCAGCTAAACATACAATTTGAAACGTATTGTTGGGTGAACTTTTCAAATTGTGCCTTTATATTTCATAGCATGCCAAAGAGATATCGCAGCGGTTGAACAAAAGAAGCCATGAAATTAACATGTAAAGCAACACCTGGATACATTGCTGCCAAATTCTTGCAGTTCAAGTCAATGTTATTTTTTATTATGCAACACGGTCTGCCCTGAATGGCAAGCAAGTCCTTGCAAGCACTAGACCACAGAAGAAAGTGTATTTTTTTTCAAGTGATTGATAATATAAAATCTTTCAGCTGACAAAATCAATTGAGATCAAGCAACATGAACAATGTATTTATTCATTTCCCCTTTCATTGTCATGTTATACGTTAACATTACATGTATTGATACATAAATGCAATAAAGCAGCACGTACACTGCTCCATTTTCAAAAATAAATGTCACATAACAAATTTGTTAATGTAGGAAACAAATTAACCTAGGACTAATTTTTTTTTTAATCCATCCCAGTAGATCTTTAAAGATTACTTTTCCAGTAAACAACTTTTAAAATGAGAACCTCGGCTACAGGAGATGTTACAGTATACAACTACTCAGCATCTATATTAATGCACAAACAACTACTGAGATAGCACAATGGTTTAAAATGTGAGCACTCTCTGCCCTGCTAATGCCTTAGGAAAGGCGTGAGAGCTCTTACATAGTCTTCTAATGCAGTACCATCATTTGCTCAGCTCTTAAAAATAGCAAATATAGCAAATAGACCCTTGTGTGACATAAGCAATGTAATGAATTTCAAGCTTACAAGATCATATCATGATGTCTGCTTTCAGCCAATCACTTCCTAAAATTCAACCAAGAGCACAATATATGATAATTTTCATCCAGTTCTAAACATTTGTGCAGGTTATAGATGAATGATGTGCTGTTATTACTGCACCCCCTAAACTTTAACCCAGGTATATTACAACAGGTCAAACATGTTTGAATTCATGAGCAAGAAAGTGCTGATATATGTGGAACACTGAATTCTGCTTATTATGCACCATTTCCCAAAGAGACCACTCAGAATAGGAGATATGTATAGTATGCTGTTCATGTCAAATTACCGCTATACAAATATAATACCCCCTGAAATACATGCCACACAGCAAAACCAATATAACACACCAGAATGAATATAACATATATTTTTTTTTAATTGATTTACCACAGAATCAATACTCCTTTTAGCACAACATATACAATACACAGCAGAATGAATACTTTACTAAACGAATGCTATTAATAAGATATATTCCAAATCGAATAAAGCAGATGCTAAATTATTTGTCAACAAAACTGAACTGAATATGGCCCTCGTTGAAAGGAGTATAGTAAGCACTGAAATAAATATGATTTATAGTAAAAATAATTCGATATTCGCTGGTGACTGATTTGTGTTAAGTGAATTATGACACATTTTGAAATAAATATGGTGTGCTTGAATAAATATAACCTTCAGTAAAATGAATATACACATCTTAAAAAATATTTTGGGATTTTGTGAATATTTTGCAGGTTGAGAACAATATGTTACACCTTGTAATAAACACTAACATTTTTTAGTGAATGGCTGGTGTTTTAATGGATATAGGCAACATTGAAATGAGTATGACACTTTAAAACGCCTATAATACTTGTGAACTTTAATATGAGATATGTTGAAATGGACAGTAGCCATGTGGAAACAAGTATGACACATTCAAACGGATACAAAAATTGCTGAAATGAGAATGACAGGTGTTGAAATGATTGCGACTTATGCTTAAATGTGGCATGCACTGAAATCAGTATAACATGCACTAAGAGGAAAATTACATAAATTACTATGACGTGTTAAAATGAATATTTAATGTATTAAAATTATATCAAATACTTTAAACTAAATATGACCAGTGATAAAATCAATATGATCTATGCTTAGATGAATATGACATGTATGCAATGAATGTTACGCATGGTCAAAGAAATATTACATACATTCACTTGACTATGATATGTATGTTGAAATGGGTATGTCTCTTCTATATGGGTATCTGACATGCATTAAAATAAATATGGCTTATGCTGATATGACATGGTAAAATTAATATAGCATGCACTGAAAGTAAGACAACCTCCATTGAAAAGAATTTGGCATGCCAATAAAATGAATATGACTTATATGCAATAAATATATTTGCTGAAACGAATATGGAAAGCATCACAAAGAATATGACACATTTTCAGTGAATTTAACACGCATTGAAATTAATATGACATGGATTGAAATTAATATGCCACATGTTTATTTGAATATGGCATCTGTTGAAATGAATATAGCCCATATCAAAATGAATATATTGTGCATTAAATGAAAAGAATAAGGCACATGTTGACATAAAGATGACCCGCGTTTAAATGAATATGGCATGCAACAAAATGATAATGACATGCTTTGAATGAATATGATATGTAAGATTTATATTACATGCACTACAATTGATTTGACATGCCCTGAAATTAATATGTAATATGCACTGAAAGGAGAATATATCATTTTACACACATGGACATTACAGCATGAGGGAGTTGTGGTACAAGGATATGCATTATGAGGAGTTTGGGACACAAGACAGAGACAGACTATGACCCTTATTACAAACTGTGTTGAACAGCATTACTGCATGATTTTGTGTGGTGATACCTCTGAGCGCAATTACAAGTAATACTGGATTCAATTCAAAAGTCTCATTTCAAGTTGCTGATGAGGCTCCCTGACGATCAGAAATACCATGGAAATGTTTCACTTGCTGAAGGATGGTGGTTCATCATGTCAAATGACAAGAATGTGCCTAGAAATAACATTTCCAATTCAAATGTTCACAAGTTGGTGCATACTGAGCTACAATGACATGAAAAAGCTACACTACAGAATATGGCTTCTAGGTGAGAACATTATAAACCCAGACATCATGTGATACAGTCCAGATGTGAAATATTATTTTACAAAATGTGTGAACATATCAGGACCTATTCACAAACTGCTTTTGTAGTACTTTAGTAGTACTATAATAGCAGTACTAAAGTACTAAAAAATGCTATTAACAAACCTATGAGTCCTAATCCTCGTCACCTCCTGTCCTATATTTCCTATGAGGAGATCACCACACATGTACATTTACTACTTAAGGGCCAATTATGATGTTAGGAAGGGCTCCTGATGGTATTTGCAATTGTCGAATCCGATTCGGAACCCTTGTCTCCCACCAAATTGTACAGTTTTCTCAATGACCGATTACAATGCCCGGAAACTGTTCGCGCAGACTGAACCGGTTCCGAAAGGCATCCGGACAGCCCGAGTGTTTCAGAGACAATTCGTACAGCTCTATGGACGCGGTTTCCGATCCAGCGATAACGACGACCAATTCGGACAGCCATTCCGATTCGGTTTGCCTGAGATGAAACGGCTTTCGGAATCGGTCGTTGGGGGCTCATTGTGGGCCACCCTTCACCCAGAGGTGTCTGAATGGGGCCCGTGGGGGTATCCAAGAGACCCCTCTTCCCATCCATGCACAATGTGGTAGGCACCATGAGGTGCCCGCCACAGGGTGCAAGGTTTTCAATGGGAGCCTGTGTTCGCGTTCAGAACACAGGCTCCCTTTGTAGTCAATTTGAGTCCAACCAAATGATGTTGGGATCCATTGTAATCGGTCGTCCAGACTCACAGGACCCGATTTGTTTGGAAATTAGTCCGGAACCGATTTGTGCGGGACAGTTTCCAAACAACATCGTAATCGGGCCCTTAGTAGTAAATAGGGGAAGGACCAGGGTAGTGGCTGGAGAATGGTTCATTCTTACTACTAAAGGGGAGGGGTTTAGGGGCAGCAAGGAGGGATTGGGGGAGGGTAGAGAGGGGTATATGAAGGGCTATGTACCCGCCCACAAAAGAGTACGTTGATTGCTAGTCACAAACTGCACTTCTCAAGTTTCCCAAACCAAAAGGGGGGCCCAAAGATATTTTATAATTATGTTTTTTTCAATATTAAATTATATTTATTGATGTTTTTAACTATTTTATATAATTTAATTAAATTTACATTATTTTCTGTGGGGTTTTATTTTAAGTAACACAAAACCAGGAGTACAGTTCCTCTGGGAAGGGACAAGGAAGGGGAGGGGAGAGAACTTTATCTCTATATAATGCCCTCACACACCTAGCAAGGTGTCATGCTTCATCATAGGGCTATGCTCCTCGTCGGGCCGGCGCTGCAATGCCCGACGGGCTCCCGCGAAGGGGCTCTTTATCGGAGTTCTTTTTAGAGATAGCCGTATGGGTGCGTGGGGGTGAGTGCAACAACTGTAGTGAGTGTGAGTGAAGTGAGTATAAAATAGGTCTGGTATTGTCAGGCAGAGAACAATTTTATTCTGGTGGTATACCAGCCTAGTTAAAAAGATAGGCTCCCGTAGGGATTATAATGCTCCCTCGGGAAGTAAGAGGGTCAACATGTTTCTTGCCGTGTGCCCAGAACGGGTCAGTGGCAATTCTTCAGGACCAGTGACAGGCAGTGCTCAGGTGAGTGAATATATAGTTTCTACTACATATTAGGTGAAAGTAAATTTATACTTCACCATGTGTGTCCATAAGATCCCACAAGGGGGAGTCAGGGAATGGACCCACTGTTGTCACACCCCTAAGGTACAGCCACTTGCTGTACGGGTTAGCATCAAGACCGGGAGAACCGGGGCTCGCCAAATTTGGGCGCGCTCACTGCCGTTCACCTATTGTGGCTTGTGCTTCCGGAAGCACAAGCCACAATAGGTGAACGGCAGTGAGCGCGCCCAACAGTGGGTCCATTCCCTGACTCCCCCTTGTGGGATCTTATGGACACACATGGTGAAGTATAAATTTACTTTCACCTAATATGTAGTAGAAACTATATATTCACTCACCTGAGCACTGCCTGTCACTGGTCCTGAAGAATTGCCACTGACCCCTTCTGGGCACACGGCAAGAAACATGTTGACCCTCTTACTTCCCGAGGGAGCATTATAATCCCTACGGGAGCCTATCTTTTTAACTAGGCTGGTATACCACCAGAATAAAATTGTTCTCTGCCTGACAATACCAGACCTATTTTATACTCACTTCACTCACACTCACTACAGTTGTTGCACTCACCCCCACGCACCAATACGGCTATCTCTAAAAAGAACTCCGATAAAGAGCCCCTTCGCGGGAGCCCATCGTGCATTGCAGCGCCGGCCCGACGAGGAGCATAGCCCTATGATGAAGCATGACACCTTGCTAGGTGTGTGAGGGCATTATATAGAGATAAAGTTCTCTCCCCTCCCCTTCCTTGTCCTTTCCCAGAGGAACTGTACTCCTGGTTTTGTGTATGTACCTTGGAGCGTTGTACAGGACCTCATAAAAAAGCTCTTGCTTCCTCCACCCTTTTGGATTTTTATTTTAAGTCACTATCTCCATTATTTTCTATATGAGGGTGTTTCAGTGCAAGATATTTGCCATGTGTTTAGTACTGGACTTACTACTGTTTCTTTTTTGGCAGTAGTTAATTACACTCAAAGGTATGGCTCCAACCCATTTTTCAGGTGGTGAAGACATATAGGTCTAAACTTTTGAGTAGTGCTACAGTTTGATTTTTTAAATATCCAAAAGTAGTAAAGTTACTCAAAAGTGTAAGCTTTAACATGCACTGCAACATTTCTTTTGACTGCTTATATTAGTGCGTGTTCATAGAGTAGGTTAATGCCTTTTGCCAGACCTTTGCTCCAGACGCTTCCCACTTCCCTTACATTGGATGCTAACAGCTTAATGCTGAAGGCTGAATGCTCTTTTGCTATACTTTACCGAACTTGTTGCTGATTACAGTTTGCTACTGCTACTGCATTATTATTTTGCTTTATCGCTTGAGACTTTATTGAGTTTCATGAACCCTTCTTCCTGGGAAGTTCTGTAGATATTGATCGATTGATTGATTGATTGATTGATTGATTGATTGAATGTGAGCTTCATGCTCTATCTCATTCTTTCCTCTCAAATCTTTAACTCTTTATGGATTCCCACTAACACCATTTTCACCAAATTCTTAGAAAAGGGATAATTTCGTTTATGGAACATGCTTAATGGATTGTTGAGGATGATTTGTTCTAACCATATTTGTATTATCAATTCTGTTACTTGACTGATAATTGAACTAACTGAATATAGAGAATTTACTAAAACTCAATGAAAATAAAGCAATTAAAACTTACACCTATCTCTCATTATTAACTGAACTTAAAATAGTTATTGTGATTATCATTTATGTGATGTTTAGCTCTTTATCTTCTCATATACAAAAGCAAAAGTCTGTTGCATACAGAGAAGCACATACGTCCTACCAAGCGGGGATCAACTCGGTTTGGGTTGGATAGAGATGATAAACTTTTTCACTTAAACTGATTACTGCTTCAGCAAAGGACATGTTTCAAATAAAAAAAAATACTTTGTATTATAGTGCTTGAATGATATACAGCATGATAAACCTAGTAGAATATAATAAAGGCTGGAACTGTATTTTGCTAATCTCCTGAAATCAGAGCATTGCTTCGGGTATGCTGTCATTGCCAGACCAGAGCAGAAGATGAATTAGAGTCGTGAATGTTATCCAGAGCATCTCCAATGTAGTCCTTGGATATCTTTTAGAGTATTGAACTCAGCTTAACTTCGATGATATGTCTCTATTAAAAATATCATAAAACTTTACCTGGAATAGCAAATTATTTTGTTGTTTTCTTGCTCAACTGTAATGGACTTTACTAATCCAGCTCCATGTGTGATAGGTTTATCTTCTGGAGTAAGCAATGG
This sequence comes from Triturus cristatus, assembly GCF_964204655.1. Taxonomy (NCBI): domain Eukaryota; kingdom Metazoa; phylum Chordata; class Amphibia; order Caudata; family Salamandridae; genus Triturus; species Triturus cristatus. The sequence continues at coordinate 433,053,523 of NC_140581.1, read as the reverse complement.
AAGCCCTGCTTCCATGGAACACCAATCCACTGTTCTGATAGAGGGGTGTGAGAAAAACTTCATGTTATTGGCTACTTTGGAAATGCCACACTCTATTTGCTGTCAGAAAAAAACTGATTCTTTGCAGGTGGTCCTGGGAAATGTAGTATTGTTAGACATTCTTATTTGGAGAACAAACATACTTCTGGTATCACTGTTCCAGGGCTGAGACAGTCTCCAATAACGAATGCTTTTAATGTGATATTCTTCCATGGCAAAAGACTTTGACTGAATTTCTAAACAAACTAAATAGTAGATCTGCTTAATGAAATCCTGTGCTGGGCATCGGCACTGTACAGTTAAACCAGATAAGCTCATATCACAAAAAATGCTACCTTTGTTGGAAAAAGGTAAATATGACAGACACAATATACCTCCTTTTGGTGGAACATTGAAAACCCACAAATAAATATAGCTTCAGTTTCAATTCTGAACTGCATACCAGCGTCAACACAGTTTTTACAGTTGTCACTTCAAATATTTTGAAGCAAAACATTAAACAGTGAGATGCTTCTTTTAAATGCCTATCAAAGTATATGTTTATATGCTGCTAACCAATATGCTGCTAAACAATACCATTTTTTTATTTTGTGATTTACAAGTATGAATGTAAATAGATGAGTAAGCAAGTAAGATGCTTTCTCTTAAGGTGCGGACTCATAATGATTCTTTTAATTTTGTTTGTATAAAACACGGGATTCTGGCAAAGCACAATATACGAATCCAGAATGCAGGGACCGGAAAGATCACGGCCTTCGGGGGCTGGGATGAGGACGTCTTATGGTTCTAATATGCTTAACACCTTGATATGACTTTGGCAGTCCTCCCACGGACCACGGAGTGCCATGCCAAAGCTTCGTGGAAGGACCGCTAAAGCTCGGCACACATCGCTCGCCGGATTACATTTGTAGTCCTTGGTGGGTGAGCATGCTGTGGGGGTGTCATGATGGAGCCTTTCAAAGGCTCATAGGAGAATCTTTGAAAGGCACCGCCGTGGGACCACCTCATTACGTTCCTGCATGGCATGGAATGCACCATGTCTTGAACTCCATGCCGTGCTGGAACTTGGGGCTGCCAACATACAGGGGAGAGCACAACATGTACCCCCCTTTATTCATTTGCAGGCCAAGAGGTAACATGGGTCCCTGGATGGGCCCCCTGAGTTGCCTCACTCCAATCCTTTCCATGGCGAGCTCACCGCCATGGAAATGATGGCAGTGAGGCAACTTGTAATATGGTTGGCAGTACCGCAGCGGCACCGCCAGTATATTGCTGCTTCAGACCACTACAACACCGCCCCAGGATCATGGATCCCCGGTGGCCGCTGACCGCAGCGTCTGACCTCAAAATGCGGCACACAGTGCCGCAGGGGGGAGGTGGCCAGACTGGCACCACGACTACAGCGGTCCCAAGGACTGCCTTACTCATAACAAGGACCTAAGGGTTAGAGGAGTATAGTGGGTTTGTCGGGTCTTGTTTTCTATATTTGGCGTCAGATAATCTCTTAGTTTGTTGTTAACAATAATATGAAGTTAGAACCCAGAAAGGGCGAGAGCGATATTCTATTTGTCCCTGGTCCCAAAGAGATTAGTGCTGGACTATGTGCAAAGGGTTCGTGATTCACACATCCTCCAAATCTGAACTTTGTCTCTCGATATGAAAGGGAACAGAGAAAATGTCTTTACCTTCCAGCTTATAAGTACAACAAAGTAGCAGTGTTAGCATTCCAGGAAATTGATTGGTATGTCATGGGGTTGTGATGTTGAATGCTGTGGCGTGCAGCTACTGTAAATAACATTTATGTTGAAAGTACAACATCTTAACCCAAGAGGGACTTCTCAGGGCACCTTTAGAATGTCATATCGTATAATCTCTGCCTGACGCGCAGTGCTATTTGTAGCCGGGCCACAAATATGCTGAGACAGATAAAACTTGACGCAACTGCAGAAACACAGTGCACAAAGTCATGTGAGCACAGCAGGAGAAAGAAGCTACAGTGCTCAGCTCTGTCAGAGCTCTGCCTCCCACTGGATCGCCACATTAGCTTGCACAAGGTTCAGAACTCCTGTCTAGACCCCTCCAATGACTGTCTCGTCTAAGTAAACGCTCAGAGTTTGTACTTTTACAATTTAAAATTGTGGCTATGTCATCCTTTCCCAGGTTCTTGGTGTGTCATATTTTTGGATGTAATTACCACAAAGCCATGAGAGCCTCAGCATTGGAATACAGCATTTACATCCCTGTTCCTGGGGTCTTTTGAAGTGAAGAAGTGTTAAAGTAGACTGAGAAGCTTCAGAATTCCCCATTATTAGTTGATGGTGAAGCAGAAGCGAATTGAAACCAGTCACTGAGGACTTTCCTGACACAGTGTACTGTGTCTTTGGGCTGTGAGTGACCTGTATTGACAGTGGTGACTGATTGGTGTATTTAATTTGAAGAGAATATGCATTTGTGTGCCATGGAAGATATGAGGCAGGGTATGGAAAACATTGAAAGCAGAGAACACATCGGGAGGATCGAGCGGACGCCTAGGACACAGGAGCATTCTACCTCGTGTCACAAAGTGACAAACGGTGGATTACCCCCGTCCCCCCCTTCCCCCTTGGGACAAGTTGTCTATCCGATTAGGGCTTCACCTTTGGAAGCACCCTAGGAAGTGAAGTGTGGCCTTTGCTACACTCACACAGTGGTAGCGTCTTACCAGCACCTGGTAAGAACGGAGCCCCCATTCATAATTAGGTCCTGATGAATGCCATGGACCCAACAGGGCCACTCCGGCAGAAACATGTTGACCACTCACAAGACGGTTAGGGGACACTAATCACCCCATTCACCGTCACATACTTTTTATTATCATATAGTTGTCAATCACATTAAAATCACTTCTGACTACTATAATGATTTTTAACCTCACTCACAGTTTCACGGGCCCCCACTCAGTCATTTAGAAAGTGCATCCTTGTCGTCAAGTGTATGCCGGCCCTCTATCAAACGAAGGTTTTAGAGGGCGAGGACTGGTCAATGATGAAGCATGACACCAGGTGGTGTGTGAGACCAGTCCGTAACTTTTTGTGAGATGCCCACACTTACGACGTTCTTGTAACTCGTTTGGGTTATCACACTAGGAGCGGCTCTTTGTGGTAAACAGTTATAGTAGAGGCTGCCAGCTCCTAGAACCCCATGCCTCTCGTTCTCCCTCCACAGATCTAGTGGAGTCTTTTTGTGTGTTAACACATATTAAGTCACAAGCACAGTGTGGATTAAGGCATACATTTTTTTAGGAGTGAAGAAAGTCCCCTATGTTAAAGGGCTTCAGTAGTTGAACAATTAGATCTTCATCAGGAGTGCCAGGTGTTTCGATGCTCTAATTCCACCAGGAAGGATATGATATAGCTGTGTGCCGTATTTCCCGGAGTCTGTATTTCTAGCTGTTTCATTGCAGGGAGTGCACGGGAGGTACGATTAAGCCCTACTATGCCATGCAGTATGACCCTTTATGCACCGAGATACCATGTGTCTTGCCTCTGTTTGACCTCTTTAAGCCTTACAAATTTCTTCACATTTTTACCAACAAAGTTAGATGTGAAAAGCAGATCAAGAATGTTTTTAATCTGCAGAGGCACATGCAGTGAATAGTGCTTTCAGGGACTCACGCCTCCAGGCCAAATGGAGGACAGGCAGTGAAACAATGGCTGTGGGGCATTCATTTGTTCTAAACAAAGCAGCTTCTTATTATGGGCCTGCTTTGCACCTGAGTTCCATGTTGCAGGTCTCACAGCTACTTAGAGGCCACTTCAGTTTCAGAAAGGAACCGGAAAATCTCAGTGGTTGCCCAAGATTTTATAAACTATAAGTTCTGAATTGATAGTCACATTCATGAGTGAATTCTAAAAAACTAGAGTATGACATCTGTGCAAATTCTCATACTTTCAGTATCTACAAGTACTCTGAAACTCTCAAAAACCTACAAGACTTGGGGCCTGATTTAGTGTTTTTCGGAATGTTGTGCGTCTGTCTGGAGGCAGAGGACATTTCCTCCGCCATACTGACAGACTACTGTCAAATTTAGAGATGGCCACCAGCCTAGTCATGATCTCTGTTCATTGAAAGAAAACACTGTTGCGGCGGTCCCTTTTAACCAACAACATATTTGGCGAATGACCGCTTTCGATGCTGATGGCTGTTCACCAAACTTTTAAAAAAAAAAACATTTTCAGAAACATAATCCCAAAGTGGGAGTTTGTTATTGAAAAACAAACACCTGGTGACATCGGTGCCCTAGGAGCTTTCTCCCAGGTTTTGGGGGTCAATGTGTATTTTCTGTGCCTCACTGCTAGTTTTTTTCTGGTGGTGAGAGATAGGAAAAAAGACATCACACCATCAACGCTAAATAGGGCGGGCAGTGCAAAGAGCCTTTCTTCCAATAGCCTCTACTCTGTCGGCCCACCTGAGGAAGTTTTCCATTAATGAAGCCATGAAAAATGTCAAGTCTTCCGTCTCTATCTGAGATGGGTGCATCGAGGGTCTAGAGTTTGTGATTGAGTACCCTTTCTACCAACCTCTAATTCGTACCTTCCGAGTTTGAAACATGTTTTAGCAGTTTTATAATGTTACCAGATTCGATTGTATTAAAAATACTAATTGTATGTTTACTTTCTAATCCAAATGTTCTCAACCTAATTGTATTGCTACTATTTATTGTGTCATTCCATTTGCACTTTATTATATTTACCATCATTGCACTTTTAATGTGCTATTATCACTGTAGAGTATATGTTGTTGTGGGTCTGCCAGGGTTATTTATCCTGTAATATGTGTTGCACTACTGTGCTTTATAGTCCTGTTTATAATTCTGTGTTTGGCCTGAGTTGTCTATTTTGAAAGCTTTTTAACTGTCTTTTTTGTTTAAGTGCTTGTCCGTCATAATTATTTAATTTGCCATGCAGTGTTCTACAAAGTAATACATTTAAACAGGGGTGGTGCAAGGTAGCAATCTGAAAGGCTCCTTAGGGAAGAGAGGGGTCACGCTTACTCAGAAATCACTGTCACACTATTTCTTGATCACTCTTTCATTTAGACGGACATAAAACTAATGGATTTTAGCCAATTGCTTGAGGAAATTTTAAAATAAAATCATGTAATATGAAGCTCCATGTATTTCCAGGGGAAAAAAGGGTTCATGCTAGTTCACTATGTTCAGGTGTTTCAGATGCTGATTCAAGGAATAGTTTTCTTTGCAGGTGTTTCCCCTGCAGCTCGATTTTTTTCATCTGGAACTAGGACACTGTGTAATTTTATTTTGTATGCATAAATTGCTGGTAGTTTGATTAATGAGTGCATTTCTATCTGTAATCTTCAGTCCTGTTAATGCCAAGGGTATGCTGGCAGCACAGCGGCTGGGAAAGGGAGGCTTGTAGGACTGGGAGGGATGTGGAAGATTCGGAATAGGAGTAATGAGAGAAGATAAGAATGTTTTGGAAAAACGTCCAGGACCATTGGCCGAAATGTCTAAGCAATAATGTTAAATAAATATACGAGGAGATACCCACATGGCAGCTTTGCCTATCTCTGACAAAGAAACCGCTCTGTCTTCCGCCCATGATTGAGCTTTTCCCTGTGTGAATCTTCACAAAACCCCTGAGGGAACTTCTTGGCCTGAAGCTTTATAAACTCTGGAGGCTGAAATCTGAGAAAGATGGTAAAACACCCGTTTTCCCGACCCAAAGCTGACTAAAAGGGTACAAGGACAAAAAGATGCTGCTTTTAAAAAAACATAAACCAATAAGGCACTCCTAATATCTAATGTATAAATTATAAAGCTCTTTCCTTTCTTCTGATGATAGGCACTGAAAGAAGCAATGTGTACCAATAAATTTATTTGCAAGTAAAATTTAGTTTGAAACTTTGGATAAAACCCTGGAAAAGGGCTGAGAACTACTCCATACTGCAGAATTTGAGCGTCTGGATGATCAATAACAGGCACTCTTATTTCCCCCAGGCACCTGGTCAAGACCATTGCTCAAAATAACATGCTCTGATGGTGAGAAACAATTAGACCTGAAAGATATTTTAAGTACACCGGAGTGATCGGAGTAATTTCAGTATTTACTTATTACTCTGGTGATGCCAAATTACTAATATGTTTCAATTGCAGAAGCTTCAGTAATTAACAGTAATGTGGAACAAAAGCTCTTCCCGCAGAAGCACAGGAACAACAAACTAAGAGATTGCGAGCAGCTGCTGGCTACTGCTGTTTGTGCCCCGTAGCATTTAGTGCTATTTTCACATCCCATTTTGGACACAAGGGTGCATTTTATTATTTTTATTATTTTATAACAAGAAAATAGTACTAAATACTGGATTTCTAACTCAAAAATTTGAAAATGTGAGTTACCAAATTTGCAGTCATAGCAAGGGAATTATCTATTTCTCTGCAAGAACTCATGACCTCTCACTAGACTGCGTTGACACTGCTAATCCATCCCTAAAATATCTACAATTAAAAGGGACTATCGGATACTACTAAATTACTTTTAATAGAATACCACTGAGAAAACTGGAACCAGTGGTGGGTGTAAGATGCTCTGGTAGACGGTCTCCTATTTTACTGAATGCAATTTCCCATCACCACAAGTGACCAGAGTTTTAAAGCACTAGCTTTTCAACCGTCACACGTCTACTTTAGATGATTTAGAAAAACCATGGTTAGAGCAGTCAAAATAAGAGCGGATGGAAAACCTGAAATTCTCAAAGGAGGACTCTGAACCAACTCTTGTAACAGAGGAAAAGAGGTTCTACGCGGCCTGAAACGTGCCACTAGATCTACAGCACGCTGTCCCTGAAAATGTTCCTCAGCAGTACACCCTTGAGAAGAGGAGAATTATAGGGAAAGCATACAGAAGTCCCAGTGGCCACTAAAATGTTAGAACATCTTTTGCCCAGGCCTATGGGTAAAAGGTTTTGGAGCAGGATTGGGAGAAAAGGATGTCCTCCCTCGATGTAAATATGTACAGTCACTGCAGACCTAGTTGAGACGGTAGAAACTGAAATTCTATTCTTTTTTCTTTTTTTTTTCTAAAGTGCGAACAAGACCCTGATTAGGTTATCAGAGCACTTTACAATACAAAGCAGAGTAAGTATAAAAACCTTTTGCAAAACAGAGCAGAGAAAGTATAAAAATCTTTTTAGCAAGGTTCGGCAGATAGCAGAAACGATAATAGAGATGATTTGTTTGGTGCAGTAGGAACAAGTTCGAGTACGAGTAAATCATAGAGGCAAGGGTGTCATCAAGGGAAGTGTAGAAACAAGTTTGAAGTAGAAGAATGGTTCAATGCATTGCAAGTCAGTGAGATAGCTGGCGTGATTAATAGGGCCCCAGATAGTGAGGAATGTAAGGAATTAAGGGAGGAATTTGCTCCTCATGAATGATTTGGCTTCCCTTTTGAATAATGGTGTTGAAGAGATTTTTCTAATGCATGAAGGTAGCGAGTTGCATATTCTTGGTGCAGCTCAGGAGAATGCTCTGTCAGAAGTTTTTTTTTGCTGAAGCATGAGGGTTTCAGGAATAGATTGTCGGAGCTCCTGGAGTGTCTGTTTCCTCCAGATAAAGTCAGTTTCTGGGATAGGTATTGGGGGTATTGTGTAGAGCTTTATGAGTGATGCAGGCCATCTTTAGGTGGATTCTAGCTTCATAGGGTAGCCAGTTGAGCGCCTTCAGGTGTGGCGAGATGTGGTCAAATTTTCGAGATCCTGTCAGGAGTCTTGCTGCTGCGTTGGGACAGGCTTTTAAAGGGGCTGTTGAGATTTTGGGAAGCCCAGAGAGGGTAGTACATCTGTGCTCCAACCTCGATATGACTAAAGCCTGAACTGCAGTTTTGAGGTCAGGGTTCTCGATGAATGGTTTCATTTTTCTGAGATAGGTTGGGTGAAAGCGGGCATTTTTAGCCAACATGTTGATGTGTGTTTGCATGTTAAGGTTCTTATCCAGTGTGATTCCAAGCGATTTGGTGGAGTCCACCAGAATCGGTGTGCAATTTAGAGCACTGATCATCTCGGTCTATTCCTTTATCACCACAGAGGTTTTAGGGGGGGGGGATTGAAAGAAATTCTGTTTTTTGCGAGTTTAGCTTGAGGAAGTTGGTCGTTAGCTAGTGGACGGTCTTATCAAGAGCTTGATTCATCATCTTCTTCAATGGAAGAGCCCTTGATTTAAAGTTGAGTGTCATCCGTGTACATGTGGTAGGAGATATTCACCTGCTGTAGTAGTTTGGTTAGTGATTCGACATATAGGTTGAATAGCGCGGGGGGTAGGGTTGAGCCTTGTGGTACTCCTAGAAGGTTGGGGGAAGAGGGAGAAAGATTTTTATTCGCCATGAACGATTGCGTTCTGTTTTCCAGAAAGAATTTGAACCATTGAAGGACTGTACCAGATAGTCCCATCCTGTTTTCCAGTCTTTTTAGAATTTCGTCGTGATTGACAGTGTCGAAGGCTGATGTGAGGTTGAGCAGGACTAGTAGACAGGTTTCGTTACGGTCAAGAGCGAGGAGGGCATCGTCTACCATATGCAGAATTGCTGTTTCTGAAACCCGATTGGCAGTCGTTCAGTAGTTTGAAATCTGTGATGTGGTGGTTCAGTATTTGCTGAACACATTTTTCCAAGACCTTGGCTAGCATGGGACTGTTGGTTATAGGTCCGAAGTTGGGAGAGGAGTTGGCCTAATGGCTAGGGCGCTCGACCTCGGTCCTGGGGAACTGGGTTTGAGTCTCGGTAATGACGCTGAATCCTGTGATTCTGGGCAAATCACTTAATCTCCCCGTGCCTAACAAAAAAATGAATGTGTGTCCTCATGTAACGTAAGTGGTGCTATGTAAAGCGCTCTGATACCTGATTGGATTCGGGTCAAGTTCGCGCTATATAAAACTCTGCAAAAAAAATTAAAAATTAGGGTTGAAGGGGCTTTCTGTTGTTTTCTTAGGATAGGGATGACTTGACTAATTTTTAGGCAATCAGGATGTGACCTTGCACTAGCGAAGCATTGATGATTTTGGTCCAGAGAGGGGAGATGATAGGGTAGATGTGAGGTAGGCAGTTTGAGGGGAGAGGGTCATTGAAATGGTTATTGGGTTTGATAGTTGCTAAAGGTTTAGTAATATCACTGAGGTCGTAAAGTTTGAAGTTAGACCAATGAGAGTTATTTTTAGGCAAAGGTAGATCAAGGTGTTTAGGATTTTCAACCAGTTTGTTGTTTAAGGTAGCTGAGTTAATTGCTGCCGTCCTGAGTTTGAGTTGGAGGGAGTTGGTTTCAGCTGTGAAGAATGAAGAAAATTCTTCACTACTTAGCTGCGATTTCGAAGTCAAGAGTGCGGTTTTGGACAATTTGTTAGATTTTTGTTTTAGCATTTCAAAGAGTTTCCTTGGTCTATTTTTGGCATTGTCTAGTTCCGATCTGAAGAAGTCTTTTTTTGATTGTACAATACTTTTGTTATAGGAGTTTCTAGATTTTCTTAGTAGTTTGAGTTGGAGGGGGAGGGATGTTGTCTCCATTTCCATTCAGTTAATCTTAGTTTACGTCTCTCTTCATTCAGGGCTCAGTTGAACCATTGGTTTTTCTCTTTGTCCGGTATTCTTTTGAGTTTTGGTAGGGCTACTTGGTCAAACAATTTGGTCATCGTGGAGTTGTAGTGAGCAGTGAGGTCATTGACGTCTGACATGTTATTGGGAGGAGTGAGTACTTTCTCACAGTGGGAAGGTAGATTGTTCCAGTTGAGGTTTTTCGTGTCTCTTATCCAGTGTCTGTGCTTGAATTGCTGTGAGTACGTTTTCTTTTTAGCTGAGGGAATTTGGAAGGTAATAATGTGATGGTCTGACCAATCACAAGTGGTGATCGAGATAGATTCAATCATTTTTTCTTTAGAGATAATCCAGTCAAGTGTAGCACCTTTGGAGTGGGTGGGCTTTGAGACGGCTTGGATCATGAAATGGTCTGCTAGGAAGATTTTGATAGCGTTGACCTGCTTGTCCAGGGGCTCTTCCAAATGGAGGATGAAGTCACCAAGGAATATGTCATTGGAACGAGGAGTCGAGTTAGTTGTAATGATTTCCATAAGTTGGTCTGTGAATAAAGCGTTCTTACCTGGGAGATGGTAGAGTATCTGTAGTTTGTAGGGGTGGTTATCTGAGGACTTAAAGGAGATCCCGAGATATTCACACGAATCCAGGGGTTCGGAGTGAAACTTCGAAATAGTGTTGTCGGATCGATGTATACAGGCGATGCCTCCGCACTTTTTGTGAGGTCTGTCTAGTCTTATGATGTTGTAGTTCGGGGGGACTAGAAGATCTAGGCATGGGGAGGATGATTCAGTGAGCCAAGTTTCCGTAAGGATGGTTACGTTCATTTTCAGGTTCAGAATGAGGTTGGTGATCTCAGAGGCGTGTTTTAAAGCTAAGCGGAAGTTTAATAGGAGGCAGGAGATCTGGTTTGAGGCATTCTCTAATGAAGGCTCGTGATTTTCAGAGGTTGGAGTTATTGTTTGAAGGTTATTAGGGTTTATCGTTCTCTGCTTCCGTTTGGATTTTCTGTTTGTGTTGATGGGGACTGGGTAAATAGAGAATTCTTCCTTATTGGTGAGGGGACAAGTAGGAGCTTCGTAGAATAGTAGTAAGGTTTGGATTTTCCGAGTCTGTTAAGTAGTTGGGGTGTTTGCGTGTACATAATTGTCGGTTAGACAGAGGCAGTCGGATAGTGTTTATCTCGTTGTTGGCTGCAGCTAGAGAGTTTTGAAAGTGGTTGATTTTAGAGAGAGAATTTTCTGCGAGTTTTAAGATGTTTCTGATTTCTAAGATAACGTTTTGTAGGTTCTGGGATGTGAGGTTAGTGTGGGTTTTGAGTGTGTCTAGTTCAGATTGGTAAGAGGGGGAAGGCAGAAGTGGCGCACAGAGAGGGCTGGGGATAGTTTTGTATGGGGGTTCAATGATTGTGATAGCGGTGTGGGAGGTTTGAGTGGCTGGGAGTGTGGTAGTCAACAATGAGTGGGGTATGCACGGTTTGGCGTTCGCTCTAGTGGCTTTGTCGTGGTGAATTTCGCCGGAGGTCGGGGAAGGGTTGAGGTGGGGGAGAGGGTTATGGGGATAGGGGTGGTGGCGGAGTGTGGAAATGATGAGGGTCGAAGATTGGGTATTAGGGGAGGAGCGTTGTTGTTGCTTCTAGTGATGGTTCTAGGTAAGGGTGTCTGTGATATGAGTTCTAAGGGAGGTGAGTTGTTATTGCTTCTTTCGAGGGTTCTAGGTAAGGGTGTCGGTCGCTGAGATTCCGGAGAGAAAGGGATAGAGGGAGTAGTTTGGTCTAGGTGGACAATGGGTGGAGTGTTGGTGTGGGTTTTTAGTGTTGGAAAGTATTTGTCGAATAGTTCTAGGTCCTTATTGGCTACTTGAATAAGAACAGTGCCGTTTTTGTAAGAAGTTATGTTCAGGGTGGCTTTAAGGCTTTGTGCAGGTGTCGTGATAATCCTGGTTCCGTAGGGAATATTTTTCTTGTCATGCATGGTTAGTAGCTTGGAAAAGGCAGTTCGCCATTTGGCCATTTATCTTGTGAAAAATATACGGTCATTGAATATTACACCTTTCTTTGCGTTGAAGGAGGGGTCAAGGAACAGGGTTTCTGGTTTTTTTCTGAGAAGGTTGTGTTTGAAGGTTTTGGAGGCATTTTTAAATAGATTGGAGGGGTATAGAATAGAATACGCGTTGTTTCCTGCAGGTTTCAGATATGGTCCAGCCATTATGTGGTTTTCCTTGTTCTTGGTGGAAGGACCACTTTGCACTCCTTTTGAGGAGTATCTAGGAATAAGTATTTCAAAGGGAGAAGTATGGGAACAGAGCAGGCCAGTGTGGGATAATATGTATTTTAGAGGGAATTAGAGAAGAAGAGGAGGGCTGCAGAGAATAGCTAGATGGTCTAAGTATGGCAGAGAAGTTAAAAGATGGCTGCCGTTTTGCAGGTTGCAGCTGATGGATGTATTGTAGGCCTTTATAGGCACAGAGAAGAAGTCCTCTGTTTCTTTTTACTATTGCAAGCTTGGGCTCTTGTACCAGAAAGCAGGAGGAAAATGCCCCAGGCTAAAATAAGATGGCTGCCTGTTTGTAGGCGACCCTCTGGTGGTTATTCGACTTTTTTATTTTTATTGCTTAAGTGTTCCTTATAAAGCGATACCAAAGGGGATGATGCACGAAGCGTTTGAGCAAATCAGACACTCACCCCCAGTCAACTGATCTGGGTTTAATCCATCATCATTCTTTAGCTCACTCCACCACCCCAGTTCAGACATGGCCAGATGCAAATCAGTCTGACCCTGTGCCTCATGGGAACAGTCCAGCCCGAACTGCCAAGCCATGTCTTCCCTGGACCGGAAACAAGCATCCTGGGACCTGTTTCGGGTTCATAACCCTCATCAGCCAGGCTATCTTGAATCCAGTGGCAAAGTGAGCAAGGGACCCACGTCTGGGCATACCCTGCCAACTTAGGGCGAACAAAGCGATACCAAAGGGGATGATGGACGGAGCGTTTGAGCAAATCAGACATTCACCCCCAGTCAACTGATCTGGGTTTAATCCACCATCATTCTTTAGCTCACTCCACCACCCCAGTTCAGACATGGCCATATGCAAATCAGTCTGACCCTGTGCCTCATGGGAACAGTCCAGCCCGAACTGCCAAGCCATGTCTTCCCTGGACCGGAAACAAGCATCCTGGGACCGGTTTCAGGTTCATAACCCTCATCAGCCAGGCTATCTTGAATCCAGTGGCAAAGTGAGCAAGGGACCCACGTCTGGGAATACCCTGCCAACTTAGGGCGAACAAAGCGATACCAAAGGGGATGATGGACGGAGCGTTTGAGCAAATCAGACACTCACCCCCAGTCAACTGATCTGAGTTTTATCCATCATCATTCTTTAGCTCACTCCACCACCCCAGTTCAGACATGGCCAGATGCAAATCAGTCTGACCCTGTGCCTCATGGGAACAGTCCAGCCCGAACTGCCAAGCCATGTCTTCCCTGGACCGGAAACAAGCATCCTGGGACCGGTTTCGGGTTCATAACCCTCATCAGCCAGGCTATCTTAAATCCAGTGGCAAAGTGAGCAAGGGACCCACGTCTGGGCATACCCTGCCAACTTAGGGCGAACCAAGCGATACCAAAGAGGATGATGGACAGAGCGTTTGAGCACCTGGCTTGGCAGATCGGGCTGGACTGTTCCCATGAGGCACAGGGTCAAGACTGATTTGCATATGGCTGGGTCCAAACTGGAATGGCATGGTGAGCAAAAAAATGATGGATTTAGGCCAAGATCTCTGTACTGTGGTGAATGTATGACATTGTTCTGCATTCTGTCCATCAACTGTTGTTTTTGCATTTGTCACCCCGAGTGGGACGGGTATGCACAGACGTGAGTCCCGTGCTCTCCATGCCACTGGAATCAAGCTATCCTGGCTGAAGAGGGGTGAAACCCCGAAACCGGTCCCAGGATGTTTGTTTCCAGTCCAGGGAGGACCTGGCTTGACAGTTCGGGCTGGACTGTTCCAATGAGGCACAGGGTCAAGACTGATTTTCATATGGCTGGGTCCAAACTGGAATGGCATGATGAGCAAAAAGAATGATGGATTTAGGCCCAGATCTCTGTACTGTGGTGAATGTATGACATTGTTCTGCATTCTGTCCATCAACTGTTGTTTTTGTAAGTGTTCTTTATAGGCTGCAAACATTTATCTTTGTTGTTGTTCATTCAAGGGAGGGTAAGAAAGGCCCTCTTTGATCACCCCTTCCTGCAGTCCCTGGGTCTTAGACTGCCGTCCCTTGTGGCTGCAGCAGCACTGGTCCGGGGATGGAGTGGCACGCTCCCACAGTAGGGGACACGACCATCGGCTGACCGGCACCTGGGGGGAGGAGATCGAACTATCCAGACAGCCTCTAGGGGGGCTCTGCGGCTCCAACGTGGCTGGCCGGTCAGGGAGAAAAGAAAGGAGGGAGCAGTTATGTAGCAAGTAATCTCCCAGGGGGCTCTGGGCCCCGGTGAAGCCGATAGCCCGCTTGCCCGCGCCAGAAGCCAGCTCTGAGCAAAGATGGCAGGGCGGCACAGTGGGAAAAGTATAGCGAGCCTTTCCAGCTTTGCCGCAGTGTACGTTGCCACTAGTCAATGAGAGGAGAGAGGAGGGAGCAGCTCCCAAGGACAGATGATCTCTCTGGGAGCTCTGGGTCCTGGTGATGTCGACAACTGGCCTGCCCCCAATTTGGCCGGCCCTGGAGGGAAGATGGCGGGCAGCACAACAAGAAGCGCAAAGAGCCTTCCTGGCTCAGCTGTAGCATGCACGGCCACCAGGCCGCTTGAGACTGCGCGGGGAAAGGGGACTCACAGCAGGTACATGGCAGTCCTCCTCGTACTACACTTGTGCTCCTAGCCTCTGCATTCGTGCCGTGAGTGCGGCCGTCCGGTTACCCCATATCCTCCTGCAGGCGGGAAACCAGTCTGCAGTTCCTGGCAGTGGCGGAGCCCTCCGCACCGAGAGGAAGGCGGTAGGTGCTGGTGGAGTGGTGAAGAGCCGCGTCTCGGTTGTACCGGATCGCGCCCTGAGTCCAGTGTCCTTCCCGGTGAGAGCTGGGTGCCTGGTCGACGACGTGGCCTCGGTCAGTATAGGAAAGTCGAGGTCCGGAGGCCATCTTCTCTATTTTCTCTTGAGTGAAGATGCAAATCTACTAACAAGGAACAAAAATTCTTCTCAGAAGATCTACACGTGGGTTCTCTATTCCCACCGGGTAGACTGTTGGAGAAAACTATTTCTGCTCCACCCAGAACATCAGTGAGTGATTTACCTGAGCTAGATTCCAAAATCTGATCCTCCCCCTGGAATTTTATGTACACTTACCACAAACAAAGGAGTGAGAGAGCTTACTAATACTAACTGTGCAGTTTAGTCACAACACAAGTATTGCAAAAGATTAAGGAACCAATTCAATGTTTATAACTAAACACAAGCTAGGATCCCTCTTTTTAGATAAATGGATCCTTTCCCACAATTTATGGAGTACATTTTTTTAGAGATCTGACAACTGCTACCGGCTACCTCTAATTGGATGGCTGATCTGGTTCTTTCTCAAACCAATTGCCCTGAACAGAATCGCTCTCCAAAGTGGTTCCCCACCCTCCTACACTGGCTTCTGTGGTTGCAATTTTGGGATGAGGTGGATCTAATGATACATGTTTCAGAATGTAGGGATTCAATAGCCTCTATGACATTTCCTGCCAGAGTTGAGACAAAATTGGGATCAGAAACTCAAGATCCTGACTTGGTGGATCCAATGAGACAAAAGATGTTGTATTATGAGCTTGAGATGAAATCGGGCCTCTGGGCCAATAACCATCGTGGCCGACATGAACCACTGTACTTTCCGAAACTTCCATGCTAAACATTCCCTCTTTGCAAGAAACTTTTATAAGTGTTACTGTATCATCAACATCCTTCTCCTGGGCAGAAAGACTTTTCCTTGGTCCTTTCAAAATAAGGCTCACCTAAAAGTCCAGCCATGAGCAGGAGTTATCTCACAGATTAAGGAATAGCTGAATACCCTAAATTAGGCCACCAATGGAGCAAGTACCTTTCTGAATATACGGGGTGCTGATGATAGGCCAAAGGGTAGATCTTTGAACTGGTAGTGTTCTTTCCCTCAGGGCAAAACAAAGAAATTTCTGAGATGAAGCATGAATCGGTGTATGAGAATAGTATTCCCGAAGATCCAGAATTGGGAGAAAATCTCCTGGCTTTATTGGGGAATAAATGCCCTGTAAGGACACAGTCTAAAACGTTTTTTTCATAAGATATTGGTTTACTCCCTTGAGATCTAAAATGAGCCGAACCCCTCCGGAGGAATTGAACATGACAAAACAAATTAAGTATAGTCAATCACCTCTCTCCTGTGGAGGAGCGATGATTATAGCTCCCATTTTGCAGAACAGCAGTAACGCCCATGTGGCGGACTTTTCTCTTTTCCCTCACTATCAGTCTGATATT
Source organism: Triturus cristatus (assembly GCF_964204655.1). Classification (NCBI taxonomy): domain Eukaryota; kingdom Metazoa; phylum Chordata; class Amphibia; order Caudata; family Salamandridae; genus Triturus; species Triturus cristatus. Next base: position 433,037,425 of record NC_140581.1, on the reverse strand, counting down.
GGGGGTTGCTATTAAGGCTCCAAATGGCAACCATCTGACACAACATACAGTACCCAACCTGACATGTGATATTTCCATTCGTCTTAGTTCTGTGGCCCTGAGATCTCGGGCCCTTCCCAAGTTTAATTCTGTTGTTGAGGAACTTGTTAAAAACGGAAAGCTCTTTGTCTTCAAGACTACATTCTGAAAGGTTGTAATAGTTTTACCTGCAGTTTATTTTTTGAGCAGATTATCAAGCTGTGGGCCATATTGTTTAAGTTCCAGAAATGGTACAAACAACACACGAGAGTCATTTGAGATGCATCCTGCAGAAATTGCATGATGAAGCACAAAATGCATCAAACACTGTATCTGATAAAAACCACCTCATTAGCTACACGGAACAAAGTAAATCCGTGCAGTACTCTCCATTCTGCACTACTCCTTAGAGTGCCTGAAAAACTTTTAACAAAGGATAAGCAGAAGACCTAGGCATAAAATTGGAGAATGTATAAGCTCACATTATGAAACTGTTTACCGTTCACTGAATCATTAAGAAGACAGTCTTCCATAGCCAAAAGAGAAGATATGCTTGGTAATAATGTGGTCATTTTAACATTCTGTCCAAACTAGAGGTAGGTTAAATTGCCATAGTTTGTTTTTGCGGAGTCATGTGAAATTCCGGAAAAATTATGCAAAGTAGCATTTGGCGCTGTCTTTTAGCATTAAAAGCTTGCTCTTTGGATAAGAAGGCAAAATAAGCATGGTGAACAACCGCTGCTCGTGCTCTGCCATTTGTGCTGCTCCTATTCATTTGCTATACGTTTTTACTGCGAATGGCACATTTGTGGTACATTTTTACTGCTGCCGTCATGTAATTATACGATGTGGAATAATAGGGTAATTACTGAAATTTCACGGTACAAGAGTAACACGAGATTCCCCAAAATACTGACATTACGCTGGCGTAAAGCACATTTCACCCGAGCCTAGTGCACACCAGCCGCGGCTCATGCAGGTAAGAGCAGTGGGGCCGAGTCCTAGTGCACATCAGCCATGTCCCATGCACGTAAGAGCGGTGGGGCTGGGTGGGTGGGGTTTCGACAGACGACCACGAGGGAAAATTGGGCCACGGCGGGTGCACACTCTATGCCAAATCCATCTAAGGCATATTGTTGATTTATAAACCTTGGAAACCCAGGTCTTCATTTATGAAAAGTGATGCATCGCTGCGTGAAAACAGCAATGCGTCACTTTTCATTGTGTTGCGACACCAATGGTGCGTTATATTTACAGTATGACGCATCATGTCGCAAGGAGTTACAGATACGTCAGTATTTCTGACGTATCTGTAGGCGCAAAAATGATGCATTGCTGGGGTGTGTCACAAAAGTGACGCAACTCCAGCAATGGGTCATTTCACTTGGGCAAGTTTCATTTCAAATGTGCCTGCGTTAGTCGTACACCTGCTGTGAAGCAGGCGTAAGATATCGACGCATTTGCGTCCTAGGAAGTGACGCGGTGAAATCTCATAGATTTCACTGCGTCACTTCTACGAGGCTTACTTGCATCAGAACGCCCACCCTGCATATATTATACCTGGCGCAGGTATAATGTGGTGCAGGGGTTTACAAAGTGACACATCTACCTAGATGCGTCACTTTGTAACTATGACGCAACAAGGCACATTTTTCACGCCGCTTGTGCGTCACAAAAAGTGACGCACCAGCGGCGCAAAAGTGACACATGGGCTCATAAATAAGCCCCCCAGTTTTTTAGATCCCTTTCCATTTGGTGTCGAAAGACACTGAAAAAACTTCATAGTCTACCTCCATCTCAGGCTTCTGAAACCCCAAGAAGTCTCAGACAGCTGGGATTCTTGAAACAGTTTTCCCATATGAGGTTCAATATCCAACTCTAAAGGATCAGCATGCGTCACTTGCGCTAAACGAGAATGCTTCACCTGAGCTTGCAGCTACATTCCCAGGTCTCGCTTTCCCCCACCCCACCTCCCGCCTTACCACCCCGGATCCGTGTCGGCTGCCACTGCAAGTCAGTTTTATTTACATCATATTTATTGACTTTGCCAATGCTTGGTTTCTTAATGCAAATAGGTTGGAGGCAACAATGCAGGCTTCTAAAGCTGAGAGATCTGAAAGCCCCACAATCACAGATATTAAATATAAGCATCTAAGGAACACCCCGGGTGCCCAGGTGGAGTAGGAGAAGAGAGAGGCGATTTTTACAATTTTCTCTTTTTTTGTTTATATGATAAAACAGAATAGTAGGTTTGGGAATGTGTGAACACAAGTCTTTTTTCTAATCACTCAACGTGAACATCTCACCTATACCCAGGCTTTGCATACTGGTAAAGCTGCTGGCAGCGCAGTGAGAGGCGACGACTGTCACTCCAAGGGTGTATTTAAAATTCTTTGGACTCTTCTCTTTCTGAGACGCCCTAGACGAAGTTGGCTGCTGTCCAAAAAGGAGAGAGTTACATTTTTCCCTTTTTTTTTCCTGCGCCACTAATGTCAAGGCCGTTCCGCAGGCAGACGAGCAAGAGGTGCTGAAAAGCCGGACGGTCGTGTTGCAAGATCAGGCTTGTCACCTGTGCCGCATTCTTGGCCCGCTGTAACCCGGCGTCTGGTAGGGCAGCTCGTGTCTGTTCCTGCAGCCTCCTCGGGTCCCTGACAAGACGGGGCAGCCTCGTCATGGCAGACAAACAGACCCGCAGCCCGAAGAGTTAGTTCCCTTCAAAGCAGAAACCGAAGCCAAGCAAATGTTCTCGTCAGCATGGCCGCGTTTGCTAGCACGTGCCAAGTGTCATGCTGATGCTACAATATATTTCACCCCAATCAGCTCATCTGAGTGTTTATTTGCTGAATTTTTAACATCATGTATAAATTACCGGCGCATTTGATTTTCTGCCAGTCCGGCCTGCAAGCCATATGATTAAAATCTGATTGACGATGGATTCGGTAATGGCGCCCCGGTTCATTTTACTATGCGTCATTATGCAGTTTTCGTGCCGCAAAACTGCTAGTTTGTGGGAACGAAATTGCAATCCTCACTTGACTGAACAAAAAAGTGAACTCATCGTAATTTCAGCTCAGGACTTTTATCTCACTGGCTGCGCTGAGCGATGTCTTCTTGCCTCAGGGTTAAATCCGAAGAAAATATTTTAAATGCAAATTTCAGCCCTGTTGCTATGCCCTGCTGGCAGGAAATCTGGGATGTCTGAGATCTGCCTGCCTCGTAGATCATCCTGCACGGATTTCTGAAGGCTGTTTGCAATCTGATAAAACATCTAAATTAAAACAGGAAAGTAGGTCAGTCTCGTAAAAAAAGGAGGCGCCAGAGCGGACTGGTGATTAGCCCGCACGGAAGGATTGCAGGGTGCACTTCTGAAGTAGCAGTTAAGATCACATGTTCGCAGAATGCGATTCAACAGGCTCGGTGGCATACTTAGATAGAGGCACGAACCGAGTGACACCAGACCACTCTGCGGTCTTGCAAGCATCTAAAGCAGATACAACACTGGCCTTCCCGCGGGACCTCCGTGGGCTGCGGTTTGCAGTCACAACATACTGTTTTGGATTCCACACAGTGAACCAGCTTTATAGCGCCAACATTTGCTTCAGTTTTGGGACTTTCTTGTCCTATCTTATTTTAGCTTTAGGTGCTGTTTGTTGACATTGATGTAACAGTCTAGTTGTTCTCCTGACAGCCAGCAGCCCCGGAAGAGCATGCACACTATGTATCACTCTCTGGCCAGGCGTGGCCAGAGAGAGTATAAATAAAAGGGCGGAGGTCGCTCGTGACCTTCCGGCCCATACCTGTATAACAGTCTCATGTGCAATTACTTATCGCCCCAATCCCCACGTGGTCCCGTTACCTTAGGCCCTCACACTGGCAACGAGGGTGTGACCCGAGCCCTCGATGTAAGTCCCCACGGAGCGAAGATGCACCCCCAACACCCACACGGTGCACCGGAGGCTGAAGTGGCCCGTTGAAGGGGAGCGGCCCATCTGCTGTGTCCGGATCGCGTCGCGACGCGAACTGGAGGCGCCCGGACCCAGCGTTTGCCGATGCGTGTGCTGCCGAGAAGGATATCTGAGGAGCAGTGCATGCGCGCGTCCAGCGCGTGACTCATCGTCTCTACGGCGTGCCGGTAAGCCTGGTGAAAGCCACGTGCGTGGCGGAGCGCTACAGCTGCCTGTTTCGTGGGAAGGGCTCTGCGAGCCAAATGGAAAATACAGCCTAACGCCCAATCGGGGGGACACACGCAAAAGCCAACGTTCTATATGCAGTCCCGAGAGGCCAGGTGCATACAAGTAAAGAAGCATTGGCAAAAACAAGGGGATATTATCACAAATCGCCCAGTGCACCGCAGTAGAGTGGAGAAGGAACACACACACACAACAACACCCGGGGCAGCAGCAAAGACAGCAGCTGGCTAGCAGAGGAAAAACAAGCACTGACAGAGGCAAAACAAGCACTAGCGACTGCAACTGGCGAGATAACCGCTAATACAGTTAATGGCAAGGCACGCACATGAGACTACACGAGAAAGCAAAACACGCGCTACCTCATGCTAGTGCAGACCTGTAGAGGCGCAGGAGATCTGGAACGACGCCGAACAAGTGCCCAACATGGTTGACCAAGCGACGGCAGGAACAAGCCAACAACCAGTGGCACCAGTATCACCAGCGGCCCACATACACTCGCAAGTAAGCGCGCTACCCCCTTTCAGTGAACTAATTGACCCTGCGACAGCGTCACCTAGATGGAAGGTATGGATGGGCCGTCTCGACAACTATTTCATAGCAACGAGGGAAACCGACGACAAAGTCAAAAGGTCACTCCTGTTGCATTTTGGGGGGACGAAATCTACAAATTGTTCGCACACCTGCCGAACACAGGGCAGGCAACAGACTATGACGCAGCAGTCAGGGCATTAAATGCGCACTTTGATCCACAACTCAACCCAGATTATGAACGATTCAAATTGCGACAAGCGCGCCAGCGTGACGGCGAATCCATGGATGCATTTCATGGCCGCCTGCGAGAACTAGCCAGTACATGTACAGAGGATGACCCAGTCAAGGAATCCCGTGCGCAGTTAATTCAAGGATGCCGAAACAAAACGTTGAGAACACTCATCCTCCGCCAACCTCGCATCTTGATCTTGGCAAGATCACACGAACTTTCAGATGTCCGTGCGTCCATGATGGAAGCGGCCCTTCATACGGCAACCGAACAGACAGTGACCGTTAAGACTGAGCGAGCGGATGCGGTGCGCACAATGTCGCGTGGAACTCGAGGGAGGTGGCCCACCAGAACACCACAAAGGTCGCAATGTGGATACTGTGGCAAAGAGGAGCACCCACAAGAAAACTGCCCGGCAAGAGGGAAGACGTGTACCAAGTGTGGCATCCCCAATGACTTCGCAAGCGTATGCAGAGGCGGCGCAAGGCCGAGAGGAGCGTCAGGGAGAAAGGTACCGTATAGACAAGTGAAACAGCTGTCGCTAGACGAACCGCCACAGTCAAGAACACCCAACTCAGGGCATGCGCGGCGGCAATACCTGGAGGACTCATCTACAGAGGAAGAGGAAGAATGCCATTTTGTGTCATTCGTGAATGATTTGAAACGGAGACGTCGCCCACAACCAACCTGCGATATCAAGATAGCCGGAACGCCAGTCACTGCCCAGATAGACACGGGGGCATCCGTCAATGTCATGGGATACCAACACTACCAGGCACTCACAGTCAAACCTCAGCTATCACCATCCAAGGTGAAGATCCTCACGTACGGAAGCCAGGTACCACTTCCGTTGAAGGGTAAAATGGTAGTGGCCGTTCAATCAGAAGACCATGAAGTCACCACGACGTTCCACGTTGTAGACAAGGAAGCCGACATTCTACTTGAGCCACAAAGCCGAAGACCTCAATCTAGTCATGTTTGCCAATACCGTGAAAACCATGCAGACGGAAGACATCCTAGAGTCATTCCCACAACTATTTCAAGGGTTAGGGAGCATAAAAAGGCCTCGCGTAAAGCTACACATTGACACAGCGGTAACGCCAGTAGCCTTATGACACCGACGGATACCATTCCACCTAAGACCGCTAGTTGAACAAGAATTACTGAAACATGAACAAGGTGTCATTGAAAAAGTATCAGGTCCAACCCCGTGGGTGTCCCCGATGGTGATTGGCGAGAAACCCCGCCAACCAGGGAAAATCCGGATATGCATCAACATGAGGATGCCCAACCAAGCGATCAAGAGGGAACGACATCTGACGCCCACCGTTGATGACATCTTAGCAGACCTGAACGGATCACAATGGTTTTCCAAGCTAGATTTGAACGCGGGATACCACCAACTGAAGCTGGACAAAGACAGTCGATACATCACAACCTTCTCAACACACCTGGGCCTGCGAAGGTATAAGCGTCTGAACTTTGGGATATCCTCGGCTGCTGAGATATTCCAGAATGCAGTAAAGGAAGTGTTGACAGGCCTACAAGGAGTGATAAATGTAAGTGATGATATCCTGATACACTCGGCGACGCTGGAGGAACATCACCACCGACTCAAGGCAACCTTAAAACGACTGGTTGAGCATGGAGTGACACTCCATAAAGAAAAATGCCAGTTCTTTCGGCGCTCAATTGAATTCTTCGGATACGTATTCAGTCCTGACGGAGTGAGGGTTGATCCTAAGAAGTTGAAGGCGATCCAATTGGCACCTGCACCCACCACGACCTCAGAAGTCAGGAGTTTCATGGGTATGGCACCGTACTGTGGGTGGTTCATCCCGAACCTGGCCACCATTGCGGAACCTCTACGCCAGTTGACAAAGAAAGACGCCGTTTGGCAATGGACCCAAAGAGAGGAGGAAGCATTCCAGAAAGTAAAGTCAGCTTTACTGGCCAGCACGACGATGGCGTACTTTGATACTAACCGCCAGACAGAACTGATAGTGGATGCCAGTCCCGTAGGACTCGGGGCTGTACTAACTCAGGAAACAGAGCCTGGGATCTGGGCACCATTGGCGTTCGCCAGCAAAGCGCTGACGGCAATAGAAGCTCGATATTCTCAAATAGAGCGAGAGGCACTTGCTATTAAGTGGGCCTACAGCCACTTCCATTTATATGTCAGTGGGCATCCATTCCGAGTAGTGACAGATCACCAACCACTACTGCCTTTGTTCCGAGGGTCGGCGCCACAACCCCCACCTAGAATTGAACGGTGGGCAATACAACTCCAGCACTACCAGATGGAACTAGTATATCGTCCTGGCTCCAAAAATCCGGCAGATTTCTTGTCACGACATCCGGCGCAACAAGAAGAACCAGATGCTGGTCAAGAACGAAAAACCGAGCAATTCGTCAACATGGTATCTCAATGGGCATGCCCGCCGACAATTTCTAAAGAAGAAATAACAGCCCACATGGAGTCAGACATGGTCCTCAGAAGAACGACGGACGCGATACGAAGAGGATCATGGGATGGTTTCCTTCACAACATCCAGGGGTGGAACGAAACAGAAAGAGCACGACTGGGGAAGATGTGGACAGTCCGAGACGAGCTAAGCACTGCAGAGTGTGGCATCCTACTAAGAGCATCACGAATCGTCATCCCTCAGAGTCTGCAAGACCGAATAATTGCCCTCGCACATGAAGGTCTTCAGGGCGCTGGAAAGATGAAGTCCCGCATAAGGGAAAAACTATGGTTCCCAGGGCTGGAAGAAGCCGCAGAGAGAGTAGTCAAGAACTGTCGAGCGTGTCAACTTACAGGGAATACCGAGTCACCGGCCCCAGTAATAACTGAAGACCATGCCCCAACACCCTGGTCGTGGGTGAGCCTGGACTTCGGCAGCTTCTCCGACGGGAGAGTAACAGCAGTGTTAGTAGACAGCTACACAAAATACCCCTGTGTCGAGATTTTACCATCCACGGCCTTTAATCATTTGGCCCCGGCACTCATGAAAATATTTGCACTCTTTGGTCTACCACACGCAATTAAGACTGACAATGGACCTCCGTTCCAGGGGAGTGAGTTTAAAGAGTTCCTAACGAGGCTAGGGATAACGCACTACCGCATTACGCCACAATGGCCGCAAGCTAATGGCGAAGTGGAACGGTTCATGCGAACCATCAACAAGATCCTACGCATAGCAGTAGCGGAGCAAACAGATCCTGAAATAGAACTGCACAAGTTTCTGCGTGAGTACCGCAGCACACCACACTGCACTACTCAGAGATCCCCATGGTCACTGATGCTAGCCGGGCCTCGGCGTGACCAGTTCCCGGTACCTGACACTTGGGAACGGGAACCATATGACGCATCGGCAACACAGCGCAGACGAACAACGATTAATGAAAAAGCAAGCCAACGCAGGCGAGTCAGAGTCTGTACACTCAGGCCAGGATGTAGAGTACTAATACGAAACAGACGAAGTGGAGGAAAATTCCGGACGCCCTATGAAGATGGTCCATGGTCGGTACGGAAGGTCCGAGGAACAGCAGTAACGGTGGAGCGGAATGGAGAGGTGATAACCAGAAACGTTTCATGGTTTAAAGAAATTCCTGGGTCAGGAAATGGACCTCAGAGCCTTGGCCAGACACAAGCCTAGACTTGACCTTCCCGGAATCGGGACCTGTTCACACCGATGGGCCACAACAGAATCCGACACCAGCAAGAGAGGAAGCAGAGACTGATTTGCCAGAGAGGAACAGCGAAGCAGGAACTGCCAGCCCCACCAGAGGATCAGGCACAGGGCGACATCAATACAACCTGCGTCCCAACCCGCAACCAAATCGCCAACTAACGGAATTCGCATGGGGAGCGCAAGTTGGACAGAGAGAAAAAAAAGAACTGATTTGAAATGGGATGTAACGGTCTAGTTGTTCTCCTGACAGCCAGCAGCCCCGGAAGAGCATGCACACTATGTATCACTCTCTGGCCAGGCGTGGCCAGAGAGAGTATAAATAAAAGGGCGGAGGTCGCTCGTGACCTTCCGGCCCATACCTGTATAACAGTCTCATGTGCAATTACTTATCGCCCCAATCCCCACGTGGTCCCGTTACCTTAGGCCCTCACAATTAGTAGTATTGACGAATTGTGGCTATATTCTCTTTCACTACACAGACAGGATAGAGACCTATTTTATCTGTTGGGTAGACTTAGAAACATGGGGCCTCATTTATGAGAAGTGACGCTTCGCTGCGTGAAAGCAGCGATGCGTCACTTCTCAGTGAGCCCTCCTTGCGACATGATGGAAGAGTCATATTTACTTTATGACCCATCATGTTGCAAGGAGTTACAGATCAGTATTTCTGACGAATCTGTAGGCGCAAAAGTGACGCATTGCTGGAGTGTGCCACAAGAGTGACGCAGCTCCAGCAATATGTCCTTTCACACGTCAGTCTTACGCCTGCTGTGAGGCAGGCGTAAGATATTGACACATTTGCACCCTAGAAGTGGCGCAGTGAAATCTCGTAGATTTCACTGCATCACTTCTACGAGGCTTACTTGCGTGGGAACGCCCACCCTGCATACATTATACCTGACGCAGGTATAATGTAGCGCAGGGGTTTACAAAGTGACGCATCTGCTTAGATGTGTCACTTTGTAAATAGGGTACAACAGGAGGCATGTTTTACGCTGCCGATGCGTCACAAAAAGTGACTCAACGAAAGCGCAAAACTGTCGTAAGGCCGCATAAATAAGGCCCCATGTTTTTTTCATCTGCAAACAAAATATTGGGAGACAAACATAAATGACAGCAGGAACATAACTGGCCTAAAGTAAACTCATTTTTGGTACCCCATGTCTATTCTTGTAGTTTCCTTTAAATCTTTGACCAGAAGGGACAGCAAATACAAATGTTTTCATCTAACAAATCAAACCAAAGCACATCTTTGATGTTTCAAAAGGCATACCTTACTTTTTAACTATTTGTAAGGCATCCCGTTCACATAAACAGCAGAGACATAGTTGTCTAAGCCTGCTCTATGTGTGATTTTCACAGTTAACCAATCAAATAAATTGATTTGCAAAGCGCAGCTGATCACCCAAGAGGGTTCCCAGGCACTTGCAAGGTCCAAGGGACTCAGTCGAATAGCCAGGCCTTGAACGCTTTTCAGAATTACGGTAGAGAAGGGAAGGGCTGGACCTGCAGGGGGAGGCCATTTGATGTCTTCAATGTGAGGTAGGAAAAGGAGCATTATCTTCAGGTGCTTCTGTTGATGCAGGGTGTGTGTACTAGCGAGAGGGAGGTGGAGCGTAGTTGTCTGGATGGTTAGTGGAAGTTCAGGTGATGGTTGATGTAGGTCGGTCCTAGATTGTGTTGGACCTTGTATGCGTGGGTCAGCAGCTTGAACTCACATCTCTTCTGTACAAGGACGGGTGCGGGGTGATGTGTGTCTGTCAGGGGAGGCAGAGGACGAGTCTGACTGTGGTATTCTGAATTGTCTGTAGTCTCTGTAGGAGGTGTGCAGCTATTCCTGAGTAGAGAGCATTGCCGCAGTCCAGTCTGCTGGTGATGAGGGCTAGTGTAAGGGTGTGTCTAGTGTCAGAGAGAGCCACTTGAAGATCTTTCATAGCATGTGCAGAGTGAAGAAGCAGGCAGAGGAGATTGTGTTGATCTGGGACTTCATGGTATGCTTGCTGTCAAGGATGATGCCACGGTTTCAGGCATGGTCCGATGGGGAGGGGGCTGGTCTTAGTTCAACTGACCACCAGGAAGCATTCCAGGGAGTGTTGTTTTTTTTTTTTTTTGTCCTCATTTTTCGCCCTTGGTTACCAAATAGAGGCGCAAGAATAGAGACATACTGTCACAGAAGAACTGGTGGAGGTGCAGAGTTGTTTATAAGGTATCACCTCCCAGTATTGTCTGGGTACTCCAATAGCACCCCCTAAAGTCAACCAAAAAAAGAAAAGCGAGAGTGATATTGCTGCAGTCAAATACCCATTGCTGCTGTCGAGAGCGCCCTGGTGGGTATACCAACACATGGAATTTCCAAACAGCATAATCATTGGACCATGGAGGAAAAAAATAAAAAAAAATAAACACCCCACAGACCGATGTACGGATTACGCCCAATTCAACAGAAGCCAAAAACTTCTCTTGTCAGGATTTCCAGCTCTTGTTAAATCTACTTTAGTGGTTTGTAGAACTGAAGTGCGCCCGTCCAGCAAGGTAGGTGGTAACCAATCCTTCCATTTTCTACAAATATCTCTTCTAGCCAGCAATATGCAATAGAAGAGAAGATTTTTCGCTGGACCCCGAATCTCAGGGGAAACTCCAAATATTACGAGAGGAGAACTTATCAAGACTTCAAAGCCGAAAGCAGTTGAAAGTGAGACACTTATCACATTCCAATAAGGGAGCAGAAGGGGGCGCTCAAAGAACATGTGCATATCTGAGGCAGCTATCAGCCCACATTTAGGACATGCCACTGAAGAGTCTTTTGAGAATTTTGAAAGTCTCTGTGGCGAATAGTAGGCCCTATGTAGGGTAAAAAGATGATTCCTACGAAGCCAAGCAGGTTTCACTATATCCCACATGATCTTAAAAGATGTAAACCACAGATTCTCGATATTCTGGTCAGTAATGGAGGAAGCCCACAACAACTCTGGCAGTTGGAATTCGCCATCAACTTCTTCCAGTAGTAGCTTATACCATAGTGAAACCTCCTTTCTGGCTGGTGGCTTATCCAGTAAGTGCGTCACTAGATTACTGTCTCCTCCTAACACAAATCTGCCCCTAGCAGAGATCTGTGAGTGTGCCCAACTTGCAAGCTGAAGGAACTTAAACCTAGAGAAGCCCGGCCCAATTTTAGATAGCAAAGCCTCCCATGGGAGCAAACAACCTTCCACAAATAAGTCCCCCCAAGCCTCAAAACCTGCCTCACTCAATGGTATTGCAAGCCAATCCGGGCTACCCGGTGAGTTCCACAATGGTGACCTACTTGCAAAATAACCAATCTTTATAGAGCACCTAAGTTTCACCCATGTTTTTGCCATATCTCGCAACACCTTCAGTTTCACTTTTTTTAAAAATTTCGGATCACCAAATTTAAACAAAAAACCTTGCTGGGCCAAACCTTCTCCTCTAAGTAATGCTGCAAACATGTATCCAATTCCAGAATTTGTGGGCATTTTTAGCAGCATCCTAGCATGGGAGAATTGAAATGCCCACGCATATAGTTGCAAATCAGGCGCCGCCAAACCCCCCTTCTCTCTACGCCGCCTAAGTTTTTTCCAAGCAATCCTAGGTGTGTGGTCATTCCATATGAAAGAACTAATATCACTAATATCGAAAGTGAGAAATGCTTAAGGTGCAAAGCTAGGGTGACCAGATTCTCAAAACAAAAAACCGGTACAGGTGTCATAGACATAGAAGTAGGACTGACAGAAGTACCCACGGCTTTAAGTGGGATAGAAAACCAGGGGTTGGGGGGGGCTCTCAGGGGCAGTATGTAATTAAGGACGTGGCTTAAAACACATAAGGTAAAAAAATCTGTACTTACCATAGCGTCCCGCCTGAAAAATGTGCTGCTTCTGTCATTGCATCCAGATAAATAATATAACGAGTAACGTCACACCTAGAACCAAGCCTGGACTATTGGCTTTGTCAATGGTTGTTAGCTACATAGGAGAAATAAGCAACAACTTTGACTTCGCTGTACATAACATTGAAAATGCCTCAGTTCTGGAATGAAGAGACTGTGAACGAACTATAACGGGTCTCTTTGAAAGTAGTGAAGGGTGGTACTGATGCAGCAGTAAGCTTTTTTTTTCCGTGAGGGCAAAAATGGCGAGCTCAATAGAGATCCGTCTCAGGCTGAGAGAAGTAAAGCAGGTGAACCGAAACACTATTTAAAAACTGGGACATGTATCTGTTAACCTGGGCACTACGCAAAAAACTGGATTTTTTAAAAATTTGGATCAAAGTGTCGGGACACTGCTCCAAAAACCGGGACCCTCCGGGACGTCTGGTCACCTTATGCAAAGCTAGAGTGAGAAGTGCGAAGAGGCACAAATCTAGAGGGAAAAATGCACAGATAAGCGAGAGTTCAGGAAGACAGCGAGAAGGCAGCTGGATCAGAGTTCACATACACGGCGTGCAGCTGGGTCTAAAAGGGACTAGACTGGTCGGATAAACAATACAGGTAAGTTGGGAACCTGGGCACCTGCTCAATGGGTTCATGATGTGGCAGCCATTAAGTAGGTCCTAGGAGGTAGGAGGAGCACGGAATGTGGTGGATGGGGCAAGTGAAAGCAAGAAGAAGAGGGTGGAAAAGCACGCAAGAGAGCATGTAAGGAGAGGTAGCTGTGGGGAAGCGGGTAGGGTGGCCAACCGTCCGTAATTTTCACGGACTGTCCGTAAATGTACTGTAATGTCCGTTGTCCGTGTAGGAAGTTTCCACGGACGGCATTTGTCCGTAATTTTAGCCTTGGAGCTGAAGTGCAAATGTTGAGCAGTTGAGATGGCTCAGCTAAAGCAAAAGAGAGGGGGTCTCCTGTGCAGTGATTCAGACGATGGGGCAGCCAGGGTGCAGGGATTCTTCAAAGAAATGTAAATGCGGGCAACTGGGTAATCTGTGCATGTAAAGAAAGGCTGCTTGAATTTGAAATTGGTTTTAATTGCTAGAGTACACATTAAACTGCCAGAAGTGAGTCATTCCTTTTTTTCTGCTGTAACTGCGGGAGATAATCTGGAAGAGGTTTGTGCACAGAGGGGGTTCAGTTCCGGCTCCTTGGTGCACAGAGGGGGTTCTGTTCCGCTCCTTGGTGCACAGAGGGGGCTCTGTTCCGGCTCCTTGGTACACAGAGGGGGTTCTGTTCTGACTCCTTGGTGCACAGAGGGCGTTCTCTTCCAGCCCCTTGGTGCCCAGAGGGACTTCTGTTCCACCTCCTTAGTGCACAGACAGGGTTCTGTTCCAGCCCCTTTGGTGCACAAATGGGGTTCTGTTCCCCCTCCTTGGTACACAGAGGGGTTTCTCTTCCAGCCCCTTGGTGCACAGAGGAAGTTCTGTTCTGCCTCCTTGGTGCACAGATGGGGTTCTGTACCCGCTCCTTGGTGCACAGACGGGGTTCTGTACCCGCCCCTTGGTGCACAGAGGAGGTTCGGTTCTGGCTCCTTGGTGCACAGTGGGGGCTTCGGTTGCGGCTCCTTGGTGCATAGAGGAGGTTCTGTTCCAGCTCCGTGGTACACAGAGGGGGTTCTGTTCCAGCTCCTTGGTCCTCTGAGAGGGTTCTGTTCTGACTCCTTGGTGCACCGAGGGTGTTCTCTTCCAGCCCCTTGGTGCACAGAGGGAGTTCTATTCCGCCTCCTTGGTGCACAGATGGGGTTCTGTTCCAGCCCCTTTGGTGCACAAATGGGGTTCTGTTCCCACTCCTTGGTACACAGAGGGGGTTCTCTTCCTGCCCCTTGGTGCACAGACGGGGTTCTGTACCCGCTCCTTGGTGCACAGTGGGGGCTTCGGTTATGGCTCCTTAGTGCATAGAGGGAGTTCTGTTCCAACTCCTTAATGCACAGAGGGGGTTCAGTTCTGGCTCCTTGGTGCACAGAGGTGGGGTTCGGTTCCCGCTTCTTGGTGCGCTGAGGGGGTTCAGTTCTGGCTCCTTGGTGCACAGAGGGGCGCTCTGTTACAGCTCCTTGGTGCGTAGAGGGGGAGGGGGGTCAGCTACTGCTCCTTGGTGCAAAACAAAAAAAGAACCAAATAATAGCCCAGAGTAATAATGCATGTTTCTGTGCATTGTTTTGGGCACTTTCCCTAATTTCCGCAAAAGGAATTGTGATAATTTTGCCCAGGTCTGCAGCCACCTCCTGTGACCAAGTGAGCAACAGCTTATTTGTCTCAGTTCTCTGATTCATTCATTTTGGGTGTTCTGCCACAAGAGTCCTGTTGTTTCCCCAAAACTCATCTAGTTTGGCTTCTCCAGGTCGCTGCTGTGGTAGTTTATCCACTATTCCAGTCACTCCATTTCTGAGTCTGGGGAAACCGTTCCTTGTGCCACTAGCCTTACTGAATACCACTTTAAATAAATCATGTAGCCTCTCAGCTGTACCATTTGATCTCCATGACTTGTGGTCACTCTGGTAAAATTGACTCTCCAATAATAAACCGTTCTAGTTGAAGCACAAGTTGGTAACTAAACCAATTTCCCAGCCCTTGTGTCTGAGTTAAAGCCCATATTAAATTCTCCTGACGAAAGCCATTTTTCAAATGATAAACTTTTGAGCTTGAAGCATGTTTCAGAAGGCTCTTTGTACAGATGTCTACTGACAAATCATACTTTGAAATTTGGCATACCCCATCACATACATTTGTATAATGTATATTTTTCCTTTTGATTTAACCTTTTTTTGTAAAATTGTATCTTGTATGATTTTTCATCATCAACATCCTCAAATGCTGTTTATTTCGGCATTTCGCCATAAAGGTAGCAAGCGCTATATAAATGCAAACCTTTTTCCCTCTTCTATCCCTCCACTATCCTTCTGAATCCAAATAACTGACTAACATATCCACCATTCAAATTACTTTCATCTTTTACTATACTAATTCACCACTAATCCTTTATGGGTTGCGGAGTAATGTGCTACTCGCCGAAAAAGCACTTTGACGCCTCGTATTGGGTAGTAAGTGCTATATAAATGCATTTACAAACCAATGCTGAATCACTCACTGCCCAAGACCCCCTTTCATTCATCACTCTGACATTCTTCTTGTGGCTATCTTGGGTTTCTCGGTCTGGATGTCCAACTTTAAATGAGGCAATGCAGTGATATGTCTTGAACATGAACGTAAGAAGACATCTCACAGATGTTTTATACTAGGGCAAGGAAATAAATCTCCATTCTTTTGAAAGCAAGTAACAAGCATTACAGATTACCACACTTACACAATTTTGAAACATCTGAGATACTATTGGTTTACAGAAGGGCTGCTTCATCTAAAAAACGTATTTAGTTCTGCATCTAAAAAGTAATGCAGAAAATGTTTCACCATTAACTGCTATTTCTCTACCTGATGATCCAATATATTTCTCTGCCCCATGAGCTACACATCCATTCTATAGTTTGCGTGCCATTTCACAATTGCATGTAAAAGCACTGCCTATAGTCGCTTCTTGCATTACTTTGCCCAAGTTGTCCTATCACTGAAGGTTTCAGCAAATCCTAAAAGCCAAAATAACTTATCAACCTCAAGATCAAGGTAGTATATGTATGTATGTATGTGTGGTCTTGTATAGCACTCAAATTACCCTTGGGCATCTCAGCGCTTGCATTGGGAACCCATCCTGGTTTTTCCCTGTGAGATAACCCGTACTGGGCATCCCCAAGGTGAAAGCCAGGCATCCCGCCACGGGGGGCCGTTGTGGAGATTAAGCAAGCTTGTTGCCCAGAGCTGCATAGTGTGGACTCGTGCTTAGAGTAGGCACCAAAGCGAGAATTATCGAGTCTGTGGACAATTGGGCTCCAGACCCTGCCGCGTCGGGAATCGAACCCTGGTCCCTGGTCTGACCTCTGCTTCAGGGTATGCCTCCTCTAACCAGTGAGCTACACTTCTCCAGGGCAGTTATCTCCGCAATTAGGATAAAAGAGAGCAAACAAATGGTCTTGATTTACTGGAGTACCGTAAGTGGAATTCCTTGGCAAAATGGTGCAAGGTCGGTTGTAAGAAGATGTTTTTATAAGTTCAGTGCACAATATAAAGGAGGATGCTTTTATCAATCATTTTATTTTTTATAACTGCCGTTGCCTAAAAAGTGCTAGCTTTGCCATTATCTAGAGCTTCACCATTCTTAAAGCATTTCCACCTCATTACTATGACAACCCCAGACAGGATGACATGTGTACACCATTGTTGGAATTCATGAAAGGTGGCTTATTTTGACTGAAGAATGTTTATGTTTAAAGTAGAGCTGGCTTCAAGGCTCCAACTTATTTGGTTACAGCTACTAAAGCAAAAGCAGAGTTCTGGGGAGTGTAAATGTGGATACCATTTGCCCTGCTACTGGGCTGCCTACTTGAAGACAGGCTGGTGTGGGATGACGTGGTCAGTGGATGATCGAGTAATGGTCCCTTTAAAATGGAACGGAGTAGATGGATCGCATTTGGACATCCTAACCAAAAACCATGACTGGAACACTAAAAATTCTGTTATTAAATCTGTTTATCTGATACTAATTGGCACAAAGTAAATTATCTGGACGAAAGCAAATCATGCAGAGATCAGCCAAGGCAAATTCTGATTCCCCTAATACACAAAAAAATCATAGTGTACACAAACAGAAGTTGTTACACTAGGTTAGAATTGTGAGAAATTACTTTTGTAGAATCCCTTCATAAGAGACACAAACTTGTGTGTTTCCATAACAGATCTGTAGTAAGTCAGAATCAAATGGATTTAATTCTTTACAGATCTAGATGATCTGATCCCAGATCTCTCTTAATCCGCAAGTTGAGGGAGATCCAATAATGGAGCAACATTGCAACCCAGCTTCCTATACGCCCCTTCCTCGGATAGGTGTCTTGGGTGTAGTGTAGGTGGGTTCCCTGCTGTTAGCAGATTGTAATATGTGCCCCAAAGGGATACTTAACTGTGTCAAAACCTTAAATCACTTATAGTAGTGTTTCATGTTTATGTTGGTTGTCTATTTACTTACTTATATGCTATTGTGCGACCTCCTCTGATGTGTCTGATGTGAAATTTTCACTTTCTGTCCTGAATTTCTGTCCTGAATTTTGACCCTCTGTCCTGAATTTTTACACTCACTGTCCTGAGTTTCCACCCATGCCAGCAGGGAATGGAGGTGGGGTGGCAGGGGAGAAAAAAGGTGGGCAACAGAGGCACAACAGAGATGCAAAAAGCAAGAGGCACAAAGGAAGAGTGAAAAATACAAAGAGGCACAAAGCGAGAGTGAGAAATGCAAAGACACAAAACGAGAGTGAGAAATGCTAAAGGCACAAAGCAAGAGTGAGAAGTGCAAAGGCATAAAGCGAGAGTGAGAAGTGCAAAGAGGCACAACGCGAGATTGAGAAATGCAAAGACACAAAACGAGAGTGAGAAATGCTTAAGGCACAAAGCAAGAGTTAGAAATGTTAAAGGCACAAAGCAAGAGTGAGAAGTGCAAAGAGGCACAAAGCGAGAGTGAAAAATGCAAAGACACAAAACGAGAGTGAGAAATGCTGAAGGCACAAAGCAAGAGTGAGAAGTGCAAAGGCACAAAGCGAGAGTGAGAAGTGCAAAGAGGCACAAAGCGAGAGTGAGAAATGCAACGACGCAAAACAAGAGGGAGAAATGCTACAGGCTCAAAGCAAGAGTGAGAAGTGCAAAGGCACAAAGCGAGAGTGAGAAGTGCAAAGAGGCACAAAGCGAGAGTGAGAAATGCAAAGATGCAAAACAAGAGGGAGAAATGCTACAGGCTCAAAGCAAGAGTGAGAAGTGCAAAGGCACAAAGCGAGAGTGAGAAGTGCATAGAGGCACAAAGCGAGAGTGAGAAATGCGTAGATAAGAAAGAGCAGGAATACAGTGAGAAGGCAGCTGGATCAGTGGTCACGTACAGTATAGGGTGTGCAACTAGGTCCGAAAGGTCCTAGACTGGTGGGAGGACCAGTCCAGGTAAGTTGGATACCTTTAAGTTGGTTACCCAGTTTCTGTAGACTGTTACGAAATCATGTCACCCTTTTGACACATTTTTACAATAGGAATTATTAGAGACAGGAACACTAAATTAGCTCTTATAATAACCACAATTGCAATATTTTATTTTCTGATGTTCTTGCTTTCATCCTGGAACTCACTTAATGGCTATGCTCATATCTTTTGGTTTGCTTTTGAAGTATATTACACTTTGAATTTAGCCATGAATCATTAGGTTAGAATTCTGCATACATTTAAGGTGATAGGGGCTTTCAGGTCAGACACACCGTTTGCTTAGAAGTCATGTAAAGGTTTTGTGGGGTACCTTAAGGTTCATCTCTATCTCAGCTGCTCATTAATAGTTATTTGAAACATTGTTATTCCGGCGAGGGCTGCTAGTTCTATATATGAATGTTATTATTTTGGACTTAACTCTTCATGTTCAACCTTCATGTCTTTTTTTAATAACAATGTTTTGTATTTATTTAAAGGCATACACAACACCTTCCATAAAGATACAAATAAACCGTGCTGCAGGAGCCAGCACACGAGTCTCTTCCAACAGGTAAAAAGAGCTTATGCTGACAGTGCGCATGTTACCCACAATCTTCCTGTCTTAATAGTATGTGTTGTTTGTATGCTTGTATGTTAGAATGCTCTATTTCTATTGTTATGCCTTTGACAAATGCATCATTACTCCCCAATCATGTATTAACTATAAACCCTTGATGTTCTCCTCCCCCCACACTCACAACATTGCTCTTAGGTATGAATAAATTACATTCTAAAGTATGTCTGCAGGGCAGGCTCAGCCATCCCAATATATTTATCATATGACATTCATGCCATGATTCATTATTTCCTCTCTATAATGGACAGTTTTGGTACAGCAATTCACTGAAGTGGAATATGAAAATCATTATTCTTGTGAATAGCTAATGCTTTGATGCTCCCATTAGTTTTTGTTTATCAATCAATTAATTTCATTCAAACTTGGTATGACTTTTATTGATGCTGAATTTGTATAGCACCAAACTATGTTAGCATGACTGTTACTAACCTAAGTCAAAGTAATACCAACATGGATTTGAGAACTAAAAAGAATAGATACACAGTTCGTAAGATAAGTTTCAATTCTCATGTGAAAGCAAACTATTAGATTGATACATGCTATTCATGTGTTCAGAGAAGCCATTTATCATACTCCTCTATTACTGCTACCTTCACATGGCATTTAAAAGGCATTCAAATAATGAATTTATATAATAAATTGAATAATCATATCACAATTAAAACAACATTTGGACTACTATTTAATTAAAATACCAGGGTTGTCAATACAAGACTATGCGAGGAAGTCAAAACTATGCAATCAACATCCTGATGCCTCAAGTATACACAAATAAGAGGCATTCATCCGTTTCCTAACAGAGTTTTCTCTCACAATATTGCATTATGACACCACTTAAGGTATCTATTTGGAGCATTTGGATATCCACTTTCTTACAGAAAGAAATCTGCACTAAAACAAGTATGACTTGTTCAGTTTGCATGCATGTCTCAGGTTCATCAATCGAATATGATAACGTCTTTATGTGTTCAAACCACATGAGTTTGTCCTTTCTTTCAGCACAAGTGATTTACATGTTAAATAATTCACTTGTTTAATTTGCTATACTCCCCATGAAATGTGGGGGAGCGGGTAACAATCCTCCAATTCACAGAAAATGTGCCTCCATGGGACTTTCCTATGCCCACAGCAAGTTCTTGTATTTTTGTAACAAAACAAAATATAAGACCTTGAGCTTGAACCTGTGCTTTATGCACAACATTGTTTTCCACCATGTCCCTTTGAAGCGGGTGTCTGAGTTTGTCTATCTTGAGGAAACAAGCCATTAATGCTCAGCCATTTCTTTTACATGACCGGATGCCTTGAAGGTTTTTAAGCAAGGGTTTGTGGGAGAATGATAATATAATATTTATATCTAAAGCTATCTTCGCGACTGTCTATTAGACTAGATGCTGTGGTCATATTAACTATGCAAAACTGGCCAACAGTGAAACCTGTTTTTGAAGTAGCTCCTTAGGTTACCTGCAAGTGTTGCTAAATTTGGATCCAGGTAAACGTTTACATGTGACCTGCTCACTCAGATGTTTAGACCAACTCTTAATGCATTAACACCGATGCTTGACATCCAGGTGACTGTAACACAGACAAGAAGAGAGCTCATGATATAGATTCATCTTCCTCGCCTACATTTTGTAGAGATGTCAAGAATCTGTAAATATATGGAGGTTTAGTGAGTATCAGGATTTACAGGGTTTATACAAGTACAATCCCTAATACAAGTTCCAACAGAAGCACAAAGTAATTATTATGTTCTATTCACCCCTTGCCACTGTAGTTGTAACAGGAAACAATGACACCCATGTGTCTGGGGATTGTGACTAACCCGGGCAACGTAGTTATTCAACCCCCTATGCCTACAACGAACAGCATATACCATATTGAGCACAAGAGCAGGAAAGTGAACATAACTCAGCATGTACTAACCCACATCACGCAGTATGTTTCTCTGGTGGTAAATACAGAATATTTTAGGGAGCCTCCTGACACTGGGCAATGGCTCCACATTTCTTAAAACTAGCCTCAAACATCTTGGAGCGTGTGAGGTAAATATTTTTATGCCAGAGGGAAGTAACATCTCTGAATGTGAATTTAATTGGAAAAAAATAGCAATCTCCATTAGACAAAATAGAAATAATTTATATATCTTACTGAGATGCAATTAAAAATATTTTCTTTTGTTTTTTACACTGTGCTCTTAGTATGCAGATGTAGTTAATATGCTAACTGTTGGATGAACAGGTTGAAATTATTCCTCTATGTAGGCTGAATTCTGCATGCAACAATTCCATGGAAAGTTTCTGAAATACATTATTTAGTGATGAAAAAGTCTGTGAAGTTAAACATGAGTGTCCACACCTTCAGTTTGCTATACATATCTAAGCAGTCCCCTTTTTCCATGAGAGTAGCTGTATGGAGGGATTGGATATTGTGTGAATTAATCAGTCAGTCAATCAGTATTGTTATAGAGCACTACAACCCACAACAAATAAACTAAAACAGACAGGTTTTTATGTCCTTTCCGAAAGCTACAAGGTTTTTAGTTCCCCTGAGTACTTCAAGTGGAGTATTGCAGCTTGAGGAAACGATCAAATGAAAGGTTCTTTCATCAGCCCTCTTTCTTACATATATTGAAATAACGGAAAGTTGTTAATGATAGAGTGATAATGGTTAGATGGGAAAATATAGAAATGATAGGCCAATTTGTTGGGTGCATTGCCAAGTAAGCCTTGTGTGTCAATAACTGAATCTATTAAATGCATGCTTCTACAATAACAAATAAAAATCCCACAACAACACTGGATCAATGTCATCTTTTGGGGGGATATTGGTGACTGCTCTAGTTGTTAAATTGTGAAGACTTGTGATTTCCTTTTATTGGCTACAGATAATCCCATTGGTATGCAGTTTCCTTATAGCATTTGGAACCTGCCATAGTCCTTGACACAATGGTTCGGTCCTGTTCAGAAATAAGTAACCGCTATTTCCTTAACTTTTTAAGGTGGACATTTTAATAGGAACTTATGTTATCTCATAATTATCCATATTCATCCTGCAATTTAGCATCACCCACAAGATTTTCTCCTTGTCTGAATACTATAGATAACATCACCAACCTCAAATGAATCATAGTTAATTCCTTTAGTCTTAAGAAAGAAGTGAGATCCAGTGAGTAAAAAAAATACTTTTTCTCCACCATTTAGTGTCCATCCATTGTCAGGAAAGTGAAAACACCTCAACTATTTGATCATGATCTTTAACAGTGTCCATAGAGAGATAAAACAGAGTACTGTTTGTCTTTTCCATAACTTTGATATTCGACTCAAAGGTCTTACAATAAGTAAAGTAGTGGTTGGGCAAACAAATTAAATAATAATGGTGAAAAGCAAGGCCCTGTGATTCTCCATACTCCAGCATCAGGGGTCTGCTTCCCTCTTCTAGCTAGTACTCTTTCCCTTGTATTACTAAAAAAAGACTTGAAACAGTTACTAGCTGTGTCCAAAACACACATAAGTGTAATTCTTCATATAAAAGTATTGTGATCCACGGTGTTGAATTACATAATTAGAGCTTGATCACCCGTATCCATAATCTAAAGTATTCTAATTCAAACGTCCAGCATTCTATCGTCATGCCACTTTCTGGGTGAAAAATGATAGCTTAGCACCTTCAATATTATTAGTGTTCACAACAGTCCTAGCATCTTTATGCTAGCCGCTTTCTGTAGAACTTTCATCAGCAAAGGGATTTTGGAAATAGACTTGAGGTTCCTTTGATCCAATTCATCTAAGGTGGCTTTTCCATCAAAGGAGTCCAGCTTTTTTGGACCACCTCTTGTATGACACAATTTATTAAAGAATATTTCTATAATATCATTAATGAAAAGTGCTAATGTCTTGCATCCTTCCATAATATCCTAGCAGGGTAACAACTCCCCGTACAGGATGAGGCATTGAGTAATTTCAATATTGATATGGCTCCCTCAATTTCAAGCTCATAAAATGTGAATGCTAAACCTGGCTTACATCGTCTTGTTAGACGTCATTTTTTTATTATATCCCTCTTCAAATATTTCCACTAGCAGATTGTTAGATTTAGATTTGTTGGATTGCATATGTGATTAAAAAAAAAAAAAGAAAATAATCTTACCCAGTGTATTTTGCTGCTATTTATTGTTGTCTTTGTAAGGTTGAAATTTTGTTCACCGCTTTAAATAATTCCTTTGATGATTTATCCATCTCACTAATTGTGTTTTCTAAACAATCTTTTTTTGCACCACAGACAGCTTTCTTGTGATGTCTTAATTTTTCTCTTAGTCAAGTTAATGAATTCTCATTCAGAATTTTCTGCCATCTGCTTTCTGCTTTACCTAAACTTAACTCTAAATTTAAACTTAACTCTATTTATTTAAGCTAATTTGAAATCAGTAATGTCTTTTCTTTCAAAGTGGGTCTGGGAGAGGCAAATTGATTAATGAAGGTAGAAATTTCTGTCTGAAGTCGATCACGCCAATAGCCTCTACCACAGATCATCTTTTACAGCTATGGAAAGACTATAACGGATTCAGAACTTTCCTGCCAGACTACTCTTATATATAAAGCCACAAGCCCACAGCTCACCTGCCTTGAAGGCCCTACAGTGGTTATCGGTTGCCAGAAGTTCCACATTCAAGCTGCTTTGTATCACCTACAAAGCAAAACATGGAACAGGATTGCTGTTCATCAGGAATAAAATCACCAAATAGATTCAACGAAGGAACCTCTGCTCTAGATTGGCACCTCACCTCAAAATCCCACCTTACAAGAAAAAATCCATAGATGGCACATCTTTCTGTGTTCAAGCAGCCAAACTATCGAACTCCTTACCCCCAGACAAAGGAGCCACAGATAACTATCTTATCTTTAGAAGACTACTCAGGAGTTGGGACTTCCCCCCCATAGCCACCATACTCAAACATACATTAACAGCATATCCCTTTGTACATACGCATTTATTTGGACTATAGGTGTGTACCTACATATGTCCATTGCTTTGTATAAACATGTGTAAAAAATATGTTTATAAAGTTATAGATATTCGCCAGTTCTGCTTAACAAATGTACATATTACTTGTGGCTATATTATTCGATGTTTAACATGTGTATAGGTGACTGCATAAAAAAGTAAATCTTTATCATAATTCTTTATCTACAATTGCTTCACTATTGAATTACAACAATAATATATAGATATGGGGGTGTGGCTTAGCCGGCTGCACAATGGCCGCACTCTGAGTGGGATCTGCCGGCCAAGCCTTGTTATCCGCCATTATCCTGCGGACTGAGGTGGTGCTGACCCTCCGCCCTTGACGATCCCAACTCCCTGATTCGCAGGGCTCCGGTCGACCCCTTTGCGGGCACCTACACCTTCAGCTACATCGAGTTTCACCAGACGCCACTGGCCTTGTGTGTGGCTTCCAAGTCTGTTGGGAGGCACGTGGCCGGAGGCTGCATTGCTCTGCTGCGGGGCTGGTGGACTGTCTATGCTATGTCGATGAGGCTCGAGTGCTTCATTGCTGATTTCTGCTACCCAGCGGCCACGTTGACCCGGTAAGGCGGTGCGGTGTAAGTGGCGGTCTGCAGAGGGGTTAGGGGTGCGTGTGCCGCACCGCGGGGCCTGAGGCCGCACTCCCAGCAGGAGAGTGTCAGCACTTGCCATACCTGCCTCATTGCCCCTTCCTGCACGTTTGGGGCCCTGCGAGATGGGTCCCCTGCACTTCCCTGCTGCTTGCCGCCCCCCCCGGCTGTGGGTCCCCACTGCGACCTTGCTGTCTCACCCATTGGCCCTGGGTTACATACCTGCCTCCTGCTTCCCGAGTGGGCCCAGCTTGAACTGGCCTTTTTCTTTCCCCAGCGGGTCGCACTGGCTCGCCCCGACTTCTGGGCCCTCTCCAGCCGGTCCTGCCACCTGCGACTTGTTCTCCTGCTGCCACCACCCCATAGGGGGATCCATGACTGTTGCTCCTTTCATCTCCTGTGGGCTGCTTATCTTGGGGGCGCCCGCTCGAAGTGCCGCATCATCTAACCTCCTGGAGTGCTCCGGCTGCCCTGGTGCCCGGCCCGGTGAGGCCCCCACATACAGGCCTTGCTGTTGTTGGCCTGTGATACCAGGATGCCCCTTTACACCCTTCTGCTTCCTGCCTGCGGCCTTGTTCCAGCTACGCCTGCTCACCGCTTTTGCCCGCAGCTGCCACGCCTCCTGGCCATCCCCGCCTCATCATAAATAGCCTTTCTGCTTCTGTATCCTAGTGGGGTCAGTGGCGGGCTCAGCAGGCTGCGGCGGCCCGATCATGGGAAAGGCAGACCCCAAACAGCCCAAGCTGGCCTTTGACCAGCGCAGACAGACCCGGCAGGATGGGGCTGCTTTGGACACAGGTGATCCTGCTGCCCAGTCTGGCACTGGTCCATCACGGGAGGATGATCTTAAGGCCATCATGTTGGCTGTGAAGGCCACTGTCTCCGGTATCGCTCCATGGGACCGCGGCCAGCCCCTGGCCTGACTGCTCGTCCAATCATCACCAGACTGCTAAATTATCGGGATGCGGTCCTCCGAGCTGCCAGGGATAATGGATGAAATCCGTCATCAGGGGAACTCACTTGCCTTCTATCCCGACTACACGTTGGCGGTACAGGCAGCCTAACGTGAGTTCCTCCTGGCCAAGCGGCATCTCCAGAAGCACTAAGTCTCCCACTCCTTGGCCTATCTAGCCAAACTGCGAGTTAAAAATGGTTCTCACATGCATGTATTAACCGAACGCAAAAAAATTGGACAGGCACCCGCGCTTATCTTCATCTAGCTCCCATCAGGCTGACGGCGGTGGCATGAGCGACAATGACTGATATGGTCTCAACTGTTGATGTTCTTGCTCTGTAATTTGCCTGATCTGATGCTTTCTTTATTGCGGCTCGATTGTTTTGTGCTCATGTAGCCGCACTTGTTCTTCTTCTTATTTTTTGCCTGCCTATTTATGGGCTATTGATTCCAGGTTGCGGCTACGGGTCTCTTGTGGCCCCTCCTGTCATTGCTCTGTCTTGCTCCTGCTCTGCGCAGCTGCTGTGGGTCCCCGGCTATCGATTGCCCGCTACCTTTTTTGTTCAGTTGTGATATTTCCCTGGTGCTAGGGAGTTGTTATTTCTCCGTTTTGTATTGATTACTGTTGTCCGCTCTTATCCAAGGTTTGGCCACCCTGTCCTTGTGGCGGGGATATATGCCTGGCAGAATCATGTCCCCTTGGGATGATTCCCTATTGTGACTGCATTTTTTTCCCTTCCAAGTTGGGGATTCAATGAGGAGTTGGGATTGGGGGCTCAACCTAATTGGGGGGTTTGGAGTGGGTGGTAGGATGGGGGGACTTTGGCGGTTTTTGGATGGTGCCTCTCACCGGAGGCCTGTTAATTTTATTTCTTGATTTTGTTCTTTAGCATGTACCATACTATGTATCAAATTGCATTCTGCATGACTTGGCACTTATTGCTTCTTTTTCCTTGATCCTTTTGGCACCGACCATCTTGCGCTCACACTTCCCCTTCAATGTCTGACATTACGTTCTTCATTTGGAACGTTATGGGTCTAAATGATCACTGCAAGGCATGTCTCATGCACGCTCACCTCATACGCCACCGGGTGGATATTTGTTTCCTCCAGGAAACTCACCTACTTCCAGCCACCGCCTCCAGATTGCATTTGGGATACTGGGGTGAGACCCACTCGGTCCTCTACTCTAACTATTCTAGTGGTGTTTCCATCCTCCTTCGCAGGGGGCTCCCCTGGCACACTACCTAATCCTTTATTGACCCTGCAGGTCGATATGTCATTTTACAGGGGTCCCTCCTCACTCAACCTTTAATATTAGCTGCGATCTATGGCCCGAACATCGATGACCCCGAATTTCTTATCAATGTCTGGCAACTCATTTCCTTCCTGGGACCTTGCACTCTTCTCTGGGGGGGGGGGGGAGGGGGGCGATTTTAACATTGCACCTTCCTCCATGCTTGACCACTCCGGTCCGCGCACACAGCACCTTCAGGCCACCTCCCTCCTTTACTCTATCATTTCTGATCACTCTTTGCTTGATGTGTGGAGACATGCCAATGCTGATTGGCGTGAGGGCACGTGCATGTCTAGCTCGCGGGGGTGCTGGTCCTGCTTGGACCTCTGGCTTGCCACTCGTGACGTCTCCTCCTGGGTCACATCCACAGATCACATGGCCTGCAACCTCTCCGATCACGCTCTCGTGCAGTTGTGATTGCGGCTCCCATCGTCCATGTGCCATATGTTTGCCTGGAGACTGCCCCCGAATGCTCTCCGTGATGTCGTCTTCCAAGAAGAGATCCGCACTGCCATAGTCAAATAATTCGAGCTCAATGTTGGCTCAGTGGAGTCTCCTTCCACCCTCTGGGAGGGCTTTAAGGTTGTCATCCGGGGTGAGTGTATTTCTAAACAATCCGGGGTTCTGAGTTCCCTTCGTGGCACGCTCAAGCGTTTTGAAACTGAAATCAAAACTATGGACCATCAACAATCCCTTTATCCACAACCTGAAACCCTTGCACAGATTCAAGAGAAAATCTCCGAATTTCACGAGGGGGCCAATAGAGAATTAGCAATTTTCGGTAAAGTGGAGAGGGCTCGCCGTTATGGCAAGGGCGATCGGCCCGGTAAGACCTTGGCTGACCTGCTCAGGCACGCACACACATCTTCTTACATAACTGCTTTAAAGGATGGTTCTTCCAATAGAACTACTTCCCCCTCAGAGATCATTGCCCGCTTCTCTGCCTTTTATTCCCAACTTTACTCTGCTGGAGTGGCACCCTCTCGTGAGACCCTCAATCACTACTTTAATACCCTTGAAATTCTATGGTTAGGTAATGAGCATCGGGAGTATTTGGACGAGCCGTTCACTCAAGAGGAGATTTCCGCAGTTATATCCGGTCTCCCCGGGGACAATGCCCCAGGTTCCGATGGCCTCACCCCACGCTTCTATAAAAAGTTTGCGCCTCTCCTGATTCCGCATCTCGCCGCCATGAACAACGACACACTTGAACGAGGGTGCTTCCCCCCTTCTTTTCGGGAAGCCATGCTCACTCTTCTACTTAAGCCCGGCAAGTCCCCCGAGATGTGCGATTCGTACCGCCCCTGTCCCTCATCAATATTGATAATAACATGTATGCCAAACTGTTGGCCACTCGTCTTCTTCCCCTAATGTCCTTGATCGCACGCCCTGACCAATCCGGTTTTATTCCTGGACGCGCCACTTCCCACAATCTTCGGACCATTTTTGCCGTTCTTCACCAGATCAAACCTTCGCTCCCCGCTGTCGCAGCACTTCTTGATGGTATATATCCTTGACAACTAATCCCTTACAATGAATCCTTTTACCGCGCATACCTTTATAACGCCTCGGTCACTATTACGAATACTTTTACCCCGCATAGACTTTCACCCCGCAAACAATGACAACGAATATCCTATTACAACGCATATATAGATAAGAAGTAGAGAAGTAAAAACGGCGCTGATTTACAATGCTTTTCCGGGTTAGTGAAAGATAGCCAATGAACAGCTGTCTATGCTGCGCAGCATCTTGGGAAGGCAACACTACTCAGACCTTACATGCATTATGCACCATATTAGCAAGCAGCGCATGCGTTCGATGTAGTGTATACACTTCAGCGCGTATCCATTTGTGAAGTGTTCCATTTGTGAAGTGTTTTAAACACACGCACACGCCCTGCAAGTAGTTGCCGGAACTGTATGTGCAGCAGAGAAGGTGTGAGTGACGGAAGCAGGATCGTGCATAAGATAAAGAGAGATTTGAGTGAGTGACGTCATGGAAGCCTTATGTTGGAGTCCCTGATGATATCACATGGCACTGATTAAAAATGGTTTTCAGGGTTTGTGAAAGATAGACAATGAAAAGCTGTCTATGCTGCGCAGAATCTTGGGAAGGCAACACTACTCAGACCTTGCATGCATTGTGCATCATATTAGCAAGCGGCACATGCGTTCGATGTAGTGTATACACTTCAGCTATCCCGTCCCAGTATTTGACTAAAATTATTGTACTAATTTAGATGACATTGACATTTAAAAAAAATACTCGAGTATTATTTAAAATAGTTCCCCACCCAAAACCCCTGTTTTGCCTGTCATCCCATGCCAGTAGTTAAGTTACATTAGCCTTAAATTTTCGTGGCAATAGCAAGCGCTGTGAAAACCTGCATTGAAAATGTACTTTTAACTGTTTAAATGCATTTTTTGTTATGTTGGTTTTGTTATAATATCTTGCGGAGTTATGGCATTTGTGGTGTCAAAATTGTGGGGTGATGGTATGCGGAGTGTTGGGCTGCGGGGTAACGTCGTACATTCCTTCTCGATGCCACTAAGGCCTTTGACGCCCTAGAATGGCCTTTCCTCTTCTATCTCCTCCCTCGTCTGGGCTTTAGTCTGGTTTTTGTGTATATACCCTCCCCACTGCCCGTATCAGAATCAACGGGCATGTGACAGAGTCATTTTCCATTTCGAGGGGCACCAGGCAGGGGTGCCCCCTTTCCCCTATGCTTTTTGCCATCGCTATGGAACCTCTCGCCGCCCGGCTTCGACAACACCACACTCAGCGTGGCATAGGCTTTGCGGCCCGTGCTCTGGTTGTATCCATGTATGCGGACAATGTCACACTCTATATCCGCAACCCTCAGGACAATCTCGGACCTATGATGAGGGAGGTCATGCGGTTCGGCCGCTTATCCGGCTTACAAGTCAACTGGAGCAAATCCATCCTCTTTCCCCTGACCGATGCCACCAAACCTTTCACCCCCGATTATCCATTCATCTGGGTGTCTGGCCCCACCAGATACCTTGGTATCTGGCTCATTCGTGATGTGGACAAGCTTTGGCGATCAAATTTCGTCCGTGCTGTTGATTGGTTGGAGTCCAAGTTACCTGTGTGGCAAAAACATCCCTTGTCGCTTGCGGGACGCATTGCTATTGCAAAAATGATAGTCCTTCGGAAATTTTTATACCTCTTTTTAAATGCGCGCTTACCTCACACTTCTTTCGCAAATTGAAATCACACATCATTGTTGTGATCTGGGCTGGCCGTCAATCCCGAATTGCTTACAACATTCTCACGCATCCCCCGTCTCTCGGGGGTATGGGCGCTCGAGATTTTCGATTGTACGCGCTGTGTGCCCAAGCCAGTTTTCTCCACTTCTGGCTGCACCCTACCCCCTTTTAACCCCACGTTACTGTTGAGGCTGACCTTGCAGCCCATTGGCCTCTCCAGACTGCGCTCTTTGTCGCACCCAGGCCCCCGCGTGGCGAGGTCGACACTGTCAAGTACCTGTGTTGGGCCTGGAAACATGCTGGCATCTTTACACTTCACGCTCCCTCTGCGACATTGGCTAACATTCCGGTATTTCCTCCCTTACAGACGTCCGGCACGGCTAAACGCACTGCGCTTTTAGGCCTTACCACCTTTGCTGACGTCTAACCTAACGACACCTTCTTTGGCCTCCCCAGGGATGCGGGGCCACTGGATCGACTTCTCTACTACCAGATTCATGCAACATGTAAGGACATCAACCCCACATTTCCTCTGGCCCCCCCGGCGCTGGCTTCCCTCCCTTAGTTCATACCTCTAGCTCCCCTCGTAAATTGGTCACCCGGCTCTACGCTCTTTCGCTTGCCGCCTCCCCTGCAAGTACCGATAGGGCTTGCACCGCGTGGAGCGCGGACCTTGGTCGAGACCTCCCCTGCGACGTTTGGCTGAACTGTTGCAATCAGATTAAGCGTTTGTCTCCTAACTATCGCCTGTGGCTCATACATTTTAAATATATGCATAGGCTCTACCGCACTCCTGTTTCACTTCATAGAATTGGGATCCTCAACAGCGATAGATGTATACACTGCTCTGCCCCCGCTGCCGACTTCTCGCATCTGGCCTGGCTGTGTCCTAAGGTCTCTGCCTACTGGCTGGCTGTGTGCGAGACTATCAGCAACATCACACTAGAGTGTGTCACCCCTGATCCTTTAGTATGTCTCCTCGGCTATGTCAAACAAGTTTCCAACATTAACTGCAAACTCACCGGCATTCTTCTGGTCCTTGCCAAATGCAGAATGTCGTTCCACTGGGACGCAAACGGGCCCCCACTGTAGCCGGCTGGCTGGACGATGCTGCCCATTGTCATACGCTACTGGGTGAATTTTGTGACTTAATGCCTGCTGCTAGCCATCCCCCGTACATCTGGGCCCCTCTTGTTTCTTATTTTCATCGTACACAGGCTGCTGACAGCACCTCAACCGACTCCCCCATTGGCGATACATCGGCCGCTATGGGTCATACCGTTGTTGAATCCTCCCCACCTACCTCTCTCTTAGCCCCCTGAACACTGCACTTAAATTTCCACCTGGCTCTATGTACTGGGAATGTGCCACTCTTTGGTGTATGTTTTATTTTATTAGGTTATATTGTGAAGAAATGCTGTAACCTTAAATTAAATGTGCCTTTCATTTCTTATGTATGGTGTCGTGCTGCCTTTTGTTTTCTGTATTGTTTATTTTTTAGAAAATCAATAAACAAAGTTTAAAAAAATTTAGATAGATATGTATAAAAACAAATAAATTAACTTAAAGTACAACATAATCTACAAATATTACCTTCCTTATACATACATACCTTCCATGTACATATGCATCTTTATATGTATTGTTTTATGTTTAATTCAGCATCTCTAATGCACTGCCCTATATCTCACCCTATACCTCTCTCAATATATCCTCTTCTTCTACTCTCTGACTTATCTCAAACCTCATTCTATTACTATCTCCAATGCATTACCCTATCTCTCACCCTATACCTCTCTCAATATATCCTCTACCTCTACTGTCTAACCCATCATAAACCCCATTCCACTAACAGCCCTTTCTAGGCTCTTCCTTCATCTACACCTCCTTGCATCATCTCATACCTCTTTTACTATTCAGATCTCCCAAACAAGCCTGTCTAAACTCTTCCTTCTGACTCTTTCCCCCTCCACCTCCCATTCACTTATCCTAAACATCTTCCTACTGCTTTCAGCTCCAAAAAAACAATTTCTAGACCCTTCCCTCTTCTATCCCTTCACTATCCTTTTCAATCCAACTAACAGACTAACATGTTCACCACTCAAATTAATTTCATAGTTCCCTATACTAATTTCCCACTAATCCTGTTTGGGTTCTGGAGTAGCATGCCACCCACTGAAAAGCGTTTCAACACCTCATCAGGGGTAGCAAGTGATATTTAAATGCAAACCCTTCCCTCTTCTATCCCTACACTGTCCTTTTTCAATCCAAATAACACACTCACATCCCAGCTCAAACTAATTTAATATCTCCCTATACTAATTCACCACTAATCCTTTTTGGTTTCCGGAGTAGTGTGCTACTCACCGCAAAAAGCACTTTGAGGCCTCGGCAGGGGTAGTAAGCATTATATAAGTGCAATTACAATTACAATATTATTATACATCACAATATATTTGATAAATACACATTTTTTGCCATGAATGGTCCTTGAGATTCATTATATTCTTTATATGATCTGTGGTAGGGACCTTAAATTTCATGTATGTAACATTTTCTGTTCTCAGTGGTTTATTTTTTCTTATTCCCTTCAATTCGAATGAAAGAAGAGAGCGATCACCCCAGTCTGCTTCTGTGACAGCTACTTCATCCAAATATGTTCCTGTTGTTAAAACCCTGTCTTGATTCAGGCATTTGATATGGGTCAGTTTATGTTACTGTGTCACAAATGTGACATATATTCGGACAGTCTAATTGCATTTATGAGTGTCTTACATGTAATTTTAAATGGTTTTAGGTGGGCAGGATATCTGCCACATGCGTGATAAAATAGCTGTCCAGCAAAACTGAAATCTTTGGCAAAGTCTAATATATTCTCAACGGTGCTTGTAATAACAAAACATTAATGTTCTGATTTACAGTTCGTCAGACATGTAACCCTGTCACAATTTTGCCAGATGTCCCATCAATCTTTATATTATATGACACTTGTAAAACTGTGAATAAAATATCCATTACACTTGTGATGGAGTAAGCCTTCCACCAAACTCTACATCAGGCCCTAGAGGAGGGCCTTAGAATTGTGACTTTATGTTCCAACTTGAGAACTTGAAAGAATGGTTAAGAACAACATACACATTGTGTAAGAGGAATACACTTTCCCCCTTGTTGCCACTTCATGACCATAGGTCAGTGAAGGCCACTGCCAGAATGTGGCAAATCATGGGGGCCAGCAACCACTGCATCCCCTTTTATGCTGGGAGGGCCTTTCCAGTTTTGAAACACCAATTAGATGGGTACACTTCTGGACAACCTCCCACTTTTTGCAGCAGAGACACTTGAGGAGTGTATAAACCCGGTGCTGGTACACTTGCCTGGCAGTGCCCGTCAGACTTTCTTTTTGTTCTAGAGGCTCACTTATGGAGAGTCAGAGAACCACATAAAATCAGAAATGTGAACTATAACTTTCTTCTAGTACTGACGGGATACCAGTTTGTTTCTAAAAGATCTACATTGGGACACTTGTCCCGATCCTGAAATCGGTCTACTGCCACCCACTATGCGAGAAGCGTTGATCATTATCTTACTTAAGCCTGGTAAACCCCTGGATGTTTGTGATTTTTACAGACCCTTTTTCGCTTGTAAACTGTGATGTTAAAATTCTTGCAAAGATACTGGCAAAGCACCTTAGCCTCCTGATGACCCTCCTGGTGTGGCCCGACCCGACAGGCTTTATGCCTGGGTGAGCTACCTCACACAATTTATGCATACTGTTTGCTCTCCTCCATGATATCGACCCAGCGCTGTTTGCTGCTGCTGTGTTCTTCCCCTCCCCTTTCTAGTATGGATCTATCTACTGTATTCCTGATCAACTGCAAAAATACAAATAAACTGTACCTGCTTGGCCCCTTTCTTCATCGAGTTGGGCACACATAGCAGGAGTGTCCGCTGTCGCCACTGATTTTCACATTGGCGATGGATCCTCTTGCGACCATGTTGAGACAGAATCATTGGGAGTACACCATTAGATATCCCATCAGGCATATCCTGGTATCATTATATGCTGATGACATCATGCTATATCTCAGAGACCCCCGAAAAAGCCTGAACGGGGTACTTTGCAAATTTGTGTGTTTCGGCAGAATATTTGGTATCCAGATAAATTGGGAGAAATTCCACCTGTTCCCCCTCATTCCTGCCACTGCACGCTTGTAACCAAACTATCCTTTGCAGTGGTGTGACTCAGGTCTTAGGTATTTAGGGATATTACTTTCTAGAGACAGAGAGGAGTTGATGCGAGCAAACTATGGTCCGGCACTTCACACGATTACAGACACAATAACGAGATAGATTTCACTGCCCATCTCCTTGGCGGGACGGATATCCCGCATGAAAATGGTCATACTACTGAAGTTGCTTTATTTATTCCTCATCATGTCTTACTCACCGGGCGGCATATTTTCAAGGCACTGAAGACACAGTTAATAAGGTCAGCCTGGGTGGGTAAACTACCAAGACGCCAATGGAATATACTCATGCAACCTTTTTCTAGAAGAGAATTTGAGGCACCAGACATGGAGCTCTATTATTTATGTGCTTAGACGCATTATGCCATACACTGGCACAAGCCCGCTCCTTTTATGCCATACCTAGCTATAGAGCATGGTCACATGGCCCTCATTCCAACCTCGGCTTTCTTGGGTGCAAGGGGAGATGCTGCCATGACCGTGGACTCCACAGTTGCATGCACAACCGCAGAATGGGATAGAATGGTTAAATGACTTGGAAAACCTAGACTGTATTCACCGCTAATCCCTTTGCCCTATTACTTTGTATTTCCGGTAGTGCATGAGGAGGCCTGTAGGGTCGTGCTCCTGATGACGGGGCTTACACACAGGGAGACCTGTATGCTGATGGACTATTCATCAGCCATGAGGAGTTATTTACTGGTGAATCACTGACACTGGTAGATGTCTTTCACTATATAAGGCTCCGACATAATGTCAAGGCAACCAACCCTGACTTTCCCCTAGACCCTCCCACATTTAATACACTGCATATTATGCTCAACACCCACAGTCCGAGACACCAAGTCTCGTCTCTGTTCCAGAGCTTGAGGCTCGGGTGTTAGCGGTGAACTCCTAGGCTGGATGGGATCTGGAGCTTGGGACTCCACTTATTGATAAACAGTGGGTATACTGATGTCAGCAGATGGGGCAGATCTCCTTCAGTAGCAGGTCCCGTACCATTCACTTTAAGGTCTTACAGCGTGTGTAGTACATTCCAGCCAGATTATCCTGGTAGCACCTACCCGCAGATGATAGATGAACCAGATTTGGCTCAGCAGGGGTGGACTTCCTCCATTTGGCTTGGTCTTGTGGGCTGATTCGGGCATATTTGAATGAAATTGAAGGGGCACTCGCCTTTATACTTGGTCATCCTGTACAACTCACACCACTACTCGCGCTACTGGAACACACAGAGGACATTGAGGCGGGGTTCAGGAAATATGAGGCACCTAGACTCCTCTAGGCCAAGTGCAGAATTGCATGTAAGTGGGGTAGAGGCCTGCATTGAAATTTGAGGAGTGGCTGCAAGACATCACCTATTGTAAGAAACAGCTGGCCAGGTGGTGGTCCCCGTGGATCAGTGGGGTCTGTGCGCCCCCCAAAAATGTTTCTGCAGCCCTAAGGAGGTGGAGGTCCCAGTGTGATAGAGCCTCAGAAGAGTTGCTTGTGTACCCCCTCCTTTTCTCTAAATAAAGCCGATCTCAGGCGTTCAATGAGCCTCATGAGGGAGGGCCCCATTAGCTCCCCTCAGTTTTAACAAAAATGACCGAAGGATCTTGCCCACTCGGCGGCTCTTTCATCAAAGAGGTTATTTATTTTAATTTCTGTTGCATTTCCACAGCAAAACTGTTTTTAAAAAAATGCTTTTTTTTGCCCTGACAGGGTCCGTCAGGGACACTTAAATCCGAGCTAAGGGGTCAGGGTATTCCTACCATGCCCCCTTTTCTTTTCCTAAATGTTTTTAGTGGACTCAGGTAAAGCATGGAGACTGATGGCTCGGAGGACCTGCGTCCCTATATATAAACAAATTTGGATTTCTTTTTATAAGTCAAAAGCCCAACAGAAATTAGACGGGTACTCAGGGGTGCTTGAAAGTGTTATTTATTCTGATGACACCTTAGTCAACCACACAGACGTGTTACAGCAAATAGCCTTGGTCACTGTGTTTGTTCATGATGAATCTCTTCACCCAAAGTACATGATCTAAATCTGAAATCATTGACATAGAAAGAAGTCAATCATTGACATAGATAAAGGCCAAACTACGGCCGTGGAGGTAGAATAAACTGCAGCCATCTTAGGACAATCATAACTACCAAATGATAAATTGATAAGCAATGCAGATTTCTTACTCTTCTGTATTTGCATTGTCACCACAAATGCACTTATAATTCTACAATCATTTTAGAATTGATAAATGTTAAAATAAAATAAAAGTTGTTAAGTGAAAAATGCCTAACTCAAACATTCGCCAAGATATTTTCTCAATGCACGCATTAATTAATTAATTAAATTCTTTTTACTTAATATCATACATGATTGTGAATTAATTAATGGTCATGTAGTGTAATTCCTATTGATTTCTGTTACTCATTTAAAGGTCATAGTGATCTGCATCGATATAGCTAATTCTCATTGTATTGAAGTAACATTTCTCCCTAGGGTTATAACAATCATGCTAATGGGCTAATTAGAGTGGTTCATAAGAATTTCTATTGAGCCCTTATAAATATTATGTTTTTTCTGTTTTTCTTACTCATATTAGGTCCTACAGCATTCTTATATCCAGCTGCCCTTTTCTGTTCTTGAAACTGCCTGTTTTAGACACCCACATGGACTGAACGTTATTCATCACTATTTAATCCATACAGTATATTTGTTTGTAAATTTATGATGTACCTGGACTCCAGTCTTTGAAGCATCAAAACTCTATTCCCTCTCATCTCCCCAGGAGACACCCGGTCAAAACAGGAGAATTTAAACAAACCCCTCTTGCTTATATGAAATGTGTGGAAATATCTGACTTCTGGGTGAGTCACATCATCATTAGAAATAGCTGCATATGTTCCGGTATACACTTATTTACAGGATGAGTTGTGCTGCCAATGTATTTCTTATTGCAGGCACAGAGTAAACAACAGAGAGCATAGCCAGAAATATAGTTAAGTGGGTGATTGATCTTTATTGATTTAGTCTTCCCTGGAATTTTGTATTCTTTTACCTTGCTACTGTACTTACAGGCTTTACACTTCATACAGAAATAATATTCTGTTAGTTGATTATTTGGCTGCCTCTCTTTGTGAGAAGAGGAGTGACTATGTACCAGATAGTTTTTTTGGGAGGACTTCTATATGTGATCTGTGGATAGATAGGTATATTTTATCCCATAACGCTATCTGTTTAAAGTATGTTTTTCTAAAGATAGTACATATCTGAGAAGTATTCATGTTCTGTGATCCTCTGTCCTAACCTGTGTCACATTTTCTGCTTTTTCCCCATCTAGCAGCATTTTTTGTGTAGGTGTTACTTCGATCATTTCTGGCTGTATTGAGGACAGACATGAGATACCCCATAACCTTGAACCTACTTATCAAATTAGCCTCTGCTGTTAGGACATCTCCCTCAGTAAAACAGTTACGTGTAATACAAAAGAGAATGCATATTCACGAAAAAAACAAAGATTAATGGAACATAATTGTTTGGTGAAAATTTCAGTTTAAACCTACCATTTTAGAATTAGATAAATCTGAATTCCATCAGTTATAATGATCTAAAGTCACTGCAACGTGTGCAGTAAAGTAACTATAACTCATGCTCCTTATATGTACTGTGTTTTCATCAATGATTTCATTTTAAATGTTACAGTGATATTATCAGTGTTGTCATAGAAGAAGTCATGAGTGATGTATTATGCGAGGTAATTAACAGTACATGGTGAGGGCTCGAGTTATAGGTACTTTACTGAACAAGTTATAGTTTAGTTATGTTTTAACTGACATTTTTACCTAACTATAACATGCCTTTAAATGTTGGTTTTTTTCAGTACATTTTTAAGGTATTTTAATGTAAAGTAAGACGTATTTGCAATTCCTAACTATAAAGTCACTTCATTGTTTTCAGTGAATTTATAGGTTTTTTTAAACATAAGGTAATATTTTATTATGATGCGCAAAGAGCTACCCTGTAATGCGCTTGGTCTTTGCTCATATGTTTGTGTGGAATTGGCCACAAGGCCTGCATCCAACCCCGCAGGCAGTAATCCCAGTAGTGCACGGTCAAAGGCTCTGCCAATGGGGTTTAGAACTCCTGATGTTCAAAGCCTTAGCCCATGTGCATTGTGGGTTTGGCTACAGGGCCTGGTCTGCGGCTAGTCCCTGTGGTGAACCCTCACGGGCGGTCAACCCTCGCACAGCCTTGGGTAATGCGTGCCATTGATTTTGCCACAGGGCCTCAGGACCCCACTCCCCTATACAAATACAAATATGGGAGCAGAAAGAGACAAAATAAAGTCAAGAGCGAGGAGAAAGAGACAAAATAGAGAGCAGAAATGAGCAGAAAGGGGCAAAATAAAGACCTGCAGTGAGCAGAAAGAGGCAAAATAAAGGGCAGCAGTGAGCAGAAAGAGGCAAAATAGAGATCAGAAACGAGCAGAAAGAGGCAAAATAAAGGTCAGCAACAAGCAGAAAGAGGAAAGATAAAGGTGGAAAGTGAACAGAAAGAGGCAGAATAAAGGTCAGATATGAGCAGGAAGAGGTAGAATAAAGTTCAGAAATGAGCAGGAAGAGGCAGAATAAAGGTCATAAGTGAGAATAAAAAAGGAAAAAAAGAGCAGAAAATGAGTAGAATCCACTCAGGCACTCATGCACTCACTCACAGAACAACCCAGACACTCTTACAGCCACTCACAGGCCCATTCACTCATGCACCCACTCACAGATAACTCCCATTCACAGTCAGTCACTCATGCACCCACTTACAGAATAGCTCATACTCTCTCACAGCCACTTACAAACCTACTCATTGAG
The DNA here is from genome assembly GCF_964204655.1 of Triturus cristatus. NCBI lineage: Eukaryota > Metazoa > Chordata > Amphibia > Caudata > Salamandridae > Triturus > Triturus cristatus. Next base: position 432,997,949 of record NC_140581.1, on the reverse strand, counting down.
ACGCTCATGTAGACTAGCAAACCCACTGTCAAAGGTTAGTGGCAACAGCTAGGAAATACATTTTTTTAAACATTACAAATTTACTTGCAGGGACATTATAGTTAGGAAATAGAATTTGAATAACAGTAGAAACTCAGTGAAAAACAAAAGGTTATAGGGGGTTATAGTTAGACTTAGATTTTACTCATACAAAACCAGTGAAATTCAGCATTTATTGTTATCTGAGCTAACTGTAATGAACACTGTTGCAATGCACTGCTTATGACATCACATATTGCATCACTCATGACAATCAGTAAAATCACTGATGATATCACTGATGACATCTCAAATTACATCACTGATGACATCATCCACAGAACCACTCACACACTCACTCACACCCCATATAACCTCTAATACGCCCACTCACACAACCACTTACATATCCATTCACAAACTCATATACGTACTTACACAACCATTCACATATCCATAGAGCCACTCAAACACCCACTCACACACTCATAGAGCCTTATCATACAACCGGTCACTCACCCATACAGTCACTCACACACCCACTCACCTATACAGCCTCCCAACAAAGCCACTTATCCATACAACCACTCACACAATGAATCACACAACCACAAAATTACCCATTCATACATCTATAGAACCACTCACACAGCCACTTAATCACCCATACAGACAATCCTACAGATACTCACTCTTTCATACAGCCACTCACACACCAACCCACTTAACCAACACTCACTCAGCCACTCCCTCACCCATATAGCCACAAACACCCCATTCACTCACTCATACAGCAATTCAGACACCCACTCACTCACCTATACAGTCACTGGCACACCCACTCACCACCCATACAGCCATCACACAACCACTCACTTACCCATCCATACAGCCACTGACACAACCACTCACTCACAAATAGAGCCAATCACACAGCCACTAAGTCACCCACACATCACCTCAGATACCCACTTATACACCCATACAGCCACTCATTCACTCCCTAACACACCTGCACAGTCACTCAGACACCAACCCACTTAACACTCACTCAGCCACTCACTTACCCTTACAGCCACTTACACACCAATTCACTCACTCATACAGCAATTCAGACACCCACTCAATCACCTATACAGTCACTGGCACACCCATTCACCCACCCATACAGCCATCAAACAGCCACTCAGTTACCCAACCATATAGCCACTGACACACCCACCCACTCACACAACCACTAGGTCACCCACACATCTACTCAGACACACACTTATTCACCCATACAGCCGCTCACACACCTGTACAGTCACTCAGACACCCACTCACACACAGATGCCACAGTCACACAGAGACTCACATAAACGATGTCAAAAAAGGAATCACTCATTAGTAGTACACAAAGTATAGTAATTTCACTTTTGTGGTACCTTAGTATATACGTTTAACACACACACAAGCTTTTAGAAAATACAATCATAGGATGATGTCATCAGTGATGTAATTTGAGATGTCATCAGTGATGTCATTGGCCATGTCATGAGTGATGTAATATATGAGGCTATAAGCAGTGCATTGTGGGAATGTTAGATATAGTTATCTCAGGTAACTATATATACTGAATTTCACTGGTTTTGTATGAGTGAAATTTAAGCCAAACTATAACGTCCTTGTAATCGTTGTCTTTTTCGGTGAATTATAGATGGATAGATATATAGATTGAAAAAATATATAGATAGATAGATAGATAGATAGATAGATAGATAGATAGATAGATAGATAGATAGATAGATAGATAGATAGATAGATAGATATCAAATGCAGTTTATCATTATCTTGTGTGTACATCACAAATTGACACATTATAGGTTTTAAAATAAATATCGTATGGCGAATAGGAATATTAATATATTAAAATAATACTTGTAGATTTAAAATCCTTACTCAGTCTTTGTAAACATACCCAGCAAATGAATGTAAGTGCATTACATGTATGGCGCTTAACCTGACTTTTTACTGATCATAAAGCTGGCTATAGTTGGCTAGGGCCCCCTTTGAATCGATATCTAATACTCCAGGAGTTAACTTATAGGGTATGTCACCTGTTCCTTGAGTCATGGTGGGTTCCAGCAGACAGAAATGAGCAGCAGTAGGTAAGTAGGTCTGCTACATTTGAAGCAAGTGACAAAATGACTCTAAAATATGCATTCCAATATGACAGCTATTACGTCAATAGACGCTTACATGACTGATGGCGGGTTTTTTCAGTTACAGATCACTATTGTCAATGCAGGGCAGCGAGTGCCAGAAAATGTAGGTATCGTCCTCACTTAGAAGTCCATGACGAATATGCCACATATTCTCCATGTTTGTACCACCACCATTAACCAACATTGCTAGAATGAGGTATATCTGACAATATGACAATATGACAACCTGTAGAGCAGTACTGATGCAAGCCTCCATCATCAGTGACATTGTTTCCATCAATAACTAGAAGGTATACAATACAAACTATAGATTTACACAGTCTGTGGTGAAACATATGTAAACATTAACAGCCTTTTCATCGAATAATCTTTAAAAAATCTTTAAAAAATTTGACATCATCCATCCATTAATATAACGTTATGCAAATCATTGCGAAATATTTTAAAAATTAAATATGTTTCATTTTTAGCTACAATTTGGTTATTTTTAATTTCTGATAGTTTGGTGACTTTAAAAAATATATACAGTATGTATTTATGTAAATATACATTTATTTATTTATATATTTTGGAAGCAATAAAAAAATAAAAACAAATGATTTTTTTTATATGAAATGTGAAAATCTAACATATGTATGTCAGTATACCAGGGAGAACATATAATTTTTTTTAAAAACATGTACAATACCCGTTCGCGAACATACAACGACACATTGCTCTTGCATTTTGTCGATATGTGTATCCAGAGGCCATGGAATATGGTGTACGATACATCAGTGGAAAGAAAGAGTGTACAAACCACATCCCAATCTGGAAACCATGCAGGAAAGGCACATCATTAAGAAGTACAGTCGGAACCATGACACCATTGTCTACTTAACACCACTATTTCAATGTGAACAATTGGTGGACTTAAATTCAGATTGCAATCCCACCTATTGTGAAGATTACAGAAGTGATACATTTCTTTGTGACGGGCTCCTTCCAGTTCACAGTAAGTGACTCCAGAGGGATGCCAAACCAGCCTTTCAGTAGTTCCCAGCCAGGTCCTGGCTGCTATGTTTAGATGTATGAATAGCTACATCAAGTTTCCTACAGAGGATACTACACTCAGCAATATCAAGGCTTGGGATACATACCACATGCTGTTGGTGCCATAGTTGAGATTCACGTTCCTTTAGTAACATCTCATGACTGTGAGAAAGTGTAATGCAATAGAAAGCAATTCCACTCTATCAGTGTGCGGCACTGTGCATGGCAGATCTCTACATCACCACTGTGTGTGCAAGATTTCCAGGCTCCACCCATGCCATGCTAGTGCTAAATAACAGTTCCATACCACAACAGATGACAGACCTTGCACCAAGGACATCCTGGCGTGATTGTATTAAAGTTTGTGTTGTAGTGATCATTTATTGGAAATTTGTGGCCTCCCAGACATAATTTCACTTATGTTTGTTTTTGTGATTATAGTTTTTAGGGGATTCAGCTTATCCTAGCCATGCATAGCTTGTAACACCACTGATAAACCCAACAATAGCAGGGGAAGCCTTCTTCAGAGAGACTTGTGTGAACAAGGAGGCCTGAGGGCTGCCATTGCTGCTGTACACGGGCACGAGGAGCGCGGCCCCACTGTTCATGGGAGGCGAGAAAGAAGAGAGCCAGGAATACAGAAGCGGCTCAGCAGCACAAGGCCAGGCTGATCTATTTAAGTTAGTTTCAAGATTGTTTTGATTGTATGATTTTAGCCACGTGGAGGCGACTACGCATGTGCCAGGCGAGGATCCCTGCCGCCTTTTAGGCACAAGTGATGGTAATTGGGTCAGGTGGGAGGCAGAGCCCTGTCTTAAGAACTACAATCATGGTTACTTTGGGGCCCAGATTTATCTGGGCCAGGGCGCATCAGCAAAGTTCCGCTGAGAATCAAGCGCTGGGGTAGGATGGAAAGGCGCGGTAAGAGTGGGTGATTTTCTGTAGTTGGCTCCTCCAAGCCTTTATTTTTTCACCAATAATTGGGAGGGAGAATTCAACGGGAAAGCCAGTCTGTGGTTCCTGTTCATTCCTCCCTCATGTGGCAGTGTAGTTCTGTTTGTGTTGCAATGGAGAACCACTTCTTCGCGCCCGGTGAGTGCTCCAAACTTACCGGCGACAATCCTTTTGCTCTGGGGCAGCTTCAATCTCATCCATGAAACTGTCCACAGGACGGTGATCCGCACTAGTCCGTCATCCAGTTCATGCCGGCAGAACATGTTCTTTCCCCCAAATGACGGCAACACAGAGCGCAACGAGGTAACGCTTAAAGCGCTATCTTTGGGATCGCGCTCCGTGCTGCTGGAGTCCCTGCATTGGCTCAACATCCTGTAATTATAGGCAAATCACTTAATCTCTCTTACCTAAAAAATGTTTGCACTCTTGTGTAATGTAACTTGTGCACATGTAAATTGCTCCTATACCTTCAGCTCGAGTTTGCACTATATAAAACAAACACAATAAGAATGTGCCATATAAAATAAACAACACAAGGACAGGCCCTGCTGCAGTGAATTGTATGGCTGACTGGAGTTGACATGTTTGGGTTTGTGCAAATGCACAATCTATCATCACAAGGTGTTGAAATAAAGTGGTTATTTAAAGTTCAGCTTGCCTGGGACTTAAGCCCCTCCACTTTGGAAAGTCACCAGCCACCACTGCCTGAGGGGCAGACTTCAAGGCTCACAAAGACCCTGTTCCAGGGCCTGGAAACGATTGTCAGGGCCCTCCTTGACTCCCCCGGGAAAATCTCCAAGATTATTGTGTTATGTTGTATGCTTCACTGCTCTGCTGAAAAACATTCTCTTCATTCCTGATGGTGATTACCAGTGTGAGGCTCACAGTGGTGTTAGTGAGCTGCGTCAGCTACATACTAGTTATGAGGCTGAAGACAGTGTCCTCAAGCATGAACTCATTGAAACATGTTTGATGGTGAGTGTCATAAAAGTAAAAGCATTTTTGTATAAAACAAAATGGACTTAGCGTCTTTTAGAATGCATGCCACTATTCCACGAATTACTATTTTTATGATTATATCCAAACTTTCAAAGATGTTTTTATAAAGTGAAATATTAGGTAGTCGAAATCTGACATTTAATAATGAGCATGCTGTGGAGGATCGTATGTGTTGCAGCTCTTAATTTTTGATTCCCAGGAAAAAGTAATGTATTTTATAGAAAGATTACAAAGTTTGTCACAACCCTATTAAACCTAGGGTTGGTTGTAACTCGCGTAATCCTGTGTTGCATAAGCACACATAATTACCTAAAAATTCTGCAAGGTTATATAGAATTACGTGATAAGAGTAATTACGCAATTAGTGCTATTTCTTAGTGCCAAAATGCCCCATTGTGTCCAAAATGGAGGCAAGGATGTATTTTGCACTTAAAAATACTGCTAAATGCAACAGAACATGCTTGCTAAATATGCTTTTGGGGTCGAATTTTCCCTCAAGATACTACCAGCATTCAGCATTAATTTCTTAACACAAAATGCACCTTTGCATCCAATATGGATGTGAGGAGGAATTGTGCCTTGCTAAATGCGAGTGTATCCTGGCCTATATACAGAAGCAAAATTACAATTTGGTATGTAACCTGATTTGTAATACTTCTGACAGACTGGTGTTGAGTAAACATACCCCCAGCGACCCCTTAAAGGCCTGCCTATTGATTTTATCCCCAGAGTTGATGAAGGCAAAGAGAAACAGACAGCACCAAAGGACTAAGTTCAGAATGACTGAATTGAAAAGAGGAAGTGGGCAGGGAAAGCCCGTCAACCACTCGGTTTTTTTCACTGGGCATTTTGAAATGCCCAGTGAAGAATAAGTTAGTGGTTGAGAGAGTAACATTTTATTCCTGGCTTAAGACTTTTCTCCTTTTTTCTCTCAAGGAAGGAGGAAGTTACAAAGCACCTCTCAGAGAGTCTCAGAGACATCCTCGTCCACCAGAATGCTGCAAAGAAATGGAGAGGGAGCGGAGGTTTATACTGATGGGTAGGAGTGGGGGGACATCTATATGGTACACAGTCACTGTCTGCACGACCCAGAGTTCAGAAATAAAAGTCTGCTACTTGGGGAGAAACTCTATGGTGTGAACGCTCACCCTTTGGATGGAGAACAAAGAAGCTTACCTTTGGAAGAGGGACACTGTAATTGACCTCTTCAGCTGGAAAAGAACACAGGGAGTGTTCGGAGAGGAATCTAACCTTCACGGGGAATGGGAATTTACCCCTACCCTAAATACGCAACTACATGTGAAACTGATATCCTTACTTTTATTTTGTCCCTAGCGTAACAGTAATCTAGCACGCAAGCAGAAGCTTAGGCCTGTTTTTGACAATGCAAGGTCCAGGACTAGTCCTGTGACCTGAGGGTGTACACCAACCATGCCCTTTATAGGGACAGTGGACAACTGTAAAACATTTGGTAGTTGGGGTAGCACATCCTGTTTTGTGATTGATAATTTGGACAGACTTTATTATCCGTATCACTGAGAGCATGGTCTACTGACTCTTCTAAGAGGGGGTGTGATCCAAAACCCAGAAACTTGTGTTGACATGCCGTATGCAGACCATGTGCTTGTGTGAGTACAGTGAGTGTGTAACACCTGTGTGGTAGTAGGGTTTATGTGTGTGTGCTTGTGAGTACTTAAACTGGTGATATCCAACCTGGATGATATCATTCGGCATGGCACAAGATGGAGGATAAGGACAGCTTTCCCAGACAGTGAAAGTCTGTCACTTTTCTATGGTCATTAGTTCAGGAAAGGAATGGGAACATGAGCATGGCCCCTGTGAATGACAGAAACAACCCCAAACATAGAACTCTATGGATATTCAGAGGCAATGGATTCCTAAATGTATATAGAAAGATACTGCGAAAAGAAAAGAAAGTGGCGTATACAACATTCAAAGGTATATTGAAGAGTTATAGATGAAGATGTTTCTATTTATGGACAGCGTGAAGAAAAATGTTAAGGAGATGAAAAGTATGACAGATACCTGAATTGAGCAAATGTATTACAATTGTACACCTAAGCCTGGGACTCATAGATATATCTATTTTGTCCAAAAGCAACTACTGTATTATCAAAGAGAAAGGACTTATGATTGGTATGAATGTGGAGGTGCCATGGTCAAAGATTAGGAGTAATGTGGGCTTGTTTATAAAATTATTGAGGGCTCTTTGGTCCTCCTTTTTTATTCGAAGATGTTTATATTCTGTAGTCTTGCATTTGAGATTTTCACAAAATATTGCCTTGCCATCAAGTTGTTGATATTTAAGGTTCCAATGCAAAACTCTTTTGAGTGAATTATTCCTTACTTAGGTGTGCACAAGAACCAGCCGCTAGCAAAAATCCTCAGATCCTGATTCACAGAATGCTATGGTTGGTTTCCCTCAGTCGTTGTTTCAGAGTTATGGATGAGAATGGAGGAGTGCCTGAGGGGTGCTCATGCCTAATGCATGGAACACTCGAGAAGTAACTTTTTGAGTAGTCACAATTTCTTTTAATAGCCACTCCTACTCTGGAAACATACAGAAATTGTTGGAGTAAAGTCTTTTCCATGATTGGTTGATGCAGGGAACATCCTCAAAGAAATTGTGGGTCAATAGGATAAGGCTTTCTTACGCCAAAGAACTATTTTTTACTGATGGATAAATAAGAAAACATTGTTTGCTGTATCAATTTGCAATGTACTATAATTACTAATGCAGACTGCCTCCCTACAGAATATACCAATAGCTTGGTACAGTGAATGAGAAAAACTCAAGGACATCTAAGATATACTACTCGGGATTCTTGTAAATCCATACAAAGGTAGAAACATGAAATTCGTATGAATTCAGCCTTTGTTTTGCAGATTTCATTTTTTTTTAAATAAAATGTTTGTGAATCAGACTTTGGATGGTAACATACAAAATGAACACCTAAGCCTTTAAGCATTCTCATAACAGAACCACAATAGCGATACTCATTTTAAAGACCTCAAGGGATAAAGGTCAAGATGATGTATTTTAAATATATACGGTTCAAGTTACTTAGAGGTTTTAGCAAAGACCACATTAACCAACTGAGCTATCTATCATTTCAGCCTTTGACAGTATTACCAAGGACAGTAAGTTATCCGGGCGATAGTGCCCTGAAAATGCACTCTGGCGCTGTGGTCACTTGATAAAGTAACAGGTGCAATCTTCCAGCAGGTAAAGCTTGAATAATTCTCTTAGCTGAATATTAGCAGGATTTTTCAAAGCTGAAGTAGAGAGCAGTTTTCTCAATGATCAGTTCTTGCTCGAGATATGAGATGCTGTCATCAATGACCGTAAGAGAGGAAATGAAAAAATGACCGAGCGGTTCTCAGTGTGTCATCCTTTATTTAGTAGAGTGCTTCTTCAATAGGTCGGTTTGATAGCCATTAGAATGACCTAATTCTACATGGATGTCTTCATATTGATCTGTATGCATTATCTGCTGTTCAACATTCATTAATGCAATTGGGCACAGAAAGCTTTCAGGCAAAATAGATGTGGGAAGGACAAAACACACGTTCTGCTCCAAGTAGGAGGGGCATCCGTTGCAGTAGATCTGGCTATCCGAACCCCACTCACTGACATTTGAAAATGCATCATCTCCCCGCCTCCTTCCATATGTTTGTCAATTAGCAAAGCACCCCCTTTGATAACGATGTTTATTTCTTGCTTATGGAAACGTGTGGGGTTGTTCACAGACCTCGAATTGTTGTACCGGTGTTAGAGCTAATTGGATGGTTCACCTGTGTTAAAACGCTTGAAACAAATCTATGGATAAAAGCTCTATAAAAAGTGAATAAAAGAAAATATAAATAACTGAAAACGAATTTATGCACTGTCTTAATTTTAGGAGACAGGTGTTACCTTACTAATGACCCTCAGAAAAGGCCACACGAGCTGAAAATAAGTAAATGGCAGTATCCCTCTACGGACATCCGCTTTACTGATGAAAAACTAAGGAACATGATGAGTCCATGAAAAAAAAAACACACGCTGGCCCTAATGTAGAAGAATTGAGTGACACCAGGCCTCCTCAGAGCTCTCAAGTGTCTCTTTTCCATGAGATAGTCCTATCTAATCCAGGTTTAGATTTGCTTTCTGGGACTTGCAGTCACATTATAAACTCAAACTACAAGTCCCAGAGAGCTAATATGAGACCTTAATTGAACGAGAGCTACTCTCACCAGGACTTGTAGAACTTGAGAGCTCTATTCTCATAACATTTACACATTTTATTTTACATTCCTTTATAAAGAGTGAAGGTCACTACACTTGAAGTATCTAAGCACTGTGGGAAAAGCGAGCTTGGCAGTGCCTCACAACTCCATTCAGTACCTGGGTACACTGTGTAGAGACTGTAGGCCAAATGGCAACGTGTACACTGGGATAACATGCCCTGCAAAACATAATACATAAATGGTATGTAATGTATTGGATGTAGCTGGCTAATCATAGAGGTTCCTTAAGTTTTGTTGCACTCTTTTTAAGCGTGGAGTATATACCAGAGAACTAGCTCTACAACCACAGAAAATATTATTACACAACACAAGTAGCCTGAAATTAGAGTGCTGTACATAGTGTGTGTGTGTGTGTATCTATATATATACTTATACATATATATAGACACTCACACACACAGATATATATATATATATATATATATAAACCTTCAAGTTTGACAGGCTCACCTATCCCCTCCTTCAAAAATGGTAATAGATTGCATAATACACTCTTCACAGCTGCATATATGGTTTATGTCATTGCATTTTTTCATGCCGATTTCCCTATTTTTTTTTAAACGGTGACAACCAGGATGCTAAGAGTTACAGTTGTGCAGTGCGCTAAAATCACATTGAAGACTTCTCAAGAGCATTAAGAGAGCGTTTGCCTGTGGTAAGAGATTGCAACTTGCAACCTGTGAGGTATCTAACAGTATTTTTAATCATAATAATTTCGCTGCACATATGCATTTATTGTTACTGCCATGGCGCACTATAAATAGAGATAGATTCACAGAAAAAGTATAGTTAAGGAAAAGCTAAGGGTTGGATTGTTTAAGCATTGTATTTGGAGGGTGATATATGGTTTGCATCACTGGTGTGCAAGTTAAGGATTGCGGAGCTAACCTTCACTTGTGAATTTCACTGCTGTTTCATAGATAGATAGATAGATGGATAGATAGATAGATAGATAGATAGATAGATAGATAGATAGATAGATAGATAGATAGATAGATAGATAGATAGATAGATAGATAGAAAGAAAGGATGGCAGACCGACAGAAAGAAAGAGGACTTGGGGAAAAAGAGATAAAAAGAGGGATGCAGAAAGGGAGGCATATAGTGATAGAGAGCACAAGGGAAAGAGAGAGACTGAAAGCCCCCTATAGTGTCTGGCATTGAACTAAATTAGATAGCACTAAAACACAGGAAGAGAGTCGGAGATCAAAAAAGAGGCAGAAAGACCCAGAAGGACAGAGGGAGATAGAACATGAGATAGTACTAATAGCATGAATGTAGCGGTGAGACAGAAAGTAAGGCAGGTCATTCTCTTTTATTTATTAGAGCTTCATTTCATAGGAAAAGCAAATCATGATAAGAAGCAGGAAAAAAGTGGAATTCCAGTAGAAATGAAAAATGCTTCCTCATCATAATTTTTCTGTTTATCTCCAAAAATAGCTACCGAAGAATACTTCTCTTGTAACCAAACTGCATTTCTGTGAAATATGCAGTACTGGGGGTGGGGAAGCACAAGAAAGAATGCTTTGTTGAAATAAAGAAGACAATTGTGCTACTACGTTCTTCATCAGCCACAATCCACTTATTATAAACCAAAAAGCTGTGCCAGCTCTAAAGCTGAGTGTTCTGGATGCGGGTATCCAAAGATCTTTAAAGCTCTGTTCAGCAGCGGCCAAGGTTCTTTCTGCCTGGAGGGTAGGAATGGTGGCATGGTTCCAAAATACAGTGGAAGCAGCATCCAGTGGTCAAATAATATGATCAGAAAATCGAGGGCTAAAATTTCACAGGTAAGTATATGTAGATTTTCTATACTTAACTCCACATAAACGTACCTTGAAGATATACATATATAGCTTCAAGTTACGTAGATGTGAGATAAAAGTAGTAAAGCTATATCTATACATATCTTCAAGGTACATAGATGTGAGTTAAGGTAGAACAGGTATATATATATATATCACTACCAGTCTCTCTCCTAGACGAAGAGAGTGTGACAACAGCTCCGGGGATCAAACAAAAGGCTTTATTGATGTTATAGCGCTGGCAATCCACAGGTCCCTGAAACGCTAGGCAGACGCGTTTCAGCTTTAATTAGCTTTCATCAGTGCCCCATTTCAGTGTCCTCAATGTTTCAGGAGATCTGCTGCTCTGTTGTTCAAAAAATGATCACACCCCATCACGTGATCACTGGCTCCTCCTATGCCTCACAGCTGCAAGGCACCTTGCGCTTCTCCTGCTGCTGCACTGCATTCTAGGCATTGGAGTTCACCTATGGAGCCCAATGCAGTGACGGGACTTCCAAAACATCAATTGATGCCACCAAACAGTGTTGGACGGTGCTCCCTCGCCGCTGCAGCTCTACAGCGGGTAAAGTCCTTCGTTTGTCCCCCTTATCAGGCAGAATAAATTCTGCCTCCTCTCTCCCCAATGTAAAAATTACCCCTATGTAGGGCACTGGGGGGGCGACGCATAGCAGTTTTATGCACACACCAAAGGTAGCAGGAAAAACACGTTGCACCAAATCGAGAGGGCGGTCACTCAGCCAGCACCTGCACGCTGGCGAAAATATCACTACCAGTCTCTCTCCCAGACGAAGAGAGTGTGACAACAGCTCCGGAGGATCAAACAAAAGGCTTTATTGATGTTAAAGCGCTGGCAATCCAAAGGTCCCTGAAACGCTAGGCAGACGCGTTTCAGCTTTAATTAGCTTTCATCAGTGCCCCATTTCAGTGTCCTCAATGTTTCAGGAGATCTGCCACTCTGTTGTTCAAAAAATGATCACACCCCATCACTTGATCACTAGCTCCTCCTATGCCTCACAGCTGCAAGGCACCTTGCGCTTCACCTGCTGCTGCACTGCATTCTAGGCATTGGAGTTCACCTATGGAGCCCAATGCAGTGACGGGACTTCCAAAACATCAATTGATGCCACCAAACAGTGTTGGACGGTGCTCCCTTGCCGCTGCAGCTCTACAGCAGGTAAAGTCCTTCGTTTGTCCCCCTTATCAGGCAGAATAAATTCTGCCTCCTCTCTCCCCAATGTAAAAATTACCCCTATGTAGGGCACTGGGGGTGCGACGCGTAGCAGTTTTATGCCCACACCAAAGGTAGCAGGAAAAACGCGTTGCTCCAAATCGAGAGGGCGGTCACTCAGCCAGCACCTGCACGCTGGCGAAAATATCACTACCAGTCTCTCTCCTAGATGAAGAGAGTGTGACAACAGCTATATATATATTATCTACTGGCGGTCGCCAGTAGATAGTTATAGTTAGGACCTATTTTCCATAGGAAATCTGCAACATTCTATTGGGAATATCTTTGGCGCCGGTTGATGAATCTTCGCGAAATTTTCCAATCTTTTGGCCAGCTCCGCTCCGCTCCTACCCTGAAAGTTTCGTGGTGATTGGTCAAGCGGGGGCCAAGAAAAAAGGGGGGTCCCAAAACACTTTTTCCCCATGCAATTTCTCATAGGACCTGTTGTCGCAGCTACAGCCCGAACTGCTGAACGGAATGACACCAAATTTGGCAAGGAGGTAGTCCTCAGTTCAGATTCGTGCCTTTTGCTTAAATGGTGTAAATCCGTTCAGTAGTTCCTGAGAAAATTAGAGTTAAAAGTTAGTGATATCTATGGCCGGGTAGGATCCGCGAATCCTCCCCGCACCCTCCCCGAACCCTCCTGAGCACGAGCTGAATGCTAATTGGCTGCCAACACTCTGAATCAGGAAGTGTTGGCAGCCATCTTGTGCCTCGGTAGAACCGAGGCACAAGAAAGCACGAAAACAAAGGCGCAAAACGCGACAAGGGGGCAGGGTAGAAACACCCTGACCCCCTAGGCCTGCTCAGGGGGTCCCACAAGCACCCCCAGGGCCCAAAAAAGTATTTTTTCTTTAAAAAAAATCGTTGAGATTTGCGCACCCAGCGCGAATTTCAGCTGAAAATTTTAAAAAAAGAAGCGCGGGGCGCCCGCGCTTCTTTGGTAATTGGCCCCCGGGGGGGCCAAATCCCGGGGGCAGAAATAAAAAAGTGTGGGTGGGGTCCCATCCCCCCCACACTGCCCCGGGGACCGACACCCCCTGGGGCTCAGAGATACTATATGGGGGGGGCTCACGGCCCCCCCCAGCCCCGGGGACCACCACCCCCGGGGCTTATAGAAAATGGGTGGGGAGGCTCGCAGCCCCCCCAGCCTCGGGGACCGCCACCCCCGGGGCTTGAAAGTATTTGCGATGGGGGGGCTCTCAGGCCCCCCCAGCCCCGGGGACCGCCACCCCCCGGGGCAACTTGTCCGTGTGGGAGGGGGGCCACGCGGCCCCCCTCCTGGAGCCAATGATGGCCCTGGGGACCGCCACCCCCCAGGGCTGGCTCCTGCAGTGTCCCGTGGTGCCCACCCCCCGGGACACGGCTGTTTGCAATGACAGGCCGGGAGCCTCGCGGCTCCCACCCTGTCATTGCAAACTGCTTTGCTTCATTGAAGCAAGAGCGGGAAACCTGCTCTCGCTTCAATGAAGCAAAGCTGATTGCTTTTCCACATGGGGAGCAGCATGTTAGCTGCTCCCCCTAGATCTTGAGTCCTGGGCCTTGCTAAATGAGTCTTGGGTCCTGCTAACTGGCTTCTTCTACCTGAGTCCTCGGTCCTGTTACTTGGGTCCTTCTACCTGGGTCCTATATTCTGCTACTTGGGTATGTGGACCTTGGTCCTGGTACCTTAATCCTGGATCCTGCTACAGAGGTCTTGGGTCCTTAGACCTGCTGTCTGGGTCTTTAGTTCTAGGTCCTGTTGTCGTGGCTTGCCACATGTGCTCATCCGCCTCTGATCCTGGCCATTATTTTTTGGCCACTGGCTCAGGGCATTGATTCTCAGGATATTGTTAACGCTGGCATGACAGGCGTCATGCTGCCCAGGATTGTGGCTGCAACATGTGTGCCTCCCAGTTGTGCCTCCTCCACATTCTCAGCAAAGTTAATCATATTCCCATGAAAACTCTTCAAAAGCTGTGACAGTGTGCCTTATCTGAGTGGCAGACAACATCGGGAATCGAGGATCCAGTGCATGAATCCATGATCTATCGCAGGATTCGACAATCTCTGGATTCAAGAATCTGCTGTAGGATTGAAAGACAGTGGCGGCTGGTGACATTTGAAAGTGGTAGGGTGTAAAATGTGTGTGGTAGTGCACCGCAGCGAGCGAGCGTAGCGAGCAAGCCTTAACAAACTAAGTGGGTTCGGGGGGATTCTCCCCCAAGATATTTTTTAAAAAAGAGTGGGCAAACTGGGACATCTTGAGGATTTGGGTGGTCCTGGGCCAAACATATTCAGGGGGCCCCCCCGGCACATGTTAGGAAGAGCTTTGAATATATGGTCCAGTTTCAGCTGTTTCATGCCCTCTTTGACCAGGTCACTGACAGTGCACAGCCATTCCTCCAAAATTCTAAATGTGTTTACACCTATAATATTCATTGATAGTGATGAAATGTGTCTTCAATATTGCACCACAACAGCAGCTCACTAATATTAATGCAAATAATCTCTGTGACACCCTCCCATTTCTCATGTGTGTGAGGTACTGTTTTGATCAAAAAATAACTTTTTTAAGGATGTTGCCTGAAACGTAAACTAACATTTCTCTGCAAAATGTCACTCTGAAAAAGACTAGTCTACCACATCACCCATATTAAAAATAAATGTCAGGAAAACTGCAATCACCTTACCTCGACTGTACCACATGGCGGCGTCTGTTTTACTACGGGGATACCTTTAACTAGTAGAGCAAGTAAGCCACTAACCAGTGGATTAGGGATCAGTGAAGGCCAGGCCACATGTGCCTCTGCTCAGCTGTTCTCTCCAATATTAGAAGGACGTGATAGAGAGGGCTATAAAATAAGCATGTGTGCCTTCGCAGAGTTTCCTCTTATAAAGTGCAATACAATGTTGTTTGCCATTATTTAAAATGATCATTTTATTCAAATATATATTATGAATATTGAATTTTCATTTAGACATTCATTTTAGATATTATTTTCCTTTATGTTTGACCGAGCGCTCAGTTGAGTTGCAGATTGCATTGCTTTGCGACTTTCCTGCCACAGGGTCAATGCTGACTTGCAATCAGCACATGCACCCTGGTTCCGTGACTGATAAACGAGGCTCCAACATGGCAATTCTGCCTCCTTTTACTATTGTACTATTCGCTTTAATCCTCAGCTCCCCTTCACTTAAGTCAGAGAAAAGCCATCAGCGACTTGAATTTAAAAATGTTTTACATATTACAGCAAACAGTGTGGAACGAACTTGTGGAAATACATTCAAAATATAATAAGTGATATATTTTTGATGGTTAGAGACCTTTAATATAATTTAAGTTTTCAGAAATGTATAACTTTTAGAACCATTTGGAAAATTAATAAAATTACCCAATTCCACAAGGATGAAATGTCATTCAATATTTAATGTTTCAAACAAAGTACAGCTACCTTGTTTTCTGCAATAATCTTTTCTTTTTGAAAAAGAAACGCATCCTTTCAACGCTTTTCACTGCGTAAGTGCATAACTAAAGGGGCCACTCTGTTGATGAGTGTGGCGAGAGCTCAGAGCATTGTGCTGAAATAATGCATCAACGAAAGGAGCTCAATGCACGAGGTGCGCGTCTTCCACGGAGAACATGGCTCACACGGTGCAAATGCAAAAACCACAGCAAAAACAACAGTTGATGGACAGAATGCAGAACAATGTCATACATTCACCGCAGTACAGAGATCTGGGTCTAAAGCCATAATTTTTTTGCTCACGATGCCATTTCAGTTTGAACCCAGCCATATGCAAATCAGTCTTGACCCTGTGCCTCATGGGAACAGTCCAGCCCGAACTGCCAAGCCAGGTCCTCCCTGGACTGGAACCAAACATCCTAGGACTGGTTTCGTGGTTTCACCCCTCTTCAGCCAGGATAGCTTGATGCCAGTGGCATGGAGAGCACGGGACTCACGTCTGAGCATACCCGTCCCACTCGGGTTGACAAATGCAAAAACAACAGTTGATGGACAGAATGCAGAACAATGTCATACATTCACCCCAGTACAGAGATCTGGGCCTAAATCCCTCATTTTTCTGCTCACCATGCAATTCCAGTTTGAACCCAGCCATATGCAAATCAGTCTTGACCCTGTGCCTCATGGGAACAGTCCAGCCCGAACTGCCAAGCCAGGTCCTCCCTGGACTGGAACCAAGCATCCTAGGACCGGTTTCGGGGTTTCACCCCTCTTCAGCCAGGATAGCTTGATTCCAGTGGCATGGAGAGCACGGTACTCACATCTGAGCATACCCGTCCCACTCGGGGTGACAAATGCAAAAACAACAGTTGATGGACAGAATGCAGAACAATGTCATACATTCACCCCAGTACAGAGATCTGGGCCTAAATCCATCATTTGTTTGCTCACCATGCCATTCCAATTTGAACCCAGCCATATACAAATCAGTCTTGACCCTGTGCCTCATGGGAACAGTCCAGCCCGAACTGCCAAGGCAGGTCCTCTCTGGACAGGAACCAAGAATCCTAGGGCCGGTTTCGGGGTTTCAACAAAGACATGGCTTGGCAGTTCGGGCTGGACTGTTCTCATGAGGCACAGGGTCACACTGATTTGCATATGGCCATGTCTGAACTGGGGTGGCGGAGTGAGCTAAAGAATGATGATGGATTAAACCCAGATCAGTTGACTGGGGGTGAGTGTTTGCAATGTTCAACACTCCGTCCATCATCCCCTTTGGTTTCACGGTGCAAAACCTTAATATTCCACAGTGGACACTATAATAACACAGTGCTGCAGCAAGCGCTATCGGTTCAGGCAAATTTAGAGATACGTTTTCTATTAACTCACTGATGATTAGAGAATGAGCACGAGCTTTTATGTGGCACATTCTTAATCGAAGTTATTTTTTAAGTGCATGCTTTCCGAAAACAGGAGAAAATAAGAATGGTGTGCACTGAGGCCGGTTCACTGGGTGCCACTAAAACTTTTTCTGCCAGGGAGTGCTAGACGTTATTAGCAACCAATATATGCTGCAAACTGTAACTTACCGTATCTCACATTCCTTTTAGCCTCCGGTGTGATCCACGCAGGCGGTTTCTTGGTGGCTCGAGCTGCATGCCAATGGGCAAGTAACTATCTGGTGATCATATGATAGGAGCTCGAGGCCAGATACTTGGGGAATTCCAAGCGGAAAATATCGCTTTCGGTTTCAAATTGAGTAGAAGTACGTTTACCCATTTCAACATAGATCAAAATGCAATCAGTTTAATATACTTCAAACAAGAACAGTTTTCTTGTTTCCTGCAACAATCTCTTCTTTCTGAAAAAGAAAAGCATCCTTTAAGCAAAGCAGATGCATTACTAAAGGTGCCACTTTGTTGATTAGCGTGGCCTGAGCTCAGAGTATTCATTGTAATGTAACAAGGTACGCAGTCGCGTCCGGCATGATGGGTGGGGGGGACAGGTGAGTGTTATTGGGGGGTTGTGCATGGGGGGCAGGAGGGATTTCCTACTGCTGCAGCTCTCCTCACAAAGCAGGCAGCCTTCCTCCCCTCCACCAATCACAACGCTGCTATGGCAGCGTTGTGATTGGTGCTGACGGCGCCCAGCCAGGCGCCTAATGGGAAGCCCTTTTCTCTATGTAGGCTGCATGCAGCCTACATAGAGAAAAGGGAGAGTGCGCATGACTGGTTTGGTCGGCCCTGAGGGCCGATCAGTCAGGGCCCACAACAGTGGGCTAGCCACGCCACCCCTGCTTTCCAGCAGACCCACCCGCCCACAACCAGGCACTTCAGCTTTATCGCAGTGCGAGAAAGCGGGGTGCAACGCCCCTCTGCCCTAACGGAGGAGCCGTCCCTGTTCAAAGATTACACAAACTATAAAAGCCACTTTAAAAGCCACTCTCAGGGCATGGTTGGGTGTTTGGCTTTCTTGCCTGTTGTGGAGAAGAATCCTATCTTTGGGTTCTGCTCTTCACCTGTGTTCATGGCTCTCCAGCTGAGACAATTTTCAAGTCGGACTCTGAGTTCCCCTTCTCAGGCATTTTCTTTTTGTGGTACATCTTGGAACTTCTTCTGCAGCGACATTTCATAGGATTCACTGAGACTAGTGATTAGCGAGGGAGGGTTAGATTTATTTGTTTTGAGTTTGAAACCACTGCTGGATTCTTGAACTACCATTGCACCTGTATACTGGAACACTGTGTCAATTGTAAGTTGTGCTTTATCTATCTCTAGAGCAGGCGTCGCCAACCTTTTTTGCAGTGAGAGCGACTTCTGATAAGTGCAAATCATTGTGAGCTACTAAAGGCTGATCAACTCATGCATTGTTCCCAGAAACCGCTATGCCCAACTACGTTAACTTTAAGCCTAATTTCAATGGAGTCAGATACCATGTTTGAACCAAATACTTGGAGCCATATGTACTTGTGGCACAGGACGTGCCTCAGGCTATCACCATATGTAATACCATTACATGTATGACAGAAACATACAACCATTTTTTTTAAATGGTAGAAATTTGAAGTGAAGAAACACGTTTCATAATATGAAACATATTTCTTCACTTCAAATTTCTATCATTTTAAAAAATTACTGTATTTTTCTATTATGAATATGGCACCTGCCTACCGGCCACTGGGAGCGAGGTGTCTGCTGTATGTAAATGGAACACTTTTAAATGGGAGAAGATTCAAATGAACAGTTTACTTTGTTGGATTCCATCAAACTCTTTATTTAAATTTTCTCCAATTTAAAAGAGTCGCAGTTACAAACAGCAGGCATTTCCCTCCCAGTGTCCGGCAGGCAGGGTGCCATATTTAGAACAGAAAAATAAAGTCAATTTTTTAAATGGAATAAATTGAAAGTGAAATAAAATACTTCATAAGACATAATTGACTTAAATGAAATTGAAGAAAAGGCTTTATAAAACACTAAGACTTCGTGTTTTTTAAAACATTTTTCTTTATTTTCAACTTCTCCCTTTTAAAACAATGGCTTTAATTTTCTCTTAATAATAGCACAGTGTCCACCAGCTACTGGAAGCAAGATGCCTGCTGGTTGGAAATGCTGCACTTTTAAATGGGAGAAAAGTCAAATGAAGGGTTATCAGTTAAGTTTTCTTTTTCATTTTCTCCCATTTAAAAGCATCCACACAAACTTCTTGCTCTCCTGCCACCTTAATAGACTATATCACTGCTTTTTGTGGAAATCATTATGCTTCATGTTGGTTGGCGTCTTCTACTTACTTACCCCTTGAGGTCCTACTTGCATTTAGTGCCTTAAACTTATTTGCAAGTGAAGTTCCTACTCAATCAATCAATCAATCAAGAAATTTGTATTGCGCACTACTCACCCTTAAGGGTCTCAAGGCGCATGAGGGAGGGGGTCTGCTACTGCTCGAACAGCCAGATCTTGAGCTGTCTCCTGAAGGCGAGGTGGTCCGGGGTCAGTCGCAGGTGGACGGGCAGGGAGTTCCATGTCTTGGCCGCCAGGTAGGAGAAGGATCTTCCTCCGGCGGTGGTTCTCTGGATGCGAGGGACGACGGCGAGGGCGAGGTTTGCGGATCGTAGCTGGCGGGTGGGCGTGTAGAAGGTCAGGCGGTCGTTGAGGTATCTTGGGCCAAGGTCGTGGAGGGATTTGTGTGCGTGGGTGAGGAGTCTGAACGTGATCCTCTTGTTGACGGGGAGCCAGTGCAGGTCCCTCAGATGGCTCGAGATGTGGCTGCGTCGGGGGACGTCCAGGATGAGTCGGGCGGAGGCGTTCTGGATACGTTGAAGTCTTTTCTGAAGCTTGGCTGTTGTACCGGCGTAGAGGGTGTTTCCGTAGTCTAGTCTGCTGGTGACGAGGGCCTGGGTGACCGTCTTCCTGGTCTCGGTCGGGATCCAGCGGAAGATCTTACGGAGCATGCGAAGGTTGTGGAAGCAGGCTGAGGATACGGCGTTGACTTGTCTGGTCATAGATAGGGAGGAGTCCAGGATGACGCCCAAGTTGCGTGCGTGGTCCGTAGGCTTGGGTGCGGTGCCTAGGGCCGGGGGCCACCAGGAGTCGTCCCATGCGGAGGGCGATGGTCCCAGGATGAGGACTTCTGTCTTGTCCGTGTTCAATTTCAGGCGGCTGATGTCCATCCATTTGGCGACGTCTTTCATCCCTTCGTGTAGGCTGGTTTTGGCGGTGTCGGGGTCTCTGGTGAGGGAGAGAATCAGCTGGGTGTCATCGGCGTAGGAGATGATGTTGAGGTTGTGTTGGCGTGCGATGGCAGCGAGGGGTTTCATGTAGATGTTGAAGAGAGTGGGGCTGAGCGATGATCCTTGCGGGACGCCGCAGATGACTCCGGTGGCCTCAGAGAGGAAAGGAGGGAGGCGTACTCTCTGTGTTCTGCCGGAGAGGTATGAGGTGATCCATTCCAGGGCCGTCCCTTGGATGCCGGTGTCGTTGAGGCGTTGGACTAGGGTGCGGTGGCAGACAGTGTCAAATGCTGCGGAGAGGTCTAGGAGGATGAGTGCCGCTGTTTCACCGTTGTCAAGCAGGGCTCGGATGTCGTCGGTGGCTGCGATGAGGGCGGTCTCGGTGCTGTGGTTGGCTCTGAATCCGGACTGTGATGGGTCGAGGGATCCGTTCGACTCGAGGAAGGCGGCCAGTTGCTTGTTGACGACCTTCTCGATGACTTTGGCGGGGAAGGGAAGGAGCGAGATGGGGCGGAAGTTCTTGAGGTCGGTCGGGTCCGCTGTTGGTTTCTTCAGCAGAGCGCTGAGCTCGGCGTGCTTCCAGCTTTCCGGGAAGGTGGCTGTGTCGAAGGAGGTGTTGATGATGTCTCGGAGGTGGGGTGCGATGGTAGAGGCGGCCTTGTTGAAGACATGGTGGGGGCACGGGTCTGTCGGCGATCCGGAGTGGATGGTGTTCATCATGCGTGTTGTGTCTTCGGGGGTCACCTTGGTCCATGTCTGGAGGATGGCAGCGGGGTGCGTAGGTTCGACCGATGGGTGCGGGGGTGAAACGCCGAAGCTGTTGTGGATGTTGGCGATCTTGCAGTGGAAGTACGAGGCGAGGGAGTCGCAGAGCTCCTGTGAGGGAGTGATGTCGTTGTTGCCGGTGCTGGGGTTAGAGAACTCCTTGACGATGTTGAAGAGCTCCTTGCTGTCATGGGCGTTCTTGTCCAGTCGTTCCTTCAGAGATTTCTTCTTGGTGGTGCGGATGAGCTGGTGGTGTCTGCGGGTAGCGAGTTTGAGGGCGGTCATGTTGTCGGCGGTCTTGTCGAGGAGCCAGGCCTTCTCGAGGGTGCGGCAGGCCTTCTTGGAGTTCTTGAGTTCGTCGGTGAACCAGGGGGCCTTCTTGCTTCTGTGCCTGGTGAGTGGGTTCTTCAGTGGGGCGAGGTCGTCGGCGCAGGAGGTCAGCCACTGAGTGAGGTTGAGGGCTGCTGTGTTAGGGTCCGATGTCCTGACAGGTGGGTTCTGACTGAGGGAGGTGGCGAGCTGGTCGACGGTGATCTTGCTCCAGTTCCTGTGGGGAACCCGCTTCGGGTGGTGGTGGACCGTGTTCTTTTTGAAGCTGAAGTGGACGCAGCTGTGGTCAGTCCAGTGAAGTCCGGTGGAGTGGCTGAAGGTGACGTGCTTGCTGGATGAGAAGACGGGGTCGAGCGTGTGGCCGGCGTAGTGGGTGGGGGTGTTGACCAGTTGCTTCAGCCCGAGGTTGGCCAGGTTGTCCAGCAGGGTGGTGGTGTTGCGGTTGTTGTTGTTCTCCAGGTGGAAGTTGAGGTCCCCGAGGAGGATGTAGTCGGCGGAGGGGAGGGCGTGCGGGCTGATGAAGTCGGCGATGTCTTCGCTGAATTGTGTGCGTGGTCCCGGGGGTCTGTAGATGAGGGTGCCTCTGAGGGTGGTCTTGGGGTTGAGGTGGATCTGGAAATGCAGGTGTTCGGCGGCGTTGAGAGTGTCGGTGGAGTCAGTCGAGATGCGAATGGTGCTTTTGTGGACGATGGCGATGCCTCCTCCGGTCTGGTTGACGCAATCTTTCTTGATGATCTTGTAACCGTCCGGGATGGCGATGGCGATGTCGGGGGCTGAGGAGGCGTTCATCCGGGTTTCCGTGAGGAAGGCAACGTCAGGAGATGCGGTGTCGAGGAGGTCCCAGAGTTCCACGGCGTGTCTGTGGACGGAGCGGGTGTTGAGCAGGATGCACTTCAGGTGGTTGCTGTTGTCCGTCTTGGTGGGTGCGGTGCCGGTGCGGAGGCAGGAGAATTTGCAGGATCTGCAGGCGAAGGGTCCGTGGGTGTGTCGCGTGAATGCTTGGTGGCACCCGGGGGTTCGGGCGGTGTTGAGTGCGATGAGTGTGGCGGCATCGTAGGTCCTGCGGGGGGGCTGACGGGCGCGGGGGCCAGGGGGTCTGGCGCTGGGTGCGGTCCAGGCGCGGACGGGCGCAGACGGGCTTACCTTTGGCGCACCTTCGGCGCTCAATCGGTGCTCCCGCTGCGCGCGTCCGCTGCGCGGTCGCTGAGGGGGCGTCATAAGTAGTGAGCCGGGAGGGAGGGTCAGCTGGGAGGCGGGAGGCTGGGTGGCCAATGGGAAGGAAGGGGAGGCGGGACTGCGGGGTCAGTGGCGGGAAACCGGAACTGGGAGGCGGGAAAGGAAGGCGAGTGACCGGGGCAGCGGCGGCGGTGAGCTGGCACGAAGAAGAAGGGCAGCAGAGCAGGCAGCGAGCGGAGGGCAGTACCTGGAAGTTGCGGGGCAGAGGTCGGCGGCGGCGGATGAGGTAAGTGGCGTCAGGGGGGTCAGCGGTGACAGCAGGCGAGCAGGCAGGCGTCAGGTAGTGGCGGGGCAGAGGTCAGCGGCGGCGGAAGAGGTAAGTGGCGTCAGGGGGGTCAGCGGTGACAGCAGGCAGGCAGGCAGGCGTCAGGTAGGCAGGCGTCAGGTAGCAGGCGTCGGGTAGCAGCAGTGGAAGGTGAGCGACCACCTGTGAGGAACAGGGGGTACTGACAAGCTTTATTCCTCTTCATCACACAGAGGAATAATGTCCACATTTTAATAGTTTACTGAGCTGTTTAGAATCTTCCATCTACACCTACAATCTAGGGCTTATAATTTGTAGTGACACTTTACACAATGTAAAGAGAATAAAGGACCTAGCAGATGTTATGTTCTGAAATAGACAGTCTATAATTATATTTCCCACCTTAAAGAAGTTTTTACAGCTGTCTTGAATACTGAAACTTTCTTCATATATCAGGCTCAGTAGTCTTGCAAGTAGCTCTGAGCATATTAATTGTGACTCTCTGTCCTTATTTAACCTTATTCAAAGTGTTTTCCTGTATGGGTGATGGAAAATGCCTTCCATGTCTGACAATAACACCAATTTGCACTGCAAATAGCTATCATTCAAACGATGTGTGACTATTAATCACCACTACAGTGATATGATGTTAGGAATTGCTCCCACATTTGATCTAAAAGCCTAAAATAGAAAAGTGTAATGTTGCTCCATTTATTCCAGCTAGTGCACTTACCAAGAAAAGATAATAGTATCATTTATTTTGGGGTGATTCACAGGATAGTAGCTGACTAAGCCTACAATAGAAAGGTTTAATGTTGTTCGGTGTTAGTCTAATACGCTCGTGCACTTGACAGGAAATAAGCATTATTTTCTTTTGATATGATTCATAGGGGAAAAAAAGAATGCTTATTATCTTTTCCGTACAAGCGCACGAACTGTAATAAGAAGGACAACATTACACTTTTCTATTGTCAAGAAGAGCTAATCGTGTTTGTAATTAAGGCATGATGATTACAAGAGACCGAATACAAAAATCAAGTTGCATCACCCTGCCGGGCACCACTCATAGATTAGTCTTAACTGAGATCCATATTTTCACATAAAATGTTCATCCAATATTGTACCGTGGAATCCTCGAGGGAAGGCCCGTCCTGCTCTCTGGAGTCCGATGGCAGGACTGTAGCAGGAGTCATATTGTGCCCTGGGCGCTGCTATCAGACTCAGCCCCAACCCCACAGCCATTGCCCCAGGCCAAGAATCTGTGCTCGGCTGCTGCAAAGGAAGGCCTGTGCTAGACTTGCCCAGGCCCTAGAATAGCAGCAAGCCAGAACCAGGAGGAACTTGTTGCTGCACCAACGCTCCGCGCCCCTAAGCGCCGCGCCATGCAGTGTAAGACAGGTGGCGCAGTACCTGTCATGACCAAGGATTTGGAGCTGCTGGGCTAAAATAATGTACAAAGAGGCCTACGCACAAAATTAAATGTTCTTTACAACAGAATGCAAAACGTGATGCATTCAAATTTTCAAAAATTTATATTTAAAAGCTGTTTTCCCCAAAATAAAGCTCTGAGCTTCTCAAAGTGGGGTGGGGGTGAGCTACCAGTATCTGGCGATCAACCGGTTGGAGACTCCTGTAGGGACTTTGAAGAGGTATCTACAAATTCTGAGTGAACAATGTTTATACTTTGGTGACTCAAGTTCTGGAGCTTTATAAACTTTGTATAGGACATCAGGACAGGACCATTCTCACGGTGATTCAGTTGGATCTACCAAGATAAAGGCACTGTGCCATTGATACATTGAGGGGCATATTCTCAAGAACGTGTGATAACTACCGCAAGAGTAGCTTAACGCAACTCTCAACATCGCAGCCTATCGCGGGAAAATTATTCCGTGTTAACAAAGTATTCACAACACAGTGGTACCATGCGATAGTCACCAGACAAAGCATCAAATGGGCGCGATAAAATCAACGCCATGCCACAAAAATGCGAAATACAAACGCCAAAAAAGCTGCGATGAGGCCAATCGCGATACAAAAAGCTGCGAAAACCAGCAGCAGGCCTGCAAATCCCACGCGTCTGGCATGAAAATGCACTATAAAAGCGACAAAAACAACAAATCAGAAACAATCCAAAGTGCGTAGCAACATGGATGCACCCTGACCGAGCGTAGAGGCCAACGCGAACCCCACAATCCCCAAAGACCACTAGCGAGGAACAACATGCTCTGGGAAGGCCAAGGAGAAGAGGGAGAGGAAGACGGAGTGCAGTCCGCAGCAAAACCAGACCAGAGTCACGGAGGTGACAGAACACAACCATCAACTGACCCCCAATTAGACCACCTGGAATGCAGTCAAAGTGTCGAGCAGGTCATATGGAGGAGGCCAAGAGGCCCTGGCATGATGTGAAAATCTAAACCAGGCACAAAGCCGCTGCCAACAGGAAGGCCGCAACGGCGACAGCAGGTGGGAGTCCTGCGCCACTGGAAGAGCTGGAGGAAACCGAGGCCACAGTCAACAGTGCGGAGATGGTGCAAGGAGTCGGGAGTGGGGACACAGCTCGGGAGGACCTGACACAACATCAACAGGGTGAGTAAAGACCAGGGACTGGGGGGACGGGGGAGATGGGCTCAATGGCACAGATGCACAACTATGTGTAGCACATTGCACACCCACAGTGACCCTGGATCATGTCCCGCATTCCCGTGGCACACAGCAATAACAGCACATCCACATTGACGACAATGTGGTACAATGTGCAACCTTGACACTGCAGAACAGAGGACACAACTGGCTCCGCACATGTGCAGAAACAGGCCCAGTGCATCTGACAGAGCTGGAAATTGGGAAATGGAAATGTACGCGTAAAACCTCACATCCGTCATGTAGACCAAATGTACACTGTCCCGCATCTAAATCCTGCACCTCCAAAACAGTCACAACATACATTGTCATACAGTCTGCATGTAAACAAGAATAATGCGCCAACACACATGTTAACCCAATGTCAACATGCATCTCCCCTCCACATTGCAGAGGGACACACAACACCTCCAGCAGAGCACAGAAGACCACACATCAGTGATGCCAGAGAGGACCACCACACCTTTGAAACCGACACCCTACAACAGCCCATGGACATCCCACACAACCCCCACCAGAACCAGGGCAGCCAAGCTACTTAGAGGAGAGCCCAGCCCCTGCAACACAGCACACAGCATGAAGCACCCGCAAGCACGACAGGCTCACGAAATTTCACCGACCCACACATGGCACCCCAATGCCAGGTGTCAGAATGCCAAAGGGAGGTGGCGGAACAGGTGCAGGTGTGGTCCGGACCCATGAAAGGTGAACTAGATCACATACGTGGGTGTCGATTACCCTTCAGGGACCACCTACACCCCACAAAGGAGACACACACTGCCATAGAGACACATGCAGATGCACATTCCCAGTACAGAACAACGCCCAGGGGCACACACATATCAGTCACACACCCACGTTGGCTCTGCGTACGACGGCCCAGTCCACTGCCCTTACGAATTGAGTGGGTGATGGCAAAGCTACATGTCCAAGCTCTAACCCGCTGCCTGCGGTGACATGTCTGCGTCCGCTGTACACAGCACAATGTAAGGTCATAGGCCCAGGGCCCTCGTGCATACAACAAGACGACAGGGACACACGCAGATATCAGGTTGAACTGGCTATGGGCACGTGCGCCTGGCCCCTTTATTGGCAGGGCCACATTTACAGTGACGCCTGTGCTGGATGTGTGTGGGGTGTGTATAAGCCAGCCCGCACGGAGGGCTTGGTGCTGGCAAAAACTTGAACAGTGGACACCAGTGCAATGAAAACAGAAAGCACCTGCATAACAGAGTCAACTGCTGAGCAACATGGGTGGAGCCGGAGCAAGTACAGAGGTCACCCAACATACAAACGGAAGTGTCCGTGAGTTGCAGTGCACTGAGGATGGGGAACTAGAGATGAGCGCGCTCATGTGAAGAAAATGTCTAGGATTGTGTCCCTTCAGGTTATTCCTGATGCAGATGCAGTGGGGCGTGTTAGACCTGCACCAACTTCCTCATCAACGTCCCAGGTCTCCCACACTGCCTGGGGTGACATTGCTGCGCAACCTCTCCACAGTACAATACTCAATCAGTAACGGTCCATGGGTTGCGGTGCACTGCATCAGTGGCACCTGGAGTGCTGAGCAGGGGATCAGGCAGAAGATGGCATCCACGACAGGTGCGAGCAACTCAGTCAGTCTGCCAATACGACTGTTTCGACACTGGCAGTTGGCGGTTGGAGTTTGTCCTGCGGTGGTGGCATGTGCCTCCTGCGGAGATGCAACGTCAGGGCCGGTCAGGACTCGATTTGATGTGTGAGCCCTGGTGAGCCGCAATTGAGGCCGGAGGCAGCGGACAGCGCAGGGCTACAGACACATGGCGTTGATGACCCCAAGGTCATCGCCTCAGAGGCCATCCAATATCTCAGAAGAAGGGGTCCCGGACCTAACCAGGACAGAGTTAGTGGCCCCGGATGCACTGCGGCCGGCACAGGCACCCCGCCACGGGACGGTGACTTGCGGTGATCAGATGGGCCGCGCAAGGTGAGCGGGTCCTCATCAATGTTCGAGGTGTATGTGGCAGAGGGTTGCGGGGGACAGTGGAAGGTGTCCTCCAGGGCATGATGCAGAGGGTGGAAGCCGTCCGGAAGCAGCAAATGGAGGAGTGGAATTCCACGGCATCATTTTAGCCACAAAGTCAGTATCACCAACATGATGCCGATTACAACCCCACCGTGGACTCAGTCGCCACCAAAGTTCAACCAGAAAGTGTCCATGGGTCTCGGAGGACAAACTTAGTGGCACCGGGTCTGAAAGGGGATGCAGTCTGTGTTGAGGCCTGTACAATGACATCAAGTCAGCCATTAATAAATCAAGACTGAATTCGACTAGTGTGACCTACTCAACCGCAGTGTAGGCCTGAGGCAGCGATAAGCGCGGGCCAGACGAGGTTCAGTGAGCTCCTCCTGGAACTCTAACACACGACGTTAACATGACATTTGGGGGTGACTTGTGGTTGATGGAGGCAAAAGCACCAGAGCCGAGCGGGTGTTTAGTCAGCGCCGATGACGTGTCCTGCCTGGTACGGACTGGATTGGATTGGCGTGAGGCCTGCTGGACCACAATGTAGGCAGACAGCGTAACCATCAAGGGCCCACAGACACGTTTGGTTGGGATGCCAGGCACATACTTGGTGTCACCACATCGAAGGGAGTACAGTGAAGTAAACTCTGCATTAATGTGCGTACTCGGACAATGTATGATCAAGACTCAGTCCCAAATGTCTGACCTTCTCACCCACAGCGTAGGCCGGAGGCAGCGGTCAGCAAAGGCCCACAGCCATTTGTCTTTGTCTTGCGATGCACAGAGTTAGTGACACCAGGGCAGTTGTCGGTAGTGTACGATCACCTCCGTAACGATGATCCTTTTCCCCTCTGGACTGAAGCGCATCATCCTCTTACACCTCTCCTTGCGTGCAATGATATGTACTCTGCCATTGACAAATCAAGACTCAGTCCCACATGTGCGAACAACTTGAACGCAGCATGGCGCGAGGGCAGTAGTCTGCGTGGGTCCACGGACACCTGTGGATGGAATGCTATGCACAGACTTGGTGGCACCACATCGAAGGGAGTATAGTGAGATTAAATCTGCCATAATTGATGTTCTTTGCCATAGTGTAATCAAGACTCAGTTCCAAATGTGTGACCTACTTTTCCGCTGTGCATGCAGGTGGAGTACATCAATGAGAAGGGAGTACAGCGGGCTGGTGTCGCCGAGGCTGTGATGGTCTGAGGAGGCTTCCAGGTTCGCGGCACTTGGGCTTGGAGCTTGCACTGGCCACGTGGTGGGCCCTCATCGACACACGGCGGTGTTGGCAGGTGTGCATTGAGGCCTGGGTGCGCCGGGCCTTGCAGGACTGGTACAGGGCCCTGCGGCCCGGGAAGCAGCAGGTGCACAGGAACGCAGGCAACATAGCTCACGGCAACGGTGTCAGCCTCGTGGTGGGTGAGGGGCGCCGGCCTGGCAGAGTCGTTGGGTATTCTGGAAGAGGACCACGCCCAGAGCTACGTGCTTTTTATTCACACCCCTACACATGCCCGGTATACGCCGGGCCAGCCCACTCCGCTCACGCTTACAGGGGGGATGTAATAAGCTACATTTGCGGGATCTTCCCCACTGGCTGGGGTGACATGATTGCGTCCACTGTCCACTGCACTCCATACACCAGCGGTGTATGTCAACATGGATATTTGTGTGGTCTGCATACTGCAGTCTGGCCATCGCTTCAACGCTTCAACGCCACACTTGGCATTGTGTACATTGTCATTCATCGGTCAGTTGCCTCCTTCTCACATGCCTGGTCCCCACCTCTTCCCACAATCTGCTATCGTGTGGCTGAGGTGCCATGCAGTTGATGGCTTCTGTGCATGGCTGGCCCAGGTTGCCAAAGTGAGTTGTTTGGCATGTTGTATGTGAGTTTGTGACGTGTGCATTCCCAGAGTTGTGAGTGGCATGGTTGTGGAGTTGAGGTGTGTGGTTTGTTCATTTAGTACTTGCCAACGAGCAGCGCATTTCTGTAGGTGCCAGCCAGGAAACGCTGGGTGATGATGGGCTGTCAGAAGATGTAGGACTCATGCACTTGGAATGGGTGGTTGGCATCGACGTTGGTGGAGATTCCCAGGTGGTCCACTGTTGCCTGCACAGTGATGGTATGCATGTGCTTTCGGTAGCGGATATTGTGTGCAGTGTCACCAGGGGGCACAAGTAGAACATGTGTGCATTCAATTGCCCCCTGACATGTGAGGGAAGCCAGCTATGGCTTTGACGCCTTGCTTTGTCTCCAGCTGTTCCTGCACAGTGTGGGGGAAGGATAGGTAGTGTGTTACCAAGCTGATGATGGCATCCAAGACAGGTGTGAGGAACTTTGATAGGGCTGGCTGTGAGACTCCTCCGACTCTGGCAGCTGTTGGTTGGAAGGTCCCAGAGGCCAACAGGTGCAGCACAGCCAGCAGCTTTGTCTGCAGAGGGATGTTGGTTGTCCGCTGTGTTGGTACCGTCGGCCTGTGGGCAATGGTGGTCAGGATGCGTAGGATGGTTGTCCTTTTGAGCCTGTGGTGGGCAATGTCATTGTCAGGTGTTGGGTCTGTGAGGCTGGTGCATTTCCTGGGGGTCCGCTGTCTTTGTCCACACTGCCTCTGTGATGGTCTGGGGGTATGATCCGGGGGTATGATCCGGGGGGTTGGCTGTCCTGGGTGTGGTGGCGGTGGGTGTTGTGTCCCTGTTGGGGCTCCGAGCTGCATGATCAGTGGCTCCATGGCGTCTGTTGGTCTTCAGGTGTGGCTGTGCTCTGGGCTCCCTTTTCTGTTGCAGGTTATCGTCTGACTTGGCACCAGGTCGGAGCAGGTGTTCATTTTCTGCAGCTATCGCCTGTTTTGTGATCTTATCGCTGATCTGTCTGGTCGTTGAGAATGTTGCGGAGTGGTGTTGTTGGGGCTTTTTGCTCGGGAACGTCTACTCTGCAACTCATTAGCGATAGTTGCCGGGGTCATCTGTGGCGATGCTTTTTGCGGCTGCTATCTCGGGTAAACTGGTGATATGGGCTGTTAGCACCAGCTTGTGAATGGGGTGATAAATTTATTGTGACTTTGGCTGCGATAAAGTGCCATTGACTTGGCGATAGCTCCTTGAGAATATGCCTCCCAGTCTTTACTCTTGTACACCTCTTACTAGAGTGGCTTTTGGGTATTGTTTGAGCCTCATGCCTGCTACCTGGGTCCTGGGTTCTGACTCTTGACTCCTGAGCCTTGCCCCCAGGTTACTGCTATTTTGGTTCTGGGTCCTGATTCCTGCTACTCAGTCCTTCTAGTGTCCAGTGTACTAAGCCCTACTGTCCTCAGATTTTGGTTGTGTATCCTGCTCCTTGGGCCCTGAGAATTGTTCTTGCAGTCCTGCTTCCTGTGTCCTGAGTTCTGGGTCTACCTTTGTCTTGCTATCTTTGACCTGAGTCCTACTTTTCTGCTTTTTTTTGTCCTGCTATACGAGTCCTGGGTTCTGTGTCTGCCTGCCTTGGTCCAAAATCCTGCATCATGGTACATCGACCCTCGGGTGTCGCTAGCTAGATACTGGGTCCTGCCACCGGAATCATTTTATCTGGCTTGTGTTTCCTGCTACCTGGGCCTTGGATCATGCATCCTGAATGCTGCTATTTGTGTGATGGGTCCTGCTATCTGTGTCCTGTGTTCTGATAGCTGAGTCCTAGGTCTTGCCACCTAGGTCCTGCTACCTGGATCCTGATACCTGTGTGCTGGGTTATCATGTTCCACATGTTGTGCTATCAGGGTCCTTGAGCCTACCACCTGGGTCTTGTGCCTGGGGTCCTGCCATACAGGGAATAGGACCTGATAACTGGTTACTGTTACACATGTCCTTAGTATGGGTGGGCGGAGATAACGGAGTTGGACTATGTGTAGTTGAAAATAAAACTCAGTGGAATTGCGCAGAGTTCCGCTTTGCCTTTCACTCACCTTGCAGCCTTCTGCATTGCTCCTGCACATGGTGACTGTGACCCTCATTGTGATCTAGGTGTCGGCTCCCTTTGTTGGCAATGGCACTTGAGGGCTCTAGACATTCCCTCCTGCTCAGCACAGGAGGACGTGAAGCACACTGCTTGTCTGCTTCCTGCTTCATTCACGGTGCCTTGCCACGATCTCCTCACTTCCGTCTGGTGCCCCATAATAAAATGAAGGTCAAGTGCGGCACGCTAGGTTAACTTTCTTGCTGAGCTAGTGAGCTTGGAGCAGCATGTCCCATGTGATACACTCAGGGGATTTCTGTCTATTTACGCTGATTGAAATGTATTAAGAGGGTGGCTGCACATGCCTGGACGACAGCGTTGGGGAACTTCAAAAACATACATTCCGAGCAAATGGTAAGCGTCCTAGAAAAGTGTGTTGTGGTTGTGGGCGGTCGGGTGGGGACACCCCTCAGTTTCTGCTGTTGTATAGAATGTTTTATTTCAAGTACAGACTCTTTGCAAGTTGTATGTCCTTCCCTCTATACATTTTGTCAACTGCACTTTCGGACTTTCAAGCCTAAAACACTCCGCTCCACTGACGGTAAGGGGAGTTGGCTGAACTCCGCTCTCCATGTGGAGCGACGAAGTGGCAAAACTACGCAACCTCCACCAGCAGAGTGGAGTATACCGCCCATGCTTAGTCCTCAGCCCTGTTACCTGGCATCAGCTATCTTTGTCCTGTGTTCTGCTGCCTGAGACCTGGGACTTAGGTTTTATTATCTGGATCTTGGGTCCTTCTGCCTCGGTCCTGCTCCTTGTCCTGCTCCTTGACTCCTTAGTTCTACTCTTGGAATCCTGCTCCCAGAGTCCCGGCTCCTGGCTTCAGGCTCATGGGCCTGCTATACAGATCCTGATACTTGTGTCCTGCTGCCTGGGTCCAGAGTCTTCTTTATTGCTACATGAGTTTAGTATCTTGCATTCTTTTAGCTGGGTCCTGCTAAGTGGGTAATGCTGTCTAAGTGCTGGGTCCTGCTACCTGGATCCTGCTACCTGGGCCATGCTACTTCAGACATGGATTCTCCTACCTGTGGCATTCTATCTAGGCTGTATGACCTGTGTGCTGCTACTTGATCATGGGTTCTCTGTCCTGCAACTCAGGCCTTTCCACCTCAATCCTCCATCCCTGGGTCTTCTATCTGCATCCTGGGTCCTGCTACTTGGGTCTTAGGCCCTGCCACCTGGGTCCTGCTTTCCATGCCCTGTGTCCTGTTTCATGCATCTGTTACTGTCTTCCTGGGTCCCCTTAACTGGATCTTCTGTCCTGCTGGCTATGTCATGTGTGCTGGGTTCTTCTAACTTTTTCATGTGTTGGATGCTCTGCTGCAACCTCAGGTCTGGACTCTGCTACCCTGGCCTACTCTCTGTGTCCCAGGTCCTGCTATTGGAGTCCTGGGTCCAAGGTCCTGCTACCATGATCCTTGGCTCCTGCGTCCTTGTACCTGCCCTGCTTCCTGGCTCTTGGTACTGGGGTTTTGACTGCTAGTGCTGGTTTTTTGGTGAATTAAAACCCTGATCACAAGGGACCCATACGTTTCTTCGCCTCCCACACACAAATTCACATTCAATAAATACAAATTATGTGTGGTTCGGTATTTACTGAGTGATCAGATTGCACCCAGTTCTTCTTTTCCCACCTCCAATTAGGGAGGGTGGGGGGTAAAACAGTAATAGCACATGCTATCCACCAATTATTGGTGCAGAAACAGTTCATTTGCACCATGCGCACACCCAATTTGAGCCATGTTTATCAGAAACCTGCCTGAGAATTTGGCAGATGATTTTGTCACATTCTTATGGATAACTTCATAAAATGAACACTACTCATGAAAAATGTAATGTGCGGCTGTGCACTTATCACAAGAGGAGGCCTGTGCGCATGATTAGGTGTATCAAAGATAGAAACATGGCTGCATGTGTCCAAACAAAGTTATACAAGTCATTTTTTTGTGAAGACTCTAGTTCTTCATGATGGAGCCCCAGTTTTTTTCAATATGAACACACTTAGATCAAAAGCACTGTGTTGTTTTGGGGCAATAAAGAAAGAATGACTGCTTTAAAGGGGAGTAGTTCATATGAAGAATTACTTAAGAGTTTATGTAATTTTTGTGGTCCGTTCACTACTTGTGACGAAGGCCAGTGCAAAGAACATGGTCACATTACAGGTTGGAGCCTACAATAGTTCTGATTAGGGTTGGTAGGTGTTTTAATGGCAGATGTAGTAAATATGTTTGTACAGTCTTAATTATACATTCAAAGTCCATTTTATGGAAGGGATCTGTGCGTACAGTGAAATATGCTTCTGTATCATTTAATACAAATAGTTAATAAATGATCAAAGATGGGTCAGGCAAAGGGCTGGTGGGAGAGCACTGTGAGTTTGCAATTACCATCAAGCCTGTTTCTAGCTCTTAAACCTTAGGGGAGTTTTAGTTACTCATGGTCTGCACACTAGAAGCTGGTGAATAGCGCTGAAGGGGCGCAAATTAGTTTGCACATCACAACAAGGGTAATTACAAGATGAGCAGTAATTGCTCTTGTCTGCATGGTCCTAACACTTTATTTTGCAATGAACAATTATGCTAAGAGCACAATATGTTCACAAAACAGGCATAACCATTAATTGCATCTTTATGCCTTTTTGTCAAAGTCTTAATTCAGTTGGAATATGTAATAGTCTTCGGTTTAAACGCTCATCGTTCCACGTCTCCAAATTCAACGCTAAAGTTTAAATGATGTTGTCTACCATTATTTGATGTATGTATGTATTTGTTTTTTGTATTTATTTGTATGTTTTACATACTTCTACAACTCGCATTGAGAACACATTGCAACAGATGAGTGTTAATCCATGAATGGACAAGCTGGGAGAAATCTATGACCATCAAACGCTGCCTGACATAAATATTAAGGGGCAGATTTACAAGCCTCTTGTGCTGCCAGTACGTCACTTTTTGTGACGCACTGGCAGCGCAGTTTTCTGCCCCATATTTACAAGGACAGGAAAAGCTACCCTGCGTGACTTTTCCTGTCCTTGTATATGCAGCCCCTTTCAACGCAACACTTTGTGTGAAAGGGGTGTTCCATGGGTTTGCTGTGGGTGTTCCCATGCAACACCCATGGAACCAGACACATTTCCAGATTTACGTGGAATCGTGCACCTGGAAATGCGTCAGTATTGAGGGAAGTGACCGATTGAGATCACCTGGGTCACTCTCAACCTCCTTTAGCCCTCCAAGAATGAAGAGTCGATAACGCAGTACAGAATACAAGCAAACTAGTTTATTCACAGAATACACTGCAGTGGAGTCCAATCAGACCAGCCTCCTATGATGGCTGATGAGGGAATGACCTTAACAAGCATAAAGTTACATTATGTATGTTGCGGAGTCCACAAAGACCTGCCTACCATGGAAAAACACTGGTAGGTGTCGTAATACAATGGGGGTACAGAACATAAATCTCGATTCAGCAGCCTGGTACAAGCTATCTACTCTTTAAGGCTGTCTGGCCTATCCTCCCCTCTAGACAGGTGGGAGAAGGCCTTGGTCTAAGAGAAAAAGCATGCGCTAACGAGCTAACATGGGCATTGAAGAAACAAAACTTACCAAGGACCATTTATCATAAATGAGCACAATACAGTTTAGAGTATGCAAGTAACAGTTTAGTTCAGAATATGGCGTCCTTCTAACTAAAATGGCGGCACAGATGTTAACCTAACTGACGTGACAGCTGTATCAACTGATTACGTCTTACACTCACTATGAAAATATAATGTATTAGCCATATGAATGCTAACATATTGTAGAGTAAAACATGTGAAATATTAAAACTACATTTCAATTCTATCAGTATGTTACGCAACGAGGAGAAATGTTTTCATTTCTCCTCATTTCTTTCCTCTTTCAATGCGTGCTGCATTCTACAGCACACATTTTAGCTGAGATGGCTGTTACATAACCAACATTCGGACCTTCATTCCAACTGGTATTTCATCATGCCGGGAAGCTCACCTTTTAAAGCCGCATTTTAGGGTTTTTCTTGAATGATAGAAGGTTTGATATCACTCTCTTTTGCCAAAGGGCAAGTAACCAGATAGATTTGCTCTGTGTTTCTTTTGTTTGATTGAAGCTTTACATATTCTCTGGTGTTATTTGACAGTTCCTATGCAGGTGTGTAATGGGGCAACATGTTCTCCAGATGATCTGGGAATTAAGCTTCCTAAACTTTTTTAACGATACAGAGGGATAACATTGTTGATATCCATTAATTAAGCCACAGAGTGGAAGCTTGATATGCATTCCTTTTTAGTTCTTCTATTCCCTCTTTTGAAGCCCGAGTCCAATAGCTACTGTGTAATCAAGCCAGGAAGTACCAGTGTTCTTGTGTGTCCCTCTTAGTGTTTTCAGTGAAGTGGGCGGAGAATTCTTCTGTAAACCGTCAATTAGAAATTTGGGATTTTGATGACCCGAGGTGGGAAGTAGACATTTGCATAAAATAGGACATTAAGGTTATTTAACCAATCTAACGTTTTGGAGGTATTTCCAAAGCTTATGGTCAGTAGACTGATATTAGGTTCACAGCAAAAAGTCTATTGTCACGTTTTTTACATAAATACATTCAGATTCAGATTTTTTTGATTCATCTAGAACTCAAAGCACCAGTGACCCTCGTGATGCTTCTCATCTTACACACCTGATTTATACTTTTTGATACCCTACTGAATGAATACTTCCACCACTCATTCATCCAAGTGCCAATCACCCTGCTTGCTCCCCTTGTTGGGAGCCAAAAGGCAAATTGATCTCTCATTATATTTTGTGGTTTCCAGACCCGTTTGCATAGCCAGTACAGCCACATATGTAGCAAAAAAGACAGAGCTCTCACTGACAATAAATGGGCTAAGAGTATGTGTCAGGTCAGGTGCACCAGTCCCTGGTGGATGTGTGCACTTTTTATTTTGAAACCTTAAGGTTTCTCTTCTGGCTTCAATGAGTGTATACTCAATAAACACAGATTTTTCCAGTTTCTTTCTTGATTAAATCATTAATTTTATTTCAAGGAATAATTTCTTCTTTTCATTAAATGGCAAAAATCCATATGCGATTAATTCATACTTCCTCAATCTTTTTCACAACCCAATGCATTTCGGGTCTGCATGGACCCTTCATCAGGGGTCTGAAATTACAATGATACAAAACAAGAGCCATATCAGTCCATTATTCTAATGATCCTGTACAAACTAAAATGTAGTGTTACATACCATTACATCATGATGTACACATAATACTGAATTCACATATTCATTATACCATGCTGTCTGGAGTCAACGTGATCGAAGTTAAAAATAACTCATAAAGTGATATCAGTGTGTTAAAAAATCTCATAACGTGAAGATTGGAAATTCATGTGAAAAAATTAAGAACTATTGTGGATGTTAATCTCCGCTTTAAACCACATCAAATGGTGTGCTCTTAAGCTAATATGTTCCTATTATTATGTCGCGTTCAACCGTTTGGTTTCAAGTTAATGAGCTGCCAGCTGTAACGTTGCGAAGCTCTTTACGGGCGTACCTTTTCAAAGTCTCAAGACTGTACCTGATCTTTCATATTACTCACCGCTAAGCGATGAGAACGAAAGGTTACATGAGCAATTTAGACTCTATAACTTTTACCGCCTGCACTTACTATGTGAAACGAGACTGCTGGTTCTCCGTTGCGGTTCGTGCTGGGGCTTCCATGAAAGTTTAACAAAAACGCGCGTCTATGTACTTCCTCATCAGCGTGAAACGTGTCATTGACGCGGTCACGTGATATTGCTAGGGAACCATTCTTAAAGAGAAACAGTCTTTAAAACGGGATGTTTTTCTGAAATGCCAATGAATAAAGCTCGGAAATAACATAAGAAACAAGCATTTGCAATGCAACAGGTCTCGCATTTACGCAGTTTTAGCTATTGCCATTCTAAATGACAATGCCTTTTATATATGTTTTAGTGTTTTTAAACATAGATAAAACGCATTGTTGTTTACAATGCCAACAGCTTAAACTCGGTTAAATGCGAGACCTATTGCATTGCTAATGCCTGTTTGTCTGTGGATTTCAGTTATACTCAGACCGATTCTTAAATGGACTCTTTCATGAAATACAGAACAGCAGTTCACCCTCATTAAGCATTTTGCAAATTTGCCACTATATTGAAGTCCCGCTATTCCCGCATATTTAAACTAAATTTCCATCAACTGCATCATTTAAGACATTTTGAAAGACTTTTTTAAAAGAAGGCAACTAACATCATACTTAAACTAATTGTTAGCAGAATTTTAAAAAATGTGACAAACGTATTTGCTTTGTATTTCGATATTGTTATATGCTTTATGTTTACAAGTTTAAATATAACTTTAACCTGGTTTAATTTTAATCAAACCAAATGTAATAATAACAAAAAATACATTGTTTATGCGTAGAACAAAAACATGACAAACCTACTGTAGAGCAGTGGAAAAGGTGGGATGCTGAGGTTTTGGTGACTCGGGAAGAAAAGAAAAGGACGTGAAGATTGCAAGAAGGGCCGTCATAGGACACAATGTTCCTGTATGCCGTGGTCATTGATGTCAAATTGTTAGCTGTGTTGCCAATTTATTCCATGTCAACGGGCAAACTGTTTCCAGTCATGGACTTTTATGCTACAAATCAATTGCTCTCAGGTCTGTTGGAGTAATTTGGGCAATGAAAGCAAACCAAGACTACAACACCCAGAATGCGCCAGTGTGTCACACAAAAGCCAGAGCTGGAAATTGTGTCTATGATCACATGAACTTAGGTGGGCAGCACCAAATTGTCTCCGGCCCACCAAATTTCCAATGCTGGGCTTTCCTTTAATAAATCAATGCAGTCTAGTTGTAGCAATTACGCAGCTCAACTACACTCATTAGAACAAGGTCTCTAATAACAATGATTGGTAAAGGGAATTTCACAACTGTTAAGGTGGAGTGTTGGTACAATGGACCCAGCGGGTGCATGTGGGCATGTGGGCAGTAGCAGTGATGTTGTAGGCTTACCTGTGTACTACAGGTTTTGACAGGATGGGTATCACTGTGGGTTCTGCTTCAACTGGATTAGACGTTTACACGCGCGCACTGGTTATGTAATGCGCAGGGGTTTCAAGCAGCGTGCTGAGGTAAAAGAATCGGTCAGCTAACCTGTGGCAGAACGTGAACTACGGACGCAAGTTTACTCTATTGCTGTGGGATCTGCTGTGCCCTGGAGAATGACACCTGGGGCAGCAGGATGTGTGATTAGTTGCTTGTGCTGTGGCGTAGGGTTACCTGCTGTCTCCCACGGCGGGGAGCAGTGACACCAACAGAGCCTATGTCTGTCTGCTCCCGCGGGAGCTGGAAGTCTCGCAGCTGTCAGGATCTTCTGACAAAGCACTTCCTCACCCCTGAAAGTGCTGCTGCCGGGCCAGAGTGCACCTAGCTGGCGGGTGGCATTCTTGGCAGTGGGTGCTGTGTCTGCCCCATGGCGATAACTAACCTGGAGCAATTTTTTTTCATTATCTTTCGAATGGTGGAAGAGGTTCACTTGGCTCACTCAAACCCTACCTGCACCCGGCTCCTCCAGAGTCGCTCTAAAATGGTTACCTTAACGCACTTGATCCTGGCCATATTACACTAACCGATGGCATGCAACGGACTGGTGAAAGGTGAGTTCCTTCAAATAAAAAAAAGCTGGGGGGAGGTGGAGGCAGCCGAGGAGACTAGCGAGTGTAAGCAATTTTGAAGCTTATGGGCGCAGTTAATAAATAAATAAAAGCGTAGGGTCAGCGATGCTCATGCAGCTAAAGCCCAAAAAAGCATAAGAAAGCCTGGTGTGCATCGAGCTGGTTAAAAAACAAACGAGTGGAGACGACAGCGGAAAGAAACCTTCCCCCATACCCGTGTGTACAGGCTAAGCACACCGCAGAACCCGCATTAGAATTACAGCCACTGTGCTGCTACTGCCGATATTGACCCTGTTACAGCTGCGCTTCTGCTTCCGGGTAACGTTTGTATCGTGCATGTATGCTGGACAGGTCAGGCAAAATAGAGTGCAAATTGAGTCAGCCAATCCCAGGGAAAAAAAGCATTTATAAATGCAATAGGACTCGTATTTACACGAGCCCTATTGCATTTTAAACAAAAATGCGTGAGTCGATAAAGGCACGAACGGGAGGGGGAGAGGGGTGAAGGGGTGAAAAGTGACGGTCTGTGGGAGGGGGCGGGGGGAAACACAAGGAAAAAATAGCATAACAGTAAAGGGGCTGATAGCCTTGGAAGTCTACAAATGACAACATGGCCGTGAAGAGGAGGGACTAACAATGGGAAAACCAATGAGAACAATGTATTTATGATGTAACCCAATCAAAAAGATGGGCGGAGAGAGGGCGGGGCTTAAATGAAGCTTCCCCGGTATAGTGCATACAGCATGCCACGCAGAGCGATGGCAGCACGTTGCGCTGCAACTCTATATGCGAGACCTAAAAAGGGGGAAAGCAATCAAGTACAAATAACAACATTAAGGAAGTGAAAAAAACAAATATTTAACAGTCTCCCTATTAGCTCTCCCTGTGCAGAATGAACATGTGTGTGAATGGATATACATCTTGCTAATACTTACTTAACCAAGCAATATACCCAAGAGATTATAAAAATACATGATACCACTCATTAAAGTTTTACAAAAAACATATCAGTTCAATACGGTCATTCATTCCATTAGGGTACATAGAGTTCCATTTTTTTATCCCAAAAAACTCTGATCTGAGCAATTGTTTATGAGGGTCAATGTCTGGTCGGATTTTCATTGATTCCAAGACAGTGAATCTTAACTGTGAGATGTTGTGTCCTGCTTCCATCCAATGCATGGCTACAGAAGATTTTTCATTTTTCAGCCGGATATTATTCTTATGTTCTGTTATCCTTACTTTAATCTTTCTCTCTGTGATGCCCATGTACATTTTTCCACAAGGGCATTTTATTGCGTATATTACATTCATAGTATCACATGTGCTTGAATGCTGTAGAACGATTTTGGTGCCATATAGAGGGTGCAAAAACTCATTACCTGTGATTACGTTGTTGCAGTGTGTACAGTTTTCACATTTTTGCATACCTTTAAAGCTTATTTTTCTACTCTCTTGTAACAATAGTTACTTTAAGTTTCATGAACGTTGAAAAGCAAAGACCACTCTTTTATGAGATATACATCTTAAATCAGGTTCAGTCCCTATCATTCTCCAATGTTTTCTGATAGTGTTTTTAATGGTGTTGGCTTGTGTAGAATACTTACGGATGCAAACAGTGGGTGCTTGTTTATTCACATCTTTAGGTGTCAGTAGAGTAGATCTGTCTATTGTATTCGCTTTTCTCATAGATTCCTCAATTAACGTTTTGGGATACCCTCTTTCTGTGAATCTTGTGGCATAACTTTTTATGGATTCCATGACTTCCTCCTGATTACTTGTAATTCTTTTCCATCTAACAAATTGCGAAAACGGAAGACATTTTTCAGCAATTGTTGATGGAAGCTTTTAAAATGCAAACAGTTATTGCATAAGCGGTAGCTCCCGCAAAGCCCATAGATGTTCCGTTACATTGGAAAAAAACTTTCCCTTCCATTGAAAGTAACTATGATATAATGCGAAATGCATCAATTCCAATAATAAGATCTTATAGGCTCCTTCACATTCATTATTGAGTAAAAACTATTGATGTGTAGTTCAAGTGCACCAAATGGTCAGGGGGTTCAATGTCCTTCTAGTAATGATCAGAGTAGTGATAAATAGTTTAGATGATGGTTAAGCCTAGAAAACTGACACATATTGAGTGATTAAAGGAAATAAGGAGGGGGTGCATGATGATGACAGGAGGAGCGGGCCAATCCCTCAGTGTCAGTGTGATATATTGTGTTATTTATCAAGCTGAGGGAAAGAAGAGTTTGGAGAGCTTAGAGTACAACAGTGGTGAGAAACAAGGTCATTGAAGGGGTACTATTGTTTGTAACAGTAAAGAATACTTCTTAGTGAAAGTGAAGGTAATCATCTAATGTACATGTGTTTCATCAGTAAGTGTTCTTTGAGACCTTTTTGGAGAATACAAAATTCAGAGCCAGTGTGATTTCAGTCTGAATTCAGGTAGAATAATCATTGCTAATTCCTGGGTCATAATAGTGAAAGCTCACTTTAATGTTTACTCTGACTTTTAGATATTGTTAGTTTTATTAATTCTTTAGAGTGATGTGTTTTAATGATTCAGAGGTTGTACAAGCTGTTTTGAAAGTTCAGGGTGTATCTACCACAGGGGCAACCCGTAGACCCACTTTGGACAGGGTTGTATATCAAACAAGGACCGTATGTATAGGTGTCCTTCTGAAAAACATGTATACTTAACAAAACCCACTGATGTATTGGTTTATAAAATCAATGTATAACAAGAGGACATGGACAAATTGTTTTTCCTAGACGTTCTTTATCTTAGTTCTGGTTTTTATGCAGCAGAGGATACAATTAGAATATTTACAAATGAGTGCTCGGTGTGACGAGCAAACACACAGTGCTCAAAAAGTGAAAAGGAGGTGCAAATGTGATCCAGTATAAAGAAACTGGAAAAAAAGAGAAAAAGCAGGTTCTTAAAATACAGAGAGACAAGTATTTCAGAAGTGACTGAATATTTAAAAGTCTCTCAATAACTAATTTTAAGCAGGGTATTCGCCTACGGCATTTCAGCGCTTATTGATTTATCGGTAATCAACAGGACACCGCGATGGATAACCGAGCATGAAAAGACACGAAAAGCTGCACAGAATAAACCATAAAAATTGGGACTCCAAATGTAATAAAACCAGATAAAATCATGTCTCCATGTAGGGACATATCAAGAAAATACATGTGCCTTCTCTTGATTGGGAACTATCAATTTGAAACAGATGTTTAGTCATAAATGGCCGTATGCCTGTTGATCATTTTGTAATATGAAGGGAGTGCCACCATACTGAATAAAGAGTTCATGTTTTTCAGAAATCAGAAAGGCAAACAAGCATTTGCAATGCAATAGTTCTCGCATCTGCGAGAGTTTAAGCTATTGGCATTGTAAATGACAATGACTTTTATTTATCTGTTTTGCTAATTAACACATAAATAAAAGCCATTGTCGCTTACAATGCCAATAGCTCAAACTCTTGTAAATGCGAGACCTATTCAAAGAAAGTGAAAGCACGCGTGGCTCGCTGAATTTTGAAGGAAAGCATGTCATGCCACCTGCACTAGGAGAAACTCGTTAAAGAAAATAGTGCTACACACTAAAAAACAGATGTAACGTGTAACAACAGAAGTAAAAGGCCAGTTCTCATGGGAGGTTACAAATGAAGACAAGGCGGGAGGGACTAAGAAGGGACTGAGTAGGGACTAACAAGCCTATTAATCAGAAGCCAGCATTTACGAGGGACAATGACACAAGCCAATGACAAATATGGGCAGAGAGTGGGCGGGACTTCTATCCTATACTCCAATACATCATGCTGCAGAGCAGCACATGCACTGCCCAGGCTCAGTCTAAAAATAACGGTGTAGCAAAGGCGCCACAAAAGTGGGTCCCCATGCCAATAAAGGCTCCCTGGTGGGGGAAAAAACAATCGTTGGGATGTGTTGTATAGTCAAATATTGTAATACACTGTCTGTGATACAATACAGAATACATACTTAAAGGATTGTGGGGGGGGGATTGTTCAGTTTGATCAGATTAGGATTCCTGGAGCTCTAGCTTTGTTTTGGCGCCCAGCCCTTTACCTCTGAATCATTCGGTCCTTTTCAGCCACTCAGGTGACAGTTTGATTGCTCCTCCACCACCCTTTATGAAATATTTATGGGTAATTTGGCACAAACATTTTACTGCAGGAACATAGGAACAATTAATTTAGCGAGTGGCTGCAGTTTGCATTTTGTTGCACATAGCGCAATTATTTTAAGTGTAAAATGCATCCTCTGGGCCGTTTTGGAAGTGAGGGTGCTTTTGGCGGTACAAAAATAGCGCTTAATGCTGTTGTGCTGCTCTCTATTCTGCATAATGTTGCTGTAATTTCACGTAATTGTGCTACAGCAAATTACCCAAGTTACGCCCACCCCTAGCTTTTTCTCCTTTTAGGTTTTACTTCTTAACTGTGACTCTCAAAAGCAAACCCCTGTCACCTTTCTTATATATTCTTCTGTGCAGGAGGCAGGGGAGGAGTCGTTCCTTCCATGGGCAATGTAGAGGTGCCAAAAAAGGGGATATGTCATCATCTCAATACATAGCGGAAGGGGGTTTATAATTATTAAAGGTGCCATGGGATATGTGTTGATGCCCATAGCTCAAGTGTCGGGTGTTTTTGGCTGCTTCTTATGTCTGGCAAACGGATGTTTAATTAGAAATTGATTTTGTGCTGGCCTGACAAGTCAGTAGTTACGGCTCCTTCCTTCTATACTGAGAAGCATAGAATTTGCTGTATTTGTTTTGAGTATGGGACCTTTGCTGTCAGTTGGTTTCTGACAATGCTGATGAAGGTTGTTTTCATGTCAGATTAAAGTGAGTCAGTTGACTTATTGCTTTGACTTGTCATACTAGTTGTAGGTTGAAAGCTCCCAGGAAAAAGAGTTCATTCGATAGTTAAACTTGATTAAGATTAGATTTGTTGAGACCCTTGGTAAATGGGATTGTTCCCTTACGGTGATAAGGCTGGCTGTCAATAAATGTGAGGAGGAGAAAAAGATGTTGATTTTCATGTAGTAGATGTGTGGATATTTTGAAGTTTGTGTCATTAAACAGAAGTAATAAAGTTTACAGGTTGGTGACGCAGG
This sequence comes from Triturus cristatus, assembly GCF_964204655.1. Classification (NCBI taxonomy): domain Eukaryota; kingdom Metazoa; phylum Chordata; class Amphibia; order Caudata; family Salamandridae; genus Triturus; species Triturus cristatus. The sequence goes on along the minus strand of NC_140581.1, from coordinate 432,953,139 downwards.
CATTATTCTGGGTAATTATTTATTTATTTCAAGCGACAAGTAATATTGTGTTCATAAATGCTGTACGTTTGTCCCCGTTTACATCAAGGTACACAGAACGATAAACAGAATGACACACAGTCAAAAGTGAGGACTAACAGACATCTTAATCCTGTACAGTAATAGTATCTACAATACTTTAGTGTACAGGGGACGGTCTTTTAGCTTGAGGTATAGATGTAAAATTGACATTTTTGCTTTATAAGGCCTCTCAGTGGCAATATTTAACCTGGGTGGCCTTCGCGTTTTGAGAGGTGGACTCGTAGTGTTTGTTCTGAAATCCTGTAGTGCTGGGCTGGGCTGGGCTGGGCTGGGCTAACATGGGAGGATTCCAGTGAGTTGGTGCACGAAGGTGGGAGGACCGGAGGCGGGATGTTGCAGTCCCTAGTTCTGGCGCCTCGAGGATGGGTGCACGCGCTCATTGGACAACAGACTTGTAAACCTGACGTTTGTTGACTCGTTCATCGTAATGAATGAATAGTTTGACGAATGCAAGGTTTACACGAAGAAAGTGTCCCGTGTACAGATTCACCTTGTTTCTGGGCGTTATCTGTGAATTGAACAAGTCCTGTCAGCCCCCAGCGGGTGTCACGCACTGAGCCGAGCGAGAGAGGCCAGTGAGGCTGAAAAGTGAAGGCGCATCCGAGGCCTCCTTTTCAGCCGTGTTTTTTTTTGCTCTTTGGAATGAATTACCAGATGTGCACTGAGGTCATTGTACTTTATTTCAGGGCTGCGGCTAGCTCTAGAGAGTTTCAGAGTGACTTCCATGTGATATAATCTTACGTTGCTGAATGCATCCTGTGTAGATTGCCAGGATTTATATTGCTTGCTTGACACTGTCATTTTGATTGAATCTAATCTTTATATTTTTCTTGTTTAAATAAACATTGGCCAGGGCAATATATTCATCCATTCCACCCACTCCTTTTTACTTTGCATGGAATCTGAAAGAATGCGCCTGTTTTCTGTAGCGCCGATAAATGTCAACCTTGAAGCATGGAAAGAAAAACATGGTTATCATTTTATCAGAATGAAAATAATGGTGATCCATGTGCCCGAAGGGACGAGGGAGGCAGCACTGGCGGGGGGTATGAGGGGAGGGAGGGAAAGGAGGGAAAGGAATTATGTTAACCATTCCGCCACTGAAGACTTTTAAAAACGCCACATTCTCTCCCGCTGTTTCGTTTTAGAATAGCTCCAGTCTCCGTTCTGCAAACACCTCTTACACAACTGTAATCACCAGGTTATTAGAATACTTTACCAGCCAAGCTTCAAAAATGGCCTGCTGCACTGAACATGATACATGTTTGGTTGACAAATGTAAAATTCTGCTTGGAAGATACTTTCGCAGCTCTCGTTGTCAGCTTTGCATTTTCAGCTCTTTATGGGACCAGCAGCAGTGAATAGTGATGTGACTTTTTCATGGTTTCATAACCAGGATCATGGGAATATGCATGTCATGGCTCGAGTCTAGAAAAGGTTGCAACATGTCTGAACCTCTTGAAGCTTGACTGTTACACCGACCTTTGCCTTTCGCCCCAAGTACATCAGGCAATTCCAGCTCCTGCTAGATAGATGCACGTGATGAATCTAAGTGGGTATTTGTTATTTATGCGACAAAAGGAATTTCAACCCTTAAAGAAAGAGACCAGATTGTGTAGTTTTCCTAGTGGACGGGTTCTGGGGTGTATAAGGGAGCGTGTGTATATTTCTGTCACTGACTCTTTCTACGGCAGAAGTTTGGGTGCGGGGTTCTCTGCTGGCATCTTGGTGAGTAATTTACATTCAAGCCCTGATTACAACGGGCTCGTGTGTAACCCTGCTTCAGCCCCATTTGAGAATTTGCACCCAAATTGAGATTGCAATTGATGCATGAGTATCCCACGTTTCCCCAGCACACATTTCACTATCAGAGCTTGAGCACCGAAAACATTACACAATCCGAGTTTTGCAGATCAGAGCAGGAAGCTATCCTTATTCAGAGGTACAAGCAAGCACCTTGCGGTTTAAGTAAAGGCCTCATGAGGTACCACACAACATACTGACCGTCTCTGGGTGTGAGCAGTCTCTGCATAGATCTATGGCGCAGAAGCTTTTTACGGGATCTGGAGAGTCTGGGGTGCTCGATCGGCAATCAAGCAGGGAATTTTCCAAGAGTCATTTTAATCTCCTGTCGAGTCGTGCCAGATCATTCATGGAGGACAACTGTTATCTCTCAGACTCTCACAGCTTCGCAGGCATTTAAAGGCTGCTACCAGGAGCAAGGAATGGTGTGAGAAGGTTCAGTGCTCCGGAATAACGAGTATTTTGTTTGCTAGTGTCCCCTATGCACTGTAGAAATGATAATTGTCTGTCCTTTTGTTGTAATTTTTCATCAACTCTAGGTGGCACTATGGAGCTGCACATTATGGAAGCATGTCCCCATTATGAGCTATTTTATATGGAATGAGAGTCACATGTTTAGTGGGTAAAAAGCCATCGGAAGAGTCTGAATCTGTGCTGAATGATAGGCCTTTTCCCCTTACAATAACCACCTGCTTTGAACAAGTGGTAATTGGGAGCTCGGAGGTCACTACATGTCATGGTGAAAGGCGGGAGGACGGGGGAGGTAAGGGAGGGGCAGCATTCCATGCTCTGCCCTTGCCGCAGCTAAGTAGGTCTTTCCTCAGGTGGTGACTGTCAATAACAGCTGACTCCCACTTCAAATATCACATATACAAAATAGACATGCAGTGACTAACAGGTACTCAAACCAAGCCACCTTAGATGCAAAATAAACCACCAACTCTTTAGCTAGGTGGGAAGGTTTGTCACAACTCCAGTCAACGCATTTACCTTTCACCCTCATGCGATCACATTACCCTCATGCTCATATTCATGACATCTGATGGACAATCTGCATGAGCAACCAGCTTTGGTGCTATCTCTACAGGAAGCATTGTCTAGTCTGTGGCACACATAGGCAGTCTCCAAATGCTTTAATTAAAAAGACATCCATTACCATTGGCTCCAAATAGAGCTGAAGCTTGACTTGGAATCTGCACGTGTCTGGTACATGCTGTTATGATCCGCCTCATTGGCCTGACCATTTCAGCCTTTCCCTAAGTAGAAGAGTGAGGAGGTTTGGTGGTAGGTGGACATGCCTTTTTCAGTTACCCTGTTATTGCAACTTGCTTCCGTGGTGGTCTTTAGAAGTCCGCTACTGCAAAAGCCCTTTTCACTTCTCCATCCTTCTCCTTTTGTCACCTGACTTTCCTTTTTTTTCCCTTTTTTATTTTTAATCATGAGTCCTGTCTTATAAACACACAAATGGTGAATAGTTGGGCAAGCGGTCACTTTTGGGAAGGTACCATGAAATCACTGCCATCCAGCATGGTCTATGTGACAATTGAGCCTAGGGTGTCAGCGCTCTGCCTGCAGTGAGCCATTCCACTGTAAAACCTGAATACTGTAGCCATCTTTTGATGACTTGTTCGATTGCTTTGGGCCGGATGTTTGGGGTCTCTCTTGCTGTTTACGGTGAGCCTCTTGTCTGCGGTTCTTCCGGACAATTGTTGACCACTGAAAGTTCTTTGGGTAAGCACCTGTTTTAGAATAGGGTGCTTAACCCCTTCAGTGCCCATGACGAGCTGGACTCGTCATGGGCCGCGGTGGCGCTGTGCCCATGACGAGTCCAGCTCGTCATAGACCCCGCCCGCTAATGCAACGGCCGGCACTGGGCGGGGAAAGGGGCGGGCACTGAAGGGGTTAAGGTAGATGTGATTGTCACATTTGCAAACTTCATGACAAACAGGAGGTGAGGGCAAGCAAGCTCCCTGCAAAAAAGTGAGGCAGAGCTTTCAGTCAACTGGGCAAACTGGCAGGCGAAAAGAAGTGGGGCTTCCCATCACCTGTGCAAGTCTACAAGTAGGTGGGCCTTTCCTCTCTGGTAAAAGCAGGGATTGTTAAGAATTTCCTGGTATGGAACCGTCATTTGTTCTAGTAACACATAGCATACTCTGCTTTTGTCTTATAGGATGGTGCTTAGTGAAACGACCAGAAGATGTCCCTTTTGTTGAGCAGGAGATGACTCCAACGGATGGTCCCCTTTTGTGTGTACTCTCTGCCAGGCAGTCGATTCCTCCATCTTGAGTTGTAAAAGTGGCTTGGACATGACAACTGCCAGAACCAAACACCAGCCCTCGGGGCTCTCACTGTAGGTCAATCCTCTTCTTCATCATCGTCCTCCATGGTGATTGCATGGCGCCCACTGTCACCCTCCGACACCCGCTGGATGGATACTATACCGCTGAGCAAAGCGTATCCAATCATGGCCAACACCCCCACCATGACAGACAGCACTTGGGTCCGCCTCTTGTGTGGTTCTTCTTCAGAGTCTGCAGTCTCTGCAGAATCTCCAGAAGGCGTCTTCAGGGGTGCCTGTGGACCATCTCCGTCCCAGGTGAAGTAGATGTTCAAAATGGACGTGCAGTAGTTACAGAGATTGTCTAGAGACCTCAAGTGCTGCTGCAGTTTGCTGCTGGGCAGATGTGCTTTCAGCAAAGGGGCCAAGTAGCTGAAGACATGTGCATCGAGTGAGGCCGGTGCGTCCCTGAAGAAGAACTTCTGGGTCCCTAGCCTCTGGGAGAGATGGGTCAAACACTCCTGTGCGTCCCTGTAGAGCTCCTTTTCCAGTTCCTCTTCCTCCTCGATCCACCGGTCTCCCCTTAGTGTCTGCAGTCGTTCCAGGTGCTGCTTGTGCATTTGATTGGGAAGGAAGAAATTTAGAGGGAAAGGGATGGCATCCGCATACCACTTCCGAGTGTGCTCCACGTAATTCTTGGAATCAACCCGGAAGGTATGGATATAAGCCGGAAGCAGCTTTTCTTCCAATAGAGACACGAATGCCAAGGTATCTGCACTTTGTGTAGCCGAAAGGTCGTAGTCTGCATTATATTTCTTTTTTCTGAGGTGTGCAATGATTTTGTGAGTCTGGCATACAACACCATTGTCCGAGGTCTTCTGGGCGGGCAGGGTGCCAGAGGGGCTTCTCCAGGGGTTGCTGATCTTGTGGACTTTGAGTGGTGCTCCTGCAAACCGAGCATATGTCAGCACGGCCAAGCTCTCAGGCTCCACGCTCGGCAGTCCCCAGGCACCAACCCAGCAGTACAGCTCCATGGGCGCCGCCTTGTCACCTGACTTTCCAATAACATTCAGGCATGCTGTTATTGAATTATTATTCTTTAATACTTATGCTTTTTATTACCGTGCCTTTATGAGCCATTGGATGAGGGGGGCTAGATTTGTTCAATTTGTAATAGAGCACAGTCATTTATGGGAAAAAGTCTGTGTCGCTGCGTGGTATAGTAAATCTCACTTAAGAGCTTGCATCACCTTACGCAGCAGAGTTCACAGCCCTGAGGTTATTTACGTGCTCTAAGTAACCTTAGGTTTCCTGTTTCTTTTATTCTACAGATCGCTTCACCCAGCTTAGCTAGATATGCCCCTGCATTGCCCTTGAGTCTAGAAAAATCTAGACCATGCCCCTTAATTTTCTCTCCTATAACTGTGTAGCATTCTGTAATCACTGGGCTTTGATTTATTTGCGCAATGAATTAGTCTGGATAGACTTGTGCCACCTGCAGACTCTTACAATTGTTTTTATTTATTTATTTATTGTGTTTTATCAAGACCACAACACACACAAAATGCCTCAAACAGTTAAGGTAAGCAACCACAAAAGAAAAGAAGCAGAGCAAACGCACAATGTAAATGCAGAAAGTTGAAAAACATGAGTGACAGCACCACAGACCCATCACCGATCAACAATTGAAGCCTGTTGGATCCACAGTATATCATTTCACAGATACAGGAGCTCTGAGGGCCATGAGACATGTAACATTGTGATCGATGGGGCTCACTCTAGTCAAACCGTGGGCTCAGTCATGGGAGAGGGGGAAGTCAGCCACGTAGGGGTGTCTACGCTTTTGTGGGCACACCTCTCATGTATCAGGGGATTGAGGGTACTATGTACTCCCACTGGGCTCACACGGGATACAAGGTATGTGATGAAAGGGGGCCAGATGTCTACTAGGCGGGAACTCTGAGTCAGTAATTGCCATTATGCTGTTAGTTGCTCTTGGCAACAAGTTACGTCACACAACCAGTTATTCACTTGGAGTGCAGGGCGGCGTCACCAGTGTATTGCAACCTTATGCCTGTCCAGGAATAATAACATTCCAACCAATGAAGATTTACAGGGCCGGTGGTCAGTGATTGAGTCAATGGGATAATTGACAGCCAACCGGAAAGGTTCCACCCCAGGACACTCCCAGGCTAAATGGAGACCAGCAGCAGAGGGTATCATCCGAAAGCCCCATGGGGTGTAACTGGGTGGGAGTGTGATACATTGGATGAAGGAATTTAATCTAGATTAAGAGCAGTCAAAAGTTGGGGGAGAGTGCCTTGGTCAACTCACAGCAATATAGCCATTGTAGCAGTGAGAGGGGGGTCAGCACAGCTGCCCAATTGGAGTACGCCCTGGGGATGCGTATAGGTGTCTTATCTTATATGACCCCATACAATCATGTGATCAATTTCCACGGGGATGGGTTGGTTAGGATCATGTCCTGCATGTGAAATATCAGAGGCACAGCAGGCATTGGGCCATGCAGAGCTCAAAGCTGGCTCTAAATTTAAAATACGTCAAAATGTCAAGTAGAGTGTGCTGTGGCAGTGCAGTTGTGTTGTGCCATGAAATATTGCCCTTCCAGGTACAAATCACCCAGCATGAGGAGATGTAGCCAAGTCAACTGGTGGGACACCCTCTTATCATCTGCTGCTGGTAGTTGCGGGTGGCAGAGTATTAGGCGAGTAGGAGATGCCTAAGAGGCCTGAAGTCGCATTCTATCACATGCCTAGACCGTGCAAGTGACTGTGTCTATTTCAACCCGGGTGCACCAGGCAAGCAGATATCATGTGATGGATAGCTAGTCGGGGGCCATGATGGAGTCCTCAATGGCCAGGTGTGGTTGGAAAGGGGGTGGATGTATCCAGAAGTGCACATATTGCACTTGTGCGCAAAAATATTATAGTTCTATGTCTACGGCACACAGTCTGCCTTGTTCAAAGGGAAGAGTTAGCATTTCAAAGGAGACCCTTGGTTGCTTGCCAGCCCAAGTCAGAGTCAATAACTGCGTGTGGAGTTGTTTGAGGAAGTATTCGGTTAGTGGCAGGGGAATATTAAAGAATAGATAGAGGAATTACAGAAGACAGGGAAAGGGGTCATTAGCTTGCCATTAATGGGCAGCCTAATGCACAGAAGTGTGTAGAGTAGTTTGACCTTGCTAGTGAAGGTGGGGCTGGGGCTGAGGCCTAGGCGTCCCAACAGTTCAATTGAAAGGGTCACTCCAAGGATTCAAACGCCTTGGTTACATCAAGCAAGTGGATTGCCGCCTTGCGGTGAGGGTCTATGAAGTGCATGAGTGCAAATAGTGTGCGGAGGTTATGAGAAGTGTTTTGTCCAGGCCCAAAGCTCAATTTGTCCGGACAGATGATGTCAGGTAGCAGTAGCATCAGGTGTGTCGCGAATAATTTAGCGAGAATTTTATAATCCACATTAATCATTGAGAGAGGGCGATAGGAGTCACAATGGTTAGGAGGTTTCTTAGAATGATGACGATCACTGCCTCACGCAATGTGGGGAGCCTCATAATATTCTGCCAACTTTAGAGACTCATCATATTCCGCCAAGAGGTGAGGGGCAAGAATCTGGGCATACTCTTTAAAAAGTGGCAGCCAGACCATTCAGTCCCAGTGATTTATAACTAGGCATGATCAGAATCACCTGTGCTATGTTTTCAGCTGAGAACGAGTCATCACGATACTGCTGAAGCACATGTTCGAGCCAGAGGAGCTGAATAGAGTCCAAGAACTCATCTAATTGGACTGGGTCACGAGCAATCCCGGAGGTGTAGAGGTCAGTGTAAAAGTTTGGCATAGTGTGCTTACGGCCCTCTGCGTCTGAGAGGGGAACCTGACTATCATACAGTATCTCTCTGATATGGTCACTGGCCCAGGGCTGATGCAGCAGTTTGGCCAGCATCCACTCATCCTGTCCCTCTCCCTGTAGCATTGGACCAAAGTCTCTTTGCCAAGATAGTGTGTCTCTTGTAGATCCTCCTCCTCCTCATACTTGCCAAGCTTCCACTTGAAGGAGGTGAGGAAGTCCACATCCCTAGAGAGGAAGAAGGCAAGCCCGAGGGCTCAAATATCGCTTTCAGCACCCCAGCTTTCTTAGCTATGTACACACCCAGAATGTAGGCATTGGAAGCCTCCCAGAGTGTTGAAGCAGAGGACTCAGATTGTGAGATGAGGGAAAAATATTCTACAATACTCAATCAAACGTCGTCCTGGAATATCCAGTCGTGGAAAGCATTTTTTGGGAGTCCCCACGTGAAGGAATGGTTCCGCATGTCGAGATTGTGAGTTCAAGAAGGATAGGGGCAAGCTCCGAAAGTGTCCTTGGGAGATGTTCAATGGACCTGAGCTAGGGAACTACTAGTGAATTCTAGACCAGATGTTATGTGTAGCACCAATGCAAGTGCCCTCTCTGTCCTGGGGTGGGTGTACCACCACAGGTCAAAAGGTCCGTGGTCTTCAATTGTAAGACTCAGTTGAGCGACTGATCCTGCACCACCTCATGTCGCTCGATCAGTCCAGGTGAGGGTCAAGCATTATGTTAAAATCGCCTCACCACTGGATTGTAGCAGGCCCACACTATTCCGGGCTAGCAGTGTTAGGCCCATAGACAGCCACCAACATGAGAGGCCTGCCCATGAGTGTGCCATGCAGGATGATATACCTACCTTGCATGTCGCACATGGACGTGTTTGTGTGCCACTGCAGTCCCTTTTGGAAAAGAATAGCGACTCCAGGAGCATAGTTAAAGTATAATGCTGCATTTGTCACTGTGAGCCGGTCAGCGCGTAGTCGGGGATGGGAGCGCCTAGTGAGGGGAAGTTCTTGCAAATAAAAAATATCGATGTGATGTCGGCATTGGTAAGCGTGCCCTAGCCGAGCCTCACGCTGACCATTCAATCCAAGTAAGTTCCAGGTCAAGCATCTAAGGGTAGTCATTGCAGCCTACAGGGTGTGAGTACTGGGTGTAAGGCTTGTGCGAGGGGTGCTGGAAGCTGCTTGGGATGACAGGCAAACCATAGCTCCAGGTACGAACAAGGTAAGAAAGAATGTATGAATGCATGCCTCAGGGCACCAGGAAGTCTAGCACATAGCACAGGAAGTCCAAGCTGGGTGGTCAAGACTGAGAGCAAACATAAAACAGGGGGGTTCATGGCCAATGTGCAAATATCGTATCTGGAGGCCAGGTCGAGATGGGCACACACAATAAGTAGCAATACATAACCTCAGCAATCCACGGCCAAGCCTCATGGCATGCCGATCGAGTCACTGTGAGCACAGCCTGATGCCGCTTTTAGTGGATTGGGGTGGGTCGCAAACTTGCCGGAGAATTTCAAAGCCACCGTAGGGTAAGTGAAAAGGTGAGCTTTGCCACAGAATAAGACATGCAGTTTGGCAGAGAAAATCAATGAATAATGTGCCTCAGCCTTCTGTCGTAGGCGTTTAGCTGGTAGAAATTCAGACGGGCCATTTGTACAGATATTGTGAAGTCTGAGTAGAACAAAAGTTCATTACTTTGGTATTGAATGTTTTGGCGTTCTCTAGCCAGTCTCAATACAGTGTCTCTCTCTTTTGTAGCTGAGGAGGCTTGCCACTATAGGTCGTGCCAGAGTCCCTGGAGGTGGTCAAGGGCTCAGCGAGTGGTGGGCACGCTTGATTGCAAATAGTGGGGACAGAGCATAACCGAACAGGGAGCGGAGCAACTCCTCAACATAGGTGTTAATTCTGCTCATGGCAGTTGATTCTGGGACCCCAAGTATTCAGGGTGCGGGGGCTATTCCATTAGGATCGAGCCTCCAAGTCCTCATTTTTGTTTTTAATTATCTCCAGGATAGTTTCCATCCTCCAAGGTGCTCATTGGTGGCTATGTGGGTGTCCTCCACCTCCAAGGGGCTTGTCTCGACCAGGTCAATGCATCCGCCGTGCTTGTCCAAACTCTCCTTTACGTGGTCCAAGCGCATAGTTAGTGTATCGATTTTGGAGTCTATGGAACTGAGGGTATGCTTGAGGTTCATGAACATACCCTTGAAGCCTTGGTCGAGCTGGGAGGAGGCCTCCTCGACCGCCTATAGCCCCAGAGTCTCCAGGGGTGTATCCACTGCAGTCTCAGCTTGGTTGGTCTGAAAGGATAGTTTCGACTGCCTACCTGCCACACACCTATGTCCAGGAGACATGAGAAGATCTGAATTCAAACACAGCGCTCAGCAAGTCAGCCCAGGCATCGCTCCAGCTCCCCCTTCTGCCAGCCGGTGTCAGGGCATCTCTTTGTTTGCTTATGCAATGTTCTGAGAGGGGGTGCCATCCTAGCTAGCATCAAAGGGGGCGACCCCACTCCCCAGTGGCATGACCATGAGCACGGTTCAGGCGACAGCGGGAAACAACAGGCCGACCACCCTTGAGGACCCCGAGCCAAGACGCCAGCAGCCCCCACTGGGGCACAGCACCCCACACGAGCAACACACAGCCTCAGACCCGCTGCCGACACACCCAAGGAAAGGGGGGCCATGGGATATGGTCTGGCCACGACAGGTGTCATATCGCGGGTGGGCACAGGACTCAGCAGCAGGATGCCTCAAGGATCCTCTGGCCTAGGTAGGCCGCATCATCTCAGGAGATGCGCCTCTATCCACCAGCTACAGGCATGTCCCCAAGACAGCCCAGCCTTTTCCCAGCCGATCAAGAGGGCCCTCCGAGTACTGCTGCTGAGTATTTGAGGGCCTTGGAGGGCAAATGGAGGATTTTAATAGATTGTCATCTCATCCGGCAGAGCTGTGTTAAAAAGCGGCCATCTTGTTGAGAGGCTCTCTGGCAACCCAGACACTTACACTTCTTGATGATTATGAAATGTGTGTCTGCCTGCCTTTCAAGTGCGGAAACAGTAATGCTTCTAAGGAGCCCTCAACCCACAACACAAATACAAGAGTTCATTTCACGTTCACTTACAGAAAAAGCAATTAAATCTATTACAAATGTTAAAATGAGTAATTGAATATTTGGTGTATCAGTTTTCCTCTAATCAGGAGATTAAATGTCTCAGAGTGCCTGACAAAAGTAAGCAAATACACTTTGAGCCTCATGTAGGATTTGGCAGCAGGGCCAGTGAAAATATAGCCCAGATGGGCCTACTGCCAATGTGAGCCGGTGGTTGGCAATGGGGCCCACAACACTTATTTCTTTGGGGGGTGTTAGACCTGTCAGCCCTTTGGGTGGTCCCTCCTCATCATTATTTATTTTGTCCCACTTTTGCCTCAAACCCTGTTAGAATTTTTCCTTTTTGGGAACCACCAGACTTTTTAGTGTTGATGCAGGGTCAGGCAGCCATTTTCCCTACCCCTGGAACTTCTGTCTGAGGGCCTGAGACACAAAATGGTGGCCACCCATTGTCACCTGTGACATCATCAGAACCCACTGGAGATTTCTAGAACCTTCCGTAACATTCTGGAACCCTGTGACAGTGAGAGGCAGTTTAGAATGTTGGGAGGCCATCTCAGAGTGGCAGTTGGCATCTGACTAGAGAGGAGAGAGGACCAGTTCAGAAGGAGGTCGGAGTAAGGCAGCAGGGGTGGAAACCAGTGCTTGGAGTGGGGTCCAGAAACCCACCCTTGATGCTAGTCCCTACTGACCAAGCCCAGCCTAGAGCCCTGTGTGGGACCAAGACCAGAAAAACCATCTTAAGGACCTAAATATTGTGAAGAGGCCTTAAAGAAGAAGACCAGCAAGCTCCTGGCCTGTTTAGCAGTGTCCTCCTGGAGTCCTGACGTCGAGAAGCCTGGAGACCTGAGGCCTGAGGTGGAGAAGCGGCGCTGACAGAAAGCAGACGTCGTACCCGGAGCCGTCAGAGGTCGAGAGAGGGCGCCGACGGAGGTCGTGGAGAGGCACCGGAGGTCGAGTAAGGAGTCACCTGAGGTCGAGGTGAAGCGCGCCGGAGGTCGGGAGTGGAGATCGCACTCCGGAGTCGCCGGAGATCGAGGTGAAGCGCGCCAGAGGTCGGGAGTGGAGATCGCACTCCGGAGTCGCCGGAGATCGAGGTGAAGCGCGCCGGAGGTCGGGAGTGGAGGTCGCACTCCGGAGACACCCGGAAGCGGGGAGACCGTGACCCTGCGACGCCGGAAGGCGAAATCGAGCCGGAGCAGCCCAGCGACATCGTGCCGAAGCCGCCCAGCGACACCGAGCCGAGGCCGCCCAGCGACATCGATCCGGAACCGCCAGCGACACCGATCCGAAGCCGCCCAGCGACACCGAACCGGAGCCGCCCAGCAACATCGAGCCGGAGCCGCCTCACGACATCGACACGGCGCCGAGCGGAGCCGATCATCGTGAAAAGGGCAGTAAGTGATAGAAAGGGCATCTGAGGCCCTGTGGAGCCCTAAAAGACCATTCTAGGGGCTAGAGGGGTGTTAGAACCAGCCTGGGAGTGCCAGGGGTGAACTGAGACTGGTGCAGTGACCTCTGTGAGGGGTTGTGTATTTTGGGAGAGCCAGATCCTTAGGTTACCCTTATTCTACCTCAGTTCAGGCCCAGCCTTGACCAATCTAGGTGGGACACCCCCCATGTCATCCAAATGACCACAAGCTGTACTTGGGCATAGTAAAACCAAACTACCTCAGGAAAGTGATGTGAACTGTAATTGTCATTAATTGTGTTATTTAAGTTATGGAAGGTGCTTTATTTATTGACTGTATTTATTGTCTGACTGTATTTATTCCTGCATTGTATTTATTGTCTGACAGTATTTATTAGCCATTTGTATTTATTGCACCCCTCTTTATTCCTGGCTTATTTATGACCTGATCCTATTTATTGAAACCCCACTGTGGTATTATTTATTTGACCTGCCCTTTTAAAGGAGAATCTTATGGTACTGTATTTATTTTATGAACCCTGCAACTAAGAGAAAATAAGATAAAGACAAACTACTTTCTTTCATAATTTTTACGGTGTAGTGTCGTTTTTGGAACGGATGAACGCATGGTTATTGTGAGGGTGTGACGTACGCTTAACACGGTGCCTGACCCCCAACCGCTCGAGCCAACCTACCATTGTTCTGGGAACCTGGTGACTGCTAACCCGGTTGCCCGGTTTCCAACATAAAATTGGTGTTCAGCGGTGGGATAGAGCTGTGCTTGCGTCTACTCGACAATAACTTTGGGTAGTCCATAGGCCTACACCGGGAGTTTTCTCCAAGCGGACTTCCTAATTTTGAGTTTTGTTTTTTCCAAATTTACTTCTGGTGGTGGGAGGAGGTATTACAAAAGGTACCCCCCTGCATAGCTTCTGTAAACAACTGTCTTCTATCCTGAGTGGGCAAAATGGAGTTTGTATTGGAAGATGTGGAAACTTACACTGTGGCCCAACTCAGAGAGTTTTGTGAGCGAGAGGGGGTGTTTTGTCCCCAAGGTGCAAAGAAGGGTGAGCTCCAGACCAGCTTGAGGGCTTGGGGGGAGGCACGACGAGAAAGTAAGGTGGAGAAGGAAGATAGGGATGGAGAGCCTGTCAGCGAGGGGGCTGGTTTGTACCAACCTGAGGTGGGGGACCTAGTAGCGGGGCCCGGAACACTTTCAAGGAAGGGCAGCAGTGTCTCTAGCAACGGCTTATTAGAAGCAGAATTCACTGACCGGAGGGAGAAAAGACAGCTCACATGGGATTTGGCGAAGCTGGAGAAATAAAAGGAGGAACGGAGGATGGCTCACGAGTTGAGGCTCAGGGAGATAGATCTCCAGATCCTACGGGTCGGGGCACACCCTGTTCCTAGTGGTGGCAGCGAAGAAAGAGAAATCACCAGGGAATCCAAACCCTATTTGCCAAAAGACATAGTAGCTAGCTATAGTGTGGGTGATGATATCGCCAGGTGGCTAGCAGCCTATGAGGTCTCTTTAAGAGTCCATGGGGTTCCAGAGAAATATTGGGGAGGGGGATTGTATAGATACATGCCTCCAGCTGGCAGGGATACATTATTGGCCCTAGAGCAGGATGAGCAGACCCACTACCCCACCATGAAAGTGGCGCTCGTGAGGAAGTTTGGACTAACACCCGAGAAGTACAGACAGAAGTTCCGGGGTAGCCACAAACTGGGCACACAGAATTGGGTGGATTTCCTGGACTATGCAAAGAAGACACTAGAGGGTTGGATACAGGGCAGTGAGGTGAGGGACTACGAGGGGTTGTTTGATTTGATGTTGAAGGAACACCTGCTCGAAAAATGTTTCCCTGAACTGCGTCAACACCTGGTGGATAGCAAGCTGACCAATCCCCGGAAGCTTGCTGAGGAGGCGGACATTTGGGCTAGTACCCGAGTGTCCACAAGGGGGACTGGAGGGGACTCTCAAAAGACTGGACAGGGCGCCCCCCAGAAGAAAGAGGGAGGGGAAAAGAAAACGGAGTTCTCTAAAGGCCCCCAAAATAGTTTCCAAGGGAAGGGAACAGGATTCACCCCTAGGGCTAACCCCCCCAGAAACCCTAATCCTGGCCAGAGTCAGCAGCCAAGGGTTGTCCATTGCTATGAGTGCGGTGGTGTCGGACACTATAAGGGAGATGTGAAGTGCCCAAGAAGACCACCCCCTCCCATCGGAAAGGCCCCCGGAGTAGCTAGTGTAGTGCTCGGGGAGGAGATGCCCTTAGGTAAGGGAAGGGAGCGGGCGGGTGTCACTTTAGTGTCCCTGGGAGAACGGGAGATGGTTCCTAAGATCCAGGTGCCCGCAAATACCACAAAGTATGGGCAGTGGGTCACCATCAACGGCCAAAGAGGGGAGGCTCTGAGAGACACAGGAGCCAGTATGACTATGGTACGTAGCCAACTGGTGTCTCCAGAGCAGGTGATTCCCCACATACTCCACCCTGCCGCGATGGCTGACGGCAGAATGGGCCATTATCCGGTGGCCGAGGTTCCATTTGAATGGGAAGGGGTTGCAGGGTCACTTCGAGTTGCCGTAAGCCCTGCCGTGCCAGTCAATTGTCTGCTGGGGAATGACATGGAGCATAATGCTTGGAAGGAGGTGGAATACCGGACTCATGCTGAGATGCTGGGTACACCTGACTGGGCCTGTGTCAGCACAAGGTCTGCGACTACCCGGAGGGGGAGTTCGTTTAGGCGGGAGCCTGGAACAAAGGCACTGCCGGCTGCCAATCAAGGGAAGAACCGAGGACAAGAGGAGCCTGCCTCGGCATCCGCGCCCCGTGTGACGGATAGGCCACCGGAGGTGGTGGACCAGGAGTCCGCGGAGGGGGATGTTACCAAACTGGAGAACCTACCCATCCCGGCCGAGTGGCACGTGGAGGGAGGGCCGACCAGGGAGGAATTCTGCAAGGGCCAGAAGGAGTGTCCTACCCTTGAGGGACTGAGGCGACAGGCCGAAGCCCAGGCAGCAGGGAACGTTGAGGGGAACTACAATATTTACTGGGAGGATGGCCTCCTCTACAGTGAACCCAAGGCACCCATGCACGGTTCGTCACAGGCCTTGGTTGTCCCTCAACGTTACCGAGCCTTCCTCCTGGAATTGGCTCATGAAATCCCCTTGGCAGGACACCTGGGGCAAGACAAGACCTTTGCCCGGCTTGTCCCACACTTTTATTGGCCTCAGATGAAAGTGTCGTCCGACACCTACTGCCGGACGTGTGTGTCTTGCCAAGTCAGTGGGAAAACAGGGGTGAAGCTGAAAGCTCCCCTGGAACCACTTCCTGTCGTTAGCACCCCCTTTGAAAGGGTGGGCATCGACATTGTGGGTCCGTTAGATCCGCCTACTACAGCTGGTCACAGGTTTATCCTGGTTTTGGTGGATCATGCCACACGGTACCCAGAGGCTATACCTCTGAGGACCATTACTGCACCTGTGGTGGCTAGGGCCCTGATGGGAATCTTTACCCGAATGGGTTTTCCCAAGGAAGTTGTGTCCGACAGGGGGACCAACTTCATGTCAGCATACATGCGGGCAATGTGGAAGGAGTGTGGAGTGACCTACCGGTTCACCACTCCTTACCACCCCCAGACCAATGGTCTGGTGGAGAGGTTCAATAAGACCTTGAAAGGCATGATTAGAAGTCTGCCTGAAAGCCTGCGGAGGAAATGGGACGTCCTCCTACCCTGTCTATTGTTTTCCTACAGGGAAGTGCCACAGAAGGGATTGGGCTTCTGCCCCTTCGAGCTTTTATATGGGCACCCTGTGCGTGGACCTCTCAGCCTGGTGAGAGACGGATGGGAAAGAACTCCCAGAAAGCTTCCCCAGGACGTGGTGAGCTACATGCTGGCCTTCCGGAGCCAAATGGCTAAGTTGTGGAAGCAAGCTTCTGACAACTTGGAAGCCACCCAAGCAGTGATGAAGGCGTGGTATGACCACAATGCTCACCCGGTGGAGTTGGAGCCTGGCCAGAAGGTGTGGGTGATCGAACCAGGAGAGCTTAGCGCCCTCCAGGATCGCTGGTCAGGACCCTTTGAGGTGTTGGAGAAGAAGGGTAAGGCTACCTACTTGGTGGACCTGAAGACCCCTCGTCAGCCCCTACGGGTGCTGCATGCCAACCGCCTCAAACCCCACCATGAGAGGCCCGAAGTCATATTGTTAATGGGGACTGACGGAGCAGAGGACGTGGAAAGCGAGCCTCTCCCCGACTTATTTGCGTCTCAAGAGAAGGATGGGTTGGTGGAGGGAGTGATTCTCTCCCCGTCCCTAACTCCTGAACAGCAGGAGGACTGCCGCCAGGTCCTGGGGCAGTACTCTTCGTTGTTCTCCCTTGTTCCGGGTAGGACTCACCTGTGCGTCCATGACGTGGACACAGGAGACAGCCCACCTGTGAAGTCAAAGATCTACCGGATGACAGACAAGGTGAAGGCCAGCATTCACAGTGAAGTCACTAAGATGCTGGAGCTAGGAGTGATTGAACCTTCCAGCAGCCCCTGGTCCAGTCCGGTGGTACTAGTACCAAAAGCTGTACCACCGGGTGCCCAACCGGAACTGAGGTTCTGTGTGGACTACCGGGGACTGAATTCAGTAACCAAGACTGATGCTCATCCGATCCCGAGGGCGGATGAACTGATTGACCGGCTGGGAGCTGCCCAATATTTGAGTACCTTTGACCTTACTTCCGGTTACTGGCAGATCTCTCTGACTGATGGAGCTAAGGAAAGGTCAGCCTTCTCTACGCCCAAGGGCCACTACCAGTTCTGCGTGATGCCCTTTGGGCTCAAGAACGCACCTGCCACGTTTCAGCGTCTGGTGAACCAGATCCTCGCCGGAATGGAGAGTTTCTCTGCTGCTTATCTGGACGACATTGCCGTCTTCAGTAACAGCTGGGAGGATCACTTGCGTCACCTGCAAACTGTTCTCCAGGCCCTGAAGCAAGCTGGTTTAACGATCAAGGCCAGTAAATGCCAGATCGGGCAGGGGTCGGTAGTGTACCTTGGACACTTGGTGGGTAGGGGAGCGGTGCAGCCCCTCCAGGCGAAAATCGAGGCTATCATGGCCTGGGAACCCCCCAAGACTCAGACTGAGGTCCGAGCTTTTCTGGGCCTCACAGGATATTACCGCCGCTTCGTGAAGGGGTATGGGACCATTGTGGCCCCCCTCACGGAGCTTACGTCCAAGAAACAACCTCGACGGGTAGTCTGGACGGAGGCTTGCCAGCAGGCCTTTGTGAAACTGAAGCAAGCCATGTGCGAGGCCCCGGTCTTAAGGGCCCCAGATTTTTCCAAGGAGTTCATTGTCCAGACGGATGCATCGGAACATGGCATTGGGGCAGTGTTATCGCAACTCAATGAAGAGGGTCTGGATCAACCCGTGGTCTTCCTATCCCGGAGACTACTTCCCAAGGAACAGAAGTGGAGTGCAATAGAGCGTGAAGCCTTTGCAGTGGTATGGGCTCTGAAGAAGTTGCGGCCATACCTGTTTGGCTCGGACTTCCTAGTTCAGACCGACCACAGACCCCTTCGTTGGCTGATGCAGATGAAGGGGGAGAATCCCAAGTTGCTAAGGTGGTCTATCTCCCTACAGGGAATGGACTTTCAGGTGGAACATCGGCCTGGAGTGGACCACGCCAATGCAGACAGTCTCTCAAGGTATTTCCGCCTTAGTGATGAGAACTCCCAAGGGGTTGGGTAGCTCTCCCCACTTTCAGCTGGGGGGGACGCGTGTTAGACCTGTCAGCCCTTTGGGTGGTCCCTCCACATCATTATTTATTTTGTCCCACTTTTGCCTCAAACCCTGTTAGAATTTTTCCTTTTTGGGAACCACCAGACTTTTTAGTGTTGATGCAGGGTCAGGGAGCCATTTTCCCTACCCCTGGAACTTCTGTCTGAGGGCCTGAGACACAAAATGGTGGCCACCCATTGTCACCTGTGACATCATCAGAACCCACTGGAGATTTCTAGAACCTTCCGTAACATTCTGGAACCCTGTGACAGTGAGAGGCAGTTTAGAATGTTGGGAGGCCATCTCAGAGTGGCAGTTGGCATCTGACTAGAGAGGAGAGAGGACCAGTTCAGAAGGAGGTCGGAGTAAGGCAGCAGGGGTGGAAACCAGTGCTTGGAGTGGGGTCCAGAAACCCACCCTTGATGCTAGTCCCTACTGACCAAGCCCAGCCTAGAGCCCTGTGTGGGACCAAGACCAGAAAAACCATCTTAAGGACCTAAATATTGTGAAGAGGCCTTAAAGAAGAAGACCAGCAAGCTCCTGACCTGTTTAGCGGTGTCCTCCTAGAGTCCTGACGTCGAGAAGCCTGGAGACCTGAGGCCTGAGGTGGAGAAGCGGCGCTGTCAGAAAGCAGACGTCGTACCCGGAGCCGTCAGAGGTCGAGAGAGGGCGCCGACGGAGGTCGTGGAGAGGCACCGGAGGTCGAGTAAGGAGTCACCTGAGGTCGAGGTGAAGCGCGCCGGAGGTCGGGAGTGGAGATCGCACTCCGGAGTCGCCGGAGATCGAGGTGAAGCGCGCCGGAGGTCGGGAGTGGAGATCGCACTCCGGAGTCGCCGGAGATCGAGGTGAAGCGCGCCGGAGGTCGGGAGTGGAGATCGCACTCCGGAGACGCCGGAATCTGAGGTGAAGCGCGCCGGAGGTCGGGAGTGGAGGTCGCACTCCGGAGACACCCGGAAGCGGGGAGACCGTGACCCTGCGACGCCGGAAGGCGACATCGAGCCGGAGCAGCCCAGCGACATCGCGCCGAAGCCGCCCAGCGACACCGAGCCGAGGCCGCCCAGCGACATCGATCCGGAACCGCCAGCGACACCGATCCGAAGCCGCCCAGCGACACCGAACCGGAGCCGCCCAGCGACATCGAGCCGTAGCCGCCTCACGACATCGACACGGCGCCGAGCGGAGCCGATCATCGTGAAAAGGGCAGTAAGTGGTAGAAAGGGCATCTGAGGCCCTGTGGAGCCCTAAAAGACCATTCTAGGGGCTAGAGGGGTGTTAGAACCAGCCTGGGAGTGCCAGGGGTGAACTGAGACTGGTGCAGTGACCTCTGTGAGGGGTTGTGTATTTTGGGAGAGCCAGATCCTTAGGTTACCCTTATTCTACCTCAGTTCAGGCCCAGCCTTGACCAATCTAGGTGGGACACCCCCCATGTCATCCAAATGACCACAAGCTGTACTTGGGCATAGTAAAACCAAACTACCTCAGGAAAGTGATGTGAACTGTAATTGTCATTAATTGTGTTATTTAAGTTATTGAAGGTGCTTTATTTATTGACTGTATTTATTGTCTGACTGTATTTATTCCTGCATTGTATTTATTGTCTGACAGTATTTATTAGCCATTTGTATTTATTGCACCCCTATTTATTCCTGGCTTATTTATGACCTGATCCTATTTATTGAAACCCCACTGTGGTATTATTTATTTGACATGCCCTTTTAAAGGAGAATCTTATGGTACTGTATTTATTTTATGAACCCTGCAACTAAGAGAAAATAAGATAAAGACAAACTACTTTCTTTCATAATTTTTACGGTGTAGTGTCGTTTTTGGAACGGATGAACACATGGTTATTGTGAGGGTGTGACGTACGCTTAACACGGTGCCTGACCCCCAACCGCTCGAGCCAAGCTACCATTGTGCTGGGTTTCCAACAGGGGGTGATACATATTTTTACTAATCAGACATTTAGCGAGGGCAAGAGAGGGATAGCCTCACACAGGTGAAAGAAGTAATAAAAGAAAAAAGGAACAAAACACCACAAAGGGTGAAAGCAGGAACCTGCAAAAGTGAGATAAAGGGACAGAGGGGCATGAGGTAGAATCAAGACTAGCAGCCTTAGCATCTGGCAAGCCGACATTCAGTAGCAATGACCTCGGGATTCGGAGTGGAGCATTGGGCACCACACAAATTAAGCACTGAATGGGCAATTGCCAAGGGCCATGAGCCAAGCAAAATCACAGGGACTTTGATCTGCAGATCTGTGGGACAGAAGGCATGCAAACATCACTGGAATTTTTCATAGATAAGGCGAGCACACAGCGAGAATAGGACTGAACTGGAGGAGAGGCAGTGTGCCAGTTAGTGACTGTAATTACAGATAACTGCCTTGGAAGTGCTACCTTCATAATTTGGCATGTTCTTCGGCTTTGTGCCGTTTCCGGCTCTGACAAGGTAAGTCATCCAGATAGGGGACAGAGAGGACTGCCAGATGAAACCTGCACAGGGCATTGCACAGATCAGTGCAGCAGGTGCTTTGCTGTTGGCAGAGTATGACGTTTTCAGGGACATAGCTACCATAAGTTCTGCACGTGAAGTGACACATGGTTCGAGGATTTGAGTGGGACTTTTTACCTCAATAAAGGCTATCTATTACTATGCAAGTAGGGAGCAAGTGGGCCTTTTTGAGCTTCCTTTGGAGCCTATTCCACTCTGGCTACACCATGTGGAGTTAATAATAGTAAATCAAAAACACAATATTCCCTATTGTATGTATTGCATAATTTATATTAAAAATCAATGGAAATCATAAACATCCCTCAAACCACTCTGCTAATAATACACTCTAAAAAGTTCTGTGAATAAATTCATTCATATCCCTTTAAAATCACATTCAATAGATCTTACTATACTTCTTTAATAAACCCCAATACATTGTAATTATGAAATCAACACAGCATTAAAATTCCATTTAAAATTCCACCTGCCAATTCATTAACACTACTTTAAAATTCAATGAGATCGATTGTTTCAAGTAAATCTTACAATTTTTAAGCTATCCATGCAATTATCATATTACCTATAAATACAACCACTCTAGGGTTTTGCATGTCAAAATGCATCCCTTCATTACTGATCTTAAATGGGTTTTATATCCAGTGGCACCAATACTAATGCGGTGTAATACAGTATTGCAATTTAAAAGTACATTTTTTCTTAACATGAAGTCTAAAATCTATGGACACTAGGTGCTGTAGCACTGCAAACATTGACACGTGGAATGCAAACTTTCACCCAATGAACTGCTGCAGGCCCTGCCAGGCCTGTTTTCTGTTTACCAACAAGAACACAATGGTTCCTTGGGTATGTGTTATAGATGAAGAAAAGTGCCACTTGCAGAACCATTCAGTGGGACCTTAATCCATGAGTGTTGGACTTGGCCCTTTTTGCAGGGTTATCCCCAAACGTTTTGCTTCTTCCACCTATTTTTTCCTGACCTGGTGTTGTTGGTTTTAGGACTCTGGGCACTTTATCACTGGTGATTAGTGCTAAAGTGCATATGCTCTCTGTGTAAACTTTGAACATGATTGGTTATCCATGATTGGCATATGTGATTTTATTATACGCCCCTAGTAAAGTGTACTGAGTGTGCCAGGGCCTGTAAATCAAACGCTACTAGTGGGCCTGCAGTACTGGTTGTGTCACCAACATGAGTAACTCTGAAAAGGTAACTCAGGCCTGCCACTGCAGTGTATGTGCGCAGTTGTTAACTGCCGTGTTGACTTGGAAAGTGCACCCACTTTCCAGGCTCTAACCGTCCCTTTTCCTACATGTAAGGCACCCCTATGGTAGGCTCAAGGTACACCCTGGGCAGGGTGCAGTGTATGTGTGTCACATGTCCTGATAGTGAAATATTGTCAATTTCGATTTTCCCTATTGAAAGGCCATCTTGCCCCATAGGATAGAATGGCAAATGCTTTGTAACATCTTACAAGTATAACTTCCCATTGGAACAAGATAGAGGAACAAAGTTTAGGCTCTTTGAACTCAGAATTTAATAACACATCTTTTAGTAAAGATGTTTTTTAAATTGTGTGTTTGAAAATGCCACTTTTAGAAAGTAGGCATTTTCTTGTTTAACCATTCTGTGTCCCCCTGCCTGTTTGTGTATTGACTGGTTTTGGAGTGACAGGGGCTGGGGAGGTGCATTCTCTCAGACAGCCACCTGGGGGGTGAGTCAGGGCTTGGCTGAATAGACCTGGGCTGCATTCAGATTAGTGGAAGGAGATTTTCATTGCACCTGAATATGGCCTGTCTTACCTGCACAATGCTGTCTCCACCCCCTGTGGCCATACCGCACCAGTGAGGACATAACTGGTTTGGACTGGGCTCAGAGACCCTTGCACAAGGAGAACAAAGACATTTTGGGGTATAAGTACTAGATCTAAAACCCCAGAACTTTAGATCATTTCTGGAATTCAAGAGGAACCTTTGCCAAGGAGAAGAGCTGGAGAAACTGAAGGAGAAGTACTGCCCCTTTGCTGTGTGCTGTCTGGGGTTGGCCTGCAGTAGCTGATTCTGCCAAGGAGAGGATAAGGACTTTGTGCTGTGTCCCCTCTTTGAGGAAGATCTCAAGGGCCTGTGTGTGCTGGCCTCCTGTTCTGAAGTCTCAGGGACACACAGACTTCACCCCCAGCTCCCCTGAACTTCCTTGTTGTTTGTTCAGAGCTGCCAATAGGTGTCTGTGACTGTGTTGGGCCTCTGGAAGTTGTTCCTGCTGTTGGGAGCTGGAAAAGCAATGCAAATACAACAAAATCGACGAATAGCTCTTCTTGCGGCTGTTCTTCCGACACAGCACCGCTGTGCGAGAAGAATCTCCACGCATCGCTGTGCTGCTGCCGAAACCGACGCAGCACCTTTTACCACTGCAAGAACCAACACATCGAGGGATCACGGCTGAAGAAACTGATGCAGCGCCACTCGACGCAGCCACATCATTCGTTGACACATCCCGGATTTCCACGCATCGTACCTGTGCATCAAGTTTGCCCGACGCATCGCTCGCGAACCAGAACCGTCTCGGAATCAACAAATCACTTCCCCCTACAGACCGGATTCAACACATCACTTTTCCTGCATGCAGCAGAACTGCCGCATCACCTCCCCATGGTCTCAGGAACTGATGCATCTCTTTGTTTTTCAGCGCTTCCCATCTCTGCGTCTGTTTGGCCTTGTAAAGTTTGTTGCAACTACAGGTACTTTGAGAGAAATCAGGCATCCATAGTTTTCTATGGGCCAAGTTGTTTGGAACCTTTTTAAGTCATATTCTTATTACATGTATGTTGGATTTTTGTCGTTTTGGTCTTGTTGAGATACAAATTTTTCTAAACTATGCGTTTTGAGTACAAATACTTTACACATAGCTTTTGGGATAAGTCTGTCTGCTTGTGCCAAGCTACCTAGGGGGTGAGCAGGGGTAATCTGAAGTGTGTATTCCCCTTACCCTGACTAGAAGCAAGTGTCCCTATTAGGACAAAGGTACCTACCTACCTCTGCCAACTTTAGACCCCCATTTCTAACAATGAGTATAAAACAAAAGGCCATGCAATCAATCAAAAACCGATGAATGCAAAAATGTAGTATTCAATACAGTTTCATTAGTCATATAATAGTGACAAAAATTGTTCAGTGCTCAACTGAACACACAGTCCACACATAAATAAAATGTAAATGAAAAGAGTTAATACACAGATCACAAAACTGCTCAAAGGGAATCATTTGTGAGTTCTACGGAGTTTCAAGGCCTACATTTCTCTTTCACCCCTCACAGATCGGCCAGGCCGCTCCATCAAAAAACAATATTTATATAAACTCTTCCTGGACAGAAGTCGAGTGGACATTCACCTGCTGACCCAACACGCAGGGGGAAATGGGGATCCTTGCCAACTACTTATCTCGACAAGGGCTCTAGTTGATTTTACAGATTAAACACATCCCTTGTGGGAAGAGTTTCCATGCACAAATAATTGCACTTGACATTTATTTAACTTGGAAGAAACCATATGGAATCCTTCAACAAAAAAACATGCACAGAGAGGGTATCTGTGGGAGATAAAAAATCTCATATATGTTGGAAAGGGCAGCTATTAATCACCAGTGTTTTTAAGATTTCTAATGTGGCTATTGTGCATCGCATGCCATGCCAGCTCTTGGCAAGCAGAAACTACACTGTGTTGTTTATATTTTTAGAGTTATGTATATATTGCTAGAAAATATGAGAATAAAGGTCATAACTTGTTTGCACACTCAGCTTTATAGTATCCTTTATTTAAAGTTAGCTTAAAACTCTAAAGTTGTCTAATTCTCTTCAGAATGTAGCTTCTGGTAAATAAAGTGAATAAAAATGCAATGCACATAAACTTACCCGCCACAGAGATCTTCCTACACAATCACGTGCGGCAGTGTTTACAATTCACGTAACATCTGTCCGCATGCTCGGTATATACAGCAGCATTACTTTGTTTAATGACACAAATGCTGATGCCTGAGATTGTGGCATAGGTTAAATATTCATGTTTAGGGGGCATGTAAACAATGAGCAAACATCCTTTGCTACATGTACCCTGGTTTTGTTGTTGCAGACAGTTATGGGTTTACTATGTTTGCTGAAATCTACGAACTCCGCTTCAAATTAAAAAAACGTTCCCTGACTGTGCGAAACCTAGTATTTCTATTTTTTTTATTATTCTACTTCTTTCATGAGTATATGAGGCCTCACATGCTCTTTTATAACTCTGGAATTCATGAACGGCCGCCTGCATTCAAGTATTCTAAACTCTAAAGAAAGTTAGTGGGATCGCCGGCATAAGGCAAATGATGCCCCCCAAAGAGTGTGATAAGGAGCCCAAGTCTCCAATATCTCACTAATATTATGTGGATTTGGGTTGAACGAAGGCCCCGTAAAGGGACGGGAGCCTCCCTACACTGCAGGAGTTGCAGGGCCCTTTGGAAAGGGAGGGAATCTCTTCTATTGAAAGAGAGTCTGGAGGGCTGGAACTTAGTAAACATTCCCAGAAATACTATAGGCTAAGGAAACTATCTGCTTGATGGTGTGGATTAATACTAAAATCATAGGGCTGATTGAAGAGACCTGGAGGGAAGAGACACATGCACTGGCAAAGCCAATAATTCTTGCACTGGGTGCCAGCCTTTTAAAGGAGACCAAGAGATTAATATATATATTACACTTGAGAGCTATCCAGAGTTTTCTGCTTCTATTTTGCATAATTTATGGAGCACTCTATGCCTGAAAGGGTATTGTTTTGACTCATACTGGGAGCTCCCTTGTGCCTGGATAAAACTAAACCTCCCTGAGAGCTATAATGATAGGGAAACACGTGTCAGGGGGTGCTTTTATTCATGTAAATTTGGCTTGGATGGTATTTTACCAATCCAAAGCTGTAATACTCTGCCTGGAGTGGTAAAAGGCTTTTGTCATTTTACAGCTTGATGTGGATGCTAATCCTATGCTTAAATACTTTGCTCTAGAAATGGCAAAATACTTTGCCCCTTTCTATTTTTGCAGGGATGGCAATGCGCTAATCCTATGCTTAAAAACTCTGATAGAAAAGCAGAAATTTGAGGTGAGCAAATTTTAGAGTGTCTCTGGTGTTTTATGGTGCGCTATACAGGAGCTGCTTGCTGTTCACCTAATCGTGGGAACTACCCAGAGTCCTCTGCTTCATTTTTGCATAATTTATATGGCACTTTATGCCTGAATCGGTATTGTTTTGATTTATATTGGGTGTTCCCTTGTGCCTGGACTAAGCTGAACCTCTCTGAAGAGCTATAATGATAGAGGAACACATGTCAGGGTTTGCTTTTGTTCACTCCAGTTTGGCCTAGATGGTATTGTCCCAGTCTAAAGCTGTAATGCTGTGCCTGGAGCTTTAAAATAATTTTTGTCATTTTACAGCTTGCCATGTATTGCACTGTGCTAATCCTATGCTTAAAGACTTTGCCCCTTTCTATCTCGGCATAGATACAATGTGCTAATCCTATGCATAAAAAGTTTGATTGAAAAGTAGACATTTGAGGTGAGCAAATTCAAGTGTGCTGGTGGTGTGGTAGGGTGCTCTAGGCGACCCTTGACCCTGTTATCAGGCAGGTCGCTCCCCTGCTGCACAGCACCACATCTGTGTCGCTGCCCCTGAGCCCGCTGCTGCCGCTACTTAGGTTCGAGCCCTTGCGCTCGCTCTGTCCCCTCTTGCAGTGATTGTGCTTCTGCCTGCATTTTTCTGAATTGTTTTTACTACATTGTCCTTGTTGTACATATTGTTCATTTCACCCTCATTTCCCTGATTGTGCCCTCTTTTTCCTTCTTTATCCCCCGCCCGCTCTCCCCTTCGTTTTTCCCGCTGCTGCATCCGCTGCGACCCCAACCCCTAATCGCTCATTCGCCGCCCCGCTCCCGCCTCCTATCTGCTCCTCCCTCCCACCCCCCCTCATATAGCGGCGGCTGCGTGGGCGCGCCACTGGTGCACCGCTGGCAAGCCCGTCTGCGCCCGTCCACACTCGTCCACACCCAGCGCCAGACCCCCTGGCCCCCGCGAACGCCACAACGCCCGACTCCACTACGATGCCAGCACCCTCCACACACTCAACACCGGACGATCACACACCTGCTTCCTAGCTGCCCCGAAGCGCACCAAAGGACCCTTCTCCTGCCGGAGCTGCAGCCTCACCAGTCTCCGAGCCGCCAACCTGCCCACCAGGACAGGACGCAACCACCTCAGATGCATACTACTGAACACCCGCTCCACACGCAAACATGCCGTCGAACTCTGGGACCTGCTCGACACTTCCTCCCCAGACATCGCCTTCTTTACAGAGACATGGATGAACGAATCCTCGGCACCCGACATCTCCATAGCCATCCCGGACGGCTACAAGATCACCCGCAGAGACTGCACCAACGGAGTAGGAGGTGGAATCGCCATCATCCATAAGTCCACCCTCAAGGTCTCGTCCAACTCCGACGACACCCTCAGCACCGCCGAACACCTGCACTTACAGATCCACACCGATCCCAACACCACCCTCAGAGGAACTCTGATCTACAGACCCCATGGACCCCGGCCTCAGATCAGTGACTCCATCGCCGACTTCGTCAGCACGCACGTCCTCGCCTCCACGGACTACATCCTCCTCGGAGACCTGAACTTCTACCTCGAAAACAACAACAACACCAACTCCACCACCCTGATCGACAACCTCGCCAACCTCGGACACAGACAGCTCGTCACAATGCCCAGCCACTCCGCCGGCCACACACTTGACCCCATCTTCTCCGCAAGCTCCCACGTCTCCTTCAGCCACAACACCGAACTCCACTGGACCGACCATCGCTGCATCCACTTCACCTTCCGGAAACCCACCAGGCACCAATGCACCCAACATATCCCCCACCGCAGCTGGAGCAAAATCAGCGAAGTCCAGCTAAACACCGCCCTTGCCCGAAGCCCACCCGCTGATCCCGCTGACCCCACTGACGGCGACGCCGCAGCCAGCAACCTCAGGCATTGGATCAACGACTGTGCCAACACTCTCGCCCCGATCAAGAAACCCTCCAATAGATGCACCAACAAGAATGCCAGCTGGTTCTCCACGGACCTCCAGACCTCAAAACAAACCTGCCGAAAACTAGAGAAGAAATGGTACCGCAAACAGACACCGGAGAACCACGCAGCCCACAAGAATGCCATGCGCCAACACCATCACCTCATCGGATCTGCCATAAGAACCTCCTTCAAGGACCGCCTCAACAACGCACACAACAGCAAAGAGCTCTTCAACATCGTGAAAGAACTCTCCAACCCCAGCTCCAACACCAACGACATCCCACATTCGCAAGATCTGTGAAACTCCCTTGCCTCCTTCTTCCATCGCAAGATCACAGACATCCACGACAGCTTCGACAACCTGACCACCCCGACAATCAACGACACCTTAGACCCCTTGGCCACCACCCACAGCCCTGGTCACCTGGACTAACATCAACAACGACGACACCATCAAAATCATGAACACCATCCGGCTCCCCGTCAGACCCGTGCCCACACCACATCTTCAACAAAGCCAGCGCCACCATCGCACCCCATCTCCACAAGGCCATCAACATCTCCTTCAAGACCACGACCTTCCTGGAGAGCTGGAAGCACGCCGAGATTAACGCCTTGCTCAAGAAACCGAAGGCAGATCTGAGAGACCGCAAGAACTTCCGGCCCATCTCACTGCTTCCGTTCCCGGCGAAGGTCATTGAGAAAACCGTCAACAAACAGCTGACCCACTACCTCGAGGAGAACAACATCCTGGACCCGCCCAAGTCCAGGTTCCGCAGCAACCACAGCACCAAAACAGCCCTCATCGCCGCCACCGATGACATCAGGGCCCTGCTGGACAATGGCGAAACCGTGGCCCTCATCCTCCTGGACCTATCAGCCGCCTCCGACATGGTCTGCCACCGCACCCTATACACACGCCTCCACAATGCAGGGATCCGAGACAAGGCTCTGGAATGGACCACCTCCTTCCTCTCCGGCAGAACCCAGAGCGTCTGCCTCCCCCCCTTCCGTCCTTCCATTCCGAAGCCTCCAAGATCATCTGCGGCGTACCCCAAGGATCATCCCTCAGCCTGACATTGTTCAACAGCTACATGGCCCTGCTCGCCCACGTTGCCAGACTGCACAACCTCAACATCATCTCCTATGCCGACGACACACAGCGGATCCTCTTCCTCACCAAGGACCCGCTCACCGCCAAAACAAACCTCCACGAAGGAATGAAAGCCGTCGCCGAATGGATGAAGAACAGGCGCCTGAAGCTGAACTCGGACAAGACGGAGGTCCTCATCCTCGGCTCCACCCCCTCAGCCTGGGATGACTCCTGGTGGCCGACCGCCCTGGGAACAGCACCGACACCCACCGACCATGCACGCAACCTAGGGTTCATCCTCGACTCAAAGCTCTCCATGACCAAGCAAGTCAACGGCATCTCATCCTCCTGCTTCAACACCCTCGGCATGCTCTGCAAGATCTACAAGTGGATCCCCACCGACACAAGAAGGTCGGTCACCCAAGCCCTCGTCAGCAGCAGACTGGACTACAGAAACGCCCTCTACGCGGGAGCCCCAGCTAAACTGCTGAAACGACTACAATGCATACAGAACGCCTCTGCCCGCCTGATCCTCGACATCCCTTGACACAGCCACATCACACCCCACCTGAGAGACCTGCACTGGCTGCCCGTCAACAAGAGGATCACCTTCAAGCTCCTCACCCACGCACACAAGGCACTCCACGACACCAGACCAGCATACCTCAACAGACAACTAACCTTCTACACCCCGAACCGCCAGCTCAGCTCCGCCGACCGTGCCCTCGCTACCGTCCCCCGCATCTGAAGGTGGCAGATAGTTCTCCTACCTCACCACGAAAACCTGGAACACCCTTCCCATCCTCCTACGGCAGACCCAAGACCTACTAACCTTCAGGAGGCTACTCAAGACCTGGCTATTCAAGCAGTAGCTGTACCCCTCACCCCCTAGTGCCTTGAGACCCTCACGGGTGAGTAGTGCGCTCTACAAATTTCCTTGATTGATTGATTGATTGAGCTGCTCTCCACATAAACTTGATAACTACCCAGAGTACTCTGCTTCTTTTTTGCATAATTCATGCAGCACTCTACAACTGAAAGGGTACTGTTTTGACTTATACTGGGTGCTACCCTGTGTCTGGACAAAGCTATACCTCTTTGAAGAGCTATAATGATAGAGGAACATATGTAAGGGGTTGCTTTTGTTCATTCCAGGTTGGCTTGGATGGTATTTTACTAATCCAAAGCTGTAATACTGTGCCCAGAGTAGTAAAAATCTATTAGCATTTTACAGCTCGGTGTGGATGGCACTGTGCTAATCCTATGCTTAAAGACTTTGCTGTAGAAATGGCAAAATACTTTGCCCCTTTCTACCTCAGCATGGATGGCAATGTGCTAATCCTACACTTAAAGACTTTGATAGAAAGCAAACATTTGAGTAGGCCTGGGCAGCAAATTCCGTTCCGCTCGCGGAATTTGCGGAATTTGGGTAATTTCACGTTCCACAGCGAACGCGGAATTGCTCAAAATCCTGCTTTCCGCGGCTTCACAGATTTTTTTTCTTGTTCGCGTTCTCAAAATGCGTGTTCGCGAGATATTTCCCCCCCGAGCACGCAAACAGCGTTCGTGAACAGGAAAAAAGCATTGCGAACAAGCAATTCCGCGTGTTCGCGGAATTTTTGGGTGCTCGCGGAGATTTTTTACCATTTCGTGGAGCTTTGCGTAGCGCAACTACGCAAATTGCGACAACCCCTACATTTGAGGTGAGCAAATTCAAGAGTGTGACTGGTGGGAAGGTGCTCAATACAGGAACTGCTTTACACCTAAACTTGGGAACTATCCAGAGCTCTCTGCTTCTTTATCGCATATATACATACATACATACATACATACATACATGAAACCGAAGGACCCCAGGGAGGTGGCGCACATGCTGTCACCGCACACCGGCTGGAAGTGTCCTGTACAAAGTTCACCAGTTAACGCGCTCTCAGGACCAAGTACGAGGAATCCAGTTAGCATTGCAAAAATCCGTTTATTACATTGCGTGTTTTGGCTGCCCCGTAGCCTTGATCACATGTAAAGTAACCACCAATCAAGTGTCTTAAAAATCTGCACGGTCACAGCAAAGAAGGGCGACTGAGAACTTAACAACAAATCGGCAATATTGTAGTGTGATACATATCACATAAAGCCATCCTCATGGTGAGGAAATTTAACATAAAAAGTATACTGTTAATTACACAGTTGATGAAATGCTGAGACACATGTAGAAGATGCATGTAAAATGCAAGAGAGAGTGTGCCAGTTGGCTTGATCGTGCCACTGAGTTGTAATAAAAAGCAAAGTGATGGTGTAGTGTCTGACAAAGTCTCAGTCAACTCATTTTGGTGTGTAAAAGAGCCTGTCTGCAACCATCGGTGGAAACGGTCCTGGCACCAGAAACAGCATAAGTAAACAATAAAGAAACAACATATGAAACATGCATGTGTAAGAACAATGGAGGGCAAGTGCCTCTGAGTTTCAAGATAATGAATCATAAAGAATGTGCCTGACAATGGACAAGGTTAGAATGAACAGCTCTACAAAAGTCCAAACCCCGAGGAAACCATGCAAATGAAGAAATCTTCTCTGAGATGAATTCCCAGGAGTGACTTTGAAGAAAAGGGTAAGCAACCCATGTTGGTGATTTTCGTGTAAGTGGGTCCCTTCCTTTACTCCTGCAAATAAAACAAAATGATTATGATAAATGAATTGATAAAAATGATTATGTGATACATACAAAAGTTGCATAATATATCATGTGTGAATACACTATCTGAAATCTAGTCTCCCATGCCCAGAATCATGGCATCCAAGGAGAAGGTGGTAAGTGGGGTGGAGAAAGAAGGTGGGTGGGGGTAAAGGGCAGGAAGAAGGGGGAAAGGGGAAGAGGGGAGTGGGGCTTAAGGAGAGAGGAGGAGGGAATGGCAGGGTTGGGTGAGGGGGTTCCGCCTATTTTAAAAAATTGGATGAAAATGCCTCATCTGCCTAATCTTCCCTTAAGTGGATCCCCAGTTCTTCATCCTGGTTCAGTCTCATTGGGGTCTTTGTTTGAAAATCAATTATGTATTTTGATTCTTTCTTTCTGAGTTTGAGGACTCTGTCTCCCCCCCTAATGTCCCTTGTGATCTGTTCAATAGCAAATTTGTTGAGAAAAGAGTAATCAGAAAAATGTTTCGCTTGAAAGTGGCGGGCTACTGGATAACGGGAATCTTTATTGTTGATAGTCCGCATGTGTTCCAGTATCCTTTTCTTGGGCATTAAGGTGTTGCTCCCAATGTAGCACATTTTGCAAAGACATTCAATGCTGTATATAACGAATGGTGTGCTGCAAGTGAGGAATTGTCTTGTGTGATTTCTATTTTGACGTCGAGGTACTCCACTGTGGTTTTGCTAATGTGTACTGGTAAGGTGTAAGCTGCGGTCATTGACATTGAGTGTGTCAATGAACTTGGTGGCCTCATTCTCCATACCCCTCCAGATGATGAATGCATCTTGGCCAAAGTATGACCTGCTCTGTCTCTGGAATAGACCCACAGTTATCAAAAATGTCTTCCTTTCACAGTCCTAGAAACAGGTTAGCGAAACTAGGCTCGAAGCAAGAACCCATCGAAGTCCCAAGGGTTTGTTTGTACAGGATGCCATCAGAGAGAAAGATATTGCTCTTGAGGCAGTACTCTATCATCTCTAAGATCATATTGGTATGATCACTAAATCTGACGTATCTGGTTTGTAAAAATGTTGGCGAGCCTCTATGCCCTGCTTGTGGTCGATGATAGTGTAGAGGGAACTGACATCCAATGTGATGAGAAAAACTTCCTTCCAGTTGATGCCCTCTAGTTTACCCCAAAAAACTTTGGTGTCCCTGACGTAAGAGGTAAGGTCTGTCACAAGGGCCCTGAGAAAGTGATCTACATACTTGGAGATATTCTCAAGGACACTGCCCCTGGATGACACTATGGGGCGCCCGGGTGGATTGAGGGGATCTTTATGAACTTTGGGAAGCCAGTAAAGAACCGGAAGTTTGGGAAATTCTCTTTTCAAGTAAGTTTATTCCAAATCCCAGTTATACTGTCGGTATACACTTACGTTTTTGATAGTGATGTAAAATTTCATGTCCTTGAGTTGTCTGTTGGCTTCAGTGAAGTACAAATCACTGTTGAGCAGAACAACGTTACCGCCCTTATCAGCTGGGCATATGACAATGTCCTTGTCTTCAGAGAGCGAAATGAGGGCCTGTCTCTGTGTGTATGTAAGACTGGAGGGTACCCTGTTTTTGAAACATGTTCTGTGTCGTTATTCCATCAGTGACTTGGTTTCAGTGTCATGAAACATGTCAATGTGTTCATGTGGTAATATATATTTTCTATCCCACATTACCACATGACAACATTGACACAACACAATGGAATACCGACACAGAGCACGATTCAAAAACAGGGCACCCTCCAATGGGCAAGGCACTCAAGAAGATTGTCAAACAGTCAAACATTTACTTTAAAGTGCAGAGCTGTAGAATACAACATTCGTAATCTTCAGCTCTGCAATTTAAACGCAGTGCGTCAACAGCACCGGAAATCTACATGCACTGCCTTTGAGAAAGAAGCCCTGCTTCGAAACGCGTCAGGCACTAAGAATTTTCGGAATGCATTTGCCGGTTTGAAAATTAAAGGTCTTGAGAGCCATCTGTTTGTGGGGTGCGTCCTTACAGCAGAGCGCTTTGATGGAAAATATATATATATATATATATATATATATATATATATATATATAAATATATATATATGCATGTAGGTATGTATATATAATTACAAGGTAGTAATGGTTTTGTTATCGCACCTTGTGTACAAACATATAATTACTGTGGGCATAGTAGGTTCAATGAAAATCAAAATGTTGGAGTGGTGCTATAATGGTTAAACACACCCTACTACCAAAGGTGGTATAACATGCATTAACTACGTTAATGAGAACTAGTCAGATTGGAGTTATTGTGGTCTCCTTGGTTAATCAAAATACTTCGTATCTCTACACCAGACCTTTTTTCTTTCAGTTTGGAACAATACTTGGTTCGTGGACGCTTTTACGCCAGGACCTGAAAACATTTTAGGGATTCCTTACCCACTTAGCGACCTGTCTCACGTTTATATTCAGGACCATCGGTACATACCTTATGGTATTGTTTTCTTTGTGAAATTGTCAGCCATCCTATACTGCTCCTTTTCAGGTCTGGTCTATTACTCTGAATGTTTCACAGAGGTGCAACCCCCTGTGGAACTAGTAAACATACCAATGTTTTATTCTTGGATCTTGCTGCTCTCAATAGAGCAATCGCCCATTTATATTCCCAAGCCTTGAAAAGATCACACTGTGACAAAACACATGTTGGCTGTTCATCTCTGAAGAAAGAATTTGTGAAATAGCTGCAATTGAAGATTACATGACTGTCTACACTGTGTTCTGCAAAATAAGTCCTGGCTGTGTGGGCATTGTACCTTTTGTTTCCATACTGTTTAGAGTGCTTGGGTTTTTCGTTATATATGATGTATATATTTGTATTTCCAGTTGCCAGTAGGTAGTTATAGTTAGGTCCATGTTTCCATAGGAAAAGCGTTTTTTGACTTGCCTATATCTTTGGAGCCGTTGGCCAAATCTTCACAAAATTTCCCCAAAAAGGTAAAATTTAGGTCCTGTTGTGCACAGGCATTTTCGGGGTGTTCTATCAAGTAGGGGCTGGGAAAAAGGGGGGTGGGGGTAAAAAAGAAGTGAGTTTTCCGATGTTAATTCCCATAGAGTTTTTAAACACACCTGCAGCCCGAACTGCTGGATGGAATTACACTGAATTTGACAAAAAGGTAGATTTTGGTTTGCAGATTACGCTTTTGTTATTTGGTGTAAATCTGTGCAGTATTTTGTGAGAAATCAAAGGAAATCCAAATTTGTACATCCAGAATAAATTTGTGATTATTTTGCGAAGATTTGCGAATACGCCCACCAACAGAAATACCACTATTGGCATGCTTCAACCTGAGCAGAAAGTTTGAGCCGCCATTTTAGTTTATCGGTACAGTCCATGGGGTACAAAAAAATGGCAGAGCATGGGATAAGGGGTCAGGTTGGATGTACCTGACCCTATGGTGGTATATAGGGGTGTTTCTGGAATATAGTATAGGCATAAAAAATGTTTTGCTACATCATGCGTGATATTCACAATTTCTCCGTGATCCTCTGTGCACCCCACTGTAACTTTGGAACACATTTGTGAATATTGGTGGAACTATTTAAATATATACATATTCACACACACACCCTGAGTCTCAGCTAGATACACACACACACACACACTCATACACCCATTAACAGACCCACTCAGACTCTCATGCACCAACTGACAGACCCACTCACTCACATACACACTGACAAACCCATTGAGACACTCATGTAGCCATTCACAGATCCACTCAGACACTCAAGCACCACTCACTGATTCCCTCAGAGACTCATGCACCCAGTTACAGACTCACTCAGACACTCATGAACCCACCGGCAGACCCACTCAAACACTCATGCACCTCCTGACAGACCCACTCAGACACTCACACAGACACTGACACATTCAATACACAGACCTACTCAAACACTGATGCACCTACTCACAGACCCACTCAGAAACCCACGCACAGAGTCACAGACGCATTCAGATAGTCATGCCATCACTCAGAGACCCACTTAGAGTCACACACCCACTTACAGACACATTCAGACACTCATGCACCCACTCACAGACCCAGTCATATTCTCATGCACCCACTCATAGACCCACTGAGATACTCATGCACCCATTCATACACCCACTCAGAGACTGATGCACCCCACACAGACCCAATCAAACACTGATACAGCCATTTACAGACCTATTCAGAGACTCATGCACTCACTCACAGATCCACTCAGACACTCATGCACCCACTAAAAGACCCACTCAACTACATATACACCCACTCACAGACTCACTCAGAGACTCATGCACTGACTCACAGACCCACTGAGACACTCTCATAGCTACTCACGGACTCATTCAGAGACATATGCACCCA
Organism: Triturus cristatus; assembly: GCF_964204655.1. Lineage (NCBI taxonomy): Eukaryota > Metazoa > Chordata > Amphibia > Caudata > Salamandridae > Triturus > Triturus cristatus. The sequence continues at coordinate 432,917,018 of NC_140581.1, read as the reverse complement.
CTAACAGACCCACTCAGATATTCATGCACCCACTTACAGACCCACTCAGGGACTCATGCACCCACTTACACATGCACTCAGAGACACAGGTGCCCACTCACACATCTACTCAGAGACTCATGCACTTGCTCACTGACCCACTCAGAGACTCATGCCATGACTCACAGACCCACTGAGGCACTCTCATAGCCACTCGCAGACTCATTCATTGGCTTATGCACCCAGTCACAGACCCCACTCAGACACTCATGTAGCCACTCAAAGGCCCACTCAGAGACTCATACACCCACTCACAGACCCACCCAGAGACTCATGCACCCAATCACAGACCCACTCAGACTCTAATGCACCCACTGATAGACCCACTCAGACACTCATGCACCCACTGACAGATGCATTGAAACACTTGTGTACCCATTCACAGATCCACTCAGACATCCATGCACCTACTCACAGACTAACTCAGAGACTCATGCACCCACTCACAGACCCACTCAGACACTCATGAACCCACTGGTAGACCCACTCAAACACACATGCACCTCCTCACTGACCCACTCAGACACTCACATACCCACTCATAGACCCACACAAACACTGACGCAACCACTCACAGACCCACTCAGAGACTCAGATACCCAGTCACAGACCCATTCCGATAGCCATGCCACCACTCCGAGACTCACTTAGAGTCATGCACCCACTCACAGACCCACTCAGACACTCATGTACCAACTCACAGACCCAGTCATATTCTCATGCACCAACTCACAGACCAGCTCAGATACTCATGCACCCACTCATACATCAACTCAGAAACTGGTGCACCCACTCACAGACCCACTCAGACACTCATACAGCCATATACATACCTACTCATGGACTCATGCACCCACTCACAGATCCGCTCAGACACTCATACACCCACTGAAAGTCCCACTTAAATACTTATACACCCACTCACAGACTCATGCACTGACTCACAGACCCACTGAGACACTTGCATTGCCACTCACAGACTCATGCACCCACTCACAGACCCACTTAGACAATTGTACACTCACTTACATACCTACTCAGAGGCTCAAGCACCAACTTACACACCCAGTCAGTAATCATGTGCCCACTCACACACCTACTCAGAGACTCATGCAATTGCTCACAGACCCTCTCAGAGACTCATGTACTCACTTATAGACCCACTCAAACACTCATAAACCCACTCACAGACCCCACTCAGACACTCAGGCAGCCACTCAAAGGACAACTCAGAGACTCATACACCCACTCACAGACCCACTCAGAGACTCATGCACCCAATCACAGACTCACTTAGATTCTCATGCACCCATTCACACACCCACTGAGACACCTATGACTACACACATAGATGCACTCAGATACTCAAGCTCCAACTCACACACCCACTCAGACAGTAATGCAGCCACTCACAGATCCACTCAGAGACTCACATACCCACTCAGAGAGTCATGAACCCACTCACTCAACCACTCAGAGACTTATTTCCACTCACAGACCCAGTCAGAGACTCATGCACCCAGTCACAGACTCAGTCAGACATTAATGCACTCACATACAGACCCACTCAGAGTCTCATGCACCCACTCACAGATCCACTCAAAGACACATGCACCCACTCCAGACCCACTGAGAGACTCATTCACCCACTCACAGACCTACTCAGAATCTCATACACCAACTCACAGATCTACTCAGAGACTCATGCACTCAGTCACAGATCCACTAAGGCACTTATGCACCCACTCATACATTCACTGAGACACTCATGCACAAACTCAGACATACTCAGAGACTCAAGCACCCACTCACACACCTACTCAGACAGTCATGGAGCCACTCACAGACTAACACACTCACTCAGAGGGTCATACACTGACTCACACAGCCACACAGTGACTCAAATCCAAATTAAGACCCAGTCAGAGACTCATTTATCCAGTCACAAACTCAGTGAGACACTCACTTACAGACTCACCCCGTCTCTTGCAGTCACTCACAGATCCACTCAAAGATACATGCACCCACTCCAGACCCACTGAGAGACTCATGCACCCACTCACAGACCCACACAGACTCTCATGCACCCACTCACAGACACCACTCAGACACTCATGCACCCACTCACAGACCTACTCAGAGACTCATGCACCCATTCAGAGACCTACTCAGAGACTCATGCACACACTCACAGACCCACTCATACACTGATGCACCCACTCACAGATTCTCCCAGAGACTCATGGACCAACTCACAGACCCACTCAGCCACTCGTGCACCCACTTACAGACATACTTAGATACTCATATACTCACAGACTCTCTGACAGACCTACTGAGACACTAATGCACCCACTTACAGACCTACTCAAATACTCATAGACCCACTCACAGAAACTCTGAGAGACTCATACATGCACTTATAGAGTAATTTAGATACTGATGTACCCAGTGTAATGCACAGAATCACTTACATATTTTTTGAAATTTGAATGTGCTGGTTTCTATTGAATGTATGCTTTTGTTTTGTGTATTTCTGACAAATTCACACATTTTTGATTTAAGATATTTTAAAAGAAAATGCACAACATTATGGAGAGTTAGAGTGGCTCTGGGAAGAGCCTTTGTGTTGATTGTATGTAAATGACAGCTACACATAAGACAGGATGCCTAGTTGCAAGCTGCTAAGAAACACTCTGTCGCCTTTGTTTGTGGAGTGCACTCCATCACTTCTATAGATTCCATGTATGGCAAGTTGTTTTTGTAGCTAGAGTCCATGTTATAGTCTCTGAGGAATGCAGAAACAGTTTTGTTAACATGTTTCTTGGCTTTGTCAATCTGTGGACAGAACTGATTTGACCACTTCCATTTCTTCATTTGGCATATGTTGGCGAATACCAAGGCAATGTTAGGGAAAAGTGTCATTAATTGCACAAAGGTTCCTTCATTAGGATTTCTAGTCCTACCCCAGTCAATGTGCCTTGGTCATTGCCACCATAGTGCACAATCATGAGGTCAGGGGGTTGTCAATCCACAATGCTTCCAACCAAAGATAGCAATTGATGCCAGTTTAACAATATCTGGTGAACCCAAGTAATGGCCAAATTAGGCAAACCCAAGTCCCTGTCAATGCCACTCTTTCTAGCAGACTCTTTAGCCCAAAAGACATAGCCGTTGTCCACAATCCACAGTATAACTATTTTGAAGTGATGCAGCAGTAGCAGACAGGAGAAAGCTAGATCTGAATGAGACATTTCAAAATGAAAGGCAATTACAATGGAGGTGTGCTCCTGGTTTAAAAAAACATACTTGATTGGATGCTGTGAGTATGCAGGTAAACAAAATTAGGAAGTGTCTTGAAAGGATAAGTAACTAGATCTATGATTGGCTCTGGTAAAAATAAAAAAATTGTAATGCACACTTGGATATACTTTTAATTATGCACTGTAGACCTAACCTGTTGCAGCTCATTTTGTAACTAGTATGGTCCTTTTAGAATGCACGGTGAACTTGTGACATGCTGCTTCTAATGGGTTGCTATGGAGTGGAGACTCTGCAAAGAAGGTGTTTCGGGGTAAGGGTCTTAAAGAGAGTGTTGTCTGTTTTTTGGAAATTAGAAATGTGTAGATACTTTTTTGAAGATTAAAGCTTTGCTTCTGACTGAAGACTGTCTCATAAAGTGCAGTGTAGTTTTAAAGTCATTAAACTACCAAGCTAAATATCTTTTTGGATTCCCATTATTTTACATGCATTCGTACGATCGCGAATAATTCATGAATATACACAAACACACTTCCATATTGGACTTCTTTATGAAAGTGCTTGAAAGGGTTAACACATACTAACCATTCAGAAGTGGAGTTACAAAAGTGGATTGTGAAAGGCATGTTTTTATTTGCTGCCTCCTGCAGTATCAGAGAGTGCAAAGTTGAAAATGTAGCCATTAATCATTGCTTTGTATGAGAATACAGGGCCATTCTTATGCTTAGTTTTCAAATTTTTTGAGAGTATTGAATCTATCTAATTAGAGCAAAAAAACCTATTTGAGCAACAAACTCAAATGTCAGGGATTGTAATAATATTGATGTTTGAAAACAAAAATGTGACTGACAAGGTATGTGTATGTGAGGTAGAGTAAAGTAAGTATGATATATAGAAAAGTAGTGTAACTTTATGAGTGGTAGTGTGAGTGTTCTTATGTATTTATTAATAGGCGAGTAAGACCCTTTCTGGGTGTGTGAGTATGTATCTGTTTGTTTGAGGTGCAGTTTATGTGTGTGATAAGTTGGTCCATAATGTGTTATCCTGGAACTGTATATTGTACATGTGCTGTGTTACTGCAAGCTCTAGTTGGTGGAAATGAAAGTGCTTGCTAAGCTCTAAACTTGCACTTAACAATGTCCTTGAAGGCCTGCAAAGTTTTCCAGGTCCGCATATATGATGTGCTGCTTACAAAGAATGTTATTCCTTGAACCCTGGGACTTGTTGTCTTATGTATTCTATTTTAAAAGAGGACTACAAATCACAGAATTCAAAGGAAAAAACATGCCCCGTAGCAGTATATAATGTATGAACGCGTGAATTATGGCTGCTACATAATAGATACCCTTTAGGGTGAGTGTTGAGTTATAGGGCAGGTTGGTATGTGGATATATGGTAAGACAAGCCCTTTTAACTATTACTGAGTCACATGTGCAGTATGAGAGAGCCTTGCACAGTTAAACCCATCCTTTACTGTATATAAGTCACCTTTGAGATAGGCTGTAGGTGTGCTATGTTGCCTGCTGGTTTGTGTTTAAATGGTAAGAGATCTCTTTTTGAGTTTCACTAAGTTAGTTATGTACTTGCACACCCCTATGGCAAGCACCACATAGAGTATACCACCCATAATGCAAGTGACAAACGTGCTCAAAACCGTACAGTCTCTCTCTCACCCAGTGAGACATTGCAGAGGGACTTATACATTCACTCACATGGTCAGAAACTAGTTATGTATCCAGCACTATCAAAGGCAGTTGCAGAAACACTTACATTCCTCTGTATTTACTAACACAAGCACTCGACTATTTGTTCAGCCACTTACATAGAGATCTAGTGAGCCATAGAGTTAGATAAACAGTCAATCATATAGTGGTACAGTTAATTGAGCATCTGATGATACCCTTATAGGTGTGCTCTTACACTTGCTCAGATATGCAGCCAGGTAGTGACACAAACTAGTTACCCTTCCACTCAAGTAGTCCATTAAACATGGATGAGGCCTAGTACTGCATTCGGTATCTCTGAATTTGTAGGTGACTCCTACTACTGCTGAGTGTATCTGTGCACATTTAGTGCTAGCTTGAATTCATATTAAAAAGCCATTTGCCAATTTCTAAACCTATCGTTTAGTACACATAAGTGACCTCTGAAATAGGCCATGGGTAAGCCATAATATATGTTGGCTTGTGTTTAACCGGGGAGAGATGTTCTTTTCAGTTTCACAAAGTTATTGTGCACTTGGAGATCCCTATGCCGAGTACTACATACAGCATACCACCTATAATGCAAGTGACATACATGTGTTCAAAACCATACAATCTCTCTCTCACTCAGTAAGACATCACAAAGACACTTATACATTCAGTTAGGTGCTCAGAAACTAGTTATGTATCCAGCAGTCTCCAAGGCAGTTACAGACACACTTACATATCCCTGTATTTACCAACACAGGCACTGAGCTGTTTGTTAAGCCACTTACATACAGATAAGACAAGATAAAGTGGGTTGCTGTCATCTCTATCTTCTAAAAGCCTCAACATCAGTATGCTCCACATAGGTTTGTGCCCAAGAAGTGTCCAACCATCTGGAGGTAATCTCAAGCTCATATCAGCCCAGGCGCAATCATAGCCCACTGTTAATCAAAGTCAATGCTGTCTCCAATTTCAAAAGGAATCAACAATCAGGCTAAGCCAGTTTCCTTCCTCAGAGGGGTTAATGTGTCGGCTGTCTTCAACAAATGCATTGGGTTAGCCATTAACCATTGTCGTATGTTAATGCTTATATATGCATTTCTTATTGTTAGTTACAATACAAGCCTGGTTGTATGCTCACATAGTCACTGATTGTGCAGAAGTATCAGATTTACAAGGTTTTGCATCAGGTGTGCATTACTTTTTGCGATATGCATTGGTTTGTAACAAAATGTAACTCAACGCAGCGTAATGCATCAGGTAGGTGTTCCATGGGTGGTGCATGGGTGTTCTGGTGCATCCACCAATGGATTTGAACACAAATCAAAATCTTCAAAGACTTGCAAAAATGGATTTAAGCCAAAGTCCTGCACATCCCTGAGGCTGGCGTAATTAGGATAAAAATCTTTATTTCTCCTCATTTTTTCCTCCATGCATGTGCGCTGTAATTGCCTTAAAGCATTGCTTTTGTGCAGGAAGGCACACCTTCCTGCACAAAAACTATGCAGACCACAATGCAGACACCCTTGCACTATAGCTTAAGGGTGTTTGCATTGTTACATGGCTTCACAAAGTGTGCCAGCACATGGCAAACCTAGAACTGCAAAATGTCTTTGTAGACATGGCACAGTTCTGCTCCTTTCATTTCTGCAGCACAGCGTAGCAACTTTGCTTGCTTCCCTGTGTTGTGTGAACTCTTAGTAAATGTTGGCATAAATGTCTTAGAGTTTGTGGTGCAAGTGTATGGCCTAGAAAATAGGGCTGTGTGTTTAAAATGTGCTGGTAATAAAATGTGTTCAATTGCCTTCTTTTCTGAGATGCAAGGTCACAAGTCGGAGATGGTACATTTTCATTTTTGAAACTTTTCTATAAGTATCGCAAGTGAAATGTGGCTGCAAGGGAAGATGACCTTATATGTTTAATTTGGTAGGAAGGAGGGTTACGTTGAAGTAAGCTTACAGGTACTTCCTTTATTTTGATAAAGAAGCATTATTTACTGTTCTATGCAATAAAACATGATCTGAGCATGAGCTGATCTTTTCTCCCTCCACAGAGCACTATGAATAAGAAAGTCAAATGGGGCGTGGCCAAAAAGGCTATTATAGCAGTCGCATGATCTGAGTCCTCCATGCTTGGGGTTCCTTCTCATCTGCATAGCATTTATGCCACCTGTTCCTTTGTCGCCCTACTCATACCCAGGTGGATTAGCATTCATCACCCTTTAAACAATTGCCTAAATCCTTCCGTTCCGGCTAGCCAGATTCAGACTACAGGACCCTGATGCAAGACTGCACCCTGGGCTGGCCTTGAGGCAGGAGCAGGCCTAACAAGTAGAAGCAGATCCACCTGCACAGCCTGAGCTTGCCTGCCACTCCATTTTAGGAGATGTTAGAGGCAGCCTCTAAAGGCGTTTGTGATCCACTGATGGCATGCTGTGCAGTGAGACTTGCTCCCAGAGCTAAGACGCCAGGGCTGTGAGTCTAGTCCCACGTGATTACTAGTGAGGCAAGCTTTAGGGCCATGAGGTGCGGTCATCTCTCTGATGATCCTAGACCAGAGGTCTTCAAACTTTTGTAGGTTGAGCCCCCCCAGGTGATTTTTTTTAGTTGTTGGGCCCCCCCACCACCTGACAGAAATTTCTGGAATCTGGTACACTACATAATCGACCATCACGCGCATATTCCAGGCCATATCCAGCAAATAATGTTCAACACAATAAGAGTGTTTAGTAAACTGCAGGTTTGTTAGTGGGTGTGGTGAAATGACAGAGGCTTATTTCACTGCTCAAAACACAATTTTCCGAGATAAAATGTGCGCAAATTGTTTTTACTAGGATGCTTTGTTTTACCCATGACATAGATTGATAATAACACCACCAACATAAATGTGACGGGTGTGCCTGTTTTTCGCCACAGAGACGGTCAATCCGTGGATGGATTTTTGATACTGCCATCCTCAGGTTGTGCTCTACATCCAGTCTTGAACAGTACTTAGTCTTTAATACTGCAAGTGCTGTGAACCCAATCTCACATAACTAGAACGAGCTGAAAGGCAAGAGAGTTTTGATAGCAGTTTCTCTCAAAGCTGAATATTTTGCTGACATTTTCAGCCAAAACATGGACTCAAAGGGAGACAGTGTTGTCAGATTTTTCGAGCACTTCCTAGCTGAGAGCTGGTACACAAGAAACAAATCTTCTCTAGAAATCATTATAATGGAATAATTGCCCACCAACCAGTTATGGATCCAAAGACAAAGTTGAAAGTCCACAGAGAGGGCGCTGAACGAAAACCTAATTGAGAATTCCTTAGTGGTATTACAATAAGTTGCTTGGCTGAAGCAGTGAGGGTTTAGGACACGTCGGGCTTATGTTTAAAAAAAAATAGAACTAATAATAAATTAATGATGTTGTCTATTTTACTTCAGAGCAATGTTGTCTGACAGACTTTGTGGTGGCAGGGACATGTTAAGGATTTTGGGTGCCCTGGGCCAAAAATATTTTGGGGGCCCTTGTTCAGTACAGCTTTGAGTTTAAATGATTTGCTTTCAGCTCTGCCATACCCTCTTTAGCCAGGCTACTAACGGTGCACAGGCACTATAGTCGGAATTCTAAAAGCCTTTACATCTAATATTCGGAGATTGTGACGTGTTTTCACTGTTGTAACAAAGCAGCAGCCCACTAATTTTACAGCGAATAATATATGTGATAGCCTTCAATTTCTCATATGTGAGGACCCACTTGGATTTAAAATATACTTTTTTATGGTTGTTGCATGAAACAAACACATTTCTCTGCAAATAGTAATAGACTCCCTCACATCAATTAAATTAAAAAGAAATGAAACAAAACATTATTCACAAGAATCTGTTTAGGAATTATTCCAGGCCATCAGGGCAAAAACAGAGCTGTCTCTATCAAGGGGCACCCTGGAAGGCTGGATTGCAGTGCATGTAAATGTGTGCTTTTGTAATTTAGGACGAAAACCTTGATGGGGCACGTCAAGCCCATACTTGAGTACAGGGGTGCAACTAGACCCGAACTTCGGGTGGGGTCTAACACTCCCAGTCAGGGCTGGCCCTGGCACTTGTAGGTCACAGTGAACCAGTCTTTTTTGGCACACCCTCCCCCATTTCCTCCTTCTCCATGAATTCCCTCACTACCACTTACCAACGATGCACCTCATCTCTGTATAGCACCTTTCTGGCAAACATATAATTTTTTTAGCACTGCTCATTGTTTACTCACACTCAGTTCTTTGATCTGCATGGTACACATTCTTTGCAGCAGGCACATTTAACCTCTGCGCTGTGTGGGTGGCAGGAGTGCCCATGTGAGTGCACAGTGAGCCATGCAACAGTGTGAGCAAGTTAAGAGGAGTGACTGCAGGGTGAGTGAGGTAACCATATGAATTTGGGTGCGGATGTAAGTGCAGAGTGGAGCAAATTAATGTATGATTAGGGGTGGGCTTATTTGAGTGAGATTGCAGATTGAGCAGTGAGGGGGACAGGTGAGTGAAGTGTTACATGAGTGCAGGCTGAGTAGTGTGCTCATGTGACTGCAGGGTGAGGTACAGGGTGAACAGCGCAAGTGCATTGTGAGCGCAGGGTGATCACTGTGAGTGCAGGGTAAGTGGGAAAAGGGTGTGAGTGCATCAGGATCAGTGTGAGTGCATTGTGACCGCTGTGAGTGCAGGGTGAGAGTGAATGTGAAGGGCGAGAATGAGGAGCGAGTTGTTTGAATGCAAGGTGCAATCCCAGACACTTGAAGTAACTCAGTGTGTTATTGACGGCAGATTAGGGTTTTAGATGTGTTAAACTATTGCTATTATGGCAGTAACCAGGGATCAGGGTCGAGGAAATAAATAATGTGACGATCCTGCAACAAACTCCCAGTCTTGTGATTAGGGCTGCCAGCTCATTATTTTGATGTCCCAGGTGGTACATAAATAAGCAGTCACCTAAAGCTGTATTTCAGCACTTGTCTATGCAAACTTTGAACAGCAAATATAAATAGAAATAACTTTTAATTGGGTTCTAGGGCTGCCTAAATGATGCATGACTGACAATAAAAGGGCACAAAGACAAAAAAAGTCAGATTATAAATTAATACATACTTCTTTATTTATAACCATTTTTAGTGTCAAGACAAGCAAGCAATATGCAGGCTGTTTAAACAACACATGGCTGGCTGGCATTTTGCGCGCCTGCCTGTGTAGTTTTAAAATAAATGTTCTCTCCTTTCAAGGAAAAGCTAAGCTTCCCAGGAAGGGGTCAACTCATAGAGCTGCAATGCTTCAGCTACAGTGGGAGGCAAAGAGTCTCCTCTGCAATGAAATCAAACGTGAAGGAACAAGACTGTTTGTTTGCGTTTGGTTTCATAGCAGAAGAGAGCTACTTGCCTCCCACTGCAGCTGACATGAATGTCTGTTACTTGCTTTCTGTTTTAGCAGCTGAAGCATTTCAGCTCTATCAATTAACCCCCTCCTGGGACAGTTAACAAGACAAAAGCATGGGAACGTCGTGCCCCATCGACCCCCCCCCCTCCTCCAACCATAACGGAGTTCTAAGAAGACTTGCAACGCAGGGAACAAAGGTTCGATTAGAGTGGAGTGCGCGCCCCCCCTGAGATGGTGTTGCCCACAGATTGAAGAACTCTGCCCTAGACAGTGCTGGGCCATGTGACACCCAGTCGGCGGACCCGTTGGAGTTCTGTTTCTAAAGCGTCCATGTTTTCACTGCTGGGCCTTGCCTGGAGTGCCCTCGAGACAAAGGCTGGGTTGGGTAGGCAAAAGTGAATTTGACCGTGTGGCCCAGGCATGCATTTTACTTCAAAATTCTGTATCCTAGAGGCGGCCCCTGAGCTGACTGGAGATCCGCTGATGATCCATTGCACACCAGAAATATCCTACATGGGACAAGGACACCTTTGCAGGCATCCTGGGGCGTGATTGGCCAAAACATCAAAGATAATATATGGTGTGGCCAAAATATTGTGGTAAGAATATCAAGAACAAGAATATTGTGTAGGCAGATTGCTTTGGTAACCAAAGATTTACTATGCTTAACTCCACATATATGTACCTTGATGATGTATACATACCTTCAAGGTGCGTAGATGTGCTGTTAAGAATAGTGAATCTATATTTACCTATTTGTAGGTACCTTCTTGATATTTTTGTACTCAATAATTTTGCCATAATAATTTGGCCACACAATATTTTTGTCCTTGATATTCTGTCAGAAAATTAGAGTGGAAATCATACATTTAACAGAGGGGCCATTTGTGGGGCTAGCGAGTATCTGTAGTTTACAGCCTCCAGGGGTGCTTCCAGCGAAGGAAGACACAGGACACCGGCACCTGACATTTGTGCCTACCTCATGGCCTGACTAGGCAAAGGGTCATATTTTGCCTCTGGCCTATTACCAGAATCCAGGTGAGCCATCCCAGCCACCTCCTGCTACATTGACTGCAATTCGCAGAGCTCCACCAATTACATATTTAGGAACTTCTGCCACCCAGTCTTCCCAGCAGATCGAGAAACCTGGATAGTCCTGCGCTGTATGTGAACTGAGGAGTGTTTTCTGGCTGCCCCTTAACTCTCCCCAATGTACCTAGGGTAGGCTAACGTTGCCCCCTCAATCACGCCTCCTGCCACTCGTGCTCTATCTAGGGACAGTGTACTCTGGCTGAGAAGGGAAAATCCTTTTCACATGCCTACCTATTTATAAATGCTGCCTTGTAACTGGTGATTTGATCTTGGCATCTTCCTGGAACTTCACACGTTGTTCTCCCAGCCCGCATGGGAATGACACCGACTGCTCGTGCTGTAGAATTGAGTATTCCTTACAATGCAGTAACAAATGGTCAATTCACCTTCCGTTCCAGCCCTGCAACCTTTACCTTCATCACTGTCAGTGCTGAGCCCTCATACAACATTCACATTCTCAGTGGGGAATCCAGGGATGGCTGACTTGCTTTACCAGCTTGCCAAAGGAGTCTACAAGCAGTAAGCGGGTACTGTCGGGTCACCACCTTTGTGTCCAATCACCCAAAGTTTCAACATCCTTTCAAGTTAAAAATGATAGAAGAGAAATGGGCCAAATGAAGCCACTGAAGCTCAGCCCACAATCATTGTCTAACGTTAAAGAGTCAATGCTAATCCCTCCCCTGGAGATCCATCCTGACAAACTTGGCATTGTAAATATAAGTGTAATTGTATTTATATAGCGCTTACTACCCCTGATGAAGCGTCAAAGTGCTTTTCGGCAAGTAGCACGCTACTCCAGAACCCAAAAATTATTTGTGGTGGATTAGTATAGGAAAATATGAGTTAATTTGAGCGGTGGACATGTTAGTCTGTTAGTTAGATTGAACAGGATAATTGAGGTCTAGAAAGCAGTATTTGGGGGATCATAGTAGTAAGATGAGTTTGGGATCAGTCAAAGGAGAGATGGAGGAAGGAAGAGTCTTTAGAAAGGGGGTAGGGCGATCATAGTAGTAAAAGAAAACTAGATATGAGTCAAAGGAGGGTTACATAAAGGAAGAATTTAGAAAGGGCTGTTTGGGAGATCATGGTGGTAAAATTAGGTTTGGGGTGGGTCAAGGAGGAATAGATGAGGGAGGATTCTAGAAAGGGTTATTTTGGAGAAGATAGTAGTAGTATGAGGTTTGGGATTAGGGGAGTTAGAGGATATAAACAAAGAGGTATAGGGTGAGATAGAGTAGTGCATTGGAGAGAGTCAACATTTTTTCTCCTTCTACAGTAGGAGTAAAGTAATAAATATATAGATCCATAACTAAGTAGAAAGGATATACATGTATAAGGAAGATAAAATATTGAGGTTTAAAGTTGTATTGCATAAACTCAGACTTTCTAGTGTTGCTGTACTTGAAGCTTATTTATTTGTATATTTTTATAACTGTTTTAAAAAATGTTATTTTTGAATTTATTAATTGGATATTTCCCTCAATATTTCAGTAGTGAAGCACTTGTAGATATAATAGTTATGATGTTTGCATATTGTGATAGATAAATAAAACAATAGAGACCCATAAGCATCCAAATAAAATAACATATGAAAACTATGCAGTGATCTATGCACATATGAAGCATGGAATAATATGTATATACATGGATTATGGATATGGCTATATATGACATGAATCTTAAACTTACATCATACATTAGTCAATCACAGGTAGCCTTCTTAGATGCCACTATCTATGTATCAGGAAACAAATTGGAATCTACACTGTTCAGGAAACCCACTGCGGGTTATGCCACCCTGCACGCATCTAGCTCCCATCCCAGCCACCTAATTAGAAGCATCCCCTATGGGGAACTTCTCAGACTTAAAAGAATTTGCAGCAATGATAGTGAGCTCACCAAATGTACCCAAGAGGCATTAGCTAGATTTAAGGCTAGAGGCTACAGTGAATCTATACTCAAACAAGCCAGCGATAAGGCGGCACTAAAAACAAGAGAGTCACTATTAGGAAATGCCAGTAGGTCTTGTGAGATAGGACACAAGGGAGATGAGGATAATGCTCCGCCTCTTATCACCACTTATAACAGGCAACATAAAAAATTGAAGGCTATTATTAATAAAAATTGGCCTATTCTGAGAACGGATGGTGTGTTGGCGCCTTTTTTACCAGACAAACCGTCTATTACCGACAGACGTGCTGTCTCTATGAGAAGCCAATTAGTTAAAAGCAGCCTTGAGACTACATCTAGTAACACCTGGCTACAACCAAAGAAGGGCTTCTACAAATGCACCTTGTGTAGAGCATGTAAATTTGGTACTAACCGTACTACATACATCACTCCTTTCAGCTCTAAGGAAATACAAATTAAAGGGCACTATACATGCCGAACAGAATATGCTGTTTATGTTCTTACCTGTACCTGTGGCCTCTCTTATGTAGGCAGCACCAAACTCCAAGTGCATGCCCGCATTCTCCAACATTTGAGAGCTATTGTGAATAATGATGCCACCTATCCAGTGGCCCGTCACTTTAAAGAAAGGCACAATAATGACCTCCAATGACTCAGCTATTTTGTAATTGATGCCATCCCTAAATGACGACGGGGTGGCAATAGGGAAAGGTTACTGAGACAATTAGAGACCCGCCTAATACTGGAGCTCGACACTAAGGCCCCCTTTGGTCTTAACACCACTGAGGATATGCACAGTTACCTGTAGTGATCTTTCTACCTTTTACCGGTAGCCTCCACCTTTTCTGCTTCCCAAGACCCATATAATGGTAACACTCATCAGTTTGCCGACTGTTTCTTTTTCACTATATATACATTTATGTACACATATATATTTGAGTATGATTTACAATGTATATTCAGTGTACTCTATGCCCATACATTTATTACTGGCATGATCAGAACTTTTTGTTTACTATATTTGAGGACACCTGCTTTTGCTTCTGCAGTCTCCATATAATTTATTGTTGGTCACTGCATATATATATATATATATATTCTCCATATCTCCTTTGAAATCGGCATTTTTGCACTTCTTTTAGCACTTTATAGATCGCACTAACATGAACTTATTAATGCTAGTAGCGCAACATATATAATTATTGCATTTTTGCACATTTAGGAGGTGGTCAGTTAACATTTTATCATGGAGTTTTTTGCAGACTTTTATTTATAATTTGGACTGTTTTATTAATCATCAAACAGGTTTGACTGCTGTAAAGCACTATCTAGATAAAAGATCTTACTTTGTATAACCACAATGTGATGCTCCTTGAAATGATTAAGTGGTGCTTATTTAATAACTTCTTCATGTTTGACAACAAGTTATTCTGTCAAAAACGAGGCGTGGCTATGGGAGCCTGCTTCTCTCCCAGCTATGCGTGTTTGCACGTTGGCTGGTGGGAGGAGCAGGTTCTCAGGGGCTCTATGGGTGCAATATATGACAACAATGTGGCACATTGGCTAAGATACATTGATGACGTGTTCCTGATATGGAAGGGAGATACCGACAGTGCTACATCTTTCATCAATGAACTTAACAATAATGACATGAATCTTAAATTTACATCATACATTAGTCAATCACAGGTAGACTTCTTAGATACAACTATCTATGTATCAGGAAACCAATTGGAATCTACACTGTTCAGGAAACCCACTACAGGTAATGCCACCCTGCACACATCTAGCTCCCATCCGAGCCACCTAATTAGAAGTATCCCCTATGGGGAACTTCTCAGACTTAAAAGAATTTGCAGCAATGATAGTGAGCTCACCAAATTTACCCAAGAGGCATTAGCTAGATTTAAGGCTAGAGGCTACAGTGAATCTATACTCAAACAAGCCAGCGATAAGGCGGCACTTAAAACAAGAGAGTCACTATTAGGCAATGCCAGTAGGTCTTGTGAGATAGGACACAAGGGAGATGAGGATAATGCTCCGCGTCTTATCACCACTTATAACAGGCAACATAAACAATTGAAGGCTATTATTAATAAAAATTGGCCTATTCTGAGAACGGATGGTGTGTTGGCGCCTTTTTTACCAGACAAACCGTCTATTACCTACAGACGTGCTGTCTCTATGAGAAGCCAATTAGTTAAAAGCAGCCCTGAGACTACATCTAGTAACACCTGGCTGCAACCAAAGAAGGGCTTCTACAAATGTACCTTGTGTAGAGCATGTAAATTTGGTACTAACCGTACTACATACATCACTCCTTTCAGCTCTAAGGAAATATAAATTAAAGGGCACTATACATGCCAAACAGAATATGCTGTTTATGTTCTTACCTGTACCTGTGGCCTCCTTTATGTAGGCAGCACCAAACTCTAAGTGCATGCCCGCATTCTCCAACATTTGAGAGCTATTGTGAATAATGATGCCACCTATCCAGTGGCCCGTCACTTTAAAGAAAGGCACAATAATGACCTCCAATGTCTCAGCTATTTTGTAATTGATGCCATCCCTAAATTACGACGGGGTGGCAATAGGGAAAGGTTACTGAGACAATTTAGAGACCCGCCTAATACTGGAGCTCGACACTAAGGCCCCCTTTGGTCTTAACACCACTGAGGATATGCACACTTACCCGTAGTGATCTTTCTACCTTTTACCGGTAGCCTCCACCTTTTCTGCTTCCCAAGACCCATATAATGGTAACACTCGTCAGTTTGTCGACTGTTTCTTTTTCACCATATATACATTTATGTACACATATATATTTGAGTATGATTTACAATGTATATTCAGTGTACTCTATGCCCATACATTTATTACTGGCATGATCAGAACTTTTTGTTAACTATATTTGAGGACACCTCCTTTTGCTTCTGCAGTCTCCATATAATTTATTGTTGGTCACTGCATATATATATATATATATATATATATATATATATATATATATATATATATATATATATATATATATATATATATATATAGGCGTGGCTTGGACTCGGCCGAGCATGGACGCGTGAGCTGAGAGCTCCGTGTCGGCCTCGGTATTTCTCCTGTATTTCTTCCTCCCCGGCGGCGCTGAGGACTCCGCGGCGGCTCCTATGTGCCTGTGGGTCGCCCGCCTGCGGATCGCGCGGGGTGTCTGCCCCGGGAGGCGGAATCGATCGGCGCTGGAGGCGGGTCCGGCTGGGAGAGACCCGGCCATCTTGCTTTGGGCCTGTGTGAGGCCTGCAAGCCGCGGCCTTGCGTACATTGGTGGCCGGTGGGGGTGGCCATTACCCCGGCTGTGATGGAGCCCAGCCCGCGCTGCGGTGCCCAACTGCGGAGACCGGCGGAGTGACCGAGGCGGACGCCTGAGGCCGGTGGGAGCTGCTGGCGGACTGCTGGCACCACTGCGTGTGCCGGCTGCGGAAGCCCGATTGCCCTGGTGAGCGGACCGCGGCCTGCTGTGGGACCGGCGCAGGAGGTACTCGGCGGACGCGCCTGGGCTCCTGCTCTGTGGGCTTCTCCCTCCTCGCCCCCCTGCTCCTGGTGTTCTGGCCTCGGAGAAGGCCTGGCTGTGAAACGATTTGGCGCTGGAGAGTGTGCTGCTGCGGGGGATCTTGAATCACGGGTCATCTGGCCCGCGTTTCTTTGCGGGACTGGCCCCTGCGGAGTGCCCTGTGCTGCCTACCCCTGGGACGCCGCGACTCTTCTGGAAGCGAGGTGAGGGCTGTCCCCCGGCCGTGCTGCTGCCCGACGGAGAACACTGAGCGAGGTATTTGGGTGCTGGCTGGATTCCTCCGTGGAGGCGACGGACCCTGGTGGGGGACCGAGGCGCGCCGGGTGAGGCGACTACTCATGGTGTGGCGGTGCCCGAGACCTGACTGAGGCGGACGGCTGGTGGCTCCCGCGAGGCAGACGTGAGAGGCTCCTCGCGACCGGGGCGTGCCGGGACTCTGGTGATTGGAGCATGGGGAAGCCGCGGCGCGGCGGGAGGGCGGCCCCGCTGGAACGAGCGGAGCCCTCGCCGGACCCGCAGGACCAGGACCCGGCTGGAGCACTTGCGGCGGGACTGCGACAGCAGCAGATGGACCGGATCCTCCAGGCCATTTCTGATTCGGGGGAGGCGCTACGCCGGGACATAGCGCAGGTGTCCACTAGCCTCGGGCTCCTGCGAGCAGACCACGGCAAGTTGTCCGACCGCGTTGAATCCGTGGAACTCAAGCTGGTCGCGTTGGAGCCGGCCCAGAAGGCGACGGAGGCATCGCTGGGGGATTTATCGCGTAGAGTACACCTACTCGAGAGGAGGGCCGAGGAGGCAGAAGGGCGCAACAGACGCAACAATGTTCGGGTGGTAGGCCTGCCCGAGAGAATTGAAGGGGACGACATGATCGGCTACCTTGAGAAGTGGATGCGGGAGGTGGTGGCACCGGAGGGCCTGTCGCAGTTTTACACCCTTGAGAGGGCCCACCGGGTGCCGGCCCGCCCGCCGGCTGCAGGTCGCCCCCCACGACCGGTGGTCGCACGCTTGCTTCATTTCAAAGATCGCGACCTCATTCTGCGGACGGCCCGGACATCTGGCCCGTACAAGGTTGACAATGCCCTCGTCTCGCTTTACCCCGATTATTCCCAGGAGGTCCAGCGGAATCGCTTTTCTTTCATGGCAGTTAAGAAGGCCCTTCGAGTGGAGGGGATCCAGTATGCCCTGTTCTTCCCGGCCCGCTTGAAGGTGATGGTGGACGGGACTGCTCATTTCTTCGATGCACCCGATGACGCATGGAGCTGGCTAGAGCGGCACCGCGGGGGCCGGAGTGGTGCTGGACGGCGGGACTCGGAGACCCGGACCTCGCCGGGGCCCCGTCGGGTCCGCCGCCACAGGAGGCGTGTGGGGGATCACCGATCTCCCCCGCGTTCACAGACGGAGTTGGAGAGACAGGCGGCTCTGAAGGCGGTCTCCGTCATCTCTGGAGCGGGAGCTGCGGCCTCGCCTGCGGATTCGGGGTCCCGGCGGGGTTCTGCGGAGGAGGAGTCGGGGACGTCGGAGGAGTCGGTGAACTTGGAGAGTGCCGGTGGACACTTGCCGGTGGTCACCCCGGCCACGGCGGATGGAATGCTGGACGCTTGAGACAGCCCCCCTGGAAACTGTGTGCTGTGCCGAGTGGCGTGCCTAGAGCTGCCTTGTGGACCAGTGAGGGGCGAGTATGGTTCTGTTCCTATTGCTGTGGGGTGTCACTCCTGGGATCCGTGTGAGGCTGGGGCGCTTTGCTTTGGGGGAGCTGCTGGGGGTGGGGCGCTGCCGGACGGAGGGGACTCTGATTCCTGAGGCCGATACACGGGCTGGCCTTTTGGACTGCTGTCCGGCCCGTGCTGGTGTTGGGTCACCCCCTCTTTCTCACAAGTATTGTGAGACTCTGGTGGCTACCAGGGTGCTTTTCCTTTTGTTCAGGGGCTGTTTGGATGGGTAACTGTGGTTTAGAGCCTGTTCTGGGGTTGGGAGGGATTTGGGTTTGTTGGGGGTGATTAATTTGGGGGGGTTGTGTCGGTGTGCCCGCTCGGTTGCCTTGGGATGTGACTTATGGTATATGTTCCTATGGCAACCCGCCCTGAATTGAAGTGCATCACTTGGAATGTGCGGGGGCTGAACTCCATGAGAAAACGCTATAAGGTACATGCATACTTGGTTCGCAGGGGGATCCAGGTGGCCTTCTTGCAGGAAACACATGTGGATCGGGCTGAGGGGCTGGCGCTGCAGAAGCGATGGAGAGGACAGCTGTTTTACACCACCTTTTCTGCTTTTGCTAGGGGGGCTTTGATCTGGGTCCGATCCGGGGTTCCTTTTCAACCCACGACCACGCTGGTGGACCCGGAGGGGAGGTTTGTGGCGGTGTCTGGTCGACTGGACGGCAGGGATGTGACCTTCTGCAGTATTTACGCCCCGAACTCTGACTACACTGCTTTCTTTGCGCGACTATCTGGGAAGCTGGCGTCCTTTCTGGTGGGCACGGTGTTTCTGGGGGGGGACTTTAACTCGATCACTGATGTGGACTTAGATCGCTCTCATCCCCCGCTAGCTCAATCGGCGGTCCACAGGGTGGCCAAGGCGAGGCGCGATTGGCAGGCAGCCTGGGGACTTGTGGATGCGTGGCGGGTGCACCACCCGTCGGATAGGGATTATTCCTTCTATTCTGTGCCGCACGACCTCCATGTTCGGCTGGATGGCTTCTTGTGCACCCCGGGAGCCCTGGAGCTGACGTGTCATAGCGAATATTTGGCACGGACACTCTTGGACCATAACCCCTGCTTGATATCGGTCCTCTGGTCCCGGCAGTGGCAGGCGATCCCGACTTGGCGTTTGAGTCCGGCGCTGCTGGAGGATTCTGTGTTTCATGCGGAGCTTGGGGAGGGTGTGGAGCGCTACTTTGCGGGTAATGCGGGGACGGCGACAAGCAGGGCCCTCGAATGGGATGCGCTCAAGGCGGTGGTACGGGGGATTTGTATCTCGGCCGTCGCTGGGACACGCCAGGTTCTGTCGCGGGACGTTGACCGAGCGGAGACGCGACTACGCCGGGCGGAACTTGCCGGTCACGCTGCCGGGGACGATCAGGGAGAGGTCTTGGCGGCGCGGGAGGAGGTGGCCGCACAGGTGGAGCGGCTTCGCTGCTATGACTATAAAGAGTACTTGGTCCGTGCGCACGCTGAGCGAGATAAGGTTGGGTCCTTATTAGCCTGGTTGGCTAATCCGGCTCTTAGGGGCACCCCTATATTGTCGTTAGCTACCCCCGCGGGGGACTTGGTTTATTCCCAACGGGAGATCAATGGCCAATTCTGGGACTATTACTCGCAGTTATATCGGAGCAGAATGCGGGACCTGCCTGATGGGCTGGACGCCTATTTAGACGCTGCTGGGTTGCCACAATTGGACCCAGAACAGGGATCGGCGCTGGGGGCGGAGATCTCCCTTGGAGAGATCAGAGTGGCGGTTAAGCACATGGCCCGGAAGAAGACCCCGGGGGCGGACGGTCTCCCAGTGGAGTTCTATGCTGCTTACTTGGACGTCTTGGCTCCGCGGCTGCAGGCGATGTACAGGGAGGCGTGGGACGTGGGCGAGCTGCCGGGTACCTTGAGGGAGGCGATCATAGTACCGTTACTGAAGAAAGGTGGGGCCCCAACCTCCAGATCGGCGTACCGTCCGCTTTCAATGCTCTCGGTGGATTATAAGATCCTTAGTAAGATCTTGGCCACACGACTCATGGTCCACATGGGCGCGCTGGTGCACCCGGACCAATCGGGTTTTATCCCCGCGAGGAACACCACGGCGGGTATTTGCAGGCTAGTGCGGATCATGGGTGACCAGGGGGAGGGCTCTTCGGACGCCGTGGTACTGTCGGTGAATATCGAAAAGGCATTCGATAGCGTGGAGTGGCCGTATCTGTTTCGGGTGCTGAGGGGGTTGGGCCTGGGGGACCACTTTGTGCGCTGGACCAGATTGTTATACCGATCTGCCATGGCTAGAGTCCGCACGGGGTGCACCATCTCGGCTGCCTGTCGGGTGGAGAGAGGCACTCGGCAGGGCTGTTCGTTATCCCCTCTTTTGTTTGCCCTGGCGATAGAGCCCTTGGCAGCGCATGCCCGTCAGGGGCGGTCTTACGAGGGGGTTCAGTTGCGTGGAGAGCCACACTACATCTCCTTATACGCGGATGACCTCTTGCTGTATTTGGCGGATGCGCGGGGTTCTCTGCGTGGCGCCAGACTCCTGCTTCGGGAGTTCGGCTCCTTTTCAGGGCTGCGTGTTAATTGGGCCAAGACTTGCCTGTTTCCTCTGTCTCCTGGGACCCGGGCCCCTGCGGCCCTTGCGGACCTCCGCTGGAACCTGCTTGCCTGCCTTACCTGGGTGTCCGCATCTTTCACGCTCCTGCTGATCTCTTCGAGGGCAATGTGGGTGGAGCGCTAAGGGGACTCAAGCGGAGTATGGTGTTTTGGAGCACCCTCCCGTTGTCAGTGGCCGGCCGAATAGCGCTGCTGAAAATGGTGGCGCTACTGCGATTGCTCTATTTCTTCCGCACCTTGCCGATCTGGATCCCGGCCTCCTTTTTTAAGACGCTTCGGGCGCTGATAACGGGGTTTCTTTGGGGCACGGGCAGACGTCGGGTGGCGTTGAACACCTTGATGAGACCGAGGGTGGAGGGGGGGCTGGCAGTCCCGGACTTCGAATGGTACTACCTGGCGGCGCAGTTGCAGTGCCTCACACAGGCTGTGGCATGCGAGTTCAGAGGCCCGGAGGGCCCGCAGGGTAGGATTATCCCTCGGCATGTACTGTCATTCATACTATTGCAGCAAAGGCTCCGGTTGGATCAACTCACGCTAGAGGAGCGCACGCTTCGGCTCTGCTGGCTCCGTAGCCAGAGACGAGCGGGCTTTGCGACCCCATATGCCCCGGAGATTCCGTTGGGCATGTGCACGGCTCTCCCTCATGGCGGAGACTGGTCGGCGTTGGCAGGTTGGGAGGACCGAGGGGTTCACATGCTTGGCGATCTCTATCGTGACGGAGCTTTGTTGCCGTTCCACGAGTTGCAGAGGGATTTTGATTTGCCCAGGGGGGATTATCTCCTCCACTCGGCTCTGGTGGCTGGGATTCGGAAACACTGGTGGACGGGGCTGTCGGAACCCCCGACGTCCCTGGGATGCCAGTACGTCGTGATGGCGGCGGGTACCGTGAAGGCCATCACCTGCCTCTACGGGCGGCTGTCCACGGAGAGGCTCGCGCCCCTGGCGACCCTGCGGGAGTGGTGGGAGGGAGACCTTGGCAGGACTATCTCGGAGACGACGTGGTCGCAGTTGCTGCAACGACCTTGGAAGGGCACGCGCAACGCTAGATTTCAATTGGTTCAATTCTATACTCTTCACAGGGCCTACTTAACCCCGGTGAAGATTCTGAAATATTTTGGGGGCTCCTCGTCGGGCTGCCCCCGGTGCCACACGGAGGGGGCTGATTTCGGCCATATGTTCTGGTCCTGTCCGGGGTTGGGCTCTTACTGGACGGATGTGGTGGCGTGCCTGAATCGAGTGACTGACCGAGTGTTGACAGTGGACATGGGAACTTGCCTTCTGCTTTGGTTCCCACATACCCCCCGTACAAAAATCACGAGCAAATTTATCGATCTGGGGCTGATAATGGCGAAGAGGGAGCTTACCATGCACTGGAAGGCAAGGACGGGGCCGAGTGTTCGGAGGTGGAGGGTGAGCTTCCTGGCCTGGGCAGGGACTGAAGGGACGCTTCGCCTACAGCTGGCTAGACGTACTTCCAATGACAAAGCACAAGAGGCCGCCGGGGCGTGGGGGGCGCTGGTGGAGGAGCTTCGCCGCTTGGGGGACCGAGAGGAGGGGGGTGAGGGCCAGGCGGGCGCGGCCCGGCCTGGGAGGAGTGTGGAGGGACCTGCTGGGACTCCCGGGGAGACTGCCCAGGAGGGGACTGCCTGAATATTCCACGGGGGTATCGCTATTTGTGCAAATTTGTCATGTTGTGCATGGTGGTCCGGTTTCGGGGTGGTATGCATGTGAGGGGTAGAGTACAGCCTTTGGTACTTTTGGAAACGTGGGTGGGGTTCACCCTCTGATTCCGAGTTTAGCTCCCTAGTTGCGTGGGGCACCTTACACCCCATTGGATGGAGAACCCGTGGCGGGCACACTGGCAAGGGGGGGTGGGGGTAGAGAGGGAGTGGGGTGGGGGGTTTGGAATGGTTTTGTTGCGAGCTTACTGTCTTTGATATTGTTCCCACTGGCCTGGTTATCCTTCACAGGAATACTGAATGTAATGTGGACTTCATGTTATACGTTGGGAAAAACTAATAAAAATTGTTTAAAAACAAAAATATATATATATATATATTCTCCATATCTCTTTTGAAATTGGCATTTTTGCACTTCTTTTAGCACTTTATAGATCGCACTAACATGAACTTATTAATGCTAGTAGCGCAACATATAAAATTATTGCATTTTTGCACATTTAGGAGGTGGTCAGTTAACATTTTATCATGGAGTTTTTTGCAGACTTTTATTTATAATTTGGACTTTTTACTGTGTCGAATAGATGGTCTATATTTAAAATATATGCACTGATTTTGTATGTAAATGTTACTACATCTGAGTAACCATCTCGCATTTATGCTGTTATTACGAACTTATACCAATGTGTTTTTATTACTGTATTTATACTGAGATATATTTATTTATTTATTCATTTATTTATATTACATATATTTAAATGCATATTTGTTTATCTATTTGTTGTAATAACACATTTGAACTACTATATAACTCAGGTTATTAAGAATGAAATTACTGCTATATGACCATGATTCCACTATTGTGCGCTATTCGCCAGTCTGTCTTCCAACTTACATGCAATGTATTAAGTTCTGCAGTCTGTTTTCCATGTTTACTGATCATGTGACACAGGGTTTAGCAAATTTTAAAAGGAATCTTTCCGCAAAGCCTACCATATGTGATCATGGCCGACGCTTCGGCCGAAACGCGTCATGACAGGCAGTTGAGAGATCAATAAATTCAATTTATTTTGCCATCAAGAGGAGTTCGCTTCGTTCCTTTTCGCCATACCAGGAGGTTCAGGAAGGATTGTTTGCAGCATGTATATATATATATATATATATATTACCTACTGGCGGTCGCCAGTAGGTAGTTATAGTTAGGACCACGTTTCCATAGGAAAACCTCAACATTCTATTTTGAATAACTTTGGCGCCGGTCGACGAATCCTCGCGAATTTCTCAAAATAGGTGGGGCGCTACGCTCCGCTCCTACCCTGAAAGTCTCGGGGGGATCTGTCAAGCGGGGGCTGAGATAAAAGGGGGGTCCCAAAACGCGTTTTTCCCATGCATTTTTCCATAGGACCTTTAGAACGAGCTACAGCCCGAACGGCTGAACAGAATTACTCAAAATTTGGCAGAGAGGTAGTCCCTAGGTCAAGGAAGTGCCTTTTGTAGGTCTGGTGTAAATCTGTTCAGTATTTCCGGAGAAAATAGCATTTAAAAGCATATATATATATATATGCGCGCAGGGTGCGCGCACCGTGCGAGCACCGTGCGAGCACCCTAACGTGCGCGAGCGTAATTCTGATTGGTGGTTACATGTTAGTCAACGTTCGAATCGGTCGAAATCAGGAAGTGTCGGCCGCCATTTTGTTTGTTTTCAGTGCGAGAGTGAAAAAGGAAGGTGGCGAACGTGAAAAGGGGGCAGGGTAGAGAGTTCCTGACCCCCTAGCCTTTGTCAGGGGGTCCCTGAAGGACCCCGAAGGCAAAAAAAAAAATTTTTTTTTTTTAAAAATCGCGGGGGTGCGCGCACAGTGCGCGCACCCTGAAAAACACAAAAAAAAAATTTTTTTTTTTGCAAAAAAAAAAAAATAATTCGCAGGGTGAAAACCAAAAAAAAAAATAATAATAATTTTTAATACGTAGTTTATTGTAAAATAAATATATAAAAAATAATACATAAATAAATTAGCATTTAAAAAACCGTACAAATTCACTGAAAAAACCATAGGTTTCACACACGTTATAGTTAGGAATTAGCATTTAAAAAACCTTGCTAATTCACTGAAAAAACCATAGGTTTCACACATGTTATAGTTAGCTGGACATTTTACTGATAAAAAACCAATGAAATTCCCCCGTTATAGTTACTGTAGGCAACTATAACTCACGCGACCGTAATCCTCTGCTGATGACATATGTGTCTTTATGAAAAAAAAATATTTGTAATATATGTATAGCTAAAATTTAATGGAAGAAGACATGGGCAAATAAGTGTCTAAATACAGTATTAGCATCAGCAGAGGATTGCGGTCGCGTGAGTTATAGTTGCCTACAGTAACTATAACGGGGGAATTTCATTGGTTTTTTATCAGTAAAATGTCCAGCTAACTATAACATGTGTGAAACCTATGGTTTTTTCAGTGAATATATATATATATATATATATATATATATATATATATAAATATATATATATATTTGAAAAGGTTTGCCATCTTGTGAGATGCACTCCCAGGAAGTAAGCAGACTCAGGAACTGAAATGTTAAAACACACTGACCAGCAGTTTAATGCGGCGCGTTTCAGGCTTACGCCCTTCTTCAAAGCCAACTGCTCTCCAGGACGGCCAAACATTACTGCCAGCATTTTCCCTCCATTTATTCAAGTCATGCCCCAAGTGGGCCGGAAAATCACATTGCCCGCAAAGCATGATGGAGCTGGTAGTTCCTTACCCATGTGGGTCTGTTTGTAGCCATCACTGGTTTTCAAAGTTCTGTAAATGGTGCTTTAAAACAAGGAAACACAGCTCTCTTTACAGGCCGCTCCTCCTGTTCCACCCGCAGTCAATATAAAACATTAGGCGGCCCCGCTTGGGATCTTGCGGTGGTGCTTCTCTCGACCTAGGCGAGCCGAATTATTTATTTGAAAAGGTTTGCCATATTGTGAGATGCACTCCCAGGAAGTAAGCAGACTCAGGAACTGAAATGTTAAAACATACTGACCAGCAGTTTAATGTGACACATTTCAGGCTTACGCTCTTCTTCAAAGCCAACTGCTCTCCAGGACAGCCAAACATTACTGCCAGCATGTTCCCTCCGTTTATTCAAGTCACGCCCCAAGTGGGCCCGGCAAATCACATTGCCCACAAAGCATGATGGGGCTGGTAGTTCCTTAGATATATATGAACTAAAAAACTCCTCTCGGAACAAAGGACACGACGCGATGTCTTGACAATTTCAGTCAGGGTTTAATCAGCGGTTATGTCGCACGTGTTTCGCCTGAACCAGCAGGCTTGTTCACCAACTTTGTTTTGCCAAAAATACCACCATTTTATGCTGTGCACGTGATTAGGTCATGTGAGAACTACAAAACAAATGCCACCAACAACAGACTTGTAGTTTTTGTCTGCAGAGTACATAGAATCGCAAAACGGCATCGGAGCGTCTATTAAAACATTTTGATATACAACAAATGTAGACAATTTATAAAATCCACACTTTGAAAATATTCTACCAAAAATGTATCCGCCACAATTCTAAAAGAATATCAATAGGCGCCTATTATAGATTTCACTACTAATGAGCCCCAGTGGGCATTGACCGCTCCATACACTCTGTTTGCCATACTTTATGAGGTGATGACAGTAAGCAATCGGCTGTTCAATACCAAATTACAGCAGTGCTATGACCAAGGTTTGTTAACACACAATGAATTTCGGTATTTAGAAATCAGCAACCCAGTTCAGTGTCCTGTGAGCACTTGGCAAGCATTAAGTTGCAGCTCTCATTGACACCTTCAGGTACGATTAGTAATCCTTACGTTTGGGTTATACCACTTCACCCTTGTAGTTCATTTAAAGCGGACCAAGCTTGGAGGTTCGCCCGACGATGCACCCGCTGATCAGGTGTCGCGGTGGCTGTTTGCAAGCAAACTGGAAAGGACATATATATATATATATATATATATATATATATATATATATATATATATATATATATCACAAAACACACCAGAGCCCAACTTCGTCTCACGGCAGGAAGCCGACTTTATTCGTCTCGAGCACTGCAGCTTGTGACACCCTTAAATAGTCCTGACGCGTTTCGGCGTGAATCCGCCTTAATCATAGGTAGGTGTGTCATTAATTAATCCCAAGTGGGCTTGGTCCCGCAGTAGCTGAACTACGGGTACCAGCATGCATCAGGTAGGTTATCCCAGGTAGGTACTGTGTTTGTGTCATTCTGCTGAATAGCGTTCTTCCACCCAGTACTGCTGATCCTTTTGCCAGCCTGACGTTGCCATTAAATTTCTGCTGCTCAGTTGCCATAATGTTTTTGCCAAGTGCTTAAGCCAATGCTGCAATGTTCACCAAAATATGCGCTTCAGCAGCGAAGTTGTAGGAAAAGGACGACGCCCTTCTCCTCTCCCTTTCTTCAACAAAATGCCAGGTAGCCAAGGAAGTCCAGATACGGCAGGCATTGTTGTAAGCGGATCATCCCCCTCCATTTGCATTCCAAAAGAGTTCCATTTACCGGGGGCTCCGACCCTGCAGGGCGGGCTCTCAAAGGCAGGAATGGAGATCCTGCCGCTTTAACACCACAAAACACACCAGAGCCCAACTTCGTCTCACGGCAAGAAGCCGACTTTATTCGTCTCGAGCACTGCAGCTTGTGACACCCTTAAATAGTCCTGACGCGTTTCGGCGTGAATCCGCCTTAATCATAGGTAGGTGTGTCATTAATTAATCCCAAGTGGGCTTGGTCCCGCAGTAGCTGAACTACGGGTACCAGCATGCATCAGGTAGGTTATCCCAGGTAGGTACTGTGTTTGTGTCATTCTGCTGAATAGCGTTCTTCCACCCAGTACTGCTGATCCTTTTGCCAGCCTGACGTTGCCATTAAATTTCTGCTGCTCAGTTGCCATAATGTTTTTGCCAAGTGCTTAAGCCAATGCTGCAATGTTCACCAAAATATGCGCTTCAGCAGCGAAGTTGTAGGAAAAGGACGACGCCCTTCTCCTCTCCCTTTCTTCAACAAAATGCCAGGTAGCCAAGGAAGTCCAGATACGGCAGGCATTGTTGTAAGCGGATCATCCCCCTCCATTTGCATTCCAAAAGAGTTCCATTTACCGGGGGCTCCGACCCTGCAGGGCGGGCTCTCAAAGGCAGGAATGGAGATCCTGCCGCTTTAACACCACAAAACACACCAGAGCCCAACTTCGTCTCACGGCAAGAAGCCGACTTTATTCGTCTCGAGCACTGCAGCTTGTGACACCCTTAAATAGTCCTGACGCGTTTCGGCGTGAATCCGCCTTAATCATAGGTAGGTGTGTCATTAATTAATCCCAAGTGGGCTTGGTCCCGCAGTAGCTGAACTACGGGTACCAGCATGCATCAGGTAGGTTATCCCAGGTAGGTACTGTGTTTGTGTCATTCTGCTGAATAGCGTTCTTCCACCCAGTACTGCTGATCCTTTTGCCAGCCTGACGTTGCCATTAAATTTCTGCTGCTCAGTTGCCATAATGTTTTTGCCAAGTGCTTAAGCCAATGCTGCAATGTTCACCAAAATATGCGCTTCAGCAGCGAAGTTGAAGGAAAAGGACGACGCCCTTCTCCTCTCCCTTTCTTCAACAAAATGCCAGGTAGCCAAGGAAGTCCAGATACGGCAGGCATTGTTGTAAGCGGATCATCCCCCTCCATTTGCATTCCAAAAGAGTTCCATTTACCGGGGGCTCCGACCCTGCAGGGCGGGCTCTCAAAGGCAGGAATGGAGATCCTGCCGCTTTAACACCACAAAACACACCAGAGCCCAACTTCGTCTCACGGCAAGAAGCCGACTTTATTCGTCTCGAGCACTGCAGCTTGTGACACCCTTAAATAGTCCTGACGCGTTTCGGCGTGAATCCGCCTTAATCATAGGTAGGTGTGTCATTAATTAATCCCAAGTGGGCTTGGTCCCGCAGTAGCTGAACTACGGGTACCAGCATGCATCAGGTAGGTTATCCCAGGTAGGTACTGTGTTTGTGTCATTCTGCTGAATAGCGTTCTTCCACCCAGTACTGCTGATCCTTTTGCCAGCCTGACGTTGCCATTAAATTTCTGCTGCTCAGTTGCCATAATGTTTTTGCCAAGTGCTTAAGCCAATGCTGCAATGTTCACCAAAATATGCGCTTCAGCAGCGAAGTTGTAGGAAAAGGACGACGCCCTTCTCCTCTCCCTTTCTTCAACAAAATGCCAGGTAGCCAAGGAAGTCCAGATACGGCAGGCATTGTTGTAAGCGGATCATCCCCCTCCATTTGCATTCCAAAAGAGTTCCATTTACCGGGGGCTCCGACCCTGCAGGGCGGGCTCTCAAAGGCAGGAATGGAGATCCTGCCGCTTTAACACCACAAAACACACCAGAGCCCAACTTCGTCTCACGGCAAGAAGCCGACTTTATTCGTCTCGAGCACTGCAGCTTGTGACACCCTTAAATAGTCCTGACGCGTTTCGGCGTGAATCCGCCTTAATCATAGGTAGGTGTGTCATTAATTAATCCCAAGTGGGCTTGGTCCCGCAGTAGCTGAACTACGGGTACCAGCATGCATCAGGTAGGTTATCCCAGGTAGGTACTGTGTTTGTGTCATTCTGCTGAATAGCGTTCTTCCACCCAGTACTGCTGATCCTTTTGCCAGCCTGACGTTGCCATTAAATTTCTGCTGCTCAGTTGCCATAATGTTTTTGCCAAGTGCTTAAGCCAATGCTGCAATGTTCACCAAAATATGCGCTTCAGCAGCGAAGTTGTAGGAAAAGGACGACGCCCTTCTCCTCTCCCTTTCTTCAACAAAATGCCAGGTAGCCAAGGAAGTCCAGATACGGCAGGCATTGTTGTAAGCGGATCATCCCCCTCCATTTGCATTCCAAAAGAGTTCCATTTACCGGGGGCTCCGACCCTGCAGGGCGGGCTCTCAAAGGCAGGAATGGAGATCCTGCCGCTTTAACACCACAAAACACACCAGAGCCCAACTTCGTCTCACGGCAAGAAGCCGACTTTATTCGTCTCGAGCACTGCAGCTTGTGACATCCTTAAATAGTCCTGACGCGTTTCGGCGTGAATCCGCCTTAATCATAGGTAGGTGTGTCATTAATTAATCCCAAGTGGGCTTGGTCCCGCAGTAGCTGAACTACGGGTACCAGCATGCATCAGGTAGGTTATCCCAGGTAGGTACTGTGTTTGTGTCATTCTGCTGAATAGCGTTCTTCCACCCAGTACTGCTGATCCTTTTGCCAGCCTGACGTTGCCATTAAATTTCTGCTGCTCAGTTGCCATAATGTTTTTGCCAAGTGCTTAAGCCAATGCTGCAATGTTCACCAAAATATGCGCTTCAGCAGCGAAGTTGTAGGAAAAGGACGACGCCCTTCTCCTCTCCCTTTCTTCAACAAAATGCCAGGTAGCCAAGGAAGTCCAGATACGGCAGGCATTGTTGTAAGCGGATCATCCCCCTCCATTTGCATTCCAAAAGAGTTCCATTTACCGGGGGCTCCGACCCTGCAGGGCGGGCTCTCAAAGGCAGGAATGGAGATCCTGCCGCTTTAACACCACAAAACACACCAGAGCCCAACTTCGTCTCACGGCAAGAAGCCGACTATATTCGTCTCGAGCACTGCAGCTTGTGACACCCTTAAATAGTCCTGACGCGTTTCGGCGTGAATCCGCCTTAATCATAGGTAGGTGTGTCATTAATTAATCCCAAGTGGGCTTGGTCCCGCAGTAGCTGAACTACGGGTACCAGCATGCATCAGGTAGGTTATCCCAGGTAGGTACTGTGTTTGTGTCATTCTGCTGAATAGCGTTCTTCCACCCAGTACTGCTGATCCTTTTGCCAGCCTGACGTTGCCATTAAATTTCTGCTGCTCAGTTGCCATAATGTTTTTGCCAAGTGCTTAAGCCAATGCTGCAATGTTCACCAAAATATGCGCTTCAGCAGCGAAGTTGTAGGAAAAGGACGACGCCCTTCTCCTCTCCCTTTCTTCAACAAAATGCCAGGTAGCCAAGGAAGTCCAGATACGGCAGGCATTGTTGTAAGCGGATCATCCCCCTCCATTTGCATTCCAAAAGAGTTCCATTTACCGGGGGCTCCGACCCTGCAGGGCGGGCTCTCAAAGGCAGGAATGGAGATCCTGCCGCTTTAACACCACAAAACACACCAGAGCCCAACTTCGTCTCACGGCAAGAAGCCTATTATAGATTTCACTACTAATGAGCCCCAGTGGGCATTGACCGCTCCATACACTCTGTTTGCCATACTTTATGAGGTGATGACAGTAAGCAATCGGCTGTTCAATACCAAATTACAGCAGTGCTATGACCAAGGTTTGTTAACACACAATGAATTTCGGTATTTAGAAATCAGCAACCCAGTTCAGTGTCCTGTGAGCACTTGGCAAGCATTAAGTTGCAGCTCTCATTGACACCTTCAGGTACGATTAGTAATCCTTACGTTTGGGTTATACCACTTCACCCTTGTAGTTCATTTAAAGCGGACCAAGCTTGGAGGTTCGCCCGACGATGCACCCGCTGATCAGGTGTCGCGGTGGCTGTTTGCAAGCAAACTGGAAAGGACATATATATATATATATATATATACATATATATATATATATATATATATATATATATATATATATATATATATATATATATATATATATATATATATATATATATATATATATATATATATATATGCCACAAGGAATCGCCTCACAACTTGCACACCATCCTCGTACAAGAGACGAACACGGACCCAGTAGTAAGTGCTGATTTTCTTTATTCAGTCCAATACGATCGCACCACCGCCATGACGCGTTTCGGCCTACCAGAGGCCTTGATCACAATATATATATATATGCCAGACAATGGTAGTTCCGATTGAGCAGCACCTACCCTGCTGTGGTGGAGTAACCGGGATTTAGGACACTTTCGTCAGGGGGGGCCCAAGGCTGAGCTCTATCATCGCAGTCATAAGTTCCTGCTTTGTAATAGCCTTTGAGAAAGATGGTAATCGAAACGCGTCAGGCTACGAACAGGCTGCACAAGCAAACCTGCCGTCTGAATAGTGTCTGTACCCTAGAGGAAGGCTGGTAACCTTGTTACCCTACGTGTGCTGCTCAATCGGAACTACCATTGTCTGGCATCATAATGGCGGCATTCCGGCCGTCGAGAAAGCACCACCCCAGATCTAAAGGGGGCCGCGAGAATGGATTCATCTACCCTGCTGCGGTGGAGTAACCGGGATTTAGGACACTTTCGTCAGCGGGGGCCCAAGGCTGGGCTCTATCATCGCAGTCATAAGTGCAGCGAGATTTTGTTTTTAAATAAATGGCACTACATTCCCCAATGTGCATCTGGACATTGTCTCATTGGAGCAGCCTTATTGAAGGCATGTCAATAGTAGAAATGGAGCATGGGGATTGGTGCGGCACGTTCCTGTTTTGTAATAGCCTTTGAGAAAGATGGTAATCGAAACGCGTCAGGCTACGTACAGGCTGCACAAGCAAACCTGCCGTCTGAATAGTGTCTGTACCCCAGAGGACAGCTGGTAACCTTGTAACCCTACGTGTGCTTCTCAATCGGAACTACCATTGTCTGGCATATATATATATATATATATATATATATATATATATATATATATATATATATATATATATATATTATCTACTGGCGGTCGCCAGTAGATAGTTATAGTTAGGACCGTGTTTCCATAGGAAATCTGAAAATTCTATTTTGAATAACTTTGGCGCCGGTTAACGAATCCTCGCGAAATTTTCATAACTAATGGGGCGCTCGGCTCAGCTCCTACCCTGAAAGTCTCGGGGCAAATTACTTGACATTTGGCAGAGAGGTTGTCCTCAGTTCAGGGAAGTGCCTTTTGCAGGTCTGGTGTCAATCTGTTCAGTGGTTCCTGAGAAAATAGCATTTAAAAGCATATAAATATCTATAAGCGCGTACCGTGCGCGCACCGTGCGCGCACCGTGCGAGCACCCTAACGCGCGCGAGCGTAATTCTGATTGGTGGTTACATGTTAGTCAACGTTCGAATCGTCGAAATCAGGAAGTGTCGGCCGCCATTTTATTTGTTTTCAGTGCTAGAGTGAAAAAGGAAGGTGGCGAACATGAAAAGGGGGCAGGGTAGAGAGTTCCTGACCCCCTAGCCCTTGTCAGGGGGTCCCTGAAGGACCCTGAAGGCAGGACACATGTTATAGTTAGGTGGATATTTCACTCGTAAAAAACCAATGAAATTCCCCCGTTATAGTTAGTTCAGATAACTATAACTCGCGCGACCGCCACTCTATCACAAGGATGATGTCATCAGTGATGTCATGAGTGATGTCACTGACCATGTCATGAGTGATTTAATATGTGACGTCATCAGCAGTGCATTGCGGGCGCGCGAGTTATAGTTATCTGAACTAACTATAACGGGGGAATTTCATTGGTTTTTTACGAGTGAAATATCCACCTAACTATAACATGTGTGAAACCTATGGTTTTTTAAGTGAATATATATATATTCACTGAAAAAAACCAAAGGTTTCAGGGGCATTATAGTTAGGAATTGGCATTTAAAAAACCTTAGAAATTCACTGACAAAACCATAGGCTTCAGGGGCGTTATGGTTAGCTGGACATTTCCCTCGTAAAAAACCCTAGAAGTTCCCCTGTTATAGTTAGTTCAGCTAACTATAACTCGCGCCCCCGCAATGCACTGCTGATGACGTCACATATTACATCACTCATGACATGGTCAGTGACATCACTGATGACATCATCCAGTGAGTATGTGTTTCTGTACAGTTTTAATATGTTTAATATATATAGGGAAAGGTCTGTTGAAGAATGAGTGGGTGTACAAGTATGTGAATGGATGATTTTCTAGGTGCGTAACTGACTCTATAAGTGAGTCATTAAATGTATCTTACTGCAGACTAGTGACTAAACTGTGTGAATGTCTGTATGTGGCTGTGTGTTGGTGTATAAGTGGCTGCATGGTTTTGTGAATAGCTATATCAGTGTCTATATTGGTTATTGATTGGTTGTCTGAGTATCTGTATGGGTACCTCAGTGTTTGTGTGGGTAGGGTGTGGGTGACTATATGCATAGATGTGTGAGTGGGTGATTCTATGGGTGCATGGTTTTAAGAGTGCATCTGTGATGGACTGTATGGTTGGGTGAGTGTATGTATGGGTGTGTTAGGGATTGAATGTATACCTCAGTGGTACATGTGTGACTAACTACATATGTGAAAGGCAGTATATATGTGTGTAAGAGTATATAAGTGGGTATATGTGAGAGTGTGTGACTGTGAGAGTGGCTGTATGGATGAGTGTGTGCTTGTATCAATGATTGTATAAGAGCGTAAGAATGTGGTACTATTTTTAGGAGTAAGTGAACTTGAGTGTGTTTAACTGTATAGGTGAGTAAATTGGACTGTGTTTAATTATTTGCATGACTGACTAGGTGTGTCAGTACCTCAATGGATGATTGGCGGTGTGTGAGTGTCTATATAGGTGTATAAATGCATATGATAGTCTTGTACGGAGTGACTGTAAGTATGAGTGACTGTACAGGTGAGTGAGTGGAGGTGTATGTAGACCTAAGAGTTCATGAGTGGGTATGTAGTTATTGGTATTGGAGTATCTATGGTTTTCAAAATGGCCGTCTGAAATTTTGAGTCGGTGTATCAAAGGTTATATTAGGGTTTGAGAAGATGCACTAATTTATCACATGGATGACGTCATCAGTGATGTCATCAGTGATGTCATTTGAGATGTCATCAGTGATGTCATCAGTGATGTCACTGATCATGTCATGAGTGATGTAATATGTGACATCATCAGCAGTGCATTGTGGGGGCGCGAGTTATAGTTAGCTGAACTAACTATAACAGGGGAATTTCTAGGGTTTTGTACGAGGGAAATGTCCAGCTAACTATAACGCCCCTGAAACCTATGGTTTTTTCAGTGAATATATATATATATCTATATCTCCGTAAGTAATATATAAATTTACTAAGCAAACCTAAAGAATATCTATAAAGTTTAAAAACCATTGTTATTGTACATATTTGTACAAAGAAATACACATATCTAGATAAATACTTATAATCAAATTATAAATGTTTATTTACACAAGGATATGCTGCACATTAGTGTTTTAGTATTGTGGTCATGTAGGAAAGAGCCAACTATTCTGTAGTCTTCTGAAGATAAGATAGTTATCCATAGATTTTATGTTTGGGAGTAATGAATTTCATACTGTGGCTGCTTGAAAGGAGAAAGATGTACCCTCTATTTCTTTTTCTTGTAAGGTAGGTTTTTGAGGCGAGGTGCCAATCTGGAGGGGAGGTTCCTTTATTGAATGTATTTGGTGATTTTATTCCTAATGAAAAGCAGTCCTTTTCCATTATGTTGCGGGTGGTGCAAAGCAGCTTATAGGTGGATCTTCTGACAACCGGTAACCAATGTAGGGCCGTCGAGGCAGGGGAGATGTGGACTTGTGGTTTTACATATAGGAGTAGTCTGGAAGCAGAGTTCTAAGTCTGTTGATGTATTTTCATAGTTGATAAAGAGAATCTGTGGTAAAGGCCATTAGCGTAATCAAGTTTAGGCAGTACAAGCCTGGACCTTCTATGGAAATCCCAGGTGGAGGAAGTTGTGTCGCAACATTTTACCCAAAAGTATTGAAACATCCAGAGCATCCTTAGCGGTGAAGGTAGATGCCTTGGCTGTTGATGTTAATTTGCTCTGAGATGATCATGGCAAGCTTAATGATCATGTCATCTATTCAGAGAAAATCCCCGCTGGAACTTCAATCACAATTTGCAGACCTACAATAAGTTACAAACCTCACTGAAAGAATCTGCTTCTTGGAGGGCATAACGGTGTATGCTGAAGGCCATTCTTGGTGCAGCAGTCACTGAATATGTGGCCTTCACAAGGGGTTCACCATGGCTAACTATTTGCAAACCTGCTTCAAAAGCTTTATGGCTCCCTTACCCCTTACTTCTAAATAGAGAAGAGCCACCCTCTCCCGGCTCATCGTCCACCTCCAGGAAGCACACCGAGACCCTTTATTGCAAAACTTTAACACAATTCTCAAAATGAAATGGCAAAAAAGCTGCCTCAAAGTGGATAACCGTAAGATTTTAATCTTTCCAGACTGCATCTTAGCAGTACAACATCAACGTGCTTCATTCCTGGGAGTGAAAATGAAACTACGAGAGATGGGGTTTAAATATATTTTACCGTTCCTTGCAAAACTTAAAGTATTGGCAGGTCAAAAACCCTACTTCTTTCTGGAACTCGAAGAGGATTGGATCTGGGCTGAAAACCAGGGAACTTCATTGCAAGGGTATGCCCCGAGAAGTCGTTGAAGGCACCCCAGTGGGTGCCCTCGCCAGCCCTGACCCTGTCAACAACCCCTTTTCATGTGCAGACACAGGACAGTCAATGGGGCTGATTACGAGTCTGGTGGTCGTATGACCCCCAGACTCCTGGTGGTCCGTCCGCCGCATTACGACTTCTAAAGTCATTGCAGAGGAAGACAACCGGCTGTGCCTGTTCCTTGGTGGTGGGGGAGCTGCGCCACAATGTAACATGCTGAGCGGGACTGACATAGTGCCGCTCAGCATATTACCAGTTGTGCCACTGCTAGCCATTTCATGGGGGAAGCCCTGCCATGAAAAGCCTGACAGTGGAGGAACACAGGGGGCCCTGCAGGGCCCCCATGCTCCCTCTCTTCCAGGGGAAGACATTCAGGGGGGCATAACATGTGCCCCCCTGTCTGTATTCACTCAAAGTTCCAGCACAGTACGAATGTCACCATCCATGCAATGCTGAAACTTTTTTGCCGTTCCATTTGCGGTGCCTGTTTTCCAGGCACCGCCATGGGAAAGGTGAAGGACCATCCACCTTACACGAGTTCAACTCGCAATAAGGCGGGCGGTCTTTGCGCGGCTTTGGCACAGCTGTGTCAGCAGAGAAAGTCATAATTAGCCCCAAAGTCCGGTCTTAGCTTCTGCCACCACTTTCCGGGAGCCCTTCTCATTTCCCTCTATCACCCCCTTCGAGAGTTCTTATAGGGATGCTACTTCCCTGTTTAGTTTGCAAGATCAGGGCTCTCCTCCGAGGGTCACCCCCCATACAGCAGATGACTTGCTGTAACTCTTCCACATCTCTGATATAGTACCTGCCTATGTTTTTGTTCTTTATTTCCTTGACATGTTCTTCACATTGTCCTATTGCCCTCACCAGTACAGGGGTGCCCAGGTCGGCCCTCTGCACCGTGGCCCTTCCTCCAGATGAGCCCTTTGCTACATACATTAAAGGTTGATTTTCAAATGTATTGCTACAGTGATGCTAATTAGAAATCCCCTCTATGACATTTAAAGTTTAACTCTACAATTTTCCTATTTGTCTACCTGCCATGGCAATCCCACCATCCGGGACCCTTTCTCCTGCTTTAGGGATCCCTGGCAACACTGACCCAGAATGCCCCCGGTCCGCCTGCCACCATTATGGTGCTGTTTGAGCAGGCTGACATTTGCCACATGACCTGATTGAATCTTTTGTTATGTCTTACAAATGGGTTGTTTTTATTCTAACGTTGCAGCATGGAGGGCATTACCCTTTCTTTTGACTGAAGTGCTTTCCGGTACTTAACCTCATTAGAATTGAACTAACAGGGGAGTCTCCTGGAGTAACTACCGCCTATCTTATGTCTGAACTAATGACACACCGCTTACACTATTCCTTCATAACAAGGAACATTAGAGGCATGTATACCCCAGCTGAACCCTAAAAAAAAGTATGATTATCACAAATGCAAGGGGGCTTAAATTGGCCCACTTCAGGAATCCCATCTAACCTGAAATAGAGATGGTCCGCAGTCTCAAGAAATGGAGAGGCCAAATATGTACTACCAATTTCTCAGCATACGTCAGAGGGGAGCTATGGCTGACATCCGTACACCACCTGCTACCCACTTGGAGATCGCTGATAAGGTTTGTGGTGTTATAAAGTCAGCTGAACAGCACTCCAATTGTTATGAGTAGCATCTATGGTCTCAACACTAATAATTCATCCTTCCTCCAACAACGTTCCATCACAAGGAGCAATTGGCATATGTCACATGCATCTGGGCGGGGATTTATGGACATGACTCTAGATCAATCGCACTCACCACTCCCATCTGCACTAGTAGTCCAGAATGCATGCACGTAACCCTGCTGGCTACAGTAATGGTTCCTCATGGACGTATGATGCTATCATAAGCTTTACTCCAAAATCTACTTGTTCTATTTAGTCTATTTGGAGACTTGTATGTGCGCCTGGATAGAAACTTGTGCTCAGGCACCCTCTGCCCACTGATTAACTCTTCCGAATAATGGGGAAGGGAGTTATCCACCCATAGCAGTCTGTCGTCATGTTGGAGTGGCATAAAACTCCCTCACCCATCCCCACTTGGCGCCTTTTGCCCACAGTCTTAGATGACCCAGCTTTTAGGGCTACTCTAACACATAATATTCATAAGTACTTTGACAAAAATAGAGGTTCGACATCCTACCACACCCTTCAGTGGAAGCTTTCAAAGGCTGCACATTCATTCCATGGGGAGGAGCTGAAGGTATTAGAAAGAAAACTGACTCAGCACAAAATGTTTTAATCCTAATTTACTTTCCAGTGCCAAACTTGTTTTGCGGTGGAAAGTACCCTGAAAGTAACGCAGAGCAGAACAAAGCACTGATTTGTGTTACTTAGTGCCAAAAGTGTGCTACATGGGGGTACATGGGCCTTCCCATGCTACCACCCATGCGTTTTGATGCGAAGCCCTATCTACAAACAATAGTAGACAGGGTTTTGCACCAAAAATGAATGCCCTTTAAAAGGAGGCGTTGAAAGGAGAAATGTTTTAATTTCTCCTGTATTTTTCGACTTTGCATGTGTGTTGCACTGTGAAGCACACATACAAGGTACGAAGAGTTTTAGAGTGTGTCTACGTTTAGTATTTTGTACTGGAAAAATACCCTTTCCAGTGCAAAACCTATGGTAGACTCAGGCATGCACCCTAGAACCCTAGCACTTTGGCGCTAAAGTGTGCGCCTGGTGCAAGGCAGCCGGAATCTGCGCCGACGCTTGGAAGAGGAGAGGTGAGAGCCATATCTCTGTAGATATGGCGCTCGCCTTCTCCCTCCCTGTCACGCAATGCAGCGCAGCATTT
This sequence comes from Triturus cristatus, assembly GCF_964204655.1. Taxonomy (NCBI): domain Eukaryota; kingdom Metazoa; phylum Chordata; class Amphibia; order Caudata; family Salamandridae; genus Triturus; species Triturus cristatus. Next base: position 432,877,779 of record NC_140581.1, on the reverse strand, counting down.
TTGGCTGCTGCGCTGTGGTCTGTGACTTTTTTGTAAATCTGGACCTCAGTGCTTTATGCAAAAAGCAATATCACACATGGAGAGATAGTGTTGACTTGATTATACAGCATATACTGCCTGGCCACATGTAGATGGGGACACAGCAGGGGAATTGCTATATTGACTGGTTTCCAGCAAGAATGTGTCTACATCTATAACCTCACTCTGCACACCCAGGAGTTGACATGGCTTTCTTCCAACAAGCTATACACAGGATACTTGCTTATTATTATGCAAGGCTCCATGATTGCACACTTGATCCTCCCCAGCCACATCTAACAGTTTTTTATATGGTCTCTCCCTGCCAAGATCCCCGCACTTCTCCTAGATGAGATGCATGCACCCATCACCATCCAAAATATTAGGAAAGCCATCTTAGATTTTTTAGATTTAACACCCAGTAAAACCCTAGACTCTAAAAATTATGACAGCATTCGAGCCCATCAAATAGCTCAGATGTATGTTTTGGACGAAGGGAGGCTACCCCCTCCCTTTGCGATGTGTCACTCATTGTGATTCTAAAACCGGGAAGGGTTCCACAAGATCCAGCCTCATATAGACCAATTTCCACCCTAAATATTGATTAAAAGATCTTTAGCAAAATCCTTTCAGATCACCTGCAACAAGTACTTCCCTGTTTAATTGAGGTAGACCATAGCGGTTTCATCATTGTACAAACCACTTCCCAGAATATTAGAATAATTTACAGGGTAATGGAGTCAGCCCCATTAGTGTGGCCTAGAGCGAATTGCCTAGTCATATACTTAGAAAAGGCATTTGACACCTTGAGAAGAGGTTAACTCTTCCAAGTGCTAACTATCTTCAGGTTTGGCCCACACACCATACTACTCATCAGGCTTTTTCCTATGCCGCTTCGTCCACCAGATTTTGACTGATCCTTTGACAATAAAAAGAACCAGACAAGAGTGCCCCCTCTCTCCCCTGCTCTTTCCAATGGCTAGGGAGTCCCTAGTGGCAAAGATGAGGGCACTAGGAGAGACCTAAGGAATTCCCAAAGTCATGCAATTTCACTTTCTGCAGATGACGTCCTTATATACCCATGAGACCTGCATGGGGGTTATTCAAACACTCGCAGACTTCTGGAAGATTTTGGTTAGGTAGTGGAAATCCTGCTTAATGCCACACAGCCCCTCTGCTGCTCAGACAATGATGGATGCATTATATTTACTGTATGACGCATCATGTTGCAAGGAATGACATATATGTCAGTAATACTGATGTATCTGCCGGTGCAAAACTGGCGCATTGCTCGAGTTGTGTCGGAAGCATGATGCAACTCCAGGAATGCATGGGGGAGGGCTATGAATATAGCACTCCGTCACCCTTACGTCTGCTATGAGGCAGAAGGATTTGATGCAATGGCATCCTAGAAGTGGTGCACTGAAATCTTATAGATTTCAATGAGCCACTTCTATGAGGCTTGGATACGGGAGAATGCCTACCCTGCATACATTATACCTGACGCAGGTATAATGTAGTGCAGGGGTTTACAAAGTGACACATCTGCCTAGATGTGACACTTTGTAAATAGGGTGCAACATGGCGCATTTTTTACGCCACAGGTGCATCACAAAAAGTGACGCACTGGCAGCGCAAAAGTGTTGCAAGGGCTCATAAATGAGCCCCTTCATTTTGATGGTAATCTCATTCAAGCAATCAACTCCCACAGGGTGCATGTGGTTTTCTGGTGGTCTTTACCGCTGTCTGTTACTGGGTGAGTGGCATTATCTGAAATGGTGATGCTTCCCCAACATTTTGATTATTGCTCTTCCCCTGGAAATTTTTCCAGAAGCCAAATACCCTTTTAGGAAAGCTCATTTGGCACAACAGCCATCACAGGGTCACTAGGCTTTCAGCAGACTAAGGCAGTCTGGGAAAATCTTAATTTGAACAATATTATTTGGCAGGACAGTTGCAGAGGCTATCTTGCTGCCTGTAGGGGCATTTGCTGGAGCAGACATCCAATAGCGACTCTATCAAGCACTATATAGACATAAAGGACGTGGTGCTTATAAGTGTCAGGTTCCTCTAGGAGGTATCCCATATTATGCGAGTAGCACTACAGTGCCTTGCCAGATGTTGCCACATTATTTAACATCATTCCATATGCACCAAAAATACTTTTGGTGAGCCTTCGCACATTAATGGGCCATCTGACTGCTTATGACCAACACAGTTCAGTGGTTAATTTGAGCCTGTGGTTTCCGGTGCTCGGCACTGGCACTTAATTGTCAACACTGGCACATATGACAGGCTAAAGCAAATACATGGAGATGATGGACGGAGCGTTGAAACCTGTCAGACACTCACCCCCAGTCACAGATCTGGGTTGAATCCATCATTGATCTTTAGCTCACTTCACCACCCCAGTTCAGCCACAGCTATATGCAAATCAGTCTTAACCCTGTGCCTCATGGGAACAGTCCAGCCCGAACTGCCAAGCCATGTCTTCCCTGGACCAGAAATAAGGATCCTGGGACCGGTTTCCGGCTAACAGCTAGCCCTGCTAGTCTGGCTGAAGAGAGGTGTTTCCCCAAAACCGGTCCCAGGATGCTTGTTTACGGTCCAGGGAATACCTGGTTTTGCATATAGCTGGGTCTGAATTGGGGTGGCGAAGTGAGCTAAAGAACAATGATGGATTCAACCCAGATATGTGACTTGGGGTGAGTGTCTCAAAAAGTTTAAGCGCTCCATCTATTATCTCCTTGTGTTTACTCATGACGGGCTGCCACATGGTGGTGCTGTTTGTCTACTTTATAGCCAAACACAACATCAGTTGTTTATTAATTCAATATACATAAAAAATGACACCAGCTGCCAAAGCCATTCTTATAACTTTGGGGATCCGGAATAGTCAGAATTGTCACACTTATAGGAATGTGAGGGTCAGTAGTTGTGTCTCTGTTAGTAGTTGTGACATCTCAAATGTCATTTGAGATGTCATCAGTGATGTCATCAGTGATGTCACTGACCATGTCATGAGTGATGTAATATGTGACGTCATCAGCAGTGCATTGCGGGGGCGCGAGTTATAGCTAGCTGAACTAACTATAACAGGGTAATTTCTAGGGTTTTGTACGAGGGAAATGTCCAGCTAACTATAACGCCCCTGAAACCTATGGTTTTTTCAGTGAATTTCTAAGGTTTTTTAAATGCCAATTCCTAACTATAACGTGCCTGAAACCTATGGTTTTTTCAGTGAATTTCAAAGGTTTTTTAAATGCCAATTCCTAACTATAACGTGCATGAAACCTATGGTTTTTTCAGTGAATTTCAAAGGTTTTTTAAATGCTAATTCCTATCTATAACTTATATCTGAAGATATCATGTTTAATGATTTTGATTGGATTTCTATATTTTTCAAATTCAGTGTGTCATTTCATTAATTACATTTTTTTTAAAATAGTTTTTTATCACCATTTTTAAACGTATTTTTTCAATTAATTCTTTTAAAAATTAAAAAATATTATTTGAACTTAATGGGTTTTTCAAACATATTTTTTTATATTATTCAAAATATTTTTTAACTATATGTGCAAAACTTTATTTTATATATTGATTTTCCATGTTTTTGGATCCGCGCACTCTGCGCGCACCGTTCTCGATCCCTATGCGATAGCATCCGCGCATGGTATGCGCCGGGTACGTGGTTAGTGCGCAATTCCAATGCGACCTGTATGCGACTCCCAGCCTATACGCAACACGTTCGATGTACGTAACGCGACATTTACGCGCTTTTGCGCTTCGTCATCTGCGTCTATGCGCGGATCCTGCGAAGTATTTAACATTTAAAAAAACATATTTATGTATTTCATGTGAATATTAATTGAAGACAAACTCTAAACTAGTCTTAAAAGTAACATATTTTGACATCTAATCCTATATTTCTTTTTAATTCAATTTCGCGGATGCGCGCTGGGTGCGTGCTGCGTTCGCGCAGGGTGCGCGGATCCTATGTGACCTGCAAAAAAAGAGATTTGATTGGTTCATTACACTTCCTGTTCTAACTACTGAAATACCCCACCCATTTCAATCCTTCTTTGAGCTTCTTTGGAGAACCACCTCTTTGGAGAGAAGAAGATTTTTTAGACTAAGTTTACACTTAGCTCTAACTTTTTTCAATCAAAAATGGCTTCAGGGCAGCAGGCATCACCTGCATCACCTCATAGTTCTGAGGATGAATTTTTGCCGGAGGCACCACTCAAAAAACGTTTTTCTTCAATGGTGTGGAAATGTTTTACTTTTCCCGAGGGGCAGAATAAGACCAATGCCACCTTGGTCACGTGCAAGATTTGCAAAAGAGTCCTATCGAGAGGGGATCCTAACAAGAAATACTCTTGCGGCACGGCAAGTATGATGAAGCACATGAGGACCCTTCATCCAAACAATCTTGCAAAAGAAGAGTGCCGACGGATGAGAAACACTCCTGCTCCTGCGCCATCCACCTCATCGCAGCCGAGCACATCAAGAGTGCATCCATCAGCCCAAACCTTGGACATCCATCCTCAGTTTCAATTTTTAAAAGTGTTCTGCACTAAGTGCAATAAGACTTTGTGCTATGGCGAGCAGTCGATCGATCTGATCTGCCGCCGCCAAGAAAGTCACATTTGCTAGTTTAAAAAAAAAAAAAAATTGTTTTTTGAAGTTCATTGTTTGGTTTCTCCTGTTTTGTTTTTTGTTTTTTTTTTCAAAAAAATCACAAAATTGTTAGAAAACCCCCCCAAAAAAAATATAAAAGAAGAAAGAAGAAAAAAAAAGTTCTTGTAAGAACTAACTTTCCTGGTTTAATAAAAGAGCTACATTTCTTTGTTAGTGTGTGAAAGTTTAGATGAATGAATCTGTAGTACGTAATTGACTGAATGAATGCATTAGTAGCATATGGTGAATGTATAAGTGCAGAACTATAAGGAAGTGCTGCAGAATCACACAGTAACCTCTTTAAGTGCAGTGTGCTGTAGTACTTCCGAAGCACAGGGATGCAACATATGTACATAAATATGTTGCAAATCTATGCTTCTCTCTGCACGGCTGCTTAACCCCTTCCCCGCTCATGACGGAACCGCTCCATCATGAGCCACGGTTGACGTGTGCTCATGACGGAGCGGTTCCGTCATGCCACGACCGTTGGCGGCCGCTCCGCCCACGCGGTGCTGTTTCCCCGCCTGTGCGGGGGGACAACGCAACTGGGCGGAGTCATGACGGAACCGCTCCGTCATGAGCACAGCTCAACCGTGGCTCACGACGGGGTGGCTCCGTCATGAGCACAGCACCACCGCACTGCCCCCCCGCACCCCCCAGCGCTGCGGCGGGAAGGGGTTAAACTGCAGCCATGTGGTGACACAGGCACCCTTGCACCATAGTGCAAGGATATCTGTGTCATGTGCTGTTTGTTTTTCTACAGGAAGACACACCTTTCTGCACAAAAACAATGAGAAAATGCATTTTTCTCCTTCAATGTACGCTGAACATTTCAGCATGCATTGAAGATATAAAAATGTGGAGAAATTAAAACAATTCTCTTTGTTGTGCTTTCCTACACCAATTTTAGAATGGTGCACCATTCACACACATATCGAGATTTATGATTTCTGATAAATCTAGACATGTGTCTTGTTCTATGAGTATTAAGTGCAATCATGCACAACAACACTTATAGAACACCCTTTCAACACAAAGTGGTCTAAATGATGAGGTTGTTTACATGGAGTATAAAAAGTGCACAGAGTGCCTTTTCCTCTCTTTGTAAATATAAAAGAGTATCTTGCACAATAACTATGTTACAAAAAGTGACATATTTCCATTTTTAAATTTCCTTGCGAATGATAGAAGGTAAGCACAGAGTTTTGTCTGCAAAGATGTTCAAGAAGAATGATTGAAATGATTGCGGTCCTTCAACAGCTAAAAAGGTGAAATATTATGAACCCCTCAAATTTCAAAACTACATAAACAGAGTGTTTTTAGAAACGTGTTTCAACTTTGTAGCTTCTTGTAGGCCTCTTCATTCTGGATATTGAGACTTAGTTAAACTTACCTTCACAGTAATAGGAATAAAAAATGGTATTCATTTTTTGCTGTTTTTCATTAAAATATAACTTCTTAAAAATTGCTTATTTTAAAATTTGGATCTGTGAAAGAAAAGAAAAAAAAAATATAACATATAATAATACTTTTTTTACAACACAACATAATTTCCACAAAGTAATTTGTTTGCCTTTTTTGCTGTTCTCAGAATATATTGAATTTCACTCGAAATAGTGATTTCAATGGTACTCATCACTTAACAGCGGGCAAAAAAAAAAAACAATCAGAAAGATTGTTAAAAAAAAACCAACATACTATTCTCAGTAAAATACCAGAAATACAAGTCATACATATATGAAATGCTCACAGATTACAAAATTTTATAACTTTAACTTATAAAAACTGTAAATGTTGCTGCATTAAAATAATCACCGAATAAATGACCATCAAAAAGTCCATAATTCAAAAATATACCTTTCCTTGAGGCCAAATGGTATTTTTGCACTTCTTCTTTATGTAAATTGTCTAATGGTAGTCCTATTAAATTATAATAATAAATTCCTCAGAGAGTGAATTATCTTCCTAAAACTTTAGCTTTAAAAATATTAGGTAGGAATTTTGTAATTCCCTAGGCAAACGTTGTTTGAAAACCAACTGGGCATCATTACAAAGTGTCCAGCCTTTGTCACATTTTAGATAGGCAGTGTAATGTCCAGATGTGGTGGAAGGACCATCATGGAAAATTATTGCAATTGCTACAAAAGTCCTTCCTGATGTTGATAGTTGTGCTGCTACAAATTGTTTTATTAAAGTATCCAATTTTCTTCCATCAGCTGTACAACGTTGCATCATTAAAATTATGTATTTTCCATATTCTGTTAAGAATAATGTGGATAACATTTCTGATTTACATTGGCTACACTCCATGTTTTGAATTGCACCTTTCACTAATTTATTGAAAGACACTGATTTACAGTCTGGTAATGTTAAATACAGAAATCTCTCAGTGTCTACATTGGTGCTACATGTATACATGCAATTTTCACAATAATGTTTCCATTTGTAAGAAAGGCCAAAAATATTTTCTATTTCTACACCTTCATTTTCAAAAATTGTAAGCATATACATTAAAAATTCCTGAGCATCTTGTTGGATATTTTGTGTAAATAGTGTAGAACCAGAACACACATCCAAAAGATTACGAACATCTGAAACAGATTGTATTTTACTTCTATCTGTTGTCAATTTTTCATAAACAGAATGCAACAGAGAACAAAATCTTTTTTCCCGATTCTGCATAATTTGTGCTTGCAAACCTTCCAGATAAAAAACAACATTGACCACTACATTAGCATAGCAGTTGACACCAGAACTATTTTCAAACTGATAACCAACAATCTCTTCAACAGTGCCCAATTTGTTTTTACCTGCAATCACAACATTATCTTGTTCTGTTCCCTTCTTGACATCTTCAGTACAGATATTCTCTAACCTTCTTTTTCGACCAACCCTACGCTTTTCAAATACAGGATATTGACCTAAATTGGGAGCATACACCCTTCTTAACCTATTATACTCTTTTACACAGTTTGCATCTGCAGTAACCTTTGTCTCATCAAAATCAATCAAAAACAAACCAGATAATGTTCTGACTCGCGACAAAGCAACATATGCCATACCCTCTTTAAATACAGTAGGTCCAATGTTCACCAATACACCGTCTACACTTAATCCTTGAGATTTATGAATAGTCACTGCATATGCCAGAGAAAATGGAAATTGTTTCCTACGGACATGTAAATCTTTAACAAGCAAAAAACGAACTGAACAACGACCAATTTCTTTAACTTCATCAATCTGATCAAATTTAATTTTTAAAAATTCAATTCCTTCTTTTTTCTGATAATTCATAAAATCCACCACTTTGCCAATTGCACCATTAATTAAACCTTTCTCTACATCCAAATTACGCCTTAAAATTACCTAACAGTTTACACACACATACAGTGTCTTTTCCAAACCAGCAGTTTTAGATATTTTTTTTTCTAAACAATCTAGTTTTGATCTCAACTTACCCGTCAAAATAATAGTGATTCCTTCATGTAGTATTTAATCGATGGCTTCCATTTTTACAATGTCTTCATTTTCCAATTTTAATAATTCTTCGTTGAATATTGAACACTCACGCAGTGTCGGCATTAAGAAAATCACGGACTTATTTTTAGCAATTTCCACGTACACTTTTGCAGCAACTGCATTTTCATTTGGAAAGACATTGCAAAGTAATCGACTCTCCAAAGCTTCGTTCTCTTTTTTTGAAAGAATTCCAATTCTTATATCTTGAAGAATACTTCCATATTCAGCATCATTTGCCTGTCGCATATTTGTTGTCAGTTTTTTGTATTCAAAATTACTCCAAATGTTCACATTACCAACACTGCCAAGAGACTTTCTGGTATCTTCATGGGCAAGTGTTTTAAATACCGGTTGTCCTTTTACCGTTGTCAGTTGCAGTAGATCTCCAAAAACTATGACGTGTTTTCCTCCAAATAACACGTCATACTCTGTTTTAAGAATTTGCTGCATTCTTAAATGCACAAATGCAAGCATCAAGTTTGAAACCATGCTCACCTCATCAATAATGAGAAGTTTCATTTTCTTCAGCACTCTTGAAACTTCACAACAAGCTTCTCCAGATAGCTCGTGGTATTCCAATGTGTCCTCATGCTCTACTGGCAGCATTAGTAAACAATGTAAAGTAATTCCTTTAATGTTATGTGCTGCCAACCAAGTTGGAGCAGTGACAACACAAGACAAATGCGACTCAGTTGTTTTTTGCAGATCACTTGTGATTACTTTAATTAAGAAACTCTTTCCTGTTCCAGCTTGACCACTCACATACATTCGGATAGGTTGAAATGATGCACATGAGCACACTCTCTTTTCATGAAGTAATCCATGGTCAATCTGCTCTTTCACTTGCTGATATATTTGTTTCTGTTCAACATTTAGTTGCTCTTCCAAGTTTCCTAACTGTATTGCATCTTCTTGTGCTTGATACATTGCTGTTTCCACCTCATTCATTGCAATCGCTGCTTCATTTTCAACAATTGGTTGTCCTAGTGGATCTTGACTCAGTGCAGCAGAAGTTTGACTGTCTTGAAAACTGTCTCTAGCAATCTCAGCTGCAATTGTAGCTTCTTTATCAATTTCATCATTCAACATTTTCACATAATTTGAGAAAGCACTGCATTGTATGCTATCTTAACAAGCATTAAATGAATCTTCATAGCTGGGAAAATCTCCAAGTAATTCCAGTTCAGAACGCCATGGTTTGAACATTTGCAAAAGGGCTAAATAGTAAAATTCCCTTTTGTCAGCAGTGTCGCAACTCAGTTTTCTGTGATTAATTAAATTTCCTTTCCTTTGTTTCACTAGACATCCTTCAGAACCAATCACTCCATATTTTCCATTGTTGATGTTCTCTGTAATATTCCGTTTAAAAGTGTAGTTTTGCAGCACTTCATAGAGAAACATGTTCTCAAGATGATGACTTCTCTTTGGATAGTATGTGTCCAACATATTGGTTTTCAAAATATCTGTACTTTCAGGGTCATTTTCTGCTAAATATTCAATTTCTTGAACAGATTTCAGTACCCGATTTCGCATTCCTGCAAGACCTAGACTCACCCAAATGATTCTTCTACTTTTGGAATATAGACTTGCAGATGATAACCGATCTGAACATTCATATGCTCCAATTTCACGATGCGATAACATCTTCAAACTGAAACTGTATAATTTCTTACTTAGAGTCTTCTCGTGAGAAATCTCTTCCCACATTTCTTTCAATTCAGTCTTTTCTGATTTAGTAATGTAAGATGTTACATATCTAGCAACAGCAATGGAATTGTCCGCAACATACTGAATATCCATGTTAGCGTTCCACATGGATAAAATAACTGGATTGTAGTCATTTATGTATTTTGATTCTTCGCTTCTTCTTAAGTTGTAGGTGTTTTTCGGAGACTTTCTTGTGATGGTATATCGTACAGCTGACATAAAACTGTTCACTCTTCCTTTGGCTAATACAGGACGTGGAAATCCAAAACGACATTTGGTATAGAACTTATCCTTTGACTTGTACTTTCGTCGACAGTATTTTCCACACCTATGGCTTTGAAATCGTAAGACTTGTTGTTTTAAGTTTTTCTCTTCTCTGCTATTTGGAAGAGCACATGTAGCATAATCTTCAATGGAAAACAAAACAGTTTCATCTGAATCTGTTCCAAATTTGGGGGCGTCCTTGACCCATAACAACAAATGTATGTGAGGAGCACCTCTTGCTTGATACTCCTTTCTCCAAAAGAAATCCACAACTTCTCCAAGAGGAGGATTCTTTTTATTGCAGATGAAAGACATCATAGCTTCAAATCTATGATTGAAATATCTGCATACATTGACAGGATCCAAAGAGCACAATTCTCCAGGTGTCTTGTATTCAATATTTTTTATATTGGAATTTGCCTCTCGAAGAAATTCAAGTAAATCATCCCAAGCATACTCAGCACAGCTTAGTGTAACAAACCATGTAGGAGTTCCCAAGTTCCGTAGCATGCATTTCAGTTCTCCATGTCGACGGTACCAATATTCATTAGTCCCACGCTGACATGCCATCAGATTAATCAACTGAGATTCTAAATGATCTCTCTGATGCACTTTATCCATAAAATCCTTTGCAGTTACATTTTGAAGATGCATTCCAGTTTTTAAAATGTGATTTACTGCATATGAAAGTCCAGACAAGTCACTTTCAAACATAAGATGAAACATATAAGGGATACATTGTCGAAATCTTGGATCTTCTGCATATAATCTTGTTGTCCGATATTCAGATGCAGGAATCTGCACAGGACGTTCATCATATCGTCCACCTTTTCCTGTTGGAAACAACTGCGGGAAACAACGAGCTTCCAAGCTCTCTTCCCATACACTCATGGGACTTCCTGTTGCTTTTTTCATTTGAAACAACTCAATTGTATTCCCCATCACCTCTTTGGAATGAAGTGGATGTACACTGTAATGTTCATAGATCTCTTCACATCTGGACATGTCCACTTTTTCAATTTGTCCACTTAATGTTTCACTATCTTCTGCTAAATCTTTTTCTTCTTCTCCAACAAACACATTTCTATAGTACTCATTATTTTTTAACAGATACAATGATGCCTTTTGCACTTTTCTAACATCCACTAACTCTTGCCAGATTTTCTTATTCTTAGTAGGAACACCATTAACTAGAATGACTAGTGGCTCATTTTCTGCATGATCTACACCAATAGTTTCAACATTTTTCCTTAAATCTAATGGTAAATACACAACTCTTCCTTTCAATCGTCTTTGCAACTCTGATGGAGGTAATTTACTTGTTTTGGGCTCCATACGAACAATAGCCTGAAACGGGTGCACACATTGTATCAGAATAGACTCATACGTATTTAAATCTATCAGCTCTGGAGGAATAGCAACCAACTCTAGATTATTATGAACAGCTCTAGCAGACATTTTATTCTCATCTAATTTATTATAACAATATTTGCAAATACGCTGCTCACATCCCAAATCAAAACAATCCTCTACCAACAAATAAGTTGCAAATTCCATCCACTTATCAATATCTTCTATTTCACTTTTTAAATACAGATTGACACCCCTAGTCTGATTTTTATAGTGACTTCGCCGACAACAAATACAAGAAACATTTGGTCTTTCACCTAAAATTACCTTAAACTTTGTGATTTCATCCTCAAATTTTTCTGTAATTACAGGTTCTACATTGTCTTCAACATTTTGTTCTACTAATGTGTCAGTTTCTTCACTCTCTTGCTGAGGCCCAAAGTAACAAAACTCAATATCCTCACAGACCTGCTTCACATCTGAAACTGACCCACGCAAAAGAGCACTGTTCAACTCACTTAACTTTAGTGCTGGACTTTTTGCATAATACAACCCTCTCACTAACTTCTGCATTTGAGTATGATGTACTGCCAGCATTCTGAAATGGTGAAAAACACTTTCACAAACTTTCCTAGAAAGACAAGCCAGAGAATGACCTTGCAAACCAATATATTTTCTCACTCTGCAAGGGACTAGTCCTTGCAACAGCTTAATCTTTTGTTTTACACTTTTTTTAGTATAGACTCGTAAAAAACAACATCATTTTTCAATAGATTCCTGTCGTACACTACAAACACTACTGCAATCCCAAGTGTACACAGGGTTTTTAGCACGTCTCCCTAAAACTTCATCGGCTATCACTTCTTCTGCATTTCTTTCAACCATTTTCTCTTTCTCCATTGGACAACCATCACTAACCTCATAACCTCTACCACTGGTGTCAACTGCATACAATAATTTTTCACTTAGTGAATAACTCTCTTCATTAAAAAAAGGCTCTGAACTAGAACTGTGTTTCCATTCTCCCAAAAAAAACATCACAAATTTTGTTTTTATTAATAACTCTTTTCCTCCTACTTTTGGCCTTCATTACATATATTGGTTTATCTAGTGATCGAATTCTGTTTAACAGTAAAATAAATAGTTTCCTTTTTACTTCAAAAGCCTTTTCCACAATGCTTTCAATATGCTTCTTCTTTTTATAAAATAAAGCTCTTTATATATTTCTTCACATCTTTCAGCAAATTATGCACTACTCTCTTGTAAAATATTTTTTTGCGTTATTCCTTATACTGATTTTGTCTTCTTTTACCATACTTTATCTCCTTTGACTGAACATTTGCTTTTTTACTTTTCCTCTTATTTTGATTTTTTTTCTTACTTAAAAAATTCTCTGAAGTTGCAGCATTCTCTACATTCTGTTTGCTCCTACAAACATTTTTAATAAATTGCTTCGTGATCTTACCAGAAGATTTTTTCCTTTTAGCCACATTATCTTGTTCATTCAATACTTGTGGTTGATGTTTCTTCAAATAATCCTCCTGTCTCTGTTCTTTTCTTTTTCTTTTTTTTTTCTGGCATAATTTCTCGATTTTAACGTTGAAAAACAGTATCTGCAAAAAAGAATCACAAATAAATGTATATTAATAACTTTCAAATTTCTAGTATTCCATTACTGTACAAACCCATTTTATATAAAAACAGACTAAGAAACTATAGCCCTGAACCACAAGTGTGACGATGATTAAAACACTACATACATAGTGCATACTACTTTGAAGCAGTTCATGCCCTAAAGCCTACCTCACTAAAAGACTACATGCTAACTGACTGAATGATTACAGTACTAAAAGGAGACACACTGGGTGAGTAACAGGGTGTTTGCTAGAAGTGTATGAATACTAACTGGGGAATTGAAGGTGCGAAAGACAACTGTGTAGCTGATTAGAGAACTGAATGCATACTGGATAGGCATTTAAAGCAGTCCATGTGCTAAGGCCCGGCTCACTGCATGAGTACTTGGGTACTGACTGAATGATTAGACTACAGCAAGGAGACTGCCTGGATGAATTTATAAGTGGTAGGCTTTTCGCACAGGGAATGGATTAGTACTTGGTACTGAATGGGTCACTAGAAGAGTGCAAAGGGAGTGACAGGATGTTTGCTGGACTATATGGATACTGACTAGGGAATTGAAAGTGTAAAAGACAAGTCTCTAGGTGGTTAGAAGACTGCATGCATAGTGCATAGGGGTTTGAAGCAGTCCATGTGCTAAGGCCTGGCTCAGTGCATGAATACTTAGACAGTGACTGAATCATTAGAGTACTGGAAAGAGAGTGTCTTGGTGAATTTATAAGTGTTTGGGTTTTGGCACAGTGAATGGATTACTACATGGTGCTGAATGGGTCACTAGAAGACTGCAAAAGGAGTGACAGGGTGTTTCCTGGAAGTGTATGGATACTGACTAGGGAATTGAAGGTGTGAAAAACAACTGTGTAGGTGGTTAGAGAACTACATGCATACTGCATAAACATTTGAAGCAATCTTTTTTTTTTTTTTTTTTTTTCCCAAAACCTTTATTCAGCAGATAGTGTCAGCACACGGCTTAGTGCCTACAACCACTTCGGGCCGGCAGCGTAGCATGGTAGGCAGAGGAGTATAGGTGTACACAGCGGTTTGCCGACAACCCCAAAGGGCCGGCCGCGTCACAGTATATATGTGTTTTGTTTCTTTGTTTTGTTTGAGGTCACGATAATGAAACACTATCACAGCGTACATAGTGCGGCAGAGGAGGGAGGAGCAAAGAAAAACAAATGGGTAGTCAGTTACCGACATCGCGAACATCAGAGTCCAATCAAGGAAGTGCAGCAATAGTTGCTCAAATGCGGGGCATCCAAGGAATTACATGTCTAGAGGGACCCCTCCGCCCTCCATCCGTCCGTCCACACCACTTTCTCTCCCATCCATACGGGGATCGCAGTGCGCGGGGGGGAACGCACCTATCCTCCACAGTCAGCAGCCCCGGCCGGCTTCTCCGCAGGCTAATGCGAGGGGGGCGGGGGGGCTTGGTTCCGTGCAATCCACCCTACCCTGGTGCCCCATCAGGCGTTGCGGCCGCTAGGTAGCACCGCAACGGAGCCCATATGTCCGCGGGACGGGACGTTGTTGGCAACAGTTCAGAATATGTGCTAATCTGCTCTTGACAGTAGGCAAGGTCACGAATCCAGTCCTTGAACTTCGGGGCTCTACCCCTACCCCATCGACAAGCAACCCGTCTTTTAGCAATGAGGAAGGCAAGCGCGATAAATTTTCGGTACCCCGCGCGTATTCTCCACATACCCCAGCAGAGCAAGGAGGGGGGAGGGTTCCACCACGGAGTCGACCATTTTGGAAAGTGCTTCACATACTTGACACCAGAAGCGGTGTACTGCTGCGCATTCCCACGCGAGGTGCAAAAAATCCACCCCGGGGGCCCGGCATCTATCACATCAGTCATTATCTCTAAGCCGAAAGCGGCATAGTCGCGCCGGGGTACAGTACAGTCTGTGGACATATTTGTAATGTATTATCCTAAATCTACTGCTAGCGGAGATGCGTTCCGTCTGCAACAAACAGAATTCCCACTGTTTATCCGTGAGCGGGGCAGGTAGCTCTTGGTCCCATTTAACACGAGCAGCCAATGAAGGTGCCGGCATGGAGGAGTGCACCGAACGGTATATTTTAGAAACGAGTTTGGTCGGGACGTCGTCACGCAAGATGCGGTTCAACGGTTCCATGGGCGAGGGCTCCTGTGGAAAGTCAGGCATAAGCGCCCTCATCCCTTGTCGAAGCCGGAGGTACAGGAAGACGTCGAGTGGAGAGGGCTGTATGCCGGCATACAAGTGGTCCATCGATCGGAAGGTGCCATTATGGAACAGCTCCCCCCACGTCGAGACGTGGATGTTTTGCAATAGCTTGTGAAAACCCGCTTCCTGCAGTAGGGGCATGCTAGGGTGATAAGCCAGGGGCAAGAGCGGCGCGTATAGGAAATCCAGTCCCACCTTAGCAGTCAAGTGAGTCCACGCGGACACCGTACTGAGCAACGCTGAGGGCGTTTTATCTCTACTCGTCACCGGGATATACAATGCGCCCTCTATGGGAACCGGGTGCGCCAGCCAGTGTTCGGCCGCAAGTTGGGGCATATATCTAGGCTGTCGTATCCAGAAGAAAGCGAAATGTGCCTGAGCTGCATAATAGTACAGTTCAAAGTCGGGGATGCCAAAACCACCCTGAATGTACGGCTTTATTAGGGTCTCCCATCTCAGCCGAGGCGCCCTGCCACCCCACACGAGTCTAATAAGCTCAGTGCGCAATTGCCGGAAAAAGAAGGCGCCCGGATGAAAGGGAATATTCAGGAAGAGGTACAGCAATTGTGGCAGTATCACCATTTTGACCAAAGACGATCTACCCGCCATAGAAAGAGGAAGGGAGTTCCAGCGCGTCACATGCTCCGCAATGCGCATAATCGCCGTACTGTAATTAGCCCGCATGAGTTCCTCCCTGTTTTTCTCCACGCGTATGCCCAGGTATTTAAAGTCACCCTCACACCAGGCGAGGGGGAAGTCCATTTCGAAACGCTCGGTAGAAGGCGTTAAGGGGAACAGACAAGACTTGCCCCAATTTATCTGGACCCCAGAAATCTCACCAAAACGGATAAACTCCCTGAGGATCGGATTGAGATTGACCACAGGGTCCCGTATGTAGAGAGTGATATCGTCTGCATACATAGATATCAAGATCTGTCTCTGAAAGCATCGTAACCCCTTGTCTTTATGGTGTTGCCGCAATTTCGCAGCCAGAGGCTCCATAGCAAGAGCAAACAGCAGAGGCGATAGTGGGCACCCCTGCCTGGTGCCCCTGGATATGGGAAAAGGAGCAGATAGCCGACCATTCACCAACACCTTGGCTTTAGGGTCAATGTATAGTAATTTAATCCAGGAAATGAATATACTGGGGAACCACATACGCTCTAGCACTTGGAACGCATAATCCCATTCCAGGGAATCAAAGGCCTTCGTGGCATCAAGGAAGACCGCGGCCATAGGAAGGTCATCATGCACCGAGTTCAGAATGGAAAAGAACGTGCGCAGGTTATGAGACGTCGCCCGGCCGGGCACAAAACCAGCCTGGTCAGGCAAGATCAAGTTGGGGAGTAAGAGATTAATGCGAGTTGCTATGAGCTTAGCTAGTATTTTCACGTCACAATTTAGCAGAGAGAGAGGCCGGTAAGAATCACAGTTATTAGCCGCTTTACCTGGTTTAAGCAGGGACGTGATGAGGGCCATACACATGGATGGGGGCAGGGAGCCTACCTCCAGGGCATCTTCATACACCTCTCTCAAGACAGGCGCCATAAAGTCAATATAGGTCTTATAAAATTCAATGGGTATCCCGTCCAGCCCTGCAGTCTTACCCGACCGCATGTGCATGATAGCTTCCCGCACCTCGTCCAGTTGGAAAGGGGTGCTAAGAAACTCCCGTTGCGTAGGGCTGAGCCAGCCAAGCGAGACATCCCCTAGGTATTCCTGCAAGTGGAGACCTCCGGCTCTAGTAGACGAGTAAAGCTGGTGATAGTGCGCAACGAACCTATTAAGGATCTGTGTGGTGTCTCTGTACAGCACGCCGTCCTCCCCCAAGAGCTCCACGATGATATTAGAAGGCCGCATCAGTCGCACTGTCGCCGCCAAGGCTTTACCCGGCCTCTCACCCTCGCCATAGCGGCGAGCGACCCGGTGTTTGCCTCTGAATTTCACCTCTCTAGCGGCTTCATCTGTGTACTCAGTAACCTTCTCGCGGATGCTCGCAAGCGTGGCATCATCGGGAGTGACCGCCAGCGACGCCTCGAGCGTCCCCAAGTCCTCCTCCAAGAGGCGAAGGCGCGCCAGTATGCTCTTCAGCACGCCCGACCCTTTGGCTATGCACATGCCCCGTAGCGTTACCTTAAATGCATCCCAAATGGTTGCGACATCTTTCACCGAATCTTTATTGCGACGGAAAAAGTCCAGACATTCGTCACGCAACTCTTCCTGAAATAGTTCGTCCAACAGCATCGTGGGCTGTAGACGCCAGGCCGTCCTCGGAGGGCCAAGGTCAGGAGCCCGCAGGGTAACTCTGACCGGCGAGTGGTCAGAGAAGGTGCGGGGGAGGTGAGCCGCCCGGACTAGCGCTGCAAGAAAACGAGGGGCCAAAAAGATATAGTCGAGCCGCGCCCACGATTTCGCCTGCGCCGTGGCGTGCGTACCCTCCTGTGAAGTAGCGTTGAGGTGCCGCCACGCATCAATCAAACAGTGCTCTGCAAGTATCTCCAGCAGCGCTCTGCGGGATTTGTTGAAGTGATGGGGAGCAGGGTGGGACCTATCCATCTGCGGGTCGAGAGTGGTATTGAAATCCCCCCCCCCATATGAGGTGCTGCGGGCCGGCACCTATTATGGATGCCTCAAGGTCTGCGAAAAATTCCGGATCATCTACATTGGGGCCATAACAGCAGACTAGGGTCACTGCCAACTGGCCAAGCCTGCCCCACATCAGACTATACCTACCCTGGGTGTCACTCTTACAGCCAGCCAGAACGAAGGGGGTCTCTTTTTTCACTAATATCGCTACGCCTCGTGAGTTGGAGGAGTAGGAGGAGAACGCCGCGTACTTAGCCCATCGACAGGCAAAGGTCGGAGCAGTCTGGGTGCCAAAGTGAGTCTCCTGTAGGAACGCTATGTGTACGGTATGGCGGTCTAGGTAGGAGAGAATCTGTCTACGTTTCCTCGGGTCCCCCAAGCCTCTAACGTTCCAAGTCAGTATGTTCAGGTCAGTGTCTCCCATTCGAAGTTAGGTGAGAGGAAGGAACAAGGCGCAGTGGCCAAGGAGCCATAGCCTGGACACCCACCCAAGGGACACATGTCAATTTCACACACCCCACACCACAGCTAGCAGCGTAGTGTACCTCATGCCGCACAAATGCACCTATATGCAGTCCTCGGAGATAATAGCACAACAATTCCGTGAATAGCAACCTCCTGACATCATCTGCGCACAAAAACATACCAGCATAACAAAAAAGAACAACACCCCCACCCCTCCCAACCCACAGCCCAACCCTGGATCTGTAACCTGTTGCAATTATGATCTCAGCCATCGACATGGACGTAGATAGCATATAGTATAAGAATAGGGAAGAAGCGATGAAAGGAGAGGAGCCGCTATATATCCAAGCAGGTACATACCCTGTAACCCCCTCCCCCACCCACTGAAGCAGCCCCAACTTGCCAGAAAGTACATCCCACCCCCCTCCCCAAATTACCACTACACAGCTCAACAGGAGCAACAGAGTCAATTCGTCCATAGGGGAATACCCTTCGGGGGACATCCAGGGGACACGCGTAGCCACCCTCTGCACCAAGCTCCCCAGCACAGACAGAGGAACGGGGGAGGGTGGTGCCTGGAATATCTTACCGACCGCCAGCCAGCAGCCAACCAGGACAGCGCCATGCCGCCTCGAAGTCAACATCCAAGCGGGCATGTATTAAGGACTTCCATAATAGCGTCCTACAGTCCGTCCCTGGGCCCCGCGGCGAGCACCAGAAGTCAGAGGGAAGGCAGTCACTGTTCGTCATCTTGCTCAGTACCATCCTCTCCGCGCTGCCCATTACGTGCATGTTTCAGGTATCTCAGAAAATCGTCCACTTGCTGCGGGCTTGTAAAGAAATGTTGCTTCGCCTGATGGGTGACTCTCAACTTCACTGGATATAGCAACGCATAGTCAATTTGAAGGGCCCGAAGTTTCTTCTTCACATCAATGAACTTGCGCCGTTGTTCCTGGACGACAGGAGTGAAATCCGGATAGAGGGTGAAGTTGATGCCATCATAGGTGAGTTGCTGATTATAGCGCGCGGCCCGCAGCGCCGCGTCTCGGTCTCTATAATTCAGTAGCCTCGCAATGATGGGCCGAGGCGGAGCCCCTGGTTTGGGACGCGGCCCAAGCGAATGATGCGCTCTCTCAACTATGAATTGCTTGGAGAGTGCCTCCGAGCCGACGGAGGCCAGGAGTATTTTCTCCACATAGTCTTCCATGCGCCCTGTGTTGGTGGACTCCGGAACCCCCACCACGCGAATGTTATTACGCCGGCTGCGAGCCTCCAACTCCTCATTCTTAGCAGCGATAACTCTCAACACATTATCCATTCTCGAGAGTTGCGAAGTATGTGAAGCAGTGACGTCATCATTGTCGGAGATCCGTCTTTCAGCCTCGGCGATACGTTCTTCATGAACGTCCAACTTCTGCGCAAAAGCATCCATGCGGGAAGAGATGCGATCTACTTTGTCGACCACAGTAGCGAAGCCCTGTCTCATCTCTTGCATCAGCTGCTGTATGTCCGGCGGCGGCGAGCCCGGTCCCGCGCCAGTTGCCGGGGGGCCGGCCGGGCCTCCAGAGTCAGGAGTGCCTCGCAATCCCTTCTTGGCCGCTGGGGCCTCGAATGTGAGCTTCGGTTGTCTGCTGTCCTGTTTCCCCATTACGGGTCCTCCGGAGAGGGGCGATGTAGAGCCAGGGGGGGGGGGGTAATCACAGAGCACACCGGTCGGTCACAGTCCGCCAGCAGGCACCTCTCGATACGCAGCCGACTGTTGCACAGCTACAGGGCCCAGCCAGACCACCAAGGCAATGACCGGCAGGGAGACATCATCTCAAGTCCACCGCCACGGACAGCCGCCGTCCCCAACGCACAGCAACAGCGGGAGAGCGATCGCCGCCGCAGACCGCAACCAAAGGCACTACATCGCTGTATGTGCAAGGGACATACACAGGGGGGGGCAGGTATTCGGACGCCCCCCACGCCAGGAACCACCCGGCCGTGTCGCCCAGGGCTCGCCGGTCAGCAGCTACACGCACTCGGCCGCCGCAACACGGCCCAGAGGTAGGCCCAGGGAGACAGATGACCTCAGTAGTACGCCACAGGGACCAGAGCTCCACCAGTAGCCCCCAAGCAGGTACTCACAGGTCAGCCAGCGATCACCATCTGCTCCAGGGGAACTCCCAGAGTCGCCGCATCTGCCACTCCGCACCTCACCGTCACAGGGCTTCACGCACGTAAATATGCAGAGGACACGGGGGAGGCCCGTACAGCAGTGATCCTTATCCTCCTCCGGCGGGCGCCGAATCGACAGATACGGGGCCCAGATGCTCCTGCTCACCCCCGGCCCGTCTGAGGTGAGGGGGGGGAGACCAGACAGCCCGCTCCCGGTCGATACCGGAACACCACAAGTCGAGGGGGGAGCACTCCAGCCGCTCGCAGCACTCGGCAGGAGCTCCGGACCCCGTAGGACCCAGGAACAAGGAAGCACTTGGGGGGGGGGCCCAGACACAGGACTCTCACTCCGGCGTCACAGCGATCCCCATGCAGCACAGTCGATTAGCCCTCCGGAAGCAGAGGGGGTTTGTACCAAAGGATCTCACCGCGGGGCCCACCTTCCTCGTGGCGCGCCACGGACTTGCGTAGTCCAGCCGTCCAGCCGCAACCGCGCTCAGCTAGCGCACGGGTTGCGGTCTCGCTCCAGCCGCCTCTATCCTCGCGGCAATAGCCTCCACGGCTACCAGACTCAGACCGGAGCTGCAGGGGGCCAGCAGGAATACAGCCCAACGGCTACTGTCGGTCAGTCGGTCGGAAACAACAGGATAAATGTAGGATTACTGATCCAGGCTGCAGGAGCCTCACAGGAGTGCGGCCATTCTGCTCGCGCGCCCTCTAGCGCCCCACATTTGAAGCAATCTATTTGGGAATGAATGGTTCACAACATAAGTACTTAGAAACTGACTAAATCATCAGACTACTTCTAGGACAGTGCCTGGGTAAAAATTTAAAATTTTCAGTTCTGGTGCAGTGAAGACAATACTATATGGTACTGCACTTTAGTGTCAAAGCATGACTCATTTTATCAATGCATAAGCAAACACTGGCTTGTAATGTCAGCAAATACACAATGTTACCAAACGCTTCTCTCACAGTGGTTCCCAAATGCACACAGACTCACAGTGTGATTCTAGACAAGCACCACTATCCCTAGGAGTTTACCAAAACTCATTCACTACACTGGAAGTGGTAAGGGAACTGCACACAATCTACATATTTCACGACTACACTTTACTGTCAATACCTAACTCATTTAATGGAAGCATAAGCCATAACTGTCTTCTAATGCTACTAAAACTTCACAACATGACATGTTTTAAACAGTTATCTGTCAGCAAATACACAATGTTACCAAACGCTTCTCTCACAGTGGTTCCCAAATGTACACAGACTCACAGTGTGATTCTAGACAAGCACCACTAACACTAGGAGATTACCAAACCTCATTCACTACAGTGGAAGAGGTAAGGGAACTGCACACAATCTATATATTTCACGACTGCACTTTAGTGTCAATGCCTGACTCATTTAATCAACACATAAGCAAACATTGGCTTCTAATGCTACTAAAACTTGACAACATGACAGGTTTTATAACAGTTATCTGTCAGCAAATACACGATGTTACCAAACGCTTCTCTCACAGTGGTTCCCAAATGCACACAGACTCACAGTGTGATTCTAGACAAGCACCACTATCCCTAGGAGTTTACCAAAACTCATTCACTACACTAGAAGTGGTAAGGGAACTGCACACAATCTACATATTTCACGACTACACTTTACTGTCAATACCTAACTCATTTAATGGAAGCATAAGCCATAACTGTCTTCTAATGCTACTAAAGCTTCACAACATGACATGTTTTAAAACAGTTATCTGTCAGCAAATACACGATGTTACCAAACGCTTCTCTCACAGTGGTTCCCAAATGTACACAGACTCACAGTGTGATTCTAGACAAGCACCACTATCCCTAGGAGTTTACCAAAACTCATTCACTACAGTGGAAGAGGTAGGGGAACTGCACACAATCTACATATTTCACGACTGCACTTTAGTGTCAATGCCTGACTCATTTAATCAACGCATAAGCAAAGACTGGCTTCTAATGCTACTAAAACTTGACAACATGACAGGTTTTAAAACAGTTATCTGTCAGCAAATACAGGATGTTACCAACCGCTTCTCTCACAGTGGTTCCCAAATGCACACAGACTCACAGTGTGATTCTAGACAAGCACCACTATCCCTAGGAGTTTACCAAAACTCATTCACTACAGTGGAAGTGGTAAGGGAACTGCACACAATCTACATATTTCACGACTGCACTTTAGTGTCAATGCCTGACTCATTTAATCAACGCATAAGCAATGACTGACTTCTAATGCTACTAAAACTTGACAACATGACAGGATTTAAAATAGTTATCTGTCAGCAAATACACAATGTTACCATATGCTTCTCTCACATTGGTTCGCAAATGCACACAGACTCACAGTGTGATTCAAGACAACAAAAACTATCCCTACGAGTTTACCAAACCTTATTTACTACTATGGAAGTGGTAAGGGAACTGCACACAATGTGCATATTTCAAAAGTGCACTTTTGTATCAAAGCCTGACTCATTTAATCAACGCATAAGCAAAGACTGGCTTCTAATGCTACTAAAACTTGACAACATGACAGGTTTTAAAAGAGTTATCTGTCAGCAAATACAAGATATTACTAAATGCTTCTCTCACAGTGGTTCCCAAATGCACACAGGCTCTCTGTGTGATTCTAGACAAACAACACTATCCCTTGCACTATACCAAAACACATTTCTTCATCTACAAGGAGTACTACATTTTACTGCAGAAACATAACTCATTTCACAAATTCATAAACAATGACTGGTTTCTAATTCTACCAAAATATAAAAACTGCATAGTTATCTGTCTACAAACACATGAAAAAAACTAATCCTTATCATAAAATGGTTTCTAAGCGCACACACACTGTCAATAAGATTGTAGAGAAAAAAAAGTACTCCCTACACTTTAGCAGAAGAAATACATTACTCTGATTAAAATAAAAATAGTCTACATACATCCCCTCACAATTAAATAACTCACCTTTCAAGATGTTTTGTAGATTAAGAAGTATATCAGTCACACACCAGATATCAGTCACACACCAAATTTTCTTATACAGAATCTCTGCGCTGTGCACCTGTCAGCAGAACCAAAGAATGGCAAAGATTCCCTCTCATTTTCCACACATATACATGGAAACATCAAATCACATTCCTTCCCACATAAATTCAAAAGCAAGCATACATTTCTATTGGTTAAACATTTCAACCCTTTCCAAATGATATAAACTTCAACCCTTCCCCCAATCTGCCTTCTGCCCGTTACCATAGAAACAGGTCATGGAACACTGTACTGAGCACACAGGTCACAAGTTCAGCACACACAATGTTGCTAATCAAAACAGCAAGTGTGCTTGACTTCTCAACATATCAGCTTATCATATATAATGTTCCTTACAATCAGTTTTTGTTAACCAATAACAATCATGCGTTTAAAAAACAGAAATATGCACCCTACCTTTCAGTGTAGAAGGTTGTTAAACAACCAATGATTTCTTGTCTTTTTTCAAAATTGCATCTTAGCCACCATTTTAGAAACATCTTACTTTCCAAACTGCCATTTCATTTACAGAGACCATCTGAGTGCATCCAGACCTCCTTACAAGTTGCTTACAGTGTGGATTGTGGGACACAGCTATATTTTCTGGAGCCAAAGGTATGCAGAAAACAAAGGCATTCACAAAGACCTAGGTTTGCCAAATGTAGACATTAAATGGATTGGACAGAGAGGGTTAAAGTGGCACCAATTGATGCCATTGGTGAAATCATTCATGCAAATCCAACACCCTGACCTCATAATAGTGCACTGTGGTGGCAATGACCTAGGCACTTTGACTGGGGTAGGTCTGGAAATGCTTATGAAGGACACCTTTGCAGAACTGATTTCACTTTTCCCTAAAACTGCCTTTGTGTACTCTAACATATGCCAAAGGCAGAAATGGAACTGGTCCGATCATTTTTGTCCACAGATTGAGAAAGCTAGGAAACATGTGAATAAATCTTTTTCTGCTTTTCTCCGAGACTACAGAATGGGGTCCATTTACAATAACAATCTGCGCTTTCATATGCAAGAGTGTATAGGAGAGATGGAGTACACTTTACTGATGAAGGAAACAGAGTCTTCCTCAACAACTTTAGACTCTGTTTAGGTACTTACTTATAAGTACCAAAAACTCTCAATGAACACAATGGCTCTTTTTAGAGCCACTCAAGAACAAAACACTTAAGCTTAATCTTTATCTCCCAACAAGTTCATTTTTGTTTCCCTTGGATCCGCGAACCCACTGCGAGAGGATCCGTGCATCCAACGCGATAGGATGCGTGCACCATGCGCTCATTTCGCCGTTTTCTTTTTAAAAAGGGGGGCCCCAGGGGGTCCTTCTGGGACCCCCTAAGCACCTCTAGAGGGTCAGAGTATTTCCACTCTGCCCCCTTTATATGTTTTACAGACTTATTCCCCTTGCTTCTTCAGCCTCGCTTCTACCGAGGCAGAAAATGGCCGCCAACAGTTCCTGGTTTCGAATGTAGAGAGACAATCGACAGCCAATTAGCATTCAGCGCGCGATCGGGAGGGTGCGCGCTCGGTTCGGGGAGGGTGCGCGTCGGTGCGGGTAGGGTCTGCGGATCCTCCCCGGCCATAGATATCACTAACTTTTTTACCCTAATATTCTCAGGAACTACTGAACAGATTCACACCATTTCTGAAAAAGGCACGAGTCTGAACTGAGGACTACCTCTTTGCCAAATTTGGTGTCATTCCGTTCAGCGGTTCGGGCTGTAGCTGCGACAACAGATCCTATGGGAAATTGCATGGGGAAAACGCGTTTTGGGACCCCCCTTTTTTCTCGGCCCCCGCTTGACGAATCACCACAACTTTCAGGGTAGGAGCGGAGCGGAGCTGGCCAAAAGTTTGGAAAATTTCGCGTAGATTCGTCAATCGGCGCCAGACTTATTGGGAATAGAATGTCACGGATTTCCTATGGAAAATATGTCCTAACTATAACTATCTACTGGCGACCGCCAGTAGATAATATATATATAATTATGAGCAAGGGATTGTTATCCCGAAACGCGTAGAGTTGGTCGCCTGTTCGATGCTCAAATAAAGGACTGTTTTTGAAGCTAAGAGTTGTCCGTGGCTGCTGTGTGTTTCGAGTACTAAGAAATTACAGCGTCGAGTCTTGACAACTGAGGATTGCCACCTCGCTACGGACCACCATTACAAGTTAGTGAGGGGGAGGCTAATGACAGCGTTTACGCTGTGTTTGCGGATTGATATATATTTTTTTTTTCACTGAACAAACCAAATGGTTCAGGGAAGTTATAGTTAGTTGGACATTTCACTAGTATACAACCAGAGAAATTCAGCCGTTGTAGTTATAGTTAGTAGAGCTAACTATAACTCGCGCCCCCACAATCCACTGCTGATGACGTCACATATTACATCACTCATGACATGCTCAGTGACATCACTGATGACATCTCAAATGACATCACTGATGAGATCATCCAGTGACTGAGTGTTTCTAAAAAGTTCAAGAATGTTCTATCTATATATGTCAAGGTATATTGAAGAATGATTTGTTGTCTGAGAACCTGTATGGGTGCCTGAGTGTCTGTGTGGGTGGGGGGTGTGTGACTCCCTGCATGGATGTGTGAGTGGGTGATTCACTGGGTATGTGCGTTTATGAGTGCATGTGTTAGGGAGTGTATGGGGAGTGAGTGTACCTACAGCTGTGTTGGTGAGTGAATCGATGTCTTAGTGGTATATGTGTAAGTAACTACATATGTGAAAGGCAGTATTTGTGAGTGTTGGAGTCTATAAGTGAGTATATGTGACAGTGAGTAATTGTGACAGTGGCTGCATGGATAAGTGTGTGCTTATGTCAGTAATTATTGAAGACAGTACGTATCTGTAGGAATAAGTGACGTGGTGTGTGTATAACTGTATAGGTGAGTAAATGGCAGTGTAATTAATTATTTGGGTGACAGACTAGGTTTTTGAGTAACTCTTTGGGTGAGTGGCAGCGTGTGAGTGTCGATATGGGTGTATGAGTGGATATATCAGTGGCTGTATTGATGTATGACTGCGTGTATGAGTGACTGTATGGGTTAGTGGGTGGATGTGTGTGTAGACGTATGAATCAATGAGAAGGTATGTACTAACTGCTATTGGTCTGTCTAAGGTTTTGATATTGGTAGTCTGTATTTTAGAGTGGGCGTATGAAAGGTTTTATTAGGATGGGAGGAGGTGCATCAGATGATCACATGGATGATGTCATCAGTGATGTCATTTGAGATGTCATCAGTGATGCTACTGAGCATGTCATGACTGATGTATTATGTGACGTCATCAGCAGTGCATTGCGGGGGTACAAGTTATAGTTATAGCCGTATTTCTCAGGTTTTATACGAGTGAAATGTCCAACTCCCTATAACGTCCCTGAAACCTATGGTTTTTTTAGTGAATTTCGAAGGTTTTTTAAATGCTAATTTCAAACTATAACATAGCAGTGGCGCTTGCAGCGTGATGGAGAAAGGTGAGCATGGCCTCCAAACACCTCTTAGCTATCCCACTGTGTGGGATTTACTGGAGGTAACAGGAGGGGTAGTTAGCCCCCAACATCAACCTTGGGGGCCAACTACCCCTCCTATTATCTCCAGTAAGTCCAACACAACAGGATTGCTAACTTCTCATACCCAGCCATGCCCCCTTTCTCCACCACTCTGCAGGCACACCTCCTGGAGCGTTCTGGGTTGGGGGATTAAGTCCCCTTGAATCCTGAGGGTCCCTGGGGGCCAACTAGCCCACCAGGTACCTCCAGTAAGCACCACAGAGCTGGATTGCAGAGAGGTGGTCCAGGGCCACGCCCCTTTTTACGCCACTCTGCAAACGCAGCTCCTGGTGCACTGCTGCTCGGAGGATGAAGTCCACTTGTGTCCCGAGGTCCGCAGGACACAAGAGGACCTCATCACCCCACCATCAGGGCGCCAAGAGATGCGTTTGCAGAGTGGTGTAAAAAGGGGCATGGCCTCGGACCACCTCTCTGCAATCCAGCTCTGTGGTGCTTACTGGAGGTACCTGGTGGGCTAGGTAGCCCCCAGGGACCGTCAGTATTCAAGGGGAATTAATTCTCCAACTTACAATGCACTAGGGGGTGCATTTGCATGGTGGTGCAGGGAGGGGGTGGGGCCTCCTGCGAGATGCCGGCTTTTTTTATATTGTTTTTTTAGAAGGGATGCTGTGTGGCCTCCCTTCTTTTAGCATTTTTGTGGTCCTGAGGACCCCATCCTCCATGGCCTGACCCAAAATAAAAATGGGAAGGGGCCGTGCGGCACCCCTCCCGAGGCCAATTTCGGCCCCGGGGACCCCATCCCCCGGGGCATGGCCTTGTTTTTCAAATTTAATTATTCGGAAGGCAGGGGTCTCTAGGCCACTATTGGACCCAGGGACCCTATCCCCCGGGGCCGGCCTACCGTTTTTAGGTTTTTTTTCTTAAATGGGAGGGGGGCCGAGTGGCCCCCCCTCCCTGGCTACTTCTGGCCCTGGGGACCCCATCCCCTAGGCCTGGCCTCACCGTTGGGGACTGTAGGGGGAGCCCCAATGCCCCCACAGTCCAAGCCAGCTCCCTGCCTCCTGCGGGAGCCGGCATTGGTTTTGCACAAGGGGAGCTGCTAACATGCAGCTCCCCTTGTGCAAAAGCAATCTGCTTTGGTTTTTGGAAGCGAGAGCAGGTTTCCTGCTCTCGCGTCCAAAAACCAAAGCAGAGTTTGCTATGGCAGGGTTGGAGCCGTGCTCCCGCCCTGTCATAGCAAACGGCAATGTCCCGGGGTTGAGCCCCCCAGTACATTGCAGGAGCCGGCCCTGGGGGCTGGCGGTACCCAGGGCCATCAAGGGCACCAGGAGGGGGTGCGTGCGGCCCTCCTCCCAAGTGTTTAAAGCCCCGGGGAGGTGGTGGCCGCCACCGACCCCGGCATCTGAATATTTAGTGCCCCAGGGAGGTGGTGGTCCCCGGGGCAGTGTGGGAGGGGCGGGAGCCCCCACACACTTCATTATTTTAATTTAAGCCCCGGGAAGGTGGCTGTCCCCGGGGCTTCGGGGGGCCCATGAGGCCCCCTGACCCATATTAATAAATGCCCCGGGGAGGTGGCGGTTCCTGGAGCAGCGTGGGGGGTAGGAGCCCCCATGAATTTTTTTAGACGCCCCAGGGAGGTGGCCGTGCCCGGGGCTGCGGGGGTCTGCATGCCCACGTACATAATGAGTAAAGCCCCGGGGAGGTGGCGATCTCCAGGGCTGTGGGCCCCCGCTAATAAATTACACATTGCCCCGAGGACCTGGCTCACCTGGGGGGTTACAGATAACGAAGCACGTGAGCCCGCGCTTATTTTTTTTTTTTTGGCGGCCGGATTCAGGCCCCCAGTGCGAATTCTGCCATTTAAAAAAAAATGCTTTTTTTGGCCCTGCGGGTCCTTGTGGGACCCCCTGAGCAAGCCTAGGGGGACAGGGCGCTTCTACTGGGCCCCCTTTTCTTGCTTTTCATCTTTTTTCCACCCTTTTTCTTATGACTCAGTTACCGTGATCAAGTTCTCAGTGGAGAATGGAACGCTTCGGTGTGGCTTTGATTATCTCATGAAATTATCTAAAATAAAAGAATTATAATCACTAAACCCTGGAGTGCGACCCTAATTCCTTCTGTCAGAAGGATTTGGAGAATGTAATCCTGGCGCGGCTCGGCCAGGGGGTACGCACCGAGTGAAGACGCGCCAAAGGGATCAGCAACTGTGAGACGATTTTGGAGGAGATATATATATATATATAAATATGTGTATATATATATATATACATATATATATATATATATATATATATATATATATATATATATATATATATATATATATATATATATATATATATATATATATATATATATATTATCTACTGGCGGTCGCCAGTAGATAGTTATAGTTAGGACCGTGTTTCCATAGGAAATCTGAAAATTCTATTTTGAATAACTTTGGCGCCGGTTGACGGATCCTTCCGAAATTTTCAAAACTAATGGGGTGCTCCGCTCAGCTCCTACCTTGAAAGTCTCGGGGTGATTCGTCAAGCGGGGGCTGAGAAAAAAGGGGGGTCCGAAAACGCATTTTCCCCATGCTTTTTCCCATAGGACCTTTAGTCGAAGGTACAGCCCGAACGGCTGAACAGAATTACTTGAAATTTGGCAAAGAGGTAGTCCACAGGTCAGGGATGTGCCTTTTGCATATATGGTGTCAATCTGTTCAGTAGTTCCTGAGAAAATTGCAGTTAAAAGTACATAAATATCTATAGGCGCGCACCGTGCGCGCACCGTGCGTGCACCATAACGTGCGCGAGCGTAATTCTGATTGGTGGTTACATGTCAGTCAACATTCGAATCGGTCGAAATCAGGAAGTGTCGACCGCCATTTTGTGTTTGATAGTCAATCAATCAATCAAAGCATTTATATAGCGCATTACTCACCCGAGGGGTCTCAAGGCACTAGGGGATGGGGGGTCCGCTACTGCTCGAACAGCCAGGTCTTGAGCTGCTTCCTGAAGGCAAGGTGGTCCTGGGTCAGGCGGAGGTGGGTCGGGAGGGAGTTCCAGGTCTTGGCGGCCAGGTAGGAGAAGGACCTTCCTCCTGTTGTGGCTCTTCGGATGCGGGGGACGGCGGCGAGGGCGTGGCTGGTCGATCGAAGCTGGCGTGTGGGAGCGTAGAAGTTGAGGCGGCTGTTGAGGTATCCTGGGCCTTGGTTGTGTAGGGCTTTGTGTGCGTGTGTGAGGAGGCGGAAGGTGATTCTCTTGCTGACCGGGAGCCAGTGCAGATCTCTCAGGTGTCCGGAGATGTGGCTGCGACGGGGGATGTCCAGGATGAGTCGTGCTGAGGCGTTCTGAATCCGCTGGAGTCTCTTCTGGAGTTTGGCGGTGGTTCCGGCGTAGAGGGAGTTGCCGTAGTCCAGACGGCTGGTGACGAGGGCCTGGGTGACCGTCTTCCTGGTTTCGGTGGGGATCCACCGGAAGATCTTACGTAGCATGCGCAGGATGTTGAAGCACGACGAGGAGACGGCGTTGACTTGTCTGGTCATGGAGAGGGAGGAGTCCAGGATGAAGCCCAGGTTGCGTGTGTGGTCTGTTGGTTTGGGTGCGCTGCCCAGGGCGGGGGGCCACCAGGAGTCGTCCCAGGTGGAGGGTGAAGATCCCAGGATGAGGACTTCCGTCTTGTCCGAGTTCAGTTTCAGGCGGCTGTTCATCATTCAATTGGCTACGTCTGTCATCCCTTCGTGTAGGTTGGCTCTGGCGGTGGCGGGGTCATTGGTGAGGGAGAGGATAAGCTGGGTGTCGTCGGCGTAGGAGATGATGTTGAGGTTGTGTTGGCGTGCGATGGCTGCGAGGGGGCTCATGTAGATGTTGAAGAGGGTTGGGCTGAGCGAGGAGCCTTGAGGAACGCCGCAGATGACTTCGGTGGCTTCTGATCTGAACGGGGGAGGCGGACTCTCTGTGTCCTTCCGGCGAGGAACGAGGTGATCCATTCCAGTGCCTTCTCCTGGAGTCCGATGCTGCTGAGGCGCCGCACTAGGGTACGGTGGCAGACAGTGTTGAAGGCCGCGGAGAGGTCTAGGAGGATGAGGGCCGCTGTTTCTCCGTTGTCGAGCAGGGCTCGGATGTCATCGGTGGCTGCGATCAGGGCGGTCTCGGTGCTGTGGTTGGCCCGGAAGCCGGACTGCGAGAGGTCGAGGGATCCGTTCGTCTCGAGGAAGGCGGCCAGCTGCTTGTTGACGGTCTTCTCGATGACTTTTGCAGGAAACGGGAGCAGCGAGATGGGGCGTTAGTTCTTGAGGTCGGCGGGGTCGGCTGATGGCTTCTTTAGTAGAGCGCTGAGTTCGGCGTGCTTCCAGCGCTCCGGGAAGGTAGCGGTGTCGAAGGAGGTGTTGATGATGTCCCGCAGGTGGGGTGCGATGACAGCGTCGGCCTTGTTGAAGATGTGGTGAGGGCAGGGGTCGGTCGGAGATCCGGAGTGGATGGAGTTCATCGTGCGGATGGTGTCTTCGGTGCTGATCGGGGTCCAGGCACGGAGGGTGGTGGTGGTGGGTGGTGGTTCAGTCGTGGCGTGCGTCGGTTGAGTGCTGAAGCTGTTGTGTATGTCCGCGATCTTGTTGTGGAAGTAGGAGGCGAGTGAGTTGCAGAGGTCTTGCGAAGGGGTGATGTCGTTGTTTCCGGCATTGGAGAGCTCTTTAACGATGTTGAAGAGTTCCTTGCTGTTGTGTGCGTTGCTGTCCAGTCGTTCCTTGAACGCAGTTTTCTTGGTGGTGTGGATCAGTTGGTGGTGTTTTCGGGTGGCGAGCTTGAGGGCAGTCATGTTGTTCGGTGTTGGGTCTCTGCGCCAGGTTCTCTCGAGGGCTCGGCAGTTCTTCTTGGAGCTCTTGAGTTCGTCGGTGAACCATGGGGCTTTCTTGCTGCCGGGTCTGCTAGGCTGGGTCTTCAGAGGGGCGAGGTCGTCTGCGCAGTTGCTGATCCACTTCGCGAGGTTGGTGGCGGCCTGGCTTGGGTTTGTTGCGCTGGTGGGAGGGTTCATGCTCAGGGAAGTCGCGAGCTGGTCGGCTGTGATCTTGTTCCAGCTTCTGCGTGCAACCTGTTGCTGGTGGATGTGGATCGTGGTCCTTCTGAAGCTGAAGTGGACGCTGCTGTGGTCCGTCCAGTGGAGACCGGTGGTGAAAAAGGAAGGTGGAGAACGTGAAAAGGGGGCAGGGTACAGAGTTCCTGACCCTCTAGCTTTTGTCAGGGGGTCCCTGAAGGACCCCGAAGGGTGAAAAAAACATTTTTTTTTTTTTTTTTTAAATCGAAAGGTGCGCGCACGGCGGAAAAAGATCATTAAAAAAATAGAATTAAAAACCAAATTTAAGTGTTTAGATATTAGGTGGCTCTAAACAGAGCCGTTGTGTTAATTGAGGAACAGAGGAACAAAAAAATGAAAAAAATTATGGGGTGCCGCATGTGTGCTGCTGTATCTTGCTCTCTGTTAGGGGAATGCTGGTGTCACCATAAGAGAGAAGAGCATTGCACGCATTGCACCGTATATGCACCCTCTTGAACAGAGGGTGCATATCCAGAGGAAAAGAAGCAGGTGAAGCTGCCGCCGCAGATGAAGTGCTCGGCTGAGCTGCCGATGATGTGCTCGGCTGAGCTGCTGCGGATGTGCTCGGCTGAGCTGCTGGAGGGTTGTCTCTAGCAGCTCGAGCAAAAGCCACAGGATGTACTCCTTTAACGTGCCTGATCATAGTGAAGATACTAAAAGAGTATTTCTTTTTATGATCTCCTCTTAATAAGACAACACCACAAATAGTGCAGGTGACTTTTGGAGCATTCACCTTCTTCTGCCCCTCTGGAAATCTAAAAAATTGCCAGATAAAAGAGTCTTTCTGTTTCCTCTGTCTCACAAGGGTCTCCTGCTCACTCCCAGAAGATGACTGCTGCTCTGCCATTCTCAAGTACTGGAGTACTGGAAAAGCTGCTCAGCTCCTTCTCCCAGGGAATCAGAAGAAATAATGAGGGGAGTGGGTGTGATGTTGGAAGTTTCTGCAACTGAAACTACTATAAACCAATGAAAAGTGCTGTTTCTTAATCACATGACCTGAAACTACTATAAACCAATGAAAAGTGTTGTTTCTTAATCACATGACTTGCTGAGCCCACAGCGTGCGCGCACGGTGCGTGCACGGAGCACGCGTGCATGCACGTATGGAGCATGTGCGCATGCACGTATGGAGCAGGCGCGCGTGCGCGTACAGAGCACGTGCGTAAGGAGCACGCGCGCATGCGTGTATGGAGCACATGCGCATGCGTGTACGGAGCACGCATGTACGGAGCACGCACGACGTACACATGCGCACGTGGAGCACGTACGCATGTGCACACGGAGCACGTACGCATGCGCGCACTGTGCGCGCACTGTGCGCGCACGGTCAAAAACCCTTAAAAAAATAAATACATTTTTTAAAGTGTTTATAAGTTTATAGAAGATATTAACTATGCTGTTCAACTTTATCCAAATAAAAAAAAAAATAGAGCTGAGCCATTCCATATTACAGGATACAGTCAATCTATAACTATATACATAGGTAGCTTATTGTAAAATAAATATTTAAAAAATATAATAATACATTCAAAAATTAGCATTTAACAAACCTTGTAAATTCACTTAAAAAACCATAGGTTTCACACACGTTATAGTTAGGAATTAGCATTTAAAAAACCTTGCAAATTCACTGAAAAAACCATAGGTTTCACACATGTTATAGTTAGCTGGACATTTCACTCGTACAAAACCATTGAAATTCCCCCGTTATAGTTAGTTCAGCTAACTATAACTCGCGCGCCCGCAATCCACTGCTGATGACGTCACATATTACATCACTCATGACATGGTCAGTGACATCACTCATGACATCACTGATGACATCTCAAATGACATCACTGATGACATCATCCTTGTGTAACAGTGGCAGACCTGCTCTTATCCGAATATAAACTTTGATACACACATTGAAAAATACAAACTAAGGTTTTGAATACTATAGAGATACCAATACCAGTTAGAACAACCTATTCAGTAATTCCAAAATCTACATGCGCATCTACTCATTCATCAACACTTCTATATAGTCACTCATACATGTACACAGTCATCATATGTACTCATACACCTATACATCCTGTTACACACCTACACTCATACATAGAGTTACTCACACACATACTCACACATGCAAATAAACATCCATTTACTTGCATGTACAGCTATGTTTGACTCTTTTCGCCTATGGTGTAAGGAGGCCAAACAGAAAGAAATAAAACAAGCTAAAAGGGATAGGAGGGATATGTCTATTTTGCAAGCTGCGCGACAGTTTAAAAATAATGAAACCGATCATGCGATTGAGGTCTCAGATAGGCAACATCGTATGGCGGTAGATAAATGTTATCCAGTGTTGCCAACTTCCCCTACGGAGAAAAATGTGGACCATGAGAAGGATCCTTTAATGTCCCACCTGTTGAGATTACCCCCGCCCTATGCGCAGGGAGCTAATGTACCTTTTGGATTACCGCCTGCCCCCGGAGCGAATGCACCTTTATTGTTAGCACCTGCCCCACCTGTTCTGCCTGTTGTCCCACCTGTCGCTCCCCAACCGGTTTGTGCACCCCCACCACAGTTTTCTCCGGCATCGCCGAGCTCTCCCTTACCTTCGGCTCCCTCCTCCTAGACAAACTCGTAGTCAGCTACCAGGTCCGGAGGAACGGGAAGTGCTAGACCTTCAAGCCTGAAGGTGGATCACAAATGGCCCCAGTATAGTGTGCAAGATATTATGGTCACCTTTCAGCAGTGGGAGGCACCAACGCAGAGATATGTTTTTGATACTATGTGTAACATTTTAAGTCAAGAGTGGGAGGATATGGGATTGGGACGAGCCCCTCAGGGCCTGCTCGATGTACAGGCCGAGTGTGATAGAGGGCTGGTTGTGGGCGCAGAGGTCGAGGACGCGGTAGGAACGCTTGTCACCTTTAGAATGATGCTTGCCTGCCGGTCCTTGCCAAAACGCGATTCCTCCGTCAGGCGAAAATTAAAGCCCTATCCCATGAGAGATGTTCCCCCAGTGTGGAGAGAGGAGGTTGCAGCTCAGGGTGCTAATCCTATTATACCTGCTCACTTTCAACGCGTGTGGGTACACGTTCCGTGGAAACGATCTGAGGTATTGGCCCTTAAACAGTCGTTACCGGACCCCCGTAAAAATCCTGCTGGGTACTACAA
The DNA here is from genome assembly GCF_964204655.1 of Triturus cristatus. Taxonomy (NCBI): domain Eukaryota; kingdom Metazoa; phylum Chordata; class Amphibia; order Caudata; family Salamandridae; genus Triturus; species Triturus cristatus. The sequence continues at coordinate 432,842,341 of NC_140581.1, read as the reverse complement.
AGAGTTGTCCCAAACTGTCGATGCATGTATTATGAATTTGGCCGATATAGACATGCTAATGGGTAATGTGGTCCCACAACCGTTATGGGCTAGGATTCGGAAGGAGGACCGTGTGGGGGAACTGGGAGGTGATTGGGCTGCCATAGTCGCCGCGGACAGACTCCAAGTGGGTGGTGCCAAACCTGAGGCTCTAATTACGGAACTCCCAGCTAGGATCATTACCTTACTGAAAACTATGATGCCCCCTCTGCGAGTTAATTGGGATAAGTTAGCAGCTTGTAAGCAGAAAACGGATGAAAACGTCTCTGATTTCTTCACTCGTTTCGAGGAGACGTTCATCGATCATAGTGGTCAGGATATGAGCACGGAAGGTGGCCAACGATTGTTTGTAGACAAATTTGTGTCAAATTTAGTACCGGAAATATCTAATAAGTTGAAGAATTCCAAAAGCGTGTGGGCGGTCTCCTCTTCGGCCCAGATATTGGCTACTGCCCAGTATTATGAAAATAGGGATAAAGAGGAAAGAGAGAAACTTGATAAAAAGACCAAAGAGTTGAAAACAAATGTTCTTTTGCAACAAGCTTATCCTCCTCGCCCTGCCCAACGTGAATATCAACGGTCTCCACAATTCCAGAGACATTTGCAGAGGTCTGGGCCTTTCGTTTCCCGACCGCCACTGGGCCAAAATCAATGCGCTTACTGTAAAGAAGAAGGCCATTTAAAGTATAATTGCCCGGTTATGTTACAGCGCACGAGCGGTATTCCCGCGTCACGAGGCCAGGGTGGTTATCAGTCAGCACCAAGAGGTAGACGAGGTACGCCGCCTAATAACCAACGTTCCATGCCCCCTGGAAACTCCACAAATTATTTTGATCAGCAAAATGTTCAGTCTACCAACTATTACAACAGTGATTACTATACTGAGGATGAGAGTCAGAATTCCCAACCTAGCTAGGACAGCCATGGACAAAGTAAGGGAGTAGTATCAGTTCCAGTGGACCAAAGTGGGCCTTATGTTGATGTGGAAGCACTAGGTGTTACAGAGCCATTCCTATTAGACACTGGTGCAACAAAGAGCTCTATGATTCACTCTAAACTCCCTGGGGCACCTTTGTCTAGCTGTACAAATGTTTCTGTAGGTTTTTCTGGCGCCCCAGTTCAAAACCCAGTGTCATGCCCTTTGCCCATTTCAATAGGTCCTTACAACTTGGAGGCCCCGCTCCTTTTAACAACTGGTTGTGGTGGAAATTTGTTGGGCTTGGATTTATTGAAGAGATTGTATGCGACATTACACTGTTCCCCTTCTGGTGTACGTCTTACCTTAGGTAAGAAATTGGCCTCACCGATGTACTTGTCTAAAGATCAGCTTCCCCCTGAATTACAATCTCTTCCAGCCACCCTCTGGGCCACCGGCCCCAATGATGTGGGCCTCCTGCAGATTCCTCCCTACATTGTAACACTCAAGCCTAATACTAAATTTCCTCGCATTACACAATATAAAATTTCCAGTGACGGCGAAAAAGCTCTTTTGACTATAGTTCATGATTTGGTACAAAACGATGTGGTTTAAGAGACTAGGGCAAATGTATGCAATAGCCCTGTTCTGCCTGTTTTTAAACGAACCAACCCTTCTCAGCCACCTGTCTATCGTTTTGTGATTGATCTCAGAGAGGTCAACAAGATTGTGATACCTCAATTCCCTGTTGTCCCGGATATTAATGCCCTGCTGACAATGATACCAGCCTCAGGTTCCTGGTTTTCTGTCATTGACCTCAAAAATGCTTTCTTCAGCATTCCCATTGCTGAGGAAAGTAGGGATATTTTTGGCTTCTCCTTAGCAGGCCGAAGCTTCCGGTTCAAGCGAGCTCCTCAAGGCTATTGCGAGAGCCCCTCCATTTATAGCCAAGCATTGAAATCACAGCTCGATACTTTGTGTTTACCACAAGGGGCCACCCTCATTCAATATGTGGATGACCTGTTGGTTGCAGCAGATTCTGAAGACACTTGTAAAAAGGCTACCATTTCACTGCTACGCCACTTATCTGACCACAACCACAAGGTTTCACCATCAAAATTGCAATATTGCTGCCAAGAGGTTACCTACTTAGGTCATCTCTTGTCAAAGGAGGGACGGCGATTCACCCCAGAACGTATCCAAGCAATTGCCCAAATGCCTATTCCATGTACGCAAAAAGAGGTGCGTGCCTTTTTAGGTATTACCTCTTATTGTAGACAATGGATCCCCAATTTTTCCCTCCTGGCAAAACCCTTGTTGGCACTCACTCTTAAAGATACACCACACCCGCTTCCATGGACTGCGGAATGTCAGAAAAGTTTCACTGAATTACACACTGGCTTGTGCTCTACACCCCTGTGTTAGGTACTCCTGATTACAGTAAGCCTTTCACACTCTATGTTCATGAGAAAGAAGGTTGCGCGTTATCAGTTTTAACGCAACGATTTGGGGACAAGCAACGCCCCTGTGCCTATTTTTCGGCCACGTTAGATCCAGTGGCCAAGGCATTACCTAGCTGTTTGAGGGCTACAGCAGCAGCGGCAGTTTCCATTCGCCAGTCTGCTGGATTGGTATTAGGTTATACCCTTATGGTCATGGTACCGCGTGCTGTAGACACCCTCCTAAATAGAACAAAGACTCAACACCTCACGAGTGCCCGCCTTTCGGGGTACGAATTGACGCTCTTGGCTAGCCACATACACATTAAGCGATGTAATACCTTGAACCCGGCAACATTGCTGCCAATTCCAGTAGAAAATGACACTCAGGAGCAACACGACTGCTTCCTCCGCACGGAGGAAGAGACAAAAGGCAGACTTGATTTAAAGGATACTCCACTCCCGGACCCGGATGGGACCTTATGGGTGGACGGTTCTTGTTTTAAGCTTCCCAATGGTGAAACGACCTCAGCCTATGCAGTCACTACCTTATACACTGTTGTAGAAACAGCGCGTATTATACATAACTCAGCCCAGGCAGCTGAATTGATAGCACTGACTAGAGCTTGTGTGTTGGCTGAAGGAAAAAGGGTGAATGTGTATACTGATAGTCAGTATGCGTTTGGAGTGGCCCATAGTTTTGGCCGCCTGTGGATGGAAAGAGGGTTTCTCACATCCCATGGCACTAAGATACAGCATGGCCAATTGGTAAATGACCTCCTTGAATCACTCACCTTGCCCACTCAGATAGCGATTGTGAAGTGTAGTGCACATAAGAAGATCATTGATGATGTAGGTCAAGGAAATGCTTTTGCAGACCACATAGCGAAAGAGACAGCTAGAGACACTACAAGCCGCATGTATGTTGTGGGCTCTGCTAGATGGGTTGCACAAGGAGGGATGTGTGAGAATACTGTGGACAGTGTGAAAATGATCCAGGCAGAGGCCACAGAGAAAGAATTGAGTACGTGGAAAGAAAGTATAGGAAGATTGGATGTGACAGGGTGCTGGACAGACTTGTCAGAACATCAACGCTGGTTGTTACCAGATGCTTATGTACTCCAGTAGTTACCATGGCACATGGTCCAGCCCATATTAGCGCTAAAGGTATATGCAAGCTTCTGGCTTCGGTATGGAAGAATGTGGGGATCCCTAAATGTGCAGACAATCTAGTTAAGCATTGTATTGTATGCTTAATGCATAACCCGGGGAAGGGAACACCAACACCAGCAGGACACTTTGCTCCCCCAACTTACCCTTTTGAGGTTTTACAAATAGATTACATCCACATGGAACGATGTAACAATCTGAAGTACGTTCTTGTTGTGGTATGTGCCTTCTCCCGATGGGTAGAGGCCTATCCCCTGAAAGATAATACTGCTCTATCCACGGCAAAAGCCCTTTTGAAGGAGTTTCTGCCAAGATTTGGGTTACCGAGAATTATTTGGAGTGACAATGGAAGTGAGTTTGTGGGTCAGATCATGCAGAAAGTATGTGCAGGCCTTGGCATTCAGCAAAAACTCCACGCAGCAAACCCTCCTCAGTCAGCAGGTTTGGTGGAATGCTATAATGGCACCCTTAAGCTTAAGCTGGCGAAAATACAAGCTAGCACGGGTCTTGCCTGGCCTGATGCCTTGCCCTTGGCTCTCTTATCCACCAGAACAACCACCCATTCCCGTATGGGACTTAGTCCTTATGAGGTTGTCTTTGGACGCCCTGCAAATGTTTGGGGAGTCCCAAGGCCAAAGAAATACTCCGAGATAGAGCATCCATTGTTGATTGACTATTTACATGATCTAACCACTAAGTTACGTGTCCTTCATCAACAGGTACAAGATACTTTGCCCCAGGCTTCAAAGGATCCTGGTCACACCATACGGCCGGGAGACTGGGTCTGTGTCAAAAACTTCCAGAGGTCAAAGAACTTGGAACCTCGCTGGAGAGAACCTCGTCAGGTGCTACTGACGACGCGTACTGCAGTAAAGGTGGTCGGCAAAAAGTACTGGGTACATGGGGTACATTGCAAGAAAGTGCCCCTACCATTGCCTTATGATCAATGGGTTCATAAACAAATTAGTGACTCTGAAACAGGAAGAACACCAAAATTTGGACTATTTAGCGATGCACGCCTAGACTTTGCCGGAGCAGGACAAGACGACGACGAGGTCCTCCAGACAGCTATACCACCGGCAGTGAAATTGGACACTACTAAACCACATCTCCTTTTCCAAGAACAAACTGTACCTGGTTCCCAGAGGTACGATTTGAGGCCCAGACTGAACAAAATACCTCAATAGTGCTTCATTGACTTTTGTCTTTATCCCGATTTCCACATGATTGCAGGGCCGTGATCGTAAGTCTCAGAATTGTGACCTAAATGTGGCTCTAGGCCTGTGGGACTTGTAGGAAAGTATAAAGAACTACAGACAATCACAGCTGAGTGAAGCAACCTCCCGTCACGGGCAATATTTAGAGCTGGAAATGACTGTTAACAAGGGAATGGACAAAATACAAACAAGGAGCACAAAGCATTGTAAATTATTGCATAATCGTTTTATAGTGGTTTTAATAATATTGATTTTGATATGTATTATATTGTCTTGTATAGGATGGGGACTGCACGTAGTTTTTACACAGCCTACTCCCAAAGTTACAGTTGAAATGCATACACATGGCACTCTACCACCTCATGTTGAGTCAAGAAGGAGTGAATTCCGCAACAACACATTTGTTTCCATGCTACACCAACATCAATTGGCCACTAATGCGACGAACTGTTGGGTTTGTGGTCTTCTGCCAAGTTCGGTGAATACTGGAATGCCATACATTACCCTTCCTTTTTCATTTAATGGCTCTTGGAGTGCATGGTGGGAATTGAGCGCCAGTTGGGTATTTTCTGGAGATGGGGATACACGAGAAGTAAGGAGCTTGGGAGTACATCTATACCATTTATGTTGGCGAGACAGAAAAAGGATATATGGGACGGAAAGTGAGAAGTCAGAATATGCTGATCGCCAAACCAAATCTACGGATTTGTATTTTCTGCCCTCTAATAGAACCTCTCGAAAAGGACAAACTTTTCTAGTGGTACCTGGACAAGCACCATTCTGTATTAGGAAAGGAGGGTTAGAATGTAAAGGTACAAGCAATTGCCAACATATTGTGACATTGAATGGGACAGATTGGCCTCGCATGGTTGCCTCACGTAATACATACTTTGTGTGTGGAAATAAGGCTTACACTTCTCTACCTGGTAATTGGAGAGGCACTTGTTATATCGCTTGGTTGTTGCCCCCTACATATATAGCAGATGCCAAGCTTCATTTACAGAAAAGAGGGGTGGTGTCTGGCCAGGATACGTCAGGACAAGAAGTCGGGGATGTCTTGAAAGGACTACTTCCATTCTGGGGTTCAATAGCCAACAGTAGAGACATAAGACAACTAATTTGAGTTGTAGAAGCCACTGTCAATGAAACAGCTGGAGCTTTGAGTAACATCACTGCAGAACTCGCTGCTGACCGCCTTGTCACGCTTCAGAACAGGATGGTATTAGATATCATCCTTGCTGACCGTGGGGGCGTATGCAGATTGATCGGATCTAGCTGCTGCATTTTTATTCCAGACAACGCCCCTACAGTATACCAAGCCATCTCTAAGCTACATAAGATCGCTGAGTCCGTTCACCAGGATGAAGGGAATTGGTCTCTGATGGGATGGTTTGGGGGACTACTGTCTACATGGGGATGGAAGATTCTTACCTTTGTCGGAGCGACTTTGGCTATTCTCTTCTCATGTTGCCTTTGCCTACAATGTGGTCCAGCTATATGCGGACTCTGCGCCACCCTGTGTGTTCCAAATCCGGTATCACAGAAAGCAGCAAACACAAAGATAATGCTGCAACAACAGCTTGTAGATTTCATGGCTTTTGAAGTCTATTCAGATTAACACCAGCCTCTGGTTTCTTTGCCTGAGTAATGGCAAAAGGAGGGTCTGAGGAAATTCATAATACGGCCCCATCTTTGCTTGTAACACCATTACGCTGTTGCCCTCACTCAGGCCCCTTCAACCTTCATAGCATTTCTTCCACATTCTATACTGTTGCACATATTACACGACCTTTCCTGTTTCCCCGAGCTAAGTCCATTCTGAGACCCGGCTCGAAGCAACTAATCCCCCAGATAACCATCTATTGACCTTTGGTGACCGTTCTCGGCCTCTCCAGTTGTTTTACGAATCACCATCTTCAACACGCAAACACGTCCTGTCGTAAATTAATTCAACCAAGGAATGGCTATGCCACCTGACCTATACGGTCGGGTAGAGAACACGACCTTAGGGAAGGAATTTCTATTACCCATTATCCTGTATCTTGTACAAAGAATGTTTTCTTGTGGATGATTTGTATTTTTAGTGCACATTGTGGGGGTTGTTGCTTTAGGGGATTCAAGCGCTACAAAAGACTGTGAGCCACGGGTTGAAGTGGCAGTCTCCTGAGAACCTACCACTGATGTACTTCTAGGACAACTGTACCTAGCTGCGGCTAATAAATTGAAGTTCCTATGCCAGACAGAGTGTTCCGTGTCTCTGTAATTTGGAAGGCGAACTCAGAAGATTTCAGGCGTACCCTGCGCCGCCAGGCTTAAATAGCCCGGTTCTTCAACACACACCAGTACACTTACTTCTACAGAAACGTACACATACTTACTCTCTAAAACAATCACTTATAGAAACACATACTTATTTATACAGGAACTCTTCCAATCTCTCACTCTCATATATCCTCACTTATATACATCAATACTCACATATACTAGTTCAAAACATATGGACTTACTCATAAAGACACTATTGAGACAGTCATTAGCTCTCTTACTCACCCATACACACACTCATCCACCCATAATGTCCTGCTCGCATACTGTCTTCAAAATACATACAAACAGTGAGTCACTCATTCATGCATCCATACGCTAAGTAACATCCCCCACTGAACCATACAGACACTCATACTGATACTCTAAAAACGAACTAATAACCCATATACACACTCATGTAGCTACTCACCAACCCATGCAGCCACTTATACACAAAGCGAGACGCTGATACAGATATTTAAATATTTAAACATTACCCACTAATACTTGTATTCACTAAGATACTGTTAATAAGTCAGTTATACAATTAATTTTACAAAAAAAAACCATCCATTTAGACACTTATTTACCCATTTTTTCTTCCATTAACCTTTAGATATACATATATAAAAAAAAATATTTTTCAGAAAGACACACATTCACTTGATGATGTCATCAGTGATGTCATCAGTGATGTCATTTGAGATGTCATCAGTGATGTCATGAGTGATGTCACTGACCATGTCATGAGTGATGTAATATGTGACGTCATCAGCAGTGGATTGCGGGCGCGCGAGTTATAGTTAGCTGAACTAACTATAACAGGGGAATTTCAATGGTTTTGTACGAGTGAAATGTCCAGCTAACTATAACATGTGTGAAACCTATGGTTTTTTCAGTGAATTTGCAAGGTTTTTTAAATGCTAATTCCTAACTATAACGTGTGTGAAACCTATGGTTTTTTCAGTGAATATATGTATATATATATGTGTGTGTGTATATATATTATCTACTGGCGGTCGCCAGTAGATAGTTATAGTTAGGACCGTGTTTCCATAGGAAATCCGCAACATTCTATTTGGAATAACTTTTCAAAATAGGTGGGGCGCTCTGCTCCACTCCTACCCTGAAAGTCTCGGGGGGATTCGTCAAGCAGGGGCTGAGAAAAAAGGGGGGTCCCAAAACACATTTTTCCCATGCAATTTTCCATAGGGACCTTTAGTCCAAGGTACAGCCCGAACGGCTGAACAGAATTACTTGAAATTTGGCAGAGAGGTAGTCCTCAGCTCAGGGATGTGCCTTTTGCATATATGGTGTCAATCTGTTCAGTAGTTCCTGAGAAAATCAAAAGTAAAATCACATACATATCTGGGCGGAGCCTAATGACACATCTCATCGTGAGATCTGATTGGCTGTCAGTACTTCATCCAAGAAGTGTTGGCAGCCATCTTGGGACCAATATACATGATAGCACCTCATTAAAAAGCATTGCAGTTAATAGAAGATTTTAAGACTTTAGTTACATTATAAATCATTTGTTGATGGTACCATACTCATTTTAGGAATTGTGGTGTGTTCTAAGGTGATTTTACCATGTGAAAAAGCCTTCTGCTGTGATATCATGAACCATGTTTGAGAGAAAACTATTTTCTCATGCTTTTCCCACAGAGGTTTGGAAGGTGATCCATAAGCTAAACTGAGAGCATATTTTCTGTAAATTCACATTATCTTTCTCAGTCATGTAAGAATGAAGTCTGACATTCTCAGTAAAACATGTACATCCAACAAGGGCAGAGACTGTCAGTTGATTCCTTTGTGTTCTACCGCAGCTTCCCAGAGTGCTCTAAAGAACAACTAGAGCGCTAACAGTCTTACTTATGACAAAAGTATGGCACACCTGAAGCCATCTTGATTGGAATAAAGTGGTAACACTTAAAACATTTAATTTACAAAGGAACAAAATGAGGGGGTTCATTTTGCCATATAAATTATGATTAGTGCTGCAGAAAGAAAAACTAGGGCACATTTTGACTTCTGAAATCCTCTTTTATTTCATAAACAAATTCTGACATGCAGACTGAAACATGCACTTTAAATACCAGCAGCAGACTTGCCTGGTGAGCAGTAGCTTTACTACAGTGATCTAATGAGCAACTAGAGTGCTAACATTCAGAATTTATGGAAAATGTGTGACACATCTGAATGTCTTCTTGATGGAATCAAAGTAAAAAACTGAAAGTATTTCCTACTGAGGAGACTGTAGTAAATGAGGAAATTAGGAAACTTCATAACAAATAAATCTCCCAAGATGGCCACCAGAGACAAAAGAGCCCAAATGTAGCCCAAATATCACCCAGATGTAGCCCAAGTATAGCCCAATGACAGACTGTCCCAGAGTGTTCTTAAGAACAACTAGAGCGCTTACTGTCTTACTTATGACAAAAGTATGGCACACCTGAAGCCATCTTGATTGGAATAAACTGGTAACACTTAAAACATTTAATTTAAAAAGGAACACAATGAGGGGGTTCATTTTGCCATAGAAATTATGATTAGTGCTGAAGAAAGAAAAATTAGGGCACATTTTGAGTGACTTCTCAAATCCTCTTCTATTTCATTAAAAAATTCTGATATGCAGACTGAAACATGCACTTCTAATACTAGCAGCAGACTTCCGTGGTGAGCAGTAGCTTTACTACAGTGATCTAATGAGCAACTAGAGTGCTAACATTCAGAATTTATGGAAAATGTGTGACATATCTGAATACCTTCTTGATGGAATCAAAGTAAAAAACTGAAAGCATTTCCTACTGAGGAGACTGCAGTAAATGAGGAAATTAGGAAACTTCATAACAAATAAATCTCCTAAAATGGCCACCAGAGACAAAAGAGCCCAAATGTAGCCCAAATGTAGCCCAAATATCACCCAGATGTAACCCAAATGTAGCCCAATGACAGAAGTGTGCAAAACACCTATTTTTGTGTATTTGCAGATTTATATAGTGCAGACTTGTCAGGTATTGGAGTGCTTTACATGAGCATCGGTTACATCACACAAGATCAAATTCATTTTGGTTGTAGACATGGGGAGATTAAGTGATTTGACCAGAATCACAGAATGTTGAGCTGAAGCAGAAACTCCAACCTGGTTCCCCAGTTGCAAAGTTTGCAGCTCTGGAAGTAACACCATACCCTCTCCCCTTGGATGCAACATTTAATCAAGTGGTCAACTGGATAAAAAAACTAAGATTACAAATAATTTAAAAGTTCTTTGTCGCTATTTGAAAACTCAGAAAATATGTCCTCATTTTAATTTTTAGAGCACTAACCATATTTTTGATGCAAATAAGACCCTCTCATATATGTAATTTCTAAAGGAAATGCTCTAGGCATTACAGTTTTGATTACATCAAGATGACGTCAGGCGTTCAACACTTTTGTAATAAATATAGAATGTTAGCAATCTAGTTATTCATTGGGATACTGTTGAGAGGCAGAGGTCAGGGGCACGGACTCAGAAAATTGAAGGCAGGTAGGAGAGTGCAGAGGCAACAATTTGACCACACTAGGCAGGCAGGAAGGGCAGTGGCAGCACAACAGACTATGGAGGGCAGTGGAAACGGGGGCAGGGGCAACAAACCAACAATACAGGACTGGCAAGAGAGGCTGTGGCAATATAATAGACCATTGTGGGCAGAAGGAAGAGGCAGCGGTCATACAACCATACATGCCAACAGACCCGTTTCAGCAAGGAAACGTCCAATGTTTTTAAGCTCAAATGGGCTTTACTTGAACTGTTTCCTGTCTACAATCTTCTCTTTTTCAATGTAACTCAAAGGGGAAAATCAATACCCCAGTTTTATTTCAAAATCTCCCTCTTACCAAGTTCAAAATGTTCACAAGTATGGTACATTGAATCATGGTAGGCAGGAGGAATTGGGGTAGGGACATGGACTCGGATAACAGGGGACAGGAGGGACATTGAGAGGTGCACCAAACTGACCCTACAGGGCAGGCATCAGGGTTTGCAGCAGCACAATACACCACACAGGGCATGCGGGACGGGAGTGCAGCACAACAATCCATAGAAAGCAATAAGGAGGTGACAGGACCATGCACATGGACAACAGACAACAGAGGGGAAAGAGGCAATGGTAGCTAGCTGACCATAATGGACAGACAGGAGAGAAAGCTGCAGCATAACAGACCATAAAGGGCAGGAGGGACGGATCAGGGGCATTACAATGGAACCGACAAGCCAGGAGGGAGGGAATAGGGGTCTGCACATGGAAACAGAGGGCTGGGGGCAAGGGGGCAGGGCAGGAGCAGCAAGATGACCATGGAGGTCAGGCAGGATGGGCACTAGAAACAAGACACACCATGGAGAGCAACAGTGAGACTATGATGGCATACACACAGACCATGGAGGGAAGGTGGGAGGGGGTCAGGAGCAGCTAGCTGACCACACAGGGAAGGTGGGAGGGGCCATGGCAGCACAGAAGACCATGCATGGCAAGCGGGAGGGTAAGTGGCAGCACAATGGCTATGATGGGCAAGAAGGAGGGTGCAGGGGCATGCACAAAGGACCATGGAGGATAGAAAGGAGGGTCAGGACCTGGCCACAGACAAGAGAGTTCAGGGGAAGGGGCCTCACAACAGACCGCGCGGGGCAGGCAGGAGGAGCAGTTGCAGCACAACAGACCAGGGAGGGCAGAAGGGTGTGTCAGTAAAATGGACAATGGAGGACAGGAGGAAGGGGATAGGGAGAGCGCGCCATAGCACAGGCACTAGCGCTTGCTATGTGATATGCGCCTTGGAGTGTAATATGCACAGGGCAGTGTTGTGTAACCTAAGTAGTCTCTAAAGTTGTAATATAAAATATGTGCTGGGTAGTGTAACATTGCATATGCACTGTGACAAAGATATGGATCCCAGATTATAATATGTATGGCATAGCGCTGTGCTTTTAACATAGGTATCGAGGAAGGCACGTTAGATGGTGCAATATAACCCGTGCGAAGGCAAGTGTGGCATGACATATTCACGGGGTGGTGTTACAGTGCACATGGGCTAGAGAGTGTCATAGCATACGCACTAGCTGGTGGAATACAACACAGAGGTGTGTGGCACTCGGCGGGCACTGGTGGGTGTAACACAGCATTGGGCTCAGCCGGGAGCACGCTGTGACTCTCAAGTGAGGTTTGTCTCCTTTCCAGAGAGTAAAATAAAAAGTATTACACATCCGGCGGTGGATGTGTGTTTTATTAACCGTGAGGGGGTTTCTTGCATAGTTTGGTCGAATTTTTGTCGAATCCCCTTTGAACGGCTTGGTGTGCATGTGTATTAAATGTGCCCGTCAATAGCTACCCATGTTTGTATAAATAAACGACAAGGGTGTCTACTTGGAGAGTACCCACCAGCGGGGGTGATGGGATTAGGCACGGTAGGGTGTCAGACATGTCAGAGCTTCACTAGCGGTGTGAATACATTCTACGTGGATTCATTGTATGCATAGTCGCCTTTTAATGAATATCACGCAAATCGTCATGGTGATAGGTGCATACGGTTTGTCCAGCATGTCCTAGGTGTTTCTATAAATATATATTTTTTTAAAATAATAAAAATCAAAGGCCGGCCCCGGGGGATGGGGTCCCCGGGGCCGATTAAGGCCTTGGGAGGGCCAAATTAATTTTTTTCAACAAAAAAAATCAGGGTGCAGGCCCTGGGGGATGGGGTCCCCAGGGCTAATACATTAGAAAAAGAAAGGGGGCCACACAGCCCTCCTTCTAAAAAAAAAAAAAAAAAAAAAGACCGGCATCGTGCCGGAGGCCACGCCCCCTCCTTGCAGCACTCTGCAAACGCGCCCCCTGGCCAGTTGTAAGTTGAGGAATTAATTCCCCTTCAATACTGAGGGTCCCTGGGGGCCAACTAGCCCAACAGGTATCTCCAGTATGCGCCAGGGAGCTGCGTTGCAGACAGGTGTTCTGAGGCCACGCCCCTTTTTACACCTCCATGCAACGCAGCTCTGTGGCGCTTACTGGAGATACCTAGTGGGCTAGTTTGACCCTAGGGACCCTTAGGATTTAAGGGGACTTAATCTCTCAACTCAGGACGGCCACAGAGCGCGTTTACACAGTGGTGAAGGGAGGGGACGGGGCCTGAGGTGACGTGTGCAAACACGCCCTGTGGCGCGTTTTTAAGTTGGGGAAATAATTCCCTTTCAATCCTGAGGGACCCTGGGGTCCAACTAGCCCACCAGGTGCTTCCAGTAAGCACCACTGCTCTGCATTGCAGAGAGGTGGTGCAGGCCGTGCCACTTTTTACACCTCTCTGCAACGCAGCTTTGTGGCGCTTACTGGAGGTACCTAGTGGTCTAGTTGGACCCTAGGGACCCTCAGGATTCAAGGGGACTTAATCTCCCAACTTAAAACGGCTACAGGGCGTGTTTACACAGTGGGGAAGGGAAGGGAGGGGACGGGGCATGAGGTGACGTGTTCAAACATGCCCTGTGGTGCGTTTTAAGAGGTAGTTTTATCCCCTGGCCTATTATATACTAGGGGCTTACAGAGGAGGTCATGTTAATCACAGCGGGACCCCAACGCATAGTGTGCCCTAGTGTATGTAGGTGTTTTCACTGTATTCTGAGTGTCTTTTAACATAGCACTGGCTCTAGGACTGGTTAGTCACACTCAGTTACCACCAGTATCTGTCTGAAAAAGTTGAGGGTACAGGATGATTTTGCAACAAGGCTTGTTTCTGCTCTTCTGTTTGTTCTTTCTGCACGTTATATTTCTTCCTGCACTTTTCTTCGTCTTTGAGGACTTCTGTTGCTTCTTTCTGCATTTCTTTTTTTTCTTTCTGTGCGTTTTTCCTTCTTTGTTCACATGTCCTATCTCTGTAGGCATAGCTAGAAATTAGGATTTAAAAAACCTTTGAAATTCACTGAAAAAACCATAGGTTTCAGGCACGTTATAGCTAGGAATTAGCATTTAAAAAACCTTAGAAATTCACTGAAAAAACCATAGGTTTCAGGGACGTTATAGTTAGCTGGACTTTTCACTCGTACAAAACCATAGAAATTCCCCCGTTATAGTTAGTTCAGCTAACTATAACTGGCGCGCCCGCAATGCACTGCTGATGACGTCACATATTACATCACTCATGACATGGTCAGTGACATCACTCATGACATCACTGATGACATCACTGATGACATCATCCTTGTGATAGAGTGGCAGACCTCCTCTCTCCCTAATATAATCTTTGATACACACATTCAAAAATAGAAATTAACATTTTCAAAACAATGGACATACCAATACCAGTTACAACAACCTACTCAGTAATTGTAAGATCCACATCCACTCATTCACTAACAGTCCTATACAGTCACTCATACATGTACTCACTCATCATATGTACTCATAAACCTATACATCCTGTTACACAACGCCACTCATCCATAAAGTTACTCACACACATAGTCACTCATGCTAATAAAGAATCAAACATCCGTTTACCTGCATATACAGTTATACACACACCACCACACTTACTTCTACAGAAACTTACACATACTTAGTCTTTTAAACAATCACTTATAGAAACACATACTTATTCATACAGGAACTCTTTCAATCTCTCACTCTCACATATACTCACTTATATACACCAATAGTCACATATACTAGTTTGAAACATATATAGTTACTCATAGAGACACTATTGAGACAGTCATTCACTCACTAACACACCCATGCACACACTCATCCACCCATACAGTCCTGCACACATGCCGTCTTCAACACATACAAACAGTGAGTCACTCATTCATGCACCTATGCACTACGTAATACCCCCCACCGAACCATACAGACATCAGACACTTATACTGATACTCAAAAACCAACTAATAACCGATATAGACACTCATGTAGCTACTCACCAACCCATGCAGCCACTTATACACAAAGTGAGAGACTGATACAGATATTTACATATTTAAACATTACTCACTAAGCCATGTATTCGCTAAGATACACTTAATCAGTCAGTTATACAATCAATTTTTCAAAAACAAATCATCCATTTAGACACTTATATACCCATTTATTCTTCCATCGACCTTGAGATATACTGAGATATACATATATAAAACATATGTAATTTTCAGAAAAACACACATTCTCTGGATGATGACATCAGTGATGTCATCAGTGATGTCATTTGAGATGTCATCAGTGATGTCATGAGTGATGTCACTGACCATGTCATGAGTGATGTAATATGTGACGTCATCAGCAGTGCATTGCGGGCGCGCGAGTTATAGTTAGCTGAACTAACTATAACGGGGGAATTTCTATGGTTTTGTACGAGTGAAAAGTCCAGCTAACTATAACGCCCCTGAAACCTATGGTTTTTTCAGTGAATAGATAGATAGATAGATAGATAGATAGATAGATAGATAGATAGATAGATAGATAGATAGATAGATAGATAGATAGATAGATAGATAGATAGATAGATAGATAGATAGATAGATAGATAGATAGATAGATAGATAGATAGATAGATAGATAGATAGATAGATAGATAGATAGAGATATATATAGATATGGCATAAGGATAATCCTACCTATCACTTGCCATACTATATAGAGTATATAAAGAAATGCCTGCCATATCTCTTGGAGCAACTTAACTTCCGATTTATCTGTATGTGTGATATATCAGGAAGCCAGTCTGGTGTAGAACAGGTTACCATCCTTTTCAGATATAATCCATGGAAGTGCTCCTCTGATGAGCCAAAGCTCAGAAGAAGTTTATATAGTCAAAACCAGTTATATTCGCTCTGTCTGAGGTCCTTTGTAAATGTTATTATTTGTCTTACAGATTCCAAGCTGTCTCCAAATGGACAACAAAATACAAGGGCAGCATGCTCAGTGTACTTTATCCTTGAACAGGATGTACAGTGTCATGATAAAATGCTTACAAAGTAATGTGCATTGCATGCAGAACCCTTTCTGAGTACATTATGAGGCACGTGCAAAGTTTAAGTCACCACCCAAAAATATATCAAGTTTAAATGTGAACTTGTAAATTGGAAGCTTTTGTGCACAGGCCCTGTTGAAACCCACAAGAATACCGCCTACAGATGAGAGATTCTTCCAGAGGTTTTGTCTGACACTTAACACTCTCACTCTCCTGAGCAAAACTCAGTCAGAAAAGCGTGTGAAATACCTGGCAGTTTCACTTTCTTCGAAAGGCACTAGTGTCAATTTGGGCCTAATAAAATCTAATGGGATTGGCCCCAAAAATCTGGAGTTAACACAAGGCAATGTGTGGATTATCAGGAAACCCTTTCAGGGTGCTGCACTTTTGGGACAACTTGTGTGTGCTCTCTAGGCAGCCCTAAAACAAACGAAAGTTATAAGTAAGATTGAGGCTGTCCTTGTTGTGTTTTAAGGATAGCGCCCATCTTCCTTTATGGAGTTCTTACAAATAAATAAATATGTATGAATACTTAAGGGTAACCCTAACGACCAGTGCTTGCATGACATTACTGTGTGCATGTGTTCTTATAATCACAATCCGTGCTGCAAAAGTGCTACATATAAAGTTTGCAAACACCTCTAACACAAAAGGAAAACACAACTCTGAACTAAATTAACAAGGGAACAACAGTATGCATTTTCGCTGAATGCTGGAAACTACAGAATGCAGCCACTAACCAGTGTTTGTGTAGTGGTGGTCAAGTGGGGGCCTTTCCTCTTGAGACTACATGGTGGGGAGTCTAATATTGGGCCATCCCATCATAGAGTACAACAAAAGGATGTCCCCGAGAAGCAAGTCTTTGTAGCTTGCGAGGCCCTCAGGATCTAGGCCCCCATACATTTTTGTCAAAAGACATGGGAATTTACTGAGAAAAAAGTTACAGGAAAGGGGGAACTGTAGGCGGATTCTGGAGGTGTGCCCCTAATGCATAATTGTTTTTCCACTTCGAGAATGAGGGAACCGGATGAGGCACGCCTATCTGGTAATATGGCAAAGCTTGAAAGTCTGGTGCATAAGGTAAATGAGGGTTTTTGGTATAATGTAGGCTGATCTCTTGGTCCCAGTAGGATTGATTTGATAATCATATTTATTCAATTTGACTCTGGGCACACAACTTGCCAGGGCTAGGGGTGTTCTTGTGTAGAAGTCGGTTTGCAAGAAGGCAGAAGACAAGGCACAAATACACACCTATGCTTGCACACACAACACACCCACATAAATACACAGAGATACAGACACATATGTAAGCACATGCACCGGTGTGCACGAGTGGCACCAAGGTGGCCAAAAGTATAGCATGCTGTTTCGAGCAGCATTAGTGTGTGTAATCCGAGGTGTGCTTCCTCGTCTACCCCCGGTTGTCATGTCATTGGGCTCCTTAGAAGCCTCCATGGTAGTGCAGCTGCGGTGGCACAAGTCTGATGATCAGGGACAGGTCTCTGCTTGGTAATTCAAGTCTACGCAGCATTCACCTGTGCCAAGTGGCCATAGAATTTCCAAGGTGCCTGCCATCAATAGCGCTCATTCTGTCTTACGTCGCTTACTTCGTTGCTGTGGAGACCATTGAAGGGAAAGATAGGCCTCCATAGCACTTTCAGACTTGTTGACCACCTGCACACTGCAACAATAATACAGCATCGGGGGCGGACAAAGTCGAGTGATTTGAGTCATTTTTGGTCGAATGGTATAATAGCACAGCATTAAGTGTAGGTGTTGCTGCGTTCATTTTTCCTCACAAAGCACACACATTTCTCACCAGAACTACAGGTTTGACATGTTTTATGTGACGACTGGCGGGTGCGTAAAAACCGAGATATTCACACACAAGCAGAATAGGTGCCTGTCAACATGGCAAACAAGCATATGCAAAGAAAGAAGCCATGGAAAACTGTCCCTCTCCCCTGCCAACCACAAAACACATGCAGGACAAAGACTACACAAAATATACCCCACTGACTGTTGGCAAAACATCTAAGCACAGCCACGTCCCCCTAGAGGCTCCAAAACAACAAGACTGAGACTGTAAAAAATAAATTCAAGTTGTGAGTAACGTCTGTGACTGCTGACTGGTACACCAGGTCGCGAACAGCAAACACACCAAGGACCACAGCAAATAATAATAGCATAAAAGGAATACAATAAGTAGGTGCCCCCTCAGTCCAGTCTAAGCACGCAATTTACTTGTTCTTTACCTCACATATAAATCTGCCTTCACCCTGTTCTCATGCCTATTTGCCAACTCCTCCAGCAACAAACACAACAATAAACAAAATAAACGGAAAAGATAAAAACAATAACTGATGGCACCCCTTTTGCCTCCCTCAGCCATTAGCCTAGTAAACAGAAGCGCTTCCTGAATTATGCAAGGGAGGGTTCCGATAAAGGATTTGAGATGTTTGCTGTTCACTAACCGACTTTAAAAATGGCCAGGAAGTCAAAAACCACGGGGGGGGGGGGGGGAGCCTGGAGGGTAGAAAGAGAAAGCTGCCACTGTATGGGCAGTCCCCACTTCTCTCTAAAGTGCTTCCACTTAAAAAAAATGTCCACTTGGGTGACTACAAATTGCCCAAACTGTACTTGATATGCTGGGTGGTACATCCATAAATTACGCATGGAATGATGCCACAGAGTTCCCACCCCCAGCCCCCGCTCCCCGATGTTTGACAGAAATGGCTCTCTGCTCATTAACATCTATTTTAGTGTATGGGAATAGGTTCCTCCATGCAGCATGGTCTGTACAAGTTCTGTAGGATCACACTCATCCTCAGAGATCTTCACGGGTTCTCCGCGCCCAATGGCATTATATTCCGCACCCTTGGCACTATCCACAAAGTACTCGTCTTTGGCACTCACCATATTTTGCTGCCCAGTTTAATTTCTCTGGTAATGCAAAACTCCTAAGATTCCAACACTAATCGCCGTTGGGTACCTCACTAAAACAGTGCAACAAGCCAAAAGAGGGGATGGCAGAGACTGGTGCCTGGTACTAGAAGGGTAGAAAACTGGGAGATATTATTGGGTGCAAATGGGAAGGGGAAAGTATCAGAAAGATAAGCAACATTCGTAAAGCCCTTCAAATCTATCCAATCGTTTACATCTCTGTTGTGTATAAAACAAACAGATCAGCAGTGGAGGCAATGGAACAGGTGAGATAACAGAAAAGGACGTAGATGAATGCTTGAATTCATAACAGCCATTCGTATTTACTCTCGGTTGCAATCCAGTCCATCCTTTGTTGTGTTCACCATGCCACTGCAGACAGGGGCAAACCATAGATACCTGTACTTTGGCCCAGCTGAAAACGTGATAATCCTGCCCGAACCATTTGCCCACATACCCTTTACATAGAAACACAAACAACCGCAGCCATGTTAGAGTTTTGTTGGCAAACATCAGTGCGGTGCAGCCTGTGTAGAGCCATTGAACTTGTGGCGGTGACTTTGAGAAAAACGCTAGAAAAAAATATTAAAACGTCCCAAAATCTGACTTGGCAAAGAGAAGCCCAATGCAAACATTAGTGAGCAAGCAACGCTTCAGTATCACAAAGCTGCGGAATTATCAACTGGCCACTGATGGAATTTCAATTCTGCAATCCATTTAAATCTTTAAAATTTGCACTGTTTTTGATTGGACTCCAGCCATTTCCGAGTGCTGTACTAGTTATAGGTTATTTATTTTTATTGTACTAACTGCTCAGATGGCTGTGTCAATAAAAATGCAATGCCACATTTCTAAACGAAGCTAAATGGTCTCGTCAACAGTGTTGGGGGTCAGCCATTTTGGGAAAGAGATTTCCTCCGATATGAGAGGGAAGATGTGCTGTGCCTCATCTCTGGCAGCCGGACTGCCCTTCATATCACAAGTGGCTTTCTCTGTTGGCTTAAGGATTCGGTAAACGAGCCTTGGCGTTGGCTAAAAGCCTCTGCAGCCATCTTCTGGACCCTAGTTACATCACGCGCATTAGCGATCTTGCCTTCTGTTTCGTTCACTAATGGAGAACATTAAACCCCAGCGTGTTCTGCCTGGTGCACAGCTGATGAGCATACGACAGGCGGCGCTCTGTGCGGGCCCAGACCAACCTGCTCAGCAGACGCGCTACCAGCTCAGCAGAATACTGCAGTGTGGTGGACATATGTGGGACTATGTTTAGCACTCGCTGTGATGCTTCTGTGCCTCGAATACTGTACGTTTATGCTGCAATTATGCATATTTAAAATGTAAATCGGAAGAAAATTCCGCCTGTTAAACATGCAATAGAAAACATCCCGATTTTGCACGTTTAATGGAAGGTCGAGCTTCCTTCGACGGCTGTGCCTGAAATTGTAAACAAGTACGAGTGACAAGGTGCAAATAATGGACATCACACAATTTTAAAATGTTACATTTTCACAAACAACCATTTACTTCGCCATAAAAGGTGCACATTGACGTGCCCCTTATCCACGGAATCGGTGGATACGTGAGGTCATTTAATATCCTAATTAGCACTGTTTTGGATGGAATTGACGATGTTTGTTTTCGTCACTTGTAACATTGAGAAGAATATATTGGGTCCCTAGAGCATTGACACAGTAGCGATGATCAGTCTGGAAGAAGAGCTCACATTCTGCGCAGAACTGCAATGATGGATGGCAACAGGTCCAATTCTGATAGGTTTGACTGACTTCTTAAACCTTACAAAAAAGCGAGATCTTTCCTGTTATACCATAGACACTATTTCACCCAAGTGTGCCTGGGCAGTTTGCCCAACAATTTTCATATACTTTTGCTAAAAAACCATAGGTCCTGAACATGCTTTCCGGAAATATATCAAGTTATCGGAGGTTATTTAGCCACCAGAAAACACTTGTTTCACAGGAAGCAGAATGATATACTTTCCAGCACAAACTGGAAATGCTTTAGAGAGCGGGACAGATGTCCATTTTCCATCTTGCTTTTCAGAAGCACCCGAGCGCTAGCTTGCTCTTTCCTGCTTGTGGCTTTATGCTGCTTGACCCATCTGATGGGGGAGTGACTTCTTAGGACACCTTTTCCTCTTTCACACCTTTTGCTTAAATGCTAAATTAGGGATGCCACTCCTAGAGTTAGAGTATGGATAGCTAGAATTAAGGGGAATATCATCAAGGCCATGCGATAATTATCGCTTAGCGCAAGGATAATTATCGCTGGCCAACTCTGAATTTTATCACGGAGATAGCGTGCTATCAGCAACACTTATCTCCAAAGCGTTAAAATTCAGAGCCCAAGCTGTCAATTGTGCGATTATCGCTGGAAATACAGCGATAATCGCACAAGGTATGGCGAAAGTTTGCTGATTGGGCAAGACATACTTAGCCATGATATCCACCTTGCATAGGATATCATGGCTAAGTTAGTTTTGAAGCAGGCGTAAGGAAAGTAGGGATAACAGAGATTATCGCTACTTTGCTTGTCGCTCTGCAGGTTAGCGTGCCCATTGATAATTGGAGAAATGTCGCTTAGCGACATTTCTCCAGTTATGTCAGGGCAGGAACGCCCACTTTGCATCTCATTAGAGATGCAAAGATGGGCGTTGGGGGAAAGGGTGATAATGCAAGGATTTACGTGATAGCGTGACCTTGCTGATTAGGCGATACAATTATCACCGCTTTCCATCTGAAAACGGACGCTAAAGCGGCGATAATTTTATCTCCGGGGCTTGATGATATGCCTCTAAATGCTTTTCTCCAACGAAGTGCCAATGCAGGGGAGCCTTAACTCATGCTTTCTGATTTCCTGCATAATAGTTATTGAACTTTTAGTTCTTTTCTTGCTGCACCGAGTGAATCTTTTCGGAAGACATTGATTTCTTCCATTTCCTCTGTATTCGTTTACTCTCATGCTGATATTCGTATATGTCCAACTATTTTTGAATATCTAATAAAACTTGACTGACCTTCGCTTGTTTATTGCTCTGAGTTATTGTGTAATCATATTGAGCTACACTGTATATTAAATTGATTTACAAAATCCTGCTCCCCTTTGCACTTTCATGCTGCTAAAAAGAACCGTCAGAGGATCCACATCGGAGGGTCACTGAACAAATGGGCCCAGGCCCCATCACCTTCGATAAACCACATTCCTGCCGCATCATTATCATTAAGCCTCCCCCATAACCTACGACTTTTCTCTGCCTCTTCATCATCATTCTACCTTCCTTCCCGGCCCGCAACGTTTTCTATTTGTGGCAGTACACACCCATGACGATAGTGACCTTTGTGTACCTGCACATTTCAAACTGTAGACATAATATGACTGAAGACTTGGGCCAGTGACTCCTTCCAGAGTCGGCCCAAGAACCAGGCACATGGAGACATGTGCCTGTGCTGGCAGGAGATACAAGAGGCAAAACCTTCCCTTGGAAGGAGACGTTGTCGCTTGATTGCTTTACTGCAGGGTTGTCCTTTTCTCAAACAACATAATAGAGTGGTTAGCGCGCAGATGTCTGGAACTGAGACAGGTATATGGAGCTCAGCCATATAATCCCCCACTCCCAACACAATTAACCATTCAAATCAATACAAGCAGAACATTTTATCTACTCAGTAACAGTCGCAACTAAGTAACCTACCATTGGTTTAAATATATTTTGTGTGAGTTGGCTCGATTAGTCTTTAAGTGTGAAATAGGTAAATTTGACCTTAATTGGCGGAAAAGACAACTCCTTTATATCTGTGATACTGTTATCATATGTGTTGCTTTCATATAGCGCGCAAGCAGTTAGGGCTCTGCTTCAAATCACTAAGAAAAAAACATGATACCAAATCTCATACTGCATGTCATATAGATTGTTCCTGATATCAGGTTTGAGTTTCAACAGTAAATGTTTACAATATTAAGCATTCAGAACTTCTTACAACTTATTTCCCATTCATTATTTTGTTTTTCATCATTGCCTGAGTGCTCATGTACACTGGGGTAGCTCTACAAATATGTGTGCTTGTAAAGACCCGTAAAGTCTGTATGCACTTTGTAAACGTTTTGTTTGAGCAGATCCATGGCTCGTTTAGAACAGAGCAATGCTGGTGTGAATTAGAAGTTTGATCAGAGAGTTCTGGAACATAATTATGGGCCTTATTTAAAGTTTGGCAAACAGTGTACACTGCAACAAATGTGGAGGAATACTCTGTCTATCAAACTCTTGGTCTGCAGTCTCTATTTTGTATTGGATGTGTGTCCACTAGTGGAGTTTCCACTTGCTTTGCTGGTGAAAGCTAACTGATGAGCTGCAATCAGGGTGAAACCAGTCTTGGGTTACTTGTCTTCTGGTTTGGAGAGCCCTGGCTTGACGGTTCAGGCTTGATTGTATCTATTGGAGCAGGACTAAGACTGATTTGCATATGGCTGGGTAAAATCTGAGAAGGCATGGTTAGAAATATCGATGGGATAAAATGCTACTTCAAGTTATTGTTATAGGTTAGACTTATTGCAAGCATTCCCTCCGTCACCTTTTGTGTGTTTGATGTAATGCCCTTTGTGGCCAAGAGTATGCCCAACATGGGACACTCGCTCACTGTGCCACTGGAACCAAGCTACACCTGACTGACGAGCCCCAATCAGGGTGAAACCCATCTTGGGTTGCTTGCGTTCCGGTTCATGGAGGATCTGGTTTGGCAATTCTGGTTGGACTGTTCCTGTTGGAGCAGAACAAAATATTATTTGCATTTCGCGGGGTCTAATCTGATAGTGGGCAAAAGAACAATGGTTTGGAATGCTACTACGAGTGATTGCCATTAGTAAGACTTATTGAAAGCATTCCTTCCATCACCTTTTGTGCGTTTCACAAGGCATATTGGGCCATAAGTCATTGGACAAAAGACTTTCCATCCTATTGAGGATGGACCATTTGACATATTTTATTCCTGTTCGAAACCACTGCGTAAAGTATGGCAATACTGATCACCAAACAATTAAAACGACCCAATACCCTGAGAGAAAACTGTCGGGCCATTAGTTTATTGTTTTTCAAAACAAACTTTGCTGTGTGAGTGCACTGATCATGGCAGCCACACAAGCAAAGCTACTGTGCCTCTAAAGGAAACCAATGTGGTGGTGGCTCATCTGAAGGCACAGGGATCTCGACCAGACAGGCAGAGATCTTTAAATATGGCAGGCTGAAGTCCACTAGTGCAGCGGAGTACATCCCTCCTCTTCCCCGGAGGAGCAAAATACAGCTCACCAAACGTAAAATGAGTTCTTATTACTTGAGAATCTTCACTTGCCGCAGATGGTGAAGAAGGCCTTGAGCAGTGGAATGAGGATGTTTGTAATTAGGTGCAGGAACTTAAGGAGGACCACATTTTTAATCAAAGAAGCTGTGTCTGCAAGTGACAAGTGTACTTTTATCCACCTGTTAACCTAGCTCTTAAGAGTGTCATTAGCAGGGCCATGGGTATCTCACAGGACAGTATTGCTATCTCGGTTTACTTGAGTCTCCAAGTGTTTCACAGAGATATTGCATCTGCATATCAGAATTTCCTTCGTTGATGGCTTCATGGCCTGGGTCAAGGGGAAGTGATTTTTCCAATGGTAATTCCAGAAAACCAATCAAATGATATAATCATACTTATGAGTGGTGTTAGATTCAATGCTGGGTTCTTTACAAATAGCAGAATATTGTTCACATGTAATAACTAGGAGTGTGCACATTTTCATAATTTGTTTCTGTATAATTATGTGAAATTTTGGCAAAATTATAAGATATTATGTGAGATACAAATCTGTAATTTAGCTCTATATTTTAGCATGAAATGAGTACTGACATTGTGTTTGGTGTAAAGACATAATTTGCGCAAAAAAAGTGCAAAAAACGAAAAGGCCATTAATAGCAGATGCTTGTGTTCTGCTGTCTCTGTGTCTTCTTGAGAAATGATGCATTTGCAGTACATTTTTTCCATGAATGCACTGAATTATGTAATTTGCTGTAATGGCTTAAATTTGAGAAGCATAAAGCGAAATTCCAGAAATTACTCAAATTTTGTCAGCATAAATGACATTTTGGCCAGGTCTAATAAGGACTCCAAAAGCCTTATACTTAGCAATGATATTGCCCTATGTGAGTGACATTCCCTGAACTGGTAGTTCAAATGCTGAGACAACAGCATGAGTATAGAAGGTAGCCCTTTTACTTGCCCCTATTTATCAGAAATTGATCGGACAGGCAATAATTAATTTTGATCCTATCTGTCGGGTTGCTATATATTTACTTAATAAGTGGTGTTATATATCTACCAAAGCTCATTCTTTCCTTCTTTTCCGTATTGCCATAAAGAGTCCCAGTCCCTTTTCTGTTCTCACTTTATACTAATGGGGTGGATGCCGCAGTTATGAGATCTACAAGGGATATTCCACCCATAAATGCCGCTCCTTCTCCCATCCTTCTATACACGTCCTAATTGCAAGAATGGGCAGAGCATTGCAGACCCTAATTGATGCCTACACTAGTTTCATGAAGCAAATGGACCTCAGAGTGAATGAGGCAAAACCACAAATATTAGTGGGAGGACAGCGGCTAAAGAAACGACTATCATTTTGCATTAAAGCACGCAGGTTGGAAGTTGTCCATACCTCTCCGTATTTGGGCATTTGTTTAGATGAAAACCTAACATGGCACAGCATGGTAGCAAAAAGACTAAACTTTAAAAAAAAGTATAAGGGCCATCTTCAGCTTTATTAAATAATTAGGGTCTAAACAAATCTCAGAAATTCTGAAGGTGTATAAGGCTAAAGCATTACAGTGGCCACTTATGGGGCAGGGATTTGGGAAATAGCTAATGTCGATACTCTGCAGTGTACTGAGGATTGTTTTACAAAACATTACTCTCCCTCCCGCAGACGTGCTCCAATCAGCCGCGGCCCGTGGAGGGTGTTCCGTGGGGCGGAAAGGCGGGGCGGGGGAGGGGCAGGGTGGGGGGTACTAAAAACCGGAATATGGATAATTGGAGGTAAGTAAACAATTAAATAAATAAAACACATTTCGTAGCGCGCCCTGCATCGCAAATTGCGATGCAGCGCGCGCCACGAAATTTGTTTTATTTATTTAATTGTTTACTTACCTCCAATTATCCATATTCCAGTTTTTAGTACCCCCCGCCCCGCCTTTCCGCCCCACGGAACACCCTCCACGGGCCGCGGCTGGCTCCAATTACAACTGCCAGACTGAATTGGGGACCCCATTCATTTGTGACATGATATGCTTAGAACCAATCATATTGTGGCACTCCATTTGGAGAAGAGAGTCTGTAAAATTAAACCAAAACATTCTGAGTGGTTGCCTAAAGTTGAATCATGTTGATCAAAATAAATGGCTGCACTATGTAAAAACCTCTTTAGGAGCACTGAGCTTTCTGGAACTCTATGAAAATCCAACCAGCTGTAGGCTGATTACTAAAGCGAAGCTGAAGGATGCCTTCTGCCTTTAGGCTATGCGGGAAAGAAGGGAGGCCTATCATCTGAAGCCTTCAGTGAATCTTTACCAATTGCTCCCATCCATCCCCTAGGGTATGCATTCTTATTTGGCACAGGTTCCCAACTTACAACACCGCTTCATATTAGAAAGGTTGCAACTAAATTACATTCCTTTGATGCTGGGGTACCCGAGTAACAGGTACTCACTACATGATTTACCCCCATGCCCATGTGATGGTTTATCTCTACAATGGGATTTCCATCTGTTTTTCTTTTGTAAATTTTATGATGAGCCTAGGAGAAAATTCAGTTTGCCTCTTGTACTGAGACACAACTTTAGTCAGTGTCGGTATCACCTTATTTCATCCAAATGCTTGGGGATCAGTTTGTGTGGTATCGTATTGCGTCGTTTTTGATGGAAAGTACCTTTTATAACAGAACTTGTGTTTGATGAAATTGTTAATACTGTGTACTTTATATGCAACTCAAAAAATTGCGAAGTAAAAATATTTTGATTGATTGACATAAAGAGTGGTCCTTTCAAGGAGTCAAAAACCTTCTCAACATCAAGAGACACAGAGATCGTCTCCAACTTTGGTTTGATCTGGTCGGACAGAGTCCTCAGGTTATGTGCTGTGTCATTACCGGAAACAAAACCTGATTTGTCTGGCAATACCAGCTTGTTGAACAGTGAAATTCAACCTCACTTCAATAACCTTTTCTAGTTTCTTATTGTCTAATAACTGTTGTGTCAATAAGACTTTATATTCTTTGTAAAATATTGCCATCAGGTGATCAGACCCTGCAGCTTTACTGCCAGCAAAGCTGTGTGTGGCTAGTTTAATTTTGTCAACCGTTAGATGCATTATCGTATGCAACGTCTTCAAGAAGTCCAAAACTCATCTCTTTTCCTTGCCCCTATCTTAACCCTCCTTCCTCCTGTTCCATTTTTTTCACATCTTAAAATCCTACAGCTGCTCCTAATAAAGAAACTCTCAATGTTCAAGGGACTTTGTCTTGCACACAGAGCAGATTAAAAGACTGGTGCACCATAACTCACACCCTATTTTCACCCACTATCTTCCTTTCCACAGTCTCAGATAGTCTACTACTAATCTCCTAGTGGACTTTAGTATACGCGGCCTACTTCTGGAAGACCACTCTTTCTCTTTTCTAACACTCTAACTTTGGAACATGGTGCCCCTGAACCTTAAAAAATCACAAACCACCATTTCCCACAAGAAACTCAAGACCTGGCTCTTCTAATACTACTTCTCCTGCAGCTGCCCTGCTGCCTTTTCAGTGCGACGACACCCCTAGAGGTAACACATGCTCTAAAATTTTCTTAACATAACAAAAGATTATTAGTGATTCACGTTATTCATCAATGACCCAAGCCAGGGCCACTTCATTAAGACACCCATTGATGCTGTCAGTAGCTAGTTTCCCCCAGTAGGAGTAAGTTTGTATAAAAGTTAATAAATTCCTGTAACTTTGTTACCCTCGCCACCTGTTGGTCCTAATATCCTCCTTTGTCTGAAATGCAATCAGAGCATCTCTCCCCTTGTGATCACAGTAGCTAAGCTAATTAATGTCTTGCTAAGATGTTTTTCTTCCACATACGTACGTGCCAGTGAATCCTTGTCTAGAAAATGTACTTCAGACTCAGCCATCTCCCTATGCATCACCAGTGGACTATCTCCGTTAATGTGGGATGACCTGTGCTTCCCACAGTCTTGCTAACACCACCTCTTGCTTTTTAAGTTGAGTCCTGAAACATAATACCCCAAAGTGCTTCGATATTACTATGCCCCTTATGTACACCTTAAATGCTTCGAAGGCAGATTCTATATTTTTGGCACGGAACTCTACAATCACTGAGCACATTTCTTCACAAAATAACTGTTAAGTAGGGCCATCAAAGGAAACCTCCTGATCTTGAAGATTCGCAACCTCCATCATCAAGAGGAGAGGGGAGTGGTTCAAGAGTGCATTTAGAAGTGATACTATTTGAGAAGTCCAATGTGTTATCTGTTTAGCTAGCCCCAGCTGAGTTGCGCGCTTAACCATTCTGGCAGTCTGCAGAGGGGGGAATGTAGGATTGTGTGCAATGGGTATTGCATTAGCGGAGAGCATACTAGAGCCAGAGTATTGCCTGAGTCCATCCCAGGCCTAGCGCACTAATCTAACCAGCAGTGTGAATCATGTAAACCAGGATTAAAAAGAGAAGGCCTTTTGCAATTCGTATAACTGCAAATTAGGTGTCAATACAGCATCAATCAGAGCAAGGGCTTCAATCAATGTCACTTATAATCTCATGCATATATGTTTCATCTGGCAACTTGGGAAGCGGTCAGTGCCCCACCATAGTTTCTATTTCCGTATTTATTTCTTGAAGAATAAAAGAGCAGCCTCCGGTTGAGTCAAGTGGATCATAGTGCCTGCTTGACCTCTGTGAAGGCCCTTTGAGGCTCCTGAATGTTAGCAACACAGTCTGGAACCAATGCACCTAACCATCTTCGTACCCTAGTATGCCCTTTTCTCAGGCACACAGAGCACTGTATCATGGTTCCTATAATTCACAAATCTTGCTATTATAAGGCACAGGGGTCACCTGGAGGTGGCTTCTGTGCTAGCAATCTACAGACATGCTCAATAACAAGCAAGTCTGAGAATGTATTTTGTTCAAACAGGTCTGATAACAGGCTCTTCACAAACAGTTTTACCCTCCCCATAGCCGTGAGTTCAGGCATACCCACTGCTCCAGTGTTGGCATCATCCCTCTGTGCTCCATACTTGTCTACACACTCCTTCATTTGGTCTATTCTTAATCTAAGTATGTCAATCTACCTGCCAATTGACTGAAGACTGTCCTTCATTAATGGTATGGTAGATATGACCTTCATATGCAGAGTATGCAATTGACATTTCACCACCATGCCTTGCTTTCCTTGTCACAGTTCTTTTGGATACATTTTTCCATCTAGGGTTAAATGCATTTTTATTTTTTGATACAAAATGCACACCATCGCCTATAATCATCCACTTGGTGAGGAAGATTTTTACATTTAATTGCTCTTCACCTTTCCCCATTTCACAGTCAGGTATTTCCCCTTGCATACCATTGGCCAACTTATTGTATCTCAGCTCAATCAATGTGAATGATTAGGGTCTCACAGACCAACTTCAATTTGTCCCAGAAGGTGTTTGCGAGATCAAGAGTTTTGAAATCCCAAGCGTGTCTGCTGCACTCTTTCAATCTTTAGAGCTTTTGTGTCAATATCAAAATGCAGCGTCCAAGGATGCATCACCAGATAGCAGAAAGTCAACTTCCCTAGCGTTTCTAGTGTGTTTAATGCATGGTGATCTATTGTAGATAATACATGCCTACTAGGTAAAAAATGGGCAAATGTTTATGTTCGTCTCAAATTTCCCTCAGAAGTCTCAAATAGCCTCTACTATCCATTTGGTCAGAATAGTGCAGCCAGCACAAACTTTCACCATCCAATATTGCCTCACTTTGGTAAAGTGCTCTATGTATAATGTATAATGCATAAAGCATAAGAGAAACAAGTCAGTGCACTCTGCATTATCCATGATCTGTATAAGAGGGAGCCATCAATCGTCAACTCAACACTTCAGCACAAGCCACTGTCTGTCACACTGAGATGGCTGTCAGCCACTTAGAACCGGCATCATTCATGATGGCAGCCACCTCTTCCCCTCTGCAGCCTCACATTGCAACTGCAGCACTCACCATAGCTCAGAGCAGTTTGATAGATGGGCCTACTCTTACAGCAACCAGTGCAAAGTCAGCACGGGTGAAGGGACCATTGCTCCTCACCCTGAGCAGAGGAAGGACTTTCATGCAAGCCCCATCTTCACTTGACCCTGCCGGTCAGGCCTTAGCAGTAGTGCTCAGTTGTCTCAGAGGGGGTCAGAATTCAGGATCTACAATGCTTGCTGGGAATTCTGAGCGATCAAGTCCATTTTTACTCGAAACTTGATTCTGTGTATGGATCTGATTTTTAGGTGTAGGAGCAGAGCTGCTGTATTAAGTTGCCTTCTTGGTAACCCTCAGGCCTTGCCATCTGAGTAGGAAACACTTCCACTGTTTAAAAAATCTCCTGTCATCAATTCTTCAAATATTTACAGTACAAAAACACAGAGGGATCGTAGTTGGGAGTAGCCCAGGGCAGACATTGTTTTTCGTGTTTTGCTATTACTTAGATGCGCTCTTCATCAGACCTTGGCTTTTCATCGAAGGTTACATTGTGCCATTTGTGTTCTTATTAGGTTTTTATGATGGGACTTTGGTACACCTTTTGTAAGACTATAACCAGTCAGTGATCTCTGATGTTGTTCATCTTGGTACACATCTTTAATTGGTGGATTTTATATTGTAAATGCATGTTGTTTTTATGGTTTAGTCTGTCATAAAAACAGTGCTGTTTGCTAATTTCCCCTTGCACATTCAGTTTTTTTACTTTGCTGTAATAATAACATGTTGTTTGTATTATAACAATTTTAGATAGCAAAGCAAAGATGAGTGTGCATATAGGCTTTCCTGAAGATGTACCAAAAGTGCTGCCTCGTGGCCAAAAATGTCTACATGCAATACTTTGCTATGTATGCAATTTAGGTTCACCAGTTAGAATGAAAATCAGCTCTTCTTACTCATTTTCATGAAACTGTTCTTTGAAGTAAGGCATTAACTATGCACCCAATTCTGGTAGTTGAGATGCTATGCGCTGTATACGGAATTGACTTCTGAACAAATTATATGAAGGCAGAAGTTTTCAACAAGTGAAATAATACGCCGGAAGTCACCTTTTTAATTAATTAAGAAAAGGTCACCAATATCGTAAAGAAATAATAATTGAAATAAATTTGAGCCTTTTGGGGTGAATGAAACCAGTACCCCTCGTCAATTTCAATATTGAATTTGATCTACAGCAGTCAAGGGAATATAGTGAAAATACACGCTCTATTACGGGACGAAGGAAATTGATACCCATTTGGTTGTTAAAAGTCTAAGAAAAAGGAGCCATATATTTTATAGCTATTAATTCGATGTAGTGAGCAGTCTATGTTTTTATGGTGTGGGTCCTGAAGAAGGTGTTATTAACTACAAATTACACCGAAACGCGTCGACAAGAGGACACAGTCAATTTTATTTTAACCAATTATGTTTTATTATTGTTATATGTTTTGAGTTGTTGCTAAATTCTTTGATTATTAACGACAATTGTCAATAGAATTACTGCAAATGATATTATTGATATTATGAATAAAAATCTGCTTTTTATATAAATGGAAATTAGGATGTGCAATGTTTAGTGTTTTTATCGAATACAATATTGTCTAAATTTTGATACAGGCATAATAAATTAAAATAATGATATATTTTGACATCGTGATGCTTTAATAGGAATATAGATATTATCTTTCTTTGGTTAATTATCTTTCTTTGGTTCATTGTATAATGTATACAACCTCACTGTAGGAGCTTTGATCAATACAAAAGGGAAATCTCTATTTGCAATATTAACTATGCTAATACATTCAGTAAAGGGAAGGGAACAAACCCACAGCTTTCACATTGTTGTAGTTCAAGCTACAGCTTAATTATGGTTTTTGATGTGAAGAACTTACCTTTCCACACATTAGCTTGTGATTTATAAGCATTTATTCAGAGCCACAACAAGAGCGTAGTCACCCTCAGCTGGCCATAATCAACTGACCAACCTAGAATGTGCTCACGCAAAAGAACCAGAACAACAGTAAACATTTCATTTCTGAAAGTGAAGCACAATCTAACATATCCTCTTCTCTGAATACAAAGAAAAATACTATGGGGCCGATTACGATGTCTGTCAGAAAGCCTCCGACCGCTAGTCGGATCCTCTCCGACCGCGTTGGAGGCTTTCCGACCAACTCGGTAGGTTTGCGGTCCGAACGACCGAATAAAAATGTCGCCGATCGGAATGTAAAAGGCTGGTCATTCCGACTCAGTTCCGACCGGCTCTCGGGACATTCCTGTTGGTCGGAACTGCACCGCAATCTCCTATGGGATTTCCACCATCTGGATTATGATCTTGGTTTCTCACAGCCTTTCTGTGTCTGCCTTTCTGACACAAAAAGACTGTCGGAAAACAACTTTGGGGCCCCCAAGCAGTGCCCCCTTACCTCCACAGCTTATGGTTGGAGGCCGAGGGGGTACCTAGGTTACCCCCCTGTAAAACCCTGCACTCTGTGGCAGACACCATCAGGTGCCTGCAACAGAGTGCAGGGTTTTACACACACCCCGATTTCTCTATAGCAGCCTGTATTTCATTCGGTTTACACCCTTAACATAAGCTCCCATAGAGATCATTGAGAATCCGACCAAACAAGGTTCGGTCGCATCGTAATTGGGCAGTCGGAACCACCGACCTTAGGTCAGTCGTTCCCAAGTCTGAGACGGTGTCAGTCGGAGGCAACTCTGACCGACATCGTAATCAGGTCCTATGTGTATTAAAACAGTCAAAAATACAGAACAAGGAATACAAATCCTACATAAAATTACATAGTATATAATGCTGAAATATAATCTAACTCACATAGCTGTGTAAAAACACTGGCAGCCTGTAATTCCTATGACACCTTTATCCCACATATTGATTTGTGTTGGATAAATTACACTCATTTCTATCACTGTAAGAAATTGGGTTATAGACTTGGGGGTGAAACCCCTACTCAAGCAACAACCACAATCTTTGTCAGGGTGAACCTCAAAAATCACAAAATTAACCTGTGCTTAGCCTTCAGATAGCTTTGTACAAAAGCAGTCAGGCTTAACTTAGAGGCACTGTGTGAAGTATTATGCAGCACACAAACAGTAATAAAGTACATCTTAATTAATTAAATGAGTCAAAAATTACCAAATTCCAATCAGTAGTACAAGGATAAGGTTTTAAGTAGTTACAGCACCTAAAAGCATCAGTCATCTAGTTGTGCTGGACTGGGGAAAACTCGCAAGTTCAGGTGGACTGCGATGGAGAGCGGGATGGATACAGGGACTGGGTTAGTCCCTCTGAAAAAGTACCTACTCAGTGTCTGGTGTGAAGAGTCCAGAACTTCAGGATTTAACTTTTTCTTGTAGAGGAGTGCACTCTGATGTCATCCAAGGCCCCAGGACCCGGGTAGGCACCTCTTGGAGGACTCACTCTATCAGAGGACAGCAGGGCTCCAGCATGTTCAGTTGTGGGAGGTCAGTTGGGCAGTTGTAGGAGAGCACTGAAGCTTGTCGTGTCCCTGTGGCCTAGAACAGAAGGTCAGACAACTGACCCTTGGAGTCACTCACGTCACCTGATATAAAGGGAGCATCTTAGTCTTCCTTCACAGACAGCAGGGCAGGCCTCAAGCAGCAGGGCAATCGTCCAAAAAACAAGGCAGGCCTCAAACAACAGGACAGGCCTCAGGAGAACATGGCAAGCCTCAAGCAGCATGGCAATCATCTGGAAAGTAAGGCAGGCCTCAAACAGCACTGCAATCCTCAGGAAAAAAGGCATGCCTCAAGCAGCAGGACAGTTCTTTAGGGAACAAGGCAACTCTTAAGCAGCAGGGCAGTCCTCTGGGGAACAAGGCAGTCCGTCTACTGCAATTTCCGCAGGTCAAGAAGTGTGAAGAGTGGCTCAGAAGCTCTAATAGTACTACCCGGTGACATCCTAGGCTACACATACATCTGGTTTTGGAAAGTTCTTCCCTTCCCTTGGCAAGTCTCCAAGACGTCTGAAGTGGCAACATACTAGTGTCAGGTTCCATAATGTGTGCTGGAGGCAAGCCCTTTGAAATGAAAGTGAGGTAAGGAACAGCTCACCCCAACCATCCTGGCAGGATGGCCCACTCTCCCTACCCCTTCTATCCTACTGTTCACAATCTGGGCCCAAAACCCATTCTTAATGGGGGAGCCATTAGCCGGCCCAGCAGCTGGAAACTCCTAGAAGGCCTTAAAAGATTTGTGCAGGAAAATGCAGCGTTCAAAAGAGGGTTTTAAATTACAATTAATTGAGGCCAAACATGACATTTCTACATGTTCCCTAATAAAAGTGAGCATAAACTAGATGTAATAAAGGGCAGAGGCTTGCCTTAAATTAATGAAAAATGACTTCAGGAGTTTTGCACTAGCAGGACAAGTAAAACTTAAAGACAAATGTCCCTCTTTTTTAATATAATGCACAGTGCGCAATGGGCTGTTTAAGACCTACCATAGGGATACTTATGTGTAGGAAGGGTTAGGCCTGACAAAAGGTTTATTTTGCCAGGTTGAATTAGCAGTTTAAAACAGCACTACTGGCAGCAATGACAGGCCTCACACATGTTTTAAAGTGCTATTTAAGTGAGTGGCACAATGAGTACAGCAGGCCCACTAGTAGATTTTAATTTACGGGCCATGGATGCATATAGTACCATATATTAGGGACTTATAAGGAAATTAAATCTGGCAATCAGCCAGTTTTACCATGTTTAAAAGAGAGGGCAAGCACATTTAGCAATTGTTAACAGTGGTAAAGGTAAAGTGCACAGAGTCCCAATGCCAACAAAACAAATTCAGAAAAACAGGAGGGATGAAGGCAAAACAAATTTTAGGGTAATCCTGCAGGGAGGGCCAGGTCCAACAAACATCCATCCTAGAAGATCTCTCCCACCCACTACACTTCTCTTTCTCCCCTTCACATATTACCCCTCTTTGATATATGCTCTGTATATATCTTTGATATGTTCATAGTGTAATTCTTCTCTGATCCCACCTCCCACCATTTTCCAAGACCACTGATTAACAATGAGTTTAAAAGGACCTTTAAATTTGGTCAGACCTCCTTCCAAATGCCCTGACTTGACCTTAAGCGTTAGCCACCTTTGGCCTTATCATTCCTCCAACAATATTCTCTTGCCTTCCCACCATGTTACTCCCACTCCTTACACCATGTTGGAAACAATTTTGTACCGTGGATTCTCCCACGCATAAATTCAGCGGAGTGTTCTCTGTAGCATCTTGCATCGTTGTGTGGTATGCTTAATCCATATCTGACACCACCCTCTCAACATCCAGATTATCAACATGCACTAATGTAATTATTCCTTTAACCAATCAATTAGTCCACCCAAAATTTCTAGTAGTCTGTGGGTTGCAAAGTGATGTTCTGTTTTGGTTAACATCACAGGGCAAAGAAAAGTTTGCATTTCATTTGAAGTAAGCGGTGTTCCACTATCTGTGATAATTATAGACACAAATCCTTCCTCAGAGAAGATTAATTTTAAACTATGGATTGTCACTCTGGTAGTCATTTCCTCATGAATTTCACAATCAATCATTTTGAATGGACATCCACCCAAACCATTGACCTTATGCCATTTCCAAGCTCATTTATTGTCCCAGTGAAATCCATACACACAGTAAGCCAATGTTTACCAGGATCATCAACATGGATCATTTCAGACTATGCTCCTCCTCTTTGCACACTCTGACATTCTCCACCCAAGAGATAATCTGGTCTTCCATTCCTGACCCCCATAACTCTAATCTAAGTTGCTTCTTTGAAAGTTTCTATTCCAACTGCCCTTCATGAGCAAGATTAATTAACTGTGGGCATAATCCAAGTGGTAGTACAAACATTTTGCCACTCATTAACAATATCTCACCACACATTGCCATTTCATCGAAAACCTTGACATAGGGTCTCACCAAAGATGATATAGTACTTTTTCTCCAGACACCCAATAAGAGAAGCCATTTATCACATCCATTTCACACATCCACTCCGTAGCACTTTTCACTTTTTCAGTGGATTTGAAATAGAACTGTCCCTAAACCAGCAGTACTGTCATCCACTCTTGGTATCGATTTGAGCTTAGTCTCAACTGGAAATAGAATACCAGCATTAGAGATTTCCTTTTTAATAGAATCAAAACACTTCTGTTGTTCAACACCCCACACATAGTTGCAAACCTTTCTCAACAACATTTGAGCCACTCTGTCTTATCAGCAAATCTCTCAATACATTTTAGAATAATATTCTATGGGATCCACAAACAATCTCAACTTGTCTCTAACAGTGGGTGATGGTACCAGCTTGATGGCATGTAACAAATGTGCCTTTGGGTTAACCCCCTCCGAGCTTGTGATATAGCCTAAATACTCCCCTTGTTAATCTAAAAACTTACACTTATCCTGCCTAAGGTAAGACCAGCTTCCCACAATCTGTCTAAAGCTTGTCTGAATATCAAATTGTGTTGCTTAATTTTCTCTCCAAAAATCAAAATGTAATTTTAAAAGTACAAGGTTATATGTATTCCTTTAAAAACTTTACCCATCATCCTCTGGAATACAGAGGCTGCTGAAGGCAGGCTAAACATCATATGTTTTTACTGACAAGTGCCTTCCATAGTGATAAAAGTAAGAGGTTTTGAATCTTCATTGTAATTAGATATGGTGGTAAACATTTTTCAAATTAATTTTCGAAAAATACTAACTACCTCTCAACAACAATAGCTCATTTATATTAGGTGGGGTAGAGTTATTATCGACAACCATGTTCACATTCAAAGGTCTGATATCTATGCAAAAGTTAAACCTCCATCTGCCTTCTATGTGATGACGACTGGTGAGATCAAACTAGAAGTTTCCACAGGTTCAACAGGGTCAACATCTTTTTGACCTCAGCTCGACCAACAATAGGCATTCTTTTCATCTTATGTTGTATTAGCTGAGCCTCAGGTTTGACAACAATCGTGTGCACATGCTCTTTCAAGTACCCCAAACTAGCTCTAAAAACATTATGTGCCCCTTCTATAATTTCAATAATGATAATATCATCCACCACCATCATTTGGTTGGGTGCTCTTCAGTTAATTACAATGTGCAAAACGTATTGATGATCCTACACAAGTAAGGGTGGCCCATTTTCTGAACTATACGCTTTGCCATTAATCTCTCTTTCTCTAAATAAATGGCAGCCAACACATATCTCAAAATATCCATAATTTCACATTGATAGCCTCTAAGGCAAAAGTTTTTAAGTGACAGAACTGTGTCGGGCCTTTCGTATTTGAACAATATTTTTAAAGAAAATAGTGTAGATAGATCCAGAGCCCACCACCTGATCATTTATTTCAAAATTCACTTTTAGTCTGCACCTTCTGCCTCTGTCCTGTTAATCTTCCTGTACACTTAGCACTCTATCAATATGCACATCAACATCCTTCACAGAAGCTATCCTGAGTCTAGATCCATCTTTGCACATGCTTGAAAAGTGGCTTTTATGGCCAAACTTACTACAATCCATATTGATCACAAAACAGTTATTGGAATCAGCTCCAAGGTAGTTCTTCCTCAACTTCAGCAATATCTAGAATTCTATCAATTCTTGATACATGTATTACTAAACTTCAATATGACAATCCACATCAGAACAAGAGGTTCCCTTTACCGCTAAACTTGTAACTTCATGGTTCAACATGGCCCGTTCGTTTCCTGCAAAATTCAGATAGTTCCACTACTTTAGAAATGTCGGTGGCTTCCTTGATTGTTGGATTCCTTAAAGCCCAAAGGCATTCTTGCATTTCCTTACTTTTACACTGAACAATAAGTTGGTCACAAATAAGCTCATCACTTATTGCAACAAAGTGACACTTCATTGCTAACTCTCTAAGTCTGGTTACAAACTCGTATACAGATTTGTTGTCATTTTGAGGTGGGGTGTAAAATTTCAACCTAGCCATCACCAAATTGACTTCTTTGGCAAACCTACTTTCCAGTCTTCTTTAAGCTTCTTTGAACTCGTCCTTCATAGGTTGACCATCAGTTTCACTGCAATCAGTAATTATTTAAAGACATGTTGACCTTTCGTGCCAAGAGTGCTTAGTAGCAAAGCTTTTTTACTGACCATCCAATGCCCCAATGTAAAATTATCTAACATTCCCATGCAGTCTTCCCATTCTATGGATGTTTGCCTGGTTGGAAAAAATATATAGTGATGGTGCAATTATGGCACTGTGGGTTTCCATGACAAAATAGACTAAGGAATGTAAATTGTATACACTAAGGGGGTCCTTACGATGCCAGTTGGACCGACCAGTCGACTTCCTCTGCTGTGATCCAATTCCAACCGCAGAGGCCAGGAATGTTTGCCCCTCTGTATTACAATGCAACCACTGCTACAGAGGAGGTCTCATCTACGGCAATGCACATATCCCCGAATATGTCACTGCAAGTGCATTCAAAATCACAGAAAACATGTGAATTAACACACACATGCATGATATATGTGGGAGGATGTATTGTTCTCCATGTGCTCTATTGCTGGAATGTAACAGAATGTGCACAGTCCAGTCAATAGGTACACATACCACAGGAGAACTTACCTCGATTCCAGCTCCACAGGATCAATGACATCGGGGTACAGCTGCTCAGGTGTAGGGGGGACCTGGATAAAGGAATCTATGGCAGAGACTGCTGGAGAGAAGCGGAATTGGGTAAGTATGCACCCCAAAACTTTAGTTTTCGACGACTCGAGGCAGTCAGTCGGACAACCATGATCGGATTGTCGGAAACCCACATTGTAATCCAGACGGCAGTCAGAGATTCCTGCATTGCCCTATGGCTGCTGTTATTTCTCTAACCACCATATTGGCAGTCGGAGAAAGGCTGTCGGACTCGGCGGTCTGTCAGCGGTCGGCCAGAGTACACGATTCATGCATGGTAATCCATGGTCGGACCGATCTATTCCGATGAGAACACGGTGGTCCGACCGCCTCCGAAAGGACCACGGAAGCTGGTCCAACCTGCATCGTGATGGCAATAAGAAATATTAGCAAAGCTAAGATCAAAACAGTAGGAACTACTGTACTTGATTGGCCAGGTAGCGGTGGGCATGTCACCGTTGTTGTTCAGAACAGCATTAAGTAATAAGTAAAGGTGTGCGTATTACTGTTGAAATGCTATGAAGAATTGGGGTGCATACCAGAAACATACATATATAGTGAGTTAAAGGCCTTCTCAACCAAAGATGGCTTCTACTCACAATGTATGATGCATACGCTGCATCTATACCAGCAGTAACAAAAGAGACATACTCCCAAAACTCTCCAAGTCTTGCATCCATACCATGCTCCGTCAGTGAGTCATCAGATTGGCAGGAGTTGAAATTGTGCGTTCAGGACTTTGTGTGAGATACTGTTGATGTGCATGAGATAAGATGGAACAAAAGTACAATTAAGATACACGTTTTTCTTCTATATCTTGTAGGATGAGAAAAGTCTTAGTACTACGCATCAGCCCCTACCCTCAAATACTCTGAGGAATTAATACATTTACTTCTTGCTCATTGTTTGTGCGCATCACATAGGGTTTGCTTGCTACCTGGTGGTGTTGTGGTTTGTCTGGCTGACAGCTAGTCTCCAAATCTGGTGCAAAGAACTCTCCTTCCACATATTAGCTGAACCTCGGTCTCAGGTCTTCTCTCTCCCCAGCAGCTCCGCTCCACCTGCGCTGCACCAGCCCTCCAGCCTCATCCTGGAAGGTGTTCAAGGCCGCTGTCTGCATGATTCCTCCATGTAAATTATTGGTACTGTTTTGTCATAGTGTAAAGTTTTTAATATCTGTTAATTTCTTGTTTTTTGTGTCCGCTCCATTTTCCCCGCTTCCCTTTCCCGGCACTGCTGTCCCTACGGCCCTGCCCCCTGTCCTCACCCGTTTCCCACCACCCAGCTGCTCGTCCCTCCCCTCTCCCCTACTTAATGGCAGCCACTGCGGTGGAGCGCAAGTAAGACCTCTGACCCTCGGTCTCAGGCCTACTCTCTCCCCAGCAGCTCCGCTCCACCGGCGCCTCCGCTGAGCCCTCCAGCCTCCTCCTGGGAGGTGTTCAAGGCCATTGTCTGCATTATTCCTCCGTGTAAATTCCAGGTACTGTTTTGTCATAGTGTATAGTTTTTTATATCTGTTTATTTCTTGTGTATAGTTTTTAATATCTGTTCATTTCTTGTTTTTGTGTCTGCTTCATTTTTCCTGCTTCCCTTTCCTGCCGCTGCTGCCCCGCCCCCTGTCCTTGCCTGTTTCCTGCCTCCCAGTTGCTCGTCCCTCACCCCTCCCCTACTTAATGGTGGCCACTGCGCGGTTGCGCAACAGATTCGCGCAGCGGGTGTACCGCTGGCGCGCCAAAGGCAAGCCCATCTGCCCCAGTCGGGACCCGACTGTGGCCAGTGCCAGGAACCCTAGATCTCCAACCATCCACCGCTACGACGCAAAAACCCTCCTCGCGCTCAACCCCGGAATAAACAACAACTGCCAGAAAGCCATGCCTAACATGACCCACAGCCTGTTCTCCTGTGGCCAATGCCACCAGACCTCCACCACCACTCTGGCCGCAACGTCCTCCTCAACGTGTGGTCCTTGCACAGACACGCCGTGGAAATCTGGAATCTCCTGGACATGTTCTCTCCTGATGCCACCTTCTTCACAAAAGTCAACAAAAAAATGCCAGTACTGCACTTCAATTCAATAGTTTCTGCTAATTGAGTAACAATCCTCAATTCGGAAAGACCAATCTTTTAGTCTGGTTTCTTATGAACATTTCTTTTTATTTTGGATTTTATTCCTAAAGTTTTTTTCTATTTTTTTGTTGGTCCTTCTTTAAACAAAAATTATTTCACAACAAATAGAGACTTGAAAGGTATATACAAAAACATCCAATATATACAAAGACATCAAAAAATGTCACAACTCACATATAATGTATATCACTTTGCAAAATATTTAGTGGACACATTAAACATTCAAAGGACAACATTAAGTGCACTTAGAGACATGAACATACAAGACTGGACAAATTGACGAAACATTAACAAATATAGCCTGTTCAGAAACAAGTGTAAACGCCCTGTGTTAAATAAAGTTTTTTGAGAACAGGTGCGGATACTAGTGATTAGTACAAGATTTGTTTGTTCATATTTTCATATAATAGACCATCAAATAATTCAATTTTTAAGTTGTAATCCTGGGGAGATTGGTCTATTTGAGAGAACGGAGGTAAAGAGAACAGGGGTCGACGCGTTTCGAATCCCTTATGTAGCAGGGATTCTCATCAGGACCGTGAAGATTCAATCTACAGAAAAAATAATAAAAACATTCTGTCAGTCATACTCACAACACTCGACTTCAATCAATCACGCACACTCTCAGATCATACCTGTATTTATGATTCAGTGGTCGATCTGAGAGTGTGCGTGATTGATTGAAGTCGAGTGTTGTGAGTATGACTGACAGAATGTTTTTTTAATTATTTTTTCTGTAGATTGAATCTTCACGGTCCTGATGAGAATCCCTGCTACATAAGGGATTCGAAACGCGTCGACCCCTGTTCTCTTTACCTCCGTTCTCTCAAATAGACCAATCTCCCCAGGATTACAACTTAAAAATTGAATTATTTGATGGTCTATTATATGAAAATATGAACAAACAAATCTTGTACTA
This sequence comes from Triturus cristatus, assembly GCF_964204655.1. Classification (NCBI taxonomy): domain Eukaryota; kingdom Metazoa; phylum Chordata; class Amphibia; order Caudata; family Salamandridae; genus Triturus; species Triturus cristatus. Next base: position 432,800,263 of record NC_140581.1, on the reverse strand, counting down.
ATCACTAGTATCCGCACCTGTTCTCAAAAAACTTTATTTAACACAGGGCGTTTACACTTGTTTCTGAACAGGCTATATTTGTTAATGTTTCGTCAATTTGTCCAGTCTTGTATGTTCATGTCTCTAAGTGCACTTAATGTTGTCCTTTGAATGTTTAATGTGTCCACTAAATATTTTGCAAAGTGATATACATTATATGTGAGTTGTGACATTTTTTGATGTCTTTGTATATATTGGATGTTTTTGTATATACCTTTCAAGTCTCTATTTGTTGTGAAATAATTTTTGTTTAAAGAAGGTCCAACAAAAAAAGAGAAAAAAACTTTAGGAATAAAATCCAAAATAAAAAGAAATGTTCATAAGAAACCAGACTAAAAGATTGGTCTTTCCGAATTGAGGATTGTTACTCAATTAGCAGAAACTATTGAATTGAAGTGCAGTACTGGCATTTTTTTGTTGACTCTTGTATTGGCGCAGCCTTACTGCGTTGGAGCCAGAACCCCTATTGTTGCCACCTTCTTCACAAAAACCTGAACTAGCAACTCTTCGGCCCCCACCATCGCCATCCCAGATGGGTACAAGATCCAGAGGAAGGACCGCCCCAACCAACCGGGAGGAGGCATTGTCATCGCGCACAAAAACTCCCTCCGCCCAACCACCTACAGCGAAAACTTCCTTGCCGCCGAGCACCTGCACTTCCAGGTCCAGACCAGCCACAACTCCACACACCGCGGCACTCTGGCCTACAGACCCCCGGCCCGAGCACTCTTCGCTGACACCATTACCTACCTCATCGCTCCCCACGCCATCACCACCATGCACTATACACTCATGGAAGACCTGGACTTCCACTTCGACAATCCCATCAACCCCAACACCGCCGCCCTCCGCGACACCCTCGCCAACATCGGACTGACACAACTGGTCACCACCACTACACACAAGGCAGGACACACTCTCGACCCCATCTTCGCTGGAGCCAACAGCGTCCACTTCAGCCACACCACTCAGCACACCTGGACCGACCACCAGTCCATACACTTTCTTGTCAACAAACCCAAGCCACGTCAACCCTGCCCATGCCCCCCCACGTAGGAACTGGAGCAGAGTCACCGAGGAACAACTCAACTCTGCCATCAACGGCAACACCTCCCCTGCTGCAGCCGACACAAACCTCGCGGACAAGGAATTCTACACCTGGATCGCCAACTGTGCTGACAAACTTGCCCGCTGTGCAACCCTGAAAAGCAACGCCCCAGGAAAGCTGCCTGGTTCACCACCAATCTCCAAGAAACCAAATGCACCTGCTGACGCCTGGAGAAGAACTGGAGAAACAGCAAGACACCCGAAAACTACACCACTTTCAAAAGCACCATGACGGAATACCATCAATGCATCAGAACCACCAAACGGACCTGCATCTGCAACAGAAACCTTGCCAACTCCAGCAACTCCAAGGAACTCTTCAGCGTCATCCAGGAGTTCACCAAACCCTGCAGCGAGACCACGGACATCCCCCCCTCCCAGAACCTCTGCGAAAAACTCGGATTCTACCTCCACCGAAAGATAAAGAACCTCTACGACAATTTCAATAATCACATGCCCAACCCCGCAGCCAACCCGCCCGGCGGCAACGCCAGCCAGCCCACCATCTCTGCCTGGAAACCAATCGCGACAGAGGAGGCCGCCGTGACAAATAAAAGCCTCTTCTCCGGAGCTCCCACTGACCCATGTCCCCCCCGTATATATCACAGAGCCGCCACCTCCATCGCGCCCATACTCCAACACACCATCAACACCACCTTCGAGACCAGAACCTTCCCCGACAACTGGAAACGTGCAGAAGTCAGGCCCCTGCTCAACAAGCCATCGGCCGACCCGGCTGACCTAAAAAACTACCGGCCCATCTCGCTCCTCCCGTTCACAGCTAAAGTCGGCGAAAAGACAGTCAATGCACAACTGACAAGATTCATCAAAGACAACGCCATCCTCGACCCTTCACAATCTGGATTCCGAAGCAACCACAGCACCGAGACTGCTCTACTCACTGCCACCGACGACATCCACTCCCTTCTCAACCAGGGCCACACCACAGCCCGGATTTTACTCGACCTATCTGCTGCTTTCGACACCGTCTCCCACTGCACACTCGTAACCAGACTACACAACACCGGCATCGTACTCGACTCCTCCCTCTCCATGAACCGACAAGTCAACGCCGTCACCTCCAGCTGTTTCAACACCCTCTGCATCCTTCGTAAGACCTTCAAATGGATCCCCCCCAAGGCAAGGGAAACAGTCACCTACGCACTCATCACTAGCAGACTGGACTACGGTAACGCCCTCTTTGCCGGCATCAACAAGTCTCTACTCCGCAAACTCCAGACAATACAGAACACCGCAGCCAGACTCGTCTTTGGGGTCCCCCGACACAAACACATCAGCCAACACCTACACAAGCTCCGCTGGCTTCCCGTAGTGAAAAGAGTCACCTTCAAGATAATCACATACGCCTACAAATGCCTACACAACACCGGACCCCAAAACCCCAACACCCCAACGAAAGAATCAACCTCCACGTATCAAAACGAAACCTCCGCTCCACCAACCTCCTCCTCCCTGGAGCTCCCCACCAACATCAGACGCGTCCCCTCCCTGAACACCTTCAGGAAGGCTCTGAAGACCTGGCTCTTCGATTGATAAGGATCTTCTGACCCACCCGCCGCCCAGCGCCTTGAGACCCTCACGGGTGAGTAGTGCGCTTATAATTCCCCTGATTGATTGTTTATAATTATCTATTCAGAGCCGCAACAAGAGAGTACTCACCCTCAGCTGCCCAGGATCAACTGACCAACATAGAATGAGCTCACACAATAGAACCAGAGCAATAGTAAAAATTCCAATATTCAAACTGAATCACAACAAAACAGTATTTAATTGTTTGACAGATGTGGGCAATACACACAAAGTTTCCAAGCTATTACCAAACATTTCTAGCAAAAATCCAGAACTATGGGCTTTACCAATGCTTAGTGCAATTTGATATTAAGAAAAGGAAACTCTTCATGTCGTAATTATGTTGTCCATCAGTATTGGTAAGGCTGCTATGTGTTGTCTATGAGTGTATGGGTGTATGTATGTTAATGGATACCTGCATGTCTGCTAGTCCATGTGCATGGAGGCCTGGTGATTGGTCTGTTTGTATTCGTTTTTAAGCTCCTGACATCTGTAGGTCTGCACGTATAGATTTCTGTAGGTCTGTTGGTGTGTGTGTCTGAGAATGTTTGATGATATGTGACGTTGCTTACATATATTCACACATCTTTATGGATGAACGCTTACTTGAAGTTGTGTTCTTCTAGGTTTGCACTGTACAAAAACTAAACCTATGTGCTTTGTCAGTGTTTGTTGGAATTTTGTTTGAAATTGCATGCACTGACTACAAATAAAAATTACAATTAATGACACTTGCTGTGACATTTAATCGTTATTATAAGTAAGGAGAAGCACTTCCGTTAGGGCAAGAATGCATGTGATTCTTTGAATGCCAAGTTATGTAAATTTACTATTATCATAATTTAACTTATTTTTTTGCAAATCTGAATAGGGTAATGTCTCACAAAGAACTAGGTAAATAGGAAAATAGGCTATTAAGGTGTTTTTCACTATTTTTGAATAATTGCGCCAATGTATACATATAGGCGCATATTAAAAGTAAAAACGTCAGAAAGCACATTATTTGCTGAACCATAAGGATTTCTGTGTGATCGCTGTGCTCCATGTGAAGATAGTTTTGTTCTCTTTTTGGCCTGTTTCTTGTCAAGTGGGTTGACTGTTTCGATGTCTGCTAAAGGAAATGATTGCTACTCCTAATCTAAATATCTGCGGCGTGTTTATAACTGGAGATTAAGCGAGCTAAAGAATAACGGGACGTCATTTTGTCATTTGAAGTACTTGCCTTTGCAGCGGGCTCCGGGGAAGTCGGACACAAGTAAAGTCACTGTGATGAGCCTGCCATCCATGACAAAGAACAGTACAGGGCTTGTTATTCTGTGATGGTATATTTGGGAACACGTCGTTTGTACTTGTTCGGGAAGGCCACGATGTTTGACTGCTCAACTCTAGATTCTTGGGTCTCCTTCCCAGAATAGGTGAGTCAGCAGAGGAAGACGACAGCTTATCCAAACAGTTTGTTCATGCAAGACTGGATTTACTCTTGAGGTTTGACATTGCCTTCTGTTATTATTACTTATTTTCTTGTATTAACATTGCATGCTGCTGATCCCGACTGAAACCATATTGTCTGTTGGTTGGGGATTGTTTTGTGTGAGCCAATTAAGAGTGAGCTGCCACACACCATCGATGCCTGCTCAATGGTGCAGCAGGGTCAAGAATCATTTGCATATGGCTGGGTCCAAACTGGAATGGCATGCTGTGCAAAAGAAACGATGGATTTAGGCCCAGATCTCTGTACTGGGTTGAATGTTTGACATCGTTCAGCATTCCGTCCATCAATGGTTCTATTTGCATTTGTCGCCCTAAGTGGGAAGGGTATGCCCAGACGTTGGTCCCGTGCTCACCATACCAGTATGGTCAAGCTAGCCTGGCTGATATGGGATGACAACCTAAAACTGGTCCCTGGATACAAGTTTCTGAGTTCAGGGAGGTCCTGGCTTGGTAGTTCAGGCTGGACTGTTCTCATGGGGACCACGGTCAAGACTGATTTGCATGTGGCTGGGTCTAAATTGGAATGGCATGGTGTGAAAAAAAAATGCATTTAGGGGCAGATCTCTGTACTCGAGGTGAATGTTTGAATTGTTTAGCATTTCTTCCATGGTCCCCTTGTTAGTCCCTTAAATCGTTGTGACTCCTATTGCACTTGGGGCAACTGTACATTGCATTGACAGAGGTATTATATTCATATTTGCATCTGGTATTTAGTGGAAGCTGCATAAAATATATTGGTATTATCATACATTTCACACTCCTGTCAGCTGGATAACGTGCTGACCTTCAGCTGTGTCCACACGTTTTCCAAAAAGATTTGGTACAAATGTTGCTTGCTTCAAAGTAGCAAGTATCACCATTTTTAAACTCTTGCAAGAGGGTCTGTCTATACAAAATTTAACCTAGGCAATTTCAAAGGTGGAAGTGGGCTGTGAAAAAGTTTGTGTGTACCACCAAACAAGGTATGGGTTTCCCAAACTGTCCCAAGCGTTCAAGCCTGGAACACCCACTTCCTGACCCTGAGAAATTTGCACAAGAAAGAATATGTGTGATTTATTCTTTTTGTGCCAGTCCATGCTTTATGAACCCAAACCTTGGCTATAGACTGTTGAAAGAGGCCATTTGTGTGTATGGGTTAAAGATATATGTAGGAATGGGTTTGTGACTCAGAATGTGTATTTAAAAAAAAAAAAATGTTTTACGCTTACAATAAGCAGTGAATAGACAAATATACCACAGGTGATCTGTGTACAAGTAGAAGTAACAATTATTAATTATGGGCTTATTGGTCACACTCTTCAACACTCTCTAACATTTATTATCTGATGTTCTTCCTATTGAGTATGCACTTACCATTGATCACAACCTCTCCTTTGAAAGTCATACCCCCATCACCTCACAACACCTAATCTCCTGTAGAATTGTTCTCCTTAGAACAATTTTTGGCAGCCTACGCAGCAACCCTACACACAGGCCTATTCCCTGCTGACGAGAGGTAATAACCTCGAAACACATGTCCAGGGATGGCCAACCCCACTTTAATTTTGCTTAATACTCTGGCAGAGGCGCACTCGCTGATGCTGACTTCATGGACCATAATGCTTTGGGGTAACACGCTGGTAGGACGAGCAGTGTGCGACCAATTGGATTTGTGTTAATATTCAGGCTCCCTGGAGCCGGTGGGGCTGACGAGCTCATGGTTACGCACCTGAGTGCCACGAGCGGTACTGGACCTGAGAACAATTTTGGCAGCCTACGCAGCAACCCTACACAATGCCTATTCCCTGCTGATGAGAGGTAATAACCTCGAAACACGTGTCCAGGGATGGCCAACACGACTTTAATTTTGCTTAATAATCTGGCAGAGGCGCACTCGCTGATGCTGACTTCATGGACCATAATGCTTTGGGGTAACACGCTGGTAGGACGAGCAGTGTGCGACCAATTGGATTTGTGTTAGTATTCAGGCTCCCTTGAGCCGGTGGGGCTGACGAGCTCATGGTTACGCACCTGAGTGCCACGAGCGGTACTAACTGGACCTGAGAACAATTTTTGGCAGCCTACGCAGCACCCTACACACATGCCTATTCCCTGCTGACGAGAGGTAATAACCTCAAAACACGTGTCCAGGGATGGCCAACGCGACTTTAATTTTGCTTAAAACTCTGGCAGAGGCGCACTCGATGATGCTGACTTCATGGACCATAATGCTTTGGAGTAACACGCTGGTAGGACGAGCAGTGTGCGACCAATTGGATTTGTGTTAATATTCAGGCTCCCTTGAGCCGGTGGGGCTGACGAGCTCATGGTTACGCACCTGAGTGCCACGAGCGGTACTGGACCTGAGAACAATTTTTGGCAGCCTACGCAGCAACCCTAAACACATGCCTATTCCCTGCTGACGAGAGGTAATAACCTCGAAACACATGTCCAGGGATGGCCAACGCGACTTTAATTTTGCTTAATACTCTGGCAGAGGCGCACTCGCTGATGCTGACTTCATGGACCATAATGCTTTGGGGTAACACGCTGGTAGGACGAGCAGTGTGCGACCAATTGGATTTGTGTTAATATTCAGGCTCCTTTGAGCCGGTGGGGCTGACGAGCTCATGGTTACGCACCTGAGTGCCACGAGCGGTACTGGACCTGAGAACAATTTTTGGCAGCCTACGCAGCAACCCTACACACATGCCTATTCCCTGCTGATGAGAGGTAATAACCTCGAAACACGTGTCCAGGGATGGCCAACGCAACTTTAATTTTGCTAAATACTCTGGCAGAGGCGCACTCGCTGATGCTGACTTCATGGTCATAATGCTTTGGGGTAACATGCTGGTAGGACGAGCAGTGTGCGACCAATTGGATTTGTGTTAATATTCAGGCTCCCTTGAGCCGGTGGGGCTGACGAGCTCATGGTTACGCACCGGAGTGCCACGAGCGGTACTGGACCTGAGAACAATTTTTGGCAGCCTACGCAGCAACCCTACACACATGCCTATTCCCTGCTGACGAGAGGTAATAACCTCGAAACACGTGTCCAGGGATGGCCAACGCGACTTTAATTTTGCTTAATACTCTGGCAGAGGCGCACTCGCTGATGCTGACTTCATGGACCATAATGCTTTGGGGTAACACGCTGGTAGGACGAGCAGTGTGCGACCAATTGGATTTGTGTTAATATTCAGGCTCCCTTGAGCCAGTGGGGCTGACGAGCTCATGGTTACGCACCTGAGTGCCACGAGCGGTACTGGACCTGAGAACAATTTTTGGCAGCCTACGCAGCAACCCTACACACATGCCTATTCCCTGCTGACGAGAGGTAATAACCTCGAAACACGTGTCCAGGGATGGCCAACGCGACTTTAATTTTGCTTAATACTCTGGCAGAGGCGCACTCGCTGATGCTGACTTCATGGACCATAATGCTTTGGGGTAACATGCTGGTAGGACGAGCAGTGTGCGACCAATTGGATTTGTGTTAATATTCAGGCTCCCTTGAGCCGGTGGGGCTGACGAGCTCATGGTTACGCACCTGAGTGCCACGAGCGGTACTGGACCTGAGAACAATTTTTGGCAGCCTACGCAGCAACCCTAAACACATGCCTATTCCCTGCTGACGAGAGGTAATAACCTCGAAACACGTGTCCAGGGATGGGCAACGCGACTTTAATTTTGCTTAATACTCTGGCAGAGGCGCACTCGCTGATGCTGACTTCATGGACCATAATGCTTTGGGCTAACACGCTGGTAGGACGAGCAGTGTGCGACCAATTGGATTTGTGTTAATATTCAGGCTCCTTTGAGCCGGTGGGGCTGACGAGCTCATGGTTACGCACCTGAGTGCCACGAGCGGTACTGGACCTGAGAACAATTTTTGGCAGCCTACGCAGCAACCCTACACACATGCCTATTCCCTGCTGACGAGAGGTAATAACCTCGAAACACATGTCCAGGGATGGCCAACGCGACTTTAATTTTGCTTAATACTCTGGCAGAGGCGCACTCGCTGATGCTGACTTCATGGACCATAATGCTTTGGGGTAACACGCTGGTAGGACGAGCAGTGTGCGACCAATTGGATTTGTGTTAATATTCAGGCTCCCTTGAGCCGGTGGGGCTGACGAGCTCATGGTTATGCACCTGAGTGCCACGAGCGGTACTGGACCTGAGAACAATTTTTGGCAGCCTACGCAGCAACCCTACACACATGCCTATTCCCTGCTGACGAGAGGTAATAACCTCGAAACACGTGTCCAGGGATGGCCAACGCGACTTTAATTTTGCTTAATACTCTGGCAGAGGCGCACTCGCTGATGCTGACTTCATGGACCATAATGCTTTGGGGTAACACGCTGGTAGGACGAGCAGTGTGCGACCAATTGGATTTGTGTTAATATTCAGGCTCCCTTGAGCCGGTGGGGCTGACAAGCTCATGGTTATGCACCTGAGTGCCACGAGCGGTACTGGACCTGAGAACATTTTTTGGCAGCCTACGCAGCAACCCTACACACATGCCTATTCCCTGCTGACGAGAGGTAATAACCTCGAAACACGTGTCCAGGGATGGCCAACGCGACTTTAATTTTGCTTAATACTCTGGCAGAGGCGCACTCGCTGATGCTGACTTCATGGACCATAATGCTTTGGGGTAACACACTGGTAGGACGAGCAGTGTGCGACCAATTGGATTTGTGTTAATATTCAGGCTCCCTCGAGCCGGAGGGGCTGACGAGCTCATGGTTACGCACCTGAGTGCCACGAGCGGTACCGGACCTGAGAACAATTTTTGGCAGCCTACGCAGCAACCCTACACACATGCCTATTCCCTGCTGACGAGAGGTAATAACCTCGAAACACGTGTCCAAGGATGGCCAACGTGACTTTAATTTTGCTTAATACTCTAGCAGAGGCGCACTCGCTGATGCTGACTTCATGGACCATAATCCTTTGGGGTAACAAGCTGGTAGGACGAGCAGTGTGCGACTAATTGGATTTGTGTTAATATTCAGGCTCCCTTGAGCCGGTGGGGCTGACGAGCTCATGGTTACGCACCTGAGTGCCATGAGCGGTACTGGACCTGAGAACAATTTTTGGCAGCCTACGCAGCAACCCTACACACATGCCTATTCCCTGCTGATGAGAGGTAATAACCTCGAAACACGTGTCCAGGGATGGCCAACGCGACTTTAATTTTGCTTAATACTCTGGCAGAGGCGCACTCGCCGATGCTGACTTCATGGACCATAATGCTTTGGGGTAACACGCTGGTAGGACGAGCAGTGTGCAACCAATTGGATTTGTGGTAATATTCAGGCTCCCTTGAGCCGGTGGGGCTGACGAGCTCATGGTTACGCACCTGAGTGCCACAAGCGGTACTGGACCTGAGAACAATTTTTGGCAGCCTACGCAGCAACCCTACACACATGCCTATTCCCTGCTGACGAGAGGTAATAACCTTGAAACACGTGTCCACGGATGGCCAACGCAATTTAATTTTGCTTAATACTCTGGCAGAGGCGCACTCGCTGATGCTGACTTCATGGACCATAATGCTTTGGGGTAACACGCTGGTAGGACGAGCAGTGTGCGACCAATTGGATTTGTGTTAATATTCAGGCTCCCTTGTGCCGGTGGGGCTGACGAGCTCATGGTTACGCACCTGAGTGCCACGAGCGGTACTGGACCTGAGAACAATTTTTGGCAGCCTACGCAGCAACCCTACACACATGCCTATTCCCTGCTGACGAGAGGTAATGTCCTCGAAACACGTGTCCAGGGATGGCCAACGCGACTTTAATTTTGCTTAATACTCTGGCAGAGGCGCACTCGCTGATGCTGACTTTATGGACCATAATGCTTTGGGGTAACACGCTGGTAGGATGAGCAGTGTGCGGCCAATTGGATTTGACCTAATCTCCTGTAGCTCCTTTACTAATACATACAACCATTTGAATACATTCACATAACCTTTTCAAATAAAAATCACACTCCTATTCATTTAATCCACCAGACAGAAACTTGAGTAAATGCATAGAATGGTTCATTAAGACCACAAGGCTAATAACAATAACCCAAAATACTCACTGAAACCCCCCAGTAAACCTTGGCTTCTGTAGCAGAATGCTGCCTGCCATAAAGAGCCTCGTCAGCACGGACGTCGAATACTGAAACCTTAGAGTTAGCAGAAGTGACACCACACACCCTTTGACCCTTGATGACATCACAGGAAGTGATATCACATACTTGGGCCTGGAGGCAGAGATGTAAGGGGTCACATGACCTTTGGCCCTTGATAACATCACAGGAAGTGATATCACTGAAGATTAAACAATAAACATTGCAAAATTGAACAATATGTTCAAGATCATTACAATAACCAAAATGTTGTGAAAATCTGTATCAGTAATTTTGAGTTATCATGGATACCCAGCTTTCACTGAATGCCTAGTCACCTGTATTCATACTGGACACCAAACTTGCCCGCAAGGAACATGTTGTCAAAAATCAAAGATGGCCTGATGCCAGCTCTTGCTTCGAAAGAAACTGAAGCTGTTTCTTCCAGAAATCTACTTCATAATTGCTGTTCAGGCCCTTTTCCTCTAGCATGTAGATGCTGGTAGCACCATGCTCCATGGCCATGCAGACTCCAACATGGCACTCATTAAGGGCAGCCTACATGTCGCAGCATGCCTCATCTTGGGCTTAAGAAATGTGATCATATGACCGACATCCTCACAGAACTTCACTGGCTCCCATTGGTAACCCACATCTGCTTCTGAACCTTGATCATTTACAAAGCCATCTCAACCAACATACAAACGTATCTTGGAGACAACTTCACTGTCTCTAGTCGTTCTAACTCCTCATGCAGCAAGGACACTATCAGACTACTGACAAAGAAGTATAAGAAAATACAAAATCTTCTCGGCATGGCGGGATACTAGAGAAGGGCCCAATATTCGGCCCATTCATGTGTTGACCTTGTGAGCCGAGTACACGCTTCTCAAGCCAACCAAATGAATCATGAAAACAACCTGGATGTGATTAAATCAACAAATCACGGGTTGTCTTTTTTTCTTACTTATTAATCATTCAGCAATTGACGCTGATTAGCTGAGAGGTTAAGTTGGTCCCGATGAATTCCTAGACACCTGCTTCATAAAGTCCATTAGGCAGAAACATGTTGGCCACTTTCATGTGTTGAATTAATCCACATTTGTGTATTTACCTTTTACCCACTGGAGATGAGAATAAATGAGCACTTGGGGGATAGTTTCATCCTTTCTATAACACTGCACTCATTTTTGTCAGAGAGTACCCATAATTCTCCACTGGAGCAGAACTTAATTGCCACTGCCCGCCTATCAGTAAATCTGCCCTATGTTATGGCAAGACTTCACCAACAGAGGGGGCAGGGGTAAGAAAGAAGAGACAACTCCAACCGCTGAGGTGCCCTGTCAGTTCCAGACTGCTCCTTATGTGTTTGTGGTGCCTGGAGAAATGTAATGATGAATACCTAATGCACATAAACAATGGAAAGAGCATGTAATATAATACAGCAACTTAATTTTTTTCTAAACTCTACACATAAATAGAATCTCATTTATACCTCTCTACTTGGAGTTCATTGCCCCGCTTCTGAATTTGAATAACTGTGCTGTTATTATTTCAAATTTGGATTCTTATGAAGAAGCATGATAATTAAATAACATATAACCTATTTAGTCGTTTGTCTCTGCCTCTTCTGAATTTCTCTTAAGTTAACAATGGTTTAGCGATTCAGCATTTCCAGTCTGTTTATAAAGGGGGCTTGGGGGCTAGCCGAACGCAGGGAGGTCCCCGCCCGGGCAATTTGGGAGGGGCGGGCGGGTAGGCAGGCTTCAAGCCAGGCATTTTGTTTTGGGTTACATTGTTTTGTAGCCCAAATGTAGCCCAGTTACAAATAATTTGGGCATCTGCTCCCAGCCACCATTTTAGGTTTGGTGACCTGGTGGCTGGGAGCTTAGGCGGAGTAGTTTTTTGGTCTAGTTCTTTGGTTTGTGCAGTTTGTCGTAGCGCTTAAGGCAGTTGTCAACTACGCGATGTCGCATGAGGATTATCGCGTGTTGGAGGCCCTCCGGCTCCTGAGGGAGGCAGGCCGGATGGACCTGGTGATCCGCGCGGTAGGCATCAGCGGGCGTCGCGGCGGCTGTGGCCGCCTCCACGTCGCCCAAGCACCCATGGACTTCCCCGGTGAGTGAACGGGGCCTCCTGCATACCAAAAAGGCAGCCCCGTTGGTACTTTACAGCCGGGGGGGAAGTGTTGGGGGAGGTGGGGAGGAGGGCGGGTTGGGGCGCTGGGGCATGGAGGCCTGTGGGGGATCGAGTAACATGGCCTTGTTGCACAGGGAGCCGGTCGTGGCTCCAGAAATGGTGGAGAGAGCGCGTTCGGCCCCCGTGGGATGAGGTAAGCGCGGGGGAGGGAGGGGCGGCAAGCGGCGCTTTCCTTCCCTGTCCTTCGTGTCGGAGGTGAAGGCCTCTGGTGAGGGTGGACTTAATCATCTACAACATGCAGAGGGGGCGGACTTAATCATCGGCAGGGAGGCGAGCGAGGAGTGTGTGGAGCCTTCCGCGCCGGTGTCAAGTGTGCAGATATGCGGTGCAGTGGGTGGGGGAAGTATGATGGCAGCAGGCGCTAACCTTCGAGCGTGCGTTACACCTGGAGTGGTTTCTCAGGGGCCGGGCGGCGGTGAGGTGCCTTTTACGGCCAGGGATGGGGTTTCTGGCGAAGGCAGGGACATTTACAGCCCCACAAAACTCTGTGAGGGGTGAGGTGGTTTTTGTTGGGGGAGCTCGCTGGGGGACGGGGAGTGGGCTCAGGGGAGTGGGCTCAGGTGGGAGGGTGGGGGAGCCAGCAGAAATTCTACCCTAGCCGGGTCTCCGTGGCTGACAGGGCGGCCCCACCTCCTTGCTGGGAGGGAATTGGGGCCCCCAATTTGGGTGGGGGAGCTTTGGTTTGGGGGCAGGGATCGGGGGAGGTCGGCAGGGGTCAGAGGGCGAGTTTGCGGTTGAGATGGATCCGGCTGGGGGGGGTACGACTTGGGAGGGTTTGGATATCTTTCCTTCCTGGTCTGACGGGGTGCGGGGCCTCAGCGGTGGGGAACGGATGGGTCTCCTCGGGTCCCAGGGGCGAGGGGTGGGTGCGGGTGGGTCCAGTGGGCCACAGGTGGGGGTGGGGGCCAGGGGATGGGCCCGGGTGGGTTTCAGGGGTACGGGAGGGGAAGAGAGTGTGGGCTGGGGCGGGGGCCCTGTATCGGCGGTCGTACAGGCAATGTTGGAGTGGAGTGGGGAGGAGGAGGGGGGATTCCCCCCCTGGTGAGGGCTGGCAGGTCAGAACATGTAGGGCAGGAGCAGGGTAGGCGGGCCAGGAAATTTTCTCCAGGCCAGCAGGGGGCCGGGGTGTCAGGCAGATGTGAGGGACCCATCACAACAGTCCAAACCATTTCTTTACAGGGCAGGGAGCGTCGCAGTGCTGCTGACTCGGGAGGGCGGGGAACGTCCCACTTACACCAAGGTGAAGGGAGGGTGGAGCCTCGCGCAGTGCATTCCGTACCAGCGAGGGATCCCGTTGTGGGCAGCGCACGAAGGTCCGGCATGACCTCGCTGGCCCCAACGACAAGCAGGACAAGGTGGTCTGTCGTACCAGTGGAGACGGACTTTCAAGGAGATCAACGATTGGGGGAGTATCGGCGGGTACAGTCGGCACCCCCGCCAGAGGTGCATGCCAGGGTCGCTAGGGCCGGTGAGGGCATGCTGGGTCCGGTAAGGCCCGTGGTGCAGATCTTGCTGAGCTCCAGGTGGAGGTGCCTGTTGTGCTAGATTACGATGAGGATAGCCCCAAAAAAGGGGAATTGCTGGATTTGGGGGAGAGGGGGCCCTCTCACGTGTCTCATAGTGTTTTGCAGGCACCGGCGGCGGTGCCGAACAGAAGGGCAGCGGCGTCGGGATGAAGGAGAGAGCACGGCCCCTCAGTGAGGGTTCCTCGGACAGTGGATCACACAGAGCCAGTGGCACAGCAGTCGGTGTCTGTCCGGGAACCTTCCTTAGAGCCAGGTGAGACTAGTAGAACACAGACCAAACCTAAAATGGTGTCTGTGGGGATGGGGGAGGAAGGAGGTGGGTGAGTGATTAAGGGGAGACTGCACCAGGGGAAATATGTGAAGGATACGGGGGTAGGAACGGGAGAAGGGGGAACAGCGCAAGGCACCAAAGTAGAGAGCGGGACGAATACGGAGGGGGGTAAGGAGCCTTTGAAGAGTAAGGAGTTGAAGATTAAAAAACTGCCATATATGGGAGTGACAAAACCTTTGGGGGCTCATCTAATGCTGGCCACCAAGGAGCGGATTTGGGAAGGGGAATACATTGAGATGCTGAAACTCCTACAATAGGGTGGTACGGTCTAAAGAGGGCTCCAAGGATGAAGAATATGAGTTGGCCAAGCGGCCTAAGGTGCCGTTAACCATAGAGAATTGGACGGCAGCGTTTTTGATTTACGCCAGCATTTACTGCGAAAAGTTTCCAGAGCGCGGTGTGGCCATTTTTAAGTATATGGATGTAATTCGGAAGGCACAGATCACAGGAGGGAGTTATGCCTGGGCTCAATATGACGAGGAGTTCCGGGCCCGTATGGCTTGGGACCCCGAGGCGAGGTGGGGGAGCTGGATACAAATTTATGGCAGCACATGATGGGAGCAGCGTCGGGGTAAGACCATTTTCACAGCTAGTGGCTTACCTTTGGTATACCGGTCCTTTCAGGGAGGCCCACCCGGGGAGGGGTGGGAGGCGCGGTCACGACACAAACAGGGACTGGAGCGTGCTGGGACTTTAATATGGGTCTATGCACCAGTGAGTACTGCAAGTTTCGGCACGTGTGCTCGAAGTGCGGTAAGCACCATCCCCTTGTTAACTGTTGGGGCGCCAAACCACAAGGGCGGCCAGCAATGACAGCAGTCAGGAGCGAGCACCTCCGGTCCCCCTCAGCAGTACCAGAGCAATAAGGGGGTAAGGTACCTCAGGATACTGGGCACAAAGGCTCCTACTCCAGTTAGGTTGGCAAAGCTGGTGGAGGGCCTGCAGGAGTACGGGGATCCGGGGGCGAAACAAGTACTTATGGGTTTCTGTGGGGTTTCGTTTGGGCTACTAAGGGCCGCAACAGAGACGGTGGGCGGAAAACCTGAAATCGGCTGCAGAGCACAGGGTGTTGGTACAGGATAAATTGGACAAAGAGGTGCAGGAAGGGAGAATGGCGGGCTCCTTTGATAATTGGCCAACGGAGAGCCTAATTATCTCGCCAATTGGGGTTGTGCCCAAGAAGGAAGAAGGACAATACCGACTGATACAGCATCTCTCGTGGCCGGAGGGGACGTCGGTTAACAATTTAATTGATGAGGAGGCAGCCTCAGTTTCTTATTCCTCAGTTTACGTGGGCATGTCACTGGTAGTGACAGCGGGCGCGACTGCAGAGATGGCAAAATGTGACATTAAGTCGGGATTTTGGTTGCTTCCAGTCCATCCAGATGATTGGAATCTTCTGGGTATCCATTTAGAAGGAAAATGGTATATGAACAAAGCACTACCGAAGGGGTTGTTCCATGTCGTGAGCTTTATTTGAGTAATTCAGCACTTTCTTGCAGTGGTATTTTACCCAGCAAACCGGCCACACGTTGGTGACTCACTACTTGGATGACTTCTTCTTTGTCGGTTACCCCGGCTCCGCGGAATGCAAGACCGCTCTGGACACTTTCCATGAGCTCATGGAGGAACTGGGGATGCCGTTGGCACCCGAGAAGACAATGGGACCCTGTACAGTGCTGTCTTTTCTGGGGATCGAAATTGATTCTGTGGCAATACGGGCTCGCTTGCCGGCTGATAAAACAGTAAAAATGTTGGAACTGTTGGAGAGAATGTTGTCAAGGCAGAAAGTGACAGTAAAGGACATTCAGGTGTTGCTAGGTCATCTTAACTTTTCCTGCAGGGTGGTCAGGGTGGGGAGGACATTTTGTAGGAGGCTGGGGTGGGCGCTGGCGGGACATCATTTGCCTCACCACCATGTCCGCCTGTCGGCAGGGGTGAAGGAGGATTTGCGTATGTGGCCAGTTTTTCTACATGATTTCAATGGAGTGCCGTTGGCCAGGGAGGAAGAGGCCCAGTGGGACGTGCAAATATTTACTGATGTGGCAGGCAGTGATGGCTTTGGCTTATACTGGCAGGGCAGATGGTGTGCTGAGCAGTGGCCACAGCAGTGAAAGGATGGTGGGAGGAGCATAGCTTTCCTTGAGCTCTTCCCATTACTGGTGGCATTAACGCTGTGGGGTGCAGAGTTGGCGCACAGGAAAGTTTTGTTCCGAGTGGACAACATGGCAGTGGTGGAAATCATCAATAGGCAGGCCGCAAGAGATCAGCAGATTCTGAAGTTGCTGCGGGTTTTTGTGCTGGGTTGCCTCAGACATGACATTGCTTTCAGGGCACTTCATATACCATGTGTGGACAATGACAGCCGATGCTTTGTCTCGTTCGCAGTGGGGGAGATTCCATGGGCTGGCCAAGGAGGCGGACAGGACACCGACCCCGATGCCGGATCATCTTTGGTATGTAGGCAATGTAGGGTGCTACAGCTGGTGGTAGGTTCTTTGTTGGCATCTACATAGGCAGCATATGATCTGGCCTGGAGGGATTTCCTGGCATCAGGCACATGTAAGCGATCTGAGGTCTGGCGTCGGTCGGAAGATGTGATTCAATTTATCCTGGACCTCATTGAGAGGGGCCTTACCAAGGTTACCATCGCCGGGAAGTTGGCGGGCATTGCTTTCATGGGCAAATTCCTGTGGGGCTACACCCCGTTGGCGGGGGAAGTGGGGAGGAGGATGTTAGAAGGTTGGGCTAGGGAGAGCAGAGGGGAGGGTTTGGCGCGTCGCCCCCTTTCTTGGCAGTCGCTGGCCCGATTACTGGAAGTTTTACCAGCAGTCTGCAGGGACAGTTGTGAGACCTGTTTGTTCTCGACCCTTATGGTATGGATGTTTTTTGGGCGTTCAGGGTTTCTGAGTTTTTAGGCAAAAGGGTAAAAGAGGGTGTGCTTTGGAAGGATGTGTCCATCGAGGGTTGAGGGATACAAATTTGGTTGTCCAGTTCCAAAACAGACCAGAGGGGAGTAGGAAAAGGGATCAGGTTGGAAGCGGCAGTTCCTTTGTCTACATGCCCTCTTTAGTGGACCCGCCATTGGCATGCTTTGTCGTGTGGTTCGGGGACGGAGGTGTTTTTCAGGCATGCTGAGGGGAACAGGGTGACGGACTACCAGCTGCGCATGGTGTTGCGGAAGGCTCTGCGTTGTATTGGGTTGGATGGGGCTGCTTATGGGACTCATTCTTTCAGGATTATGGCGGCAACAGAGGCATATAATAGGGGCTGGACGCGGAGGGACATAATACGGCTGGGTTGCTGGTCTTCAGACTGTTATCAACGCTATGTCAGAGGGAACGCGGTGTAGGCGCACGCGTCATCCTCCTTTGTTTGAGTCTTACTCTGTTTTTCTCGTTTCAGGTTCTGTGGCGGGGCCCCAAGAGAAGGAATTGACCATTTGGATTGTGGGGCATTCTTTTATCAAATGTGCCCAGATCCAAGCCTGCCGGTGTTATTTTGGTGCAATGTTGGGGTTTAATGAACGTCTTTTTAAAATTGTCTGGGCGGGTAAGGGAGGGATGCTATGGAAGGACTTGATACCGTGCCTTAATAAATGGATGGTTGGGGGCCAGTGCCCGGACATTTTGTTGATTCACCTTGGCGAGAATGATTTGTGTGGTGTGAAAGGTGTTGTCTTGATGAGGGCTATGAAAAAGGACTTATCAAGTTTAAGGATGCCACGTTTTGTGGACTAAGTTGGTTCCGCGCTGAGTTTGGAGGGTGCTTTGATACCGAGGGCCATTGACAGGGCACGGAGGAAGGTGAACTCTGAGATGTCCAGGTTTTGTCGGCATCTGGGTTTCGGGAGAGTGACGCACAAGGAGCTACGCTTTGAGGCAGTCAAATTTTTCAGAGATGAAGGGTACATCTATCGAAATTTGGCATGGACCTTTATTTACTAGAGATCAGGTAGGTGTTGTCGAAATGTTTAAAAGTCCATACACATTCTTCTTAGTTGGACAGGAGCTAGCCTACGTTGGGGGACATACAGTGGGGGTTAGTGTCTCTCCCCCCTTCTTTCTGGGTGGTGGGGGTTATTGGAAGTTTGCCAGGGTTGACAGAGGATTTTTGGTTATTTTTGGTGTTGGGTTATCGACAGGGAAAGGGTAGGCAGGTTATTTTCTAGTTTGGTTACACATGTTCGGTGATTGACAGTTGTGAAGGAGCAGGCAGGGGTGATTGTTTAACGGAGGGGTTGAATTTATGGGGTGAATTGTTGATGCATTACATTGTATTGTTTGTAATGTTGGAATGTATGGGTGGGGGCGGGTTCAAGGAAATTTTAGGGGCGGGGGCGGGGTCAAGAGTCAGGTATTCGGTTGATTAGTGAGGTTTAGTTTTGTAAGGCGTTTGCCGAGGATTTATAATGTTATGTGCACCTGTTTCAATAAAGCGGCCTTTTACACACAGTCACTGGTTTGTGGTCTGCTCCCCCCCACCCCTCCCTCCCAATCATGCCGTGTTGAAACATTATTATTGTTCCAAGATTGCTGATTTTACCTTTAGAGTCTTTAAGCAGCAACGAAGCATGCAAAAGGATCAAGGGAGGTAAGAATAGGAAATTAAGTCTTTGCTTAAAGCCGACGAACCGAAATGGATCTTCATACTGAGTATTTGTGCTTCATGTCTCTTCAAACGATTGCAGAGTTACTGCCGATTCCTGAAAACTCCTCCCTCTCTCAAGTTCAGAAAACCACTCCGGATATAAAACTCCGGCTTAACAAAACATCCCGCGCTGGTCTCTAAAGTGCTGATGCATAGCTCAGAGCTCGCTCACAAATGACTGCCAGCACCGGAAACGGCTCTATTCTCCGGAGAAGTCAGCAAAACGACCGGGACTCATTAGGGACGTTAAACCAGCAAACGTCTCTTGCTCCCTGACTAATTATAGATAAAATCACCTAATTCCTGACACTTTTGCACTCTACATCTATAACCAGTAGGACCCCCTTCTGTAGTACATCCAAGGAGCTCCCCTCATCCGAAGTTAGTAGTCCACACTCTATTTTTCACTGATAGAAGTGTGAGGAGGGGCCCTATATTGAAGCATGCCACCCTAGGGTGGGTGAGGACCTACGTCCTTTAGAGTAGAGTACTTTCTACCTATAAGTATACAGTGCCAGTCCCTGTTTTGTCCTTTTCCAGATATCTCCCCATTTTCTCCCCACCTACCAATGGGCTCCTCGTACCATAAGTTATTTAAAACTTGCCTGTATTGTGGTGGGTGCATGTGCTATGTTCTGTTCAAAGACTTCGGGTGGACTAGGATGCGTAAGGAAAAATTATTTTGTTATCAAAGACAAACAGAGTAAACTGGAGTAGTTGAAATTAAGTGTTGAATTTAAATGTGAGAGGGTGCAGTCTGCAATACACAAATCCATGATAAACCACCACCTCAGACCCATAGTAATAGTAATAAACAGTAAATAATCAAACATTCTATCATTGTTTGTCCTTCCTTCAGCCATGGTGTGGTCAAGCTAAGGAAACTAGCATGCAGAACCAACCTGCCTAGCAGGAGAGACTGACTTCTACCCTTTGGAAGTGTAGATGTTCCAGCACTCCCCATCTCATTCATCTCTTGCTTGTTGTTAATGAGTGTTTAAAAGACTAGCCAGCAAAGTGTCGGCACAAATAGCCCCAAGAATGGAGCTTGGCCCAAAAAGGGCCATACAAGGGTTACATGAGGATGGACAGACAGCGCCGTACACTAGGCACCAGTCCCAGAATGAGGGGGGAAGCCATCCACAAGATAAGATGGCATTATAGGGATAAAGGTTCACAGCCATTGGGCTCTGGAGAGAAGTGTGTAAGTCGACTAAAGGCAACAGAACAAGAAGTGCTGGAAGCATTTAGGCAACAAAAAAGGAGATGACTATACCTCTACGTCTGTGGGCAGGAAACTTGTGAAACTGTGGCACTGCGGGGCAAGTAACCCATCGTAGTGAGAGCCACTCCTTGAAGAACCAGGATTCAAGAGTGAAAAGGGTGGTGTGTCGATAGGAATTGCCTGGCACAATGAGGAGGCTGTGGTGGTATAGTATACGAGAAAAACAGGAAGATGCCAACTAAAAGTAGGCCCCAAAACCAATTTGATCACCCACACAAGGCTCTAATTACCACCTATTCAAGTAATTCAATCTCTATATCAGTGGATATATCATTGAATGACCCAAACAATACGGTCCTACTCCTTGACCTGCAGAGGGACCACCATCTGCACATCCCATTAGTAGGACCTACCATAGAGCAACGAGCAACCAAGACCAGCCCTAGGCCACAAAGACCACCAACAGCTCAGTTGTGAAGAGCATCTGATTCAGACCACCCCTGCAAGTAATATTTCCCAGGCATTCTAGAAATACACATATCTATCCACCGAGAATCATTAAGAATGGGGGAGGGGGAACAAAAAGCACCTGACCCCCAGTACAAAACAGGGACGCACAAAACGTTGGCACCGTGAAAGAGCAGGAGACCAAACCACAGCACCACCAAGATTCTTCCCAAAACTGCATTTCCTGCGCCTGCAAAGAAGAATCTGTGGTGGTAAACCCTAGGCTGAAGTCCTTGTCAGTCTCTCATTGTAGATCTCCATTCAGAAGTCAGCAGACAAGACTCTTTTACCACAATTTCTATACCCTCTTCATGTACCCCCAAACACCAAGCAAGTCTCCTCCACAGCCCCATCATTTGCTGGATGGCACATTTTCTGTCCACCCGAGTGGTGATCTCAGACTCCAGGTGCACTACTAAACTCCCTGCAGGATGTGCAATCATCCTTTCACAGTCATCTGCCTGGCCCTCAGCCAATCAGAGGCTAACAGCAGTTGACGAGCCTCACTTGAGCAAGGGCCAGACAATGCTAAGAAGAGTTTGACCAATGTGGATTCTGAGAGATGTGGTCACATGTAAAAGGTATATTAGCAGATGGGGTTTGTAATTGTGCTTCAATGCTGTTGGACTGCTGGTATTTCCAATGTGAATGCACATCACTTTTGCAAATTTACATCAGTCATGTCCTAAAGCACCACTGCTATTCCAATAGCTCTGGCACTCAATCACAATTATGTACTCTAACACCCCCGTTGCCATTTCTGGGAGTAGTACACAGGTATCAGTGCACCCAGATCTTGACCAGGAGAGCACACTAATATACTAGCACTGAATTTCAATCCTGGCCCTTTAATGCCTGCACAATAACCTTGCCAGATCTTTCCATGCACTTCAATAATGGCCTACAGCTCTATTGTCCCTGTAGTATGGATCCCCACGTCACATTCAACATCTGTAGTTACATGCAGACAGTGCTTTAAACCTACACACGGCCTGGTTTGCAGCAAACATTGATGGAGAAACTATGAGAAAACCGAGTATATTATCATAATATTGATGAGAAATTAAAGGATTACACATTTATGGTTTCAAAAAGATTTACAAATATTTTAGAATGCCAGTGACTTCTTCCATAATGGCAGAAACAATGATCAATAACATGTATATGATATTAAAACAGCGAAACATTTATAATTGTTCCACCAACGTGAATACGTTGATTAAATGAGGATCACTGTTGAACCCACTGGACCGCAGCTATAATGTTAACTCATTTTGTGTCATTGAAAATAATTCTAACTGGTTGTAAAGAAAGTAAATCCCAGTGAAATACCTGACAAGCGCACTCCATACATAGACGGCAGTACCTAGGACTAAAGTGGTTATACTCTGAACAAGTTAGGGGCGCCCCTTAAGAAATAATATCTTACATTACAACATGAGAGAGCAGACAAGCAGCGAGTGGCATGCTGCCCACGGGCGGTCCCTGTAATATGTCTCTTATCAACCCTGGTCCTATTGGGCAGAGCCTTGTCAGACAGCAAGTGCACAGTAAACAACCTCAGCCACTCCCTCATCTCTGTAAACGCTGAATGTTTTTGTCTGAATTCTTTGTGTGTTTTCATGAAGATAATAGTATTCAGCGACCCGCCAGTCACTCTGTATGACACGACTTGCAGACATAGACACTCGCATGCGCTGGGCACAGAATTCGTCGAGACCCTGGTCCCCTGTGATAGGGAACTCGATGCCCCTCTGTCAGTATATTTCAAAAACATGCCCGCCCGTTTGCAGTCTTTATCGCTTCTGGTGTGCACGCCATGCGTGCTGCAGAGGAAATGAATACCTATCCTTCTCATCTTCCCTGAGCCAACAACAGGCGGTTTAATGGATGAGAATGACAGAGGCGGAGCCGGTGGGTACTCGCCTCTTCCCCCACCTTCATCCCTCATGAGCCTAAAGGACTATGGGAGAAACAACAAGTATGGGGACTGCACAACGTAAACAAGGCTGAGCCGCCTTTGTTTTCCGTTTTGGCACAGCCTGGCGTCTGTCAGGGATCGAAAAGGCAGAGCTAGTGGTCACAAAGGGCAAGCCAGGGCTCACAGCTGCGAACCTTCGTGACCCCCCCCCCCAATTGAGTCCATGCTCATCAGGGGTAGTAATCACTATATACATGCAATTACAATGCAATACTATATGTATCCGTCCTGGCCCACATTAATACTAATGCCATAACACACAGCAGATGGCAGTCGATTGTAGTTCATGGAGGCTGCAGAATCATTTTCTTACACCCTTGACACTGTTACACTCACATACAATACAACTGCTATGGGTGATGTCCATCACCCAGTACTCTACCCGTCTACAGGAATTGAAAAAGCATGGAATACCTGAAGAGACCTGTCACATGCCACTGGCCAATTGAGAATGTTTATTTAGTGTTGCACTGCAGGTCCCAACAACGCTATATACCATGACTGCTTTTTACCATTTCACAATGATAATCATATAGGGGATGATATGAACTAAGTTCCTCCCAGAAAATCCATCCACCATTTCTCCCACTAACTTATGCCTACTCTGGATCATAAACTTTAAACTAAATATTCAAGAATCGAAAACCCAGTGCAGTTACCAGTTAAGTACGCGGATCATAAGAAATGCCATAAATAGAGCTATTTAAAGCAGCTCATTGAAAAAACATAAACTGTGCGCCTCTCTCTTATAATTCTTCATTCATCACACAGCTACATACTACATCCCATAAGATGATAACCACACCTCGGTGGTCATCACACATGACATGGAAACACTTCCCACATAGGATCAAAATAAAGACGTAATTCCAACTATACAACCGACAAATTGAGGGATTCTACCCATGTAGGCAAGGGCTTCAGCATCCCACATAGGGGTGGTAAGCGCTATATAAATGTTTCAATAAAATACAATTTTATGTATATGTTTGTGTATGTATGTGGTTCTTTTGCAAACTGTGGCACAAATGCCTGTTTCCTAAACCTTTCATGTGCGTCATATACAGCACATAGAACAGTTTGACAGGTGCATTGAATATGATCCTTATAATAAACAAATACATTATTTATACAAGTGTAATTACCTCTCTGCTCTTAATACTCCTTATAATTGTATTGGTTTGGTTATTTTGCTAGTGTTACCATGTGTAGAAGTAAATTGCACATCCATTTGTCCATCCTGTCTGGTCTTTTGCATTTTGTTGTCAAAGTCAAAGTCAAAGAACAGCTTTATTCGATTGTTGTACAATACAATCATAAAAGCATTACAAAAACATAATTTACAATGCACATCTCATAATTACAAATGTAATTCATCATTAAGCCAATGCCTAAGATAAGTTATTAATACCCTTCAAAATTAAAAATTGAGTAAAAACAAAATAAAATCGTAGCACATGGGGCGCATTTAAAATATGCCAAGGAAATGATACGTAAATCAGTTAATTAACAATAGATTGTCTGAGGCTAACCATTTTTTTAAAAAAACGTTGCTACTCTCCACATTACATGCACGTTATCCAGAGTTTGTAGAGCAATGAACGCTGGGCGGCACTTCTAATCCCCATAGATTTCAAGATAGGGAGAATGTGAGAATAAAATCTACAGAAAAAAACGACATGGATGGTAGATTGATTGGAGGAAGTCTCACAGGGACACAAAGTCATTGTTCGCGACTAGTCATTCATAGTGGGGAAACTTTCAATTCTATGCAATATTCCCAGCCTGAATCTTGTTAACAGAAATCTGTCATAACCTCCAAGTACAATTTCTAAATAGGGTTGAATGCTGAAAACACTTAAAATAAGTTGATTTTCTTGTAAAGTGGGTTTTAGAATCTCTGTAGTCAGCCGTAACAAATCCATCACCATTAGGCCTTCGTTTTTTAGATCTTTCCTACGTACCTCTCGCATGGTGGTTGGTTCAGTAAAATACACTGGGCGGCCTAGATTCTGCATAAAATCATGGACATATCTGACCCAAGGAATCATTAAAACGTTTTCCATCTTCAAAATATCAGTTAAAAAGTCCCTATTTAATTTAGTCTCCTCCTTGGTCCAACCTCGAAGCCATAAGAGAACCGGCTCAAGTTTTATAAGATCTGACAAATGTGATAATCCCAGTTCTGCGTGGCAAACAAATGATGAGGTGCTTCTAGGTTCTGATAAAATATATCTCAAGAAATTGTTTTCCACAGTCTGAAGTGGTTGAGTATTTGCCATACCCCACACCCCTGTTCCATACATTGCCATCAGAATACTTTTGGCCTGATAAATCCAGAAAATCTCCACAGGGGGTTTTCTCCCTAGTTTTTTTGAGAACTGTGCTAGTGCGGTAATAGTTCTTAGGAAGGCTAACTTTTTTGATAAGACGGCCTGAGTCCACAGGTCATTGTCATGGAATAATATTCCTAAATACGAAAATTTTGTTGTCATTTTTGCAAACTTTTTTCTCAGTTTTAGAGCGGCTTTATTTTGTAAAAACAAATTCTGAGAGAAGCTTGTGCACTAATGTTGGACTAGGATAAGCCATACAAACATGTCATCTGTTGAACCAACCGTAGGAAGTCTATATTGCAGATTTGCAAATTGC
This sequence comes from Triturus cristatus, assembly GCF_964204655.1. NCBI lineage: Eukaryota > Metazoa > Chordata > Amphibia > Caudata > Salamandridae > Triturus > Triturus cristatus. The sequence continues at coordinate 432,774,851 of NC_140581.1, read as the reverse complement.
TGTCAAGATGTTTGGTTTGTAGAGGCATCTGTTGGACTGGGGTTGCTTACAAGACCCAGAGGCTCACCAGCTGAAACTCCAAAACTGCTCAATAGAGTTAGGGTCCCAGAACTGTCATGCATGGAGGCAACATTCCAATTGTATGCAACACTGTGTGCCTGACCACAGCCAGTGGGACACTATCCCCTGAACCCTAGTGTAGAAAATGTGTTTTTTCTAAGTGGTCGCCCTAGATTTTTCCCTATTTTAAGGACGGATTTTGGTTTGCATTAAAGTAGTGTGTGCCGTGACCCTGCCATTCAGGATTATAGTCCACATTCTCTTTTCTTGCAAATTCAAGGTAAAAATGTGATGGACTGTAATGTATATTTATCTTTGCAGCAAGCCGGGGTTAGTTGGCACAGGAAATGTACAAGTAGCATGAAAGTTAAATGTCATAGGTGTGCCGCAGTGTACAGGGTAGAATAGCAGTAGCTTGCCTAACAGTTATTTTTTACTAATTTATTAAAAATGTAGCTCAGTGATGATGGTATATGTTAACATATTTTGATTTCTTAAGCGGAAAAGAAACTTTAAAAAATACACTTTGCACTGCATTAAAGCCAAGCAGAATTAAACATGTTATTTGGAGTGCCTTTCCTCCCAGTGGCTGCAATGTATATATTCCAATTAGGTGTGAAGTGATTGTGCTACCCAGAAAAAATTCAGGGAGGCTAAAAAATCAACCATTTAGATGGGATCTAGAAAGGATGGATTATTTTAATTTAGAGGGAGCAGGAACGAATTCATCACAAAAGGCCTAAGAAACATCCTTCCTTTTCATATGAGGATGCCTGAAACGGGCCCAAGTGACAGAAACAGTCATCCGCAGAGGGTTCTGAGACATTTGTCTCTCTCAGACAGCAGGAGAAGAAGCTATGCATAGATCTGGAATGGGGGTGTTTACCTCATTTCCATAGGATTGAATTTGGGCACAAACTCAGAGCTTCTTAGAGGGCAACCTAACTTTTTGTTTGAAGGCCTTTGGTAAAGTTTACAACCTGGTGAAACATAATGTGCTAATAAAGAAGGCTGACGTTTGGTGGGAATTCAGTCAGGATAAGGAAAATCTTCTCTAAAAATCCCTTACAATATATAAAGCTAAAAGAAAAACAATGCATTTGGGGCCATATGTAGGTAGCTAAATACCGGTCGGTAATGGCCGAAATTCGGTAAATATCCAGTTACCGACCGGTATTTAGGCAATTGAGATGTAGGAGTCCAAAAAGAAGGATTCGGTAAATATGAATCGGTAAATACCGATTCATCTTTACCGAATCCAAATATACCGATTCATAATTACCGAATTCATATTTACCAATTCGGTAAATATGAAATGGTAAAACGACACAAGAGATGTAGGTAAATTCGGTATTTACGAATTCCATGAAATTCGGTATTTAAGAGTCGGTAATTAACACAAAGTGAAATCAGGTGGTAAACAGCCACAGTGCATATAAGCAATCCCAAAATGCAACAGCGTGAACACCATGGCCGCTCTGTATGTGATTGCAAGGCGCCTACGTCTACAGGCAGCAGGTCTGAGGATTTGGAGACGGGAGGAATGCATTTACAGACAGCGCATCACACTCTTCCAACAGACTGAGGCTGAGATACATGAAAGGTACAGGCTACACCCCCAAACCATCATGGACCTGAAAAGGGACCTGCACCCACTCCTGGACCAGCCAACAACAAGGGCGCATGCCATACCACCACATGTGCAGGTGCTCTGTAGCCTACATCTACTAGCATCTGGCAGTTACCAGGGGGTGATAGCTGCGGTAGGCGGGGTATCCCAGAGTTGCCTGTCCCGTTTCTACAGGAAGTTCCTGGATGCCATGATGCAGAGAATGCAACACTACATTAGCTTCCCAAACACACAGGCTGAACTGCAGAAAACAAAGGCAGACTTTTACCAGATGGCACACTTCCCGCATGTCATAGGCTGTATTGATGGCACACACATTCCAATCTGCCCACCAGCAGCCACTGAGCACATCTACAGGAACAGAAAGTCCACCCACTCCATAAATGTGCAGGTAATCTGCGATGCAGGCAACATAATCACTGATATCGTAGCTAAGTTCCCTGGGAGCACCCACGACTCCTTCATCTTCCAGAACAGTGGGATCTACACACGACTGGTTGCCGGAGAATTTGGAGAAGGATACCTGCTAGGTAAATCACTGTGACACTCCCTAATACTTATCGCAAATGATTGTGTATTGAGGCATGTGACTAATGCTACTCTCTTACTCACCTAGGCGATAGTGCATATGCCGTGCGGTCATTCATCCTCACTCCCTACCTACACCCATCAACCCTGAGTGAAAGACGATATAATGTGGCACACAAATCAACACGCAACGTGGTGGAGCGCACGTTTGGACTATTGAAAAGCAGGTTCCGCTGCCTCCACAAAAGCGGAGGCGCACGCCAGTACACACCCATCATCTGCTGCAAGATCATTGCCACTTGTGCAATGCTGCACAACCTTGCCACGAAGACAGGTACAGAGGTGGAAATAACAGATTTTGAGGACAATGACGATGAGTCTGCACAGCCAGAGCCCAACGCAGCAGGAGTGGCAACAGCAACAGATGGGAGAGAGAGACGGGCAGAGATCACATGCAACTATTTCTAAGGAAGTAAGGGGACACAGCCAGTAGTTGTATGCCATGACGTAGCTTTAATCATGCGGCACTACGCCACAACACAACGCCAAAAATGGCCCTATCAATCATGTGAAAACAAGAGTTTGAAGTCAAGGGTTACTTCACCCAACTGTGTCCTGCAATTGTGTGCAGCATCAGTGTCTGCTCCCACGCACTACAGTGCGGGATGCCAGGGATTGAGTCTCCTCACTGGCTGTGGGACCAGTGGCAGCCCCATGTCGTCTGTTGCTCCTCCGTGTGTATGTGACAGGGGGGGTAATGCTGCTCCTACTGGTGGTGTCTTCGCTGTCCCCAGCATCCACAGCACCAGTTGTGGCCGACTGGCTTGTTAGCAGCACCTCAAGTGCACTGGTCACCCTCACCATCCCCCTTGACACGTCATTGCTGCAGTGCACAAGCCCCTCCTGCATTGCCACGGAGCGCCTGCAGAGCAGCGAAGTGGCAGTTGCCAGGCGGTTCACTGCCCTTGTGTGGTGATCTTTCCTTTGCCTCTCCCTGTGCCGTGCAGCTCTGTCCTCATCCATCTTCGTGCACAGCAGCATGACGGACTGGGACATGTCCCGCATGCCCGCAGCCATCTCCCTCATGCCCTCAGCCATTGCGCTTATGCCCCTGTCAATATTACCCATTGTTGCATTGAGGCCCTTCATTTGGCGCTGGACTGACAAGATTGCCTTTCCCTGTAGGCGCTGGACCTTGACCATGGTGGCCTCCAGCCCTAAGAACACCCCCTGGCTCTCACCCTGTGGAGGTGGACTGCGCACCCAAGCGCTGCGGCAACGTCTGGCACCTGTGTGTGCTCCCTCAGAGGCGGAGTGCACACCGGCATGGCAACCATCCAGTGGCACAGTGGATGTTTCCGCAGCCCTCGAGTCTTCTGAAGAGGACTCTGAGACATGTAATCTCGCAACAGCACGCCTCCTAGACCTGAACAATGCAGGTGGTGTCGATGCAGGTGAGGCCAGCTGGAGTGGCGATGCTGGATGTGGTGGCAAGGCTGGCTGTGGTGGCGTGGCTGGCTGTGGTGGTGCGGCTGGCTGTGGTGCTGTTGTCTGGCCAGAACTCGTGGTGGTCTTCTCTGAGCTGTCCTTCCGGGGTGCCCTCTCTCCCTTCTCCTGTGCAGTCCTGCGCGAAGTATCGCCTGTGGACAGAAATTCAACATCAGCTCAGTGTACCTGCAGCCCTGCATTGCTATCATCATAATTAAACCTGGGCGTAGTTCGCGAAGTAGCACTTCGCGAAGCTACGCAAAGTGCACTTCGCACTACACGAGCTACGCGTAGCACTTCGCGAACTGCGTAGTACCTTGTTCGCACTGTGCCAGATGTCGTTTTCAATGATTGCACAGCGCGAACAAGCAACCGGCACTGTGCAATCATTGAAAATGGCATCTTGCACAGTGCGAGCTGTAGTTTTCTGCTGCTCGAGTAGATTTTTACTCGAGCGGCAGCTTTCTCAACGCGAACTGGTAGTTTCTCATCGCGAGCGGTCGCGAGCATACGCGACCACTCAACAATGAGAAACCTGACCTCCTCGCGTTGGGAATCTCGCCGGGAGGTTTATTTTCCATGCTCGCGATCGCCAACTTGATGTTGCTGATCGCGAACAAGGAAAAAGTCTCGCCGGGATGTCATTTTGCTTGCTCGCGGCCGCCAACTTGACGTTGAGGACCGCGAGCAAGCAAAAAATGACCGCAGCACTACGCAACACTACGCTATGCGTGTTCGCACTGTGCTACGTGCAATTCGCGTAGTGCGAAGTAGCGCGAACTTCGCAAACTACGCGAGCGTAGCCTAGTGCTTTGCCCAGGCTTAATCATAAAAAATTTCTGTAACACTCTCTCATTGTCCTATGCCTGCTTATCGCTAATGTGTGTAACATGTCTAGTTGTTCTGCGCAATTTTTGTCATGTTTGGGGTTTCACAGACTACATCTCCCATAATGCATTGCTGGTATGCACTAACACCTGTACTGGAGTGGGATTCTCATTGCCCAATTGGGGATTTGGGATAGGGGTAGGGGGGGCACAATGCTGTGCATGCGTCTTACCTTGTTTTGTGGCGGCTCTGGCAGAGCTGTCTGCATCCCCAATCCCCACGACACTTTCAGGCTCAATTGTAGACTCCACGAGCTCCTCAAGTTCTGTCAGGGCAGGTGCCCTGTTCTTTCCTCCTCCTGTCCGGCTGGCCTCTTTCTTCAGTTCCGCCATCTTCCTCTTTGTGATGATACGGATGTCGTACCATCGCTTCTTGAGGACATCAATGTCCCGGGGGGTCACTCCCATGGAATTCAACTGCGCCTGGATTCCCAGCCAGATCTTCCTTTTCTCTGATTCAGCCACTTGCAGTGACTGTTTTCCGAACAGCTTATGGTGCTGCTTTACCACCTCCTCCACAAGTACCTGCAGTTCCTTTTGGCTGAATTTAAGTTTTCTCTTCCTTTACCCTCCATCTCTCTCTGTGTCTTGGCTGGCCATTGTGTCAGTTTCTTGTGCTGAATCAGGCACTGGCTCTGTTCCTCTCCTCTGCACTCCCAGCCTCTCCAGAGTCTGCTGATTGTGTGCACCTGCCTGGGTGTGGCCACTTCCTGGTTGGGTGGGGTTGGGTTTGCACAGGATTGGCTGATTCCTCAAATGATGTGTATTTGAATTTCTGATTCGGAAAATACCGATTCGGTATTTACCGAATCGGTAAATACCAAATCGGTATTTACCGAATCGGTAAATACCTATTCGAAACTCCGGTCGGTATTGTGGATTCGGTATTCATTTACCGAATTTTACCGATTCGGTAATTTTTACCGAACTTTTTGGTACATAGCAAATACCGATTTCTAAATACCGATTCGGTAAAATTCGGTATTTAGGAATCGGTATTTCTGGCCTACCTACATATGGCCCTAGGTGTACTAATAAAAATATATTTGCGCACCCAAAATAACAAATTCATAATTGTTACATTTTACATATTTTGGGGACTATTCACAAAGGTAAAGGGGCATTGAAGTAAATCTGCATATGCAAATTTACTCTTACACTTTATAGTAAATTTGCTACTTTTTGACAATTCACAAATTTCAAGTTGAAATTTAATACAAAGGGTAGATGTATATGTCTCTACTCCCTCAAAACGGGGGTGGCATCAAATATATGAGTGTAAAGCTATAGGTCTACATGCATAGGGAAATGTTAATAGACTTTAAAAAGAAATAGTAAAGGAGAGGATGTGGCCTTGTGGTTAGAGCAGCCGACCTCAAAGCTTGGGAACCGAGTCCCGACAACAACGCTCAACATCCTGTGATTCTGGGCAAATCACTTAATATCCCTGTGCCGAACAAAAATGAATGTGTCCATCTGTAACAACACTGGTGCTCATGTAAAGCGCTCTGATACCCGACATCTTCGGGTCTAGTTCGCGCTATATAAAACTCTTTAAAAAAAAAAGTATTCTATGATAAATACTGGCTCATTACGATGTCGGGCGGAAAGCCTCCTCCCTACAATCAGAATCTTCCTGACCGAGTCAGAGCCCTTTCGACCGACTTGGTCGGTTTACATTTCGACCTACCAATGACGACGTTTGTGGTCTGAATGTGAACCGGCTGGTCATTCCGACTTGGATCTGACCGACTTGCTGAGTATACCTGTAAGTTGGAACCGCACCGTAACACCCTACGGATGGTGTTTCCGCTATCGGGATTACAATGTCGGTTTCCAACAGTCTTTCTGAGCCAGCCTTTCTGACACAGAAAGGCTGTTGGAAAGTGGCTTGGGGGGCCCCTGGCAGGGCCCCCTAACCCCTGTGGCCTTCAGTTGGTGGTCAAGGGAGTACCTAAGGCACCTCCCTGTAAACCCTGCACTATGTGGCAGGCACCATGGGGTGCCTGCAACAATGTGAAGGGTTTCACACAAACACTCCATTTCCCCATAGGAGCCTGTGTTATGGCCGGTTCTCAGGCGTAACACGAGCTCCCATTTGAAACAATGGAAATCCAACCAAAAAGTGTCTGGTCGCATTGTAATCCGGCGGTCGGAACCACAAGTTGGTCTGCCTCAAATCTGAGATGGTGTTGGGCGGAGGCTTTCCACTTGATAGTGTAATGAACCCCTAAATGTATATATATTTATTGTAATAGTAGAACAAAATAAATATAAAAGAACTATGAACTTCATTGTAAACTAAATACTTAAATAAATGTATTATATAAAATTAAATAGTTTAAAAAAATATTTATTTAAAATAAAGAACAGCATATTTGGCAAACTCTTAAGTTCTACAAGATGGTTATTAAGGTGAGTAGGTATGATAATCTATTCAGTATACAGTTTAGTTGATAGTCAAAGAATTTCTCTGATGCCTAGTGCTATGGGATTTAATTTTCATGTCACGGTGGAGGATCTAGCAACAGAGCGCGGACCAGCTTTTCAAGTGACAAATGAAGTATGGAGAAGGCCAATAAGGAGACGCATGAAATAACAACTGTTTTTACAAAATTAAACCAAAGGAGTCTGCTTTGTACTAGACTAGGGTGGAGGAACCAACTACTCTGTCACACCCTCCATGGCTAATTGGCTATTTTTGAAGATAGCAAAAGCTCTGTAATGTATGAGATGAGTATAAGAATGAACATCCCCAGCTGACTGTAGCAGTGTCCCATTTGAAATACTTTTTTTGTCCCTCGCGTTTTGGGTTGCAGTAGCTTTACCAAGAGAATAATACTGAGAGGCCGTCATTTAAATTAAGTCCATGGATGTCTGGTAAGTGCAAAGTGTTTCTACATACCTATATTAATGATGTTAATTGTTTGAAAACACTGTGTGCATGGCTTTCCAAAATATCCTAATCATTAGATTTGTGCATGTTGAGAATTGAATGCAATCATTTCCTTAACCTTCGCCATTATGATTACCATAGCTAAACACTAATGGCATTTAATGCAAATGGTTTATTTGTTCTTAGTTAGGACCTGTCTATCTTTGAAGTGCAGTGAGACTAATCCACAGAGATGAGTTTGCATGTGATGGTCTAGTCAAATGTACATCTACTCCTACACTTCAGTGTGTCTCTCTAGTTTTTCGCCACTCACAATTTCTGAGTGGAGATTTACACCTAGGCGTATACTTATGTGTTTCCACTCCCTCAAGTGAGGGTCTGGAGCTGCTCAAAACACATTGTATGACTGTACAATTACAGTAAGTCACTTTCTGACTGTTTGTAGAAATCTTCACAACTGGTGTGGAGATCTCCATACAGAAAATTATAGGGAAAATTATTGAAGTGTATTGTTTAAAAAAAAGTTAAATAAGTTATGTTAATAAAAAATATAAATGTAAATTAATTTATCATAACTAATATTAACCTGGAGTTAATAAAAAAAGTTATATTACCTGCTAAAATTGAATTTGTATTATTGTATACAATAATGTAATATATTAATTTAATTTACAAATGTAAACAATCATTTAATAATTAAATCACCAACCTCTCACCAAACAGTTTTGTTATTGAACTTGTAATAAATGTTGTTAAAAGTTATGTTATTAATCAATATTTATACTCTTTGTAACAAGATGAAACCTTTAGTTTAATTTTCTTTTTTTCTTTTTAAATTTAGTGAATTCATACAATTATTAATAAAATTAAACGAATCAAAAATGATGCTTAATATATATTTGCTTAATATACATTTGATATTTGATTTTTAATTATGTGTAGTTATAGTTAGAGTGCAGTCAATATAGGAATATCGATTGCTAATAAGTTTGACAGCATTTGATAGATATTCACAAAACTTTCCCAAAAAAGTTCAACCACAACAGCTGAAAGTTTCAAAGTGATCCATCAAGCAGAGGCCAAGAAAAAAGGGGTAGGGGGGCAAAATGAAATTTCCCCATGCATTTTCATTTGGGATTTCTGATCAGTGCTACAGCCCAAATGGCTGAACTGAATTATGCTAAATTTGACAGTAAGCTAAATCTGTACCCAGAAGGTGGGCTTTTCTGATTTGCTGTAAATCTATTCAGTAGTCTTTGAGAAATTAATGTTCAAAATATAGAGATATTTGGACTGTTGCTATGCTTGCCAAATTAAAGGAAACGAGTCAATCCTGATTGGCTGGTAGCAATCTGCACAATATGTTCTAGAAGCGATTTCAGGACTGAGGAACATGGTCCATGTGTCCTTAAAATGAATAAAAATATGTAAGGGGGCAGGGTGAGAACCTTGTGACCCCAAGGGCATGTGGTGGTGTTGATTGACTGGCCACAATATGGACAACATGTTGAGCAGCCATTACGGGAATCTGGCACATTGTCCCTTTTGAAATTCATTTCAGTGAATTATAGTTTTTGAGGGTCACAAAAAGGAGTAACAATGAAGTGTGATAACAAATTTTAATCACATTCAAAATCAATTGTTGGTGGTACAATACTCATTTTAGGAGTTGTGCTGTATTCTAATGTGATTTTACCCTGAGTAAAATGCCAATCCTCTGCTGGGATTTGATGAAATATTTTTGAGAGAAAACTGTTTCTCTCATGATATCCTCACAGAGCTTATGGAAGGTGCTATAGAATCTAAGATGAGAACATTAATTCCATAAATTCACACTATCTTCCACAGCCTTGTTAGACTAAAGTTTGTTTTGCTGAGTGAAACATGTACTTCCAACAGAAGCAGCAGCCTGTCAGTAGATTTCGTGTCAAGAACGAAGGCTAGCATTATGCATCAATCTTTTATTTGCTACTCCATTCAGTCATTTAAAGCAACTCAAAACCACACCCAAAATTTCAGAATTAGAACATGCCAGTATGTACAAACTCCAGGAAGGCAGCCATCTTCTTGCTGCTTTGTGTCAGTTAATTATCTAATTAACTTCTCTATGGATATTTATATTTTGGAGATATTTTGAATCTGACTAGGATTATTTGAATTTTTGGGTAGTTCTATTTATGCTTTGTTATAAATTTTAAGGTATAGTTGTGAATCTTATTTTCTGTTAGGGCTTTCATTCAGTCTGAACTAAAAAGAAAATTAATTCATGCTTTGATGATTTTATACAATGAGGCTCAGTTTTATCGTTAAGTTGTGCTCCCTTGAATGAACCGGACGCATCTTGCAACATCAGGCAGCTGTAGACCGCTCAGTTTTTTTCTCTGTGCACCTGCAGTGCAAGGCCGACAAGCAGGTCAGCTTCGAAGTGTAGGTCTGACACATCACATATTTGTTTTGGGAAAAATTGCCCTTTGTAAAGAAGTATTTTGAGGGGCTATTTTAAATGAGGGCAAATTGCTATTTTCTACTCCGGCTACTAATTACTCCAAAGGGGCAATTTAAAGAATAAGTGCCCATTCCCTTCTAGATTTTTAAAGTTTAAATTTTAGATTAATGTAAGATGATAAATGACAAATAAGGAGCTTCTGGGTTTCAGAAAAGAACCCAGGGATTGTGTTCTGAATAAGAAAAGGAAGGGTAAGGATTGTTTAGATGAAGATGTAGATGAGAAATGTAGGTCATTGCATGAGGGAGATAATATAGGAAAGAAGGTCATGAAAAAAAGTCAGTGAAAGGCTAATTGACAGAGTCAGTGATGAGGATTTTTCCTCCTTGGAGAAAGGTGGTCTAAGCACCATAGAGGCTGAGTGTGTCTCTCACAGCACACTGGAGGGTGCCCATCATGGCACAAAGAGATTCAGGTTAAACCTGATGATGAGGATGGCTTTATTCATGAAGAATCAAGTTTGGATGGATCTTGTTTGGACAAATTTGTCTTTGACGCTTATGAAAATATTAGTTAATTGGACAAAGTTGTGGCAGCCCTGAAGCCATCTTGATTAAGTTAAAGCTGTAAAACATAAAACACTTCCTTTAGAAATGAACAAAATGAGGGAGTTAGTTTTCTCATAGAAATTATGGCTAGTGCTGTCAAAAGCAAAACTAAGCCACATGTATTTTGACATATCTTCCTCATCCATTTCAGTAAAACATTCTGACATACAGACTGAAACATGAAATTTCAACACCAACAGCAGCCTGCTGGTTAACTCCCTGGTGATCAACTGTGCATTTACAACAGTGTTCGAAGGAGCTCCAGTGCTAACATTCTGAAACATGCCATACTTTAATGCCATTTTGCAGCAATAAACTAACCCTGGGCGTAGTGGGCATAGTGGGGTTACGTGGAACATCGCGTAGTGTGGCTAAATCTATGCACACTCGTGCGCTCCGCATAGCCCCACTACGCGCCGCCCGACTCCCACCCACCCTCATTTTAAAATAAGTGAAAGTATTTTAAAAGTAAGTAAAATGCCTTACCTGCGGTGCGGCGTCCCGGGGCTCCCTCTTCCTGATTGACGGCAACTTCTTCTCACAAATGTGCATGCGCGGATGCCCGAGCATGCGCATTTCTCGCGAGAAATGCGCATGCGCGGCCGTCCGTGCATGCGCATTTGTGAGAAGAAGTTGTCGTCAACCAGGAAGAGGGAGCCCCGGGACGCCGCACCCCAGGTAAGGCATTTGACTTACTTTTAAAATTCTTTAAATTATTTTAAAATGAGGGCGGGTAGGCGGCGGGTGGCGGGCAGCTCTGCTTCGCCGTGGCGTGTGCCTGCTACGTCTACTTCGTAAACCGCGAAGCAGGCAGCGCTACCTACACTCCGTGGGCGGAGCGGAGCACTACGCCCGGGCTTACAATAAACACTGTAAGACTGGAAGCTTTACCTTCTTTAAAAAAAAATTATTGTCAAAAAGAAAAGCATTCTGAAAAAATACAACTCCACAATAATACAATATACAATATAAGAAAAAAAAAATGTTAAAAAGAGAAAAAGAAGGTGGAGATTATACCGGGGTGGCAGCAAAGAAATAGAATATCAGTAGAATATAAATATACATGAAAATATGGATATACAAACAATCAAAAAATTATCTGAAAAACAAAGGATGCTAAAACAACGCAGATAAAAAACACATGCTAATTCCATCAGATAGTTGGCCTATGAGTCATCTAAGCAGCCCCATATAGATCCAAATTTTTGCAAAGCATGAATACCCCTTGCTTTAACTAAAGCCTTCTCTCTTTCACCGATTTCCGTAACAATTAACCACCATTCGGTCACAATGGGAGGTATAGGAGAGATCCAGGCTCTAGCGATCGCCAGCCGGGCAGCCACCAACATAATTGCAGTTATAGATCTATGCCGGCCACTATCCGCCTTGCAACCAAACATCTTTTCAGCAATCGTAAATGCATATTCAACCCCAAGTTGGAGTTTAATAACAAATAATATCTTCTCCCAAAAAAGACTTAAAGCGGGGCACGTAACAAACGTATCACTCAGGTCAGCTGCGTATAGACCGCACTTGGGGCAGTTACAATGCACCCCTCTGTAAACCCCTCCCTGTCTAACCCCACCTTGAGACTATCTAGCGATCCTCTCCGGGGTATGATAAAGTGCACAGATTGTCCAAAATTGTTGCAGATGTAGATTAACCGAATGTACAGAGCATGCTATAGTATCAAACGCAGTCTTCACCTCTCCTATAGTAATATCTATCCCTAAAGTCTCGCTCCATCTTGATGCTAATTTTGCACAACCGTCTAGTCAAACTGACAGAGCGATCGATACATCCTACTGATAGTGGCCTGCGAGGTTCTTAGCACACAAGCACTCCCACACCTCTGAGCCTGAAACACTCCGGATAGCTAAGTGTCTAACAAAATAATCCCTCACCTAGATATATTTAAAAAACATCCGCTGAGGAATATCGAGCATTAGCTGTAGGTTCTCCAATGATTTAAAGCCATTACAATCATAAAATTGTCCTAGATGATACACACCATTCTTTGTCCATTGCAGTCCCATAGGATCTTAAAATATTCCAGGCAGCATCGGGTTACCCCATAGAAGACGTTTATCATGTATAAGAGATAGAGAAGATATAGCTTTGATGCCCTGCCATATATAAGTACAGTCTCTAATGGTCTTCAACCATACACGTTTAAAGTATAAATCCATGCTGCTGGGGAGAAACCAGGCTGGCCATCATTGGAGCTAACCGGGTGGCCAGTATCTTAGCAAAGACCTTGGCATCTGCATTTATTAGAGAAATTGGGCACTAGGAAGCCCGTTCCTCAGGTAGTTTATCCTTTTTTTAAAAGAAAATTATGTTGGCCACATTCCATGAATTTCGAACTCGACCAGTTACCCACATTTGCACAATTACTTCTCTAAGCACAGGAGCCAGCAAACTTTTACAACTCTTATAAAACTCAGCCAGGATAGCATCTTCCCCAGCTGCCTTCTCCAGCGGGAGCCCCCCTATTGCTTTCATGATTTCCTGGACAGTGATTTCCTGCTCTAATAAGAGCGAGTCTTATTCCGGCAAAACCAGGAGGTAATTCCCTTCCAGATAACTCGCCCTTTAAAGCTTTAATCATCGTCTTAAGACGGTTGTCCATAAGCTGGTGGGCTAGTACCTTCCCGATACAATCGCCGTACTCATATTGTAGTGTCTTGTGCTTAGTGAACCTAGCCGCTACCTTCTCTTTTAAAGCCCTTTTATCGCTTACCTGTACTCCACTAGAGAGGCATACAAAGAGTCCTGGTCAACCGCTCCCTGTCGGATGGCCTCAGCATGCTGGAGATCGCTAGCTGTAAGTCTTTGATAGGCTTCGTTAGCTCGCTTCTCTCGTTCTCTATTTTGTTGCCAAACAAACTGCTGGGTAGCTCCCCGAATATATGCTTTCATAGCATCCCATACCACACAGGGAGAAGCGGACCCTCGATTGTCTTCCAAATGTTCTGATAGTTTTTTTAGAAATAAAAGCCAAATATTCCGAGTGCGCAACTAGATATCGTGGAAAAGAAAACGGGAAAACTGTTTTAGGCATAGGGTTGGCCAAGAAAGATTGTAGTATGGGATTATTGTTGGATGTAATCCGAGGACACACCTCCATATCTGAACCCAGCAAAATGCTATCTGAAATCCAAGCCATGTCGATCCTAGAGTATTGCCGATGCGGTATGGAGTAGTATGTGTAGCCAGGTATTGTTGGAAATAGAGCGCCGCACATCTTGTAGTAAATGCAATCGCCCTAATTCTAAAATAGAAGCAACTAGCGCCCCCTGCCATCCCACTAATTCCCAGCAAATATAATGAAATAAAGTCGGATCATCAACATTAGGACCATACAATACATAAAACACCTATTTCACACTATTAATCTTAATTTGAGCCAGGGCCCACCTCCCTCTTTGATCCGCTAATACCTTATGAACTTGACAAACCAGTGTTTTAGAAACTAAAATAGCAGTGCCCCTTATTGACACATTCTGTGAAGTGCATATTATACTCTATAAGCCCAGTTGGTTAAGAAGGCCGCAATCTTTATACGCTATATGAAAGAAGTACTATATGAGGTTTATATGCCCTAAACTCTTCCCGTACTAATTGTCTTTTAGAGCCACTATTTAATCCTGACACATTCCAAGACAAGCACCTAATCCTTGCCATACCCTTTAATGTAAACGTCATACCTCCAATCAGAAAAGTAAAAATCCCCCATTCCCCACATCCAAATCAAGAAACCATAGGCATTCTTTTTTACTTTTTCTTTTTTTTATAACCCCCACACCCTCAGGTACACCTGTCCCCAAACCCCACAAAAGCAACCCCGCTCAACCTCCCAGTTTCTTAAAGTAGGAATCACCTTCCCCCAAAAGCTGGCGCTGAATATGACAGCTAACATCTCATTGCACCAGGAAAGCAGCCCCGCCAACCCCCCGCAAACCACAAAAAAAGAGAAAAAAGAGAACCTGAACTAGTATATTGCCCAAGAGCAAGAGTGTAAACCTTCCTAGATCAGGAAAGAAGAAAAGGGAAGGGAGATGCAATGCAGAGCGATCACAAAGAGAAGGAGAAAAAAGGCATATTGGCATTTAATATCCTCATAGACCTCCCAAACCCTATCTCCAATCCATTATAACACAAATCTCTGCCCCCTTTATCTTTTTACAGAATACTAAACACGATCAGGTCTATCAGATCTATCAGTCCTACCAGATGTTCTTGCCATCTGCCACTTGCTCAAAGCTTGTTTAGCCTATATATCCATAAAAAGAAACTGTAACTGGCCATCTTGAATAACTTTCAGCCTAGCTGGTTCCTGCAAAGAAACCTGAGCCCCTTTGGCTTTAATCAGATCAATAAGTTGTCTCATTTTCCATCATTTCTCCATTGTAGTTCGGCTTAAATCAGATCTAAAGAAAACAGAAAAGGAATCAACAGCTACTGGGGAACTAGGCCGAGCCTTTAAAGATACTGCCTGCTTTAACAAGAAATTCCCCCAAAAAGTCAAAATAGGTTGGGGTTATCGGGAACTAGGTCTCTGCACAGTTAAGAGCAACCTATGTGTTCTCTGAACTTGGCAATCCCAATCTGACAGGTCCGGGAAGGCCTTTTGATGAAACTGAACTACATAGGTGCGAGGATCTGATTCCTCCTTGCCTTCCGGAACCCCAAATAATCTTAGATTATTCCGGCGGTTTTTCAAGTCTTCAATTTTAGCTTGGCAGGCCAAAAGCTGCACATCATGGGACTGCACTGTTTTAGCTGTAGTCGTAACAGTCTCTTCTGTCTCAGTGACCCTTATTCGTAGCTCGGCCATGTCACTTGTTATTCCAGCCACTGTGCCCGTCACCTCTTTCAATGATTGTTGAATACTAAGATAGTCAGCTCTGATCTGGGCATGATAGTCTTGTGCTTCCTGTCGTTGCTCTTGTAATGCCTGCAGTATTACAGCGAGTGACGGTTCCTTAGCAGTCCTGTCTGTAATATCCGCAGTATTTACCTTGGTCATATCCCCTAACTCCAGCGCCACTACCCCATCAGGGCAGGGCTTCATCTCTCGGCAGTTCTCGTTAGGACGATCCACATTGGTTGGATTCTCAAAGCAGGCATCTTGTCCTGTTAGATGTACCTCCTGATCCCTGGTATTTTCCATACCTTGCCCGTTTTTCGAGCCGGGGCCAGAGCCAAACAGGCGGGAGATCAATGACTTAACTCTCCTTTTGCTTAAACCCATTTTCGTAAAGGACTACTCTCCAAGCCAACTCTCCGGCGAACGCCCGAGCTAGTATGCCAACTCTCTCCTTGCAGATCTGTCCCCTTCATGCAAGGTTTGGCTACCTTAGGTTCATTTTAACTTTTTTTTATTTCCAAAGGAGGAGTTGGGAATATGTTGCAGCCCCCTCCTGTTCTTCCCAGTGATCGTAATATCAGGAATAATATCAGGCGAAATTGGGTTTCCTCTTTTTGGTTTAGCACCCTGATCCAGATACATAGGAGGAGTCCCTTGGTCCCCTACAAGGTTTTCCGATCTGTCACCATCCTTCTCAGGGCTAGATGTATTAGAATCCTGGGCAATACTAATCGAGCTCTCGCCATTGGCATCTGCCATTTTATCTCCCCTTGCAACCACATCAACGCATTACCTACAGAAGATTTTTTCAGTAAATAAAGAAAGGAGCTTGATAAGATGGCTGCCACCGAAACAAGTGCCTAAATATAGCCCAAATAACACCCAAGTTTCGCCCAAATATATCCCACTGAAAGTAACTTGTTCCATGAATAATCAAGTAATCAATTGGATAAATAAAACATAAAAATAGCAACTAGTTTAATAGCCTTTTTTTTACTATTTGGGAACTCAGAAAATGTGTCCTCATTATAGATTTTTAGAGCACTAACTAATTTCTATCAGAAAAAGATCCTTCCCATTTTGTTCATTTCTAAAGTAAAGGTTTTAGGCTTTACAGTTTTGATTCCCTCAAGATGACTTTAATTGTGCCACAATTATATACTAAATATAGAAATGTAGCATTCTAGTTGTTCATTAGACCACTGTGGGGAGGAACGGTCATAGACTCTGACACTTTAGGACAGTGAGGCAGCAGGGGCAGAGGCAACAAGTTGACCACACAAGCAGATGGGAGGGGCAGTGGCAAAACAACAGACCATGGAGGACAGTAGGAGGGGCAGCAAAACCATCCATGAAGGACAGATGAGAGAAACTGTAGCAACACAATGGATCGTGTCGACCCAGAGAGGGAGGAGCAGTGGCAGCATGGCGGACAATGGAGGGCAGTAGGAATAAGGTAGGGGCATGGCTTTGGAGGAAGTCCTGCTTGGATGGGAGAAGCACAAGGGCCAATGTATAGAGGGAGGGATTGGGCAAGGGCAAGCACATTGAGAACAAAGGACTTGGAGAAGGGTCAAGAGCAAAGGCAGCAAGATGACCTCAAACGGCAGGCCAGCAGGGTAGTATGCTGTCCACTGAGTGCTGTCCAGGTGGTGCAGGACCATGCAGATGGTGAATAAAGGGCAGGAAGATGTTGGGCAGGGGTGGTAATCTATCCCTGGCAATAAGACTGGCATGGGCAAGGTCAACACAATGGACCATGGAGGGCAGGTGGCAAGGATAAAGGCATGCACATGGAGCAGGGAGAGAAAGGAGGAGGGCAGCAACCTGACCACAGAGGACAGGCTAAAGGAATACAGATGGAAAACAGAGGGTACACAGATGGAGAACAGAGGGCAGTAAGTGGGGGACAAGAGCACACAGATGAAAAATGGCGCAATGAGTTGCTGACTGAATATGTTAAACAAAATCCTAATAATGCATTGAAAAAAACAAAAATTAAATAGACAGAGTAGCCACATATAGGAATATGAACTTCCCTAACATAAAAAAACTTTGGAAATTCATTGAAAAATGCCAAATGTTAGAGTGACGTAAGACTGAAGTATGCTAATAAGATATTACCGTACATTAAAACACGCACAGAAGTTTACTGAAAAAAAGGTTTAAAAAACAAAACTTTATAGTTAGGTGCTGAAAAAACTAACACTTAAAGACAAAAGAAATGCCGAAATTCACCAGTTATAGTTCAGTGAGCTAACTATAACTTGAACCCCTGCCATGCACTTTTTATGACCACACATACTAAATCGCCCGTGACATGTTAAATGACATGATTTATGGCATTACTGATGACATCTAATTGACATCATTGATGACATCATCCAGGCTACTGCTCCTTAAATTATCCTCTAAACTACTTGATCATTTGATAAAAGAAAGTAACTAGTAAAGGGCCCACAAAATATATATGCCATACATTGACTCTACCTACATGTGTGCATCTTATGAAATACAAACAATGTAGTCCTGAAGACAAGTCTGATTCAGTAGAGTAACATGTATATTGTGCACAGTTTAACTTCTTGCAAAAATTTAAGTGCAACAGTACTTTATTTGAACAAGGTTGAGACTGACTCCATCTAGTGTCGCCACCATGTAGTTTTAGTTGGGGCACACATTTTAAAAATGCTATAACATTTTGTACCGTTTGATGAGTCTTCATGAAACTTTCCAAAAAAAGTTCATCCATCTCAGCTCCTTTCTGAAAAGCTTCAGGGTGATTCTTTAAGTGGGGGCTGAGAAAAAATGGGGGGCCCTAATTGCAATTTCCCAATGCAGTGTCTAGAGGGAATTTTAAACAGTACTAGAGACAAAATGGCAACATTGAATTACATCAAAGTAGATTTCCTCTAGTTCAGGATAAATGAGGGTACAGTGGAGTTGGCAGGCACATTGTTGGCAGCCTGTAAATCCGTCTTGAGATGCTTTGTTAAAGGGTTTGTTTGAAGCAAAGAAGTCCAATTGCTGGTGCAGACAATGGCCTTGGAGGCCCAGATCCTTCCTCTGGAGCAGCAGGTACTGTGACAGCCCTCCACTGGGCTTGACCGTCCCACCCATCACACCTCACTAGAAGAAGCAAGACAATGTGAGAGAGCTTCCACACAGAGGGTGTACGAACATGGAGATAAGTTGAATAGACTTATTTTCTGGCTTGCCACCAGGGACAGGGGTTTAACACAGGCCCCCGCATCTCCCGCTGTGTGGGGGGCCCCAAAGCTCCGGGGGCCCCCTCAGCACTGCACTTCAGTCAGGGAGCTCCTAATAGAGTCCGGAGGGGGCCCCTTCATGTACCTTGCAGGGGGGCCCCCTCAATTATCGTTACGCCACTGACCAGGGAGGTTGTTTCCAGAGTTGTGTCCTCAATTAGGGATACTGAGGGTTGTTTGTGTGAGCAGGTCCTTGATGTCACACAGCTTTTTGTGGATTTCTATAGTTTGCTACATGTGAGTAGACCGCAACACCTCATGAAACTGTGCACCTGGTGTTGCAGGATATTCTGCGGCTCTCAATCCCCATGGCACTCTCTGAGCTGTGCCCGGGGATAACTCCCAGCCCTGATGGGTTACCAGCTGAATACTATCAAAGATTCCCCAGTCTTCTGCTTCCCCACCTGCTTGCAATGTACATTCCTCACTGGGTTGTACAAGGCTACAGATTGTGTTGATTCCTAAACTGGGCAACTGCTAGATAGATGTTCTTCCTATCAGCCTATTTCTCATATCAATGGGGAGGTGAAGGTGTTCACTCAGACTTTGGCCAACCAAGTGTGCCACAGTTTGCCCTATCTGTCCATTCGGACCAATGTGGTTTTATAAATGCCCATGGCACACAACATGGCATCCAAATGGTCCAGGTGGCCCTCGCCAGGCCCATCGCTTTCACTATCCTTCAGGTCTGCTTTTGGTAGATTTTGAAAAGGCCTTTGACACAGTGGACTGATCCTTCCTGAGCGCTGTGCTGAAGTGGGCTGGGCTGGGTCCCTATTTCTGTGCCTTTGTGGTTCTTTTATACATTTACCTTGCTGCTCGGGTGCAGGTCAGTGTTACCTTGTCTCCTTCCTTCCCTATTCTGAGGTACCTGGCAGGGCTGTCCTCTTTCCCCTCTTTTGCTCGCTTTGGCGATCGAGCCCCTAACTCGCCTCATTCGCTGTGATGCTTGTATTCAGGAGTGGTCTTGAGATGAGAGCCCTGAGGACCATATCACGCTGTATGTGGATGATATTTTGGTGTTCCTTTCAAACCCCCCGGCTTCAGGTCCAAGGTGCTAGGAGAATCTGTACTTGTATGGGGAGGCATCTGGATTCAGGGTCAACAAGTTTAAATCCATGTTGGTCACCATTGCTGGTATTGGGAGTACCTGCTCCTGGCAATCCACAATCCCTCTGCTTCTTTTGGCTTTAAAGTACTTAGGTGTGAATGTTTTGCACTTTCCAGACCTGGCCCGTAGCCTTAATTTTACCCTCCTAGTAACTAAAATGAAGCAAGGCTTGCAGAGATGGGGCTGTCTGTCTCTGCATTTTTTGGGAGAGTAGCTCTTCTCAAAATGATGGTGCTGCCCTGATTTTCGTTTTTTTTTTTTACTTTCCACCTCCAATCCCCTGGCAATGGCTCCAGACCCTTGCTTCAGTTATCTGTACCTTTCTCTGGGCCAGTGGCCTCCCTTATGGCCTTTCTGCATTACCAGCGGTCCCCTTTTGACAGAGGGATTCGCATGGCAAATCTTTACTGTTATTACTTGGCCTTGCAGCTGGTCGCGATGAACGACTGGTTTCTTGGGGAGGGTGTGGTGGTAAGACCAGACACACCTAGTGGAGCTGGCAACCTTCGGCTTAGAAAGGCTGCTGGGCCTATTTTGCTTGACCCAAGTCCCCGATCCGCCCTTAACTGTAATGAGTGACGCTGCTATGTTGGAGGGCTGCACTCCGTTTTTTGTGTTGGAACTGTCGACTTATTGCGCTGACCCCCTTGTGGCAAGGGATGTGACTACATCATACAGTATGTTTGGGGGCTTTGTTCAGTGGGGCAGGATTGGAATCACTCACCTTGGGAACGTTTAGGCGGGCACTCATATTCAGGTGTTTCAGAACTTACAAGAGTGCTATCAACTGTCTTCCAACCAATTTCATAAGTACCTGCAGCAGTGACATGACCTGTTGGCTAATGTTCGTCCTGTGATGGGGAAGTTGCAGACTGGGGCTCGTTCCTCGATTTATCGCTCTTTGATTGTCAATGCCCCAGACCAATTCTCCAGATTGCGACAAAAGTAGGAGGCCTTGGTGGGAGATCTCGAGGATGCAGACTGGCCTGAACCTAGGATGGCCCCTCAAGAGCTAGCGATATCCATACATCTTTGGCTGGGCCAACTTAATTTGCATGTGAGATACATGACCCCCCTGCAACTCCACTGATTGGCAGGGCTCCCCAAGCGAAGTGCGCCAGAAGCTGCTTGCCCGCTGTGGGCTTTTTCTATGTAGCCTGGTCCTGCCCGGGACTAGATCCCTTTTGAGCGGTGATTGGGAGGGGAATTTCTGCATTTCTGGTCTGCAGCCTCTTTCTTACTCCTAGAGTGGCATTGTTGGGGTTTCTAGAGCATGTGGGTTGACATAGGATGGAGCGTATTTTCATTGAGATGGTGACACTGGTGGTTAAGCCAGACATCGCTCATAAATGGAGGTATCCGACCCCTCCTGCGTTGGCAGAGTGGTAGAACGTGGTGGACTGGTGCGCTCAACAGGAGTGTCCCATCTATGAGGCTCAGAGCTGCACCCGGAAGCATGAGAAGCTCTGGGGCTCGTGATGGGTTTACCATGGACTGGATGATGGTACTGGCTGATTATTGACTTTTGACTGTGTTTTCTGCAATCCTTGCTGACTTACTGAACTGAAGTCTCTTTTGTATGTTTGTTATGTTGTGCATTTCAAAGAAAATTAATTGAATGTGGTTATCCAAAAAAATTATAGTTAACAGTTTCATTAATGTTGTTTGTGAACTATAACCTAAATATTTACAATTTTAATGGTTCCATATAATAATTATATCCTTACACCTATCAGATTACACAATCAATTGAGTGGGTTATCTCTGCTTTATTAAGGTTTGATGCATAATTAGATTCTGTATGAAAACAAAATACATCTTCAAAAAATGAGGTAGGTAAGAGAGGATTATTATACTGTATTGTAATTGCATTTATATAGCGCTTTTAACCCCTGATGAGGTGTCGAAGAGCTTTTTCGGCGAGTAGCACGCTACTCCGGAACCCATGAAGGATTAGTGTTGAATTGGTATAGTGAAATATGAAAATAATTTGCGTAGTGGATATTAGTCAGTTATTTGGATTGCGAAGGCTAGCGGAGGGATAGAAGAGGGAAAAAGGTTTGCATTTATATAGCTATTGTTACCCCTGATGAGGTGTTGAAGTGCTTTTTTCGGCGAGTAGCACGCTACCCTGGAACCCATAAAGGATTAGTGGTGAATAAGTATAGTGAAATATGAAAGTAATTTGAGTGGTGGCTATGCTAATCAGTTATTTGGATAGAGAAGGGTAGTGAAGGGATAGAAGAGGGAAACAAGGTTTGCATTTATAGAGTGCTTGCTACCCCTGATGATTTTTTGAAGTGCTTTTTTCGGCAAGTAGCTATCTACTCTGGAACGCATAAAGAATTAGTGGTGAATTAGTATAGTGAAATATGAAATTTGAGAAGTGGACATGTTCGTCTGTTATTTTGATTGAAAACAATAGTGGAGTATTAAATATCAGAGTCACAAAAACTCTTTATTAGAGAATTGTTTGATATGGATGAATAAGGATTTGAGAAAGAAAATAAACAATGAAGGAGAACAACCCTGAAGTTTATCTATCTGTAAATTAAAATATGGAGATGTAGGCCATTTATAGGAAGCACTACTTTATCGTTAGAATATACAATTGAAATCATATTCAAAACTTTTGAAATAAAACCATCTTATGTCTTTAAATTTTAAATATGAACTGCCAACCTAGTATGTCAAAGGCTTTTTTAGCATCTAGTGGGAAAGCAGTAAAGGGAGATTTAAAACTCAAAGCTTAGATAAGAGTATTCAGAAAAACATGTACACTGTTAGAAAATATTCTCCCTTTGCTAAACCCAGATTGCTCATCTGGAATTAAACTGCAGAATAACAGATTCCAAATATATCACAAGCACTTTATCTATATCAGTAGCGATATAGGTCTATAATTTTCGAATTGAGAACTGCCATGATCTGGTTTAGGAATAATACACATTTAGGCCTCTAAGAACGTACCCATGCTTTTATTTTGAAGGAGCAAATCATTGTAAAGTGATACAATAATGTTCTGACAATACTTGTGAGAACAATGAGTAACATTTTATGGGAACACCATCGGGACCTGGGGCTTTATCATGCTTTAAAGTTGAGATAGTTTTTATCACTTCATCTGAAGTAATATTCTCCTCTAAGGGACACAGGTCTACATTTTGGTAGCCACTTCCTTTTCTCTTCTTATGTCATAGAGTCAGAGTGATACAATCTTTAAAGTCAGAGTGATAATCTTTAAAGCCTGTGACCCAGAACTGTACCTTGAAATAAAAGAAAAGGAAATATAAATACACCAATATCATTTCTAATCATGTCTTTGGAGTAAAGATCATTTAAAGAGTTATGAAACACCTCTACAAAGCCATTTAATTTCACATCTGTAAACCTTATTCGAAACTCACTCTTTCCACTGTCCTTTAGTAAGGCCCATTTGTCATTGATTCGGTCAAGACATTTTCCATGAAGGGCTGCAAAACTCTAATTGCCCCCAATATAATGTCCATAGATGAACTAGCCTTTGTCTTAGTAGGAGAAGGAGGATCTTTTTTCACCCTTTTATCAGTGGAGATTGATGATAAATCTTTTTTTGGGAGCAGTCGTTGAGACTGTAGGCAACTGGGCAATGGAAGGTTTAGATAAGGCAGGGACCCGAACATCCTGTTAAAGATTTTTTGTCGAAAGTTAATCCAGAACTGTAAATTTACTCTTTGCAGTCACAATTGATTGAATATCAGAATATGATTATTTTTTTTTAAAGGAAAGTTTGTTATTTTTAATCTGCCCCATAAAGTATTACAGTACCTTGTTTAGATGAGGCTGACACTCAAGTAGGTGAACATTATAGATAATTTGAGTGGGATAAGAAAAGAGTCTGTGAGAGCAGCCAAAAGGTGAAGAAAATGCATGCATAGAGGCATAACTGATACTGCAACAAACAATTTTTTTTTTTTATTTTAGACAGCATCTGAAATCTGATATAGCTCGTGGCAGTCTCTGAAACAACATGACCACCCAATACAAATTATATGAATAAATGCTTCAAATGCAACTTACATATCATAACAAAAATTGGCAGTGTTTTGTGTTAGTGACAGCTGTATTCTCTCCTGAAATGAGAGAATGGACATTAAATCCATCCATATGAGAAGAGAATCGGAATTTGCCTAGTGATATGACGGTAAGTTCCAATTCTATTAAGGACACGGAGGCGAGGATTATGCTAACTCTCTTCGCTTTATTATTTATCCAAAGACAACAGCAGCCAGAGAGATTAGTGAATATCAAAGTAAAAAACCATACAAAAAACTACAACTCCCTACAACCAGGGAGATAACGTGGTAATTAGTCCATCAACTATCTCTGTGACACCATCTCAAAGTCCTCTGTCAGCTCTCTCTCCTCCTCTTTCTTCGCGCAAGTCACGCCACTTCCTCATTGGTCTTGTTTGGATCCATCATTTCCTGAAAGAAGCCAAACAGGGAGGTGAGAACTGAACGAACCATCCGGAGCGTAAGCAACGGTCACAGAACCAAAGAACAGTAAGAAAAGCAAGCATTTCTGTCAATAAACATCCAGGAAAAGACCTTACTTACCCCTATACGGGGGGGTTCGCACCAAGGGTGCCCCGGGCGGGATAATCCTCGCCTCCGTGTCCTTAATAGAATTGGAACTTACCGTCATATCACTAGGCAAATTCCGATTCTATGTCAGGACCGGAGGATTCGGATTATGCTAGTTCAAAGCTTACTTACCACTAACTGTGCCACGTTAAGAATTGGCTTAAAATAAAACCTCTTAAAGGTAGAGTCGGACGACCAGTCCGCTGCACGCATTAAATCCTCCAAACGCGCTCCAAGCGCGAAAGCCTTCGAGGCCATAGCGCCCCTGGCTGAATGGGCACCAAACTGTTTAGTATCAATGCCAGCCTCTTGCATAACCCAACGCACCCACCTAGCAATGGTGGGGGAAGAGACTGCTTTATGTGGCTTCTTGAGAGCTATCAAGAGTTGTCGTTCGCCTGGTGGGCGGAGTTCCTGCGTCAATTCCTCATAAGTCTTCAAACAGTCTACCACACAAAGTTTGGGAGAATCCCGGAAAGCCGGATACGTGATTGTTCGCGAGTTGGACTTGGTTCTGCGTCCAATCGTAAAAACTACCCCTTCCGGGGAAAAAACCCGCGCTGAGACATCAAGCGCGCGAACATCGGAAACTCTCCTGCAGGAGATCAAGCAGAGAAGCATAGCAAGCTTAGAAGATAACTCTTTCAGAGAAAGATACCGATTAGGTTGCCAGGAAAGAAACAGATTCAGTACCTTGTTAACGTCCCAAAGGACGGAGTAGCGAGGTTCCGGGGGTAGCGACAATCGCACGCCCCGCAGAAGTCTGCAAACCATTGGATGTTCACCGACAGGTGCTCCGTTTAGAGGCTCGTGACCGGCGGAAATCGCCGATCTGATAGCATTAATGGAGCGATAAGCCAAACCCTCCGACGCCAAATCGGCGAAAAAATTCAAGAGGGGAACGATTCCTGCGACCACGGGATCCAGACGTCGTCGAAGACACCAACGAACCCAACGTGACCACGAGGATCTATAACGCTTCGTGGTACTGTCCGCCCATGCCTTTGACAGGAGGGCCTCAGCCTGACCCGAAAGTCCCGGCAACGACCATCGTCGCCTGAAAGACGCCACGCCATGAGTCGTAGTGTCCCCTGTGTGATCAGGTGATGAAGATCCCCCTCCGGGTTCTGAAGAAGCTGAGGATACAGGGGGAGTAGGATTGGAGAATCCCAGGAAAGTTCCAGAAGAACTGGAAACCAGACTTGAGACCTCCAAAGGGGGGTTATCAGGACCACCTGCGCACATTGACGTCGGATCTGAGCCGTTGTCCTCATGATCATCGAGAACGGTGGAAACGCATATCCGTTCTCCTGACTCCAATCCTGGAGGAAGGCATCCGTGGCAAGAGCCAGTGGATCCGGTCTCCAACTGAAGAACCTGGGCACCTGATTGTCCAGACGGGAGGCAAAAAGATCCGCCGAGAACGGACCCCAGAGGTTGTGCAACCACTGGAAGATCGGAACATCCAGCTTCCAAAGGCTGGAGTCGTAGAGAGGACGTGAGTGTCAGTCCGCTACTTGATTGTGCTGGCCCGGGAGATATTCCGCCGTCACCGAAACATGATGTTCAAGGCAGTAGCTCCAAAAATCCTTTGCCAAATTGGCCAGCGCTCGAGAACGGGGACCCCCCAATCGATTGACATACTGGACCGCGGAGATGTTGTCCATCTTCAGGAGGACACAAGACTGCACTCTGTCCTTGGTCCAACAACGCACCGCGAAAGAGCCAGCGAGCAGTTCCAAGCAATTGATGTGAAAAACCCGCTCGTTTGCTGACCAAACACCTCCGGTGGAAAAATCTCCGCATCGAGCGCCCCACCCCAACTTGCTGGCGTCGGACTCGATGACCAAGTCTGGAACGGATCCGAAAATCGCCCGACCGTTCCATGCCTCCATATGATTGAGCCACCAGAGGAGCTCCTCTTTGGCTTCCGCCGACAGGGGCACCACGTAATCGTAAGAGTGACCCGTCGGAGGTGGTAGGCTTTTTGACGCTGAAGAGCGCGATAGTGCAAGGGGCCCGGAAAAATTGCTTGTATCGAGGACGACAGGAGGCCCACAACCCTGGCGAGCTGACGCAAGGAAATGGTGGGTTTGGACACCGTACGGCGTAGTTCGTGACGAATTTTCGCCATTTTGCGAGACGGAAGACTCAAAGTCGCTTGAACGGAGTCCACCACAAACCCCAGGAAGGTGACTGCCTGAGAGGGGTGAAGTAGTGATTTCTTCGTATTGATAACAAACCCCAGGCCCTGGAGCAGGGAAATGGTTTGTTGGAGTTGCACCACCAAGAGTTGGGGAGACTGAGCCATCAGAAGGATGTCGTCCAGATAGACGATCATGCGTATACCTCGCGCCCGGAGAAACTCTACCACGGGACGAAGCAGCTTGGTGAAACACCAAGGTGCCGAGGAAAGCCCGAATGGAAGGGCCGTGAATTCGTATACCGAGCCCCCCCAACGAAACTGAAGGAAACGTCGATGGGGCGGATGCACGGGCACCACAAGGTAAGCGTCTTTTAAATCCAGCCGCGCCATCCAATCGGAAGGGCGCAGGAGATCTCTCAAGAGGTGGATTCCCTCCATTTTGAAATGGCGGTACACCAACCACGCGTTGAACTCTTTGAGGTTGATTACCGGACGACGACCTCCGTCCGCTTTGTCCACAAGGAATATATTGCTGAGGAAACCGTGAGGATGCAAAGTTGTGCGACAAATCGCGCCTTTGCAAAGCAATTCGGCGACCTCCTCGTCGATCAACCGTGCATCCTGAAGGGTGAACTGCAAGGGACACGGTCGTGTGGCTTGATGAGGACTGCCCAGAAATTCCACATGAAAGCCACGAATTGTCTGCCGGATCCACGCATCGGACGTTTGTTCCTCCCAAGCCTGAGTAAAGCTTGCCAATCGCCCCCCTATCTTCAGCTGACAAGCGGGGAGGACACCTTACCGGTAGAAGCTCCGCCTCCAGAGTTGGACTTGTATCCTCCACGGCCCCTGAAACGCTGTCCTCGCGTTGGATAGAAATTGATATAGTTTGCAGTGGAGTTGTATTGACCACGGCCAGAGCCTTGTCCCTTTTGAGGATTTTGCTGGAATCCGCGGCCGGACGAGCGGCCCCTGCCTCGACCGGCCCCGCGGAAAACCTGCTGGGTGAACACCTTCTTAATACCCAACTGGGCCTTATCTAAGGAGGTAAATGTAGAGACAAACTTCCCCAGTTCCTTCACGAAAGGCTCTCCAAACAGGCCCCCTTGAGCAACTGCTCCTGCCTCTGAGGAAGCTAAATCCCCAAGTTTGGGGTCCAACTTAATCAACAAAGAGCGGCGACGCTCCGTTGAAAGAGCACAATTCGCATTGCTCAAAAAAATGATGGCCCGTTGGGCCCAATTCGACAAGACTTCCGGCGAAATAGTTGAGCCCGTTACTTTAGCCTCCTCCGCCATGTCCAAGATTTTTGCCAAAGGGCCGACGGCATCAAGGAGCTTATCTTGACAAGACCGCCAAGATCTGTCAATACCCTTACAGGGATCTTTTACAAATTTCGCCAGGAACGTAGCCATTTTGGAATCTAATTCCGGCGTAAGCGCGATTTTGTCTGGCAAGGAGGGACGCGGGCATTCCGCCCTCAAACAACTCCGCGCCTCTTTTTCCAGTGGCTTACGCAAACGGTTGGCAAGGAACCTAACAACTTTATCCCCTGGGACCCAAGCGGAAGATCGGGGATGCATTATCTCATCTGGGTTCAGCATATCTGCGTCCTCCTCGAGCGCCGCCGAAGTGGACGCCGAGGCCGGTCGCCAAGGACGGGAAGAACTTGCCTCATCGTCTGTATCCCCTTGAGTGTCATTATCTGTCGCCGGGGATGGGGGTTCAGGGATATCCTGAAGTTGGTCGGACGTTGGGAGAGGGGGAGCCACCGGGGCCGTCTTTGCTAGAAACGCCGTCTTAAGGCGCGCAAAAGCGTCCGCATCTACCCCATCAGGGCGTTGCTTCTTAGGGGGGGGAGGGGTGCCATCGGGAAACTGCCCAGGGGTCGGCGCTACACTACCACGCGCCAACGCTAATCTATTGCATTCTTGGATTATCCTGTCCGAGAGACGCTGCTCCATCGGACCCACTACTTCATTAACCACCCGGTAGATTGAATCATCAACCGCGTCAAAGAAATCGTCGCTAAAAGGTAAGTATTCCTGCACCTCCTCCTCATAGTATTCAGACTGAGTGGCCATGTTCAATTAGGTAAGTACGTAACCTTCACAAATTTAGCAGGCTAAAATTATTAAGCGCAGTCCAAAGGCTGCAAGATAGGGTAGCCCAGAGGGTTACAATAGGGCTGCACCAGACCCTCAACGCGGAAAAACCCTCAGGAAGGACCTGACCGGTTGGCGGCCTCCCTACCGCGTTGTAAATACCAATTTAAGACAAGAAAACTTGGAGAAAAATGCCCAGGATGTAAAATAACACCCTCCGCGAGATGCGTGGTGTTTGGCAAGGTGCTTACAGCGCTGGTATGGAAGCGCGTTCAACGCGGATAAATCCGCAATACAGACCCCCACCGGGGCGTAGTAATTGTTCACTGTGGGGAAAGCATACGATCCGCGATGCGGACGTCAAGGTGAGGCAGCAGGGGGTGGCTGTGACCGTTGGTCTCGCTTCGCGCTCCTCATCTGAGGAGACGCGACGCGAGAACGACAAGGCGGTCAAGCGCCCCTAGCGGCGCATAACAATGCCGCAACAGCAGGGGAGCCGGCCGCGTAAGGAGCGAGAACGCTCCCGCGGCCGGAGAGGGCTCTGAAATAAAACCTGACCAATGTGTTAGGAAAAATATCACGGAGAGCCCACAAATGTAACAAAACCAATGCGTAATTAACCCCACATATCCACAAATAAACTCGTGTAATACCAGAAAAATAAACAAGAGCACTTAACTGGCTGCGCAGCAGCGAAGAAAGAGGAGGAGAGAGAGCTGACAGAGGACTTTGAGATGGTGTCACAGAGATAGTTGATGGACTAATTACCACGTTATCTCCCTGGTTGTAGGGAGTTGTAGTTTTTTGTATGGTTTTTTACTTTGATATTCACTAATCTCTCTGGCTGCTGTTGTCTTTGGATAAATAATAAAGCGAAGAGAGTTAGCATAATCCGAAGCCTCCGGTCCTGACATAGAATCTGTTTACTTCTGCGTGGTGCAGTAGTCACACTAAAGCCGCTGTGACCAGAATCATCATCTGAAGAGATCTTCAATTTCCCTATTCCTGAATAAAAGTAAGTTTTATCTGGATAGGGTTTCATCCAACCTGCACAGATACCGAAACAAATTATTTTTCCCCCATCATTTTCCACCGAAAAGGCAATAACCGTCGGGCCTGCACCAGAGCTTGAGCGTCAGCCACCAATCTGCAACTTCCAACCCCTGAATCCAAATTTAAGAGCTGAACCAAACTATATCCTGCATTTGAAACAGCTGAAAACATAACTCTTCAAACTGGCTTCCAATTCAATACATACAGCTGAGGATGACGAGCAGAACATCAGAACATTCCTGCCGCACATACCTGGCCATAAAAACGCCATAAAGTCAACTCTGTGCTCTGAATCAAGGGAAAGGCGACATATAGCACTCTAAAAAACTTCCAACTAAATTAAAAAATAAACCATGTTGAAGCAGTGACATAAAGAAAGCTACGAGCATAAATACAATTAAGAGTAAAACAACCTGCAGTACGAAATGTAATCACTGTATGAAAAACCTGACTAGTTGTGGGAGGCTCTTAGCTCTAGAGAGTTCCTTTAAGTAAGCTAATGCTTCAATCTCAGTTTGTTTATGCAGCTAATGACAAGCGGTAAATGATTTCTATAGTCTGTTCCTTTTTGTTCTCCTGAGAACTGTCTTTGGTTGCCAAGCAACTGACTCCCAGGGTACCAAGCAATATTTCCATGCACTCCTCCATATAGTTGGTGCTACCGTTTCCCAAAAGCTCGTTTTCGTTCCCCTTAAATGCCCTCTAGTCACACAACGTTTACATTGAAGTCCTCTTTAGGGAACCCTGTCTGAGGTTGGTGTGTCAAAATAATTAAGGAAAATAAGGTACATAGGAAATGTGTGTTTGTGTAGTCATAGAAATTGGCAAATATGTTATAATGATCACAGGTATGAATTACATTTATTCAAATACATTGTACTCATTTGAAAGTGGTGTGCTACAGAATGCCTCGTTGCAGTGCCGACTGTGGGTGTGTTGTTATGGTTTTGGGAGCTTTTGCTCATTTTTACTTGCCTACAAAAGAACGATGGATTTAACCCAGATCTTTTGACTGGGGGAGAATGTTTGCATTGTCAGCATTCCGTCCATCATTTGTTTTCTGTAACACTTTTCGCCCTAAGTGGGATGGGTATACCCAGACCTGGGTCCCCTGCTCACTGTGCCACTGGATTCAAGCTAGCCTGGCTGAAGAAGGGTGACATACCCTGAAACCGGTCCCAGGATGCTTGTTTTCGGTCCAGGGAGAGCCTGGCCTGACAGTTCAGTCTGGACTGTTCCCATGGGGCACAGGGTGAAGACAGATTTGCATATGGCTGTGTCCAAACTGGGGTGGCGTAGTGGGCAAAAGAGCGAGGGATTTAACCCAGATCTTTTGACTGGAGGAGAATGTTTGCATTGTCAGCATTCCGTCCATCATTTGTTTGCTGTAATACAAAGGCATTTTGTGCATGTATGTACAGTGTTCTGCTGTTCATATATGTTCATACTGTATTACATATGTGTTCATATTGTATTGCATATGTCGGTCCATAGAAAATAAATGACAATATGAAGTTTGTGGTTGCAGTTGCCGCCCTAAGTGCAATTTGTATGCATAATTGTGTGTTCCGTGCTCACTATGCCACTAGATTCAAGCTATACCGGGCTGATGAGCCAAGAACAAGGGCAAAATCGGTCCTGAGTTTCATACTTTCTGGTTTAGGGGGAACTTGACTGGCAGTTTGGGCTGAACTGTTTCGAAAGGAGAGGGGTCAAGACTGATTTGCGTCTGGCTGGGTCCAAACTGAGGTGGCAATGTTTGTGACAAATTATGGATTGGGATGCAGCCTGAGTATTTGCCAGTAGCTGGGATAAATTCAAGCATTTCATCCATCACCTTGTTGTTGCTGCAGTTGCTGCTCTAAGTGCGATGGGTATGCCAAGATGTTGGTTCGGTGCTCACTGTGCCATTAGAATCAACCTATACCTGGCTGATGAGCCCATAATAAGGGCAAAACCAGACCTGGTTTTCTTGTTTTCTGGTTCATGGAGGACTTAGACCGGCAGTTTGTGCTGTACTGCTCCGATTTGAGCAAGGTCAAGGCTGATTTCTATATAAACTGAGGTGGCATGGTTGGCGTAAAATGGTGGATTGGGATGCAACACCAAGTGATTGCCAGTGGTTGAGAATAATTAAAGCATTCCATCTATGACCTTGTTGTTGTCCATTTTAAGACCAGCAAAAAATGCAATGTTGAATGAATGCAAAGGGTAAGTGGTAGAGAGTGCTTAAATTCTGCTTCCAATAAAAATGTATAAAGTCTCGAGGATGATTCTTTTGCCCTCTGGTAAATGGAGACAAGGGCTCAAATACTAAGAAAAATGATATGGAATAATTATCATAAACAATGCACAATCAATCAATCAATCAATCAATCAATCAATCAAGGCATTTATAGAGCTCGCTACTCACCCGTAAGGGTCTCCAGGCGCTGAGGGAAAGGGAGTAGCTGCTACTGCTCGAACAGCCAGGTCTTGAGTGGCCTCCTGAAGGTCAGGAGGTCTTCCTCTGCAGTAGGAGGATGGAGAGGCCGTTCCAGTACTTGGCGGCGAGGTAGGAGAACGATCTTCCGCCGGTGGTTGTTCTTCGGATACGGGGGACGGTGGCGAGGGCGAGGTCGGTGGAGCGGAGCTGGCGGTTCGGGGTGTAGAAGGTGAGTCGTTTGTTGAGGTATGTTGGTCCGGTGTTGTGGAGTGCCTTGTGTGCATGGGTGAGGAGTTTGAAGGTGATCCTCTTGTTGACGGGAAGCCAGTGCAGGTCTCTCATGTCACAATGACTTCATGTGGAGTATTGTAACTGGAAGTGATGTCACAAGAAGTGAGGTTACATTCCTATCATATCTCTCACTATAAATGGAATTAGTTATGTTTCCCTTCCTGCTCTTCCAGTTACCTACTGTGATAGTGACAAATGTAATCAAATTGAAGCCTGCTTGCAGCTTTAGCTGTGGCACTCAATAATTGGAAGTGGTGCAACACCAAATCTAAGATTTTACAAAGCATGCATATTCAAAACCTTTTTTATAAGAGGCTGGCAGGTATATACCCATCGTCAGTGTACTTGCTCAGGAAGTAGCTGGGCTGCATCAAATGAGATTAGCTGTTAAGTGGCTGGCTCCATATCATGTCTTACACCTTGATTCCACTGAAGCCACTGTTGTTTAGCCAGCTTCCCATTACATATTTGGATATGTGAGAACTTAATGAAATTGTTTATGATGCTCTTGTAGGTTGTTAGAAAAGATGGCAGAAGGGAACAATTGACCTTTTGTGATCAATGATACAGTAAATTATATTTGATTATACTAGAAACAATAAGGAATATTCTGACATCATGTTTCCCGAACCAATATTTAAAATCTACAATGACTAAACTCACAGAAACAGAAAGTTAATATGGGGAACCCATATAGATTGATTTGTTTTTACCGGTTTTAAATGTTAGAGAATTGGTAAAGACAGTGAATAATGTGGGTCCCTCGAGGGTATCTGAG
Source organism: Triturus cristatus (assembly GCF_964204655.1). Lineage (NCBI taxonomy): Eukaryota > Metazoa > Chordata > Amphibia > Caudata > Salamandridae > Triturus > Triturus cristatus. The sequence continues at coordinate 432,741,632 of NC_140581.1, read as the reverse complement.
TAGGTGAATAAAGGAAAGGAAAAGTTAAAGACATTCATGCATAATACAAAAGATCAAATAGTAGCAAAGTCGAGCATTATGGAAGGTCAAGCAAAATTAAAGAGGCACCCTTTAGATTAAAAAATAATTTTCAAAATAATGATGTAAAATGCATTGTCCAAAAGGAAAGAAGTGGACAACAAGAGAGATGGACCCTGTAAGAAGTCCTGAATTATTGACAAATCTTTCACCCAAGAAATGGCACACAGGGAGATAAAAACTTAAAAAGTTGATAAATTCAATATCATTCATTACTTAAACCAGTGTGAGACATTTGAGCCTCAGTGTGGTCTCATACATGATTGTTAATTTCAAATGAACTATTTGGCCTGAAAACTAGAATCATTAGGATCCAACCAAGGATTCGAGAAACCAGGGATACAAAGATCTATTGCAGGATTCAAGGATCCCAGGATTTGAGGATTTAATGCAGATTTCAGGATCCCACTGCCTACAAAACCCACACTCAAGGCGTGGCCCGTTGCTTATCTTCCGCCATTGTTTCCTCTAGGTTGATTAGAGAAAGCCTCTACTTGGCTTCTACCCTTTCCCTCTATTCCTGGTGCTCCAGCTAAAATGATCTTTAAACTAAAGGTCATGTTCATCTGCTGACTGTGGAGCACCTTGGAACTTCTATCACCGTGTCACTCCAATTATTTCCTGGCATCTTGGAACTTTTAAAAGAATTTTGCTGTATCGTTGGAGCTTTTTGGCCTCTTCTAGTGTCGTCTCCCTCAAATTAGCAATTTGCTAGGAAGAGTTAAATGTATCTGTTTTAATTATGAAACATCTAAGCTGTCTGTAGCAATCGTCTCTCGAACCCTGGTACAGTTATTTACAAATCCTGACTGAAACATTGTTAGTATTCATGTGAAATCCATTTAAAAATAAATGAAGGCATGCAATTAAAATTGATGCAAGAGCAGAAAGTAATAGTTTTCTTGTGTTCTGATTAGCATAAAAGAGCTGTCACTCTAGAGAGAATGCAGAATACCTGAGCATGGACGTCATATGGGAGTAGTCAGAGGTTGCAGCTCTGACCTCTAACTTGCTCCCTTCTTCTTTTGTTACTTCCACAAAGAAAGTACCAGGAGTAGCAGGGAGCTAGTTAAAGGTCGGAGCTGCGATCCTTGACTACTCCCAAATGACGTCCATGTACTTGAGGTACCCTCCATTGGATGGAGATGAGCTGTGTGAATACACATTGATGGCATCTCTTGTGTGCCTTCTTTCATATCCCTATTACACTATCCCCTTCTTCGCCATCAGTATCGAGCACAGTCTTGGATGTGTTCAGTACTGTTGACATTAAAGGAGACTGGTGTGTTCCACATTGTTCCTGCATCAACATTTGGATCTACAAGGTAGTGGTAACTTGACTCTGACAATTTCCAGGCAGCATTCAATAGAATGGACAGAGGGCTCTTGTGCATGAAGCTTGTCCAGTAGAATATTCCTTTCATATTGCTCACAGAAATCCGATCAATGCATAGGAGAAATGGAACAACTGGGCTCAAAAACAGCTCTTGATTATTTATTTATTTGAGAAGTTTTAAATAGCGCTGGCTAGACCCGAAGGCATCAGAAAGCTTTACATGAGGAACATTAAGTTACAAGTTACAAATTACATCTGTTACAAGAGCCTAGTAAAACACAGGCCAAAAAGTTTTAAAAAACAATGTTGGCTGCTGAGGGAAGGAAACATAACAGGGGGACGAGGAAAAGCAATGACCAATGTTGGGTAGGTGAAGGCCGAGGGGATGACCCAGAGCCAAACTCCTCTATAGCTGCCTAAACAGCTCCACCGGGCAAAAGCCATGTTGATCAGTCTCCACGGTAAGTATTGTCATAGATCGAGTGGCAGCATCCCTCCCGGTGTTGCTGGGAAGCGCCGTCCACTTCACTCTGCAGCTTGCCCTCACCTCATTTAGACCCTGTGCCGAGGCATCCACCTCTGTCTTCTCGATCATGACCTTTGTTTATGTGGGTAATTGCAGCAGGCAACTACTGATTGCGTGAAATAGGAATTAAATGAGGGAACTCAAACAGTCCGGCCCGCCCGGCAGCTGCACACCAGCACCGACCCAGCCAGGCTCAAAGTGGTAGTAGTAGATGTTAAAGATTCTGTTGGATACCTTATAGGTGGGATGGGGGCTGCGGCAGGAAATGGTCCAGTTAAGAGCACAATTGTCCTTTCGAACTCACAGGCCCTGTATGCCAGACTGAAAAAAACAGTCAAAGACTTGCTGTTGGGTTGCTCTGTACTCGGCAGTACAGCTTCCAGAGATTAGGTCAGGACAGCCATCTTAAGGTCAGGCAGACAGAATGTGTAGGCCCGGGGTTGTAGGACACTCCACTGTTGTCCCATGCGATTCTTTCGGAGTGGGTGAGGCTGTAGCTGGAGTAAGTGGGAAAACAGTCCCATTGCTAGACTTTTTTGCTGTAGAGACCTTGATATAAGCACCAAAACCATGCTCCGGGAGCCATTTTAGGGTCAGGCACAGCCCTTGCCGGGTCCGCCTTTAAGCAACTCAGCCCCATTTGCCTCCCAGGCCAAGACACCACTTGTGTGGAACCACAGGATCACCCCAGCTGGCCAGTATAGTGTGCCCTTGAGCTTGGCTCACCTCCCATTCGTGCCGACTGCGTCGGTGAGATTACATGCCCCGGCCTCAATCACCGCTCATCTTCATCCCATACATTATCGGTGCACTCATCCTGAGCGAGGGAGACAATTTCCGGCTCTCTGACAGCCGCTGTGGAGATAGGGGAAATGCCTCTTCTGTCGCTGCAATCAGTGCAGCCTTCACGGGTTAACGCCGCCATTGGAATCCCGCCAGACATACCGCTGCGGCGCCATCTTGTCCCCTCTGCAGTCCAGGCGGCAGATACCTCGGCGATGACTCGATCGGAGGAACGCGAACGGAGGAAAGCGAAATTGGTCCCAAGGTGAGCCGCTGGTCCTCCGGCTGCGGAATTCTGGCCAAGGGTGGGAAAACAATGCGGTGGAACGCCACAAAGGAGGCTGGAAAGAGGACAAGCAACAGAGCATGAGCTTCGCGCGGCCATGATGGAAGCTGGGAGGTTGATTAAAAAAATTCACGTGGGTTAAAGCAGTAGTGACTGTTGGCTCCCATCCAGTTTGAATTTTTTATTCCCAAATTCATGAGACTATTTGACGCTCAAATTCTTTTTCTCCACAACCTACTATGTGGCATGTTAGTTCTTTGGTTTTTGTGTATGATTTTGTGGTGCTTGACTAGACATCTATTCTTCTGCAGAGTAAGAAAGTACTTTTTCAGAAATATTATTGCCAACATAACATTTTATTTATTTTTAGGATGGTTTCTAGAGTGGACTGTTTTATGTAACATAATTTCAACTATACTCATTGGTTTCTACCATGGTGCCAATTCACACCATGCAAAGACGTGATGCTCTCCGGTTGTGAACCTATAAAAAGTGCTGTTTTTGAGATATGTGGCAGACGTTTCACAGATTTTTCACAGACTTCTATCTTGCACATCAGTATGATGGAGTGCTCTTTGACTTTGTAGTTAAAATATCTGTCAGACTTCACTGCTTTTTTACAGAAGCAGAATTCATGTCAGTTCTCTAATTGAGTCTAAATTTATAACTTTTATCTTGATATCTTATATTGATGTTGAATTGAATTGACTAACCATTTGTCCTTTTGTTTTCTGTATGATTTTGAATGAACCTTCGTGGTTTAGACTTTAAATCTTTTCTGTGTACATTTTCTTGTCTGAATTTTTCTAGTTCCCTTGACCTTTGGGCCTCACACATAACAGTCCATTCAACCAGCCCTTTATATGATAGAATGAGGCATCAGTATTTTCAGTATGTAACCATGGTTAAGGGCAATTTGAGTGCTAGTAATTCCAAAATAATTATATGGAACAAAATACTTATTGTCCATAAAATATGTAAGTATCTGTAAGTTTATGTCAAGGTTGATAAGCTCTGTTGAGCACCCTACTTGCTTGCATGAAGAAACAGTGATTCCTACCAGCAGTCATAGTACCATCATTTACAGAACAATAAGGCAGAAATGCAGAGAAAGTCAATTGGTGATTACACTTGTTCTACTATTCTGTGTTCCCCGATGTCTCCCAATAAAAATTGTATCTCACTTGTGTCGGTAGGCCTAGTGCCTGCGACAGGAAATGGCCCACAATGCCACATGAACACATCACATTTTTCCAGTAAAAACTGCCCCTTTTTTTTCAATGTGCCTAGCTGGAGATTTTGGTACTCTAACTCAGCCGCACCAAGGGAAACGTAGCAAACCTATATATTTTTTTTAAACCAGACACCAAGGGGAATGCAGGTTGGGGTGACTTGTGTGGCTCTCACCATGTTCTGGTACCCAGAATTCCTTGCAAACCTTACACCTGGAGAACAACAAGGACCGCAACACCACCGCCCTGCTGGACAACCTCGCCAACCTCGGACTCAAGCAACTGGTCAACACCCCCACCCACTACGCCGGTCACACGCTTGATCCCGTCTTCTCATCCAGCAAGCACATCACCTTCAACCACTCCACCGGACTCCACTGGAGCGACCACAGCTGCATCCACTTCAGCTTCAGAAAAAACACAACCTACCACCACCCGCAACAGGTTCCTCACAGAAGCTGGAGCAAGATCACCGCCGACCAGCTCACCACTTCCCTCAGCCAGAACCCACCTGCCAGCACAACGGACCCCAACGAAGCAGCCCGCAACTTCACGCAGTGGTTGACCGCCTGCGCCGACGACCTCGCACCGCTGAAGAACCCTCCCAACAGACCCAGAAGCAAGAAGGCCCCCTGGTTCACCGATGAACTCAAGGACTCCAAGAAGACCTGCCGCACCCTCGAGAAAGCCTGGCTCCTCGACCAGACCGCTGACAACATGACCGCCCTCAAACACGCCACCCGCAAGCACCACCAGCTCATCCGCACCACCAAGAAGAAATCACTGAAGGAACGACTGGACAACAATGCCCACGACAGCAAGGAACTCTTCAACATCATCAAGGAGTTCTCCAACCCCAGCACCGGCAACAACAACATCACTCCTTCACAGGATCTCTGCGACTCCCTCGCCTCGTACTTCCACCGCAAGATTGCCGACATCCACAACAGCTTCGGTGCCCCATCCACGCACCCAACCATCGAACCAACGCACCCTACCGCCACCCTCCGCACCTGGACCGCGGTAACCACCGAAGACACAGCCCGCACGATGAACACCATCCACTCCGGATCTCCAACCGACCCATGCCCCCACCACGTCTTCAACAAGGCCGACTCCACCATCGCCCCCCAACTCCGAGACATCATCAACACCTCCTTCAACACCGCCACCTTCCCGGAGAGCTGGAAGCATGCCGAGCTCAGCGCACTACTGAAGAAACCTACTGCGGACCCCACCGACCTCAAAAACTTCCGCCCCATCTCGCTCCTTCCTTTTCCTGCCATAGTCATCAAGAAGATCGTCAACAGACAGCTTGCCGCCTTCCTCGAGATGAACGGCTCCCTCGACCCCTCGCAGTCCGGTTTCAGAGCCAACCACAGCACTGAGACCGCCCTCATCGCAGCCACCGACGACATCCAAGCCCTGCTCGACAACGGAGAAACAGCGGCACTCCTCCTCCTGGACCTCTCTGCAGCATTCGACACTGTCTGCCACCACACCCTAATCCAACGCCTCAGCAACACCGGCATCCAAGAGAAGGCACTGGAGTGGATCATCTCGTTCCTCGCCGGAAGAACACAGAGAGTCCGCCTCCCCCCGTTTCGTTCCGAGGCCGCCGAAGTCATCTGCGGCGTCCCGCAAGGATCATCACTCAGCTCCACCCTCTTCAACGTCTACATGAGACCCCTTGCTGCCATCGCATGCCAACACAACCTCAACATCATCTCCTACGCCGACGACACCCAGCTGATCCTCTCCCTCACCAGAGACCCCAACACCGCCAGAACCAGCCTACACGAAGGGATGAAAGACGTCGCCGAATGGATGAAGAACAGCCGCCTGAAACTGAACTCAGACAAGACAGAAGTCCTCATCCTGGGACCATCGCCCTCCGCATGGGACGACTCCTGGTGGCCCCCAGCCCTGGGCACAGCTCCCAAGCCAACAGACCACGCACGCAACCTGGGCTTCATCATGGACTCCTCCCTCTCGATGACCAGACAAGTCAACGCCGTCTCCTCATCATGCTTTCACACCCTTCGCATGCTTCGCAAGATCTTCCGATGGATCCCGACCGAAACCAGGAAGACGGTCACCCAGGCCCTCGTCACCAGCCGTCTGGACTACGGAAACACCCTCTATGCCGGGACCACAGCCAAGCTACAGAAAAGACTCCAACGAATCCAGAACGCCTCCACCCGACTCATCCTGGACATCCCCCGACGCAGCCACATCTCCAGCCACCTGAGGGACCTGCACTGGCTCCCCGTCAACAAGAGGATCACGTTCAGGCTCCTCACCCACGCACACAAGTCTCTCCATGACCTGGGCCCCAAGTACCTCAACGACCGCCTGACCTTCTACACGCCCACCCGCCAGCTACGATCTACTAGCCATTATGGTAGAAATGTATCTACTATTCACTGTATTGGTACTAGCAATCTCTTTTGTATGCTTCTGTCTCTTGATTGTCACAGCACATATGTTCTACACAAGATTGTTACTGAACCAATAAATACTTATTGAAACGTCCTAATCGCCATCCTGTGTATTTTCTGAAAAAAAGCAAGCACGAGTGTCTGAGCGAAAAGTACTGTACTGTTTTCCACAGTCCCTGAGGAATCAGGGTTGTATTGTTCAGTGGTTGTCAGAGACTACATACACCTACACTGTAGAATAAAGGGGAGTGGTAGTGGCACTGTAGAGCTAGCTGGTCTTATGGCTGACATATCCTGTGGGGGTGTCCGGAAGCGGATTGGACACCAAGCCCTAAGTTTATGTCATCCAAAATGCGCAGGTCCTGGGGGATGCCTATGAACTACACGACATGGCGCAGCCAACGTTGGTTTGGTTTTTATATTAAGAGTGAAAATCTGAGTGCTTGAGTCGTGCATTCTCAGAAAAGCCTTATTAATACCTTTTCAGAGATGTCTGAAGTGGGAATGGGATCCGCCTTAGCTAAGTAGATATACTCTGTGTATTGGCTGAAGTTTTAGCAAGCTTGTAAGGATAAGAGGCTCCCTGTATTGTGGAAAAACTCTAACTGTTAACTTTCTCTTTCAAAAATGACGGAGCCCGTGAGTAGCTCCTAACATCACAGTGAATTGCAGATGCGTAACTATGAAAACATGATGTACCCTTAACAGGTGACTATGTTACCTTCATGATCAAGGCACACAAGGTGTTCAGTGTATAATATCCAAAAGGTGTTCAGATCAGAGGTATTCTGTTCTTGGGTTCAGTTCCCACCTGCAGATCTGGTGACTAAATTGTTCCACACTTACATTGTCGTTAAACCACCAGATGAATACATTCCATACCAAGACATTGAAGTCCCGTTAACTTACCAGCAGCATAACAACTGGTTTAAAGGCACCCTCCCAAACACAACATCTGTTGTGAGACTCGGTCCTCTCGGCATAGAAGGAGGGACCTGGCCAGTCTTAGCGACATACACGCCACATCCCGAGATAGATATACTACCAGTGGATGAGGTCTGTGCAATATACAAAGACACAGTCAGGCTATAGAGACACATTGTCCAGTTCGTCATGCAAACATTGTCAGTCAAACCTGCGAGACATGCTCAAGCCGGTCTCCATCACGCAATACCTACAATTAACCCACAGACACTGAAATCAGTGACAGGGACAATACCTTCCAAATGGAAGCAAATTCCGTTCTGGATAGTACAAAAAATTACCCAGCTGGAAGCAGTATTTCCCCAGACGGGTCAACACGAAAAACACAGAATGCTAACAATTTGCTTGCCAATGGGGATGGTTTCCTCGATTGGAGATAGTACCTCTTGGGGAGCAATATTTGTTGCCATTTATGTCAGAGTACACGGTACCCCTTCCTTAGCAGTTGTTCCTGATGTGTTGAAACAGATACAGAACAACTATGGGCAGGACCTGCCCTGGACCTGGGAATAAAGCTGATGTGTAATTTTGCCTAAGTCTCTGCAATCATGCTGAGCAACATAAAGGGGGAGGCAGCAGCAGTGGCCATAAGCAGGCACCTAAGGGAAACAGCTCCTATTAATAGGGACGGAGAATTACCAAAAATTATTGGAGAAAGCTATGCTGCATTAGGTAGAGATAATTTAGGAGCCAAAGCCGGGAAGCCACAAGTGGCGGGCATCCGCGGTCTGTAGTAGGAGTAACTGCAGGGCGGTGACGTGGGGAGGGGGAGGGGCAGGGTGGGGGGTAGTAAACTATGGATTACGGAGGTTTTCAGGTAAGTTAACATATAAATTAATAAAACGAATTTCGTTGCGTGCACTGCATCCCCAAATGTGATGCAGTGCACGCAACAAAATTTGTTTTATTAATTTATATGTTAACTTACCTGAAAACCTCCGTAATCCATAGTTTACTACCCCCCACCCTGCCCCTCCCCCTCCCCACGTCACCGCCCTACAGTTACTCCTACTACCGACCGCGGCTGGTGGCGGGTAGTCCTGACAATGACAACTCGAAGCTAGCACCCGCTTCCTCTACAAAGAAATGGGAAAACAAAAATTCTAAAAATAATAATTCAGAAAAGAATTCATGATCAAGGGGTGGGTCTCCCCAATGGGAGTCCTCTGAAAAGAGGTGCAACCTTAGGAATTGTGATAACATTAGGAAACCTGAAAGGTATCAGGACACTGACACACGTTCCTTTCATTCCTACCAAGGTTCATCAAAAAAACTCAGAGAGGGACGGGTAATCAGAACAAAAGACTGAAGATCGACGATAGCCAAAAAGGGAAACACATCGGACTTCAGATTATATTATCAAACAGGGAGAACAACTTAAAGTGAAAAATCAATTCAAAAAGAAGAAAGTAGCCGGCTTAAAGATTAGACATGCCCAGGTTACTGAGGACTCAGCTTCTGAATGGGGAATGGGCTCTGACGATGCTAGACAGCACGGCAGAAGTGACAATAGCTCGCCAGAACCTGAAGAATTTTCTGGTGACAGCAGTATTGAATTAAAACATCATGGTGGAAACATCTGATACAAGAGTTAGTGTCTCGCATAGACTGTATGAAATTACACTTCAAATAGAGGGGGACATGTCAAGAAAAATCAAAGGTCTCTTTTGAGAGAATTTGACATTTGGATATGACATCCGGTTAGCAGAAAGAGATTGGCTGCCTGAATTTGTGATGTAGTGCCTAAAAGGTAAAAGCGTCATTTTACCCGCTTTCTCCGACCTGGTTCCAGAATCTTTAAAACATTCATATGCACAGGAGTGGGCGCTAGCACAAGCTCTGTCATTATACCGCAACCATGTAGGGTGGGACGAGGAGGCTACCCACCACTAAATCCCATTAACATTTTCTCCAAATCAACAGAGACAGAACCCTATAAAAATGATGCAAAGAAACAAGTCAAAGAAATCTTAGATCAACTAGAATACCAGGGTGTAATTGAAACTTGTAACTCTCGGATGAATAATCCTTTGTTTACAGTAATGAAACCTGAAACTCATATCGTCTAGTTTTGGATTACCGACATTTGAACACATCCACGTGAACATTTGCAGTTCAAAATACATACAGCGCTGCATTAATGAATAACATTGTGAAGAAGAAATAGAAAACAACATTAGATATTAAATATTGTGAATTGATTCTTCTGCCAGAATACAGCTCCAGAAAGCAGAAATTTGACAGCATTTTCTGCGCTTGACACTCAGCAATTTTTTTGTTGATTGCCTCAAGGGTATAAGAATAGTCCAGGGCTATTCTCGGTAAGAGAATCAGAAATATTACAAACATGCAACAAGGACGCAGTGCCCTATGTAGATGACATCTATCTGACGGACGATTAATTACTTGAACTCTTGTGCAGGCTGAACAGCATAATTGTGCGATTCACCAATTTGGGCTACAAATTTAATTTCAAGAAATCTAAAATTGCCAATCTCAATGTCCTGTTTCTGGGATACGAGCTGTCAAGTGAAGGCAAGAGCCTGGCAGGCAACTTTTTAGAAAAGTACGCGCTGCTGCGGCCTCCAAAGAATCTAAAGGGTTTGCAATCCATTTTAGGATTTCTAAATTTTGGCAGAACATACATTCTAGATTACGCAGAAAAAGTAAAACCTTTCTACAACTTAATCAGACCTTATTTCACACCACATCAGTGGATGCAACAACACAGATACTCTCCAGGATGACATAATAGCATCTAAACATTTGCAAACACTGGTAAATAGCACTAATTTGGTGACCTGGGTCATCCCAGATTTATCAGGATATACCTACATCACTTTCAATGAAGGTGAGACAGTTCCAATTGCATAAAAATCACATTCATACACAAATGCTGAAATGCAAAACGCGATTTGCGGCCACAGAAAAAATATTGACCGCGTTACAGACTGCTGTTGTGAGAGAAAGAGCAGTAGCGCAGGGGAAACACATTGTCACCCTAGTTACAACTTTAGAAGCTGTTACCAAAGCAAGCATCCTCAATTTGAAAGCACTACATATGCAATGGATACAATAGGCTAAATCTCTCACTGTAACAAATGTAGATAACAGATACAATTCTACATTAAAAACACAAGCATTCCTGCAGTACAAACAAGAATAGCTTCTCCAAAATAAAATCTTGCCTCTAGAGAAATATGAATACATCATTTATACTGATGGATCTGCTTGGCCTGCCATAGTAGGTAAACAACAGTATAGAGCTGCATGCGCTATAGTGAAGGGTCGCATGCAGGATGGTAAATTCAATCCCAGCAATGCGACTACACAATCTCTAGGAGATTATACAGAGCAGTTGGCAGAGAAACACCTGATATTAGCACTACAGTATACGGATTGGGAATTCCCCACACTGATAGTGTGCCATTTGTTTTACTGTGTGCAGTTCTATAATGAATATCTTCATTACTGAGGCCAGAATGGGTTTAGAGACTCCAAGGGTAGCACAATTAAGCAAGAAATTGTCATGGGAACAAGTGGCAAAGCTGAAAGCATGCCTGTCACGGGCTCAAGTTATTCACGCCTTGAGTCACCAGTGTGTTGGCATACACGTTGAAGGGAATTTACTGGCTGATGAAGCCACCAAGGCGACAGTGCAAACTGCTGTAGTTGCTGCAATCACTTGTTCTAGCATGAGGATAGACGGAGACATACTGATAGCTGTCAACGCCTCAAAGAACAGGGCTTTCCAGTCAAATATTCCTATAACATGGATGCACAAAACACACCATATGCTCAAATTCCAGGAGTGGGAGATAAAGTTATACCAAATACTGATCGCAGATTAGGTATATTTCTAACTGCACACGAGGGTCTGGGCTCTGCACACGCTGGAGTCACTGCTACAGTTTTGTTACTGAAGTGGGGATTCTGGTGACCAAGTTTGTCCAAACAAAAAAAGGCTTATGTCTTAAAGTGCAACATCTGTCAGCAAATGAAAGGGTCCACCGTAGCACAGCCATCACAAACACCATTACTCATTTTAGACAGACCGCTCATATGTGTCTATTTGGATCACGGTGGCCCTTTAAAATCAGGCGGGGCTTACAAGTATATCTTGGTAGCAGTGGATAATTCTCTAGATTTCTATGGGTTTGGCCTCAGTGCTTGGCTGACGCTCGAACTGTTGTATAGGATTTGCAAGTCTTTATCAGGACATACGCAATTGGCACATTACATTTAAACCTGGGTGGTGAACTCCACCCTGTTTGCGGAATTTGCAGAGTTTTCTGCACTCCACGGAGCACGCAAAGTGCACAAAACTAGACTTCACGTAGTGCAGCAGAGTTTTTTCCCTGCTCACACTAGTGAACAGTAAGTTTGCGAGCTGACGCTTGGGTAGAATTTCTACCCGAGCAGCAGGAGGCCAGCGCGAATGGCAGTTCACACTGCACTCTACCACTTGTGGGACTCTGCTGAGTTTTTTGTCACTTCGCGGGGTTCCACATAGCAAAACTCTGCAAACTACACTCAGGCCTAGTTAAATTCCGACTGTGGCCCTGCGTTTAGCTCTCTGGTTAACAAGGAAGCCATGGAAAGTATGGACGTGGCCTTGCATACTCCTCCACATACCATCTCGGGGGAAATTCAGTGGTGGAGAAGAAAAAATGGGAGCTAAAGCAATCCTTAACTGCAAGGGTACTAGGTGCAGGTGGTAGTTGGGTCAATCACTTATATGGGGTCCAGAGGGCACTGAATAATATGGCAAGAAAATCCTTGGGAGAACGTACCCTTATGAGATCCTATTTGGGACAAAAATGTGGGTACCTGACCTCGATTTGGCCAGCACTGTGGTGGATGTAAAACCATTTGAATTGAATGATAGTTTGGCTGTTTTACAGGCACTCAATGAATTTGGGGCATTACAATGCAACGTCCAAGTAAAACGCACCACCACTAGGGAATTGAAACCAGTTCCAGCAAGACCTGTCTGGCTTCCGAAGGTTGGGGACCTGGTGAGAGAAAAGATAGTGGACAAGAAAGAGTTTGGGCCCTCCTGCAGAACACCTGTACCTGTCCTGGCAGTTCAAGGAACAAGAACAGTACTTCTTCCACCTCTTACCGGCTGAAAAGAAAAAATATTTGTCTCCATTGATCTGATCAAACCACACTATGTGGCTGATATTCAACAGCAGGTTGCGTGGAGTCCTGAGTGGCCGCAAATCTCCTCTCGCTACTATACAGGAGGTTTAGATGGAAAGACTAATAACGTTTCAAGACTTCTCTGTTTAAGATGCTGGAGTAGCCAATAACAGAGTACGAATTACACCTGTTGAAATTGAACAACATCCAAATTAAACTGAAAAGCGAATTGCAATTCAGCTCAACAATGAACTTTACATAAACATGCCTTCACAAGAAGCAACTGCCAGTTCTACAAACACTGCTGAGCTCCCAAAGATAGATCAAATTGCATCTGGCTACTTCATCAACTTTGATGACTTTTCTTCAGATCCAAGTGAACCTGAGCAAACACCACCCATCTCTAAAAATGAAGAACTTTGACAATTCTATCACTGGCTGAAAAAGACACACTTAGCATCCCCTTGGCTGCATCTTTGGTTTGCATTAGGGATCCTGTTCCTGTTAATTTGGATTGGTATAGTAACTGTCTTTTTCCTACTACTGAATGGACGTTACCTTCCACAATGCTCAGCAGTACAACCTGTGAATGTGATCTTGAAACTACATACGTCATCACACCGTGAACAGAGAGACTTGTCCCTAGTGAACATTTCAGCAATTCCAGTACTGGATGGTATAGTATGGGATAGAGTTTCATATGATGTATTTGGTCCTACTGAACATTTGAGAATTTCACACGTGTTCAAAATTTCAATGAATGACTACATTACCCCGAGTACACTCTCTGATGATTGGGACATTGAGACTGTAAATACTATGCTTTCAGATTTAGAACAATCTGTTGCATTTTCTTACAGGGAATTGTATGAAGATACACCTGACTACAATGGTATGTTTTGTTACCAGTATTATGGTCATCACTTTTTGCACAGAGCGGTGTTCCACGCACCATAAGCACTTCCCATCAATGAGACCATTGCCAGACACACCAAAAGGGAGTTCAGCCACATTCACACAGAAATGTGCATACTTTTCAGGGTTCAATACATCAGACCCAATATCTTACTACTATGAGGTTGGAACAGATGATAGCAACTGCAGAGGAAATGATGCTGACCAACATAAAGCTCATATATTCAGCAGCTTTCATCTCCCAACTGTCTATACAAGGTTTTGACTATTGGAGGGACATGATAGACCCAAAATCCATCTGGGGGATGAAAGATTTTCAGGTTCAGGGAACAGAGGCTTTATTTAGAGCTTGCCTCATACCACTACATATAATATTCCCGAAGAGAACAGTGCAACAAACTATCTGCTGCAGGTTTGCAAAAATGAAAGACCTGAAAACACTATGCATCCCCTCGCCCATACCTATTGAAGGTATATTGAATGACACTCTGATTAGTGAGGAGGCACTGGGTACAATGATATGGAATGGTACATACAATTCTTCATCTCCCAATTGGAAGGGATGGTTGGTTTGTCCTATTGACACAAATAGGTGTTAAGCGAGATTCAAGGGTAACACCAGAGGATTTAATATCCATAGGCTTGACCCACACTATGTACTCACAGAGGATCCAGGGGTAGTGACATCTTATAGTGCTGGGAAGTTGTGCCTCTAATAGCTACACACCTCAACACTACAACAGGCGAAACAACACTTGTCCCTTCTATCAGACAACATGGATCTTAGGGATTTCTTGTTAGGTCCCAAGAAACTGCGTAACAAATTCTTCTTGTATGCCATCTACAATGAACTGTGGAAAGTCTCCCAACAGAATGCTGCTGAGAGATTACGTGAAATTAATAGGATTGATCTCGAAAAGGCCCGGGCTGTGGTAGACAGTGGTGTAACCACACTTTCTTCACGTATTTATTTACTGGGTAACATTGTGTCCTCGGCAATTGACATAATGGAACAAGATTTGCCAATTCTACAACATGGTCAATCTCAATTGCACTCCGTTAGATTTTTAAGCTGGACTCTAATATCATTGCGTTCAGACCATGAGTCATGGAAATACATTAACAGCACAGGTTTCTTCTCAGTTTACAATCTGACCGACAGACAGTTGACTATGGGACGCAGAGATACAAATTACACCATGCTGCTCACTGAAAAATTAGAGGTTACCTTTCACAGTAGCTGAGTAACCGTCTACTGAATGGTTAATTCATAGCTATATCACACTGCCAATCTCAACATTTCAGTTCCAATACTGCCTTAGATACATCCAAGCAGGCAGGTATGAAGTGTTATGTGAAGGGTACATACAGGAAAGCTGGAAGTTACAGTATAGCTATAGGTGCAGGAATAAGGACACTGAAGTTTTCTTAAGTGGTAAAAACTGCGGGAAGGCTTTATGTGGGTCTTTAGTGTGCAAAGTAGTGTTGCTTCATGGACCGTGTAATTCATCAAAAGCAAACCTATCTTGCTACTCGAAAGGCTCCCCAGCTGCTGTGATTCATCCGGTTTTTTGATTGCCTTCGAATGGAAGTTATTTAGTGCTGAAAGATCAAGGCTGTTGTGGAATGGCTCCAGCCATCGCATATCTACTCACAGTAAACTTCAGGGTTGTTTGCTGTAAACAAGTATTGTTTCCCCCGGCTCTCACAGTTTGGAAGGCACCACTGTGTCCTTCATTGAATGTTTGCATTATAAGATTTGATTCACTGAGCAGACTGAAAGCCATGTTGGTTCAAGACAATGTGGCCTGAACTTCAGCCCGAGAGACTTTTGATCTGCAGGTTGCAAGGTCTTCAGCCGAGACACAGGCCCTGATCCGTACTAACTTTCCGATCCATTTAGGAGAAATGGTTAATCGTATCTTTAACATGTCTGATACAAGTGGGATTGTACACTTATTTAAACGACTTGGATCAGATCTCTTAACCACCTTTCAGACCCTCTTAGGAGTAACTCCAGGCTTCATACAATCCGTACTTGGAAGCATTTTTGGAGACTTCCTTTGGTCCTGCTTTCAGTAGCAGGCATCCTGATTTTAATACTCTTGCTTTGCAATGGACGTCGCAATCTCTCATGAAATGGAGAGAACACTGCTGGAACAACGTTGTTGTGAGCGCATGGTGTTCTATCTGACTACGCCTCAGCTTCGAGAGCTGAGTGAGCATTGGTTCCTGTCTTTTAGACCAGTCTGGCTAGACTGTGTCCTGCCTGTGTTCTGTTGCCTCTTCTGCGGATTCAGTTGCATGTTGGACCTGCGGCTGACACTTCCATCGGTTGCGCCACCGGACATAGATGCACTATTGGCGCCTTTTCAGGCACACGCATGCATTTGTCCCCAGTATATTCTCATGTTGATGATGGAATTTCTAGAGCCTCCAAGTGATGCTTCCGCTCCTGTTGGAAGGGATATCGGCTCTGCTCCAGAGGTTTAGGCATCGGTATCAGGCGTGCAGGCATCAAATTCTTCCCCTGTGGTTGCCGTGGGAACCAGAGATGAACATCTTTGCTCACTCAACATGATATTGGAAGTTCTTGAGGGGCTGCTATCTGCGGATACGATGTTCAATGATGTTGAGTCTTCAGCTCAGGATTCTTAAAACAATCTGGCATCTCCTGTGCTGGGAACCGCTTGGCAACTTTTTAAACATTTACTAAAATTGAAGGTCGAAAGTTCCTTTGTTTTATTTTTCTTCTTGCCTCTAACTGAGCTTCATGGCTTTCAGGGTGCTCAGGGCAATAATCAGAATATATACAAGTTTAGAGGACCTTTTAAACACTTATTTAGGGAAAAATGAGTTTTGTACAATGGGCATTTTTCAGGCTTTTAAAGTGCTTTTTAGTATGTTTTATTATAAATGATTTTATGCCTTTTTATAACGTTAGCTTAATCATTACCTAGCTGACCTTGTTGACCTATTGATGAGGAGTGGTTGTCATGTCTTTTCGGATAGTCTCATCGATGTATACCCCATTTTTGCATACATTGTCCCATCCACACGACAATAACGATTCTAAACCTTTTACCTAGTACCTTGCTCCTGTCTCCTCGGCACCAGGCTCTAAGTATTCTATCATAATCACTGCACGTGACGTACATAAACTTGTCCTCAGGCATGGTGGATTAATTCTGCATAAGGGTCACCACTTTTTTCATCCTTGGCCAACAGCTAGCTGTGCATGATCACACTTGTTTAGAAAAGCATTGGTGATTGTTTTCAAAAAATGTATGATTGTTTTCAAAACATCCATGGTTGTTTTAAAAACATATCGATTCTAGAAAAAACCCTGAGTGACCACTTTGGTATAAAAGACCCTCACCCCCTACAAATTAAAGGAACATTCCTTCCAAGCTGAGAGGGGGTCCTGCATGCCGAAACTCCGACAAACAGCTGTCTGATATCCTTTGGGGGTTATCATCCTCGACAGAGATGGGGTCCTTCATTTTAAACCATCAGGTGAGGGGGCTGGTTCTTTCCTGGGGGTTTCTTGGCTACAGATACACATAGAGATACGCACATACCCCTACACATCTAGTTTAGGCTAGGTACATTTTAGCAAAATTACTTAGGCTGCACATTTTAGGAATATGCAAGTGCTACTGTTTATATCTGACCTGTTTCCGGTCATCTTATTAGCACTATGGTAGAGATGTTCCAACTATTCACTATATTGGTACTAGCAATTTCTTTTGTATGCTTCTGTCTCCTGATTGTTTTAAACAAGGCTGTCGCTGGACCAATAAATACTTATTGAAACATCCTAATCGCCATCCTGTGTATTTTCTGAGAGAAAGCAAACATGAGTGTCTGAGCGAGAAGTACTGTACTGTTTTCCATGATCCCTGAGAAATCAGGGGCTTCATGTTCAGTGTTAGCCAGAGACTACCTACACCACTGTAGAATACAGGGGGTTAGTAGTAGCACTGTAGAGCTAGCTGGTCTAACGGCTGACATATTCTGTGGGAGTATCTGGAAGTGGTTGGGACACCAAGCCCTCAGTTTAGGTCATCCAAAATGTGCAGGTCCTGGGGGACTCCTAGAAACTACACAACAGTGCAAAAAAGATCTCTGCTCATGTATTGTGTGAAGATGGGGGTCACCCAAACCATGTGAGTAGACCAGTATGACAGCAAGGTTGGTTTATACACTACTCCTATTTTGAGCGTAAGGCCCAAAAATATCTTGTGTGCCTTAGAATGAAGCCCAAGAGTACCACCATGCTCTCACAGAAATTGTTCTGCACGTCAATTTGTTTGCTGCACAATTTAATCAAGTAGGTCAACATCCAAAAAGATATGGACGTAGTCAATTGATGAAAAATTTGCTGTATCGACTTTACGCCAGTGAAAGGCGGAATCTGGATCTGAACTATATTGGGAGGCTGCCAAAGCACTTCATCTGTGCTTGCCGCCTCAAGTGCCTGCTCTTCTAACCTTCTAATATTGTCCGGCTGCACAAATTATGCTTGTAAAGGGACAGCACAACTGTCATTGTCTCCTTCAGAATCGCTGGAAGATGAGTCGTCAGATGGAACTGTGCCAACTGACAAATCACTCCCAGATTCTGCTCCATTGTCCTCTCCCACAGATGCTGTCACAGTATCTGCTGTATCAGTCTCTGATCCTGCCTCAGAGCTGGACTCCAGAACCAGATTTAGGGCCTGGGCAGAATTCATCCAATGACACTCCATCATCTTCTAGTGCCTAAAATTCCTTCTAAAACACTATCCTAAGTAGAAGGCAGATAAGTTGCTGATTTGAAACCATAGGTGTGTGTGTGTGCATGAGTGATGTGTGCAACAGTTAATAATGATGAAGTCACCTTACATTGCCTATTCAAAATCAGAGGGCTCTCAAAATACACTAAAAAAGACCACAAAAGACACAGTATTACTTCACCTTGCCACATACCCATCATCACAGCCTTTAGCGCTGGTGGCACCCAGTGCGACAATCATTTTGGCGCTCGCCCCTACCATGAGCTCCATGAAACATCTGTTATTCAGCGCAAAGATGCCCAGGGGTGAATGTGCGCTTTACAAATACATGTTATGAGCTCCTTGGATTCCATCACTACCACCCAGGATATGTGCCCCTCATCTCCCTATAGCCCCTCTCTAACATATATATAATTTGTTTTAAAGCATTTGTAATGCCTGGCTTTGCTAATCCACTTAGCTATCCACATAAAATACAGATCTCTTCTATACAACAGGCCGTCTGCACAACTTTATGGTATCAAAACTGCCACTAAACAAAAGTCCGATCTCTAACTGCAACATAATCAAAAACATTATTTTGACATTTTTAGATTTTTATTGCTGTCTGAATGCTGTGTGCATGTATGTGTGTGGATGTATATATAAGAAACCTCCACTCCACTTCAGGAAAAGAGCACGCACACGAGGACCATTCAGGTAAAGGCTTCTTTATTGAATTAAGCCTGGTCCAATCCAGCACAGAGAGACAAGTTTCACCTGTCACAGCAGGCTTTCTTAATCTCTACTCTATATATATTTATATGCAAAAGAGAAGAAGAGAACTCTGAGTAGTTTTCAAGTTTAGCTGGAAAGCAGCTCCTCTATAGAGCTTCCTCAACTTCAGCGACACTCCAAATTTGCACACCTCAAATGTCTGTTTTTCTATCAAAGTCTTTGCGCATAGGATTAGCACAATGTAATCCACCTCGATATAGAAATGGACAAAGTCTATTACCATTTACAGATACACACATACATATATATCCTTTGATTCCGTCTCATCCACAACAATCCTCATAAGAACGGATATGGACCATGGTATTTGTGCCTTAATATTTATTCAGTGCACAGTCGCCATAACACGTTTCGGCTCGGGACGATCCTTGATCACAGGGCATGGGACCATCGTATCATTACAGATTTTAAAGTGACGAGTTCTCAGGTGGCGTACCACGTGTGGAACAAAGCAATGAGCATAAAAGACATTTGATTGTAAATCCAAATGGTTATTTCTGAATATTGCATGTTTGACATATGGGTTAAAATTAGGCTAAAATTCAGGCTAAATTCATTCATGGATAAATTATTCTAAAACATTTCAATTGATCAAAATTGTAACAGTCAAATACACTTTTTTAAATATATTGCTTTTAGCCATTTATATAAAACTTTATGAACATCTATTAACAATTTAGGCCCTTAGTGACCGAAGTTATCTTGTTGAGATGTTCTAGCCTATGTGCCTTTATTTACTAAATATTTGTAAATTGCAATTTTTGCATATGGCATATTGTAGTTTTCCTCCCCCCATTGTCAGTATTTCCATTGCAACGTCTTAGATGTAAATATTGTAGGCCAGTGCAAAAACACATATCGTAATTGCCATTTTTTGCTCGCTCGCTCGCGGCCCTTAACCTCAAGTTGGCAACCGCAAGCGAACAAAATTACATCCCGGCGAGACTTTTCCCTCGTTCGCGATCAGCAACATAAAGTTGCCAATCGGGAGCGTGGAAAATAAACCTCCCGGCAAGATTCTCAACGCGTGGAGGTCAGGTTTCTCATTGCGAGTGGTCGCGTATGCTTGCGACCGCTTGTGATGAGAAACTACCAGTCAGCATTGAGAAAGCTGCCCCTCGAGTAAAAATCTACTCGACCGGCAGAAAACGACCGCTTGCACTGTGCAAGATGCCGTTTGCAATGATTGCACAGTGTGGACAAGCATCCGGCACTGTGCAATCATTGCGAACAGAATTTCCCTACGCACTACGCAGTACGCGTAGCTCGTGTAGTGGGAAGTGCACTTTGCGTAGCGAACTACACCCAGGGTTAAAATATTGCCACACATAAAAAAGTGCAATAGTGCAAAGTGCAAAAGTGACTAAAGTGAATAAGTGCATGCTGCGTTTTTGCGACACCCTCGGTATTGATTCTTCTTGATTTTTTATAAATAAATCTGTTTTTGTAAATCTATTTTTTGTATTTTTATACATCTTTGTAAATGGTCGGACATATATGTTAATTTATTTGGCTTAGAGCCCCAATGCCCGATTTTAACTAATGATCTCATTTGAACTGTTCGAACAGTTCAATTTCACCCGCTATCGGCTCAATCTTGTATGAATACCTTTGTAAGGAATTCATGCGTTAATGGGCTGTTGTTAACTTAGATTTCCTTCATGAAAATACATGTATATGTCAGCATCTCCAATAAATAAATATCACACTCCGTATAAGTAAATATATAAAAATATAGAGATAAATATATAAAATATAAAATGTAAATAATTAAATAATTAAATATCAGATAAAGATTCAGATAAATGTTAATATTGATTAATATTAATTAAAACCTCCTTGCATCTTTGTACCTCAATTATCATAGGCATGTGTAAAGATCCTCCGATATGTTTAGACCCCCGGGATGTTTGGAAGCCATACCAATGATGTACCTGGTTTCTAGCTTTCTTAGTGTGGTTTCTCAATTACATAACATCAAGACTATTGGATTTATGTTTTTCTCTAAAATGACGTGCCACTGGGTACGTGTTATCCTGATTTGTTATAGCCCGCATGTGTTAGAGCACCCTTTTGTGTACTTGTAGCTTGGTGCTACCAATGTATTGTAAACCACATGGGCAGGATAACACATAGACTGCATACTTAGTCTTGCAGGTCAAAAGTTTCGTGCTTTCATGCTCCCTGGTACTAAATGGAGTTTGGTATGTTGTTTTATCGATGCCAAGCTGGCATGCTTTGCAAGACTTGCATTTGTAAAAAAACTATATATATATGTATATATATTACCTACTGACGGTCGCCAGCAAGTAGTTATAGTTAGGACCTCGTTTCTATTCAAAAAGTGTTTTTATGTTTGCAATATCTTTCGCGAATTTTTCAAAACTAATAGGGTGCTCTGGTCAACTCCTGTCAACTCCTGTCTTGAATGTTTCGGGTTGATCAGTCAAGCGGGGGCCGAGAAAAAAGGGGGGTCCCAAAACGCGTTTTCCCCATGTTCATTTCCATAGGAACTTTAGACAAAGCTACAGCCCGAACTGCTGAATGGACTTACACCAAATTTGGCAAAAAGGTAGGTCTTGGTTCAGAAAGCACCCTTCTTTTTAAATGGTGGAAATTCGTTCAGTAGTTCCTGAGAAATAAGAAAAAGAAAAATTTTGATATCTGAGCACTTTGGAGGAGTCGCTTCTCCTCCCGAGCACGAGTTGACTTCTTATTGGCTGCCAACACTCCAAACCAGGAAGTGTTGGCAGCCATGTTGTGACTCAGTAACCAAATCAAAAGGGCACAGTGAAAAAAACATTAAAAAACATGAAAAGGGGGCAGGGTAGAAACACCCTGACCCCCTAGGCCTGCTGAGGGGGTCCCTGCCCAAATGATGTATATTATGAAAAATGGCAGAATTCATGCTGGGTGCGTGAATCTTGCTGAGCAAAAAAAAAAAAAAATAGAAGCGCGGGCTCCCGTGCTTCGTTATTGTTAAGGTCCCAGGTGGGCCAGGTCCCAGGCGGCAATCCCAATTTATATAGTGGGTGCTTCCACAGCCTCGTGGACCGCCACCTCCCTGGGGCTTCAATGATGATTTGCGGGGGGCACGCCTGCCCCCTCTGCTCCAGGGACCACCACCTCCCTTGGGCTCGCTTGTGGGGGGGCTCGAGCCCGGGGACCACCACCCCCCTGGGGCTTTGCCAATTTAAACGTGGGGCACGTGGTCCCCTACAGCTCCGGAGACCACCATCTCCCCGGGGCTCTGTTTTAAAAAAAAAAGGATGTGTGTGGGGGTGCTCGAGCCCCCTCCACACGCACCAGGGACTGCCACCTCCCTGGGTCTCAGTTAAAAAAAAAAAGATGTGTGTGGGGGGGCTCAAGCCCCCCCACACACCCCGAGGACCACCATCTCCCCGGGGCACTAAATATTCTAATTCACCGGGGACCACCACCTCCCTGGGGCTTTAGAAATGAAGAGTGGGGGGACACGCGTCCCCCTCCTGGAGCCCTTGATGGCCCTGGGGACCGCCACCCACAGGGCCGTCTCCTGCAATGTCCTGGGGTGCCCACCCCAGGGACATTGTTGTTTGCTATGGCAGGGTGGGAGCCGTGGTGCTCCCGCCATGTCATAGCAAAATCTGCTGGATTGAAGCGAGAGCAGGTAAACCTGCTCTCGCTTCAATGAAGCAAAGCAGGATTGCTTTTGCACAAGGGGAGCTGCATGTCAGCAGCTCCCCTTGTGCAAAAGCAATGCCGACTCCTGCAGGAGGCTGGGAGCCGTCGGGAGCGTGGGGGCATTGGGGCTCCCCCCACGGTCCCCAACGGAGAGGCCAGGCCCCGGGGGATGGGGCCACACAGCCCCCCTTGTAATAAAAAGCCCCCTTTCTCCACCACTCTGCAAACGCACCCCCTGGTGCGTTGTTAGTTGGGGAATTAATTCCCCTTGAATACTGAGTGTCCCTGGGGGCCAACTAGCCCACCAGGTACCTCCAGTATACGCCACAGAGCTGTGTTGCAGAGAGGTGGTCTGAGGCCACGCCCCTATTTCACGCCTCTTGGCGCACTGCTGGTGGGGTGATGAGGTCCTCTTGTGTCCTGAGGACACAGGACACAAGTGGACTTCCTCCCCCGAGCAGTAGTGCACCAAAAGTGGTGTAAAAAGGGGGCGTGGCACTTACTGGAGGTACCTGGTGGGCTAGTTGCCCCCCAGGGACCCTCAGGAGGCAAGGGGACTTCATCCCCCAACTTAGAACGCGCCAAGGAGCGTGTTTGCAGAGTGGTGAAGAAAGGGGGCGTGGCCTTTGTCCACCTCTCAGCAATCCCACTGTGTGGGACTTACTGGAGGTAGTTGGCCCCTAAGAACCCCAGCAGTAAAGGGGACTTCAACTAACAGACCAACACCCAAGCACCATGGAGGCAGCTGGAGCAGGCGCAGAGGACGAGCGCAACCCCACAAGCACCTCGGACGACCAGCCCGGGACCTCGGGGACAGGGAAGGGCAAGGACAAGAAGAAGAGGAAGACGAAGTTCAGTCCGCAGGCGAACAGGATCATAGTCACGGAGGTAATGGAACACCATCAACAACTGTTCGTCACTTTCAACGTGTCATTGGGCACCAAAAATGGAATATGGCTGGACATCGTGGACAAGGTGAATGCCGTCGGAGAGTACAAGAGGACAATGGACGAGGTCAAGAGGTGATGGAATGACATCAAGCGAAAGACCAAGGAGAAACTTGCAGCTAACCAGAAGGCAGCAATGCAGACTGGAGGTGGGGGCCCAGTGCCACAGCGTGTGCTGGATGACATGGAGGAGCTGGTGTCGACAGTTAACTGTGTGGATAATGTGGCCGGAGTTGGGGGACCGGACACTGCTCGGTAGGACACAACACAACCGCAACAGGGTGAGTGACCACCTGGTACTGGGGGGATGGGTGGAGGTGGGCACGATGGCACGTCCATCAATTGTGTGTCTTTTTCTTTCTCGCCCTAAGTGCACCAGGTACGCCCAGACGTGCGTCCTGGGCTCACTGTGCCACTGGAATCAACCTATCCTGGCTGAAGAGGGGTGAAACTCCGAAACCGGTCCTAGGATGCTTGTTTCCGATCCAGGGAGGACCTGGCTTGGCAGTTCGGCCTGGACTGTTCCCATGAGGCACAGGGTCAAGACTGATTTGCATATGGACAGGTCTAAACTGGGGTGACATGGTGAGCAAAAGAGTGATGAATTTAACCCAGATCTTTTGACTGGGGTGAATGTTTTGATTTGTTCTGCATTCCGTCCATCAATTGTGTGTCTTTTGCTTTCATGATGGCACACATGCACAATCAAGCAGAGCACAGTGCACGCCCTCAATGACTCTGGGTCATCGTCCAGATCTATAGACTGTCACAATGTACAATGCCATGCTGTCTGAATGTCAACATGTACCATGCGGCTACATACATGTGGACACATACCAATACACCATCTCTCCTTCACATTGCAGGGCCACCATCAACACTCCCTGCAGAGCAGCCCCAGCCACTCTTCACTGATGACGAGGAGGACAACCCCAGCATCGACGCACAAGCCCTCCTAGACATCATTGACATCATCGGCGACTCACCTCCAGGATCAGCGCTGCCCAGCTGCATCGAGGAGACCCCACCCACCACCCAAACCACCCAGCAGGAGGCACCCACAGCCCCTGCAGTCTCCCAAGACCCCCAGGAACAATAGATGGCCTTCCAACGCCATGTGCTGGAGGGCCAGAGGGAGACAGCTGAGCAGGTGCAGGTGGGGTTCGACCTCATGGCTACCAAACTGGACGCCATCCATGGGTGTCTAGACCTGCTCCATGGTTTCCAAAGAGCCCTGACGGACATCACTGGCGTGGAGAGAAGAACACCTGTCCACTCAGGGGGGCCCCAGCAATATGAGTCGTGAGCTGGCACACATGCAGAGTCTCATGGAGGACATGGTGTGGATGGAGGCGGAAAAGATGGCAGCCACCACTCTTCTTCTCTCTCTCTCTCTCTCCCCCTCTCTTCTTCACTCTCTCTCCCCCTCTCTTCTCCTCTCTCTCTCCCCCTCTCTTCTTCTCTCTTTCTCTCTCTTTCCCCCTCTCTTCTTCTCTCTCTCTCTCCCCCTCTCTTCTTCTCTCTCTCTCTCTCTTCTCTCTCTCTTCTCTCTCCCCCTCTCTTCATCTCTCTCTCTCCTCCTCTCTTCTTCTCTCTCTCTCTCTCTCCCCCTCTCTTCCTCTCTCTCTCCTTCGCTCTCTCTCTGTCCTTTGATGTGCGCAGGACACACCTTCTCATCATGATTTGCAGGCTGTGACCTACGGATTGTCCCGAGGAGAGCCGCCACGAGTCTTCATTTCATTTCAGTGTTCATTTTTATAAAGTTTCATTTGTTGCTTCGAAAGTGAATGTGTGATGCTCATTTTTGTGACGACACATGCATGTCACCAGTTGTGATTGTGCAACATCAAGGTAATTATTTTGTACATGTTTAGGTGTAGCTGATGTGACATGTCTTTGGTCACTGGGGTGCCGGGGCGGGGGGGGTCCTGGGGGTGGTGGCGGCGGGTGTTGTTGCCCTTTCGGCTCTCTGGGCTGCATGTTCAGTTGCCTGGGTGTATCTGTTGCTCTTCAGGTGTGGCTCTGGGCTGTGCTCCCTTTTGTGGTGCAGGCTGTGGTCTGACTTTGCACCAGGTCAGAGCAGGTGTTATTTTCCTGCTGCTAATGCGCCTTATTGCCTGTTTTGTGTTGTTATCGCAGTTCTGGCTGGTCGTTGTGAATGTTGTGGAGTGGTGTTGTCATGGCTTTTGGCACGGGAATGCCTACTCTGCATCTCATAAGCGATAGTTGCTGGGGTCATCTGTGGCGATGTTTTTTGCGGCTGCTGTCGCGGGTAAACTGGTGCTGTGGGATGTTAACACCAGCTTGTTATTGGGGCGATAATTTTATCGCAACTTTGGCTGTGATTAAGTGCCGTTAACTCGGCGATAGATCCTTGTGAATATTCCCCTAAGAGTGTTAGCGGAAACTTTTGAATTTAGAGTTAACATTGACACATATGTAAGGGATCAATTTGTGTTTAATTGTCACTCAAAGAAGATATGGGAAAGGTTACTCAGTTTTAGAAATCCCTCTATAATTGAGACTTTTGACCTGGCTAAGCAAATCGAAAAATACATGATTCTTCAAAAGCGATTCATGAAGAACACTCCGTGAATTCCTTGTCCATGACAGATGAGGATACTGGAAATGAGTCTCTAAATGTAATTGCACGTAGTAAAATTGGGAAACAACCAATTAGAATTTCCAATTTCATGTGTTTTTGATGTGGCTTAAAAACTCATAATGGGAACAATTTTAATTATCCTGTTATAGGAAGGCATTGTTTAATGTGCGAAAAACTGATCACTTTCGGGTTGTTTGTAAGACTAGCAAGAACCATGTGAAAATGATTAGTGGAGAAGTTTCTGAAAATGTAGATGAGTGCACAGAGAAACTCAGCTGTCTCATTTTAACTGTTGAATGCAATGTTATCTCCCACTCTAACAGTTAAAAAGTCAGCTATGTGATGCCGCGATTGAAGATGTGAAACTCCAAGTTATGGTGGGCTCACATTCTCCAATCGCAATTTTATCTGACGCATTATTTTGTGAAAATTGGGAAGGAAAGGTTAAGCTCACAGAGACAAGTGTTAACCCTGAGCCTTTTGGTGAAAAGGATATATAAATGCTTAGGTATTTCATGTCCAGATTGATATGTTTGAGGAGACTCACTTTAACCAAAATACAAGAAGCTTTTAAGGGGAGGAAGATAACAGGGTGGTGGGATTTAGTCAAAATAGATCTGTGCCTCTAGCCGGAAACTAGAAATCCAGTAGTTGTAGGGAAAAAGCCCATTGCACATAGAAGAAAATTCACACATTACAGAAATTTAAAGGATTTTAGGTCGGTTCAATTAAGTATTTTGAGAACATGTGGGTACAGTCAAGGTTTTGAGCACCACATTCATCTTAAATCTGATGCTCCACCTGTGGTTCATAGGGTTCGTCCGATACCACTAAGTTGTACAGATGAGCTCAAGCTCATCCATGTAGGCGCTTTGTGCTTTTTGGTGCTATTTTCACTCAAACGTATTAACTTGCATATTTCCAGTACTACTGATTAGATTTTTGCCTTTTTGGTTTTGATTTATTTATTAAAATGTACTCTATTTTTCTAATTTAATGTGGTGTCTTGTGTTTTCACGTTATTGCTGTTTGAAGTGCTGCATAGATACTTTACATATTGCCTCTACGTTATTCCTGACTAATCTGTGCCAAGCTACCAGTGGGATGAGCACAGGTTAATTTTGGGTTTGCTTGTGACTTCACCCTAACATGGATTATGCTTGCTGTTTAAGTAGGGTTTCACCGTCCTCAACCGGTGACCCAATTTCTTTCACAATTTAACTTTTCTTGACTAAAATAGTAGCTTTATTTACTTTTCTTGGGTGGGATTATTAACAGGCAGAAGAGGCAGACAGCTCGTCTACAACTTTTAAAACAATCGAGTAATTACTGCAGTCTAAAAGACCTTGACTAAGAGTAGAAATAAAAACTAGTAATTATGAGCAATAATGAAACTACGAGGTAAAAATATGTTTGTAAACAAGGCCCGTTGATTGACAGACACACATTTTCACCCACAATATGCAGCAGAAGAACAAGACTGAGTCTCAAAAAGAAAATTAATTAATAATAACAGCTCTCTCTGCGAGGCACAATGTCTTTGCTAGGTTGCAAGAAGTTTTAAGTAGTATATTAAATCATTGCGCTGTGTAGACATTTTATACATTTCACAAAAAGCCCCAGCCCAAGTATTTGGTTATTAATAATTTTCAAACAAGTATCAAAATGAAGCAGTAAAACAAACATATATCTTAGATATGACATTACATATTTCACTGATACCATGAGCTGGATAGACAATGCTGATGCAAATTGAGCGAAAACTTGATTTACATATTGGTTTGCAAACTGATTTACATATTGGCATGCTGCCAGAGTGAGGGGAAAAATGTGTGTGTGTGCGTGTGCGTTTGTGTGTGTGCACGCGCCCCACTCTGGCTCTATGCTAACTACATTGGATACCTATGCCAGCAAGAATTACCTTTAAATGATGTTGCCTTGTGTACAAAGTCTTACATTTGTATGGTTCCATATATAAAGCCAAGCTCCACACCATTTTGAAGGGTCTTAAAAAACTCAGAAGCCCAAACTCCCAACAATCTGAAGTAACGCTCTTCAAAAGCTCACATGCCAGAAACTCTCCGGTAGTGCTGTGCCCTCTGCTTGCAACACTGTGCCTCTTCATATGAAAACTGAATCCTTCTTGCTCAGGTTTGGAAGACATCTCAAAACCAATCTCTTCTACCACTAACTCTGGTCTCTCCTCTCTCAATAAATGAACAATGTTGTCTTCCTTTATGCTGTAAGAAATCCACTAATTTCTGTTAATTCAACCTATGTGCCCAACTGCACCCTGTATGTATATAGGTATGTGATATTTTACAGCGAAATGTAAAGTCTGAGAGCAACTAAGGCTTCATTTCTTTGATATCATGGGGAAGTGTAGCCAGAAACATTGCCACTCTTCTTCCTCTCCTCCACTTGAGAGGAAGAAAATACAGAATTAAAGAAGTGCTCAAAAAGAAGGGTTAAGGCAGACAGTGTCAGGCGAGCAGTTACAGTTGATGGTCAAATCAGTTTCTGAATACACACTCAGGTAGTTTTACACGTGCGAAAAGGTTTATGAATTAGCAGATGGGCAAAATCTAGGGGGCATATTATCAAGAAACAGAGTTAAAATTCTCGCCGCCCATGTTCTGGTGACAATATGGGCTTCTATGGGAATTCTCAAGGGCATATTATCAAGCCCATTATCGCCGCTTTAGCGGCAGTTTTCTGCCGCTAAAGCGGCGATAATTTTAACTTCATTCTTGATAATGTGCCCCTAGGTTTGTTTAACCTTCGCTAGTGCAGATATGCAAGAAGCACTTGTAAATCTGACTTATGCCACCTGAAGACTGTGACAAAATATTTCATGTGAAGTACACAATAAAGTAGAAAAATACAAGGAAGTGTGGTGGGGAAAATACAGAAGACAAAAAGCATGGTCCTATAAAAAACAGATTCAAACAAACATTGGAAAACTGCCTCAACAGAATTGGGAAAAAAAGGGGGGGAGGGTGTACAGTGTAAGCCAAATCTATTTAAGGTTTGAGAACGGATTTCTCTTTTTCTCTAAGACGAGTCACAGAACCCTAACTTGAAAAATCTAGAGATTGTTTGCCTATCTAGCACCAATTTAATCATGTAACTACATTTAAACACAGCGTGGTCCTTTTAAATAATAGAATTCATCTCCATCAATAGATCATCTTTTTATGGTAAGGGATCTATGGGGCATATCAGCAACAACCGGCGATAATTATCGCTAAGCGCACTTAGTGCTAAGATAATTATCGCCGGCTAGCGTGGATTTTTATCGCTGAGATAGCGTGCTATTAGCAACGCTTATCTCAAAAGCGGTAAAAATCCTAGCGCTAACTGCCAAATGTGAGATTATCGCTGGAAACCCAGCGATAATCCCACGAAGTTTGGCGATAGCTTGCAGATAGGGCCTCACATACTTAGCCATGATATCCACCTTCCATAGGATATCATGGCTAAGTCAGTTTCAAAGCAGGCGTAAGGAAAGTAGCGATAACAGAGGTTATCGCTACTTTTCTTGTCGCTATGCTGCTTTGCGTGAGTCATGATAATAGGTGAAATGTCGCTTAGCAACATTTCTCCCATTATCCTGGGGAGGAGCGCTCACCTTTGCATCTCATTAGAGATGCAAAGATGGGCGTTAGGAATTCAGGCGCTAAGGCAAGGTTTCACGCGATAGCGTGACCTTGCTGATATAGCAATAAAATGATTGCCGCTTTTCAGCCAAAAACGGCCGCAAAAGCGGTGATAATTTTATATCGCCGCCTTGTAGATATGCCCCTATATAACTTTAGCAAAGCCTTCCTTGGGTTTCTATAAGGCGCCCCCAGAGGATCTGACTAGGTGTAAATCTGATAGAGAAGGGGGTTGTGGTTGGCAGTTTGAGATTTTCCTGAGGCACATCTCATAATACTAAGCCATTGATAGTGTAGACCTATGGGAATATATATAATACACTTCCTTAGTATCAATTGTTTACAACAGCAAAGCAAGCATCCTTATTGAATTGCTACATTTTAGCCCTACACGTTGCAACAGAATAAAACCCATCACGATTCAACTCATTGCAATGTTTATGATATTTTTTAAGTGAGAAGGTGATACTGTATTGGTGATCATTGATACCTTTACCTTTAGTAAATGATCAGACCTGGGATTCATATGCACCTGTGAAAGACTATTTTATTTACTGACCGATGAGTACAGGCATAACCGACAATTGCAAAATGTAATTTACAATCAGTGCAAATGTTTTTTGGCATCGACTAGTCGGTGAAAATATAGTATAGCATGAGTTACGAAGTGCACATTACTTGGTCGCCATTACAATATTGTTTAGTTACCAATGCAATTTGTGTATCTTTCTTGTAGAGGCTTTATATGTGTAACTGAGGCCCAGCCAATCAAAGCTTTCCACAATTACCAAAGGAGTTTTATGTGAAACAAAATAGAAGAGAAGCAGAGCCTGTTGCTGTGCAAGATGGTCGCTTCACTTTGAGCTCTGTGCTGCCTGCCGGGGTCAGAGCCCATGTTTGTCGCTATTTTCTACCAACTGCTTTTTCCCTGCAGTGCTTTGTTGGTGGAACCATTGGGAACATACTGGCCTAATTTGGATATATATGTGCTAATTTCTGACTGCAGACCAGTTGACCGGAGGACAAGCCTACCCCACCTTTGTGGGGCTCAGACTGAAAGGCACATGGCTGCTGCTAGCCTCTACTTCCACCGAGGATGGCTGGCCACTGGGCTGTTGTGACTGCAGTGCTGCACACTTTGATTCTGCGGATGTGCACTCCACTCACAATTCTGGAGCAGATCCTGATAGGAGGAATGTGCTGATCTGACTATTCCACCCTACCACAATATTCTCCAAGAACGAGATATCACCTCCTACCAGTGACTGCGATTGCTTCATCTGACGGCATCTGTCTGACATCCAGAATGTTTTAAGTAGCCTGAGCCCTCCTGCAAGGAGCAAAGGCCGCTGCTGCTTTCCATCCACAATGGGCATCTCAGAGTCTGCCACACACTGGGGAGGATCATAAGTGACCTTGGAATAGCTTCCTGCCTTTCGAGGATCTGTTCAGGTCTTCCCAATTTACTGTGACAGTCTTCATGGTAGTTGATTACTTGGTGAGATCTGTACTTTCCTGGGCCTTGCTTTGTGTGTTGCCCCACTTTATGCTGGAATAATATTAATGTTCATGAACCCTTTGTCCTACTCACTGCAAGGCTGACAATTTTTGGAGCTGAGCACTCAGGCCCATTGGCGCTAGTAATATCTGAAGACATGCCTATGTCTTTACTGCTGTAGACCCCACTTTACTTCCTGTGATAGACTTCTTTTTTATCAATTCCCCGTACTATCAAAGTAGTTGAACTGAGCATTTCACTTACACGAGTCTCTTGCAAATGTAGTTATCTGGGCTATCTTCACTTTTCCCTCATGGGTGATGTGGAAGTATATAGACGCCGGCATGATGCTAATGCACCTTCTCTGAGGTTCAGACTTCCATGAGACCTGACATGACTTTACTTTCTCTGAAATGCAAAAAGAACAATTGATGGACAGAATGAAGAACAATGTCAAACATTCACCCCAGTACAGAGATCTGGGCCTAAATCCATCGTTTTTTGCTCCCCATGCCAATCCAGTTTGAACCTAGCCATATGCAATTCAGTCATGAGCCTGCTCCCAATGGGAACAGTTTAGCCCGAACTGCCAGGCCAGGTCCTCCCTGGACTGGAAACAAGCATCCTAGGAACGGTTTTGGGGTTTCACCCCTCATCAGCCAGGATAGCTTGACTCCAGTGGCATGGAGAGCACTGGACCCACATCTGGGCATACCCGTCCCACTCAGGGTGAGAAATGCAAAAAGAACAATTGCTAGACAGAATGCAGAACAATGTCATACATTCACCCGAGTACAGAGTTCTGGGCCTAAATCCATTGTCTGTTTGCTCCCCATGCCATTCCAGTTTGAACCTAGCCATATGCAAATCAGTCTTGACCCTGCGCCCAATGGGAACAGTCCAGCCCGAACTGCCAGGCCAGGTCCTCCCTGGACTGGAAACAACCATCCTAGATCTGGTTTCGGGGTTTCACCCCTCATCAGCCAGTTCATTACCCTATATGTTTCTGCCATTTTATCATTTTACTCGAACGGTTTCTGGAATCTATTAATTTGTCGAATGGGCACATTCAAAACCCCGAACAGCCACAGAAGGAGAGCCTATCGAAATGCAACTGATAAACATAGTGAATTCTTCCCCACCACTTTCCTGAAGACAAATATACTGATCATTGGCCCTATAAGAGGAGGGGGTGTGGGGTTGCTGAAGTTGAATCATAAGAATCACACATTAGCTCCGGAATAAATTCTGTTCCCCATTGCAGGAAAAACATGATCCACCACCCGATACAGCTCAGATGTCACACTATGAAACTACCCAATAACAGAAAATATTTCTCCACAAGGACTTGCTTAGTCTAAGTTCAATCAGACTACATCCAAGTCAACCCAAGTCAATTTCAACAAGCTTTCTAAACATGCAAGGGGTTTGTTTGTGACTCTTTTATGGTGTCAGAGCAATGAACAACCTGCTTTTGGAAGCTAGCCTCAGGCCAGAAACTACAATAGTGGCTGATGAAAGAAGCCATCTTTTTCGGAGGATTCTATGCTGATTGCAAAACCTGGAGGCTTATTTTGAAAAGCATTTGTGGCCCATTGCTTGAATCTTTGCAAACCTTTGCTTGAGGCGATGACTAGGTAAAAGAATGCCATGGTCCCCTCTAGCTCGATTTACCGCCCATGTTCGACTTTGACTGTGGCAAACATGCCATTTTTGCTGCCAATTTTTGAAATTTATTATGGCTTTTGAATGACTCAAATGTCTCAATACCTCAGGCAATACATAAGGAATTGATTTTATGTTACTCTCCTCCAGAAAGAAACTCCATACTCTTTTACATCTTCTTCTACAGGTGAGTGATGACCCAGGGGTGGTGATGGCACTCTTGCTTGATGCTTGATTGCATAGCGTGGCACTAGATCTTCATAACTCTTGAGAGTGCTGGCCTGGTTTAACAGCTCTCTAAAACCCAACCAAATGCGCAGATCAACTCTGGGTGCTTCTTTCTGACATATTCAATCTTAAAAGGAGCTTCAGGGAGACCCACTGACATCTGATGAGATAAAAGAGATGACTACCTCTACTGGGGAGCAGAAAGTAACTCGGTAGGTGGGTGGGTGTGGATCCTCAATATAGAATACACACTAATATCAGGAAAAAAAATATCCAGGGCCAAAATATGAAAAGTGACTTTGAATAGATTTTCTATACCTACTCAACATATATGTACCTTGACGATAAATAAATTCCCAAGGTACATAGTTGTGGAGTTAAGAATAGTAAAACTATACTTCTTTATATGCACTTACCTTTTTTGATTTCAATAACTTTTATTGGTTTTTCCAAACACAAAACAAATAAAAGGACACAGAGCAAAGAAATAAAAATACAACAATTCATCAAATGACACATTGGATAAAGGCAGTAGGTGAGATCGTTTTACAAGTGATACAGTGACGATGAATGAGGTGGCCAACCGGACTGGAGAGAATATATATGTATAGTTGATTAACTAACTAAAATACAAATATCTCACAAGAGCTAGCAAATATAGAATACAGAGACAATTCTGAGAACTCATGTTGGTTGAACAGTTGCAGACTAGTGTACATTAGGTCAGTTGAAGGGGTCTAAGTAGTGATTGTTCAAAAGTATCCATTGCATCATTAATAAGAGCATGTATCATAGTATTAACAATCCTGGTGGATATCCTTTATCCTCATTTGAGCGTGAGGAGAATCAAGAGAGAAAACGATGAAAGTAATTAAATAAATACTAAATACTAAATAATGAAATAAAGTAAAGGAAAGGAAAAGAATAAGCTTGGGGTCAAGGGGCATACCTATAAACTAGTGTTGGATGGTTCATTGATCTAATCTTATTCTGATAGGTTAACCATTGCTCTGTCCCAGTTGGGGTGCTTATATTTGGTGGAGGGGTCTGCGATTTAGTACGGTAGTAATCACGTTTGGGACGTATACTTCAAGGGGGTTTAAAAACCATAGAGGCAGAATCAAGCGATTTCCATATTTTCCTGTGTTTAAGTTTCCAAGGGGAGCTATTAAAGGCAATATTGTCCGCTCCTCTTAAGAAGGTTAGCCATTCTTGCCATTTTTTTAATGACATGTTCTCAAAACTTTTCCAGTTACAAAGGACTATTTTACACGCCAAAGTTAGTATTAAGTCAAGCAGAAAGCGGTCATCCTCTCTCGTTAGGTCCGGATCCAGGAAGCCTGCTAAAATATATGACTTTAACTGGTGAGATGTTGAATGTCTAGGTGATATATTTGAAGATTTTATTTAAAATGTTTTGTAGCATTGGACACAATATGAGCATGTGTGAGAAGTCACCTCTTTGAGAGTTGCAGTTCCAGCATTGTGGGGACTGAACTAATTTAAGCTTATATAATCTGGTAGGAGACCAGTAGTTCCTATTTATGATCATGAATTTTGTTTATGAGAGAGTAGGGGAGATTTTGAGTTTGAAAGGCATCATATGTATTTGTGTCCAATCTAGTGTAATTACTTTGCTGTTCAGTTCTGTCTCCCACTTTGCTACGTTTCTCAAATGATGCTTATTCGGAACAGGGAGTAATAACTTATAGTTCCTTGAGACCGTGTGACCAGCGTTGAGCAATTGCGATAGCTTGGAAGGGAGCGAGGGGGTGAGTGAATTAAAGTTTAGTTTGGAGATCTGTACTTTAAGTTTCAGGAAGTCGTAAAGAATTAAACCTTTATCATTTTTAAGGGCAGAAAAGGGGATGGGTGAGTTATTATTATAAAGGTCCTTGATAAATTTAATTTCTTTACGGACCACTCTCTCCAGAATATTGTTTACCTATTTATTGTTATCAAAGGATTGTGCTAGATCGCCAGTGTATTTGAAGCACCCATTTTTATTTTGGACAATGCGTCCAGCCATGCCAAAGCTTTCTAATTGCTGGAAGGGGGATCTCCTTGATGAGATTTAGCTCTATGTCTAGCCATTGGGGTCTGTGAGGAAGTTTGTCCATAAACAAAGCTGCCCCTTGTTTTCATAAGTATGCTATTTGGTAGTTCCTGAAGTTTGGTGTGCCAACCCCTCCATTGTTTTTGGCGAGCCTAAGCTTACTTAAGGAAATCCTCACTTTTTCCCCTTGCCATAAAAATGTACTGATAACTATATCTATCTTCTTTAAGAGGTTTTCTGAGAGCATCATAGGGAGCATACCAACAAGATAATTTATGAGAGGCGATATCATCATCTTGACCATATCTATTCTCCCCCACCAGGATAGGAATTTGGGTGACAATCCCTCTAAGACAGAGGACCTCAATCTGTGGGGCGCGACCCCCAGGGGGGCCGTGGAGTCCTGGGAAGGGGGTCACACATTCCCCAGCCTCACTTGTCCCTGCAATCCAAAACGTTTGCTTTC
The DNA here is from genome assembly GCF_964204655.1 of Triturus cristatus. Taxonomy (NCBI): domain Eukaryota; kingdom Metazoa; phylum Chordata; class Amphibia; order Caudata; family Salamandridae; genus Triturus; species Triturus cristatus. The sequence goes on along the minus strand of NC_140581.1, from coordinate 432,705,565 downwards.
CTTTTGGAAAAAAACAGCGACCCTGGGAGGGCTAATTTAGATCCTTATCAGCTGCTTGCCTGAATGAAATACAAATCACTCCAAGCATTGTGATGGCAAAGATTTGGTATTTTGTGTGGAAGTGCAAAGAGTTAACAACTGGGCTGGGAAGTGCTTGATTTTAATTTTAACTGCATTTACCCAGCCCTTAGCACCCCTAAAGAGGTGTTGATGGGACAGTTATGTGAAAAACTAATTCTATTACACACGCTCTGGTATTACGAAAATCTACATTTAGGAGGCACCATTTTCTTGTAAAACTATTTGAAGGTGTTGCAGCATTCTATCTTACACTGTGTGTAATGCAAACATAAAATAATGACTTACATATTCACAGTGCTTTCTGTCACAGGCTGTGACCTGGTAGCACTAAACACACATCACTATCCTCCACGGCACCAATCAAGATTTAATTCTGTGGCTCTCTGGTTACACACAGAACTCTGTAGTGTATTAACTAATAGAGGTTTCATAATGTACTACAGTGCATTTCCCACTGAGTAACAAGTTTTTAAATTAATTTTTCATTTACGCTGCCCATTATTTTATATGTAGATACCTGATGACGAAAGACCTAAAAAACATATAGAATATTTTGGGGCTTATTTATGAGAGGCTTGCATCGCCAGAGCATCACTTTTTTGATGCTCCAGTGGCGCAAGCGTCTCAACCATACCTATGAGGTGGTGCAAAGTCACCCTGCATGGCTTTGCATGGCCTCACAGATATGGAGTAAGACATAGCAGTGGAGGTCAATGCGTTGCCTCACTCTGCATCAAGGAGGTGTTCAATGGGCTTTGCGCGGGGTTCCCATGCAATACCCATGGGTTTTGCTGCTACTCCACATTTACAAGATCACGTAAACCTGGGGCAGCTCCAAAAACGGACGCCTCCCCAGTGGAGGCTTAACGAGGAGAAATGTTTTCATTTCTTCTTGTTTTTCCTCTTTCCATGTGTGCTGCATTCTGCAGCTCACATTGAAAGAGGAAAACGCCTTTCGGGATTGCTTTTGTGAATGAAGGTGCCCCTTTCTGTACAAAAACAATCCTGCGTATGTTGGTGCTAGGTAGTAATTGGTGCGCCAACGCAAGGGAAAAGGTCAGGAATTTCACAAATACGGTGCATTCCTGCCCTTTCACATTGGCATAGACGAGCACAGCAAGAAGACTTGCGGTGCTGCCCTACGCCAAATCCTCATAAATGGGGCCCTTTGTTTTTAGCCACACCTTTGACTACACCCCCACGCTCGCTAACCTTTGGTTTGCTAAACACTGTTTAATTTTATTTCCTCACCGTAAAAATTATTTGCTGTGGGAATTGGGGGCATTTATGGTTGTCGATGATGAGGAGTACCAGGTTCTAGAACTTTTTGTCAGAAGGGGGTCTTTACGCCTACAAAAGTTTGACAAGGGGGTCTCGGCATCAACAAGTTTGAAGACCTCTGCTCTAAGAGGTCCGAGAATTTTTTATGGATTATAGTTTCATTTTCCCCAAGTGGGGAGATAAGATCGGTCGAGAATTCTATGCCTAGATATTTAATTGTACCTGGCTGCCATGTCACCCCTGAATCTCCCAGGATCTCCCTGGATCAGCATAAATTAAGTAATTTAACCTCTGTCTTATCCTTATTGAGGGTGTTGCCCGATACTTCTGCATAGTCATGAATTGATTTGATTTCATAAGGATAGCTAGGGCCGCTTCTTTGGATACCACCAATATATAATCTGCATAGGCCTCGACCTTGAATGAGTTTTTGCTAAAGTCTATCCCATGAATATTTTGATTCGCCCATAGATGTTGGAGGAAGGGTTCAATAGCCAACAGGTAGAGAGATGGGGACAAAGGGCTACCTTGTCTGGTATCTTGTTTTAACGGGAAGTAAGCAGAGAGTGCTCCCCATCCTCACTCTAGCCCTCGGACTATGGTATAGTGCCATGATCAGTGTCGCGTTTAGGAATGACCAATAAACTTTATCAAACTATTTTTCTAAGTCAAGCTTTATGGCAACAGTAGGGGGGTTAAGTAATTTAGCTTTTTTGATTGCATGGCAAACAAATCTGGTGTTGTCTCTGGACAACCTATGCTTTAGGAATCCTATTTGTGACATATGATATGTATAAGGTTAGCAATGTGTTTTTGTATTTGATCGGATAAAATCATGACATATATTTTACAGTCAAGATTTATGAATGATTTTGGTCTGTAATTCTTCGTCAGTAAGACGTCTTTGCCGTCTTTTGGGATAATGGTAATTATTGCTTCCACTGGGGTAACCGGTTATTTGTCCAAAGAGGCGAATTGGTGATAGAGGAGTAGTAGCGGATCACATAAGTGCTCTTCAAATGTTTTATAAAAGGATGCATTATACCTGTCAGGGACCGGTGCTTTAATTGTTTTAAGATTCCTAATGGCTGCCTTAAGTTCTTCCATCGTAATCGTAATCACTTAGAGGGTTAATTGAAGCCTCCTCAATATATTTCTATATCTAGTGAATTTTCACTTCGGGGTTGGGACTATATAGCTTTTGGTAAAATTCTTTAAATGTGTCTGCAATTGTGTTTGGGTTTGTATGGACAGTTCCTTTCTCATCCTTTTTTTCTGCATATTTACATAGCGCGAACTCGACCCGAAGGTATTGGAGCGCTTTACATAGCACTGTATTTACATTACACATTCAGGCACGGGCAGATTAAGTGATTTGCCCAGAATCACAGTATGTGGACGCGACCTCGAGGCTCGAACCCTGGTTTTCTGCACCAGAGGCGGCAGCGCAGCCGACGGACCACATCCTCTCCCCAATCCTTGTTAGCATTGATCACTTATCTCTGGCATTTGAACTTTAAGGAAGAGGCCAGTGACTTGCCGGCTTTATTTGCCTCACAAAGACAAAGTCTTTTTTGTTTATTTATCCAGATACCCACTCTCATGCTAATTATCTTATTGTATTCATATTTTTAATTTAGGATCTCCGTCAGAGTTCCTGGATCATTATTGTAGCCATGCGTTTTTTCCAGTCTTGAGATATCCTTCTCTAATTTCAGTAATTGTGAGTTCACCTCTTTATTCATGTTGGCCTTGATTTTTATAATTACTCCTCTAACAGTAGATTTTAATGCTTCCCATCTTGTGAGGTGAGAGGTGTCATTCTCTTTGTTTTCAATTAGGTAGTTTTTGATTGTGTCTTCAATTACTTTTTTGTTTTCAGGAATGGCTAATACCTCATCATTGACTCTCCAAAGACGTTCCTTGTTCTGTGTGGTTGGGTCTGTGAGAGTTAGTGTGATACAGGAGTGATTGGATACCACTCTTGGTTCTATGCTTGATTGGTTGACACTACTTATGTTGTTAACTGAAATTAAAAAGTAATCTACACCTGAGTATGAGTTGTAGGGAAAAGAGTAAAATGTGTAGTCCCTTTCAGTCGGGTTCTGTAACCTCCAAGCATCTAGTATATTGAATCTATTATTATTATTATTATTATTATTAGTGTTAGTATTTTTACTATTATTTTTTTATATCACTATTATTATCATTATTATTATTATTATTATTATTATTATTATTATTATTATTATTATTATTATTATGATTATTGTTATTATTATTACTATTATTATTGTTGTTATTATTATTAACATTGAATCTATTTGATATGTTGTCCCTCAATGTTTTGGCTATGAAATTAGTGTGCCGTGATATTCTTGCACTCAATATTCCAGAATACAATCATATGGGTAACATTTTACTCAGCATCACAGATTGTTAACCTTCAAAAACCTTATGGACGACTATAATCTAAAACTGATCAGTATTTTCATGAATCTAAAGTGAAATTGCGTAAAACTGTGGTCCAATTAATGCCCAACCGCAGGGCCAATTCTGCTATTGGTCACTAAGGATTTGAATAGATGTCCTGCAACTTCAGATACCTACGCTTTATCTTCAGCAAGGACCTGGATTACATGTTACACCTGATGATCTAAATTTATAATAAAAAAAAGACAGCATACTTTAAGAAATAAACTCAGCTATACCTGTCTTTATTGGGAAAGAGTTTACGTACCTAAGATGGGGGGCAACTTGTTACAACCATGTTTATGACATGCTGCCTCTGACAATACCCAGAAACCTGCTCCATGATATTGAAAAACTCATGCAAACGAGAGAATGTCCCCTTTGGATTGCTTGATCGAAACAGGTGGACGATATGGCGTAATATACAGAGCTGCCGACTTTGGATCTGGGGAACCGGGTGCTAGTCTTGGCGCCAACTTAACATCCTGTGATTCTGGGCAAATCAATTAATCTCCCTATGCCTACCTAAAATGAATGTGTCCTTGTGTGATGTAACTGGTGCTAATGTAAAGCGCTCCAATATCTTCGGGTCGAGCATTCCACATTACAGAATGGGCTGCACAAGTGTCTGCAGATTCTTGTGTGATACCAAATGTCCAGGCGCCACCAAAAATATGTACAAACGTCTGTTATACTGTTTAACCTTGTGTAATAGGTCCTGATGCACAACACGCATAGCTCCCCTAATGCAACACACCCAGTGCTTAACGGAAGCAAATCATTCAGAGCTCCACTGAGTCACTTTATCCAGTGCTACGTCATCTGGTTCCAGGCTAATAACCGAGTGGTCATCTGAGTGCATCATTTTGTGATTCACCATAAAAAACAACCTGGATATGTCCCTCGCTGTATGGCAAACTGTTTTTACTTACTACACATCACCCTGTGCCATTTGTTTCATAGGGTTGTGCATGACTGATAATCTGTGTGCATGTGCGACTGCATGTATGGTGGCTTAGATACACGTGTAACGCTGGTCTGTCTGCACATATGCCTATACATTTCTCATTTATATTCTTGTGTACCTTTATGCCAATTTGAATTTGTGCTTGTGTGCCTGTATATTTGCTGGCCTGTCTACATGCATGTCTGTACATATGTTAGTTTGAGTGAACAGCTGTCTGCAAGTGTTTTGGTCGGTTTGCATGTAGGCATGCCTTGGGTGCGTCCTTACATTATGCAACTCTCTGAGCATGAACTATACAACATTCAAACCTATTGACTTTGTCAATACTTATCTATCTATCGCATCTTTAGATTACTTCATGTAAAGTAGGCCCACAAGATGACCCTTTGATTTTTTTCATGCGCTCACGTTTACCTTTAACGTGCCTGACTCACTGTCTAAGAGAAATCTTTTACCATGTCTGTCTTATCTCACAGCGACGGAATGACGTCAGCCCTTTGTGCTATTTTACAAAGAACATGTTTTATCACCTACCATACTGATTACTGTGTGTAGACGGAAAACATTCTATAAAAACATTTAATGGTTATTGGCAACAGCGTGTTTTCCAAGAAATTATCAATTTTTCCAAACAGAGCGTGCATAATTATTTGAAAGTCAACATTTAGCTAGCACCTGTTTGCTTCTACTGTTTTGGAAAGACTGCAGCAGATGGCTGCTCTTAGCAAACTATATTTTTATGAACTTTTCTCGTTCTGCCGGTTGCTCTTCATGCAAACTTAACAGCCTTGTTGGTATCGTATCCTGGCACGCTAAGTGGCTTAAATGAAGCTCGTAATTGTATCATAGGTAATCACAGTACTTTTTAAAGTCATAGTGGGCAATTCACAAAGGCACTGATGAGTACTTAAAGTTGTATCACACAAAAGGTGATGGGTGGAATGCTTGCAATTTGGCTAACCACTGGCAATCGCTCAGGGTAGGATCCCAACCCATCGTTCTTTTGTTCACTATCAGGTACATGCATCAACCATTGTTGCGAGCGCAAACGGTGCGATTCTCAAAAATAGTCCGCTTGCGCCCGCAAAAAGGGCTTCAGCTATGCATCAACCTGTTAGCCTCTCGCAATTTAAGAAATTGCAAATCATTGAGATTTCTTAAATTGCAATTGCATTTAAGGAATTGCAAATTGCGATTCCTTAAATGCAATGCATAATGGAATCGCAAATTGCTATTTTGCTAATAGGGGGCGCAAATTACCATCAATTTGTACTTGATGGTAATTTGCAAAAACTTTGAAAAATGCACTAAAGTGCATTTTTCAAAGTTGTAGGTTAAACACACACATGCCCTACGGGCATGTGTGTGCCCAACATGTGTGCACAGATCAATTTCAAGGGTGCAACAGGGTGCTCTTTTGACACCCTTGAAATTGCATGCGCAATTTGCGAGTACCTATTGGTACTCGCAAATTGCGCATGCAATCTCCCATTCATTCCTATGGGAAGGCATTCCTTAATTGCGACTCGCAATTTGTGAGTCGTAATTAAGGAATGTTTGGGAATCGCTAATTTTATAGCAATTCTTACATGCATAGGCTTTTGCAATTCCTTAATTGCGATTCCTTAATCATCGCATTTAAGAAATCGCAAAAGCCTACATTGATGCATGTACCTGTATGCCTCCTCAGTTTGGACCCAGTCATATGCAAATCATTCTTGACCCAACTCCTCATGGGAACAGTCCAGCCCAAACTGACAGGCAAGGTCCGCCCTGCACCACTTTTGGCACTGGGTTCCCCATCTCCAAGGGCACTGCAACTAATTTCAGAGGGAGGCGGGCACGTGGCCTTCATCCACAGGCCGATTTTGGCCCCGGGGACCCCATCTCCGGTGGCTTTGCAGAAATTTAATGCGGCTCCTCTCCCCAGGCTGATTTGGGCCCAAGGACCCCAAAACCCGGAGACCGGCACATTTGTTTGCGGGAGGGGGCACGTGGCCCCCCAATGGGGTGATTTTGGCCCCGGACCCCATCTTCTGGGGGGCGCCAGTATATTTACGGGATAGGGAGGGCACACAGACCCCTATCTTGGCCGATTTTGGCCTTGTTGACCCCATTGCCCAATGCACGGCTGTACTGCAAAAAGGGGGAGGGTCGCATGCAGCCCCTATCCCGGGCCGATTTCGGCCGTGGGGAATCCCCACCCCCAGGGCCGAGCTGTATTGCAATAGGGGGAGGAGGGCACCTAGTCCCCCTCGCCAAGCTGATTTCGTCCCCAGGGAACCCATTCCCTGGGATCCGGCCAACAAAGGGTGGGTGTACTGGTCTCCACCCAGGGCACCCACTACACTATGGTTAGGGACCCCAGCCAGCTCCCTGCCTCCAGCGGAAGCCGGCATTGCTTCTGCCCACTGTGAGCAGCTAAAACTGCTGCTCCCTGCTTGTGGGAGCAATTGTTTGATCTGTTTCCCTGCCCGCTTCAGTGTGGACAGGGAAAGAGATGAAAAGTCCTCTCCAAGCGGGCAGAAATATGCTTCATGCTCCCGCCCACTAGGAGCAGACGTGTTTGCTCTCACTTGGCAGGAGCTTTGAAAATGCTTTCACCAGTGAAGAGCAAACACAGGTTTCCCTGTCCATGCCAGAAGAGATCCCTGGAGTAGAAATCTGCCCTGGAGAGGGGGAGCCTGTGCCCCCCTCCCTGTTTATGATTATGGCCAAGCCCTGGGGATGGGGTCCCTGGGGCCTACATTGACCCTGGAGGAGGAGACCGTGTGCTCTCCTTCCACTTTTTTTTAAAAGGCCGGGGCCCTTGGAACTCAGTTCAGTCTGAGTTCCAAGATGGCTCCTACCACTTCCTGGTTGAAGTGGGGGCAGCCAACCACGACATTGCTGCTGGCGCATGCATCCGTGGATCCACAGTGGTAGATCTGCGGTGCATCCGCATCTCTAGAGATACATAAATCTCTTTTCTTTAAAACCTCCGGTTCTATTGAACAGATTTACACCCCATTATAAAAAGAACTCTTTCTGGGCTCGAGTTTAGCTTTCTGCAAAATTTGATGTAATTCCGTTCAGCGGATCGGGCTGTAGTCATGTCTAAAAAATCCCTATGGGAAATTGCTTGGGGAAAATGTGGTTTGAGATCCCCTTTTTCTCAGCCCCCGCTTCACAAATCACTCTGAAACTTTCCTGACTGCAACTAAAGTGACTGGCACACTAGTTTTGAAAATGTCATGAAGAAAAATGTTTATCCTAAGGAAACTACCATCTGCTGATAGGCAGTTGGAAAGGTATATTTATGCATATATATTTGGGTAGTTTATACCTTAGCCACTCTTACATATCCCTAGACCCTACAATAAACCTTTAATACCCTTTCAATCACATACCATTACCCATTTCTGAACCCTACCCTAAAGACCCTTACAACAATGTACCCACCCCTAAACCCTTTAAAATCCTAAATACACCCTTATACATTTCCTGCCACTGCTATCCCTTACACATCCCTGAATCCTACAAACACTTACTACCCTGTACCCTTCCAATCGCTAAGTCCTAACAACCCCTTTAAAACCCTTACTATCTCGTGCATTTTGCGAGGCTGATATTAGAAATTGGGTTACTGATTAAGGGCGATGAAACCCGATGTAAGCAGCAGCCACAAATTCTGTCAGGGTGAAGTCACAAGCAAGCCCCAAATTAACCTGTGCTTAACTCTCTGGTAGCTTGGCACACAAGCAGTCAGGCTGAACTTAAAGGCAATATGTAACGTATTTATGCAACACTTAAACAGTATTAAAGTGAACCTTAATTCCTGGTACAGGGGTTGCTTTGTGAGGCTTCTCGTCATCCTGCGTCATTTCTCAATGAAGCTGCGTGGTATGGCTTTGTGGGGCTTTGCATCAGTTATGGTGAGCTGTGTGACGAAGCTTGGTGGGAATTAGCGTTGGTTTCTGATGGAGCTGGCAGCTCTGTGGCAAAGCTTCACATCACTTGATGTCAATTCAAATAAGGCTGGCAGCTGTGCAGCAAAGCCTTGCAGGGATTCACATCACTGTGCATCAGTTCTGATGGATACCACAGCTAGACTGGCAGAGCACATTTGGGTCCGCTTTCAACGGTCCAGGACTGGGGTGGTACCACTTTGAGGGCAGTACTCACAGCAGGTAGAGTCCAGGCACAAGGTTCAGGGTGGTTGGAGTTTTTTCTATCTCTGAGACTCTGAACAGGAGGCCAGCCAACTAGGCCTTGGAGTCACTCTGGTGGTCCTGGGTTCAAGATACAGGTCCAGTCGTTCCCACTCAACCAGCAGAGTATCAGGGCAGCAGAGCAATTCTGCTTCTTGCAGCAGAGCAGCACAGCAATCATTCTGAATCTTCCACAGGTCCAGAGGTGTACGGAATAGTTGGGCTTGGGGGTCCAATATTCCAATATTTATAACTTGTGCTAGCTTTGAAGTAGGAGTAGGTTCTTGAGGTTTCCAACCCCAGGGGTGTTTGGGATTTTCTGCCTCTCTGCCCTGGCTTGTCTGGGGTCACAAAAGACTGGTGTCAAGCCCCTTGTGGGTGTGCCAAGGCAGAGCATTTGTGATATATGTGTGGTAGGTGACAGCTCCTCACCCTCATAAAGCCAGAGATGGCCCATTCTGTCAAAACCTATTGAACTTTGCTCCACTGTCTGAGAGCAATACACAAAGACCAACTACCAGCTACACTTAGTTATGTGGCCAAGGATAGAGGCTGCAGACACCAAATGGTTGAGACAAGAAAATGGCAACTTTCTAAAATGGTATTTTCAGAACTGTGGTTTAAAATCTGACTTTACCATTAAAGAGGGTTTCAAATTACAATTCCATAGACACCAAATTCGACATTTCCACCTGCTCCCAACTGGAAGTTATCACTAATTAAATGTAATAAGCTAACCCAATGATATCCTATTGGAGAGGCAGGCCTTGCAGTAGGAAAAACAAATATAAGGGGTTTTCACTACCAGGGCATGCCATGTGGACTGCTTAGGACATACCCTAGGTGTGACTTATATGTATTAAAAAGGAAGGTTTAGGCCTGGCAAATGTTTATTTTCCCATGTCGAAATAGTAGTTTAAAATTTAACACACAGGCTGCAATGTTTAAAAGGCTACCTAAGTGGGTTGCGCAATGAGTTCTGCAGGCTCACTAGTAGCATTTCCTATACAGGCCCTGAGTATATGTAATACCACTTTACTAGGGTCTTAAAACCACATTAAATGTGCAGATTGGGTATAAGCCAAATAACCATGTTTGAAGGAGAGAGCACTAGAACTTTAGCACTGGTTAGCAGTGGAAAAGTGTGCAGAGTCCTATAAGTCAACAAAAATGTGATGAAAAAACAGGAAGACAAAGGCAAAAGGTTTGGGGATGACCCAGCAGAAAGGGCCAAGTCCAACATTTGAGACTAAAGGCACACGTACTAGTAGATGAATATATATTTTCACTTTGTGAGGTCACTTCTGGATCATTATAGGTAGCAGCAGTAGAAAGAGTACAGTTTTGATTTTGTCAGTACCTGGCAGCAATTCATGTATGCATTGGCGTTCTGCTTTAGTTTGCACCCAGTCTTGGCAGTGTGTGATCAGTGTGGCTGTTTTATTTAGAAAGTGGTTCATCATTAGCAGCAAAAGCATTTACTAATGCAATGTCTGCTGTGGAAGACCTCCCGCTATTCTTGAATCCTTTCTTCTCCCAACCAAACACAACTGATCACAGAAAGAATAGTAGATTTAGACAATCTTTGACTGATAGAGTACTGGACACCAGATTATCATGGTATAGCAACCTAGACTAGAGCTAGTGACCACCCAATAGCTTAGCAAGAGGTGTCTTACAAAAGAGCACACCATATGAGATTCTGTTTGGAGTCTTCATGTTTGTTCCAGTTCTCCTGTCCTGTAGTGAGGCGGAGCCACAGCCTAATTCATGTGTCAATCTATTTCATACCATTGTATAACAGAGGAAAAATAAACATTTTTATCTTTGTTATGCCTCATCTGGGGAGGCGTAGCATTTTGACACATTCCCAGGTCTACCACCAATTATAAATTTGCGAAGGCACCAAAATCCTTGGATGGATGTGAGGGAACACCCATGCTGCACCAGTGGAACGCATCTCTGGGGCAGAGTAAGGCAATGCAGCGATTTGCACTGCCTTGCGTTACTCTAGATTTATCAAGCCATGCAGGGCCAGGCAAGGTGGCCGCGCATGGCCTGATGAATCTCACTTAGGTTTTGGGTCGTCATTGCTCCCTCAAAGAAACAAAACTTTATTAGATCTGTTTCTATGTGTTTTCACGCATTGTTGATATTTGTCCTTAATGACATTATTCAACTAAAGTGCTTGAGAACTGCTTATCTTAAAGATATGCATGTCCTGCTAGCGCTTCAAACTAGTTGCACTTAGCACCTAGACTGGAAATGAGGAAGGGCTTTACCTACAGATGAAATGAAAGCATTTGTTAAAAATGGCTCATTCAGAGCATTGTTATCAGTGATAAAGGACATGTCCTTGTGGCCAACGCAAAGCAACAAGTGTGAGCTTTAATACTTATCTAAGACCCACAACCTTTCAACCAACAAACCTGATCATAGGAATTCATCTGTCAGTGTTAGTACCTACATTGTGTATACATTGCAACAAATGTGGCTTTTAACCAATTGCCTTTATTTGGATAAACTACACATGAAAATGATATGTGATGTGAATTTAAGTGATTTTCGTTTAAGTCATCTCCTGCCAGAAATCGGCAACATTGGTCAGACACTGACTGAACACATAGAATTATATGACCTGATAAGACTCAATGCCTGATTACGATCTCGGTGGACAGGGTTACTCTGTCACAAACATGACGGATATCCTATCCGCCAGATTACAACTCCATTATATGATAATCCTATGGAACTTGTAATACGGTGGACAGGATATCCATCACGTTTGCGATGGTATCCCATCCGCCAAGATCTTAATTAGGCCCTCAATGTATCATTTACTCACGGTTCATCAAGTATAAAATGCCTTCTGTTCCAGCTGACAGCCAGGGCATAACATTGGCCATTCATTAGACAATCTCCCTGCCCTTTCTACCTTCCATTATTATGGGTGTTTCCCTCTCACTTCTGCATGTGTAATGTTTCCAAACACATTGTGTTATCACTAACGTCCAGCTGAATATATTAGAATGACTATCGTTCATACGACCATAAATACTTTTGTTTTACTATTTGTCATATTGAGAAAGGGACCAGCATCCGAGCCCACTCAGGAGGGGTCAGAGCACATCAGCCAAAAAAGTGCACCACACAACCCATGGGATGGGACAAACCCCTTCACAGAAATCTCCTACACCTGAGAGACTTTCTTCACAATTCCATTGTTTCCTCAGTTTGGCCCCTGGCGCCTTATTAGCACAACTTCATGCATAAAGGCTTTAGGACATTCCTTGTTGTGTAACTTGGTCACTGCACATGGGCCTTGTGACTTTGCCAAGCCTGTCTTGGCTTGCCAATTACTAGCTGCTCTCATTTCTTTCATTCCACAATCCCATGCAACTCTTGAAACAAAGGGAGCTATATATTCAGAACAGATTTTCCATGTTGTGTATTGTGTCAATCCTCTCACTGTTGATATGACTGTAAAATGCGGTTGCGTAACATTATTAAAACCTCTCATTAGGGGTTCAGAATTTTCCATTAGGTAGAACTTTACCCTTACTCTATTGCACCTTGATAAAGTGACAAATCTAGTATTGATTATAATGAGTAAAAGTGGCTGTAAGCTCAGCAGCTTAATTTTTTGATTGTAAGACAGGACGGTGTGTGGGGCAGATAGCATATCTGCTAGGTGCATAATATCCAACTCACTTTGCTGATCTTCTCAGTGATGTGTTTAATGCCTTGTACACCACAGATGGTGCAAACTTCTTCAAGAATAAAGCTCTGCACTGCTTACTGCATTTACGTTTTTTTTACACTAGTAAAAACGTGATAGGATAGTATATTCACATGAGTGGCTTCTATCTTAATCGTTGGAGGCAAGGGAATAGCCAGAAAATTACTAACTCTTTGAACCATTGCTCTGATGGCATCAAGCAAGTGTAGCAAGTGAACCCAAACCTTTCGAGAAGAGCTTCCTTTTCTCCTCCATTCAAGCACCTATCCACTCATCCTTTTATCCTTCCACCGACCCACTGATGTCTACTGTTCACCTTTAGAGTTTAACTTCCATTCATTCTCTCATCCATCAATCAGTCTTTCACCATTCCATCCATTCATTGTCCATTCCATCTATCGATCCATTCACACATCCATCATCTAGGTACGCATCCATTTATAAACCTATCCACCCATACATCCTTAATTTAACTTATCCATCCATCCATCCACATTTCCATTGACTTTGTCATCCACCCATCTTCTTACCCACTCATCCACCCATTCTCTTATCCATTCATCTGCCCATCGTTTCACTCACTCATCCAGCCATCTTTTCATCCATTTATCCTTTAACCCGCCCATCCTTTCACCCACTCATACATCCATATTTTCATCCACCTATCCTTTCACCCACTCATCCATCCAGCCTTTCATTCACCCATCATTTCATACACCCATCCATCCTTTTACCCACCCATCCTTCCTTTTACCCACCCATCCTTTCACACACCCATCCATCCAGTCTTTCACCCACTTGTCCATCCATCATTTCACCCAGCAATTATTTCGGACACGTATCCATCATTCTTTCATTCACCATCCTTGCACCCACTCATCCATCTCTTCTTTCAACCACTCGTGCATCATCCTTCTTTACTTTGTCTATCAGCCCATCATTCATTCTTCCTTTTAGCGTAATGTATGTGCTTTATTCTGCAAGTTATAGAAAGAGTAGGCCCATAACAACTCCACCTCTGCTGCAGATGCTAAAGCGTGGAGTTCACTATGTACATGAACGGAAGTGTCATCCTTCTTGACTTCCTTCTTAGAAGATGACTTTCCCATATCAATCTGAACTGCATTGCCAATATTGTGTAGATTTCTACCTGGGGCTACATATGCTATCAAGCCTGCATGCAGATTGGACTCCCTCCATTGACTAGCTTCTGGCACAATCTGCTCGAACCCTTTTCTAGTGCCATTCCTACTATCTCACATGTGTGCTTAATATCCTACTGGAAAATCAGCCACTGCTCCCTGCTGGATTGTTGATACCTCATCCAGTCACTAGCCCTGCGCTGACATTACTGTGGGGCAATGTCATTACCAAACATTTGCTGCTGTGCAAGGTAAGGCATTGGGCATGCCTCCTACCCTACTTGCTCCACAGCTTGCCGCTCCAATAGCACCTTATTCTATGACCTTGTCTTTATAAAATTTGGGACCATCAATGGACCAGTCACCTACACTGACAATGTTGCCCTCCTCGTCTACGAGCCCACTATAAAATGATCTTCAACAAGCAGTTAGCTCATTAACCGGTAACCTTCCTGCTCTCCCTCCAGCACCATCCATTGCCTCCCTGCTGTATTTCGCACCTTCACCACCCGCTATAGAGCCAGCCTATGATTCTACAGACTTGGACCTTTCAAGCCTCTTTACTGCATCAATAACACTTTACCAGTGTTGTTTTGACCATGGTGCCCTGCTTTGTATCCAGCTTCTGTACCTGATTTTGCACCATGCTGCTTAGTGAAATTAAGTTTAGGGTTTTTAATCTTTCTTGATTATCAATTTAATGTAATTAATTTTTGTGCAATTGTATATATAACTGCTTATATATATTCATATTTTCACTAACGCTGTTCACTATCATTCCAATGTGCCGTATCTTTTCACATATTTTTAATTGGTGCCCACCATTCACCTGCCCACCGCTCGTCTGTGGCCTCTGGTCCTGTTTGTTTATAGCTATTACTAATTGCTTTCATTATATTATACATCTGACTATATATGTAAAATATTGCTCATGTTTTGCTTATGATAATAGTGAGCTTTCTGTTCATATAGGGCATAATGTTTAGTTTAGGCCTATTGTTTATCAATATTAACATTGTATGGAAATGTCTCTTTTTGCATGTTCACTACCACATTTGTGGACTGGTGCTACTGGTTTTTTGGCTCTGAGAGTGTACTGAGGTCTGCCAACCAGATCTCACTGCCAGTGTTTTACGCTATACAAAAGAAATGTTGAATTGTATATACTAATTTGGGAAGTACTGACTTACGTATAAGTCCCTAGTACACGGTACCCTGGTTACCCAGGGCATGTAAGTCAGAGTGTTCACACAGGGCTGCAATACTGTTTGTGCCACCCTGCATGTGACAAGGACAAATGCGGTCTCAGCCTCCCACTGCAGACTAAAAGGGCAGTGTTCACACTGCTAGTTCAACTTTGCCTTTACTACTATTGGCAAAGCCCCCACTTCCCTAATATTATATGTAAATCTGCCCTAAAGAAGGCCTATGGAACCCTATGGCAGGGAGATATATATTATTAGGTAGGACATATCATTTTCATATGTCCGAACAGCAACACTTCCAAATTGTCATTTTGCTGTGAAAGGTTTAGTAGACCCATTGGTTAACCCACAGTTGCTGGCTGGCATCCCAGCTTGGCTAACCTCTGAATAAGACTACCTATGGTTGAAGTTAATGTCACTATCAAAGGAAGTTTCCACTCTGCACTCCAGCTAGTCCAGCGACCTTACAAAGGCCCTGGCACTCAGACAGCTTTCTTCCTGCTTGGGAAGACATGTGAATGATTCCCCTACCAGGAACAGAAGCAGTTGCCGCAGAGCGAGGTGTAACCTCCTCTCCCAGGATGGCCACTCAGAGTGTTAGCCCAAAAGGCAATCTTCAAAGGGGAAACTACCTCTGAGGAACCAACTGCAACAACACCCCTGAGCAGAATGCTTTTTGTTCCTGAAGACTTTGAGCGGACAGAGTCAGAAAGGGAAAACTCATCCCCAAACTGGTTTTCCCATGGGTATGTAGCCCACTGGTAGCCAGCCAAACCTCTAGGATGGACTACTCTGCTAGTGACGACCAAGGAAGGGCCATGCCAGTTTGAAAGGGGAAAGAATTGGGTACTCTGGGGTGGCTGGATGCCACACATTACAGGAAACTTCACTAGGTAGGAGGAGACCTGTAGCCCATTGACTAGTGACTGCTTGGTCCCATTGGGCTCTTTCTTAGGATAAATGTGGCACTCCTGGCACCCTGCCCCTAAAAAATCACACTGTAATCAAAGAGAGGATTGAAGAAGGACTGCCCTGTTGCCCTTAACATGCAAAGATAGATTGCATAATCGAGAGGACTGCACCTGCTGCACTTTTGGGCTAGTGTAATTGGGTCTGTGCCTGCGAATCCTGACTCGGGGAAAGGTTGGTCTCATATCTTCACCCAAAGAAGTGATTCCAAGGATCAGTCGGCTGATCCCCTAAACCATTTCCAGGGACACAAGAGCTGAAAAAGCCCAAACTGCCAAGTTGGTAGCTACCGCATAATTTTTGCCGGAAGGGGCACACAAAAGGACAAATCTGAGATAGCCAAAGGTTGCACCTGTGTCTGTCAGACTCGGAAGTGCTATCAAAGTCCAGATTCATTGTACTCAAGGGACACTAGCCCCCAACTAAGGATTTTGCCTGAACCTCAGTGCAAGGAGACCAGTAGTACACTATCGGCTGTCCAACTACTGCAACGTAGAGGAGTTCAAGGGACCCCGATCTTCGTGGCCAAAGTTGCATAGAAGGACCACCACAGAGACATCCCTGTTGACCATAAAACAACCGGTGTATCCTTTGAGCATCCTTTGCCTGTATCCTCAGCATCAGAACACCTCCATTGATTTTTATGGTGGTCATCCTGTTAATTGTGGAACTTGCTTTAAAAACACTCTGGTGTCCTGGCAGCTTTCCAAAGTAACCTCTTCCTTGCTGGATTTGTTCCCCCAACCCGGGCCAGAGTAACCTCATTAACTCTTTCAAACTTTTGAAAAGTTTACAAATGTTTTGTTGACCAATGCTTGTTTGCAGTTGCATTTAAAAGCAATCTGTATCTCCTGAACCCTCCTGTGGATTTTAATGGTCAAGGTCTCTAAACATTAATAAAAATGTGTTCTATTTTTATAAAGTGTGGTTGTGTCTTTTTATTGGTGTGTGACTTTCTCATTCCGTTGTATGGGGCTGTAAAATGTTTTACACTAAGTTCCTTTGCCATGCCTTAAAGCTCGCAGCCACAGTTACCCAGGGTTGAGCTAATGTTAAGTAAATGATATTGACTGGACCCAAGATGGTATTAGCGAGTGTATTCCACGATAAGGGCCCACAGCCATATCATACATTACACCCAGATCCTTACAAATATTCACATGCAGGACTCTAAAGATTCCTATAAGATTCTACACACACTTCATTAGAAATTACGGGGACACTTCTTATGGTTCTCATGGAAAGCAGTACAAATGGGACAAGTAGGACACCCTTGCTTCCAGGGAGCCTGTTTCTCCATCAACGGTATTACCTAAAAAACAAGCTAGGCTCTGTTCGACAGGCCTAGGCCTTGTAAGAAAAGGACAGCTTGTTCACACCAAACAGATATCTGATAATATACTGCAAATATCCCAGTGGCAGATGTTTAGCTGCTAATTCTAAATGGCTGAAACTGTGTGGCTGTTTCCATCGATCATGAGCATTTGTCTGTGGAATGCAGATTAGCATGGACCCAGACATACTAGGTTCAAATCAGCATGCCATATGCACATTCCATAGACAAATATCGTTAGGAACAGGTGGTAAATGAAAGAACGGGCCAGGTGTAGGGCCCAAAATGGGGTAAGTGAGGGCTGGGCTGCGCTTGCATTCTGAGTCGCAGTTGGTTTTACTATCTGGATTTTCCTTAGGTGCTGTACCCTGGGGCAGCTATAACTGTGTAGAGCAGTATCCTACTTGGAAATACTGTTCTATTAAACTTATAAACAAGGTCCACATGGTTGCTAACTACATCATTAAGGCAGAAACTTTGATTTTACTATACACACCTTAATTCAAAAACTTCAAGATTTCACTGGGGTGTCTTTGAATAAGGAATAAGTATGCGGCATTACACAATCATATGACTGTAATGTGGACGTTACCATGTTGGATCCTGTTGTACTGGCCTCACGTGTTCAAATTTCTGGCTTAAAATTGAGCGTTATTCATCCACAGACAACTACATGGGCATAGAAACGGGACTTAGAAATTGGAAAAATAAATTTTAGAGAGCATGAATACAGGGGTGTAGCTTCAGAGGGAAGCTGTGGTGTCATGCCTTATAATAAATGCAATTTAAGCTTGGTAGTTGGGTCTGGTATTGGAGTGAGGCAGTGTATATATTGGTCCTTCTCAAAGATTCGCATCTGTGTGCATTTGAAATGCCTAAATAGACACACCCCTGTTCCTACCACACACACGGTCCAGCAGGTAGAAGAAATATATAGGGTAAAGCACCCACTGCCATACATCACAGAGTTACATAATCATATCGAGGTATGACGCCGATGGCTGACTTCCTTCATAAGGTCATGGCTTGCAATATCCTTATAATGCATGGCAGGGGTACTTTATTCCTTATAATAGATGGTTGCAACATCCTTTCCACAAACCACTTAGGCACAGAAAAAAGTTACAGACCACAGTGCAGCAGCCCAAAATGCTGCTCTGCATTGCGTGAAAGGGAGGGAGCAGGAGAGAGCCATATCTACAGAGATATGCCTCTCAACTCCCCTCTCCAAAGCCTCTGCTCAGATTTTAGATGCCGGGCAACAGGTATACACCCTAGCGCCATAGTGCTAGGGTGGGTGCCTGAGTCTACCATAGGTTTTGTACTGGAAAGCTACCCTTCCAGTACAAAACACTACGGTTATACACACTTTAAAACTCCTTCTACTTTGCATGTGTGCTGCACAGTGCAGCAAATATGCAAAGTCAGAAACGAAAGGAGAAATACAAAACTTTCTTCTTTTAACATCTGCTTTCAAATGGCATTACCTTTTGGAGCTAAACCCTGTCCACTTTGCTTGTAAATAGGATTTTGCGTCAAAAGGCATGGGTGGTTGCAACGCCCATACCACCCATGTAATGCCCTCTTGGCGCTAAGTAATGCAAAGCAGTGATTCACACTGCTTTGCATTAATTTAAGTGTACTTTCCAGCTCACAACAAGTTTTGTAAAGGAAAGTAAATTAGGAAAAAAACAATTTGTGCTGGTTAGCGTCACTTTTTTGGGACACTAACCCAGAGCAAAATGTTTGTAAATCTATCCCTTAAATCGTTGGTGCGGTGCGCTTTCATGTGAGAGAGATCGAATGTTAATAAACATGAAGCATAAAAGTAGAATCTCTAGTGCAAAATTAAGCACTCCATAAATCAGTAAGATATTTTATTGCAAAAAAGACATAACATTCTGTTTAGCACATTGGTGAGAACCAATCAGCAGCTCCCTTGGTGGTGTTTCCGTGAGGCGTCTCCAAACCTTTGCACAATTTTTTCTTTTGACGTGATAAAATGCACGTTATTGATTTATAATGGGGAATGACACTGACAACTTTTTTTTTTAAATATGGACAGGAGCACCAAGGAGTGGACAGCATTGTGAATAGCTGTTGCTGAATATTTTAGCCAAGATATGGCTTGGGGTATGCTCACAAGGATTGTCCCATATTAGATCAGGTTTTTTTGGGATTGAAAATCTGCTAAGACCCAGACAAGTACTGCCCTTACAAGATGGCAACCATGCAGCAGTTTCCAAAGAACTGAAGGTTAACAGAAACGGCCACTGAATGCCCCAGCAATATGTCCCCTCAAAATGTTGAGCTCACCGTAAATGCCTTCATAGACAAATACGAGTTGGCCGAAGACCTCTCCATTGCCATGTACAAACTGCGTGTTGACTGGATAAAGAGTTTACTGGAGGAAAGTCGTGAGCAAAATCAAAGGAAGCTGCCTGTAACTCCAATCTCCACAGGATTTCCACTTTGCTGCACAGTGAGTTTTGCCATACCTGTAGACCCCAGAAAGCTCCTAAAATGATTGGTCGAGAAGTAACATTGAGAAGCAAGACAGATGCTGACTAATCAAGGTGCAAACCCAGACACCATTTACTTTGCACCCACCTGTTACACCAACCAGGGATTTATGTATGTTTATGTGTATTTATGTATGTATGCTTGTATGTATCTATGTATGTATGAAAGTTATAGAGCGTGAACCTAGTTACACAGCACCTGCAGCTTTTAATCAGCAACTTATTCAAGTCCCCTGTCCTCCAAACCCAAAATGCAAGCATTGACAGGGGCACTGTGGGCAATGATTCTAAACATTACAGAGTCAATTGGCACCCAGAAAATGATGCTGAGAAAAGCAGACATCTTTAAGAGCAGCGACGCCCCAGAACTAATCTTGCCTTGGACAGCCAAAAACAATGGCCTCCACAGACCTTGAGGGCTCCTCACATACCATTAATACAAGGCCTCCTGCTACAAACGCCACACGAATGACCCTTCAAAAAAATTAATTCACCCAAAATGATCCCAGTGACACAACCTCAACCAACAGAGAAAAACAAGCAACTGCAAGTATCTGTCAGGCTAGCCCCAGGATACACACACATCCACATTCCCCTGTGTCACCACATTCTCCCAGCCACACCTGCACTTCCAAGCACCAGATCGCACATGCATGGCAACGGAGTACACATCCAGGTGTCATAGTGGATATTTGAGTGCAATGTTGGTTGGAGCGGTAAGAGGTTTTGCCTCTAAATCGTTCCAGTGGAAGAGTATTTGGAGCCTTGGACTGAGTACTGTTTTCAAATCTGTACGGACATAACAGCACCGAGCGAATCCGACACTGAAGCCTCAACTGCTGGAGAGTGGCTGGAGCAGCCAGGCAGCAGCAGCAGCAGAGAAAAATAAGTTAACACTTGAAGCACTTTGGAGGAAAAACAACCTGGACCAGGATTAGATTCTATTCATTAGACAGCTGAGGAAATATACTTTTATTGGAGCAGTAAACAAATCTCTCTATTCCAACAGATTCTTATCTGCAAACAAGTCGGGGAGAGGAGTTGGCCTAACGGTTCGGTGCTCGACCTCGGTCCTGGGGGAACTAGGTTCGAGTCTCGATAAAGACGCTAAAGCTCCTGTGATTCTGGGCAAATCACTTGGGGGCATATTATCAAGATACTGAATTATCGCTGCTTTAGCGGCAGAAAACTGGCGATAATGGGCTTGATAATATTCCCGTAGAAGCCCATGTTCTGGTGTCAACATGGGCTTCTATTGGAATTTTCTGCGGCATATTATCAAGCCCATTATCGCTGCTTTAGCGCTAAACCGGCGATAATTCTAACGCCGTGCTTGATAATATGCCCCTTAATCTCCCCATGCCTAACATAAAAAAAGAATGTGTGTCCTCATGTAACGTAACTGGTGCTATGTAAAGCGCTCTGATACCTGATTGGATTCGGGTCAAGTTCGCGCTATATAAAACTCTGCTAAAAAATTAATTTACAAAAAGTCATTTCAAGAACTATTTGAAATTCTAAAGGGACTATCAAAAGCAGATCAAAATAGAAATCTACCAAGTGTTTCCCAAATTGTGTTTCACAATCTGTCGCAGTATTTCAAGGATTAAATTAATCTTAATAAGAAATAGATTACCCCTCTATGATTTCGACCTGCAATTAACCTGTCTGTCCCAACAGACACTATTCCAGCTTTGGTTACCTCCCAGGCTGTTTCAATGGAGCTCTGGGACAAACTGTTGGGTCTTGTTTGGCCTTCACTCTCTAATGCATTTAATCTCCTTATTGAGGCCTATATTTGACACCTGATTAATGTACCTTTGTGTCCCAAACATACATTACGTTCTGTATCTCAAATCTTCCTTTCAGTATTCCATAGATTAAGTTCAAGTTGCGGACATTACATCCTTTCGTTACCAAGCGGCCCACACACAGACTTGCCTTCCACTACACACCAGACTGCAACACTCTCACCATGTGGTTTGGAAAACTGTGCGGAGATGGTTGTTTAGCTGAGCATAGAGTGAGAGAAGGATAGGGGATTTTATGGGCAAAAAGACCACAGACAGTTCTGTAGGACAGAATTCATAGGAACAAGAAATTTACAGGCAGGATGGTAAATAAACTGATTCGGGCCACGGAGGCTGAAGCTCCTTAGATGGTTGACATCAGTGGGATCAGGGAGTCGCTGAGAGATAAGCCTCAGATCACGCTGCTGAGTGCCACAGCAAACTTGAAATTTAAGCTATGTCATTGACAGCGGATAGAAGAGCCAAATACACAGTTGGATTCACAGCATGGCGTAGTGAGGGAGAGAATGGAGACTTGCGAGACTATGCCTTCACAAGCATGCGTAATGCATAGAATTTTAGAAATTTAGTATAACATTTTGTTTGGTTGTGTAGGAAAAATGTGCACTGCTATTTAACAGGCGAAAATCTGTGTCCATTCTCATAAGGTTACGGTGGATATAGGCATTCTCATTTTCAGCAGATATTTACATTGGATTTTTATAGTGAGTAAAATGCACATTTTTCCTTTTCCAATACTTTACCATAGGGAAACTCCACAGTCGTGATGAAGATCATCGTATGGTAAACTATAAACATAAAGATCATTACAATAATTTCTAATTAAATAAAAAAGTTGTATAATCTAACATTATTTCCTAAGGGGGGTATTTTTAAGACTTTAAGGGCCCGATTATGAGTCTGGGTCTGAGGACCGCCAGACTCATGGTGGCACAGATCCAGCCAGCCCGCACCGGCAGCCGACCGGTCCATTAGGAGTTCGGCAGTCGGACCACTCTGTGACCGCTGGCTCCACCAGGGAACGCCGTTCTCTGGCATTGGAGTGGGAATCAGAGGCTTCATATTATGAGTTTCCTCTACTCCAGGGTTTACATGGAGGTTCTTCCTCCGTGTAAACCCTGGAGAGAGGAAACAAAAGGGGCCCTACAGGGTCCCTCTGTACCTCACCCGCATGTGGATGCACACAGGGGGGCATAACATGTCCCCCTGTGTGCATGCTCATATGTTCCTGCACAGCATGGACTTTCGAATCCATGCCATGCAGGAATCTTGTAGTGCAGTCCCATCGCGGTTCCTTTTTCAAAGGCACTGCCATCCTTTAAAGGAGGCACCACCATAGGACCGCCACGCCGCCGGCCTGCCAGACTACTTAAAAGTTGTAATCTGGTGGGCAGGTGGCGGTGACTTTTGGCAGAGTGGTGGCACGGCGGTTAGCACCGCTGCGGCAACACTCCACCAAAAGTCGGATTCGGGGCCTAAATCCATTCAATTCTATGGGAGGGAGTTGAATTACTAGTGGTTGGCCATGTGTGGTGCTGGACTTACTCCAGCTCTGAGCTGTAGTACTTTACTACAGTCTTGGTTCCATTTTTGGCTGTACTAAATATAGAAGGCCATTTTGTGAATAGCAATGTGCTAACTCTTTTGTGAGTGGGTAGGCATCCTTACCTAAATCCCTCCCTGACCCTCCCTCAACATCTCTTTCAAACAATCAATCAACAGATTTGTAGTGCACTGCTTGTCACCCGTGAGGGTATCCAGGCACTGGCAGGGTCCAATTGATAAGCCGAAAAGCCAGGTCTTCAGGAACCTTAGGAACTCTGGAACAGATGGTGAGGTCCGTAGATGAAAGGGTAGCTCATTCAATGCCTTTGCTGCTAGGTAGGAGAAAGAGTGACCTTTGCATCTGCTGCGTCGGATGCAGGGGGCAAAGGTTAGAGAAAGGGAAGCGGAGCAAAGGTGTCTGGTGGGTTGATGGAAGTTCAGGGGATGGTTCAAGTAGGCAGGTCTGCAGTTGTGTAGGGCCTGTATGCATGGGTCAGGAGCTTGAACTGGTATCTTTTCTGGACAGGGAGCCAGTGGAGTTCCCTGAGGTAGGAGGTGATGTGAATTAATTTAGGGAGATCCAGGATGAGTCTGGGTGTGGCGTTCTGTATGGTCTGCAGTCGTTGGAGGATCCCTGCATAGAGTTCTTTGCCGTAGTCCAGTAGGCTGGAGATAAGGGCCTGGGTGTTGGGGCGTCTTGAGCTCTTGCTCATCCCTATTTCCCTCCTTTAGTAGTAAGTTTTACTCATATTCTATCCTCTCTGTCACATTTACTACTAAAATGTATACTCACATGGGTGGAGTCTCAGTACTCAGGGTGGAGATCTTGGCACAGATAAGATAAGAGAGGTGGAGTCCCAAGCTTTGCACATAGGTTTATGAATAGCGTTTTGTAGTACATGCTGAATAAATGAATGTTTACATTAATAAAGTGCACATTTACTCTGGAGAGTGTTCCAGCCCCAAAAGACAGACAAACATTGCAGAACAAGGTACATTATACGGATGTAAAGAGCCAGATTTTCAGTAGCATGTGAGAGTGCAGTTGGTTCCAGGCTTGGGCCACCAAGAAGAAGGAAGAGCCACTTTTTTACGATATGACTTTCAGAATGACTGCTAAAAGTGCATCCGCTGAAAGATGCATATTTATTGAACAATAGTAAATAATCCTGTCAGATAGATATTGTGGAGCAATGTTTTAAACAGTATTGTTTTCTTGATCAGAAGCTAGTAAAGTGCCAGGAGAGATAGATTTGTAGCAAGGAATTTTATTCAAAAGCCATGCCGCTGCATTCTGTACCACCTGCACCCATTTGATTAAACATCCTGGAAACGCCCAAATACAAGACTTTTGCATAGTTCAATCTATACATAATAAGTGACTGGACAGAGGTTTTATGGGAATGGAGCAGGATAAAAAGAGATTTTTACCAAAGTCCGTAACAGGGCAAAGCAGGAATCAACCACAATGGGCACCTGGGACTGGAAAGAAAGTTGCTGATTGAACTTCACTCCCAGGTTCCTAGCCAATGTAGAAGGTGGAGGTGAGGTGGCAGAGTGGCTTGACAAAAATTCTCCCATCACTCAGATGGAGAACACCAAAACAATAAAATGTTAGTCTTATCGGAATTGTATTGAAGGTTGCTAGCACACATCCACTTCATGACCACCATCAGTCAATAAATAAAAACAGCTCTGGACCCCTGACTAACCATTCTCAATGGGAAAAGCAGCTGTGTGTCATCAGGGTGTAATGTGGTGGTCAGTTCAGTGGGTCACTGACAGATAGGAGTAATGGAACAGATATATTGAAATCCTGAAGAGATCCTTTGATGTGGGTATTTTTTATGTACTGATAATACAGTTTGTAAATAGGCCTCTTTCTGTTAAGACCTCATTGAACACTTCATGAACATGGTACTCTTCTCCAATGATTGCCTTCTAGGTGACTACAGTCTGCAGCAGAACAAATACCTCGACTAAACAGTACTCACGGTAGTGGAATTCCTTAATTAAATGGCCTCCTTTAACACAACCTGAAAAATATCCACAGCAAAGGATCTCTATAAGATTTCAATATAGCTGTTCCATTACTCTTGCCTGTGTGTGGCCAGCTGAACTGACCACCTCATGATATATTTACTCCTAGACCTTCCGTATTTTAATTATCAGAAATAGGGAAAATCCACTTACTTATGAACTGTGGACACAACAAATATCTCACCAGATGCTCTCAGCTCCTAACACCAACTCTCTTCTCTCCAAAAAGGAAATTGCAGATGACATCTAAGTATAAAGGGACCACTACAATACATTTTTATCTAATATAGTCAACAACCTCGCTCCCTTAGGAAGGCAAGTATTAAAGACTAACAACTACTTAAGATGTCATTCTGCTGATCTTCTGAAGTAAATCTCTGTGCATTATAGAATGTCATCAAAATCCAGAATTCATCTTCAGAACCTCCAGCAAGATCTTCAAATAAAAACCTATACTCTTTAAAAACCTAATGAGAGAATCAAAGCACTGTCCTAAGTAATTATTTTAGGTACACAACATCCATATATGAAATAGAAAACATCGTCCACACCACTGACCAGTGTTCAGATGAAGTGTCATAATTTGAACAGTTTAGCGAATATAAGAGAAGATCGTGCTATTGCCAATCATAATGGCTAGCACATTTTGAAACAAAATAGGCCTTCAAGTTCCCACTATTTTGTTGCCACTATTAGAAGGTGCTTTTTTACAATCACTACCTTCTGCGTAGACAGCTCTGTTAACGCAGATTATCTCTCACTTAATTTAAGTTTAAACCCTTATCTGAACATTACAATTTTACTTCTCTATCGTTCTCCTTGACCCATTGCCACTTTTGTCAACTCTTTTCTAGAAGTTATCACTCCAGTTTATCCCAAATATGATTGCGTCTTAGTACTTGCCAACTTCAATGTTTGGATTGATAATTTTAAGAACAAATCCATTAAGGATCTGACAACATTATTTTAGCCCTAAATTTACCCCAATTAGCCAGCCACATCCTTCACCTACTATTTGACCAACACTGCTCACTCACTGTTCCCTGAACTGATCACTTGACTATTTTCTTCAGCATCCTAGCTCTTTCTGCCTCTCCTCTCAACACACACTTTCCTCATGTAGTGCTTAAAAGTAATTGGTCTAAGGTTGGTGTTGCTCAAGCTTCTGGTCTTCTCACCTCCTCTTGTCCTGTCATCAATCAGTATCTGGTCTTGATACCCAGGGCCTGAAAATGTAATTTTCTCTGGAAGGACTGCAGCACTTATTGTGCTACCATGACTGTAACAAAGCAAAGCAAGACTCCCAAACTGCCATTGCCTGCTGCAAAGCAGTTTTCAAACTGCTAACTCGACTTTGCCGTTTAAACTAATGACAATGTCCAGACCTTCCCTTTTAATATGTATAAGGCATCCCTAAGGTTGGCCAATCGAGCCCTATGGCAGTGTGTGGCATATTAAATAGTAGGATATTTTTTTTTTAAATGTACAAATTGTCATTTCTACTGTAGAAAGCTAGTAACCCCATTGGTGAGTACAGTGATTATTGCTGAATACTCAGACGTGCTAACTTTTGAATGGGACTACTAAAGTTGGTGCTTCAAGATATCAGAGGAATCATTACATTAAACCCAACTTGAAGCCCAAATCGAGTTATATGGAATTTTTGAGTAAATGGCGACTTTTAGAAATGTCTGGCCAAGAGACAGTCTACTGCTCTCCTGGGGAGATATGTGAATGACTCCCAGGAAGAACCACAAAGGGTTTGCCATTGAAAAAGGTGTTACCTCTCCCTGGCAGGGAGGCCAAACAGGGTGTGAGCCCAAAAGACGAGCTTCAATGGGAAATCCTGCATTTGAATGCAAATTATTGACACACACGAGAAAGGCTGATCCTCTGTTCTTTAGACAGGTTGGTGTTGGGTACAGAGAGAGGGAAACAGTTGTCAGGCAAGTTTTCCATGGGTGTGTAGCCCTCAGGTAGGATGGGCTATCAAGTTCACCACCCCGAGGGAGAGGGTTCTGCCATCTTCAGAATGGACAAAATATTGCACTATGGGATAGCTAGATGTCACACTTTGCAGGAAGTCATCATCAAGCGGAGGGGCAACGTGGTAGCCCATTGGCTAATTGTCACCATATCCTGAGGGAAAACTGTGGGCTGAAAGTTGGCACCCCTGGCAACAAGACTTAAGCTCATGTCAGCCCTGAAGACAGGGCCAAAGCAGGACTGCCCTGCTGTTGCCTGGGCCTGGCAAAGAGAGACTGCACTTTCGACTGGATTCCATTTGCTAATCCTTGGGCTGGCAAAAAGAAGACTTTGCCTGTGGTGAACTGCTCATAGAAAAGTCAACGAAAAGCCTCATACAGAATAGGTGACTCCAAGAGTCAGCTGGCTCCAGGGCCACAAAAGCTTAAGAAGCTTAAGAAGCCTGCCTTATTGAGTTGGTAAGCCACAATCACTTGACCTTCACTGACCGCTGAAGTGCAGCCTGGCAAACCAAGTTTCAACGCTTAAAATTTACATTCAAGTGTGCTGGATCTGGGAGAGTTCAAATCAACAAACAGATGGCCTGCATGTGGGGACAAATCTATTTCTATACTTTCCAAAAACCAACCAGTAGGTTAACAATTTCCTATTGGACAACAAAGTTATTTGACATCATTAGTTTCTAAACATTCTTCTAACAACCCTCTTCCTTAATATAAGGAACGCTGAAAACGTTGCCATTAAACCCTTGAGCCAAAAAGGTGTACAGTATTGTAATTCTTCTATACTAATATAATTGATTTTAAATCATTTTTGTACACACATTTACATTTTTCGTATACAAAATCATCTTTTAAAAACATGTATTCCACACATAATATTCTCCTTGTCTCTCCGTATTTTAGTTTTGAAAAACGGTGGTAAGTGCTATATTTCCTCTCCTTATCCACCATCAAGTAGTACAGATAAACAACAAGAAAATCTCTAGAGAAACAGTCTCTCCAAATATAGCCTTAAATTCCTCATTTGTGTTGTGGTTTACATCACTTTTATGATCATAATGTTGCTCCACAAAAAAAGTAGTTGCATTTTGGCCTTGAATATTCTTGGCCTCCTCAGGACCACAGAAAAACAAGAGCAATTTCTTACCCACTGGTGATGTAAATCTTAGTACTTCTCGGACTGCAAGTCATTCTAATTCCTCCTTAGAAATCGTGTCACCTGAGGAGACCACTTTACTACCGCCTTGTGGGATCCCCTTCTGCACCGAGCATTCACAGTGATATCCTCTGTCTGGGTTGCCTGTGGAGTGCACAGTATGCAAAGCATGCACCCCTCTGCCGGGGTGAAACAGAGTATTTCCCTGTACTTTGTGGGATAATGGGGGGAAAAGGGCAAACCCTTTTCTTTGGGGACCCAGGAGAGTTTCCAAGGTGAAGTTTGGTTGCCCACGATGGACACTAGGATCAGCCAGAACCACTGGTTTGCTGTAACCAGAGACCAATAGGCCAGTGGACACTGTTTTTTGGCTGAACTTCACCTAGAATTTGAGGAACATCGACCCCTGTGGCCAGTCATCCCACCATGTCTGAGGACTGGCCCCCTAAAGACCCCCACTAACTGAACAGCATCCTCAGCATATTCAGCATCCAGTATCCCTTGCATCAGGACCACTCCATTGAAGTCTATGACAGTTCGCCCCTAGAAGCTAGAGTTGGGCAAGAGACAGCTTTGACTGCAATTTAACTGTTTATAAAGCCTTTTTGGCCCCTGTGGCTCACTCCCTACTGGAGTTGGTCACCCAAAGTAGGCCAGAGTCACTGAACACAACTTTGGAATTGTTTTAAAAAATTTCCAAAGTAACCACTAACCACGGTAGTTGCCAGTGGTAGCTCACGATACAGTGAAAAGCAATTATTTATTATTTACTTAATTTATGTCTCTGGAATCCTCTGTTGGATTTTGTTGGTTTAAGTGTCTAAAAACTCATAAAAAATAAATTCTGTTTTTATAAACTGGGGATGAATTTCCTTGTCTCGTGTTTCTTTCTTTTCAACTGTTTTGGTTCTTCTAAAGGCTTTGCACTTATTCCTTAGTTGAAGCCTCACTGCTTGAAACCACAGCTACCAAGGTTAAGATAAGGTTTTTGCAGTGGCTCATCGGTTTTGTACTGGAAGGATACCCTTAGTACAAAATACTATGCTCAAGCTAACTTTAAAACTTTGGAAGAATGTTGTACAGTACAGCAGACATGCAATTTGTGAAACGTGTCTCTTTGTTAGCACCTGTCTCAAAGAGACATTGGGCCGCATGTATCAAACATTTTTTGAGTTTGCAAACAGGCCGATTCTCAGCATCGGCCCATTTGCGAACGCCAAAAATGCTTTCCACATGTAACAAACCCTATTTTGCGATTTGGTAACCTGTTGTTACCGAATTGCAAAATGGGTTTGCAATTTAGTATTTGGAAGGGGTGTGTTTATGGCGTCCCTTCCAAATACCGACTCGTGATGGTATGTATGTATTTTTTGTGAGCGTGAATGTGGTCACAAAACATTCGCAATTTACCACCAACTTCAAGTTGGTGTGACCCATTCGCAAAAGGGAAGGGGTGCACAAAGGACCCCTTCCCCTTTGTGAATGCATCCAAAAACGTATTTTAAGTCCTGTGGACCACTGCCTGCTCTAAAAAATGAAAGGTACAGCATCCCGTTTTCCTTAAAGAAAAACTGACTGCTTTACAAAAAAAATGATTGCTTTATTTGAAAGCAATCACAGACATGGTGATCTGCTGACCCCAGCAGGCCACCATCCCAGTGATTTTAGCGATTCCTAGGGGGTCACAAATTGTGACCTATCTCATTAACATTAATGAGGTAGGTCGATTTGTGACCCCCTAGGAAACAGTAAATGAAACTCCTGGAGTTTCATACATTTGTAATAGCGATTACCTAATTGCGATTGTCTGAATACTGCAATTAGGTAATCGCTACTACAAATGTTGATACATGTGGCCCATTAATTTTTGGCACAGAGTTCTTACTACCAATTTTGCCAGCTGGGGCTTTGTATAAAAAACCACGGGTAGTAACATGGAAACCACCCATGAGACTCTCGTTTGATGCAAAATAATGCAAAGCAGCATTATTTTGTATAACTTTTAGAGCTGCTTTCCAGTGTAAAAAATAGCTTGAAAAAGAAAATACTCTATCACAATTTTGCGCTGGTTTGTGATGAATTTATGTGACTTTGCACTGGTGCAAAGTCTTGATAAATCTGTCCCAATGAGTGCCTCCACTTCTCCTATTTATGTACAATTACACGCCTAGGCTCAGAAATAGCAATAGAGTCTAAAATAGTCGATTTCATTTATTGGATTTTATGTTGTTTGTAGAACTAATATGCAGTTAAAGAGGAATGTTAAGTTAGCACAATTCTGGGCCTTAAGCTTGCAGTCAAGACATTTAATACTAATATGAAAGTTGTTTTTCTGCATGTTTTTCTCTCCTCTGCAGGTGTAGACCAATGGCATCATTAGCCAGTGAAAAGAACATTGCATTTCAGAGATTGTGAGGCTCGGAAGAACTGGCAAGGTTGAATAATTGTAAATGAAGAACAAAGGGAGTGTTTCCAGTTGGAACTACCAGACGAAGGAAGCAATCAAAGAATGCTTTGGAAGCGGAGACTGAAATATGGGAGGTACGATTAAGGCACCAAGTTCTTTCCTGGGAACTAGAAAAGTACTCTGGTGTGAATGAGGTCATATATCTCGAATGTTCTTTGTGCAATTTATTTAGTGAACCCACTTTGGGGTTAGTCAGATTTCCTTTTAGATTTGGAGGGGTACAGACCTCTCTTGACATCTCTGATTGTGCTGCTTTATGCTAAACATGACCCTGTACTTATAGAAATTCAACAGAGGCTCGGAGGCTGACATCTTTCTTGCTTCCTTGATTCAATACGGTTTTGCCTATCCTTCGGTTAGTGTAGGATTTGGTGGATCCTCAAACTTTTTCTAGGTACGGGGAGCAGGATCAGAACCATTTGTCTAGTCATCAAATCCTTTTCCTTTTTTTCAGATTTTCGGCTACTGAGATCCTTATATGTTCTTTGCTGTTGGGGACAAATATTGTAAGACACTTTGGTCTCCTTTTGGTTATTAAATACTATGTCTTTGAGACTGACATACATCAGTTTGGCTTTGAGTTTGCAATAAACCGTTTAAGTTCAAGTTACTGATTCAGAGTGTTATTGTGTGATCCTAATGATCGCACAAGATTTGAATTGTCATTAACTCCTTTTCCTCTCAGTCTACTAAAAGGACTATCAACTTGAGTCAAATGGAAGAAATGGCCCATAGCATTCTCAGATGGTAGCATTCCGAGGATGATTAGTACCTGGAGTAGAGGGGGGTAGCATACCGAGGATGATTAGTACCTAGAGTAGAGGGGAGTAGCATACTGAGGATGATTAGTACCTGAAGGAGAGGGGGGTAGCATACCAAGGATGATTAGTACCTGAAGTAGAGGGGTTAGTAAACAGTTAATTTAGATTAGTCTAGATCTAATATCAGTGCCTAGTGCTCATGTTTCGAGTAGGAAAATCAGTGTTGGTGATGTTCCAAGGGAGAAGTGAGTTTCAATAGGGTTTGTGTAAACGGCTTAGGCTTAGCTTGCAGTGTTTGTCAGCAATTGTGTGGTGTCTTGCGGAGATTGCTGATATGATGTGGTAATGTTTTAGATGATCATGTGAGTGTAGCGCTTATTGTGGAGAAGTTGTTATCAGGTCCGATGTGGCCTAAGATCACGGGATGATATTAAAAAATGTGGAAGACACTGTATTGTAATTGTCTGCTGAGGATTTGTGGGGTTTGTTGCGAGACGTTGATGGCAGCCCAATTGAGATAGGGATGTTTATCTTTTGTGTGGAAATGAGGTGTGATTAGCATGGCGAACCTTTTGCGCAGTGGAAAGCTGCACTAAACAGAGTGATTTCCAACAGGACAAGTTTTCATTTGAATGTGTGCTTGTGCTACTTTTTTAGGATTGATTTCTGTCAATTCTTTAGTGAAGCAGACAATTGGTATTTGTTGTTATTGTATTGTATTTATTTGCAAGCATGTCAGCGTGTTGCTGAAAAGTGTGCGTGCAGGAAAATTGTAAAGGAGGGTGAGCTGCTGCAAGGAGAGAGAGTTCCTCACTGGGATAGGTCGGTTGGTGTAAAGCCACACTGTTATTGGCAGTCTATGTCACGAGGTGCCGCACTGTTATTGGTTGATGAATTGGAACAAAATTTTTAAGTAGAGTATTGATTTCGTGTTGAAACAAACTGATTTTAATCAAAAATGAAATGTTTTAAAGTTGTATTAAATTTGTTCAGAGGAGATATTCAGATACCTCTTGGGGGAAGCCCTGCCTGAAGATACTGCAGAACATTGAATGGCGATAAATATAGGGTTACAAACATGTATTTGGCTAGAACAATGGCACACGTTCACTGAGAAAGAAAGTGCAATGGTGTTTCCATGTTATGGTACATTTAATTTGAGGAGAATTTTGTATGAAATGAAACCACAGCTTAAACCCATGCAA
The DNA here is from genome assembly GCF_964204655.1 of Triturus cristatus. NCBI lineage: Eukaryota > Metazoa > Chordata > Amphibia > Caudata > Salamandridae > Triturus > Triturus cristatus. The sequence continues at coordinate 432,672,691 of NC_140581.1, read as the reverse complement.
TTCAAATCACTTAATGATTGGGAACATGCGGCTCATACAAGAAAAAAAGAGAAATATTGGGGATGAGTGAAAAAGGCAGTATGTACTTATGCAGATACAAGGTGAAATGAAGAGCAGAAAGGTGGAGAACTGATATGACAGAAGGAGTGAACCCATTATTGCACAGAGGAGAAAGGACTGAAAAGAGAAAGAAGCATAAACCAAGAGAAAAGGCGAAAAGAGTGATAGTGATACTAGTGATAGTCTTCTGGATGTATTAATGTACGAGCAACCACCTCTGTATAATTAGATTTGAACAGAGGGCAGTGGAAACAATCCTGCAGGTGGGAATACTGGAGCGCCTATGGCACCAGTAAGTAAGAGTACTAATGTGATAGGGAGTTCTCCTGTGAAGAAGGACCAGAGCATGATGAGGACTAGTACTGGGAATCAAAATATGAAAGGAGGCAATTCAGGGGCCTGCGTTCCTGGATCCTCAACTGTTTGTACATTCCCAGATGCACTTATATTTCATGTTACCATGGGACCAGTGGTTTCTATATAGAAACCTGATACTAGGGGAAATGGATTTCAAAATTCAGATGTGCCCGCTCAACAACAAGCATCAGAAGTTACCCCCATGAGTCAGAATATAGGAGAACTTGTCCTTTTTGGCCCAGTTAATGCAAGTTCTCCTTGTGGTGCAAGTGCTGAGCCATCTGTGCATCAGTCTGAATTTGGACCTTTAAGGTCATTCCCAGGTTTACCAGATCTGGGTTCACTTATTTGGGAGCCGCCTTTAAATATGCATAGCAGCACACCTAAAGTAAAGGCCATATCTAAAGCCTCTAAGGTGCATCCTGGTCTTAATGTCTAGGAATTGGAAGACTTTTCGAAAGTTTTGAATGCTACATCAAATGAGAGTGGGAGTGCAGAAGTGAGTCAGTGAACTTTTCAGTCTAATTTGAAAGTTACCTTGGTGAATGTGGGAAAATTTAAGTTGGAAATGAATGAAATGATAAGTGGTTGTCTTGCATTGGTTAAAATAGAAACTTATCAGCAGAGTAAATTTTTGTTCGTGAGGAAATATGTTACTAGGAGAGCAAGACAAGCACATGACAAATTATCAGAATTGACTCAGAAATATGAGGTAAGTTTAGAGTAGACAAAGGCTTTACAGAAAAGCCACCAACTCACTTTTAGTGATCAGGACATAGAACACATGAGAATACCAGGAATAAAGATGCAAATTCGGGAATTAATTCACAGTATCTTAATTTTTAGTGAATTAGCGAAGTGCAATATTAAATTGACAAAAAGAATATCTGCCAAGAAATCAACGACAGAGCCGCCTCCTCCCAGAAGGGGGAGGACAGGAGCTACAAGCTCTCCTTTACGGGAGGTACCTAGTGAAAGGTCACATATTTGTACCTTGGAGTAGGAGTGATCTTGCATCATTTGCAAATGAATTTCCCAAATTTAGAGAGAAGCCTGTGGATGGGTATGCACAAGCTGAGCGGTTTACGAAAATCTTGAATGTTTTGTGGAATGATTTGAAGGACTTGTTTGAGATTGTGGTCCCAAGTGATTTGTGGACACCATGTAAAATAGCAATAAAATGTCCCGAAAGAGAGACGAAAAATGACCCTATGACTAATGGCCCTCCAGCTATGGTGATGAGGAAGTATAATTAGGTAAAGTCTAAGGTGCCCCCCCCAAGATATTGACTGGGTCAAGAGTGATTGTACGACCCAGGAAACCGAAAGTGATGATTCATGCATACTATGAAAGATTGTTACAGGCATTTAAACGGTATAGTGGAATGGAAACATTGGAGCCTAAAGATGTGGGACATTTTGTGTCTAAGTTTGTGACAGGATTGAGGCCTGAGATTAGTATAATGATTTAACAGCTCTTGATTTGTTGGCAGAATAAGTTGGCTGATGAGATTTGGCGATATGCTAAATATTGCAACAATGAGATTGAAATGAGGCAGAAGAAGCTAAAGGAAAAATCTGTGGTGGTACAAATAATGGCTGCTCAGAGAGGGATTCAAAATCCACCATTTGCAGGGAGTGTATCAACAGGGAGCTTCAGCAATGCAGGGTGGAGGTGTATTTCAGTCACAGAGTAGAGGTAGGGGTGTCCCTAGTGATCCGAATACTGGAACTGTAGCAGCTACATTGAAGAAGTCCAATCCATGCCACTACTCAAATTGGTTGGGCCATCGGAAGTGAGAATGCCGTCTTAATCCCTTAAATGAGGCTCAGAATTCTGGGCTTGTACCACCTCAGAGCAGTAACTCTATGCAGCAACAGAAGGTACCCAGACCTAGATCTCAGACTTTTTATGTTCCATAAGCCCTAGTGTTGCAGGTTTCCCAACCTCTGATGCCACAGCAAGTTGCTAATGTTCCCACATTTTCTTCAAATCAGGTTAAAATCAGGTTCCCAATTTGAATCAGAATGATTTCCAGTATGAGAATCCTTAACAACAATTTCCCATTTTTGAGACAAGTGAAAATTTCGGCATTGATCAATCCTTCTTGACGGTGCCTGAGTTGGGAGGAAGATTACGTGCTTGCCGTATTCTTGGAGGTAGACCAAAGCGGCCCATTTATAGATGCTGAGGTAAACAGCGACGACGTATCATCTTTGGTTGATGCTGGTTCTACCCATTCAACTGTGAGATCACTAGAAGTTCCAGACCTACCCCTCTGGGGAAGAACTATCCACAAATGAAAAACTCCATTACTGAGGATGTCCCTGTAAAGACAGGAAGTTTTGAGGATAAACCTCAATTTGTGGTTTGTGATTCGAGTCCTGTAAGTTTGTTAAAACGTGATTAGTTGTGCAAACTGAATTGCACTATATACTGTACCTTAAGATTTGAAATGGCAGTAACCCCTTTTCCTCATAGGCAACTAAAAAGGTCTACCGACCTGAGTCAATTGGAAGAAACGGCTCAGAGTATTCTCAATACTTTGTCTTTTTTTAAATATACCACAACAGAAATAATCATTCAGGAAAATGATTAAAATAGTCTGCCTGGATCCCTTACAAACAAACGCATATCAGGTAAATTAATCCATACCACATTCTAACAAGAAATCTAAATAATCAAAAACAAGAATGTGAAATGAAAACTTTTTGCCCTTGTAAAATGTTGTCATAAGGAAACGTGATTTGATCTTTCACTTGCCCAATTTATCCCACAAATGTCCTGGCCCAGCTTTGAATAAAATCTCAAGTTGTCCTCAAAACTCAGCCTCTCCATGTCACTCTCGATCCAGCATATGTAGTCAAAGTTCAGGGTCAATATTCGTGGGAGCCAGGCTCGTGATTGTCAGCAGAAGAGAAAGGATGAAGCATCAGCAATAATCAGTGCTAGCAGCAGGAATGGCAAATGTCGTGCATTCTTTTGTAAGTGACCGTGATCTTTAGCACCTCTCTCCCGGTATAGGCAAGATATTATTAAAATAGAATCGCTTTTCTATTCGCCCATGAACTTCAATGCATTATGAACCGTCTGTAGTATTAATTGAGCTGTTTGACGGGTCACAGAGTCCTGTGTCCAAGCCGGGTTTGTACACACTTGCCATTCATAAGAGCTGAAAATTGTCCACCTTTGACCTTTCTTGATATCACCTTACATCAGTGCAGTGCTTGGCTTTCCTGTTGCTATAGTACCCGTACACTCACAGACACAACATTATTGTGGAATGTGTCTCCATCCGTGCCACTGGCTTAGCACTTCTCTTTTCGCTGGTTGATATTTCATGTTGACTCTCTGATTGATTGGGTTCTACATGCAGAGTATACTTTGCTTGACGAGGCTTTTTCTCCCCGTGGACACATGGAATAAGACAAAACAAGTCAATACGTTCCACACTGTTCACTTAAGTCTCTGTGTCCTTTTTCTATTCAATAAGCGTAATCAGAACATGTGTTGAGTGGGATTTTCATGAATTCGAGTGTTATAATACACAATAAACATAGAGCTAACATAGGAAACATCATTACGACCCACTTGTGACGTAGCAAACAGCAATTTCTTATTATATGGGTTAAAATATTCACTAATGACAGAAATGTGTATACTGTGTTTCAAAATGCGTGAGAGTTTATTATTGTGAACCGATCATTGTTACTGTGGAATGATTGTGACTCTAAAGCCAGACGAGTCGAGAGACACCAAAGAGTGACCATTTTACCCATAAGTGACTGACCGAGCTCAGTGCAGTGCTGGGCGAGGCACTGATGTGGAGCGCTCCTGTAAAGGTCACAGAGGTAGCCGCATAACCTGCGTTCCCTAGTTTATCCTGGGGAGAACGGTGCTGACGTCATTAGGCGTTGCAATTGGTTGCCGTTGCCTAGAAACCTCTGTGCTGCTGAGACTGTAAAATGAGTGTCATTAATGAAAGCGCCTCTATGAGTGATTCACTGCTGTGCTCTACTTCAGTCATGTGGCTTTTCCTACTTGAGATGTTGAAAAAAAATAGGATCCCTGACGCCATTACTGCTAACTATAGCTTTAGACCTCTAATTTGCACTGCGCATATAATTCTAACAGGCATAATGCCACGGCCCTGACATGCCATATCATTTACCATTTCCTCTTGTAAAAAGATGTCGTCTACCCAATGAGGGCTCTTGGGACTGAGGCAAACTCAAAGTACACGGGGGTTTAGGTTTCCCAGTGTCCATACACCCTAAAATTTAAATTTATCATAATTAATTATTCACTTCGAAAAATATTTATTTTACATTATGTTGCAACGATTTTCCATCAAATTGAAAAAACACCAGACACAATGAAATTGAAAAATAGTAGTGTTTCGTTAGGCAAGAACACATTAGATGAGGGATCATTGATTGAGCAAAAATACACGTAGGTACAAATTCATGTGGAATGTTGTAATGGCAAAAGTTTGAAGGATAGACCCATTTTCCCATATTGTGCAGATGCTAAAAAATTCTGTGTGTTTCATTCAATTTATATATAAGAACTTATTAGACTCCCCACCTTTAAACAGAATAAAGGTTTTCTCCTAACATGCTGTAAAGACAATGGGACAGATAGATGAACTTTCCAACCCTGGGCTCACCCTACGAAAGGCTGCCCCTTCCCAGGAATTATGTGATTCTCTGAACGATTATTTCATTGACAAGATCTCTCTAATAAAAACTAGTATCCCGTCTCACCCTTCTCAGCAGGATTCTCCTGGCCACCACTGTAACAATAGCACCCTTAGTGGTTTTCCTACTATTAGTGAAAAGGCCTTCCAATCTCTCTTAGTGGAAATCAAATCTGGCGCTCCCTCCGACTGTTGCCCTCCTCACATTCTCAAAGAGTGCCTCGCTATTCACCCTGGCCCGGCCCTTGCCCTATCGAACAAATCTATCACATCAGGCACAGTCCCTTTAGCTTTTAAAAAAGCTACAGTAGTCCCTCTTCTGAAAAAGTTGGGAGCTGACCCTGCGCTTCTTTCCAACTACCGTCCCATATCTCTATTGCCTTTTCTGGCCAAAGTTTTGGAGGGCTATGTAGCTAAATGCCTTTCCAACTTTTTGGAGTTGTCTAAACACTTGGACTCCCATCAGGCCGGCTTCCGTCCCGCGCATTCCACCGAAGCCGTGATTTTGTCATCTATTGACAGCTTACGTGATTTTGCTGACAAAGGTTGTCTTCGAGCCTTGGTCTTGCTGGACCTGTCTGCGGCTTTTGACACGGTCGACTATAACATTTTGGTCGACTGTGTTAGGAGGGCCAGAGTTTTAGGAACCGCGGCACGCTGGATCTCCTCCTTTTTGGAGGATCGCTCTCAAGCGGTGCGCCTGGGCCAGTTTTCATCTAACCCACACGTTACCACCTGTGGGGTGCCCCAGGGCTCGGCCCTCTCTCCCCATCTATTTAACATCTATATGGCTCCCCTGATTAAATCACTCAAAAAGAGAAATGTACTGGTCCTTAACTATGCTGATGATCTGCAGCTCCTCCTCAGGGTCGATAGCTCAAACAACTCCATCATGGAATTCCAGGATACTATGTTATTTATCCAAACCTGGATGGATCTTAATCACCTTAAACTGAATCCTGGAAAAACGGAAATAGTCCTCACTGGAGACAGCCTTAAGCACTGGGGCCCTCACTATTGGCCTCTTGCACTCGGTCCACCTCCCATCCCCTCTAGCTCAGCTAAGACACTAGGAGTACTCCTGGACAGTGAGCTATCACTAAAAACCCAGGTTGGAGCTGTGGTGTTCAAGTGCTTTTACCAACTGCGAAAAATCAGGAAAATTCACCGCTTTCTTACTCTTGATCCAAGCCATGATTTCTACGGTTTTATCTCACCTAGACTATTCCAACTCGGTCTACTTAGGAATGCCCCACTATTTGTTCAAGCGACTTCAGCTGGTTCAAAATCAGGCAGCTCGACTGATCTACCATCAACCTAAATGGCAACCTGCCTCCCCATTGATAAGGAAACTACACTGGCTCCCTGTATCACAGTGCTGTGTGTTCAAGACCTGCTGCCTCATTTTCAAGGCCTTACATGGTACCAGCCCGGAGTTCATTAATAATCTCATACTCAGGTACTCTCCTACACGTTATCTAAGGTCCGCCCATCTCGCCCTTCTCACTACTCCGAACTTCAAGAGGGTACGTCTTGGAGGACGCAGGTTTGCCACTCTTGCCCCCAAACTGTGGAACTCCTTCACTCTTGAAGTTCGATCCTGTACTGACCTCCTCTTGTTTAGGAAACTCCTGAAAACATGGCTGTTTACACAGGGCTAGCTCCTGCCTCTCTGTTAATCTGTTCTCTAGCGCCATGAAGCCAATTGGCATACGTGCGCTTTATAAATCTCCACTAACATTAACATTAACATTGACAGATGTCCGACCCATTTTTGCATGCGCAAACAGGTTTGCGACCCGTTTGCGCATGCAAAAACCTACCGGGCCATGTAAAATTCCTAAATAGCGAGTCGCAATTTTTTTGCGACTCGCTATTTAGGAATTGGGGCGTTTCATTCCTAATTTCGTCCGCAAATCAATGTACAAATGTTTTGTGACCGCAATTGCGGTCTCAAAACACTCGCAAATTACCATCCTCTTCAAGAGGGTGGTAATGCAGTCGCAATTAGGAAGGGGTCCCCAGGGGACTAAACGTTTCTTTTTTTTTAAAAAAATGCAGCACGTTTTCTTGCATTTAAAAAAAAACTGCTTTATTTAAGCAGTCCCAGACTTGGTGGTCTGCTGAGCAGGCCACCATACCTGGGAGGGCCTGTCATTGCCAATGGGCGTGCAAATTGCAAGTTAATGAGCCTCGCAATTTGCGACCCCATTGGGAATCGCAAACAGTGGTCAAAACACTGTTGTACATGCAAAATAGCACTTCGCAAATTGCGAGTCGCAAAAGACTCCCAATTTGCGAGGCGGTATTTTGCGCGTTGTACATATGGCCCTATGCCCTCAAATTGCGAGTCGCAAAAGACTCGCAATTTGTGAGGCGCTATTTTGCGCGTTGTACATCTGGCCCAATGTCCTCAAAAGAGGTATTCTGACGATCTCTAAAGGTGTGTTTGCTAGATGCATGAGTTAATTTTATCTGTGCCCTTTGTCTTCTACTTTACAAGGTGTTCTGAGAAGTGCAGTTGCTTTTTTGTATCCTACGGCCAGATGTACAAATGTTTAGTTGCAAACTGCTTACTGTTTATTTGCAAACTGGTTACTATGTATTTTGGATGTACGCAAGACCTTTTTGTCGCTATTTTTTTTTAAGCAATGGAAGTCCGAACCGCAAATTTTGTGACTCTAAATAGTAACTAATTATTATGTATTTCCAGATAGCGAATGGGCATGTCTATGTGTGAAGCATTCGCAAATTACAACAAGTTGCAGAACAATGATTTTGCAGGTGCATTCTATCCATGTTGTGTTAAATGAAATCACCTGTGCGTGACTGTATCGGGACCTTTAACTATTTATGTGATGATATGATATTCCCTGTTTGATGGGGTTGGAGCAATTGACCTTTTGCACATAAAGGTAGGCTATAAAACTCATGGTTTTTGGGTTGCAGTAATTAATCATGTGCACAAAGTGTAAGTATAGACATTAAACTGTCTGTACGTTTTGTTGTAGGTAAAGAATAAGTAAAGTTATATAAATGTAAAGGTGGTACAAAAATGACAAATTTAAGGTATAACTAGAAAGAAAGTATTTCTAATGATTGTGTATTTTAGTTTTGGTTTGTATCGAAAGAATATATAAAGTTTTCCTAAACTGTAACTAAAGATTAACCTTTGTTTTTTTCATTGAATCTCAATGTTTTTTAAATTTCTTATTAAAAAATGTTTTGGAAGTGTACAGTTTACTGTGGTTGAGTGGAATGTTGTTAAGTGGGGTGTGATAAAGTATAGAATAGGAGAGTGCTGTAAAGTGTGTTGTCATAGAGCATAGTGTCACAGAGTGGCATAGAATGGAGTGGTGTAGAGTGGAATGTGGTACAGTGGAGTGGCATACAGTGGAAAAGAGTAATGAGGAGTGGTGAAGAGTGGAGTGGCATAGAGTGGAGGGGAATAGAGTGAAGTGTTGTACAATGGAGTGAAGTATAGTAGAATGGCGTATAGTGGAGTGGGGACGAGTGGAACAGTGCAGAGTGCAGTGTTGTAGAGTGGAGTGGTGGACAGAAGAATAGTGAACAGTGGAGTAGCGAAGAGTAGAGTGGTACAAAGTGTAGTGTGGTAGAGTGTAATAGCTTACAGTGGAGTAGCGTAGAGTGCAGTGGTGTAGAGTGGACTATCATATAGTGGAGTTGTGCACAGTAGAGTGGAGTAGAGCGGAATAGTATAGAGTATAGTGGCAAGAGTGGAGTTACATAGAGCAGAATTGCGCAGATTGCACTAGCTTAGGAGAATGTTAGAAATGTTAGCCTTAGAGCGATCTTCCTTCAAGATTTTGCTTTCCTCCCCCACTTTTTGCTGTTCTCGTTTTTGCTGACCTTAGAATTCTGCAAATGTTTCCACTGATAACCAGTGCTAAAGTGCAATTGCTCACTCCTTAAAACATGGTAAAATTGACTTGTCCCCAAATGGCAAACTTAATTTACTTATAAGTTATGTTATGTTATGTTATGTTACGAGGTTTTATAGAGCGCGACAGCTGCCTCAGCCAAGAGGCGTCCCGGTGCTAAGCAACAAAAGAGCAGTACGCACAAAACATTGAAGGCCTACAGGGAAGGGAACAAAAATGTCTTAATGGCTTTCCTAAAATGAAAATAATTAGTGAGCCCACGAATGTGGGCCGGCAAAGTGTTCCACAAAATGGCAGCTCTATTATGAAAAGAGCGCCCACCAGCACGGACTCTTCTCACCCAGGGGATCACTACCAAACATTGTCCCATAGATCGAAGTGATCGTGTAGGAGTATAAGGTAGAAGAAGGTCAGACAGAATTTGGGGAGAAGCCAATTTCAGAATTTTAAAGGCAATACACAATGCCTTAAACTCAATTCGCCTGGCTACAGGCAGCCAATGAAGGCGGCGGATAGCACTAGTCAATGAGCAAGTTCTACGCAAGCCCAAAAGGGATCTTGCGGCCGCGTTCTGGACTCTCTGTAGCCTCTGAATTTCGGATTTATTTGCCCCCAAATACAGCGAGCAGGCATTATCAAGCCTAGACAAAATCAAGGCCTGAATAATGATCTGCCTGGTCGTAGTATCAAAAAATTCCAGAATAGGTTTGAGCCCGCGCAACAGGCCGAAACAAGTTCCTGCCATCTTTTTGTCTGAATATGGAAGTTAAGTGAGTTGTCCATCCAAACCCCCAGGTTCTTCACTACAGGCTTAGGGGTCGGAGCCGTACCTAAGCTCTTGGGCCACCACAGTTCACTCCAGCAGTCATGGTTCCCTCCCACCAACAACACCTCTGACTTGTTGGTATTCAGTTGAAGGCAGTTGGCGGTCACTGGTAAAGCGGTAATACATGTACCCAAGATCTGTAAATTAAATGCTATGAGTGGGACTGCAGTACTTATTGTGCCACCCACGTAAGTAGCCCTTTAAACAAGTTTCAGGTCTGCCATTGCAGTCTGTATGTACAGTTGTAAACTGACAGTTAGACCTGTCAAAATAAAACTTTTGCCAGGCCGATGCCTAGGGTAGGGCAGGCCCTTGCATCCCTCATCGACGGTAGCCTCAACGATGACGCCAGACTTCCCATCGCAGCCTAGCAGCTCCTCGGAATTGAAACATTGCCCGGACTGCGCAACACATCCTCGATGTCGGACTTCACTTCGCAAGCCCTCATCGAAGGGATACTCAATAATGCTGCAGGACCTTGCACTGCAGCCTCGCTGCATCTTAGAACCGCTGCATTGCTTCGGCTGTGTGATGCATCATAGACGTAGATCCTTGAAGCGCTCCGTAAACCAAGATTTAAGATACTCTGTTCAGTGGGCCGAACTGGGTCACTGTAGGTGGTCTGCACTCCAACGTTGTCAGCCCGAACTTCTGACTTTGCCACAGTCCAGCGTGACCAGGTTTCTACAGTTGGTGCTTTACACCTTTTGGTTCTACTGATTGGATGTTTGTCATTTTGGTCTTCTTTTATTTATTAAAAATCACTCTAAATTTTCTAAACGTGTTATGGTATCCTTTTGTGGTGTGTTTTCACTGTGTTACTATTTGAAGTGTTACATAAATACTTTACACATTGCATCTGAGTTACTCCTGACTGCTCTGTGCCATGCTACCTGATGGTTGAGCACAGGTTTACTTAAGGTTGACTTTTGACTTCACCCTGAGAAGAATTGTGTTTGCTGCTTGAGAAGGGTTTCACCATCCTTCAGCATACAGGTGACTAGTGTAGGGTGCAGTGGTTTTGATTGTAATGCAATTGAGTGAAGTGGCGTCCAGTGGAGTAGCATAGAGTGAAGTGAGGTAAAGTGGAGTGACATAGTGAAGTGGGGTAGAAAAGAGTGGAGTGCCATGCGGTGGAGTTGCATACATTGGAATAGCATAGCATGGATTGGCATACAGAATAGTGGTGGACAGTGCAGTGGCATTCAGTGAAGTATGTTAGAGTAGTTTGACGTACAGTGGAATAGCGTAAAGTAGAGTGGTATAGAGTGGAGTGGAGTAGTGTGGAGTGGCGTACAGTGGAATGTTCTAGAGTTTACTGGTATAGAGTGCAGTGAGGTACAGTGTAGTGGCATACACTGGAATAGCGTAAAGTGGTGTGGCGTAGAGTAGAGTGGCATACACTGGAGTGGCATACAGTGGAATAGTGTACACTGGAGTGGGAAAGAGTGGAGTGGCGTAGAGTGTAAGAGCGTACAGTGGAGTTTTGTACATTGGAGTGAGGTACAATATAGTAAAGTACATTGGAGTAACGTACATTGGAGTGGCATAGAGTTGAGTAGCCTACAGTGCAATGGTGTAGAGTGGAGTGTTGTAGAGTGGACTATTGTACAGTGGAGTGTGGTAGTTTGGAGCAGGTTAGAGAGCAGTGGGGTTGACTGTAGTGACGTAACGTTTAATAGCACACTGTGGAGTGGCATAGAGTGGAGTCTTCTACAGTGGAATGGCGTGTAGTATAATAACTTAGAGTGTAGTTGCGAATAGTGGAGTTGTGTAGAGTGGAGTGCCATGCAGTAGAGTAGTGGACATTGGAGTAGTGTAGAGTAAAATAACATTGAGTGTTACTGGTGTACAATGTAGTGACGTAGAGTGGAGTGGCATATAGTAAAATATCATAGAGGAGAGTAGAATGGAGTCTCATACAATGGAATAAGGTGGAGTGAACTGGTACAGAGTGGAGTGGCATACAGTGGAGTGGTATAGCATGTAGTGCTGTATAGTGTAAAGTGTACAGTGTATTGTTGTTGAGTGGAGTGGCCTATAGTGGAGCTGCATACAGTGCAGTGACATAGACTGGAGTAGCATAGAGTGGAGTGGTGTAGAGTGAAGCGAGGTAGAGTAGAGTGGAGTGGCATATAGAGGAGTGGCGTACAATGGAATAGCATATATTAGAATGGCACAGAGTTGAGTGTTGTAGAGTGGACTGGTGTAGAGAGTGGGGTGTGGTACAGTGGACGGGCATACATTGGAATAGTGTAGAGTGAAGTGGTGTAGGGTGAAGTGGCTATACTGGAGTGGCATACAGAGGAATAGAATACAGTTAAGTGGGAGAGAGTGTGGTGGTGTAGAGTGGAGAGATGTAGAGTGTAATACCGTAGAGTGCAGTGACATAGAGTGAAGTTGTGTAGAGTGGTATATAGTGAAGTAAAGTGTGAAAGTGTGGTGGCATACAGTAGAAAAGCGTGGACTGGAGTGGCATACAGTCTGGTGGTGTAGAGTGGATTGTTGTAGAGTAGAACACCAGAGAGTGAAGTGTTGCAGAGTGGAGTGGGGTAAAGTGTAGCAGGGTAGAGTGTAGTGGTGTACAGTGCAATAACATACTGTGGAGTAGCATAGAGTGGAGTGTTGCACAGTGGAGTGGCATACAGTAGGAGAAGGTAGAGTGGAGTGGCATACAGTAGGAGAAGGTAGAGTGGAGTGGCATACAGTGGAATTATCATGTAGTTCCTAATAATACATAGGATCTGCACATTTAGATTACATAAACTAACAGATTGGTGCCCATACTGATTCCAGACACCCCCAAAGGATGTTAGCCTTTTGACCAGCTGGCTCACAGTGCCACCATAAGCCCCCTAACCCTACCAAAGAGCGAATTTTTTCTGGCAACTATTGAACATGACAGCCCTTGATCCTTCTGGGATCGTGGAAACAGTACAGTAGTTTTCGTTCAGCCACTTGTGCTCATTTGGTCTCAGAGAAATACACAGAATAAATGATGGGGACGTTTTCAATCAGAATTTATTGAACCAACGTCATTCTACTATAAAATACATGTGCTGCGACAACCATTAGACAGAAACAGATATATACGATTGCAAGCACCGAAAGAGTAAATAAAAGGTATAATTCTACAATTGTGCTAAAACAGTGAATATATGCAGGCATATAGATACATAGCAATAATCAAGTGTACTCCTAAGATACAAACCTTAACTAAGTGTAACTAAATGTACCTAGCATGTATGTAGGTGTAAAGCCAAGAATCCCCCTAGGAATGAGCCAACCCCATTACCTGATGGGAAAAACAGAAGGACCCCGTCTTGGTCGCAAGTTGGACACCCTGCAAGGGATGTCAGACCACTGAATGCTGGAGTTTCTGCGTGTTGGGACTCATGGTCTTGTGTCAGCATGAAAGCTTCTCCTCTTGATTGCCCAGTAAAGATGTGGTGCTTATATACCCAAAAGGTACCCTCAGAGGTTCTACCAAGATGTGTGATGATACTGTAGGCCTGTCATTCAAGGATGACGATAGCGATGACTTTTGTACAGAGTTATTATACAGAAGATGGTAATCCTTCTGTGATACTAAAAATCCTTATACATAATAAATTAGGCTAGTTTTTGAAGAAAACCACATGACATTTTTCGGCACATAACTAGGCAAAAGGTCAGCGCCACAGCCTTTATGTAGAGTAAGGTAGGACAAATATACGCAAAAGGTTGTGCAGCTACCTAGGCCTATATTAGGATACATTGAGGATCATAACAGAATAGCATATAGTAGAGTGGTGTGGAGTGGAATAGCATTGGGTGTTACTGGTGTACAGTTTAGCGTAGAGTAGAGTTGTGTAAAGTGGAATGTCATATGGTAGAGTGGATTTGCATAGAGTAGAGTGGCATAGAGTACAGTGCTGTAGAATAGAATGATGTACAGTGTAATACTGTAGAGTGGATTGTCGTAGAGTGGAGTGGCGTATAGTTGAGCGACTTACAGTGCAGCGGCATAAAGTGCAGTTGCACATAGAGGAATAGTGTACAGTGCAGTGGTGTACCTTGAAGTGGAGTACAGTGGAGTGTCAAAGAGTGGAATAGCATAGAGTGTGGTGTTGTAGAGTGGAGTTATGTACAGTGGAACACTGTAGAGTGGAAGGGCATATTGTGTACACTGGAGTGTCATAAAATGGAGTGGCGAGGAGTGTAACAGTGTACAGTGTTATTGTGTAGAGTAGAGTGGTGTAAATTGGAGTGGGGTAGAGTGGAGTGGCATACAGTGGATTAGCGTATAGTGGAGTGGTGTATAGTGGAGAGCAATAGAGTGTAATGGTGTAGAGTGGCGTACAATGGAGTGGTATAGTGGAGTGTGGTAATTGAAACAGACATAGTGTGAAAGTGTGTTAATGAATGTAGATGTAATGTGACAGGAAAATTCATTAATTTGGTAGGATGTTTGAATAGCGTACGTAGTTTTAAAGTTATAATATTAAAAATACTTAGTTATATATTGTGCCGTGGTATATTGTGGTAAGTTTGTGGTATACCACGGTACATGTACATGATAAGGCAGTATGTGATTGACTAATGACTGTGTATACCAACGGTAAAAGGCAGCCATGTCATTTTCATGACATTTTGTCTGGGTTCTGATTCTGCATTTCGCTGCGTTCTGTGTTAGGGTCTTACATCTAGGTATGTAGTAGGTTTTATTGTTGTTCCCTAACTATTACCACTTTATTAAAGTGTTAAGAGGTAGAGAAATGTATTAATAATTTTCTATACATTTTTATAACAGTTTGGGGAGAAATGTGCATTTAAAAAAATGTTTTAAGTAGCATGGTAATTTGTAGGTATTCCCGCTACTCCCTAGCCTTTTTACTGAAGTTTTAAATATGTTAAAAATTGAAAATACACTGTAGTACCCTAGATTTGTAATACATTTTTCTTCACATATGAGCTTTTTTTAAATTGTTTTTTGGTACTGCAGTATTCCTGAGGAAGTACAATGGTACTCCTTACATTTTATTTTAAAAACGACATAGAAGCATATATATATTTTAGCCAACTGTATAATGAATTGTCACCACTATATACGGCGGTGCCTCAGAAAAAATGCCACAGTCACAGATATCACTCAGTTAAAATGCCTTATAACTTTAAAAATGCTTACCCTACTTACCTGTAGTACCCAAAAGGATCCTCTATGCACCATAGTGTCTAATCCTGTCATATTTCATGCAAATCCGTTCAGCTATTTTCATGCTACACGAGAAACGAAACTCTATGGAAATGTGTTAGCGGAAAAACACGTTCCGGGACCCCCTTTTATCTGTGCACCCCCTGACCATCCAACTTTATATCATCTACCAATGTAAAAGGAAGAATTGCTTTGCATAGTTTCATGGGGATTTGTCAAATGGGCGCAATGTTATTAGCGACCAAAATTCCAAGGAATTCCTATACCTGGGAATCCTAACTGTATCTAAATCTGTATATGCATACACACAGCATATATAGAAACACATATTATCCAGTGGCAGCCGGCACTGGGTACTTATGGTTAGGATTGCTTATCAATAGAAAAAGCATTTATTTTGGTGCCATTTTAAGAATCTTCATGAAACTTTCCAAAAACATTTTCTTCTATCTCACCTTCTTCCTGGAAAGTTTTGGGGTGATAGGTCCAAAAACAACTTTTTCCACTAATTTTAAGGTCTCGCTGAGTCATTTAGTCAGTGGCTTTTGGAAATGCTTCCAAAGGCTGTTACCGGCCACCAGCTTTCGGCTGCGCGCCCAAGCGCGCACGCCTCGCTCCGCCTCTGCAATCAACGCTGCTGCGCGCGCATCCCTCGCATGCTGAGCACAGAGCACATCATACCGAACGCGATGACTTTCGCTTTCACCGCGATCGAGATGACTTTCGCTTTCATAGCCGCGCGGCATTACTATTACGGCCGCGCGGCCAATGCTTGTTTCATACTGCTCCTCACTTTTATTCCTCCTCATTTCTTCTACTTTCACATCGCTCCTCCACCTTGTGTACCAACCCTCCGCAGCCACCTCCTTTCGTCTAGTGTCAACCCCCTCTCTCCCTGCCCCCAGCATACTCTTCTTCTTTTGACTCCTGACTCCTCTGCCTGAGGCAGATCGTCTCGGATCTCATGGTGCTCCCGGCAATCCTCTTCCCCTTCTCCAGGGATGTAGCAGTGACACAAGCGTAGCATTTTGGAGCCGGACAACCTAGCCCTCTCTTCCATTCCTGGTGATCGGTGTGTATCAATCACGGGACTCCAATACAGGCGAGACCAAGAGTCCACCAATGGCTCTTGCTATTGCTGCCCCAACATGTGCACCCGCTTCACTGACAATTACCAGCTGTACGAGGAGCTGGGCAAGTAAGAGACATCTGCCTCCCTTCCTTGCTCCAATCGCCGCTGGTTCCTTGCGATTCAACATATCTGCACCTGTACACAAAGTAGAAGCGTGTCCTTCTTCTACCTGAGTATCCATCAGTCACTAAAGATTTTTCCCCTTCCCAACCGAAGACTAGAAATAAAAGAAAACCATTAACTTATAACATGCACAGTCTCTCCACAACGAAGTAATAGCTACTGAGTACGGAGTTTCCCACTCCTCCTTAAAATCACCGCACACCAGCCAAACCGTATTGCTATTTTAGCAGAACCATTTCACCTCCCTAGCAGAGCCTACAGCAATGAGGACCTACCCCCCTTTAAAGGGATGACCCACCGTCCTATTCCTGCCTGTGAAATGCCGCCTTAGCCAAGAACACTTCGGACAAATATCAAAACCTGTCTTTAGGATCCGCTTCTTAAGTTGTCTGCCCTTACCTTAAAGTCCTATCCAGGGCCGGTTTTTGTCATGGTCAAACTTTAACGAAGCCAGAAGGGCTTAGATTAGAAGGATTGACATGTAGCTGACCTGCGAGCTGCCTTGGATAATGCTTTCTTTCCAGGCTGCTGGTTCAGTTCATTACCATCAGGCAGTCTGTTAAAACTTGTGTTCTATATTTTTCTTTGCATTGCTCAGATTCGCTTTTTCCCACTCCCTTTGCTATCTCATCCCCTCTCATGGACTCTTACCCCCAGTTTACCAACTGATTACATGAGCAAAGTGAGATGAAAAGGGGCAAATGTGTATTCACAGGCTGGTCTTTGCTCCTGGGTATGCAGCCAGGATGTGATGTGAGCACAAAAGGGCCCCCATAGCAACGATAATTGGGAGGCGTCTGATGGAGAAGGATGGAGGACATGTCCTCAATATTAGACTGACCTGCTGCAGCAACCTTCCCTTCTCTTGCACCCATTTCACTGTGTGCTCATTCCTCTACACCTCCAATCTTTGTCCCCAAACCAGCCTAATCCCTCCTTCCGTGGCACAATTTCACCTACAGATAAGGCCTTACATAACCCCCTTCACTTTTTGCTGGACTTGCTTAACCCCTGGGTTTGACTCTTAACAACCCTGATTGGCCTGGTCCCACCCAACTTCTCCCTAACAACCATCAAGCCCGAAAATCCTGCCCGCTATTGTAAAACCCTACCAAACCCAGGTTAATCTAAGACTGCTCTAGTCCATTTACCTGCCTCTGGCATGACATTGCCTAAATCCCCCTTCCTGACCACCCCCCACAAAAAACAAGCATTGGCATAGCTAATAGGTCTCGCCTTTGGGACCTTATAAGTGTTTAGCCATGCAACAGTTGATGTAGTTGCACCAGGGATATTGTGCTGCATAACTAAATACTTATAAGGTCCCAAAGGCGAGACCTATTGGCTATGCCAATGCTTGTTCTGATAGGAAATGTAGACATATCTACAGCCCAAATGGCTGTACCGATTGACACCAAATTTGGCAGATACCTAGATCTTGGTCCAGAAAGCGTGCTTTTATAATTTGGTGTAAATCTGTTCAGTAGGTTTTGGGAAAACAATCTAAAAATGTTTGTATATTTCATGCTGGTGAGGATTCGCAGAGCGGACAGATCTCAAAATGAGATCTCATTGGCTGCTACCACATCAACAACAATGTGGCAGTAGCTGCCTCGAGTCCTACAAAAATTGTAAAAAAGAGATATGAGGGAGCAGGTTAGGGATACCCTGCCCTGAAATGTGTGGTGGGCAGTCCCAGAGGGACCATCCTGGGACAAAAAGGATTTATTTCATTACCATTTTTTTGCAAATTTATGGTGTAACCATGAATCTGCAGTAAATTAAAATAAGCATGGGTACCCATGCCCGAAAAGACAACCCCTCCCCCAGGGTGGACCTGGGCCCGGAGGGCAGTTCATTTGATATATTTGTGGGAGGGGAACTCGTGGCCCCCTTTCCCTGAGCAGTCAATGCTTAATTTGGACCAGGGTCGCTGGTGGGGGCCACCTGCACTTATTTTGGGGGACTGGCACTTTTTTCTGGATCAGGTATTTACCAAGATTAAGAGAGGGGTATACACTGAAATCGGAAAGTCTGAGTATGAAAAAGATGGTAAAACTTTCACAAAGTGAGAATGCAGGAACCATCAAGAGTGAGATAACGGGGTAAAAAATGTAAATTTGTAAAGTGCAAACTACTCACCCTTATGGGTCTCAAAGTGCTGGGGGGCGTTGTGGAAATTGAGTAAGCAGTTGCCCAGAGTCACATGGTGCTGAGCTGAGCTGCGGATTGAACCGTGAACCCTGTGCTCCAAAGTCAGCTGCCCTGGCCGCTGCACCATACCTCTCCACGGGGTGTGAAGTAGTGGATTAAAGAAGCATGAGGGATATCTAAGAGAACTAGCCTTGATATTGAGCACACCGACATTTAATTGCACTGGCCACCGGCTTCTGAACAGAATTTTGGGCACCAGCACTCTTTCTTTTACAAATTAAGTGGTGAGGGCCACACATAAATTAAAGAGGGGGGCACAAGAACCCCCTACCCAAAATGGACCCTGGGACCACGCATAAATTAAATTCCCAGAAAAAACAAAGGTTAAAGTGACGTTATAGTTAAGTCTGGGCGGTGAACTCCGCTCGCGGGAGTTTGCAGAGTTTTCTGCACTCCACATTACACAGAGCTCGCGGAGTTCCAAAAACCTCTGCTCCACGAAGCGGTAGCATAGTTTTTTCCTCACTCGTGTTCGTCAACTTTAAGTTGGCGAGTGCAAGCGAGGGAATTCCACCTCCCTGTGAGATTTTTCCACGTTCGTGATCGTCAATATCAAGTCGGCGAGCGTGGAAAATTAATCTTCCGTCGAGATTTCTCATTTGTATTGGTCGCGTATGCTCGTGACCGCTTGCATTGAGAAACCATCCATTCGCGTTGAGAAAGCTGCCTCTCGAGTAAAAATCTACTTGTGCTGTGCATGGTGCCGTTTGCAATGATTGCACAGTGCAGACAAGCACCTAGCACTGAAAATCACAGCGAACGGCATTTATCTAACGCACTCCGCTGCTTGCGGAGCGCTGCGGAGCGCTGCAGAGTTTTTTTTGCACTTTGCGGAGTTCCGTTGTGCGGAATTCTGCAAATTCCCTCCAGGCTTAATTATAGTATGTCTAGTAACTATAACATGTGCCCTCGCCATGCACTGCAAATTTTCGCACATATTACATCACTCATGATATGATATATGACATAATTGATAGCATGACTGCAACATCTGAAATGATATAATTGATGATAACACTGTGCATGGTGAGTGAGTGAGATATAGGTACCTAGAGCATGAGTTATAGTTATTTGAGATAACTATAGCTGGTGAAGTTCAGTGGTTTTGTTAATTTAAAATGGTATGTTTTAACTGACATTTTCACCCAACTATAACTTCCCTATTATAAACTTTGGAGCAGCTATTTCTGCTGCTCCTTCCAAGCGGGAGCAATCTCTTGATCTGTTTCCCCGACAACATAAGTGCAGACAGGTAAAGAGAGCAAAAGTCTGCTCCCAGCTGGCTGGAGCATTTTCAAAGCTCCCACCAGCTGGGAGCAGACTTTGTGTTTACTGTGTGTCCAGAGATTCAAAAATGCTCCTGTCCGGGGGGAGCAAACACAGGTTTTTCTGCCTATGCTGGTGCAGGCAGGGAAACTGCTAGGTACCGAAGGTGGACTCCCCGGGACACAGCCAGTGAGACAGCCCTGGGGAATGGGGTCTCCTGGGCCCTTTGAAGACTCTATGAGGGGAGCCAAGTGGCAACCTCCCTCTTTTTATTGAATTTCGGACCTATAGTGGCTCAAGAAGGGGATCCTTGTGCCCCCCTCCCCATATTTGATGCTTCCTCTTGGAGGAGCTGCCTCAGGACTATAATGGTTCATTGAGGGGTGCCTCACACACCCTGCCCATATTTGTTGAATTGGGCCCTGGGGATTGGGTCCTGTTAGATCGTGTTCCACACCAAAAATGAAGAGTAAGGTAAGACGTAAAGTAGGTGTGAATCGGCTCTTTATTCAACGAAGCACACAGCAATGCAAACTCACGACGGTCAGCTCCGGAGGGCTCAGCACAACTGCTGAACTTTGGAGAGTCCTGCTCCTATCAATAAGGATCAACTTCGATCTTTTCTGGGTCTGTGCAAATATTATTCGCAATTTATTGATAGCTTTGCCTTGCAAACTGAACCATTGAGGAAACTCCTTAGGAAGGATGTAGATTTCAACTGGAATGAAGTACAATCTTCAGCTTTCGCCAACTTAAAAAAATTAATTCTAAAAGCTCCTGCTTTACATTCTTTTAGGGATGATGTCCAATCTATTCTTACAGTTGACGCAAGTGGTGTTGGTCTAGGTGCTGTCCTTACTCAATTGGTTGATGGTTCCGAACACACTATAGGATACGCCTCCCGATCACTATCTCAATCTGAACGCAACTATAGTACAATAGCAAGAGAAGCCTTAGCCTGAGTTTGGGCTGTTAGACATTTTGAGACATTTCTTTGGGGAAGGAAGTTTCTCTTGATCACCGATCATAAACCTCTTGTTTTTCTTTTGTCTAAGAGTGATCATGACAAACTTAGCACTAGATTAGTTAGATTGCTTTCAAAAATGTTTGAGCTTAATTTTTCGATTAAGCACATTCCTGGAGGAAAGAATACTCGTGCAGATTTCCTCTCTAGATGTCCTTTGGTTGATAACAATCCATCCACTTTTGTGGATGATAGTGAATGTGTAGTGGGTTTAGTAGATGGTCTGGTGGTGTTAGAAGGGGCTGTTACTTACAATGAGTGGATTGAATGCTCTAAAACAGACAACGTACAGTGCACAATTAAAAATGTTATTGTCAATGGCTGGCCTGAAGAAAGAACGTTGTGTGAGGGTTTATGGTCTTTTCACAAAGTAAAAGAAGATCTCACCATAGAAGGTGATATCATTTTAAGAGTCAACCTTTTAGTTCCTCCTGGGAAACTCAGACTTAGACTAATCAATTTTGTTCACCAGGGCCATCTTGGTATGACAGGCACTAAAAAATGGTTAAGACTCTTTTATTGGTGGCCTGGGATGGATGTTGAGGTAGAAAATTTTGTTGGTCATTGTACCAGTTGTTCTATGTCTGACAAGTCTTTGAAAATGCGTAACACACCTCTCCACCCTGTTGATTTTCCTAATGGTCCATGGGAAAAATTAGGCATTGATTTTATTGGCCCCATCTATAATCTTCACCCTAATTTAAGATATGTCTTGGTTGTAGTTGACTATTTCTCTAAATGGGTAGAGTGCAAATTTCTTCCCCAATGCCAAATGTTAGATCGTGTTCCACACCAAAAATGAAGAGTAAGGTAAGACGTAAAGTAGGTGTGAATCGGCTCTTTATTCAACGTGGCACACAGCAATGCAAACTCACGACGGTCAGCCGAACCTCCGAACCTCACCGTCAGAAGATAGAATCTAAGGACACGACTATTCTACATGAGAAAGGAACCAAATAGAAGAATACAACAGGTCCACAGGGCCAAATGTAGCTCAGGGAGTGGGCCGCCCCCCCACAATAATTTGGCCTCGGGGATGGGTTTTCGGAGGCTGAATACAGCTCGGGGAGGAGGCTACATGCCCCCCCCCCCTCAAAAATGTGGACTGCCCTGGCTGCCATTTTATTTATCCCGTGGGACACTTGTGGGATCATGGCAGAAACTGCCAACTTGTTTTTGATTTTGGCACTGAGGGATGTCCCTCTGAGTCCCCCATCATGGGGCCTACAGGGGCAGCGTATCCCTACTCTGCTTCCTTAAATGTTTTCTTAATTTACTACTTAAGGACAGGAGACTATGTCCCTGAATCCTGTAATGGATGCCAGCAACATTTTTCCAGTTTTTCTGGCAGCCCATCAGAGCGCTCACTCCAGCGAGAGTCTGACTCCCAGTGGAAGTGAATTGGGCCACATAAAATAAAACTGCCTGGGCCAATCAGAATGCTCCATTTTTAAACAGACACAGCAAATGAGCCAGCCTGGGGATGGGGTCCCTCAGGCCTTTTTAAGGTTTGGAAAAAGGGGGGCTGTGTGGGCCCTTCCCCCTTTATAGTGGATTTCAACCTAGTGAGTTAGCAGGTAAAGATTCTAATCCTTGCAGCTCAAAAGTCATTTTCGGACGTCACTGGTGTGGGGACCCTTACCATTTGTTAAGAAGACATCCTGGCATACTAATTGGAAATTCTCCTCCGTATTTATCCAATATTGCCTGACACAGATGTGTTTTGAATAAGACCTTGCTTCAGGGGATATAGTGTGTGTCAAACAGGCTGCTCAATCTCATTTCTTTGACCTGGGATAAGAAGGGGGTTTGAGATGTATGTTCAGTGTCAGAAGTTGTAAAATAATAACTCAAAAGGAGATGGGTGTCTCTGCATGACCACTCGTACAACTGTCAACAGCAAAACTCAAGGCAAAATATGAAACAGGAAAGGGGAAGAGGCTATCCCTGCACTTGCATGACTTCTGACCTCTGCTCTCTAGTCATATGAGCCAGGCTCACTTCAAAGGGCCTAGGAGTGTTCCCTGGGTTTCATGCAATTCACATCCTTCTCTAGCCGGTTCTTTATCAATTTTTTTCTTTTCCGTCATACACATGCAGAAGTCCCAAAATATGTTACTGTTTGTAAAGTAAAGCACCATGTGAATACAACACCACACCCACTCTTTCTAACTCATCAAGAGCATATTCAATTAGCATGGACTGAAGGAACCGTTCGAAAGGGACAGGCATAAACATATAAAAATCAGAAGCCAATTGGTGACTCTCTCACTACATCAAATTACTTGTACTACAACTGGTTGTTGCCACTATTACCAGTGAGATGACTGTAATCACTTTCAGAAAGGGGTACGCTAAAAGTGCCCTTCAAAACTGCCGAACATTGCATTGCCCTGCAGCGGCCCCCAGTGCACATACATGATTATTATATGTGCTGAAGAGAAACATCAAAAATCTACAGACTTCCTACAAGGGGAACTCAAAGCAGGGGTGCATGCTCCACTAAGTTATGCAACTGGGACATTTCGACCATAAAACCACCTCCGTAATATATTGGGGGTGAAAAACAAGAAGACGTGATGATCCACACACTTCTATCATTGTCCTACCACATTCGTTCAAGATCCTCTATAGGGTGGAAAAAATGGTCATAGGACAAATATAATGTATTACTTCTCTGATTTTTTTTACATCTGGCAACCACAGATATCTATCTTCAACATAGTCGGAACATATTAGTAAATAGTGAATTGCCCAGCATTATCAAAGATTTGGCTTTCCAACTTGAAGAGGGCAGAAATGAGAGAGAGAAAACTGCCTTGTAATACCCAAAATATCCTCACCATTCTCACTCTGGACTTCAACAGAGCAGTTTGAAAGGAAGTCTCAAACTGCTGCAATCTTAGAAATAAAAAAGAAAGAGGCCTGGGTTGGGTTGGAGAGTTATTAGACCTCATAGAATTAGGACCCAGAATCACCTGGATGATCCAAAATATTACTCATGGAATATTGCTAGCAGACAGATACGACACCCTAGATGACATTTCCTAGTCTGAGAGACTGCTTTCTTATAGTTCGTGACTGACACCTGCCCATAGTCATGTGGATGGAATCCTAGTAAGTGAGCCAATTTGACCCAGTAGAAAGACACTATTTTTTAAGTATAGCAAGATTCATCTGAAACCCAGCGGGTGCAAGTCTACTGATTGCAGTCTTAACAAAGGGGAGGAACATGTTTTCTGCTGTTAGATACATCTGCTAACAGCTGGGTGTCATAACTGTGGGAATTCCAAAGTGGCCTGTAGATCCTCCTTTAATGTCCCTTAAGGGATTTTCTTCTCAGATCTGTTGGAAGAAGTGCCTTTCACCTAATACTTTGATCTGACTATGAACAGCCTAATGCCAAATGACAAAAAGTCAGCAAACTGATTAGACCATCTGACTGAGGCTCAATGATAGTAAGTCAGAATTGTGTTAGTAAAAATATTGACTGACAGATGGTATTTTTGTAAAATATATCTAGGTAAAGATATTTTGATACCATGTCAGTTTAAGGTGCTACTTTGACACAGACATTTCTACTTAGAATTAAATCAGAGTGATGGGTAAGTGTCAACCAAAGAGTTGTAATTTAATCATTAACCAAGGCAGAGAGATCATGAGTAAACCACTCATGCAATAGTAAGTTACCAAACGATTTGACTGTCAAATTCAAGTCAAAAGTTGTAGACGATAGAAGCAAAATACACTGAATGGATTAGTGTAACCAATTGGGTTACCGGTTGAGGGGGGTGAAAACCTACTCAAGCAGCAACCACAATTCTTGTCAGGGTGGAACACAAGCAAACCCCAAATTAACCTGTGCTCAACCCTCTGGTAGCTCTGCACAAAAGCAGTCAGGCTTAATTTAGAGGCAATGTGTAAAGTATTTATGCTGCACTTAGTACGGTGAAAACACAACACAAGAAAAATCCCACACCAATTTAGACAAATAGAGTAAAATTTAATTAATTATTTGACACCAAAAACAACAAAAATCCAAATAAAAGAACCAGAGATACACAATTTTAAAGATTTAAGTAGAGATTGTACTTAAAAGCACAAAGCGCCAACTGTGGATATCTGGTCATGCTGGCAAGGAACATATTCACAGCTTCAGGCTGACTGCAATGGAGTGCGGTACAGTTAAAGGTGCCAAGCTAGGCCCACTGAACAAAGTACCATAAATCCTGGTCGCCGAACATTGCAAGGTCCTGCATCAAAGATGCACTGAACAGTTCCAAGAAGCTGCAGGGCTGAGATGCTAGGTCCCATCGAGAATGCATCACGCAGCAGCAGTTCTGAAGAGCTGCGAGGTCCTGCATCAGGGATGCATTGCACAGTGGCAGTTCTGATACGGAGCTGCAAGGCGATGCATTGTGATACATCAGTTCTGCTGAGACCACAGCTGGGCTGGCAGAGCACCTTCAGGACAGCTTTTAAGGGTCCAGAACTAGGGAGGCATCATTTTGGGGGGGGAACTCATAGCAAACAAGCAGGGTCCAGGTTTGGGTTTCAAGATGGTTGGAGCCTTTTCTGTACTTGAGGTTCTGATCAGGAGGCCAGACAACTAACCCTTGGAGTCACTCTGGTGGTCCTGGGGTCAAGGTGCATATCCAGTCCTGCTCACTCAGGCAGCAGGGGAGCAGAGTAGCAGTCATTCTTCTGAGTCTTCCACAGGTACAGATGTGTTCTGAAGAGTTAGTTCTGAAGGTCCACTATTTATACCTGGTGCCCACTTTGGAGTGGGAGAAGCTTGGGGAGTTCTCCGACTGCAGAGGTGTCTGAAATTTAGTGCCTCCCTCCCCTGGACCAAGATTGTCTGGCGGAACAAAAGACTAGTGTGAAACCCTTTGTAAGTGTGCTGAGGCAGAGTCTTTGTGATGTGCAGGTGTGGTAGGCGACAGCACCATCTTCATACTAAGTCGGGGATGGCCAATCCAATCAACATCTGTTTCACCTTTGTCTCACTGTCTGGAAGTAATACCCAAAGACCAACTGCCAGCTACAACTAGTTATGTGATGCAGGATACTGGCTGCAGTCACTAAATGGCTGGGACAAGAAAATGCAAAATTTCTAAAAGTGGTATTTTCATAACTGTGACTGAACAACCAACTTTATCATTTAAGAGGGTTTTAAATTACAATTCTTTAGAGACTAAACGCGACAGTCCCACCCGCTCCCAATTGACAGTTATCACTTATTAAATGTAATAACGTAACCCAAAGTTATCCTATGAGAGAGGCAGGACTTGCAGTAGTGAAAAACATATTTTAAAGCTTTTCATTACAGTTAAAACTACATGTCCAACTTTTTAAATACACTGCACCCTGCACTCGACTCTTTATGGCCTAATGATTTAAATGTAAATGAAATAAGGTTTTTGCCTGGCCTAAGGCTTATTTTGCCAATTTGAAATGGCAGTTTAAAACTCAATCAATCAGGGATTTGCGAAGTGCACTATTCACCCTTGAGGGTCTCAAGGCACGGGGGTATCGGGCAGCTCCGAGTCATTTGGAAAGTCAGGTCTTTAGGCTCTTCCTGAATGCTTACAGTGTGGGTGTTCGTCTGCTGCTGAGGGTTCAATCCAAGTCTTGGCCACGTTGTAGGAGAAGGCTGTGCCTCCCATTCTGGCTCTCTGGATGCAAGGGATTTGGGCCAGGGCAAGCTCGGCGGAGTGGAGGTTTCTCTTGTGGGTGTATGCACAGGCTGCAATGGCAGGCTTGAGACATGTTTAAAGGGCTACGTAAATGGGTGGCACATCACTGCTGCAGATCCACTAGTAGCATTTAATTTACAGGCCCTGGCTACTGACAGTACCACTTTACTAGAGACTTACAAGTAAATTAAATGTGCAAATTGAGTGTAAGTCAATTTCATTATGTTTAAAAACAGGAGCACTAGCACTTTAGCACTGGTTAGCAGTGGTAAAGAGTTCCGAGTCCTAAGGCCAACAAAAACAAACTCTGCAAAAACAGGAGGAGTAAGGCAAAATGTTTGGGTCAAGACTCTCCTAAGGCAGACAAGTCTAACAATTAGCCATTTTCAATCACACAGCTCCAAGCAAGCAAAAATACATACATATGAACACAATCAACTAGGTAGAGATGTACTGCATTTTGTAGTCCTCTCTAAAGACACTGACTTTTTTTTTAACTCCTTTCATTCTCAACATTGTCTTATACATGCAACTCAATTTATGTAACATTACGTGCAGAAGGCAAGAGATCCTGGTCACTCTTGATGTGAAGTCAATTTATATAAACATCCCTGAAGATGAATCCACAATGTTTTGAGACTCATCCATAACCACAAGAGGTGCCTATTGCCTCCATTGGGGATCTTGCTAAGTTGGCTCTCCCAAAATAAATGTTTATATTCAAAATGACTATTCATCCAGATGAAAGAAACGTCCATAGTCAATTTCTTCCCTTGAGAAATAGAACAATAAATGTAGAAAAACATTCTTGGACTACAATATCCAATACAGTAATGGAGAAATATACAGCAGTCTGTATACCTAATTAGCAGGCCATAATATTTATTTCTTCATTTATTTTGTGCATTTATAGAGCATTTGATTGCTAATGGTGGTGTCCTAGCGCTAAAAAATAGACCACCTACCTAAACCAAACAGCAGTGTATAGCATAACAAAACAGGTCTTGACTTGCCTCCTAATCTCAAGAAAGTTATTCTGACATGTCAGTTCTATAGGTAGCGAATTCCAAGCTTAAGCTACCTGATAGCCAAATGATCTACTGACTTAATGGGATTTTCTTATCTTCAGCATCTGTAGAGGAAAGGCTGAGGAACACCACAGTGTCCTAGAAGGAGAATACCTTGAATAATATGTTGAATAAATAGAGATCCAAGATCATGTAAGGCCTTCAAACAGAGACAGCGCTTTAAAAAAAAACTTGCGTATCTATTGGGAGCTGCTCTAAGGTTTACAAATAACTAGAAATGGATGTGTAGTGTGGCAAGTTGAAAGCAAATGTGCAGCGCTATTTTTCTAGCTTTAGTTGTTGAATGATGTAGTCAGAGTGTTTAAGTAAAGAAGATGTGCACATTCCACAACTTGAATGATGGAAGAGTAGACAATCTTTGGAAAGAAAGGAAAATAAGAGAATGTGACTGTTAGAAATTGAGTTACTGGTTGGCAGAGGTATGCACCCTGTCCAAGCAGGAACCACAATCTAGTCAGGGTGACTCAAATGCACACCTTAAGTTAACCTGTGCTCACCCTCTGGTAGCTTAGCACAAAGCAGTCAGGCTTAACTTTAGAGGCAATGTATAAACTATTTGTGCAACACTTGAAACAGTAACACTGTGAAAACACTATAAAAAGGCTCCACATCAAATTAGAAAAATATATTATGATTTCATCAATACAACAAGACCAAAATGACATAGAGAGTATCCAGCCAGCTGAGGCGGAACTTGGATGCGGACCGCGAGCGCATTAAGCCCTGAATCTTTTTCAATGATGATCGTTTAAATGCGAGGATTGTCTCCCATTATTGGATTTTGACTGGCATAAATCACTTTTAAGTGTACAGTCATTGCCTGTTAACGTGATCAACAGGGGGATCATAGACGGCCATAGAACTTAGTGTACCATGACACTCTCACCGTGATTAGGATCCCGCATCCCGCAACATTCGGCGGGTATGTGATTAGGCCCCATATCTTCACAGGTTGCCCCCACCCTGTCCTGAGGAAGACCCGCAAGGCCAAGGTTTAACTCACCCATATGGCCATAAGACGGGTCGAAAGGTCGACGCCCCCTTAACTGGCCTGGACCCTGAACCCATCCCCAACGTGCCACACAAGGACATATTTCTATGTAAATTAGAATTGTAACAAAAATTGAATGTTATATGAATGTGGTCAGGCCATATAGGACGGTGAATTACAACCAGTCCAACTGTTTAAATGAATGGAGGTTTTTGTTTTCCTTATGTCACTACCTTGACTATTCTTCCTCGCTACTTTACACCTGAGCACCTTTCTTTTTACGCAGGTTCTCTCTGGAGCAACCTCCCCTATAAGAATAATATACGTATAAATAACTGTTTCACTAATTGACATAAGAATAAAATGCATGGTGAACTGAACTACAGGTTGTTGCACATCCTTCTGTTGTGAAAAAAGTATTGAGTACTATGAGCTGTCACACTGTTCTCAAACTAGCTCATGAAATAATTTGCTAAACAGACCATACAGGGAATTGATTTGTTTCTTGTTCAAATAAGGTCCAGGACCACTGTTTTTTTAATTACATTGTACCCAGGTCCACGACCACGATTGGGTTACCCCATTTTTGTAATGGTTATCCCCTTTTTAGTGGATTTCAACCTAGCGAGTTAGCAGGTAAAGATTCTAATCCTTGCAGCTCAAAAGTCATTTTTGGACGTCACTGGTGTGGGGACCCTTACCATTTGTTAATAAGACATCCTGGCATACTAATTGGAATTTCTCCTCCGTATTTATCCAATATTGCCTGACACAGATGTGTTTTGGATAAGACCTTGCTTCAGGGGATATGGTGCGTGTCAAACAGGCTGCTCAATCTCATTTCTTTGACCTGGGATAAGAAGGGGGTTTGAGATGTATGTTCAGTGTCAGAAGTTGTAAAATAATAACTCAAAAGGAGATGGGTGTCTCTGCATGACCACTCATACAACTGTCAACAGCAAAACTCAAGGCAAAATATGAAACAGGAAAGGGGAAGAGGCTATCCCTGCACTTGCATGACTTCTGACCTCTGCTCTCTAGTCATATGAGCCAGGCTCACTTCAAAGGGCCTAAGAGTGTTCCCTGGGTTTCATGCAATTCACATCCTTCTCTAGCAGGTTCTTTCTCAATTTTTTTCTTTTCAGTCATGCACATGCAGAAGTCCCAAAATATGTTACTGTTTGTAAAGTAAAGCACCATGTGCATACAACACCACACCCACTCTTTCCAACTCATCAAGAACATATTCAATTAGCATGGACTGAAGGAACCGTTCGAAAGGGACAGGCATAAACATATAAAAAACAGAATCCAATTGGTGACTCTCTCACTACATCAAATTACTTGTACTACAACTGGTTGTTGCCACTATTACCAGTGAGATGACTGTAATCACTTTCAGAAAGGGGTACACTAAAAGTGCCCTTCAAAACTGCCGAACATTGCATTGCCCTGCAGCGGCCCCCAGTGCACATACATGATTATTATATGTGCTGAAGAGAAACATCAAAAATCTACAGACTTCCTACAAGGGGAACTCAAAGCAGGGGTGCATGCTCCACTAAGTTATGCAACTGGGACATTTCGACCCTAAAACCACCTCCGTAATGTATTGTGGGTGAAAAACAAGAAGACGTGATGATCCACACACTTCTATCATTGTCCTACCACATTCGTTCAAGATCCTCTATAGGGTGGTAAAAATGGTCATAGGACAAATATAATGTATTACTTCTCTGATTTTTTTTACATCTGGCAACCACAGATATCTATCTTCAACATAGTCGGAACATATTAGTAAATAGTGAATTGCCCAGCATTATCAAAGATTTGGCTTTCCAACTTGAAGAGGGCAGAAATGAGAGAGAGAAAACTGCCTTGTAATATCCAAAATATCCTCACCATTCTCGCTCTGGACTTCAACAGAGCAGTTTGAAAGGAAGTCTCAAACTGCTGCAATCTTAGAAATAAAAAAGAAAGAGGCCTGGGTTGGGTTGGAGAGTTATTAGACCTCATAGAATTAGGACCCAGAATCACCTGGATGATCCAAAATATTTCTCATGGAATATTGCTAGCAGACAGATATGACACCCTAGATGACATTTCCTAGTCTGAGAGAATGCTTTCTTATAGTTCGTGACTGACACCTGCCCATAGTCATGTGGATGGAATCCTAGTAAGTGAGCCATTTTGACCCAGTAGAAAGACACTATTTTTTAAGTATAGCAAGATTCATCTGAAACCCAGTGGGTGCAAGTCTACTGATTGCAGTCTTAACAAAGGGGAGGAACATGTTTTCTGCTGTTAGATACATCTGCTAACAGCTGGGTGTCATAACTGTGGCAATTCCAAAGTGGCCTGTAGATCCTCCTTTAATGTCCCTTAAGGGATTTTCTTCTCAGATCTGTTGGAAGTGCCTTTCACCTAATACTTTGATCTGACTATGAACAGCCTAATGCCAAATGACAAAATGTCAGCAAACTGATTAGACCATCTGACTGAGGCTCAATGATAGTAAGTCAGAATTGTGTTAGTAAAAATATTGACTGGCAGATGGTATTTTTGTAAAATATATCTAGGTTAAGATATTTTGATACCATGTCAGTTTAAGGTGCTACTTTGACACAGACATTTCTACTTAGAATTAAATCAGAGTGATGGGTAAGTGTCAACCAAAGAGTTGTAATTTAATCATTAACCAAGGCAGAGAAATCATGAGTAAACCACTCATGCAATAGTAAGTTACCAAACGATTGGACTGTCAAATTCAAGTCAAAAGTTGTAGACGATAGAAGCAAAATACACTGGATGGATTAGTGTAACCAATTGGGTTACCGGTTGAGGGGGGTGAAAACCTACTCAAGCAGCAACCACAATTCTTGTCAGGGTGGAACACAAGCAAACCCCAAATTAACCTGTGCTCAACCCTCTGGTAGCTCTGCACAAAAGCAGTCAGGCTTAATTTAGAGGCAATGTGTAAAGTATTTATGCTGCACTTAGTACGGTGAAAACACAACACAAGAAAAATCCCACACCAATTTAGACAAATAGAGTAAAATGTAATTAATTATTTGACACCAAAAACAACAAAAATCCAAATAAAAGAACCAGAGATACACAATTTTAAAGATTTAAGTAGAGATTGTACTTAAAAGCACAAAGCGCCAACTGTGGATATCTGGTCATGCTGGACGGGAACATAATCACAGGTTCAGGCTGACTGCAATGGAGTGCGGTACAGGTAAAGGTGCCAAGCTAGGCCCACTGAACAAAGTACCATAAATCCTGGTAGCGGAACATTGCAAGGTCCTGCATCAAAGATGCACTGAACAGCAACAGTTCCAAGAAGCTGCAGGGCTGAGATGCTAGGTCCCTCATCGAGAATGCATCATGCAGCAGCAGTTCTGAAGAGCTGCGAGGTCCTGCATCAGGGATGCATTGCTCAGTGGCAGTTCTGATACGGAGCTGCAAGGCGATGCATCGTGCTACATCAGTTCTGCTGGGACCACAGCTGGGCTGGCAGAGCACCTTCAGGACAGCTTTCAAGGGTCCAGAACTAGAGAGGCATCATTTGGAGGGAGGGGGGACTCATTGCAAGCAAGCAGGGTCCAGGTTTGGGTTTCAGGATGGTTGGAGCCTTTTCTGTACTTGAGGTTCTGATCAGGAGGCCAGACAACTAACCCTTGGAGTCACTCTGGTGGTCCTGGGGTCAAGGTGCATATCCAGTCCTGCTCACTCAGGCAGCAGGGGAGCAGAGTAGCAGTCATTCTTCTGAGTCTTCCACAGGTACAGATGTGTTCTGAAGAGTTAGTTCTGAAGGTCCACTATTTATACCTGGTGCCCACTTTCGAGTGGGAGAAGCTTGGGGAGTTCTCCGACTGCAGAGGTGTCTGAAATTTAGTGCCTCCCTCCCCTGGACCAAGATTGTCTGGCGGCACAAAAGACTAGTGTGAAACCCTTTGTAAATGTGCTGAGGCAGAGTCTTTGTGATATGCAGGTGGGGTAGGCGACAGCAGCATCTTCATACCAAGTCGGGGATGGCCAATCCAATCAACATCTGTTTCACCTTTGTCTCACTGTCTGGAAGTAATACCCAAAGACCAACTGCCAGCTACAACTAGTTATGTGATGCAGGATACTGGCTGCAGTCACCAAATGGCTGGGACAAGAAAATGCCAACTTTCTAAAAGTGGTATTTTCATAACTGTGACTGAAAAACCAACTTTACCATTTAAGAGGGTTTTAAATTACAATTCTTTAGAGTCCAAACCCGACTGTCCCACCCGCTCCCAATTGACCGTTATCACTTATTAAATGTAATAACGTAACCCAATGTTATCCTAGGAGAGAGGCAGGACTTGCAGTAGTGAAAAACATATTAAAAAGCTTTTCATTACAGTTAAAACAACATGTCCAACTTTTTAAATACACTGCACCCTGCACTCTTGACTCTTTATGGCCTAGTGATTTAAATGTATTACAAAATAAGGTTTTTGCCTGGCCTAAGGTTTATTTTGCCAATTTGAAATGGCAGTTTAAAACTCAATCAATCAGGGATTTGCGAAGTGCACTAGTCAGCCTTGAGGGTCTCAAGGCACGGGGGGTATCGGGCAGCTCCGAGTCATTTGGAAAGTCAGGTCTTTAGGCTCTTCCTGAATGCTTACAGTGTGGGTATTCGTCTGCTGCTGAGGGTTCAATCCAAGTCTTGGCCACGTTGTAGGAGAAGGCTGTGCCTCCCATTCTGGCTCTCTGGATGCGAGGGATTTGGGCCAGGGCAAGCTCGGCGGAGCGGAGGTTTCTCTTGTGGGTGTATGCACAGGCTGCAATGGCAGGCCTGAGACATGTTTAAAGGGCTACGTAAATGGGTGGCACATCACTGCTGCAGATCCACTAGTAGCATTTAATTTACAGACCCTGGCTACTGACAGTACCACTTTACTAGAGACTTACAAGTAAATTAAATGTGCAAATTGGGTGTAAGCCAATTTCATTATGTTTAAAAACAAGAGCACAAGCACTTTAGCACTGGTTAGCAGTGGTAATGAGTTCCTAGTCCTAAGGCCAACGAAAACAAACTCTGCAAAAACAGGAGGAGTAAGGCAAAATGTTTGGGCCAAGACTCTCCTAAGGCAAACAGGTCTAACAATTAGCCAAAATATAGTTTACATTTTCGGTAACACAGCTCCAAGCAGGCAAAAATACATACATATGAACACAATCAACTAGGTAGAGATGTACTGCATTTTGTAGTCCTCTCTAAAGACACTGACTTTTTTTTTTAACTCCTTTCATTCTCAACATTGTCTTATACATGCAACTCAATTTATGTAACATCACTTGCAGAAGGCAAGAGATCCTGGTCACTCTTGATGTGAAGTCAATTTATATAAACATCCCTCAAGATGAATCCACAATGTTTTGAGACTCATCCATAACCACAAGAGGTTCCTATTGCCTCCATTGGGGATTTTGCTAAGTTGGCTCTCCCAAAATAAATGTTTATATTCAAAATGACTATTCATCCAGATGAAAGAAACAGCCATAGTCAATTTCTTCCCTTGAGAAATAGATCAATAAATGTAGAAAAACATTCTTGGACTACAATATCCAATACAGTAATGGAGAAATATACAGCAGTCTGTATACCTAATTAGCAGGCCATAATATTTATTTCTTCATTTATTTAGTGCATTTATAGAGCATTTGATTGCTAATGGAGGTGTCCTAGCGCTAAAAAATAGACCACCTACCTAAACCAAACAGCAGCGTATAGCATAACAAAACAGGTCTTGACTTGCCTCCTAATCTCAAGAAAGTTATTCTGACATGTCAGTTCTATAGGTAGCGAATTCCAGGCTTAAGCTACCTGATAGCCAAATGATCTACTGACTTAATGGGATTTTCTTATCTTCAGCATCTGTAGAGGAAAGGCTGAGGAACACCACAGTGTCCTAGAAGGAGAATACCTTGAATAATATGTTGAATAAATAGAGATCCAAGATCATGTAAGGCCTTCAAACAGAGACAGCGCTTTAAAAAAAAACTTGCGTATATATTGGGAGCTGCTCTAAGGTTTACAAATAACTAGAAATGGATGTGTAGTGTGGCAAGTTGAAAGCAAATGTGCAGCGCTATTTTTCTAGCTTTAGTTGTTGAATGATGTAGTCAGAGTGTTTAAGTAAAGAAGATGTGCACATTCCACAACTTGAATGATGGAAGAGTAGACAATCTTTGGAAAGAAAGGAAAATAAGAGAATGTGACTGTTAGAAATTGAGTTACTGGTTGGCAGAGGTATGCACCCTGTCCAAGCAGGAACCACAATCCTAGTCAGGGTGACTCAAATGCACACCTTAAGTTAACCTGTGCTCACCCTCTGGTAGCTTAGCACAAAGCAGTCAGGCTTAACTTTAGAGGCAATGTATAAAGTATTTGTGCAACACTTGAAACAGTAACACTGTGAAAACACTATAAAAAGGCTCCACATCAAATTAGAAAAATATATTATGATTTCATCAATACAACAAGACCAAAATGACATAGAGAGTATCCAGCCAGCTGAGGCGGAACTTGGATGCGGACCGCGAGCGCATTAAGCCCTGAATCTTTTTCAATGATGATCGTTTAAATGCGAGGATTGTCTCCCATTATTGGATTTTGACTGGCATAAATCACTTTTAAGTGTACAGTCATTGCCTGTTAACGTGATCAACAGGGGGATCATAGACGGCCATAGAACTTAGTGTACCATGACACTCTCACCGTGATTAGGATCCCGCATCCCGCAACATTCGGCGGGTATGTGATTAGGCCCCATATCTTCACAGGTTGCCCCCACCCTGTCCTGAGGAAGACCCGCAAGGCCAAGGTTTAACTCACCCATATGGCCATAAGACGGGTCGAAAGGTCGACGCCCCCTTAACTGGCCTGGACCCTGAACCCATCCCCAACGTGCCACACAAGGACACATTTCTATGTAAATTAGAATTGTAACAAAAATTGAATGTTATATGAATGTGGTCAGGCCATATAGGACGGTGAATTACAACCAGTCCAACTGTTTAAATGAATGGAGGTTTTTGTTTTCCTTATGTCACTACCTTGACTATTCTTCCTCGCTACTTTACACCTGAGCACCTTTCTTTTTACGCAGGTTCTCTCTGGAGCAACCTCCCCTATAAGAATAATATACGTATAAATAACTGTTTCACCAATTGACATAAGAATAAAATGCATGGTGAACTGAACTACAGGTTGTTGCACATCCTTCTGTTGTGAAAAAAGTATTGAGTACTATGAGCTGTCACACTGTTCTCAAACTAGCTCATGAAATATTTTGCTAAACAGACCATACAGGGAATTGATTTGTTTCTTGTTCAAATAAGGTCCAGGACCACTGTTTTTTTAATTACATTGTACCCAGGTCCACGACCACGATTGGGTTACCCCATTTTTGTAATGGTTATCTTTCTAAAAGTGGCATTTCTAAAATAGTAATGATAAATCCAACTTTGCCAGCAAAGAGGATTTATCATTACCATTCCAATGATACTTAACATGACAGAGCTACTCCTTCTCAATCAGGAATTACAGCTTATAAGTGCAATAAGGAATTCCCAATGTTAACCAACGAGAGGGGTAGGCCTCACGGTAGTGAAAAACAAATGTAGGTGTTTTTCAATACCAGGACATGTCAAATTTAAAAGTACATGTCCTAACCTTTACTTACACAGCATCCTGCCCTATGGGCAATTAAGAGGCCACCTTAGGAGTGACTTATATGCAATGAAAGGGGGGTTTAAGGCTTCGCAAGGGATTTTAAATGCCAACTCGACATGGCAGTGTAAACTGCACACACAGGCTCGGCTGTGGCAGGCCTGAGACATGTTTAGAGGGCTACATGTGTGGGTTGCACAACTAGTGTTGCATGCCCACTAGTAGCATTTAATTTACAGGCCCTGAGCACAGGTAGTGCACTCTTCTAGGGACATTCAACTAAATTAAATATACCAATTGTGGATAAGGCAATGAAACCATGTTTAGAGGACTTTACCACTGGCTAGCAGTGGTAAAGTGCTCAGAGTCGTAAAGCCAACAAAACCAAGGTCAGAAATATGGAGGAAGAAGGCAAAAAGTTTGAGGCGACCCTTCAGAGAGTGCAATTTTCCAACAGTGACTGTCTCAATCTGGCAGTTAAATGAAAATGCATCATAAAACACAACCTCTTGGTTTTTGATGGACCATGCTGGAGTTGGGTATTGGCCTATAGAGTTTGGTCGCCAGTCTGGAGACCAGATGGAGGAACGACATCCCACTCTGACCAGTCAGTTTCCATTAGACAGTGTTTGGACATCCAGTCAGCTGTGGACTTAAGCCCGAGAGGAAATTGATATGGGCGGCATCACCTTTGCCAGTTTTAGGACTATCCGTGTGTAGTTCACAAAGCATATACATGACTGCTGAACTTCTATATTCCTATCATCAGACAAGCCATATATAAGTTAAGCAATGTGGGACTTAATGAGGACCCCATTAAGATTCTTCACACTATCACCAAATAAATAAATAAATAAATATAGACCTGGCTTTAGATTTCAAAGGAAGTAGGTATTATGACCATTAGACTGCGTCCTTCTTACATGGTCTGAAACCACTCCAAAGCCTCCCTCTAGCCTTTCCAATAGTGTGGCATGACTCACTGTGCCAAAGGCTGTAGATAGGTCAAGGAGAATGAGAGCAGGAGAACTCCGCCCTGGTCCAGAATCATACAGAGTTTATTCTGCACTACCATTTAAAGTACCTCTGTTCCGTGATAAAGGAAAAACACAGCCTGAGCTGGATTGAGAGGGAGTTAGCTTTCATCAACTCAGAGAGCTGGGTCCTACCTACATTTTCAGTTCATTTGGTGCATAAAAGCAACAAAGAACTAGGGCAATAGTTGTTGAGGGTTGCAGGGCTGATGGATGATACAATCTGAGAAAATTCTGAAGTCCTGGGAAAGACTGGTTTCTAACTAAATTCACAGAAATTATTGGTAAATTGCCTTTTTTAAATTCAAAAACACAGGCGCAGATTCATATATTTTGAGTGATGGTGGGGCTTCATGCTAGTGGTGGGCGGAATTTGCGAAATTCACTTTCGCAAACTATCACGAAAATGCTGAAAATATCCGCAAAAACGTAGAAATATCGCGAAGACGCGGAAGTTTTTTTCCCTTCTGTTTGCGGTATTTTTTGCGTGATCGCAGCTCGCCAACTTACCCATGCGGTTGCTCACGGGCGCGGCCATCTGGTTTTCACTTGTCCCGCCCTCTCGCGATGCTTACTTCCTATTCTGGGTCGCGCAATGCATGTTGGCGCCCGTTCGCGGTAGATATTTCCTGTTCGCGAACGCTTTTACTTGATCGCGTTGCTTTTCGCTTGCTCGGGGAGAAAATATCGCGCGAACTTGCGCACGTGGTCGCAATGGGCGCGGCCATCTTGTTTTTCACTCTATTGCATGGTTCTGGGGCCTGATTTTTGAATCCTCCCTGCATCTTTTCAATCCTTTGTTTAAAGCCACTTTTTTTTATCTTTCTTATTTATTATTTCTTTAACTATTTTCCTGCTTCAATATTTTTGGTTTTTGTTTACTCTTTTTTTGTTTTTTAGCTACTTTTTCACTCTTTCTATTGCCTGCTATTTATTTCCTTTATTTCTTTAATTTTATTACCTTTTCTTAGGAGTGGAGGTCCCTGGTCTTGGTGAGTAACTATTTAATTATTACTACTTTGTGTCTGTTCTTCTGCTCTGTGTTATATATATCGAATATCTTTTTTTTCTTCCAACCAGCTAGAATGTTGCTATTTACATTTCAGGTTAATTACGTTTCAAAGTCTTCTGTGATTATGACACAGGTGCTGCTCTGTGCTACTACTAATCTTACTTGTTTGCAACTTTGCGTTTGCGCTCCCTTAGCGTGATTCTATAAGAGTTTATTTTAGAGAAATTAACATATGTAATGCTACAGTGACTCTAGTCCACTCCTTACTTTGTCCTGTCACTAAGAGATAGGGGCGGATTGATACTTCAGTTTAGGTACTTTGTATGAGTTTCTAATTTGTTAGTGGTATGTGTGATGCTCCCTCAGTTACGTGACGTGCTGCTAGTACGCCAGTCTTTATTAGAACCTTTTCTAGTTTGTTCAATGAGTGGTGGTAATTGGATTAGCACTAGCAGAACATCAGCATCAATCAATCAACCCAAAATTTGGTGTATACAAAAAATGTAGTGATGTGTCCTCCATTTGACCATATGCATTGTTGAGGAAAAAAAGAAGTGGAAATGCATGCTTAATGTACAATTGGCATGCCTAGAATAGGTGGGCTAGGTCGGGTGGTACGTCGTACATAGGCTTAGTTGTAACTTAGTATTCTGGAATCAGAATGGAAGACTAGATTACTGTTGATAAATAGTAACTTAAGTAGTCGATCCGCGAATCCCCCGATACTACTTGTTGACCAGATGAGATCGGTCAATTTAGTTATTGCAATTGTTGTTTACATAAGTGTTTTTTGACCGTTCTTTAAAAATATTTTATTTGTTTCGACACCATCCATCAATGTTTGTCTCTTTCTTATATCTTTCCTGTTTATCAGCACCCAGGGGCAGACAGACAGGGAGTGGGCAGTCGGCGGGACAACAGTCAGAACACCACCACCAGGAGGACACCAATGAGGGCTCCTCTGCTGGCCCCAGTAAGTCTTCTTGTTTTTAATAATATTTCTTATTCCATAAATTTTACTGCACCATATTTTTCACAAACTCAGTCAGTCAGTCAAAACACTTTATTCGATTAATTAAAATCATAAAGGTACAAAATTCATACAAAAAAAGCAATCCAGGACATATACTAAGCCAATGTAATTACAATAAGTCCACAGAATTAAGACAACATACAAACATACATAAAAAGCATACATTAAAAATTGCTCATTGATTGCACAGGTTGGGTAAAATTTTCGCTTTGCAGCGCATAGCTGCCACCAAGAAATTTGCCACACTAAATATGATACGAGTACTACTCAGCTGTTGGAGAAATGACAGTGCAGGTCTGACTTGTATGAAGCCAGCTTCCTTCAAAATTGGGAGCAGATATTTTTTGCGGCTTACAGTGTAGAACTCGCAAAACATAATAAAATGCAAAGTATCGGGATGAAAAATCCTCACAATGGCATGGCATGCTACATTCGGGCCTACCCCAGGAAGGATAAAAACCAAGGGACAGATTTATAAGCCCCTTGCGCCACTTTTACGTCACTTTTAACATGGAAAAAGTGACGCAAAAGTTGCGCAAGGGGCTTGTAAATCTACCCCCAAGTGAGTAGTGGATCAAATTAAATCTAAATCTCAGCAATAAAAATCTATGAAATGGATTGGAAACAATACTTAAATAGGGTTTCAACGAAGGAGATATGAGAAGCAAAAAATGCGCTCTCACACTAGGTTTTAAAAGTTCACTCTCCTCGCGATCCAATGTGACCCTATCTAAAAAAGACTGCTTAATCCAAGCAATATCTGCCTTGACTATAAGTGATGGGGACGAAAAAAGCTCAGGGCGCCCAATGTGAGAGAACGCCGCTCTGACGTACTCCAGCCAGGGTATTCTTTTAGCATAATCTAAGGCTAGAATGTCATTCAGGATCCGATGGTTAAGAGTGATTTCCTGGTTTAACCAGGTTTTCGCCCAGAATAACAATGGGGCCATCTTCAGTTTATCCGTAACATAACCTAAACCAACCTCCGCGTGAATGGAAAAAACAGGGGTTGATTGGGGAACTGAAAGCAAATGTCGCAGAAATCTATTTTCCACTACTTGGATCATATCCTGCGTAACATAACCCCACAGAGCCGCGTCATAGGAGGCAATAGCCAGGCTTTTTGAGGTATAAACTTTCAGCAGGGCCTCCATTGGTCTTGCCCCCAGCTTCTTAGCAAAACTCAGTAGTGCTGAGGTAAACCTGGCTACAGAGTTAAGTTTAAGTTTGATTTGCGGGCCCCAGGAGCCATTCTCATCGAAAAGAACTCCCAAATAGCAAAAAACCTTTACCCTGGTAATCTCTTCCCCATTACAAAATAAAGATCTAGAGTTAGACTTTTTACTCTGTTTCCCCACCACCATAAAATGGGATTTCTTTATGTTCACCTTAAGATCTAGAGCAGCTATAAAGGCACCAAAGGCATCCAACAATCTCTGGAGCCCCACAGCAGTGCGGGCCAACAGGACAGCATCGTCCGCGTACAGAAGAACTGGTACAACCAGTTCCCCCACGCGCGGCGCATCCGCTCTCGGGACCCCCAGAGACCCTTCCAGGCCGTTAATATAGATAGTAAAGAGGAGTGGGGCAAGGATACACCCCTGTCTCACCCCTCTCTCTGACTTAAAGTGCTTAGTGCATTTCCCATCCTGAGTGACCCTCACTGATGCAGAGAGGTCCTGGTTCAGTGCTGCAAGAAAACTTACTAAAGGAGGGTCAATATCTAAATCCAGCATGATGGACCATAACTTGGACCGATTAACTAAATCGAAGGCAGAGGACAGGTCCATGAAAGCCATAACAAACTATTGTTTCAGTTTCCCAATGCTATTTTTTACCAACAATTATCCTTCAATCTGTACGGTTTCAAAAATCTTGTTATGCCTGCCTCTGCTATGATGACTCTCAGTACTACTACTACTATCAGTCTGTCTGTACTGTAGAAGCTAAACTTGCCCTGTTGGCCAGTGCCACTCTTTATTTGAAAGGTTGTAATACAACTCAGATTCACCAGTAGCTCTAGCCATTGAGTCCAATCCTTTGGGTCGTCCTCTTGTACTACTTCTAGTCTTATTGATCTTGAGTCTTTGTTAATCTTGAGGCTTTGACAATTCACAGCAACAAATGCCCAACCAGATTTTTTACTATTTTGATATAATAGCCTATAGGACATACTACTACTGTTGTAGGGATCTTGCACATACAGACCTTTGCACTAACCCTGGGCGTAGTTCGCGAAGTAGCACTTCGCGAAGCTACGCAAAGTGCAGTTCGCACTACGCGAGCTGCGCGTAGCACTTCGCGAACTGCGTAGTACCTTGTTCGCACTGTGCCAGATGTCGTTTTCAATGATTGCACAGTGCGGACAAGCAACCAGCACTGTGCAATCATTGAAAATGGCATCTTGCACAGTGCGAGCTGTAATTTTCTGCTGCTCGAGTAGATTTTGACTCGAGCGGCAGCTTTCTCAACGCGAACTGGTAGTTTCTCATCGCGAGCGGTCGCGAGCATACGCGACCACTCGCAATGAGAAACCTGACCTCCTCGCATTGGGAATCTCACCGGGAGGTTTATTTTCCATGCTCGCGATCGCCAACTTGATGTTGCTGATCGTGAACAAGGAAAAAGTCTCGCCGGGATGTCATTTTGCTTGCTCGCGGTCGCCAACTTGACGTTGAGGACCGTGAGCAAGCAAAAAATGACCGCAGCACTACGCAACACTACGCTACGCGTGTTCGCACTGTGCTACGTGCAGTTCGCGTAGTGCGAAGTAGCGCGAACTTCGCAAACTACGCGAGCGTAGCGTAGTTCTTTGCCCAGGCTTACTTTGCACAAGAAAATAGGATGTTGGTGATGGTAGGTTGGACCTTCCTCACACACCTCAATCAGAAATTCAGAACCCACCGCAATCCCCTGCTCGACTATTGTACTGTCTTGTCATAACTATTAGGTCTCCAAACCCTCCCCCCATAATACCCAACAAGTAGACAACCCAGAACATAACACACACAACCTCTCAGTCGTGGAAGCAATGCACATGCACACCCTTCCTTTAATTTGCTCACTCGTGTAAGTTAGTCCACACCAAATACCACCAAGTCTATGTGTTATGATTTACACTGCTGGGATTGAGTGTGCACTGTGGAATCTTCTCCATGTCATGGAATGGAGTGATGCATTGTATGATGCATCACTCATTCCAAGGAGAAAGAGACAACGATTGAACGGTTGGTGCTGCTTTGCTGATCTCGCTGTACCTGCCAATAAACTACCACTTTATCATCTAAGACCTTTATTACACTATGTAAGTTCAAAATGTTTATTTTGAATTGAGAAGCTCTGTACATTGTTCTATTATATAATGCAGCACCCACCGGAAAATCAATAACATTAAAACAATAAACATTGTTACACTTACTTACAGTTGGGAATTAAATCATGATAACTGAACAGTGGTGGAAGGCAGCACCACCATCCCCTAGGAATTTAGTTTATATAAATTTATAAATGAAGATCTCTGAGTGAAGGGACCCCTCACCATAGAAGAACCTAGTACTGGTAGTTGTTGCATCATTCATAAGCTCTGCAAAGCTCTGGTTCGTAGAAGGGAATCTTCCGTCTGTAATGCGAAAAATGAAATGGTGCGCGTTAGTATATTGCAACTTGCAAGCATTTCTCAGCCGTGCCAAAAAGTGTAGCATTTATGGATAAGCAATATGGACTAACAGTACACCAGTACTTCATAAAAAAGTGGCTTGTTAATGTTTTTGTTGACCGCTTGTACACAGCGCGTAGACAGTAGCAGTGTGAGGCAGGTCATGTGGGCTCAAAGGTGTCTTATACAAAAAGCTACAAGGTAACGTCACATGTGCAAAAATAAAAGACACAAAGGTAAAATGATTGCATGGCTCGGGCTAACTAAGCAAAGGCTAGAATGACCCTAGGGGGGACCATATATAACTATTAGTGTCTACTCTACTACTACCTGATTTGTACTAGTGATGTATGTTAGTATTAACTCATTTTTCAACCTTGCTACTGATCAATAGGGGGAGGTGTATATGACGCCTAATAAATGTGTAATGTTTTCTAGGCGCACTACCGACCACCATTGCCGGGGCAAGCGAAGGCGACGCGGAGGAAGAGGATGCGGCAGTTGCTGCAGATACCGACGTTGGAGCGGTAGGGGGAGTGGCAGCACCAGTGGTGGGCGGTGGTAAGTTAGATTCATAATCCTTAACTATTGTTGACAGTACACTCACTGCTAGGGTGTACTGTATGTATACTGTACTGTTGAGACTTAGGGCCCCATTAGGATGGCGAACGTATTGCCCCCACCGGTGCCGGCGGTTTTCACCACCGACACCGCAGGGGCAAACCTCCCGCCATCCCTGTAGAAAAGAGTCAGACCCCCCACATGTCGACCAGGCGGAAAAGGGTTCAATATGGTGGTGGTGTCTCTCTGAACACACCGCCAGCCATATAATCTGCATTTTGGAATGCCTTTGCGTGGCGGCATTGCCGTCCGCCATGGAAAGGCATGCAGACATTGCAGAGTATGCTTGGGGGCCCCCATGGAGGGCACCTATGCTATGGTACCCCCCTTGCCTTTCAAAGCAAAACGTGACAGGCTCCGCGCGGGGCCTGTCATGTTGTGCTTGGAAAAGCAGCACAACATGTATTTTTAGCATTACTTTCGGCACCGCCAACCAGAATGTAAAAAAAACAGGATGCGCCCGCCACTGTGCCAGGCGCATCCTCCTAATTGTCCCCACGGGACCCCCACCCTTTTTAGTGTGAGGATGGCGGGCGGACAAAGTCCGCCCGCCATCCGATGTCCTAAGTAAGTATGAGTTGTTGTGAACGTTTGAAGAGTGAACTAGATGACTAGTCTAGAATCCCTTTAATTGGCATAGGAGCGGGAGTATTGAGTAACCAATGACCTCATCTATCTGATTTCAACTCCGCTTTGAAAGTTTTATGGAGAAGAGCACCTGGTGCACTGTTCAACTAAAAAGTGAAAGACGGGTGGAAGGAAGAAGAACGGGCGAGATTTAAAATGTTATGTACTACTGAGGCGTGCTTTATAGTGCTACTCTACCATGCCACTATGTGTATAAATAATTAACTTGTCTTACTGTTTTTCTAAGAGTATATTTTACAATTGTCTTGTTTTTTTCTTTTTGATACACAGCTACTCCTAAACTCAATCGTAAGGAGTTGGTCGCCAAGGCACGGCACCAGAAACTGGCGGCAATCCAGCGTGAATACCGGCGGCTGGTGATCTTGGCAGAGGAGGAGGAGGAGACTGCAGCAGCACTTGAAGCCT
The DNA here is from genome assembly GCF_964204655.1 of Triturus cristatus. Lineage (NCBI taxonomy): Eukaryota > Metazoa > Chordata > Amphibia > Caudata > Salamandridae > Triturus > Triturus cristatus. The sequence goes on along the minus strand of NC_140581.1, from coordinate 432,627,994 downwards.
CCTCCAGTGCCCCGGGCCCCAGCCACCGCCCTCCAGCGGTAGGGCGCAACCGTCTGGTGGCTGCCCGCCACCACCGCAATGCCATCTCTGGTGCCCCCCCCACTGTGGCTGCAACTGCCGCGCCCTCAGACGCCGCGTCACCCGTTTAGAGGAGCAGATGCGTGTCCTCCTTCAGTCCCTCCCCACACCTTAGTCCCTGTCTTTTGCCCCTTTTTAATTCTTGTTTGGGAGGGTGGGAACTGGTTTGGGCGTTGAGTTTTTGCTTTTCGGACTACTATTTTCTCCTGACTTTCCTACGGACATTGGTTGGGGTTAGGGTGGGGGGTGGGTCAGCTTTTGTGGGTTTTTAGTTTATTTTTGTTAGGGTAAATTAAATATATTTTTCTACGTTACATGCAATGTTGTTAATGTTTTGTAGGTGGGGTTACTGTTTTACATCACACTGTTTCCTTGCTGGTGCAGGGCCGCCCATAGCCAGTGTTTGATTTAAATAATTGGCTGGCTGTGTAAGACACAAACAGATAGATGCGACACCCCTCACTGATTGACTTGTCCTACTAGTACTTTCAGTCTCTCCTCTAGTCTATGCATTCTTTATCTGGACTCAAAGGGGTGTGTGAAATTGAATTCATTGAAAACATGTCCATTATTAATTCTGCCTCCCCCAAACTTCTCTCTTACCTGTGCTTGATGTTTAACTTAGGCACTGCAATGGCTGCATGGTGAAGATGGTTTCCTTTTTCTAACATGCCATGATTGGGGTGGTGGTGGTAGTATAGTAGTAGTAGTAGTAGACACTGGCAGGGCAGCAGCATTTGCAAAAAAAGAAAAGGAGACAGTCAATCGCCTTTGAAAGACTGTTAGAGGAGTAGTAGAATGAAGTACAGTACAGAACTTACCGAGCAACAATAATATGCTAAAATATTTTACAACAAAACATAATGGTGTTTGGGATAGCCTACTAGACAGAGTTACAAACTATAGTTGTGTCGAGTCACTTGACTAGGCCTACAGCCTAACAGTTAGTGCTGTGTATGAGGAATGACAACAAACAAATCCAATCAGTGCCGGCAATTAATGCTGAGGTATATGTTCCTTTGTTAAATAAAATAACCTCTAAAATATCCTACTCATGGGTGGGCAAGCAGAAGAAGATCATCGATCTGCCTTGAAATTGAAGTACTGTTGCTTTCGCCACATCCGCCCCAGCAAGCGTGTGATTAAGTATTGGTGTACATTTAATTTAGTCACACCTCGACAATAAGTAACACAGCCCGGGGGAAGAGGGTTAGGGTTTGTTGAATGGATGGGAAGGGGGTTTTGGGTAAGGTTTGACAGTGAAAAACAGTATGCATGGACAAACAAACGACAATCTTTGAAGACTACCATATCCATATGTTAAGGGAGAAAAAGGAAATGCATGCATGATGATGAGAGACCCGGATGACATACACTTCTTTTTCTGTTGTTCCGGCCTTAATACTTTTACAGATAGCAAATAGAATTTTTAAATATTGGTAGGGAAGAATCGTAAACAGAGAGCAAACCTAATGATGATAATAACAACAACAAGAACACACTGTTGTAAAGATTGTAGACAAAAAATGATTCAAATTATTTAAAAGAAGATAAACGTTGATACTGTTACTGTGTTATCCTGGTAAAAAATGTGGACTGGATTTGCATCTCGGCATTCCTCTTGGTCCTCTCGTCCATCAATCTTGGGTGTGTCGCCACTGCCCGGCTGAAAAAAACATGGCGATTTTTGGTAAGGTAAGTGTGCATTGTAATGTTTTCCCAAGTATAGGGCAAGGCCCGGCCTGTAATTGTAGATGGAAAAACAAAGGGGATATTGATAAACAAAGTTGAAACAAATGCACAAGTTATGGTGTAGTGCAACAAGAACACTTTCCGAGGTGGCATGTATGCATCATCTCTACTCTAGTCTGTTTCCAGCATTGACATTCAACAATAACAGGAGAGAGCAGGCCCACAGTGACAGGCCTGACGGCACGTTGCTTAGCAGTAGCACATCCTACGTTTAGACTTTAGAGTACTTTTTTTTTTTTAAAGAGTTGAACAAAGTCAAAGCACATTATCCATTCAAAACATAGCATTTTACAGTTTAAGTTAGTACATCAATGCACCTCAGTCATCCCACCGCTACACTCTATTCCACTTCTACACAGACATTTGGGTCTGCTGTGGTTGTTGTTGACGTGTTTACCTTTAGGCTTTTAAGTTTTATGCCACTCATGAAACGCCCTCCTGATTTGTTATTATTCCATTAATCATCATCTCCGATACTTGTACTGACTGACTGTGAAGATCGGCCTGCAGTAGAAGTAAAATTGTTATTACACAACAAGAGTAGAAATCTTATTGACTTGAGTCAGTCTTTAGTGTGTACAGAAAGATAGATTACTAGTACACTTTGACTTCACTTTGTGCACAACAAACAAACAACGAAAACACAAACACCAATCGCTCGGAGTCAGGTGTCCAATGCATGCCATTAATTGTCATTACCTGTTCCTTCTCATCTTAAGTTAACGGGCCGTCTATTTCGCCATCATCATCATGGACGGTGCTGTTGTGTCAATCATACTCATTGCGGAGATTGAGTGAGTCCCCTTCCTATATTGAATTAAAAGCAATGTATCGCCAAGCTGCAGGTGAAGTACAAATTTCTTAATTGCAACAAGGGGAAAATTCACCTTGAGTTAAGTTTAGTGTGTACTGTAGAAAGATGATTAGTGCACAATTAGATAACTTCATGCACAACAAACACAACAAAATCACTCAGTCTGCGACTCTGCGTCCAATGCATGGCATCAATCATTACCTGTTCCATCTTATTTTCAGTTAATGGGCAGACTCTCTCGGCTCTGAAAGGAGGACAGCTATAGTAGTCATCTGATTCATGCTCCACTTCTTTTGGCGAGAATAGGAAAGTTTTAATTTTTTCTTCTATTTACCATCATCCAATCATCATTCATGAGGGCAATGGATTTGGGTGGGAGATTCAGTATGATGGAGCGGAGGAGCTGGATTCGGAGAACTCTACTGTCAAATTGCAGACACCTGAAACTTGTATATTAAATAATAAGAGTAGAAGACGGTGGTAATGGATTTGTTGTGATTCACAAGTCAGTAACCGGAACGACAGACACACAAATAAAGGGGGAAAAAAGGGAGGAAGACAGTAAGTGCAAGCCTAATTGTCAGGGAAGTATAGCTCGTCCTCAAACTCTGGGGAGTCAGCCAGTAGTAGGTAATCATGTGACACACTACTTCCGTCACCTGAGCCGCTGTCCTCATCTTCCTCCATTGATTCATGTATTGTGGAATTCGGTGGTATGAAGTGCTGATTCATTTTGATCATTGTTAACCTCTCCACATTTTTGGGCGAGAGACTGGTCCTTCTCAATGTTACAATGGAACCAGCAGCACTGAAAACACGTTCGGAAGAGACACTTGCAACAGGGCAAGCCAGATAGCTTATCGCCAGCCTGCTGAGCAGTGGCCATTCAGACCTTTTCCTATACCAATACTGCAATGGGTTTTGATCAATGTACACCTCTGTTGGGTCGTCCAGATAGGCCTGGACCATCCGCTCAATGTTCACGGCTGCTGCTGGTAAGCTTTCGGGCTCTTTTCTCTGTGCATCAGCACTGTGCTTATTAATGCCTAATTGTACATACCAATTGTCTAACGATTCTACTGGGCCTAATGATCCAGTTATTGTTGCTGTTGTCGATAGTGATGGTGAGTGTTGTGATCCAAACGCACTGCCCTCAGCCAACGAAGTTGCACTTGATCCTGCATGCCCTGCTGCAGTTCTTCTTGTGGGTTGATCTTGCGGGCTTTTAATTAGCAGCCGTTCGTTTTCCAACTTGCTGGCTGCCTCAGCTATACAAGTTTTGTAGCGGGCAACATCAATCTCTGAAAAAGCAAAGAATGTCTTCAGTCCAAATTTTGCACATGGATCCAGAATTGTGGCACAGATGTAATGTTCTTGTGACCAAATTTTATTTTCTATCCTTGTATTTTCAGCTAAGCGACAGGCTAAGCTCTCCACTAAGTCATAGGCTTCCCTTTTGTCCTCTACACCTTTGTATGATTCAGAAACCTTCTTCATCTGATGCTCTAGCATTTGCAATAATGGGGTAGCTTGGCCCATTGTACAGTCCTCCTTGCTGACTTCATGTGTGAAGACCTCAAAAGGACGAAGCATCTCAGTCAGGCATTTAATTAGGCTCCATTGCTCCATCTCAAGGTTCATGCCTTTAACAGTAGCATCCCCTCTTTTCAAGACATATTCATGGAGTGACCTGTACTGCTCATACAGACGATCAAGCATGTAATACGTTGAGTTCCAACGTGTTGCCACCTCCTGGATGAGTGCCTTGACTGGCATCCTATTTTCACGTTGGATGATCCTCAGCTGCTTCCGAGCTTTAAAAGAATGGCTGAAATGAGTGCATATTCTTCGGCAGATGGCCAGTAAGTTGCTGACTATGGGTTCTTTTTTCAGAAAGTCTTGAACTATAATGTTTATGCAGTGCGCCAAACACGGAACCCTGAAATAGGAACCAAGATCCATGGCCTTAAGTACATTACTGCCATTGTCTGTGGCAACAAAACCAATACTAAGCCCTCTTGGTGCAGCCATTCAAAAACCTTGCTGCGAAACTCTTGCAAAATGTTTACAGCCGTATGAGATTTCTCCATGGCGAACATAGCTACAGTTGCATGTTTCCGAGTACCTTTAAAAATCGCAGCTGTGTCAACAGCACCTCGTGCAGATAGCTTATCTCTAACCCCCACAAAAGAGACCCAGTGTGCAGTGATGCACATGTAATCTGTCGCTTGGCAACTGGTCCACATGTCTATTGTCAGGTGGATATCTTGAACAGCACTCTGCTGCAAAGCTTGTCCAACCAATTCCAGCACATCATGATGTAGTGCCGGAACAGCAAATCTTGCGAAATAGGACCGGCTGGGAACCTTCCACTTAGGGCAGATGGCTGACACAAACTCAAGGAAACCCACCCCTTCCACAAATGAAAAAGGAAGAAGGTCCAGCACTAACATTTTATCCAGCTTCGCATTGTACAACCATGCCGTTTGGTGGTTGCATTGGAACTGCCCCTCCAACCTAAGCATGCTCTCAATGGTAGGCTGGATTACTTTCCTTTGTGGTGCTGTTTTCATTAACCCACTTAGGCTCAACGACACAGTTTGTCTCATTGTGGTACTCGGTCGCCTTGGTGTCTCAGCCTGACTCTGAGTATGGCTCTTACTGCGGTGCCACTCAGATGTTACTGAGGAGGATGTGGGTAGTACCACTGCACTACTGGGGACAGGGCTAGAAATGCCTCCCTCTTCTTCACCTTCCACCGCAATAATATCGCTCCCTGATTCTTCCTGACCAACTTCAATGGGTTGAGTTTTTCTACTTTCTTTTAACTGAAGTAGGTGATTCTCCCACACGATAGAGTGGTGTATTCTGAGATGACTTGCTTGGCCTCCGGTACCATAGTCTGTACCAAGATTACCCCGCCGAACACCTTGCCGACAAATTGAGCATATAGCAACATTCTCCTCCTTGGTGCTAACAGAAAAGAAGTCCCAAACTGGGGAGGAGAACTTTCTGGCACTGCTGGATGTGCCACTTTCAATTCCAGATGAACTGGAGGGTGTGCTTGAAATGTGACCCTGTGCACCTAGACTGTGACTTTTACTACCACTACCTACTGAGATGGTTGAGCTGGATGTAGGTCCCTGCCGGGCCTTGGAAAATATGGCAGCTGGAGGTAGTGGTGGTGTAACTTGTGTTGGTGATGTCCGTGCTACATCCCGCTCAGTATCAGCCTTTCTGGATAGTGTAAGAATGTTGGTCTCCAATCCCTTTGGGGCGGGAGTAATGTGCGTGATGACTGGCTCATCTTCATCAACATCACCCCCCCTTTTCTACATCTACCTCCATAACTCTAAGTTTTTCTGGGACCTTCCTTTTCAGAAGCATTGTCTTGTGGCGTATATCACTCTCAGACTGAGCTGGTGGGTGCCAAGTGGCATCACGATCATCAGAAGCGGGGCTTGAAGAAGAAGATGATGGTCTAAGCCTCCTTTTCCTTGCTGGTGGTCTGGAAGACAATAGATCTTCTGAAACAGTGGTTTGACTTAGCTCCACTTTGTCTGCAGGAAGCTCGATTTCCTGAAATGCCCCTACGTCAGGAGTAACAAGTACTATGGTGGGCTGTTGCAGCTGCTGCTGTTCTTGTTGCGGCTGCTGCTGTTCTTGTTGCGGCTGCTGCTGTTCTTGTTGCGGCTGCTGCTGTTCTTGTTGCGGCTGCTGCGGTTCTTGTTGCGGCCGCTGCTGTTCTTGTTGCAGCTGCTGCTGTTCTTGTTGCGGCTGCTGCTGTTCTTGTTGCGGCTGCTGCTGTTCTTGTTGCGGCTGCACACTTATCTGCTGAGTTTGCGCCTGCGTTGATTGTGTACTACTTTGCGATAATGACATTTCAACATCGCTGCTCGTTAGTAGACTGGCTACCTCTGCGACACTAAAGCCCTTGGGCCTAGGTTGGTGGGGTTGGACCACTGGTGCTGAGGTGCTGCTCCCAGCTTGGTTCCCAGACAACGCTGCTGCAGGCGTAACTTTTTTGGTGCCAAAAAAAACATTGGCCGGCACACTACCAGTCGCGGTTAATGGCACTTCCTTTTTCTGTTCCTTCTTCTCACAGGCAACTTTCTTGGTACTGGACCTGGTACCTTTCTTTGGGGCCATCTTCTTCAGATATCAGGCAGGATGCAGATGCCCAACAAGTTCTGGTCACACGTGGACGTGATGCACAGCAGGACTTCTGTCTGGCTGGCAGTACAACGGGTAGCCGGGTGATGCTGATGACACCTCCTCCTCTGGCTTTTTGTGCACCTAAAAGCAAATAAGCCAGGAGAAGAACATCAGTGAAATGTTGCATTTGTTGTTGTGGTTCAGTTACTTAGTACTGTACTAGTGCAAACAGAAGATAGTCTAGCCATTTAGGACTTTTTTTTCGACAAGGGCTATGTTATACTACTGTATACAGTCACACACTACACTCTCAGGAGGGATAGGAAAGTTAATAAGGACCACCAAAATAAAAATGTAATGGAAGTGGGGTGGACCCTATTTGCCATTAAATTATTTGAGCATCTCAGCATCCATGGAGCTGCTGCTGGCAAAGGGGGTGGATGGATGGAAGCAGTAAGCCAATAGGAAAACCATGCAGGCCTATATGGCAAAAGCAGGACAGTAATAACTCCCAACACAAAAAAGGCCACCAGCCACATGGACACTCACAAATCACAAACAAGCAGGGGGCCTGGGAAACACCAGGAGCTGACAAAAGGCCTATAAAAGCCAGGTAAAGGATGCATGCTGAAGCACACTGCTCTGCCTTTTTAATGCAACAAAATGCAAATACGAACATTCACAGGCCCCAAAAAGGTCTGCTGCAGGGTGCATGCATTGCACACCAACACACACCAGACACACACAACAAAAGCATGTCTTTAAGACAACCAACATCAGAAAGCTCACCCCAAAAAAACACACTACCCCAACTCAATTTAATGCCATCCGTGCCCTAAATGATGTCTAAATTCAACAGACCACACAGAAAACACTTGATTAATAAAGCTGTGACTACCTGCTCTGATCCTACTGGATGAAAGCAGGCCTGTTGGCAGACAAGGCCAGGCAAGCTTGCAGGCCTAGGCTTCAAAATGGCCACCAGCCACATGGCCAGGCCCAACAACATCAGAAAGCCCACCCCAAAAAAACACACTTCCCCAACTTAATCCAATGCCAACCATGCCCTAAATGATGTCTAAATTCAACAGACCACACAGAAAACACTTGATTAATAAAGCTGTGGCTACCTGCTCTGATCCTACTGGATGAAAGCAGGCCTGTTGGCAGACAAGGCCAGGCAAGCTTGCAGGCCTAGGCTTCAAAATGGCCACCAGCTACATGGCCAGGCCCAACAACATCAGAAAGCCCACCCCCAAAAAACACACTACCCCAATTCAATCCAATGCCATCCATGCCCTAAATGATGTCCAAATTCAACAGACCACACAGAAAACACTTGATTAATAAAGCTGTGGCTACCTGCTCTGATCCTACTGGATGAAAGCAGGCCTGTTGGCAGACAAGGCCAGGCAAGCTTGCAGGCCTAGGCTTCAACATGGCCACCAGCCACATGGCCAGGCCCAACAACATCAGAAAGCCCACCCCCAAAAAACACATTTCCCAACTAATTCCAATGCCATCCAGGCCCTAAATGATGCTTGAAAATGAAATACATTCAAAAATCAACAATGGAACAGTTGCTTCATCATGCACACACCCATGAGGCCATGACTAGCTCGGGCCTACTACTGACTATACTACCCACAACATTTTTAAAAAAAGGAATGATGATAGTTACCAAAAATAAATTGTAGTTACAACAACTGCAATGCCCCCAATCAAACAGACACAACAACCACAATATCCAAATAAAAAATCCTCAAGTCCAATTGCAATGATGCAGCAGACAAAAAGAGTGATCTTTCCAGCTCAAAATCCAAAGGCAGAATGAGCAGGAGATGGACAAAGCACTGGGAGGAGCCTGCTGGACAGGAACAGGAAGTTGGAGATTCTGTGGCACTTCCTCCCTCTCCCCACCTTTTTAAAAAAGGACTCCTTGCACAAAAAAGGACAGCCAAATGTCATTCTGAGGAGTTGTTTTCATCCAAAATCATCATTTGCAGAAGGTTTCATGCTGCTAGAGCTGATATTCTTCTCCAAATTGAAAATTTTACATGTTCGAGTTCTCGAGCTTTACATTACTTTCGCCGGATGTCGATGGCGTGTCCAAAATGACTTGATCGCGTTCTCTCGCTCCCTGTCGCGTTGGATATGACGTGTTCGGGGTCTCTTTCTCCTTTTCGCGTTCGATTAGACGTGCCCGCGTCCTCACGCTCTCGCTCGTGGTGGAGAATGACGTGTTCAAGATCTCAATCTTCTCATACTCTCGCGGTGCGTGATTGCGAGAAGAAAGACGTGATCGCGCGACAAATGACGTGATCGCGTGACAAATTACGTTAATGTGGGCGCGAACTGTCGGGAGACAGCGCAAAATGGCTATCAACAATCCAACATCTCGTGGAGAACGCGACCGGGTCGGGAAAACTTGTCGGCGAAGGTGGGGATTCAGGTAAGGCGATTACCGCTAAGATGCGGATTGCAGAAATTTTGACATTTTCGCGCTTTCCGCGGAACGCGAAAATGCCAAATTATCGCAATTTCCGCGAGCGGAACGGAATTTTGGCCCAGGCCTACTTCATGCTCAGAGGAAAGGGGATTAGTAAATTATTCAAAAATGTAAACATTTTCAGAGAGGAATTGATGCGAGTAAGACAGCGAATACTGTAGTACTCTGAACAGGCTTCCCTAAGTTGGTGTCTGTAATGCTTAAATTCCTCCTTATACTTAGTTTTTGCCTCAGTTTGATATTCTTGGCACCAGATTGTTAATAGTGCGCATGCGCGCTGAGAGTTGGCGAAGGATCAGGAATACCAAGGTGCTGTCGGGGTCTTTCGACGAGTAATAATGACTTGTGCAGCAAGCACAGAGTTTTGTGCAGAGAAAACCCACAAAGTAAAATGATCACTACAATACTGGACATGGAGGACATAGAGAAGGGCACCAGCAGCTAATTTGGGCGCATTCTCTGAGGTGGGGGAACCCACATTGCTTATTTGCACTCTTGGCATATTTGCACAGTTTTTGACATCCATTTTGGATTTTAGAAGCTAACTCGCCACTTGTTTTTAATACTTCTAATCTTTTCTACTTGTTTTAAGCTATTCCACACCGGCTGGGCTTACCATTACTTTTCTTTTGTTCTTTCAGCTCTGCTCCTCCCCGTTCCACCGCAGCTCTTGTTGGCTGTTTGTTATGGAGTGAGGATCGGTTTGGCAGTAGTGCACTTCCGCCTGGCCATTCCACGGCGGCCATTACTGACGTTGTCCCTCTAGTGGTTCTGCTCGGCTCTCCTCCCCTCACGCATTTAAACAGGGGATGGTGCCGATGCGCAGGACATAGAGAAGGGCACCAGCAGCTATTTTGGGCGCATTCTCTGAGGTGGGGGAACCCGCATTGCTTATTTTCACTCTCCTCATATTTGCACAGTTTTTGACATCTATATTGGATTTTAGAAGCGGACTCGCCACTTGTTTTTAATACTTTTAATCTTGTCTTCTTGTTTTAAGCTGTTCTACGCCGGCTGGGCTAGCCATTACTTTTCTTTTGTTCTTTCAGCTCCGCTCCTCCCCATTCCACCGCAGCTCTTGTTGGCTGTTTGTTGTGGAGGGAGGACCGGTTTGGCAGTAGTGCACTTCCGCCTGGTCATTCCACAGCGGCCATTACTGACGTCGTCGCTCCAGTGGTTCTGCTCAGCTCTCCTCCCCTCCCGCATTTAAACAGGGGATGGTGCCGACGCGCAGCAGACGCGTGCAGCGGGCACGCCATTGGCTCGCCTAAGGCAAGCCCATCTGCGCCCGTCAGCGTCCCAGAAGCGGCCAGCGCCAGCCATGCTGCCCGTCGAAATCCAGGCTCAGAGGGAGGTTTATGTTCTACCAGGGAACAGTTGTGGGCTCTCTGTCGCCGGCCCTGCCCCCACCAAGGTAACTGGGATGTGGTGGACGGTAGCAACAACAAATGCCCGACCTGTGGCTTTAAGCTGGGTGTGGGCTTAGTTTCCCCTGCCCGACCCAGCACTTTGTCGCGCAGTGCCCCACCTATCTCTGCTGCACTACTCAACGTTCGCTCACTCAGGAAACACCATGTATATGTCTTTGAGCCCCCTACCAATCGTCTTGTAGACCTTTTGTTCATTACGGAGACCTGGCTTGATTCTACGTCTGATCCCATTGTTACTCTGGCTACGCCTTAGGGCTACAAATTCTCCAGAGCCGATCGCCCAGAGGAGAGAGGGGGCGGAGTGGCCATTATTTATAAAAAATAAGTGGGACCTTCGCAGGGGCGATATTATTTCCTGGGGTGACTGTGAGGCCCTTGACTTTAGTATTAGTTTCTCTGCTAACCTCACTTTGGGAGGCTCCTTAATTTACAGACCCCCTGGTCCAGTGGGCCCATTTTTAAAAGTGTGGGGTGATGCTGTTATCTCCCGAGCCTTGCAATTCTCCCATTACATGGTGCTAGGAGACCTCAATATACATTTTGTTCAGGCAGATAACAAGAATGCGCTTGATTGTCTGGATATCCTGCACCTGGCTCAACTGTCTCAATGAGTTAACCTTCCTACCCACCAGGCAGGCATATATTAGACCCCATTTGCACCAACGTTCCCATCCGGGTGGAAGATCCACGTCAGGTTGCATGGTCCGATCACTTTTTAATGTATTTTTCTTGGAATACTATTATTGGTGTACCATCAGTGCATTCGCATAGCAAACCAGCTTTTAACAAAATTAACCCTCTTGCGTTTAGATAGGCCTTGAAAGCTTCCAGGCCCAACTTTTCGGGGGATTTCGAGGGCCGGCTTGTTGATTTTACCAACTGGGTCTCCAGTGCAGTGGATTCGCTTGCTTCGCCACCATGCCCAAGGTTGTCTAGGGATTCTCAATCTAAACCCTGGTTTACTCCCGATCTCAAAGCAATCAAACATGAATGTAAGATTCTCAAGCGTGCTTTACGTCACAGCGAATATTGCCCTGCGGCCAAGCTGAAGCTTCGTCTTAAACAAAAAGTTTATTATGGGGCGATAACTGAGGCAAAAGGCAATTCTATGCAATTCTCATCGAATCGGCCAAAAACAACGGCAAATACATTTTTTCTATTGTACAGAGCTTTACGTCCCCTGCCGCTCTTTCGAAGGAGTCTCCATCCACTGACACTTGGTGTGAGAGTCTTTCTAATTTTTTCAGGGACAAAATCCTTTCTATTCAGGCGGCCTTCACCTCCTGCGACAAGGGCATTGAGATGGTAGTGATGTCATCACCCACTGCTCCTGACCACTCTATGCACGTCTAAGCCTGTGAACCTTTCTGAGTCCCTTAAAATTCTTACGGGCCTGAAGTCTGGCTCTCCTTCGGACCCCTGTCCGGCTAGAATGTTGGCAGCAGTTGCTGAGACCATTAATAATGAGGTGAATGGTATCATCAATCTGTTTCTTCAGGCTGCCTGCGTTCCGGAGGTCTGGAAGCAGGCCAAGATTTTGCCACTTTTAAAACAGCCGTCGCTTGACCCTCTCCCTCCTCCTCTCGCGTCTAACCAAGATTGGGGTGTCGGGTGCTGTTTGGGGTTGGCTCAGATCCTTCTTGGAAGGACGGGCTCAGCAGATATGGCTTCCACCGTCCTCTTCTTCTTCCCAGGCAGTGACTACAGGAGTACCGCAGGGGTCTTCCCTTAGCCCCCTCCTCTTTAACATTTATCTTAAACCTTTGGTATATCTGGCAGAGGAACTTGGGGCTAAGGTCATGGCCTACACAGGTGACACCCAGCTTCTTTTCACTTGAGATAAGAATGTGCACTCTGTTTCTTCTGCTCAACACTGTCCTTCCTCCATTTTTCACTGGCTGGTGGCCGCACAACTTAAGTGCAACAAAGATAAATTGGAGTTTCTCCAATATGGAAAGTTTCCCTCGAGAAACTCTTTGGCCCCCGAGGTCCCTATCCCCACCTTAATAGGGAAGCCCGCTAAGAACTTGGGGGTGTGGTTTGAGGAGAACCTCTCCTTCGCTACACAGATTAAGAAACTTGCTGGGACCTGTTTTGGCCTCCTTAAATCTTTGAGGAAGTTTCTCCATCCCCTGCCAAGGGCGGCGAAAGAGACTGTCATTTGCACCCTTATTTTGTCTCGGCTGGATTACGCCAATGCCCTTTATGTGGGCATCCCGGGCTATTTGTTAAAAAAACTCCAGGTGGTCCAAAATGGGGCAGCCAGACTCCTTCTTGAATTTATGGCTAGGACTAGAATGAGACCTCATCTGCGTTCTCTGCACTGGCTTCCTGTAGCCGATTGGGTTAAATTTAAATCCTTGGTTATGGCCCATCGCGCTCTTCATGGGCGTGGGCCCATCTACCTGCAAAAACGCTTTGCCTTTTACACTCCAGCGCATTGTATGCGTTCCCTGTCCCAGCGCCTTGCTCAGGTTCCCCGCTTTAAATGTCAGAGGCTTGGAGGCAGCTCTCTAGCTTGGAAAGCTGCTGTTGCCTGGAACGCTCTCCCTTTCGCCCTCCAGACCATTCAGGATCCGTTGCTTTTCAAAAAGAATCTGAAAACATATTTCTTTGCATACATTTCTGATGGTTGCCCTCTATGTTCCGTGCCGGGACACTTTCGAGTATCTGTGCGCAATATATATTAAATTAACATAACATAACATAACATAACATGATATGAAAGCTACAAGGTGATCCTGCTAAGACAGTGCACAGATGGTGAGCAATCAATTTGGATAATTTGGATTTAGTCAACGGGGACAATGTGGGGAGCTAAATTGAAATGAGCATCATCGTATTTCAGGGGAAATATTAAAGCTAAGTGATGTTTCCAGAAGGTGGACAATGACAGCAGTGTGGGTGGGCGCAGTGATGAATTACTTTCGGCAAAGCAGGGTTCAAGAGGTCGGAAGATTATGTCCGGCAATTGAGGAAGACACATCAATCCAGATATCCGCTGGTGTAAAAAATGTAGCTCCACTCTGGACTAGAGGTGAAATATAATTAGCAAAATGAAATCTAAAATCGACTGAACTGTGTGGAGGCCGATAAACCAGTACTCATCAACATGGAGGAGGCAGAGGAGGAAAACTAAGAAGCTAATGTCTCCACAGAGAGAGACCATCCGAATAAATTTAACTTCAGAAGCTTCCATATATACATGCTCTCCCCTGTCATTCAGACGCACGCGATCAGCGTGACGTATCCTGCAGCTGGAGGCCTAGCTGAAAGAATATCAGGGGCCAAAGTATTTTTGATCAAAGCTTCAATTACAAAGAATATGTCTAAATGTTTCTCTTCAATAAACTTACATATCAAATCTGAGCGCGTTTAAGGACATATTCAAAAAATGAACCTCTCAACAACCATGTATCGGAGTCTGCAGGTGTTGATGTCGCAGACTTAGGCACAATGTCCTTATGCAAATTTGCGTATAAGGCATGCTTCTTTCCTAGATCAATGGTGGCTGGCATGGTGAGGTCCAGCAGGGAAGCTCTGGAGTAACTTTCTAAGAGAGAGTGATTAGACAGGGTAATATCTGGAGTACGACTGGCACAGACAGGCTTGCCTTTGGCTCCCAACTGGTGCTTCTGCTCCGCAGGCATGCTGGCAAACAATAGGGCTTATTTACAAGCCCCTTACACCATGAGTACATCGCTTTTATTGATGCACAGTAGGAGCAGCGGTGCTGCCCCATATTTACAAGGCCATGCAAAGCCACCCTGCATGGCTCTCCATGGCCTTGTAAATATGTCCCCTTTTCACGCATCACTGTGCGTAAAAGGGGCGTGCCATGGGTGTTGCTGTGGGTGTTCCTATGCAACACTAATGGATTCTGCCGCTTCCAAGATTTACAACATTTCGTAAACGTGGGAATGCGTCAGAATCCTACGCCTCCGTTAGGAGGTGCACCAAGGAGAAATACTTTTTTTTCTCCTCGTTTTCTCCTCTTTCTATGCGTGCTGCATGAAAAGAGAAATATTGTCCACTTGTGATTGTTTTTGTGCAGGAAGGTGCGCCTTCCTGCACAAAAACAATCATCCTGCAACGGAGGCACCCTTGCACCATGGTGCAAGGGGGCCCGCGTTGGTGCATGGCAGCCAATTGTGCGCCAGCTCAGTGAAAAGCACATGGATGCGTCATAGTGTTGTAAATATGACGCATCCCTGTGTTTTTAAAATGAAGAAGCTTGGTGCAGCAAGATGGCTTGTGGCGTCGCACTGAGTCATTTTGTTGTAAATAAGGCTTCATGTATATAATCCTTTTCCAGCATATGCGCGAAAGCTCGGGCTACTTGGCAGCCAAGCCAACTGGGAAAGCAAGCTGTCCACCTCAATTACATTATAAAAGCTTTCACTACGTAGGTTACATGACAATTTTTTATATGGATTTTTTTTTGCAGAATTAGACATAATTGCTAAAAATACCTGATTAATTTGAAAATGCAGAAACATTTTGACTGAAATCAATAGAGAGCAAGCAAATCTGCTGGTACGCCATGCCATTAAGCTAGGCCTGAATCACCCCCAGAGAGACACTGTTGACCGGATTACAGAACCTCCATTTTTATATGCCATCTCCTTTTGTCTCAAAAGGAGCAAGCTCAATAAATTGATAAAAAGCGACTTGACCACCTTACATCACTTGGAGTTGCCAGAACCCCTGTCTGACGTCACAAAGGGCCCACGCTCTTTGACAAGAGCCGTCCATCAGAAGCCAAGCAAACTTTTAGGAGAAGGTGGGATCACAATGTAGCAACTTTGTTTTCTCTAACCCAACGAATGAGTCATTAAATAAATTGAAAGCATAATAAGATTACTTTCACATCTATCTCGAATCGTAACACTAAAACCATGTTATATGCCATCATATGACGGTCGAAAATGGAAATACATTTAGCCATGACATTAGATGTGCTCACCCCACTGGCCCATAAGTGGCACACTTTCCAGAGAAAGGACAGGGCCCCGTGGTTCTTCAACAGGCAGTCCTGGAAGTGGTGAACCAGCTCAAGAGAGGTCCATAGTCATCAAGTTTTCAGGTACATTGAAAAATGGACTGGAAATGGAGGGGCTCAAGAGCTGCGTAACGTAGTACATTCTGAATAACGATGCCACCAGAAATATGTTACATTACAACTCTTACTCAAATATGTATCTCTGTGCACATCAATGAAACGTATAAACAATGTAAAGGTATCCACAATGAAAACTACACCCCATACAGGTTAAACTGAGAGATTGCTTTGGAAGAAAACATGTTTGGAAGGCTTGCCCTAACTAGACTGGGCTTTCTGGCACAATTTTGTCAGGGGCCTTCTGGTGGATGGTTTAACGGGGAAGGTTGTGCAACAGCAGAGCTATCTTAGATTCTGCAACCAGGAACCAAGTAATTCCTATGATATAAATGAGGTGGCAAGTTGATAGTTTGAGGGACATCCACTAACTAATAGCAGATGTTCTGTTCTGCCATACTCATTAAGAGGCCCTTCCCAATCCGTTTTTCGCAGCAACCACTGCACCGAGACCGCCCTCATCGCCACCACTGACGACATCCGGACCCTGATGGACAAAGGAGAAACAGCCGCCCTCATCCTCCTGGACTTATCAGCAGCCTTTGACACGGTCTGCCACCGCACCCTATCAGCACGCCTCCATGACGCCAGTATCCAAGAGAAGGCCCTGGCCTGGACCACATCCTTCCTCTCCGGCAGAACCCAGAGCGTCCGCCTCCCACCCTTCCGCTCCAAAAACACCGAGATCATCTGCGGCGTCCCACAGGGATCCTCCCTCAGCCCGACGCTGTTCAATATCTACATGGCCTCCCTCGCCCACGTCGCACGACAACACAACCTCAACATCATCTCCTACGCCGACGACACCCAGCTGATCATATCCCTCACCGAAGATCCCCACACCGCCAAAGCTAACCTCCAGAGAGGAATGAAGGCCGTAGCCGACTGGATGAAGGACAGCAGACTGAAGCTGAACTCAGACAAGACAGAGGTCCTCATTCTCGGACCCACCCCATCAGCCTGGGATGACTCTTGGTGGCCAGCCGTCACTAGGCACAGCCCCGGAACCCACGGACCACGCACGCAACCTGGGGGTCATCTTCGACTCCACTCTCTCCATGACCAGGCAAGTCAACACCGTCTCCGCGTCCTGCTTCAACACCCTCCGTATGCTCTGCAGGATCTTCAAATGGATCCCCCTCGACACGAGAAAACCCGTTACCCAGGCCCTCATCACCAACAGACTCGACTACGGGAACGCCCTCTACTCAGGAACTACAAACAAGCTCCTGAGACGACTCCAACGCATCCAGAACGCCTCGGCCCGACTCATCCTCGACGTCCCCCGCTGCAGCCACATCACACTCCACCTAAGAGGACTGCACTGGCTCCCCGTCAACAAAAGGATCACCTTCAAGCTCCTGATCCACGCACACAAAGCACTGCACAACACTGGACCCACCTACCTCAACAACCGACTCAGCTTCCACACCCCCACCCGAAGCCTCCGCTCAACCAACCTCGCCCTCGCCACAGTCCCTCGTATCCGAAAAACCACCGGCGGCGGCAGATCCTTCTCCTACCTCGCCGCCAAGACCTGGAACACTCTCCCCACCATCCTATGACAGACCCAGGACCTGCTGGCCTTCAGAAGACTCCTCAAGACCTGGCTCTTCGACCAGTAGCACCCCCCCTCCCCAGCGCCTTGAGACCCTCTCGGGTATGTAGCGCGCTTTACAAATGCAGTGATTGATTTATTGATTGAGGCCCTAGATGATCATTTCACCGTTTACCCTTGTTCGAAATGGGGGTCTCTAGTTTACACCTTTGTCCAAGTCAGGGTACACTTCTAAAATAACCCCTGCTCACCCCCTTGGTAGCTTGGCACGAGCGGACAGGCTTATCTCAGAGGCAGTGTGTAAAGCATTTGAGCACCTTACAGTAATACAGTGAAAACACTACAAATGAACACCACACCAGTTTAGAAAAATAAGAAATCTTTATCTATACCAAAACAAGACAAAATATGACAATAATCCACCATACGATACTGTAAAAAGTTACTTTGCAAGATAACCTTTAAATTGCAGAAATAGCTGAAGAACACTGTTCTTCCGAGTCGGTAGAGTTATGTTCTCATACTTGTAATGTGATTTATCAGCTCCTAGCAACAAGGTTCTTCTGTTGGAATCTGGATTGTAGAGACCAGCAGAAGAAGCTTGGCTGTAGAGCTTAGAGGATGGCTCTGGGGGTCGTTATGAATATGCTTCAATAAAGTCTTCTTTCAACATAATGTTTCCTGTGTTCCCAAAAATGGCGACGAGGATGGGATACACCACCTGAAGAGGACACTGAAGAAAGAAGATTTACTTTTGGACTTTCCGTTTTGTATGGTCAGAAAAACACCTGAAAACGCCAGAAAAAGCTGAAGTCCTGGACCACCAGCATGACCGCCATTCAAATTAAAAGATCAGTCGTGTGATATGGACTATGTCGATGATGGAAATTTTATTATTTAACTAATGCCGGATCGTCTGTAGTTACAATAGAGGAACTGTTGCTATTCAAAAGTAATCTTACCTGAGCCGGACTGATTGTGTAGCAACAGTGGCATTATCTAAGGAAGATTGCGTGTCTTGACAGATATGCCCGCGTGGAAGAGGAGGCAAGATTGTTGATTGTGTGCTCGTGGAGAAGCCCAGCGTCTGCACTCGTGAAGGAACTCTGTGTCTGTGCTCGTGATGGAGAGTGGCCCACGAGAGGCTGGCATGAGTGAAGAGTTTGAATCCTGCGGTGGAAGACGTGACGCTACACGTAAAGGACACAACCACACGTTCGTGAGAGGTCACAACGCTGTTACCTAGCAAAGTATTGTTTACATAATCCTATTACGTGTGCACTGGCGTGATTTGACGGCGTGCGTTTATTTTATTTCGGAAGTGTTGGTTACCGTCTCAACATGATATACATATTTCGTAAAGATCAGAAACTTCATGGTAGCAACATCTCCGTGATCTAAAGTGATTGGAGAGGAGGAAATTAATTATTTAAGCTGACGGTGTGTGACATTGTGACATCATTTTTGGGAGTGACACTGTTCCGGTGGTGTTGTCAATCCTTCTAACCCAACTACGTTTTATTTTCAACGGTTAAGATTCTGTTTTGAAGACCATTGCATCGGAAACAGTTCAAACTGCAGTACAAATGCACAAACTATATTGTATGACATGTTATGCATTTAATGTTGCAGTGAACAGTAGTAAACGTTAAATAAGTGTTTATTTAGCAAAGAATAGTCAATTTGTGGGCCTATAACTTATATAAAAAGATACCATCAGAAATATGGCTACACAATCGTCTATTCCCACTCCACCTACATTTTTACAAGAACCAGGTTCTCCATGCATGGAATGGGAAGATTGGAAGGAGGCTTTCACTACATATCTAGAAGCTATTAGCAGGAATGTGTTTATTCCAAGAAGGAAGTTAGCTATATTAAAAGTGTGTTTAGGAGTAGAAGGAAGAAATGTTTTGAATACATTACCTAATTTTCAACCTAACGTTAGGAATGTTGGGGCATATTATCAAGGATGGCGTTAATGGGCTTGATAATATGCCCTGGAGAATTCCAATAGAAGCACATGTTCACACAAAAACATGGGCTTCTATTGAAATTCTCCAGGGCATATTATCAAGCCCATTATCACTGCTTTAGCAGCAGTTTTCTACCGCTAAACCGGCGATAATTTTTAACGACGTCCTTGATAATATGCCCCGTTGATAATTCTTCAGATGAGGAAGAAGAAGATGTATATAAAATGGCTTTAACAGCATTAGTTGATAATTTTGGAAAAAAAATTGAGTATAGTTGTAGAAAGACACAAAAAAATTTCTTGTTCCCAAAAACAAGGAGAAAAAGTGGAACAATATGTAGCAGCATTAAGAAAGTTATCAATTACGTGCAAATTTAAAGATTTAAGGGATGAAAAATTATTGGATTTAAAAGATCCATCTTTAGACAGGTTTATTGAAATTGCTAGACGCATAGAAAATACTTCACTATATGTGAAATAATTGGCTGAGAATAATTCTAAGGGTGAAACTGATCCTAATAAGGTATGCGTGTTGAATTCTAATTGCCAAAACTAATAGTGAGGATAAAACTAATTTTGGAAGAAAACAAGAAGTAAATAACAAAAAATGTTGTTACAGGTGTGGCAGCTATAGACACAATGCTGATGACATACATTGTCCTGCCGCCAAAAGTGGCTGTTATACGTGCAGGAGAATTGGTCATTTTTCGAGAGCATGCAAAGCTAATGATGTTCCTAACTTTAAGAAATCTATAAACACAATAGATGATTCTTACACAACAAATTTAAAGGATGAAGTGAATATCGAAGATGACAGTGATATAGAAGTCATGAGCCGTTCGTGAAGGGAGAGCCAGAGCGCTTTTAATATTTTAATCTATGAACTATCCTGAGTCCAGGCATTGGAGTTGCTGATTTATTTGCCACGGGAGTACTTTGAAAGTTGCCGGTGGGAAGGAACCAAGCACGGGACTGCGAGGACCAGCAGCCCCGCAACTGCAATCAGCTGTGTCCTCTACCCCTCACGCCCAGACGCTATAAAGCTCCTCACGGCCCCCGCTTCGCGGGAGCCGTTCGTGATGGGAGAGCCAGAGCGCTTTTAATATTTTATTCTATGAACTATCCTGAGTCCAGGCATTGGAGTTGCTGATTTATTTGCCACGGGAGTACTTTGAAAGTTGCCGGTGGGAAGGAACCAAGCACGGGACTGCGAGGACCAGCAGCCCCGCAACTGCAATCAGCTGTGTCCTCTTCCCGTTACGTCCAGACGCTATAAAGCTCCTCACCACCCCCGCTTCGCGGGACGCGCGCGGGCGCGCGCTGGGCGAAGCCCGGGCCAAGGGCGGGCCCGTCTGAGCCCGTCCGAGAACGCCAGAGAACGGAACGGGACCTTCTTCTAACACTTGTCGATTGAGGTCAGTGTATGGAAAATCAAGGTTAAGGCGTGGTCTTAATCAGTAAGAAATAGGGCCATTTGTTCCTTGAGCTTGCAAGTACACATTTATCAATGGATAAGCCTGCAAAAAGGGATGGGTCAACTATGCAATCTTCTGGGGGTGCCCTAATGGGAACCTTAGATAATTTCCTTGTACGAGTCCAATCAGTGCTAGCCAAGGATATAGAACTAACTGAAAAAAGACTATCACTAGACATTCTATGTGACAAGAGGTCTTCCCTGGGAAACATGGCTAACGTAAGATCACCACCATGCCAACAGACTGTTATGCTGTATTCTTCAGGCTCAGTATCTTCCTTGACAGAGGAGCGCAACGGTGACATAATAACATGTATTTCACCTCTGTCCGAAATGCCGGGTGCAATTGTTGATATTTCGCTCGCTGGTAATTCGGTCCCAAATCCTAAGCCTTTATCAAGCATTAAGACCCATTCTGCTAGCAACATCAAAGCGGGTCTTGCTCAACAGCATTCAGGTCTAATTTCGAGAAAAAAAATGCAGGGGAAACCAACAGACTGTGGTGGGGAAAAATGCTAAGTTTGGTCCTGCTCCCGTCCCAAGGAAGGATATAGCTTCATGTCCCCAATCCGTAACAACCGAAGAGAGGGCAAATCCATCACCATCTGTAGGGAATGGCCATATGAAAGATACGGACCCAGCGTTTTGGAATAAATTGGAATGTATTTTAAAAAACGTATGTGATTCTATCTACGAAAGGCTGGGTTCTATAGCAAGCAGGCTTGTGTGTATGGAACATTCACTCGCCTCGGCCCAGCCACGGGGTGGTAGACGGGGATCCAGTTCACACAGGGAACGCTCTACTGAGATAGGCCAACGTAGTAATACCAAACCCACTACTAATGACCAAGTTAGTGCTGCTGCAAACATTAACCTGCCAGTTCCTCAGGAGCCGCAGGTTACCCCGGCGATCGACAATCAGTCAAGAGAAGAACATTATCCAGTTTGTGACGGATCCCATAGTGCTAGGACTGGTACAGTCAGAAGTGACAAGCAGCCTATATTTGTACAGTCTTCAGCGCAGGCTCCGTCGGGTCTTATTGATATACATCTCCCCCCAGAGGCTGCCCCCTATGTGGTGGTCCTAACTGGGGTTCCACCCTTGGCGATTGGGACTAGGGAAACGTATTGGGATCTCAAGAACAAGTGTACATTTTGGCTCAATGCTAAGCGTCCCTTGCCAGCCAATACGTGTGCTGAAATCTTGTACGCCAGGAGAGTAAATTGGGTGGGCAGAAAACCTAAGACAACAAAGGGGGATTGTATCATCAGTAATTTTAGGGACAGACGCTGTGTGGAACATATTTGCGGTTGGCCCCATGATGATGATCCCTCATCTTTAATCTGTACTATGCCATTGTCTTATTTCTATGTTCCCGCACCCTTGCCTCTGTCTGGGATAAAACATGGGGGATTTCCGATTAAGGGTCGACCTATTGGGGACATAAGGTCTATCAATCGATTCGATGTGTTATCTGGGTTAATGGATTGCGATTGACAGACAGATAGAAGTGGTTATCCCAGTCCTGAAAAGGCACACGTAGTTCTTGAGTTAGAGGAGGATAAAAAGCAGGGAGAGCTGACCGTAACAGATAACAACAGTGATGACAATGCGCTGCTCGCCCTAACAAACATTATTAGGGTTGTGGAGCAGGGCTTTTGTCCTGAGCTCGGACAAAAAATATTAAGCAATGATGGTAATTTACCTTCCCCGCATGGTACTGTTACTCCTCCTACACTAAATGCAGGGACTGTCGAAGGGATGTCGAATACTGTACGTCACATAACGTTTTTATCTTGGAATGTGGCGGGAGTGGGACCCAAATTGGCATCATCCCTATGGTCAGATTTTATTGGCGAGCATGACATCTGTCTCTTCCAGGAGACATGGTCAATAGAGCCTGTATTATGGTTAGATTATCTGAATTTCTTTGTCCCAGCAGAGAAAAGGCCTAAGGGTCGGCCAGTAGGAGGCCTGGTTATCTGGATTAAACAATGTTTAAAGTGTAACATCCAACTTATCCCAACTCAGAACATTGACATTTTGGGAATTAGATTAAATCTCCCATCAAACTTGCATATTGATATATATAATGTTTATGCTAGGGGTTTACCAGGTGGGAAAAAATCGGAGGTGGTATCAACATTAAACTCCCTCGTTGAATCCAGACCTACTGATGTGCTCCCGCTGATAGCGGGTGATTTCAACACGACCTTTGAGCCACTAGGATACCATGACCTGTCCCTAACGGAGGAGGAGGACCTTAGATGGGGTGTCCCACAGCTCGAGATAACGCCAGTCAGCAAGTGGACAGAGGCGGCCCTGTACTTGAAAGGGTTTTGCTTGGCCAACCAACTGACGGCAGCTAATGGCAGAACCTTGTCAGACAGGACACGGAGTAAAACATACGATAACGGCATCAGGGCTAGCACCATAGATTATCTTTTGGTCCACTTAAGGATGTGGCATACTCTTGTGGATATGGTGATAAAAGCTCGGATTGAAAGCGATCACAATCCACTAGTAGCTCTTTTTAAACTGGGTTTGGGAGATAGATTGGAGGGGGCAATTGTTATGAAAGGTCCGACTGCTGCTTTATCAAATGATGAACGCCACCTTAAGTGGAATAAAGTAGTAGAGCATCCTGACCTTATAGATAGCATAAAGTCTAATCTCGAAGAGGCGCTGACACTAATGATGGTAGGTTGCACCAAAAGTCAGTCTCATACAGTAGTCGAGAATATACACGATAAACTTTTTGCTAAACTTAAAACCTACTTTTGTAGACCACTATTAGCTAAACAAGTCTCTGGAAGAAAACAGGAGAGTTGGTTTAATGCCTCCTGCAAGCAAGCTCGGGAAGAGCTAGGATTTGCACTTAAATCCAAAGACTTGAATAAGACCAAGATAGCCCGTAATCATTACAGGAAGGCCCAATGGAAAGCCAAAAAGGAATGGGAAGAGAGTGAGTGGCAAGATCTCAAGGCAGCATGTACTGATAAAAATCAGAAAAAGTTTTGTGATATTTTTAAATGGAAAAGGGGAGAAATAACTGATAGTCCACACAATTATGTTCCCCAGAACTCCTGGATAGAGTTTTTCAAGACTCAATATGCAAAAAACGCTGAGGATATTAGCCTGTCTCATCAGGAACGGATCTTTTGTAACAAGCTTGCCTTTAGCGCTGAGGAGGTCGACTGGGCGCTTGAGATGGTAACCCAGGGTCGCGCACCTGGAATGGATTGCATCCCTGCTGATGTATTTGTGTATGACAGACAAAGATGGCGCTTGTATATCACCCACTTAGCTAATGCTATTGCCCAAGGCATGGCCATTCCCCAATCTTGGAAAGGCGCAGAAATTGTCCCGATATATAAAAAAGGGGATAAATCATTGGCCAGTAATTACAGGCCCATTAGCTTGATTGATGCTATACAAAAAGTCATGGGCCGGCTGGTCTTGGGCAAAATCCAGTCCTGGATGGAGGCCAGTAACATTCTGAGTCCTCTCCAGGCTGGGTTTCGCCCTAAAACCAGTACTATAGACCAGGTTTTTAGGTTTTTGGTCCTCTACTGGAGGACAGTGGTCTTAGAAAAAGGGGTTTTGTATGCAGTGTTTGTTGACTTGCGGGCGGCTTTCGATCTAGTCCCGCATGGCAGGTTGTGGCGAGTGCTGCAGGGGCTGGGAATGGCACCGGAGTTGCTGGCATTGGTTGTTCGCTTGCATGAGGACAACTTTGCCCGGGTTCGGTGGGGACGGCAGGGAGAGGTTACGGATACCGGATAACGGCAGGGTTGCGTTTTGGCACCAACCCTGTTCTCGCTCTTCGTAAACGGGGTGGCCGAGTTCCTCTCCCGGGTCCCTTCGGATGCCCCGGCCATGGCTGGTATTCGTGTCCCAGTCCTCATGTTCGCGGACGACACTCTGCTGATCTCAAAAACCCAGAGTGGCCTCCAGCTTACCGTGCGGCGCTTTGAAGAGTTTTGCCTATTGCGTGGACTGGAAATAAATGCCGCCAAGACTAAGTTTATGGTGCTTAATGGCCCTAAACCTAGCAAATCTTATAGATCTTTTAAAGGTGCAATCCTTATGAATGGATCTCCTTTAGAACAGGTCGACGAATTCACATATTTGGGAGTAACACTACAGAAAAACATGCGTTGGAACAGCCAAATAGATTTGTCATTATTGAAGTTCCAACACCAGACAGGCTTCCTTTTGAAATGATTTAAAACCTCGCAGACCCAACCAATTGGGCCACTCCTCGAGATTTACTCGATGAAGATCTGCAGCTCGTCTCTATATGGGTCTGAGCTATTGGGGTATGGCAAAAATCCACAACACCTGAATGCCATCGAGAACGAGTTTATTCGGAAAGTTGTTGGTGTCCCGCAAAGTACTCCCTTACTACCCCTTTTCTGGGACCTCGGTTTGAAATCTCTACAAGATACAGCCTATCTGCGTCCATTGCTGTACTGGTGTAGGGTATGGTCAACCGAGGAGCTTAATCACTATGCTCTGGGTCTAAAGGAAATTATTGAAAAAGATTCCTTTCATAAGATAGACTGGTTGAGGTCTATAAAACTGCTACTTTATCGTTTGGGACTGAAAGACCTCTGGGATGATCCCCAAAATGCGGTCTTTCCCTCAAAAGAAATTGTGAAGGCTAAGTATTGGGAAATGATCGGTCTGGAATTATTTACTAGGGGGTGTTCATCCCACCTAACAGGTAGATTTCTGGAATTGTATTGGGGCTTGATTGAAGTACCGTGCGATCGCAAGCTCTATTTCCAGTTCAGGATAGGTACTCTCCCGATACGATCATTTACATCTAAGTGGGCTGTTGGGTCTCAAGACAAATGCCCAAAGTGTTGCGATAAGAATTAATCTTTGAGTCACTTTGTGCTTTTTTGTCCCCTCTATATCATCCCACGTAAAAAATGGGTATTACCCGTCTGTCGGCTAATTGGAATCCGAAGGTATGAGGAGGCCATGAGAATCTTGTCCTCAGACCCAAGCCCGACAATTGCAATAGCAATGGCAAAATATATAAAGTGGGCCTGGGCAATTCGATCCAGACAGATTAACACTAAAGCGTCTTGCGAATAGGCACCCTTCTATAAACTTTTGATTAGGAAAATTTATTGTTTAGATTGATTTATAGGTGGACTGTTTATTGCTGTATATTTGTGAAACGTCCTAATTTTTTTTGGCTGCACAGACATTAGCATCTTCTCACCTAAAATGAGGTATAATGCTGATCTATGCATACAAGTATAAATCTGGATTGATAATTATGCTCTGTTTTAATTTGTTTTGATGTAAATGGTTGTTATATGCCACTTTTATGACTTAATTGTCGAATAAAGTATATTTGACTTGACTTGATAGTGGAACAGGTCAATTCATTGCAGAATAGTCAATCAATAACATATTCTCCTCTCAAGTGTATAGTATCTATAAATAATACTGAAGTGCAAATGTGGGTGGATTCATGTTCCCCTTTTACTCTAATAGATAAAATTAAGTGGGAAAGCTTGGGATCTACCAAATTAATTCCTACTGACGTTGAATCTCTAGGGTATTGTGGAAAGAAATTACCAGTATTAGGATATTTTAATGCTGAAATACACTTTAAAGATCGAGTTACCATAGCAAAGATTTATGTGGTGGAATCTGGCAGGAGTCTATTGGGGTGGAAGGAGCAGAAAGGTTTTGGCATTATTCTTAGCCCAAATCATCCATTAAAAGTGCTTTTAACCGATGTTGACAAGGGTAACAAATGGGTTGAATATTTTCCTAACTTATTTAGAGAAGATCTAGGGTGCCTTAAAGGATTTGAACATCGTATCATAGTAAAAAAAGATGCCATTCCTAAAGTGCATAAGGTACGCAATGTACCCATGGCATTGAGAGGGAAGTTGAAGGAAGAATTACAGAGATTATGTGAGGAAAAGATTATTGAACCTATAGAAGCATCGCACACACACCTAACGGCAAGATCCGCATGTGTGTGGACTTAAGAGATCTAAATGAGTGTATTTGGGTTGACAGGTATCCGTTGCCTCGCATAAATGAAATGCTATCTTGTATAGTTGGTGGGAAGTATTTCACAACGTTAGACTTGTCAAGTGCTTACCATCAAGTACGTTTACAACCTGAATCGAAACATCTAACATCCTTCATCACACCTGAAGGTGCATTTCAATTTGTCAGAATGCCTTTTGGGTTAGCCTTGGCATCTGCTGTGTTTCAGAGGATAATGCAAAAGATATTGAAGGATGTGAAAAATGCAAAGGTGTTTCAAGATGAGGTACTAGTATGGGGTGAGAGTGAAAATCATCATGATAATGTATTGAGAGAAGTGCTGTCAAAACTTGGAGCTGCTGGTCTCACCATTAGTTTGCAAAAATTTAAATTTTGTCAACCTGTAGAATTTGGGACATACGTTGTCTCACAAAGGCATAAAACCTAAATTGAATTTAGTTGAAGATTTGTAAAATGCTCCTTCACCATTGGACAAGGATCAGTTAAGGTTGTTCCTCGGCTTAGCTGAGTATTATGCCAAATTTGTACATCATTTTTCTGATATAGTACAACCTTTGCATGATGTCATGAAGAAGGGAGTTAGTTTCCAATGGTCAAAGGAGTGTCAAAATGCTTTTGAAACAGTAAAGAAAGCTGTAGCTAACGCCACTACTTTGAAGTCTTTCAACACTCAAAATAAGTCTACTATTGTAACTGATGCTAGTGGATACGGTTTAGGAGCTGTGTTAATGCAGGAATGTGATGGTAAGGAGAATGTGATTGCGTTTGCATCACACACTCTTAAAGGTGCAGAAATTTCATATTCCACCATTGAAAAAGAAGCACTAGCGTGTTGGTGGGGTGTACAACATTTCTGTGTTTACATTTGGGGTACTAACTTTGAACTTCGTACCGATCACAGACCTTTGCTAGACATCTTCACTACCACTGGTGCAAGTAGAGCTATTCCACACATAGCCAAATGGATATATAGATTACTATGGTATTCATTCAACTTAAAATATGTACCAGGAGTAAGAAATGTTAATGCTAATTGTTTGTCGAAGTTGCCGGTGGATTATAAATTGGAAAGTAAATGTGAAGATGAAGACTGGTTGATTACTAACATTGATGATCTTCATCAAGCTATTAGTGAACAGGAATGGAAAGATGCGATTTCTTCTGATGACTCCTTAGCTAAAGTGATCAAAAGTTTGCCTACTGTTGTCAATGGAAAGTTAGATAATGACATTGCAACGTACAAGTATGTTTGGGAAGAACTGTCTGTTGTAAATGAAGTAATAAGACGTGGTGACAAGTTGGTTGTACCTGTTTCATTAAGATCTAGGTTAATGGATTTATTACATAAGGGTCACTGTGGTATGTCTGTGGTCAAAAGGAAGGCCAGAATGGATTTTTGGTGGCCAAATATGGATAGAGATATAGAAAGGTTTGTGAGGGAGTGCATATCATGGACTTGCAGTGACAAATCACATGTGTTGAGAGATTCTCCCATAACACCTATGAGTTTTCCTGGAAAAACTTGGGAGAGGCTAGCAATTGATATTTGTGGACTATTTGAAGGTTTAGGTTCAGTGGAAAAATATGCTTTAGTCATGATTGATTATTATTCGAAATGGCCAGAGGTAGCCTTTGTGACTGAAGTTTAAACCAGTAATGTCATTTCCTTTTGTTGAAGAAGTTTTTAGGAGGGAAGGATGTCCTGCAGAAATGTTATCAGACAATGGCCCACAATTTATTTCACATGAATTTATCGAATTTCTTAATAAATGGGGTGTTAAACATTTAAAAACACCAGTTTATCATCCCAGGGGAAATGGTTTGGTTGAGCGCTTCAACCATGTTTTAGGAGAAAGCAATCAATTGGCTGTATCTATGAACATGTGCTGGAGAACTCAAGTAAAAAAATGCTATGGAACTACAGAACCACTCCTAATTCTGTAACTGGAGAAACTCCCTTTTGTCTGCTTAAGGGTAGGACTCCTTGTACTGCAGCTGTACCTGCATGGATGGTAAGAGTGGTAGGAAGGTCATAAAAGAAGATGAAATACGAGAAAAGGTAGTTAAATATCAAGATGGTTATCAAATGAGACATAATGACAAAATTGGAAAATTTAAGAGAGTTTTTATTGAAGGTGATTATGTAAGAATTTGTCCAAGGAACATAGTAAAGAAAGGCAATTCTAAGTTGTCTGAACCTAAAAACATCTTGAAAGTTAATGGAAATTTAGTCAAAACATCTGATGGGATGTGGTGGAACATTTGTAAAGTTGCCAAATGCAATCATTCTGAAACAAGATTCTGGTTAGAAAATAATACAGAAAGCGTCGATGATTCCACAGAAGTTTGTAAAAGAATTCCAAGTGAGCGTCTTAAAGTGAGACCTAAGAAATGTAATGATTATGTATGTTCTTAAGTTAATTATTTAAAATTTTCTATATTTAATTTTAGTTAGGAGATGTGTTATGTTCTCATACTTGTAATGTGATTTATCAGCTCCTAGCAACAAGTTTCTTCTGTTGGAATCTGGATTGTAGAGACCAGCAGAAGAAGCTTGGCTGTGGAGCTGAGAGGATGGCTCTGGGGGTCGTTATGAATATGTTTCAATAAAGTCTTCTTTCAACATAATGTGTCCTGTGTTCCCAAAAAGTAGCTCTGTCCGGGGTTACCTCGATGCTGAAAACAACAAAGTCTAACAATTTCAGCTGACCACGTCGGTGCGGGGTCAGCTAAAGCAAAGACTGACTCGAAAACAGTACCTTTACTCGTTGTGTCCGACATGATGGTACGAGCCGGTCAGGGGCAACCGTCGCGGTTGCATGGCAAACAAATGGAAGCGGTGCAGGGTGCGGTGCGCTCACGATCGGTGCAGGCAGCAGCTTGAAGACGATCGTTCAGACGGCGTCGGTGAGCCGAAGGCTTAGGGTGCAGGGTGAGCAGGACTTGATGAGGTGCTGGCAGGTTGCGGTGCAGGCAACGGAGCCAGTCGATGTACCGGTCGGACAGCGACTTTGTCGGTGACGTCCAGGCAGGATGAAGCAAGATGGTGCAGAATGCGGTGTGCACAGGACGCTGTGCTGGCAACGGCTCAGTGACGATCATCAAGACGGTGTCTGTGAGACCAAGGACGCAATGCGAAGTGTGCCGGTGCCTTCTGCGGGGCCTTTAGGACACGGAATCCTGAGACATACTCTGGGATAGAGTTGGTTGCCATTGTCTTCTGCGGCGACTGAAACCAGTGGATCCAGAGACATGCCCAGAAGGATAGTGAGGTCTTTGCTATTCCTTAGACCTCTTGAACCGGGGGCAAGCTCCACTTCTGAGCCCATGGAGACACTTCTCAAACATGATACATACACAGTTCCTCTCCTGGGTAGAAACAGCTACTGCTGGCCAACCCCAGACAGCACACAGCAAAGGGGCAGTACTCCTCCTCCAGTTTCTTCCAGCTCTTCTCCTTGACAAAGGTTCCTCTTGAGGTCCAAAGTAGTCTTTGAAGTTTTTTCTATCCCTGAGATTTCCAACAGGAGGCAAGTTCTACTTCAAGCCCTTGGAGAAAACTCTAACAGCAGGATGATGAAAGCACAGCCCAGTCCTTTCTCGGCGCAAGACAGAAGCAACCACTGCTGGCCAACCCCAAAAGCACACAGCACAGGGGCAGTATTCCTCCTCCAGTTTTCCCGGTTCTTCTTCCTGGCAAGTTCCTTAGTTCAGCAGTAACTCAACTTCAGGGGTCTGGTCCCCACTTTTTATAGCACAAATTCCTTTGTTCTCTGGTGGCAGAGAAGCTGTTTCCCCAGCCAAAATCATCTCTGTCCTCTCTGGGGCAGCTGCCCAGCAGGAGGTGGAGAAGCATTGTGTAAGGCAGACAGGGCCTATTCAGGTGCAAGGGAAATCTCCTCCCACCACTCAAAATGCAGACCAGGCCTATTCAGATGCTAGTGAGAACTCCTCCCCCTACTCTGAATGCAGCCCAGGTCTATTCATAAGCACCTCTCCAGCCCCTGCCACTCCAAAGTCAGACAGTCAATACGCAAACCAGCAGAGGCACACAGGATGGCTCAGCAAGAAAATACCCACTTTCTAAAAGTGGTATTTTCAAACACACAATATAAAAATCATCTTTACTAAAAGATGCATTTTTATATTCTGAGTTCAGGCATACTAAACTCTATTTTCCTATATTGTTCCTATGAGCAGTTATACATATAAAATGTTATGAGTGAACTCCCCATTCTATCCTATGGGAAAGATAGCCCTTCAATAGTGAAAAACTAAATTGACAGTATTTCACTATCATGGCATCCCACACACATCAGGGCATGTCCTACCTTTCATATACACTGCACCCTGCCCACATGGGCACCTTGGGCCTACCTTAGGGGTGTCTTACATGTAAGAAAAGGGAAGGTTAGGGCCTGGCAAGTGAGTGCTCTTGCCAAGTCGACATGGTAGTACCAAACTGCGCACAGACACTGCAGTGGCAGGTCTGAGTTACATTCACAGGCGGCTCATGTGGCTGGCACAATCAGTGCTGCATGCCCACTAGCAGCATTTGATTTACAGGCCCTGAGCACACACAGTGCACTGTACTAGGGACTTACCAGTAAGTCAAATATGCCAAACATGGCATCACCAATCCATCATAATAATTTACAGGGAGAGCATATGCACGTTAGCACTGATGAGCAGTGGTAAAGTGCCCAGAGTCATAAAACCAACAAAAACAGGGTCCACTGGTCACTGGTGGCCTCAGGATATGTCCCCCCCATTTGTCCAGTAACCACCGTAAAAATCTCTGGGTTAAAATGGATGCGGACATGTCCATGAAGGCACAAGTTCAATCTATGGCCGCCACTTGTTTATGACTACTCAAAATTATGAGGAACTTTCTCCCTCTTCCCCACAGGAAAACAGTGGTCCAAGCTTTGATAACATCTAGGCTTGACTATGCTAACGTTCTGTATCTCAGCCTCCCGGATTACCTACTCGGGCGTTTGCAGGTGGTACAGAATGCGGCAACAAGGGCCGTCTTGCTGGTTGACCTCAGAACTCATATGAATCCTCTCCTGATGTCTCTGCATTGGCTTCCAGTGCGGAAAAGGGTGATTTTCAAGGCCTTTTATAATGTTGGAGCCCCCTACATTAGGATGAGAATCCAGCCATATGCCCCCAATTAGAATCTTGCGATCCTCAACTCAGAAGCTGAGGGTGGTGCCAAAATTTGCACGCTCTCGGCTGGGCGGTCGCTCGTTTCATGTGACCGCTACTAAGCTGTGGAATAGTTTACCGTCGATTCTGAGACAGGAACAGGTTCTTCTCAGTTTCAGAAGAAAGTTAAAAACCTGGCTGTTTCAATGAGAGTGGAGTCACCCATAGTCGCGGCATTTTCTCTGTCAACTGGGTTAGGTAGCGCCGGGACACTCCGAGGTGTAGCTGTGTGCTTTACAAATACCCTTATAACATAACATACCATAACATAACATAACAAAACAGGAGGCCAAAAAGCAAAACGTCTGGGGATAAACGCAATGGACAAGCCAGGTCTAACAACCCTCATATATTTTCTAAACATCTTAAAAAGATATTTGGGTCCATTTTTCGTAGAAGTCACGCAATGCAGTGCAGCAACTAAATTTGATGTGTTGCATGAAAGGAAGTGGCACTGTTTTGCTCTCTCCCTGTGCTGACACACTTTTGATTGCCATGCTCCAATGCAGTCAAGCTTACACAAGAGTGTCTGTTTTGTGGGAAAGATGGGTTTTGTGCTGGAAGGGGTCCCTTCCAGTACACAAACTATGCTTTAAAAGTGTTCCTGACTTTGTCTGAATGCTGTACAATGAAGCACACATCCAAATTGGGGAAGATGAGGAGAAATTAAAACATTTCTCCTCGTTACTCCTGGCTCGAGGAGGCGGAGAAATTTGGTGCCAGTTTCTTACTTTTTGCAAGTCCCTGTCTACAATTCTTTGTAGATAGTGATTTGCTTCAAACCGTATGGGTTTTTGCATTGAAGTGCCCACACACCACTCCTGGAATGCCCAATAGACGCAAAGTAATGCAAGGCAGTGCATTGCACAGTTTTGCATTTCTTTGGGTTACAATCCAAAGCAAATTGTGATTTGTGCTGGATTGTAAATCCCACCAGCATCACACTGTGCATCATGTTTGTATTAACAAAAGAGTAACACAACCCCAATTCAAATAACATAAATGCCAAGCAATTTAAATTAAATAGATTACGCTGAAATATTCTTTCACGATATATATCCAGAATAGATCTCAAATATATTCAATCGTAAAACTTTGCTTAGCCACCCGTGTCTAGTGTCAAACCCCAATATGAGTGTCAGAATGATTGCAATAGGCACAATCTAAACTGAAATAAATCTAGCGTGAGGCAATATGTAGGAGATTTGAACCCTCAAAGAGTTCTTAACACAGTCTTTTGAAGCCGAGAAATCTGTGAATCAGGCTTTGGGACTGCAGGCACCTCTCTATAATGTACAAAACCCTTTTACGAGTAAATTCCTGCAGACTGGCTTACATTTATTATACAACAAAGGAGGAAAATTCAAAAGACAATAACAAATGATCTACTAATCTGTAATTATACAATTTGCCCATAAAAAGCTTCCTAGTTTATAATCTGCAACAGCGAAGGTCCTATATGGCGATAACACAATTTTTGCCTTGCAAATGGACTCATCCGGTGATTGCAGTAGCTGTGGTGTTAATTTGGGCCCTGGCTCAGCTGCCAAACAATTAAACCTACTAAACCTGGGCATTTCTGAAAACTAGACACACTGGATAATCCAGGGTGGTGTCACTTGCGTGGATCTTATAATATTTTCTTGTGAAGAATGCCCCCCAAATCTCAAGTTCTAGATAAACTCACACATCTTCCTCACATTTCTGAGAGGGGAAGTTCAATAATCTACTGGCATCTACAAAATTCCTACCTCATCATTTTTCCCACATACGTTCTGATAAAAAACAGAACTCTGCTTGTATGGCTGGGTCTGTCAGCTGTGACATTATAATGCAATGTGTGCACATCAAATTTTCCCCATGAAAATTGATCCATTTTGGAAATGTGGGTTGATGTGGTATGTAGGCCCAGGCTGAGCCACCACCTAGAGAAACCTAGTAAATCTACACATTTCTTAAAACTATACACACTGGGGAGTCCAATAAAGATGCACTAAGGATATTAAGATCACTATGTTCTTCCCAACCTCCTCCAGCCATACTAATCAGGGTTTTGCCCTCGCTCCAATAATTAAACTTAGATTCTGTCGAGACATTATTCAAAGCTAGGTGGTTGTATTGTATCTGAAATTGAATCCGACAAAAACTGACATTTATTTTTTCTCATAAACTGAAAAATCATCCTGTTCCTAATCCATGAGTAGATATTAACTTAGATGTCCTCTGCCAAACCTTTCATCCTCTGCTAAATCTCTGGGGTTTCTTAAGGGCAATATAAAAAATACACAAACAGTATTGTTCAACTAACAATACTGTAAAACAATCTCTTCTTTCCTCCCTTCTACAAACATTGGCCCAAAGTCCATGCCCTCATGTTTTAACACATTGGCAGAGACAACACACTACTCACTGGGCTCCCAGAGGGCTCATTGACACCAACCAAACCAGCTATTCATATAGTGGTGTGACTAAATACCCAGCAAAGGAATCCAATTACATCACCCCCACATTGAAAGAACTGCATTGACCTCCTCCCCCTGTTAGAATCCAGTTTAACATTTATTGTGTGATCTCCAAGGCGCTTTACTGGAGTAAACCAAACTACCTGACCTCTAAACTCAATCAGTATTGTGGCACATATACTACAAGAAGCACACCCCTGGTGAGGATGAAAAGCGACAGAAAGCCCATGCCAATAGGCTTTCTGGATATATGGACAAAGCCTCCTTCTGCACCTGATAACTGTTCCACTGATAGTACAATTTAGCATTGTATTCCATCCTTCTCAGCTGTGTTGTGCTGAGGTGGCCATCAGTGGTGCCATAGCAGGCAGCGGTCATCTCCAGCCATGCGGGGCTGCAGGAACAGCCCTCGAACTGTGGTATCAAGTACGATGTCATAATACCAAGGCACTGGCCGCACTTCACAGTTACCTCCAGTAGTGAAGACCACAGCTGTAGTGATGGACAACAACAAACCCCATGCTCAAGTTCTGGGTTATAACAACCCTCCACGCACCTCGCCTTTTCTAAGTACAGGGCAGTAACAATCCCTGCATTCCCAGGAATGTCTCGTGCCATTCCACTCCCCCAATTCCCAGTGCGTTGATATTGCAACCCTAAAGCACAAAACTGTAACAACCAATTTTCCTGGGATCGTGAGGAGATAAATTATAGCATTATTTCCTCAAACAACCATTTAAAGAAGGTATGGCAGCTACCCAATTATATAAGAAAAGAAGCAGATGCAAATCTGATGAGGGACCATTTTGACTTGATGAAATACTTTTTCTGTCAGATCAAGGAAGTTTTCCATTATGCCCATTGCCGAAGGTGCCCCCGCTCCCCATACCACTGACTTCGCCTAGCGTACCCCAACTCATGGGAAGAGAGGGCTTCCTCTGGACAAAAAGATAAGCAACATTAAGTAACCTCCAGGGCTGGAATTGGCATTCTACCCCTCGGCACTCCCCGGTAGACTGCAGGCAAAGCGCACACTTTCAGAGGAGCATGAGGTGCCATGTCCCAGCCATGCTCCCAGCCATGCTCCCCTGGCCCCGTGTTACTGCTGCCTGCTGAACAATCTGTTTGCAGGTCTTATGCTGATTTATAGTCTGTCCCTGCATAACTTTCCAGTTGGCTTCCTTTAACCTCATGAATGTCTGACCAGTCACCCACTTCAGTTGTTGCTAATGGCACTTGGAGTAAAACGGTGGTTAAAGCCACAAAGGAGGTTGAACTGACTGCTTATATATTCTTAAGACAAGGTATAATAACACTATTCCTTACGCCTTATTTTGTTTACTGTTTTCCACATTCTTCTGAGACTCCCTAGTTATGCTGATTTGTGTGTGGGTTTGCCATGCTCACATCTGTATTTTGGTATTCACTTGTATCGTCCAGTATTCAGTTAGACCTACACTCGACGTGTGTGCAAAACAACGCTTTGTGTTCAAAGAAACCTACGCTCTCCCACCATGCATCACACTGCAGTATGTCCCCTGTATGTCTCCTGTCCACTCATACTCCACATAATTCCAGTGCACTCAATACCACATAATTACTATGCACATATTTTCACTGCATACCATGCCACATATATCCAATACACAAATCCACTGCACACCACACAATTTCCATGCCACACAATTCTACAACTAACAATTCCAATCTAACCCACACAATTCCACTACGCACCACATACATACACTTGATAACACATGGGTAAAAGTCATTCAGGTACATGCATCAAGCTAGGATTTTGCGAGTCCTTATTTGCGAATATTAAAGATTCGCAATTAAGGACTCGCAAAATCCTATGAATGTAGGAATCCCTGTAATAATAGCGATTCCCACACATTCCTTATTTGCGACTCACAAATAGCGAGTCGCAAATAAGAAATAGCTTCCCATTCATTCCTATGGGCCTACAGGCCCATAGGAATGAATAGGAAATTGCAAGCACAATTTGCGAGTACCAATTGGTACTTGCAAATTGCTCTTGCAATTTCAAGGGTGCAAGGGTGTCAAAAGGACACCCTGTTGCACCCCTGAAATTGATCTTTGCACAAATGTTGAGCACACACATGTCCCAAGGACATGTGTGTGTGTAACCTACAGCTTTGAAAAATGCACTTTAGTGCATTTTTCAATGTTTTTGCAAATTACCATGCAGTTCAACTTCATGGTAATTTGCGCCCCCTAGTAAGGAAATCGCTACATCTAAGTAGTTCTTGCATTGCATTTAGATTCCTTAAATGCAATCGCAATTTGAGAACTCACAATTAATTGAGAATTCTCAAATTGCAAAGGGCTTGACCCTTGATGCATCGCAAAAGCTAATTTTGCGATCGCAAACTGATATTACATCACTGATGACATATGTGTCTTTCTGAAGAAAAAAAAAATGAAATATATGTATAGCTAAAGATGAATGGAAGAAGACATGGGTAAATAAGTGTCTAAATACAGTGATGTAATATCTGACGTCATCAGCAGCGGATTGCGGTCGCGTGAGTTATAGTTGCCTGCACTAACTATAACGGGGAATTTCATTGGTTTTTTACGAGGGAAATGCCCAGCTAACTATAACATGTGTGAAACCTATGGTTTTTTAAGTGAATTTGCAAGGTTTTTTAAATGCTAATTCCTAACTATAACGTGTGTGAAACCTATGGTTTTTTCAGTGAATATATATATATATATATATATATATATATATATATATATATATATATATATATATATATATATATTCACTGAAATAACCATAGGTTTCAGGCACGTTATAGTTAGGAATTAGCATTTAAAAAACCTTAGAAATTCACTGAAAAAACCATAGGTTTCAGGGGCGTTAAAGTTAGCTGGACTTTTCACTCGTACACAACCATTGAAATTCCCCCGTTATAGTTAGTTCAGCTAACTATAACTCGCGCGCCCGCAATGCACTGCTGATGACGTCACATATTACATCTCAAATGACATCACTGATGACATCATCCAGTGAATGGGTGTTTTTCTGAAAATTACATATGTTTTATATATGTATACCTCAAGGTCGAAGGAAGAATAAATGGGTATATAAGTGTCTAAATTGATGATTTGTTTTTGAAAAATTGATTGTATAACTGACTAAGTGTATCGTAGTGAATACATGGCTTAGTGAGTAATGTTTAAATATGTAAATATCTGTATCAGTCTCTCACTTTGTGTATAAGTGGCTGCATGGGTTGGTGAGTGGCTGCATGAGTGTCTATATAGGTTATTAGTTTTTTTTTAGTATCAGTATGAGTGTCTGAGTGTCTGTATGGTTCGGTGGGGGGTATTACGTAGTGCATAGGTGCATGAATGAGTGACTCACTGTTTGTATGTGTTGAAGACAGCATGTGTGCAGGACTGTATGGGTAGATGAGTGTGTGCATGGGTGTGTTAGTGAGCGAATGACTGTCTCAATAGTGTCTTTATGAGTAACTACATATGTTTTAAACTAGTATATGTGACTATTGGTGTATATAAGTCAGTATATGTGAGAGTGAGAGATTGAAAGAGTTCCTGTATGAATAAGTATGTGTTTCTATAAGTGATTGTTTAAAAGACTAAGTATGTGTAAGTTTCTGTAGAAGTAAGTGTGGTGGTGTGTGTATAACTGTATATGAAAGTAAATGGATGTTTGATTCTTTATTAGCATGAGTGACTATGTGTGTGAGTAACTCTATGGATGAGTGGCGTTGTGTAACAGGATGTATAGGTGTATGAGTGACTGTATAGGACTGTTGGTGAATGAGTGGATGTGTATGTGGATCTTAGAATTACTGAATAGGTTGTTGTAACTGGTATTGGTATGTCCATTGTTTTGAAAATTTTTGTTTCTATTTTTGAATGTGTGTATCAAAGGTTATATTAGGGGGAGAGGAGGTCTGCCACTCTATCACAAGGATGATGTCATCAGTGATGTCATCAGTGATGTCATTTGAGATGTCATGAGTGATGTCATGAGTGATGTCACTGACCATGTCATGAGTGATGTAATATGTGACGTCATCAGCAGTGCATTGCGGGCGCGCGAGTTAGAGTTAGCTGAACTAACTATAACGGGGGAATTTCAATGGTTTTGTACGAGTGAAAAGTCCAGCTAACTTTAACGCCCCTGAAACCTATGATTTTTTCAGTGAATTTCTAAGGTTTTTTAAATGCTAATTCCTAACTATAACGTGCCTGAAACCTATGGTTATTTCAGTGAATATATATATATATATATTATCTACTGGCGGTCGCCAGTAGAGAGTTATAGTTAGGACCGAGTTTCCATAGGAAATCTGAAAATTCTATTTTGAATAACTTTGGCGCCGGTTGACGAATCCTCGCGAAATTTTCAAAACTAATGGGGCGCTCCGTTCAGCTCCTACCCTCAAAGTCTCGGGGTGATTCGTCAAGCGGGGGCTGAGAAAAAAGGGGGGTACCAAAACGCGTTTTCCCCATGTATTTTTCCATAGGACCTTTAGTCGAAGATACAGCCCGAACGGCTGAACAGAATTACTTGAAATTTGGCAGAGAGGTAGTCCTCAGGTCAGGGAAGTGCCTTTTGCAGGTCCGGTGTCAATCTGTTCAGTAGGTCCTGAGAAAATAGAATTTAAAAGCATATAAATATCTATAAGCGCACACCGTGCGCGCACCGTGCGAGCACCCTAACGTGCGCGAGCGTAATTCTGATTGGTGGTTACATGTTAGTCAACTTTCGAATCGGTCGAAATCAGGAAGTGTCGGACGCCATTTTGTTTGTTTTCAGTGCGAGAGTGAAAAAGGAAGGTGGCGAACGTGAAAAGGGGGCAGGGTAGAGAGTTCCTGACCCCTAGCCTTTGTCAGGGGGTCCCTGAAGGACCCCGAAGGCAGAAAACATATTTTTTATTTTTTTTTTAAACAATCGCGGGGGTGCGCGCACTGTGCGCGCACGGTGAAACCCCCCCCACAAAAAATGCGTAGTTTATTGTAAAATAAATATATTAAAAAATAATAATACATAAATAAATTAGCATTTAAAAAACCGTACAAATTCACTGAAAAAACCATAGGTTTCACACACGTTATAGTTAGGAATTAGCATTTAAAAAACCTTGCAAATTCACTTAAAAAACCATAGGTTTCACACAAAAACCAATGAAATTCCCCCGTTATAGTTAGTTCAGATAACTATAACTCGCGCGACCGCCACTCTATCACAAGGATGATGTCATCAGTGATGTCATGAGTGATGCCACTGACCATGTCATGAGTGATGTAATATGTGACGTCATGAGCAGTGGATTGCGGGCGCGCGAGTTATAGTTATCTGAACTAACTATAACGGGGGAATTTCATTGGTTTTTTACGAGTGAAATATCCACCTAACTATAACATGTGTGAAACCTATCGTTTTTTAAGTGAATTTGCAAGGATTTTTAAATGGTAATTCCTAACTATAACGTCTGTGAAACCTATGGTTTTTTCAGTAAATATATATATATATAAAATGTATACAAATGTTGAGTTCATCAAACTAGAATACAAAGAATGGGGTAAATTGCCAGCACTTAAAACGGTCATTGACTGCAATTACTTGCATTGAAGGGTTTTGAAAGCAGCATTCCATCCACCCTTCTTACCTTGGGGCTGGATCCAAAAGGAAAGAAGTCATTGCATTAAGGGTGCCCCGCACCCTGGTGTCTGCACCCTTACTGTACATGCAACCAGATGTCAGTGTGAATCTTTGTGCACCCTTACTGTACATGCAACCAGCTGTCAGTGTGAATCCTTGTGCACCCTTACTGTACATGCAACCACCTGTCAGTGTGAATCCTTGTGCACCCTTACTGTACATGCAACCAGCTGTCGGTGTGAATCCTTGTGCACCCTTACTGTACATGCAATCAGCTGTCAGTGTGAATCCTTGTGCACCCTTACTGTACATGCATCAGCTGTCAGTGTGAATCCTTGTGCACCCCTACTATACATGCAACCAGCTGTCAGTGTGAATCCTTGTGCACCCTTATTGTACATGCAACCAGCTGTTGGTGTAAGTCATTGTGCACCCTTACTGTAGATGCAACCAGCTGTCAGTGTGAATCCTTGTTCACCCTTACTGTACATGTAACCAGCTATCAGAGTAAATCCTTGTGCACCCTTACTGTAGATGCAACGAGCTGTCAGTGTGAATCCTTGTGCACCCTTACTGTACATGCAACCAGCTGTCAGTGTGAATCCTTGTGCACCCTTACTGGACATGCAACCAGCTGTCAGTGTAAATCATTGTGCACCCTTACTGTAGATGCAACCAGCTGTCAGTGTGAATCCTTGTTCACCCTTACTGTACATGCAACCAGCTGTCAGTGTAAATCATTGTGCACCCTTACTGTAGATGCAACCAGCTGTCAGTGTGAATCCTTCTGCATCCTTAATGTACATGCAACCAGCTGTCAGTGTGAATCCTTGTTCACCCTTACTGTACAAGCAACCAGCTGTCAGTGCAAATCATTGTGCACCCTTACTGTAGATGCAACCAGCTGTCAGTTTGAATCCTTGTGCACCCTTACTGTACATGCAACCAGCTGTCAGTGTAAATCATAGTGCACCCTTACTGTACATGCAACCAGCTGTCAGTGTGAATCCTTTTGCACCCTTACTGTACATGCAACCAGCTGTCAGTGTAAATCATAGTGCACCCTTACTATACATGCAACCAGCTGTCAGTCTGAATCCTTGTGCACCTTAATGTACTTGCAACCACCTGTCAGTGTGAATCCTTGTGCACCCTTACTGTACATGCAACCAGCTGTCGGTGTGAATCCTTGTGCACCCTTACTGTACATGCAATCAGCTGCCAGTGTGAATCCATGTGCACCCTTACTGTACATGCAATCAGCTGTCAGTGTGAATCCTTGTGCACCCCTACTATACATGCAACCAGCTGTCAGTGTGAATCCTTGTGCACCCTTACTGTACATGCAACCAGATGTTGGTGTAAATCAGTGTGCACCCTTACGGTAGATGCAACCAGCTGTCAGTGTGAATCCTTGCTCATCCTTACTGTACATATAACCAGCTGTCAGGGTAAATCCTTGTGCACCCTTACTGTAGATGCAACCAGCTGTCAGTGTGAATCCTTGTGCACCTTTACTGTACATGCAACCAGCTGTCAGTGTGAATCCTTGTGCACCCTTACTGTACATGCAACCAGCTGTCAGTGTAAATCATTGTGCACCCTTACTGTAGATGCAACCAGCTCTCAGTGTGAATCCTTGTTCACCCTTACTGTACAGGCAACCAGCTGTCAGTGCAAATCATTGTGCACCCTTACTGTAGATGCAACCAGCTGTCAGTGTGAATCCTTGTGCACCCTTACTGTACAGGCAACCAGCTGTCAGTATAAATCATAGTGCACCCTTACTGTACATGCAACCAGCTGTCAGTGTGAATCCTTTTGCACCCTTACTTGTACATGCAAACAGCTGTCAGTCTGAATCCTTGTGCACCTTAATGTACTTGCAACCACCTGTCAGTGTGAATCCTTGTGCACCCTTACTGTACATGCAACCAGCTGTCAGTGTGAATCCTTGTGCACCCTTACTGTACAGGCAACCAGCTGTCAGTGGAAATCATTGTGCACCCTCACTGTAGATGCAACCAGCTGTCAGTGTGAATCCTTGTGCACCCTTACTGTACATGCAACCAGCTGTCGGTGTAAATCATTGTGCACCCTTACTGTAGATGCAACCAGCTGTCAGTGTGAATCCTTCTGCATCCTTAATGTACATGCAACCAGCTGTCGGTGTGAATCCTTGTTTACCCTTACTGTACATGCAACCAGCTGTCAGTGTGAATCCATGTGCACCTTACTGCACATGCAATCAGCTGTCAGTGTGAATCGTTGTGCACCCTTACTGTACATGCAATAAGATGTCAGTGTGAATCCTTGTGCACCCTTACTGTACTTGCAACCAGTTGTCAGTGTGAATCCTTGTGCACCCTTACTGTTCATGTAACCAGTTGTCAGTGGGAATCCTTGTGCACCCTTACTGTACATGCAATCAGCTATCATTGTGGATCCTTGTGCACCCTTACTGTACTTGCAACCAGTCGTCAGTGTGAATCCTTGTCCACCCTTACTGTACATGCAACCAGCTGTCAGTGTGACTCCTTGTGCACCCTTACTGTACATGCAGTCAGCTATCATTGTGGA
Source organism: Triturus cristatus (assembly GCF_964204655.1). Taxonomy (NCBI): domain Eukaryota; kingdom Metazoa; phylum Chordata; class Amphibia; order Caudata; family Salamandridae; genus Triturus; species Triturus cristatus. The sequence goes on along the minus strand of NC_140581.1, from coordinate 432,585,160 downwards.
TCATTGTGCACCCTTACTGTACTTGCAACCAGTTGTCAGTGGGAATCCTTGTGCACCCTTACTGTACATGCAACCAGCTGTCAGTGTGAATTCTTGTGCACCCTTACTGTACTGCAACCAGCTGTCAGTGGCGATCCTTGTGCACCCTTACTGTAGATGCAACCAGCTGTCAGTGTAAATCATTGTGCACCCTTACTGTAGATGCAACCAGCTGTCAGTGTGAATCCTTGTGCACCCTTACTGGACATGCAACCAGCTGTCAGTGTAAATCATTGTGCACCTTACTGTAGATGCAACCAGCTGTCAGTGTGAATCCTTGTTCACCCTTACTGTACAGGCAACCAGCTGTCAGTGCAAATCATTGTGCACCCTTACTGTAGATGCAACCAGCTGCCAGTTTGAATCCTTGTGCACCCTTACTGTACATGCAACCAGCTGTCAGTGTAAATCATAGTGCACCCTTACTGTACATGCAACCAGCTGTCAGTGTGAATCCTTTTGCACCCTTACTGTACATGCAACCAGCTGTCAATGTAAATCATAGTGCACCCTTACTATACATGCAACCAGCTGTCAGTCTGAATCCTTGTGCACCTTAATGTACTTGCAACCACCTGTCAGTGTGAATCCTTGTGCACCCTTACTGTACATGCATCAAGCTGTCGGTGTGAATCCTTGTGCACCCTTACTGTACATGCAATCAGCTGCCAGTGTGAATCCATGTGCACCCTTACTGTACATGCAATCAGCTGTCAGTGTGAATCCTTGTGCACCCCTACTATACATGCAACCAGCTGTCAGTGTGAATCCTTGTGCACCCTTACTGTACATGCAACCAGATATTGGTGTAAATCAGTGTGCACCCTTACGGTAGATGCAACCAGCTGTCAGTGTGAATCCTTGCTCATCCTTACTGTACATATAACCAGCTGTCAGGGTAAATCCTTGTGCACCCTTACTGTAGATGCAACCAGCTGTCAGTGTGAATCCTTGTGCACCTTTACTGTACATGCAACCAGCTGTCAGTGTGAATCCTTGTGCACCCTTACTGTACATGCAACCAGCTGTCAGTGTAAATCATTGTGCACCCTTACTGTAGATGCAACCAGCTCTCAGTGTGAATCCTTGTTCACCCTTACTGTACAGGCAACCAGCTGTCAGTGCAAATCATTGTGCACCCTTACTGTAGATGCAACCAGCTGTCAGTGTGAATCCTTTTGCACCCTTACTTGTACATGCAAACAGCTGTCAGTCTGAATCCTTGTGCACCTTAATGTACTTGCAACCACCTGTCAGTGTGAATCCTTGTGCACCCTTACTGTACATGCAACCAGCTGTCAGTGTGAATCCGTGTGCACCCTTACTGTACAGGCAACCAGCTGTCAGTGGAAATCATTGTGCACCCTCACTGTAGATGCAACCAGCTGTCAGTGTGAATCCTTGTGCACCCTTACTGTACATGCAACCAGCTGTCAGTGTAAATCATTGTGCACCCTTACTGTAGATGCAACCAGCTGTCAGTGTGAATCCTTCTGCATCCTTAATGTACATGCAACCAGCTGTCGGTGTGAATCCTTGTTTACCCTTACTGTACATGCAACCAGCTGTCAGTGTGAATCCATGTGCACCTTCTGCACATGCAATCAGCTGTCAGTGTGAATCGTTGTGCACCCTTACTGTGCATGCAATAAGATGTCAGTGTGAATCCTTGTGCACCCTTACTGTACTTGCAGCCTGTTGTCAGTGTGAATCCTTGTGCACCCTTACTGTTCATGTAACCAGTTGTCAGTGGGAATCCTTGTGCACCCTTACTGTACATGCAATCAGCTATCATTGTGGATCCTTGTGCACCCTTACTGTACTTGCAACCAGTCGTCAGTGTGAATCCTTGTCCACCCTTACTGTACATGCAACCAGCTGTCAGTGTGACTCCTTGTGCACCCTTACTGTACATGCAATCAGCTATCATTGTGGATCATTGTGCACCCTTACTGTACTTGCAACCAGTTGTCAGTGGGAATCCTTGTGCACCCTTACTGTACATGCAACCAGTTGTCAGTGTGAATTCTTGTGCACCCTTACTGTACTGCAACCAGCTGTCAGTGGCGATCCTTGTGCACCCTTACTGTAGATGCAACCAGCTGTCAGTGTAAATCATTGTGCACCCTTACTGTAGATGCAACCAGCTGTCAGTGTGAATCCTTGTGCACCCTTACTGGACATGCAACCAGCTGTCAGTGTAAATCATTGTGCACCCTTACTGTAGATGCAACCAGCTGTCAGTGTGAATCCTTGTTCACCCTTACTGTACAGGCAACCAGCTGTCAGTGCAAATCATTGTGCACCCTTACTGTAGATGCAACCAGCTGTCAGTTTGAATCCTTGTGCACCCTTACTGTACATGCAACCAGCTGTCAGTGTAAATCATAGTGCACCCTTACTGTACATGCAACCAGCTGTCAGTGTGAATCCTTTTGCACCCTTACTGTACATGCAACCAGCTGTCAGTGTAAATCATAGTGCACCCTTACTATACATGCAACCAGCTGTCAGTCTGAATCCTTGTGCACCTTAATGTACTTGCAACCACCTGTCAGTGTGAATCCTTGTGCACCCTTACTGTACATGCAACCAGCTGTCGGTGTGAATCCTTGTGCACCCTTACAGTACATGCAATCAGCTGCCAGTGTGAATCCATGTGCACCCTTACTGTACATGCAATCAGCTGTCAGTGTGAATCCTTGTGCACCCCTACTATACATGCAACCAGCTGTCAGTGTGAATCCTTGTGCACCCTTACTGTACATGCAACCAGATGTTGGTGTAAATCAGTGTGCACCCTTACGGTAGATGCAACCAGCTGTCAGTGTGAATCCTTGCTCATCCTTACTGTACATATAACCAGCTGTCAGGGTAAATCCTTGTGCACCCTTACTGTAGATGCAACCAGCTGTCAGTGTGAATCCTTGTGCACCTTTACTGTACATGCAACCAGCTGTCAGTGTGAATCCTTGTGCACCCTTACTGTACATGCAACCAGCTGTCAGTGTGAAACCTTGTGCACCCTTACTGGACATGCAACCAGCTGTCAGTGTAAATCATTGTGCACCCTTACTGTAGATGCAACCAGCTCTCAGTGTGAATCCTTGTTCATCCTTACTGTACAGGCAACCAGCTGTCAGTGCAAATCATTGTGCACTCTTACTGTAGATGCAACCAGCTGTCAGTGTGAATCCTTGTGCACCCTTACTGTACATGCAACCAGCTGTCAGTATAAATCATAGTGCACCCTTACTGTACATGCACCAGCTGTCAGTGTGAATCCTTTTGCACCCTTACTTGTACATGCAAACAGCTGTCAGTCTGAATCCTTGTGCACCTTAATGTACTTGCAACCACCTGTCAGTGTGAATCCTTGTGCACCCTTACTGTACATGCAACCAGCTGTCAGTGTGAATCCTTGTGCACCCTTACTGTACAGGCAACCAGCTGTCAGTGGAAATCATTGTGCACCCTCACTGTAGATGCAACCAGCTGTCAGTGTGAATCCTTGTGCACCCTTACTGTACATGCAACCAGCTGTCAGTGTGAATCCTTCTGCATCCTTAATGTACATGCAACCAGCTGTCGGTGTGAATCCTTGTTTACCCTTACTGTACATGCAACCAGCTGTCAGTGTGAATCCATGTGCACCTTACTGCACATGCAATCAGCTGTCAGTGTGAATCGTTGTGCTCCCTTACTGTACATGCAATAAGATGTCAGTGTGAATTCTTGTGCACCCTTACTGTACTTGCAACCAGTTGTCAGTGTGAATCCTTGTGCACCCTTACTGTTCATGTAACCAGTTGTCAGTGGGAATCCTTGTGCACCCTTACTGTACATGCAATCAGCTATCATTGTGGATCCTTGTGCACCCTTACTGTACTTGCAACCAGTCGTCAGTGTGAATCCTTGTCCACCCTTACTGTACATGCAACCAGCTGTCAGTGTGACTCCTTGTGCACCCTTACTGTACATGCAATCAGCTATCATTGTGGATCATTGTGCACCCTTACTGTACTTGCAACCAGTTGTCAGTGGGAATCCTTGTGCACCCTTACTGTACATGCAACCAGCTATCAGTGTGAATTCTTGTGCACCCTTACAGTACTGCAACCAGCTGTCAGTGGCGATCCTTGTGCACCCTTACTGTAGATGCAACCAGCTGTCAGTGTAAATCATTGTGCACCCTTACTGTAGATGCAACCAGCTGTCAGTGTGAATCCTTGTCCACCCTTACTGTACAGGCAACCAGCTGTCAGTGTAAATCATTGTGCACCCTTACTGTACATGCATCAGCTGTCAGTGTGAATCCTTGTCCACCCTTACTGTACAGGCAACCAGCTGTCAGTGTAAATCATTGTGCACCCTTACTGTAGATGCAACCAGCTCTCAGTCTGAATCCTTGTTCACCCTTACTGTACAGGCAACCAGCTGTCAGTGCAAATCATTGTGCACCCTTACTGTAGATGCAACCAGCTGTCAGTGCGAATCCTTGTGCACCCTTACTGTTCATGTAACCAGCTGTCAGTGTGAATCCTTGTGCACCCTTACTGTAGATGCAACCAGCTGTCAGTGTGAATCCTTGTCCACCCTTACTGTACAGGCAACCAGCTGTCAGTGTAAATCATTGTGCACCCTTACTGTAGATGCAACCAGCTCTCAGTGTGAATCCTTGTTCACCCTTACTGTACAGGCAACCAGCTGTCAGTGCAAATCATTGTGCACCCTTACTGTAGATGCAACCAGCTGTCAGTGTGAATCCTTGTGCACACTTTCTGTACATGCAGCCAGCTGTCAGTGTGAATCCTTGAAGGGACTACAGGTTCTTGTTTTGCATTGAACAGTTCAAGCCAGTAAGCCATTGACAATAAGTTTACTTTTCACTCTGTACAAGAAAGGGAAGCGGTGTTATGTAGTCTGTGGACAATGAGTAGCGTAGTTGGTCAGCTAGGGAACATACAAGATCTTCATCAAACAGCAGTCTTTCTCCCTCTCATAGAAAAACTAAACACACTTGTCAAATGTAAAAATATCTACAACAACATGGTTTACAAAGTGAGCTTAAAAATCGTGCAGAATGATAAGCCCTGCTTCCCACCAATGCTAAGGTGCCCTATATACCAGGCTGGGCGTTTGGCACGGACATTACAGACGTGACCTGTATACTTTACAAGTGCAGAATAGAGTTTTTGCAGCAGTGAGTAACAGATGGAATCACTCGGCATTACAGATCACACTTAATTACCGTACCTGAAATTACAGGTACTGTGAGGTATAGAGATTTTGGGGTGGGGGAGTTATAGCCTCTGGAGTGGGACTAACTATGGGAATTAGGATCGTGTGCTGATTTCTACATGTTCCCTCCTTCTTGGCCCTTTTCCCGATGCACATTTTACCATTTTCTTTTTTTTTTTTTTTTTGAAACCGTTTATTACAAATTTCAAGAATATACAAATATGGGCCCACAACCTTCCGGCCGGCCGCTAGGAATGGCAGAAACATATGGCATACGTTCATAGAACACTTGGCGTTACAAAGGAGCATAAGCAGGAGTTATAAACATCATGGGCAACAGCCATAATACCCCACAGTACGGTTTCATTTTATACAAACAACAAGAAAACAACACCCACAAGGCTACCCACAGTCGAAAGTAGCAGCACGTGCTCCCCAATGGGGAACCCCAACTATCAGAGGAGTCCAAGGAGGGGAAGGGAGACAGAGCGAGGACTGGGGGAACCCTGTGCCCGGGGCTAGGGGAAGGAGTCAGCTAAGGGGACGGGGCTGGTGAGGCAGCGGGCAGCAACGGTGGCGCGCAAATACTCCCACGGTAGGCGTTCCAGGGGCCCCACACTTTCACCCATGTCCCAGGCTTACCCCTCGCCACATACACCACCTTTTCTCGAAACATGCACCAGTCCATGTGCTCTTTCCAGGCCGACACCGCCGGGGGGTTCTGGGATCCCCACAGTTGCGCAATATCACGCTTAGCAATCATATATCCCAGAGTCACCCACCACGTTTGCGGAGCCGAGTAGTCAGTTGGTTCCCACACATTCAACACGCATCTCCTCGCTTCCGGCAGCAGCGCAACACGCGTAACCACTCGCAGGACCTCGTGCACACCGCGCCAGAATCGCTCCACCTTCGGGCATTCCCATAAAATATGCAGGAAGGTCGCCACGGCACCACACCCACGCTTACACAATCCATCCTCAGTATAGCCCATACGCTGAAGCCTTGGCCCCGTCATGTAGACCCGGTGGAGTATCTTAAGCTGGACGAAGCGAAGGCGAGCCGGTATAGCCACCTCCTTCGGAGAGGCCACCGCGGAGGTCCAGTCCTCATCGTCCAATTCCAGACCGTCGGCAACCCAAGCCTCGCGAAGGCCAATCAGCAAGCCCGATCGATCATTAATCAGTTTTTTATAAATAAGGGAGATCGTACTGTCTGGGACGTGGCCATCCAGCACTCTATCCTCCAGGGGGGAAGACTCCGGGATGGAGGCGACGTCTGGGAAGACGGAGCCCAGTGCATGACGGATCTGCAGGTATCGAAAGTATTCACTGCCCTGCAACTGAAACTCCGTCTGCAGCATCTCGAATGTTTTAAATCCTCCCCTCGACCAGAGATCCCCCACTTTACTGATGCCTATCATGTCCCATTTCTCGAAGCCCTTCGAGGTCCAGAGAGAGCCCAACTTCTCAGACGCATACAGCGGTGACGCCCGGGTCAAACGGTCCTTCCACCCCATAGCTGCATTAGCCGCATGCCATACTCTGACCATGACACGCGTAGGTCCCGTCAAGCGAGCGTCGGGCGCGCCAGAGTAGAGCGCTCGATTGTAGTCGCCACCTGGCAGTAGCATCTTGTCCATCTCAAATGCCGGGTTCAAGGCGGGCCCATAAAGGCCATGGTTAATTGCAGCTAGCTGGGAGGCCCAGTAATACCGTTTAATATCCGGGAGGGCAATCCCCCCGTCATACCATGGGAGCGTCAACTTCGCCAGGGCAATGCGCGGCCTCCCGTCCCAGAACAGGCGGCGCTGTAAACTCTCCACCTCACGAAAGTAGCGCGCCGGGACTGGGTCCATAGTGTTCTGGAGAGCGTATAAGAAACGTGGCAACGACATCATCTTAAACAACGCCGCCCGGCCGAGCGGCGAAAGCGGCAGGCGCCGCCAGCGCACGACGTCCTCCTTCAAGCGCTGGAGAGGGGGAAGCAGGTTCCGCTCGTAGCGGGCCTCTGGGTCCAGAGTAATGTAGACACCCAGGTATCGAAACCCCTGAGAGGCAATCTGAATCGGACAACCCCGCGGAAGGACAGGAGCCTCCCCAGAGAGCACATACACGCATGATTTAGCCCAGTTGATGACAAGGCCTGAGTTCCGGCCAAATGAACGTAAAACATCAACCAGGACTATGAGTGACTTACGTGGGGAGGCTAGGTACAAAAGGATGTCGTCAGCGTATAGGGACACACGGTCCTCATACTCGGGGGTCCAACGGAGACCACAGAGGGAGGGGTGCCACCGCAGCCACTCCGCCAGGGGCTCCAAGGCCAGCGCAAACAGGAGCGGCGACAAGGGGCAGCCTTGTCGCGTGCCCCGGCCCAGCTCGAATGGGGCCGAAACTCTTCCATTCACCACCACCTGCGCCAATGGGCCCGAATACAACAATTTGACCCAACTGATGAAGCCCGGGCCGAATCCAAACTTCGCCAGCATCGCCCAAATGTATGGCCACTCAAGCGTGTCAAACGCCATAGTGGCGTCTAAGAACGCCAAAATGGCCGGCTCTCGCACGAATGGGACACGTGCGAGCACCCCGTGCAAGCGCCGCAGATTAAGGGCCGTGTTGCGATGGGGGATAAAGCCGGACTGGTCTTGGTGGACCAGGTCGCCCACCACGCCGACCAGCCGATTGGCCAGCACCTTGGCGAGAATTTTGGGCTCCGCATTCAAGAGCGAGATAGGCCGATAGGATGTGACCCGGTCCCGGGGCCTCCCCTCCTTGTGGATCACCACGATAGTAGCCAGACGCTGGTCCGGCGGGAGGGAGCCCAGCGAGTGGGCCGCCAGGAACATCGCGCGGAGGTGGGGTGCCAGTACATCTGGTCGCAACTTATATAACTCGATAGGGATGCCATTCGGGCCCATGGCCTTGCCAGAGGCAACCGAACGTATGGCGAGGGCAATTTCGTCGGATGTTGGAGCGGCATCCAGCGACACCCTGTCCTCCTCCGAGAGGGAGGGCAGCGCGATATCCCTAAGCAGGGAATGGGAGTCCTCCTCCGAGCAAGGAGAAACCGGAGAATACACCTCGCGGAAATAATCCGCGAAACAGGAGACAATTTCTTCTGGCTCGGTGACACTCACACCATCCGTCCTCTCAATCAGCGGGACCACACGATTCACTCTCTCCTTTTTATCCAACCACGCTATCAGTTTGCCCGCCTTATCACCCACATCATACAGTCGCCCCTGTTGCTCCCTACTGAGGCCCCTGGCCGCCTCCGTAACGAGGGCCCTGTAGGCCGCCTGCTTAAGTTGTAGGACATGTAGTGCAGCATCCGTCACTCCGCCCTCTAAATCACCCTCCAATTCAGCAATTTCGGCCTCCACCCGGGTAACCTCCTCCCGCTCGCGCCTCCGGGCATGGGAAATAAGGGACAGGGCCTCTCCTCTGAGAACTGTCTTGAAGGCTTCCCACAAGGAGATAGCCGAAGGGACGGACCCCACATTCTCATCAAAGTATCGCTGCAAGGATTTAATCACAGCAGCGCGAATGGTGGGGTCGCGCAGGTACCAGGCATTGATGGGAACTACCCTGCCCTCACCCCTCGGAAGGACATCAAAATGGAACAGGAGCGGGGAATGATCTGAGATACCCCGCATTTTACCATTTTCGTTTCGGGTGAAAGAGCTGTGAGAGAGAAGCAGTGGAGTGCGTTGACTTGTTATCCTGATTTGGCTGTTAAATGATTTACCCACCGAATTGGGATGAGGGCCCCAACAGTGCTTAATTTGAGCCGGTACTTGCAGATGGGGATCACTGGCACTCATTTTGTGGGCCGACGCTTATTTTTCTTCATCAGACTGTGGTTCAGAACAAGAAAGAGAAATGCAGAAAAGGCGGGATTCTGAGCAAAACTCTTTGCCCTAGTGCTTATCATTCCACTAATTCGGCCCTGGTAACAAGCAATCATTAGTAATGCTTAACAGGTCACCCGTTGCTGGATAAGGGATTGTGTCAAGGCAACTGCAGATCTGTGTCCGGTGTATGATAAGCGGGCCTTGTGGGTGATTGACAGGGCTGTCACTAGTTCTAAACCCGGATGAACCCGTGAACCGAGAGCTCAGTTGTGCTCTTCCAACACTTGGCACCCATCAACGCCCAGACTGCCGAGACTGGGACGGTGACGATGGTTCCTTCCTATGGGAACGTCAGCCTGCTTGATTTCTTAAAGCAGTGATGTGCAGCTGCGGGCTTAAAATAGAACCAAAGATGGCACTTTGGAAGCCTGTCAAAACAGGCACATAAAACACAACTCATGGCGTAGGCGTGAAAAATCAACATGGAGGCAACACAAGATAAAAGCATTCCTGGTCCCAATGCAGCAGGACTGGGCAGGACACAGGTGAGGAGAAGACACCTTGATGCGACTGACTGCTCCCGGCATCCCTCGCGGTGAGCTGCGCGACAGGTAAACCGATGTTTTAGAAATATACAGGCACATAGGAGTGTGCTGACAGATATGGCGCTAGTCTCATTTTTTGCAGGCGTTATACTACAGTATTTTCTAATGTAAACGAAATGGCGTTGCCGCCCTAAGTGACGTAAAAATAAATATTAAGCAATAGGAGCGCCTGTCTGCACAAAGTCACTAGAGTGTTCTCACCTCTGGCAAGTGTGAATGAGACACATATGCAGCCCTCGTTCTTCTGACAAGGTGGGGCATTTTTAACCCGTGTTTTTTTGTAGTTTCTACCCCTTATCTGTGTTTTTGTTCTCTGCTTGTTTAAGTGCGTTTGATAGAGAACAGAGGACCTCGTGTGAATGCATGATTGTCACTGGTGAGCGCATGTAGGAATGGTGCAAAGATGTTCAGCGTCCTCTTAACAGCTGGAGCACTCGCAATGGAAAGAAAAGAGGCATTTTTCGGAGCGTTAGCATGTATATGCCATTTTTTCTGGGGCCGCATAACACACAAAGTCCTGGGGTAAAAAAGCGCACTCTCTGGACGGGTGCTTCTAACGCGAAGGTGCATTCGCGTTTACACATACGCGCTCACTCCTCCTCTTTTACAGACTTCGGAAAGCACTCAACGGGAACTTCTGCAGTCTTTTAAATCCTTTATTTCATAGCAATCACGGAAAGTATGAAGAACATATATATTTGTATTTGTGTGTGTGTGTGTGTGTATATATATTTGGTTCGCGGTAGAGAACAGTTATTAGAGATGATGATGATGCAGTTTAATTCGGAAATGTGAGGATCTGGTGCAAGAAGGGAAGTGAAAATGCAAAATATTCTGGCCAAAACTGTATAAGAAAGGCACATGATATATCCAGTATTAAAGAGCCAGCTCTGCCTACCAGAAGAAGAAATCATTAGGGTAGGAGTGGGCGGAATTTGCGAAATCCACTTTCGCAAATTATCACGAAAATGTTAAAAATTATCGCAAACACGCGGAAATATCGCGAAGATGCGGAAGTTTTTTTGCCGCATGTTCGCGAGATTTTCTGCATGGTTGCGGCTCGCCAACTTACCCATGTGGTTGCTCGCGGGCGCGGCCATCTTGTTTTCAGTTGTCTCGCGGTGCATGATCGCGAGAAGAAAGACGTGATCGCGCGACGCATGACGTCACTGCGGGCGCGAACTGTCGCGAGACAACGCAAATGGCTAAAAACAATATAACATCTCATGGAGAACGCGACCGGATCAAGAAAACTTGTCGGCGAACGCAGGGATTCAGGTAAGGCGATCGCGCGCGCGCGAGAATGTATTATTTTACAGCGCGAGCAAGAAACAAATTATCGCCAAGCTGCGGAATGCGGAAATTTTGACATTTTCGCGCTCTCCGCGGAACGCAACCATGTCAAATTATCGCAATTTCCGCGAACGGAACGAAATTTTCGCCCAGGCCTAGAAATCATACACAAAGGCTCGAATTTCTTATCAGAGCTAAAGAAATATTGTTTTAGAGTACCCTGTTCTGCCGGAAACTATTGCCATTGTGAGCTGCCATGTCCATCAGACACCCCTGTCAACGTGTGTGAGACAAATTAACATTTCATGGCATGAGTTTCCAGCAGTGGGCGTTCATTCTTAGCAAAGAAAAAAAGCACTGGGAAAGCCCATAGGTCTAACCTATGAGGTCACTCGACTTTGTCAATGTGATCGGGCCATGCAGCTGTTGTGCAGCTTGCCTAATATATAGAAATATACACATGTATATTATATAGATGTATACATATTATTAAAAAAGCACTATGATGTCGCTGCTGCTTCATTTTGTAGGTGCACATCAACGTGTGTATGCACGTCTATAAAATGAGGTGGGGATTTTTTTTCTTTTTATTTACAAATCAGGGATAGATTGGTAAATAACAAATTTCAAAAAGTGACGTGACTCAGCGACTGCATCATTTTTGTAGGTGTGCACTAACACGCATGCTCACGCCTGCAAAATGAGGCAAACACTTTTCAGCTGGATTGGTAAATAAAAACAAGCATCAGGTTTCGCTATGTGATTAATAATATTTTTTTTTCTAAGTTTTAGTTTTGGGAGCAGTTGTGCAATATAAGTTTAAGAACCTCAGTAAAAGTGTTATGGCTTCTTTACAGAGAAAGGCAATATAATGTGCAGTAACTGGTGGTGATATAAAAGGGGGTGGGTAAAACAAAGGGAAGCCAGGAGAACGTGGCAGGTTGAAAGCTCGGCGGGGTGGTGTGTTAACATGCCATGGAGGTCATTTGAACAATCACCTGTTTGTTCTGGCACCAAAGTGTGGACACATTTCAAAGATTAAAATGGGAGCGCCTAAAAGCAGCGTAGAATGCCAGTATTACTTGCGGTATGTGCCTAACACAACATTTGTACAGCGCCCCGTCCATTCGCAGCTTGTGTAAATGTAACCTGGGCGGGCGACCCCAAAAAGAAAGCAGCTTCGGTTTGCTGTCTGCAGTGACCACTGGCCAACTGTAGCCTGCTGCTGCAAAACTGCTTCTCCACAATGTTGCTTCTAGGAACGCAAAATGAATATTCTAGAAATAATGACTGTGCAACTATTCCAGAGGCTGGAGTAAAACACAGAAGAAACGTGGACTGCTGCTCTACTGATGATTCCTGCGAGTTAGATATTCTGGCCAATTTTGCAGATTTTCTCGGTACAAAGTGTTCACAGGAAGCAATTGTTTCAATACTGAAAATGTGCTTTTTGTTCCTAGAAAGAGTTTGCTGCCTCAGGCAGTAGAGTTGCGGAACTCTCCCTGATGTGGATTGGCAAAGATGCCTGTTTTGGAACCAGCGGATGTGTTCTACTCCAGTCATCCTCACAGTGTGTGATCCTTGGCAAATCACCATGTGTCCTTGTACCTGCCGCGTTGCATATCTTCTATAATGTGGGAGGACATGGAAAAGAACTAGCTGTATTAAGAACTGTGTAGAAACTGAACTTGTATATTAAAAGTACTAATTAATACATAGTGGTACTCATTTTCACATCACTGGAAAGTTGGGCTTCGGGATATACGCATAAATCTGCAATGGTGGCATAACAAAAAGTCTCACTTATTGCAAAGAGTCAGTTTTTTAAGGATTTTAATAGGTAGTATAGGAAGGTCAGTTACTCGATTAGAATATGTGTATGTTGCAACAGATTAGGGAAAGCAACATTATATTCCAAACTGCCCCCTTGGGATGCTTTGTAAGCAGTGGAAGGTGGACAAGCTCCTGAGGGAGGTACAGGCACTCGGAGCCGGTCAGCAGAGACGCTCACATGTGTTTGAGACTATAAAGCAACTGTGCACAAGATAATATACAAACATTCATCCCCACAGCCGAGGTGTACACATGCAGAACATGCTAGCAATGCTGTTAAGAGGGATAGAGGAAGGAGTAGATTTGGAGGGCAAGGATAGATAGCAAGAGATGATTGTAAGGTGATAATGAATTTGAGAATGGAGCGATAATAGCCAGTCCCTTTTAACAGTGAGGAAAATATCAGGAATGTAAGTCGAGGCGCTTTCTTCCTTTAAACAATAAATCCCTGGTTCCAGTGTGCCAGGCTCCATCTGCTTGGGCATGCCTAGTGAACAAAATGTTTGAAAGGTCACAACTTATTTTGACCCATAATTTCCCCATTCATAGTGAATGATAAAATAGAGACAAGGATGAGAGTAAAAGCAGGACACATGGAAACCACAAAGGATAATGAAATGTGGACCCACCTGCAACCACAGAAGAGCACCCCAGAAAAAAGAAGCGGATACCCCAGTTCGCCATGGCAGTGCTCCTTCCATGGGGACATGAATCAGGGAAGCAGACCAGGAGGTTACATCTGCACATCTAGCGGCAGGAAGACAAACAAAGCAACATCCTGAGACGTGGCCATATTAAAGTCAGGCTTTATGAGCACAACGAAGACCAGGAGGTCACATCCGCACATCTAGCAGCAAGAAGACAAACATGGCAATGTCTTGAGCAGTGGCCATAACAAAGTCAGGGTGTGTGAGCGCGACAAAGACCTGGAGGTTACATCTGCACATCTAGCGGCAGGACTACAAACAAGTCAATGTCCTGGAAGGTGGTCATATTAAAGTCAGGTTGTGTGAGCAAGACAAGCTAGTAATAATAATAATAATAATAAGAGAAGAGCCGACATGAAACTGATGAGGCACAGGCAGTTCCGTATGAGAGGGGGACGCGTTGAGAGCTGTCAGCGATGCATGCAAGCACTCTGCAGGCAAAAGATTAAAAAACGGTTTGCTTCAAAAGAAGATGAAAACTTGGGACTTGGAGACTGATAAAAGAAGCACACAAATAAAACAACAGGAAATTGTATGCTACAGCCAATTGAAATGGAAGGAAAGTAAGTGGCAAGCATGGGAACCAATTAAATGAAAGAACAATGAGAGGAAGGGATGTAAGCCCCTTTTAAGATTCATATTTAATAGAATAGATTTCACAAGCACAGAGCAAGCGCTGTGCAGAAGAAACCTAACTAGAACTAAATACGTTTTTTTATATTTGTTGTTGAACCAACAGGCTTTAAAAAATAAATAAACAGGGTAGTGGGTTGGGGCAGGAAGCAGACCAGAGGGTGGGCAGGCAGGAGAGAAAGGTACAGGCGAGGGAAAACAACATGGTGTGCTGGAAGGGTGGTAGGTAGGACATGGGTGAGAGGGCAATGTGGACCATTAATTTCAAGGAGAGAAGGGCACAGGACGAATTAATGTGGAGCGGGGGAGGGGGGAATTCATGAATATTGATAGGTACCTCAACTGCAGAGATAACATTACGAAAGGTACACTTTGCTTGCAATTTTGTTTACTGTTTAGTGTCCTTTGGTCTGGAGTCCTCATTACTAGGCCTGAGCGAAACTTTAATTACACCAGAGTAATCCGAGTTTTTAGGGATAAATCTTTTGATCTTCTAATACCAATATAATTGCCAGTTTTTATTATTCAGTCTTAGCAATTCATAAAGTTCCTGGCCCGAATGGTGAACGTGCTCTGATTTAAGACCATCACAGCCTCTAGCATCACCACTACCAAATGGATCAGTACCATTCCCACTTGTGGATGACCATACTCATGGGGGGGGTCTTCTTTAGATGCAGATTCACTATTTACTTTCTTACTTATGAATACTACCACCCCTGGGGTATAGGCCATCACCCAGTAGGCTCCAGCCATCTCTGTCCTGGGCCTTTCTTTCAATCTGACTTCAGGTGTAACCCATCTCCTTGCAGTCAGCCTCGAGGCCTCGGCACCAGGCTTTTCTTGGCCTTCCTCATTTCCTTTTCCCTTGAGGGTTCCAGTTTAGGGCTTGCCTGGTAGTGTTTGATACAGGCTTGTGGAGGGTGTGACCCATCAGTCCTGGCGTCTGTTCATGATTTCTTCATGAGCAGGAAGTGTTCAAATCTGCTGTCATAGGTGTTGTTGATGATGGTATTTAGCCTGTAGATTTGGAGGATTTTCCTGAGACAGGTGTTGATGAAGGTGTGGACTTTGTTGGTGGTGGTCACTGTTGTCCTCCAACATTCTGCTCTATACAGAAGGACTGTTTTTATGCTGGTGTTAAAAAAACTGATCTTGGTTTGTAGGGTTAGGTCCTTGGAGCTCTAGATCTTCTTTAGCTGAATGAAGGAAGCACTTGCTTTGCCAAGTCTTGCCTTGATGTCAGCGTCTGTGCTGTCCTGCTCACTGCCGTGGTAGGTCTCAATCTCTTCCTGTGCTTCACCTGCAGAGTGACTGCAGTTGTGCTGGCTGTGTTAGCTTTTGGGATCTTGGTTTTTCCCCTATGAATGTTGAGTTGTGCTCATGTGGCTGTTACATTATTGATCTTATCTTGCATCTGCAGATGTGTATGGGAGAGTAGGGTCAGGTCACCTGCCAAGTCCAGGATGTCAAGCGTCGTCCAAGGTATCAGGATCCCATTTCTTCTACTTGCTGTGGATGTGATCATGGTCCAGTCTATGCCAAGCAGGAAGAGTAAAGGAGAGAGCAAACAACCCTGGCAAATTCCAGCCCTCACTTGAAAGCCTTCCGTGAGTTATCCTCCAGGAACTATTTTGCAGTGTCATTCCCTCGTAAGAGTTCCAGATGATTCTTACAAGGTTTTCTGGCACACCATAGTGGCAGAGGAGTTTCAAAAAGGTTGCTCTGTCCACACCGTTGAATGCCTTCTCATAGTCGACGAAGTTGACATAGGGGGGGAGTTCCATTCCATTGACTGCTCAATGATGATGCAGCACCAAATTGTGGAGCAACTCTACCTGCTCTAACAGCAGTTGCAGCACTACACGGCTATCCTGGGCAGGCTGGAAGGCCACATTGATGATGCATTTCTTCAGTTTTACACTAGGGAAAATTTATGTAACTGACATTTATTTTTCCTCTAATTGTAGTCCCTATTTTTTTGAGGTTATGCAGAGGATCTTTCATCAAGAGTGAGGTATACAGAGGTTTGAGAAGGTTGATGTTTTACTAGGTTTTTTTGAGGCATGTATTTTTGTTATGGTGATGTTTGAGTGATGCTACAAGTATAGAGTGAAGGATCATGTGCTGCTCGTTCTTTTCAAAGGTGTAGAGGGGTTGAGGTTTAGGGGATATATAGAGTATGGTATGTTGTTTTCAGGAATAGGGTAGGATATGTTGCTAGTTTATTTAGAGGGTACATTTGGAGTTAGCAAGTGTCAAGAAGATGCACATGTGGTCTGATGTGTTGATATTAGTTGGAGCGGTATCGTTATCTGCTGCTGATGTTTGTGGGAGGGTTGGGACAAGAGGGTGCATAGGAGTATTTTCCGGAGTGTTGAGTGTTGAGGTTAGGGAGTGGGTAGATGGAGGTTGATGGAGATTGATGTGGTGTATTAGAATTAAGAGAAAGGAGAGACCATGTACTACTAGGGTTTTAGAGTATTATTTGTGAAGCTCAGTAAATACTTTCCTTAAGTGGGAAATCTCTTGAAACCTTTCAAGTGCTGAATATCCAACATACTCTGTCAAAATGTTTTATCTTACAACGAGTCCGACCTTTAAGAAACGGTAACCTAGTTTTGCAATTTGTGACAGAGATTTCAAATATGCTCTGCTTACAGAATCACACAGACGTCTTCAGCTGTTAAGGACCTTGAACGTAAATTTGTTTTTGCTTTGAAGCACAATATATATGCACATAGCAATGTCAGTGAACAATATCATCTCTTAGACCTTCCCTAATTTGTTGTATGTGCCACAAACTAACACAATTTAGTGAATTTCAAAAAAATATTCGGCAAATTAAGTACATGGCAAAGGAGGAATTGTTAGGTACAAAGTTGGAAAGTTATCACATCACCAAAGTTCTCACACTGCTAAGCTGTTGATGATTAAAACATACAATTGCAACCTATGCATTCGATTGCTTTTAATTTCAATGTGTAAAGCTTTACAATATATTTCCCAAAGGTATTAAAAATTCCCATAAATCTAGACATAATACATCAGCACCCATTCAAAATCCAGCCATTTCATGAAGGTACTATTTGGACTTAGCCAACGCTTTCAAAATATCTTTGGGCTGAATGTGTGCACAGGGGTGCTCAGGTACAGGGCAGCTCATTCATTCAATGCCACTTCATTTCACTATTTGTTACTTTGCCCAAAGTATATGAGTATCTGTTGCCCTCAAGTGCCCTGTAGATGTGTTCCAAAATAAAAATAGCTTTCCAAACACAAAATATTAGTTAATACTTGTGTGGCATTTCCTGTAGGCAATAATAAATACAGTTTTGTAAAGGTGGTAGGGTTTTGAGAATTTCTTAACTTGTATGCACCCTGATCAGTGAGGATGTACCTCAACCAGCCTATTAACTAATATTTTTTTATTTGTTTAGTGATTGGACAAAACATTACACAAATCGCAACACAACAAGGGTAATAACAAGGTCACACAGTAAGCGAGGAGCCAGACATATGGCATATGAATACAATCAAGTGTCGCAGTGCACAGCATCAATAAACAGCAATTGTGCGCTTGGCCAATAAAAGCAAGATGTTGGTGGGTTTAACTATGTTCGGGGGGATATCCTTCACTTAGCCTTGCTATCTGCAAAGTCCGTTGGGGCGCATTATTCATAATCAGCGCAATGGGAGTGAATACCTCCGACCAAAAGTGTGCAATTGTGGGGCATTTCCAGGATGTAATGAAGTTAGCAGCCCAGTAGTTGGGGGGACGGAGCGAGTGGGGTTGAGGGGAAGAGGAGGAGTCGACACAGGATGAGGGCAGTTAGAGTAGGGACAGGGCCGAGGCTGGATGTATAGAATAAAGCTCCAGTTACAACCACCAGTAGTGTGTGTGATTACTTGAAGCGCGATGCTACAACTGGCGACGAGGATGGGATGACCGAGCCCCACCGCTCATAAGAACCCCATGAGGACACCCTGTCCCAGGCAACGTCGAGGAGAACGCTGCGATCGCGCCGAAGCGCGACTCACGCCAGAAGCGTGTGCTTTGAGGGAGGCTGATAAGCGCAGAAGTCGGGAGCCCACCCCGACCCTGCCTTGCACCCCGAGAGCGACAGAGAAGTGCCCAGCGTAGGGGACGCTGTCCCTGAAGGCCTGCTGGCGAGCGCCGCCGAGCACCTTGAAGTCCGGGCTCGAGTGCCCGTCGACGTCGGAAGATCTCACCCCAGATGAGTGAGTCTTGGCACGTTGTCGCCCGAAGAAACGCGGGAATCTGCAGAGTAAGGCGGGAGCCCACCCCAACCTCACCTGGTAGTAGCCACTGTTGAGGAGAAGCAGGCCCTGATGTATGCTAGTCAGTCTACAAAAAGGAGCTAAAGGGGCAGAGAACAGGTCATCCCCCACTCAATGCATTGCATACAACAAAGACCTGTTCACACTGTGAACCAGTATTTCATACATCCGGATTATTGGCCATAAACATTAGGCCCTCATTTGTAGCTTGCGATTCTGTCGTCTAAGCTATTCTACGGTGTGGTTCTTTAAAAAGAAGATAGAGACAGATTGCCTACGAGGAATGTCAATTTGACTGTTTATGTATAATAACCTTATGTCTCCCACCCCCAAATGTGGTGAAAAAAGAGTGAACAGGAGTGTTGGTGCCTCACGGTAGCGCCACCAAGGAGGGTTAAGCAGGATGGTACTCGCCTGCTACCTCAATTTCTCATCATCAGCTACCAACACTCCAACAGCAAGAAATTGTGCATGAAGCTAGTGATGAACTAAATAGGTGCTAGGATGTGTTTTGAATAAAGAAGAAAAGAAGCTGTGCTAGAAATATGTGCACCGTCTCAAAGAACCCCCTAAGTGATATATATTAATATCAGAGAAAGAGCTAAATCACACTGGCTTGCATACTTTATTCTCAGCTGCGTGAAAGCTCGTATGTTAAAATGCCGACATGTTTCGTTACCATCGGACACACTCACGGTAACTTCTTCAGGGCTTGGGGTCTGTTCATTTATCCCTGCACCTTTGTTTGTCGTTTAAAAACAATTCTGTGGGAGACAAAAGAGAACATACACACACACAACAACATGGCTAGGTTGGTAACCTGTTAAAATAGGGCAAGTCTCGTATGTAGTCTTGAAGACCCCCCATAAGGCATATATTTACCAGGATGTAGCCCAACATGGGCATACCTTTACCCTTGGGACCTTGCGGCTCTGTGTGCGCGTTCAAGGCATCCCTTGTACCACTCCAAACGTGAGTCTGTAATGTATAACACATGATGAGAAATGTAAGCTGGTTCTCGTTTTTATATCTCATTCATGGGTACAAACTGATCTATCCCCTTCCCATCTCAAGCGATGCCTCCACATCTCAGAAAATCATTTTTGATCAGTGCCTTACTTTCAACATCACCCTTTAAAATAGTTCCCTTCCAAATGGACAACCTTCTCCCCACTACCTCGTTGTGCACCACATCCAAATCTCCACTACTTAGCCTGTCTCAAGTTCAATTCTCCCAGACTCACACCATCTGTCACCACTCACCGTGTAACTGTTCGTAACTGGCGTTGACTCAGCCCAGGAACAACACGATCGTTACACGGCGCTCTTTAAGAGCGTAATCACGCGTACCATGTGACTGTACTGCGCTGACAAGGGAGCTCATCAATGAAAATGGAGCGCCATTTTGGAATGGGCGAATAAAAGTTCGGCTCACTATGACAATATACGTTATTATTGGTTTACTCCGTATTATAGTAGCCTAGCCCTTCCATTGCACGAGTTATATGTCATCTATTAAATCTGCTTTTCGTCCTGTGGTGATGTGAATGCTCGATGTGGTATGAAAAGGGGGCTCTGTGTGATGTAAAAAGTACCATTTGACTATGCTACGCTAATGAAGGAGCTCGAAAAAGCGGAGCGCCATTTTGGAATGGGCAAATAAAGGCTCGCCGTGAGGCTCTACATTGATGTTAATTTACTCAATATTCCTCCCGTTTAGCCCTTCCATTATACCAGTTTAGTGTCATTTACTCAGTCTGCCCCTTATAATGTTCGATGTAGTATTTAAAGGAGAGACTCAGTATGACACAAAAAGTGCAGTGACCATTTTCCAATAGGGAATGTCTTATTATGCTTGTCTGCACATAATGGCATGTTTACTTTGCCGGGTATCCAAGGTGATGTACTTCCTAGGTTACTCCTGTAGGTGTATTTACAAATGTTAATCCCTCCCAATTGCGGATAAGGTGTATCGAGGCTCCGATAATCAATAGTCAAGGTTTGAGTATACTAAAATGGCGTTACTGGCACCATTGATTCATTTATGCCAAGTACTGCATGTATACTCCTTACCCTGTTGGTATAGCCTCTGTGTTCTATTGAGCGATCATGCAATCACCTTACTCCATTCTATAAGGTCATTCAATCCATTCTGGTCCACTCCCTCTTGATAAATCCACCGTGCTTCCCTGTTATTAAGTCTGGATTCAATACTGTATTGATCACCTGTGACTTTTTCAAGGACTACCCAGCGCACTTCTTGCGCAGTATGTTTTTGCATTTGAAAATGTTGCACCAATTTGGTGCTCAATTTTCCTGCACGGAGTGTGCTCAGATGTTCCTGTATTCTTGTTTTTACCTTCCTGGTGGTAAGGCCGATGTAGTGGAGCTCACAGGGGCATGTCAATCTGTATATTACATGCGAGGTATTACAGTTGCTGAATTTATTTAGAAACCAGGTCTTGTTGTTTTTAAGAGTAACACTTTTGGTTGGTGATGTAAATACGCACACGGAGCAATTACCACATGGGTAATGCCCGGAAGGGATATTGGTTTCACGTGGACTAATTTTGGGTCTAGTGTGGACCAGCCGGTCCCGAATGTTTGCAGACCTTTTAAATGCGAAACGAGGAGGGGGCATCTGCATATTGGTGGGTTCCCCAGCAGCCTGGCCACCTCTGTGTCGTAGTCAAGTGTGTCCATCACTACGACCGCCCCGCCTTTATCGGCTGGCTTGATGGTAATTGTTCGGTTGTTTTGTAGGCTTGTTAATGCCTGCCAGTCTTTAGAGCTCATATTGCTATAATCCACAGTTTGCATACTTTGTTCAATTTTACCAATCTCTTGTAGAATCTTTTGTTCAAACACCACAGTTTCTGGGCCTGTTGTGTTACATCATAAACCAACGGACAGAAATTCTCTCCTACACTATAGCTCCTATCACCCGAGGGCCCTTCGGGACAACCTACCTGTGGGACAGTTTCTGAGATACCGCCGAAACTGTACCACCACACAGGAATACTCCACACAATCAAACATCCTGGCCACTAAGCTACAGGATCGAGCTTACCCAAGGAAGGTCATACGACAGGCTAAAAAACGGGCATATAACACCCCCCGTGCAGCCCTGTTGGAAAAGACCAAGAAGGAGAAAGGAGAATGCATCCCAGTGGTCACTACTTTTGGACCACTGTCCACGAAAATCAGGCAAATCATCCGGAAGCATTGGCATCTCCTCAGTACCACCAATATGCAGATGCCCCCTCCTCGTTTCGCATTTAAAAGGTCTGCAAACATTCGGGACCGGCTGGTCCACACTAGACCCAAAATTAGTCCACGTGAAACCAATATCCCTTCCGGGCATTACCCATGTGGTAATTGCTCCGTGTGCGTATTTACATCACCAACCAAAAGTGTTACTCTTAAAAACAACAAGACCTGGTTTCTAAATAAATTCAGCAACTGTAATACCTCGCATGTAATATACAGATTGACATGCCCCTGTGAGCTCCACTACATCGGCCTTACCACCAGGAAGGTAAAAACAAGAATACAGGAACATCTGAGCACACTCCGTGCAGGAAAATTGAGCACCAAATTGGTGCAACATTTTCAAATGCAAAAACATACTGCGCAAGAAGTGCGCTGGGTAGTCCTTGAAAAAGTCACAGGTGATCAATACAGTATTGAATCCAGACTTAATAACAGGGAAGCACGGTGGATTTATCAAGAGGGAGTGGACCAGAATGGATTGAATGACCTTATAGAATGGAGTAAGGTGATTGCATGATCGCTCAATAGAACACAGAGGCTATACCAACAGGGTAAGGAGTATACATGCAGTACTTGGCATAAATGAATCAATGGTGCCAGTAACGCCATTTTAGTATACTCAAACCTTGACTATTGATTATCGGAGCCTCGATACACCTTATCCGCAATTGGGAGGGATTAACATTTGTAAATACACCTACAGGAGTAACCTAGGAAGTACATCACCTTGGATACCCGGCAAAGTAAACATGCCATTATGTGCAGACAAGCATAATAAGACATTCCCTATTGGAAAATGGTCACTGCACTTTTTGTGTCATACTGAGTCTCTCCTTTAAATACTACATCGAACATTATAAGGGGCAGACTGAGTAAATGACACTAAACTGGTATAATGGAAGGGCTAAACGGGAGGAATATTGAGTAAATTAACATCAATGTAGAGCCTCACGGCGAGCCTTTATTTGCCCATTCCAAAATGGCGCTCCGCTTTTTCGAGCTCCTTCATTAGCGTAGCATAGTCAAATGGTACTTTTTACATCACACAGAGCCCCCTTTTCATACCACATCGAGCATTCACATCACCACAGGACGAAAAGCAGATTTAATAGATGACATATAACTCGTGCAATGGAAGGGCTAGGCTACTATAATACGGAGTAAACCAATAATAACGTATATTGTCATAGTGAGCCGAACTTTTATTCGCCCATTCCAAAATGGCGCTCCATTTTCATTGATGAGCTCCCTTGTCAGCGCAGTACAGTCACATGGTACGCGTGATTACGCTCTTAAAGAGCGCCGTGTAACGATCGTGTTGTTCCTGGGCTGAGTCAACGCCAGTTACGAACAGTTACACGGTGAGTGGTGACAGATGGTGTGAGTCTGGGAGAATTGAACTTGAGACAGGCTAAGTAGTGGAGATTTGGATGTGGTGCACAACGAGGTAGTGGGGAGAAGGTTGTCCATTTGGAAGGGAACTATTTTAAAGGGTGATGTTGAAAGTAAGGCACTGATCAAAAATGATTTTCTGAGATGTGGAGGCATCGCTTGAGATGGGAAGGGGATAGATCAGTTTGTACCCATGAATGAGATATAAAAACGAGAACCAGCTTACATTTCTCATCATGTGTTATACATTACAGACTCACGTTTGGAGTGGTACAAGGGATGCCTTGAACGCGCACACAGAGCCGCAAGGTCCCAAGGGTAAAGGTATGCCCATGTTGGGCTACATCCTGGTAAATATATGCCTTATGGTGGGGTCTTCAAGACTACATACGAGACTTGCCCTATTTTAACAGGTTACCAACCTAGCCATGTTGTTGTGTGTGTGTATGTTCTCTTTTGTCTCCCACAGAATTGTTTTTAAACGACAAACAAAGGTGCAGGGATAAATGAACAGACCCCAAGCCCTGAAGAAGTTACCGTGAGTGTGTCCGATGGTAACGAAACATGTCGGCATTTTAACATACGAGCTTTCACGCAGCTGAGAATAAAGTATGCAAGCCAGTGTGATTTAGCTCTTTCTCTGATATTAATATATATCACTTAGGGGGTTCTTTGAGACGGTGCACATATTTCTAGCACAGCTTCTTTTCTTCTTTATTCAAAACACATCCTAGCACCTATTTAGTTCATCACTAGCTTCATGCACAATTTCTTGCTGTTGGAGTGTTGGTAGCTGATGATGAGAAATTGAGGTAGCAGGCGAGTACCATCCTGCTTAACCCTCCTTGGTGGCGCTACCGTGAGGCACCAACACTCCTGTTCACTCTTTTTTCACCACATTTGGGGGTGGGAGACATAAGGTTATTATACATAAACAGTCAAATTGACATTCCTCGTAGGCAATCTGTCTCTATCTTCTTTTTAAAGAACCACACCGTAGAATAGCTTAGACGACAGAATCGCAAGCTACAAATGAGGGCCTAATGTTTATGGCCAATAATCCGGATGCCTGATGTATGCTACCCTTTGAAGCTGCCCACCGGTGAGTCCAGAGTGGAAGAGGACCGATTGAGCTATGAGAGAAAGCCTCGTGTGAAGGCAGTGACAGCGACCATCTTGGAGTCAGGCACTTTTCAAGACAGACCCCTTGGTTGTTGTAGAGCGGCCATTTTGAAGTCAGGCATACGGTAACGGAAACAAGCACTGACAAGAGCAAGGAAACAAGCATTGGCAAGAGCAAATAAACAAGCATTGGCGGAAAGAAAAAAATAAACAAGCATTGACAAGAGCAAGTAAACAAGCATTGGTGAGAAGGAATAAGCAAGCAGTGACAAGAGCAAATAAACAAGCATTGGCGGAAAAAACAAGCACTGACAAGAGCAAGTAAATAAACATTGGCGGATGGAAATAAACAAGCATTAACAAAAGCAAAGAATAAAACACTTGCGAGAAGAAGTAAACAAGCATTGTCGAGTGTGAATAAGCAAGCAGCAGTGAGAAGACATAAAGAAACAGGCACCAACAAGCATTGTCGAGTGTGAATAAGCAAGCAGCAGTGAGAAGACATAAAGAAACAGGCACTAACAAAAAGGTGGACAGGACACAACGACACCATGGTGACCCCCAACGTCTCGCCACAGCGGAAGCCCCTCGTCGCGGGAGGATCACACCTGCGAGCTCCAGAACCTCTGACCGTGACCACGGGAGGGAGTATGGGCCCCAAGTGGCAAGAATGGTTGGAAGACTTCGAAGACTATATCGAGGGATCTAAAGTGACGGAAGACAAGGAAAAGTTAATTGCCCTCCGCAACCTAGCAGGACGGGAAATAAGCAAAATTATCAAGGATTTTTCGCCTGCAGATACTGGAACATATGACAAGGTGCGTGAGGCACTGAACAAAAAGTTTCTCCATAAAAGAAATGTGGACTATGAGCGTTACGCTTTCCACCAAGCGCATCAAGGAAAAGAGGAAGCAATGAGCGCATTCATCACCCGGTTACGACGGCTGTCGAGACACTATGAGTTTGAAACCTTCTCGCCTGATGCTGCCATCAAATCGCAAATCATAGACGGCTGTCACTCAGAAACACTCAGGAGACGCCTACTGAGAAAACCCCACGAATTGGAAGAGATCGAAGAAATGACTCGTATATACGACCAAGCGGAAGAACACGCCGCCACCATCGAAACAGGACACAACGGCCGTCAGGAGCAAGCATACCGTGTTCAAGAACAACCTCGTAGCAGAAGGAAGTATTCTTGGGAGAATAAATGGAGACAGAGACCGTCGTCTCACCAACGACGCCCGGAGTACAGGAGAAGAGAAACGGGGCGAAGGGACCAAAAGCCAGAAAGGACTAACCGATGTTATCGGTGTGGTTATGACTATCCTCATATAGACACCTGTCCGGCCATGGGTCAGCGATGCAGGAAATGTGTGCAATCCAACCACTTCGAAGCCATGTGCGGGGACTATCACAAAGAAAGGCGAGGTGAGACAACAAGATCGTCCCGCTCTGACACAAGGAAACATCACATACGAGCTGTTCAAGGAGAGCCCAGGCGGTCCCCAGGCTCATCACATTCCAGCCGGGAATCACACAGGTCACAATGGGAACGCAGATCCCCATCTCGGGACTCGAGATCATCGTCCTCCAAAGACTCGACCTACACTGTGGAATACTTGAACATGATTGCGGACCCTGATCAACTGAAAAAGTATCCACGCCTAGACATTAGAGTAGGGAATCACGACACCAAATTTGTAATGGACAGCGGAGCCTCGCTGAATTATATTCCAGTCACGGAACACGAGAAAATTGTCCCGAAACCCCCACTAACTTTTGCACCGGTCCGCGTCTTCACGTGGATGTCCAAAAAACCACTCCCCCGCCTGGGTAAATTCCACACAACACTCACCCATGACAACATCACCATACAGGCGGTCATACATGTCATCAAAGGGCCTGAAGCCGACTGCCTACTTAGCCTCCCCACGGCTGAGCGTCTTCGTCTGGTGGAAATATTATTCAAAGTCAACGATAATCAGAACTGTGTCAACAAGTTTCCCAAATTATTTCAAGGCTTAGGCAAGCTGAAAGGTTGTCAAATTCGGCTGCACATTAACGAACGGATCAAACCCGTTGCGCAGCACCCACGACGTGTTCCATTCCATCTTCAAAGTGCCGTCGAGGACAAATTTCAGGAACTCCTATCCGCAGACATCATTGAGCGCACGGATGGCCCGACCCCTTGGGTGTCGCCGGTGGTCATCGTTCCTAAAAAAGGGACACCCAACAAGGTGAGACTGTGCGTTGACATGCGCCTACCCAACACCGCAATAGAAAGGGAGCGACACCCTGGATCGCATCTGAGCGATATGATTGCTGCACTGAATGGTTATCACTAACTAGAATTAGACGCCAGATCTCGCTACATCACCACGTTTGCAACTCACCTAGGACTTTTTAGGTACAAGCGGCTGAGCTTTGGTGTCTCGTCGGCCGCGGAAATCTTTCAGGAGGCAATCCGTCAAATCATTCAGCACATCCCCAACACCTTGAACTATAGCGACGACATCCTGGTCTATGGGTCGGATGTCCGTGAGCACGACATCGCTCTTGATCGCGTTTGCCATGCCCTGTTGGATGCGAATTTGACGCTGAACAAGGAGAAATGTGAGTTTCACCAGGCCACTTTGAAATTCTTTGGCCACATTTTCTCGGACGAGGGCATGAAACCGGACCCGGACAAGATCGCGACCCTGAATAACACCAAGAGCCCGCAGGATGTAAATGACTTGAGGTCCTTCTTAGGGATGGCCAGCTAATGTGCCCGCTACATCCGTGACTATGCGACCATCAGTCACCCCCTTCGGATTCTCACCAAGCTTGGTCAACCGTTTGACTGGACCCCTGAGTGTGAACGGGCGTTCAATGACATCAAGCGCGCCGTAGAGTCGGCTGACAGTCTCTCATACTTCAACCCTAGACAGAAGACTGAGATCACCGTCGACGCTAGCCCCGTTGGATTGGGGGCCATCTTGGCTCAATATGAGAATGACTCTGATCAGAGGCGGATCGTTGCCTATGCCAGCCGCAGCCTGTCTGACCCTGAGAAGAAGTACTCGCAGCCTGAGAAGGAAAGTCTTGCTGTAGTCTGGGCATGTGAACACTTCCATGTCTTCGTATATGCAAGCACTTCACCCTGATCACTGATCACCAGGCGTTGGTCACTATCTACGGCAACCCGACATCCAAGATGCCTCCGAGAATCGAGAGATGGGGTCTCAGACTTCGGGACTACACGTTTACTATTGTTCACAAACCGGGGAAGGCGGAGAACCCGGCTGACTACATGTCCCGCCACCCTCAGCCGTCTTCAGACTCCAAACCATCGATCGCTGAGGAGTATATCCACTTCGTGGCTGACCAAGCATTGCCACCTGCCATTCCCATGGACGTCATTCGGGAGGTCACCGCTCAAGACACTATCTTGCAAAGGGTACTCCACCGGATCCACACTAATAGATGGAGATATAACCCGCATGAAGAAGACACAGACCCTACAATCCAGAAAGAGATACAAGCATTCCGGCACGTCTGCGATGAACTGTCGGTCACCACTGATGGAGTCATCCTAAGAGGTCAACGACTTGTCATCCCCAGTCAACTACGGCAGGGAGTTATCAATCTGGCCCATGAAGGCCACAGAGGAGTAGTATCTACGAAGCGAGCTCTACGGGAACGCGTCTGGTTCCCCTTTCTGGACCAAATGGTGGAGTCTACACTGAAGGAGTGCCACCTCTGTCAGTTGACCAGCAAAAGCAACCCACCGGCACCACTACAAATAACCACCCTACCTAGTGGAGTGTGGCAAGAAATTGCCATGGACTTCTATGGACCGCTGCAGTCTGGGAAATATGTGGTTGCCATAATTGACGAATATTCACGATTTCCCATCGCACAAATAATATCGTCTACAACCGCCTCCTACACTATCAAGGTGCTGGATGAGGTATTTGCAACATGGGGTGTCCCCAAAGAAGTCAAAACGGACAATGGGCCTCCATTCAATGGACACAAATTCAGTGCCTTTGCGAAACACATGGACTTCAAGCACAGAAAAGTTACACCACTCTGGCCACAAGCAAATGGCACCATCGAAAGATTTATGGCTACGATCAAAAAGACATTTCAGCACGCCACTGCTGAGAAGAAAGAACTGCAGGCAGCTCTGAATGAAGTTCTCAGAGCCTACAGGACAGCTCCCCACTCAACCACCGGACAATGCCCTGCAACCCTCATGCTAGGGCGGCGGATGAGAAATCGCATCCCGACATGGGAAGGTGCCTTGCAAGCGGTATCGCCAAATGACATTCACCAGGAAATGGCTGTGACTGACAGGCATAACAAAGACAGAATGAAATTGTATGCTGATGCCAAAAGGAGAGCGAGGTCTCCAACCTTGCATGAAGGGGATCACGTCTTCATCAAACAGGAGCAGCAGAGAAAGACTGATTCCCGATTCCGGGACGAGCCACTGTTAGTGACCCAACAGAAGGGCACCATGTTGACAGCGGAATCTGAACAACGCAGAATCACCAGGAACATCTCCCACTTCAAGAGGTGTTCGCAAGACATACAGGGACCTGGGATGAGCCCTACTGGCACCCCCGCACTTGAAGAGCCTGACCCTGGTGCCACAGAAGGAAGAGGTCAGCAGAGTGAGCCCAGGCCGAATGTGTCCACCGGGAACATGTCATTGCGGCCACGTCGTGACATCCAGCCACCAAAGAGACTCATTGAAGAGATGGACTGAAGCACTGTTGTTCGTTTTATTAAGAAGAGGGGAGATGTAATGAAGTTAGCAGCCCAGTAGTTGGGGGGGGCAGAGCGAGTGGGGTTGAGGGGAAGAGGAGGAGTCGACACAGGATGAGGGCAGTTAGAGTAGGGACAGGGCCGATGCTGGATGTATAGAATAAAGCTCCAGTTACAACCACCAGTAGTGTGTGTGATTACTTGAAGCGCGATGCTACACAGGCCAGGTTAAAAAAATGTAGCAGTAGACACAGTGCACCATAAGTAGGGTGTATCGTCAGTCAATCCTACACAGTTACATGGGAGTACAGAACACTGTATGTAAGTATTTAAAATGAATTAATCGAGGTCTATAGGTCGGGGAGAGGGCTCTGGATTGTTTTCAGCAGTAACACCACTGTTCCTCACTGACGGGGGAGTTTGTTGGGTGCGCTGCATCGCATTTGGCGATGCAGTGCACGCAACGAAATTTGTTTTATTTATTTATATGCTTACTTACCTCTAATCAGCCATAATCCGTAGTTTACTACCCCCGCCCCACGTCAGCGCCCAGCAGCACTCCCACCACTGGCCGCTACTGGTAACAGTTTCATTCAAGTAAGATGCACTCTCTTTTTACTTGGTCTAGATTTTGTACCTGGAAGAATGTTTTGGACTGTCCATGTGTTTGACTGAACATATAACAGTCAGTAGTTCTGCCACGAAATGACATTAAAAATTGACACTCTTTCCCTAACTTACCTTTTCAACTATCCTGTAAAATTTGTAAATAATATTTCTCAAAATTACATGTTGATGCCCAATGGGCAGCACCCATTATTTTACCCTTTTTCAATAAGTCATCCATTTTGAGGAAGAAGGCAACTCTGGCACCCCCTCCCATGATAGTTTAATCTTGATCCTATACAAGAACTCAATGTGTCTTTTTGTGTCTCAACAAAGATTAAAATTTAATGACACTATGGCAGAACCCAGGTCCGGGGTTAATGTTGGTGGCATCCACTTTGACAGTCTTTGTTGCTGCCTCTCCCAGTGACCTCCTTTTCCATGGGTACCCTAACTACCACCCTCCAATGGTGCCTCTCATCTCTACTTAGCCCCTCTTTCACAGTTATTTATTTTAGAAGACTATAGATCCCAATGTAGACTTTCAGAGTGCTTTACATCAAACACATATTGGACAGAGACAATGAGTCATACAAGTGTGTAGATCAATGTACAGGTAATGTTACTTCAGGCAATTAGGAACACATTATGCAGGAGTCACATGCCTTCCATAGTGGTAGATATTACATGTTAAGAGTGCTTCATCTAGAGAAATGAGAAAGCAGATTAACTATGTTTTTATGATGTGCAGTAACCAAAGTTACTGCACAGCATTGTGTGAAAAGGAGAGGGCATAACAGCACCATACCCACTAGGATATAGTACTGTTGCTCTCTCAGCTAGTGCTGGCATACCTTAGGCTGCCTTGCTCCAATGCACACACACTTGCACCATAGTGCAAGGTTGTTTGTGTGATGTTAAGCTTGGGTTTTATTCTGAAAGGGTACCCTTCCAGCATAAAATTCAATGCTTTGAAAATGTTTAACACTTTACCAAGTTGTATGTGTGTCGTACTGTGCTTTTAGAATAGCAAAAGATTGAGTGGACAAAATTAATAAGGTTATCAACCTATGCCCTTCAATTTGCATACAGTACTTTGATGCGAGTTTATAGCTCAATTAGCTATATTAGAAGGATTGTTAGTGATGGACTCCAAGAAACAAAGGGCAGTAACCCGCTGAGCTATCAACATAAAATGCTAATCTGCATGTTACATGTTGAGCTTTAAAGCAGGAACAATTACCCCCTATGTTACTATATCATGAGTCAAAACTTCTTCCTTATGTGCGATAACTGCCAGAGATGTCATGTTGTACTGACCCCTAAAAAATGCAGTGCACATTAAGATCTCTGCAGACTGCTCTTATCTCAGTTCAGCCTCTCATGCAGAGTATGCCCCCTTGACCTTGGTGCCCTATGCAACCTAACCGGTAGCACCGCCCTAAAACCAAAACTGGCAAGCCATTCTGGTGGTGAGAAGCACTACCTTTGTATTTCGCAGTGACTCACTCACATTGTTTTTTTATTGAATTGGTTTTTTTTCCAAGATCCATTGCTTTGATTTTGACTTTAATGAAAATGTTCCCCATGGCAATAGTTCTTTGCTTCTAGGATGCAGCATTGCATGTTGTCTACAAAATAACAGAATACTGTCAGAAATATAATCTAAACATTGAAACTGTGTTTTCAAAATAGCATGATTAATGTTTTTAGTGAACTTTGCATTTCACAGACATTTTTCTTTCTTTTTTAGACATGGCTATATAGTTGGCCAACTCTGAAGGACAGGCAGGATAGGATACAGTGTTGAATGGCTAGTGTCTACTTCTTCACTGTCTAAGTTACAGCAATTCAAAAAACCAAAAGAGAGAGCTAGGACATGTGGACGGCCATCGTTGTCCCAAAATTTAATTGTAAACCAACTGAAACGGCCACATTAAATGATTGCCCTCGCAAATTATGCAGGTGTTTTTTCATTATTTCTGTTAGTTGTAATACCAATCTCAAATTACCATATCACAAACTCTCTTGCATTATGTCACTCTGCTTCACAGAAGCGCTACTGAATGAGCACAATCTGTCCATCCCCAACTCAGAAATTATGAGCTACAGTGAACATCCTATACTGTAGGCTTTAGCATCATGCGCCTCCCGTGCGATGACGCTTCACAGAAACTCTATCCAATTAACGCGATATGCCCAAAGAAGACTAGCTACAGTTAGCACTCTAGACTGTAAGCAACAACATCACTGACGCACACGACTTGAGACCGGAACAGTTCTTTAAAAACTACACAGGCTGCCGCAATGTGTACCAGCCTGTTCCTGAGGATACCGAGTTCTACTGGGTCTGAAGCTCTTGTATGAATGAACGCATAGGATGGTCTTCAGCTTTCTCATCTTCTTAAATTGATCACAGGCTTTTGAAAAAAATTGCTGAAATGTGCACAGACTGCCATACTGTTCACAATCCTGGGTTCATTCTGGGGGTACTGACTCGCAATGAGACATAACAAGGGTTATGAAATATGCAAAACAAAGCATGCAGAAGTACTTTCAACCTTTCATTCCACAGGCAACATTAATGTTATTTCAAAGCCATTAAAACCATGAGACTCCTCTGTTGAAGCTATTTAGAAATGTTGTATTGGATCCCATTTTGACTTTGCCAGTTTTTTTGTTTCTTCATGCTGATCATTGTGATGGTTGCATGCCTACAATTACCATTGTGGCTTTTGAGTAAGATTAAAGAGCAATTAAGTGGGCTGTTATACAGTGATGTCAAAAGCCATCTTTCTGCTCCACACGGCCATTGTCAAGTGAACAATTTGGATTATTGTCTAAATCCATGTATTTTCAACCAGGGATAGCTCTGCTCTGTGAACCTTTGGTACAGTGATAGTGGACTTGTTAGTTCAGTTTAGAGCCTTCCATTTTGGACAAATGCTCCTAAAACCAATGTTCTTAAAGACAAGGAATCTTTCAGGAGTTCAAGTACCAACATTTTGGTCAGCTTCCTTTGTTTAAATTGATCATTTGGAGGAAATCAGTGGTATACTACTTCCCTAATGGTCATACCCACGATGGAAGATTGTATTTTTGTCCGTGATGCAAATGACATATATAAAGTTGTGCTGCCCGCAGAACTCAAAAAATGACCTGAGCATAAATTGATAGGGGCCACATCCCTGTACCAGAATAAAGACGTCCGGAAGTTTTCTGGTGGTGCTTATGTGATTAGTGACTGAAGTGGTCTTCTTTGCTGTGGTGGCTCCAGAAGAACCAGCAGGGGTTACTGTAATAGTGCAAGGCTAGGAAATTGTTTGACTGATGTTTCTGCTTGCTGCTGCTGCATTGGAGCTGTACTGTAACACATTTCCTTCCAGCTAACTGGGGCAGTAAACATTGTCTACTTTCAAGTGTCTTGCAATTCCCGATTGGCACTAGGAATGTTGCTAAGAAGTATCATCAATATTGCTGTCAACATCGTATTTACATAAGGTCCTTCCACTTTTCCTCCCTCAAAAAGAGCTAAGGCTTAGAAAAATCCAGCAACGAGAAGGAATATGTTCGGATATATATTAGCCTAAAGAAACATCCAGTAAGCATGTGACTCTATACTGTTGCACATGGGCACTTCTCTGCGCACCAGAGAGGAGCGGAGGTGATGCAGATATTTTCTTACCTATAAAACAAATCTAGCCATCATTTGGCTAGTTTCTGATGCACAGATCTGTATGTTTGTCCACCAGAAAGGAGTCAGAGCCAGTTTGGATTTCTTTTGTGTAACAAAAAATCCAAACAGCTAGTGGCTCAATGCTAGAGCACAGAAACATGTTTGTGCCCCAGTGAAGAGCTCAACATCATTTGATTTTTTTTTAATCCTAAGAAAAATACAAATAGAATCTGGCTCATTGCCAGGGAACAGCCACATGTCACAGAGAGGAGCCAGGTGATCTTGTATTTGTTTAAGCTAAGAAACAATTCAAACATTGTCTGGCTCCTTGCTGGGGCACAGAAATACCTGTGTGTGACCGAGCAAGAAGCTGGATGATGTTTGGATTTTTATTAGCTTAAGAAAATATTCAACCATGTTCTGCCTAGGCCTAGGCAGAGCTCGCAGATTTTCACTCCGTGGAATTCCATGGAGTTACAGAGAAACTCAGCAGAATTCCACAGAGATCCGCGAGCGGGCAGAGTATTGCTCTGCCGCCCCTAGATTTTTATTTATGTGTGCAAAGGTGATAATGATAGTTGCCTCTGGTCTGGAAAACAGTTTACATCCTTTAAATGGACTCTGAAAGTAAAAAGAAATGAATAAAAAAGATTTTTAGGCATGCAGATATGACAAGTCAAAAAGAAGCAGAAAATGGTGCAAAGACTAGAAAACTGCCTCTTGTATTCACAAACTGCTCATCTCACCTGACAATGTGTGATTGAATACATGAAACCTCGAGTTGTTGCAGGAACCGATAGAGGCTCCTTTGGCAACTGTTACCACCACACCCTAGTGATCACTACAGTCAGCATGACCCTGCTTCGAGCCAAGATCACACAAGGTGGCAGCCACTTAACGCTCGGGCAGAACGCCTTCTCAAGAGGCCCACTAGCTCCAGGTATGGTAGGTGTAGACGCCGCTCACAGCCTGTTATTCTGTTTAGATAATTTGTAGGCAGAAGAAAAGACTAAGAGTAACAAGCACTTTTGACAGCACTGGCTTATCTTTTTAGCACGGTGGAAACGTTTAACAGGTAGCAGTGCGGGGCCAAGATACACAGCAGCGCTGGGGATTCAGAGAGCACCTGAGGGGAGTGGGCCGTGTTGCAGGACAGGACTCCTGCTCAAGCATTTCTGAGGTACTATGCAAGTAGAGCCACCCCTATAGAATTAAAGCTGAGGCTGATGAATACAGGCCCCAGCTAGGCCCGCAGGACACAAGGGTTCGCTCACCTGCAATGGAATCTATAAGGAAGTTGGCACAGAAACTGCAAAGTACAAAGACAAAGTTTATTAACCCTTAAGGGTGGTCCTACAATCCATACAACACCCTTCAGTATTGCACAGAGTAGCACAAAGAACTTGCGTACACGGTCCCCTTTTATACACAACAGAGGGGTTCATAAGTGGGTGGATACAACATGAGGCAAGGAATGTTACCTTTTATGGACATTTTCGATACAAGATCAATATGTGGGCGGAGCTGACACACTCCTTGAGCCCGCGAAAACATGGTCAAGCAAGGACTAACTGATAACAGATGTGGTCAAGCCTGGGCATGCGCCAGGCGGACAAAGGAACTATTTATAGACTGTTACTAGGCAGATTACAAGAGCAACTAACACGAAGATAGGACTCTTCTCGTGTTGAGCACGTGGAGACTTGACAATACAAAATGGAGTCCAGACTTTAGTCAACATAACGAAAGAGACATGTTCTGAGGAAGGAGAATTCATGTCTTCAGTAAATGCTTAATCACATCGTGGTTTCAATTTACAACAGACAACCCTTTCAGCATTTACTGAAGACATCCGGTGTGTTAGGATAATCATCGTATATGTCAATTGTCATCATTTCTTCTACTTCTTTAGCTAAACGTTTCTGATAAGTGACATTGGCAATAGCTTTCTTATCGGGAATACAGAATGATATACATAAGGAACAGAGCAAGGGACCACATTGGACACAGATGCAACAAGAAAACAGAACTGCTACAATTATACAGAGACCAGTTAAAACCTTCCAACCCCAAGCAGTGATCAATGCCCAGAACCATCCAGAAAAGGACCAAGTGCCGTTTTCTGTATGGATTTCAGCTGCAATTTTATGCAACCTGTTGATAGCATTATAGACTGACGGTGTGTGGTCAGGGATAAACACACAGCAACTACTCCCGATAATTTTACAAGCTCCACCTCGATCAGCTAACATAACATCTAACACCATACGATTCTGCAATGCAACAATTCTAGTAATCTGCAATTCTTCCGTAAGATTCCCAAGAGCAGCAGCGGTTTGGTTTGTCACAGCCTCTACCACTCTTGTTAATCTTCGAACTTTCCTACTATTTAGGGCAGCTCCAACGAAGAAAAACAATCCTAAATTAAAATCAATGTACTGCTGCAGACTGGTGTCAGTCTGATCCACATCATCAATTGATAGAGTACGTTTATACCTATTTACAGTCACATTATTTAGCAACTTCAAATCCTTATGATAGGATGCAGGTGCCAAAAATACAGGAGGCAATAGAAATGCTACATAACATACTCCAGACCAACCGGCTGGCAAACGGTAATAACCTTTATTTCCGCATACGAAGTATGTATTATGGGATGCTAAGAAAGTACTGTTATTCAGCCCATCGATGTTTAATATAGTAATGCAATCACTAACACCAACAGGAATATAACCCACACTCTGGACACACAGGTCCGCTTGAGCTTGTGCCACTTGAATCACAAATCTGTCTTTTCCCACAGTGTCTCTGGTATTCGTGAAAATATAAGGAATCGATTCATTGTCTGGTCGATACTCTTCCCATTCCCAAATTGTCCCATTCGCTTGCGGATATCCATCTTTATCCTGATGACATTCTTTATTGAGTCTGAAGAGTAATCGTCCCACTGTGGGTTTCCGGGTGGCAAAAAGCAAAGTGTACCATGCTCTACAAGAGCCATTATGAGAGAAAGGAAGAGGTATGAATGGCGTTCCTCCTTTCTTCTGATGAGCTGGCATCATACCACATATCCAACAGTTCGTAGCAGTCGTGGCAACGTGGGTATGATGCAACATCTGGATGAAAGTGTTATTCAAATA
Organism: Triturus cristatus; assembly: GCF_964204655.1. Lineage (NCBI taxonomy): Eukaryota > Metazoa > Chordata > Amphibia > Caudata > Salamandridae > Triturus > Triturus cristatus. Next base: position 432,548,681 of record NC_140581.1, on the reverse strand, counting down.
AGACTGACGATGCTTCAATTCTTGATACGGAAGGGTATAGAAGTAGTGCTCCTCAGGCACTGGAGTGGTCAACACAAGTAACTCTCGAGCAGGAGTCACATCCTCCACAAACCATGTGGTTATCCCAACAATAGCTACTGTGAGCATAAAACCTGTTGCACAAAGGATCTTCTTTTTCTCCATGTCAAGATAAAGAATCAATATCTTCCTGAAACTAAAAGGTTTGTCAGAACTCTTCCCCTTAGGCAGAGGTCGATTTCTTCACCAACGGGCCAAGACGGGTGTCACTACACTAATGCAGGGCTGATCCCCCCCCCTTGCCTCATTGGCTCTCCGTTTCACTAACCCAAGGGCCGTTCTGACAACAAGTCCCGATACTGAAGGATTCACTTTCTTGGCCTCAGATGATATCGCTTTCCTCCAGGAGTCGCGTGGTCCGGAAAGAGCTCCTCAGCGTCGTTTGGTTCCACAGCACGGCCTTTCTCTGTGGTCAGAATCTCTCGTTGATCGGTCAATACAGCAGGCTCCACCAATCCGGGCGGTACTTTGCGGCAGTGCAGGGAATGGATCCAATTCTTTCTGTTGGAAACTCGCACAGCCGTCCTCGTTGCAAGTAGGACTTGCTCAGGACCAACCCATCTCGGCTCCAAGCTGTTCGTCCTGTCAAAGATTTTTATCATGACATAGTCGCCAGGCCGGAGACTATGTCCTTCACCGGAGGACCGATCAGGGAGCGCCTCCCGGACCTGTTGATGAATAGAAACCAAGTTATCCGTTAACTGCGCCAGATAATCATTCATCATTACACAAGGTACATTATACACAGTCTTAGGTTTTGGTGGACCCCAAATATTCATTGGGCATCCAAAGACAATCTCGTACGGTGTAAGACCGGTTCGAGAGTGCGGTACCGATCTAATTGACAATAACGCCAGCGGTAAAGCATCTGGCCAAGTCAAAGACGTCGAAGCTTGGATTTTAGCGATCTTGAGCTTCAGTGTACCATTATACTTCTCGACTAGTCCTGCAGATTGAGGGTGAAACACTGCGTGGAACTTCTGGGTGATGCCCAGACCCTTCAAAACATACTTTATAACATCCGCTATAAAGTGGGGTCCGTTATCACTCCACAGAAGTCTACAAACGCCATATCGAGGGAAGAACTCCTTCAACAGCATCTTGGCGGTAGTCATTGCAGTATTGTCTTTCGTAGGGTATGCCTCAACCCATTGCTAAAGGCACAAACCACTACTAGAACATACTTCAAATTGTTACAGCGCTCAAGCTGGATGTAATCCATTGGCAGAACCTCAAAGGGTGCAGTAGGTGTTACAAATCCTCCTGCTGGAGTTCGAGTACCCTTTCCTGGGTTGTACCTCAGGCAGATCATACAGGTCTGCACCACCCTCTTTGCCGTGCTAGCAATCTCTGGATGCTCCCAGACTTGGGTAAGCAATTTTACAATTGCGGAAGCTCCAACATGTGCTAGCCCATGTGCCATCTGAACCATAGGTTGTACAAAAGCCGTGGGTAGTTTCCATCTATCCATCTGCTTATTTCTCCAGCAACCCTCATCATCCAATTCTCCCTCACTGGACCATTGCTCCCGCTCTTTATCAGAAACGGTCCTCTGTATTTCTCGCACTTCTTCCTTCGCATCATGCCATCTTTCTACTTGCGACTTCACTACATACATGGCAGTAGCACCGGGCTGCATCGCAGTCTCCTGTGCCACCCGGTCTGCTAACGCATTCCCTTCTCCAACTTTATCGACTACTTTCCTATGGGCGCTACATTTAACGATGGCAATTTTCTTCGGATATGTCAATGCAGTTAAAAGATTATGAACTAACTCCCCATGCATTATTTGTACTCCATGTGACGTTAAAAACCCTCTCTCCTTCCAGAGCAGGCCGAAATCGTGCGCTACTCCGAAGGCATACCGGCTATCTGTATAAACATTCACACACAATCCTGTACTGAGCTCACATGCTCGTGTTAATGCTATCAGTTCCGCTGCTTGAGCTGATTTCTGTGGTATGCGTGCTGTCTCCACTATTGTTTGCAATGTGGTAATTGCATACGCTGCTGAAGTCGTACCATCTGGTAGCTTCAGGCATTACCCGTCCACCCACAGTTCTCCATCTACATCTGGAAAGGGCGTATCCTGGAGATCAATACGACCCTTTGTTTGTTCCTCAGTCACAAGAATACAATCATGTGCTTTCCGTGCTTCAGACTGAGTCTCGGGGCATGGCAACAATGTGGCCGGATTTAACGTCACGCACCTCTTTAACGTAATATGAGGAGCCAAAAGCGTCAGCTCATATCCCGTTAAACGGGCACTGGTCAAATGCTGCGTCTTTGTCTGATTAAGCAGGGCATCAACAGCATGGGGGGCTAATACCAACAGCTTATGAGATAACACAATTCCCTCGCTTTGGCGTATTGACACAGCTGTCGCCGCAACCGAGCGAAAACAACCAGGCAATGCTCGGGCAACAGGATCAAGTACAGCCGAAAAATATGCACAAGGCCGCTGCTTGTCGCCGTGCATCTGCACTAAAACTGATAATGCAACATCCATCTCTCTCATGCACATACAGCGAAAAAGGTTTGGTATAATCAGGAGTCCCTAACACTGGTGCTGAACAGAGAGCCTGTCGCAATTTCTGAAAGGCAGTGTCACACTCATTCGTCCAAGGAAGCGGAATAGGTGTGTCTTTTGTCAAAAGGGCTAACAATGGCTTAGCTATGTGTGAAAACCCTAGTATCTATTGCCTACAAAACGAAACAAGACCCAAAAATGCACGCACGTCCTTCTGCGTGGACGGCGTCGGCGTATCCAGAATTACTTGGACACGATCTGGTGTGAGTGCACGCCCCTCCTTAGACAAAAGGTGACCCAAATAAGTCACCTTTGGTCTACAGAACTGTAACTTTTTCCGAGATACTTTGTGATTGTGGGATGCCAAAAAGGAAAGCAAAGACAACGTACTCGTTTCACACAACTCCGGAGTGTCAGCCGCCAGCAAGATGTCATCGACATATTGAATGAGGGCGACACCCTCGGGCAGAACAAAGGAGTCCAATTGTCTTTTCAAAGCTTGACTATAAATGCTAGGGCTTTCCGTGTAGCCCTGAGGGATTCTACAAAATCGGTAAGACCTATTATTTAGAGTAAAACCAAAAAGGTATCGACTATCAGGATGAATAGGGATTGAAAAGAAGGCATTTTTCAAATCAATAACTGAAAACGTGGTCGCCGTAGGCGGGACCAAAGTAAGCAACGTCGTGATATCAGAAACCACTGGGTACTGAGGTATCACGATCTTGTTCACTTCTCTCAAGTCAATTATAAACCGATAGACTTTGGCATCCGTATCCTTTTTCAAAATGGGTAAAATCGGGCTATTACAGACGTTATAGGGAACTTCTTCCACTACTCCCACCTTAATCAAATCCTGCACAATCTGTATAAGAGCCTCTTCCCCCTCCTGCGAAATACGATACTGTGGAAGGCGTGGTAACACCGCCCCCTCCTGGACACTAATGTGAACAGGCGGAATCACCATCTGACCCACATCTGTATCCGAAGTGGCCCACAAAGCACAAGGGAGGGTAGCTAACACAGCATCTTCTGCAACCACACACATCCGTTCAGGCCGGGGGTAATTGTCATTTAATATCACCCGCACTCCAGCAGGGGAGCAGCGGATCGTAGCTCTGAAGTACTTTAACATATCAAGGCCCATAATGTTGTCCGGCGTGTTCGGGGCAAGCAGAAACGGACAGGGTGCAGAAAAAGAATCAACCTGAAATGTGAGGGGCCGTGAAAGAGGGCTTCGGGAGAGTGTACCATCAAACCCTACCGATGTAACCATTAAGCCAGATGGGGGAGCCCTCGGAACCAATTGTTTAGACAGCGCACTACGAGTCGCTCCTGTATCCACTAGGAACTGATCAGTAGAACCCAAAACCTCAGCTGATACGTAAGGACCCTTCTGATCAACCGGCACCTCAACTGATTCTAACCCCCATCCAATGCATTCCTATGCATGCTGAGAATCATGGTACCCAGAACGGTCAATCCCCGACACTTGATACTGGTTTTGTCGATCGAAAACATTAGGCCTATCTCGTTGCTGCCCGGCAGGGTCAAAACGAGCGTGCTCGTTAGAATTCCCTCTAAAATTCGAGAAACCCCCTCTACCTCTCGGGCCACCCTGATTGTGTCCCTGACGCGAAGCATGCAACGCCGGGCAATCTCTGGCCCAGTGTCCCGATTGCTTACAATACGCACATTGATTCCTGTTCAAATCAGATCGGCCCGAGGGAGGACCATAAAATCCTCCCCTACCTCTATTGACACCCCGTCGGGGCGGACCATATACTTGTGCTAACATCACCTTTTTTTGTTTTTAAATCCTTCGATTTCTTCTCCTCCTGCCCCTTCGCTTCTTGCTCCTGGTGCTCATAGTACTGAGCTATAGTCAGGAGGGCTGTCGGGGTCGCAGTGGACCAAGAACTTTCACTCGCTTTTAGGCGGGCTGCGATCGCCGGTAATAAATTCGCCACATATTTATCAGCAAAGAGGTGTCGACCCGTATCATCCGTAAGTGACTGACCACTAAAATCATGAAACGTCTCCTCAAAGCGCGTAAAGAAATCTGCAACTGATTCATCGACTTTCTGCTTACACGAGGCTAACATGTTCCAGTCAATCTTTTTAGGGGGAATGATTGTCTTCAACTTAGTCAGAATAGCAGCAGGGAGATCTAAGATAAGCTGAGGTGGTTTCTGCGCGGGCTTCCTCTCCCTATCCTCATCCTCAAGCTCAGACCACCGAGCCTTAAAAGCGGCAACATCGTCCACCTTCCGCACAGATCGCCACATATCTGGTGGTAAAATAAGCCCAAAGAACAAATCTATATCTGCTAAGGTCATAGTGCAAGAATTCAAGGCCCCCTCGACTTCTTCGTAAAAGGCCGCTGGATTCTTGCGGGGATCAGGCAACGCATTCTTTAACGCCATGACGTCAGCCCTGTGCCCGGGAGTATAAACCCAATTATACACAAAATATCCCTTAGCATCGGCGGAGGTAATATCCGAGCTAGTCCCCGCTCCTTTAGGAGGAACATACAAAGGCGCCGCCTCTCGCATTGGTTTAGCATGCACTAGGTCGCTCTTATCTGACTGAGAGGTGGATGAATGGCCATCTCCGGTATGCGAATCCGACTGCTTCTCTTCCTCAGCTTGTTGGCGTGCTTTCTCTTTAAGGTCCCTCGCCGCATCCCGCAACGCAAACAGTCGCCGAACCGCATCAGGCGCCTTAGAGGGAGAGAAAACACCATTACGCAATGCTTTAGCATCTAATACCACATCGTCAGGCTCAAAAACACTGGAATATTTCCGGAAAGCAGCAATCACTTCCTCAGAAAAGTGGCCCAAAAAATACAACTTTTCTCTATCCTGCCACAACTCCCAAGAATTCAACAACTCAGCAAGGGATAACTTGCCCTTGAGTGCACGATAGGAAACTTGCTGAAGCTCACCCATTCGGTCAGCCGATAACATGGACCGCGTGTCTACCTTACCCGAACCCGATCCAGAATCTTGTGGCCTCGGGGCAGACGCGCCGACATAAGGAGGCGGAGAACGATCTAATAAATAAAAATCATCGTCATGATTATCAAGGACAGGATAAAGTGACTGACGAACAGCATATTGACCCGAGACTTGCAACCTACGCTCTTTCTCTTGCCTCTCCGCCTGTTCTCTTTCCTCCCGACGCTTTGCTTCCTGCGCTCTCACATGATCATTCTTTCGTTGCTCTTTATCAAACAGCGCTTTCTCACGCTTCTCTCGCTCACGCACTTCCTTCACCCATAATCGCACACATTCAAACATGTCTTGACGAGCACGCCGTTTACACATACACTGTTCCACATACTCAATCTTACGCATATCAAACGACCCATACAACGGCCACCGTAACTCAGGATCCTTTCTGGTATATTTCCTCCATACTGTGCTGTACATTATGGAAGAAAGACCATGCTTCACATACATATCCCTATTAGGAGTCCCCTCTGGGGGAGCTGGAGCAGATTCCTCGAGGTTTAACCGGTTTCCAAAGCAGCAGCACCACTTACGGAGTGCGCTAAAAGCAGGCATGCTCAAAAATAATGCAGAATATGCAGTATTATCAAAAATGGCACTTAAACGTTGTGCCGTTCAAAGTTACACAGTTCCGGAGAAATATCTCCACATTACCTGCCTATATGTGTTGCAACGCATATATTCTCACAATAATCAATACAAGATATGACCGGTCATCACAAATCAAACTCAAATAGCCAAACCAGGCTTCAAAAACTCGGAGCAAGTACCGTACAACGGTTCTTACCAATCAAGAGTCCAGATTCCAACTGCCAAGCTCCAAAATTCGCCCAAACGGCTGTCACGGCAGGACCGACAGAAGAGGTCTCAGTCGAGGACCGGCGCCACCCAGATGGTCAGGTCGGAAGGGAAGGAAGAAGAACCTCGGGATGCCAGGACTAAAGCGCCTCTGGCAGTGATCACATCCCCGGCCAAATTCCTCACCTTCGTCGCGACCAATCCTTCGAGCATCCGAGTCGCCGATGAGCCCCACGTGACGGGCGCAAATTGATGAATACAGGCCCCAGCTAGGCCCGCAGGACACAAGGGTTCGCTCTCCTGCAATGGAATCTATAAGGAAGTTGGCACGGAAACTGCAAAGTACAAAGACAAAGTTTATTAACCCTTAAGGGTGGTCCTACAATCCATACAACACCCTTCAGTATTGCACAGAGTAGCACAAAGAACTTGCGTACACGGTCCCCTTTTATACACAACAGAGGGGTTCATAAGTGGGTGGATACAACATGAGGCAAGGAATGTTACCTTTTATGGACATTTTCGATACAAGATCAATATGTGGGCGGAGCTGACACACTCCTTGAGCCCGCGAAAACATGGTCAAGCAAGGACTAACTGATAACAGATGTGGTCAAGCCTGGGCATGCGCCAGGCGGACAAAGGAACTATTTATAGACTGTTACTAGGCAGATTACAAGAGCAACTAACACGAAGATAGGACTCTTCTCGTGTTGAGCACGTGGAGACTTGACAATACAAAATGGAGTCCAGACTTTAGTCAACATAACGAAAGAGACATGTTCTGAGGAAGGAGAATTCATGTCTTCAGTAAATGCTTAATCACATCGTGGTTTCAATTTACAACAAGGCTTTGTCCTCTTGTGGCAGCAAAGGGGCAGTGTGAGGAAGCAAGACATGTTTTATTTTAACGGGTGTCACTCAAGCACCAAGAAAAACCTGATGGCACACATCTGCCCTTGTGCGTGCCGACTCTTGATAGGCAGGTTTAATGCACTCTCAGCTTTACCCCAATGTGTATGATTGTTCCTCGCCTAGTGTCAGAAATTTCATTTTCCCTGCTTGCAGCCTCATCTGAGATTTTTGTCGTCTCAGAGTTATAATTTATAATACCATATCAGCGAAATTTACACTTACTTAGCCAGGGTGAGAATGAAAGGATCTTGGATCCCACGGTGGCAGCGTTTGGGAAAGCGCATGGCTATGGAGACGGTGCTGATGCCGGTACCACCGTGCTGATCACAACATGCCTTTCTGCCAGCCTTTTCATGTAAGGAACCCTGCCATGAAACGTTTGGTGGAAAGTCAGGGAAGAGGCCCCAAAGGGGGCCTCAGGGTGATTTTTTCCATTGGGGACTGTGTGCAAGAGGCGCTGCACTGCAATGGCATTTGCTTCAGCCTCTCTCTAAGAGCCGAGGAATGCTGTAATCTGGCCCTAAATCAAGAAAGTGCATTGACAGAAAATGTGAATTGGAAATGTACCAAATATTTTTGTAATGCATGTTATGGGAGAGCGACTACAAAAGATGATGTAATTCATGTAAGAGAACACAACCACTCCCGTTATGAGAGAGAAATAGAAGTAAGGGTGGTCTTGCAAGCTATGAGATGCAAGCACTAGCTCCCAGGAACCCACAACTAAAAACCTAAAAGATATACTGCCTAAAGTCACAGAGCACATCACAGAGCAACTACCACCCATAGGCACTTTAAAAGATCTGATGGACATTCAAAACCCACGGTGGCAGTGCAACAACTGCCACACCAGTGGACCAACTGGCATATTATGACTTTAGCAGTCCAACCGCCATTGGACCAATGCGACCGCTAGGCATTTAGGATCCCTTGGTGGTGGTGCAGTGGCGTGAGGCTCGAAATATGCTGGTGGTCCCACGCCAGCACCGTCAAGTATATTGCGAGTTTCCTCACTGCCACTGTTTTTATGGTGGTTAGCCCGCCATGGGAAATATGGCAGTCAGGGCCCCCTGCTGCCTCAGGGACTGGGTAAGCATGCAGTGGGGGACATGGTGTACCACCATGTCTGCATGCACTCCCAGTTCCAGCACAACATAGACTTCACAGTCCATGCCACGCAGGAATGTGCTTTGGTATTCTCAGTCTTTATAAGTTTCTCTGCCTGGGACAGCCAAAGGACAGCCCGCCAGTCCAGGAGAAAACTCCTAATCTGGCAGGTGGGGCAATGGCGTGGTGGGTCGCTCCAACACCACCAAAGTCATAATTAGGCCCTTAATTGCATGAACTAAAAATGCTACCAACTGTAGCCCCTCCTGCCCCTAGAAGATTCAAAGACATAGAAATACCTGAACATTTAGCAAAGACACATTGAGGCTCATTACGATGACGGACAGAATCACTTCTGCCCGACACCGACTTGGTCATGGGACCGACCGACACCCAGTCATCGGTCCCGATGGTCCCATTAGGATGCGACTGAACACTGTTCGGTCTCATTCCTATACTTCAGTATGGAAGCATGCATTACGGCTGTAAACCTGAAGGTGCTTGCCACTAGGTGCAGGGATCCGGTGCCACTTGGCCTCCAACCGGAGGCCGTGCACCAAAGTGAGCCCTGCAGTGGGCCCCCTAATATGGTTCCCATATTAGACAGACTGGCAAGGAAACCATGCCGGAAGCCGTGCACTGTAATCTCAAGGGCAGAAAGAGCTACCCTTGAGATTACAGGCCTCATTCCGACTGGCGTACGAGCTCTCCGAACCTGTCGGAAGCCAGCCGGAATGACTGGTCAAATTCCTTTCCGACCGCCTCCATTCAAAATGAGGCAGTCATAAAGGAATCTGACCGGCCCATTACGATGCGGCCTTAGGAGCCTTTACCGGCCATATCATAATCGGTTCCTTTATGAGGAACTTTCCTTTTATATGACAACCTAAACAATGATAAACAAATCCTAATATTCTCTAAGGGAATAACTTACTAAAACTAAGCCATTCTCAAACCTGGATGATAGATGAAACCTTCAAAATGTGTCCCAAACAGTTCACTCAGATAAAAACCATACATGGTGAATATCAAGACAAAATATGCCTTTTATATATCCCCTACAACTAAATAAACAAAGCAGCAATTACTATGAACTGTTAAACCACATACAACAAATAACTACTACACACAAAAAATTATCACAGACTTTAAACAAGCCATGATTCAGACCTTTTTCAAAATGTACCTCCACACTTCCATACAAGCCTGTTACTATAATTTCAATCAAAGCAAGTGGAGACACCTCCAACAATCTGCACTCAGTGTAGAATATGATTCAAACACCTGATTCACTTTTGAAATAAAAAATAATATCACTTGCCTACATCCCTCTCACAGAGGAAACGAACCCCTACAATTTACTAATAGAAAGCCCTTTTTACCAACAAAATGAAGACAAACTAAACCCCAGTATGAATTATTTTGAAAGATACTTGGGTTGACCGAGTGCATTGCTCCGGACACAGACACCAACCCAAATTCCAAATTCCATGGTGGAATTTCTATGACAGCACCTTGGTATAGGAAGGCAAAACAAGCAACCCAGTGGAAGGATGACACAATGCCTTCCACCCCAAACTAGGCAGATCTCAACCTACAATTTAAACATTTATAGAAGCATTACAAAAAGAGCAGAGCTATGAACAATTACAAATGGAGAAATCTGTTACCCAAATTGCACCTCAACTTAGCAAGGGTGTATAACATGCTACATTGTGAAGTCAAAATCTTTATGAACAGCAAAGGAGTAGATTACTTAGACATAATGGAAAAAAATATATTATAAAACATATAGTAACCTATAAAATTTCAAAACACCTGTGACAAAATCTAAACCAAGATGACTAATCTTTTTTGATATAAATAATAAACAGTGGGAAAAGGGGGCCTGCTACGGGTCCCCAATGTCCCTTTCCGCCAGCTTTACCTTTGTGGGTGAACCACCATGGAAAGGCTGGCGAGGAGGGACATTGTAATCCCTAAGGTGGTGCCTGGTAGGCACCGCCAACAATGCAGGGATTGTGAGGCCCTCCACCGCACCGGTGAGATCAAGGAGCCCATTGGATGTGTGGCGGTCGGTGTGCCTGTTGGTGGCAGTCTCGCCGCCATCGTAATGACCCCCAAAATATTTTATTACATCAGTCTAAACATTATATGAAACTCCAATATTAAATTAGACTGAGATAATAAAATAATATATAAATTATTTACCTTACAAATGTAAACCTGACCAACCAAAAAGCTCAAGGAACAAATTCAATCAAACAAGTAAAATAAATACAACACATAAACCATACATTTCCAAATAAACGTCACATAATAGCTAGACAAACAAATAAAATATAACATTTTCCACTCAAAAAAATATAAATCAATATAAATTACTGTTCAGTAGCTGCAGATCTTCTTCTGCATCCAATAATAATGCACTAAAAATTTAAAAAATATTTTTCAAAAACGAAAAAAATCCAATTCACATCCATTAAAGCAATCCAAAGTACATAGGAACCACTAACAGCCTGCAAAAGTGTTTAAAAAACAGAAACGCTTCTAGAAACCCACAAAAAAGGAAATGTAAGCTAAAAAAATTGGTTCAATATAAACTAAAAATGATTTCCTAAATAAAATGGCAATTCCCAATGCCGATAGGACACGTCTGTTGACCAAAAGAACTGTAAAGTAAACAAGAAAATCCACCTGCAAAACAATTAACATTCTCAAAAATACATATACATTACCCTAAATCACCATAAAATACATAGAATAATAGTATGACATAACATAACAAAACATTAATAAAACAGTGTACGAAACCCCCAAATTACACACCAGTAAAAAAAACTACTCTTAATGCAACTAAATGTACAAATGAAATCACAAACAACACTATTAGCAACCTCTAGGCCTCCCCCTGCAACCCTCCACCCTCAAAACTCTTTAAAAAGCTGTTAAAACAGCCATGCCTGTTCCGGGAAACAGCAGCACCTTAGCGCATCCTAGATCACAGAAAATAGACTCATGACACAAATAGACTACAAAATGGAAGGTAGTGGTAATAAAAAACATTATCTCCCGATAGAAATGAATTGGAAAAATGTGAAAATGCTGAACAAATGAATTAAAAAAATGTAAAATAATATTAAACATAGAAAACATGCGAAATATTATGAAAAAACGTAAACACATTGTAAAGTATAAATTAAATAATAGTATAAAATATACGCAATTATTTATTATATATAAAACACTTATGTTAAAAGCACGTCCAACAATGGAAAAAAATTGAAAATGCACAACATGCATTTTAATATAAATATAAATCTGATTTATATTTATATTTTTGTGTAAAAAGTGTAAAAACGCAAAAATGTAAATAATGTAAATATTGTAAATAAAATAAGCCCTAAAAACATAAACAGATTTAGAAAAATGTATTACGTCTTTATTATATAACAATATGTAATTAATTATATTATTTATTACAAATCTACAACTATTTTTATTACATTCCAAAACCCCAGCAGTAATAATTAAATAACACAAAGTATTTCTACTACATACAAAAACAGTTTAAACGAAGGATTTCACTCTAAAATCACAAAAGTAAATAATGTCGCTCCAACGTAAACCACTTTTAAGAAAGTGTTGGACACTACCGGGGTGACATTTACTATTCCCACTCCAATCTATACCAATTTGGGGAAGGCTTTGGACACTAAAGGATTAACATTTACTGTTCTCATTCAAATCTAAAACAATTTGGGGAAAGTGTTGGATGCTAAAGGCGTGATATTTACTGTTCCCACTCTAATCTATTCCGATTTGAGGAATGTGTTGGACACTAAAGGGGAAACATTTACTATTGTCACTCCAATCTATACCAATTTGGTGGAGGTGTTGGGAACTAAAAGGGTGACTTTTACCATTCCAACTCGAATAAATACCAATTTGTGGAAGGTGTTGGACACTAAAGGGGTTACATTTACTATTACCACTTCAATCGATCCCAACTGGAGGAAGGTGTTGTACACTAAATAGGTGATATTGACTTTTCCCACACTAATCTAACCCAATTGGGAGAAGACATTGGACACTAACGGTGTGACATTTACTATTCCAATTTCAATCAAAGCCAATTTGAAGAAGGTGTTGGACTATTTCCAGTAGAATCTAAAACATTTTATGCAAGATTCTACAAACTAACATTTTTATATACGCAATCATTACTACATACTCACACCAAGTTTAGAATAAATAAAATAAACACAAATTTTACAAAAAAAATTACCCAAAACTACAAACCTATAAATTCATATTTTAACATTAACCAGATTACAAAAAATAACACTATTTATAAATAATGTATTTTTATAAATTATTTACTACCATTCTAAACTTAGAACCATAAACTAAATAATAAAATCATCATCAAAAATGAACAATAAAAAATAAAAATGTATAATTTATTTTAATTACATCCCTTTAAATTCACAAAATAAAAAACACAATTATATATTTTTTTTAAAAAATCTAAAAATGTCATTTTTTATTTGAAAATATTAAAAATAATTAATTGTATTAAATATTATTTGATTTTTTTGTTTTAAAAGTCTTTATTTGAAATAGTTATTTTAATATTTGCTATCATTATTTTTACATTTGATTATATTTATATATTTTAATTAGTTATAAATGATCATTTATAAAAAGTATTATTGTAAATAAATACATTTATACATTTTACAATATTAATTTGCATATTCTCACAATAATTAACATTATGGGGCTGGTTACGATGTCGGGTGGACACTGAGGTGGTCTGGAAGTGCCCAGCGTTAGATCGGCAGCTCCAACCTCAGTATATGATGCTTCCACCCATAGGGCAGTCGGAAACATCCTTTCAATATGGCAGCTTGTAGGGCAGGCGGAAAAGGCCGGCAACACCAGCTGCCAAAGTAAAATGGATGTTTGGGAACATCCTTACACCGTGTGGTACGCACCTCATGGTGCTGCTAAATGGTTCAGGGATGTTTAGGCGGGAACCTATGCCTCATAGCAGAGTGCCAGTTAGAGAGGGGGCCCTGCTAGGAGCCCCCAAAATCACTTGTCGACAGCCTTTCCATGTCAGAAAGGCCGACGTGGAAAGCGTTTCGGAAATCGATGCTGTAATCTCGATGGCGTAGCTGAGGCTGGCTCTGACGTTATTCATGGGATTACAATTCTGCTGCTCTTCGTTGGAGGGAAACCCTCAATGTCGGGCAGAGAGCCTCCAACAGATTGTCGGAGGCTTTCTGCCCGACATCGAAATCAGGCCCTAAATCTACTTTAAAATATTTGATTATTAAAAATCTATCTGCCCTTATCTCCTAAAAACTTAATATCCTGCTGATAGAAAAACATGAAACCCTTATTTTTACATATTAATACAACTAAAAACAACACATTTATAGTTAATAAATTATCTGACTAGAACACAAATAAAAAATGTAATTATATAAAATAATAAATGACTATAAATTACCTACAAATTACACTTACAAGCTATATTACATACAACTATATTTTTTACAAGGATATTAAAAACAACACATACAATGGTATTTCTGCCTTTGATATTCCTGTTGGTGATAATTTGGACAACCCAGTACTTTTGAGATGATAATTTTGTATCACAATATTTTTATTCAATGTTCTTTCCAAACACCAAAAAATCGAAACAGTGAGTGGCTCCTTGCTAGGGCACAGAAACACACATCTGTGCCTCAGCCAGGAGCAGGACCCTATTTGTTTTTTTCTTTGTCTAGGAAAATATCAAAACAGCATCTTCTTGCTGGGGCATAGACACGTACTTCTGTGCCCCTGAAATTAAACAGAGGTTGTGTCCATTTTTTTTAGCCTAAGGAAAAAATCATCATCCAACTCTTTGCTGGGACTCAGGTGTGTTTGTCTGTGACCCAGAGAGGAGCTGGACACTGTTTGAATTTTTAATTATCCTACGCAAAATATCTAAACAATGTGTAGCTCCTTGCTGGGGTGCAGAAATATACATCTGTGCCCCAGCTGGAGTTAGGTGCTGTTTTTGTTTTTTGTTTGCCTAAGAAAAAATCCAAACAGTGTCTGGCTCCTTGCTGGTGCACAGAGACACATGTTTGTGCCCCAGCTTGATTTCAGAGGCTGTTTGTGTTTTTTATTAGTGTAAGAACAAAACAATCAGTCTCAGGTTCTTTTATCTATTTGAGAAATATAACAAAATATTGGGCAATTTTCTTTAAAACGTACAAGAACTCTCGACATTGTTCATTATATGTTGAGGCTATAGTGAGTTATTGATGCAGGGTTTGCGCTGATACATAGCCAAATGTCATTGCACCAAAAAACAAATAGGGGCTGATTACGATGTCGGGCGGACATTGCAGAATCGGGACTAACTGACCTCTGGCCGGCAGTCCTAACCTCATTATTTGGATGCGATGCATATGGTGCGGTCACATACTCCCATTTTTCTATGGGAGCTTGTGCTGCGGTCGGAAATCAGCTGCAGCACAAGCTCCCATAGAGAAATGGACGTTTGTTTAAATCTCTGCACCGCATGTGCCTGCTAAATGCTGCAGGGATTTACAGGGGGCACCAAAGGTGCCTCCCAAACCCACAATCAGAAGCTGTGGATGAATAGGGGCCCTGCTAGCGGCCCAGAAAGTCTCTTTCCGACAGGCCTTTAATGTCAGAAAGACCAACATGATAAGCCTGCCGGAAACCAACATCATAATCCCCAGGGCGGAAACGCCATCCATAGGGGATTATGTGCTGCCTCCAACTAGCCCGTGGGCTCTGTGAGCCATTAGAAGTCAGTTGGATTGACCGGCTGGTTTAAAATCTGACACCCTTCATTGTAATAAAGCTGTCGGATTTGAAACCGTGGATATTGATTGGAAAGCCTCCGACCAGTGGTCGGAGGCTTTCCAACCAACATATAAATCAGCTTGTTAGTTTGTATAAGTGCACAAAGGGACCATAGAGGTCCATCTGTTTAATCAACCTAATACTGATTTTTTGTTTTAAAAGCTACAACCCAGAGGCATGTAGCAGACATTGCATTGCTCACCTTCACCTAACAGGTAGTTAGCCATCTTATGCTCCCTTGCCCCTGAGAAGAATGGAACACTCTCCCATCCAAGAGCCATGTGTAGTCTATTCCCTTCCTCTGCTCCACTTCACAGGGAGGCAGCCATCTTAACGGGGAGGGGTGTTTGTGGGTGGGAAGCCTGCACTACAACTCCCACCAGGCCCCCTTGTCCCAAAGCTCAGCAGGATGGAGCAGTCCCCCTACCCAGAAGCATGTTGCAGTCATTGCATTGATCACCTTCACCTAACGGGTAGGCAGCCATCTTATGCTCCCTTGTCCCACCCCTGAGCAGGATGGAAAACTCCCCCATCCAAGAGCCATGTGCAGCCTATTCCCATCCTCTGCTCCACTTCACAGGGAGGTAGCCACCTCAACAGTGAGGGGGTATGTGGGTAGGAAGCAAGCACTCCCACTCCCACAAGGCCCCCTTGTCCCACAGCTCAGCAGGGTGGAGCACTCTCCCCCACCCAGAAGCATGTGGCAGACACTGCATTGCACACCTTCACCTAACAAGTATGTAGCCATCTTAACAGGGAGAGGTGTTTGTGCTTTGGAAGCCTGCACTACAACTCCCATCAGGCACCCTTGTCCCAAACCTCAGTAGGATGGTACACCCCCCACACCCAGAACCATGTGGCAAGAATTTCCCTCAACTGTGTCACAGGACAGGTAGGTAGACAGTGCATGCACCCTGCCAATCCTCTCAAAACGTATGGAGCCATATGAGCACACCAGCCCTCACATGTCATCCAACTTGGCATAGATCCAATAGTCACTTCCAGTGTGCAGACAAAAAAGCATATGTAACTGTCACAGAAATCAAAGTTTGACTCACCAAATCACATTTTGAAGAAATTCAGGGCACAATCATGCACAACACTGAATACTATGTGTAAGTGCCATGGGGGCAGAGCATCAAGGCCCATATGAACACAAAACATGCATGGTCAGTTGTAAATAGAAAGTAAAGTACATGATACGACAAAGGTATGCATAAGATCACAATGGCTAGGTCATGCTCAGATGTAACGTCTTCCACGCAGAGTAAACAAAAAAGCCGCTTCACATAAAGGGGCTGATTCCGATCCTGTATTTTTTTTTTTCCGTATGACTCGTATCCGTATTTTTTTCCGTACGAATCGTACAAGTCACGTCCGACCCGTGAAGTACGATTCGTACGGGAAAAAGTACATACGGATCGGTCCGATCCGTACGAATCGTATCGGGAAAAGTTGTACGAGACGGACCCGGACACTTTTCCATACGAATCGTAAAAATACAGTGCGAGCGTACAAGTATGATCCGGACCGGCTTTCCGATTTCCGATTCATACGGAAAACGTCCCGTACACGGGGAATGACTTTACCCGCTACGAAGCGAAGTTTGTACGACTCGTATCCCGGGAAAAGTTGTTCCCATGGTGCGAGTCGTACAGGCCCCCCAGCGCGTATGTACGGTGCGTACCCCCAGCGCG
The DNA here is from genome assembly GCF_964204655.1 of Triturus cristatus. NCBI lineage: Eukaryota > Metazoa > Chordata > Amphibia > Caudata > Salamandridae > Triturus > Triturus cristatus. The sequence goes on along the minus strand of NC_140581.1, from coordinate 432,531,642 downwards.
TATGTACGGTGCATACCCCCAGTGTGTATGTACGGTGCGTACCCCCGGCGCATATGTACGCACTGTACCCCCAATGCGTATGTACGCAACGTACCCCCAGCACGTATGTATGCACCGTACCCCCAGCGTGTATGTACGCACCGTACCCCCATACCCCCAGCACATATGCGCTGGGGGTACGGTGCGTACAAACACGCTGGGGGTACGGTGCGTACATACGCACTGGGGGTATGCACCGTACATACGTGCTGGGGGTATGGTGCGTACATACGCGCTGGGGGTACGCACCGTACATACACGCTGGGGGTACGGTGCGTACATGCGCTGGGGGTATGGTGCATACATACGTGCTGGGGGTACGGTGCGCACATACGCAATGCACGGGGGTGTATGCCTGTACGACTCGTACCCCTGGGGACTCAGCTTTTACGGCTGTTATTGGCTCCTGTAAAAAAAGAGCCGTACAGAGTGACGTAGGGACGAATCGTACTTGCTTGGCCATAAAACGCTGCTTACATACGTACGGACATCGCGTATAGGCTGTTCCGGATCAGAATCATAGTTTTTTTTACCCGTACGGTCTTTTGTACGATTCATACGGAAATAGGCTTTCTGTACGGATCGTACTTCCTAGGTTGTACGGACAGTTTACCGGGTATGAGTCGTACGGAGAAAACGCTCCGTACGACGATTCGTACGGCCTTTTTGCAGGATTGGAATCGGCCCCAAAGTTGTTGTGCTGCTAGTCGTTAGATGACGACATGTCCTTGTAATCACACAATCTGTATGTGGAACATCAATCAATCAATCAATCAAGCATTTGTATAGCGCGCTACTCACCCGGAGGGTCTCAAGGCGCTTGGGGGAGGGAGGTCCGCTACTGCTCGAACAGCCAGGTCTTGAGTTGCTTCCTGAAGGAGAGGTGGTCTTGGGTCAGGCGGAGGTGGATGGGGAGGGAGTTCCACGTCTTGGCAGCCAGGTAGGAGAAGGATCTTCCTCCTGTTGTGGCTCTTCGGATGCGGGGAACGGCGGCGAGGGCGTGGCTGGTTGATCGAAGCTGGCGGGTGGGAGTGTAGAAGGTCACGCGGTCGTTGAGGTATCTTGGGCCTTGGTTGTGGAGAGCTTTGTGTGCGTGGGTGAGGAGTCGGAACGTGATTCTCTTGCTGACGGGGAGCCAGTGCAGGTTTCTCAGGTGTACGGAGATGTGGCTGTGTCGGGGAATGTCCAGGAGGAGGCGTGCTGAGGTGTTCTGGATGCGCTGGAGTCGTTTCTGGAGTTTGGCTGTGGTTCCGGCGTAGAGGGAGTTGCCGTAGTCCAGTCGGCTGGTGACGAGGGCCTGGGTGACCGTCTTCCTGGTTTCGGTGGAGATCCACCGGAAGATCTTACGTAGCATGCGTAGGATGTTGAAGCATGATGCGGAGACGGCGTTGACTTGTCTGGTCATGGAGAGGGAGGAGTCCAGGACGAAGCCCAGGTTGCGTGCGTGGTCTGTTGGTTTGGGTGCGCTGCCAAGGGCAGGGGGCCACCAGGAGTCGTCCCAGGCGGAGGGTGATGATCCCAGGATGAGGACTTCCGTCTTATCTGAGTTCAGTTTCAGGCGGCTGTTCATCATCCACTCGGCTACGCCTTTCATCTCTTCGTGTAGGTTGGTTCTGGCGGTGGCGGGGTCGTTGGTGAGGGAGAGGATCAGCTGGGTGTCGTCGGCATAGGAGAAGATGTTGAGGTTGTGTTGGCATGCGATGGCTGCGAGGGGGCTCATGTAGACGTTGAATTGGGTGGGGCTGAGTGATGATCCTTGTGGTACGCCGCAGATGACTTCGGTGGCCTCGGATCTGAATGGGGGTAGGCGGACTCTCTGTGTTCTTCCGGCGAGGAAGGAGATGATCCATTTCAGTGCCTTCTCCTGGATACCGATGTTGTTGAGGCGCTGCACTAGGGTGCGGTGGCAGACCGTGTTGAACGCCGCGGAGAGGTCCAGGAGGATGAGGGCCGTTGTTTCCCCGTTGTCGAGCAAAGCTCGGATGTCATCGGTGGCTGCGATGAGGGCGGTCTCGGTGCTGTGGTTGGCCCGGAAGCCGGACTGCGAGTGGTCGAGGGATCCGTTCGTCTCGAGGAAGGCGGCCAGTTGTCTGTTGACGGTTTTCTCGATGACTTTGGCCGGAAAAGGAAGGAGTGAGATGGGGCGGTAGTTTTTGAGTTCGGTGGGGTCCGCTGATGTTTTCTTCAGTAGGGCGCTGAGTTCGGCGTGCTTCCAGCTCTCTGGGAAGGTGGCGGTGTCGAAGGAGGTGTTGATGATGTCCCGCAGGTGGGGTGCGATGACGGAGTCGGCATTGTTGAAGATGTGGTGAGGGCAGGGGTCGGTTGGAGATCCTGAGTGGATGGAGTTCATCGTGCGGATGGTGTCTTCGGTGTTGACTGGGGTCCAGGCGCAGAGGGTGGTGGTGGGGGGCATTGTTCCTGTCGTAGGGTGCGTTGGCTGTGTGCTGAAACTGTTGAGTATGTCTGCGATCTTGCTGTAGAAGAACGAGGCGAGCGAGTTGCAGAGGTCTTGCGAGGGCGTGATGTCGTTGTTTCCGGCGCTGGGGTTCGAGAGCTCTTTGACGATGTTGAAGAGTTCCTTGCTGTTGCGGGCGTTGTTGTCCAGTCGTTCCTTGAATGTGGATTTCTTGGTGGCGTGGATCAGCTGGTGATGTCTTCGAGTGGCGAGCTTGAGGGTGGTCATGTTGTCTGTAGTTGGGTCTCTGCGCCAGGCTTTCTCGAGGGCCCGGCAGTTCTTCTTGGAGCTCTTGAGTTCGTCGGTAAACCAAGATGCTTTCTTGGTGCCGGGTCTGGCGGGGGGGGTCTTCAGTGGAGCGAGGTCGTCTGCGCAGTTGCTGATCCATTTCGTGAGGTTGTTGGCGGCTTGGTTGGGGTTCGCTGATCTGGTGGGGGGGTTCTGGCTCAGGGATGTGGTGAGCTGGTCGGCAGTGATCTTGTTTCAGCTTCTGCGGGGGACCAGTTGCGGGTGGTGGTGAGTCGTGGTCCTTCTGAAGCTGAAGTGGACGCAGCTTGGGTCTGTCCAGTGGAGTCCGGTGGCGTGGCTGAAGGTGATGTCCTTGCTGGAGGAGAAGACGGGGTCGAGCGTGTGGCCGGCGTAGTGGGTGGGGGTGGTCACCAGTTGCTTGAGTCCGAGGTTGGCGAGGTTGTCCAGCAGGGTGATGGTGTTGCGGTCGTTGTTGTTCTCCAGGTGGAAGTTGAGGTCCCTGAGGGGGATGTAGTCAGCGGAGGGGAGGGCGTGCGGGCTGATGAAGTCGGCGATGTCTTCACTGTGCGAGGTCCCGGGGGTCTGTAGATGAGGGTGCCTCTGAGGGTGGTCTTGGGTCGGTGTGGATCTGGAAGTGCAGGTGTTCGGCGGCTGTGAGGGTGTCTTCGGAGTTGGTCGTGATGCGGATGGTGTTCTTGTGGACGATGGCGATGCCTCCTCCATTCTGGTTGGCCCGGTCCCTCCGGGTGATCTTGTATCCGTCCGGGATGGCGATGGCGATGTCGGGTGCTGAGGAGGCGTTCATCCAGGTTTCAGTGAGGAAGGCGGCGTCTGGGCATGTGGCGTTGAGCAGGTTCCAGAGTTCCACTGCGTGCCTGTGGATGGAGCGGGTGTTGGGCAGGATGCACTTCAGGTGCTTCAGGTGGTTGCTGTTGGTGCTTGGCTTGGCGGGTGCGGTACAGGTCCGGATGCAGGAGAACTTGCAGGATTGGCAGATGAAGGGTCCGTGGGTGCGTCTTGGGGTGGCTCTGCAGCAGCCGGGGCTCTGGCCGGTGTTGAGTGCGATGAGAGTGGCGGCATTGTAGGTCTTGCGGGTGGGCTGGCATCTGCGGGGGCCAGGGGGTCTGGCGCTGGGCGCGGGCCAGGCGCGGACGGGCGCAGACGGGCTTGCCTTAGGCGCGCCTTTGGCGCACCAGCAGCGCGCCCGCTGCACGAGGCCGCTGTGCGGCCGCTGCGCGGCCTCCATATGAGTGGGAGAGGGAGGGAGGAGCAGCTGGGAGGTGGGAGCGGGGCGGCAAATAGGGTGCGAGGGGGGCGGAGCTACGGGACGCGACGGCGGGAAACGGGCGGCGAGGGGGAGACGCGGGGAAAGACAGAAGAAAAAAGGGACACAATCTGGGCACCAAAGGAGAGGGGGACAATCAAGGCAGCAAAATACACAGGTACAGTGGGGGAGAATCACTCACTCGTGGGTACAGAAGAGAAGGAGGGCACAGTTACTCTAACGCAGGCAGACACAATGCAGCAGCGGTCAGTGGTCACACAGGGGGCTGCGTGGCGGTGAGGGGAGCGACCTGCCTGGTAAACATGGTATCTATTGACTTGTCACACCATGGACAAGTAATGTATGTACCTCCACATCATGTCATGAAGCTCAGTACCGTGCAGCCATACAAAGTGATATCAATGTAAACTGTGTGGTGTATAACATGTAACAACTAAACATCTAACACCAAGCTTGTGTGGTGCACTTCAATTACCATTTCACCTCTGTTCAACAGGAGACCAGCAATTGACTGCTGCAGATGACAACACCGACCTGCAGAGCCGTTCCCCCCCCCCGGAACATGAACTCTCGGATGCAGACTCCCTAAGTTTATCAGATGCGGAGCCCAAACCTGGCCAATCAGGACTGCAGCATGTCCCAGGACCCCACTGTCCCCACCACCACCACCTCTACAACAACAACCATGCTGACCCCTGCTGCAATGACCTGTGCGGCCTCCACCACCACCAGTGCTGCCTGATACACTCTCCCTGCCTCAGAGGATACCAACACCACCCCACAATCTAAGGAGGGCAGGGAGTGTCTGCGTGTGTGTTGAGTGGCAACGCCACAGGTCTGGGACAGCAGGGCAGGTGGGAGGGCAACTGGGGGCCAAAATCGACAGACCACAGGGGCGAAGCCCTGGCCAACATCGCCAGAGTCCTTGGGGCATACAAACAAACCCAGGGGCACATGGGCCAGGTAATGGAAGAAGTACACGAGCTCCGCCTGCTGCTGAGGTCCATGGACATGCGCATGGGCCAAATCGTGGACATCAAGGGCCAGCTTGTCAGTGTTCTGAGGGACAGTCATGCGGCCCAAAGGACAGCTCAACCTCTCTTCAGTGGCCCGCAGGATTATACTCCCACCACCTCAGCGGCGACCACAGAGGGGGGTGAGCTGGAACAGGATGACTCCTCAGACACCGCTGAGCCCGCAGCAGAGGCCCCCCTGGAAAACACAAAAGGGGCTGTCCGAGAAACATCACAGGAGGATCACGTAGCAATGCACTAGCCAAACCCAAGTCAAAGAGCCAGCCCTGATGGCACCTCTCTTCACCTTGACATTGACTTTGGTGACCACCCTTACCCACACTGCCATGTTGATGGCAGGTGTCTGTTGGACTGCGTCACCACATCAATGTGATGAGTACTCTACTGTCTCGTCTGTCATCACTGACAACTCAATGATTCACTTTGCACCATTTTCTTAAACATCACTTGTCTGTCACAAACACTTTTTTGTAAATAAACACTCTTCACACACCTATTGTGTCAGCTCCATGTTTATCACAGGATGTACAATGTAGTCTCTGATTCCAATGTACCAGAAGCTCTGATTTTGACAAGGCATTGAGAGGCTGAAGTGACGTAGAAGGACACAAGAGAAAGACATTTACTTGTCAGGTGATGGCATCACAGCCAGTACACAACACTAGTCATCAATGTACACAAACCAGCACACATCACAATGACAAACAATATCAACAGAGACATCATGTGGCTGGTCATGACTAAACTGTGCCATAAACATCAGCCATCAGCACAGAGCCAACAACAGGCAGCAGTCAAAAAGCTCCTCTAGGCCTTGTCACTACCATCAAAGACAGCAGTCAATGTCACTGTTGTACAATGTTACTCACACTCAAGGGAAGTAGCGGTTGATGAGCTGTTGACGCAGGTCGACACCTTCCTCCTCTCCACTATCCTGGACACTGGACATGTTTCCGTTTGCAGGCGGGGTCATCTGCTGCTCATCATCGTCCAGGATCAGGGGGATCTCTTTGCACAAGGCCAGGTTGTGGAGCATGCAGCATGCAACTACGATCTGACACACCTTTTGGGGACAGTAGAGTAGTGCACCTCCGCTCTTGTCCAGACACCGGAATCTAGACTTTAGAAGTCCAAAAGTACGCTCCACCACACAATGTGCCCTCCCATGGGCCTCATTGTAGCAGACTTTCCTCGGGGTCCTGGTATTCCTCAGTGGGCTCAGCAACCAAGGCTGGTTGGGGTATGCAGAGTCACCTAGGTTTGAGATACACAGAGAAATGTTGTAATATAACTGTGGCTGAGGACAGCATGTCACACATACAGCACGCTACCTGACTCTGCGTACTCACCCACAATCCATGCACGCTCCAGATACAGATTTGCCATCAGCTGTGGTACGATGCTGTTCCGCAGTATGTAGGAGTCATGGGCTGATCCTGGAAATTTGGCACAGACATGGGAGATCATCATATCCGCTTGGCATACCACTTGCACATTAATGGAATAGAAATGCTTCCTGTTCCTGTACATGTGCTCACATGCCTGTTGTGGAACCAGGCCAACATGTGTGCAGTCAATGGCACCAACAACATTAGGGATGTGGGCAAGGTCATAAAAATCACCCTTCACAGCTACCAATTAATGTCTCCTGGGAAAATGGATGTAGCTGTCCTTGGAGGTCATCATAGTGGACAGGACATCATGTAGCACGCTGAACATTGGTTGCAACATACCACCTGCTCTGGCCACCGTGTACTGGAACGAACCAGTTGCAAAAAAATGCAGGGCTGCCATCACCTTACATGTTGGTGTCATAGCAGTCTGATATGTTCTGCGAGGCCTCAGATGGGGCTCCAATTAAGCACATAGGTCTTGAAGGGTAGGTCGATCCAAACGGAATTTACGTATGATGTCCTCATCCTCCATGTCCGCAAGCCATGTGAATGGACGATGCACATTTGGTCATCTACTAGGTAAGATGAAAGGGGACACATGTCAATTCAATTTCCCTATGAGATGTGTCCAACATCTTACGTTTTGACTTACCCAGCACCAACAATGACTGGCCTGAAACTACAGCTTATGGCACAAGTTACATGTAGAGACACCTTGATCTAAAGTAGTTGTACACGTGTCCAGTATGTTCATAGTGAGTACTCCAAAACAGATTCTGACTATGTGAATGACAAATGGTACATTCCAACATCTTGTGTCACCAACCCTGAGAGTAGTTGACACAGCACATGTCTGAAATAGCAACACTGCTGGCTTCTACATAGCTGCTGTATCTGCCACACCTTCTTGCGTGATTCGAACAGGGCATCCATTACCAACAACATGAGCACAGTGTATGCATAAAGATCAAGTATAAACATGAGTTAAGCAATCTACACAGTGAAATGAGCACATTATCTAAACAGTCCATCATCACTGTGGGTTGCTTCACCATCTCACACATTGACATGTTTACATAATTGAGAGTCCATCACACACAAGATCTGTGTACATGCACAACAACATCATAATTCACATGTGGGGGAGTAAAAGCCAATGCATGTAATCCTGTGCACTGACATGACATGTGTAGTCATCAGTGAGTTAAATGGCACACTAGCATTGAATTTAACTCTCTGGTGGCATTATTCATTGTAAGTGTCTACTGTCCAGTGATGAGAACTGGCCATTGCCATTGCTACAGCATGATGTGTCCATAGGTGCCGTAAGAGTGCTCCACCACCCCAATCACAGGCATTGGCATCAATTTCAAGATGCCAACTTTTGGTAGTGTCCACCTGGCCCCCAGGGTGTGACACCGCCAATGGCCATGCTCCTTCAGCCAATGGCAACCGCAATCGTGGTAGTGAAATACACATTAGAAAATTGTGCTAGGCATGTACCGGGACCGCGTGGCCGGTCATTGGCACCAATTTCAAGATGCCAATTCGCGGTAGGGACTGCAAGGTTACCGCGGTGTGACACTGCCAATACCCATGCCTTTTCAGCCAATGGGAACTGCAATCACGTTAATGAAATCTTCATTTTAAAATTGCGGTAGGCGTGCACTGCCAATGCGGGGCCAGTCATTGGATGCGATTGAAAGATGCCAATTCACAGTAGTGACCGCATGGGTCCCGCGGTGTGACACCGTCAATGCCCATGCCCTTTCAGCCAATGGAAACCGCAATCACGGTAGTGAAATACACATTTGAAAATCACGGTAGGTGTGCACCGCCACCGCGGGGCTGGTCATTGGATGCAATTGAAAGATGAATGATTGCGGTAGTGACCACCTGGCTCCCGCGGTGTGACACCACCAATGGCCTTACAGCCAATGGGAACCTCAATCGCAGTAGTGAAATACATATTTGAAAATCGTGGTAGGCGTGCACCGCTACTGTGGGCCGGTCATCGGTCACATTTTAAAAAAGCTGACCTGAAACACCAATTGCAGCAACTGAGTAACACTGAAACAACCCCAGGGGGCTATATATGTCTGGGAGTGAGCCACACATTTCCACTGCATCCAGACACTGCTGCCTGCCATTCTTCACCATCAACTGCTGCTGTTCCTGTCTCCTGGACCCAGTGATGGCGAGAACTGAGAACATCAGGGCCCGTCCCTTCACCACAGAGGAGCTGGAGGTCCTGGTGGACGAGGTGCTTTCACAGTATGGGAGGCTATATGGTGCTCCTGATGTAATGGTAAGTGTGTCAGAGTAAAAGTTGGAGAGTGCAAAGATTGCACACATGAAGTTGGTCTGCTGCAGTATGTGCATGTGAGTAACCCTGGGCGTAGTTCGCGTAGTCACGCTACGCGAAGCTACGCAAAGTTGCAAAAGTGTGACACGAGTTATGCGTAGCTACGCAAGCGTGTGTAGTTGCTTGTCCCTCCCGTTCAAGATGCATTTTTCTTGCTCAAGAACGCGTATTGCATGTTCGGGATGCTGCTTGCGTGCTCGGGGGATAGTATCTCACGAACTTGCCCATGCGGTCGCCTATGGGCGCGACCATCTTGTTTTTTCACTTGTCCCGCCCGTTCGCGATGCCTTATTTCCTGTTCTGTGTCGCGTATAGCATGTTCGCGATGCGCATTTCAAGTTTGCAACGCTTTTTGCGTGCTCAGGGGGAAATATCGCATGAACTTACCCACGCGGTCGCGACGGGAGTGGACATCTTTTTTTTCACTCTATGCTATGGTTCTGGGCCTGCTTTTCTATCCTCCCTCTATCTTTGCAATCCTTAGGTTTTTACACTGTGTTTCTGATCTTTATTATTTATTATCTGTCCCTAAGTCTATATTTTGCATTTTATTTCTACTTTTACTACTTTTTTCACTTTTCTACTGTTTTATATTACTTCCTTCTTTAAGCTCCTTCTTCTTCCCCTAACTTTATTTTTTCCTTCTAAATTTTCTTTTCCGCCTCCCGCATACTCCAGAACCATGGCTAAGGGTACTACCGGCTCCAAGGGCAAGGCGCCTGCGCCCAAGAGCCGCCTGTCGTGCAGCAGACTGCGCCCTGCAGGGGTGCATGCCCGGGAGCTTTTCAGCGAGGCGGAGGTGGCCGCCCTTGTTTTTTTTGTGCAGCGCCACCTCTCCTTGACCTTGGAAGCAGGCGGCAGGCCTGGCTCCGGGTACCCTACCCAGGAGCGTCACCTGTGGTGGGCGAAGGTGCGCTAGGCAGTTTTTCGTTGCTCAGGGGTGCAGCGCACCCATAACCAGCTGGCCCACCGGTGGTCAGCCATCTTGGACCGGGAGCAGGACCTGCTGGACCTGTTAGGTGTTGAGGTAGTGGGGCTTGGTGAGTAGCTAATATACTAGTGGTATAAGTATTGTGTATAATTTTTTTCCGAATAGCAAGAATGCTGCCGCTTACATTGCAGGTAAACTACGTTTCAAAATCTTCTGTGATTGTAGGACACAGGTGCTCGGCGCTACTAATCTTACTTATTTGCAACTTTGCGCTCGCTTGGGCTGATTATGTAAGAGTTTACTTTAGAGAACTTAAGTTAGGTAATGCTATTGCTAGAGAGACTCTAGTCCTTTCTTTGTCCTCCTGTCACTAAGAAGAGATAGTGGTGGATGGATTGATAGGTTTAATTAGTATTAGTTGGTAACTTTTTAGCGGTCTGCGTGACGCATCTTCTGTCACTAAGTGCTGCTTACCCCAGTCCTTAGTAGAACCTTTTGTAGTTTGTATAGTGAGTGGTAAGGCTTAGCAGTGTCACTAACAGAACATCAGACGCAACCAACCAGGTGGTACTTAGGCTTAGTTAGTATTCTGGAATTAGATTGGAACACTGGATTAATGTTCATAAATAATAAGTAGACGGTCCGCGAATCCCGCAATACTACGGTCGACCATATTAAATAGGTCAAATTTATTACAATTGTTGTTTCCATAGATGTTTTTTGGAGCGTTTTTTAAAATATTTTAATTGTTTCAGACCACTCATCAATTTTTGTCTCTTTCTTTCTTATATCTTTCATGATCAGCACCCAGGGGCAAGAAGACGGGGTCGTGTGAGGGAGCAGCTGATGGCCACCAAGACCGCTCCTCTACCGAGGGCTCTGCTGCTGGCCCCAGTAAGTCCTCCTGTTGTCAATATTAATAATTATACCTCCCTAACTTTTACTCACCTTTTTTTTCCAAACTATTATTTCTGTTTCCTAATTCTATTTTTTACAACATCTTCTTCGATCTAGACTATCTGTTTCTAAATTCTTGTTATCACTGGCTCTAACTGCTTCTGCTATGACTCTCCGTACTACTACTATTAGCCTGTCTATAGCTAAGCTTGCCCAGTTGCCCACTCTTTATTTAAAAAGGTTTTAAATAAAACTCAGATTCACCAATAGACCTAGCCATTGAGTCCAGTCCTTTGGGTTGTCCTCTACTAGTCTTCTTAATCTTGAGGATTTTTAACAATTCCCACCAGCAAAATGTCCAACCAGATATTTTCCTATTTTTGATAGGATAGGATAGGACATACTACTGTTGTAGTGATTCTTCACATACACAAATAACTATGCACAAGAAAATAATGAGGATGTTGGTGATAGGAGGTTGGACCTTCCTCACACCTCAGAACCCACCATCCCCTGACCGACTAGCTATAGTGTCTCATTAGCTCCCCAAACCCTCTGAAGATACCCAATGATTAGACAACCCAGAACATAACACTCCTGACCTCTGAGAGTCCCGGAAGGTATGCACACCCTTTTGCTCACTCACTCGTGTAAGTCCACACCAAATACCACAGAGTCTATGTAAGTTCAAATGGTTTATTTCCAAATAACAAGATCTGTACATTGTTCCATAATGCAGTATAGGAATACGAGCCAGCGCCAACAGCAAAATGCATAAGATTAAAATAATAAATATTGTTACAAGTCAATAGAAGACAAAAGAGTAAATTATGATAACTGAACAATGGTGGAAGAACCACCGTCCCCTTGGTAGGAATATAGTTTATATAAATGAGGGTCTGAGTGAATTCTGTGGGATGCCACGCCTCACCTTAGAATTAAGTACTGGACATCATAAGCTCTGCAAAGCTCTGGTTCATAGAAGGGAATCTTCCGTCTGTTATAAGAAAAATGGTCCGCGTTAGTATAATGCAAGCCTTTCTCAGTCGTGCCAAAAAGTGTAGCATGCTATGGCTAAGCAATACAGACTGACCAGAAATCCATAACAAAGTGGCTTGTTTTTAGACCTTGTGCGCAGTGCTCAGACAGTAGCAGTATGAGCTCATGTGGGCTCAAACTTCTCAAAGGTGTCTTACACAACAACAAGCTGCGAGGTAACGTGTGCAAAAATAAAAGACACAAAGCTATAATGGTGGCATAATGGCTTAGGCTAACTTAGCAAAGACTAGAATGACCCTAGGGACGATCTAACACTACTAGTGTCTACTCTACTGCTTTGGTACCCGATTTGTAGTAGCGATGTATGTTGTATACATTAACTTTTTTTTCAATCTTGCTAGTGAAAAAGAATAAATAGGGGGAGGTGTATATGGCATCTAAAAAATTTGTAAAGTTTTTTCTAGCCGTGCTACCAACCACCAATGCCGGTTCCAGCGGTATTGGAGAGACGGCCACTTCGGAGGGAGCAGGATATGCGGCAGCTGCAGGAGCTGCAGGGGGTGAGCCACCAGCAGTGGCGGGCGGTGGTAAGTTATATTTTTTACTTATTGACATTAGACTCGCTGCAAGGGTGTATACTGTACTGTTGAAACTTAGTAAGTAAGAAGTTGTTGTGAACAACGATTGAAGAAGACACCCTTTACTTAGCATTAGCAAGAGCATTAGTGGCGTGAGTTGAGTAACCAATGGCCTCTTCTATCTGACTTCAGCTCAGCTGTGAAAGTTATATGGAGAAGACTAAAAGTCCGATCAGATGACCTTGATGGATGGGTTGAATGAAAAGGTAAAGAAGGGTGGAATGAAGAAGGACGGGCGAGATGTAATATTTATGACTGGCAGAGAAGGATACGTGGGATGCATGCATAGGTGGCTGATGGGAATCAGATCCATGGGGGGGTTGAAGGATGGGTGGAAGGTGAAAGAAAAAGATGCCTGCCTGGGTGGATAGCAAAAATCCTTCGGGGTGTTTGTGTCAAACTCAAAGCCAAGGCAAGCAAGGAAGGAAGGACACATGGGTGGTGGTTTAAAACAACAAAAAAAAGAATAAAGGTTTGTTGTTGGTGAAACAAACTAAGGTTTGTTGAGAGATGAAGAAGAATGATAGATGTTTACTTTGAATGGATGGATGCCTGGATGGTATTCATCATAGATAGTATAGGTGGAGACTGTCACTGAATGAAGAGTCTTAGTTTGAAGAGAATGTAAAAGAAACCGCGCCACAGTAGCAAAGCCGAGGAGAATAGAAGTTGTATTTTTAGAATACTCCCTTGACTCACAGTAGTTTGCAAGCACAGCATATATATTGTGTATGTATGTAGTTACCATTATTAAGCGCTTTCCGCCGACTCCGAGGCCCACTCCGTACCTATGTTAATTTATTTTCGAAATTTTGACCGTGTCAACCAGCCTGCCATGTGTGGTCTATCGGCTGGTTAGTTACAACATCAATCAAAACAAAGTACCTCATATCGTCCCACATATATAAGCAATGAGCATGATTGGATCAGATATTATCTGCCTTTATAGTCAGGGCAGGGTGAAAGTGACATTGAGCAGTTGCCCTTGATGTAACAGAGTATGCTCAGTGCCACCTGTAATGGAAAACAAATCGGAGCTTCCCCACCTGCAGACAGTAGTAAATAAAACTAATGTGAGTCTGCAACTCTACGTCATCATGACTCGTGTATGTTTGTCTTAGGCGCAAGCTGACTGAGCTGGCATGCCGGCTACTACAAGGTTACGTAATTTTGCTAAACTAGAGAGAACAAGAAATGGGAGGATAGATACTTACCACAAATGTTATGTACTGTGCTTGCTAGTGCTACTGTGCCACTATGTGTTGAATTAATTTTGTGTTACTGTTTTGCTAAGAGTTTTGGTTACAATAGTCTTTTTCTTTCTTGATATAGCTCCTCTTTCCCAAGCAAAACCAACCAGGAAGGAGTTGGCAGCCATGGCCCGGCGCCGGAAACTGGAGGCCATCTTCCAAGAGTACCGGAGGCTGGTGGCTCAGGCAGAGGAGGAGAAGGAGGTGGCAGCAGCTGCAGCTTCGTCCAATGCCCCGGGCCCCAGCCAGGCCCCGCCTCCAGTGGTACGGCGCTGCGGTCAGGCAGCCGCTCGTCGCCGCACTGTAACATCCAGCACTGCTGCCCCCCACCCTGGATGTAACTGCAGGGCATTTCGCCGTCATATGCTCCTCCGAATGGCACGCCTAGAGGAACACCTAGAGGAGCGGGTAAAGATCCTGGTGTACAAACATCCAAGAGCCCGTAGAATCTAAGAACTATGACCCTATTGGATGGCCCCTTTCTTATTCCTTTTTTTGGTTGGTGGGAATTGGGTGTTGGGGTTTAATATTATGGACATTGGTTGGACTTTTTCGTTTTGGACATTGGGAGAGGGGTGGGTCAGGTGTTGTGGGATAGTTTATTTTTGTTAGGGGAATAAATTATATTTATACTTAAACATACGATGTTAATGTTTTGTGGGGGGGTTACTGTTTTACGAATTTATGTCACATGGTTTCCTTGCTTCTGCAGGGCCACAGCCAGTGTTTGATTTAAATAATCTACCAATTTTGTAACACACAAACAGATAGATTTGTTACCCCTCACTGAGTGATTTGTCCTACTAGTACTGTCAGTCTCTCCTCCTAGTCCATTATACCTCCCCCAAACTTATCTTACCTGTGATTGATGATGATTACGTTAGGCACAGCAAGGGCTGCATGGTGATCATGGTTTGGTTTCCCAAGAGAATGGAGATGCCATGGTTGTGGTGGTAGTAGTAGGCACTGGCAGTAGCATTTGCAAAAAAAGAAAATGAGACAGTCACTTGCCTGAGAGCGACTGTGGGAGGAGTAGTAGAACAAAGTAAAGTACAGTACACAAGAAGACTGCCAAACAAACAATAATATTGCAAATGCTAAAGTAAAATAAAACATAATGATGGCGGGGACAGCCTAGTACAACAAGTTACAAACTATAGTTGTGTCGAGTCACTCAACACAATCGTAACCTTTACTGCTGTGTTGGAGGATGTTGATGATGAATCCAATCAAAGCCGGCAATTAATTATGATGTATTAGGTCCCTTTGGGAAAAAAATTGACTTGCACATAGACTGAGCATGGGTGGACAAGCAGAAGAAAATCCTCGCCCTGCCTTAAAATTGAATTAGTGTTGCTTTCACCACATCTGCCCCAGCAAGCGTGTGATCAATTGTTGGTGTACATTTAATTTTGTCACACCTCAATATAAATCACACAGCCTGGGGGAAGAGGGTTAGGGTTTGATGAATGGATGGGAAGGGGGGTTTGGGGAAAGGTTTGACAAAAAAAAACAGTACGCATGCAAAACACAATCTTGGCAGACGACCATCATATCCATAAAACTGTTAAGGGAGAAAAAGGAAATGCATGCATGATGAAGATAACTTGATGGTTAATGAGTAGTACTTACTAACTACTACTAGACAATTAGACAGTACAGGGCAGCAGTATATTAATATGCAATTTGCCTTGCCTGTCTGCCCTCAGAGAGACCCAAATTAGATGTTGTACCGGGCCTACTTTTAAAGATAGTAAAGAAAATTAAAAAATTGTTTTAGGGATCAATTAGCAAACAAACAACACCAACACACAGTCGTAATGATTGAAGAGAATAAATTAATCAAATTAATTAAAAGACGATGAATGATACTAAAGTTACTGTATTATCCTGGTCAAATTGTGGAGTTGCATCTCGCCATTCCTCTTGGTCCGCCCTTCCATGGACGCTCCGTCCATCAATCTTGGGTGCTTCTGCCTGCCTGGCGGATGCGGATTGGTAAGGTAAGTGTAAGTTGTTTTTCCCAGTATAGCACAGGGTAAAGGCCGGCCTGTAACTGTAGATGGAAAAATAAATGGGATATTGAAAACTCAATTAAGTAAAAAAAGCATCAATTACGATGGAGTGCAAGAAGAGAAGAGAGAACACTTTCAGACTGAGGCGGCATGGATACATCATGTCTACTCTGTTTACAGCATTAAGCTACAACAACAACAGGACAGAGCAGGCCCACGGCACCGGGCCGCGACCCAACCTCCATTTAGCTTAAATTTTGACAGAGCCAGACAAAGCACCTATACAGCAACCTAGCATTTTCAAAATTAAATGACTAAATCAATGCCCCGCTGTCAGTCATACCACTACACTCGACTCCACCACTACACGGACATGTAGGTCTGCTGTGGTTCTTCTTGAGTTGTGTTACCTTTTATGCCACTTCATAAAACGCAGTTATTCCATCAATCATCTCCGATCCTACTGACTGACTGCAAAGAGTATAGTATGTGGTCATCATGGTCATGGTGTCCAACTCAGTCTGTATTGTACCGAGTGAGTCCAGAGTCCATATTCAAATATCCAATGGATTGCCCTGCAGTAGAAGTACAATTTTGTTATTAAACAACAAGTCTGCTTCCAGCATTAACCTCAAACAGTTACAGGAGGACACATATACAGCAACATAGCATTTTCCAAAGTCATACCGCCACTACTGCACTCGTGACTACTAGACTCCACCACTACACAGACATGTAGGTCTGCTGTGGTTGTTGACTTATTTACCTTTTATGCCACTTGATTTGAAACGCCCCGAGTTATTCCATCAATCATCTCCGATCCAACTGACTGACTGCAAAGATAGTATGGTCATCATCATGGTGTTGGACGTGTTGTCCAACTCCAACTCAGTCTGTAGTGTACCGACTCCGAGTAAGTCCATATTCCATAATAAAAAATGCAACAGATATTGGCCTGCAGTAGTAGGAGTACAATTTGGTTATTAACAAACAAGAAGGGAAACATTTACTGTCACTTGAGTCACTTTTAGTTGGTAGATTAATTACTAGTACAGTTCGACTTCATGCACAACGTCAACACAAAAAACAGTAATCTCTCTGAGTCTGCATCCAACGCATGCCATCATTACCTGTCTTGCTCGTCTCTTTGGCTGTCAGATGCCTAGTTCTGACAGGTGAGTGTTTTTTTACCGAGGCAGTGGCCTCATTATTATTACTCCACATTCATCTTGAGTGTTAGTCGCTGTTTTGGTTTTCTTATTCATCTGTGGCACTTTGTCGCAGTTGAAGTTGGTTCATATGGTCAGCGCTGTGAGATGGGCCGCAGCCTGGGTAGCGGTCATTAGTCAATTGAGTTTGCAGAAATGTGACGTGTCAGCAAGTTTCTTCGAATAGTTTTGTCTTTCTCTGCCAAGTACCTTCTGTTCTGACAGGCTGACTCTTACTCTTGTGCCACTGAGACGTTGCTGAGGATGTGGGCGATATCACTGCACTGCTGGGGACAGGGCTACTTTGTGTACCACTACCTGAGAGAATGTCTCCCTCTCCTCCCCCTTCCACCGTGATCGGATCTTCTACTCGTTTATCCCAAACTAACAGGAATGGTTGCAGTTTTTATGCGGGGAAGGTGGTCCTTCCAGTCGATCAAGTGGTGTTTTTTCAGATGTGTTATTTGGCCTCCAGTACCATAGTTTGTACCAAGCTTACCCCGACTAACAGAGGTTTTACAAATGGAGCATATAGCAATGTTCTCCTCCTTTTTGCTAACCGTAAACTGGGGAGCTTAACTTTTGTCTCCTGCTGGAGGTGCCACTTTCAATGCCGGATGAACTGGAGGGTGTGCGTTGAATTTGACTCTGTGTAGTACCATTACCTACTTCTACTGAGATGGTGGTTGTGCTGGATGTAGGTCGCTGCTGGACCTTTGCTAATGCAAATATGGAAGCTACAGGTGGTGTTGGTGTTACCTGTCTTGGTGTTATCCGTGCCATATCCCTCACAGCAATTTGGGATGTGGTAATGGCAGTCTCCATTGGGGCTGGAGTAATGTCCATGATGTCTGGCTCATCATCATCCTGCTGTTCTACATCGACCTCCATAAGTGTAAGGCTTTCTGGAACCTTCCTTTTCCCTAGCCTGGTCTTGGGACATGTCTCCCTCTCAGACTCAGTTTGTGGCTCCCAAGTGGCATCTAGATCACCAGAAGGGGTGCTTGGTGAAGAACTCGATGGATTAACTCTCCTTTTCCTTGCTGGGGATATGGAAGACAATGGATCTTCTGAATGAGTGGCTTCCTCTTCTTCCTCTGCATGAGGCTCGATTTCCTGAACTGCCCCTACTTCAGGAGGAACAACTACTATTGCGAGCGGTGGTTGCGGCTGTTTTGGACCACTTATCTGCTGTGTTTCCTCCAGCCTTGATTGGGTACTACTTTGAGATAGACATAAGTTTATCTCAGGCTCAGCATCACTGGTTTCCACCATTAGGCTGGCTACCTCTTCCACACTCATGTGCTTGGGACTGGGTTGGTGGGTTAGGCCCACTGATGCAGAGGTGCTGCCCCCAGCTTGTCCCCTGAAAACCGCTGTTGCAGGCGTAATTTTTGGTTTCCCAAAAAAGGTTTTGGGCGGCACACCAGACTTAAGTGTCACTTCCTTCTTCTGTTCCTTCTCCTCAATAGCAACTTTCTTGGTACTGGAGGACCTGGTACCTGCTTTCTTTGGGGCCATCTTCTTCAGATGTCAGCAGCACTCAGTTGCACAAGTTGCAGAGATGTCTGGTCAGGTCACACGTCACGTCGTGTACAGCAGCAGGACGTCTGTCTGGTAGTACAACAAGCGATGATGACACACCTCCTCCTCAGTCTTTTGTGCACCTAAAAGCAAAAAAGCCAGAAGATCATCAGTCAAACGTGGAATTTGTTATGCTTAAGTTACTAATAGTAGAATCAAACAAATATAATATATAACTTAGTGTGTGGTGGTCACAATTATTACATTTTAGTAACTTAGTGAAAACCAACAGTGTAGCCATTTATGAGACTTTGACAACAAGGGCTTTCCTGGTGTACAGTGTACACTCAGGAAGAATAAGAATAGCAAAGAACAAAAACAAAAATACAAATGTAGGGGAGCCTGTGTGGCCTTAATTTGTGCATCACGTGGGATGGATGCAGCATCAGGGAACTGCAGCTGGCAATGTGGATGGAAGCAGTAAGCCAAGAGGAACAATGGAAAGACACGCAGGCCTATGGGGCAAAAACAGCACACTACTAAATGCCACCAAAAAATGGCCCCCATTCACATGGTCACTCACAGGCACAAGGTACAGAAAACAATGAACTCAAGCAGGCCTATATGGCCAGACAAAGGATGCCTGATAAACAACACACCTTTAATGCAAAAACGAAAATCCACATGGCTAAAAAGGTTGGAAAGTTACACAACAACCACAACAACAACACATACACATGCAACAAAGGCATTTATTTAACACCCCAAATAACTCATTTTGCAGGTCAATCCAATGCCACCCATGCCCTAAATGATGCTTAAATTCAACAGACACCACAGAAACAGTTGTTTCATGCACCCATGAGTACCTCTGGGCCTACTGGCTGAAAAGGCCTAACACATACCAAAACCCCCCCAAAAAACCACATTTTACAATGCCATCCATGCCCTAAATGATGTTAAAATTCAACAGACAACACAAAAATAGTTGTTTCATGCAACCATGATGATTGATGAGTACCTCTGGGCCTACTGACAGACTAGGCCACAAGCTTGGATGCCTACGGCAAAAGCACAGTGGCTGGTCCCACAAAATGGCTGCCACCACATGGCCAGGCCACCCACAACAAGAAAAGGAAGACAAGACAGACAATGCAGGCCTATGGCAAAAGCACAATGCCTGGCTTCACAAAATGGCCACCACCCACATGGTCAGGCCACCCACAATAACAAGTAAGGGAAGATAAAGGATAGGACCAGGAAGTTGGAGACTCTGGGGAACTTCCTTCCTCTTTAAAAAAATTGTAAAAAAAGAAAAATGACTCCTTGCTCAAGAAACTACAGCCAAATGACAACCTGAGGAGTTTTTTGAGCAAAATGAACAAAATCATCATTTTTTAGAAGGTTTTATGCTGCTCGAGAGATATTCTTCGCCAGATTGCAAATTCAGTGTGTTTGGCATCGCGATCTTCACAAAAAGTTGTTATCGTGCGCACGAAAACCCATATTGAGCATGCGAAGAAGAAAAAAAGTGTAAGTCTGCGTTGTCGCGCAGTGCGGAGTTGCCAAAACTCCACGAGCTGAACGCCCAAGGTTACCTACTGGCTGAAAAAGCCTTTTTATTTAACACAAACCAAAAAATTGAAATATCACCCCAAAAACCACATTTTGCAATTCAATCCAATGCCATCCATGCCCTAAATGATGTTTAAATTCAACAGACAACACAGAAACAGTTGTTTCATGCACACATGATGACTACCTCTGGGCCTACTGGCAGACTAGGCCACAAGCTTGGAAGCCTATGGCAAAAGCACACTGCCTTGCTCCACAAAATGGCCGCCACCCACATGGCCAGGCCACCCACAGTAACAAGAAAGTGAGGAAAGACAATGCAGGCCTATGGCAAAAGCACACTGTCTGGATGGCTCCACAAAATGGCAGCCAGCCACCTACAACAAAAAGAAATGGAAGACACACAATGCAAGCCTATGGCAAAAGCACACTGCCTGCCTTCACAAAATGGCCGCCACCCACATGGCCAGGCCAGAAGCATAAGCCAAGGGGAACAAAGGAAAGACATGCAAGTCTATATGGA
Source organism: Triturus cristatus (assembly GCF_964204655.1). Lineage (NCBI taxonomy): Eukaryota > Metazoa > Chordata > Amphibia > Caudata > Salamandridae > Triturus > Triturus cristatus. Next base: position 432,511,261 of record NC_140581.1, on the reverse strand, counting down.
AAAAGCGGTACAAAAGGGGGTGGTGATGGACGGAGCATCAGAACCAATCAAACACTCACACCCAGTCAACAGATCTGGGTTTGATCCATCACCGTTCTTTAGCCCACTCTGCCACCCCAGTTCAGACATGGCCATATGCAAATCAGTCTGACCCTGTGCCTCATGGGAACAGTCCAGCCCGAACTGCCAAGCCATGCCTTCCCTGGACCGGAAACAAGCTTCCTAGGACCGGTTTCTGGCATTTCAGCCGTCTTCAGCCAGGCTTGCTTGAATCCAGTGGCAAAGTGAGCAAGGGACTCACGTCTGAGCATACCCTGCCAACTTATGGCGAACAAAGCACTACAAAAGGGGGTGGTGATGGACGGAGCATCAGAACCAATCAAACACTCACACCCAGTCAACAGATCTGGGTTTGATCCATCACCGTTCTTTAGCCCACTCTGCCACCCCAGTTCAGACATGGCCATATGCAAATCAGTCTGACCCTGTGCCTCATGGGAACAGTCCAGCCCGAACTGCCAAGCCATGCCTTCCCTGGACCGGAAACAAGCTTCCTAGGACTGGTTTCTGGCATTTCAGCCGTCTTCAGCCAGGCTTGTTTGAATCCAGTGGCAAAGTGAGCAAGGGACTCACGTCTGAGCATACCCTGCCAACTTATGGCGAACTAAGCGGTACAAAAGGGGGTGGTGATGGACGGAGCATCAGAACCAATCAAACACTCACACCCAGTCAACAGATCTGGGTTTGATCCATCACCGTTCTTTAGCCCACTCTGCCACCCCATTTCAGACATGGCCATATGCAAATCAGTCTGACCCTGTGCCTCATGGGAACAGTCCAGCCCGAGCTGCCAAGCCATGCCTTCCCTGGACCGGAAACAAGCTTCCTAGGACCGGTTTCTGGCATTTCAGCCATCTTCAGCCAGGCTTGCTTGAATCCAGTGGCAAAGTGAGCAAGGGACTCACGTCTGAGCATACCCTGCATATGGAAAAAGCTGCACACTACTAAACTACCACCACAAAATGGCCCCAAGCCACATGGTCACTCACAGTCACAACAGGCCATGGAAAACAATGAACTTAAGCAGGCCTATATATAGCGAGATAAAGGAGGCCTGCTAAACAACACAGCTTTAATACAATAATGCAAAAACAAAAATCCACAGGGTGAAGAAAGGTTGGAAAGTTGTACAACAAGCACACACACACATCCAAAAAAGGTATTTATTTATAAACACACACCCAAAAAGTGAAATACACCCCAAAAACCACATTTAGCAATTCAATCCAATGCCATCCATGCCCTACATGATGTTTAAATTCAACAGACTCCACAGAAACATGCACCCAAAAATACAATCAAAGAAAAACAACTAGGCCCCTACTGAAACTACAGGCCACCGACAACAATACATTTTAAAAACGATGAAAATCCCCCAAAAATATAGGTAAAAAAACAATGCCCCAATCAAACAAACAAGTACACCAATTCTCCAACTTAGGGGTCGATTCCGATCCGGGTTGGACAGCTCTCCGAGAGCTGTCCGTAGCCTTACCGTGCGACCGACACTTACCCGTAGCCGGTCCGTCCTGTAGATGAAGTACGATGCGCATAACTGCCAAAAACACGACCGACACGTAGGCTGTGATTCAAGCGCCATTCCCCGTCCGAGCCGTAACTCCGAACGCCGAACCGAGTCGCCCGGAAGCAATAGCCATAGCAGTTTCCGCCATGACAAGTACGATGCGTACTTCCTACACGCCGGACGGGTCGACACGTACGGCACGTCACAGAATCCGGAAAACAAGCATATCTGTCAGTCCTCCTTCCCACCCGGCCAGACATCCCATCATGAAACTTGCTTCCATTGGAGGGCGTGCAAGTTGTCTTTCAGGATGTCAGTCAGTGGTGTCCTGCTTCTGATTTGTGCACATGCCCTACCAGGGCCTTGTGCTGCCCACAGCAGGACCCAGTGTCATCCATCTTGTCAGTCATTTTCCACTTCCTGTGATGTGGGCATGTTTCAGAGAGGTCTTGATGGGCCAATCAGGAGGGGGAGCATTATCTGTGACTACAGACCCCATCATGCTTTTGGATACACTCACTTCACCTGCATCCCCACTATTCCTTCCTGTCAGTCAGCTGCACTGTGAGGTAGTGTGTTTGTGGTGGCAAACTGTCTGGCAGTGTCGATTTAGCTTTGTGCCACTGGCTTGCTCTATTTGACTGTCCCCACACAATATTGGGTATGTTGTTTATGTACTCACCAGGCTCTGGTATGTCTGTTAGCCCATGGACTCTCTCTGGTGGTAGGATGTCCCACACCTTCTCCTCCCAGGTCCTGAAGTAGACTGGTTTGGCAGGAGGGCATCGCCGGTGCACTGACTCAGGGCGTGATCTTTTTCGATGAGTTTCTTGACCCTCCTGCGCATGTCATACCACCTGTTCTGGATATGTGTGCCTTGCTGGTGTTTGTGCGTTCACCTTGTCCACAATCCTCGCCCACATCTTGGTTTTATGTGACATGAGGGTCCTTTGGACCATTGTACCAAACAAATGTGGATCTACTCTGATGATCTCTTCTACCAGCACTTCTAACTCACTATCTGTGAACTTTGGATTCTTCTTTGGGGGCATGATGATGGGTGGTGGTGGTGAGGGATGTGTGTGTGAGGGTGCAAGTGAGGGTGGGTTGGTGTTGGTTTTGCTGGCTGTATGTGTGTTTGCTTTTAGATGAGGTGCTGATGGTGTGTGAGTTGTGTGATGGGTGACTTGTGAGTGAGTGTGTCTGTGGTTGCTGTGTAATGGTGTTTGCTGCTGGCTGTGTCTCCAGTTTGCAAGGGATCATGGTAGTGATTGTAGTCCTTTATATAGTTGGAGTTGTGGGTGTGTCTTTGTCCCAGGTTTTTTTTATTTGATATTTATTGGCTTTGTCATTGCTTGTTTGGTCCTTTTTTTGTATTTTTTCCTTTGGGTTTGTAGGCATGAAGGAGACGTTCATCTGACGGAAACGGACGCTGATGTTGGCTCGTGCGGGCTTCTCCGCCTCGTTCACGCTGCCTATCTTCTGTGTTTGATACGCGTCAGTCGTGGAGATCTCTATTACTTGTTGTCCCGGTTTTCTGTGCGTGTCGGTCATGGGGCTTGTTCTCCGTGCGAGTCGGTCTGGTTTTACACGCATTGCATCGTACTGCGCGGGTCGGACATCGCGGGTACGGGTCGGTCGGGTTCATTCCGGGTTTGTGTCGGTCAGTGAAAATCGCGTTGGTTTTCCGGACGGTTCACTATTTTTCCTACGGCTCGGTCGTACGGCTTGTATTCCGTACGTGTCTGTTGTAATTCACACGCGTTGCATCGTACTGCACGGGTCGTACGGCGCTGGTCGGTGTCTGTCGGTATCCGGTCCGGGTCCTTGTCGGTCGGTACAATTTGCGACCGGAATCGACGCCCAACTTGTAAAATCTCAAATCCAAAAGTCCTCAAATCTAATCCAATGATATGATGCAGCAGACAGACATAGAAAGTGATCCTTCCAGCTCCAAATCCAAATGAAAGTGAACGGCACATGGACAAAGCACTGGGAGGAGCCTGCTGGACAGGAACAGGAAGTTGGAGACTCAGGGACACTTCCTTCCTCTTGAAAAAAAAGTAAAAAAAGAAAAAGTACTCCTTGCACAAAAAACTCCAGTCAAATCACAATCTGAGGAGTTTGTTTTAGCAAAATGATAATTTTCGAGAAGCTTTTATGTTGCTCGAGAGATATTCTTTGCCAGATTGCAATTTCTGCGTGTTCGGGATCGCGATCTTACCAACACTGCCACCGGAAGTCAGATGGCACGTCCGAATGACGTGTTTGCGTTCGCACACTCTCGCTGGATCGTGCGGCCGGATACTAAATCTCGTGGCGCACACGAACGGATAGGAAATCTCGTCGGCGAACGCAGAATCCCGGTAAGTCTTTACCACGCGTGCGAGAATGCATAATGAGCGCACGAAGAAGAAAAAGAACTACGCTACATTGCAGTTTGCATAGTGGTCGGTCACTACGCGTTCTACGCGAACCGCGAAGTTACAGAAACTCCGCAAACTCCGCAAGCTTAGCTTAGTTTACCGCCCAGGGTGACATGTGAGTGCAAGTTTGTGTGATACACTGCCTAGCATGCTGACTTCAGGTAAAGGTAAATAGGTTTCTAGCCTATTTTCCACAGATCCATGACTGCATTTCAGGATGGGAGGGACATGCAGTGTTTTTGCAGCCATACAGTAACACTGCTGGTTTGGAAAGTGCAAGTCAGAACAAACATTGCCTGTGCTAATGGATGTCAGAGCCCATGAGGTTTTCACATGTTCATTTGTAACATTACCAATGTGTTTAGTCCAGAGAGTACTGAAGGATGTGAGTCCATTTTTAATATTGCCACCATGGATATGTAAGCATTATGCACAAGATTGAAATACCTGAGGGTGACACTCTTGATGGAAATGCATCTATGATGCATCATATTAATGTACTTCTGAAACATCCTACTTCCTTTGCTTTCATTATGTGTACTGACTCGCATGTGTAAGCACTGTTTTCCCTCTCATATTGTACATGGATGTGAATGTTCTGATGGCCCATGTTTAACCTCAGTGTGAGTCCCCCTAGCCTGCAATGGTCATTGTGCTTCAAAGCACAACATGGTGGACATCAGTAGCTCATGGCCATAGTATAAGGACATTCTGGAGTCAGTATCTGTGTTGTCCCCTTAAGGGTGACTCCATATGTGACTGTGACAACATGTTGAGATGTACACCTATCTCATCTACAGGCATGTAGGTATGCTTACAGAAATCAGTATGTCAGGTTACAAGGAGGCACGGGCCAGCTATTTGGTTGTGTGAACGTCACATTGGTCATTAATGCCAACTATGAATGTTTCCATGCATTTTCTGTGTTTTGCATTAAGGTTGCACATGCTGACTGCAGAGGGTGGTAGGCAACATGGGGGTATCATATTCTAGTTTTGTGCTTTGCTTGCTTATGATGTTTGTGAGTATGACAATATACTGAACCTATGTCTCTTTCTTTTGCAGCATCTACCGAGGGCACAGAAGGACAGGGGACTGACACCAGTGGTGAGGCATCTGGCACGACTGCTATGCATGAGCTCACTTACTCTGATGTGACCAGTGCCTCGGAGGGGAGCAGGAGTGCCCTTGAAAAATCACGCCAAGAAACACCAACCTCAACATCATCTGACTCCAGCAGTGACTCCTCGATGTTGGCAGGCACAGGGAGTGGGAAATCTGCCTCTTCTTCCACCACACATCATCCAGTGCCCACCCTCCCGGCTACTACCACTAGTGTTGCCCGTGCCCACAGCACTAAGAAGGGTAGAGTGTCCTTCCCCCAGGCACCGCTGCCCCTGCCCCTGTCTCCCCTGCTGCCCTCAGTGTTGAGGTGGTGGACCTTTTGCGCCAGCTGTGTGTGGGTCAGACTATTCTCCTGAATGCCTTCCAGGATCATGACAAGACGTTGGCACAGGTAGTTGCCTTCATGGAGGGCATTCATTCTGACGTGGGTGGGCTACACAGAACTGTCCAGTCTTTGTCCTCCACAGTGACGGCATCCATTTAGCTGTCACAGGTTCAGAGTCCAGCCCCAGTCCCTTCCGCAACCACCCTGCCAGTAGCAACATCTGACGAGAGTGACCACACACCACAGCCCTCAGGCTCCAAGTACTCACCACGCAGCACACAACAGCAGCACTCCAAGCGGCCCAGAGCACAGACACACCCCAAAAACAAAAAACAGGCACACAGGAGCGCAAAGGCAAAAGCCCTTCAGGTGACACTCAGGGCCATCAGGCCTAAAGGCAGGCCTCAGGCTCACATGCATCCAAATCAGCCCAATATAAGGACAATCCCTTCCCCAAACCTGCTCCCAAAGACAAACAAACAGTTGCCCTGCCTGCTGTGAAGCTGGTGCCTGCAAAGAGGCCTCACAAACAGCTCTCTAAGGCAGATTCACCCACAACCTCAACTCCTACCCACACCCCTGTGAAGCTGGGACAGGAGAGCAATGTGGAGGGTTCACCTGGTCAACATGGGATGGAGAGGAAAAGGAAAGGCCAGCCCAAGCGTAACACCAGATCCAGCAAATCCCCACAGGGAGAGCCACCTCCACCAGATGCACCTTTGGTGGAGAGTGAGGCTGTTCTGCCTGCCCCACTTCCCACTCCTACCAAGACAATTATTACCTATTGAATCCCCAAGAAGTGGAAAGGTAGCCCTCCACATTCTCCCTCACACACTGTCTCACGGCAGCATGTCTCCGCCTACCCCTGCCACCATGCCACCCGGTCAAAGCAGCTCTTCGACTCCCAAAGCCACTGATGCCTCTACCTCAGCTGGTCCTCTCTCTCCCAGGTCCAGTCCTCCAACTGGCCCCGACAATCAGCCACCTCCCATTTCAACTGACAGCCAAGTCTGAGGCAAAGTCCCCCTCTCAAACCCATCTCTCCCACAGCGGTGCCTGGACTGCCCATTTGTATCTCCCGAGCTGTGGTGGGTCCCATGGCAGTGTACGGTGTTACCCATTCCCTGTGCAGTTTCTCATGCACACATGTACATACTTTGAATTATGGACTGGCCATTGGCTTTGCTGTTTGTCACTTTGGAAGCCCATTCCCTGTGCAGTTTCACATACACAAATGTACATACTTTGAACTGTGGACTTGCCAATGGCCTTGCTGTTTGTCACTTTGGTTGCCCATTCCCTGAGCAGTTTCTCATGCACACATGTACATACTTTGAACTGTGGACTGGCCAATGGCCTTGCTGTTTGTCACTTTGGATGCCCATTCTGTGTGCAGGTTCTCATGCACACGTGTACACACACATTTACATACTTTGAACTATGGACTGGCTAATGGACTTGCTGTTTTCTAATTTTTATGCCTATCTGGTTAATATGTAATGAAGACAGTTACTCCTGTTGTCTGCTTTGTCAGTGTCTTTGCTAAATAAAATGTTTTCTGTATGGGTATGGGTGCATGTGACACATGCTCTGTATGCCACTGTAACATTGCCAACTGATTGTTTTACTTTTTCAGAGTTTGCCAGAGGTGACAGGCACTTTAGTTCTTGTTGACTCTGAGGTTTGAGGGTGCAATGACATATGTTTGTGATGATCTACTGTTATCCTAATCATTCTATGGTCATGTTTGCTAAATCGTACACGTCACGTTATGATGCAATACCAGAACAGAGGTGAATTCTATCCACAGGATTACTTGCGGGGTGGCCAGGGTCCATCATATCTGTGTGATATTTCTTGATGTGTGTGCAGCAGTGTTGATGTGTGGTCATCTTGTGTAGGCCTGTCTTCCTAGTCACATGGGTACATTTGGATATTCGAACTTGTGTGGTCATACAGTGTGAATGAGCTGTCATTGTCAGTAGTGTTGATTTGTGTGTGTCCCTGAAATGCCAACTGCACAGATGTGTGATCCAGGTAATGAGTGTATGTTTGATTCAATTGTCTGCCATGTGCTTCAGATTGTGGGCACATGTAGGAGTTGTAGATTGGGCACTGTGCAGTTTGTTGGTGTGTCCTTGGACTCCTGGGGGATACCTACTTGTTGTTGCTGCCAGTTGTGAGTATGCAGAATGTGTGACTGCCAAGTCTGTATTGTGTTTTTCTGATCAGCCATGTGTCTTGTTACTGTTTGTGCTCCCTGTGCAGCTTGTGAGTTTTCTCATGCATTGCTGCCACTTGACCCATTTTTAGCTCCAGAATGGTATGTGGTATGTGGAGTTATGCCATCCCCTATATGTGCTTCTGATGCCTACACATTGTGAGTAACTCCTCCATGTGTTTGTGTACTGTACACTCCTCACCTGTCCACTACTGACGTACATACCACTTCAATCTCATGTCTTCCACCCCATGGCTTGCCAGTGTGGTGCCTGCCACGCAGTGCAGGGGAATGCAGGGGGTACCCATGGTACCGCCTCAGTACAGCAACATCCCCCCATCAAGGGGGGCCCGCACAGGGCCCCCAAACCAATCCCCACTAGCCTTTCAATGCCGGCATTGCCGTCATGGAAAGTCCTTTTTCTACCCACTTACTAATTTGGTGGACGGTACCTGCTAGGCACCGCCACCATTTTAGGAGCCCTGCACCATCCGCCAGGCAATCAGTACGATTGCCTTTGGCGGTGAAGCTGCAGACGGACTTTGCATCCGCCACGGTACCCACCGCCATCCTAATTGGGTGGTGGGTAATACGCTTAGTGATGGCGGAAGGACCGCCACTGCCGGCCCGGCGCTGGCAGTCCTTCCGCCATCCTAATGACCCCCTAAATCAGGCCATTAGGTGTATTCCTCAAAAGGGCTTGTTCTGAGTATATGACTTAAAAAAACATAACAACTGTCTGAGGCCATGAATAAGAAATGGTTATTTTTCACACACTTCCCATGGCCTAGAACTGGAACAAATGCTCTAGCCATTTGGTGCAGTACAACAACCTTAGGAGCATATGTAACGGCTGCCTGGAGATGCAACATCTCCCTTCCAGTCACGCTAATTACAGCTTCTGTCTCAAATGCTGCTGAGTGCAGCAGCTCACTTCTCCCCCAGTGCCATAATGCTGATTTGTTTGCTCCAAGTCTTCATTCAACGTGTGGAATGCAGGAGATAAAAGAAAATCAAATGGATAAAATCTCCTTTTTGGTCAAACCTTGGTAAAAATATACCTGTTGCTGTGCTTTTACAGATCAGCTTGAAGGAGTGGAAAGCAACATGGATTTAGTGGGTGACGGGGATGCGAGAGGGAAGCAGCACATGTGGAAAGAATGAGAAGGCACATGCACTCCCACAGAGAGCTCAAAGAAAAAGAAAAAAGTAGTTCTCTAATGTGAGCACCAGGGCAAGATACAAGAGACACAATCAAAAAGATGGTCAAGAAGTTATGCTCCAGCATGGGGCAAATACAGTAGTAGAACTACAAGACATTGAATATGAAACAAACACATGTGGCTGACCTGAAAACAACCAAATGGTAAGCAATGGGCTGGCCCAAAGTCAACTTTAAGTATTGATATTCTACACAATAGGTCTTCCATAACAGACAGTGTAAAGCTATATGTGGGCAAGACCTAAAAACCAAGAATATCATAGTATTCAAATAAAAAGAGATAAGTATTACTTTGGGGCCAAGCCATGCTCCACTTGGGTCCTTTCACTGTCTTGTATAGGGTCTGAACGCAGCAGCCAAAGCCACATTTCCACTGAGGTTCACCTACTGACTCAAACAGGTGGTAATCTGGTTACTCTGAAAGTCGGTGCGTTTCTAGCCATGAAAACATCAGACTTTTTCTGATGTTAATGACTGTTCCTATTTTGTAATGTTTTGATGGAGTTTCACTGCGTTAATAGTGTGATGAAGCATATCAAACAAGCATTTTATGGGTAAAAAAATGTGTGCTGAAGGTGATCTGTACCGAAAAGTGTTTTCCACACATATTTTTACCCTTTTGTGACTGCTTCAAAAACTGGGCCTCCAGGTGCCCAAATGATCAAGAAAATCAGAAAAATCAATGATTCCACAGTCTTTTTCTTGTGTCTTCTATTTATAGCGAGGTGCAATAAAGGCGTTTGCATCTTATGCCTCCTTTTGTAAATTTATTTGCTTAATCTTTTGTAAATATTCTTTTATGAACTCCTCCTTTCAATGTCTTCTCGAGGTGTACAAGGAACTTCTTAAATATTTTTCATTCAGGCGCGGATGACACTCATTTTATTTGCAGTGCCTTCAACAGGCGGATCACTTTATCGAGGGACTCCAATCAGCAGACCTCAATCAGCCCGGATATATGGAGTTGCGGTAAACCGCTGAAGCCCTTGTCTTTTTGTTCGGTGTTTTCCGACACGCACGTCTAATCTGATTTCCCAGACTTTTACCACAAGCAAGATGGATTTCAAGCCGCGAGAGGTTTGGTTTGAGTTTTCAGGAGTGGCAAAAAAATCCGGCCCAACATGTTTCAGCTAGCAGCCCTTGAAACCATTGTGTGCGTGCATTGCTGCCAACAGCTGATGTTGACTTACTGCACAATGCTCTCCGTCCAATCATCGCCTTGAAGCCAGGAGATTGGCTCTGGCTCCTTCCTGTGCGTGAATGCACGCTGCGTTTCAATACTGTGACTTTGCCAGCTGGGACACATTGCCAAGTGGTAATTTAATATGAAGGCTTTGGGCCTGTTTTGCTTCTGTTGGAAAATCGTCTCGATGTGTCTGTTATCAAGTGTAACAGAATGCCTTTCATTGGGCACCCTATCGTTTATCGAGATCATTATCCGTTTCTGCTTTGCAGAAGTCTCAGATAATGACTAAAAGAGATTCTCTGTAAGACATTAGAGTGCGTTTATTGAGCGATTAAAATGCGAACACTTTTTGTTGATTCTATAAAATTTAGAGACGTGTGAGATATTAGATAGTCTCTATTTGAACCATACTCTGAGCTTATATAGGCAAGCATTTACAAAGCCAAAAGGTCTGGTGTTAGCTTCCAGCCTTTTAAGTTTGTAAATGCTTGTTTGGTTTTGTCATGGTTTTTACAAAACGTTTATCACTGGGAAGGCTCCTAGGTCTCCTCAATATAAAATAAATACCACTGGCTAAAAGCAAAAATACTTTTTGGTCTCGAACAGAGGCGTAGCTAGAGCTTGTGGCGCCCGGGGCTATCCCTCAGGTTGCCGCCCCTAGGGGGAGGAGGGGTGCTGGGGAAAAATGCAGGCGAGCACTTGAAAGAGGTCCGAGAGACACGTAGTATCGCCGCTAATACTTATCTTCATCATGCAAGTTACATGCACATACATGACACGGTCCAAGGCTACACAGTTGAATATACCAGTGACCAGCAGTACAAAGGAGAACACACAGACTGAATGATCTATCTGGGGACTCAGAAAAACCGCATGTGACATCCATCAGAGAGCTGTGTGAACGATTACCTGGTAATTCCCTCAGCACAATGCAAACATGCACATACATGACACTTTTCGGGGATCCATCATCTACAGCTGACATTAAATGACCAAACATCTTGGTTCCCCTATTAAAGCAGTGGGGACATGCACAAACGCGATGTGCTCTGACTTGAGGTACAATAATGCAATGACAAACTCAGAACAGCAAGAACTACTCAGGGGAGGTGGGGGCGAGGTGGCACACATAAAGCCTGGCCTTAGAACAGAGTCACACCAGTCTCAATAGTCAGACCCACACCATTGCAGCCAGAGAGTTTCTGCCGAACTCCTAGTGCCTACTGTTTGGTGCCAATCTAAGTTGGAGTGTGTGCAACAGCTAAGTTCAATTCAAGTCAAGGGAGATTTCTAAGATCTCACTATCTTGTCACCAACCTAACACCAGCCTGCATTAATTGAGAGTCGCACTGGTGGCCCACCACAGCAGCAAGCCACTATAGCAACAACAAGGTACGACCCTGCAGGGTTACAGCATCACCATCCACCAAAGCATCCATGCCTATCAACAGTGCCAGCTTCTTAACTGATGTGTTCTCATTCCTTGGGAATCCCAGGCCCGCCAACTTGCCTTACCAGCACTGCCTCATTGCTACAGGACCTCAGCAGTATGGCCTTACCACAGAAGGGCCTTATCAGTGTTGAGGTACGCATGATCTTCCTCCACTAATGCCTTATCTGTGCTTTCAGATTCCAGGTATCATTAGCTTTCTCCAACAATGCATTATCAATGCCACAATAAATGCTTTGCTACTAAAATTTCCACACTGTTGCTTCCCTAAAATTTTCAGATTTTACACTCATGACAGTGACATGTCTTATAAATAAAAGGATGTTTGTGGGATTACCGATCCATATCATGGTAAATCTCGAAAATGCTTTAATGGTAAAGAAAACTAGAAAATAGCATACAGGGACCCATGTTAATGGATGCTTGTGTCCTTTCAGGCGCCAACCATCACGTGTGGTATTGAGGGGCAAAACTGCCATTTGCATAATTTTCAACACGCTTGCCGGGTGGACGTACCTGTCTGCTCCTCTCCTTTCTTTCCTGTCTTCACACGTTCCAAACAAACAACTGTGGAGATACCTGTGATGCACTGTAGAAGTTCCTCTCGGGTTGGCTCTGGTCCTCCACTGGCCCCTGGGACGTACCCACAAGCAACCACAACAAACACGGTACGTCGGGGCGGCAATAATCAGAGAAAAATTCAAAGCCTGCTGTACCAATACAGACCCTTGTGCGCCTACATCAGTGTTGCCAGATTTTTTCACAACTTTCAAGCCCAAAAGCAACAAAAAAGTAGCCTAAAATAGCCCAATGTTGCCACTCCATTAACTTACGTGTAGCCTGTCTACAACATTACAAAAATATACTTCTATTTCAAGGATATGTTTAGTACCCACATTAATCAGATTACCTATATTTTGTACACTAAAATCAAAGTTGGTCTGTCAGGAAAACTGTCACTCACTTGATATCGCATGGTGTGGAGAAAGCTGCCCAAAAATGTTCTTGGTCCAATTTTGAGGACTGCAACTGCGGAAACGTTCTTCTTGGGAAAGGTGCTCTTCAGCATGAAGTTCCTTTTGCATACTCATGTCAGGCCCCTCAGAGTAATGGCAATATAGGCCAATGCTCCATGTTTTTTCACACTTGTTTGAATGCTCCAAGAGCAATGCTGAACATCTCTTCATATACGCAAATTACATATGTTACGTACTTTTTGGTACTCATCTGAAGAGAGCGGTCCATGGCATGGGGTGCAGAGCTTGCTGCTTGATGTTCCCATGAGCTAATACCCGATAAAGTGCAAGTGCATTCTGAAGACTCAGAAGAATCTCCATCTCCTGTTCTTTGCCAGGCAACAGTATGGTGGATCCTCGTTCAGCCAGAGGAAAGTAAATGTTTACTGCCTTAAAGACGTATACTATCATAAATGCAGTAGGTGCAGTGCCAGCGGGGTCCGTGGGTGTGAGAGGCCTACTTCCCTCCAATTAGGGGTGAGAAGCCTTTCCTCCATTAGTGCGCCCATCTCAACGGCCACAGTGGTTGCAAGAACCTACCTATCTTATGACCCTTCTGCTTACAGGAAAGGGTGTTTTAACCCACAAACTCACCACACTGTGAAAGGAACACGATTTTTAAAGTGTGCCAAGCTTAATAGAAAACATAAACCTCAAATGAAGGTCTGCGTGCATTACAAACCTGCCAAATAAGCTAGGAACTACAAAGACACCAACAATGAAGTATGGACGAATTACACTTGGACATTCACATTGCCAATAGCACCACCTCCAACAAATATGAGAACAATTGAATTCCAATGCTTGTTTCACACAGCTAGCTTGGTTCTGTGTGTGAGGCAACATGAAGTATTGTGGCCTGATCAAAGAAAAATGGTACGAAGGCAAAGAAAAATGGTACGAAGGTGCCTGCAGGCGATTCATAGCTGCCAAGGTTTCAGATTGCTTAAGTGTGACATTTTCACATTTTTTGTGTAATTATGAGTGACATTCAACGACTACGAGTGACACTTTCTCAGGAACAAAAATCAAGTAAAGAAGATGAGGAAACATATAAACATCAGAAATTACAGCCATTCCAGCAACAAGAAACTCTATGAAGATCTTAAAACTATTTCAAAGCACCAGAAATGGAAGGACACTATCCGATATGGAAAATAAACTGCATAGTTGCCACGTTTTAAGAGTGCGTAGGTGAGCCATTTTCAAAGTTTCAGATTACTTATGAATGACATTCAACTACTAATGGTATGACACTAAGAGTGACAAGGCAAAATCAAGAAATTAAGTACATGGAAACAGATAAAACAAAAGAAATTACACTGATTTGAGCAAGGCCAAACTAGAAAAAGAACTGCTGCAGAGCACCTGATCCTCCTGTAAAATGATCGTATGCCCACAATCTACTCACATTGTACATGATTTTACTCTTGTGATCACTACTACTGCTTGCGAAACCACAGACAATTTGCACGAACACCGTGACAGGAAGCTAGTCGAGTATTTCATATGATTTTGCCTTGACCCTGCCAGCGTAGCAGCAATGTGTTTATGGGGGCCCAGCAGGATTTGTTTTAAAAAAACCTGATCTGTCTGGTGCTAGTCACGCGCTGACCAGTGACAGAACCAGGCAGGCTGCTGAGGCATGAGTGCATCAAAAGGAGCCTGCCCTGCCAATAAACGAGTATTTCATACCGTGTGGGGTGCCTAAGTCTGCTTTTCATAATCATCAATGTTATTGTTGAGTGTGACTGATGTGCACACATCTGTCACCCCAGCATCCTTCTGTACTTATACCCTCCTTGCCCTGTATTTTAATCACAACGTCCTGTGTTCCACTCTGTGTGCTCATCTGCCCCCTCACCCCTCTAGTCATCCCTCTTTTTGCACTGTGTTTTCATCACCCTTTTCTGTCCCCAGTGTTGCACTGTGTGCTCATCTGCCACTCCTCGCCCCCCCCTATTACCCTCTGTTCTCATCCTTTTCCTTGCCTGGTGTTATCTCGCCCTTTTTTGCCCCCTGTGCTCCACTTCCCAGTGCACACATCTGACACCCTCTGTTCTCACCCCCTCCTTGCCCTGTGTTTTCATCACCCCTTCCTGTCCGCGGGTTTCCACTCTGCGCATATCTGCCACTCCTCGCTGCCCCCTGCGCCCCTCTGCTCTCATCTCTCTCCTTGTCCAGTGTTTTCATCACCACTTCCTGACTCCTGTTTTCCACTCTACGCTCATCTGCCACTCCGCACTGCCCTCTGCACCCCTCTGTTCTCACCACTCTCCTTGCCCTGTGTTTTCATCACCCCCTTCCTGTCCCCGGTTTCCCACTCTGCGCTCATCTGCCACTCCTCGCTGCCCTCTGCACCCCTCTGTTCTCACAGCTCTCCTTGCCATGTATTTTCATCACCCCTTCCTGCCCCGTGTTCCACTCCCTTTGCTCCTCTGACACCCCAGTCATCCCTCTTATTGCCCAGTGTGCTCATCACCCCTCTTTCCCAACTACACTAAGCCCTACAGCTGGAATCTCCGACGTCACCATACCTGCTGCTGCTGCATGCGAATGGAGGCGGGCCGTAATGTGCCTGACACGCCCATCATTGAACTGACCTGACCCTGGATTGGGTCAAACAACTCCAAGGCCGGTCGGAACATTACTGGGGGCGGGTGAAAGGTCACTGCAGATATTGCAGGAGCCTAAATGGAAAGAAACTTCCCGCCCGCATAGATTTATTGCCCTGGCGGTGTTACTTGTGGGCAGGGGCCGCAGGGCATAGAGCCACAGACGCACCTAATTTAGGAAAGAGGTCTGGGATGCATGCAAGGCATCCATATGCTGCAGCGCGGCGGCGCCACAGGCGCCGCACAAAGTTTTGAATCCGCCGCACACTCAATCTGCCAGCCCTGGCCTCCGTTCGATTGCCTGCACACTACGAAGGGGAGGGCTCGTCGGCTGGATCTCTGAGCTGAGACAGCTCATTGGCTGAATGGAGTCTTTCCCCTCTGACCACGGTCCGGTCGCGCACCACACCACCACGCTAGGTGGTGATGCGTGCGCTGCAGGAAGCAATTGCACTTGCAGTTGCAATCAGGGGCACTTGTGCTTCAAACGGAGCCACGTGCGCTGCACTGGTGGCCCTTTGCGGCAACCTTTATAATTTATTTGGGGACTCTGACACTACTGAAAAATGACTGACAGTAGTGTCAGTAAGTGTCACCAAATAAATTATAAAGGCCTCCGCAATGGGCCACCAGTGCTGCGCGGCCGCCGCCCCGAAAATAGTGCCGCCTGGGGCGGACCGCCCCCACCGCCCCCCCCTAGCTACGCCAGTGGTCTCGAAGAATACACATTGCTATAGTGGTTTCCGGCACAGAAGGGAACTACTTTGTGTGTGGATGTGCTCCTTGAGAACGGGTAAAATGCCGTCACTTACAGCGAAATTAGCAAATGGCTGAAGTGGATGGAAGAAAAATGTGAATGGCGCAATAACAGGCCAATTGACAAACTCACTGAAAGTCTTTATATGTGGGTATATTATACACATAATTTTAGTCAAATCAAAAGGTCTTGGCCAGTTCTAGGTTTAAAACGTGTTACATGTGAAACTTTCAGACATAGAATGATCTAAAGTAGAGCTCCCATTCGCACAGACAGACTGCCAGAGATCATGAACACCTCCAGTGTGCAGCCAGGGTTTTTACTGGGACACCCACTCCTCTAGAAAACAAGCATTTGCAATGCACTAGGTCTTGCATTTACGCGAGTTTAAGCTATTGGCATTGGAAATGACAATGCCTTTTATTTATGTTTAAAAAACTAAAATAAAAGGCATTGTCATTTGCAATGTCAATATCTCAAACTCGCGTAAATGCGAGACCTATTGCATTGCAAATGCTTGTTTACTTTTCTTCTTTGACTTCAAAGTGAAAGGATTTATGAGACAATCTTGCTGGATACTGGGGGAATAAAATATTTTTTTTCTTGCACATCACAACATTTAATTGAACTGTGTAAGTATTTCAGAATATATTTCAGAATTAGGAACACAAATGTAACACATTTTTGTTATTTCTGAAGTGTTTTTGAAACAAATACTTTAATATGATCAAAACAATTCATTACACTCGGTGATGCAATTTCAAAACATTTTTGTTTGTGCACTGTTTGATTTTATTAGTAAAACTGTATGTCTGTGCACATGTAATGGTCATTTTAATAGAAAATGTGTTGTCTGTAATGGCAGTGCACTACCTACCATGCATACTTAGCTCTACGCCACTCCACTCTACTCTGCAGCACTCCATATCACTGCACTCTACTCTGCACCGCTCCAGGCCACAGCGGTCTGCACCACTCCACTCTACGCCACTGCACTCTATGCCACTTCACACTATGCCTCTCTTCTCTACCCTGTAGCACTGTACTCTTTGTCAATGCACTATTCGCCACTCTACTCTACACCACTGTACACTTCACCACTGCACTCTACACCACTCCACTCTAGACCACGCCAATCACCTCTACATAACTCCACTTTACCCCACTGTACTCTACGCCGCACTGCAACACTGCACTCTACACCACTGCATTCTATGCCAATACATTCTATGCCAATGCACTTTACTCTGTAACACTCAACTCTATGCCCCTGTACTCTACACCAATTCTCTGTACACCACTCCAGTCTACGCTGCACCACTGAACTGGTCACTCTACACCACTTTACTCTACGCAATTACACGCCATTACACTCTATGCCACTTAATGCAATTGCATTCTAACCTGCATCACTCTACTCTACGCCACTGCACTCTATTCTGAAACATCTGCTGTATGCCATGCTACTCCACTCCGCACACCTCCACTGTATGCCACTACACTTTACCCTACTCTACTCTTAACCACTGCACTTTGCTCAAATGCTCTTTACATAACTGCACTGTATGTCACTGCACTCTATGCCATTGCACTCTACTCTGCATTACTGTACTCTATGCCACTGCTCTCTACGCCACTCTACACCACTTCATTCTGACACTCTGCTCTGCAACACTGTACTCTCTGCCACTGCACTCTATACCACTTTACTCTGCACTACTCCACTCTACCCTACTCCAACCTGTGCCACTGTGCTCCACAGCACTATATTCTTCCCTGCACCACTCTATGATACTTTACTCTACACCATTCTACACCACTGCAGTCTATGCCACTCAACTCTTCTCTGCACTCATGCCACTACACTCCATGCCTCCCAATTTTACTCTGCACCACTGCTCTCTGCATCACTCAAATCTATGCCACTCCACTGTGCCCCACTCTATGCCACTCTAATCTATGCCACTGCACTCTTTGCTACTATACTTGGCACCACTCTACTCTGCGCCACTCCACTCCACACTCCACCACTGCACTCTACTATGCATCACTCTAATCTATGCTACTGAATTGTATGATGCTGCATTGTGTGACACTGAATTCCGTGCCACTGCACTCTATGCTCCAAAAATAGGATTATGCTGTTCCTCAATGTCAGTGTATAAGAGTCAGGGAGACCGGAACCAACTATACCCCAGCCAGGGTTTAGAGTTAGGAATCCATGTATTGGATTGTAATGCCCTCACTCACCATTTATAGTGAAGTGCGGGTGTGGGGCCAGAACTGTGTAGATGTAGGAAGGTGATTAAAATAGGGTTCAGAGTACCTAGAAAGACAAACCTTATTCTGGGGGTCTCCTACCCTAAGTAAAAACAAACAACAGGGCTCTCACCCAAGCTGAATGTCTTGGATTAGAGTATCCTTATTGAAAAAATGCAGGTCATCATGTTTCTCGCTCTAAGTGTATTCTACTTGTGATTCTTCAGGACCGGAGAGGTGAGACTATCTACACTAAAATTTGTGACATGGAATTTTCCTCACAACAAATGCCTTATTATTCGTATACCTGTTTGGAACTGGATCTACCTGTATGGGGAAACAAAATTGTGGCATCATTCAGGTTGATATGGTACATAACAACAACAGGTATATGTTTTATTGGTGACCCTAACTTCTTCTCATTACTGGTGAATGGTGAACGCAGTAGCGTTTGAGGACTTTAAAAACAGTTAAATCAGTGACAAGTGGTGAGTGCCCACAGTGAGCTAATGTGAATTATTGCCCTTGTGGCACTTAGTGATGCAGCAGAGATAGATCGCTCAGGACTCACCCAATTCTGTAGACTTATGATAAGAAGTTAGGGTCACCAATAAAGCATATACCTGTTGTTGTTATGTACCAAACATGTTGACCTGCATTTTTTCAATAAGGATACTCTAATCCGAGACATTAAGCTTGGGTGAGAGCCTGTTGTTTGTTTATACTTAGGGTAGGAGACCCCCAGAATAAAGTTTATCTTTCTAGGTACTCTGAACCCTATTTACTTACCTTCCTACATCTACACAGTTCTGGCCCCACACCCGCACTTCACCATAAAGGGTGTGTGAGGGCATTACAATCTAATACATGGATTCCCAACTCTAAACCCTGGCTGGGGTATAGTTGGTTCCGGTCTCCCTGACTCTTATACACTGACATTGAGGAACAGCATAATCCTATTTTTGAATCTTGACCCTGGGGTCTTTATGCTGGACCTCCTACTCTCGCAAAAGAGTAAAAAGCCCCTTGTCCCTTTATTTGTATACAAACTGCACTCTATGCCTCAATACTCTACAACACTCTACACCAATGAACTCTACAGCAGTCCACTCTACTCTATGCCTCTCTAGTGTATGTTACTCTACGCGACTCCACACTATGCCCCTCCAATGGACGACACTCTCTGCCATGCCACTCTACAACGCTGTACTCTACTCTTCACCATTCCACTCTATGACACACCACACATCTCTCCTCTACACCACTAACTTTTAGCCATGCTGAACATCAGCCACGCTGGTGTATAACATGGCTATAACACTTTGGCAAAGCCAATAGCTCTTGAATAGGCGAGCCCTTTTGCCTTTGCCAATGCTTGTTCCTGTAAGCGTGGACCAGAGATCGATAGACAGAGGTGTTGTTATGAAGAGGATGCTGTTGGAGCCCACAACACTTCGGATGTGTACCCACTGGCTCCAGAGTGATGAAGATGATAAAGAGGAGATTTTCACCTCTTCCCCGTGCTTCGGGTATGCAACACGGGCTGCAGGGCGATGATGGGGATAAAGAGGAAGATGTCGCCCCCTCACCCCCAATGCTTCGGGTTTGCACCCATACACTTCAAGGTGATGATGATGATGATGATATTAATGAGTTGTCAGCCCCCACCGCGTGCTTCTGATTTGCATCCATAGACTCCAGGGTGATGATGATGATGAAGAGAAGTTGTTGGGTCCCCCGTGTTTCGGTTTGTACTCATAGTCTTCTGTGGTGTCATTTAATTCTTGTGTGGCCACAGTGTCTCCTTTAGATTCTTTCCCAGGATGCATCCTGGGGGGCTTGTGTGATTCTGTGCAGATCCTCCCGCAGTGACTCACACAGGCCCGGCATCCTCAGCACACATAAAACACAGGCATCCCCCAGCCTCTTTTAAACTTCTTGTCCGCAGTGTGTGTGGGCAGTGTGAGAGCAGACAAGGCCTGAGGAATAACTGCACATCATGGCGCACAGTATGTATCTTGTCACTACAATTCACAGTGCGTGTATTTATAAAGGATCATTAATGCATACTTGAAAACACCCTTCAGAGAGGAGGGGCTGGAGCTCCAGCGCTGCACCTCCAGGGGACCCTCCAGGGGCGCTCTTCCCAGGAGGGGAGTTGTGCTATTTGCCTCACTAGGCAGAGAGTACCCTGAGGGGGTACTGCTGGCTCTCAGGGTGCTGTGTGTAGACTTAAACACGACGGGTCAAGTCGATACACTGATGCAGCTGGAAGCCGAACACATGAGATACAATCCCGGCGTCACCAGTCTGCCAGAACCTTCATGTGATTTTGAGCAAATCAAGTCATGTGCATGTGTTTGAAATTGTAATTGTCTGCAAATGGTCAATGTAAAAACTGTGCACATATTTCTGTGCCGAATGTAAAAAAAACACCTGATCGTTGTTCTGCCTTGCACTGTCACAATCAGCCCTTCTTGTCCTAGCCCGGTCTCTTATCCTGCCTCAAGAGGACCCTGTACGCATTACTGTTCAATGTATAGTGCCTCATGTTAAAGAGAAGAGAGAAATAGCTGTAAAGTGTACCTCTCCGCCCCATAAGTAGAACTGTGCTACACCACGTGCCTATAACAACATAAAGCCGTAGGTTTGGTATCTCAGGATATTCGCAGCAAAGTACTAACATTCTTTTCACTCACTCTTAAAAAGTGGACTGGCTCATTGCACTACAAGTAAGCTTTGATTGCATATTCGCCATTACAAACCTGTAGGTCACATTTAGCACAGCAGGAAGAACACATCACCAACCCATTGTCAGAGCAGGCAACAGGCCTGCATGGAACTACTAACCATCTTAACTTCAGAAAACAGGTGTAACATAGTGTTTACTGCCTACAGCTTTAGCATATCACTCATTCCCCACTCACCGGTATGGATGAAACAGTGTTCTATCCTGCAAGGTCACAGAGTCTCCAGAGCAGCCTCTGGCCAAGAATGCTACTAGAAAGATGCACCTGCCTGGACACAGGTGGCCTGCTGGTCAAGGGATGAATTCTAGGCCAGGCTCCCCACCCTTGCACTTGCAGCACAGACGCTGACTCCAAGAGCGGCTACTGCTCACGCCTAGTCTGCTATGCGAAAACAACTGCCTCTTTCTCCACAAGAGTCTTGTTCAGCCTTTCTGGACAATTACATCCTGTCATGGCCAGCACTTTCCTAAAACTAGTCCACAGAAGTCACCTAGAGGTGGTGCCAAATTAAAGCAAATGCTCTTAAAAGTGCCTTTTCAATGAAGTGCACAGGTAGGCAAAATGCTATTTAGCTCATAGCTCTGCAAATCGTTTCTCTGCTCCTGTGAGGATCAGAAGGGAGGCTGTGACTCAATTTTCACTTTCCGTTCTGAACTCCAACATTCCAATTTGCACTTTCTTGTCACAAGCTGTTGGTGTGTTTGTGTTGCGCTTACTGTATAGCTTCACCAAAACAGCCCACTTCTATGGAAGAAAGTCAGCTCGGTTTCCACCAGGAAATGCTCAGTAATGTATTTATTTGTGTGTATTTAGAGAATCTGGTGAATTTTTGGTTAATCATTGAGTCACACTGAGGTGTGTCACATCATCTCAGATAAGTGAAGAAGGAAGGTACTTCTACAGACATTATTTTGCTCCAAGCAAAGCTCCCTAACCAGGCCTAGGCCAGGGACAATGGTACTGAACTGGGCCCAGGGGAATGGCTATAATTAGTGCACGAGGTGCAGTGGCACCGCTGCCTAAGCATGTAAAGGGTGATCTAAACTCCAATTATGTCCGCATATTACTGTATAACCGATAGAGGGCAGTGTAGGGGCTTCCTTGCTTATAAAAGGGCCCCTGAGAAAACCAAAAACGGGCAGCTGGTACCCTTTGTGCACCACTGGTTGAGCCTAGCAGAGGACACTGCTCATCATCTGTTAGGGGCATGTCAAACATGGCTGAAGCTCGATTTACCAGAGGTGCTGTAGGGTGAGTAGGTACGAGCCTCGGTCACTGAGGGTTTTGAAAGGTGCGGGGGTGAGGGGGGCATTTGAGGCGAGTTGGAACGTTATTCAGAGAAAATAACAATATCTATTCCCATGAGAGAGGGTCAAATATCATATTGACCTCTTGTCTGCTTCTCACTTATCCAGTGCAATTCCATATTTTTGCTCTCTTTAATTTCCTTACCATTTTAATTAAATCGGGGGTGGGGTCGCCGCGCTGTGCTCAAGTTATTTGAGTTTGTGGCTGATGTCCAGAAAGTGTCACCGGCTCCATTCAGAACACGTAAGGTTTTTGTGTAAGAGGACCCAGCAACTCAATTAAACAAGCGCGTGTCTGCCTTGTATAGTTGCAGCGCGCGGTGGGAGCGTGTGAGTGCGGTGGGAGCACGTGAGGCAGAGAGGAGACACCATGCGTGTGCGCATCGCCTGTCCGTGCGTGTACATAGTGTGTCTCCCTTCGCGCACCAAACCGACAACTATAGGCTCGCCAAGGCGAAGCAAAGCATGCGCTGCATTCGCTAGGCGAGACCTAAAAACACATGGTGGTACTTCAGTAAGATTAAGGTGCCTGAGGCTGGGAGTCAATAGTTTTTGAACAGTTAGCCTTCTGTCCCTGTCAGGTAATTTTTAGGGGAGGGATAGTGTGTGCAGGGGATGCCCGGAGGTGAAGTTGTGTGTAACTGGTGTACTGGTGTGCCTTCATGCACATCCGTGTGTTATGATGGAAATTGTTAGGGGTTTCATCATCATGTATAGGTTGTAGAGCAAGTGAAAAGAATTACGACTAAGTCACCCATTCTTTTGAATGATCCCTCATTTCTCCATTTATTTAGATTCGTCTTAGTGCACAATTTTCTGAAAAAGTTAACTCCTCCGCTGACATTACTATGCACTTCAGGTGTGTTGTATCCAATATATTAAGAAATATATGTCTATCTGCTCCGTCAGCTGCCCCGTTTTCTCATGTGTTCGGGTGAACTGTGGGTATTAGGCACCCTCAAAGGTGACTTTGTGGAGAGGAATAATTTCGGCAGCTCTCCTAACTTGTCTCTGGTCTTGGTGGTTTCAAGTTTACTCCCTAATGCATTTTAACAGTGATCGCAGTTAATTAATACAAATAATGCTTAGTCCTTAACATCTGTGAGCAATGGGCCTCATGGACCAGGTTTAAACTCTGTGTAAGATCAAATATAAAGGTTTTATTAAAAACTTTTGATATTAGTTGTCAGAGAAGGACTTTCCTATGTTATGAACATCATTGAGAGTGATACTTTCTAGCTATATGTGGCGATCAACTTATCAAAACAGTTTTATTCAATCATAAAACGTCTTTTTAGCCCTTTTAGAAGTGCCACGGAAACTCTGTAGCTTTCATATTGCACAAAAGTACTTCCATGATGTCTTTGCCATAGCCATCAGGATCCTGGGGTAGGGAGTGGCTACCCGCCATAATCAGTGGCCTAGCTCCTTACAACCCCTCCACCTGTTACTAGAGCGCTTTGGGTGCAGCGTCACATTTTACCTCCCACTACCTAACCTGTGCCCCAGAACCTCTTGAACCCATCCTTTAGCTGCCTGCAGCCAAACACAGCAAGTTCTGGGCTCCAGGAGAGCCCTAGGCCTATGCCCTGCGGCGTAACAAAACATGAGGGGGCCCCGCTGAAAGATATGCTGAAGGGGCCCCTCACGCTCACATCAGAAGGGGTATAGTTATAGGTAAGCCTGGGGGCCCACCCGCACCGCAGGGGCTGCGGGGGCCTTTGTTATGCCCCTGCCTATGCCCTACGCCCTGTACTCATGCAACCAGAACCAGCTTTGCACAGTCAGTGGCCATCAGCAGTGGGGTCTTTGTGCAGAATGGGGCCTCTGGCCAAGTCCAGTATTCAGGGCTGGGCAAACGCCAGGCTAAAAAAAGTGTTAATAGTGTAATTTATGAACGTCGCAGATTTTGAAATCAACTTTAAGATTGTTGGCATTGACCAGTAAGAGAAACTCACGCAAATCTTCAAAGGCTGCTCTGCACAACAGAGAGAACACCGCAACTTTGAAGCCAGGATCTTCCATCAGTATGACATGTGTTACAGAGTTCTCTTTTCCATGCATATTGTCCAGAACGCAGTTAATGCTGGACCGCAGCACCTCCCTTACCCTTTCCTCTTTTGTATCAGTTCACTGGTGGTCAGGTTTACTAACGGGTGCTTGTTCTCAGGGTGGCACTGCAGCAGCCAACTTTCAAATAGAAGAAGAACAATATACTCAATATTCTGTCTGAATATTACTTTTTCAGAATATATTTTGTAGCCTGATCTTCTTAGCATGATCTCCTGCAACTCTGGTTTGAGCAGACCTATAATAATATCAAGCACTTTACTCCAGATGGAAACAGTACTGGGAAAAACACCTGCTTCGAAGCATTTCCCCCAATCACTCAATAGATTACCTTTTGTCACTTGTCATTTGTCACTTACCAAGAGAGACACACCCACAGCAACGTGTGATGTAATGTGTGAGCTACATCCGCGGTCTGTGCTAGTAACAGCAGTGGGGCGGTGGGGCAGGGAAAGGGGGCATTTCGAGGGACTCTGCCAAGGGAAAATTCGTTATTTATTTAATTTTCCCTCGCCATCGTCCCTTGAAATCTCCCCTTACCGGGCCCCACTCCCCCACCGCTGTCACCTGCACGGACCGAGGCTGGTGAGCTATGTAATGTTTGTACACGCCTTTACTGGTGCTTAGCTTATTTTTACCAATGGGACCTACTGTTATATTGTTCGTCACTGCTGACATCTGCATTATACTTATTGTGCAAGTTGAAGTACCAAAGAGCTCTTTCGACATTTAGCAGATCAACAAGCAATTTCAATATTTTTATTTGTTTGGGACACCACTGATGTGCACACCATGGTCGGTATAATCAATCAATCAATCAATAAATCAGGGAATTGTGAGTGCGCTACTCAACCGCGAGGGTCTCAAGGCGCTGAGAGGGGGAGGGTCCGCAGGTCTGTTTTAGCCAAAGAGCCAGGTCTTGAGGCTTTTTCTGAAGGTGCACAGGGAGGAGGCGCGTCTGATGTCTACCGGTAGCTCTTTCCAGATCTTGGCAGTGATGTGAGAGAAGGCTCCTCCGCCTGCTCTGCCTCTGTGGAAGCGCAGGGTTTCGGCTAGTGCGAGATTGGCGGATCAGAGCTTTCTTTTGGGTATATGGAAGTTGATTCTGTGGTTGGGGTATTTGGGTCTGTTGTTGTGTAGGCATTTGTGGGCGTGAGATAGGATTTTGAATGAGATTCTTTTCTCTACAGGGAGCCAGTGGGGTCTTCGTAGGTGTTGGCTGATGTGTTTGTGCCGGGGGATGCCGAGGACTAGTCTGGCGGCGGTGTTATGTATTGTCTGGAGTTTGTGGAGAAGAGACTTGTTGATGCTGGCATAGAGCGCATTTCCGTAGTTGAGTCTGCTGGTGATGAGTGCATGGGTTACTGTTTTCCTTGACTCAGAGGGGATCCATTTGAAGGTTTTTCAGAGGGTGTTGAAGCAGCTGGAGATGACGGCGTTGACTTGTCGGTTGATGGTGAGTGAAGAGTCATGTATGATGCCGAGGTTTTTGGCGTGGTCTGTGGGGGTAGGTGGGGTTCCTAAGGTGGTCGGCCACCAGGTGTTGTCCCATGCTGAGGGGATGGTTCCAAGGACAAGGACTTCTGTCTTCTTGGCTTTGAGCTTTAGGCAGCTGTTGGTCATCCAGACTGCGATGTCTTGCATTCCTTTCTGGAAGTTGAGTTTGGCGGTGGTGGGGTTTTTGGTGAGGGAGAGGATGAGCTGGGTGTCATTGGCTTAGGATACAATGTTGAGGCCGTGTTGTCGGACAATGTCTGCGAGGGAGT
The DNA here is from genome assembly GCF_964204655.1 of Triturus cristatus. Classification (NCBI taxonomy): domain Eukaryota; kingdom Metazoa; phylum Chordata; class Amphibia; order Caudata; family Salamandridae; genus Triturus; species Triturus cristatus. Next base: position 432,485,181 of record NC_140581.1, on the reverse strand, counting down.
CATGTAGATGTTGATGAGGGTCGGGCTCAGTGATGACCCCTGTGGGAAAATGCAGGTGATATTCGTGGGTTAGGAGAGGAAGGGTGGCAGTCTGATCCTTTGGCTTCTTCCGGTGAGGAATGATCAGATCCAGTCCAGGGCTGTTCCTTGCATGCTGGCATTGTGTAGTCTGGCAACTAGTATGTGGTGGGATACAGTGTTGCAAGCTGCTGATAGGCCAAGTAGGATGAGGGCTGCGGAGTGGCCTTGGTCCGGGAGGGTGCGGATATCGTCTGTGGCAGCGAGTAGGGCGGTCTCGGTGCTGTGGTTGCTTCGGATTCTAGATTGGAACGGGTTGAGAATGTTGTTCTCTTTCATGAATCGTGTCAATTTCCTGTTGACTGTTTTCTCTGCTACTTTGGCCGTGAAGGGGAGGAGCAAGATGGGTCGGTAGTTCTTGAGGTCGGTGGGGTCCGCTGTTAGCTTCTTAAGCAGGGGCCTGACTTCTGCGCACTTCTAGTCGTCTGGGAAGGTGCCTGTTAGGAAAGGTGGTGTTGATGATACGTTGTAGTTTAGGTGCAATGGCGGTCGTGTCTCTGTGGCAGATGCAAGGGGAGCAGGGGTCAGTGGGGGCCCCCCAGTGGATGCCATTCAATGTTAAGGCAGTGTCTTCGGTCTTGATTGGCATTCAGTTGGAGATTGTGGGCTGGCTGATGTCTCTGGGGGGCAGTGGACCGGCCGTGGCGTCTGGTGGCTGGTCGACAAAGTTGCCGTAGAGGTTTTTGATCTTGAGGTGGAAGTAGGTTCCAGAGGTCTTGGGATGGGGTGATGTCTGTGGCTTTGCTGCATGTGTTGGTTAGGATTTTGTTGTGGATGAAGTTCCTCTTGGTGGTTCTGATTTGGTTGTGGTAGTTCGTCATGGCGTCCTTGTAAGTGGCGTAGTTTTCGGTTGTCTTGGTGTTTCTCCAGTTCTTCTCTAAGCGTCTGCAGTTGCGCCTGGTTGCTTGGAGATCGGTGGTGATTGCCTTAGGTGTGCCTACGGCGCGCCAGCAGTTCACCCGCTGCGCGACCGTGCAGCCGCTGCCATTATGTAGGGGGAGAGGGGAGGGGCGTGCAGCTGGGAGGCGGGGGCGGAAATGGCAGGAAAAACGAGCAGTGGCGGTAACAGAAAACAAAACGGATGGGCACAAGAAATACAAGAGGGGCACAATGGGGCAGGGAAGAAAAAACTGAGGCATAAGATACAGGGTACAATGTGGACAACGAGACAAAAACTTAAAAAATGAGCAGAGACACAAGAAACAGTCACCGCACAGAGCAGTCTTCGAACCCTAACAGGGTAGGGCTCACAATCTGAATGTGGTGCAGCAGAGCACAGCAGAGCTGCTGGTGAGAGAGCAGGCCTCAAGCCGTGGTTCAGAGGTCTTGCATTGTATACAAGGGTGCTCTCTCCTCCGCCCCCCTACTTCTCTTTTGGGCACTATTGATTTCCACTTCTCACCTAGCATAGCCCTCTCTCCTCATCCATGTCTTCCAATCTGATCAATCAAACCTATTTCATGCTGTCGTATTCAGGTACTTCTATCCACCCAGTGCTTAATTTGTAAAAAACACAAGTGCCAGCGCCCTCGCCTGGAGGCCACCGTAGTTTGCACCACCAATTACTAATGCCAGCACTGCCGATGAAAGTACTTACAGAACTGCTAACCATCAGACTGCTACAAGTGTGACAATTCATTATGTTCGACACCCCCAAAGCTATAAAAATGGCTTAGTCGATAGGTATTGGTTATTTTGAATGTATATTGAATTAATAAACAACTGTTGTTCTGCTCATCTCTAAATTATACAAAAAGAGGAACCATGTGTCAGCTGTCAAAAGTGCCAGTGTTGACAATTAAGTACCGATACTGAGCATTGGAAACCACCGGCTCAAATTAAGCACTGATCCTACTCGACCATCTCCTGCTTCTGACCTGAGTCGCTCCCCACTTCCTCTTGTTTGTACTCTTATTTCTGTCTCTTTTTGTTCGTGCCAGCTAGTCTTCCTCTCCTAGGGCCCAATTTTGAGTTTGCCAGATAGAAGTCTGTTGCAATCCTGGCAGAGCACCGTGTCCAATAAACTCTCTTTCCAGCCACCCAGTTTTGAGTCAGGTGGGTTGCCAGGTTTACTCCAATGGAGTAAAATGTTTTTCATCAGCATAAACTTTCCTCCAATGTCCCCAATCAGTACATAACTTCTGAGGTATGCCATCGGACCATCTGCCCTATTCAGAGTAGGAGATTGTATAGCTTTTCTCACTGTTTGTCACCACCAGGAATATCCTGGAGGAGAGGGGCAGTATAAATTAAAAAAATGACATCCACACTATAGGAGAAAACTACCATGGTGTTGGGGCCATTGGTGTATTCTTTTACAAAAATAAACACCCACTTTGGGAGTTTATTTTAAGAAAAGAAAATCTTTTAACAGTTTGGTGTAAGCACCTGTCACCAATGTTGGACGCACACCAAACTTTAAAATTGCTTTGAATGAACCACCATTAAAAAGGTTCATACAAATTCATACAAACCCAAACAGTTCACCGCCGGACTGGACTCTCAATTTGGCAGGCACAGTAAAGGCAGGGTGGTAGATATGAAATCCTCTTCTACCCTGACTGGCTTTTCTTCTTTTGCCAAGCTCACATCAGGCCCATAGTTCTGTAATCCAACTACTCACAGGGATAGTCAGAAAGGTAAGTTACACTAGTGAGTAAGTTAGTTACACTTGTAACGTCATTCTTACACATTTGAGTAACTTTGTTATTATTTGGTTATTCACAAAATCAGAGTGTAAAGTTACTCAAAAGTGTGGACTTACATGCCTCTACCCCCTGAAAAATGGTGTGGAGCCAAACTTATAAGTGTAAGTCAACAGTAGTAAATCCAGACTCCGTGGAATTTCCATATGGTAAAGTATTATGAAAAGTAAAACGTTTGTTTAACTCCCCAAACAATCAGTAACACTCTTTGTATGTTGAGTATTATTGTAAAGGAATTTTATATATTTATTTTAAACGCAGAGCAAAAGAAAAAATGCTACAGCCGAGGTACAAGTATTTCCTAGTGTACTGGATACCTTCTGAAGCACAATTCATTCTTCCAATAGAGTCAACTTTCCCTCAAGACAGTGACAACATTTAGAGTACACAATGTTGTTACAATTATTGTGCCAACGTAATTTTTTGACCAGATTTCTTAATGGTTCCATCCTGTTTAAGATGAGAATAGAAAAATCACCTAATAGAAAATCAAGTGTTCATAATGTCTTCTACAAGCGTTTTAAATACTGCTGTTTCAATAACGTCATACTCTACTTTTGTTTATTTTACACCTTTAGTTGATTCTTCACTACTTGACATCTATGCATTCATTTTGGAGCTCCATAACCATCTTCCTTCTTTGTTTCCATCTTTCTTGTATCTCTTTAACCAGGACATGTTTTGTCTTTTATGTCTCATATGCTCCTGCTACGCTGTTGCTTTTATACCGTTTCTTGTTTTCCTTCAGGCCTAGGTATAAATTCATTTGGACATTAGTCCTTAAAACCCAAAACACCCTAACACTACATTCGTGAATCCAATACATAAAAATATCCATTTGACTTCTTGCGTGATTTAGTTCCAAACTGTTCATCCTTCTCGTAGAACATAGAAATCCTCCCAAAACCAACAAAAATAAATAGTAGCAAAAACCATCAATGTACGAAAGAGAAACACATTCAAATCCTTTTGAATGAATTTTGTAGGCTGTCTTTACATTTGTTAACAATTAATGTTTTCTCATAACCACCACACTAGCCTGTTTATCAGCAGATTACTGTGTGCAGTGTATATAAATTGATATGTTTTCTAAAGGTGTAGCTATTGTTCTAACATATGTAAACTTCTGATGTTTCACACTCTTCGGTATTGGCATAGTTCTTACTCTTCTCTTCGCAGTGAGTTTATGAAAAATAAATAGATTTAAAAAACAGTTTGAATTTTTAAACAATAGCAAGGTTGTGCTTCAAATTTATATTAGCACATCCCATTGTTAAATGCAAACACACTGTCATACCCTGTTGTTATCTGAGTCTGACTGAATCAAACAAAAAGTAACTACATTGCAAGCAATGGGAGTGCACAAATTTAGTTTAGGCTGAGAACAGTATGCAAGGACAGTGACTCCATTTAACTCTATGGGGCAGATCTATATTGGAGATGCGCCACTTTTACGCCGCCGTTGCGTCACTTTTGTGACGCAGCGGCGGTGTAAACCCTGCGCCACGTTGCGCCATATTTACATCGTGACGCATCTATGGAGATGCGTCACGATGTAAAGCCCTGTGCCACGTAAAACCTGCGTCCGGTTTCACGTGGGCGTGTCGACAGAGGGGGGGGGCGTTCCGTCGCAGGAACGCCCCTGAAAAGTGACTCAGTCAAATCTATAAGATTTGACTGAGTCACTTTCCCAACGCTGATGCGCCAAAACCCTGCGCCTGCTTGAAGCAGGCGTAAGGCTTGACGCACCATGTTAGGGATAGGGTAGGTTGGAACAGTGCTGGAGTTGCGTCGCGCTTGCGAAGCAACTGAAGCACTGCGCCAACCTTACGCCATCGGATGCGTCACGCATCTGTTTATTCCTGCGCATTGTAAATGCGGCGCATCATGTGTGGCGCAAGGGTAAACTTGCGTGACGCATCATTCCTGGCGCATCCTTGCTGATTTGCAGGGATGCGCCAGGAAACATATATCTGCCCCTATGTTTGGAAATAAAATATGATATACAATCGAAACCCTAGCTTCGCGTGAACAGATAGCCAGAGCAGGTCCGTTTGTTCAAAATAAGGCCTACCATTCATTGTAAAGCTTTTTCATAGTGAGGATGGTTTTGTGGGTAGGAAACCCCCCATTAAAATCTATGAATAGCATTTTGCATGTTGGAGGGATAAGATACATTTACATGTGAACAGGTAATGAGGTTTCGTTCTTTGTCTAAAACAGCTCCTACAATTCAAAGGGTTTGCAACACATGTCTGTGTGCAGTAGAATGTAGGCTACAGTACCTGTTCACTTAACAGACGTTTCCTTTCATGCTTCCCAACACTTAAAAAGCTACCCATGAATTCAGTTGGGTAACCTTCCCTGCAAACTGTTCTTGTTGTCCACAGAAGGAAACATACAGGTGGTGAGGACTGTGGCTGTCCAAACTAACCTTGCCATCCAGAGCAGTCTGCACCCAGACTTCTGTACTTGCCCTACAACGTCATTTGTAAGAGACCTGCACTATTTTATGGAGAGACGATCCCACTGAGGTCTACTCCAGACAAGTTACTTGTGTGTAAAGAGCAATGATCTCTACAGAGGTGAATATGCATCTGAGTGAACAGGCAGCAAGGGTTCATCTTTGTCCAAACTGAGCTCCACCATTCACAAGACCTAGAATAGACGTATGCGTGCATTGCCTTCCGTGTCCTCAGCATCAGGATACACACCTCAGTTTAGGTTCCCATAGAGATGCGTTTGCAAAGACCAGGTTCAACTTTTCTAAAATGCCGAGAGGGCTTGTGGTGAAGTAGAGATATTTTAATGGGCTTACTTGAATTGTAACCCTTCTGTCAGTCCTGCTTAAGGCTATTCACTGTTTGCTGTCTCTAGCCTGAGCTCATCTACTGTGTTGTGCTTCTCTTACAAATGTCTGAATGGTCAGGCTCTGGACCACTTTCTTAGCCATGATATCCAGTATATTCACCGCCTGTGATCCATAGATATGCGCCGCCACAGGGTGAGCAAGTACATCTTCCATCTTTGTGTGAAATGATAATAGGCACGCCATGTTTTGGGGCCCTTGTCTGCCGAAGGGACTTATTCCTGTTCTTTTCAGCGGGATGGCCCAGCTAATTCAGTGTCGGCATCTGTTGTGATCCACTGTGATCTGCTGGTCGAGTTTGAATCCAGGTGAGGACAGCTGACCCACCAACCCTTTAGAGGTCGATAAGTTGAGAGTAAGTACATTGAATAATAGTGACATCTGTCATTTACAGTGCATACAAGTGCCAACACGTGGTACTAATTGCTATTTAAAAGCATATTGTGTACTATTATTAAAGTCATTATTACTGGTCAGTTCTTGTTTGTTCATGAGGAAGCTCTAAAAACTCGTATATCTTTAACTTTCTTCCAATTTCAATCACATCTCTTTGTCTTAAACCCTGTGTCTAATATGTAGAAGAAAATGCTATTTTCATGTCTATATCTCAATCATCTCAAAGGTATATGTTCCATTGTTAAGCAAAAAGAATCACTAATCACCTCCAGCTGATGTTAGATCCATTACCTGCTTATTATTATTCTCGTCCACAAATGTTTAATTTGACAATACGTCACCTATTTAGTTGAAATTACAGGTAATATGGATGATACCCCCTTTGAATACAAAACCACACGCTTTTGCTACTAAAGTGCCACTTGCAAGCTCTGGCCAGGCTTGCTTATGTTCACTCCGTCTGCAGGAAGCCACTAAACACGAGTTGATGGAGAGCGTGGCAGACGCCAGACCAGAGCTCGATGCGCTAACCTGTATTTTTATTAGTTCAGAAAAGTGGAGTGCATAAATGATGCAGCGCGAAGGCGAAAACGCAAGAGGTAATTGTGTTTTAGTCTAATGAACAGAATGTGGTGACAGACGATGATGGATTGAGGTTCTTGGAAAGGTTAGAAGTCCTCTAAGTGCATTCTGTTTCATTTATTCTCTTGTGATTTACATAAAGTGTTGCTCCGGCACATATTTTGCGCTGTGCATGTAATCCAATTGAAAGAAAATAAATTTTGCAGCGGGCCAAAGTTCACCCGTGCTCTGAGGGGACCCTGTGTCAAGTCATTTGCCTGAGCTGAGCAGGCGGCATCCATTTTGATAATGTCCATATCAATAACCTATTCTTAGCGCATTTCCTGGTGATCTGCCGAGCATCTTCCCTGGTTTGTCTTCAGTCTCCCGAATGCGCTCGTGCCAGCCTTGAGGTGTTGTGTTGAGCCGTTAATGTGTCTTAAGAGTAACAGTGTATGCGCAGAGGAAATTGCAACACTTATCACGACGAGGGTGACGTCGATACATTGTTTAGTAATAATCGTCAACTTCTCCTTCATGTAAATTAACGGACCTGTGTTAATTCCAGACAGTAGGGCGGCTCACATCTGTGGTGTAACTGGAATTCCTGTGGTACAATGCACACTCAGCTGCGCAACGAAAAATAATGCCCCCCCCCCATACTGAATGTGAAGAGAGCCCCTGAGTCTCCCATATATCACCGCTGTTCATTGGCCATGGGCTGAGTGTGGGTCCCCCTTATCGGCCGCGAGCCTTGAAGGGCTGGGGCCCCTTTGATCCACTGGGGCTTCAGGGGCTTGTATTACGCCCCTGTACTCCATTTGGCGTTGTAGCGTGCACAATGTAATTTGTTTTGTTTATTTATTTATGTACTTACCTCCGTTCGGCCGTATGCTATAGTTTACTACACCCCACCCTGCTCCTCCCCCGCCCCGCCCACCGCCCGCAGCACTCCCTCCAGGAGCCGCTACTGATGTCTAGTGCATGTGCCTAGATGCATTATACAGATAGAGCTGATCCAATGGAGAAGCACGGGCAAAATGGCGCAGGCTGTCTCTGGAGGAGGATGATCTGGGCTGACCGCTGTTAATTGGGATGATATAGTTAGTATGAATAAAGTGCCCATCAGAGGTGGGAGGGTAGTGAGAATGCTCTGGGCCGGTCCTTCCACTTCAGTTCTGGTCAATCGACCTTTTTAGTAGTCTGGGAGGAAGAGGAGTTAACCACAATTGAAATCTTAAGATACAGTGTGATCATTTGGATCATACAATAAAAGTCTGAGTCCTACCAGCCCCATCTTCAGAGCTCAGGGGACTTATTGCTAGCCCTGACCCATGGTGAGACTGGAAGCTGTGATCTGCTCTTGTCGATGCTGATTTCACTTGCGCTGCTTTTGCTCTTAGGGCTAACGTTGAAGTGGCATCCAGTTTACCTATCAAATTGGCAGCTTTTCAATGTTTCCCCATACTTGGTTATTATTTTCTTCCTCCACGCAGTCCCTGATACCAGCCTCTAATTCGCTAAATTATGAACCCCATGAAAGTGGTATCGTTTGCAAAGTTGGGGGAGAATCCTGCCCAGTGACCCACAACCAGGTACAAATGCATATGACTAAAATGCAGTCAAGCACTTACCCCTGGTGTGAAACCTGGTGGTTCTCCCCGCCATCCTTGAAGTCATCTTTTCCCCCCTCTTTTTAAAGCTGCTGGGGCTGCGGCGACCCAGTGCTTCCCCTGGGCAAATGACCACTTTTCCCTGCTGCCCCTGTGCCACACCAAGTTGGTAGAAATAAAAAGCTCCCGCCCAAGTGCAAGCAGCTCAAATTAACACGCAGCTCCTTGCTGCCACGGTGTCCCTCAAACAGTGTTACTGCGTCTCCGCATTCTGTAAGCGGATGCGACTTGAAGTAGGAGAGGAGGGGGAACCGAATGTCCTAGCAGCAGATCATGTGGGGTCTGCCCGCTGCCTGGTAGGTGATCCTCAGTAGATGGGGGTAGTAGACAGAGTGCCTACGGTGGGCTCCCTGACAGGGGCAGAATTGCAAAAAAAGAATAGCGAGAGCAGCAATTCTATTGAACGTAAGCAGAAGGTGAATGAAGCTAGAAATTCTGACATAATAGACACTACTTCTACTGCGACTCAAAACAAAAGAGTAACCACTGTTCAAGAAAGGGAAAGTAGGGCACCTGGGAATACTTCAGCCCTTTGATGTGGGTCTGCCAGTAGTCTTACAGGCTCTCGCTTGATATGGCAAATTTTCCAGAAAGAATGCAGGAAGCTGAATCTAGAATTTTGCAACTAGAAGACCAGGCCAGCTTAATGAAAGAGCAAGCCGGCCAATTCAGGAAACAAACGTCTTCACTGGAATATAACATTTAGGAGCTGTAAAATCACTCACATTGCTCTAATGTCCATCTGGTTGTAGTTCCGGAGGGCTGCGATGGACCACAGGTCCTTCAATGGGTAGATCTTTTCATCAAGCTGCATGTTTTGACAGAACATTCAGGAGATTTGACAAGCACATCGGTTCCCGGCTCAACCATTCCCAAATTTGAAACTGCCAAGCACAGTATTGGTGAACTTCACTAACTATTGCATTAAAAAATGTATACTAGCAAAAGCTATTGAGAAGAAACAGTTTTCGACCTCTACAATACCTCACTGTCATGTATTTTTAGATATGTTGGCTGGGGCAGCTCGCTGCCAAAAATAATTTGTGAATATGTTGTATTTGTTTAAAGCCCAGGGTGCCCAAGCAACAATGGTGCAATAATCAAAGTTAAGAGCCTTGGTCAAAGGGCAGATTCACATGTATACTAATCTTGCTTAGGATCAGGAGTTTCAGCAAGCGATTTCTAATTCAGTGTTAAATGATGAGTGTTGAATTGGGTCAGCGGAATGAATGATATTAAGGTGGTGTTGGAGGTGGGGGGGGGTGGGTCACGTGTCCACAGAGGTGCAACATCATGACACCCGGGGAGGGCGACTGCCACAGCCAGAGAGGTATTGTGGACCATTTCTCTCTCACAGGGGTTGGGCGCTTGGTGGAGTGGGGTGAGGGCACAGGGTGGTTCCAGGACAGGGAGATCCATGGGTGGTGGGGAGCATGTTTGGCAAAAGAGAGCAGAAGCATAGTAGATTATGTATTGTTAGCATTTTACTATATAGGGAGAACACAATTAATAGTGTGCTACCACGATAATGGTTCTTAAAGCTAGTTTTATTTCTTTCAATGTCAATGGCATGTCTAATAAGCAGAAGTGTTAGGGTTTATTCAGGTGGCTAACCTTGTTTTCCCCAAAATTCTATTTTTTGAAGAGACCCACCTAAAAAGCAACTTCCTGAAATGTTTTATACCTAAGCATTATTCAAAGATATATTTTGCTTTAGCTGGATTGGCGATTAGAGGGGGTAGCTGTGTACCTAGGTAAAGGAGTGGAGTGGCTGGTCTCTCAGGTTATCAGGGACCCTAAAGGCAGATGAATCTGGCTGAGATTTAATGTAAATGAATTTGGTGAATTGTTATGCCCCAATTATTGATGACCCAGATGCAATGAACCAGATGAACAATATGGCTATGGGAGCAGTGGGCCCAATAATTTAAGGGGGGGAATTTTAATTTTATCCAGGTTTGGTCTGGGATACACCCAACAAAACTAAAAAAACAATTAAAGCTGAAAACAAAAAAGATGTAGAGGCATTGAAGCAAGACTATCAATTGATTGACCCATGGTGTAGGGACCACTTGGGAATCTCACAATACTTGTGCTTCTCACACCACTGTCGTACAGCTTCCCATATTGATTATTTCCTAATTTCTCACTCCCTTAAATGTTTGGGTACAGTTATTTGGGCAAACTCTTTTTGGGAACATTGAAGTGGAGTTGGAGGCAAGGAAAATGGAGATAACTTACTAAAACTTAGCCAAACGTTGAGGATGGTTGGGCCCTTCAAAATGTGTCCCAAACCATTCACTCAGATATACACCAAACATGGTGAATATCAAAATACAAATATCCCTTTGATATATGCCCTACCAAATAAACAAAGCAGCATGTACTATGACCTCTTAAACGACATAAAACAAATAACTACAACCCCCAAAAAACAATCATAGACTTTGAACAAGCCATGATTCAAAATATTTTAAAAAGGTACCCACACAGAGCCATCAAAGGCAGTTACTCTCATTTCAATCAAAGATTATGGTGACACCTCCAAAAATCTGCACTAAGGGCCTCATTACGATGTCGGTAGGAAACGACACCACCCGACTCCTTGTCAGATTCGGTTCCGACGGACTTGTGGTCGGCGGTTCTGCCCGATCAATTAGGATGCTTTCAAACACCGTTTAGAAGGACTCCCATTGACTTCAATGGCTCCTATTTGGAAAATGGGTGTCTGTGGAAAACCTTGCACCCTGTTGCAGGCACCCCATGATGCCTGCCACACTGTGCATGGTTTCACAGGGGCGTCCCTTGGGTTCCCCCTCATCCCCAAACAGGAGGACTCAGGATTAAGGGGGGCCTGCTAGGGACCCCCAAAATCACTTTCCGACAGCCTTTTTGTGTCAGACAGATCGAGAAGGAAAGGTTGTTGGAATCCGACATTGTAACCGGTCAGGCGGAAACACTGGCCATAGAGCTGTACAAATCATCTCCGAACGACTCAGATTCTCCAAATGCCGGTTAGAACCAATTCAGAATCCACCTTCCGACCGCGAGCATAGTAATCGGTCGGTCGGAATTGTTTCTGACTGGGTGGGGCGGATGGGTTCCTACACGGTCTAGGGGAATCGGAGGCTTTCCGACCGACATTATAATGAGCCCCTAAGTATAAAATATTCTACAGACAGCCAACTCAGATTTGAAATGATAGCTCTAGCCTATGTCCCTGTCACAGAGATAGCAAACCACTACAATTCACTAATAAAAACCACTTTCCACCAACAAAATGAAGGCAAATTAAGTCCCCAAATGGATTATTTCGAAGACACTTGGGTTGGCAGACTGCATCTCTCTGGACGCCAGCCCTATTCCAAATACCATGGTGGAATGTCTATGACAGCACCTTGACACCGGAAACCAAATCAACCAACGCAGTGGAAGGATGGCACGATGCCTTCCAATCCAGACTAGGCAGAATCCAACCTACAATCTATATATTTATAGAAGGATTACAAAAAGGACAAAGCTACCAACAACTACAAATGGAGCAATCTGTTAGCCAAACTGCACCTAAACTTAACAAATAAACTAAAAGGATGTACAACATTCTACAATGTGAAGCAGTTATCTTCATAAATGATATGGGAGTAGATTACTTAGGAGTAATGGCCAAAAGCATATTATAAAATAAATATTAACCCCTGTAAATAAAACTTGGGACAAAGGATACCCCTGGTGCATTCCCCTGTTAATGTCTACCACCCATGCTAGATTAGAATAAACAAACAACTTTGCGTGAGCTCTTGGTATAGATTCTGAAGCATTTCAATAACTTGAGAAAGAAAACCAAACCTTGTTAGACCATAGAAGACAGCATCCCAATGCTTTCTCCGTAATATTCTGCATGCTGGGGTCTGGTTTACTGCACAATAATCTAGTGCATTCACTAAGAAGCCTGTATTGACATAACCCTACCAGCCACCATCGCCGTCTGATCATTATGTATTGCCGCTTGGATTGCAAGAAAAATGCGATTTCCCACTTATTCATTAAAAGCTTGTAATCCGTATTCAACACCCTAATTGGTCAATAAGAGATTATAGCTCTTGGATTTTTATCCTGTTTTAAAAAGCTGACAACCATTCCTTAAAGGCCGATGGGACCTCCCCTTCTTCCCTTATGAAATTGAAGAGCTCCGTAAAGAAGGGTGCAAGCTCGCTGGCAAATGCTTTAAATACTCTGCTGGAAGACCATTGTTGCCAAAAGCCTTCTCACAAGGCATTGAAACAAGAGCGTGCTGTATATTTACTGCTGATATATTTGCAGCAATTCTCTCTACCTGGGCATTTGCCAACTGTGGCAGCCTAATGGACTGAAAGTATTGGGATGTATATCCTGAAGGACAAAGTACTAACTTTCATACACATTTTTATAATGCTATAAGAAAATTTTGGACACTTCGACTCTATCACAAACTGTATTCCCAGTCCCAGGCTTCTGTATCTCGGTAACTAGTGCCACATCCTTTTTAACCCACATTGACCAAGCAAGAAATTTACCAATCATCTGTCTCTCCTCATATACCCGCTGTTGAAAAGCCCTTGAGCTATTGATTTCATCCAGAATAAAAATTTCCCTCAAATCATGTTTAGCTTTACCCAGCAGATTATCTCTAAGAGATTGTGAATCCTGAGACCCATTCCTCTTCTGGAGAGCAGCACTGCAGATTGGAGCACAGCTATTAGATCTGGGTCATTTTTAGATAGATGAGCCATATAAGTAATTATCTGCCCTGCATTCTTGCCATGGAAAGGCATGTGGAGAATGTCTCCGGGGGCCCATTGCAGGCCCACAATGTGTTTAGGGGGTGCAGGTGCACTGGGGGTACCCATGGTACCCCCCTACATGTCCCTGTACCAGGTGGCAGGCACTGTACAGTGCCTGCCACGCAGTGCAGGGATATGCAGGACATGCTTTTTTGGACATCGCGGCGGTGCTGGTTACAGCAACCCCCGCAATGTTAAATGCCGCGATCCTACCGGCGCGGTCTGATTTTGACTGCGAAGCATACTAATTGGACCGGCAGTAATGTTGCGGTCCTAGCAGGTGGTGTTTTTCCGCTACCATGGCGGTCAGAGTGATCTTCTGACCGCCATCCTAATAGACCCCTACATGTTTATTTAAAGGTAAAGACATTTTTTTAAAGATAGTTCTTTTTTCAATATAGGTTGAAATCGATATTTGTAACAACAGTATTTGTGTTCTCAATATTTGTGGTTTTACTAGTGAAGTATAGTAAATCTCTATTTTTGTTATCTATATTTAATTTCCAATATTTTGGTGTTTCGATATAGTATACATTGATATAATGTCAGTGATCCACAGCATCATTCCTTTCCACAAACTGGCAAGACATAAGTTTGAGCAAGCCACTCTATAGGCCCTATGAGACAGAGGCCATCACTTGAAGAGGAAGAGGGCCAAAAAGTTGCTGGTCTCCTTCACTCGAAACAGGTGCATAATCCTTTCTCACTACAAGACAGTCTAACAAGGAGCATGCAATGCTAAATCGGTCATACGGAGATCTGAACTAAGCACATAGACCACTCAGCACTGTGAAAAGAAAAAAGCCAATGGAAAAAAAAACAGCCAATCATCAGGGCATAACACCTTTTTCTAGGCTGCAAACAAGAGGCACTGCAGATTACTCTGGCAACGTGTCACACCCCTAAAGTCAGGAAAAGAGAAACAGCAAATAAACAACACCCCTAATGTTGACAATCACCAAATCAGGGTGAAAGAGAAACCGTGATGCACCTGAAAACAGTTCAAAAACCCATGGGAAAGAGTTAAACAGCACAACCCCTTAGGGCACCATCATAGAACCAAGCAGAAACTGCAGATGCAGAAGCAGCCTCATACCAAGACTTGACCTTCAACAGATGTGATACTTGTAGTCTGTTCTCAAAAGCATTGGAGAATGAGCCATCAACATTTTGAATCCAGAAACTCCACAGCCAAAGCCACAGGGACTACTGACTAAAAACTATATGACCAGGAATGGGTACACTTTGCACTGTTGGCTCTATAATTAGTTTCTGCATAATCACCTGCAACAGTGATAAAAAGAGGATAAACCGATGATGACCTTGATACATATATGGTTATAGGGACATGTGGCACAAACAAACAAGACCTACTGTTTCCTAACAAATAAAAGAATAAAGTTTACAGCGAGAGAAAAAATATTTATTTTTAGAAACAAGATTACAACCTCAGATTGAAAATCTTCAGCTGACAGGTGACCAATGTGGGCCTACAAAGCATGATCAAGAGCAAATGAACATCTTTGTTGCAATACAGTTGAGGCACCATTTAGGGAGAAGGAATTAGGGCATAACCAAACACCACTGGAAAGGGTTTTAAATGCAATGTGGAGAGAAACATTAAATATGGGCTATCATGCCTGAAAGCATCTCCATAAGCTACTGCTAATGTCTGCTCATTAGTTTAAAGTATTCCCTTACCTTTTCTTAGTGAGGTATTTGATACTCCTTGTAATCCCAGAGATTGCAAGTCCCCGGGTTCCTCTTACTCACAACCACAAGTTCCAGATGGCCCTTGAAAAAGGCTGAATCATGGGAAGCCAAGAGTCCACTAATTCAACAGACTTTAAAGCAGACATACACCAAACTATCGATGCTGTTCCTGACAAAATTGAATGCTGAAGTATTTCATAATATAAAACAAGTGTTTTAGAATTTGCATTCAAGACAGAGATCCACTACAGAGCCACTGGAAATAGAACCAGCCTCAGAGACGAACAACACTCAACAGTCAGATGGCTTATATATGCTAAACCCCTGTATAGCGTTCCAGTAGAGCACATGGGCATGCTCGCAGCCAGAAAGCAAATGCTAAAGCAACACAGTAGCCGGTGGGGGTGTAGGGGAACAGTGCCCACAGGGGATGGGGATCATGGGCAGCAGAAGCACAACTTATCACCAGCACTACAGTGCAGGGGCTATGTTACTTACTGCATGCTGACTTAGCACAGCAGTTGAGGAGACCCCCAGGCCAGGCGTGATCCTTCCTTAAATAATCCCTCACTAAGCTACAGCAGGCTCAAGTGATATAAACAAGACAAAAAAGCATCTCTAATCAAGCACAACAAATCTGAACTCAAACAACACACATGTCCTCGATAAACAAGAAGTTATACAGGACCTTCTTTCAGTGGCGACAGATAATTCAAGCAGTTTGAGTAGTCCCTTGTGATTCTTATGGGAACATGAAAAGAAGGAACTAAAATATAAAAGTGGATTGCCTGTCTCTTGGATGAGAAGTCATCTCATTTGTAGGTTGAGCCTACTAGTCACTACATGTGGTGACAGTTGCGGGACATAGGGGTGCCGATCACGATCCGGTAAAAAATTCCCCCGTGCGACTCGTATCGGGTCTTTTTACCGTACGAATCGTACAAGTGCCGTACGAACTGGCAATCACGATTCGCATGGTAAAAAGTCCATACGAACCGCACTGGGAATCATTCCCCACACGTCCTCGGGTCGGAAAATGTGTCCGACACGTCCTCGGACGATTTACCTTACAAACGTGAAAAGCCAAGTCCGACCGAGGAATCACGATCCATCCCGTGCGTCCGAGGTTACAACCGTATGGAAAAAACACCGTCCGCACCGAACTCCTACAGCAACCATGGAGACATGTGCCCGCATACGCGCCCAACACTCCCCCCAGCCCCCGTACGTCCGACACGTACCCCCCGTATATGTATACCCCCACCCGTCTAGGTACACCCCAGTACGTTCCAGTCGAACCCCCACCCCAGTACGTGTCATAGCCCCGTCTACCTACACCCCAGTACGTTCCAGTTCTACCCCCACCCCAGTACGTATCGCACCCCCCGTGTACCTACACCCCAGTACGTTCGAGCCACACCCCCACCCCAGTACGTGTCATAGCCCCGTCTACCCACACCCCAGTACGTTCCAGTCGTACCCCCACCCCAGTACGTGTCGTACCCCCCGTGTACCTACACCCCAGTACGTTCGAGCCACACCCCCACCCCAGTACGTGTCATAGCCCCGTCTACCCACACCCCAGTATGTTCCAGTCGTACCCCCACCCCAGTACATGTCGTACCCCCCGTGTACCTACACCCCAGTACGTTTGAGCCACACCCCCACCCCAGTACGTGTCATAGCCCCGTCTACCCACACCCCAGTACGTTCCAGTCGTACCTCCACCCCAGTACGTGTCGTACCACCGTCAATGTACACCCCCCCACCCCTGTACGTGTCGTACCACCGTCCATGTACACCCCAGTACGTTCCAGTCGTACCCCCACCCCAGTACGTGTCGTACCACCGTCAATGTACACCCCCCCACCCCAGTACGTGTCGTACCACCGTCAATGTACACCCCCCACCCCTGTACGTGTCGTACCACCGTCCATGTACACCCCAGTACGTTCCAGTCGTACCCCCACCCCAGTACGTGTCGTACCACCGTCAATGTACACCCCCCCACCCCAGTACGTGTCGTACCACTGTCAATGTACACCCCCCCACCCCTGTACGTGTCGTACCAACGTCAATGTACACCCCCCCACCCCAGTACGTGTCGTACCACCGTCCATGTACACCCCAGTACGTTCCAGTCATACCCCCACCCCAGTACGTGTCGTACCCCCCGTGTACCTACACCCCAGTACGTTCGAGCCACACCCCCACCCCAGTACGTGTCATAGCCCCGTCTACCCACACCCCAGTACGTTCCAGTCGTACCCCCACCCCAGTACGTGTCGTACCCCCGTGTACCTACACCCCAGTACGTTCGAGCCACACCCCCACCCCAGTACGTGTCATAGCCCCGTCTACCCACACCCCAGTACGTTCCAGTCATACCCCCACCCCAGTACGTGTCGTACCACCGTCAATGTACACCCCCCCACCCCTGTACGTGTCGTACCACCGTCCATGTACACCCCAGTACGTTCCAGTCGTACCCCCACCCCAGTACGTGTCGTACCACCGTCAATGTACACCCCCCCACCCCAGTACGTGTCGTACCACCGTCAATGTACACCCCCCCACCCCTGTACGTGTCGTACCACCGTCCATGTACACCCCAGTACGTTCCAGTCGTACCCCCACCCCAGTACGTGTCGTACCACCGTCAATGTACACCCCCCCACCCCAGTACGTGTCGTACCACCGTCAATGTACACCCCCCCACCCCTGTACGTGTCGTACCAACGTCAATGTACACCCCCCCACCCCAGTACGTGTCGTACCACCGTCCATGTACACCCCATTACGTTCCAGTCGTACCCCCACCCCAGTACGTGTCGTACCCCCCGTGTACCTACACCCCAGTACGTTCGAGCCACACCCCCACCCCAGTACGTGTCATAGCCCCGTCTACCCACACCCCAGTACGTTCCAGTCGTACCCCCACCCCAGTACGTGTCGTACCCCCCGTGTACCTACACCCCAGTACGTTCGAGCCACACCCCCACCCCAGTACGTGTCATAGCCCCGTCTACCCACACCCCAGTACGTTCCAGTCGTACCCCCACCCCAGTACGTGTCGTACCACCGTCAATGTACACCCCCCCACCCCTGTACGTGTCGTACCACCGTCCATGTACACCCCAGTACGTTCCAGTCGTACCCCCACCCCAGTACGTGTCGTACCACCGTCAATGTACACCCCCCCACCCCAGTACGTGTCGTACCACCGTCAATGTACACCCCCCCACCCCTGTACGTGTCGTACCACCGTCCATGTACACCCCAGTACGTTCCAGTCGTACCCCCACCCCAGTACGTGTCGTACCACCGTCAATGTACACCCCCCCACCCAGTACGTGTCGTACCACCGTCAATGTACACCCCCCCACCCCTGTACGTGTCGTACCAACGTCAATGTACACCCCCCCACCCCAGTACGTGTCGTACCACCGTCCATGTACACCCCAGTACGTTCCAGTCGTACCCCCACCCCAGTACGTGTCGTACCCCCCGTGTACCTACACCCCAGTACGTTCGAGCCACACCCCCACCCCAGTACGTGTCATAGCCCCGTCTACCCACACCCCAGTATGTTCCAGTCGTACCCCCACCCCAGTACGTGTCGTACCCCCCGTGTACCTACACCCCAGTACGTTCGAGCCACACCCCCACCCCAGTACGTGTCATAGCCCCGTCTACCCACACCCCAGTACGTTCCAGTCGTACCCCCACCCCAGTACGTGTCGTACCACCGTCAATGTACACCCCCCCACCCCTGTACGTGTCGTACCACCGTCCATGTACACCCCAGTACGTTCCAGTCGTACCCCCACCCCAGTACGTGTCGTACCACCGTCAATGTACACCCCCCCACCCCAGTACGTGTCGTACCACCGTCAATGTACACCCCCCCACCCCTGTACGTGTCGTACCACCATCCATGTACACCCCAGTACGTTCCAGTCGTACCCCCACCCCAGTACGTGTCGTACCACCGTCAATGTACACCCCCCCACCCCAGTACGTGTCGTACCACCGTCAATGTACACCCCCCCACCCCTGTACGTGTCGTACCAACGTCAATGTACACCCCCCCACCCCAGTACGTGTCGTACCACCGTCCATGTACACCCCAGTACGTTCCAGTTGTACCCCCACCCCAGTACGTGTCGTACCACCGTGAACCTACACCCCAGTACGTTCGAGCCCCACCCCCACCCCAGTACGTGTCGTACCACCGTCAATGTACACCCCCCCACCCCTGTACGTGTCGTACCACCGTCCATGTACACCCCAGTACGTTCCTGGCGCACCCCGAACACAACCTCCTAAGTACGGAGCGCACCCCATGCCCCAACATCACAACCGCATGTACGAGTCGTACAAAGCCACACACAAGGACATAATCGTACAACCAAATGGCCCATGTACACACCGTACACACGCTCAAAACGCACGTACACAACAAGGACAAAACAAAACAACACAAGAATACACCATTCGAAAGGCACACAGCCACTAAACATGGCCAACAACCACTAAAATAACACAATCACTGACCTGCAACTGTCAAAAACAAACAGAGGCCCAATACACCACCACTCCTTATAACACACCCACCCAAAATTCAAACACTGCCACACCCACCCATGGACCAATGAAAAGGGCCCACACACACAAACCATGAGCCTTTGCAACAGACTCACTGCTGCCAGACACCACAGAACCAGACTACAAGCTACACCACATTGTTAGAAAAGGTAGATGGACCGGGAGGGTCGGCCGGGGTCAGGAGGAGAGGTCTCCGGGGAGAGCCGTCTCCAGCAATCGTACAGACAAGTAACTTCCCCCCCACAGACAGATATCACACACGGATAAGGTTCAGTGTTCTTTATAAGCACTTATTTAAGGTACGGTTAAATGGTACAAGGAGGTCTGGACTCAGGGGTCCCCTCGATTAGAGTCTCGCAAGGTAGGGAAGGGGGTAGCGGGACAGTCTATTTACCAATCAGGTAGTTCGGATGAGATGATGATGAGCTCACAATCCTCGAGCTTGGTGATTAGGTGATATGGGCCGCGGCAGCGCCAGCAGGTCCCGGTGTGGATGGTCGTTACAACGGGCCGCGGCAGCGCCAGCAGGTCCCAGGAAGATGACTGTTGCAGAAGGCCGCGGCAGCGCCAGCAGGTCCCGGTGAGGATGGTCGTTACAACGGGCCGCGGCAGCGCCAGCAGGTCCCAGGAAGGTGAAGGTTGCAGAAGGCCGCGGCAGCGCCAGCAGGCAGGGCGATGGTTCACAAGAGCGGGCTACGGCAGCGCCAGTAGACCGTCAGGGTTGAGTTCACTCGGTGTCTCTCGACTCCAGGATACAACTGCCTTCCTGCTCCGGAGCTGCCCCAGTTATAGGGCGGGTGCCCTTTGATGTCCGGACCCTCGCACTTGGAGGTCGGAGGGTCCGGGATGAAGGGGTCCAGACACCCAGCAGGGGGTGGAGCCAGTGCCTGGGGGAGCTGGGGGCGATCGGCACCTGGCGGGGGAGAGCCCTTGACACTTCGTTCTCCCATTGACCTGCCAAGTGGTCCGCTCACCTCCTGGGTGGATGGTGGTGCCGGGATGTCGGGGCCGGCCAGGCCCGGGGTTAGGGTCGAGGGGAGGCCGTGCGGCCGCGTGGTGCAGGGCCCAAGATGGCGGCTTGACCCGGCCGGGAAAGCCGGTGGGGCGGGACCCCGTGATGAGTAGGGGTCCGAGGGCAGAGGGTCCGTCGGGAGACGGAGTACAGGTGCTTGTTGCGGGGATATGCCAGGTGGGCCGGGGTTCGGGCCCCGTCGAGCGGGGAGGGAGTGAGCCGTTTGTGAGGCCTGTCCAACATGCGTCCCCCCCAGCTGAAGGCGGGGAGAGTCACCCATCTCCTTGGGGACTCTCTTCGTCGAGGCGGAAAAAGCGGGACAGGCCATCTGCGTTGGCGTGATCTTGGCCTGGTCAGTGCTCCACGGTGAAGTCCATTCCCTGCAGGGAAATGGACCAGCGCAAGAGTTTTGGGTTCTCCCCCCGCATCTGCATCAGCCATTGCAGGGGTCGATGGTCGGTTTGTACCCGGAAGTGGGTACCGAAGAGATAGGGTCGGAGCTTTTTGAGGGCCCACACTACTGCAAATGCCTCCCTCTCGATGGTGCTCCAACGCTGTTCTCGGGCCAGGAGACGTCGGCTGATGAAGGCCACCGGCTGGTCATGACCTTCGGGGTTCAGCTGAGAGAGGACGGCCCCGATGCCGTGGTCGGAGGCGTCGGTCTGCACCACAAATTCCCGACTGTAATCGGGGGCCTGGAGCACCGGGGCGGTGCACAGGGCGGCCTTCAGCTCCTCGAAGGCCGCTTGACAATCAGGAGTCCAGTTGACCCGCTTCGGCTGGTTCTTGGATGTGAGACCCGTGAGGGGCCCCACGATGCTGCCGTAGTCCTTCACGAACCGCCGTTAGTAGCCGGTGAGCCCCAAGAAGGCTCGGACCTCGGTCTGGGTGACGGGGGGCTGCCAGGACTGGATGGCAGCAATCTTAAGTTGTAGTGGGGCCACCAGCCCGCTCCCCACTTGGTGCCCAAGGTAGGTCACAGACCCTTGGCCAATCTGGCACTTGCCGGCCTTAATGGTGAGGCCGGCCCGCTGGAGGGCTTGCAGGACCTCTTGGAGGTGGCGGAGGTGGTCGGACCAGTGGCGGCTGTATACAGCGATATCGTCCAGGTAGGCAGCGCTGAATTCTTCAAGCCCTGCCAAGACCTGGTTCACAAGGCGTTGGAACGTGGCGGGGGCATTCTTCATGCCAAAGGGCATGACCTTAAATTGATAGTGGCCATCGGGGGTAGAGAAGGCTGACCGTTCCTGAGCCCTGGGTGTGAGGCCGATCTGCCAGTAGCCCGCCGTTAGGTCGAAGATACTAAGGTAGCGGGCGGCCCCCAGCCGGTCGATCAGCTCGTCTGCTCGGGGGATGGGATGAGCGTCGGTCCGGGTGACAGCGTTCAAGCCCCGGTAGTCGACGCAGAATCTCAGTTCAGGAGCGGAGCCGGGGGCAGCGGCCTTGGGAACTAATACGACCGGACTGGCCCAGGGACTGTCCGAGGGCTCGATGACCCCGATCGTGAGCATCTTGGCCACTTCCTCCTGGATGCAGGCCCGTACCCGATCTGGTACGCGGTAGGCCCGGTGCCGGACAGGGGGACTGTCCCCCGTGTCCACGTCGTGCAAACACCAGGGGGTGACCCCGGGGGTGAGGGAGAACAGGGCAGCGAACTGCAGCAGGAGGTTCCGGCAGTCCTGGCGTTGCTCTGAAGTGAGGGCGTCCGAGAGCCGGACCCCGTCCACGGAGCCGTCCTTCTCCTGAGTCCTCAGGAGGTCCGGGAGGGGCTCGGAGTCTTCTTCTGTGCCACTGTCTGTAGCCATCAAGAGGCTTAGTTCGGAGCGCACAAAGTGCGGTTTGAGCCGGTTGGTGTGGAGGACCCGAAGGGGGTTCCGGGGGGACCCTATGTCGATGAGGTAAGTGACGGGGCTTTTGCGCTCGACCACTTTGAAGGGCCCCGTCCACTTATCTTGCAGGGCGCATGGTTCGGTGGGGGACATCACCCATACTTGCTGCCCCGGCTCGAATTCAACGGAGGAGGCATTGTGATCATACCACCTCTTCATGTCCTCCTGGCTGGCCTCGAGGTTCGCCTTGGCCATCTCCCTGAAGCGCCGGGTCTGGTTTCGTAAGGCCAGGATGTATTTGAAGACGTCTGGAGGGGTCGTTAGGGGGGCCATCTCCCAACCTTCCTTGACTAGGCTGAGGGGCCCTCGCACAGGGTGTCCGTATAGGAGTTCAAAGGGGCTAAAACCGAGGGACTTCTGGGGCACTTCCCGGTAGGCGAAGAGGAGGCACGGGAGCAGTACATCCCACTGGCGACGGAGAGGTTCTTCCAATCCCCCAATCATCCCTTTGAGAGTGCGGTTAAAACGCTCCACTAGTCCGTTCCCTTGGGGGTGATAGGGGGTCGTGAATCTGTAGGTGACCCCGCATTGTTGCCAGAGGGACTTCATGTACTTGGATATGAAATTCGTGCCTCGGTCGCTGACGACTTCTCGGGGGAAGCCTACCCTGGAGAAGATCCCCATCAGGGCCCGGCCAACCACTGGGGCGGTCACTGTCCGTAGAGGCACCGCCTCGGGGTAGCGGGTGGCGTGGTCCACTAGTACCAAGATGAACCTGTGTCCTTGTGCCGTGCGGGGGTCCAGAGGTCCCACAATGTCTATCCCCACCCTCTCGAACGGGGTGGTGACCACCGGGAAGGGTTGTAGAGGGGCCTTCAGCTTCCGGCCACTCTTCCCGCTGGCTTGGCATGTGGGGCACGATCGGCAGTGGTTCAGGACGTCATTCCTCATTTTCGGCCAAAAAAAGTGGGTCACCAGGCGACTGTACGTTTTGTCCTGGCCCAGGTGTCCAGCCAGGGGGACATCGTGGGCTAGGTTGAGCAGAAAGTCTCGGAAGCGGAGCGGTACCACCAGAACTCGACCGGCCCCCAGTTCGGCGATTCTTTGCTCGCTGTAGAGCAGGTCGTTATCCCAGTAGACCCAGTGGGTTCCGGTGGTGTCCCCGGCGGTTTGGGTGCTGGCTTGTTGGCGGAGTCCCTCGAGGGAGGGACAGGTCTTTTGTTCCTGGCGGAACTGTTCTTGGGTGGGCCCCCCTTCTTGCCGCCACTGAGCCAGATCCGGGAGGTCCTGGTGTTGCGCGTCTTCCTCGGTAGTCGGGTCCGGGAGGTCGGTCTCGCCGTTGTCCTCTACGAGGGCAACCGGGGGCGGAGGTGCTGGCCATTCGGTTTCTTCTGATCGGGGGGCGGCACGGGCGGCCATGGATCGGGTGGTTATGCAGGCCCAGTCCGGGAGGCCCAGCATCCCCAAGTGCTCTCTTCTCTCGACGGTGGCCCACGGGGAACTCTCGAGGTCATTCCCCAGGAGGCAGTCCACGGGGGCATCGTCCCGGACCGTCACCTTCAGTAGGCCGGAGACCCCTCCCCATTCAAACGGGACGCAGGCCATTTTACACATGCTCTCAGAGTTATCTGCCGAGCGGAAGGGGCAGAGAATGTTCGGCAGGATCTGCTCGGGCTTCACCAGGTGACAGCGGACGGCCGTCACGCTGGCGCCGGTGTCACGCAAGGCCTCGGCTCTCTGTCCATTAATGGTCACCCACTGACCATATTTTCTGGTGTTGGCGGGTAGGGGAGCCCGCGGAACCATGTCCCTTCCCCCTAAGCATGCCAGGACCATGGCGGCCGGTTCCCATCCTTGCTGGTCCGGCTCATACTCCTCGGGTCCCTCCGATGATTGCTCTTCCCCCAGGGCAGCGGCAGCTACCTGGCGGGGCTTGGGTGTTTGGTTTAGCGGGCAGCTCGGGTCATTGGCGTAGTGGCCTAGTCGCTGGCACCGGTGGCACGTGACGTTGGCTCGGTACCCAGGCCGCAACGGGGGGTTGCCCCGGCCGGCCGGGGGCGGGGTGCTGGCCACGGGTGTTGCTGGTAAGGCATCTCTCCCTCGCCCCTGGCCCCCTCCTCCTCCTCGAGGACGGTGCTGGCCTTGGTTGCTTCTGTTTTGGTCGTGTGGCCCTCGCCGGCCCACTCGGGTGCTTTCCCATCGGTCAGCTTCGGCGGCGAGCTGCCGGGGGTCAGTCAGCTTACTGTCGAGGAGGTGCTGCCTGAGCTCGACGAAACAGTTGTTTGATAGGTGCTCCCATACCATAAGGTTGAAGAGTTGTTCGTAGGTGGTGACCTGATTTCCCTTGATCCAACCCTCGAAGGCCCGGCTGAAATAGTTCACGTATTCCACCCAAGTTGTACCTGGGATCCGGGTGCAATCTCTGAACCTCTGGCGGTACATCTCGGGCGTGAGGCCGTAGCGGGTGAGGAGGGCAGCCTTCATGTGGTCGTAGGACGACATTTGGTGATCGGGGAGCTGCAGCAGGGCATCGCGACCCTCGTTGATGAATCTCCCCCAAAGTCCGGCTCCCCAATCACTCCGGTCGATCCGGTGGGAGGTCATTGCGATCTCATAGGCTTTAAACCACTGTTGTATGTCGTCTTCTCGGACATACTCGCGGACCACATCCTTGGGGATGTGAACTTTTTTCTCAATAGGTCCCGGGGTGTGTGGTCGCTCAGGCACCCCCAGTTCCTTATTCTGTTTGCGCAGTTCTATTTCCGCCAGTCGGCGCTCGTGCTCGAGCGTTATTTTTTTCTCTTCCAGCTCTCTTTGTCTCTGCTTTTCTTCTCGTTCCTCTCGAAGCCGCATATGCTCGAGGTTGATTTTCTGTTCAGCCAACTTAAGTTCCCCATCCATCTTGAGTCGTGCCATCTCTAATTCGTGTAATCTGACTCTGTCTCTTTCTCGTATCTCCTCCTGTGAGAGGCCCGTTCCCCGCTCCTCGGGAGCCGTGGCGTTCCCCTCTGGTGTGATGCTGGTTTGGTCTGGTGTGACGCTGTTTTGGTCGGAGGGTCCTGTGACCCCAGTTTCTGTCCATGACTCAAGAGCGCGCTTTAGATCATCCTTGGTACTCAGGCCGGTGGTAGCAATGCCAAGTTCTATGCAAAATTGTCTCAGTTCGCGGTGGTTGTATTCTTCTAATTTCTCCATTTGGAACTTCTCGGTGGAGCTGCTATCTTTGGTCGACATCGTGCTTTGTCGTGGGGTGAGCTACTCTCTGTACGATTACGCGTTGATTCGGATCGCGCCGCTGGCCACCAATGTTAGAAAAGGTAGATGGACCGGGAGGGTCGGCCGGGGTCAGGAGGAGAGGTCTCCGGGGAGAGCCGTCTCCAGCAATCGTACAGACAAGTAACTTCCCCCCACAGACAGATATCACACACGGATAAGGTTCAGTGTTCTTTATAAGCACTTATTTAAGGTACGGTTAAATGGTACAAGGAGGTCTGGACTCAGGGGTCCCCTCGATTAGAGTCTCGCAAGGTAGGGAAGGGGGTAGCGGGACAGTCTATTTACCAATCAGGTAGTTCGGATGAGATGATGATGAGCTCACAATCCTCGAGCTTGGTGATTAGGTGATATGGGCCGCGGCAGCGCCAGCAGGTCCCGGTGTGGATGGTCGTTACAACGGGCCGCGGCAGCGCCAGCAGGTCCCAGGAAGATGACTGTTGCAGAAGGCCGCGGCAGCGCCAGCAGGTCCCGGTGAGGATGGTCGTTACAACGGGCCGCGGCAGCGCCAGCAGGTCCCAGGAAGGTGAAGGTTGCAGAAGGCCGCGGCAGCGCCAGCAGGCAGGGCGATGGTTCACAAGAGCGGGCTACGGCAGCGCCAGTAGACCGTCAGGGTTGAGTTCACTCGGTGTCTCTCGACTCCAGGATACAACTGCCTTCCTGCTCCGGAGCTGCCCCAGTTATAGGGCGGGTGCCCTTTGATGTCCGGACCCTCGCACTTGGAGGTCGGAGGGTCCGGGATGAAGGGGTCCAGACACCCAGCAGGGGGTGGAGCCAGTGCCTGGGGGAGCTGGGGGCGATCGGCACCTGGCGGGGGAGAGCCCTTGACACTTCGTTCTCCCATTGACCTGCCAAGTGGTCCGCTCACCTCCTGGGTGGATGGTGGTGCCGGGATGTCGGGGCCGGCCAGGCCCGGGGTTAGGGTCGAGGGGAGGCCGTGCGGCCGCGTGGTGCAGGGCCCAAGATGGCGGCTTGACCCGGCCGGGAAAGCCGGTGGGGCGGGACCCCGTGATGAGTAGGGGTCCGAGGGCAGAGGGTCCGTCGGGAGACGGAGTACAGGTGCTTGTTGCGGGGATATGCCAGGTGGGCCAGGGTTCGGGCCCCGTCGAGCGGGGAGGGAGTGAGCCGTTTGTGAGGCCTGTCCAACACACATCTTACACTTGCACACCTTCACACGACCACCCTCACAAACACCCTCTCATCACATTCACACACACACACAACCATCCACACCCCCCCCCACATCCACACACCCCCCACACCCACACCATCCCCACCCACACCCCTCACCATGCCCACTACCAAGAATCCAAAGTTCAGTCACCGAGAGTTGGAGGTCCTTGTTGATCAAATCCTCAGAGTCGAGCCACAGATCTTTGGAACATTGGTCAGAAGCACCAGCCAGGCAGCCAAAACAGCCATGTGGCAGACCATCGTCGATGCTGTGAATGCTGTTGCGGACACCAGGAGGACCAAGCAGGATTGCCAGAACAGGTGGTACGATCTGCGGAGGAGGGTCAGAGCCAAGAGGCAGGAGGAACACGACCAGGCCAACGCCACCGGAGGAGGGCCCTCCCGCAGAGCCGTACAGTACCATCCCTGGGAGGAGAGGGTGATGGCCATACTGCCGGTGGAGGCAGTTGAAGGAGTAGAAGGACTCCGAGACCCGGGTGAGTACACAAACAACGCACCTCACATGGGGGGAACTGCAACCACAACCAAAATTAATAACAGGCACGCAACCACCACAAGCCATCGCATGACTCAACCACACTCCATGAGCAGGCACATGCCACTGCTGCCACCATGCCCCATGCACCCAGCTGGACAATGTCAAGTCACAGGCCACAGAAGACAACAACACATGACACGGTAACCCGGATGGCGGGAGGCTGGGCACCAAAAATCACATAGTGCGACTCCAAAGCAGACAACAATGCCCTCTGCCCATATGGCCTAGGTCACAGCCAGACAAACACTGTGTCCCAACACAGGAATGACTTGCCAGCAAATGGCGGACGCCTTGCATCAACACATGGGGGTGAAGGCACTGTTTTGCACATGACAGCAGCTAATGAACAGCCAACATTGTGAAAGAGTGGCAGCACACACCACCACAGCAGCAGCGCACAGACACACAGCAGACAAAATGGGTGCCTGGAGATCAGAAACAAACTCACATCAACAGGCCAAGGGCCACTCAAAGATCTGCTAACAGTGTGTGCCCAGGAAGCTGGGCCAAGGTGACAGAGGGTGACACACGGAGGGAGGGAGAGGGGGACAGAGAGGGAGGGAGACACAGGAAGATGGACAGAGGGAGGAGGCTGACACACAGAGGGAGGGAGAGGGGGACAGAGAGGGAGGGAGAGGGGGACAGAGAGGGAGGGAGACACAGGAAGATGGACAGAGGGAGGAGGCTGACACACAGAGGGAGGGAGAGGGGGACAGAGAGGGAGGGAGAGGGGGACAGAGAAGGAGGGAGACACAGGGAGAGCAAATCAGTCCTTTGGTGTGTGGGAATGTCTGCTCGTCAGCAGGTGGACTGCGTGCATGTAGACAAGGGTGGTCAGTGCCAGAACCCCCCCTCTTCATCATGGCAAAACGCAGGGCCATGTCACAACCTGTACACGAGCACAAGGACAGCCACCTGCATCATATAAGTGTGTGGATCCACTCCATGTGCACATGTACAGTGCTACAAGGAAGGCGCAAATGCATGGCTCGCCACACCTGCACACTCCACTGCTGACTGCAGTCACACTTGACGCAGCAAGTAAGACTGTGCCACACATAGTTAAAGGGGCCAAATTGGTGCCCAAGGGACACACCCATGCACAAGTGCACTGTGAGTGGAATGCAAGACAGATCCTAATTCCAAGAGGAAATGTGCCAACTTTGAAACGGATGAAACATGGATGTTGCATGGATCAAAATTAACATTTTCTCTCTCACACACAGGTCAACGTCGTGCTGCACCCCCCAACACTGGGGGGGAACACTCACAGGACCCGGATCTGCAGGAGACCGATCCCACCGGCAGCGACCACTCTCACCACTCTGCGGACGACCCCGACCGACCTGGCCCCTCTGGTGTCCAACCACCTGCAGCACCTGCGTCAGGTACAACCGTGCCAACCACCACCCCCACTCCTGCCACATCCCAGGAGACACCCAGGATCCCTGCCCCAACACCACAATGCAGCCAGGCTCGCCAGGAGGGACACGGTGTCCCGGGCACCCAGGAGGAGGCAGGCGACAACGCCAATGCCACCCCTCAGGGGTCCCGGAGACCCGATGTTCCCACAAGTGCAGGCCAGACGTAAGTGGGCAGGGGTGGTGGGAGTGGAGGACGGCGGAGGCGCGAGCCTGACCAGTTGGCTGGGGATCCGGTATTTTCCCATGTCCGTAACATCCTGGACTCATACCGGCAGGACACCACGGGCATGGCCCAGGTTGTGTCCGTCCTCGAGGGGATCAAGGTCCAGCAGGCCCAGCAACATGCGGAGCTAATAGCCTGTCTACAGGTACACCAACGGAGGATGGAGGACAGACAGGCTGAGCAAGTGACGGCGTCCCAGGGGATTCACGCTGCACTCCGTCGGATGGCCGACACCATGGCCGACCCTCCCTGTGCCAGAAGGCGGAGAACATCACCACCCACAGGGAGGGATCATGAGGAGGAGGAGGAAACATCCGACGGAGCATCCCAGACGTCGTCACGGCCTGCTGCTACATCACGGAAAGGACCGTGAGGGTGGCTGCTACATCACCATCTCCCAGGACACCTGGCCTGGCACCTGGCCCACTGGAGCAACAGCATCACAGCATCAAGAGACATTCTCTGCCACATGGCCCTGCTGGTCACTGGCTGACCAATGTTGACAAAGACTGTGGCATGGACTCTGAGGATTTCCAATGGCAAGGACACCAACTCCCCTACTGAACTTTGGATTCCCTAATCCCGGAAAGCCCCTCACTTTGTCCCCCCCCCCCAATAATAAATCACACTATTAAGAGTAGATGCCTGCTGGTAGCATTATTACCTAACATGTGTCTTGTACAGTCTAAACATGCCTGAGTCATCTGTGCACTTCAACCATCCACACCCTGGGGCCTGAGTCTGGCACAGGACACATGGGTCACAGTTTATTAGGCAAGACAGACATGGAGCACCATACACACCCGTGATGGTCAGAACCAGCTGAGGGGGTGGCCGAACAACCGTGCTGACAGACACATTGAGTACAGCAACAGTCATGCGCAGAGGTCAGGGATCCTGGCCCGTGTCCTGGGGGCACCCAGGTATGTGTAGACAGGTGGCAGAACCATGTCCTGCAAGCTTGAGTCCGGTGGATGCAGAGAATGGGGTCAGGGACAACGTTGGATGCATGGGGATGGCACATGTCACAATACCCACACAGTCATGGACATCATGCCCAATACACAGTCTCAGCACACACACACAGCTTGCATCTTGCCACTCGACACATTGACACATAGCCACAATCAGGGAATACCATGCCAGACATGCAGGATGCACCGTGCCAACACACCAGCATTGACTGAGAAGAGGCACCTTGGAGGCATAGGGACACCTTTATTAGTCATGTTTTTGGGATTGCAGAGGCAACTTGAAGTACACATGAACACATCATGTGGAGTAACATGTGGCTCCAACACTGGCACCCCCCTTCTGCAGCACACATGCGTGATAGCCATGGAACTGGCACACAAGCGTCGGCTAACAGCTAAACACCCACAGCTGCTCACGGAGAGCCTGCCATACACCATACATCCGCTGATGTGGAAGTCCCACGCCATGTCAAGACAATGTTAACCGTATGTGTCCGAGGGCAGTGTCACACACATTGATGCCATCATCACAATCCACTATCCCATCACTGATGACTGACAACCAGGCAGCCCATCTATTCAGGTGTACCCAGCTGAATGTCGTGTCCCATGGGGATGCCACATGTCTGCAGAGGAACCAAACCCCGACCGGGGCAGTGTGCACACATCGTGAACAACTGCCACACCCAATACACCCCAGATGCATCCCTTACCCCATGGAGACTTCCAAACGTGTCCGTGCCTGTAACGCTGAGTCAGCCCATGATGTCATGTCCATGAGGAATAGCAGTGCCACAACAATGCAACCAGCAAACGGCATGCGCAGGTACCTGGGGAAGAGAGACACACAAGAAGTCAGCCACAAAAAGCACAGCCCCTTGCATGTGCAGTTACTCGACACATGTATGGATGACAACATGCTAGGTCACAATTATGACTGGGGAAATACTACCATCACTGCCACCATCACTCCAGTGACACACCCACACACACCTCTGACCCACGTGCCATACATGCAGGTGGAGACACACATCACAACGCATGCCACACGGGGACCAATGCGTGCACACTCAGACCCTGGTACTCACCACTAAGCAAAGAAGTCGCGTATGAGCCGAGGCCGGATGTCCTCTTGCGGCTCCACATCCTCCACATCACTAGCCCCATTGCCAAGCCCTTCGTCCTCCACGGGTGGATGGTCCTCGTCATGTTGATTCAGGATGAGTGGCAGAGCTCTTTCAACTGCCATGTTGTGCAGCATGCAGCAGACCATGAAGATCTTGCAGACCTTCGCCGGGGCATAAGGGAGTGCACCGCCGGTCTTGTGGAGGCACCGGAATCGGCTCTTCAGCATGCCAAACGTCCTCTCTATCACTCGCCTTGTCCGGCCATGGGCGGTGTTATAGCGGAGCTGGGCCGGCGTGATGGGGTTGCGGAGAGGTGTCAGCAGCCAAGGCATGTTGGGATAGCCAGCGTCCCCTACATGGGAAGCACATGGACATCGTTAGAACTGGTGTAGCGGTCGTGCTGGTTGGCTATGCAGAATACAGGACAGACAGACTGTACCCACCAACAACACATGCCCGTTCGTTGCGCAGCTGCATCATCATATCAGGCATCCCGCTACGCCTCATGATGTAGGCATCGTGTGCTGATCCTGGGAAACGAGCACAGACATGTGAAATCACCATATTGGACAGACACACCACAAGGGCATTGATGGAGTGGTAGTGCTTCCGATTGCGGTACGCCACCTCCCGTGCGTGTGGTGGTACCAAACCTACATGTGTCCCATCTATGGACCCAATGACATGGGGCATCCCTCCCAGGGCATAGAATCCACGCTTGACCTCAGTCATCTGTTCAGGGGTTGGGAACTTGATGAAGTCATCCAGGTGAATCAACATGGCCTCCAAGAAATCATGCAGCACACCGCTGAACATGCTCTGGGACATGCCACCAACATGAGCTATGGTATTTTGGAAGGTACCCGTGGCAAGAAAATGTAGGGCAGCCATTACCTTCAGCTGGGGTGTCAGTGCCGTAGGATACCTGTGCTGCGGTTGCAGGTGTGGTGCTAGTCTCGCCGTCAGCTCCAGAATCAACGGTTGGGTGAAGCGGTAGAGCCGGATCCTGTCATTCTCCTGCATGGTAGCCAAGTCTGGAATTCTTCGGGCAACAGGAGGCGCTCTGCAGTAATTTGGAAGTGACAAGGAAGAGTGAGTGCACTACGAGAACAACTCATGTCTACTGAGCACATGTAAATCTGGCAATACACACATGCCACATAGGGAGTCAGGCATGTGCTACATGCCCAGGACACGTATGGATGCAAGGTGACACTCCTTCCAAGACCCAGCTACACACGGTGATTGAGAACCTCCCCATGCCACGCCATGGAAATAGCTGTGTCCCAGTGCAAGTGCACTGCCCGACGCAAGACAGGAGTGACATACACCCACACATCAGCAGAAGTGTGATGCCGATTGCAGAGACTGGTAGCGGAACACTGGAGCCACAGGTCACATGACATTACACTAGTCCAGCCCACACACCTTGCCATGAAGGTGCACATGTCATGACTCACCACACATTCCTTGTGAGTTTGCTGACATGGCCTTGTCACGCTACTCCGTGTCCCATGCATACATGTGCACCTCACATCCGATAACACATGTGGCATGGTGTTGGGAACAGTGTGCAATGACAATCTACACACAGCCACATGTTGGTTGCTGCAACGGCTGCAGCTTTTGAGGGTGCTACAACATCAACCTGATGTAAATCCCGGACACATATATTACATAGTCACATTGTGCACTGTGGGTAGTGACAAGTCATGTGTCATGACCCCTGTACCGGGCATCATGGGACACTTCCGTGTGTTGGTGTCCGTGCCATGCCAGTGACGCTCACCCCAAGTGCGCAGTCCCACATGCACACATGTCAAAGGAGTCAAGGGCATGCCTGGCACACATTGCACCCTCACACAGTACACATGTACACATCTCATCATACATCTGGTGCCTTCTCCACTCAGGAGGCATGTTCCACATCACAGCCTGTGACACCTGTGCCCCACACATGTAGTAATGCACAGACGATGCCTTGATGTCCATTCCTGGACAAGTATGTCCATCCATGGACAAGTATGTCCGCCCTATTCCTACATGTGTGTCGCCTATCACCACAGTGATGTGTAAAATCCGCCGTACTGCTGCTGAGAGGGCCTGTGCATGTTCCCAAATCACTGTGGGAGTGCTGCCGTATGTGTACCCATCGTGATGGCGAGCGTACAGGCATTCGTACGGTCCGTAGCACTACGGGTACGCATACGCGTGCAGACCCATAGTGATAGTGAGCGTAGATGCGTGTGTACGTTCCGTACCACTACGGGTACGCATACGCGTGCAGACCCATAGTGATAGTGAGCGTAGGTGCGTGTGTACGTTCCGTACCACTACGGGTACGCATACGCGTGCAGACCCATAGTGATAGTGAGCGTAGATGCGTGTGTACGGCCCTATCACTATGGGTCTGCACGCGTATGCGTACCCGTAGTGGTACGGACCGTACACTCGCATCTACGCACACTATCACTATGGGTCTGCACGCGTATGCGTACCCGTAGTGTTACGGACCGTACACACGCATCTACGCTCACTATCACTGTGGGTCTGCACGCGTATGCGTACCCGTAGTGGTACGGACCGTACACTCGCATCTACGCTCACTATCACTATGGGTCTGCACGCGTATGCATACCCGTAGTGTTATGGACCGTACACACGCATGTACGCTCACTATCACTATGGGTCTGCACGCGTATGCGTACCCGTAGTGGTACGGACCGTACACTCGCATGTACGCTCACTATCACTACGAGTACGCATACGCGTGCAGACCCATAGTGATATAGAGCGTACATGCGTGTGTACGGTCCGTAACACTACGGGTACGCATACGCGTGCAGACCCATAGTGATAGAGAGCGTACATGCGTGTGTACGGTCCGTAACACTACGCGTACGCATACGCGTGCAGACCCATAGTGATAGAGAGCGTACATGCGTGTGTACGGTCCGTAACACTACGGGTACGCATACGCGTGCAGACCCATAGTGATAGAGAGCGTACATGCGTGTGTACGGTCCGTAACACTACGGGTACGCATACGCGTGCAGACCCATAGTGATATAGAGCGTACATGCGTGTGTACGGTCCGTAACACTACGGGTACGCATACGCGTGCAGACCCATAGTGATAGAGAGCGTACATGCGTGTGTACGGTCCGTAACACTACGGGTACGCATACGCGTGCAGACCCATAGTGATGGAGAGCGTAGGCATGCATGTACGGGCCGTTGCCATGCATTTGGGGTGCCCTAGGGCCCCGAAACGCACCGTACCTGTGTGTGATGCTCCAAATTACATAGGGGACAAGTATTAAGGCCTACATGCATGCTGGTTGTCATGGAGACCAAGTTCAAAATTCGAAAATGTTCTGGAAGGTGCACAGCAGAAGTCAGTTGGAATTCTTCTACTTTGTTGCAATGTGTTTGTGGGGCTGACATCATGCAGGAGAATGAAACCGATAGAGAACCCACAGACTGCTAGGTTTGAAGGGATTGGTGGAAACATAGGATGCAAATGTGAGTGACCAATCACTCTGTACTCCTGTGCATGAGACTGGGCAGAAGGGCACATATAAGGCAGCCAGGTCCCATGAGGGAGCACTTGCCTGCACATCTTTGCATTCGTCGACCCAGCTGCTGCTACTGATTCCCTGGAACCATGTCAAGGGCTGTGGAGAGGACACAGCCATTCACCCTGGAGGAGAACATGGCTCTGCTGGATGTGATCCTCCCACAGTACTCCATGCTGTATGGGCGACCAGGGTATCAGGTGAGTGCATAGGCCACTGCCACAGACTGTCCCTATGTTGTGACTGTGACTTCTGCCATTGCGTCCAGGTGTAACACACATGCCATGTACTGTCGGGGGGATCCCAGGGGGGGGGTGCCTGATGTCTCCCAGCAGTGCCCTGAGACAGGAGGGGTGGGGGCCTATCACTCCCAGCAGTGCCCTGAGACAGGAGGGGTGGGGGCCTATCACTCCCAGCAGTGCCCTGAGACAGGAGGGGTGGGGGCCTATCACTCACAGCAGTGCCCTGAGACAGGAGGGGTGGGGGCCTATCACTCACAGCAGTGCCCTGAGACAGGAGGGGTGGGGGCCTATCACTCACAGCAGTGCCCTGAGACAGGAGGGGTGGGGGCCTATCACTCCCAGCAGTGCCCTGAGACAGGAGGGGTGGGGGCCTATCACTCACAGCAGTGCCCTGAGACAGGAGGGGTGGGTGTGATGCACAGTGTGAGCCTTGATCATTGATTGTGACATTGCCATCATTCCACCTGTGTACCCACTGTGGCACGTACAGCTTTTTCCCTCACCAGGGGATGATGTCCCTATGACAAAGGTGCAATGCGTTGGCTGCATGACATGCCTTGTTGTAACCAGCTAATTTGTACCCATATGTCTCTCTGTGACATGTGGCTGGTGTATTGATGTGGTGTCACTTGTTCCTCCTCACAGGTAGGCGCCACTGCCAAGGAGCAGATCTGGCTGACCGCCGTCAGTGCCGTGAGGGGTGTGGATGGTCGGAGGCGGAGCCTGCCCCAGGTGAGAAAACGCTGGCAGGATATCCGGTGCTGGACGCGGAGGATTGCACGGCTCCTGCTGGGGGACTCACCTGAGAGCCACAAGAACCGCGGCCGCCGCCGTCTGAGCCACCTCCACAGGCGTGTGCTGCCGGTGGTCTTTCCAGACCTGGAGAGGCGCTTACAGGCGATGCAGCAGCCGGAAGGGGGTAGGTACATGTGTGTTTGTTGTGTGTCACCGGCATTTGTAAGGGCACAGTAGCATGAATTCACTGGCAGGGTTTAAAGGTGCTGTGCAGATCCTGTTTGCCCCAGTATAGCGCTGTGCCCCTGCCACCCTTCCCCTCCTTGCAATGTGTTCCCTGGTCTGTGTGTAGTCACTCCTTCACAAGGTGATGTAGGCTGGCGCTTTGTCCACGAGAACAATGACTGTAGCATCATGTGTGGGGGTGGTGTGTAACAGGTTGTGGGACCTTGCCTGTGCACTGTCAAGTTCACTGCATGTGGGTTCCATGTCAGTTGGCACTGATGCTGACTCCAGACATGGGAGTTGGTCTCTCATGTGTCATGCCTTACAGCGCGCATGTCCTATGTAGTGGCCTGTGACATGATGTGCATGAGTGTGCGATACACATAGTGCAGGGATGGTGACGTGTGTTGCAGTCATTAACATTCAGTAGCATGTAGTTGCGTGCCCACTACTGTCCCCTGGGGCACCTTTTCCTCAGTGGTGTATGTGTCATCATAAACGTGGACAATCTCAGTGTCTACAGCGTAGGTTGTGCTCTGTGCCATTGTCCCCTGTCACCATGTATATAGACGTGCTATTTTGTACAGGTGTCCACTGTGCAGCCTGACCTGATTGTCCTTCTTCATACTCACAGTTGCCAGTGCCTGTGTGTCTTGTTATACTCATCTGAGGATGGGCACTGGTACCTCTTTATTTGTACAGGTGCACCTTGGCTGTTTGGCGTACACTCTTGCTTTTTGCCTGCCCCTGTGTGTATCAGCCAGACTATGAGATGTTGGTGCCACCTGTGTCTCAACAATTTGCCTCCTGTAGGGTCTTGTTGGTGCGGGCAATGCCTATGTGTCAAATCCTGATTTCTACTTGCTGGGTCTGGGCAGTGTGTGATGTGTCTGGACACACACGCAATGTGCAGTGACCGAGTCATGTTGGGCATGTTTTCAGCATTACCTATGCAGCATGTGTCTCAAGTTCATGGATATGGTCCCTGGTCATCGGTATTTTCGCCAACGCTGTGTGGTGCAGATGCAGTGCTGGATTGTCCCCAGGGCCTGGGTGCTCTGTCAGACTCCGTTTCCTGTGTTTAGCTATTGTCTCATGCTCTCCATGGTATTTCAGTGGCATGGTGGCTCAACCAACTGTGTGTTTCATGCCCTACATCGGTACCTTGTTTAGTAGATGTTAGGGATCTTCCTTTTCAGGCTATGCAGTGTTACCTATGTCGATTGTACTCATGTGACTGATGTGTACAGCTGTCTGATTAATTTATGTCTCTCCACCCTGCCCACAGCATCGTCGGGGGACACAGAGGGAGACATGGACACAGGCAAGGCGGAGGGACCGAGCACCAGTGCCAGCCGTGACATCGGGGCTGGCACATCGAGTGGGACAGAGGTGGAGGATAGTGCGGCCGAGGACCTGTCGACTGGCACGTCAGAATACGAAGCTGACAGGTCCGAGGAGGATGTCTCCGAGTGGGCGGTGGCTGCACCAGCAGCTGACAGCGGAACAACACCTCGCACCGCCCCCTCAGTTCCCACCAGCCGCCTCCCACTTGCTCGTGTCCCTTCCCAGCGTGCCCGGTCACAGCATGTCTCCTTCCTGCCAGGCACCGCACCCCCTGCCCCTGTCTCCACTGCTGCCGCCAATGCAGAGTCTGTGGACATCCAGCGGCAACTGCAGGTTGGTCAGGCTGCGATCCTTAATGTTCTCCATGCCCACGGCAAAACCCTCACCAACATCGAGGCTTTCTTGGAGGGCATTCATTCATCGCAGGCTGACCAACGCAACTTGCTGAGGTCCATCGACTCCACACTGACTGCAGCAGTGGGTCTCCTGCAGCGCGACCTCCCCCCACCTACCCCTGCCCCATCCACACTTCCCACTCCCATGCCTGTCCCACGTACACCCAGACGTCGGCATGCACCCACATCAACGGACATGGGCACCACACCAGCAGGGAAGGTCCACCGCACTCCTCCTGACACGCACACACAGGGTGAGGTAGGCACACCCACTGGGTCGGGGGGCAAACGTGTGACACGCAGCCATAGTGGGAGTCCGCATTCCACCCAGTCCACTCCCTCCAAATCCCCTCCCCTCAGCTCTCCTGGCCACATCTCCCCCAAGGACTCCTTCATGGCCGCTCTGTCCCTGAGCCCCACAGTTACACCACCACGCAAGCGGTCAAGGAGGTCCCCGGTCAGGGTGGTTGAGTCTCCCCCCCTGTCTCCACCCTCCCCCGGTGGCGCTGCGACCCATCCCTCTGACCCCCCCCCCTCCTTGGGGCCTGAGGTCCCTTCGGGTGCAGGGGACTCCCTGGAGGACCTTGCAAAGGTGTGTAGTGCCATCCTGGCCTCCGCCTTTGGCACTGACCCACCCCCTGTGGTGGAGTCCTCCATCCCTGCACCCACAACGCCGCCCCTTTGCCCTGATGTCCCTGCGGTGCCTGTTGCTTCCCCCCCCCCTGATGCCCTCACCAGTGTGGAAGACGATGCCATTTGACTGTGCAGGCAAGGTAGGGGACACGCATCCCACTGTG
Organism: Triturus cristatus; assembly: GCF_964204655.1. Classification (NCBI taxonomy): domain Eukaryota; kingdom Metazoa; phylum Chordata; class Amphibia; order Caudata; family Salamandridae; genus Triturus; species Triturus cristatus. The sequence goes on along the minus strand of NC_140581.1, from coordinate 432,446,845 downwards.
TCCCCCATCCAGCTGAGAATCATTGACTGCCCTATGGGCTTTGTGAAGATTGAACTGCCTGCGATCCACGGACATTGTGCTCATGCTGAATAAAGCTTAATTTTGTTTTCATTATCACACTACTGCTATGCTGGTATTGGTGTTGGTGGGGCTGCTACATGGTTTTGGGTGGTGTGTAAGGGTTTGGGTGTGTGGGATATGTAGTAGTGTACTGCTCATTGGTGGGACCCTGGGATCTGTGTGCCATCACAAGGTGTTGGCTAACTTTCTTTGTTCATGTAAGCAGTTACTGCATGGTGCACTTGTCCCAGGGTGTATTCCTTCCTCTGTGTACCCAGCTTTCTTCCCTGCAGGGTGTTCCCAATGTTTAGCGCAGAGCTGTGTCTACATGAGCTGTGTGTGACGGAGCCCTTCTACTTTGGCCATGCATGCAGGGCCATGTCTCCACCTGCAACAATCGTGGCATCCTTGATGATCACTGTACTTGTGTGTGGAGTCTGTTGACATGAGTTCATGGGGACATGTTCCCTTGTAGCCAGTATGCATGTGGATAATTCTGGCCTCACACACATGTGTTACACCCCTCCTGTCTCAGGGCACTGGTGGGAGGACTCCACACCCACCCCTCCTGTCTCAGGGCACTGCTGGGAGTGATAGGCACCCGCCCCTCCTGTCTCAGGGCACTGCTGGGAGGACTCTGCACACACCCCTCCTGTCTCAGGGCACTGCTGGGAAAGATAGGCACCCACCCCTCCTGTCTCAGGGCACTGCTGGGAGGACTCTGCACCCACCCCTCCTGTCTCTGGGCACAGCTGGGAGGACTCCACACCCACCCCTCCTGTCTCAGGGCACTGCTGGGAGTGATAGGCCTCCACCCCTCCTGTCTCAGGGCACTGCTGGGAGGACTCCACACCCACCCCTCCTGTCTCAGGGCACTGCTGGGAGGACTCTGCACACACCCCTCCTGTCTCAGGGCACTGCTGGGAGTGATAGGCACCCACCCCTCCTGTCTCAGGGCACTGCTGGGAGGACTCTGCACCCACCCCTCCTGTCTCTGGGCACAGCTGGGAGGACTCCACACCCACCCCTCCTGTCTCAGGGCACTGCTGGGAGGACTCTGCACACACCCCTCCTGTCTCAGGGCACTGCTGGGAGTGATAGGCACCCACCCCTCCTGTCTCAGGGCACTGCTGGGAGGACTCTGCACACACCCCTCCTGTCGCAGGGCACTGCTGGGAGGACTCCACACCCACCCCTCCTGTCTCTGGGCACAGCTGGGAGGACTCCACACCCACCCCTCCTGTCTCAGGGCACTGCTGGGAGTGATAGGCACCCACCCCTCCTCTCTCAGGGCACTGCTGGGAGTGATAGGCAACCACCCCTCCTGTCTCAGGGCACTGCTGGGAGGACTCTGCACACACCCCTCCTGTCTCAGGGCACTGCTGGGAGTGATAGGCACCCACCCCTCCTGTCTCAGGGCACTGCTGGGAGAACTCTGCACCCACCCCTCCTGTCTCTGGGCACAGCTGGGAGGACTCCACACCCACCCCTCCTGTCTCAGGGCACTGCTGGGAGTGATAGGCCCCCACCCCTCCTGTCTCATGGCACTGCTGGGAGGACTCTGCACACACCCCTCCTGTCTCAGGGCACTGCTGGGAGTGATAGGCACCCACCCCTCCTGTCTCAGGGCACTGCTGGGAGGACTCTGCACACACCCCTCCTGTCGCAGGGCACTGCTGGGAGGACTCCACACCCACCCCTCCTGTCTCTGGGCACAGCTGGGAGGACTCCACACCCACCCCTCCTGTCTCAGGGCACTGCTGGGAGTGATAGGCACCCACCCCTCCTGTCTCAGGGCACTGCTGGGAGTGATAGGCAACCACCCCTCCTGTCTCAGGGCACTGCTGGGTGGACTCTGCACACACACCTCCGATTTCAGGATATGTACGCTTGGCACATACACGGCGGGGGTACGCTCAATGCATTCGAGGTGAGGGTACGAGTCTACTTACACTGGTGTGGTGGGGGTACGCTCCATGCATACGCGGGTGAGGGTACGGGTCGAACTTACACTGTTGGGGTGGGGGTACGCTCCGTACGTCCGCGGGTGGGGGTACGGGTCGTACTTACACTGTTGGCATGGGGGGTACGCTCCTTGCATACGCGGGTGGGGGTACGGGTCGTACTTACACTGTTGGGCTGGGGGGTACGCTCCTTGCATTCGCGGGTGGGGGTACGGGTCGTACTTACGCTGTTGGGCTGGGGGGTACGCTCCTTGCATTCGCGGGTGGGGGTACGGGGCGTACTTACACTGTTGGGCTGGGGGGTACGCTCCTTGCATTCGCGGGTGGGGGTACGGGTCGTACTTACACTGTTGGGGTGGGGGTACGGTCCGTGAGTCCGCGGGTGGGGGTTCGAGTCGTACTTACACTGTTGGCATGGGGGGTACGCTCCATGCATACGCGGGTGAGGGTACGGGTCGAACTTACACTGTTGGGGTGGGGGTACGGTCCGTGAGTCCGCGGGTGGGGGTTCGAGTCGTACTTACACTGTTGGCATGGGGGTACGCTCCATGCATACGCGGGTGAGGGTACGGGTCGAACTTACACTGTTGGGGTGGGGGTACGCTCCGTACGTCCGCGGGTGGGGGTACGTGTCGTACTAACACTGTTGGCATGGGGGGTACGCTCCTTGCATACGCGGGTGGGGGTACGGGTTGTACTTACACTGTTGGGCTGGGGGGTACGCTCCTTGCATACGCGGGTGAGGGTTCGCGTCGTACTTGCACTGTTGGCATGGGGGGTACGCTCCATGCATACGCGGGTGGGGGTACGGGTCGTACTTGCACTGTTGGGCTGGGGGGTATGCTCCTTGCATACGGGGTGGGGGTAGGGTCCGTACATATCCGTCCCCACGCTATGTGATGTTTGTGCGGCCCGTACCCAGGCCTTTGCCACGTGGGTGCGATCCGTCCCGCCATTGTTGGGGTGACGTGTGTGGGCGTGGTCCGACTCGTACCCATGCTCTTCAGGCGTGGGTACGGGACGTACCTGTCTGGTTGTGTTGCCGGTTCGCGTGGTGACGGACTTCCGTTGTGGCGGTCGCTGGCTTATCAGGACACGCCCCCACCCCCTCGTGGTGACCAGGGCATGGGAGTCAGGTATGTCCAGGCCATGTGTGGTGTGTGACTTATGTGGTTGTTTTGTGGCCTGCCCTGGTCGTGCCACCCCCACCCCACCCCACTTTCCCCCCTCCCTTAGTTATTCTGACCTTCTGCGGCGTCTGCGTCGTAACCTGTAGAGGAGGTGTACTGCTATGAGGGCAGGGATGACTCGTAGGTTCGGGTCCATGTCTGTCCGTCGCGTACTGGTACTCCTAGCTCGCGTCGTCCTGTCGCGTACGGGTCCTCCTTGATCGCGTCGTCCTGTCGCGTACGGGTCCTCCTTGGTGGCGTCGTCCTGTGTGTCCGTCACGTACTGGTCCTCCTTGTTCGCGTCGTCGTCTGTCCGTCGCGTACTGGTGGTCCTTGTTCGCGTCGTCCTGATTTCCCGGCAGTTTTTGGCTGCCGCAAAATATTCACCGTGCGGGGTGACGTCGGTGCGAATCGTGATTCCTGGGTCGTGAATGGCTGGCTGCGAGCGTCCCGACGTCAGGTCGGCGCTTTCCCGGATCGCATTGGTAGGTGTTTTTTTGTTCGGTCGGGCTTTTTTACGATTCGTACGGTAATGGTGTACCCGTGCGAATCATAATTCCTTGTTTGTGAAAATTGACGACCGGGTACGCGTCGGGCGGAGATTGTGCTCCGTCCGACGGTTCGTACCCGGTTTTTGCAGGATCGTGATCGGCACCATTGTGGCTTACCAAGCACATATCGGGCTTGGAGTCTGCCTATTACTTACCATTGGTTGGCTTTTCTGTCACTCTCCTTTTCCTGCTTCTTACTTGCGTCAATCTTGTGTTCGTCCCTCCCCGGTGTCATTGCCTCTTTAACATCTCGCCCCTCCCTGTTGTGCTTGCTTGTGTCTTTTCCCCATTGCTTCCCTGTGCCTCTGTGTTGCTTTACCCCATCTGCGCCCTCCTTGTCAATACCAGTTTCTGCTTCCCTCACCCGCTCCCTCCGTGTTGGTTTCCTCACAACCCACGTGTTGCTTCCGCCCCTCCTCCCACCCTCCCTGTGTTCCTTCTACAGTCTTGTGTTTCTTTAACATCTCATGCCCTCCACCCCAAAGTTGCTTCAGCTACCCATTGCTTACTCTCTCCCTCCACACTTTAAAAAAAACCTGAAAAATTGTTTTGCATGTTTTATTTTCTTTTTAGTTACCAATCCAACTTGGATCAGTACTAAAAAGAAAAAGAACCTGCATTATTTTGTTGGTGCGCTTATGCGTGGTGCGCACGCGCCTACAGATTGATATGGATGGCTGAGTCAATGGCTTTTTTCTTCTTTTCAAAAATTAGCTGTTTCAAGTAATCAAGGTGAGGTGGTAATCAGCAGATTTTGCTAGGCGCCGGAGAAATAGTCTTTTTTTGCTTTTTGGATGGCGATTTGCAGTAGGGTAACTAGTCACAATATCGATTTTTTAATATCGATATACTATAATATCGAGTTTAGTATATCGACAATATTGAAATATCGATGTTATATATATCCATGTTAAAAATATAGTTTTTTGTGTGTAAAATATCGAAGTATAATATATCGAATCAAAAATATCGTTATTAAAAAATATTGTTTGTTAGTGTTGTTAAAAATATCGAAATCAAAAATATAGAATGTATAAAATATCGTTTTGTTTAAATATTGCAATAGTATTATTTTATATTAAAATATTGTTATTTTTAATGTAATAATAGCTGTCGTATGTTGTTAAAAAAAATAAATGTAATATACATTTTAGGAGCGGGATGTTGGGTTTTTAGGTGATATGGGTGGGGAGTGTTTTAAAATAATTGTAAAAAATTTAAAATACTTTTCATTTTGAAAATTTAAAATATGAAATGTTGTTTTAGGAGCGGGATGTTGGGTTTTTAGGGGATAAGGGTGCGGAGTGTTTTAAAAAGATTTAAAAAAAGTTTTATAAAAATGTTAAATTTTATAATGTCAGTTATGGAATGTTATTTTAGGAGTGTGATGTTTGGTTTTTAGGGGATAAGGGTGGGGAGTGTTTTAACATAAATATATTTACAAAAAAAAAATTGGGGGGGAAATTCCAAATTAGGAAATGTTGTTTTTGAGCATGACGTTGTGTTTGTAGGGGATACGAGTGGGAGGTGTGTTTTAAGTATTTTGAAATTAAAATTTGAAAATTTTAAAAGATTTTTGGGAAATAAAATACATCATTTTTAACCCTGGGCAATGAACTTCGCTCTGCTGCCAGAGTTTGTGGAGATTTGTTAACTACGCATTCCATGAAAAACATGGAATTCAGGCAAAAACTCCGTTCCTCCACGTAGCGGAGTCAGCTACTAAACTGCACCGACAAATGCTTTGATTAAGCAACTTTACATGCTAAAAATCATATAACGAATTCACAAAGATTAACTTTGAAAATGGAAAATATTAGGCAATGAGAGAAGTGAAGATTTTGGGGTCACCCCTAACCTAGGGGGAGGACCAAGCAGATGCCTTGAACACAAAGAGCATATCATGCTGAACGATTCAGTGGTGGTCCCATCCTCTTAGGACCACCCCAAGTACAGTTGCTAGGTGTTCCGCAAGTCAAATGCTTTTGTATTTGACTCATGAGGGACACCTAGTAACGACTAGTGGAACTGCAGCTTCATGAAAGGGTTTCAATGCTTTTGCATTTGACTCGTGAGGGACACCTAGTAACGACTAGTGGAACTGCAGCTTGATGTAATAATTTCAATGCTTTTGCATTTGACTCGTGAGGGACACCTAGTAATGACTAGCTGAACTGCAGCTCTTTGTAGAATTATTTTGATATTGGATACTATAATATTCACTGCCCACTGCTAATCTCGTCCCATAATGCTTTGCAGGGCCTTTGGTTGGGATTGTATTTTTGCCCATAACTGTGCTTGGGGTGGTCCTAAAAGGATGGGACCACCACCGAATCATTCAGCAAGATGTGCTCTTTGTTTTCAAGGCATCTGCTTGGTTCTCTCCCTAGGTTAGGGAGGATCCCAAAATCATCACCTCTCTCACTGCTAGCTAAATTTTCATTTTCACTTTTGTGAAATGACTGTATGCATTTTAGCATGTAAAGACAGAGATACTTGTTATTTTACCAAAAGTATATGAGGTTTCTGTTTAATTTGGAGTCCAACGGAACGATGTTGCTAACTTCCCAGAGTTTTTGTTCAACTTTGTGGAATTCCGCGTAGTAGTTCTCCGCCAATTACGCCCACCCTTAATTATTTAGGATTAGGAATTTTGTGTTTTTAGGGGTTAATGGTGGGTAGTTTCTTTTACGAAAAATGTAATTTAAAATAATTATTTTTAATTTAAATATTAGAAATTTAGATATAGAGTTGTTTGCAATGGGATGTTGGTATTACAATGTGTGATGTTGTGAAATAAAATTTTTATATAAAATTTTAAATTTAAATTGTAATTAAAATATTTTTTAATAAAAAATTACATTTATAATTGCAAATTTGTGTGTAAAGGGATGAGAGAAGAAATGTTTTTGAAATATAATGTAATATATATATATATATTTTAAATAATCAGAAATTAAAATAAATACATTATTTCTAATTAATAATTAATAAGTGAACTTTTTATAAATTTATTGTATTATTATTTTAAAATGTTAATAATTTTAAATGGTTAAGTAATAAGAATGTTATAACTATTGGTGAAAAAATATTTTAAATGTGGAATAATGCATTATATTTAGTATATGATTTTTATTTAAATACTATATAAAAATATAAATATTTTGGTAATTTATATAATATAAAGTTTATTAACTGGATTGGGAATAGTAAATTATATATGTTTACTGTCCAGCACCTTCCCAGAGTTAATAGTAACTGGAGTGGGAATAGTAAATTATGTAGGTTTAGTGTCAAGCACCTTCCCTGACTATATTTTAATTGGAGTGGGAATAGTAAATTATATCTCTTTACCGTCCAGCACCTTCCCTGACTAAATACTAATTGAAGTGGGATTAGTAAATGATATAGGTTTAGTGTCCAGTACCTTCCCTGAATTAATACTAACTGGAATAGTAAATTATATATCTTAAATGTCCAGCACCTTGCCTGACTTAATACTAACTGGAGTGGGAATAGTAAATTATATAGGTTTAGTGTCCAGCACCTTCGCTGAATTAATGCTAACTGGAATGGGAATAGTAAATTATAAATCTTTAATATACAGCCCCTTCCCTGACTATATATTAATTGGAGTGGGAATAGTACATTTTATATTTTTAGTATCCAGCACCTTCCCTTACTTATTAGTAACTGGAGTGGGAATAGTAAATTATATATCATTAATGTCCAGCACCTTCCCTGACTATAAATTAGTTGGAGTGTGAATAGTGTATGATATATCTTTAATGTCCAGCACCTTCCCTGACTCTATATTAATTGGAGTGGGAATAGTAAATTATATACCTTTAGTGTCCAGCACCTTCCCTGACTTAATAGTAACTGGAGTAGGAATAGTAAATTATATATCTTTAATGTCCAGCACCTTACATGAGTATATATTAATTGGAGTAGGAGTAGTGAAATATATAAGTTTAGTGTCCAGCACCTTCCCTGACTTAATACTAACTGGAGTGGGAATAGTAATTTATATAAGTTTGGTGTCCTGCACCTTACCCGACTAAATACTAACTTGAGTGGGAATAGTAAAATATATATCTTCCATGTTTAGCAAATTCACTTTGAGGGTCATTAGGATGGCGGGTGGACTTTGTCCGCCCGCCATTCTGTCGTGGAATGGGACCGCCCACCATTGGTGTGGGGGTCCCATTGGTGAAATTAGGATGCGCCCGCCACACTGGCCGGCGCGTCCTGCATTCCGTACATTGCGGCAGGCGGTGCTCTCAGCACCGCCGGCCGCAATGCCAAGAAGGCATGTCGTGCACCTCCATGCACAACGTGGCAGGCACCGTGCAGTGCCTGCCATGTTGTGCATGGAACTGCAGGTACACCCCATGTGCACCCCCCAGAATCCCTGGGGGCCCACTACGGGCCCCCAATGGCAAAAACCGCCTGTCTTTCCGTGGCGGCATTGCCGCCACTGAAAGGCAACACCCCGCCTGCATGCTAATATGGATGGCGGTGTCTACCAGACACCGCCACCAAATTAACTGCTTTTCCGCCCGGTAGGCAATCGGGCAGATTGCCTACCGGCGGAAAACCGGCGGACGGTCTTCCCGTCCGTCGGGGTCCCCCCGGCCATGGTAATGTGGCGGGGGGAATTCACATGCGGGCGGTTTTTTCTGCGGGCTGAAATCTTAATGAGCCCCTTAGTCTATATTTATTATATATTGTGATTTTATATATTATTTTCAAAAAATCATATATTGCATTAAAATATACATTTAAGACAACTATTTAATAATAACAATTTAATAGAAAAATAACACTTGTCAATTTTTGCACGATCTTTATTTTTTATTAATAAAATAATTAGGGGATAAACATATTTTATTAAGGCAACATTATAGAAGTAAGGAAATATACAAAATAAACACCGCAGAAGATCAGAACAACACCCAGGGGCAAAGGGGGGGGGGGCGGTCACTTCGGGGGGCGTGTCCACCAATCCCACGTACCGCCACAATGGAAGTGGACGTGGATGCATACCCGTCACCACTACAATGGTGGTACGGGCCGTACCCACGCTCTGGGGGGCGTGGGTAGGGGCCGTACCACCATTGTAGTGGTGATGGAGGTGTACGCGCCGTACCCACGCTGTGGGGGCGTGGGTACAGGCCGTACCACCATTGGGGTGGTGATGGAGGGGTACGCGCCGTACCCACGCTGTGGGGGCGTGTGTACGGCCCGTACCACCATTGTTGTGGTGATGGAGGGGTACGCGCCGTACCCACGCCCTCACAGCGTGGGTACGGCGCGTACCCCTCCATCACCACCCCAATGGTGGTACGTGCCGTACCCACGCCCCCACAGCATGGGTACGGCGAGTACCCCTCCATCACCACCCCAATGGTGGTACGGCCTGTACCCACGCCCCCACAGCATGGGTACGGCGCGTACACCTCCATCACCACTACAATGGTGGTACGGCCCGTACCCACGCCCCCACAGCGTGGGTACGGGCCGTACCACCATTGGAGTGGTGATGGAGGGGTACGCGCCATACCCACGCCCTCACAGCGTGGGTACGGCCCGTACACCCTATGAATGCGGGGTTAGGGTCCATCCCACCTGTACCCCTATGGCACCAGTACAGAATGGATACAAGGCGTACACACGCCACGAATGTTGGCATAGGGCCTGTTGCAGCATATAAGCAGTATATTGGTGTGTGTGTATGCACAGGACAGCAGTGTACTGCACCAAGGGGGCGGGTGGCTGCAGAGGACTCCCAGCAGTGGACAGAGACATGGGGGAGGGTGCATATCACTCCCAGCAGTGCCCAGACATATGAGGGGTGGGTGCAGAGGCCTCCCAGCAGTGCCCAGACATATGAGGGGTGGGTGCAGAGGCCTCCCAGCAGTGCCCAGACATATGAGGGGTGGGTGCAGAAGCCTCCCAGCAGTGCCCAGACATATGAGGGGTGGGTGCATATCACTCCCAGCAGTGCCCAGACATATGAGGGGTGGGTGCAGAGGTCTCCCAGCAGTGCCCAGACATATGAGGGGTGGGTGCATATCACTCCCAGCAGTGACCAGACATATGAGGGGTGGGTGCAGAGACCTCCAGCAGTGCCCAGACATATGAGGGGTGGGTGCAGAGGCCTCCCAGCAGTGCCCAGACATATGAGGGGTGCGTGCAGAGGCCTCCCAGCAGTGCCCAGACATATGAGGGGTGGGTGCAGAGGCCTCCCAGCAGTGCCCAGACATATGAGGGGTGGGTGCAGAGGCCTCCCAGCAGTGCCCAGCCATATGAGGGGTGGGTGCAGAGGACTCCCAGCAGTGCCCAGACACACGAGGGGTGGGTGCAGAGGCCTCCCAGCAGTGCCCAGACATATGAGGGGTGGGTGCAGAGGCCTCCCAGTAGTACCCAGACATATGAGGGGTTGGTGCAGAGGCCTCTCAGCAGTGCCCAGACATATGAGGGGTGGGTGCATATCACTCCCAGCAGTGCCCAGACATATGAGGGGTGGGTGCATTGGCCTCCCAGCAGTGCCCAGACATATGAGGGGTGGGTGCATAGGACTCCCAGCAGTGCCCAGACAGATGAGGGGTGGGTGCAGAGGCCTCCCAGCAGTGCCCAGACATATGAGGGGTGGGTGCATATCACCCCCAGCAGTGCCCAGACATATGAGGGGTGGGTGCAGAGGACTCCCAGCAGTGCCCAGACACATGAGGGGTGGGTGCAGAGGACTCCCAGCAGTGCCCAGACATATGAGGGGTGGGTGCAGAGGCCTCCCAGCAGTGCCCAGTCATATGAGGGGTGGGTGCAGAGGCCTCCCAGCAGTGCCCAGACATATGAGGGGTGGGTGCATCATCCTCAGATGACCAGAACTCCATGGGTCCATGAACGCATCCCCAATGTGCGACTATGTTGAGAGTGCCATATCAACACATCACTGACAGCAGTGTCCCACTCCCATGAGGATGGATGTCATTCCCCCACTGCATGACACACCACATGTGGGTGCGATGACAAATGACACATGCATACCCACCCCTTGCGGAGGCTGCACAATACACACACTGAGATCATGTCACAAGACTGTATAGTCATGTGAAACCCACTAAACTAAGAGAGCCAAAGGGAACACACACTGTCACGCACATTCCAGGACTGATAGGAATGTACAGGTGCTGGCACAGCCACCAAGTTGTTGTCTCCCATGGAAGGAATAGGGTGGACTTCCCACAGATACAATGCCCACAATTGTCAGTCAGGTGACCAAATACCCTGCAGAACAAGTACCATATGTGTGCTAGGCTGGGAGCACACACATGCATAGTGCGGAAAAGGGACCATTTCCCCATGGAGGCATGGCAACATACTCTATACACAAGTACAGTGACTACCAAGGATGGCACAGACGATGCAGCCGGACACATTGCTGAGCAGGCATGGACATAGTTGAAGGGATCCATCAGCCACCAAGGGAATGTAGATACATGTCAGCACAACAATGGTGCAACTCCCTGCAGGGAAGATGTCAGGTGCCACAGAGGAAGGAACACTCCTTCGGACAATGTCTCAAAACACAAAGAGCATACACGACCAAAGAATCATTGCAGAGACCTTGTGATGCCACGCAGATACCAGGGTCCACCCCATGAGCAGCAGACTACTACATTTCCCAGATACCCAACACATGATAACCACCCAAACTCATGGAGCATCAGCACCAACATCAATACCTGAAAAGCAATTGTGTGCAAAGGAAAACCAAAATGCTTTATTCAGCATGAAAACAAAAAGTAGAAAAGGACACTATTTACAAAGGCCATAGGCCAGTCCAGACACAAAGTCATGGGGGGGACACATGGCCATGCGTCTCCCCTAGTTTGCCTGCACATTAGATACCTCTGGTCGATCGATTGGGGTGGGGGTATCATGTGGGGAAGGACCAGGCACCGCAGGGACAGGAGGGGGTAGGGCAGGTGTTGGGGGTGCAGGGACGGACGACTCCACCACAGGGGGTGGGGCAGCGCCAAAGGTGGAGGTCAGTACTACGCTGCACACGTCCGCAAGATCTTGCAGCGTCTCCCCTGCACCCGAAGGAACCACAGGCCCCAAGGAGGGGGGGGTCGGAGGGATGGGTTGCAGCGCTACTGGGGGAGGTGGTGGACAGGGGGGGACTCTACTCCCCTACCCGTGGAGTACCTTGCCCGTTTGCGCGCAGGTGAAACAGTGGGGCTGAGGCCCAGCACAGCCAAGTAGGTCTCCTTCTCAGACTGTGGGGCAGGGGAGCCGAGGGGAGTGACATCGGAGGGACTGGGGAGTAAGGCATGCGGACTCCTACTGTGGCTGCGTGTCTGCCTGTGTGCCCTAGACCCAGTGGGTGTGCTTTCTTCCCCCTGAGTGTGCATGACAGGAGGTGTGCGCTTGCCCTTCCCTGTTGGTGTGCTGGCTGTGTCTGGTGTGGTGCCTGCCTGGGAAGGTGTGTGTGTGCTTGGGACAGGAATGGGAGTGGGAAGTGTGGATGGCGCAGGGGTAGGTGGGGGGACGAAGCGCTGCAGGAGACTCACTGCAGCCGTCAGTGATGAGTCCATGGACCTCAGCAACATCCGTTGGTCAGACATCGCTGATGACATGCCCTCCATGTACGACACCATCTGTGTCAGCAGTCTGGTGTGGCCATGGAGGACAGTCAGGATCGATGTCTGCCCAACCTGCAACTGCCGCTGAATGTCCACAGACTCGGCAGTGAGGGCAGCAGGGGAGACAGGGGCAGGGGGTGCGGTGCCTGGCACGAAGGAGACACGTTGTTGCCCTACACGGACAGAAGGGACCCGAGCAAGTGGGACGGCGTGATGGGAATGGAGGGGGCGGTGACAGTCGTAGTGCTGCTGCCAGCTGTTGGAGCCGCCTCCGCCCCCTCAGGGAGTTCAGCCTTGGACCCGTCTGCGTCGTAGTCGGTGGTGGTACTACCCAGGTCCTCCGGCGCACTCCCCTCGCCCTCCGTGCCACTTGATGCTGCCGACTCGCCTGGAGTGGTGGCACTGGTGCTGGATCCCTCCTCCACGTCCGTGCAGGTGTCTCCCCCGGTGTCCCCCGATGATGCTGGTGAAGAGACAGGAAATAATCAGTCACCTGTGAACATCTGACACATGAGTCCAAACTAAATAGGTCACAGTGCATATCATGAAAAGCATCATGAGGAACATCTAGAATACCCAGCACATATGTAAGCCCTGCACTCCCCAGTTGGTTCACCCAACATGCCCCCTGAAATAAAGAAAATCAGGACACCACAGCAAATAACTGGATATCCAATTATACAGAGAAGCTAGTGTCTGTGAACAGTGGAGCACAGGCAGACCATGACGTCATGCCACCTCCTGGTCACTGTGAACGAAATAGTATTGGTGCACCCAATGCCAAATAACAGACGCCAATGCTGAAGGGTTCCCCACACTCATAGACCTGTGAGTACTGTAGAAAAGCAAATGTAATACTCTCTGATCCATTGGGAAGCACAAAACTTTACACAATTGACATATTTGGAATGTGTGAATGTCCCACCTGTGGAACAGAACACACATGTGCATGAATATCAGAAGTCACACAAGGAGGTGCACACAAAACTACATTTACACAGTCATAGTATGAGCTGCACGCCTAATGCCAAGAAGCCAATGTTAAGAAGAAATGTGGTATCAGGAAGTACACATACATGGCACCACGGTGGTTGGGATGACTTGACACCGGTAAGTTGCCTTCAGCAACAACCAAAGACTAACCCAAATGTTAACACACTGTGGGAACATGGATATGTATAAATCCTAAACAACTTTTGGCCTGAAATGTGACCATGTTCTAATTGTGCCAGCGTGTTCCACAAAAGTGTAAAAGTGGTACTTGTGCACTCCCTTGGGAGACATCTGTCATGCATGCACATCATTGTCCTTCACAAAAATCAAAGTGAAGCATATAAACTATTGGGACATGTTGACAAGTGTAGTGAGTGCCAGGGCACATGCCTTCTTGAATAACAACTTAAAACATGCCACCTGTCACATGGCCATCCGTACCATGATGACACAGTTGGCAACACATCTGACACACTACCTGTCATGTGGAGTGGCACACATGTCCAGACACAGGACAATGCATTAGCAAATGGCCCTGAAATTGTGTTGGAATAAGGAGCACCTGCACTGAGGAGACACCCTGATGTGAACCACATAGCATCTGGAGCACACACCCGTGCCAATAATGGATGAGCAGGAAACATGTTTTTGAACTTGTGACACATGCTGCAAAACACAAACATGACACCCTGCACAACATGCCTGGGTCACTGCACGTTGAGTGCCTATCCAGACAATCATCACACACTGGTCAGACCTGCCAAGGAGACATAAGGTATGGACATGTAGTCCTTGCCCGCAAAAACAACCCATACCTGAGACAATGTGATTGAGACAGCTCAAAAAGTGACACCTCTCAATCTGGGTTTACTAAAAAGTGCATCAGGAAATCCTAAATGTACTCCACATCACCTCGTGAGGCTGCCAACACATATTTGTGACACAAAACCTCAACAGATTGTTGTACATAGACACACAGGCACTGGCCAGTGTGAGGATGCAGAAGCAAAATGGGGTCAGCCTGTACAATGGGCACATGTAGCACACTTTAGATAAATACAAATGAGGCCAGGGAACAATGCCACAGAGGGAAAACTATGCTGAACACATTGAGAATGGGCACAGTGTTGGATGACACACATGATACAGAGGCAAGGGTGTCTTAGGGTACTGAATTGGGCACACTGCTCCATGGGCCTGGAATTATCTGACTGTAACATGAGCTACCGTCCTGGCACTATGCATATCTCCCACTCATGCACATCATGTCTGAGGCCACAACATCGGTCATGCATGCTGCAAGTCTGTTCATTTGAACACTCACACTCCTATGTTGAGACTCAGCATCAGTGCCAACTGATATGGACCCCCAAATGACTGAACAGGACAGGGCACAGGCAAGGTAACAACACATGTCTCCGACCCCACCCCCACATGATGCAGACAGCAATGTGCACTTGGATTAACCGCCAGCCTAGATGACCATGTGCAATAGTGATTACACACAGACCAGGGAACACATGTCAAGGAGGGGAATGGAGGAAGAACAGCAGCGGATGACTTTGGGGAACAGAAAATGCAATGCACATATTAACCCTGCCAGTGTATCCATGCGACTGGGCACTTCCCAAAGCTGGTGACACACAACAAACACACATGTACCTACCCCCTTGCTGCTGCTGCATCGCCTGTAACCGCCCATCCATGTCAGGGAAGACCACCGCCAGGACACGCTTCATTTGGTGGGTCAGGCGCCGGCGCCCGCGGTTCTTGCCTTCTGGTGAGTCCCCCAGCAGGACCCGGGCGATCCTCCTGGTCCAGCACCGGATGTCCTGCCAGCGTTTCCTCGCCTGTGTCAGGTGCCGACTGCGACCCTCCACAGATCTCACGGCCCTGACGGCCCGCTTCCATATCTCCCCCTTGGCGTAGGCAGTTACCTGTGAGGATGACAAAGTGAGACAACATCACTACACCTGCTCCATGTCACAGAGACACACATTTGAACATCTTTGATATGTTGAACAGGGCATAGTATGCTGCCAACGATTAGCACCTTTGTCATAGGGACATTAGGCTCTGTGGAAGCCCCAATGCACTACATGGCATTGAAAGTACACAGGTGGCATGAGGGGTGCGACACACTCCCTGATCATGGCACACACTGGACATCACAAGCAACATAAAGCTGATGGCCAGCACCTCCAAGCAGTCACATGCCCCAGGCCACTGACCCAACAACAGCAGACTGCACAGACACACACAGGCACAGATCATTCACCTGCCAGTGGCAACAGCCGATACAAACCTCACTCTGCACATGTGCCACTTGCCTGGGGGGTGTCACAGGCGTGGGGCTAGCCCAGCAAGTCAGACACACCGCACGGATCACTTCTCACATCAGATGGGTCGAGCTGTTGCCTCCTCCATGCAGCTGTGGTGCAACACTCCACATAGACACTCACCCACATGACAAGGAACATTCACACACATCAATGTTCAGATCATTTGGACACTCTCACCACAGCTCCACTCAACTCACACACATCTGTGGGTACAGTCACCTGTCACACGGGGGAACACTGAATCACCTCAGGACTATAGAACAAGAAGGGCCAAGAGGATTAGCAATGCTGAATGTGCCATGCAGCATGCAGTGAATGTCACAGTAAGCACAATGCAAGTGAAGAGTGCACACATGAACCACATCATGCTCTGCATGAGAGACATAAGCCATTCATCCCCCCTGGGACCCACTCTAAACAACATTGCATGTCTTTCACACCTGGACACAATGCCAGAAGTGACAGTCACAAAAAAAGGGGCACAGTCAAAGGTAGTGGAGTCAGCACTCACCTGCTCCCCTGGTCTACCATACAGGCTGGGGTACTGTGGGAGGATGACGTCCAGCAACGCCTCATTCTCTTCCTGTGTGAATGGCTGGGCCCTCTCCACAGACCGCGACATGGTGCCAGCGGAATCACAAGCAGCAGCAGTGGTGTCGAATCAAAGGTTGTGCAGGCAAGTGCCCTCTCATGGGTTCTGCCTGACTTATATCTGCCTTGCTGGCCTATTTCAGTAACAGGAGTGCAGAGTGATTGGTCAGACTCCTTTGCATCCTACGTTTCCTCCAATCCCTTTAAACATACACCAGTGACAGCATTAGCATTTTTTCAAATTTGCAGCATCATGTCAAGTCAACAACCACTTTGCAACAATGTATAATGTGGCCAACTGCTTTTTCCAGACCACATGATGGAAACATTTGCTCTTCAAACTGGGTATCCATGACAACCAGCATGCATGTAGGCCCTAATACTTGTCCCTTATGTGTCCCCATTGTAAATTTCAAATCCCCACACAGGTATGGTGCGTTTCACATGTACACCTAGGGCACCACTACTCTAGCGCTACGAGCTGTAGCACTATGGTAGTGTTGCCGTAGGCGTGTGCCATAGTGCTACGGGCCGTACACGCGTGTGTACGGCCCGTAGCACTATGGTAGTGTTGGCGTAGGTGTACGGCATAGTGCTACGGGCCGTACACGCGTGTGTACGGCCCGTAGCACTATGGTAGTGTTGCCGTAGGCGTACGCCATAGTGCTATGGGCCATACACGCGTGTGTAGGGCCCGTAGCACTATGGTAGTGTTGCCGTAGGCGTATGCCATAGTGCTACAGGCCGTACACACGCGGGTACGGCCCATAGCACTATAGCGTACGCCTACGCCAACACTACCATAGTGCTACGAGCCCTACACACACGTGTACGAGCCGTATCGCTATGGCGTACGCCTACGGCGACACTACCATAGGGATAGGACCAGTGTGTACACGTACGTGTGTACGGTCCGTACACACACGCGTACTCCTACCCAAACCCCATATAGTGATACGACAGTACCCACGCCCTCAGAGCGTGTGTACGGTGCGTTTCACAGCTTACACTGGTGATAGGAGGCGCACAGGAAAGGAATGGAGGTGTCTGACTCGCACAAGGATGGACATCAAGTCATTGTCAGTGCAGTCTTTCGTGTTTAGGGCCTAGGTGTGTCAGGCAGTGAAGTTGCACATGTCTCCTCATGTTTTAACCCAATAGTTGTGTGATGACCTGTGTACACATGTCATGTGTGATGGGGCACTATGTGGCGCACTTCTCCTTCACACCTTTTACATGTGTGCATGTAGTTCAAACTTGTCAAGCACTGCATCACTGGCATGGCAGTCACCAACACCTGCAACTGTCCCCTGATGCCAGGTACACGGATGATGACACCTCACATCTCACTACCAGCGTGCCCCGATGTGACTATGTCATGTGTGTGTCATGTGTTCCCATGATCTTGCTGTTGGTGTTCCGTCAACGGCATCTGCTGTAGCTGCATCCAACATGTGTCTGTGTGTAGATGCCCATGTCACACTATTACGCACACCAGGACACATGTGGAATAACACGTAACGTGTGTCTGTATACATCGAACAGGGACTTGCGAGCTTAGGACATATCTGCGTAGTCTCAATGTCTGTGTGATCATTTTTGACATGTACCCCTTCATGGCAAGGTGTGTGGTCTGTTCTTTTTCCATGACATGTGACCTGTGCATCTAGCTTGCCGGCAGCTGTCTGTATGAGATAACATCCTTCAAATGCACATATGTGGATGTATGTCACTCCTGTAATGTGTCTAGCTGTTCACTCACACTGGCCCACAGCTACTTTCATGGCATGTCATGTAGACCTTGACAATCCATGTTTGTAGCTGGCTCTTGGTAGGAGTATCACCTTGCTGGCATACGTGTGCAGGATGTATTGCACAGGCCAGACTCTGTATGTAGCATATGTGTATTAGCTGTTGAACATGTGCTCAGTTCATTGACATTGGTGTAGTTATGTACTCAATCTTGGTTATTCATTCCTAATTTCTGCAGGGCACCGCCTCTCCCCCGACCAATGCCAGACTTGGCTGCCATGAGGGAACGTGACTGCATACGCCGCTACAGATTCCCCCAACAGTTAATTGTGGACCTGACAAACAGGCTGGCCCCACACCTCCAACCGCGACACAGTTATCTGACTGCGCTGACCCCCAAGATGAAGGTGATGTCAGCCCTACATTTCTTTGCCACCGGTACGTTTCAATTGACCATAGCTGATGTGGGTGGCATGTCCCAGACCATGTTCAGCCGTGTCCTGCATGATGTTTTAGAAGCCATGTTGGAGCACCTGGATGAATTCATCAATTTTCCAACTCGTGAGCAGTTGACAGGTTTCAAGGGTGAGTTCTATGCCCTGGGAGGGATGCCCCATGTAATTGGGTCCATTGATGGGACACATGTGACTTTGGTACCACCACAGGCACAGGAGGTAGCCTTTAGAAACCGTAAACATTCCCACTCCATTAATGCCCTTGTGGTGTGTCTTGTTAACATGCTGATTTTCCATGTCTATGCACGTTTTCCAGGGTCAGCACACGATGCCTTCATCATAAGGCGTAGCAGGGTGCCAGAAATGATGCTGCAGCTGCACAACGAACGAGCATGTCTTGTTGGTGGGTAGACTCTGTTTGTCCAGTATTCAGCGGTATCTTAGTACGTGACGGCATCTCCTGACCCACTTCTTTACATGATGTTTCCATGTAGGGGACTCTGGCTATCCCAACATGCCATGGCTGGTGACGCCTCTCCGCAACCCGAGAACAGCTGCAGATCACCGTTACAACAACACCCATGGGCAGACCAGGCGAGTGATTGAGAGTAGGCCTGGGCGGCAAATTCCGTTCCGCTTGCGGAATTTGTGGAATTTCGGTAATTTCGCGTTCCGCGGAGAACGCGAAATTGCCCAAAATTCTGCTTTCCGTGACTTCGTGAAATTTTTTCTTGTTCGCGTTCTCAAAAGGGGTGTTCGCGAGATATTTCTCCCCGAGCACGCAAACAGCAACTGTGAACAGGAAAAAAGCATCGCGAACAAGCAATTCCGCGTGTTCACGGAATTTCTGCATGTTCGTGGAGATTTTTTACCGTTTCGCGGAGATTTGTGTAACGCGATTACGCAAATTCTGCCCACCCCTAATTGAGAGGACGTTTGGCCTCCTGAAGAGCCGATTCCGTTGCCTCCACAAGACCGGCGGGTCCCTCCCATATGCACCGGTGAAGGTCTGCAAAATCTTCCTCGTGTGCTGCATGCTGCACAACATGGCAGTGGAGAAAGCTGTGCCACTCATCCTGGATCCCTATGAGCAGGAACATCCACCCGTGGAGGATGACGACCTTGGTCACGAGGCAAGTGAGGAGGAGGAGGAGGAGGAGGAGGAGGACATCCGGAGTCAGCTCATATGCAACTTCTTCCCATAATGGTGAGTCCCTGGGTCTGAGTGTGCACGCTTGGAGCCTTGTGTGGCATGTGTTGCAATGTGTGTGTCCAGCTGACTGTGTTCTAAGTGACTTTGAGGTGTGTGCTGATGTGTCACTCGAGTGCTGATGTCATTCCACACATTTTCGCTGACACACTCAATTGACAACTAGCATGGTGTCAACCTTATTCATGTAGAGTACATGACCATGCATGTGGATGACTATGTTTTTCCTGCCTTCTTGAGTGTCTCTCATCCCCAGGTAGTTGCGCATGCTGTCTGCTCGTGGCATCGTTTTGCTCCTGCTATTCCTCATGAGTAATGCAACGTGTGCTTAATCCACGTTACATGCACGGACATGGTGAAAAGTCTCCTTTGGGTAAGGATTGCAGCAAGGCTTTTTGGGTGTGGTATTTGCTTGTAATGTGTGGGCATTGCTCCTGTGCAGGTTTTGTTACTATGCATACATGTCGACTCACCATGGGGCACATGACATGTAGCATGTCACATGAATTGATAGTCACACTTCGTGACAGTCATCTGTTATGGGATTGTGGTTTTTGATGAAGGCATCAATGTGTGTACAACTTCCCTCGGAAACATACGGGAGGCTACGGGCGGACATATTGCGGGACATCCCCATAAGATGCTCAATGGGGAATTGCAGCCTCTCCGTGTGCAGCAGGGGATGTTTGGCTCACCCCCTTCACTTGTGTGCCACTCCCATGGATTTACAGCATCTGTGGTGCGAAGGGGGTGTCCAGTGTAGGTCCCACATGTTAATCCAAAAGACCTGTGAGTCTGTTAATATTGATGCATTTCCATAGGTGTGAGCCTGAGTAATAAAGGTGTTCCTCAGCCTCCAAGGTGCCTCATCTCTGTCAATGCAGGTCTCTTGCCACTGTGCATGCGCCATCTCTGGCATGGCTGTCAAGGATTGTGCATATGGGTCTATGTGTAGATTAGCAACCTGCATGCTGTTCTACATGTATTTGATTCTCTATTGTGCATGAAGTCCATGGCTGTGTATGTGTTTTGGTATGTTGGTCCCCACAACGGGCCCTCAACACCTTCTGGGGTGTGTTTCCTGTGCGCAGCTTGGCCTTCAGTTTCATGATCCGGTGTCAGTCATCTTTGGGGATTGTGCATCCTTTGTCTCTGGGTGGGCCATTGATAACCGGTCACTCCTTCCTTGACATACACCTGTTGCAGTAGTCCTTTCTGACATCCTAGTCTTTGTGTGGAAATTGTGGCATAGTTCCCAGGACATGCCGCCTGCTGTTGCAGCCACTGCAGCAAGGGTACACGAAGTTTCCTGATTTGGCAACACACACACATCAAAGATGCTCCTCCCTTCCTCCATCAACCCATTCATTTGGCTGTCATCAGCTTGTCTGTGCCACAGTTGCGGCCACGCGGTGCCAAAGGCTGGACTGTCTGCACATGCAACGTGCACATTGCACGAGCCTCATGTCCTTGCATGACCCACATCACACTACAGTCTGATGTTGCAGCCACCCTCCAAGCAATGTCCATCCACACATCTGCCGCCAGCTCTCAGGCATATACTAAGCGCACACACAACACCTTTGCATGATGAGTGTGCAACTCCGACTGCCTACACAGCGCTGCCACGCCTTCCAGGCCCTGTCACACCCACCAGGTCATGTCCCTCCTACTCCCCACCGGCTCTGTACCCCGGCAAGGCCATGGGAGTGGGACTCAAGGCTTCTGCATGTAGTATGCTGTCGTTGTGAGGCACATGGCACAGGTATCATCTCTCAGCGTGTCAATCTACAATGTGTCCAGGACCCCCCTCTCCACCATCACATGCGCACACAACCTCATCATCAACTCGTATGCCATTGACAGCCAGGTGCTCCCCACCCTCACCAAGGACGCAGACATTGCCAGTTCCAATATTCTAGATTGCATGAGATCCATTGATGAATGGCAGAACAGCAGCCACCTGAGGCTGGACTTGTACAGGACTGAGGTCAACATCTGAGGATTGTCCCCTTACAGCTGGGTCAACTGCTTGTGTCCCACCCACAGAAGCCCTGCACAAGCACCCAGTGTCCATGCACACAATGCTCACATTTGCCATGGTAATCACCAGCATCTGTGCCTCAGACTGCAACACCCTCTGCATTATGCACATGATCTCCAGATAGATCCACTCCAAGGAAAGACGGACCATCCCCCAGGTCCACGACAACATCCGTGTCAAATACTGCCCTGCCCTCTACGGGGCAGCCACATCCAAACTCCAAGGATACTTGTCCACATCCAGGCTGCATCTGCACACCTCAGCTGCAACTTCCCGCGCCACAGCCACATCACCGTCCAGCAGAGATTGCTGCAATGAATCACTGTGTGCTGCAGAATGACCTTCAGACTCCCCACCCACACTCAGGAGGCAGGCCACAACCCTGACCCAACACCAACCTTGTACCACTGTCATCCGAGAACCCGTAGTGCCATCTCCGTGCATCCAACCTTGACCTGGCCACCATTCTTCAGATCCACCGTACTCCAGCATGCAGGACATAGTTCTCCCACCTGGGAACACATACCTGGGACTCCCTCCCCGGGAACCTCCAAATGAGGCATGACCTCTACGCCTTAATGATACTCTTCCAAATAGATCTATCCGCACAGTATTGCAAGCAACCCCTCAGTAGCTTGAGGCCATCACAGGTGAGTATTGTGCTCCATGTCTGCATTGACTGATACATTGTGACCCATGTGTGTCCTGTACCAGACTCAGATCCCAGGGTATGGATGGCTGGAGTTAGTTCAACACTCAGGCATAGTTTGACATTTACACACACATATGTTGTGGACTAATGCAAAATGACAGCAACATCTCATGAAAAAAAGAATTTTTATTTTTGGTGGGGTAAGTCTTTTGGTAGATGTACTAAGGTGCTCTACCGGGTGCATAGAATCCAAAGTTCACAGGGGGAGATGGCATCCTTGTCAGTTGGAGTCATCAGAGTCCAGACCACAGTGTTGATCATCATTGGTCAGACTGTGACCAGCAAGTCCATGTGGCAGAGAATGTCATTGGATGAGGTGCTGCTGTTGCGCCAGAGGGCCAGGTGCCAGGCCAGGTGACCTGGGAGATGTGGATGGTCCGCTGACTCTCACGGTCTTTTCCGTGGATGACCCACCTTCCTGGGGGGACCCTCAGATGCAGGCCTTGACGATGCTTGTGATGCTCCATCGGACGAATCCTCCTCCTCCTCCCTCCCTGTGGCTGGTGGTGGTCTTCGCCTCGTGGCACAGGGAGGGTTGCCCATGTTGTCGGCGATCCGACGGAGTGAACGGCTCATGTCCGTTTGCACCGCCAGGAGCTCAGCCAGTCTTGCCTCCATCCGTCCTTGGTGTTGTTGTTGACTGGCATGTTGCTCGGCCTGCAGGTTCTTCATCTCGTCGAGGGTCCCCTTCATCTCTGGGAGGCTCGACACTACCTGGCTGATGCCCCTGGTGTCACGCCGGTATGTGTCCAGGATGTGGCGTATGTGTGACATACCGGTTCCCTCAGTTGGCTGGTCAGGTTCGCGCCTCCGCCTGCCTCCACTCCCACCACCCCTGCCAACAAGAGCCTGGCCTGCCGTTGTGGGAACATCGGGTCTACGGGACCCCTGAGGGATGGCATTTGCGGGGTTGTCTGCCTCCTCCTGGGTGCCCGGAGAACCTTGTCCCTCCTGGTCAGACTGGCTCTGTTGTTCAGTGCGAGCAGGGCTCCTGGGTGTCTCCTGGGATGTGGCAGGAATGAGGGTGGGGGTTGCCACAGATGTACCTGACGCAGGTGCTGCAGGGGCTTGGGCACCAGAGGGGCCAGGTTGGTCGGGGTCATCCACGGAGTGGTGAGAGTCGTCGCTGCCGGTGACTGCCGCGTGCCTGGGACTGTGATTATTCCCCCCCATTGTTGGGGGGAGGTCGATGATGTTGCCCTGTGTGTGAGAGAGAGACAATGTTAATGCTGCTTCATGCCACATCCATGTTTCATACATATTCAAGTTGTCACAGATCCTCCAGGTAGTTGGATGTGCCTAGCATTCCTCTCAATGTCCACTTGGGGATGGGTATGTTGCGGGGGACAGATTGGTATGTTCTCCAGTAGAATTTTGGTGATGGATTGGTCTTGTTGTGTCACATGTCCATTGTGAGAGTGGGTAAATCCGTTGCCTGCCCCGGGGGTGGGTGCTTGTATGAGGGGGGGGGTGTGACCGGGCCTGCTGTTGGGTGTAGTGTGATTTGTCATTGGGTCTCCCTGGTGATGTGTCTGTCCCCTCATGGTGCATGCTGGCATGACAGTGAGTTTGAGTGCCTGTGCTAGATATCTGAGCTTGTGTAGTTGGTGGTTGAGTGTACAGTGGTCACAGGAGGGCCTTGTGCTGCATACAGCAGGGCCAAGTGTCAGCTACCTTGTCAGTACTTTGCCAGTCCCTGTGCATTGAGCATGGTGCATGGATATGTACCTAGGCCATATGGGCTGAGGGCATTGGTGTCTGCTTCTGAGTTGCACAATGTGTTGTGTGAGCCCCACCCTCCCAGCATCCCGGACATCCAGTCTTGGGTTTGTGGTTGGTGTGGCCTGGGACATGGCATTGCCTTTATTTGTGAATGGGGCATGGAAACGTTAGTGGCATGAGCGTTGTTTTTGAGTGTGGTTGTGTGCGGTGAGGGCTTGGGGGAAGTTGCGTGCATTTTGTGTATTTGTGGTGTGGATGGCATTCCCCCCATGTTACGTGAGTTGTTTGTGTACTCACCAGGCTCTGCGACTACTTCGACTCCGTGTACTCCCACCGGCGAAAGCATGGCCATCACCTTCTCCTCCCAGGGATGGTAATGTACGGGTCTGCGGGGCAGCCCCCCTCCAGTGATGTTACTCTGGGCGTATTCCTCGTTCATTTTCCTCTTGACTGCCCTGCACAGATCGTACCACCTGGCTTGGCATTCATGCCTGGTCCTTTGGATGGGCGCAACAGCATTCATCTTATCGACAACCCTCTGCCACAGGCTTGTTTTTTGGGCTATGCTGGTCTGTCTGACCAATGTTCCAAACAGCTGTGGCTCGACTCTGATGACTTCGTTGACGAGGAGGTCCAGCTCCGCCCTTGTGAACTTTGGATTCTTGTCCGTGGGCATGGTGTGGGGTGTGGGTGTGGATGGTTGTGGGTGTGTGGGTGTGAATGTGACGGTGTGTGTGTGAATGTGAAGAGGGGTGTTTGTGAATGAGGTTGTGTGAAGGTGTGTAAGTTAAGGTGTAGTTAAGGTGTAAGTAAGGTGCAGTTGTTTGTCTGTGGGGTCCGTCAGCAGTGGGTCTGTTGCCAAGGCTCATGGGTTGTGTGTGTGGGCCCTTTTTATTGGTCCATTTGTGGGTGTGGCTGGGTTTGAATTTGTGGCGGGTGTGTTATAAGAGGTGGTTGTGATTTAGGGCCTCTGTTTGCCTGTTTGGATGTGCCAGGTCAGTCATAGAGATGTAGTTTGTCATGTTGACGTGTTTTGTGGTGTTGTACGAGTCAAATTGACCCTCCTTGTGCTGTTTTACAGTGTCCTGGTTCTGTACGAGTATTTTTCGCGTAGGTAAGGGCCTTACATATGCGATGCTGGGTGAGGGTGCTGGGGTACGGTGTTGGGGTACGGTGCATACAGGTGCGGGGCTGTGCTAGGGTGTTGGCGTATGGTGCGTACAGGTACGGGGCTGGGCTACGGTGTTGGGGTATGGTGCGTACAGGTACGGGGATGGGCTATGGTGTTGGGGTACGGTGCGTACAGGTACGGGGCTGGGAGACGGGCCTGGGGTGCGGCGCGTACAGGTGGGGGGCTGGGGTATGGTCCTGGGCTATGGGGTGTACAGGTGCGGGGCTGGGAGACGGGCCTGGGGTGCGGTGCGTACAGGTGCTGGGCTGTGCTACGGTGTTGGGGTACGGTGCGTACTGGTGCGGGGATGTGCTACGGTGTTGGGGTACGGTGCGTACAGGTGCGGGGATGTGCTAGGGTGTTGGGGTACGGTGCGTACTGGTGCGGGGATGTGCTACGGTGTTGGGGTACGGTGCGTACAGGTGCGGGGATGTGCTAGGGTGTTGGGGTACGGTGCCTACAGGTGCGGGGCTGTGCTACGGTGTTGGGGTATGGTGCGTACAGGTGCGGGGATGTGCTAGGGTGTCAGGGTACGGTGCGTACAGGTGCGGGGCTGTGCTAGGGTGTTGGGGTATGGTGCGTACAGGTACGGGGCTGGGCTACGGTGTTGGCGTATGGTGCATACAGGTACGGGGCTGGGCTACGGTGTTGGGGTATGGTGCGTACAGGTACGGGGCTCGGAGACGGGCATGGGGTGCGGCGCGTATAGGTGGGGGGCTGGGGTACAGTCCTGAGGTATGGTGCGTACAGGTGCGGGGCTGGGAGACGGGCCTGGGGTGTGGCGCATACAGGTGCGGGGCTGTGCTACGGTGTTGGGGTACGGTGCGGAGGGGGGGTATGGTGCTGACATACGGGGGTACGGTGCTGACATGTGCGGGGTGAGGGGGGGCTGTACGACTTGTATCCGGGCACAAGTTTACCCGTGTACATGTGTGCTACATCGTTCGCTCCGTACGGGGCCTTTTACATGCAGTTGGGTATTCGGATGGGCAGTACGGATCGTACTTGCGCGCTCGGACTTCTGTTTTACGATCTGCACGTAAAAATGTCCGGCTCCCTATCGGACACTTTTCCCGACGCTATTCGGACGTAAAACTTTACGGCTCCTTCTCAGACCATTTTCCCGACGCAATTCGTATGTATTTTTCACGTACGAATAGTACTTCGCAGTTTGTACGGTACTTGTACCATTCGTACGTGAAAATATACGGATACGAGTCGTACGCAATTTTTTTTATCCGGTTCGGAATCGGCACCTTAGTAAATATATATATATATTTTTTAATTTAATTAAACAATATCACATGGTACATATTTTGCCAAAAGAAAACAAATTGTCACTTGTAAATTCTTTTTGAACATGAAAGATATATTTTTTATGAATATCACTGATATATGAAATATTAATAATATTAATTATTTCATGAATTTTTATACAAACATGATTTTCAAACGGTAAGTTTTTATTTAACATTTTATACATTTTAAGGCATTTTAGATCAGCATTGTAAATGATACAAATAAATAAGTAATTATTATAATTATTAATATACTTTATATTAATTATTATTATAATTTTACAATGTAAAAAAAATGTTAATTTATTTTTAACATAGTGTAATGATGTAATATTTTTACAAAATATAAAAGTTGTTTATTTAAGAGTGTTTTATATGTTGTGATATTATTTTCTATGTGTTTTATTATTTAAGAAGCCATTTTTGTTTAACGGGTACTATTTTGTAACAGCTTACTGTTGTTTTGGGTCACTTCACAGGGGAGAAGCTTGTGGTTAGATGCTGCATCGCATCGAGGAAGGTAAGTGTAATTTTCTTTATTTAAACTTAGGGGCCCATTAGGATGTAGGGCGGTGGCACCACCGCGGTGCTGGCGGTGCAGAAAAAAGGTATTTTCCACCCGCGAGCAGCGGCCTTCACGTCCGCCATATTAGTATGGCCAAACATAGCCCATTTCCCGACCGCCGCTGTGCGACGCACACCACCATCAAAGTGTGCCCGCCACTGCGATGGTGGGAGCCAATGGAGACTCACTTCCGTGCGGAATGACGTCCGCCCCGCCCCACAAATTAGGATGGCTCAAACAAGCAGACGCATCGCCGCAGAGATACCGCCCAACCAGAGATACCGCCCAACCAGAGATGGCGGAAGCTCGACAGTGGAGCGCAAAACCAGAGTCCCGGTCATGACCACCATGGACCCAGCTCTACACGTCTTTCCGGTGCTGTACCTGCTACATCACCAGGAACTCATGGACTGCCACGGACGCCGCCGCAGGTACGCAACAACACAAACACAACATGCAACACACGTGCAGACACAGGGTCCAAATCCACATCAGACACCCTAGGGGGGACAGGGACACATCCACAAGGGCACCCCTCTGCATCCTGGACACACAGCTACCGCCACCATGCAGCAATGTCCCGGTCATGTCACCGCAGCGGCGAACACAAGGGAATACATGCGCACAATGCAGAAGGAAGGGCCAGTGCCAGGCATGGGCAGGGCATAAAGACCACAGGGCCACACCCCCACCCACCACACACTAGCACTCCCCTGAAGGCACATGCCATGTGCCGCTCCTGTGCATCCCATGCACAACTACAAGCCAGGTCAATACACACCCTGCACCACATAACAAACAATCATGGAGACAGACACTGCAGGAGTGGCTGCACAGCAACACACAACACACAGCACAGTAGCACAGGGCCAGGGAAACACACACACCACCACAACACCACACTCAGGGAAATAAAAATGAGGACAAGCACCAAATGAACACATACAAGGAATTAACATCCAAATGGACACACAGCCTGCACAGTCACACATACAAACCACAGACTGACACACAGACGCATACACACCCCACATGCTAACAGCAATGGATCACAACAAATAGGAAAGCCAAAGTGGGCTGCACACAAATGGAAGGCCATGGATACACACAACAAGCATGTGTACATCACATCAACACAAGGAACAGAGAACAACACCCTCACACCATCAAAGCACACATGACTGGCACAGTCAGTGAACTCAAACCACAGACAGCTCAGTGCAACCACACAGGGAGACAGCAAGGCAAACCATGTATAGGCACAAGGATGAAAGGAAGGCCCTAAAGTCAAAATGTGAACAGCCACACATCCATAAAACTACCCCACAGGAGCACACCAGCAGCGCTACACACAGGGCCCATCTACACACCTCAGGACTGACAAACACCAGTAGGAATCTACACACATACCCTCCTCACACCAGCAGAACACAACACCAGTGCCAAACACACTGAAGGCTGGCAATACTTGCCAGTCAATACACACACAAACAACCACACACCCTGGGGTCAGCCACAAACATCACACACACACACAGGGATGCCACCACAAATGTCGAAACAAATACAACAGACAAACACATAACCCAACAGAAACACACACAGAGCCACAATAACAACAACAGACATGCCCTGTGCAGCTAAACTGGGGAAAGACAATGGGAGCACAGACACAACAGGAGTGCACAACCTCATCACTCAGGAACAATGCACAGACAACATACCAGAACACACACAAGAAGTGCACCATCACAGAACAACACAGCCACAGCAAACACACAACAGATGCACAGGCAGAACAATTACATAGTAAACACAGCAAGACATCAGGGGATGCACACCAGGCAATCACAAGACAACATACACACACAGCAATGCATGCACAACAAGCTGTGTGTGCACAGCAAGCATACCAGCCACACACAGACATCAGTGACAGAACAGCAACCCACACAACACCATACAGCACAGCACAAAGACAACCGCACACCCAGGAAGTGAAGCAATAACACAGCCAACACACATACATCCAACCCAACACCCAACAGATGCACAAGTCTGGGATACAAAAGTGGAAGCAACTTGACCAGAGGACTGGGCAGCACACACAGTTGAACTGCATCGGAGCAACCATGACTGACAAACAGCACCGAAACATCACACATGACCTATTGGGGAAATGCCCTGAGTGACGCATTGACCCTGGCCAAAGAACTGCACCACAAAGCACAGTGTCACAAATTAAGTCATGGGGAGGCACACACACGTATAAAACAAGGGATTAGCTGACACCAAAGTGAAGTGTACTGTGTGTCAGTAGGGGACATGGCAGGAGTGTACCATACACAAAGAGAGGGAGTGCAGACCCACAATGGGTAGGCAGCTGAAGCACAGATAGGGGATGGAATGACAAGACACACAACATGCATCACTGGAGGCAAGAAGGCACCATGTGACAGCAATGCATGAGAAAACACAACCACAATGGCAGTGTGGAGCAGCATGTCTGCACAGTCTCCACAAACAGCAACAAGACACATGGATGTGCAACAAAACACAACACTGACTTGCCAGTAACACTCTCTGAATACTCACAAGTGACAAAAACAACAAGTAGGAGTCAGACAGAATTGCAAGGACACACCAACACACTGCACAGTGCACAACATACAACTCACACATGGGCATACAACCACATCCACAGGGATGAATAATCAAAACAACAGGCACACAACTCCTGGGTGACACATGTGTGCATTTGACAGTGCAGAGGCATGTACACCTCAACACTCCCCACAAACACCCCCTTTCACACTACCTGGCCATCCAAGAGCACAAATGGAAAGTAAGCCACTGGACTAGGGTGACTGGCCATCACAAGATGACCACACACATACACCACTGGGCACACATAAAGGAAGAACACACATACATGATGACCCTGGCCAGCCTGCCTGCAATACTGTGTGCAGAAACCCACTCTGTGCTGGCAGTGTCCCCCAACCTGACATGTGAACAATATAGCCAACATGAACTAATTAGGTAAAGACTGCTGCTATCCATTGTAAATTGACACTATTGTCCATAAAAGTATCTGGGTCAAGAAGAACTGAAGACCCTGTCACCCCTGAAAACAAAGAGAGTAAGTGAGCCCACAAATTGACTATGTTGAAGTGGCACACAGACCATGTGGCACAGTAAACCATTTACACACAGCAAAAGAACTTTATTCAGTAATGACATGACAAAATAGACAACAGGAGCAACTGTCTTTATTCACATATTGCACAGATAGGTACCATGAGAAGAGAAGAGCAAGGCACAAGATTCAGAGCATGTCCATGAGACGCTGCACCCTCAGGGGCAAAACAGCAAGGCAAGTGGCCAGTCCGAGGTGCACAGTGAGTCCATGAGAAGCTGCACAGGCAGGGGACACACAGCAGTGAACGACAAGGCCAGTGGGCAGGACAAAGTGCAGTGAGTCCATGAGAAGCTGCACAGGCAGGGGCAAAACAGCAAGGCCAGTGGTCAGTCCGAGGTACACAGTGAGCCCATGAAAAGCTGCACAGGCAGGGGGCACACAGCAGTGAATGACAAGGCCAGTGGGCAGAACAAAGTGCAGAGTGAGTCCACGAGAAGCTGCACAGGCAGGGGCAAAACAGCAAGGCCAGTGGCCAGTCCGAGGTGCGCAGTGAGTCCATGAGAAGCTGCACAGGCAGGGGGCACACAGCAGTGAACGACAAGGCCAGTGGGCAGAACAAAGCGCAGAGTGAGTCCATGAGAAGCTGCACAGGCAGGGGCAAAACAGCAAGGCCAGTGGCCAGTCCGAGGTGCAGAGTGAGTCCATGAGAAGCTGCACAGGGAATATGTGCGACTGTACCATTCCATGGTCAGCAACACAGTCAGGGGGCAACAATGTGCAGTACAGGCCCACCTGTGTGAGAGACAGGTGTGTGAGGGTGACTACCACTCAGACTTGGCTGTCAGGCAGACAGGGAGCTGGCTGTGTCTCAGGGACTGTCAGGGCACTTGACCGGGGAGAGAGTAGAACAGCTGAGGTAGAGTTATCAGTGCCTTGGCAAGCCGGAGGGCTGCTTGGACCAGGTGGTGTAGTGTCACGTGGAGGTGGAGTCATGCAGACGGGAGACACAATGTGGCTGGGAAATTGTGGAGGGGTGCCCTTCCACTTCTTGGGGATCCTAAATGGCTTGCCTGACTGTGGATCAATGGGAAGTGATGTGGGCACAACAAGCACACTCACCACCACAGCTGCAGCAGGCGCAGGCGATGGCAGCCCCTCTGGTGATGTGTTGGACCCAGTGGAATGCTTTGCCTGGCTTCACCTCTGCCCCCCCTTCCTCTGTTTACTAGGTGTTACCCCTACAGCGCCCTCTAGCCCCTGCTTCACTGGGTTTGGAATGGGAGTCGAGGTGGTTGGTGATTCTGCCTTAGAGCCCTTCCTAGGTGTACCCTTGGCATGCACCACCTCCTTGGTGGGCACAGACACTGTATGCTTCTCTTTGCGTGATGCTTTAGGGGCAGAAGAGTCCTTGGATGGGGATGCCACTGAGGCATGTGTGCCTGAGGTCTGCTGCTTTGCTTTTTGTCCACTGGTGTCACCTGACGGGCTTTTCTCCCTGTGCTCTGGGGTGGCGTTGGTCTTCTGTGGGGATGGTGTCTGTGCCCAGGACCGCTTGGGTTGCTGCTGCTGTGTGCTTCGTGTGCTGTATCGTGACTTTGACGTATGTGGACCGTAGTCACTATAATCAGACGTGGCCACTGCCAGGGGGGTGCACAAAGGGACCAGAGCTGAACTGTGAGTATGTGCCTGTTGCAGGGCAGACGTCACTGTTGATGACAAAGCCTGGACTGTTCGGTGCAGCACACCCACATCTGAATGTTTGCCCTCCATGAAAGCAACCACCTGAGCCAATTTCTTGTCGTGGTCAATGAAGGCATTGAGGAGACCTGTCTGGCCTACACACAGTTGACGCAATAGGTCCACAGACTCAGCACTGATGGCAGCAGGGGGGACAGTGGCAGGGGCAGCGGTGCCAGGGGTGAATGACACTCTTCCCCTCTTACTGAGGCGGACACGGGCAGCACCAAAGGAAGTGGCTGGGAGGGTGGGCACTGGCTGCTGTGTGGTGGAAGTCGATGCAGAGTCCCCATTCCCTGTGCCCTTCAACATGGATGCATCCCCGCTGGCATCGGATGATGTGGTGCTTTGCGTCTCAGGCTGGGATTCCTCCAGCATACTCCTGTCCCCCTATGAGGCGCTGGTGACATCTGTGTCACTGGGCTCCTGTGCAGCTGTTGTGCTTTTTTCACCCCCACTGGTGTCCGTGTTCTATCCCTCCGTGACCACAGGTGATGCTGCATGAGAGAGAGAGATGTAGGGTCAGGTCAGTGACATCAACAGAACAAACATATGCAAGCAATGCATCACAAAAGATGACCAAATCTACATGCTGCACCCCACCCTGTGCAATCACATTGTGCCAACTCACTATATTGACTCAAGCAGTGCATGGAAACTGGAAACTCCGGCATGAGTGAGCCATGTGATGACCACACAGCACAACACCCTGCTTGTGGCTCTGTTCAAACAGACACACAACTAGCTCTGAGCACACCTTGGGACATGATGGGGGCACACTACTTGTTGCCAATGACATATCTGGATGGAACAGGAGGGGACAACACAGACCCAGACTACAACATGACAGTCCACAATGGACATTAGCCCATGCCACCCACATGTTGTAACTTGGGGACATTGGAATGGTGCACATTTTTGTCAGATGTGTAGGCCTCCCCAATCTGGGTGCATGCAATGGACGCACTGATTAACGCACAGTCAGATCGGGCACACTGCCGTTCCCTCCCATGGGATTCCCAAGACTACCCCAATGCAGAAGAAACCTGAAGAACACAACTCAGAATGTAATGTGAAGGCACAGCATCCAATTCACCTTTGTAAGTACAGGTAGGGCAAATGCATGCCACCGGCACCCAGGCTAGCAGCTACTTACATGCCACAGCATCACACTACCACATCACATAGGCCAGCGCTGGCACAGGCCCTGTACACATGCAGCCACTCCCAGCCAAAGTCAGACTCCCCAAATGCTCACGCCTGGCTTGCTGCTGATGCTCCTTCAAACGTGCATCCAGCTCAGGCTGTGTCACCACCAAGATGCGCCCCATTAGTGGTGTCATGCTGCGCTGTGCCATACGCCCGGTGCGAGGAAGCAGCCCCAAGGTCATCTCCGCTACAGTCTTTGCCAGCCGGCTGATGTCGTCCCATCTCTTGTGGCAGTGGGTGTGCCGTCGGTTTGAGACCCTCAGAGCTCGCACCTTCGCTACAATGGCCCTCCACACAGCCTTACACTGGTGTACCTTGAGCTGCAGGCATGGGAGACAAGAGGGGGAAATGATCAGTGACACAGTGTCATGTACTGACATCTATCAGTATAGCAGCAAGATACAAAATCATCACATATCCAGCGATATGTCAATCAGAGACTATAGTAGAGCTCACATGGGACACCTGCATGGGAAAAGCTGATGTTAAAGCATGCAGGTGTGAGGGGGAACACAGTCCCTGCACATCTCACGCACACGCAGGATGCCAGCACTGAAACACCTATGTAGCCTGCCCACATCTCCAGTCCATTGTTGGCTTGAGCAACATATACATCACATGTCAACCCGTGTTTGGGGGTGGACTCACTGGGGCAGATCTATATCGGAGATGCGCCACTTTTACGCCGCCGTTGCGTCACTTTTGTGACGCAGCGGCAGTGTAAACCCTGCGCCACGTTGCACCATATTTACATCGTGACGCATCTATGGAGATGCGTCACGATGTAAAGCCCTGCGCCACGTAAAACCTGCGTCAGGTTTCACGTGGGCGTATCGACAGAGGGGGGGGCGTTCCGTCGCAGGAACGCCCCTGAAAAGTGACTCAGTCAAATCTATAAGATTTGACTGAGTCACTTTCCCAACGCTGATGCGCCAAAACCCTGCGCCTGCTTGAAGCAGGCGTAAGGCTTGACGCACCATGTTAGGGATAGGGTAGGTTGGAACAGTGCTGGAGTTGCGTCGCAAGCGCGACGCAACTGAAGCACTGCGCCAACCTTACGCCATCGGATGCGTCACGCATCTGTTTATTCCTGCGCCATGATGCGCCGCATTGTAAATGCGGCGCATCATGTATGGCGCAAGGGTAAACTTGCGTGACGCATCATTCCTGGCGCATCCTTGCTGATTTGCAGGGATGCGCCAGGAAACATAAATCTGCCCCACTGTGTCCAAGACTGCGCAGCCATCAATGTCCCTGTCCTGTGAATGGATGAATGTGTCATGGTGGTCACATTGAGGGACATGATCTCACAAATACAAAATGCCATTCACAAGGGCAATTGTGTGCAAAATACAGTGCTGAGATGGCCCACAGCTGAAGTGCAATGTGAAAAGGCTGATGTCATACTCTGTAAGTTAAGTGAGGTGTCCATGTCTTTGTAGGCGGAGACTGTGCAGGCCAGCTGGGCTCACACTGAGATGGACTACAGGCGCATACACAGCCATCCAGCCAAGCAATCAGTGTCCTGACTACAGCATGAACAACCTCCTATGTCACTGTATGGCTGACAACACAGGTCACTCATACATACATGTGCAGGGAAGCAAACCTGTGGCATTGGGTACACACACCCTCCCCCTGGAGACAGCATGTCAGGCAGTGCATGACACTGCCCCACACTCCCAGGCACATACTGCATCAGTCCAGCTACATGTGTGGCCCCCTGCCCTACCCCACCACTGTCGAAGACTTACCACGACATTTGGGGCACCATATAGCCTTGGGTATTGTGTGAGCACCTCATCCACCAGGACCTACAGCTCCTCGCTCGTGAAAGGACTGGCACGGATCTTCTTTGTCCTTGCCATCACTGTGGACTGGAGACAACAGCGGCAGAATTGGGTGGTGAGGGGTCTCTGGCAGCAGTCCCTGGAGGCAGCAGCAGGTGAGGGGTCTCAGGCAGCAGTCCCTGGAGGCAGCAGCAGGTGAGGGGTCTCTGGCAGCAGTCCCTGGAGGCAGCAGCAGGTGAGGGGTCTTTGGCAGCAGTCCCTGGAGGCAGCAGCAGGTGAGGGGTCTCGGGCAGCAGTCCCTGGAAGCAGCAGCAGATGAGGGGTCTCAGGCAGCAGTCCCTGGAGGCAGGAGCAGGTGAGGGGTCACAGGCAGCAGTCCCTGGAGGCAGCAGCAGGTGAGGGGTCTCTGGCAGGAGGCTCTGGGAGCAGTGGGAATTTGAGGCTCACTCGCACACATATAAAGCCCCCTGGGGTCGTTTTCAAGGTGCCAAGCTACAGCAATTGGTGGTCCAGGTCTGCCTCTTTCCAATACATCCAATGACCGCCTCCGCAGGGGCAGAGCACGCCTACCGCGATCTTAAAAATGGCATCATGCCACCACTATCGAGCTTCGCAGTGGCTCTAGGGCAAGCTCCATGGCGGTGACACACCGCAGGGGCCCGGTGTGCGCTACCGCGATTTTAGCGGTGGAGCATGCCATCTGCCATTTCCACATGTCTCCATGCCTATCAGTACCGCACTTGTGTGAATGAGGGTGCTGGTGACACACCGCCGGGGCCAGGCGGTAGCTACTGCAATTTGGGTGCCATGCATTAACACAAGACTCCGCCATTCAGGTGGCGCAGCATTCCAACCGCCATTTACCCATATCTTCAAGCCTATCACTACCGCACTTGTGTGAATGGGGGTGCTGGTGACACACCGCCGGGGCCAGGCGGTAGCTACCGTGATATGGATGCCATACATTGACACGAGGCTCCGCCATTCAGGTGGCGGAGCATGCCAACCGCCATTTCCCCATGTCTCCATGCCTATCAGTACCGCACTTGAAGGAATGGGGGTGCTGGTGACACACCGCCGGGGCCAGGCACTAGCTTCCACGATTTGGGTGCCATACAATCGCAATGGCAATGTATCAAACATCAACAGGGTACAGTGCCAACATGGTCAATGGAACATCATCGTGCACACAATGCCATTGTTCCATTTACTCCACTGATGGCTCCACATGCCATGTTTGTGTGTGTGTTTCGTAGATTGGCCTGTACCCACTCACATGTCAATTATGGATTTGATGTTGGTGTAGGCAGAACAGTGTTGTTCTGGACTCTGTGTTGAGGTGCAGTGACAAATCACAGCGATGCTCGTCTCAATGAATGATGAACTATGTTGCATTGCCTCTCATGTCTGCTCATGCACACATTCGTCATTCCAGCGCCGACTCTGGTCATTGTGTGGTGGATGTGTGCCAGCTTGTATGACGCATTGAGGTGAGACAGGTACAGCTGCTAGGTATGAGATAGTGGGTTTGATTAGTTACACATATGCTGAATGCTATACTCCCAGGCGTGCCCATTTGAAATGTGGCCGTATCCCTATTTGCATTCACATTGACCAAGGTGGCGTTTGAGGTACTTGTCTTGTGTAAGTTGACAGGTGTGGCCTTTGTGTACATGAAGGTGTCCCTACCTGTGAGCTGGTCAAGATTGATGTCAGTCATTGTTGTCGTTGTGTCATCCAGAGCGTGATGTGCTGTGCACATCTCATGATGTATTGCGTTGACATGTGTCCACTGTCATCTCAAATAGGAGGAGGTCAAATTTGATTCATCACTTGACGGTGCTGGAGGACATGGAGGATGTTACAATCATACGGAAATGCCGCCTGGACAGAGCCACCCTGAAAACCCTTTGTGATCTGTTGGAGCCCCACCTGCAACCTCGCAGGACATATCCAACAGCTTTCAACCCTACTCATAAGGTGATGCGTTCCAAGAAACAGTGGCCAACGCTGGTGGGATGTCACAACCGATGTTCAGCATGGTGCTGCGTGATGTACTGTCCGCAATGTAAATGTAAATGTACAGATATTTATATAGCGCAAATCACCAACCGGTCTCTAAGCGCTTGCTTAGGGAACCCGTCCTGGTATTCCCCTGTGAGATAACCCAGCAGGGCATCCACAAGGTGAAAGCCAGGCATCCCGCCGCTAGGGGCCATTGTGGAGATTAAGCAAGCTATTGCCCAGAGTCGCAGAGTGTGAACCCATGAATCGAGTATGCACTGGAGCGAGAATTATCGAGTCCATGGACAATTTGTGGACTCAAGACCCAGCCGAGCCGGGAATTGAACCCTGGTCCCGGGCTGACCTCTGCTTCCAGGTCTGCCTACTCTAACCAGTGAGCCACACTTCTCCATGATGCTTTACAAGGACAGATACATCCGTTTTCCCAGGGGAGCTGAGTTGCCAGCTGTGAAGGGAGACTTCTATCCCCTTGGACACATCCCCAATGTTGTTGGTGCCATTGATTGCACCCATGTCGGGCTTGTGCCTTCACAGTCACGTGAGCACATTTACCGCAATCGCAAGCATTACCACTCCATCAATGTGCAGGATGTGTGCCTGGCAGATATGACCATCTCCCACGTGTGTGCCAAATTCCCAGGCTCGGCCCATGACTCCTACATCCTGCGGAACAGCATTGTGCCCCAGCTGATGGCTAATCTGTTTCCAGAGCGTGCATGGATTGTGAGTGAGTATGCCTAGTCGTGTGGTGTGCTGGGTGTGTGACCTGCTGCTCTCAGCCTCTATGACATTGCAAAGTCTATTTGGGTTTGTCATACCTAGGTGACTCTGCATATCCCAACCGTCCCTGGTTACTGAACCCACTGCGGAATCCCAGGAGCCCGGCTAAAGTCCGCTACAATGAGGCCCATGGAAGGACACGTCATGTGGTGGAGCGTACTTTTGGCCTGCTCAAGTCACGTTTCCGCTGCCTGGACAAGACCGGAGGTGCACTGGGAAGGTGTGTCAGATTTTAGTGGCATGCTACATGCTCCACAACCTGCTCCTGGATGATGGTGAGGACCCAAGGCCCCAGCCTGCAAACCAAGCCATGTCCAGTGATGAGGACAGTGGAGAGGAGGAAGGTGTTGACCTGCGTGAACCCGCTACTTCACCTGATGGTGGGTGTCAATGTGCAACATACCCATTGTCTGCTGATATTGCTGTTGTGTTGTCGTGAAGGGGCATGTGAGAATTGTAGCAGCAGCCAGTTGTAGACTCAGTGGTGTTTGTCAATGTTTCTGGGACAGGTCATTTGGGAACATCTACAGGACGTGTATGTTGACGCTTGTTGGCCATTGTAACATGTGCATGTTGGGTTACTCAGATGGTAGGAGTTGTGTGATGTCTGTGATGCCACACCCAGACCAGTGAAAGTAGTTCTGTTGTGGTTCCATATGTGCCTTCGACTTCTCCTTGCCTACATTCAGCCCATGCTCCTGGCACATTGTGATCATGTTGAAGACTGTACATCCTGCAATAAAGATGGAGCAGACATGACAACATGTGTGTAAGGATAATTTATTTGCAATGGTGACATGTGAGGGGGGTGTACATTTCCATTGAGGTGGTGGTGGAGCAGTGAGTTGACAGTTATGGTAAATGAGATAATCGAGTAGTCACCACATTGATGTGGTGACCCAGTCCAACAGACAGATGCCATTCACAAGGCAGTGTGGGGAAGGACAGTCCAAAAAGTCAATGCAGTGGTGGAGAGGGTTGCCATCATGGCTGGCTCCGTGACTGGCATCTGGCAGGTGCTTTGCCTCCAGATACTCCCAAGGTCTTCTTGGGAAGCCCCCTTCGTCGTTTGGCAGGGGGGGGCCTGCTGCAGGGCCTGTGGGGTCTGAGGACTCACCCCTCTCTGTGGGAGCTGGGGAGGATGGTGAACTCTCATCGTGCGGCCCACCAGAGGGAGGTGGAGGTGTTGTCTGTGGCGCATGCCTGTCCCTCAGTACCGCCACTTGCTGGCCCAAGAGGTCCACAATTTGTCCCATGCGGGTGTCGATGGACCTCATCAGCAGGATGAGCTCATGCAACAGTTCGTCCGACCGGCCTGTTCGTCCCTGTGCCTGTTCGTATGCACCCAGGACTCTGGTGATGTGTTCCAGGGATTGGGTCTCAGCCTTCTGGTGTCCGTGGGTGACCCTGCCCCTCCCACCTGCCCTGCTGCCACGTACCTGTTGACTCACCACTTTGGACACCCGCATCCTCTCCCTGACTTCCTCCATCGGTGGTGTGTGCTGGTCATCCTCAGGGACAGGGAGTGGTGTTGCAGGCAGCACTGGTGGTGGTGGTGGTGGCTGCACAGGCTGTGACAGCAGGAGTCTGCTGTGAAGTTGTTGGCGCAGATGTGGTGGGGGGACGATGGGGTCTGCTCCCTGGCACACCAGATGGGCCGGCTTCGAGCTCATCATTCATGGAATCCTGGGAGTCAACATCTGAGAGTCCATGTACCGGGGGGGAGACTGGCTCTGCAGGTTGCTGGTGTTGTCCTCTACAGTGAGTTCTTGGTCACCTGTGGGTCAGATGGGAAATGGTCATTGTAGTGCACCCAGCAAGCTTTGTGTTAGCTGTGTGTCATTCACTTTTTGTACACTGCACAATTGACAGATCATCACATTGTTTACTATGTGCACTACTCTGCTTCCTGACATGATGCAGTGGTACAGGCATTACTTGTCCATGGTGTGAGGTGTCAAGGCATACCATGCGATCCGTACACAATTAAGGATTACAAGGACTTGTTGCCATCTAGGGCCTGGCACAACATGTGTTTAATCGAGAACTCGTTGATTTGTCTGACCTGGCAGACGTCACATCTGGCCATGGACTAGCCATTGTCATCTCCTTCATACCTATGTCCTGTCATGTGCATTTCTTGATTTGTACCACCACACATGCTTTGATATTTTTCGAATGGTCCTTGTTGCACTTGCCCCATGGTAAAAAGGTTCTGTGCATAATTGTGCCCTGACTTTCTACTACTTGTGCATTGGTGTGTCACACTTTGGTAGCTGTGACAGTTTCCTTAGCTTACCTGTGTGCACACTGTGCTTGGCAATTGGGTAGGTGTGCCTCTTTGTGCAATGAGAGGGCTGGTGTTGTCATATGGCAAAGAGATAATCAAAGAGAGGGAGTACAGAGGTATAAGGATAGAACCTACCTCCTATCTGATATTTAATAAACAAAAGTGATTCTATCCTATCAAAAAGTGTAAAAACGTGATACTAAATGGTTAATTGATTACTTGATTTTATATATTTTTTGATTTTTACAATAATTAGTACAGTGAAATTGAAGTGATCCGTGGAGTGCCACGGGAAGCACTAAGTGTTTTTAAAATACCCCTCACACACTATGAGTCCCATAGTGTCATGCTTCATCATGGGGGTCTTCCCGTCCCTCTACGGGGCGGGGCGTGCTACTACCAACGGCTACGCGGGAGCACTGTTGTTGTGATAGTAAGGCTTATGTGTAGTGCAAGGGATGTGAGTGATTAGGGATACGTGAAAATAAAATTAAAAAGACCCTGGCTAGTAGAAAAAACAATTTTATTCTGTTCTCTAGCTGGGACCATTAAAAATGGGGAAAAGGAGTAGGAAATCTCAATTTAGTGGTTACCTACTGGGTCGACATGTTTCGTGAGCAGTCCCCACTGCTATACTCATCAGGACCAAAAATTAATAATCCCTTAAACACTAGAGAGAATTTCTAGATTCATATGCCTATTCGTCGCTATTGGCAGACTTGAATGAAAGCTGCGCCCTAGGGTACACTGACCCCAATCGGAAAATAGGACCAAATTGGTATCTGAAAGAAAGGAAAGAGGATGAAGAGAACACCAGAAATACATGGCTTTTTCATCATTGTCGGGTATGAACACATCACCGTACTTATAGTATATCTTGCTGCAAATACAGTTGATATTGATCTGTGATATATTTTTCTAGATATATATATTTTTCATTCTATATCTAAACGGGTATGGTAAATTGCACTCAGCACCCGATTTTTAGAAAGGCTATAGGAGAAAAAGGGGGGAAGTTGGACATAGAAAACAGACTATACGAAACATTACCACAAAAAAGCACACAATGGTATATATATACTGAATACATAAAATAGACATGATGGTACACAGTCATACACTACATGCAAGAAGACGTAATGTACATACTTTGATTAGTTGTACTGTTCAGGCTTCATGAGCACGCACTGGAGGGGAGGACGCCTGGTAATAGTCACTACAGAATAGTAAGTA
Source organism: Triturus cristatus (assembly GCF_964204655.1). NCBI lineage: Eukaryota > Metazoa > Chordata > Amphibia > Caudata > Salamandridae > Triturus > Triturus cristatus. Next base: position 432,405,386 of record NC_140581.1, on the reverse strand, counting down.
TCGTAATAGTTAGTGAAACGGTAGCTGCTGGTGGTAGGCGAGCTTACCAAACTCCTGACCTGTTTTTAAGGACCTGGCCCGGTCACAACTTACAGTTTTCAGGATCATGCCTCGCTTCCGTATGCCTCCGTGCCGCTCCGTCGATGTAAACACTGAAGTGTACAACAGTGTTTTTATTGGCCGGGAGCACGTAGGAAGCAAGCGCGCTACTAGAGCGTGAAAGGCTTAAAATGGCCGCCCAACATGGACTTTTGTGAAATACCAATCCCTCACTTCCTGGTTGATGTAATATAGTAACAACTTTATGCAGGACGTAGGAAGAAAGCGCGCTACTAGTGCGTGAAAAGCTTAAGATGGCCGCCCAACATGGACTTTTGTGAAACACCAATCCCTCACTTCCTGGTTGCAGCAGTAGAGTGGCGACTTTCTGCAGGACACCAAATGAAGTCACCAGCCGATCGCGTAGTTCATTGGTCGTTACTTAATGAAACATCCATTCATTGTCTCTGTTCATCAGATGTCTCCCCGTCATTATTGTAAAATAAAAACGAAAGACACAAAAAGCACACTGTTCATGGGCACGAGCTCATAGAAAGAAAACAGAATGGTCATTTCATTCATTATTATTCGTAGGTGGCGCTGCGTGCTGTAAAGATGAAATAACAGGACCATCTACTACATTATATTTAACCCAATGGGGGAATAGAAAGCGCTCCTCAAGATATGTCGATAGTTTCACAGTGTGCCAGAAGGTGGATCAGATAGATTGAATGCAGCAGGTGTTAGAGGAGTAAAGTTATGTTCATAAAGAAATAATCCATGGTGGAATTATAACTGACTCCAAGGAATATCATCATTAAGACCTTTGATGTTGGTCTTAATGCGATGTACCCATCTTTGTTCTTTCTCAAACAGGTGTTTGTCATTAGGTACATGTTCTATGACTGTCCATGATATTTCTTCTGGTGAGTGTGCGAAGTCAATGAAATGTGCTGCCATTTTCGTTGCTCCTTTTTTGCACTTGATGTTGCTTTTGTGCTCGCCGATTCTCACTTTTACGCATCTCGTGGTCATCCCTATATATTCCAATTGGCAGGGGCATCTGATCAAGTACACAACGTTGTGGCTGTTGCAGGTGGTGAATCTTCTCTGTTCCCATTCAGTGCCATCAGAAAAGGTGATACTTGTAGTTTTTTTGGTAAGACTGCAGACTTTGCATCTTCCACATGGATGGTGTCCTTGGATTTTGGCCATGGCGGTTGATAAACCTGTGGGATCCTTGTTGCTAGGTCTAGTATGGACCAACATATCACGTATGCTTTTGCCTCTTCTGTGTGCAAAGATGGGTTTAGGGAGGTTGAGTCCACCACTGTTCAGAATGCGCCAATGTTTATTTACGATTTTCGTAATTTTGTTGGAGTTGGTGTTATAAGTGGTAATGCAAAAAGGACGTTCTTCCTTTGCTTTCGGTGTGGTTGGTTCAAGAAGGCTTTCTCTGCAATTGTTGCGTGCTCTTTTGTATGCTTTCTCAATAATTCGTTTGGGGTATTGTCTTTTTGCTAATTTCACTTTTAGTTCTTCTGATTGGTTTTTGAAATCATCAACCTCAGTACAATTGCGTCGTAGGCGCAAAAATTGTCCATAGGGAAGGTTATCATGTAAGTGTTTCGGGTGGAAACTCTGATACAATAAAAGGCAATTTTTCGCTGTGGTTTTGAAGTGAGTGGTAGTCACAAGTCTTCCATCTTTAGGTGAAATGTTTAAGTCAAGAAAGGTCAGCTCCTTATTGGATATTGTGCTGGTGAACTTCAGAAACTCATCTTGATAGTTTAGCCAGGTCATGAAGTGATTGGCAGTGGTTTCATCGCCATTCCATATGATCAAAATGTCATCAATGTATCTTTTCCAGATACCAATATGGCCCTGGAAAGGATTATTGGGATGTAATATCCTCGTAGTCTCTAGATGGTGCACGTAGAGACCAGCTACACTAGGAGCGAAGGTGCTCCCCATGCTGGTCCCGTGCTTCTGAAGGTAGATGGTATCTTCGTATCTAAAGAAATTTTCCCTCAATGCTAAGCTACAGCATTCCATGATGACATTTCTGGGGGTTTGGTACACCCAGTCAATGTTGAATAGAACCTCCTCAATTATGTTGAGAGTCTCTGTATGTGGTAAGCTGGTATAAAGGCTCTCAACATCACAGCTAATGAGCAGTTGATGTCTAGGGTCGAAAGGAAGGTCTTCTAGTAGTACGAGGACATCCTTGGTGTCTCGCAAGTACGTAGATGTTTTTTGAACCATGGGTTTTAAAAAGGCGTCTGCAAATTTAGAGATAGGTTCTAAAATGGAGCCTATACCAGACACAATCGGGCGACCTGGAGGATCTTTTAGTTTTTTATGTATTTTCGGGAGTGTGTATAGATACGGTGTTCTCGGTGAGTCTTGGATAAGAAAGTCTCCTTCTTTCTTTGTTATCCATCCATGTGTGAGTGCCTCTTCCACCATGCTCATAATCTTGATCATTACCTTTTCAGTTGGGTCATTCTCCAGAATTTCGTAGTTTCTAGGGTCTTGGAGTAGGCGCTTACATTCCTTGTCATACTGTTCTTTCGATTGTATGACGATGGCCCCTCCTTTATCGGCTGGTTTAATTACCAAGTTTTGATTGCTATTCAGTTCTTGTATTGCTTGTTTTTCGCTTCTCGTTAGATTTTGAAAGACATGGTTAGTAGTAGGATGGAGGTTCTCCAGATCCTTCATCACAGCCTTCTCAAAGGTAAGTAGCTCTATGGGAAGGGTGATATCAGATGGAATAAAAGTGGATTTGGGTTTCAAACCGGAGTCTCCCTCTTGTGTTTCTCTAGGTTCTTTGTCTCTAAAAAAGACTTGTAGCTTCAGTCTCCTCATGAAGTCTTGAATTTCTTTGCATAACAAGAAACTGTCCATGTTTGCTGTAGGTACGAAACCTAGTCCTTTCTCCAGGACTGAAACCTGTGCAGAGGACAGTGGTTCATCAGTTAGGTTGACTACTAGACTCATTTCTTGCTGGTCGACGCCTTCGTCATGCTCCTGGTCGATATTCTCGCCTGTTCTTCTTCTCTCGGTGTCCAATGGACATTGGTGCCCCTTCGATTTCTTCCTCTGTTTCTTCCTTGGCGCGTCCCTAAAAAAGGAGTTTGGTCAAAATACGAGTATTCTTGAGGTGGGTACTGCCATGGTGGATATGCTCCTTGAGGGAGTGGGAATGGAGGTGGTCCGTAGAATTGTGGAGGATACATAGGGGGTCCCTGGAAATTGCCCCATCCTCTCGGTCTTTGTTGATTTGGGCGTCTGTAGTTGTTCCTCAAGAAACATCTAGAAGAACTTAATAAGACACTGAATGACTTTGAAGCCACTCTTAAACAGAGTAAATACAATAAACTTAAAAAGGACACCAGCAAATTCAGCCATGAGAGGGTGTATCCTTATATCAGAGAGGATTACAAACCACAACAAGAAGCGACAACAGACGATGATTCATCCGATACTGGTTCTAACAGCTCGGGATCCAACTATGGGAAAAGTCCCAGACATCCCAACATGAGGAACAACTACAGACGCCCAAATCAACAAAGACCGAGAGGATGGGGCAATTTCCAGGGACCCCCTATGTATCCTCCACAATTCTACGGACCACCTCCATTCCCACTCCCTCAAGGAGCATATCCACCATGGCAGTACCCACCTCAAGAATACTCGTATTTTGACCAAACTCCTTTTTTAGGGACGCGCCAAGGAAGAAACAGAGGAAGAAATCGAAGGGGCACCAATGTCCATTGGACACCGAGAGAAGAAGAACAGGCGAGAATATCGACCAGGAGCATGACGAAGGCGTCGACCAGCAAGAAATGAGTCTAGTAGTCAACCTAACTGATGAACCACTGTCCTCTGCACAGGTTTCAGTCCTGGAGAAAGGACTAGGTTTCGTACCTACAGCAAACATGGACAGTTTCTTGTTATGCAAAGAAATTCAAGACTTCATGAGGAGACTGAAGCTACAAGTCTTTTTTAGAGACAAAGAACCTAGAGAAACACAAGAGGGAGACTCCGGTTTGAAACCCAAATCCACTTTTATTCCATCTGATATCACCCTTCCCATAGAGCTACTTACCTTTGAGAAGGCTGTGATGAAGGATCTGGAGAACCTCCATCCTACTACTAACCATGTCTTTCAAAATCTAACGAGAAGCGAAAAACAAGCAATACAAGAACTGAATAGCAATCAAAACTTGGTAATTAAACCAGCCGATAAAGGAGGGGCCATCGTCATACAATCGAAAGAACAGTATGACAAGGAATGTAAGCGCCTACTCCAAGACCCTAGAAACTACGAAATTCTGGAGAATGACCCAACTGAAAAGGTAATGATCAAGATTATGAGCATGGTGGAAGAGGCACTCACACATGGATGGATAACAAAGAAAGAAGGAGACTTTCTTATCCAAGACTCACCGAGAACACCGTATCTATACACACTCCCGAAAATACATAAAAAACTAAAAGATCCTCCAGGTCGCCCGATTGTGTCTGGTATAGGCTCCATTTTAGAACCTATCTCTAAATTTGCAGACGCCTTTTTAAAACCCATGGTTCAAAAAACATCTACGTACTTGCGAGACACCAAGGATGTCCTCGTACTACTAGAAGACCTTCCTTTCGACCCTAGACATCAACTGCTCATTAGCTGTGATGTTGAGAGCCTTTATACCAGCTTACCACATACAGAGACTCTCAACATAATTGAGGAGGTTCTATTCAACATTGACTGGGTGTACCAAACCCCCAGAAATGTCATCATGGAATGCTGTAGCTTAGCATTGAGGGAAAATTTCTTTAGATACGAAGATACCATCTACCTTCAGAAGCACGGGACCAGCATGGGGAGCACCTTCGCTCCTAGTGTAGCTGGTCTCTACGTGCACCATCTAGAGACTACGAGGATATTACATCCCAATAATCCTTTCCAGGGCCATATTGGTATCTGGAAAAGATACATTGATGACATTTTGATCATATGGAATGGCGATGAAACCACTGCCAATCACTTCATGACCTGGCTAAACTATCAAGATGAGTTTCTGAAGTTCACCAGCACAATATCCAATAAGGAGCTGACCTTTCTTGACTTAAACATTTCACCTAAAGATGGAAGACTTGTGACTACCACTCACTTCAAAACCACAGCGAAAAATTGCCTTTTATTGTATCAGAGTTTCCACCCGAAACACTTACGTGATAACCTTCCCTATGGACAATTTTTGCGCCTACGACGCAATTGTACTGAGGTTGATGATTTCAAAAACCAATCAGAAGAACTAAAAGTGAAATTAGCAAAAAGACAATACCCCAAACGAATTATTGAGAAAGCATACAAAAGAGCACGCAACAATTGCAGAGAAAGCCTTCTTGAACCAACCACACCGAAAGCAAAGGAAGAACGTCCTTTTTGCATTACCACTTATAACACCAACTCCAACAAAATTACGAAAATCGTAAATAAACATTGGCGCATTCTGAACAGTGGTGGACTCAACCTCCCTAAACCCATCTTTGCACACAGAAGAGGCAAAAGCATACGTGATATGTTGGTCCATACTAGACCTAGCAACAAGGATCCCACAGGTTTATCAACCGCCATGGCCAAAATCCAAGGACACCATCCATGTGGAAGATGCAAAGTCTGCAGTCTTACCAAAAAAACTACAAGTATCACCTTTTCTGATGGCACTGAATGGGAACAGAGAAGATTCACCACCTGCAACAGCCACAACGTTGTGTACTTGATCAGATGCCCCTGCCAATTGGAATATATAGGGATGACCACGAGATGCGTAAAAGTGAGAATCGGCGAGCACAAAAGCAACATCAAGTGCAAAAAAGGAGCAACGAAAATGGCAGCACATTTCATTGACTTCGCACACTCACCAGAAGAAATATCATGGACAGTCATAGAACATGTACCTAATGACAAACACCTGTTTGAGAAAGAACAAAGATGGGTACATCGCATTAAGACCAACATCAAAGGTCTTAATGATGATATTCCTTGGAGTCAGTTATAATTCCACCATGGATTATTTCTTTATGAACATAACTTTAACTTCTAACACCTGCTGCATTCAATCTATCTGATCCACCTTCTGGCACACTGTGAAACTATCGACATATCTTGAGGAGCGCTTTCTATTCCCCCATTGGGTTAAATATAATGTAGTAGATGGTCCTGTTATTTCATCTTTACAGCACGCAGCGCCACCTACGAATAATAATGAATGAAATGACCATTCTGTTTTCTTTCTATGAGCTCGTGCCCATGAACAGTGTGCTTTTTGTGTCTTTCGTTTTTATTTTACAATAATGACGGGGAGACATCTGATGAACAGAGACAATGAATGGATGTTTCATTAAGTAACGACCAATGAACTACGCGATCGGCTGGTGACTTCATTTGGTGTCCTGCAGAAAGTCGCCACTCTACTGCTGCAACCAGGAAGTGAGGGATTGGTGTTTCACAAAAGTCCATGTTGGGCGGCCATCTTAAGCTTTTCACGCACTAGTAGCGCGCTTTCTTCCTACGTCCTGCATAAAGTTGTTACTATATTACATCAACCAGGAAGTGAGGGATTGGTATTTCACAAAAGTCCTTGTTGGGCGGCCATTTTAAGCCTTTCACGCTCTAGTAGCGCGCTTGCTTCCTACGTGCTCCCGGCCAATAAAAACACTGCTGTACACTTCAGTGTTTACATCGACGGAGCGGCACGGAGGCATACGGAAGCGAGGCATGATCCTGAAAACTGTAAGTTGTGACCGGGCCAGGTCCTTAAAAACAGGTCAGGAGTTTGGTAAGCTCGCCTACCACCAGCAGCTACCGTTTCACTAACTATTATGATACTTACTATTCTGTAGTGACTATTACCAGGCGTCCTCCCCTCCAGTGCGTGCTCATGAAGCCTGAACAGTACAACTAATCAAAGTATGTACATTACGTCTTCTTGCATGTAGTGTATGACTGTGTACCATCATGTCTATTTTATGTATTCAGTATATATATACCATTGTGTGCTTTTTTGTGGTAATGTTTCGTATAGTCTGTTTTCTATGTCCAACTTCCCCCCTTTTTCTCCTATAGCCTTTCTAAAAATCGGGTGCTGAGTGCAATTTACCATACCCGTTTAGATATAGAATGAAAAATATATATATCTAGAAAAATATATCACAGATCAATATCAACTGTATTTGCAGCAAGATATACTATAAGTACGGTGATGTGTTCATACCCGACAATGATGAAAAAGCCATGTATTTCTGGTGTTCTCTTCATCCTCTTTCCTTTCTTTCAGATACCAATTTGGTCCTATTTTCCGATTGGGGTCAGTGTACCCTAGGGCGCAGCTTTCATTCAAGTCTGCCAATAGCGACGAATAGGCATATGAATCTAGAAATTCTCTCTAGTGTTTAAGGGATTATTAATTTTTGGTCCTGATGAGTATAGCAGTGGGGACTGCTCACGAAACATGTCGACCCAGTAGGTAACCACTAAATTGAGATTTCCTACTCCTTTTCCCCATTTTTAATGGTCCCAGCTAGAGAACAGAATAAAATTGTTTTTTCTACTAGCCAGGGTCTTTTTAATTTTATTTTCACGTATCCCTAATCACTCACATCCCTTGCACTACACATAAGCCTTACTATCACAACAACAGTGCTCCCGCGTAGCCGTTGGTAGTAGCACGCCCCGCCCCGTAGAGGGACGGGAAGACCCCCATGATGAAGCATGACACTATGGGACTCATAGTGTGTGAGGGGTATTTTAAAAACACTTAGTGCTTCCCGTGGCACTCCACGGATCACTTCAATTTCACTGTACTAATTATTGTAAAAATCAAAAAATATATAAAATCAAGTAATCAATTAACCATTTAGTATCACGTTTTTACACTTTTTGATAGGATAGAATCACTTTTGTTTATTAAAAAAAAAAAGTTGTCATATGGCACCATTTAATTTGTGATGAATGGGTGGGTGCACGTCCTGGCTACTTACCTGTAATGTGCCCACATTTGGGTTTGCTATGTCACACGTGTGTGTGCGTGGTGGCAGCTTACATCCTGCTCAGTGGGGTCATGGTCCAGAATCATATGTCTACCTACCTGTAAGTTTGTAGTTTGTTTGGTGTACTGCAATGGCTTCCAACTGCTTCTGGGTGGGGGAGTGCTCCATCCTGCTGAGGTGTGGGACAGAGAGAATGTTGGGAGTAGTAGTGCATGCCTCTAACACCCAGACACCCTCACTGTGAAGATGGCTACCTACCTGTTAGTTTGATGAGGGTGATGTAATGGCTTCCAACTGCTTCTGGGGGGGAGGGCTCCATCCTGCTGAGGGGGGGCAGGGTGCATGGTGGGTGTAGTCGTACAGACCTCCCACCCACAAACACCCTCACTATGAAGATGGCTACCTACCTGTTAGTTTGATGAGGGGAATGTAATGGCTGACACATGCTTCTGGGTGGGGTGGGGGGAGGGATCCGTCTTGCTAGGCTGTGGAACAGGGGGCATGGTGGGAGTAGTAGTGCAGGACTCCCACACCCAGGCACCCTCACTGTGAAGATGGCTACCTACCTGTAAGTTTTATGAGGGTAAATTAATGGCTGACACATGCTTCTGGGTGGAGTGGGTGGACGACTCCATCTTGCAGATGCTGTGGGACAAGGGGGCCTGGTGGCAGTTGTAGTGCTGTCTGCCTGTACACATGCCCCCATGGTAATGTTGGTAGCTACGTTTGGGGTGAATGGGAGTGAGTGAATGTTGGATCTGTGAGCCATGTTTTTGTGAGTGTGTGGTACAGATGAATGGGATTTGTCCTAGGTGGTGTAGCTTTGTAGTTGTGCAAGACAGTACATAGCAGAGTGGTGGTAGTCATTTGTTTGTACTTACTAGCCTCCACTCCCCCGGCTACTCCTGTGAGACTCTCTGGATTCAGTATGGCAAGCACCTTCTCCTCCCATGGTGTGAATGGTTTATGTGGAATGGGAGGGCCACTGCCAGTCCTCTGAGCCAGCTAACGGTTCATGCTCCTTCTCTCCTTGACCACCCCCTTCAGATCATGCCACCGCTTCATGATCTCCTTTTTTGATCTTGGGATGGTCCCTACTGCATTGACCCTTTGGACTATCCTTGTCCACATTTGTGTCCTTGTGGCTAATGGTGTCTGTTGGACCAGGCTACCAAAAAGCTGTGGTTCCACTCTGACTAGCTCATCTACCATGACTGTCAACTCACTCTCTGTGAATTTGGGCATTTTGTGTGTGGCCATGGTGTGTGGTGTGCAAAGTGGTTGTGGGTGCAGGAGTGTGAGTGGTGGTTGTGGTTGTGATGTGTATGGTGTGTGTTGTGCAGGGGGTTAGTTGTGCAGGTGTGGAAGTGAAAGTGGTGGTGGTGCTTTGTGTGGTGTGGCTAGTGATGTTGTGTCCTGTGCCTCTCCTGTCAGCTGGGGTATGTGTCCCTTCTCTCATGGAGTATTGCAAAGGATTGTGGTCAGGGAAGGGGCTGGTTTTATACTCAGCTATGTGGGTTTGTCCAATTGGGGTATTGCTGTCAGGTGTGTTGTCCTGGGATTTGTATGTTTCTTTTTGCCGTGTGGTTGTGTCATTGGGGTGTGTTTTGTCTATTTGGGGGGGCATGGCTAGTTTTGTGTGTGCACTTTTTGGCCTTCTTGTGGTTTTTTTGCTTCGTCCGCCATATTTTTTACGGATCGACCGCAGCGGTGGCTGTGCTTCAGCTCTATCGCTGGCTCTCCCATTCATCCCATTGTGCAACCGTGGCGGTCGGAGACAGCAGTACATACCACGGGACTGTCGGGGATATCTTAATTTTCCGTGCGGTGTCTCCGCTATACTTGCGGTGGCTTGGTATTTTTCTGCCACGACTCCTACCACCGCGGGCAGATTTTGCCCATCTCTGCCCGCTACTGGTGGTTTTTCTTGGCCCCGTTCCACCTCGGTCGGTGTTTTTTGGCAGATGATCCTAATTTGGCCACCCATTTTCCCACGGTGCCGGCGGGCGGTTGTTTTCCGCTTCCATGGCGGTCGGGGTGGTTTTCCAGCCGCCATCCTAGCAGGCCCCTTAGTTTTTTTATTTCCTACCCTATAACACCACACAAATCACAACCCACATATAAATTTGAAAAAAATGTAGTTCCATAATTAATATAATTAATTACCAATTAAAGAATATTATTAATGAAAAAACAAATTAAATCTCATAAAAATTAATTAACTAACCACACCTTACCCGTATAATCCCCACAAGCCACAGCTAAAAATACATGTAAAAAAAAAAATAATGACACAATTAAAACTTATTTTCAATTAAAAGACTAATAGTATGTAACATCTAATTATAAAGTAAGTACAATTAATTTACTCCCAACCCTTTACCCTTATAAAAGTAAAACACACACACACAAAAATAAACACTTACCATAATTAAATATAAATTGATAAATATTAATGATCAACTAATTATTAATTAATTAAACATAAATTACTTCCCACGCTTTACCCCTATAAACCCCACAATCCACACCTAAAATTAACTACGCAATTTCCATATTTAATTTTCAATATTAATTAATAAATATTAATTAACAACTTATTATTAATAAATTAAAGATAAATTACTTCATACCCTTTACACTTATAAACCCCACAACCTGCACCTAAAACAATTACACAATTACCATAATTAATTTCCAATGAATTAATAATAATTAACATAAAAATAATAATTAATTAATAATACATTACTTCCCACAATTAACACTACAAAATCTTCATTAAATAAATATTAAAAAATAAAAAAGAATCATTAATTTATTATAATTAAATTACTTCCCCCCCCCCAATTCCCCTAAAAACCCACAACCAACTTCCGAACTAAAAAACACAAATTTTAATTTAGAAAAATTGATAACCACAAAAAAATTTAAAAAGCATAAACTATACACCATTACAAATCATACAAGACAAAAGCAAATCATAACCACTGAGCACCATATTGACCAGGTGCAAGATTACAAGAGTGCTCCAAAAAAAAACATGAATATTAATTTCGTTAAACACAAGTGGCCAGCCAACCCGTTTAGGGTCCTGGAACCCAACCACCCCCAAGTAGTCCAAAGACCGTGCCCACTTTACAAGTGGGAACACAGGATGGCTCCGTAATACCACATTCCCACCTTATACTAAGGAGGGCACATACAAGCTACCTGCTACGTTGGAATACAAGAACCATATTATGAATATGAGAAATCCCTCATTTTTAACTAACTCCTTTTATAATTCACCACTTAGGCATGATTAGCAGGAAACTGCCCTGTATAGATTGGCAACAACATTTTAGACTAATTACAGAGCCTGAATAATGCCACACTGCATCCAGATGAAAATATCAGGATGTCAAGGAAGTGTATTCAGGAGTAAACCCACACAGAAATGGGACAGATGCACTTTTTATATGTACCACATTGGGTGTTAAGGAAAGCAACTCCTGGGAAATGTTACTGTACATACAACATTTTCACGCCCTAATCTCTTTGTTTTCCTTCGGTTATAGGCAACAGCCATGCCTATAACAATGAACTGTCATGGGCAATAACCATGCCTTTAATAAAGAAAGTTAATACACTAATTAGACATTTTCATGAGCAAAGAACAAAAATAGGAATCTACTACACACGGTCCTGATGAAGGCCATAGACCCACGGGGCAAAACAAGGTCAAAACATGTCGACTATATTATTAGATGTTTAGAATCCATTACCCATCCAAATAACATCTCTTTGTTTTTAATCTTACCCCCATCCCACTCTTTTGATTAATCACATTCACAGGTATAGGAGGTAATGTTACTTGTTTCATTTAGATGCCACCACAGTCTTCACCCATACAATTTCCCTCCTAGTAGGAGCATGTCTCACTTGGAGAACCGATATTTGAGAAAAGAAGACCTAGGCCATTAACTGGTCATATATAAACTTATACTAAGCACATTGATAGGAACATTGACTCAGTGTACTCAACATTTATATTAAAAATTTCATTTTAATTATGTAAATTCATGATAAAAAGTTATTGTGAAACAAATGGGACATAGTATACTTAACAACATAACATAAGCATTTATGTATTATACAAACAAATATAAAACAGTTCAATCCAGGTATTTCAAACATTAATACAAAAACCAAACATGATCATAAAAGTTTGTTTCATGTTAAAACATAGTGGATTAATGATGGATACATTCTTTTTTCTCTACATGCATTTCGGCATGCTAAGCGCCTTCTTTAGGACAGCCACAGGAATTCCTAAATTAAGTTATAAATGGAACCAGAATGGATATTTGGAACCAAAGAAGGTGTACAGATTACCTGTTTTTAAGGGCAGATGGATTGCTTGTTAATAGATTAATAGGAACTTCTTTATAATATAATATTCTAAAAAGAAAATATATATAGGGTCCTTATTTAAATCAATAAATGAGGTACTGGTACTTGATCCCAAGTCTCCAGAATAAGATCCGTCCGAGCTGGTATATCTGTCGTATTCACAAACAGCGAAGCTTACTTTATTTGGTTTCTGAAATATCACATATATATAGCTGTAATTCTCAAAACTGTAAAGTCATCTCAAGATGTAGCAAAGGATAATAAGTCAACGCTTCAAATCGACCAACTGTGCAGCCATACGTGAGATGATCACTTGGAGAACCGAACACTCAAGTGAGAGACTCATTGATGATACTATCCTCCACATCCCTCCAACAGAGATAATATATGCTGTTGGCTGCCACAACGTGGTTGAGGGTCTCCGAGACAATCTCTTTGCGACTCTGACTCATTGACCTGTGTGGTTCACTCCTCTCTTGTGAACTCATTCCTGCTTCTTCCTAATCCCTTCTTGATTTACAGTATCATTGTCTGTAAGCAGTCTCACAAGGCGGCTTTGTATACCACCCCGGGTGAGTCTACTATGTCTTTATTTTCCTCAAGGTACACTGTTGTGTCTGCCTGGATCTGCGTCTTTGTGGCTGGGTCCTGCAGTTACCAGACGGTAAGGTGCCATTGAGGGCTGTCTGGTCACTCTGTAGCTCCCAGCAAAGTCGGTAGTGGGGAGTGGTCCATAATTCCCCTCACCAGGTAATCTTCCCCTTCGATTGGTGGCATCTGCCACGTCTGGATGAACAGGGAGTCCGGCCTTGAGAATGTCTCACGAGCTTCGGAGTAGAAAGAGTAGGCTATGTTGGGGGGGCAATCACCAAACATCCGAAAACCCCAGACCGCAGCTAAACCTTGCCACGCGCATGTGGTGGGCCATTTTGCATTGTCCTGTTCGTGACCTATCCATGTCTGGGAGCAGTACATCATTCCAAAAAAAAAACCACCAGAGTTATAGTGTGGCATGACTTTAACAGTATGGGGTCTATCTTATCAGGTGCTGCCTGCTCGGTTCGGGCAGGACATAGACATTTATGAGCATGTACCCTTGAATATCACATGTATCTTGAATCCCTATCACCATTCCATCGAAATCCCCCCTTCCCTTGTGACCTGAAAGGGGGGGCTCTTCATCACCAGGACTGCGACCCGACATGAGCCCTTTGGGAATTCCGCATGGCCCAACGATACATAATGGTCTTGCCTCAGACATTTACAGTCATTACCCAGTAGGTGTGTTTCTTATAAAAAGACCATGTCAGGGGCCACACATTTTATGTATTGAGCTACCATCCCCCTCCTAATCTTGTCCCCCAGACCATTTACATTCCAAGAAAGTGTTATAAGTCGGTCATGGTTACCCCCACCCCCTATCCTGTGGTCCTGGCTCATGCGAACGCTGCTCCTCACCTCTCCGCCCATCAGTGGCCTCCAACATTCTTCTTGTGGGAACTTCTGCTCTGTAATCTAACAATCCTCAATCTACTATGAACTCCCCTCTGCTCACATATCCTTTCTATAAGCGCTAACATGCTTCTCCTGATCCTCAACTCAGAAAAGGTCTGTTGCCCTCCACAAAAAATGCTGAAACTATCTTGGATTTAAAGAAATGGTTAACGCACCTAGCAGCAGTCTGTAGCAACCCTATGAGAACGGTGCAGTGAAGGAGTGTATGTGACTTATCAACTGCAGGTCGTGTCCACTGATCTCCCCTCCAGCTTATCTAGGTGAGAAAATGCATATCGACTCCCCTTCGAACAGTCCCGGTAACTGGCATCAACAGGTATCTTACAGGAGCACCACCTATCATCGGTCCAATTAGATCACATCAAATTAAACCATAAACAGTCATTGGGGTCACTGCAGGACTCACTCTGAAGGGATTCAGCACAGAGTCTGTTTCTGAGTCTGACACGGCATAGGAGAGCCCTAGTCTGGTCAGCCTTGCAGAGTCTTGAGACTAGTGAATAGTCGCCACTCCCCCCACCACTCTGGCCCTGTATTTTTGCATGCAGAGACGAGAGGCAGCCCGTCTCCGGGAGTGGGGGGGTTTCTGCCTTTGTCGCCTCCCATGGCCAAACTTCTACAGGGGTCTTGAAGAAGTGTACTAAGTAATATTTGAATACCCAGAGTTTGGCCAGACAGAGGAGTGCGTAGAATAGACCCAGCTGTCACAATTCTGCATTTACTTCTAGGTATGAGCTGCACTTTCACTGCACCTGGAGCATGATGTCAGGGAAGAGTTAGACTGTGTTGCTGTCTACTGCCAGGGACCACGAGACCAGGCTGTGTGAAGGATACAGTCTGATCTCTAAGGTCCAACAGTCTAGCCATCATCAGTCTTGGTGGTGCCCACACTGCTGGTGGACACCCCGGAGCACAGTGCACCCATTCCACCAAGAACAAAACCATCAGGGGTGCCTTATATATAATATCCATGAGCCACTGTTCCAGGTATAGTTTTGCTGATTACCTCTCATTTTGCTCAGGTAGGCCTGCCATCTAAATGTTGTTGCAGCAGGAGCAGCCCTCCACGTCTTCTGCTGGGTCCTGGAGTCACTCCACCCTGAGGCCAAGTCCCGTAGTTGTGCTTTCATTTCACCAAGATCCTGAGACACTTGTCCACCTCTGTGACCCCGCAGGCCAGTTTTTGGTAATACATCCAAAGCAGGTCGAGATCCAGGGCTACCCTGTTTATCTTAGCCTCCATGGAAGATTTGATTTCAAATCCATAATGGCTCCCAGTATCTTGCCCTGGCAGTCAACTTGAGTTGCCAAGGCGTTTCCCATGGACCTGAGCATAGGCTCCCACTCTCTACCTGGCCACGCTGCAGCTGCTTTTGATGTCCTTTCACTGTGGGGGTCTTATCTGGCCTGGGCTTTACCATGTTGGGGCAATGAAAAGGTCTGCTCCATCTGTGGCCCCCCAAACTGGGTCTGTGCCCCCCCTTGCTGCGGCCCAGGATACCGGACAATCATGCAGTTCAATCCCAGCCTATGGGGCACCCATCTACTCTTCACCAGAGCCGCTCCGCTGCCCTCCAGCAGCCTATCCAGAAGGCTGTCCTCACTGCTATTATAGATTCAGAGAAGGTGGGACTGTGTGTTATGTGGCCTACACAGAGTGTTCCCAGGCTTCCCAGGCCCGCGCAGAACCCACGCAGTCACCCCTTACGGCAGTGTCCAACTTTGGGTCTCTTTTTTCAACTATTCCCTGCTGTGGCGACCTTCTCAGCCTCTTTATGTGTGGGGGAGGGGTCCTCCTTTGCCTGGCCTGACCGGGCTGCGAGTTCCATCAACGGGCCCTTTTTTGGGTAGGTCTGACTCCCACTCCGGTTGGAAGGAGGCACCACTGTCCGGATCCCGACTCAGACAGGGAGACCACTGGATATGGCTGGTTACTGTTGTTGGCCCAGAGCGCCTCCACTCTAAGTGCGCTACAGCGTCCCACTGCCATTTTGGAGGAGGGGTGTCTCACCACTGTCTACGGCCCGCAGTGGCTCTGCCAGTGCTCTCTTCAGCGATGCGTCCCAGGGACCCCAGGCAATGTCTTGGGTTAGGGGATGTCTCTAGGGGCGGCTCACTGGCAGGATATCAGACTGGAGCAGATGTCGGTATCGGGAGCTCTGAGAAGAGCGTCCTATATGCTATTGGTCTTGGCTATGCCTCCCAATGATGAAGACAAAGCTTATACTGCCTGACCAGAATAAGTCAACACCAAACTGGACTGCACCTCAAGTAAATCACTGCCAGCTATCATGTATGAAAATATGACATGAAATGAGTAATCAATAATGCACTGGTCAATAATTTTGTGTTTCTCCCTTAACCTAACATCTCCCAAAAGGACAGCCGAGTACTGTAGTGTTCTTTTAGTAAACTGCTGATTAGAATAACTGACGAATACTTGTGGAATTTTTATCTGCATCCGAAAGACAGGAATAATAAATGGTGCCTGTCAGCAATTTTGTCTTATTGTTAAACAAGGTGGCCACCAATGTGTGTAATATTAATTTAAAATGCAAATATTCAGGCAGATGCATTAATGTTTCTTTGTTAAATTTAGGAGATGTCATGCTGGTACTTTTTACTGTTTTTGAACCCCTATAAAACACTACATAAAAACACATGAGCTGTGCCAAAGCTTTCAGTGCATTGCTTGCAGGTTCTTGAAACATCACTCTTTTTTTTAAAAGAATATCAACGTATATATTTATTCATTTGTAGAATTTTATATAGAGTGTACTTGACTCGAAGGCTTCAGAGCACTTCATAGGGATAACATAGTAGTACTTATGTGATTCACATATTACATATTGAGGTATATGTCCAGACAAAGAAGGCACAACATCTGCAAAACATATGAAGGTATTAAGATCAGTTGCTGATACAACTTTTGAGGTAGAAACAACTTATAAATATAGATATATTTTAGCAGTGCATAGTAGCAGTGCATATTGGGGTAGGCATAGAGACATAATGGCAGTACGTAAGTGAGATATATAAGGCATTTTGTGGTAGAGACAGCTTAAAAATATAGATATTGTTTTAAACCGTGCATAGTGTCAGTGCCTAATTAGGTTAGGAAAAAAGACATAAGGCAGTACGTAAGAAAAGTAAATGAAGGCTCAGTAGGTGATGCAGTTTTGAGGTAGAAACAGCCTACATATATGGATTAGTTCATTAACAATGCATAGGTAGATTTACACAGGGTTACTTGGGGAATAAGTGTTCATAAGTCGGACTAAGAATTAACAGTGGGCTGCAGTGAGAAGTAGACTGGATGGGCAAAATAGTTCAAGAGTAGGTCAGGATGGGTCTCTTGATGGCGGGGGGAGTGTGAGTATAAAGGTTTTCCTGAGGTAATGGTGTTGAGACTTAGGGGCTCATTACGATGGCAGACGGACTTCAGTCCGTCCGCCATCGTCCCGGCGGATGGGAAATGCCAGCCTTTGAGGCGGCGGTCCCACACATGTAATTACGATGCGACTGCCACCACGACAGTCGCATCTGCAATTTTTAACATTTTTAACATTGCGGCGGGTGCTGCTAGCTGCAGCACCTGCAGAAAGGTCAAAAATGCATCCTGAACAGTTCCCTGCACTACGGTGCCTGTCACATGATGCAGGAAAATGTAGGGGGGCACCGTAGGTGCCACCCAAGTGGAAGATCAAGGTGCCTGGGGTCAAGGGGGTCCCCCAAAGTACATCCTGGCCAGCCCTTCCATGGCGGCGGAACCGCCATGGAAAGGCTGGCGGGGATCCAGCATCCAAATCTGGCGGGTGGTGCCAGCTAGGCACTGCCACCATTCTGTAAATGAGGGGCGGGTCTGTTATGATTGTCTCTATTGGAACTGTGGCGGTCAGTATTTCTGCCTGCCAGCACACATCCCTCCATCACAATCTGGCGGGCGGTGAATGGCCTTACAATGGTGGTGAACCCACCACCAGCATCCTGCTGGTGGCGGGTTTACCACCATCATAATCAGGCCCTTAGTCTTGACTTTGGCGGTAGCAGCGCAGGTCTGTCGTAAACTTTAGGAGGATGGCTTAAAAAATCTGTTGAGGAGTTCTAATTTCGTCTTGAAGTGAGGGAAAGATTGGGTTTCACGTAAGTCTTGAGGTAGCTCATTTTAGTGCATTTCCAGAGAAGAAGCAGGTATGAAATTTCTCTTTCTTAAATTTAGGAGAAATCGAGAGAAGGCTGTTTGAGCTTTTAGGAGGTCTCTTTTGTCCTGCTTTCGATTATTTATTTGAGAAGTAGGTTGGTTTCTCCATGTGGAGAACTTTGTGAGTTATGCCTGCAGTTTTTAATATAGCTCTTGCCTCTATTGGATACCAATTGAGCTGCTTGAGAGTGGGAGTGATGTGGTTGTGTTGCCTCTCTCCCTCATCACAGCGTGGAGTGTTGGTATTAGAGGGGCTAGATAGGTTTTTGGGGCACCCATAATCATTGTTTTACAATAGCCTAGCTTGGGGAGGACGAGATCCTGCTCCACAGTCTTTAGGCCAACACTAGGTATGAAGGCTTTGACTTCTTTTTGGTGTTTCAGCGAGTAGAAGGCACTTTTTGCAGAGGTGTTAATGTGCCCCTTCATGCTCAAGTAACTCTCAAGTGTGATTCCCAGAAATGTAAGATTCCTAAAGATGGACAGTTTGCAGTTTAGTGCAGTTGTTGAGCCAGTTAGCTAAGGGAAAGGATTTTTCTTTGGGTTGGATGAGGTGGAGTTCTGTTTTTTAGGGGTTGAGTTTGAGGTGGTTGCTGGTAAGCCAGGATTGGACTGTGTGTAGAATGCTACAATTCAAAAAAGCATAAGACCTTTGCAAATAAGATTTTTTAATTGAAAGAAATGTGCATGTAATTTCATATGAAGCAAGCATCTCCTTTGCACACTTTATCCTCCTTTCTTTCCTAATCCATATTTGTAGGTTTAGTGGCTTGATGAACTGTAGCTTCCATTCGTTTGTCATCAGGTACAGTCCTTTTTAGGTCTCGCCTAACCAGCGCTTTAGCGCTGCTCTGGCGAGACTTATAGTAAGCGCGTTTTGGAAGTGCAAACAGTGGCTTTGCAGGCCTCCAACTACAGTGCATGTGACCCGTCCGGGCGCGCGCACCATTTGGAGTCCTGCAACCACTTGTTTGCTTTCACTTTAGCCGTGATTCATCGCACCATTTGGCAGCCTGCGTGCCCGCCCCCACTCCCCCTCCCACTCCGTCAGCTTCAGTGCGCGCTTGTTTTTGGCTCCCAGCAATCAGATGCGCACTCCTGCCCCAAGATTGAAGGAGCTGTAAAATGCGAAAATTTCTCGGCTTCAGAGGAGACTACGTGGGGTCTCCTGGGCGAATTACCACCTCCATGAGAGACGCTTGGTTGTCATGAGCAATGGTCCTTCTTAATTGAAGTCCATTTAAGGAGTAAACATGGAGGCGGTTTAGCTGCGGGTAGTGACGTCTGCAGAGGGCAGGCACAACAAACCATCGTTTAGCATACTGGCTGTGATCTGGAAAAAGATTTTCTAAACCTGGATGGAGCATAGTGCATATGTCTAAAATACATCTCCTCCCCGGAACTGCACGCAGCACGTGGCATTGTGTTCCATAACATATTCCCCCGTCTCCAATGACCCAGGTCATAAAAACGCTCGATATCTCCTTATAGAAGATTTATTTGTTATTGCAATACAACACCATTTTACACTTCTATATAAAGCTTTTAAAGAAGGAGTACACCGTTACGTGACACACCTCTACTACAAAGGTACATTTATTTCTAACAACTCGTATATTTCACTAAAAAACACGTCCCTGTGAGCAAAACATGCCTCGGGCAGGCAAGGCATTCAGCTTAAAAGCATGTTCAAAAGTCTGCACTTCAGAGGGGTTTAAAGGACAAAGCACTATTGTTAAAAAACGTAAATGCATGCAGGTGAACCAGCGTCTGGCCTGGACGCCTCCCCATTAACATCCATGATTTTAGCGATACATTACGGAGAGGATAATGTATTTTCATCACAGTTGTAACAGTAATACGCAAGACCTTTACAACAAATTAGCAGAGACCCTTTTGGTTAGTTCCAATATGCCTATAATGCAGCTGTTTGGACTGAAAAAGACAGACTACGATCTTCTGCCCATAGCGCACTGCAACGTTCCCAGTCTAAGATCTCCTTGTTTTTATAAATTCTTGTGCATTATGTATAAAAAAGTCTACATCAAGTCTTCCCTAGGTGTATCCTCCAAAGTCATGCAGCGGGTTGTACATTCGAGATCTGAGCTATAGTAAGAACGTTTCTTTACTAGCCTCTCTCATTTACTGTGCAAGCGCCATTATTGCAGTTATTTACTGACTGACATTAAGCTCTTAAACACACTACCAAGTGTCAAAAATATCAGGTCGTACTTATGAAATTATGAAAACACTTTATTTTGTAAAATCATTTGAACACATGCAAAAGCAATGATTCAAAAAGTTTGTTCAAAGTTTAAATAAATGTCACAATATTCTACAAAGTGAAATGTTCCGTCGTCTCCACCTTATTTTTTACGTTTTGCTCATTTGGCGAGTGTGTTCTGTGGCGCTCGTACCTGCTTTCAGGCCGCCAACTACTGTGCATGTGTGCCGGGCGCGCGCACCATTTGGCAGCCTGAAAGCACTCGTTGTCTTTCACTTTCTCGGCCGCTTTGATGTTTCCGCTTCAGTGCGCTCTTGTTGTTATTCGGCCGCGACTGCTTCCACCTCCCCCCCTTTGCTCCTCAGACCGGCTGGATCTTGCAGGCTGATCTCGCTTCTTTATCAGAAATGTTATCGCTTGTTTTAATTTCAGGCTGGAACTAACGAGCCCTCTCTCCCTATCTTGTTCTCCACCCAACAATGCCCAGCCCCTTCGGACCTGGCACTGCCTCCACCCCGCCCAAAAACCCAGAACTGGTATAAATTACTCCGCTGGTGCCACCCGGAGCATGGGGGGCGCTGGGGCGGGGACTCAGTGCCCGGGCTGTCCTCGTGCCCACATCCCTAATAATGCATCCATTTGAATCAGAAGCCACAGTCCTGCAAACTGCATATCTGTCGTTTTTTTAATTTCTCCTTTCAGAGTCAATTAGCCGAGCAGTTGCCCAAATTTCTCCCCCCTTCACCCAATTTTCTGATTGTTTCTCTCTCCACGTTTTGCCCCTAACGGCAAATTACCAGCGCTATTCCCATCTACGCTGCCCTGTGTGGCAAAAAAACAACAACAAGCAGGCACACACACGTGTGTGCGCACAAACAGGCAGGCAAGCTCGCAGAAACAGACATGTCTGTTGGGGCGCGCCTTAGAGACCTGCCACAGAGGTGTTTTGAAATCCTTGCACCTGTGGACTGACTGCAGGCTGCCGGGTAAGTGTATCTAAATTGCCTTTATTCTGCTTTTAAAATTCGCATTTTGTCTCCCGGTGATCTCTCCCTGGGCTTAATTTAAAACACGAGTATTTTTTATCTGTAGTTTCTGCAGTCACATCGACCTCTGATCATTTGACAGATGTCTGCTTGGACAGGGGATGTCGTTACCAAATGCTTGCTGTTGTAGCTTGCAAAAACAATTGTTTCTTTGCATGTGTTTTCCTATTTTAAAAATGTTTTGTTTTGGTTCAACCTAATGTTGTATTCGGATGGGACCGGCGACCTTGATAGATTCTTTAGAAACATCAGAGAGTTGAGCTGGCAGGGGGTAAAAGAAGAGAAAGGGGCTCCCTAGCCAGTGACATGTTTGGATGTATTGCAGATATGAAGACTTCGTTTAGGTAATGTGGTGCCGTGATCACCTGCATGTATTAGGTCCAACTAGGTGTACATACATAAAGTAGAATAAAACATAAAAACAACGGTCGCAAATAACACACAGAGCTTTATTTACACGTGCCCGAATGCGAGAGGATAGATAATGGCGTTGCTTGAACCCTTCCTTTCCCTTGAATATTAATCAGAATATTTATAATCTGAACATGCTTGGAATAAAAAACAAGCATTTGCAATGCAATAGGTCTCGCAGTTACACGAGTTAAAGCTATTGGCATTGTAAATGACAATGCCAATAGGCATTGTTATTTGCAATGTCAATAACTCAAACTCGCGTAAATGCGAGACCTATTGCATTGCAAATGCTTGTTTATCATTTCTGCACTTATCCTCATAATGCAATGTTATTGCTTTCTATACAGGTTATGTTTGTTTAGCCCTGATGCTTTTTCATTATTCTTTCGTGGTATCAGCATTACTTTCTGTACTTCTCTGACTATTTCATCAGCGTTTACAAAGGAGACAGTGCGTCACTGAGGCAAACAAAGGTCTCAGCAGAAACACATTTTATTGTGCATTTTAGAGACCTTTAATATGTGCATTTCGCCCTGAAGAGGAAACAATGCATAATCGACCTTCAGGGCTGTCAATCCACAAGAAAGTATGTTTACAGAGAGTGTGTAGGATGTATTGAGTCATCTCCCAGGAGACGGTCCAGGGATAAAACCTGGCAGAAATAATCGCGATGAAGGACAGACATTGAGAACCCATGGTGGTTGCAAAGCGAGAAAGTTAGTACTTGCAGACTAGGAGGGCGGAAGTGAGCGGGGACCAACCAGTTTTCACGTACATTTTTGATAATTGTGTAAAATTGGGTGCAGTGAATGTTTGAGTACCAACTGTCTGTAGTACACATCATACAGTTAAATGTCCTAAACATATTTACAGTGGCAAAAGAAACTGAGGAGAGACAGAAAAGGTGATAATCCTGAAGATTATGTGTGTGGGGTGGGAGACTGCGCAGTCGAAAAGTGCGGAGGAGCCAGTCCCATGTGCTGTCTGCTTCATGTCAAAATTCTTAATATGGCCTTTCAGAACACATGAATGCTAGTACGTTGTAAACGACTCACCGGTTTCTAGGTAAATGTTCCCTCTTCCTGGCAGGAGCAGGCAAGACAATGTATGTTTCAACAGCTAAATCCCAAACTATAAATCTTCTCTGAATGGCTGCCTTACTCCAACATACCAGAAATGAAGAAATGGCTCATAAGAGCATTAGAAAGCCCGGACGTAAACTCCTACAGCAATAAAGCCAGGCATTTATGAAATATGTATAAAAAAACTCGTAAAAACATAGAAGGCAAAACTTGTCTGGCATTTAAGGTGAAGCGAGCTAACACAACAATGGGGCATATGTATGAAAAATCCTTTTTGCGAGTCCTTAAAGGTGATTTTTTGCGAGTCGCTATTAAGGACTCGCAAAATGCAATGTATGTAGGAATCGCAATAATAATTGTGATTCCTACATATTCCTTAATTGCCACTCGCAAATTGCGAATCGCAATTAAGGAATACCTAGAGGGCCATAGGAATGAATGGGAAGACATTCGCAATATTCGAGTACCCATTAGGTACTCGCAAACTACGAATGCACTTTTAAGGGTGCCAGGGTGTCAAACGGACACCGTATTGCAACCCTGAAATATGTATGTGTGTACATGTGGTGCACATACATGGCCTAAGGGCATGAATATTCACCACATGGCACTTTTGAAAAATGCAAAAAAGTGCATTTTTCAAAGAAATCGCTAAATACCACCAACTTGAAGTTGGTGGTAATTTGCGATTTCTTAAGCCAAAATCACTTATTTTGCGAAGGCCTTCAGGGATGATACATCACAAAAGGCTTTTTCCCGTTCGCAAATGGGCCGATTCTGAGAATCGACTCGTTAGCGAACGGGAAAAGGGATTGATACATAAGCCTCGATTTATCTTAGGACTCCTGATTCCTCTGGGATCAAGGGGACAGCTCACAAACAGCACCCTTCTTTCTTCAGTGCCTCTCGTTAAAATGTATTCTAATCATTGTGTAAAGTGTTCTGTAGCTATTTACCTATATTTCTGATACACTAATGCAAACACATGCATACGTAAATGGATATGCACGTACATACATACTTCGTCCATTTAAGGGCTGGAAGCTAGGGAAGATAGGCCATACAACAAGCATGCAAAGAACAAAGAAACAGATATCTGCTGTAAAAGTAGAAACAAAATGAGTAACTGTGGTTCTTATATCCCTTTTCACTTCTCACCCCACAAAGAATGCGACGAACACATTTTCATGAAGACAACCATCCCATCTCCCTTATTAAAGGCTGCACATCCTGCGAAGAACGACTAGCCGACAACCTAGAACCATTTTGAAACATAGAACCGTGCATCCATGAGACATGCCGCACAGGTGGGGTTCACACCGAGACCCCACATATAGTGCATTGCTACAGCAAAAGAACACCTGCGTAAGTGTAGTGAGCAGGCTCTGCACACCACGCACTAACTAACACTTGGAACACTGAAAACCATCAAGTGCTATGTCACTAACCTCCGTGGAGACCCATCACCAGTTCATAAATCACAAAAGAGCCATGGTCATATATCATACAAACATAGGCATAAAACAACATGCAATTCATCAGCTCTATGTAGTGCCTTCGTAATCTCGTCTTTTGCATACTTTTCACCTTCTGTTTACCTTCTAGGAAAAGGAGGGAGCCGGTTTCATACGACAAAAGCCAGAAATCTCAATGTGCAGTTGTTGTAATTGCCAATAGCTGCACCACTGCTTTTTTGTAGAAATGTTCTATTTGAGAATAATTTGTGCTATGATTTTGAAATCTGAACCTCATTACTGGTTTGCCCGGTCCATGCTTGCAATCACGGAGCCAGTTGAGGGGTACTTTGTATGCAACTGAGTGGAGCTGCCTCCACTGGCAGTTAACTCTCAGGCAGTCAGATCTGTATTAAGGATAGGTGCGCATTCTCACTTCTAATTGTTTTTTGTGTTTAACTTTTGTGTTTTATTCATCCCTATTTTTCTTAGTTTTAGGATACTTCATTGGCATTACGCTTTACCTAACTATAGAGCTAGGCTAGCTAGAGCTGGAACGGGTGGGGGGTGAATTAACCTCTTTCCAAAGTCTGGTGTGTTTTGCTGTAAGTTCTGAGTGAAACATTTTTTACCAGAAAATGTAATATAGCCACTGAGTTCTGAAGGTAAGACTTGTTTGTTATTGACTACTAATACGCTTCCATGTTTGCACTAATTGTGTCAGAGAAATAAGAGGTACCATTACGTTCGCCATGCACAGATTTGAATATTTGTCTTCACAGGGGATAGACACCACACAGTTCCCGTCACTCGGAGGACAACTAGTTCTTTGACTGCACAGCTCCTTCAAGTGTCTTGATACTTACACATACTCACACAACACATGATGCTGCTGCCCCCTGACTACCTGTATGCTGTATTTTGCAGATATGTAGGGTGTCAGACCTGGTCTTCAATGCAGGGCCACCCCCAAACACCCCTCTTGCTTTGCTGAATTCGTTTTTTTGGCTTTAGGACTCTAGATTTTACTAGTGGTAACCACTGCGAAAGTGCTGGTGTTCTCTCCCTAAAACATGGCACATTTGGCCTACACCTGATTGGCATATTTAATTTACATGTAAATCCCTAGTATATGGTACTGCATGTATCCAGGGCCTGTTAAATAAATGCTGCTAGTGGGACAGCAGCACTCACTGTGCCACTTGAAAACATGCCTCATGCCTGCCATTGCAGTCTTCAGGGCAGTTTTAAACTGCCATTTCGACCTGGCAAAATAAACCTTTTTCCATACCTTCCTTTTTAATACAGATAGTTACCCTAAGGTAGGCCATGAAGGCTCATAGGGGAGGGTACATTGTGATTTAAAAAAAAAAGGACACATGAGGCTACGTTTTACAAGTCCTGGTAGTGGAAAACTCATACATTGAGTGTTTCACTACTTTAAGGCTTGTATTTCCCATTGACCAACACTGGGCTACCTAACTACATTTAATAAGTGCTCACTTTGGATAGGGAGAAGGTAGATATATGCTGTTTGGTCTCAAATTAATTATAATTTAAAATCTTATTCATGGCAATGTCAGATTTTAGGCCACAATCCTGAAAATGCCACTTTTAGGACTAAAAGCACTTTCTGTGAATGTAATGCTCTGGTCTTGTAAAATCTTGGATTGGTGAAGATGCAATTTTAGCCTAGTTCATGTATACATTATGTTGGAAACGCCCACTCCCACTCCGCAGGGTGGGGGTGGACTCCCCGAACACACTGTGGTAGCTTGGCTCGAGTGGTCAGGAAACAGGCGCAGTGCTAAGCATACAATATACCCATACAAGAACCATGCGTGCATCCGTTCCAAAAACGACTCTACACCGTAAAAATTATGAAAATATTCTTTCTTTATCTTTTTCTCTTAGTTGCTGATTGGAAAAATAAATAAGACAATCACAATATACAAGTTTCAATTAGTGCAGGTCAAATAAATATTGGCTGTTTGATGAAATAAATAGGGGTGATCATAAATAACAGGGCATAAATACAAGTGCAATATATACAGACAATTAAATACTTTGAGGCAATAAATACTGTACCAATAAATATTGTACACCATCAAGTCCTGTGGACCTATAAATATAGTGCAGCAATAAATAGGTAAAAATTCAATAAATACAGTACCCCCAATAAATAATTAAAAGTATACAGCAACCCTCATATAATCAGATGACACTTCAATTCTTATGGGCTGATTTGGCCCAGGCACAGCTTGTAGGGTTGTGGAAGGCTTGAGGGGGGGCTACTCCCTGGCTGGGACAAGGCTGAGGCCTAAGCTGAGGTAGATCAAAGGGGGGAATACCAGTGCCCTGGCTTTCTCTCTCCACACAACCTCTCTAGGTTAGTCCCAGTTCACCCCTTGCACAGTCAGGTTGGTTTCAGCACCTCCCTAGCCCCTTAGAGTAGTCTCTCAGGTCTCCACAGGGCCTTAGGCGCCCTCTACTCCACTTACTGCCCTTTTTCTGATGTTCCGACGCCGCTGGAGTCGTGTCGACGCCGTGAGGCGGTTCCGGTTCGGTCTCGGCGGCCTCGGCACAATGTCAGTTCTTTGACGACGCCGGTAGGCGGTTCCGGTCCGATGTCGGTGGCCTCGGTTCGATCTCGACCTCCGATTCGACGGCGTCGGGCAGTCTCTTCACGATGTCGACTTCGGGCGGCTCCGGTCCGATGGCGCTCTCGGCTCCGATGACGTCAGCCGGCCTGGCCTCGATGTCGACTTCCGGCGACTCCGGGGTGCGATCCTCACCCCCGACCTCCGGTGCTCCTCCACACAGGTTCCGGGCGACTCCGGAGTGCGATCCTCACTCCCGACCTCCGGTGCTCCTCTACCTCGGTCTCCGACGACTCCGGAGGGCGGACTTCACTCCTCCGATGACGCCGCTCGCTCGACCTCGGTTCACTTCCTCCTCGACCTCTGGTATTCCTCACGACCTCCGTCGGCGCCCTCTCACGACCTCAGGCGGCTCCGGGTACGACGTCTGCTACTTCAGTCAGCGCCGCTTCTCCACCTCGGGCTCCAGGTCTTCAGGCTACTCGACGCCGGACTCCAGGGAAACCAGTTCTCAGGTCAGGATCTTGCTGCTTTCTGCTTCTAAGGCCTGTTCCTGCTGTCCAGGTCCTTAGGTTGAGTTTTTCTGTCTTCTTCCCACACAGGGCTATAGGCTGGGATCCATCAGTAGGGACAAGTATCAAGGGTGGGTTTATGGACCCCACTCCAGGCACAAGTTTCCACCCCTGCTGCTTCACTCCTTCCTCCTTCACTCTTGTGCTGCTCTCTCTTCACCAGTCAGGTGCCAACTGCCAGCTCCAACTGCCAACTGCCTCTCTTATCCTCCCAACATTCTAAACGGTCTCCAACTGTCACAGAGTTCTGGAATCTCCTGGAATGTTCTGGAAGGTGCTGGTAGGTTCCAGTGGACGCTGGTGATGTCACAGGTGGCCACCATTTTGTGCTTCAGGCCCTCAGACAGAAGTTTCAGGGGTAGCTAAAATGGCTCCCTGAATCTGTAGCAACACGAAAAAGTCTGGTGGTTCCCAAAAAGGAAAAATTCAAACAGGGTTTGAGGCAAAAGTGGGACAAAATAAATAATGATGAGGAGGGACCACCCAAAGGGCTGACAGGTCTAACACGCGTCCCCCCCAGCTGAAAGTGGGGAGAGCTACCCAACCCCTTGGGAGTTCTCATCACTAAGGCGGAAATACCTTGAGAGACCGTCTGCATTGGCGTGGTCCACTCCAGGCCGATGTTCCACCTGAAAGTCCATCCCCTGTAGGGAAATAGACCACCTCAACAACTTGGGATTCTCCCCCTTCATATGCATCAGCCAACGAAGGGGTCTGTGGTCGGTCTGAACAAGGAAGTGCGAGCCAAACAGGTATGGCCGCAGCTTCTTCAGAGCCCATACCACTGCAAAGGCTTCACGCTCTATTGCACTCCACTTCTGTTCCCTGGGAAGTAGTCTCCTGGATAGGAAGACCACGGGTTGATCCAGACCCTCTTCGTTGAGTTGCGATAACACTGCCCCAATGCCATGTTCTGATGCATCTGTCTGGACAATGAACTTCTTGGAAAAGTCTGGGGCCCTTAAGACCGGGGCCTCGCACATGGCTTTCTTCAATTTCTCAAAGGCTTGCTGACAAGCCTCCGTCCAGACTACCCGTCGAGGTTGTTTCTTGGACGTGAGCTCCGTGAGAGGGGCTACGATGGTACCGTACCCCTTCACGAAGCGGCGATAGTATCCCGTGAGGCCCAAAAATGCTCGGACCTCAGTCTGTGTCTTGGGGGGTTCCCAGGCCATGATGGCCTCGATCTTCGCCTGGAGGGGTTGCACCGCTCCCCTACCCACCAAGTGTCCAAGGTACACTACCGACCCCTGCCCGATCTGGCACTTGCTGGCCTTGATCGTCAATCCAGCTTGTCTCAGGGCCTGGAGAACAGCTTGCAGGTGACGCAAGTGATCCTCCCAGCTGTTACTGAAGACGGCTATGTCATCCAGATAAGCAGCAGAGAAACTCTCCATCCCGGTGAGGATCTGGTTTACCAGGCGCTGAAACGTGGCAGGTGCGTTCTTGAGCCCAAAGGGCATCACACAGAACTGGTAGTGGCCATTGGGCGTGGAGAAGGCTGACCTTTCCCTTGCTCCATCAGTCAAAGAGATCTGCCAGTACCCCGAAGTAAGGTCAAAGGTACTTAGATATTGGGCAGCTCCCAGCCGGTCAATTAATTCATCCGCCCTAGGGATCGGATGTGCATCAGTCTTTGTCACTGAATTCAGTCCCCGGTAGTCCACACAGAACCTCAGTTCTGGTTGGGCACCCGGTGGTGCAGCTTTCGGTACTAACACCACCGGACTGGACCAGGGGCTGCTAGAAGGTTCAATCACTCCTAGCTCCAGCATCTTAGTGACTTCACTATGAATGCTGGCCTTCACCTTGTCTGACATCCGGTAGATCTTGGACTTCACAGGTGGGCTGTCTCCTGTGTCCACGTCATGGACGCACAGGTGAGTCCTACCCGGGACAAGGGAGAACAACGAAGAGTACTGCCCCAGGACCTGGTGACAGTCCTCCTGCTGTTCAGGAGTTAGAGATGGGGAGAGAATCACTCCCTCCACCGACCCATCCTTTTCCTGAGACGCAAACAGATCAGGGAGAGGCTCGCTTTCCACGTCCTCTCCTCCGTCAGTCACCATCATCAAGATGACTTCGGGCCTCTCGTGGTGGGGTTTGAGGCGGTTGGCATGCAGCACCCGCAGGGGCTGACGAGGGGTCTTCAGGTCCACCAAGTAGGTAGCCTTACCCTTTTTCTCCAACACCTCAAAGGGTCCTGACCAGCGATCCTGGAGGGCACTAAGCTCTCCTGGTTCGATCACCCACACCTTCTGGCCAGGCTCCAACTCCACCGGGTGAGCGTTGTGGTCATACCACGCCTTCATTACTGCTTGGCTGGCTTCCAAGTTGTCAGAAGCTTGCTTCCACAACTTAGCCATTTGGCTCCGGAAGGCCAGCATGTAGCTCACCACATCCTGGGGGAGCTTTCTGGGAGTTCTTTCCCATCCGTCTCTCACCAGGTTAAGAGGTCCACGTACAGGGTGCCCATACAGAAGCTCGAAGGGGCTGAAGCCCACTCCCTTCTGTGGCACTTCCCTGTAGGAAAAAAGTAAACAGGGTAGGAGGACGTCCCATTTCCTCCGCAGGCTTTCAGGCAGACTTCTGATCATGCCTTTCAAGGTTTTATTAAACCTCTCCACCAGACCATTGGTCTGGGGGTGGTAAGGAGTCGTGAACCGGTAGGTCACTCCACACTCCTTCCACATTGCCCGCATATACGCTGACATGAAGTTGGTCCCCCTGTCGGACACAACTTCCTTGGGAAAACCCACTCGGGTAAAGATTCCCATCAGGGCCCTTGCCACAACAGGTGCTGTTATGGTCCTCAGAGGTATTGCCTCTGGGTACCGTGTGGCATGATCCACCAGAACCAGGATAAACCTGTGACCAGCTGTAGTCGGTGGATCTAATGGACCCACAATGTCGATGCCCACCCTTTCAAAGGGGGTGCTAACGACAGGAAGTGGTTCCAGGGGAGCTTTCAGCTTCACCCCTGTTTTCCCACTGGCTTGGCAAGACACACATGTCCGGCAGTAGGTATCGGACGACACTTTCATCTGAGGCCAATAAAAGTGTGGGACAAGACGGGCGAAGGTCTTGTCTTGCCCCAGGTGTCCTGCCAATGGTATCTCGTGAGCCAACTCTAAAAGGAAGGCTCGATAACGTTGAGGAACTACCAAGGCTCGTGACGATCCATGTAGGGGTGCCTTGGGTTCACTGTAGAGGAGGCCATCCTCCCAGTAAACACTGTAGTTCCCTTCAACGTTCCCTGCTGCCTGGGCTTCGGCCTGTCGCCTCAGCCCCTCAAGGGTAGGGCACTCCCTCTGGCCCTGGCAGAATTCCTCCCTGGACGGGCCTCCCTCCACGTGCCACTCGGCCGGGATGGGCAGGTCCTCCAGGTTGGTAACGTCCCCCTCCGCAGACTCCTGGCCTACCACCTCCGGTGGCCTATCCGTCCTACGGGGTGGAGACGCCGAGGCAGGCTCCTCCTGTCCTCGGTTCTTCCCTTGACTGGCAGCTGGCTGGGCCTTTGTTCCAGGCTCCAGCCGGAATGAACTCCCTCTTCGGGTAGTCTCGGACCTTGTGCTAACACAGGCCCAGTCAGGTGTACCCAGCATCTCGGTGTGAGTCCGGTATTCCACCTCCTTCCAAGCGTTGTGCTCCATGTCATTGCCCAGCAGACAATCGACTGGCACGGCAGGGCTTACGGCAACTCGAAGTGAACCTGCAACCCCCCCCCATTCAAAGGGAACCTCGGCCACTAGATAGTGACCTGTTCTGCCGTCAGCCATCGCGGCTGGGTGGA
The DNA here is from genome assembly GCF_964204655.1 of Triturus cristatus. NCBI lineage: Eukaryota > Metazoa > Chordata > Amphibia > Caudata > Salamandridae > Triturus > Triturus cristatus. Next base: position 432,373,996 of record NC_140581.1, on the reverse strand, counting down.
GTACATCGGGAATTACCTGCTCTGGAGACACCAGTTGGCTACGCACCATAGTCATACTGGCTCCTGTGTCTCTCAGAGCCTCCCCTCTTTGGCCGTTGATGGTGATCCACTGCCCATACTTTGCGGTATTTGCGGGCACCTGGATCTTGGGAACCATCTCCCGTTCTCCCAGGGACACTAAAGTGACACCCGCCCACTCCCTTCCCTTAGTTAAGGGCATCTCCTCCCCGAGCACTACACTAGCTACTCCGGGGGTCTTTCCTCCAGTGGGAGGGGGTGATCGTTTCTGACACTTCGGATCTCCTTTATAGTGTCCAACGCCACCGCACTCATAGCAATGGACAACCCTTGGCTGCTGACTCTGGCCAGGATTAGGGTTTCTGGGTGGGTTAGCCTTAGAGGTGAATCCTGTTCCCTTCCCTTGGAAGTTATTTTGGGGGCCTTTGGAGAACTCCTTTTTCTTTTCCCCTCCCTCTTTCTTCTGGGGGGCGCCCTGTCCGGCCTTTTGAGTATCCCCTCCAGTCCCCCTTGTGGACACCCGGGTACTAGCCCAAATGTCCGCCTCCTCAGCAAGCTTCCGGGGACTGGTCAGCTTGCTATCCACCAGGTGTTGCCGCAGTTCAGGGAAACATTTCTCGAGTAGGTGTTCCTTCAGTACTAGGTCAAACAGCTCCTCGTAGTTCCTTACTTCACTGCCCTGAATCCAACCTTCCAGTGCCTTCTTTGCATAGTCCAGGAAGTCCACCCAATTCTGTGTGCCCAGTTTGTGACTACCCCTGAACTTCTGTCTGTACTTTTCAGGTGTTAGTCCAAACTTTCTGATGAGCGCCAGTTTCATGGTGGGGTAGTGGGTCTGCTCATCCTCTTCGAGGGCCAATAAAGCATCCCTACCAGCTGGAGGCATGTACTTATACAATCCCCCTCCCCAGTACTTCACTGGAACCCCATGGGCCCTCAACGAGACCTCATAGGCTGCTAGCCACTTGGCGATGTCGTCACCCGCCCCATAGCTAGCTACTATGTCCTTTGGCAGGTAAGGTTTGGGTTCCCTGGTGGACTCTTGGATTTGGCTGCCACCATTAGGAACAGTTGGTGCTCCAATTCTTAGGATCTGAAGCTCTATCTCTTTCAGTCTTATCTCATGAGCCATCCTCTCTTTCTCCGTCTCATGAGCCAACCTCTGTTCCTCCTTCTCCTTCTCCAGCTTTGCTAAATCCCATGTGAGCTGTCTTTTCTCTCTCCGATCTGCTAACTCCACGCTGGATAAGCCCCCGCTAGAGACAGTGCTGCCCTTCCTAGAAAGTGTCCTGGGCCCTGCTGACAGGTTCCCCACCTCAGGTTGGTACATCTCAGCCCCCTCGGGGTCAGGCTCTCCATCCCTGTCTTCCTCCTCAGCCTTGCTTTCTCGGCGTGCCTCCCCCCAAGCCCTTAAGCTGGTTTGGAGTGCACCCTTCTTTGCTCCTGGGGGACAGTACACCCCCTCCCGCTGGCAAAACTCCCTGAGTTGGGCCACAGTGTACGTTTCTAGATTCTCTAGTACAAACTCCATCTTGCCCACTCAGGTTAGAGGACAGGTTTTGTGCAGTAACAATGCAGGGGGGTACCTTTAATAATACCTCCTCCCACCACCAGAGTAAATTTGGAAAAAACAAAAACCCACAATTAGGAAGGCCGCTCTTGAGAAAACTCCCGGTGTAGGCCTATGGACTACCCACAGTTATTGTTGAGTATAAGTAGGCACAGCTCTATCCCACCGCTGCCACCAATTTATGTTGGAAACGCCCACTCCCACTCCGCAGGGTGGGGGTGGACTCCCCGAACACACTGTGGTAGCTTGGCTCGAGTGGTCAGGAAACAGGCGCAGTGCTAAGCATACAATATACCCATACAAGAACCATGCGTGCATCCGTTCCAAAAACGACTCTACACCGTAAAAATTATGAAAATATTCTTTCTTTATCTTTTTCTCTTAGTTGCTGATTGGAAAAATAAATAAGACAATCACAATATACAAGTTTCAATTAGTGCAGGTCAAATAAATATTGGCTGTTTGATGAAATAAATAGGGGTGATCATAAATAACAGGGCATAAATACAAGTGCAATATATACAGACAATTAAATACTTTGAGGCAATAAATACTGTACCAATAAATATTGTACACCATCAAGTCCTGTGGACCTATAAATATAGTGCAGCAATAAATAGGTAAAAATTCAATAAATACAGTACCCCCAATAAATAATTAAAAGTATACAGCAACCCTCATATAATCAGATGACACTTCAATTCTTATGGGCTGATTTGGCCCAGGCACAGCTTGTAGGGTTGTGGAAGGCTTGAGGGGGGGCTACTCCCTGGCTGGGACAAGGCTGAGGCCTAAGCTGAGGTAGATCAAAGGGGGGAATACCAGTGCCCTGGCTTTCTCTCTCCACACAACCTCTCTAGGTTAGTCCCAGTTCACCCCTTGCACAGTCAGGTTGGTTTCAGCACCTCCCTAGCCCCTTAGAGTAGTCTCTCAGGTCTCCACAGGGCCTTAGGCGCCCTCTACTCCACTTACTGCCCTTTTTCTGATGTTCCGACGCCGCTGGAGTCGTGTCGACGCCGTGAGGCGGTTCCGGTTCGGTCTCGGCGGCCTCGGCACAATGTCAGTTCTTTGACGACGCCGGTAGGCGGTTCCGGTCCGATGTCGGTGGCCTCGGTTCGATCTCGACCTCCGATTCGACGGCGTCGGGCAGTCTCTTCACGATGTCGACTTCGGGCGGCTCCGGTCCGATGGCGCTCTCGGCTCCGATGACGTCAGCCGGCCTGGCCTCGATGTCGACTTCCGGCGACTCCGGGGTGCGATCCTCACCCCCGACCTCCGGTGCTCCTCCACACAGGTTCCGGGCGACTCCGGAGTGCGATCCTCACTCCCGACCTCCGGTGCTCCTCTACCTCGGTCTCCGACGACTCCGGAGGGCGGACTTCACTCCTCCGATGACGCCGCTCGCTCGACCTCGGTTCACTTCCTCCTCGACCTCTGGTATTCCTCACGACCTCCGTCGGCGCCCTCTCACGACCTCAGGCGGCTCCGGGTACGACGTCTGCTACTTCAGTCAGCGCCGCTTCTCCACCTCGGGCTCCAGGTCTTCAGGCTACTCGACGCCGGACTCCAGGGAAACCAGTTCTCAGGTCAGGATCTTGCTGCTTTCTGCTTCTAAGGCCTGTTCCTGCTGTCCAGGTCCTTAGGTTGAGTTTTTCTGTCTTCTTCCCACACAGGGCTATAGGCTGGGATCCATCAGTAGGGACAAGTATCAAGGGTGGGTTTATGGACCCCACTCCAGGCACAAGTTTCCACCCCTGCTGCTTCACTCCTTCCTCCTTCACTCTTGTGCTGCTCTCTCTTCACCAGTCAGGTGCCAACTGCCAGCTCCAACTGCCAACTGCCTCTCTTATCCTCCCAACATTCTAAACGGTCTCCAACTGTCACAGAGTTCTGGAATCTCCTGGAATGTTCTGGAAGGTGCTGGTAGGTTCCAGTGGATGCTGGTGATGTCACAGGTGGCCACCATTTTGTGCTTCAGGCCCTCAGACAGAAGTTTCAGGGGTAGCTAAAATGGCTCCCTGAATCTGTAGCAACACGAAAAAGTCTGGTGGTTCCCAAAAAGGAAAAATTCAAACAGGGTTTGAGGCAAAAGTGGGACAAAATAAATAATGATGAGGAGGGACCACCCAAAGGGCTGACAGGTCTAACACATTACATGTATTCATGCATACATTGTGTATTATCACAATGCATACTTGATTTATCTTTCCATATTTCACACATGTTTTTCAAATATTTTTCACTGTATATCCATCCAATTGAATGTGGATTGTCCTTTCTTTTATTGCACCAAATGTGAAAGTTTAAAAAACGTTTGTGTTCAATCATTACCAAAACAAATGTAATGATTGAGGTAATGATTATTGAGTAAAATGTACCTCATGCATAAATAAAAATGTGTTTAAATCTCACAACCATCTGCTTTTGTTTTGTTTTTACAAATTTTAGGAAGTTGGCATTTTCTTCTTCTAACAATTTGTGCCTTCTGCCAGAGTCTTGGGTCACATGATTGTGAATGGCTCTGTTGTTGGGCTTTGTGTATTCCTTTCAGACAGCTATACAAAGGGGATTTGGTGTGGACAGGAAGGACTATCCTGCCAGGATGGCTGTAGGCATAGCTATCTCCTGCCCCACTTGCACTTCATAAGGGCTTACTTCCAGGACATACAAAGGAACCTGATACCAGTCTTTTGTCAACCCAGACTTCATGAAGCCTGACCGCCCCGATGCCCAACAGCCTCTTCATGCTACAGCGATGGCAGCCTGCGACACACGACCTGCTCCTCACAGCATCCTCCATCAAGAGTGGAACTCTGCACGCCAGACTCAGAATGCATCTCTTCATTGGGAGTTACTTGGCCCATTTGTCTGACCAGAACTCCATTGTGGTTGGCCTGAACTTTCCCTCGATCTAGTATGACCAGATGACCGCAAGTGCAGCTTTGTGCTTTGAGGTGCTAGATTTATTTACAAATGTAATTTCCCTGGCTCTACTGATTGGATTTTGGTTGTTCTGCTATAATTTTGTTAATTAAAATTTACTTTATTTTTATGAAATTAGTTGGGATTTTTCTTGTGTTGTGTTTTCAGTTATTACTGTTTATTGTCCTGCAGAAACACTTTACATGAAGTCTGACTACTTTGTGCCAAACTGCAAGAGGGTTAAGCACAGGTTAATTTAGTTACTTTTGTGGTTTACCCTGACATGAATTGTGGTTGACGCCTGAGTGAGGTTGAACCCCCCTCAGTCAATAACTCAATTTATTATACAGGGCCTCTCCATCAACTCACGAGTAGACCCAATGTCAATACCTGCAAGTTAAAAGGCAACCTCTCTTCCATGATGTGTATGTGGACCAAGTCCGAAGTAAAGTAAAAGTGTCTTCCCTCAGATAGCACTCCTTGCTCTGTTATGTATCTACTGGAGTTTATTGATGACAAAAGAACAATGGCCTTGATATTAGAAGTCATTATATAATATTTTATGTATGGTATGATGTTTTTATTCATAAGGTGATAAAACCTTTAAGAAGGCTGTTTGGGTGGGCCACAACTAACAGTTTCCAATGGCAGAGATGGTGTAGGCTACACCATCAAAAACCCAGTGATACCCCCTCAGTAAATCCATTCATTTTTTTGCAGAATCTATATTTTAAGCCCAAGGACTAAAAAGTATCATCGTTGGTGCAACTGAAGGCCACCTTCTCTGCTTGCTATTTCTATCTTTGGCAAGACAGGGGTATAAAATAAGTAACTTGATTATTGAATTGGGATGAAATGGACACTTGGGCCTCATAAACTTCTTATTCCTTTAGGGCCACATGCATCAAAGTAAGGAATTGCGATTCCTAAATTGCGTTTTTTAAGGAATGGCAATTTAGGAATCGCAATTCCTTACGCATGTGGGAATTGCAAAACAAATTGTGATTCCTACACATTCCTTAATTGCAACTCGCAATTCGCAATTACAAAATGGTTTCACATTCATTCATAGGAATGAATGGGATCGCATGAGCAATTTGCGAGTACCAAATAGGTACTCGCAAATTGTGCATGCAATTCAAAAGGACAAAAGGCAACCCTGATGCACCCACAAAAAAACATAGGTATGCACTTGTGGTGCACACACATGCCCTAAGGGCATGTGTATTCACCACTATGCATTTTGAAAAATGCATTTCTAAATTTTTCAACTTCAGGTTGCGAAAATACAATCTGCAAATGCGTGATACATTACATATGGGGAATTGCAAATTGTGATTCCCTAACTGCATTTGTAATTAAGGGAATCGCAAAAAATTGTGATTTCCTTAATTGCGAATTGCACAAAAGGTGCATGCATCACAAAAGGCAATTTTGCGATTGCAAACGGCCGAATATTGCGATTCGCACTGTTTGCTTTCGCAAAATGGTTTGATGCAGGTTCCCCTTAGTCTCTTAGTAAGCATTATGATTGCTTAGAAATAAGCTCTGTTGAGGTAGCAAGAGCTGTAAAAAGTCTTTGACAAAGACCTCCCAGCAAGGGGCCTCATTATGATGTCAGTTGGACCAACACAGAAGGCACGTCGGTGTCGGTCCTACCAACATCTGAAGCAGCAGTCAGACCACCACATTATGATGCTTCCTGTACCATGGTGCTGTCAAAGTCATTCCCCTATGATATTTGAAATTAGGGTTAGCATCTGTTCCTGACCGCTGCAATCTGTCAACCCAGGTGTCTTCAAAATAGACCTTTAAGGAACTTAGGTTGTGTTCTTTTTGTTGGCAGAAAGGAATTTCTATCACTAAGTTGCAGTGGTTAGCTACCTCTGTGACAGCGACATAAGCTAGTTCTATCATTTTTTAATTTCAAAGGCAAATTGACTGTTGGCTGCGTACTCTACTTTTAGTGTAGATTGCTGAACGTGTCTCCAAATACTTTGATTAAAGTGATAGTAACAGCCTTGTATGGCTGTGTGTGAGTAAGGTTTTAGGATAGTTTGTATCCTGGCTAGTTCAAAATAGAATATTATTTTATGTGGGGTGTAGTTATTTGTATGATTTTTAATGTGGATAAATGTTCTGAATAAGTACTACTTTGTTCATTAAATAATAAGGTATACACCAAGGGTATATTAGTATTTTGGTACTCTCCATTTATAGTATAAATCGGACTGAATGGTTTTGAACACATTTTGAATGTGCAATCCATCATCTTTGTTGACACTGTTTTAGTTTTTAGTAAATTCACAATGGTACCAAATATTACCATACATTCTTCATTGTTTTGGTTATTATATAGGAGGAAGTGTTCCTCATTATGTGTGATGGTTAAGTGTTCAAGAATTTGGATATCTTGGTATCTTATTTATAGGCAGGAGGGGTGTCAGTGGTAGTTTTTTAGTTCATGATGCTAAACGTTTTAAGGTGAGTAAAGATGGAAGCTGGCCTCTGGTGTGGTCAGTGGCTGGGAAGTAAGTCTTTTAATATTTTAATTGTGGGCTCTTGGGAACTGATACTTGTATCTCTTAAACATTGTAGTACATGCCTTACTTTGATTTCTATTACATTTAGGGGATGGTTGTGTACCTTTTAATTAATAACACCATATGTTGTTGTGGTCCTCTCATAGCATGCATTAGAGTAATATTTAATACATTTCAAATTCAGTGCAGTTCAAATATATTGATGAGAACTGTTCCATTTTCTAGTTGAATGTGTCTGCTGCTGGCTCAAACAGATATTTTGTGTCTGCCATGAATTGCACACATGTTTTGATTTGAAAGGCAAATGCTACTTGGCCTTGTAATTTTGCCACGTTAAAGTATTGTCATCCTGAAGTATAGTGTTCTGTTTTTTTAGTTTCAGCTTCACAAGAGTGGTCACTAGATGGTGATCACTACCGACATCCACCCCTTCCTCACGCTGACATCTTGCAATGAGCATCTCTAGGTGCCGCTTATCATCAGGTGGTCAGTCTGGTTTCTGTCTCTGCCATTGGGTGAGCACCAAGTTAGTTTGTGAATATCATGGCGAAGAGAGTTCCTCCTGTGATGAGATGATCAGTGGCACAACATTCCAATAGTCTTTCTCTATTGTCTAGTTATCCACAACCTTCATTTCCCATAGCTCTGTCACGGTCCTGTTGTCGTTTCCCACTGTAGCATTCAAGTCACAAATCACATCTTCAGGTTGTGGTTTGGCAAAGCATACGATCAGCCTGCATTTGTTGATAGAATCTGTTCTTGATTGTTTCCTCTGCGTCATTTGTTGGAGCATAGCACTGGAAAATGGAGGCACTGATGCGGATGCCTTTCAACCTGTATGTTTTGAGTCTTCCACTCGATTAGGTGTGTCTCAATCCCCTTGCTCAGAAGGATGGGTACACTTTTATGATCTTAGTAATCATCCCTTCCTGATTACAGTAACATCTCTCCTGGGGTGATTTTCATTCTGCCAGATCCAGTTCACCTACTTTCACTGATCCTCAGGAAGAGTAGCCTCATTTTAGATGTTACGTGAGCCAGCTTTCCAGTGTAAATCCCAGTCCATAAGTTCCAGCATGCAATTTTGGTCTTGCACTTGCACTCAGAACTTGTGTCATCTTTTCAGTAGTTTCCTTGCAGCTTTGATTACTATCAATCACGCATGCTCAAGCAGAGACTCTTGAAGTCCCTCAAGCCCAGAAGATTTAGTGGTTCTGGCTGTTTTTTCTGTTAGCCTTTCGCCTAATCCCCAGTGGACCAAATTTTAGAGTCCCTAACCTTTGACCTGTTCTGGTTGGGCAACCTTACCTGGAGACTAAAGGCCATATGTATCATTAGTAGTTGTGATTTCAAAATGTGATTGTTACTGAGTCGCAATTTGGAAATCACAATTACTAATGTAAGAATTTTTTTATTTAAATAGAGATTCCTAGTGCGTCGCAAATTGACCTACCTCATGAATATTAATGGGGTAGGTTGCAATTTGCGACCCATTAGGAATCAATGCCATCACAGGGATGGTGGCCTGCTAAGGTCAGAAGACCACATGTCTGTGATTGCTTTTAAATAAAGCAGTCATTTTTTATGAAATGCAAACTGCTTTTACCAGATAGATCACAGACCCTGGCGGATAGACGTTATACATTAAGATCACGCATTTGCTCCCCTTGGATACTGGAAGAGGGTGGAGGGGCTAGTAAAACTCCCTACCTACCCACAGAGAAGTTGCAGATCAGTAGGAGGAAAGTCAGAACAAATACTGGTATCAACAGAGACCTGCTCCCTCTATCTAAAAAGACTACTACAAAATTGACGAACGCAGGTCTGTTGAAGGAGAAACAAGCAGCCGTGGCCCAAAGCCCCCAGAGAATTACTCCCTCACTTAGATCCTATTTCAAGCTTAGGATTGACGCAGGAACTCCTGAGGGAAATATAGAGATTATGGATGATAAAAAAAAAACCCAAGCAGGTAGGACTAGAAAACGGATCAAAGAAGTCCAACACGACTACTCCTACCAGTGAGTCTGATGCCCCCTTAATTTATCCACTTGTTTTGATGCAAAATAGATTCTCGCCTTTGAATGTGGAGTAATTACCCCCCGAGGTTGGTGGTGATGGAGATGATTCTCCAGTACAACATCTAGGAACCAATAGGCTAACTACCCCAGAGGGGTAGAGTGAGAGCATCAGTAGCTTGGATAGTAAGAACGCACTGCAAGAGATGCTATGCCGCCTCTCTCTCAAAATTAAAGAATGCTTTGATATCTCTGAGGCCAATCAGAAAGAGATCCAGGGAACTTACTTGAGCCTGGAGGGAAAGGTAGAAGGTCTTGCCCTACAAACACAAGAGCTGGAGCTTGGCTAAAGCCCAAAAGAACATACAGGAAGTGGAGAAGTTAAAACAAAGAGAGAGAGTCCTACTGGAAAGGCTTGAAAGACTGAAAAACAACGCAAGTAGAAATAATATTAGAAGAATCCTAAGTGTGGCTGATGGGCTGAAAGGATCAGACATAAAATCATTTACGATAAACTTGCTGAAAAGTTCGTTTCCACAGGAGGAATCAGAAATCCAGCGAGTACGTAGAGATCCTTTCAAACTACATTCAGGTTGGAAAAAAACACAAAAGATCCTGGTGAACTTTCTTTCATACTCGGTAAAAGAAAACATCATGGGGTTAGCGCTAAAAGAAAAATTATTACAAGCAATGGACGCTTCCTACAGAGTCAGGTCAGATATCTCAGGGGAGACAGCTGACAGACAGTGGGAACTGGGTAATGGAATGGATGAATTAAAGAAACTGGGGGCATCCATACAACTGAGGTGGATACATTTATTCAGAAAGTGAAATTAGGAATACAAGTAACAGATAGAAGGCAGGCGGCAGGGGGAGGCGACGATAAAATAGGTAATTTGGTTCCCCTCTGGCATAAGCTCAGTAGACAGCAGGGAAGCCAATAAAATATATTTTCTTGGGAGGGTTTCTATGAGAGGGTGCACTAGTGGTGGGAAGCATAGGGAAAACAAGAAAACATGAAAAAAAAAAATTATGTTCTCAAGTCAGTGAAGGAGTGCCTGTTGTAAATCACCAAAGACAAGCTGTTGGAAAACGAGGCAGCATCTGTGAGGCCTGCACAAATAACATGACTACACCAAACACCCAATTGTAGCGCCTGACTCTCAGAGGGTAGCGTTGCAGAGCAGTCTGAGGCTTACTCAAGGGAGGTGGTGTAGGCTAGCAATCGCCATTTGCAGGTGCACAAAAATAACACTCAATAATTGATTGTCCAGTCTGTACTTTGCTTTATAAAAGTAAGAGTACATTTATTAAACACACACACTACTCAATACTATGCACCAATTTACAAATATACATAAGCTGTTGGAATTACTTTGTGACATTGCATAACATCTCCACCCCTCCCGCAAAGGGGGGTGGGGTCTAGTACCACCACTCCCATGTATGCACATCAACTTGCCCCCAATGCAGATAGTTGAACATAACCTGGAGCGAGGGCCCTGCGCACTGGCACCATCCCAGTGGTGACCCACCCCATTACCTCAACAAGCATTAAAAAGGGGTAAACCTGCCTTGGTGACACATGACCCTGACTGAGCATCTCCTACTGACCATACAGTATGCACCTCTATATCTTAAGGGCTAGCAGTCTGGGGTCTTCACCTAAGCGCAGCAGCAAGAATCCATGTTTACGCACACTTTAGAATGACAGTACTCATCACCTTGTTTGATTATTTGAATGCATGGCAATTACAGCCCCTAAAGGCATCACAGATGAAATCACAGGATTACGCATCTACAGCCAGACACCCTAGCAGGACTGCCTGGCAACCTAACCCCACTTGGCTTATGACATCTCCTTACACATGTGACTTACAGTCTCTTCAAAAGAAGTACTCCTGGCAACTACACTTCTCCTGCAGTTAGCCTCTTCACTTTAAAAGGAATCACAGGTAAAAGCATGGGATTACGTAAATACAGCCAGACCCCCTAGCAGGAAGGTCCAGCAACATAACTCCATTTAGCTTAACATCACCTTACACAGGTACTTCACTTTACACATGTGACTCTCAGTCCACCTAAAAAGAAATAACCACTAGTAAATGCATTTCGGTGCAATTACATCACTTCACCTCCAGGGGATGCACTTCTTCACACATCCCCCACTCAGCCCTTCACTTCATGATGCACTTCTCCACACACCCTCAGCTGTAGAACAAAAGTTCCAGCCTAGAATGTGTTTAAATGCTAGCTGAGCCCTTGAGGGGTAGTTTCCTTTAGGTCCCCATGACACTGAGGGTGGGACTTTTCTTCGTGCTGGGGGGAAGACTGCGCTTCTCCAGCAGCTCCCCCAGCACCTTTTCACAAGTGAGGGTGACCCCCCTCCTCTGGGGGCCACAAAGCACCAAAACGGCAGATTTTCTCCTCTTTACCAGCCCCCGCCACTGGGAACACTCTCCTCTGCCCTCTGGGTCTCTGAGAGGGTAGATTCAGCTGTGTGCTGTCTTCACTGGCTCCCTGCACCAGCCTTTTGCCAGGCTCTCTTTCTGGGCCCCTCTTGTCCCTGCGCAGAGGCCCCTGTTTCTGTGCACCAGTCCTGGGCTCTTCTTCTGGTGCTGATAGGGTCCTGGGGGCAGTCAGGGGGTCTCTCCTTCCAACTGCCCATTGCGCCAGGCTCCAGCACCTTCAGCCTCAGCCGAGCACACACCCCAGAGAGCTTCTCTCTCTGTGCAGGCACTTTTTAAAAGTTGAGTAGGGGGCTGGCAGGAAGTCTCTGTTGGTCCTATCAAACAGCGACACATCACATCCCTGCCCCTGCTCCCTCCTTCTTGTCCAGCCTCTGGGTTTGTTAAAAATTGTGTCATCCAGTGTCTCTGAAGCCCCTTTCGCCCACGCTGCCTTCCCTCCTTGGTGCAGCCTGGTGCCTGGCACCCAGTGACAGCTGCTGATGGATGAGCCTGTAGCCCCTCCCATCTTCTCTTCGTGGAGAGGAGGCCCTAGCTTGTGGAAGAAAGGTTATAAATCCATCCAGCTGAGGTCAGCCCTCAGCCTGGGTCTGGTCCTGGCTGGCTCACAGATATATGACAGTTCTGGATGACCCACAAGCAGTACAAATATGACTTTGGACTCTGCAGAATACTTCTTTTCAGCTCCAATACAATGGACTTTAGTGCATGTCTGGAAACTGTAGGCCTTGTGGAAGTTAATTTAGCCATGGGCCCCACATTGCCTTAGGGAAACAATGAAGTGAAAACACAGTAAAACACACTGACTTTCCCTGGCATGTTTCTTTCCAGCGTATAAAGCCCATTCCATATCACCATCCAATACTGCATAAGTCCTGCCACACCATTCACTTTGTAGCTGCTCCTGGACTGCGCACGCTAGGAATCTCCCCTGCGCAGCCCGTACACGTGTGCACACGCATGTACACATGTGTCTGTATGTAACCAGCCCAGTGTCCCTTACTCCAGCTGCTGCGCAGTGGCCTGGTCAAGCCAGGGGAACACCAGTAAAATCCCCATGCAGTCTCTTACATCCTGAGTTCACTGTGGGTGAGTCCCAACTTATGAGGCTCCCCCACAGTAAAAGCTCAACAATTAGGTGCTCAAAAATCTAAAAATCCGGGCGGCCCATAGTGTCAGAACCACCTTCTAACACAAGGCTTATTGGGATACCAAAAGAGGAAATTGAAGAAGTATGAATGAGGAAGATCTGATGATTCTTTGTTGGAACGTGAATGGTTTGCGGGTTAAAAGAAGGCAGAGAATGATAGCTCAATATTCAAAAGACCAAAATGCCCCATTAATTATGCTTCAGGAGAAGCATCTTCTGAGACAAGAATGGAAGGAATTCTTCTCTAAACAAAGATTGATAGGAAAGTGGATATCAACTGACCAAGCTCATTGTACTAAAGGGATAGCAATAATATTAAAGGCGAACTCTGGGATCTGGGATAGGAACAGAGCAGATGAGAATGGGGGTTGGTTAATAGCCGAGATTAAAATACCCCCTGCGACATATACATTAGCGAGCTATTACGGCCCTAATATAGATGATGTAACACCTCTGACTAAGCTCTTTTCTAACTTGGTTGATTTTCAATCTCCTATTATTCTTGGTGGAGATTTTAATGTCCTACTGAATAGTGATCTCAATAGGTCATCAACTAGGACTCAAATTACCTCCCCAAAGATGAGGGCATACATATTGAACATGACGGAGAATTTTAATCTCTGTGACATTTTCCATAGAGTGGAGGGTAAACATAGGGGTTACTCCTTTATAGCAAGAAGAATGGGCATTTTTCAAGATTAGACTACCTGTTCATGGACAAGAAAGAAGTGGAGTTGGTAGTCGGTATGGACATTTGCCTATACATCTTTCGGATCATGCAGCATTGATATTAAAAATTGAGAGAAGAGATATACGTACAATTGATAGATGGACAAAGAACAGAGAGATTATAATACAGCCCGAGATAATAGAGAAGGTGCGTTGCAATACTGAGGTTTTTTTCTTTGAACCAGAGGTCAGCCCCCATTCACACGGTATGGGATACCTATAAGGCATGGTTAAGAGGTATTGTTGAAAATTTAACAGTAAAGTGGGCTAGGAAACAGAAAAAATACCTAAATGAAATAGAGGAGGAGATAGAAAAAATGGAGAATCGCTACAAAGATAACAAAGGCTTGGAAGGAGTAAGAAAAGAGGGGGCAGATAAGCTGGAAGCTTTACGTTTGACATTTAGAACTAAATTGGAAGAGAAAGTAATTCAGCAGTGGGAGGTGATATTACACAAGGAGAATGTTGTGGGAAGCTTTTGACCTGGAAAGCAAGGTTGGACAGAAATCTAAATTTTATAGGGAAGATTCTAGAAGAGGAGACTGGGTTCATCGTGGAGAAGAGTGAGAAAATCCGAGCTGTATTTACTAACTTCTTTCAGGTGTTATAAACAGAAGACCTAGAGGTAACAGAGCAAGAAATACAAGGTTGGCTCTGAAGTAAGCAGCTTTCTAAGCTTCCAGAAGCTCAAGCCCTCTATCTAGGACGAGAAATCGATGGTAGTGAAATCCTGGACATTTTGAAAAAGCAAGAAAAGGGGAAAGCTGCAGGCCCAGACAGGATCCCCTCCGAATTGTATTCTGTATTACGGGTAGAGATTATACCAATGTGGGTCAAACTATTCAAATCTATACTGATGGATGGGGGCTCAATTCCGATGTCATGGAATGAAGCAGTAATCGCTTTAATTCTGAAGCCAGGCAGGAACCAGACATACTGCCAATCATTTCTGCCAATACCATTACTTAACAATGATTATAAGATCTTTTCTGTAGTTTCTGTCCCACGTCTGAATAAAGTTATGGGGCTTCTGATTCATCAAGACCAAAAAGGGTTTCTCTCTGGGAGATATATGAATGAGGTCAACTATTCTTTGATAGGTTCCATAGATTTGGCCATAGCACAAAATGCCCAGCTCGCAATTGTCACATTAGATGCTGCAAAAGCATTTGATCGCATAAATTGGAGGTATTTAAAGACTACATTAGAACATTTTGGTTTGGGTAAAAACCTGATGGACATTATTTTTAAAATGTATAGAGCCCCAACCACAAAGATTCTAGTTAATGATACTCTGTCTCCGTCTGTGCAAATTGAGAGAGGTACAAGACAAGGTTGTCCTTTGTCCCCTGCATTATTTGATCTCTACATAGAGTCTTTTGCTCAAAGCTTGAAGTGAAATGAAGCGATTAAATCTTTTAAAATTGAGGCATAATCCAGTGGGATCTTGCTTTATGCTGATGACCTCATGGTTTATACCTTGGATGTAGTATCCACCTTACGGCATCTTATGGTGGAAGTGAGGGAATTTGGTAAACTGGTGGGATATGCAGCAAACGAAGAAAATACAGAAGTGATGACTTGGAACCAAGATGGTGGAGAAATAAAATGCGTGGATGAATTGAGATATTTGTGGATTAAAATAATTAAAGACCTTGGGAAGATAGTGGCAGTTAATCTGGAAAGAGTAGGAAAGGAGATAGATATTTTATTAAAAAGATGGCAGAACATTCTACTTACGATCTATGGCCGGATTAATTTGGTGAAAATGTCCATCTTGCCAAAACTCACTTTTCTCTTTGATAATATCCTGTTGCACTTAAAGAAAAAAACACTCCTGAAGCTGCAGGGGTAGATATCTTCCTTTATATGGGCTAGCAGAGGAATACGCCTCTTATAGAAAAAGCTGAGACGGAGGGCGGGAGTGGGAGGCATGGGTCTCCCTGACCTCCAGATCTATTGCTGGGTGTTCCAACTTAAAAACAATAGAATGCTTCTACAATGACCTGATGAATCTCTAATAGAGGCTATGTTTCAAACCATGCTGGTGGGCTTATCTGAGGAGGGCTTCTCTTAAAAGTATGGCTCTCCAAAAGTTTTTTTAAAAGTCAGACTAAAATGGCTACAGTCAGCGGCAAGAATGTGATACGAGATAATATCGATTCTAGGTGTACATTATTACAGCAAACTGTTTTCCATATGGGATTCTCCAGGCACCCAGGAATGTTTATCAGATAGCCTAGCAAAACCACTGAAACAGTCAAACGTTATGCAGTGGGGTCAACTGCTAGACGATGGACAGAAATTAACTTGGAACTACTGGCGCGACAAAACAAAAGGGGCAATATCTAGATTTAAAATCTACCAGATCAATGCTTGGCTCAAGACTCAAAATGGGCCAGACAGTGACTCAAAACAAATGGAGCTGGAACTTCAGACTACAACAGCAAGGAAAAAAGAGGTGGCTCTTTGGTATCAATTTCTCTGGGATGAGGGAACTGGTGGAAATTAAATCACCACATAGTGTATTTAATGGATGCTTGCCAGAAGTGTAGCTGGCAGATTTATGGCAAGTATCTTGTGCTACACTTTATTTGATGATTAAACCTGCTGCTTTAAAGAAAAATCACTTTTTTACATTGTATAGAATCTATTGGACACCAAAAAAGCTGGGAAAGATAAAAGGAGACACAGAGTTAAAATGCAAGCAATGTGGCAAACTGCTTAAAATTGAGAGAATTCTGGTCAGCAGTAGGCAAGACCATTTCACACTTGGTGGGTGTTAGCGTAGAGGTAAGCCCGGAGCTGATTATATTTGAGATATCCCAGCAGGTTGAAGATAAGTATGGTCTGGAAGTAAACTGTCAATATTTGATTTTCTATTTAATACTACTAGCGAGAAGAGAAATCTGTAAATTGTGGACTCAATCGAAGCCCCCTTCTTGGCAGGGTTGGAAGAACACAGTGGGGTTTTTCAAGGAAATAGATAAAAATAGTCTAAGATTTTTGAATTTGCTAAAATACTGAATGGCTTATTTGTCCAATGATTACACCCTCTCAATTCAGCAACTGGGAGGGCATTGTAAAGTTCGAAACAACCCAGTAAATCTGATTGATCTGTCGCCGATTTCGGGCACTCACGAAGGGCGCATCGATCAGTGCAAATCGGTGGTGACATGAGGACAACAAAAAAAGAAATGCAAACTGCTTTTAGAAAGAAAAGCTTCTTTTTTTGTTTAATAAGATGCAGTGGTCTGGTGGACCAATATCTCCTCTTAAACAAACTTTTTTTACATTCACAAAGGGAAAGGGGTACCCGGGGGACCTCTTCTTGTTTGCGAATGGATTAGCACTTCATTTGTGTAGTTGACAAAGTATACTTTTTTTGCAACTGGAATTCCATCACAAGACATTAATAATACAAACTATTCTGATTCGGTATTCGGAAGGGACACCCCTTCCAAAAACAAAGTCGGAATTTGATCACAAACCCAAATTGTATAATGTGTTACCAAATTGCAGTCTTAGACGATACATAGAAAAATGCTTTTGTGCACACACAAATGGACTAGTTCCGTGAACAGCCCATTTGCGATCGGCAAAAAGTTTGATGCGTTTGGCCCCATGCTCCCACCGTCATAGCACTACAGGTCACTATAGACATGCAAGCCTCTCAACCCAGTGGCGTAACGAAAGTTTAAGGGCCCCCCCCTGCAGTGAACACAGAGGGACCCCCACTCCGCATTTTATCCAGAGGCCTCAGACCGTAGTTCTGCTCTGAGGTGGCCCCCTGGAGCTGGGGGCCCCCCCGAACCGCGGGGGATGTGGGGGCCTGTGCTACGCCCCTGTCTCAACCAAGGCAAACGGCGATCATCCGAGGTGCTCCGCCCCGGACTCTACTTTGAGTATACCTACCCTAGAGCGTTAATGGGAAAAATATATTTACCATGAAAAATAAGGTGGCTTTTAGACATTAAAACCAACATTATTTTAAACTATAACCATTAATTATAACAAAAGCGCATATTTTTTATTGCATCTAGATTCGAACATTATTTTATATGTTGACACACTTAATTGGAAATGTATCCGGTGTCATCCGACTGCCTAAACCAGCGCTGGAATGAGGAGGATGTTCTGTATATGTGCATCAGCTGCCTGAGCTCTGAGCAGTGCCTTTTCTGCCTACACAAGTCAGACCTATTTGCTTTACCAATGCTTATTTATTGTTCATGCCGCAAATGTCTGCTTACTCAGACATTGCTCAGCAATGATCTGGTACAATGCGAAGTAAGCATTTTCAGCACATAAAGCTGCTGCCAGTAGCCAAGTGATGAATTCATTTCTGTTTAAATAAAACATTTTATTTATGCACATAGTAAACGTTTGATTTTTCATTTGTTTTATATTTATGTTCAGACTGTGTATACTCTGTCTCGAATGCATCTTAAATTTAAAGATTTCATGAATAAAATGCTTATGTAATGTGAGTTTGAAAGTCCCATGCTTGCAAAAAAGTTGATAAAACTTTTGGGTATTTAAATTTGTGCCATAGAATTTTCAAGGTTTAATTTAATCAGTTAGCAGTTAAAAGTCTGGTACTTTTATTTTTATTGTGCAATCTGTGCATCTCTCTTTTGGAAGCCACCTGGAAACAGTAAACGTTGAAGTGCTCCAAGCTGTTGAATTTTTCCATAACTGCAAATATCACTTATATGGTATTTGTGTAAACACCAAGGGTGCTCCTTTCCTTTTTGTGCGACTCCATTTGGTATATTGGAAGAGCAACAAACATCACTCCTTTGCTACAGTTTTAGGGTTTCTCTTACATGGAAGAGCTTTATTTCCGAATTTGCACAACTGTAAGAGCTATACAGTCACAGAAATGGAGAGCTCTGCTCGGTATGAAATAAAGGGGGAAAGCATTTTCCAAATTGTTGGGTTCTGCCCCTGTGAGGTTTTTCAAACTCTTTTGCCTGACGTCGGTACGAGCAGCTGGAATGAAGAACCATTTTCACAGCATTGTGTGGTTTCTTAGTGTGGATGAAGTAGTGTTGATGTTGAATTAGTTATATCATACATCATGCTGCCATAAACATCTGTGTGAAAGGGCCCTTCAGTGTTATTGTGACAGAAAACGGTGCTGAAAACAGTGTAAAGGGATGTGGTGAGTGTGTGTCACAGACATGCAGCTGTTCTTTGTTGAGTACTAAAAATTCCCAAACCACAACAAATGTGCTTCAGGATAGTGTGCCAGAAAAATACTGTACAGTGTGCCAGAAAAATACTACACCCCTGCATTTGAATGCCCTTGTTTCATTAGTATGCTGAGACTGAGGGTAAGGTATTTACTGTTGATGAAGGAGGGGCGGGGGACAGGGTTCGAAACAGCATGGAAGGAAATAATGTAGCAGATGTGCTTGAAATTGCTTTACTGCTATTTTGGCGATCAATACTTTTGATATGGCTTCAAGAATTATTGAAATATTTACCATAAGTTCCCAAATCACGGTGATGATTCTGTCGGTATTCCATTAGTAAGGTCTTGAAAAAGCTCCAGATCTGGAGGAAAATTGAAAATAATTCATTACAAAAAAAAGAAAGATATGAGCACAGCTAGATTGCATGTACTGGATCAGCCCGGGTAAGAACTTCTTAAATAAAATAGAATGATGCTAAGGTGCAGTACATCACCTTCAGAAAAGACGTAAGTGAATGTACGTCTGGAAGTGATTCTCATGATACATCTACAAAACAAAGAGCTGCATGTAAAGTCACGAGTTTCAAACTTGGATGATGAAAGAGACAAAAAATATCATATGTGCAGATGACAATTCTGAATTTTAGCCATGGTTTGGTGAACAATACAAGTATGGGTGCAGGGGTCTTTATATCTCAACCGTTGTGTGTTACCATTAAATAACATCTGCCATTGGTGGTATGGATCTTTGTTTGTCTACAATGAGAAGTTAAAAAGAGCAATCATCTACATTAAGTCCTTATAAATGATAAAATCATTAAAGACTTTGGTTCAGTCAATGAAGAGAATTTGTGTAAATTAAAGGGTTTCTGTAGTAGTCTCTTCTTTAGCTCTATGTCTCACTCATGTTCATCATGACCATGATGTCACTGTCATGGCAATGGAGTGTTGTGGTTTGAATCTCTGGGGAGGCCAGTTGGTGTTCCTGGAAGCTGTGGAGACATACAGTCAATAAACCTTGTGCTCTTACACTTATCCTTGTGGTGTAATCACTTCAAATTTGGCGACGAGGAACTGTCCCTGTCTCCATCCACGCGTGCAGTGGAGGTAGCATGCACAACTGTATCCTACTGAAGTTTATTTTGGTGCATCTACTCTACTATTAGAAGACATCCTCTTCAATACTGGATAAACTAATAGCGGAGTGGTGAAACATCGATACTAACAGAAAAAGCATTAGCGGAGTGGTGAAACTTGTCATCTCGTTTAAATTTACGGATGTGAATTAGCTGAGAACATTTCACTGGTGGTGAGCTGACTCTGTTTTGTTTTACTAACATCCGAGAATCGTGTTGTAGTTCTCACCTGAAAGACTCTCTTGCTCTTGCTGAAGTCTGTCCTGGGAGAGCTGTTTTTATGATCGTCTGAGGCTCTGAAGAGATCGTGGATGCAGGTTCGCAGACGCGTTGGCCGTTGGGGTTTCGCTGTACAGAGATCCTTCACTCCGGTAATCCTGCTGCAAATGATGACGCAATAGAACTCTCACAGGATATCGGTGAAGGAGAGTCAAGCGTCACACAGCGTGTGACGAGTGTTCTGTTTCTACATGTACACTCGCGAGAAGTCGCTGAGGATACGTTTAGCAGGAAGTTGTACGTGACACTCGTACAATCAGGAAGTGTCTATGTCAACCTGAGTGTGGTATTTGTGCTGGAGTAAGGTTTATTGCACAAGCGGGGAGTCGTATCCTACATCCCTACGTATCAACGGGCAACAACTTGCAGAATCACGGTACACGTACCGAAACGAGTTTCATTGAACTGCATAGAGGTTTGGTTTCCTCTCAAAGCGCTTGCATGCCGTTAAAGCGTTTGCGATTGATTGTCGTCTCGTCAAAAGTTTATACTATCTAGTCATTCAGATCATAGAGTCTCAGTAAACATTTGGAGTCATCTGTACGCAGGTGTGTGTAGTTGAAGTGACACGTATAAACCACTATTTGTGGAGTTTGCTGGAAGTACATTTCGTCTTTTCAGCGTGTTTGTAGACAAAGTTTCACTTGAATATCTCCGA
This sequence comes from Triturus cristatus, assembly GCF_964204655.1. Taxonomy (NCBI): domain Eukaryota; kingdom Metazoa; phylum Chordata; class Amphibia; order Caudata; family Salamandridae; genus Triturus; species Triturus cristatus. The sequence continues at coordinate 432,353,308 of NC_140581.1, read as the reverse complement.
CGTTCAACAAGGCTCACGATTCCTTTATCTTGCGGTTTTGTCAGAAATCAGTTTAAATGTGAAACATTTCTTCTGTAGTTGTCTTTATGTACTGCAGCTCAGAATTGGATTGGTGGATACATTTCAAAAGAGAACATATTAGTAAACATTACTGCCAGTTCACTGTACTTGTTTAGTGAGTGCTAGGGTATGCATCATTTATGTTCTATGACACAGTATTTAACGTACGCATGTTTTAAATTCATACTAATTGTGTAAGTGTCCTCTATTCACTGAATTCCATTTCTTTTTAGTAGCACAATATCTTCACTGCTTTGTTCTGGTTCAAGTGTGTTATAGGATATTTGCTTCTATTCATTTTTCATCATGCAAAATGTGCAAGCCCCACCCTCTTTTTTACAGCTTCCAGGGGATCCACCAGTAAAATGGAGGATTTGGCACGGAGCTTTTGAGAAGTATCTAGGAGCAATAGGGGGTTCAAGATTCAGTGCTGAAAGAAAATGATTTATTTTGGAACACAATTTAGGTTTTGAGGGGCAAGCCGTACTAGAGCATTTGCCTCCTATCCCTGTTGTTGCGGGTGAAGATGAATTGAATGATTATGATCAAGCTGTGATAATGTTGGAAGTTCAGTTTGACGTAGAGAGTAGTCTCGTGGTTTCTAGATACAAGTTCTTTACTAGAGAACAGGAGAGTGGTGAAAGTATAGTTTCATATGTGGCAGCATTACGTATTCTAGCATCAGAGTGTGAGTTTGAACATTTCTGTTCACAACTTATTCGTGATCAAATAGTAGTTCATTGCAGGGACAGAAAAGTCCAACAAAAGTTACTTACATTAAAGAATCCATCTTTAGAAGAAACTATCAGTATTGTTAAGAGTATAGAATTGTCTGAGAAATCATCTAAAGAACTAAAACCAGAAAAGAACCCTGTTGGAGTGGTTAAAGAAGAAAAGGAATCTAATAAGAAAACAGTAGCAGACAAGTTCAAAGCCAATAGCGATCAAAAGGGTAATAAATTTGTGCCGGGTAGATTTGTCAACAGTAGGACAGGAAAGAAGGGAGTGTATTCGAAAAACGTATGTAATAAGTGTGGATTTCCGTCCCAATATCCTGATTCACGAATTTGTCCTGCGAAAAATGCAGCTTGTCGGAAATGTGGGAAGCAAGGGCATTTTGCTAAAATATGTGGTTTTCGTGGGAGCGTAAATGTGGTATATTCTGATGAATCCAAACCAGACTCTGTGAGTGAAGTGGTTAGCTCACTAACTGATTTTGTAGTTGTGGTGAAAGATGATTCAGAAGAATGTGTTGATCCTGTAGTGGATATCCTGGTCGATGGGAAATCTTGAAGTTGTTAGTTGACTCCGGAGCAAGAATGACAATGATCACTGAGGAACTTTTTGAAGAGACTTGGGAAAATAGACCTCTCAATCCCCCGGATAGAAGTCCGGTTTCCTATGAAGGGAGACAGATCGATCTATCTGTTTTTTTTAAACATCTTTGATCTTTAAAGAGAAACACATTCAGGGGAAGGTGTATGTAGCTTAAAAAGGACTAAATATTCTTGGATGGTACCACCAAGGTTTATTTGGTATGACCCTCAGACCTGGGACTTTAGAGCAAGTCTCTATAGTTGGTGATCTACCTGTAGATGAAAGTTTGAGTCATTGGTCCAAGAGGTTTCCTAAAGTGTTTGGAGACAGTTTAGGTCGTATTACGGGTTTTAAACACCTTATTAAAGTTAAAGATGGGGCCTCACCGGTCAAACACAAACTAAGGAATGTGCCTTTTAGCATTAGGGATGATTTGTCTGTTGAACTTAGAAAAATGTGCGAAAATGGAGTCATTGAACCCATAGAGTCATCTCTATGGTTGAGTCCTTTGGTAGTCGCGAGGAAGAAAAATGGTAATCTCAGGGTATGCATTGACTTGCGCAGTCTCAATAGGGAAATTTGGGTTGACTCCCATCCTCTTCCCCGTATTGATGATATCCTGTCTAAGTTTGCTGGTGCTAGGTACTTTTCAAAGATTGATTTGGCTTCGGCGTATCATCAGGTCGAATTGGATCATGATTCGAAACATTTAACTGCTTTTGTGTCAATGGTAGGGACCTTCCAGTTTCGGAGGATGCCGTTTGGGTTAGCCTCGGCTGCTGCAGTTTTCCAACGGATTATGGAAAAAGTATTGGAGGGTGTTTCTAATGTGGTAGTGTTTCAGGACGACATTTTGGTGGGTGGTAAAAGTAAGGAGGAACATGACAGGAATGTTGTAAGAGTGTTAGAATGTTTGGAGAATAGGGGTATTGTGCTAACAAACTCAAGTGCACTTTTGGTGTTGAGTCAATAGAGTATTTAGGTCATCGTATCTCAGGAGACAGTATTGTGCCAAGAGAGGGTCTCATTGAAGCTATATCTGAAGCCCCTTCTCCTATTTCTAAAGAACAGGTTTCTTCCTTTTTAGGATTATGTGAATTTTATGCTAAATTTGTCTCTAATTTTGCTGGAAAAACTGTTCACATGAGGGAGTTACTTAAGAGGAAGACAGTTTTTTGTTGGAGTGATGACTGTCAGAAGGAATTTATGCAGATCAAAAAAGAGTTAGGTTCCTGTCAGATTCTTACTCCTTTTGATCCTTACTTCCAGTGCACTGTGTCGGTTGATGCTAGTATAGATGGTTTGGGCGGTATGATCTCTCAGGTCAAGCAAGGTAAGGAATATACTGTGGGATTTGCGTCTAGGGCTCTAAGACCAAACGAGAAAAATTACTCTGTTATTGAGAGAGAGCTTCTAGCTTGTTGTTGGGCCGTTGAACGGTTCAAATGTTTTTTGTGGGGGAAGACTTTTAGGCTTCTCACGGATCATAAGCCTCTGATTCCCATTTTGGAGGGTAGGATTGTGAAGAATCATACACCACGGATCGCTAGGTTGAGTTCGAAGCTTCTGCAGTATAATTTTGTTGTTGCTCACATACCTGGTGGGAAGAATACTAGGGCTGATTATCTTTTGAGATCCCCGTTGCCTCTAAGGAAGGGCGAGTGTGATGTAGACATTAATAATGAATGCCTCATTGCTGTTGTGGATGTTTGTTACATTGGGTGTTTTTCGGAACGTGATTGGTTTTGTGGGATGGAGTCAGATGCAACTCTCAAAAAAGTAAGAGAGTTGGTTGTGTTGGGGTGGCCAAAGGAGAAGCATCTTGATGCTGATCTCCATCCTTTTTCCAAGGTTAATGAGGAGCTTTCAGTAGGGGGTGGTGGAATGGTCATGAGAGGGGATAAGTTTGTTTCTCCAGAGTCTCTCAGAGCTCGTATTATTGATTATGGTCATCAAGGACATCTGGGGCAAACTAACACGAAGAGGAGGATTCGTGCTGTTTATTGGTGGCCTTCTATGGATCGCCAAATAAATGATGTGGTTGAAGGGTGTACTACATGTTGTACCAGTGACAAGGTCATTAAGATTGTTTCAACTCCTGTGCAGTGTGTTGAGCTACCTGATGGTCCGTGGTTGAAGTTGGCCATTGACTTTGTTGGACCTTTCAACATTTTACCCAGCAGGTACAAATTTGCTCTGGTTGTTGCTGATTATTTCAGTAAGTGGTGGGAGGTCCATTTCATGACTGATCCCAACTCGAAAGAAGTTATCAAATTTCAGGAATAGTACACCGACGTGTTGCGCTGTATCACCCACAGGCCAATGGTTTCATTGAGCGCAATAACCGGATCTTGGTGGAGTGTATTCAGTGGGCTGTCTCAGGAAATATTGACATCAAAGTGGCTGTGCAGAGTATGTTGTGGGCCCATCGTACTACTCCAAGCACTATTACTGGGTCTAGTCCTTTCTCACTACTTAGGGGAAGGGAGGCTTCTTTCCACATGTGTCCTGCATGGATGAAGAAATGGGGAATGTCATTTAAAAGCTGTAAGGGTAAAGACATCAAAGATGCGGTTTTCTCTTCTGGTGGGGGTGAGTGCAGGGCATCTCCTCAAACTATTGTTGCTGGTGAAGATGAATTTGAATCCAACATTAAGGTGGGGGATTGGGTGAGGATTAAATCTCCTGTTAATGTTTCAAAGGGGTTGTCAAAATTTGGTCCACCAGTTAAAGTGGATGCTTGTTCACGTTTTGCCATAAGGATCAATGGGAAGAATTGGTGGAATCTTTCCAGAGTGTATAAGTTACCTCTGAGAGTTGTCGTGAAGCTTGTTCTTGATTCTGAAAATTCGGGTCAATATCAATCTGATTCTAGACAATGCTCTGGTAATGGGAAGGAATGGAGAAGTAAGTCTTCCTTGAAGTATGTACCACCACGTATGTCTTGTAGAACCAGTGTTCCACCAGATCGTTTAAATTTATAGAATGTGATTTGTCTCTTTATTTAGTTCCATCTTTAATGTGTTGTTTTTACTTTATTCTGGTTGTATTATTTCTCTTCCAGATTCTATGAGGACCCAATGTTTATTATTTTTTTTTTGCATATGTTCTTGTTTTCTTTAGTTACCAATGTGTACATTTTCTTTGTATTTAATTATCCGAGAGATGGGAGATGTTGTAGTAGTCTCTTCTTTAGCTCTATGTCTCGCTCATGTTCATCATGACCATGATGTCACTGTCATGGCACTGGAGTGTTGTGGTTTGAATCTCTGGGGAGGCCAGTTGGTGTTCCTGGAAGCTGTGGAGACATACAGTCAATAATGCTTGTGCTCTTACACTTATCCTTGTGGTGTAATCACTTCAGTTTCATTTATATATTCTTGTTTTCATTATTTATCAAATAAGTATTAGACTTTTTAGCATCATCATTAGAAATTAATATAATACAATAATTGATATTTCTAAATTAGAAAAAATACGATATTGGTAAGTATGACAGTTAAAATTGCAATAATGCAGCAAGTGTGTTCCATAAAGGAATTTCCCTAATCTAGATTAAATTAGAGTTGAATTGAATAAGGTGTCAGTTCAGAAAAAACAATAAATGATGAGAGAATACATGCATGAGCATAAAGCCTTTGTACTTCAACCAATTAGGAATTGCTTAATCTGGAAAATATTTTCTGCTATAATTTAGCAGACATCCAATTAAAGGAAACACACTCAAAGATAATTCTTCATGATAAAAGATTTGGTCTAAAGGAACCCAGGGAAGAATCTCCAGAAAAGCGAGCGAATGAGTGAGTGAGAGCCTCCTACTCCAGGAACACACACTAATAAAAACACAGGGAATTATTAATAAAAAAAAAGTATCACATTCTCCGCTCACGGCATCCAATAGAATTTCAGTAAACTCCTGGGAGTAGGTAAACACCCCTGTTTCACATCTTCATATTAGGCCACAGATACAAGTTCTTGAAAATATACTTTGCCCATATTTTGTTGTTCAGACAGTTCTTCCCATTAATCATCCTTCCTGTTGTCTCCTATCCTCCGGGTGAGAACCTCACTATCAGTTATCTAATATATAACAAATGTCTATTCACTAACTAACAGACGGCTTCTGAAAAATTACAGCATCTGCAGTGAACTAGAAAGACATCTTGTTGAAAACAACAGATCAACAGGATTAGCAGGAATTGCAGTTAATATGACATCGACAATTAGGCTAATTTACATACATGGACTATTTACAACTTACACTATAACAACAAAATACAATAGGTAGTCGACAATATTTTAAGCAACAAGAAAAACTTTGAGTTGCAGTAACCTATGTCTAGTGATTTGTTAAACCAGTGTTACATTTACACAAACAAAAAAGTGACTGACATTACATTGCTTTATTACTAATATACAATACATATTTACAAACTCCTCACACCTCAAATCCTTTGAGGATGAATCTTACATGTCACAAAAACAACAAATGTCATGGCCTAACTGGTGTCCTTTGGGGAATTTTAATGGGGACCTAATTCCCTTTTTCCACTCTATGATTTGTATGCCAATGCTATTCTGTGGTCCCATAGAGGTCAGAGCATTTGATGTTAAACCGGGATATCATCACCCCATTCTCTAATTCCACAGTAGCATACACCACCAAGGCATGGCATGAAATGGGCCAGAAAATAGGCAAGCCACTGATGTACTCTCCACTAATTTATTTGCCTTACCACCCACTGCTACCTGTTAAACATGAGAAAACATTCAGGCAATTACTCCAAACTCACAGCATTACCCACTGGGGAGATCCATATTGTAAGCGATCTTTTAAGCCCAGTGATGTATTTTTTGAAGGAGGTGCACCATCCTCATTAGATATATTTACATACATCCGATTACAATGCAGTGCACGGGCTCACACCCCTGACTTTCCTCATGAACCACCTACACTGGATACACTTCACACCCTGCTCCATGCTGAAAACCTAAAACTCTTAGTTTCCAGATTATATTATGCAGCCCAGCTGGAGGCCTCTCCACTGGAAGACAGTCATGTGCCCAATAGAAAATGGACATGGGAATTACGATTACAGATGTGCAATGGTGCTATTGTTCTGTCCATACTGGGAGGATTGCCTCTAGTAGCAGACTCCGCATTATCCACTATAAATATCTACACTGAGTAAACTACACTCCAGTCAAGCTTTATTGCTACCATCTTTGCCCTGACGATAACTTTCCTAGCTGCTGAATGGCTGGGGAAGACTTTCTACACCTCGCATGGTCTTGTGGCCCAGTAAATATGTACTAGGACAAAGTTTCTACTACACTAGAGGCTTTGGTGAGTCTACCTATTGCATTTGCCCCTTTCATGGCACTTTTGTGTCATTCAGAGGGGTCTAAGCAGGCTTCGAATATATATGTCGCACTGGCCCTGCTCCCAGAAAAGTGTAGGATTGCCTGTAGATGGGGAAGGGGGAGAGCGCCGAAATTCAAGGAATGGCTGTCTGTTCTTGTCTATTGCAAAGATCTATTATCCACATATGCTGAATTGTTGCCTCCTCGTTCACGACTCGAGACATTTGGGACCCCCTAAGTAATTATCTGATGATGCAGGCATAGGAGATAGATTATGAATATGACAACGGAGCTCCTGAATGATATAGGTAATCACCAACTAAAAACCCATGTGTTCATGTATGTAAAATTGCATGGAGAAATGACATTCTGCATAGCAATGCTGCTGTGAGAAATGTGCGCAGTTATGTAGATACAAACTCACTTTACAGTTCTTGTATATTGTCACGCAGTATAAGTCAAATAAAAGTTTTTCCCTTTGAGTTCAGACAATACCAGCATTTAATTATTAAATGTACCAATCATCTGTCCAGTTATTTTTCATTTTCAATCAATGTTTAGTTAATTTAGTGTAGAAATATTACTGCATCGACAGCTGGTGTCACATTAGTGATGTAGTTAACGGGGCCAAATGTTGCCGTTCTTAATCGCTCCGCTCTCGGTATCAATAGAAGGAGGGTCAACCGAGAGCAGACTGATTAGGAATGGCACCATTTGGGCTCCATTAACTCCATTAACTACATCACTAATGTGACACCATCTCGAAACTTCTCCGGCTTGAAAGATCCATCGTCATTTTTTCCTAACACACAAAACATGCCCGTAGAACTCTTGACATTTGAGAAAAACGTCTTAAGAGATCTAGACAACCTTGAAAAAAAGAAATCGTACATAAAATGGAACTTGTAAAAGAAAGAAACGGAAGCCTTAGACCATCTGGCACACAACAAAAACCTTATAATAAAACCGGCGGATAAAGGAGGAGGAATTGTTATCTGGCCGAGGGAAAAATATGAAGCTGAGGTACAGCGCCAACTAGCGGACAACAAATACTATAGAAAAACCAATGAAGACTGGAACTCGAAAATCAAAAGGAAACTCTTGCCTATTATCAACACAGGCAAAGAAGAAGGCTGGTTGTCAACAAAAGAATCAAAATATCTGATCAATGAGAACCCCAGGACACCAATGATGTACGTCCTCCCAAAAGTACATAAGGACTCCCAGAATCCACCAGGGAGACCCATAATTTCGGGAGTAAATTCGATATTGGAGAGGCCAGCGAAATACGTAGACACATTCTTAAAACCCTTGATTAGAGACACTCCGAGCTATGTGAAAGACACTATGCAGGCAATCACCACGCTGGAAAACTTCCCTTTTGATGAAGAGAATGAAATTCTTGTAACTCTGGACATTGTCAGCCTATACTCAAACATCCCACAAGAAGGGGGCCTAGAGGCAATACAAGTGTTTCTTGAAAAAAGAGTTCGACCACACAATGTACCAACGAACCATCTCGTCCAACTAGCAGAAATCTGTTTGAAACACAATTTTTTCACATTCAATGACATTCAATATCTGCAAGTCACGGGAACCGCGATGGGATGTCCCTTCGCCCCAGAAATGGCCATAATGTTTATGGCATTGTACGAAGAAAAATGGGTATACAACAACAACCCATACGACGGCCATATAAAATTATGGCGTCGGTATATAGACGATGTGTTTATGCTGTGGAGAGGTGAGATACAAACCCTAGAAACATTTGTGATATGGTTGAACAACAGGAACCCAAATATTCAATTCACCATGAACTACAATAAAACAGAAATGAATTTTCTGGACCTTCTAATAAGACACGAAGATGGTCATCTCTACACAACACTATACACCAAAAAAACCGACAGAAACACTTTTCTCCATTACTCAAGTTTTCACCAACGTAACTTACGTGAGAATCTTCCGTACAGTCAGTTTCTGAGAATAAGGAGAAACTGCTCCAAGAAAGAAGATTATTTCACGAATGCCAACACATTAATGGAAAAACTGCTAAAAAGGAATTACCCCAAAAAATTGCTCAAAAGGGCACTTAAAAGGGCATGGTATACGCCCAGAGATTCTCTTCTATCCTTGAAACCGGAGAAAACAACCCCCAAACTGGTATGCGTTACGACTTTCTCAAGTAGAACAACTGAGATGCAAAAGATTATCCGAAAAAACTGGGATACAGTAAAAAGCATTCCATCTTTCACACAGATACCAATTTTTGCCCTAAAAAAAAACAGCAGTATACGAGAGAAACTGGTACGCGCAAATACAATCTATAAACAACCAGTGGCATCATTGCGGTCCATGCTCTCATTACCTCCAATAAAAGGACACAAAAAATGTGGAACATGTGTATCCTGTGAAAGCACAGTGGAAGGTACAAGGTTTGAGTACAGGCAGAAATATATAATCCATGACAATTTTACCAACTGCAACACCCACAATGTCATCTACTGTGTTCTATGTCCTTGCCCACTGGCGTACATTGGGAAAACCACACAACCTGTGAAAAATCGAATTTCCCAACACCGATCAAGAATCAAATGCAAAATTCAGAATGCACCGATGGTATCCCACTGTATCGAGAAAAATCACAGTCCAAATGATCTTAAATGGACAGTTCTACGCCATATTCAAGGAAAGAACGTCGACGCCACCTTATCCAAAATGGAAGCAAAAACCATCATGTTCCTAGGTACCATAGACAATGGACTAAATGAAATGACGGAAATAGCACATACCACATAATAGGAGAGAGAAACGATACCTCCCCCAACTTAACAACATCACATTTGGACACACAACTGAAGTCATCAACATTAATCAAATGTGCAGAATAAACTCGTACTCTTGGATCCATCTATAAATCAGATACAGTCCCACCAATACTTTAGAAGAACTCCCATAAAAAAAAGCTGCTGAGTCACACAAAAACTTGAATCTCCCCGAGACAAATCCGCAATAAAATCGCTTGTCACCAAAAGGCAAAGAATGTTTGAGTTTAAAGAAACTGGCCCATCGTCGAACACAGTTAACAAAAGGACAGTGGAAAATCAAACACGTCTCTGATTGCCAAGGAAGAAAATATTGAATATATTGACCCCAGTGAGGCATAAGATACTAAAGGAGACAAAGAGATATTAAACAAGGACAAAAGACAGTTAAAACCAGGAATGTTTTTCTCTCTCAAGAGTAGAATAAACCTAGAACTTGCAGCCGGGAAATAAAGTTTCATTCATTCAAAAACTTTTTCTAGTATAACAACAACTCCGTAACTATGACTACGTCCTACGTAATCACGCCGGAACCTCGATATAGATCAACCAATCGCAAAGAAGGTTTTCCAAGCATCCTGAGTATGCCGGAAATGTGAGAAGAGCCGAGGACGCGGAAGCAACGACGCAGTCTCCAACAAGTCCAACAAGTCAAGAAGAAATAAAGGCACGAACTAAAAAGTACTAATTAGGGACACTCAAATACTAATAAAGAAGACGCGCCAAGCCGGTACGCCCAAAAAAAACCTCCAGAGACAGGATAAAACTTCTCGAACGCGGGCGGCTTAAACCTTTTACAAGCAGTTTGACTAAGCAATGAAAGCGTATATATCGCCTTTAAGGCACGCAGAACCATCGTAAGCTTTGCATAAAAAGCATTACGATACAGTAGAACAAATGGACCCAAATACGAGGGCAGCCGCAGCAGCGTAGAAATAATCACAACAAGGAGGCAGCGATTAAACGGCCACAGCTATACCGATGCTCTAATGGCAATAGGGCAAGTGCAAGGTAGAAGTTAGCAACTTTTTATTTCTCGCCCCCCAGAGAGAAACCAGTGGGATTTGAAAATACAAGCTAACCTCACGAGCCGGCAGCCCATAAACAGAACGGCAAGGTAGGATATGTATAATGACACAAACACAACAACCATCTGATAACCAAGAGTGCTACCACACTTATAATGCATTTATCTATTGCAGAGAAAGAAGAAAAGTCTCCACACCAATAGATGAGCGTAAGTTAACACAAAACCACTGCTTTCACAACACCCCAATTCCGCATCAAAATTAAAATAGACATATTCTTTGTCCTTACAGGGATATACGTCCGATTCCAACTAAACATCAGCCCTGAAGACGACCTTACAAAAATGATATAGGTCCAACGTCAAAGGTCGAAACGCGTTGGCAAAAAAGCAGAGATCATAAACACTAGTGGGGGAAACAAATTTAAAACAACGCCCACTCGAGCACACACATTAAATCAATTAGGTTTGCTCGTTTAAAACCACCTATTTTTGAATTTGACTCTGCCCAGGACCGCAATTATAGCAAGAACTATAGGAGTCAACCAGCTAAAGTTCTTAAAGACAATGTTATATCGGACAAATGTTTAAACTGACTTTTTGATTGTTTGACACTAAAAATTGATTTTTCGATTGTTTTTCAAATTCATTGCAATGTTATGTTTGATATGTCAAAAAGTCACTATACAAATGTAAATATCTATCACTGTATTTTGTATTTATAATGTGCAACGTGAGATGAAGTAGTGTTCGTTCAGGACAAATTGATTAAGCAAGTAAAAAATTGTTTCTAATCGCAGTCATTAAATAGACTAGCTGATAAAACATTGTGTGATCAATGGTGTCAGAGGTAAACCGTTTGTTGTAAAAATTTATTCCAGATTCCAGCCTCTGTTTACACCTTATTGAATCTTCCCCTTCTTTTCATATCTACCAGCTGTGACTGAGCATAGAAGAAGAGACTGTTTAGTTCCCACATATTACTGTGAAAGGAACTGTCCAGCTATAACAGTATAATCACATTATTATTATTATTATTAGTCCGATTTGTAACGCGCATGGCTGCCCCAGCAACGGAGCGTCCCAGCGCGACCCCAACCAAGACCAGCGTCCCGGAGACAGAAGCAAGATATACGATAAGCAGATAATGATTTAACCAGGCCAGAAAAAAGCCAGGTTTTTATGGCTTTGCGAAAGGCCAAGTGCTTCTGAATTATTCTGATAGAAACAGGCAATGAGTTCCAGAGTTTTGCCGCCAAATTCCGAAAGGAACGGCCACCTGCTCTAGCTTTGAAGATGCGGGGGGTGCAGACCCGGGCACAGCCAGCCGATCTCAATAGGCGTTGTGGAGCATACAACTTGAGTAAGTTGGACAAGCCCACAGGAGCCTGACCGGACAAGATTTTGTGCGTCACACATAAGGCCTTAAACTGAATACGTTTTTCTACAGGCAGCCAGTGCAGCTTAGGGAGCAGAAAAGCCACTGAGCTAGACTTTGGGAGTGCTACCAACAGCTGCGCAGCAGCATTCTGGACCCTCTGCAGACGCTTAATACTGACCTTATTAGCGCCCAAGTAGAGGACATTTCCATAGTCCAGCCTGGACAGGATTAAGGCCTGAGCTATGGTTTGTCGCACTTTAGGGGGAAAGAAGTCTATCACGGGCCTTAAACCCGTAAGAGCCCAAATACACCCCAGCCACTGTTTTAGATTGAGCTTCAAATGTCAGACCCTGATCAAACCAAATCCCTAAGTTCTTCACAACCTTCTTGGGAAAGGGCGCAGGTTTAAGATGCTCAGGCCAGCACTGTTCGGACCATATTTCACGGTCCTGAAGTACTGGGTATTTTAAGCCCAGCGGTGCAGGGGAACACACCCTATGACTTCGGGGTTCTTCCTGTTTCAGACCTACAGAAACACAGAGTCTTCTGGGTGAAGTCAAAGATCAGTTTATTGGCTGCAGACCAATTACAGGCGTCCTAGAAGTACAACAGCGTGTATGTTCTCAGGAGATTGCTGCTAATCACAGAAACGGGCTTCTCCTTAAATATAGATTTTCCTGCCTCAGGCATACATTCCTAGGTTTACGATATGGCTATCACAAGTATACATTACAAACGAAAAAGCAGAGTCATGATGACCATCCCACATTCCAGTGAAGCCAGCCCGCAATTATTTACACAGTAAAGCTCAGATCCCACAGCAGATATCGATAGGCCCCAATAAACATGAGCATCTCCTGTTTTGGGAAACAAGCCATAAAGCAGGAACAGTCAGGTGTGAAAGAGATTAGCTGGAGGCTCGTGTAGGATGAAAAGACTTTATGGTGTGTCAAGCCCTGATGCTAATCACAGGTGGCCAGAGGACGGGGAACTCGTGAGACCAGTTTGACCTGGGGCAGCGGAGCCAAGCTGCCCAGGTCACAGAAAAGTCAAAGAAGGCCACATGTGCTTTAAAAGGCCCGTTTTCACTTCATGCTATAGCCTATGTGAGGGCAACCATAAGATGGCCATCGATACAAAATGGAACCCACGTAGTGATGTGAAATAGCGTATACACAGTGCATTCATAGCTAAAACGTTACAAAAAGCACTCGTACATACCGCATTAACCATTCGCGGCTCACTATTACCGGGATAGACAGGGGTAGGGCCTTGCCTCCTACGCGGTCCCAAATTCTAAAGTACGACAGTCCTTCCTGAACAGTAAGATCTCTGATTTGCTGGCGTTAAGCTGCAGGTAATTTGCCGCCATCCAATCAGCCACTGCTAAAAGATCCTCCTTGAATTTCACTAGATTATCATCACAATTCTTAGAAAAGGAGATTAGCAGTTGGGTGTCATCAGCGTATGACACCAACGCAAGCCCGCTATTTTTTGCTACCGCAGCCAGGGGACGGACATAGATGTTAAACAAAAGCGGGCTCAAAACTGAGCCCTGCGGTACTCCCTATTGCAGAGCAAACTCCTGAGAATGGAACGGAGGCACAGACACTTGGAAGGATCTTTCCTCTAAGAAGGAGCGGAACCAGCCCAGAGCCACACCCTCAACACCAATTTCCTGCAAACGAGTTAGTAAAATTGCATGTGAGATGGTGTCGAAGGCGGCACTTAGATCTAAAAGGACCAAAGCCACTGAGTCACCCCTGTCCAAACTATCCCTAATAGCTTCCGTTACAGCCAACAGTGCAGACTCTGTGCTCGGAAGCCATGTTGAGAGGGATCCAGAATGGAGTTCTGTTCGATGTACTCAGAAAGGACAGAGTTGATATGAGATTCCGCCACCTTTGCCAGAAAAGGCAGCTGGGATATTGGCCGATAATTACCTGGTTCCACGGGATCCAGGGAGGGTTTCTTAAGCAGTGGGATAACTGTGGCATGTTTCCACACCTTAGGAACCACTGCAGAAGACATAGACAGGTTCACCAAACCCATATCCCAAGGGGCGATCACAGAGCGAAGCTGATGAAACAAGGCAGGGGTCAAAGGATCTGCCGGGGATCCTAACTTGATTTTCAGGCATCAAATTCGTTAGATGATAGAGGTGGAAAGGAAACCAGGCTATTACCCACCATAGGACCAGGAATATTCAGAACTTCCCTCCCAACATGCAGATCTGCCATCGGCAGGTTAGAGTAAATCTGCTCAACCTTGTTCAAAAAGTAATGAGCCAGCTCACTACACTGTTGGTTAGAAACAATCGGGGAGGATACCACTGAGCCTGTGCTTTTCATACCTTTGAGCAAGGCGAATATCGATTTAGCCGGATTAGTACTTGCCAAGATTTTATTAGCCACGTACTCAGCTCGAGTCTTCCGGATGAGTCGATGATACTGCTTAATGGCAGCCCGATATTTTAACTTAGCTGTAACGTCATAAGAACGTCTCCAGACACGTTCAAGCTGCTTACACCCCTTTTTGGCTGACATAAGTAAAGTGTCAAACCACTGGTTAGAAGACTCTCTGCTCCTTGCTCCCAAACGGGCCCTGATACAAGTATCCAGACCCAGTACAACCCAGTCATGGAAACAAGAAATTGCTGAATCCGTGTCTGGGGGCAGCAAAGGCCTATTGTTAGCCAGACAAGCAGATAGTTGACAAAGGTCTAATTTGTGCCAAGGACGTTTCAGCACAGGGGCAGAAAGTGAGGGAACAGCTTTTCCCTGCAATCGCAACACAAAAGAAACCAGGAAATGATCCGTCCAGGCCTGGGGCGCCGGGGGAAGACCTGTAAAGGACATAGATTGGAGAATATAGGGTCCAATAAGTGCCCTGCCACATGTGTACTCTCAAGGACGCATTGTACTAGCTGAAAGACCTCCAAATCTCCCAGCATGTTTGAAATCTCTGCTTTCTCATGCATCTCAAAATGAAGGTTAGGATCCCCCAAGATAGTAAAATGGATGCACATTTACATGGGATCAACCTGGGAACCTTAAGATGAGGAAGACTTGGAGTCTAAGCCACAAGGAATAAACTATATAAGTGGGAGACATCCAAAATTTCCTGAAGAAGGGGATTGTGAATAATAAGAACCCATTGAAACACGTCGATGCAGCAATGTTTCTGCACTAAATCAACTTAACATTGATTGAAACTGCAAAAATTATTTTTGTAACATTGTATTTTCATCAATGATTTTCTAGCGATTAGTGATTTTATAATGACAAATGTGCTTGTCTAATGCATTCTCCCCTTTTTCAATGAATTGTTGTTTTTTATTTTATAACCTGTTTTTAAATAGTTTCTATTGATTAGTGTATGCAGTATATAGATGTTTTTTGACAGAGAACTAAGAATAGTTCAGGTGAACAAAAAAGAAATTGAATATCTCAGACTGTTGTTCTTTTAAAGAATTGTGTGTCCTTGAAATCACAAGAAATTGATTGAATGGGTTTTGCACATATTTATTGCGACAATAAGTGTAAAATAACCCCCTTTAAAAAAAATCAAAGTGTATACTTTACTATATATATGGTATCAAAGTGTTATCTTGGTGATATTGCTTTTATAACTGGACGGATGATTAGTACATTTGAGAATTGAGTGTTGGTATAGTCTGAACCCAAAGGGAAAATCTTTTGCCCTGCCCTGCCCTTGCCCTGTCCCTTTGGTGTGAGGGAGGCCCCTCTCTTGTTTTTGGATATTGTCATGCAGTGGCAGAAATAAGTATTATTGGTCTCAGTTGCACTAATATTTGTAAGCTTACTGCATGATTGCTGTGGGTGAGTGGATGGCAACGGGAACGAGCTACAGCATAGGTTGCACCTGTACTAAAATGTCAAAATACTTGATGATGCACTTTGAATGTTATTGTTACTGTTGCCTAATGACAAAATCTATAAATATAATTAAAAAAAAAATTCACCTGAGAATCAATTATATAATACTGTGCAAATAAAAAGAGCACTTCTTTGTCGCAATACCAAATAAGATTACCCACAGAAGAAATTAAGCAGAATAGACGGCCACTGCATGCTTCCAAGATGCTGTACTACCTGACACACTGAAGCAAGATGGTAGCTTACTACTGAGCTCCGTCTCCTCACGGAGCTAACAACCTTCCTTTTGGACCTTCCGAGACCATGCCTAGTGGTCTCTAAGCTGTTTTCATGCCTTTCAATATCCTTGCGCACTTGCAGGCTGGCGGGGGCAGTTGAAGATTCATCCTGCTCGTCTTACTGCCGTGACAAGGTTTTCCCTCATACCCGAGTGGCTACCATTTTCTCTGCATGCCACTCGCATAGCTAACCATCGCTATCAGGAAGGTTTCCAGCGCTTTGGGTGAACCTGCTATTTTTACTCATGCCATTATTTCTTCATTTTGACCAATTCTGACTCACTATTGGAAATCCTGCTTTCTTCATTATATGCCTGCTCCACACTGTGCCCTTTTTGCTCAGTGGCTTTTACAAATGCTCAGTGCTTTGTCTCTAATCCACTTGAACTTGTGGCCCTAAATTCATATTATCCTTTATACTTTCTGAACTTACCTATTGGTAATATGGATTAGGTGTACTTGGTCTCTTTTAAGACTGAATCTACAGTGATATCAACGTGGAATTGTAAGCTGTGGGGTGGTGTTTTGTGAGCTTTACTGTTCCCTTAATTCCTTGCGTTTGCAAGCCGGTGTGAACTTCCAGAAATCCCTTGTTCTCCTGCCCGATGTGAAGACGTATGCATATAGCATATAATTAATCGTTCCTTGCCTCATCACAGTATTTATATTCTCGCACAATTCTAACGTATCTTCTCTCACCAGTTATTTACTGTATGGGCAGACTTTCTACCTCTAAAAAGCTTTCTCAATGACCGGTGCACATCATCAAGCATGCCAGCTAATCCCTCACTCTCGCTAAACCATCCTCCTCTGGAACTAAACCTAAAATAGCCAAAAATGACCCTCCATTTCTGATCCCGAGTCTTCTAACCCGGTCTTAGATACTATTTTAGATGAAGTACATACTCTTAAACCATTTATGAATACTACCAATGAAAAATTACAAAAAATTGAAGACCGTTGGTTTACTATGGAAGGCAAAATGGTGGAAATAGAACAACTTGTGGGCCACCTTCAGGACATAGCTACTAAAATACCCTTGCTGGAACAAGAAATTCACAAACTCTAGTTACATACCGAAGCCCTTGAAAATCGCAATAGAAGGAACAATATTCGCCTCTATGGTTTACCTGAGAATATTGAAGGCCCTAATCTCTTTGCCTTTTTAAAGATATTTTTAGCTGATCTTCTCAACCTTCCGTTTTCTCTTCCTCTCCATATCCAATGGTTACATCGTTTAGGCCGTCCTCAGCCTCATTCTACCAGACACAGTGGTATTATAATGCTCTTTTGGAATTCACCGACTTGATGCGTGTTTTGAAAACTGCCAGAGAAAAATGTTGTCTGGTCTGGTCTGGCCATAACATCTTCATTTCTCAGGATATTTCCAACGCAACCAATGCCAGACGTAAAGAATTCCTAGCCCTTCGCTGTCAACTGAGATCTCTGAACATTTGTTATGGCATACTACATCCTTGTCCCTGCAAAATTACTTACAAAGGTGTCTCTCGTTCTTTTGACTAACTAAAATTGTTCCTGAAAAATATTACCAAGCAACCCATGGACACAAACACTCAATGCCCTTAAATTGTTAATTGCTAGTACTGTATGGCATCTCTCTTCTTGTTTTTGGCTTCTTTTTCAATATGGGGTATAAGGCCTCAATTTTTCTATTGTCTTCTTGTTTTATCTCTCCGTTGTTGTTTTTGTTTCTTGATGCTGACATGCCTGATTCTCACTCCTTCTTCCCTATGCTTCAGATCTGGCATTATGTCCTTCAGCTGTCCCTTCATTCTTCCATCTCTTAAAGTCTTCTCTCACTTTCTTTCTCTTCATATTCTCCTCTATATATAACTCTCCCTATTTTCCTTTTTTCATCCTTTTTCTATAATCGTATGAGTGTCTAGTTGTTTCTTTTCTATATTTTTTGGAAGTATCCTCATGTTATTTGATTATTGACACTTGGGGGTCTATTACGATGGCGGGCGGACAAAGTCTGCCCGCCACTGTAACGGCAAAAGGGACCGCCCGCCATATGTGCGGTGGTCCCGTGATGCAGATTGGGATGCACCTGTCACACAGGCAGGCGCAACCAGCATTTTTTACATTGCGGCGGGCGGTGCTTTCAGCAGCACCCACCGCAATGTAAAAAAGGCATGTTGTGCATTTGCATGCACAATGTGGCAGGCCCCACTCGGTGCCTGCCACGTTGTGCATGTGAATGCTACCCCCCCATGTGCACCCCCACACCCTGGGGGCAATGCCGCCATGGAAAGGCACATCCCCACCTGAATTATAATATGGATGGCGGTGTCTTGCATACACTGCCATCATACTATACCCCTTTTCTGCCCGGTCGACTCGTCAACGGGCAGAAAACCGGTGGACGGTCTTTCCGTCCACCAGGGTCCCCCCCCGCAATCGTAATATGGCAGGGGGAAAGGGTAGGCGGGCAGGGAGGAATGACGGGCGGACCCCTTAGTGTCTCTTTGTTTCCATTGTTGTTTTTGCAGTTTGTTATCATTGTTCCTATACCCCTGTCTCTATTCATCAACATGTTTAATGTTGTCTCATGGAACGTTTGTTGTTTGGGTCATCCTGTCAAACTTCAAAAGGTACTCTCACATCTATCGAAACTCAGATTGCTTTTTTGCAAGAAACTCATTGTAATGATGCTGAATCGCTAAGGTTTAGGCGTCGGTGGGTGGTTCAGGTTAAATTTTATCCTGCTGTCAATCGTAAGGGTGGTGTTGCTATGTTATGTCACAAATCGTTAAAAACCCAAATTGTATCTACTGAATGTGATAGGAATAGACGTTGGGTAGTACGTAAAGCCACTATCTGTAATAAACATGTCACTTTTGTGAATATTTATGGACCGGTTAAGTCTGATCCGGATTTTTGGCATAATATAAAATTAAAATTGTCCTCCATTATTATCCCTGATATTATTGTTGCTGGTGATTTCAATGACTGGCTAAGCCCTTTTTCCAATACAAAATCTCATTATAAATTTAAACCAGACAAATCACATAAAGCATTCCAATCTGCTATTGCCTCTCGTCCATTCTACGACGTATGGAAAACATATGAGTTTACATTCTTTTCAGCTGTTCACCATACAATGTCTAGAATTGATTATATTATGGTCTTTAAATCTCTACCCCCCTCCATTCAATCATCAGAGATTGGCTCAATCTTTATTTCTAATCATACCCCTGTTTTAACCTCTTTTGATTTATCTTTGATACTACTAAGCATGCTTGTTGGAGATTCAACAACTCCTTACTATCTGATCAAACTTTTATTTCAGAAACTACTTCCTTTATAAAAGAATTCTTTCAGCTCAGCCAATCTAGTGACACTTTTGTCCATAACAATTGGTGTTCTTTAAAAGCCTCTTTTAGAGCTTTTACCGTTTGTCAAGTCAGGAGGCCAGCCAACTAGTCCATCGAGTCACTCTGGGGTCCAGGTTTCAAGAGATACAGGTCCAGTCCCCCCGAGGCAAGAGGGCACCAGGCAGCAGGTCAGCACAGCAAGGCAGCAGTCCAGCAGGCAGTAATCCAGCAGCACAGCTGTCTAGCAAAGTGGCTGTCCTTCGGTAGCACAGCAGTCCTTCTTTCTGGCAGAGTATCCACATGCTCAAATGTTTATTGAGGAGTTGGTGTCTGCGGTTCCAGTGTTTATACTCAGTTGTGCCTTTGAAGTGGGAGAGAAGCTTCTAGAGGTTTCCCTTTGAAGTCACCAGGTATCCTGCCCTCCCTGTAATGGTTTCAGGCTAACTATAGGGGGTATGCATCCCTTTGGGTGCAGGCAGGGCACAGCCTAATCTATTGTAGGTGGGCTATGCCCAACTCCTTCTTCCCATTCTGCCAGTGATGGCCCATTCAGGCACGCCTAAACTCCCTATTATGTGGCTGTCTAGGAGGATAAACCCAGTCATGTGACCCAGGTACAGGCTACAGGGTTAAGGAAGGAAAAGGCCAACTTTGAAAAAGTTGAAAATTGTAATTTAAAATCCGACTTCCCCCTAAAGATAGATTGCTTCAGTACAATACTAAAGACATAAAACTTGAACTAATTATCTGTTCCGATTAGGAAATTACATCTTATATAATGCAATAAGGTAACTCCTATGTTAGTCTGTGGGAGAGGTAGCTCTTGCAGTAGTGAAACGAATGTAAACGTTTTTCACTACCTGGACGTGTAAAACCTAAATGTACATGTTTTACGTTTTAAATACACTGCGCCCTGCCCTCTGGGCTGTCCAGGGACTAACCTAGGGATGACACATGTATAAAAAGGGAAGTTGTGGGTGGCCTGCCAAAGGCTAATTTTACCACGTTGAAACTGCACACACAGGCTGCAGTGGCAAGCCTCAGACATGTTTTCGAAAGGCTGCTCAAGTAGGTGGCACAATCAGTGCTGCATGCCCACTAAAACAAGATCAGCAGGAATTGTGGAGAAAGGAAAGGAATTTGGGGGAAGACCACCCTAAGGCTGACAGGTCTAACAATTATTATTGGCACTTTAGGCATAACAATGATTCCTGTCTAATGAAGTGTTTGCTACATTTGGGGAGGAGTCAGGTGTTGATGGAATGTACCATTCCATTTTGTTAACTAATATGGTGGGAATTTTCATTATGTGGCCATTTATGTAGTGCTTTATTATGGCAGAAAATGTAACATTAAGCAAGGTGTAGGTGAATAAAACAAACATTGACACACCAAGCAGGTCTGGCTTGTTTTATGTCTATTTGTTCAAATGGTCAAATTGTGTTGTGTGGTATGCTTGGATGCCCCAAGAGAAAACACACATGCACTCATACACACACACACACGAGCACACACACACAACACTTGCAGTTAGGCAACATACATATGGTGCATACAGGCAGAGGTGGGCGTTAGTTGGGAATGTGAGTGGATTCATGGCTGTTGGTACTCAATGATGAATGGCAAGTTGAATCCCTGTAGGTTCTTATGATGTGGTGGAAATCTCAATTATATATATATATATTATATATCGTCAGCAGCTAGTTATAGATGGGACCTTGTTTCTATTAAAAAAGCAGTTTTTCTTTTGCCAATATAGTTGGCGCCGTTTGATGAATCTTCCTGAAAGTTTCAAAACTAATGGCCCACTCAGGTCAGCTCTTGTCTTGAAAGTTTCGGGGTGAATCATCAAGTGTGGGCCGAGAAAAAAGGAGGGTCCCAAAGCACATTTTCTCCATGTTAATTTCCATTTCGCAGCTACAGCCCGAACTGCTAAACGGAAATACACCACATTTGGCAGAAAGGTAGCTCTTGGCCCAGAGTGCACTCTTTTGGTTAAATTGAGTAAATCTGTTCAGTAGTTCCTGAGAAATTCATATATTTATAAATATCAATATCTGGTTGCCCCTAAGGATCTGCGAACCCTCCCGGTCTCAAGCCTAACTCTCATTGGCTTCCAACAGTTCCAACCAGGAAGTGTTGGCAGCCATCTTGTGACTCGATTGAACCAAGTCAAAAGAAAAAAGGAAAACATTTGAAAAGTGGGCAGCTAGAAACACCCTGAACCCCTAGGCCTGCTCCGGGGGTCCCACTGGGACCCAGAGGACTCAAAAAAGCATTTTATTTAAACTTTCAGTGGGATTCACGTAGGGGCCACAAATAAAAAAAAATACCGTTAGCTTGCCTCATCTCCACAACGGCCCCCCACATTCACCGGGGATGCCTGGTTTCACCTTGGAGATACCCAGGAGGGACCATCTCACAGGGATAGCCAGGACGGGTTCCCCAGCGGTCTACAGCGCCAGGACGCCTCAGGGCAGCAGTGCGCTTTACAAGACACATACATTTACATTTACATTTACTTGAAGCCCCCGGGTCGGCAAGGTCCTGGGAGCAATAGTTAATCATGATGCGGGGGACGCTGGGGCCTCTGCAGCCCCGGGGACCGGCCACCCCCTGGGGCTTTTTAAAAAAAGAATGCGTGGGGGGCTCCTGCCCCCCCACCGTGCCCCGGAGACCACCTCCACCTCAGGGCTTTAATTAATTATGGGTTGGGGGACTCAGGGGTACCGATACAAGGCAATGGAGCTCGGGCAATATTAAACCTATGGGGGCGGAGCCCCAGTGTAACGTCGTGGTGGATTTGCGGATCCATCTTAAATAAATAATTTAACAGTATACAATTCAGAAGGTAGTGTTGCATTTGTGAACTTTTTTTATAGAGCTAGGGAGATTGAAGTTAATAATCACATTAAATTTGATAGAGTTAGAGATAATATAAAAAAATAAAAATTTAACGTTAAACTTGAAAAGTGTATTGTGTTGTAATACATTGAATTTGCGCTTTTGCAACAAGTTCACGAATCTGGAAAATATTTGAAAAGATTATTTATGTTAAAAAATAAATAAGATTCACTGTTGGGTTCAAGGGTGGCTCTAAAAAGAGCCGTTGTTTTCATTATGATTTTGTTGGAGCTACATGTAAGTGCGGATGCACTTTTCCGATGTTTCCGTCATCTGTGAAATGAACTCCATCACTTCAAAAGATGTCATACATATCAAAACATAGACTGATGTTATAGATGGAACACATCCTATGATCTCTGAGGTAAGCAAAAACAGCTTTATTGACATTCTTCCTAGCTTTCTCAATCTGTGGACAGAATTGATTTGACCACTTCCATTTCTATCTTTGACATATATTAGAATATACAAAGACAGTTTGGGGCAAAAGCACCATCAATTGTGCAAAGGTATCCTTCATTAGGATTTCCAGCCCTATTCCAATCAATGTGCCCAGGTCATTGCCACCACAGTGCACAATCATGTGTTCAGGGGTTTGGAGAAGGAAAAAGGTTTAAACCAAAGCTATCAATTAGTGTCACTTCAATCCTGCTTGTGCAAACCATTTAATATCCACATTTTGCAAACCTAGGTCTTTGTCAATACCTCTGTGTTCAGCATACCTTTTGCACCAGAAAACATAGCTGTGCTCTACAATCCATACTGTAAGCATTTTGAAGGGATATCTGGAAGGAATCAATAGATGTCTGTAACTGAGGTAGTCAGTTGGTAGAATGAGAAGTACCTAAAATAGTGGAGAAGATGCTGTTTTTGAGAAAACCGATAACTGGCTGTTCATCAACATTGTGCACTCAATAATAGGATGCATGTTACTTTCCTGAAGGAGCATGTTTCTGATGGGTTATTAAAAAACATTTGAAAGGTACAGTAGATAGGATGAGGTAATATTTTGCAAAAGTCAACCGCACCTGCTATTTGCATTTGTAAGATAGTGTGCTGAATTTGTAAATATGGTGAACTTACGACCTTCTGGTACAGTTGAATGTGGCAGAAAGTGTTACTATGGAAACTAGATTAAACAGAATGGGGGAAGGGTAGAAACTTAACTGTGGTTTGAAAATGTGAAATGGCAGCTTATATATAAGTGATATGCTACTAAACTAAGTTTTCCCAAATCAGTAGTATGTTTAGAAGTAGTGTGTTGTTAAAAAATAATACTAGTAACCATAAGGGTATGCGGCTCCATTGCGATGATACACTGCAGCACCGCAAAGACTCCTATAAATTACAGAACCAGTTCGGGCACTTTTAGAAGACACTAAGAAAGGGTTAATATGTCTAAGCAATAAAAATATGTTTCAGGGTTTGAAATAATGAAGTAAGCATTTTGATTTGTAACGTACATGTATTTGTGTGCGGAAAGATAAGGAAAGTTTGCCATTACCGGTTTTACCTTGTTGAGAGTAGTGCATTACATTTATTGTGTGAAAAAGAAAATCTTTTATGAGTTTCTGATATTTCATATTCTGCAATACTATTTGAGAGGTGAGTTACAAATTTGTAAGGTGTGTTATGTTTTGTGTAGTAGTGCTTCAGTCTTTGTAGTGATATTTTTAACTTTGAAAAGCATTACTCTTAAAGTTTGGAAATTATTAGAGAAGTGTGATGTTTGAAATATGTTATGAAATGTACGAATGTGTATTGTAGTTTATTTTACTGTACTGTAATGAAGATTGAAATAGGTTGTGCGTAGTAATATGTATGGTTTGATTTATATTGACAGATGTATTAAACTATATCACAGTCTATTTAACTCTATACCCATGTTCCCTGTATTATGATCAGAAAGGAATACATACACTTTCTTCTACATACATTTTGAGAGTATGCGGTCTGAAATACAGCTATTGAAGTATTTCTATGTTTCTTTTCATGTATCATGTCGCAAGCAAAATACACAGACATATGCATGCATACATTCAGAAATATGGTGGGACTTACAACAGTGACATGGGAAGAATTGCTGTTTTTTGGTAGGCCCAACATTCTTAGGAGTCAGTAAAAACTGAAGCTACAGCAGAAAACTGATATTTAAGACATGTTGGCAGAGGGATTATTGATTAGGATACTTTGTATGAGTTTCCGGAAAAGTGCACTTGAAGCATGCCATATAAATGTTGGTGTCTGCTTGAAATGAAAAAAGCAGTTTGGCAACTTTTAAGGTCTGTGTGGTCTTGTGACTGAGGTATGTTTGTACTTGTACATGTACTCTCACACATGTTATGCATCTGAAGATGCTAGATGTGTGAAACACAGATATACAACTATTTGTCTTTTATGTATGATGGCACTAGAAAAGCCACAGACACATGCATGTACACTTTCAGGAATATGGTGAGACTTATATGGGAAGGATTGCTGTTTTATATCTGGCTAGGCCCAACATTCTGATCAGTCATTGAAAAGTGAAGCTGCAAGAGAAAAGTGAGATTTAAGACATGTTGGCAGAGGGATTAGTGATTAGGCTACTTTGTATGAGTCTGTGGAAAGGTACACTTGAAGTACGCCATACAAATTTAGCTATCTGCTTGAAATGGGAAGTGCAGTCTGTCAAGTGTAAAGGACTTCATGGTCTTGTGACTGAGGTATGTCTCTACTTGTACATGTATTTTCACACGTGTTATGCATCTTAAGATGCTAGACGTGTGAAACACAGGTATACATCTATTTGTATGTTTCTTTTACATATAATGCCACTAGTAAACGGTACAGACAGTTGTATGCATGCTTTCAGGAATATGGTGAGACTTACAACAGTAACGTGGGAAGGTTTGCTGTTTTATATTTGGCTAGGCCCAATATTCTGAGCAGTCTGAATAGTGAAGCTGCAAGAGAAAAGTGAGGTTTAAGACATGTTGGCAGAGGGATTAGTGATTAGGCTACTTTGTATGAGTGTTTGGAAAGGTATAGTTGAAGTAAGCCATATACATTTAGTTGTTTGCTTGATATAGGAAGTGCAGTCTGTGAAGTTTAAAGGACTGCATGGTCTTGTGACTGAGGTACGTATCGCCTTGTACATGTATTTTCACAAGTGTTATGCATCTGAAGATGCTAGACATATGAAACTCAGGTATACATCTATTTTTGTGCTTCTTTTATGTATGATGCCACTAGAAAAAGGTCCAGACACATGCATGTATGCTTTCAGGAACATGATGAGACTTACAACAGTGCCATGCGAATGGATGCATTGTTATATTTGGCTAGGCCCAGCATTCTGAGTAGTTTCTGAATAGTGACGCTGAAAGAGAAATGTGAAGTTTAATACATGTTGGCAGAGGGATTAGTGATTAGGCTACTTCATATGAGTCTGTGGAAAGGTAGCCTTGAAGTATGCCGTATAAAAGTAGGTGTCTGCTTGAAATGGGAAGTGCAGTCTGTCAAGTTTAAAGGACTGCATGGTCTTGTGACTGAGGTATGTCCCTACTTGTACATGTACTTTCACTCGTGTTATGCATCTGAAGATGCTAGACATGTGAAACAGGGATATACATGTATTTGTATGTTTCTTTTATGTATAATGCCACTAGCAAAAGGTAGAGACATAGGTATGCATGCTTTCTGGAACATAGTGTGACTTACAACAGTAACATGGGAAGGATTGCTGTTTTAAATTTTGTAGCTCTAACATTCTGAGCAGTCGCTAAAAAATGAAGGTGCAGCAGAAAAGTGAGGTTTAAAAGATGTTAGCAGAGGGATTAGTGATTACGGTACTTTGTATGAATCTGTGGAAAGGTATACTTGAAGTAGGGTGTATAAATGTAGATCTCTGTTTGATATGGCAACTGCACTGAGCCACGTTGAAAGGTCTGTGTGCTCTTGTGACTGAGGTATGTGTCTATTTTTACATGTATTCTCAAATGTGTTATGCATCTGAATATGGTAGATGTCTGAAACACAGGTATACAACTATTTGTATGTTTCTTTTATGTATGATGCCACTAACAAAAGACATAGACATATGCATGTCTGCTTTCAGGAATATGGTGAGACTCACAACAGTGACATGGGAAGGATTGGTGCTTTATATTTCTGGAGTTCTCTTGTTTTTTTCTGTACTTGTCTTGCCTCTTTGTGCACCTCTTTTGCTTTTTTGTGCAGTTCTGCTGGCTCTTTCTGCATTTCTGTTGCCTTTTTCTGCACCGTTTTTTCTCTTTGTCCACCTCTGTTGCCTGTTTGTGCACCTCTCTTGCCTTTTTTTGCACCCCTTTTATCTCTTTGTGTCCCTCTCTTGTCTTTTCTGCACCTTCCTTCACCTCTTTCAGCACCTTGCTTGTCAACTTCTGCACCTCTCTAGCTTCTTTCTGCACGCCTCTTGTTCCTTTCTGCACCTCTGTTAGCTTTTTCTATACCTCTTTACCTCTATCTGCACCTCTCTTGCCTCTTTCTGCACGTTTGTTGCTTCTTTTTGCATTTCTCTTGCCTCTTTCTGCACCCTTCTTCCCTCTTTCTGTACCTCTGTTGCCTGTTTGTGCACCTCTCGTGCCTCTTTGTGCATCCCTTTTGCCTCTATCTGCGCCTCTTTTGCAACTTTCTGCACTTCTATTGCTTCTTTTTGCACCTCTCTTGTCTCTTTCTGCACCTCACTTGCCTCTTTTTGCACCTGACTCTCTTCTTTCTGCATCGTTCTTGCCTCTTTCTGTACCTGTCTTGTCTCTTTCTGCACCTCACTCTCTTCTTTCTGTACCTTTCTCTACTTCTCTTGCCTCTTTCTGCAGTTCACTTGCCTCTTTCTGTACCTCTTGTTTCTTTCTTCACTCCTCTAGCCTCTTTCTGCACCTGTATTGCTTCTTTTTGCACCTTTCTTCCTCTTTCTGCACTTTATGTTGCTTCTTTTTGCACCTCACTCTCTTCTTTCTGCCCCTCACTTTCTTATCTCTCTTGCCTGTTTCTGCATCTCTCTTGCCTCTGACTGCACTTTTCCTGCCTCTGTCCGCACTTCTCTTGCCTGTTTCTGCACTTCTCTTTGCCTCTTTCGGCACCTCATTTGCATCTTTTTGCAGTTCTCTTGCTTCTTTCTACACCTTTGTTCCTCTTTCTGCACTTCTCTTGCCTCTTTCTGCACTTGTCTTGCTTCTTTCTGCACCTTTCTTCCTCTTTCTTCACTCCTATTGCGTCTTTCTGCACCTTTCTTCTTCTTTCTGTACCTGTTTTGCTTCTTTATGTACCTCTCTTGCTTCTTCATGCACCTCTCTTGCTTCTTCCTGCACTTCTCTTGCTTCTTTCTGCATGTCTCTTGCTTCTTTCTGCCCCCTTTGCTTCTTTCTCCACCTCTATTGCTTCTTTCTGAGCTGCTCTTGATTCTTTCTGCACTGCTCTTCCTTCTTTCTGCACCCGTCTTTCCTCTTTCTTTACCTCTCCTCCCTCTTTCTGCATCTCTCTTGCCTGTTACTGCACATCTCTTGCCTCTTTCTGCATTTCTGTTGCTTCTTTAAGCACCTCTCTTGTCTCTTTCTGCATAGTTCTTGCCTCTTTCTGCACATTTCTTCATCTTTCTACAGTTCTCTTGCCTCTTTCTGCACTTTTCTTGCTTGTTTTTCAACGTCAGTTGCTTCTTTATACACTTGTCTAGCTTTTTTCCGCATCTCTCAAGCTTCTTTCTGTACCTCTCTTGCCTTTTTTGCAACTGTCTTGTCTCTTTTGCATTTCTCTTGCCTCTTTCTGCATCTCTCTTGCCTCTTTCTGCACTTCTCTTGCATGCTTGTGCATCTCTTTTGCTTCTTTGTGCATCCCTATTGTCTCTTCTGGACCTCTCTCGCCTCTTTCTGCACTTCTCATATTTTTCTGTAGCTGTGTTGCTTCTTTGTGCATTTCTTTTGGCTCTTTCTAAACCTTTCTTTTTCTTTCTGTCTGTTTCTTTCTCTTTCAGCACCATTTTTCAGGAAAAGAAGAACTGTAATGATAAAAAAATATTACTTGTTGGAAAAACAACTAATATTATAAGAACGCAAAAACTATTTAAAGAGATATGTATAAGAATATTTAGAAGTAGAATAAATCAAAATGTATTAAAAGATTGCAAAAAGTATAAAAGATCAGCAGTATATAAAAAGAAACAACACATTGAAAGTATACTTGATACTGCTTTTGAATTGAAACAAAAAATATTTATATTAATATTGAGGGAATGCAAAATTGGATAAAATAATGGTGTTTATGAAAGAGAAAAGCAAATGAAAAAGACTTGTTAATAGCAGTAACGTTTGTAAATCTTTTACTGGACAATGGAAGCACACTTCCAGTAAAACACTTTAATAAAGAAAGCTATTTTGAAGAGAACACATTAGTACATGCAGTTGATACTAGTGGTCGATGCCATGAGATGAAAGATGATTGCTCTATTCCAAAAGAAAAAATGGTTGTTAGGATTGTGGGAGAACTAATAGCTGAAGAAGTTCAACGGAGGCGCCCCCTCCCTGAACATATTCAGAAAACCCTCAAGACCTGGCTCTTCGGCTAGACAAATCTGCGGACCTCTCTCCCTCTCAGCACCTTGAGACCCTCACGGGTGAGTAGTGCGCTTCCAATTCCCATGATTGATTGATTGATTGATTGAGTGTACACAAGCTCCTGTATATAAGTGGGATTGTAGCAGTATTTGCAGTATTCAACCGGAATCTATTTTTTTATTTCTTTTTATTTTCTTGGTCAGTCAAAGAGTACAGTGTTCACATCATAGGTATACATAATCTACACAATAGGGTCATCATAATAACATGCACAAGGTTCACTACCTTTTTTTCCTTTAGTTTGCAGCACCACATCATAAACAAAAAGAGCAATTTGACTCATTGCATCATGAAACAGATATAGGGAGAGAACAGATTTGGCATTCAGTACACAGAGTCCACATCGTCTTCAACCATCAGAACATAATGGAGTGTAACAGCCTGCATTGTACAATAAATATGCGCTTACTAATGTACACATTCAGTCCTCTGTTTGCATGGAAAGGAGGTATTGCACCAGTGGTTCCCAAAAATCTGTAGGACGAGAGGCCTGTGGTAGGTCCTCCGCATATGTCTCCAACTGTGTTTTACAATACGTCATATCGCTAATCCAATATGTACATTTCGGTACCTGCCTGCTGCCCCATCGCATTGCTATTCGTCTCTTAGCCAACAGCAGCGCTACCACCAGGAACTTACGTCTGCGTGCCAGTTTGATCTTGTAAATACCCACAGGGCATACAAAGGGTGCATTAGGAATTTGCTCCGACAGTATATGAGTGAGAGTGTTAGTTACTTCCCGCCAGTAAGGTTTGAGTTTTTTGCACACCCAGGCCATTGGTAAAAAGTCTGCATTAGGGACGCTACACCTGTGGCACCGGTCATCAGCTCTCAATCCATATTTATGCAGCTGCATAGGTGTATAATATACCTGGTGTATAAACTTAAAATGTATAATTTTCAGGTTGCAGTTTGACGTAAGCAGCTGCAATTGCATACAACTAAAATCCCTATCTCCTTTGGGAATGGTTGTGCTCAACATTGCTTCCCATCATTTGAGGCGTCTATCCAGGGCGTAAAACTGTTCGCGTTGTGCCGTAGTGTACAGTTTTGTGACCAGGCATTGCCGCGTAGTAGATGTTAATAGGACCTGTAGTGCATAATGTGTCAGCGGTTTGTCCGGGAATGATGGGTGCAAAGCTTTGACCGCCATTCGCAGTCACAGATATGCAAATATTTTTAAGGGAGTATGATGTGTGCTCAATCCAGTGTCATCCTGTGATATACACTTTCCATTTGGAAAGACATCCCCCATAGTGTGGAGCCCCATCTCATGTAACACATGTAGCATTTTGCATTCCTGTGTCACCGTAAGTTGTGGGTGATGTCGCAGAGGAAGTGCTGGTGCCTATGTTGGGAGTTTGTGCCCACGCTTCGCTAGTGTGTGCCATGCTCTCGAGGTACAAATCTCTGGGTGTATCTCCGAATTCGGAGCATACTGTCTAGGTGACTAAATAAGTGTAAGTAGGGGAGTAGGGTGCATACTCTCGTGTTTAACTGCTATATGCGGTATATGTCCGTGCGGATGTAGCCAATAGTGGCCGTGCTGCGCCTGCGCACAATAATAGTATAGTTGGAGGTCGGGGGCACCAAAGCCGCCTTGAATATAGGTTTTTGTCAGTTCCTTCAATCCTACCTGTGCATGTTTTCCCGCCCATGTCAGCCGTGCGCAGTCTGGTGAACAAAGCCTATGGGAGCCATATCGGAATATTCATAAATAAATAAAGAAAGAAACCTGGGCGGTACCACCATTTTCTGTGTCGCAATTCTATCAGCAAGCGACAGGGGCAGTCTGATCCATCTATCTTTTTGATCTTCTAGCTTGGCTACTGCTTTGCCATAATTTTCACGCAGCACTAGTATTTTACTGGTTCTGTCTGCCACTGCAGCGGATAGTCAAGGGGTGGTTTAGGCGTCACTGGAGTGAGCGGGACGACCACTGACTTGTTCCAATTAAAACTGAGGCCTGAAAAAAATTCAAACCTAATATATTCACGGATAGGTGTATTTAAGTTAGTATCCGGGTATCTAGTGTATAGAACCATGTTGTCTGCTTAAAGCGATATACTAACAGGGCACAATTGGAACTGTAGTGCTGTATTGGAGTGCTTTTGACATATCTTACATGCCAGTGGCTCTATCACGTGAATAGAAGTGGCAACAATGAACATCCGTGCCTCGTCCCTCGATATATGTTAAAGGGTTCAGAGGTGGTGCCATTGATTCTAAGCTGTGCACATGGTGCTATGTATAATAATGTTATCCATCTCAGAAATGGTTCTGGGAATCTCATTCATCGTAGGACATAAAACATATATGGCCATTCCACAGAGTCGAACGCCTTTGCTTCATCTAACAAAGCCGCAGCAGCCGGCATTTCTGGGTTTATGTGGTGGAACATGGCAAATATGGTCCGTAAATTTTGAGTCGTAGAGCGTGACGGAATAAAACCCGCCTGGTGACAAAACCAGCTTCTGCATTAGTGGTTTTAGTCTAAGGACGATGATTTTGGCTAGAATTTTGATGTCCATTTTGATTAGTGACAGAGGGCAATATGATTCACATTTAACCGGGTCTTTATCAGGTTTAAGGAGAGTGATTAATAATGCCTCGCGTACAGAAGGGGGCAACATGCCGTCTTCGTATTCCTCCTCATACATGGCCGCTAGGTGAGGAATCAGTAAGTCTTTGTATTCCTTGTAAAATTCCCCAGGCAATCCATCCACGCCCGGTGCTTTATTACTTGGGAGGGAATTGATAGCTTCTCGCAGCTCATCTTCTGGTATGTGGTGGCTAAAGTATTCACTATGTTCATCAGACAACCACGCCAGGGCTATGTCATCTAGGTAGTGACCTAACTCGGTGGTAGATCCTTGCCCCTACAGTATATAAACGAGCGGAATAGTCCGAGAAAGAACGCATAATAGAGGGTTTATCGTATTTGGGTATAGCCTGTGCGTCCATTATCTTGGTTATGTAAGACGTGGTGTGCATGGGGCGTATCTTACTGGAAAGCATTCGTCCTGGCCTACCGCCCTCCCCGTATACCCGTGCCGTGTATTTACGTGAGATATATTTGAGTTCACTTTCCGCAAAGTCGTGGTAGGTGTCAATTTTTCCCCTAATTTCAGCCAGGAGCTTGGGGTCAAGGGTGTTTGTGTATGCAGTCTCTAGTCTTGTAATATCCGCCTCAACCATGGATAGCTGTCTTTGGATATCTTTGAGTATACCCGCATGTTTGCCAATACAGAATCCGCGAATTGTTACCTTGAAAGCCTCCCATAGCACCTTGGTACTGCCCACTGAGCCCACATTATACAAAGTAGTCAGTAATAGCTTGTCGTACCTCAGATTTAAATACTTGGTCCTGTAATGCGTTGGGTGGTAGGCGCCACGTATACTGTCGTGGGGTATGTGAGGGGATGGCAAGTTCCAAGCGGACTAGTGCGTGATCTGAAAGGGTTTTGGGCATGTGTGTTATCCAGAAGTCAATCCTGGACCACGTGTTGTGAGTGGTAGAGATGCAAGTGCCCTTCCGTCAGTGAGTGTGACGTAATCGCCAGATGTCTAGCATAGCATAGTCATCCATACCGTCCTTAAGTATCTTTGTAGAGTGTCTCCCATACCTGTCATTACCCGTGGACCTATCCACCATGGGATCTTGACATGTATTCAAATCCCCTCCCCATATCGTCGCAGATGGTGGAAGTGTACGCAGCTTGGCCCATATAGCTGCAAAAAAGGAGGGGTCATCAATGTTCGGTCCATATACAGTGACTATATTTATGATTGTGTCTCCAAAATCTCCCTGTGCAATGACATACCTCTCCTGGTCGTCTTTAAGCGAAAGGAGCAGCTTGAAAGGTATACCTCATTTTATAAGAAGCATTACGCCCCTGGCATAAGTAGAGTAGGAAGATGCTAGTCTATATGTGGCCCACCTAGTTCCAATTCTGCACTCTGTGGCGCTAGTGAGGTGGGTCTCCTGAAGGTAGGCTACATCTATGTTATGACGGTCCAAGTACGCAAAG
The DNA here is from genome assembly GCF_964204655.1 of Triturus cristatus. Lineage (NCBI taxonomy): Eukaryota > Metazoa > Chordata > Amphibia > Caudata > Salamandridae > Triturus > Triturus cristatus. Next base: position 432,320,255 of record NC_140581.1, on the reverse strand, counting down.
ACTTTCCTAATCTTCAATGGATTTTTTAGCCCTCGTATATTCCATGTCATGAATGCCAATTTTCTTGTGGCCCGAGTTCCTCTATCCATCCGCTGTGCGTGTGGCTGCAGTTACAGGGTAATGTTGTGTGCATGTGTACATCACAATGTATGCGGCAACAAACTTCTCTACACTGACCATTTTTCTGAACATTCCACCCCAACCTCCCTCCACCCACTTCACCATCCCAATCATAGCAAAGACAAACCCAAGAATCTGATAACAATGTCCCGCACCCCTAATCATTCCCATACTGAAAAAAACGTAGAAGTTGTGGTGTACATAAGGTGGCGTGAGCTACCAGCCATGATTCCTGGTGAATACATCATGCGGGGGTTTGTCTGTCCAATCCTATCTGATTTAAGAAAAAAAGGATAATACATTCAACATAACCTAAGAATATCAAGGGGCTATCAACCCAGATTGTAGGATGCAGGTCACAACTGTGACATATGCACCTGTGCAATGTAAGTGTACATTATTGCCCACTTTTCTGCTCAACAGTTTTATAACCCAAACATCCATGTCCAGTGCTTATCTGAGTCCATATATAGTATTTCTTGGAGCATCCCCATATCTCCGCCACTTAAACATAGGTAGCGCAGAGGAGGCCGTACTTCATTCAACATCAGAGGTACTGCCTTGTTCTTCTTGTGCGCCTCTCGGTGATTTCTGACGCGTAGGTTGTGTGTTTTTTATTTGAAAGTATTTAACCACCTCCTTGGGGTCATTGAAGATCTTACTCTTGCTGCCGTCCGTAACTCTCAGATGAGCTGGGTAGATCAATGTGTATGAGATGTTGTTCTCACGCAGTTTCTTTTTTACTTCCAGGAATTTCTTCCGTGCCTCCTGAACTTGCGAGGTGAAATCTGGATACATGGAAATGTCCATTCCGTCGTAGTTTAGGCGATCCAACTCTCGCGGTCTCTATAGTTCAAGAGTTTGGCAATTATAGGGCACGGTCTTGCCCCTGGTGGAGGTGGTGGTGCTAGAGATCTGTGTGCTCTCTCTACTATAAACGCATCCGAGAAGGTGTCCCTGCCAAGAAGCGCAATCAGTAGAGTCTCAATGTAGTTTTCCATGTTGCCTGTATTGTCGATTCTGCCACACCCATGAAACGCAGATTATTACAGCGTGACCTTGCTTCCAAATCCTCCACCTTTGCCATTATTACCGTCAGGGCCTTATCAATTTTCACTTGTTTTGTCTCCATTTGGCACTGTACATCTTCCGAGTCTGAAATGCGGCGCTCCGCCATGTCAATCCTCTCTTGTGTCTATCGAGACATTCATACATGCGGTCTACCCGGTAGGTTAAGGAGTTTATTTTCCCATCAATATTTGACAGTTATGATTGAATCGTGGCGAACATAGCATGAAAATCCACAGTTGTGTTAGGGCCCGCCGCCGACGTGTTTGCTTGGCTGCTAGGTGGGTCATCTGAGTTGTTCTCCACTGTCTTCTTCGACTGCTCAAAATGCAGTTTGGGTTGGTTTCTATCTGGTTTCCCCATATTCTGAGCCGTGAGTCGTGCTGGAGTTTGACGCCCAATCACCGCCTCTCAGGGGCAATTGACCACACCTGTAGCTAGTGGGTGACGAGGAGTAAGCAGACGTGACCAGTGTGTCCTGCACTGCCTTAATCCAGGAAGTTCTCCTGCTCTTATATGGAGTATACTTCTAGTTACCCTAGGGAAACACAAACAGTGAGTCTGCGGTCTCCCTTAGCAGCAGGGATCACCAGTTATGGTGAGGCAGTAGCCCAGACTCCACAGCTGAGGTCACAATGCTCTTGGGCTGTATTGATGCAGGAGTGCACAGCTGGTCCCCTCCAGGGCGCAACTAGCCACCTCACAAAATAACACAGTTTGTCCGTGTCCAGTATTCACCAAGGAGAGGTCCCTCTCCCTCTCAGGCCAGAACGCACATCACACCGCAGTGCCTGTGGGACGTGTGACCACGTGTATTCCAAGCTGCGCACAATGTCCAAGCCTCAGCAGTATCAATCACAATCATCGGGGTAGCAGATATCATAGTTGGTCCAAATGCGAGGGTCACATTCTCCCTATTTCACATGTCTATAAGAGGGGCAGTATTGGCACAGTTAGAGCCACCAGCTTTGGAGGCAGAATATCGTTGCGGTCCCCACAGCACCACCAACCACGCTGCAGGAAGTCGCATGCAATGTCCCAAATCCATACTCCGCGTTTTCTCACCTGCAATATCGGCGCTAGTAGGCTGCTACAGTCTTCCTTGCCACACCATGCAGCGCACAGGACCTCAAGGAGCCATGTAGAATAGGACGGCGGCCTCAGCAGCAGACCCAACACCCCAGTGGGGGGCCACCCAGCACGGGCCTCCAGCTCATGCTCGTCCCTCGTTCCAAGCAACGGCTGCGTTCCGGCTCCTTGGTCTCCTCTTCCGCCAGTCTGCAACTCACAAGGAGGCAGTGAGCAGGGGATGGCGAGGCAGGTTGATGTCCGTTGCAGCAGCCTCGGCCACCCCAGCCTTAGAGTGACACGATCAGGCCCGCAGTGCCCACTCGACTCCGCCCACGGGGCTCGCGTAGATGACCCACCAGGGAGCACGCACCCCTGCAGTACAGGCCGCACCCCACTGCAGGAGGCACAACGGATTTCCCCCTCATAGCATGGATGTGGATGGCAGAGAGCAAGCCCACCAGTCACAGCCGTCTTCCGGTGCAGGTATCTTCGTTTCGGGTACAATTGTCAGGTTACATTATCAGGATAATTGCAGGGTTTGGACACGGCCGGAGGAGATAGCTTACTGTGCGGCCATCTCTGGGTGTGGCTAGCTCCGCCCCCATTCAACAGGAATCTATTGACATATTATGCAATTTACTTATGACAATATGCAAAAAAAAGTGCTAAACAGAAGGTTAAGATGTTACAAGGACTAGATTCATGTAAAATAAGATAATATACTCATTTGCAGGGTCATTCTCTGGCTTGTCTTTCAAGAAAAGTGTGCCAAAGTAATTTACATCATTTAAGAATGTTAGCGGTACACCACTCTGAAATGCAGAAGTTAATAAGGAGACTCTACTATGTAAAAACCCTGCATTATGTTTAAGTGAAATGAACACTGCTCTTTTGCACGGTTCAGTATTAGATGTACAGAACGTTTGTGATGAAATACAGTTTCGGTTTTTTGGGTCCAGAAGAGTAGTGTAGACAAAGTGAGAGTTTGATAAGTGTAGATGTTGAAGAACATGGAAAAGGGATTAGTATTGATAAATTTGCAGAATGAATTACAAAGTTTAAGACAGTTTTGTCTGAAAAATCAAACTATGTGAAAAGGAAAACAATGATAAGTGGCAGCAATTTGGTGCTTATTTGTTAGTAGAAGGTCAGTTTGAATTGGGTACTGTTCAGGTTATTTGTAAACACTGTTACAACAAATTAGAAGAGAACAAAATGCCAGCTAGAGCAGCATATAACAACTTAGAGTTGGTACCTATTCCTCAGGAACTGTCAGATTTGAATGCATATGAGTCTATTCTTATTCAATCTGTATACCCATTTCAGGCCATAGTTCGTATGGAGCCTAAAACAGGTAAGCTGCCACCAACGGATTTGTAAAGAGGTCTGAAAGGAAGAGTTGTGTACTTACCTTTAGATTTTAAGAAAAATATTGAAACTGTTGGTGTCGGCAGGGAAGTAAACGAGCCAGTAGTTATTCTAGTAAATGGTGTACCAACAAAGAGTCAAAAAATATGGCAAGAGTTTGTAGATGTTAATAAATTTCAAAAGGCTAAGTTTTATCTGGTACAGAATAATATTTAGTATGAGAATGTAAATGTTGATGAACAGGTAATACACTTAGAAGATATTTCAAGTGGCCCAATAGAAAAAGTGGACAAGTCCAGGAGTGAAGAGATTTATTAACATTACAAAATACATCCTCTACATTCGAAAGAAATTATAGGAAGCAGTATTGAATTATTTCAAATGAAGGAAGTAAAGGGAACTCCCATGAGTGTATGGGAAAACAGTTTAGAAGCTCGTTGTTTTCCACAGCTATTCCCCACTGGAGAAGGTGGATGATTTGATAAACGAGTTGTACGGATTTCAGCTTCAGAATACCGCTCAACAAGATTATACTCTGAAGATCCAAGTTTTCAAAAGTGCATTCCATATATATTTCATCTTCTGTTTGAAAGTGATTTGTCTGCACTTTCGTATGCAGTGAACCACATATTAAAAACAGGAGTTCATCTTCAACATGTTTCTGCAAAAGACTTCAGAGACAAAGTTCAAGAAAGAGATGAAAACTTAAACTTTCAGTTAATTAATTTGATGGCATGTCAACATGGTACCAATAAATATTGGTTTCGTTGTCATGGTGAACTTTAATGTATGTTAAGAAACTTAGGTACACCTACATGGTTTGTAACACTTAGCTGTGCTGAATATGAGTGGGAAGATTTACTTGAATTTCTACAAGAAGCAAATTCAAATGTTAAAAGCATTGAATTGAAGACACCTGGAGAACTCCATTCCTTGGTTCCTGTAAATGTCTGCAGGTATTTTAACCATAGGTTTTAAAGTATGATGTCATTTATCGTCAATAAAAATATTCCTTCTCTTGGAGAAGTTACTGATTTCTTTTGGCGAAAAGAGTACCAAGCCAGAGGTGCTTCTCACTTACACATGCTATTTTGGATAAAGAATGCTCCAAAATTTGGAACTGAATAACTGTTTTGTCTTTCATCAAACAGTATGTTACATGTGACATTCCAAGGGATGAAGGAGAAAAGAGCTTAGGACAACAAGTTTTACAGTTTTATAGTCATGGATGTGGGAAATACTGTCAACGGAAATACAAGCATAAAGGGAAATTCTATACAAAATGTCGCTTTGGATTACCACGTCCTATAATTTCTAAAGGAAGAGTAAATAGTTTTTTGTTAGAAGTAAGGCATACAATAACTTGGAAATCTCCAAATAATAGATACAATTTAAAAAGAACAGAAGATTCAAAGTACATTAATGACTACAATCCCGTTATTTTGAAAATGTGGAATGCAAACATGGATATTCAATATGTTGCAGATAATTCAATGGCTGTTGCTCTCTATGTTACATTATATGTAACCAAATCTGAAAAGACAGAGATGAAAGAAATGTGGAAAGAAATTTCACAAGAGAAGAGTCTTATCAATAAATTGCACAGCTTTAGCTTGAAAATGCTTTCCCATCGAGAAATTGGATCTTATGAATGTTCGGATCGCTTGAACTCTGCCAGTTTATATTCAAAGTCAAGAGGAATCATTTGGTTAAGTTTAGGTCTTGCCGCCACACAAAATAGATTATTGAAATCCTTACAAGAAATTGAATACTTAGCATAGAATGAACCAGAAAGTAGAGATATTGTTAAAACTAATATGTTGGATACATACTGTCCCAAAAGGAGTCCACATCTCAAAACCCTATGTCTGTATGAAATAGTTCAACATTACAGCTTTAGAAGAAAAGATACAGGAAAAAACAAAAGAAGAAAAATATGCAGTAATTGGATGTGATGGATGTTTAGTAAAACATGCCAAAAGAAATCCTATTAACCACAGAAAACTCAGTTGCGAAAGTCCAGATAAGAGAATTCTTCTATTTAGCACTTCTGCAACTGTTTAAGCCTTGGTGTAGTGAAACAGAATTGCTTGGAGATTTTGACTGCTATGAAGATTATTTTAATGCAACTAAAGATAGCATTCAGTGCACAATTTTCCAAAAATATCTACAAATGTTAAATGATAAGATTGAACAAGAAAGTACTATTGCAGCTGAAATAGCTAGGGAAAGTTCACAAAGCAGTCAGACTTCTGATCCACTTAGTCAAGATCCACTGGGACAACCAATTATTAAAAATTAACCAGCAATAGCCATGAATGAGGTAGGAACTGCAATGCAACAAGCACAACAGGATATTACTCAATTGGAAAAGTTAGAGAAACAACCAAATATTTAACAAAAAGAAATATATGTACAAGTAAAACAACAACTTCAACATGGTTTGCTGAACACAAAATTCTATTGTACTTCCGTGGTCAAGGTGGAACAGGAAAAAGTTTCTTCATTAACTTTTTGACCTGTTATCTACACAAAACTACATAATCACATTTATTTTGTGTCGTAAGAGCTCCAACTGGATTAGCAGCACACAACATTAAATGGATTACTTCACACCAATTACTTATGCTACCTGTTGAACATGATAATAAATTGGAATATCAGAATCTATCTGGGGAAGCTTGTTATGAAGTCTCAAGAGTACTGAAGAAAAATACACTTTTAGTCATTGACGAGGGGAGCATGGTGTCAAACTTAATGCTTGCATTTTTGTATTAAAGAATGCAACATATTTTAAAAACAGATTACGATGTACTGTTTGGGAGAAAACATTTAATTGTATTTGGAGACCTACTACAACTTACTCCTATAAAAGGACAACCTGTTTTTAAAACACTTGTCCATGAAACACAAGGAAATCTCTGGGAAGCATTGGCAAGAACTTGTTAAGAATATGCGACAAGCAGGTGATGAAGATTATGGAAATATTCTTCAAGACGTAAGAATTGGTATCTTGACGGAACATGATAAACAAGCTTTAGAATGTCGGCTACTAAGGAATTCGTTTACAACTGGATACACAGCAGCTGAAGTCATGTTCAATATGCTTGGAGAAAAGAAGTCTATAATTTGCCTAATGCCTACACTACAAGAGTGTTCTACATTTAATCAACAACTTTTGAAACTGGAAAAACAACAAATTGTGGAAATTTAAGCTATTGATAAAACCGAACACCAGAGAGTGACTATTCTTCTTATAAAGAATATACAGGCAAAATTCCATTCTTTGGGAAAGTCTGTATCTAAAACTGCAGGTGTAGAAAATATTTTACATGTATGTATAAACTGTCAGGTAATTTTGCAGCATAATTTGAATGTAGAAGAAGGTTTAGTAAATGGAGCAATGGGAAAAGTTGTTGATTTTGTACATTTTCAGACTAGAGGTAGAATTGAATTTTTGATTATAAAATTTGATCAGATTAAAGAGGTAAGACAGATTGCACATTGTGTTGTACGTTTTTTGCTTGTAAAAGATTTGTATGCTCGCAGACAGTAGTTTCCTCTGTCTTTAGTATAAGCAGTAACTATTCATAAATCTCAAGGTTTAAGTATAGACAGAGCTTTTGTAAATATTTGAAGTACAGTGTTCAAAGAGGGAATGGCATACGTTGCATTGTCTAGAGTAAGAACATTGGCGGGTTTGTATTTGATAGATTTTGATGAGAAAAACGTTAGTGCTAATGCAAATTGTGTAAAAGAGTACAATCGTTTAAAAAGACTTTATACTCCTGGTTTAGGTGAATATCCCATATATGAGAAATGTGTAGTATGCACAAAATGAAAATATGTCAAACATTCAACTGAGGTTAAAAAAAGAAAACTATTGAAGAGAAAGTTGAAGGTGGAAAGAAAAGGAAAATGGAAACTGTTAATGACATTGTAGGATACCAGTTGGAAAACAGTTCAGGTATCAACTGTTATTCAAATGTGATTCTTAATGTTGTGTTTTATCTACCAGATCTTCATCATGAAATCATGGGAAATCTTGAAAAAAAGATTCTGTTCTTTACTACATCATTTATATCAACAGTTGGTAACTGACAGAAGTAAAATGCATAGTGCCTCAGGTATTCAGCATCTTTTGTATATATGTACTGGTTCATTGACATTTGCTCTCAATATACAACAAGATGCACAAGAATGTCTAATGCTTATGCTTGGAGTATGAGAAAATGAAAGAATACAGATTGAAAACTTATTTGGACTAAGTTACAGATGGGATCATGAGTGTGAAGAGTGTTCATTTACTTCTACCACTGAAATACAAACAGAACGATTCCTATATGAAACTCAAAAAGTGGACAGTGGACCCTATACTTGACAATATCAGACTGCAAATCAGTACCTTTTAACAAATTGATTAAAACAGCCCATCAGTATGTGAAATGTTCACATTGCAGATCAGAAATGTTGTCTACATTACATATAGAAAGATTTGGAAAATATGTACTTTTAATGCTACAAAGTTGTGGAGCAAATTGAGGAAAATTGGAAACAAAAATAAAAAATTGTAATGTAAGTCGAATATCTATTTTAAGAGGAATATTTACAGGAGTGGCTATTATTTTCCATGATGGACCTACTACAACATCTGGACACTATACTGTGTATTTAAAGTGTAATAAAGGATGGATGCATTGCAATGATGCCCACTTGGAATTCAAACCTAGATTGCCTCATGAGTTACCAAATTCATAGTTGTTATTTCTGCAGCCAAAGTGTTGAGTATGTCATTTGGCCTATTGGAAAGATGTGAACAGAAAGTAGTCAGCTCTGCAAACTATTAGTATTTATAATTAGTGTTTTGGTTGTTATTGTACTAATTGATATTACATTTGGAAAATTGTGTTTAAAAGCAAATAGTTTATATATTTGTTGTCTATATTGTACCAGATGTAAATGAAAAACACATAGCTACAGATATTGATAATGATGTACTCTGCTGATTTTTTTTGTTTGTACAATCAATTTGATAGTTTTTTTCCCCGCTGTTCAATGATGACACTACATTGAAATCACTAAGTATGGTGAAGTTAAGTGGAATCTAAGAACAGCAAAAAAGGGAAACTGAAAATGTTATGTATTTCTAAATTTATGTTGTGTTCTTAAAAATATAATATTATAATTTCTGTAATATATTTTTATTAAATAAGAGTTTTTCTTCTTCTTTACAGTAGCCACTGTTGAAGATTGAAAACAGTTTTAATGCTGTTTAGGACAATACTACTCTAAAATAGTTCTACTGAGTAACATATCTAAATTACTTAAAAGGTAAGAATACATAATATAATGTGCATGATAACCTGCAAAAAATTTTAAAATGTAATTATATGTTATTTGTTTCTGATATAAACAATGTTGATCCTTTACATTATTTGAAAACTATCATCATATTTCCGAGGAGCATTATCACACTTACTTTTTACGAAACTGCACAGAGCAATAAAAGTACTTCAATTGCAAGTTATTTACCCCTCATTACACAGGACAGGTGTATATCGCACCCCCTATCCAATGACTTCTCAGATACATACATAGAAAAGATATGCACTAATAGAATTACCCAGTGACTACCCATCCACTCATTGAATGAAACAGATATTAAAAATGCACTCATGCAATCACACAGGGACTACCAGTACACTCATTCATTACTATCTATGCACTAATAGAATCAGCCAGACAGTGCTGTTGCACTCACTTATTCATCTAGCCACTAGCCACGCACCCATCCATTTAATCACGTACTGTCCATGCACTCATCCAATCAGGAAGGCACTCATCCTTTCAAGTAGGCACTATGCATGCACTCATTCATTCTCTCAGGCACAACTCATGCACTAATGGGATAACCCAGGCATTACCCTTGCAATCTTCCTTTCACACAGGCACTACCCATGCACTCATCCAATCACCCAGGCAGTATCTCTGCACTCATGCAATCACTCTGGCACTATTCTTGTACTCAACCATTCACACAAGCATCACCCATGCACTCATCCATTCTCCCAGGAACTACCCATGCACTCATCCAATGACCCAGGCACTTCCTTTGCACTGATCTATTCACTCACACAGCACCCATATACTCATCTAAGTACCCAGGCATTACCCTTGCACTCATAAAGTCACTCAGGTATTGGATTTGCAGTCATCCAATCACACAGCCAATATTGCTGCACTCATGCAATCACCCAGACACTACCCATGCACTCACGCAATCACTGAAGCACTACTCTTGTACTCAACCATTCACTCAGGCACTACCCATGTACTCATGTTTTCTCTTAGACTATACTCACACTCATCAAATGACCCAGCCATCACCCTTGCACTCATCCTTTCACGCAGGCACTACTGATGCACTCATCCAATCAGCCAGGCTCACTTGCACTCATACAACCACCCAAGTCCTACCCATGAAGTCCTGCAATCACTCAGGCACTATTCTTGTACTGAACCATTCCCTCAACCACTACCCAAGTAGTCAACCATTCTCTCAGGTATAACCAATGCACTAATGGGATAACCCATGCATTATACTTGCACTCTTCCTTTCTCTCAGGCACTACCCATGCATCCATCCAATTACCCAGGCACTACAATCACCCAGGCACTAACCATGAACTCATGCAATGACTCAGGCACTATTCTTGGACTCAACCATTCACTCAGGCCCTACCATGCACACATAAATTGTCTGAGAAACAACTCATGCACTATTGCAATAACCAAAGCATTACACTTGCACTTATCCTTTGAGTTAAGCACTATCCATGCACTCATCCAATCACCTAGGCAGTACCTTTGCACTCATGCAATCACTCAGGCACAATTCTTGTACTCAGCCATTCATATAGGCATTACCCATGTACTCATCCAAAGTCACTCAGGTACTCCACACGCAGTCATCCAATACCCCCAGGCAGTCCTGCTGCAATCACGCAATCACCCAGGCACTACCCATGCAGTCATGAAATCACTGAGGCACTACCCAGGCACTCATGCAATCTCTGAAGCACTAATCTTGCACTCAACTATTCACTCAGGCACTACCCATGCACTCATGTTTTCTCTTAGGAACTACCCATGCACTCATCCAATGACCCAGCCATTACCCTTGCACTCATCCAATCATCCAGGCTCTACACTACATTCATACAATCACCCAGGCACTACCCATGCAGTCATGTAATCACTCAGGCACTATTTTTGTACTGAACCATTCACTCAAGCTCTACCCATGCACTCATCCAATCAGCCAGACTCTTCAATTGCACTCATACAACCACCCAGGCACTGCCCATGAAGTCCTGCAATCACTCAGGCACTATTCCTGTGCTGAACCATTCACTCAAGCACCACCCATGTACTCATCCATTGTCTCAGGCACAACTCATGCACTAACGGGATAACCCAGGCATTATACTTGCACTTATCCTTTCAGTCAAGCACTATCCATGCAATCATTCAATCACCTAGGCAGTACCTCTGCACTCATGCAATCATTCAAGCACTATTCTTGTTCTCAACCATTCACTCAGGCACTACCCATGCACTCATACCTTCACTGAGGTACAACTCATTCACTATTGCAATAACCCAGGCATTACACTTGCACTTATCCTTTCAGTCAAGCACTATCCATGCACTCATCCAATCACCTAGGCAGTACTTCTGCACTCATGCAATCACGCAGGCACTATTCTTGTTCTCAACCATTCACACAGGCATTACCCACACACTAATCCATTCTCTCGGGAACTACTCATGCACTCATCTAATGACCCAGACACTTCATTTGCACTGATCCATTCACTCATGCAGTATCCATGCGCTCATCCAAGTACCCAGGCAATAATCATGCACTCATACATGCAAATGGGTTCAGCACTATTTAAAGAGAGTCCATAGTATTTAAAGGAATTTCCAAGAAGTCACTTTGATTTTCTAAATAATTCTTCTCTTTATTACATCATATCACAGGTATGGAATGTCACAGTCTTGATAGCAAAAGAAAGCCATAGCCGACGCGTTTCGTCTCCTACAAGGAAACTTGTAGGAGACGAAACGCGTCGGCTATGGCTTTCTTTTGCTATCAAGACTGTGACATTCCATACCTGTGATATGATGTAATAAAGAGAAGAATTATTTAGAAAATCAAAGTGACTTCTTGGAAATTCCTTTAAATACTATGGACTCTCTTTAAATAGTGCTGAACCCATTTGCATGTATGTTTTGAAAAGGACTTTGTCCTGACCAAAGGAGCTCAGAGGGAAGTGTTCCTTGGTTCGTTGCACTATTCAAGTTTATACTGAACGACACTATTCATTTGTCAGGTGCGGTAATACAGCCTTCTCCCTCTTCGTATTTGATTATACAAATAATCATGCACTCATAAACTAACTCAGGTACTACACATGCAGTCATCCAATCACCCAGGCAGTACTGCTGCACTCATGCAATCACCCAGGCACTATCCATGCACTCATGCAATCACTGAAGTACTACTCATGCACTCAACCATTCACTCAGGCACTACCCATGTACTCATCCAATCAGCCAGGGTCTACACTTGCACACATACAATCACCCACGTACTACCCATGTAGTCACGAAATCACCCAGGCACTACCCATGCCCTCATGCAATCTCTGAAGCACTACTCTTGCACTCAACCATTCACTCAGGCACTACCCATGCACTCATGGTTTCTCTTAGGATCTACCCATACTGTCATCCAATGACCCAGCCATTACCCTTGCACTCATCCTTTCACGCAGGCACTATTCATGCACTCATCCAATCAGCCACGCTCTACACTTGCACTCATACAATCACCCAGGCACTACCCATGCAGTCATGCAATCACTCAGGCACTATTCTTGTAACTGAACCTTTCACTCAAGCGCTACCTATGTTCATAGATGTCCGGCAACATTCTCAACCGGGCCAGCTGATCAGCCCGCTCGTTACTCCTCTCCCTGGGCAAGGCCTCGCAGCTCAGGTCCTGGGCCCGCCTCTGCTGACATGCCTCCAACTTCTGGTGGCCGGTACCTGGTTTGCTGTCCCAGGGCTTGCACCTCTCAGGGTATGGCCCAGAAGAAGATCTTAATTGCAGGAGGGGACTCTTTGCACCAGGGGAGAGTGGGCCCTCGATCATCTGAATCTAACATTTTTCAAACACCTGATGGCTGCAGGCCCCATGGCATAATTGGGCCCCCCTCCAGACAGTTTTCTGGGTTCGATACCCAGCCCCCAGGTGTCCTCCGGCGCCCCAACCTCACCTTGCATTAGGGCATGGTGTCTCCTGGCAGGACCAGACTCTACCTCGGTCCTCACGGCCCACCGCAATGTGCTAGACAGGATATTGCTGCCTGCCGGCTGGCAGGCATCACAATCAGGGTGTGGTCGGGCATGCTCCCACACTCAACTTCACTGTACTGCAGAGGGTCTAAGCAAAGCGATCCACAGGCACCATGGGGTCCCCACTGAGGCCTATCACGGGTGTGGTATTATCGCTGTTTCGAAACAAGCCGCACGTCCCAGTGCTGAGCCGCTTCTCTATTCATCGTCGGACACACTAAAGAGGGGCAACTCTGATACGTCCATGGGATTTGATGCAGTTGTTAGGCTTTTGATGACTGTAGATTACAGGGCCTGGGTCCAGGAGCCCACAAGTTATGCATGCGCCATGTTTGGCTGCTGGCCATACCCTGTAAAATATTCTATCATGCCATACACCAGAACCTAGACACTGGCACATCCAAACACTTTAGAACATTGTTTAACTTTTCATTTTTTATTAGATTGGGTTATCAGATGTTATTTATTAATATAATTGGTAACAATTGGTATTGTTGAACTAGGGAAGTCTTTTAAAGAATCAACAAATCTAGCTAAATGTGCTATGGAGTGGAACAGTGCCAGGACAGTTTGCTAGGTCACAGTGTGCTTTAGAAACCCAAATTATATTACAATCACTGTTCCCTCAAATGTGCGCGCGCACACATATATCTCCCGTAGCGTGCATTGTAAAGTGTAAAGCGCGCACAGACAACTGAGGACTGTCCCGCCGCCGCTTTTAAAATGCGTGCGGCGCGAAAACGGTCAGATTGTGTACCTTTTTGTAAGTAATCCTGTTAATCGCAGCTCCAGTCATGCGCTGCAATTAACATGATTACTTTAACAAAGGCACTCAACTGCCCTGCAGCTGTGCCCTATTAATAAATGAAACGCAGCAAGTCTACAAGCACGTCGTGCTTGTAAACTTGCTGCATTTCATTTGTGAATAGAGAGGTTGTGATTCACAACCCCAATGCACGTTATACACTTACTTTTGCAGTACTCCAGTCGCCATCCTAAAGCCTGAAAGATTGCCTACCATTTGGCCAGTTTTTGCACATATGCACATGTGCAGAAATTGTAAGTTTAGAAGGGACTTATGTGAGGCAGAACCTCTTGGCAAGAAACTTGAGACAAGGGGATAGCTACACAAATTTATCAGGTGATCGTTAAAATGAGCGTGGTATTGCCCGATTGAATACCTACTTACCCCGAAAGGGAAAAAAAACAGTAGACTGCATTGTCTGCGTTATTACCTTCTGTACTCAAAGTAATTCTATTACTAAAATCATCTAGAAACACTGGCCATTAATTGAATCAATTGGCATTTCAAAGGTGCTACCTTTGCTCTCATTCAAGAAAGGAAAAATCCTAAAGGACTACTTGATTTGTGCAGACATTGTTAAGATTCCTGTTGATTTGGTGTCCATGTTGAGGCCAAACAAAATCCGATGGCATTTTAGGTGTGGCAACTACATCATGTGTGGTTCTACAAATAACGTTAAACAATTTAAACACAGAAACATTATATATAAACCTTTAAAAACTTTACAAATTGCAATCCCAGTAAGGTGGGCTATGATGGCTCTTTTGACTAAGGTGAGATACCATTGGATTCTAATGTAACTCTGTCATAGTGGCACGAGTAAGGCTTAGTCCTTGTTTGTAATTCACACTTCCTGCACCACGTCATGTTTCATTTATACCATGTTGAATTCTTCTCTCACGGCGGTGCTCCGTATTGCCAGTATTTCACCATTGGATTCTAATGTAACTCTGTCATAGTGGCATGACTTAGGCTTAGTCCCTGTTTGTAATTCACACTTCCTACACCATGTCATGTTTCATTTATACCATGTTGCATTTTTCTCTCACGGCAGTGCTCCGTATTGCCAGTATTTGTTCTATACAACTACTTTCTTGGCTTTTTTTACCACACTCCAGTACTTTAATTTATTTATTTTTCCGCAAATGTGGGTGAGAGACCACCTCAAATAATATTCACAATCCTTCTCAGGTTAACCACAAAAGTCACTAAATAAACCTCTGCTAAATCCTCTTGGAACAAAAAAGTCAGACTTAACTTAAAGGCAATATGTAAATTATGCATACAGTGCTCAGTAATAAAGTGAAAACACAACACATGAAACATCTCAACGTAGTCCTATAAATTGAACCAGAAATATGAGTTTTTAAAGTTTTAGGTAAAAACAACACCAAGGGGCGTTGAGTGCCAACTTCATGTACCTGGACAGAGCGCCGCAGTTTATGTGCCTGTTTGAAAGTTTGAAGAACTTGAGTTGGAAGCAAAAGGATATATGGAATATCTTACCAACAAAAAATTGAAAAAATTAAGAAAAGACGTTGATAAATACAACATTGAGATAGTTTATCCGTATCTAAGCAAAGACTACTTTAACAATAAAAATGATTATAGAGGGGACAGACCGCATAATGTTAGACCACTGTATTCACGAGGGGGCATCAAACGGGTTACCTTCTCCGAAACGTCAGGTTCTAGCAGTGAAGATGAACATGATGGAGAAAGAAATGGTAGAGGAGCTCCCACGTTCGAACGTGAGTCTTTTTTAGGCAGGCGCCAGAATCGGGGCCACAGGGGACACAGGGGTTACAACCGACAAGAACCCCCGAGAAACCATCAACCTCAGATGGGACAGGAATATGTAGCAACTCGGAGCAGACAATATTGGAGGTAGAAGAACTACCCATTATCAATCTATCGAAAAGGATTCTAACCCAAAATGAAATTGAAATTTTAAAAAAAGGCTTCAGTTTTGCACCTAGTGCTCCCCATAATTCATATGAACTAGAGAGTGATTTAAAGAACTTTTTTAGAAAGATTAGGCTCAATAAATTTTTTGAAGACAAAGCTTATGTACCAACACCAAATGTATCAGGTTTTAAACCAAAGTCCACATTTACTCCTAATCTGGGTCAAGTGGACAAAAATGTTGAGTTATTTGAGAAAGTGGTAGAAATGGAAATTAAAAATATGAGACAAGCTGTCTCTAAATACCAAAATAATAATCTCCCTTGGAATCAGAAACAAGCATTAAAGAACTTACAAAATTGCAATTTAATTACCATAAAACCAGCCGATAAAGGCGGAGGTGTAGTTGTATTTGATACAACGGACTACGACAAAAGGATGAGGGACCTCTTAAATGTGAGGGAACATTATAAACCCATCCGTCTCACAGCGATTGATGCTCTTAAAAAAGAGGTGATATCACTCTTAAACCTAGGAAGAGAACAAGGGTGGATGTGTGAAAACGAGTATAGATTCCTTCTGAACTTACATCCAATGACACCGGCCATTTATGGACTCCCAAAAATTCATAAAAACATCTCTGACCCACCTATGAGACCTATTGTCAGTAGTGTGGGATCCATCTTGGAGCCCCTCAGCAAATATGTAGATCACTTCTTAAAACCAATCGTACAAAAACAAAGATCTTATCTTAAAGATACAGCACATGCCATCTCTGTGTTTGAGGGTCAGAGCTTCAATAGGGTTACCCAGATTTTGGTGACCCTTGACATAGAGGCATTATATACGAACATCCCCCAGAACGACACCATAAGAGTTATCTCTAACATTTTAGATTCTGAAGACCTAGAGGGAGCTAACAAAGAATTTATAATGTCATGCATTGAAAAAGTACTGAAAAATAACATCTTTTTATTCAAAGATGAGGCCTACATCCAGATCAAAGGCACCAGCATGGGGGCTGCCTGTGCTCCTAGCCTGGCATGCCTCTATGTTGGTGACTTTGAAGTAAAACATATCTACAATGAGATGGCTCCGTTTTTTGAAAATGTAACTTGCTGGCACCGTTACATAGACGATATCATCTTTGTCTGGAACGGTGCCAGTCATGATTTAGAACATTTTCTCGAATGGATCAATCTGGGTGATCCTAACCTGAGATTCACGGCTCATTACAGTCATTCGGATGTGGCGTTTCTTGATATAAAAATCAAAAATGTGGGAAACGTCCTTAATGTAGAATTATATTCAAAACCAACGGATAAAAACACACTTCTTCTATACGGTAGCAACCATCCGCGTTCCCAAAAGGACAATATTCCCTTTGGGGAATTTTTAAGATTAAGGCGCAACTGCACAGCTCTTTCCGATTTTTATTACCATTCTGAATTATTGAAGAAAAAATTAGCTGCAAGAGGCTACCCCAAGAAATTAATCAAACACTCCTTCAAAAGAGCGAGATTTTATAATCGCGACCATTTGTTGGAACAAAATAAGAATAAAAACAATGACAAAGCAACAGGACGTTTAGCTTTCGTTTCCCAATTCTCCAATCTTAGCAATCGGATCAAAAACATAGTCAATAAAAATTGGAAGATATTGAACTATGGATCAGAAACTCCACTTGAGAAGCCATTGTTCTCATTCAGACGTAACAAAACCTTACGCAATGCGTTGGTAAGAACATATGAAAATAAACAAGAATCCCAAACCACTATGAAGGGTGATAAAGCTATAGGCAACTACAAATGTGGAACTTGTTCCATTTGTCCCCAATGCCTTGAGGCGAAAAACCTTAGCCACAACAACAAAACAATTTGGGCTAGCAGCTTTAACAACTGTAGAAGCAGAAATGTAGTTTACTTTTTAATCTGTCCCTGCGGCCTGGCGTACGTGGGAGAAACTAGTAGGGAACTACGAATCCGCCTGTTGGAGCACAAATCTGCAATTAAAACTAAAAAAACCAATGCCCCCTTAACAGATCACTTTCTAGAAGCAAACCACAGTTGGGATTCAATCCGGTGGTTTATTCTGGAAAAAGTGACAGTAAACAGAAGAGGGGGAGACTTGAACATCAAGAGAAAAAAGAGGGAACAATGGTTCATATGTTTTTTCAATACTGTGGAGAGAGGTCTTAATACAAAAGAGGACTGGATGAGTATCATTGGTCCGTAAAAGAATTGGCAGACCCAATGAACAGTATTTCCTTTCTGTAATGACCCAGTATACTATAGATTTTGCTGAGATTACGTATGCTCTTGTGTTTTTCTGAGAAAGAGATTATTATAACCCTCACTTCAACAACATTTAAATGGTGGCTTACTTTTGGGCACTATATGTTGGGTATAAATAGGAAAATTTATATAAAAAATCTGATACCACAAGAATAACATACGGCATCCTAGTAACATCTTTGAAACGATGTTTGTGGTTATTGTATTTACATGAATCCTTCTATCCCTGTTAAATGGTGAAATTTATTATGTAGATACATAACACATGATGTAAAATAAGATTAATAGATAAGGTTTGAATGATATCAAAGCTATTATATCAAAGCTATTATGTTGACCTGGGGATAATTAAATGTATACTAGACAGGGGTGAGTACATGTAAAAAGACCAAGTGTAGATGAAATGATTGTATAGAATACCAGTATAATGATTTGATGCTATTTGGTGATACTGCAACAATATAATCGACGATGTAAAATCATGTTAAGTAAGAATTTATAAGTCTGCCATAATGTATGTTATCATGATGTCCTCAGTTAGGAAAATATTTTATTCGGTTGGTCGAATATGCACCTAATTCAAATCGTGAAGTGTACTCAACAGCATACCATGAGTAGATTGATTGATAAATATATAATACGGGGATAATATGGAAATATATCGCCAGTAATCAGGTTCTCCATAAACTTAACGATAAAGTTTTCTTTTTGAAAAAAAACCCCGTGGGTAACATCAACATCACATGGTCTACGGACCATGTGTAAAATTCAACCAATCAGAATTGGTGTCTTTACGCACAAATAAGCAGACACCTTTCACAAGAATTAGGGAAGCGACCTGAGAAGCACTTCCGCGTACGAAGCCGACTGATTGAGGCCACAAGGTGAGATTGCCAAGCTAGCTTATACTCTCCGTCAGCATTCGACAGAAATGGTGATATTTAGATCCCATTTCAGATAGGAGTAAACATGTCAGTGGCGCTAATACGAGCGCTTCTATTTTCCCCTTTTAAAAATAGGTGACGAACAGTAAGGGAGGAGTAACTCGGACCTCCGTCACCTTGCATGAAACTGACGATTCGGCCATAAGGTGAGACCACTTTGTTCACCGATAGGAATAGTTGCTGCCAACATTGACAGACACCGGCGTGGTTATACCACGATTCAAATATGAGACAAATGCTAGCGGCGCTAATATGAGCGCATTTATTATTTTTCTTTCTATAAACAATAGGTGAGGAGTATTGAAGGGGAAATGTCACGTACCCACGGCTACCAATATAAGAATCAGTGTCAGGATAATTAAAAAATACATTCAGTAAGTAGAGAGTTATATCGAGCGTTTTCCTGATTTAGTGTGAATGAGTGTCTGCATGCCTTTTAAATAACGCCGTGATGTTATTATTATCTATGTTGCAGCACAAAACATTTAAAACCTGCAGCGTTCCACTACGTGGACCCACAAGTGAAAACTGAATAAAAATCGGAATATTGAAGTGAATAAACCAGGTGAAGCGCCACCTTACTTTTAATGGTTATGAATACTTACAACAAGAGTAGATGTGTACTCTAAACAATACTCCTTAAAGAGAGTCAATTAGAGACAACAATAAAAGCTCCCTGGGAACACATATTATAAAGATGAGTCTAATAGTATTTATTTCCTTGATGTAGGTCCCTGTAAAATAGAAGAGGACCTGAAGCCTATCACCTGTCTTGATAAAGATGGAATTACAAGAATAACCATCGAAACGCGTCGACGCATCTAAAATAACGCAATCCAAGGGAGAACTGTGGTTGACTGCGAGTAGATATAACGGTGCATACATATCACCAACCACAGTCGTATATATAAGACCCGTCAGGATGCGTAATTTATGACAAAGTGTATTGTCTTCCAAATTTTTTTCTGTTATGCGGGCTCATAACAGTTTGTGAATTATATCAATGTGAAAATCTGTATAGGTTACTTTTTGTGTTTTTAAGTTTATGTAATTGCATTATTGATTTTATGAATTTCATGTATACTTTTTAAAAAATAAATGTAATGAACATTTGATGCCTTTTCATATTAATGAGTGTTAGATTCTTAAGTGTGGTACCATTGTGTCATAGCATAGGGATCGTGTTTTCTTAAGTGTGATTAGTACCCCATTCCCTTCAAAAGACAAGGGGTCTCTCTCGGTTACTCATACAAAAATTACCTGTTTGAAAGTTCTCATGTTAAATGCAGCCCCTGGTGTAAGCATGTTGGGAGCTGCAATAAACATGAAAACTTTCAAAAAGGCACGCAATTTGCCGCGCTCTATTAACAAAAGGCATGCAACAAGCCTAACAGCACCATGTGTGCTTTCACAATCACTAATATATATTAGTGACTGTGAAAGCACACGTGGTGCTGTTGGGCTTGCTGCCTGCCTTTTCTTAACAAAGCGTGGCAGTTTCTGTGCTTTATTTGAAAGTTTTTATTAAATGCAGCCCCGAGTGTAAGCATGTCGGAGCTGCAAATTAACATGAATACTCTCAAAAAGGCACACACTCTGCTGCGCTCTATTAACAAAAAGCACGCAGCAAGCCTAACAGCACAATGTGTGCTTTCACAATCCCTAATATATATTAGGGAATGTGAAGTGCTGTTAGGCTTGCTGCGTGCCTTTTGTTGATAGATAGGGCAACCAGAAATGTAAAGCCAAAAACCGGGACATTTCACACAATCAGAAATGGACTACACATAGCTGCCAGGGTTTCAGATTGCTATGTGTGACATTTTTAAAATTTCAGTCGATCAGGGCACAAATCCCAAATAAAAGAAGTGGGGGGACTAACCTAGTTAGCAGTATGCAAGTGGCATCGTGGAATTGACATCATAGAAAGTGGCATCACAAGCCACGACTTTACAGGATGTGACATCAGATGTAAAGCCTTCACATATATGTTTACCGGGTCTATCATGCGTACCTTTGAGGGCATTGCAAGGATAATAGCACAGTGAGCTATGGAAGAGGATATGTGACTTCTACACTTCGCAATCCCCCAGTTTTATGTCACACATCTTGTACATTAATTTACAAACGTATATCATTTATTGTACATGTAATATGCACGTGCTGATGTAAGGCACTTTGACACCCTGCATTGGAATGAGTAGGGCTATACAAGAAAAAATTGTGGTTATTTCATCGCCACCTCAGGGGAAGTCAGCTCTATATAAATGCAATGCAGTAAATACTGGGAAAGACCAACACATCTGATATTCTTCCAGTGCATGCATATCTCCTAACCAGGGACTGAACGGAGTGAAAAGCTGCCTCTCTTAAGTAAGTGTGAAGAGCTAACAAGGTTTGAGCCTTTGTTTCCCATCCACTTACCGAAATCTACTGGGACAGGTGGTGAAAAACCAGGCCTGGCCCTGCAATTCCGTGACACATGGTCAACCTATTGATAGACCAGTGTAGATTAGGTGCCTTTTTGAAAGTGCTCGAGTTAATTGCAGCGCTGTGTATAGGCAAGACGGGCACTGAAATTAACATGAAAACTTTCAAAAAGGCACACAATCTGCCAAGCTTTATTAACAAATGCACAGCTACCAAGGTTTCAGATTGCTACAGGTAACATTTTCTTAATTTCAGTGTATTATGAGTGCCATTTCAATGACTATGACTGACACATTCTTGCAAGCAAAATCAAGGTATGAGGTAGTAGGACCGGCACCACTGCGGCGTGCTGGATCTATAATAAAATTTAAAAGCACATTTTGAAGAAGAGTCGCTGAGGCACTACCTCCTGCACTCCGTGTTGCTCTTTCCCTTGTATGCTTTCCTGCACCATGTTGATTTCCTCTCTGTGTGTTTCTCTATCTGCAAAACACTCCTGCTCTCCATGATGCTCTCTGTCCCTCTTGTGCTTTTCTCTGCAATCCCAACTGCTCCATGCTGCTTTCTCACTCTTGTGTTTCTTCTACCTGTAAACTCTCCTTCCACCATGCTCTTCTTGCTTTCTTCCTTGTGTGCTTTTCTTCCTCCAATGGAAAAATAGGCCTGCACTCCTTGTTGCTCTCTCACTAAGAGGCTATCAGGCACTAACTCATTCCAAAGACTGTCAGTTCGCCAGGTGGTCCAGACAATGGGCAACACAAATTGTCCCCAAACAAAGTGGAGCTCCACAGCTGAGTATTCCTGTCAAAAGATGTGCTGGAAATGAGCAGACAGCTAAGCTGTTTTTGGGTACTGTGCCCAGGAGGTGAGTGGAAAGTTTGATGGGTCCTTCCATTCTAGCTCACACTAAGTGCTGGGTCGGAGGAGACCCACTGGACCGGGGCCGCTTCACTCACTGAGCACCCCCAAGCGACAGGCTACCATGTCTCCTGCACTGCTACCTGTCATGTCTTTGCTGCATGATGCTTTCAGTGGTGCATCACTACCTGGGCACTAACTACCTTTTCAGACAGATGCAAGTGTCCTCCAGGCCCGCAGACAGACCCCGGCTGCAGTCACATTCAGAACAGAAAGCGATTAGGGTCTCAACCTCGCCGCTGCATAGCATTGTTCCCGATTATGCCTACTGGTCTAGTAGTGTCGGTAGCAGAAGAATATCTGGATGATCAAAAGTATATTGCACAATGAGACCACAAATTGGCAGCTTGAATAAAGCACGGTTATCTTCTACAATTGTGCACATGACCTGCACTTTGCAGCTGCAGTTCCAGCTTCTTCCTCACAGCACGCAGGTGTTGTCAAGGTGCTACAAATGTGTGATTAATGCATTTTAGTGTGGTTATGCAGACCACCACTCTAAAATGCGTTAGTCTAAGCCTGAGGCGTGGCACTTGGCAGGGCTGCGAAAGGCATGCAAAAAATGCAGCAGTAAATAAAACGCATATAAGGAATGTTCTGTGGTTGGCCAAGGACAACAATGTATTTTTACAGATTCCATTGTGGTGCAATCTTGAATAACATAGACACCTCTCAGGGATGTAGCATTCACATTTGACAAAAGTGACAGTAAGGGACACATTGTTACATTAAAAGACTTTTAATGGAGAATATGCTTTTGAATACTGTATCCTTTTTATGTTTGTTGTATGTTATAAACCTGCCTTAAGACCCTTCATGTGGTGCTGGATGTGTAGAAATACACTGTCTTTTCACTTTATTAAGCAAATGTTTGAGTAATATTTGCACTGATATTTGTCACTGCAGCCACACACGCCGTTGAATTCTTGGCACACATTGCCTTGGCTGCAGCGCACAGAGACCTTATACTGCCACACACAGAAGACAAAAATTAGAGGGAACATTAATAACATTACAAGGTAAAATTTGTAATGTAAGAAATTGGGTATTAGTTGAGAGACGTGAAAGCCCCAACTCAAATAATAAACACAGTCCTTCTCAGGGTGAGCCACAAAAGTCACTAAGTATGTATAACCCTCTAGTAGCTTGGCACTGAAGTTGTCAGGCTTAACTTAGAGGCAATGTGTCAAATGTTTATGCAGCGCTCAAACAGTACTAAAGTGAAAACAAATCAGAAGAAAAATCCCACACCAATTATGAATAATAGAGGAACATTTATTCGATACAATTGCACCAAACTGACAAAAGTCTATTTAGTAGAACCAGAGAAATTAGTTTTCAAAGTTTTAGATGAATATAGCTGCAAAAAGCACGAAGGTCTACTGGCGGTTATCTGGTGATGCTGGACCTTGGTAAAGTCGCAAGTTCAGGCTCACTGCAATGAAGAGCGGACCACGGTAAAGTCGCAAGTTCAGGCCGACTGCAATGAAGAGCGAGTCAGATATAGGGACCAGGTTAGTCTCACTGGAGTGTTACCATCTCAAGTCTGCACGAGAAGTTGGCGTTCATGTTGGCGGAGGCCGTGAGGAGGTCATTGTCAGTATGAGGAGCAGGTTGGGCATTGTGATTGGTCCCTGGTGTAGCGGGAAGAGCTCGCCGTTGCTGGAGCTTTGTATTGCAAGTCAATGCGGGCTGGTACTACCGCACAAAGAGCAGGTCTCGCTGGAGCTTCATGCTGGTGGTTGTCACAGCTATTTCTCAGTGCAAAGAGGTCACATTGCTGTCGCGAGGAGCCTAACATTTATATACCTTCATCTTGAGTTCAGGAGGACTTTTTTTTATCGCCGTCTATTGCTGGATTTCATCGCCGAGATACCGCGTTATTATTAACGCTTATCTCCAAGGCGATAAAAAAATCCAGCGATAGCGGCGAAATGCAGGTATATCACTGAAAATCCAGCGATATTCCTGCAGTGATAGGGAAAAACTTGATGATAGGGAGATGTGGATTCAGCCATAGAATCCACCTCCCATTATATGTATGGCTAAATCTTGATTTTTGCAGACGTTAGCTTACGGCGAAAATCGGGGTTAGCGGGACTTTTTTTATTGCAACGCAGGAATTGATAATCGGGAGAACTTGTCTTTACGACTGTTTCCATCTACTTTTAGTGAGGAACGCCTACTTTGCATGTCATTAGCGATAAATATCGCTGACATGCAAAGCGACAAAAAAACGGACGCTATTGCCAGTAAACTGTCGCTAACAGCTGTTCGCGACAGCTTGCTAACAGGGCGATAAAAATATCGCCGCTTTAGCAGCAAAAAGTGCCGCTAGAGCGGCGATATTGCCCTTGATGATATGCCCCTTTGTTGCTTGTTAGCAGGGATTAAGCGCACAGAGTCCTAATGCCAAAAAAAGCACATTCAGCAAAAGCAAAGCCGGAAGGGGGAATAATGTGCCACGGTTGTCAGCTCAAACAGGTACTGAGAAATATCAGGAAAGGGAAAAAAATGCTTGGTGGCTGTCAAAGATACATTTGTTTGATCCGGCGAATGAAGTTAGTACTTGGACCTGATGCGAGACAATTGAGGTTTTAAATGAGATGTCCATTGAAAATTAGGCCCATGTAAGGAGAAGGTTATTCACAAGAGCCCTATCTAGTCCAGGGGAGCACGAAGTGAAACCTGGGGGAAAAAGTAGGAGTGAAATTCATAGCGGGCATTTAGTATTTCTTAGCAGGTGTGTGATTGTGCTAGTTGATTGGGTATCAAAGGAGATGGGGGTTGGTTTTCGGACTGTGATAGGTACAGCTGAGACCAATTTTCAATAGTATTTTTAGCAGGTAATTATGCAAAACGTGGTTTAGTTTACTTCTAGTTTGAAATGCCTACTTTTCAAATATCATAGAATAAAGCTTATGTACGTTTTACTGACCGAAACAACATCAACTGCATTTGAAGATTAGGAGAGTTGTAAAGTAGTCATGTATGTAAGATTGTAGGTTTGCGGCGGCAGAAACCGAAAAATTGTATGAAATCCAAAGTTCCAAGAAAAACAATACATATCTGTGTTGAAATACACCCACCTTTGATGGAGGTGAACGTGTGGCAGAATACTGTAAAGATGGACGCTGGCCACATTTGTAATATGAGCAGAGAAGCTCAATATGAGAAAAGATGTAACCAGGATGGAAGAGGACCTAAGACGTTTCAGGAGATCAAGAGGTTATGAAATTTCTGCGGTGATGGATGTGAGCCAGAGTTGTGTATGAGGTGCACCGAGAGAAAGGCACACACACTGGGGAGAGGGAGAGTCGAGGATGACGAGGGGTATTCAGCAAGGGGAAGAAAATTAAGCTTTTTATTTGCTGGTAGGTTTAATGTCTCTGAGGATGACAGTTTTAATCATGCTTGGAGATGAGACTTGGCTTTTTTTTTATTAATTTGCTTTGGTTCTGTGTTTTTATTTCACAGCACAGGGTGAGATGTTGTGAAGTGCTGCAGGCTAGCACAGGTCTCTGTGGTCAGAATAGAGCAGTTATCTCACTTACATCCCTGCCTACTGGCTTTTTACCTCAACTTTAAAATAAAGAAGAAAAAAAGCGTTGCAGTAGCCTAATGTCTGTCGCTACTACAAACTAAAATCTGTTCACAACATAATCTCAGCACTGTTCTGTGTTTAGATTACAGCAGGCCTGCTCTGTCCCACTCTGCTATTTCGCTCAACAGCTAAAGAGATTTCTTCCAGAAGACCAGCCTGGATCTTTGCCATTCTTTTGTGAGCCCTGGGAATTTGCTCTGAGCTATCTAAATGTATCTGGTGAAGCATTCACTCAGAGAGGCCTGACACAGAACATAGGACAGCTGCACTGTGTCACCGCTCGGCTCCTTCCACCAGCCCTCACAACAGACCGCTGGCTCCTCTGCTTGCACTAAAGCAAGCTGCCTGACAAGGATGGAAAGAACACAAATCAAGCCCGCGCTTTCCAGGGATGCTGGATTCTCCCGCGTCCCTCCCAGATATGGATTATTCCACTAATCACCATGAAATGTTTTGGCAGCATGTTAATGACGTGGGAATGTTGTGTTGTGAGCATTGGTGGAAGTCTGATCCACTTCATTCAGGCGGGATATTGAAAATCCGCCACAGCTCGAAGGGTGAATAATAAAGGAATTCAAAGGAGCAAGAAAGAGAGCCCGGCTTGCAAAGATTTGGAACACATCCAGCTCACCCCTGGGTAGATGGGCTTGGCTTGCAAGGAAGACAGATTTGGTGTTCAGCTATTTATGTAAAAACAAAACAAGATAAGTTATACTTTAGTATGCGAGTGCGTGGGAGCCTTCCTTTAACAGCAGCACGCACCCTTTCCATGCCTGCAGTAAATAAGTACTGTTCACGAAAGCTTCTCTGCAGGACCTCATAGTTCGAAATAAAAAGTGAATTGAAAGTGTCTCTCTTTTAGAATTCAAGGATAGGGGATGGGGAGGGGGGGGGGGGGATCGACAAGCTTTCATGAGTGTTATTTATTTGCCACCTCAAAATCTCACTCTGTGGTCTGTCACTGAATGCACAGGTCACCCTAGTTTTTGCAAGTATCGTCCGGCCGGGATCCTTTGCAGTGTATAGGAAAGCGAATGGCCAGCACTGTGGGGCGCCCACTATCATACATATGATGCTACTAGTTTGGTATACACTTATGGGGGTTTTTACCCCAAAATAAGTAACTGTGGATTCATGTAAGCCTGGGTGGAGTTCGAGGAGTATAGCGGAACTCTGTGATGTGCAAAAAAAACTCCATCGCGCTACGCAGAGCTCGGCAAGCGGCGGAGTGCGTTAGATAAATGGCGTTCGTGGTGATTTTCATTGCCAGCTGCATGTCTGCACTATCCAATCATCGTGAATGGCTCGATGGACAGCGCAGGCAGGCGCTGCTTCCTTTCTGCTGCTCGAGTGATTTTTACTTGGGCGACAGCTTTCTCAATGTGAACGGACGGTTTCTCAAAGCGAGTGGTCATGAGCACACGCGACCACTCGCAATGAGAAACCTGACCGTCTGCGTGGAGAAATCTCGCCGGGAGGTTGATTTTCCATGCTTGCGCTCACCAACTTGATGTTGATGATCACGAATGAGGAAAAATCTCACTAAGAGGTGGTGACAAACGCGAGCAAGGAAAAAAATTCCGCTCTGCTACACGGAGCAGAGTATTCAGAACTCTGCGAGCTCCGCATAACGTGGAGTGTAGAAACCTCCACAAATTCCACAAGCGGAGCAGAGTTCACCGCCCAGACTTAGTTTCAAGGATTGCAGACAGAGGTCGACTGAAGCAAATGGTTCCTCGGCAACAGCTGGCGATTTCAGACAAATATAACAGTCACATTTATGGACAGCTGAGTTTTGCACTCACTCATGAAAGGACTCCAATTTAATTAATTCCTGTGCATCTTAAATGGAATGTTTTGCAGAGAGTCGTCAACAGAAATTGAGTGCTTGGCAGGAGGCACAATGCATGATGGTTACACCATTTACACCGAACTCTGTGGAACCAGGGACTGGATCATGATACATTGGAAGGGGTGTGGCATAGGAGAGTGGTAGTAGCAAGGCTATTGCATTTGAAGCGGGTGGTGCTTCAGGGCTAATTCGAAGAGGTTCAAAGAAGCCCAGTGCTGAGGTAGTGTGACAATGATCTGGGTGTGGCCGATAAACAAAAGGGAGGTGGCGCTGTGACTAGATGCAGCCATGAATGGACTTCGAATCGAATATGGAATTCAAGCTAGGAAACCAACACACTGTCAGGGAGCGTGACTTAACTTTTTAAGAGGTGACGAAACTTGGACATATTAGGGAGGACTCGCGTGAGGCACTCCATAATGTGGTAGTTATGGGTTGTATAGGGTACAGAATCTGGTAAATCTGAGCTCACTAATGTCATCATGAATTTGATCATGGGAATGTCTGATGAAATAAATGTACAATAACCCACAGCAACTCAAAACTTGAAAATTAGTATCCTATCTAGATAGAGGACTCACAACAACATTCAAATTGGGTGAATACAGAACAATCTTTTATTATAAATGATCAACTGAGTTAAGAATATGAAAAAAACACATGACTATATCCAATATCCTTGTTGTGCTGGTATGCATGAACAATGTTTATTCATTTAGAATTAATTACAACACTCATATCCAATACATATCTCTACATTTATATCTTCAGTCACACATATCACCCAGACGCAAGTAGTAAAGTACACAAAATCTATACAGTAGTGAAGTCTCTTACACAGTGTTGGTGAATTGTATATAGTTTCCACTAAGACAGTCATCTTGCTGATTTTTTTAGGGAAACATTGACTTAGATGGATACATTATATTCAATCAGCTTGTGACTTTTTATCTATGTGCATTTTGGGCACAACGCCTTCACCAGGAAAGACACCTTCACGTAAGAATGATAATGGGTACCTGCAAGTACATTACAGATTGAGCCCTAAACGTGAATGAAATGACTTTAAAAGTATGGTTTCTAACCAGTGGCCAAACACCGTCGCCATGAAACAACCCTCACCTGGTGTATATACAGAGCCATTCACTAAATGTGTGTCATGTAGTTCCTAGGAGTCCCCCAGGATCTGCGCGGTTTGGATGACCTAAACTGAGGACTTGGTGTCCCAAATGTTTCTGGACACCCCCACAGGATTTGTCAGCCGTTAGACCAGCTATCTCTACAGTGCCACTACCACCCCCATATTCTACAGTGGTGTAGGTAGTCTCTTGCAACCACTGAACATGACAACCCTGATTCCTCAGGGATCGTGGAAAATAGTACAGTACATTTTGCTCAGACACTCGTGCCTGCTTTCTCTCATAAAATACACAGGATGGCAATGAGGAGGTTTCAATAAGACTTTATTGGTCCAGTGACAGCCTTGTGTAAAATATGTGTACTGCGACAATCAGGAGACAGAAGCATACGAAAGAGATTGATCGTACCAATATAGTAAATAGTACATACATTTCTACCATAGTGCTAATAAGATGAGCAGAAACAGTTCAGATAAAAACAGTAGCACTTGAATATTCCTAAAGTGCGCGTCCTAAGTCATTTTTGCTAAAAGGTACCTAGCCTAACTTGGAATGTGTAGGTGTAGGTGTGTATTGCTATGTGTATCTATAGCCAAGAAACTCCTAGGGAAGAACCAGCCCCCTCACCTGCAGGCTTAGAACGAAGGACCTTGTCTCCGCGTCGAGGATGACAACCCGCAAGGGATGTCAGATGCTGCTTGTTGGAGATTCGACATGCAGGACTCCCCCTCTCAGCTTGGAAAACATTCTCCTCTTTCTTGTAGGGGGGAGTTGAGGGTCTTTTATACTAAAGTGGTCACTCCAGGGTTTTTTCTAGAATTGATATGTTTTTAAAACAACCATGGATGTTTTGAAAACAATCATAAATGCTTTGAAAACAATCACTGATGCTTTTCTAAACAAGTGTGATCATGCACAGCTGGCTGTTGGCCAAGGACGAAAAAAAGTGGTGACTCACACAGAATAAATCTGCCATGCCTGGGGACATGTTTATCTATGTCAGGTACAGGGATTATGATAGAATACTTAGAGCCTGGTGTCGAGGAGACAGGAGCAAGCTACTTGGTAAAAGGTCACCTGTTTAGAATCGCAATTGTCATGTGGATGGGACAATGTATGTAATGATGGGGTATACATCGATGGGCCTATCCTAAAAGACATGACACCCACTCCTCATCAAAAGGTCAACACGGTCAGCTAGGTAATGATAAAGCTAACGTTAGTAAAAAAGGCATAAAATATTTTCTAATAAAACATACTAAAGCACTTAAGAGCCTGTAAAAATGTCCATAAAATTAATTTTTCCCTAAAAAAGCGTTTCAAAAGGTCCTCTAAACTTTT
This sequence comes from Triturus cristatus, assembly GCF_964204655.1. NCBI lineage: Eukaryota > Metazoa > Chordata > Amphibia > Caudata > Salamandridae > Triturus > Triturus cristatus. The sequence goes on along the minus strand of NC_140581.1, from coordinate 432,289,970 downwards.
ATGCATGTCATTATTGCACTGAGCACCTTGAAAGCCATAAAGCTCAGTTAGAGCTGAGAAGAGAAAAAAATAAAACTAAGTCACACTCGAACTTCAATTTGGTAAATGTTTAAAAAGTAGCCAAACGGTTCCCAGCACGGGACAGGCCAGCTTGCTTTAACAATCCTGCGCTAAATACTCAACATTCCTGAACATTGTATTTGCAGATGGCAGTGCCTCATGAACTTCCAGTATCATATCCAATGAGCAAAAATGGTCATCTCTGGTTCTCACGGCAGCTGCCGGGGAAGAGTTAGATGCCTGCACGCCTGGTATCGATGCCTGAACCTCTGAAGCAGACCCGATATCCCTTCCAACAGAAGCGGAAACATCCCTTGGAGGTTCCAGAAATGCCGTCATCAACATGGGAATACGCTGTGGACAACTGCACGTGTGGGCTGGCAAAGGCGCCAGTAGCGCTTCTATGTCCTGCGGTGCAATCGATGGAAGTGTCAGACACAGGTCCAACATACAGCCGAATCCGCAGAAGAGTGAACGGAACACAGGCAGGACACAGTCCAGCCAGACCAGTCTGAAGGACAGGAACCAATGCTCACTCAGCTCTCGAAGGCGAGGTGTAGTCAGGTAGAACACCATGCACTCACAACAACATCGTTCCAGCAGTGTTCTCTCCATTTTGTGAGGGATTGTAAAATCCATTGCAAAGCAAGAGTATTGAAATCAGGATGACCGCTACCAAAAGCAGAACCAGAGGAAGCCCTCCAAAAACGCTTCCAAGTACGGAGTGTATGAAGGCTGGAATTACTCCGAAGATGATCTGAAAGGTGAATATGCAATGTTACATGGCATGCGCTATAATGCATGCGATTACAACGCGGTCGTTACAACGACTGCGTTGTTACAACGCATACCATTACATCACAAGTCATTTCTACAACTTGCTGTAGGGGGCGCGCTAGACTTAGGAATAGTATAATTTACTATTCCAACTCCAGCGTGCTCAACAGTTGGGAAGGTGTTGGAATAGTAAATTGTACTATTTCTTAGTTTAGAGCGCCCCCTTCAGCAAGTCGTAGAAATGACTTGCATTGTAATGGTTAGCGTTGTAACAATGCGGTCATTGTAACGACCACATTGTAACCGCATGCGTTGTACCGCATGCAATGTATATACTGCTTCCCCTGAAAGGTGGTTAAGAGACCTGATCCAAGTTGTTTAAATAAGTGTACGATCCCACTCGTGTCAGACATGCTAAAGATACGATGAACCATTTCTCCGAAATGAATCGGGAAGTTCGTATGGACCAGGGCCTGTATCTCTGCTGAAGACCTTGCAACCTGGAGATCAAAAGTCTCTTGGGCTGAAGTTAAGGCTACATTTTGTGGAAACAACATGGCTTTCAGTCTGCTCAGTGAATCAAACCTTATACTGGAAACATTCAATGAAGGCCATAGAGGTGCCTCCCTAACTGTGCGAGCCGGGAGAAACAATACTTGCTTACAGCAAATGATTCTGAAATTTACTGTGACTAGATATGGAATGCTTGTCATCATTCACCAACAGCCTTTATCACTCAGCACTAAATAACTTCCAATCGAAAGCAATTCAAAAACCGGATGAATCATGGCAGCTGTGGAGCCTTTCAAGTAGCAAGATAGGTTCGCTTTCGACGCATTACACGTTCCATGAAACAACACTTCTTTGCACACTAACGACCCACTTAAAGCCTTCCCGCAGTCTTTACCTCTTAAGAAAACTTCAGTGTCCATATTTCTGCACCTATATCTGCACAAGGTTTCCTGTATGAACCCTTCACCCAACGCTTCGTATCTGCCTGCTTGGATGTATCTAAGGCAGTATTGGAACTAAAATGTCTTGATTGGCAGTGTGATATAGCCATTGAATTAACAATTCAGTATATGGTGACTCTGCTACAGTGAAAGGTAACTTCTCCAATTTCTCAATGAGCAGCATGGTGTACTTTGCACCTCTGAATGCCATAGTCAACAGTCTGTCGGTCAGATTGTAAACCGAAAACAAACTTGTCCGGTTAATGTATTTCCATGGCACATGGTTTGAACGCAATGATTGCAGTGTCCAGCTTAAAAGCATAATGGAGGGCAATTGAGACTGCCCATGTTGTAGAGCAGACAAATCTTGTTCCATTAAGTCGATTGCTGAGGACACAATGTTGGCCAGTTAATAAATACGTGAAGAAAGTGCGGTCTACCACAGCCAGGGCCTTTTCGATGTTAATTCTGTCAATTTCACACAATCTCTCAGCAGCATCTTGTTGGGAGACTTTCCACAGTTCATTATAAATGGCATACAAGAAGCATTTATTATTCGGTTTCTTAGGACCTAACAAGAAATCCCTAAGATCCATGTTGTCAGCTAGAAGGGACAAGTGTTGTTTCACCTGTTGTAGTGTTGTGGTTTTTAGCCATTCCAGGCACATTCTTACCAACACTATAATAAGTCAGTACCTCTGGATCATCTGTGTGTACATAGCGTGGGTCAGGCCTATGGATACTAAACCCTCTGGTGGTACCCTTGAAACTTGCTTGACACCTATTTGTGTCGACAGGCCAAATCAACCATCCCTTCCAATTCTGAGCTGAAGAATTGCATGTTCCATTCTGTATCATTGCACCCAGAATTTACTCACTTATCAGTGTGTCATTCGATATACCTGCAATAGGTATGGGTAAGGGGATGCGTGGTGTTTTCAGGTCTTTAATTTTTGCAAACCCATAGCAGGTAGTTTGTTGCACTGTTCTGTTCAGAAATATTATCTGTACCGGTATGATGATAATACTCTCCATGCCACTGGAGTCAAGCTATCCTGGCTGATGAGGGCTGAAAGCCTGAAACTGGTCCTAGGATGCTTGTTTCTAGTCCAGGGGGGACCTGGCCTGGCAGTTCAGGCTGGAGTGTTCCCACTGGGGGCAGGGTCAAGACTGATTTGCATATGGCTGGGTCCAAACTGGAATGGCTTGGTGAGCAAATTTAGGCCCAGATCTCTGTACTGGGGTGAATGTATGACATTGTTCTGCATTCTGTCCATCAATTGTTGTTTTTGCAAGCTCTAAATAAACCCTCTGTACCCTGAACCTTCCAATCTTTCGTCCCCCAGATGGATTTTGTGTCTATTGTGTACCTCCAATAGTCGAAACCTTGTATAGACAGTTGGGAGATGAAAGGTGCTGAATATATGAGCTTTGTGTTGGCCAGCATAATTTTCTTCACAATTGCATTCATCTGCACTAACTTATAATAGTATGACATTGGGTCTGATGTATTGAAACCTGAAAAGTATGCACATTTCTGTGCAAATATGACAGAACTACCTTTCGGTAGTGTTGGGCAATGTTCCCATTGGTGGTAAATGTTTACAGTGCATGAAACACTAGCTCTGTGCAAACAGTGATAACCATAGTGCTGGTAACAAAACATACAATCGTAGTCAGGTGTATCTTCATACAATTCCCTGTAAGAAAATGCAGACGATTGTTCTAAATCTGAAAGCATAGTATTTACAGTCTGAATGTCCCAATCATCAGAGAGTGTACTTGGGTAATGAAGTCATTCATTGAAATTTTAAACGCGTGTGGAATTTTCAGTAGGACCAAATACATCATAGGAAACCCTATCCCAAAACTATACCATCCGATACTGGAACTGCTGAAATGTTCACTAGGGACAAGTCTTTTTGTTCACGGTCTGATGACGTATGTTGGTTTCAAGACCAAGTTCACAGGTTGGACTGCAGAGTTTTGTGGAATGTAATGCCCATTTAGTAGTAGGAAAAAGACAGTTACTATGCCAATCCAGATTAACAGGAACAGGATCCCTAATGCAAATCAAATATGCAGCCAAGGGGCCACTAAGTAAGTCTTGATCAACCAGAGATAGAATTGTCAAAATTTTGCTTTCTTAGAAATGGGTGGCGTTTGCTCAGGCTCACTTGGATCTGAAGAAAAGTCATCAAAGTTGATGAAGTAGCCAGACGCAGTTCGATCTATCCTTGGGAGCTCAGCAGTGTTTGTAGAACTGGCAGTTGCTTCTTGTGAAGACGCGTTGATGTAAAGTTCATTATTGGGCCAAATTGCAATTTGTGTTTCAGTTTCATTTGGATGTTGTTCAGTTTCAGCAGATGTAATTTGTACTCCGTTATTAGCTACTCCGGCATCTTGCGCAGAAGAGTCTTGGAACGATATTAGTCTTTCCATCTGAACTTCCTGTATAGTAGTGAGAGATCTGCAGCTATTCAGGACTCCACATGGCCTGTTGTTGAGAATCTGCCACATAGTGTGGTCTGATCAGATCAATGGAGACAAATCTTTTTTCTTTTCCACCGGCAAGAGGCGGAAGAAGTACTGTTCTTGTTACTTGAACCGCCAAGACAGGTACAGGTGTTCTGTAACATGGCTCAAACTCCTTCTAGTCCACGAGCTTTTCTCTGACCCGTTCCCCAACCTTTGGGACCCAGACAGGTTTTGCCGGAACCGGTTTCACTTCCCCAGTGGCGGTGTGTTTTACTTGGATGTTGCTTTGTAATGCCCGGAATTCATTGAGTTTCGATAAAACAGTCAACTGGTTTTACATCCGCCAATGTGCTGGCACAATCGAGGTCAGGTACCCACATTCTTGTCCCAAACAGGATCTCATAGGGGGTTCATCTTCCCAAGGATTGTCTTGTAATATTTTTCAGTGCCCCCTGGACCCCTATAGGAGATTGACCCAAATACGGCCCGCACCTAATACCCTTGCTGTTAAGGATTGCTTTAGGACCCGGTTTTTCCTCTCCACCACCAAATTTTTCTCAGGATGGTAGGAGGAGGAGTACAGCAAGGCCTGCCCATACTTTCCATAGCTGCCTTGTAAGCCTGAGAGCTAAACGCAAGGCCAGGGTCGGAATGTAACGTGCCAATTGCGTATGTTCTGATAAAGACTTGCAAATCCTTTATAACAGTTTGAGCGTCAGCCGAGCACTGATACCAAACCCATAGAAATCTAGATCATGAATCCACTGCCACCAAGATGTACTTGTAAGCCCAGTCTGAATTTAAAGGGCCGCAGTGATCCAAATAGACACATGCCTGAGGTCTGTCTGAAATGAGTAATGGTGTTTGTAGTGGCCGTGCTACGGTGGAACCTTTAATCTGCTGACGGATGTCGTACTTTAAGAAATAAGCCTTTGTTTGTTTAGATAAACTTGGCCACCAGAATCACCCCTTTAGTAATAAAACTGCAGCAGTGACTCCTGCGTGTGCAGAGCCCAGACCCTCATATGCAGCTAGAATTAAACCTTATCTGTGATCTGTGTTTGGTATAACTCTATCCCCTACTCCTGGAGTTTGAGTATACAGTGTGTTTTGCACATCTAATTTACAGGAATATTTGAGTGGAAAGCCCTTTGGAACAGCAGAGCTGTTCTTTGAGGCTTTGACAGCTATCAGTATGTCTCCGTCTATCATCGTGCTAGAACGAGTGATTACAGCAACGGCAGCAGTTCGCACTGTCGCCTTGGTGGCTTCATCAACCAGTGAATGCCCTTCAACATGTACATTAACACGCTGATGACTCACTGTGTGAATAACTTGAGCCAGTGGCAGGCACGCTTTCAGCTTTGCCACTTGTTCCCATTATAATTTATGTTTAATTGTGCAACCCTTGGAATCTCTAAACCCATTCTGGCCCCAGTAATGAAGATATTCATTGTAAGTCTGCACACAGTAAAACGAATCACACGCTAGCAGTGTGGGGAATTCCCGATCCATATACTCTAGTGCCAATATCAGGGCTTTCAGCTCTGCCAACTGCGCTGTACAATCTCACTACAGCACATGCAGCGCTTTATTGTTGTTTGCTTCCTATGGCAGGCTGAGCAGATCCATCAGTGTATATGATGTATTCATATTTTTCTAGAGGCAATATTTCATTCTGCAGAGGATATTCCTGTTCGTACTGCAGGAACACTTGTGTTTTCAATGTAGAATCTTATCTGTAATCTACATCTGTTGCAGTGAGATAATTAGCCCTCTGTATCCATCGCAGATGTAGTGCTTTTGCATTTGGAATGCTCACTTTGGTGACAGCTTCTAAAGTTGGTACTGGGGTAACAGTGATGATGCATTTCCCCTGTGCTAGTGCTCTTTCTCTCACTACAGCAGTCTGTACCGTGGTCAGTATTTTTTCTGTTGCAGCAAATCGCATTTCAGCATTTGTATAGAAATGTGATTTGTATGCAATTGGAATTGCCTCACCTTCATTGAAAGTGGGGTAAGTATATCCTGATAAACTGGGGATGACCCAGATCATCAACTGAACAGAGAGTATCTGTGTGTTGCTGTGTCCACTGATGTGGTGTGAAATCAGGTCAGATTAAGTCGCAGAAGGGTTTTACTCTTTCTGCGTAATCTAGAATGTATGTTCTGCCAAGATTTACAAATCCTAAAATGGATTGTAAACCCTTTACATTTTTGGGAGGCTGGAGCAGTGCACACTTTTCTAAGAAGTTGGCTGCCAGGCTCTTGCCTTCACTTGACAGCTCATATCCCAAAAACAGGACATTGATATGGGCAATTTTAGATTTCCTGAAATTATATTTGTAGCCCAAATTGGCTAATCCCACAATTATGTTGTTCACCCTGCTCAAGTGTTCAAGTAATTCATCGTCCGTTGGGTAGATGTCATCTACATAGGGACAGTCTCCTCATCGCAAGTTTGTAATATTTCTGACACTCTTGCCGAGAATAGCCCCGGGCTGTTCTTATAACCTTGAGGCAAACGACAACATTTTTGCTGAGTTACGGTCGCAGAAAATGCAGTTAAATATCTGCTTTTTGGAGCTATATTTTGGCAGAAGAATGCATTCGAGATATCTAATGTTGTTTTGTATTTATTTCGCATGTTATTCATTAATGTGGCACTGTGTGCATTTTAAACTGCAAATATTCGTGTGTTTAATAAATGTCTGTAATCTAAAACTAGATGATATGAATTGTCAGGTTTCATTACTGGAAACAAAGGATTATTCATCAGGGAGGTGCAAGTTTCAATCACACCTTGGTATTCAAGTTGGTCTAAGATTTCTTTGACCTGCTTTTTTTGCATAGTTTTTAATAGGGTACTGTCTCTGTGGTTGTGGAGTAGATTTTAATGGAATTTCGTGGTGAGTAGAGTCCAAGTCCCACCCTACATGGTTGTGGTATAATGCCGGAGCTAGCGCTAGCACCCACTCCTGCATGTATGAGTGTTTTAAAGATACTGGAACAAGGTCGGAGAAAGCAGGCAAAATGATGCTTTCCCCCTTTGGGCAAACCGTCACAAACTCAGGCGGCCAATCTCTTTCTGCTAGCAGTATGTCATATCCATATGTTAAGTTCTCTAAAAAGAGACCTTTAACCTTTCTTGAGATGTCCCCCTCTATCTGAAGTGCAATTTCGTACAGTCTATGTGGGACGCTAACTTTGGTATCAGGTGATTCCATCGTGATGTGTTCATTCAATACTGCTGTCACCAGAAAATCCTTCAGGTTCTGTCGAGCTATTGTTAGTTCTGCCATGCTATATAGTATCTTCAGAGCCCATTCCCCGTTCGGAAGCAGAGTCCTCAGTAACCTCGGCATTTCTCATTTTTAGGTCAGCTACTTTCTTCTTTTTGAATTGAGGATTTCATTATGTTGCTCTTCCTGTTTGATAATGTAATCTGAAGTGCGATGTGTTTCCCTTTTTGTCTTTGATCAATCTTCAGTCTTTAGTTCTTATCACCAGTCCCTCTTTTAGATTTTTGATGAACCCTGGAAGGAACAAAAGGAACGTGTATCAATGTCCTGATACCTATCAGGTTTTCTAATGTTATCATGATTCCTAAGGTTGCACCTCTTTTCAGAGGACTCCCGTTGGGGAGACCCAGCCCTTGATCATGAATTCTTTTCTGAATTATTAGTTTTATAAGTTTTTGTTTTCCCATTTCTTTTTTAGAAGAAATGGGTGCTTGCTTTGAGTTGTCTTTGTCAGGACTACCCGCCATTTGTGGCTTCCCGGCTTTGGTTCCAAAATTATCTCTACCTAATTCAGCACAGGTTTCTTCGATAATTTTTGGTAATTCTCGCTCCCTATTTCTAGGTGCTATTCCCCTTAGGCAGCTGTGTATGTCTGCCTCCCTCTTTATATTGCTCAGCATGATTGCAGAGACTTGGGCAAAATTACCCATCAATTTCATTCCCAAGCCAGGGCAGGTCCTGCCTCATACTCAATCTGTATTTGTTTTAATACTTCTGGAACGACTGCTAAGGAAGGTGTACCGTGTATTCTTACGTAAAAGGCAGCAAAGATTGTTCCCCAAGTGGCACAATCCTCAATCGAGGGAACCCTCTCCATTAGCAAGCAAATGTTTTGCATTCTACATTTTTCCTGCGAACCAGTATAGGAAATACTGCTTCCAGCTGTGCAAATTTTTGTGCTATCCAGAACGGAATTTGCTCCTGTTTGGAAGGAATTGTCCATATCACTACAATGTGGACTAATGTGGTCCAGCTGGAGCATTTCTCATAGGTTAGACTGTTAATGTTCGCATGACGAACTGGACAATGTGTCTGTATAGTCTGACTATGTCTTTGTATATTTTATGGACTTCATCCACCGGTAGTCTATATATTTCGGGATGTGGAGTGTATGTCGTTAAGACCGGCAAGATCACTCCTTCTAGGCTGAGCGGACCGAATCTCATGACAGATGTGCCTTTTAACCAGCTTTTATGCTGCTGGTAAGGTAACGGGCCTTTAATGTCTTCGTATGGAATGTATTCATCAGGTGGTTCAACTAAAATGTATATGTGGAAAAATGTAGTCACCGAATCTGCAGGTGGGAACTGAACCTAAGAATAGAATACCTCTGATCTGAACACCTCGTGTGCCTCACTCACGAAGGTAACACAGCCATCTGTTGCTGGTACGCTGTGTTCTAACAATTTCATAGTCACTGCATGTCTGCAGTTTTCTGTAATGTTAAGAGCATTTGCAACTTTGTCTTTCCCCGAGCTGCTGGCTCAGGCATTTTTAAAAAGAGAAGAGAGGTTAAGAGGTAGGGTTTTGCACAATGTTAGAACTTTTTTGTCCTTACAAGCTTGCTAAACCTTCAGCCAATAAACAGAGAATATCTGCTCAGCTGAGGCGAATTTCCCTCCCCACTTCAGACGTCTCTGAAAAGGTATGAGTAGGGCTTTCTGAGAAAGTACGACTGGACTACTCAGATTTTTACAGTTAATATAAGAAATAAACCAATGTTGACAGCACCATGTGGTGCAGTTCCTAGGAGCCTCCCATGACCTGCGTGTTTTGGATGAGCTAAGCTGAGGGCATGGTGTCCCAACCGCTTCTGGACACCCCCACAGGATATGTCAGCCGTTAGACCAGCTAGCTCTACAGTGCCACTACCACCCCCCGTATTCTAGAGTGGTGTGGGTAGTCTCTGGCAACCACTAAGCATGACAACCCTGATTCCTCCGGGATCATGGAAAACAGTACAGTATATTTTGATCAGACACTCGTGCTTGCTTTCTCTCAGAAAATACACAGGGTGGCGATTAGGAAGTTTCAATAAGAATTTATTGGCCCAGCGACAGCCTTGTGCAAAACATGTGTGCTGCGACAATCATTAGTCAGAAGCATACAAAAGAGATTGCTAGTACCAATATAGTAAATAGTAGATACATTTCTACCATAGTGCTAATAAGATGAACAGAAACAGTTCAGATAAAAACAGTAGTACTTGCATATTCCTAAAATACGTGCCCTAAGTAATCTTTTCTAAAATTTACCTAACCTAACCTGGATGTGCACGTGTAGGTGTGTATCGCTATATGTATCTGTAGTCAAAAAAACCCTAGGGAAGAACCAGCCCCCTTTCACCTGATGGTTTAAAACGAAAGACCCTGTCTCTGCGTCGAGGATGACAACCCACAAGGGATGTCAGACTGCTGCTTGTCAGAGATCCAGTATGCAGGACCCTCGTCTCACCTTGGGAAAAATTATCTTCTTTCTTGTTGGGGGAAGTGAGGATCTTTTATACTAAAGTGGTCACTCCAGGGTTTTTTCTAGCATTGATATCTTTTTAAAATAACCATGGATGTTTTGAAAACAATCATAAATATTTTAAAAACAATCACTGACGCTTTTCTAAACAAGTGTGATCATGCACAGCTGACTGTTGGCCAAGGATGAAAAAAAGTGTTGACCCTTATACAGAATAAATCTGCCGTGCCTGGGGACATGTTTATGTTCGTCAGGTACAGGGATTATGATAGAATACTTAGAGCCTGGTGTCGAGGAGACAGAAGCAAGCTACTAGGTAAAAGGTCACCTGTTTAGAATTGTTATTGTTGTGTGGATGGGGCAATGTATGCAAAGATGGGGTATACATGGATGGGACTATCCTAAAAGACATGACATTTCATCATCATCAATCTTTATTTCGACATGAAGTCATAAAAGTAAGCATACAATTATCAATACAAATACAATACAATAGATACAAATATACGGCACAGTGTCAGAATGTAGAATAAGTAAAAATCGGTAATAAAGTACATATACCAGTTGATACAACAGGTAGTAGACATCGCCCATGGAACATGCCAATATTAATCGTCGATGCAAGGTGCCTCCATACAATCTAAAATATTAAAGACCATTCTCAAAGCATCAAGCGTACTAGTGTGGGGGTATGATTAAGGGCAGGATTGTCACAAGTCCTTCTTTTCCTCCACATAGCTGAGAGAAAGGATGAGACAGCAAAGACTATTATAATATTTAAGTCCGTTGTAAAAACTCGATAGGCGTGCATACAATGCGTGAATCCCAGATTTTTACAAACGGGCACAATCCAACACTTTCTTTTTTTTTTTTCTTTTATTGATTTAATGCAAGCCAGTTACAATCCAACACTTTCTAATCTTATTATATGCAGGACAAAAAAATAATATATGCAACTCAGTTTCCTGGTCTGCATCGCAACCAGGACAATTTTTTGGAGCGAACGGAGACCATTTACTCGTAAAGGCTCTTATAGGTAAGGAGCCGTATCTCCACTGCAAATACAATTTCCTTGCAAAGTGAGGTCTGATAACGTTCAGAACACCCTCAAAATGATAAAAGTCTTTAAACATTAAAAAAGTTTGTATTAAAATGGAAGATTGAGATTTTTGAATTAAAACAGTGAATTTAGATTCATATTACAGATTAGCCAGATGCTTTCGTGAGACAGTGGTACATGCTGTCACCGGGTCGGTCCACAACTGTGGAAGGCCAATTGTCACCAATTCCTCCTTAACATACCTCAGCCAGGGATGTTTCCCTGCATTGGGTAATCCCAGGACTTCCGTAAATTCTTTCCTATAGTCCTGGAGCTCTTGAGTAATCCAGATCCTCCGCCAGAATGTTAAAGGTTTGAGACCCAGTTCTTCATCTATGGATCTAAGACCCAAATCGAGTCTCAAAGGCAATAGAGGAGTGCTGGGAGGGAGGGCCAAGAGATGCCTTAGAAATTTACTTTCTGAACCTGTAATCTCTGAGCGGCAATTACAACCCCAAAGTTCTCCTCCATAGACAGCTCCGCCCCTTGCCTGTGATTTATATATTTCAAGGGGTGGGCCAGTTGGTTTGACACATGATTTGTTTAGGAGTTTTATAATCCCCCCTGCTGCTTGAGCTAATTTCAGTTGGGCTTTAATTTGATGAGGCGCCCATGTCATTGTTTCATTTAAAATGAGCCCCAGATACTCAAAGGTCTGGACCCTTTCCAGGCTAATTCTCCCTATACTTGGGTTAGAACGTGTCATTGTTGGTGAATTAAAAATCATATATTTAGTTTTGAGGGTGTTTATTTCTAAACCCCGATCAAGACAAAACGTCTCAAAACCATCCAACACTCGTTGTAAACCCATAGGGGACTTCGAATTTAATAAAGTGTCGTCTGCGAACATTATCGCAGGGACCCGGGAGCCAGCAAGTTTAGGGGCATCACTATTAATAACCTCGTTCAGATGTGAAAAGACTCCGTTGACGTAGAGACAGAATAGGGTGGGAGCCAAGACACACCCCTGTCTGACTCCCCTGTCAACGGGGAATCTAGATGTTAATGCTCCGTTTTTCCCACACCTGACTTGTGCGAAGTTTCCCTTATGCAATCGAATTATCATGTTCAATAAGGGTTCAGGAATGCCTAGTTGTTGTAAGACAGACCACAATTTGGCCCTGGGAACCAGGTCAAACGCCGCACGTAAATCCACAAAAACAGTATACAACGAGCCACCCTCGACTTTAACAGTATTCCAAAATAGCATAGTCAGGCGGAAAATCTGGTCGATAGTAGACACGTTCTTCCTGAACCCTGCCTGATAAGGGCTCAGGATGGAGAATTCTTCTGTGCAATCCCTAAGGTGATCTAAAATTAGCCTTACAAACATTTTTTGGGGTACGTCAATAAGGCTGATAGGCCTGTAGTTGGTCGGGAGTAGAGGCGAGCCTTTCTTGAAAATTGGGACTATCTCGGCTCCCAGCCACGTACTAGGTATCGCCATACCCTTCTGGAGTGCATTAAATAAAGCTGTTAGATAGGGAGCCCAAATCTTAGGTTCATGTTTAAAGAGGTCACCAGGGAGTTTGTCCAGCCCAGGTGCTTTACCGGCTGGAAGTTTAGATAATATAACAAAGACCTCTTGCTCCCTAAACTCATCCCCATATTGATCAATGGCAGATTTAAACAGTGGTACCCCCTGGTCCTTCCCATTGGTAGAATGATCGACACCATAAAGGGAGGAAAAATGGTCTTCCCAGACAATGGTAGCAATATTAGGTGCAATCGCCAATGAAGGATCAGACGACCTGTAGTGTGGGTTAACCACGCCCTATGTACAACGCTAAGTTAGCATAACCTCGATGGCTGTTAGAAAGCCAGCTCGCTGCTTCTGTTGCTTTTGCATGCGACACTGTTGTTACATGTTATTCATTCGAGAACTGCTGACTCGACTTTGCTTTACATGAGAACCGTCTGTTGTTTAACATCCTTAACAGCGAGCTGTGACCTTGGTCTGTACACCGTGTAAGGAACGAGTCTGGGTCACTAGACGGGGCAGGTTGTTGTGTTCAGGTTGATCGTACCACTTCTTAGCCATAACATACATACAGCTGCCAATACCTGAAAGACGAGCCCTTTAATATTACAGAGCAGCATGTTTTCTGTTACATTCGAAACGAAGAGCTGTTGCAGGAGAGAGCCTAGCTGATCCTGTGATGTGATTCAACTAAGCTGATCTATAAGGTATGGGGTCCCCCATGCAAGCCTAAGACACCTTCTATTAGTATAATAATACCTTACTAGTTGCTAGAGAAAGGAGGGTGGTTGCTTTCCACTGTCATTATTATTATGATTGCTCCTTTCATTTTCTATGGTATTGTAACAATGCTGATGGTGCTGATCCTAACCATTTGTCTGCTTGTGTTAGCCAAAGTACTGCATCTTAGGACGCGAGGTTTATAAAATAAACTCTTTAAACTTTACCGTGTCTTTGTTATTCTGTTGTGGACTGATATATAGCTACCAACGGGTATTTTGGGTTCCCACCACTCCTGAGAGTATCTAAGTCGCTTGTTCTGGGTTGTCTATACATTGGGACCGCCGAGCTAAATCTCGGATACCGAATGTGACACTAAGCTAGTCGGATAGGGGTTCTTAGTTCTGAGGGGAGTTTCTGGTACACCACAATTCTCTGAGGTCCTGGTTTCCTGCGCATAGTTCTGTGCATAAGCAGAATCCCTGCAACATGGCGCACCTAACGTTTGGTCTTTTGATCTGAAACGCCTTAGTAGTGCTTTTATTAGTACACAACGCCCTCACTCTGGTTTCCGGACAACGGGAGTGATGGCTTAACCTACCTAGGTTTCGACTAAAGGTTCTTTCAAGCTTGATAATTAAAAAGGTTTACTTTTTCTGAACCCCAGTGCTACAGTATAGCTTTTCGTTGTTCTTGTAAGTGTCCCGATGTCGGTCAATGTTGCCGCGCATAGTCGGGTTCCCCTGACCGCACATTTGAGGGTCTATGGGGTCCCGGATGATGGCTTGGCTGTTATTTTAGTAGTAGGCGCTGATGCGGCGTTCCCGTATGAGTTGTTTTACTCTTGGGTGACGTTTGAAAAGTGGATGCAAACGACAATTTGTTCCACGAATATACTCACACCGCGATGCCTGCAGCCTATGCCCCTTATCGGACACTTGAAATTCCCCTTACTGCCTGGCAGCATACTATTTGGTTTAATGGCGCCCTTCCCCATGCGGTAGCGCCGGCGAGAATGGGCCCGTTGTCAATTGCAGGGGCCGCATGGCCGGTGCTGGCCGGTTATACACCCCATCCACGCTACATGACTGTGGCGGTGGCGGAGTTACGAGTGCTACACACTGCCCTGATTACGGTCCATAGGGCGTTAGTGCAGTACGTGTCTCGCAATGTACAGGTGGGGGCACCTGCGGTTGCGGGCCACACGACTGACCATCATGCGACGGTCATCAGTCCAGTTATGGTTAATTCGGTTGTCGGCAAGTGACCCCAAAATAGGGACGAATTCCCTTACTGGCTTGCTGAAAAATTTGATCAATTTGAAGCCGTGTTTCCCAATACTACGCCTGTGGATAAACACAGGATCCTCACTATAACATTGCCTAAGGACCTGGTCCCATATATTGTCGACTGTGACAATTGGGGCAAGGTCTTTGCTGCGACCTATGCGAAGTGCTACGGCACTCCGTCTATGTCTGTACTGCCCTCGGTCATCAAGAAGGTCCAAGACAATCATGGTGCAGAGGCAGCAATTGAGTTGGGATTGAGGCTTGTCGATAGCTTCGATGTGGTATGTTCCATGGTTATGGGCAACCTCAAAGGAGATGCTATGCAATTCCAGGTGTGCAATATGTTGGCACTTGTGGATCCAGGCGACAGGCCAAAGGAATTCGCTAAAATTATAGCGAAAGCCTACAGAATGGTGGGTCGTAGCGCCTTGGGTGTGAAACCCGCCGTGATAATTCCGACTGCAGTGCAGCAGCCTAAAGTGAGTTCGTCTACTAAGGACGAAAAGCCCAACTTTCCAAAACAAAGTTGGCGAGCTAAGAAACAGGGGAAGCAGCAGGAGAAACGGAGGTCTCGTTCTGCGTCACCGGTGCAGATACAAAGTGAACGCACTTATGATTTGCGCGATCGTTCTAATATTAAGTCGCCTGATAGATTTCAGGTTCCTGAACAACGCTCTCCTTGTTCTTCACAGGACTCATCGGCTTATCAATCCGGTGGAGGAGATCGTGGGAAGGGAAAGGGTGCTCAAGGTCGTGAGCAACCCCATCAGATTGACAGTAAAGGCAAACAGGACGAGTCTGCACGTCAATGACCCCCGTTTCAAAAGAAGAAAGTTGCTGCTCTGACTGCGAGATATTCCTCAGATGGTACGGACACAACTTCTGAACCAGACATGGGCACTAACGCTGCTAGACAGCGCGGCGGAAGTTACAGTAGTGCGACAAGCGCTGCGTCCGTTTCTGGCGGCGACAGCAACTGATACATTTGTAAGTGTTGAAACTGCTGATACTCGCGTAGCTCCCCCTGAACGAATGTTTAAAATTAACCTTTTAATTGAGGGTGACATACAACGTAAAATTAAAGTGGTATTTTGGGATAATCTAACCTCAACCTATGATATTCTTTTGGCGGAGGCAGATTGGCCCCCGGCTTTTGTGTTAGAGGCTCCTAGAGGGGAGGTGGTAATCCTCCCTTCCTTTGGGCACACTGTGCCACTGGAACATTCTAACAGGTTAGCCGCTGCGTTGTACCATACTCAGGTGGGCTGGGACAAATTTTCCCCCAATCATACGATTCCGTTGCGGTCGGAACCCCAGCCTCAACCCCAATACCCCATGCGTCGCGAAGCTTGATCTCACGTCGCGTCCATCCTTGAGCAATTGGAATATCAGGGAGTAATTGAGACATGTGTGTCACCCATGAATAATCCTTTATTCACTGTGACAAAGCCTGACGGATCGTACCGCCTAGTTTTGGATTACCGGCACTTAAATTCGCACTGCCGGACATGTGCGGTACAGAATACACACAGTTCGGCTCTCGTCGATAGTCTTGTGAGAAAACGTTTTAAAACTACTCTTGACATCTCCAATGGCTTTTATAGCCACAACCTGTCCCCTCATAGCTATGAGTGGACAGCGTTTACTTCGGGTGGCAAACAAAAATGGTTTCAAAGGCTATCAATGGGCTATAAGAACCGCCCCGGGGTCTTTGCTGCTCGTGTGGTCTCACTTTTGGAGATGATTGACCCGGAAGCATATTCGTTTGTAGATGACATCTACCTAACGGACGACGAGTTGCTTCCACACCTTGCTCGTGTGGATAACATAATAACTATGTTTGCTGACTATGGTTACAAGTTCAACTTTGCCAAGTCCCACATTGCCGAGTTCACAGTGTTGTTCTTGGGGTACGAACTCAATCATGAGGGTCGAGGCTTGGCTCCGCAATTCCTTGAGAAATGCGCACGCCTCAGTACTCCTACGACACTGAAGAAATTACAATCTTTGCTGGGTTTTCTGAATTTCGGTCGTACCTACATTCCTGATTATACCCAGCGTATCAAGTCGCTTTATGCCTTGGTACAACCTACTTTTACCAAATCTTGCTGGCTGCCTGAGCATTCGGCTGCATTGCAATCATTGCAGTCTGATCTTCTAGCTTCAAAGTTTTTACAAACTCGTGATAACCACACTAACCTGGTCATTAGAATCGTACCGGGTGCAGTGGGTTTCACCTACTTGACGTTCAATGAGGGCGACACAGTCCCCATTGCATACAAATCTCAGCTGTACACTTCGGCTGAGCTGCGCTTCTCCGCTGTCGAGAAAGTACTGACAGCAGTTCAGATGGCGATCTTGAAAGAGCGAGCGCTATCACAGGGAAAGCACATGCTGGTGGTAACACCATACCCTGCCCTTGAGGCGGTCACTAAAGCCAGTGTACCTAATTCTAAGGCTTTGCATCCAAGGTGGATACAATGGGCAACCTCCTTGACTTCGCCAGACATCACATATATCTTTGACGCGGCATTACAGACACAGGAGTTCTTGGAGTATGAATTTGTTCATCCGGCTCCTCTGACTTTGCGGCCGCTCGAGGAGTACCATTGTGTCATATACACTGATGGGTCTGCGCAACCCGCAACTGGATCAAAGCACGCCTATTCAGCAGCCTGCGCAATTGTAGTAGGTACTTTCGTGAACGGTGAGTTCCAGTCTGATGTCGTGCATACGCAGTCATTGGGTGATTGTACCGCGCAGTTGGCAGAGCTGAAAGCTCTGGTGCTTGCACTGGAGTTTGCTGATACTCGGGTCACCACTCTTATAGTGAGTGACTCGTTTTATTGTGTTCAATCATACAACGAGAATTTACACTTTTGGAGTCAGAGTGACTTTCGTGATTCGAAAGGT
Organism: Triturus cristatus; assembly: GCF_964204655.1. Lineage (NCBI taxonomy): Eukaryota > Metazoa > Chordata > Amphibia > Caudata > Salamandridae > Triturus > Triturus cristatus. Next base: position 432,272,430 of record NC_140581.1, on the reverse strand, counting down.
AGCACAGTAAAGCACAAAACACTTTGGGTTCGAGTGGCAGAACTTAAAGAAGGCCTGCCCCTCGTGAATGTAATTCACACTCTTGGTCACCAGCGTGTTGGTGTCCATGCTGTCGGTAACAGTTTGGCTGACGAGGCAGCAAAAACCGCAGTGGCGACATATTTAGTAGCAGCAGTTACAAGATCCAAAACTAGGATTGATGATGACATCTTGGCAGCTATTGCTGCGTCCGAGACAGGGACGGGCTTTCCGAAAGGATTCCCTTCCCGCTACCATTATCGTTTAAGTCCTGATAACGTCCCGTTAGTGAGGATTAACGACGTTGGTGACAGATTGATTCCCAACGCGGACTGCAGACCATCTCTGATTACAGCTGCCCACGAAGGTGTTGCGTCTGCGCACGCCGGCGTTTCGGCGACTGTATCTCTTTTACAGCAGCGTTACTGGTGGTACGGTTTGTACAAACAAACGCGAGCTTATGTTCTTTTATGTGACATTTGCCAGCAGATTAAACCTTCTACTGTCGCGCGTCCACCACAAACTCAGCTGTTTATATCTAATCAACCACTTGCGTGTGTTTATTTAGATCACTTCGGTCCTTTTTCCTCTGATACTGCGTACAAGTACATCTTGCTTGCAGTGGATTCGTGCACACGTTTTCTGTGGGTGGGGCCGCAAAGGAGTACTGATGCCCGGACAGTCATCAAGGATTTGCGTGTCTTTATTGGGAGTTTTGCATGTGGTACCCTTCATTCTGACCAGGGCCCTGTGTTTGCCTCTAGGGCTTACAAAGAAGCCATGCGAAGTTTGGGGGTCCAAGTCAAATTTTCGTCTCCATACCGGCCTGAGGGCAATAGTGTTGTGGAGCGAATGAACCGTGACCTAAAGCAATCTTTGACAGCAAGGGTTTTAGGTAAAGGCCGAAGCTGGCTGACCCACTTGCATGATGTGCAACGTACACTTAATAATCTCCCTAGAAGGTCTCTGGGTGGGCGGACCCAATACATGATGCTCTTTGGAGTACGAATGTTTGTTCCGGACCTTGAGGGTCTAGACATGGCGGCGGCTGCCGCGCCTTTTGACCTAGATGATCACTGTGCTGTATTGCAGAATCCACAAGAAGCAAGAGACACTCTGGCGAAGGAACACATACCCTCTACATGCGAAGCTGAGCTCCAGATTCCGGTAGTCGGCTGGCTACCTCGAGTTGGTGATCTGGTCCGTGAGAAGGTGGAGAACAAGAAGGAGTTTGGCCCCTCTTATCGTGCACCAGTCCCGGTGCTTGGAGTCCAGGGTACACATACAGTTATTTTACCACCACTTCCTGGTCGCAAGGAAAACAGGTACATCTCGATTGACAATGTCAAACTACAGCGAGTGGCCGATACCTCATAGTATGACACCTTCAGTTTTTTGCCCTTCCATTCTGCGAAATTCTGTTGTGATGCCGCCCTCGACCATCATGCCTGAGGTTGCCGTTGAGATGCATGCTGTTGCTTCCCCTCCTATACCGCCTATTGATGGTGGTTTGCCTGATGATCCTGAGTATGCTTATCCTGCAAGTGTCCCGTTGCCTCTTTTACATTCAACAGCGATTAACCAGTCCCGTTCTTCCTTTGACACTGAATCAATGACTTCCACTGCCCCTTCCAAAATTGCTATATTTTTTGCCTGGTTCAAGAGACATTTTTTAGTGGCACCATGGACTTACATCTGGCTGGTGCTAATATGTATTTTTTTGTTCATGACAATTGGCTTTGTGGTAGTGTTTTTTAAAATTATCAATGGACACTACCTGACTGAACGATCTACGATTGGATCAATTGCTGGAACTTTGGCCCCCCATTCCTCATCACACATTATGAAGAGGGACCAGACTTTGTGAACATTACTGCCTGGCCTGTGCGTGATGGGATAGCTTGGGATGCTGTTAAATTTCAAATTCATGTACCTACCGAAGTGATTAATGTGCCTAATGTATTTCGTGTTTCTATGGGTGATGTAGTTAAACAGAATATCCGATCTGATGATTGGGATGTACATGCAATAGAAGCACTATTTTCTGATTTAAAATATTATGCTGCATTTGATGCTGAAGATTTATATTTAAATTCTGCTAATTATGGTGAACAATATTGTTTTCAACATTATGGCACTCATTTCCTACATAGAGCAAATACCTTTCGAAATTTTGTTAATTACACACAATGGGAACATTGTCCGGCCCCTCATCAGGCAGTTCTATAACTTTAGTGAACAAGTTCACATACTTTTCGGATTTTAGTGTGTCAAAACCGGCCTCCTTTTATTTTAAGATGATGCCTGAAACCGCCTCGAAGGTAAGGTTGACACATACCAAATTATTATATTCCAAGTCCTTTATGGACGAATTGGCTGTCGGAGGCTATGAGCTATGGAAAGCTACTATTGATCTTAAGTCAGTTTGGAGTACTAAGCCATGGCAGGTTCAGGGAACAGAGGCTTTACATTGTGCCTGTCTTATCCCAAACCATAATTTATTTTTTAATTCATCTATTTTTCAGACGACTTGTTTTGGTTTGGCAACGTCTAAAAAACTGAATTCCCCCACAGTCCCGGATCTGGGTGCTTACCTCGGCTGGGGTAATTACACAGATCAACCCCTTATTAAGTTGCAGTCCCTCATTTCCAACACCACCTTTAATGTTTCGGCGTTTAATCCTGAGGGGTGGTTAGTATGGCAAACTGGTTCAGATTCTTGTCAACGTCGATTTTTAGCCTTGGCATCTGGGTACACTCAAGTCAGGGTAGATCCTCGTTTTGAATCATCGCACACTGTAACTACCTACTCTGTGGGTAAGTTATGCCAGTCGTGGCTGCAACATTCCACATTAGCGTCTGTTAAACTTCGCTTTTTAAGTTTAGTTCGTGCATGAAACATTATGCTCTTGGCAGATATGAACAGCTTGGTAGTGCGTTCCTGCACGAAGTTTGGTCGCTCCTGTTTACATATAGATGCATGCGGGAGGGCACAGAGGTTTATCTGAAGGGTGAGGAATGCACTTCTGCTCCTGATCACTGTGTAGTGTGTAGACACATACAATTACATGGTGCTTGCAATGTACACGCTCCTAATTTAGCTTGCGTTTTGAAAGGTGTACCTGTACCAGTTATAACCCCTTCATTCGCACTGCTTGCTAACGGTAGTTATTTGCTTTTAAATGATGAAAATTGCTGTGGGATGCTAAAGGGCATTCCATACATAGTCACTGTTTCACAGCGTGTAGTTTGCTGTAATAATGTCCTTTTCCCACCCCCACATGGCCGGCTCGATGTTTCTATCTGGCCTTCGATTCCAACCTTGAGCGCAGAGTTCAACCAGATGAGCAGAATAAGGGCTCTTTTGTCTCAAAGGGAGGTCGCTTTAACTTCGTCCCGTGAAACCTTTCTTCTTCACGTGGCAAACACCCGCACGGAGGTGCAGGCGCTTTTGAATACTGACCTCCCCTTCCATTTTGGAACATTGATACAGACTATCTTTAATGCCTCGTCTACGACCGGCATAGTTCATTTTTTTAAACTAGTGGGCTCCGGCCTCGTGGCCTCCTTTCAGACTATTTTTGGTGTGATTCCCGCATTTTTTCATTCTATTTTTTCCAGCGTCTTCGGAGGTCTTCCTTTGCTTCTTGCCCTTATTGCTGGAATACTTCTGTTGGTTTGCATCCTACGCAATGGCTGCGCAACTTGCGTACAGAGACAACATGCCCCGGCTGTTTCATCTGCGTAACCGGATGCTTGAATACTATGGCACGTTGCCACTGGCGACTTTAAGTGTCGCGTATGGATTGTCCTTCCGGTTTCCCTTCTTTACTTGTGTGCAACCCGTCTTTCACTGCCTGGATTGTCCATTCCAGTGGGCTCTGGATTTATGCCTGTCAACCTCGGTGTCACCTGTACCGGATTTTGGTCAACTGATGGGCCCCTTAACGGCTCATGAGTATGAATGTTCTGGTGTTGGGTTTATGGCTTTGGGTGCGGTACATGGAGTCCTTGGAAATTGGGCCATTGAAGAGGCTGCGATTGACTTTCTGGAGCGAAGTTATATCGAGGAACCTTCCTGTTGTCCCCGTGTGGTGCTGGAAGCTCCAAATGTGAGTGAACACGTGTGTTCCTTTTCCCTGTTAAACTGGATGGCAGATACTTTTGCGGAACGCTCCAATGATTTCCTCTTGGAGGCTGTTGCAACTTATTGTGCCTATACGTTTATGGATTGACTTTTTATCTTGATTGACCCTTGATGTATCGATCGGTGTCGGGATTTTTTCCCATTTTTTCATGTTTTTTTTCCACTTGACGACATCTTTTTCTGTTTTTGAAATTGTTTTCTTTTTCGAACTTTACACTTACCTTATATGGACTTATAGTTCATGCCCTTGGTTCTGTTCTTTCTAACTTGAACTCTGCGTTCTTGATAAGTGCGCCCCTAGTGGTTAGTAGTCCGATCAAAGGGGGATGTAGTGTGGGTTAACCACGCCCTATGTACAACGCTAAGTTAGCATAACCTCGATGGCTGTTAGAAAGCCAGCTTGCTGCTTCTGCTGCTTTTGCACGCGACACTGTTGTTACATGTTATTCATTCGAGAACTGCTGACTCGACCTTGCTTCACATGAGAACCGTCTGTTGTTTAACATCCTTAACAGCGAGCTGTGACCTTGGTCTGTACACCGTGTAAGGAACGAGTCTGGGTCACTAGACGGGGCAGGTTGTTGTGTTCAGGTTGATCGTACCACTTCTTAGCCATAACATACATACAGCTTCCAATACCTGAAAGACGAGCCCTTAAATATTACAGAGCAGCATGTTTTCTGTTACATTCGAATCGAAGAGCTGTTGCAGGAGAGAGCCAAGCTGATCCTGTGATGTGATTCCACTAAGCTGATCTATAAGGTATGGGGTCCCCCATGCAAGCCTAAGAGACCTTCTATTAGTCTAATAATACCTTATTAGTTGCTAGAGAAAGGAGGGTGGTTGCTTTCCACTGTCATTATTATTATGATTTCTCCTTTCATTTTCTATGGTATTGTAACAATGCTGATGGTGCTGATCCTAACCATTTGTCTGCTTGTGTTAGCCAAAGTACTGCATCGTAGGACGCGAGGTTTATAAAATAAACTCTTTAAATTTTACTGTGTCTTTGTTATTCTGTTGTGGACTGATATATAGCTACCAACGGGTATTTTGGGTTCCCACCACTCCTGAGAGTATCTAAGTCGCTTGTTCTGGGTTGTCTATACATTGGGACCGCCGAGCTAAATCTCGGATAACGAATGTGACACTAAGCTAGTCGGATAGGGGTTCTTAGTTCTGAGGGGAGTTTCTGGTACACCACAATTCTCTGAGGTCCTGGTTTCCTGCGCATAGTTCTGTGCATAAGCAGAATCCCTGCAACAGACACCGTGTTAATAATTTGCCAGAACTTCCGTGAGTCTTTTATTTTAGTGCTAGAATCAAATTATCCCAGTTGTCGTTATCCCACTCCATCTTGGCATGTTGAATTAATTCCTTATACTCTGCTTGGTTTTGTCTTATTCGCGCCTTGTTGTTGTTAGACTTCATAGCCTTGAGGAGTTCTGTTTTTGACTTCCTACAGGCAGTATTATACCAAGTAGGTCTTACACCACTTCTTCTCACTTCAGGCGCTATAGGATTAAAAACATCAGCCAAAATGGTAGTTAATTCCTGATTTAGGACCTCGAATTTTTGAAATATTTCATGGGTGGGGTAATGGAGTTGTAAAGAACCGACAGCTTTCAATACCGGGATTACCTGCTCATAAAGTTCTGCCAAAGACGCTGGATGGGTAGCCAATTTTTCCCACCTAACCCTACGCCTATTGGTAGATAGGTGGTACCTATCATCTGGGTCTTTGTTTAAGTTGGATAAGGCATCGGAATTGCCTGGGGCTAGAAATTCTAGGATTAATGGGTTATGGTCACTATCACCCCTTGTCTCGATCCTAAAATCAATGACCTTATCCCATGCACAACTCTCTACAAGTATATAGTCAAGACAAGACTCTTGGCCAGGCTTGTTGAAAGTGCACTTAGCAGGGACATCTGTTTTAAAACGGCCATTACATGCCCTGATTGAATGCTTCAATGTTAGGGCCATAATTTGAACAGCCAGAGGCGTCCATGACCTAGGTGAAGGGCCCACTGCTTGAGAGATTGACCAATAGTGGTCCTCCTCTGCAATATCAGTATCCGTCAACCACACAAGCGGTTCAAAATGACAATTAAAATCACCCCCTATCAAAAGGGTAGTACCCTGGGCAATCGTATTTAAAAATATAGAGAGCTCTTCAATAGTACCGGATTCAGACGTAATACTCACAGGTCTTGAGTACACATTGATCAAGGCAAGCCTAAAGTCATTTGGCCATTCTAGGATCACACACTGTAGATCCTCTGAAGTCGTATTCAAGACCCTGGCTCGGCAACCCAAATGGGTGCGAACCCAGATCATTAAGCCCCCAGACGGTCTGCCCTTGCCCCCCCACCTGGCCTGAACTGAAAATGAAGCAAATCCGCTCCGATGATATTCCTCCCTGGCCCAAGTTTCCTGGAAAAGGCAAATGTCGTTCTTATCTATGAACAAGCCCCTCTCGGGCCACATTATTTTATTTCCTATTCCAGCAAGATTCCACGAAAGAATTGTCAATGGGGCCGAAGTAGGTCCAGATTCGACAATTGGTTCCCCATTAGCCTCTATAATCGTTGTATTCTCCACCACCCGTCCACCTTCTGTAACCCCACTTCGATCATCAGGAAGGTTAGTATCAAACAAGACTTCTGACTGAATACTATGAGCGGTAGGTATTCCCCCTAATCCACCCCTGGCCCAAGTTTCCTGGAAAAGGCAAATGTCGTTCTTATCTATGAACAAGCCCCTCTCGGGCCACATTATTTTATTTCCTATTCCAGCAAGATTCCACGAAAGAATTGTCAATGGGGCCGAAGTAGGTCTAGATTCGACAATTGGTTCCCCATTAGCCTCTATAATCGTTGTATTCTCCACCACCCGTCCACCTTCTGTAACCCCACTTCGATCATCAGGAAGGTTAGTATCAAACGAGACTTCTGACTGAATACTATGAGCGGTAGGTATTCCCCCTAATCCACCCTTGGTCATGCTTGTGAGTGGTCGGTCAATCTGAGTGATTTTATTAGTACTAATAAAACTCGCCCTCTGGTGACTCGATGAGTTAGGGTTACTAGGTAGTCAATCCACCTAATTTAGGCAACTGAATCGATTGTAATCCAAATAATTCAATGTCCTAGTGGGATAATATAAGTTATTCCTATTCCCTCTAGTATGACTTCTGCAACCCATCCTTGTCCAACCATCTTCCCATCCCTTATCAGAAAGGCTAGCTTGGGGTGGATAGAAAAAAGGTTCTTGGAGTGTCCGGATTAAAGACTCCTCCTCATGGGACGGGCCGCTAAGAATATAGGAAACTATCCCTGGGTCCCTGAAATTAACCAAGATGCAGTCGCCACTAATATTTTTCTTAGTTGGTCCCAACCATGAGACCCTTCTAACCATCAAAATTTCACTATGAGTGTGTGAGGGGAGGGGTCTATACATGTTTAGCCAACTTGCAACTTTCTTTTTTAGATAAGCAAGTGACTCAGCTCTTGAGTTGGTGAGTTCAGGGACTCCAGCTAGGACAACTACCAGAGGGGCGGCTTCCGGAGGTAGATTTACTATCTGGTCCTTCCTCAATCTATTCACCTCCGGGTTTTCTCTCTCAGTATTGGGAGTAGGCTTTTTCGCCGTTAGCCTGGGACGGGAGAAGGGGGAAAGGCTAATTTTCCTTTCTGGGATGGCCTGAACTTGGGAGGAGGCGTTAACCAAGACTGAAGAAGATGTTAAAGATGTTAAAGAAGGAGAGTTAGGCAAATGTGTGCCTCTTGAATTAACGTATCTGCTCCTATCTATACCACCCTTAATTTGTAGAGGATCTGTCCTGTGCTCAAAGGCCCTTTCTATATTTGAGAGTCTAAGATCTATTTGATCAAGTCTGTCAATCAAGGGCTTCAAAAGAGATTTCAAGATACTTTCAAGGTGTAGGGTTTGAGGATCAGTCCTTGCCTGCGTGTTATCACTATTTAAGGTGATGGAGGGCTGTACTGCAGAGAGACTCTGGGCAAGAGAGTTAATAGGATCGTTAGATACAGAAGAAATCAGCTTAACTTTTGGCCACCCTTTAGTATTGGTATCAGTTACAGAATTAGATAGCCTTGCCTTCTTTGCACCCCCAGCCTGTTTCCCCCGCTTTCTTTTTGGAAGAGCCCCCTCCCTATCGCCTCGTAATTGAAGAGAATTAGCCACTACTCCATTAACGGGCGCTGCAATAACGTAGGGGGAGGGGCAATAGTGGTGTCAATAGAGGGCAGTTGGGAATCTATGATTTGGCAGGAACGGCGGCCAAAATCAGGTTGCGTATTTAGTTCTAAAGAATCACGATTAGGTACAGAGTTAGGTACAGTAGTGGACCTGTCAGGTGTTCTTACATTTGCTATATGTCCAAGAGACGATCTTTTGGCATTATCAATGCCCTGCGACAGACGGCGTTCCAAGATAGTAATCTCGTTCGATATTAGAGAATTAGCTCTAAGCAAAAAACAGTCCAGAGTGCCCGCCATCATTGTGCTGGACGAATGGGCTTTGCTTCTAGTCTCCCTGGCCGTCATTTTCGACATGTATAGTAATAGAGAAGGACTTTAATTGGCCGACGAAATAACAATACAGACAAGTAACTCACATGGAATAAATCCAAGAGGAATGGCCCGGTCCTTTCTTGCACGGTCTGTAACGGGATAGAACGGGCCCGCCCTTGGCCCGGGCTTAGCCTGCGCGTGTCCCACGCTGCGTCAATGCGGAAAGTTTATATACGTCCTGGCAGGGGGCGTGGTCTCGGAGGAAGAGGATGCAGCTGCAATGTAGTGGGCTGCTGGTCCTCGCAGTCCTTCGAGTTCAGATGGCCCCAAAGACAACACCAGCAACAAGGCTCCCACGAGCAGCACCAATCAGTTAACACTCCTTTTGGAACCTATGCAGACGTTATGCAGACCTGCAGCTTTATTCAGTGTGTGCTAAAAGAGGTCTCCGTATGCACCTTGAACAGTGCCCTGGGCTGAGTACTTGGCAGTGCGGAGACGCTGCTTCTTCCACCTTTCCGCCGCCCCCCTTCCCAGGGTCCAATTCCTGCTGGTTCACACGTTCCTGCGGGGGGGTCTGGGTTTAACACCTAGTTGCTCCCTAGCTGCCGCACTGCACCGATATCTTTCCACGACGCTTACCGTAGCGCCAGCGTCCTCTCAGTATCGGCGTCCTCTCATGTTTCACTTCACCCGCTTTCCGGTCCCAAATACCAGCGCTGATTCCCAGGCTTAATGCCTTGCTGCCGTGCTGCACCGATGGCTTACCGCAACACCGAGGTCAACGTCCTTTCACGGTCGGCATCCTCTCAGGTCTCCCGCATCACTCGCTGAGCTAAGCCGAGAATCCAACTAAAACTAAACCAAGACCTTTCATTGTAGCTTTCAATAGCTTTCGCGCCAGAGAAGATGTATACATGAGCACCCAACCTAATAGGAAATCTATGGCGGAGGGATTCTCCTTTTTTGCCACACCTGACTATTCTAAATATACAATGGATAATCGTTGGCAATTGCGACAGCTGGTGCATTTATATCAAACAAAAGGCGCCCAAGCCTATATCATGAATCCAGCAAAACTCAAGGTGATTTATAAGGAGAAAAATTGCTTTTTTACAAATGTTGGCGAAGCAAAAGAATATTTACAGTCTTTGAAGGACTCTTAATTGTTTTCCTTTTCAGATTTATGAAATTGGAAATTTGGTCAAAATTCTATGTGTATTTTTGGAATTACCAGAGTTAGTTTAAAAGCATTACTGTTTTAAAACTTTCTGATTTTGGCATTTTTGATATGCAGTCCGGATAGTAATTTTTTTTTTTCTGTCCTGTGGTGAAGGTAGGGGGAGTATTCAGTCCGGAACCATCGATAGGACCATAAGTCCTGAAGCCTCGTTAAGGGGGGGTAGGTGGGGGTTGCTTTTTGAGGGAGGGGAAGAGGGGTGGTTTTGGGAGGGACGGAGGTGGTGGTGGGCACAAGGGGTAGCAAGGGTAAAGAGGGGAAAAACCATGGTAATCTCTGATGGCAAGTGTCAAAAGGAAATATATAGTGGCTGGAACACTAGTTTATGTAGAATAAATAATTCATTACTTACTATGAGTTGTTATGATTTGAGAACTTTGAAATCAACACTGTATGGCGCGAAATACTAAAATATGCTCATTTAATGTATCTAGGTTTAATCAATTTAACAAAAGAAGGAGAATTGCAGCCGAAATTCGTTTTATCCAACCCGATATCCTTTGCTTGCAAGAAACCCATCTGGCATGGGATAAAAGGAAACTTATAGCTGACTTAGGTTATGCTTTAATTTCGGCCACTCAACAAACCAATAACACTAGAGGGGTAATGATTTTGTCAAAACCTGGCTATTGTGAGGCAGTTCACAGTCTAACAGATAAATGGGGTAGATGGGCGATTTCAGAATTAAAAGTGGGAAATGGATTTTTTACTTTATGTTCAGTTTATGGATCTAATATTGATGAAGCTGAGGTTCTGGAAAACTTGAATACAGAGCTTGCTAAATGGAGATCTCCTTTAATTATCTGTGGTGACCTTAATATTAATTTAAATAATGTGGAACTTGCTGCTGGTTCAGAAAATTATAGAGGTCGTAAACCACGAGTTTTCAAAGCTTTACATGACTTGGTCACCGATCATGGTCTGGTGGATGTATGGAGCAAAAATTACCCAATGTCCCCAGGGTATACCTACTACTCTGCTCCACATAAGAAATTTGTCCGTTTGGACTATTTTTTTATGTCTACATCTATCCATAGCGGGACTAAGATTCAGATATTCCCAAGAGTTACATCTGATCATTCCCCCATATTAATCGAGATTTTAACTTCAAAAGAGATATACAGAGTAAGAAATTTTTCATATGATAGAAAATTGTGTCTTGATGAACAATATAGAATTTATATGAGTAAGTGGATATTAGACTTTTTTAATATTAATATCGGGTCGGCTAATATTCTAAGTGTATGGGATACTTTTAAGGCCTGCTTCAGAGGAGAGACGATAAGCTATGGTTTGTATAATCAAAACAAACTACGATCTCACATGCGAGAACTATATAACAATTTAAGAATTGCGGAGGTAGAACTGATTAATGAAATTGGGAAGGAGAATAATTTACCCATTATAAATGAGGCAGAAGCCAACATAGCAGGATGTCGTACGAGTATAACCGGAATTTGGACCCAAGAGATTGCACAGAAATATTTAGTTCATAAACGCCACATTTATGAATATGGAGAAACTATAGGCCGGTCTTTGGCTTTACGCCTAAAAATGAACTCCACTTCTGGCTCAATTCTTAAATTACAGGATCAGAATGGGGTGACTCATGAGGAACCAGGGGAAATATTAAAAATATTTCAACAGTTTTATACCGATTTATATACTCATCAACCCAACTTGGTTGAAGATCAAGAGTGGGAAGAGGGGATGTTTAATAAGTTAAATAATACTGATTCGCAATTTTTGGATACCCCCTTCTCTATGGAAGAATTAGAGGAAGCAGTCAAGAGTATACCTTCCGGAAAAGCAGCAGGCCCTGATTTTATTCCAGGAGAAGTGTATAAATGTTTTTTTTAAATCATTAAAGAAGGTTATGTTAGATATCTTTAGAATGGCGCAAAAAGGAACAGCTCCAAATACATGGAATGATGCCTCAATTGTGGTATTCAGTAAAAAAGGGAAACCACCGGAACTACCTGGGTCGTATCGGCCAATATCACTACTTAATTGTGATAGTAAGATCTACTCAAAGATGATTGCAAATCTCCTATCAAAGATTATAACTCCGCTTGTATCGATAAACCAACATGGCTTTATTCCGAAAAGAGGTACAGTTACTCATATAAATAGGGTCATTACTTTATTTGACATTGCAGAGGGGGAAAAAAGGGATTTAGCGCTAGTATTACTTGACGCTGAGAAAGCTTTTGACCGGGTGGAGTGGTCATATTTATGGGAAATGATGTCAAGGGTGGGTTTTGAGAAAGCTATCTTAACTTCAATTCAAGTTTTATATAAAACACCTAATGCTAGAATAACCGCAATGGGTTTAAAATCTGAAAAGATTATTATAACTAGAGGGACACGGCAAGGATGTCCGTGCTCTCCTCTGCTTTTTGCTTTATTTATTAATCCTTTTATTATTAGTCTTCAGAAATCGCCCTATATTAAACCATTTATAGTAAAGGAGATAGCTTATGGATGACATTGCAGTAGTAACGACTCACCCAGGAGAGGCAATTACTGAGATTGAACATTTAGCCAGAGATTTTGGTGGAAGGTCTGGGTATAAATTAAATTCCGCAAAAACTCAAATATTATGTACACAAAATATTCAGTTTAAGGATCCACGGGTTACCAATGTAGTTACATATTTAGGTATAAAAATCACATCCCATATGCAAGAGATAGTAGATATTAATTGGCAAGAGACAATATCACAAATTAAGCAATCACTGATTAGATGGAGACGACTGCAAATATCAATAATTGGTAAAGGAAACATTATTAAGATGAAGGTTCTTGCCAAAATATTATATTTATTTCGGAGTATCCCATTGCAGTTTTCTCCTAAATATATATCGCAACTTCAGATTGTTTGTGGGGAATTTCTGTGGGCTCCAGGAAAAGAATGTCGAGCTATGAAATGGTTGACACTACCTGAAGAAAGGGGTGGACGTGGGTTACCGGATTTCTTACTTTACTATTATGTGTGCTTTTTACAAAGAATGAGATATATGTTGACTGGCGAACCTATGGAGGATGAAGCGGAAGCACCTTCGATATTTTTTTTGTTATTGGGTGAGCAAGCAAAAGGATGTTTATTAAAAGAACTTGAGGGTAATTATTACAAGCATACTCGTTTTAAGGTGTTGATTTCAGCTTTTCAAGTTTGGAGAAGTGTTAGGAAATTAATAAATCTGGGCAGAATTACCTTTTATACTCCCTTCAGTGCGGATAAAATTCTCCCTTCCGTATTTTGGGACAACGTTGCTAAGAGTTGGGTAAGAAAGGGTTTATTCAGAATAGGAGATCTATATAATGGAAATGGCACATTTGCTACATTTACAGAATTATCAGTTAAATATCAACTGCCTAAACATTCCTTTTATAAGTATCTCCAAGTTAGAAACTTCTGTTTAAAAAAAAAAAAACTTGCGCCCCTGTCTAATAATTTAGTGGAGGGGATTCGGAGTAAACTAAGGATTGGATCACTTTATTTGATTTTGATGGAGTCCAGAGAGGATGATATGAAAAAATATAATGTTTACTGGCAAAATCAGCTTGAAATGCTGGAATTGGATATTCAGGATACTTTATTCATCGCTAAAGAGATATGTTTAGCTGCAAATCTGAAAGCTCAAGTTTATAAAACAGTTTTTCGTTTATATTATACTCCCAAACGGATGGCAAATTGGGGTAGTAAACATGATGGGAAATGTTTTAGATGCGGGGATTCCGATGCTGATATGCTGCACATATTTTTCCAATGTAATAAATTATCGCCTTTTTTGATTAATATTGAAAAATTTATGTCAGCGGTATTACATTATCCGTTTAGGATATCTTCGGTATTGTTGTTATTGGGAGTGGAACCAAATTTAAATGATCTTCCCGCCTTAAGTGAGCATAAATATTTTATTTTTTTAGCTATGACTGTGGTCCGTTTATGTATTGCAACTGATTGGCTTTCCCCTGATACCCCGAAATTTGAACTGTGGAGAAACAAATTTTACAGTATCTATGAATTAGAATGGAGTTTATATGCCAGAAAAAAACTTATTGGATTATTAACTTGGGGTGTTTTCTCAGATTACCTTGCGTCATGAAGCACTTTATGGTATTCGTTATATGTACTAATATGTTTCAAATTTAAATTGCCAGAGGTTGATCATAATATCTTTGTATAATATGTAGTGATGTCATATAATTTGTATTGTCGCCAGAATTACTGTGGAAATAAAGAAATTAAAAAAAAAAAAAGAGCTAAGCCGAGCTGAGCCGGACGCAAAAGAAGCTATGAATGCAGCCGTGGACAGTCATGCACCGCAGCGGGGGAGAGTCTCATACGGTCTCATACGGGCAAAAGGCTCAAGGGCTCATGGAGATTCACGGAGACGGCGTAAAACAGTGTGCAGTCCCAATACCCAATACCAGGGATGGTGCTCCAGATTATAAGTATAAATGCCAAGAATGGTGAGTATACAGAGATGCCACATGCCTCATGTAACTTAGTTAGAAAAGAGAAAGAAGCACTAGATATAGGGATGGAGTAAAATGGAAGGCAGTTACACAATATTGAAGCCTGATGTCAAGCATAAGAATACAAGGAGTAGAATCAATGGCTGATGCCCGTTAGCAGTACTGAAAAAGAATATGCAAATATATCAACAAACTTGGAGAAATAGACCAAGGGGAGCGATGATAAGTAAAACATGGCGCAAGGGCCTCATACCTCAAGTCTTTAGGGTATATGGAGAACCGGCCCTAGGAACTGATACAGTGAGATTTTGAGAACTATAATATATGACACATTTATACGTAGAGAACACAAAAAGATTGAAATTTTACATTACACACGATGAATACGGATACATGAAATAGAGACTAACCCTGGGCAGAGTTCGCGGAGTTGCACTACGCGGAACTCCGCGGAGTGCAATAAAAACTCGTTTGCACTACGCGGAGCTCCGCAAGCGGTGGAGTACGATAGAAAAATGCTGTTCGCGGTGATTGCACAGTGCTGGATGCTTGTCCGCACTGTGCAATCATTGCGAACAGCACCATGCACAGTGCAAGCGGTCCCTGATTTCCTTTTCTGCCGCTTCAGTAGAATTTTTACTCGAGAGGCAGCTTTCACAACACGAACGGGCAGTTTCTCAACCACTCGCAATGGAAAATCTGACCCCACCCCCGCATTGAGAAATCTCACCAGGATGTTGATTTTCCATGCTCGCGCTCGCCAACTTGATGTTGACGATCGTGAACAAGGAAAAATTTTGCCGGGAGGTTGATTTCCTTCGCTTTCGGTCGCCAACTTGACGTTGACGAACGAGAGCGAGGAAAAAAACTACGCTAAACAACGCGAAGCGAAGTTTTGCAGAACTCCGCGATCTCCGCGTAATGCCGAGTGCAGAAAACTCCGCAAACTCCGCGAGCGGAGCGTAGTTCACCGCCCAGGGCAATAGAGACTAGTGTAGGTGAAGCATTGTAAAAGTGTGCATTTAGAAATGAGATGAAGAAAACACATGTAGAATTATATTAATTCATATAAACAAAGTTGTGCTTATGAAACTTATGTTCCTTAATGGAAGTTTGTGCTCAAATTTAGTGGCTTAGTAATATGGTGCCTATTATTAATATGCATCATTTAGAAAATCAATGCTAAAATTTGTTAGAAATGAAATATAAACTTGGTATGTTACAGACTGTTATTAGAACGGCTATAGAATATGTAAACATTCAAGCAAGATTAGAATTTAGTATTTTGAAAAACATGCCTTTATGAGATTAATGTAAAACATTTGTGTAAAGAAGTTATTTTGACAGTAGACATTTCATGTAACAATGCTCGTGAAAGTTCATACATTTTATGTCACTTTGGTTTAAATTCATTTCAAGTAAGGTAGAGTTAACGCTTATTTCATATAACTATGCCATGCTAACGTAAAGGCCTTTCCTTTCCATCTTTTGAGTGCATTTTCCACTAGTTTTGACCTTTCCCCTGAATTTAATACAACGGATCGTTCTTTACAAGAGTAATGTAACTTGTTTGTTCTGTACACTATTGTTCCTTGACATATTTTTGAACTTTCACAGTGAAATGTTTCTGTGGGAATAGAATTTTAACTCTGACCATGAACTGTAACTTTGACTTTCTTTTTAGCTATTAAGGCCTATGTGGACTTTCTAAGTTTCATTTCTCATGACAGGCATGGGACACCAGCTCAATATTTCAATCATTTTAGGTGCTATGATGTGACCATAATCATGTGATGGTCCTTCGATAGTGGTCTGATGCTATGCCACTAGGACTTTACTACAGAACTTATAAAAGAAGAAACCCCAAAGAAGGGGAAACGTAGACACCACAGATACTGACTTTTATGTGAACACTACAATTTACAGATGCAGAGTTCTTTTGCCTTTTGTGTAGTCGCTACACAGACCTCTTGTTTTGGTGCATGCTATATTGCATTGCGGACTGAGACAGATTTGAATGCTATTTGATTTGTTTTACTTTTACTAACTTTGGACTGCTAGGTTTATGCTACAGTCGGTGGCATATAAACTTAACGTTTCCCAAACTTTTCCTGAGCATTATGCTAATGGACTTGCCCTTAATGGACTCTAATTGAATCCTTCCATCCCTTAAAATTGAGATGTTAGTCTACGAACTATCCTACTGCCTATTTGGTAGTCAGACTCTGTAATTCCGTGGCTAATTTGAGTCAAACGCCTGCTTCAGTGCCTGGAAGTGTTATTAAAACTGTTATATTTTGATCTACGTTGCTAAAGCAATTGCTGATTACAGTGGCGTAACATAGGCCCCATGGTGCGAAGGGCCCTCAAGCTTCAAGGGCCCCCTCAGGACAATAACCTGTCCAGAGAGCTCCTGACTGAGTCCGGTTGTGGGGCCCTCCATGTAGTTTGCAGAGGGGTCCCCTCAAGTTTCGTTACAGTAGTGGCTGATTATGATGAATTTAGCATCTCTCATCCAATAATTCATAATTTCTTTTTTTTTTTACTTTGTTTATTGCATTTTCAAGTAAATAGTCAATCAAAGTGCCAGAATGAACAAACAACGGAGCGACTTGCATAGTACATAGTTTGGAATAGGTACATGAGTATGAGCACGGATTACAATGGTACGATCATTTGTTGATTATGCATAGACCAAAGTTCCACCATAGAATACATATTATAGCGTTGTAACACAGGTCATTATTAATTTCTACCAGTCTGATCACTTTGCAGTTAGCTTTGATTATCATGTCTATAAAAAGCATACATCATAAAGCATTTTGGAAGGTTTACACCATCAAACAACCCCGTTGCATAATATCTCCGCTCTTCCCTCCATATTTATGGTTAGGCACATATGATTATATATTTCATCAATCCACAGTATTCTATAAGTACTCTACGAATGGTCCCCATATATTTCTAGGTCGAGAGGACATCGGCACGAGCTCTGCATATGTTGTGAGCTGATCCCTACAGCATATAAAGTCAGAGAGCCATTCCTTGAACTTAGGGGCCTGCCACCTGACCCACCTGCACGCCAGCCGGCGTTTAGCTAATAGTAAGCCCAGTGCGACGATCTTCCTACAAGCCTGTGGCAGATCAGCCGTGTATCCTAGGAGTGCCAATAGTGGGGTGAGTGGTATTTCTATCCCAGCCATTGTAGCTAATGCCTCCGTTCAATAATTCATAATTTAAACATGCCTGAGTCTATTATAGGGTCCTGGTGATTCACCATTTGATTATTATTGATGATTTAAATGTATTGTAGAAAGAATTATCAAGCCCTGATAGAACAACATGTTTCTTTCATTTTGTGTTGTTCAACTGCAGAATTACTTGTTTGTATAATTCTTACTTGCCTTAACTTGTTTAGGTGGTTGGGACTTCTAGTTGCCAGTCTTTATATCTACAGCATGGTTTTGAGAGTGGTGTATCTACATTTTAAATGTGTGAGTTGGCTGTCAATTAATGGTTCTCATTGGACAGCTAACAGTGAGTTTAATCATCCTGATTTCCACTCCTCCTATCAGTGGAGAACAATTCATCAGCGGAGCATTGCCTCTAAATGGAATTAAATTGATCATTTAATCCTAAAGGGCCCAGTACGGTTGGAGGATTAAATGAAAGTAGATAGAGCTTATAAAAGAAAAATGCTTATAGGTATGCTTCCACTGGATCAGAACTCATACCATTAGCAGGAGGTCCTCTTTTTTCTAACACTGTCTGATAAAATGATACAATAATTTCAGGTATTCCACAGAGCCCCAGCAGGTTACCTTTTGTGGTTGGCTGTTGGATGTGAAAGAAATGCTTGAATAGAAATCAACCATTGCACTGTATTCAGCTTCGACCCTCAATCTGACAGTATCCACATTTTACTTTGTCAAGGTAGAAAGCGAGTTCATGTAAATAGTAGAAGGGTTAGTTACGAATGTCCTTCCAATGCCAATCGAAACCAAGGAAACCTGATTTTCAGATAAATGTGAAAACAAAAGTATTACATAGTGCTTCTAAGTAAGCCAGCTTTAATGCTCTTTTTAGGTTGTCAAGAGACAGGAATGTTTTCTACCAGTGCTTTTGTCAAGAATCAATGGCTATACAGAGAGGGGCGTTGGGTCAGCCTGCTTCTACATTTCACTGCTCATGGCCTTTATTTATTGAAAGTGCCATTCTCATTTTGGAGTTTTTTCCCACCTTGCGCTCCAGCCACTTCACTGGTGTACTATGTTATGAGAGCAACAATTGAGTTCTTCACACTTCTAGCACCCAGCACATTTATACCTCCTCTGCCATGAGTCAGGCTGAGTCACTCTTAGTAGAGAGGCTACTAACAACGGCACAGTGGCTGCACATTCTGCAGCTACACTGCTCAAGGCTGGCGCAACCTCCCAACCAGGTTTGCATTGCCCTGGCATAATGACACCTGACGGTCCCAACAGTGAGGGAGTAACAAATCTCCCCCATGCCGTTCTAGGCTTCCCACCACCGTTGGTCACATTACCAAAGAGAAGGGCTTGGGGGGCGTGGTGGCAAGAATCCTGGGGGTACTGGCATCTTTATTTTTTTATATAGCACAAACTTGACCCAAAGGTATCAGAGCACTTTACACGAGCAACAGTTGCATAACATGAGGACACATTCGTTTTTGATAGGCACGGGGAGATTAAGTGAATTGCCCAGAATCAAAGGATGTTCTTGCCGAGACTCTAACCTGGTTCCCCAGACTTGAGGTCGACCGACATCCTCTCCCCTTCTGTCCCTGATCCAGCCCTACCATTGCCTGCTCAAGGTACTGGGGTGAAACGCTGAGAGTGCGGGAGCCTGAAATCAAAGGCAGCTTGATTGTCTATCTCTGCTTACTCCACCTGCTGCTTGTCAGCCAGTTGGGTGGGGCACAAAGGATCTCTACATTCTCCAACCTTACCATTCCATCTCTTCTCCCCACTGCTGGCATTACC
This sequence comes from Triturus cristatus, assembly GCF_964204655.1. Taxonomy (NCBI): domain Eukaryota; kingdom Metazoa; phylum Chordata; class Amphibia; order Caudata; family Salamandridae; genus Triturus; species Triturus cristatus. Next base: position 432,252,999 of record NC_140581.1, on the reverse strand, counting down.
AAAGCAAAGCATGGCGCTGGTAGCTGCGGGTCATGGCACGCAGCTCAAGAACCTGGTTATCTGCCCCTTGCATCCTAAAGAATATGTAGGCCTTTTCATTCTTTTTCATATTGTTCAGGGGAGTTAGGGTCCAGGGCTGACATGTATAATTCTTTTGGTCACAAGTATGAGCCTGCTCTCACATTCTTCGTTCAAAGGTGGTTTAAGATAGTAATATTGCATTGGGTAATGTTGAGAGCCTTAGAAACAAGAGGAGTGAGGTCTGACATGCTGCATAAAACAAGTTATTATAAAGTGCGGATTACTTAAAGCCATACCCCAACTATGTTATGATGGTATCTTAGAAAGGTGAGCACCTACAACAACAGTCTCAGAAGGTGGAATACTGTGTAGCTGCTGGATTCTCGGGGGCAACAGTTGATGGTGATGAGTGGTAGCTGGGGTCTTTACTTTACTACCACCTGAAGAATCAACATACTTCATTTTATACTGGCTGTGAGCTGTTTCAGACCTCAACATGACCACCAACATCCATAGCATGTTTGAAAAGGTCAACCTGAGGCACTACACTGATAACTTAAATGGCAGAAAAGATAACGAGGGCACACAAGGAGTTAAGATAAAAAGTAAGAAAAAAAACTTCGCAAGAATAACAACTCACAAGTAAGTACTTGGTGTTTAGAAGGCCAAGCAGGCATTTAGACATCAGTGTACTTCATCATGGAATGCTCATTCATCATGCACTGAAGTGAGCACTGTGATCACGGTGACACATCTCTTTGTGTCAGCAGCTGCAGGAAGCGAAGGTGGAATGCAGCATTGTGAGCTGGCGCTGGAGGTGTGTCAGAACACCAACATGTGCTCCCTCTTGGTAATGGTGTATCTGACGCGAAATCCAACAGTACAAAAATGCCAATACTGATACCATTCACTGCGTTAATTCAAGCAATCACACGTGACACTCATAGTGATTGAAAAAGATTAGTTAATCAATATTTTATTTCTTTTATATTCGATTTTTTCTTTTCAAAGTTTGTTAATTGATGAATCATTCCAAAAGCACTCCAAACAATGAGCAGACCATACAAAGATAATACAAAATATTTACAATTTCACAACATCACAAACATTGTATTACTCAGCAAATTACACTAAATACACCTAATTTGAGCTGGCTCAAATTCCTTCACAATTAAGAAAAGAGAAAAGGAGAAGAAAGAAAAACCCAAGGGGAGGTTTAAAGAATTCACACAATATAAAAGAAATACAACACTATTCCAGGGAATGTTGGCGAAACAGTACGGTGTTCAGGTTGTGCAACCTAAAATTCAATTAATAGTACATTGTTTTGTTAACCTAACACCTCTCAATTGTTGTCTATACTTATTTGGACACAACAACAAGGTCTATGCGTTTCAAACCCAGTCTTAATTTGCGGGTTATCCTCAGGACCTGCAAAATGAGCTTATTCATTCTCTGTGAGGGCACCCATAGAGCTCCACCGCTGGTATTTACTCCACAGACGTTAATTCTGTCGAAACCCTTACAGATATCACATATTGGCCCGATTTTTGAAGAATCTATAAATGATGAACGCGGGCGAAGCGACTTCTGGCACACCACTTAAAGGTTGCCGTACTCGCGCTATCTTGTGAGCAGTCCTTTTCTTTTCGTTAGACCAGACGCAATCTTTTCGCTCCCTCATTATCCGCCGCCGCCAGTCGCCTTACGCTCTTGAGAGTCTGACGCAAAGTCTGTGAGTGTTAGAGGAGCTGACACTGGAGGTAGTCAGGACAGCAGCCAGCCCAGAAGAGCTGAGAATTCAAAGTCTATTGCAATGGCAGGCACCCTGCCCAGCAGTATCAACACATTGACAGGCATTCCCCTCAACAAGTTGGCTCTAGTGGTGGAAACCCTGTTGCCGAACTATGCTTGCTAGAGTATTAGTGACATGCATACCAGCACCATTCTCCACAGGCAAATGAGAATTCAGTGTCTCCAGCCATAACTGTGCGACCATTCACTGTCACTACTAGTTCTTTTATCTAAGTATAATGGCTGCTGTTTTATTAAGGATTTCAACCTTGGAGAATTATCCTTCATCACTGAAACTGCATTGTGCCTTGAGGTGGAAACGTAAGGCCGAATACCGCACTATTTTAAATTAGTTGTGTCTTCACAGTTTTTATTTTAAATCCTAGAGGGCTAGAGGGCATTGAGACACGTTTTCATTTATTTATGTATTTTATTTTATTGCCTGATGTACACATACTACACCATTTTTGCTAGCATTCCTTACTGGGTTTCTTCCAGGTAATTAAGGTACTCATTCTCAAAGAAAATGGAAACTGTAACACCACGTCTGCCATGTTTTACTTATCTTGGGGGAACTGGCTAGTACATGGGGAAAATGGGACAGAGTATTTTTACATTTTCTCAGACTGCGTGCACCAAACATGCAGATGGAGAAGAAAATGTCATCGTTAATACACTGTTTGGGCCCAGATCGGTAGGAAGTAGTTGGCAATCTAACAGAATTATTCCTGTGGACAGAATGAGTTTCCATTAAAATCATGACATTGATTATCTACTATAAAGCACCATACTAGAGAGAGTTCACTTCCATAAAGGATGCAAGGAGGAAAGGAAATTGACTACCACTTCAAATTATGCAAAAAACACAAAAAACTCAAATGATGGACACTTACAGTTTCTTTTAAATTGTAACAATAAGAAATTGTGTGAAAAAATTGGGATGAAGAACAAACTCCTCCTTACTGAGGTGTTAAGTGTGGCAAAGCGTTTGAGAGCGTGTTTGGAAGAAATTAAGAGGTGAACTAAAGTCTGCAGTGAGTATGGTAAAAGAGAAAAAACACTAAACAACCAAGTAGTAAGAGACAACATTTAAAGGTGTGTCTTTCTAGTGTGGACAACAGAGCAGTGGCGGTTGGCAACTACTGCGAGTAGGGGAGGTGGGGAAATTACATTAAATAAATAAATAAAATAAAAAGTTACTTACCGTGCAGCAGCCTTCCTCCTCGCTATGTTCCTCTTATTCTCTGTGACGTCAGGGCCCCAGCCAACTCCCTTCACCAATCCTATCCTGGCTTTTCTCTCATGCTGTTAACCAGTATGAAAGAAGTACCAGGATTGGAGGAAGTGGCCTCTGTCAGCGCAGCGCTCCCGAGGGTACCGGGGCCTCTGCTTGCTCCCAACCCAGCTGCCTTAAGACAGCTGGGTTGAGAGGTTTAAAGTGCGCAAGTCTGGCTGGCCATCATCGCAAGCTGGACAGACAAAGGGACATTTGCATTTTAAATAGTGCATAGTTCCTCCCAGCTGCCACACAGGAGGCCCCGCCCCGTCCTGACACTCGATTCCGGGCAGGGTGCCCAAAAATAAAATGGTAATGAATTAACTACATCACCATTTTGTTTTTCATCTCTGGGGGCATTTTTGTGAGGTGATGCTCGCCCTTCATAATGGAGGAGCCGCCCCTGCAACAGGGATACATCACTTCCTGCAAGGAATGTCCGGCACAAAAGGTTGTGTGTATAGCAAGTGTGGGCAATTTATGAAGTTTTGCAGAACATGACAAAAAAGCAAAACGAAATCAAAGAGCTCTGCAAGGAGGTTGTTTTATGTGAGGAAGGGAGTAATCCTGCTGAATGTGTGGTTGTGGTGGGCAAACATGTTACTGTTATTTGATTCTTGTTCGTAGCTCATTATTATGTCTGACAACACATTGGATACTCTCTATGGTGAGAAGATTAAACTAAGAAAGATGGACATAAAACCTGGTGGGTGTATGGTGGCCAAAAGAAAAAGATAAAAATCTTGATGTTTAGAGGCGGGGAGACTGTTTTATATGGTATCTAGGTCTGATCTTGGATGCTTGACATCCTAAGCTCATAAAATACATTTGAGGAAGGATGCTGGTCAAGGGGCTGTTCAGGATACTGACATCAGTCACAGAATGCAGAATACTGTGGAGCAGCTGGATTTTTAGGGATGACAGTGGATGATGGTGCACAGTGACTGAGGTCTTACATTAATAAACTCCACTTTACTACAACTTTAACAGGCAACATACTTCATTTTACAAGTCCTCGTATTTCTGGGAGGAAAGAGAAGTAGTTTGCATTGTATTCAGCCAATCCACTTGAAGAACACCCCACCCCTTACTGTTTTGCCTTTATTTGATGGAAGATGCCCTAACAGCATTTCAGTCTGAAGCCAATTCAGCCAGGAATCCTTGTCATGTTGACTGTCCTTGGCTTGGGCCAAAACCCAATTTGTTTTAGGAAAATGGACACTGGAGCATTCAGGAAGCAGACATCCAGAGATCCGTTCCATCAATGATCCTGAAGGAATCCTCCAGAAAACTCGTAGGGCACGAACGACAAACTCTTGACATTCAGATTCTGGATAAAGCTTGTGAACTATTTAATAAACAAGCAGAAAAAAATCTTAAAACTAATACTAAATTACAATCTAAACCTCAACCGGGATTCTGATGTTCAAATAATACCTAAGAAGTACAAAAATAATAATGAATTCAAACATACGTACATGCTCCGTGCAATGATGGTGGTTCATTAGGTGCAAAAGAGCTCCAACCTATGAGCAGTGGCGGCTGGCATTGCTTGCAAGTGGTGACGTGGGGGAACCGCACGGGGGTGTGAGCAATATAAAAAGAAAACGTATCTTTTCGCCGGGTCCCGCATCTGTGCTCCTGCTCTCCTCGTCGAACTCGTGGAACAGAAAGCACAGCCAGACCCCACTGACCAATCACGATGCAGCATTGTCATTATTAAGCACCCAGGCTTCCCGGACCAATCACAACACTGCATTGCAGCGTTGTGATTGGTCTGACAGTACTGGTTCAACACTCAGGCAGGGAATGGGGGCCTGGGTAAGTACTCCACACAGGCTGTAATGCAGCCTGCATGGAGAACAGGGAAAGTGCGCATGACAAACAGTCATGTGCACTTAGGAGTGGGGGAACGCTCCTCTCCTGCCCTGCTCTAAGAGCAGAACAGCCCCGCCCACCCACCCAGCAGTAAAGCAGCGCAAGCATAATAAGATGATAATAACTCAAAGTTATTACCATTCATGTTTCTACTTCGCACTGCTTAAAAGCAGTGGGGCGACGCCCCTCCACCATAGCGGAGGAGCCGCCACTGCCTAGGAGAGCTGCCTTTAATGAACCAGGCCTCAATGCAAAGCTGCAAAGGGGACATGAGTACAGTCTGTCAATCTACAGACAGTACTTGGCTCATTTGTGAGAGATGTGCATTTGCTTCAGTCCCATCACACTGATACAGGTTGTTGGGAATTGTCAACCCGTGTGAGACGAGCAGAAGAGGGTTCCATTCATACGCTGTATATGGTAATGGAAATGCACATTAAAAATAAAACCAAAAGTGATGCACTCTTTTTTCAGATGAGCATATGGTTTGGGTTTTTGATGTGCATTTTAGATGGCAATGCAGGGGAAAGAGACCCTGCCATGTGAGGTGTCATATTAAAAATGGGCAGTTTTTTTGTAGCACTTATGAGTGGAAATATATATTTAGTAATACTTACACATGAGATGTTTAACAATTATGCAGTGGGCAAATAGGTTCATTTTAATTTACTCACAATTATTTTCAAAGTGCAAGTTATATGACGCTTACATTGAATTTAAAAATATAATCTATTTACCAGTACTGGCCCAGATCTTGTGTTTCATTTTAAATAACATGGTTCATGGATACTGGAAAGCATCTCTTGAAAGTGGAAAGATTTCGCACAGACCAGCTTAGCTGTTGTTTCTGAAATGCTACCCTCTTTATCACAGAAATAAGAAAAAGGCCACAGATTTTGGCTGTCTATTATGACTCGACAAAACTAATAGTTAATAGAACCGAAAGCTTTGACAGAATTCTCTTCATATATTTTTAGCCATGTCAGGTGACATACATTTTCAGTATGTTAAAGTACAAGCGTTTCTGCAGTAACCAAATATGCCGTCACAACCAAATTAAATGTTTTCTCTAGTTATGAGCAGTCATTGACTCCTTTCTCTGCTCTGTTTGTGGATGTCAACACGAACCTTTTCTTTCATTGTTTCCCCGGCTTCTATGACACATAAATGCTATCAATGTATTCTTAGCCTCTGAAAGGCTAATATTTGAGGTGTAATGCTATTGCTACAGAACCAGATATGTTGTTCTTGGCTACTGGCTAGGAGTGCAGATGCCTTTCAGAAGGTGGAAATGCAGCCCTGATTACACCTAGAAGACATTATGTGCAGCCGTGCACACATATAGAAGACATTCTACTCAGTGTACCGTAAACGTTCTGTTAGTTGTTGTGGAGTTTGCACAGCACCTGTCAAAGAAGGGATGTGCAATGCTCGTTCGTTGGCCTTGCATATGATCATATATATACGTATATATATGCAAAAAAAGGAGAGTTGCCCTCATGAAGATGCCACACACATCGGGGTAAAACACAAATCACCGCAGGCAGCAGTGTAGTCAGCAGGCTGCAAGCGTTTCGTAGGCCATACGCGTTTCGAGCTGCATCCAGCTCTTGATCACTGGTGATTTATTTAAATTAGAGTCCCGCCCCACTGGGCGTCACACAAACTAGCATGCTGGTCCTGATAGTCCATTATACTGCCACCCAAGACTCTCAGTTCTTTAACCAAGTGGTGTCCGCTCCTGCTCCAAAGTAAATTAAAAGTCCCTGTAGGGCGAAAGACATTGACAGCACCGCTTTCCTCTGCCAATATATTCCTGCGTGTATATATATATATATATATATATATATATATATATATATATATATATATATATATATATACATAAATCCAAATATATAAATATGTGTGAGAAGTTGGTTCTGACCATCTGAGCAGCCTGGATTTTTCGCTTTTTGAACACCTGATTTTTGAGCTTTTACTGTGGGGGAGCCTCATAAGCTGGGACTCTCCCACTCATGAAAAAATGAAGTGTATGTGGATTTCACCGGCGTCTGTCTTGTGAGATAAGGCTACTGCGCTGCAGCTAGCATAAGGGGCACCAGACTGGTTACATGTGGACACGTGTGCACACGTGTGTTTACTCATGTAAGAGCTGCATGGGGGAGATTCCTGTTGTGCGCAGCCCAAGAGCAGGTACAGACAGAATGGTGTGGCAGTAATAGCTCTGCCAAAGGTTCGATTGTGAGGGGAAACAGCAGGCATCCCTGACTGCTACCCCTAAAGATATCATATGGTCCTGAAATCACCTCACCGGTTTTAAATCTTGCTGTGGGACGTGAGTACAGTATATTATTGACCCATTTCACCCATTTTTCTCCCAACCCAATTTTGGTCATTGCGGCATATAAAAAATCCCATCTCACAAAATTGAAGGCCTTCTCCAGGACTAACAACATTATCAGAGCCTCAGGGTGATGCACTCTATCGGGGTGGTGTACGACATGGAGAAGTCGTCTGATATAAGCCTATGTGGTCCTAGAGGGTTTGAACCCATTCTGGTTATTATGAATGAGTGATGTCATATGCCGAAATGTACGCCTTGCTAATACCTTACTCAATATTTTAAAATCTATGTTTGAGATCGAGAGGGGTCTGCACATGGATACTCTTCCTCCCACTGTTTTTGATTTCGGGAGGTGTATCCTCAATGCATCTCTTGTGGAGGCCGGTAACAGGTTGTTCTGCCCTGCTTCCGCATATAATGCCTCTAATTTGGGGATTAATGTCTGTGCCATTTGCTTTTAGAATTCCGCCGGTAGTCCATCTGGTCCCGGCATCTTCCCAGCAGCCAATTCTCGAATAGCTTCTCATATTTCATGAGCTGTGACTGACACCCCCAACTGCCTCTGTAGTCCCGGGTCCAGAACCAGTAGCGACAGTGGAACCAAAAAAGTAATCAAGTCAGTCATCTGGAGCGGGCCTATATAATGTTTTATAATAAGTGTGGAACTCATTATTCATACTGTTGGGGAGGTATAGCATTTCCCCTTTGTCAGATATAACATAGCCTTATAGCCCATCGTAGCGGGCTATAACGGCTATTAAAGGCCCGCTCCAGCGTTAAAGGCCTGAGCCGAAGGCGAGGGTCTTTAACAAGGGAGCGGAACTTTAATAGGCGGTATAGCCCAGCTATGAAGGGCCATAAGGCTATTAGAACATTCTGCCACTAGAGGGCAGAATGTTCTAACAAATAAAACAAAGGCCTCTCGGAGCCCGAGGGGGTTTAAATCCCCTCGGGCTCCGAGAGGCCTTTGTGAAAACAACATTGGAATGTTGCTTTGCGGGCCTTTACCGGCCCGTAGAAGCATGGAGCACTTCATTGTTTTCAAAGGAGTGCTCCACATTTTTAATTTGTGTTATTGGTGTGCCTCTACTTTCTGGTTGGACCAACCACACCAATAACCTGCCTGCTTTCCACCCTTCTTCATGTACTTTAGTATGATATTCCCACACATCCAATATTCTCAAATGTTCAAGTGCCACATTTTATTCCTGTCTAGTGCTTCCTAGTTGCGTGTGTGTGTTCTTATCTGCCGATAGTACATGCCCCTGCTCATTAAGCAATGTTTCTAGCTGTGTTATTTCTTTCTGTAAATCCTTTCTCAATCCCACTTTGGCGCCCAAACAATGGCCGCTTTTTACCACCTTGTACGCCTCCGATTCTATGGCTCTAGAAGTGGTCGAGCCCTGATTGTGTCAGAAATATTCCACAGTCTTGTCTTCTAATGATTGTTTAAAATGATCATTCGTTAATAGGTTTGGGTCATGGCGCCATGTCGGCTCGGCTGTGGGTTCCATTAATGGTTGATAGCGGAGGAGGGGGTATTATCGGAAAAGGTATGTCCTAAGTATTCCGAATGCATCACCCTGTATGTTAGTGTGTTTTCACAAATCAACAATTCCAGTCGTGTATGTAAATTATATAGGTGCGAATAGTAGGAATTGTCGCATGTCTGTCCGTGCTGCAGTCTCCAAATGTCCACAAATTTTCACTGTGCCAGCCAATTCTTAAATCCCCGTGCTAGCTTAGTGGCTGCTGTACCATGTATTGGGGTTGGACCGGTCCAAGTTTATGTCAGCTACACAGTTGAAGTCCCCACCTAAGAGCATCTCAATCCCATTTAAGGGGGACAGGAAGGCAGACATTCCCTCAAAGAAGAGCAGTTTCTCATGGTTCAAGGCATAAGTACTACCCAAGACTATGTCCCGCCCAAGTAGTCTACCTCGCACTAAAACGAATCTCCCTTCTGGGTCCACCACCGTACTCTGCATCTGAAATGGGGTACCAGTTCGTATCCAAATCAAAGCCCCTCTAGAAAAGGCTGAGCAAGAAGTTGCGTACAGTTGTCCTCACCATTTTCATCTTAATGTAATCCTCTCTTCTGCTGTTAAGTGAGTTTCTTGCATCATGACAATATGTGCCTCTCGTCTATTAATGTAGTTACGTATTTTCCGTTGTTCGACTGGTGAACCCAGTCCACGGACATTCCATGTCAACATTTTAATCTGTTGGGGAATTTGTACTATACGAGTTACTGCCATCTCACTGTAGTTCGGTGCCTCCGCCCCTCCTCCCCGCCCCCTCCTCCCTCATTCCATATTAACAAAAGCACCATAGGACAATCACTAACTTTTTCAACCCAATAACCCCCCCTCCCTAGGGCAGTATCGCAACGGCTTGCCGCCCAAACCTGTAATAGTAATGAAAAGAAATAGGCAAAATAGACGGGTCCTGCCATGTGTATGTGGGGGTCAATCTAGTTGGGGTGTGACAGGAACATTCGATAGAACTGATCAGCCCTGCCCAGGCTAAATAGTTATATTGGTGCAGCCATTTCGATTGCCCCGACCTCCCTCAATATGTACTGCATTTTACCCCATCGGATATCAAAGTCAAGTCTTCTGTTGCAGGTCCCTTCAAACCTCCAGGGGAGTCCCTGCTTCCTATCTCCTGCCATTAATCTCAGCAGTGCTCTCATCACCCAATGCTGTTCGTCTTATGTCTCCCCTTAGTTCCCTTTAACAGTACTTATCTCTCTGTAGTGCCTCCAAATAATTTCAGCCACCAAGCCCGGTGTTACCACTGGCAGGTGCATATCACTCTTCATTGGCTTTCCAGTGTCCGAACCGTCTGTGTCATGATCGGTGGAGCCAATCATCCTCAGTCCTCGCAAGAGAGTTGACATGACCTCCGCCACAGCTTGCAGCGCTGTACGACGGTCTTGCTCCGTTTGTGACGAAGTAGGTTTCTGCACTGATGGTCTACGGGTTGAGCTTCTAAGTCGTCTGGTTTGTGGTTTGGGGTCTGGACTCTCACGTTTCTGCTGAGCTGCTGGATGTTCACCTGTTTTGTACATTTCCAACCGGTCCCAAGCTGCTTCCGGCGATTCGTAAAAATGCGTTTTACCATCCATTTGCAATCTGAGTTTGGACGGATATTGCTGTGAATATTGAATATTTTCCTTCCGTGGGGCTTTCTTGACCTCTAGGAAGGAGGCCTGTTGCGCTTGGACCTTTGCTGTGAAGTCCAGAAAAAGAGATACTTTATTATTATCAATCTAATATGGGCCATGACTACGAGAGTGCTGTATTATAGCATCTCGATCTCTGTAATATAACAAGCTTGCCACCATTGGACGCGGAGGGTGGCCAGGCACCAGAGGCTGCGACGGCACCCAATGAGATCTCTTGAGCACGACAAATTTAGAGAGTCCTTCCTGTGGCACTGTTTGCCGACGCCATGTTTTGAGATATGTGATCATCCGTACCTTCTGTTCCTTCTGGTATTCCAACTACTCTAATATTGTTTTGCCGATTTCGACCTTCTGCATCATCGGCCCTTTTCTCTATTATCGCCTGTTAGAAATGGGGTCTCTAGTTGGCAGAGGTAGGTACCTTTGCCTAAATAGGGACCCTTGCTTCTAGTCAGGGAAAGGGGGATACACACTTTAGATAACCCCTGCTCACACCCTTGGTAGCTTGGCATGAGCAGACAGGCTTATCACAAAGGCAAAGTGTAAAGTATTTGTACCAACACTCACAGTAACACAGTGAAAACACCACAAAAGGACACCACACCAGTTTAGAAAAATAAAATATCTTCATCTAAACTAAACAAGACCAAAACGACAAAAATCCAACATACACAGTTAAAAATATGACTTTCAAAAGGGTTTCAAGAACTTGTACCATAGAAAACTATGGATGCATGACTTTTCACCAAAGTACCTGCAGATACGTCAAAGTTTCAAAGGCCAAACAGCTGCAGAGCAGGAAAACAAAGAGATGCAACACTCCTGAGACCTTGGGGAGGCGATGCAACAGTCCTGCTGCACGCAGAGGAAGGGTTGTGTCAAATCTTGTCTGTATGGGGAGTGATGCGTCAATCCATCATGATGGTTCCGGTCAGCAGGTGATGTATCGGACGAGCTTGCTGCACAAGTACAATGCGTGGAAATCCGGGGATTTGTTGGCGATCGATGTGGCGGTGTTGTGCGGTGCTGTGTCGGTGCCCTTCAGCTGTGACCCCTCGATGCATCGCTTCTTGCTGCGGTGACAAGTGCTGTGGCAGTTTCCTCAGCGGCGCGGCGATGCGTGGAAATTCTCTCACCGTGGAGATGCGTCGGGAAAACAGCTGCAAGAAGAGCAATGTGTTGATTTCTGTAGTTCTTTGAGTTTTTTCTTTCTTCCAGCTCCCAAACAGCAGTAACAACAATCTACAGAGGCCCAAAACTGGCACAAGCACCTCTTGGCAGGCTATAACTCACAGCAGCAGAGTTCAGGGTTGCTGGGGGTGAAGACTTTGTGTTCCTGAGAATTCAGAACAGGAGGTCAGTACACTTCAGGCCCTTGGAGATCTCCTTCAAGCACGGGACACAGCATACAACAAAGTCTTTCTCCTTTCCTTGGCAGAAACAGCAAATGCAGACCAACCCCAGACACACAGCAAGGGCAGTACTTCTCCTCAGTCTTTCCAGCTCTTCTCCTTGGCAAAGGTTCCTCTTGAATTCCAGGAATGATCTAAAGTCTGTGGTTTTGGGTCTGATACGTATACTAGAAAATGTATTTGTTCTCTTTGTGTATGGGGCTCTAAGCCCAGTTCAAACCAGTTCTGCTGATGGAGCAGGTAGAGCAAAATGTTGTATACCTCCTCTATTTTGCATGAGAACACTAACTATATAACCTACTGATTATAATTTTACTAACAGAGTGCAATGTGAGACTAAATCAACCATTTGCATACACCAATTACACGTGGGAAATTGCTATTTGCATGGCAAAATAACTCTAATAACTAAAATATGTACACATATTAATAGAAGTACATGTGGTAATTAGATATCGCATGATTTATGTTGCTTATGTGATGTTTGCGTTCCTGTTTGGATCCCAAAGGTGAATATTATTGCTTTAAATGTCTCTATAAGCTAGGAAAATACTAATATATAAAGGGATTAGTGAGTGTTTAACATTAGAATCATCATTTCTTTGTATTAATTATTCTTTTGTGTTTGTTTCGCTTAAGTTGACATTTGGGCCTACCTAAAAATGGCGACCGAAATCGAGTTCAGAAGTGTCCACATCTCGTGAGCGCAATGCCTACTGCGCAGACTCGAATGGCTCCATGAACTTCCTGACAACCTTTGCACACCATGTCTCCAGTCAAGGATAGGATCTTGGTTGTCTGCCAAACTTCAGTCAGTAAAAAAACTGGTCTAAATGAACAATTGGATCATACAAGCAGACCTTAAACATTGTTGCATAATGAAAAACATGCGCTACGGAAGTGAACCAGCAAAATCCATGAGAACCTCATAAAATAAAAATCGGAGGTTTTCCAAACAGCCAATCACAGCTCTTCGTCGCCCAAAAATGTTTCATGTTATCCCGAAAATTATTATAAAAAGAGTAGTAGAATAGGGAGGGTAGCTGCGTTATCCATTTTTCTTGCTATGTGGTCTGGGATTCGTCAGTTTTGATGACTAAACACCCTCTTTGACCTCACAGGCGATGAAAGATGCTTGCACGATTTCTGGTCCTTTGGAGAACTTTGGGACTGTAACGTGCTGAGCAAAGAACTTTGGACTTGAAGCTTTGGCCTGCTTTATTTGTACAATTAACTGCTAAATTCGGTTATGCAGAGCCAAATGAATTAGAGAAAAATCCAGATAGCAAGAATAGGTAACTATAAATGTCCTGCGATCTCTATTAATAGACTAAATTTCTAAACTTCGATTAATCATAAATGTTGAAATTAATTGCAAACAATATTTAGATGAATAATCATTTGATTAACAGAAATTACGAGTTTGTGGTTCTTCGATGAAGAGAATAAAAGATTCTGAGTCTTAAAATGTGTTTTAGCTGGTTCTAAATCCCCATCAACCAATCCAACTAATTGGTCCGTCGACCAACTGGGTGGAGTGCCTTGATGTTTAGGATTAGGAATCTGTAGGTAGCGAATGCTAATGTATATTCTGTAAAATAACTTTTCTTTCTTATAGGTTATAAGGTACCCCCCCACATGTCCAGCACTTGAATTATTCATCCCTCCTGTGTGCAGACTCGTGAATTGAGATGTGTAAGTGTTGGTGTTATGGGCCCCACCAATGACTGCGTGTGTGTGTGAGTGAGTAAGTGTGACGACGGGTCTGCGACGCAGGAAGGATAGTTGTATAAATTTGCCATTTCTCCCCGGTCTCGCGCTGGATCAGTTTTTCTGGCAGCAGAATGATGGTTTTATTGCATTGGTTTGGTGATTATTGCTTATAGATTTGATTATTGATTATTTGATTTTCGATTTTGAATATTGATTATTGGTTGCGGATGTCTGGATGAGTATTGGTTTATGTATTAACACTTTATGTTGAGTCGCGTTGAGTTCTATGTTGTTTTTGAAGACTTCTGGAATGTAGGAAGTCGGATACCTGTGGCAAGAGAAGTCACATGGTGAATTGTTTGTTGCCCTGTAGGTACACGGGGAAAAACATGTGACGGTTGAAGTTTCACGACGCATTGTCTGGGTTCGATTTGTTAACATCGTCATGTGTTACTGTTAGGGGCTTTTCTGTGTGAAAGAAGTGTATGGGTAGCGAAGGCCACCTGTGAAATGTTTGGTCTTAAGTACCAGGAGTCCACATGAACTCTGACTACGCTTATCACTGGAAAGGTAATAGGTGTTCCCTAAGCTTGATAGAAGGATAAAGTAGATGCTACTTTATTAACAAGTGTAATAATTCTGTAGTAGGGCAGATTGTAGAGCTGCTCTCGGGAAAGACAGGATTCTGTGTGAATGAACTACATTTTCCGGATGAAAGTGTGTGAATGAAATAGCATTCGACTCAATTGCGAAACTCTGGTTTTATATGTCATATTTCCAGAGAAACGGTTAGGGAATGCTTGCTTGAAGGATAAGGTAGAGGTAAGTGCTACTTTATCAGCGGAAGTAATGATTCCGTAGTAGGGCAGATTGTAGCGCTGCTCTCTGGAAAGATGGAATTCTTGTGAAAAAGTCAAGACTATCCTTTTTGTTAGCGAAACAGATAATGGTGGCATTTTTATGTAGTGAATGTAAGAAAGTTTGCCGATACATTTTGTAAAGGAGGGGTCAGCAGAAGCAGGAGTAGCGAGAAAGCTGACATCAGAAAGACTGTGCTGGGATTGGACAGTCAGTAAGAAACGTAGACGCTCCTGATTGGTGCGTTAGTGGGTGCCACGTTAGGAGTGGAGAATCACAGGGTGACCTAGACACTCCGGATTGGTGCGTTGGTGTGCGCCGCGCTAGGAGTGGAGAATTACAGGGTGACGTAGACGCTCTTGATTGGTGCGTTGGTGTGCGCCGCACTAGGAGTGGAGAATTACAGAGTGACGTAGATGCTCCGGATTGGTGCGTTAGTGTGAGTCGCGCTACGATTGGATAAGACAACAGAATAGTCGTAGGAGAAAACTAGCGATACAGAAAAGAGAAAATTATGTATTATGATCCACCAGAAAAAGAGAAAAAGTCCTGGTTCGGAAAGATCAAGAACTTATTTAAAAAGGACAAACCAATTGTGACTAGAGAGGGACAGTTGCTTCCTCCACCAAAAACACCTGCTTCTTCTATGGTTGCGAAATATGGCTATCATACATGTATTTGGTTAGACAATTGGGCAAAGTATACAAAAGATGATGGAGTTTTAGCATTTCCAGAACATGGTTCATTCAATTTAGCGGTATTAAGGAATTTGAGAGAAAGGATGATGAAACTAGAACTGAGACCTAGACCTACACAGTTTGAAGCATTGACAGAATGGGAAGATGAGATGTATGACAGAGAACGACAGCAGAGTGGCGAAGGTACAAATATATGTTTGGTAGATCGTATGGACAAGAGAATCATGATGATAGAATGAAGGGATAGTGAAGTGCAAATATGACTGATGGGATGTTCCCTACGAGAAATGTTGAAGACACTAGTAGTAGAAAATGTACAGAGAAGAGAAATAATACAGGACCGACGGATTATAAGTATGGTGTGCATGAGTTGGAGGATGATGTTCTTGAGGACATGCTTTATAAAAATCCACCCCCGTATCAAAACAATTCCACATTATAGACAGCAAGTGCCCCAGTAAAAGAATCACCACAGAATATAAAATTTGAGACAATACAAAATGAGGTAGGACGAAATAATCCCTTTAGAGAAACAGAAAATACACAACCTTGTAATATGGCTAATGAAAATTCAGCTGAATTAGCTAGAACTACTTTAGAATTAACTGAAAAATTAGGGAATTGACTAAAAACATGGACGCGGTAACTGTTCCTGTAACACTAGGACCTGTAATGCCAATTTTTGATAAACAAAAGGATGGTGAGCATTGTCTGACGATTCCTTACAACAGTAATAAAGAAAATGAATTGCAAAGAAGGGGTTCAAGAGAGAATGCATGGGGACAAGCGGTAGGTATTTCTGAACAAAGTACTCCTAAAAATTTGACAGTAAATCAGAGTCTAGTGAATAGAGCAATAATGACGACACAATCAGTACCAGGGTCACCAAAAGTTTTAGAACAAAAACGGAATGAAATGATCTCTGTAGGTCCTACTTCTGATGAATTAAGTGAATGGTTAAGGAGTTTACAGCAAAAAGATGCTGAACCTCGACCTTTAGATGTGGCCAAATTAAAAATAGTTTTAGAAGAATTAATAGTAGGAACCATTCCCACAGAAAAATTAAAAGCCTATCAGGATGAAGAATTAATGTTTCTATGCAAAAGTATAACATGGAGAGCAAGAAATTTACATGAAAGACTAGAAGAAGTAGCAAGTGAAATGGGTATCGACTTTGAAAAGGCAAAGTCATTACAAAAACCATACAGAGTAGAATTTTCTGAAAAAGATATTGAAAATTTGAATACTACAGGACGAACAACTCAGATTAAAGACCTGATTATTTTACTGAGAAAATGGGGCGATGTAGACAAATGGAAAAGTAGATAGTTTCGCAAACGAGACGATGCAGCAGACAAAACGTTTGCAGCTTATCCTGTAAGAGAAAAGGAAAAGGTAGTGACTGAATGTCCCATGAGGGAGATTCCAGGTGAAGGCTATGTACATGTCCCCTGGACTAGACAAGATATTTTATCATTCACCAATGACTTTCCTCACTTGCGCGAGAAGCCGGTTGAATGGTACAGGCAGGTAGACAGGTTTGTAAAATTGTCAAAAGTATTATGGATTGATTTGAATAGTTTATTTAATATAATTGTACCAGCAGACCTATGGACAGAATGTAAAATTACGATAGGATGGCCAACTCAAGAATACCCTAGAGATCCAAAAACAGGTACCCCTGATCCAGAAGTAATGAGAAAATATGAGCAAGTAGTTACCTTTCTGAAAAATAAAGTACCTCCTAAAGAAACTGATCGGGTAAAAATTGATAGAACTCATCAAGAAGTGAAAGAGTCTGTACACGCATATTATGAGAGGTTGATACTCGCTTTTAAACAATACAGTGGTGATGAAAATTTGAGTGAGAAGGATTTGAGTAATTTTGTATATCGATTTGTGTATGGGTTGCGACCTGAAATAAGTGAAATGATTAAACAGCATACAGTAGATTGGCAAAATAAAAAGATAGATGAAGTACCGAGACATGCAAAATATTTTAGTGATGAGATTGAAGCAAAGCAGCGTAAATTAAAAGAACAATCAATGTGGGCCCAAGTAAAAGTGGCAGAAAGACAGGAAGCTCAATTGATTGAACAAGCAACTGGTACGGGCATGAGACAAAAACCTAACATTGGGAAAGGGAAAGGACCGATTAGTCTAGATGAAGCCAAAAAGAAATGGCCATGTCATAATTGCGGAAGAATAGGGCATTGGAGAACCGAGTGTAAATTTCCCCCAAGTGCTAATGGTGATAATGCATCATTGAATTCACAGGTGCAGAATGAGGTGAGTTGTCAACCGCAGCGACAGCATCAGGTTGTTGCCCAACAGAATCAGGCGACAAAACCGCCTTTTCCAAAGAGCGTAAATCCTCAGAAATACAGTAATGAGACAGGATTCTACAATGAAGAACAGGTAAATAAGCTGACGCGCGCTAGTGCTGTTTCGCAGTATTGGCTACAACACGATGAGAGTGAGTCAGAAGAGAGCTATTGACGTGGCGAGGGGAGGAAGAAGAGTGCGTACTTGGTACAACTCTAGAAGTAGACCAGACAGGCCCTATTGTGGATGTAAAGGTAAATGATGAAAACATTACATTCCTAGTAGATACTGGTGCTACTCGTTCAACTGTTAGGTCAGCTGATGTTAAAAATCTTCCTCTCTTGGATGAAACGATCCAAGTAGTTGGAGTATCCAACAGACAGATAAAAACATATCTCACTGAACCAGTTAAAGTTAACATAGGGACATTTTCTGAAATGCACCGTTTTGTCGTGTGCAATTCAAGCCCTGTAAATTTGTTAGGGAGAGATTTGCTGTACAAAATGAATTGCACAATATTCTGTACTCTTGATGGAATAGCTTTTGAGACTCCTGATGAGGACGTACTGTACAAAATGACTATAGCTAATATGGAACCTGAGATTACCAAGGCATTTGCTGTATTTGATCCCGAGGAATTGCCTCAAGAATTGAAAAAGACAGTAAAGACAGAGGTATAGGATTTCACAGGAGAGGATGTGGGATTAATGAAAAATGTAGAGCCCGTGAAAATTGCTGTAAAAGAAGAAGTAAGTTACCCAAATATTCTGCAGTACAAATTGACACACAAGATAATTGCAGGAGTCACTCCTATAATAGACAGAATGATTAGGCAAGGTATTCTGAGAGAAATAATGAGCAGTCCATGTAATTCACCAATTATGGGTCTGAAAAAGCCTAACATAACTTTTAGAATAGTACAAGGCCTGAGAAAAATAAATAAAATCGTTGTATCATGTTGTCCCATTGTACCGAATCCTTCTGTGATTTTGTATCAGATTACTCATGATGCAGAATGGTACACAGGGATTGATTTGTGTCATGCTTTCTTTTCCATTCCATTGCACCCTGACAGCCAACAGATTTTTGCGTTCCGGTTTGGCGAACGTATTTTGGCATGGTGCCGAATCCCACAGGGGTATACAGAGAGTCCCTCAATATTCAATCAGATATTGAAAAGGTCCTTAGAAGATTTAAAAATGCCCGAAAGTTTGGTACTGGTCCAATATATAGATGACCTGCTTGTGGCATCGAGAACTCGAGAAGGTTGTGTAGTGGATACCATTGCATAGCTAAATCATTTGGCAGATGGAGGACTTAAAGTATCCCCATCGAAATTGTAATTCTGTCAGAAGGAAGTACAATATTTAGGCCACAAAATTGAAAAAGGATTGAGAAAAGTAACTGCAGATAGAATCAAGATAATAAAAGGAATGAGAGCCCCAATGACACAAAGAGAAGTAAGAATGTTTCTAGGAATGGTTGGATATTGTCGTCAGTGGATTAGTAATTTTTCCCTAATTGCAAAACCTTTGGTACGCTTGACAAGGAGTGATGTAAAAGATCCCATTGAATTAAATAAAGAAGAGTTGAAGGCTTTTAAACAATTGAGAGATAGTTTGTGTGAAGCACCAGCACTTGGCATGCCTGACTATGAGAAAGAATTTGAGCTCTATTGCAGCGAAAGGAATGGATGTGCACTTTCCGTGTTAATACAGAAACACGGAAAATTGAGGAGACCGATTGCATATTTTTCAGCTATATTCGACCCTGTCGCTGTAGCATTGCCTGGTTGTTTGAAAGCTGTAGCAGCTACTTGTAAGAGTCTGTAACAGAGTGAAGGAATTGTGATGGGATATCCTGTGAGAGTGTATGTACCTCATGATGTGGCAATCCTTTTAACAAGGAGCCGCACTCAGTTCATGACGCATAGTCGTCTGACTAAATACGAGAAAGTCATCCTAGGTGCAACGAATGTGAGCCTTGTGAGATGTCTGAATGTGAATCCTTCAACATTGCTACCTGATGCTGAGAATGTGGAAGTCAGAGATGACGTGGATCATGACTGTTTGGAAGTGCTTGATTTTTGTACCAAACCACGTCCAGATATAAAAGACGTACCTTTGACAGAGAGTGACTATGTGATGTTTGTGGATGGATCATGCTTGAGAACAGATGAGGGAATTCTGAGTGCAGCGTATGCAGTATGTACGGTAGCAGCTGTACTGGAAGCATCTTGTCTGAAAGGACTAAAATCAGCCCAGGTTGCTGAACTTTTTGCATTAACGAGAGCATGCAAGTTGGGAAGGAATGTGAGAGTGACTGTGATAACCGATAGTCAGTACGGCTTCGGTGTAGTGCGTGACTTTGGGCAAATCTGGTCACAAAGAGGGTTTTTGACATCAAGTGGAACTCCTATAAGGAAAGCTGAAGTGGTTGGAAAATTGCTTGAGGCGATACAGTTGCCTAAGCAGTTAGCAGTGGTGAAATGTGCTGCACACACAAAATCTAATGATTATATTTCAGCTGGCAACCAATTTGCCAACGACATGGCTCAGTATTGTGCACGCAATCAGAACTCTGTGAATCGTGGGAGAGAAAGAGAAATTAATTCATGTCCCTTGCTGTTTACTAACACTGTGAATACATGGGAAGAAGTGAGGCAGTTGCAGGAAGAAGCAGGGGATGAGGAAATGAGACAGTGGGTAAAATCAGGATGTGCACCACGGGAAACAGATCATGTGTGGGTTTATCCGGATGGAAGACCAGTCATGCCAGATAGCTTGGTTTCTACCATGGCACGGATGTATCATGGACAAGCACATGTAGGGAGAGATGCTATGATCAGACTTTTCAAACAGACATGGTATAATGCAAAATTTAGACTTGTAGCTGAACGCCTTTGTCAAAGATGCCTTATATGTCAGCAATTCAATCCTGGAAGACAAACAGTGGTAAGTCTGGGAAGGATAGGTCGAGAAGGAGGGCCTTTCACCAGAATGCAGATTGACTTCATTGAAATGCCCCCCTGCAACAGGTTGAGGTATGTTTTAGTGATGGTTTGTCTGTTTTCACTATGGGTGGAAGCATACCTAACTAGAAGAAGTGATGGAATTACAGTAGCCAAGCTATTATTGAGAGAGTTCATTCCTAGGTTTGGTTTTCCAGTCACGATCGAGTCAGATAGAGGAAAACATTTCCATAATGAAATCATGAAATTAATTTGTGAAGCATTGAATGTACAACAGAAACTACATTGTGCCTATCGCCCAGAGGCTTCTGGTGTGGTGGAACAAGTAAATGGCACCATTAAAAACAGACTAAGAAAAATGTGTTTAGCCACAGGTTTGAAATGGCCCGATGTCTTGCCTCTGGTACTCATGACTATTAAATCTATTCCAGATAGGAATACAGGCTTGAGTACCCATGAAATTGTGATGGGGAGAGCAATGCGACATGTTTTCATACCAGTCAACAAGCTATTGCCTATATCTGATGACTTGGATTATTGCAAGGGGTTGGCTGATTCCGTTCATTCTGTGTTCCATCAGGTTGGATCGGATGCCACCACTCTTGAAAAGAAGCCAGCTCATGATTTGAGCCCAGGTGACTGGGTGAGAATAAAAGTGCATAGAAGATGAAACTGTTTGGTCCCACATTGGGGTAAACCACGTCAGGTGATCCTGACCACGACGACAGCTGTAAAATGTGCAGGAGTGAAGAACTGGATTCATGCTAGCCACACCTTGCGAATTCCAAATCTAGTGGATAACAAAGAAGGAGAATACTTTGAAGAATCTGATACAAGTTCCGAATCAGATACCGAAGAAACAAGAGCAAGACAAACTCCTGAAAGGGAGGAATCAGAACCAAGTCCAGTTATAGTACCAGAGAATCTTCCATTAATTTCTGACACTAGCTCAGAATCAGACTCTGAACCAGTACAGGCACATAACAGTGAAAATAAAACCAGTGAAGAGACTGTTAAAGAAATTCTTGATAAAAAAGAAGTTCTGAATGAAAGGTCAAGAGAGATTCCACCTGAAATAACAGAAGTAGATGGTAAGGTACCAGATACAGAGAGTGAGGGAAAGATTGTCGCGGAAGACCCCCGAGGAGATGTAGGGAAACCATACATCCAGGTAGAAGAAGGGACAGTTAGCAGGAAGATTGTGTGGAAGAACCACGAGGAGGGACAGAAGTAGATAAGAAAAAGGAAGTGGTGGAAAGAAAGACTATTGAAGGTAAGAGTCAAGTTGGAACTGAATCAGAGGACAGTAACGAAGAAGTACCAGAAGGTCGAGTCTTGAGGAAAAGAGCATGGAGAACTGAGAGAAATGAAAAAGTAAATAAGCAAAAAAGGCCTGCAAAGGATGAGATTTGGCCAAACAAGATTAAGAGATTGAGATACAGATTGACACGAGTAAATTCATCTAGAGCTGAACAAGTGAATGAGGTGTCTAGCCAAGAGAAAACAAAAGACATTGAACAGGCACCATCAGAAGAAAATAAGCGAATGAGAAGACCTAACCAGAAGTATAAGTCACCGTAATGGTCGTATGTGGCACTTCCTGAAGTACGAGAAGAGGCAGATAGCCAAGGAGATCTAGAGGTGACTGTACCAGAAGTGGTTGAGAAAGACGAAGAATCGGAAATCCTGAGAGTTATCTTGCCCGACATCAGGAAAGAGACGGATGTTCAGGAAATTCTGAATCAAGATTGTGAAAGAAAAGTGAAAGATGATCAAATGCCAAGCTGAAGAGACAAAAGTGTTCCAAAAGAAGAAACTTGAAATTTACCATAAAAGGTATAAACTGAAGGAACCAAGTAGGTGCTTAGAGCCTTGGGTTAGACAAAACTAGTTGTGAAGTAGGAGAGGCTAAGTCAAAAGACACTGATCATTTTTCGAAATGGCAAACACAGAAAGTAGAAAATCTAAATGTGTGTTCCTTAGAAGATGGTTCAAAATGTGTTGTTGTTGTACAGGATTACTAATGCTTCTGTGGCGTGCGTTAGCTTTAATGGTCTCATTTAAGGTTACATTAGAAACAATAGGTCATAGTGAAAATAAAATTAATGTAGAAAAGATTCAGAAGATTTATCCTACTAAAATAGATAAAAATGACTTACACAAAGATAGGTCCATAACTGATTATTCTAACAATGTTTTCTCAAAATTATTGTATGAATATGTTAAAACAATGGATGTGAGAGACTGCTACGTATGTATGCAATTGCCTGCAACAGTGTCTGAGGGAGTGACTTACCATCACCTTCCAGTGACATATTGAATAACATGTAGTGTATTAGCAAGTTTTTTTACCAAATAGGGAAATTAGAATATTATTTCTCAGATGTAGATAACATATTTTCACAAGTACCAGTAGTCAATAAACTAAATAAAGTAAAACCTGCTAAAGTGTTAGGTGAATTTTTCGTAGAGGAGAAGACTTTCTTAGATATGGTAGAAGAAAGGAGATTGAAAATGCAAGAGAAGGTACCTGAGGGAAAAGAAGAAAAGACAGTTTGGGATGTTGAAAGAGAAAAACATTTGAAAGGAGAAGCTAGTCCAACAATGGCTCTTGATTGGCCTCAGAAAGAAAAGCTGTGTATTAGAAGAAATCAAACTGCATATGATAACTATTTTGTAGGCACAAGTGATTGCCATGATACTTATAGAATCATGGGTGGATGGGGATTTAAAGAAGGAAAAGATCTGGTATTTTCTGGATTATATTTTATCTGCGGGAACAAAGCTTATTATCGTTTACCCGACCATTGGTATGGCACATGTTATCTAGGCCTGGTTTTCCCAAAGATATTTCATGTGGGAAGAGGAAAAGATGGTGCACATGAGATAGGTAGACAACTAACATGTAGAAGAAGAGAATCTTGGTCAGAAATTGTAGGAGACATTTTTGGAGCACTGATACCAGCAGTTGGAATATCTCTGAATGCACATAAAATTAGGAAATTATCAACAGTAGTGGATCGCTTGTCAACAAGCACTGCTGGAGGATTTTTATTGGTAAATACGGAAATGGTTGCCATGAGAGCCATGGTTATGCAAAATCGACTTTCCCTTGGTATAATTTTGGCAAAAGAGGGTGGAGTCTGTGGAATGCTGAAAGTTCAACATTGTTGTACTTACATTCCTGACGAAAGTCAAGATTTAAAGACATACATTAACCCTTTCACCGCGGCGGGAATTCCGCCGCGGTGCTGGGGGGTGTGAGGGGGCAGCGCGGTGGCGCTGTGCTCATGACGGAGCCGCTCCGTCATGAGCCATGGTTGGGCTGTGCTCATGACGGAACGGTTCCGTCATGACTCCGCCCATTTGCGTTGTCCCCCCGCACAGGCGGGGAAACAGCGCCGCGCAGGCGGAGCGGCCGCCAACGGGCGTGTCATGACGGAACCGTTCCGTCATGAGCACACGGCAACCGTGGCTCATGACGGAACGGTTCCGTCATGAGCAGGGAAGGGGTTAAGAATATAACTGATTTGCATGAGGAGATTGTTCCACTGGAGGTTGAAGGTATCTGGGAAAACACTGGGAAAAAGTTTTCTACTATTAAGGACTTTTTACTAAAATTAGGTAGTACCTTTATTGGTAAAATTCTGTTTCCAGTAACATGTGTGATTATTCTAGTATTAATTCTGAGATTAGGATGTTTATGTAGTAAAAGGAAGAAAATACAAAATAACATAAAAAGAGAAAATGTAAAGAAAAGAGAGAAAGAAAGAAAAGAAAGAGAATTTGAAGAGATAGAATTAGAAGAGTGGAAAGAGAATATGTATAAAAAGACAAGGGAGGAAGAGACAGGAGAAACAGTCATGTGATCTAACAAAATTTAAGAGAACTGAATTCATTTCTATTCACAAATTTGATAAAATTTTAGGTAGTGTGGTGATGTTAAAAAATCACCAAAGGGGGGATTGATGGAGCAGGTAGAGCAAAATTTTGTATACCTCCTCTATTTTGCATTGCGGCCACCTCTCACTTCCTTCCCAGCGGGGCCTCCATAGACTTCCAGGGGTTCCCCTCCGCTCTTCTGACTCCCTGCTGGGCACTGGCTATACTCTGCGTTCCTGAAGTTTGCTTTACCATGTAATCACCGCCAGGACGTCTTAGGCCCGATCCTGATCATCGCCGGGAATGTCCACGATCGTCGCCAGAAACATTTGTGGGTGTCCGCACTGGGTCTAGTCGATCCCCTCAAGTCACGGCTCACTGTTCCACGATAATTCGTGCATGCATTTGCAATATTCAGGATTATAGGGCCGGGGCTGGTACGGAGCTCCTCACAGAGCTTCAGCTCCGGTCGTCATCTTGGCCACGCCTCATGTTGATCATTTTGATATACCAGGAGCAAAAAGAAATGTCTAAATTTGACATGATACACTTGAGATGTAACTGGAAAAAGACATAGGTAGAGAATTATCTGATGCTGACTTCAGCCCAGTGGTTGGATACCACTCTACGGTCTCCTAGAATGAAAGCTTCAAGCTATCGCACTATACCGACCTGAATAATATATACAAGGGGAACTGTTTACAAAAAGTAAATGTAAATTGGACACTACTGCTGGCAAAGAGATCAGCTCTAATGAACAATAAGACCGCTGAGGCTCCAGAACTGAGACGTGCACGTGTGACCTGTTCAAGTGGATGAGAATAGAAAATGTTGTACTGAATAACACAAGGGTGGTGGCAAGGAGGAAAGCCTTCTGGACTGGAACGAGTGTGTACCGAAGCTAGCGGTAAGGAACTCCGATGGAAGATTACTTTAGAAGTGAACAGGTATGAGTACATACTTTTTTGGCATCATCTGGTCAAAAAAGAATAACCATGCTCAATACTAGGAGAACGTGTCAGATGGAGACTCAAAATATACTCCCAATGTTCATATGAGGGATTTGTGTTGGAGTAACCTGACCCACAATTTGAAATGAGATGTGAGCGACTAATACGTCACATGAAGATATTCTGTGCCTTACCCCTCCTACTGTTGTCAGGCAGTGTTCCCAATAGGGCAGCTGGCACTTGCTCTGTCATCGTTTGGTGTTTGCGGCACAACAGGGAATGGTGTCGGAGCGGCTGCCCACTTAAGAATGGACTATCCAATGTCGCTCCCACTAGTAACGCGTCTGAAACTCGTGGCATTACTAGTTCTAAAAACACTTCCATACACCCCACCGACTAGAAGAAGACTTCGGACATATAAGGAGCATTGCTGTGACATTGTTTCATCTGTGTGTCTTCAGGACTCAAGACAGGGACAGGCAGTTTGAGCTGCCTCCGTGGTTTTCAGACCAGTGACCCTGTTCCTGTAATGTCTGCAGGAGCTTTTCGGGGGGGAATATCTACCACAGTGACAGCTATCTCTCAATTTGGCAGCTGGCTGCTGCTGCTGTGGCAGAAACATGCAGCTGTTTGGCTGCAAGTATTCACAACTTTGAACGTTATGCGGCTAATTGGGACACTTTCATACATTTCAGCGATATTTTAGCTTAATCCATTCCTCCACCATACCTCAAAACAAGATCTTATATGCAGCTGATGCGTGATCTCTTAAATACAGGCCAGCATTAGTTCAAATGTGTACATTCCCTGTCATCTGTGATTCTTTTACTGGACTTTTCAGAGAATCCTACAGGGAATTCAATCAATTTGCATACTCAAAGCTAAAGTTTCCTAAAGCTCGGAAAACTCGTGGAGGGATACAGAACTCTTGTAGTTCAAATGTCCACAAATGAGGGGAGCCAGGCAAATGTTGTATTATCCACATTTGCAATTTAGTCAAGACAGTGGACCACACGAAAACCATAACTGGTATTCTGACACAGCACGGAAATCCATGCAATTCTGCACGACAAGGAATTCTGAGCCAAAAAGTTATATTGACCAAAGCACATCCTTGAGGAAGCGACTTCTTTAACATAGAAGTTTTGTGAAACACGTGCTGCATTGTTTGTCCATCAATTGTTATTTTTGCATTTGTCACCCCGAGTGGGAAGGGTATGCTCAGACGTGAGTCCCTTGCTCTCCATGCCACTGGAATCAAGCTATCCTGGCTGACGAGGGCTGAAAGCCCGAAACCGGTCCTAGGATGCTTGTTTCCAGTCCAGGGAGGACCTGGCTTGGCAGTTCGGGCTGGACTGTTCCCATGGGGCACAGGGTCAAGACTGATTTGCATATGGCTGGGTTCAAACTGGAATGGCATGGTGAGCAAAAAAACGATGGATTTAGGCCCAGATCTCTGTACTGGGGTGAATGTATGACATTGTTCTGCATTCTGTCCATCAATTGTTATTTTTGCATTTGTCACCCCGAGTGGGAAGGGTATGCTCAGACGTGAGTCCCTTGCTCTCCATGCCACTGGAATCAAGCTATCCTGGCTGACGAGGGCTGAAAGCCCGAAACCGGTCCTAGGATGCTTGTTTCCAGTCCAGGGAGGACCTGGCTTGGCAGTTCGGGCTGGACTGTTCCCATGGGGCACAGGGTCAAGACTGATTTGCATATGGCTGGGTTCAAACTGGAATGGCATGGTGAGCAAAAAAACGATGGATTTAGGCCCAGATCTCTGTACTGGGGTGAATGTATGACATTGTTCTGCATTCTGTCCATCAATTGTTATTTTTGCATTTGTCACCCCGAGTGGGAAGGGTATGCTCAGACGTGAGTCCCTTGCTCTCCATGCCACTGGAATCAAGCTATCCTGGCTGACGAGGGCTGAAAGCCCGAAACCGGTCCTAGGATGCTTGTTTCCAGTCCAGGGAGGACCTGGCTTGGCAGTTCGGGCTGGACTGTTCCCATGGGGCACAGGGTCAAGACTGATTTGCATATGGCTGGGTTCAAACTGGAATGGCATGGTGAGCAAAAAAACGATGGATTTAGGCCCAGATCTCTGTACTGGGGTGAATGTATGACATTGTTCTGCATTCTGTCCATCAATTGTTATTTTTGCATTTGTCACCCCGAGTGGGAAGGGTATGCTCAGACGTGAGTCCCTTGCTCTCCATGCCACTGGAATCAAGCTATCCTGGCTGACGAGGGCTGAAAGCCCGAAACCGGTCCTAGGATGCTTGTTTCCAGTCCAGGGAGGACCTGGCTTGGCAGTTCGGGCTGGACTGTTCCCATGGGGCACAGGGTCAAGACTGATTTGCATATGGCTGGGTTCAAACTGGAATGGCATGGTGAGCAAAAAAACGATGGATTTAGGCCCAGATCTCTGTACTGGGGTGAATGTATGACATTGTTCTGCATTCTGTCCATCAATTGTTATTTTTGCATTTGTCACCCCGAGTGGGAAGGGTATGCTCAGACGTGAGTCCCTTGCTCTCCATGCCACTGGAATCAAGCTATCCTGGCTGACGAGGGCTGAAAGCCCGAAACCGGTCCTAGGATGCTTGTTTCCAGTCCAGGGAGGACCTGGCTTGGCAGTTCGGGCTGGACTGTTCCCATGGGGCACAGGGTCAAGACTGATTTGCATATGGCTGGGTTCAAACTGGAATGGCATGGTGAGCAAAAAAACGATGGATTTAGGCCCAGATCTCTGTACTGGGGTGAATGTATGACATTGTTCTGCATTCTGTCCATCAATTGTTATTTTTGCATTGTTTGCGGCAGCATACATGTATTATTAATGAATAAACTGCAAGAGAAAATTGAGACTCGTGTGCTGCAACACAAACGTTTTATGTACTTTAGCACACATTACTGAACCCAGCAGGCCACCATCCCTGGGAGAGCCTGTCTTTCCCAATGGGCTCACAGATTGCGAGAGGCTCATTAATATTAATGAGCCCCGCAATTTGCAACTCGCAATTTGTTGCAAATTGCGAGGCGCAAAATCAAATAGACGTACATCTGGCCCTCAGTCTAGTGTTAGTGAAGAGACATCTACACTTCTAAGGCCTTTCTACCAGTCACTCCCAAGTGCCTCGTTTGGACATCTTTCTTTTTAGCTTTGGAAATAATTGCAGGATGTTCCTTGCCTAAAGCAAGGGGGTTTTCAGTGACATAAAATGATGAAAACTCTAGTGGCATAGATCTAAAATCTAATGCCTTTTTAGGAGGCTGCTTAAATTTCACTTTGTCTATGAATTTGATGGCAGAAAGACTCGCAAAATATCAAAACTTGCTAGGGGCTTCTGCATCTAGTTGATGGGGCTCACTGAGCCTCGGCTTCTGGGGCAGCAGAGGCCCCCACTTCTGTTTGCCGCACAGCAAGAGGCCAGCACAAATTAGGAATGCTTGCCACTGTGGTGGAGAACTTTCAAATGAATTTACTGCTATCAATACAGTGGGTAAACCTTCTGCAAACCTGCAGTCCGTTTGGGCCACCTCTCATACTGGTCCATTCCACATTTTTGTGTTGTTGTTCAGAAACAAACCAACTGAGGTTGGGATTTGTTTCTAAATAAAAAAAAGACAAATGTCTGTGAAAGGCCTGGGTGGGGGCGGGTTCTCACAGAATGTGGAAAATTCTGCAAGGTTAGAAGGCTTCCCTTGAATGGGCGGCCTTCCATCCCCTACAACCTCAACATGTTACCCGTATTAATGAGACGCGAAAGACGTGAGTGGCGCGGATTCTCTTCGCCTCTGCATGAGGCCCCAGTTCTTTAATCGCAGAGAGATCGCAGTGTATTTTTTATAAAATGCCAGGACTGTTATTTTCATGAGTATTAAAACTCTGCTGTACAACTGGTGAACTGGTGTCTCAGAACTCAGAACATTTCCAGCGTCCATGTTGGAGAGCCATAGAGTGAATATCCCACTGTGGGGGCGGGAGGTGTTACACTGATTGCCAAGGAGAACGTGCATGAAGCGAATAACAAATAAGGCCTGCCATATCGTTCCACAAGATGTGACGTAGATCAGATAGGACCTTGTGCTCAATGATGTGCCCTTGTCCTTCTTATTCCAAAGATTTGGCTGCTCGTTGTTGCTTTTGTCCAATGTCTCTAGACCTGGCCTCTCTATTGGTACTGCATTGGGAAGAGATGGAATACTTTGTTCCGTGTAATCATTCAGAAGGTCCGAAATATTCACCAGAGGACTTCCTTCCATTACCCTTCTTTTAGTGCCCAGAGGCCTTTATTGGCAGAACAGAACTCTTCAAAGTGACAATAACATTTCATAATTATTTAACATGACAGTAAAAAATATTCCTTGCAAAGGAATGCAAAAATACATGTTATCAGAACACGTTTAAAAACCCTTCACTATAGAGGCAAGCCCTGTACACAAAGGGAAGAGACGCGTTGCAGATTTGCTGCTCACCGCTGCGACTTGGCAGTCAACGAAAAGAAGGTTCTGGATTGTTCGAGGTGGAAAAGGTAAATAGCTTGGGCACAAATCTCTCAGTGGCACATTGTGTTATGAATTAAGACGATTTTTATGGCAAACCTTACACAACAACAGGAAGTTGTAGAGAGCAGTAAAGGTGACGTCAATTTCTTTATGGGAGTCTGGCGTGCTTACAATGAGAAACGGAAAAGAACTCATGCCAGTTATGCACTTTATTTTATTGTTTTGATAATGGTCCACTCCAAACAAATTGCTTTTCCGGAAAATTCCAATGCTGCCCCCTAACTTTCGTCAGCGTCCTTGATGGGAAACCTCCCTCAGTGCCTGTGTGCTGAAGAAGCCACGAGCTCGAGGCAACGAATGGCGCACTGAAGAAAACGGGGGGGAATTGTAACTTTATCTTGAGGGCTCCACACAACGCTGCACGCCGTTTGACAGTGTCGTCTGCACGTACCTATGAATATGAACACTTTATGCGTGCACTTTTAACAATTTATACCTCAAGCACTTGCGTACAGGCCTGGAAGGTGGAGGGCCATTATTAGGTAACCAGTATGGCTTTAACTAACTGGGATGAGGTGCTGGACCAGTTCAAAATACACACACAAGAGCTGAGGTAACATATAGCCTCCTGTTTCCTCTTAAGGGCCAAAATGAAAGCATAGGCAAGAAAAAAATCTGTTTTAAAAAAATAGGACACAAATACGAACATCTGTTGAGTTTACACACGTCCACTAATATCTAGCAGACATACAGACACGTGGTGGAAAATAAATTCGTTATAGATGTACACTGTTTTGCTGCACTGCCATAGTTACAGCAAACTGTAAAGCAAAACTGAAGTCGTTCGGTAGGCACCGATTGATATACTCTGCTCATCGATAAAAGAAAACTATCCTGTCTTTCTAATAAATGAAACTTAACACCCTGAGCCTGCCGGATGATGGCTTCGTAAACTGAACAATCGTAGGGGTCGATTTACAAGCCCCTTGCGCCACTTTTGCGTCACTTTTAACATGGGAAAAGTGGCGCAAGGGGCTTGTAAATCTGCCCCGTAGTGTTTAGATGGGGTGTTCTGGAGGTCGTGAGTATGGATCCTGAAAAATAATATTAATCCTAAAAGACTAAACCGAGTATCATCAATTGGAGAATAGTAACATCCCTTACATATAGGGGCAGATTTATGTTGCACTTGCGTCACTTTTGCGCCGCCGTTGCGTCACTTTTGTGACGCAGCAGCGGCGCAAATCCTGCGCCATGGTGCGGGGTATTTACAACGTGACGCATCTGGGAGATGCGTCACGTTGTAAAGCCCTGCGCCACATGTAGGCGTTCCAGGGCAGGTGGGGCGTTCCGGCGCAGGAACGCCTCCTAAAAGTGGCTGAGTGAAATCTACAAGATTTCACTCAGTCACTTTTAGGCCCATGCTGCGTCAAAACCCTGCGCCGGCTTGAAGCAGGCGTAAGGATTGACGCAGCATTGTAAAGATAGGGCCCCCCGATCATTGCTGGAGCTGCGTCGCGCTTGCGACGCAACTCCAGCAATGCGCCACTTTTCGGCACAGATGCGTCACGCATCTGTGCCGTTTTTGCCCCATGGTGCGCCGCATTATAAATGCGGCGCATCCATGGTGCCGCAGCAGTGGCGCATAATAACTGGCGCATCCCTGCTGATATGCAGGGATGCGCCAGTCGTCATAAATCTGCCCCATAGTGTTTAGAAACAGGAGTTTAGTACAAGGTGCAGTATAAAAACAAGTGTATTCGTCAAGAATCTACTCATTTTTCATTACAGTACTCTTCTGTATTATAGCCAGGACCAGTGGGGTTATGCTGCTGCATTGTTTTTCTGCACAGTTACGGATCTGTCACATTTGTCACATAATCCATTATCTGCTGCATAAATTGCAGATTATAACAAATGAAACGTTTTCTTCTCACATAGGTTACTAAAAACACAGTGAGGGATGTCGCAGCGCACTGGAAGGTCCTTTGTAAAGGGTGACTGGTCACCTTTCAGTTGCCTAGAAACTGGCTTTTAAACTGGTTACTACTTACATGCTGGAGTTTTTGCTCAGTGTGAACATGAGTAAAACTGACAAAATTCTCAAGTTATATTAATGCAAAATGTGTTGTTTCACCTCATAATTTGCCTTTTCGTGCCGCATGATTTAGTAAACCCTGCCCCATATGTCCAGTGGCTCTGGTTCTAGCCTAGTTATAGCATAATGGGACAGTTGTATTTGTAGAGTGCATGGTAGGCCCAAGGGACATGCTGCTGGTATTGGCAGATGACGTATGCTTACAGTTACTTAACTTAAAGGTATTCATCTTAAAAGGATCTTAAACTGAGTTGACCTGGTGGGATTGAAACCTTTGCCATGAAGCCTAACACAGATCACTGCAGTAAATTAAATGTTTCTCCTAGATACCAGATCCATGGCCCCGAATAAGTATTGTGTATTCCCCTTTCAGACATTCATCAACAAACAACAGACAAAACCTTAGCCTGGAAGTATAAGGGATTAACGAACTGCAAACCAGTTGCAAACGTGTTTGCGACCACGAAAAAGGCTTATTCCTATTCTCAAAGGCCATTTGGTAAAATACCCCAGGGAATGGAATGAGCAGTCATTCTTTATTTTACTGCTTGCAAAATGCGATTCCTTATTTGCGGCTATGAAACAGCGAATCTCTGTTGCTATGTACCAAAGGAGGGCAAATTATGACTAGTTGCAAAACAGATATTTTGCTCTTGCAAATTATCCGAGTTGAAATCAGGTGGTAAGCAGGAGTAGGTCTCACAATGCAGCCATGTCTTCCATAATGGCTGCTCTGTATCGATTACCAAGAGCATGCAGATGGTGAAGGGACAATGGAGAAGGAGACAAGAGAGGATTTTCATTATCAGGGCAACACTGTTTGAACAGACTGAGGAGAAGACATATGATAAATATAGACTCAGTGGTGGGTAATTTTGTAGCTCATTGATGAGCTGGATCCAGAGCTGTGGGGAGGCAAATTCAGAAACCAGCGCATACCAATATATGTTTAGGTACTAATAGAGCACAGCGTTGCTCTTTCATTTGTAGAGGTCCATTATAATCATGATTGGACCTCATCCACATATAATCTGTTGTCATATTAACATTAGGGCATTAGAACGTAAATTGTAATAAAGTGTAAGTGAAGGGCTAGATATTTTCTTCATATAATCAAAGAATTAACGTAGTAAATGTACGTATTTGGATGAATCATATACATGTGAAGTGTATCTATGACTAATAAACTTTTCATATAAAGGCTCATATAATGTGTGTATATTAATGACTCATATATGCTTGCATTTAAATGTGTGCATTTTTTGTATGTTAGCCGAATTTGGCAGGCCTAACTTTGAATTCTTCCTGTTTGCTCCTAAATTAAAACTGTTAATTAGAGTTTATGTACTTGTGGAAAATTCTAATTTTCACATTGTGTCTGGAAAGGCCTGGGAACCAAGGCCATGGAGCAAGAGCCTGGATGTGCTCTTATTTCATGGAAAATTACCTACAAGAAGGTGTCTAACTGGATGAGGCAGTTATGTGATATATTTCTGGGTGTGATTTTCGATTTTTGTATTGGGGTTAGGGACAGAGCCCAGGAGACTTCTGCCTACCTTGGAGAGCATCTTAGAACAAGCTCTGTAGCTTTACGCTACTCGACCCTTTTAACATGACTTTGCTTCTTAGGAAGTCTTCACGTGCTGACATCCTTTCTGGGAGCCTGCCTGGGGAATGCTAAGTAGGGATGTCATGATAGATTTAGGTGCCGATTACGATCCGGTAGAAAAAATCCCCTTGCGACTCGTATCCGGTCTTTTTACCGTACGAATCGTACAAGTTCCGTATGAACTGGCAATCACGATTCGCATGGTAAAAAGTCCATACGAACCGCAATCGGAATCATTCCCCACACGTCCTCGGGTCGGAAAATGTGTCCGACACGTCCTCGGACGATTTACCGTACAAACATGAAAAGTCAAGTCCGACCGAGGAATCACGATCCCACCCGTGCGTCCGAACTCACAACCGTATGGTAAAAACACCGTCCGCACCGAACTCCCATTGCAACCATGGAGATATGTGCCCGCATACGCGCCAAACACTCCCCCCAGCATCCATACGTTCGAGTCGTACCCCCACCCCTGTACGTGTCGTACCACCGTGTACCCACACCCCAGTACGTTCGAGTCGTACCCCCACCCCTGTACGTGTCGTACCACCGTCTAAGTACACCCCAGTACGTTCGAGTCGTACCCCCACCCCTGTACGTGTCGTACCACCGTCTAAGTACACCTCAGTACATTCGAGTCGTACCCCCACCCCTGTACGTGTCGTACCACGTCTAAGTACACCCCAGTACGTTCGAGTCGTACCCCCACCCCTGTACGTGTCATACCCCTGTGTACCTACACCCCAGTACGTTCGAGTCGTACCCCGACCCCTGTACGTGTCGTACCACCGTGTACCCACACCCCAGTACGTTCGAGTCGTACCCCCACCCCTGTACGTGTCGTACCACCGTCTAAGTACACCCCAGTACGTTCGAGTCGTACCCCCACCCCTGTACGTGTCATACCCCCGTGTACCTACACCCCAGTACGTTCGAGTCGTACCCCCACCCCTGTACGTGTCGTACCACCGTCTAAGTACACCCCAGTACGTTCGAGTCGTACCCCCACCCCTGTACGTGTCATACCCCCATGTACCTACACCCCAGTACGTTCGAGTCATACCCCCACCCCTGTACGTGTCGTACCACCGTGTACCCACACCCCAGTACGTTCGAGTCGTACCCCCACCCCTGTATGTGTCGTACCACGTCTAAGTACACCCCAGTACGTTCGAGTCGTACCCCCACCCCTGTACGTGTCATACCCCCGTGTACCTACACCCCAGTACGTTCGAGTCGTACCCCCACCCCTGTACGTGTCGTACCACCGTCTAAGTACACCCCAGTACATTCGAGTCGTACCCCCACCCCTGTACGTGTCGTACCACCGTCTAAGTACACCCCAGTACGTTCGAGTCGTACCCCCACCCCTGTACGTGTCGTACCACCGTCTAAGTACACCCCAGTACGTTCGAGTCGTACCCCCACCACAACCTCCTAAGTACGGAGCGCACCCCATGGCCCAACATCACAACCGCATGTACGAGTCGTGCCAAGCTACACACAAGGACAGCACCGTACAACCAAATGGCCCATCTACACACCGTACACACGCTCAAAACGCACGTACACAACCAGGACAAAACAAAACAACACAAGAATACACTATTCGAATGGCACAAAGCCACTAAACATGGCCAACAAACACTAAACAAAACACATACACTGACCTGCAACTGCCAAAAACAAACAGAGGCCCTAAACACCACCACTCCTTATAACACACCCACCCAAACTTCAAACACAGCCACACCCACCAATGGACCAATAAAAAGGGCCCACACACACAAACCATGAGCCTTTGCAACAGACTCACTGCTGCCAGACACCACATACAACTTACAGCACCTTACTACAAGCTTCACCACACCTTACACTTGCACATCTCCACACAACCACCTTCACAAACACACCCTCATCACATTCACACACACACACACCTGCACAACCACACCCACACACCCACAACCATCCACACACCCCCCCACCATCCACACCCCCCCCCACCATCCACACCCACACCCCTCACCATGCCCACTACCAAGAATCCAAAGTTCAGTAACCGAGAGTTGGAGGTTCTTGTTGATGAAATCCTCAGAGTCGAGCCACAGCTCTTTGGAACATTGGTCAGAACCACCAGCATGGTAGCAAAAACAGCCATGTGGCAGACCATCATCGATGCTGTGAATGCTGTTGGGGACACCAGAAGGACCAGGCAGGAATGCCAGAACAGGTGGTACGATCTGCGGAGGAGGGTCCGAGCCAAGAGGCAGGAGGAACACGACCAGGCCAACGCCACCGGAGGAGGGCCCTCCCGCAGACCCGTACACTACCATCCCTGGGAGGAGAGGGTGATGGCCATACTGCCGGTGGAGGCAGTCGAAGGATTAGAAGGACTCCGAGACCCGGGTGAGTACACAAACAACGCACCTCACATGGGGGGAACGGCATCCACAACCAAAATCACTAACAGGCACGCAACCACCCCAAGCCATCGCATGACTCAACCACACTCCATGAGCACGCACATGCCACTGCTGCCACCATGCCCCATGCACCCAGCTGGACAATGTCAAGTCACAGGCCACAGAAGACACCAACACATGACACGGTAACCCGGATGGCGGGAGGCTGGGCCCCAAAAATCACATAGTGCAACTCAGAAGCAGACAACAATGCCCTCTGCCCATATGGCCTAGGTCACAGCCAGACAAACAGTGTGTCCCAACACAGGAATGACTTGCCAGCAAATGGCGGACGCCTTGCATCAACACATGGGGGTGAAGGCACTGTTTTGCACATGACAGCAGCTAATGAACACCCAACATTGTGAAAGAGTGGCAGCACACACCACCACAGCAGCAGCGCACAGACACACATCACACCCAATGGGTGCCTGGAGATCAGAAACAAACTCACATCAACAAGCCAAGGGCCACTCAAAGATCTGCTAACAGTGTGTGCCCAGGAAGCTGGGCTGAGGTGACAGAGGGTGACACACAGAGGGAGGGAGAGGGGGACAGAGAGGGAGGGAGACACAGGGAGACGGACAGAGGGAGGAGGCTGACACACAGAGGGAGGGAGAGGGGGACACAGAGGGAGGGAGAGGGGGACAGAGAGGGAGGGAGACGGACAGAGGGAGGAGGCTGACACACGGAGGGAGGGAGAGGGGGACAGAGAGGGAGCGAGACACAGGGAGAGCAAATCAGCTGTGTGGCGTGTGCGAATGTCTGCTCGTCAGCAGGTAGACTGCGTGCATGTAGACAAGGGTGGCCAGTCCCAGAATCCCCCCTCTTCGCCATGGCAAAACACAGGGCCATGTCACAACCTGTTCACGAGCACAACGACAGCTACCTGGACCATATAAGTGTGTGGATCCACTCCATGTGCACATGTACAGTGCTACACGGAAGGCGCCAATGCATGGCTCGCCACACCTGCCCACTCCACTGCTGACTGCAGTCACACTTGATGCAGCAAGGAAGACCGTGCCACACATAGTTAAAGGGGCCAAAGTGGTGCCCAAGGGACACACCCATGCACAAGTGCACTGTGAGTGGAATGCAAGACAGATCCCAATGCCAAGAGGAAATGTCCCAACTTTGAAACTGATGAAACATGGATGTTGCATAGACCAAAATTAACATTGTCTCTCTCACACACAGGTCAACGTCGTGGTTCACCCCCCAACACTGGGGGGGAAGACTCACAGGACCCGGATCTGCGGGAGCCCGATCCCACCGGCAGCGACCACTCTCACCACTCTGTGGACGACCCCGACCGACCTGGCACCTCTGGTGTCCAACCACCTGCAGCACCTGCGTCAGGTACAACTGTGCCAACCACCACCCCCACTCCTGCCACATCCCAGGAGACACCCAGGATCCCTACCCCAACACCACAATGCAGCCAGGCTGGCCAGGAGGGACACGGTGTCCCGGGCACCCAGGAGGAGGCAGGCGACAACGCCAATGCCACCCCTCAGGGGTCCCGGAGACCCGATGCACCCACAAGGGCAGGCCAGGTGCAAGTGGGCAGGGGTGGTGGGAGTGGAGGACGGCGGAGGCGCGAGCCTGACCAGTTGGCTGGGGAACCGGTATTTTCCCATGTCCGTAACATCCTGGACACATACCGGCAGGACACCACGGGCCTGGCCCAGGTTGTGTCTGTCCTCGAGGGGATCAAGACCCAGCAGGCCCAGCAACATGCGGAGCTACATGCCTGTCTACTGCGACACCAACGGAGGATGGAGGACAGACAGGCTGAGCAAGTGACGGCGTTCCAGGGGATTCACGATACACTCCGTCGGATGGCCGACAACATGGCCGACCCTCCCTGTGCCAGAAGGCGGAGAACATCACCACCCACAGGGAGGGATCAGGAGGAGGAGGAGGAAACATCCGATGGAGCATCCCAGACGTCGTCACGGCCTGCTGCTGAGGGTCCCCGCAGGAGGCCGGGTCGTCCATGGAAAG
Organism: Triturus cristatus; assembly: GCF_964204655.1. Taxonomy (NCBI): domain Eukaryota; kingdom Metazoa; phylum Chordata; class Amphibia; order Caudata; family Salamandridae; genus Triturus; species Triturus cristatus. The sequence goes on along the minus strand of NC_140581.1, from coordinate 432,214,987 downwards.
GACCGTGAGGGTTGGCGCTACATCACCATCTCCCAGGACACCTGGCCTGGCACCTGGCCCACTGGACCAACAGCATGACAGCTTCAAGAGACATTCTCTGCCACATGGCCCTGCTGGTCACTGGCTGACCAATGTTGACAAAGACTGTGGCATGGACTCTGAGGATTTCTAATGGCAAGGACACCAACTCCCCTACTGAACTTTGGATTCCAAACTCCCGGAAAGCCCCTCACTTTGCCCCCCCCCCAATAATAAATCACACTATGAAGAGTAGATGCCTGCTGGTTGCATTATTACCTAACATGTGTCTTGTAAAGTCTAAACATGCCTGAGTCATCTTTTGTCTTCAACCATCCACACCCTGGGGCCTGAGTCGGGCACAGGACACATGGGTCACAGTGTATTAGGCAAGACAGACATGGAGCACCATACACACCCGTGATGGGCCCAACCAGCTGAGGGGGTGGCCGAACAACCGTGCTGACAGACACATTGAGTACAGCAACAGTCATGCGCAGAGGTCAGGGATCCAGTCCAGTGTCCTGGGGGGCACCCAGGTATGTGTAGACAGGTGGCAGAACCATGTCCTGCAAGCTTGAGTCCGGTGGATGCAGAGAATGGGGTCCTGGACAACGTTGGATGCATGGGGATGGCACATGTCACAATACCCACACAGTCATGGACATCATGGCCAATACACAGTCTCAGCCCACACACACAGCATGCATCTTGCTACTCGACACATTGACACATAGCCATGAATGAATGAATGAGGAGATTCTTGTATCGCGCGTACTTAGCCCAGTGGGCGTCAAGGCGCCTAGATTAAATACAGCAACTAAAGACCCTACCTAGTCCTATTTAATCATGAGTAGGCCTTCTTAAAGAAATACGTTTTTAGAGCCTTTTTGAAAGAGTCGATGGAAGGGAGAGTTTTTATCTCCATGGGGAGGGAGTTCCACAATTGCGGAGCGACGACGGAAAAGGCTCTGGCTCCCCATCTGACAAATTTGATGCGGGGGACAGCTAGTTGACAGAGTCCCGCAGAGCGCAGGTTTCTTGTGGGGACATAGCGCGAGAGAAGAGAGCCAATGGCACTAGCAGGACCGTCCATCAATGCTCTGTGGGTGAGACAGAGGATTTTGAAGGCGATTCTGTGCTGTACCGGAAGCCAATGAAGCTCTTTCCTGGCTAAGGTGGCAGAGGAGGCTTTGGGGAGATTCAAAACAAAGCGTGCTGCAGAGTTCTGAAGAGTCTGCAAACGGTGGATCAGCCCTTTGTTGACTTCCATATAGAGGGAGTTGCAGTAATCCAGTCTCGAACCCACCAGGGCGACTGCAACCTGTTTACGCGCCTGGGGGGAAAGGTACCCACGGATTTTGTTGAGTACCCGGATCACACCACAGCAGGTAGCAACGGTCCTGTTGACTTGCAGGGACATAGAGAGTGAGGTGTCAAATATCACTCCCAGATTTCTGGCAGATAGGGAGGGGGTGGGGCAGATACCAAGAGAAGAGGGCCACCACTCGCTCGACCAAAGATTCTGGTTCTTCCCAAATATCAACACCTCGGTTTTTTCACCATTCAGCTTCAGGGAATTTATAGTCATCCAGTCTGCCACATACTGCATGCAAACCCTGAAGCTGGCGGCAGATGTACTAACCGAGGTGTGAGCAAGAGAGACCATAATCTGCGTGTCGTCTGCATAGGATACCACCTCCATCCCCTGAGATTTAATAAGTCTTGCAAGGGGGGCCACATAGATGTTAAAAAGGGTCGGACTTAAGGCCGACCCTTGTGGCACCCCACATTGCAGAGACTTAGCAGGGGAGAGGTGGTTCCCAAGCATCACTCTCTGTTCCCTTCCGGTCAGGAAGGAATTTAGGAGATTCAAGGCCGATCCAGTGACACCCGCCTCCCTTAGCCGAGATGACAAGATGGCGGGGGAGAGGGTGTCGAAAGCGGCCGTGAGGTCCAACAGAACTAGGACCGTGGTTTGGCCAGAGTCCACCTTGCGTCGGATGTTATCGACCACATAGGTAAGGGCGGACTCTGTGCTGTGGTGTTTTCTGAAACCGTGCTGAGTGTTATCCAGGTATTCAGAAGATTCGAGAAAGGCAGATAGATGGAAATTCAAATGCGACTCAAGCAACTTCGCGGGTGCAGGAAGAAGCGAAATGGGCCGAAAATTTTTCAGCATGGCCGGGTCCAGAGTCGGCTTCTTAAGTAGCGGTTTGACTATTGCCTTCTTCCAAATAGAAGGGAAAGAGCCTTGAGCGATGGCCTTATTTAAGACGTTAAGCAGAAGAGGAGAGAGGTGGATTCTACACTCTTTCAGTTTCTTAAGGGGTATCGGATCAAGGGGGGAGGCCGATTTAATTTTGTCAAGAAGTGAATTCAGAGATTCAAGGGATAGGGAGGGAAAAGTTGTGAGTAGGCGAGGAGGGTCCTTGCCTAGTGCATCAAGATTGGATATGAGAGGGGGAGTGTTATGGTCAAGAGCAAGACGGTGGGATTCGAGAGAGACGTGAATGTCATGTATTTTGTTGTGAAAGAAGTCTGAAATATCGTTACAGAATTGTTGGGAGCTGACTACTGGATCGGGAAGTTGCAGGGAACATAAAGAGTCAGCGATTTTGAAGAGATCTCTTGAAGAAGAGAGAGAGCTGGTCAGATTTGAAAAATATTCCTGTTTCTTGATTATCACTAGGTATTTGTAGGCACGTAGTGCGGATTTATGAGCCTCTCTATCTTTTAAGTCCCAGGATTTCCTCCACTTCCTTTCACTACTCCTGCCACAATCAGGGAATACCATGCCAGACATGCTGGATGCACCGTGGCAACACACCAGCATTGACTGAGAAGAGGCACCTTGGAGGCATAGGGACACCTTTATTAGTCATGTTTTCGGGATTGCAGAGGCAACTTGAAGTACACATGAACACATCATGTGGAGTAACATGTGGGTCCAACACTGGCACCCCCCTTCTGCAGCACAAATGCGTGTTCGCCATGGAGCTGGCACACAAGCGTCGGCTAACAGCTAAACACCCACAGCTGCTCACGGAGAGACTGCCATACACCATAGATCCGCTGATGTGGAAGTCCCACACCATGTCAAGCCAATGCTAACCGTATGTGTCCGAGGGCAGTGTCACACACATTGATGCCATCATCACAATCCCCTTTCCCATCACTGATGACTGTCCCACAGGCAGACCATATATTCAGGTGTACACAGCTGCATGTCGTGTCCCATGGTGATGCTACATGGCCGCAGAGGAACCAAACATCAACAGGGGCAGTGTGCATACATCGTGAACAACTGCCACACCCAATACACCCCAGATGCATCCCTTACCCTATGGAGACTTCCAAACGTGTCCGTGCCTGTAACGCTGAGTCAGCCCACGATGTCATGTCCATGAGGAATAGCAGTGCCACAACAATGCAAGCAGCAGACGGCATGCGCAAGTACCTGGGGAAGAGAGACACACAAAAAGTCAGCCACAAAAAGCACAGCCACTTGCATGTGCATTTACTCGACACATGTATGGATGACAACATGCTAGGTCACAATTATGACTGGGGAAATACAACCATCACTGCCACCATCACTCCAGTGACACACCCACACACACCTCTGACTCACGTGCCATACATGCAGGTGGACACACACATCACAACACATGCCACACGGGGACCAATGCGTGCACACTCAGACACTGGTACTCACCACTAAGCAAAGAAGTCGCGTATGAGCCGAGTCCGGATGTCCTCTTGCGGCTCCACATCCTCCACATCACTAGCCCCATTGCCAAGCCCTTCGTCCTCCACGGGTGGATGGTCCTCGTCATGTCGATCCAGGATGAGTGGCACAGCTCTTTCAACTGCCATGTTGTGCAGCATGCAGCAGACCATGAAGATCTTGCAGACCTTCGCCGGGGCATATGGGAGTGCGCCACCGGTCTTGTGGAGGCACCTGAATCGGCTCTTCAGCAGGCCAAACATCCTCTCTATCACTCGCCTTGTCTGGCCATGGGCGGTGTTGTAGCGGAGCTGGGCCGGCGTGATGGGGTTGCGGAGAGGTGTGAGCAGCCAAGGCATGTTGGGATAGCCAGCGTCCCCTACATGGGAAGCACATGGACATCGTTAGAAGTTGTGAAGCGGTCGTGCTGGTAGGCTATGCAAAATACAGGACAGACAGACTGTACCCACCAACAACACATGCGCGTTCGTTGCGCAGCTGCATCATCATTTCAGGCATCCTGCTACGCCTCATGATGTAGGCATCGTGTGCTGATCCTGGAAAACGAGCACAGACATGTGAAATCACCATGTTGGACTGACACACCACAAGGGCATTGATGGAGTGGTAGTGCTTTCGATTGCGGTACGCCACCTCCCGTGCGTGTGGTGGTACCAAAGCTACATGTGTACCATCTATGGACCCAATGACATGGGGCATCCCTCCCAGGGCATAGAATCCACGCTTGACCGCAGTCAACTGTTCAGGGGTTGGGAACTTGATGAAGTCATCCAGGTGAATCAACATGGCCTCTAAGAAATCATGCAGCACACGGCAGAACATGCTCTGGGACATGCCACCAACATGAGCTATGGTATATTGAAAGGTACCCGTGGCAAGAAAATGTAGGGCAGCCATTACCTTCAGCTGGGGTGTCAGTGCCGTAGGATACCTGTGCTGCGGTTGCAGGTGTGGTGCCAGTCTCGCCGTCAGCTCCAGAATCAACGGTTGGGTGAAGCGGTAGAGCCGGATGCTGTCATTCTCCCGCATGGCAGCCAAGTCCGGAATTGGTCGGGCAAGAGGCGGCGCTCTGCAGTAATTTGGAAGTGACAAGGAAGAGTGAGTGCACTACGACAACAATTCATATGTACTGAGCACATGTTAATCTGTTAACACACATATGCTACATAGGGAGTCAGGTATGTGCTACATGCCCAGGGCACGTATGGATGCAAGGTGACACTCCTACCAAGACCCAGCTACACACGGAGATTGAGAACCTCCCCATGCCATGCCATGGGAATAGCTGTGTCCCAGTGCAAGTGAACAGCCAGACGCAAGACAGGAGTGACATACGCCCACACATCAGCAGAAGTAGGATGCCGATTGCAGAGACCGGTAGCGGAACACTAGAGCCACAGGTCACATGACATTACACTAGGACAGCCCACACACCTTGCCATGAGGGTGCACATGTCATGACTCACCACACATTCATTGTGAGGATGCAGACATGTCCTTGTCACGCTACTCCGTGTCCCATGCATACATGTGCACCTCACATCCGATACCACATGTGGCATGGTGTGCGGAACAGTGTGCAATGACAATCTACACACAGACACATGTTGGTTGCTGCAACGGCTGCAGCTTTTGAGGGTGCTCCAACATCAACCTGATGGGAAGCCCCCACACATACATGACATAGTCACATTGTGCACCGTGGGTAGTGACAAGTCAGGTGTGAGAACCCCTGTACCGGGCATCAGGGGACACTTCCGTGTGTTGTTGTCCGTGCCATGCCAGTGACGCTCACCCAAAGTGTGCAGTACGACATGCACACATGTCAAAGGAGTCAAGGCCATGCCTGCCACACATTGCACCATCACACAGTACATCTGTAGACATGTCATCATACATCTGGTGCCTTCTCCACTCAGGAGTAATGTTCCACACCACAGGCCGTCACACCTGTGCCCCACACATGTAGTAATGCACAGACGATGCCTTGATGTCAATTAATGGACAAGTATGTCCATTCATGGACAAGTATGTCCATCCATGGACAAGTATGTCCATCCATGGACAATTATGTCCGCCCTATCCCTACCGGTGTGCCGCCTGTCACCACTGTGATGTGTGAAAACCGCTGTACTGCTGCGAAGAGGGCCTGTGTACGTTCCCATATCACTATGGGAGTGCTGCCGTATGTGTAGCCATCGTGATGGCGAGCGTACAGGCATTTGTACGGTCCGTACCACTACGAGTACGCATACGCCAGGACACCCATAGTGATAGTGGGCGTACATGCGTGTGTACGGCCCGTACCACTACGAGTACGCATACGCCAGGACACCCATAGTGATAGTGAGCGTACAAGCGGGCGTACGGACCTACCACTATGGGTGTTCTTGCGTATGCGTACTCGTAGTGGTACGGACCGTACACACGCATGTACGCTCACTATCACCATGGGTCTCCCCGCGTATGCGTACTCGTAGTGATAGTGAGCGTACATGCGTGTGTACGGCCCGTACCACTACGAGTACGCCTACGCCAGGACACCCATAGTGACAGTGAGCGTACATGCGGGCGTACAGCCCGTACCACTACGAGTACGCATACGCAAGAACACCCATAGTGATAGTGAACGTAGGCACGCGTGTACGGGCCGTTGCAATGCATTTGGGGTGCCCTAGGGCCCCGAAACGCACCGTACCTGTGTGTGATGCTCCAAATTACATAGGGGACAAGTATTAAGGCCTACATGCATGCTGGTTGTCATGGAGACCAAGTTCAAATTTCGAAATTGTTCTGGAAGGTGCACAGCAGAAGTCAGTTGGTATTCTTCTACTTTGTTGCAATGTGTTTGTGGGGCTGACATCATGCAGGAGAATGAAACCGATAGAGAACCCACAGACTGCTAGGTTTGAAGGGATTGGAGGAAACATAGGATGCAAATGTGAGTGACCAATCACTCTGTACCCCTGTGCATGAGATGGGCCAGCAAGGCAGATATAAGGCAGCCAGGTCCCATGAGGGAGCACTTGCCTGCACATCTCTGTATTCCACGACCCAGCTGCTGCTACTGATTCCCTGGAACCATGTCAAGGGCTGTGGAGAGGTCACAGCCATTCACCCTGGAGGAGAACATGGCTTTGGTGGATGTGATCCTCCCACGGTACCCCATGCTGTATGGGCGACCAGGTTATCAGGTGAGTGCAGTGTCCACTGGCACAGACTGTGCCCCTTTTTCGTGACTGTGACTTCTGGCATTGTGTCCAGGTGTGACCCACATGCTATGTACTGTAGGGGGGGGTCCCAGGGGTGGGAATGCCTGATGTCTCCCAGCAGAGCCCAGAGACAGGAGGGGTGGGGGCCTATCACTCCCAGCAGTGCCCTGAGACAGGAGGGGTGGGGGCCTATCACTCCCAGCTGTGCCCTGAGACAGGAGGGGTGGGGGCCTATCACTCCTAGCAGTGCCCTGAGACAGGAGGGGTGTGTGCAGAGTCCTCCCAGCAGTGCCCTGAGACAGGAGGGGTGGGGTCTATCACTCCCAGCAGTGCCCTGAGACAGGAGGGGTGGGGGCCTATCACTCCTAGCAGTGCCCTGAGACAGGAGGGGTGTGTGCAGAGTCCTCCCAGCAGTGCCCTGAGACAGGAGGGGTGGGGGCCTATCACTCCCAGCAGTGCCCTGAGACAGGAGGGGTGGGGGCCTATCACTCCCAGCAGTGCCCTGAGACAGGAGGGGTGTGTGCAGAGTCCTCCCAGCAGTGCCCTGAGACAGGAGGGGTGGGGGCCCATCACTCCCAGCAGTGCCCTGAGACAGGAGGGGTGGGGGCCTATCACTCCCAGCAGTGCCCTGAGACAGGAGGGGTGTCTGCAGAGTCCTCCCAGCATGCCCTGAGACAGGAGGGGTGGGGGCCTATCACTCCCAGCAGTGCCCTGAGACAGGAGGGGTGGGGGCCTATCACTCCCAGCAGTGCCCTGAGACAGGAGGGGTGGGGGCCTATCACTCCTAGCAGTGCCCTGAGACAGGAGGGGTGGGTGTGATGCACAGTGTGAGCCTGGATCATTGATTGTGTAGTTGCCCTCATTCCACCTGTGTCCTTTCAATGGCACGTACTGCTTTTGGCCTTCCCCCAGAGGATCATGTCCCTATGACAAAGGTGCAATGCGTTGGATGCATACTAGGCCTGGTTGTAAACAGTGTATGTGTTCTAATCTGTGTCCCTGTGACATGTGCCAGGTGTATTGATGTAGTGTCACTTGTCCATCCTCACAGGTAGACGCCTCTGCCAAGGAGAAGATATGGCTGGACGCCGTCAGCGCCGTGAGGAGTGCGGATGGTCGGAAGCGGCGCCTGTCCCAGGTGAGGAAACGCTGGCAGGATATCCGGTGCTGGACGCGGAGGATCGCACGGCTCCTGCTGGGGGACTCACCTGAGAGCCACAAGAACCGCGGGCGCCGCCGTCTCTCCCACATCCAGAAACGTGTGCTGGCGGTGGTCTTTCCTGACTTGGACAGGCGTCTACAGGAGATGCAGCAGCCGGAAAGGGGTAGGTACATGTGTGTGTTTGTTGTGTTTCACCAGCAGTTGTATGTGCACTGTTCCATGGATACACTTCCAGGGTTTATGGTGCTGTGCAGATCATGTTCCCCACAGTATTGCAGTGTTCTCCTGCCTCCCTTCCCCTCCTTGCAATGTGTTCCCTGGTCTGTGTGTAGTCACTCCATCACAAGGTTATGTTGCCTGACACCTTCTCCAAGTGTACAATGCCTGCAGCATCATGTGTGGGGGTGGTGTGTAACAGGTTGTGTGACCTTGCCTGTGCCCTGTCCAGTTCTGGACTTGTGGGTTCCATGTCAGTTGGCACTAATGCTGAGTCCAGACATGGGAGTTAATCTCTCGAGTGGCAGGCCTTCCAGCAGGCATGTCCCATGTGGTGGCCTGTGACATGATGTGCATGATTGTGCGTTAGGCCTAGTGCAGGGATGTTAGCGTGTGTCGCAGTCATTCCCATTCAGGAGCATGGAGTTGTGTGGCCACTACTGTCCCCAGGGTCATTTTTTCCTAGGTATCATGTGTGTAAGCCGAGAATGTCGACAATCTCTGTGTCTACAGCATAGGTTGTGCTCTGTGCCATTGTCCCCTGCAAACATGTATATTGACGTGAGATGTATTACAAGTGTCCACTGTACAGCCTGACCTGATTTTCCTATTACATACTCACGGTGGCCATTGCCTTTGTGTCTTGTTGCAATCATCTGATGCTGCCCATTTGTACATGATAATTTGCACTGCCGCACCTTGGGTAGTTTGTGTGCAATATAGAAGTTTAGCATCCCATGTGTATTTCACCCAGACTAAGAGATGTACGTGCTTCCTGTGTCTCCATTGATTTGTCTCATGTAGGGGGTGGGTGGTGCGGGCATGTCCGACATGTCAAGACCTGATATCTCCTTGCTAGGACTGCCCAGTGTGTGATGTTTGCCTGGACATACACTCAAGGTGCAGTGTGCCAGTCAGGGTGGCCATGTTCTCAGTATTACCTATGCTGCATGTGCCTCTAGTTCCTGGATTTTGTCCCTGCTCATCCCAATTTCCTGCCACGCTGTGTGGTGCAGATGCAGTGCTGGATTGTCCCCAGGGCCATGCTCCTCAGTCAAAATTCCATATCATCTCGTTTGCTATTGTGTCATGCTCTCCATGGATTTTCAATGGCATGGTGGATCAAAAAACTGTGTCTTGCATGCCCTACATATGTACCTTGTGATGTAGATATAACTCTTCCTTTGTTTCAGGCTATGCACTGTTACCTACGTAGATTTGACTCATGTGACATATGTATACAGGTGTATGATAACTTCCTGTCTCTTCACCCTGTCCACAGCATCGTCGGGGGACACGGAGGGAGACATGGACACAGACGGCACGGAGGGATTGAGCACCAGTGCCAGCGGTGACATCAGTGCTGGCATTTCGAGTGGGACAGAGGCGGTGGAGAGTGACCCCGGGGACCTGTCGACTGGCACAACAGACTATGAAGCTGACGGGTCCGAGGGTGATCACTCCGAGTGGGCGGTGGCTGCACCACCATCTGACAGCATCCCTACTTCTGGCACCGCCCCCTGCATTGGCATCAGCCGCCTCCCACTTGCTCGTGTCCCTTCCCTACGTGCCCGGTCCCCACATGTCTCCTTCCTGCCAGGCACCGCACCCCCTGCCCCTGTCTCCACTGCTGCCGCCAATGCTGAGTCTGTGGACATCCAGCGGCAGTTGCAGATTGGTCAGACTGCGATCCTTAATGTCCTCCATAGCCACAGCCAGGTCCTCAACAACATGGAGGCATACTTGGAGGGCATTCATTCATCGCAGGCTGACCAACGCAACTTGCTGAGGTCCATAGACTCCACACTGACTGCAGCAGTGGGTCTCCTGCAGCGCTACGTCCCACCCCCTACCCCTGCTCCTTCCACACTTCCCACTCCCATGCCTGTCCCACATACACCCAGACGTAAGCATGCACCCACCACAACAGACACAGGCACCACACCAGCAGGGAAGGTGCGCCGCACACCTCCTGACACGCACACACAGGGTGCAGTAGGCACACCCACTGGGTCGGGGGGCAAACGTGTGACACGCAGCCAGAGTGGGAGTCCGCATTCCACCCAATCCACTCCCTCCAAATCCCCTCCCCTCAGCTCTCCTGGCCACATCTCCCCCAAAGACTCCTTCATGGCCGCTCTGTCCCTGAGCCCCACAGTGACGCCACCACGCAAGCGGTCAAGGAAGTCCTCGGTCAGGGTGGTTGAGTCCCCCCCCTGTCCACACCCTCCCCCAGTGGCGCTGCGACCCATCCCTCTGACCCCCCCCCCCTCCTTGGGGCCTGTGGTTCCTTCGGGTGCAGGGGAGTCCCTGGAGGACCTTGCTAAGGTGTGCAGCGAGATCCTGGCCTCCGCCTTTGGCCCTGCCCCACCCCCTGTGGCGGAGTCCTCCATCCCTGCACCCACGACGCCTACCCTTCACCCTCCTCTCCCTGCGGTGCCTGTTTCTTCCCCCCCACATGATGCCCTCACCCCTGTGGAAGACGATGGATTGTAACTGTGCAGGCAAGCTAGGGGACACGCATCCCACTGTGTCCCCCATCCAGCTGGGACTCCTGGACTGCCCTATGTCCTTTGTTAAAATTGGACTTACGTCATACTAGTTTTTTTCTCATGCTGAATAAAGCTATTTCTTTTTGCCCTTGGAACACTCCTGCATTGCTGGCATTGCTGTTGGTGGGGCTGCTACATGGTTGTGGGTGTTGGTCATGTGTTGGGTGTGTGGGAAATGTAGTAGTGTGCTGCTCATAGGGGGGAACCTGGGATCTGTGTGCCATCACACGGTGTTAGCTACCTTTGTCCATTCATGTAAGCAGTTGCTGCATGTTGCAATTGTCCCAAGGTGTATTCCTTCCTCTGTGTACCCAGACTTCTTCCCTGCAGGGTGTTCCCTGAGTTTGGCACAGAGCTGTGTGTCCATTAGCTGGGTGTGTGACGTAGTCCTTCACCTTTGCACATGCATGCTGAGCGATGTCTCCACCTGCATCATTCGTGGCATCCTTGGTAATCATTGTACTTGTGTATGTGGCCTATTGACATGACTTCATGTGTACATGTTTTCTTTTCTGCGCTATGCATGCGTATACTCCCAGCCTCGAACACATGTGGTACATGTACTGCAGGGTCTTTGTGCACCTGACTGACATTTGTGGGCATGGTATCTGTGACTACTCCACCCTTTGCGTTCCATGGGCACTGCTGGGAGTGATAGGCACCCACCCCTCCTGTCTTAGGGCACTGCTGGGAGGACTCTGCACACACCCCTCCTGTCTCAGGGCAGTGCCGGGAGTGATAGGCACCCACCCCTCCTGTCTCAGGGCACTGCTGGGAGGACTCTGCACCCACCCCTCCTGTCTCAGGGCACTGCTGGGAGTGATAGGCACCCATCCCTCCTGTGTCTGGGCACTGCTGGGAGGACTCTGCACCCACCCCTCCTGTCTCAGGCACTGCTGGGAGGACTCTGCACCCACCCCTCCAGTCTCAGGGCACTGCTAGGAGTGATAGGCCCCCACCCCTCCTGTCTTAGGGCACTGCTGGGAGGACTCTGCACACACCCCTCCTGTCTCAGGGCAGTGCTGGGAGTGATAGGCACCCACCCCTCCTGTCTCAGGGCACTGCTGGGAGCACTCTGCACACACCCCTCCTGTCTCAGGGCACTGCTGGGAGTGATAGGCACCCACCCCTCCTGTCTCAGGGCACTGCTGGGAGGACTCTGCACACACCCCTCCTGTCTCAGGGCACTGCTGGGAGTGATAGGCACCCACCCCTCCTGTCTCAGGGCACTGCTGGGAGGACTCTGCACACACCCCTCCTGTCTCAGGGCACTGCTGGGAGGACTCTGCACACACCCCTCCTGTCTCAGGGCACTGCTGGGAGTGATAGGCACCCACCCCTCCTGTCTCAGGGCACTGCTGGGAGGACTCTGCACACACCCCTCCTGTCTCAGGGCACTGCTGAGAGTGATAGGCACCCACCCCTCCTGTCTCAGGGCACTGCTGGGAGGACTCTGCACACACCCCTCCTGTCTCAGGGCACTGCTGGGAGGACTCTGCACACACCCCTCCTGTCTCAGGGCACTGCTGGGAGTGATAGGCACCCACCCCTCCTGTCTCAGGGCACTGCTGGGAGGACTCTGCACACACCCCTCCTGTCTCAGGGCACTGCTGGGAGTGATAGGCACCCACCCCTCCTGTCTCAGGGCACTGCTGGGAGGACTCTGCACACACCCCTCCTGTCTCAGGGCAGTGCTGGGAGTGATAGGCACCCACCCCTCCTGTCTCTGGGCACTGCTGGGAGGACTCTGCACCCACCCCTCCTGTCTCAGGGCACTGCTGGGAGTGATAGGCACCCATCCCTCCTGTGTCTGGGCACTGCTGGGAGGACTCTGCACCCACCCCTCCTGTCTCAGGGCACTGCTGGGAGGACTCTGCACCCACCCCTCCTGTCTCAGGGCACTGCTGGGAGTGATAGGCCCCCACCCCTCCTGTCTTAGGGCACTGCTGGGAGGACTCTGCACACACCCCTCCTGTCTCAGGGCAGTGCTGGGAGTGATAGGCACCCACCCCTCCTGTCTCAGGGCACTGCTGGGAGGACTCTGCACACACCCCTCCTGTCTCAGGGCACTGCTGGGAGGACTCTGCACACACCCCTCCTGTCTCAGGGCACTGCTGGGAGGACTCTGCACCCACCTCTCCAATTTCACAATATGTACGCTCATGACATACACGGATGTGGATACGCTTCATGCATTCGAGGTGGTGGTACGTGTCTTACTTACACTGTTGGGGTGGGGCTACGCTCCATGCATTCGAGGTGAGGGTACGTGTCTTACTTACACTGTTGGGGTGGGGGTACGCTCCATACGTACGCGGGTGGGTACGGGTCGTACTTACACTGTTGGGGTGGGGGTACGCTCCATGCATACGGGGTGGGGGTAGGGTGCGTACATATCCGTTCCCACGCTGTGTGATGCTTGTGCGGGCCGTACCCAGGCCTTTGCCACGTGGGTACGAGCCGTCCCGCCATTGTTGGGGTGACGTGGGTGTGGGCGTGGTTCGACTCGTACCCACACTCTTCAGGCGTGGGTACGGGACGTACCTGTCTGGTTGTGTTACCTGTTCGCCTCGTGACGGACTTCCGTTGTGGCGGTCGCTGGATTATCTGGACACGCCTCCACCCCCTCGTAGTGACCAGGGCATGAGAGTCAGGTATGTCCAGGGCATGTGTGCTGTGTGACTTTGGTGGGGGGTTTGTGGCCTGCCCTGGTCCTGCCACCCCCAACCCCCCCCCCCTTTCCCCCTCCCTTAGTTGTTCTGACCTTCTGCGGCGTCTGCGTCCGAACCTGTAGAGGAGGTCGATTGCTATGAGGGCCGGGATGACTCGTAGGTTCGGGTCCATGTCTGTCCGTCGCGTACTGGTCCTCCTTGTTCGCGTCGTCCTGTCGCGTACTGGTCCTCCTTGTTCGCGTCGTCCTGTCTGTCCGTCGCGTACTGGTCCTCCTTGTTCGTGTCGTCCTGTCGCATACTGGTCCTCCTTGTTCGCGTCGTCCTGTCTGTCCGTCGCGTACTGGTAGTCCTTGTTCGCGTCGTCCTGATTTCCCGGCAGTTTTTGGCGGCCGAAAAATATTCACCGTGCGGGATGACGTCGGTGCGAATCGTAATTCCTGGTTCGTGAATGGCAGGCTGCGAGCGTCCCGACGTCAGCTCGGCGCTTTCCCGGATCGCATTTGTAGGTTTATTTTGTTCGGTCGGGGTTTTTTACGATTCGTACGGAAATGGTGTTCCCGTGCGAATTGTAATTCCATGTTGGTAGATTTTGACGACCGGGTACGCGTCGGACGGAGAATATGGTCCGTCCGACGGTTCGTACCCGGTTTTTACCGGATCGTAATTGGCACCTTAGTGTAGGGACAGATAATATTCTTGCTTATTACGCACCAATGAAGAAGGCTCTGGATGTGGATCATTTGTGACCTCGTTTTGGAATTAGTTATTCTGTGCATCTTTCACTGATTAAATCCTATTAGTAGATTTGGTTTTGTATTAGTGCACATGTTTCTTTATACTCTCGTTTTGAGTTGTTTATGTGTCCAAATATTCCTGGCTTTATACTAAATATACAAAAATTTGGATTAGGAGTCTGTGTTCCTATGGGTCATGGTCAATGGTAAAGTATAATTGGCTAATGATTTTTCTCCCCTTCACACTTGCAAAGCAGGCAACAAGACCATCGGCCAGAGGTTCCTGAGTAAATCTAAAACATGGAATCCGGCTCCAGCAGTACTGTACTCACTGTATCCCCAGACCTCTAGTAGCTAACAGAGTCTTATATTAGAAGCTGGTGGAGTTTTATAAGGTGGTTTATGCAGTTTGTTTTGTAGTTTCCTTAATGTCAGGGGGTCTAGCATAAAATCCACATTGTATTTCCCAACACGCCACAGGACTTACAGAGCACAAAATTGCAATTCTATACGATTCCTACATATGGGAACATGTTTTGAGGAAGAAATGAACCAATATGTCTATCATCTGCTAAGCAATGTCTATAACGCTCCCTCAACATACAGGTGATGCATAATGCAGGGTGTCAGATCACAGAAATTGTTCCGCATCTCCCTGGAAGTTCCCATGACTCTTACATGGTTACCAACCATTTGGCAAAAGACCTTTGTGATAATGTTTTACTTGGTAAGTAAATCACAAATATCACATTGGCACACTCATGTGCTATAAAGTACATTTACATGAACATTTCCATTTGTTTTAGGTAACAGTCTATGTCTTGCATAAGAATACTGCAAAAAGAACAGATGTTGGATGGATTGCTGAACAAATCAAACATTCACCCTCAGTCATAGATCTGGGTTAAATCCATTGTTTTCTTGCACACTACACCATTCCAGTTTAGACCCAGCTATATGCAAATCAGTCTTGACCCTGCTCCTCATGGGAACAGCTCAGCCCAAACTGCCAGGCAAGGTCCTCCAAGGACCAGAAACCAGCGTCCTGGCTAGTTAGAATCTGGTGGCATAATGAGTTTTAGGTAATAGCCTATACCTTGCCCAAGCATACTACAGATCAAGTGAACACAGATATACCAGTGCTTAAAAGAGAATCTACTCTGTTGTGTAAAGTGCCTTAGGGCTCTTGAGGGGAAGAGTTCTATGTCTCCTTATAAATAGTTGTGCACTGCAGTGAAGCCTGAGGCCTCAAGCAAGATCAAGGCCGCCTGTGCTATGTGGCACAATATTTCAACATAAAAGCGCCCACTCACAGTGACTCAAGATACTGAGTCAGATGATGATGATTCCCCTCTCTCCACACCAAGGCCAGGACTCAGCGAGGGCAGCAGAAGGAAGGGCATGACGCACATATATCACAGTGAATCATTTCTAAGGTAAATGTTGACTATGTCAACAATGGTTTAACCACGGCACCACACAGATTTGCTGATAAACGTTTCTTTTTTTTAGCTCTAGGCATAAGGTAATAAGACATATCATTTGCCTTCTCTGGCACCGATTCAATGATGTGAACAACTGAGGATAAACAATATGCAAAATAAAAGGCTAACATACAAAAATGTAATGCCTTTTCCATTCTGACGTTGGCCCTTCACTATCTCTCGAACTTTCAGCGCCAACACCATGGGCGCTACTACGGCATGTGTTTTGCGGTTCTTAGTCAAATATGCACCAAGCCAGAATGCCTTCTTACTCTCTTAGACAGATTTGTATACCCCACTTGCTGTCTGGTCTGCATTTCTTCAAGAGCAGTGTTAACGTGACTCAGGACCCGGGCAACATCGTCATTATAGTCACTCGTCTCAATCTGTGGGCTCAGAATATGTCTTGATAGTACTGAAGTGGCATTTGAAAGGCGGTTTACAGTTCTGCCAAATGCACCTAAGTGGGAGAATTAATGGTAATGCCTCAGCATTTGTATGATTGACCCCTGCAGCACACAACAATGGGTACTCACAACGTTTGTCACCACCTCCAGTTTGTTTTTGAGTACCCTGTTCCCTTCATCTATTCTGGGTTCCACTTTCGGGTATCCTTCTGCAATTTCTGTTTTCTAAGCCCTCTACCCACATATTGATGTCTTTCAGTTGGAGGGGGTGGACACTTAACATTAAATGCTCAAGAACATGATATGGGCCTGTTGATGAGGCAGTTTTGTTAGCTGTCATTGCTGTGCCTACACGACCTGAGCCAGACACACTACCTAGGGGATACATTTTACCTACACTGCCTTGCTTTGACTGCTTGCTGCTCCTGTCTTGGTGCTGATGCATCTCCTTCAACCTGTGCGCCTGTGCTTGGTGTGGGGGTAACTCAAGGCCCAGATGTTGTTTTCGTGGTGCAGTTCATGAACTGAGTGTGGGATCACTAGTCTCCTCAATCTCCACTTCACTGTCATCACGTCCCTGCCTTTCAGTTTCTGTCCCTTGGCATGATGGTATGTTGTGCAAAAACAACACTGCCTAATGTTGTGTTATAATAAGCACAGGACACTTTAGTCTATTTGGTTTTTCATATGGACCACACATGCACAGACACTGTTATTACTGACACTTTACTATTGACAACGTATGTATGAGTGGGTATGGGACAGGACCGATGTGCATGCATGTATGTATGTGTACTTTCTATAATCTGAATGGAGTCTAAAGCACTGGAACACTGTGTGGGATCAAAGGCAAGAATACATACAACAAGTGATTTGAGCGGTTGTTCGTTTGAGAACTGTTACTGCATCATGACTAGTGTTCCTAGGAATGTCCACCTTCAGCTCTTTCCTATTGGAGCAGGGTTGGAGCTATCCTGATGGTTACGGGGGTGTTGTTTCTGATACTGGTTGCATAGATGAAAAAGACCTGTTGCCTTTTTTTCTTTTCTATTTTTTTGTCTTTGTCTGATAGTGTCCTATCTGCTGGTTTGCTGATCGCACTTGAGATGGAGAGCTTGTCAGCCACATAGGCAGGGGTATACGTCATGATGGCTTTGTAAATGATGCAACTGGGTTTGGATATGGTGTAGTCCCGCAATTGGGCTTCAGGATGAGTGGACAGTGGTACCACTGGACCTCTGCCTTCTCCCCTCGAGGCCGCTGATGATTCCCAATGAGGAATCAGTTTCCACCTCAACTCAAGGATCGGCAACTGATCAATGGTTGTGCCACAAGTGAACTCACAAGGCATTAATACATTGCATTGCATTGTAAATGCCAAATAGCAGATGACGACTCTGTTGGTACGACAACGCACTCTGCATGATATACAGTTTTTCCCGACCCTACATACCTCTGATTCTGTTTTTTTGATTGTTGGTTATACCACACACTAATCCTGTGTGCGTGCATTGAACTAGACCCAGTCTTTTCACAATTAAAAGGTCTGGAACAAATCCTGAACAGGTAAGCGCCCAACAAGAGTACCCTCATAGTAACTGGGAACTATCATCACTGTCATAGGTTTAATGCGTGGAGTGTGGTGGTGGCAGTGTTCCATAGTCGGTAAATTATAGTAATAGGCTTTTACCTGTAAACTATAAATGCATGCTTTCAGGTCTATTTATATAGTGTTATGGTGCTCACAATTGTAGTGTCGTGTAAATGAAGAATGACAAACTCTTTTGGTTCCTGATGGACTCCTTAGACCTATGATGTAGATGTTGGGGGGTAATGAAATGAATGCAGGTATAGAATGTTGAGTTCTTGCTTGCATGCTGAAGAATAAAGATGAGTATATTTACTCTCGGTGTGTGGTGCCGCCATTGCTGAGTGCTCAAGCTGGGTAGGATGCTACAACTGGCAATCAACAGGGGATAAGTAATCTGTTGATCCCCAGTGCTCTCCCGGGAAGTTTACTGTGGTCTAGCAAACTGCCTGTGTGTGCTGCGTGTGCTAAAGTCGAAGAGCAGAATCAACACCGGCACCTGTGGAGTGTCAGTGCATTGCCAGCCTGTGCAAAAATTTCAAAGATAAAAAAGCACTGTTGAGAACCTAAAGGAAAGGCCACAAACAGAGGTACTGTGTCACTATGCAAATTAATGATATGTATCATACAGAGTGATAACGCTAAAGGCGGATACAACTAGATTTTGAAAGGCAGCGTATGGTGATAATCATGTGCAAGTTAAGCTGTAATCTGATGTGGTAGGAAGCAATGATCAACCAGGTGGTTACGAAGAGACATTTAAGCGCACAGTCATTGGAATATCAAAACATTATCTGCTCATCAAACCATTTGAATATGAAAAGACTTGTCTACTTACTGAAATGACTAAAGAGAGCCATCATACCACGATGTGCTGTGATGCTGCCTCAGAGGAAGTGTCGGGGTTCTGTTTGAGAAGCATGACACAATCACCAAAAAGCTCTAGAGGAGAGCAAGGGCAAGGTCAAAGTTCCTCAATCTATTAAGGTTGACCGTGAAACCAGCAGTCACAAGGTGCTAGAGATGATTTGTATGAACCAGTTTGCCAAGAAGCATTAGAAAGAACACTAGTATCCACCAACAGTTATACTACTGCTGCATTGTTAAAATCATCATCATCATTTGATACTTCCAAAAAGCACAATATTGATGATTAATGTCAAAGGAAACTCTGAGCTTGGAGCAAGACTTTACAGCTACCAGAGCTGAGGAGTGTGCTAATCGACAAGTGGCTGACATGGAGGCTGGAGATGCCTAAAGTGCATCTGTCATGAACATGAAAAGAAGGCCAAAGCCTACAGCTGAGGGATGCAAAGTGATGTCTCCACAGAAAAACAAAATGAGTTTCAGATATGGATTGTCACTTCCACATGACAGTAGATGTCCTGCCATTAGACTTATTTGCAACGGCTCTGGCAAAGCGAACCATTTTGTGATAGTTTGGAAGGTGAAGGAAAAAGTAAGTGTGTCTCAGCGTGAAGACAAAATGGCCTACTGAGCGCTGCATTGACAACGTTCAACTCACTCCCACATGGCCAAGTGGTCACATGAACTGAGGCAAATCAACACCAAACAAAGTCGATCATCTTCAAAATCATCGTCAAAGAGTTCCCCAGTCTCGGTTTCCAGTGAAACTGACAATGATAATTGCAGAATGTCGTTGTTTACTTCAGAGAGTCAAGTCATGTGGGACTTGTGGAATGTGAGAAAAACCACAGACTGAAGAAAAATCGACACAAAAAAGCACAAAAGATTTACAAACTTTTCCAAAGATCACCCTGAGGATAAATGGGTGTTTAATACCTTTTATTATTAATAGTGGTGTATCGATAAACTTCATGCCTGAGGGAAATATTGTGAATTGTATCCATTACCACAAACCCATGCAGTCGAAAACTAAAGTGTGTACATAGGCTGCATCAACACCTTTAAAAAGTCAAGGTTCTTTTGTAGCCACAATGAAGCACAAGAAAAACGTGGTATGGTCGCCTATTCATTTACCTTCCAGCACAGCTTTAAGGTTCTGTATGCTCAGTTTTGTCACCACTGCTGAAATGGGACTGATATCAGGGAATTACAATATGAATGCTCATCATGAAATAGAAAGTCAATTTACTTCATTATTTCATTGGTGAGGAAAGATCAAGACTTTGAACATACAGTTATATATCAATGAGGATGTTAGTCCTGTTGCCCAAAGAGACAGATGAATTGCATTTCACGTTCAAGAAGCTTTTCAAAGAGAAAATAATTCAGTGCTCAAACACGATACCTTTGAATGCTCCACTGGTATAACCCCATGGATAGCTCCCATAGTAGTAGTGCCTAAAAGAGACAGTTAAGGAGCTTCATGCCTTTGCAGTGACAGAAGTGAGGGTAACTTGGCAATTGAGAGACAACGACCTCCAGGTCCACACATTGCCAATATGATAACTCAATTGAATGGTACAAAGTTGTTCTTTGGACTCAACTTAAACAACGGATATCATCAGTTGGAACTGGAAGAGAATTGCGGGTACATAACAACCTTTTCTACACACATTGGTCTGTTTCTCTATGAGCGACTGAGTATTGGTTTATTCTATGCTGCAGAACCTTTCCAAGATGTCATTGACGTATCATGCAGCCAGTTGTTAATGTCTTCAACAATAGGGATAACATATTGGTTTTCAGAGCTACTCAGAAAGTGCATGACAACGCTCTTATTCAAGTATGCCGTTTGTTAAATGATGCTGTATGGACTTTGAATGCTGACAAATGTGAATTCCATAAAACAAGTTTGAAAATCTTTGGCGATATCTTTTCTGATGGGGGTATGACACCTGATCCAGATAAAGTGCAAGTGCTATCTACTGCCAATCCCCCACAGGACATTTCCATGTTATATTCATTCCTTGAGATGGCCAGTTACTGTTCTAAATACATCCAAGAGTTTGCGATGGTCAGTGCGACGTCACGAGTACTGATGATGATGAAAAAGAACGTTGTGTATCATTAGTCATGTGAGTGCGAAGAGAGTTTCAAGAGAATCAAGCAAGCCATAGAGATTGCCCCTGAAATGGCCTACTTTGATCTCAAGCTTCATACTGAGGTTGTAGTTGATGCTAGCCCTGTTGGGCTAGGTGCAATCCTTGCACAGCACAATGGACAGCCGAATGCCCAAAGACATATTGTGGCATACGCCACTAAAAGCTTTTCACAAACTGAACGTGCTTATTCGCAACCTGAGGAAGAAAGCTTGGCAGTGGTGGGGGCTTGTGAATATTTCCATGTGTTCTTATATGGGAAACCTTTCACAGTAGTGACCGATCTTCAAGCACTATTGACAATATTCTGAAATCCAAAAGCTAAAATGCTTCCTCGTTTGAATGTTGGTGACTGAGATTACAGGAATACAACTACACCATGATTCACCATTGAGGAAGGGTTCAAAATCCTGCCGGGTATTTTTCAAGAGTGCCCATGCAATACTCTGAAACCCGGTTTAAGACAGCTGAAGCCTACATAAACTTCATTGTAAAATTGAGCAAACCAGCTGCCATGTCATTAAGGCAAATTGTCACTGCCACAAGCCAAGACAGTGACATTGTTGAAATTGAGAAACATTATTGCTCACCAATCATGGGACCAGCTCTTTTGACCTTTCATCAATGACCATGAGTACTTAAAATTTAGAAATGTCAGTAACCCAGGAAAGCCTCCTCTTGTGAGGCACACTTATTTTCTTTCTGGAGAGTCTACAACAAAAACTAATTGAAGTAGCCCTTGAGGGCCACCAGGGAATAGTTGCCACAAAGAGCTCTTTGAGACAGAATATGGTTTCCTCATTTCAATGAAATAGTTGAGAGTTAAAGGCTTGTCATTTATGCAAGTGTCTGTCATCCCACATTACTCAGCACCCTTTAAACATGGCAGAATTGCCAATCGTGCATGCTTGGGAGAAAATTGCTCTTGATTTCTTTGGACCTCTTGGCAATGGACTTCACCTAATGGTCATTGTTGATGAGTAGTCCATTGGAAGAAGTTCTTTCATCCAACGCTTTTGAAAACGTTATTGAAAGATTAGATGGCATCTTTGTGACTTAAGGTGTTCCTGTGATCTTGAAATCTGACAATGGCTTGCCCTTCAATAGTCAAGAGTTCAGAGACTTTCTCAGTCATCTCAATGTAAAGCAACAGAAAAGTACTCCTTCGTGGCCCCAGGCCAATGGCCTTGTAGAACGATTCATGAGTACTCTAAAGAAAACTGTGCATTGTGCCTCATTAGAGAAGCTTGACTTCATGGTTGTTCTGAATACCATTCTTTAAACTTACTTATCGACCCCTCACTCGACTGCATGGGAAAGCCCTGCAACTTGAATGTTTGGGAGAGTCATGACGACCAAGTTACCCAAATGGACCAATCTCAGATCAAAGACTGAGAAACAAATTTGCACAGAGGATTCTGGTTGCAAATGGAAAATAAAAGCTATGCTGACAAATGATATCATGTGAAAGATATCACTTTCAAGTCAAGTCAAAAAGTGCTTTATTCGAGTATTACTCATAAAAGCAAACATACAAACATATAATAAAAAACAATTAAATCTGAAATGTCATATTGACATACGCACATTTCTAAAAAAGAAACAAATTATTTTCAGAAAAGAAATATACATAATCACAGGTGTAAAATTCATTGGTGTTGATAATGCAATTAAGTACAGTTTATAAAATCTTTATACAAAAAAAAAAAAAAAAAAAAAAAAAAAAAGAACCATTTAAAGTTTCATTTCACAGGTGTAAAGTTCATTGATGTTGATGATACAATTAAGTATAGTTTATAAAATCTTTATACTAAAAAATAATCATTTAAAATTTCTTTTCCAGATGTCACGATAAATTACACTAAACAGAGAATAGACAGTACTCTGAGCGTCTAGGCAGAGAGTAGTCACCGAACTAGCAATCTCTGCCTTATTATCCATGCCCACCCAAAATACTTAGCGGTGGCAATTATAATCCAAGTTAAGGTAGTCGATCTAACAATGCGCAAAGCCACCATACTACTTTTAGTACCCAGGTTCCTACACATAGGTGCCAACCAAACACGCCTTGGAGTAGAGTATGGTTTACAGGAGAACAAAAAATGTCCAAGTGTTTCGTTACCTTCCCCACAAACTGGGCATGTAGCAGGGCCTCCTTCCCTCCACTTAGATGTTAGGTTACGAAGAGGAAGAGAGCCCGCCCTTAGTTGAAAAAACAGTTTCCTATCCAAAGGTTTGGATATATAATCCCAATACAGTTCATACATGGGGTACAATTTAACCTCAAGAAAACTAGCAGTCATGGACCCACAGTTGATGCTGAGCAAACTCTTGTTAGCAACATTTTCCCCAAAAATATTTTTTAGGGTTGTCTTACTGGGAAATGATGCCCCAGCTGGGTCGGACCATAATGCATTTAGACCTAGTTCAGATAGTGCAAGTTTTCATGATTTGAACCATCTAATTGTATTAAAGCAATCTGCTTTAATAACGTCAGTAAACCCGGCCGCATAATGAGAGAGCTCAGGTGTGGTCCATAACCTACGCCAATATAAAATCGGTCGTAGTTTGCCCATTTTCGAGATTTCTTTCCTGCCAAGCTCGTATCTCAAAGGCAATAACGGACTACTCTGTGGAGTACCCGTTAGTTTCCTAAAAAATTTGTTCTCTGAGGTTTGTAACTCCTGTAAATGTTCATGCCCCCATAACTCAGCCCCATATAATGCTGACCCAATTGCTTTTGCCTCATATATAATCAGGGGTGGTTTGATCGGTTTGGTCAATGATTTCCTATGCTCCTTTATAATGGTTCCAGCTAATTGCTTATGCCTTAAAATTGCAATATTTAAATGCTGGTTCCACCTATTATCATTAGAAATAAGGATCCCCAGGTATGTGAATGATGATACAACCTCAAGAGTGCGTCCACTCATGGTAATGTTAGGTTTAAAATTTCGATACGGATTAAAAACCATGAGTTTTGTTTTAGACGCATTCACCTCCAGTCCGTGATCCCCACAAAACGTATCGAAAATGGCCAATGCTTTTTGCAGTCCACTTGGAGTTTTGGATAAAATTAACGTGTCATCGGCGAACATTAAAATCGGAACTTTTACACCTGCAAGAGAGGGAGCATCCACTGCCTGTGATTGAATGCGGGGGACAATGCCATTAATAAAATGGGTGAACAAAGTTGGTGCCATTGAGCACCCTTGCCGAACCCCACGCTCAACAGGAAATTCGGCTGTGTCTTTACCGTATCCACCCCATTGGATTTTAGCATAGGTGCCTTCATGTAATCTCATGATCAGAGTCAACAAGACTCCTGGGACCCCTAAGGCCACAAGTACTTCCCACAGTTTCGCCCTTGGTACCAGGTCGAAGGCAGCCCGCAAATCGACAAAAGCCGCATAAAGACTGCCCCCACCTAGCACCACAGTCCTCCACTGGATCAGCTGGAACCGAAAAACTTGGTCCACAGTACTAGTGGCCCTGCGAAACCCAGCCTGAAAGGGAGATAGAATATTAAATTCTTCCGCCCAATCGAGCAATCGATTAACAATCACTCGCCCAACAATTTTTTGCACTGTATCAATTAGGCTAATTGGGCGGTAGTTACAAGGCTGGGTACGATCACCCTTTTTGTACACAGGGATAATAACAGCACCCCGCCATGATACCGGGATAGCTGCACCCTTAGCAATGTGGTTTATTAACAAGTGAATATATTTACACCACCTTCCAGTGTCATTTAAGAAAACGTCCGCTGGGACCCCATCAATACCAGGAGCACGTCCACTGTGTACGGTTCTAAGGGCCAACAGAATTTCACCCTTCGTGAAGACATTGTCCTCAGAAAATGTATAAATAGGGCAGGTACTATTTACAATCTGATCCCTGATAGCATACTGATCACTAAAAAAATTTATCCAGGCGTCCTGCGGGACATTGTTATTACAAGCCTCTTCAGACCTTTCTTGCCCCCATTTGACAATATGCCAAAATAATCTAGAATCTTTTCGATCACTAGCACACTTCAGCTTGTCCCAATGTGCTTCGTCCCAATCTTTTTTTGCCTTGGCAATACAAATTTTGTAAAACTTTCTGGCAGAGCGGATGGCCCCCAGGTTTTTGCTCTTAATTGCTACTCCCAAAGAAATTCGTGCCTCCTTGCAAGCATGGTTATACCATTTAGCTGCTCTATAAACACGTGTCATCTTATAATTTACTGGTTTCAGAAAGTAGCTTTTAATTTCTTGGAAAAGAGACTCATGTACTTTAATAGTATTGACTTGACCTGTAGTGATCCCTGCTTCACATTCTAGGGCCATAATAGCCTTATCGGTCGCAACTCCTATTTTTTCTATAGCTTGCTGGTCCATCCTAACACTTGTCCATCTTAACCTACGCATATCATTTGTTGGTACAATTAGCGGGGGTAGGGGATCATCCAGAGGAATAGAAGCATTGGATTCAGACGACCACCATTTGTGAGTAACACATAGCGGATTATGGTCACTCTCTAACATTTCTGTTACAACCATATCACTAACAGTTGACCAAAGGGAAAGGCTACAAATAATATAGTCGATACGACTTTTGCTTCTCCCGTTATTAAAGGTCATAGCTGGTACTCTATCTGACTTTGTCCTTCCATTCAAAGCTCTTAACCCTTGTTCGAGGCACATTGCATTCAAACCCAGAATATCCTCTGTCCAACGAGTTACTGGAATAGTATCTAGTAAGGGGATGTCCCATTGTTTGTCTTCCTCTGCACCTAAGAAGGCTTCGCCTGTATCTAGAGGTTCAAACGTACGGTTTAAATCCCCTGCAATTATTATGTTTTTCCTACTAGAATGTGTCTCAAGGAGATTATACAGGGTAAGAAGAACCTCAGATTTTCCTACATTTCCACCTCTGGCATATATATTATAAATATCGATGGATAAGGATAAATTACTCATAAGTCTAATGACCTGAATATCTTTTTGACCAATCTCCACACTTTTTACAACAACCTTTAAAGATTGTTTGACCCATATAGTAAGGCCCCCCATCGGACGCCCTTTAGGGCCCTTAGAAGCTGGTACATGAAAATTTAGGTACCCCAAAGCAAAAACGGGGTCACAGGCCCATGTTTCCTGAAAAATACAAACATCAAACTTGCTAACAAACCTAAACCAATCACCACAATCCAACTTGGAACGTAGCCCAGCCACATTCCAGGATAATAAATTCCCAATATCCTGTGCCATTACAGGTTTGGGGCTAGAGACAAGCCCATTCGTCACAATATCGTTTATACCGTTGTATTTTACGTTTTCAATAATTAAACCAGCTATGGCCTCCATATTAACAATCTCAAGTCGAGTACCTACTCGTTGACCTAGCTCATCAGTAGAGCGTGAATCAAATGAATGGTGAAATGGTTGTCAATCACAAGCATCCAGGTTTGACAGGGCAGAAAATCTATTTTCCACACATAGACCCCATTCGCGAAATCCAGCATCATTACTACCCCTGTTGGTCACAACATTCCATTTAGTTCTTAGAATACTAGGATTCGGACCTCTTCCTTTCCGAGGATAAAAAAAGTCCAGGGTCAATGGTACAATTGAAGTTGACCTTCGCTGTGGAGGCAAGATGTTAGGCAAGATGTTTGATAGAACCTCGGGGTCAGTGAAGTTAAGGACAACACAATCCCCTCTGAACCTCTTAACGCTGTTACCAATCCACTCAACCCTTCTGGCATTAACAAGTTCTACAGATAATTGTTGCTTCCCCCAGGGGGATATTACCATGTTGTTTGTAAGCCACGATAAAGATTTATTTAATAAAGAAGGGGCAGATTCGACCTCCCCAGAAACCAAAGGGGGGACATTTGCAAGGACAAGAACTAATGGAGAGGCTTCAACTACAAGCTCGAAAGACCCTTTCCCCATGTTAGAATTATTAGTGGCAGAGATAGGGGGTATATCTACAAGGGCACCACTAGGTACATTAGAAAGTGGTACAGGATTAGAGTCAGATCCACTATTCTCAACAAGTAATGTTTTACTCGTTACTGGCTCTACCCTAGATACAGCAACTTCAGTAATATTTCCTGTCTTCACCAAAGTTTTCTCTAGAAAACCACCTAATCTATTAACCTCAGCGGTTAATTTGTCAATTTTACTAACCAGAGGTTTAACTATACCTTTAATTTTTGTGTCCATCATGCTCCATAGTTTAGTAAATTGAGCATTAGAAAGGGTTACGTGAGCTTCACTGAACAGATCATCCTCCTCCTCCTCGTCCTCAGATATTTTCCTCGGAGGGGTTGCAATTTTATTTCTGCCAGATCTTAGACCCCCTCGTTTTGGGATAACCTTGCTTTTACCCCTAGTAACCCTCGGAGCTGGAACAGGGGTAGTAGAAAAAGGGGACTCAATATTAGTGGAGGTCACTGACACCCCTTCACTATCACTGTTGGCTTCAGTAAGAACAACTACGCCACTAGGCAAAATGGGGTTTGTATCGTAAAGAGGGTCATGAGCCACACAAGATGTACTACTATTATGTAAAGCCAAGGAATCCCCATACTCTTTATCAGCCATAAGGAATTGGTTGGATGAATCTAATCCCAGTGAGGATCTCCTGTCGCTGTTAATTTTAGCCACAACTTGGATAAGATAATTATCTATAGTATTATTAGCTGGGGTTTGTTTTTTTCCGGGCATGAGTAAGGTAAATAAGGTGGCTAAGGTAATCAATACACTTGAAACACAAGATTCAAATAGATGTTATAATTACCCTAATTAGACCAAGCTGCTCATATGTCCAAGAATAGTGAAAGTAAATTTTCAGGCAGGGTCCCTGGCCCAACCCAACCTAGTCCAACCTCGGACGGCCTCAGACGGTCCCGCCCTTGTCCCGGGCTTCTCCCGGCGCGTCCCGCGCGCGTCCCACGGGACGAGGTTCCACTCGTGACTTTATTCGCCTCCTGGCGCTCGTGACCAGCGTCGTCGGCGTCCTCGGGAGCAGCGGGGCTGCTGGGAAATGAAGTCCGGTGTCTGAAATCGGCGGAGCCAAGCCCGGCCACAAGGAAATGCAGCAACACAGGGACACAGGAGGGAAAGAACAGCGGAGCAATGCCCGGCCACAGGTAAGTTCGAAAAGGCTTCACAAGGGCCTCGGCCCCACTCGTGACTTTATTCGCCTCCTGGCGCTCGTGACCAGCATCGTCGGCGTCCTCGGGAGCAGCGGGGCTGCTGGGAAATGAAGTCCGGTGTCTGAAATCGGCGGAGCCAAGCCCGGCCACAAGGAAATGCAGCAACACAGGGACACAGGAGGGAAAGAACAGCGGAGCAATGCCCGGCCACAGGTAAGTTCGAAAAGGCTTCACAACGGCCTCGGCCCCACTCGTGACTTTATTCGCCTCCTGGCGCTCGTGACCAGCGTCGTCGGCGTCCTCGGGAGCAGCGGGGCTGCTGGGAAATGAAGTCCGGTGTCTGAAATCGGCGGAGCCAAGCCCGGCCACAAGGAAATGCAGCAACACAGGGACACAGGAGGGAAAGAACAGCGGAGCAATGCCCGGCCACAGGTAAGTTCGAAAAGGCTTCACAAGGGCCTCTGTCCCACTCGTGACTTTATTCGCCTCCTGGCGCTCGTGACCAGCGTCGTCGGCGTCCTCGGGAGCAGCGGGGCTGCTGGGAAATGAAGTCCGGTGTCTGAAATCGGCGGAGCCAAGCCCGGCCACAAGGAAATGCAGCAACACAGGGACACATGAGGGAAAGAACAGCGGAGCAATGCCCGGCCACAGGTAAGTTCAAAAAGGCTTCACAAGGGCCTCGGCCCCACTCGTGACTTTATTCGCCTCCTGGCGCTCGTGACCAGCGTCGTCGGCGTCCTCGGGAGCAGCGGGGCTGCTGGGAAATGAAGTCCGGTGTCTGAAATCGGCGGAGCCAAGCCCGGCCACAAGGAAATGCAGAAACACAGGGACACAGGAGGGAAAGAACAGCGGAGCAATGCCCGGCCACAGGTAAGTTTGAAAAGGATATCACTTTCAAGGGAGGAGGTTGAGTAATAGTTCGACAATCTAGAAAACGAAAATCTGATGCTCCTTTTGAGTCTGAGCCCTTTACTGTAACAACCCCTAAAGGACACATGAAGACTGCTCAATGTCCTGGGAAGTCCCTTACGAGAGATTCTTCTCATTTCCAAAATCTGACTCCTCACTCACCAAACATTGATGTAACCATGGAGACTAGGTCTGGACAAACAGTGGATGATCCTGTGACTGCTGTTGTTTCCACCTCACCTATGCAGATCACTGAGACTTCGACAGGGTTTCCGATGACCCAGTTAGGACGTGTGATCCAAGTGGCAAGAAGGCTCATCGAATAGTGATAAGTGCATGTGTATTTGTAATTATTTATATATTTATTTATTTTTCTATTTAAATATAAAATAGTAGTGACTTTTTATTTAAAAAAGGGGAAGATGTTGTGTCATGTAAATAAAGAATGATGGAACTCTTTTGGTTCTTGATGGACTCCATAGACCTGTGATATAGGAGTTGGAGGGTAATGAAGTGAATGCAGTTTTAGAACGTTGAGTTCTTGCTTACCCGCTGAATAATAAAGACATATATAACTACTCTCTGTTTGTGGCATAGTCATTGGTGAGTACCCAGGCTGGGTAGTACCCTACAAAGATGAACCCAGAATCCTGAATGCGATATCTCGGGCATTAAAAATGTGCTTTTGAGCTAGATGCGATAGTGTGCAGTGGATGAGTGATACAGGGCTGCGGTTTTCATTTTGGAAGCCCACAACCTGGACCAGAGTAGGAGATGCCACAGAAGTTGCTTTCTCCAGACAGCATAAGTGTATGCTGTCCTATCCAATGTGTGTTAGGGAGCACCAGACGGAATGGTGAAGAAAGAGAAGGTGGGCTTTCCTTAGAAGTGCTAGGGCCCTTCCTGGTTCTGTAAATGACTCTGACTCCAGCAGCCTTTAGGTAGATGGCAGTGAGTACATAGTGAGGGCTACAGTATCTGTTGTTAGGGAACGGAGCCCTTTGAAGAGGGACAGATTCTTGTCTCTCTTCCTCATTTCTGTGAGGAGGGGGTCAGAAATAGCTGGATCAGGCTGTGTGACCTTTGTCATTTATACCCTTTGTAGATGCCAGGCACCTAGAACAGTGTGCTCATGCAGTAGGCCCTATTGGAGCCAGAATGGGTGCCTACTGGTGGCACTACCAAGTTTGTCATTGCATCTGAGCCAGTCTGGAAGATGAAGTGATCCGAGAGGTGCCCTGTGGCACCTTGTGAAGTAGCAATGTTGTTGCCTCGAGAAGCTGTGTGGGGAAGATAGCACCTGGCATCCACCGCACCGAAGAATCATCACCTGCAGGCATGTGACCGTCACGCTCAAGAAGAAGCAGCAAGTTCTCACCAGAGTGTACAAGTCAAGTACCTACCAGACGGCTCAAGTACCTACCAGAGCACTGGTGTAAGCCAAGATCTGCAGGCCACTTCCCGGAAGAGGGCCCCGTGAAAATCCTCCTCTCTTGTCACTGCCATACAAGCAAGGCACTGTGTGACAGGCTGCTGCGTGGCTCCTGAGAGGTCTGCTGTGTGCCACCTGTAGGTTCCTGTTGCTGATGAGATCTCATTGCATCAGTAGGTCCGAATGCAGCCCGAGCTGCTGCTATAAACTTAGTGAAAGGATGAATGGGTGCAGCCCGAGAGACTCTGTGCTAAGAGTAAATCATGGGGAGCTGCACTCCCTGATCTACCAGGAATGCTGAACCTGAGAGGAGGAGCCCAGAGACAGGGGGACCCATGAGGTTACAAGTTAGGGCTTGTCGACAAAAGACCCTAGAGCACAAAGTATTCACCTGTGGACCAGGTATTCATCCATTATTGTTTGTGTAGTGGAATTCTATGTTTCCTGTGTAATAAAATACCTGTTCTGTTTACAAAGAGAGGCATTGGGCTGGATCTTACTTTTATTACATTCTTGGGGGTGGTATTGATTATTGAGCCTGAGTAGCCCCCACACTAACCTCCCTGAGAAGCCTGTGACTGCTCACCCTCACCCTCGCTACTAATAGTCCAATGCTGAAAGGCTGCATTTAACTCAGTTTGAAGAGCCAGATCGCGACAGCAGTGGGAAAAGGCCTCAGCACCCACAGTGGTAAAAGGCCTCAGCACCCACAGTGGTAAAAGGCCTCAACACCCACAGTGTTAAAAGGCCTCAGCATCCACAGTGGTAAAAGGCCTCAACACCCACAGTGGTAAAAGGCCTCAGCACCCACAGTGGTAAAAGGCCTCAACACCCACAGTGGTAAAAGGCCTCAGCATCCACGGTTGTGGCTGCCTCCTAGCCCCCAAACGGGGTCTGACAGTCTCTTTCACATCCGCTCTTATTTGGGGTTCATGATGGACCACAAAAGCCCTTTTAACGATTTGCCTGACTTGTTAAATGGCTTTGATTCTTTTTATAAGGTGTGTTGCGGATGTAAACCCTGTGTTTTTGTGAACCACAGGCTTTGCAACCACAACACACTTTTGTACATGAGGCCCTGAGCCTCAGGGCACAGTGCCGCTTCTCCACGCTGCCTATCCCGGTCAGTCCTTTAGTCCCTACTGATGTGAAATGTTGGAGGTCTTACATATCCCAAGTGCCTTCAATCCCTGACCTTCCTGTGAATTCTGGCAACAAGAGTGACAGCTCATGCCGAGGAGGGTGTTTAGTGAACCAGACATGTAGCAGGATTTGAGCTAATGATCACGTTTCACACAAGACACCAGGCAGCATGCAAGAAGGAGTTGAAATGTGATCTCTTCTGACCGGGGCCGGGGGAGACTCAGTGACAGGGATTTGCAATGCATTCTAACCCTGCTCCACGCCGCGGAGTCCGTTTTCCATCTTTGTTCGCACCCTGCAGCCTTTTCTACTGGAGAGAGGAGCTAAGGGGATTCTTTCTCTCGTGAATTTGCACATCAGTTCCATGTGTTTTTTAAACTTCTTGCATCGGCCAACACTTTTCAATCGTTCAACACGCGCCTTTTCATGGTAGCCTCAGCGAAGGGGCACAATAAGAGAGCCAGACCCCCATCGAGTGCAGAGGGGCCTCACCCCTCAAGGGGCCTCCATTCAGTCTATGGCCTATGAATATTCGTGGGATATTGGGGTCGCAGTTGCCCTCGCCTTATTCTGCAGGAGGGCCCCATCAGTTTGGGTTACGCCCCTGTTTCAGCTTCTATAGAGAACACTTAACTCCTTTGTGAACGTGCAGTGGTAGAGCTGAGCGATATGTTGGCGTGTGACTTTTCACACAGCTCCACTCTGACATCTGAATGCTCCCTTTGAGAGCGCTCTCTTTGCAGACCTGTCATGGCTGCTGTGGTGCTTCTTATCATCAGGGCGCCATTTCCGTGTTCCACTCAGAAGCAATAGGGGGGCAGGTGCGCATCATCTGGGATCGTTGTGAGACGCAATTGAAGTCAGGAAATAATCTGCGTTTGAAGCATTTTCTGAGTGATTTTGTTATTGTACCACCATGAGATTCAGATGTGAGATATTCGTAATAGCAGGGATATGAAACTTGGGGGCATATTATCAAGAAACGGCATTCAAATTATCGCCGCTTTAGCGGCAGAAAACTGCGGCTAAAGCGGCGATAATGGGCTTGATAATATGCCCCGGAGAATTCCGATAGAAGCCCATGTTCTGGTGTCAACATGGGCTTCTATTGGAATTCTCTACGGCATATTATCAAGCCCATTATCGAAAGCGGAGATAATTATATAACGCCGTGCTTGATAATATGCCCTAGTTCCAAATGTGAAGCGTCATATAGGCAACGTACCCGTCTAATATTTATAAAGGTGGAAACATTCTCCGTTTTAGGTCATCATAGATCGCTCTCTGTTGTAAAGGAGACCCCTCACACACTTACACGACTGACCTTTTTCAGCAACGAATGAAGTCAGAAAAATATTGCAAAGGCTGATTCATTTTTTTTAAAACAATGATTCCACTTTTCCTTGGAGTCGGAATATTTCCTGAGGATGTTAGAGCTCTTTCCAGAAACAAAGTGCTACCCGTAGGGTTTTATATTTAGTTTACTTCTCAATACTTCACAAGTATAGTTATGGGCAGAATATGTATGTAACACCCAGTTACCAAAACAATTGAACATTGGCAGTTTAATGTTTACCATGATCTCAGCAGTTAACATTTGAATAAGTGGCACACTATAGGAGAAGCGAATTTGAACAGTCTCATGAACAGTCTCATGTAAGGGTACAGTATGCAAAATAACGAATCAGGGATATCCAGCCGGTGGCGGCGACTAATACTGAAATTAAGAGGGAGAAGGCGAGGAATGCTAAAGGAAAAGAGGGCAGAGGTTCACCATGAATGAGGCAGTCCAGTTAGGAGTAGTGAAGGAATCTCCAAACACGATTAATAGGAAGGAAAAAGTGCTATCAGTTTGAAATACCCAAGGGCCCATATTGTAGACAGGGCCCCCTGCCCTGGTTTGTGCCACTGGGGACAAGTGGCTTTTGAAGTCTTCAGTCCACACAGTTAGCAACACGGCCCACTTTAAAGGGGCGGCAGAGATCTCCTGCAGACAAGCACAGTAAGTGACAGCACACTTCTGCAGGAGGGTGGCTGGAGTGTCCATGGGACATGACTTCCTTATGTCCAAGTCACACCCTCGGGAAGTGCACTAACTGTGCACCAGCTCTTTGGAGCAAAAACTTAGAGCACCTCCTGATGGCCTCTTTGCCTCTGTGCCTACGCCTGTAATATTGCGTAAGAGCAGAGGCAAAGTATTTGCTCTTTTGCATGAGACCACTCTCCAATGCAAATTATGATACACCTCAGGTGAGAGAGCAGCACCAGAGGAACTGTGGGGCAGGACTACAAGCCCCAGAAGCGCACAAGGCTGGGAGGCTGCCGATAACTTACTTTTGCACCCGGAAGCACTTTAAAAAACTTGTGTAGTGTCCCGCAGTGCAGGAGAGAGAGGCACCGGAGGAACAGACTCAGAAGCGCACATGGCTGGGAGGCCGCTGACAACTTCACTTTGCGCCCACAAGTGCTTTTAAAAACTTGTGGAGGGTCTCGAAGCACGGTAGAGAGGGGCACAAAGGGAACAGTGGGGCAGAACTACAAGCCCCAGAAGCGCATGCGGCTGGGAGGCAGCCGCCGACTTCCCTTTGCTCCAGGAGGACCAGGAGGGTGACCTCTGACCTGCCTTTGGTCAGGAGCTCGCTCTCCCACGCGCACAGCACCACCTAGCTGTGCCCGTGTCCCTGACCCCCGCCCACGCTGCTGTTGGCGCGTTCGAGGCCCTCCTCCACCCGCAGGCACCCGCCTGCGCCTCATCCCTGGTGTCTAGTGGGCTGCTGGTAAGCGTTCCTAGACTCGTGTATTTTTGCCTTGTTTTGATTGCGCCTTGTTTTTTTACCACTCCAGCTACGCCAGACCCAAGATCTCCTAACTTTCAGGAAACGCCTCAAAACATGGCTTTTCGACCAGTAGCATCCCCTCTCCCCAGCGCCTTGAGACCCTAACGGGTGAGTAGTGCGCTTTATAAGTATATTGATTAAAAAGAATTGTGGATTGTCACGGAGCGTGGGACGCGCCCAGGCATGGCTCGAGCCAAGACCGTGCCAAAAGTGGGCCCATCTGCACCCGTCAGTGGTTGGATGAGGCTGGGCTGAACCAGCTCTCTTGGTTATCTGGCCTGGCTCATTTGTTGTAACTATTCAGTGACAGTGGCAGAACTAGAAGACATTGGAGTAAGTATTTGACTTGTTTCATACTCTGTCACCTCGGTGTTGTAAAGTCATGTATCCCATTACTTCTGGCAGTATAGTTATCTTGGGGAAAAGGAAAGATGTGCCTGCCACGACGCCTACAGTCTCAAGCAGCGCAACCATTGACTCTTTTTTGGCAAACATACAGGGGCATGTTTCTCTTGCTTTTTTGCCAAATTCTGCTGGCCCCAGTCCCATCCCTGGCTCTGAGGCCCCATCCCCTGGTACCTCCATTAGCAGAGCCTCTCTGGTTTCACCCTCCAGCACCAATGGGATGCTCCTCCTGGCCCTACACGGAAGTGCAAGACCAAAAAGTCTGATGAATTGCCAGCTATTGCGAAGGGATTGCAGGGGCAAGATGTGAGCTACCACCCCGAGTCCATGGAGAACTTTTGGGCACCTGTTCTACAGAAATTAATAGACATCCTCACTGGCTTACGGACTATGATCTGGGAAAAAACATGAAAAATTGGCAACTAAATCCAGAGAAATCTTTAGTAGATCAGAGAAATTATATTCCTCCATTGACATTGCACCCCCTTAACCCCTTCCCCGCTCATGATGGAACCGCTCCGTCATGAGCCACGGTTGCCGTGTGCTCATGACGGAGCGGTTCCGTCATGCCACGACCGTTGGCGGCCGCTCCGCCCACGCGGCGCTGTTTCCCCACCTGTGCGGGGGACAGCGCAACTGGGCAGAGTCATGACGGAACCGCTCCGTCATGAGCACAGCTCAACCGTGGCTCATGACGGAGCGGCTCCGTCATGAGCACAGCGCCACCGCTCTGCCCCCCCATACCCCCAGCGCTGCGGTGGAATTCCCGCCGCAGCGAAGGGGTTAAGTGTCCCCAAAGCGCCATGTTACTAATGTGTCCTCCATTGATAACCCAAGGCGCAGACAGTCTTGTGTTTGTAATCCTACATCCCTTGAACATTTGAGCCAGTCAGCCCACATCCAGTGCCCCCCGCGCCTACCCCGATGCAGCAGACCATCCTTCTTGTAATGCTGACAATGGTTCTTTGTTATATTTAGAAAGGGTGTGCAGTTCCTTAAGGGGATGGTTTGTTAGTGAGGTCAATTCTCAAATCCGTCGATATTGATTGGACTCAAAGAACTTTTAGGTAGGGAAGGGGAGTTCCCATATTCGGAACTAATGCCCTCACACACCCAGCAAGCTAGGTGTCATGCTTCATCATCTGGGCCTGCTCCTCGTCGGGCCGGCGGTGCAATGCCCGACGGGCACCCGTGAAGGGGCTCTTTAGCGGAGATCTTTTGTTCCTTGCCGTTGAGTGTGTGGGTGTGAGGGGCCTTAAGGAGTGTAGATGAGTAGAGTGAGTTAAAAAAGGTTGGATAGTCTGTTGAATGTGTTTATTTAGGACAGCCGTCCACCTCATTAAAAGTTAGAGGAAGATGGACAGTTAGTGTGACTTGTATTTGTCTCTAACTGTCTCCTACTCTAGTGGTCGACATGTTTCATGCCCTCATGGCATTTCGTCAGGACCTGTGTGTGTTTCTATCTACAGTGTACAGAGGGTGATACTATCACTATCTGGGTCTGGCACCACTAAGGTGTGCCAATCGTCGCAGTGGAGCAACCTGCGGAGAAGGGAATATCAAAATTCACATCAGAATCATATTTGCTTATGTTCAAGGTTGCAACCGTGCATACCTCAAGCCAACCAAACCATCGTGAGGTATATGACATCAGTCTAGTTCTGTGCCCGTTATTGTTTATGTCAGAGTGCAGGTGAACACCTGAGTGGGTGATCAAGACTAGAGGTGGAGTCATTCATTAGACCCTTAAGTGGTAGACATCTCATAACCAATTTCATTCATCGCATAGGAGAATAAGTAGCAAATGATTTTGTTAAGGTGAAACTCACCTAGAGCGACAGGTATTAGTGCTTCAATCAGCTCTTGGCGGTATCACAGGCTAGCCCATTAGCTATCTGTGAAGTGAAATAAACGTTAATCCACCTGTTAAACGGCAAAGAATTTGGCTATTCAGGTATAGGATGCTGTTCCTAACATGGAATATCTTGTTGTAGTGTGAGGTTGTGTATGGAACAAAGAGTACTAGGCATCCAAACGTTCTCTTAGTTAGTAAAGAAGAAAATTAAAAAGCGGTTGTTATAGCTTTAAGATGCCTTGTCTGAGCTATACTACGGTACAGTGGTTGCATGTCCCAAGGTAGCCTGATTGGTAATGCCAGGTGTTATAGTCATGTATTAGGGTATCGCCAAGTATTGTGGCCATTGCTAGTGGCTGAGCGGAGGCACAACTAGCGTGCATTAGCACATAGCGAGCCAAACAGACCGCTTAAGAATCTTGTTACAAAGGATAATCGGGAGCCCTATTTTATCGAGTCCTTATTTAAACCTCATTAGGAAATCTGGAGTATGTCCGTGTGTCAGCAATTCGATAAACTTATTGTGAACACACCTCTCTCTAGAATCATTATTAAACCCCACACAAATATATGTTGGATAAATCTAGTGTTAGATGGTCTCTAGTACCATTAATTAACCCATAAACATATATGAATCTAATGTTAGGTTGTTATATTCAGTATCGCAGCGTCGTCGCTTGCAGCCAATTGATACTCACAGTTTCATGTTGCCTGAGGTGGTTCGTAACCTACCCGTCACCGCCAGTGCTGGAAACAACACGAGTGTCTTTCAACTTTCTTTATGTAGTAAAGGGCTCTGATATGGATTGGTCTGGAATTCATGATCATGTGATCGGGTTAGAACTCCAAGTTGTCAGAGTTACGGTGGGTGCCATTTTGTAGTGGGTTTTCTTAAGTAAGAATGACTATCTATGTCAGGTGTTGGGGGTCTTATGATGGTGATAATGTGGGATATATTGTATTATTGAAAAAGGTCAGTAGGTGTATATCGACCACTGTTGCCAGGGATATTCATGGACTATGTAAGTCTGGTTAGAACTCCCAGTTGTCAGAGTTACGGTGGGCGCCATTTTGTATTGGGTTTTCTTAAGTAAGAATGACTATCTAAGTCAGGTGTTGGAGTCTTATGATGGTGATAATGTGAGATATATTGTATTACTGAAAAGGGGTCAGTAGGTGTATATCGACCACTGTTGCCAGGGATACTCATGGACTATGTAAGTCCGGTTAGAACTCCAAGTTGTCAGAGTTACGGTGGGCGCCATTTTGTAGTGGGTTTACTTAAGTAAGAATGACTATCTATGTCAGGTGTTGGAGTCTTATGATGGTGATAATGTGGGATATATATCAACGTTAATAGTTGTATTATGAACAAATTAGGTAGGGGATTGAAAAAGGGTCAGTAAGTGTATATCGACCGTTACCAGGGATACTCATGGACTATGTAAGTCCCCTTAAAACATTGCTTCTGAGTGAATGAGGGTCCAAATATCTTAAGGTATTCGTGTGAAATTTACCTTAAGCTAACCCACGGGATGTCATCATTAAGCCCAAGGGAGTCTGAGGACAGACGGTGTATCCATCTCTGTTCAATTCTGAACAGGGCTCGTTGTGTGATGTTAGGGTGAGTTTCAAGGACCAACCACCTCAATGATTCTGGGGTGTGTTTGTGTTCCTTATAGTGTGTATACAGCCTGGTTGTCGTTTTCATGCACCGTATGTTACTTTTGTGGTCTGTTATTCGTATCCTGACTGCCCTCTGAGTCATACCTACGTATTCAAGGCCACAAGGGCATGTCACAAGGTAGATGCAATTTGTGGTGTTGCAGTTTGTGTGTCGTCTAAGTTCCCAGGTGAAATTGTCTCTCTAGGTCACTTCTTTGGTATTTGTTGTCTGTCCACAAGTGGTACAATTACCACAAGGGAAGTGGCCTTTGACTGGTGGGAGGCCCCATAATGTACTTTGTGTTACCCTGGCCTCCTTCAATGGTCTGGTGTGTATCAGTATGTCTTTTAGATTCTGAGTTCTTTTAAATGCAAATCTTGGCCTAGGTATGGTTAAATCTCCGGTATTTAATATACCCCAGTGTTTGTTGATCACTTTCTTAAGGGAAGATGATGTTGGTGTGTATGAAGTAACACACGTCAGAGTGTCTGTCTGTTCTTTAGTCACTACCTGGAGTAGTGTTTCCCGAGGATTGTTCCTAGCCCTCTTCATTGACTTTTTGATCTCTTTTGAGGGGTAACCATGTTGTTCTAGGTTATCAGCCAATGTTTGTGCCTCTTTTTTGAAGTCTTCCAGTGTACTACAATTTCTCCTGATCCTCAGGAATTGACCTACTGGTAAATTGTTCTTTAGGGTGCCAGGGTGATGGCTACTGTACAGGAGCAAGCTGTTCCTATCCGTAGGTTTCCTAAACAGTGTCGTGATCAGCTCCGAGTTGTCCAGTCTTACCATCAGATCTAAAAATGGTAATTCAGTCACTGACACTGTATGTGTAAATTTCAGATATGGGTTCTTGGTGTTAATCCATGTGCAAAATGCTTCACATAAGGATCTCTCTCCCTTCCAGAGGCTGAAAATGTCATCGATGCATCTCCTCCATAGAATGAGGTGTTCTCTGAAGGGGTTTTCTGGGCTCATGATGACCTCTGACTCAAATGAGGCCATGTAGAGGCAGGCCACACTCGGCGCGAAGGTACTTCCCATGAAAGTACCCTGGGATTGATGGTATAGTTTCTTCTGGTACTCAAAGTAATTTTCAGTGAGTGCGAGAGATGCGCATTCCATGATGAAGGACACTGGTGTTGGTGATGTCCACTCCTCTCTTAACAGGGCCGTCTCCATGACTGTTAGGGTCCCTTGTTGAGGTATATTTGTATATAAAGCCTCCACATCTAGAGTGACCAAGAGGTTTATCTCTTCGGTGTCTCATCTAAAATGCGGAGGATGTCAGTCGTATCTCTAACATATGAGGGTGTTTGTTTCACTAAGGGTTGTAAAAAGTGATCACAAAACCTCGAAAGTGGCTCAAGGATTGAGCCGATCCCGGATACGATGGGCCTACCCGGGGTTGGTGTAGTTCCTTTGTGAATTTTGGGCAGCGTATACAAATACGGTGTCCTTGGATTTTTTGTGGACAGGAACTCTGCCTCATTCCTTGTGATCCAGCCGTTGTTCTCGGCCTCGGCCACCATAGTGGTGATGGTGGTCCTTAGTCTGTCAGTCGGATCCAATGTGATCGGGGTGTAATATCTCCGGTCAGCCAATTGTCTCTGACATTCCTTGTCATAGTCCACAGTGGATTGTATGACAGTTGCACCTCCCTTATCTGCCTGTTTAATAGTTATACTATTGTCTGTCGCAAAGGCCCTTGCTGCAGACTTCTCAACATTGGAGAGGTTATGGAATGTGTCAGTGGGACGTATTGTAACCATTTCTTTCTTGACTGCCTTTTCAAAAGTCAATACTTCTGGGGGTAGATGGATTGCGTAACCCAGAGTCCTCACTCTCAATGGGAGTATGGTCATGAAAATATGCTCTTAGGCGTCTCTTCCTAAAGAATTGTTGTATTTCACAAGTTTCCTGAAATTTGTCCACCCTAGGGGTAGGGACAAAGCCCAAACCTTTTTTCAGGACCCTCTGTTCAGTCTCTGTGAGGGTACGGTCTGAAAGGTTAACTACTAATTCCTCTGACCTCGTGTCTTGCTCCTTGTGTCCATCATGTGTGGAGGCTGGTCCTGCCACTGAACTTGTTGTGTCCCTCTTTTTCTTCCTCTTTGTTACCAGTAATCAATCTCCCCCAGGCCTGTTACCCCAATACTGTGGTCTTGACTGGGGTTCTCGTGTTAGCCTCCCACAACCAGCAATTCACAGGCCAACTGATTAATGAGGTATTCCATTTGCTTTGTAAACACACAAGATTTAGCAACGCAGACTATAAGAATATATTGAGGGCCCACAGGGTCATGTGGCAAGTGCCCTCACGGAAATCTTTTGAGGGAGACTGCATAGTTGTCAATGTCAGATACCCAAAAATTGTCCTTAATATTCTGAGTGAATCTCCGCAGATATACCAACTTGATATTGGTGTCAAACCACTACCGCTGGGCTTTTCTTATGACAGCCACCATTTGCTTCCTGCTTAACCTAGTCTACAGGTTTTGGTGGTGTTGATAATGCCCCAATTGGGCAACTAGCATGCCTAAATTGCTTTGCTCCCCTGTGGGACCTGAATGATTTGAATTGACTTCTTGAGCACAATATTACAACCACACCACAGGGTCAAGTTGATTATGCAGGCTTATCCCTTACAAACCAGATGCCCGATATCATACCCCGCCCCCAGGCTCTGTGTACTGCCCTGTAGGCCACACCCCGCAGCTTCTGCACCCATAGTTGGCTCCGTAACTTCTTATCTAGGCCCACCACATGGCATTGGGATGGATCTAAGACACGTCTCCTGGTACGTTGTAGGTTTGTCTGCCCAATTCCTAAACACAAACTGGATCTTGTTCATTAAGTCCTTCAACATTATTTGTCTACAAAAGATGTAGGAAGATAAGAATTTTTTTTTCAGGATGGATGTAAAACCTTTTTTTGCCCAGCGGTGGAGTCAAGTGGTGGAAGAGCGAGTGGGACTCACTAGTGTTTCAGGGTTTTAAACGGTCCACAGGGTGATCTTTTGCCCTGTTTATGATAAATTTTTACAATGCATAAAAGGCGGTGAAGTGGGACATCAAACCGCTCAGCCCTAAGTGGTGCCATTGATTTATTATCGGGGGGCCTTGCCCAAGAGAAACTTTTCCTGGCCAGGGATTTTAACTCTCATCTGTGTTTAAATTCTCTAAATCCTACCTATAGTAATTCGATCTGCACGATCATGGAGGGTACTCATATGGAGCATACTACTGAAGGTGCTGAATTGAATAGTTTTTTACACACCGACAATTCGGTCTTCACTTCAAACAAAATGACTAACCCAGACAAGCTACAAATCCCCCTGCATTCAAAGGGAGGGGCTGCAACACGATTATTGATTTGATTTTTGCTTCAGCTTCCTGGGGATGGCCCTCGATTACCTTTAACATATTCTACAGCCCCTTCAGTGACCATAACCCTCTGTCCCTGGTACTTGAGCGGGTGGGGCATGCAACAGCGCACCCCTTTAATGCCCCAGGATCATTATCTCTAATTGACCAGGGGATACGTTTCCAGTGGTCACAGATAAACCCTAAGGCTTTTAATTGCTCACTTTTTGCAGCCTGCCAGCAGGAGATATTCGTGGATCTCACATATGCTTTTGATTGGGTGAATTGCAAGAAATTGTGGGACTTACTTACCTCTGTAGGCGTTGACATGGATATTGTTATTTTATTGATGAATCTTCATGTCCACACTACGGCAGATGTTAGATACTCTGAGGGGGTGGGCTCTCAGAACAGTTCAAATGCACAAGGGGTGTCCATCAAGTATGCATTCACACACCCTTTTTGTTTATAATTTACATTAATGGTCTAGAAGTTGCCCTCTCTACACAACAGTCTGACTGGCATACAGTTGGCAAAAAATTATTGCCAGTTCTATTATACGAAGACAACGCCATGCTTATGGCTCGCACAGCAAAGGGTCCGCAGGTTTAAATTAAAGGGTTTGTTTCTTTCATAAACAGAATGGACCTGACTGTCAACTTTACAAACCCATTACGTTTCGGAAGTTGGCCCTCAGTTCACTAGGTGCAAAACATTCAAGGAAGCACACCACACTCTAGAAAAGGTCCCAGCTTTCTCATACTTGGGAACCCTGTTTGACACAAAATTGAACAGGATACCGCTGATAGAGGATAATATCGGGCGACATAAATAAATTAACAGGAATGGCTCGAGATTGGAATTGTGGTCACCAGGTGAGCTTTTAAAGCTGTACCAGTCCAAATGTATCTCCAAGATTTTATATGGTAGCGAAGTATGGGAATACACCCGGTGCTCAAGCTAAAGCTTGCCTAAAACAAATTTGTGATACAAATTTTGAGGGTCCCACAGAGCACCCCTTCATTCTCCGTACACAAAGAACTTGGAGCAAATTATTTGGTCGATCTGGGGGCAATGGAGCCTCTGTTGTGCTGGGTGAAGATTTGGACCAGGACAGGCGCCAAGCTTAACCACCTGATTATGTCAGATTGTTTGTCAGTATATCATGCACTAAAAATTCCTTGGATATACTATGTTAGGGAGTCCCTCACCAGGTTAGGCAGGGCTGACATCTTCTGCAAATACGGCTCTTTGATCCTCTAAGAGCTCAACAGATTAAAGGATTTGTTCTTCAAGCATGCCTCTGCCCACCGTGAAAACATTGAGCTTTTGAAACCTGCAGTGAGGGGTCAAATGTTGCTGAAATCAGTACAGGTCTTGTAGAATTATCTTTTAATCCTTATCAGTGCAAGTGATAGATTTTTTGTGGCTCAATTTAGGTTCAACCAGCTTTACCACCTGTTGGTCACCCCGACTGGGTATACTCATTAAAATCTGAGAGGGCACTGTGGCTGCAACTCTAGGTATCCACAGGATACCCTACATTTTGTATTTTTATCTAAATATTTTAGCTACCCCAGGACACATCATCCCCTTTTGAAATATTTGAGCTTCAGGCAAACACGAGTGGCACTTATGTACTTGCAGCTTTTGCCCAAGGAGTATACTCTTTTTGTAGTAATTAACATTCTGCAGGCCGCTTATAGGTCTAGGCAATCAAGACCCGAATGATTACTGTGTGGATTAATCTTTCATCAATCTGTTTTTAATTGAATGTAATCAGGTGTTTTATGTTTAAATATTTATGAATTTGTAATGAATGTATTCTATATAATGATTTTATCTTTTATGGCAGTGATTACATCCAAATAAAGATTTACTTCTTATTAAAGATACACCTCATTATGATAGCGGCTCTTCTACCTTAGTAATCTTTATTACTCAAGAGGCCACGCAAGCATCTGCAGCCCCTCATGTAATACCAAAATGCCCCAGGGCCACAAATGCAGATGCAAACGCCCTTTAAGCCTCTAGGATTTTTTTTAATAATCCCGCCCCAGTGGTCGAGATTGACAGAGCAGTGTTTTATGATGTATCATGGTGTTTAAAACGTTTTGTGATTCTTCTACTGTGGCCAGCAAGAATAATGTGAGGTCTGGTACAACAGTTTGGAAGGGATTATTTCCTTCTACCACTTCTGACGGTCTTCAGTGAGCCCATGCGAGCCTTTGTGGTGTCTGATACAATTCAGATAGTTACCAGAACATAGGCATTTGGGTGCAGTAAGCACCAACATCCGCATGTTATTCACCAAAAACTCGTAAATGAGTGGCATTTTCTTACCCAATAAATTCCGACTCACACCAATTGCAGGGCCAATTCAATAAAAGGCGTAAGACTGCACTAAGATGCACTCCTACCAGGAAATGGTTAAATTCTTAGAAACTAGAGTCACATTCCACACGAACTGCACTCTTTCTACCTAACTAATGGTGTGTTGCTGTTTCCCAAGCGGGATAAATGTCAGACTCTATTTAAAACATCTCTATTTCTGCCGTCAGTAGTCTGACACATCTTTCAACATAAAGTGAGAAATTGTTCTTGTCCGGTTATAATTACTGTAATATTCGTCGTCGAAGAAGGCCTGAGGTGTGGGTTTCTCAGAATATGGTCGCCCTAAGGAGATGGATGAGGCGCCCCTGCTTCAGAAAGCCCCGGGGATGCACTCAGACACACTTTCTATTTTTACCATGAGTCAGGGTGAGTACCGCCCACCTTTGCAATAATTGCCTTATATTGAGAAACTGAAGTTACTTTTTCAAAGTGTCATGCATCAGCCTTTCAAGGGCCTGTTAGGGCAGAGTGCTCTGCGTGGTCACAGACACAGCCATGTGGATGCTACACTTTTTGTGAGGAGCCCTTACATCAG
This sequence comes from Triturus cristatus, assembly GCF_964204655.1. Taxonomy (NCBI): domain Eukaryota; kingdom Metazoa; phylum Chordata; class Amphibia; order Caudata; family Salamandridae; genus Triturus; species Triturus cristatus. The sequence continues at coordinate 432,170,474 of NC_140581.1, read as the reverse complement.
ACAGAAATCACCCAAAGTAATAATCTATGCCAACATAGAGTGTAATAAGTCATACACAAAGGAAACCAGCCCTGGTGGCACTTAAAACTACACGGCTGCGGCCCACGTCTGCAGCCCTCAGCCCGAACACAGCTCAAATTCTAGCAATGAATCTGCTACAGTTTAAACCAGTAAAATCACTGGACAAAAGCAGAAAGTAGAAATCGTTCCTTAAAATACAAAGGAATACTGAAATCGTGAACTACTAAGGGACTCGTTCACACCAATCCCATAAAACTTTGAGGAAGAAGCTTTTGAACTAGAAATAAAGTTCAAACAGGTTATGTTAACAAGACATTTAATACAAAATTCTTAAAACCTGAAGGCTTACTTATAGTCAGTAGACATAATAATGCAGTGCCTGGGGTAAAGGGCCTACAGACGTGCTAAAGGCTACCCACATTGTCAACCACTGTCGGTATGTGTAACACCAGTACTATCAAAGACAACATGATGAAGACATTGGGCCTTAATCACAATGCCATTTGCAACAATGTGGACTAGTACACAGTCTGTGTCAAGTGGCAACACACAAAAACACACTAGGAGTTTCCTACGTTTAAAAATGCAAATGCCTGCTCCACCTACTAAAGTGCAAATCAGGCTCAATTCATAAATAATACAGCCAGTACTACTCAAATAACACTACAGGTCAACCAGACTCAAAGTTACACAAGCCTACTTTTGAAGGAAGCAATACACCATGTACCGGTCACTCATAGGAGCTGCAATGACAGGAGAAAGGAAAAAAAAAAAAGAAATGAAAGCTATATGGTACAACAGCATACAGTCTCCAACATTTAGTATCAGAACATCATTTACACACCAGAGTGATAGAAAATCAAGCGTAAAAAATGTATAGCACACATATGTAACTGAACACATATTCCATATAGCTATCATTAATCATAAATAAACACAAATAGCTGGCCACATGAAAACACAAAACAGAAAAACTATAGCAAATCTCACTATAGCACTATAGCACTATAAATTACTCTTAGACTCCATTATCCTCTTTTCCATGATGCAACAGGCAGTCATGGCCATGTGAAAACCAATTGAATTGCTCCATTGTTTTAAGTTGCTTGCCCACGGGACACACGCGGGAGTTCCACGTAACCAACCCTGCAGATTTCTATACATTTTTAACCTTAATTTCTCTATAATGACAAAAATTATTTATACCAAATTACAAACATATGTATATCCAAAATTCTCATTTTCCAAGGTCAGTGCCTGTAATCAATACACAAAAACTCAGTTGGATTGACAGGAATTTGCCCACACCAGAGTTGTGATTGTTTTATGTCATTATTGGACTAGAAAATACCCTAGGTTACTAGGCTACTCAACTGCTACCTTTGCGTAGTTCTCCTAATCAAAAGGCTGTATTTCATATGAAAATATGTGTATTTTCAGAAACCATAATTTCCAAAATCAATATAAATCTGATATTTTAATGATAAATCATGCAGCTTTGAGAGACTTGTTACTAATATTATTACTTTGGTGCTAAGGGGCATTGCCTCTGTGGCTGTTATGTATTGCCATTATAGAGGCATTCCAAATTGACTAAGTCTGTTTAGGTTTTACCTGCACAGCGCTTGCACTGTGCATGAGAAAGCTATAGTATGTAATACAAATCTTACAAAGGGCTTACATCCCGCCCCCTTGCTTTCCTTGCCTTTCATTGACTTCTATGCTTGCCACCTACTGTTCTTCTGCTACTATTTGCTGTAGCATACTGTTCCCTGTTGTTTCCTCAAGTTCTTCTCTTATCACTTTCCCATGTCCGAAGTACTGTTTCCATCCGCTTTTGTGGAACAATTTATTGCCTGTGCATCGTTTGGGCTGTGCTCAACGTGCCCCCCTCTCATAAGGAAGCAGATTTGCCTCGTCAGTTTCATGCCGGCTTTCCTCTTATTAATATCACCTTTGCCGCGTTGACAGCCTGACTTTAATATGGCTGCCTCTAGGACGTTGCCATGTTAATTACTACAGTGGCCTTCTCTGTACAATGTACACCCCATGAAAGAGATTAGCAGTCGGTCTCTGCAGCATATGGATGCCTGGTCGTAAATTATCTGGGAACATTAATTTATGATGTGCAGTGTATATTTAACATGTATTAACGTCTCTGCGCCTGAGGCGCTGGGGCGAACAGACACAAAAAAGGAACAAAAAATGTTTTAACTTTTTATTTTAATTGTGCACAAGGGTGCTTCGTTATTTTAATATGGGCTACTTCTAATGTTGCCAGCCGAGGGGTGCTCAACCCAGCGTCCCCGGGCTATTATGGAGTTTTAGTTTATCCCAGGTCATGACCTTTTTTTGCAGGAGAGACGAGACCTCATCCGGCGCTCAACTGCAGCGAGGGACAACCTATACACCCAGATGAGTGCCGTGCTGACACAGATGACTGCCGCTTAGTGGGCTCAACCCATTATCTCGTGATAGGCTTTCCTGTTCCAGTGCCACAACTGTCTCCTTCCATGCCCTGCCTGTTTTTTTCCTTTTTGGGTCTGGTCTCCCCAGCGCCCCCTTCCCTTCACCTTTGCCTGCCTCCCCCAGTGGCCTGTTTACCTGCCAGTACTTCGCCGCTGAGAACAGTAAGTCCAGTAGGGCTTTACATGCTTCCGCAGTACTGTTGACTTACTCTTGTAAAGTCTTATTGGAAACTTGCTAACGGTGCTCGCTGCTAGGGATTGGCTTCTAAAGTAAATTCCACCCCTTGTATGATTTAGATTGAATTAATTATGGAAAGGCGAGACTCACAATTTGAATGCTTAGTTTGTCAGTTTCGGCTAGCACGTTACTTTAGTTAGGTGTTTCGCTTGGGAGAAAAATGTATGCATTACATGTCTGAGATTTTAAATAGGTATACTTAAAAAATTGGGCATTCCTGAAGTTGTGTGCATATATGTCCTTTTCAAATGGTTCAAAATGTTCTTCAAACTTTATTATGTTGCACCCAATGGCAGGGGGAAACGTCTTACTAAATCAAGTATATGAATGCATATGGGTACTAGATATAAGGTATTGTTAACTGCACCATTCCATGCTTTTCATGCCATCTATGTGTTCCACTTTCCTCATTGCTGTCTCTTTCTCCTTTCAATGCAACTCACAAACCACTCTCCTGTTTCGGCCCCTTGTGGTCTTATGCACACATCTACTGTCACTGACTGCTTTCCAGCAGAGACCTCCATGCAGTGTCCCAATCTTAAGGGCTGCACTCAGACTATCGACCTTCATCCATGCATCACTCACCCTGCACAGAGAGCACTCAGACCATTCTCCCTGAACTCATATACTGCTCCCACACCTCTTAGTATTAATTCCATGTGCGAATCCTAATGCATTTACCAATGGTTGTTTACATTACGGCTGGCAATCCTGCACTGAGGAGATCACAGCTGGTAACCTTGTATACGGTGGTCACTAATGTAATCTTGTCTGATGTGTACAGCACAAATATTATTAGCAGCTCGTGGTGATTTTCATTGAACATAAGTAGCTCTTGTTAGTGAAAAGTTTGGCGACCCCAGCCCTATGCGATTTGGCTATGCAGCGTTGCTCATGTGTAATCTTGAACAATGGACTTCACGTTTTATAAACACACAAAGATGACAGTCAACAAGAACTAAGATCTGTCAGGGGTAAACTGGTGCCATATTGGAGTGCCTCATACACAGGAATTAGTGCATCAAGAATGCATCAAAAATAATATTGACCTGATCACACCAGTACATACAAGTTACAGGTATCGCCAGATTTATTTATTTTTTATTTATTTATTTATTTTTCCTCATTCGCCGCCAATCTCGCTTCAAATGCACACTCAAGTTGTCCGTACCCACACTCAGCTAGCTGAGAGGCGTAAGCGTCTAGAAATGGAAAGACCCGCCTACCGGTACATAGACTTGCTTGTGTGCTAGTGAAGACACCAACTGACATAACTCTATTAACAAGCTCCAGGAGCTAGATGACCTTCATCTTAAATCTTCCAGTCCCAGACTGAAAGTATCCAACATGGCCCATAGAATATTAAGGCAGCATAATCATAGGACCCAGAAAAAAATAAAGAAAAGGGGGAAAACTCCTTATACAAACAACTCCGGGTCCCATCTTGATTTCAATATGTTCCAAAATGTTCTCTTCTTTTTGCTGCCAGATCTCATTAAATCTAACCTGGAAACCACCAAGACAGAAGACTGCCAGTCTAAAAAGGAGGGCGGGGTAGGGTCTGTCCATTTGATACAAATTTTTCTCCGAGCTAGGATGATGGCATAAAAAAGTAGCGATCTTGCAGGACCACTGACATTATCCTTCAAGCCAAAGATAATCAAAGGTAAATCAATAGTAACAAGGCTTCCCAATATGTCAGACAAGAATTTTCCAATACTATCCCAGAAAAAGGCCAGAGCTGGGCACTCTTTAAACATATGGATATCGGAGGCCGAAGCCAATCCACATTTCTTACAACATACAGGCAGTTCTTTATTGATTTTAGAAAGTTTCAATGGAGTAAAGTAAGCCCTGTGAATGGTGAACAAGTTGTTCCTTTTTAACCATGCCGGTTTTACTATTTCGTATAAGATTGTGAACGAACGCTGCCACAATGTATCACAGTCTTGAGCAGGTAAAGAACTTCCCCACAGTTCCTCGGCAAGTTTAAAGTCACCATATACTTCCTCCAATATAGCCTGATACCAGAAGGAGACTTCCTTCTTCCCTTGGGGTCTAGTCACAAGCAGATGTTCCAATTAGTTGCTTCCACCTAATAAGCTTCCATGAGTTGTTTGTGAGTGTGACTGGACCCAACTAACCAGCTGGAGGTATTTAAATTTGGAGAGACCCACCCTGACCCTTTCCCTAAGTTGTTCCCATGTAACCATACTGCCATCAGCGATCAGGTCCCCCCAAACTACCAGACCGGCTTCTCTCAGAGGGGTTGCCAATCTGTCCCTCAAACATTCTGGGCCGCCGGGGGAATCTCATAGGGGAGCCAGGCTAGAAAAGTATCCAAGAGAGACTGACCTCCTCAATTCTGCCCATGTTTTACCTAGGCCCTGCAAAACCTTAAGCCTATTTTTTTTTTTTTACTTTGGATCGCCAAATTTGAACAAAAACCCTCCACCAACAAATGTGCCCCCCGAAGCATAGCTAAAAACATCCCTCCTGCTCCAGTATTAGTCAGCATTTTCAAAAGCATACGTGCATGAGAGAGTTGGAAGGTCCAGGCATAAAGCTGGATATCTAGCAAGGCAAGACCTCCTTTCTCTCTCCTGCATCTTAACTTTTTCCAAGCTATCCTGGAGAGTTTGAATCTCCAAATAAACGAGTTGATGTCCCTCTGGATTTTATCAATTTGTGTTTTCTCAAAATGAAGGGAAGTGCTATTGAAAAAGAAAGTGATTTTCGGGAGTATTAACATTTTGACCGAGTTGACTTTTCCAATGATAGAAAGAGAGAGCGAAGCCCAAGATTTCATTAACTTCACACATTCTTTTGCCACCATGGTCAAATTAGTTTCAGCTATCTTAGGTATATCTTGAAGGATATTTACCCCCAGATATCTCATTCTGGGGCTTATCTGGTGCTGATATTGATTTACCTCCTGATTCCAGACCATGACCTCCGTCTTTGCGGCATTGATTTCGTTGCCTGAAACTAGTCCAAACTCCTGAGCTTGACTAACTGCTGGAAATGCTGTGTCTAGATTGGCTGTTAAAATTATAATATCGTCAGCATAAAGGGCTACCTTCCCCTCCCACTCCCCGTACTTAAAAGACTGGATTTTTGAGTCCTCTCTGAGCCGTTGAGCAAATGGCTCAATATATAAATAAAAAAGGAGAGGGGAGAGTGGGCAGCCCTGTCTAGTCCCCCTGGATATGTTAAAAGAGCCAGTGATATTGGCATTTACAAGAAATCTAGCCGTTGGTCTCCGGTAGATGGACTGTATTGTACGGCGAAATTTCTCGCCAAGATTACATTTTTCCAAGACCTCCGACAGGTATATCCAATTCACCCTGTCGAAGGCTTTGGTGGCATCCAAAGTCGTAGCTGCCAAGGGGATAGAATGTATAGAGGCCAGATCTATCGCTCCAATTAAATCGTAAGTAAGGTGCGAAAGCTGACGGCCCTTAACAAAGCCCTTCTGGTCTGAATGCAAAATGTCTCCCGCCACTATACCCAATCTTGCTGCCAATATTGAGATGAAAATTTTATAGTTGGTATTCAGGAGAGAGATGGGTCTGTAAGACCCACAATTAGATGCCACTTTTCCTGGTTTCAGAATCAAGACTATAGTGGCATCGTTCCATGAATCTGGCGGGTTTAGTCCTTCTTGCAATATCTGGTTAAATAGGTTTGTCATAATGGGAACGACCTGATCACTTATCGCTCTATAGATCTCGGCCGGGAGCCCATCTGGGCCTGCAGCCTTTCCATTCTTACCGCCAGAGATAGCATCCTTTAACTCCGCGTAGGAGAAGGCCCTATCTAGGTGTTGCTGCTGTTCTAAATTGAGGGAGGGGAGAGAGATGCCTCCAAGCCACCTCTGCGCACTGTAGCTATCTACGCTTCCATCCTCCCGATAAATAAATTGAAAAAAAGTCTGGAAGGCATCACGGATTTCCTCGTCAGTAGCAAGAGTACCATTATTATTTTTAATTTCTTTAATATAGCTCCTCACTCGGTCAGATTTACTCTTCCATGCAAGGAGTTTGCCCTCTCCTTCTACGTACTCGAAGTGGGAGATCATACTGGCTTCCCATCTTCGAGTAAGCCTGGAGTGCAAAATATTTTCGAGCTGGGCTTTTAATCCGTTGACCTTGTCTTGTTTCTCTTGCTGAACTCCAGGTGATATTAGGCTTGAAAGATCTACTTCTCCGTCTTTCAGCCTGTTTTCAATATCCGTGATCTCTTCTTTATACTTTTTATTTCTATATCAAGACCTACTGGTGATTTGGCCTCTCAGAAAAGCTTTTAGAGAGTCCCAAACTGAGGTTATTGGAGCTGTGCCAGAGTTCACCTCCAAGAACCACCCACCTTCTTGTGAAAGAAAGGAGACTTCCTCCTCCTACAAAAGTATATCTCAGTTGAAGGACCAAGTCTTAATTGAACTTGGAACTGGGCATTTCAGAACCAGGAGAACCCCAGAATGATCTGGGAGGTGGGGTGCCAGGTATGAGATGTACTTAACCTGGCTCCTTAATGAGTAGCTGACCAAAACGAAGTCAATTCTTGACTGGTGCCGATATTTATAGTTTCGATATGACACTCCTAACTGCTGTCCAGATCTGTCTCTCCAGATATCTGATAAGGTGAACTGCCTCATTGCCCCAAGCAAGTACTCCCGAGATTTAGAAGATACTACAGCTCTGTTGTTTGGGAATTTATCCAATGCTGGGTTCAAGATGATATTAAAGTCCCCAGCCATGACCATTGGTTCCGGGAAGTCAAGGAGATGTGAAAAAATAGATTTCAGACTAGAGGGGTCATCGTGGTTGGGACTGTAGTATACGATTAAAGTTAGCATGGTCTCCAATATTACAACTTTAACAATGATCCATCTGCCATTTGGATCTTTTATCTGGGATAAGATATGAGCCCTGGCTGTTTTTTTAAATATGATTGAAACCCCTCTAATGTTTGCTGACTGACTTGTACATACAAAAGAGCCTACCCAACTTTGACATTTAACAGAGAAATCATCTCTTCTTCTAGTAGGTGAGTTTCCTGGAGGACAATGAACTGCGCTGAAGAGTCCCGTAAATATTGTACAATCTTATCTCTTCTTTGTCTAGGGCCCACGCCATTGACGTTCCAGGAAAGAATCTGAAAAGACCTCATGGTGGCTCTAAATTTTGCCTGTCCACCGGGGTCAAGGCTTGAGGCACAGACATCAGCACCCGCATGCGGATCCACCCACTTCCAACGCCCTTATCATTAGCTATAAAGTTGGAGAGGTCAAAAACATGGGAATGAGGATTTTTTTTATTTTTTTCCCCTGCTGCCCCAACATCCCTCCCCCCACCCATGGAGAACCCTACCCCCAATCATCCGGACAAATGAAGTCCAGATAGATGCATCCCGGAGGTACCCACCCCCTCCACCCAAAAAAAAAGGAAAATGCAAGAGAGAAATAAAGAACCTAACTTAACCTGACCCATTCTAATTTCAGCGAAGTAGGTGTGGGATATAAAAAGGGAAGAAAGAGGAGGAAAGGAAAAACCTAATCCTATACTCACATTTGTTATTTATTTATTTATTTTGTATATATATATATATATATATATATATATATATATATATATATATATTATCTACTGGCGGTCGCCAGTAGATAGTTATAGTTAGGACCACGTTTCCATAGGAAATCCGCAACATTCTATTTTGAATAACTTTGGCGCCGGTTGACGAATCCTCGCGAATTTTTCAAAATAGGTGGGGCGCTACGCTCCGCTCCTACCCTGAAAGTCTCGGGGGGATTCGTCAAGCGGGGGCTGAGATAAAAGGGGGGTCCCAAAATGCGTTTTTCCCATGCATTTTTCCATAGGACCTTTAGACACAGCTACAGCCCGAACGGCTGAACAGAATTACTTGAAATTTGGCAGAGAGGTAGTCCTCAGGTCAAGGAAGTGCCTTTTGTAGGTTTGGTGTAAATCTGTTCAGTAGATCCTGAGAAAATAGCATTTAAAAGCATATATATATGTGGGCGGAGCCTAACCACACATCTCATCCTGAGATCTGATTGGCTGTCAGCACTTCATCCAAGAAGTGTTGGCAGCCATCTTGGGACCAATATACATGATAGCACCTCATTAAAAAGCATTGCAGTTAATAGAAGGTTTTTAGACTTTAGTTACATTATAAATCATTTGTTGATGGTACCATACTCATTTTAGGAATTGTGGTATGTTCTAAGGTGATTTCACCATGTGAAAAAGCCTTCTGCTGGGATATCATGATTGAGAGAAAAATATTTTCTCATGCTTTTACCACAGAGGTTTGGAAGGTGATCTATAGGCTAAACTGAGAGCTTATTTTCTGTAAATTCACATTATCTTTCTCAGTCATGTGAGAATGAAGTCTGACATTCTCAGTAAAACATGTACATCCAACAAGGGCAGAGACTGTCAGTTGATTCCTTTGTGTTCTACTGCAGCTTCCCAGAGTGTTCCAAAGAACTACTAGAGCGCTAACAGTCCTACTTATGATAAACGTATGGCACACCTGAAGCCATCTTGCTTGGATTAAAGTGGTAACTCTTAAAACCTTTAATTTAAAAAGGAACAAAATGAGGGGGTTCATTTTTCAATAAAAAGTATGATTAGTGCTGCAGAAAGAAAAATTAGGGCACATTTTGAGTGACTTCTCAAATCCTCTTCTATTTCATTAAAAAATTCTGACATGCAGACTGAAACATGCACTTTCAATACCAGCAGCAGTTTTCCCTGGTGAGCAGTAGCTTTACTACAGTGATCTAATGAGCAAAAAGAGTGCTAACATTCTGAATTTATGGCAAATGTGTGACACATCTGAATGCCTTCTTGATGGAATCAAAGTAAAAAACTGAAAGTATTTCCTACTGAGGAGACTGCAGTAAATGAGGAAATTAGGAAACTTCATAACAAATAAGTCTCCCAAGATGGCCACCAGAGACAAAAGAGCCCAAATGTAGCCCAAATATCACCCAGATGTAGCCCAAGTATAGCCCAATGACAGAATGTCCCAGAATGTTCTTAAAAACAACTAGAGCGCTTACTGTCTTCATTATGACAAAAGTATGGCACACCTGAAGCCATCTTGATTGGAATAAACTGGTAACACTTAAAACATTTAATTTAAAAAGGAACACAATGAGGAGGTTCATTTTGCCATAGAAATTATGATTAATGCTGAAGAAAGAAAATGAGGGCACATTTTGAGTGACTTCTCAAATCCTCTTCTATTTCATTAAAAAAATTCTGACATGCAGACTGAAACATGCACTTTTAATACCAGGAGCATACTTCCATGGTGCAGTAGTTTTACTACAATGATCTAATGAGCAACTAGAGTGCTAACATTCAGAATTTATGGCAAATGTGTGACATATCTGAATACCTTCATGATGGAATCAAAGTAAAAAACTGAAAGCATTTCCTACTGAGGAGACTGCAGTACATGAGGAAATTAGGAAACTTCATAACAAATAAATCTCCCAAGATGGCCACCGGAGACAAAAGAGCCCAAATGTAGCCCAAAATCACCCAGATGTAGCCCAAATATAGCCCAATGACAGAAGTGTGCAAAACACTTATTATTTTGTGTTTTTGCAGTGCTATATAGTGCAGACTTGTCAGGTATTGGAGTGCTTTACATGAGCATTGGTTACATCACACAAGAACACATTCATTTTGGTTGTAGACATGGGGAGACTAAGTGATTTGACCACAATCACAGAATGTCGAGCTGAAGCAGAAACTTCAACCTGGTTCCCCAGTTGCAAAGTCTGCAGTTCTGGAAGTAACACCACATCATCTCCCCTAAGTGCAACATTTAATCAAGTGGTCAACTGGATAAAAAAACATAAAGATAACAAATAATTTAAAAGTGCTTTGTCGCTATTTGAAAACTCAGAAAATATGTCCTTATTTTAGCCTTTTAGAGCACTAACCATAATTTTGATGCCAATAAGACCCTCTCATATATGTAATTTCTAAAGGAAATGCTCTAGGTATTACAGTTTTGATTACATCAAGATGATGTCAGGCGTTCCACACTTTTGTAATAAATATAGAATGTTAGCAATCTAGTTGTTCATTAGGATACTGTTGAGAGGCAGAGGCCAGGGGCACGGACTCTGAAAATTGAAGGCAGGTAGGAGGGTGCAAAGGCAACAATTTAACCACACTGAGCAGGCAGGAAGGGCCGTGGAAGCACAACAGACTATGGAGGGCAGTGGAAAGGGGGGCAGGGGCAACAAACCAACAATACAGGACTTGCAAGAGAGGCTTTTGGAGGCAAGATCTATTACGGGTCAAGGAAGCTAGGGGCGGTCCCCAGATCCCCGGGTGCCACCACAGAACTGAGCAGGAGAGTGAGTCAGGGACAAAAGGGGCACCTTAATTTGAGCCGGGGTGCCTAGGAACGCTTGCTCCAAAAATGAAGAAAACAGACATATGAGACATGGAATTGGAGGCAGAATACAATGGCAGTTTAATGAGAAGATGCAACTTCAAAGAAACCGCAGAATAGAGACATAAAGTACAAAATACAGAATCCAGATAATCATACAGCTGTCATGATATTCTCTGTATCTCAATTAATGTACTGACAGAGAGAGAGAGAAAACACATCTATAAATGCATCATGAGAAACAAGTTACACCAAGGAAAATGTTACCTAGGAACACTCACGTTTACTCTTAGAGCAAGCATTCCTGCAATTACAATACAAAATCTTTTAAATGCAAAAGTAAAGAGAACAATGGTTAAACATAACATGACATTTCATATAGGTAAAATAGAATAAGATACTTCAAGCAAAGCAGAGCAAGACATTTTAAGCAAAGGAAGACAAGAGCTCCCAGCTCTTGGGGAAAACCTGCACTGCCTGTTAACCTACATACAGACGGCGAGGTAGTCCGTCGATATCTGTGGGTGCTCCCTTTTTATATCATTTTGTGGGCTCCTTTGCACGCTACATCTACCTACGTATGCTACCCAAAAGCTTCGTCTGCAGATTTTACCAGACATTTCGTCATTTACCCACTTAATGCTGACAATGGACTGGGTGAAAAGGTCAGTCTCTCAGGCCAATCGCTTATCGTAAGTTCCATAGAGCAAGCAGAAAATAATGGGTATTGTACGGGAATTCAATATATTCATGTATAAAATCTCCTCAGTTCTCCTAACTTGACGCTCTGCGGTTGCCACTTCCTTAAAAGCGGGAAACCTGCCCAGGAAGCAAGTACCAGTCCAGGATGCAGCCTACTGTATGTCGACAGCTTCAGGGGGATGTTGAACTTTGATACCGAGCACGGAGCACTCGGGTAGGGTGGGGGCTACTGGTTTGGAGCAGAAGGCCTCGCAGACCTGCCTTCAGACTGCTATACACTAAAATTGCAGAGCTATGGTCAATTTAACAAAGAGGCCTACATATTGAACAGAAGGGCCTACACAGGGGTTTTATACTGGCTGAGTGGTAAGGATGTCTCAGGATAATTATATAGCAACACAGGACCCGCTGGTCAATTTAATACGGCCTACAAATGCAGCTGGCAGGGCAAGGACAAGGGTCACATACTTCAGGGGTAGACAGAACGGGCCAGGGGCCCCCTGTGATACAAAATCTACCCTCCTTCAAGCCTGTGGCAATGTAATAGACCATTGTGGGCAGAAGGAAGAGGCAATGGTAGTACAACCATACATGCCAACAGACCCGATTCAGCCAGGAAACGTCCAATGTTTTTAAGCTCAAATGGGCTTTATTTGATCTGTCTCCTGTCTACAATATCCTCTTTTTCAATGTAACTCAAAGGGGAAAATCAATACCCCAGTTTTTTTTCAAAATCTCCCTCTTACCAAGTTCAAAATGTTCGCAAGTATGGTACATTGGATCATGGAAGGAAATGGGATAGGGACATGGACTTGGATAACAGAGGACAGGAGGGACATGGAGAGGTGCACCAAACTGACCCTGCAGGGCAGGCATCAGGGTTTGCAGCAGCACAATACACCACACGGGAGTGCAGCACAACAATCCATAGAAAGCAAGAGGGAGGGGACAGGACCATGCACATGGACAACAGAGAACAGAGGGGCAAGAGGCAATGGTAGCTAGCTGACCATAATGGACAGACAGGAGAGAAAGCTGCAGCATAACAGACCATAAAGGGCAGGAGGGACGGATCAGGGGCATTACAATGGAACAGACAAGCCAGGAGGGAGGGAGTAGGGCTGGGGGCAAGGGGGCAGGGCAGGAGCAGCAAGATAGCCATGGAGGTCAGGCAGGATGGGCACTAGAAGCAAGACACACCATGAAGAGCAACAGTGAGACTGTGATGGCATACACACAGACCATGGAGGGAAGGTGGGAGGGGGTCAGGGGCAGCTAACTGACCACACAGGGAAGGTGGGAGGGGCCATGGCAGCACAGAAGACCATGCATGGCAAGTGGGAGGGTTAGTGGCAGCACAATGGCTATGATGGGCAAGAAGGAGGGTGGAGGGGCATGCACAAAGGACGATGGAGGATAGAAGGGAGGGTCAGGACCTGTGCACAGACAAGAAAGTTCAGGGGAAGGGACCTCACAACAGACCACACGGAGCAGGCAGGAGGAGCAGCTGCAGCACAACAGACCAGGGAGGGCAGAAGGGTGTGGCAGTACAATGGACCATGTAGGACAGGAGGAAGAGGATAGGGGCATGGCATGTGGACAGGCAGGGTGGAGGTGACAGGGACAGGTTACAGTCATCTGACAATGCTAGGCAGGTGGGAGGGGAGTGGCAGCTCAACAGAACACTCAGAGTAGATAGGAGTGGCAGGTCCATGGGACATGGTGGGCAAAAAGGATGGAGCAGGGGCATGCACAAAGACATCGGAGGGCAGGGGGAAGGAGAATAGGGGCAGCAAGCTAAGCACAGAGTTTAAGCAGGAGGTCAATGATGGGGCATAGAATTGGGCAATGGAGGGCAGGAGGAGTGGACTGGTGCATCATACTGAGGGCAGTGGCAGCACATCAGACCATGCATGGCAGGAGGGAGGAGGCTAGTCCATGGATTCACACAACAGAGGATAGGGAGGAAGGGGATGGGGCAGCAAGCTAACTGTTCAGAGAAGGCGGGTATTAGGAACTTTATTGTTTTTAAAACATTGTGTCTGTGCGAACTACTTAAAATATGAACAAGTATGCAGCATAATCTCACTTTTATTCAGGAAGAAGAGGACGTTTGTGACTGTGACTCCGGGCTCACTTGGCAGAAACACCCCCTGACCCTCCACCCCCTATCGCAAAATGTAATGCCCGTGAAAAGGGTAGGTGAACACAGTGTTATATAGAACATAGTCCTGAGAGCACGATTGAAAATGAAAACTAGATATAGTGTATGGTATAAACTATGCACCAAAAAGTGTGATATAAGATGAACCGGGCGTGAAATATATTATGCAATACATTGTGCGCAATGACAGATTCATTGGAGAGCGCGAGATAGCACAGGCACTAGCGCGTGCTATGCGATATGCGCCTTGGAGTGTAATATGCACAGGGCAGTGTTGTGTAACCTAACTAGTCTCTAAAGTTGTAATATAAAATATGTGCTGGGGAGTGTAAGGTTGCATATGCACTGTGACAAAGATATGGATCCCAGATTGTAATATGTATGGCATAGCACTGTGCGTTATAACATAGGCATCGAGAAAGGCACGTTAGATGGGGCAATATAACCCGTGCGAAGACAAGTGTGGCATGACATATTCACGGGGTGGTGTTACAGTGCACATGGGCTAGAGAGTGTCATAGCATATGCACTAGCTAGTGGAATACAACACAGAGGTGTGTGGCACACGGCAGGCAATGGTGGGTGTAACACAGCATTGGGCTCTGTCAGGAGCGCGCTGTGACTCTCAAGTGATGTTCGTCCCCTTTCCAGAGAGTAAAATAAAAAGTATTACACATCCGGCAGTGGATGTGTGTTTTATTAACCGTGAGGGGGGTTTCTTGCATAGTTTTGGTCGAATTTTTGTCGAATCCCCTTTGAATGGCTTGGTGTGCATGTGTATTAAATGTGCCCGTCAATAGCTACCCAAGTTTGTATAAATAAACGACAAGGGTGTCTACCGGGATTAGGCACGGTAGGGCATCAGACATGTCAGAGATTCACTAGTGGTGTAAATACATTCCACGTGGATTCATTGCATGCATAGTCGCCTTTTAATGAATATCACGCAAATCGTCATGGTGATAGGTACGTACGGTTTGTCCAGCATGTCCTAGGTGTGTCTATAAATATATATTTTTTAAAAATAATAAAAAACAGTGGCCGGCCCTGGGGATTGGGGTCAAAAAAATATAATTAGGAGACTGGCCCTGGGGGATGGGGTCATCAGGGCCAATAAATTAGAATAAGAAGGGGAACCAAACAGCCCCCCTTCTTAAAAAACTAAAATAAATAAAAGACTGGCATCGTGCAGGAGACCATGCCCCCTCCGTGCAGCACTCTGCAAACGCGCCCCCAACAGGTATCTCCAGTATGCGCCAGGGAGCTGCGCTGCAGCCAGGTGTTCTGAGGCCAAGCCCCTTTTTACACCTCTCTGCAACGCAGCTCTGTGGCGCTTACTGGAGGTACCTAGTGGTCTAGTTTGACCCTAGGGACCCTTAGGATTCAAGGGGACTTAATCTCTCAACTTAGAACAGCCACAGGGTGCGTTTACACAGTGGTGAAGGGAGGGGACGGGGCCTGAGGTGACGTGTGCAAACACGCACTATGGCACGTTTTAAATTGGGGATATAATTTCCCTTCAATACTGAGGGCCCCTGGGGGCTAACTAGCCCACCAAGTGCTTCCAGTAAGCGCCACTGAGCTGCATTGCAGAGAGGTGGTCCAGGCCGTGCCACTTTTTACACCTCTCTGCAACGCAGCTCTGTGGCACTTACTGGAGGTACCTAGTGGGCTAGTTGGACCCCAGGGACCCTCAGGATTCAAATGAACTTAATCTCCCAACTAAAAATGGACACAGGGCGTGTTTACACAGTGGTGAAGGGAGGGGACGGGGCCTGAGTTAACGTGTGCAAAAACGCCCTGTGGCCTGTTTTAAGAGGTAGTTTTAATCCCCATGCCCTCTTATATACTAGGGGCTTACAGAGGAGGTCATGCTAATCACAGGGGGACCCCAACGCATAATGTTCCCTAGTGTATGTAGGTGTTTTCACTGTATTCTAAGTGTCTTTTAACATAGCACTGGCTCTAGGACTGGTTAGTCAGGCTCAGTTACCACCAGTATCCGTCTGAAAAAGTTGAGGGTACAGGATGATTTTGCAACAAGGCTTCTTTCTGCTCTTCTTTTTGTTCTTTCTGCACGTTATCCTTCTTCCTGCACTTATCTTCGTATTTGAGGACTTCTGTTGCTTCTTTCTGCACTTCTTTTGTTTCTTTCTGTGCATTTTTTCTTCTTTCTTCACATGTCCTATCTCTGTAGGCATAGTTAGAAATTAGCATTTAAAAAACCTTTGAAATTCACAGAAAAAACCATAGGTTTCAGGCACGTTATAGTTAGGAATTAGCATTTAAAAAACCTCAGAAATTCACTGAAAAAACCATAGGTTTCAGGGGTGTTATAGTTAGCTGGACTTTTCACTTGTACAAAACCATTGAAATTCCCCCGTTATAGTTAGTTCAGCTAACTATAACTCGGGCGCCCACAATACACTGCTGATGACGTCACATATTACATCACTCATGACATGGTCAGTGACATCACTCATGACATCACTGATGACATCTCAAATGACATCACTGATGACATCACTGATGACATCATCCTTGTGATAGAGTGGCAGACCTCCTCTCACCCTAATATAACCTTTGATACACACATTCAAAAATAGAGACTAAAATTTTCAAAACAATGGACATACCAATACCAGTTACAACAACCTCTTCAGTAATTCTAAGATCCACATCCACTCATTCACCAACAGTCCTATACAGTCACTCATACATGTACTCACTCATCATATGTACTCATACACCTATACATCCTGTTACACAATGCCACTCATCCATAGAGTTACTCACACACATAGTCACTCATGCTAATAAAGAATCAAACATACATTTACTTGCATATACAGTTATACACACACCACCATACTTACTTCTACGGAAACTTACACATACTTAGTCTTTTAAACAATCACTTATAGAAACACATACTTATTCATACAGGAACTCTTTCAATCTCTCACTCTCACATATACTCACATATATACACCAATAGTCACATATACTAGTTTAAAACATATGTAGTTACTCATAAAGACACTATTGAGACAGTCATTCACTCACTAACACACCCATACACACACTCATCCACCCATACAGTCCTGCACACATGCTGTGTTCAACACATACAAACAGTGAGTCACTCATTCATGCACCTATGCACTACGTAATACCCCCCACCGAACCATGCAGACACTCAGACTGATACTCAAAAAACCAACTAATAACCTATATAGACACCCATGTAGCTACTCACCAACCCATGCAGCCACTTATACACAAAGTGAGAGACTGATACAGATATTTACATATTTAAACATTACTCACTAAGCCATGTATTCACTATGATACACTTAATCAGTCAGTTACACAATCAATTTTTCAAAAACAAATCATCCATTTAGACACTTATATACCCATTTGTTCTTCCATCGACCTTGAGATATACATATATAAAACATATTTAATTTTCAGAAAAACACACATTCACTGGATGATGTCATCAGTGATGTCATCAGTGATGTCATTTGAGATGTCATCAGTGATGTCATGAGTGATGTCACTGACCATGTCATGAGTGATGTAATATGTGACGTCATCAGCAGTGCATTGCGGGCGCCCGAGTTATAGTTAGCTGAACTAACTATAACGGGGGAATTTCAATGGTTTTGTACAAGTGAAAAGTCCAGCTAACTATAACACCCCTGAAACCTATGGTTTTTTCAGTGAATATATATATATATGTATATATATATATATATACATGTTTGTTTTTTTGTTTTTTTACATTATCTACTCCCCTTTATTTTGCTGTATAAAAAAAAATATTTATATTTTGAAGAAAAGCTATGAAGGGAGCCTGGGAGAACTGGAAAAAAAGCTAGAACAGATTATACAAAGATTATACAAAGATATCACTGACCAGTTCACTGATCCTTGCTCATCTGCATATTAGCAAGCATTTCCTCTGCCTCCTGTATGGATCTCATGTTATGCATTTTGTTCTTAAACATGATCCCTAGAGAGGCAGGGAATTTGAGTTGAGTCTCAGCTCCTAGCTTCTTAAAATCCTCCAGCTTCTTACCCAGCTCCCATTGTCTATCTAACGTTGTTCTGGCCAGGTCTGATCCGATCTGGAATGAAAACTCCTTAACCTTCAGTGACTTATACATGAGACATAGGTTGAGGATCTTCTCTTTCAATGAGTAAGTATGGAAATTTATGAGGATCTTTCTCGGTTTAGGTCGATTTGGATTTCTTCTGAAGGGGTCTCTGTGAATTCTCTGGATGTCCCTGCCCAGTTTGTCTACTGAAATCTCTCATTCGAGAGACTCTTTTAAGAGTGTAATCACGAAGGACTTAAGATCTTCGCCTTTGCTCCCCTCTGGGACATTCAGTAATCACATGTTATTCCTATGAGAGTTGTTTTCCAATACTTCCAACCTATCTTGCAGGACCCCTTCATCTCTTTTGAGAGTGACTATATCTGTTTTCAGGACATCGAGCTGATCTGTTAATGCCCCCACATTAGATTCTAGTGTCTCCATCCTGGTATTTAAAAGGTCCACTTTCTTATCCAATGATTCGCAAAAACTCCTTATCTCTCCTTGGTTTGCGGCTGAAACCTCAAACCCTTTTTAATATCTACTGATAGTGAGGCCAGAAGGAGAAATCGATTGTTCTTCCGGATTATGAGCCATCGCTCCGCTGTCTACACCCCCTACCTCCTGAGCCAATCCCTTAGATATGTTGTTGGGGATATCCGAGGATTCAACTTGAGAGACCTGACCTACCACCTCCATTGCGTTATCTCTCCGCTCCAAAGCAAGAATTTCAGTGCCAAATAAACCAGATTCTCCAAAGAGTGGGGGAACCACCGACTTTATCTTTTCCGCTATTTCTGTGTTAGCAGATCCCTCTATGGGTTTGGTTGTTTCCCCTTTCTCATTCCCTGATTTTCCGATCTCTCCCAGTCTCCCAAGGCACAAGACCTCTGGTAGGACTTTAAAATAAGACTTTAAGGAAGGGGTAATCTTGAGTCTGGCTTCTGAGGGAGTGCTTTTAGACCTGCCCGATTTTGTACTCCTTTTTTTAACTTCACCACATAGAAAGGTCGAGGTGCTCTTTGCTGCGGTCTTAATGCTTCTACTACCTTGACCCTCCTTAGGACTGTTGTTCACGCTATTGTTGATACTGTCCATGCTTGCATCCAGGCTATCCTCCTGTCTATTCACGTAGGTTTGTTTAACATCCTTCCCAGAAGATTTTACTTTTGCAAGACCGCCCCCTCCGCGTTTCCTCCCCTCCTTATGATTTTATCATAAGCTTGAGCAGAGGCTGGGGTATCAGCAACAACTACGGCGCGTCCTACCTGAGTCTGGGGCCCCCAGCAAGCCAACAAACCGCCACAAGCCTGGGGTTGCTCCTCCAGGCTCCCATGCAGCAGAACTCCGGCGTCTTCCTCTGTGCCACTCCTGTCGATCTCCACGACGCTCTCCAGCCTGGGCGATTTCCAGCTAATGCTGCTAGTGCTGCCTCTTCTCCGGGAAACCCGGAGGAGACCACGGGCTGCTGCTCTCCGACTCCTCCTCAGCTCCAGCACTGCTGCCTCCCACCGTGTCGGGCAGGGAGAAGCCGAAACCGGGCTGGGAGAAGAACCAGAACCGATACACATCCGTACCAGAAAATAGCGCGAAAAAGCATGTGTAACAACCCAGCACACCGGTCAGGTGAAGAGAATCCCCTCCGCACTCAGCAAGCGTTCACCATGGCGTGGAGGTAAGCAGAGCCAACGGGTGCAGCAGCAGCTCAACTAGCTGCTGCCATGTTCTCGTCCCCCTCTGTGAGGCATCGCCAGATTTATACATTTGCATTTTGAAATACACCACCAGTTCACACAAGGCTTAATTATATATGGTTCTATTCCGATGCATACTCAGTTTCCCATGAAAGGCACTCTTACCATCAGCCCCCATAAAACAACATATAATGTAAATACAGTCAGCATTCTTGGTTGTGATGTGTTGTAATGCCAAGTACAAGTCATGTGTTGCACCTAGAGTCGATACTTGTAACATATACATTAAATTGGAATAATATACAAGTGTGGGACCTGCAAAACATGTAAGGCAACATGATAAAGCCCAAGTGGGAAGGGTGATTGTTCAATGAGTACAATGCACTGTTATTGCATGATCCCTAATTAAGAGTACATTATTAACCCACATGTGTCCCTTAACAAATCTTTGTTACCCTGTGTGTTCTGTGCAGTTAGACAAATACCTTAGACAATTCATAAGAAGATATATGCACCTTATTGGTACAGGGGAAGTCAATGTCCAGCACACGCTGTAGTTACAGTTCGATAATCAATATTCATTGTTATGATAGAACATCCTACTGGACTATCGCCATGTTCTCTCACATGCTTGTACCTCTTCATATGTACATTTTCTCATTCTCACCCATTTTCTAACTCTTGTCTCTGCTCCTATGTTTCATCCCTATCAAAAGGTGTAGGACCCAGCTAAACCTGCTGATATAACCACACAGAAGAAAGTAGTGTTAGTCACTGTCTCATCAGAACAGAGATAGTTAGGAATTTAACTTCTGGTTTAGGGCAGCCAAGGCAGCACCATGGCCAGGATGGGGAGTGAGGTTCTTTTAGTTAAACTTTGTATTTTATTGGAGCTTTGCTTTAGGATGAGGGATTTTGTACTTTATATTGCCGTTTTGGACAGTGACTTTAGTACTTTTATTGATGGTCTTCTTTTCATTAGATTTTTTTTAAACCCACCCCTCCATGGTAAACATTCTTCCCTGATACAAAGTTGTATTTTTGTTATTTTTAATTCACATTTTATTTATAACCACAACCCCATTAAGCCACATCTCATTTACATTCATCCCATCATCTTCATTTTGTTTGTATTCCTTTGTGAGTATCATACTTGAAAATGCTTGTTGATGCTGGTATGAACAGGTTGTTGATATTATGCCCACAGACAGGAATCAAATCACCACGCACACTACAAATCATATCGCATGACTACTAGACATCACACAAGGAAGATATATTAGTTGGTGTGCAAACCTGGGGCCCTATTACACATAGTGTTTCAGGGGCACAATGGGCGTGTGTGTCCACTTTTTGCACCCTCAGGGTACTATTGTATAACAGAAGGGGCACCAGATGCTTGTGCAGTGCCTCCTGTAATACAGATAGTGCTGGCACGCAAGTAGCACCAGCCCTATCTTCAGAGAGAGTTTGCTAATTGGTATGGGGCATTCCCCATGCAAATGTATGCCCCCATGCAAATGAGAGAATACCTTTGCCTCTGCACCAATGCTCTATTATGGATGCTGGAGAGGAGGCAAACATAACCTTAGAAGGAGCACAAAAAAGTGGTGCACGTCAGTGCGCATCCTGAGGGCAGTACTCTACAAAGAGGGAAAGGGTGCCATAGACCCGAGACATCTCCCAGCAGGAGAGTGCAGTGACTCACTGCATCCACTAGCAGAAGAATCTCTAACTCCTCTTTAAATTGCAGGAAGCCTGCACAAAGAAACACAGAGTGGATTTGAAGCTGCCGTTGCGTATTTCACTGCAAGTTGCTGCCCTGGGGGCAGCACATTCATTATAATAGGATGCACTGCTCCTGTTTCCATCTGGCACACCTGCTTAAAGGTGCAATGTGGCACAAAAAAAGAACAATGCACCCTATATATATCTGAGGTTCTGGAATTATAGGTGATTAGTGTTGTTGACTTTTGCATAATTAGGAGAAGCACATGTTGGACTGATCGATGCAACTGGAGACTTTCAAGGTACACGATAATCTGACAAGGTAGATTAGTGACCAGTAGTGTAGAAGGGTCATCATGCATTGGGCCATCATGGGCCGTTCCTTTTCATGGGTGTACGCATGTAAGAGACTTCCTATAACAAAAGTAGGAATTCACCTTCGAGATTACAGTAGTCTTCTCATGCTGATGGAGCATCATCCTCATGCTCCTCTCCCCCGGTGATGGGAATGATATAAATACACTTTTTAAACAATAGACTTGTGGTTGTGTAGGGATGTGAATAAAGTTATACAGACACACCATTATGTGACTGAGGAATGCTTATGGGACAGAGACAAAGTGCAACCAAAATGAGAGATATATAGATATTTCCTTCCAATGGGCACCATGACTTTTCCCACTAACACCTCTTGTTTGCAAGTGCCACAGGTCTTGTATTTGAGGACAGTCACCGATGCCAGCTGCTCTCCTTGGTATATATGGATTTGGGAGAAGCAGCTGTTTTAAAAGTGGAGGGAAATTCTTAAAGTACAAAGCACAAAAAAGATCACATCTGAGCTTTCTGTGGGAGATGGGAGGACTGTGGTTCGGACACATGGATGATGTTATCTCCTAAGTCCAAACCAACAACTATGAGTAGCATCATGTGTCATTTTTTGTTAGTTCACATTATGCTGGGTGCGCCATACAGTGCTATTTAGACAATGGGGCTAAATGACAGCATAACAGATGGGTGACAGAATCTTCATGTCCTGCTTGCAACGGACCCTCTGATACAACATAGTGGGTGGGTTGCAGTGATGTGACCAGGAGTCATTGAGTTATTGCAACAATGAACAAATACATAGTGGGACATGCATACGGTATATGATGCATACTCCAGATGGAGAAACACTGTGCACAGGAAGCACGGCCATTCTACCTTTGGGTATACTACCCATCTGACTGATTCTTGCAAAATTCCTTTAAATGTTTATCTGAATGTACGATACCAAAGAGGCGTATTTACCAGACATAACAATCTCTGGTTCAACAGCAAGCACAATGACATTGTAAGCAATGTCAGGCACATTAGTAGTGATCAGTATACACGGCAAGCGTTCATAGTCTGTGATAACCTTAAGAAGTATGCCGGCTGTTAAGAGATTGAACTTGCACCTGCTCACTACTGGTTTGCAATGTTGCACAAAGCAAATCCTGGTCATAATCAGACACACAGATGTATTGTTTGCACACCTAGGGGGGCTGGTGACAGCAGAGGAAAGAATCTCAAAGGCGTGTTTTGAGTCAGGACACTGTTGACATCATTGTGTCAAACAATATAGCTATGGGTAACATGCATTACATAAACCGGTGTGTTAGGGAAAAACAGGTGTGCGTGTAGCATATTAGACTTCAAGTGCAGTTTTATTGTATATGTGGAAGCACATTTCCGATGCTTTGTTATCTGTCCAGTGTGAATGGCCAGCTCACATGGCGTCACAGGAAGGACAACAACAGTACTGGTGGTGATAAGCGGCAGAGGTGCTGGAAGCACGCATCATTCAATGGTACTATGAAACCCCCTTCCTATCCTCTTAAGGGACCACTGCTGATCAGCACACCGAACTGGATACCAAAGGGCAGGGAAGCAATAACAGTGATATCAAGTGGGCTGAAATGAGACAAGGGAAAAAAATCAAGATACCACCATGGTACAAAGTTAGTGTATGTTCTTCATAATTTATCCCAACCTTCACTATGAGACTTCCCAACTGAACTCTTAAGTTCAGCTTGCTGTATACTGGTTCTTACCTAACTTGATCAAATAAGACTTACAGAAATGGTAAGAGTTATGACCTTTTGACAGTGATTGTATTCAATTGGCAATTATTGATACAAGCTCCTAACTTTGTCTCATTCTTTTTGGGAATGAAGGAGATAGACGCACCTGCTGAGGATGTGGAATCCCAGATAAACCCCTAGTCCAAACTGTCCTGGACATATTTTTACATGATGAGGTTTTCTTTTTTCATGAGAGCATATGTTCCCACATTGGTTATTGAAGCTTCTGGAAAAATATCTATTTTACAATCGTATTTCATATAGTCTAGCAACACATCGGCTTCTTTAGCATCAAAGACCTTGAGATAAGAGGGACACTCAGACGGAATATCACCTAAGACAACAGCAACTTTCATAGAAAATGTAGCAAATACAGGACACCTGGGTACTATTCCTTTGGGGAGCTCAGGGTCAAACTCACTACCCTGGACATCTCAAACTTCTCGTCATTATCGCTGCCACCATTTCTTCTTGATTTCTTCTCCTCCAACTGCTCCTTAGCGAATTTCAGTTTCTTCTGCTCGGAAGATATCAAAGTTAGTTGGGCCTCATGCTGCCTTCTCTGCAAGGGACAGCGGTGGTTCCTGTGTGGGGGACCTGTCTCCTCCCACCATCTGGAATTATGTAGCTAGCACTGGAATCAATGGATCAATGGAGGAGGCATCATCATCACACTCCTCCTGGGTGACATTGGGTGGGTGGGTCAGCATACCCCTCCCCTTCATTCTCTGGGCCTGGCCTGGAACAGGCCTTCAGGAAACTAGCCAACTGAGCCTTCCTAATCTTGTTAGTAGCAGGTAGCCCTGTAGCCTTACACAAAACCCTTGAGTTTAGTCAGTTTAGCCAGCTCCATGGTATCCCTAGGTGTGGGTCACAACAACTATCAATCAGACTTAGAAAACATCTAGAAAAATCAAAACAATGGCTTGAAAATCAGTTAAGTCCAAATTCAAAATTCAAAAATTTTGTTCTAATACAATTTAGGGATTTTTAAAAGTCTTAACCACTGTATAACGTACTTTAAACACAAATTCTCATCCACACCGGTGAACACCAAATGTTGGAAAGTGGGTTACAGGAAGGAATAAGTATGCACCTACCACTAGTAATGAGTCCTCTAACACAGTACAGGTTCTAGAAAAGGTCTCGGTAAATGAGCCTCTTGCTCAGCCCTTGGTAGCTGACAATGAGCGATCTGGCCCTACTTAGGAGACAGGCGTGTAAAGCATTTAAAAATACCAGTACTTCAATTAAGGAAGGCACAATATACAATACAAATCCCACACCAATTTATTAAAATAGTACATATTTTTACAAACAAATAGACACCAAAAGGACAGACATCCAATGTAGGGAACAGGAGATATGAATTTTTAAAGATGCCTATTATGCATCTCTCTGACATCTATTTGTGCTTGACTGGGACAAAGTAAAAGTTTGAGGCTGACCGTGATGGAGCCCTGGTCAGATACACTAAGCAGGAGGCCTTCACACTTAAAAACTTTTCTGGAGCTTTTTCTTCCGAGGGCACTCAACTTTCTAGTGCGGACAGGATTCGGAGAGGGTTCGCCGGCTTGACATTCCATGAGGCCCCGGACAAATCCTGGAATTATGGAGCTCCACAGTCTTCAGAGGGATGAACTTGAAATCTTGGCCTGGTGGTGGTTGAATGTGGTCAGCTTGACTCTCGCAGTCGGGTTGGTCGCCTTATGGAGCTTTTTCCCATGAGTTCTCCAAACTTCAGGAGATACTTCCTGGAGGTCTCCTTGTAGGATCAAAGTGTCCAAAACACACATCCAAAGGTCTGGAATCTCCTTAAAGGCCTCTGGAAGGTCTGGACTACAATTATCACAATACACCTGGCCCAATCCTTAAAAGTCCATTGGACGCACTCCAGGATATGGACTCTTAGTGGAGATGATGCAGGTGAGCTCTGGTAACCTGCAGCTGCAGGGAGTCCACTCTTTAATCCTTCAGTGTCTAGGCCTTTGGATGCAAATTCAGATTCCAATCGGGCAGTCCTTCTTTTCCTTGCAGTTTCAGGCAGAAGATCTGAGAGATTATGCAGCTCAATGTATTCAGTGTTCTGTGGTAACAAGCAGGGGGCACCTCTTTCCAATGAAATGCTGGGTGACACCCAAAAGCATGATAACTTCCTCCAAAGTGTTGCATCTTCTTGTCCCACAAAGCACCCCACTTCCAACATTTAACATGGATGATTTCTCTCCAGAGGAGTAAGAGATAGAGAAACCAACCTCCAATGTGTCTCATGTTCATTAGCTCTCCTCCCCTGACCTCTGCAAACTCCTGTTCTAAACCTGCCATCTGGCTGGGGCACAGGATATGGGGGTAGGTTGGACGGCATTCCTTACTAATCTCCTCTCTTTTTGAGCTCAGTTTGATTTACCCAGCCCCATCTGCATGGCTCATCTCCCCAGCTGCAGAGCTCTCTCCATCGGATAACCTTTGCTCTTTCCAGGCCACTTATCATCTAATCAAAGCAGCCTGGCTAAGCCTGATAAGGCAGACCAATCAGCAGAAACCACTAGAAAGCTGGACTTTACTTACAGAAGAGAAAGTCCCTCTTCTGTACTAGTTATGATAAATTCAACAGTGGCATGTTGTAGGATATATCAATACCAATCTTTTAAGACTTTAAATGGTATTTACTCCTTTCCTAGCAATATTTATAACTACATAAAGTATTGCAATGTTAGCCTATGAAGGTAAGTATCTACAACGGGAAAAAATAAATGGGCTTTTCCCCCAGTGGGCCACATAAAATATATTTTGTAAGGCCCCTGCTTATAGTTACATGACCCTCCCAACCATGGGAAACCTAGGGGTACCTAAAAGGTCAAAATAAGGTAGATTATCACTTTTAAATTGCCATACCAACAAAGGCGCCTCCCTCTATGCATGTACCCCAGTTTCTTCACAGAATGGGATTTACAGTCCATGCTGTGCAGAATTTTTTTTTGCTGTTCCCATAGTGGTGCCCATTTTCAGAGGCACTGCCGTGGGACCATCAAAAAAACACCACCAGACACGAGGAATCTCGTATTCTAGCGGGTCGAGGGCACGCGCTTTGGCAGTGCGGGAGTGGGCCACCGGCATGGAGGTTCACTCGCGCAAAGACAAATTCACAATCAGCCCCTTAATGTCATCCCGGACAATCATCCATATTTGAGAATCTAATTTTGTGATAACAGTATAAACATTGTGAAACAAGACCACTGTGAAATCTATAGAAGATACTACATGTTCTGTTGATGATAACATGAAGAACCAGACTTTGTTAGAGCCACACAGGCATGTGAAAAGTAAGGGTGGGCGGACAACTCTGTTCCGCCCACGGAATGTGCGGAGATTTGCCCTTCCGCGATAATAGGCAGAGAAACAGGGCAAATCTCCGCACACTTGGGGCATAAAGGAAGTTGGCCACCCGCAGTATTAAATACATTAAAAAATCAATTTTTAAATAACATTACCTTATCGGCGGCGTCCCTGGGCTTCCATCCTCCTCCAGCGCGTCTACTTCTGGGAACTGCGCATGTGCGGGAGCCTGCGCATGTGCATTCCTTGGCAGGAATGTGCATGCGTGGGCTCCCGCGCATACGCAGTTCTCAGAAGAAGACACGCAGGAGGAGGATGGAAGCCTGGGGACGCCACCGATAAGGTAAGGTTATTTAAAAATTGATTTTTTAATGTATTTAATACTGCGGGCAGGAGGCGGGCGGGAGGCGGGATGTGCGTAACGGAACTATGCGAAGAGTGCAGAGATTGGTTCCATCTCCGTGCCTCTCCGCATAGGTCCCTTACGCACATTACGCCCACTCTTAGTGAAAAGGATGCGGGATTGGCTTGGAGAAGATGGTTTACACTTCAAATTGTTACAAATCCAGAAAAACTGTCACACATGCTCTCATCAGTAGCAGACTGGACTATCGCAACGCTCTCTTCGCTGGAATCAGCAAGAAACTATTTTGCAAACTCCAGACTGTCCAGAACGCCATAGCCAGACTGATCCTAGACATCCCCTGGGGCAGTCACATCACCCAACACCGTCCGCGATCTCCACTGGCTCCCTATCAAAAGAAGAATAACCTTCAAACTCCTCACTCATGCATACAAGGCCCTCCACAACACCGGGTCAACATACCTGAACACATGCCTCTCCTTCCATGCACCTAAAAGACACCTCTGATCAGCTGACCTCTCTCTGGCCACTATTCGACGCAGCTACAAGATCAGAATGGGAGGACAGTCCTTCTCCTACCTCACTGCCAAGGCCTGGAACGGCCTCCCCCTCCACCTCCAGGAAGTCCCCAAACTGCTCCAGTTCAGGAAGGACCTAAAGACCTGGCTCTTAGGATGACCACAGCACTCAACGGAGCCGCAACCCCTCCACCACCAGCCCCTTGAGACCCTCACGGATGAGTAGTTGTGCTTTAACAAAACTGATTGAATGATTTGTACATTTTCACCTGCGTTACATCGAGTTTGAAGCCGCACTCTACTCTGAGATTTGTTAAATCCATCAAATTAATTAGGACTCATGTAATTTTACATGTGAGAATATCAAAACTTTTGTGTATAGCAAATATGCAGTTTCATCAGTAATTGAGACTAATTGTGCACCCTTAGTTCAATTTCGCTGCAGAGATGTCTTTTTAAATCAGGTCCCTTAATTCTGCTCTGGTTCTGGTTTATTGCACTTGTGTGAAAACAACTGGGGCTATTAACAAACATATGTTACACTTGTGAGTAATTTACACATGTCCGTTTAGCCGTACACTTTTGATTACCTTTGCTAATTTAGGTTATTTGCAAAATCTGAGTGTAAAGTTACTCAAAAAAGTAGACTTATATGTCTCCACCCCTGAAAAAAATGGATGAAGCCCTAACTTCCAAATGTAAGTTTCTACACAAAAAAATAGTAGTAAGTCTAGTACCAGACATAGCCAGCCCCTAGTAGTGCAACACCCTCTTATGGAAATTAATGGATGCAGTGACTTAAATATTAACCCCTTAGAAATTGAATTTATATCAGTTAGTTAAAAATGCAAATAAATATAATTTGATGTTAAAAATCTATAACAATAGTACAGAGTATTGATTAATTATAACATATTTTAACAACCTTTTTGCATTTAAAAATTAGTGTGCCAATACATCTTATAGAATATAAGTTAATTACTTAAAACTAATTCAATACTTTTTATAATGATTAATGCCTGTAAAAAATTTAACTTTAAGTGGTAATTTCTTTCTTAATTTCACTGTGGGAAAAATAATTTGAATGGAATATAAAATATGTTAAATAATTAATTTTTTAATTTAAAAGTTATTTAACAGTGTTGTAGCATTTTCTTCTTTAGTTGTACATTTTCAATAAATATATGTAAACAATTCACATTAATATTTAACATAAAATATGTTTACAAACTTTTTTCCAAGTTGATAAAACCTTTTTACTTTTCCTTATTCTTCACCTTGTGGAGATCTCCTCCACCAAGGTGAAGTATAGGGAACGTTTCTCTAAACCTACCAATGTGCAGATCTCCGACCTGACTGCAGAGTCTACCTATGCTAAAGTATAGGGAAAGTAAAAAGGTTTATTCAACTTGGAAAAACGTTATAAAAATATGTTTGCTATAAAATAATAATTTAAATGACTTTTATATATTTATTTTTAATTTAGACCTAAGGAACAACAATGCTACAGCACTATTAACTACATGTTGACTTAAGAAAATGTTATTTAAATATATTAATTGCATTAAAAATATTTGTCTCAAGATCAAAATAAAAAATAAATTACCAAGTAAAGTAATTTTTCACTATGGATTATTTGTTATTAAAAGTGATTAATAACATGTATTAAACATATTGAGATCATATTTATTAATTTATTGTTACAATAATTGTTAAATTAAAAAAGTTATTGTTATTGAAATATTTTATAAACTAAAGAGATGTACAATTTATATAGCTATTTTGTATTACTAAATAATATGTATTTATATTTTAATCTATTTGAATGAATGTAATCTGATTTACCATTATTTCCTGCGGGGTTTCATTTGAACTCCCTAACCTCATTGATTTCTGTGGGAGGGCATTGCTTGGTCATGTGTGATGCTGAACTTCAGCTATGTGCAGGAGTACTTTACTACCATTTTGGGCCCCTTTTTGGCTGCAGTAACTTTAAAAGTGCAGTTTGTGAATAATAAAGGGCTTGCTTTTGGGGTTGCGTGGACCTCCATTCCTAAATCCCTCCCTGCACCTTCCTGAACACCTCCTTACTTCTGCTTATTTCCCTTTCTTTTCGTAGGAAGCAATCCCCATTTTCCAGCCACTCCCCTCTGTCCCTCTCCTTCCCACATTTACTACTAAAATGTCTACTTATGCTTGCAAGGAGTCAGCACTCAGTGGGGAGATCTCTGCACAGAAAAAAGACAGCAGAGGCTGCGTTATACACTCCGGATATAGATTGTAACAAAAAGCAGTTTCTGAAAAGGCCGGCTGGTATCATGGCCATAAGAACTGTGACTGCACCACTATTACACAGCGGAGGCTCTTAGAGGCACATTTATGAACATCTCCCATAGCCCTTGCCAATTGACAACAACGTAAAACAACAATGGTTCAAAATGGCGGCACTAACAAACTAAGCATTGTCTGCAACTGTTCTTTTCGTTAAGAGAACCATTTCTTCAACTAACATGGCGGGGACTAGAATTGTACATAAGAGAAGGTAAAATTGTGCACAGGCGTATGTGCAAGCCTCAGTGTAAAAGGAATTTTGAAAACGTCATATCTTTCCATGTCAATCTCCACAAAGATTGCAATCATTACCTCTTCCAAGAAATCCGCCTTTGAGTGAAATTAAAGAACTTTTTGATACATGAGCTCATGAAAGAAGCAAGCTCGTGTTCGCATGCTGTCAGATAATAGGTAATGTTGATATGCTGTGTGCCACGCAGCCTGGCAGTTTTCTAGGAACTGCGCTCTTATCTATTAGACGGATGCCGAGGACCGCATGGCCGCCAGGGCTTTGATTTCTAGGAATAAGCAGGTGAGAACGTTGCCTTCTAAAGCCCAGTCAAGCTCGCCTCGCTGCCATTGTTCAAGGTGTAAATTGCTATATGAGATTCAGCACCTGATGCATTTACATGCAATGAGATTAGGCGGAGGGCATTGTGCGTGATCTGCAGTAATGCCAGGGGTGCATTTTGATAGCTTTTAAAAGAGTCATAATAATAAAGAACGCTTTTCCTTAGCTCGGCTCCTAGCGAAACACATCTGAGAGGCGAGCAAAGCATAACGCGTGTATTCTGTACTAATAGGAAAAATAATTTGACATTCATACAATACGTGTATCTCAAGTGCTTTGCATGCAACATCTTTACATACAATTATTATTATCCAAACGAAATTGGCACTGATTCACATTACTCGAAAGGGCCTGAGGATGCCTTGACCATGCCGGTTTAAAAAATGATCTCAGCAACAAGCACTCAACTCGCTGAGCTATCTCTGTGTGATCGTTCCATAGACTACTATTTCCAGACAGCTTGGGGCATATTATCAAGACAGGCGATAAAATTATCGCCGCTGTAGCGGCAGAAAACTGCCCCTAAAACGGCGATAATGGGCTTGATAATATCCTCTATGGAATTCCAATTGAAGCCCATGTTAAATGTGAAGGACATCTAACCTGAGCTTCAATTGGAATTCCATAGAGCATATTATCAAGCCCATTATCGCCGTTTTAGCGGCAGTTTTCTGCCGCTAAAGCGGCGATGATTTTATCGCCCCGCTTGATAATATGCCCCAGAGTTCTTTACTAAAGGGCTCCATTCGATGCAGTAATAACTTTAGTGCAAAGTATTATCACAGGGATTAGACGTCCAGTGAAAAATGAGGAATAACCTGCAGTACAACACCTAATGCGGATTTTCGGCACTTTGGTATGGGCAACCTTTTGTTGGTCTTTACTACTCACTGGATGTTTGTGATTAACTGAGATATGATAGAACTACTAGTTAATACAATTAAGACAAGACAGTGTAAGGTGCCCCTTAACGAGTTGATTTCAAAACTATTATATATTAGGTCTCCTCAAAAATACTTTTTCGAATAAGTGCAAAACATGTGTCCACATTAAATGTCAATGAAAGGTTTGCAGGCATGGTGTTCCTTGTCCTTTCAATTGCAATTTATAATTGGAATTCTAGTTCCTTTTCCTTATAAATCATTTATTGAAGGCGGCAAAAAAGGATACCAGCTTAGGATAGGTGCTCATTACAAGCTGCTCTAAAAATCCAGGATTGGCACAATAGTGTTTGCCAGAGTTGTGCGTCATTGTGCAGTGACCTCTCCCTATGTTTAATAATCGCTGGCGAAATTTGGATGGGAAAAGGAACTCAAAAAGAGAGAAAATGTGAACTGTAACCTCCATTTATGTATTATGACATAAAACACTGACAGATAGAGCACCTGACTCTGAAGGAAGGTCTTAGTTTGCACGGGTTGTCAACATGAAATAAGGTTTTTCTAATAAAATGGACACACACTTGGTTTGTGGAAATGACCGGCGTAGAGAGGTTGACTTCTCTGTGGGAAATCAAGCGGGGGAACGTATGAGTTTCCTGCCATTGTTTTCTTTTTCTGGAAACCTTGGACCAGATTTATAATTACTACATTGCTGTGATAAGCTAATTCTCCTACAACATTTCCATTTATAGAGTAAATCTTATTAGGAATTTTTATTTTGGGTTTCCAATTTATTTTCACTCTCAGAAATTAGTAGTAGTTTTCAATTACAACAAGCATTGGCAGGGGTGGCTCCTCCACTAGGGCGTAGGAGCATCGCACCACTTTATTCTTGCAGTTTGAAAAGCAGAAAGAGAAAAACAGGGGCGACTCCTCCACTCGGGTGGAGGAGCATTGCCCCACTGCTTTCTCACAGTGCGAGAATCAGAAAAATAAAAGTATAATAACTACCATTTAATGTTTCTGCTTCTCGCACTGCGAGAAAGCAGAAGGGTTTGGTGTGGGTGGGCGGGAGGGTGGGGCTGCTCTGTAAGCAGGGCTGGACAGGGGAGGAGTGGTGTGCCCACTCCTGAGTGTGCATGACTGGTTTGGTCGGCCCTCTGCGGCCGACCAAACCAGTCATGCGCACTCTGCCCTTCTCCATGCAGGCTGCAATGTAGCCTTCATGGAGAACATGGGCGGGCCATTAGGCCCTGGTTGGGCGGCCTCCCGACTAATCACAATGCTGCTTGCAGTGTTGTAATTGGTTCAGGGGTGGGACTGGGAGCCTGGCTGCCTGCTTCCTGTGCCTGCCAGAGACATGAGAGCAGGGGAGGAGCAGAGATAAAACGGGACCCGAGCGGCAGGAAGGTAAGTATAATTTTTTTATTATTAAATTGAACACCCACCCGCATCACCCCCCTGCCTGCATGACTCCCCGCACCACCACCCATCAGTCATGCCGGCCGTGACTGCATATAATGGTAATAACTTCCCGTAATTACCATTTTATGTATAGTTGCGGGCGGGCTGGTGGGCAAGACTGCTCTGCGAGCAGGGAAGGTGTGGTGTGCCCACTCCTGACGGTGCAATGGCTGTTTGGTTGGCCCTTTGCGGCTGCCCAAACCAGTGATGCGCACTCTGCCCTTTCTCCATGCAGCCTGCATGGAGAACATGGACTCCCCGTAAGCTCCTGCCTGGGCGGCGTCCCCACCAATCACAATGCTGCCATTGCAGCGTTGTGATTGACTTAAGTGTGGGGAGGAAGGCTGCCTGCTTCCTGTTCCTGCCGGAGACAGGAGAGCAGGAGCTGAGAAAACACAAGACCCGGCCAGCAGACAGATACGTTTTTTCTTTATTATTGAATTAAACGCCCCCCACGTGACCCCCGCGCCTCCACCCGCGATTAAGGCCGGATGCGACTGAGCATTGCCATTGCCAATACGTCTGGCTTATGAATGCACTATGTATGTCAATGACTGCCCTCCTCCCATCTCTGCTGCTGCCAGAGAGAAACACTATCAATTATCTAGTTATCTAAGACAGTTTAATAGCATTACTGTGTCATGTAAGTGCCCCTGAATGTTGAACCTCAGGTAGCTGGATAAATAAAATGATCACAGCTGTGTAGAGGGCAAGCACTTTGTATGTGGAAGCACACAACTTGGCCCTAATCAAGAAATGTACTCCTTGCCCATAACAAGTGGGTGGAGCCAAACCTCTCTCTAGTGATGCTCACTTAACTTTCTGGCGGTAGCTTTGCTATCAAGCCAGAACATTAAAAAGTATTTTTGTACCTCAAATTAATATATCTCTCTTTCAAAAAGTCTCACCTTTATTGTAACCCAAGTGTTGCCAAAGTTTCTGAATTTCATTAAGCACCAGTCACAATGTCTGAAAAACTTCTGAATACTTTTTTATCACCTCATACATTTTTCCTGATCTAAATTGCTAAGATTTGTCAATAATATGCATAGCTTTTTTGTAAACACTCGCACATTTTTAAACTCTTAAATGCATTTTATATCATTTTTAATAACATCCCACTTTTGTAAAAGATTTTGTAAGCAATGTTAATGAAAAACCCATGCATTTACCCCAGTCCCTATGTTCTTGTGTACATTGGCTCACATTTTCCATTCATTGCAATTCCTGCAAACCAAGACAGGCCAGCCACTAGGTAGACCACCTGAATGTCACTGTGAAGTGCAATATTCATTGGCTGTCCATGTTGCAGGTTCATCACTGCCTAGTCAAATGTGTTCATGGTCTTTATAATGCATTGGGGAAAGCATGCAGCAATATTCCACTGTGTGCCAGTCACAGGGCAGTGAAGTATATTAACTCACAGTACAGCGTCGAGTAAAATAGCATTGAAAGCTGACAGCTACATATATTTATGGATGAATGCGTTGATTTAATGTATCGAGCGGTAACCAAGATGCTAAACAATGAAGCATTGTATAATGTATATTCCTGTACATAAACAAACCTGCCTGCTTGCAGACACCCTTTCACTCTGGTGCAAGGGTGCCTGCCCTGGCACTAAGTTGTGAAACTTAGCGCCATCACAAGGGGAAATTCGAGCCTGCACCCTATCCTTGAGAATAGGGTGCAGCCTCACGTTTCCGAAGTGGTGGAGAGAGGCATTAAGCCAAGAAGGCTAACGCCTCTGCCACTTCATTGAGAATATGGCCCTGAGTCTGAAACCTAACGGTGATGGGTGGAATGCTCCCAAAAGTCTCAGCCAGTGGAATCACTGCATTCCAGTCCATCTATTTTTTACCACTATCCCACACCAGACATGGACCGGCAATATGAAAATGAGAATTGAGCAAAGTCCAGTCTGAATTGCCAGGTCAGGGTTACTGTAGATGGGCACATACACAGTGCTAGACCTGTTTTGGCCTTGTGGGCCTTATAAATAAGGTGCAGCTTGAATACTGTAGCATTGCATTTAAACTTTGTTAAAATATTTTTGCAAATAAAAATTTATGTAAATGACTTTTATATATTTATTTTAAATGTAGACCTAAGGAACAACAATTCTACAGCACTATTAACTACATTTCAACTAATAATTATTACTAATAATGATTTAAATCTATTAATTAGATTAAAAATATTTGTCTGAAGATTAAAATAAAAAATACCTTCTCACGTAAAGCAATTTTTTTACAAAGCATTATTTGTTATTAAAGGTGGCATGGCGTGCAGTAGCGTGTTACTCGCCGAAAAAGCGGTTTGACGCTTCGTCAGGGGAAGTAAGCACTTTATGAATGAAATTAAAATACAATACA
The DNA here is from genome assembly GCF_964204655.1 of Triturus cristatus. Lineage (NCBI taxonomy): Eukaryota > Metazoa > Chordata > Amphibia > Caudata > Salamandridae > Triturus > Triturus cristatus. The sequence continues at coordinate 432,134,966 of NC_140581.1, read as the reverse complement.
ATACTATAGCTGTCATTCTTAGGTCATCACAGCGGGAATGAAAAAGGTGATGGATCGAGTGCTTGAAAAAGCCTCAGTCAATGGCTGATGCTGTGACATCATTTCTGATACCATGTAGTGTCGTGTCCTAAAATGTATGTCAAAACTCCAAAGGTCACGTTCTGAAATTCATATTGGAAAATATAACCTGCCATCATGATGTTTGCCTGCGGCATTATTCACATTGTTTGACTTAAATATTTGAACATAATACCTTTGATCAAATGTGCGTTGTGCAAAGCGCTGCCAAAAATGTTCCTTTGAAATGAGAAAAAATCCCTACTTTATAAGGCTTTGATTAATGAAACATTGTTTGCTCACTACAATACCTGTTGCTGTCTGCCAAAGTGCAAATGCGTCAAACAAAAGTGGTGACAAATGAATAATTTGAACAATGGGGCATATCTACAAGGCGTCGATATAAAATTATCGCCGCTTTTGCCGCCGTTTTGGCTGAAAAGCAGCGATCATTTTATCACTATATTAGCAAGGTCATGCTATGCCTTGAAACCTTGCCTTAGCAACTGAATTCCTAACGCCCATCTTTGCATCTCTAATGAGATGCAAAGTGGGCGTTCCTCCCCAGGATAACGGGAGAAATGTCACTAAGTGACATTTCTCCTATTATCAAGCCTCACGCAAAGCAGCATAGTGACAAGAAAAGTAGCGATAACCTCTGTTATCGCTACTTTCCTTACGCCTGCTTTGAAACTGACTTAGCCATGATATCCTATAGAAGGTGGATATCATGGCTAAGTATGTGAGGCCCTATCAGCAAGCTATCGCCAAACTTCGTGGGATTATCGCTGGGTTTCCAGCGATAATCTCACGTTTGGCAGCTAGCGCTGGGATTTTTATCACTTTTGAGATAAGCGTTGCTAATAGCGTGCTATATCAGCGAAAAAAATCCACACTAGCTGGCGATAATTATCCTAGCGCTAAGTGCGCTTAGAGATAATTATTGCCGGTTGTTGCTGATATGCCCCTCTGTATGTTACATAGCATTTTTAAGGATCTAGGGGCATATTATCAAGACAGGCGATAGAATTATCGCCGCTTTAGTGGCAGAAAACTGCTGCTAAAACGGAGATAATGAGCTTGATAATATGCTCAATGGAATTCCAATTGAAGCTCAGGTTAGATGTCCTTCACATCTAACATGGGCTTCAATTGGAATTCCATAGAGCATATTATCAAGCCCATTATCGCCGTTTTAGCTGCAGTTTTCTGCCGCTAAAGCGGCGATAATTTTATCTCCTGTCTTGATACTATGCCCCTAGTAGTTTTCGGTTAAATGGATACTCCAAATATGTATACTTAATGTTGAGGTTCTTGATCCACTTGTGAGCTGTTTCTCTCTTGAAAAAGTAATATAATGAAATTGTATGGGTTCCTGTAACTTTCGTTACTCCCTTTCCATGGAACTAGCCTCTTGTGCTCATATAACAATTTGTAGCTTGCAAAAAGGCAGCTGTGATGGGCACTGAGGCAGCCGGAGTCGTTTGTATTTATTTAAGTATTGTTGACTGTGTTATCCCTGTTATTTCTTTTAGAATACAGATCTGAATCTTTTTTATATTGTTGAGATTTTTTTGAAGCCTGTTACTGCCCACACTTTTCCCTTTTTAGAGGTCTCCCATCAATATTTCTATAAAACAATTTGTCAGCATACCGTTTCACATTGTAATTCAATCTTACATTCATTTTTCGATTTCCAGCATACCATGTGATTTCTTCCATCTGCTTGAGCTGTAAGTCTAAGTGAACAAAATGTGTTCATGAAGTTTATCGGATGGTCCCTCGTCTATTTGTATGAGGGTGACTGCAAACTATCGCAGTGTAATTTTGTCTATATGTCTCAAGTGCCTGTTTCCTGTGGTTCCAATATTGTTTAATTTCCAGTACAGGTTAAGCTTATGCGTAAAAGTTGTCTGTATGAAAAGCACACGACTTCACTTGCTTTCATGGAACCTGGGTCATGAAGCAATATTCATAGATTAGTGATTACGCACTCTTTAAGGGAATGGGAACTATGTTAACAAGTCCCTTACAGAATCAATAAAAGTACAAACATACAACCTTCGTAGCGACTGAGCATCCACCCCAGCTTCCTTTTAACAGTTCAAGACACAACATAATCCACATGTGTCTTTCTCCTCGATACTCGTATGTTGCATTGCACTCAATAAGACAAGGACAGGAAGGCTTCATTTTGCTTGTGTGAATGACACTCATGTAAAAATCTGAAACACATTACAAAGAGAACTAATGTAAACAGACACATTGAACTAACCATTTATATAGAACTGGCAATACCCCTGCGGTCTTCCACTAACAATGGATTGAAGTTTGAACGTATATGATCATGAATACATTCAAAGATTCTGTGTCAACATGGAAACCAGCAACATCCTCCTACATATCTCAGCAGACACCAGATCATCCCGATAAAAATATTTGCCTCATATCATCACCTCTGCTGTTAGGCACAACTAGCTAATATGCCACTTGTATAACTCATAAATCTACAGAAGACACAATCAGCATCTCACAACCTGCATCTTACAACCTGCATATTTATGATTAGAGGGAAGATTGAATGGAAATACCATATAAAAAATTGAATTCATATGATCAAAAGTGAAGCTTTACAAAGTACATGTTTTTGCTATTCTTCATATGTTGCTAGTACACACAGCTCATTTGTTTATCAGCCTTGGGATTCCATCACTGCATGATACACACACACACACACAAACACATGCCCACCCGCCCCCCCACACACACACAAATCTTTCTCTCTCTCTCTCTTACCGGATTGATAAGGCGAAACGCATCTCTCTTTCTTTGCGGGGTCGTGGGAGCCCTGACAAATATTAAATAAGCCCTATACCTACACGCCTCGAGTACGTGCCGCTTCTTTGTGGAGTTGGAGTTTTTCTTGGATATATATATATATATTTATATATATATATATATATATATATATATATATATATATATATATATATATATATATATATATATATATATATATATATATATATATATATATATATATATATATATATATATATTCCTTGAAAGAACCGCAGGTTTCAGGGACTTTATAGTTAGAAATTAGCATTTTAAAAAAACCTTAGAAATTCACTGAAAGAACCACAGGTTTCAGGGACATTATAATTAATTAGACATTTCACTCGTACAAAACCAGAGAAATTCGTCTGTTATAGTTAGTTGAGCTAACTATAACTTGTGCCCTCGCAATGCACTGCTGATGACGTAACATATTACATCACTCATGACATGGTTTTTTTAAATACTAAATTTTAACTATTACGTAGTAGTCGCGTATGCAGAGTGGTGTAGAAAGAGGCCTGGGCCTCCGACTAGCGCTCAGGAATTACGCTGCGTTGGACTTATAGGAGGTACCAGGAGGGCTACTTGCCCCCAAAGTTCCTCAGGAGTAAAGTGGACTTCATCCCCCAACCAGTAGTGGGCCAGTAGGTGCGTTTGTAGATTCGTGGAGAAAGGGGGCGTGGCTTCCGAAGACGTCTTAGCAATCCCACTTAATGGGACTTACTGGAGGTAATAGGATTTGTAGTTGGCCCCCAAGGACATCCTTGGGGGCCAGCTACCAATCCTATTACCTCCAGTAAGTCCCACACAGCAGGATTACTAAGTTATCATAGCAGGCCACACCCACTTTGCCCACCACTCTGCAAACGCGCTTCCTGGTGCGCTCTTAGATGGGGATTAAAGTCCCCTTCTCTTCTGGGGGTCCTTAGGGGTCAAGTAGCCTACCTGTTACCTCCAGCAAGCCCTACACAGTGGGATTGCTGAGAGGTGGACAGAGGCCATGCCCCCTTTTTCCACCACTCTGCAAACCCGCCTCCTGGCGCGCTCTTGGTTGGGGGATGAAGTCCATTTGCCTCCTGAGGGTCCCTGGAGGCTAACTAGCCCTCCTGTTACCTCCTGTAAGCCCCACACTGCTGGATTGCTGAGAGTGTTTAGAGGCCACGCCCCCTTTTTACACTTCTCTGCAAACACGCCTCATGGTGCACTGCTGCTTGGGGGATGAAGTCCACTTTAGTCCTGACGTCCTCAGGACACAAGGGGACCTCATCGCCCCACCAGTGGTGCACCAAGAAGTGTGTTTGCAGAGTGGTATAAAAAGAGACGTGGCCTCGGACCACCTCTCAGCAATCCCACTGTGTGGGGCGTGGGGCTTTCTGGAGGTACCTGGTGGGCTAGTTGGCCCCTAAGGACCTTAGGATTCAAGGGGACTTAATTCCCCAGCCCAGAACACGCCAGGACCCACGTTTGCAGATTGGTGCAGGAAAGGGGCGGGGCCTCTGGCGAGTTGCAGGTTTCTTTTTTTATTTTTTATTTTAGGAAGGGGACTGTGTGCCCCCCCCCTTCGCATGAGCCCTTTGGGCCCCGGGGACCCCATCCCCCAGAGCCTGAGCCATTTAAAAAAATTCATTAATTGGAAAGGGAGGGGGGAACAAGGTCCCCCTCCTGATGCCGATTACGGCACCGGGGACCACATCCCCGGGGCTAGGCCTTTGTTGTGTTTTGTTTTTAAAGGAGAGGGGGGCCATGTGGCCCCACTCCCCAGGCCCTGGGGACCTCATCCCTGGGACATGGCCACATCTATTTTTTTTGTAACAAAATTTGAAGGAGGGGGGCCACGCGGCCCCCCTCCTGAGGCATTTTCGGCCCTGGGGCCCCCTGTCCCGGGGCTTGGCCATTTTTTAATTTTTATTAATCATAAAGGAGGGGGGATGCACCCACCTCCCAAGGCCGATTTCCAAATGGGAACCCCGTCCCGGGGCCCAGCCGTTTTTTCAAAATAAGCATATGTGCACACTTTTCACTCACCAGTAACATCATGGAGCTTTTATCACCACCAAACCCACTGGTTACCACTTTCCAGCATGATTTTTACACAATCATGTAGCATTTACATATTGTTTGGTTGGGATGGCCAACTCATGATATTTTATGATTGTTTGCTTTATAGAATTGTCCCCTGATGAAGGGCTTAGTGCCCAAAATACATTGGGATTCTGAAACACCGAGATTGTTATATTAATGCATTTTGGATGATTTCACAACAAATCTGGATTTTTTAATGAACATTGAGATGTATATTTAGTCTGAACTCAAGACGAATAACATATAAAACAAATTAATGAACAAAACAATGAATCAATCAATCAATCACATAATTTGTAAAGCGCACTACATACCCGTGAGGGTTTCAAGGCGCTGGAGGGAGGGGGTTCTGCTGCTATTGGTCGAAGAGTCAGGTCTTGAGTTGTCTCCTGAAGGTCAGCAGGTCTTTGGTTTGTCGCAGGTAGGGGGGAGGGTGTTCCAGGACCTGGCGGCGCGATGGTAGAAGGATCTGCCTCCAGAAGTAGTTCTCCGGATGCGTGGGACCGTGGCCAGGGCGTGGTCAGTGGAGGGGAGTTTCCTGTCGGGTACGTAGAAGGAGAGTCGACTGTTGAGATAGGCTGGGCCGGTTTGGTGGAGTGCCTTGTGTGCGTGGATCAGGAGCTTGAAGGAGATTCTTTTGTCGACGGGGAGCCAGTGCAGGTTTCTCAGGTGGGGGGTGATGTGGTCGCGGCGTGGGACGTCGAGTATCAGGCGTGCAGAGGTGTTCTGGATTCTCTGTAGTCTGTTGATGAGCTTGAACGAGGCTCTGTCGTAGAGGGCGTTTCCTTAGTCAAGTCTGCTGCTGACTAGGGCCTGGGTGACTGTTTTTCTCGTGTTTGTTGGGATCCATCTGTAGATCTTGCGGAGCATGCGGAGGGTGTTGAAACAGGTGGAGGAGACTGCGTTGACTTGTTTGGTCATGGAGAGTTTCGAGTCGAGGATGACTCCCAGGTTGCGTACTTGGTCGGTGGGGGCCGGGGGGGACCCCAGTGACGTGGGCCACCAAGAGTCATCCTACGCGGAGGGGTTGGACCCGAGGATGAGGATTTTCGTCTTGTCTGTGTTCAGTTTGAGGCGGCTGTCCTCCATCCAGTCTGCAACAGCCTTCATTCCCTGGTGGAGGTTGGATTTGGCAGTGAGGGGGTCCTTGGTGAGGGAGAGGATCAGCTGAGTGTCGTCGGCGTAGGAGATTATGTTGAGGTCGTGCTGTCGGGCGATGCGTGCTAGTGGTGCCATGTAGACGTTGAATAGCGTCGGACTGAGGGAAGATCCTTGAGGGACGCAGCAGATGATCTCGGAGGCCTCGGATCGGAACGGGGGAGTCGGACTCTCTGAGTTCTGCCGGAGAGGAAGGAGGTGGTCCAGTCCAGGGCCTTGTCTCGGATCCCTGCGTCGTGGAGGCGCGTGCGTAGTGTGCGGTGTCGAAGGTGGCGGAGAGGTCCAGGAGGATGAGGGCCGCTGTCTCGCCGTTGTCTAGTAGGATCCTGATGTCGTCTGTGGCGGCGATTAGGGCGGTCTCGGTGCTGTGGTTGCTGCGTAATCCTGATTGGGACTGGTCCAGGATGTTGTTGTCTTCGAGGTGACGGGTGAGCTGGGTGTTTACTATCTTCTCGATGACTTTTGCTGGGAACGGAAGCAGGGAGATGGGTCGGAAGTTCCTGAGGTCGCTCGGATCCGCCTTGGGTTTCTTCAGTAGGGCGTTGATCTCTGCGTGCTTCCAGTTCTCAGGGAAGGTGGCAGTCTCGAAGGAGAGGTTGATGATTTTGTGCAGGTGGGGTGCGATGGAATTGCTGGCTTTGTTGAAGATGTGGTGTGGGAGAGGGTCGGACGGGGATCCGGAGTGGATTGTTCCCATGGTCTTGATTGTGTCCTCGATGCTCACGTTGGCCCAGGCTGTCAGGGTGTCGTGGGCGGAGGGGTGCGGTGGGTTCGGTGCGGTGCGGTCAGCAGGGGTCGGTGAAAGAAGGCGGCGAGGGAGTCGCACAGGGCTTGCGATGGTGGGATGTCATTGGCGTTGGAGCTGGGGTTGGAGAGTTCCTTCACGATGGTGAAGAGCTCCTTGCTGTTGCGTGCGTTGTTTTCAAGGCGGTCTGTGTAGGAGGTCCTTTTGGCGGTCCTGATGAGGTGGTGGTGGTTACGGATGGCGTCTTTGTGGGCAGCGGGGCTGTCTGGCGTCTTGTCGCTGTTCCATATGTTCTCCAATTTGTTTCATTACTTTTTAAATTTGAGAACCCCTATCTAGGGTTTGGATTGTGCCAAGGGTGACATGCCTATGGATGGGTGTGCAACTAGTCTGTATTTGTATCCACGTTCAGGACCTGAGAACGCTACCCATTGAGCACATCGCAAACAGTATAATTTAGTTAAAATCGTTTAAACTTTAGGTTGTGCACATAATACACTTTTAAAAGTATTTATGCAGCACGTCAACCAGTAATGAAGTGAAACACAATACAAGAAAAATTGCCACAACAGTTAAGAAACTTAAAGCAAAATGTAATAAATAATTTAACACCAAAATTACAAACATCCAATCAGTAGTACCGCAGATAGACAACTTTAAAGATTTGAGTAAAAATGGTGCTAAAAAGCACAAAGTGGCAACTGTGGTTATCTGTGCTGGATGGGGACAAAGTCAGAGGTTCAGGCCCACCACGATGGGGCATGGGCCAGCTGCAGGGACCCACTAACACTGCTAAACACAGTCTCTGAATCCTGGTTGTGAGGAGATACAGAGCCCTGTGTCGAGGATGTGTTCGGCAGCAGAGGTAATGCCAGATCCAGGCAAGTAGATACGTCACACAGTGGTGATTCTGGCGATCTGCGAAGTGTGATGCAATGTCCTTGCATAGAGATGTGTCAGGCAGCAGTGGTTCCAATGGGCTGCACTGGACATGGCAATGTCCTTGCATGCAGATGTGTCGGCTTTGCTGGGCTGCGATGAGCGAATAAAAGGCTTTGATTGGGGAACTCTGCACAGCAGGGGCGATGTATCAGTTCCGAGGGTGATGCGTTGAGCAGCAAAGGTGATGTGCCGGTTCTGTGGCAGATGCATCAAGCAGCAAGGGCAATATGCTGGTTCTGCAATGGATGCGCTGCACCATGGAGGAGATTGGTTGATTTTGCTGGATCCACAGATGGGCTGGCAGAGCACATTCAGGCCCACTTCTAAGGGTCCATGACTGGGGTGGTACAACTTAGGAGGGCAGGACTCATCAGATTGCAGAGTCTAAGCGCTGGGTTCAAGGTTGTTGGAAGCCTGTTATGTCACTCAGGCGTCTGATCAGGAGGCCAGATAACTAGACCTTTGAGTCATTCTGGGATCCTTGGTTTAGAGATTTAGATCGAGTCCTTTTTATCCAGGTGAGAGGGTAGTGGTGCAGAAGGTCAGCACAGTAGAACAGCAGTGCAGTGGCAGACGGTGTCGAAGGCGGCGGAGAGGTCCAGGGCAGCAGTCCTTCAGAGCAGCAGTCCAGCAGAGTCTTCTACAGGTCCAGAAGCATACTGAAGAGTTGCATCTAAAGGTACAATATTTATACCTGGGGCCCACTTTGATGTAGAGGAAACTACTAGAGGTTTCTATTCATCCTTACTCCCTATCCTCCTGGCCCCAGCTTGCTGGAGTCACAAAAGACTAGTGACAAGCCCTTTGTAAGAATGCTCAGGCAGAGCCTTTGGGATGTGCAAGTGTGGCAGGTGACAGCTCCTCCTATGCGATAACTCAGAGTCGCCCATCCTGCCAACACCAATCCCTTTGTCTTACTCTCTGAGAGCAATACACAAAGTCGAACTGCCAGCTACACCTGGTCATGTGACGCAGTGTCAGGCTGCAGGCACCAGATGGTTTGGAAAAGAAAAATGCCAACTTTCTAAAAGATCAGTCTACACAAAGGCACCCACAGATATCATTCAAACATCAATACAGGATATATGTGGTAACACACCCAACTGCATCTAATGTTATTAGCAAATATTCATATTTCAGACCACCTATGGACTTTAGCAAAACTTTTATCATGTTCATTCAGAAGGATAATTATTTCGAACATTGTTCACCATACAGATGTCAATGAAAACATATGCAGAGTGACCCCAGTGAATAAAGATCCACAAAACAAATCAACAAAGAAAGAAAAGCGTGTGTCTTTTTCTTTTAACAAACAATGTTGAATTCTAAAAGTACCCCATTTGCCCAAACAGGGCTATACACTGCTTGACTTTCTTTGTTATGTGTCGAGGGCATTTCAATCCAGAAGGATAGCCAGGTCTCAGCAAAACAAAAAGGATGGGGGAGCCATCTAGGAAATAAGTGATATAGGAATGTTAGCAAAGAATGGAGTTGGTCTGAAAAACTCATGACGTGAAGGAGTAATCAATACCACCTTGCACCCGGAACACAAAGGACCGCTGTGGTTTGTATAAATAAGTTAAATATAACCATGAGATACAAGACCGCCACTTTTTATAAAGAGTATTCCAGTGGATTAAAAGATTGATTACTTCCCCAGGGGTATGGGAAAGCCTGTGAAAAATATCATACAAATAGAAGTAATAAATGTATCAAAACGTGTCCACATTACACAGGGAAGCATATAGAGTTTGACTCACCCCTTGAAAATACATGTGAGTAGGATAAATGATCTTCAAAGGACCACGTATAGCGGTTCCATTAATGTAAGATGCAGGCAGCAGTAACCAGAACTGGTAACTGAGCAGTGTGGTGCGGAGACCATCACTGTCTAAAACATGCACGCGTACGCTGATGTTGGGTGAGAGCGAGGCTTGGAGTAGAGAAAGCGTTCCAGCCATAGCCAAAGGTACCTGGTAGGTGGGAGCCTCCGTGACAGGCAGAAGACACCAAGACCTGATAATAAAAATTTCCAGGGACAAATATGCAGATTGGAGATATTTCACAATAGGAATGGAAATAAATCCATCATCCAGTCAAGAAGGAAATCAAAGTACCATGGGGAAAACAGTGGCAACTTAGACATATACAATGTTAAAAGAAATTACATAAAGTCATTACACAGTATAATAAAGGATACACAGTGGTTCCACTGTTCAATCCTTGAGAAGGAGACGAGTCCACACCATTCCTCAATCATGTTCAAACGGACATGGACACTATATGCAATAAAAAACATTAAAAGTGTTGTAGTTCGAGAAATCTCTAAGCTCCACATTGATATTACCATCAACAAAGGTCTCAGTATAATTACTAATAAATGAGCATATTACACATCCTCCACATTTATAGTGTCCTTTATTAGAACGCAGTCCCCACAAGTCCTGTATTGTATTACAATGAGACTGACTGTCTTGTGCTGAATGTACTAGATAGTCCCTAATGTAATGATTTTGCTTGTTTTGCATGAAAACAATGTTTTTAAAAACGCACCTCTCTGGAGGGTCATCCCAAACATTTTGTCTGCCTCCTCCTCCTCTTTTTTTGACCTTTTTGTTAATTTTAGGACTCTGGGTACTTTAACACTGCTGACTAGTGCTAAAGTGCATGTGCTTTCTCCTTTAAGTATGTAATAATTGGGTTATGGCTGTTTGGAATATTTGATTTACCTGTAAGTCCCTTGGAAATTGATATATAATATACTCAGGGCCTGTAAATTAAATGGTAGTGGTGGGCCTGTAGCACTAATTGTGCCACCCACAGAATTAGCCTTTCAAACCTGTCTTAGGACTGCCACTGCAGGACCTGTGTGTGCAGTTTGCTGCCACTTCGACTTGGCATCAAAAACTACTTGCCAAGCCTTAAACTCCGCTTAGTTTTATTGCATATAAACCACCCCTAAGTTGGCCCTAAGTAACCCTATGGGCAGTGTGCCATGTAAGTTACAAGTAGGACATGTACTGGTATGTTTGTAATGTCCCGGTAGTGACAAACAGCCTATTTAATTTTTCACTACTGTGATTCCTACCCCTCTCATGGACCAGCATAGGGAATTCCTTAATACACTTTTTAAGCTGTAATTCGTGATCAGAGATGACTAGCTTTTTCATGTTTCATATATTTGGAATGGTAATGTCAAATCCTCCTTACTGGTGAATTTGGATTTAAAATTACTGTTTTAGAAATGCCACTTTTAGAAAGTAGATATTACTCTGTGATTATAACTCTGTTGCTGTGTGCTTTGCTGCCTGGCTCCAATATATGTCTGGGCTGGGTGATAGCCATACTTTGTGCATTCCCTTTAGACATCCACAAACACAGGAAGGTGAGACTCATCTGCATTCATCTGCATTCTGATGGTTCTTCCTGGGTAGGGAGGGGCTGAAACTTAAACTTCAATAGGTACTGTCCTCTCCACACACAAAGCACTGATTTACCCACAAGGGTTAGCTTAAAAGATAGGACTGGGTTGAAAGGGACCCTTGTGTACTTCAGAGAGTTCCTTCGAAGTCCCATCTACATTATCAAAGGCACTTTTGGGTATAGGTACCAGGGCTCTGACCCTACCAAATCAGACACTTCTGGATCTTGAACTGAACCTCTGTCAGAAGGACTGCTGTGCTTCTCAAAGGACTAAATTGGACTGCTTGTCTGGAAGGACTGCTTGACTGCTTGTTGCCCAGCTGCTTGCTGCTCCCTGACTCTGCTGGAATGACTCTGCCTTCCTTCCAAGTGATCCCTAAGGGCTTGCTGGCTTGCCTCCTGTTCTTGTGAAGTCTCAGGGACACAAAAGACTTCCTACAAATCTGCTGGTGCTGCTATACTCTGACTTCTGTTAGACCTACCATTACCTGGGGTGCCCCCTTCAAGCTCTGGGCCTCAGAAGTGGGTTCCGCAGCTGTTTTCATCAAAACCGACACATTGCATCAACTGCATGAGACATTCCACCGCATCGCCCTTCAATGCCGACACAGAGGCTGCACTTTGACAGCCGCTCCAGAGCTCGATCGCAACATTCAGCTCGGCTTGACAATGACGTATTGCATTCACTTCAACAGAGTTTGTCGATGAACCAGGACACCCTTATGCACAGCTTGACAATGACGCAGTAGACTCTCGACTTCAACAAAAGCTCCATTCAAGGTATTTCTTCAGTGGGACCTGTCTGGGTCTTGTAGCCAGCCTGCCACCGATCGCGGTTGGCCTAAACTTTGGATTTGTACCAGTACCTTGCGAACTCAGGTAACGTTGTGACCGCTAGTGACTTCTAAGGACTATTATTTGTGATTTAATCTTTAAAAATGTATATGTCGACTTCTACTGATTGGATATTTGCTGTTTTGGTCTTATTTTGCCCACATAAATATTCTCTATTTTTCTAAACCTATGTGGAGCCTTTTTTGTGTTTTTTAATTAGGTGTGTGTGTGTGTGTTTTGTACAAATACTTTCACATTGCCTCTTTATATAAGCCTGAGTGCCCCATGTCAAGCTAGCAGAGGATAAACACAGGTTATCTTGTGTATCTAGCTTACCCTGACTAGAGTGGTGGTTCCTGCCTGGCCTAGGTGCATATTTCACCCAATCAGGAATCCCAATTCTAACAATGGTAGTTCAAGTGTACTTTCTATGCTTTGTATAATGTGCCAATGCTTCTTAACAATGGCTATAATCTTCTTAATGTGGAGGCAAAAAAGTGGCAAATCATACCAACTGTGAGACATTCTTTCTAGGTTTTGTTGGCTGTATCTCTTCTTGAATGCAATACCAAACTCTTTTAAGAGCAGGTCCTACAATTTTTCTAGGTAGCCCCTATCCAGTAACCTTTTTTGGAACAAGCATGCTGCCCTAAAAAAGTCAAATTTACGAGCAGAATTATGATGTAATCGTTGGAGCTGTCCACATGGAAGGCTATCTCTTAGTGCCCTTGGATGAAAGCTTTGGTATGATAGCAATGTGCTCCTATCAGTGACTTTCCCATATAAGCATGTAACCAATTGACCTTCTTCATTTCCAATAAGTAAATCTAGCAATGGAATTTATTGGTTATCCCAGTGACCACAACATTGGAGATTGGCCTGTGATTGGTTGAAATATAGAACACATTCTTAAAGTCTTATGGCAGAGACACTTCAAACAATGAAAATATCATCAATATATTTCTTCCAGCATCTAGTAGAAGATCTAAAGGGCCTGGAATCACTTAATACCAATTGCTGTTCAAATACAGCACCACAGAGAGTAGGAAACATCATCCTCATTTTACAAGCAAATTACAGATGGGGTCTCATGGCCTATGCTAGAGGATAGATAACGAATCCATGTACTGTGGAAGGTCAGGCCATGTTTTGTTAGGGAATGTCAAAGTAAACCTAGTATAAATAAGACTAAAGTATCAGTAAAATAATGCACAGAAAGATAACAGTCAGCAGAAAACTAGATTTGTCAGCAATGAAAGGAGTGAAGAATTTAATTCACTTAGAAAATGAGTAGTGAACAACACTGTCTTCCATAGCCCATATGACTGGGCCAATAAAAAATGACTTTGTCACCTGGGCAAAAAGTATTTTTTCAGACCATTTAGATTCAGGAGTTCCAGGAAATTATATGGAAATTAGGTTTAATCAATCTCTACAAATAACTGTGATTACAAAAACGGTTTCCTACAAAGCTAAAGGCGGTGTGTGATTTTATTTTGTCTTCATGTCCTGTATGTTGTTACACACGTCATTTCCTTAGTTTGCTTTGGAAACCAGATAAAACAGCTTTATTTTATTTAATAGATGCACCTCAGTTTCAGGCTATTCTTCTTATTATGGGAACAGTACAACTGAGTTCTGACTATTGTTTTAATAGAAGTTTAATATTAAGTGAAACATTGAAAGACCATCCATCTAAAGCTTTAGCAGTAATAACATTACTTCAATATATTGGTGGTGTAACTACTTTATCACCTTGTTATGAAAGTTTCAGGGATGGGTTCGAGAAGAAAAAGCAACTATATTTCTTCCACACTGAAGTTATGATTTAGAAATGTAAACTGCTGCATGGATATTGTGTAGTCAAACCTGTGAACTCAAAGAACAGATCATCTTGGATAGTTATTTAAATATGAATTTGGCTAAAGACTGTGGGACATATTATCAACGGCCAGCGCTAATTATCGCTGGCCATGCGTAGCCATCATTTTGTTATCGCAGGCTATCTCTGGAATTTATCGCCCTGGTAGCGCGTTATTAACAATGCGTTTCTCCAGGGCGATAAAAATTCCAAAGATAGCGAGGTTATCGCCATTTTGCAGGGAACATCGCAGGTTTTCCAGTGATGTTCCCTGCAAAACGGCGATAACCTTGCTGATACGACCCACAGGGTCGTATCAGCATAATCCACCCTAATGTTATGGATAGGTAAGTCTGCATTTTAGCAGACGTTAGTTTTTGGAGAAAACAGCGGTTTTCTTCAAAAACTAATGTGTGCTAAAATGATGGGGCAGCCTTGTGAAAATCACGATGTGAACATCAGCGATATTTGCAAGGTAGTCCATCCGAGGTACGCCCAGTGACGCCCACTTTGCATCTCATTAGAGATGCAAAGGGAGGCGTTGGGAAAAAGGGTGCTAACATGCGATTATGCATGTTAGCACCCTCTTGTAAATAGGGCGATAGTTTTAGCGGAGATAAAGTCCTTGTAAATATGCCCCTGTATTAGGTCATCACAGTTTAAAGCTTCCTCTCCAAATTCTTGATTTCAAAGACAAAAGACGAGTTAAGAACATGTAATGACTCTACAACAGACAGCAGAATTGCCCCAAAAAGGTGAAGCCTGTTGCTCCTCATATCTATTTTGTTGGATCAGAATAGAAATGCAAAACATACCTTTGAGCAGCATACCATCTACTCAGTATCTGAGAGTGTGACGAGTGGAAGCTGCGTGTCCACACAATGTTTGGCTTCTTTGAAAATAAAGTAATACTTTTTTGTATTTACAATGCCCTTCAGCCTTTCAATGCTTCGATACTTAAATATATACTATTTAGTTTATCTGGATAGTATTTTGATTTATTCCGTTTTTCTGAAGGCACAATTTGTCAAGGCAGTCTTACAATGGTGTCGAAATCACTAATTTATTTGCTGAGATTGGAAAGTGTCTCTTTCATACTACTACTGTAGTGTTTCTGGGTACGCAATTACCCATAAGGGAATTTAAACGCATGACATGAAAGTGTCAGTAATAGTTCAGTGTCCAACACCAATAATAGTCAAGGCTATGCAAAAATGTTTTTGGGATTTGTCAACATTTGTGAAAGGTTAAGTTGTTAGTTTTCTGAAATAGTAATAAATTAGAACTTCGGGGGCAGTTTTTGGCATGGACTAAAGAGGGAGACAAGGCATTTTGCTTTTTGAATGTATGTTTTTCTACTTCTCTACCTTTGCAACTTCCCAATGAGGATCATGCATTTATTTTTTAAACGCATGCCTCCCATCTTGCTATTGGAGATATTCTGTAGCAGAGAAATCCAGATACTGAGCAGGCACATCCAGTAGCTAATTATCATAAATGTTTTCTCCAGCAGAAATAAATTATACCATGACTGGAAAAAACATTTGGTGAGAAAGAGGTTTTTTGAGCAGTGGTGGCATTTTTTCTTTGGAATCAAGCACGCTGCAGAGGTATATACTGATAACAGAAATTAACAACTTCAAATCGGCCACAGGTCTGACTCCAAAACAACCCAGAAGGACTTTTATTTTAAGTATTTTTTGTTGTTCTGTTGTAAAGTTAGCTTAAATTGAGACATCTCTGGGTAATCTCAGGACATTCTCCCATTCTTTGTTTTCCATCACTCCCATTTGCCTATGGTGTATTTGCTAGTGTGTATATAAAGCTAGGTAGGGCATAATTTTAAACATTGCAGCTCTTCCTAACAAATCGCAACAGGAGTACACTCCCATTTGATCAGTCTATACCCAGCCAATTTAATAGCAGTTTTTGATTGTCAAAGTTGCATGTTTTCTCATAAATTTTTATCCATACTCCAAGATATTTATTATTATTATTATTGTTATTATTATTATTATATTCTACTCTGAGTGGCATAGGGAGCATTTTTGCGGGTTGCAGTTTTTCAATGGGAAAATCAAAGACCTCTTCTAGTCTTTGCCATGAGCCAGATGCCTAATGAGAAACCTTTGACTGTGGGGAGGTCGAGAAACCCAGATCTTTAGAGTATTGTCTGCCATAGGTAAGAGCAACTCCGTCAAGTAGCCACAATGGTACAGACACATGAAAGCACCTGAGCAAATGGTGCTTTCTAGGAGGAGCCCCAAATGGAGGATAAGCACGAAGGCAAAAAAAACTGTTAGTTGACAGCAAGGCTCAGTTGAAACCCAAGAATAAGCGTCTGGACTCCAAAGAGCAGAAGTTTACCGGATATGCAGGAAATGTCAGAAGCGAGGAAATACACCAACAGGGAGCAAAAAGTGTTGCAACGCAAGGAGAAACAGATCAGTGGACTTTTATACCCTAAAGTCAGAAAATACCTCAAAGGAAGAGAGCTCAGGCATATTGTATTGTATTGGGAATCACCTCATTTGGAAATATGGCTTCTTAGAAAGGGCAGGATATATTGAAAAAATCCTCACTAGTGGATTCAGGGAAAGAGAAGATAAAGTAGTAAAGCAGTAGAGAAATGCCCTAGGAGTCTTCCATCAAAGCTTCCACAAGGAGAAAAGAGAGAGTGTAGGAAATCTTACCGGCAATGGGCCACTGAAAATTAAGTTGAACAGCCATGTGTGGCAGTCCACATGCAGCAACCTGGTACGAAATACTCTTATGCAGCTACGTGTCCCCATCACCAGAGATCAACTCAGGGGCAGCCATTAGGTGGGGCGCCTTTGCAACATTTTATAGACAGACCAATTTTAATGTAGCAAATATTTTCTTAAACTTTGTAAGGGATATCTCAGGCCTGCTTTATTTAACAGCATATCATCTGCTGACAGTGAAATGTTCTCATCCAAGGACCTGACTCATGACCACCCCGATAAATAGGTATCTCCTCTTATCCATTCAGACTGTGGTGTTAGAGCTAGGGTGAATAACATCGTCAATAAAGGACACTTTTGTCTTGACCCTTTTCCAGCTGGGAAGAATTTCAAAGTGGGTTTCGTTCATCCTCATGTTTGCAGTCAGCACATAGTATAGTAATTTACAGGAGAGGAAATATAGACCGAATCCCTTTTTCCCGAAATTCAGAATATTAAAGTCATTTATGAACTTTACTAAGTTATATGGATCTGCAAGTAATTTGAAGGTAAAAAAAAATCCTAAAAGTAATTTGGAAATATCTCATTTACCTCTAGATCCTCGGTGGTCTCACTGTTTGCAGGCATGTTCATTGTGACACACCAATTATTCACAGCTATTCAGCCATGACAAGAGTTTGCTTGCTGTATCTTCTTCTTCAAAGAGTTTCCATTGCTTACCCAAACATTATGTTAGTCATTCTTTGTAATATTTGTTTCATATATCATGTATGTTTTTTTTCCAATTGTAGAAACACTTGGTGTTAGAAATGGGTCTCTATGTTGGGATGGGTATGCACCATGTCCGATTAGGGGCGACAATGCTAGGCAGGGTAAGTCAGATGCACACCGTAAATTAAACCCCCCCCCCATTGGTAGCTTGGCACAGAGCAGTTAAGCTTAACTTAAGAGGCAATGTGTAAAGTATTCCTGCAACACTTTAAACGGTGAAACAGTGAAAACACCACACAAAAATATACCACACCTGGAAAGTAAAATAGAGCTTCATTTATTGAACAAAACAAGACCAAAATGACAAAACTCTAATGAGTAGAAATTGAGTTTTGCATTTTTAAAGAATATCTGCAAACATACTGCTTCAAAGCATAAAGAGACAATGGGGGCTACCTGGTCGCGCTTGGCCAGGTCAAATTCAAAAGTTCAGGCGATCACGATGGAGTGCAGTTCGGATACAGGGACCAACCTTGTTGTGCTGAAAAAGTACCTTGGTTGAAGGATGTGTCGACATTGAGGGTGTGACACGAGGAGGAGGTAAGTGATGCGTCAGTTCCAATCCTTTAGATCCGTAGGCGATGAATCATCATCGAGCACTCAGAGATGCATCATCGTCGAGCAGCACTGAATGTCGCCGATGCATCATCATCAAGCTGCACAGCTGGCAATGCAATGTCCTTGAACCAGTTGACACTTCAATACTTAAGGAGATGCGTCAGTTCTGACAGGTGCAACGATGACGATAAAATGTTTTTGATGAAATTAGCACAGAAAGCCCACTTCCAAGGTGCCTCTCTGCATGGCAACACTCACAGTTGGTATAGTCCAGGTTCTGTAGCAGAGTTCTTGGAAGTCTCTGATGTCCCTGAGACTTCATAACAGGAGGCAAGCCCTTGAAGTCACTTTCGTTCTGTAGAGATGCAGGTCTATTCCTTCTCACTCCCAGGCAAGTAGGGCAGCAGATACTTAGAGAATTTTGATCCGCACTCAAATACAAAACACAAGTCCATCCAATTTGTATGTTTTTATATTGTCCTTTATTCTTATATTCTTTCTTCTTAGTAGCCAACGCGTTTCGTCCTTCTTGAGGACTTCTTCAGGGCGCAACATTTGACTCTCATGCGAATATTTGATCTCTTCTTATTCTTATTCTCTCTACCTTGTTGTTCTTTCTTTATCATTGTTCTGAAGTTTCTGGTCATGTAAGCTCAGGTAGGGGCATGTCTTATGTGTAAAAACATACCTTTTGATATCCTTAGGTCATGGCTAGTTCAATAGTCTTCGCAGTCCATACACTACGAGCACTCTTCTGAGTAGGGCAGCAGAGCAGGTACAGCAAAGAAGGAGTCCAGCAAAGTCCAGCAGAGTTTAGCCAGCAGCACAGCAGTCCTTCTTTCTGGCAGATTATTCTCAGGATCAGAAGTGTACTGAGTTTGTGGTGTCAGGGGTCTAGTATTTATACCCAGTTGTGCCTTTGATGTGGGAGACACTTAAAGAGAGGCCTTTGAGGTACACAAAGTCCCTACCCTGACTCTAGGCTCAGTACAAGTGGGCATGCAGCCCTTTGTGAGGCTCATCAGTCACACCTAATCTCCCTTTGTGTTTGGCTGTCTGGAGGGTATTCACAAAGTTCAGCTGCCACCCCCCCCCCCAGACGAGTATTCAGAGACAGGCAGAAGGCACAGGATGGGTAAAGTAAGAAGATAGCAATCACTAGAAGAACTCCACAGGGTGTGGAGGGGGGGGAACGGGAGGCACGGGGTGCTAGGAGCTAGCGGCCTCCATTAATAATATTGACCACAGGAAGCTGCTCCTAGAGTGATGTGACCCTACTACAGTTATAAAGTTGTTGTGAGTATGGACATCTCACAAAAAGTGACGGACTGGCCTCACACACCACCTGGTGTCATGCTTCATCATCGGCCAGTCCTCGCCCTCCAAAACCTTCGTTTGATGGAGGGCGGGCATACACCTGGAGACAGGGATGCACTTCTAAGCTAAAGAGTGGGGGCCCATGGGGTGGAACGTGAGATTAAAAATCATTATAGTTACCAAGATATTTTTAATGTGATCAGTAACTATATGATACTAAAAACAAAGTGGCGGCCGGTGGGGTATTTAGGTGTCCCCTAGCCGTCTAGTATAAGGTCGACATGTTTCTGCCTTGTTGGCCCGAGCGGGTCCAGGGCATTCATCAGGACCTAGAGTTACAAAAAGAGGGCTCCGTTCTTACCAACTGGTAGCAAGAGAATACCACTGCGTGGGTGTGGCGTGGGCCACACTCCACTACCTAGATGGCTTCCAACTGTCAAGCCCTAGTTAGACAAACTACTTGCCACATGGGGGGAAGGGAGGAGACACTTCTGTTCAGTTGTCTGAGGCAGAGTGTCCCGTATTCAGCCTAAGGTGTTGCTCCTCGTCCGCTCGTTCGTCCGATTCGGGCGGACGAGGAGCAACACCTTAGGCTGAATACGGGACACTCTGCCTCAGACAACTGAACAGAAGTGTCTCCTCCCTTCCCCCCATGTGGCAAGTAGTTTGTCTAACTAGGGCTTGACAGTTGGAAGCCATCTAGGTAGTGGAGTGTGGCCCACGCCACACCCACGCAGTGGTATTCTCTTGCTACCAGTTGGTAAGAACGGAGCCCTCTTTTTGTAACTCTAGGTCCTGATGAATGCCCTGGACCCGCTCGGGCCAACAAGGCAGAAACATGTCGACCTTATACTAGACGGCTAGGGGACACCTAAATACCCCACCCGCCGCCACTTTGTTTTTAGTATCATATAGTTACTGATCACATTAAAAATATCTTGGTAACTATAATGATTTTTAACCTCACGTTCCACCCCATGGGCCCCCACTCTTTAGCTTAGAAGTGCATCCCTGTCTCCAGGTGTATGCCCGCCCTCCATCAAACGAAGGTTTTGGAGGGCGAGGACTGGCCGATGATGAAGCATGACACCAGGTGGTGTGTGAGGCCAGTCCGTCACTTTTTGTGAGATGTCCATACTCACAACAACTTTATAACTGTAGTAGGGTCACATCAGATTAAAGTAAGAAGATGCCAACTTTCTAACAGTGGCATTTTCAGACTTAAATTCCAACTTTTCCAAACCTGAAAAGTCTATATTTTTCCAATTGGAAATGATGCTTAAAAAAGGTTTATAAAGTAATCCCTATGAGAGAGAAAGGCCTTGCAGTAGGGAAAAACAAATTTAAGAGTTTTTCACTACCTGGACATGTAAAACCTAATGGTACATGTCAAACTATTAAAATCCACTGCACCCTGCCCTTGGGATGCCCAGGGCCTACCTTATGGGTGTCTTATTTGTATTAATAAGGAAGGTTTGGCTCTGGCAAGAGGATTAACTTAACAGGTCGACATGGCAGTTAAAAACAGCTCTGCAGTGACATTCCTGAGGCATGTTTAAAGGGCTACTTAAGTGGGTGGCACAATCAATGCTGCAGGCCCACTAGTAGCATTTAATTTACAAGCCATGGACACGTGTAGTGCTTTTTCCTAGGGACATATAAGTAAATAAAAAATGGCCATTGTGGATAAGCCAATGTTACCATGTTTTAAGTTGAGAGGACATGCACTTTAGCACTGGTAAAGTGTCCTGTGTCCTAAAGTCAACAAACATTTGCAATGCAGTAGGTCTTGTATTTACATGAGTTTGAGCTACTAACATTGCAAATAACAATGCCTTTTATTTGTGTTTTCGTTTTAAAAACATAAATAAAAGGCATTGTCATTTACAATGCCAATAGCTTAAACTCGGGTAAATGCGAGACCTATTGCATTGCAAATGCTTGTTTTACAGAGAACCGGGGCACAGGCCTTCCTCGGGAAAACGTTTAGAGGGGAACCACTGGAGGAGAGACGCACAAATTGAGCATGTTATGCACCAAAATATTTGTGAACTGATGATAAAATGCATTTACTGCAGATCATTTCGTGCATCTGTGAATCAAGTCAGGTTTCAAATGGCGGGCTTTTACATAACACCCTAATGCATTCTGGAAGTTGTTGGTTGGCTGCTTTTTGATATGTGATTAATTAAAAAGAGGAATTTTGATCGAAACTTGGACTTTTTGTCATTTCATTACACTTCAGAGTGGGCTCTTCTTTAATTAGACTAATTGTATTCTGTGATTGTAGTTCAATTGAACTCACTGGGTGAAAGTATCAGGTTTTAACTGTTCATCAGACCGCGGGAATATAGCAACCTGAATCTGCTTGTGTTTTTTCTGGGCGCAAGATTGAATTGAGTGCAAGATATCTCCTGCTGAGTGAAATGCTCTCTCCATGGCGTTTGCTGCTGGGTGGTAAGTATCCAATGCTTTTTCTTGCTGGCTCCGGGCACGGTGTTGGATGGATGCCAGGTAACCCTCAAGTTCAAGAAAAACCCTACGTTCAAATAATTCTTTGCCAGCATGGACCCTGAGATTTGGATGTCTTCTGACACACATTTGCTTTGTTCTTCCCTAAAAGTTAAAATCAAGAGTACAAATAACAAGTGCTTTATAACTTCTATATTTGATCACGCCATGACGGCCTGAAGATAGATGTACCCATTGTAGTGACCTGTGTTTGACCTCATGATCATAGATTCAAAAGCCTGTCGGTCTACTCAACCTTTCATTCTTCCGAGATCGATAAAATGCGTACCACCACTGATTTATCAATTTACACCTCCTATTAAGTAACAAAATACCACTGAGTGTGTGTTTTACAAATACACATCATAATATGAAAAGTTATCTTCGACAAGCAGAGCAAGAATGCACGTGTTTGCGTTTCACGGTATATATTGGGTTGTGTAGGGTAAACTGTGAATTTCAATGTTCTTTCTGCAGTCAGCATTAGAAAGCGGTCTTTCTTAGGTGTTTATGTATCACATCGCTCAGCTGATTTTTTGATGCGTCACTTTTATTTACCTCACACTCGTGTTTACTACACTATGTCTCTGTGGAGCTCTCTGCCTCTCGCACTATATAAAAAACAAATAAACCGGCGTGCAAGAACGCAAACTCATAAACACAAGGCAAATGTGATATCATGATCTAACCCCGGAGTCTTCTACACAGCCAGCCCCACTACAGCCAAAGGCATTACGAATCTAAACCAACGACAGAACATGAGCCATAGAGATCCCAATGACATGCTTTGTCTGTCTATAGGCTGGTTCTACCAGTACGCCCCTTTAACCAGGAGCACAAAACCTGCATCGATAGGTGCGCCGGGACTCTGGTGCCCGTGTTTTACGGTCAAGAACATGCGCATTAGACCAGGTCTCCTCCAATAACATGGAGTTCTGTTTCCAAAACAAGGCGCCAAGGCGGCCCTGAACGCTGGAAGCCGCTTGTGATTTATAGAGCCGAAAGCAGCACTTAATGAGCTGAGGCAATAGGTGGACAGCCGGCGCTTCCTTGGCCAGGAATCATTACAACACAAGCATTTTGCGGCCGTATGAAAAAAAAAGTGCTCACTGACTAATTGAAGGAGATAGTGTAACACCGCAAGTAAACGATCCAGTCCTGATGGGCGGTCCCAAATGGAGACAGGGAGGTAACAAGGATGGGCTAAGATGCCTCATTATCAATTGGAGGCAAGCATTTACTATGGACTATGACGCCAGCCAATGAAAAAGATGGGCGGGCTTCCACTCCACTTCTAAAAAATACCCTACTACAATATTCCTCGCAGAGTGAGAAGCAAATGCGCGCTGAAATGCTAGGCGATACCTAACAAAAACGAATTCCGCAAAAAGGGGAGGAGGAAGACAAAAAATTTGGGGGTGATCCTGCAGAAAGGACCAGGCCCAACACATGGTCCAATTTCTTAGTTTGCCGTTCTATTTTTCTTTTTCTATTGATCCATACCTGTCCAGAGTGCCCCTTATCAAAGACTTATCGGCCCCCCATTTTATTTCTGCGCTTTCAAGTAATCCTATCATTGTCTGACATGTTTTGGTTAACCACTAATAATTCATCAATCACTTTTGGTTTTATGAAGCAACAACCTTCTGTGCTCCAGTCTCTTGGCTGTGCTGTTTCATTTGTCTGGAATGTCACCATGAGGAGGAAGTGGTTAGATGATCTTCTTGCAAGGTATCTCAAATTGTGTAAGCTATTTATTGTTCTAAAGGAGTAAGAAAATAGTAGGTTCTTCAAAATGAATTGTGGGCTCCTGAGTATTAGGAGAAACATGTATTTATGCTATGCAGTTCTCTTCACATTTCACCCAGTGTCATTGCTTGGGTAAAGTCACTTACTTTGTTTCATGTAACATTAATTGCATGTTTATTTGTGTCCTTCCTATTTATGCATCCATTACTAGATTGAAGTCCCCTCTCAACAGTGTTAGTGATGGCAGGAGATACACAAGAAGTGTGCCTAGTTTCTGAAGTACATAATTCTTTAAACCTGTAGATAAGTATGCATTTGCTAAGAGTAGTGATTAACTCTCTAGTTTTCCTAACAATGCTATGTACCTTCCTGCTGTATCTGTCTGTTTTTGCTTTGTGTGGCTTCCTGAATAAAATTGCCACCCTCATAGAGCCCTGAGTGGGTCAAACTCCTATCCTTTAACCTGACAATGAACTGCCATTATATATCCTTTTTCAATTCCAGGCCTCCCTTTATTGTGTTGCCTCGACCAGCAGTGACGAGCCAGCAGTTCTTAATCTGGGGTGTGTGGATCCCTAGGGGTTCACAACTCTTACTCAGCAGAACCACAGCTGTGTAGAAAATAAAACTGAGACTGGTGGTAACGGACTCTGATTGTGCCCTGGGCTCTGCTAACCAGGCCAGTGCTTTGTGTAAAAGGTATATGATAATTAGGTGTAATTACAATAACTATAATCACCTACCTGTAGGGCCCTAGTATATGGAAGGTCATGGAGTTTAGAGGCAGATTTAAAGCACTTAAGTGCGCACTGCTGTGTGGCCTGCTGTAATTTTTAAAAAGCAGCCTTACTTTGCAAGCTGCTTTTAAAATAAACTATGCTCAATTTCAACTTTGAATTTAAAAGTACTTCCAAAGTCTTAAACTACCTTATGTTTACATATAAGTCACCCCAAGGTCTACCCTAGGTGCTCCCAGGGTAGGGTGCCATGTAAAAATAAACAGGGACATTTTATTTATTTATTTATTTATTTATTTATTTATTTTTTTTCAAAATTTTTTTATTGAAACAATAAATCAGTTACAAGCATGGGCCTACAACCACCAGGGCCGGCCGCTAGATTCAGAAAGGATCGTACATTAGTTAAGGCAGTAGGCGACACCTGGGGCCCAGCCCCGTAAATGGCTCAGGATAGCTCGAGAGAAGCAGGAGACATACATTTAACATAAATAACAACAAAAAACAAAAGGCGAGGCATACGGGCAAAAAGCGTGGGTCAGGCTACATCCGGGGGACTTTTACTCCAAAACTTCAATTAGCTATCAACAGGAGGGAGTACTGAAAGATCGGGGGGGGGGGTAACGGGAAAGGAACATCTATATTCGATTATCACAATCAGTTGCAAGGAACCATCAAGGGTCAGGGGGACAAGGCAATATCGGTGTCCACTAGGGGGGGCGTACAGATACCCCCACGATACACGCTCCATTGCCCCCAAATTCTACCCCATGCCCCGGGTTTACCGCGGGCAACATATACAGTCTTCTCCCTGAACATACAACAGTCCATGTTTTCCTTCCATACTGACACGGTGGGCGGCCGCTGGGAGCCCCAAAGCTGCGCTATATCCCTCTTAGCAATCATGTAGCCCAGGGCCGCCCACCGAGTCTGCGCCGCGTTATAATCATTGGGCTCCCACACATTCAAGACACAGCGACGCACCTCCGGCAGCAGCGCCACCCCGGTGACTTGTCCCATGACCCCATGAACCCGACGCCAGTATTCCGCCACCTCCCGGCACTCCCAAAGGATATGGAGAAAGGTGGCACTGAGCCCACACCCCCGCCTGCAGAGCCCGTCTTCCGAGAATCCCATCGAGACCAGACGGGGGCCCGTCACATACACCCGGTGGAGAATCTTTAGCTGGACCAGGCGGAGGCGGGCTGGAATGGCAACTTCCTTGGGGGATGATAGTGCGGACTGCCAGTCCTCGTCGTCTAATTCCACCCCGTCCCCCGTCCACATCTCTCGAAGGCGCACCAATAGGTCAGCCCGATTATTAATGAGTTTTTTATAGATTAAGGAGATAGTACTGTCGGGAACATGACCATCAAGTATGCGGTCCTCGAGGGGCGAAGAGGCCGGGATCTTGGTCCCCTCCCCAAAGACAGAGAGCAGGGCGTGCCGAACCTGGGCGTATCGGAAGAACTCCTTCTCCGTGAGTTCGTATTCGCTCTGGAGCGCCGCGAAGGTCTTAACCGCGCCCTTCATCCATAGGTCTCCCACTCTACTGATGCCAATCGTATCCCAACGGTCAAACCCCTTCGTTGTCCAGAGGCTTCCCAGTCGGTCGGAGGCAAATAAAGGAGTAGCGCATGTTAGTCGCTCACTCCAGCCCATGGCTACATTGGCCGCCTTCCAAATCCGTACCGCGATCTTAGTGGGGCCCGTCAGGGTCCGTCCAGCCGAGCGGGAGTAAAGCGCCCTGTTATAGTTACCGCCGGGAAGCAGGAATTTATCCATCTCATACGCCGGGTTCAAGCCAGGCGCATACGTGGCATGGTTAATGGCTGATAGCTGTGAGGCCCAATAATACCTGCGAATGTCGGGAAGCGCGATGCCCCCGTCATACCAGGGGAGAGTGAGTTTGGCCAGGGCGATACGCGCCCGTCCGTCCCACACCAGTCTCCTCTGCAGGCTCTCTACTTCCCGAAAGTAGGCCACTGGAATGATGTCGAAGGAGTTCTGAAGTGCATAGAGGAACCTGGGAAGGGACATCATTTTAAACAATGCGGCCCGACCCAGTGGGGACAGGGGCAGCCTACACCACCGAGCCGTGTCTTCCCTCAAACGCCGAAGTGGAAGCAGGAGATTGTGCTCATAGCGAGCTACCGGGTCCAACGAGATGTGTATCCCCAGGTACTTAAAGCCGGACAGAGATATTTGGATCGGAAGCCGAGGCGGCAGGAGGGGGGGGCCACCGGAGATAGGATAGACACAGGATTTAGACCAGTTAATCGTGAGACCCGAATTTCTCCCGTAGGAAGTCAGAACATCGAAGAGAATGTTAAGCGACTGCCGCGGCGAGGTAAGATACAGGAGGATATCGTCAGCATATAACGAGACCCGATCCTCAAAGCCCGGGGCCCACCGGATCCCCCTGATCGAGGGCTCCCAGCGGAGCCAAGCGGCGAGTGGCTCCAGGGCGAGAGCAAAGAGCAGAGGGGACAACGGGCACCCCTGCCTCGTACCCCTACCGAGAGCGAAGGGCCGAGAAACCCGCCCATTAACCACCACCTGAGCCATGGGTCCCGTGTAGAGAAGCTTCACCCAGCCAAGAAATCCCTCCCCAAAGCCGAATTTGGTCAAGACAGCCCAGAGGAATGGCCACTCGATGGTGTCAAAGGCCATCGTGGCATCTAAAGAAACCAGCACGGCCGGTTCGGAGAGGTACTCTGCCCTGGCGAGGGCGCCATGGAGACGCCGCAAGTTGAGGGCGGTGTTGCGATGTGGGATGAAGCCGCATTGATCAGGATGAATCAGATCGCAGATGACGCTCAACAAACGATTGGCAAGGACTTTAGCCAGGATTTTAGGCTCTGCATTTAGCAGTGAGATAGGCCTGTAAGAGGCACAGCGGTCCCGTGGCTTACCATCCTTGGGGATCACGACTATCGTGGCCAGTCGCTGGTCGACCGGAAGGGAACCGGCCTCAAGGGACTCCTGAAACATACGACGGAGGAAGGGCGCTAGTTTATCCGGGCGCAACTTATATAATTCGATAGGTAGACCGTTGGGACCCATGGCCTTGCCCGAGCGAAGGGACCGAATCGCAGTCGCGATTTCATCTACCGACAAGGGAGCGTCCAGCTGCTCACGGTCCTCGGCAGAAAGTCCAGGCAAAGCAATGTCCCTCAGGAGAAGGCGAGAATCTTCCTCATCCCTATCAGTCACCGGGGAGTACACAGTCCGGAGGTGGTCGGCAAAACATTCCACAATCTCACCAGGCTCAGTCACACACACTCCATCCGAGACACGCAACTCCGGGACCACACGATTCACTCTCTCCTTCTTATCCAGCCACGCAATCAGCTTTCCCGCCTTGTCCCCGGCATCATACAACCGACCCTGCTGCTCCCTATACATAGTTTTGGCAGCGTCGGTGACAAGAGATCTGTATTCAAACTGTTTCAGGCTGAGGGCATGGAGCCCGTCCGGAGTGACACCCGCCTCCAAGGCCGACTCCAGCCCCGAGATGTCAGTCTCCAGCTTCACCACCGCCTCACTCCTGAGCTTCTTAGCCACCACTATCTGGGAGAGGGCGTGTCCGCGGATTACGGTTTTAAAGGCTTCCCACAGGGACGTTGCAGACAACACAGACCCCTCGTTGTCAAGAAAGTATTGGTCCATAGCCTTAACCAGACTCTCGCGGGTCGTAGGGTCTCGCAGGTACCACGGGTTAATGGGAGCGATCCGCCCTGCAGACCGCGACTCGGTGTCAAAGAGAAGCCACAGCGGGGAATGGTCGGAGATACCCCTCGCCAGGTGCCTGACCTCTCGAATTCGACCCGTCTGCGCCGCGGGCATAAGGAAATAGTCTAACCTAGAAAGACTCCCATGTGCCCCAGAGTGAAAGGTGTATTGACATTGGGTCGGATGCATTAATCGCCAACTATCCACCAGGCCGAAGGTCTCCAACAGACCACCTAGCCAAGCCTGGGCAGCGGGGAGGGCCCTGGGTGGGTGACGATCCAGGTCACCCGAAACCACCGAATTAAAATCCCCGCCCATAAGCAAAAGGCCATCCGGAAGTTCAAGCAGCATTCGACCCAAGTCCGCGAAGGTGGAGTTCTGGAGGCCCGGTGGGACGTAAATTGAGACCAGGGCAAGGGGATGCCCCTCCCACCTCCCAGTCAGACAAACATAACGCCCTCTGTCATCTGAGACCACCCTCGTGATCTCCAACGGAAGTGAGGATCGCAGGAGAATGCCCACCCCCCTGGAGCCAGTTGTGAAACCAGAGTGAGCCACGAGGCGGTATCCCCCCCTGTTCATTGCATGGCAGACATTACCAACCAAATGCGTCTCCTGGATAAACACCACATCAGGAGTCAGACGACGCAAATACTGCAGAACTACACCCCGTTTGATACGGTCCCCCAACCCATTGACGTTCCATGACATCAGCTTCAACCCGTCCCCCCCCATCCCCTCCAATAGATCAGAGGTCCCCCCGCAAGTAGCACAAGTCCCAAAGGTGGAAGAAAATCAATACCTCGCCCTGCAAACAAAAACCACACTACAAAACAACCCCTCCTTCCCCCCCACCCCCCCCAACACCCAACTCCCCCCACCCTGCACCCCTGCGGGCCAAAAAACCCCCCCAAATTGCAGTGTGCCTGTCGCCCAACTAACCCCAGTCTACAAAAAGACCCCGGAGGAGGAAAGGGACCCGTCCCCGCCCGCCCCCCATACAGGTACTAGCAAAACATACTGAACCAAAGAAGTACAACCCAGCTGAGCAGTGCAAATTGGCAAAATCAAGGACCAAGAGTCACTCCAAAGGGGACCCGTCACCGTTGGCACCCGCAGAGGGCCCGGGACGGCCACCTCTGTCCGGCAGCGAGTCCAACCAGTCACTCACGGCCACAGGAGAGTCAAAGAAGGCAGTCCGATCCTCATGTTCCACTCGGAGTTTGGCAGGGTAGAGCATAGAGTACTTTAGGCCCAGCTCACGAAGACGACGTTTCACCCCCTGGAATCCCATCCGCTGTTTCTGGACAAGTTGAGTAAAGTCCGGATAAAAGTTGATGGATGAGTTCTCATGTCGAACCGGGCCATGGACCCGCGAGGCCTGCAGAATCGCATCCCGGTCTCTGTAGTAAAACAGTTTGGCCACGATAGGCCTCGGGGGGGCCCCCGGCCGTGGCCGCCCACCCGGAACTCGATGAGCCCGTTCAACGGCAAAAAATTTACTCAAGCCCGCAGGGGTCAGCTGTTGGAGGATGAGTTCCTCGACCAGGAGGTCAACCGGGCGGTCGTCGGAGGACTCCGGTACGCCGATGACACGGATGTTGTTGCGTCGGGCCCGTCCCTCGAAGTCCTCCAGCCGCCGGGCCATCTGCTCATTGACCACCTTGATGTCGCCAAGCGCGGCCTGCAGGTCCGACACATCCGCACCCAGGGTGGAGGTCCGCACATCGAGAGTTTGAACCCTCTCGTTTGTTTTGGAGAGGTCCGCCCGTATTAAGGTGACATCAATCGCCACCGTATCGATCTTGTGGGCCAGGGCCTCGTATTGCGTGGCGATGGTCTCCCTGATGCCATCAATGGCGCCCATGATGTCCTGTAGGGAAAGTTCCGAAGAGACGGATGTGCCACCACCGGCGACGTCTGAGGGGGGACCGGCCGTTCCAGGAGAGCCTCTGCCCTGAGTGTAGCGGTCCATGTTGTTGGTCTGGACCGATCCTCCACGGAGGGAGGATTTAGTCTTACGCCCCTCGGGGCCCCCCTTGCCCCCCATGCGGCCACGGACTCCGAGGGGGACCGCCGATCAAAAGTAGTTGGGATACCGGCCCTGGAAACCAGCGCCTCACCCGAGGCCACAATATGGCGGTGCGGGGGGACCCAAGGCGATAGGCACTCTAGTGGCAGGTGGAGACAAAGCTTTGTGCAGAGGTCAGGGAAACACCCCGCCACCTCAATCGCTCCGCCGGCCAGCCCCCCGTGGCCTGAAAGTGAAACCGAAAGTGGCCGAGCGGCCCCTGGCACCGCGCCGCAGCCGCTGTTGTTCAACTGCGACACGGCCCCACGGCCCACCTTCGCCCCGGGCACCTCCGTCGGGTGGGTCCCAAAAGTTCAAACAACGATAACTCAGGATTCCCGGGTCCGATTAAATTTCTGAAAAGAGATACGTGCTCAGCCAGTCGTCGTCTCCCAGATTCCATAAACCAATTCAGGATATTGTCAGGATAAATTCCGAGGAGCAGCGAGGGTCCGGGGAGCCCTGTGCTCACGCGACCATCTTGGATGCGCGCTAGGCTCCTCCTCAACAGGGACATTTTAAAAGATGCTTTACATGCCCTGGTGAGGGAAAAATTGTCAATTTCATTTGTTCCCCATTGTAGCACATTGGTTCCACGGGCGAACATGGGAATACTTTAATAAAGTATAACTTTTGACAAGAGGGAGCTAAAATAATAATTCAAAGACTTAAAAGAGTAGTTATGATACACCCAAAAACTTTCCAAGGTTAGATTTATTATAACTATGACAGAAGATAAGTTATATAGCTTGTTTTTCTGATGTGCCGAAATCCAGTTTTCTAGCAGCCTCTCCTGATTGGTCACCCTTTGACAGGCTGAACCCAACTTCTCTGATGATGTGTGAAGTAGCCTGCTTAGAGACATAGGACATGTGGTCGAAGGATATCTGTAGCTGCAGACCAAAAGGCAGGATGTGGGTGGACTAGCCAAACTTTTCTTCAAAGAGGGAATGATAGGACAGGATGCAGGGTCACCCCTACTTCCTGCACCCCCAGCCAGATAGTAATTGAATTAGCAGAGGGGCTACAAGGGGAGTGTTAGGGACAGATAGCCACTCCAGTCGGTTAGCTTAGCCAGATCTTAACCTTCAAGGAGAGAGTTTCTCCATTTATTCTGCTAGGCGGCACTCTTTGCAGTAGTTGCATCATACAAAAGGAGGTGCCAGTGGTAGCCACAACCTGTTCTTTCATGGTCAGAGACTAATTGAGGCAAACACCCACGTTTTTTACTGCCACCTTGGGAACTAGCAGTGACCCTAATTCCGAAGACCACTGATCAGGGGTCCAAAGCTCTAAAGCGCTGTAAAATGACATAATCTCTGTTTTCCTGGTATTCAGCTGGAGACAGTTTACTGTCATCCAGGTTGCGATGGCTTTTATCCTGTCTGCAAATCATGCTTTTGTATTATTCAGATCTTTATTAAAAGCGGTAATAAGCTGAGCATCATCAGCATACGAAAGAGGTTTGACTCAAAATGCTCTGATAGTTTTGGCAAGTGGGGGTACATAGATATTAAATAATGTGGGGCTTAGGTAAGAGCATCCTCTTGTCAAGCTCTATGGTGCACGATTTAAGAGGTGCCCAAGTTGATAGTCTGGGTTCTGTTGGATAGACAAATCAGCGATCTACTGTAGAGCCATGCCATGGATTTCTATTGTGTGCAGCTTCTGATGCAACCTAGGATGAGACACAGTAGCAAATGCTGTGGATAAGTTTAACAGCACAAGCAGTAATGGAAGATTCGTCTTCCATCAAATGGGTATTGCCTGTGCTGCTTTCCAAGCTAAGGGAGTTTTCCCAGAGCTTATTTAAAAGTTAAGTAAAGAGCAAATTGCGAGGGCGAGCTGCTTGGATGATGCTGCTGAGATCCTGCAGGAGCAACGTCCAAGGGAGACCTTGATTTGGCAGATCTCGTTCTGAATAGAATCCAGCCTAAATGGTTTGAAATTGCCTGAGGCGCAAGCACGGTTGGCAGGTGACAGACTGGCATAAGACTGTAAGGACATTTGGTCATCTGCTCTGGGGAAGGTTTTGTAAATTATGTTTATTTACTCTTCAAAATGATTCACAATGGAATCACATAGATCTTGTGATGGCTGAATGTCAGAGGAGCAGGCATGAGGCTTTAGAAAAATATTAAGGAGTTTGAATGTCATTTAAGCAGTTACCCACCTGGCTGAGTTGAAGAGAGATGTGTGCCTTCTGAGCTTCTTTAATATTAAACTGATACATAGCTATGGCTGCTTTGTAGGCCTCTTTATCAATCAAGTTATTGAACTGGCGCCAAAGTCTCTCATGTATTTTGCACAGGGCCTTCTCACTGCATAGTTCTGGTGTGTACCAAAGTGCGTGGGAATCATGTTTAGATATAGAGCAGGTTTCCAGAGGGATTAGTTTGTTGGGCATCGTGTTTAAAGCAAAGTTTTAATCTGATAATGCTATATCCACAGCTGCATCGTCAGTCGTGACCATGAAATCAAACTCTTTAGCATAGGAGTCCAGGTCAACATTGTGCAGTGTCTCATCAGGTTATTTGTTTGGTGAGTTTGGTGAGTTCTGGCACATGTCTCATAGGGGATCTGAAACCAGATCATAGGAATGATCAGTCCACAGTTGTGGTAGAGGGGGATCACAGGATGAAGATGGAGAATTTGTAAAAATGAGATTGAGGGTGTGGCCCACAGTATGCAAGATCCACTGACTTTTTGATTTATGCCTAGCGTAGCATGGTTAGAGAGAAGTTGAGCTGCCTCCATATTTAAAGGATCTTCCCTGTTGAAGTTAAAATAGCCCAATAAAAGAAAATGTTGGATGCAGGAACGTGAGTATTAATGAGTTCAGTGAGCTGTTGACTGAAGATTCTTTTGGCTCTAGGGGGGCGATATACAAGAGTGCCTCTCCAACAATCGTGAGGGGATAGTTCAACCTTGAAAACACATATCACCTCCCAGTCCTCCAAAAGGGTATTAATAAAGAAGACTTTAATTGTATCTGTAAAGATGATGGCGATACCGCCACCTGTCCATCCCTCCCTGTCCAGTCTCAGCATGCAATAATTATCTGGGAGTGCTAACGTAATGCAGGAGAGGTAGTGGAGTTTAACCAGGTTTCAGTCAGGCAGCCAATCTCAGGTGCAATAAGGACAGTAAGTCATAGAGTTCAAAAACATGATTTGGTAGTGACCTTACATTGCATAAAAAGCCCTTAAAAAACATAGAGGTCAGTGAAAGTGGGCAAAAGAGGCTACAGCTTGGTGAGTCACAGGAAATATTTGAGGATCGGTCATTGTGGTTGTCATCAGGTAAACTTGGAGTGCACCTGTCTTTAAAATCAACCTAGAGACAGTGAAAATGACATTTTAAACATGACACTGGACCTTCTAGCTGAAATGGAAAACAACCTCTGCAACAAGCACCCATGGTAATAGAATCCGTATATAGGTTGCTTATGTTTTAGAGTTAATCAGAAGAATAAACAATTCTGGTAGAGTAGCTCTTATCTGCTGTAAAAGAAGCAGTATTGCAGACACGGATGGGTGCAGAAAGGCTTTCCTTTGGTGCGCCTTCAGCGTGGTGTTGGCATGCCCGCTATATGCATCCACTGCACGCTGGTGCCGGCATCAGTTTAAATGGGGAACTTGGATTCAGCAGCTAGATTGATGACCACCCATAACATCCAGAAGGCAGTAAGTCAAATAAACAGCTCTCTCCACAACAAATGGTACAAACCTTGGTGGGTCAGAGAGCGGTTAGGCATGCATTAAAACAAGTAAAAAAAATTCCAGAGCAGTAAAGGTGTCGCACACATTAAATAGTAAGTAGCAAATGAAACAGTAAATTGCCTTTAGAGCAGCAAAAGCTCAGGGTAGATAGTTGTTCTAGCAAACTGCTGAATCCAAGTAAAATCAGGTCAAAGTAAGAAACAGTAGCAGTAGTAGCTACTACCATCAAGGGTCTGGGTCAAGTAAAGATGAGAATATGTAGCTACTACCACCAAGGGTCTGGGTCAAGTAAAGATGAGAATATGTAGCTACTACCATCAAGGGTCTGGGTCAAGTAAAGATGAGAATATGTAGCTACTACCACCAAGGGTCTGGGTCAAGTAAAGATGAGAATATGTAGCTACTACCATCAAGGGTCTGGATCAAGTAAAGATGAGAATGCATGAATGTGTTTATACTAGATGTATAATTCTACCTAGGAACATGCACTAAAATAAAAATCAAGAACACAAATCAAAAACATTGTTGCCCGCTAACGGCATGCATAAAACAAGTAAAATCCTTTCCAGAGCAGTAAAGGTGTCGGCACAAATGAAAAAGTACGTAGTAAATGAAGCAGTAAATTGCCTTTAGATCAGCAAGAGGTCAGGGTAGATTGCATGCCTGAGAACTAGTGTGGCAGTGTCGGCGCTGTAATCGGTTAACAGGGAACATGGATTCAGCAGCTATACTGCTGACCCCCGAAGCACCCAGCAGGAAGTTAGTCAAATAACCAGCTCTCACCACAACAAATAGTACAAACCGCGGTGGAACAGAGAGCGGTTACGGTGCTGATTAAAACAAGTAAAATGCTTTCCAGAGCAGCAAAGGTGTCGGCTAAAATAAAACAGTAAGTAGCTAATTAAACAATAAATTGCCTTTAGAGCAGCAAAAAGGTCAGGGTAGATAGTTGCACTAGCAAACTTGAATCCAAGTAAAATCAGGTAAAAGAGAGAAACAGTGGCAGCAGTACCTACCAGTCCATGGTCTGGGTGAAGTAAAGTTGAGAATGCATGAATGTGGGTATGCCAGATAAGTAATTCTACCTAGGAACACGCACTAATATAAAATGGTTAGGTAATACATTCTTTTAATCTAAACAACAGTTATTTATTGTTTAAATGCACAAGCTATTTTATTCAATTCTTATATAAAGCATTAAGAAATAGGAAGTTCGTGACATTTAAAAATAAATGTTGCACAGTAAAATGATACTTTCTATTAAATGTGAAAATTTCGCAGTTATGACAACACCTCCATACATGTCACTCTAAGGTCAAGCTGCTAAATCACATTGTGTACATTTCAGCAATATCAAGCTTTCTTAAACTAGCAAAAACTTGTCAGAGTTTAGTCTGCAGCCTACACGAATAACAAAGATTAACTTCCCTGAATTAGCACATTTCAAATGTGTATCAGTTTAAGTTTTACATTTTTTCACTGCACTTTTGGCATACTTTATTAATTCATTTTTCATTCTAACATTTAGAGTCGATCAAAAGCAAGATTGGAAGGCAAAGGTAAACACATCACATTCTCCTCTCTAACACTCTTTATGACTGTGCGTAAAATAATTTGACTATCAAGGGTGAATTCCCACCTAAGAAGGCTGCTTGTCCTGAGTTTCTTTCCTTTTTGGATTTGGAGATGTCTCAATAATTTGAAAGCCTTTTTTCTCAGTATGAATGTCTATTAGTTAAATAACAGTGCTTACTTACATTCTAAGGAATCTCTTTCAGTAACTCATGAACTAGGGCATAATTTTTCAGCTGTCTTTACTATGAACCCTTACCCAACCCACTTCATCTGAAGAATGCACAGTCATAGTAACTGTACCTTCTTTTTCTCAAATGATCAATTTTTGACCTTTGAAGATAAGGTCTGCTGCTTTCTTTTTCCACTTCTGAGTCCAAATAGGAACTGGATGAAGACTGGAAATAGTGGCTAATGAGGAAAGAGAAAAAAGCAAGAGCAAAAATCATCTTAAAATACAAACAGATGAAGAACAGCAGACAGATGTCTTGTATCAGACCTGGGGAGAAAAATGGAAGCCTTCTGGATTCAGCAATAATGGAGTGTGCAGTTGTGAAATCCTAAACACACTGACCAGTTTACTATTACACTCTCAGATAGCACCGATCCGGAACAGGAAACAAAAAAAGCAAATGAAGTAATATCTCACCATAATGGATTGGAAAGGTCACAGAAGCAGTCAATGATGTAAGTAAACTTCCCAAGGAAATATCAGGCCAGGAACATAGCTAACCTTAAAGGAAAATATATGCATTCTCATCAGACAGAGTCTGAACAAAACTACAGCACAGTCTAAACAATACCAAGCAATTATCTGCTTGAACCTGAGTCAGCATACCATGCGTGTAAAGCCCGGACTTGCAACCAGGAGCAATGCCAAGAAGACTTGCAGAGAAACAGCGCAGTTGACCACAGTCAAACCTGAAATAGAAAATGCAGTTGGCCTGCACTGCCTCAATGCTGCCTTGCTGATTAGCTCACCTGATTTTAGCCTGTGCTGCATAACATAACTCATTGCTATATGGTAAGAGACTGCATAGACGTCATTTAGGTAGCTTGACCCCTGCTACCCCGGCACTGCCTTTGTGACCCCTGGCCTCAGAGGTGGCAAAATCAGTGCCAAGAACACAAGGGTGTCTCGCATTATCAGAATCAAGCTCTAACTTTGTTTTCTGCTCATTTGTATTACATTAATAGTGAATAATAGTTTGTTATTCACTATTAGTGTGATAAAAGTGAAGCAGCACTATCTGGACCTTCACTGGCATCTGAGGTAAAAAGAAATATGGCTTTAAATATATGTTGTGTGCATGCATGTCCGTGAGAGAGAGTTTGTGAAGAGAGCGTGTATATGTGTGGGTGTTTATCTTTTTATGTGAGATCGTGGGTGTGTGTGTATGTCAAAATGAGTGAGTAAGTCTAAGTCAGTCAGAGAGAGTGTGGATGAGTTATTCAGGTTGATAGTGAGTGCAAGACACTAGGTGAAAATGAATGTGTGCAACTGAGTACTAATTAAAGAATGAGTGTGAGTAAGTGAATGTTAGTGAACCTGTGTTATGCTTACAAATCCGTTGTTTCAACCTAGCATGCTTCTTGGAGTATAGTACTACCCTTGGCAAAATGTTGACACTGGCATACTGGAGAAAATACTTGCAAATGAGATACCCTCAGAAAAATACTAGTACTGGCACACTGTAGGCACATTTTGGCATGGGCACCTATGGAAAAAATGCCAGCGCTGGCCTACTGGAGGAAATCCTTGGCATAGGTAGCACATGTGGCAAATTGCTAGTGATGGCACATCGGAGGAAATTCTGGACATATGGGAAGAGAACAGTGGCGGCTCCTCCGCTATGGCGGAGGAGCATTGACCCACTGCCGTTGAGCAGTGTAAAGGAAAAGAAATATAAAATGATAATAACTTTGAGATTATTATAATTTTCTGTTTCCTTTGCTGACAGCTCTGCTCTGCTCACAGATCAGGGCAGGGGGGTATGGTTTGCCCACTCCTACGTGTGCGTGACTGTTTGGTCGGCCCTCTGAGGCCGCCCAAACCAGGCATACGCACTTTCCCCATTCTCCATGCAGGCTGCATTACAGCCTGCATGGAGAACAAGCCCAGGCCCCCATTCCTTGGTTGAGCTTCGAACCAGAACTCTCAAAACCAATCACAATGCTGCACTGCAGCGTTGTGAGTAGTCAAAGGAGCCTGGGTACTTACCAATCACAATGCTGCGTTGCAGCGTTATGATTGGTCAGGGGAGCCTGACTGTTCTTCCTGGCTTCCTGTCTGACGAGGAGAGCAGGAGCAAGGAAAAGAGACGCGGCGCCCATCAGTAAGGTAAGTGTAAAAACATTTTTCTTTTCTTTGCGCAACTCCGTGGCTTCCCGTACACCCACGTGGCCCCGCCCCCGCCACCTGCGAGTCATGCCATCCTCCACTGGAAGATAACTCTGGAAATGTTGTGGGGCCATCCATGACAAAATGTGGTCCACGACATATTAGACATAACCTTTGAGATAGAGGATATCCATTGTGTAAGAGAAGCAGTATTAGGAAAATTCTGGCACTGGCATATTATATGCAATATTTGGGCAAAAAAATCCAAGATAACAAAATGCTGGTCATGGCAATGGAGGTAATTTTTGACATACGTGAGCCTCCACAGGACATTTTAAAAACATAATTGGGAAAAACTCATGGGGATTATGCAACTACAGCAATGTAAATTATTGTGTTGTAATCAAGATTAGGGTTGTGTGACAGCACTTTTTGGGATGATTCAGGCTCAAAGGTCATATGATGTCACTTGTTGTGACATCATTAAGGTAAAATGGTCTATGATTTCACTTCCACTAGCACTGGCATTTTGGTGAATCGGCGTCCATGAGATACCATGTTGAAGAACACAGTGTTTCAAAGTATGACTAGAGTTGACTACGCCTTTACATCTACCTCTTGTTAGAACCACTATTCTTAACACCTGTTGGTCATACAAAACACTTACATCAAGTTGTTTAGGAGCAATATTTTAAAATGTTTGTGAATACCAGACCAAAAAATTGGTTTGCATTTAACAGTTTGTGATTCATTTAGCTTCTAGTATTTCTCCATTTGTCTTCTTCTTCCTGGATTATTGCATAATTTGTTCCTTCTAACATAGTTCCTGCTGTCATACTTTTTTGTGTCAATTGTCTGAAAGAGGTACAATGATCTATTATAACTTCCATAGCTGAAAATATGCTACGAAATCTGCCCCAATGTGAGCATTCTTTTTGTCTTCACATTATTTATCTCATATTATCTATTTCCACTGAATGCTTGAGGAACTCTGCAGCAATCTCACAATGTATACCTTCTTCTTTGACTGTTTATTCTGTGTTCCATGTTGCTCAAGTTGAAATCTATTAATAGCTTCACAGAGTTTAGGAGGAGGACATTTGTGATTCCTGATTTTTTTCTGGTTGACTTAAGTTTTTGATGTCTTGGAAAGGATACCGTCTAAGCAATTATTATTTGAATGCTAATGTCCTTTGTTTACTCTTCTCTGGAGGAGGCTGATGTGAATAGGATAAAAGTGTACTAGTAACCTTTACTGTTTCTTTTTTACAAGTTCCAAGGAGTGGCAGGATTCTTCTTTTGGACAGATATACTTGTTCATCCCAAACCAAGACCTCGGAGATTCTATATGCCTCCCAAAATTCACAAACTGAACAATCCTGGCCACTGAGAGACTACTTTGTTTGTTGACCAGCACTTCCAGCCCATTGTACAGTAACTTGACACTCTTCTGACTACATTTGATGTTACATCCTCATACACCAATATACAGCATGAGGATGGGCTTATAGCATTACCTGAAGCTCCTAATAAAAGAACTGTGAAAAGCATAAAAAATGTACTTACCAACTTTGCAAGCGTTATCCTTCAATCTAACACATTTACCTACAATGGTTAACAGTATCTGCAGATACAAGAGACTTCCATGGGCACCCAGACTGCTCCATCCTATGCAATATCTTCACAGGCAAACTAGAGGACTATATGCTTGCTACTTCTAGCATCAAAATACTTGTATGTTTATGGTACATTGATGATATATTTATAACATGGAATGCAGAAGCAGAACATTGGAACAATTTACAGCTTTTATCAACAGTATCCATCCTACCATCAAATTCACCAGCAGCGATATTAAACAGAAGTATAATTTCCCTTTTCTAGATGTGCTACCCATCATTTGTGACCAAACAATTATAAATGATCTTTACCACAAGCCTACAGATGCTCATTTGTCTCTAAACTGGACTTCATGTCAGTCACACCACACTAAACTCAGCATCATCTACAGCCAAGAACCCAGAATAAGACGCATCGGCAGCAATGAGAACACGTGTAAAGACCATCTCCAGGAGATTGCTACATTATTTAAAAAGAGAGGCTGACCTCTGAATATCATACAGCAACACATTGACAAGTCTTTGCAGTTACTCAGGGATTCACTTATATGGAATACCAACAGCAAAAACAAAAGTGACAGAATTCCATTTGTGGTTGACTATCATCCATCAGCTTCCAACTACAGAAATATAATGCAAAAAACATTTCCCTTACTGCACACTTACTAAAAATTGTAAAAGGTTTTTCCAAAACCACCAGTCCCAATTTATGATCTCTTCTTGTGAGAGCTGATCTCAAATATGCTGTAACAAATGCAGGGGTTAATTGTTGTAACTGTAAAAGGTGCATCACATGTGAATACCTGTTACAACATCATCAGCAACCAGTTCTCTTACGGGAAGGTCCTATGGAATAAGACATGATGCTCAACATCCATTATTTATGTGATTCATTGCCAATGTTCAAGCTGCAAAAAACAATAGGCCAAACAATAAATGACCTCCATGCATGACTCAGGAACCCCAAATCGGCAATAATTAATAAGAAACTTCGCCAGCTTACAGCCAATCATTTTAACCTTGTGGATCATTTACTATCAGATTTGAAGATTTTCCCTGTGGAGCATGTCTTAAAAGAAGAAATACTGGACTTCAAAGAACACTTCTGAATATACCGTTTAAAATCACTGCATCCAGATGGACTGAGCATCACTGACAATACCACCTGATTGCTGAATATCTCAAGAGATCTCAGGATTGCACTAACTCATTATACCAAATGGAAGCTTCACTCATGATGCGTTTACAAATCCAGCAGTGTCATCCGTGCAGCCACTGAGAAAACCATCTTGTACTACATGAGGAAGGTGGAAGCTGAAACATTGTAGTGGAAATATATTTTTGTTCTTTGGAGAGTCCATCTGTTTCAGCATTATTTCGTGAATACAGAAATATTTAACAGCTGAGGTGCAAGTACTAAAATAAAAATAATATAAGTAGCTGCCAATGTATCAAGGATAGAACAGATACACTGCAGTAATTTGGATGCTAAACATGTTATATATTGTCTCTATGCATATTGTATCATTCAATATATGTGGTGGCTATTGGTTTCCTACTGATATGCACACTATGTGCGTTAAGGCAACTGGAAAAGGAGACCGTGGATAATTGGATTTTTCCTCCATAATGTGTTTGACATATATGCTTCCAATATGTTGCTTGGCAATATTGATATCAGTTTTATCCTTGATACGTCGGGTGCTATTGATATCATTTTTTTTCATACTTGCCCCTTTTAGCATTTACGAAATACTGTTGATGAAATGTGAAATATGAATGATTCTGCTTTTCATAAAATAAATAGGTTGCATTTTACGGTGATTTTACTGTCATTTACATCTATGAGATTTGGGTTGCATTTATTTTGTAAGTGGGGTGGGGCTCACCACCTTGAGAAAGGCTCTGTCGACGCGAAACACATTGGTGTCACCATGATGCTGCTAAAAAAAATATATATACTGATATTAAGGCTACCCTGTAGTGTGCGTCTTTTCTTTGCGTTCCTGAAGTGTTTCTGATGTATTGAGCAGGGAGCCACGTGTACACGCTCGAAAGTGGAAAGGTTCCCACGACGGTGACTGTTTTGGCAAGCACTATATATACATATATATGTATTTATATTTATTTATAAAGGTTTCCACAGAAATTCACAAAACCAAAGGAAATGATGGACGGAGTGTTGAACATTGCAAGCACTCACCCCCAGTCAACTGATCTGGGTTTAATCCATCACCGTTCTTTAGCCCACTCTGCCACCGCAGTTCAGACATGGCCATATGCAAATCAGTCTGACCCTGTGCCTCATGGGTAAAATCCAGCCCAAACTGCCAAGCCATGTCTTCCCTGGACCGGAATCAAGCATCCTAGGACCGGTTTCGGGGTTTCACCCCTCTCCAGCCAGGATAGCTTGACTCCAGTGGCGTAGTGAGCACGGGACCCACGTCTGGGCATACCCTTCCCACATAGGGCGAACAGCAAAACACACAAGATGATGGACGGAATGTTGCACATTGGCAAAACATTCACCCCCAGTCACAGATCTGGGTTTAATCCATCGTTATTTTGCTCACCACGCTACCCCAGCTCAGACATGGCCATATGCAAATCAGTCTTGACCCTGTGCCTCATGGGTACAGTCCAGCCCGAAGTGCCAAGCCATGTCTTCCCTGGACCGGAATCAAGCATCCTAGGACCGGTTTCGGTGTTTCACCCCTCTTCAGCCTGGATAGCTTGACTCCAGTGGCGTAGTAAGCACGGGACCCACGTCTGGGCATACCCTTTCCACATAGGGCGAACAGCAAAACACACAAGATGATGGACGGAATGTTGCACATTGGCAAAACATTCACCCCAAGTCACAGATCTGGATTTAATCCACCGTTGTTTTGCTCACCACGCCACCCCAGTTCGGACATGGCCATATGCAAATCAGTCTTGACCCTGGGCCTCATGGGTACAGTCCAGCCCGAACTGCCAAGCCATGTCTTCCTTGGACCGGAATCAAGCATCCTAGGACCGGTTGCGGGGTTTCACCCCTCTTCAGCCAGGATAGCTTGACTCCAGTGGCGTAGTGAGCATGAGACCCACGTCTGGCCACTGGATTCAAGCAAGCCTGGCTGAAGACGGCTGAAATGCCAGACACCGGTCCTAGGAAGCTTGTTTCCGGTCCAGGGAAGGCATGGACTGGCAGTTCGGGCTGGACTGTTCCCATGTGGCACAGGGTCAGACTGATTTGCATATGGCCATGTCTGAACTGGGGTGGCAGAGTGGGCTAAAGAACGGTGATGGATCAAACCCAGGTCTGTTGACTGGGTGTGAGTGTTTGATTGGTTCTGATGCTCCGTCCATCACCACCCCCTTTTGTAACGCTTTGTACGCCATAAGTTGGCAGGGTATGCTCAGACGTGAGTCCCGTGCTCACTTTGCCACTGGATTCAAGCAAGCCTGGCTGAAGACAGCTGAAATGCCAGAAACCGGTCCTAGGAAGCTTGTTTCCGGTCCAGGGAAGGCATGGCTTGGCAGTTTGGGCTGGACTGTTCCCATGAGGCACAGGGTCAGACTGATTTGCATATGGTCATGTCTGAACTGGGGTGGCAGAGTGGGCTAAAGAACAGTGATGGATCAAACCCAGATCTGTTGACTGGGTGTGAGTGTTTGATTGGTTCTGATGCTCTGTCCATCACCACCCCCTTTTGTACCGCTTTGTTCGCCATAAGTTGGCAGG
This sequence comes from Triturus cristatus, assembly GCF_964204655.1. NCBI lineage: Eukaryota > Metazoa > Chordata > Amphibia > Caudata > Salamandridae > Triturus > Triturus cristatus. The sequence goes on along the minus strand of NC_140581.1, from coordinate 432,091,885 downwards.
GTATGCTCAGACGTGAGTCCCTTGCTCACTTTGCCACAGGATTCAAGCATGCCTGGCTGAAGACGGCTGAAATTCCAGAATCCGGTCCTAGGAAGCTTGTTTGCGGTCCAGGGAAGGCATGGCTTGGCAGTTCGGGCTGGACTGTTCCCATGAGGCACAGGGTCAGACTGATTTGCATATGGCCATGTCTGAACTGGGGTGGCAGAGTGGGCTAAAGAACGGTGATGGATCAAACCCAGATCTGTTGACTGGGTGTGAGTGTTTGATTGGTTCTGATGCTCCGTCCATCACCACCCCCTTTTGTACCGCTTTGTTCGCCATAAGTTGGCAGGGTATGCTCAGACGTGAGTCCCTTGCTCACTTTGCCACTGGATTCAAGCAAGCCTGGCTGAATACGGCTGAAATGCCAGAAACCGGTCCTAGGAAGCTTGTTTCCGGTCCAGGGAAGGCATGGCTTGGTAGTTCGGGCTGGACTGTTCCCATGAGGCACAGGGTCAGACTGATTTGCATATGGCCATGTCTGAACTGGGGTGGCAGAGTGGGCTAAAGAACGGTGATGGATCAAACCCAGATCTGTTGACTGGGTGTGAGTGTTTGATTGGTTCTGATGCTCCGTCCATCACCACCCCCTTTTGTACCGCTTTGTTCGCCATAAGTTGGCAGGGTATGCTCAGACGTGAGTCCCTTGCTCACTTTGCCACTGGATTCAAGCAAGCCTGGCTGAATACGGCTGAAATGCCAGAAACCGGTCCTAGGAAGCTTGTTTCTGGTCCAGGGAAGGCATGGCTTGGTAGTTCGGGCTGGACTGTTCCCATGAGGCACAGGGTCAGACTGATTTGCATATGGCCATGTCTGAACTGGGGTGGCAGAGTGGGCTAAAGAACGGTGATGGATCAAACCCAGATCTGTTGACTGGGTGTGAGTGTTTGATTGGTTCTGATGCTCCGTCCATCACCACCCCCTTTTGTACCGCTTTGTTCACCATAAGTTGGCAGGGTATGCTCAGATGTGAGTCCCTTGCTCACTTTGCCACTGGATTCAAGCAAGCCTGGCTGAAGACGGCTGAAATGCCAGAAACCGGTCCTAGGAAGCTTGTTTCCGGTCCAGGGAAGGCATGGCTTGGCAGTTCGGGCTGGACTGTTCCCATGAGGCACTGGGTCAGACAGATTTGCATATGGCCATGTCTGAAATGTGGTGGCAGAGTGGGCTAAAGAACGGTGATGGATCAAACCCAGATTTGTTGACTGGGTGTGAGTGTTTGATTGGTTCTGATGCTCCGTCCATCACCACCCCCTTTTGTACCGCTTTGTTCACCATAAGTTGGCAGGGTATGCTCAGACATGAGTCCCTTGCTCACTTTGCCACTGGATTCACGCAAGCCTAGCTGAAGACGGCTGAAATGCCAGAAACCGGTCCTAGGAAGCTTGTTTCCGGTCCAGGGAAGGCATGGCTTGGCAGTTCGGGCTGGACTGTTCCCATGAGGCACAGGGTCAGACTGATTTGCATATGGCCATGTCTGAACTGGGGTGGCAGAGTGGGCTAAAGAACGGTGATGGATCAAACCCAGATCTGTTGACTGGGTGTGAGTGTTTGATTGGTTCTGATGCTCCATCCATCACCACCTTCTTTTGTACCGCTTTGTTTGCCATAAGTTGGCAGGGTATGCTCAGACGGGAGTCCCTTGCTCACTTTGCCACTGGATTCAAGCAAGCCTGGCTGAAGACGGCTGAAATGCCAGAAACCGGTCCTAGGAAGCTTGTTTCCGGTCCAGGGAAGGCATGGCTTGGCAGTTCGGGCTGGACTGTTCCCATGAGGCACAGGGTCAGACTGATTTGCATATGGCCATGTCTGAACTGGGGTGGCAGAGTGGGTTAAAGAACGGTGATGGATCAAACCCAGATCTGTTGACTGGTTGTGAGTGTTTGATTGGTTCTGATGCTCCGCCCATCACCACCCTCTTTTGTACCGCGAATCATGTTTATACCACAGTGGCATGGTTTATTGGGAGTTTATACTAACAAAGTTTCGAGCAAGAACTTCTGTAAATTTAAAGTGCTTGATCATATATTAAAGTGCATGCTGCTAAGTATGTAAACATTTAGTTTCATATACAGTACTAAAGATTGAAAATATCCACGGAACAGGCTGTCAGGGCAAAGGTTCGCTAAAGTGCATTATAGATAAGCTCTTAAAGTGGTAATGCAAGAGTCTAAGAACATGAGTGAATGTACCCAAATTCCATACATTTATAAGAGCCGTGTGTACTCCATGTCTTATTTTCTTAATACTTATCCACGACCACCAATTTGAATATATATAACAGTATACTATGGTGCATTATAGATAAGATCTTAAAGTGCTGGTGCAAAAATCTAAAAGCATGAGAGACTATACCCAAATTGTCATAAATTTATAAAAGCAATGCCTACTTCATGTCTTATGTTCTTGATACCTATCCATGACCACCATTTCGAGTGTATAACATAGTAGTAGGGACATTTTAAGACTATGTACACAAAAATATATATATATACAAATAGCAGATAACCTGTGACGAAACTCTATAAAATGTTTAGAGACCTGCATATCAAGGACATAGCAACAGTTCTTATCAATCAACCACATATTATTATTTCAAACAGATATGGGAACGAGTATGTCAGAGAGGTTGTAGAAACTGGCACAATTCTACAGTGTCCAAATGATCTAGAACTAAGATGTTCACATTCAAATATGGATATTTAATTCTGCATCCATATTCAGTCCATTGGGAATCTCTGTTCCCAGTACTAGGATCTTTTTAGATTCTTCTCGACGTAAGTCTAGTTCTAGATTTCCCCCTTGTGGTTTTCCTTGTACCATAATACTTCACATTTTCCACTTTACCATCATGTGTTTCCCTAATATGTCTGGACATGGCATACTGATAGTCTTTGTTCGTTATGGCTCTCAAGTGTTGTAATATGCAAAGCTTGACTTTGTTGATTGTACTTCCGACATACTTTATCCCACATTGGCATTCGAGAACATAAACTACTGTCAAAGTTTTATTGTATAATTTGTTAAAATTATCACAAAACCCACATATATGAATAAAAGGTATATAAAAGTAAACAACCATAAAACATCTGCTCATTGTCACCAATGACCCATAAAATTTGTTAGATACAGTTATAAAAAATTTGATTCGAGCACGGGACAATCTATCTCTGTGAGATCTAAATTATCTATTTACACAGTTTATTTTTGTTTTGTCTTTTTTCTTTTTATTTTTTTTTTTCTTAAGGGTTCCGATGTTACAATCATCCTGCTCTAGTTGCTTCAGGCGGATCCTTACCGACCCCAGAAATTTGATTCCCCTGCAAGCCAGGATTATGGAGGATCCTCCCAGCCAACTTGTTACTGCTTGTCTACAGGTTTGAATTTTTAGGACATTAAAAATTTGCTTTAAATACCAACGTCTCTGAGCCATTACTGCTGAACATACACAAAAAATGTGGGCAAGAGATTCAATTTTGTATCCGCATAGACGGCATTTTTCTGATTGGAAGCTCTGTTTCCAAGAGGGGAGTAGATCTTTTAAAATGTGATGGCCCATCCGATAGTCCATATAGGATTTCTTTAGGAACTCGCTGAAATGAGAGGCTAGGTATGCTTGTGGTTTTAATGATTTATAGGACGCTATAACTGTCCACCCATGCCGGCGTTTGGCCAATGAATTTTTATCTTCCAAAAAGGATTTCATTTTGGCTGCCTTATTAATTAAGCTACTTAAACCAGCTTTATCCATCCTAGTTTCCCATGATGATTCTAGATCAAGTTCTATCAGGCAGGTTTTCAGATGCTTTCCCCAGGCGTTCAAGATTTTATTGTCCGCCTGATACATGATTTCTTCCCAGCATAGATGGTCCAACGACTCCTGATTTGCAGAACAAAATTTATTACAAAGCTTCAAAAAGCCGCTCATGCTCCGGAAGCTTTGATTTTGCAGGCCAAATTCTGCGAAGGAGAAGCAGATTTTGGCAGATTAAAAACGGCTTTATAGATCTTTGTCTGCATTACGTTTAGCAAGTCAGCCTCCTTGCCATGCCAAGTAACCAACCCATAAGACAAAATGGGCAAAATTTGCGCGGCCATGACCTTCAATAGATGACTGTAATTGGGGCAGTCCAGTTTAGATTTCAGTAGCCGGTATGCAAAGATTAATGACTGGGCTTTTGCTTTTATTACTACTTTTTGCTCTTTGTGTTTCAGACCTTGCTCTATTAAAATACCCAGATATTTATATGATGGTTGTTCTTCTACCGTTTCTCCGTTTGCTGTCCAGTTATAGTTGAGTTTGCTTGATTCCACTAATCGGACAACTTTTGTTTTACCTTTGTTTAATTCCAGCTTTTCCTGTTTTAAATATTCCGCTAATTTATTGATTGCTCTCTGTAGACCGATTGGTGATTTGCTCAATACTACTATGTCATCCGCGTATTGTAGAAAATTAATTGGATTGTTTGCCAGTCTCGGCGGATGACATTTATGCTGCAACCAAAACTTTACTGATGTCCGAGAGGTAAAGGTTAAAGAGGCTTGGGGCCAACACACAGCCTTGCTTTAAACCTTGGTGCGTCCAAATCCTCGAGGTTATACTGCCGCCATTGCCTAACTTGACTCTTACCTATGTGTTATTATAAAGGGTGGCTATGGCGTTTAACATGGGTTTCGGAAATCCCCAGGAGATCAGCTTTGCCCATAGGCGCTCTCTGCATACCCGGTCGAATGCTGACCGTATATCAATAAAGCACGCATATAGTCTGGAGCCCTCAGTTAATGCTTTTTCCATTAAGAGCGACAGACTGGCCAAGTTTGTAATGGTACCCATTCCTTGCCTAAACCCTGTTTGGAACTTCGGGATAATATTGGTCTCTTCAATCCAGTCTCGTAGCTGTGTTAGGATGCAGGAGGCGTAGAGCTTAGCTTCAACGTCTATTAGGGATATCAGCCTGTAATTTGCGGGGTTGCGACGGTCCCCCTGTTTGAAAATGGGGTGGATGATATTCCCTTGCCAGGATGCTGGAACTTCATTTTGTGAATATATATGGTTGAATAGGGGAGTTAAGGACTCTGACCAGAAATCTGGATCAGTTTTAAAGAGCATATTTGGCAGCCCATTCAGACCTGCAGCTCCTTCTGTCTTCAATCTTGTTATTATACTCCTCAGTTGTTTTTTAGAGGTTAGAGGAGTTTCCATGATCCCATTTACTTCTTTCTGGTCCTCTTTTTCAATAGTCGCCGGAATCTCATTTTTTGTGTTTTTCCCATTGTCCAACTCTCTACCCCACTGAGTGTTGGTACTGCTTGAAACTGTGTTTCCATACAGTGATTGCACATGGTAGGACCAGGATTCCTCTCCTACCCCTGCTTCTTGCTGAAGGCTTGCTCCTTTGTTTAAGTCATTAATGATTCCCCAAAAATCCCTGGTATCCGGCCGTTTTCCTGCACTCAGTAGCTTATTCCAAATGGATTCCTTATACGTTCTCTTTGCAACCCTTAGCGACTTCCTGTGTATGCTCCTTACTTCTTTTAGTTTGCGGTCATTTGTGCCAGTTCCCATTTTTTTTCCATGTGCCACTGCTCTGACCTCACGTGCAACGCTTCTCTTTTTTTCTCTTAGGTCCAAATTAAACCATGGCTCTTTCCTTACCTTAATACATCCCGAATTCCCTGATGTTGCTGGGAATTTATGCAGGAGGGCCAGAATCAGTTGCTCCCAGCTCTTTATACAATCTTCCTCGGGCTGGGGGCCTGAAATGGACATGTGTTGTTTTACTGTGGCCAATATACTTTCCAGGCCTCCCCCACGCCATTTTAACTTCTTTAGATTGAACTTCTCGGCATGTTGTAGTAAGGACGGCAGATTTTGCAGTGCAGTGAGTGCGATATTAATTCTAGTTATTTGAGGGAAATGGTCACTTTCTAAACGCTTGACTATTTGAAATGATTCTATGCTGATTCTGATAGATAGACCCATTCAGACACGTATGCACCTTCTCATAGATCCGCTCACAGACTCATGAACCCATTCACATACCCACTCAGACACTAACACACCCACTCACATACCCAGACATCATCGTGACCCCAGACATCTTCCGAACACAGAAAATAGGTTTTAGAGATAGTTTTTATAGAAACTCACTAGAAAAATGTGACTTTAGACAATACAGTAATAAACCCCCTGTCTGCAAAAGACTAATATGTGAGCATATATGTGTTTCACACTTTATTAAAAAGGTGCGCTCATTGCGGTTAGCGACTTCGTCATGATGCCCTAAATAATGGCAAAAACGGTAAATAGGTTTTAGAAATGGTTTCTACAGACACTAAGTACAAAAACATGAGTTTAGATTAAACAGGAACATCCTGAGTTATTGTCTGTAGCTGGATCACGTTGATCAAATTAAATGGCTGAATTATGTAAAAACCACTGTAGGTGCACTGGGCTGTTCAGAACTTTATGAACCAGTTGTGGTTGATAACTAAAGCAAAGCTGAATAAAGCCTTCTGCCTGAAAACTATGCAGGAAAGAAGGGAGACCCATCATCTGAAATCAGTTGTCACCCTCCATCCCTTTAGATGCGCATGCCTATGTGGCACAGGTTCTCAACTTACAACACTGCTTCATATTAGTAAGGTTCTGATTACATTTAATTCCTTTGATTCAGGGGTAGCAGGTGCTCTTTACATGACTTACCGCCATGCCCATGTGATGGTCCATCTTCACAAATTCAACGACGAGCCGAGGAGGAAATTTACTTTGCCTCTTGTACAGACACATAATTTTAGACAGTGTCGGGTAGCACTTTATTCTAGCCAAATGCTTGGGGATCAGTTTGTTTTCCATTGTATCACATCATTTTTGTAGTTAGCCTTAAGGCTGAGGAGAACCCAGCCCACACTTGTTCGCTTAGAAAACACCGAAAGTTGATGACATGTTTTTAAAACCTTACATAGATTCTGTTTTAATGATATCAGTTTTTATCGTTTTTACATGGAAAGTATTTTGTATGATAGATTTGAGTATGATGAGATTGTTTATACTTCTGCACTTAATATGCAATTGAAAGATTGCAAAATAAAGGAATTTGATTAATTGAGATTAAATATGTTTTTTAAAGAACCATGTATATAGCAATATGTGTAGTTTAATGTTTAGAAAGGATTTATTTTAGCTATTATTTTTGCATGTGCTGTTGGCCGTTGAATGTCTGCTTTTGTTTTGCGATTTCGCAACATATTTGCAAGCATCGTGATGTAATCACAAAGGTGACCAAAAACTAAAAAAAAGGATCTTTATAACAAATTAACAATATTTCAGGCACTAGGGTGGCTCTGACAAGAGCCTCTGTGTTGATTGTGTGTATATGACAGCTACATATAAGAAGGATTGAAAAGCTTCAGGCTATTTGGAAACACCTTGTTGACTTTGTCTATAAAGTGCACTTCCCTAAATTCTACAAATTCCATGCATGTCAAAACGCAGATTGTTGTTATAGATACAGCCAATACAATGGTCTCTGAGGAATGCAGAAACACTTTTATTAACATGTTTCCTGGCTTCATCAATCTGTGGACAAAAATTATTTGACCACTTCCATTTCTGTCTTTTGCATATATTAGAGCACACCAGGACAGTGTGAGAGAATGTTACATCAGATCTGCAAAGGTATCTTTCATTAGGATTTCTAGCCCTAGCCCAGTTAGTTTGCCTAGGTCAGTTCCACCACAGCGCACAATCATTAGGTAAGGAGCTCGGCAATCCACAATGGTTTTAACCAAATCCAGCAACTGATGAAACTGTAACCCTCTCTGGCCAACCAAGTTATCTCCACATTTGGCAAACTTTTGTCCCTGTCAATACCTCTCTTTTTTGCAGCCTCTTAAGCCCAATAGACATAACTGTGGCCAACAATTCACACTCTAAGCCTTTTGAAGTGAAGGAGCAATAGCAGTCAGGAGAAGACTGGAGCTGAATGAGGTAGTTTTGAAAAGCAGTGAAAAGGGAGGTGTTAATTTTTTTTTTAAAGATATATTTGATTGGATGCTGTTAGCATATAAGTAAATAAAATCATGTAGTGTGTTGATTGCATTAGCAAGAAGTCCTATTATTGGCTGTTATTTAAAAAAAAGAAAGGTAATACAAACATGGATATACTTTTGAATCTAAACCACACCTGCGGTATCTGATTTTGAAGTAGCATGGCCCTTCTAGAATGTGATGTGAACGTGTGACCTACTGGTTCTTTTGGGTTGCTTGATATACTGAGCTAAGAGTGTATTTTAGGGGGAAGGTTGTTAAAGAGACAGAACATTTTTTTTTAGTTGAGAAGTTATTGCACAATTTAAATAATGATAAACGTTTATTTCCAACTCAGGACTATGTGATAGACTGTGTAGTATTTACATTTTTAAAAACTGAACCTAAATATAGGTTCAGACTCGTTAATTTTGCGATCATCGTGAAAACATCCCGAACACTCATAGACAGGAATCTCTTTTTGAAAGCGGGGGAAAGGGTTAACAGATGCTAACCATTCACAAGTGGAGGTAGAGTAGTCCAAAATGAAACACAGGATTTTATTTTCTGCCTTTCTCATGATCATTGTATGGAAAGTTGGAGAGGTTGCCATTTTATAGTTGCTGTCTATGAGAGTGGTGTACCATTATTGTGCTTAGTTTTTACAAATTCTAACAGTGTCAAAACCATCCAAAAAGAGCTAAAACAACAATACAATCTACTAACTCAATTCACTGGCATGTACATATCTTTTTAATCACTTAAAAATGTTACATTAGAAAAGAAGATGTATATGGGAGTTTGATAAAAAAAAGTGCTGCACCTGTATATGAATTATAAAGTAGTAATACTTGTTAGGTATGTATTAGGAAGTGTTTGCTAATATAGTTTAAACTTATATGACTGGTTTGCATATGTTCAGATGTCGAGAAATTTTGTTTCTGGTTGCAGATAATTATATGTACGATGAGACTCCTGAGTTTACCTAAAGATGTAGAGAACTATATATTTTCAGAAAGATGGCCTGAAAGTGTATATTTATTATGAAATCACATAGATGTTTACATGGTGATCTAAGTTCTTTAAGGCTGTTTCATGTATATGTTGAGGATGGTGTATTTATTTAAACATGCTGTGTTTAAAATTCAGGAGGGTTAATAGTGCAGAATGTGTCTTCAGAGTTCTTGTGCTGACTTCACTTGGTGTTTAACTTTCTTTGAGAAATGCTTAATATATGGGAAATGATGTAGGTATGCCATTAAGAAAAGGTTTTGTGCTGTGAAAAAAGGGAGAATTGTTTTCAGTTTTATAAACGTACTGATGCATGCGCACACTGAGTAACATGCTCCTAAAGAGCAATATATCCAATTATAAAATCAAATATGATATGGATTCGCTCACACATAGCTCAATAGAAAAGGATAGATACCCTAAAACAGGTAGTTTGATACTAACAGAAGGACTTAAACAATGAGTCACAGATATAGTCACAACTGTTATGTATCTAACAGAAATGTAGGTGTTTTCATAGTCAGCCAGGCACTACTCAGGTACTCATCCAACCACCCAGCCACTAGTCAGGCAGTCATTGAATCACTCATGCACTATCCACACTCATATCAATCACCCAGGAACTACACATGCACTCTTTCAATCACGCAGGCACTCATTATGTAATCATTAAACTATGCAGGCACTACCCATGCATTCATCCAATCACCCTGACACTAACCATCTACTTATACAGTCACCAAGGCTGTACCTATGCAGTGATTCAAACACCAAGGCACAACCCAAGCACTCATCCAAACACGAACTTACAACCCATGGACTCATAGAAATACTGAGACACAACCCATGCATCCATTCAAACACTCATCCTATTACATTACAGAGGGAGTACCAGTGCAGTGAACATATCACTCATCCAGTACCTATGTACTCATTCAATTACTGAGGTAATACTCTTGCACTAATACAATCACCCCAGCAGTACACTTACTTTCATCCAATCACTCAAGCTATAACAATGGACTCATGCAATCACTCAGACACTAGTCTTGCACTCATCTAATCAGCCAGGCACTACTGATGCACTCCAGGCACTACCTATGTACTTATCTAATCACTCAGGCACTACCTGTTCACTCAACTAAAAACACATGGGCAACAGCCATGTACTCATCCAGTCACTGAAACGCTACTCATTCAAACATCTAATCTGCCAGGTACTATACATGCACTTAAACAATCACGTTTGCACTATCCATGCATATATATTGAAGTAAGTGCATGTAGTAATATAGCTTGGTTCACCTGCAGATTGAAAACTGTAACATAACATACAAGCTGTTTTTTTTATTATTTGTAAGTCAGTAATAAAGTAGTTGGTACGTTGGTAGATAAACATTTAAATATGCTAATTTTTTTACAGAACAACATCTACATAACTACAGACAATTAGAATGCCCTTAAAAGCTTGGGGGGAAAAGCAACAGAAACAACTACAGTATCTATGCAGAACTGAGACCCAAAAGGGGCAAAATGCTGAAAAAGTGATGAAAGAAAAAAAGCTACTGGTAATGTGGTATAAGTGGATACCTGCAACGATTACAAAATAATGAACATAGAAAGCAAACTATGAGAAAAAATAACAGTGAACAAAATCTATGTAACACGAAAGAATGTAACAAAGATGGACACACCTTAACCAGGAGACAGAAGCAGTTTAAGGAAATCAGACACAGGATGTTTTGTAGTAGAGTGGTTGTAAATCTACTGAGAAATATGAAGAAGTAAAGAAGAAGGAGAGAGGCACTGAAACAGACAGAATGAGTTGAGGGGGTAGTCGATAAGGCCTTTTCTTTGAATAGGAAGCTTTTCATTTTGAGTATAAACAGAATGAAGACTATTGACAAAATAGTTTTGCTAAGAAGAAAACAACACTAGAGAAAAGATTAGTGAATAGAAGTAACTTTTGTACAGTTTCTAAGTGGAGAATGGATAAATACATCTAGTACAGAGACTTTCTTTACTGAAGAAAGCTATCTCCAGGATAACACATTAGTTAATGCTATTGATGAAAGAGAACGATGTTATGAAATGAAGAATGGCACTCCTATAGCAAAAGAGGTGATGGTACCAAGAGACATAGAACAGGTTTGCAGAAGAGACACAGGAAAGGTGTAGTAAGGCCCTGTATACAAATTGAATTGTAAAAGAATTTGTGGTATTTAACAGCAATCCATTAATATACTAGGAACATTTCTAAATATCTTTCCAAGGTGTAGTTTAAAACACAAAATAAGTATTTTACAATGATTGGATCCTTGCAAGGTTAGAAAGCATGCAAGTTTGGAGGGACACTCACTAGCTTGTTTATCAAAGAAAGTGTGCCAAAGCACTTTTAATCACTTTAGGATGTAAGCTGTACACCTCTCAACAATGCAAACTTCAATCAAGAGGCTGTACTATGTGAAAATTCATGCTTTATGTTTAGGAGAAATGAATAGAGCACCTTTGCTTGGTACTGTGGCAGAGGTAGAAAAGGTTTGTGATGATGTGCAGTTTTGTTTCATTTGTCCAGTATCGGACCCTACGGAAAATTAAGAGTTGATAACAGGAGGAGTTGCAGAACAGGACACAGGTATTATAGTTGATAGCTTTGTAGAAAAGATTATCAAATGTAACTCAGTGTGCTCTGAAAAACCAAAGTATGTTTGTATATGTTATTGACACACTCACTACAAGATTCAAACAAAGACTGTAGACTTGTATTTAAAAAGTAAAAAAGGAAATAACTGGCAAAAATTTGGCTCTCGACCCCTGGGTCGAGAGCCTGGTGCTCTCGGGGTCCTGAAGCAAAGCACATCCTGGGACGAGGTGCCAAGCCTCCTCCCCAGGATGGGGATGGTCCACGAAGGGAAAGCTTCAAAGGCTTGCCACCTTTGTGAGCCTACCTCAACCATTTGCTGTTTACAGCAAGTTAGGAGGAGAGGTGTGCCCACCTTTGCCAACCCCACCCCTCAGGTGGAGGAGACGAGTTGAAGCACAACTCTCAATCCCCGCCATCTTTCAGGTGGGGGGATCCAGCCAACCAGAGTGATGCTTATGCCCCTCTCCCAGTGGAGGGTGGCATAATAGGGGGTGTACCCACCCCAAGGAAGGGACATGCAAACGCCCTTAAATTTTGAATCTAGTGGCAACCCCGAACCTTGCCTTCTCAGACCAGAGCCCAAAAGAAGAAGCATGAAGAAGAAGGACCAAACAGTCGTGCAGAGTCAAGAATAGGAGGACACCAACTGACTTGGCCACAGTCCTACCGGCCTGTCCCGACCTCAGACTCCTCTAACAGAATCACAGTGTGTCCTACAGACAGCAGACCTTGAAAACCCGAAGAACCTGCCCTGCCTTTGTGACTGAAAAGGACTTTGTCTCCCATGAGCACAGGATTTGCTCAAAGGTAACCGACTGACTCCAGCCGACTCCGTGGGTCTCTACCACTCTGCTTCTGTCGCCCCTAGCCTGCGTGACCCAGTACTCTAAGGAGGTGCCCCCAGCGATCCTAGCTTGGATGCCAGTGACCCCTGAACCTCCATAAGATCCTAAATCAAACTGTCAGCAAACAACTGGGAGATCCCCTCAACCGCGACTGAAGGCGACACCCAGGCTGAGTCCGTACCCGAAGCGGTCCAGAAAGAGAAACCGCGACCGTCTGACGGACTCTGTCAACAAACGCTTGCGGTCACAGGACAATGACTCCAAAAGACCCCATTCACCTCTACAGCAACTGACTTTGACCGAATCTGCAGCACCTGCTAAGACCATATCCTACACCTGGCCGCCCCTGTGCCACTGGTGGTGTAGTTCTTGTATAGGCCATTGGGCCCTTCAGTGCTGACCTCAACTCCAGGAGCTTTTGTTCTCCAATATGGTGGCCTGCTCACCGCATTCCCCAAACCCACAACCATGCTTAGCCCGTTGGCTAATGTGTGGTCCCTGCACTCTGCACCCGGCCGCCTCTGTGCCACTAGCGGTACGACTCTAGTGCCCATTTGTCCGAATCTTACCCACGGACCCGTAAGCTCAGTTCTGCCTTCTCAGGACTAAATGTGGCTCGTGAGTAGTACTGTAACTCTGTATTAAGTTTGCAAAACACATTGTCTCATTTTTCTTTCCCTCAGGAAATGCACCAGCCTAGCATCTATAGAAACCTGGCTGCGTAAGAAAAGTAATTGCAAAGTAATTCTGACTGTCTGCGAATACAAAGTAATTATGCTGTAACTAATTTATTGCATTCAATCTGTATTTAAACTGCTAATGCTTGCAAAGTATTTTTATACTGGCTTGGTTCTAGAAAATAAATGTACCTTAACAATATTTTTATACAAAGAATTGGTCAGGTTCAGTCCTTGAGTGTGTGAAAACACTTTTTGCATGAGTTTTACAATAAATGCTTAGCACTACCCTCTGATAAGGCCTTACTGCTCGCCCAAACTACCACAAATAGAGAGTAAGATAGAGAGTAAGGTACTGTCTACTTAAACTTCTGCTTACCTTTGGGGATCCCGTGGACTCAGTGCTCACTATACCTTACTTTGGTATAGTATATACAGAGCCAGCTCCCTACAGTTACTAACTAGCTAGACTCAAACTGTATGTAGAATATGCCTATTTACGTGTTCTACACTTTGTCATTTGTATTTATGACTACCGATGTCATTGCGACCTCCGCTGTCACCGTGAACAATGAAAATGCATTTCTGACTTTTGGGAAAAGTTAAATTAATATCTTACTAAACAGCTAGACTGAAGCTTTATGTACATTATGTCTATATAGGTGATTTACACAAAAACACGTGGTATTCGCTGTGTGTCTTCGGCGAGCGCAATGTTGTCACAAAAAACAAAAATATCTTGAAATAAGATGATTAATGCACTTTTTAAATAAATAGATGACAAACACAGGACTGAGTGGTGTAATATGCAGATGTAATGTTCACTATCCAATTATAGAAAAAAAATACAGGGACGATATAGTTATGAAATAGAATTGAGAAAACTTTAGAAATTCACTGAAAAAACAAAGGTTACAGGGACGTTATAGCTAGGCTGACATTTCACTTGCTCAATACCAGTGAAATTCAGCAGTTATACACCCACTCGCTCACCTATACAAAAACTCACACACCCACTATATCATGTATACAGTCTCCTATATACCCAGTCCCTTTTCTATACACCAATTACACACCCACTCACTTACCCATACAGGCACTTCCACAGCAAGTTACCTTAGTATATATGTTTAACACTCAGTAACTTTTAGAAAACACTCACAATCACTGGATGATGTCATTAGTGATATCATTTCAGATGTCATGAGTGATGTCATCAGTGATGTAATTTGAGATATCATTAGTGATGTCATTGACCATGTCATGAGTAATGTAATATGTGAGGTCATTAGCAGTGCATGGTGGGGGCGTGAGTTATAGTTAGCTCCGGTAACTTTAATTGCTGAATTTCCCTGGTTTTGTACGAGTGAAATGTCAGCCTAACTATAACGTCCCTGTAACCTTTGTTTTTTTCAGTGAATATATATATATATATATATATATATATATATATATATATATATATATATACATATATTTATCCAAAACAAAGTTACCCAAAAACGGAAGAGCCTCAATCAGGTAGGTTTCGCTGAAATCTTTAATGGAGGTTGCCGTGTGAGTGTCCAAATCAAACACAAAACAAAATGAAAATTATCCAGCATGAGCTGACGCGTTTCGTGCATCAGCACTTCTTCTTGGGCTAGGCTGGTCTGGGCATACACAATCAGTATTTTCGAAGCACCTGGATTAACATTTCATACCCGCCCGGATGGGCGTGGCTATTCCACTCCGCCTCTTGGTATTTGTAGTGCTCCGGTATTCCTACAGTGAGTCTGTCGTGCATCTCAGACAGTAAATGTTACATAAGACACCACAGTGGGTCGTTGTGCATGTTTCAGTCATTTCACCGACACCTCATTACCTCCATTAACAGCTCCTGTCCCTCAACATGGCTGCGCCGCTGGCGTTTGCCGAGGGTCTGCTCCACTGCAGCTGGCTCGTTACATGGCGTAGGCAAGCCGTACAAATCCAAAACAAAGTTACCACATATATATATGTAGAGAGAGATTGAGAGAGACATTATATTTAAGTATGCTAATAAGATCGTAGCTTACGTAATGGTAATGTTTAAATACCAACAAACCTCTGAAAATCACCAGTTATTGTTGATATTTTATTGCTGTAACTGCATTCCTCACCATTCAAAGGACCTCACATGTTACATCAATCATGACATGTTAAATGAAGTAATTGATGACATAACTGCTGACAACCTAATTATATCACTGATGACATTAATGATAACACCATTGTCAGGTAGAGCATAGAGTTACTGAGTGCACATATGCGTAAGCCCTGGAGGCAAGTGTAAATATGCATTTTTAAAAAGTTATATGATACAAATCACTAACATTTGGGATGGAAGAAGTGCTCTATGTTAAAAAAGGTAAAAGCTGAGTGCACCTGATATGGATTTCAGAGGTAGTTGAAAGTAAGTTATGGCTTAAAGACAAATCCTGTTCTAAAAAATCACTGACAAAAGTTAAAGCTGCAGTTGACAATACACCAACCACAAATAAATATCTAGGCACCTGCCTATGATAAATAGTGGTAATACGGTAATATAGAAAAATTCTATAAGCTGTGCATATTTATTTCTAGAACATCTCGAAAGAGTTTGACTCACTGTAGATTATTGAATAATGTATTGAATAATTTAGAAAGTAAGGATGTCCCACTTAGATGTGGTGTATCTCAGACTGTTGTAAGCATGGGTCTAATGTTTTATGTCAGTATGCCCATCTCAGGAATATAAGTAGTTTATTTTACTAGTGACAAAGCTATGTCCACAGAGCCTGCTAGATTGTGTCTTTACAGTGGCAATGCATGCCGGTCAACCACTTGATCTAAAATTGTGGTTAATTTGAATTCTTTGAGAGGGTAATCACATTAAGGTGAATAGAAATGTGTCCCCTGGTACAGCTTGTTAAATTACTTGAAGTTCACAAACCCTATAGGACAGTGCCACAGCAACCATATGATTATGTCAGTGATGTCATCTATGATGTCATTTAATATGTTATGAGTGATGTAACAGGTGAGGTATTAAGCAGTGCATGGCGAGGGCACAAGTTATAGTTAGCTCAGTAAACTATAACTGGTGGATTTCAGGGATTTTTTATTTTTTGAACAATAGTTTTTACCTTATTTCAACACCTAACTATAATGTCAATGCAGTCATGGAGAAAGCTCTAAGCATCTCAAGGTCCAGGTTTTAGCTACTTGAAGGAGAAATTGTTGATTGGATCTGAGCTTTTATTGTAGTGATTGCCACTGAACTTTTTGACAAAAAGACAGGTTTTTGAGGTTAAGCAGCATTTTGGACAATGTAAATAGCCTTAAACATCAAACATAAATGTATGGGGAGACAGGGTAGGTGCTTCCTGGCCAATGTTATTGGGTCCTGTTATTTTAATACACATATAAGAAACACTGCTGTATTTTTAACTAGTTGGAGATGGGTTAGCTGTTTCTTGGGCACTCTGGAGATGGTGTCATTGCCACAATCAATTCTTGATTCTATAAGGCCAGCGACAATAGACGATCTCATGGTGGAATTAAAAGAATGAAACATTTAGGAAAGTGTCTTAAGAAACAAAAAGCATAATTTTCCTAAATGAGAAACATGTGGTGCTGTGTCTAAATCTAAATTAAAATTAATACCAAAATGTATGCATAGGTTTTGTTGGAAAAGGAGGTGTTCCCCCCTACACAAAGCCAATTAAGGTCCTTCCCAGTGCTATATGTTGATGGGAGTAAACGATCTGTCTTACTTTGGTTTAGCTTTAAATAATTAGGAGACATCCGCCACCTGATGGCTCCAAGGCTTTCAGATAAATCAAAAATTGGGGTCTTTGTGAGAGCTTTGACACTGCAACATTAAAAAAACTAAGTTGAGTGTTGTCTTCATACATGAAGAATTCATCTTCCACATGACTTAAGATCTGAGTGATATATATAGATATAGATATTGAAGAGAAGTGCCAAAATATTAGATTTCTGAGGTATTCCAAATGTTGCTTCTCATGATTTAGATGGAATGGGAAGAAGAAATATTGCTTACATGCTATGGGTAAGGAATTATTCCAGCCATGATAGTTCCATTTGTTCCATGCCTTCTATACCAATGTATGTCAGTCTTCAAAGTAGGATATTGTCATCAATGGTGTCAAATGCAGCTTGGAAATCCAGGATCATCTAAACACCTGGACCTCTAGCATTTATCCTTCTTCCAAGGTCATCTAACAATGCATCAACCACCAGTTTCTGGGTGAAAGCTGACTTTGTGCTTGTGGTGAAGCAAGTTCAATTACAAGTTCTGGTAATTGAAACAATGTGATTTTGTCAAGCAGTTTACATAAGTGTGAAATAGAATGGAAGTTTCCTGGTTTCAAAATACCCAATGCAAGTTTTATAGGAGTGGGTGGACTCTTGCTTCCTTTCAGTCTGTAGAGACACAGTTGGTAGTAAGGTAGTTTTGAAAATATCTCTCACTTAAGTAACCAAATAGGAGACAAGTTGCTTTACATACTTGGCAGGGCAAAGGACCAATAACACAAAGAATGTTTTGGTTTTAATAAGTGTTATCAAATCTGATTCTTAGAAGGAGGTAGTCTAATTTTGGTACCATTTTTTTATTGAAGGTGACTGTGTTTCATTATGTTAAGGTTGGCAATGTATTCATTTTCAGTTTTCATTCTGATGTTAGTATTCAATTAAGTAGCTTGACAGATGCCCCCAAAGGTCTGGAGAAGAGATATCAGGTTAGGGTGACATGGGGTCTTGTAGTTCACTTACGATTTTAGATAAATCTTTGGATAAATTTGAGTATATGGTTAAGCAATCAGTATAGTTGTTTTGCAATAGTGATTTTTCTCTGGTATACCTTTGCTAAAGTTACATAATCAGATTTCAATTTCAGGTAAGAGGAATGGCGCCAACATCTTCCTGCCTTGCCTGGATTTTGCTTACTTTTCCAAAGATCTTCAAAGAACCACAGGCCAGGCCCTGGGGTCAACCCCATGCTGCACATAGCCAAATGTCTTGCCCAGCATGGGATTGGCTGCCTGCAGCAGGGTTGAGCGCAGGATAGGGCAGACGCTGTCATGACCTGAAGTGAGGATGCATTTCACACTAATATAGAACACTAAATGACAGATTAGCATTTCATCTTCAGATTCTTCATATTAATTTTGTAGTACTTTTGTTGACATTTCATGCAATTATGCAAAGCATATTGTGCATATTTCCCACATCCCTAATTTTTGTACCATGATATGTTTGTGGTCAAATGGTTGTCATACAACCCGCAGAGTTTTTCATTTAGAAATGACACAGGGAGATTAATTCTTTAAACTATAGCTCAGATCAACGTGCTTTCACTGCATTCAAGTGAAAATTCTTGTTTTTCTTTGTGTCTGGAGGAAAGAGGATTAATAGTTTGCTTTTTATACATGGTCTCATTCGCAGCTCATATGGGATATGTTGAGGTTTATATGTGAGCCTGTTTCATGGGTGTAGCTGGTGAAATGATATGATGTTCCAGAGCCAATCATATTCATTTCACAACCTCCCTCACCTCTGGTTAAAGCAGCTTCTTCACTGTCAGTCGAGGTACGTAAGCCTGAAGCAAACATGAGGGCAAGTCTATAAATGTCCAGGGCATCTAATATATACTGTACTGAAACAACCTTAAAGAGTGTCACATTTGAGATTTACATTGAAGAAAACATGAAAAATCATTTTAACCAAGCCTTTTTCAAATGAGTCAACCAGGCAACCAGTTCCCCCTCATCACAATGCACTTTATCCCTGCCACAGAACAATCAAATCATGTGGAGCTCAGTCGTCACTGGAGACAACATCCCAACCTAACCCTGACCAAACTTTGGACTGAAAAGTGGGTCAAAGGTAACATACAGGTGCTACAAAAAATAACATTGTTAACTGTGGATTTATGTATTCATTTTACTTCATCAGTAGTGTTATATTGCATGACCCAAACCTCAAAATGTGAGAGCGCTCTTTATAGGGTTATGTTCATGATACAATACAAATAGAATACAAAATAAAATAAAAGTAAAATGGATGCACAATAGAGAGGCAGACTTGTGTTTCTACATTAAATACCATTAACGCATGTGGAGCCATATAAACTTGAGCAGTATCCTCCAGGTTGCGACTAACAGTTCAAAGTTACCTATGATTCGAGCTGCATTGCAGCAGACGCTACCCACATGTGTCGCCACTAGTGCACTCGCAGGCCCCTCACCCGGAAGTGAAGGAGACATTGTCCAGACAGCGAGAGGAGAAGCGAAACGAGGAAGCATGGCATTAACCGCGATAGCAGCTGCTAGGATAGTGGTCTCCAACACCCGCGGCTGAAAATGTACAAAGCAGTATACGCGAAAGGAGACCCACGAACGACACCGATAATTGGACGGAGAGAAGTGTAACTAGAAGAACAAGAAGGTGCTACTGCAGGCTACAGGTATCACGCACAGCACCCTAGGAGTGTTAGGTGAGAGCGCTGCCTTGCAGGGAGTCAGGTCGGGCTGCTCTCGCTAACAGTGGGGGCTATCAAGGTGGACTTGTGGCATATATATATATGCATTGCGGCCTGCCAGGGTGGGTCCTGGAACTTGCAAAACTAAAACCCTTAGTTGTGGATGTGAGGAAACAACACAGTAAAAAATGCAGTAAAATAGAAAGAGACAGTCATAGCTCTTAATTTGATTCTTGCATTGTCAGTGAAATTGCTCTCCCTCCCTAGGAGCTCCACTATTAAGTGAGGCCTTCCCCCAAGCCCCTGCACTCTCGAGTGTTGGTGTTTGAGGCCCTCCTCCACCCGCAGGTTTCACCTGTGCCTCATCCCTGGTGGTCCAGTGGACCTCTGTCTCCATTCCCTTGCTCTGCTTTTTCTCTCCTTTTCACTCGTTTTTTCCCTCACTTCTATCTTCCCCTTCACTCTCCTTCTGGGTCTTTCCTCCATTTTCTGTCATTTTCCCCTCATTTCAAGTTCCCCCCTTCACTCTTCTTCTGTGTCTTTCCTCTGTTTTTCACTCGTTTTTTACCCTCATCTCAATCTCCCCCTCTCACTCTCCTGTGTCCTCTGCGTCTTTCCTTCACTCTTTCTTGCACTTTTTCTGTCGTTTTCCCCTCATTTCAAGTTCCCCCTTCACTCTCCTTCTGTGTCTTTCCTTCATTTTTCACTTGTTTTTCTACCCTCATCTAAATCTCCCCCTTTCACTCTCCTGTGTCCTCTGTGTCTTTCCTCCACTCTTTCTTGCACTGTTGCTGCCTTATCTGCACTTTTCTCTCTCTTTTTGCCTTTTTCCCTTTTTGCCTTTTTCAGCTCGTTTTTCCCCACCGCTGCTGCCCCTGCGGCCCCTCACCCCCAGCACGACCAGTGTCACCGGCCCAATCCAGCTCCCCTCCCCGCCTCCCAGCTGTCCAGCCCTCCCCGACCCCTACTTAATGGCGCCCGCTGCGGACACAGGCAAGCAAGACCACTGACTCATTGTCAGTGAAATTGCTCTCCCTCCCTCTCAGCTCCACTATTAAGTGAGGCCTTCCCCCAAGCCTCTGCACTCTCGAGTGTTGGTGTTTGAGGCCCTCCTCCATCCGCAGGTTTCACCTGCGCCTCATCCCTGGTGGTCCAGTGGACCTCTGTCTCCATTCTCTTGCTCCGCTTTTTCTCTCTTTTTCACTCGTTTTTTCCCTCACTTCTATCTCCCCCTTCACTCTCCTTCTGAGTCTTTCCTGCATTTTCTGTCATTTTCCCCTCATTTCAAGCTTCCCCTTTCACTCTCCTTCTGTGTCTTTCCTCTGTTTTTCACTCGTTTTTTAACCTGATCTCAATCTCCCCCTTTAACTCTCCTGTGTCCTCTGTGTCTTTCCTCCACTCTCTCTTGCACTTTTTCTGTCGTTTTCCCCTCATTTCAAACTCCCCCTTCACTCTCCTTCTGTGTCTTTCCTCCGTTTATCACTCGTTTTTTACCCTCATCTCAATCTCCCCTTTCACTCTCCTGTGTCCTCTGTGTCTTTCCTCCACTCTTTCTTGCACTTTTGCTGCCTTATTTGCACTTTTCTCTCACTTTTTGCCTTTTCCTTTTGCCTTCAACCTGCCAATACACTGACACATTTCCCAGCACCTGCGCAGACTCCACTGGCTCCCCATCGAAGCTAGAGTCGCCTTTAAAATGCTAACCCACGCTCCGTCCATCACCACCCCCTTTTGTACCGCTTTGTTCGCCATAAGTTGGCAGGGTATGCTCAGACGTGAGTCCCTTGCTCACTTTGCCACTGGTTTCAAGCAAGCCTGGCTGAAGACGGCTGAAATGCCAGAAACCAGTCCTAGGAAGCTTGTTTCCGGTCCAGGGAAGGCATGGCTTGGCAGTTCGGGCTGGACTGTTCCCATGAGGCACAGGGTCAGGCTGATTTGCATATGGCCATGTCTGAACTGGGGTGGCAGAGTGGGCTAAAGAACGGTGATGGATCAAACCCAGATCTGTTGACTGGGTGTGAGTGTTTGATTGGTTCTGATGCTCCGTCCATCACCACCCCCTTTTGTACCGCTTTGTTCGCCATAAGTTGGCAGGGTATGCTCAGACGTGAGTCCCTTGCTCACTTTGCCACTGGTTTCAAGCAAGCCTGGCTGAAGACGGCTGAAATGCCAGAAACCGGTCCTAGGAAGCTTGTTTCCGGTCCAGGGAAGGCATGGCTTGGCAGTTCGGGCTGGACAGTTCCCATGAGGCACAGGGTCAGGCTGATTTGCATATGGCCATGTCTGAAATGGGGTGGCAGAGTGGGCTAAAGAACGGTGATGGATCAAACCCAGATCTGTTGACTGGCTGTGAGTGTTTGATTGGTTCTGATGCTCCGTCCATCACCACCCCCTTTTGTACCGCTTTAACCCACGCTCACAAGGCCCTCCACGACACCGGACCAGCATACCTGAATAGCTGACTCAAATTCCACGCACCCCAAAGGACACTACTATCAGCCCAGCTCTCCTATGCTGTGGTCCCCCACACCAGAAAGACTAGATCGGGAGGCCGCTCCTTCTCCTTCTGCGTGGCCAGAGCCTGGAACGACCTTCCACTCCACCTCAGACAGATAACATCGCTCCCCATCTTCGCAAGAAACCTCAAAACCTGGCTCTTCGACAGACCCCCTCCTTGATGGACTGGAACCTGCGAAACTCCACCCCACCCCCCACCGCCTTGAGGCCCTTATGGGTGAGTAGTCACGCTTAACAAACACCTGATTTGATTTGATTTCTGCATCATATACATAAACTTCTGAGTTATGTACATAAGACACTACATCAACACGGTCCCAGAACTCTCCGGAACAAATTCCAATTCTATGCCCCTACAAGGTGTCTGAGGTCACGCTATAAGTTGTGGACCATGAAAAAAAGTATCAAGAAAGTAAGGGCAGGAGGCCGCACCTTTTTCCATCTGGCTGCAACTCAATGGAATGAACTACCGGTAAATCTACGTCCCACTGACGACTACCTGGCATTCAGAAAGAAGCTGAAAACCCATTTGTTCCCCAACACCTAAGTCCCGGAAATAGGGGCAGCAAACATCACATCACTCCCTACCATTGGATTTTGCTTTCTTAGCGCCGTGATATCCTTCTGGATGACTGTTGCCCTCCATAAATAAATAAATAAATAAACACGGCAAGAATTTAAGTAATTCAGTGTCTCTGCCTATGTATCCGTACACTGCAAAACAAGATTGTGAATAATAGTACTGAATTACTGAGTCACTCTAGTCCGAGAGAGGGAGAAGAAAGGGGAACCAAGCCAAATCTGCTGTTACAGCTCGTCCGCAAAGAGTTGTCCAGCTTAGAATGGATTTAAAAGTTCAGCAGCTTTTAGATGCGGAAAAAAATGAAGACCCTAAAAATAAAATACAATATGAAAGGGGGTCAGTAAATGAAAGTGGTAGCAATATTTCTGATTTACAGATGTCAGGCTCCCTCCCCTTCAGGACTGGGTGAACTGGAAGGTGCAAAGGGTCTGATTGATAACAGCCTGAGAGCTGGAGCCAAGAAATTTAAAAGTCCAGCAGAGCCCATACAAGAACATTTGGGAGCAAGCAGTATCCATCATTCTGCAGAATTATGCATGTACTCCATTGGAGGCGCAACTGGCACAGTCAAGGAACAGAGATCAGCAGCTATTCAGAGTAACAACAGCAGTGGTTAGGCATGCTCACAACACTGAGGAAACAGTGAAAGATTCCACACAAAGAACTCTGTCAATGAAAGGCATCGACAGATCTGGTAACCATCAAATAGACCTAGGAGACTCGGAACTGTCAATTAAAAGTATGCTTGTAAATATCCTGGCAGAAAAAGAGAATTTAAAACTACTCAGACACAGGAAATTGCAGCATTGTGCAATGGAAAAAACATTCTGGAAAGATTGACAGAAGCAGAAAATCGAGTATAGATTATTCAACAAGAAATTAAACAATTGGAGAAAAATAAAAGCTTTTTCAAAACAAAATCATGGATTGTAAAATTATAATACATGTTCAAATCTCTGAATAGTGGGAGTACCAGAAGGAAGTGAAGGCCTAAATGTACGGGGCTTGATAAGATCTCAGATAAGAATTAAATGGGGTCTTGACTGTTACAAGGGCCCAAAGAGTGCCAGCTTACCAACATGCTAATGCAAGATATGCTCGAACAATTATACTCAATTTTGAGGACTATTGCATTAGGTAAATCATCTTGTCTAAGGCCATTGAAAAGAAAACACTATCTACTCAAGAAATACTGCAATTTGGGATTTGTTTCAGTCATGTCAGCAGTCTCTGCACGTAGACAAAGGGATTTTGGTAAAATGATTGACACATTCAAAGAACGAGGTGCTCAGGCATCAATTATACAGCAGACCAAACTTAAAGTTCCCATAAAGGGTTGCTTCCATGTGTTTATGGACATAGAAGAAGTGCAGGCGTTACTGCAGAATCTAATGAATTGAGATATACTTGAAGCCGGGTGCAGACGGGCACAAGAATCCTCCGGATATTCCGTCGGCACGAGTGTGCTGGGGTGCAATAACATAGCACCCTAGGTGATTGAGGCGGGAGAGGCGATGTGTGGGCAATCCTCACCTTGGGGGTTTCTTGGAGGGAGGTGGTGGGAGTAGGGCACTGGAGGGTATCAATGAAAAATGGACGAGTTTTGAAACAATGATTGCATATGGGACATAGGTATAGTTTACAAGCACGTGGCACTTTTTAGTTGGAACTGTCACTTTTATAAGATAAAAGGGAAGATGTTACATGAGGAGATTAGTCAAGAGAGTATTAAGCTGGATATACCAAACAAGCACTGGACACACAGCATCTTATATACAAGCTAGGTGAGCAGTACACTTTTTACAATGATTAGGAAAGGGAAAACCAAACACAGTAATGTGTAGGTAACATACTAAAGGCATATGGATCCAGTATTAAAATAAGAAAATATTATATTAATATTAAGCAAGGACGTGATCCCCCATGAGTGTAAAGTGAGGCTATATAGACATCTTAGATAAATTAGTAATTGAAAATGATAGCACAATCTAGAGCATCAATCCAGATTGTGACATTTAATATGAATGGTAGTCTTACGGCTAGAGCGTTCAACCTCGAAGCTGGGTAACCGGTTTTGAATCTCGGCTGGGACGCTCAACATCTTGTGATTCTGGGCAAATCACTGAAGCTCCCTGTGTCTTACAAAAATGAATGTCTCCATCTGTAACGAAACTGGTGCTCATGTAAATCGCTGATATCTTCGGGTCAAGTCAAGGCTAGGGCAATAAATATATGGGTGTGAGGGCATTTTCCAGATCTGGTGCATATCTAGGACACCCATTCTATTGGGAAAAAGGCATCACATTTTAAAATTTTTAAGCAATGGGCCACATATCAATGTCTATCATGCGCAAGTGCAGCACACAGGGGTGTCACTCACAATATATATTAGCAAACATTTCACCCTGCAAGTCACTTTTTTCCAAACAGATAACGAGGGATGATGGGCTCTTATTAG
Source organism: Triturus cristatus (assembly GCF_964204655.1). Taxonomy (NCBI): domain Eukaryota; kingdom Metazoa; phylum Chordata; class Amphibia; order Caudata; family Salamandridae; genus Triturus; species Triturus cristatus. Next base: position 432,066,574 of record NC_140581.1, on the reverse strand, counting down.
TGGATATCTTAAACACAACAGACTAACGATAGCCACAATATATTCCCTAATAACTGATGACCTAGCCCCAATTTCAGGCTTATATAATGCCTTGCTTGATATCCCAGGTTTTTTTTATTTTAGGGGATGATTTTATTTCCTACACTGTCCATAGGTCGATCCATCCTCAGAAAAGCGTAGGCAGAATAAACCACAAATGACGGCTGCCATATCAGAATGTAAGTGAGGATTAGGCCTATTAGATTTATGGAGGGAAAAGTTCTCAGATAGACACGAATATTCATGCTACTCAGGTAGGCATATGTCAGCTTCCAAACCTGATTTTTTCTCTCTACACAAATCTTGCAGTTAAAGGCCTACTCCCATTTTCAAAATGCATTTTCTTACCATACCTTAGTAAGGTTGGAAATAACAGGCATTAAGGTAGAAAGGCCGAATGGAAGGTGGATTTTTAATAAAGGGAATCTTGAGGACGAGAAGTGGTGTAATGAGATACAGAAAGAGATAGCCAATTATTTTAAAATAAACAATAAATCAGCTAGTATTGAGAATATATGGGAGGCATATAAAGCTACAATACGCGGATACATTAAATCTAAAGAGATCGCAAAGAGAAAAGAAGCTCAATACTCAGGGCAAAGCTTGAGACTGAATTCAATCAGGCAAGTGCTGATGTGTAATGCTCACCAACAACAGCCAATAAGGGTGCACTTAAGAAGTCTAGATCTCGTATGTAGGAGTATTACTATGCACGAGGATACAAAACCAATCACTCATATTTACAAAAGGTGTTTGAAGAGAGTGAGTATGCGGGGAAGCTTCTGGCTTGGCAGACGAGAGATCGCCGACAGAAAAATAAGATAATATCAATAAAAGAACCAGTGACAAAGAAAAGCATTAAAGACTCGCAACAAATTCAGGAGGAATTTCTTAAAATGATGAATCCATATACAGTACTCAACAACAGGAGGAGTCGGGTAAGCTCAAAGATTTTTTAGATAGGCTAGAGATACCAAGACTAACACAAGATCAAGTACATGCATTGGTGGCAAAAATCAGTCTTACTAAAATTGAAACAGTTGTGAAGTCTTTAGCCAATGCAAAAGCCTGCAAGCAAGATGATATTCTGGTAGAAATGTATTAAAAATTTGCATCAGTATTAAATCCAGAATTGCTACAAGTCACTACTCATGTAGTAGAGGGGGGTGAGATCCCAGCTTCGTTTCGCTTGGCAACGCAAGTTAGTTTTTTTTTAAAAGGAAAAGATAAAGAAAACATCAATTCATATAGGCCCATTAGCCTTTTAAATGTAGATTACAAGATCATTACAAAACATTTAGCTTCTCGGATCAGTCAAATTATGGGAATGGTAATTCATTCAGATCAGTGTGGCTTTATGCCTGGCAGACAGCTATTTTTTAATCCAATTTTTTTGCAGAAGCCCTAGATTATTTTGAACAGAAAAACATACTTGCACAGGTGATGTTTTTAGATGCGGAAAAGGCTTTCGATGTGGTAAGTTGGGAGAGCCTTTTTATAATTCTTAAAAAGTTTGGATTCCCTATAACACTGATTTACTTAATATCTAGTTTATACAAGGGAGCTAAAGCCCAAATAATTAGAAATGCGAGAAATATTGGAACATGTGTAGTAAATAGGGGAACAAGACAGGCTGTCCCCTATTACCTATACACTTTGCTATTTTTATAGAACCATTGGCTATTGTGATCCACACAACACCCAATTTAAATCAGCCCGTAAGTGGTATGACTCCCTTTAACTTGTATATACATGATACAGTGTTGTTTTTACAACCAGATGTAGAAAATCAGAAAAGTTTTTTTTTCAATTTTCCAAATATACCAAGACTTGGGAGGGTACAAGATTAATAAATCTAAAACTGAGATTTTATCGAGCAATTGCACACAAGACACTTTAGTACATGAATTTTATCCATTAATCCAAGACCCAAGTAATATTTGGGGGGGTATTTCACATAGAATGTTGATACCTTATTTCATTTGAATTATATCCCTCTTATCAGCAAGGTGAAGGCATTATTTACTAGATGGAAGAAGTTACCTCTCTCTATAATGGGTCGTGTTACTTTAATCCGGAAGTCAGTTTTACCATAATTGAATTTCATGTTTGCTGCTATTTCTCTGATTCTCCAAAAGATTTTTTTAAGGGAATCGAGGGTACGTTCACAGCTTTTACCTGGGCAAATAAACCACTTCGTTTAGCACTAGACACTTTATATAGGCATCCGAAAGAAGGGGGATTAGCTCTTCCAAATTTAGAAATGTATTATTTTGCAAAATTTGCACATAGCACTTTTAGATTTATCAAGTACCTAAATAGCTATGGATTTGATCGTTTTGGGGGGGGGATTTTGTTTTCAGGAATATGATATTATAGATTCTTAACGACTTACCTAAACCCCCAAAAAAGTTAGATATAAGACTTTGAAGTGGTAGATAATAAGGAAGGTACAGCTATTCAAACATTGTGAAATTCCAATGATTAATGATGTATCTCACTTAATGGATGTTTATATGGGGGAAAGACCCCTTTTTGGAAAGAACATTGCCTTAAAATGGGAATGTAATGGTTTCAGTTCAATATTGGATTTCTTAAATGGAGAATCATGGAAGGTCTGGGAAGATATAGTACCCAGGATTTGGCTTCATAAAAATATACTCCAGTGGTCCTTTATTTTAATTGGAGGTTTTCTGAGGGATTTAGATCTATGCAAAATACAGACAAGCCAGGAGTTAGCTTAATAATTGCTGGAACCACAACAAAAAGATGTATCAGTGGATGCGTTTTGATTTTGAGGCAAAATAATGTGTCATGGTGAACGAGAAAGTAAGAAATAAGTTGCATGCTAAAGAAAATATTGATGTTTCCCAAAACGCATGGAATAAATTAATGAATTTGATTTCACTTTGACAAAAGGAGCGAATGTTAGTTGAATGCAATTTTTCTCCAAATGGCTCCCTTATAAAATGCCTGTGCTTTTACAAAGAATAAACCCGAAAATTTCATCCAACTGTTTTCGGTGTAAGCAGGAGAGGGCGGGAACATGAGCCCATATAGTTTGGAGCTGCCCCGGTATTAGATCATATTGGAGAGAGATATATAGTTATATCGCCTTCACATTTTAGAATTGGCTCAGTCAATAGACACTCAGACTGCACTTATGGGCAATTCATCGGACATAATATCGGCATTTTTCAAAGAAACAAATATACATTATTGTTTTGATCAATTATTCTGCAAAATTGGAGATAGGAAATAATTCCAACATTCCAACAGTGGAGATTGAAAGTAAATAGAGTCAAAGAACTGGAAAGAAGATATGTTCTGAGATCGGGTTCCTATGAGAAGTTCTGCAGTCTGTGGGGTCCTCTGGAATAGAAAGAATTTAGTTTAATGGAAAAGGTGGAATTGGGAAGATGTGCAACATAATATTTATGGCTTATTATTTATTAACCAACTGTGAATTATTTATTTTTGCTGCTATGCAACTTGATTAAATGTTTCTATAATTTCATGACCTTCTGGCAGAAGTGAATGTTTATCTGATATACTTTATTTTTACTCTTCCAATAATGTGTTTTTTTTAAGTTACCTATGATTCATTATTTCTTAGAGGAAGCACAGCAAAAACATTTTTAGTTCCTTTTTTAAGGTTTCAAATGATGTGAATGCCCCAGGCACTGAAGGGATTGAGTTCTTGACATTAGGTTTCTAATTTCTTAAAACTGCAAAAAGGTCCATTTGCATGCAAGATAAATCAGAGTTTTACCACAGAGCGCATTTTTAGTGATTCAGGCTAGTTGAGAAACTTTCTTTCTGCTATTGGAGTCACTCAAGGGTGATCATAAATGGTGTGATGTGATCACAGTTTGTTGCACTGGTGGCCAGCCTAGCAGCACCATGGAGAGCAGCTCTGAGTGGGCCCAGGTTGAGCTTGAGAACATCAATGAGAAGGATTTTGCCAAAGCCCAAACTCTGTAGTACCAGGGATTGTATTACTAAATTGAAATCTTCATTTGATATGAAAAGTTGAATTCCTTATTGGAGTCTCAGCTGATATTTAGCCCCTTTATTGGAGCATTAATCTGTGCTTGGAAACTAACGTTCTCCTTCAGGATAAAAACAAATGATTTCATACAAGCTACGATATAAGGTTTCCATCCCAGCACTAGTCAGAGGTTGAACCAGTCTTGTACAGGATAGAAACAATTTCGAGGGGTACTCAGGAGAAGCTACATTTTAATGGGTCTTAATGTGAGATGGTGATGCATCATTTCTGTCACTGCTATGTTTGTAGAGAAAGTTTCCTGCTCTCACTTAGTGTAGCTTGAGAAAAATAGGATGCCAGTTTTCTGCCAACCTCTATTCGGGCAGTACCACGGGTCTAGAATTATGGTTTCTGGAAATTCTTTTAGTCTTATGTTTGATGTTTTTGGTAGAGTAATTGGAAAGGTCAGGAGGTACATAATCTTAAAACAGTGAGGGTCTTCTCCAGTAAGGAGCATGGGTATTTTGGAGCATTGATTTGAGAAATTATGTCAGGTTAATTTTATGCTGATTTAGTGACTTGAGCACTTCCACGATATTTAAGTGTATTAGAAGTATTTTTACACCATTGTATTGGCAGTGGAGGGCAATCATCCCTGAAACTCAAACGTGTCGGAGTCTGTTTTGAAGAGGGAAGGTATAGAAAAGGAGGGTATAGTTTCAGAGTGTGAGGGTGAAAATTAAAAGGCACAGTTTACTGTTTTCTCCTTCATCACTGTCAAGACTCACAATTTTGTCATGATGATGATGCCACTCAGGCAGACGCAGTCAGAGAGGGAAAGTTTTCCAATACATACTCTATATTTTTTGTGTGGATGGCCTTGTACATCCTACCAGTGTATTGATTTTGATTCATCCTAATAGAGAGAGTCAGTAAACATCCTTGAGGTTGAGAGGTGAAGTGGTTACATTTGCGCTCCTTGGTGAAGAGATGTGTTCACTTGCAGATTCATCCTTCAGGGTGCCATGAAGGTGGAGTTAGAAATTGCAATGAGTAGGACATTACCCAAGCCAAGGTAAGAGAGATAATGTACTTGCACCATAGAGCTGAAGGTACAAGTTAGAATCAAGGGTTTAAAAAAGGGCTAGTTCTTGCCGAGCTCCTGCCATGTATTCTTCACACATTATTTGAAAGCAACAGATCATCCTAAAAGCCCAGTGACTTGGCAGTGGCGGTGGTAAAGGTAGAGCTGTCATATTGCAATTTAAGGAGCCAGTCTTTAATTCGGACTTGAACTTGTCACAGTTAATAGCGATTTGCAAAATTAAGTTTGAGATACACGGGGGTGTGGCTAGCGCCGTAGGAAATGGCGGTTGCTCCGTAGTTGTCCCGGGACGGCGAAGACGGAGATGGCCCTGACGCGGTAATTGCCGCGAACGAAATCGCGGAAATGAGGGTATAATCGTCGGAAGCTACGAGGCTTCGAGAGAGCTGATTATTTTAACGCTTGGTGAGCTACAAGCAATTATTTTTCTTCGGCGCGCTATGGAGCGGTTCCGATATTGTAGCGGCCACCATCTTGGCTTCCCGATGCTGTTATATTCACCTCAGAACGGGGTTGGCGTAACATCACACTCCTCGAATATTTCACATGTGAGGATGAGACTTTTCTTTTAACAATGCCGCCTGATAAATAACGCTTTTTAAGTGTTTGTTAAGTTTTTGCCTACCTTTTTTCATGAGGTAAAATTTATCTTTTTTACAGCTTGTGGCATATAACCCCAGCTCCTCACTGAACATTGTGCTTGATACTTATTGCTTCTCCTCTTCGACGTCCTAGTTGTGTTTCTTGGCTTGTAAACATCCATGGTGTTTGGCAATGGTGGTCAAGATGTGAATGTTTTTTTGGCTCCCGGGGCTGCTGCTGGAAAGTCATAGCTTTGAGTATGTGCATTTATTTATTTATACTGACCTAAATAGTCAATTGCTGTGGCCTTGAGACTTGGCACTCCATAAGTGTTGCACGTTCAAATTTCTTTTTGAGTGGATATATGGGACGAATAATTAAAGATCTTCCCCAGTCAGAACCCTCAGCCAGGAAATTTTTTCTTCATACCAGTTCTCGTTTTACCTGTCTCTACATGGAAGACCCCACAATCATATCACCTAAAGGTGCTTCAACATCCGCCACCACCACATCTTCTGGCGTTACTAAAGTGCCGGATAAGTGGTTGAAGAAGGATCTTCCTTCTCCTCCCAAACAATCTACTTCAGTCACAATGGACTTATTGTTAGAAGAGATTCAGGCTTTACGCCCGTTTGTTGAGTAAACTAACTCTAAGATACAACTTCTTACTGACAGATGGTCAAATTTGGAAGAGCGCGTTACTACAATGGAACAGAATATGGATTCCCTAAACTCCTCTATATCCAAAGTAGACTCCTTATCCTCTCAGGTCTCAACGTTACACAAGCAAATTGAACATTTAGAAAACAGGAACAGAAGAAATATCTCCGCATTTATGGACTGCCTGAGGGGGAAGGATCAGACCCAATCACCTTCTTCAAATCCTTTATTCTAAAACTCCTCAATTTGCCAGATGGTACTCCTCCTAATATCCAGAGGGCTCATCGATTAGGCCCGGCATCATTCTCTTCAGCGTCTTCTACAGCAGCAAAAAGAACGAGGGAAGTGACTTTGTACTTTCTAGAGTACACTGACTTGGTAAGGATATTATCTGCAGCCAGGGCATTAAACCGCATCACATGGTCAGGTAACTCCTTATTCTTCTCTCAAGATTATGCCAAGCCAACTGCTGACCGTCGCAAGGAGTTCCTGGCATTGAGGCCGCAGCTTCGCTCAATAGGCGCAAGAAATAGCCTCTTTCATCCCTGTCTGTTTAAAGTGACCATTAACAACAAAACTACCACATACGAGGAACCAGTAAAATTGAAAAGCTTCCTCTATTCTTTTCACGCTGAATCTATGGATATCTCTTCATCACATGTCAAATAAGACTTTGTTATTTTTGAAACGCATCTAGTTTTGACTTCTGATTTTGAAATGTTAATGTTCTACATTCGTGTTGTTACCTATTATTACTTCAAGTTCTCATTGTTATTTATTGAATTTATTTCTCTTTTGCTTATATCACTAATCCCCTTTTTCTCCTCACAGGTTATATCTTCGTGTCATGCTTCCCTTGTGTTACATCATCCATTGCTACTGTTCTCCTTCCCGCCTTCCCGCGTGGAGTTTGGACACGTCATTGTTCAGTGTGGTCTCACACCCCCCCACCGCTCATATGTTTTGGAGTGTTTGTAAGTTTCTTGATTTATTCTTTTTCTCTTGCACTGTGTTTTCCCTTCCCTTTCCCTCCTTTTCTCTCATAGCTTTACTTCAATTTTCTGACATTTTTTAATTCTTCTTTTTTTCATATCTCTCTTTCACATTTCATACGCTGTTCACTCGCTTCAATTATTCGTCCTTTCTCCTTTTTCTCTTTTTTCATTTGATTCAAATTACTTATGGTCGGTTCTCTACTTGGAACATGTCATGTCAGCCAGTGATTTTTTATGACTGGTGTTCATATTCTACACCCATCATATGTATTTTCATTGTTTTTCAATGTCTTTAAAACTCGTTTCATGGAATGTCAGAGGTTTGCATTCACCTATTAAAAGACAGAGGGTTTTGACTAGGGGTGGGCGGAATTTGCGAAAGCGACTTTCACAAATTATCGCAAAAATGTTTAAAATCTCCGCAAACACGAGGAAATATAGCGAAGATGCGGAAGTTTTTTCCCGCCCGTTCGCGGTATTTTCTGCGTGTTCGCGGCTCGCCAACTTACCCATGCGGTTGCTTGCGGGCGCGGCCATCTTGTTTTCACTCTTCTCGCGGTGCATGATCGCGAGAAGAAAGACGTGATCGCGCGACGCATGACGTTACTGCGGGCGCGAACTGTCGCGAGACAGCGCAAATGGCTACCAACAATCCAACATCTCGTGGAGAACGCGACCGGATCGGGAAAACTTGTCGGCAAACGCGGGGATTCAGGTAAGGCGATCGCACGCGCGCGAGAATGTATTATTTTACAGCGCGAGCAAGAACCAAATTATCGCCAAGCTGCGGAATGTGGAAATTTTGACATTTTCGCGCTCTCCGCGAACGCGAAAATGTCAAATTATCGCAATTTCCGCGAGCGGAACGGAAATTTAGCCCAGGCCTAGTTTTGACTCATTTAGCTAAATTGGGGGCAGATATTGCATTCATACAAGAGTCTCACCTAACGGCTGAAGAATCTGTAAAATTAAAGAGGAGTTGGGTGGGCGAGGTTTTTTTTTCTCCAGGTGATGGCAAACGTAACGGAGTTCTCACCCTTTGTCCTAAATCACTTCCTCTCAAGTTGTTATCGCAATGTGCTGATCAACATGGTAGATGGTTGTTTGTTAAATTGTTGGTGGGCAATGCTCCGATTTAATTATTGAATATCTACGCACCCACAGCTGGAGATTCCTCTTTTTGGACCGCCTTGGCCCAACAAATTACACAATGTTTTGATGATAATTTTATCCTCACAGGTGATTGTAATCAAACCCTTGACCCTTTTTTGGACCGGAATTCATCATTTCCCTTTGTACCTCACAAAACTCACAAACTTTTTACACAAACAAATCAGCAGTATAAGCTTATAGATGCCTGGAGGCTTTGCAATCCCTCATTAAGAGAATATACTTACTATTCCCCGACACATCACACACAGTCACAATTAGATAATTTTTTCATATCCCATAATATTTCTCAATCGTTATTGTCGGCAGATATTGGATCTATTCTAATATCTGACCACGCTCCCACTACTATTCAACTTGATATTTTGCAGAAACCTAACTTAACTCGGAATTGGCGATTTAATAATGCTCTACTTTCAGATTTAGCTTTTACGTCATCCTTTACCTCTTTTTTTCATGATTACTTCTTCTTCAATCAATCAGACACCTTACCTTTTCATGTAGTTTGGGATGCTTTCAAGTCAGCAGCTAGAGACTTCATTATTAGGTATGTCTCCAGAAAACGCAGGGAGGCGAAAGAGTGTACTACTGCCCTTTTAGCCAAAATAAAGTCGCTAGAACATTCATATTACTCCTCCAAGTCGAAGGATAGTCTGTCTGAACTCATAAATGCTAAATTTCAATTTAATAAAGATACCACTAATAATGCTTCGAACTATTTACTGAAATCTGGTGGCCAAAATAAAGCTGGGAAATTATTAGCTAATTACTTGAAGGTCAAACAAAACAAACTCAACATAGAATCTATTTTGGATAAGCATAGCACACTGAAGTTTGAAGATGAGGATATTCTCAATGAATGTCTTCAGTTCTATAAGACCTTGTACACATCCGAAACATCCTCTTCAGACCACTCTATCTCTCACTTCTTATCTACTATTCAACTCCCTTTTACCACACGCCCAGATCTTTCATCTTTAGGAGTTGGCCTTACGCAGAGGGAGCTTTTCGCTGCCCTGCACATACTTAAAAAGGATAAAGCCCCTGGCCCTGACGGTTTCACTGTCGAATTTTTCACTCACTTCGCACATCTATTGATTCCCAAACTACATTTTCTCATAAACACTTTCTTGGAATCGGGTGCATCCTCTGGTTCATTCTTGGATGCTCTCATCTGCCTACTACCAACAGAGGGCAAGGATCCACAACACTGCAAAAATTACCGTCCTATTTCTTTGGTCAACATTGACTACAAAATGTTCTCAAAGACTTTAGCACTGCGATTGGAATCCCAGTTACCTGAACTTTTATGAAATGAACAATCTGGCTTTGTCAAGGGATGACTAATTACGGACAACACTCGCTTATTTTTTGACATCCTGTCCAAAGCATCTCATATTCCGCACTCTTTAGCAGCGATAGCTCTAGACGCAGAGAAGGCATTCGATCGAGTTGAATGGCCCTATCTTTTTCATACACTTAAATGGATCGGATTTGGTCCACAAATTATCGCTCTGATATCTATTTTATACTCCAACCCAAGAGCGGCGGTTTGTGCAAATGGTGGTATTTCCTCATTCTTTCAGCTGGGTAGGGGTGTCAGACAGGGTTGTCCACTCTCTCCGTTTCTTTTTAATCCTGCTTTGGAGCCTTTCTTGTTACGAATTTGTCAAAAAGATAATTTCCATGGTTTTCATTTCAAAGAGTCTAAATTTAAAATGGCAGCTTATGCTGATGACGTCCTTTTGTTCCTTTCGGAACCTCAATCCTCTCTACCCGCTTTTTTGGAAGAGGTTAACTCCTTTGCAACCATCTCTGGTCAAAAATTAAATAAAGATAAATGTGAAATTTTACTTTTAACAAAATATACTTATAAGGATGACTTCTCTGCTTCAGGTTTCACATGGAGTCCCCAGTTCATTAAGTATTTAGGTTTACTTTGTACTTCCTCTATTTCCGGAACTATAGCACGCTGTATGGAAAATTGCACACAGAGATTATCCTCGTTAACGTCGAAATGGCATCCTTTGTATTTATCTTGGTGGGGCCGCCTTGACACTATAAAAATGATGTTATCCCCTATAATTATGTATATCATTTCTAATATTCCACTTTCTATCCCATCAAAATACTTCAAGAAATGTAATTCCATTTTGTCCTCCTTTTTATGGAATAAGAAAAAATCACGTATGTCTACATTAAAATTGACCCGTCCAAAGTCGGAAGGTGGAGTGAATTTTCCTAATTTTTGCACCTATCATAAATCCTTTTTACTTTGCCAAGCTTCAAAATGGCTCTCTGAGTCTCTTATGGATTGCCCTCTTTGGACTACACTCGAGCAGTCCTTTATCTCTCCATTCTCTTTTAAAGAATATTTGTCCTTCACACGTAAACCGCAAGTCTTATCTACTCCTTTACTCAAGCATACTTCCAAAATTATATCATCCGTTTCCTCTTCAACTTCTATGGACTGGACCTCGTTTCTCAACTCTACCATCTGGAACAACATGAACATAGTAATACGTAATAAACTCGTATATTGGAAAACCTGGAGACAGAGGGGCCTAATTTGGGTGCATCAATTATATGATCGAGATGAGATTATGCCCTTTACACACACCAGCAATTCCTTTAACTTACCTATGTCCTTTCGCTCAAAATACTCCCTTCTATCACAAGCTATCCAGGACGCTCGTATTCGTTTTAAAGCTTCCACTCAGACCATTGACTCCAGGGCTCTCTCTACGGATAAATTACACACGCTGCTAATCAATAATTCTAAAGCTTCTGTTATATATAAGTTCTTGCATAGTTCACTTGTTCCAAGAGAAAAAAACAAAACTGAGTTATCCTGGGAGAATGATTTGGGTACTCTTTGGCCTGTTGAGCTGTGGGACAAAATTTGGCTTAAGCTCAGGAGGTCATCTAGAGCTGCGAACACCATACAAACACTTTTTTTTTATTATAACAGACTTTTACTTTCTCCACTCACTCTCAGTACTAGGTACGTTGACTCTCCAGATGTGTGTTGGACTTGTTCCTCACCGCATGCTGATCTACATCACATACTCTTTGTATGTGCACCTGTTCATGATTTCTGGGTGCAGGTTTGGTCTCAAATCAATTTGATCTTCGGTTCTTGCTATCCCTTTTCAGTTTTGCATGTCTTTTTAGGAAGTTTAGCTCCTATTTGGACAAACTGCACTTCTAATGTATGAATAATTGATTTATTACTAGCAGTTGCCTTTCAACAAATAACTAAGAACTGGAAGGATTGCACTAAACTGTCGTACCAAGCATGGTGGTATGCTGTTTGCTACAATCACAGGCCGCTACACTTGGCATCAAAGCGTTTAAACCTATGGTCACCTGTTACATTGTTTATTGATGCTAGTGCCCAACGTTCCTCACCTTTGGTCCCCCTTCGACAAGAAGTGTCCAAACCTCCATGACTTTCCTTACATTGTTTTCATATTGTTTAACTCTATTTCCTTTTAATTCTCATATTTTATATCTCAGCATAGCTTGTACTTTTGATTTGTTCACTGACTATGTGTACATTGTTGTTATCTTCACATATATTTGATATGTATACTTGGTTAACATTTTTATTCTCTGTGTTTATTACCTCTAATATGCTTTACTGTATGTAACATTTGATTGTTATTATATTTTTTGTATTTTCTTTTTCCTTCCTCTTAATAAACCTACTTTTTTAATTTAAAAAGTTTGAGATACACCACAGACCGTAGATACTCTAGCAATAAATCATGCTAGGGGACCAATTGTCAGATAAGTACCTTTCACCAGGGCCGGACTGGCCGTAGCGGGCACCGGGCTATTCCCTGGTGGGCCGCCAGGGTGGGGGCCAGTTTTGGACCCCTGTGTGCTGTTTTTGTTACCAGGGGTGGCAATATCGCCCCCCCTGTAGCAAAATCGTCTGAAACCGGCCCTAGCAAACAGCTCATCCCGCACCACCCACCCTCCTCCGGGGGGCAGCCGAGCAGTTAGCCACGGCCGGTTCACACTGCCTAATCTGGTGGTCTGGGAGGTTACTCTGTACTCTGAGTCATGGAGGAGGGAATGTGACAGCCGAAGAAGATGCACAGGATCCCTTTCAGGGTGATTAGCATAACTTCATGCTGCTGCGGTAGTAGACAAATACGGTTGCAATTGCAAGTCAACCGTCTCAATGTACCAACAAATCAGAAAGTCTTGTCACTTTTAGAGGTCTATTAGTATGTAAACACAATATATATAGGGAGTTAAATAGAAAAAATCACGTTTAAATATCTCCTTTTCACATTTCTCTCTTCCTATACTGGAAGGACATGATTGTCTATGCTTACAAGTGTCACACACATTTTTCTTAGAGCTTGCTTCCCTCCTTTCTGTGTTCATGGGGGGGAGGGCAGCACATAAGCCAATCCCTTGCTGCTTGGCACTTTTCTAAATCAGCAATGAGTGGTTTATCAATGATTACGGAAATAAAGATAATGATTACGGAGTCCTTCCCGCGGTCCTTGCGTCGCCTTGCGTGGTGCAAGGCCAGTGTAAAGGCTTCCTAAACATGAGCCGAAGTCTTTTGCAATCAGATGCATTTGCTGTGGAACGCTGCTTTGGGATCCGCTAATGGCGACTGGATTTGCCAGAGGAGCGGTAGAACTGCGTCACGAAGCGTTTTAGTGTCTTTCGATGGAAAGACAAATTGTCAGACATTTATTTCCTAAATTTGATGAACAGCAAACAGCGTCATACACCTCATGAAAAGGCAACACTTTGCGCGTTTTGTGAATAATGTCATTCGTTTAATCAATTAATTCTCAAAAAACCTGACAGTTGATTACTATACATTCTTGTTCATTTTATATATAACAATGTTTTTATACAGAGATGCAATCGACATTAGTTCATTTTCATCTGTGTTTTAAACCATAATATATGCCAGAGAAATACTTAAACTCTCACATAGACACCTACTGATAAGCGGATGACACACAACAAAACCATTTTCCTGAGAACACAACCTACGCCCTGTTGGGCCGGGGGTGGAGTGTTATAATCATACAGGGGCTACAGACACTGCCTAGGAAGAGACTCTTGCTGTAAATGTTCAAGAAAAATTATAGGGTTTCTGAAGTTGCAATTAAGGCTTTCTTTGTCCCCCAAAACCGACCAGACTTTTCTCAGAAACACACAAAAGTAATGCAAAAAAGAATCCCGCCCTGTCCTTTCTTTTACTTGGAGTTGGTGTGGAGAATGGTACATTGCTCACACACTGTTTACATAAAATACGTATAGATTAATGGAGAAATGTAAGTGTTTTTAATTGCACATGACCTCATGATGCTAAGATTACGGCTAATGCACTGAGTGAGTGTGTTAGCAGGAACAGTATGTGTATTTTATAACTTGATTTGAAAACACTTGGCAAAAAGCCATATCGCCTACTTATCACAGTGAAATGTATGGCGCAGTAAAAGTATTGAAGGAATCAGGTATTTTTTTTTCTCCCTTCTCTTACAGGAACATTATGTTCCTTTGGAGCTGCAGTGTTAATTGCAGGCCAAAGTCTACAATTATTATCACGCGTTATCTTCAGTACAAATTATCATGTTTTATCGCATGACAGGCTTGGAGAGGCCACGCTAGGTAACTAGACGTAAAGTTTTTCAAGAGAGTTAAAGGAAAACGAATGATTGAATATAAATTAAATTGTGATGCTCCTTCTGACACAATAGCTTCAAGAACATAACTTTTCTCTAAAAACCTTAATTTGCTGTAGCGATGGAGGTTGAGGGCTTGGCTTTGTAAATATAAGTGTCAACCAATACCCATTGTATCAGGAGTCATCCAACTTTTCTCTCTGCATGCAGTGATAGTTTGACACACTTTACTTGTCCTGTGGCAAAACCTTTACAGCAACGGATTGTCATAAGACTTCTGTTTTTTAGGTCTCGCCTGAGCCAGCGCATGCGCTGCCCTGCAAGACATTTAAATTTCGAAAATCTTTATTTCGATTATAAAACCATAAAAGACAACATTTCATGTCAACAATTAAAAAAAGATTTTGGTATAAATATTAAAAAAAGTAAAATACATTTATAAAAGAAAAAGATCTTTCGCAATTTGTCAATGACCACAGATAAAAAAATACATTTCATTAGGGTTTTAAACATTGCAGACGAGCCCACCACATTGCAGCAAGAAATCGTGAGGTAGCAAATACTATATGCATGCTGGTGTCATGTTTTAAAAGAACTAAACACATCTATGCAATGGGTAGCACCTAGATTCTTACATAATTGCTGTAATTCTCTTCTTCTGATCTTAGAGTAGCCTTGGCAAACAAAAAAAACATGCTGTTCTGTTTCCTCAGCTAAACCACAGGCAGGGCAGGCCATGGGAACATCCTCATTCTCATTTATTAACAAATGAATGCAGGGGGAGACAACCATGCCGAAACTGCAAATAGAGTTTCCTGGCAATGGTTGGACGTATAAAGTCGAAACACGGCTCTAGATGGTAAATGGCTTTTATATCCAGGAACTGGCGAGTTACAGAGCCAGTCTTGGGGTCCTCTGAGATGTTATCAAATTTCGCCTTCCAGTACATGGTGGATAAATATGTTCGCGTAACCCTGGTGTGGGCAATTAGAGGACTTACCCATAGCTCGGGAAAGCCTATCTCATTTAAACTTTTCTTGATATGCATAAACCAAGGAAGCTTCTCTGCCCCACGTAGGCTAAGTACCTCTTGCAATTCGGCTCTGTACTCCGCCAGCTCGTTTGTTGCCCACAGACGTCGCCAATACAGTAGCGGACGCCTTGCAATTTCTTGTGCGATAGGTCTCACCCCCAGATCCATATACAAGGGCAACAGAGGAGAGGTTCGCGGGAGCCCTGTCAGTTGCCTCAGAAAATTATTTTCGGTATGTGTAATTGGCCTAAGGTTGAAGTGCCCCCATAGTTCAGCCCCATAGAGAGCTGAGCTTCTGTCCTGCGTCTTATAAATGTCTATAGCCGGGGTCAGGGGTTTGTGGAAGGACTTTCTATAATGTTTAGCCAAACCCCCAGCTGTCTGTATTAATTTCAGATTAGATCTGGCCACTTTGGGTTTCCATGTCATATTTTCATTTATGGTAAGACCCAGGTAATCAAATTCTGATACCCTTTCTAACGGTACACCATTCATGCAGAGATTAGAACTGACATTCTTACTGGGGTTAAAAACCATACATTTTTTTTTAGTATATTGATTTCTAAACCCCTACCCCTGCAAAATTCGCAGAAAGCATCCAGGACTTTTTGCAGGCCCATGGGGGATTTTGAGAGGAGCAAGGTGTCATCTGCAAACATCATTGCTGGTATGCTCTTGTTTGCTAGCTTAGGGGCATCGATGTTCTGGCATTTATTTATAACATCCACTAAGCCATTAATGAAAATGCAAAACAGTGTTGGGGCTAGCACGCATCCTTGCCTCACTCCCCTATTAACCGGAATGCGATTAGTGTGTTCCCCGTTCTTACCAAATCTAATTTGGACGAAGGTGCCAGTGTGTAATTTCTTAAGTAGGAGTAAGAGATAAGGTGGAAGTCCCAACTCTTTAAGCACCTTCCATAGTGCCTCTCTAGAAACCAAGTCGAAGGCACTTTTAAGGTCAACGAAGACCAGATACAGACTGCCGCCCCCCCCCCATCGTTACTATCTTCCAAAAGAGGAGCTGCAGCCTGAAAATCTGGTCTACCGTTGACATTTTAGCCCTGAACCCCGCCTGGAGAGGGGAGAGGATATTTTTGACCTCCATCCATAATTGTAGGCGATCCGAAATTATCCTGGCAAACACCTTCTGAGAGACGTCGATCAAACTGATCGGTCTATAGTTGATTGGGATTGGGAGAAGAGGCGAACCCTTTTTGAATATTGGTATCACCTCTGCACCCAGCCAAGTCTCAGGGGGATCCATCCTTTCCAGAATGGCATTAAAAACTACCCATAAGTAAGGGCCCCAGATCTTAGGTTCAGCCCAATACAAGTCGCCAGGAACCTTATCAAGGCCAGCTGCTTTCCCTGGGACTGTTCTGTCTAAGGAGACATTTAGTATTGGGGTTTTCAAAGTGCTACCAGACCTCGCTGGCCTAAAGCTTGCGTTCACGCGAGCATGCACGTGCGCAGCTGCCATCTGCCTCCCTTCCAGCGCGATGACTGCTGCGCGCGCACCACTCGTGAGCTTACCACAGAGCGCGTCCTCGCGATCGCAATCACTTTCGCTTTCACCGCGATCGCGATCACGATCACTTTCACAGCCACGCGGCCGTTCTACGGCCGTGCGGCCAATTCTTGTTGACGTTTACTTTGGGATGCGTGTTGCATTCCGTATCTAAGAAGGCGCAGTATGGCTCATGAAGTGTTAAAAGCCTTCAGTATCTCCACATGCCTAATGATGTGCAGCGCACCTAATGTTTTTCCCTTTTTTTCCACTTACGACACAAAACAATCCTATAATGCGGCAGTGCTCTTCAACCCATTACCTCACTCTCGTCACGTGACTAAGTCCCCAGGTATTTCACAGTCTATCTCACCAAGGTGCGATTTCAGTTGCATTTGCAAAGCAGGGAATTGAAGTTTGTGTATTTACACACAGGTCGCCGAACGTTCCCGTTGCAGCAGTGTGCGTCCTGTTTCTTTTAAAGTTGTGTTTAATATGTTTGTCGGGCAAATCTTTTGAAAAACGTACAAACAACAAACCAATCCAGGAAAAGAAGGGTTTAAGCGACTGACAGTGCAAGTTTACCATAATCTCCTTTTGCACTTCTTTATCTAAATTTAGACTTCAGTATCGATTTAATATGTGTAAAACTGCTTTGCTGGCGCGAAGGCCTGTCTCCAATGAGTGCGGGTTATTTGGTTTCTCGAGAAGGGATTGTAGCTGGAAACCATCCATCATGCTATATAAAACGAGGCCACGCGGGATCCCGCTGCCGCCTGCATTTGCTTGCCAGTGTGACATAACTCTTCACAGAAGGTTTATTAGCCACCTAGTCTAGCAGCCCCTTCGAACTGGCTTCACCTAAAATTGCCGTCTATCCTCTTAACTACAGACACATTTTCAGACTGCCATTAAGGCATGTTTGAGTCCGTAAAAGTTTCTCATTTCTCCTGCAGTGCTCGTAGTGCCATCCTTTAAATACACTCATTACAATGGAGCCTAGGAAAATGTTATGGCATTTTTTATCTGTTACTTAATCTTAACCATAAAGTCGACTGAACCCCCAAAAATGTAAAAACTATAATAGTGTAAAGAGTGAAAATTAACATTCGGTCGGTTCACATTTGTTGTGTTGTTTTATTGAGTCTGGTGGTTTTTAAAATAGCATTACCAGCAAACAATGCATTGTAAATATATTATGGCCACTAAGGACCCCATCATACCCTTTATAACAAGCATTGGCATAGCCAATAGGTCTCACCTTTGGGACCTTATAAGTGTTTAGCCATGCAACAGTTAATGTTGTTGCAGTAAGGATATTGTGCTGCATAACTAAATACTTATAAGGTCCCAAAGGCGAGACCTATTGGCTATGCCAATGCTTGTTAATTCTAACATTGTGCTCCCCCAATTTTCAATGATATTCCACATGCAAAAGCCTATCTTCCTACTGTCAGTCACTGTGACATTTTCAGGCTTTTGTTATCTCTTACAGAATACACCATCAATACAAAACACCCTGGTGAGTGACAATAGGTTAGCCTTTCCCAGAAGCTGAGCGTGATAAGCAATTTTGACTTGGGGACTCACCAGCGTGCTTTTATTATTGGCTGTGGGCTGAAGAGGGGCCTTTTTCACCACCCATGTTTTCTAGGGCAGAAGAGAGAGAGGAAAAATCACCACAAATTGCCACCAATTCAAGATCCTCATGCACGCCTACAAAGCACCCCATGACCTAGGATCTGCCTACCTGAACCTTCTACTGAACTTCCACTATCCCGCCAGACACCTATGCTCCTCTTGCTCACACACACACCCGCATCCATCACTGCCGCAGCGTTGACCGCTCCCTCTCCTACATCACAGCAAAGACCTGGAATGACCTCCTCTCCAGCTCTGCACAGCCCCCTCGCTCACTGACTACAGAAAGAGATTCAAGACCTGGTTCTTCGACAGAGACACAGCACCCAGATACCCTTAGGGGTGGCAGTGCTGCACTTTACAAATGGAGATTGATTGATTGAAGCTCTGTGGGACCTGCCTGGGCCAAGATCAGGGCCGTCAGCACCCGTCAGAACCCAGGAGAGGCTGGACTGGGCCATGCATCTTGGCTGTTCCTTTAACTATATTTCCCCTGTGCCATGGTGACATGGAAAGCTCCAAGTACATCTTCTGAGGGTAATCATACCTCTAATTGGATGTGAATTTCTATGGTGATACTTTTTACAAAAACCTGACTAGCCATGTTATTTCACTATCTTGGTTTAAAATGGTTTTAGGGGTAGTTTCACACTTTCTTATTTCTTACTGATCATGAGGATTTTAATATACACTTGTGTTGCAAAAGCCTGCCATTATAATGTTACCTGTGTACGGTAATCCTTTCCATGTTTCACATGGTTAGCATGGTGCAGCTCTCAATAATGTTACTGGATTTTAATTTGTTAAAATGTTGTGAATACTCCATGTGATCTTGCATTAGCCCCTACTTTATGGGGGCCACCTGTACAAGTGCCATTGATTATATTTTCAGGTTGGGTGGGCTGAATAACATTGTTACCAACTTTAAAATCTCCATTAACACTTTGAGCGCTCACACCTCTCATGGCATTTCTGTAGCTTGACCCAATTGTGAAAGTAACAATACTTACTCATTCCACTGGGCTGAGAGCATTTCCGACCAAGATCGCAAACACAGACAGAAATCAGTGAATTCTGTGTTGCGAAAGTTACTATCAAGTTATACATTTTTTGTTGTTTGCATGAGTAGGCTTTCACCTCAAATCTATCTCCTTTTGGTTTGGTCACACCTGGTGTTAAAAAGTTACTAACTGCTAAGCCAAAAAGTAATTTTTACAATTGTACAAAATGTTTGATGATACCTGAACTCGGGTACTTCAAAAGTTACATTTTCATGATAAATCTGAAATCCTAGACTGTTGACAGTCTCAGAAACATGCCAGTAAATCAAGGAAAAAAATCTTAGAAGGGATTCATGGGACAACCTTAAAGCAGGCTGTCTTTTGAATGATCATGGTGCCTTTTGGTTAGTCAATAACTCTCTGCTTCTTTGCTGTAGGAGCAAGCCCACTCTTGACTCCTCTATTGTACCTCAAGGATGGGACTCTCACTTCAGTAACATTTATTTTGAATCCAATGATGTTTCTGAACTCACAGTGCCTCTTAATGCCTTCTGTTCATTTGCCCACTGCCCCATAATTGCTTACGTATGAAAATGTGATACATACTATTGCCAATAGTCCTGGGAAAAAGGCACCAGGCCCAGATGGGGTGCCTCTTGATCTATATAAACATAATACCGATTTATGGGCCTCAATTATTACTAAGACAATAAATGCTGCTTCAGTCTCTAAATTTCCTCAAACTTGATCAAAGTCTTTTATATTTCAAGTTTACAAAAAAGGCAATAAATGTCAGCCTGCTTGATATAGATCAATCTCATTGATTGATTTTATTGCTAAAGTTGCAGGACGAGTATTGATAGATTTGTTTTCACAGTAGGTGTATGGAAATTATATAATATCAATTTACATTATGGTTTTTGACGCAGCTTTAGCACAGTTGATCCATATCCTAATTTATATTTAATGGAGAACAAGTAAACAACTGCCAAGTATGAGTCCATCCACCAGGCTATATGGACAGAGTAAACAGTCATAAAGTATGGTTCATTATCTCTTTCTAAGGTGTAGATGAACCTATATTAATATTATTTTGTAAGTTACATTGGGACATCACTGCCAGTGTGAGTTGAGGTCTTGGAGAGAGAGCACAGACTCCTTTGATTTGTGCAGGGAAGATCGTCAAAGTTGTATTTTGGCACCTTTTATTTTCATTTTATATCTCAACCCACTAGGTTAATTACTGGCCCAGCACTGTAAGGATATGCCCATAGTTGGCTCATGTCCCTTCCCTGTTTGTCTATATGCTGATGACACGGTTTTGTTAGCAAGAACGGCAAACAACCTAATTCTTTTGGTAATTTTTTGGACAAGCTTGATTTATCTACAAACTTCTCCAAAATGTTTACCCTGGTTTGTGGGCTGGATTCTACAAAATCTTGATCTTACAGAATAAAAGAGATAGTTATTAGTAAGATTGATGTTTTCTCTTATCTAGGTATCATTTGTGATTCCCATGCCAAATGGCATAATGTAATTTTGTATCCATGTGAAGACAATGGTTTGTTAAGTTAACCCGACACTTTTCTATTTTTCATCTTACTTCGGTTCAACACCCTTATTGATCATATTGAGAATCAACAGCCCCAAATGTCCTGCCAAAGGTACGTCATGAGCCAGACCCAGTAGGAAGGTCCGGAAGCGCTGGGTTACCACCAGCACATGGGCTGACCCAGGTTCCGCGACCTTAGGCACGCTGTATAGGAGATCATTCTCCCAGTAGATCCAATTTGACCCGGACGGATCACCAGTCGCCTGGGCTGCTGCCTGCCGCCGCAGACCCTCCAGAGAAGGGCACTCTTACTGCACCTGGCAGAACTCCTCCCTGGTGGGACCCCAATGTTGCTGCCAATGGGTCAGCTCAGAGATGTCCCCCAGTTCGGCGACCTGTTCTCCTGTAGGCACCAGGGCGTCCCCCTCAAGGTCCACCTCCTCCCGGGCCGTGGGAACTTCGGGTGCCGGTTTCCCGCAACCCCGGCCCTTTCTCTTGGCAGGGACCTGGGCCACGGTTTTAAGGCTACGGGTCCCTCTGATCACCCTCTCTGACCGCCATGGACCGGGTGGACACGCATGCCCACTCTGGCAACCCAAGCATCTCCAAGTGGGACCTGAGCTCAACATCCTTCCACACGGACTGCTCCAGGTCGTTACCGAGCAGACAATCGACAGGCATGGAAGGGCTCACAACTACCCTCGAAGGACCTGAGATCCCCCCCACTCGAAGGGAACCTGCGCCACCAGACACTGGCGCTCGGAATTGTCGACTGCAATTACTTGGTGGAATGCCCCGGGGACTACCTGCCTCTCAGAGACCAGCTGATACCAAACTGAGGTCACACTGGCTCCAGTATCCCTGAGAGCCTCCACCCTTTTCCCATTGATGGTCACCCAGGTGCTGTATTTCTTTGTGTTCGGGGGTACCTGGGCCCCTGGGACCATCTCACTGTCCCCTAGTGAGACCAGGGTCATTTCTGCAGGGTACCCACCCTCCTGTGGGTACTCCTCCTCCTCCCCAAGTCCTACACAAGCCAACACCTTGTACTGCCCACCGGTGGGTGGCTGTGCCTCCTTGGAGCACCTGGGGTCCCCCTTCATGTGCCCACCTGGTCACATGCAAAGCACTTGCGGAGGCCGGTCTCAGCAGGCTTTCCTGTTGAGACCCCTTGCTTATTATCTCCGGGGGGATGGGAACGTTTACCCTGGGTGTTATTTTGGGGCCCTTTAGAGAACTCCTGGTTTTTACCCTCTTCCCCCCACCTCTCTGCTGGGGACCCTGCCCACTTTTGGCTGAGTCTCCCCCAAACACTTTCTTGTGGACCCTGGTACTCACCCAGCGGTCCGCCTCCATAGCAGGCTTCCTGGGGTCAGTCAGCTTACTATCAACTAGGTGCTGGTGCAGATCTGCAAAACACAGACTGGACAGGTGCTCCCATGCAATCAAATTGTATAGCCCCTGAAAATCTGTCACATTACTGCCCTTTACCCAGCCATCCAATGATCGGCAAAACCCATCCACACATTCCAGCCACGTGTTAGCATCGGACTTCTTCCAGGACCTAAACTGATCCCTGTACTTTTCAGGAGTGAGACCATACCTAGTGAGAAGGGTTTCCTTCATATCAGCATAGGTGAGGTTAGGCCCCTTACCCAAAGCTATCAAAGTATCCCATGCTTCCTCTGAAAACAAAGACCACAATCCTACTCCCCAATTTTTCTCAGGGACCGCATTCATGTGCATCGCTGCCTCGTAACCCTGAAACCACCTCTCTATGTCATCCCCCTTCTTGAACTCTCTGCCCACATTCTTAGGGATGTGTACGATTCGGTCTGTCTGTCTTGACGAGTTGCTGCCACCATCTGAGCTGGTTCTTTTCTCTCGATCCAGCTCCTTCATCCTAACTTCATGGTCTAACATAATTTTCCTTTCCTTCATGGCTATTCTTTTGTTTTCCCTCTCACTTTCCATCCTGAGTTGGTCCAACTCGAACTTCCCGCCTGTCCTCCAGCTCCTCTGGGGACAGGCTACTATTGCCTGGCCGGGAGGTTTCCCCCCCTCCCAACAGCACATCCACCCTAGGACTAGGCTTCTCTAAGATCACCAGATTGCCCACTGGCGTTTCTGGCTGCTACCCAGGCCCTCAGTACCTTTTGTAGCTCGTCCTTCTTTGTGCCTCTGACTTGGACTTTTAGGTTCTTGCAAACGGATTTCAATT
The DNA here is from genome assembly GCF_964204655.1 of Triturus cristatus. NCBI lineage: Eukaryota > Metazoa > Chordata > Amphibia > Caudata > Salamandridae > Triturus > Triturus cristatus. Next base: position 432,043,409 of record NC_140581.1, on the reverse strand, counting down.
CTCTAACAGGGTAGAGCTCCAACCTATCCTCCTCAAAGTCAATTTCCATGGATGCAACGGATGATGTTATTGATTCCGGCTTGACGAAGTAGAAAGTTCACCTGGCAAGATCACAAAAATCGGCCAAAAAGAAAACGGGCTAGTATGCGGTACGTAATGGTCTGCGATATGGTAGTAGTGCACACCAATCACTGTAAGTCACGTGCAAACGCAAGTCCTATCCTCACCGCTGATAACCAGTGTTAGAAATGGGATTTTTGGCAGGCTAGAACGTGGGCCAACGCCAGGAAAAAAGCACCAATCTAGTCAGGATAAGGGAGTTACACTTCTATAATAACCCCTGCTCACCCCCTTGGTAGCTTGGCACGAGCAGCTAGGCTTATCTTAGAGGCAGTGTGTAAAGCATTTGCACATAACCAACTGTAATTAAGTGTACGCACTATAAAAGGACACCACACTAGTTTAGAAAAATAGCCAATATTTTTATATACTTTAAGACAAGACCAAATACGATAAAAATCCCCAATACTATACTTAATATTTCACAGTTCCAAACATATGCTGATTAAAAAGAGTTCCTTGTGTGGATAGCTCCATCTGGGCTACCACGGCGTCGTGAACAACAAATCCAACAGTTCTGGCTGGTCGCGGGCCAGCTACGGTGTCGGGAAGACCCACAAACAGTACCTGTGAGAAATGCAGGGCGCTGAGACCCTTGAAGTCACTCACGTTGCAGGTCGAGCTCCTGTCTGGTGGAATCAGGCGTGCTGGCGCCGGTAGGTGTCGGGTGCTGTGGTGTGAAGTGCAGCGGTCGCGGTGCGAGCAGCGGCTCGGTGGCAGCATCAGATGGCATCGTCCCTGAGACCAGGGTCGCGGTGCAAGATGAAGGCAGTGCTCGCCACGGTGCTAGCAGGTCACGGAGCACGCAGCGTCTTCGTCGTTGCTGAAGCGCTGTCATCGGCTGACGACCTGGAGTTGATGGAGCAGGCATTGGTAGGCCAAGTCTGCGGTGTGGAATGAGGGCGGTGCATCGTGTGACTTACGAGCGGTGCCCTCGAACCACGGTGCAAGCAGTGGCATCGATTTCGGTGGGAAGTGGCAGTGTCAGGCAGGCCAAGGCGTCCTCGTGAAGCAAGACGGTGCAGAGTGCAGTGCCCACAGGTCACGGTGAAAGCAGCGGCTCGGTGGCGGCGTCAACAGGCATTGTCGGTGAGACCAGGGTTTCGGTCTGGCATTGCGGCGGTGCTCTCTGCGGTGCCAAAGCTTCGGCGTGCAGCGAGGCGGTGCGGAGTGTGGTGCCCACAGGTCGCTGTGCAAGCAGCAGCTTGGTGGCGGCGTAGTCGGTGAGACCAGGGTTGCGGTGCGGCATTGCGGTGGTGCCCTCTGCGGTGCCTTCAGGACACGGAATCACAGTGATGTCGTAGACCTCGTCGAGTTGGTGTTCTTCGGGTTGCAGCACAAAACACACAGTCCCCAGTGCTGCGGTTCGATGAACTTGAAGTCTTTGCTGTTCCTGAGACTTCGTGAACAGGGGGCAAGCTCTACTTCAAGCCCTTGGAGAGACTCACCAGTTAGGTTGTAAAAAGTCCAATCCAGGCCTTTCACTACCCAAGACAGAAGCAGCCACTGCAGGTCAGCCCAGCAAAACACCCAGCAAAGCGGTTGTTCCTTTTCACAGCTTCTCCTGCTCTTCTTCTTGGCAGTCTTCTTTATCCAGATGAGTTCTAAAGTTCAGGGGTTGGGGACCAGTATTTGTATCTAAAACCCTTTGATCCTTCAGGCAGAGGGTGTCTGTGCCCGGCCAGAACCAGTTGGGCCTTCTCTGGTGTGAATTCCTGGCAGGAGGTGGAGACGTCATTTGTCAGAGGCAGACCAGGCCCTTTGAGGTGCAAGGAAATCTCCTCCCCCTTCCCCCCATCATAGCCCAGGTCTATTCAGGCCTTTCCTGACCTACCTAGACTATCAGGAGCCCCTCTGGCCCCCCAGCCGTCTGTCATCCAAAACCCAGACAGGCAATCCACATTCCAATAGAGGCACACGGGATGACTGAGCAAGAAAATACCCACTTTCTAAAAGTGGTATTTTCAAACGCAGAATGTAAAAAGCACCTTCACTAAAAGATGCATCTTTAGATTCTGCGTTCAGGCATACTAAATTTTATTTTGTTACCAAATTCCCTGGGCCAGTTATGTTTATAAGATGTTATAAACAAACCTCCCATTCTGTCCTATAGGGAACTGGTAGCCTTGCAATAGTGAAAAACGAAATTGGCTGTAATTCACTATTAGGACATGCCACACACACCAAGGCATGTCCTACTTTTCACATGCACTGCACCCTGCCCACAGGGGTACCTTGGGCCTACCTTAGGGGTGCCTGACATGTAGGAAAAGGGAAGGTTGGGGACTGGCAAGTGTGTGCACTGGCCAAGTCGACATGGCAGTTACAAACTGCGCGCAGACTCTGCAATGGCAGGTCTGAGGTACTTTTTCAGGGCTACTCACGTGGGTGGCATAATCAGTGCTGCAGTCCCACGAGTAGCCTTTGATTCACAGGCCCTGGCACACTCAGTGCACTTTACTAGGGACTAACAAGTAAATCAAATTTCCAATCATGGAAACACCAATCCATAACACATTTTACAAAGAGCACCTGCACTTTACCACTGATCAGCAGTGCGAAAAGTGCGCAGAAACGTTACGCCAGCAAAAACAGAGTCAAGACTGGGAGGCAAGAAAGCAAAAAAGTCAGGGGAAACACTCCAAAAGATGCCAAGTCTAACATGTATGTAACCTGAACATCAAATGTTTGAATCAGTGGTAAACTCAGACAGTAATTTATTTGAAGAAGAGAAAATGATGGCCCTGGAGTTGAGTAATAAATGTACATAGTGAGGAAATGATTGATATGCTTGTAGTTTTTTTTTAAATAGTTAACTGCAGGGCTAGAGGTTATCCGCAGATAGGTATCAGTAACAATCAACACCACAGCCTCTAATGTGTCCAAAGTTGGTGACATTGTATGCTTACCAGTTGACATAATTTCTGCAGACTGACCCATGTAACAGTAACATAAAGAATCATGAGGATTCAATATTAAATATTGAGAGCTTTTGTTTTATTGGGGATCATTTGACACTATTGAAATTAAATTCCAAATTACACTACAGTAGAGCCAAGCAACTTTCTCATAAACCTTGTTAAAGCTGCTCATTTGTTTAGTAACTGTAAATTTTCCCAGTGTTGTCCCCAGAACAGTGTCTCTCCATTGGCCAGGTTTGCAGTGTATCACTACTGACATCACAGGGCAAATCAGCACTTGCAGGTGGTCATGCTCGTTTCACATTTTCCCCTTTAGCTCTGCTTTGGCTGGATATGTGAAGGCCGTTGCACAAACATTGTAAGACAAGTTCTGCATGTTTGGGTGACCTTTGATGACCATTTTTCCATTCTGCAACGGTTGCATTGTGACCTTCAAGATTAAAATATATTTCAGCTCTTCCTCTTCACATATGGTTACAATTCTGGAGGGGAGACACAATATATGGAACAATCCACAAGGTCTGTAGAATGGTCTGTAGGTGCAAGACATTGATTTGGTTCATGAGTATGGGTTTACTCTAGATTTGGGAGAGTGGCTGTACCTCTTATGTGGCTATTTTTAGTAGCAAAGTGGAGGATGCTGGAAACTTACAAAGCAGTCACACAAGTCAGTGATGAGCGATGCATGCAGCAGGCATCTTTCAGGGGGAGCCTCCAGGGAAAATATTTTCCTAAATTCCATCACAAGCAACTTAAATATACCCCCTCAAGCCAGCCACAAACATGCCAAATATGAGACATATGAGGTCATTTAGGGATTGCCAGAGCTGGAGCACCACTGTCAGTGACGTAGCAAGGGGCAGCCACGGTAGATTGGTGGTACTGGGGCCCAGCCAGCCTAGTGGTTCCCTTGCTATCTTTAGAGTTAGGGGAAGTGCTGTGTTTGCACCTGCGGAATCCCAGTTGGCTCCACCAGTGTGAAACCTTGCCCTGAAAGTCCATCCGCCACTTAGTTAGGGCAGCGAGTCCCATTTTCTTTACTCTTTAATGATGGTCCTGGGTATAGGAAATACACAATGTTCCCCATGCACAGTGAGAAAACTCCCAACTCATCGGGGTCTAATCAAGATCATTGCTATTTTGTTTTCTCAAACTAAACTCTGACCTGGAGAGTTTGTTTTTAAGAAACAGAAGACTTTACCAATTGGTTGCATCAAACAGTGCATACACTCAGCAAAGTTCAGAACCTTTAAAAGAGCTTCTGCAGAATAGATGATTTTATCCATGCTATATTCAAGACAACATTCAATCAATTAAACAGTGTCTGCTGCCAGGTGATTGCATGGGATGTTCAACCTCAACAGGACCTTACTGAGGAGCCAACAGAAGCTCTAATTAAATGCTCAAACCAGTCGCACTATCTTTCTTTCCTCACTCTATTTCTCTCTTTTCATTCATCTATTCTCTCTCCTTCTCTTCGATGTTTCTCTCCACCTTCTTCCCTCTTTATCTCTCTCTCTTTCTCAAATCCACCCTATTCTTGCCTCAGTTAACTTCAGGGAGTTGGGAAAAAGACAGAGACACCAGCAGCTACCTGGGCTTTCAAAACCAGCCTGAAATGGCTCCAGCCCATCTGGAAAATGTCACACGGACTAAAAGACTAGTCCGCCCATGAGGCTCAATGGTTTAGATGTCATGTTTTTAATCTCCATAGGGAGGCAGATGAATAAGAATGAATGTGTGTAGTTAATTAGTTTACATTTGGGGCTCCTTATTGATAAAGACAATTCCCCCACCAGATTTCTTTTGTCCGTTTTCGAGGGAGAGGATTTTTTTTAACCTAGTGTTAATTCTGTGGTATAAGGATGAGCTGAACTAGGTTTCAAAGTCACAGCCTTGGGTGAGGGCAGATGGGAGTTAATTACAATGCACAGAATTACATTTTGATAAGGTACATTTGATGTGATGTCCAGATGAGTCATTGTGTTGGGATGACATAATTAATCTACACAAATGGGGCCATATTAAATTATGGCCGAAGGTTGGGCCGATGGTCCCCAGAACAAGTGATGAACCTTTTGGTTCGATTGGCTGCGCCAAAGCTACGTATGGCTCAGAAGTCTGGGGTTATGTCAACGTAGAGCAACTGCAACTGGTGGAAAACAAATTTATGCGTAGGATCCTGAGGGTCCCCCAGAGTTCCCAAGCTGTAATTGCTCACAAGGAATTAGGGAGACCTTTTCTAGAAGATGAACTTAAGATAAGACCCATCATAGCCTGGTTAAAAATATGGGCTAACCCTGAGGCAGATTTTACAAGACAAATCTTGAGGGATTGCCGGACAAGGGATAAAGGATTACAAATTCCTTGGTTAAATTATGTCAAGACTACCCTGGAGGGCATTGATCAGAGGGATCTCTTCACCGATCCCAGTTCTATTCTATTGTCTGATAAACGGAAAATTAAAACTCTGTTGGCTGCTCAACTCGCCGAAATAAGAACAAAACGGGAGTTGTTAAAGCACACTGTACTCACCTATAGCTATATTAAGAACACAGAGGGCATGGAGCCATATCTCTATGTAATGTATAATGCCCAGGATAGGTTTTTAATGACCCATTTTAGGCTCAATCTTCTACCTCATATACTGGCAGAGCCGCCAGGTTTTACACAGTCGATTGAGCAGAAGGGTGCCTGCGGCTGCGACAACTTGTCTCTGCAGGACACCCTTCATTTTGTACTTCTGTGTCCTCTTTTTAAGTACCCTAGACGTAAGTTCCTGGTTGAGATTTTACAAAAAGAGAAGTTTCGTCAAGCCAAAATGGCTTTATTGTTCTTGCAAAGAGCTCATGACCCATGGTCACTGTGTTGCATTATGAATTTTATTAAGACTGCTGTAAAGCTAAGAAACACTAGAGGGGTGGGTGCTTGAAGGGCCCCGTGTTGAGCATTGTGTTAATTGTTTTTATATTTTAATTAATGAAATGCTGGAATTCATAGTAATGTAATTCTTTTTTTAAATTGTTGAGATGTGTACTTTTATGATGTATTTAATTATCGAATAAAGAATTACTGAACTGAACTGAACTGATTGCATGTGATGTTCAACCTCAACAGGACCTTACTGGGGAGCCTTTCTTTCCTCACTCTATTTCTCTCTTTCCATTCATCTATTCTCTCTCCTTCTCTTCGATGTTTCTCTCCACCTCCTTCCCTCTTAATCTCTCTCTCTTTCTTAAATCCACCCTATTCTTGCCTCAGTTAACTGCAGGGAGTTGGGAAAAAGACAGAGACACCAACAGCTGCCTGGGCTTTCAAAACCAGCCTGAAATGGCTCCAGCCCATCTGGAAAATGTCACACGGACTAAAAGACTAGTCCGCCCATGAGGCTCAATGGTTTAGGTGTCATGTTTTTAATCTCCATAGGGAGGCAGATGAATAAGAATGAATTTGTGTAGTTAATTAGTTTACATTTGGGGCTCCTTATTGATAAAGACAATTCCCCCATCAGATTTCTTTTGTCCGTTTTCGAGGGAGAGGATTTTTTTAACCTAGTGTTAATTCTGTGGTATAAGGATGAGCTGAACTAGGTTTCAAAGTCACAGCCTTGGGTGAGGGCAGATGGGAGTTAATTACAATGCACCAATGCACAGACTTACATTTTGATAAGGTACATTTGATGTGATGTCCAGATGAGTCATTGTGTTGGTATGACATTATTCTTCTGAGGTTGCATGAGAAGATTGATGTTGAATTTTTTTCTTGATGTGTATGTCTTGCACCAGCTCCCCTCACTGCAGTGAAGCAGGTCTCCTAATCCTGCTCTGTGTGCCATTACTGCCCACTTCACTTTCGTCTGTTGGCCAATCCCTGCATCCTGCAGCACCCATAGAAAGAGGTATATGCCTCCCAGGATGCATGCATGCAATGGAGGCACCCTTGCACCAAGGTGCAAGAGTACCTGCATTAGTGCTAGGCTGCCTAACAAGCACTAGCACAGAAGAAAAGGCAGAAATGCCCCACATTGATTTAAATAAGTTGGATTTCTGCCCTTTCCCTGTCATGCCTTGCAGCGCAGCAAGGTGATTTGCTGCACTGCACTGCACTGCATAAGTTATTAAAATCTAGCCCGAACTTCGTAATTTCTGTGTGCATCAAGAACCAGTTTCTCTCTATAAAAATTATTTAAATATACTTAATCTGACAGTGCTGCTATCTGCAGTGCATCAGAATGATATCTTGCCAGGTTTGTGACACAAAGGATGGTTTCATGATACAATCAAACCTTATTAGTGACTCATAATTGAAAGCCAATGTATCTGATGTAGATGCAATATATTCTTCTACTACCTACAGTACTACCCTCTTCAATGGTTCAATGGTTGTTGTGCCAATAGTAAACATTTTGACATGGTTTAAAGAGGGTGAAAGAAGGTCAGTTTAAGTCTACAGAGGATTTTGTTAATAATTTATCCTGTGGGTGGATCAATTTTCTCTGCATTTTGCAATAGTATACATACAGAATAAACTTCAGATCAGTAACGAATGCATGCAGTTCCACATGAATATTAACACTCAAATAGAGTCTACTGCCCCAGACAGTATTGCACTGGAACTGGAAAAATCTGAGTTTTCAGGCCAAATAGTCAGGGCCGTACGGGGCATCCAAAGCAGCCCTGGCAACTTTTGTTAGACCAGCCCCCATAGGGTGCACAGCGAGTGAGCCTGACCACTACAATAGGGGTTGGGGGGGGGGGGTTCTGCCTCAAACACAGTTTTAGAAAAAACGGTATATTGTACAATACATTTATCATTATATATTCAACTGTGTTAATTTTTAAAGCATAGTAAATGATGAACTTACAGTGCACCCGGATACAGCAGTCTTAACTGGGGTTCTTCAATGATTCTCTCACTATCAGCCTCTAATAGTGCCTCTCATCTCTCCATAGCCCCTCCCTCACATGTATTTCATTTGTTTTATAGTGACTCTCTTACCAGCGTAGGGCATTGGAGAACCTTATATCACACACACATATAGAATCAATGAATAATATGTGGGTTAAGCAGTTATAGAACATGTTACATAAGACAGAGGTGACTACAAGATGTAGGATTCAGATGACATTCATACTGGCGTTGTGCGTCTTGTACTTCATTGGGAGAACTGTGCGTTTGTTGGAAAGCATAAACATCAGGATTGTGCCAGACTGCTAGGGAGACAGGATATGTTGGCTTGTCTCCTTGCTAGCCCACAGTGCACCATCTGGACCCCTAACCTTACAGGGCACCAAATGTGTGTGCAACCTCAGAACATGACAACCCATATCCCCTAAGAAAGTAGTAGATCTTTCTTAGGTAGATATAGAACCCTTTTGTTTGGCCTCTCATGCATACCCAAAGAAATACACAAGAAGTACTCAGCAAGGAATTTCAATATTTATTGAAGCAATGTGATTCTTGAATAAAAAATGTGTAATGCAATAATTAATAGAATGAAACAGACTAGAGTAATTAGCGTTACAAAAATAGTGAAAAAGATGAACATTTCCACGATTGTACTAAGATAGTGAATATATGTGGGCATATAAGTACTGTGTATAGTGTACTCCTACCTAGCGCTCCATAACCTAGTCTCTCCTCGGATGGGTAATCTGCAAAATCCCTGTCCGGTGGTCTAACACCCCATTACCTGCGGGTGAGTGTCATCTGGCTGTCCGTCTTGCAGGACATCCCACGCATAGGTATGCAGGAATCAGCTGAGCTGAAATTCCGGCATGTAGTGACCCCGCAGTGTCAGCTGAGTGCTCTTCTGGAGGAAGTGGTTCTGTATATATCATAAGAGCACGCATGTGGTCATGTTGCAACCCCTGTCATGCCGCAATTGTTTATTCTAGTTGGATAGCGTCGCCACCTACCAGACAATAACATAAATAACATTTGCACAGTGAATTTTATCTCTTGTCCTGAACGTTCAAGGTGTCGTGATAGCGTGCCTACAAAGTGGAAATGTGAGCAATGCAAATCCAGAGAATGCTATCCTGCATGTTCATGCATGATAATGTATGTCAAAAGTTACCATGTGTAAAAGAGAAGTCAATTTATGACAGGCAAGCATGCAAATGGCAGCATTTATAACTGGGCCTCTCCTGAGCACGTAACACTGGTAGGCATTGTTTAAGAGTGCTTGGTCTGGGAAAGCATAAGTCAGGGTTCAGATTGTAACAGAGTGGTTATCATTGACTTTGGTAATAATAATTAATTTGTACCAAAATTAGGATAATCAAAGCCTGGAAAAAACATAACTTATTAACCTATACTATGCAGTTTACATGCAGTTCTTTATTGGCGGTTCATAGCTCACTGTGCTAGATTATGGTCGTAACTTATGAACTGCATAGTAAGAAAAGAATCTCTGTGACAAAAACAGTATCCCACTGAGCATTGCACATAAAATAATGTTCTGTGATCCGCATAGTACACTTTTCTTGCAGCAGGCATATTAACCGTCTGAGCTACGTTAGATGAGTCAAAACTGTCACTAGACAAAACTCCAATCTCTCTCCAGCAGGTACATTATTCACCAGAGGGGAAACACATGATGCCCGGTACAGCCAGTCCGGCCTTGCAACTAGTATAACAGAATATTTATAGCCGGGGTCCCTCTAACATTAGCCGTCTGAACACCGTCAACATTTTGGCCCAGTGTCCACACACACCATGCAGTTTCTCTTAAATGAGTGTTGCTCCTGACAAAGCAATAATTCAAGAACAGACTCGAGTCAGTGATAGAGGTCATAAGACACACGTAGACATGCTGCAAACGGCGAACTATATTCTACGTTAAAGCACAGCGTATTATTGCTTAAATTGTTCCATCAGTACATCCTTTCTCCCAAGGGCAGCGCCTTGCATACTGTCCAGTGTAATGCTGCCACACGGTGCAGTATGGCCTAGTTTGTGGCGCCTGCGTTCACTTGCATTCACGCTTCACCTCTTTTTCTCTCCCAGCTCTTAGCGTCATGAGACAATCAGTAACTAACAAGGACAGCCAGTTAATCCGCCATGCTGACGTGTAAAGACTGACAAGGCACGATATGCATGCTGCTGTCCCGGCTTGAACTTACCATACGTCAACATGTCCTTTTTAGACAGTAAATACCAGGCTGGTGCCGCCGACATTAACAACTGGTCCAGGTATTTTTAGGCTTCTGTCTTCCAAGAAGCTGTCTCATCAACGACCGCCTCTGATTGATTTTATCAGCGAGGATCACACATGGCCAGCATTTAATCTTTTAATTATTTGATTTTTACTTTCAAGATGACATCTGTTTTGTAGCCTCGTTTATGTTTTCTTATGCGATGTCACAGCTGTTAAAGGCTGCCTGAAATGGGCAGTTTACTTTTTTATTTTTCCACTTGTTTAATGTGTTAAAATATCCATGTGTGTGGATAATTCCAAACAGGGTACATCATTCATTGCACCACCGGTGTGTCACTTTTATTGACGCACCGGCTGCGCAATGGGCTTGCCCATATTTACAAGGCCATATAAAGTCACCCTGCATGACTTTTCATGGCCTTGCAAATATGGCCCCCCCTTTCATGCATGCGTGAAAAGGGGCGATCCAAGGGTGTTGCTGTGTGTGTTTCCATGCAAAATCCATGGAGCTTGATGCATTCCCAGATTTACAACATATTGTAAAACTGGGAATGCGTCAAAATTCTACGCCTTCCCAGGGAAGGTATAGGAAGGGCGAGACAAGGAAAAATACTTTTATTTCCCCCCATTTTATTTCCTCTTTCTTTGCGTACTGCATTCTGCAGCACACAGATAAAGAAGAAAATGCCATTTAATGATTGTTTTTGTGCAGGAAGGTGTCACTTTCTGTACAGAAACAATCATTTCTGCTGCTCAGGCACCCTTGTAAAGCAACACAAGGGTGCCTGCGCTGGTGCATGGCAGCCAATTGTGTGTCAGTGCAGGATAAAGCACAGGGATGCATCGATTTGTTGTTAATACCACAAATTCATGTGCTTTGAAAATGGCGTAGCACGGGGCAGCTAAACGGCTTGCGGCGCTGCGTCCTTTTCTTGCAGATGAGGCCAACTGATTTTAATAGGATCCAAATAAATCAAGACATTTTATTTGGTAGTGTACAAATGTTTATGTTTATGTTTATATGTTTCTAAAGCGCTCGAATGCCGAGGCGTCTTGGCGCTGAAAGGTGCTGTGGCAGGGGAAGGCGGAGTTTAGCGACCTATGTGGCTGCAAAGAGCTTGGTTTTTAGATTTTTTCTAAACATCTGAAAGTTGGATTGGAGCCTCATGGACTGGGGCAGCTTGTTCCAAAGTCTGGCTGCACAGTATGTAATTGTGCGGCCCCCCAGCCTTCTCTTTTGATCTTTGGTAGTCTGACCAAGCCTTGGGTGGCTGATCTTAGGGCGCGCAAAGGGACATGTGGTGTGAAGAAGCTTTCAAGGTCTTCAGCCGCTCCACCATAAATTGCCTTATGCACGTATGTGAGTGCTTTAAAATCTATACGTTGTTTTATAGGCAACCAGTGTTGGGAACGTATCCCATCTGAAATGGGTTGCCCTTTGTGTAAACCCAAGGTCAGCCTGGCTGCCGCATTCTGAAGGGATTGTAATTTCAACAGTTGGAACTTGTTTATCCCCAAAAAGAGGGCGTTTGAGTAGTCCAGCTTGGAGAGAAAAAGGGCCACCATTACCGTGTTTTGAAGCTCCTGGGGTATGTAGGGGAAGATTTTTCTTAACGTCTTCAGTAAAAAGAAGCACAAGGACGTCAAGCTGTTAACTTGAGCAGCAAAAATAAGCTTGCTGTCAAAAAGGACCCCCAGGTTTCTGACCTTCTCTACAGGGGACGGGCGTTCTCCCGCCTCTGCCGGCCACCATGATTGGTTCCACAAGGGTAGGCCCGGTCCGAACTCCATCCCCTCTGTTTTGTCAGTGTTTATTTTTAAGTAATTCTGGCCCATCCAGGACATGATTTCCGTGAGGCATGCATGGAATCTGCATGCAACAGATTCAGGCTGATTGATGGTAGATATGATTAGTTGGGAGTCATCAGCATATGATACTAACGTAAAACCATGTTTCCTGACGAGGTCAGCTAGAGGTGTGACATATAAATTGAACAGAGTAGGAGATAGGGACGACCCCTGTGGCACTCCACAGAGAAGGTGGAAACTGTCAGATCTCATACCCTCCCAGAACAGCCTGTGCTCTCTACTCTCTAGAAAGGAGGCTAATAGGGCCAAGGCGGTTTCTCCCACTCCCAGGTCCCTCAGCCGCTGCACCAAGACGGTGTGATTAACTTGATGCATGATGGTCGGTGGGCATGGGTCTGTAGGTGCTCCTGACTTTAAAGAAAGGAGAGTATTGTTGACCTCTTCTTTGCTCATCGGCTGAAAGCTAGTCAGCGTCCGGCTGGAGCATATAGCGGGCCCAGTCGGATCCGGAAGCTTCATAGTGTGCGAGAAGTTGTTGTATATTTTATTTACCTTCTCTTGAAAGTGTTCCGCGAGGGAGTTACAGAAATGTTGGTCTGGCTTGAAGGTGCTAACCTGCTGGGGTATTGCCAGCAGGTTGACCGTCTTAAACAGTTCCCTAGTGGAATTTCCTGCTTCCTTGATCTTTACTGTAAAGAAATGTTTTTTAGCATCTACTATCACTTCTTTATATATTTTAACAGAGAGGCTGTAAGCGGTTTTCTTTTGGCTGTCATAATCTGTCCTCCAATACCGTTCTGCCTTTCTGCATTTGGTCTTTAGGTCCTTGAGTTCGAGGGTATACCATGGAGCTGATATCTTTACTCTCTTTATTTTAACTATTTTATTGGGGCAACCCTATCGGCTGCTGCCAAAATCCAGTCAATAAACTGCTGTACAGCTTTATTGTTGTCGTGTTCTAACTTGATAGGACCTTGGTTAAGCGCTAATTTGAATATTCTGTCCTTAATTTTACCCCATCGTCTTATTGGACGTTTGACTGAACTTACTTGTGCTTTAAGCTGGGATTGAGATCTTTTAAGGGTAAAATAAATAGCCCTATGGCCAGACCATGGCACATCTAATAACTGAGAGAAGCTAATATCTGGGTCGTTGGTAAAAATCCCATCCAGCGTATGACCCGCTGTGTGGGTGGACCCAGTTATCAGTTGTTTTAGGACGAAAGCCATAAGGTTGTCTAGAAGTGGGGTAGTGTCTGGGTTATTATTTAATTCCAGGTGGTAGTTAAAATCGCCCAGGATCGTGAGTGAGCGGGAATCCGTATACGACTCCAAGAGGGTCAACAAGGCTTGTGAAAAAGCACTTCTTGGACCTGGGGGGCGGTTGATTAGTATGCCCTGGAAGGTCTGCGCATTATCGGGTTTTATACGAAATTGTAGTGCCTCTGCCGGGAGGGTAGAGATAGACTCTACATAAAATTTGAAATTGGCTCGATAGAGAATGGCTATCCCCCCTCCCATGCCTGATGCTCTATTTTGAACTGAATACGCATAACCGTCGGGGACAGCAATATTCCAATCGGGGATGGAGGCGTTGTCTGTCAAAGTTTCTGTCAGAAAGACTAGATCGGGTGCAGTGAGCTGGATGAGGTCCTCTAGTTCATGTTTGTGTTTAACTACGGACCAAACGTTGACTAGGAGACATTTAATATGTACAAGTGTGTCTCCCTTCAAGTTGTCGGATGTCTGCTCTGTCTTTCCCCCCTAAGGCCTGACTCTGCCTCCTTATTGTTCTGAGCATTACTTCCCGTCCTCCACCTCTGGTCATTTCCCTGAGGATTGGGGCTCAGTCTGAAGGTGCAGCCTGGGCACTCAACAGCCGTTCTTGTGGCCTCCGCTACCAATAGATTTTTGTGGACGCATGGAGCAGGCATTAGATCCAATAGAGTTTGCCTGCCATAGCTAACTGGGCCGCAAGGACCAGGGGTCCTGGTGCTGGTCGCGCTCCGGGCGCCGACAGGCGCAGACGGGCTTGCCTTTGGCGCGCCCTTGGCGCGCCCGCTGCGCACGCCCACTGCGTGACCGCTCCAGCGTGGTTTTAGTATCAAGTGGCGGCCTAACGTCTAGTGCGTCAACCCCGAGTGCAGTGCGGTCCCGATCTACTGCCGGGAAGCGCAGGGGTCGAACGCCAAGTACTATCTATTGAGGATGAGGCTGCAATGGGGCTGACAGATATCACGGGTGAGCGAAAAAACAATTAAAAAGATTGGCAATGTATTTAAGAAATAAGAATCAATGTTAGCAGCAGTTTGTATGTTAAAATCCACTTATCCCAAGAGTGCAAAATATAGCAAAATAAACAGCGTTTCACCTTAGGAGTCACTGAAACACAGCGTGCCCTGCCACATACGCGCTGCGCGACCGCTCCAGCGTGGTTTAAGTATCAAGTGGCGGCCTAACGTCTAGTGCGTCAACCCCGAGTGCAGTGCGGTCCCGATCTACTTCCGGGAACCGCAGGGGTCAAATGCCAAGTACTATCTATTGCGGATGAGGCTGCAATGGGGCTGACAGATATCACGGGTGAGCGAAAAAACAATTAAAAAGATTCAAAGATTACAAATGATAAATATTTGCTAAAATCTAATTTCCACACATTGTCGGTTGTGAGCTATGTAGTTTTATCAGTAAACCTGTATGTCTTTGCGAAATCTGTGTAAAATGTGGTCTGTAAATTACAGCGCGTTACCACACCATGATTTAATTATATAATTAAGTCATTGTGCTCCAAAATACACCACTGGTTACATACCACAAGCTTACCCTTACCTGCTGAATGGGCATGCCTGATTAGCTGTACCTGTTCTTTGTGTGATGCTTGGATTTTTCACAATCCCTTTGGCTCCAACAATGTAACACTGATGGCAGCATCCCAGCTCTGAAAATTGTTCCAACAAGGACACGTTTTCAGGTAAAAAGCAACACAAGCCCCTTCAGCAAGTGAACTGTGTGGGTATAAGAACAAGAAATCAGACATAGCTTTGTCTCAAAAGCATGGCAAAGCCAGAATAATGACGCAACATCTTTATAGAAAATACAATTCCCTGAATTCGAACGGGTTTGTAAAAGTTTGTAAAACTAAGAAACATCAAAGTATGTAGGTAGGTATTATTTATAATACTCCAAATTGTAGTGGCATTGCTTGAGATATTTTGTCTGGTGACCATATATGTTCTAGGGGTTGACACATTTCTGTAACTATTGGCAGTCGTTTCTTTCTTTCTTAAGTTTACAGACAACCAGTTTGAGTCTTTATAATTCTCTAATCTTTTTCTAAGTCTTTAAAGAGAAAATGAATAGTATAACAGGAGATAATCTGAAAACATCAAAATATTAACAATAGAATATTAGTAATCCTAACAATACTTGAGCCTAAACAAATCAAATACTAATAATACTTGAGCCTAAGCGAAGCGAAGATAGCTGGGAACCCTGGAGCTGATTGCTAAAGTCAGACATATAGAGTTAGACACTATATGAACAAGACATAACCCAGCTTCTGACAATTAAGTTTTTTAGACAGTATGTGCCGAAATTCTCACATTTTCCAATATTATCCTGCATTAGGTATATTTTGATAAGCGGCCTATGACAGCCAATAGCCCACGATCAAGCCCCAAATAGTCTTTCTCCACAGCTGATCTTCATTTATTGGATCAAATTCGAACATGTAGTCAATAAAACGCACATAGAGATTAGTTGAGTTTGATCTTAAGGCATAACGCCTGAATCACACAACTAGAATACCTTTTATCATGGTTTGCACCTACAGTTTGTGAAAATGTCCTCCTTTTTCAAGAGTCACAAAATAAGGAGTATGTCTAATTAAAAATGTGTATGTCATAGATTCACAGACATACATCTACTCTCACATCTGCTCTACCTTGCCCTTCCTATTGTGGTTTGTTTTCAGCATGGAAATGGACAATCTGCATCTACATTCTTCCCTTTATCCCAGATGGAAATAAAACTTTTCTTCAATCTGTAGCTTCTGAAAATATGGGTCTGTTTGAGTTACTTTTAAACTTTTGATCCAAGCATGAGAATGATAGGTCATTTTATAAAATGACTTCTTTTTTATACACTGTCTTTCATTTGGAAGGCAGAAATGCATTGAAAGTCAATAGGTAATAACAGTTGCTCTACAATCCTGTGTTACCCTAAGTCTCCCGATAAAAATGGTACCTCACGTGTGTGGGTAGGCCTAGTGCTCGTGACAGGAAACGGCTCAAAACGCAACGAGGACACACTTTATTGTTACAGTGAAAACGGACCCTTTTTTTGCAAGGTGCCTAGGTGTAGATTTTGAACCCTAGCTCTGCCAGTACCTAGAGAAACCTATCAAACCTATACATTTTTTAAAACTAGACATCCAGGGGAATCCAGGATGGGGTGACTTGGCTGGCTCTCACCAGGTTCTGTTACCCAGAATCCCTTGCAAACCTAAAAAATTGTCTAAAAAAACACATTTTCCTCACATTTCTATGGTGGAAAGTTCTAGAATCTGCGTGGATCCACAAAATTCCACCCACCCCGCGTTCCCCAAAGTCTTCTGAGGAAAATGGTACCTCACTTGTGTGGGAGGCCCAAGTACCAAACAGGAAACGGCCCAAAACACAACGTGGACACACCACATTTTCACAATGAAAACGGACCCTTTTTAGGTCTCGCGCCTAGCATTGCAGTGCGTAGCGCCGCTCACGCAGCGAGAGTCCTCATGTAAGGTGTTCTGAAAGCTGACCACACGCTTGTGAGTGTGCTTTTGTTTTCGTCAGCTGCTATTGGCTTTTGCGTGTGTCTTTGTAAAAAAGGCAGCACGCCATTGGTGAAAGGCGTGTGCATGTCCCAGCTTCTTTAGAAATGTAACCGCAGCGGCATCTGAAACCTAATACTAAACATGTGTTTCTAATTAGCGTGAGTTCGCTTTGCTGCCACGCTCCCCCGCCCCCGGTCCTCTGTGTTTAACTTTCAGCGCGCCGTACAACATTAAAATGGCGCCTCTGCCTCATCTCGGTACTTTCTTGTTTACAAAGTGCTTGTTGGATATGTGCTTTGGGATTCACATGTTGCTTTCAGTTTCACAAATCTTCAAATGTTATTCTTTGATGTGTGCCTTCTTCGTTTTTTTGGGCATTTGCATTTTTACCGCGTCTCGCCCAATAGCTTTTTAGTAGGCGGCTCTTATATTTTATGCCGCTTTCACTTACCGGGCCTTGGCGCTTCGGTTTGGGTTTTGAGGTTCTAAATCTTTACAGCGCTTTCGTTTGAGCAACACCAGGCATTGTAGCAAGTCGACTCATGTTATGGTCCTGGTTGGGGTTCTCATGTGTGTGGCTTCATCTATTTTCACGGCGCTTCCATGTTACCACAGCACTACCTATTAATGTGCTAATGCCCGTGCACACCTATTCCTTGGGTTGCCATGAAAATTTCTTCACACTTGGCATCTAGGTGCAGCCCGGAAATAAAGTAAAGAGGGGGATGAAAAACAGCGTGGACAGTCAGTATATACCAAGCACACCAATGCCAATAATACCACAGCGAGGGTCACCCAGGAGGCGTTATGGGAAATATTCTCATACTTGGCATCTTGCCAAAGCCTGGTAATAAAGTAAAAGTGGGACAAAGAACAGCGTGCACAGTCATGAAATACTGAGCATGCAGTGCCTATGAACAGAGGGTCCCCACAGGGTTTTAAGGAAACATTGGAATGAATGCAAAAAGCAGTGATATGTGGTCCACCTAATAGTGACAACCTAAAATACGTGCACGTCCGCTCTGTTTATGAACTTCCCTAATTAAATACAATTTTAAAATTACTCTCTCACGACGCGTAATCACCAACTGGTTAAACCCGTTTTACATATACAACTATGTATACTTGGTTACATTTGCATGGCACCAACGCAACTTTAACTACAGGCCTGCCTGTTGTTTTTAAACAACTTGCGATGTCCTGCAAGCAGGGGTTTGTTTGTTTATCAGCCTGTGGACGTAGGGAATAGTTCATAATTACAATAAAGTACGGCATGCGGCATATGCATATACATTAAATAATGAAATATAGGGAAGTGTGTGGTTTCTTTTGGTGTTTCATATCTAGACTGCATGTATGTGTCCATCCCGGTAGAGCCGCTAAATAAAGTGCTGGTCGCACGTTGCTAACTGCTGGAAATACATTTGGGGGTGGGGGAGCAGCGCACATACATGGTGGATTCTAACATGGTAGCACTTGCAAAGAACACAGCTATGGTCATATAGGGTGTGTTTACGAAGCAGTACGCAATTTATAATGTATACAAAAGTTGTAATCCACCTTTAGGGCATCCTCAGGACGTTTGTAATATAAAAGTCACCATCTGTTAAACGTTTGCCTATCTAGATACTTCCCACGGGGCAGACACATGCCCTCCAGCACTTTGTTTACTGTCTGACCAGCAAGTCTCTGATCTTATCTATAACACCATCTATTGTTCCTCGTAAATTCCTCTAAAAGCAAAGTGTTCTGGTTTATAGACCACATGCTGGGTCTTTTTTCATGTCTGTGAAACCTTTACTTTAAGAATTGCAAACAAGGGAACGCAAGACTGGAAGGAGACTTGATTAGTTTCTCACCTGTGGCTACGCGCTATTGCATTGTGGAAACATATTGCAGGCATACATTAAAATATAATATTTACTGGCAGGAATTTGGGGCAGCTCACTGCAAAACAGATACCACCAGTTGTAATGTTCCAAAAATGCAATGGCGTTTATTAAGAAGCACTACCTATTAATGTGCTAATGCCCATGCACAACCATTCCTTGGGTTGCCATGGCAACTACTTCACACTTGGCGTTTGGGTGCAGCCTGGAAATACCAGTACCAGTATATACCAAGCACATTAGTGCCAATAATTACACCTGTCACAAATGTAATAAAACCTATATCTAAAGATAATTCACTAACTTTTTAATAAACATTTTTGGTTACCTGCATATTGCACATGTGTGATAAATAAACATTAAAAATAAAACATTTTTGGAGGAGGAGCCTAGCGTGCAACCAAGATGGCCGCGTAGGCACAGGGCTCCCGAGGGCCTCCACAACTCCCCACGTCTATCCTGAATTTATCCTGATTCTATCGACGGGCTTCCACGGGCGAACCTACGTGGAGTTAATACCTGTTGTCCAAATTTGAATCGGACATCGGGAACCGGAATAGCATCGAGTCCAAGTTGGCGGCCTGCTCCGGACCTTGCCCCGGACTTGAGTTGGCATGGTGCCCGGGCAGAAAGTGAACAACAACGGCATGCGGGACTTGGACCGGTGCACACCCCCTACTTTCACTTTCGGTTTCGGGTCTCCTCGCTGAAACTGAGGGGCCTTGGATTGTCACCACAGATTTATAATGGGACGACTGGGTATCCTGCCTGTTCTTGGACACTAGCCTGGATTACCTTTCGGGATCACCGAGGCTCCCTAGATTGGCTCTCCGGGGATTGCTCATCGTGTTAGTGGCCGACACCCTTGGCGACCATCAGACAATGGCGGCTAGATTGGACGGAGATAAGCAAAAATCCAAGACGACTAGGCGGGGAGCTCATACTCAAGCTAACAACATGGATCGCTATACCCAGTCGAGAGGTTCCCCTGGTGGCCCTCATAAGTCACCGGAGAGACTCAAGGATGGCCCGGGATCGTCGACGAAGTTAACATTGCAGGACGTCATGGGTGCCATCGATGAGATGAAAGTGGCGGTCGGCCAGCAATTCGATACATTGGCCCATAAACTGGACGCGGTTTTGATCAACGTTAAACTAGTCAGAGCGGACCTTTCACAAACAAATGAAAAGGTCAAATCCTTGGGTCTGACGACGTCGAGTCTGGTAACGGACGTGTCTGACTTGCAAGCCGAGGTCCGTAATCTGCGGACATCCACTGCTTTGTCTGTCCGTCGACTGGAGGATTTTGAAAGAAGGGCTCGGCGGAACAATGTGCGCATAATCGGGGTGCCGGAGAAATCGGAGGTCCCTGCGGCTGACCTCTTCGTGGAAGACCTTGTGCTCAACCATCTCGCACCCAAAGGCTTGAGTAAATTCTTTGCGGTTGAGCGGGCCCATAGAGTTCCGGGTGGCAAGCCCAAACCGGGCGCTCCCCTACGGCCCATCATCGCCAGAATTTTCCATTTCAGGGACAGGGATGCTATACTGCAGGCCTCGAGGGTGAGTGGGCCGACGAAGTTTGAGAACACTCATATCAGTTTCTACCCGGACTTCACACAATTGGTCCAAAAGCAGCGACAGGAGTTCATGGGTGTCAAGCGGCGGCTGAGAGACATGGACCTGAAATATGCGATGCTCTTTCCGGCCAGGTTGCGTGTTGAGTTTGAGGATCGGACGCACTTCTTTGATCGGCCGGAGGAGGTTGGAGATTGGCTTGATACCCTGCCTCAGCAACGACGTTGAGCGGGACAGACCGCAGGGAACGGAGTAGGCTTGGATGGACAGGAATAGACTTTTGGTTCCCGGTGACTGACTACTGTGATGACACTTCCATATTTTGGTTTACTGTTTCTATTCAATGCCCGGGGGTTGTGGGGAGCTCAGTGAGGCGCTTTCCTCCTTTGGGGTCTCTTTTTGTAGCGTAGTTAATGTTAGGGCGACAGGCACATTGCAAGTTGGGGGGGCTACACGGGCTCACGCAGGGGTGCAGGGTGGGGGGAGTTGTAACGGGAAGGTTGGGGGGGAGGGGGGGAGTTGGGGAATGTTTGAATGTTCTACAAGGCAACGTCACGCCATACGATTGGTGGTCGGGATCGTGTTCTCTGGGGGGGGGTTGTGCGCTGGGGTGGGATGGTGGTAGGGGATTGAGAGTACTCTCGTGGAATGTGAATGGCTTGGGGGATAGGATTAAACACGGAGTAGTGCTGCAGTTTTTCAGCGGCTGTCGCCAGATATCGTCTTTCTGCAGGAAACGCATCTAATTGGAAATTCTTGCCATGCTATGAATAGGAGGGGATATCGTCTCGTTGCGCACTCTGGGTTCACTTCTGGCTCACGTGGGGTGGGCATCCTGATTAGAGCCTCTCTCCCGTTGGAGGTGGACGATGTGATCCATGATGATAGAGGGCGGTATACTGCACTTGTAGGCCGATGGGAGGGCAGAACCATCTAGCTCGTTTCTGTTTATGTCCCACCAGGATTACAGACCGTAACTTTCGCTGATTTGGGGCGAATGGTCCTGGGGCTCCCGGGGGGGGGGGGGTTCTGGTGGTGGGGGGCGATTTTAACTCTGTCGTATCTGGCGGGCGGATCGTCACCCTCCCAGGGATCTCCCGGGGGCACAGGCCTGGCTGAGTGAGTTTATAGATACCCTCGGACTGATAGACTGCTGGAGACTAATGCACCCGGGGCAGGCGCAATACACCTTTCACTCAGGAGCCCATGGGCTTTTGTCGAGACTTGATTATGTCCTTATGCCGGCGGCCCAAGCTGTGATGATTAGAGAAGTAAGACATCTGGCCCGGGGTATTTCCGATCACTCCCCACTACTGTTGCACATTGAGGTCACCCACGGGGCTGAGGGGAGGGTGGCACCGATAAACCCCTGGTACCTGCGTGATCCTAAAATCCGGGCGGACCTGGTCAAGTCTATTGACCGCTATTTCACTGAAAACGTGGGGTCTGTGTCCTCTGCTGTTTTGTTATGGGAAGCCTTCAAAACAGTGCTCCGTGGGCAGGCTCTTTCTCTCATTTTCCACTCCAAGAAAAGCAAGACCGAAGAGGTGGTTCGCCTTGAAAACGACATAGCCAAGTTGGAGGGGGACCTGGAACGGGGTGTTACGAAAGATACGTTGCATGTTCTCAGTCTTAAGCAGCTTGACTATAGAACGTTGGTTACTGACGCAGCCAAAGTGATGAGTAGAGAGCAACAGGGGCGCTTATACGATGTGGGGGACAAGGCTGGTAAATTGATTGCATGGTTGGACAAGAAGGAGAGAGCGAGTCGAGTGGTGCCGGTTATTGAGAGAGCGGATGGCGTGCGTGTGACTGACCCTGTGGAAATTGTTGAATGTTTCGCGACTTATTTCCGTGACGTATATTCTCCAGTCTCGAATGGTCTTGAGGATGACTCTCATGTGTTGCTGAGAGATATAGTGTTGCCGTCTTTGTCAGAGGCGGATAGGGCACTGATGGATGCGACGTTGTCGCCTGACGAGATTGCTTTGGCCATTCGCTCGATCGCTTCTGGCAAGGCCATGGGTCCCAATGGCCTTCCCATTGAACTGTATAAACTGCGCCCGGACAAGATGGTGCCTCATCTCCGCGACATGTTTCTTGAGGCACGTGACGTGGGCTCCCTCCCCTATGATCAGCGTCTCGCTACCATAGTCATGATTCACAAGGAGGGGAAGCCGCGGGATCGGTGTATTTCTTACAGGCCCATCTCCTTATTAAATGCTGAGCCTAAAATTCTTGCTAAGGTTTTAGCTAACCGTCTAGTTGGGGTCGTCGGCGACTTTATCCATCTGGACCAGTCCGGTTTCATACCTCACCGTAATACGGCCCTGAACCTGAGGCGTCTTCATGGAGTGCTCGCCAGAGCGCGGTACATACATGAACCGGCCGTTTTGGCGTCCTTGGATGCCACTATGGCGTTCGATACCCTAGAATGGCCATATCTTTGGGCGGCGCTTGCGAAATTTGGTTTTGGCCCCGGGTTTATCGGTTGGGTGAGGTTGCTGTATGAGGAACCGTTGGCTCAGGTAGTTGTGAATGGCAGAGTGTCGGCGCCCTTCGGGTTGGGAAGAGGCACGCGGCAGGGTTGCCCGCTGTCACCCCTCCTTTTTGCGCTTGCTTTGGAACCTCTGGCTGCCTGGTTGCGATGGGAGCCCTCATTGCGCGGAATTAGGTGGACGCCTGAATTTGAGGACCGCATTTCTCTTTATGCGGATGACATTCTCCTGTACCTCACATCTCCCCGGCAGTCTTTGATAGTACTGGTCGATGTTCTGAACTCATTTGGTCGCAACTCCAGTTTGGTCATTAACTGGGCCAAGTCATGCGTCTATGTTCTCTCTGGGGACGCTCCTCTCCTTCCGCGTGGCTGCCCTATCCAGATTGCGCTGTCAGGGTTTAAATACCTGGGAGTGTTCATAACTTTGGACCCTGTGGCCCGTTATGAGCGGAACCTACTCCCCCCACTCCAACGACTGAGGGCCGACGTCTCGAGGTGGCGACGGCTTCCGCTTTCGCCGCTCGGGCGCGCGGCGTTGTTTAAAATGATGTCGCTGCCACGATTCCTGTATGCACTGCAAAATACACTCGACGTCATACCGGCCCGCTATTTCCGTGAGGTGGAGAGCCTGCAGAGGCGGTTGTTCTGGGACGGGCGGCCCTGAATCGCTCTCACAAAATTGACACTCCCTTGGTATGATGGAGGTATTGCACTCCCCGATATCAAGCGTTATTATTGGGCGTCCCAACTGGCGGCGGTGAACCACGGGATGTACGGGCCGGCCCTGAACCCGGCGTTCGAGATGGATAAAATGCTATTGCCTGGGGGGGACTATAATAGAGCACTCTATTCGAAGTCTCCTGGTGTGCAGTTGACCGGCCCAACAAAGATAGCGGTACGGATGTGGCATGCTGCTAATGCCGCGATGGGTTGGAAGGACCGCCTGACTCGAGCGACTCCACTGTATGCTTCTGAAAGGCTGGGCTGTTTGTGGAAAACCAAAGGGTTTGAGAAATGGGATATGATTGGCATATGTAAGGTGAGTGACCTCTGGGTGAAAGGGGAGTTTAAAACGTTTGAAATGCTGAAAGCGGAATATAAGCTAAACGATAGGGAGTATTTCCGATATGCCCAGGTCCGTCATGCGTTGTGCTCGGTTTTCCCTGATGCCACCGCTATCCCGGAATATTCCCCGCTGGAGGATAGGGTGCTCGATGGCTACGTGCCTGACAGCACAATCTCCTTGATCTATAAAAAGCTTATCAACGATCGGGCGGATCTGTTGACCCGCTTGAGGGAGATCTGGGTGGCTGACGGTTTGGAATTAGATGATGAGGACTGGGTCTCGGCAATAGCCTCCCTGCGGGAGGTGGCAATTCCGGCCCGCCTTCGGTTCGTACAACTAAAGATACTCCATAGAGTGTACGTCACTGGTCCCCGCCTGATGCGCATGGGTCTCTCCGTGGATGGGATGTGTAAGCGTGGCTGTGGTTCGCTGGGTACTTTCCTTCACGTTCTGTGGGAATGCCCTGAGGTGGCGCTCTTTTGGCGTCGGGTGCATGCGGTAATAGAGGAAGTCACTCATGTTGCGATGCTTCCAGAGGCTAGGAGATGCCCGCTGAACGTGTGGGAGCCAAACGATTATAATGTGGCACAGACGCGGTGGGCGACTTTGGGAAATATGGTGGCCAAACGTAACATTGCTCAGTTATGGGGTTCCCAGAGGCCGCCCACGGTCTCGGTGTGGAAGGAAAATATGGATTGGTGCATGTTTAGAGAAAAGACGGTGTATGTAGCGAGAGGCAAGCCGCGGAAATGGACTGGGGTATGGGGTCCGTGGAACGCTTATCGCGGTGACATCTGTGCCCCTCCCCTGGCTGTTGTACTGGATGCCTCTTCGTCCCCCTAGCCGAGCATTCTTCGTCTGTTAAGTTACTAGTGTGTTACAGTTTGCTTTTTCCTCTGCTCCCGTGCCCCCATCCCTTCTCTGCCGCTGATCATTGGTTCCCTACCCCGGGGAGCGCGTCCTGCTATTCACAATGTCTATTGCCTTGTTTGTGTGTAATGTTTCTTAATTTTAAATTGAAAACTGAAACCGTATCTAATATTGTCACTCAACTGTTGCTTCTGCCTTCATTGGGTGCAATGCTGGACTGACGGGCTCCCCGGACTGACCAATCTGTATAACGGTGAATGATACGTCTCATGCTACTTAGCGGCCGGCCCAAAGGGTTGTAGGCCCATGTTTGTAACCCCTTGAAGTCCAATAAAGGTTTCTTTCAAAAAAAATAAATAAAAAAAAAACATTTGTACTGTGTCCATTACTATACACACAACACATAACTATAACACACTCAAGAGGCATAGAATAGTCTTTACACTACTATACTACAAACAAATTACAAATTCTAAAACCTCTACACAATACTACAGCTGTTTCTCTACAACAACTATCATCCACATTATTACAATCTTAGTAATGCTACAGATGCTTTTATCATTACAACTATTCATTCCAAATACGCAAACACTGCACACTACTGCTACCACCACTACCACTTACTTTACAGTTCAAAATACACATACTTAGTGTACTACAAAACCTGCAGCTATATATCTTTACATAAATACTCTAAACTGAAAACAAAACAATATAGCCGTATTATATTTACAATGCCAATAACTCTAACTCTAACTAATGCGAGACATGTTGCATTGTAAATGCTTGTTTTGCAAAGTGCCTAGCTGTAGATTTTGAACCCTAGCTCTGCCGGCACCTAGGGAAACCGATCAAACCTATACATTTTTGAAAACTAGACACCCAGGGTCATCCAGGATGGAGTGACTTGACTGTCTCTCACCAGGTTCTGTTACCCAGAATTCCTTGCAAACCTAAATAGTGTCGAAAAAACACGTTTTCCTCCCATTCCTGTGTTGAAAAGTTCTGAAATCTGCGTGGATCCACAAAATTCCAGCCACCCCGCATTCCCCAAAGTCTTCCGAGAAAAATGGTACCTCACTTGTGTGGGAGGCTCAAGTACCCGCAACAGGAAATAGCCCAAAACGCAACGTGGACACACCAATCAATCAATCAATCAATCAAAGACATTTCTAGAGCGCACTACATACCCGTAGGGTCTCAAGGCGCTGGGGGTAGGGGGGGTGCCGCTACTGCTCGAACAGCCAGGTCTTCAGCTTCTTCCTGAAGGAGAGGTGGTCTTGGGTCAGGCGCAGGTCGGTCGGGAGGGAGTTCCAGGTCTTGGCGGCCAGGTAGGAGAAGGACCTTCCTCCTGTAGTCGCTCTTCGGATGCGGGGGACCGCGGCGAGGGCGTGGTTGGCTGAACGGAGGTGGCGTTTGGGAGCATAGAAGTTGATTCGGCTGTTGAGGTAGCTCGGGCCTTGGTCGTGTAGGGCTTTGTGTGCGTGGGTGAGGAGGCGGAAGGTGATTCTTTTGTTGACGGGGAGCCAGTGTAGGTCTCTCAGATGTCCGGAGATGTGGCTGGTTCGTGGGATGTCGAGGATGAGTCTGGCTGAGGCGTTCTGGATCCGCTGGAGTCTCTTCTGGAGCTTGGCGGTGGTACCGGCGTAGAGGGCGTTGCCGTAGTCCAGTCGGCTAGTGACGAGGGCCTGGGTGACGGTCTTCCTGGTCTCGGTGGGGATCCACCAGAAGATCTTCCGTAGCATGCGTAGGATGTTGAAGCACGCCGAGGAGACGTTGTTGACTTGTCTGGTCATGGAGAGGGAGGAGTCCAGGATGAAGCCCAGGTTGCGTGCATGGTCTGTCGGTTTGGGTGCGGTGCCCAGGGCGGGAGGCCACCAGGAGTCGTCCCAGGCGGAGGGTGAAGAGCCCAGGATGAGGACCTCCGTCTTGTCTGAGTTCAGTTTCAGGCGGCTGGTCGTCATCCACTCGGCTACCTCTTTCATCCCTTCGTGCAGGTTGGCTCTTGCGGCGGCGGGGTCGTTGGTCAGGGAGAGGATCAGCTGGGTGTCGTCGGCGTAGGAGATTATGCTGAGGTTGTGTTGGCGTGCGATGGCCGCGTGGGGGCTCATGTAGACGTTGAAGAGGGTGGGGCTCAGCGAGGATCCTTGGGGGACGCCGCAGATGACTTCGGTGGCCTCTGACTTGTACGGTGGTAGGCGGACTCTCTGTGTTCTTCCGTCGAGGAAGGAGATGATCCATTCCAGAGCCTTGTCCTGGATTCCGACGTTGCTGAGGCGCTGTACTAGGGTGCGGTGGCGACAGTGTCGAATGCCGCGGAGAGGTCTAGGAGGATGAGGGCCGCTGTTTCTCCGTTGTCCATCAGGGCTCGGATGTCATCGGTGGCGGCGATGAGGGCGGTCTCGGTGCTGTGGTTGGCTCAGAAGCCAGACTGTGAGGGGTCGAGGGATCCATTCGTCTCGAGGAAGGCGGCCAGCTGCTTGTTGACGGTCTTCTCGATGACTTTGGCTGGAAACGGGAGGAGCGAGATGGGGCGGTAGTTCTTGAGTTCGGTGGGGTCCGCTGTGGGTTTCTTGAGTAGAGCGCTGAGTTCGGCGTGCTTCCAGCTCTCGGGGAAGGTGGCGGTGTCGAAGGATGTGTTGATGATGTCTCGCAGGTGGGGTGCGATGACAGCGTCGGCCTTGTTGAAGACGTGGTGAGGGCAGGGGTCGGTCGGTGATCCGGAGTGGATGGAGTTCATCGTGCGGATGGTGTCTTCGGTGCTGATCGGGGTCCAGGCGTGGAGGGTGGTGGTGGGGGGTGGTTGTTCGGTCGTGGTGTGCGTTGGTTGGTTGTTGAAGCTGTTGTGTATGTCCGCGATCTTGTTGTGGAAGTATGAGGCGAGGGAGTTGCAGAGGTCTTGCGATGGGGTGATGTCGTTGTTTCCTGCGCCTGGGTTGGATAGCTCTTTCACGATGTTGAAGAGTTCCTTGCAGTTGTGTGCGTTGTTGTCCAGCCGGTCCTTGAATGCAGTTTTCTTGGCGGCGCGGATCAGCTGGTGGTGCTTCCGGGTGGCAAGCTTGAAGGAGGTCCTGTTGTCCGGTGTAGGTTCCCTTCTCCAGACTTTCTTGAGGGCTCGGCAGTTCTTCTTGGAGCTCTTGAGTTCGTCGGTGAACCATGGGGCTTTCTTGCTGCCGGGTCTGCTGGGCGGGGTCCTCAGCGGGGCGAGCTCGTCCACGCAGTTGCTGATCCACTTCGTGAGGTTGTCGGCGGCCTGGCTGGGGTTCGCTGAGCTGGCAGGAGGGTGCTGGCTCAGGGAGGTGGCAAGCTGGTCGGCTGTGATCTTGTTCCAGCTTCTGCGGGCAGCCTGTTGCTGGTGGTGGTGGGTCGTCGTTCTTTTGAAGGTGAAGTGGACGCAGCTGTGGTCCGTCCATTGAAGCTCTGTGGCGTGGCTGAAGTCGATGTCTGTGCAGGAAGAGAAGACTGCGTCGAGTGTGTGTCCGGCGAGGTGGGTGGGGGTGGACACCAGCTGCTTGAGTCCAAGATTGGCGAGGTTGTCGAGCAGGGTGCTGGTGTTGCGGTCGTTGTTGTTCTCCAGGTGGAAGTTGAGGTCCCCCAGGAGGATGTAGTCAGCGGAGGGGAGGGCATGCGGGCTGACGAAGTCGGCGATGTCCTCGCTGAATTGGGTGCGTGGTCCCGGAGGTCGGTAGATCAGGGTGCCTCTGAGGGTGGTCTTCGGGTCGGTGTGGATCTGGAAATGCAGGTGTTCGGCAGTGGTCAGGGTGTTGTCGGTGCTGGTCGTGAGACGGATGGTGTTCCTGTGGATGATGGCGATGCCTCCTCCCATCTGGTTGGCGGTGCGATCCCTCCGGGTGATCTTGTAGCCCTCTGGGATGGCGATGGCGATGTCGGGAGCTGAAGAGGCGTTCATCCAAGTCTCCGTGAGGAAGGCAACGTCCGGGGCTGTGGCGTGTAGGAGGTTCCAGAGTTCGATGGCGTGTCTGTGGACGGAGCGGGTGTTGAGCAGGATGCACTTGAGGTGGGTGCTGCTGGTGTTCGACTTGGCGGGTGCTGGTGCGAGGCAGGTCCGGATGCAGGTGAACTTGCAGGCGTGGCAGCTGAAGGGTCCGTGGGTGCGTCGTGGTGTGGCTCGGTAGCATCCTGGGAATCGGCCAGTGTTGAGTGCGATGAGGGTGGCGGCGGTGTACGTCAGGCGGGTCGGTCGGGGTCCTCGTGGGCCAGGGGTCCTGGCGCTGGGCGCGATCCGGTCGCGGACGGGCGCAGACGGGCTTACCTTTGGCGCACCTTCGGCGCTCAATCGGTGCTCCCGCTGCGCGCGTCCGCTGCGCGGTCGCTCTGGGGACGTCATAAGAAGGGAGCCGGTCGGGAGGGTCTGCGGGGAGGCGGGAGCGCGATCCAATCGGCTGTCGGGGGGCGGGGCCAAGGGCTGGGGCGGCGGGAAAAGCAGGTGTGGGCTCGGCGGCCCTCGGGAGGCTGGGGCGGCGGGAAAAGCAGGTGTGGGCTCGGCGGCCCTCGGGAGGCTGGTGCAGCGGGAAAGCAGGTGTGGGCTCGGCGGCCCTCGGGAGGCTGGTGCAGCGGGAGCGGCAGCAGGCACAGGAGCGTGGGGGTGACCAGGCCGAAGGCGCTGTGGTCACTCCCTAGATCTTGGTCTGGCTCCCCTTAAGAAGGGAGCCGGTCGGGAGGGTCTGCGGGGAAGCGGGAGCGCGATCCAATCGGCTGTCGGGGGGCGGGGCCACGGGCTGGGGCGGCGGGAAAAGCAGGTGTGGGCTCGGCGGCCCTCGGGAGGCTGGGGCGGCGGGAAAAGCAGGTGTGGGCTCGGCGGCCCTCGGGAGGCTGGTGCAGCGGGAAAGCAGGTGTGGGCTCGGCGGCCCTCGGGAGGCTGGTGCAGCGGGAGCGGCAGCAGGCACAGGAGCGTGGGGGTGACCAGGCCGGGGCGTGGGGGTGACCCTTTTCTTGCAAAGTGCCTAGCTGTACATTTTGAACCCTAGCTCTGCCGGCACCTAGGGAAACCTATCAAACCTAGACATTTTTGAAAACTAGACACCCAGGGAAATCCAGGATGAGGTGACTTGACTGGCTCTCACCAGGTTCTGTTACCCAGAATTCCTTGCAAACCTAAAAATTAGTCAAAAAAACACATTTTCCTTATATTTCTGTGGTGGATAATTTTGGAATCTGCGTGGATCCATGAAATTCCACCCACCCCGCGTTCCCCAAAGTCTTCAGAGAAAAATGGTACCTCACTTGTGTGGGTAGGCCTAGTGCCTGCGACAGGAAACGACCCGAAACATAATGTGGACACACCACATTTTCACAGTGAAAACAGACCCTTTCTTTGCAAAGTGCCTAGCTGTAGTTTTTGAACCCTAGCTCTACTGGCACCTAGGGAAACCTATCAAACCTATACATTTTTGAAAACTACACATCCAGGGAAATCCAGGATGGGGTGACTTGGCTGGCTCTCACTAGGTTCTGTTACCCTGAATCGCTTTCAAACATAAACAATTGTCAAAAAAAAAATAATTCCTCATATTTCTGTGGTGGAAAGTTCTGGAATCTGCGTGGATCCACAAAAGTCCACCCACCCCACATTTCCCAAAGTCTTCCGAGAAAAATGGTACCTCACTTGTGTGGGAGGCCCAAGTACCCACAACAGAAAACGGCCCAAAACGCAACGTGGACACACCACATTTTCACTGTGAAAACGGACCCTTTTTTTGCAAAGTGCCTAGCTGTAGATTTTGAACCCTAGCTCTGCCGGCACCTAGGGAAACCTATCAAAACCACGTGTAAGTCTGAAACACTGAACAATCAGTTATTGCTTGACAAAAATATCACCACCATGTTTTATTAAGAATACATGCCATGTTACTCCTGTGATACATGGAAAGCGACTTTTACCATGAAGTTCAAAGAGACATACCATAATCAACATATACATACCATAGCCACCATATATGTTCTAAACACTACACTAGGCAGTGGTGGATGCACGGGACAGGGGTGGATTTTTTACATGGGTAGATAGTAGATTGTACTAGCGCAGACATACGTTTGCGAAGGGACAAACTCCACCTAAGGGCTTTATTATAGGTCAGACGGAGGAGCATGACAGTACCCCCACGCAAAATCCCTCATAAGACGTTTGGTATGGGTTTTGGTTTGTCAGGGTATTGTAAATGGAAAGCCTTAACCATTCGTGGAGCATTTTGTAAATTGGCAAGGGGTTCCCATGATCTCTCTTCTGGACCATAACCTTTCCAGTCAACCATATAGTACAATTTCCCTCTAACTCTCTTGGAATCCAAGATTGTTTTTACTTCAAATTCTGGACTTCCATCAACTTCAATGGCAGAGGGAGGTTTATGAAGTCGTGTTTGTGGATTACATGGTTTTACCAGAGAGACATGGAATACTGGATGGAAACGATACCTAGATGGGAGTGTTAAACGTACACAAACAGGATTGATGACCTTTTCCACAACAAAGGGTCCAATGAAACGTGGACTAAACTTCTCACAACCTTTAATGTGTAGATTTTTGGTAGATAACCACACTTTATCTCCAGCCATATAAGTTGGTTGTGTGGTTCGATATTTATCTGACGTTTGTTTTTGTATTTCTTTTGCTTGTGCCAAATGGTATTGTGCTTGTTGTTGGATGGACATTAGTTCTTTTACATAATTATGTACTGATGGAATTGTTAAAGGAGTAGGTTCAAGTTAAAAAAATACCTTAGGGTGAAACCCGCAAGCACAAAAAAAAGGAGACATACTCAAAGAAGAATGATCCATGTTATTATACGTAAATTCCATAGCCCATAATATGTCTGACCATTCTTGATCACTATTAGCCAACATACAACAAAGATACTGTTCTATAGTTTGATTTCTTCTTTCAGTCAAACCATCAGTTTGTGGATGATAGCTGGATGAAGTGTGCACTTCCATGTTTAATGATTTCCCTAAGTGTTGCCAAAAGTGTGAAATGAATTGGGCACCTCTATTAGAAAGCACAAGAGAGGGAATTCCATGTAGTCGAATAACATCTTTAGTAAAAATGTGAGTCATTTCAAAAGCTGTGGGTAATTTTTTTAACGGGATGAAATGAGCCATCCTAGTTAAATGATCTACAACAGTCATTATGGTATTGAACCCATTTTTCGTACGAGGCAAGTCCACAATAAAGTCAAGGGATACAGTGTGCCATGGTTGTGGGGGTAAGGGTAAAGGTTGTAATAACCCGCTAGGGGAATGATGATTGTTTTTATTCTGTATACAAGTAGCACAGGTATCTACATAGTGTTGAATATCATTAAACATGGAGGGCCACCAAAACTTTCTCTTAATTAAGGAATACATTTTAGTAACTGCTGGATGTACAGACAGAAGTGTATCATGATGACCTTGCATTATTTGAAGTTGTATTTGAGAGGTTGGTACAAAGATTTGTTCGTTCATATACAACAAACTGTCTCTTCATTGTAATAAAGGGTGTATCTTTTGCCATTCTTGTCTCTGTTTTGTCTCAGTTTCTTTTTTAATGTCCATGATTACATCAGAATCAACAATTCCCACCTGGAAACAATGTGGTGGTAAAATTGGCTGAGATAGTTCTGGCGTCACACTGAAATCTACAGTTAGTCCAATACGAGAAAGAGCATCTGCTTTGTTGTTCTCTTTCCCTGGTCTGTAAGTGATCACAAAGTTATTATCATTGAAAAACAGTGTCCACCTCAAATGACGAGCTGAAAGTGTTTTTGCTGATCGTAAAGCTTGTAAATTTCGATGATCAGTATAAATAGTTATAGGGTGACAAGCACCTAACAAGTAATGTCGCCATTCTTCAAAAACAGCTTTTATTGCTAACAATTCTCTATCAGAGATTGCATAATTTTGTTCTGCAGGGGACATTTTTCTTGAATAGTAAACAATGGGATGCATTTGACCAGTGTTCTTATTTCTTTGGGACAAAATGCCTCCAATGGCAAATTGTGAGGCATCTGCCGCAACTATGAATGGCTGAGAAGGATCTGGATGTATCAAAATGGGGGAGGAAGTGAATTTAGCTTTCAAAGCCCGAAAAGCTTGTTCGGCTTCTGTGTTCCAATCAAATTTTACAGTTTTCTTTAACAATCGTTTAATGGGAGTGATTAGTTGAGAAAAATTTGGAATAAATCGTCTATAAAAATTAGCAAATCCCAAAAACCTTTGGATTTGCTTAACAGACGAAGCACTAGGCCAAGCCCAAATAACTTGAATTTTCTTGGGGTCAATTTCTAGTCCAGATGGGATAATAATATGGCCAAAAACGTCAACTTTGGTTACATGAAACATGCTTTCTCTAGTTTAACATATAATGAGTTTTGTAAAAGCTGTTGGAGAATGGCTCTTACTTGTTTTACATGTTCTTCTTTGTTTTTTTGAATATATCAATATATCATCGATATATACTACACAACAAATATCTAGAAAATCTCGTAAGACTTCATTTATAAAAAACTGGAACGCAGCTGGAGCGTTGCAGAGTCCGAAGGGCATTACTTGGTATTCATAGAGGCCGAACTTGGTACGGAAGGCCGTTTTCCATTCATCGCCCTCTCGGACTCGCACTAGGTGATAAGCTCCACGTAAATCCAGTTTTGTATAAATGGTAGCGTCTTTGATTTGGTCCAATAATGTGGGAATTAAAGGTAAGGGATACCGGTTCTTAACAGTCACATTGTTGATTGCACGGTAGTCGATGCACGGGCCCAATTCTCCGCCCTTTTTTGGAATAAAAAAAAAAAGGCGAAGAGACTGGTGATTTAGAGTGTCTAATAAAACCATTGGCAAGGTATTCATCTAAGTATTTACGCAAATGCTCATTTTCAGACTCAGTTAAGGCGTAAATACGGCTGCATGGTAACGTGGCACCGGGAGTCAAGTCAATGCGACAATCGTAGTCCCTATGTGGTGGTAGTGTGTTTGCCTTTTTCTTGTCAAAAACGTCTATGAGATCTTCATATTCTTGAGGAACTCCTTCCAATAATAATACATGTTTTGATTCCATTGGAAAGTCATAACCCTGGACTAAATGTTCAAGTACTTGGTGTTGTAGACAATTAGAAATACAATGTTCAGATTTGAATAGGACAGTCTTAAGGGACCAGTCAATATGAGGGTTGTGCAGAACCAACCAAGAGATTCCTAGTATCAAGCGAAACTGAGGGGCGTCAATTATGTCAAACACGATACTTCACTATGTTTCGTGGAATATGTCATAGTAAGATTCTCGGTATGGTATTTGATAGGTCCGGAGGTTAACTCTTTTCCATCTACTACCCTCACTATCTCTGGATGTATTTTAAGTACTCTACTTAAACCTAATTCAAGCATTAATTGTGCGTCAATAAAATTACCAGTGGCTCCTGAATCTATTAAGGCATCCACTGACCATACTCAAGTTTTATCTTTTTGTGATTGTAACAAAACTCGAATGCTGATATGACACTGTGGTGTAATTGGGGTAGTGGAGGCCAAGCTACATTGTTTACTCGAAAAACCGACCTCATCGTTTGTCGAGCAAGTTAGTTTTCCAACGGTTGAGAAACTGCCACATCGTTAACCTTTACTCTGGGTTTTGTAGGCTTGGTAGGACATTCTTTTACAAAATGACCAGCCTTTCCACAATATAAACATTGATTTAATGTCCTCCGTTTCTCTTTCTTTCCGTTCCCCTTAAGGTTCCTATCTGCATGGGTTCCCCTAAATCTATTTTATTAGGTGACTCAGGTTTATTAGTAATTTTTTCTTTAAATTGAAATATCTTATGATGTTCGCCCTTGCTCACCCCTTCGTTCTGACAGACGATGATTGAGTTTCACAACTAGGTCTATGAACTCTCCACAATCAGTTGGAGGGTACAAAATTTGCGTGACCATGTCCTTCAAGTCATCCTTAAGTCCTCTGTAAAACAAGAATACTCTTTTTTCTTCAAGCCATGCAGCCTCAATCACTAACCTGTTAAATACTGAAATATAATGCAAAAGATCAGAAGATCCCTGCTTCAAATTTAGTAACTCGTGATCTGCTGATTGCACGAATACATGTTTAGCAAACAGTTTTTTCATTGCGTCTTTAAACCGTCTAAGGTCATAAAGAATCGGGTCATTCTGTTCAACAATAGGCACAGACCATAGAGCTGCGTCACCACCTAAATAAGATAGAATGAAAGCTACTTTGGCGGAATCATCCGGAAAAGCAGTAGGTTTTGCTACAAAATGAAGATCGCATTGGTTTAAAAATATTGTAAACTTACTGCTATCCCCATAAAATCTCTCCGGAGGCGTTAAAGGAACAGAAACTGGGGTTATGACTTGAATCTGTGTGGGTAGAGTTTCTGTGCCAGTGCTCTGTGATTTTTGCATATGCGGTTGAAAAATTGGTGGCTTTAAAATGGGTTTGTTTGCAGAAGGAAAACTCCAAGGTTGTGCTCTAGCTGTATCTGAAGAGGACATGTTGGCCTGTAAGACTGAAATATCTTTTGCGTAATTCAACATTTTCTGCTTTAATATCTGCTAACAGATCAGCAATTTGCTGTAGTGAGATCTGTGGTGGTTGGTCCATAGCGTCTGGGCGAAACGTTTACGTGGTCTTTGCCTTCTGTCAGGTTACCAATCACTCTTACCTGCAAGGTGTCTCTTCTTACCTGCAAGGTGCTTGGTGTGGTTTCGCAGAGACATTATGAGCCAACCCCCCAAGACCCCTAGAGTATAACCAAAGATTTGTGCACCACTATGGCTACAAAATAGAAACTAGGGAGGAGGGCCGGGTTCGGACGCTGTTGGATTCCTGTTGTCGACCTGCGAGGCAACAAGAAAATCTGTAAGGAATTCGTCCTATGAGACGTTTAGTTACTCTGCACTCCCTAAGGTTACATTCAGGTGTGCTTTTCTTTTACAAACGTAAACTGCCCTACCTGCGATTCTACAGGGATGTTCCTAGCGTCCTGGATGGTGTAGGAAGATGGAGGAAGTCGCCGTAACTTT
Source organism: Triturus cristatus (assembly GCF_964204655.1). Lineage (NCBI taxonomy): Eukaryota > Metazoa > Chordata > Amphibia > Caudata > Salamandridae > Triturus > Triturus cristatus. Next base: position 432,007,653 of record NC_140581.1, on the reverse strand, counting down.
GTCACATCAATGGAGTCTCTTGGAATGTGTTCGTCAAGTGTTGTTGATTTCTTCTTCTGAACAGAAAAAAGATTTTACATATTACTCTTTCAATTCTTATATACATAAGATGCTTATTCTATTATTGTCATTACACACCCTAACTTACACACCTTCTGTCTTGCTTCGTTGTCCTTCAACTCCATCTCTCTAATGTTTGATTCTTTTTACATACGAGATAAATATACACACACAAACTTTCGTTTTTCAAATAACATAGATCTAGCAGTGCTTGTTTTCTTTCTAAGAATTTCAGCTGCGCCTAAATTGTCTTTTCATATCACAAAAAGAGTGTCCAAATATTAGTCCTTCTTGTGCGCGCCTTTTCCTGTTGCTCTCTTGCGGTGGGCGCCTTATACATAGAAGAATTAAAAGGTCACTTAGCTTTCTCTTTCTTTTTCAGGTATACGGGAAGATGCATGAAGACGAATGCTGTAGTCGGAGAGCAGGAATCCGGAACTTGGGTAAGTAGAGTTGCTGTTGACGGGACTGCAGACGGAAGGCTAAGCGCCTTCTCAAAGCTCGGGTGTGGCTTTTATAGTCTGCCACACCCGAACCACGCCCCAATGACTGCCACGTTGTACGCGTGCAGCGCGAGGAAACGTGCAGTCAGAACGGTGTTGTTCCTTAATGTGCTTGTCAGTGCGCGAGCCCGTTTTACCGCGTGTAAGTCTGAAACACTGAACAATCAGTTATTGCTTGACAACAATATCACCACCATGTTTTGTTAAGAATAAATGCCATGTTACTCCCATGATACATGGAAAGCGACTTTTACCATGAAGTTCAAAGAGACATACCATAATCAACATATACATACCATAGCCACCATATATGTTCTAAACACTACACTAGGCAGTGCTGGATGGACGGGACAGGGGTGGGTTTTTTACGTGGGTAGTAAGTAGATTGTACCTGCGCAGACATACGTTTGCGCAGGGACTAACTCCACCTAAGGGCTTTATTATAGGTCAGACGGAGGAGCATAACACCCTTTTTTTGCAAAGTGCCTAGCTGTAGATTTTGAACCCTAGCTCTGCCGGCACCTAGGGAAACCTATCAAATCTATACATTTTTTAAAACTAGACATCCAGGGGAATCCAGGATGGGGTGACTTGGCTGGCTCTCACCAGGTTCTGTTACCCAGAACCCCTTGCAAACCTTAAAAGTTGTCCAAAAAACCACATTTCCCTCACATTTCTGTGGTGGAAAGTTCTGGAATCTGTGTGGATCCACAAAATTGCACCCACCCCGAATTTCCCAAAGTTTTCTGAGAAAAATGGTACCTCAATTGTTGTGGGAGGCCGAAGTACCCGCGACAGGAAATGGCCCAAAACGCAACGTGGACACACCACATTTTCACAGTGAAAAAAGACCCTTTTTTGCAAAGTGCCTAGCTGTAGATTTTGAACCCTAGCTCTACGGGCACCTAGGAAAACCTATTAAACCAATACATTTTTTTAAACTAGGCACCCAGGGGAATCCAGGATGGGGTGACTTGGCTGGCTCTCACCAGGTCTGTTACCCAGAATCCCTTGCAAACCTAACAAATTGTCCAAAAAACCAAGTTTCCTCACATTTCTGTGGTGGAAAGCTCTGAAATCTGTGTGGATCCAGAAAATTCCACCCACCCCGCGTTCCCCAAAGTCTTCCGAGAAAAATGGTACCTCAATTGTGTGGGAGCCCCAAGTACCCGCGACAGGCAAGGACCCAAAACGTATTGAGGAATCATCAAAATTGCCTATGACAAAACGACCAGGTTTTGCAAGGGGGGTCCCCTGAGTTTTTTGCCCCGTCCTCAGCCAACAGCCAGGGAAACCTACCAAACCCACACATTTCTGAAAACTAGACCCCCGGGGGATTCCAGGGAGGTATGGCTTGCGTGGATCCCCCAACGTTTTCTTATCCAGAATCCCCTGCAAACCTCAAATTTAGCTGAAAAAAATCACTTTTTCCACACTTTTTGTGTGGGAAAGTTGTGGTATCATCAGGCTGACACCGATTTCCTACCACACAGTGTTCCCCCAGGTCTCCCGATAAAAATGGTGCCTCACTCGTGTGGGAGGCCCAAGTACCCGCGACAGGCATAGGCCCAAAACATTTTGTGATAGGCAATTTTGAAGTCTTCTCAATACGTTTTGGGCCCTTGCATGTCGCGGGTACTTGTGCTCTCACACGAGCGAGTGAGTCAGCAAAGTTTCGCTCCGGTAGCCTTGCCACATCCTCTAGAACACATGAAGTGGAGGCTGCTGCTTCTGTAGCAGTGAAACTTTCAATCACAGACAACTGAAAGTCAAGGAAAGACATGATGGCCGTTGGATATGTGTCCTCCTGCACAGTCATCGCTGGTTGCCAAAAACTTGGGAGTCAAGCTGGACAATAAGCTTTTGTTGAGAGCGCATGTTCCTGGTCTGGCTGGCACCTGTTTTGGCATTCTGAAGATGCTCCGCAAGTTTTTACCATTGCTTTCTGTGGCGCATAGGCGGATCACTGTGCAAGCTCTTATTGGATCCAGGCTGGATTACGCGAATGCCCTTTTCCTTGGTCTTCCGGATTACTTGGTCCAGCGCCTGCAGGTGGCGCAGAACTCTGCTGCTCGTGCCATTTTTGGCCTTCACAGGCGAGCGCGAGTATCTGGGCTGCTGCAGACGCTCCACTGGTTGCCTATCCGGAAGCGGATTATGTTTAAATCCTTGACGCTGATGCATAAAGCACTTTTTGGCTCTGGTGCAAGATATTTGCAACGGAGGCTGTCTTTTTACCGTCCAGCCCGTTCACTGCGGTCAGATTCTCTTTTCATGGCCGTGGTTCCGCGTGTGAGGAAGGCTCGCACTGGGGGGCGCTCTTTTAGCTTTAAGGCTCCCCAGCTTTGGAATTCGCTCCCGCTGGTTTTACGCAGCACTGCTAATTTGCTGCAGTTCAGGAAGAGCCTGAAGACCTGGCTTTTTAACCTTTAGGTTTCTTTTCTCCTTTGTTGCCTTGTGCTCTGTTATTTGTCTGTTGTGTTATTTTACACTGAGCTGCATGTGGAAAGCGCCGGAACACTCTTTTAGAGTAGCCGTGTGCTATATAAACACAATATAACATAACATAACATAACATGAGTCTTCCAGTGGTGGTCTGACAATAAACAACATACGCATTGTATGTTGCCATCTGGATCAGGTGAGTAAGCAGTTTCTTATACCAAGTGCAAATTTTACGACTCGCATTTTATGGCTGAAGAACCTGGTCGTTCTTGTCCACTCCGCCCATGTACTTGTTGTAATCAAGTATACAGGTGGGCTTGTGGACTTCGGCCATCTGACCCCAAACCGTAACAGGGGAATTGCTCTCAGCATGAATTGTAGTGAGCACGTACACATCACGCCTATCTGAGAACTTGACTGGGAGCAGTTCGTTGGAACGCAACACAGTGCTCTGGGATTTCTGGAGCTTTTTGCAAACAAGCTCCTGCGGGAATTCTTTGCGGCGACAACGAATTGTACCGCAAGGCACGGTGCCAGCTCTGTAGTGCTCACTGAACAGCTCAACTCCTGTATAGAAATTGTCCACATAAAGGTCATAACTTTTGTGAAGAAGTTGTTAGACAAGCTCCCATACGATCTTTCCTGTGACCCCTAGCGTGGGAGGGCAACCTACAGGGTTAAGAGTTGTGTCCTTCCCTGTATACACTCTCAAGCTGTACACATAGCCAGTCGAGCTCTCACACAGCATGACCAGCTTGATGCCATAGCGAGCGCGTTTGCTCGGAATGTACTGCCTAAACAGCAGCCGCCCTTTATACAAGATAAAGGACTCATCAATGGCTATATTCTTTCCAGGAGTATAAACCTCTGGAAACATGGCAGACAAATGTTCCACGACAGGTCCAATTTTGAACAACCTGTCATGGTCTGGATGGTCCCGGGGCAATGCAGCGGAATTGTCATTGAAATGCAGCATGCGCTGCAATAGCAAAAAACGATCTCTGCTCATGTATGGTGTGAAGATGTGGGTTAACCAAACCGTGCGAGTAGACCAGTAGGAGGGCAAGGTTGGTTTATGCACAACCCCCATTTTAAGCGTGAGGCCCAAAAATATCCCTGAAGAAGTGGGAGTCCACTTGCGCGCCCTAGAATGAGGCCCAAGAGTGCCTCCTTGCTCCCTCAGAAATTGTTTGGCACGCAAAGTTGTTTGCTGCACAATTTCGTCAAGGAAGTCAACTCCCAAAAAGAGATGGACGTAGTCAATTGCCCAAAAATTTGCCGTGTTAACTTTACATCCAGCGTCACCAGTGAAAGGCGGAATTTGGGGCTGAACTAAATTGGGAGGCTGCCAAGACAGCACTCCATCTGTGCTTGCAGCCGCACGTGCCTGCACTCTGGGTTGCTCTAACCTGTTACTGGTGTCCTGCTGCACAGACTGTGCTGGCAAAGGGACAGCACGACTGACATTGTCTCCTTCAGAATTGCTGGAAGATGAGTTGTCGGATGGAACTGTACTGACTGAGAAATCACTCCCAGATTCAGCTCCATCGTCCTCTCCCTCAGATGCTGTCTCAGTATCTGCTGTCTCAGTCTCCGATCCTGCCTCAGAGCTGGACTCCAGAACCAGACTTAGGGCCTGGGCAGCATTCATCCAACGATATGCCATCTCTGCTAGTGCCTAAAACTATCCTTTTAAAACACTATCCTACGTAGAAGGCAGATAGGTTGTTGGGTTTAAAGTGCAGGTGAGTGAAGTCTTTAACAGTCAATAATGATGAAATCACCTTACCTTTCCTTTGCGAAATCTGTACGCTCTCCAAAAAGACTAAGAAAGAGAGAAAAAAGACACAGATTTACTTTACCTTCCCACATACACATCATCGCAGCCTTTTAGCGCTGGTGGAAGCCAGTGCAACCATCATTTTGGCACCAAGATGCCTATGGGTGAACGTGTGCTTTACAATTGCACACTATGACCTCCTTTGACTCCCTCACTACCATTCTTGCAAACGTGCCCCTCATCTCTCCATAGCCCCTCTCTCACATACATTTCATCTGTTTCAAAGTGTTTCTACTGCATGGCTTAACTAATCCACTTAGCTATCCACATAATACAGATCTGTTCTTTTCAGCATGCCCTTTAATGCGTCAAAAGTGCCACTAGACAAGTCAGATATCTCTATCTAGCAGGAATTTTTATTTGTACTCTGCAGCAGTACCACTCTTTACTGCCTGTCATATAACTTCAAAGCTCAGTTTCCTTGTTTCCCAAAAAGAAAAAGAGCATTCACGGGGGCAGTTGCTAGAGTTTATAGGCAACGCAACAGAGCTTAGATAAATATTGCGGGCGCTCCCCCGCGTTTGTAAAGCACCCATCCGCGAGTGCGCCGAGCGCGGCCCCCCGTGTGAAAGCGATGGGTGCGTGGCTCTCAGCACGGCACTCAAGTACTTCTTAAGTCTATCAAACACCGAGGGGTATATTCTGAAGGACACATCGCCGAATTAACGGCACTTTATCGCAACCAAAATGGTGATAAATTTAACGCACCATTCACAAGCTGGAGCAAACAGCCCATATCACCAGTTTACCAGCAATAGCAGCCTCAAAAAGCATTGTCACGGATGACCCCGGCAAATATTGCTAATGAGATGTAGAGTAGGCGTTCCTGTGCAAAAAGCAGCGAACACATCACTTCACAAGTTTCTCAACCACCAGCAAGATCGTCGGAGAGAGTAAAAACAGACGATAAGGTGTGTTAGTAGCAGGAAACTCTGAGCTGGTGTAAAGTCGGACTACAACCTGCAACATGAAAGGGAGCCCAGCCCAGAGCCACACCTAAATGACAACACATGCAATGGAGCCAACGATCATGCAGCTCGGACATCCAAAACTGCTCCGACACCCCCTGCCACCAGCCACTTGTCCGCCATCCCCCCGCACCGCCACCCCCTGCACCGCCACCCCCCACAAAGAAATGTAAGAGCAACCTTAGGAAATCTGGAACGTAACAAATTGGCTGATGTCGCACAATTAGAATTAAGAAGATGGACAAATAAGAATCTCAGTCATCTATGGATTTACATATAAAACATTTTATTTAAACAAAACAAAAAAATAAAAGTAGGTACAGGCATGGCGTGACATCCCTTGACAATTTGTGAATCACAGCCTGCAAGACAAAAAGAAAGATAAGATTGTGCGTCATGCGTCCATCAAAGGAGAGAGAGAGAAAGAGAGAAAGAGAGAAAGAGTGAGAGAGAGGAAGAGAGAGAGAAAGAAAGAAAGAGTGAGAGAGAGAGAGTAAGATAGAGAAAGAGAGAAAGAGTGAGAGAGAGAGGAAAGAGAGAGAGAAAAAGAGAAAGAGTGAGATACAAGAAAGAGAGCGAGAAAGAGAGAAACAGTGTGAGAGAGAGGAAGAGAGAGAGAGAGAAAGAGTGAGACAGAGAGGAAGAGAGAGAGAAAAAAAAATGAGAGAGAGAGAGAGGACGAGACAGAGAAAGAGAGAAAGAGTGTGAGAGAGAGAAAGGAAGAGATACAGAGGGAGAGAGGGAGGAAGAGTGTGAGTGACAGAAAGGAATAGATGGAGAGGGAGAGTGAGTGTTGACACTGTGGAGAAAATCCTCACAGCTCACCTTTCTGCCACCGGTGTGTCTCCAACCATGTGCCGGGACATAGTGAAGTCCTCAAGTTTAGTCATCTGAAACATAGTATAGAATCAGTAATGGCAGAGTACATACAACTGCACACACGTAATTCTCTATTTCACCCCTGCGCACGCAGGCTACTGCACCCCATCGACTCCTGCCGCCCAGAGGTGTCTGCCCACCACTGGGCACCCAGGCTGCTGTACCCCATCCACTCCCACTGCCCAGAGGTGTCTGCCCACTGCTGTGCACCCAGGCTGCTGCACCCCATCCACTCCCAGTGCCCGGAGGTGACTGCCCGTTCCTGCACTCAGACTTCTGCACCCCATCCACTCCCACTGCCTAGAGGTGTCTGCCCGCTCCTGTGCACCCAGGCTGCTGCACCTCATCCACTCCCACTGCTCGGAGGTGCCTGCCCGCTCTTGTGCACCCAGGCTGCTGCACAGTATCCACTCCCACCGCCCAGAGGTGACTGCCCGCTGCAACGTAAACAAGCCTCTCTGCTCACCTTCCGCCACCGGCGTGTGTGTAAGAGGGTCCACAAGTGCCTAAGCAACCTCCTCAGCCGTTGCGTACACGCGGTCAAGCTGAGCTCACAATTCAGAGTGGGTGTTGATTGCCAGGATGGCCACGCATCATCGCAGGCTGCACACGCGTTCAGCTCTGGTGGAACTGAAGTCATCGCCTCGTGGCGGGATGTCCGTGTGGGGGGAGGGGCGTCAATCTGGGAATCACAGCCTGCTAGACAAAAAGCAAGATAAGATTGTGCGTCATGCATCCATCAAAGGAGAGAGAGAGAGAGAGAGAGAAAGAGTGAGAGAGAGGAAGAGAGAGAGAGAAAGAAAGAAAGAGTGAGAGGAAGACAGAGAGAAAGAGAAAAACTGTGAGAGAGAGAGAGAAACAGTGAGCGAGAGGAAGAGAGAGAGAAAGAGAGAAACAGTGTAAGAAAGAGGAAGAGAGAAACAGAGGAAGAGTGAGAGAGAGAGAAAGAGAGAGAGAAAGAGTGAGAGAGCGAGGAAGAGAGAGAGAAAGAGAGAACCAGTGTGAGAGAGAGGAAGAGAGAGAGAAAGAGTGTGAGGGAGAGAAAGAAAGAGATGGAGAGGGACAGTGAGTGCCCACACTGTGGACAAAACCCTCACAGTTCACCTTTCCCCCACCGGTGGGTATCCAACCACGTGGCGGGACATAGTGGAGCCCCCAAGCTCACTCATCTGAAACATAGTACAGAATCAGTAATGGCAGAGTACATACGACTGCTCACGCCTAAATTGCTGTCCCGCCTTTGTGCATCCAGGCTGCTGCACCCCATCCACTTCCACTGCCCAGAGGTGTCTGCCCGCTGCTGCGCACCCAGGCTGCTGCACCCCATCCACACCCACTGCCCGGAGGTGACTTCCCACTGCTGTGCACCCAGGCTGCTGCACCACATCTACTCCCACTGCCCGGAGGTGACTGCCCGCCACTGCTCACCCAGGCTGCTGCACCACATCCACTCCCACTGCCTGGAGGTGACTGCCCGCCGCTCCGCAAACAAGCCTCTCTGCTCACCTTTCACAACCTGCATGTAGAAAAGAGGGCCTACCACGTGCCGCTGCAAGCCCCAAGCCCGGGGCCCACGGAAAGGACACCCTGCATATCATGCAGCCCCGGTCCACAGGCCACTAGGTCTCACATTTGGTGCTGCATCTTGATTTTACCATGGCAGAGGACAAACCAGTGCACACGCCATCATCGCAGGTTGCACACTCGCTCAGCCCTTGCGCGGGCGAGTAACTCTGTGACTAGTGAGGCCACGCCACGTGGCGGTAGGCCCCTGCTGTTCGATGGCTCAGGCCTACACTGTGGTACAGCAGAGCACACAAAACCTGACCTGTCTGGACCGCTGGTACGGGGCATCATTGCAGGCTGCATACCCGCTTAGCACTTACAGTGCCCCTGCCTCAGTGCACTGAAAGTCACCGTCCCGTGACGGTGTGCCTGTGCCGGCCGCAGTGCATCCGGTGCCACCAAGTCTGAAATGGAAATGGCGTGGAGCATGTGCTCCCGGTCATTTTTATTGGCAGGGTCATGTGTCCTGTGATGCCTGTGCTTGATGGGTGTGGTGTGGGTGTAAACCAGCCATCAGGGAGTGGCTGTGGCGTGCTGACAACTAGACCTGTGAGCAGCAGATCACCACAATGAAAATCTGGGCCATGTAGCATTGTTGTCCCTCCCTGTATGTGTAAGCAGAGTGGGCTGGTATGGCGTATGCCAGTCCTGCGTGAGGCTGTGAACAATGACTCCGGAGCTCTGGGCGTGGTTCCGTCCTGGGCTGTATGAGGAGTCAACTGATGCGGGTGTCCCTGTTGTAGTGCTGCCGCCACCCGGGCCGCTAGCGCCAATGTGTCACCCTGTGACCCAAGTCCCAAAACATGGCCAACATGGAAGGTAGGGGGAATCACCTACCTTACATTCATCCATACTTCCACACATGAAAGATCGTGCACATGACATATCTGTGTGGATATGAATGTTTTTTGCACATTCAGTGGAGTGTTGCAGCTGTAGCAATGCAGGGCCATGCAAAGCCCAAATTTCCATTTTTGGCACATGGAGGGCAGCCAATTAGAGCTAAGCTCGTGCTCGGGGTTAGGCTCTGCCAACATAGGTACTTATCCAATCACTCCGCCAATTTGATGCACTGATAAATTCACTATACACTCTCCTTGCAGTACTCTAATGATCCAGTCTCTACCTATGTACTTATACAATGACTGAGACAAAGTTACATAACCGAAGTTTTCCCCACTGCCAGAGGTAACATGGTTGCAAGCGCTGTCCACAGCAGAATGTAATGTGGTAGGGCCCAGGGGCATCATCATGCATACATAATGAACACATGGACACAGTTAGATAATGGAACTGGGTACGGGCACATGTGCTCGGCCCCTTTTAATTACCAGGGTCACATATCCAGTGACGTCTGTGATGGATGCGTGTGGGGTGAGTGTAAGCCAGCCCTCAGGGAATGGTTGCTGCTGGCAACAAGTACAACAGTAATCATCGGATCACACACAGAGATTCAATCATAAAGGGTCCATGCCTTGTGCTGCACTAAGGTAGGGGCACCAGATGTGAAATAATACACAAAAGATTCTATTGTAAAGGGTCCATGACTTGTGGTACACTGAGGTAGGGGCAGCAGCTCTGAAATCATACCCAAAAGATTCTATCATAAAGGGTCCATGAGGAGTTGTGGTGCACTGAGTTAGGGGCATCAGAAGCATTCCACGTGTGCACAGCTAGTGATGATGCGTGGTCCAGGAGTGCCGCACTGGTAGCAATGTCTGATGCCTACTGGACTGTGTCATCTGCAATCACAACTCGATCTGAATTGTGAGCTCTGCTGTCCGCAATGTAGATCGAAGGCAGTAGTCAGCACAGACATCGAGGAATGCTTTTTGTCACTTCCTCTTGACAAAATCCAAGGACATAGAGTGCAATTCTGTCTGCAAGTAATAAATCATGTCTCAATGTAAATTGTGAGCTCTTCTGACCACAGTGTGGGCGTAAGGAACAAAAGATGAAATATGTATGGACTACATTGTCAAAATATGTAGGTTTCAGGGACATTATAGTTAGTTGCCTACTGGACTCTGAAATTAATGAATCAAGACTGAATTTGAATTGTGAGCCCTGCTAACCACAGTGTAAGCCGGAGGCAGCGGCCAGCAAGGACAGACAGCCACGAGGCGTTGACTTGAGCTGCACAGTTAGTGGCATCAGAAGCATTCAGCGTGTGCGGATCCTGCGATGATGCGTGGTCCGAGCGGGCCGCACTGGTAGCAACGTCTTTTGTCTAATGAATTCTGCTTTAATAAGGGTACGTGGCGATGATTTATGGTGCACTGAGTTAGTGGCACCTGAAGCGCTCAGCGTGTGCGCACCCTGCGATGATGCGTGGTCCGGGCGGGCCGCACTTGTAGCAATGTCTATGTCTTTTGTCTAATGAATACTGCCTTAATAAGAATTGTAAACAACAATTTAGGAAGAATAATTAAAAAAGAATGGAAAAAAACTAAAAGAATCGAGTTACATGGTCAATTCATGCTCGAATATTTAAAAGCAGGCGTGATCCCTCAAGGTCTCAGAGTACGCAATATACCCGGGCTCTTTGTACAGATGAGACGATTTCTGTAAAGGTGGTCCCTAATAGCCAATAGGTGCTCTCGAGACCTAATGATTCTAATTGTAGAAACAGCAAAAGAATTAGTTCAGACATTTTTACAAGAGATCCTAGAAATAGAATCAAAAATCAAAAACAATAAGGCTATCGAAGAGGCCCAACAGAAACTTGAAGAAGTAGAGAAAGAAATGATTTCCTACAATGACTACTTATTAAAAAGAAAAACTGATAAACTTAGGAAAGATATTACATTTTTAAGTCAAGAAAAAGTTTATCCATATTTAGCGGAACATTTCTATCAGTCAGAACCTACTGGTGATGCCCAAGATTCATCGAATTTTTCCAGACCACCCAAAAAAATAACTACTTTTTCTGACACTTCTGATTCAGATAATGAGACATACAATCAGTTCCCAGAACAAGGTTCTGTTAGGAACCAATCAGGAGCATACAGGGAAGATCGCCCCCCTTTTTTATCCAGGCGTGGCAATCAAAGGACTCGTTGGAGAACCCGATATCAACCCAGATTCAGGGGCACTTTCCAACAGACAGACCATCAACAATATCCCCCACCCCAGTCATACCCTCCACCTCAGAATTACCAGTAAGGTCCAAACACCTATACCAACCAGGATCGTTACCTAGTAACGAGACATGCACAATATTGGCGAGATTAGAAGAAATACCCATTTTCAATCTTAGTCAATACACCCTAGATCATGCTACAGAATCTCTACTTACGAAAGGACTTTCGTTCGTACCACACAATATCATTAATAAGTTTGAAATCTTTAAAGACTTAATGGTCTTTTTTAGAAAGATCAGACTTCAAAATTTCTTTGAAGGACATGGTGAAGATACGCTACAAATTGAAAATAAGTCAGGCCTCAAACCTCCATCTACTTTTTTACCCACGTTAGATCAAGTGGCACCTGAAATATCTACGTTTGAACATGTGGTTTTTAATAAACTTGTAACTGCCACAAGACATATTCCTAAACCAAAGTATAACATATCCTGTGAAGAACATCAAGCCTTACAGACTCTTAGTTCCAACAAGGAAATAACCATCAAATGCTGTGACAAAGGTGGGGGAATTGTTGTACTCGACAGAGACCAATATATCCTGAATATGGAAACTGTGCTATCTAATCAACTTCATTATGTTGCTATACAAAAAGATCCTACCAAAAGAGTACAAAAATCTATACTCTCTATAACTAATCAAGCCCTGAAACATAATTGGATTTGTGAAAAGGAATGGCAATTCCTTAATGTACAACAACCCAAAATGGCTGCTATCTATGGAGTCCCCAAAATTAACAAAAACAGTCACAATCCACCATACAGACCCATAGTTACGACCATTGGGTCAGTCACAGAGCCCTTGTCCAAATATGTGGACACCCTTTTAAGACCTTATGTCCCACAGATTCAATCTCATGTTAGGGACACACGGGATATCATCAACAAGGTAGAAAATCTCCAGTTTAACATCAACAGACATACTATGGTCACCATGGATATAGAAGCGCTATATTCTAATATCCCACAGGAAGGAGCCATGGAAGCTGTCACCTGGTTCATATAGTTGATATAGACTGCCCCAGAACTTTTGTCCTGGACTGTCTTCACCTAGTTCTTACTGAAAACACTTTTGAGTTCAATGGAACACTTTATAAACAAATCCAAGGCGTCAGTATGGGGGCGTCCTGTGCCCCCACAATAGCGAACATTTTCATGGCCCTTTATGAAAAACGATACATCTATAATGAAATTGCCCCTTACAGTGAGTCCATATTTTTATGGTCTAGGTATATAGATGATGTCTTTTTCATTTGGCTAGATGACAACACAGACATCACAAATTTACTGAACACAGGTCAGCCATCCGCACACAGAAAATTCAAGCTCCCCTAGTGTGACACTATATGGAAGCACAACACAATGAAGATGAAATAAGATGGATAATTCTGGAGAAAATTCGCATAAACACCGGCACCCCCAGCATAAACATACGGAAATGTCGAGAGGTCTTTTGGATCTTTTCTCTTAATACCTACCATCATGGGATGAATAGTGAAATCCCATGGAACCAGGTACTAAAATATAACTGTAACTAATTTCCAGATTCCACTTTCAATATTGTGCCTTAACTTTTAAAATCTGATATTCCGAACATACATGAAAGTACATCCTACATGAATGGGCCATTTCGATTTAATTCATATAATAACATATCTGTCATTCTAGATCTCATGTCCAGCTAAACCCTTTTTCTTATTTACAATCATATCCAGGTTCATACAATTGATATGGTCTAAATTTTATTATTCACATTATAATTCTAGGAAAATATCCCTTTTGGATAATATATTTTCATCTGAAGTTTTAATACTATTTTGTTTTTGTTTTACTCAAGGTTTTTATCCTGAGTATCTTTATTAACACCTAAAATGACACACACTTATAATGGTTTACCATTCCAAGATGGCCGCGATTGTCCTTCTTTTCCCCTCATTAGAGAGTACTTCGTCTCTTTCTATTCTCCCAGTTTTCATTTCCAGGTCATTTTTAGTGTATCCGGTTTATTAGGCAGGTCACCATCTCTTACCACACAGCTTAAATAGTATTGCATTTCAGAATTCTCCACCGCTGGTCCCAATTAGGTGAACCTACAGCCAGACGAACCTTCGTTTCTTTACCTGACTCCCACTTGCCCCACGATGAACTTTTGAACACAACAAGTAAGTAAAAGGTATGCTACCAATCCCTTCGCACTAGTGATTTTTTGTCTATCGTATCAACATAGCATTTTGCCATACCTTCTCTCAGGCCCTTATTTTTGCAGACCACTGTTCTTCGTTACCATTGAATATTACAACACCCGTTTTGGAGTAATCTACCATATCCGCTGTTTACGCCAAAACTATGGGGTAAGCGGGCAATCTAAACGTTTTACCAACTCGGTTTAGAGTATTGCTGTAACATCTTTTAGCTTACTCTATTCTATCCTTTCCTTTTCAGCTCAGTGTGATCTTATCACGCAATATCTCTTTAACACCCAGAAGGCGAGGGGCATACAGTGCTCGATTTCATTCAAGTCTTTCTGATCCCGATACCTATTTCAGGTAACACTCCAGTCACCCTTAGGGTCACACATATACTTTTTCATAATTACCCCCACTCTCTTGGCCTAATGCATTTCATTATCCATTCAGTACTTAGGCGGCAAGTCTGATACATCTTTTCCGGACCAATAGTTTTTGAGTCCCAAAGCACACGATCTTATTCCAGCCTTACAAGGTATATTTCTTAGATACTTTGTTGCCTCTAAACATAGACTGGTGGTGGCAAATCACTCCTCATCATTCACTCTCTAATCTTCTTTAGTTGTATGCAACATCACACGGGTGTAGGGCTATAAGGTACTAAGTTACAGAAGGTTACCGATAAAAATAGTAATTCTGTAATAGATGGACTTATGTTGTTCTAAAACTTGTAAGAATTGTTACTTACAATGATAAACCACTTAACTTGATCTCCCTGAGATTAGGGATGCATATAAAATTTCATTGAAATAGGACCTATTTGCAACATTGATATTTATTTTTGATTATATGTATTCTGTTTAGGTCATATGAAAAATATACATACATGGCGTCCTGATGAAGGCTTCGAGCCGAAACGCGCGTAGGATTCAACATCTGTAGAGCCATGCTTAAATAAATACATTGGACTCAACATTTGTAGAGCCATGCTCAAATAAATACATTGTTTTCTACGAATCTATATGTACTTCATGTTTAAGAACTATTGCCCATATGTGGTTTTGTGATACAATTGAAATCATGTGCTCAAACATTTGCTAACCCCATGGGGCATCTTTTTTCTTCCCAAATTATTTGAGATGTATGAAGACATGTAAAAATTATGTTTTTTATATAAAAGTTATATTGCTAAAAAATAAAGAAAATTACATTTCTGTATCTATCAGTAACTGTATACAATACTTTGTTTGCACTTTAGGTCCATTCTTTTTTAATTATTCTTCCTAAATTGTTGTTTACAATTGTTAGAAGCACCCTGATTTAGGATTTGTTTCAGGGGTACCCTCTTTCTTTCAAATACTGCCTTAATAAGGCCACGTGGCGTTGACTTGTGGTGCACTGAGTTAGTGTTACCTCTGGCGCTAGGCGTGTACGCAGCCTTTGATGATGTGTGGTCCGGGCGGGCCGCACTGGGAGCAATGTGTCTTGCCTACTGGACTGCGTCATCTGCAATCGCGACTCCATCTGAATTGGGAGCCCTGCTGTCCGCAGTGTAGATCGAAGGCAGTAGACTGTACAGACATAACTCTGCGGTGCTCTGCCGCTGTGTTCACAGGGGGCCTCTGTCGAGGAGGCCCGCGGTCATGGCGGCAGCCATGTGGAAGTGTAAGGGCCGCCGCTCTGGCAGACACGTTGGTCTTCACACAAGTGAACCATGCCCAGAGCTCTGGCCTATTTATTCACACTTCTACGCTGGAGTGGTGTACATTGGACCAGCCCACTGCGCTTCCACTTACAGGGGATGACGACATAGGTACATGACCGAGATCTTCCCCACTGCCTGAGGTAACATGGTTGCGTCCACTGTCCACAACACTACAAGCACCAGCAGTATATGTACACATGGAGAGGTTTGTGCTCTGCATAGTGAGGTCTGTCCAGCACATCACCGCTACATTTGGTATTTTGTGCATTATTATTGGTGGGTGACTTGCGTCCTTCACGCATGTTTGGTTGCCACATCTCGCAACATTCAGCTATTGTGTGTCTGAGGGACCATGCCGTTTTTGGAAGGTCTGCTATCCTGTTGTGTGCTGCCTCGGTGGTAGTAGGGAGGGGTCCGGGGGGAGGTCCTGAGGGTGGTGGCAGTGGGTTTTTTGGTCTTCTTGGGTGTTGGAGGTGCATGATCAGTAGCTCTTTGACATGTGTTGGTCTTCAGATGTGATTCTGGGCTGGGCTCCCTTTCACACTGTAGGTAGTCGTCCTACTTTACACCATAAAAGGCAGATGTTACATTCCTACTGCTAACGCAGATTATCGCCTGTTTTTGGATCGCACCGCAGATTTTGCTCGTTGAAAATATCGGGAAGTGGTGTTTTCGTGTTATTTTTGCACAGGAACACCTACTCTGCATAGTATTAGCATTAGTTGTTGCTCTCATTTGTAGCGAATTTTCTTTGTGGAAGCTATTGCTGGAAAACTGGCGATATCGGCTGTTTTCACCAGGTTGAGAATTGAATGATAATTTAAAATCACTGAAAAAACTATAGGTTTAATGAACATTATAATTAGAAATTAGCATTTAAAAAGCCTTTGAAATTCACTGAAAAAAGCATAGGTTTCAGGGACGTTATAGTTAGTAATTAGCGTTTAAAAAACCTTAGAAATTCACTGAAAAAACCATAGGTTTCAGGGAAGTTTCACTTGTACAAAACCAGAGAAATTTGAACGTTATAATTAGTAGAGCTAACCAAAACTCGCGCCCCTGGAATGCACTGCTGATGACGTCACATATTACATCACTCATGACATGGTCAGTGACATCACTGATGACATCACTCATGAAATATCAAATGACATCACTGATGACTACCCAAAATGGATTTACCTCACTGAGTGACCACCACATCTCGTTCAAAACTCCTGAGACAATTCCTTTTCACAGAGAAATTATCCAGCAAGTTGAAGAAATACCTACAGTCCAAGATTACCTCTGACATGGCAGAAGTCACACTGGATTCAATATTGAAAGAACTTCCTTCTATTACAGCTGTACAAGGGAGATACACTGAAATAAATTCCATATGTAAAGTTATTGATTCGTTTCAGACCAGGAAAGACTCTACGGAATGACGTCTTACTGAAAACGAATCTGATGCAGATAGATAAGAAGGCAGACTGGGGCAACAAGTAATTGTATCTTCACACATAAATAATAGATTTTGAGCACAGGCGTCAGTGGGACACCATCAGGATTTCAGGAATAGTGCAGAATGGTGGCATATTCATATGGAATTCATTTTAGGTCCCTTCCTTGTCTATTTACTAGGAATAAACTTTACACCTCCTTTGGAATTCCAATGGACCCATAGAATACTCTTGTGGCATGCTGCTAGTATGTCGCCCAAGACCCATTTAACATGCTTTCTTTGTCATCAAAAATCTAGGCAGATCATCATAGCGACTAAACAAATAACAGCAATTATATTTTTCTCTTGGCAAACTTCTCCCAGTAAACGAACATAAATAAGAAAAAATATTTGGTTTTTTGCCTACTGCTCAGAAAATCAAATATTCGGCATGTCCAACTGGAATCAGCCACCTGGTTGATCACAGTATACGGATGGACCCAAAAAAAGTATGAAATAGAAGAGTTAGAAAAGTGTTTGGAAGACTTGGACATCAAACCCATGGGCACATCACTAATATCCAACTGAATGAAACCCACATTTACATCATAAACTAATGTTCCCATTGGGCATGATGAAAGTGAAGGTGATTTAATGGAAAAAATAGAAGACTGGGCTTTGTTACAGGATGCCAATCTGCTAAAGAACATATCTATGATGGAGGACAGAATAAGTCCAAAGAGAGAGACAAATGCAGGTCACCTTTTAAGCCTTGAACCACCAGTTCAAGTACTCTGGGACACATTTATAAATTTTACACGCAGTACAGTACAGCAAGTCACCTTCATACGCTGCATGCACCGTATTTAACACCGTATTGTGCATTTCTGTCTTTTCCTTGCATGGCCAAACACTTGATTTCCTAGCGCCAATGCAGGCACCCTTGCACGATGGTGCAAGGGTGGCTGCGTTGTAAGCTGGTTGTTTTTGTGCAGGAAGGGACACCTTCCTTCACAAAAACAATTCTCATAGACATTTTCCTCTTTCTATTTGTGCTGCAAAATGCAGCACACATAGAAAGAGGAAAAACAAGGAGGCGTACCATTTTGACCAGGCCTGGACATAAAACTCCAGTGCACTCGTGGAGGTTGTGGAATTAGGCAATTCTGCCTTCCATTGACAATGCGGACTTACCGATAAACTCCATACTCTGCAACGGAACATAGTTTTTTTTTATTGTTGTCACGCTTGAAATGTCCTTTAGCCTGCTTGGGAGCGACTTGTCAGCCGCTCGCGATTGCCCCTGAGATTTCCTACCTGTTGGTGAGTGTCACAATATTTGCTAGCCTCCCGCAAGCTACCGCAGGATTTTGCGGTCACTAGCACTTCTTTAGGCTGTGTCAGTGACTTTCTGCAGATGTTTTGCGACATTTGCGAACGTGCACGATCTACTGAGGCTGCAATCTGGGGAAGATTCTCTCCTTGTGAAACATTAAAATCTTTCCAAAATGACGATTTGGAGTACAAAAACCTTGTCAAATGGACAGTTGAGAATGAATTTTTGTGCGAGGAGTCCTTTTTAAAAACTTTTTTCCCAACAGTTAGGAAGTGCCCCAGAGTCTCCGACTTCCTGTTCCTGTCCAGCAGGCTTCTCCCATTCATTTGAATTTGGAGCTGGAGGGATCACTCTTTACGTCTGCTGCAAATATATAATTGGATTTAATGACTTTGTATTTGAGATTACACAAGTAAGTAAAATAACTGTTCTATAAGGGTTTTGTCTGTTTGATGGAGGGCATGCACCAGGATTTCTTTCTTTTTTAATTCGATTTTTTAAATTTATTGTGGTGAGGGTGGTCTGCAGTTTCAGTAGGGGTCTAGTTATTTTTTGCATGCAATTTTCCTTATTTTGTAAAGGAAAGATGTAGAACAGTTTAGGCCATGGATTAAAATACAAAATGTGTTTTTTCAAGTATTTCTTTCCTGTAAACAATGTATAGGTGGGGTAATGCATTTGGATGTGTGTTGTTGTAAACATATTTAGCCCTCTTCTTTTTTGTTTTTGGCATTGCTGAGTTAATGCTGTGTTCTCTGTGTTAACATCCTCCTTTGTCGGGCCTGTGTGTATGTGTGTATGTGTGTTTGCCGTAGGCCACCATTTGTCTTTGTTCCCCATGCCATGGGGCTAGGGGCCATTTTGTATAGTCAGTGTCCACAGGCCTGCACGTGTTCTTTGTTTTTCAGGCCTCCTGCTTATTGTTGTGACCATGTGGTTGGCAGCCATTTTGTGTAGTCAGCCAGTGTGATTTTGCCATAGGCCTAAATGTCTTCTTTGTTGTGGCCGTACCCTCTTGCTGGTTGCTGTGACCATGATGCTGGTGGCCATTTTGTATAGGCAGCCAGTGTGCTTTTGACATAGGCCAACATGTGTTCTTTGTTTGGGCCATGCCTCCTTGCTTGCCTGCTGTTTCACCATGAGGTCAGTGGCCATGTTGTGTAGGCAGCCATTGTGCTTTTGTCATATCCCTGCATGCATTGTTCTTGTATCATTATGTTGTGGCCATGCCTCCTTGCTGTTTTTTCACCATCTTGTCAGTGGCCATTTTGTGTAAGAAGCTAGTGTGCTTTTGCACTAGGCCTACATATCTTCTCTTTGTTCCCAATGCCTTCTTGCTCAATGTTGTTATTGTTGATGGCCATGTGGAACTTGCTGGCAGCCATTTTGTGCAGCAGCCAGTGTGGCCCCTGTGCCATAGGCTTGCATGGATGGTTGAGATAGCAGTTTAATAAATGATATACTTGAGGATTATTTCACTTTTTTCCTAATACAAAAATAACATTATTTTTTAAAATTTTAGCTTTTTAATTTAAATTGTTTTTATTTCAACTTTTATTTTTTATTTTTTATTTAATTCTTTTAATTTTTGTATTTACTTTTTTTGATTTAATTTTCCTTTGTAATTTGAATTCCCCCCATTTACCTAACATCTGGCATCGATCAACCCCATGTCTGGAATAGGTGCACAACAGCATTAATTGTCAAAGGATTATTCCATTGTCACCTGCACCTCCCTGAGTGACACTTTCCCTGTGATGCTCATAAATCAAAAAGTTACATCTTTATGTTGTTTTTGTTGCTTTTTTTAATCCTTCATGAGTGTACACCATGAAAGTGTGTGTGGGTGTGGTTTTACGAATGGATACACTGTATTGTTAATCATTTATATTAACTTGAGCAACCAGTGACCACACTAAATTATATTTTTTGTTTGCACTACTAATTGAACTGCAGAAATGCCACATTCCACTGATGTTCTTCTTGCTTGTTTGCATTTAGGTGCACAAGAGACAACATCACCCACAGTACTGCCAGACAGAAGGCCTGTTCACGACGTGACACGTGACCCCACATCACGGACACCTCTTCAGCTTGTGAAGCCAAGTGCCATGCCAACTGCCAGCTTCAAGATAGCCCCAAAGAAAGGTGCTGTCAAGAAAGTGGAGCTTACCACCCCTGGTATGTTAGTTCAGATCTTTTTGGGGCATACAAAACATGTGCCTACCGCACCAGCCTCTGGGGAGCAAGCTGGGAGCAGCACCCCCGCATCAGCGGATATACCCCAACCTAGGCCCAATCCCATGTCTGTCATAGAGGCAGCAAGTCTATTCACGGCAATGCTAATGAGCAGTTACATTGAAATGGACTAAAGTGGAAGACCTAGAGGCCAGGTCCAGAAGGAGTAACATCTGTATCACAGGCCTACCAGAATCCACCTCGAAAGGCAATATGGAATAGTTTACAGAAAAGTTTCTAATTTCCCTGCTAGGCCACGAAACCTTCTCGGATATGTTGTGGTAGAGTGGGCCCATCGCTCGCTTGGCCCTCAGCCACCTCCGGGAGCCCCTCTGTGTCTGATGATGGCGAAACTGCTAAACTACAGGGACAGGGACGCTGCCCTTAAGTGGGCCAGGGAGCTGGGGGAGCTGCAATATGAGGGTTCTGCGATCTTCCTGTATCCAGACTTTACCATGAAGGTCCAGGAAGCCAGACGTAAATTTACCCCGCTAAAGCGTCGACTCCGCGACCAAAATATAGAATATACTATGCTTTATCCAGCCCGGCTGAGAGTTACACTGATTGGCAAGGCTCGTATGTTCTCGGACCCCAAATCTTTGCACAAAGCTCTGAAAGATTTTTCTAAAAAAGAGTAGCGGAATACAGAAGCTGAAAAACTTGAAGAGGCGGCTGGTGGGGCGTCAGGCGGTGGCCTGGATGATCAGGACTGAGCGGGCCTCTATTTTCTAGGCCTCCTCATCTTCGACTGCCTGGGACTGTTGGTGGGTCCTCCGGCTGCGTGGGGTGCGCAGCGGCGATCCCCTGCTGGGAATGAACGGTACTACAAAGATCAGCGCAACCGGAACTCTCGCAAGTATAATTACCGACTGTATCTGTGGCCTATGAGAGGGCCACTGAGTTCCTTTTGATGCCATTTTTTTTTCTTTTTGCTCCTCTGGGAGATACATGGTCTACATGGATAGCTGTGTTATAGTTTCCCTCACCTGCAATGAGAAAAAAATGTTAGTCTTGGATGTGCCATATTAGTTCTGATGGCATGGCACACTGCCTGTTCTCTTTGGTGTACCTTGTGGTGTTTCGGTAACATCTGCCCCTAAGTGTTACACACTAAATGGCCTGTTGCCTTTTTCACTTATGGGTGCAGGGTGGGGGGAAGGGGGATGTCGACTATGCTAAGATTGGGTTGGCATGGCGTGGGTGGGGGTGGTGTCTTTGCTCTGGGTGTCGTTCTTTTTTGGATGTCTTAAATTGGTCACAGTGATGGTATGGTGTCTGACAACCATACCAGGAGAATCTAGTTGAATAGGGCTGCTCAGTGGTTTTTATGCTGGTGGGCACCAGAGTAACTTAGCTGGGAAACTGTCCCCCTCTTTCACGTTCACTAGGTGATAGGGTGCGGTTGTCGACCTGGAACGTAAGGGGATTGAATGACCATCGCAAAACCAGGAAAGTGATGGCATACCTAGTCAGGCATAATATAGATGTTGCTCTACTACAAGAAACGCACCTCCCACTAGACAGCCCAGTGTTAACATGCAGGAAGATACGCGGCACGTTCCATGCTGCAGGCTTCTCCACACATGTACGGGGGTACTCACCTGGGTAAACC
Organism: Triturus cristatus; assembly: GCF_964204655.1. NCBI lineage: Eukaryota > Metazoa > Chordata > Amphibia > Caudata > Salamandridae > Triturus > Triturus cristatus. The sequence goes on along the minus strand of NC_140581.1, from coordinate 431,985,750 downwards.
CTAGGACTGGTTTATCCTTAGAAGAACTCTATACAGACGCTGAGTGCAGATACACTATCTCTAAATGCAAGGGGAAAGGTATGGAATGTATCATCATTAACGTATACGGCCCTAACTTCGATCACCCACAATTCTATCAAAATCTCCTTGACTTAGCACCCCAGCTACCCTCCCTGCCGCAAATCTGGGGTGCTGACTTTAACTGTGTATTACACCCAGCAACTGACTGATCCGGTGGTCCTGTGAGGCACCAGTCATTAGCAGCCAAGGTGATGGTTGATGCGATAACTGAACTGGGGCTGGTAGGCGTATGGTGATTCCAGTCTTGGGATGTGGGGGATACACACGCTATGTTTCACCTTATGATCTACATACCAGAATAGATTATTGGTTTCTAGGTGGCGCACTGATGCACGCCATATGGGGATGCGAGGTGTTCCCTCACTCGTATTCAGACCTTTCTCCAATTCTGCTGGTCCTTGAGTGTCCCCAAAAGCACCCACCTCCATTTACCTGGAGATTCCCCCCATATGCTCTATTAGACGCTGCCTTTCGAGTGGAGATATCAGAAGCCATAGAAGTTTTATTTGATACTAATATAGGGTCAGTCCCACAATTTGCTACCATCTGGGAAACCTCCAAGGTTTATATCAGAGGAATAGCAATTGCTAAACACTCTAGGGTTTTGCGATCTATTAGAGGGCGCTTAGTATCGCTGGAGAGGAAACTGGCGGACTTGGAGCGAGAGGCCCTCGAGAGAGGCAGGGAACAGGCTATGGATGAACTCAAAATTACACTGGAGGATTATCATGAAGAGGCCGACAGGTAGGTTAAACTCCTGGGGAAATATGCATTAGCGAGAACATATGGTGAGGGAGAACGTCCCGGCGCTACTTTGGTGGCTATAATGAGCGGCAGACGGGAGAGTTCAGGCCCTACGGAGATTAGTTTAGACTCCGGAGGTAAGACTAGCGACCCAGACTCTGTGGCCGCTCGCTTCAGGAGTTATTACTCCGAATTATATAGCACCAAATCCCACGGTGTAGATACTAACATGATGGAATACTTGGACCACATAAAACTGCCTTGGTTGTCAGATGACCATAGTGCGTATCCAATGAGACCTCTAAAGGCCTGGGAAGTCTTTGTTGTGCTGCAATCAATGCGAGCCAATAGTGCTCCAGGTCAAGATGGTCTCACGGAGATCAGCTGACCCCTTACTTGATTTCTTTATTTGAGGAGATGGGCGAGTGCGGATCCATGCCACCCTCAATGTGCTAAGTCTTGCTAGTCGCACTTCTAAAACCTGGTATGTCTCCAAATGATTGTGCTTCGTATAGGCCATTGTTCCTCTTAAATGGGGACACTAAAACAGGCAGGATTCGTCCCTGGGTGTACATTAACTCACAACTTACCCACAGTGTTTGGTGCTATCCAACACACTAAGCCAGATATCAAAGCAGCGGCGATCTTTCTAGATGCCAAAAAAGCTTTTGACTCCGTTGAGTGGAATTTTATGCTGCTGGTGCTAGAGCGCATGGGGTTAGGGGCCCTTTTTATCCATCTGCTGGAAGTCCTTTTTACCTCCCTTACAGCCTGAGTGAGGGTGGGAAACATTGTAACACATCAAGATGGCCGATTTGGGAGGAGCTCACTAAGAGAGCTACACTTACTGGGGATCTCATTTTTGATATATCCCCGTTTAGCCCCATTGGAACTTGCGTCGGACCGGGTATCCGAATATGCAAAGTAATCATAGATGTAAAGAAGAAAAGAAGAAGCAGTGTGTTGACCTCTACCAGCGTTACCTTGACGGCTGAGCTGGTTGAAGAATGGAAGGAACCAGACTGTATCGCTAACTGCGGCAATGCGGACCCATGTATCAGGAGATACCCACAACGGCAGTCACAAGATGACTCACCTCGACGACGATACCCATCCTTGCGGGCATAGCTGATCTTGTCAGCAGACGGAGCTGTGACAGGTGTCGCCCGACAGCAACTCCAGATCTTCCCCCTCAGCCAATGAGAAAATCTGGCTCCATGGGTCGCCTGATGTCCGGAGCTCCCACTGGCTGACGTGGAACCTCGGCTGCCTTGACCGGGCAATAATTAGTTTCACCCGCAGGACACCAAAAAGCGTTGGATGTCGGTGACACCTTAGCCGGTTATGCATGGGCACACAACACCATACCCTGTCTGGTGGTGAAAAGTGTATGCCTCCCGGTCCTTTCCTCCCCAGCGGCAGCAGAACCCAGTGTGTGCGGCGCACTCCCTGGAAGCGGGAGATGCCGAGAACAGAGTCTCCCCAGAAAGCGGATAGATCTGAGGCCGTCGAGGTGCTGCGAATGAATACCAAACGTTGCAGGCTTGCACCTCCCCAGCCCTTCTATCGCCGAAAGACTGTATTTCTAAATGCTTGATATATTGAGAGCAGCCTCCAGCCGCCCCTGCCGATGTGGCAGGATCTCTAGCCCACAAGTCATCGCATCCGACGTGAGTGCAGGCAGGTTCCATTTCTCACTACAGTTCTCGGCAGACAATTGGCAGTTTTGGGATATTTACTCTTGCTGGTTAATCATGTGTGCCTCAGTGTGTGTAACAGTTTCGGCTGACCTTTAATCGGGCAGGATTAGTGGGATCTTTGAAACTTGATTTTTCTGTTCACTGGTGTATATGCTGTGGCCCGATCTACACACAGGGAGAGCCCATCTTACTTCTCATCTTCATGTTTGTAAGGGGCCGAGAAGCACTTTCTGCCTCTACTCATGTTACAAAATGGCAACAGCTAACATAGCCAGGGAGAAAGGACTAAGCTAAACATGGTTTTAGCTAGAAAGAGACAGAGGACTCCCCCACGATAGCAGGTCATAGAAAATAAAGAAAGGACCACGCACTACAGTACAAGCAAAAACAGAAATAGGACTACCCCCTAAGAGGACCAAACAACTGCAAGAGAAAAAGGACTTCTTCACAGGAACAGAACCTGATAGTAAACACAGTGGCCATCTTGGACTGACTTTCTAAACAGGATGGTTACCCGAGATTTCGTGCAACATCCTCGAGTCCCCATCCAACATCCCAAATGGTCTCCCCTGGCTGTTTGGCTTCCACGTGAAACTTTATCCACCTGTTCCCTCACAGCTGACAGAAGATATCACCAGATACTTCTTGTGTCTCCAGCTTCGTTAGGATATTGCTTCATCAGGATAACGCTGAGACTGGCCCATCCTGGGGTTTAGTGACCCTTTCCTACCCTAAATTTCCCCACCCTAGCCAGAATGGCAGGACCTGGCCTGACCTCTACTGGGGAAAACTCGTATACTCGTTTATCTTCCCAACCTCTTCAAATCTGCCGCAAAATCCTTCAAACACTCCATCCTGAAAAGGCCCCCGGAGACCCTGACACATACCTATGGTGCAAAACCACCTCGCACCTTCTTAATGTACACGTAATTAGGAACATCCTGTATGGCACTAAGCTCACGATAACGCCCTCCCCACTCCTGCGAGCTGACCTTACCATCACTCTTTACAAAAACGGCATTGTCCTGATCCAAGCCTCAACAAAAAACCTCAACAAATTTGCAAATGTTTTCAACCTTCTCAAAAAACATGTGCACGTCCCGCCACCTACCTTGCTCCCTCAACACCCTCTGGCGCCACCCGACCCCCTCCATCGCTCCCACGCTATGCAGTCCTACGGGAAAGGTCAATAGCCACCTGCTTAGTCACTCTATAGACCTACAGCTACCCCCCGCCCATCCCCAGAGCAACCAAACCTGGGCGGTTCCGCACACACAACGGTTCACGAGATTATGCTTCCCTTATCTCCTCTAGGGTTCCGCCTCCAATTCCTACTCTCCCTCCGCCACCCCTCAAGGTGATCAAGCCGAACCCTCTCCCCTCCATCCAGTGCTCATCCCCCATCCTCACTGTGCCCCATACGCCAGTCACCTGCAGGGTAACAAACACCCGCCCCAGCGATTCCCCGACCAACCCGCCAAACATGCCTAGCCACCCACAAATTCCCTTACCAAGGGTTCACAATACAGGACAACCTAGACCCGCCACCTTGCTACCAGTGCCTGCCACAGAAAAGATCCCAAGCCAGTGGTCTCCTGCCCGCAAGCTCATCCTCCTGACATGGAGACTGAAACTCTCCCAAAGGCCTACAACACAAGTCGACCTAGCCCCGCCACCTACCACCTGCACTCCCCATTAGAATCGCGCCCGACCCACCAACCTCCTGTCCACAAGTGTTTTCCTCTTATTGGGATATTGAAACTTTGCACCACAGAGCAGCCAAACTAACTAGGAACACCCATAACTCCCTTCTAGAACTAAACAACCTTCTTCACCTCGCTGAACTCTCCTTCTCAAATGTAAATCTCCTGCGGAACTCCAACCCACCCCCTCTGTCCGAACCCCCATCACCCATTACCGCTATCCTTGAGACACCTTCACCCTCGCAAGCAGCCCTGCCACCTCTCAGAGAAGGAAATTCTATCCCTCCTCCTCTCCTACAATTCCGCCCCTGTAACCCCAAGTCCACTAGACCTCACAGAAGAGGAAATTCTAACCATCCTCCTCACCTACAATTCTGCACCGGTAACCCCTAGTCCACCTGACATGAATGTTGAACAGGCCATCCGCACAGTCGCGATCAACCCCAACAGATCACCTACCCTCCGCAACAGAAGTGTGGTTGATAGCAACTTAGCGCCAGTACCCCTGTCTGCCCCAACTCCCATCTCTCTCTCTGACCCCCCTTTATCTGGCCTTTAAATCAACTGCCACTCAGCAGTTAAGCATGCCGCCGACATCGCTAATCTCATCCTGAGTCAAAATCTCGATTTAGCAATCCAGACCGAATCGTGGCTCAATGAATCCTCATCTCCATGCCCTGACCTCTTAGTCCCGACCAACTACAACATCACAAGGCTGGACAGACAATCTAAAAAAATAGTGGAAGGCATAGCCTGCATCTACTGCTCTAATCTCCTCGTCACTGAACTCCTGGCAGAGTCTACAGACTCCTGCGAATACCTTGCACTTTCCTTATGCAGCGACACCACCCAACTGTGCAGCTTGCACATCTTTTACCAACCCCCAGGCATGAATGACACCTACACTGATCACCTCATGGAAGTCATCACAGCGAAGGGCTCCTCCACCTATAAAGACATTTTCCTTGGTGATTTCAATCTGCACTAGAACCCATATCTAATATCTAACCGTTAGCTGATTTTTTGGAACTCCGCACTCCGCTTGGAATGCGGCGTTCATTAAAAACTCAGCATTCCACTGCGTAGCGGAGTTTTACCAGAGCCCGGGAGGTTTAGGAGGTTTCATTTCTGTCATGATGATCACAGAATCGATGAGAGACAGCACAATTCATGAACTGACCAGTAGATGGTAGCGTGACTCAAAATCGGCTGCTCTAAGCTAGTATCATGGCCAGTGTCAGTTTTGCCTAAAAGAGCAGCCTCACCGTCTCTATGGTGCACAGTGCACATTGATCTCAGACCGAATATCCGGCCTGAGTAGTTTCGTTTTGGCCTGTTTTTATGGGGAGACGCTGCTTAGTTTCAGGGCCGAAGTCCTCGGGCCCTGGCAGTACATCATGGCCGAGGTGGAGTGGCTCCTCCGGGGGCCCTGGGATTAACGGATCCCCACTGGGTCTCTGTGCTGGCCTGCATTGCCTGGTGCGCTAGCAGGACAGCCAGAGCCTGGACGGCATTAGCCGGGCCTTCATCGCCGGCAAGAGCCACCATCTGCAGTGCCCTGGAGCACCTTGACCCACTTCACGGCCAACAACAACCTGCAGCTGTCGAGCCCAGGTGGTGTGTTCAGAAGTGCCTCAGTGCCACCAGTTTTTCTGTTCATGAGGTATTGATCCCGGCTGGTGCCTCACTGTTTCTGGGTGCCATCTATTGCTCTGAGCATCTGCGCATATCCCCTGTTAATCCGTACCATCATCCCGCTTCGAGTGTTTAGGGTGGCATGCGCAGGCATAATTAATGAGCTGCATTCCGGAGCTGTGCACTCTTCCTTTCATCTTCCGTAATGTTCACTCTGAGCAGATGAGCCCGCATTTACGTCAAAGGGGAGGAGGGGTCCTGAGGGTGGTGGGAGTCGTGTGGGACCCCCAATTAATGAGTAGGAGTAGGAAGGTCTTTATGAAGCAGCAGCTCATTGGCCAGCAGTGCATGTGAACTCCGGAGCAGTCTGTCAGAATGAAACAGCACACACACATGTTGTTGTGACTACCCAGGGCACCTACATGTTAATGAAGGCTTAATATAACCGTGTAACTAGGCGGAGCGGAACTTCGCGGAATTCCACTGAGTTTTTATGCAACTGCGTGGAATTCTGCGTAGTGCAACTCTGCGAGTTCCGCCCACCCTTACTAATATCCCACTCCTAGCTAAAGTTCTGGAAAAATGTGTGCAACAGCAACTGAGTCATCACATCACCAACTTCCACCTACTAGATGACTTCCAATCCGGATTCAGGCCTGGCACAGCACTGAAACCACCATTCCCCACATAATGGATGATGCCCTCCAAGCCCTTGATCAAGGCAAAACCTGTCTCCTAATCCTCCTAGATCTATCCTCGGCTTTCGATACGGTCAACCAAAAAAAACTACTTGAACGCCTCAAACTCAGGATGGGACTGGATGACCCTGTTCTTGAATGGTGTAGGTCCTTCCTCCAAAACCGGTCGCAGAGATTCCTAATCAATGGTAACCTGTCCGCTCATGGTTGGAGTCCCCCAAGGATCAACCCTGTCACCCACCCTCTTCAACCTTTACCTTGAACCGCTAGCCGAAGTACTACGCACCGGAAACATTTCCTACCACATGTATGCCGACAACAACCAGATCTATATAAAAATCTCTTCTCCCAAGGAGATTCTCTCCCTGAATGAGGCCTTGAAATTGACTCTCCAATGGCTCACCTCTAACCAGCTCAAACCCAACGCAAAAAAACAGAATTCCTCCTAATCTCTCCACCTAATACTAACTCTGACAGTCAGAAATGGAAGAAAGCGATCACAGCCTTAAACTGTCCACCAACCTTAGTGGAGTCTGCCAAATCCCTTAGTATAACCATTGAGTGCAGTTTGAACATGCGTGACTACATCAGCTCGATGGCCAAATCAGCCAGATTTCATCTGAGCTACCTAAAGAAACTGAAACCTTTCCTCGACACTCCCGACTTAAAAATGGCAGTCCATGCGATTGTGATTTCTAGGCTGGAATATGGCTGCTCTACCCTCTCAGGTTTACCCAAGACCTATCTAGCCACTCTGAAAGCCTGCCTCAATGCAGCCGCCAGATTACTAAGAGGCTCAAGGAAATTCAACCTCATATCTCCACACCTGAAAGCTCTGAACTGGTTTCCTCTTGAGGCCAGAATCCAACCTAAATTAGCATGCATCACCCACAAGGCCCTTTACTCAAACTCCCCGGGATTTCTTGCCCAGAAACTTGTGATATCCAGAGGAACCAGAAACTCCCATTCCGCCAGAGACCTTTTGCTCGAACCAGCACGCTTGCGGAAAAAAACAACTTACAATCGAGCCTTCTCTGGGGCAGCACCAAGAATATGGAACTCACTCCTGCCCGCCATTAGAAGAACTCCATCTCTGGCTCGCTTTAAAAAGGATGCCAAAACCTTCCTAATGGGCAAATTCCTCTCCTAAATACTGACTTGAAATCACGTCAGTGACCTTGTCTCGTTTCCTTTTACTTTCGACTACTACCTCTCATCTGGTCTATCCTGTTGCTATCCACCCGGTACCTCTCGGCACCTCACCCTGGGATCTGGGTCTCTCTATTTCTCGTAAAATGTTTTTATCCTGTGTTTATTCCAAATGTTCCCACCCTCCCCACAAATCCCCTTGTTTACAATTTGCGAATTTTGTAAAGCGCTCTGATACCCTTCGGGCCAAGTTCACTTGTGGTTACCCCAAATGTATCCCCCACCCCCCTCGAAGTCTCTTGTATACATCTCATGAATCCTATAAAGCGCTCTGATACCCTAATGGGTCAAGTTCGTGCTCTACAAAACACAAATAAATAAATAAATAAAAATTGTCTCTTCCTCTTTAGATATCTCCAGGGGCACCCGTCAGGGGTGCTCGCTATCCCCGCTACTCTATGCTCTAGTCGCGGAGCCATTGGCATGTGCCCTCAGGGAATACTATAGTCACAGAGGGATTCGATTCCCCAATGATAATTTGATTATCTCCTCATATGCGGATGATATACTCCTATACATTTGCAACCCAGAGTCTAACATTTCCCCAGTGTTAAGGGAAGTATTGAAATTTGGGGAGTTTTTGAGGCTTAAAATCAACTGGTCAGAGTCTACTATATTTCCCCTCACCCCAGCGATGTTTCCGGTAGACCTGGACTTCCCCTTGGCTTGGTCCTCAGACCCAGTTAGATACCTGGGGATCCAAGTGCATACGTGCTCGGAAACAGTATTTAAGGAGAATTATGGCAGAGCAATTGGTAGACTAGAAGAAGACATAAATAGATGGATTCAACTACCCTTATCGCTGGGACGTATATCCCTTATGAAGATAGTAATGTTACCTAGACTTCTTTTCCTGTTTTTAAATATACCAATTGTTCTCCCGGCTCACTTTTTCCAACACCTAAAGTCCCTACAGGTCAAATTAGCTTGGGCTGGTAAACAACGGCGGGCTGGATGGGATATCCTTACTCTCCCCTACTATATGGGTAGGCTGGGAGCCCCGTATATGGATCTCTATTATCGGGTGGCTCAATGCTCACATGCCTTCTACTGGTTACATCTTCACACCCCCTCCCCATCTTCACATAGAAAGGGTAGAAGTAACTCCTTACCACTGGGATACAGTATTGTTCCGCGCAGTGATACGATACACTGGCACTTTATACTCAATAAATGCTACCACACACGCCTGGCATAATCTAATAAACCGACAAGCTGTCTCCATCATTTACTCCTCCTTAACACCTATTGAGTGTGCGCCTTACAAACCCTGGATATCTCTGTAATTGGTGATTTATTTGTTGATGGGATGGGACGTGACTGGGAAGAGCTAATTTCTATTAAGCAGGATATTTCCCTGCTAACAATATTCCACTTTTATGGAGTCCGACATGCACTTCGAGAGTTGCTGGGCGAGGAGTTGTTGGAACCTCCGGAAGTTGTGCCCCTCTCTACAATGCTACGCACAGACTCCCTAAGTAGGCTAGTCGCACATATTTACAGCAAAATGCAGGAACTTCGTCGGAACCACTATACTAAGGCCAGTCTAGAGTGGCAATCAGACTTAGAAATCCCGTTAGACGATGACACTAGGAAATCTGATGAGAGGCAACACAACGTATTTCCCTGAATGGTCGACACCGTCTCATCCAGTTTAAATTCCATAATATACCATACTCCTGCCCGTTTATATAGGTTTGGTCTGTGGGATACTGATAAGTGTGAAAGATGTGGTGAGGAGTCAGCTAGCTTCTTACACTTAGCATGGCTATGCCCCTCAATAGCTAACTTCTGGATTCTAATATTCTCAAAATTAAGTGAACCCCTCAGACCAGATCCTCTGTTAGCTCTATTGGGCTTTCTAAACGGGTTTGTAAAGATATAAGGTGCCTAATAGACATAGGGTTACTGATAGTAAAACGTGTGGTGGCTATGCATTGGGCGTAAGGTCCACCTCCCACTCTGACGCAATGGTCCAGAGATATGTTGTTTTGCAATACACAATCTGAATTATACAGCAAACTGTTCCCCCAACGAAGCCGCCCCAAAAACTTTTGGAGCTTATACAAGAGTTACTTAGAAGGCCAGAAATGATTCACTTGGAGTGTGGCTCCCATACAGGGGGTTGTGATAGAATTGGAAGGTAGTCACTTCTGACACTATAGAAGCTATGACAGGAAGGTAACATCAAGTAGGCACAAGGCAATAAGTGTTCTTTCCTGTATTTGACTGAATTATTATCTGCATACCGGGTTCCCCTGGTCATCCTCTAGTGGGCATAATTGCAGGAGCCCTATTAGAAAATTAAACTACAAAAGTGCATAGGTATCACTCTGGTAAATCAATCATTGTGTCACGCATTGCCCTAACAGTAATATTCTTTGGTGTATACTCACGATCCCTGTGACTAACTGTGATTTAGTTTTTTTTGTTTGAATTGTATGTATTGTATGTTTTATTGCTCATGAAAACTATTAAATAAAATAATTTTAAAAAAATAAGTAGGTGGAGAGCTTAATCCATCGCCATCCAAATATTGTATGTGTGCCACAATTCTTGATCCACGATAAAAACAATTACTAGCCACTTTCATTCCTATTTCAGAAGGGGATGTTTCAATCTACAAAATGTGGATTGCTGAGCAAGCCACTGACCTATAAATAAAAAACTGGGAATTAGAGGCCCACTCCTCCAGGGCACAGCTTCAGCAGTGCAGTCTTCAACTTCAGAGCCTGAGGCCAGTGCTGTTGGCTCTCAGCACCCAAAACCAACAACAAGAAGACCAGCAACAACAGGAACAGGAGCATCAGCCCCAAAATTTGCATATGATTGGTTTCTACTGGCAGGGCTTTCGTCCAGTGCAGAGGCGAAGGCAAAAGAGGTTGAGCAAGGTGGAGTACCAATGACTACAGAGAGGGTGATCCAGGCCTGTCTGAATGACCCAAAATAGGTCTATCTTGATCAAACCCACTGGTGTATTGGTATGGGAAGAGGCACCAATGCCAGTGCTCAGCAGGCTGGCACTAAATTATCTGGCTTGCCCGGTAGCCAGTGTGTCTGCTGATCGTGTGTTCAGTGCAGCTGGTGCAGTTGTCACAGTGAGAAAAGGACCAGTCTCTTGCCCCATAACGTGTAGAGATTAACCATGATCAAATGAATCAGCACTTTATACCACTGAATTACACCATACCTGAAGGGGAGTATGAGGTTGATTGGTTAGACTTGGGTCATGGCAGTAGTGTGCCAGCTGAACTACTTCTGGGCAAACCACCTGAGTTTGAGTACAAATTCTACTACCCTGACTACAAGGCCTGGGCCACCAACCATGGAACTTTCTCTATCTCTCTCTCTCTCTCTCCGAACTGCTTTGACGACAAAAAAAAGATATAGCTAGGATGACATTATTTTATTATTTTGTTTGTGTCTGGCAGCCCCACTGTTTTAGACACATTTTATTGCCGGATTGGAGCTGTACCAGTGTTCAGTTACTAAGCACCCCCACCATGTCCCTCAAGGACATTGGTGAAACAAATCTGTACCTGCCTCTATCCCGTACCTATCTTTCCTTTTATTATTCCCCTAACCGGAGTGCCCCACATTATTTGATTTACAAGATTGGCCAAAGTCTGTAAATAGTTTTATGAGTGATTGTTTGTGAGTGTGTTGAGATGATTTATGTGGAGGCAGGCAGTGACTGCTAAGATTGATTGTGTTTTTGACGAATTACAATGTTAGTGGTATAACAACAGGTGATAATTTTTTTCTGAACATGTTTTTTTGACACTTAGCGAGATTTGTTTTCCAGGTCCACACTGCTTTGTTTTCTTCTTCACATTTCACAAAGACCTGACTAGTCCCTTTAGCTAACAAACACAAATCTAGTCTACACAAAAAATGACTCAATGTTTCTCTTGTTGTTCATCAACAGCTTTGCACTACAGGTCAATCTAACTCATTTGAGTCGGGACTCATTTGGCACGGAGTTGGACACGTTACTCGGAGGCATGACCTCTTCAACAACTGCGATCAGAAGAAGGAAGTTATCAACTTCACTGAATCCAACTGATTTGGTGATGAGTCTAGTGGTGAATTTAAGATGCCTACCCAACTCTGTGGAGTAGTGCTGAGAGAGGTGTGTTGATTTTACTTGATTTTGAAAATGCAATGTTGTTGAATGTGTGTGCTGGCTCGCTCAAATTTGAAACTATGTGGTAGTTAAGTGGGGGCTTGTTGTAGGTAAACTGAAGACAGATATGTGGTGATCATCACATTATGCATGTGCTGTTAGGCTACATATTATTGTTATAATGATGAATTGATGATCATGAATATTGTGAGTTTGATTAGCCCGATACATGCAGCCACTTGTCTATGAATGTTGGTTGTTGTAAAATTGCTCTCACCTAATTGATCACACATCAGTCATAACATTAATGATTGTAGAAAGGACTATTCTTTTCTCTTGCACTACCTCTGAGTCTTCTTGGTGCACTCTAGATGAAGTTTCCCTTCTGCCCTTCTCCTTGAGTCTACAATACCATTTTGTTTATACAACTGCAGGTCTTCTCTTCTCCTGCACAAAAAGGGAAAAGCAGCATAACACTCAGGCTTACCTTACTGTCAGCTAAGCACACAAGATTGGCAGACAATACAAGAACAAATGCAGATGTACCTCTCAATTTGGCAATACAGTTTCATTTTTCTTTCAATAATCATTTTTCAGAACTGTGTGTGCTGTTCACTTCACTCCTACATAATTTATAATGTATTTGCTATTTTTCAAACCTAGGTGACAGGACATTTAGATATAGAATAATCAAACTTGGGTCTCTTTGGGACAGATGGACTGTTTGGTGTACATTGCATTTAAGTTACCTGTACTCATTCCTTCATTTCCTTTTCCTCCGGCAACAGATTGATGATAGTTGGCTGCTCATTGCCCAGATGAATATTGTCTTTGTGTGTTGTTTGTCTTTGTCAGACCTTTCTCAAAATCCCCTTTTCCATCTATTCATCAAACCCCTAACCCTCTTCCCCCGGGCTGTGTTATTTATTGAGGTGTGACTTAATAATTTTTACCATTAATTGATCACATACTTTGTGGGGTGGTTGTGCTGAAAGCAACACCAACTCAGTGCAGGATATTCAGGTTTACTCCTAATACTGAAACAATAGTCCACATTGGCCCCATTTACCCACCTACACATAAAATTGATGGATATTTTACATAGAGAAGAAAATCATTTGTCAGTATCATCACCATTCAGGTATTGTGTGTTGTGTTACATAAATGCTTAACCAATAACCATGTCCACTCCAGACTTTAAGTCCTCTTCAAGAATTCGAGTGTCACTTTTGTTTACTCAAAATACTAGCACACCATTGCTCTGAGTAATTTAGTATTGTTTCTTGTTTGTTATTCACTATCAGGTATTCTTTGTTGTGTAGTAATCTGGTCTCAAGTGTTCTTAAAGCGATGATATAATAATATATAACCCATTAACTCAGTTTTATTTCAATTTAGTTGCTTGCGTATGTTAATCGTTCTGATGAAAAATCCAATAGTTGAAGTTTACCTAGGTGGGAGTAGGACCTGACTTCTTATTCCTTCACTATTGTTAGTGCACTAGCCTGATACTACTACCACCACAATTGCACCTTGGGAAACTCTGCAGCCCTCACGTCTTCTATTCGGTAAGAGAACTATGGTTTGTTGTTTTACTAAGTTGTTGTAGGCAATGCAATGGCAAACCCCCATTAGTGTTCATTATAGTTGCAGACTGCAGAGACTAGGAGTGTAGTAAGACAAGGGTACCACATGGGCATAACACATACCTAATTGTTGTTATACACTATCGGGAAAGTTTAAAATAGGTTGCATAAAAAGGCAGCAGTGAAAAGTAAAACACCTCCAAAAACTTAGATTTGGGGCATAAATAAAGAAACTTAAATGTTTATTAATCAACCCACACAATAAAAAACCCACCTCTAACAACTGGCCCACCCCTCCCCCAAACAAATGAAATCAATCCCCGTCCCCAACCATTGTCCAACGAAAATCAAATATGTCCATTGTCCATGAAAAAGGCCAAACTGTATAAACCCCAATCTCAACTCCCACATAGGCCTGGGCGGTGAAATTTGCTGCGTTCTCAGAGTTTGCGGAGTTTTCTGCACTCCGCAATCCGCAGGGCTCGCGGAGTGCAGAAAACTCTGCTTCATGATGTGCGACTGAGTTTTTTCCCCGCTCGCAACCGTTTGCGAGTGCGAGCTACCGCTCGAGCTCAGGTAGAATTTCTACCTGAGCAGCAGGAATACCAGCACAAACTGCAGTTCGCACTGCACTCCGCTACTCGCTGAACTTTTTTTGTAACTTGGCAGAGTTCCGTGTAGCAAAACTCAGCGAACTACGCCCAGGCCTACTCCCACATCCCCACCCTCCCCACCCACAACAACAAGCAAGTTGCACTGGCCAAAACAAAAGTTAAAAAAGAGGCAGAGAGCACTTGGCATGGCAAGCCAAGCTCAGGAGCTCATTGAGGTGCCTCCCCATTTGTCTCTGTCGGGCTTCCATCCACACCAGCTTTGAAAGGACACGGCGTCGCAGAGTGCGGTCTGAGAGGGGGACAGCAGTGTGTGATTACTGGTGTGCAGCTGCCTGCAGACTGCAGCCCCAATATTGTGGATTGGAAGAAGCTTGCTTGCTTGCAACGTTCAACACTCTGTCCATCATCCCCTTTGGTTTTGCTTTGTTCGCCCTAAGTTGGCAGGGTATGCCCAGACGTGGGTCCCTTGCTCACTTTGCCACTGGATTCAAGCTAGCCTGGCTGATGACGGCTGATTAGCCGGAAACCGGTCCCAGGATGCTTGTTTCCAGTCCAGGGAAGACATGGCTTGGCAGTTCGGTTTGGACTGTTCCCATGAGGCACAGGGTCAGACTGATTTGCATATGGCCATGTCTGAACTGGGGTGGCGGAGTGAGCTAAAGAATGATGATGGATTAAACCCAGATCAGTTGACTGGGGGTGAGTGCTTGCAATGTTCAACACTCTGTCCATCATCCCCTTTGGTTTTGCTTTGTTCGCCCTAAGTTGGCAGGGCTTGCCCAGACGTGGGTCCCTTGCTCACTTTGCCACTGGATTCAAGCTAGCCTGGCTGATGACGGCTGATTCGCCAGAAACCGGTCCCAGGATGCTTGTTTCCAGTCCAGGGAAGACATGGCTTGGCAGTTTGGGTTGGACTGTTCCCATGAGGCACAGGGTCAGACTGATTTGCATATGGCCATGTCTGAACTGGGGTGGCAGAGTGAGCTAAAGAATGATTATGGATTAAACCCAGATCAGTTGACTGGGGGTGAGTGCTTGCAATGTTCAACACTCTGTCCATCATCTCCTTTGGTTTTGCGATGTACAGTCTAATGCCAGCCTTGGGTATAGGACCTGGGGAGGACCTCTTGGTGGTCAAGACTCACTCTAGCGAGGTCAGCAGCAGGGCACTGGCAGGTCCAATTGAGAGGTCTAATTGAGTCTAAGCAACTCTGCAGATGCATAGCAGGTCTCTGGAGCTTATTATGTCCCTGTAGCTCAGACAGGAGGCCAGTCAGCTAGCTCTTTGAGTCACTCTGGTGGTTCTGGGTTCAAGAAGCGGGTCCAGTCTTTCTTCCTAATGCAGCAGGGCAGTAGTGCAGCAGGGTAGTACTCCTTGCAGCAAGGCAGCAGGGCAGTCCTTCCAGCACCAGCGCGGCAGAACAGTCCTTCATCTGAGTCTTACACAGTACCAGAAATGATCTGAAGAGTTGCTTTAAGGGTCCAATATTTACACCTGGTGCTAGATATGAACTGGGAGAAACTTCCAGACTTCCCCCAAAATCTGGTTCTGGAATGTCCTGCCTCCTGCCCTGGCTCCACTGGGTCTTGTGTCTCAAAAGGCTTGTATGAAGTTCTTTGTTTGTAGGCTGAAGCAGTGTCCTTGGAGTTCAAGTGTGACAGGTGACAGCTTTGCCCCTCCCATCAAGTCAGGATGGCCATCCTGTCATCACCCAGTACCTCTATTGAGTGGCTGTCTGGGAGAAACACACAAAAGACAATTGCCACCTACACCTAGTCAAGTGACCCAGGAACAGGCTGCAGGCACCAAATGGTTAGGACAAGAAGATGCCAGCTTTCTAAAAGTTACATTTTCAGTATTGTGACTTAAAATCGAACTTTACCGTTAAAGAGGGTTTAAATTTGCAACTAATTTGAGCTTAAACATGATATTTCTACCTGTCCCCAATCAAACGTTATCACTTATTAAATGTAATAATCTAACCCAATGTTATGCAATCAAAGTGGTAAGCCTCACAGTATTGAAAAACTAATTTGTGAGTTTTTCACTATCATGATATGTAAAGCTTATAAGTACATGTCCAACTTTTTAAATGCAATGTACCCTTCCCTAACGGCATTTTAGGGCCTATTATGTTTAAAGGAGAGAGCACAAGCACTTTATCACTGGTTAGCAGTGGTAAAGTGCATAGGGTCAAAGCCAACGTAAACAAATTCAGCAAAGCAGGAGAGGGACTGCCACCCAAGGGTGTCAGGTGTAACACAAAAACTGTTATGTTTTTGCAAAAATCTTGATAAAAGCACCCATGGACATCATTTCGGAATAGTCAGTGGTCACAGCTGTGACCTCTAGCTTGCCCCCTCTGAGGCCACAGGTCACAAAGGGAGTGTCAGGAGTAGCAGGGAGCAAGCTAGGGATCACAGCCGCCAGCTCTGACTACTCCCAAATGATGTCCATGAAAGCAACAGTGTTAATTGTATGCTCCATGTACACTCCCCCCGCTGGAACAAACTTCACTTTTCTCTAAACTTTATAGTGTTCTACTGGAATTCAGTAAAACTGTGATGAAAATGGGAGAGATTGGAATCTGACCATAGATCCTAAACTAGAGAGATCTGGCAGACCAAATGTGGGTGTCTCAAGAAACCAAACTTACTGATCGATTTCATTCAATATCACACACTTGTCGATATCTGCAAACTTTTATCATCCTGGGAAAGTGATTACAAGTTTGTGTCATGCTCACATGGTATGTGCACCGTAAATATTTTTTTATTCATCTCATCAGTACTAATGAACATCTTGTTTGGTGCCATACTGAAAGGTGGCATCTCATATCATCTAACAAACAAGTTGATGGGAAAAATGCTTGCAGAGAGCCTAACCACTGGCAATCTTTCAGGGTAGCTTTCCATTTATCTTATTTTGCCCACTATGCCACCTCAGATTAGACTCAGCCATATGCGTATCAGCCTTGGCTCCTCTACTCAGAAACAGTCAGGAACTCTAAAACGTTAGTTGTTTGTTGTCACCTGAGGGAGACGTTTAGATGAAGGACATGGTTATTTTTTATTTTTTTTAAACTTTATTTATCATTTTGTCACAAAGGCAACAACATATGCATTAGTGTACACAGTCATCATCAGTATGCAATAAAGGTGCTTGTACGGTCATATAGCTGCATGTTTCAAATATAAACGGAAAGGTCCAGCCCAGAGTCAGTGCAATATTTAGTGCTTTGCAGTTCATACAATCTGAGGAGTGCAACACCTCATCACAATGTGGAATTGTTATAGTCGAGAACATAGTACACAAAAACTGTATATTCGGGAGAGGATACGCTCTGGGAGGTCCAGGAGTCAGACATTGCATTGGATAGGTTGTGAGCTATAACCCCACTAACCAACCCCGGTGGGAACTATGCCTTGCTCCAGCTGTGTGGCAGAGTCGCGCTGTTGAGATGCAAGGTAGGTTCTGAAAGGACCCCATATGTCTCTGGGACATGATGAAGAGGGCACTGTAGTGAAGTACACCTCGCTCTTTGTGTTGCAAGAAGCCAAGCTACCCAGCCAACTCAGGACTGTAGGCACTGTCTTGCGGCCCCAGTGTATAGCCACCTCTCTCTTGGCCAACAAAAAACTAAGGGCCACAAGCTTCTGAACGTTTTTGGGAAAGTTAGCAATGTAGCCCAGTACAGCAATTTCGGGTAGAGGGTCAATTGGTAAGTTAATCATGTCGCCCAATGTTTTGTGCACCGATTCCGAGTATCATTGTAAGCGAGGGCAAGTCCATGCTAGGTGTGCAAAGTCCGCTTGGGGGGCTGTGCATTTGCGGCAGAAATGGGGTCTGGACGGGTCTAGTTTGTGGACTCTGGCAGGTGTGATGTATATTCCGCGTAGAAACTTGAAGTGTAGTAATTTGTGTCGGCTGTTGAGGGACACATCTTTCAGGCTGCCCACTGATCGTCTGTTATCGGGCTTCCCAAATACCCCGCCTAGTCCCTGCGGAGCTTGTCATCGTTGACGGGAATGAGTCTTGCACATGCTTTGTACAATTTGGAGATAAGGTTGACACCCAGTTTGCTTTCAATAACTAGCGATAAGGGGGCAAACGATTCTGGTTCAATGGGAAAGCCGGGCAGTGTGGCGCGCATAGCTGATTATTTTCGCCCCAGCACAAACCTGTCCATAAATGTGGCATTAGGGAAGCGGGTGTCGTCACTAACCACAAAGGCATGGCCGTCCGGGAACAAGTCTCCAGTTTTTGTAATGGTAAATTTGGTTAAGGTGCGTTGCACCACCCGCTCACCCGTAATCGGTAGCCAGCAGGAGTTTGGGAGTGGTAAGGCTGTTGAGTACATGGTGGTCGTGTGGGTGACCCGCCAAAGCTTTTCCCAGGCCCAACTAGTTGTGGAGACTGTGTGCATGCCATTTGGGTCTCTGGGAAGCCTTTGGGGAGAAACGTGGATAATTGTTCGGGGAGGACTAGGTCAGACTCAGGGCGAAGAAAAGGGATCCTTGCGTCTGGGTGATACCAAGCATACGCGTAGCTACACTGAGCTATTAGATAATACAAATGGAGATCAGGCACCCCGTAGCCGCCTCTGGAGGACATGGTTGAAAACTTTTTTTGCCCTTCATCTTCTCGCAAGTATCCTGTGCTGTTGCTCATGAGGAAAATGAAGTTGATTTCCCTTGTATCATAATGTATGTTTCTGATCTTCGAAATCTTTTGTTACCATAGCATCCAATTTATCCTTTAAAAGCTTTCCTTCTGAAAACTGGGTCTTGAACAAAACTGTCTTTTTGCCTTCCAGTCTTTTAGCAAGATATGCCTTTTTGCCAGACTGCAACCCCAGCAGCCAAAGATGATGTTCGCAGCCCATCAAAATGCTCAGTCAGAGAGGAATCTGACTTGTTCTTCTATGCTCCATAGAATCTTTGAACAATCTTCTCCTTCCTCCATAGCCTCTGCTAGATTATCAAACTCCCTCCCTAAGACTGTGCTATGTAAGTGGTATGCACTCCTTCACTTAACAGAAAATGTATTACTGCATAAGTCAGTGGCAAGTCTTCTTTAATTCAGCCTCTGTGTAAGGTGTTGAGTTTTGAGGATTCAAAGATGTTTTACCTGTAAAGTTTGGAAACACTGAATCCACTTTCTCTGAGAATTCCAGCAAGCACACTTTTGCATAAATCTAGTAACGCATAGATGATTTAAGTTCTTCTATTCTCTCAAAATTTAAAAGTGAATTTCATTATGCAATTGCAACACTATTCCTCACCTTGAGGGAATAGCACTGAGTTGTCGTCATCCATCACGTCAGTAGGTGCAAATTCCAAATACTTCAATAAGGATTTGATCCATATCTTCTATTCTGACATATTTCCCTTTGAGGAAGGACCAGCCTTTGGGGAAGAAGACGTCGACAAAGAAGAATCATCCCACTTTTGATGATGGTTCTCTTTCTCCCTCAAGGGTTCTAGCCAGCACCTCTTACACAATCTTTTGAATTTCAGGACCATTGCAGCTCTTATCAGGTTGCACTGATCTGGTTAGAAGAAGCCATAAATGTCCTTGAACTGCTACTTCCAGTGCCCACCTCTTCCTTTGAGGGTATTTCTTTCGTCTGCTTCCTTTTCTCTACTCTCTAGCCTTTTAATTCACTCCCACCCGCAGAAAGAAAGTTAGGCAAGTGACTATATATCTTTGAGGAACATGTGACCTGCTTCAAACCTCCTATTCAATCAATCAATGAATCATTTGTAGAGCGCACTAATCACCCATGAGGGTCTCAAGGCGCTGAGGGGGTGGGGTGCAGCCACTGCTCGAACAGCCAGGTCTTGAGAAGTCTCCTGAAGGTCAGCAGATCCTGGGTCTGTCGCAGATGGGTGGGGAGGGTGTTTCATGTCTTGGCGGCGAGGTAGGAGAAAGATCTGCCACCGGTGGTTGCTCTGTGGATGCGTGGAAGAGTGGCGAGGGCAAGGTCAGCGGAGCGAAGCTGGCGGTTCGGGGTGTAGAAGGTGAGTCGTTTGTTGAGGTATGCTGGGCCGGCATTGTGGAGTGCTTTGTGAGCGTGGATGAGGAGCTTGAAGGTGATCCTCTTGTTGACTGGGAGCCAGTGCAGGTTTCTCAGGTGGGCTGTGATGTGAGTGTGGCCTGGGATGTCGAGGATGAGGCGTGCGGAGGCGTTCTGTATGCGTTGTAGTCTTTTCTGGAGTTTGGCCGTGGTTCCTGCGTAGAGGGCATTGCCGTAGTCCTGTCTGCTGCTGACGAGGCCCTGGGTGACCGTCCTTCTGGTTTCGTGGGGTTTCATCTGTAGATCTTGTGAAGCAGGTGGAGGGTGTTGAAGCAGGAGGCGGAACGGCGTTCACTTGCTGGGTCATTGAGAGCGATGAGTCCAGGATGAACCCCAGGTTGCGTGCGTGGTTTATGGGCTGCGGTGTGGTTCCCAGAGCGGCCGGCCACCAAGAGTCATCCCAGGCAGAGGGGGTGCAGCCGAGGATGAGGACCTCTGTCTTGTCTGAGTTGAGTTTCAAGCGACTGTTCTTCATCCAATCAGCGACGGCCTTCATTCCTTTGTGGAAGTTGGTTTTGGCGGGGTCATTGGTGAGTGAGAGGATCAGCTGTGTGTCGTCGGCGTAGGAGATGATGTTGAGGTTGTGTGAGCAGACGATGTTGGCGAGCAGTGCCATGTAGATGTTTAAAAGGGTTGGGCTGAGGGATGATCCTTGGGGCACACCGCAGGAGATCTTTGTTGCTTCACATCGGAATGGGGAGGTGGACTCTCTGGGTTCTGTCGGTGAGGAAGGAGGTGATCCTGTCCAGGGCTTTGTCGCGGATCCCTACGTCAAGAAGGCGTGTGCGTAGGGTGTGGTGGCAGATGGCCGAGAGGTCCAGGAAGATGAGGGCCACGGTTTCGCCGTTGTCCAAGAGGGTCCTGATGTCGTCGGTGGCAGCGATGAGGGCGGTCTCGGTGCTGTGGTTGCTGCGGAATCCAGATTGGGACGGGTCCAGGATGACAAACTTTTGCCAACAACCGCAGCTAAATTCATAATAGCCATTGGATGAATCAGAGCCAGTACCTTTTTCTTATTTTTTTAGCCTAGCAAACACATAATCATGGAGAGAAGGTGAAAACAGAAACCATACTGTAGACCAGAGGGACCCTAATGTGCTATTCACAATCACAAGTCCACTTTTGGCTGTCACACAGCTTGTCCCGTGTCCTCTCTGCCCGTCTGGAGATGCCCGAACTAAACTGGAATCGAAATAAATAAAATTGATGCTAAATAAACTAAATAAGCCAAGTAAAAGATGTAGGGTCCTAAGAACTACCAACGATGTCTATCTGTGAGACAAACAAATAAATAATTCCCTGCGGGGATTTGTAAGTAGTATTCCATGCTTGTTTTACCGAAATACCTTAAAGTAAATATCTCTCAAGACATATAATGAGGAATGATAGATAAATACTGCTATGTTCTTGCAATAGAAGATCCAGAAATTACAAGGAAATCGTAAAAAGAAGTAGAGAGTGTTAGTAAAAGCGTTGATTCTTTTGTGACAGTAGTAAAACCCCGTGTGCGGAAAGGCCGACGAAACCAGGGTTTCCAATTTGATTTAATCATAGTGAAAGTAAGTGAAAATATTTTGTCATGAGGGCATAAACATGTACGTCTGTTCTCTGGCAGGTCCACTTCAAAGAGGGGCTGCAATAAGTCTTCTGAAGTTGTGATAGCGGGTGTGATAACATGAGGGTGCCCCCCCAGCTGGGAGCCTCGACCCTGTGTTCTGTGGGCGTTTGAAGTGTCTGTTCGGCTGTGTGCCTCGAGGGAAGAGAGAGACGAGAGAGATGACTTCTGCAGAGACAGCTGTCTCACAGATAGCTGCTGGCTGCTGAGACGAGGCCTTGAATATAATACAAAGGCTGAGAATACAAGATGGCAGAGGAACGAACAAATACCACGGAGAAGGAACCGCTGGCTCATTCCCAGAGAAACTGCTTGGGGAACGCAGTTTACCGCAGAGACTGGGGTCGGTCTGAGCAACTGGTGACGAGTATGTCCCGTGCAATGAAGGCGGTGGTAAACAAGCGGTCTCTGCAGCTGTTAATGCAGTAATACAAGCTCATCTTGATCCAGCACTTATCGCTGCCTCTCACGGGAGGAGAGGAGACATTACACAAGCCGGCCTGGCAGAGGGGGCATTTATACACAGATGGGGAATTCCTGACTACGGAGAAGACGAAATGCGAGACAGCACCACTAGATACTTTAGCCCACTTCAGTCTGAGGCACGCTGCCCGGGAGAGACTCCCGCAGGCTCCCTGGAGAGTCCCCCGAATTACAGCCCCTGTCACAGATCATTAGATCTGCTGATGCAGCCGGGTGGGGGCGGCTTAGTCATGGGCAGCAGACATGGGGGGGCCAACATCTGAGATCTTACTTGGAAGTTTTGTTGCATGCAAACAGAATTAGTGTCCACAAACTGCAGGCATCTATTACTATACTTTCCTTTTTTGTGTCAGGGCTATTTTACCCAGAAAGGCAGCTTCGATAGACCTGGAAAGGTCGCATCACTGCCAGAGGTGCCAGGCAGGCCAGGCAGACCTAGTTCACCTGGCGTGGCCCTGTGCACCGATACGACGATACTGGGAATACATATTTGACAGCATCACGCAAATCACTGGGTATGATGACCTTGCCGGGCTACCTCAAAGCAGTTCATAATGATTGCAGCAGGTTTTTGGCAGTGGCCCTTCTGATTGCTAAAGGTAGAATCGCCATGAGCTGGGGCAGGGCAAGGGCCCCGGAAACTAAAGATTGGCGGCGTGATCTGATGACGTGCAATAAAGAATCCTAGGTGAATGCCACTGTACAGCTCCCAACATCCAGGCCCAAGGTCATTCCTACGAGCTGTCCTTGCGCAGTAACAGGCTTCCGCGGCATGGACGTAATGCAGAAACCACCATGTAACTAAACTACTCCCACTGCCCAACCCTGTACTAACTGAGACCAATGCAACACAAGTGAAAATCTCTGGGGCAGATTTACTAAGAATTTTCAGTCTGCTGGCAATACAAAAGTGAGGCAAATCGGCGCAATTTCTTTTTTCCCTATTTACTTTCCAGCACTAAACTTGTTTAGCACTGGAAATAACGGAAAAGTAATGCAAAGCCTTCGCAGTTCTTTGCACCATGGGGGCATACCCAGGGTAGAGCATGGGCGTTCCCATGCAACGACCCAAGGTTTCTCATGCTAAACCCAATTTCAAAAATAAAGTAGATTGTGTTTAGCATGAAAAAACTGTGCCCTTTTCAAGTAGGCGCACGGAAGAAGAAATGCTTTCATTTCTCCTGCCTTTTCTGACTTTGCATGCCTGCTGCACTGTGCAGCACGCATACAAAGTGGGAAAAACTTTGCATGTGTCTGGGCATCGTATTTTGTGCAGGGAGGCTATCCTTCCTGCACTAAACTTATGCTAGACTAATGCACACACCCTAGCTCTATGGCACTAAGGTATGTGCATAGCGCACAACAGTTGTAATCAGAGCTGACGCAAGGGAAAGGGGAGGGGAGAGCCATATCTTTGATGATATAGTGCTCTCCTGCTTCCTCCCTGCTGCGAAACGCAGCGCAGCCTCGCGGGGCCTGCGCTGTATGATTTTTTTGTAAATCTACCCATCAGAGTGCTGCCTTCCCACGTTTCAGAGCTCTATCTGAATAACTATGTAAGGCACCTCTGCCCTTCCAGTGGATACCATGTAGCGTTTGGGTAGGTCCACTGACAACCTCGCGGTTAGATACATGACACTAGAATTACCAGGTGTCTTGCCTGCTGGGAGTCGATGGTGTGTTACCAACTTATTTTGGGTTAGCCATTACAACTACAGGTACCACATCTGAGGTGCTTTTTGTGGTTTATCAAGGTGATTAGACTAGAAGACCACCCAAGTGTAGATAGACTGTTTCTAGGTCCTGACAAATTGCCGCTAGATCGTATGACATTAAGGCAAGAAACATTTTGACCAAATTATAGAGCGCGGTAGCCTGAAGCATCATATCAGGAGTGCGACACATTTACTTTTTAACCAGGTTGGAAGCCATATTCATTAAACTTTTTTGTCTGGGCTTCTACTTTCATATTTTAACCCTTCACGGTCTACTGACCCTCACTTCCTACATCTACACCTATAGGCCCCTCACACCCACGGCACCAAACGGCATGGAATAAAAGATCTCCGCCAAAGAGCCCCTCATACGGAGCCCGTCAGGTATTGCAGCTCCGTCCTGATGAGCACGCCCTATGATGAAGCATGACACCCAGCTGGCTGGGTGTGTGAGGGCCCTAATTCCCAAAGGAGGAATTCCCCTTCCCTTCTGCTATTAAGCGAGGACGCTTCACCACCTAGATGACCTGTCTCCCCTTGCCCCGTTAGGACCTACATACCTTAATTGATTTACTCCATTTGGGCATGTATGCTGGACCTCTGTAAAGCCCTTATTCCCCCCTTCCTTGATTAACCAAATCCGATGCTAGACAGCATGCACACACCTCTGCACCATGGTGCAAAGGTTGTTTGCAGCATGAGGCCGTCTGCTTTTGCACCAACGCAGCGGTAGTGAGCAGCAACAGGGTAGTTTTAATAAATATGCCTCTGCTCTGCTTTCTCCCCCTTGTGCACAGCACAGTAACTTTATTTTCTGTGTACATTGTGCTAAAAATAGTAAACCAGCCCCAAGTTTCAGTGCAATGTACAAAAAATGGGCACAAACGGCATCAGACTTTGATTTTACATTTACTCAGCAAGAGGAAGCAACATTGAAAGCTTCAAGGGGAAAGGGGAAAAGCAAAAGTGAGGCGTGATACTAATTTCTTAAAGCTTTCCTATGTCAATTACACAAACTGTTCTAGGCCATGTGTTTGTATCCCTCTCCACAGGTTCATTTTGCCATTGTTATGCATGGTAACATGCAGTTTTTTTGCATTTTGTAACTTGGTTTATCCATATATTTTTAAAGAGGATTTTTAATGTTTGAAGTTACTTTTTAATAATGCGGCAGAAAAAAAGAAAACTGCAATTTTCTGGCTTCACTCATGACTTCTCTTTGCATAAAACCACTATCTGAATGGCATTTCTATTCAATATTGGCCCTCTATTCATCGGGCATTTTCCTGGGGGGCATTTTAAAGGTCGACTCCCTCTGCCTCTATCTCCAGCTCCCCAGGGATTAGGGCAACAGGCCCAGCAGGCACAATGAGAGCGGGAGAGGGTGAGAGAGAGAGCGCCTTAGCGTTACAGAGTGACTGGCGGGACAGGGATAAAAAGAGAGAGAGAACTTTAAAGAGAAAGTGGCAGAAAAGAAATAGACAGGAAGAGAGAGGGTTCTGGTTTGAGCCTTTTTTACCAGGTCTGCTTCTGGTTCCCATTGTCCTGCTATGTAGAGTCGAAGACTCTTCTCAAACTCTCTTGAGATGACGTTACCCAGGAACAGACAACATGATGCAGGGGATTATGCTATTTGCAGTAAGCACAAGCAGATTCACCGTTTTCACAATATTATGTTAGATGTGTTCAGATGATGATGGTTGCATAGTTTTTCTCACCACATAAAATCTATTAGAACCCCATGTAAACAAATTTCTGTGCACTTCACTTAAAAGGCTCTCTCTCAAGTAACAAGGTTATGACCTCAGTCCAGCAATCTCACCTCCGCTTTTTCCTTATACTCTTGACCTTTCAGAGCATGTGATGCCTGCAATCACTTCACTCTCACCACTCTTACCACTCATGGTATCACCAAAGATGCACAATTGTTTCTCATTTCTCTCCAATCGACCATTCTCCTATTTCAAATCTCCATGCCCAAGATCAACTACCTTACCTGTTGACATCTCACAAAGTTCAGTTTTGGACCATCTCCAGTTGGCATTTTGTGACTGTTTTTCGAGCCCTCGTTTGAGGTGCAGTGGACATACAACCCTATGGCGCACAAATGGCTCACTAGCTAAGACTTGCAACATCCTACTTTATATCCATAAATGCAGGAATGTGGGCCTGGGCATGGCAGCAGACCTCCAACAGCGCATTCATGTTCGTAAGATACCCTTTTTTTAGGTCTCACTCCAGAGAGTTTTCACTGTAAGTTGCCGTCCTATTGTTTCCAATACTGTAACATATAGTATGGGTTTGTGTCAGCTCTCAAGTCACTATTGGATTGCCTTGTTGTCAATTGTAGATCCCTGTTTGATGCATTTCCTTGTGTTTGCCCTACCTAGAAATATTTTAATTTCAAAGTATTTTGATTGGATGAATTGTATCGTTCAACTTATGTCAAAGAACTATGGGAGATCATTAGGATGGCGGGCGGACTTGAGTCCGCCCGCCATCCTAGCGGTAACGGGACCGCCCGCCTGTAAGACGGCGGTCCTGCACTCCAAATCAGGATGCGACTACCACCGTGGTGGCCGCATCCAGCATTTTAACATTGCGGACGGTGCTGCTGGCCAGTGCAGCGACCCCCCCCCCACGCCAGCCTCATATGGCGATGGGTAAATCACAATGTGATGGCAGAACGATCGCCTCCACCGGCCCGGCGGTGGCGATCGTTCTGCCATCGTAATGAGCCCCTATTTTCTTTTTTTCCAGGTCTGGATTACAAGCTTTTTCCTGGCCATGGTTATTCCCTCTTGAAGTGGTTGATTCAAGACCATCTTTTAGATTAAAACAGCAAGAAAACGTTCCGTTGCAGATATGGAAGATTATTTCTTTCTACAAATAAGTGGCTAGAATCAGCAAATAATTTTATAGTGAATTCTTGATAATTGATCATTGATGGGAGGTGGGGGGAGTCGGCAGACGATGATGAGGGAACATAAAAGTAAAAATAAGAAAACCACTTACCTTAAGCTCGCCGTATTGCCGACTCGGTGATGAGACGAGCGCAAGGTAAGTTGTTTTCTTTTTTCAATTTTTTTATTTTCCCCACCGTCTGTCAATTCCCCCACCCCGCTCCACCCATCACCACAGCCCCACTGCTCTTACCTACACTGGCTCTCCCTGAGCATAAAACTAAGATGTTACAAGCAAAAATCCTTAGTCATCTGAAAAGTAATTTGTAAATTTATGTTAAAGACATAGGTGCCAATCACGATCCGGCAAAAACCGGGTACGAACCGTCGGACGGAGCACAATCTCCGCCCGACGCGTACCCGGTCGTCAATTTTTACAAACAAGGAATTACGATTCGCACGGGTACACCATTACCGTACGAATCGTAAAAAAGCCCGACCGAACAAAAAAACACCTACCAATGCGATCCGGGAAAGCGCCGACCTGACGTCGGGACGCTCGCAGCCAGCCATTCACGACCCAGGAATCACGATTCGCACCGACGTCACCCCGCACGGTGAATATTTTGCGGCAGCCAAAAACTGCCGGGAAATCAGGACGACGCGAACAAGGACCACCAGTACGCGACGGACAGACGACGACGCGAACAAGGAGGACCAGTACGTGACGGACACACAGGACGACGCCACCAAGGAGGACCCATACGCGACAGGACGACGCGATCAAGGAGGACCCGTACGCGACAGGACGACGCGAGCAAGGAGTACCAGTACGCGACGGACAGACATGGACCCGAACCTACGAGTCATCCCTGCCCTCATAGCAGTCCACCTCCTCTACAGGTTACGACGCAGACGCCGCAGAAGGTCAGAATAACTAAGGGAGGGGGGAAAGTGGGGTGGGGTGGGGGTGGCAGGACCAGGGCAGGCCACAAAACAACCACATAAGTCACACACCACACATGGCCTGGACATACCTGACTCCCATGCCCTGGTCACCACGAGGGGGTGGGGGCATGTCCTGATAAGCCAGCGACCGCCACAATGGAAGTCCGTCACCACGCGAACCGGCAACACAACCAGACAGGTACGTCCCGTACCCACGCCTGAAGAGCGTGGGTACGAGTCGGACCACGCCCACACACGTCACCCCAACAATGGCGGGACGGATCGCACCCACGTGGCAAAGGCCTGGGTACGGGCCGCACAAACATCACATAGCGTGGGGACGGATATGTACGGACCCTACCCCCACCCCGTATGCAAGGAGCGTACCCCCCACCCCAACAGTGAAAGTACGACCCGTACCCCCACCCGCGTATGCATGGAGCGTACCCCCCAGCCCAACAGTGTAAGTACGACCCGTACCCCCACCCGCGTATGCATGGAGCGTACCCCCCATGCCAACAGTGTAAGTACGACTCGAACCCTCACCTGCGTATGCAAGGAGCGTACCCCCCAGCCCAACAGTGTAAGTACGACCCGTACCCCCACCCGCGTATGCATGGAGCGTACCCCACACCCCAACAGTGTAAGTACGACCCGTACCCCCACCCGCGTATGCATGGAGCGTACCCCCCATGCCAACAGTGTAAGTACGACCCGTACCCCCACCTGCGTATGCATGGAGCGTAGCCCCCAGCCCAACAGTGTAAGTACGACCCGTACCCCCACCCGCGGACGTATGGAGCGTACCCCCACCCCCACCAGTGTAAGTACGACTCCTACCCCCACCCGCGGACTCACGGACCGTACCCCCACCCCAACAGTGTAAGTATGACCCGTACCCCCACCCGCGTATGCAAGGAGCGTACCCCCCAGCCCAACAGTGTAAGTACGACCCGTACCCCCACCCGCGTATGCAAGGAGCGTACCCCCCAGCCCAACAGTGTAAGTACGACTCGAACCCTCACCCGCGTATGCAAGGAGCGTACCCCCCACCCCAACAGTGTAAGTACAACCCGTACCCCCACCCGCGTATGCAAGGAGCGTACCCCCCAGCCCAACAGTGTAAGTACGACCCGTACCCCCACCCGCGTATGCATGGAGCGTACCCCCCATGCCAACAGTGTAAGTACGACTCGAACCCTCACCCGCGTATGCAAGGAGCGTACCCCCCACCCCAACAGTGTAAGTACGACCCGTACCCCCACCCGCGTATGCAAGGAGCGTACCCCCCAGCCCAACAGTGTAAGTACAACCCGTACCCCCACCCGCAGACGTACGGAGCATACCCCCACCCCAACAGTGTAAGTACGACCCGTACCCCCACCCGCGTATCTAAGGAGCGTACCCCCCGGCCCAACAGTGTAAGTTCGACCCGTACCCTCACCCGCGTATGCATGGAGCGTACCCCCACCACACCAGTGTAAGTAGACTCGTACCCTCACCTCGAATGCATTGAGCGTACCCCCACCGTGTATGTTCCAAGCGTACATATCCTGAAATCGGAGGTGTGTGTGCAGAATCCACCCAGCAGTGCCCTGAGACAGGAGGGGTGGGTGCCTATCACTCCCAGCAGTGCCCTGAGACAGGAGGGGTGTGTGCAGAGTCCTCCCAGCAGTGCCCTGAGACAGGAGGGGTGGGTGCCTATCACTCCCAGCAGTGCCCTGAGACAGGAGGGGTGGGTGTGGAGTCCTCCCAGCAGTGCCCTGAGACAGGAGGGGTGGGTGTGGAGTCCTCCCAGCAGTGCCCTGAGACAGGAGGGGTGGGTGCCTATCACTCCCAGCAGTGCCCTGAGACAGGAGGGGTGGGTGTGGAGTCCTCCCAGCAGTGCCCTGAGACAGGAGGGGTGGGTGTGGAGTCCTCCCAGCAGTGCCCTGAGACAGGAGGGGTGGGTGTGGAGTCCTCCCAGCAGTGCCCTGAGACAGGAGGGGTGTGTGCAGAGTCCTCCCAGCAGTGCCCTGAGACAGGAGGGGTGGGTGCCTATCACTCCCAGCAGTGCCTTGAGACAGGAGGGGTGTAACACATGTGTGTGAGGCCAGAATTATCCACATGCATACTGGCTACAAGGGAACATGTCCCCATGAACTCATGTCAACAGACTCCACACACAAGTACAGTGATCACCAAGGATGCCACGATTGTTGCAGGTGGAGACATGGCCCTGCATGCATGGCCAAAGTAGAAGGGCTCCGTCACACACACAGCTCATGTAGACACAGCTCTGCGCTAAACATTGGGAACACCCTGCAGGGAAGAAAGCTGGGTACACAGAGGAAGGAATACACCCTGGGACAAGTGCACCATGCAGTAACTGCTTACATGAACAAAGAAAGTTAGCCAACACCTTGTGATGGCACACAGATCACAGGGTCCCACCAATGAGCAGTACACTACTACATATCCCACACACCCAAACCCTTACACACCACCCAAAACCATGTAGCAGCCCCACCAACACCAATACCAGCATAGCAGTAGTGTGATAATGAAAACAAAATTAAGCTTTATTCAGCATCAGCACAATGTCCGTGGATCGCAGGCAGTTCAATCTTCACAAAGCCCATAGGGCAGTCAATGATTCTCAGCTGGATGGGGGACACAGTGGGATGCGTGTCCCCTACCTTGCCTGCACAGTAAAATGGCATCGTCTTCCACACTGGTGAGGGCATCAGGGGGGGGGGAAGCAACAGGCACCGCAGGGACATCAGGGCAAAGGGGCGGCGTTGTGGGTGCAGGGATGGAGGACTCCACCACAGGGGGTGGGTCAGTGCCAAAGGCGGAGGCCAGGATGGCACTACACACCTTTGCAAGGTCCTCCAGGGAGTCCCCTGCACCCGAAGGGACCTCAGGCCCCAAGGAGGGGGGGGGGTCAGAGGGATGGGTCGCAGCGCCACCGGGGGAGGGTGGAGACAGGGGGGGAGACTCAACCACCCTGACCGGGGACCTCCTTGACCGCTTGCGTGGTGGTGTAACTGTGGGGCTCAGGGACAGAGCGGCCATGAAGGAGTCCTTGGGGGAGATGTGGCCAGGAGAGCTGAGGGGAGGGGATTTGGAGGGAGTGGACTGGGTGGAATGCGGACTCCCACTATGGCTGCGTGTCACACGTTTGCCCCCCGACCCAGTGGGTGTGCCTACCTCACCCTGTGTGTGCGTGTCAGGAGGAGTGCGGTGGACCTTCCCTGCTGGTGTGGTGCCCGTGTCCGTTGATGTGGGTGCATGCCGACGTCTGGGTGTACGTGGGACAGGCATGGGAGTGGGAAGTGTGGATGGGGCAGGGGTAGGTGGGGGGAGGTCGCGCTGCAGGAGACCCACTGCTGCAGTCAGTGTGGAGTCTATGGACCTCAGCAAGTTGCGTTGGTCAGCCTGCGATGAATGAATGCCCTCCAAGAAAGCCTCGATGTTGGTGAGGGTTTTGCCGTGGGCATGGAGGACATTAAGGATCGCAGCCTGACCAACCTGCAGTTGCCGCTGGATGTCCACAGACTCTGCATTGGCGGCGGCAGTGGAGACAGGGGCAGGGGGTGCGGTGCCTGGCAGGAAGGAGACATGCTGTGACCGGGCACGCTGGGAAGGGACACGAGCAAGTGGGAGGCGGCTGGTGGAAACTGAGGGGGCGGTGCGAGGTGTTGTTCCGCTGTCAGCTGCTGGTGCAGCCTCCGCCCACTCGGAGACATCCTCCTCGGACCTGTCAGCTTCGTAGTCTGATGTGCCAGTCGACAGGTCCTCGGCCACACTCTCCTCCGCCTCTGTCCCACTCGATGTGCCAGACCCGATGTCACGGCTGGCACTGGTGCTCGGTCCCTCCGCCTGGTCTGTGTCCATGTCTCCCTCTGTGTCCCCCGACGATGCTGTGGGCAGGGTGGAGAGACAGAAATTAATCAGACACCTGTACACATCTGTCACATGAGTCCAATCTACATAGGTAACATTGCATGGCCTGAAAAGGAAGATCCCTAACATCTACTGAACAGGGTACCGATGTAGGGCATGAAACACACAGTTGGTTGAGCCACCATGCCACTGAAATACCATGGAGAGCATGAGACAATAGCTAAACACAGGAAACGGAGTCTGACATAGCACCCAGGCCCTGGGGACAATCCAGCACTGCATCTGCACCACACAGCGTTGGCGAAAATACCGATGACCAGGGACCATATCCATGAACTTGAGACACATGCTGCATAGGTAATGCTGAAAACATGCACAACATGACTCGGTCACTGCACATTGCGTGTGTGTCCAGACACATCACACACTGCCCAGACCCAGCAAGTGGAAATCAGGATTTAACACATAGGCATTGCCCGCCCCAACAAGACCCTACACGAGGCAAATTGTTGAGACACAGGTGGCACCAACATCTCATAGTCTGGGTGATACACACAGGGGCAGGCAAAAAGCAAGATTGGACGCCAAACAGCCAAGGTGCGCCTGTACAAATAATGAGGTACCAGTGCCCATCCTCAGATGAGTATAACAAGACACACAGGCACTGGCAACTGTGAGTATGAAGAAGGACAATCAGGTCAGGCTGCACAGTGGACACCTGTACAAAATAGCACGTCTATATACATGGTGACAGGGGACAATGGCACAGAGCACAACCTACGCTGTAGACACTGAGATTGGCCACGTTTATGATGACACATACACCACTGAGGAAAAGGTGCCCCAGGGGACAGTAGTGGGCACGCAACTACATGCTACTGAATGGTAATGACTGCAACACACGTCACCATCCCTGCACTATGTGTATCGCACACTCATGCACATCATGTCACAGGCCACTACATAGGACATGCGCGCTGTAAGGCATGACACATGAGAGACCAACTCCCATGTCTGGAGTCAGCATCAGTGCCAACTGACATGGAACCCACATGCAGTGAACTTGACAGTGCACAGGCAAGGTCCCACAACCTGTTACACACCACCCCCACACATGATGCTACAGTCATTGTTCTCGTGGACAAAGCGCCAGCCTACATTACCTTGTGAAGGAGTGACTACACACAGACCAGGGAACACATTGCAAGGAGGGGAAGGGTGGCAGGGGCACAGCGCTATACTGGGGCAAACAGGATCTGCACAGCACCTTTAAACCCTGCCAGTGAATTCATGCTACTGTGCCCTTACAAATGCCGGTGACACACAACAAACACACATGTACCTACCCCCTTCCGGCTGCTGCATCGCCTGTAAGCGCCTCTCCAGGTCTGGAAAGACCACCGGCAGCACACGCCTGTGGAGGTGGCTCAGACGGCGGCGGCCGCGGTTCTTGTGGCTCTCAGTTGAGTCCCCCAGCAGGAGCCGTGCAATCCTCCGCGTCCAGCACCGGATATCCTGCCAGCGTTTCCTCACCTGGGGCAGGCTCCGCCTCCGACCATCCACACCCCTCACGGCACTGACGGCGGTCAGCCAGATCTGCTCCTTGGCAGTGGCGCCTACCTGTGAGGAGGAACAAGTGACACCACATCAATACACCAGCCACATGTCACAGAGAGACATATGGGTACAAATTAGCTGGTTACAACAAGGCATGTCATGCAGCCAACGCATTGCACCTTTGTCATAGGGACATCATCCCCTGGTGAGGGAAAAAGCAGTACGTGCCACAGTGGGTACACAGGTGGAATGATGGCAATGTCACAATCAATGATCAAGGCTCACACTGTGCATCACACCCACCCCTCCTGTCTCAGGGCACTGCTGTGAGTGATAGGCCCCCACCCCTCCTGTCTCAGGGCACTGCTGTGAGTGATAGTCCCCCACCCCTCCTGTCTCAGGGCACTGCTGTGAGTGATAGTCCCCCACCCCTCCTGTCTCAGGGCACTGCTGGGAGGACTCTGCACACACCCCTCCTGTCTCAGGGCACTGCTGTGAGTGATAGGCCCCCACCCCTCCTGTCTCAGGGCACTGCTGTGAGTGATAGTCCCCCACCCCTCCTGTCTCAGGGCACTGCTGGGAGGACTCTGCACACACCCCTCCTGTCTCAGGGCACTGCTGTGAGTGATAGGCCCCCACACCTCCTGTCTCAGGGCACTGCTGTGAGTGATAGGCCCCCACCCCTCCTGTCTCAGGGCACTGCTGTGAGTGATAGTCCCCCACCCCTCCTGTCTCAGGGCACTGCTGTGAGTGATAGTCCCCCACCCCTCCTGTCTCAGGGCACTGCTGGGAGGACTCTGCACACACCCCTCCTGTCTCAGGGCACTGCTGTGAGTGATAGGCCCCCACCCCTCCTGTCTCAGGGCACTGCTGTGAGTGATAGGCCCCCACCCCTCCTGTCTCAGGGCACTGCTGTGAGTGATAGTCCCCCACCCCTCCTGTCTCAGGGCACTGCTGTGAGTGATAGTCCCCCACCCCTCCTGTCTCAGGGCACTGCTGGGAGGACTCTGCACACACCCCTCCTGTCTCAGGGCACTGCTGTGAGTGATAGTCCCCCACCCCTCCTGTCTCAGGGCACTGCTGGGAGACATCAGGCACCCCCCCCCCTGGGACCCCCCCGACAGTACATGGCATGTGTGTTACACCTGGACGCAATGGCAGAAGTCACAGTCACAACATAGGGACAGTCTGTGGCAGTGGCCTATGCACTCACCTGATACCCTGGTCGCCCATACAGCATGGAGTACTGTGGGAGGATCACATCCAGCAGAGCCATGTTCTCCTCCAGGGTGAATGGCTGTGTCCTCTCCACAGCCCTTGACATGGTTCCAGGGAATCAGTAGCAGCAGCTGGGTCGACGAATGCAAAGATGTGCAGGCAAGTGCTCCCTCATGGGACCTGGCTGCCTTATATGTGCCCTTCTGCCCAGTCTCATGCACAGGAGTACAGAGTGATTGGTCACTCACATTTGCATCCTATGTTTCCACCAATCCCTTCAAACCTAGCAGTCTGTGGGTTCTCTATCGGTTTCATTCTCCTGCATGATGTCAGCCCCACAAACACATTGCAACAAAGTAGAAGAATTCCAACTGACTTCTGCTGTGCACCTTCCAGAACAATTTCGAAATTTGAACTTGGTCTCCATGACAACCAGCATGCATGTAGGCCTTAATACTTGTCCCCTATGTAATTTGGAGCATCACACACAGGTACGGTGCGTTTCGGGGCCCTAGGGCACCCCAAATGCATGGCAACGGCCCGTACATGCATGCCTACGTTCACTATCACTATGGGTCTGCACGCGTATGCGTACTCGTAGTGGTACGGGCCGTACACTCGCATGTACGCTCACTATCACTACGAGTACGCATACGCGTGCAGACCCATAGTGATAGTGAGCGTAGATGCGTGTGTACGGTCCGTACCACTACGGGTACGCATACGCGTGCAGACCCATAGTGATAGTGAGCGTAGATGCGTGTGTACGGCCCTATCACTATGGGTCTGCACGCGTATGCGTACCCGTAGTGGTACGGACCGTACACTCGCATGTACGCTCACTATCACTACGAGTACGCATACGCGTGCAGACCCATAGTGATAGTGAGCGTAGATGCGTGTGTACGGTCCGTACCACTACGGGTACGCATACGCGTGCAGACCCATAGTGATAGTGAGCGTACATGCGTGTGTACGGCCCTATCACTATGGGTCTGCACGCGTATGCGTACTCGTAGTGCTACGGACCGTACAAATGCCTGTACGCTCGCCATCACGATGGGTACACATACGGCAGCACTCCCACAGTGATTTGGGGAACATGCACAGGCCCTCTCAGCAGCAGTACGGCGGTTTTTACACATCACTGTGGTGATAGGCGACACACAGGTAGGAATAGGGCGGACATACTTGTCCATGGATGGACATACTTGTCCAGGAATGGACATCAAGGCATCGTCTGTGCATTACTACATGTGTGGGGCACAGGTGTCACAGGCTGTGATGTGGAACATGCCTCCTGAGTGGAGAAGGCACCAGATGTATGATGAGATGTGTACAGGTGTACTGTGTGAGGGTGCAATGTGTGCCAGGCATGCCCTTGACTCCTTTGACATGTGTGCATGTGGGACTGCGCACTTGGGGTGAGCGTCACTGGCATGGCACGGACACCAACACACGGAAGTGTCCCATGATGCCCGGTACAGGGGTCATGACACATGACTTGTCACTACCCACAGTGCACAATGTGACTATGTCATATATGTGTCCGGGATTTACATCAGGTTGATGTTGTAGCACCCTCAAAAGCTGCAGCCGTTGCAGCAACCAACATGTGGCTGTGTGTAGATTGTCATTGCACACTGTTCCGCACAACATGCCACATGTGTTATCGGATGTGAGGTGCACATGTATGCATGGGACACGGAGTAGCGTGACAAGGCCATGTCAGCATCCTCACAAGGAATGTGTGGTGAGTCATGACATGTGCACCTTCATGGCAAGGTGTGTGGGCTGGACTAGTGTAATGTCATGTGACCTGTGGCTCCAGTGTTCCGCTACCAGTCTCTGCAATCGGCATCCCACTTCTGCTGATGTGTGGGTGTATGTCACTCCTGTCTTGCGTCGGGCTGTGCACTTGCACTGGGACACAGCTATTTCCATGGCGTGGCATGGGGAGGTTCTCAATCACCGTGTGTAGCTGGGTCTTGGAAGGAGTGTCACCTTGCATCCATACGTGTCCTGGGCATGTAGCACATACCTGACTCCCTATGTAGCATGTGTGTATTGCCAGATTTACATGTGCTCAGTAGACATGAGTTGTTCTCGTAGTGCACTCACTCTTCCTTGTCACTTCCAAATTACTGCAGAGCGCCGCCTCTTGCCCGAAGAATTCCAGACTTGGCTACCATGCAGGAGAATGACAGGATCCGGCTCTACCGCTTCACCCAACCGTTGATTCTGGAGCTGACGGCGAGACTGGCACCACACCTGCAACCGCAGCACAGGTATCCTACGGCACTGACACCCCAGCTGAAGGTAATGGCTGCCCTACATTTTCTTGCCACGGGTACCTTCCAAAATACCATAGCTCATGTTGGTGGCATGTCCCAGAGCATGTTCAGCGGTGTGCTGCATGATTTCTTGGAGGCCATGTTGATTCACCTGGATGACTTCATCAAGTTCCCAACCCCTGAACAGATGACTGAGGTCAAGCGTGGATTCTATGCCCTGGGAGGGATGCCCCATGTCATTGGGTCCATAGATGGGACACATGTAGGTTTGGTACCACCACACGCACGGGAGGTGGCGTACCGCAATCGGAAGCACTACCACTCCATCAATGCCCTTGTGGTGTGTCTGTCCAATATGGTGATTTCACATGTCTGTGCTCGTTTCCCAGGGTCAGCACACGATGCCTACATCATGAGGCGTAGCGGGATGCCTGATGTGATGATGCAGCTGCGCAACGAACGGGCATGTGTTGTTGGTGGGTACAGTCTGTCTGTCCTGTATTCTGTATAGCCGACCAGCACGACCGCTTCACCAGTTCTAACGATGTCCATGTGCTTCCCATGTAGGGGACGCTGGCTATCCCAACATGCCTTGGCTGCTGACACCTCTCCGCAACCCCATCACGCCGGCCCAGCTCCGCTATAACACCGCCCATGGCCGGACAAGGCGAGTGATAGAGAGGACGTTTGGCATGCTGAAGAGCCGATTCCGGTGCCTCCACAAGACCGGCGGTGCACTCCCTTATGCCCCGGCGAAGGTCTGCAAGATCTTCATGGTCTGCTGCATGCTGCACAACATGGCAGTTGAAAGAGCTGTGCCACTCATCCTGAATCAACATGACGAGGACCATCCACCCGTGGAGGACGAAGGGCTTGGCAATGGGGCTAGTGATGTGGAGGATGTGGAGCCGCAAGAGGACATCCGGACTCGGCTCATACGCACTTCTTTGCTTAGTGGTGAGTACCAGGGTCTGAGTGTGCACGCATTGGTCCCCGTGTGGCATGCGTTGTGATGTGTGTCTCCACCTGCATGTATGGCACGTGGGTCAGAGGTGTGTGTGGGTGTGTCACTGGAGTGATGGTGGCAGTGATGGTAGTATTTCCCCAGTCATAATTGTGACCTAGCATGTTGTCATCCATACATGTGTCGAGTAAATGCACATGCAAGTGGCTGTGCTTTTTGTGGCTGACTTCTTGTGTGTCTCTCTTCCCCAGGTACCTGCGCATGCCGTTTGCTGGTTGCATTGTTGTGGCACTGCTATTCCTCATGGACATGACATCGTGGGCTGACTCAGCGTTACAGGCACGGACACGTTTGGAAGTCTCCATGGGGTAAGGGATGCATCTGGGGTGTATTGGGTGTGGCAGTTGTTCACGATGTGTGCACACTGCCCCGGTCGAGGTTTGGTTCCTCTGCAGACATGTGGCATCCCCATGGGACACGACATGCAGCTGGGTACCCCTGAATAGATGGGCTGCCTGGTTGTCAGTCATCAGTGATGGGATAGTGGATTGTGTTGATGGCATCAATGTGTGTGACACTGCCCTCGGACACATACGGTTAACATTGTCTTGACATGGCGTGGGACTTCCACATCAGCGGATCTATGGTGTATGTCAGGCTCTCCGTGTGCAGCTGTGGGTTTTAGCTGTTAGCCGACACTTGTGTGCCAGTTCCATGGCTATCACGCATTTGTGCTGCAGAAGGGGGGTGCCAGTGTTGGACCCACATGTTACTCCACATGATGTGTTCATGTGTACTTCAAATTGCCTCTGCAATCCCAAAAACATGACTAATAAAGGTGTCCCTATGCCTCCAAGGTGCCTCTTCTCAGTCAATGCTGGTGTGTTGGCACGGTGCATCCTGCATGTCTGGCATGGTATTCCCTGATTGTGGCTATGTGTCAATGTGTCGAGTGGCAAGATGCAAGCTGTGTGTGTGTGCTGACACTGTGTATTGGGCATGATGTCCATGACTGTGTGGGTATTGTGACATGTGCCATCCCCATGCATCCAACGTTGTCCATGACCCCATTCTCTGCATCCACCGGACTCAAGCTTGCAGGACATGGTTCTGCCACCTGTCTACACATACCTGGGTGCCCCCAGGACACTGGCCAGGATCCCTGACCTCTGCGCATGACTGTTGCTGTACTCAATGTGTCTGTCAGCACGGTTGTTCGGCCACCCCCTCAGCTGGTTCTGCCCATCACGGGTGTGTATGGTGCTCCATGTCTGTCTTGCCTAATAAACTGTGACCCATGTGTCCTGTGCCAGACTCAGGCCCCAGGGTGTGGATGGTTGAAGTGAACAGATGACTCAGGCATGTTTAGACTGTACAAGACACATGTTAGGTAATAATGCTACCAGCAGGCATCTACTCTTAATAGTGTGATTTATTATTGGGGGGGGGGGGGGGCAAAGTGAGGGGCTTTCCGGGATTAGGGAATCCAAAGTTCAGTAGGGGAGTTGGTGTCCTTGCCATTGGGAATCCTCAGAGTCCATGCCACAGTCTTTGTCAACATTGGTCAGCCAGTGACCAGCAGGGCCATATGGCAGAGAATGTCTCTTGATGCTGTGATGCTGTTGCTCCAGTGGGCCAGGTGCCAGGCCAGGTGTCCTGGGAGATGGTGATGTAGCAGCCACCCTCACGGTCCTTTCCGTGGACGACCCGGCTTCCTGCGGGGAACCTCAGCAGCAGGCCGTGACGACGTCTGGGATGCTCCGTCGGATGTTTCCTCCTCCTCCTCCTGATCCCTCCCTGTGGGTGGTGATGTTCTCCGCCTTCTGGCACAGGGAGGGTCGGCCATGGTGTCGGCCATCCGACGGAGTGTAGCGTGAATCCCCTGGAACGCCGTCACTTGCTCAGCCTGTCTGTCCTCCATCCTCGGTTGGTGTACCTGTAGACAGGCTATTAGCTCCGCATGTTGCTGGGCCTGCTGGACCTTGATCCCCTCGAGGACGGACACAACCTGGGCCATGCCCGTGGTGTCCTGCCGGTATGAGTCCAGGATGTTACGGACATGGGAAAATACCGGATCCCCAGCCAACTGGTCAGGCTCGCGCCTCCGCCGTCCTCCACTCCCACCACCCCTGCCCACTTGCGTCTGGCCTGCACTTGTGGGCACATGGGGTCTCCGGGACCCCTGAGGGGTGGCATTGGCGTTGTCGCCTGCCTCCTCCTGGGTGCCCGGGACACCGTGT
The DNA here is from genome assembly GCF_964204655.1 of Triturus cristatus. NCBI lineage: Eukaryota > Metazoa > Chordata > Amphibia > Caudata > Salamandridae > Triturus > Triturus cristatus. The sequence goes on along the minus strand of NC_140581.1, from coordinate 431,945,749 downwards.
CCCTCCTGGCGAGCCTGGCTGCATTGTGGTGTTGGGGCAGGGATCCTGGGTGTCTCCTGGGATGTGGCAGGAGTGGGGGTGGTGGTTGGCACGGTTGTACCTGACGCAGGTGCTGCAGGTGGTTGGACACCAGAGGGGCCAGGTCGGTCGGGGTCGTCCGCAGAGTGGTGAGAGTGGTCGCTGCCGGTGGGATCGGTCTCCTGCAGATCCGGGTCCTGTGAGTGTTCCCCCCCAGTGTTGGGGGGTGCAGCACGACGTTGACCTGTGTGTGAGAGAGAAAATGTAAATTTTGGTCCATGCAACATCCATGTTTCATCCGTTTCAAAGTTGGCACATTTCCTCTTGGAATTAGGATCTGTCTTGCATTCCACTCACAGTGCACTTGTGCATGGGTGTGTCCCTTGGGCACCAATTTGGCCCCTTTAACTATGTGTGGCACAGTTTTACTTGCTGCGTCAAGTGTGACTGCAGTCAGCAGTGGAGTGTGCAGGTGTGGCGAGCCATGCATTTGCGCCTTCCTTGTAGCACTGTACATGTGCACTTGGAGTGGATCCACACACTTATATGATGCAGGTGGCTGTCCTTGTGCTCGTGTACAGGTTGTGACATGGCCCTGCGTTTTGCCATGATGAAGAGGGGGGGTTCTGGCACTGGCCACCCTTGTCTACATGCACGCAGTCCACCTGCTGACGAGCAGACATTCCCACACACCAAAGGACTGATTTGCTCTCCCTGTGTCTCCCTCCTTCTCTGTCCCCCTCTCCCTCCCTCTCTGTCCCCCTCTCCCTCCCTCTCTGTCCCCCTCTCCCTCCCTCTCTGTCCCCCTCTCCCTCCCTCTCTGTCCCCCTCTCCCTCCCTCTCTGTCCCCCTCTCCCTCCCTCTCTGTCCCCCTCTCCCTCCCTCCGTGTGTCAGCCTCCTCCCTCTGTCCGTCTCCCTCCCTCTCAGTCCCCCTCTCCCTCCCTCTGTGTCCCCCTCTCCCTCCCTCCGTGTGTCACCCTCTGTCACCTTGGCCCAGCTTCCTGGGCACACACTGTTAGCAGATCTTTGAGTGGCCCTTGGCCTGTTGATGTGAGTTTGTTTCTGATCTCCAGGCACCCATTTTGTCTGCTGTGTGTCTGTGCGCTGCTGCTGTGGTGGTGTGTGCTGCCACTCTTTCACAATGTTGGCTGTTCATTAGCTGCTGTCATGTGCAAAACAGTGCCTTCACCCCCATGTGTTGATGCAAGGCGTCCGCCATTTGCTGGCAAGTCATTCCTGTGTTGGGACACAGTGTTTGTCTGGCTGTGACCTAGGCCATATGGGCAGAGGGCATTGTTGTCTGCTTTGGAGTCGCACTATGTGATTTTTGGTGCCCAGCCTCCCGCCATCCGGGTTACCGTGTCATGTGTTGTTGTCTTCTGTGGCCTGTGACTTGACATTGTCCAGCTGGGTGCATGGGGCATGGTGGCAGCAGTGGCATGTGCCTGCTCATGGAGTGTGGTTGAGTCATGCGATGGCTTGTGGTGGTTGCGTGCCTGTTAGTAATTTTGGTTGTGGTTGCAGTTCCCCCCATGTGAGGTGCGTTGTTTGTGTACTCACCCGGGTCTCGGAGTCCTTCTACTCCTTCAACTGCCTCCACCGGCAGTATGGCCATCACCCTCTCCTCTCAGGGATGGTACTGTACGGCTCTGCGGGAGGGCCCTCCTCCGGTGGCGTTGGCCTGGTCGTGTTCCTCCTGCCTCTTGGCTCTGACCCTCCTCCGCAGATCGTACCACCTGTTCTGGCAATCCTGCTTGGTCCTCCTGGTGTCCGCAACGGCATTCACAGCATCGACGATGGTCTGCCACATGGCTGTTTTGGCTGCCTGGCTGGTGCTTCTGACCAATGTTCCAAAGATCTGTGGCTCGACTCTGAGGATTTGATCAACAAGGACCTCCAACTCTCGGTGACTGAACTTTGGATTCTTGGTAGTGGGCATGGTGAGGGGTGTGGGTGGGGATGGTGTGGGTGTGGGGGGTGTGTGGATGTTGGGGGGGGGGTGTGGATGGTTGTGTGTGTGTGTGAATGTGATGAGAGGGTGTTTGTGAGGGTGGTCGTGTGAAGGTGTGCAAGTGTAAGGTGTGGTGTAGCTTGTAGTCTGGTTCTGTGGTGTCTGGCAGCAGTGAGTCTGTTGCAAAGGCTCATGGTTTGTGTGTGTGGGCCCTTTTTATTGGTCCATGTGTGGGTGTGGCAGTGTTTGAATTTTGGGTGGGTGTGTTATAAGGAGTGGTGGTGTATTGGGCCTCTGTTTGTTTTTGGCAGTTGCAGGTCAGTGATTGTGTTATTTTAGTGGTTGTTGGCCATGTTTAGTGGCTGTGTGCCTTTCGAATGGTGTATTCTTGTGTTGTTTTGTTTTGTCCTGGTTGTGTACGTGCGTTTTGAGCGTGTGTACGGTGTGTACATGGGCCATTTGGTTGTACGATTATGTCCTTGTGTGTGGCTTTGTACGACTCGTACATGCGGTTGTGATGTTGGGGCATGGGGTGCGCTCCGTACTTAGGAGGTTGTGTTGGGGGTGCGCCAGGAACTACTGGGGTGTACATGGACGGTGGTACGACACGTACAGGCGTGGGGGGGTGTACATTGACGGTGGTACGACACGTACAGGGGTGGGGGGGTGTACATTGACGGTGGTACGACACGTACTGGGGTGGGGGTACGACTGGAACGTACTGGGGTGTAGGTACACGGGGGGTATGACACGTACTGGGGTGGGGGTAGGACTCGAACGTACTGGGGTGTAGGTTCACGGTGGTACGACACGTAGTGGGGTGGGGGTACAACTGGAACGTACTGGGGTGTACATAGACGGTGGTACGACACGTACAGGGGTGGGGGGGTGTACATTGACGGTGGTACGACACGTACTGGGGTGGGGGTACGACTGGAACGTACTGGGGTGTAGGTTCACGGTGGTACGACACGCACAGGGGTGGGGGGGTGTACATTGACAGTGGTACGACACGTACTGGGGTGGGGGTACGACTGGAACGTACTGGGGAGTAGGTACACGGGGGGTATGACAGTACTGGGGTGGGGGTAGGACTCGAACGTACTGGGGTGTAGGTTCACGGTGGTACGACACGTCCAGGGGTGGGGGTACGACTGGAACGTACTGGGGTGTAGGTACACGGGGGGTATGACACGTACTGGGGTGGGGGTGGGGCTCGAACGTACTGGGGTGTAGGTTCACGGTGGTACGACACGTAGTGGGGTGGGGGTACGACTGGAACGTACTGGGGTGTACATAGACGGTGGTACGACACGTACAGGGGTGGGGGGGTGTACATTGACGGTGGTACGACACGTACTGGGGTGGGGGTACGACTGGAACGTACTGGGGTGTAGGTACATGGGGGGGTTTGACACGTACTGGGGTGGGGGTGGGGCTCGAACGTACTGGGGTGTAGGTACACGGGGGGTACGACACATACTGGGGTGGGGGTGCGACTGGAACGTACTGGGGTGTACATTGACGTTGGTACGACACGTACTGGGGTGGGGGTACGACTGGAACGTACTGGGGTGTAGGTTCACGGTGGTACGACACGTCCAGGGGTGGGGGTACGACTGGAACGTACTGGGGTGTAGGTACACGGGGGGTATGACACGTACTGGGGTGGGGGTGGGGCTCGAACGTACTGGGGTGTAGGTTCACGGTGGTACGACACGTAGTGGGGTGGGGGTACGACTGGAACGTACTGGGGTGTACATAGACGGTGGTACGACACGTACAGGGGTGGGGGGGTGTACATTGACGGTGGTACGACACGTACTGGGGTGGGGGTACGACTGGAACGTACTGGGGTGTAGGTACACGGGGGGGTATGACACGTACTGGGGTGGGGGTGGGGCTCGAACGTACTGGGGTGTAGGTACACGGGGGGTACGACACGTACTGGGGTGGGGGTGCGACTGGAACGTACTGGGGTGTACATTGACGTTGGTACGACACGTACTGGGGTGGGGGTACGACTGGAACGTACTGGGGTGTAGGTTCACGGTGGTACGACACGTCCAGGGGTGGGGGTACGACTGGAACGTACTGGGGTGTAGGTACACGGGGGGTATGACACGTACTGGGGTGGGGGTGGGGCTCGAACGTACTGGGGTGTACATAGACGGTGGTACGACACGTACAGGGGTGGGGGGGTGTACATTGACGGTGGTACGACACGTACAGGGGTGGGGGGGTGTACATTGACGGTGGTACGACACGTACTGGGGTGGGGGTACGACTGGAACGTACTGGGGTGTAGGTACACGGGGGGTATGACACGTACTGGGGTGTAGGTTCACGGTGGTACGACACGTCCAGGGGTGGGGGTACGACTGGAACGTACTGGGGTGTAGGTACACGGGGGGTATGACACGTACTGGGGTGGGGGTGGGGCTCGAACGTACTGGGGTGTAGGTTCACGGTGGTACGACACGTACTGGGGTGGGGGTACGACTGGAACGTACTGGGGTGTACATAGACGGTGGTACGCCACGTACAGGGGTGGGGGGGTGTACATTGACGGTGGTACGACACGTACAGGGGTGGGGGGGTGTACATTGACGGTGGTACGACACGTACTGGGGTGGGGGTACGACTGGAACGTACTGGGGTGTAGGTACACGGGGGGTATGACACGTACTGGGGTGGGGGTAGGACTCGAACGTACTGGGGTGTACGTTCACGGTGGTACGACACGTCCAGGGGTGGGGGTACGACTGGAACGTACTGGGGTGTAGGTACACGGGGGTATGACACGTACTGGGGTGGGGGTGGGGCTCGAACGTACTGGGGTGTAGGTTCACGGTGGTACGACACGTAGTGGGGTGGGGGTACGACTGGAACGTACTGGGGTGTACATAGACGGTGGTACGACACGTACAGGGGTGGGGGGGTGTACATTGACGGTGGTACGACACGTACTGGGGTGGGGGTACGACTGGAACGTACTGGGGTGTACCTAGACGGGTGGGGGTATACATATACGGGGGGTACGTGTCGGACGTACGGGGGCTGGGGGGAGTGTTGGGCGCGTATGCGGGCACATGTCTCCATGGTTGCTATAGGTGTTCGGTGCGGACGGTGTTTTTTCCATACGGTTGTACGCTCGGACGCACGGGATGGATCGTGATTCCTCGGTCGGACTTGGATTTTTACGTTTGTAAGGTAAATCGTCCGAGGACGTGTCGGACACATTTTCCGACCCGAGGACGTGTGGGGAATGATTCCCAGTGCGGTTCGTATGGACTTTTTACCATGCGAATCGTGATTGCCAGTTCGTACGGCACTTGTACAATTCGTACGGTAAAATGACCCGATACGAGTCGTACGGGGACATTTTTTACCGGATCGTGATCGGCACCATAATCTGTAATTTAGCCTTCTGAAAACATAAGAACAATTAACATTTTGCCACTATTTCTTCCTATTTTCAACAAAAGGCATTCAAGGCCATCAACTCTATTCAGAAGCCTCTCGTATCCTAGATTGAAGTGGCAGTGTTGGACATCTGTTGCACCTTGAGTACTTGTGTGAGGTACTGCAGCCTGATTACCGAAAGGACATATGTCTGATCCCAGGGGCTTCTAAAAAACAATCTGTGGTGCCCCCCTCAGCTTCAGAACAGGATTTGTGTCAGACCCCTGGGAGTCTGTTTTAAAAAATGTTTGTTTCTGACTCCGGGGACTTCTAATACATACCTAAGCTAGTGCAGCCTGATTACAACAAAGACATAGGCAACACTCAAGGTACCTTTAGTAATAACTTAAGTAGTGCAGTCTAATTACAACAAGGACATGTGTCTGACACCAGGACGTCTAGTAACTGCTTGCTTCAGAAAATAATTACTACTGACAGCAGAAACCTCTCGCAATGACCTACCTTACTGCAGCCTGCTGCAGAAAAATATGTATCTCCAAGTCCAAGGATCTCTAGTAACAACTTAGGGTACTGCAGCCTGCTACAGCAAATATTCATGGCTAATTTGGGGAATTTCTACCAACAACCGTTACCAAAGCTTGTCAGTCTGGTTGGCACTCTAATTTACAAGCCAGACCTATTGGCTTTTTGAATGCTTGTTTAAATAAGTGAAACCTGTTGACTTTGCCAATACTTGCTTTGAGTGGCTCACCTGGCCCTTACAGGGATGGATATTGCACTCAGAAAAAAGAAATGGGGTGCACTCCGGGGATATTAGAGAGAACATGCTCCTCGTGATGTCCTGAACTGTCACCTTCAAAGTGAAAGCTGTCAGATACACACATATTCCACTTTGCATATCCATATTACTTGTGATGGCGCGAAAATTTCATTTCATTTGTAGGGGTGCATTAGAATCAAATTTAAAGAGCATCCACATATAACCATGCAATTGTATTAACGTGAAGTGTTAGAATTGTGAAAAGTATTAACACAATTACATGACATGTCTTAGGTTATCGACAAGTAGCATGTAAAACTCGTGTTGTGAAGTTGAAACTACTCATATACTAAATGTGTTAAATAATGATTTCTATTAGTAGGTAAATGCATTAGTTGAAAAGCTATAGTGAGTATGTAAATCTGTAATGCCTAAAGCGACGCTCTTATGTTAGCTAAAGTCGTAGGCCTGAAATGCTGGTCCCTGAAAACTCTTGCTTTAGAATTACTAGTTGAATTTCATGTGCACTGTAGAATCTGTTTTTCTCACGTTTCCATTGCAGGTGGAGAGGCATTCTGTAGCTAGGCAAGGAGAGAAGAAGTTACAATTACATGGTTTGGAGGTGATAAAGGCGGAGAGAGATTCACACGGGAGGAGGCATGGGAGCCAAGGACGAATTGTTAAGAGAGATGTATATGGAGAACATTGTGGAAAAGTACTTGCGTGACTGTGCCCATTGTGAAATGTGTGCACGCTGTGCACTGTGGGAAAGCCTACCTGTGGATAATTGTTTGTTGGAATTAGGGAAAGACCCCATTTCTTTTTTCCCTTCAGAGAGAGAGCATCTCAGAACAAGCTCTTTCTTTCGATAGTGGCTTTACGCTACTTGAGCGGTACAAAAGGGGGTGGTGATGGACGGAGCATCAGAACCAATCAAACACTCACACCCAGTCAACAGATCTGGGTTTGATCCATTACCGTTCTTTAGCCCACTCTGCCACCCCAGTTCAGACATGGCCATATGTAAATCAGTCTGACCCTGTGCCTCATGGGAACAGTCCAGCCCGAACTGCCAAGCCATGCCTTCCCTGGACCAGAAACAAGCTTCCTAGGACCGGTTTCTGGCATTTCAGCCGTCTTCAGCCAGGCTTGCTTGAATCCAGTGGCAAAGTGAGCAAGGGACTCACGTCTGAGCATATCCTGCCAACTTATGGCGAACAAAGCGGTACAAAAGGGGGTGGTGATGGACGGAGCATCAGAACCAATCAAACACTCACACCCAGTCAACAGATCTGGGTTTGATCCATCACCGTTCTTTAGCCCACTCTGCCACTCCAGTTCAGACATGGCCATATGCAAATCAGTCTGACCCTGTGCCTCTTGGGAACAGTCCAGCCCGAACTGCCAAGCCATGCCTTCCTAGGACCGGAAACAAACTTCCTAGGACCGGTTTCTGGCATTTCAGCCGTCTTCAGCCAGGCTTGCTTGAATCCAGTGGCAAAGTGAGCAAGGGACTCACGTCTGAGCATACCCTGCCAACTTATGGCGAACAAAGCGGTACAAAAGGGGGTGGTGATGGACGGAGCATCAGAACCAATCAAACACACACACCCAGTCAACAGATCTGGGTTTGATCCATCACCGTTCTTTAGCCCGCTCTGCCACCCCAGTTCAGACATGGCCATATGCAAATCAGTCTGACCCAGTGCCTCATGGGAACAGACGAGCCCGAACTGCCAAGCCATGCCTTCCCTGGACCGGAAACAAGCTTCCTAGGACCGGTTTCTGGCATTTCAGCCATCTTCAAACAGGCTTGCTTGAATCCAGTGGCAAAGTGAGCAAGGGACTCACGTCTGAGCATACCCTGCCAACTTATGGCGAACAAAGCGGTACAAAAGGGGGTGGTGATGGACGGAGCATCAGAACCAATCAAACACTCACACCCAGTCAACAGATCTGGGTTTGATCCATCACGTTCTTTAGCCCACACTGCCACCCCAGTTCAGACATGGCTATATGCAAATCAGCCTGACCCTGTGCCTCATGGGAACAGTCCAGCCTGAACTGCCAAGCCATGCCTTCCCTGGACCGGAAACGAGCTTCCTAGGACCGTTTTCTGGCATTTCAGCCGTCTTCAGCCAGGCTTGCTTGAATCCAGTGGCAAAGTGAGCAAGGGACTCACGCCTGAGCATACCCTGCCAACTTATGGCGAACAAAGCAGTACAAATGGGGGTGGTGATGGACGGAGCATCAGAACCAATCAAACACTCACACCCAGTCAACAGATCTGGGTTTGATCCATCACCGTTCTTTAGCCCACACTGCCAGCCCAGTTCAGACATGGCCATATGCAAATCAGTCTGACCCTGTGCCTCATGGGAACAGTCCAGTCCGAACTGCCAAGCCTTGCCTTTACGCTACTTGATCCATCGATGGTGGAAATACTTCTTAGGAAGACTCCATGCATTGACACCTTTCCTCCTTTTCACTGAAAACGCTTAAATAGGGATGTCACCTTAGCTCTATAGTAGGGATAGATCAATGATTTTCACTCATCAACCCTTGATGCAGGGAAACCTGGGCTCATGCTTCCTGATTTTCTGTATTCTACTTCTTGAATTAATAATTGTGTTCATGCTATATCCTCTAAATTGGATGCATAGATTTGACTTCATACTGATTCCTTTGTATTTATATACCATCATGTTGAGGTGTCTCTATGTTAATTTTGGCTTTGTAATAAACTTGCAAAACATATCTTGTTCTCCCCAATTTATTAGATATTTCATAAAGCTATTGACCAATTGACTATGTATTAACAATTTTCTCCCCTTCACACTTTCATGCTGTGAAAAAGAACCATCGGATTGTGCCTTTAGAGAAGGTCTTGAACTAATGGGCCAGGCGTTGTCACTAACTTTGACAGGTCTGTATCAGATTAAAGGTTTGTGACTACAATTGTGGTTGCGAACCATTCATAAATTCATTGAAGTAGGAGGAGCTACTTCTTTCATGCCCCCACACCTTCCAAATCACAATGAATCTCAGATAGTGCTTTGTGAGGAAGAAAGATGTTTTCAACTTACAAAGTACCTTTTGTACATCATGGGGATATTCTCAAGAACGTGTGATAACTACCACAAAAGTTGCATAACGCAACTCTTCACATCGCAGTCCATCACGGAAAAATAACTCAGTGTCAATGTGGTATTCCCAAGCCGGTGGAACCATGCGATAGTTCCATGACAACGCGTCAAACCAACGCGTTAAAATCAACGCGTCGCTGTAAAAATGCGAAACACTAACGCGAAAATCAACGAAAAGCAGCCACAGGCCTGCAATCCCCACACGACATTCGGGAAAATGCACTACAAAAGGTGAAAAAAAAACCACATACAAAGCCAATCAACAGCGAAGCATTATGGAGTCAGCCGGAGCAAGTGCAGAGGACCACCAGAACCGCACAAGCACCCCGTGGGACCAGCCTGGGACTTCAGGGTCAGGGAAGGGCAAGGAGAAGAAGAGTAGGAAGAAAAGGTTCAGTCTGCAGGAAAACAGGATCCTGAGAATGGAGGTGATAGAACACCATCAACTACTATTCATCAGCTCCACTGTGTCACTGGCAACTAAAAATGGAATATGGCAGACCATCGTGGACAAGGTGAATGCAGTCGGAGTGCTGAAGAGGACAATGGTGAGGTCAAGAGGCGCTGGAATGATGTCAAGCGTAAAACCAAGCAGAAGCTCGCAAACAACTGATAAAGCAATGCAGACTGGAGGTGGGAGTCCAGTGCCACTGGAGGAGCTGGACGAGATGGAGGAAATGGTGTCCACAGTCATCAGTGGGGAGAAGGTGGAATGAGTTGGGGGCCCGGACACTGCTCAACAGGACTGGACACAACAGCAACAGGGTGAGTAATGACCAGGGACTGGGGGGAGATGGGCACAATGGCACACATGCACAAGTAAGCATAGCACATCTTCAGACAAACTATGCCCCAGACCCCAAACTCCCACCAAGATGCCAATGCACCCAAGAGTGCAACATCCAAGCACTGTAGAAGCACAGAAGTCAGAGGCACACCTCATGTAAGGGATCAGGGGCAGCCAAATCAGAGCTGCAGGGGCGACTCCCCCAAAAAGCGGAACACACATCACATGCAGAGCACATCAACATTGACAACGATGTGGCACAATCCGCAATACGTCCACAACAGAACAGGGGACACAACTGGTCCTGCTTGTGTGCAGTAACTGGCCAATCACATATGGCATCGCAGGGAAATGTGAGTTGACAATGTACAAGTACAAACACACATCTGTGAAGTTTCGAAATGTTCACTGTCCCACATCACATAGGCAGCTCCCCACAACCAGTAACAATGTACACTGTCATTCAGTCTGCATATAAACATGTACAATGTGTCAACATACATGTCAACACAATGTTAAACTGCATCTCCCCTTCACATTGCAGAGGAAAATTCAACACCTCCTGCAGAGCAGTCCCAACCTCTCTTCTCTGATGACTAAGAGGACAACCAAACCTTCGACTCTGACGCCCTCCAACAGCTTGTGGACAGCCTCCGCAGCCCACTTCCAGGAGCAGGGCAGCCCAGCTGCTATGAGGAAAACCCACCCTCTGGACAGTACACACAGCAGGCAGCACCCACCACCACGGCTGCCTCCCAGGACCCCCACAACGAATACATGGCCTTCCAACTCCTTGTGTTGGGGTGCCAGGAGAAGCTGGCCGAACAGGTGCAGGTGGGGTTCGACCGCATGGCAGCCAAACTAGATGCCATACGTGAGTGTCCAAGTCCCATCAGGGACCACTCACAGTCCCTAATGGACACCGACAGTCCGCTCTATGCTCTACAACGAGCCATGGCTGACATCACGAGGGCCCTGACTAAGAGGCAAGAATGACTGGCCAGTCATAGTGGCTCCAGGGAGCTCGCCTAGGAGTTGGGACCCATGCGGAGGCTCGTGGAGGACAGGGAGCGTAAGCGTGTGGAAACAGTGGCTGACAAGGCTGCACACCAGTGAGAGTTAGCTGGGTCCCTCAATGCCATAAAGAGCATCCTCATGGCATTGCTGCCAGAAGGCCTGGCACTGATTCATGCTGCTGCTACCACTCCATCCACATCTCCGGCCCCTGATGTGTCAGTGCCACACAGTGCGGCGTACATTCCACCTCCGGCCCCTGCGGTGTAACTTCCACACAGTGCTAGAGACAGAACACCGCCATCCACATGTGAGGCACATGAAACAGCAGAGGATGAATATGCGTATGAATCTGTCCCTGTGGTCAGAAGGAAGCGGTAGCATTCATGTCCGCCATATGGCCTGTTTCTGCTTGGTTCTGCCCTCAGCATCATCCCCTTCCACTGTCCCCCAATGCACTCTGCGACACTCACCTTGGACCTCAACATGGACTGCCATATTCTGTTTTGTCACCAATGACACAGATATCAGACTGTGGACTGAACTCTTGCACGACTGATGTACATTTCATTCCCTGAAGGACTCTGGCTGACCCTCCATGGGCCAACGCTGCAAGGTGGGGTTTGCATGGCCCTGTACTGCTCCACCTACAACACTCCATTAAATGTGCATTAAACATTAATTTACACAACGAATTGTCATGTCTATGATCTTGCAAGTGTGGAGGTCTGGATGAATGTAGGGTCAACGATTTCACCTTACATCCATGTTGCTTATGTTGTGGGACTTGGCTCACAGGGTGACACATTGCCGATTGCGTGCCGGGTGGCGCCGACACTAGAATGGGGAAACACACATTTGTTACTTCCTTGTCCAGGCCAGAACGCAAGCACGCCCACAGCCCTGGGGTCATTGTTCACACCCTCACGCTGGATTGGCATACACCACATGTCCCAGGTCTTCCCTGTAGGGAACTGCTTCTCACAGATCTAGTTGTCCGCATGCCACAGCCACTCCCTCACGGCTGGTTCACACCCACACCACACCCATTTGGCATCGGCGTCACAGGACATGTGACCCTGCCAATAAAAAGGGCATGGTGCATGTGCTGGATGCCATTTCCAGTCTCCAAATGGGTGTCTCTGTGTGGTTATACGTTATGCATGAGGGCCTAGGGCCCTGCCACATCACATTGCCCAGTGCCGGTGGTGACATGATGGCGTCCACACCACTGGACTCATTCATAAAGGGTCCATGGCTAGTGGTGCACAGAATTGGTGGCACCGGATGCACGGCGGCAGGCACAGGCACACCGCCACAGGACGGTGTCTTTCGGTGCACTTAGATAGGGGCACCTTCAGTGCTAAATGGGTGTGCAGCCTGCGATGATGCGCCATCCGGGCGGTCCGGAATGGTGGCATTGGTGTAAGCCCTGCTGGACCGCAGTGTAGGCCTAAGCCAGCGGGCAGAGCTGGCCTCCCGCCACGTGGCATTGCCTCGTGGTTCACAGAGTTAGTGGCACCTATTGGGCTAAGCGGGTGTGCAGCATGCGATGATGCCCTGTGCACTGATGTGTTCTCTGCCATTGCGAAATCAAGACCCAGAATCAGGAGCTTGGAGCTCCCACCGGCACGTGGTGGGCCATCTTGGAGACACGCCAGTGGCGGAAGGTGAGCAGTGAGGCCAGGTCGCGCAGGGGCGGGCAGTCTCCACTGGGCGGCGCAAGGGACGGGGGTGCAGCTGCCTGTGTGCGCAGGGGCGGGCATGCGATGATGGCGAGTGCTACTGTATGGACGCTGCCATTCATGTCTCTGGCAACTGTTTCAGATGAGTGACCTGGGGGACTGCAGTGTGTACCAGCACGTGGTTTGAGACACACCGGTGGCTGCATGTGAGCAGTGGGGCCTAGGTCCGCAGTGTCGGCAATCTCTCTCCCTCTCTCTTTCTCTTTCCCTCTCTCTTTCTCTCTCCCTCTCTCCCACTCTCTTTCTCTCTCCCTCTCTCTTTCTCTATCCCTCTCTCCCCCTCCCTCTCTCTCTCTGTCGCTCTCCCTCTCTATCCTTTGATGGGTGCATGTCACACCTTCTTATCCGTCTTTCTGTCTTGCAGGCTGTGACTTACAGAACGCCCGGAAAAGACCCGCCGTGCCTCTTCATGATTGTTTTTTTTTGTTTCATCTGTATTAAAGTTTTTTTTTCGTTATATGATGTGGATGTGTGTTTCCATTTCCATTTTTATGGCCACACCTGTATGTTAGGTGTTGTGGTTATGCGACTTCAGGCGATTTGTTTGGGTCATGGTTCCGTGGAGTTGATGTGCATTCTCTTTGTTGGAAGGGAGGGGGGTGGTGGGGCCCGGGGAGGGGTGGTGGCAGTGTGTGTTCTTGCCCTCTTGGCTGCATGTTCAGTTGCTAGGGGACATCTGTTGTTCTTCATGTTTGGCTTTGGGCTGTGCTCCCTTGGCTGCTGCTGGTTGTCGTACGACTTCGCACCAGGTCAGAGCAGGTGTTAGTTTCCTGCTGGTAACGCGCCTTATCGCCTGTTTTGTGTTCTTATCGCAGATCAGGCTGGTCGTTGAGAATGTTGTGGAGTGGTGTTGTCGTGGCTTCTTTCTCGGGAACGCCTACTCTGCATCCCATTAGCGATAGTTGCAGGGGTCATCCACGGCGATGTTTTTTGAGGATGCTATAGCAGGAAAACTGGTGGTATCGGCTGTTTGCACCAGCTTGTGAATGGGGCGTTAATTTTATCGCGACTTTGGCTGCGATAAAGTGCCGATAACTCGGAGATAGCTTCTTGAGAATATGCCCCCATGACTTTAGATTGGATTTTGCAGTTTACAATCTGAGTGTTTGTGACCTCAAAAATCTCTTAGTAAATTTGAAACTGTATCTTCCTTTGGTTTCTTCTGTCTTCCCTGTGTTAACTCAAAGTTCAATACAGAGATCTGATACCGGATTGCACTCCCCTCACTAATGCTGAACTCATCTCAGGCAGAAACGTCTATTTAGTAAAACTGACTGCTTCATCTCACTTTCATTACACTTAACACTCTTACTCCAGCATCATCAGCCAGGGATCTTGAAGTATACTCCAACCCTCACATAGGATGGAATCCTTCATAACTCGCAGCCACCCTTGCCAGACACTTAGTCCTAAAGATAAATAAAATCTAACCTAACATCCATTTCCACGAAGCTAGGACATTGATTTTAATAGTTAATAGAAATTATTAGGCTTGTTCGAACATTATTGTCAGGGCTGGGCTGCTTTTGCTTTCCAGTAAAGCTCTCATGACAGTACATACAAGTAATAACATTGCATAGACTTTTCTTGACAACTTTCTATTTGGTAGGCTATGTCTCCATTCACACAGTTCATACCCAGTCCAACTGCACTGTCACCTTTATTTTTTTCTTGTGTTCCTTTGGGTCTCCTTCCTTAGGAATCATTTAACAGTTTTTTCCTTTCCCTTGTTTTCATTTCAGTACACCTTCGAGAAAAAAAATATTTTTCCAATCTTGAAACCTCAACATAGACTAATCTGATGCACTTTTACTTGTACTGTAGTGGGTCACTGGACTTATATACATTTTTCAAGAGATGCTTACCTTGCATCAATAGATGTCATAGTATTTTTGTAAAAATTTTTGCATAGTGTCTTACCCCCATTTTCCTTGCCCGATGTTTTGACTGTATCTCTGTGGTCTTGAGCTTCAGTACCGATTATTTGGACGGGCGTTTGGTGGTGCAGGCTTCTGTGAGATCTGGTGTTGAAAGGGTGTACCTAAACTGGTTCTGCCAATCCACCTAGATTAACATAAAGCATTGCGATGGATGCCCCTAAACCACAAGCAGCAGTGGTGACCCAAAGCTATTCTCTTCTCTTTTTCCCCATTTAGTACATTCATCTCAAGAGTCTAAAAAGTTTGAATTTCTGACATCAAGCAGAGGTGTTGGAAAGCCACATTGTTGCCCCAAAATCTGTATTTTTCAAAAAAGTGGTCCCTATGGGGAAAGAGTAGCCCCTGGCTTCCATAGCAGAATGTTAGGATCAGGGTACAAACACCACTAACACAATTAACTCAAAGTTATATATTCATTTTGCTCAATATATTCTTTGAGATATACAATTCAATTCATTAGACTTAAAACAATTGTGAAGTGCTCCTAGAGAGTGATGGTGCAGTGAAAGTGACTATTGGTGCAAACAGTGCATATGTGCTATGCACAGAACATTATACATATGTGGCCGATAGTGATGGTGGAATATTTTGAGTTAGCACTCGTGTAGCAAGTGTTGCGATCCACCATCATTATATTAATACACAGTCCACATGACTTGGGCTTTCAAAGGTGCATGTATCACCAAGGAATATAGCACATGCGTTTCAAAATCACATGTCTGCAGTCATTTAATTAAGAGCCTCCTTCCACAAAGAGCATTCCTCCCGAATGGATTGTCTAAAATCAGTAGGTTAGCACACTTCCTGGTTTCGACATTCAGCTAATGTTTTCCCAGCCTTCGCTGAGGTAGAGAGTTATCCAGCATCAGTTCGCCAGGTTGGTGATGTCTCCAGAGGCTCGGAGGTTCGGCACCTCCTAATGCGAGTGAAGTAGATCCCCCTCAGAGCAGAGAATAGTTGGGTGAGGAATATAAGGCTGTTACTATGCTAATAAATATGTTTCTGTTTAGGTAAGACTATACACAGGCATTTGAGGCTGAAACCTTCAATTTAAGGATGTGCATTACAATTGTAAGCAGTCTCCTGCAATATAATTGTTGTCCCTGACTGCATTACAATTTAAGCCCCCTGCCGACGGATTAGAACGGATTCCCACAGCTAATACATACAGTACAAAGATGTTGCCACACCACGGCCAACTGAGAAAGGAGCTTTCGCCTTTTCCAGCAATCGATTCCCTATGCCCTGAGGAAGCCCCAGGCCGGATTGCCATTGTAAGGGGGCAAAACACGTGTTGGCTATAAATGTCCTTCCTTTTTCATAAAGCACTACCGAATAAATAGGAATTGATTCCAACAAACAAGTGTTTCTCTCATACCCGTTCCGACACACCTATTAGTTCTATAAACAAAATGGGGAAAGGGTTTCCCATTGTCTCGAATGAGTAAACCCAACCAGATCAACTCTATTACAGCAGGCTTGCTGAGGCCCCGGACCTATTACCCCTCACCCCATGAGCATTCCAATTTAAGCAATGTCTGACCATATTATTGACCCTGAGCATTTAGGATCTTTGTATTTATTCCAGGCTTTGATAATTGAGCACTTAGCATTAGATTCTAAGCCTGTCTATAATGGCCTGTGACTGATCATTTGGAGTTGCACATGTGTTTTGAGGACTGTGTTGCAACATATTCAGCATTGAGACTGAAAGGTTTACAGTCCGCACCCCCGATTCTGATGCAAAGTAAGAAAATGCTTGGGCATACCAAACTACATGTTATATCAGCTCCATAGTCACCAGGCACTCTGCCCCATTTAACAGATAGGACCAGTATCCCATTATCTTTCTTGTTTTTGTTGAATTTTTTTTTATTGAGATTTGCAATGAACAATCGCACTAATATTGCATGATAATTTATAGCATCCCAAATCGATTGAGTTAGATCAATGACAACAAAAGCATAACCCAACAATACACTGGGTACAGGGAGCAACTTCATGAAAGATTGACAATAATGCTCACAGTGGATTACATCAAATGCAACTGTTTTCACAATTCCTGCAAGGGATCAAGGTCTGTCCTACATTTATCATGATTATTATCAAGCAACTAGACAAGATCATATTACACTCTCCCAGTGCTCTATTCCATTTAACTATGTCCACATGTGCATTTCAATCTCCGTCAAGGGGGTATGCCAATAAGTAATTCTTCAGTGGTTGCCAAATGTCTCGTGGGCATGAAGTGGGTAGTAACAGAGTGGCGTATACATCACTCATAGTGTCGCAATGAATCATGTCATGGAGCCAGGCCCTTACAGTCGGTGCTTGTGTCCTACCCCAATTTAAAGAAATGTGTTGCTTTGTGATGAGTAAAGCGATTGCCGTGAACCTTCTGATACTGTTCTTTATAGGTTGAACATACCCCAGCAACGTTGTCAATGGTGTAGGTTGTATAGTTTGCTCCACCATGAGAGATACCTTCCCCCAATATGCCTGCACTGGCATGCAGTTCCACACAAGATGGTAGAAGTCGGCATCAGAAGCAGCTCATCTAGCGCATTTATGTGAGATGTTAGGGTCCATTTTAGCCAATAATCTCG
Source organism: Triturus cristatus (assembly GCF_964204655.1). Classification (NCBI taxonomy): domain Eukaryota; kingdom Metazoa; phylum Chordata; class Amphibia; order Caudata; family Salamandridae; genus Triturus; species Triturus cristatus. The sequence continues at coordinate 431,928,355 of NC_140581.1, read as the reverse complement.
GGGTTACATAAGCTCGGTGTATATATTTAAAATATAATAGTTTATGGTGATGGTTATTCGAAATGTAACGTGCTTTTGCACAACAATAATGCCATATGTTGTCAGTTATTGGTGTACCCAGGTACTCTTCCCAGGCCGCCCATGCCTTGGTGCTAACTGCTGGATGGAGGGATAGTGAGAGATGATACAGGCGTGAAATTAAGTGTGTACTGTCTGGTGAGGCTATAACGAGCGTGAGGGGGGAAGTCCTCCGGTTCCGTCAAAGTGTCCGGCACAGCTCCAATCAGGGACCCATGGACCCTGTGAAGGAGGAATCTGTCCATGTAAGGAGCATCCCCATGAGAAAATAGTTCTGTCGTGGTGCACGGCCGTGAATCTTTAAACAGATCTCCAACCTTCTGGAGCCCATGTTTGGTTAATGCATGCTTGGTAAGAGTTTCAGTGGTGGGGGGTAGCCACGGACTATGTGCCAATGGTATATGTGCCGAGTATAGATACCGCCGTAGTTTGGTCCATGCCCAACACGTTGTGGGCAGCATCTGAATCTCTGTGGGGCAGCATGGCAGGCCTTGTAGTAATATAGCGTATAGCCGATTAGAGTGTATTTGGGAGCGTTCGGGCTTAAGATACTGGAGTCGAGCATCAGGATGATACCAGTAGTATGCAAAATGGACCTGAGCAACGAGGTAATATAAGTAAAAATCAGGGACTCCAAATCCCCCTCGTTTATAAGGCATAATGAGAGTATTCCAGCTTATGCACAGCTGTTTATGAGCCCAAACAAGGTGAATGAGTAGGGATCACAGTGTGTCGAAACATTTTGTGGTAAGCGCGATGGGAATATTCAGGAAGAGATATAGAAAACACGGCAGGACCACCATTTTCATTATGCCGATCCTACCTGCCATGGAGAGGGGAAGTTTGATCAATTTTTTAACCTGTGTTATGAGGTAGTCTATTGCTGGACCGTTATTAATGCGGATCACCTCAGATGCGCTGCAATGTAAGAAAATGCGGAGATACTTGGGGGGGGGGTCAATACACCATTTCAGGGGGAACTCGAAAACTTCTTGGGTAGTAGCCGGTGTTTACGGAAACATTTCCGACTTGGTCCAGTTAATAACCAACCCAGAGTACACCCCAAATCGGACCAGTTCACGCAATAGTGGGGACAGATTTGTTGCCGGTTTCCGAACAAATAGCATGATGTCGTCGGCATAGAACAAGGCGTCAAGGGGAGCTGTGTAAAACTGTAAGCCACGGTGGAGGTGTCATTCCTGTATGTGTCACACAAAGGGATCATTGGCACCAATAAATAATAGGGGCGGGAGGGGGAACCCCTGTCTGGTGCCACGTGTCAAAGGAAATTGAGCTGTTATTTCACCGTTTAGCTTCAGGCGGACAACTTGGCCAGAATATAATAGGCATACCAAATTTTGAAATCTAACTGGAATACCCAGTTTTTTAATCAGGAAAGGCCACTCCAGAGAGTCAAACGCCTTTTCGGCATCAAAGAAAACGACTGCAGCCAGCAATGTAGGCTCTATTTGATTTATCACTGAGAAAATAGTGCACAAATTAAGTGCAGTAGATCTGCCAGTGACAAAATCCGCTTGAAAGGGGCATAATATGGTGTCTACAAGTAATGATAGACGGGTAGCCATTACTTTGACAAGGATTTTATAGTCGTGATTGAGTAAATATAATGGTCTGTAAGACGTGTAGCGGCTTGGGAATTTACCTGGCTTGAGCAGAAGCGTGACTATGTCTTCACGCATAGTTGGGGAGATAGAACCAATCTGCATGGCTTCGTCATATACCTCCAGCAGTTGTGGTGCTAGCTCGTGTTGATAGGTTTTATAGAACTCTCCCGATAGCCCATCAGAACCCGGAGCACGGCTACTGGCCAGGTCTTCTATTGCCTGTTTAATTTCTTCTTCATCTATTGGGGAGGCTAGAAAGATTGTGAAGTCACTGTGCCTTCATTTAACAAGAAGTACTCTCTGATGGCAACATCCACCTCACTGTAAAACACTGAGTCGAATAGAGCTGAGGCGGGGAATCTCCATAAAGGCTGTTGTTTTGGGATCATGGGGAAGTCAACCGAAAGCGCACGGGGCATGATCGGACAGTGTACAGGGCAGATAGTCAATCGTCTGGACTTCCAATAGAAGCTGCGGCCTATCCGGGACCATGAGCTGTGAGGGGCCAAGTAGAAAGAGTAGTGTCGGACCACTGGATGTTTAGTGTGCCAGGCATCCGCTAACAATGCGGATTTCAATAGGGTGATAAGGCCCTGTGTTGCATGTGGTTTCGTGATACGTCCTGGGCCAGTAGTGTCTGCAATGGGGTCTAATGTAAGATTGAAGTCACCACCTATAAGTATATTGCCAGCGCCAAGGCGGTAAATATGTGATGTCATTTTGGGAAAGAAGTCAGGTGTCTATGTTTGGTGCATATACATTAAACTAAGAGTAGTGGTTCTCCTCCCAGTAGACCCAAAACGATTATTTCTGCCCTCGTCGTCCACCACAACCTGAAAAGGGAGAGATTAATGGACCAATATACACACCCCACGTGAATATGAGCTATAGCTGGAAATAAAACAGTGACTGCCCCATGACGACACAAAGCCATGCACCTGGAGCGGTGCATTGTGCTTCTCCTGAAGGAGGGCTATTCAAATAGCATGTCTGGCCAAATAAGCAATGACCTGATGGCCCTTTTTGGGATTAGACAGTCCTCTCCCATTCGAGGGTAGGCATTTAAGGCACAGACAAGTGCTGTGCTCACCAGAGGGAGTCATGTAATCAATGCTAAGCAGTCCATTGCATCCGGCTAATACGTAAAAGTTACACCTTGAGTAATACAAAGAGATTTTGCTCCGTACCAACAGAAACCCGAACAAGAAATAGTGTAAAAGAACAACCAGTCCCACCCTCATCCCCCACCCACATCGGATACACAAAAGGAAGTACCCGGTGAATCCCTATTGAGAAGTAATAGAGAGGGGGGCAGAAGGGAGGGAAAGAAAGGGAGGACAAGAGCAGGAAAACATCCTGAGGGGGAAGGCAACGCTCCAAGGGAGCCATCTGTTTGTAAAAGATGTAATGAACTGGATCGTTTCTGCACAGTATATATTCGTTCCGTAGTTAGAAGCTTTTAATGCATGGGAGATCTTCAAAGTAAACCCACAATCTTTAGACCACGTGCAATGTCTTCCAGCAGTCTCAAGCATAGTTCAGCGGTCTCCCTCATTTCATGTCGATAATTAAAAATGTTCCAAGCGCATTTCAAGTTACGAGGCGGCCACCAGCCATCAATAACCAGGGTCTCGGCTTCCACCATGTCCATTTAGTCTATCCGCGCTCTGCTATTGCTTCCAGAATGTTGCAGCTTCGTCAGGAGTATCGAAGATGTGCGCTTTACCACCGATCTGGATTCGGAGTCGGGCCGGGTATAGCATGGCGTATTTAACATTTGCATTTTTAAGGAAACGTTTAATGTCCATATACTTGCGACGCGCTTCTTGTACAATTGGTGTAAAATACGGGAAAATTGCGATGTTCGATCCCTGGTAAGTGAGCGAGCCTCACTCCCTTGACATCCGGAGAACAACATCCTGGTCTTGATAGTTAAGGATTTTGGCAATAATCAACCTTGGAGTCGCTCCTGGCGCCGGGCGAGCTCCCAATGATCAGTGTACTCGCTCCACCGCAAATGTGGCAGAGAAGGCCTCTCTCCTGAAGACATCCAAGTGGACAGATTCAAATAATTTGGCCATGTGGGCCGTGTTCTTGGATTCAGCTATACCCGCGATTAGGATATTATTCCTGCACGAGCGCGCTACTAAATCCTCAATTTTAGTAGCGAGTTGTTTAAGTTGGCCCTCCGCCCTCAGTAGTCGTCTCTGAACTGTGGGTTGTGCATCTTCTAGATCAGAAATGCGCTACTCGGCGCTGCCAATACGGGTGTCTTGTGCCTCCAGGTGCCCAAGGATGTCATCCAGTCGAGTGGTGATTGTGTCCAGTCGGGCGTTGATGGCTTGGAAATGAGCCCGCTATTCAGCCATTATAGCGGCAGTGCCCTCCAGTTGGTGAGGCTCCGGTTCATTGCGGCCCTCAGACTCCTCACGTCTAGGGGTCTAGGGGTCTTTCCAGCTTCGAAGTTCAGCTGGCATTGTTTGGGGTCGTTACGCCCCATTTTGTACAGAAGAGATGAGTTTTGTGTCCCCCAGGATGAAGTATAATGAATGTGGCACTCTGATGTACTGCACCAGTTCACCCCAGCCCCCCGGTCTCAGGTCCAGCTGTTGCCAATTATATAGACACCACTGAGAATGTAGTTAAGGCGGGGGGTGCACATCGCTCGATTGTCCGACTGGGAGCATAGCAAATTGTGAATTATAGGGTGGAGCAAGCTGATATAATGAGAAAGGTGCAGAAATCAGTCTGCCAGTATCTGCAGAACCAATAGAATCATAATACTCCTGCCACCATAAAAAAGGACTCCAGGGAGTACGTTGGGTGAGAGTCACGACCCAATCATGCAGGCGCGAGGAACACTAAAGAGTTGTAGGGATGAAGGGCTGCCCAGGCAGCATGGCGCCTCCTACCTTACACCGTGGCAGGAAAAAGTGGGCATTCTCCAGCGGCGGTATCCATTTTGGGAGGGCCCAACATGATCACCAGATCATCAAGGATGGTCCTTCAAAGCACTGAGGTTCCCAGGCTGGTATCTAGCTGCGGCCCGCCTCGTGCTCACAGGGCCTCGCCCTCAGGCTCACCCGAGACCCCTGTCGCCTCCAAGGGCCACGTCAGGCCCAGGAGGGTGATCAATTGAATTGTTGCATAGCGGACGTCCTAAGGGACCACGATCGATCAGTTCGGCTGTCGAGCCCCTACATCCCCGTCATCGGTGCGAGGGGCAAATTTTCTGCGCTCAGTTCAGGGTGGCTGAAGAAAAGTTGGGCAACAGCTGCAGAGTAAAGTGGCCATCTTGGTCGCTGGCTTGGCCACGCCCCCCAGTATCCCATTATCTAATGGAGGTTTCATCATTATAAAAATAGGGAACACTAAAAACTTGGCAGGAATGTTTGGACAAGACTGGCAGTCAGTTAAATAGGTGTAAGTATTATCACTAAACTAGGTGGTTAACTGAGATAAAAATTGAAGTCTACATTCACCGCACAATATTCAAGTTCCAAGTCTAGTGTGTTAAGTCACAACAAGGGGCTTTCACAGTGATACTAATTTTTGCTTGATGTTGAAGAAGCAAAATTGGAAAAACCTGAGGATATGTGGAAGCAGAGCTTGCCTGGAGTTTAAGGAAGCACTTTATTGCAAGTATCTATAGATTCCCTGCATATATTAATATATCAAGCTATGTTAACATAATAGCCATTATTGTACGATATTTTGGCAACATTGGTCTCTGTAGAATCTGACTAACCTGAAACCTCACTCAATGGTTAGGTGTCCTAAATTTAAAAGCAGAGAAATTACAACAGGGGCGTCCAACCTTTTCGGTAATGAGAGCTACTTTTGTCAATGAAAATCCTCCTGATCTATTAGTATTGTAATGGTGGCCACACAAGACAAGATTACGTTAGTGGCTACCCTATGCAAGGTTACCAGCAAGGATCGGGAAACAACCTTTACAACGCAACTTTTACAACGCTATGCTATTACAACGCATTTTTTACAACGCAAAAGCTTTTACAACGCATGCATTTACAACGCATGCTATTATATGGTAAGTACTTTTACAACGCATATACCATTACAACGCATTCTTTGCAAATGCCTTTACAACGCATGCATTTACAACGCATGCATTTACAACGCATGATGTTATATGGTAAGTACTTTTACAACGCATATACTATTACAACGCTTTTATTTTTAATATTGAGATTTGTAAAATATTAAATATATATTGTATAAATTAAAATAATTACTATATTTGTAAAATATGATAGTGTAATTAATGATTAAAATGTTTTTTATATTTTTGGAAAAAAAAATGTGAGTAGTTTAACAAAAGATTAATACTTGAGAATTTTTCTAATATAAAAGAGTATTTTTTAAGTTAAATTAATACTTGAGTATTTTTCTAATTTCAAAGAGTATATTTTAAGTAAAATAAAAAAAATAAGATTAATAAAAGAGTATTTTTCTAATATCAAAGAGTATTTTTTTAGTTTAATTAAATAAATATAATTTTAATATTAAATGATTTGTCTTTAGAAAAATTAATAATTGAGTATTTTTATTTTTATTATAATATGTTAATAATTTAAAAATAGATTTATTATTAATTATTTATATTAGAACTTTCTTAAAAAATATATAAAAAAATGTATTTAAAAATTAGTCTTATGAAAGAATCATACTTGAGTATTTTTAAAAAATTAAAGAGTATTTTTTAAGTTAATTTAAAAAAATATAATATTATTAATAAAAGAATTGTATTATGAGAAATTAATAATTGAGTAATTTTAATTTTACTAAAATATGTAATTAAAAGAAAAATTAGGATTAATATTAAATGTAAATACTAGGGGAATTATTTAAAATTAATATCAATAAATAAAAAAAAAAATATTAGTATTATGAAAGATTAATACTTGAGTATTTTTAATCTTCTTATATAAAAAATAATGTTTGTAAAAAAATAAAAAAAAAGTAAGAGTACTTTTGGAGTATTATAATATAAAATTAGAGAAATGTTAAAAAAAAAGATAAAAAACGAAAAATATTTTTAATATTAAAAGAGTAATTAGAAATGCATTTCAGAAATAATAATACCTAAAGAAAATAGAGCAAAGAAAATAGAACTTACTTTAAAAAAAAAATTCCCACGCTTTTGCATTGAAGTCTATGAGCTTATTTGTCCTTCATTTATTTTGGCAGCTTCAGAATATACAACCCGCGGAACAAGAAAAGAAGGATCAGAAAGAGAAGAATGAGCAAGTTTAGAAGGAAAAAGAATATAGAGTCGAGGTAAGGAAAAGAATTAGTAAATTTACATTTAAAAAGTAACATTTTACATGATTAAATTACAATTTTTAAAATAATAACAGTAAACAAATAATGTTTATAAAATATTTCTTTATTGAAACAAACTTAAAAAATAAACCATATTTTTATTGATTTTTGCAAAATAAGATACATTTTTTAGAAAACATATAAATATTTTAATTACATTTTTAAACATTTATTTACAGATTAGTTAAATAAAGTAGTCCGTTATAAATATTGAAGCACGCGATGACGTAATGACGTGAGCGTCGACGTAATGCGCCATTTTGAAGAGCATCGGAGGAGGAAGCAGCAGGAAGCTGATCTGCGTCCAGGTAGGAAACATTTTCACTTTTAATTATAGATTAAACCTTTAATAGTGATACATATATAGTAAGGAAAGAATAAGGAGAGGTTGCGGAAAAACTAATTGATGTTTTAAATGTTTTTAAACATGTCCACATTTATGTCATTAATGTATGCCTATGTCGGGTCGCCCAAAGGTATTGGTTCATTTAAAAAATGTATGTAACTGTTAAAATATTTAAAGTTACTGTTCACAAAGTTTATTTCTTAACTTCGGAACTAAATATAGTGATTTTGTTCTTCATTTCTAAGAGAAAAATAATAGCGTATTCGTAAATTTTGGGAAATAATGATTGAATATAAATTGGTGTTTATGCAGCAATGTGCATTTTGGATAATGGCTTGACATGTACAATTTAGATTGGTTTGTTTTTTGGTGATTTTTTAGGTCGGTAATTAAAAAAGAAGTTTTCTGTAATTAAACTAATGGCGTTCGGATGTTGAAAAATTGGTCCAATACTATGGAACAGTAGATTTGATGACATTGGTAGTTTTGCTAGAAATGAAGATTTGAAAAAAAAAAAATGGACCCGACTTGTTAGTTTGAAATTTTTTTTAGAAAAAACATTGTATGCCAATTGTAATTAAAAAATATTTAAATTTGAAGCAAAGCAAGAAAGTAAGTACAAAACTAATTTTAGAAAGAAAGAATGTTAGAAAGATTTTCCAGGTAGTCTATAGCCACACACAACGAAAATTGTTGTACAATAGCCAATAGTCTCTCAGACATTTCCCTTGTTTTGACAGTTACTCGTGGGTTTAGACTACCTGCAAGTGTTTGGGCTATTCTCATTTCTTGAAAACTTTGCCCCTTCTTCAAAGTTTCCAAAAAAGAGTAGAAGTTTGGATGAGGTTTGCCAATTGTGTGGTTGAAGGAGTTATGCCATCCCTCAATGGCATTGTTTGTTTTTGCTTCTCCCTCTAAACAACTCGTGTAGCAGTTCCACCACTCCACATGGAATCGTGGCTTCCTCCTGCGACCCGATCTGCTTAGGTGTCCAATCCATGTGTCCTCGAAATAATTTAGAATGGGTGCCAATTTTTCTTCGTTACTTGTATAATAAACAGATTCTATAATTGCAGTGTAGTACTCGTCCACACTATCGGGAGCAACAAAACAAAGTGCTGTTAATTTTTTTAGTTCAAATTGTAGTTTGCTATCACGAGAATATTCTGCAACTAGGGATGGTTTTGTAATTTACGCCAAAATGCCTGGGAAAAATGAAAAAAACATCCCTGAATTTGGGTATCCGTGTACGTTTTATTGATCACATTGATCATGCTCAATTCAAAATCTATAATTATTTTCCTAGGACTTTGAGATGTTTTACTTTTAATCACTGATAAAAGTTCAGTGTATGTTGCAGAAGTCTTATCAGGTAGCAAACTATATACTAAGGGGATTACACTATTGTTAATTTTGGCATGTATAGTGTAAATTTGAGTGAAAGGATGGGGTGTACTTTTAAACGTCCCATCCATCATCCAAATTTCACTACTTTCTAACTTTGCAAGGTTACGTGGGGTACTAAAAATGAGAATTCGTTTCTGAGGGTTTTCGTTGTCATGCAGAAGGAAAGGTTCATCAGAAAAAGAAATAGAAAGATCATGTGGAATTCTAATGTCAGAGAAAGAATGTGGTGTAGATAATTGAATGTTACTTGCCTGCTTTTGTCTTTGAATAATTCTTCTCAAATTAGGAATTATAGGCATGTTACTAGCAACATGACTGGGGACATGCTGAGCAACCTCTCTTAAAATTGATCCTGTAGAATCATTGGAGGTGCTTGCAATAGCTTTCATTTCGTTAACTGTTTCTCTAATTTCTACCTCCATTGCAGAGGCAGAGTGGTTATGTTCTGTGGTTTTCACAACTAAATTATCAAGAGTAACCGCTCTGCCACTGCAATGGGTAGTGTAGTATTGCACACACCTCCAATGATTTCTAGTTAAACTTATTCTTTCCTTACTATATATGTATCCTCCATGGTTTAATAAATGTTTTCCCTTCCTGGATTTAATGTACTTAGCAGCTTCAAGACTAGACATTATCTGAAAAGAGAAGAGAAGAAAAACAAATTAGGAAGAAAAAGTAAATGCAATACATAAAATGTAACACTTACACCTTCCCACACTTTCCCTACTGTTGCACCTTCCTGGAGTATGAATAGTAAATTGGACCCCAACACCATCCAACACTTTCCCTACTGCTGCACCTTCCTGGAGTTGGAATAGTAAATTATACCCTTACACCTTCCCACACTTTTCCCTACTGTTGCACCTTCCTGGAGTTAGAATAGTAAATATTACCCCTACACCATCCAACACTTTCCCTACTGCTGCACCTTCCTGTAGTTAGAATAGTAAATTGTACCCCTACACCATCCAACACTTTCCCTACTGCTGCACCTTCCTGGAGTTGGAATAGTAAATTATACCCCTACACCATCCAACACTTTCCCTACTGCTGCACCTTCCTGGAGTTAGAATAGTAAATATTACCCCTACACCATCCAACACTTTCCCTACTGCTGCACCTTCATGGAGTTACAATAGTAAATTGCACCCATTCACCATCCAACACTTTCCCTACTGCTGCACCTTCCTGGAGTTGGAATAGTAAATTGCACCCCTGCACCATCCAACACTTTCCCTACTGCTGCACCTACCTGGAGTTAGAATAGTAAATATTATCCCTACACCATCCAACACTTTCCCTACTGCTGCACCTTCCTGGAGTTGGAATAGTAAATTGCACCCCTACAACATCCAACACTTTTCCTACTGCTGCACCTTCCTGGAGTTGGAATAGTAAATTATACCCCTACACCATCCAACACTTTCCCTACTGCTGCACCTTCCTGGAGTTAGAATAGTAAATATTACCCCTACACCATCCAACACTTTCCCTACTGCTGCACCTTCCTGGAGTTACAATAGTAAATTGCACCCATTCACCATCCAACACTTTCCCTACTGCTGCACCTTCCTGGAGTTGGAATAGTAAATTGCACCCCTACACCATCCAACACTTTCCCTACTGCTGCACCTACCTGGAGTTAGAATAGTAAATATTACCCCTACACCATCCAACACTTTCCCTACTGCTGCACCTTCCTGGAGTTGGAATAGTAAATTGCATCCCTACACCATCCAACACTTTCCCTACTGCTGCACCTACCTGGAGTTAGAATAGTAAATATTACCCCTACACCATCCAACACTTTCCCTACTGCTGCACCTTCCTGGAGTTGGAATAGTAAATTGCACCCCTACACCATCCAACACTTTCCCTACTGCTGTACCTTCCTGAAGTTGGAATAGTAAAATGCACCCCTACACCATCCAACACTTTTCCTACTGCTGCACCTTCCAGGAGTAAGAAAAAAAAATTCTTCAATCTGAAAACTTTATGTTATACATTTTGGGAATATTTTAAAAATAAAAAGTAAATTGTTTGTTAAACTAATTGATGGTTTAAATACAATGTTGTATAAAAATACCTTGTTTTTTTGGAATTGGTTTCCTTGGTGAGGCTTTTGAAGTGGAATTGGCCTGCTGGCTGGAGTTGACACTTATGTGTTGGATGGAATCGTACAACACAAACAATTGTCTGGAAAAGTGATAAAAGGATAAAATGAGAAAACTGAACGTTGTTGAGAAATGCAAATTTAAAATAACTTTTTGCAAAAATGATATTCAATATAACTAATAGTACATAACACTTTCCCTACTGCAGCACCTTCCTGGAGTTAGAATAGAAAATTGGACCCCTACACCATCCAACAATTTCCCTACTGTTGCACCTTCCTGGAGTAAGAATAGTCAATTGGACCCCTACACCATCCAACACTTTCACTACTGTTGCACCTTCCTGGAGTAAGAATAGTAAATTGCACCCCTACACCATCCAACACTTTCCCAACTACTGCACCTTCCTGGAATTAGAATAGAAAAATGTATCCCTACACCATCTAACACTTTCCCTACTGCTGCACCTTCCAGGAGTAAGAATAGTAAATTGCACCCCAACACCATCCAACACTTTCCCTACTGCTGCACCTTCCTGGAGTTGGAATAGTAAATTGCACCCCTACACCATCCAACACTTTCCCTACTGCTGCACCTTCCTGGAGTTGGAATAGTAAATTATACCCCTACACCATCCAACACTTTCCCTACCGCTGCACCAACCTGGAGTTAGGAAAAAAAATTCTTCAAAATGCAACTCTTATTTTAATTATTTTGGGATTATATTAACATTAAAAATAAAATGGTTAGTCTAACATATTGATGGTTTAAAAACAATGCTGTATAACAATACCTTGTTTTTTTGGAATGGCTTTCCTTGGTGAGGCTTCTGAAGTGGAATTTGCCTGTTGGCTGGAGTTGTCACTTATGTGATGGACTGAATCTTTCAGCAAAGAAACAAATAATTGTCTTGGAAAAAAAAAGAGAATATAAAATAACTTAACGTTGTTGGCAAATGCAAATTCTGAATAACTTTTTAAAATTATGACATAGAATATAACTAATAGTACATAACACTTTCCTAACTGCTGCACCTTCCTGGAGTTAGAATAGAAAATTATACCCTTACACCATCCAACACTTTCCCTACTGTTGCACCTTCCTGGAGTTGGAATAGTAAATTATACCCCTACACTATCCATCACTTACCCTACTTCTGCACTTTACTGGAGTAACAATAGCAAAAGGAATGACTATTACATTGTGGAAATTATAACTCTGAAAATATAAAATACCTTTTTCTGTTGTTGTTTGTTTTCGTGGCTTTTTGGTAATGCTGGCTGCAGGATTAAGTTATTTTTAAAATTTATTTAATCCACAAACTTGTAACCGATTTACTGTGGAAATGAAAAAAAAATTCATAAATTAATGTTACTTAGTCAACGTTGGTTAAAGCAAAAAAACCAATTTTTTGTAAATATGATATTTGACAAATGAGTATGAGTAACAATTGGTAAAGCAAAACATAATACACTTTGAATGCATTATTAAATAAGAGTAATAATGGATACACCTACACCATCACTCAATTACTCTACTGCTGGACATTCTGGGACTTAGAATAGTAATAGTTACCCTAGTAACATGAAACGCTTTTTCAAATGTAGTACCTAACTGAAGTCATATTAGTAATTGTTACCCCTGCACCATGGTATTATTTCGTTTATGATGTAGTGTGAATGAGTAAAAAATTAATATAATCACCTTAACCATACAACACTTTAGCTAATGCTAAAAATATATTTTTAAAGTAAAACAATTACAATTAAATAACATTTACCTTCACAATAGTCGATTACGTTGAGGTGATGCAAAATTAGGTACACGAATTCTTGATTTTGAAAAAATAGCAAGTTTCTGTTTTTGGAAAAGAAAGTAGTTGTTTTAATTTGGTATATATTTTTAGTGATAACAAATTAGAAACAGTACATTTTAAAAGTTAATATAAAAATATTTAAAACATATTTTGTATGGAAAGCAAACATATTTTATGCTAAAGCAAGGTGTTAAAATATTTTACTGACTTACTAGTAGTTGCCAACTAATAATGCTTTTCCAAACGAATTCAGTGCTCTCTCTGAGGAGGTCGCAGTGGAGGTGACAGAGGGTCAGGTTTTGACGTCTGGTCTCTCTGGTAGTTGATAATCAACTGATTGCAAAATGGTGTCTTCCTGGTATTTATAAGTTTTACTCAGTGTCACTATTAATTTTTTTAAAAAGTGCGTTCCTTGTGTTTTTTTATTATACTTTATTTTACTGTGGAAAATGATAATTTAAAAAAGCATTTAAAAATGTATTGTTTTCATTCATTTACTCCGTTTTGGCATCCATTTTGGAACATGTCTTTTGCTATTGTTTTCATAGAAAGTGTAGTAGGACAAGTTTTACAAGTGAGATGGATAAAATGGCGCCTATGTGTATGTGTCTTCTGTTTTTCTCTGTTTACTTTCTTTCCGATGTAATCATGATAAAAATGTGTATGTATTGTTGTTAAATCTTTCGTTGTTTGTTAAAAACTTTGAAATGTGTGAATACGGAATTTTATGGGGGATTTTGAGTATTAATTTTAATACTCGAGTATTAATTTTAATACTCGAGTATTAATTTGGTAATGCATTTCATTAGATTTACGTACAGTTTTGCTCCACATTTTAATACACTTCCCCACCCTAAAACCCCTGCATCCCGTGCCAGATTTTTAAAAAAAAAAAATTTGCGTTGTAATAGTATGCGTTGTAATAGATTTCGTTGTAACTGCACTTTTAAGTATTTTAATAGGTTTTGCGTTGTAAAAGTATTCGTTGTAAAGTAATGCGTTGTAGTAGTATTTGCGTTGTAAAAAATGCGTTGTAATGGTATGCGTTGTAATAGCATGCGTTGTAACGTCATACATCCGCAAGGATCACATCAGTGCATTAGGAGGGTTGCAAGCAGTAATGTAAAAGGGCTTTGCCAATTTCAAATGCCCTTACCTGGTTAACACATAACAACCACAGCTGCTGTGCCCATGCTTCAACTTAATAATGTTAGTAATACGTCTCCCCAGCGTCACATGATTTATCAGTAAAATATTGGCTTTAAATACATTTCAAAATTCAACCATTTTTCCCCAAACATCAGCTTAGACATTCTGAAAAAACACACATTTTCGTTTCAAATACACACTTTAACTTTTGTTATCCATCGATTAATTCAACCAAACAAAAGCTTCTACCTTAAAAAGCTGAACTGTAGATAGGAGAACTACTTACATGTTGCTGGAGAGCTAGCAATAGCTCATGATCTACTCGTTAAAGAAGCCTTATTTACACTTTACAGCCGATCTAAGCGCCAAACATTTTGTCTGAATGTAAGCTTTTCAATGTAATTTTGAGGAAGACACTTGAGGTGAGTGTGATTTTGATTATTTTTGGGATATGAGAGACTATGATCCAGCTTGGGCATGAATCAGAAACCTTGAGCTCCCTTTTGGAGAAGGTTACAGATAAAGAGAAGAAGGGTTGTACTTCAAGCAACATCAGTTTTTAACACATCATTGAAGGCCCAATTCCCAAAGGTAAACTTATACCTGAAGTCTAGGGGCCCAATTCACAAAGGTAAACTTAGACCTAAAGTCTAAGTTTAGATCTGAATTCTAAAATTCAGGTTTAAATTTAGATTTCAGGACAAAACTTAAAGCTTCAGGTCTAAACTTAGATTTCAGGTCTAAATTTACCTTTGTGAATCTGGCCATAAGTTTAGATTTGAAGTTTAAGTTTAGATCTGAATTCTAAACTTAGAGGTCAGGTCTAAACTTAAAGCTTCAGGTCGAAACTTAGATTTCAGTTCTAAAGTTAGACTTTAAGTCTAAACTTAGATTTCAGGTCTAAAGTTAGACTTCAGGTTTTCACTTAGATTTCAAGTCTAAAGTTAGACTTGAGATCTAAACTTAGATTTCAGGTCTAAATTTACCTTTGTGAATCTGGCCCTAAGTTTAGATTTGAAGTTTAAGTTTAGACCTGAAATCTAAACTTAGAGCTTCAAGTCTAAACTTAGAGCTTGAAGTCTAAACTTAGATTTCAAGTGTAAAGTTAGACTTGAGATCTAAACTTAGAAGTAAGGTCTAAACTTATACTTCAGGTCTTACCTTTGTGAATCGGGCCCTAAGTTTTGATCTGAAGTCTAAGTTTAAACCTGAAGTCTAGCGGTCCAATTCACAGGTTAACGTAGACCTGAAATCTAAGTTTAAACCCAAAGTCTACGTTTACCTTTGTGAAATGGGCACTCTGTGTTTTTTGCTATGGCTACCAATGCAACTGGGTCAACCACAGACACTTTTTAGCATGTGGCCTTTTGACTCTACCGTGCTCCCAGCTAGTTGTTACAATAAGCAAGTTTGCATAAAACTCATACACAATTAGAAGTCAATCCTGATTTCCCTCCGGTATATAGAAGGAGGTGAGTTTCAAAAGTAGGGCCTCCAGGCTCTAGTAATAGTAAGTTATTTGTTTTTTCTAGAACACAAGTGCACCCCATGGGGTTTCATAGTACAAACAGGAGCGACACTGCCACAAGCCCAGCTTGCAAGAGCAGTCTAAAAATCTTTAAAAAGTAAAATTGTATTTACAGGAAGACAGCAATTTCTGTATACTTCACATGGAGCAGGGCATAATGTTTATTTTTTTTTAAATTTATATATAGGCGCAACAGCTACCCAAAAAGAGTTTCCAGGCGCCCGTCAGAACAGCAGAAGAAAAGTAAAAGTGACTTACTGATTGAAAAGCCAGGTTTTAAGTGACTTACGGAAGAGTATATAGTTAGTTTGGGTGCGGAGAGACAAAGGAAGAGCATTCCACAATACAGGGCCCAGGTAGGTGAAGGAGCGGCCGCCCATATGGGATAATCTATTCCTAGGCACCTGAAATTTAGCCTGGGTAGTAGACCGAAGATTGCGTGAAGGCAGATAGGGGTGAGCTAAGTTTTGCAAATAAAGGGGAGCCGTGCCAAGCTTAATTCTGAACATATAGCTCAGAGCTATAAACTTGATCCGGTTTTCAACCCTGAGCCAATGGAGGTCCCTCAGGGAGCCAGAAATAGAGGCTGCTCTGGGAACCCGGCAGAGCAATCTGGCAGCAGAGTTGTGTATCCACTATAGCTTGTGTGTCACATCTTTGTTGGCTGCAAGGTAGAGGATGTTACCGTAGTCCAGTCTAGAAGTAACAAGAGCCTGGACTACGGTTCTCCGGGTAGAATTAGGTAGCATCCAAAAATTTTCCTCAGCCATTTCAAAATGGTGAAACATGTTGCAGCCACCTTCATGGATTGTTGAGGCATAGATAGTAAATCGTCAATAATAAAGCTGAGGTTGTGAACATGATGGGAAGGTTGCGGCAGCGCACCCATTTCTGTAGGCCAATGTTGCGGACCCCAGAGAACTTTATCTTTCCCCAGAATCAATACCTCTGTTTTTTCACCATTAAGCTTAAGAAAATTGGCATGCATCCATGATGCAACTTTGCTAAGCCCAGTCCGGAGAGCAGATTGCTCTGAAGCCTTTTCTGCAGAAAGAGAAAAAATGATCTGGGTGTCATTGGCATATGAAAATAACGACAACCCAGCCTCTTCAACGATCGCTGCCAGGGGTCTAACATAAATATTAAATAACAGAGGACTAAGGATAGACCCCTAGGGAACTCCATAAGGAGAAGAGTGGATCTTAGAGTTGGCTACTGAAGAGAAGACCTGGAAAGTGCGATCGGTGAGGAAGGAAGTTAGCCAGCTAAGTGCAGGACCAATGACCCCTATAGATTGTAAGGCCTTTATCAACACGGCGTGTGACACCATGATCTAAAGTGCAGAGGCTAGGATAGAAAAGAAAAGAGCAAACATCCAATGTTTTTCGGCAAAATTGATGGACAACCAGTAAGTCCAGGTTACTCGAAAAAAAGGGTGGAGAGGAAGAGTGAAACATGATGTTTTATTCAAGAAGCAAGGTGTCATGCCATACAAAGCTTAATGCATCAAAGATAGTACTTGAAAATAAACCATAGCTTCAGAGGCAGCCAATCTGATTCTTGAATAGAGGAGTGGCATAACAGAATCAGCATGTAGTCACAGATTTTAGGATGACCTGTAGGTGTTTGAACTGACTTTTCTGTAAGTGGGAAGAAAGATAAAGGTCATCATCAAATTTAAAAAGATAGCTTTTTTATGTTTTATTTTGTGGGAGTGGGCAGGAACCCATCTTTGTCGGCCATAATACCAGGAATCAGAGATCGGTCTTTTCAGCATTCATCCGGAACCAGTCAGTGTCCATCTACGCTACTCATAGATCTCCTTCATACAGATCTGAATGGAGACACCAAAGCCCACTTAGCCATCCTGGTATAGAAGGGCTGCATGTCATTTGCGTACAAGTAAAATAATAGATACAGGTAGATAAACTTTGTAGCCGTAGAGCAGTTTTTGAATAATGGAGTTGAACTGAGACTGAGATACACTGAGATCGATTTCATTGCAAATAGGCTAACCACATGCAGGTATTGCTCTCCTTTTAGCTATACTAGTATCTTTCACTGGATTATTAATCCAATGGTAAAGAAACAGACCATAAAAAAGCTATATTTGTTTAATCTTCAATGCACAAAGAAACTAGGTAAAGCTTTGAAATGCATGAAAGAGACCAATAGAATGGTCCACACAAATGACTGAGAGCAAGGCTTGAGGATGGAATTATCAGAGCTGAAGTAGAAATTGATTTTAGGGGGAGGGGGTAAATCATCATTTTGCAGAAAAAAATAGAATAGGTGCATAATCATTTATAGATGGTATGTGATCTCAACTAACCTGTGAATGAATTTGGGAGACACCAACCAAGTCATCTCGTGCTCATCTGATGCTTACATTGTGGATAGGCAGCATACCAATGCTTCCTAGAGGGACATTCTTTCACATATTCCAAACCCCACCCAACCATAGACCAATTTGTAACCATGCTGGGCCCCTTGTGAATGTTGTTACTCACATTTTATCTTGCCCAACAAGCGCCCTAATCACATCACTGTTGCCTGGCTGACTCTGGTACATAAAGCTTTGTCCAATGATAGACCATTTTTGTGGTAGAACAAATTATGACACATTACTGCATTAGAAATAAAATCACTATGAAGGTCAGATACAACCCTGACAAATATATTAGATTGTGGCTTCCATTTCATGATTACATATCATATGGAAAATAGTATGAAGTACTCTCCCTTCCTGCCAAATAACCTGCAGTTATATCTGTGAGACCCAGGAACGTTAATACTATAGTCATAACTGTTGATATAAACACAAATAACAAACATCACTTGCACAAGGTGCACAGTGGAAAAGGTTGATGCTATGTGCACTATATTGTACAACAATGTCAAATGTTATTTATCTCTGTCAGGCTGAGGGTGTTGGTTTCCTCACCCAGACCTATCAGCTGTATAGCATAGCATGACATATTATGAAAGCCAATACTCCGACGTGTCTGTTGGACTTGGCATCTTTTGACATGATTTCTCCTGCCTTTTTGCTTCTGACTTCCTGTTTTTGACTGTGTACTACATCTTGTTTTTGCTGGTTTTAGGACTCTGGGCATTTTACCACTGCTGATCAGTGCTAAAGTGCAAGTGTTCCCTGTCTAAATTGTATTGATTATTGTTTTATCCATGATTGGCATCTTTGATTTACTAGTACATCTCTAGTAAAGTGCACCAGATGTGCCCAAGGCCTGTAAGTCAAATGCCACCCACATGAGTAGCCCTTCAAACATGCCTCAGACCTGCCACAGCAGTGTCTGTGTGTGCAGTTTTAAACTTCCATTTTGGGCTGGCAAGTGCATCCACATGCCAGGCCCAAACCTTCCCTTTTATTACACATAAGGCACCCCTAAGGTAGGCCCAAGGCAGCCCCACGGGCAGGGTGCAGTGTATTTCAAAGGTAGGACATGTACTGCTGTGTTTTACATGTCATGATAGTGACATACTGCTAATTTAGCTTTTCACTTTTTCGAGGACTATCTCTCCCATAGGGTAACACGGGGATTGCCTTGAAATATCTTTTACGCTTAATTTCCCATTATGAGCAGATAAAGATTTGGAGTTTGGGGTCTATGAGCTAAAACAAATATTTTGGTGCAGTTGGTTTTTAAAATGCATGTTTCAAAATGCCACTTTTAGAAAGTTGGCATTTTCTTGCCTAACTATTCTGTGCCTCTGCCTGTCTGTAGAATCCATGTCTGGGTTGGGATGACAGTTGGGCTCTTGTGCATTCACTCTAGACAGTCACACAAAGGTAGCTGAGGTATGCCTTGCCACTCCGATGGGCCATAACCAGGCTGATTGACCTTCCTGAGCTAGAGCGCTGGAAGGAGTTGTTACTGACACCTGACTAGAGCTGTGCCTGTCCACACTTAATGCTGCCTCCACCCCCTTGTAGTGTGCCTGAAACCAGGGCGGGGAAAGGCAGGGTCTGGTGTACTACGAAGAATTTCCTTTAAAGTTTGCCTACTTCATAGGCAGAAACTGGCATAAGTACTGGAACTGTTGAACCATAACTTCAGAACACTTCTGGACCAAAGAACATTCTACCAGGAAGAAGAGCTGGAGGCTGTAGGAGGGACTGACACTCTGCATGTTGCTTTGCTGTGCTGGCCTGCTGCTTGTTACTTCTGTTCTGGGAGTGAAAGGACTGAACTTTGCTTTCTACATCCTGCTTCCAAGGTTCTCCAAGGGCTTGTGCGTGCATGCCTCCTGTTAAAGAGGTCTCAGGACCTTCAAAAACTTTAACTACCAGTGCCTGGGCTCTTTTGTTGAGAGCCCTCACTTGCCAAGTGGTGCCAAATCCAGTTCCTGGGCTCCTTGGAAGTGAAATCTGGTGATCTGAAGAAGAAAATCCATGCATCGACTCTCCACACCCATTTTGTCGATGCAACACTGCCCTACAGCAGAAAAATCACCACATCGCCATGGTGTGACTGAAGAATCGATGCAGCACCTGCAGTGTGGCTAAAAAGTGGATGGAGCCCAAATTCTGAGCACTGTGACACTGACTTTCGTGGTACCCACTCCAACTACGTCCCTACTTGCAGCTGAAGAATCGATGCAGTGCCTGCTTTGACTCATTGTGACAGTGCGCCTGGATTTTGGACTCATTGTCCCTGGTCGCCGATCCTCCATTGACACCGCACCACAGAAAGGAAGCAAGGCTGCATGTCTGGACCCCAATGAATCACCTCCCCTCCCAGCAAGGAATCAATGCATCACCTCCAGTCCCATATCAGCAAGGGATTGACGCATCACCTCCAATGCCTAGCAGTAAGGTACCGACGAATTACCTCCTCTGCCATTAACGAATCGACTCATCACCTCCTCCGCGTAGTAAGGAACGGACGCATCTCTGTGTTTTCCGGCACCTCTCCTCTCCTGCTTCCCGCAGCCCAGTTCACCCCCGTCAATAAACCACAGGAGTAGCTACCAGCGCCAGGATACCTGCCAGGTGACAGTCGCGCTTTATAAATATTTTAAATAAATAATAATAATAATTTTTGTGTTTGACGCATCTCAGGTACTTTGTGCTAAAACTTCTGCATTGACTGTTTTCTATGGATTACGACTTATTGAACCTTTTGAAAAGTGATATCTTCACTTGTGTATGTTGTATTTATGTCATTTTGGTCTTGTGTTCTTCAGATAAATATTGGTACTTTTTCTAAACTGGTGTGGACTTCTTTTGTAGCTTTTTCACCGTGTTAATATGTATTTATGTTCAAA
Organism: Triturus cristatus; assembly: GCF_964204655.1. Classification (NCBI taxonomy): domain Eukaryota; kingdom Metazoa; phylum Chordata; class Amphibia; order Caudata; family Salamandridae; genus Triturus; species Triturus cristatus. Next base: position 431,907,654 of record NC_140581.1, on the reverse strand, counting down.
TGCTTTATACATTGCCTCCTAGATAAGCCTGACTGTTCATGCCAAGCTGCAATGGGGTGAGTAGGGGTTATCTTAGCTATATGACTTCCTTACCCTTACTAGAGTGAGGCTCCCTATTTGGACAGGGTGCATACCAGCTGTCGACCAGAGATCCCATTTTTAACAGTGTCTATATTATAGTGTACAATAAAAAAGTACCAAAATCTCAAATACACCCAAATCTATTGAAGGTCGTAACCAAACTAAGGCATGAAGAAACACTGAAAACTATGAAATTGTGCTCATGCATTTTTTTAATTCATATTGTATGCCTTAAGATGCTTAAATAGTGCACAATGTTGAAAATCTGACTTTATTAGAACATGTTAATATGCATTATATATGCCATATTGCTTGGAATAGAAAGCTACACTAGTTTGGCCAGCAAAAGGTATGCTATCTCCTTCTAAAAACACAAAGAGAACACATATTTATATATTGCATAAAAAAGTTTAAATGTTTGGATTTTACACGTTCATAAAACCTAGTATAGGAAGGTTAACACTTTCAGAATCAAGTATCACAAAAATGCTCGAAATACATACACTATATAGGTTGTGTCATAATGAAATTATTTTCACAGGTTGCGACAACACAAAGGCTGTATAAATCCCTAATACCCTCCAAAGTCTAGTAGTTTTTCTACCTTTGAAGTACCAGCTTACACCAATACTTTCCTTGGCCTTTTACTCCAAGCTGTGTGGGTGAAGGGAAGTCTTGATTCATTTAATTTAATGCTGGGAAAAAACCAGGCGGGCGAAGCAGCCAAGAATGTGGCAATTCATACACTGAGAGCATATGTGGTTTTGTGCTGTGCGCCATTTGTACACATCACTTACTGGGGAACTTAAATCACTTTTGGGAACAAATTGCAGAAATAGCTTTCAAAGCACCAATGGCTTCATGCCTTTGAAGTGAATAATATTCTGCAACTGGTATTTATAGAGGTTTTAAAGAGCTCATAGCAAGGCGAGTACATCTGAAAGAACAACCTATTTACTTTACAGCAGGATCTTTATAGTAATTCTTTCACTCGCCAGAAATTCAGTTTGCAAGCCTTATTTGACTTTCAGTAATCTTTAAAATAATATTGGCTTACTCTTCAATGTTCTAAAGTTCTTAGAATCCCCAACATTACTAGCTTAAAGAAAAGTGGCCTTACAGCACGCACTGCGCTCGTACATCAATATTTGTCCTATGGTATAGATGAAATGGCATCAATATTTTAAAATTGTTTTTTTTTTCCTTTAAAATGTTTATGGTGGAATTTGGCCTAAGCAGACTATCCAAATTTTAACTACAAGGAACTCTTTTGACAATATTTTCAAATGAGAAAATAAATACAAATGAGACTTGCAATATATCAAATTTCCACAAAGATGTACTTTTCATCAATAAGAACTGAATTAAATCTAAATAGAGTAGCAGTATGCTAAAATCAATATCTCTTTCAGAAAACTTCAAAGATTAGCCTTGTGCCGGATAGAACATGGCCAGGGCTATGTTTGAAGCAAAAGCAGTCAGACGTTTTAATAATATGCAAAGTATGCACCTGTCAGAGCTCAGTTTTAAAATCTTGGGGGCATATTATCAAGCACGGCATTAAAATTATCGGCGATAATGGGCTTGATAATATGCCGTAGAGAATTCCCATAGAAGCCCATGTTCACACCAGAACATGGGCTTCTATGGGAATTTTTAAGGGCATATTATCAAGCCCATTATCGCCGCTTTAGCAGCAGTTTTCTGTTGCTAAAGCGGCGATCATTTTAACGCCGTTTCTTGATAATATGCCCCAAAATCCTCAATTTATGGGGGGTTTGTGACCAAGACTAGTAGGTGAGAGTGAAGAAAGTTGTATTGAGGGAACAGGTGTTCTAGGAGTGTAACCACTTCAAAGTTAATAAAGACCTTCACTCTGCTCATGAGGGCACAGGGGAACCCCTAAATTGAAACACCCCAAAATTTACCACAACAGCTCACCCACAGGTTGATGAATCAAAGACAGTGTTAAACCTCATTTTCTTGAGACAATGTATCTCCAAGGTAACATACCCCACAACATATGAAAAATGCAGTCAATGAAGTAAGGGCCCACTCAATGATTGAGTTCAAGATCAGGAATACATTTAAAAGATTTTTGATTCAGAAAACGTGAATTCAAAAGGATAAAGTCAATGCCATCTTGGATCTTAGAATATGGTATTACAGAATAATGAGTAAATTAGGAAGTAAGCAGCAAAATCAAGAGAAAAACAGACAACATTCCTAGTAGCATCGAAAAGACTTCTGGCTCACCCCCAAATGAGGAATTTATTAAAGAAATCTGCTCATAGACAAATTTTAATTCTTTAGAATCATCATGGTGTGAGCAAATTCTTTGTAAATCAGAGCAAAATAATATGAAACGTCATATTGCTTTAGCACGTAAGCCCTATCCCAGTACATGAATATTGAATCTACCCAATTTTATGCTAATGTAATCTCGAGATGGCAGAACAAACTACTAACATTAACAACAAACTATTTTTAATGAATAGGGTGCAATGAGCTAGTGGAAGGTCTTGGAGAATGCAGAATTAACACTTCAATTTTTCCAAGTAGGGGACATGCGCGGGTCCCCCTTCCTAGACTCTTCATTGGTCCGGCTACCTCATTCCTCGGGCTGTAAATACCAAGAAAGGCGCTGGGACCCCATCGATGACCCCTGAAGTTCAGGAGAAAGCAGGCAGCCACCACAAGTGAAGAGATCCCAACCCAGGCATGAGAATCTGCCAATTCCTGCAGTCACACTCAGAGGGGTGAAGCCGGTCAGAAGCTGGTAGGGTGCCAGGGGTGACTCTCTGGGCTGCCCTCAAAGAGGAGGCATGTGGAGGACGAAGCACCACCAGAAGAAAAACATAAAAGGAAACAACAAAAGGGAAATACATTGTGGTTCTCCCTGGCACAGTGGGAGAGCCGTTCACTAAATATTCACTGATCCAGGCTGGAGCACCCTTCTGGGCTTCCTAATTCGCATATTTAACTGTCCTGTGGTGGTCCCAGGACAGCAGGGTCACTATCAACATTTAAAAGAATAAGTGGGGAGGCTGCAGAAGTGTAGCAGCTCCCCCAGGAAGTTAAAAAAAATACTAACTATACATCTGCGGGGTTCAGAAAACCAGGACTCCACTAGGATTTTTATTACTTAATGTTTCAAAGCACTCCCAAGGCTGGAGCTTCTGTTCAGCAGCTAGGAGTGCAAAACTCTCTAGGGGCTTATTGTATGCTGCATTTATTTTGGCCTGAAGATGAATGAAGAAGGTTTATGGTGAACGTCACTCTCTAGTGAATGAATCTATGAATGCATATTATGTAACCAGAAAGTGATGCTTTCTAGGGGTTGTTATATCGCATGCTATATTTATTTCAAAATGTTTCATTGATATAATAATGTTGACAGTGATTACTAATCAAAGTAAATATGCTTCATTAACATGAATAAATGTGTTAACACATGATTATTATTGATAATTGCATTTACATTCAAAATAATGTCTTTAACTTGTGGTCCAAAATTACTTACTTTGATAATATATCAAAAGTTTTATTTCGTGCAAGTGGATCAAACAACCCAACGCGTTTCGGCAATCAAGTCACCGTGGTACTGGGTGGGGGCCTCCCTCATACCATTGGTTGAAAGAAGTTAAATTTCTCTGACATCTTGGTACCAAAATAAAAAAGGGGTACAAAACCGGCAGAATCAACCCTTTTGATTCCGCTATCTTGGAGTGTGTATTCTGTCATTGACTTCAATTCAAAATTACAAAAATTCATATTGATTGACCCATATCCAAATGGATACTGTGCACATCATCATATCAAAGAACTTTTGCCACATCGACAGTTAAATACATAATCATGCCTCGCTCCAATTCTGTAGGCCCCGATAGTGCCTAAGGCTCCTATACAAACTTGTGGTAAAGAAGTAAATTATTCCCAAACTATTCCCTAGTGAGCAAATAATTTCTTAATGACTTGATTGCCGAAACACGTTGGTTTGTCTGATCCACTTGTACAAAATAAATCTGTGGATATATTATCAAAGCAAGCAATTTTGGAGTGCGGATGATTTCTTTTCATTGGCAGGAAAGGAGTAACTTTTGATTTGAATACGAAGCCCACATTCGTATGCGCACCACTGCTGCCAGGGTGAGGGGTCAGAGGACATGTGATTCTGATAAGTCTACATATAAACAGAAACTATAATGAAAATAGTAATCTACTTGCCAAAAAAAGCAGTTAGTACTTATATTAACATATATTCATAGCATAATTTGTCTTCAAAATGAAAATATAATTGATTAAATAAGCTTGCCATGTAGTTTATTCTGGAGGCACTCATTCATTGTTCAGTGCTTGAAGATCTAAGAATCCTGCACACTTCCATGATAGTTTGCAATTATATTGGTGAAATAACCTTTGAAATCCACAATAGCTTGTACATTGATTGAATAAGTGACCTTTCTGTTCCTGTACATGTGTGCTATTGCAGCAGGTGGTAACAAATATACATATAAGCACAAACACATGCGGAAACTGGACTATTGGCTAAAATCCTTTTTGACCTCAAGTTATTCTTCCATTGTATTTGTGAAATGAAGAAATTGAGGAATAATCTTGAGAATGGGATCAAGGACAGTAGGCAAAATTGAAGATGAAGCACTCTGTGAAATTCCTGCTATCTGAGCACAAGTGCTTTGAAAGGACCCAGTTGCCAACACATGAAGTACTGACATTAACTGTACATGTTGTGGGATTGTATTTGAGTGACCAGTCTTGGTTATTACTATTTCATCCAGTAAATCAAAGATGTTTTCTTCAATGGCATAGCTATACCCTATGCCGCCTGTGGCGGCCACTGCTTTTGCTGTAGGCGGACGTGGGTTAGGAGCGGGGGGGATGCAGGTGATTCCTACGTTCTTTTGTCACCTCGCAATCACCCCAGGTTACAGCGGGGGGAGGTGAGGCCTCCACCCCCAAAACTCATGCTGCCGGGGGAAAACTGCCCCCTCCTTGCTACACCACTGGTTTTCTTACTTCAGTCTGTAGAATTTGATTACTTTTTCCTTCCTTCCTAAGATCGATAAAGCTGATCCTCTGGAAATAAATCCTTTCCTTTCTACTTCTTTGTAGATGCTGTTGTCGCATATATTTACTCAATTAAAAAAATAAACCAATCTCCATAGATGAAAATGGTTTGTGCAATAATTTTTTTCCATTTTCTATATATATTGATGGAATTATTTTGTTGTTTGTGCCTGCTAGGACCAATCATAGGTTTCTGGCGCAAGTAGACCGTTGTGTTACACTACGTGAGTCTCCATGCCATATGGATGTTTTTGGGTGCCCCTCTCCCACCTCGGGCACCCAAAAACATCCAAAAAAAAGCATTGCCAGCTTCTGCCTGAACCCAGGATGAGTGCAGTCTGGGAAGCCGTCAGGGCTGCAGGCACAATGGGCCTCCGCCCGCAGCCCTTAATGATTTAAAAGTTACTGGGTGCCATGGGCCTGGGTAGCCTTGAAAAAAACAGTAGGGCTGACTCCCACTTGCTGGTGAGTTATCATGCCAAGTATAACCTGCAGCCCCCAATGTATGGAACTGTTGCCAAATGACTATTTTGGATGTCGCACAATCATTATGATTTTTTATAATTTACCCAAACTTTTGTGTAATTATGCAAATTCAAATTATGTGAATTTTGGACACCCCTAATAAATACCACTGAGTAACTTGCAGTGCATGCAATTCCCGTTATCTTTTCAGGTGACACAAGTGAAGTGTGTGTATGTATTGTTTTATGAATGTGAGTAAAGGAAGCCTAAAGGCGAATCAAAACACTCACCTTTGATCAAGAGACAGGCCCTAGCAGGGTTGAAACACATTGACTTATAGTACCACGCTGAAAGAGCAAAGAAGGATTGTTACTGCATAGTGATGAAGTGCTGGTAAATTTTTGGGGGATGAGGAAGTGTTTCACAGTACTTAGGGGGAACCAGTCCACTGCCCAGCACCAGGTTTGTAGGTTTGACTCTTCAAAAGATGGGCGTTGTCTTCAGTAATATATGAAGATATATACTTTTCCACTTAGAAATCACAACAGTTTAAGTACGGTTATGGTTACAAATACCCCCTTCTTGAAATTTCCCAATTATGGTTAGCTCCTCAATGCTTGTAATACCATGATTGGTATTATCCTTTATTCCAACCTGGAAAACTCAAAATCCTACAGAAATGGAATTTCCCGCAGTGGTGGTTGCTACCTGGAAGCAGCAGTGAGGTGGGTGGGGGGCTGAGGGATCAGGTTAACACTCTCTTCCGGGCTGGCCGGCCGCTGCTGCCTCTCCTGCATCCTCCTCCTGGCTTCTGGGTAGAAACAGGAAGGAGAAAGCTCCAGGGTTCCCATGCTCCCGCAGCCAATCATAACGCTGCAATGCAGCATTGTTATTGGTCTGACCGCCGTGACACTGCGCTCAGCCAGAGGCTGGAGGGTTGAGCATGTTCTACACGCAGGCTGTAATGCAGCCTGACTGGAGAACAGGGAAAGAGTGCATGACTGTTTTGGACGGCCCGAGAGGGCCAGCAAAACAGTCACTGCGCACTTAGGAGTGTTCTACCACTCCTCCCCTGCTCTGCAGACATGCCTCCTCACGCAAGCTGCCACAGCAGGAAGACAAAATAAAATGATAATAACATTACGCTATTATCATTTTATTTTTTCCTTTCTTTAGCTGCTTCAAGGCAGTGGGGCGGCGCTCCTCGCCTTAGCAGAGGAGCCGCCACTGCTTTCCCGAGTAATATTTTACAGCCAGTTAACTCTTTCTGGGTCTCATAAGGCCTAAAACCCCAAGCACACCAACTTCAGTAAAACAAAAAAGTCATAATTCCTCTATGATATATTCTGATTTAAGCGTTTTACCTTAGTACTACTATGCAATATACACAGGAAAAGTAATGTAATTCATTTTTTATGATTTGTTTGGTCTATGTCCCTTTGTTTTATCTTCACAGATTCGCCATCATGGATTAATGTGTGATTCGAAAAGTGCTCTCTTCTCACACATACTTTTCTTTGAACAGTGACACTGCAGAAACTTGTAGCAAAAACACTCCGAAGTTCTCCAAGAGGAACCAAACCAGAGACATTAGATCAAACCGCAGAGGCGTGTCTTTGTTCTCGCGCCTTGTACACAGCACAGTGTGCCTATAAATGTGTTTTATGCTACTAATGGTTTCGAAATAAAGTTACATGTATGTGTTTTTGTTTTATAAACCGGCAATCTCTCGTTTTACTTCTGCAAAGTATAAGGAAACACAGTTTGTAAGCACACATCGTTCCTCTTCCCTTTCTGATAAATTCATTTTTCACATTCAACTGAGGAATCAACTAACTATGGTGAAGTGGTCACTTACCACAAAGTCTAAAAATAAAGCTGCTGACAGAATCTCTGTAAACCACAAACATTTCTTTATGTCTTTAGAGCAGCACAGGTTACCACGGAGAGGAAATATTCTGTTATAAAACGCAATTCCTTTAAAAGTTCATGCGCACCACGTAGTCATTAGTGGTGGAATGACGCCCCTGTATAGTTTATTCCATGGAAGGATGAGAATTAACATTCTATTTAAGAAAAGAAAGTTACAATAAACTTACTGTTTACATGGTTCTCATTGTATTCATGCAGATACAGATTTTTAACAACTGTACTTCCGAATAAATTCTGTTCTTAATCTTTGCTCATAGCCTGAGTGGTATCCTGGAGCTAAAGGAATAGGTCAACACTTCTGTGAGAGGAAGAAAAGAAAGGCAAATATGCAAATTTTCAGGTGGTAAGTAATCACTCAACCAACCATATACATGTATATGTATAAATGCATATACTGTCAGTCACCTATATCTTTGGCAGTGTTTGACAAATCACAACATTTTCCAAACAAATGTGAAGCTGCTGTTTGGAAAGTTTCGGGGTGATCTGTCAAGCGGAGGCTGAGGAAAAGGTGACATCCGAAAAAGGTTTTTGCCCAGGTTAATTCCCATAGGGATTTTGAACATGACTACAGCCCGAATTGCTTCACGGAATTGCACCAAATTTGGCAGAAAGCTACCTCTTGTCCAGAAAGTGTGCTTATTAGGTCGAGCCTAGAGTCAGCGCGCATGCGCTGCGCTGCTAGACTGCCCACACTCCGCCCATATTTACCATTGGCTTGTGTCATTGTCCTTCCTAAATGCTGGTTCTGATTTGTAAATAGGCTTGTTAGTCCCTCCTTAGTACCGCCTCATCTTCATTTGTGACCTCCCGTAGCGTCTGGCCCTTTTACTTTGGTTGTTACACATTTTGGACTGGGTTGTGCAGTGCATACCTTGCTTAGACTGCACTTAATCACCTGTGCAGAGCACTGACACGGGATTGCGTGCGGTAACGGACGTACAGGAAATAAACACATAGTATAACAAGTCATATGCCACACTCCCAGAACAAACTCACTTGATATGTACGGGAGTGGGACTGTCAACAGCAGTGTAAAAATAAGGAAAATTGTAAGCTTTGATTGAAATTGCAAGAATATAGGCGAGCCAGATCTGCTGACCTTGTGAGTAAATCTGTTCAGTGGTTTTAGAGATAGTAACTGAAAACCAAATTTGTATATTTAGGGACGCTGATCCTCCATGGATCTGACCCGTGCTAAAATCTGATTGTTTGCTAACACTTCAACCAGTTCAGTTGAGTCCCACAAAAAACATTAAAAATAAAGAAAAGGGGGCAGGTTAGGAATACCCTCACCCCCTAGGTGTGGTGGTGGTGACCCACACAGTGTTAAAACATTTTTTTTGTTATTTTGCAGCAAAATTGCTGGTGTTTCTGTACCAAAATTGAAGTCAAGTGCATTTCCCGTGCTTGTTTACATAATAACCCCTGGGTCGGCCAGGTCCATGTGAGAATATTTTTTTAAAAAGGAAGGGATCACATGGGACCACCCTCTTAAGGTTCATTAGAGCCCAAGGGACCCCCACCTCACCAGGGCTTATTCAATTTATTGGAGGGTGAGCTGTGCGGACCCCCCTCTATTGGCTCATTTGAGCCCCAGAGACCAGCACCTTCCCAGTGCTTTACTTTTAATAAGGGAGGGGGGCACATGGACCCCCCTCCTGGGACAGGTTCAAGCCCAGGGGACTACCACCTCCCCAGTGGCAGGCCTATGCAAAACAACCCTCCTGGAGCCAATTATGTCTCTGGGATCCGCCACCCCCCAGGGCCAGCTTCTACTCTGTACCAGGATGCCCACCCCTGGAACATAGTTGTTTACTTTTACATGGAAATATCAGTTGAATGTGATCTCCAACAAAAGGGTGATCCCTCCAGGAGATAAACAGCATATCATCACTCCCTCAAAAGACAGACCTCTCAACTGCTTATAGTGGTGGGGATTAGAGTGTACAGTGAAAAGGTGGAGAAGACTATACAGAAAAAATGCTCCACTTTCAGAAGGTGGAGCAAAATCTCCAGCCAAGAGCCAATGAGAGCCCTTAGCAATTCTCAGACTAAAAGACCGACTGGTCAGGGACAGTCAGCATATTTAAAAAAATGGATGCCATCAGGTATTGAGGAAGTCGCTTCCACTATAAGCAAAACCAAGGGCAGGAGGAAAGCCTCACCTTCTGGTTCTCTGAGGGACTTAAAGACTTTTAAAGGCAATGCAGTAGGCAAGAAGGGAGGTGGAGAATGTCTCTTAATGCAGAAGACAAAAATAAACATAAAGAGATGATTCTGAAATGCAAAAGTGGTATAAAGAGGCACAATTCTCATATTTCCCCCACAAAATAAGATCCTCTTTCATGTTTCAAAGGAATTCTTCAAGGTGGTGAGAGATCTGACATCTCTGCCTGCTCAACAGGAGCTGGAGAACTCTCTGAATTTTTGCAATAAGGTGGCTTCTTTCTTTCAGGATAAGATTGTGAAGATATTTTGTGAATTTCAGGTGCATGAGGACTGCTCACGCCTGGCATCTATCGAAGACGACCCCATTCGGATGACCACTAATGGTGAGGTGTCCACATTCTCTTCTATTCTGATGGCAAAAATTAAAACTCTACTGGGACAAATTATATCAGGTTCCCCAGATGATCCCTCCCCGCCTGCGGTTTTGCACCTTGCACTGGACTTAATCACTGCATTCTTGGAGAAAGTTTACTCTCAGATTTTGGAGTCAGGTGTCTAACCCTAGTGTTCCCCTCAAAAAGAAACCTAATGGGGATCCAGGCGATCTGAAAAATCGTCAACCTATCTCCCTGTTGCCCCCACTGGACACAAATTCTTAAGAAGCACTCCAGTCAAGAAACAGCTCAGTTTCTCATGGATCAAGAGCGTCTAGATCCATCTCAGAACAGCTTTAGGAGGAACCACAGCACAGAATCTACATTAATTGCAGTGGCAGATTCTATTAGCTGCCTAGTGGATCAGGGAGGTGCGCCCATTCTCGTTAGACAAGACCTATGTGTGAGAACGTGCCCTCTTTCTGCATGGTTGCCCCCACTTTTTGCTGAATTGCTGATTTGCTTTGACTGAGTTTGCCCTGGGCTCCTGCCAATCAGGTGCCCAGTGAATATGTTCTTTCCCCAAACCTGCATTAAAAAGAAAACCCAATTGGCATCTCTGGCCACAGGTCAGCCCCTGGTAAATGGTACCACAAGTTCCCAGGGCACTGTGATCAGGGAAGACCTCTAAGGGCTGCAGCACTTATTGTGCCACCCTTAAAGGCCCTGCACCATTACACTCACACACTGCCCTTGCAGGCTGCGTGTTTTGGTGCAGAACAAAGTGAAGAGTCGACATGGCACACATCTCTGTGTGCCATGCCTAAAACCCCCTGCCCTGGCATAGATCAGTCAGCCCTCTAGCTGGGTGAACTATACCAGTGGTGATGTTACAGGTACATGAGCCCTGTACCCCTACAGTGTCTAAGTCCATTCTTAGACCTTGTAAGTGCAGTGCTGCCATTAAGATTATATGCTGCTGGGAGATTGTCATTAGAACTCCACAGCACCATAATGGCTACTCTGAAAACTGAGAAGTTTGGTATCAAACTTCTCAGCACAATAAACCCACATTGATGCTAATGTGAGATTTAATGAAAAATGCACATAGAGGGTTACTTTAGAGATTCCCCCCAGAGAAACGACCTACCACTCGTGTCCAGACTGAGTAGCTGCTTTCAGCTGCCACCACCAGACATGTTTCTGGACCCCTGGGTCAAGACCCTGTTGCTCGCGGGGCCTGACAAAATGCACATCCTTGGACGAGGTGCCAACCCTCCTCCCTCAGGATAAGCAGCGTTCACGAAGGGGAAGCTTCAAAGGCTGGCCACCTTTGTGAGCTTCCCCAGTCCACTTGCTGCTTTCAGCAACTGGTCCCCACTGGTTCTGACCGGGACAACCAGCGGGAAAAACAAGTGAGTGCCCACCTCTGCCAACTCCACCCCTCAGGTGGGGGAGGCGAGGTGAAGCACAACTCTCAGTCCCTGCCATTTTGCAGATGGGGGGCCCCAGCCAACCAGGCAAAGGCTTATGCCCCCCCTCCCACTGGAAGGTGGTATAATGGGGGTGTACCCACCCCAGGGAAGGGACCCATTTGGTACCAACCTTTTTACCTACCTGTAAGCCCCTAAATCTAGTTGTTAGGGGCAATCCTGAACCTTGCTTCCTCAGACAAGAACCTGCAAGAAGAAAAGAAAAAGGACCGAACAGCCATGCCGAAGCTAACAAGAGGAGGAAGCCCACTGACTTGACCCCAACCCTACCAACCTGTCCCCACCTCAAACCTGCTCCAGGGAAATCCCGGTGTGTCCTGCAGCCAGCAAACTCGAGAAACCCGGAAGACCTGCCTGCCTTCAATTCCAAAGACTGTCTCCTGTGAATGGCAGATTTGTTCCAACAACAGGCTCCAGTTTCCCAAGGATCCGCAGGTCTACACCACTCTTCACCCGACGCCCACGGACCGAATTCGAGTGGCCCAACACCAAGAAGAGATCCTGACCTGAGATCCGGTGACCCCTGACCTGCCTCGAGCCTCCAGCCGATGCCTGCAGCCTCAAACTGGAAGGTCCCCCCAACCGCAACCAGGAGCTGGTAAGACGATCCTACCCTAAAAGGCACCCCTGCACCGGATGCCCCATGGCCTTGGGTGGCCCAACCAATGGTGTCTAACTAACCCCCAAGATCCCAACTTACCTCTCCATGTGGAGGTCATACCAAGAGGACCTTCATCCCCGATCCTGCAGTGCTTTTGCAAACCAGAGACTCCCCATTGAAAGCTACAGGGCTTTCGACGCCAAAACAGCACTCTGCACCCGCCCCCCCCAGTGCCGCTGACAGTGCATCTTTTGTGCTGGCCTAAACCACCATTTGCACTGAACTTAAGTCCCATAGCTTTGCTACCACAACCCAGTGGCCTTCTCATCAGCAGCAACGTTCCGGAGGTCCCATATCCCCCCATTGGATAAAACTGGGCCTTAGCACTCTGCACCCGGCCGCCCTAGTGACGCTGAGGGTGTAACAAGAGTGCATCCTTGACCCTGGGGGAACCCCGAGTCTAACCCCAGAACACCAACTTCCACAACAAAGTACTTACCTTTAAACCGATTACACTATTTTCCTCAGTAGAATAACATTGACTGTTTTTCTATGAAAAGTTTCTAAATGTGGAGTTGGAAAACCTAAAGAAATTCCTTAAAATTGCTAACAAAAACGCTTTTACTTACCTGTGTATAGAAAATGTACCAGTGCAGTATCCAGGCATACTGCACTGTGTATGATAAGTAATCTCAAAAGTAACTTACCTGTAATTTGACTAAAAATCCTATACAAAGTATATGTACTGTATTCTGAAAAGCAGTGCATTATCAGCCAGTTACCTGCACCGGGCCCTCCTCAAAAGATCTGGGGGTGACCTTTGATAACATGCTCACATTTGACTCTCAGTTCAAAAGAACAGTGAGCTCCTGCTTCTGGATTATTAGGAGCCTGAAGAAGATTTTTCCTTTTCTCCTCAAGGAACTCAGAGTCTCAGTGGTCATTGCACCTATAGCATCCCGCCCCGACTAGTGTAACGCCCTGTATCTGAATGCCACCCAGCAATCACTAAATAAATTTGAGGTCATCCAAAATGCGGCAGCTTGGTTAATATTGGGCATTCCTAAACATTACTCAGTGAGAGATGGATTGCAAACATTCCACTGGCTCCCAGTGAGGAAGCAGCTAATCTTTAAAGCCCTGTGTCTGATTTATAAGGCCCTCAACCAGCAGGGCGCCTGCTAACTGAGAACAGCCTTAAAATGATATCTTCTAAATTGATCATTGAGATCAGCAGGTCAGAGGAAAGTGATTGTTACCAGGTTCAGGAACGCGAGATGGGGTGAGCGACCCTTTTCTGTGGCAGTGGCCAGGCTATGGAACACTCTTCAGACACATATTGTGAGCTTAAATTCTTATGCCGTCTTTTGCAGGCACTTGAAACCTTGCCTTTTTTCAACACCTTAACTGCTGCATCTTTTCCCGCCGTTGAACTCCTGGCGGCTATAGCGCTTTGATGCCTTTTGGTTTTATGTGCTTTTCAAATACAAAAATACAATAGTGCAAGGAAGCTCAAGACTAAGGGGTCTATTATGATGTAGGGCGGATCGCCACCGCCCACATGGCGGTGGCGATCTGCCCTACATCATACCCCACCCGCCACCCGGAAAGACCGTCCGCCTGTTTACTTCCAGTCGACCAGTCGACCGGGCGGAAAAGGGGCTGGATATGGTGGCGGTGTCTGGAAGACACTGCCAACCAAATTAGAATTGGCAGCGGTGCAGGGCTTTCTATGGTGGAGACCCCGCCATGGATAGCCATGCGGAGTTTGCTTACGGGGGCCCATTGCGGGCCCCCAGGGTATCGGGGGAGTGAGGGGTGCACATGGGGGGTACCTATGGTACCTCCCTACATTGTCACAGACAAGGTGGCAGGCACCGTTCGGTGCCTGTCACCTTGTGCATGAGGGGTACGCGTGGTACAGACCGTACACACGCTCTCAGAGCGTGTGTACGGTCCGGAACACCATTGGAGTGGTGCCGTAGGGGTATGCGTGGTACGGACCGTACACACGCCCTCAGAGCGTGTGTACGGTCCATAACACCATTGGAGTGGTGCCGTAGGGGTACGCATGGACGGACCGTACACACGCTCACAGGGCGTGTGTACGGGCCGTACCACGCATACCCCTACGGCACCACTACTATAGTGATTCGGACCGCACCCACGCATACATAGCGTGGGTACGGGCCGTATCACCATTGTATTTGGGACGTAGGGGTACGGGTGGTATGGACCGTACACACCCCATGAATGCGGGGGTGCGGTCCGTATCACATGTACCACTACGGCACCAGTACATTTGGGATACAAGGCGTACACACGCCACGAATGTTGGCCTACGGCCTGGTGCAGCATATTACCACTATATTGGTGTGTGTGTAGGCCTAGGACAGCAGTGTACTGCACCAAGGGGGTGGGTGGGTGGGTGGGTGGCTGCATAGGATTCCCAGCAGTGGACAGACATGTGAGGGGTGGGTGCCTATCACTCCCAGCAGTGGACAGACATGTGAGGGGTGGGTGCAGAGGACTCCCAGCAGTGGACAGACATGTGAGGGGTGGGTGCATATCACTCACAGCAGTGGACAGACATGTGAGGGGTGGGTGCAGAGGACTCCCAGCAGTGGACAGAGACATGGGGGGTGTACATCATTATCACATGACCATAACACCATGGGTGTATGTACGCATCCCTAACTGTGGACAATGATGATAGTGCCATAACAACACATCACTGACAGCAGTGTCCCACTCCCAGGAGGATGGATGTCACTCCCCCACTGCATGACACACCACATGTGGGTGTGAGGACAAATAACACATGCATACCCACCCCTGGAGGATGCAGCACAATACACACACTGAGATCATGCCACAAGACTGTATTGTCATGTCACTGTCTACTAAACTAAGAGAGACAAAGGGAACACACATGTCGCACACATCCCAGGACTGATAGGAATGTTCAGGTGCTGGGCCAGCCACCAAGATGTTGTCTCTCATGGAAGGACTAGGGTGGAGTTCCCACAGATACAATGCCCACAATTGTGAGTCAGGTGCCCAAAAACCCTGCAGAAAAAGTAACATATGTGTGCTAGGCCGGGAGTACACACATGCATAGTGCTGAAAAGGGAGAATTTCTCCATGAAGGCATTTCGACATACTCAATATACAAGTACAGTGACTAGCAAGGATGGCACTGACGATGCAGCCGGAGACATTGCTGAGCAGGCATGGCCATAGTTGAAGGGATCCGTCACCAACAAAGGAAATGTAGACACAGGTCAGCACAACAATTGTGCAACTCTTTGCAGGGAAAATGTCAGGTGCCACAGAGGAAAAACACTCCTTGGGACAATGTCTCAAAACAAAAATAACACACACTAACAATGATTCTTTGCAGAGACCTTGTGATGGCATGCAGAAACCATGGTCCACCTCATGACCATCAGAGTAGAACATTTCTCAGAACCATAACACATTACCACTACACCAACTCCAGGAGCCTCAGCACCAACATCAATACCTGAAATGCAATAGTGTGCAAAGTAAAAATAAATGCTTTATTCAGCATAAAATAAAAAACATGAAATGAGACTATATACAAAGGCCAATGGCCAGTCCACAATAGAAGTCCTTGGGGGGACACATGGGAATGCATCTCCCCTAGCTTGCCTGCACATTGGAACCCTCAGGTTCATCGGCCGGGGGGGGGGCATCATGTGGGGAAGGACCAGGCACCGCAGGGACAGGAGGGGGAAGGGCAGGTGTGGAGGGTGCAGGGGTGGACGTCTCCAACGCAGGGGGTGGGGCAGCGCCAAAGGTGGATGTCAGCATGTCGCTGCACACTGCTGCCAGGGCGCCCAGGATAAGCCAGAAGAAACCCCAGGGCCAACGGAGGGGGGGGTGGCCAAGGGGGGGGGGCGAGGGATGGCGTGCAGCGCTCGTGGGGGAGGGGGTGGACGGGGGGGACTTGACTACTCTGGCCGGAGACTTCTTCGCCCGTTTGCGGCCTGGTGTCACAGTGTGGGTGATGGCCAGCTCTTCAGGTGTCCGTTTGGTAGGGGATCCAAGGGGAGTGCTTTTGGAGGGACTGGTTTGTGAGGCCTGCGGACTCAGACTGTGGCTGCGTGCATGTCTTTTTGCCCCAGACCCAGTGGGTGTGCCTACATCCCCCTAAGTGTGCGTGACAGGAGGGGTGTGCTTTCCCTTACTTGGTGGTGTGCTGCCTGTGTCTGGTGGGGTGCGTGCATGGGAATGTCTGGGTGTGCATGGGACAGGTATGGGAGAGGGAAGTGTGGATGGGGCTGGGGTTGGGGGGAACGGAGCGCTGCAGGAGACTCACTGCTGCCGTCAGTGAAGAGTCCATGGACCGCAGAAACCTGCATTGTTCAGACATCGATGCTGACATGCCCTCCATGAACGACACCATCTGTGTTAGCAGTGTGGTGTGGCCATGGAGGACAGTCAGCACCGATGCCTGCCCAACCTGCAACTGCTGCAGTATGTCCACAGACTCTGCACTGAGGGCAGCAGGGGTGACAGGGGCAGGGGGTGCGGTGCCTGTCCCGAAGGAGACATGGTGGTGCCCTGCACGGACAGAAGGGACCGGAGCAACTGGGAAGGCGGTGCTGGGAATGGAGGAGGCGGGGACAGATGTTGGGCTGCTGCCAGGTGTTGTAGCAGCCTCCGCCCCATCGATGAGGTCAGCCTCGGACCCGTCTGCGTCGTAGTTGGATTCGCCACCAGACAGGTCCTCTGACTGATTCCCCTCGCCCTCGGTGCCACTGGCTCCCGCAGACTCGCCAGCACTGGTGGCACTGGTGCTGGGTCCCTCCTCCAGGTAGGTCCGTGCCGGTGTCTCCCTCGGTTTCCAATGATGATGCTGTGGGCAAGGTGAAGATACAGAAAAACATCAGTCACCTGTATACATCTGACACATGAGTACAAAAACAATAGGTCACAGTGCATATCAGGCAATGCATCATGAGTAACAGCTAGATTACTCCGCACATATGCAAGCCCTCTACTTCCCAGTTGGTAGACCCACCATGCCACTTGGACACAAGGAACAATAGGACACAACAGCCCAAAACTTGAATGAGAAAACACTGAGGAGCTAGTGTCTGGAAACAGGTGAGCACAGCAATACAATGAAGTCATGCCACCTCTTGTTTACCCTGAAAGAAACAGTAGTGGTGCCCCCAAGGCAAAGTAACACACCTCAATACCAAAGGTGGCCACACACTCAGAGACCTGTAAGTACTTTGGAACACAAAACGAAAAAAAGTTTGTCCCTTGGGAATCACAATACTTGACACAATCGACATGGTCAGAATGTGCCATTTTGTGAACAGAACACACATGTGCCTTCATAACAGATGGCTCCCAAGGAGGTGCACACAAAACTACATTTACCCAGTCATTGCAGAAGCTGGCAGCCTTCTTTAAAGAAGCCACTGTTAGAAAGAAATGTTGTTGCATAAAGTACATATACATGGGCCCACGGAGGGCTTGATGACTTGACACTAGTAAGTTGGTATCACCAACAACCAAGGACCTACCCAATCTCCACAACACTGGGGTAACATGTATATGTACAATCAGAAAAACAGTCTCATTAGAACAGTGCCTTATTTAAAATTGTTACAACAAACAAATGATGGACGGAATGCTGACAATGCAGACATTCTCCCCCAGTCAAGAGATCTGGGTTAAATCCATCGTTCTTTTGCCCACTACGCCACCCCAGCTCAGACATGGCCATATGCAAATCAGTCTTGACCCTGTGCCTCATGGGAACAGTCCAGCCTGAACTGCCAAGCCATGTCTTCCCTGGACCGGAATCAAGCATCCTAGGACCGGTTTCTGGCTATCAGCCGTCATCAGCCAGGATAGCTTGACTCCAGTGGCGTAGTGAGCACGGGTCCCACGTCTGGGAATACCCATCCCACTTAGGGCGAAAAGCGTTACAACAAACAAATGATGGACGGAATGCTGACAATGCAGACATTCTCCCCCAGTCAAGAGATCTGGGTTAAATCCATCGTTCTTTTGCCCACTACGCCACCCCAGTTCAGACATGGCCATATGGAAATCAGTCTTGACCCTGTGCCTCATGGGAACAGTCCAGCCCGAACTGCCAAGCCATGTCTTCCCTGGACCGGATTCAAGCATCCTAGGACCGGTTTCTGGCTATCAGCCGTTCTCAGCCAGGATAGCTTGACTCCAGTGGCGTAGTGAGCACGGGTCCCACGTCTGGGAATACCCATCCCACTTAGGGCGAAAAGCGTTACAACAAACAAATAAAGGACGGAATACTGACAATGAAGACATTCTCCCCCAGTCAAGAGATCTGGGTTAAATCCATCGTTCTTTTGCCCACTACGCCACCCCAGTTCAGACATGGCCATATGCAAATCAGTCTTGACCCTGTGCCTCATTGGAACAGTCCAGCCCGAACTGCCAAGCCATGTCTTCCCTGGACCGGAATCAAGCATCCTAGGACCGGTTTCTGGCTATCAGCCGTCATCAGCCAGGATAGCTTGACTCCAGTGGCGTAGTGATGCTTGATTCCGGTCCAGGGAAGACATGGCTTGGCAGTTCGGGCTGGACTGTTCCCATGAGGCACAGGTTCAAGACTGATTTGCATATGGCCATGTCTAAACTGGGGTGGCGTAGTGGGCAAAAGAACGATGGATTTAACCCAGATCTCTTGACTGGGGGAGAATGTCTGCATTGTCAGCATTCCGTCCATTATTTGTTTGTTGTCACGCTTTTCGCCCTAAGTGGGATGGGTATTCCCAGACGTGGGACCCGTGCTCACTACGCCACTGGAGTCAAGCTATCCTGGCTGATGACGGCTGATAGCCAGAAACCGGTCCTAGGATGCTTGATTCCGGTCCAGGGAAGACATGGCTTGGCAGTTCGGGCTGGACTGTTCCCATGAGGCACAGGTTCAAGACTGATTTGCATATGGCCATGTCTAAACTGGGGTGGCGTAGTGGGCAAAAGAACTATGGATTTAACCCAGATCTCTTGACTGGGGTAGAAAGTCTGCATTGTCAGCATTCCGTCCATCATTTGTTTGTTGTAACGCTTTTCGCCCTAAGTGGGATGGGTATTCCCAGACGTGGGACCCGTGCTCACTACGCCACTGGAGTCAAGCTATCCTGGCTGATGACGGCTGATAGCCAGAAACCGGTCCTAGGATGCTTGATTCCGGTCCAGGGAAGACATGGTTTGGCAGTTCGGGCTGGACTGTTCCCATGAGGCACAGGTTCAAGACTGATTTGAATATGGCCATGTCTAAACTGGGGTGGCGTAGTGGGCAAAAGAACGATGGATTTAACCCAGATCTCTTGACTGGGGGAGAATGTCTGCATTGTCAGCATTCCGTATATCATTTGTTTGTTGTAACGCTTTTCGCCCTAAGTGGGATGGGTATGCCCAGACGTGGGACCCGTGCTCACTACGCCACTGGAGTCAAGCTATCCTGGCTGATGACGGCTGATAGCCAGAAACCGGTCCTAGGATGCTTGATTCCGGTCCAGGGAAGACATGGCTTGGCAGTTCGGCTGGACTGTTCCCATGAGGCACAGGTTCAAGACTGATTTGCATATGGCCATGTCTAAACTGGGGTGGCGTAGTGGGCAAAAGAACGATGGATTTAACCCAGATCTCTTGACTGGGGGAGAATGTCTGCATTGTCAGCATTCCGTCCATCATTTGTTTGTTGTAATAATTATTTAAAATTGTGCCAGTGTGTTCCCTGAAAGTGTAAAGGTGGTTTGGTGTGCACTTCCTTGGGATACATCTGTCATTCAGGCACATTATTGTTCTCAACAACAAAACATCAAACTAAAGCATCGAAAACATGAAGACCTGTTGACAAGTGTTGTGAGTGCCAAGGTACAATACCTTGTGACTAACAACTTGAATTATGTCAGTTGTCACATGGTCATCCGTTACCTGATGACAGTTGCCAACACATCTGACCCACTGCCTGTCATGTGGAGTGCCACACATGTCCAAACACAGGACAATGCATGAGCTAATGGGCCTGCTATTGTGTTGTAAAAAGGCATACCTGCACTGAGGAGACACCCCCATGGCAAACCTGAATGTCCACACAGATGTCAGCACACAAAGACCAAACTACATAGCATCTTGACCACACACTGGTGCAAAACCTGAATGAGCAGGAATCATGTATCTAAACAATTGACACATGCTGCAAAGCACAAACATTAAACACTGCACAACATCACTGGGACACTGCACGTTGAGTCTCTGTCCAGCCAATTCTCACACACAGGTCAGACCTGGCAAGGAGACATAAGGTCTGGCCATGTAGGCCTCGCCCGCACAAATCCCCCATACCTGAGACAATGTGATTGAGACAGATCAAGAAGTGACACCTCTTAATCAGGCTTTACTGAAATGTGCAGCAAGACTTCCCAAATGTACTCCACATCACCTTGTGAGGCTGCCAACACATATTTGTGACAAACAACCATCGACAGATAGTTGTGAATAGTCAAACAGGCACTGCCCAGTGTGAGTATGCACATGCCAAATGGGGTCTCCCTGTCCAGTGGACACATGTAGCACACTTTGGATAAATACAAATGAGGCCAGGGAACAATGCCACAGAGGCAAACATATGCTGAACACATTGAGAATGGACACAGTGTTGGATGACACACATGATTACGAGGCAAGGGTGTCTCAGGGGACTGTAGTGTGCACACTGCTCCTTGTTCCTGGAATGATCTGACTGTAACATGAGCAACCGTCCAGGCGCTATGCATATCTCCCACTCATACACATCATGTCTGAGGCCACAACATTGGTCATGCATGCTGCAAGGGTGTTCAGTTGAAACCTCACACTCCCATGTTGAGACTCATCATCAGTGCCAACAAATATGGACCCCAACAGAGTGAACAGGACATGGCACAGGCAAGGTAACAACACATGTCACAGACCACCCTCCCACATGATGCTGAAAGCAATGTGCACTTGGATCAACTGGCAGGCTACATGACCATGTGCAATTGTGATTACACACAGACCAGGGGAGACATGTCAAGCAGGGGAAGGGACGAATAAGAGCACCGGTTGACTTTGGGGAACAGAATATGCACTGCACATATAAACCCTGGCAGTGTATCCAGGCTACAGAGCACTTCCAAAAGCTGGGGACACACAACACAACAAACAGACAGGTACCTACCCCCTCCTTGCTGCTGTCCCTCCTGTAACTGCCTATCCAGGTCAGGGAACACCACCGCCACGACACGCATCATGTGGGTGGTCAGGCATCGGCGCCCGCCGTGGGGGCGTGGAGGTGAGAGCTCCAGCTGGACCCGGGCGATCCGCCGGGTCCAGCACCGGATGTTCTGCCACCGTTTTCTGACTTGGGCTAGGCGCCGACTGTGACCCCCCGCCACTCTCACGGCCCTGACGATCCGCTTCCAGATCCCCCCTTCTCGTAGGCAGTTACCTGTGAGGATGACAAAGTGAGACAACATCCCTACACCTGCTCCATGTCATAGAGACACATATTGGAACATCAATGATATGTTGAACAGGGCATAGGATGCTGCCAAGGAATCCCATCTTACTCATTTCGACATTGGCCTCTGTGGAAGCCCCAATGCACTACATGGCATTGAAACTACACAGGTGGCAGGAGTGGTGCAACTCACTCCCTGATCATGGCACACACTGTGCATCACATGCAACACCAGGCTGATGGACAGCACCTCAAAGCAGTTACATGCCCCAGACCACTGATGCAACCTCAGCAGAGTACACAGATACACACAGCCACAGATCAATCACCTGCCATTGGCTACAGTGGATACATACCTCACTCTGCACATGTGCCACTTGCCTGTGGGGTGTCACAGGTGTCGGGCTAGCCCAGCAAGTCAGACACACAGCACGGCTTACTCCTCACATCAGATGGGTAGAGATGTTGCCTCCTCCATGCAGCTGTGGTGCCACACTTCACATAGACACTCACCCACATGACAAGGAACCTTCACACACATCAATGTCCAGGAGGGCATACACATCACTTGGACACTCTCACCAAAGCTCCCCTCAACTCATACACATCTGTGGGTACAGTCACCTGTCACACCGAGGGGACCACTGAATCACCTCAGGACAATAGCCAAAAAATGTGCCAGGCTGAATGTGTAATACACTATGCAGTGAATTTCACAGTAAGCACAATGCAAGTGAGGAGTGCACACAGGAATTACTTCATGCTCTGGGACCCACTCTAAACCTCATTGCATGTCTGTCACACCTGGACACAATGCCAGAAGTGACAGCCACGAAACAGGTGCACAGTCAAAGGTAGTGGGGTCAGCACTCACCTGCTCCCATGGTCTCCCATACAGGCTGGGGTACTGTGGGAGGAGGACATTCAGCAGGGCCTCATTCTCCTCCATGGTGAATGGCTGGGCCCTCTCCACAGTCCGCGACATGGTGCCAGAGGAAGCACAGACAGCAGCAGTGTGGTCGACAGGAAAGTTGTGCAGGCAAGTGCCCTCTCATGGGTTCTGGCTGACTTATATCTGTCTTGCTGGGGGCTTTCATTTACAGGAGTGATTGGTGAGACTCATTTGCATCCTACGTTTCCTCCAATCCCTTTAAACATACACCAATGACACAAATTTGCATGGTTCAAATTTTGAGCATCATAGCAAGGCAAACACCACTTTGCAACATTGTAATTTTTGGGCCAACTGACTTTTCAAGCCCACATGATGGCCACATTGCAACTGAAATCTCTGTATCCATGACAACCAGCATGCATTTTGGGCCTAATACTTGTCCCCTATGTAATTTTTGATAAAAAAAAAAACATGTACGGTGTGTTTCACACGTACCCGTACACGTATGGCACCACTACAATAGTGATACGGACCGTACACACGCTCTCAGAGCGTGTGTACGGTCCGTATCACTATAGTAGTGTTGCCGTAGGAGTACGCATGTGTGTACGGTCCGTACCACGCATACTCCTATGGTACCACTACTATAGTGATACGGACCGTACACACGACGTGTGTACGGTCCGTACCACGCGTACTCCTACGGCACCACTACTATAGTGATACGGACCGTACACACGTCATGTGTACGGTCCGTATCACTATAGTAGTGGTGCCGTAGGAGTACGCGTGGTACGGACCGTACACACACGGGTACTCCTACGGCACCACTGCCTGGAGCAAAGAGCTCCAGGCAACCTGCACAAGACCGTCTTCCACAGTAATCACCCCACTGCAACAGTCATCATTGCCAACAACACCGACAACTTTGCCCTGCTCAACAATGGTGAGGACACCCACCTTGACCTCTCCACAGCATTATGCACGATGTGCTCACAATCTGTCAGCTCACACATCTCCAACACTGGTATCCAGGGGATGGACCAGGATGAAATCACCAAGTGGCTCACCAGCAAGGCCATGGGAGTGGGACTCAAGCCTTCAGCATGTAGTACAGTGGCGTCATCTGGCACATGGCCCAGGGCTCATCTCTCAGCGTGTCAATCTTCAATGTGTCCATGACCCCCTTCTCCACCATCACATGAGCACACAACCTCATCATCATCTCGTATGCCATTGACAGCCAGCTGCTCCTCACCCTCACAAAAATCACAGCCATTGCCAGTTCCAACCTTCAAGAAGGCATGAGGTCTGTTGATGAATGGCTGAACATCTGCCACCTGAGGCTGGACTTGTACAGGACTGAAGTAATCATCTGAGGATTGTCCCCTTACAGCTGGGTCAACTCCTTGTGTCCCACCCGCCAGGGCACTGCACCAGCACCCAGTGGCCACGCACACAAGATGGTGTACATCATGGACTCGTCGCTCACAATAGCCATGCAACTCACCAGCATCTGTACCTCATGCTGCAACACCCTCCGCATGATGCACATGACCCACAGATAGATCCACTCCAAGGCAAGACAGACCGTCCCCCAGGTCCACGACACCAGCCGTGTCACCTACAGCCCCGCCCTCTACGGAGCAAGTACAGCCAAGTTCAGGGAAAAATTGTCCACATCCATGGTGCATCTGCACACCTCAGCTTCAACATCCCGTGCCCCAGCCACATCACCGTCCACCTGAGATAGCTGCAATGGATCACTGTCTGCTGCAGGATGACCTTCACACTCCTCACCCACACTCAGGAGGCAGTCCACAACCCCAGACCCCAAACCAACCTTGGACGTCTGTCATCCAAGACCCCGTTGGGCCAACTCCGTGCATCCAACCTTGCCCTGGCCAACATTCTTCACATCCACCGAACTCCAGCATGCAGGACATAGTTCTCCCACCTGGCTACACATACCTGGGACTCCCTCCCCGGGCACCTCCACATGAGCCATGACCTCTACACCTTAATGATGTTCTTCCAAATTGGTCTGTCCGCACAGTATTGTAAGCCCCCCCTCAGCAGCATGAGGCCATCACGGGTGAGTATTGTGCTCCATGTCTGTATTGGATGATAAATTGTGACCCATGTGTGTCCTGTACCGGACTCAGATCCCAGGGTATGGATGGCTGGAGTTCGTTCAACACTCAGGCATAGTTTGACATTTTACCACACATATGTTGTGGACTCATGCAAAATGACTACAACATCTAATTAAAGAAAGTTTTTTTTATTCTCAGTGGGGGGCATCTATTGTGGGTGAAAATAGGTGCTATACAGTGTGGCTAGAATCCAAAGTTCACAGGGGGAGATGGGATCCTTTGCATTTGAAGTCATCAGCGTCCAGAACACAGAGTTTGCCATCGTTGGTCAGACTGTGACCAGCAAGTCCATGTGACAGAGAATGTCATTGGATGAGGTGCTGCTGTTGCGCATGAAGGCCAGGTGCCAGGCCAGGTGACCTGGGAGATGTGGATGGTCCGCTGCCTCTCACGGTCTTTTCCGTGGACGACCCACCTTCCTCGCGGGACCCTCAGATGCAGGCCTTGATGATGTTTGGGACGCTCCGTCGGACGAATCATCCTCCTCCTCCCTCCCTGTGGCTGGTGTTGGTCTTCGCCTGGTGGCACAGCGAGGGATGGCCATGTTGTCGGCGATCCGACGGAGTGAATGGCTTATGTCCGTTTGCACCGCCAGGAGCTCAGCCAGTCTTGCCTCCATCCATCCTTGGTGTTGTTGTTGACTGGCATGTTGCTCGGCCTGCTGGTTCTTAATCTCTGTGAGGGTCTCCACTACCTGGCTGATGGCCCTGGTGTCATGCCGGTATGCCTCCATGACGTTGCGTTTGTGTGACATTCCGGTCCCTTCAGCTGGCTGGTCAGGTTCTCGCCTCCGCCTGCCTCCACTCCCACCACCCCTGCCCACATGAGCCTGGCCTGCCGTTGTGGGCACATCAGGTCTACTGGACCCCTGAGGGATGGCAGTTGCGGGGTTGTCTGCCTCCTCCTGGGTGCCCAGCGAACCTTGTCCCTCCAGGTCAGACTGGCTCAGTTGTTCACTGCAGGCAGGGCTCCTGTGTGTCTCCTGCGATGTGGCAGGAATGGGGGTGGTGGTTGGCACAGATGTACCTGAGGCAGGTGCTGCAGGGGCTTGGACACCAGAGGGTCGAGGTGGGTTGGGGTCATCCGCGGAGTGTTGAGAGGCGTCGCTGCCGGATCAGCTTCCTGCCGAACCTGGGACTGTGATTTTTCCCCCCCATTGTTGGGGGGAGATCCATGAGGTTGCCCTGTGTGTGAGAGAGAGACAATGTTAATGCTGTTTCATGCGACATCCATGTTTCATACATATTCAAGTTGGTACAGTTCCTCCAGGTAGTTGTATGTGCCTAGCGTTCCCCTCACTGTCCACTTGTGGATGGGTATGTTGCAGGGGACAGATTGATATGTTCTCCTGAGTGTTTGACATGTAGATTTTTAGCTTGGATGCTTCTTTGGCTATGGATTGATCTTGTTGTCTCCCATGTCCATTGTGAGAGTGGGTAAATCCATTGCCTGCCCCGGGGGTGTGTGCTTGTGTAAGGGGTGTGTGTCACAGAGCCTGCTGGTGGGTGTAGTGTGATTTGGCTGTGGGTCTCCCAGGTGATGTATCTGTCCCCTCGTGGTGCATGCTGGCATGACAGTGAGTGTGAGTTCCTGTCCTAGATATCTGTGCTTGTGGTGTTGGTGTTTGAGTTTACAGTGGTCACAGGAGGGCCTTGTGCTGGCTACAGCAGGGCCATGTGTCAGCTACCTTGTCAGTACTTTGCCAGTCCCTGTGCATTGAGCCTGGTGCATGGGTATGTACCTGGGCCATATGGGCTACGGGCAATGGTGTCTGATTCAGAGTTGAACAATGTGTTTTGTGAGCCCCACCCTCCCAGCATCCCGGACATCCAGTCTTGGGTTTGTGCTTCGTGTAGCCTGGGACATGGCATGGCCTTGCTTTGTGGATGGGGCATACACATGTTAGTGGTATGAGCGTTGTTTTTGAGTGTGGTGGTGTCCGGTGAGGGCTTGGGGGTAGTTGCGTGCATTTTGTGTAGTTGGGGTGTGGATGCCATTACCCCCATGTTACGTAAGTTGTTAGTGTACTCACCAGGCTCTGCAACTCCTTCGACTCCATGTACTCCCACCGGCGGAAGCAGGGCCATCACCTTCTCCTCCCAGGGATGGTAATGTACCGGTCTGCGGGGCAGCCCACCTCCAGTGATGTTTCTCTGGGCGTAGTCCTCATTCATTTTGTGCTTGACTGCCCTCTGCAGATCGTACCACCTGGCTTGGCATTCATTCCTAGTCCTTCTGATGGGCGCAACAGCATTCACCCTATCGACAATCCTCTGCCACAGGCGTGATTTTGCGGCTATGCTGGTCTGTCTGACCAATGTTCCAAAGAGCTGTGGCTCGACTCTGATGACTTCGTTGACAAGGATGTCCAGCTCCTCCCTTGTGAACTTTGGATTCTTGTCTGTGGGCATGGTGTGGGGTGAGGGTGTGGATGGTTGTGGGTGTGTGGGTGTGAATGTGAAGGTGTGTGTGGCAATGTGGAGAGGGGGTTTGTGTGAAGGAGTGTGTGTGAAGGTGTATATGTTAAGGTGTATGGGTGCAGTTGTTGGGGCGTGCTCTGTAGCTGCAGTGAGTCTGTTGCAAAGGCTCATGGTTTGTGTCTGTGGGCCCTTTTTATTGGTCCATTTGTGGGTGGGCCTGAGTTTGAAATTTTGGTGGGTGTGTTATAAGAGGTGGTTGTGAGTTTGGGCCTCTGTTTACCTGTTTGGATGCACCAGGTCAGTCATTTTTATGTTTTTTTGCACTGTAGACATGTTTTGTGGTGTTGTGCGAGTCGAATTGACCCTCCTTGTGCTGTTTTACAGTGTCCTGGTTCAGTACGAGTCGTTTTCGCATATGTAAGGTGCGTCCATACGCGATGTTGTTGTACCGTGCTCGCATATGCAATGTTGTTGTAAGGTCCATACATACGCGATGCTGGGGGATGGTGCTGTGGTACGGTGCGTACAAGTACGGTGCTGGGGTACGGTGCGTCCAAGTACGGGGCTGGGGTACGGTGCTGGGGTACGGTGCGTCCAAGTACGGGGCTAGGGTATGGTGCTGGGGTACGGTGCGTACAAGTACGGGGCTGGGGTACGGTGCGTCCGAGTACGGGGCTGGGGTATGGTGCTGGGGTACGGTGCGTACAAGTACGGGGCTTGAGTGCAGTGCGTCCAAGTACGGGGCTGGGGTACAGTGCTGGGGTACGTTGCATCCAAGTACGAGGCTGGGGTACGGTGCTGGGGTACGGTGCGTACAAGTACGGTGCTGGGGTACGGTGCGTCCAAGTACGGGGCTGGGGTACGGTGCTGGGGTACGGTGCGTCCAAGTACGGGGCTAGGGTATGGTGCTGGGGTACGGTGCGTACAAGTACGGGGCTTGGCTGCGGTGCGTCCAAGTACGGGCTGGGGTATGGTGCTGGGGTATGTTGCATCCAAGTACGGGGCTGGGGTACGGTGCGTACAAGTACGGGGCTTGGGTACGGTGTGTCCAAGTACGGGGCTGGGGTACGGTGCTGGGGTACGGTGCGTCGAAGTACGGAGCTGGGGTATGGTGCTGGGGTACGGTGCATCCAAGTACGGGGCTGGGGTATGGTGCTGGGGTACGGTGCGTCCAAGTACGGGGCTGGGGTACGGTGCTGGGGTACGGTGCATCCAAGTATGGGGCTTGGGTATGGTGCTGGGGTACGGTGCATACAAGTACGGGGCTGGGGTATGGTGTGTCCGAGTATGTGGCTGGGGTACGGTGCTGGGGTACGGTGCGTACAAGTACGGGGCTGGGGTACAGTGCGGACATGGGGGGGGTACGGTGCTGGGGTACGTTGCGTCCAAGTACGAGGCTGGGGTATGGTGCTGGGGTACGGTGCGTACAAGTCTGGGGCTTGGGTGCAGTGCGTCCAAGTACGGGGCTGGGGTATGGTGCTGGGGTATGTTGCATCCAAGTACGGGGCTGGGGTACGGTGCGTACAAGTACGGGGCTTGGGTACGGTGCATCCAAGTACGGAGCTGGGGAACGGTGCTGGGGTACGGTGCATCCAAGTACGGGGCTGGGGTATGGTGTTGGGGTACGGTGTGTCCAAGTACGGGGCTGGGGTATGGTGCTGGGGTACGGTGCGTCCAAGTATGGGGCTGGGGTACGGTGCTGCGGTACGGTGCATAAAAGTACGGGGCTGGGGTACGGTGCATCCGAATACGGGGCTGGGGTACGGTGCTGGGGTACGGTGCGTACAAGTACGGGGCTGGGGTACAGTGTGGACATGGGGGGGTACGGTGCTGACATACGTGGGGTACGGTGCTGACATAGGGGGGGACGTGCAGACATACGCGGGATGTAGGGGGGGGCTGTACGACTCGTATCCCGGGCACAAGTTTACCCCGGATACGAGTGGTACAGAGTTCGCTCCGTACGGGACGTTTTACATACGCTTGTGTATTCGGCAGGGCGGTATGGATCGTACTTGTGCGCTCGGACTTCAGTTGTACGATTTGTACATAAAACTGTCCGGGTACGTCTCGTAGACCTTTTCCCGATGCGATTCGTATGTATTTTTCACGTACGAATCGTACTTCACCGGTGGAACGGGACTTGTACGATTCGTACGTAAAAATATACGGATGCGAGTCGTACGGGAAATTTTTTTACCGGATCGGAATCGGCACCCATGTAGTAGTTATTTTATATGTTTTCATTTATTTTTTCATGTTAAAATGTTTGTTTTTATAGTATTTTAATTTATTTTCAGGAGCAGGATGTTGGGTTTATACTGGATAGGGGTGGGGAGTAATTTAAAAATATTTATTTAAATTGTTTCATAATTTCTTTATTTTATGTAAATATTTAGGAGGAGATGTTGGGTTTATAGGGGATATGGGTGGGTAGTAATTTAAGGATGGTGGTTAAAAATAAATTGTAATAAAAAAAATACTGAGAGATATAAATATTTTTGTTAAAAAAATGTGAAATTTGAAATTTTCAAAAATTTGGAAGGTTTCTTTGGGTGCTAATATTTTGATATACATTGTATAAAGTATTTTATGACTATTTTTTATAATGTAAAACTTATTTTAATAAATATATGAAAGGTTGAATATTTATAAATTGATTTTGACATCATTTTTTATTCTTTTTGTTTAAATTTTTTTTGTATTAAATATTTTATTTTTTAATTTGTATAATTTAGAATTTTTTAATTTTAAAGATTTGAATTGTAATTTAGAATTGAATATTTAAATATTTCTATGTTTGTGAGAAGGGGACCTCAACTTTGATAATTTTTATGACTATAGTATTTTATTATATTTTTTTATTTTTTATTATATCTTTTTTTGGACACACGTAAAATCTTTGTGGTAAATTTTTATTTGAAACAAAATGCAGATTTATATGCATTTTTCTTTTTTTCATTGTTTTGAAATGCTTTATATTTTTATATATTTATAATTTGTAAATTATTTAGCATTTTTTATTTAGTTTTTTCGTTTTGGAGTTAGGAATAGTTTTTTTTTGTTTATTATCAAGCACTTTCTCTGAGTTTTGTTGGTTCTGGAGTTGGAATGTAAATTTTTTATGGTTTATCATCCAGCACTTTTTCTTAGTTCAGTTGGTTTTGGAGTTTGGATAGTAATTTTGGGGGGTTTATTAACCAGCACTTTCTCTGAGTTAAGTTGGTATTGTAGTTGGAATAGTAAGCTGTTATGGTTTAATATCCAGCACTTTCTCTGAGTTTAGTTGGTTTTGAAGTTGGAATAGTAATTTTGCATGGTTTATTAAATCCAGCACTTTCCATAAGTTAAGTTGGTTTTGGAGTTGGAATAGTATTTTTTTTAGTTTATTATCCAGCACTTTCCCTGAGTTTAGTAGGTATTGGAGTTGGAATAGTAATTTTTAATGGTTTATTGTCCAGCACTTTCCCCCTGAGTTTAGTTGTTTGTGGAGTTGGAATAGTACTTTTTTTAGTTTATTACCCAGCACTTTCCATGAGTTTAGTAGGTTTTGGAGTTGGAATATTAATTGTTTTGGGTTTATTGTCCAGCACTTTCCCCAAGTTTAGTTGGTTTTGGAGTTGGAATTGTAATTGTTTTGGGCTTATTATCCAGCACTTTCCCTGAGTTTAGTTGGTTTTGGAGTTAGGAATAGTAACTTTTTATGGTTTATCATGTAGTTCTTTTTAGAGTTTATATGTACATTCAAATAAAAAAGGGAACTATGTTAATTTTAATGGTTAATGTTTTTATTTGCAAACACATGAGTTTTTTTGTTGTTCACAATTAAATTGTTTTTTTAATCAGGTTATGTTCTCAAATATTTGAAAATATTGAAAAACATGATTCAGAAATGTGTATGTTATTCAGAATTTATTATAAAATATAATATATTTTTAACATATTTTTCATGTACATTTGGAAAATTAAAAGTATAGTCTTGAAATAGTAAAGTAAATTTATTTTCAGTTCTTATATTATAAATGTTTTTATTTTCATTATTTATCATTGTTTATGTAAAAAGTTAACATTTTAGTACATTTCTTTCTACATGTTTAATACATTGTATATAATCTTATTTGTGTTGTAAAATTATTTCATATGTATTTTGCAAAGTTATATTTTGTACATCTTGGTGCCGATTCCGATCCGTTAAAAAAATTTACCGTCCGACTCGTATCCGTATTTTTTTACGTATGAATCGTACAAGTCCCGTACAAACGGGGAAGTATGATTCGTACGTGAAAAATACATACGAATGACCTCGGGAAAAGTCTACGAGACGTCCACGGACGGTTTTACGTACGAGTCATAAAACTGAAGTCCGAGCGCACAAGTCCGATCCGTACTGGCGTCCCGAATACACAAGCGTATGGAAAATGTCCCGTACGCAGCGAACTTTGTATGACCCCTACCCCGGGTACACTCGTGCCCGGGGTACGAGTTGTATGGCCCCCCCAGCCTCCCACCCCTCTGGCGTATGTACTCGCCATACCCCCACCCCCGTATGTACGCACCGTACCCCCACACCCGTGTGTACGCGCCATACCCCCAGCCCCCCGTATGTATGCGCTGTACCACCAGCGCATAGCACTGGGGGTATGGCGCGTACATACGGGGGTGGGGGTACGGTGCTTACATACGGGGGGCTGGGGGTACGGCACGTACATACGGGGGGGCTGGGGGTACGGCGCGTACATATGGGGTGGGGGTACAGCGCGTACATATGGGGGGGCTGGGGGTACGGCGCGTACATACGGGAGTGGGGGTATGGCACGTACATACGGGGGGGCTTGGGGTATGGTGTGTACATGTGGGGGTGGGGGTACGGCGCGTACATACGGGGGGACTGGGGGTATGGCACGTACATACGGGGGTGGGGGTATGGCGCGTACATACAGGGGGGCTGGGGGTACGGCGCATACATACGGGGGTGGGGGTACAGCGCGTACATACGGGGGGGCTGGGGGTACGGCGTGCACTTACAGGGGTGGGGGTACGGCGCGTACATACGGGGGGCTGGGGGTACGGCGCGTACATACGGGGGTGGGGGTACGGCGCATACCGGGCCTCCTTTTCCTCGTGCATCGCGGCGTACTTAGCTTTTCCGGCACTTATTGGCTCCCGTAAAAATATAGCCGTGCGGAGTGCTGTGGGTACGAATCGTACTTGCTGGTCTGTAAAACGCTGCCTGACCCCGTGCGGACGTCGCGTACGCGCTGTCCAGGAATGGAATTGTATGCATTTTTTTAGCCGCACGGAGATTTTTACGATTCGTATGGAAATGGTATTTCTGTACGAATCGTACTTGCTGGTTTGTACGGTGGAATTCCTGGGTACGAGTCGTACGGAGAAAACGCTCCATACGACCATTTGTACCCGGGTTTTGCAGGATCGGAATCGGCACCCTTGTTTTTATTATTTAGTATATTAAATATTGTTATTTAAAAATAATATTTAATATATTAAATAATGTACATTTTTTTTACAAATATATTTTTGTGTCATATATTTGTTTATTAAACATTGTTATATTGGTTGCACATTTACAATAGTCTTATTGTAATTTAATATTTTGAAGGTGAGTACATCAAAAAACATACATTTAAATGTATATTAAATATTACATTTTTTGTTAATGTAATATTTAATATATATTTTAGATTGTTTTCAATAAATAAAAAACAAATTTTTGGGATTTTATTAATTATTTCTCCATTCTTCTCTATGGGTAGTCAGTCTTTTTTTCATTTATATAATGCAGCCTTTTTCTCACTTTTTCTCCCCTTTCTGTCTATCTGTTCCATTTTTAGGTCATTTTGGAAGACAGAAGCTCGTGGCTGGGGGGTGTGTTTCGTCGTTAAGGTAAGTTTGAGTTAATTTACGTTCAAGGTAGCTTTAGGGTAGGGGTGAGGTAGTGTAGTTAGATTTATAGGTCAATAATTGTTCATTTTTGGTGTAGTTAGGTGTTGTTTTGGTAGTTTAGTGCTTTATGTGTTTTACGTAGTGTTGAAGAGATGTAGATTGTTATGTAGTGTTAGTTATGTGTTGTGTAATTATGTTATGTTGTATTTAATGTTGATATTCTTTCTTGTGGGTTTGTACATGTTATTGTGGGAGAGTGTTCTTTTTTTCTTCACAGGTTTCTTGTTTTGTGAACAGACAGTGCTGACAACGTGTTTCTTTTTAAAAAAAAATTAAAAATGTAATTTGTTTCTTTGAAACAAGTTACTTTTCTTAATTTATTTTTATTTTTCAGGTTTCTTGGAGCATTTTTCTAAAGCTAATTTTCGTGTTTTTGAGAGTATTGTTATTGAGAGGATTGTGTCTTTGGAACCTTTTTTCTACAGTTGTATTTTTGCATTTTTGGGGGGCTTTCTTTATGGATGGATTCATTTTTCGATTTATCTACTATTGATTTGTTCATTTTCGAGGACCATCTACTGCAACATAACCGGAAATGTTTTTGGTTACATTTGGTTTGTTTGTTTCTTTTTAATTTTAATAATTATATTAACACCACTTCGCAACATTCCCAACAACCAGCCAGATCTGCGAAAAGATCCCAAAACATGAGATAAGGCACGTTAGCAGCAGGAATTTAACATCTGCTCTTACCTGGTGCTAAGTCGGATGACAACCTGTACCATCAAAGGGAGCCCAGCACACAACCACACCCGAAGAACAACAGATGCCAGAGAGCCACTGATCAGGCTGCTCGGACACCCAAGAGGGCCACAACCCCCATCGCCACCACCCCCAGGAACCTCCCCCCTCCGTGGGCCCCTCCCCAGCCCCCCCCCCGGACAAAGACAGTTCACATCAACTTTACAAATTCTTGCCCCAAAAATTCGCCTGAAGCCGCACCATAACAACAATTAACATTTATGTGTGAACAGACAAAGGTAAATCATCCATTCACCTTTGAATTTCCCAAAAAGAATAATTCATTCAAATGTAACTCAATACTACTATATGGAAGAGTCATGGCGGGTCTCCCATGGACATTTGGTAAGTCACAGCCTGCAAGACAAAATTCAAGACAAGAAGGTGTGTCATGCTCTCATCAAAGGACAGAGAGAGAGAGAAAGAGAGAGAGAAAGAGAGAGAGAGAAAGGGGGAGAGAGGGAGAAGGAGAAACAGAGAAACAGAGGAAGAGAGAGACAGTACAAGGAAGAGAGGGAGAGAAAGAGAGAGAATCATCCCTGGGCCCTGTGCATGGTTCATTACTGTGCTGGACAGGAAACAAACTGATGCGTGTGTCTCCATTGCAGTGTCGGTGCCACACGGGCATCAACCGACAATGTCGCCCTGTTGCGTGCACACTGAGGGCAGCCGCGCAGGAAGGGATTGTACAAGGAGCGCAAGGCCGCTCGGGGTCTTGGCTGATACATGCCAACTGTTGTGTGTGTATCGCTCTTGGTGCACCATGAGCCTAAGACCGAGCCCCATTTGCTAAGCGAAAGCCACATCACATTTCAAGTATGCAAGCAGTAGTCAGACTGACATTGTAGATGAAAGCTCCTTTGTCCCAATACAGAAGGCGGAAGGACACCTGCACCAATGACCTTGCCAGTGCATGCGGCGGGCACCCCCTGAAAGATACACCATAGCAGATGATGACTCCCACAATCCACACAGTGCTAATGAAAGAACAATGTATCCACACCCCACACACAGAAGACCTTGCCCGAGATACTGCAGCATGGAATGCCCTTGGCACTTAAGCACAGCAAAACCCATCCGTCCAAACTTTGCACACCTATACGACTCATTGCTCCGAGCTGTGGCATATCATCCACACAACAGCCGCAGGTCAGAAGAGTGCCGGTTCCCGGAGACCCAACAACGCAGGACATCTTGGGCACATGCGCACATGGAACTGTACCGTGACCGAATGCTGCACCTGTTGAGGGCACTGCCATTGGCAGTGTTGCAGATCAATTACCGTTTGAGCTTCCAACTTGCGTACATCACCTGCTTTCAGCCCTGGTTCCACTGTCAATCATGCATATTCGAGTGGCCCATGGATGTCTTCCTATCCAACACAACGGTAGCTGAACTGGATTATGACAAGTATGTGCGCCCCCTGTTGGCCCACGACCAGGAGTGTAACGGTGATACCCGTTCATGGGATGCCTTCTTATTGGGCCTATGTGCTGGCAGTTGGGCATGGGAGTTTGCACAATTCCTCATGTGCAGTGACCACATCGAGGCACTCCCCTATTAGGCTGTGTTGCGGATTGGTGAAACTGCGTGGACGGAGCACATCTGTCCGAACCAGCTAATGGATTGGCTCGCCCTCGTGTTCCTTGAAGTCGACAGCAATGTACTCTTGGAACTGATTGCCTATGAAATTAAATGAAATGGCGATTTATAGAGCGTGAACAATCACCCGAGGGTGTCAAGGCGCTTGCTCATTGAGACAGGCTTTTGGCTAAGGAGTTCGCAGGGACTTTAAAGATTAAACAACCAAGTCTTTAATGCCTTCCTGAAAGCTAACAGATTTTTCTCCTGTTTCAGTTTTATTGGGAGAGAGTTCCACAACCTAGTTGCGCATAATTATAAAAAGCTTCTTCCCCCCCAGGAGCATTTTTTCACCCTGGGAACAACAAGATCATTTGCAGAGGATGAGCGAAGATTGCGTGCTGGGACGTAGGGTATCAAATTCCGTTTTAAAAATCCTGGTCCTGTGTGGTCTTAAAGAGAATACACAGAGCCTGGAAATCTATACGTCTTTTTATTGGCAGCCAGTGTAGATCCTTGAGTGCCATTGACACAGATTTGTATCTTTGGATGTTCAACAGGAGCCTGGCTGCCGCATTCTGCACAACCTGCAATTTAGCCAGGCATTTTTTCCAGAGGTTGATAAAGAGCCCATTGCAGTAGTCGGCCCTTGAGAGGACAAGTGCTGAAACCACTAATTTATGGAGCTCAGCTGGGATGAATGGGAGGATTTTTCGGAGAATTTTTAACGTATAGAAGAGAGGGAGGTAACCTGATTGACGTGGTATTCAAATGAAAGTTTGAAATCAAAAGTGACTCCCAGGTTCTTAACTGGGGGTGGGCGGAATTTGCGTAGTCGCGCTATGCAAAGCTCCGCGACATGGTAAAAAATCTCCGCTAGCAAGCAGAAATGCTGCGAACACACGGAATTGCTTGTTCGTGATGCTTTTTTCCTGTTCGCAAATGCTGTTTGCGTGCTTGGGAGCAAAAATATCTCGCGAACATGCATTTTGAGAATGCAAAAAATTTCACAAAGCCGTGAAATGCAGAATTTTGGCCATTCTCCACAGAACGGGAAATTACCAAAATTCCGCAAATTCCGCGAGCGGAACAGAATTTACCATCCTGGCCTATTCTTAACCTTGGTCACTGGCGTTGGTAGTGGCCCCAATTCCAGGGGCCAGAGATGAGGTGACCAGAAGTTAGTGTGAGCACCAAAAAGTAAATCCTCCGTCTTGCTGGAGTTAAGTTTTAGGCAATTAGTAGCCATCCATTTCCCAACCTGACGGAGGCAGGAATAGAACTGTTTCAAAGTGTCAGTGGGGGATCCTGACACTGAGACGATAATCTGCGTATCGTCTGCATAGGAAATAGCAGAAAAACCTAAGGACCTGATCAGTTTCGCCAATGGTGCAACATATATATTAAAAAGAGTGGGGCTCAGGGAGGATCCTTGTGGCACCCCACATGGTAATGTAAAATTGGGTGATCTAAGGTTATCTAAAGCCACAAATGTTTCCCTATCCGACGAGAATGATTCAAGTAGGGTAAGTGCATTCCCTTTGATGCCGATTCCCTTTAGAACTTCCAGGAGTTTCTGATGGTTCACTGTGTCAAACGCCGCCGAGAGGTCAAGCAGCACAAGTGCTGCACTGCCCCCCGAGTCGACGGTTTGCCTAATCATTTCTGAAGCTGAGATCAATGCCTGTTCGGTACTGTGATGTTTTTGAAACCCGAATTGAGTGTCATCAAAGAAATCATTCCTTTAAATATATTCTGATAGAATATTATTCATGACTTTCTCCGCCATTTTCGCTGGTAGCGGACGTTTGGAGATCAGGTGGTAGTTCTTAGGATCAGTATCATCAAGATTTGTTTTTTTTAAAAGGGGGAGCACGGAGGCCAGCTTACAGCTGGTGGGGAATGTGCCAGATGAGAACATTTGATTAAAAATAGGCTTCAAGTGAGACGCAAAAATCTCAGGTAAAAGATGAAAGATTTTTGGAGGGCATAGGTCCAGTGGAGAACCTGATTTGGTGGAGTTTAGCAAGTTTATTGTTGCTTCCGTTGTCAGTGGCGGAAAAGTAGATCATTCAGGAGGATCGCTACAATCAGCACGGGAGCCTGGCGCAATACCGGCAGTCCCAAGTCTGGCTGAAGCCACTGAAAGCAGCTATTTCTTGAACCGCGGGTTTAGCTAAACTGTCGTAAACCTCCTTAACTTTATCTTGGAAAAACGTAGCCACCCTGTCGCAGAATGCCTGGGTTTTGGGTGAATCAGCAGCCTCAGTGCATGTGGCTAATCGTTTTACTGTCAAGAAAAGCTCTTTTGACAATTTTTTTGTTGTCAGTATCGCCGTAGTGAAATGACTAGTTTTTTCTTTACTGATGAGTTTTTTATACTCAAGTAAGGCTAATTTATAGTTAGCTTTATTCTCCGGATCGGGTGACAGTCTCCACCTCCTTTCCAGACGTCGACATTTTTGTTTTTGTGTCCTAAGCTGTTCAGTATACCAAGGTTCAGTAGGTCTGGGCCTGTGGCTAGAGATGCCTTTAGCTGGTAGACTTTGGTCTATTGATTTCTCAGCCAGTCATCAAATGCAGCCACGGCTTCATTTGGGTCTTCTAAGGGTAGTGGGGCGTTTTAGGCTAAAGCAGATTGAAGTACATCCAACTTATTCCAAGGGTGGACCATTTTCCGCTGCCTGTTTATTGAATTCTTTGTCTGGGGATTTTGTACCGGAAATGAAAACATAACTTCATGGTCCGACCAGACAATTGACATTGGTGAAGGCATTCTAGATGGTTATTATTAGAAAATATTCCATCCAATAAATGACCCCCAGAGTGTGTGCTACCAGACACCAGTTGAGTAAGGCCCATGCTGTTTGCGATGTCTATAACAATGTACAGCATCGTTATCCAATGGATCCTCCAAGTGGACATTAAAATCACCCAGGAGCATGAAGCCTGGTGACTTGGATATGATATCCAGAGAACTACCAATATCCTTCAAAAGGTTGGCCCGAGGGCCTGGTGGCCAGTAGCATAACAGGCCATTGAAAGTGTAATGATTGCCTATCATTAATTTAAAAAGTAAGGACTCCAAATAGGGACCATTATGTTGGGAGGTAAAGACACCTTTCCAAGTTCTAGGAAACAGGACGGCCAGTCCTCCTCCTCTTTTGCCCACTCGGTCTTGCCTAAATAATGTAAACCCTAAAGGAACCGCCATCGCTAAATCAGGATCGGCTGAGGCGTCTCCCCAGGTCTCTGTAATAAATACTAAGTTAATGCCATGCGTTTCAATAAACAAATCGAACTCAGACGCATGTTTGCATAGTGACCGTGCATTAATAAGGCATCCTAACATGGACATTGTGTCGTTCTACCCAGTGGATAATTGCTTCCGATTTGCTGATAACTGGGGAGATTCCGGAATATGAAAGGAGAACCCACAGGCTTTACAATTAAGATGAGTCATACAAGGATCGGTGTTGATGTCAATTAGTACATTGCACCTACCATGTTTGTTATGGGCTCGCAATTGTTCCCCAGTATAGATGAGTATAAAGGCAGATTCAGAGTGAGATCTTCCACCGGCAGCATCCCTGGCCCACGGCACGGGCCAGGTGCGGACGGGTGCAGACGGGCTTGCCTTTGGCGCACCCGCTGCACGAGTCCGCTGTGCGGCCGTGCTTAAATCCCCCTGGTGAAACATCTCAGGCGGGAAGGCACCCTGCGTACTTCCGGGCCAGGCGAATGTCCTGATGGCCAGGTGGAAGTGCAGACACTGCATAGTCCATCCCCGTTACCAGCCCAGTGAGGTGCAAGTTCAATGAGGCTGAGTACGGGCGGATTTGAGAGCAAACAACAGACGATTAGATTTTTTAAAAGAAGTAAAAGTGGTTCAGGTTCAATTTTTCAATTTGAAAAATTCCAACACGGTAAAAACAGTAAAAAACTGACACGTTTAGTTCTAGCTATCAACCTCCAACTATAGCGCCAAACGGTACATCCCCCATGTGTTTTCCCTGCAATTATTTAAAAACAAATATTCACACAGCAATTATTTTTACAAGTATTTAGCGAACCTAGCGTCCTGCCAGCAGTAACCCAAATGAGCAGCTGCACTCGCTCTCATGGACGAGTAACTACGTTCCTACAGCCACAACTGATTGTAACCCATATCACAGGTCCCAAAACCGTTTTGCATCTTGGAGAAATGGTCATATATCCCACCATTACAGTGGACATGGCTGCATTCGCCTGGACTCAGAATGCATGTGTGTGCAACACTGTGGGTTGACACACACCTATGCAAGGTGAATGGACAGCGGTGCATGGCACCGTTCCTCAATCTGACACCCTGCTGGAGGGAGTGTACACACATACATGGCAATATAGTTCTACATGTGACCCTTTTGGACTCTGTCACCTGCTCACTGTCAGCAGAGCAGACAGTCAGCGCAGTCCGGTGATACAGGACTATGTAGATCCCATGGGCTGTGAGTAGTGTCCCCTGGTGCAATGAGCGTACGCCAAACATCACATGACTCGTCCAGCAAGGCAAGGTGGTCTGAGACCGTTGCCATCCGTGATGATTTCTGTCCATGTTTGCATCCCCATGGCTTGCACCTCCACATGTTCCTATGCTGCCTGTTAGTATATGATGCATTGGTCTGCATGTTGTGGCCCCATATCTTGCCTGTACTGACACGCACATGCTAATAAAGTGTTCGTAACTTCACAAGTGTTCAACTGTGATGAGTGTTGATTAGAATGCCAAATCGTGTGCCTCAATGAGCATTGTTCGCACACAGGGAGGGACTGACTGACGCATTTCACTTAGGGGTGAGTCCCCATTGGCAGCTCCACCTCTGTGAGCCAGACATTGTGTTTAGGAAAGTTGCTGGTAGACCTGTGTGCTTACGTGTCTTCAGCTATGTGAGTATGGTATCCAACTTCTTGCCATGTGGATCATCCAAACAGGCTGTGTCCACACAGTTGAGAGGTTGTGGGGATTGATGGGAGGGGTGTATATGAGTGTGGTGGGTGTGAGTTTTTCAGTGAATATGTGATTTAGTTTTCAAGTGGTGCAAATGATGTAGTTGTTGTGTGTTATTTGAGTTGTGGTGTGTCTCTGCAATGTGGTGGTGGTGTCTGCTGTCCTATGTCTGTAGTTTGCAAAGGATCATGGTAGGGCTTTCTTGCCATTGGCTTTGTCATTTGTTTTTTGGGCTTTTATTGTGGCTTTTCCTTTGCTTTTGTTGTGCATGATGGAGACGTTTGTTTGACCGTGTCGGACGCTGGATGTGGTTCGCGCAGGGTAACCCGAGTATGTCACGCTGACATTCTGCTGTTCTTGACGTTGTCATACGCGGACGCAGAGGGGTCTGTTGTTTGCTAGTCACTATTTGCTGTGCGTCTCGGTTTTCATGATCGTGCTCCGTGCGAGTCGGTCTCAATTCACACGTTTGGCATCGTACCGCGCGGCTCGTGCATCACGGGTACGTTTTGGTCGCGTCAATTCCTGTTGCTTGTCGGTCGGTAGGATTCCCGGTCATTTTACGGACGACTCACTGATTTCCGTACGGGTCGGTCATTCGGCTCGTGTTCCGTGTGAGTGGGTTGTAATTCGCACGCGTTGCATCATACTGCACGGGTCATACGGCGCCAGTCCGTGTCGGTCGGTCTCCGTTCCCGGTCCGTGTCGGTCGGTACGTTTTACGTCCGGAATCGGAATCGGCCCCTTAGTTGTAAACAAAATATACTTACTATTTTAGTTGATGAAGTTTTTTTCGTTGATGTTGTTTTGTTGATTTCTGTAGACGCTGTTAAAAGAAAAGTATTCGTTTGGCATGTTCTGCTATTTTATTACATTTATTAGTTTTAATTAATTTA
The DNA here is from genome assembly GCF_964204655.1 of Triturus cristatus. Taxonomy (NCBI): domain Eukaryota; kingdom Metazoa; phylum Chordata; class Amphibia; order Caudata; family Salamandridae; genus Triturus; species Triturus cristatus. The sequence continues at coordinate 431,866,288 of NC_140581.1, read as the reverse complement.
CTTTATTTCTTGGTTAAGTCATATACTTACCTTTGTGTATAATTTTTTTTAATGTTGATTTTATTGTTGTTTGGGGCGTAAATCTTTGTTTTGTATTTTCTAGGTGGTGTTTTAGTGAAGTATAATCTGTGACATATAATGGAAAACATAATTTAGTTAAAAAAAATTAAGCTAATTTAGTTGCAAAGTTTTGTTCTCATCTTTAATGAGAGTTTTTCTGAATAGTTGATTGTGTAGTTCTTTTTTGTTCTGCCTTCTGTTTTACAAAGGTTTGGACTTCCTCTGTGTTTGTCCGTTGTATGGTAAATTCTGTGTTGATTAATTGATTGCTTTTATAGATTTTATTTAATTAGTTAGAGTTTTGTATTGGTTTTTGTTGGTGTAGTCGAAATTTATTGGTCGAGTTAGCTATTTTGGATTTTTTGGCAGTTACCATTTAATTTGTTCAATATTTATTATGTTTATTTATTGTTTTTTGTTGTTTATTATTGTTATTAAAATGTATACGTAGATAAATGTTATATATTTTTTTATATATGATATATATTTATGTTTGTTTATTTTTAGTAGTTGTGATATTTTTTCCTGTTGTATTGTTTGTTTATTTTTTTGTTTTTGGATTTTTAGTATATTTTTTTATTCAATTTTATAAAAAAAATAGTGTTTGTTTATAATTTTTGGAATATGTTATTTTTTCATGTTATTGGAAATAATTTATTTTATGTTTAAATGTTATTTTTGGTATAGTTTATATGTATTTTATTGATGTTTGTGTTGTCGATATTATTTATATCGATGTTCTTGTTGCGTTATATTATGTTTTAATGTTATCGATATTTTTGTGTTCTTTATTTTTGTTGTCAATATTTTTCTCATCAAAATTATTTTTAACAATATTTTTTTACCAATGTTTGCATTATTTTTGTTTTGTGTATTGGGTGTCAATATTTTTGTATACAATATTGTTCACTCGAAATTTTTGTAGTTTGATGTTATAAGAGTCGATGTTGTATCAGTGATCCTTGTGGGACAGCTCACTGTTGTGTCTGCACAATAGTCATGGGGAAGCAAGGGAAGCTAGCGGGTACATTGCTTCTTGAAGGCTCAGAAATGCTCTGGGGTTTGTAGGAGTGGGATAACAGACTCTGTGCCCTCTTTGAAAATGCAAATATGGAACAGGGACATCTATATGCTTCTCAAAGTTTGGCATCATATTGAGGCCATTGAGGAAGAAGGGTATCTTCTGCCTGCTTTGTGACGAAAGTAGCCCCCCTTTGCCCTTAGGCAAGACAAGGATGAGGAAAGGCTGAACAAACAAATCACTTTCACTTGGGCTAGGTGGGAGTGAGACGAACTAGATTTTTTGGGCAATGTGAGTGGATAAACAGGGCCGAATGCCAACCCACAGCCTTAGCCAAAAAGGAGAGAATGGGCATTAAAACCCAGAAAAGCAGCACTCTCTTTAGCTCCCTTAATGTTTGTAAACATAGGCGACAGCAAGAAATTAGACCCCCGACCTATGGAAAAGGAGAGGGTATTTACTCTGCCATGTCATGGGGCAAGGTGGGGAAACATTATTTAAAACAACCCAAAAAACCTTAATTTAGTTAACAGCGTTATTATCACCCCACCTCCTGTCTCAAAATATAACATCCATCGGGAGAGTTTTAAAAATTATGATAAATACCTTCAACTTTGGGAAAGTAATACATGTCTAGAGGTGGCTGAAAACCCCCTATGACTCGACCTTAGGCAGGTTACGGAAGAAATATTCTTTCCCACCTTTAGCCAAGGTGGCGTGAGTAAAAATAGATAAACCACTCTTGGGCATGGCTGTGGGTTAAAAGGGAACAAATGCCCTGCCCTTGTGCAAAGTTGGGGCAGGGATACACACCACCACCACCCTTGGCCAAGGTAGCAGAGTAAAGAATCACAGAGCCACGGCGAGACAGTGTCCTGGTGAGGAGGTAACCTTGATATTTGTGTGACTATAGGTACCCCTTCCCTCCCGTTTTGAAGGCTCATGGGGCATTATATTGGCGATATAAAAAAACCCATTCAGCAATATACCTACTGGGTTATAGTTTTACTGTGCATGTAGAATTTTTGTGCACCACTTAGTTAGAATTATATGTAAATACACAGGGGCAGATTTATGTTTTACTTGCGCCTCATTTACGCCGCCGTTGCGTCCCTTTTGTGACGCAGCAGCGGCGCAAATCCTGCGCCATGGTGCGGGGTATTTACAAACGTGACGCATCTCCCAGATGCGTCACGTTGTAAAGCCCTGCGCCACATGTAGGCGTTCCAGGGCAGGTGGGGGCATTCCGGCGCAGGAACGCCTCCTAAAAGTGGCTGAGTGAAATCTACAAGATTTCACTCAGTCACTTTTAGGCCCATGCTGCGTCAAAACCCTGCGCCTGCTTGAAGCAGGCGTAAGGATTGACGCAGCATTGTAGAGAAAGGGCCCCCCAGATCATTGCTGGAGCTGCGTTGTGCTTGCGACGCAACTCCAGCAATGCGCCACTTTTCGGCACAGATGCGTCACGCATCGGTGCCGTTTTTGCCCCATGGTGCGCCGCATTATAAATGCGGCGCATCCATGGTGGCGCAGCTGTGGCGCATAATAACTGGCGCATCCCTGCTGATATGCAGGGATGCGCCAGTCGTCATAAATCTGCCCCACAGTTGTTTTGATTTGAGTGTAGAAGGGATCTCTTCTAGGTGCTGATGAGAAACCAGGGGAGGGCTTCGAAACATGTTGACACAGGAGACACTGCTTAATAAAGCATAGTATCTCCATTTCATTCCCCACTTTTAACGATACCAGCTCAAAGAAACATTGAGCCAGTTATTTTTTAATTTTTCACCATTCACCATTCATTAACTTCTGACCCATCCACTCACACTCCTACACCACACATAGTATTGTTTTTCATAACCAGTGCTCCCACGTAGTCACAGGTCACAGCATGCCCCGTCCTGCAGCTGGGCGGAAACACCGTGATGATGAAGCATGCCACCAAGGGTCCTTTTGGTGGGTATTTAAACAAAGCCGAGTGCTTTCCACCATTGTAGGAGACACACGTAGTCTGGAGGAACACTTCTATACTTTCCCATAAGGGTGGATCCCTTTGTTTTTTGACAATATAACTTGAGGAGGACATATCCACCTCGTCTGCTCTTTTGAGCATTACCTCTTCACTCCCTTCTTGTGTTACAGTGTAAAGAATCATACAGACTCTTCCATTGAGAAAAAGGATGAATAAGAAAACGTGTCAGCACCACACTTTTTCATTTGATCCTAAGGATTTTAGAGTTTTCTTTACAGTTCTGTATAGCCACAGCTCAATCTCAGACAGATTTTGTATGCTACTGTTTCAAATTGTAATAGACCTAAAAAATTGTCAGTCACACTTATACCAGGTCATTGAAGACCAGGAGCATGTACACATTTACGATAAGGTTCCAGATTCACATTCACAATCCTATTCACAGTGCCACCAAAATCCATCACACATTATCGAAACTCCACCAGTGGACTCATATTGCTTTAAATCCAAGCAGAATGTCTTGACATCACCACCCAAAGTTGAGAACTTGGCTTGCAAGTCTCAGTTATCTGGGTATAAACGATTAATATGGAATGGGTACACATCAGTGGAAAAATAAGTTGGTGGAGAATAGAAGACGAGATCCAGTTGTAAGACACAGCTACCAGTTGTTTATTTAACAAAGGAGCTTTTGCTACTTGAATTATGGTGTCTGTATGCCATGCTTTCAGGCATTGAAGAATTCTTATATTGTTCAGATATAGTAAACAGGGCCAAAAAACAATAAAGTCCTCACATGTTTCAATGTCAAAAAGAAAATAACTAGACCAATTTTACTGAAACTTGGCAAAAGGAAATCTGGCTGACTGCCTTCAAATCCATTATCTTAGACCTAATATTGTTCCCACAGACAGCAGTCTTTTGAAAATACTTTCAAATTCTGCAGAATAAAGTGATCTATAGCTAAGCCTTAGCAGTAAAACCTAACAATGGCGTTGCATGCGAGTGAAAAGTTTGTATTCAGCTTGTAGCTTGGAGCAGCGTAATTTTGATCTCATCCTAAGATACCGTAGAGTGCATTATAATCATGTGTAGTCAGCACTTGAATGTATTCTGTGCAACTAATGGTACTATTGGCCTTATTGTGAGTTTGGCAGTGCGGGATCAGGACCGCCCGCTCCTGCACTGCCAAACCCATGTAGGAACCACCTGCCAGATCAGGAGATTTCTCCTGTCTGGTAGGCAGTTCTTTGGTGTTCCCAGGGCGGTGCCTATGAATTAGGAACTGAAATGGGAATGTGAAAGGCAGTGCATGCATGGCATGAACTGCTGCAGTCCATGCCATACAGGTACTGGTGTGCATGCACGAATGGCCCCCTGTGTGCATCTTTGTCAAAAACAGATTACCTTTGGGATTTCTCAATAGCATACCATACTGTTTGTTACCACATTCAAACTATCATTTGATCACCAGAGAAAATAGTTATAGCCAAAAAATTGGCAATACAAAAAATGTTTATTAAATAGATCTATTCGGTACATAAAAAATTATTTAAAATACACAATATTAGTTGTCATAGAAAAAATAAACAATCCACATCAATTTATTACATATCCTACATAAATTGGAAAATGTGCAAGACAAAATTCACCATCAAATAATTGTACACAATCCAACCACTAATTATAGCAGGCTCACCAAATACATTTTTGTTCATAAGAACCACTACATAGCGGTAAGGCAAAAAAGGACCAGAAGGCGATGCGTTTCGGTGGTATCAATGGGTCCAACCACCTTCTTCAGGCTTAGTAAATGATGTCTCCCAGCACTCTGGTCAAAAGCTGAGTTTGTAGGATATATAGATGGGAAGCTTGTTCCCCCACCCAATTAATCTCTAGGCTCCTCACTTATATAAAAAAGGAACGAGGCAGACGCATTTTCTTGATGCTGCCCTACACTTTCTCAAATATTAGTGAAGACAGTCAGTCTCACATTGGTACTCTAGTATCCCACAAGTCTTCAAAATCTTTAATTTTCAGTCTTGTGTCGTCCCAAATAATCAGACTAACACCAATAAATCACCATGCAATAGTACCCTGAATTTTAGCGCAAAAACGCTTAAAACATCCATATAGTTCACTTTCAATTAACTGTTGCCAATTTCCAATTGTCTGGACAAACTTCAGTAGGTGCCCATCAGGCTTTTACGGCGCAAGCTGCCGGGACTGACAGGCCTCCTGGCGTTCTCCGTTTGTGGCCCTTGTGTGCATCCAGAGACCATGAGGTACAAGGGGCCCTGTAGGGTCCCCTTTGTATCCTCACCGCCACACTTTTTATGGGGGTCACATGGCCATGAAAAGTGTGGTGGTGAGGAATCTCGTAACATGCTTGGCGAGGCTGCAGAGACTCCGCCAAGCATATTGCAGCCTCAGGACTGCCACACAACTGCCAGGGATTGGCGGTTCCATGGATGTTGCAGTGGATGCGGCGGTCCCAAGGTGGCCCGACCCCCTTTGTCATAATAGGGTGGTCAGGAGACTTCCATCATTTCTCTGGCTGTCTGTAGACCACCAGACTCATATTGAGTCCCTAAGAGAGGATGGGATATTGTATAATGAAAAGTACTCCACACAAAACCTAATAAGACCTATAAATGTGGTGCATATAAATGTGACTAATGCACTTTTTGCAACACTTATATTTTAATATTGTAAGGGAAGTTAAAGTTTAGGCGTGTGTCATTGTCATGCTGGTGAAAAACTGTATGTGTAGACTAATGTTTAGGCATTTATACGTATAACAAGAAAGTATATTCATATTGTTGCATTTTGAAATATCTTTTTTGCAATCTTTTGCAATTTATTAATGCGTTCAGAAACTGAATTTACTTTATGTTTAGAAATGTGTATTCATCTTTAACCCTGGGCACTATTAAGTTGACATGATTTTTAGGCCTTGGGTACAGTTTTCAGCACAAGCTCTAACCCTGGGCGGAGTTCGCGTAGTAGCGTAGCTACGCGAAGTGCACTTTGCACTACACGAGATACGCGCAGCACTACGCGAGCTGCGTAGTGCGCTGTTCGCGATGATTGCACAGTGCCGGGTGCTTGGCCGCACTGTGCAATCATTGAGAACGGCATCTTGCACAGTGCGAGCTGTGGTTTTCTGCAGCTCAAGTAGATTTTTACTCGAGCGGCAGCTTTCTCAACGCGGACTGGTAGTTTCTCATCGCGAGCGATCGCGAGCATACGCGACCACTTGCAATGAAAAACCTGACCTCCCCACGTTGAGCATCTCGCCGGGAGGTTTATTTTCCAGGCTCGCGATCGGCAACTTGATGTTGCCGATCGCGAACAAGGAAAAAGTCTCGCCGGGATGTCATTTTGCTCACGAGCCTAGCGTAGTTGTCCGCCCAGGGTTAACAAGCTCATGCTTAGGTCTAACATCTAATTCGTATTTAACCTCCAATATAGAATGTGTTTGCTTGCATTTTCGTTTTTATTGCAGGTGAGGACAAAGCATCATTAGTTAGTAAAGGAAGGGTTTGTAGTTCAGTGAGATTGCGAGGCACGTGAAACAGTTTTGGAAAGGAAAAACACGGTGACGGACATGGAGGCGAGTTCCCATGGACGAGGAGAAGAATGGCCAAGGACGGATGAAGTAGCAGCTTATCTCTATGAGAATGGTGATGCCAGTAGACAATTCGTGCTGGAATTGTGGAAAGTTACTGGAGTCAATCACATGATTTACCTTGAAGGCAACTAATATCTAATGCTGTAACTCAGTAAGGGACAGAGAAACATCTTAGGACTTCATGAGGTTCAGAGCTCATCTTCTGCTTTGTGTGGCTTCATGCTACATGATCTTTAGTTGGAGTTTCTTCTACTGAAGGCTCTGACTGCTGACACCATTTCATTATCCAATCTTATTCAAGGCTTCTTAGTTTAGGGTTGTGCCTTTTAAGGTAGTGTAGGGAAAGCTAGTGTGCTCCTGCTTACCTTTGAAGATCAACTGATACAATTTAGGCGTCGATTCCGATTCCGGCCGTAAAACGTACCGACCGACACAGACCAGCACCGTATGACCCGCGCAGTATGATGCAATGCGTGTGAATTACAACCCACTCACACGGAACACGAGCCACACGACCAAACCGCACGCAAATCAGTGATTTGCCCTTAAAATTACCGGGAATCGTACCGACCGACACGCATCAGGAATTGACGCGACCGAAACGTACCCACAATGCACGAGCCGCACAGTATGATGCAATATGTGTGAATTGAGACTGACTCGCATGGAGCACGATCAGGAAAACCGAGCCGCACAGCAAATAGTGACTAGCAAACAACAGACCCCTCTGCGTCCGACTCGTACGCCAATGTCGAAAAAAAGCAGAATGTCAGTGTGACAGACTCGGGTCAGCCCGCGCGAGCCACTGGCAGCGTCCAACACGGTAAAATGAACGTCTCCATCATGCACAACAAAAGCAAAGGAAATGTCACCAAAAAAGCACCAAAAAATAAATTACAAAGTCAAAAAATAAAAATAGGAACAAAGACACACCCACAACTCCACCTATATAAAGACAAGAAATCTCTACCATGATCCTTTACAAATTACAGGCATAGGAGAGCAGACAGCACCACCACAATGCATAGATACAGCACAACTCACACAACTCACAACAACTCCACAATTTGCACCACTCAAAAACTAAATCACATATTCACTGACAAACTCACACCCACCACATTCACATATATCCCCCCACACATCAATCCCCACAACCACCCAGCACCATGCCCCCAAAAAGAATCCAAAGTTCACAGATAGTGAGTTGGAAGTCATGATTGACGAAATATTCAGGGTAGAGCCACAGTTGTTTGGCACATTGGTCCAATAGACCCCGATGTCACAGAAAACCAAGATGTGAGAGAGGATTGTCGACAAGGTCAACACACAAGCACCTTGCTCGCGCACAAAGGACGATATACAGAACAGGTATTATGATTTTCGCAGGAGGGTCAAGAAGCTCATCGACAGGGAACACACCCTGAGCAGGCAGACTGGCGGTGGCCCTCCTGCAAAACCAACATACTTCAGGTCCTGGGAGGAGAAGGTGCGGGCCACCCTACCACCGGAGAGAATCCATGGATTAACAGGAATACTAGAGCCTGGTGAGTACACAACTAATTTACTCAAAATTGTCTGGCAACACGCATATAGCACTGGCAAGGGCACTGTGAAACCAATTACCACCAGCAGAGTCATAGCAACGGAAAGGCAAGTATCCTGTGACGTGTATAACAGTTACACAAACATAATACCTGCCATCCCACAGTAATATGGAACTATGTCCTAACATGTACAAACCTAAAGACTAATACTGCAAGGCATGACCATAAATAAACAACAAACACTGTCATCCATTTTGCCACCACTGTCACACCACCTCACAGGAAAGCTGAGTCAAAATGAAGGAAGGTTGGGCTGCTGGGAATGTGCATGTGGCAGAAAGCATGATGGGAGTTGCATTCACAGCCGCCAGTCGCCCACCCACATGTCCCTGCAAGCTCACACTGAACCATGCTCACCTCACAGGGAGTGTAAAAGTACTGCCAAGATGGCTGACACTAGGCCCTGCTGTAGGGAGCACAAGGCCCAGCTGGGCCTTGGGCTCTAACTGACAACAGGACACCAATTCCAGACAGCCTGAAAGGTGACTACTTCTCCCTGCAATGGAAGCGTGCTGCATGGTGGGATGTCGGGACTGGGGGAGGAGGACTGCCAGCTCTGACTACAACTACCAGCAGGCACTTGCACACACACACGCACACACACACACACACATCCCTTAACACAAACCACACCCAACCCACCTGCACTAATGCATCCCCTCTGAATCCAAATAAATATCCCACAAAGATTTACCACACTGGGTTCTGTTGTGTGAAGGACATGGGCTTGTCGGGACTTGAGTGCAAACAAACACCAGGACACCACTGGCTGTCAACCTGTCAGCACACGCATACCACCCCATAGGGAAAAGGATTCACAGGAAGGAAGGTCAGGCATTGTGGGAAGGTGGGTGGAGCCAAAAGCATGATGGGAGTTGCAGTCACAGCCACCAGTCCCCCACCCACATCTCCATGCAAGCTCACACTGAACCATGCTCACCTCACAGGGAGTGCAAAAGTACTGCCAAGATGGCTGACACTAGGCCCTGCTGTGGGGTGCACAAGGCCCAGCCCAATACCTGACAGCCTGAAAGGTGACTACTACTCCCTGCAACAGAAGCATGCTGCATGGTGGGATGTCGGGACTGGGGGATGGGGGGACTGCCAGCTCTGACTACATCTACCAGCAGCCCCTGTCACACACACCCCTCCCACCTACACCAAAATACACACCTGGGATCATGCTCTACAAGAGAGTCAGTTAAAAATTCCCTACCGAGAACCATGACAATGTGCTCCGCCATGGGGAGCACAAGGCCCTGTTTTGAAATTGTGCACAAACAAACAACTGGATACCACTGTCAGTCATCTTGCCATTGCTGTCTCAATCACTCACACGGAAGCAGAGTCGCAGGAAGGCATTGTGGGAAGGTGGGTGGAGCGAAAATCATGATGGGAGTTGCAGTCACAGCCACCAGTCCCCCACCCACATGTCCCTGCAAGCTCACACTGAACCATGCTCACCTCATAGGGAGTGCAAAAGTACTGCCAAGATGGCTGACACTAGGCCCTGCTGTGGGGAGCACAAGGCCCAGCTGGGACTTGGGTTCAAACTGACAACAGGACACCAATGCCTGACAGCCTGAACGTAAATTCTGACTCCCTGCAATGGAAGCATGACACATGGGGTATTATCTGGCCTCTGTGGGTGAAGGGGGTCCTGCAATGACTTAAAATGCCATAAATGCAGCCTCAAAGCACACCTTCTCAGCCACAACAAAGTGCACCCTTGGGACCAATCACTCCAAAAGTAAATGCCTTGGCAAGATGGCTGACAAATGGTCATGATGTATGAATTGGCTGCAAGTCACACCCATGCACTGGCCAACTCAAACACATCTACACTCACAGCCATTGGAACTGTAGGTATCCTCCCACTCTCTGGAGATGCAGTGTCCCTGTGGTGTCCCCTGACCTGGCTGTGAAGGTGTGTCTCATAGATGACAATTGGGGAAATGTAGATATAGTACATAGCAACAAGCACACACAATGTCACCTATACATCATTGACAGTGGACACCTAACAGTGAGTAGAATGGACACTCACATATAGCTGACACTGTAGCATGGTGTCATTCACAAAATGTGCAGTTGTGAGCTGCATTTCAATCCCACATCGGTCTGCGTTGTACGCATCATTCACACAACACATCATTCACAGTCATGGACACCCCAAACACAATGACTAACCTGGACTGCACCCGAGAAGGCATGCAACTCACAGCAGCTGAACTGTAACACACACCTCTGGCCATCACTGTCATGAGCATGGAAAAGCAAGAGAGCTTCTGTGCCCAATCCCTCTCACTATGGAGGAATTTGACAAGATAGAAGGCGTTACCACCTACAAAACTCCGCAACAACTTCATTGGCTACGCCAACACCACGACTTGTATGAAAAGAGATGTGAACTAGTAACACAGACAACAAAATAGTATCTCACATTGGATCTCAGGCATACCGTACTGCAACCATGTTGCAGAGACACACCAATGTGATGCACAGAGGAACGGAAAGAATCACACAACACGTGCCCCAAGCTTGCTCCATACCCCAAGTGCAATTGTACGTGTGGCATTGTTAAAGCACAAATGTGGACAGGGATAAAACAGCTGTGTCAGGCATGTGATGGAACCTGTGTGGCAATGGCCAACTACAGACAATTGTTCTATACATGAGCTGGTCATGCACACAGCTTGACGTGCATATCACAATGCTCCAGGTTGCCATTACAAAGTGCTTTAACAATATCAACCCCTGTCTGTCACAACTTAGGACAATGCAATGTACAGATTCTCATGATGTCCAGTGGCACATGTCATGTGTGTGAAACGTTGAGGTCAGTAGAAACATAACATACATTGTGTGTGTCCTCCAAGCACAGGGGATGCTGGGGACACAACAGGGCCTGAAGAAGAGTCCCAGTCCCAGACTCTGGCAGACCCTGAGCTCCCCAGCGTGGATCACTCTCTGTCCTCTTCGGACTATAACCTTGACCGACCTGGCAACTCCGGTGTGAGTCATCATGCAGCCCCAGAAGCAGTAACATCAGCACCCCTGGCAACCACTCCCGCCACATCTGACACCAGACAGAGTACCCATGCCGACACTGACGGCCCAGGCCACAGACCAACAACGGAACAGGTACACAGGGCACACCGGAAGCAAGGGACAGCACCACCAGCGCAAACACTCAAGCGGGCCCAGTGTCTCCTGTGCTGGCCACGGCAGGCCCTGCCCATGTAGGTCGGGGCAGTGGGAGGGTGGTCAGGCAGAGGACACGGCCTGCAGAGGGAGCTGGACTGCATGATGAGCCACACCTGGAATGCATCATAGATGCGTACCAGGAAAGCACCGGAGGGTTTGGACAGGTCGTGGGGATCCTCAAGGAACTCCAAGAACAGCAGGCTGACCATCATGCCTGCTTGGACTCCCACATGTCCCCGGTGGAGTCCAAGTGGGACAAATTGGATGAACTAACAGCGGTGCATAGGGACATACTGACATGCCTCCGCCAGATCAGCACCAACATGACCACACTTCCCTGTGCGCACACAACATCTGTTGCCACAACATCCGCAACAGCCACAGGGAGGGAGGAGGACTCTGACAGAGAGTCCTCGGCATCGCAGCAGCCTGCACATGATGTTCCCCCGAGAAAGAAGAGGGGTCGTCCGAAGAAGGCCAATTGAGTCGCTGATGGCCATGCATATCCCCCAGGCACCCAACACCTGTGTGCAAACCAGTTAACCTTGTCGACCTACATCCAAATCACCCACTTGACATGGAGGGTCAAAGTTGTGACAATGCACCAAATGACTGTGGATTCCACTCTGGACATTTTAACTACCAAGACTACCAACTCACCTGTGAACTTTGGATGATCATCACATTGTACAGCACTTCAAATTCCGTTCACCATCCTTACACATGTTTGGAAATAAAATCACAATCACACAATACTTGCCTCTGTCGTGATTCCTACTTTGTTTGTGCCATGGCGATGATGAGCTGCTAAGGAACACTGTGCCTGCAAACTACTACAGCAATGCGAACACCGTTATGTGAGTCATGTGAATGTGACACATATGAGGGAGACACAACACTAGGACAACACCACACATACTCACCAGGGCTCCTAACTCCTCGTCAACACTGATGTCAACAGGAAATTCAGTGAAATGCGCACACACAACACCCATCCTGGGTCAGTGGCAAGCAGCTCACAGGTACAGGATGCGAATTTCTGTCGGATGTGTGGACACACACGGAGCACATCCCAAAGTGAAGGGCAGGTTTATTAAATATTCACAATGTGAGAATTCCACAACTGATGCACGTTAACCTCACATGACAGTGAGCAAACAATTAAACATGTGGTGAACGATGAAAGTCCAGGGGTGTGTGGCACATCATTGGTTGGGACAACGAGTACTTGCACTTTGGAACAAGGATCTGGGTCTTGGGGTTCAGACCAAACCATACAGCATCCAAAGTACCCTGTGAAGGACAGACAGAAAAGACAATCAAAAGCACAGATATACAGCAGACAACAACAATATACATGCCCAAAACAAAACACTACCCAGACACAACCTAACAATCAGGTAAACACTGTTAGGGAGAACAGACTACCAAAAAGGACACATCACAGCAAGCATCCTGACAAGTAGCATACTGCCACACTCAATCAGCACCAGTGCACCACCAACATAGGTCAGGCTGACACAATACTGTGACAACACATTCCTGTATACTGACATTCATGTGAAGAAGTTTTGGATCAGCTGGCTCCGAACATCACCATCACCCTCATCATCACTGGCATCATGTCCCAGGCCAGGATCCTCCATGGCTGGTGGAGGTTGGTCATCGTCATCCTGGATGAGAGGCAACCGCTTCCGCACTGCCAGGTTGTGTAGCATGCAGCACACTATGATGATCCTGCACACCTTCGCAGGTGCATATGGGAGGGTCCCTCCTGTCTTGTCCCGGCAGCGGAATCTGCTTTTCAGGAGTCCAAATGTCCGCTCGATCACCCACCTGGTCCGGCCATGTACCTCATTGTAGCGTATTTCTGCCGGTGTCACAGTGTTCCTGAGGGGTGTCAGCAACCACGGCATGTTGGGGTATCCAGAGTCACCTACAGAGAGCCAATTGCACATTAGTGGAGTGTGAAAATAGGGTGCTAATTAACTTTAGCAAACACACACAATGCGAAACAGTCAGTACACACCAACAAGCCAGGAACACTGGTACTCCATCTGTGCCATCATCGCTGGGATGCGACTACTGCTCATTATGTAGGCGGCGTGTGCTGAGCCAGGGAACCGTGCGCACACATGGGAAATGGTCATGTCCGCCAAACAAACCACCAGAGCATTGATGGAGAGGAAATGCTTCCTGTTCCAGTACGTCTGCTCATGTGCCTGTGGTGGTACCAAAGCCACATGTTTCCCATCAATGGAGCCAATGACATGTGGCATCCTGTCCAGGGCATAGAAGTCCCCCTTGATGTTAGCGAGTTGTTGTGCTTTGGGGAAATGGATGTACTGGTTGAGGAAATGCAACATCGCCTCCAACACATCCCGAAGCACACGGCTGAACATAGTCTGTGACATCCCACCAGCAGTAGCAACAGTGTGCAGGAAAGTACCGGTGGCAAAAAAGTTTAGGGCTGCCATCACCTTCACCTTGGTGGTCAGCGCTGTAGGGTATGTCCGGCCAGGTTGCAGATGTGGGGCCAACTGCTCCGTCAATTCTTCGATCAGTGGCCTGGTGAAGCAGTACCATCGCATGCAGTCACGCTCAACCATGGTTTCAAGGTCAGGGAACGGTCTGTGGACAGCTGGTCTCCTGCAGTACATAGATGAGCAAAGACAGTTTGTCATTCCCCCTATCTATGTGCCAGTGTACATGGCAAATAGCACATGAAACCACATTACAGGACACAAGCACATGATGTGTGTGCTGTTGGGTATGGGCACACATGTCAGATACATGCCCATCATCTGACATCTCAGCTCTACAGTCCACACAGCAAGGTCCATGTTGTGCTGTGAGAAATCAATGGGCTCTGTCACAGTACATCAGTACGAGTGTCACATACCAGACACACACAACAGTAACTAGTGAGGACAGATGTCTACCCCACATCACAGGTTTTTGACAGACACACATAAGGACCTTGTGTCGCAACATGGACACCATCATGATGTAGCGTCCCATATGCACAACACAACGCACACATGAAGTGCCCCATGATTTCTTGCCAACTCAAACATCGATGTCTGTGACACACAGACGTAACATCAACTCACATTGACAATATACATGGATGTTGTGACCGTTTGACATTGAGCACATTAAATCTGAGTCAATGCACACATACTGTGGATGAACATCACATATGTGACACTGTGACACCCTATGAGACACATACCATTCCACTGAAGAGTCAGGGTGTATGTCACATGACATACACTATGTGTCCTTGCCTCATGCACTGAAATATACTCTTGACAACCACAGTGGTTATGTGTCCAGGCCACAATTGTATCTGTCCCCATGACACCTTGCCCTGCCTGGGAGTGGGTGCCACTAAGTGAAACATCCAAAATCACATGTTCACACACAGGTAATGCAGCCTGACATGCACTTTGAGATACTGTGTCGCAGACTGTATTGTTGTTGGTGTGCCCATGGGTCAATGGCAAGCTATGGTGTATGGCACACCTTGCACATTGACTTCTATGGTGACTGATGCGGGTGACCGATTCAAAAGACGCGTCAGACACCTAGGGAAGGAGCCACACGCAAGCCTTGCATGCACACCTTGCACATGGACTTCTATGGGGACTAACGTGGGTGACCGATTCGAAAGACGTGTCGGAAACCTAGGGAAGGAGCCGCACCCACACCTTGCACGGATACCTTGCATATGGACTTCTATGGGGAATGACGCGGGTGACCGATTCAAAAGACGCGTCGGACACCTAGGGAAGGAGCCGCATGCACACCTTGCACGCACGCCTTGCACATGGACTTCAATGGGGACTGACGCGGGTGACCAATTCGAAAGGCGCGTCGGACACCTAGGAAAAGAGCCGCATGCACGCCTTGCACGCACGCCTTGCACATGCACTTCTATGGGGACTGATGCGGGTGACTGATTCGAAAGATGCTTCGGACACCTAGGGAAGGAGCCGCATGCACGCCTTGCACGCATGCCTTGCACATGGACTTCTATGGGGACTGACGCAGGTGACCGATTCGAAAGACGCATCGGACACCTAGGGAAGAAGCTGCATGCACGCCTTGCACGCACACCTTGCACATTGACTTCTATGGGGAATGACGCGGATTTGAGCCTGGTACGAATCGGTTACTAGAAAATCCGTTGGCTGCCTGCAACAATGTATCAGACTGGTCAGTGCAATGCTTTTTAATATTTCAAACGATGTGGAAGGCGTGTGCAAGCCGTGCAATGTGATGGATTAGCCAGATTCATAGGATGCAAACGTGTCAGACCTATTGCTTTTGACGAATGGGACTGAATCTGCCTCTGCAGCACAGATATAAGGCTGTCTGTTCCCCTGGGAGCTCACTTGCCTGCACTACATGCTCCAGAGTGACATCTCTGCTACCACTGCTGCTGTCTCTGCATCCACTGGCTCCAACAATGGCACGTACTGTGGAGAGGGCCCCAGCCTTCACAGAGGAGGAGATAAAGGCCATGCTGGACAGCCTCCTTCCACAGTACAGCAAGCTGTATGGGAAACCAGGGGAGCAGGTGAGTGTGCTCTCCACATCCCTTTTTCATTGTGTATGTTGTCTGACTGGCACCAATTACATTGTGTTCACCAGTGTCTAGCATGCTCACAGAGTAGTTGGTACCCTCAAGGTGTTTAGGTACCTGTACTGGGCAGGTACTGTGCATCAAAAGAGCATTTTCACACAGTTGTAATACTCAGGTAATGTTTCCATTTTGAAAATGCAGGACAACAGTCAATCACCATATTTGCACTACCTGTGTCCATCATATGCCCTAGCAAGAAAGACATGTATATCCAACTATGTAATGCACAAACATGTGGCATGTGTGGTAATGGACTTTTTTATCCTTGTCATCCTCACAGTTTGATGCCCATCAGAAGCAGGAGATCTGGCTGACCATTGCCCGGGCTGTTCGATCTGTGGGGCTCTACAGATGCCCCATCCGCAACTGCCAGAAGAGGTGGCAGGACCTTCGTGGCTGGACCCAGAGGATTGCCAGAGTTCAGCTGATGCTGTCGCCTCCTTGCAGAAGGGGGTGACGACGGACACTGACCCCCCCACATGCTCCGGATTCTGGTGGTCTTCCCAGACCTGGATGGGCAGTTAAAGGCCAGTCAGCAGCAAGGAGGGGGTAAGTGCATGCATTCTCTGTGTACTATGTCTCACATGCTCTTTGCACTCCTTCATCCTGGTTACACTTCCACAGATATCCTGTCTGCTTGTACAGGAGTCATGTGCCCAAATTAGGTCATGGCCCATCCTCATCTGATACACAGGTGTGCCCCTTTCAGTCTGTGACTTGTGTAACTTGGGTTGTGTGTCCCTGCTGTTGTCCAAACTTGAGGTTGTGAATAGCATCTGCTACCGGTGCGCTGTTTTGTCTTCATGAGTGAGGCTAATGATTCCCATGTGGCTGCACATTGCCAGCAATCAGACATGTACTCTGTGTGGGCAATTGATTTGTGTTCCAATTTATGTTTTGGCACACCATATGTGCCAGGGGTATTTGCCACACAGCCATGAAGCAGGTACGACATTTAGGGGGCATCAGAAGAATGTACATCATGTGTTTCACACATGCATGAACACATGCCTGGTGTCCAGGGTAATCCCATGTTGCACATGTTCCTGGTCAGGTATGCCTACTCCGGACATGAAGTACACTCTGTTCTTCTACTCCTGTGTGTCAGCCTACATTTTGTGCATTGTGAAATCTGCAATATGGTGTCTTCCTCTGTGTCATTGTGAAGTGGCCTACCCTCTTAGACTCCTGTGGTGTTGGTCATTTTGGTCTGTGCCGCTAGCTGAGGTGTGGCTAATGGATCATCACAATGGGTCAATGCATAGGTGTGTAATCACTTGACGGTGCATAATGTTGGACTATACATCACAGTGCAGGCATCCTCAATTCGTTCTCATCATGCTGTGATGTCATCATGCTTACATATTGGTGCTTGCAGTCACTCAACTGTTGCATTTGTATTACGTGTGCTCATCAGATGCCTGAAGATGTGGGTCGCAGTGGGGGTACCTGTGCACTTGACAGCTGCAGGGTTTACCTTCTCAAAAATGTTAATGATTGTGACACAGTGCAGACTGTTTAATTTTGGATGCACTGCCCCTGAGACTGAAGCCAGTGATGGCTGCTTAGCCATACTGGGCCGCAGCATGGTATCCCACTTGCTGATGTGTATCATGCAGTAATGTCAGTTGTACAGCATGCACTCTATTGTGGCATTGACCATCAAGAAATGGGCACCTCATGGTGTCTTGTGAATTAAGAATATCCATTTCACTGACAATGATGTTGGCCATCCCTAATCCTGACACATGTACTGAGTCATCGGCAGGAGATGGGATGTGTGTGTACTAGCAGATTTCAATCATGATTTATGCAGTTCTGAGACATGTCTATGTGGTGCGTGTGCCCACATATGAGAAGAGGCATACTACATGCATCAGACAGATGGGACAATGGAGGGGCAGGATATGAGGGGCATGGTTGACTGGCAGACTGACAGGTGTCATATTCAAGAAATGTCTGCCCTTTTTGCAATATCTGTCACTTGATGCTAAGGCATCCTCTGTGATGTGCTGTACTGACTGATGTGTCAGGTGAAACAGGTGACTGATGTGGATCTGTTTATCCCAATTGATTGCAGATACATATACGGCTACTGGAGGAGACAGCTCCATGGACCAAGAGGAGCCGCAGAGCCAGACTGGGTCCGCTTCAGAGGAGTTGGAGGGACCCAGTGGCACAGAGGGTGAGGGGAGCCACACAGAGGAGACATCAGCAACAACCACCTCAGCTGAGTAACACAGCATCTCCAGTGAGGACTCCCTTGTGGAAGCGGGTGTCAGCAGACCACAGACAAAACCTAGCGAGTCTGTCCCTGCCACAACCAACATATCCACCGTCCCTTCTGCTCCCATCCCAGATGTCTGTGGAGGCCCCCATGTGAGGGAACATGTCTCTTTTGGTCCAGGCACCGCACCACCTGCCCCTGTCTCCCCTGCTGCCTTGAGTGTGGTGTCTGTGGACTTACTGAAGCAGCTCCATGTAGGGCAGACAGCGATGCTGAGTGTCCTCCATTCCCACACCACTCTGTTGACTCAACTGGTGTCCTTCATGGAGGGCATCTCATCCAACATGTCTGCCCTACATCGGACCATTCAGTCCATGGCCTCCACATAGATGGCAGCAGCGTCCCTCCTCCAACAGTCCCTCACCCCTCCTACCTCTACCATATCCACAGTTCCCACTACCCTACCTGTCCAACGCACACACACACCGGCACTGGCATGCACCACAATGGACCCAAGCAGCACACAGCCACGCAAGTCAAAATCAAAAGCCACAGGCACGCCCACTCCGGGGAATGATGGCACACACACAGGGGATGGGTCACAGACACACAAACAGGCATTCACAAGCACTGCGCAGACCTCAAATGCCTCTCCCTCCAAAAGCACTTCCCCTGCCTCACCTGCAACCCTCCCTTCCAAGCAGCTCTTCCTCTGTGACCTTGGCCTCTTCCCCACCGATTCATCTGCTCTGACGCACAAGGGGAAGAGGAAGTCACCACGCACAGGGGGGAGTTACCCTGCCACACAGACACCCTGCCTCAGGCGCACGGACACTGAGGCCCCCATCCGCAAGTCCCCCCGGAGCAGGAAGAGCAAGACCCCCCCAATCCCACCGCTCAAAGTCAGTCTCCGTCCTGCAGCCCCAAGCCTACCACATGCACTTCCACCCCCACCTCACACGCTCAGCCTGTTCCTGCCACTGATGTGGGGATCGTGCCCCCCCCCTGTCCTGCTAACCTCACCTGAGCCCCATGACACTCCTTTGGAGTTTGGCACTGCAGTGGAGACCCCGTCCCAAACATCTGGCCTGCCCACTGCAGTGGTGCCGGTAACAAGCCCATCTGACTTGAGCCCTGCAGTGGTGACAGCACCCTTCCAATTTGAATTGCGCCCTGCCGTGGTGACGGCACCCACTGTGTCAGACACCTCCACTGCAGTTGCCAGTGACACTCCTGCACCCACCAGCCCTCCCCTACCCTGTTCTGCTGTCCCCTGATCCTGTCCCTGTGGTGCCTGGCCTGCCACTGTCTATGCCCCTCCAAGGGGAGATGTCCCCTGCCCGTAGTAGTGTATGCAAGCAATGGTTGACAACTTGTCACATCTCACCCTGGGCGGACTCCTGATATGGACTGGTCATTGGCCTTTTGACATTGCGACTAAACGGTTTCAAAGAGTTATGTCCCCAATAAAGTCAAATGTTGTTATCCAGTGTTGGTGCATCAAATGTACATGATGTTGATGATAAGTGTCATGGACTTGCTGTTGTACAGGTGTTTCAAAGGTATTACAGAATGGTTTGTTGATGTGATGTACTCCAAGTGGTCCATGGAATATGTGTGCTTTTCTGATATGTATCCATGACATCCTTAGCTGCAATTTCAGGGTGTGATGATGGCAAAATGTTGTGACCAGGATTTTCTCTTTGGGTTTGCTACTTCACATCTTTTGCATACACTGTTGCACATAGGTTGTGCTTACATTTGGGCACATAGTAAGATTACCTGACTCGGACCATCTCCACTGGACAGGCATGTTTGTGCATCCATGTTACACAAGTCTTCTGTGTCTTCAGGCCAACTTGCTCTACATGTGTGTTGCATATGTGCATATGACTGGAGGAAGACTCCTGTACACAAGCTTCTGTGACCAGAGCTTTTCTTGTGTTGTAATTGTTGGATCACTGGGCAAGTGTTGTGCTGGCATGACAGAAGCCTGCACAGACAAAGTTTGGCACAGCTGACCTTCCCCAGGAGTGGAGTTCCCTCATGGCATTGTGTCATTCCGTGACATTGCCTGGGCACATGGTGTGTGTTGTGTGAGCATGTGTGTGTGTGTTCACTTCCCTTTTTTGGACGCAGACAGATGTACCTGTTTTGTGGACTTGCTGACTTGGCCTGTGTTTATCTAACTTCTTTGCCCTGCCTTTTCTGGGGGGTGCATAATATACTACTGGTCATTAGGGTGTCATCCCTGGCTGTTTCAGTTGTAAATTCCAGGGATGTTGTCCAACGCATGTGGGACACATTCTGGATTACCATTGGCACTTATGTGTTACCAACATCATGTTGTTTTCCCCCAGCACCCCTGGGATTGTCATGTGTGCATAAGCAAGATCACCAGTCCCTGTGTGCCTAGCTAATGCACATTGTTGCAGATCAAGGTGTGTGGTGTTGAGGGTGGCCAAATGGGAGTTGTTTCATGTCTTGGCCCCTACCTTCTTTTTGCCCATTGTTTGCAGGCCATGGCCAGTGATTTGTGTTTATGGAGGTGTGATGTGAGTTTGTTGTCCCGGACACATGACCCAGGACGCACAGCTGACTGTGCTACGCAGTATGGGGAAAACCTGGCTTCATCATAACAGTGGGATTGACTTACAGGCTAATGTCACCACAAATTAGGGTACTAGAGTGTCGTGCTGTGTTGGGTCTGTCTCTTGCTGTGTTGGTTGCTGTTCCACTCACCTTGTGTCACATGAATCCTTTGTGATCCCACTCACCTGACAATGCCTGCTTGCCCACAAAGGTGTGCCCAGTTAAAGAGTTACTTTTGAATGGCACTGTGTACACATGTGTGTCATTGTTGTTCAGCCCACCGTCATGCGTTGTGTACTAGCGTGGGGACACTGAGACACACACATGTGTTGTGTATGATATGCAGTGTGTGGGGTCTGTCTGTGTTTGTGCATCTGCGCCTCAGCATTGGTATGGCTTTAGCGTTCCATTGGGGGGATGTTGTTTGGGGGTTTGTCCCTGATGTCCATGCATCTTGTAGCTCATCACCCTGCACATTGATCATGTTTGGTATGTCCCATTGGTGCCGTGGTATGTGACTTTGTCGCCTAACATCGACAGTCTCCACAGGATTCTGCAGTTTGTGTGTCTGTTCATAGAGATATGTGTGCATGCATCATGATGCTCACTTTTCACATAGTCTAATTATGCACTGATGGCATTGCCAGGGGTCATGGCCAATGCTTGTCTGCACATAACAGAGGGAGTTCTTGTTCTACACAGCATTCTTTGCCTCTCGTACCTATGTTTGTATGTGACACAACCATCACATTGCCACTACATTGGTTGAGGTGTTGGGTCCAGTAGTAACAAATGCTGGTCTGGTGATGCTGCTATTGTTATGTCCACACTCACTTTTTGGTCACTGTAGTGATGGGAGTATTAGACCCCTTTACCACAATGATCCGACAATGCAGGTTTTTTGGACCCCACACTCACCTTTGGCTCACTGTAGTGATATGGGGTTTAGACCCCATTACCACAATGATCCTAAAAATCGTGTATTTGGAACCCCACAACAAGCATTTGTGCAGACATGTGATGTGAGTCAGTATATTCTCTGCGAGGGGTTTTGGAAGACAGGATAAATGGCGCTCAGGCAGGTAAACGGTAAGGTATAGCGAGAGAAAAGAAGAACAATGGCTTCACGGTGCAAGCAGGTCAGGGGAAGACCCAAAACCCCTATGTAAGGTGTGAGCTACAAACCCATGCCAAAACAATTATAAACAAGTCCTGTGCACACGTTTAAGATAAATAAAACATTCACAGTATAGTAAAAGTAGTTCAACACTTGTAGTTCTGTGAATGTTGTTTTAAATCAAGTTGAGTTCATCAATGCAAAAAGCGCCAGCCGACACGTATTTCGTCAACAGGTAGAAACCTGTGACTCTTCAGGGATGGGAACAATACAATAACAATAATCAAACATGCGACAAGGAAAAGGTGACATAAAATCAATAAGAACGGTGAAGCAAAAAACAAATCACACTTCAATAATTAGTGGCGAAAAAACATCATACGCAAAAAATATTGATAGTGAAAATCCTAACGGAAGAAAACATTAAAGGAGAAGAGAAAAAGGAGCTTTTAAAAGGATGGGGTATATGGTTCACAGAGAAAGAAAAGATGATGAGCCAGGAGCTGTGACATACAGTGACATAGCACTAAAGTGAAGGCCGCAGAAACCACCTCAAAAGCTGAGTTGGGTGTGTAACAAATGTCAATCTAAGTTGGTAGTTGCACCGCAATGTATAGAAAAATGACAGTAAATGGTCCAAATATGGTCAAAAGTTGAGAAAATGAATATAAATCATTCCTCGAAGCAAAGTTATTAGGAAAAATTAAGTAAATGGTCGGAAAAGGCAAAATTGTCCATGTGTACATAATAGTAAAAGAATTGTAAAATGATTAA
Organism: Triturus cristatus; assembly: GCF_964204655.1. Lineage (NCBI taxonomy): Eukaryota > Metazoa > Chordata > Amphibia > Caudata > Salamandridae > Triturus > Triturus cristatus. The sequence goes on along the minus strand of NC_140581.1, from coordinate 431,843,426 downwards.
ACAAAGCGCAATTGTGCGCATAACGTGCCCTCCGAGGAGAGCGGTGAACCATATGATTAGGGAGTCAAAATTCAAAAACACTAAAACATTGTTGTAATACATAATGTCAATGAAACATCGAAAGGCTGATTAAAACATAAAACAGGCCGAAAGTGGGCCACGGTAGAGGTGAAAGGAAAACGTGTAACCAGAGCATTCAAGTAAAAGAGAGCGGCTGAAATGCCGGATCAGAAAGTGTAGTATTACCTGATGAAAGCGAGTTAGGGTGGAAATAAGAAAAAAGTAAGAGAAAGATGGGGGAGGGCCGGGAGAGAAACGGAAAGATACTCGTTATAGTGGCATAGTCCCGCAGTGACTTTAAAAATATACAGCGAGAGTAAACTCGTGTAGGAAAATGAGCGGGAATGAAAAGAGCATAACTCACCGAGATGTCGGTGAAAATTCCTAAAGGATCCGAAGGTAGAGTTCGGGTGTTCGAATAGCAATTACTGGAATAAACAAATCACACGGGCAGATACGTCCGTGTATCAATGGAGCCTAAAGGGGAGTGGGGGCAGAAGTGAGTACTTGGTGTCGGACCGAAAAAGGAGAAAAAATAAATAAATCTCCATGGGGTATAGGAAGGGTTTAAAATTACCTGGTGAAGGCGGGTCAAGATCATGAGTGTCTCGTTGCCGGAGTGCGGGAGGATTACTGAAAACCGAAAGCAGTTTAAGAAGGCATGAGAATGCCGGAAAGCTAGAGAGCTGATCCCCGTGTCTACAGTCGGGACGGAAGTAGTGTGAATGTGGGTAGTAAGTGCAAAAGAAAGGATAGAAAGACTGTGAGTACAAAACAAAACAGAGCAAAAATAAATGACGGCGTCAGCCTTAAAATAAAAATAATAGACAAATAAATATAAAGGACAGACTTAACAAACAAAGGATCGCTGTGAGCATGGTATAAGAGAAATTAACATGGAGTAAAAGCGGGTCTAAGGGAAAACGATCATGAAAACACATCAAAGGAATATAAAGTGCTGGTCTGGCACATATCTTCATGTAAATGAGAAAGACAAAATTAGCTAGTTACATGCAGTTGAGAAAGCGGTAAATGGAGTGCAGAATGAAATGGAATCGATAAGAGAGAAGCATCAAAATTAAGTAACCGAAAACAATGTAATTATGTTTCAATAAAGTGTGACACATAGAAGCATATAGTCACAAGAAAAGACTCTAATAAATCGTGCTGGATCAAGGATGCAGTGCATTAACACTGTGTGTGGACCTAGTGAGAGCGTAATGGTGACCAAATCAAAAAAACAGTCTAATGGCAATTTGACAGGACAGAAATCTAAGCAAATGTAAGGAAGGAAAGAAAGACAAGAAAAAGAGACGGAAGACAGAACACAAGGAAAAAGGGCGTTGAATTAGGCATATTTCAAAACACATGGTAAGGTTACGCCCATAGTCGTGAGTAATGGTAAAGGAAGAATGCAAGGTAAAGAGGTGTTATTTGGAGCCCAAGAAATATTGAAGTTCATGGTCGGTGTTCTGGCCGTGACTCACAGTGTGTAGACGCATAATCCAGGTCGCCTCAAGGCGTCTCAGTCTAAGTTCACGGTTCCCCCCCTTATATTGGGTTGGGCAATGTCAATTCCAAAGAAGGAGAATTTCTTGTGGGCTCCTTTTGTGGGACATGATGCTATGTGTATAGCCAGAGGGTATCTAGAATCCTGTTGGTGAGTCACAATGTATGTTCACTGTCAGGATCTGTGTTGTCGCCATTTTGCACACACAAACATATAATCTTGCCAAGATGTTAGGGGGATGGTTTGCTTGGTCAACCTATGAGTGGGGAGGGTAGTGGTGCAGGGCACACAGCCCCCTATGAGTGGGGAGGGTAGTGGTGCAGGGCATGCAGCCCCCTATGAGTGGGTAGAGTAGTGGAGGGTAGTGGTGCAGGGCATGCAGCCCCCTATGAGTGGGGAGGGTAGTGGAGGGTATTGGTGCAGGTCATACAGCCCCCTATGAGTGGGGAGTGTTGTGGTGCAGGGAATAGATCCCCCTATGAGATAGGGGTAGTGGTGCAGAGCATACAGCCCCTTATGAGTGGGGAGGGTACTGGAGGGTAGTGGTGCAGGGCATACAGCCCCCTATGAGTGGGGAGGGTAGTGGTGCAGGGCATACAGCCCCTATGAGTGGGGAGGGTAGTGGAGGGTAGTGGTGCCGGGCATACATCCCCCTATGAGATGGGCGTTGTGGTGCAGGGCATACAGCCCCCTATGAGTGGGGAGGGTAGTGGAGGATAGTGGTGCAGGGCATACAGCCCCCTATGAGTGGGGAGGGTAGTGGTGAGGGCATACATCCCCCTATGAGTGGGGAGGGTAGTGGAGGGTAGTGGTGCAGGGCATACAGCCCCCTCTGAGTGGGGAGGGTAGTGGTGCAGGGCATACAGCCCCCTATGAGTGGGGAGGGTAGTGGAGGGTAGTGGTGCAGGGCATACAGCTCCCTATGAGTGGGGAGGGTAGTGGTGCAGGGCATACAGCCCCCTATGAGTGGGGAGGGTAGTGGTGCAGGGCATACATCCCACTATGAGTGGGGAGGGTAGTGGTGCAGGGCATACAGCCACCTATGAGTGGGGAGGGTAGTGGTGCAGGGCATACAGCCCCCTATGAGTGGGGAGGGTAGTGGTGCAGGGCATACCGCCCCCTATGAGTGGGTAGGGTAGTGGTGCAGGGCCAACATCCCACTATGAATGGGGAGGGTAGTGGTGCAGGGCATCCATCCCCCTATGAGTTGGGGGTTGTGGTGCAGGGCATACAGCCCCCTATGAGTTGGGGGTAGTGGTGATGGGCACCCCCGTAGGTGTGCGGACTGCTGGTAGTGAGGAACATGCTACCCCTGTGGTATTGCTGTTGCTGGTGGAAGGGATGTCACCCCCCTATGTGTGTGGGGCATTTCGCGTGTGTGTGACATTGCTTTGTGGGGGTGTCGGACTTACCGTCTGCAATGTGCGTGTCTGGTCCTGATCCGGTAATAGATATACAGTACTGGGATGACCTGCGCGATGGGATTCATCGTTGGTTCGTCTCGTACTTGCTGCTCATTGCTCCATCTTGTACACATTGAGAGTTGGTCCGTCTCGTAGCCATGGATCGTATTGTGGCGCGAATCGGACCTGATATGCAGCTCTACCGGATGCTGTGACATGCTGCTAGTGGTGACCCGTCCGGCACGTTGGATTTGCGCATCGTACTTGTCCGGCCGGAAACTGCTGTGGGAACTGCTTCCGGGCGACTCAAATCGGCGTTTGGAGGTACGGCTCGTACGGGTAAATGCTGCTGGAATCGCAGCCTACGTGTCGGACGGAATTGTGGCGGTTTTGCGCATCGTACTTCATCCTCCGGACAGACCGGCTCCCAGTTCGAGTCGGTCGCGAGGTAAGGCTACGGACAGCTCTCGGAGGGCACTCGGACCTGGATCGCAATCGACCCCTTAATGTTCAATTCTTTCTCCTGATCGTTTGCATCGCTATAACTGAATACGTTGTATGCTTTTGGAGATTTGGATTTGTTCTGTTTGTCCTATATTTCTATACCATGATGCTAAAACTGATTTATATCAATCTGTTTTTGAAATTACAATTAAACCTTCCTAATCTCAGATTTTAGTTGTTGAGTAGTAATTGTGTAGTCCAATTGGTTACACTGTAATGAGATTAAATTATGATTGTTTTTTCCCTCTTACCTCTCAAGCAGCTACAAAGACCATCAGGGTGAGTTGGGATGTTTAAGTGGGCCTGAGCTTTCACCTGTAACAAAATAAAATGTTGTTTCCCTGTCAATTAAAGCATTTTTTACATTCTTTGGCAGGTCCTCGTCTGCCATCGGCTGCACTTCACACTATAATATTTTCATGGAGAGCAGAATAACAAATATCTGCTGCTGACCACTGTTGGCTATGCCCATTACCACATGTTGCATTGTGATGTACAGTAGGATAGCTAGTGTAGACCCTTGACATTTACACACCTCTTTTACATTGCAGAAACTCGCAAGTAGAATATGGGGGCCCGATTCACAGAACTAACTTAAGACAAAATCCTAAACTTACTACCATTTTGGTATTCACAGAAGGCACTTACTCATTTTGGTATTCACAGAAGGCACTTACTCATTTCGGTATTCACAGAAGTTAGGAGTCCTAACTTTAGGACTCCTAAATGCCTTCTGTGAATACCGAAAGCCTTAAAATTAGGATTTTTCTCAGTTTAGTAGTAGTATAGTTAGGACTCCTAACTTTAGGACTCCTAAATGCCTTCTGTGAATACCGAAAGTCTTAAAATTAGGATTTTTCTCAATTCAGTAGTCCTAAATTTAGGACTCCTAACTTTAGGACTCCTAAATGCCTTCTGTGAATACCGAAAGCCTTAAAATTAGGATTTTTCTCAGTTTAGTAGTAGTATAGTTAGAAGGCATTTAGGAGTCCTAAAGTTAGGACTCCTAACTTCTGTGAATACCGAAATGAGTAAGTGCCTTCTGTGAATACCAAAATTAGTAAGTGCCTTCTGTGAATACCAAAATGGTAGTAAGTTTAGGATTTTGTCTTAAATTAGTTCTGTGAATCGGGCCCTGGGTCTGGCAGGTATATTTCCCAGAACAGCTTTCCTAAACTATATAGATTCTTTATTGAAACCTTCTTGGATCTGACATTACAATTGTGAATAGTAACCCTTTGTATGTCAGAAGTACTATAGTGTTAGAAGTCCAGCTAGGGTAGTGTTAAAAGTATCTAGGTGAGGCAAGAATGTTAAAATGCAGACAGAAGGACAGTGCAATCCAAAGGTTTTAAAGCATTGATATCTCATTCCGTGTCTAGATTATTTTTGCATTCCCCAGTACTTTTCTTGCCTCACCTTGCCATTGCAGTCAAGGCATATTGTGGTCCAGTGCAGCCATTAGTTGCAGCAACACATATCAATCAGCAGCAATGGCACCAGAGGATGGGTGCAGTGCAGATGTTGACAGCCCAACAGTGCAAAGTTTTACTGCATGAGGTAAACTTGCTTGGCATGCCTGAGGGGACAACAGTTAAAGGCTAACCATTTTGCAATCCTCTACATAGCGGACTTTATCAACAATTTGGATTCAAAATTCAGTATCAAAATGGTTTTCCCGCATTTGGCCTATTAATTCCCTGTACCTCAAATACAGAACCTGGCTCTTTTCAAGGCATTTTTGCAATATTTGCTGGTGAGTCCCAGCCGGCGTTCTTCGGGTTTCTGTAGACTGTCTTGATTCCCATGCTGAAGCATGTTTCAAAGTGCATTATTTTACCCTAGAAAGCAGCAGAACCTAATATCATCAAAGTGTCGTGCGATTGCCAGTGTCCTTAGCACTGTTGAAGCTATTGACTGCACACATGTATATCCAGTCCTGCCCCCTGCCCAAGAGCAGATGTTCAGCAACGACAAAATACATCACTCAATTATTGTTCAAATGCCATGAACTGTGGACCTCACCATCACCAGGTCTGGCTTTAGCGCCGGTGGGGCACTGTGCAAAAATATTTGTTGGCGCCCCCAGTGACCTTTTACTCCATGGATTACTCACAACCACCCTTTAACAGTGCCCCTTAAGTCTCCATACCATTCTCCCTTACTTGCATTTTTTTTGTTTTATAGCGCCGCTCATACCAGTGTAGGGTATCAGAGCGCTTTACATCAAACACATTACACAGAGACAATGAATCATAAGCATGTAAATCAGTGTATATGAAATGTTGCATAAGACAAAGGACTTAAAGGTGTAGGAGTCACATGTCATCCATACTGGTAGCCAGTATAGATTAAGAGTGCTTAGTCTGGAGAAGCATAAACTCAGAATTTAAAATATAACACCATGGTTGGTGGTTCACTTTAATAATAAGAATTGATTCCTACCCCAATTAACCCTTTTTTACAAATTTAGGATAATGAAATACTGGGGAAAAAAATCTAAACTCTCTAGCCTCTACCTTGCAGTTTGTATGCAGCTCTTTGATGACAGTTAATGGCTAACTGTTCTATATAGTAAATGGCTAACTGTTCTATATTAGGATTTTTTCTTATCAACTGCAAATAACAAAGGGATCTCTTTGTGGTCTTCATGGTGCACATGTTTTACAGCAGGCATACTAAATCTACCTGCCCTACTTTAGGTGACTGAAAACTGCCAGTAGACAAAACAACATGTCTCTCCAGCACATCCATTAATCACCAGAGTTATGATGGCATTTTTATTGCTGCCTGAAAATTACTGGAAACACAAAGAGATGACGGACGGAGCACCGAAACTTTTCAGATACTCACCCCCAGTTACAGATCTGGGTTGAATCCATCATTGTTCTTTAGCTCACTTCACCACCCCAGTTCAGACATGGCCATATGCAAATCAGTCTTGACCCTGTGCCTCATGGGAACAGTCCAGCCTGAAATGCCAAGCCAAGTCATTGAAACTGGAATGGCATGGTGAGCAAAAAAACGATGGAGTTAGGCCCAGATCTCTGTACTGGGGTGAATGTATGACATTGTTCTGCATTCTGTCCATCAATTGTTCTTTTTGGATTTGTCACCCCGAGTGACGGTGAAACCCCGAAACCGGTCCTAGGATGCTTGTTTCCAGTCCAGGGAGGACCTAGCATGGCAGTTCAGGCTGGACCATTGGGCACAGGGTCAAGATTGATTTGCATATGGCTAAGTTCAAATGGAATGGCATGGTGAGCAAAAAAAGGATGGATTTAGGCCCAGATCTCTGTACTGGGGTGAATGTATGACATTGTTTTACATTCTGTCCATCAATTGTTCTTTTTGCACTTGAAAATTACTCGAGGCATGAAACGCGGGGCAGGTGCTTTTAAGGTCACAATATAGTTGAAAATATGGTGTCTCCTGAAGTCAGCGCCAGCGGGATAGCACCGATTGCACCGCCCTAGAGCCAGCCCTGATCATCGCCCACTGCAACAGGAGATATCCAGAATCTGCTAGTGGCGCATTCATTATGCAGAGCAGTAGCATATCTGCCCCAATTGAAAGATCGTCAATCTGGACTTACTCCTACAGGGAGGCATCATGAATGTGCGCTGGCTCAGAGCATAGCTATAAGCCTGTTGTAAGACTTTTCAGTGTCTAAAGAGGAGAGTTAAAGCACGAGCTGCAGACACTACAGATTAGAAACAGTCAACAGTGATGGCCCCTCCATGTTTCCCAATGGTGCTGCCTATGGTTCTAGATGTCTTTAGAAATAACGAATACTTATGTGGTTACTTACTATGTTGTAAACTTTCAGTTTTGTAGGCGGCAGTGCAAACCCACTGAAACCATGGCTGCTTATTGCTTTCCTGAGACTGGGGACTCCTGGTGAAATGAGGTATGTTGCAACACACATTACAACATGCAACACAATTGAAGGCACATTTGCTACACCGAAATGTTCTTCCACTGCTTGCAGACTGGTGGTGGGGTGTCCTATACATGTTATAAAAGGGGTGTCACATTGCGCTGTGCTGCATGTTGCACAACATTGCTGTTAAGTTCCTGATAAGATGTTTTTTGCAAAACCACTTATTCATACAGTAAAGAAATATGTGTACATTTTAGCGTGCACATTTAAAATGAACGAAAAGCATATTGTATTAGTGCAAATGTAGTAACTAGCCATATTTACACTTACTAGGCCTCAAAGCTGTTTAAAGCAGCATTACTTGAAAAGTGATTTGACAAAAATGTGCTGATGCATGCTTTGAATGTTAAGTTCTTGACCTTTTCACAATCATGTTGTATTAAATAGGTCTTACACATAGCTTTGCAAATTTTTCTTCTTATACCGAGAAGATTTCAAAAGTGCCTTAATATTTGATAGAATTATGATAAATTAGCCACATGGAACTAGCACAATAAACTGAATTTGTTTTCTTTTAACATACTTGTTATGTTTCCCAAGGATGAGGTCTTGAAGGGAATGTTTTTCATAAATAAAGATAATAAAGATGATTTGATTTCTACATAGTCATTGTTAGCTAACGTACAATTTGCTTTATTAGAAGGATAGAAATGTAGTTCCATTTGCGGGAACAATGTTTAAAGCAAAGAAACCTCATGTATATTTGGATTTTGAAGCAATAAAGCTGTATACTTGATGGTTACTGTCTGAATACTATGGTATCTCATGTGAGAAACAGAGGAAGAACCCTGAAAGATGATTGAACAAGAGGGGAAGAAGATGCAACATTAACTACAACATTGATTTTCAGCATTTATATTAATACTTGTTCCTAGACTAGTTTAGCTATTACGCCATTACGTCACATTTCCATGCCATTTACCCTTTGCCATTGATCGCAGTTGCTAGTGCTACTGCACATTTCTCCACTCCTCTATTTGTTATTCGTTTTCAGACTCTACTGAGGTTCCTGAACATCTCTTTTTATAGCAAGTTCTGCTTTGATTGATTAATGATTTTTGGATATATTTCAGCTTTATGCTTGATCTAAATCTCTTTCGAACTTGAATCCTTTATAGGTTCTGACTGACACCTTTTCGTCCCATTTCTTAGTGTAGGGATTTTCTTCCTTTATCGAATATGCTTATTGCATTGTATTTGGATTGAATTAAACATTATTTCTTTATCAGGTCTGTAAAGATTAATTATTCAAAACTAATACAAATAAAATGTATGATTCCGTATAGATACAAATTACTGTAACTTGAATTTGCGAAACCCTTAAAATCGTCAATAACTCATTATTTACTGAATTTGGATAGAGACTGTGATTAATATTTATGTGATGATTTGCTCCTGATTCTCAGAATTGCCAAGATCCAATGGATGAAATACAGCAGAGATCAACCCCATGGGCCCGATTCACAGAACTAATTTAAGACAAAATCCTAAACTTACTACCATTTTGGTATTCACAGAAGGCACTTACTCATTTTGGTATTCACAGAAGGCACTTACTCATTTCGGTATTCACAGAAGTTAGGAGTCCTAACTTTAGGACTCCTAAATGCCTTCTGTGAATACCGAAAGTCTTAAAATTAGGATTTTTCTCAGTTTAGTAGTAGTATAGTTAGGACTCCTAACTTCAGGACTCCTAAATGCCTTCTGTGAATACCGAAAGTCTTAAAATTAGGATTTTTCTCAATTTAGTAGTCCTAAATCTAAACTTAGGAGTACTAAATTGAGAAAAATCCTAATTTTAAGACTTTCGGTATTCACAGAAGGCATTTAGGAGTCCTAAAGTTAGGAGTCCTAACTATACTACTACTAAACTGAGAAAAATCCTAATTTTAAGGCTTTCGGTATGGATGTATGACGTTACAACGCACACTTTTACAACGCATGCACTTACAACGCATTTTTTACAACGCATAATCCATTACAACGCATGACATTACAACGCATGCACTTACAACGCATTTTTAAAAAATACCTTTACAACGCATTTCCATTACAACGCATACTACCTTTACAACGCATACCATTACAACGCATAATATTAAATTACATTTAAGGTAAGTATTAGATAGTATAGGGGTAAAAATTACTATTCTAACTCCAGGGGGTGCAACAGTAGGGTAAGTGTTGGATAGTATAGGGGTAAAAATTACTATTCTAACTCCAGGGGGTGCAACAGTAGGGTAAGTGTTGGATAGTATAGGGGTAAAAATTACTATTCTAACTCCAGGGGGTGCAACAGTAGGGTAAGTGTTGGATAGTGTAGGGGTAAAAATTACTATTCTAACTCCAGGGGGTGCAACAGTAGGGTAAGTGTTGGATAGTATAGGGGTAAAAATTACTATTCTAACTCCAGGGGGTGCAACAGTAGGGTAAGTGTTGGATAGTATAGGGGTAAAAATTACTATTCTAACTCCAGGGGGTGCATCAGTAGGGTAAGTGTTGGATAGTATAGGGGTAAAAATTACTATTCTAACTCCAGGGGGTGCATCAGTAGGGTAAGTGTTGGATAGTATAGGGGTAAAAATTACTATTCTAACTCCAGGGGGTGCAACAGTAGGGTAAGTGTTGGATAGTATAGGGGTAAAAATTACTATTCTAACTCCAGGGGGTGCAACAGTAGGGTAAGTGTTGGATAGTATAGGGGTAAAAATTACTATTCTAACTCCAGGGGGTGCAACAGTAGGGTAAGTGTTGGATAGTGTAGGGGTAAAAATTACTATTCTAACTCCAGGGGGTGCAACAGTAGGGTAAGTGTTGGATAGTATAGGGGTAAAAATTACTATTCTAACTCCAGGGGGTGCATCAGTAGGGTAAGTGTTGGATAGTATAGGGGTAAAAATTACTATTCTAACTCCAGGGGGTGCATCAGTAGGGTAAGTGTTGGATAGTATAGGGGTAAAAATTACTATTCTAACTCCAGGGGGTGCATCAGTAGGGTAAGTGTTGGATAGTATAGGGGTAAAAATTACTATTCTAACTCCAGGGGGTGCATCAGTAGGGTAAGTGTTGGATAGTATAGGGGTAAAAATTACTATTCTAACTCCAGGGGGTGCATCAGTAGGGTAAGTGTTGGATAGTATAGGGTAAAAATTACTATTCTAACTCCAGGGGGTGCAACAGTAGGGTAAGTGTTGGATAGTGTAGTGTAATATTATGCGTTGTAATGGTATGCGTTGTAATGGTAGTATGCGTTGTAATGGAATGCGTTGTAAAGGTAGTTTTTAAAAATGCGTTGTAGTGTCATGCGTTGTAATGTCATGCGTTGTAATGGATTATGCGTTGTAAAAAATGCGTTGTAAAGGTAGTGCGTTGTAAAAGTTGCGTTGTAAAGGTTGTTCCCCTTTCGGTATTCACAGAAGGCATTTAGGAGTCCTAAAGTTAGGAGTCCTAAACTTAGGACTACTAAATTGAGAAAAATCCTAATTTTAAGACTTTCGGTATTCACAGAAGGCATTTAGGAGTCCTAAAGTTAGGAGTCCTAACTATACTACTACTAAACTGAGAAAAATCCTAATTTTAAGACTTTCGGTATTCACAGAAGGCATTTAGGAGTCCTAAAGTTAGGACTCCTAACTTCTGTGAATACCGAAATGAGTAAGTGCCTTCTGTGAATACCAAAATGAGTAAGTGCCTTCTGTGAATACCAAAATGGTAGTAAGTTTAGGATTTTGTCTTAAGTTAGTTCTGTGAATCGGGCCCCTTGTGTCTGATGGTAAACCATGATTTATCTAAACTGATTCCTGCTACAGCATTCCAAGACCAGATGGCTCCGCACCTCAGGTCTTGATGAAAGCCGACAGGCAGATGAAGAAGCTGTGGAACCAAGAACAATGACAAAGGATGTGATGGAAAACTTCTTTGCCCAAAAGAAGTACTTCAAGTACCTTTGTGCAAATTCACATTTTCAACTAAAGTGCACCAACAAATTTCTGCAATCCTAAAAGTATGTTTTATGTTTTGATTAGCACAGTGTCTGCACTCAGTTAAGAAGTTGCTTCCCTCAAATATCTGACATTCTTTTGGGGGTGTTACGGCACGGCCACCATTTTTAATACATTAAATTAAGATACTTCCAATGTTTGAACATAATAAAATGATACTTGGTAAAAAACAATCGTCGGGGCGTGGCTTCAGCACGAATGGAGTGAGACGCGTTTTTCCGGGTCTCTGCTCCGCCCTATCCAGCAATTGCTTTATCCGCTGCCACCGGGCCTGTTACCCGGGGCAGGTCACTCAGCCTACCCGGGTGCCACAGGGCCATTGAGATTTTCGTCGGAGAGTGGCCCCTGCGTGCCGAGGGGGACCTGCTTATCCGAGGGACCCCCCGGTACTGGTGTGGACCCTGGGCCGCTCCATGCCCTTGGATGTATGGGGGAGCCCTCGTCCCCCAGTGCTGCTTGGGGAGACCATCTGCCCCTCTGGTGCTTCAGCTCCTTGGCCCTCCAGGCAGCTTGGGGAGCCCTGCATTGTGCCCCACCGCACACAGAATTGCCACACCGAGCAGAGTCTGCGGAGTGCAATGGATGTGACACCCAGTGTTGGGGAGGGCCCTGCTGAACTCAAAATCCCCGTCTGGTGACATCCGGCCTGCTGAGGCCTTCCTTCAGCCCACAGTGCTCCCGACTCCAGTGACGCCGGCCCCCGGCCTTGGTCATCAGCCTCAGGGGATCCTCTGAGCAGGGACTCCTGGGGTGTGTGCCCACCGCACGCTGTCCTGCATGCCCTGGTGGAATCCTTCACCTGTGCTGCCAGGGGGGTTGCCCAGCGGCGAGTCCGGAGCTCCTGATCCTGCAGGGTGACCGCGAGAGCAGAAGGCTGCGGTGAGTGGGGGACCGTCGCTTTGCCTGCGGGAGCCCTGGTGCTGGTGGAGAGACTCTTGAATGCCCCCAACCCAGATGTCCCGCCTCCCCCGCTGAACTACTGCTGTTGGATCTCGGCTGTGGGCCTCTTTGGGGTTTGAGACGCTGCACCTGCTCCTGGGAGGAACCCCCTCTATTTGGTGAACAACAGCCATCCTCTCCCCCCTGCAGCATACAGGTGGCTATGCGATTGGGCTATCGATCACAGGGCCCCTGAATTTTGACTGAGTCCTGGTGGTGTGGAGACCATGGGGATACCTGGTGGCGCTACCTTGGGGCACATCGCGGCACAGTCCTTGAGAGGGCCCTGGGTTGAAGAGCTGACCGTAGGCTGTCCCGGGGCTGTTCACGCTACCCTCCCCCCTGGAGAACGCTTCCTCTCTGCCACCTGGGGGTCTCTATTGGGGTCCGAGACAATATTGCTGCATGTGGAGTGACCCCTTCTCTCGGACTCCTGGACTCCACTTAGCTTGTCTTCCTGCAGCCTTTATTGGAGCTCCCTGATACCCATGTTGACCAGAGGGGGACAGCGGGATGCCCTTGTTCGCAACCCCCTGCGTCAGGAATTGGGACCTGGTTCACCCTTCAGCTCAGAGGGAATCTTCATCGCAATTATCCCCCTGGCCTTTGCCTCGGCGAACTATTTGGAAGTCTCTTGCCTGCGCTCTGCTGCGGACGGACTGCTCATGAAAAACGGCGCTGAGCCCTTGGCTCCTGTCAGCTCGCGGGCCTGTCTACTGTGTTTGCCTTCCCTTTTTTAATCGGGCCCTCTGCGCCTACAACAACCGCTGACATGCCACCGAAAACAAGGCTAAGAAGGATTCTGATGTTGCGGCTATGCGTGACAACCCGGTTACGTCACTATGGTTCAAGATATCCTCCCAAACCCAGGAGGATCCCAACTCTTCCTTGGCGTCAGCTGGGAAGCCCGCCTCAAACGTACTGATTACTCAAGCATTTATGACGTCCTTTCTGCTTGAATTCAAGGGGGAGATTGTCTCACTTCGACAGGACTTCCAGGCCGGTCTCCAAGAGATTCACAGGGAGGTCACAGAGATTGGGTTCAGAGTGGATTGATTGTGAATGCACCATGGACACCAGGACAGAGGACCTCGAAAGCCTCTGGAAAGGAATGGCGGACCTTGAACACCAGAACATCACCCTACAACTGAAGCAATTAGAGGGGTGCGGTTGGGAACGAGGGGAAGGTCATCCTAGGGTATACAGCGGACCTTCTCCACGCTGTCTGCGAGAACGGAAACACCTCTCTGCCTATGCTGGATAGAGCCCATCGGGTTCCTTGCCCTCGCAATCGCCCTGACTTTATCCCAGGCATTCTCACCAGGGTCCACTTTTTTACGGACAAGGTAGCCATCTTGAAAAAGGTACAGGGGATTCAATCGGTGTCCTATAATGGCCTAACAATACAAATCTTTCAGGACCTGGCGCCCGCCACGCTCAGACGGCGGAAGGAGTTCAAACTGGTTACGAACAAACTGAGAGATCTCAAGTGGGGAAACCCTTTTGCGTTGATGTTTACCTGGGAGGGCAAGCGATTGATTCTCCGCTTCTTGAGAGAGGCACAACAGCTCCTTCATCTGCCCATTGAGCCGGAGGGAGGTGAACTTTCCTCTTTGCGGGATCTCTGGTCTGAGCCACTTCGACCGGAATGGTCCACTGTTCACCCTCCTAGATCCAAATGCCGTCTGTATGAGCTCGAATCTTCGCAAACTAAGCAAGAAATCATAGGCCATATCTGATCTCTCAGTGGCTCTTCTTCTCCAACGCAGCCGCAAGCTCATGTTGAGTGATACCTCACAGATGATGCTGGCCTATGATATAATGCTGGAATCCTTTACATCCTATTCTGACTAGTGGGTTTTATCGGCTCCTTGTGATAAGGCTTACCCCCGCTATTGTGTGTTACATGGAGTGACCTGCTGCATGGGTCAGCGGGCTATGATTGTGCTTTCTTCTGTCGTTTTGGTTGGCCGAGCGGACAGCGCCTCTACAGCCCCTGTGACTGATCGTCTTGGAATGGCCCGGTGTCCAGAACAAACATTGGGTACTTTGTACTGCCATGGGACATGAGTGGCGGAGACCCCTACACTTCAATGTGTCTGCCGTCCCACCACTTCAGAGTCCCCTAGGAGAGTGACTTTTTCAGAATGGCCCACCTGAGTGACTCTGGGCTATTCCCATTAGACTCTGTACTTGTTTGGCCCAGTTGGTCTGCTGTTTTTGTCTTGTTTTCCTTTTTTGTCCTTTTCCTTTTTGTTGTACGTTGTCTGCCTTTAGATGCGCTGTTCTGGGGGGGCCAAAACTATGTCACCTCTTTGGGGTTACCTATCTGGGACCTGAAGGGATGTGCCTTGCCAGGTTGGGGATTGGGGATGTCTTTCTCACTTCTTTCCTGGCGTGGGTGGTACTTGGGAGGAGCTGGGGGGATGCGGGATACTGCTGGGCGGAGGAGGTGGGTCACACTCCCTTTCTTGTACCATGAGGACTCCTGTTAAATTCCTTTATTGCAATGTGAAAGGGCTGAACTCCCCTAATAAGCATCGCCAGGTATGGCAATATCTTCTTCAGTAGAACCCCAATGTGGTTTTCCTTCAGGAGACCCACTTACTTTCTTCTGACACCCACCTTATGTCCTACCCTAGATACCCCACTCGATACTGGGCGTGCTCCCCCTCCAAAACCGGAGGGGTGGCCATTTTCTTCAAACCAGGCTGGAGAGAAACGACCCCCAAATGTATAGCAGATGATGGGGGGGAGGTTTCTTAAAGTACACATGGTTTGGGATCAGGAATCTTTGACTTTTGTTAACATGTATGCACCCAACCAGAATCAATATGCATTTCTTCGCCTGCACCTTGGGCCTTCCTGCACTCACTTTCTACCCCTATTGTCCTTGGGGATGACTTTAACTTGGTTTGGAACCCTGAGTGGGACCGCACTATGCAAACGCATTGTTCTGCCAGAGCCATGTCAGCGGCACTGCGGAATATCATCACCGACCTCGGCTTGGTTGACGCCTGGAGACAAATACACCCGGACTCTTGAGATTATTCCTTCTTTTCTGACATGCACCGCTCATACTCTCGTATAGATTATTTTTTTCTCTTGCTCCCCTTGGTCCATATGCTGTGTAGTGCAGAGATTTCTGATATATCTATATCGGACCATGCACATGTCATGCTCGCGCTCCAGCCCCCTGACGTGTACAACAAACCCCTGCCCCGGTGGATACTGCCCCCCCCCCCCCAGGCCATTCGAGACCCTGTGGACACGGCAGACATTTGTAAGCAGATTGAGGCCTTCTTTCTCACCAATTCCCTTTCAGATACCCCTGAAGATACTCACTGGGACACCTTCAAAGCCACTGTTCGGAGGGTCATCACATCAATATCAATCGCCCGGTCTAGGGAGGCGCGCCTGGTTGAGTCTACCCTCTCTAGAGATATTAAAGCCCTGGAGCGTACGGACCATGTGCATTCGTCCCTCCAAAACAAGCGACTTGTAGCCAAACTCCATGGCCAACTGTGCTTGGAGCGTACCAACAAGGCAGAGCGGTTTTTCATCAATGTCAAACAGGGAGGGGATAAAGTTGGGTAGTGTCTAGCACGACGACTTCGGGCTCAGACTACCCGCGCTCACATCACTAACCGTAAGCAGCAGGATGGTTCCTGGGCCATCTCGGAGGCAGACAAAAGCCTTGAATTGGAAACCTTTTACAGGGATCTATATGCGCATGCTCCTTGTTCACCCAATACTGTCACAGTTTTCCTCAACTCCTGCCCCTGGGTACCTATAGACCCCTAATTCATGAAATTGCTTGATGACCCTATTATTCATGACGTAATAGCCAAAGCGCTGAAACAGCTTCCGATAGGCAAGGCCCCGGGACCTGATGGCCTGCCGGTTACTGTTTATCAGGTCTTATATCCACAACTTCGGGACCACATGCTCCATCTCTTTAATAGCTTTACTGATCGCTCGGGTGGGTCTCTCTCCCACCATGAATGAGGTGGAACCAGTGCTTGTCCCTAAGCCAGGAAAGGATCTAACCCTGTTCGCTTCCTTCCGCCCTATTAAACACTGATGCCAAGATATATACTTGTCTCGTTGGCCCTGACCAAGTGGGGTTTATCCGCCGGGTAGCCCATCTAGTGGAGAAAGCACAATTCAGAAATATCCCTACCTGTCTGGTGTCCCTCGACGCAGAAAAGGCATTTCATCACGTGGACTGGGGTTTTCTTAGAGCGGGCCTCCAGAAAGTTGGTCTGGGACCAGGGATAATCTCTAAACTGATGGCTCCATATGCAAAGCCCACTCCCGCATTCATTTTAATGGTCATCTTGTGGCCTCTATTCCCATCCACCGTGGCACTAGACAGGGGTGCCCGCTCTCCCACCTACTATTTGCACTCGTGGTGGAGCCCCTAGCCATTGCTATACATCGTGATCAGGATATACGGGGTATTCGCATGGGTGGTTATGAGCATAAAACCTCCCTCTTCGCGGATGATCTCCTCTTATCTCTGTCCTCCCCACTGACCTCCCTTCCTGCAGTAGCAAGACATCTGGGGGTCCTTCGAAGCCACCTCCTGCTATCGGATCAACCTTGCCAAATCCCACGCCCTTAATCTTACACTTTCGGCCTCGGAAGTCCGGGAACTGCGGAATTCGAGTCCGGTACAGTGGACTAATGTGTCGATTCGGTACCTGGGCCTGGACCTGACTCCTACACTTTCATCCTGGACTTCATCTAATTGGCGTAGGTATAGGAAATCCATACGGGCGGAAATGCATAGATGGAAAGGCCTTCCCCTGGTGTAGCTAGGCGAATTTACACCATTAAAATGTTTCTTCTTCCTAAAATTCTCTATCTTTTTCAAACCCTTCCCACCCATATTCCACAAGCGGATATCCTGGCCCTGCAATGGGACTTTAGCAAATTCGTATGGGGGAACTCTCGCTTCTCTAATAAGATTTTTATGCTTCCCAGATCCCGTGGTGGTCGGCCCTGCCCTAATCTGCTGGAATACTATTGTGCCTGTCACCTTCGGTTGATCTCCTAATGGATCGTTCGTGAAAGCGAGAAGCATTGGTTCCATTTGGACCGGGCGGTATCCTATAGACCCTTGTGGGATTTAGCTTGGCTCCCACGTGGAGCTCGCTCTGCAGCGCTTATATAGCTACCCCTACAAGAAGGGTCTTGGAGATTTGGGATAAGCTGGTGATACACCGGGGCCTCACGATGTTTCCCGCCCCTAACACTCCTCTAATGCGTAACGCTATGTTTCCCCCTGCGTTACAACCTCAGGTGTTTGATGTGTGGACAGTTGAGGGACAGCAAGTCATCCAGGACTTTTTTCAGGGCTCTGCCCTCCATACATTTGAACACTGCAGACAAGCCTTTCACCTCTCGGAAGGCGCACATATGCAATACTATCAGTTGCGGCATTGGTTTAGCTCACCGACATATGTCCTACTACTCGACAACTCACTCCCTTTGAATCTCTGGTTCATAGGTTTGAGGGGTATAAGGGATTGAGCTCTAAAACCTATTCTGTTTTACAACATTCTCAACAACCTACGCCCCATGGCTACCAGAGGCATTGGTCCTCAGACCTGGATGAGGACATCCCCCCCAAGGGGTGGGCCTGCTTGTGGAGGGACATCCCTAAGGTGTACCGCAGTACACCCCAACGTGAATCAGCATACAAACTGATGACACGCTGGTACTATACCCCCACTCGCCTTCATCAGATGTTCTGGAACTCCCCTCTGCTTTGCTGGAGGTGCCAGAGCGATAGAGGAGACTTTCTGCACATCTGGTGGTCCTGCCCAGGTCTCATGCTATTTTGGAAGGAGGTCCTCAGTCATATCAAGGAAGTGGTGGGTTTCCCAGCTCCATCTACCCCGTCGCTGGCGATTTTGGGCATTAAACCCGGCACCTTGAAAGCCATGGATAACGCAGACTGACATTTGATCCTCCACCTACTAGGAGCGGCTAGGCAGTCTATCCCCTTATGTTGGAAGAAGTCTCACCCCCCCATTGCCACTTGGTTTCTTTGACTGTGGGATGTCCTGACCTTGGAATTACTTACAGCCCATCCTAATCACTTGGACACACGATTCCAGCGCATTTGGCAGCCACTTATACGCCACCTCACTAAGACTGAGCATTCCCGATTGGTGCCCCCAAACTGTCCTCGCTATAGATGTTCGATGATCCCTTGGAGCCTTTCTCTCGGGGTCGGAAACCAGACTCCCCAGAACGTCCCACTTGAACTGGCGGACGGGCCTCTCTGCCCCCTGACACCCCTTGTGGCATCCAATCTGGGCCCTAGCTCCCCACAGCGCATCCGATATTCACCTCTCCCCCTGGGATGGTAGATCCTTATGATTGTTTCTTTTTTCTTTTTATGTGATTTTGTCTTTTAAGATCCCTTTCTCTTTTTGTTGTGTGTTCTTGTTTCTATTAACAATGGAGATGGCTGCCTAGTATTTCCACAGTGCACGGTATTTCCTCTCCATGATGAGAAGGCCTCATCATTGATAAAGCTAAGCCTACCACGTCTCTTCTGTATGTCCAGCTGTGGTGCTGCGGTGTTCAGACTCTTGATTGAACTGTGTACCTTAGCTTCTCTCATATACTTTCCCTTAGAACTGGGACTACTATTATGCTTTTTGCAACCTAGGAGGGTATTGCGCCCTATGTTGCCCCAGTCTACTATATTTTGTAGGGATGAGCTTGCTTTTCCTTTCTTTTTTTTTCTTCTTTTTCTTTCATACAGTCCGACCTCGGTATTTGGTGGGTTGATTTATATATATTTATATTGATGAATCAGTGTGCGGCTTGGACACTGATGTTATTTCACTGCTTTTCTCATTGAGACATGTGCCTCCTACTTGCTTGGTCTTTGTTTTTCTTTTCGTTTTGTTTCCAATAAACATATTTTACACAAAAAAAAATGTCAAATAAATCATAAACAACTGTAAATATACAGCTGTCACTGTCACTACTAAAAGAAAACATACATGTTTCTTGAATTAAAAAATAGATAAAATGCGTCTCTAATATCAAGTTACCTTTATTGTACACAATATGGTCAAATAGGTGTAGTTTACCTACTTTCTGGAAGTGCAAGTAAAGATTATGAATGTTATACAACAAGGAACAGTGTGACTCCAATTTTTGTTTAATCCAACTCCAATTCTTCATTGTCAATGATGCTATCTATTAGCAGCCAAGTTGTCTACAGACATATCACAGGTGGATGTGTTCTTGTCCTCCTATGCAGACAAAGTTGTTGACTGTTCTGGCGATGAATGACTGGGTGACTTGTTTTGTGTGGACAGTGGCCCAGCTGTGAGCTTTAGATATGTTGGCAAAAAGAACTGCAAGCAGTAATGTTTGTCTAGATGTCATATTTGAGTCTACTGAGCATTTCTTTTCGGGGTATTCATGACTATTGCTATGCATTAGAATTAATGCATTGGTGGTAGATTTGCAAAATGTTGTAATAAGGACGATTGATGATTTTTTCAAATGTGTTATTTCATACAATATGGAGTGGGCAATATGAATATTGCTCTTTAGTTTTTTTTAAAGTGGTTTATGTCCTTCATGAGCTTCCAGTAAAAAAAAGAGGAATACCAATCGGGAATTAGTGTCACACAGTATGCGCTCTAAGTTGCAGGTCATTGACCACTATGCAGACGTCCTTCAATGAGCAAGACCTGTTCGACCTGCTTGGAAGTTAGGGGGTGTTAATAGGTAAGCGATGTTTAGAATTTTAGAATTTTATTTGTATCATTTTGTAGGAGCAATTACACTAGTAAGAATATGTGAATTTAATACACAATATTAATGTGCTTAATGTTTTACACACATACACCCACACACTCACACATACATGCTGCCACTGTATAGTTATAGTTAGAATTATAGTTAGACCAGGATGGGATACAAGACCTGGCTGTTCAACTACTTAACCCAAACAGCAGTCATGACATTCTATGACATCATTGATGATATCACTGATGGCATTTTAAGTAATACCATTGATGACAAAACTATGCATGGTAAATTTGCAAGTTAAAGTAACTTCAGTTAACTATAATGGGTAAGTTTCAGTGTTGAATTTAAAATGTTACATTTTAACTAACAATTCTACCTAACTAAAATATCCCTTTAACCTTTGTTTTTTAGCATATAGATAAATATATATGTGTGTGCTTATTTCTACATATATAAGTATATTTCTACATTTATATGTAAATGTATACATATATATAAGCATATATATATATGTATTTATATATACATACATATATACATGTATATATATGCTTATATACACACACAAACACACATACACACACACACACATATATATATGTGTGTATATATATACAATGTTTGGTGGCTAAGGCATGGCATCTCACTCGAGCAACACTGGGCACTACGATAACCATCAGGCCACGGGAAGAGGCCACGCCCACTGGGACGGAGATTCGCATTTGTGTGGTGCTTCAAAAACTGCTGTGCTGCTGCCTCTTCAGTTTCCTTTGCCTTTGAAGAAGTGATGTAGATCACGAAAAGCGTCAGGCTGGACAATTCATTTGGTGGGGCATGGCTGTTGTTTCCTCGCTGCAACCCCCTCAATAAAGAAAATTTGGCTATTGAACTTCCTGTTGTGAGGCTCCTCCATTGCAGGCAACCTCTTTGTTGGATTTTGGGCGGCATGCCTGAGCCGCGGAGGGAGTCCCGGTGCTCTCGAGCACTCCTGTAACGACGCCATCGGCACCGCTGCGTGTGGGGCAGGAGCCGGTTATTGAAGGAAGATTGTGTCAGCGGGGACCCAGGCTATTCCCCTCCGCCAACTGTGGTGTTTTATTTGAACAATGTTTGGGGGCTAAGGCATGGCATCTCACTCGAGCAACACTGGGCACTACGATAACCATCAGGCCACGGGAAGAGGCCACGCCCACTGGGGCGGAAATTCGCATTTGTGTGGTGCTTCAAAAACTGCTGTGCTGCTGCCTCTTCAGTTTCCTTTGCCTTTGAAGAAGTGATGTAGATCACGAAACGCGTCAGGCTGGACAATTCATTTGGTGGGGCATGGCTGTTGTTTCCTCGCTGCAACCCCCTCAATAAAGAAAATTTGGCTATTGAACTTCCTGTTGTGAGGCTCCTCCATTGCAGGCAACTTCTTTGTTGGATTTTGGGCGGCATGCCTGAGCCGCAGAGGGAGTCCCGGTGCTCTCGAGCACTCCTGTAACGACGCCGTCGGCGCCGCTGCGTGTGGGGCAGGAGCCGGTTATTGAAGGAAGATTGTGTCAGCGGGGACCCAGGCTATTCCCCTCCGCCCACTGTGGTGTTTTATTTGAACAATGTTTGGGGACTAAGGCATGGCATCTCACTCGAGCAACACTGGGCACTACGATAACCATCAGGCCACGGGAAGAGGCCACGCCCACTGGGGCGGAGATTCGCATTTGTGTGGTGCTTCAAAAACTGCTGTGCTGCTGCCTCTTCAGTTTCCTTTGCCTTTGAAGAAGTGATGTAGATCATGAAACGCGTCAGGCTGGACAATTCATTTGGTGGGGCATGGCTGTTGTTTCCTCGCTGCAACCCCCTCAATAAAGAAAATTTGGCTATTGAACTTCCTGTTGTGAGGCTCCTCCATTGCAGGCAACTTCTTTGTTGGATTTTGGGCGGCATGCCTGAGCCGCGGAGGGAGTCCCGGTGCTCTCGAGCACTCCTGTAACGACGCCATCAGCGCTGCTGCGTGTGGGGCAGGTGCCAGTTATTGAAGGAAGATTGTGTCAGCGGGGACCCAGGCTATTCCCCTCCACCCACTGTGGTGTTTTATTTGAACAATGTTTGGGGGCTAAGGCATGGCATCTCACTCGAGCAACACTGGGCACTACGATAACCATCAGGCCACGGGAAGAGGCCACGCCCACTGGGGCGGAGATTCGCATTTGTGTGGTGCTTCAAAAACTGCTGTGCTGCTGCCTCTTCAGTTTCCTTTGCCTTTGAAGAAGTGATGTAGATCAAGAAATGCGTCAGGCTGGACAATTCATTTGGTGGGGAATGGCTGTTGTTTCCTCGCTGCAACCCCCTCAATAAAGAAAATTTGGCTATTGAACTTCCTGTTGTGAGGCTCCTACATTGCAGGCAACTTCTTTGTTGGATATATATATATATATATATATATATATATATATATATATATATATATATATATATATTGAGAATAAAAAGATTGTGGGTTACAGGTCAATTGCCCGGCGCTTAAAACAGTCTCAGACACTGGTCCCCACCAGTGTAGTACAGTATATTGAGCACAGATTCTTCTGAGATCAATGTAAGTCTAACATTCAAAAACAGAAACAGATGATAGGTCTTCTTATTCATTCGTTTTTATTCTTGTTCCGTCAGAAGTCAAAGTTCACAAAAATAACACACAAAGTGCCAACACGTGTTTCGCGCCAACTGCGCTTCTTCAGGGCTGTCACATAAACAGAAAATAGTATACTTTAGAACTCATAAGGACATACTTTTTCATTTACAAACTACACACATTTTGAAATAAATCAATATTCAAATAAAGAGGAACTCCATCTTTGTATTATTCATATATACATACTTGTTTGTATACAAATTACACATACATTGTATAGATCAATATATTCAAATTAAATTAAAGAGGAACTCCATCATTATACATTTTAACAGTACCCCGTAACTCAATACAGAAAGGAGTTGGAAAAAGGAGTGAAAAGAGAAAGAAAGAGAAAAGTGATAATTGGGTAATTCAGTAATTCGGGGGATTCATGGAGGACTGGCCTAAGCTCGAAATTTTGTAAATGTGAGTATTTAATAGCTATGTGATCTAATAATCGGTTTAATGTACGAAAAAAAATTGTACCTTTTGATTCCTTATGTAATCTCTGTTAGAGTGGCTCCAATGTTGTTCCAAATTATATCAGGCTTCCTATTTTAAAACCAGTTCCTAAGGGATAAATCTATTATTTAATATAATGTTCAATGACTTGTCTGATTAGACCCACGTTTATTTATACCAAACTAAAATAAAATAATCTCACCTTATTTATGTTCAAATTCCACTTATCAATATATATATTCCAAAACTCTTCTGCAATCCAGAAAGAAACTCGGACACTCGAAATGCTGCAAATAGTTTTAATGGCAGGGTAAAAAAACTACGCGTTTCAGCATTATGCCTTGTTCACGCACGTATACATAAATATTCTCCGTGTTTAAATACACTTCCTGGTTGTATGTTCGAAAAATCGAAAAGGGACTCATAAAATCAATGCCCCCACATCAATGTTACTGAGGCGGCCATCTTAAAAAGATACAAATGTCAGCATTATTGATATAATACATCCACAGTGTGACACAAGACCATCAAAGAATCACATGCTGATGCAAATTAAATCTCAATGTTGACCAGATTACGAGTCCACAATTCGAACCGCTAACTCATATGCTGTTGTTCATATGACTCAAAGTTCATATGCTGCCCAATAGGAGCAGTCATATACCTCATATTACGTAAATATATTTGAAGACAATAGCAAATTTTTGTGCTAACGTACTTCTTCAATATCCACCGTACATTTATATTATTGGCGCATTATAAAACTACAAACAGATAATACTGTCCGTGAACAATAAAGATACATTGTTCAACTTGGTAACTTGAGAGGACTATAGCACACAAACGATATGTCTACAATACTTCTACATTGCATATATATATATATAAAGCTTACAGGCAGTCGCCAGTAGGTAGTAATAGTTAGAACCTAGTTTCCATAGGAAAAGCATTTTTTGATTTGCAAATATCTTTGCCGCCGTTTGAGGAATCTTCGCGAAATATTTAAAACTAATGAGGCACTCCAGTCAGCTCCTGTCTTGAAAGTTTCGGGGTGATTAATTGAGCATCGATATCTAGTGACCACGGTGGATCTGCAAACCCTCCCGAGCACAAGCTTCATTCTGATTGGCTGCCAACACTCCAAATCAAAAAGTGTTGGCAGCCATTTTGTGACTCGGTTGAACGAGTCACAAGAAAAAGGTAAAACAAAAGTTTAAAAATTAAGAAAAGGGGGCAGGGTAGAAACACCCTGAACCACTAGGCCACTAGGCCTGGTCAGGGGGTTCCACAGGGACCCCCTGACCAGGCATATTTTTTTTAATTTAATTTTTTTTAATTTAGGCGGGATTCGCGCTGGGAGCGCGAATCCCAAACAAAAAATTGTTAAAAAAATGAAGCGCAGTGTCCCGTGCTTTGTTTTAATGAGCCCCCGGGTGGGCCTGGTCCCGGGGGCAATCTTGTAAATATAAGCGGGGGTCACGTGGGCCCCCACAGCCCCAGGGACAGCCACCTTCCAGGGGCTTTTTCAATTATATGCCGGGTGCACGTGGCATCCCGCAGCCCCGGGGACCGCCACCTCCCTGAGGCATTACTTATTATGGGTAGGGGTGCCTCGCGGGCCCCCCAAGCCCAGGGACCACCACCTCCCTGGGGCTTAAATTTAAATAGGAAAGTGTGGGGGGCTCCTGCCCTTCCCCACACCCCTCTGGGGACCACCACCTCCCCTGGGCAATTTTTAATTAAGGGTGGGGGTCTGTTGCGGATCCCCGGCCCTGGGACTACCACCTCCCCGGGGCTACATACATGTTGGGAGGGGGGTCAGACAGCCCCCCTCCTGGAGCCCTCCTTGGCCCTGGGAACCACCACCCCCCAGGGCTGACTCCAGCAATGTCCCGGGTTGCCCAACCCCGGGACATTGCAGTTTGCAATGGCAGGGTGGGAGCAGTGGTCCCGGCCTGCCATTGCAAACTTCTGCTTCACTTCATGAAAGCGAGAGCAGGTTTCCTGATCTTGCTTCCATGAAGCGAAGCTGTATTGCTTTTGGACAAGGGGAGATGCATGTTAGTAGCTCCCTTTGTCCAAAAGCAATGCCTGCTCCCGCAGGAGGCAGGGAGCCAGCAGGGACCAAGGGGGCATTGGGGCTCCCCCCACGGTCCCCAACGTGATAGCATGTCCCGTCAGGTGGGGTGCCTGGGGCGGATACCGAATAATGGAAGTGGGGTGTTTTTTTCTTTTGATTTTGGAGTCGCGACCCCATCTCAGCTCTCGGCGAACGCCCCCACTTGTAACGTCACGATGGATTCGCAGAGCCAACTCAAATAAATAATTTAGTAGTATATATTTTAGGTAGTGTTGCATTTGTGAAGTTGCTTCATAGAGGTAGTGTAATTGAAGTTAACAATAATACTACATTTGATAGAGTTAGTAAAACAATATAAAATTAAAAATTAAAAGCTAAACCTGAAAAGTGTATTGTGGTGTGTTACATTGAATTCCTGCTTTTGCAGATTCACAACGGGTGTGCAAATCCACAAAAAATTAAAAAAGAGTATGTATGTGTAAATAAAAATTAGATTCACTATTGTGTTATAGGGTGGCTCTTAAAAGAGCCCTTGTTCTCATTATGAGTTTGTTGTAGCTGCATGTAAGTGTGGATGCAGAGCTGTAGGTTGTTGAGAAAGACTCTGTTCCCTTGATCTGTGAAGTGTACTCCATCACTTCCGTTGATGTAATCCATATCAAAATGTAGATTGTTGTTATAGATGGAGCCCATCCTATGTTCTCTGAGGTAAGCAGAAACAGCTTTATTGACATTCTTTCTAGCTTTCTCAATTTGTGGACAGAATTGATTTGACCACTTCCATTTCTGTCTTTGGCATATATTAAAGTATACAAAGACAGTTTGGGAAAAAAGCAACATCAATTGTGCAAAGGAATCCTTCATGAGCATTTCCAGTCCTACTTCAGTCAAAGTGCCTAGGTCATTGCCACCACAGTGCACAATCATAAGGTCAGGGAATTGGAGATGCAAAAAGGTTTTAACAAAAGACATTAATTGATGCCACTTTAATCCTCTCTGTGCAATCCATTTAATATCCACATTTTGCAAAGCTAGGTCTTCACATGTCTTCACATGTCTGTGCTGTAAGTCTCCCCATATTTATAAAAGCATGCATGCATGTGTCGGTACCTTTTGTTAGTGACACCATATATAAAAGATTCATAGAAATGGATGTATTCCTGTGTTTTACATGTCCAGCATCTTTCAGATGGATAGCACATATCAGAATACATGTGCAAACAGAGATATACTTCAATCAGAATACCATGGAGATCTTAAAGCTTGAGAGATTGCTCTTTATATTTCATACAGACACCTACATTTATGCGGCATACTTTAAGTGTACCTTTCACACACTCATACACACTAGCCTAATCACTAATGTGTTTTCTAACATGTCTTAAACCTCAATTTTCTACTGGAGGTTTACCATTCTGTGACTACTTGTGGTGTTGGGACTAGCCAAATATAAAGCAGCAGTCTATCACATGTCTCAGCTGTAAGTCTCACCATATTCCTGAAGGCATGCATGGATATGTCTGTAGCTTTTGCTAGCAGCATCATATATAAAAGAAATATCCAAATAGATGTATACTTGTGTTTTATGCGTCTAGCATATTCAGATGCATAACGTGTATTAGGATACATGTGTAAGTAGAGACATATCTCAGTCACAACACCATGAAGGCCTTAAAACTTGACACACTGCAATTCACATTTCAAGCAGACACTGAAAATTATGTGGTATATTTGAAGTGTAGCTTTCTACAGACTTATACAAAGTAGTGTAATAACATCCATTTCCTAACATGCCTTAAACTTCACTTTTGTGCTGCAGCTTCACCTTTCTATGACTACTTAAGGTGTTGGACATAGCGAAATATAAAGCAGCAATCCTTCACATGTCTCTGCTGTAAGTCTCAGTATTTTCCTGAAAGAATGCATGCATATGTCTGTATCTATTGCTAGTAGCATCATATATCAAAGACACATACAAATAAATGTATAACTGTGTTTTACACGTCTAGCATCTTCAGATGCATAACAGTTTTCACAATACATGTGCAACACACATACCTCAATCACAAGATCATGAAGACCTTAAAACTTGACAGACTGCACTTCACATTTCAAACAGACACTTAGATTTATGTGGGCGTTCTTCAAATGAACCTTTCTCAGACTCATACACAGTAGCGTAATCACTAATTCCTCACCCAACATATCTTAAACATCACTTTTCTGCTGCTGCTGCTTCACCATTCTACGACTACTCAGGTATTGAGGATAGATAAATACAAAGCAGCAACCCTTCACATGTATCTATTGTAAGCTTCCCAATATTTCTGAAAGCATGCATGTATGTGTCTGTACCTTTTGCTAGTGCCACCATATATAAAACATACAAATAGATGTATACTTGTGTTTTAAACATGTAGCATCGTCAGATCGATAATACATATCAGAATTCTTTAGTAAGTAGAGACATATGTACATAGATACCTACATTAATGCGGTGTAAAAACATATGCATGCATGCTTTCAGGAAGATGGTGAGACCTACAGCATAGACATGTGATAGGTTGCTGCTTTAAATTTGGCTAGGCCCATCTCTCTAAGTAGATGCAGAATGGTGAAGCTGCAGCACAAAAGTGAGTTTTAAGACATTTTAGGAGATGGAATAGTGATTGGGCTACTTTGTATGAGTCTGTGAAAAGGGACACTTGCAGTTCTCTACATAAATGTAGGTGTCTAAGTGGATATATTTCTACTTACTCATATATTCTGATATTCTGTATTCAGGAATATGGTAAGACTTACAATAGAGACATGTGAAGGGTTGCTTTCCATATTTGGGTCAGCTCAACACTCTAGGTGTTATTTTGAATTGGGAACACCAGTCTGTGAAGTTTAAGGGACTTTATGGTGTTGTGAATGATGTATATGTCTAGTTATACATCTATTGTCTGATGTATTATACATGTGAACCTGATTGGTTTGGGTAGTAGTAGAGAAATCCTTTAGTTGTGCTGTTGCAGAGGTTGTGATGTCTTCTAAATGAAGGAATTGTGCAGTATCTAACATAGCTTTGCAATGTAATTGAAATTATTTGTTTATTTATAGACGAGAATATTTGTATTGAATTATTTTAATAATATAAAATAATTTCTAGAAACTTTTCTTTTTTTTTAGATATTCACCATTATTTGTAAGAAATAATGAGTATGACAAGAAAAGTTGAAAAAAAAAGGACAAGAAAAAACACTGCTATATAAAGGAGAGAGAAAAGCAGAAATTAGATGAAGTTCAAAACGTGAAATTGAAGAAAAAGACTTCTGGTAAGAGAACTAAAGAATTTGTTAAAAGACTTTTAAAGAATGTAATGAATTTTCAAAATGTGGAAAAGAGAAACAAAATTTGAACAACCAATCAAAAGGAAACGAAAAAAGGACACATTAATAGAAAATCAAGTTATGGGAAAACAATCCATGTTGAAAGAAGGATGAAAGAATATAAGGTGGGTGGAATTTGCGTAGGTGTGCTACGCAAAGCTCCGCGAAATGGTAAAAAATCTCTGCGAGCACGCAAAAGTTTCACGAACATGCAAAATTGCTTGTTTCGCCCGTTTGCAATGCTTTTTTCCTGTTTGTGACCACTGTTTGCATGCTCGGGGAGAAATATCTTGCGAACACGCATTTTGAAAGCGCGAACAAGCAAAAAATTCCGCGAACCTGCAGATCGCGGAATTTGTGGCAATTCCGCATTCACCGCGGAACACGAAATTACCCAAATTACCCAAATTCTGCGAGCGGAACGGAATTTACCGGCCAAGCCTAATAAAGACATTAGGAGGAGAATGTGTAAAAGTAGAGTACAACAACATTTATTTAGAGATTGTAAAAAATATAAAAAGAGATCAGCAGCTTACAAGACAAAGCAACATATTGAATGTGTAGTAGAAAAAGATTTTGAATTGAAACAAAAATGATTTATATTGGTATTGAAGAGAACAAAAACATTGAATAAAACAATGCACTTTATGAAGGAGAAAAGAAAAAGAAAAAGACTTTTCTGGTGAATCGAAGCGCACTTCTAGTACTGAGCCTTTTTTTAATGAAGAAAGCTATTTTCAACAAAATACATTAGTTCATGCAGTTGATACCAGGGGTCATTGTTATGAGATAAAAGATGGTTGTCCAATTGAAAAAGAAAAGTTGGTTCCGAAACATGAGGAAGAAGTACTAGCTGAGGACGTTGAAGGGAGACGTACTCAAACTCCAGAGGGATTGCAGTAGTATTTGTAATATTCGATCGGAATCTTTTGATATATTACGAGTTTTCTTACAAAAATATGCCAATGAAAGTGTTAAACAGAAGATTAAGATGTTACAAGGACTAGATCACTGTAAAGTGAGAAAATATACTAAGTTGCAGGGTCATTCTCTGGCCTGTCTTTCTAGAAAAGTGTGTTGAAGTACTTTTCATCATTTAAGAATGTTAGCAGTACATCACTCAGAAATACGGACGTTAGTAAGGAGATTGTACTGCGTAAAAAGTCCTGCATTATCTTTGAGTGAAATGAGCACAGCTCTTTTGCATGGTTCAGTATCGGATGTATAAAAAGTTTGTGATGATATACAGTTTTGTTTCTTTGGTTCACAAGAGGAGTGTAGAGAAAGTGAGAGCCTGATAAGTGTAGGTGTTGAAGAACAGGTGGAAGATATTAGTACTGAGAAGTATGCAGAAGGAATGACAAAGTTTAAGATACTTTCATGTGAAAAACCAAACTATGTTTGTATTTGTTGTCGACGTACTCACTATAGAAGTCAAACTAGGTATGTTGATATGTATTTAAAAAGTGAAAAGGTAAACAATTATAAGTGGGAGCAATTTGGTGCTCATTTGTTGGTGGAAGGTCATTTTGAGTTGGGTACTGATCAACGTATTTGATATGTATTTAAAAAGTGAAAAGTTAAACAATGATAAGTGGGAGCAATTTGGCGCTCATTTGTTGGTGGAAGGTCATTGTGAGTTGGGTACTGATCAACGTATTTGTAAATATTGTTACAAAAAATTAGAAGAGAACAAAATGCCGGCTACAGCAATACATAACAACTTAGAGTTGGTAGCTATTCCTCTGGAACTGGCAGATTTAAATAGATCTGAGTCCATTCTTATTCAATCTGTGCACCCGTTTCAGGCTACAGATCGAATGAAGCATAAAACAGTTAAGCTTCATCCAACAAATTTACAAAGAGGTCTGAAAGGAAGAGTTGTGTACTTACTGTTAGATTTTAAGAAAAATATTGAAAGTGTTGGTATAGACAGAGAGGAAAGGGAGCCTGTAGGTATTCTAGTTAATGGTGTACAAACAAATAACGGAAAATATGGCAAACATTAGTAGAGGTCACCAAACTTCAAAAGGCTACATTATATCTTGTACAGAACAATATTTATTATAAAACTGTAAATGTGGAAGAACAGGAAATATGTTTAGAAGATGAAACAGAAATTTCAACTGTCCAAATAGAAAAAGTGGACAAGTCAAGAAGTGAAGAGATTTACGAACATTACAGTATACATCCTCTACATTCAAAAGAAGTGATTGGAAACACTATTGATTTTTTCAAATGAAGAAAGCAAAAGGAACTCCCAAGAGTGTATGGGAAAAAGGTTTAGAAGCGCATTGTTTTCCATAGCTGTTCCCCACTGGAGAAGGTGGACGATATAATGAATGAGCAGTACAGATTCCAGCTTTAGAATCAGGCTAGACAAGATTGTACTCAGAAGATCCAAGATTTTGACAGTGCATTCCATATATATTTCATCTTGTGACTTGTCTGGACTTTCATATGCAGTGAACCACATCTTAAAAACAGGAGTTTAACTTACACATATTTCTGCAAAGGAATTCATGGACAAAGTTCAACAAAGAGATGATCATTTATAATCTCAGTTAATTAATTTGATGGCCTGTCAACGTGGTACCAATGAATATTGGTATCATCGTCACATAGAACTTAAATGTATGTTATGAAACTTAGGTACCCCTACGTGGTGTGTAACACTTAGCTGTGCTGAATATGCATGGGAAGATTTACTTGAATTTCAATGACAAGCAAATTTAAATGTAAAAAACATTGAATTGAAGACAGCTCGAGAACTGTGTTCCTTGGATCCTGTAAATGTGTGCAGATATTTTAATCATAGGTTTCAAGATATGATTTATTTTATCTGCAATAAAAGTAATCCGCCTCTTGGAGAAGTTACTGATTTCTTTTGGAGAAAGGAGTACCAAGCCAGAGATGCTCCTCATATACACATGCTATTATGGATCAAGAATGCACCAAAATTTGGAACTGATACTGATGAAACTGTTTTGTCTTTCATTGAAGTGTATGTTACCTGTGCCATTTCAAAAAAAGGAGGAGAATACAGCTTGAGACAACAAGTTTTACGGTTTCAAAGTCATCAATGTGGAAAATATTGTAGCCAAAAATACAAGTCAAAGGAAACATTTTATAGAAAATGTCATTTTGGATTCCCACGTTCGATAATTTCAAAAGGAAGAGTTAATAGTTTGATGTCAGCAGT
Source organism: Triturus cristatus (assembly GCF_964204655.1). NCBI lineage: Eukaryota > Metazoa > Chordata > Amphibia > Caudata > Salamandridae > Triturus > Triturus cristatus. Next base: position 431,811,504 of record NC_140581.1, on the reverse strand, counting down.
AAGGCATACTATAACTCAAAAATCTCCGAAGAATACATACAACTTGAAAAGAACTGAAGATTCGAAGTATATTAATTACTACAATCCAGTGATTTTGACAATGTGGAATGCAAACATGGATATTCAATATGTTGCAGATAATTCAATTGCTGTTGCTTGCTATGTTACATTATATATAAATCCAAATTTGAAAAGACAGAGTTGAAAGAAATATGGGAAGAAATTTCACAGGAAAAGGGGCTTTGCAGGAAATTGTACATCTTTAGCTTGTAATGCCGCGGCCAGGGCGACTGACTCTGGAATCTGGGGATCACGGTTCGATCCCCAGCGCCGGCGGCAGGTTAGCCCAGAACCATGTGACTCTGGGCAATAGCTTGTTTGATTTTCCCGATGGCCCCCAGCGTCTAGAGACCCTTATGAGTGATTGATCACACTTTAAAAATGTGGATTATTATTATTTATTATTATTAGCTTGAAAATGCTTTCCCACCAAGAAATTGGATCCTATTAATGTTCAGATCGGTTGAGCTCTGCAAGTTTATATTCAAAGTCAAGAGGAATCATTTGGGTAAGTCTAGGTCTTGCTGCCACACGAAATAGAGTATTGAAATCTCTACAAGAAATTGAATACTTAGCATTGAATGAACCAGAAAGCACAGATATTGTTAAAACTAATATGTTAGATACGTACTATCCACATCTGGAAAACCTATGTCTCTATGAAGTACTGCAACATTACAGCTTTAAGAGAAATGATACAGAAAATATAAAAGAAGAAAAATATGATGTAATTGGATGTGACGGATGTTTGGTAAAACATGCCAAAGGAAATCGTATTAACCACAGAAAACTTAGTTGCGAAACTCCAGTTAAAAGGGAATTTTTCTATTTAGCACTTCTGCAACTGTTCAAGCCTTGGCATAGTGAAATGGAATAACTTGGAGATTTTGACTGCTATGAAGATTCTTTAAATGCATGTAAAGATAGCATTCAATGCACAATTTTACCAACTTATCTACAAATGTTAAATAATCAGATTGAACAAGAAACGACTATTTCAGCTGAAATAGCTAGAGACAAATATAGCACGTTACAATGCGTGCTTTTACCATGCAGTAGGTAACAATGCGGTTGTTACAATGACCACTTGTTACCACACGTGGCATTACATCCCAAGTCATTTCAACGACTTGCTCTGGATGGCGCGCTGGACTTAGGAATAGTATAAATAACTATTCCTACTCCAGTTAGCGCAACAGCAGGGAATGTGTTGGATTTAAAATCCAACACATTCCCTGGTGTTGCACGCCACCTAGCGCAAGTTGTTGAAATGTCGTGTGCTGTAAAGGCATGTGAGTTAACAACGGAGTCATTGTAACAACCGCGTTGATATATACCTGGGTGGTATTGCCAGCGTTGTAAACGCTGTCTCCCGCTAGAGACAGTTCTCAAGATAGTGAAAGTTCTACTCCACTAAGTCAAGATCCACTATGACAGCCAATTATTGAAAATGAAGCAGCAATAGCCATGTATGAAGTAGAAATGGCAATGCAACAAGCACAACAGGATATTATCCAGTTGGGAAAGTTGGAAGGAGAACTAATAGCCAGATGTAGGTAGCTAAATACCGGTCGGTAATACCAAAAATCTGGAGATTTTAGCATTACCGACCGGTATTTAGCAATCCCCAATGTAGGAAAGGAATCGGTAATAAGGAATCGGTAAATACCGATTCCTTATTGCTGATTCCTATTTTACCTATTCTTAGTTACCAAACCCCCAAATACCGAATCGGTAAATAAGAAACGGTAAAAATGAGAAAAGAGATGTAGAAAAATTTGATAATACAGAATTTCCACAAATTCGGTATTTAAGAGTCGGTAATTACCACTGACTCAAAGCAGGTGGTAATCAGGTGCACTGTATTTAAACAGCCCCAAAATGCAACAGTGTGATCACTATGGCGGCCCTCTCTGTTATTGCAAGGCGGCTACGGCTACAGTCAGCAGGAGTGAGGATCTGGAGACGGGAGGAACGCGTTTACAGACAGCGCATCACACTCTTCCATCTGACTGAGGCAGAGATCCAGGAAAGGTACAGGCTACACCCCCAAACCATCCTGGACCTGATAAGGGACCTGCACCCACTCCTGGAGCATCCAACACAAAGGGCGCACGCTATACCACCACATGTGCAGGTGCTCTGTAGCCTACACCTACTTGCATCTGACAGTTACCAGGGGGTGATAGATGTGGTAGGTGGGGTGTCACAGAGTTGCCTGTCCTGTTTCTTTAACAAGTTCCTGGATGCCTTGATGCAGAGAACGCATCACTACATAAGCTTCCCAACCACACAGGCGGAACTGCAGAAAACCAAGACAGACTTTTACCAAAAGGCACAGTTCCCGCATGTTATAGGGTGCATTGATGGGACACACATTCCAATCTGCCCACCTGCAGCCACTGAGTACATCTACCGAAACCGAAAATCCACCCACTCCATTAATGTGCAGGTAATCTGCGATGCAGCCAACTTAATCACCGACATTGCGGCCAAATTTCCAGGAGGACCCACGACTCATACATTTTCAGAACAGTGGGCTCTACACACGCCTGGCTGCCGGAGAATTTGGAGAAGGATACCTGCTAGGTAAATCACTGTGACACACCGTGATGTATACTGCAGATGAATGTGTTGGTTACTGTTTAATAATGGCACTGTCTTCCCCACCTAGGTGATATTGCATATGCTGTGCGGTCATTCATCCTCACTCCTTATCTAAACCCATCAGCCCCAAGTGAGAGACGAAACAATGTGGCACACAAATCAACATGCAACATTGTGGAGTGCGAACGTTTGGACTATTGAAAAGCAGGTTCCGCTCCACATCTGCTGCAAGATCATCGCAACTTGTGCTATGCTGCATAACCTTGCCACTAAGAAAGGTACAGCAGTTGAATTAACTGACTCTGAGGACGATGATGATGATTGCACAGCCAGAGCCCAACGCAGCAGGAGTGGTGCCAGCACCAGATGGGAGACAAAGACGGGCTGAGATCACACACAACTATTTTTGAGTAAGTAAGGAGACACAGCCAGTTGTTGTATTTGAATGACGTAGTTTAATATATTGGCACTACACCACCACATGAAGGGCTCAACATGGCAGTCCTCTTTGTAAACACCCTACAAAGATGTAATGGGTTAAGTCATCCAGTTAGCTAGACTAAGTGTGGCTTGCATTACCTCCTGCGGCCACGGAAAACATTGCTGCTTTCCCTTTGCAGACTGTTGGCACCGGCAATCAATCCAGTGCGAGCACCTTGATGTCTGATGCTCCTCCTGGACTCAGTTACAGGTGGCATTACACTGCTGTGACTTGTTGTCTCCTCACTGTCGCCCACATCACCTGCACCAGTATTGGCAGCCCGAATATTTAGGAGCACTTCAAGTGCAGTGGTCACTGTCACAAGCCCCCTTGACACATCACGGCTGCACTGTGCCATCTCATCCTGCATGGCCACGGAGCGTCTGCAGAGAAGTGCCAGTGGAGAGGCGGCTCATCGTCTTGGTATAATTCTCCATTTTGTGCCTCTCCCTGCGCCGTGCCATCCTGTCCTCATCAAGCTTGCTGCACAGCAGCCTCACTGACTGTGACATGTCACTCATGCCCTCAGCCATGTCCCTCTTGCCCTCAGCCAGTGTTGTGTTCATTGAGCAGATGCCCTTCTCTATATTCTGCATGTTTGCTGTCACGTGTCCCATCTGCTGCTGAACTGATTGGATTGCTTTCGCTTGCAGGCGCTGGACCTTTAACATGTTCACCTCCAGACCTGCAAACACACCATGCTCCTCGCCCTGCAAAGATGGACTGGGTTCCCTAGCCCTGCCGCGTCTGGCACCTGTGTGTGATCGTTCTGTGGAGGACTGTGATCCTGCATTATTGCCATCCACTGGCACCGTTGACTGATCTCCACCCATGCAGTCTTCCACGGACAACTCCATCTCTTGGAGTCTGGCAACTGCATGCCTCCTGGGTCTTCGTAATGCCAGTGGTGACGCTGCTGGTGATGCAGGTGGTGGTGTTGTTGTTGCAGGTGATGGTGTTGATGCCGGTGGTGGTGTTGTTGCAGGTGTCGGTGGTGTGGTGTGACCTGCAGTTGAAATGGCCTCCTCTGTTCTCTCCCTCCGGGGTGCCTTTCCTGCCTTGACATGTGCAGACCTGCGCGATGTCTCACCTGTGGAGACAAATTGTACGTTAAATTACTTGTCTGGCAGCATTTCGAAAAAATAAATGTTCGTCTGCCAATCTATCTGACTGTCCTCTGCTTGCTTATCACTAATGTGTGTCACATGCCTTTGTGTTCAGTGGGATGACTGTTATGATAGGTGTTACACTGACTACATCTCCCATAATGCATTGCTGGAGTTTACTAAAACATGTACTGGAGTGGGATTCACACTGCCTCATTGGGGAATGGGGTTAGGGAGTGGGGGGCGCAGCTTGGTGTGCATGCATCTTACCTTGTTTGTTGCCAGCTCTGGCTGAGCTGTCTGCATCCCCGATCCCGCTGACACTCTCAGGCTCAATGGTGGACTCCACCAGCAGTTCCAATGCAGTCAGTGCAGGTGCTCTATTTCTTCCTCCACCTGTCAGGCTGGCTTGTTTTTTCCTTTCGGCCATCTTCTTCTTTGCCAGGCTCCTGACGTCATACCACCTTTTCTTGAGTACATCTATTTCACGGTGGGTCACTCCGATGGCATTTACATTTTCCTGTATTAAAATCCATATTTTTCTCTTCTGGGATTCTGGAACTTGCAGTGACTGTTTCCCAAACAGCTTTGTGTGTTCTCTTGCCACCTCCTCAATCAGGACCTCCTGCTCCCTTTCACTAAATTTGAGTTTTCTTTTCCTTTCTGCACCATCATTTTCACTCTCCTTGTTGGCCATTCTGCAGTTTGTATCAGGAAATGTTATTTCAGTTGCTCCTGTGTTCTCCTCTGCACTCCCTGCCTCTCCAGCAGATTCTGATTCAGTGCAGCTGCATGGGTGTGGCCAATTCCTGGTTGGGGGGTGTGTGGATGCACAGGATTGGCTGAATCTTCAATTGCTGTTTTTTTGAATCACCGAATCGGTATTGACCGATTCGGTATTTAGGAATTGGTAATTCTGATCGGTATTAAGGAATCGGTAAATTTTACCGATTATTACCGATTCTGTATTTTTTGGGATTTTTTATCTACATCGGAAATACCGATTTCTTAATACCGATTCGGTAAAATTCGGTATGAAGAATTCGGTATTTCTATTTTACCTACATCTGGCCCTAAATATTGAACAAAAAGAAATATATCAGCAAGTGACAGGACAGATACAGGATGGTTTTCTGCATGAAAAAAAAGCCAATGCACATCATTTAAACCTATTCTAATGTACATCAGTAGTCAAACTGAAGCAGGAAAAAGTTTCTTAATTAAAGTTTTGACCAGTTATCTACACAAAACTACTGATTCACATTTATCTTGTGTTGTAACAGCTCCAACTGCATTATCAGCACACAACATTAAAGGAATTACTTTACATTGATTTCTTATGCTACCAGTTGAACATGAAAATAAATTGAATATGAAAAGTATTCTGGAGAAGCTTGCTATGAAGTTTCAAGAGTACTGAAGAAAATGAAACTTCAAATCATTGATGAGGTGAGCATGGTCTTAAATGTAATGCTTGCCTTTGTACATTTAAGAATGCAACAGATTTTAAAAACAGATTATGATGTTCTGTTTGGAGGAAAACATGTCATTGTATTTGGCGATCTAAAACAACTTACTCCAGTAAAAGGACAACCATTTGTTAAAACACTTGTCCATGAAGACAGTAGGAAATCTTTGGGAAATATTGGAAATGTGAATATTTGGTTACATTTTAAATATAAAGAACCTATTAAGAATATGCAACAAGCAAGTGATATAGATTATGGAAATATTCTTAAAGATATAAGATTTGGTGTTTTGACAAAATATGGTAAACAGGGTTTACAAAGTCAGCTAGTAAGGAACTTGTTTACAACCAAAAACACAGCACCTGAAATAATTTACAGCAAAATTGGAGAAAATAAGTCTATAGTTTGCCTAATGGCTACACTACAAGAGTGTTCTACATTCAATCAAGAACTTTTGAAATTGGAAAAACAACCAATTGTGATAATGGAAACTATTAATAAAATGGAACACCATTGACTATTCTTCTCTCAGAGAAATTACAGTCAGAATTAGATTCTTTGGAAAAGTCTGTATCTAAGACTGCAGGTTTTGAAAAGACTTTACATGTATGTGTAAACTGTCGGGTAATTTTACGGCTTAATTTGAAAGTAGAAGAAGGTTTAGTAAATGGAGCAATGGGAAAAGTTGTTGATTTTGTAAATTTTAAGATCAGAGATGGAATTGAATTTTTGAGGATTAAATTTAATCAGATTGAAGAGGTAAGACAGATTGGACGTTATGCTGTACGTTTCTTACTTGTAAAAGACGTGTATGTTCCTCTTTATTTCTCATATGCAGTAACCATTCATAAATCTCAAGGTTCAAGTGTAGACAGTGCTTTGGTAAATATTGGAAGTACAGTGCTTAAAGAGGGAATGGCATATGTTGCATTTTCTCGAATGAGAACATTATCTGGTTTGTATTTGATTTATTTTGATGAGAAAAAGATTAGTGCTGATGCAAATTGTGTTAGAGAGTACAATCAGTTAAGAAGACGTTATGCTCCTAACTTAGGTGTATATCCCATATATGAGAAACATGTAGTGTATCCAAAACTGAAATATGACAAACATTCTACTGAGATTTAAAAAAAGAAAACAATTGAAGAGAATCATGAAGGTGCAAAGAAAATGAAAATGGACACTGTTGATGATAGTGTAGGATACCAGTTAGAAAATAGTTCAGATATCAACTGCTATGCTAATGTAATTGTGAATGTTGTATTTTATCTAGAAGATGTTCATCATGAAATTATGGAGATTGGAGAGAAAGATTCTGTTGTTTACTACATTATATTTTTTTTAAGTTGGCAACTGACAGAAGTAAACTCCATACTGCTTCTGGCATCTTTTGGATATATGTACTGTTTCTTTGAAATTTACACTCAATATACAACAAGATGAACAAGACTTTCTAATCCTTATGCTTGGTGTATTGGAAGATGAAGGAATACAAACTGAAAATTTATTTGGGCTAAGTTACAGATGGGATCATAATTATTTGGACTAAGTTACAGATGGGATCATAAATGTGGAGTGTTCATTTTCTTCTAACACTGAAATAGACACTGAACGATTAATATACTTGACGATACCAGATTGCAAATCAGAATCTTTTCACAAATTAGTAAATAGAGCTAATCAAGATATGAAATGTTCTCATTGTAAATCAGAATATTTGTCAACATTATATAATGAAAGATTTGGAAAGTATGTCATTTTATTACTACAATGCTGTAGAGCAAATGGAAGAAAATCGGAAACCAAAATTAAAAATGTGGTAGCAAGTCAATTATCAATTTCAGGAAGAACTTTTAAAGCAGTGGATATTATTTTCCATGATGGGCCTACTACAACATCTGGACACCATACTGTGTATTTAAAGTGCACTGGCACCCGTCATAGGGTCCTATGGGTTCAGTATCACCTCCTACACAGATGATACGCAAATTGTTGTATCACTGACACCAGGGGGGAGGTGGATTTGGAATTGCGTCTACGAGAGTGTATGGTGGCAGTGAGCAGTTGGATGTCCGAAAATTGTCTGAAATTAAACTCGGACAAAACGGAGGTCATATTGTTTGGTAATACCTCTAACTTTGGGACCCCTGCCTGCTGGCCCAACTCCATGGGCACTCTCCCAATACCAGCCAGAAAGGTGAAAACCTCGGCATGATACTAGACGATAAACTCACCCTGGAGCACCAAATAAAAGTATTAACATCCAAAACCAGGTACACCATCAGAATGATGAGGAAAGTGTTACCCTTGCTCCCTCGATAGCAGGCATATGGTGGTAAGGGCTTTGGTAACAGCTAGACTGGACTATTGTAACGGACTGTATCTGAACGCGCAGCAAAGCATACTGAACAAATTACAGATTTTGCAGAATGCGGCAGTCCGTTTACTTACCTCCAGATTTTCCTCAGTTACATTGGAAAGAAGAACACTACATTGGCTCCCCATAAAAAGCTGTATACATTTTAAGGCTCTGTCCATGGCATTTAAGGCCTTGCATGGACTAGGCACAGAATTTTTAAAGCAGCGTATACAATGGTATGTCCTGGGAAGAAGCCTTCGATCAAAAGGAACAAAACAGGCTCAAGTCCCACGTATCAGGAAGGCCCGATGGGGAGGTAGAAGTTTTGTTTACGGAGCCGTTAAGGCCTGGAATGATCTACCACTCTATCTTAGAACCTTGCCTGATCTGTTGTCCTTTAGAAAGGAACTTAAGACCTGGATTTTCCTGTATGACTGACCTCCCATCTCATGCCGCTCGTAACTTACAGGCTTGACCTTTCAGGACTTTCTAGACAGCGCCAGGACACCTCCGGGTATTTGTCGTGCTTTAAAAGTGTCATTAACATAACATAACAATAAAGGATGGACACATTGCAATGATGTCCATTTGGAATTCAAATCTAGAATGCATTACGAATTACCAAATTCATATCTGATATTTTTTATGCCAAAGTTTTGAAAACTTCATTTGGCCTATTGGGAAGATGTGAACATGAATTAATGAGTTTTTTTTCGATATTCTCAATGCAAAAGTTTCGGAAACATTATTTAGCCTATTGGGAAGATGTGAACAGTTAGTGTATGGATTATTGTTTGTACTAATTCATATTGCACTTGGAAAATTGTATTTAGAAACAAATCATTTATATATTTGTTGTCTATATTATACGAGATGTACATGAGAGTGTACATTCTACAAAATGTATCTTGAGAGAAATAAAAGACTTTATGAAGTTGAAGAATCTAATTAAAAAAACGTAGATAGGTAAACACATAGCTACACATGTTCTAAAGAAAGCTCAACGCTGATTTCTTTTTTTTTTACCAATCTCGTTGATTGTTTTTTTCCCTGCTGCTGTATGAGGATACTACTTTGAAATCACTGTGTATTGTGAAATTCAGTAGAATAGCAAAAAAGGGAAAATGAAAATGTTATATAATTCTAAAATTATGTTGTGTTCTTAAAAGTATAATATTATATCCGATAACAGTTTTTCTTCTTCTTTTTTACAGAAGGTAATGGTGAAGTTTAAAAAGATTTTTAATTCAGTTTACAACAAAACTACTGTGAAATAGTTCCCCTGTGTTTTGTATCTACATAAGTAAAAAAGTAGGATGAAATAATGTAATATGCATAATAATGTGAAATAATGTGTAGAGCCATTTTTACTGCAGTCATCCATTCCCTCAAACACTACCCATGTGCTCATCTATGCACTCAGGCACTACTCCCACACTCATTCAATTTATCCAGGCACTACCCATGTATTGGTACAATCACCCAGGTACTACCCTTGCACTCATGCAGTCACTCACACACTATCCATGTACTTATCCATGCACTCAGGCAGTACATATACACCTATACACTCATGGAATCACCCATGCACTCATCCATGTACTCAAGCACTAGCTCTGCACTCTTGCAATCACCCAGGCACTACCAATGCACTTATCCATGAACTCAAGCACTACCCCCGCAGTCATACAATCACTCAGCCAGTACACATGCACTCCTCCAATCAACCAGGCACTACTCATGCAATCACTCAGGCCTTACCCATGCACTCAGGCACTATCCGTGCACTTTTCCAATCATCCAGGCACTACTCATGCACTCATCCTTGCACTCAGGCACTACCCGTGCACTTCTCTAATCACCCAGGCACTACCCATACACTCATGCATGCTCTCAGGCACTATCCGTGCACTTCTCCAATCACTCAGGCACTACCCATGCCCTCTTCCAATCACTGAAGCAGTACCCATGCACTTAAGTAATCAATCAGGGACTACCCCTGCACTCTTATATTCTCTCCGGCAGTACACCTGCTTTGCATTCTGCTTCTGCTCCTTGCTTTAACTGGTCCAGGGAGGACCGCAACACCCAGCCTGCACCTCCCCTCACGGCGCTTTGCTTTGCGCCCTGCTAACAGCGTCAGCACCAGGAGGCACTTAAAAACCGACGCGGGCTCCTGCAGCGCAGGTCCCGCTCTGCATTCTGCTTCTGCTCCTTGCTGTCACCGGTCTAGGGAGGACCACAACACCCAGCCTGCACCTTCCCTCATGGTGCTTTGCTTCGCGCACTGCCAACAGCGTCAGCACCAGGAGACGCTTAAAAACAGACGCAGGCTCCTGCAGCGCCTGTCAAAGACCGGAGGAGACCGGGCTGGGCCACCCCTCTTTCATCTGAGTCTTGCTGAACCTACTGAGATGAAAGTGCCTACTTTGTTTCATTACCCCAACATAATCATGGTAAAGCGAGGGGAACAGCAAATGGTACTATAACTGATAATCCTTACCAGTTGCAATCCCTCTGGACATTCCGACAGCCCCTGAGGCAACTAGTGGGGTGAAATGCAAAAGAAAGCCTGCCAAAATTACAAGCGTTAAGAGGAAGCAACCCACCCACCCCAGCACGTCCTGTACTGCTCTGAGTTCATGGATACGTGCTTCCCCAAACCCTAAGACTGTCGTCGCTCATGTGCACACCTCAACTATTGAATCCTGCCGCTCCATCAGTACCCAGACCGGAACCGACCTGCCCCCCTTTGAGAGCTACAGTCATGGTGAAGCCATTATCAGCCGTATCGTGGACACTGTCTTTGAACGTGACAGTCATTTTGCCACTTTGAGGGAACAAATGCCTTTGCTTCAACACAAGCCATCTGGAACAAATGTAATTACCCAGGATAGTCCCACAGTGCCTATCATACCGGGAAGGAAAGACTAATTTGTACCATCTAATAATGTGCTTAACTTCAACCCTAATACTTTGTCCTGTGTGTCCAATCCAACCCCTTCGGTTAATGTTAATGTGGTGTCTGCAATAAAATTAAGGAGTGTTTCACGCTTGAGGGCAACGGCGCAGAACATAGTACCTCCAACAATGGCAGCGTAGAAAGTCTATCTGTAAATAATATGCCCTGACTTATTACTCCTGCTAGTATACCTACTGTGGCGCAGATTAACACTTCCTCAGTAGGTGGTGGGTCACGAGAGGGTGGCATTGATACCACACGCTTGTTAAGTCCCATTAGCAGTAGGGAGGTGCTAAATCTGTCTCCGGCTGCCTGCCCCTACGTAGTGGTTTTGGCGGGTGTACCCCCCCTTAGGACAAATCATGTTGAATCGTGGGATCAACTACGCTACAAAAGTGTAGACTGGTTATCTAAACATAAAGGGTTCAGGGCATCATTCATCAACAATATCATTATGGTACGTAGAGTTGGATGGGTGGGGCAGTCTCCAAAGAGCATCAAGGGAGACTGCATAGTCATCAACTTTCGTAATTTGTCAGTGGCCAAATGTATAATAATGGCACAGGAGGCCGGTCCAAACATGACCACCAGTATATGGGCCTTACCCCTGGGCTATTTTTATAAACCCTCCATGGGTGCTACATTTCCCGATGTTCCACCTACTACACCCCACCAGAATATGGGCCTTACCCCTGGGCTATTTTTATAAACCCTCCATGGGAGCTACATTTCCCGATGTTCCACCTACTACACCCCACCTCTCATTACACAACATATTTCTGCCATTATTGGGCCAGGACAGCCAGGACTGACTGTCTTCTCCACTGACATCATCAGTATTACCTGAGCCAGTTTCCTTACCAATTGTGTCCCTACCCCGTGAACTTCTCACCCCAATCGTACCTGACGTAGACCCTATATTAAAAATATTAGGGGGTAGATTTACAAGCCCCATGCGCCAATTTTGCATCACTTTTCCCATGTTAAAAGTGACACAAAAGTGGCGCAAGGGGCTTGTAAATCTGCCCCTAAGTTGGAACGTGGTGGGCCTAGCATCGAAAATGGACCTACCTAATTGGTTGGAGCTAGTCCAGAAATGGACATTGTTATGTTCCAGGAAACTTGGGCCACACGGGAGCTATTCCTGGAGGGATTAGAATGCTTTAATATTACAGCCCCAATCCCAAATTCTGGTTGTCCGGAAGGAGGCCTCTCAACTTGGATCAATGTCATGGCGGGCAGTTTTGCAAGGGCTCTTGCTACTAATAACGATACATTTCAGGCAACAATCTATAAATGGGGGACCTCGATCTGTTTAATCAATTTCTATAATAATGATTTCAAGAGTGTCCCAAACATTAATTTCATTCATTTGTTTAAATTTATTTCTAACTTGCAGAAGTGCAAATGTGTTGCCAGTCCCGTAGGAATTTGTCTAGGGGGTGATTTTAATGCCAAGCTACCGATCAGTATCTATTCTGCTATTCACCCCACCACCAAGGCACCACTATGCAATAGGGGGACTCAACTACTAAATTGTACCAATAACTTTTTAGATGTGATGGAGCTTGCTGCAGTCCCCTCAAGGGGCAATCACATAGAACCTACTTATAGAGGCAGGGGCTCGGCGTCCACAATCGATTTCATTTTTATTACACCTCCACTAGAGAAATGTGTGCTAAAAGCGGAGGTAGTCCCCACAGTTCATGGGGACCACAACCCAATCAACCTAACCCTGAGTCTCACCCCCAGGCTGATCCATGACAAAGAGTGTGGTGCTAGGGACTTGTCCCCTTCCACCGATAATCTCAGGTTGGTCTGGCGTGGTATAGACAATAAAGTTTATTTGGAAGGATGGCAAGAATATATCCAGAATTAATCGATATTTGTTTGTCTTTTAAGGAACATAATTCTGCTGCAGTTGTTGCTTTTACGCAGCTATGTGCGGACATCAAAACCTTGCTGTCCAGGCCCATCAAGAAAACTCATTCGAGCCTTGGCTGGTTTAACGCTGATTGTTCCGCAGCGAATAGAGCTCCTCGAAGGGCGCTTGTTAAGAAACCCAGAGACAGCTCCCTTATTAAATCACTCAGACAATGCTATAAAGTAGCCATTTCAATTAGAAAGGAGGATATATTCAGGGAGCACTGGGATAATCTCACCCAGGCAGTGACATTAAAAAATGGGAAGGAATTTTGGTTAGCCGTCAAAGACATGAGGTCCTTGGGACACCCCATGGCCACAATTAGTTCTAATATCTACAGTGAGGCATGGGAAATGCATTTTGTGATCATTTATTCAGATTCAGCTCCAACTATAGCCACTAATGAGCATCCTATCACCAAAGGGGTCCTGATTAACCTATCAGAAGTAGAGGAGGCTATTGATCAGAGCTTGGGTTGTAAAGCCCCAGACCCTGATGGTCTGCCCATTGATCTTATCAAAAGTCAACCAGACTTTTGGGCGCCCTTACTGCTGAATGTTTTTAATAATTTAACTAATTCCACTATACCCAATACATGGTCCACCAGCAGTATCGTGCCGATTTTTAAAAAGGGTGTCCATTCCAACCCAAGCTGCTACTGGCCGATCTCCCTGATCGATAATACGTTGAACATTTTGGGGAGGGTCCTGTATGATAAGATTAGGTCGTGGGCCGAGGAAGATCAGATTTTACATCCTTGTCAGTTGGGGTTTAGAAGCAACATTGGCACTGTTGAGCAGTGCCTCAACCTCAACTTGATTATTGGTAAATATAATGTAGCTCAAAAAAAATCTATATACCAAGCTTTTATGGATCTTACCTCGGCCTTCGACTTTGTCAACAGGTCACAGCTTTGGACTATCCTTTTAAACTACGGCCTGGACGAGTCCCTTGTATATTTTTTAGCTTATTTCCATAAAGACCTACACACCCGGGTGCGCATCGGTAGGGGTGGCGAGGTATCCAAAGATAATGAAGTCAGTAGAGGGGTCAGGCAGGGTTGTGTCCTGGCCCCTCTCATTTTCATTCTTTTCATTAACGACCTGAATAAGTCATTGGCGACACTCACCCATGATGTTCCCTGTATTAATGGCAACAAACTCCCTGCCTTATTTTACGCCGATGATGTGGTGCTAATGGGTCATACCCCAAAAGCTCTCCGCATCTTGGTGTGGGGTTTTGTTGATTTTATGGCTAGCTTGGATCTATGTACCAATTTAAAAAAATCTTTTTTAACGGCGTGTGGGTCGAAGAAGTATTTTAACACATCGATTGTTTTAGATGCTGACAGTTTACAAAGGACTCGCACTTTCCCTTACCTAGGGCTGGTATTTGCCAGCAATTGACTGTGGGCTGATCATGTAGCTTACTGTAGGAGAAAGTTCTCCAACTCTACCAACACAATACTTGGTTTGCCAAAACCTAGGAACACGGAGGTTGTATCTGCCAATTTTAAGCTCTTTAAACTTCAATGTATTCCAACCGCCACTTATGGCGCAGAAATTTGGGGTTTCACTAACTGTGGTAGTATCCAGGGTGAAGAGAACAGATTCTGTTGCAAAAACCTGGGTGTTCCTATTTCCTCCTCACAGTATGCGGGCCATAGGGAATTAAATCTGCCACACATTGAAGACTTTATTAAGGCTCGCCCTGCACTACTTTGGCTCAGAGTCTGGAAGAACCCAGCGGCACAACTTACTAGGGTGATTATATCAGATTGCTTAAAATGTGATAGAGGGATGGAAATACCTTGGCTAGCTGCTGTTTATAAAAGTTTAACTAGCATGAATCATGAGTATTTATTCTTAAACCCCACAGAGCTTGGTATCGTAAGTAAGAAAACCCTCCAAACGGCCTATATGCATTATATCGAAATGTCAGACACAATAAAGAGATTCAGAAAATGTCTGTCGCTAGATATATGCGTATTGAGAACATTTCCCACGCTCCATCTTGCTATCTTCTAAAGCCTATTGGCCGTTGGGAAAGGGGTCTATTGTTTTGGTTGGGGGTTGATACAATGAAATTCATGCTTTGTTTTCCTGCAGGGTATAACTCCAACCTCGATCATTTGCCATGCACCTGTAACAGTCAACACAAACAGTCTATGCTGCACTTTTTATTCTTTGGTAGCTACTATTTAATGCACGTCAAAAGGTTTTTGAAACCGTATTTTAAGGCTATACCTGTGATCGACTGCAGGGCAGCATATAGGAAGGTTATTGCTTTGGAAGATGAAGAGCTAATCTTTTGGGTTGGCTCTTTTTTGAAAGCGGCAGTGCGCACTCGCAACTCAATGTGTCCGCCCTGAAGTATGCCTATTTTACCTTGCTTTTAGCCATTATTTCTTAACCCTGGTAAACATGTATTTGGATGAATTTTCCCTTTGTATTAGCATTCTTTTTATGCGCACTATATTATTGGTGGATCTGTTTTAAATGGAATTTCTTTATGTCCCCGTTGCTGTTGAATAAATTTTAATGTACACATTGTTGTTTATCTGCACTTTTATGGATATATTCTTGTCTCCGAATAAAGATATTGAATTGAATTGAATTTGAGTACACATGCCCTCCTCCAATCACCCAGGCAGTAGCCATGCACTCATGCAATCAACAGGCACTACCCATGCACTCATCCATTTTGTGAAATACTACCCATGCACTCATCTATGCCCTCAGACACTACGTATGTACTCATGCAATCTCCCAGGCACTACTCAAGTGCTCGTCCAATCACTCAGGTTCTACCCGTGCACTCATAAATTCACTCAGGCACTTTTCATATACTCATCCATGCACTCAGGGCCCGATTCACAGAATTAACTTAAGACAAAATCCTAAACTTACTACTTTTGGTATTCACAGAATGCACTTACTACTTTTGGTATCCACAGAATACACTTACTACTTTTGGTATTCACAGAATGGATTTACGACTACTAACTTTACGTCCGCACTCTGGCTGGAAATTCCAGCCTGAAGGAGGAGCTTCCAGCCCAGAGGCTGAGCTTTGGGCCCGGAGGCGGAGCTTCTGGCCCAGAGGCGAAGCATCCAGCCCAGAGGCGAAGCTTCCAGCCCGGAGGTGGAGATTTCGGCCATGTCTCTGCCACCGGCCGGAATACCCACCTCTGGGCCAGAAGCTTCGCCTCCGGGCCGGAAGCTCTGCCTCTGGGCTGGAAGCTCCCACTCCGGGCCGGAATTTCCGGCCCGAGTGCGGACGTAAAGTTAGTAGTCGTAAATCCATTCTGTGAATACCAAAAGTAGTAATTGCATTCTGTGAATACCAAAAGTAGTACGTTTAGGATTTTGTCTTAAGTTAATTCTGTGAATCGGGCCCTGAGGCACTACCCCTGCACTCTTGCAATTATTCAGACAGTACACATGCACCCCTCCAAACATCCAGGCAGTAGCCATGCACTCATGCAATCACCCAGGCACTACCCATGCACTCATCCATCCTCTCAAATACTACCCATGCACTCATCCATGCCATCAGGTGCTTCCCCTGCACTCATACAATCACCCAGACTCTAACCATGCACTCCTCCAATCAACCAAGCACTACCCATGCACTCCTCCAATCACCCAGGCACTACCCATGCACTCATGCAATCACCGAGGAACTACCCATACACTCATCCATGTGTTCAAGCCCTACCCCTGCATTCTTGCAATCACCCAGGCACTACCCATGCACTCATCCAATCAGGCACTACCCATGCGCTCATGCAATCACCCAGACACTACCTACACGCTTATTGATGCACTCAGGCACTACCCCTCCACTCTTGCAATCACTCAGGCAGTACACATGTACTCCTCCATTCACCCAGGCAGTAGCCACGCACTCATGCAATCACCCAGGCACTACCCATACACTCATCCATTCTCTCAAATACTATCCATACACTCATCCATGGCCTCAGGCACTACCCCTGCACTCATGCAATCACACAGGCACTACCCATGCACTTCTTCAAGCACTCAGGCACTACCCATGCACTTATGCAATCACTCAGGCACTATCTGTGCATTCATCTATGCACTCAGGCACTACCAGTGTACTTCTCCAATCACCCAGGCACTATCCATGCACTCATGCAATCACTCATGCACTATTGATGCACTCATCCATGTGCTCAGGCACTACCCCTGCACTCTTGCAATTACTCAGACAGTACACATGCACCCCTCCAAACATCCAGGCAGTAGCCATGCACTCATGCAATTACCCAGGCACTACCCATGCACTAATGCAATCACCCAGGAACTACCCATACACTCATCCATGTGCTCAAGCCCTACCCCTGAACTCTTGCAATCACCCAGGCACTACCCATTCACTCATCCAATCAACCAGGCACTACTTATGTGCTCATGAAATCACCCAGACACTACCTATGCACTTATCGATGCACTCAGGCACTACCCCTGCACTCTTGCAATCACTCAGACAGTACACATGCACTCCTCCATTCACCCAGGCAGTAGCCATGCACTCATGCAATCACCCAGGCACTACCCATGCACTTATCCATTCTCTCAAACACTACCCATACACTCATCCATGCCCTTAGGCACTACCCCTGCACTCATGTAATCACACAAGCACTACCCATGCACTCCTTCAATCACTCAGGCACTACCCATGCACTCATGCAATCATGCAGGCACTATCTGTGCATTCATCTATGCCCTCATGCACTACCAGTTCACTTCTCCAACCACCCAGGCAGTTCCCATGCACTCCTTCAATCGCTCAGGTACTATCAATCAATCAAATAATTTGTAAAGCGCACTACTTACCCGCAAGGGTTTCAAGGCACTGAGGGTGGGGAGTGGGGGGGTGCTGTTGCTACTGGTCGAACAGCCAGGTCTTGAGTTGTCTCCTGAAGGATAGAAGGTCTTCGGTTTGTCGTAGGTTGAGGGGGAGGGTGTTGCAGGTCTTGGCGGCGCGGTTGGAAAAGGATCTGCCTCCGGCTGTGGGTCTACGGATGCGTGGGACGGTAGCCAGGGAGAGGTCTGCAGAGCGGAGTTTCCTGTTGGGTACATAGAAGGAGAGTAGACTGTTGAGATAGGCTGGGCCGGTCTTGTGGAGTGCCTTGTGTGCATGGATCAGGAGCTTGAAGGAGATTCTTTTGTCGATGGGGAGCCAGTGCAGGTTCCTCAGGTGGGAGGTGATGTGGTCACGGCACGGGACGTTGAGGATCAGGCGTGCACTCATGCAATCACTCATGAACTATTGATGCACTCATCCATGTGCTCAGGCATTACCTCTGCACTCATGCAATCACCCAAGCAGTACACATGCACTCCTACAATCACCCAGGCACTACCCATGCACTCATAAAATCCCTCAGGTACTCGCATGCACTCATCCATGTACTCAGGCACTACTCCTGCACTCTTGCAATCAGACAGTACACATGCACTCCTCCAATCACCCAGACAGTAGCCCTGTACTCATGCAATCACCCAGGCACTACCCATGCACTCATGCAATCATCCAGGTACTATACAAGTACTCCTGCAATCACTCAGGCAGTATCCCTGCTCTCATGCAATAACTCAGGCAATTTTTCTATTTGTAACCAGTTTATGTGGTTCTGTAAGAACCATTTTTTAAAACATTTTTTTTGTATTTTCTAACAATTTTCTTTTTTGGGGGTATTTTTGTCTTTTTTTTAAACAAAACTAAATTCAAGAGTCCATTATAACTATTTGAAAAAAAGGAAAAGAAGATTTGGGAGAAGATAAAAAATAAATTAACACTTGTGTGTTTTAATCGCATTGTGTATAACATCAGTGCATTGCTCCCCAATGCAGAGTTTTGCATCACACTTTTTACAGTTGATTGTAGCATCCACAAGCTCAGGGAAAATGTGTGGACGAGGTGAAGGTGGAACTCCTGCACTTAACGTAGATGGAGCATTTGGGTCAACCTGGAAAGCTTGTTCATTTTTTCTCTCTGCGAGATGTCTTCAGCCAAATGAACCGGGTGAATGGTCTCCAAGTGCTTTTTCATAGAGGATGTTCCACAAGAGCACTTTTTTTCAGATCTTATTGATAGTACTCTTTTGCACAACTTGCAAGTAAGCTTCCTTGTGTTGACCCTTATCTCACCCTCTGGCACTTTAAAGAAAGCCCGAACAACACTCTCATTTCTGTTTTTTCACAGGCTCCTCCACAACCTCAACCTCTTCCAGGAGATCTTCTTCTGGATGACTGGATGCCATTTTTCACAAAAAAAGTCAAAATACACACCCCAAAAATAAATTACAAGAAGCTAGAATAAACAGGTCTTGCCAGGAAGACAGACAATTAATAAGAGAAATAAAATAGGTTTTAGATCCTCCCTCTAACAGAATGAAAAGGTTTTAAACCAATCAGAAGCTTTCTTTTCAGGTCACATGGAGTCGTGTTGGGTGCGCGCACCCATCGCGTACAAGTCACACACCCGTAAAATTTCGTATGCATAATTATAAAGTATAAACAGGAGTTTAAAAAATATTTTTTAAAGTATATTAGTGAAAGTGTATAAGCAAAACTGATATTTAAACTTTGTACATTTGTACAAGTGTGATATTTCACAATTTGAAAATGATGACGGAGTCGTGACCCCTGCGCAACCCCTGAAATACGTGCCGACAAGCATTGCTCATCGTTCGTGCATAAGTGGTGCACTCGTGAAATCTCCTACAGTAAATTATAAAGTATAAATTCCTGTTTATAAATTGTTTTCTAAAGTATATTACTGAAAGTCTTTAACAAAAACTAATATTTAAAATTTCTACACTGATATTTCACACTTTTCAAATTATACCAGTTGCGACTCATGCACAATTACGGAAAATACATGCCAGCCGGGTTCGCGCACCCTGACTCCGCGCACCCTGCCTCTGTGCACCCATCGTGTAGGTTCACATAGGGTGCGTGACTACTTTCTAAAAATAAAAAAATAAAAAATAGCAAAACAATACAATAAAACAACTTTCACAGTATTGAAAGCATTATTCCAAGTTAATATAAATTTAAATTGTTCACATAAATAACAGAATACATTTTAAGTAGTGTATTATATATGTGTTTTAAAAGAGTGATTTTAATTGTTAAAGAAGATTTTACAAAAACTATGAATAATATTAAAAAGAAAAGTTCAACTATGTACTTTCAATTATTTTTTAATAATAGGAATTCTATTAAACGCTTAGAATTACTGTAAAAAAGGTAAGATTACAATAATTTTATACTTAAGATTTAGCATTTAAAAAACCTTTGAAATTCACTGAAAAAAACATAGGTTTCAGGGATGTTATAATTAGGAATTAGCATTTGAAAAACCTTGAAATTCACTGAAAAAACAGAGGTTTCAGGAACGTTATAGTTAGGAATTACCATTTAAAAAACCTTTGAAATTCACTGACAAAAACATTGATGAATGACTGCTTGTATGAGTGACTGTATGGGTTAGTGAGTGGATATGTGTGTAGTCTTATGAATCAATGAGTGGGTATGTACTAACTGGTATTGTTCTGTCTATGGTTTCAATATTGGTTGTCTGTATTTTAGAGTGGGTGTATCAAAGATTATATTAGGGTGTGACCAGGTGCGTCAGATGACCACGTGGATGATGTCATCATTGATGTCATTTGAGATGTCCTCAGTGATGTCATCAGTGATGTTACTGACCATGTCATGAGTGATATAATGTATGTATTTAAATCTCTCTGTCTGATCCACAAAGCAACACATGGGGTGTGCCCAATTCCACTGCAGGAAAGATTTTCACGCTATCTCCCCCCGAGACAGCTGCGCTCCTCCAACGCTAATCTTCTGGCACAACCCAGATTCAAACGTGTCAGGTTGGGTGGGAGTGCATTTAGTGTGGCAGGTGCTCGGATGTGGAACGAGCTCCCTCTGAGGATCAGACAGCTTGATTCCTTAATGGAATTTAGAAAGAGTCTCAAGACCTGGCTCTTCCCAGTAGCCTGATCGCCGCCGTCGCTGCCTACTCCTCTCAGCATAAGTCACCAACTGTTCTGTCAGAGCGCCAGGATACCCGTAGGGTGATAGTGCGCTATACAAGCTCATATACAATACAATACAATATGACGTCATCAGCATTGCATTGCGGGGGCGCGAGTTATAGTTTACACAGCTAACTATAACAGACAAATTTATCTGGATTTGTACGAGTGAAATGTCCAACTAACTATAACGTCCCCCAAACCTGTGGTTTTTTTCAGTGATTTTCAAACTTTTTTCAAATTCTAATTCCTAACTATAACATCCCTGAAACCTGTGTTTTTTTCAGTGAATATATATATATATATATATATATTCACTGAAAAAACCATAGGTTTCAGGTGCGTTATAGTTAGCTGGACATTTCCCTCGTACAAAACCCTAGAAACTCCCCCGTTATAGTTAGTTCAGCTAACAATAACTCGCACCCCCGCAATGCACTGCTGATGACGTCACATATTAGATCACTCATGACATGGTCAGTGACATCACTGATGACATCACTGATGACATCTGAAATGACATCACTGATGACATCACTGATGACGTCATCCAGTGAGTCTGTGTTTCTGTAAAGTTTTAATATGTTTAATATATATAGGGAAAGGCCTGTTGAAGAATGAGTGGGTGTACAAGTGTGTGAATGGATGATTTTCTAGGTGCGTAACTGACTCTATAAGTGAGTCATTAAATGTATCTTACTGCAGACTAGTGGCTAAAGTGTGTGAATGGCTGTATGTGTCTGTGTGTTGGTGTATAAGTGGCTGCATGGTTTTGTGAATAGCTATATGAGTGTCTATATGGGTTATTGATTGGTTGTCTGAGTATCTGTATGGGTGCCTGAGTGTTTGTGTGGGTAGGGTGTGTGTGACTCTGTGCATAGATGTGTGAGTGGGTGTTTCTATGGGTGCATGGTTTTAAGAGTGCAAATGTGACTGTATGGTTGGGTGAGTGTATGTATGGGTGTGTTAGTGATTGAATGTATATCTCAGTTGTACATGTGTCAGTAACTACATATGTGAAACGCAGTGTATATGTGTGTAAGAGTATATAACTATCTATATGTGAGAGTGTGTGATTGCGGGAGTGGCTATAGGGATGAGTGTGTGCTTGTATCAGTAATTGTATAAGAGCATCAGAATTTGTTAGTATTTTTATGAGTAAGTGAACTTGAGTGTGTTTAACTGTATAGGTGAGTAAATTGGACTGTGTTTAATTATTTGCATGACTGACTAGGTGTGTCAGTACCTCAATGGATGATTGGCGGTGTGTGAGTGTCTATATAGGTGTATAAATGCATGATAGTCCTGTACGGAGTGACTGTAAGTATGAGTGACTGTACAGGTGAGTGATTGGAGGTGTATGTAGACCTAAGAGTCAATGAGTGGGTATGTAGTTATTGGTATTGGAGTATCTACGGTTTTCAAAATGGCAGTCAGAAATTTTGAGTCGGTGTATCAAAGGTTATATTAGGGTGTGAGAAGATGCACTAATTTATCACATGGATGTCGTCATCAGTGATGTCATTTGAGATGTCATCAGTGATGTCATCAGTGATATCACTGACCATGTCATGAGTGATGTAATATGTGATGTCATCAGCAGTGCATTGCGGGGGCACGAGTTATAGTTAGCTGAACTAACTATAACGGGGGAATTTCTAGGGTTTTGTACGAGGGAAATGTCCAGCTAACTATAACGCCCCTGAAACCTATGGTTTTTTCAGTGAATTTCAAAGGTTTTTTAAATGCCAATTCCTAACTATAACGTGCATGAAACCTATGTTTTTTTCAGTTAATTCCAATGGTTTTTTTAAATGCTAATTCCTATCTATAACTTATCTCTAAAGATATTATGTTTAATGATTTTCATTGGATTTCTATATTTTTCAAATTCAGTGTGTCAATTTCATTAATTATGCTTTTTGGAAATTCTTTTTTAACACTATTTTTTTAACCTATTTTTTCATTTAAATATTTTCTAAATTAAAAAATATTGTTTGTTTTTATTAGGTTTTTCAAACATATTTTTTTATATTTTTAAAAATATTTTTTAACTATATGTTCAAATCTTTATTTTATATATTTTTGTCCATGTTTTTTGGATCCGCGCACCCTATGCACACCGTTCTTGATCCCTACGCGATAGCATCCGCGCAGGGTATGCGTTGGGTACGTGTTTAGTGCGCGATCGCAATGCGACCGGTGCGAGACTCCCAGCCTATTAGCGGCACGTTTAATGTACATAACGCGACATTTACGCGCTTCCGCGATGCGTCATCTGCGCCTATGACACGATAGGTGCACGGATCCCGCGAAATATTTAACATTTAAAAAAACATATATATGTAGTTCATGTGAATATTAATTGAAGACAAACTCTAAACTAGTCTTAAAAGTAATATATTTTTACATCTAATCCTATATTTCTTTTTAATTCAATTTCGCGGATGCGCGCTGGGTGCGTGATGCATAAGCGCACGGTGCGCGGATCCCATGTGACCTGCAAAAAAAGAGATTTGTTTGGTTCATTACGCTTCCTGTTCTAACTATTGAAAAACCCCACCCAATTCAATCATTCTTCTTTGACCTTCTTTGGAGGAGCATCTCTTTGCAGAGAAGAAGATTTTTTTAGACTAAGTTTACACTTAGCTCTAACTTTTTTCAAACAAAAATGGCTTCAGGGCAGCAGGCATCACCTGCATCTCCTCATACATCTGAGGATGAATTTTTGGAGGAGACACCACGCACACCACGTTTTTCATCTGTGGTGTGGACATTTTTTACTTTTCCCGAAGGGCAAACAAAGACCAATGCCACCTTGGTCACGTGCAAGATTTGCAAAAGAGTGCTGTCTCGAGGGGATCCTCACAAGAAATACTCTTGCGGGACGGCTAGTATGATGAAGCACATGATGACCCTTCATCCTAACAATCTTGCACGAGAAGAATGCCGACGGATGAGAGACACTCCTGCTCCTGCGCCTTCTACCTCATCGCAGCCGAGCACTTCAAGAGTGCATCCTTCAGCCCAAAATGTGGACATCCGTCCTCAATTTCAATTTTTAAAAGTGCTCTGCACTAAGTGCAATGCGACTTTGTGCTACGGTGAGCAGTCGATCGATCTGATCTTCCGCCGGCAAGAAAGTCACAATTGCTAGTTTTTTTAAATTTTTTTGTTGCCTGAAGTTCATTGTTTGGTTCCTCCTGTTTTTTTTCCGGGTTTAAAAAAAGAGCTAAATTTCTTTGTTAGTGTGTGAAAGTTTAGACGATTGTATGTGTAGTACGTAATTGACTGAATGAATGCATAAGTGCAGAACTATGAGGAAAAGTGCTGCAGCACCACACAGTAACCTCTTTTTTAAAATGTATTTTTATAACACTGTATTGATGACAGCGATGTGTCAACTACATAACATAGGCAATATGCAGTCTATACAGTCTATTTTTTCCTTTGCCCTAAGTACATCAATTACAATATATATGCCCCCACAGAAATTCTGTTTCCATTGTCCTATAAAACAATAAAAAACAAAAGGAAGCTAAGAGTCGCATTCTGTGGCAATAATGCTACCAAGCAAACAGCAGAAAATGTTCTCTCATGAGTGTCATTACAAAGTTGTATATGTTAACATTCAACTAATAAAGCTTATTCGAATTCATTGCCCCCCCCTCCCATCCCTCCCTACCCCACTCCTTGTCGTTCTTACTTCAACTAACACGATGATCGTAATTGGTCTATG
This sequence comes from Triturus cristatus, assembly GCF_964204655.1. Classification (NCBI taxonomy): domain Eukaryota; kingdom Metazoa; phylum Chordata; class Amphibia; order Caudata; family Salamandridae; genus Triturus; species Triturus cristatus. The sequence goes on along the minus strand of NC_140581.1, from coordinate 431,786,708 downwards.
TACATTATTCTCCTAGGGAGTGTAATTTTCATAGTAAGAACATAATTGCTCGGGTCTCAGGGCCTGACTCGGAGAGACCATAAGGCGTAGTTGCGTATTGCTGAGTCAGGTTAGCTCATGTAGTGGATAGATCCAGTGCTTCCAGTTCAATTATCATAGCCTCCCACTCAAGTGAGATAGGATGCTTCCGTAGCCCTCTCTATTCTTCTCTGCGAAGAGCTGCACCCTCCGCCCGTCCCCACTGAATCATGTCAGTTTGCCAAATAGCGACCGCCGGGCATCTGGGGGACTTCCACCTCATAGTAAGTACTCTGATCGCTAAAATGAGTGCTAGGTCCAAGAGCCTTAACCGCACCTTCTGCACCCCTGAGCACCGATGAAGGCCCATCAGGCAGTTTAGGACCTCATCCGGAACCAAGAGCTGCGTTACCCTCGTCAATGACTTGCGGACTCTCCCCCAGTAGCTCCGTATGCAGGGGCACAACCACAGCATATGAAGAAAGTCCGCCTCGTCTCCCCTACAACGGGGGCAGCAGTGAGGGGAATCTGGAAACATGTGATGCATCTTTTTCGGGGTGAGGTATGACCTATGAAGGATCATTGTCTGAATAAATTTGAGTTTCGCATTACGCAATACTTTTTAGGGGTGTTCCAGCATACTCTTCCATGCTTTATCCGTAATCTCAACTCCAGAGTCCTCCACCCAGCGCGCCCTAAGGGAAGTAAGTGGAATTGCTGCATGTGCCCTGACTCCAGTGTATAGTCAACGTACTAAATGCCCCCCGGGACCCATATGGTATAATAGGTGTACCAAATTGTGTTGTGTTGTGGGGGTTCATTCCTCTGCGGGGCCCAAGCGGTTCTGATGTAATGTGTTACAGTAGCGGTGTAGGGATACCGAGGATGGGGATGTTCGCGGTGTACAGGAGTACCGTAGATGTATAAGATAGGGCCTTCCTCCAACATAATAGGGCGGTCTTCAGTAGGGGAGGTCAATCCGGGGGAATCCTAGCCTTCGGTAGCAACAAGGAATGCGATTCCCCTCGATCTAGCCTCTGCAACGTACACCCAATCTCCTGCAAACTCCTCCATGCAGTCCAGTATGAAAGCCACTGGAGCTGGCTTGCGTAGTAGTAGCCTCGGAAGTCAGGGACTCCCAGACCGCCATTGTGTGTTGCCAGCTGGAGCTTTCGAAGGCTTATGCGTCTGCGGCCAGCGCCCCAGATAAGACTCACCAGTATCGTATTTAATGTGTTAAAAATGGATTGTGGGAGGATCACGGGTAGATTCACAAAGTAATATAATAGGCGAGGCAGCATCACCATTTTTGAGATAGCAATCCGTCCCATTACCGATAAAGGCAGAGAGGACCAAAACCCTACACTAGCACGGAGCCCCGTTATTGCTCGCTGTATATTGCCCTCAATTTGATCCTCCTGTGTTCTGTAGACCTGGATACCTAGGTACTTAAAGGTGGTAGGATTGACCGGTAGGGTATAGGTGCCGAACTGCAGGCGGGTTAGATGTGGTGCCTCCTGGAAGAAATAGGTCGTCGATTTCTCAGGGTTTATGGCCAGTCCTGACTGTCGCTTAAAGGTGGCAAGTATATTAGGGAGAGGGGAATTATCAGCGGTCAGATCTCGCAAGTATAGGAGTATGTCATCTGCATAGATGGACATCAGGTGGCACACTCCATCAATAGGAATGCCAAGCCGGTCGTCGGAAACCCGTAGGGCCAGGGCCAAGGGTCCCAGTGCAAGGACAAAGAGCAGGGGGGATAGAGGGCATCCCTGCCTCGTGCCTCTGTATATATTATCTTGATCTGAAATGTAGCGACCCGTGCCGGCCCTGGCCGTAGGGGACGTGTACAATAATGGGACCCATTTAAGGTATGCATCCGGGAATTCAAACCGTCTCAGAGTCGCGAACATGAAGTCCCAGGAGAGGGAGTCGAATGCCTGTTTAAGGTCCAACGCCATACACCCTGCGTGCTGATAAGCTCGTGGGGCGGCCTTCATTACATAGTGTAGCCGTCTGGTGTTCAAAGAGGTGCTGCGGTTTGGTAGGAAACCGCACTGATCCCGGTGGATGAGCTTTGTAAGATGGGGTTGTATGCGATTAGCCAGGGCCTTGCTGAGGATTTTATATTCTGTAGATACCATAGAGAGGGGTCTGTAGTTAGACAGCTCCAGCCCGTCTCGCCCTGGTTTAGGTATGGACGTGACCAATGCCTGCATGGTGGAATCTGGCAGGTGGCCAAGCTAAAAAGCAGTCTTGAACACAGCATCCAGTGCAGGTACTAAGGATTCAGAGTAGGTCTGGTAAAAATCTACAGGGAGTCCATCCATCCCTGGCGTCTTACGGTTTAGACCCTTGATCGCAGCGCGGATCTCTTGTTGAGTGATAGGGCCATCTATTTATTTCTGCACATCAGCAGATAGCACTGGGAAGGGGAGGTCTTGAAAAAACTCAGTGATTAAGGAGCTTTCTACCGGAACAGGGGGTGCATAGAGTGCTACAAGTTGATCCTGAAAGGCCGCGTTGATTTCTTCTTGTGTGTGGACTATATGTCCCGCTAGGGTTCGGATTCTAGTTATAACGGGTGGGTCCAGTCTATCTCTAACAATACGGGCAAGTAACGCACCTGATCTATCCGCTTTGGTGTGCTTTCATTGGAGGAACGCCCTGTAATCTATTGTCCGCAGTGTCTCCAACGTTTCCGCATGCTCAATGTGTGCGGATTGCAATGCCCCCTGTTTGGCAGGGTCTGATACTACCTTGGTGATAGTGTTAGACAGAGTTGTGCGGAATGGGGCATCTTCAAGTAGGTGTGGATGCAACCTCCATGTGGGGACTGGGGCAGGCACCATGCCCCAACGGAGTGTGAGCTCGAGGGGGCTGTGATCAGAGAAGGTCATTGCTAGATATGTGGAGTGGTGGGCCTTCGCTATGATGGATCTCGAACAGAGGAACCTGTCAATTCTGGTATGGAGACTGTGTACCGGGGAGTAAAAGGAATATTCCTTGTGGGTTGGGTGAAGGCTGCGCCACACGTCAGAAAGTGCCCACCCGCTGGTCCATGTCGGGAATTGCTCTGCTAGTTTGCTAGCGATCGTGCCATGCAGGGGGGGGTGAACTTTCTAGTTCAGTGTCCAGTACCGCATTCCAATCCCCACCTAGTATCCAGGGTATCACGTCCCAGTCTGCTAAGACTGCACCCACCATACCCAAGAAACGGTCCTGGTCGAAGTTAGGGGCATAAATGCTGCCAAGGACCACCGGGGAGCCATCGAGGGTGCCTTTCACCAGGATGTAGCGACCCTGGTCGTCTACCCTACGCTCCAGTTCAAGAAAGGGTTCCCCGTGGTGTATCCAAATAGTCGCTCCCCTAGCGAAGGCGGAGTAATTGGTGGAATAAATGTCCCCTCCATTTTTTCCGCATCTTTTGTGTTTCAGATTCGGTTAGGTGGGATTCCTGGAGGAACGCCACCTGCGTCTTTTGTCGAAGGAGGAATGCATGAATACGGTGCCTTTTCTGGATTACACCTAGTCCCCATACATTCCATGTGATGAAGTTATATGACCCTGTTGTGTTAGCGTTCCCTGCCATGTTGCAAAGTATACTGTGGAACTCCCATTCCCGTGTAGCCAGTATAGCAGACCTGACCAGGAGACCCCTTTCCCATAACCGGAACAAAACTTGGCACAGCGCCTAAACTGCGCTGGGCCCAACATTGGAATACCAATAATATGAAACAAACAACGGTGCGTATGCAAGTAAGAAGGTAGCCACCCCAATATCCAATCATGGTCATAAAAAGGGGGGTCTGCAACCCAGCGGCTCTACGGTACCCTGCCCCCGGGGGGGGGAGTGTGTGTAGATGTGATGGGGACAAAATTATTGGAACACTCCATCACAATGGGGAGTGTTACGAAGCCCCTCCGCAGATAGCGCACAGCCCAGGTGCATCCGTGTGCAGCAGTTGTGTCAATAGGATAGAAGGCTATAGCCTCACCTACCCCCAGAGAGAGTCCCGGACCTCATCAGCATACACAAATAGCATTGTAAGATAAAGGATACGATAGTCTCTCAGGCGCGGGGCTCACGCCATCGGCAAGGGCAAGTCCAAGTCCCACAACCTCCGACTGCAGCTTCGTAGACTCATCCCCTATATTCAGTTGTCGATCAGATCATCAGCTGCCCTCGGTGTTATTGTGGGGAAGAGAATTGCACTATGCTCAGAGTCCGAGTGAGTAGCACTGTCCTCAGAATCAGTGGAGATTTTGTGCGAGTCATCACGGAAGGCCACGGCAGCCCCAATCGCCCCCTCCTGATCTCGTCGCTGTTGTTCCCGTGATGGGCCGGCACCTCCTCTACTCCTGTCAGGGTTCTGAGTTCTACGAGGGGTCCCTTTCCGGAGTGCGTCTGAATCCTGAGAGGAAATATACGGGTTGCTAAGTTGGTTAGAACCGATGCACATTACTTCCAACCATTCCTCAACGTCTGCTGGGCTTTCAAAAAAGTGGGTTTTCTTATTGTGTATAACCTTCAGCCGGGCGGGATATAATAGTGCGTATTTAAGGTGTGCTTTCTGTAGTTTTTTCTTCACAGCCTGGTAGGATGATCTTTGTCTCTGCACACCACCGTGTAGTCTGGATACAGGGAGATGCGGTGGTTTTCATACTGGATTAGTGACTTTTCTCTGGCTTTCTGTAATAGAACATCGCGGTCTCGATAATTGAGTATTTTAACGATCAGGGGGGGGCGGTGCACCGGGCCAAAGCTGTCCCGTCGGAATTCGATGATCTCGTACCACACAGAAGTACAGGGAAAGTCCTTCAGGTGACACATGATCCCTGAACCATGTCTCCATGAAGTCTGCCGTGTGGTTCCCCTCGCAGCGTTCCGGCAGGCCAATGACTCGGACATTGTTGCATCTGTTCCTGCCTTCCGCATCCTCCACCCGATCCAGGAGCGTCGTCACCTGCTTTTGTAGTTTTTGCAGTGTGGATGAGTGTTCCACTACTCTGGGGGCAAGGTCAGTGATCGATTGACCGTGGTCTTTTACTGTGTCCGCCAGTTTATTATGGTCTGCCTTCAGCAGCGTGAGTCCCGTGGCCAGTGTACCCATTTGTAGTTCCAGTGCTGTTCTAGTGTCTCGGATCTCCTTGAGAATGAGGTCCAGTTTGTCTGGTGGCTCTTCTGTATGTCCGGTTGATGTTGCCCCCGATGGGGAAAACCTGTTAGTGTGGCCCGTCACGATGGAAGAGCGGTCAGGGCACTGTGGTCCCTCCAGCGTCTTAGCCCGATGCCGGCCCATGATGCAACGTTGTCGCCAATCTTCGTACTGAGCCGTCTCTATGATCGGGTCCACAGAAACTCTGGTAGTGTCCCTCGTAGGGTTATGGCGCAGCCTGAGTAAGTTTCAGCGCGCCCTGGAGGAGTATCGCAATGGATCAGGGGGTCAAGGGAGGCAGTATCCCGCCGCGTATGTCCAGGCAGATCAGGTAGATCCCACATTCGCGAACAGAGGTGTCCTAAAGTTGCCAGGCAGTATGCCCTTCCAAGGCCCCCCGGATGTTGTTCGCTTTGTGTAGAAGACGCTCGGTCCACCGTAGGAGAATGCGTCTAGCGTCGTCGAACTACGACCAAAGACGATGGTAGGGGCGCCCAGGGTCCCCCGTCAGCCAGCCCCACGTCGCAGGTTTTGTTGGGAGGAGGCGTCTAAGCATCTGTCACGCAGCTTCCCTCAGGGGCTCCGTGGCCCTCCGACCATCCTCTATGTCCAGGCAGCCCACTGGCAGGGGAAAAAGGGGTCAGGGTTGTACATTCCGGGTCACCTCGCTTCCCACGAGGCTCAATGGCAGGCCGCAGGGGTCTCACGCAGTTCCCTGGCACCACACCCGGCACTGTACTGACCGGTAACAGGGTCTTCCAGCGCTCCCCCGTGCCCCTTCGGTCGCACCTCCTCTGAGGGCCAGTCTGGTCCGTGGGCTGAGTGTCCTTCTGCCGGAAGCCCCCAGCACACCTCCGCCGTGCGGCTGTCCCAGGGAAATATGCGTGGTATGGGCCAGGCCAACGGACTCCTCCACCGCTGCCCCAGGCCCATGTCGCAGTGAAAATGTCCCGCCGCAGGTCTCGGCCTCTCTTCAGGCGCAGCCTTGAGCAGGCCCACGTCCGCCTCTTCTCTGTGGGCTGAACGGCCCCCGGGCTGCAGCAGGCTACAGATCTGGGGCCCGGGCACAGCGCAAGCGCCCCCGGGGCCCCCGCTCACCTCGCCAGCCCACAGCGGGCACTCCGCTGGGCAACAACACTCCTGGCTCAATGCGATGCCCCAGGCCGTTCCTCCGCTAGGCCCTTCGTCCCACAGCCACTGTCCAGTAGGGGGGCAAGGGGGAGGTCCCCCAGGCTCCGCGCTTAGTGCCGTAGGCCGGCGTGGACCTCGCACGGGTGCTCGCGGATGAACAAAGGAGGATCCTCAAGTCCCACGCCAAGCGCGGGGCTCGGGCAGGAAAACGCCCAGGTGCTTGCCTCGCGCCCGGGCGCCCTCGTCACTCCAGGCCCCGGCCTCCGCTCGGATCCAGCAGACGACAGGCCCCAGGGAGAATTCTCACCGGAGCGCCGCTATTCTGGCAGGGAAACATCCGCCGCCGGGCTGGGGGGCCGCGGGCCTCCCAGACGTCTGACTTTCATCCACAGAAGTCCGTAGGACAATCAAGGATAAGTAGGTTTCCCCCGGGAGGGTCCGGAGCTCTACTGTGCTGCGAATGCCATGACAGACGGCTAGCCACGCCCCCATCACACAGTAACCTCTTTAACTGCAGTGTGCTGTAGTACTTCCGAAGCACAGGGATGCAACATATGTACATAAATATGTTGCAAATCAATGCTTCTCTCTGCACGGCTGCTTAAACTGCAACCATGTGGTGACACAGGCACCCTTGCACCATAGTGCAAGGATATCTGTGGCATGTGCTGTTTGTTTTTCTGCAGGAAGACACACCTTCCTGCACAAAAACACTCAGAAAACAAATTTTTCTCCTTCAATGTATGCTGAACCTTTTTAGAATGCATTGAAGATGTAAAAATGTGGAGAAATGAAAATAATTCTCCTTGTTGTGCTTTCCTACTCCAATTTTAGAATGGTGCAGCATTCACACACATATCGAGATTTATGATTTCTGATAAATCTAGAGATGTGTCTTGTTCTATGAGTATTCAGTGCAATCATGCACAACAACACTTATAGAACACCCTTTCAACGAAAAGTGGTGTGTATGATGACGTTGTATTTACATGGAGTAGAAAAAGTGCACAGAGTGCCTTTTCCTCTCTTTGTAAATATGAAAGACTGTCTTGCGCAATAACTATGTTACAAAAAGTGACATATTTCTGTTTTTAAAGTTGCTTGCGAATGATAGAAGGTAAGCACCGAGTTTTGTCTGCAAAGATGCTCAAAGAAGAATGATTGAAATGATTGCGGTCCTTCAATAGGTACAATGGGAAATATTATGAACCCCTCAAATCTCTTTTTTTGCAGGTTACATGATATCTGATTATGGTCAGATTTTAAAACTACATAGGTATAAACAGAGTGTTTTTAGAAACGTTTTTCAACTTTGTAGCTTCTTGCAGACCTCCTCAGTCTGCATATTGAGACTTAGTTAAACTTACCTTCACAGTAATCGGAATAAAAAATGGTATACATTTTTTCCAGATTTTCATTGCAATCTAAATTGATATAAATTGCTTATTTTAAAATTTGGATCTGTGAAAGAAAAGAGAAAAAAAATTATAACATGTAATAATTCATTTTTTACAACACAGCTTAATTTCCACAAAGTAATTTGTTTGCCTTTTTTGCTGTTCTCAGAATATATTGAATTTCACTAGAAATAGTGATTTCAATCGTACTCATCACTTAACAGCGGCCAAAAAAAACAATCAGAAAGGTTGTTAAAAAACACAACTACATGCTATTCTCAGTAAAATACCAGAAAATACAAATCACACATATATGAAATGCTTACGGCTTACAAAATTTTATAACTTTAACTTATAAAAACTGTAAATATTGCCGCTTTAAAATATTCACCGAATCAATGACCTCCAAAAAGTCCATAATTCAAAAATATACCTTTCCTTGAGGCCAAATGGTATTTTTGCACTCCTTCTTTATGTAAATTGTCCAATGGTAGTCCTATTAAATTATAATAATAAATTCCTCAGAGAATGAATTATCCTCCTAAAACTTTAACTTTAAAAATATTAGGTAGGAATTTTGTAATTCCCTAGGCAAACGTTGTTTAAAAACCAACTGAGAATCATTACAAAGTGTCCAGCCTTTGTCACATTTTAGATAGGCAGTGTAATGTCCAGATGTGGTGGAAGGTCCATCATGGAAAATTATAGCAATTGCTAAAAAAGTCCTTCCTGAGATTGATAGTTGTGCTGCTACAAATTGCTTTATTAAAGTATCCAATTTTCTTCCGTCAGCTGTACAACGTTGCATCATTAAAATTATGTATTTTCCATATTTTGTTAAGAATAATATGGATAACATTTCTGATTTACATTGCCTACACTCCATGTTTTGATTTGCACCTTTAACTAATTTATTGAAAGACACTGATTTACAGTCTGGTAATGTTACATTCAGAAATCTCTCAGTGTCTACATTGGTGCTACATGTATACATGCAATTTTCACAATCATGTTCCCATTTGTAAGAAAGGCCAAAAATATTTTCTATTTCTACACCTTCATTTTCAAAAATGGTAAGCATATACATTAAGAATTCCTGAGCATCTTGTTGGATATTTTGTGAAAATTGTGTAGAAACAGAACACACATCTAAAACACTACGAACATCTGAAACAGATTGTATTTTACTTGTATCTGTTGTCAGTTTTTCATAAACAGAATGCAACAGAGAACAAATTCTTTTTTGCCGATTCTACATAATTTGTTCTCGCAAACCTTCCAGATAAAAAACAACATTGACCACTACATTAGCTTAGCAGTTGACACCTGAACTATTTTCAAACTGATAACCAACAATCTCTTCAACAGTGTCCAATTTCTTTTTACCTGCAATCACATTATCTTGTTCTTTCCCCTTCGTGACATCTTCAGTACAGACATTCTCAAACCTTATTTTTTGACCAACCACACGCTTTTCAAATACAGGATATTGACCTAAATTGGGAGCACACACCCTTCTTAACCTATTATACTCTTTTACACAGTTTGCATCTGCAGTAACCTTCGTCTCATCAAAATCAATCAAAAACAAACCAGATAATGTTCTGACTCGTGACAAAGCAACATATGCCATACCCTCTTTAAATACGGTAGATCCAATGTTCACCAATGCACTGTCTACACTTAATCCTTGAGATTTATGAATAGTCACTGCTTATGCCAGAGAAAATGGAAATTGTTTCCTACGGGCATATAAATCTTTAACAAGCAAAAAACGAACTGAACAACAACCAATTTCTTTAACTTCATCAATCTGATCAAATTACATTTTTTTAAATTCAATTCCTTCTTTTTTCTGATAATTCACAAAATCCACCACTTTACCCATTGCACCATTCACTAAACCTTTCTCTACATCCAAATTACGCCTTAAAATTACCCGACAGTTTACACACGCATATAGTGTCTTTTCTAAACCAGCAGTTTTAGATATTTATTTTTCTAAACAATCCAGTTTTGAGCTCAACTTTCCAGTCAAAATAATAGTGATTCCTTCATGCTCTATTTTATCGATGGCTTCCATTTTTACAATTTCTTCATTTTCCAGTTTCAATAGTTCTTCGTTGAATATGGAACACTCGCGCAGTGTTAGCATTAAGCAAATCACTGATTTATTTTTAGCAATTTCCACGTACACTTTTGCAGGAACTGCATTTTCATTTGGAAAGACAGTGCAAAGTAATTGACTCTCCAAAGCTTGTTTGCCTTGTTTTGAAAGAATTCCAATTCTTATATCTTGAAGAATACTTCCATATTCAGCATAAATTGCCTGTCGCATATTTCTTGTCAGTTCTTTGTATTCAAAATGAGTCCAAATGTTCACATTACCAACACTGCCATGAGACTTTCTGGTATCTTCATGGGCTAGTGTTTTAAATACCGGTTGTCCTTTTACCGGAGTCAGTTGCAGTAGATCTCCAAAAACTATGACGTGTTTTCCTCCAAATAACACGTCATTCTCTGTTTTAAGAATTTGCTGCATTCTTAAATGCACAAAGGCAAGCATCAAGTTAGAGACCATGTTCACCTCATCAATAATGAGAAGTTTCATTTTCTTCAGGACTCTTGAAACTTCACAACAAGCTTCTCCAGATAGCTTGTGGTATTCCAATTTGTTCTCATGCTCTACTGGCAGCATTAGTAAACGATGTAAAGTAATTCCTTTAATGTTATGTGCTGCCAACCCAGTTGGAGCAGTGACAACACAAGACAAATGCGACTCAGTTTTTTGCAGATAACTTGTAATTACTTTAATTAAGAAACTTTTTCCTGTTCCAGCTTGACCACTCACATACATTCGGATAGGTTGAAATGATGTACATGAGCACCCTTTCTTTTCATGAAGTAATCCATGGTCAATCTGCTCTTTCACTTGCTGATATATTTGTTTCTGTTCAACATTTAGTTGTTCTTCCAAGTTTCCTGACTGTATTGCATCTTCTTGAGCTTGATACATTGCTGTTTCCACCTCATTCATTGCAATCGCTGCTTCATTTTCAACAATTGGTTGTCCTAGTGGATCTTGACTCAGTGCAGCAGAACTTTGACTGTCTTAAGAACTGTCTCTAGCAATCTCAGCTGCAATTGTAGCTGCTTGATCAATTTCATCATTCAACATTTTGACATAATTTGCGAAAGCACTGCATTGCATGATATCTTTAGAAGCATTAAATGAATCTTCATAGCTGGGAAAATCTCCAAGTAATTCCAGTTCTGAACGCCATGGTTTGAACATTTGCAAAAGGGCTAAATAGTCAAATTCCCTTTTGTCAGCAGTGTCGCAACTCAGTTTCCTGTGATTAATTAAATTTCCTTTCCTTTGTTTCACCAGACATCCTTCGGAACCAATAACTGCATATTTTCCATCGTTGATGTTCTCTGTAGTATTCCGTTTAAAAGTGTAGTTTTGCAGCACTTCATAGAGACACATGTTCTCAAGATGATGACTTCTATTTGGGTAGTATGTGTCCAACATATTCGTTTTCAAAATATCTGTACTTTCTGGTTCATTTTCTGCTAAATATTCAATTTCTTGAAGAGATTTCAGTACCTGATTTAGCATTCCTGCAGAACGCAGACTCACCCAAATGATTCTTCTACTTTTGGAATATAGACTTGCAGATGATAACCGATCTGAACATTCATATGCTCCAATTTCACGATGCGATAACATCTTCAAACTGAAACTGTATAATTTCTTACTTAGAGTCTTCTCGTGAGAAATCTCTTCCCACATTTCTTTCAATTCAGTCTTTTCTGATTTAATAATGTAAGATGTTACATATCGAGCAACAGCAATGGAATTGTCCGCAACATACTGAATATCCATGTTAGCGTTCCACATGGATAAAATAACTGGATTGTAGTCATTTATGTATTTCGATTCTTCGCTTCTTCTTAAGTTGTAGGTGTTTTTTGGAGACTTTCTTGTGATGGTATGTCGCATAGCTGACATAAAACTGTTCACTCTTCCTTTGGATAATACATGACGTGGAAATCCAAAACGACATTTCGTATAGAACTTGTCCTTTGACTTGTACTTTCGTCTACAGTTTTTTTCACACCTGTGGCATTGAAATCGTAAGACTTGTTGTTTTAAGTTTTTATCTTCTCTGCTATTGGAAAGAGCACATGTAGCATAATCTTCAATGAAAGACAAAACAGTTTCATCTGAATCTGTTCCAATTTTGGGGGCGTCCTTGATCCATAACAACATATGTATGTGAGGAGCACCTCTTGCTTGATGCTCCTTTCTCCAAAAGACATCCACAACTTCTCCAAGAGGAGGATTCTTTTTATTGCAGATGAAAGACATCATAGCTTCAAATCTATGATTGAAATATCTGCATACATTGACAGGATCCAAAGAGCACACTTCTCCAGGTGTCTTGTATTCAATATTTTTTATATTAGAATTTGCCTCTCGAAGAAATTCAAGTAAATCATCCCAAGCATACTCAGCACAGCTTAGTGTAACAAACCATGTTGGAGTTCCGTAGCATACATTTCAGTTCTCCATGTCGACGGTACCAATATTCATTAGTCCCATGCTGACATGCCATCAGATTAATCAACTGAGATTCTAAATGATCATCTCTCTGATGCACTTTATCCATAAAATCCTTTGCAGTTACATTTTGAAGATGCATTCCAGTTTTTAAAATGTGATTTACTGCATATGAAAGTCCATACAAGTCACTTTCAAACAGAAGATTAAACATATAAGGGATACATTGTCGAAATCTTGGATCTTCTGCATTCAGATGCAGGAATCTGCACAGGACGTTCATCATATCGTCCACCTTTTCCTCTTGGAAACAACTGCGGGAAACAACGAGCTTCCAAGCTCTCTTCCCATACACTCATGGGACTTCCTGTTGCTTTTTTCATTTGAAACAACTCAATTGTATTCCCCATCACCTCTTTGGAATGAAGTGGATGTTCACTGTAATGTTCATAGATTTCTTCACATCTGGACATGTCCACTTTTTCTATTTGTCCACTTAATGTTTCAGTATCTTCTGCTAAATCTATTTCTCCTTCTCCTCGAAACACATTTCTATAGTACTCATTATTTATTAACAGATACAATGATGCCTTTAGCACTTTTCTAACATCCACTAACTCTTGCCAAATTTTCTTATTCAAGTAGGAACACCATTAACTAGAATGACTAGTGGCTCATTTTGTGCATGGTCTACACCAATAGTTTCAATATTTTTCCTTAAATCTAACGGTAAATACACAACTCTTCCTTTCAATCCTCTTTGCAACTCTGATGGAGGTAATTTACCTGTTTTGGGCTCCATACGAACAATAGCCTGAAACAGGTGAACACATTGTATGAGAATAGACTCATACGTATTTAAATCAATCAGCTCTGGAGGAATAGCAACCAACTCTACATTATTATGAACAGCTCTAGCAGGCCTTTTATTCTCATCTAATTTGTTGTAACAATATTTGCAAATACGCTGCTCAGATCCCAAATCAAAACAATCCTCTACCAACAAATAAGTTGCAAATTCCATCCACTTATCATTATCTTCTATTTCACTTTTTAAATACAGATTGCCACCCCTAGACTGATTTTTATAGTGACTTCGCCGACTACAAATACAAGTAACAGTTGGTCTTTCACCTGAAATTACCTTAAACTTTGTGATTTCATCCTCAAATTTTTCTGCAATTACGGGTTGTACATTGTCTTCAACATTTTGTTCTACTAATGTGTCAGTTTATTCACTCTCTTGCTGAGGACCAAAGTAACAAAACTCAATATAATCACAGACCTGCTTCACATCTGACCCACGCAAAAGAGCACTGTTGAACTCACTTAACTTTAGTGCTGGACTTTTTGCATAATACAACCTTCTCACTAACTTCCACATTTGAGTCTGATGTACTGCCAGCATTCTGAAACGGTGAAAAACACTTTGACAAACTTTCCTAGAAAGACAAGCCAGAGAAGGACCTTGCAAACCAGTATGTCTTCTCACTCTGCAAGGGTCTAGTCCTTGCAACAGCTTAATCTTTTGTTTTACCCTTTTTTTAGTATAGGCTCGTAAAAACGACTTCATTTTTCAATAGATTCCTGTCGTACACTGCAAACACTACTGCAATCCCAAGTGTACACAGGGTTTTTAGCACGTCTCCCTAAAACTTCATCAGCTATCACTTCTTCTGCATTTCTTTCAACCATTTTCTCTTTCTCAATTGGACAACCGTCGCTAACCTCATAACCTCTACCACTGGTGTCAACTGCATACAATAATTTTTCGCACAGTGAATAACTCTCTTCGTCAAAAAAAGGCTCTGAACTGGAACTGTGTTTCCATTCTCCCAAAAAAAATCACAATTTTTTTTTTATTAATAACTCTTTTACTCCTACTTTTGGCCTTCATTACATGGATTGGTTTATCTAGTGATCGAATTCTGTTTAGTACAAAAATAGACAGTTTCCTTGTTACTTCAAAAGCCTATCCCACAATGTTTTCAATATGCTTCTTCTTTTTATAAAAGAAAGCTCTCTTTTTATATTTCTTCACATCTTTCAGCAAATTATGCACTACTCTCTTGTAAAATATTTTTTTGCGTAATTCCTTATACTGATTTTGCCTTCTTTTACCATACTTTATCTCTTTTGACTGACCATTTGCTTTTATACTCTTCCTCTTATTTTGAATTGTTTTCTTACTTGAAGAATTCTCAGTAGTTCCAGCATTATCTACATTCTGTTTGCTCCTACAAACATTTTTAATAAATTGCTTTGTGATCTTACCAGAAGATTTTTTTCCTTTTAGCCACATTATGTTTCTTCAAAAAATCCTCCTGTCTCTGTTCTTTTCTTTTTCTTTTTTTTTCTAGCATGATTTCTCTATTTTAACGTTGAAAAACAGTATCTGTAAAAAAAGAATCACAAATAAATGTATATTAATAACTTTCAAATTTATAATATTCCATTACTCTACAAACACATTATATATACAAACTGACTAAGAAACTATAGCCCTGAACCACAAGTGTGACGATGGTTAAAACACTACATGCATAGTGCATACTACTTTGAAGCAGTTCATGCCCTAAAGCCTACCTCACTAAAAGACTACATGCTAACTGACTGAATGATTACAGTACTATAAGGAGACACATTGGGTGAGTAACAGGGTGTTTGCTAGAAGTGTATGAATACTGACTGGGGAATTGAAGGTGTGAAAGACAACTGTGTAGGTGGTTAGAGGACTGCATGCATACTGGATAGGCATTTGAAGCAGTCCATGTGCTAAGGCCTGGCTCACTGCATGAATACTTGGGTACTGACTGAATGATTAGAGTACAGCAAGGAGAGTGCCTGGGTGAATTTATAAGTGTTTGGGTTTTAGCACAGTGAATGTATTAGTACTTGGTACTGAATTGGTCACTAGAGGAGTGCAAAGGGAGTGACAGGATGTTTGCTGGACTGTATGGATACTGACTGGGGAATTGAAGGTGTGAAAGACAACTGTGTAGGTGGTTAGAAGACTGCATTCATAGTAGATAGGGGTTTGAAGCAGTCCATGTGCTGGGTTGCTGAATGAGTACTTGGGTACTGACTGAATGATTATAGTACTGCAAGGAGAGTGCATAGGTGAATTTATAAGTGTTTGGGTTTTGGCGCAGTGAATGGATTAGTACATAGTACTGAATGGGTCACTAGAGAAGTGCAAGGGGAGTGACAGGGTGTTTGCTGGAGTGTATATATACTGACTGGGGAATTGAAGGTATGAAAAACAAGTATGTAGGTGGTTAGAGGACTGCATCCATAGTGGATAGGCGTTTGAAGCAGTCCATTTGCTAAGGCCTGGCTCAGTGCATGAATACTTGGCCACTGACTCAATGATTACAGTACTGCAAGGAGAGTGCCTTGGTGAATTTATAAGTGTTTGGGTTTTAGCACAGTGAATGGATTAGTACATGGTGCTGAATGGGTCACTAGAGGAGTACAAAAGGAGTGACAGGGTGTTTGCTGGATGTGAATGAATATTGACTGGGGAATTGAAGGTGTGAAAGACAAGTGTGTAAGTGGTTAGAAGACTGCATGCATAGTGGATAGGGGTTTGAAGCAGTCCATGTGCTAAGACCTGGGTCGCTGAATGAGTACTTGGGTACTGCCTGAATGATTACAGTACAGCAAGGAGAGTGCCTGGGTGAATTTATAAGTGGTTGGATTTTGGCACAGTGAATGGATTAGTACTTGGTACTGAATGGGTCACTAGAGGAGTGAAAAGGGAGTGACAGGATGTTTGCTGGACTGTATGGATACTGACTAGGGAATTGAAGGTGTGAAAGACAAGTGTGTAAGTGGTTAGAGGACTGCATGCATAGTGTATAGGGGTTTGAAGCAGTCCATGTGCTTGGACCCGGGATCGCTGAATGAGTACTTGGGTACTGCCTGAATGATTACAGTACTGCAAGGAGAGTGCATGGGTGAATTTATAAGTGTTTGGGTTTTGGCACAGTAAATCGATTAGTACATGGTACTGAATAGGTCACAAGAGAAGTGCAAGGGGAGTGACAGGGTGTTTGCTGGAGTGTATATATACTGACTGGGGAATTGAAGGTGTGAAAGACAATTGTGTTGGTAGTTACATGCCTCCATGCATAGTGGAAACACGTTTGAATCAAACTATGTGCAAAGTCCTGTCTCACTCCATTAGTACTTGGGTACTGACTGAATGATTATACTATTGCAAGAAGAGTGCCTGGGTGAATTTATAAGTGTTTCAGTTATGGCGCACTGAATGCATTACTACATGGTGCTGAATGGGTCACTGGAACAGTGCAAGGGGAGTGACAGAATGTTTGCTGGAAGTAAATTGATACTGACTGGGGAATTGAAGCTGTTAAAGAAAAGTGTATGGTATGTTAGAAGACTGCATGCATACTGCACAGACATTTGAAGCAGTCTATGTGGTAATACATAGTTCACAACATGAGTACTTGGAAACTGACTAAATCATCAGACTACTGCTAGGACAGTGCCTGGGTAAAACTTTTACATTTTCAGTTCTGGCACAGTGAAGAGAATAGTACATGGTACTGAATCAGTAACTGGATGAGTGCAAGATGACTGACAAGATGTTTCTTGAAATATATAGATACTAACTAGTTAATTAAAGAAGTGAAAGACAAGTGTGTAGGTGACTAGAAGCCTGTATGCATACTGTATACGATTTAAACCAGCCCATGTTGAAAGGCCTGGCTCACACCATGAGTACCTAGACACTGACTGAATGATTAAAGTACTGCAAACAGAGTGCCTGGGAGAATTTATAAGTGTTTGGGTTTTTGCACAGTGACTGGATTAGTACATGGTGCTGAATGGGTCACTAGAGGAGTACATGGGGAGTGACAGGATGTTTACTTGAAGTGTATGGATACTGACTGTGGAATTAAAGGTATGAACGAGAACTATGTAGATGGTTAGAGAACTTCATGCATAGTAGATAAGCATTTGAATCAATGCATGTGCAAAGGCCTGCCTCACTCCATTACTACTTGAATATTAACTGAATGTTTACAGTATTGCAAGGACAGTTCCTCGGTGAATAGATAAGGAATGACTACCTTTTAAATCTACCTAAACTTGACAACAGGAAATCTTTTAATCAGTTATGCATATTCAAAGAAATGAACTACTCAAATGCTTCTCTCACAGTGGTTACACAAATGCACACAGACTCACAGTGTGATTCTAGACAACAACCACTATCTCTAGGAGTTCACCAAAACTCATTCACTACTGTGGAAGTGGTAAGGGAACAGCACACAATCTACATATTTCAGGACTGCACTTTTGTGTCAAAGCCTGACTCATTTAATCAAAGCATAAGCAAAAACTGCCTTCTAATGCTACTAAAACTTGACAACAAGACATGTTTTAAAACAGTTATGTGTCAGCAAATACATGATGTTACCAAATGCTTTGCTTGCCCTAGATGTAACAAGATAGGAGCAGACCTGATCCACATGTTGAGGGCTTGCCCACACCTGCAGGAGTACTGGGGGGAGATTGGCAGCACGTTGAATGAAGTAGCAGACAGGGACTTACAGTACGACGCAGCCGTTAGTATACTCCACTGGTTCACGCACACGCCCAAGAATAAAATATCCAGCAAATTTATAGACATGGGCCTAATACTGGCGAAGAGGGAGGTGACTAAGGGGTGGAAGTCAAAGGCAGGTCCAACACACCGGAGATGGCTGAACGAATTCCTAAAATGGGCCGCTAGCGAGAGCACACTTAGGTACCAGCTGGCTCACCGCAAACCGGATGAGCGGGCTCAGGCAGCAGCAATGGAATGGGAAATGTTAGTGCAGGCCCTGCGAGACAGCCTAACCAGGGGGGAGGTAGATGAGGACTCTGATGATGCAGCCGATGTAGTCGTGATACCGGCTCCCCTGCCAGTCACACACGCTTAGTGCTTAATGGATCTTTCCTGCTAACCACCACACATACTAACTCTTCCTGGCTAGGCGCTATTGGGGGGGCACTGGGGGGGGAAGGCAGAGGTAGGGATTGCAGGATCAAACTTAATGGAAGTAGAATGTGAGATTCATGGGAATTTGGGGGAGAGGGGGGCTAACATTAAAAGCGGGCAGCGGATCTCCCCACTAGACGACCGTACTTGTACGTACTGTAACGATGTAACATATGGTTAAGTGGTGCCGCCCGGCCTCCGGGATGTGGGCAGAACGGCTGTGTATACTGCACGGATAAATGGTTGCGGGGGGCGGGAAACCTGCATTAATAACAATTGTCCTGAGTGTAATACGGAATATATTTGGTCCTGCAATAAAAAATGGTTTGACAAAAAAAAAATGATGTTACCAAAGGCTTCTCTCACAGTGGTTCCCAAATGCACACAGACTCACAGTGTGATTCTAGACAACAAGCACTATCCCTAGGAGTTTACCAAAACTCATTCACTACTGTGGAAGTTATAAGGGAACTGCACACAATCTACATATTTCAGGACTGCACATGTGTGTCAAAGCCTGACTCATTTAATCAACGCATAAGCAAAGACTGGCTGCCAATGCTACTAAAACTTGACAACATGACAGGTTTTAAAAGAGTTATCTGTCAGAAAATACATGATGTTACCAAATGCTTCTCTCACAGTGGTTCCCAAAAGCACACACACTCACAGTGTGTTTCTAGACAAGCACCACTATCCCTAGGAGTTTACCAAAACACATTCACTACAGTGGAAAAGGTAAGGGGACTGCACACAAACTACATATTTCAGAACTGCACTTTAGTGTCAAACCTGACTCATTTAATCAAAGCATAAGCAAAAACTGCCTTCTAATGCTACTGAAACTTGACAACAAGACAGGTTTTAAAACAGTTATCTGTCAGCAAATACACGATGTTACCAAATGCTTCTCTCACAGTGGTTCCCAAATGCACACAGACTGACAGTGTGATTCTAGACAAGCACCACTATCCCTAGGAGTTTACCAAAACACATTCACTACAGTGGAAAAGGTAAGGGGACTGCACACAAACTACATATTTCAGAACTGCACTTTAGTGTCAAACCTGACTCATTTAATCAAAGCATAAGCAAAAACTGCCTTCTAATGCTACTGAAACTTGACAACAAGACAGGTTTTAAAACAGTTATCTGTCAGCAAATACACGATGTTACCAAATGCTTCTCTCACAGTGGTTCCCAAATGCACACAGACTCACAGTGTGATTCTAGACAAGCACCACTAACCCTAGGAGTTTACCAAAACTCATTCACTACAGTGGAAGTGGTAAGGGAACTGCACACAATCTACATATTTCAGGACTGCACTTTTGTGTCAAAGCCTGACTCATTTAATCAAAGCATAAGCAAAAACTGCCTTCTAATGCTACTAAAACTTGACAACAAGACAGGTTTTAAAACAGTTATCTGTCAGCAAATACACAATGTTACCAAATGCTTATCTCACAGTGGTTCCCAAATGCACACAGACTCACAGTGTGATTCTAGACAAGCAACACTACCCCTAGCAGCTTACCAAAACTCATGCACTACTGTGCAAGGGGTAAGGGGACTACACACAATCTACATATTAAAGTGCAGCACATTAGTGTCAAAGCATGACTCATTTTATCAATGCATAAGCAAAGACTGACTTCTAATGCTACTAAAACTTGACAACATGACAGGTTTTAAAAGAGTTATCTGTCAGAAAAGACATGATGTTACCAAATGCTTCTCTCACAGTAGTTCCCAAAAGCACACACACTCACAGTGTAATTCTAGACAAGCACCACTATCCCTAGGAGTTTATCAAAACTCATTCACTACTGTGGAAGGGGTAAGGGGACTGCACACAATCTACATATTAAAGTACAGCACATTAGTGTCAACACGTGACTCATTTTATCAATGCATAAGCAAAGACTGGTTTCTAATGCTACTAAAACTTCACAACATGACAGGTTTTAATACAGTTATCTGTCAGCAAATACATGATGTTACCAAATGCTTCTCTCACAGTGACTCCCAAATGCACACAGACTCACTGTGTGATTCTAGACAAACAACACTATCCCTTGCACTATAGCAAAACACATTTATTCATCTAGAAGGAGTACTACATTTAAGTGTAGAAACATAACTCATTTCAGAAATTCATAAACAATCACTGATTTATAATTGTACCAAAATATAAAAACAGCACAGTTATCTCCCTGCAAACACATACAAAACACAAATGCTTATCACAAAAAGACCTCTCAATTAAATAACTCACCTTTCCAGTAGTTTTGTAGATTAAGAAGTATATCAGTCACCCACCAGATTTTCTTATACAGAATCTCTGCACTGTGCACCTGTCAGCAAAACCAAAGAATGGCAAAGTTTCTCTCTCATTTTCCCCACATATACATGTAAACATCAAATCACACTCCTTCCCACATAAATTCAAAACCAAACACACATTTCTATTGGTTAAACATTTCAACCCTTTCCAAATGACATAAATTTGAACCCTTCCCCCAATCTGCCTTCTGCCTGTTACCATAGAAACAGGTCATGGAACACTGTACTGAGCACACAGGTCACAAGTTCAGCACACAATGTTGCTAATCAAGACAGCAAGTGTGCTTGACTTTTCAACATCTCAGCTTATCATATATAATGTTCCTTACAATCAGTTTTTGTTAACCAATAAGAATCATGCGTTTAAAAAACAGAAATATGCACCCTACCTTTCAGGGTAGAAGGTTGTCAAACAACCAATGATTTCTTGTCTTTTTTCAAAACTACATCTTAGCCACCATTTTAGAAAATCTACAGAGACCATCTGAGTGCATCCAGACCTCCTTTTAAGATGCCTAGAGTGTGGATTGTGGGACACAGCTATATTTTCTGGAGCCAAAGGTATGCAGAAAACAAAGTCATTCACAAAGACGTAGGTTTGCCAAATGTAGACATTAAATGGATTGGACAGAGAGGGTTAAAGTGGCACCAATTGATGCCATTGGTGAAATCCTTCATGCATATCCAACACCCTGACCTCATAATAGTGCACTGTGGTGGCAATGACCTAGGCACTTTCACTGGGGTAGGTCTGGAAATGCTAATGAAGGACACCTTTGCAGAACTGATTTCACTTTTCCCCAAAACTGCCTTTGTGTATTCTAACATATGCCAAAGGCAGAAATGGAACTGGTCCGATCATTTTTGTCCACAAATTGAGAAAGCTAGGAAACATGTGAATAAATCTGTTTCTGCTTTTCTCCGAGACTATAGAATGGGGTCCATTTACAATAACAATCTGCGCTTTCATATGCAAGGGATGTATAGGAGAGATGGAGTACACTTTACTGATGAAGGAAACAGAGTCTTCCTCAACAACTTTAGACTCTGTATAGGTACTTACTTATAAGTACCAAAAACTCTCAATGAACACAATGGCTCTTTTTAGAGCCATTCAAGAACAAAACACTTAAGCTTGATGTTTATCTCCCAAAAGATTTTTTCCTTGGATCCGCGCACCCAACGAGAGAGAATCCGAGCACCCAACGCCATAGGATGCATGCACCGCGCGCGCATTTCGCCGATTAAAAAAAAAGGGGGGCCCCAGGGGGTCCTTCTGGGACCCCCTAAGCACCTCTAGAGGGTCACAGTATTTCCACTCTGCCCCCTTTATATGTTTTACACACTTATTCCCCTTGCTTCTTCAGCCTCGCTTCTACCGAGGCAGAAAATGGCCGCCAACAGTTCCAGGTTTCGAATGTAGACAGACACTCGACAGCCATTTAGCATTCAGCGCATGATCGTCAGGGTGCGTGCTCGGTTCATGGAGGGTGCGCTTACGGTGCGGGTAGGGTGCGCGAATCCTCCCCGGCCATAGATATCACTAACTTTTTTACCCTAATTTTCTCAGGAACTACTAAACAGATTCACACCATTTATGGAAAAGGCACGAGTCTGAGCTGAGGACTACCTCTTTGCCAAATTTGGTGTCATTCCGTTCAGCGGTTCGGGCTGTAGCTGCGACAACAGATCCTATGGGAAATTGCATGGGGAAAACGTGTTTTGGGACCCCCTTCTTTCTCGGCCCCCGCTTGACGAATCACCACAAAACTTTCAGGGAGCGGAGCTAGCCAAAAGTTTGGAAAATTTCGCGAGGATTCATCAACCGGCGCCAGACTTATTGGGAATAGAATGTTGTGGATTTCCAATGGAAAATAGGTCCTAACTATAAGAATCTACTGGCGACCGCCAGTAGATAATATATATATATATATAATATATATATATTATATATATATATATTATATATATATATATATTTTATATATATATATATATATATATATATATATATATATATATATATATATATATATATATATATAATCTACTGGCGGTCGCCAGTAGATAGTCATAGTTAGGACCGTGTTTCCATAGGAAATCTGAAAATTCTATTTTGAATAACTTTGGCGCCGGTTGACGAATCCTCGCGAAATTTTCAAAACTAATGAGGCGCTCCGCTCAGCTCCTACCCTGAAAGTCTCGAGGTGATTCGTCAAGCGGGGGCTGAGAAAAAAGGGGGGTCCCAAAACGCATTTTCCCCATGGATTTTCCCATAGGACCTTTAGTCGAAGGTACAGCCCGAACGGCTGAACAGAATTACTTGAAATTTGGCAAAGAGGTAGTCCTCAGGTCAGGCATGTGCCTTTTGCATATATGGAGTCAATCTGTTCAGTATTTCCTGAGAAAATTGCAGTTAAAAGTACATAAATATCTATAGGCGCGCACCCTAACGTGCGCGAGTGTAATTCTGATTGGTGGTTACATGTCAGTCAACGTTCGAATCGGTCGAAATCAGGAAGTGTCGTCCGCCATTTTGTTTGTTTTGGGTGCGACAGTGAAAAATAGAGGTGGCGAACGTGAAAAGGGGGCAGGGTAGAGAGTTCCTGACCGCCTAGCCTTTGTGAGGGGATCCGTGAAGGACCCCGAAGGGTGAAAAAAACATTTTTTTTTAAATCGCGGGGTGCGCGCACCGTGCGCGCACGGTGAAAAACCTTCAAAAAATATATAATAATACATACATAACTTAGCATTTAAAAAAACGTATAAATTCACTTAAAAAACCATAGGTTTCACACACGTTATAGTTAGGAATTAGCATTTAAAAAACCTTGCAAATTCACTTAAAAAACCATAGGTTTCACACATGGTATAGTTAGGTGGACATTTCACTCGTAAAAAACCAATGAAATTCCCCCGTTATAGTTAGTTGAGATAACTATAACTCGCGCGACCGCCACTCTATCACAAGGATGATGTCATCAGTGATGTCATGAGGGATGCCACTGACCATGACATGAGTGATGAAATATGTGACGTCATGAGCAGAGGATTGCGGGCTGGCAAGTTATAGTTATCTCAACTAACTATAACGGGGGAATTTCATTGGTTTTTTACGAGTGAAAAGTCCACCTAACTATAACATGTGTGAAACCTATGTTTTTTTAAGTGAATATATATATATATATGACAAAAGCCATACCTCTGTGAAGAGCTCTAATTAGAGCGAAACACTGTGTCAGGGGTTGCTTTTACTCATTTCAGGTTGGCTTGATTGGTATTTTACCAATTCAAAGCTGTAATACTGTGCCTGAAGTGGTAATTGGCTTTTGTCATTTTACAGCTAGGCAAGGACAGCACTGTGCTAGTCCTATGCTTAAAGACTTTGCTGTACAAATAGCAAAAGAATTTGTCCTTTTCTATCTCGGCGTGGATGGCACTGTGCTAATCCTATGCTTAAAGATTTTGATAGAAAAACAGACATTTGAGGTGAGCAGATCTAGAGTGTCGCTGGTGTTGAGAGTGCTCCATACGGGAGCTGCTTTCCACCTAAACTTGAGAACTACCCAGCGTTCTCTGCTTCTTTTTTGCATAATTTATTCATCACTCTATGCCTGAAAGGGTATTTCTTTGACTTATACTGGGTGCTCCCTTGTATCTGGACAAAGTAATACCTCTCTGAAGAGCTCTAATTAGAGTGAAACACTGTGTCAGGGGTTGCTTTTACTCATTTCAGGTTGGCTTGATTGGTATTTTACTAATTCAAAGCTGTAATACTGTGCCTGGAGTGGTAATTGGCTTTTGTCATTTTACAGCTAGGCAAGGACAGCACTGTGCTAGTCCTATGCTTAAAGACTTTGCTGTACAAATGGCAAAAGACTTTGTCCTTTTCTATCTCGGCGTGGATGGCACTGTGCTAATCCTATGCTTAAAGATTTTGATAGAAAAACAGACATTTGAGGTGAGCAGATCTAGAGTGTCGCTGGTGTTGAGAGTGCTCCATACAGGAGCTGCTTTCCACCTAAACTTGAGAACTACCCAGCGTTCTCTGCTTATTTTTTGCATAATTTATTCGTCACTCTATGCCTGAAAGGGTATTTCTTTGACTTATACTGGGTGCTCCCTTGTGTCTGGACAAAGCTATACCTCTCTGAAGAGCTCAAATTAGAGCGAAGCACTGTGTCAGGGGTTGCTTTTACTCATTTCAGGTTGGCTTGATTGGTATTTTACCAATTCAAAGCTGTAATACTGTGCCTGGAGTGGTAATTGGCTTTTGTCATTTTACAGCTAGGCAAGGACAGCACTGTGCTAGTCCTATGCTTAAAGACTTTGCTGTACAAATGGCAAAAGACTTTGTCCTTTTCTATCTCGGCGTGGATGGCACTGTGCTAATCCTATGCTTAAAGATTTTGATAGAAAAACAGACATTTGAGGTGAGCAGATCTAGAGTGTCGCTGGTGTTGAGAATGCTCCATACAGGAGCAGCTTTCCACCTAAACTTGAGAACTACCCAGCGTTCTCTGCTTCTTTTTTGCATAATTTATTTGTCACTCTATGCCTGAAAGGGTATTTCTTTGACTTATACTGGGTGCTCCCTTGTGTTTGGACAAAGCTATACCTCTCTGAAGAGCTCTAATTAGAGCGAAACACTGTGTCAGGGGTTGCTTTCACTCATTTCAGGTTGGCTTGATTTGTATTTTACCAATTCAAAGCTGTAATACTGTGCCTGGAGTGGTAATTGGCTTTTGTCATTTTACAGCTAGGCAAGGACAGCACTGTGCTAGTCCTATGCTTAAAGACTTTGCTGTACAAATGGCAAAAGACTTTGTCCTTTTCTATCTCGGCGTGGATGGCACTGTGCTAATCCTATGCTTAAAGATTTTGATAGAAAAACAGACATTTGAGGTGAGCAGATCTAGAGTGTCGCTGGTGTTGAGAGTGCTCCATACAGGAGCTGCTTTCCACCTAAACTTGAGAACTACCCAGCGTTCTCTGCTTCTTTTTTGCATAATTTATTCGTCACTCTATGCCTGAAAGGGTATTTCTTTGACTTACACTGGGTGCTCCCTTGTGTCTGGACAAAGCTATACCTCTCTGAAGAGCTCTAATTAGAGCGACATACTGTGTCAGGGGTTGCTTTTACTCATTTCAGGTTGGCTTGATTGGTATTTTACCAATTCAAAGCTGTAATACTGTGCCTGGAGTGGTAATTGGATTTTGTCATTTTACAGCTAGGCAAGGACAGCACTGTGCTAGTCCTATGCTTAAAGACTTTGCTGTACAAATGGCAAAAGACTTTGTCCTTTTCTATCTCGGCGTGGATGGCACTGTGCTAATCCTATGCTTAAAGATTTTGATAGAAAAACAGACATTTGAGGTGAGCAGATCTAGAGTGTCGCTGGTGTTGAGAGTGCTCCATACAGGAGCTGCTTTCCACCTAAACTTGAGAACTACCCAGCGTTCTCTGCTTCTTTTTTGCATAATTTATTCGTCACTCTATGCCTGAAAGGGTATTTCTTTGAGTTATACTGGGTGCTCCCTTGTGTCTGGACAAAGCTATACCTCTCTGAAGAGCTCAAATTAGAGCGAAGCACTGTGTCAGGGGTTGCTTTTACTCATTTCAGGTTGGCTTGATTGGTATTTTACCAATTCAAAGCTGTAATACTGTGCCTGGAGTGGTAATTGGCTTTTGTCATTTTACAGCTAGGCAAGGACAGCACTGTGCTAGTCCTATGCTTAAAGACTTTGCTGTACAAATGGCAAAAGACTTTGTCCTTTTCTATCTCGGCGTGGATGGCACTGTGCTAATCCTATGCTTAAAGATTTTGATAGAAAAACAGACATTTGAGGTGAGCAGATCTAGAGTGTCGCTGGTGTTGAGAATGCTCCATACAGGAGCAGCTTTCCACCTAAACTTGAGAACTACCCAGCGTTCTCTGCTTCTTTTTTGCATAATTTATTCGTCACTCTATGCCTGAAAGGGTATTTCTTTGACTTATACTGGGTGCTCCCTTGTGTCTGGACAAAGCTATACCTCTCTGAAGAGCTCTAATTAGAGCGAAACACTGTGTCAGGGGTTGCTTTCACTCATTTCAGGTTGGCTTGATTTGTATTTTACCAATTCAAAGCTGTAATACTGTGCCTGGAGTGGTAATTGGCTTTTGTCATTTTACAGCTAGGCAAGGACAGCACTGTGCTAGTCCTATGCTTAAAGACTTTGCTGTACAAATGGCAAAAGACTTTGTCCTTTTCTATCTCGGTGTGGATGGCACTGTGCTAATCCTATGCTTAAAGATTTTGATAGAAAAACAGACATTTGAGGTGAGCAGATCTAGAGTGTCGCTGGTGTTGAGAGTGCTCCATACAGGAGCTGCTTTCCACCTAAACTTGAGAACTACCCAGCGTTCTCTGCTTCTTTTTTGCATAATTTATTCGTCACTCTATGCCTGAAAGGGTATTTCTTTGATATATATATATATATATATATATATATATATATATATATATTCACTGAAAAAACATAGGTTTCAGGGGTGTTATAGTTAGCTGGACATTTCCCTCGTACAAAACCCTAGAAATTCCCCCGTTATAGTTAGTTCAGCTAACTATAACTCACGCGCCCCCACAATGCACTGCTGATGACGTCACATATTACATCACTCATGACATGGTCAGTGACGTCACTGATGACATCACTGATGACATCATCCAGTGAGTCTGTGTTTCTGTAAAGTTTTAATATGTTTAATATATATAGGGAAAGGCCTATGGACGAATGAGTGGGTGTATAAGTGTGTGAATGGATGATTTTCTAGGTGCGTGACTGACTCTATAAGTGAGTATTTTTTTAATTTGTATTTGTAGTTGAATTTATAAGGCGCACAGCTACCCACAAGGGGTCTCCCGGCGCCGATCAATTAGTGATTACCCAAAGCAGATGATAATGACAAAAAAGCCAGGTTTTAAGGTCCTTACGGAATTTCAACAGAGATGGTTCAAGTTTCAGCGAGACCGGGAGAGAATTCCACAGTCTAGGGGCAACACAAGAAAAAGAGCAGCCGACGATTCTTGTCAATTTGAAACGGGGGATCAGAAAGTTGCCCTGAGCTAATGATCTGAGGGGGCGGGGTGGCAAGTATGGTTGAACCAAGGCCTTGAGATAGCCTGGAGCCGACCCTAGCTTGATTTTAAGTAAAAAGCAAAGGGCCTTAAATTTAACGCGGTTTGTTATGCGGAGCCAATGAAGGTCTTTGAGAAAGGGAGAGATTGGCGAACTCCACGGGACTTTACAGAGGAGGCGCGCGGCTGAGTTCTGTACTAGCTGAAGTCTCCTCTGGACCTCCTGTGTAACCCCAAGGTAGAGCACATTGCCGTAGTCCAGGCGAGAAGTGACTAAAGCCTGGACCACCTGGCGTCTTGTGCCCACCGGGAGCATCCACAGAATTTTGCGGAGCCACCCTAAGATGGAAAAACAGGTGGCTGCTACCTTAGCCACTTGATGTCGCATAGAGAGAGATTCATCTATGACAAAGCCAAGATTGCGAACCTGGGTCACTGGAAGAGGTAGTGGGCCCATTTCAGCCGGCCAATGTGTAGGGCCCCAGAGGTGCTTTTGTTTACCCAAAATAAGCACCTCTGTCTTGTCACCGTTTAATTTCAGGAGATTCGCCTGCATCCATTCTGCCACTCGGCTATGTCCAAATTTAAGAGCAGATGAAGTATTGGCTGCGGCCGGTGAAAGGGAAAGAGAATCTGGGTATCATCGGCGTATGAGTAGAAGGAAAGACCAAGGTCTTCCATGATGGTAGCTAGAGGTCTCACGTAGATATTAAAGAGCATGGGGCTCAGTGAAGACCCCTGTGGGACCCCATGCGCCGATGAACGAACAGAAGAAGAAGAACCAGAAGAAACAACCTGAAAGGTGCGACAATCTAGAAAAGAGGCCAGCCAAGCAAGAGCAGGGCCGGTCACTCCAGCCGTTCTCAAGGCTCTCAGAAGAGTTGAATGTTAGACCGTATCGAATGCGGCGCTTAAATCTAAAAGAATAAGCGCAGCAGTTTCGCCATGGTCAAGGCGAGAGCGTAGGTTCTCAGTGACCCCCAAAAGGGTCGTTTCGGTAGAAAAATGGGAGCGGAAGCCCGATTGGGAAGGATGTAGAAAACCTATGGACTCAACATGAGATATAAGATGTAGATTAATGTGTCTTTCCAAAATTTTAGAGAACGTAGGCAGTAAGGAGATAGGTCGAAAATTGGCAAGTTTCTTGGGGTCTGCACCGGGTTTTTTCAAGAGTGGCACAACCAAAGCTCTTTTCCATTCATCTGGGACTATGGATTCACGTAAAGAGGAATTGAGGAGTTCTTGGATGATTAGTAGAACATCTGGGGAAAGTTGTCGAAGAATGTTCATGGGAAGTGGGTCATGAGGGGAGCCTGAGTTGACCTTAGTTAAGCAGGCGAGTAACGAGTCGGAATCCAACAGGGGCCATTCCGAGATTAGAGTCACCTGGGGTGACGGATTAAATGGGGACCAGGTAGAGGGGTCAGGAGAGGGTGAAGGGGAGGTACGGGACAGGGCAGTGTGAATAATTTTGACTTTGGAAATAAAAAAGTCAGCTATTTCATTACATTCCACTGCCCCTAGGATAGGTGGAGTGGGACCAGTCTTAGAACTAGCTAGCTTCTTAACCATGGAGAAGAGGGCTTTCGGCGGATCAATGGCCTTTTCAATAGTTTGTGAAACAAACAGAGCTTTAGCCATTCGGCAGGCTTGATGGTAATGCCTGAGTGCTGCGCGATAGATTATTTTATCATTCGGGGCATAGAATTTGCGCCAAGACCTCTCCAGGTGTTTGCATTTAGATTTAGATGCTTTCAGGGCGTCTGTAAACCAAGGGGCAGGAGCGAGATGCGGAGTTGGTTGCCTGGAACGTACTGGCAGATGGTGATTGATGTTAGCGGTTAGCCAGCGAGATACTTCTTGAGCTAAGGCGGTGCATCCACTATTAATATCAGGGCAGCTGGCCATAAGAGAGGTGTTGATGGCCTAGATATTTAGCTTGGACCAGGCTTTGCGACTATTCCTGGTGCCAAGAAGAGACGTATACTTTGTCATATCAGCAGGCAAAGTGAAATAAATGGCATAGTGATCAGACCAATCAAGGAGGAGGGCAGGGGAGGTACAATCAAATGAAATGTTGGAGATGACAGGGTCAAGTAAGTGGCCTGCCTGATGGGTTGGGCCTTGGTTGTGAAGTGATAGGTTAATAGCCTCGCAATCTGATAGAAATGTTCTACTAAGACTGTTCTGTGGGTCCTCTAAATGGAGATTTAAATCTCCCAAGATGGTGAAATTTGCTGCCTTCATTGCATGGGGGGCTACGGAGTAAGCAAATGAGGTTAGCCATTGTGTAGGTTTGTCAAGAGGGCGGTAGATAAGTAAACCTGATAGCGTCAATCGAGGGGAAACTGCTATCTTGAAAAGAGCGGCTTCGCAGTGTGGGAGGGGAACAGCATCCAAAGAACAACAGAAGGTGTCTTTAAAGATGATCGCGATCCCCCCACCTTTCCCCGTGGCTCTGTCTAGCCTAACTATGACATAACCTGGCGGCAAAGCACAAGCTACGTCAGGGCCAGAGCTAGCATGGAGCCAGGTTTCCGTTAGGAACAGGGCATCTGGCTGGGTGGAGGACAATAAGTCGAAAATATGGTCTCTATTTTTGGGCAAGGAATGACAATTGATGCTCCAGAACTTATAGAGAGCAATAGATGGCCCTAAAGTAGCTGTATGACCAGAGAAAGCAAAGTTACAGAGCGAGCATTTTGATAATGCTTTAAGCGAGCAGTCAAGAGGTGAACAAGAAGGAGGTGTGTTGTTAAAGCTATGAAGCTCCTCAGAGGAGTAGGAGACCAAGCAGCCAGGTGAACGCCCAGAATGGGCAGAATGGCGGACCGCCGAGCGACTCAGGGCGCGGACGGGCGCAGACGGGCTTGCCGTCGGCGCGGACGAGAAGTGGCATCTATTATATAGGAGTAGGAGAGGGAGGGACTCATCCCAGCACAGGTACGTGTAGCCAGTCAAACCCCCAGCGTCGGCAAGCCCTGCCTCCAACGCGTCAGATTCGAGTCATCTGCGCGAGGAGCGGGCAATGGATGCAGCGGTGGCGGGTAAGTGTAAAGCTAGCAGTTTTAAAACACAAAGTGTAAGCGGAATAAAACACACAGAGTAAGCAAACAATTTAAAAACTTCTAGCAGTCAAACCTCCGGCTTCCGCCTCAGAGGAGTCACTAAATCAATCTAAGCGAGCAGGGAGGGGAGAGAATAAGTAGACAAATGGGCGGGGCTCGTCCCAGCACAGGTGCGTGTAGCCAGTCAAACCCCCAGCGTCAGCAAGCCCTGCCTCCAACACGTCAGATTCAAGTCGTCTGCGCGAGGAGCGGGCAATGGATGCAGCGGTGGCAGGTAAGTGTAAAGCTAGCAATTTTAAAACACAAAGTGTAAGCGGAATAAAACACACAGAGTAAGCAAACAATTTAAAAACTTCTAGCAGTCAAACCTCCGGCTTCCGCCTCAAAGGAGTCACTAAATCAATCTAAGCGAGCAGGGAGGGGAGAGAAAAAGTAGACAAATGGGCGGGACTCGTCCCAGCACAGGTGCGTGTAGCCAGTCAAACCCCCAGCGTCGGCAAGCCCTGCCATCCAACGTGTCAGATTCGAGTCGTCTGCGCGAGGAGCGGGCAATGGATGCAGCGGTGGCGGATAAGTGTAAAGCTAGCAATTTTAAAACACAAAGTGTAAGCGGAATAAAACACACAGAGTAAGCAAACAATTTAAAAACTTCTAGCAGTCAAACCTCCGGCTTCTGCCTCAGAGAAGTCACTAAATCAATCTAAGCGAGCAGGGAGGGGAGAGAATAAGTAGACAAATGGGCGGGACTCGTCCCAGCACAGGTGCGTGTAGCCAGTCAAACCCCCAGCGTCGGCAAGCCCTGCCTCCAACGCGTCAGATTCGAGTCATCTGCGCGAGGAGCAGGCAATGGATGCAGCGGTGGCGGGTAAGTGTAAAGCTAGCAATTTTAAAACACAAAGTGTAAGCGGAATAAAACACACAGAGTAAGCAAACAATTTAAAAACTTCTAGCAGTCAAACCTCCGGCTTCCGCCTCAGAGGAGTCACTAAATCAATCTAAGCGAGCAGGGAGGGGAGAGAAAAAGTAGACAAATGGGCGGGACTCGTCCCAGCACAGGTGCGTGTAGCCAGTCAAACCCCCAGCGTCGGCAAGCCCTGCCTCCAACGCGTCAGATTCGAGTCATCTGTGCGAGGAGCAGGCAATGGATGCAGCGGTGGCGGGTAAGTGTAAAGCTAGCAATTTTAAAACACAAAGTGAAAGCGGAATAAAACACACAGAGTAAGCAAACAATTTAAAAACTTCTAGCAGTCAAACCTCCGGCTTCCGCCCCAGAGGAGTCACTAAATCAATCAATCAGTCATTAAATGTATCTTACTGCAGACTAGTGACTAAACTGTGTGAATGTATGTATCTGTCTATCTGTTGGTGTATAAGTGGCTGCATGGTTTTGTGAATAGCTATATGAGTGTCTATATGGGTTATTGATTGGTTGTCTGAGTATCTGTATGGGTGCCTGAGTGTTTGTGTGGGTAGGATGTGTGAGTGGGTGATTCTATGCGTGCATGGTTTTAATAGTGCATCTGTGATGGACTGTATGGTTCGGTGAGTGTATGTATGGGTGTGTTAGTGATTTAATGTATATCTCAGTGGTACATGTGTGAGTAACTACATATGTGAAAGGCAGGGTATATGTGTGTAAGAGTATATAACTGGGTATATGTGAGAGTGTGTGATTGTGAGAGTGGCTGTATGGATGAGTGTGTACTTGTATCAGTAATGGTATAAGAGCGTAAGAATGTGGTAGTAATTTTATGAGTAAGTGAACTTGTGTGTGTATAACTGTATAGGTGAGTAAATTGGAGTGTGATTAATTATTTGCATGATTGACTAGGTGCGTGAGCATGTCTATGGATGATTGGCATTATCTGAGTGTCTATATAGGTGTATAAATCCATATAATAGTCCTGTACTGTGTGACTGTAAGTATGAGTGACTCTACAGGTGAGTGAGTGGAGGTCTGTGTAGACCTAAGAGTCAAAGAGTGGGTATGTAATTATTGATATTGGAGTATCTATGGTTTTGAGAATGGCCGTCTGAAATTTTGAGTCGGTGTATCAAAGGTTATATTAGGGTGTGAGAAGATGCACTAATCTATTACATGGATGATGTCATCAGTGATGTCATTTGAGATGTCATCAGTGATGTCATCAGTGATGTCACTGACCATGTCATGAGTGATGTAATATGTGACGTCATCAGCAGTGCATTGCGAGGCGCGCGAGTTATAGTTAGCTGAACTTACTATAACGGGGGAATTTCTAGGGTTTTGTACCAGGGAAATGTCCAGCTAACTATAACACCCCTGAAACCTATGTTTTTTTCAGTGAATTTCTTAAGTTTTTTAAATTCCAATTCCTAACTATAACGTGCATGAAACCTATGGTTTTTTCAGTGAATTTCAAAGGTTTTTTAAATGCTAATTCCTATCTATAATTTATCTCTAAAGCTATGATGTTTAATGATTTTCATTGATTTTCTAAATTTTTCAATTTCAGTGTGTCAATTCCTTTAATTATGTTTTTTTAAAATACTTTTTTATCACCTTTATTTTAACTTATTTTTTCAATTAATCCTTTTAAAAATTAAAAAATATTATTTGTTTTTATTGGGTCTTTGTAAAAAAAATTGTTAATGTTTTAAAATATATTTTTATATTTTGTAAAATATTTTTTAAACTATATTTTCAAAACCTTGTTTTTTATTTATTTTTCTCCATTTTTTTGGGATCCGCGCACCCTATGCGCACCGTTCTCGATCCCTACGCGAAAGCATCCACGTACGCTATGCGTTGGGTACGTGTTTGGTGCGTGATTGCAATGTGACCGGTACGCGACTCCTAGCCTCTACGCGACACGTACGATACACGTTACGCAACGCTTCCGCGCTTCCGCGATGCGCCATATGCGTGTATGACTCGGTGGGTGCGCGAATCCCACAAAATATTTTACATTTAATAAAAAACATATATATATGTATTTCATGTGAATATTAATTGAAGACAAACTCTAAACTACTCATAAAAGTGATATATTTTTACATCTAATCCTATATTCCTATTAAATTCAATTTCGCGGATGCACACTGGGTGCGTGCTAAGTAAGCGCACGGTGCGCGGATCCCATGTGACCTGAAAAAAAGAGATTTGATTGGTTCATTACACTTCCTGCTCTAACTATTGAAAGACCCCCTCCCCATTTCAATCATTCTTCTTATACCTTCTTTGGAGGAGCATCTCCCCGCTGAGAAGAACTTTTTTTGGCTAAGTTTAAACTTAGTTCAATCTTTTTTGCAAAACAATGGCTTCAAGGCAGGAGAGATCTCCAGCATCTCAACATTCTTCTGAAAATGAATTTCTGGTTGAAGCACCAAACCCGGAAAGATATTCATCTATCGTCTGGAATTTTTTTACTTTTCCAGAGGGGCAATCCAAGACCAATGCCACCAAAGTGACATGCAAGATATGTCAAAGAGTGCTCTCTCGTGGCGATCCAGAAAAGAAGTACTCATGTGGTACAGCCAGCATGAAAAAACATCTCAAAACCATGCACCCAATAAACATGGCACATGAAGAGTGCCGAAGAATGTGAGTTTTTCCTGGACCTTCACAGACATCAGAGCCAAGTACTTCTCGCGTGCATCCATCGGACCAACACCTGGACATCCGTCCTCAGTTTGCCAAACTGAAAGTCCTCTGCTTGAAGTGTAATGCAGTGCTATGCTACGGAGAGCAATCTATTGACTTAATTTGCAGGATGCAAGAAAGCAATCATTGGTAGTTTTTGGTTTTGTTCATTGTTTTGTTCCTCCAGTTCTGTTTTTTCCTTTTTTTTTTTAAGAAAATCCCAAAAAATTGACAAATTGTTAAAAAAAACAAAAAAATATAAAAGAAAAAAGAAAAAAAAGTTCTTCTAAGAACTAACCTTCCTGGTTAAAAAAAAGAGCTATATATTGGATTGTTGGTGTGTGAAAGTTTAGTTGAATGTATGTGTAGTACGTAATTGACTGAATGAATGCATTAATAGCGTATGGTGAATGTATAAGTGCAGAACTATGAGGAAGTGCTGCAGCGTCACACAATAACCTCTTTAACTGCAGTGTGCTGTAGTACTTCCGAAGCACAGGGATGCAACATATGTACATAAATATGTTGCACATCTATGCTTCTCTCTGCATGGCTGCTTAAATTGCAGCCATGTGGTGACACAGGCACCCTTGCACCATGGTGGAAGGATATCTGTGTCATGTGCTGTTTGTTTTTGTGCAGAAAGACACACCTTCCTGCACAAAAACAATCAGTAAACTCATTTTTCTCCTTCAATGTATGCTGAACATTTTAGCATGCATTGAAGATTAAAAAATGAGGAGAAATGAAAAACAATTCTCCTTATTGTGCTTTCGTACATCAATTAGAGAAAGGTGCAGCATTCACACACATATCGAGATTCATGATTTCTGATAAATCTGGAGATGTGACTTGTTCTATGAGTATTCAGTGCAATCATGCACAACAACACTTATAGAACAACCTTTCAACGCAAAGTGGTGTGTATGATGAGGTTGTATTTACATGGAGTAGAAAAAGTACACAGAGCGCCTTTTCCTCTCTTTGTAAATATGAAAGAGTGTCTTGTGCAATAACTATGTTACAAAAAGTTACCTATTTCTGTTTTAAAATTGCTTCCGAATGATAGAAGGTAAGCACAGAGTTTTGTCTGCAAAGATGCTCAAACAAGAATCATTGAAATGATTGCGGTCCTTCAATAGGTACAATGGGAAATATTATGAACCACTCAAATCTGTTTTTTTGGAGGTCACATAATATCCGGTAACAGAGAGATTTCAAAACTACATCGGTATAAACAGAGTGTATTTAAAAACGTGTTCAATCTTTGTAGGTTCTTGCAGATCTGCCCATTCTGCATATTAATACTTAGTTAAACTTACCTTCACAGTAATAGAAATTAAAAATGGTATACATTTTTTTCAGATTTTTTTTGCAATGTAAATTGATGTAACCTGCTTATTTTAGAATTAGGATCTGTAAAGAAAAGAAAAAATAGTTATAACATGTAATAATACATTTTTTACAACACAGCATAATTTCAACAAAGTAATTTGTTTGACTTTTTTGCTGTTCTCAGAATATATTGAATTTCACTAGAAAGAGTGATTTCGATCGTACTCATCACTTAACAGCGGGCAAAAAAAAAACAATCAAAAACATTGTTTAAAAAAACCCAACATGCTATTCTCAGTAAAATACCACAAGATACAAATCACACATATATGAAATGCTTATGGCTGACAAAATTTTATAAGTTTAACTTATAAAAGCTATAAATGTTGTCGCTTAAAAATATTCACAGAGTCAATGAGCACAAAAAAGTCCATAATTCAAACATATACCTTTCCTTGAGGCCAAATGGTATTTTTGCACTCCTTTTTATGTAAATTGTCCAATGGTAGTCGTATTAAATTATAATAATAAATTCCTCAGAGAATGAATTATCTTCCTAAAACTTTGACTTTAAAAATATTAGGTAGGAATTTGGTAATTCCCTAGGCAAACGTTGTTTGAAAACCAACTGGGAATCATTACAAAGTGTCTAGCCTATGTCACATTTTAGATAGGCAGTGTAATGTCCAGATGTGGTGGAAGGCCCATCATGGAAAATTATTGCAATTGCTACAAAATTCCATCCTGATATTGATAGTTGTGTTGCTACAAACTGCTTTATTAAAGTATCCAATTATCTTCCATCAGCTGTAGAACGTTACATCATTAAAATTGTGTATTCTCCATATTTTGTTAAAAATAATGTGGATAACATTTCTGATTTATATCGGCTACACTCCATGTTTTGATTTGTACCTTTAACTAATTTATTGAAAGACACTGATTTACAGTCCGGTAATGTTAAATACAGAAATCTTTCAGTGTCTACATTAGTGGTACATGTATTAATGCAATTTTCACAATGATGTTCTCATTTGTAAGAAAGGCCAAAAATACTTTCTTTTTCTACACCTTCTTTTTCAAAAATGATAAGCACATACATTAAAAATTCCTGAGCATCTTGTTGGATATTTTGTGTAAATTGTGTAGAACCAGAACACACATCCAAAAGATTACGAACATCTGAAACAGATTGTATTTTACTTGTATCTGTTGTCAATTTTTCATAAACAGAATGCAACAGAGAACAAAATCTTTTTTGCCTATTCTGCATAATTTGTTCTTGCAAACCTTCAAGATAAAAAACAACATTGACCACTACATTAGCATAACAGTTGACACCTGAACTATTTTCAAACTGATAACCAACAACCTCTTTAACAGTGTCCAATTTCTTTTTACTTGCAATCACAACATTATCTTGTTCTTTTCCCTTCTCGACACCTTCAGAACAGATATTCTGAAACCTTCCTTTTCGACCAATCACACGCTTTTCAAATACAGGATATTGACCTAAATTTGGAGCATACACTCTTCTTAACCTATTATACTCTTTTACACAGTTTGCATCTGCAGTAACCTTTGTCTCATCAAAATCAATCAAAACTAAACCAGATAATGTTCTGACTCACGACAAAGCAACATATGCCATACCCTCTTTAAATACAGTAGATCCAATGTTCACCAATGCACTGTCTACACTTAATCCTTGAGATTTATGAATAGTCCTGCATATGCCATTGAAAATGGAAATTGTTTCCTACGGACATATAAATCTTTAACAAGCAAAAAACGAACTGAACAACGACCAATTTCTTTAACTTCTTCAATCTGATCAAATTTAATCTCCAAAAACTATGACGTGTTTTCCTCCAAATAACACATCATACGTTTTAAGAATTTGCTACATTCTTAAATGCACAAAGGCAAGCATCACGTTTGAGACCATGCTCACCTCATCAATAATAAGAAGTTTCATTTTCTTCAAGACTCTTGAAACTTCACAACAAGCTTCTCCAGATAGCTTGTGGTATTCCAATTTGTTCTCATGCTCTACTGGTAGCATTAGTAAACGATGTAAAGTAATTCCTTTAATGTTATGTGCTGCCAACCAGTTGGAGCAGTGACAACACAAGACAAATGCGACTCAGTTGTTTTTTGCAGATAACTTGTAATTACTTTAATTAAGGAACTTTTTCCTGTTCCAGCTTGACCACTCACATACATTCGGATAGGTTGAAATGATGTACATGAGAACCCTTTCTTTTCATGAAGTAGTCCATGGTCAATCTGCTCTTTCACTTGTTGATATATTTGTTTCTGTTCAACATTTAGAAGTTCTTCCAAGTTTCCTAACTGTATTACATCTTCTTGAGCTTGATACATTGCTGTTTCCACCTCATTCATGGCAGTTGGTTGTCCAAGTGGATCTTGACTCAGTGCAGCAGAACTTTGACTGTCTTGAGAACTGTCTCTAGCAATCTCAGCCGCAATTGTAGCTTCTTGATCAATTTCATCATTCAACATTTTGACATAATTTGCGAAAGCACTGCATTGCATGATATCTTTAGAAGCATTAAATGAATCTTCATAGCTGGGAAAATCTCCAAGTAACTCCAGTTCTGAACGCCATGGTTTGAACATTTGCAAAAGGGCTAAATAATCAAATTCCCTTTTGTCAGCAGTGTCGCAACTCAGTTTCCTGTGATTAATTAATTTTCCTTTCCTTTGTTTCACCAGACATCCTTCGGAACCAATCACTGCATATTTTCCATCATTGATGTTCTCTGTAGTATTCCGTTTAAAAGTGTAGTTTTGCAGCACTTCATAGAGACACATGTTCTCAAGATGATGACTTCTGTTTGGGCAATATGTGTCCAACATATTCGTTGAATAGATTTCAGTACCCGATTTCGCATTCCTGCAAGACCTAGACTCACCCAAATGATTCTACTACTTTTGGAATATAGACTTGCAGATGATATCCGATCTGAACATTCATATGCTCCAATTTCACGATGCGATAACATCTTCAAACTGAAACTGTATGAGTTCTTACTTAGAGTTTTCTTGTGAGAAATCTCTTCCCACATTTTTTTCAATTTCGTCTTTTCTGATTTAGTAATGTAGGATGTTACATATCGAGCAACAGCAATGGAATTGTCCGCAACATACTGAATATCCATGTTAGCATTCCACATGGATAAAATAACTGGATTGTAGTCATTTCTGTATTTTGATTCTTCGCTTCTTCTTAAGTTGTAGGTATTTTTCGGAGACTTTCTTGTGATGGTATGTCGCATAGCTGACATAAAACTGTCCACTCTTCCTTTGGATAACACAGGACGTGGAAATCCAAAACGACATTTGGTATAGAACTTATCCTTTGACTTGTACTTTCATCGACAGTATTTTCCACACCTATATGGCTTTGGAATCGTAAGACTTGTTGTTTTAAGATTTTATGTTCTCTGCTATTGGGTACAGCACATGTGGCATAATCTTCAATGAAAGACAAAACAGTTTGATCTGAATCTGTTTGGGGGCGTCCTTGATCCATAACAACATATGTATATGAGGAGCACCTCTTGCTTGATACTCCTTTCTCCAAAAGAAATCCACAACTTCTCCAAGAGGAGGATTCGTTTTATTGCAGATGAAAGACATCATAGCTTCAAATCTCTGATTGAAATATCTGCATACATTAACAGGATCCAAAGAGCACAATTCTCCAGGTGTCTTTTATTCAATATTTTTTATATTGGAATTTGCCTCTCGAAGAAATTCAAGTAAATCATCCCAAGCATACTCAGCACAGCTTAGTGTAACAAACCATGTTGGAGTTCCCAAGTTCCATAGCATACATTTCAGTTGTCCATGACGACGGTACCAATATTCATTAGTCCCACGCTGACATGCCATCAGATTAATCAACTGAGATTCTAAATGATCATCTCTCTGATGCACTTTATCCATAAAATCCTTTGCTGTTACATTTTGCAGATGCATTCCAGTTTTTAAAATGTGATTTACTGCATATGAAAGTCCAGACAAGTCACTTTCAAACAGAAGAGGAAACATATAAGGGATACATTGTCGAAATCTTGGATCTTCTGCATATAATCTTGTTGTCCGATATTCAGATGCAGGAATCTGCACAGGACGTTCATCATATTGTCCACCTTTTCCTCTTGGAAACAACTGCGGGAAACACCGAGCTTCCAAGCTCTCTTTCCATACACACATGGAACTGCATGTTGCTTTTTTCATTTGGAACAACTC
This sequence comes from Triturus cristatus, assembly GCF_964204655.1. Classification (NCBI taxonomy): domain Eukaryota; kingdom Metazoa; phylum Chordata; class Amphibia; order Caudata; family Salamandridae; genus Triturus; species Triturus cristatus. The sequence goes on along the minus strand of NC_140581.1, from coordinate 431,746,652 downwards.
AATCGTATTCCCCATCACCTCTTTGGAATGAAGTGGATGTACACTGTAATGTTCATAGAGTTCTTCACATCTGGACATGTCCACTTTTTCTATTTGTCCACTTAATGTTTCACTATCTTCTGCTAAATCTATTTCTTTTTCTCCTACAAACACATTTCTATAGTACACATAATGTTTTAACAGATACAATGATGCCTTTTGCACTTTTCTAACATCCACTTACTCTTGACAGTTTTTCTTATTCTTAGTAGGAACACCATTAACTAGAATGACTAGTGGCTCATTTTCTGCATGGTCTACACCAATAGTTTCAATATTTTTCCTTAAATCTAATGGTAAATACACAACTCTTCCTTTCAATCCTCTTTGCAACTCTGATGGAGATATTTTACCTGTTTTAGGCTCCATACGAACAATAGCCTGAAACAGGTGAACACATTGAATGAGAATAGACTCATACGTATTTAAATCTATCAGCTCTGGAAGAATACCAACCAACTCTAGATTATTATGAACAGCTCTAACAGGCATTTTATTCTCATCTAATTTGTTATAACAATGTTTGCAAATACGCTGCTCAGATCCCAAATCAAAACAATCCTCTACCAACAAATAAGTTGCAAATTCCATCCACTTATCATTAACTTCTATTTCACTTTTTAAATACAGATTGACACCCCTAGTCTGATTTTTATAGTGAGTTCGCCGACAACAAATACAAGAAACATTTTGTAATTACGGGTTCTACATTGTCTTCAACATTTTGTTCTACTAATGTGTCAGTTTCTGCACTCTCTTGCTGAAGACCAAAGTAATATCATCACAAACCTTCTTCACATCTCATACTGAGCCACGCAAAAGAGCACTGTTCAACTCATTTAACTTTAGTGCTGGACTTTTCTTCGCATAATACAATCTTCTTACTAACTTCCGCATTTGAGTATGATGTACTGCCAGCATCCTGAAATGGTGAAAAACACTTTGACAAACTTGCCTAGAAAGACAAGCAGAGACTGACCTTGCAAACCAGTATTTTTCTCACTCTGCAGGGGTCTGGTCCTTGCAACACCGTAATCTTTTGTTTAACACTTTTCTTACTATATGCTCGTAAAAAAACGACATAATTTATCAATAGATTCCTGTCGTACACTACAAATACTACTGCAATCCCAAGTGTACACAGGGTGTTTAGGACATCTCCCTAGAACTTCATCAGCTATCACTTCTTCTGCATTTCTTTCAACCATTTTCTCTTTCTCAATTGGACAACCATCTCTAACTTCTTAACCTCTACCACTGGTGTCAACTGCATACAGTAATTTTTTGCTCTGTAAATAACTCTCTTCATTAAAGAAAGGCTCTGAACTGGAACTGTGTTTCCATTCTCCCAAAAAAACATCACAACATTTTTTTCTATTAATTACTCTTTTCCTCCTACTTTTGGCCTTCACTAAACGGATTGGTTTATCTAGTGATCGAATTCTGTTTAATACTAAAATGAATAGTTTCCTTTTTACTTCAAAAGCCTTTTCAACAATGTTTTCAATTTGCTTCTTCTTTTTATAAAATAGAGCTCTCTTTTTATATTTCTTCACATCTTTCAGCAAATTATGTACTACTCTCTTGTAAAATATTTTTTTGCGTAATTCCTTATACTGATTTTGCCTTCTTTTAACATACTTTGTCTCCTTTTACTGAATATTTGCTTTTTTGCTTTTCCTCTTATTTTGAATTTTTTTTCTAGTTGAAACATTCTCAGTGGTTTCAGCATTCTGTACATTCTGTTCGCTCCTACCAACATTTTTAATAAATTGCTTTGTGATCTTACCAGAAGGTTTTTTCTTTTTAGCCACATTATCTTGTACATTCAATACTTGTTGATGTTTCTTCAAGTGATTCTCCTGTCTCTGTTCTTTTTTTTTTTTTTTTCTGGCATGATTTCTCTATTTTAACGTTGAAAAACAGTATCTGTAAAAAAGAATCACAAATAAAAGTATATTAATAACTTTAAAATGTATACTATTCTTTTACTGTAGAAACACATTTTATATAAAAACTGACTAAGAAACTATAGCCCTGAAGCACAAGTGTGACGATGGTTAAAACACTACATGCATAGTGCATACTACTTTGAAGCAGTTCATGCCCTAAAGCCTACCTCACTAAAAAACTACATGCTAACTGACTGAATGATTATAATACTATAAGGAGACACACTGGGTGAGTGACAGGGTGTTTCCTAGAAGTGTAGGAATACTGACATGGATATTGATGGTGTGAAAGACAAGTGTGTAGGTGATTAGAGACCTACATGCATATTGGACACATGTTTCAATCCATCCATATGTTAAGGCCTGTCTCAGTCCAATAGTACTAGGATACTGACTGAATGATTAGAGTACTGCAAGGAGAGTGCCTGGGTGAATTTACAAGTGTTCGGGTTTTGGCACAGTGAATGGATTAGTCCATGCTGCTGAATGGGTCACTAGAGGACTGCAAGGGGAGTGACAGGGTGTTTGCTAGAAGTGTATGAATACTGACTAGGGAATTGAAGGTGTGAAAGTGTGAAAGACAAGTGTGTAGGTGGTTAGAGGACTGCATGCATAGTGGATAGGCATTTGAAGCAATTCATGTGCTAAGGCCTGGCTCACTGCATGAGTACTTGGGTACTGACTGAATGATTAGAGTACTGCAAGGAGAGAGCCTGGGTGAATTTATAAATGGTTGACTTTCGGCGCAGTGCATGGATTAGTACATGGTGCTGAATGGGTCACTGGAGGAGTGCAAGGGGAGTGATAGGGTGTTTGCTGCAGTGTATGTATACTGACTGGAGAATTGAAGGTGTGAAACACAAGTGTGTTGGTGGTTAGAGGACTACATGCATACACTGGATAGGAGGTTGAAGCATTCATGTGCTAAGGCCTGGCTCACTGCATGAGTACTTGGGTACTGACTGAATGATTAGAGGACTACAAGGAGAGTGCCTGGGTGAATTTATAAGTGGTTAGCTTTCGGCGCAGTGAATGGATTAGTAAATGGTGCTGAATGGGTCACTGGAGAAGTATAAGGAGAGTGACAGAGTGTTTGCGGGAACTGTATGAATACTGTCTGGGATATTGAAGGTGTGAAAGACAAGTATGTAGATGGCTAGAGACCTACATCCATAGTGGATAGACGTTTGAAACAGTCCAGAGAGTATCACTTGGGTCACTGCAAAACTACCTGAGTACTGACTGAATCATTAGAGTACTACAAAAAGAGTGACTTGGTGAATCTTTTTAAGATTTTGGAGTGTTTATTGGAGTTTATAGATACTGACAGAAAAAACGAAAGTCTGAAAGGCAATTGTGTTGGTAGTTAGAGGCCTCCATGCATACTGGAAACACGTTTGAATCAATCCATGTGCTAAGGCCTGCCTCCCTCCATTAGTACTTAGGTACTGACTGAATGATTAGACTATTGCAAGAAGCATACCTGAGTGAATTTACAAGTGTTTCAGTTTTGGCGCAGTGAATGCATTACTACATGGTGCTGAATAAGCCACTTGAACACTGCAAGGGGAGTGACAGGATGTTTGCTGAAAGTACATGGATACTGACTGGGGAATTGAAGCTGTTAAAGACAAGTGTATAGTATGTTAGAAGACTGCATGCATACTGCATAGACATTTGAAGCCCTCTATGTGGTAATGCATGGTTCACTACATGAGTACCTGGAAACTGACTGAATCATTAGACTACTGCTAGGAGAGTGCCTGGGTAAAACTTTTAAGTTTTTCAGTTTTGGCGCAGTAAAAAGATTAGTACATGGTACTGGATCAGTCACTGGATGAGTGCAAGATGAGTGACAGGATGTTTATTGAAGTATATAGATGCTGACTAGTTAATTAAAGAAGTGAAAGACAAGTGTGTAGGTGACTAGAGGCCTGTATGCATACTGGATAGGGGTTTGAAGCAGTCCATGTTGTAACGCCTGGCTCGCTGCATGAGTACTTGGATACTGACTGAATGATTAGAGTACTGAGTGAATTTCTAAGTGTTTGGGTTTTGGCGAAGTGAATGTTTAGTATATGCTGCTGAATGGGTCACTAGAGGAGTACATGGGGAGTGACAGGGTGTTTGCTTGAAGTGTATGGATACTGACTGGGGAATTAAAGGTGTGAAAGAGAACTGTGTAGATGGTTAGAGAACTGCATGCATAGTGGATAAGCATTTGAATCAATGCATGTGCTAAGGCCTGCCTCACTCCTTTACTACTTGAATATTAACTGAATGTTTACAGTATTGCAATGACAGTTCCTGGGTGAATACATAAGCAATGACTGCCTTCTAATTCTACCAAAACTTGAGAACAGGAAAGTTTGTAAGCAGTTATGCGTATTCAAAGATATGAAGTACCCAAATGCTTCTCTCACAGTGGTTCCCAAATGCACACAGACTCACAGTGTGATTCTAGACGAGCAACACTATCCCCAGGAGTTTACCAAAACTCATTCACTACTGTGGAAGGGGTAAGGGGACTGCACACAATCTACATATTTCAGTACTGCACTTTACTGTCAATACCTGACTCATTTTATCAATGGATAAGCAATGACTGGCTTCTAATGCTACTAAAAGTTGACAACATGACAGGTTTTAAAACAGTTGTCTGTCAGCAAATACACGATGTTACCAAATGCTTCTCTCACAGTGGTTCCCAAATGCATACAGACTCACAGTGTGATTCTAGACAAGCAACACTATCCCTAGGAGTTTACCAAAACTCATTCACTACTGTGGAAGAGGTAAGGGGACTGCACACAATCTACATATTTAAGTACTGCACTTTAGTGTCAAAGCCTAACTCATTTTATCAATGCATAAGCAAAGACTGGCTTTTAATGCTACTAAAACTTGACAACATGACAGGTTTTAAAACAGTTGTCTGTCAGCAAATACACGATGTTACCAAATGCTTCTCTCACAATCCTTACCCAAATGCACACAGACTCACAGTGTGATTTTAGGCAAGCAACACTATCCTAGGAGTTTACCAAAACTCATTCACTAGTCTGGAAGGGGTAAGGGTACTGCACACAATCTAAATATTTCAGTACTGCACTTTAGTGTGAAACCCTGACTCATTTTAACAATGCATAAGCAAAGACTGGCTTCTAATGCTACCAAAACTTGACAACATGACAGGTTTTAAAACAGTTATCTGTCAGAAAATGCATGATGTTACCAAATGCTTCTCTCACAGTGGTTCCCAAATGCACACAGGCTCACAGTGTGATTCTAGACATGCAACACTAGCCCTAGGAGTTTACCAAAACTCATTCACTACTGTGCAAGGGATTAGGGGACTGCACACAATCTACATATTTCAGTACTGCACTTTAGTGTCAAAACCTGACTCATTTTATCAACGCATAAGCAAAGACTGGCTTCTAATGCTACTAAAACTTGACAACATGACAGGTTTTAAAACAGTTATCTGTCAGCAAATACACGATGTTACCAAATGCTTCTCTCACAATCCTTATCCAAAAGGAACACAGACTCACAGTGTGATTTTAGACAAGTAACACTATCCTGTTTACCAAAACTCATTCACTAGTCTGGACAGTGGCGTCACTAGGGTTGGTGTCACCCAGTGTGGGTAACTCATGGTGTCACCCCCTCATGACTTACCCCATGGACCTCCTCCGCCCCGAGTCCGCCAGTGGACACAGTTGGCAAATAACGGGACCATACAGAATCCTTAGTAACGTTTGTAAATGTAGGTTCTATATTTACAAAATGTGCCTGTTAAAAACAGTGTGATAATGATTCATTAATCAGGTTGTACAGTGGGCTACCTGCTAGTCAACAGTTTATTGGAATTTATAATGTCATAGGTATGGTACTTTTTACTGGTGTGGTGTTCCCACTATCCAGCAACACGATATATCAGTGGTCGAAGTGGGTGAAAAAAAGTAGGGGAACTGTGGGCGGAGAATCAGAGGGCGGGAATAACCGAAGGATTGGATCAGTGGGCGGAGCCAGAGGTGTGGCCAGAATGCGCAAACATCCCAATTTTTTGTATTTGTTTGGTTTCATTGCCCAGTTTTATCAGCCAATGGATACACATGATTATTTAAGGTTATAATGAGTTATTGACAGTAAAATGTGTTCACAAAGTGGGATATGCTGCTAATCACAGAATGTCCCCAAATACGATAAAATGTGGAAGCACAAGCCATTTGTCTCTGAGCCATGGAGTTTCTGTCATCAGCACTTCTCCCTTTTCCAAAACAGCAGTTCAAACATGAATGGCTAAAAATCCTAGTTTGCAAATGTTTTCTAAATAATAATGGCTCTGCCATATTTGCCTCATAATGCAAGATCTGCAGCATGATCTGACCATTTAAACTAATAAATTGTTTGTAGCTCAAGCGTATCAAAAGTTAATAAAAAATGTGACTTGTGTTGCTGCGGAGTAGATGACAGTTAATAGCTCACTGTTCTATGTTAGGATTTTACCTTATAAACTGCAAGTAACAAAAGGATCTCTCTGACAAAAGCAGTAGCCCACTGGCCTATTTACATTATGTGCACTTTGTGATCTGCATGGTACATGTTCTTTGCAGCAGGTACATTAACCCTCTGAGCTACCTTTCCATGAGTCAAATCTTCCATTAGACAAAATTCCGATCTCTCTCTAGGAAGAACATTAATCACCAGAGTCATCATGACATTTTTATTGTTACCGAAAATTACCGGAGGCCAGGAAGGAGGCAGCAAGCACTTTTAAAAGCATAAAATGCTTGCAAAAATGATGCCTCCACCTAAAGTGAGCACTTGGTGCGGTCACACCGGTTGCACCGCCCTAGAGCTGGCCCTTCTCAAGGGGTAGGTCTGGAAATGCTTATGAAGGACACCTTTGCAGAATTGATTTCACTTTTCCCCAAAACTGCCTTTGTGTATTCTAACATATGCCAAAGGCAGAAATGGAACTGGTCCAATCATTTTTGTCCACAAATTGAGAAAGCTAGGAAACATGTGAATAAATCTGTTTCCGCTTTTCTCCGAGACTATAGAATGGGGTCCATTGACAATAACAATCTGCGCTTTCATATGCAAGAGATGTATAGGAGAGATGGAATACACTTTAATGATGAAGGAAACAGAGTCTTCCTCATCAACTTTAGACTCTGTATAGGACTCTGTATAGGGACTTACTTATAAGTACCAGAAATCTCAATGAACACAACGGCTCTTTTTAGAGCCACTCAAGAACAAAACACTTAAGCTTGATGTTTATCTCCCAAAAATTTCAGTTTTTTTTCCTTGGATCCGCGCACCCAACGCGTTAGGAACCGCGCACCCAACGTGAGAGAAACTGTGCACCCAACGCGTTAGGATGTGCGACTCCTAATTTTACCGTAACAAAAAAAATAGCCCCTATCAATAATTTTTATTATCCCCGGGGACCCCATCCCCCGGGGCTTATAAAAAAATGTTGGAGACCGTGGGGGGAGCCCCAACGCCCCCACGGTTCCAGCCGGCTCCCCGCGTCATTCAGGAGCCGGCATTGCTTTTCCACATGGGGAGCTGCTGATATGCAGCTCCCCTTGTGGAAAAGCAATATCGTTTGGATTTTGAAAGAGAGAGCAGGTTTCCCTGCTCTCTCTTTCAAAATCCTAACGAAGTTTGCTATGGGAGGGCGGGAGACTCCCGCCCTCTCGTAGCAAACAACAGTGTCCTGGGGTGGGCACCCCAGGACACTGTAGGAGCCGGCCCTGGGGGGTGCCGGTCCCCAGGGCCCTCGAGGGCTCTAGGAGGGGGGCCACGCAGCCCCCTCCCCCTATTAATTTAACAACATTTTGCCCCCAGGATTTGGCCCACCCGGGGGCTAATTATCAACGAAGCACGGAAGCCCATACTTCTTTTTTTTTTTTATCAGCCGGATCCGCACACCCTGTGCGCATTTCACCGTTTTTTTTTTAATAGGGGGCCCCAGGGGGTCCTTCTGGGACCCCCTAAGCAACACTAGAGGGTCAGAGTATTTCTACCCTGCCCCCTTTCTATGTTTTAAACACTTATTCCCCTTACTTCTTCAGCCTCGCTTCTACCGAGGCACAAAATGGCTGCCAACAGTTCCTGGGTTCGAATGTAGACAGACACTTCACAGCCAATTAGCATTCAGCACGTGATCGGGAGGGTGCGCGCTCGGTTCGGGGAGGGTGCGCTTAGGGTGCGCTTAGGGTGCGCGGATCCTTCGAGGCCATAGATATATCTCTCTATTTTAGTTTAATCTTCTCAGGAACTACTGAACAGATTTACACCATTTATGCAAAAGGCAAGAGTCTGAACTGAGGACTACCTCTTTGCCAAATTTGGTGTAATTCCGTTCAGCAGTTCGGGCTGTAGCTGCGTCAACAGGTCCTCTGGGAAATTGCATGGGGAAAACTTGTTTTGAGACCCCCCTTTTTTCTTGGCCCCGCTTGACGAATCAACACGAAACTTTCAGGATAGGAGCGGACCGGAGCTGGCCAAAAGTTTGGAAAGTTTCGCTAAGATTCGTCAACCGGCGCCACACTTATTGGGAATAGAATGATGCAGATTTCCTATGGAAAATAGGTCCTAACTATAACTACCTACTGGCGACCGCCAGTAGGTAATATAAATATATATATAAATTTGTATATATATATGTATATATATATTACCTACTGGCGGTCGCCAGTAGGTAGTTATAGTTAGGACCTAGTTACTATAGGAAAATGGCAACATTCTATTCGCAATAACTTTGGTGCCGATTGATGAATCTTCGTGAAATTTTTAAAACTAATTCTTTGTTGGGATCAGCTCCTATGTTGAAAGTTTGGGGGTGATTCGTCAAGGGGGGCCCGAGAAAGAAGGGGGTCCCATAACGTGTTTTTTCAGTGTTAATTTCCTTAGGAAATTTTAGACAAGGCTACAGGTGGAACGGGTGAATGGAATTTCCCCAAATTTGGCATGGAGAAGGGTCTTGGTCTAGAAAGCAAGCTTTTGTTTATTTGGTGTACATCCGTTCAGTAGTTTTTGAGAATTATCAAAATTTACAGATATCGATATTTGGGAATTCTGCCATTTGATTGGTTGAGGCGTTACGAGCACGAGCTTGCTGCTGATTGGCTGCTAGCCCTGCGAGTGTTTGCAACTAGGAAGTGTTGGCCGCCATTTTGTTATTCCGTTGAAGCTAGTGAGGGGGAAATAGGGCGAAAAATGTGGGAAAGAGGAGGGTAGGAGCACTGTAACCTTTGTGGGGTGTTTAGGGTATGCTATAGAGGGGGTGCGAAGTGAACTAATCATACCCATCGGTGTGAAAGTTCTAGGCTATGAAAATTAAGTGAGGTATTGGCTAGTGTGTGATGTTTTTAAGGTGAGCTTGTGCGCGACTCGAGGATTAAAGCGTGAGCCCACACTGTGTGTCTTATGCTGTGAAGTCATGTGCCGTGGCCGCTGCAGCACACCTGTGGAAGTAGTGTCAGCATGTGTTTATACCTACTAGGACGAACTACTGACCCTTAGTGGTGTGAAAGTCTTGGGTACGGAAAATATGTGCGGTATTGTCTAGAGTCTCATGGAAGGAGGAAGTGTTGGCCGCCATTTTGTTATTTCGTTGAAGTGAGTAAGGGGGAAATAGGGCGAAAAATGTGGGAAAGAGGAGGGTAGGACCACTGTAACCTTTGTGGGGTGTTTAGGGTGTGCTATAGAGGGGGTGTGAAGCGAACTACTCATACCTACCGGTCTGAAAGTACTGGGTACGGAAATTAAGTGAGGTATTGCGTAGTCTGATGCTGCTAAGGTGAGCTGCTGCGGGAGTCGGGGATGAAAGCGTGAGCCTAAACTGTGTGTCTTATGGTGTGAAGTCATGTGCCGTGGCCGCTTCAGCACACCTGTGGAAGTAGTGTCAGCATGTGTTTATACCTACTAGGACGAACTACTGACTCCTACTGGTTTGAAAGTCCTGGGGTACGGAAAATATGTGAGGTATTGTCTAGAGTTTCATGGTGCTAAGCTGAGGTGCTGCCGGAGTCGGGGATGAAAGCGTGAGTCCAAACTGTGTGTCATATGCTCTGAAGTCATGTGTTCTGGCCGCTGTGCCACATCTGTCAAGTAGTGTCAGCATGTAGTTATATCTACTTGGAGGAACTTTTGTTTTGAACATTGTAACTTGTGTATGGTGCTTAGGGGTATTATACAGGGAGTGTGAAGGTAAAGTTGTGCGTATCAAATCAATACGGTATTTGTAAAGTGCAAACTACTCACCCCTATGGGTCTGAAGGCCCTCGAGGCCGGCGTGGAAATTATGTGAGCTATTAAGTGAGCTATTGCCCAGAGTCACATGGTGCTGAGCTGAGGTGTCCAAAGGTGTCCTTCATAAGCATTTCCAAACCTACCCCAGTCAATGTGCCTAGGTCATTTCTACCACAATGCACAATCATAAGGTCAGGATGTGGAAGATGCAAAGAGGTTTTAACCAAAGGTAGCAATTGGTGCAACTTCAATCTTCTCTGTGGAAACCATTTAATGTCCACATTTTGTAAATTTAGGTCTTAGTCAATACGTCTGTGTTCTGCATACCTCTTGCTCCTGAAGATATAGCTATGTCCTACGATCCACACTAGCATTTTGAATGTATGGTTGGAAGGTATGGAAAGATGTCTGTAGCTCATGCAGTTCCTTGGTAGAATAAGAGATATGTTTAAAGATGGGGAAGTACTTTTTTTTGCCATACAAAACGATACGTGATTGGGAGTTGAAAAGCATTCTTTTTTAAAAGTAGGGTGCACATTCGTTTTGTGGAAAAGCAAAAAGCATCTTTGTGATTGGTTAAGAAAAAGCAGTTTCAACGTGGAGTACATATCATAGGATAACATTTGCTCAACTGAACCACATCTGCTACTTGCATTTGGAAGGCACTGTTCGAACTTAAAACAATCGTGAACTTTTAACCTGCACATGCCGTTAAATGTTCGAGAAAATGTTGCAAAAAAATATCGTTAAGTTTAAAAAAATTGAGGAACTTTTAACCTGCATGTGTTGTAGAATGTTCTAGAAAGTGTGTTGATAGAATACGTTGCACTTCTGACTTCTATGTGTTGTTGAATATTAAAAAACGGTTTATATGGACAATTAAAAAGAAACCAATAGAGTGAAGTTTTGAAACCTAAATGAATCAAGGAACTATTCTAATTTGTTCTTTACATGTGTTTATGTGTGGAGCAACAAAGTTATAGACACAACAGCACCAGGAAGAGGAAGAAGCAGGGAGTGGGGGGACGGGGGTAGATGGGCAGAATGGCACACATGCACAAATAAGTACAGCACAAGTATAGACAAACAATGGCCAAAATGAAACACACCAACAAGGAGCACAAGTCACACAACCCGAAAACATCACACCACTGAACGAGCATAGAAGTGAAAACCATGCTGCATTCATACAGGATGTGTACAAAGGCCGGTCGTTGGTGTTGTGGGATGTCTGCCACCGTGGTTATCATGGATGAGATGCCCAGCACGTGGCACATGGGCGAGTTCACTGTGTATTACATTGCCAAACAGCTGCTTCTTCCTCCCACGAGCCCCCACACTTTTCTATGGTGAGCTGTTGTATCTCTTGCACTCGTACGGCACACCATTGTAATGCCTATTTGTGCATGTCCTGCTACATTCAAACTACAACATCACAGTGCCGTTTGGAGGTGGTGCATGGCACTTTACAACATCGAGTGCTGCGGCCATTGTGGCAGGCCACACCGGAACACAGACATACTTACCGCACTTCCTGTACACGGACATGTCCAAAACACCCTGTTCCCCTTACCTGATAGGCACACCCCTGTGCTGACCTGTGTACTCCAGACCAGCACATGCAGGTTGTGCTTGCAGGAGGATGCGTGCGTAGCTACATGTCCAGGCTCACTGCCAACGCTGAGGTGACAGCACAGTCTGATGTTGCAGGGCTCATGCCTATCATGCTAAGACAATGACCACAGGGACACACTTGCTCAGATGCGGGTTTGGGGGGTGTTGGCGGTCCTGGAGTTATTGCGATGAGTCTTGTGGCCCTCATGGCTATCCCCGCATCATGCTCATTGATTTTATGGCACCTGTGGGTGTTCTGGTGTGGCTCTTGGCTGTGTTCCATTTCATGGTGCAGGTAGTCGTCCTGCTTAACACCAGTAGAAAGCACGTGTAAAATCCCTGGTGCTAACGTGGCTTATCGCCGGAATTTGTTTCGCATTGCAGTTGGTGTGAAAGTTGTGATGTGATTTTTTTCATGTGCTGAACAATATACGAACTGAGCAGTGTATCTCGTCAAGATCCAGCACTTGATGCACTATTCCCAATCAATATAAATATAATGAGAGTTCTTAATTGATTTTGTGTGTACACTGTAAGTGCAGCCACTACCTCAGTGCAATTCAATATAGGATTTTAGTATTTAGAATAAATCGCAAAGGTGCACCTCGTGTCTTTTTGTAAAGGAACGGCTAGTCTGCATTTCATTATCAGCACTTTAATGGAAGTAAAGTTGAGATAAATCTAACACACTATTCAGAAGTTGGTGTAAACTGCAGACATCACCAGTATTCCCATGATAAGTGCCCCAAAATTTGGTGGACTCCATCAAATAACAGTAATAAGAACAAGAAAGAGTCACACTGCAGTGAAGAAAACAACCAAAAACGTTATTAAGTTTATTTTTTTACTTTTTTTTTATAAATATATTTGTAAACGATAAACGAAAAACTATTTGCAAAATTAATTTTTTTATTAACATATAAATGATAAACTAATAAACAAAATGTAACAAAAATAATAAAAAAACAAGGAGGCGTAACACTCCTGTGGGGACCATGGATGTCGACAACAGAGCCTGGAAAATAAAGCACAAAATAAGGACGTGTGTAATGGGCATATCAAAGGAGAGAGGCACAGAGAAACAGAGAAGGAAAAAAAAGCCAGAGAGAAAAAGAGAGGGAAAGAAAGAAAGGGGGTGACAAAGGGAGAAGGAAGAGAGAGAGTTAGAGAGATAGACGGAAAAGAAGGGAGAGAGAGAGAGAGAGAGAGAGAGAGAGAGAGAAAGAGAGACAGACACTGCCGCCTCTGCGCATCCATGAGCAAATAATTATGGGATGCCACCGGAGTGTGCAGCAGTGGGCACTCCACGTGCCCATCAAACCTCATCCCAGATATGTCTCTGAGTCCTGAGTAATGAATGGCAGAGACCACATCAGGTGCTTGGCGGATCGCACAGATGTCGCTAAGTCCTGAGTCATGAATGGCGGAGACCACATTATCTTCTCCATGGCCCGGCAGATCTCACACATGTCGCTGAGTCCTGAGTCATCAATGGTGGAGACCACATCAGCTTTTGGGGCCGCTAAGCCTGTGGAAGTTAAGTTCGTGCCATGTGGTGGTAGGCCCCTGATGGCCATATGAGCTTCAGGTGCCACTAACCCTGTGCATCTGAAGTCTGTGCCAAGGGGGTGGTAGGCCCCTGATGGCTATACAGATCAGGGTGCGACTAACCTTCTGCTCAACTTTTCAAAGACTCTTTATGGTTGAGACACGTGGAGCGTCCGCCATCTAGTCAGCACCGGCAATAAAGGATGTGACGTTGTCGATCTATTATATTTTCATGGTCACATGGCCTGTGACGCATGTGCCGGATGGGTGTGGTGTGTGTGCAAACCTGCCCTGAGGGAGTGGCTGTGAGATGTTGACAACTAGACCACTGACCTGCACACCACCAGCAAGTATGCCTCTGACAGGTAGCTATGTGGGGCCAACATCAGAACGTAATCGCAGTGGCGTACGACAGAACAGGGCAGGGATAGCTACAATAACGCAGACGGCTTGTAGTACTGCATCTGTGAGTCTCGCGGATGAGCCGCAGCTGGCCCTCTGTGAGCCTGGGTGCGAACTGTTTATAACTTACACTACATAAGCATTGAAAAACCATTTTGTGATTCAGTCCGTCAGCTGGCATTGGTCCGAGGCATTTGTGAAAACATATTGTAGTTCTTTCTGTGATAGATACCCCTTAGACGCTGCCTCTCCCCACATCAGCAGGTAACACACCCTCTTCCCACACTACCATCATACCCCCAACAACCTTCTTGGGCCTGGAAGTGTCCTTGTGGGGTTGGACAAAGAAGATACTTAGTCATGTATAGATTTACATATATTTAAAGAAAAGAACAACAAATAAGACTGAAGGGAGTCTGGTGCTGTGGTCGCTGCCACGAAGTTGGGGTCACTGCCGTTCAGGACTCAGGACACCGTTACACATGTGGGATTGGTTTGTGTTAAATAGGGTAAGTGGTACCAGAAGCATTGAGACTGTATGAGCCTGTGATGATGCTTGATGTGGACGGGTCGCACTGGGAGCAATATGTCTTGCCTACTGGACTGCATCATGTGGACTCGGGACTGTATCTGAATTGTGAGGCCTGATGACTGTAGTATCCATACATAAGAGATGATTATAAACCTCAGGAGAACCGTCACGAAATGACAACTGACGATGCTTCATCTGATTCAGGATCCAGTAGATCTGACTCAAGTAAAGGGAAATACCAACAATACAGAGGTGGGAGGAGCAACAACAGACGTCCTTGGTTCCACGGCCAAAGAGGATGGGGACATTACCAGGGCCCACCCCCATACCCCATGCACCCCTCAGGACCTCCGATATAACCCACATCAACAAGGAGCCTACCCTCAATGGAACTTTGCTCCGCAGGATTACCCCTTCTATGAACAGCCACATTTTTTAGGGCTACGCCAAGGGAGAAACAGAGGGAGGAACTGGACAGGGAACAATGTTCACTGGGCTCCACAAAACGAAGAACCAATCCGGATGGCAACAAGGAGCATGACAGGGGCCTCAACCAGCAAGAAATGAATCTGGTAGTCAACCTTACAAATCACATTCTAACACCGGCACAGATCGGAGTCCTAGAAAAAGAATTAGGCTTTGTACCAACGGCAAAATTGGATAAATTCCAATTATGCAAAGAGATGAAAGAATTCATGAGGAGACTTAAGTTACAAATCTTTTTCAAAGACAAACAAAATGACCAGCAGGATGGAGACACTGGTTTGAGACCAAAATCTAGTTTCACTCCACCCGAAGCCAATCTACCAGTAGAACTGATTGCCTTTGAAAAAGCTGTCATGAAAGATCTGGGAGAAAAAGATCCAGCAACCAACAAGGTCTTTCACAATATCACCAGAGAGGAAAATGAGGCACTCAGAGAACTAAGAAGTATGACCAAGAGTGCCTACGCCTCCTCCACGATGAAAGGACGTACGAGGTCCTCAACCAGGACCCCACAGAGCAAATATGAGTGAAAATTGCAAGTATGGTGGAAGAGGCACGATCACATGGGTGGATATCTAACAAGCATTTACAATGCAACGGTCTCGGCATTGTTAAAGTTAGAGCTATTGGCATTGCTCATGACATTATTTTTGTTTATGTTTTTAAAACATTTAAAGAAACGACATTGTTATTTACAATGTCAATAGCTTAATCACTCTCAAATGCGAGACCTATTGCATTTGCACCCACACACACAAAGCCACCCACACACACAGAGCCACCCACAGAGCCACTCACATACAGCAACCCACACACAAATAGCCACTGACTGCCTTCATTCCTCCTTTCCTTCATTCACGTGTCTCACCTGACTGTGGTTTTACCACATGGACAGACCAGTCACGCAGGCCTCGTCGTGAAGTGCCTCAACCTCCGAACCCAATGGCTTGTGAGAGGCCTTGCTCGTGCACACTTCTGGCAGCAACAGCGGCTTAGCGGTACATCTGGTGTGCAAGGCTCGGTGGGGCAGAGGCAGGTCAGCTAGCACGCTTGTATCACTGGCCACAACTATAGCCTATGCTGCTTCAGTAACAGAGGGGGGGTCAGCGGCAGAATTATAATTTGGAAAAGTTACTAATCCTGACGGTGGGATTGGCCAACTTGAGCAATCAGGAAGCACATCTGGCCTGTATATCCTGGCGAGCAGAATCAAACTGCCGGTCATCCTTACCTTCGTTCAGCCATATATTTCCCTCACATATCGTGGGCATAAGGGTGACACAGACACAGGGGTGAGGGAGGAGAGCGGTGCCGGTGGGGACTGGTCTGTCAGTCACACACATCAATGGGAAATGAGACTGCACACAAATTTGGGGGCTGCAGGTGCACTCATACGATGGCATCTATCGAAGAGGAGGGTAGACTGATCATGGTGATGAACTCCATACAGTGGCCCTGCCTGGGACGAATTTGGATGGGCAGAAGGCTTCACTAGCTATTTGAAACAAGTGTCGCGCAGAGCATGCACCCCGTTCCAATGCCAGGAGCACGGAATATACCCTGCCTCTGCCCTAAGGTGTGGTGAGGAAAGAGAGGAGGGTCTGTGAGATGCACAAAGCCTCTAGTGGAACCCTTAAGCCACATAAAGCTGCCCATAGAAATAGCGGCGGGGCAGTTCATGTTTCTACAGAGCTGAGAAAAGGAGTGACATCAGCCGTCAGGTGCCATGCTCAAAGGGACAAAGATGGCACAGCCCGCCAAGGACAGCCTCTAGGAACGGGAGCCCCTGATAGTGGGGCACTGGTATGGCCAGGTTCGAGGCCGCGGGGGCTATCCCTTGGTCTTTAGGGTGCGAGCGGCAGGTCACGATACTGTGTGGGGATACTGGGCTACGCCGCTGTTTGCACGGGCACCGCCTCTAGCCGCTGCCTCTCAATGAGAGCCACCAGCAGCAACGTTCCATCCGCCCGCCCCGCGGGCTCTGACTCGAGCCCGAGCACGCGCCTCCACCGCACGTGCCAGTCGAACGTTGTCACTCTTACAGAGAGCACGCGCCGTGTAAGACAGCAACGGAATGCGAGTTCACGTGCCTTGAATTACAACTGTTCTCGGGCGGGGCAGTGTCCTTGCTGCTTGCCATTTTGGGTACAGGTTTAGTGTAACCATTGGCCAGTAAAAGGTCAAATGTTCAAGTAGGGTAGGTCATATTATGATATCATTAATAGTCTGCATGTAGGGTTGGCGGACTGTTTCTGTTCTTTCGATTTCGCGAAAGGTGTATTCGCTTACATATTCAATGATCATGAATGACCGTGTCCTTCTCACAGAGATTTGTGCAGCTTTGTTGGCCATCTTGGAAAGTAGTGGCTTGTCATAATCCTCCACGAGGATGTGGTAGAGAGTCGTCAAAAGTTGTAACTAAAAAGAAAATGCGCCTGAACAGGATTTTCATTTTGGTAATTTAGTTTGTTAAATGACATTGAATTTAACATTTGTTTGCAGTGAGTACTACAATATGAATTAGTTATCATGATTATAAGTTCGAAACAATAAGACGTTTAACACACAGTTGCTTTCCTGTTGCTGCTCGCTTGAACCTGAAGTCGCTAATGCAGTTTACACGACTAACGTGCCCCCGCCCTTCTCCCAGGGGTTTCGAGAGTCTCCCAGTAACCTCACAGGTAAGCTCGCAGCCCGTCGTCCTTTTTTTGTTTCCTTTGAATGTACAGTAGTAGAATCAGGAGCTGTGTGCGTGCCTCGCCCCTCCCAGGTTACGCGCTGGATGCTCTAAACCCTGTTGCTGTCGCGTGCACGATATTTCAGCACCGTGGAATGTTTACATTCCAGAGGACCGAAAGAAACGAAAAAACAAGCCCCCAATCCAGAAAAGACGGGGCTTAAACGGACAGACGCCCCGCTCCTCCAATGGCTGGCCTCCATTTAGGAAGCCAGCCAATGGAGAAGAGGGGCGGGTTCAAGCCCCGTACTGAAATCATTAAATCTCGCGAGCGAGACTGCGCAAGCGCAGCCTTCACTAGCCGAGACCTAAAAAGGAAGGGGATTTTCTAACCACGACTTCGCCAAGAACACCTTACCTCTACACTATACCAAAAATCCACAAAAATCTGGTCTCCCCACCGGGACGTCCAATAGTGTCTGGAATTGGATCCATTTTGGAACCAGTCTCCAAATTTGCAGACGCTTTCTTAAGACCACTTGTACAACAAACTTCCACGTACCTCAAAGACACCAAAGACGTCCTGCAATTGTTAGAAGGGCAAACATTTGACCCAGAAAGA
Source organism: Triturus cristatus (assembly GCF_964204655.1). Lineage (NCBI taxonomy): Eukaryota > Metazoa > Chordata > Amphibia > Caudata > Salamandridae > Triturus > Triturus cristatus. Next base: position 431,728,503 of record NC_140581.1, on the reverse strand, counting down.
CAATTATTGATAAATTGTAATGTGGAGAGCTTATATACAAGCCTTCACCACAACGAGACCCTAAACATCATAGAAGATGTCCTGTTCGACACCGATTGGGACTACCAGACACCAAGAAACATGATTATGGAGTGCTGCCAATTCAATCAATCAATCAATCAATCAATCAATCAGGGTACTTGTAAAGCGCGCTACTTACCCGTGAGGGTCTCAAGGCGCTGAGGGGGGGGGGGATGCCGCTACTGCTCAAAGAGCCAGGTCTTGAGGAGTCTTCTGAAGGCGAGTAGGTCTTGGGTCTGTCGTAGGTGGGTAGGGAGGGTGTTCCAGGTCTTGGCGGCGAGGTAAGAGAAGGATCTGCTGCCGGCGGTCATACTTTGGATGCAAGGGACATCTGCGAGGGCGAGGCTGGCGGAGCGGAGCTGGCGGGTGGGGGTGTAGAAGCTGAGTCTGCTGTTCAGGTAGGCTGGTCCAGCGTTGTGGAGTGCTTTGTGTGCGTGGGTGAGGCGCTTGAAGGTGATCCTCTTGTTGATGGGGAGCCAGTGCAGGTCTCTCAGGAGGGGGGTGATGTGGCTGTGGCAGGAGGCGTTGGCGATCAGTCGGGCGGAGGCGTTTTGGATGCGTTGTAGCCGCCGTTGGTGTTTGGCTGGGATTCCTGCATAGAGTGCGTTGCCGTAGTCCAGTCTGCTACTGACGAGGGCCTGTGTCACTGTTCTTCTTGTTTCGATCGGGATCCATTTGTAGATCCGGACGAGCAAGCGTAGGGTGTTGTAGTAGGAGGAGGAGACGGCGTTGACTTGCTTGGACATGGAGAGGGAGGAGTCGAGGATGAATCCTAGGTTGCGTGCGTGGTCGGATGGTGTCGGTGCTGTCCCTAGCGCGGTCGACCACCAGGAGTCATCCCAGGCTGAGGGGGTGGGTCCGAGGATGAGGACCTCCATCTTGTCCAAGTTCAGTTTCAGACAGCTGCTCCTCATCCAGTCGGCGATGGCCTTCATGCCCTCGTGAATGTTGGTTTGGGTGTTGTGGGGGTCCTTGGTGAGGGAGAGGATGAGCTGGGTGTCGTCGGCGTAGGAGATGATGTTGAGGTTGTGGTGGCGGGCCACTTGTGCGAGGGGGGCCATGTAGATATTGAACAGCGTCGGGCTGAGGGATGAGCCTTGGGGGACGCCGCAAATCATGTCGGTGGCTTCTGACTGGAAAGGTGGGAGGTGGACGCTCTGGGTTCTGCCGGAGAGGAAGGACGTGGTCCAGTCAAGGGCCTTCTCTTGGATTCCGGCTTCTTGGAGGCGTGTCTTTAGGGTGCAGTGGCAGACTGTGTCAAATGCGGCTGACAGGTCCAGGAGGATGAGGGCTGATGTTTCGCCGTTGTCCAGTTGGCGTCTGATGTCGTCTGTGGCGGCGATGAGGGCTGTCTCGGTGCTGTGGTTTCGTCTGAATCCGGATTGGGACGGGTCCAGGATGTTGTTGTCTACGAGGTGGCGGGTCAGTTGAATGTTGACGATTTACTCGATGACCTTTGCCGGCAACGGGAGCAGGGAGATGGGTCGGAAGTTCTTGAGGTCCTTGGGGCCCGCCTTGGGCTTTTTGAGGAGGGCGTTGATTTCGGCGTGCTTCCAGCTTTCCGGAAATGTCGCTTTTTCGAAGGAGATGTTGATGACCTTCCGTAGTTGGGGTGCGATGGCCGCGTCTGCTTTGTTGAATACGTGGTGTGGGCAAGGGTCTGACGGAGATCCTGAGTGGATGGAGTTCATGATCTTGCGTGTCTCGTCGTCGTTGGTGTTGGCCCAGGAGGTCAGGCGGTTGGCGCTGTTGGTGATTGCGGGGGGGGGTGGAGTCATGCATCGTAGGAGCGGTCGTGGAGTTGAAGCTGTCGTGGATGCCAGCGATCTTGCGGTGGAAGAAGATGGCCAGTGAGTCGCACAGTTCTTGTGAGGGCGGGATGTCATTGGCGCTGGCATCGGGATTGGAGAGTTCTTTCACGATGCGGAAGAGCTCTTTGCTGTCGTGTGTGATGTTATCCAGGCAGTCTTTGAAGGAGGATCTCTTGGCTAGTCTGATGAGGTGGTGATGTCTGCGGGTGGCGTCCTTGTGGGCTGCGTGGTTATCTGGCATTCATTTGTGGAGCCATTTCTTCTTCAGCTTACGGCAGGCGCGTTTGGAGGTCAGGAGCTCGTCGGTGAACCAGGTGGCTCTCCTGCTGGCGTGGCTGTTGGATGGTCTCTTGAGTGGGGCGAGGGTGTTGGCGAAGTCGTCGATCCACTGTCTGAGGTTGCGGGCTGCGGCTTCAGGGCAGGTGGGGTTGATAGGTGGGTTCTGGGCGAGGGTGGTGGTCAGCTGGTCTTCGGTGACTTTGTTCCAGCAGCGGCGCGGCAGCTGTCGGGTGCGATGGTGCGTGGTTGGTTTTTTGAAGGTGAAGTGGATGCAGCAGTGGTCGGTCCAGTGGGGTTCGGATGTGTGGTCGAAGGCGATGTGGGTGCTTGTGGAGAAGACGGCGTCCCGCGTGTGGCTTGTGGCGTGGGTGGGTGCGGTGACGAGTTGTCTGAGGCCGAGGTTGGCGAGGTTTTCGATCAGAGTGGCGGAGTTGGCGTCGTTGTTGTTCTCGAGGTGGAAATTCAGGTCCCCAAGGAGGATGTAGTCCGTGGAGGCGAGTGTGTGCATGCTGGCGAGGTCGGCGATGGAGTCGCTGACCTGAGCCCGGGGTCCGGGGGGTCTGTAGATGAGTGTTCCTCTGAGGGTGGTGTTGGGGTCGGTGTGGATCCGGAAGTGCAGGTGTTCGGCGATGTTGAGGGTGTCATCTGCGTGGGTGGTGACCTTGAGGGTGGACTTGTAGACGATGGCTATTCCTCCTCCGATTCCATTGGCGCGGTCCCTTCGGGTGATCTTGTAGCCGTCCGGGATGGCATGGTGATGTCGGGTGTCGAGGAGTCGTTCCACCAGGTCTCGGTGAGGAAGGCCACGTCTGGGGCGAAGGTGTCGAGCAGGTCCCAGAGCTCAACGGCGTGTTTGCGTGATAGTGCCAATTGGCACTCAAAGAAAATTTCTTTGAATACCGGAACACTCTCTATTTGCAAAAACACGGGACCAGCATGGGGAACACCTTTGCTCCTAGCAAAGCTGGTCTCTATGTACATCAACTTGAAAAACAGAAGATCCTCAATCCCAACAATCCATTTCGTAACCATATATATATATATGGAAACGATATATAGATGACATATTGATCATCTGGAAAGGAGATGAAACCACTGCCAGACGTTTTCTAACATGGTTGAACTGCGAAGACCAATTTTTGAAATTCACAAGCACTATCTCAAATGAAAAACTTGTCTTCCTTGATCTAAACATATATGAAAAAGAGGGAAAACTAACAACTACTACTCATTTCAAAGAAACCTCCACAAACTGTCTACTATTGTACAATAGCTTCCACCCTCGACATCTCCGCAATAACCTCCCTTATGGGCAATTCCTATGCCTACGAAGGAACTGCACGGAAATCGAAGATTTCAAAAAACAATCAAACGATCTGAAAAAGAAACTGGAAAAACGCCAATACCCTAAAAAGGTGATTGATAATGCATACAAAATGGCACGCAACAATTGCAGAGACAGCCTTTTGGAACCCAAAATCCATAAGGAGGAAGATAACCGCCCAGTATGTGTAACAACTTTCAATACAAACTCCAATGGTATCACAAAAATAGTAAACAAACACTGGCGAATCCTCAACAGTGGAAGCATCAATCTACCAAAACCTATCTTCTCTCATAGAAGAGGTAAGAGTATCCGTGATTTGCTGGTACACACCAGACCAAAAGAAAGAAGAGAAGAACAGACAATGCAAACCACTTTAATGCCCCCAATCTCTGGGCATCATCCCTGTGGAATGTGCAATGTGTGCAAACTAACTAAGAAAAGCAAGGAAATCTTGTGCCATGATGGAACCAAATGGGACCAAAGAAGATTCACAACATGCAATTCAAAAAATGTGGTTTATCTGATCACGTGCTTGTGTCTTTTGGAATACGTAGGAATGACCACACGCCCTGTCAAGGTAAGGATAGGGGAACACAAAAGTAACATTAAATGCAAAAAGAGTACCACCAAAATGGCAGCCCATTTTTGGGAAAAAGGCCATAAGTGGGAAGATCTCTCGTGGACAGTAATCGAACAAATCCAAAATGAAAGGTATTTGTTCGGTGGGTGTTCCGTTTGAGGACTCATGAGAAAGGCTTGAACGATGAGATTCCTTGGAACCAGCTCTGATGTATACAAAATCTAACACAGGAATCCCCTGGCAACTAATGATCAACCAAAAAGTTGCAGACTCATAAGAAGTATACAGTACTCCAATCACCCCCATAACTAATGCTGAACAAAGAGGAGGTTTATGCCCTTGGAAACTGGGTTTCTTCCTTTTTATTCTTTTTTAGAGAAACTATAATTTTTGAAACCTGAGTGTACACACACTCTATTTTTAAATATGCATGGTTTTTGCTTTTCAATCCTTATCCTCTGACAGGAAAATGTTTCCAGTTAATATTTTTCCATGCCTCTAGCGTTCTACTGCTGGGATTTATTCTTTACCTTTTTTTCCATTAGGTTTTCCATTTTTCATGATTTGACCCCCCGTGTTTTTACAAAAAAAAACACATACATGAATGCATGTCTGCGATGTCTCTAGCACAGCAATTTGTTTTTCTTTTTTTCTCTTTTTTGTTTAATAATTCCTTTGTAACCTCCATTTGGCTGCCTTTTAAAACTCCTCCAAAATAATCCTCAAAACAAACAAATATATGCTTGCTTTTTCAACTGATTCAATGTTAATCGTTCCAACAGGAAGTGGATCAAAATGAACCCTGTTTTGGGTCCATTTACCGGCGGCCATCTTTAAAAATTCCAAGGTCTAGTGTTTTTTTCAACCTATTCAGTGTTAATCGTTCCAACAGGAATTGGATCAAAATGAACCCTGTTTTGGGTCCATTTACCGGTGGCCATCTTTAAAATTTTAAGGTCTAGTGTTTCCAGCCACACCTGTTTCCTATCAAGCATGCCTCCTTGCACTTTAAAAGACCAGGCTCTGGCAAACCTCAGTTAGGTTCCGACGAGCCACGAGAAGGTACTACCTTTGGTGATCGCGCTCCTTCCAGCATTGTCTATTTGAAGGCGCCCTACACCGCTCGTGTGAGCTCATGGAGCGATAACGATAAAATTCTAAAGTATGTATTATGGCACGTCCTTTTGAGAGCATGAATACCATTATTTTTTTTCAAATAAAAAAAGACACACCGTGAGATCACAGTTTAAAAAGGACAAGTGCACAGACGTTTGCCAAACATCTCCCATTTTTTCCAAGGCCTGTCATGGGAGTACGAATGCAAGCGCTCGTTTGCTGTGATCATTAATCTGTAACCTTTTGGGGCACGATCAGAGTGTACATATACTTCCTTATTTTATGAATGTATTGTAACATAAGATGTATCTTGCTGGGAGATACATATGCATGATAGAATGTTGAGTAAATGAGATACTGGGCACTAGAAATCACAAGGAGTGTTCTTTCAGATGATTTATGAGCAGAGGATATTTACCAAATGGTACCATTACCTACAACAGAGTTGCACAAGAGAAATATATCACAAAAAAGCTTAAAACTTTCCATGTGATGGTGATGTGAATAGATAAAGATAAATGATGAAAGCCATGATTGATCCAAAATATTTTTCTTTTCAGGTTCTTAAGATATATAAGTGGTATATTTTTCTACTCCCATAACAGGGAACAAAAGACAGTGTTTGTGACTATCAGGCATATGTACATTTATTCTATCACCCATTGAGGTGTAACAGGGATCGTTTTTTTGGTCCTGAGGAAGAAAGCCAAGGGGATGGCTTCTGAAACATGTCGACCTTGTAGGAGGTGACTCATTATAGTACACCATCTACACCTCCCCACTTTTACTATTCTCAGCCAGGGAAGACAATAAAGTATTTTCATTCCACTAGCCAGAGAATTTTTAACCATCTCACATTTTCTTTTCACGATCCCATGCACTACACATACTCACCAATCACTGAATAAAGTGCTCCTGCGTCTACGTAAGTCGTAGCACGCCCCGTCCCATAGTGGGGTGGGAAGACCCCAATGATGAAGCATGACACTGAATCAGGTTTCAGTGTGTGAGGGGTATTTTACAATTTTTTGAAACATTGCCCTTCCCACAAATTGAGAGAAGGAGCTCTGATCCTTTTGCACCATTTTTCACATATGACTAAACACTTCAACTAAAAATAAAAATAGCAGCACACACATGGGTGCATATTTATTCACATAATACATGGTAGAATCCCTATGCTGGATGACTGTAGTGTAGGCCAGAGGTAGCGATGAGGGCCCACAGCCATGTGCTTACGTTGGTGGCCTCACCAGCCTGCGTAGTGCAGGTTCAGTGGCACCACTTGTCGGCAGACTTCAATCTGTAAATACTCCTCACTAATCGAAGGGAGTGAGGTGCTGTGGTCACTGCCACGAAGTTGGGGTCGCTGCCATTCAGGACTCATGACACAGTTACACATGTGGGATCGGCTTGTGTTAAAGAGGGTTAGTGGGAGTATGTGTGGCCGGCTTGCATATCGAAATATGCCTCACTGATCGAAGGGAGTTTGGTGCTGTGGTCGCTGCCACGGACTAGGGGGCAGTGCGATTCAGGACTCAGGACACAGTTACACATGTGGGATCGGCTTGTGTTAAAGAGGGTTAGTGGCAGCAGAAGTATGAGCCTGTGATGATGCTTGGTGTGGACGGGCCGCACTGGGAGCAATGTGTCTTGGCTACTGGACTGTGTCATGTGGAATCAGGACTCTATCTGAATTGTGAGGCGTGCTGACCGTAGTGTACGCCAGAGGTTGTGGTGAGCAAGGGCCCACAGCCACATGCATACGTTGGTGGCCCCACCAGCCTGCGTAGTGGAGGTTCAGTGGCACCACGTGTTGCCGGCATTCCATATACCCCTCACTAATCGAAGGGAGTGTGGTGCTGTGGTCGCTGTTACGAAGTTCAGGTCACTGACCTGCAGGACTCAGGACACAGTTACACATGTGGGATCGTTGTGTGTTGAACAGGGTTAGTGGCACCACGTGCTGTTGTCCTTGCATATGGAAGTATGCCTCATTGATGAGAGGGAGTCTGGTGCTGTGGTCACTGCCACTGACTTGGGGTCACTGCCATTCAGGACTCAGGACACAGTTACACATGTGGGATCGGTTTGTGTTAAAGAGGGTTAGTGGGACTACGTGTCGCCGACCTTGCATATGAAAATATGTCTAACTGATCAAAGATTATGCTGCTGTGGTCGCTGCCACAGACTTGGGGTCACTGCCATTCAGTTCTCAGGACACAGTTACACATGTGGGATCGGCTTGTGTTGGACAGTGTTAGTTGGCACCACGTGTCCAAAATTCAAATTGTGAGGTCTGCTGCCCGCAGTACAGACTGCTGAGTGTTCATTTGTACTTGAAAATGAATTTGGTCATTGTACTAAAGCTATAACTGATATAAAAAATGTTCAAGAAAAAAGGATACTAAAAGGATATTATGTAGATTTGAGGCCTGTAATAGTTACTTGCCTAGTGGACGCTGTAGTTAATGAACGATGAAATAATTTTCATTGTGGGCCCTACTGAGTGCAGTGTAGGCGTATGATGAAAAGATGAAATTAGTATGGAATACATTGACGAAGTGTTGTATTTTCTGAGTACAATCTTGTTAGAAATTAGCATTTAAAATTGGAATTGCAAGCTGTACTGTCTGTAGTGTAGACTGCTATTCCATGTTAGTTTGCATTTGAAGATTAATTTGGTCATTGTTGTAAAGCTGTAACTGATATAAAAAAAAAAATCTTGGAGCGAGGATACTAAAAGGATAATACGTAGGGTGCAGGACTGTGATAGTTAGTTGCCTACTGGAGTCTGTAGTTGCATATGGAAATACCACTCAATGATCAAAGGGAGTGTGGTGCTGTGGTCGCTGCCACAGACTTGGGGTAACTGCTATTCAGGACTCCGGACACAGTTACACATGTGGGATCGGTTTGTGTTAAAGAGGGTTAGTGGGACTACGTGTTGCCGGCCTTGCATATCGAAATATGCCTCACTATTCGAAGGGAGTGGGGTGCTGTGGTCGCTGCCACGGACTTGGGGTGACTGCCATTCAGGACTCAGGACACAGTTACACATGTGGGATTGTGTTGAACAGAGTTATTGGCACCACATGTCGCCGCCGTTGCATATGGAAATATGCCTAACTAATCAGAGGGAGTATGCTGCTGTGGTCGCTGCCATGGGCTTGGGGTCACTGCCATTCAGGACTTAAGACACAGTTCCACATATGGGATTGTTTGGCTTGTGTTGGACAGAGTTATTGGCACCACGTGTCGCCGCCGTTGCATATGGAAATATGCCTCACTGATCGAAGGGAATCTGGTGCTGTGGTTGTCTCACAGAGTTAGGGTCACTACCATTCAGGACTTAGGACATTGTTCCACATGTGGGATCGGCTTGTGTTGAAGACGGTTAGTGGCACCGTTTGTCGCTGGTCTTCCACAGTGTAGGCCAGAGGTAGCGGTGAGCTAGGGCCCACAGCCATGTGCATACGTTGGTGACTCAAACAAACCTTGCGTAGTACAGGTTCAGTGGTACCACGTGTCGCCGGTCTTCCATGTGAAAATACCCCTCGGTGATCGAAGGGAGTCTGGTGCTGTGGTCGCTGCCGTTGAGGACTCAGGACACAGTTACACATGTGGGATCGGCTTGTGTTGAACAGGGTTAGTTGGCACCATGTTTCACCGGTCTTCCACAGTGTAGGCCAGGGGCAGCGGTCAGCAACGGCCCACAGGCAGGTGATGTTGACTTGAGCTGCACAGATTGGGAGCATGTGGTCTTCTTTACCCATTATAGTGTCTTACACAATTTGCGTCGCTACTAATCTTGAATTGGGAACCGTGTAGCCCCAGTGTAGGACAGAGGCAGCAGTCAGGATGGGTGCACAGCTACGTGGCGATGATTTATGGTGCAGTGAGTTAGTAGCACCTGAAGCACACAGCGTGTGCGCACCGTGCGATGATGCGTGGTCTGGCTGGGCCGCACTGGAAGCAAAGTGTCTTGCGAACTGGACTGCGACATCTGCAATCGCCACTGCATCTGAATTGTAAGCTCTGCTGTCCGCAGTGTAGATCGAAGGCAGTAGTCGGTACAGACATAAGTCTGTGGTGCTGTGCCGCTGGGTTAACAGGGAGCCTGTGTCGAGGAGGCCCGCGGTTATGGCGGCAGCCACATGCCAGGGTGAGGGCTGCCACTGTGAAAGACTCGTTGGTCTTCCCTCAAGTGAACCACACCTAGGGCCTGGCCTATTTATTCATACTGCTACGCTGGAGTGGTGCACGTTGGAGCAGCCCACTCCACTTCCGCTTCCATTGGGGGACAACACATCTACATGACCGAGATCTTCCCCACTGCCTGAGGTAACATGGTTGCGTCCACTGTGCACTACACTGCATGTATCAACAGTATATCTCCACATGGAAAGGTTTGTGCTTTTCATAGTGAGGTCTGTGCAGCACATCAGCGTTACACTTAGCATTGTGTGCTTTACTGTTGAAGGGTGACTTGCCTCCTTCATATATAGTTGGTTGCCACATCTCCCAACATTCACCTATTGTGTGGCTGAGGGGCATGGTGTTTTGGGAAGGTCTGTTGTCCTGTTTTGCGGGGGGGGAGGTTCTGGTGGTGGTGGTGCTGGGTGTTGTGGTCTTGTTGCATGTCGGACCTGCATGATCAGTAACTCTATCACGTGTTGGTCTTTAGATGTGGCTGTGAGTTGGGTCCAATTCACGGAGCAGATAGTCGACCTACTTACACCAGTTAAAGGTTGATGTTAATTTGTTACTGCTAACTCGGATTATTGCCTGCTTTTTTGGATCACATTGCAGATTTGGCTGGTCGTTGAAAATATGGGGAAGTGGTGTTTTCATGTCTTTTTTGCACGGGAACGCCTACTTTGCATTTCATTATTGTTAGTTCTGGCTCTCGTTTGTGGCGATTTTGTTGGCGTAAGGTATTGATGGAAGAGTGGTGAGATTTGCAGTTTTCACCAAGTTGAGAATGGGTTGATAATTTAAAAACACAGAAAAAAAGATAGGTTTAATGAACATTATAATTAGAAATTACACAGAAAAAACCATAGGTCTCAGGCACGTTATAGTTAGAAATTAGCATTTAAAAAACCTTTGAAATTCACTGAAAAAAACATAGGTTTCAGGGATGTTATAGTTAGTTGGACATTTGACTCGTATAAAACCAGAGAAATTCCCCTGTTATAGTTAGTTGAGCTAACTATAACTCGCGCCCCCTCAATGCACTGCTGATGATGTCACATATTACATCATTCATGACATGGTCAGTGACATCACTGATGACATCACTGATGACATCTCAAAGGACATCACTAATCACTGATGACATCATCCAAGTCAAAATCTGATGCACCTTATCAGACCCTAATATAACATTTGATACACCCACTCTAAAATACAGACTATAATATTCAAAACCATGAACACACCAATACCAGATAGCACATATACACTAACTAATTCCTAGGTCTACACACACATACATTCATTCACCCATACAGTCACTCATACGTACAGTCATCCATCAATACAGCATTATCATATCCAGTCACATATCTATACAGACACTCGCCTCTCATTCATAGAGTTATTCACACACCTAGTCAGTAATGGAAATAATCAATCACACTTTCATTTACTCACCTGTACAGTTATACACATACCACGTCACTTATTTAAACATATACTAACACATACTTAAACTCTAATACAATAACTAATACAAGCACACACTGATCCATACAGGCACTCTCACAATCACTCACTCTCACATATAGTCATTTATACAGTCCGACACTCATATATACTGCCTTTAACATATGGAGTTACTTACACATGTACCACTGAGGCATCCATTTACTCACCAAGACACTCATACACACACTCACCAAGCCATTCAGCCCTTCACAGATACAGACTTGAACACATATACCCAGTGAATTATCCACTCACACATCTATGCACATCCCCCACCCACCTACACAGACACTCAGGCACCCATACAGGTACTCAGACAAGCAATCAGTAGCTCATATATATCCTCATTTAGTTGCTACCTACCCAAACCATGGAACTGCTTACACACCAACTGACAACCTAAACTGTGTGAATGTCTGTATCAGTCGCTAACACATGAATTAAGCAAAACACAATTAATCACTCACTTATACAGTCAGTTACACACCTACTTAATCATCCATCCTGACTCATATACACCCATTCATTCTTCAATACACCTTGGCATATATATACATAAAACATATTTACATTTTATAGAAACACACATTCACTGGATGATGTCATCAGTGATGTCATTTGAGATGTCATCAGTGATGTTATCAGTAATGTCACTGACCATGTCATGAATGATGTAATATGTGACGTCATCAGCAGTGCATTGCGGGGGCGCAAGTTATAGTTAGCTCAACTAACTATAACAGGGGAATTTCTCTGGTTTTAAATGAGTCAAATGTCCAACTAACTATAACATCCCTGAAACCTATGTTTTTTCAGTGAATTTCAAAGGTTTTTTTTTAATGCTAATTTCTAACTATAACGTGCCTGATACCTATGGTTTTTTCAGTGAATATATATATATATATATTACCTACTGTGATTTCCAGTGTGTAGTTATAGTTAGGACCTAGTTTTCATAGGAAACGCGTTCTTTGACTTGCCTATAACTTTGGCGCCATTTGACAAATCTTCACAAATTCTTTTTAAAAAGTGTGCCACTGATTCTAGTTGTGAATGAAATGTTTCGGGGTGATCCGTCAAGCGGGGGCCAAGAAAAAGGAGGAGCCCCTTGTTAATTTCCATAGGGATTTTGAACACGACTACAGCCCGAACTGCAGGACAGATTTACACTAAGTTTGGGAGAAATGTAGCTCTTGGTCCAGAATGCACCCTATTTGTTATTTAGTGTAAATCCGTAGTTATGAAGATATTTAAAGAAAACCAACGTTGTATATCTTTGTATATCTAGGGACGTGGACCCTTAACGAATCCACCCGCAGTGGTTCTGTGGCTCCATAAAGGGGTCAGGGCAGAGGCACTCTGACCCCATAGGTGAGTTACAGGGGTCCCAGAGGGACCCATGTAGGCAAATAAATTGCCTTATAATGTATTTTTCTGAACACATGGGAATCCTGTGGTGCTCAGCACAACCCCGTGTGGATCCCCTGTGGATTCTCAAATTCGGCCACAGCTCATCAGAGCTCCATCCCCTTTCTCAGCTTTATGTAAACGCGCCTCCTGGTGCACTATTCATTGGGATATGAAGTTCTCTTATCTCCAGTAAATCCCACATAGCAGTATTGCTTAAAGATCTTCGGAGACCACTCCCCTTTCTTCACCACTCTGCAAATGTGCCTCCTGGCTCACTACTGGTTGGGGGATAAAGTCCTCTTGGAAGCTAAGGATCCTTAGGGGCCAAGAAACACTCCTGTTACCACTATTAAGTTTGAAACAGCGGGAATGGCGAGAGCTGGTCAGAAGCTCCGCCCCCTTTCTTCACCACTCTACAAACAAGAATTCCAGTTAGAAATCCAACAGTAATGTAATTAGTAATTTCATCAGTGATGCCACTGTTCATGTCATGAGTGATGTAATATGTGAGGTCTTAAGAAGTGCATTGCAAGGGGGTAAGTTGTAGTTGGCACAGCTAACCATAACTGCTGAATTTTTTCTGGTTTTGTATGGGTCAAATGTCAGTCTAATTATAACATCCCCGTAACATCTTTCAGTGAATATATATGTATGCAAAGAACATCGACAACCAAACAAAAGCTCAACCACAAGCATAGAGAAAATGCGCAAATGAAACAAGTGGAGGAAACAGCAACAACAAAAAAACACAATACAAATAATGATGGAATCGCAAGTAACATCAAGCGAAACAGATTCAAACAAAACTGTCGTCAATTTGTCCACAATGGGTTTGAATAAAGCAGAGATTAAACAGTTGAAATTGGGGTTGTCATTTTGTCCGCAAAAGAACTTTGATTACGCACAAACGCGTGTGGATATTTTCACATTTGTTCGAAAATTAAAGCATAGAAAATACCACTCAAATAAATCAAGACAAAGTAACATCTATAACATCGCCCAATCTAATGGAAACTTAACAGCTGCAGATGCAGAGTTGCTGAGAAATTTACAGGATTTGGCACATGAAAGTACCAATAATAACAACAGAGATGAAAACATTAGTCTCAATGTATTTGGCACAGTTCAAACTAATTTTAAACCCAAATCAACATTTCAACCTATAACCATCAGAGACTCATTGGATGTATTCAACGAATTGGTCACTACAGAAATTAAGAAATTGAATATACAAACAACCAGAAGATTGCAAAGACTTAGTTATCAACAAAGGGCATACAACTGACTAATGGCAAAGCTACAAAAAAACGAACAAATTATAATTAGGAACTCCGACAGAGGTGGGAACGTTGTTAAATGGCTGAAAGAAGAATATATGAAAGAGGCTACAAAACAACTGGATGATGTAAATTGTTATAAGAGAACTAACATTCAAATTGTACGTGCATCATGGATTGAATATTTTTCAAAACTCAGTGCTTGGAGTAGTACGGGGTTGATTAGCATGGACGTATATAAGTTTCTGAAAAACGAACATCCTGTAATGCCCATTATGTACTTTATTCCCAAATTGCACAAAAATGCCACTACTCCACCTGGCAGACCTATAATTTCAGCTATAGGTGGCTTTTTGGAAAACACAACTAAGTACATTGATTTTTTCTTACAAGAATTTGTAAAGAGCCTTCCCTCCTTTGTACAGGATACTGGGGACTTCCTTAAGAAAATGAATAATGTGATATGGGAACCTGATTGCTTGTTGATGAGTCTAGATGTTACATCTTTGTACACAAGCATACACCACAAGGATGGCATTTGAGCTACACAATTTTACTTGAATAGCAGGCCCTTACATTTGGTTGAACACAACAAAATGTTGTTAGCCATGATTTCATATTGTCTATACAACAACTACTTTCTATTCCAAAACCAGGTCCTGCAACAAACAAGAGGAGTAGCTATGGGAGCTTGTTTCTCCCCTAGCTACTCCTGCCTTCATATGGTCTGGTGGGAGGAAGGGATCTTGAGGAAAGAGTTTAAAACTATAGTTGACACCCAGATAAAGGTTTGGCTACGTTATATAGATGACTTGTTTGTCATATGGGGCCATTTACCGATTCCTTAAAATAACGAATCGGTAAATTACCAAATCCTTAAATCCAGCCTCCTACATCTCAATTGCCTAAATACCGGTCGGTAACGGGAAATTTACCTTTATTCGGCCTTTACCGACCGGTATTTAGGTACCTACATATGGCCCATGGTGTGGTACAATCGAATCAGCTAAGGAGTTTGTACAGGATTTAAATAAAAACAACATAAACTTGCACTTTACAGCCACAATTAGCATGGAATCTGTATGCTTCCTGGATGATTGTGGAGGTATATATCAAGGATCACAAGATAGAGACAAAACTCTTCCATAAACCCACAGCAGGTAACAGTTTGCTGCAAGCAACTAGCCATCATCCTCAGCATCTCATCCAGAGTGTTCCATATGGAGAGATGCTGAGGATACGACGTACCTGCAGTAATGACCAGGACCTGATGGCAGCACAGGAACTCAACAAAGCTAGATTTTTGCTGAGAGGCTATAAAACAGAGACAATAGATGTGGCAATCGTGAAAGCCAATAGTAAAGCAAGAGTGGACCTATTAAACAACAGGGCTTCTAAGATTTCCTCTAGTCATGACAGTAATATGACAGAAATTAGACTAATTCTTACATTCAGCAAGCAACAAAACACTATACGTAGAATCTTCAATAGAAATTGGACAGTGGTACGGGGTAACCCCATTATTGGAAACTCTCTACCAGTAAAACCTAGCATCACCTTCAAAAAATCTAAATCCATGAGGAATTCAATAGTCAGAAGTAGCCCGGAATTAAAAAACCCAGTAAATTGGCTAACGGTCAGGAAAAGATTCTTCAAATATACCAGCTGTAGGGCTTGTAAACTTGGGGTCAATACTACTTCATTAATTTCCCCGTTTACAAGGGATCCTATCAAAATAACCAAATTCCTGACATGTAAGACTGAATATGTGGTATACGTTTTGAGTTGCCCTTGTGGACTGCAGTATGTGGGCAGCACCAAATTGCAAGCCCACAAACATATACTACAGCACATGAGGGCAATTACAAACAGTGACCACACCTACTCATTTGCACGTAATTTCAAGGAAATGCATGCAAACAACCTTCAGGATTTTAGATATTTTCTAATTTATTCCGTACCAGCATGCAGACTGGGAGGTGATCGAGAGGCTAAGCTCAGACGCCTCGAAACAACATACATCCTCGAACTCGAAACTAAAAATCCCAATGGACACAAATCGAGCGAGGACTTTTATACTTGGCTATAAATTACCTGGGACCAGATAATACGAAGCATATCAGCATCATAATGACAATCGCTGCATTGAATCTCTCTAAATTTGGAAACTCCTTGATTTTAACATTATTCCATTCAGCACGCTGCATCTTGCATTATGTTTTTTTATACTTAATAGAATATTTTATTTCACCTACACATATTTTTTTATTTATTTTCTATATATTTATGTGAAGGATCCTTTTATGATCTTTTATATATAATATATGAATTTAAAATTTTATGGGATTTGCACATTTTTTGCACTTAGCACTTTAGACATAAGCACTGTATATGAGATCTGCAATCAATATGGACCTGTTTTTTACAGCATTTAAGTACAAGCATACACATTGTCAATACAGTTTTTGAGATTGATGGACAAGATAATTGGATTTAAACAGATATAGCCCCCTATTTGCAATATGCAAATACGTCAATGACATCAACTTTGCAAGCTTTCTAATTTTATTGAAAAGATATATTTTAATGAATTTTTAGCTTGGACTTGTGTGCTTTTACAACCTTGATTTTAATGTATTTGACATTAAATTATCGTTGGTATTTTTGTAAATACTAATCGAATTGCTTTTTGAGCATTTTTGGTATTTATTGCTGTATTTTGCACTATCAGTGGACATATGAATCATGTTATATAGTATTATGTTTATGTCTATGAAGTAGTCGCACCACGTGTGCAGGCAACTACCACTTTAAATGTCTCACTCTGGCTCAGCTAGCCCGTTATGCGATCAAGGCCGAGTTTGGCCAAAACGCGTCATGGCAGCTGGTGGTTCACTGAACAAATAAACACCTTTATACTGCATGAAGATTGGGTTTGTCGTCCATTTTTCCACCCAAAGGAATTCAGCAAGCGGAGTGTGGCGATCTATATATATATATATATATATATATATATATATATATATATATATATATATATATATATATATATATATATATATATATATATATATATATATATATATTATCTACTGGCGATCGCCAGTAGATAGTTATAGTTAGGACCTATTTTCCATAGGAAATCCGCAGCATTCTATTGGGAATAACTTTGG
This sequence comes from Triturus cristatus, assembly GCF_964204655.1. Classification (NCBI taxonomy): domain Eukaryota; kingdom Metazoa; phylum Chordata; class Amphibia; order Caudata; family Salamandridae; genus Triturus; species Triturus cristatus. The sequence continues at coordinate 431,711,758 of NC_140581.1, read as the reverse complement.
CGCCGGTTGACGAATCGTCGCGAAATTGTCCAAACTTTGCCAGCTCCGTTCCGCTCCTACCCTGAAAGTTTCGTGGTGATTCGTCAAGCGGGGGCCGAGAGAAAAGGGATGTCCCAAAACGCGTTTTCCCCTTGCAATTTCCCATAGGATCTGTTGTCGCAGCTCCAGACCGAACCGCTGAACGGAATGACACCAAATTTGGCAAAGAGGTAGTCCTCAGTTCAGATTCGTGCCTTTTGAATAAATGGTGTGAATCCGTTCAGTAGTTCCTGAGAAAATTAGAGTTAAAAGTACATAAATATCTATGGCTGGGGAGGATCCGCGGACCCTACACGCACCGTAAGCGAACCCTCCCCGAACCGAGCGCACACCCTCCCGATCGCGCACTGAATGCTAATTGGCTGTCGAGTGTCTCTCTACATTCGAAACCAGGAACTGTTGGCGGCCATTTTCTGCCTCGGTAGAAGCGAGGCTGAAGAAGCAAGGGGAATAAGTGTGTAAAACATATAAAGGGGGCAGAGTGGAAATACTCTAACCCTCTAGTTACCCATAAGTTGAGGCACACATAAACAAACAATTTCTTTAACTATGTATGTATGTTCAAAGTCCACAATATGCTCCACAGTTTTCTTTAAATCTTTATTCTTTATTGCTCCTTTTTGTCATGCCCACATATATATACAAAAAAACAGCCGACACGTGTTTCGTCCATCAGGACTTTTTCAAGGCTGTGAACAAATATATACAAATATACAATTACAAAGCATGGACTTTGAACATACATCTTAGTTAAAGAAATTGTTTGTTTATGTGTGCCTCAACTGATGGGTAACTAGTGTGTGGACTTTAGTAGGGCATCCTTCGGTTTCCCTACAAGTCTGTTGTTTCTTCCAAAAGTAGAGGGAGATTTCTTATTTGAGTAGCACCATACTTCCACCAAAAGAAAGAGTGTTTTACTTCAAATATGACGGTATTATAATGATATTCTGACCTTCTAGAGGTGCTTAGGGGGTCCCAGAAGGACCCCCTGGGGCCCCCTTTTTTTAAATAAAAAAAAACGGTGAAATACGCGCAGGGTGCGCGCATCCTATCGTGTTGGGTGCACGGTTCCTCTCGCGTTGGGTGCACGGATCCAAAAACATGGAAAAAATATATATAAAATAAAGTTTTGAACATATAGTTAAACAACTGACCATGTCATGAGTGATGTAATATGTGACGTCATCAGCAGTGCATTGCGGGGGCGCGAGTTATAGTTAGCTGAACTAACTATAACAGGGGAATTTCTAGGGTTTTGTATGAGGGAAATGTCCAGCTAACTATAACGCCCCCGAAACCTATGGTTTTTTCAGTGAATTTCTAAGGTTTTTTAAATGCGAATTCCTAACTATAACGCCCCTGAAACCTTTGTTTTTTTCAGTGAATTTCAAAGGTTTTTTAAATGCCAATTCCTAACTATAACGTGCATGAAACCTATGGTTTTTTCAGTGAATTTCAAAGGTTTTTTAAATGCTAATTCCTGTCTATAACTTATCTCTAAAGATATCATGTTTAATGATTTTGATTGGATTTGTATATTTTTCTAATTCAGTGTGTCAATTTCATTATTTACATTTTTTTTAAATACTTTTTTATCACCATTTTTAAAACTTATTTTTTCAATTAATTCTTTTAAAAATTAAAAATTATTATTTGAACTTGATGGGTTTTTCAAACATATTTTTTTATATTTTTCAAAATGTTTTTTTAACTATATGTTCAAAACTTTATTTTATATATTTTTTTCCATGTTTTTGGATCCGCGCACCCAACGTGAGAGGAACCGTGCACCCAACGCGATAGGATACACGCACCCTGCGCATTTTTCGCCGTTTTTTTTTTTAAAAGGGGGCCCCCGGGGGTCCTTCTGGGACCCCCTAAGCACCTCTAGAGGGTCAGAGTATTTCCACTCTGCCCCCTTTATATGTTTTACACACTTATTCCCCTTGCTTCTTCAGCCTCGCTTCTACCGAGGCAGAAAATGGCTGCCAACAGTTCCTGGTTTCGAATGTAGAGAGACACTCGACAGCCAATTAGCATTCAGTGCGCGATCGGGAGGGTGCACGCTCGGTTCGGGGAGGGTGCGCTTACGGTGCGTGTAGGGTCTGCGGATCCTCCCCGGCCATAGATATTTATGTACTTTTAACTCTAATTTTCTCAGGAACTACTGAACGGATTCACCATAACTCAGTTCCTTTAATGGAGTCATGATATGTAAATCTCAAATTCTACAATCAAGTAAATGGCATTGGAATTATGGGTTAATTTAGCTGTACACGGTCATTGATGGAACTAATCTGCTAATCCATTGGTCCGGATCTGATAAAGTTTTCCAAAAATCTAAATAGACTGATCATGCTGTATTGTGTAAATAAATAATTGTTTGCGAGAAATGAAAAATCCTCGCCCGCTGCATATAACAAATGTAAATATCATCTATATACGCTTCTCGCTTTTAAAGAAACACATTTTAAATTATTTTTATAAGATAAAAATCACTATACTTTTATCTTTTGGGTTATTTATTTATTCAAATAGTTTGCACTAGGCACTTTATTATATAAATAATATACAAATAAAAAAACTTTTTTAGCACAGAAACTTATGAAGCCCTATTCTTACTGAAACTTGCTCACCAATGAGCATGTGCATCGAATTAGAAATCAAACAATTTCAGGTCATATGAGTTTAATAGTACAAGCATTTAGGCGGATACCACCATGACATAAACATCACATAGAAAATAACTCATAGTACTATGTTGAAAACAAATAATTAGACCTGGAAGGGTGTAATGCATTTATGCAGTTATTCGTTTTTCTTGTTGTAAAAATTTGCACGCTGTGTCGCTATTTATATGGATATTTATCGATGTGTGATAATGTGTATATTTTAATTATTTATGCATATTTATTTAGTTTTAAATAGTTGATATATTTTTAATATATTTATTTAAAACACACACAATTATAAATGCGAATCCAGATGTATACTCAAACGTTAATATATACGATCAAAAATGGTGTTGCACAACAAAAAAAGGTGTTTTCAGCAGTCCATGCACTTTGAATGTGCTTGAATATGCATTGAATAGTGTCTCTTCAGTGTCTATTATCACGTGGGTGTTACTTGCACAAAGCATATAAAAAAACATGGCGTACTGCAGTCTCCTTATGTGATCAAGGGCACTGGATGCCTGAAACGCGTCATGGAGATGAGGAATAAACAATAAAGAAGATATTACTGCCATTGATTTGTCCTGGTGGTCCGTTTCCTTCAGTTCGCCGAGAGGAAGTGCTGTGAGTTGTTTTGCATGCATATATGCATATATATAAATTCACTGAAAAAACCATAGGTTTCACACACGTTATAGTTAGCGGAAATTTTACTGATAAAAAACCAATGAAATTCCCCCGTTATAGTTAGTGCAGGCAACTATAACTCACGCGACCGCAATCCTCTGCTGATGCTAATACTGTATTTAGACACTTATTTGCCCATGTCTTCTTCCATACATTTTTAGCTATACATATATTACAAATATTTTTTTTTCATAAAGACACATATGTCATCAGCAGAAGATTGCGGTCGCGTGAGTTATAGTTGCCTGCACTAACTATAACGGGGGAATTTCATTGGTTTTTTATCAGTAAAATTTCCGCTAACTATAACATGTGTGAAACCTATGGTTTTTTCAGTGAATTTGCAAGGTTTTTTAAATGCTAATTCCTAACTATAACGTGTGTGAAACCTATGGTTTTTTCAGTGAATTTGTACAGTTTTTTAAATGCTAAGTTACTTTACGCCATTCGTGGCGTGCGCGCCCACTTAACGCAGTTCATTCCGTGCGCGCACAGTGAGCACGCGGTGCACTTCGCGCACCGCGCGCCCACTTTACGCAGTTAGTGCCGTGCACGCACGGTGGGCACGCGGTGCGATGACAAAGCAAGAAAGCACGTCAACAAATCTGTTTCTGCTTTCCTCCATGACTATGGTATGGGTGCCATTTACCACAACAACTTGCGTTATGACATGCAAGACATTTATAGAGGAGATGGTGTGCACTTCAATGATGAAGGGAACAGAGTCTTCCTCTTGAACCTTAGACTCTGCATCGGTACTTACTTGTAGGTACCACTAAAAAATCATTTCATAAACACAACGGCTCTTTTTAGAGCCCCCTAATATCTAAACACTTAAATCTGATTTTCATTTTTTTTTTTTTTTTTTCTACCGTACGCTTACCGTAAGCTTACCGTACGCGTACCCCGTGATTTTTTTTAAAATCAATAAATGTTTTCTTTGTACTTTACAGTCCTTCTTTGACCCCCTCACAAATGTAAGGGGGTCTGTAACTCTCCTCATTGCCCCCTTTTCTTGTTTTCACTCTTTTTTTTCTGAGTGAAATACACAAAATGGCGGCTGCCGCTTCCTGGTTTCGGCCGATTCGAATGTTTACTAAAATCTAAGAGCCAATCAGAATCGCGCTCGCGCACGCCACCGTACGCTTACGGTAAGCGTACGGTAAGCGTACCGTAAGCGGGCTCAGATATATATATTGATTTAAAGGCTATTTTCTCAGAATCTACTGAACAGATTTACACCAAACCTACAAAAGGCACTTCCTTGACCTAGGGACTACCTCTCTGCCAAATTTCGAGTAATTCTGTTCAGCCGTTCGGGCTGTAGCTCGTTCTAAAGGTCCTATGGAAAAATGCATGGGAAAAACGCGTTTTGGGACCCCCCTTTTATCTCAGCCCCCGCTTGACGGATCCCCCCGAGACTTTCAGGGTAGGAGCGGAGCGTAGCGCCCCACCTATTTTGAGAAATTCGCGAGGATTTATCGACCGGCGCCAAAGTTATTCAAAATAGAATGTTGAGGTTTTCCTATGGAAAAGGGGTCCTAACTATAACTACCTACTGGCGACCGCCAGTAGGTAATATACATATATACATATATATATATATATATATATATATTTATATATATATATACATATATATATATATTTATATATACATATATAAATGTTCCAAAATAACATGCGATGCTTGAATCCAAACGCCGAGCTGCTCGAGTTGGAGCACACTAGCGGGTGTCACCACTCCATATTGATTTTTGTAATGGCAACGATAAAATGGTAAGAATATATACTTACAGCATAGAATGGTAAGTTTGTGAGTCTGCAAAGGGTGGTTATGAAGAGTGGACATTATCAAAACAACAAACTCATTGCAGTGTAAACTATGAAAATTAGTATGCACTGAAGATGCAAATTATTGTGACATTTAAAACCATGCCATCTTTAATGTATCATTGTGAAATGTGACTGACCTCATTTGAAGTCCTTTGTTTATGTTAACATTAGTGTTTAAAATCTAAGCAAGCAACAACATTGCTATCCATGTGCAGAAGACCCATGGGGGTCCAAATGCATCATGGAGGACTCTTTGTTATAAAGAATGGTGGGTTATACTCCGTATATATTAGTTATAGTTAGGATGTAGTTTTTGTAGGAAGAGCATTTTTTCATTAGCCAATAACTTTGGTGTCCTTTGACAAATCCTACAGAAATTTACAAAACTAGTATGACACTCACGCCAGCTGGTTTCTTGAAAGTTTTGTGGTGATCCATCAAGCGAGGGCTGAGAAAACGGTGGGGGGGGGGAACGTGTTTTTCCCATGTTAATTCCAATCGGAATTTAAGACACTGTTACAGACCAAACTGTTAATTGGAATGACACCATATTTGACAGGTAGGTAGATGTTGCTCCAGTGAAGTGCCTTTTTGTGATTTGGTGCAAATCCATTCAGTAGCTTTAGAGATATTTACCCAAATTCAAAATTGTATATATAGGGATAAAAGGAGTACATATAACGTCCCTATAACCTTTGGTTTTTTCATTGAATTTCTAAAGTTTTTCTAATGCTATTTCCTAACTTTATTGTTCCTGTAGACTTTGTTTTTTAAGTGAATATATATATACACACATATATATATTGCTTTACTAGACATTTGATGCCAAAAGAAAGCCTTTCCTAATGAGTCGAGGCTCATTATGTGGGAACGTTCTCGCATATATATATATCCAAAAAAGACGCTCTTCGTTCCAAGAGTATAAAAGAGCCCCACCATTTGATACTGGCATGCAATGTTTTAATTTTAGCAGGCATCCAACATAACGAGTTTCGACCCAGTAACGGTCTTGATCAAATGCTATGTGCACAAATCAGTTACTTGGTTCTCTTAAAGCATACAGATAGTCAGAAAGAACTTAAATTTAACTCGAGCTTAACCATAAACCAAAGCAGTCGTAATTGCACTTCCTAGTTCTTAGGAAATCCCAGTAAAATGTTCAATATTTCTGTTAACAATGTTACTTGACAGTTCGCATGGTAAAGTATTTTCCGCAATCCACTGGTTACAAGAATTGTAAATGCATTTTTTTCAGTACCACGTTGGTGAGTGACTACATTGACCATCATCCCTTGCTTGTGTTTTATGTCATTCACTCACAAGTTTGTCACTATCATAATTGTATGAAACACAATACCATCTTCCAGCCTCGAGAAATAGTTTCATGTTGTGCTCAATGATACTAAAGTTCTGAACACAGAGTCAAAAAGAGACTGCAAGATAATCCCTGTTGTTAAGAAACAGACCTCCACTGAGTGAAAAGCACTCTTGCCAGGAAACTTGGCACTGTGCTGGGAATCATCCCCTGCAAACCTTAGCTGCATATTGCCTCCAAAGTTTCAATAAACACTGGGCACTGCCACCATTCACCAGCAGCTTTACCCCGCTTGCTCATTCCAATTTAAGCAGTGCAGCCGAAGGGCATTCTTGTCATTTTGATTCACTAGGCATTTGATGCCAAAAGATCTCCCTTCCTCACGTGTCAGAGCTCGTTATGTAGGAATGTCACCGCATATATATATAAAACAGTCACTCTCCACTTTCAATAGTATAAACGAGTCACACCATCCAGTATTGGCATGCAATATTTTAATTTCAGCAGACATCCAACATGATGCATTTGAACCTCGTAATGGTCTTTATTACATGGTATATGCACAGATCTGGCCACCCTTGGATTTCCCATGCAGTTAATTCCGATATAGTGTTTGCTACTGCTCATTATGGTTGTGCTTTTGAAAATTGAAATGGAAGTGTTTTCTTCTCAAGTCTTTCCACACATTTTAAAAGGTCTCCAATAACCTGCTATAAGCACTGAAATAGCGCATGATGGTGCCCTGATCTCTGTCAACTTTACACCTGCTCAAAGAATGTGGTAGGATGGCACATGCTCTTGTGCTGTGATTGGGATTTCTACTATTACCTGTGGGTCTGCGTATTCTCAGTAGGCCGAGGCGTAAACCTCCGGTTGCAGAGTTTGCAGAATTTGAGCATTCCACGCTTTGCAAAGGAATGTGGAGTTCCTGAATTCCGCCTTTTGGGCACGAAGCAGAGTTTTCTTTCCATTTGTGTAAGCCTGCATGGGCGGTTAACTCTGCTCTGTTTGCAGAGTTTGAGGAGTTTTCAGTACTCTGCAGAACACACTAAGTTCCCAAAAACTCCGCTCTGAGTTTTTTCCTCACCCGCGCTAATCAACTTCAAGTTGGAGAGCAAGGGTGAGAATATCCACCCGGCAAGATTTTTCCTTGCTTGCGCTTGCCTATGTCTAGTTGGCGAGCGAGGAAATTCAATCTTTCGAGATTTCTGACTGCGGGTGGTCAGATTTCTCAATGCAAGTGGTAGTGGCAGGTCACGACCACTTGCGTTGAGAAACCCGTTTGGGTTGAGAAAGCTGCTACTCGAGTAGAAAATCTACATGAGCAGCCGAAAGGAAGGTGCGCCCTCTTGCACTGTACACACCACTTACCTGGCCCACCCTAAAGAGAATGACATTAGAGCCCCCTACAGGATCCAAAGTCCAATTTGCTCCTCCATCACAGCGGGCAGACCCAAAGTCTTGCAGGTTAAGAGGAGCAGCTCAAATAACAAGTCCATGCAACACTCATTGTGACTGCCCACCCCCCTCCCCACTGCAGGACTCGGATCAGGGGATGGAATGACCAGCTACAAGTGCTATTCCAAATTAAACTCTGAGGCCCCAAATGAGGGTGGCTCCACTTTGAACAATTGGTAAAGAAGGCTCAGGAATTACCACAAGTAACATCTCTCTTAGGGAGGATGCCCTCCCACAAGACTCCACTCTAGTCTCATCCCCACTCCTCCCTCTCCATCAATGCTGGTCTAAATCAGGCCAACCCAAGTGAGCCCCACAAACTCTTCACCGATGGATAGGGTTTTAGGGCCTCACTTTGACAGATGCAGACTCCTACCACGAAGGCATAAGCAGGCTGCAGGATTCAGAAAATTGGCCTTTCTTTTTCTAACACCTCAAGCCTGCAGAGTTGCATGGCTGCAGCTTTGTCTAGTGATCCCCCAGCTGTTCAGTGTCTCATCTGACTCCCATTCTGGTGAAAGCAAAATTAACTAGACCTAAGGCAGATCAGGGCAGAGGCCGAGCATATGGCCCAGCCGCCCATGTTACTGCTGGGCCTCCGCGGGACAAACAACAAGCTCTTGACAGGAAAAGAAGGCAGGTTCTTGTTGTAGACTCTTCCATCCAATGAAGACATCAACAGCAGGAACATTCAAAATGCTGGTTTATTGGAGCACAGGAACCTCATGCCAGGAGCACAGACACCAACTGACAGTCTCTACACCAACTGACAGAGAACCCCAAGTATGTCATAATCCCACATTCCACTCCAGACATGACACAAGTGGTAAGGGGAGAAGACAGACTAAAGGCCCAGTATAACAGTTCTACTAGCTACTGTGACATCAGGAGCACGCGAGAGACCCTCACAAGGCACCTCACACTTAAAACATTCCAGGTAAGTCGGCAGTCATGCACCACTGGATGGTAACATGTTGTTCATCTAGCCCAAAAAGTTCCAGAAAAGGATGACCATCTTGGATCTTGCCACTCTGGAGCCCCTGAGGAGAGGATTCCTAGCAAGGAAGCAAGTATCATGACCAATCCATTTTTATTTGAATTTATTTTATTTGCTTAGAGAGTAAGTAACATGAATCCACACATTTAAAAGGGTTTATTTGGGTTTTGATGGCATGGCTGGAATTAGTTGCTTCCATTGGCTGTAGCCTTTTTACAAATACATAAGCAATCATTTTAGAGACAGTTTTACTAAACTGAGAGACTTTTAATGACTTTGAATTATAACTCAAGCACTGTTTTTAGTAAATTGCGATTTGTTTGTAATGACTTGTAACTTCAATAAAAAGGAATTCAATTGAATTGCATACAAATATAATTTTGACTAGGTAGGTGATTTCTTAGCTTAAATTTGATGACTTTTGGAGACTATAATGTGAGCACAAACTGTGGCTTGCAGTGTAATAACACGAAAGGGAAAACAGAATGAAAGTGCTTAACATCTATATCCCTGGATTAAAAGCTCCGTTAAACGTAGGTCTGTGTGCAGGTAATACTCCTTTGTTTCGTATGAAACACATAAGTCATTCCCTTAAATGTGCAGATAGTAAAGTGGTACAAATACTTTCAGGCACTTTCCTGCCTGCTTCAAACTTGGAAGCAAATTACAAACTATTTCAAAAATTAAAGGAAGCGAGTTGGTGACGCCCTAGGCACTGTTCATTCTCCTGCGGCCCTCAGAAACAGGGCCTCTGAAAGACAGATTGTTGTTGATCTATTTTCCCAAAATATCACATTTTTAAGTTCGTTTCTTTAGGAAATGCCGTAGGGTATAAGCAGTAAAAAAAAGTTGACAAAAAAAAAAAGTTTCAGTTAGCTTCACCCAAAAATAGCCACAAAGAGATGAGATAACTTTTAAGGACAGCAAAATGGTAACGCCCTTAAAGTAGCATCAGTAAGAACGCAAAACAGGATTTGAGAAAACGTACAATCAAATATAGGGAGGATAGCAATATCAAAGCATTTGAAAAACAGTTAAATAGTAAAAAAAATATGATAAGCTATTAAATTGAGTGGTTGAGTGACTTCACACAATTCCATAGCACCTATGTAAATAAAATCGCCAAAATATATATTTTGTAGTTGCATTTTCCTATTTAACAAGTTATTATAATACGACAAAATGGAAACCTTCATTGAGGTGTAAAGAGGAATATGTACATATTTAAATTAAGATAACAAAATGTGATATTGCAACATAAAAAATGTGGTGTCTGAGAGGAGTCATAGAAGCACAAAGGTAATTTGGAGTGTAACATATACCGAATTTTATAATTTACTTGTTGTAACCTTTTCCTTCCATACCTCCATATCTCTCGTTGTCCCCTCACCTTCCCTGATGTGTTTTAGGCATTTCTCTATTTGGAACGTTAACCTGTTTGTTATGTTTTTGAAAATTATTAACTATACTTTACAGGGCAGATTTATTACGGACTTGCGCCACTTTTACGCCGCCGTTGCGTCACTTTTGTGACGCAGCGGTGGCGTAAACCCTGCGCCATGTTGCGCCCTATTTACAACGTGATGCATCTAGGGAGATGCGTCACGTTGTAAAGCTTGCACCACATGTGGGCGTACCTGCACAGGGGGGGGCGTTCCGGCGCAGGAACGCCTCCGAAAAGTGGCTGAGTGAAATCTACAAGATTTCACTGAGTCACTTTTCCGGCCATGCTGCATCAAAACCCTGCGCCTGCTTGAAGCAGGCGTAAGGATTGACGCAGCATTGTAACGATAGGGCACCCCCGAGCCTTGCTGGAGCTGCGTCGCGCTCGCGACGCAACTCCAGCAATGCGCCAACCTTCCGCCATCAGATGCGTCACGCATCTGCTTATCCTTGCGCCACGATGTGCTGCATTGTAAATGCGGCGCATCTATTGTGGCGCAAGGGTAAACTTTCATGACGCATCTTCCCTGGCGCATCCATGCTGATTTGCATGGATGCACCAGGGAACATAAATCTGCCCCTACATTTTTATGGTATTCTGAAAATATGTATTTAAGTTGTCCATTTCTAAAGATGATTTATAATTATTTTATATAAAAGATGTATTTTCTTTCAAACAATCAATATTTAGTGGCTGCGTAGTGTTTCATTCTTTACTATGAATAACAATTATTATATATTTGTATTTAACAATTATTTGGGTGTAGAATAAATGCATTCTTATTGATAATATAAAATGAACATTCATTTTTAATTAAGAATACATGTTTTTATAAAGTTATATGCATTTCAAAAAATAAATTTAATAAATGCATGTTATGTCTATTTTGTATGCTTATGCATATGTATATATGCATATATTTATTTTATTTTAAAATGCAGTTCACTTTTACTTTAATTTATGACATTGATTAAAATTAAGCATATATAATTACCATTATAATGCTCATATTTAGAACTATAATACTTTTACCCACAATACGTTTGCACTTCACAATATTAGTATGTAAACTCTGTTTTTTGTGGTTGATCTGTTTACCATGATATTTTTGTATCGCAATAAATTTATGGTTGATATTTTGTCATACAGCCACTTCAGAATGATATATCTTCCTGTGGAAAAGAAACTAGTGGCTGAGTGTCTGTCTCAGATGCCTCTAGATTCTGAAGTTGGCTATGTTGCCCTTGCAGTGATCCTCAATGGTATCAGTGCAGAAGAATGGAAAATTGGTGAGAAGGCTGATACCAGTGTCAAAAATATGAAAGTCTGGGTGGTCAATTGATGGACCGCTAGGTGGCGCATGCCTGTAAACCTACTACAATTGTGGCAGGTAAAAGAAGAGTTGAATTTGCTTAACGGTAAACCTTTAAGAGATGAGAAGGTTGCACTACTCGAACCTTTGTGAACAAAACTATCAACTTGACGTGTGAGGGTCACCTGGGGAGGCATTTGGTAAAATCTAGGTTGAGGTGTAAGTGTTGGTGGCCAGGCATTGATTCCTTAGTAGAGTAGGAGGTTATAATGTGTGCCAGCTGTGATGGGAGTGATAAGGTTTGCATAATGCAGAAGCCCGCATTGTTTTCAGTTAGTTTGCCAAAACGAAACCTGGAACGAACTTGTGCTGATATTATTGGTCCAGAAATATAGACTGGGTTTTGAGGGATGACTAATTATATTGGCTTGGATTGATTACCACACCAGAATGCTCGTCACTGAGAAGGTAAGTACTGCCACCACCAATGTGTTGATACATTTTCTCAAAGATGGCTTTATGGATAAGAAACTTTCAGAGGTTCTCTTCATGGGCGATGGAGTGTGGCTTGCAAGGGTTAGCAGATCACCATGTCTGTAATTGTGTTAAATATATATATTTTTTTTAAATGAAGCCAGTTCTCCTTAAAGCAGACAGGACTATGTTATGTTTCACTGAGGGTTGGCAGTGGTCCTGTGAACTGCTGCCTATGGTCGCTGCAATTCTTTTCAATGATAAGAAAAGCAAAGGGGTCCAAAGGGGTCCCCTTTCCCCTTGTAAATCAGTTACCGCCCCAACTTAGGAGTTGGTAATTATTTAATGTTTTGCGACCGAATTATGGTTGAAAAACATTGATACATCTAGGTTAGAAGTGTTATTTGTAAGGGATGCCTAAAATAAGCCCTTTCTAAATAGTAAATGTGAAACATTTAAAACACTATAAGCGATTCAGATGACCTTTTCCAAATTGCTAAATGTGTTTAGTTCATTTGGAAAACTGTTATAGCAAATATATTTATGAAGTGGGACAGTATGTGAATGCTAAACCCTTATTACAGCAATCAATTCATTGTTAGCCCTATGATAATCAATGTCAATCAAAATTACTGTAACATTAGGAAACGTGTCCCAAGCCAAAATGTCTCATTCATATTGTGCCAGCCAAAGGGCAAGTGCACCACCAGAATGACACAATATGCTGTGCCATGTGTCTACGCATGCAGCGCAATGACTTGCTGAGCTCCTCCCATACACATTTGTACTCATTTTTCCAGGTCCCCTTCGATATAGTTCTTAGGAAGCCACATCCTCCATCCTGTCTAAAGAGCACAGGGGGAGCACACTATGTGCAACCTGAAGTCATCATGGTCAGGAGGGGTGAGATGATGAAGCATGTCACCTCGATGAGTTAGTGTCTTTGTTGTTTAGAGGGAAGACGCTTAAAAATGGGTCAATCAGGGTTTCAAGCCTTCGCATGAGAAGTCTATGGGTTCCTTTTTCTTGTGCCAAGTACTGGTTACATATAATTAAGGGAGTATGTACCTTGACACATTGTTATCAACTCTTACCTTCTTCTCCCCCATTGTTTGAATATTTATGTTATTGGAACAAACAGTAATCATCATTATGGTATAGTATGTAAACCTTTGCTATTTCGCCAGAGATAACAATGTGGATCGCTATGCTTTCTAGGCATGTACATTGTATCAGGCAGACAATGTTTCTCCTGTGGCACAGCAGGTCTGTTTTGTGTCAGGGTACCAAGTTTTCTCAAAGAAACATGTAAGTTGCAGTGTTATGGTGAAATAGTACTTTTTGGGAGACTGAAATATGGAAGTGTTGCATTGGTTCCTCTTCAGAAGAACTGTCTGGAATATATGAGACTTTGACAAACGCTGCTGTAAACTGTTTCCTTTTGCCTTCATTTTCCCAAAGATATCCTATGGGAGGACGGGCAACCTACTTCCAGACTTTGAAAGACACCAGTTCGAGACTGCAGTCCTGAGGTCAGGTGATCTCCTTGTTGGTATTTCGTCCACATTCCTGTGCACTGTTTCCCACCCAGTAATGGTTGTATAGACTGTTCACTGGTTTAGTTGGCTCTGTCTTAGCCAGCAATTGTATTTCTAGTGGTGAGTCAATGTTACTCTTAATACTTTTGGGGACTTGTTTTTTCAGGCAGACGCACCGTTTCCACAGTTTTTTCCGACGCTCCCCAGCTTGCCGCCCTCCTGCCTCCAAGCCAGTCCCTCCCACCTCCCAGGACTAACTATGGATGACGCTGAGTGGCCGTGCCAGTGGCACGCCTAAGATGCACCAAATGCGAACGCATCTGCGCCCATCCACGCCTGGACTGTGCCCAGCACCAGGAGCGCTGGCCCTTCCTGCATGTAATCTGCCACAGACCTTTATGCCCTGGACCCCGGACACAACAACAGCTACTGCCTTGCATCACCTCACTTTACAGCAGGACCCTTCACCTGCTTCTGCTGCTGGTTCACCTCCATCTCACCACTGAACACCATCACAGTAACGAGTGCCCTACCAGCCCCGGAGGCAGAGACCGCCCCGGAATGACTCACCAGCCTCCTCAATGCTATCACTCTGCAAACACGCCACCAAAGTCTGGAACACAATGTCCAACCTTACCCCCGATGTGACCTTCATTACAGAGACATGGCTCCCCTCAGCATTGGCCCCTGACATTGCCACGGCAACACCCACCGGCTACAACATCAAACACCACAACTGCAGACACAGGCGGCATCGCTATCATACACAAGGAATCGATCACCTGCAATATATGCGGCAACAAAACTACCCCAATCATGAAACATGAATTTCCAGCTCTGCACCGACGACAACATCACCATCAGAGGCACCCTCACTTACAGACCGCCAGGACCACGAAGCGGCCTCAGCGACGCCATCACTGAATTTATCACCCCACTCACCATCGAATCCAAACACTACCTGTTCCTGGGAGACCTCAGCTTCCACCTGGACGACTCTACTGACACCAACTCCACAGACCTCCTCGAAAGACTGGATAACATCCGCCTCGACCAGTTAGTCACCGAACCCACAGTGAGCAGTACACACACTTGACCCCATCTTCACATCCAGTAACAGAATCAGATTCAGCCACACCACGGAACTCACCTGGTTGGGCCACTCCATCTTACACTTCACTCTCGCAGGACTGGCCCACACTGGCCACAACCGACACAGAGCCCCCTTCAGCAGTTGGTCCAAGGTCACTCAGCAACAATGGACAGATGCCCTCAGCACCACACAGCCCCAAAACAACACCAACTTGGACCAGGCAGTACAGATCTTTCACGACTGGATCACCAACGCCGCCACCCGAGTCAATCCTACCAAACCAGCCAAAACTCAAATACGCACCAAACAGGCCAGCTGGTACATCCCGGACCACACCACTTTCACAAGATAACAACCATCTGTAAAAACTTTGATCCCCCAACCCTGCAACCTCCTCAGTGTCCGATCGACCTCTACCACCGACCACCCAATTACCGCATGGGAACAACTCAGCAGACCGAACACTATCACCCTTATGAACTCCATCTACTCAGGAGCACCCGCCGACCCCTGACCCCACTGACTCCTCACTCTCAGAAGAGACAAGATCAGCGACAACTCACTACAGCCACCTTTCCCATCGCCTGGAAACACACAGATGTCAGACCCCCTCCTCAAAAAAACATCAGCAGACCCCAGCGAATAACAGAAATACTATCCCATCTCTCTACTACCATTCACTCTCAAAGTCCTGGAGTAGGCCATCAACCTCCAACTCACCGAACACATGAAGAGAAACAACCTACTGGACCCTTCCTAATCAGGCTTCAGAACCAACAACAGCACCAAGACAGCCCTACTCGCTGCTACAAATGACATCCGCACACCACTCAACAGATGAGAATCAGTTACCCTGATCCTGCTTGACCTATACGCAGCCTTCAACACTATCTCCCAACAAACTCTCATCAATCATGTACACTCGATCGGTATCACAGACGGCACGCTCAGATGGATGCCAACCTTTCTCACAGAAAGCACCCAGAGAGTCTGCCTCCCTCCCATCATCTGCGGCGTTCCCCAAGGCTCATGCCTCAGTCCAACCCTGTTCAACATCTACATCACAACACTCGCAGACATAGATCGCACAACATCATCTCCTATGCTGAAGACACACACCTCGTCCTCTAGCTCTCGGCCGACCCTGCCTCAAGGAAGACCAACTTCCTCAACTGCATGAAAAACGTTTCAGCTTGGATGAAGAACAACTGCGTCAAGCTCAACACGGACAAGACTGAGGTCCAGATCTTCAGCAAACACATTGCCCTCTGGAACAACTCCTGGTGGCCGTCGGAACTCGGACCCAACCCCATGCCAAACAAACCACTTCTGAAACCTCAGCATCCTCCTCGACAGAGAACTCTCTATGAAAAGTCAGGTCAACGCCATCTCCTCAGCCTGGTTCCACAGGCTCTGCATGCTCTACAAAATCTTCAAGTGGCTCCCCATCAGCACAAGGAAGATGGTAACCCAGGCCTTAATCATCAGCCAATTGGACTATGACAATGCACTGTATGTAGGCCCCACCACTGAACTCATGCAAAGACTCCAGATGATCCAGAACACAGCCGCCAGACTGTTCCTCAACCTGACCAAAAGAACACACATCGCCCAGCACCTGAAAGACCTCCACTGGCTCTCGGTTCAGAAGAGATTCCTTTACAAGTTCCTGACCCACACTCACACCTTCAAAGTTAGCCATGACCAAAGATCCGCATACATAAACCACCACCTGCACTTCCACTGACCCACCAGGAAAGTTCATTCCTCAACCTTACCCATGCATATGCTGCTGCCAAACTGGAGGACGGTCCTTCTCCCACCTCGCCGCCAAAGCCTGGAACCCCCTCCACCTCTGCACCTCACCCTCACTGATCGACTTCAGGAAGGGGCTGAAGACCAGGCTCTTCGACTGAGATCTGCAGTAAACACCTGGATACCCTCCTGGGTGACAAGTTGCGTTCTGCACTTACAACCTGATTGATTGATTGATCGATTAGGGGATTGGTTTTATTCCCAACAGTCTGACAGCTGCTGTGCACAATTTTACTCAGGATTGCTTTTGGTTCCTTGAACTCACTGCTGCATGAGAGACATCTGACAAGGCAGAAATACTAGAATGCTGTCCCTTGGGCGAAGAAATCTCAGCAGACACCATTAATATTTGGAAGGGCACGTGCACACAGCACCATTAACAATGCTTTAAATTTAAATGTGTCACCTTTTATTCAAAATTCAGTGTCTGAAAATTGACGGTAAACCTGAATTGTTGTTATATATCTTACACCACGCTGCAAACATTTACGGCCCTGTGCAAGGCTGCTACTGTGTCACATTAAGTGTGACTCATATAATCTGCTTTGTGAAAACTCCAACCTCGCTTCTCATGAAGGCATTATTCATCGTTTTTATTAGGTAAGATGTTATCGCTTTAATTTAGAGACGTGCCTTCGGCGTCCCCCTCACAGTTTATGTACACATTTGCTGTAAAGTCTGTAATCCGCATTGCCAGTCACAACACACACGGCGAATTTCTCAGCAATGATAACAGCTCGTTGGGCGGAAATGCCAGGTACTGTCTGCACATTTTTTATTTGCAGTCCTGATAATCAAGATTAAATAAACACATTGTGTTCTTTCATTAGGATATGGCGCGCTGCAGTTCACAGGTCTCATTTATAGGAAGCTGGAAGCTGGAATGCTTGCAGATTTAATAATTAATTAAAACAACGATTCCCTTCCAGGCCTGGCAGTTAAGTCGATCTGATTGGACCATAAATGTTCAGTGACTTTCAAGGGTGTACGTGAGGACGTCTATAAGGACCAACAAATCCCCAGAACCAGCATCGAAATAATACAACATGAAAACGAGCATTCCAGCTGCACAGATGCTCCTATCATCGCTAACATCATCCCCTGCAAGGCCGGCTCTTTCGCCAGATTTCCTGACACCCGGCGCAGCTTCAGAGAGGAATTCTTTCACGACAGCTGTGATTTATTGTCCTGCTGGGGTTTTAATATCAGAACACATCAATGGGCTGCACGAGTTCTTTCAAGGCCGGCAAAGCTTGAGAGGGGTTGCGAAAGCCTGGCGAGCCCTTCGAACGTTCGACTGTATTTTTTCTCAAGATGTTTCTCGGGCAAGAGAGCTGTAGAGAGAGTGGAAAGAGAGGGAATCACTCAGCAGTCACCTGCTAGCCTTGTCGTTAGTCTGATACTTGGAATGTGACGTAGTGCTTTCACCTTCACTGCTCCGCTGTCTCCAAGGTATTCAGCTGCACCTGACGGGTTCCCAATTCTTACATTACATTCAGCGTCCCTGTGTTCCTACTGGATTGGTACTGCGGGCACCCGGGCATTGGTCGAAGAGCCGGTGTCTCAGTGCCTTCTGAGGGACGTTTTTTTCCCTTTCCCAGTCCACAGAGGGCACTGGACAGGGAGAGTCAAGCAGCCTCGTTGGGGGGGGCCGTGTGATATGGCCGTTCAGAGATTATCAGCTGTGGCCTCTCCTTGACCCCCTGCCCTTCCAAGCGATCATGCTGATGGTGGGCTGGGCAGGGGGCATTGTGTGCCAGAATAGGCCTCCCTTGGGGCCATGTGTTGCTCAGGCCATTGAGCCATTTTCCCCTCGCCCTCCCCTGGGGGGCCCAGAAATAGTGTTTGCTTTTGACACCTCGCCCACAGCCCTTCTCATTTAGGGTGTAGTTGGTGAGGAAGAATGAGTCTCGCTGCGGGGGCCACAGGATGTTGTGAACTCACACCATCTTCACCTCGAATATGGGCCACTTTTTTCAGCAGTGCCCAGGCCAAATTGTGATCGCAATCCGACCTGAGACTCTCAGCTCCTCTAAACTGAACAGTGGGGCACGCTGCATCCGCCCGAAGCCTTGCACATGCTGATGGATTGTGCCACATCCAATGTCCATGTGTGGTAATCTACTGACCGATGTAGACTGCCCCTCGCCTCTACTCTGAACAGCAGCACAAGCTGCAGTGGGGGGTCATCCTGTGACGTCCATCAACGAGGGATGCGCATTGCGCTCTCCACCGGCTGTGGGCTCTGACACATTTCAGGGCTCAGTGGCCCATGTCTAGTCATCACAATCCACACCAATTCCCTTTCAACCCAAGCCAAGTTTTAATGCCAGCAGTTATACCTAACCACTCCTTATGTTTAACATGCAACCTGTTCACTAATACATATAGGTACATCGTCAGGGTTTTTAAGAGAAAATGCAATGATTATTTTACCTGGTGGTTGCCTTTGGGGCCACCGGCCCTCAATTTTGGGACCGTGGGGCCCTCTGCACACATTTTTTGGGACTGGCATTCATTTCTTGCTCACCCAATATTTCCTGAGAGTAAGAGAGAGAAATGCACAAAGGAGAAAGAAGGAGCAGTGGTGGCTTCTCTGCTAAGACGGAGGAGTATCGCCCCACTGCGTTGCAGCAGTGAACAAAAGGAAAAATAATATGATACTAACGTGATGTTATTATAATTTTAATGGTTCCTGCTGCAGCAGCATAGAGGAGGGGCGGGGCTGCTCTGCTCACAGAGCGGGGCAGGGAAGGAGTGGTGGGCACAATGATGTTCACATGATGCTTTGGCCAGCTGTCTTGGGTTCGGCCAAACAGTCATGCGCACTTAACATGTTCTCCACCCTGACTGCATTACAACCTGGGTGCAGAACATGCCCAGGCCCCCAGGCCCTGTCTGAGTGGCGAATTACGGCACTCAGACCAATCACAGCGCTACATTGCAGCCTTGTGATTGGCTCAGGGGAGCCTGGCTGCTTTCTGTTCGGAGAATGGAGGAGAGACGATTTGGGACACAGCGGCGAGGAGGTAAGTGTATTTTTCTTTTTTTACACTCCCTCACCCCCTCCCACCCGCCACCCGAGATCCGTGCCGGCCGCCACTGAGAATGAGAAAGAGAAAGACAGAAAAAAAGTAAAAAATGGAGAATGCAAGAAAGAGATAAAGGGGCAAAGTGTATCTGGGTGTGAGTTAAAGAGGCCTGAGATTATTCCAGACTATACAGCCTTGTATTCAGTGCTCTGGTACTGGCCGCGAGCTTCTGGGCAAAGCTTTGGTCACCGGCACTTATTCTTCAACATATTAAGCACCGGAAATAGGAATGCATCCACAATACAAAAGAATGCTCCATATGCCAGCAGGAGCACAGTGGAGGCAATGCAGCATGGGGTGCTGGGGATTCCCGTGAACTAAGATAGCTGCTGCACCCAACGCCCAAAGCCATAGCTAAGAATGGCTATATCCCTTCGCAGTGATTGGATACTCATTTGCTATGTCCGTAAAGCATTCTTCATTGATAAACACAGGCTGGCAGAAGCACTTGAAGCTTTACAGCAGGGCTCTCCAAAGTCGGTCCTGGAGGGCCGGATCCATGCCAGATTTTTAGCATATTCCTATTTAAATAAATGTAGTTATCTTAAAAATCTGTCACTCCAGGACTGACTTTGGAGAACTATGCTTTACAGGGAGCGATATTTGACAAAGAGAAGTCACTTGATAGAACCCACAGTGTCAAAGGTGAAGGTATATGGGCACGGCTGGACTGAGAACCGAAACCGGCCCAGGCAAACAGCTCGGCTGGCCCCCTGGGGGGGAGGTGGTTGGCTGAGCTGTTTGGCCACTTTGGTTTTGGCCGCTTTTGTTACAGTGGGCCGATATTGCAGCTATGCTGCAAAACCTGCCCAGGCAATAAAAATGGCCCACAGGGGTCCAAAACTGGCCCCATCCAGGCCTTTTAAACTTCCTTCGGGCAGTAGTGTCTGGGTGCGTTTCTTTCTGAAATGCAGTGAAGGCACCCTGAGAAAGATATACCAGCAATAGATTAGTTACAGGCAGCCAGTTTAGAAAATCTAATGAAGTCCACCCATGAGTAACAAAGTAGCAATCCACATGAATACACTGATTGCACGCAGTCAGAGATTAAGATTTGAGCAGTTCAGCTAGGAATGATAGAGGAGGAACTCACAGGAGGGACCTGATTACAGGCTGCCAAGGAAAATACTTCAAAGTCCACTCAAAAGCATCAGGGGCACAACCCACAGGAATGCAGTGGTTTCAGGCGTCAGTATACATGCTCTATAAAATGCACTCAAAAGCAATATCATACAGGCAACAGGACTGCACAAGTTGAAGTCCACCAGTAGAAATATTTTATTTTTGTCGAGTCTACACGAGAGAGACAGTGGGCCACAAAGGGGCGTCAGAGGAGTAAATCAACAGAATGCACTGATTACAAGCAGCCACAGTAAATGTTTTGTGGAGTCCACCCAGGAGTAAAAGAGAAGCAACCCACAAACACATTGCTGGTTTAGGGAGCCAGGGTATATGCTCTTAGAAGCCACTCAGGAGTGACAGTAAAGCTACCAATATAAATGCAATGGCATAAATGCATCTATAGTAACTTCTCTTAGCTGTACAAACAGTAACAACAGAGGCCCACTCACGAACAGCAGAGGAACCCAAAGGAATGCATTAGTTAGAGACAGAGGCAGCAAAGGAACAACCCAAATAAATTGTCAATTTACAGGCAGACTCTGTGAGTTCTCCCAGGAGTGACAGAGAAGGAACTTATAAAAATGCACAGATCACAAGCAGCAAGGGCATATGCTCTGAGGAATCTACTCAGTAGCCAGAGAGGAGGGCATCCTACATGCAGCAACAGAAAAGCAACTTAAGAATTGTTCAGGTTAATTGATGCCACTGTGTCTGCCCTAGAGATTCAACCCTGTAGCAATCAAAAACACACCTAAATGATTGGATTGGGTTACCGGCAGCCATGGTGTGTAATCTGTTGAGTTAAAGCCACGAGGAATACTGTGAAACAAACACAGGGTATCTGGAGAACTCTGGAGTAACTGTACATTTTCGAAGGGTATTGCTATGGAAGGAATATAATTAATAGGTAAAAAGAATTGAAAGAAACAGGGAGTTTAGAAGAGTATAAAGGAGCAAGGGTTCTGTCCAGGCCTGGATTAAGAGTGTGAGGAGAGGGGAGAGAAGATAAAGCACAGGTGACAAAGGGGTGATGGTGCGTGGCCCTTAGCAATGAAACACACAGCGGCGGCGGGGCTAAGGCGGAGTGCCGCCCCACTGCTTTTCAACAGTGAAAAAAAGCAGAAATAAAATGACAGTAACACAATGTTATTATCTTTTTATTTTTCCCTGCTGAGTCAGTTTGCGGGGTGGGACGGACTGCTCACAGAGCCTGTGGAAGAGGTGGTTGGGGCACTTTCTAAGTGCACATGGCGTTTGGCCGACCAGCTTGGGCTGGCCAAACTGTCATGCGCACTTTGCATGTTCTTCACTAGACTGTATTACAGCCTGGGTGAAGAAAAGGCACAGGCTGATAGTCCCCGTCTGAGCGCTGAACCATAGTGCTCAGACAACAGCAGTGTCGTGATTGGCTTAAGGGAGCCTGTGCGCTTCCTGCTTCCGTTCGGGGACTCGTGGATAAGAGAAGCGGAGGAGATGCAGCCATGAAGAGGTATGTCTATTTTATTTCTTCACATCCCACCCCCTGCCCCGCCGACCCCGCTCCATGGCAGCAGCCATTGGAAACACAGATATACCTATGGATTTAAATCCACATACAATACTCTCCCATAAACTCAATTTCTGTGGATTTTGTTAATAGTTCGCACACACAAAGGGTGTTGGGCCTAATGAAAAGCCAGTTGCTTGGTTGGAATGCAGGGAAAGGAGGCGCAGTGCTTGCC
The DNA here is from genome assembly GCF_964204655.1 of Triturus cristatus. Lineage (NCBI taxonomy): Eukaryota > Metazoa > Chordata > Amphibia > Caudata > Salamandridae > Triturus > Triturus cristatus. The sequence goes on along the minus strand of NC_140581.1, from coordinate 431,689,140 downwards.
TCTCCTCATTGAGGTGGGGGAAGATTGCATTTGGTGTGAGAAAGAGAAGCCAGACTTAGCAAGATGGGGGTAGAGAGGACAAAGCACACAGCACAATGGTTTTTAAGAGTTTTATTAAGGTTTATGACACTATATATATAGTAAATTAGACAATTCAATAATTTCATCATAAAAGGCAAATGGTTTAACTATGCTTTTAAGTAAAAAAAAAACCGAAAAAAAGCACACTCATAAAACTTACCACCTACCTATTAAAGGGCCTTCAGTTCCATTGTTGAAAAAAAAGTCTGCGCACCTCTATTTGTGCAAAGAGACCAACACATAGTCATTGGGCTGAGTTTTAACCTCCCATGGAAGAGCACATTCGCAGTGCAGGTGGTGCTTTGTTGCTTCATGCTTTCGCATAATTACTTTATTATATTCGTTTTCAGTAGTCGATTTATCTAATTTTTTTAAACCACCTTCATGTATTTTAAAAATCTACCTATTAACCACAGTAACATAGCTAACGAACAGCTTGTTAGATTAGCTTCCCGAAATTGTTAAATGAAAAATATTTTAATGTCAAGGATTAAAGGCTGGAGAGTAGCAAAGGATGAGTGTAATTAACTCTTTTCCTATAAAAACAAAAAAGGGAGGCTGAACTTTTCTTCTTATATCCATGATTGAGTTACCTCCTACGTCAAATAATCCAAAACGCAATCTGAATTCTGATGTCCCAAGAAAGTGCAGGATTGTCACAACTAATTTGTAGTGTCATTTAGTTTTAAAAGATTCAAATTCTTTGTTCCTAACTTTTATGTTTACTGCCTTCTTCAATATTTAAAGCTTTCATATCAAATGTTTTCCCCGCAAGGAGATGCCATTTGAAGCTCTGTCAAGATGGTATCTATAGCAGGATGCGAGAGGGTGTTTTCGTCATGATCAAATTCCTGGCATAGAAGGACTTTAAAGGAATCTTTATCAGTTTGTTTCGATTTTAATCAATATCTTAATATTTCCTGGCACGGTTTGTCACAATACATTAAATTTCAATCGAATTTGATCATGACTAGCACCAATATGAATGAAAGATGCAGGATTGTCAGATGGAAAGCGCCCATTCAAGGCTCTTTTGGCCACGGAGAGCAGTATTTCAATTAAATCGATCATATAGGCATCCTTTTTGGGGGGGAATAAGCAGATTCGAGAATTTTCCATAATGCATCCTCTTCCCTTGTAGCTTCCTTGTAGGGATTAATATGTAGTAAATTCAAATCGAAATCCTAGTTATTTTAATTCCCAGTTTGTCCCTGGTTGCTAGCAGATCGAAGAGGAATCTCGTCAGTTTGTTTACATCTAGACTCAAGATTGAGAAATAAGTGGAAGAGTAAACGTTTTAAGCATGAAGCGGCTTCTCTGGTGAGTGACGGCTGACCCCAGTAACCAGGGAATCCCTGTATGGCTTTTTCAGTTTTTATATTGAGATTAGTTCTCACAAAGATAGCCATGCAGCCTCCAGCTCTGCCTGTTGGGAGCTGAAATATGTCGTAGATAGGCAAGCATGGTGCATCAAATTTCCTTGTCTTCCGAGATCAATTTATATCGAAAGTGGGTATATAGGCAACTGCATCGTTTTATGCAAACAGCTGGTTCCAACCTGCTATATTCCTTGATCAGATCTTCTACTAGTCTATTTTTCAGTGGCCTACAGGCATATAATCCATCTCATGATATTTTCAGTAGTGATGAGTTAAATATTTGATGTGGAATCAATCAATCAATCAAGGAATTTGTAGAGCGCACTACTCACCTGTGAGGGTCTCAAGGCACTGGGGGGGAGGGCACTGCTACTGCTCCAACAGCCAGGTCTTGAGTAGCCTCCTGAAGGTTAGTAGGTCTTGGGTCTGCCGTAGGAGGATGGGGAGGGTGTTCCAGCTCTTGGCGGCAAGGTAGGAGAATGATCTGCCACCGGAGGTCGCTCTTCAGATGCGGGGGATGGTGGCGAGAGCGCGGTTGGTGGAGCAGAGCTGGCGGTTCGGGGTGTAGAAGGTGAGTTGTCTGTTGAGGTATGCTGGTCCGGTGTCGTGGAGTGCCTTGTGTGCGTGGGTGAGGTGCTTGAAGATAATCCTCTTGTTGACGGGCAGCCAGTGCAGGTCTCTCAGGTGGGGTGTGATGTAGCTGTGTCGAGGTATGTCGAGGTTCAGGCGAGCCGAGGCGTTCTGTATGCGTTGTAGTCGTTTCAGCAGTTTGGCCGGGGCTCCCGCGTAGAGGGCGTTTTTGTAGTCCAGCCTGCTGCTGACGAGGGCCTGGGTGACCGTTTTTCTTGTGTCGGTGGGGATCCACCTGTAGATCTTACGGAGCATGCGGAGGGTGTTAAAGCAGGAGGATGAGACGGCGTTGACTTGCTTGGTCATGGAGAGTGTTGAGTCGAGGACGAACCCCAGGTTGCGTGCGTAGTCGGTGGGCGTTGGTGCTGCTCCCAGGGTGGTCGCCACCAGGAGTCGTCCCAGGCAGAGGGGGTGGAGCCGAGGATGAGGACCGCCGTCTCGTCTGAGTTCAGCTTCAGATGGCTGTTCTTCATCCATTCGGTGACGGCTTTCATTCCTTCATGGAGGTTGGTCTTGGTGGTGAGGGGGTCCTTGGTAAGGGAGAGGATCAGCTGCGTGTCATCGGTGTAGGAGATGATGTTGAGGTTTTGCAGTCTGGCGACGTGGGCGAGCGGGGCCATGTAGCTGTTGAACAATGTCGGGCTGAGGGATGATCCTTGGGGTATGCCGCAGATGATCTTGGAGTCTTCGGAAAGGAAAGGGGGGAGGTGGACGCTCTGGGTTCTGCCGGAGAGGAAGGAGGTGGTTCATTCCAGAGCCTTGTCTCGGATCCCTGAGTTGTGGAGGCGTGTGCATAGGGTGCAGTGGTAGACCGTGTCGAAGGCGGCTGATAGGTAGAACATTTATTATGGGGAGGGCTTCTGTCAGCCAAGACGAGTCTTGGTCTGCAGTTTCTGCATTTTGAGGTCTCACCTATGCAGCGCGCAAGCGCTGCATAGGAGAGGACCTCCTGCAATCGATCACCACTTTTGCCTAAACGCTTGCACGTTTTGCATTGCTTTGTATTGTAACTTGTGCACGTTTGGCGTTCCGGGAGCGAGCAGAGGCACCATATGTTAGCAATTATCACCCTGCCGCTGCTCGCTCCCGTAAGGTAAACTCCAAACGTTCACGAGCGGCAAAACAACCCAATGCAAAACATGCTCACGTTTAAGCAAAAGTAAACGCTGTGCGTGTTTGGTCCCTGTTACCATGCAGAGACTGCTTGTTTCTTTTCTTTGTGAGCCACTCTCACTGCAGGCACAATGTGTTTTTTTTTATTAACGGAGCATTGCGCTTTAATGCCCTTGAATTTTTTTTTATTAATGGAGCATTGTGCTTTAATGCGCTTAAAATTTTAAATGCAGTACTGGGCTGTTCAGAGCCCTCATTGCTGTGCGTGCCCTACATGAACGGATATTTGTTTGTTGTGTAGTGTGCAATACTGGGCTGTACAGAGCCCTCATTGCTGTGCGTGCGCTACATGAACGGATATAATAGGCTCTTGCTCTACAAGGTCTGCTGGCTGTTTGTTTAGCAAATTCATACAGCGCAAACTGAACTCAAGAGTAGTAGAGACCTTTACAAGACACCCAGCTACATTACATGAGCCACTCTCACTGCGGGCATGACGTGTTTTTTTTAATTAATGTAGCATTGTGCTTTAATGCGCTTTAAATTTTAAATGCAGTACTGGACTGTACAGAGCTATCATCATGCGTGATTAATCAATTAATCTCCCCATGGTCCCCCTATTTACTAAAAACGGGGTGCTAAGGAACATTCACATGCGCTATAAGAAGGGACCACCTCGTTAAATCTGTTTCGTGTTCTATCTACTCAGTGTTTTTTGTTTCTAATATTTGGCCTCCTTCTGCTCTCTCATGTGCCTCCTTCGAGATCCTCCTCTCCTTCTGCATTCTGCCAGCAGCCTCCAACCCAATAGTCGTCCACCACCACCAACATGTCCACCACCACCACCACGTCCACCACCACCACGTCCAGCACCACCACCAAGTCCACCACCACATCCACCACCACCAGAACGTCCACACCACCACCACCATGTCCACCACGTCCACCACCACCACCACGTCCACCACGTCCACCACCATGTCCACCACCACCACATCCACCACCACCACGTCCACCACCACCACGTCCACCACCACCACGATGTCCACCACCACCACTACATCCACCACCACCACGTCCACCACCACCACCATCACCACCACATCCACCACCACAACCATGTCCACCACCACCACATCCACCACCACCATGTCCACCACCACCACGTCCACCACCACCACGATGTCCACCACCACCACCACATCCACCACCACCACGTCCACCACCACCACCATCACCACCACATCCACCACCACAACCATGTCCACCACTACCACGTCCACCACCACCTCATCCACCACCACATCCACCACCATGTCCACCACCACCACCACATCCACCACCACCACGTCCACCACCACCACCATTTCCAGCACCACGTCCACCACCACCACGTCCACCACCACCATCACCACCACGTCAACCAGCACAACCATGTCCACCACTACCACGTCCACCACCACCACGTCCACCACCACCACCACATCCACCACCACGTCCATCACCACCACCTCGTCCACCACCACCACATCCACCACCACCACATACACCACCACCACCATATCCACCACCACCACCTCCACCTCCACCACCACCACGTCCACTGCCACCACGTCCACCTCCACCACCACCACATCCACCACCACGTCCATCACCACCACCATGTCCACCACCACCACATACACCACCACTACATACACCACCACCACCATTTCCACCACCACCACCTCCACCACCACCACGCCCACCACCACCACATCCACCACCACCACGTCCACCACATCCACCACGTCCACCACCACCACATCCACCACCATGTCCAACACGTCCACCACCACCACCGCTAACACTTCCACCACCACATCCACCACCACCATGTCCACAACCACCACATCCACCACCACCCCCACCACCACCACCACATCCACCACCACCACGTCCACCACCACGTCCACCAAATCAATGGCTATCGCTCTGGTCTGGGGGTATAGATCAGGATACCGTACTCTGCAAAGAGTTGTTTTTGAGACAATATATAATCAAGTTCATTATTTTACCTTAAGACTATTTTGATGGAGTCTTGATTCCGTCTTGATGAGGAGGGAGAAATGCTATATTTAATCTGCATTGTTCAGAAAATATGTAATGATTTAGCAATATTTTTAAGAAGTTTAGGATGTTAGATAATCCTTTTTGATCTTTTGAGGTATACTGTGGGTTTAGTATCATAAGCACATGAGGCAGACTTACTAAAGTGTCACCCAACGCAGCAGCCAAAAATGCTGCACTGTGTTGTGTGACAGGGAGGGAGAAGGAGAGCACCTTATCTACAAAGATATGGCTCTCTTTTCCCCTCTTCTTAGCCATGAATTTGGCTGCTGTGCACCACGCACACACCTTTGCACCATAGTGCAAGGGTGTGTGCAAGAGTCTAGCAGAGGATTTGTACTGGAAGGATACTCCTCTGGTGCAAAATACTATGCCTAGACAACTTTTAAAATGTGTCCTACTTTGCATGTGTGCTGCACAGTGCAGTGCACATACAAAGTCGGAAAAGAAAGGAGAAAGGAAATCATTTCTCCTTTTAAAGCCTGGCTTCAAAAGGCATTATTTTTTTACGCATGTCTCACATTTTTGGTAGATAAAGTTTTGCATCAAGAAGGGTGGGTTTTTTGCATGGGAACGCACATGTAATGCCCACATTATGCTAAGTAACGCAAAGCAGTGCCTTGTGGTACTTTACGTTACTTTTAGTAAATTTCCAGTGCAAGGCAAGTTTTGTGCTGGTAAGTAAATGATAAAAAAGCATTTTGTGATGGTTTGAGTCACTTTTATGACGCAAACCCAGCACAAAATGTTAGTAAATTACCCCCATAGTATAATAAGAAAAAGTGGAGTAAATATTACAACGCCCTCGGGAAGTGTAAATACAAGAAGCTTATTCGGGAATATAAAGACATGATCTTGGTGGAAAAGTCTGCACATTTGTCGGCTAAGATTGAGTCAGGTACAGAGCTCTTTTCGACCAGTAAAGCCGTCTATAATCAAACTAATGATAGCATTACAGCCCTGAATCAATCCTTTTGTGATAGCCTGTTAAACTTGTTTCAAGGAAAAGCAAACTTGGTCTATCATGAGCTTTCCTGTAACAATTAGATTGACTATCTGCGCCTACCTCAGATGGAATACTTGAGTAGACATAACATGACCTGGAAAATGCTTAGTAGCCGACTGAGGTCATGTGTCGATGCCAGGTATTATGTAAAAGGGCACTGTGCAGTGCATCTGGGATGCTCTGGTGTTCTGTTTACTTTAATTGTAGGTGACATACGAAAGGTCCCTACGTGGGCGCTGTAGTTCACCGTTTGTGAATCTCTTTTTGAGGGAGAGGTGTGGCGCAGTGGCCAGAGCAGCTGACTCTGGAGCCTGGTGCTCGCGGTTCGATCACCGGCAGCAGCTCATCTCAGCATCATGTGACTCTGGGCAATAGCTGACTTAATCTCCCCCGACGGCCCCCAGTGCCTTGAAACCCTTAAGGGGGTGATATGTTTGCACTTTACAAATAGGAATTATTATTGACCCGACAATTCCTTGGTGATAATCAAGTGTGGGCCTACCCATAGTAGGCAGGTCATACACAAAAAAGAAGCATACATAACTCTTTACATGATATTATAGTTCGAGGGGTGAGTCCCTTCGGAGCAGTCTGTGTTCCTCTGGTAGCTGTGTTTCTTCTACCTAAATTGACAACATTCACAGTATTTAGTTTATGGGCGTCATTGCCATGGAGGGGCGCGACTACGCGAAGGAACGGTGCACCCACGCAGGTGTTAAACAGACCCCGCCCTGATTGCATGTGAGTTTTTCCTCCTTTCATTGGTGTAAGTTTGGAAATGTTCCTTTTTCCTTCTTCGTTCACGACAAATCTCATTGGTGCACTCTTCTCAGTTACCTCTTTTTTTTAGAAAAGTTTGTTTATTGTTTATTGTTAACTCAGAAACATTACACATGCTTCTTTATTAATGTTTTCGGAGACCCTGTATTTTACCCTAAGGGTATGATCCTAACAGTATACTAGTTGCGATCTATTGTGGCAAAAGACGATGACCCCTATTAAAAATGATTTTTTAGTGATTTAGGGGTGAGGTCAATTATTATTCTCCAGACAGATCTTATTTCTATAAGCCCTTAAGTCCCCCCCTCCAAATCCTCCTTGGGTGGTCTTCTCACTTTCGACATTTCGGTTCTGAGTTATCAGATCGGTGATGGGTATGTTGGTGAGGGAGGGATAGAACTGTGGCTTTTAGTTGGAGTCCAATGGATGACGCTAGTCTTGTTGAAGTGTTGCTGTTCAGTTATAGCACTAGTTGTGTGGAAGCGTAGGAGAAGGGGGATGATGTCATTTGCTGTTGCTGGTGTGTGCTACATGCTCCATGAACCCGTTTAGGTGCTTGTGCTCCTCCATGTTCCCGGCACATGGTGTGTAACGTGACCCTCCCTCGTGGCCCCAGATATCTGGTTTTGCTGATCTCGACCACGCCTTTGATTTAGAATCTTGCTTTTGGGCCGATTTTGAGTGGCTTTTACTTTTTGTTTTGGACATTTTGCTTGACCCACACCATTCATTGTTTCCCTTGCCCCACAGGAAGAGGGTCCGAGGCTGCTCTGTGGTTCTCCCCCCCATACTGCCTCCATGGGGTCAATAGTTTGGGCTAACTGTTTTCTGGTTGATGCCTGCAAGGTTGGAGAAACGTGAGTGGACTATGCTTGGATCGGGGCTACTTGAAAGGGGGTGCACCCGGGGTCTTGAGCAAGGGTAGAGACTTAGAAGCCCCCCATCTCCCTTGGGCCACACCCCACCTTGGAAGGTTCAGTGTATCCACGGCTGGAGTCTTGATTTTGTAATTACGCTGAGGTAGAGTGACCACATTTTCTCAAAAACCCACAAAATTGTAATATTACACAACAATGGGAGTAGTAATACAGTTTCATGTCACAGAGGGGAGCAGAATGCCTGGAAGAAGGCACTCATCAATGGATTCAACACAGACCTCTAGGTGTTACGAGGCACAGACTAACTACGGGCTCAAAAGGCTAGTTTGGTGTCACCTCCCAACACCCTGGAAAATCTGCCAGGATAAATGACCAAAAAATAAAACTGGGACTGTCCAGGCAAAACTAAAATGTCTGATTACCCTTAATCAAGGCCACCAGGCTTATTGACTCCTGCATGCGGGGGCTATGGAGTTTTAAGATCTTACCATCCTAGGCGCAAGAAAACATTGGTTCCCGTCACTGAGGATGGCTTCATTCATAACTGAAAGTGAGGCCTCCATTGCATCGGAGGCCTTTGGTGCAATTTGGGGTTGTTATTTGAACTGCATGTCATGAACGAAATGTCAAGCTTTGGCATAAGGCCCAAGGAACTGGGGACGTGTTGGTCTGGTAATTGGAGTACGTCCGTTTAGACTTTTGCTGTGGAACCTGGATGGCAGTTGCTTTCTTTGAGTTCCGGGAAGACACTAATCCAGGCACTAATCTCAGCCTCCTGAATTATGGCAATGCACTGTTCCTTGCAATAAATGAGTCTCCAGGACAGACTTACCCATACCTCCCTGACAGGAATCTACGATCAAAAATCAACTTCTTCTATAACTTCTGCACATTCCTATGTCAAAGTATGGAAGCCAGGCATTTTCCCATCTCACCCCGCACTACTGGAATAAGCACCCTCTGTTTATTCGTGCATGTCCAATTTTTACTGGTTTTTAAAAACATCTCAAAACATGGCTGTTCTAACTAGTTGCTCTCTTGACACCCTTTCATCTCCTGCCTTTTAGAGCGCCGAGATGTCCCTTCGGGGACAAGTCGTGAGCTATATCAAAACCCAATTAACAAAACATAACATTACATAACTGCTATTTAAAATAATATTTTTCTCTCCACCCCTCGTCAGATTGCCCTGCCCCTGGGGGGTGGCCAGCCAACCCCTCCCTGTGGGAACAGCATCTGAGTGGGGGCTGTTTTCTGTAAGCGCTTTGGGCAATTTGCCTATACTATGCTCCCATGGCCTCATCATCGATACCGGACCTAATGTGGACACCTGACCTGATGACACAGCTGACAGCAGCCATTAATTCCTGGAAGCAAGTAAATATGTTTTGTACCTCCTCTGCTGTTTGTAGTCCTTTCTGTTCTGGAAAAGAGAAAAGGGAATGCTTTTTGTCTTTACTATCGTAGGTGAATTACTGGGGGTTGAGTAATTGGTATTATTATTATTTCCTGTTTTTATTTGCTGTGGGGGCCGATTTTACGGTGTTTTTTTGGGTTTGTGATTGCGAGAAGGTGCTACCTCCTCACACTTTCACACCTCCCTAGTGGAATTGTGGCCCCGCTCCTTGTTGCACTGGGTTTCCTGTCGGTGGCTGCTGCTGCCATGTGCTTTCCAGTTTAATGGACCCCTGCTGTGGGTGTGCGGCGACCGGCAAACTTCCCTGCGGTTGAGGGCAGGGTACGTTCTGATTACCATGTGCTTGGTACTGAGGATTGGGGTACGTGGGAGTTTGTGGCAGCTGGCTCTGGTTAACTGACCTTTGCTGTTTCTGCTGCTCATGCTAAGCTTTTATCTGGCACCTCTCTAAGAGGTGACCCCGCCTATGGGAATAGAAGCACTCTCTAGGCTCAGATTGTGACCAGCCTTCCTAGCATCCACTACCATATCCTGGTCATGCTCCTGGGATGTCTGTTTGGTATCCTCTAAAGGTTTGCAGTGGAGCCCTCATTGTGACAGGTGCCACCTGCACAGTTGTGGCCATTGCTCCCCATCTAGGGCAGTCTGTTTCAACTTGTTTTGAACTAGCTTTGCTGTGTCTCTTTGGACCTGCTCCTGATTTTCTCTATCCTCCTCTTGCTTTTTCCTATGGCAGTGAAGTACGTGAGCTCATATGTCCTACCAGGGTTAGCTATCTAGACCTACTATTTTGTCCAGCCCGCTCTGTATCTCGGTGGGAAACACTTTCTTGAGAATACTGTAAACAAATGTGACTTGTGGGCCCATATCAATCCACAGCCGTCCAGTTTCTTGTCCCCATCTTTCCGTCATTCTATTCAGGAAATTGTTTATGCTTTTCTCTGGCTTCATGGTCTCTGTCATGAACTCTCCTACATGTGGGCAGTCAGGGAATATTTCTCTCAGGGCAGTCCAGATCCAGGACCTGTGTGTAATTGCGGCCCCATCTTGCTGGGTATCGGTTTGCCTGATTGCTGGAATATGAGCTCAGGCGAACACTGTGTTAGTCTACTCCCTAATTTGACTCCTTAGCAGACTCTCAAAAACTCCTATTGCTAGATTGATACCTATGGTGTTTTTCTTGAACCCTGTAATCCACATCCATGCCCCATCCAGCAATGGCGGTAACTTCATTCTCAACCACTCTTTATCCATCTGGCTCCATGGTATGTATATAATCCCCATCGCGCCCTCTGTTGTACCGGACACGCTCTTACACTAAGTGACCCTATAAGTTTTTCCTCAACATAGCGATTCCATCTTGCAAGGCATTGCTGCACGTACAGATAGTCCCACTTAGGGTTTAATCCTTCATGCCTGATGGAGTCCTCCGCCACTGACATGTCCTCTGACTCAAACGATCCTTCCCTCAGCCAAGACCTGTCATTTTGGTCCCTCTCCTCAGTCCAATGTACTAGTAGGTCGCAAAACAGGTAGAAAGGCCTTGCCTTCCCTTTTTGGCCATTATCTCCTTCAGGGTTTGTCTATTTTTGTTGTGCACCCATGAGGAGCAACGTGTATCCTTCGTGAGCAGCACTAGTGGCATTTTGTTTTTCCTGCATCGCAGGTGGCTAAGTACCATGCAGCCTTGCTCGTTTATCTGTTGGTCAGCCCCTCTTCATTATTCAACGAACATTGTGGCTCTGAACCCCACTAGTAGCCATTTACTGACCTTCGACTCTTCCCAGCGCAGCACCCTGTACCTGGCTTCGCTTTCCTCATGAGGAGAGTGTGCTGTCCTATATTCTTGTTCTAACTCCCTGTTGTGCACCCTCTCTCTCTCGAGCCTCCATTCATGGCTCTCTTCCTCAGTTGTCCTGGCCGTTCTATTCAGAACTGTGCATTGCTTTAGTTAGCCTGGCTTCACCCACCCTTGTCATCGATTCCTAGGGGACTTGAGCTCCCTTCATCTACCGAGCTCACTGAGTTGCTATCGAGAACTGCCACAAACTTCCCGGACACACATTTGCGTTGGTCTGACCAAGTGGGAATGTGTATTTTACCAGCCTTTGAGGTGTTACGTGTTGAGTGTGGTGGACGGGGAGTCAAGCTTTTGGGGACCTTCCCTAGAAACATAGGCTGTACTAAAGGCGTCTGGGCTTGCTTGCTTTTAGATTTCTCAGACTTACATTTGGCTGACCTTCTTTCAGGAGGGGGCTCATCGGCTTCCACTATTATTGAGCTTGAATATCCTAATGCAGGGGGAGGTGGTGTAAGTACATCCATCCCAGTATATGGTGGGGGAGGCGCCAATGCTCGCTGTTGGCATCTTGGGGCTACCAGGTTGAATCTCTTCAGTGATAGCCCACTATTCTGACACTGCCCACCCTTTGTCTCTCTTCTGTCCTGCATATCTGGATTCTATATGTATTTGGTGTACTGAATTATATTTGTGTCAAAGGTTCCCTCTTTAGACCAGGGAAATGTATGAAATGTGTGTGCCTTTATGTGTAAATGCCACCCTTGACAATACTTATAAAGTCTTTTTGTCTGTTTGGCGAACCTAGTCTCCATATGCTTTAGTGAGGAATCCATGACATTTTTTGTAATTTGGATAATACAACTCAAATGACATTATCCTAGTTTGGTTTGATAACCAGTAGGAGCACTTCGCACATGGTGCACTCTTACAGTTTACGTACTATGAGCTCAGCGCATACACGTTTTACACCAAACAGTTCGAACAAGCATTTCAATTAAACAAGATAAAACTGCATATGTAGTATTGTGAAATAGAGCAAATATGCGATATGTTAGAATAAAACCTGCACAAATTCAAATTTTCATACAATACACTTTTCAAAGATAATCTAAGAAATATCATCATTGACAGTAAAAGAATAACTTTGGCAAAACTTACTTTGTAAAAAAAAAACTAGTATGTTCATCACATATTATCATCTAGGAAGAAAAGACTAGAGTGGACCACGATCCTAAGTTAGCCAGATAGCCTGCTACTATCCACTCATAGACAAACGTGGTAATCATAAACACCATTTTGTAATAACTCTGGAATCACCAGCCCCTATTGGCTACACATGAGTTTCGCCCTGTAATGCCGAAGGTCAAGCTAGATGCTCCTCTCACACTCCTTCCAGATACTATGGGTATTAAGAAACCACTTTAGCGCTAGGAAACCATTGAGCTTAAAAACTAAGAGACAGAGGTGTCAACTTTGCCCAATCATGAAAGCTATGTCACAAAAAGCATCCTGGGAGTTATCAAGAGCAATACATAGTATTACACTGTATTCACCTCCGCTAGTGGTCAGCTATCAAACAAAAGTGACTTCTGCAGGAACGCCTCCAAGGCCACCTTACACCTGATACAGACAGGACATATAAAATAGGTAATATGCCAGACCCTGTTAGTGGCAGGGAGGTCAGGTTATCTTTTGATGTTTCTCCCTAGTTTGCCATGTGCCAAATTCTTTAGACTATGTTTAAGTTTCAGATGTAGTCTCTTACCTTCTGTGACGGCTGCTTCAGGACGGATCTCCTCACTAGGAATTCAGCAGAACTTCCAGTTAATAGGTAGTAACTTCCTACCTTTGTCGTTGCGCAACATGAATCGATCCGGGTGGGGTCACCTTCCTTCGGCTACAGTTGGGTACGAGGTTCAAATCCACCTATCTCGATGGCTAAAATATTGCACAAATTGGATTTCCTTAATAAACAGAAGACAACATGCATTTGGCAAAATAGGAACAGTTTGGTCAATTAAACAGTTCGACCGGAAGAACAGTTACAGGCACTAGGTCTGAGGACTGTCTCAATTACATCAAGTTTGTGCTCTCTTGATATACAATATTACAACAAGCAATAAAGGTTTCCAATGTACCATACATCGTGAGGAATGTTGGTTTCTGCCTTTCATGTCATAAACTAATGATCAGTAGTTACTACAGGTGAGTCTTGACCTGCCTGGACACAGTGTGGCCTTTGGGGAATGTGTCCAGATGTCCAGCACAGGGAGCACATGATCACTGTGTGTGCGGGTCCGTGATTGGTTATGTGTTCCTAACTCATGTGGCATCTGACTTTATGGTGTTTTTAGGAGGGCTCGTCCCCCTTCCGGTCATGTGTGCTTTATTGGGGCAATCTCCCCTGACTATTCTAATGTCTCTGCGCCTATCTGTGGAATTGATCAAGAGTTTCCTGCCCGAGTGTTTGCCTGACAGCCTTGCACCCTACCATCTGTGACCCATCAATCAGTTATCCCGAGCCTAGTTTGCAGGTGCTGCCTGACTACATACTTGTGTGTCTATGTGGAGTTTGGAACAGGTGAGTCTATTAATAAGGACGATAGCTCAGTTTTATCAATAAACGTATAGATATCATATTAACATGTGGAGTTCAGAATGGGCGGTTCTATGAATAAGGACAATAGTTCATTTTTATTGATAAACGTATCACTGTCGATATTAACATGCCTTTAGCTAAGATCAATCACTCTTTTGGGGTTTCAATAGTATCATATGCAGACAATACTCAGATTATTGTCTCCATTACTAGTAATGAGCAGAAAGTAACAAATAGGTAACAGAACTGTCTGATGGAATTTCGAAATTGGCTGAAAAATAATTGCTGAAAACTAAATGATGGAAAAACTGAGGTCCTGTTGTTTGATAATAATATCTCTTTCTGGATCCCTTTGTGGTGGCCGCTAGATTTACGCACTCTTCCATCTCCCACCAGAAACGTGAAGAATCTGGAAGTGTTCTTTGATCATAATTTCACCTTCTTGTACCAAGTTAGTTAGTTACCTACTCCTGCTTTTATATTTTAAGATTGCTTAAGAATATTCTTCCTGCTGTATTCCACCCAACTTGCAGAAAACGGTGATAGTTGCCTTGGTTTTATTGGAAAGCGAGCATTGTAATGCTTTGTGTGTGAACCTGCAACAAAAATTTTTGAACAAGTTACAAAACTCTTCAAAGTGCAGCAGCTCGCTTGCTCCTTAATATACCTAAATTTCTGTTAGTATCCCAGGCTCCACCCAAGCTTCATTACCTCCAAGTGGAAAATCGTATTGTATTTATAGCCCTTTGCTTAGCACATAAGGCCTTCCAAAATGCTGGACCGGAGTATATTGGATTTAGATTTCAGTGGCATACTCCAAGTAGAAAGTTTCGATGTTCAATCTCCAATTAAGGTGGTAGTGCCCAGAATAAAGCGGGCATCTTGGAGACGCAGATGCTTTACTTTTGCTATGGGGAAACTATGGAACAGTCTTCCTCTGCATATTAAAATTATGACCAACCACATGAAATTTAGGAAAGCGTTTAAAACTTGGGGGCATATTAACAAGGGCTTTATCTCCACTATTTTTTGGCTTTAAAAGCCAAAGAAGCGGAGATAAAAATATCGCCCTATCAACAACAGGGTGCTAGCATGCAAAATCGCATGTTAGCACCCTTTTTCACTACGCTTCCCTTTGTATCTCTAATGAGATGCAAAGTGGGCGTTCCAGAGCAAAATAATAGGAGAAATGTCGCTAAGCGACATTTCTCCTATTATCAAGCTTCACGCTAACCCTGTTAGAGACAAAAAAATCAGCGCTAACCACGGTTAACGCTGCTTTTTTATGTCTGCTAATTTTCAGACTTAGCCATGTAATCCAATGGGAGGTGGATTACATGGCTAAGTCCACCATGGGCTATCAACAAGGATATCCCTATCCTTGTAGTTTTATCGCTGCATTACCAGCGATAACCTCCCAAAAAGCCGCTATCGCTGGATTTTTTTATCGCCTAGGCGGTTAGCGTTGTTAATAATGCGATACCCAGGCGATATTATCAAGCGCCCTTAGAGTTAATTTTCCCTGTTCCTTGTTAATATGCTCCTAAGTATTTTTCAAATTAAGAGTTAGGGTGTATTTGCGGTGGGTTCTTGACAGAAAGTTCAAGTTGCTCTTTTGTTTTCGCTTTAGGTAGACAAGCCCAGGGGCATATTATCAAGCACGGCGTTAAAATTATCGCCACTTTAGCGGCAGAAAACTGCCGCTATAGCGGCGATAATGGGCTTGATAATATGCCGCAGAGAATTCCAATAGAAGCCCATGTTGACACAAGAACATGGGCTTCTATGGGAATTCTCAAGGGCATATTATCAAGCCCATTATCTCCACTTTGGCGGCAGTTTTCTGCAGCTAAAGCGGCGATAATTTTAACGCCGTTTCTTGATAATATGCCCCGTAATCTTGTTTTAAAAGAGGTTAGTTGGGGGTGGGGGGGTATAAAGATATCCCCAGAGCCACCGAGGTAATTGATGTGTTCTCTTTTCCAGATTGAGATGTTAAGGGATCACCATATCTTTGAGGTTGATCCTTCACAATTTAATTAGAAATTTCCTTAGCTTTTATCTCGTTTTCTTGACCTGCATGCCCTCATTTAGGGAGTGCCTGTGGTGCAATGGAATCTGTTTTTTCTTTCTTTTTAATGGCTGATAGCTCATATACTTAACCTTGTTGATTTGATGGATACTACAGGATTATTAGGACGGAAGTGGATATAATTTTGGCCGCAGATAGTCTTCAGGCCCCCTTGTTTGGTGCACGGGAGCTCTGTCATTCTCTTTGTTCAGTTTATTACGTTTTCTCCGTTTTTTCCCTGTTCTGTGTTTTTTAAGCATATGAGGAAAACATTTCCTTTTCGTCTTGCGGTATTTCATTCTCCAGATTCTTGTCCTCAATATTTAGAGATTACGATTTGAGGCTACAATATGATCCCCAAAAGGCCAGTGCGATCAGTGCGCATGGTGGGTATACTGCCACTACCTTATAAGCCTTTTCAAAGGTGTCCTTCCCCAGGGGCTGGGGGTGAAACGAACACACAGGGCCCAGCGGGAGCATGCTAGAACTCTACCAAAGGAGCTTACCTTAGGCAGCCTTGTAGATTTAAACCGGAATGTGAGCAATGTACAGTGGGCCGTGCCAGAACAGAGCGAGGTGAGCCAGGGGGGAGAACAGCGGGTGGTGGGAAAAGGCAGCTACACCAGGTAAACCGGATACCATGCACCCATGGTTGTTTCAGTGCCTATATGGGGTGGCAGCCTGGTTGTTGTGGGGCTGGTCTATGAAGGGGTTCTGGATACCACACAAGCAGCTACAGAAGAGTAGATGGGCAGATATATTGTGATCCTCCTGGTGGACCCTGAGTGGTTGTGGACAAACTAGGCAAGGAGCTAACAAGTAACATGATGGCAGAAACGTTTTCGGACCCTCGTTACAGAATCTAATCTTGTCACAGTTGGGGGTTGTACCAAAGTAAAAGTTTGGAGAATTTGATTGATCCCTGGCCTGAAGGATCATCATTGGAGGATGTAATTGAACAAACGGGCTGCACAATAGCTTGTGCTAGCATTGACATAAACATAGAGCTGTCGAGGAAATGAGCTAAGAAAGCTGAGATGGGCAAAGAGGACATTAAATTGGCATTTCGCCTCCTGCCGGTCTACCCTGATGACTTTTAACGAATTGGGTTTCAGTTCCAAGGCGGCTACTTTGTGGACAAATGCATGCCAATGGGGTGCTCAGTGGCATGCACTGTATTCGAGAAGTTCAGCACCATAGTTAAGTAGGCAGTATGACTGGTAGAGAGGTCAGGACAGGTGCTGCCATACCTCAAACAAGTTTTTGATGGTTGGGAGGACTGAAGTAGCAGGTAAATGTGCCAGTCTGATGCCAACACTTAAGATGGTGGCAAACTTATCTGGCAAGTAGGTGGCAGCAGAAAATACAGAAGGATTAACCATCAGATTAAACATTTCTGGTCACAGAGCTGGACTCCATTGAAATAGTGCCACGGTTGCCAGAAGTTAAACTGACAGAGATGACTGCTAAGACAAGTGACAGGGAGGAGAAAATGGGAATTGCATTAGCTACAACATGTGCTAAGGCACCCAAACGTTGCCTCAAAGGTAGTGGCCCTGGGGTTGACAACTATCTTTTGCCAGAAGAGGGGCAACAAGGGTACGTATTATAAAGAGAGTGACACAGGACTTACTGATGGGGATGCAGTTTTTGGACCACTACAACGATATGACATTGAGGCTCCAAGAGATGGCCATCA
Organism: Triturus cristatus; assembly: GCF_964204655.1. Lineage (NCBI taxonomy): Eukaryota > Metazoa > Chordata > Amphibia > Caudata > Salamandridae > Triturus > Triturus cristatus. The sequence goes on along the minus strand of NC_140581.1, from coordinate 431,671,577 downwards.
TTGTGAAAGACAAATGCCATAGCATTGCATTCCTAACATTTTTCCAGGGGTATTTGTGGTGTACTCGTGGGAAGAGGAGTTATGGAATAAGAAGGTGACAGTTGTAATTGATAACCAAGCAGTGGAGGGTGTGATTAGCCAGATGACGACCACGAATGGAGATGCACTGAGAGTGCTGAGAGCACTGATATTGAGGTGTCTCAGAGTCTGGAATGCAACATTCTGTTCAGGGCCAGGCACGTTCCTGGTTTGGATGATGTGGTGAATGACACTTTATCTCATCCACAATGGGCAGGATTCTGTGATTTCGACCCAGGAGCAGAGGTGATAGGGGTGAGAGTCCTGGGGACTTTTTGGGAGATTGGAATGTGAGAGCAAGACTCCTGGGGGAAAACTCATTGGCAGAATTGATGAGGAGGTCTTAAAAGACGGGAGAGAAATATTTTTCATAGTCAGGACCTGTAAGAAGGAGTACTGGCTGGAGGAGAATGGAGAAGAGATGGAGTGAAATACTCAATTTTATAATGAGACAAATAGAGTCTGGTCACATTCTTGATTGGGGAAATATGATAGGGATTGCATTCTATGTAAGGATGTGGTGGTGTTTTGGCATCAAGATAGGGTGCTATTATTGGCTAGCTAGGTGCTGGAGATAATGAGGAAGTATCTGAGAGGCGTGGAATGAAAAGAGTTAGACTTTGGAATGTATATGTTCTGGACCCGGCATTGCCACAGAAGGCTACTATTTGGGGATGAGTGTTACAAGGCTGAAAGGTCTGTGGAGAAGGAGCAGGGACTGTATGTAGAGATGTGTGAGGCAGGGAAACAGTGGAGGGTAGGCGAGTTGTGCTTTTATCCAACAGGTGTTGGGGAAGATTCAGATAGAAGGAAAGAAGTGTGGAAATTCAATTCTGAAGTGGGCCTGAGAACAGACAGGAAAACAATTGGATTTGGATTTTGGAAGGGTGGAACTGTAGTGGTATGGTCTATTTGCGATGAGATGGGGTCAGCTGATGCCTATGCAATGGGAACTCAGAGAGAAATGGCACCAACAGGAGTCAGTGGTGTTACACACTGGGGAGAATGACTTGGATCATTCCATGCATTTAGAGTTGATGAAGATGGTGAAGAAGGACTTAGGGAGTTTGAAGGATACGTGGGACCGGACTTTGTTGCACTAGCTGCAGTTACTCTCTAGGATTGTGTGGAGAGGGCCTATGAATCCCGTGGCAATTAATAGAGAATGAATAAGGTCAATACAGAAATGATAGGTTTTGCAAAGTCAAAGGAATCAAGGTTATCAGAGGAAGGTGGAGAAGGAAAGTCAATAAGGTGGGTCTGATCCAAGGGCACACAAGCTTCTCAAGCAAGTAAATGGATTGTAAAAAGAAGAACGCATGGATAGCTTATGACGTAAAGTTGACATTCATCATAATCGTTTGGGTGAACCCGGTGGGAGGGAGTTAGGGTGACATTTTTTTGGGGCAGGGGTATGGGCTGGTAACAAAATGTTTAGTAAGGTGAGTAGCAATGTAGCATGTATTCTCAGCCAAAGGAGTGGAAGTTGCCCAGCTTCCTCTTAATAAAACAGTGTTTTGCACACAGGGCACAATGGAGTGGCATAATAAGTTTCTCCCAAGAAGGGCCACGGCCATAGGGGTGTGTAACCCCTCTGTATCTGGGAGTTTGGCAGGGGGGAGTGCAGCTGCGGAATGACATAGGCCGCTGTATGGTTGCCAGAACACATCATCACACTGGTCACATGGGAAATCGCTTTCCCTCCCATCCCAGAGTTGTGAGCCCACCACCCACTGCGGTGCATGGGAGAGTTGGGAGCAGGCAGGGCGTGGTCGGAAGTGTTATTAAGAAAGTGTTGTCGCTTGGGGGTCAAGTAGTTGAGGGAACAAAAGTGGGAGTGGTGTATACCCTAGGGAAATGTAGGACAGAAGAAGAAGGGTAAAGAGCGAGAAGTCAATAACGTGGACCTGGTCCATGGACACACAAAGCAAGAGAATTGATTTAGAAAAGAAGAACGCATGAATAGCTTCTGAATTAAAGTTGAGGGTTGTCAGCATGGTTTGGGGGGGAGGTGGTTTGGGGCAGGGGATAGTTTAGTAACAAGATGTTAGTAAGTTGAGTAGGGCACAGCTTGCACCCAATAAGGTGGAGTTTGGCTCACATGGCACAATGCAGTGCCATAATGCATGCTTCGTTTTTCTAAGCCTGCTTTTCATCTATCATTTGTTCTATATAGAGACATCTTTCTCTGTTGAGTATGTTGTTTTTTTGTCTGTTTAGAGGCCTATTATTTCCTTGTATTTTCAGTTCTCGAAAGCAGCGCTGGCAGGATCGTGACTGCGGGTGATTATGTTGTATGGGCGGCAGGCACTACATTCTGTGCTCTCAGCGCGCTTTATGTATAGCTGCAGCTCAGCCTCTCGCGCGCGGAGCGCCTCTCAGATCGATGCTATTAAGGAGCGGAACACTCTGTCCTATGTGGGAAGCTATATTTGTGACAGTGTGTACTCTTGCAATTTAAAGTGACCTTTGATACTTTAGCCAGATGGGGAAGCGAGCCAGATTCTAATTGGATGTGTATTTCCCACATCCTCAACTCCTCAGCCAGCTTGGCAAGACAAGCACGAGCCTGTCAGGAGACATGCAGCGTTATCGCTCGGCCGATCGGGCCAGACAGAAATATCAGACAGGAGGCCCAACAAATGGAACGTGAAGGAAGGAAGGACAGGCCGCGTGCTGCATGCGGCAGCTCGGAAACGCTCTCAGGCCCAGCTGATATTGAAAGGGAATTATTAACTAAAAAATGTATATTAGAATGTGGCTGTGTTTGATGCCCTACATCATATTACTAAAGCATGATTACAGCGCTGCCGTTCTTATAGTATACTAGGCAGCTTTTGCTTTTTTTTTTTTTTTAGCTTTGAGGCTTTCCTCTAATACGTTATACAAGCTGTTTTTGAAATAGTTACGAGACTCCACTCCAACCATGAAAAGGAATTCATGTTTTAAGGTTTCGCTAAAGATAGAACGCATGCTTTATTTCCCTTCAGATTTCCCGCAGATATTGCTGAGCTTGCGGGATATTTCGCCAGTGATGGCGAGATCTTAAAATAATTATACTTCTGTCTTACAACCGCTACGCGAGTTGTAAGGATTAATGTATGATCCAACAGTTTTTTTGTTTTTGTTTACAGTACATGTTCCCCAGTAAACATCATGCACAATCTAGATTGACGTTTAGGGAAAAACTGATAAATATGTTGAAATTGTCCCTTTTCTCATTTTGCACAACTTGTATAAATCTTCTAACTTTTTATATAGTCGATTTTTTTAATTTAAAAATGTGTTCATTACTTGACACCTCCATGTAATAAAATCATAGTTTAATGTATGCAAACATTGCATCAAAGATAATCACGAAGTAAATATTGTACATTATTTTAAGTAGGCCTGGGCTAAAATTTCGTTCCGTTCGCGGAAATTGCGATAATTTGACATTTTCGCGTTCCGCGGAAAGCGCGAAAATGTCAAAATTTCCACATTCCGCAGCTTAGCGATAATTTGGTTCTTGCTCGCGCTGTAAAATAATACATTCTCGCGCGCGCGCGATCGCCTTACCTGAATCCCTGCGTTCGCCGACAAGTTTTCTTGATCCGGTCGCGTTCTCCATGAGATGTTGTATTGTTTTTAGCCATTTGCGCTGTCTCGCGACAGTTCGCGGCCGCAGTGACGTCATGCATCGCGCGATCACGTCTTTCTTCTCACGATCATGCACCGCGAGACAACTGAAAACAAGATGGCCGCGCCCGCGAGCAACCACATGGGTAAGTTTGCGAGCCGCAACCATGCAGAAAATCTCGCGAACATGCGGGAAAAAAACTTCTGCATCTTCGCGATATTTCCGCGTGTTTGCGATAATTTTTAACATTTTCGCGATAATTTGCAAAAGTGGATTTCGCAAATTCCGCCCACCCCTGATTTTAAGGGGGAACAACCTTTACAACGCAACTTTTACAACGCACTACACTTACAACGCATTTTTTACAACGCAAAATCCATTACAACGCATTCCATTACAACGCATGCACTTACAACGCATTTTTAAAAACTACCTTTACAACGCATTCCATTACAACGCATAATACCTTTACAACGCATACCATTACAATGCATAATATTACACTACACTATCCAACACTTACCCTACTGTTGCACCCCCTGGAGTTAGAATAGTAATTTTTACCCCTATACTATCCAACACTTACCCTACTGTTGCACCCCCTGGAGTTAGAATAGTAATTTTTACCCCTATACTATCCAACACTTACCCTACTGTTGCACCCCCTGGAGTTAGAATAGCAATTTTTACCCCTATACTATCCAACACTTACCCTACTGTTGCACCCCCTGGAGTTAGAATAGTAATTTTTACCCCTATACTATCCAACACTTACCCTACTGTTGCACCCCCTGGAGTTAGAATAGTAATTTTTACCCCTATACTAGCCAACACTTACTCTACTGTTGCACCCCCTGGAGTTAGAATAGTAATTTTTACCCCTATACTATCCAACACTTACCCTACTGTTGCACCCCCTGGAGTTAGAATAGTAATTTTTACCCCTATACTATCCAACACTTACCCTACTGTTGCACCCCCTGGAGTTAGAATAGTAATTTTTACCCCTATACTATCCAACACTTACCCTACTGTTGCACCCCCTGGAGTTAGAATAGTAATTTTTACCCCTATACTATCCAACACTTACCCTACTGTTGCACCCCCTGGAGTTAGAATAGTAATTTTTACCCCTATACTATCCAACACTTACCCTACTGTTGCACCCCCTGGAGTTAGAATAGCAATTTGTACCCCTATACTATCTAATACTTACCTTAAATGCAATTTAATATTATGCGTTGTAATGGTATGCGTTGTAAAGGTAGTATGTGTTGTAATGGAATGCGTTGTAAAGGTAGTTTTTAAAAATGCGTTGTAGTGTCATGCTATGTAATGGAATGCGTTGTAATGGATTTTGCGTTGTAAAAAATGCGTTGTAAGTGCATGCGTTGTAAAAGTGTGCGTTGTAACGACATACATCCGATTTTAAGCCCCTTCTTGTACGCAAAAATACCATAACGGCATAATGTCTTTATAGAATCAATAAATAAGTATAGAAGTCCACCAAACACTAGAGATTAAATCATTGTTTAATTTGGTATATGACTAAACAATGTTTAAAAACACCATACAATAAAAACTATTCCCATTTTCGAAAGTCATTCCGAAATCGTTTGTTCACATAATCAGACAGGCCTCTGCCTGATTACGATTAGAGTCACAGAGACAGCACCTCTTTTAAATGACTGACATTAGTACATGATCATTTTTGTGTTCTTGACCTGCCCACTGACACTGTTCCAAGTGACAGGGCTGCTGAAGTGGTAAGCAAGAAGACACATTACCACCATACAAAAGGTGATTCCCACTATGGGAGCACGTGCGGGTACCTTGTATCCTTCTCATTCATACTACAGCCCCAGGAGATTTCTAAAGATTCTGTTTGATCTGATCCCAGCCTTGCTCACGCTTACCTTGTAACCCATGGTGAAGAGATAATAAAGTTAAAGTAGTTTCGTGTAATTTACAGTTTGGAGTTTGACATTGAAAATACATAGATTACCTAAATTAACTTTGAAACTACAACTGTTGAGTAACTAAGTTAGGTTTCCCCATCATTATTGGATCCCTTTCCAAATGAACTGGCATGTGATTGTTTTAAGACCAACACAGAGGGTAAGACATATGTTTATATATGTTGTTTAGGGAAGCCATGAAGCCGAAACAAAACCAATGGCTCGTATCACATGACGGCATACATTAGACTATATTGGCCTGTGTTGGATGCACATTTAAATCAATTGTAATGAAAATCAAAGTAGTAAATGCAAGGCTGGCCTCACTTTATTTGGTTCCTGAAGTCCTTAACCCTCATTAATAAAATTATTATTAAATGAACCAACCTAGGATATACCCTATACTTTAATAGTGAGCTCTTTTATCATTGCCTCCATCACAACTACCGCAGACTTCTGACAGCTGACACAGGAAAAGCTTTAACAAAGAATCTTCAATCTAGACCCCCGGTTTTCTCCATGTACCACCCACCATGAAATATTCTCTGTATCAAGTTCTAAGTTGCTTGCAACAATCTTTCGAAGCCATTCCGTAATCACATGATCCGTCACTACCAGACATGGCTATGCCTGAAAAAAGTCCTAGAGTTTGACATCACCAACAACGTGTTTCAAATAACTGACAGTACATTATCATTTTTGTGTTACTGATCTGTCCACTGACACTGTACCAAGTAACAGGATTAATGAGGTTGCAAGCAAGAAGACATGTTAAGCCAAAGCCAATGTCCACAGTGGGTCAAAGCTAGTGGTTGGCCCCAAAAGTGTGTGGTTGCTACCTGCTCAGGGCCCATCTCTGAAGACAAAAACAGACAAGGCGGAGAGCATGTAGCCTTACGGCTAGAGTGGTCAACCTTGAAGCTGGGGAACCTGGTTCGAGTCTTGGCAAAGACGCTCAACATCCAGTGATTCTGAGCAAATCACTTAATCTCCCTGTGCCTAACAAAAATGAATGTGTCCAACTCTAGCAAAACTGGTGCTCACGTAAAGTGCTCTGATAACTGATATCTCGGGTCTAGTTCGCGCTATATAAAACTCAAAAAAAAATATATATATATATTTTTTAAAACACTGCAATTGGTGTTCATTCATTCGAAGCCTTGGGCAGTAGGCGTGCGCTTAGCACCATTCCAAGATGGTGGCCTGTTTCATAGAATTCTAAAGGGAGAGACCAATGAAAGATGGTGGAGGGAGACATTCCCATATACAAGGGTCAGACAGAACTAGCGCCAACTCCGAAAAACTGATTGAGAAGCTAATGAAAGAGAACTAATTACTTTAAAAACTTCACTTCTGAAAGGTGAGTCAGTCCTTCGCAGAGTCGCTTCCTCTTGTCTTGATGGTCTACATGATGCTTCGGTTCTATTAATGGTTTGTCTATGATCTTGTGTGGTTGGCTCGTTGAGTACTTGTGGGTTTATCTAGCATTCAGTCTTTTTCTTTCTTTCTTTCTTTCTTTCTTTCTTTCTTTCTTTCTTTCTTTCTTTCTTTCTTTCTTTCTTTGTTTCTTTCTTTCTTTCTTTCTTTCTTTCTTTCTTTCTTTCTTTCTTTCTTTCTTGTATTATTGTGCACTACTACATGTTGTCATTTGAAACTAACTCAGAGGTCACTTTATAAACAGAAACTGGGCTGAATCAGACAATGGACCGAAGTGGAACTGAAACCGAGAATGGAAAGAATAAACAGACTACAGGATGAGGAAAGATCAAGAGATGAAATCCAGAACCTAGGAAACAATAGGAGACAGGGCTTGGGGACAAGTCTACATTAGCAATAGCTCAGAGAATATTACTGATGGCAACAACTGAGGGAGAAAATCAAGACGAGAATTCAAGATAATGACCAGGAATAATAAACGGAAATTCAGAGATCAAGAGTAGGCTATACCGAACTGGCACTGGGACATGTAAAGCCAACGAGTGAGGGAGAAAATCAAGACGAGAATTCAAGGTACTGACCAGAAATAATAATCAGGAATTCAGAGATCAAGGGCAAGCTATACTGGACTGGCACTGGGAAATGTAAAGCCCTGTTGGTAAACAGAAACATGAACAAAGATTCAGAACAAGGTACTCAGACATGTACCCACTAGGCACTGGGAGAATGAATGCCCTGCTGCTACATAGAGCATATACAGGAAAAGATTGCAGACAAAATATTAGTCTTAAGGAAGGCAAGAATCACTGCCAACTCAGTGAATACATGGTCTGAAGTCAAACAGGGAAAGGTCAGACATGCAGGATATCAGGGTAGAAAGGAAAGGTAGAAACAAAGGAAACCTGATAAAAGGGAGAGAAAGCAGATTGCTACACAAGATAGCTACATGAATAAGCCAGAACATTACAAAAGCAGTAACAGTATTCAGGATGTTTCTCAGAAGCTCACTGAAAGATTCACTAATGCAGATGATTGGATTAGAAAGCATGAGCTCCCAGTGACTGCAGTGATAGCACAAGTTGCTGAAGAAAGAACCCAGGCGATGGTGACGATTGCAAAAAGGAACAGATGTGAATTAGCTGTAGCAGTGGATGAGAGAGCAGAAGACCCTCTGCCAACTCTCTGCCTGAAAGAGGACAAAACCAAACTTTGGAATGAAACATGGAATGGATTGTATTGTGGAAAAGAGCAGGAAACATGAAAAGGAGCACAAGGTTATGTTGAGGTGAAGGTACTAAGTTCAAATTATGGATACATTCTCTGTAGATGCCGTCTACAGCTCCTAGCCTTCAGAAAGACATTCAAGTACCACAATTCACCTGCAGTTGGGAAGCAATATTGGAGTGTGGCACAGGCTCCATACTAGTGTTCAAGATAGACAAAGGGTGATAGAAAGTTATCAGGTAGTGCCAACTAATGGCAAGAGGGGAGGTTTCACCAGGGAAGCTGTACTACCTGGTGTGGAGAGGAGCAGGCCCCTTATTAGTAAGATCCAGGGACAAAGCCCAGCTGACATGTTCTTATGAGGACATCTGAAGGAAATGTACTGCCCAAGGTCCAAATCCTGCAGGTTAGCTGGCCCTTACACTCCTTTGGATATCAAGACTTGAATTTACATGTTAATCCTGACTTTAATCTCCACAAATCCCACCTGGACCTCTGGTCCGCTGAACTCAGAGCTGTGATATTCTTTTTCAGTTAATGAATTTTATGCAGAGAATAATATTGGTAAGCGCTGTTCCCTTCCTCGATCACTTACAATGGCTATTGTGTGGCCGTTACGACGTTGTTTATGTAAACATGTGACCGCTCCTCTTTTTGGTTCAAATGCTACTTTGCTTATCAATTATCTTTATATACACTATAAAAGTACTTTGAAGTCCTCTTCTGAATTTTGTTTTTTCAGATGTTTTTCAGCTGTTAAGCCTTGTTCATAGGGGAGTAACATTGCAACCATGAATGCAAGTGCTTACATTCAAATAGTCATGTGACATTAGGTTGCAGTACTACATTGCCCAGGGTACACCATCATCTTTCATCAATTGTTCCTACTGCAGTTTAATGTATATCATGCTGCATAGCGTCCTTCACTGCAGTTGTAGTACGTTGTGCAATATTTCAACCTGTAAGAAAGTGACCACCTGCAAGTAATCTTAAATAGCAACAATATTTGCCATGCCTGGATTTCAAAATTTTCAGTGAGAGGTGAATGCCTCTCTCTTCTCTCTTTCTCACCTCTGCTCCAGAAATGCCAAGGAAATCCAGTGGTTTGGTGTGAGGCAATCGGGTTATGCCCCCAATGTGCCAACGACATGAAGCAGAGATTCCATTATGGGGACCCCCAACCCTGCAGGGCGGCCTCAGCGGCAACAAGAATGGAGAGAGGTATGCCCAAATCCGCTTTTGAAACTCTTCCTGATCTGCAAGCTCAGACTCTGACGCGTTTCGGCCTTTAAGCCCCGTAGTCCTGGGGATTACCACCTCCCTGGGGCTTTACCTTTAATTAATGAGGGGGTCGCATGGACACTTGCCTAAGCGACGGCCACCTCCCAAGAGCAATAAACAGCAAAATGCAGGGGCCGCTCACCCCCCTTTTCAGCCTCGCGGATCGCCACCTCCTTCGGGCTCAAATAATATAATGAAGGGGGTCCATTATGGCACCCCGGGGACCACCACCTCAACGGGGCTAAAGTGAAAGTTGGTGGAGAAAGGTACTAAAGGTAACAGGAGGGCTAATTGCCCCCCAAGGGCCATCAAGAGCCAAGGGGACTTCATCCCCCAACTAGTAGTGCACCAAGAGGCGTGTTTGCAGAGGGATGGAGAAAGGGGGCTTGGCCTCCTACCATGTCTCAGCAATCCCACTGTGTTGGTCTTACTGGAGGTAACAAGAACATCCTTGGGTGTCAACTACCACTACTGTTATCTTCAGTAAGTCCCACACAGCGGGAATGCTAGGAGGTCTTTAGAGGCCATGACCCTTTCTCCACCCCCCTGCAAACGCGACTAGTAGTTATATGTAATATGTGAGGTCATAAGTAGGCCTGGGTGCTGAACTCGCTCCTTTCACGGAATTTGCAGAGTTTTTGTACTCTGCGCAGCTCACAAAGTTCTGAAAAACTCTGCTCGGTGGAGCGGAGTATTTCCTCATTCGCGCTCACCAACGGTAAGTTGGCAAGCGCGATCCAGGAAAATCCAATGCTTGACCGCTTCCCTGCGAGGTTTCTCAACGCGAGCGGTCGCAGATGGTCGCTACTGATCGCATTCCTACTTGAGCGGTAGAAAGAAGCAGTGCCCTCTTGCGCTGCACTAGAATGCCATTTGTGCAAGAAAAACTAAAAATCAGTGCATAAACAGTGCATTGCAGGGGCACAAGTTATAGTTAGCTGAATTTCACTAGTTTTGTATGAGTGAAATCTGACCCTAAATATAATGCCCTGTAACCGTGCATTGTGGGGTCATATATATATATATATATATATATATATATATATATATATATATATATATATATATATATATATATATATATATATATATATCAAACCAACGAGTTGCCTCCAAAGATGAAACCACTTCCCAGCGTGTAAAGTTCATTTATTTCAAGGATAAGCACAAGCCAGGCAAATGCACACAAATAGCAGCCAAACGCGTTTCGGGCGTGGACCGCCCTTGATCACTGGCAAGAAACTAACAGCAGAGCAGTCCAAAAGCACAAATAAATATCCCGCCCAAGTGGGCGTGTGCTCAAAGGGATTGTGGTTCTTGTAGTCTGCTCTTTAATAAAACCATGAATGGGCGCCGTCAATCTCAGAAAATGTTCATCTTACCCAAGTGGGTATGTGCACCCCAGCCCGGCTTGCACACGATATCACCATCCTTGAAACGAGCACGCTGTCCCTCTCGTGCCTCTTGATATGCTGCACGGAGGTCCTGCAAGATACGCAGTGGGGCTTCATCGCGGCTGGGTCAGCCGCAATATTTCAAACCAACGAGTTGCCTCCAAAGATGAAACCACTTCCCAGCGTGTAAAGTTCATTTATTTCAAGGATAAGCACAAGCCAGGCAAATGCACACAAATAGCAGCCAAACGCGTTTCGGGCGTGGACCGCCCTTGATCACTGGCAAGAAACTAACAGCAGAGCAGTCCAAAAGCACAAATAAATATCCCGCCCAAGTGGGCGTGTGCTCAAAGGGATTGTGGTTCTTGTAGTCTGCTCTTTAATAAAACCATGAATGGGCGCCGTCAATCTCAGAAAATGTTCATCTTACCCAAGTGGGTATGTGCACCCCAGCCCGGCTTGCACACGATATCACCATCCTTGAAACGAGCACGCTGTCCCTCTCGTGCCTCTTGATATGCTGCACGGAGGTCCTGCAAGATACGCAGTGGGGCTTCATCGCGGCTGGGCCAGCCGCAATATTTCAAACCAACGAGTTGCCTCCAAAGATGAAACCACTTCCCAGCGTGTAAAGTTCATTTATTTCAAGGATAAGCACAAGCCAGGCAAATGCACACAAATAGCAGCCAAACGCGTTTCGGGCGTGGACCGCCCTTGATCACTGGCAAGAAACTAACAGCAGAGCAGTCCAAAAGCACAAATAAATATCCCGCCCAAGTGGGCGTGTGCTCAAAGGGATTGTGGTTCTTGTAGTCTGCTCTTTAATAAAACCATGAATGGGCGCCGTCAATCTCAGAAAATGTTCATCTTACCCAAGTGGGTATGTGCACCCCAGCCCGGCTTGCACACGATATCACCATCCTTGAAACGAGCACGCTGTCCCTCTCGTGCCTCTTGATATGCTGCACGGAGGTCCTGCAAGATACGCAGTGGGGCTTCATCGCGGCTGGGCCAGCCGCAATATTTCAAACCAACGAGTTGCCTCCAAAGATGAAACCACTTCCCAGCGTGTAAAGTTCATTTATTTCAAGGATAAGCACAAGCCAGGCAAATGCACACAAATAGCAGCCAAACGCGTTTCGGGCGTGGACCGCCCTTGATCACTGGCAAGAAACTAACAGCAGAGCAGTCCAAAAGCACAAATAAATATCCCGCCCAAGTGGGCGTGTGCTCAAAGGGATTGTGGTTCTTGTAGTCTGCTCTTTAATAAAACCATGAATGGGCGCCGTCAATCTCAGAAAATGTTCATCTTACCCAAGTGGGTATGTGCACCCCAGCCCGGCTTGCACACGATATCACCATCCTTGAAACGAGCACGCTGTCCCTCTCGTGCCTCTTGATATGCTGCACGGAGGTCCTGCAAGATACGCAGTGGGGCTTCATCGCGGCTGGGCCAGCCGCAATATTTCAAACCAACGAGTTGCCTCCAAAGATGAAACCACTTCCCAGCGTGTAAAGTTCATTTATTTCAAGGATAAGCACAAGCCAGGCAAATGCACACAAATAGCAGCCAAACGCGTTTCGGGCGTGGACCGCCCTTGATCACTGGCAAGAAACGAACAGCAGAGCAGTCCAAAAGCACAAATAAATATCCCGCCCAAGTGGGCGTGTGCTCAAAGGGACTGTGGTTCTTGTAGTCTGCTCTTTAATAAAACCATGAATGGGCGCCGTCAATCTCAGAAAATGTTCATCTTACCCAAGTGGGTATGTGCACCCCAGCCCGGCTTGCTCACGATATCACCATCCTTGAAACGAGCACGCTGTCCCTCTCGTGCCTCTTGATATGCTGCACGGAGGTCCTGCAAGATACGCAGTGGGGCTTCATCGCGGCTGGGCCAGCCGCAATATTTCAAACCAACGAGTTGCCTCCAAAGATGAAACCACTTCCCAGCGTGTAAAGTTCATTTATTTCAAGGATAAGCACAAGCCAGGCAAATGCACACAAATAGCAGCCAAACGCGTTTCGGGCGTGGACCGCCCTTGATCACTGGCAAGAAACTAACAGCAGAGCAGTCCAAAAGCACAAATAAATATCCTGCCCAAGTGGGCGTGTGCTCAAAGGGATTGTGGTTCTTGTAGTCTGCTCTTTAATAAAACCATGAATGGGCGCCGTCAATCTCAGAAAATGTTCATCTTACCCAAGTGGGTATGTGCACCCCAGCCCGGCTTGCACACGATATCACCATCCTTGAAACGAGCACGCTGTCCCTCTCGTGCCTCTTGATATGCTGCACGGAGGTCCTGCAAGATACGCAGTGGGGCTTCATCGCGGCTGGGCCAGCCGCAATATTTCAAACCAACGAGTTGCCTCCAAAGATGAAACCACTTCCCAGCGTGTAAAGTTCATTTATTTCAAGGATAAGCACAAGCCAGGCAAATGCACACAAATAGCAGCCAAACGCGTTTCGGGCGTGGACCGCCCTTGATCACTGGCAAGAAACTAACAGCAGAGCAGTCCAAAAGCACAAATAAATATCCCGCCCAAGTGGGCGTGTGCTCAAAGGGATTGTGGTTCTTGTAGTCTGCTCTTTAATAAAACCATGAATGGGCGCCGTCAATCTCAGAAAATGTTCATCTTACCCAAGTGGGTATGTGCACCCCAGCCCGGCTTGCACACGATATCACCATCCTTGAAACGAGCACGCTGTCCCTCTCGTGCCTCTTGATATGCTGCACGGAGGTCCTGCAAGATACGCAGTGGGGCTTCATCGCGGCTGGGCCAGCCGCAATATTTCAAACCAACGAGTTGCCTCCAAAGATGAAACCACTTCCCAGCGTGTAAAGTTCATTTATTTCAAGGATAAGCACAAGCCAGGCAAATGCACACAAATAGCAGCCAAACGCGGTTGTAGTACGTTGTGCAATATTTCAACCTGTAAGAAAGTGACCACCTGCAAGTAATCTTAAATAGCAACAATATTTGCCATGCCTGGATATCAAAATTGTCAGTGAGAGGTGAATGCCTCTCTCTTCTCTCTTTCTCACCTCTGCTCCAGAAATGCCAAGGAGATCCAGTGGTTTGGTGTGAGGCAATCGGGTTATGCCCCCAATGTGCCAACGACATGAAGCAGAGATTCCATTATGGGGACCCCCAACCCTGCAGGGCGGCCTCAGCGGCAACAAGAATGGAGAGAGGTATGCCCAAATCCGCTTTTGAAACTCTTCCTGATCTGCAAGCTCAGACTCTGACGCGTTTCGGCCTTTAAGCCCCGTAGTCCTGGGGATTACCACCTCCCTGGGGCTTTACCTTTAATTAATGAGGGGGTCGCATGGACACTTGCCCAAGCGACGGCCACCTCCCAAGAGCAATAAACAGCAAAATGCAGGGGCCGCTCACCCCCCTTTTCAGCCTCGCGGATCGCCACCTCCTTGGGGCTCAAATAATATAATGAAGGGGGTCCATTATGGCACCCCGGGGACCACCACCTCAACGGGGCTAAAGTGAAAGTTGGTGGAGAAAGGTACTAAAGGTAACAGGAGGGCTAATTGCCCCCCAAGGGCCATCAAGAGCCAAGGGGACTTCATCCCCAACTAGTAGTGCACCAAGAGGCGTGTTTGCAGAGGGATGGAGAAAGGGGGCTTGGCCTCCTACCATGTCTCAGCAATCCCACTGTGTTGGTCTTACTGGAGGTAACAAGAACATCCTTGGGTGTCAACTACCACTACTGTTATCTTCAGTAAGTCCCACACAGCGGGAATGCTAGGAGGTCTTTAGAGGCCATGACCCTTTCTCCACCCCCCTGCAAACGTGACTAGTAGTTATATGTAATATGTGAGGTCATAAGTAGGCCTGGGTGCTGAACTCGCTCCTTTCACGGAATTTGCAGAGTTTTTGTACTCTGCGCAGCTCACAAAGTTCTGAAAAACTCTGCTCGGTGGAGCGGAGTATTTCCTCATTCGCGCTCACCAACGGTAAGTTGGCAAGCGCGATCCAGGAAAATCCAATGCTTGACCGCTTCCCTGCGAGGTTTCTCAACGCGAGCGGTCGCAGATGGTCGCTACTGATCGCATTCCTACTTGAGCGGTAGAAAGAAGCAGTGCCCTCTTGCGCTGCACTAGAATGCCATTTGTGCAAGACAAACTAAAAATCAGTGCATAAACAGTGCATTGCAGGGGCACAAGTTATAGTTAGCTGAATTTCACTAGTTTTGTATGAGTGAAATCTGACCCTAAATATAATGCCCTGTAACCGTGCATTGTGGGGTCATATATATATATATATATATATATATATATATATATATATATATATATATAAATGTATATATAAATATATATATATATATAATATATATATATTATATTACCTACTGGCGGTCGCCAGTGGGTAGTTATAGTTAGGACCTATTTTCCATAGGAAATCTGCAACATTCTATTCCCAATAAGTCTGGCGCCGGTTGATGAATCCTCGCGAAATTTTCCAAACTTTTGGCCAGCTCCGCTCCGCTCCTACCCTGAAAGTTTCGTGGTGACTTGTCAAGCGGGGGCCGAGAAAAAAGGGGTGTCCCAAAACGCATTTTCCCCATGCAATTTCCCATAGGACCCTACCCGCACCGTAAGCGCACCCTCCCCGAACCAAGCGCGCACCCTCCCGATCGTGCGCTGAATGCTAATTGGCTGTCAAGTGTCTGTCTACATTCGAAACCAGGAACTGTTGGTGGCCATTTTCTGCCTCGGTAGAAGCGAGGCTGAAGAAGCAAGGGGAATAAGTGTGTAAAACATATAAAGGGGGCAGAGTGGAAATACTGTGACCCTCTAGAGGTGCTTAGGGGGTCCCAGAAGGACCCCCTGGGACCCCCTTTTTTCTTTTTTTTAAACGTCGAAATGCGCGCACGGTGCGCGCATCCTATCACGTTGGGTGCTTGGATTCTCTCGTGTTGGGTGCACGGATCCACGGAAAAAAAAATTGAAAAAAGACAAGAAATCATTGGTTGTATGACTACTTTCTACACTGAAAGGTAGGGTGTATATTTCTGTTTTTTAAAGGTATGATTCTTATTGGTTAACAAAAACAGATTGTAAGGAACATTATATATGATAAGCTGATATGTTGAAAAGTCAAGCGCACTTGCTGTCTTGTTTAGCAACATTGTGTGCTGAACTTGTGACCTGTGTGCTCAGTGCAGTGTTCCATGACCTGTTTCTATGGTAACAGGCAGAAGGCAGATTGGGGGAAGGGTTGAAATGTATTTTAGTTGGAAAGAGTTGAAATGTTTAACCAATAGAAATGTGTGCTTGCTTTTGAGTTTATGTGTGAAGGATTGTGATTTGATGTTTACATGTATATGTGTGGAAAATGAAAGGGAAACTTTTCCATTCTTTGTTTTTGCTGAGAGGTGCACAGTGCAGAGATTCTGTAAAAGAAAATCTGGTGTGTGACTGGTATACTTCTTAATCTACAAAACAACTTGAAAGGTGAGTTATTTAATTGTAAGGGGATTTATGTAGACTATTTTGATTTTAATTAGACTAATGTATTTCTCCTGCTAAAGTGTAGGGAGTACTTTTTTTCTCTACAATCTTATTGACAGTGAGTGTGCATGTAGAAACCATTCTGTGATAAGCATTTGTGTTTTTCATGTGTTTGCAGACAGATAACTGTGCTGTTTTTATATTTTGGTAGAATTAGAAACCAGTCATTGTTTATGAATTTGTGAAATGAGTTATGTTTCTATATTAAAATGTAGTACTCCTTCTAGATGAAGAAATGTGTTTTGGTATAGTGCAAGGGATAGTGTTGTTTGTCTAGAATCACACAGTGAGTATGTGTGCATTTGGGAACCACTGTGAGAGAAGCATTTGGTAACATCGTGTATTTGCTGACAGATAACTGTTTTAAAACCTGTCATGTTGTCAAGTTTTAGTAGCATTAGAAGCCAGTCTTTGCTTATGCATTGATAAAATAAGTCATGCTTTGACACTAATGTGCTGTACTTTAATATGTAGATTGTGTGTAGTCTCCTTACCCCTTGCACAGTAGTGAATGAGTTTTGGTAAGCTGCTAGGGATAGTGTTGCTTGTCTAGAATCACACTGTGAGTCTGTGTGCATTTGGGAACCACTGTGAGTGAAGTATGTGGTAATGTCGTGTATTTGCTGACAGATAACCGTTTTAAAACCTGTCTTGTTGTCAAGTTTTAGTAGCATTAGAAGGCAGTTTTTGCTTATGCTTTGATTAAATGAGTCAGGTTTGACACAAAAGTGCAATCCATAAATATGTAGATTGTGTGCAGTTCCCTTACCACTTCCATTGTAGTGAATGAGTTTTGGTAAACTCCTAGGGATAGTGGTGCTTGTCCAGAATCACACTGTGAGTTAGTGTGTATTTGGGAACCACTGTGAGAGAAGCATTTGGTAACATTGTGTATTTGGTGACAGATAACTTTTTTAAAACCTGTCATGTTGTCAAGTTTTAGTAGCATTAGAAGCCAGTCTTTGGTTATGCATTGATAAAATGATTCATGCTTTGACACTAAAGTGCAGTACTGAAATATGTAGATTGTGTGCAGTCCCCTTACCCCTTCCACAGTAGTGAATGAGTTTTGGTAAGCTGCTAGGGATAGTGTTGCTTGTCTAGAATCACACTGTGAGTCTGTGTGCATTTGGGAACCATTGTGAGAGAAGCATTTGGTAACATAGTGTATTTGCTGACAGATAACTGTTTTAAAATTGGTCATGTTGTCAAGTTTGAGTAGCTTTAGAAGCTATTCTTTGCTTATGCATTGATAAAATGAGTCAGGGGTTGACACTAAAGTGCAGTACCATGTACTATTCTCTTCACTGTGCCAGAACTGAAAATTTAAAAGTTTTACCCAGGCACTAACCTAGCAGTAGTCTGATGATTTAGTCAGTTTCCAAGTACTCATGTTGTGAACCATACATTACCACATAGATTGCTTCAAATGTCTATGCAGTATGCAGGCAGTCTTCTAACATACTGTACACTTGTCTTTCACATTTTCAATTCCCTAGTCAGTATCCATACACTTCCAGGAAACACCCTGTAACTCCCTTTGCAGTCCTCTAGTGACCCATTTAGCACCATGTACTAATCCATTAACTGTGCCAAAACCCAAACACTTATAAATTCACCAAGACACTCTCTTTGCACTACTCTAATCATTCAGTCAGTGCCTTAATATTCATGAACTGAGCCAGGCCTTAGCACATGGACTGCTTCAAACCCCTATCCACTATGCATGCAGTCTTCTAACCACCTAGACACTTGTCTTTCAGACTTTCAATTCCCTAGTCAGTATCCATACAGTCCAGCAAACATCCTGTCACTCCCTTTGCACTCCTTTAGTGACCCATTCAGTACCAAGTACTAATCCATTCCCTGCGCCAAAAGCCTACCACTTATAAATTCACCCAGGCACTCTCCTTGCTGTACTCTAATCATTCAGTCAGTACCCAAGTACTCATGCAGTGAGCCAGGCCTTAGCACATGGACTGCTTTAAATGCCTATCCAGTATGCATGCAGTCCTCTAATCACCTACACAGTTGTCTTTCAAACCTTCAATTCCCCAGTTAGTATTCATACACTTCTAGCAAACACCCTGTCACTCACCCAGTGTGTCTCCTTATAGTACTGTAATCATTTAGTCAGTTAGCATGTAGTCTTTTAGTGAGGTAGGCTTTAGGGCATGAACTGCTTCAAAGTAGTATGCACTATGCATGTAGTGTTTTAATGATCGTCACACTTGTGGTTCAGGGCTATAGTTTCTTAGTCAGTTTTTATATAAAATGTGTTTGTACAGTAATGGAATAGTATAAATTTGAAAGTTATTAATATACATTTATTTGTGATTCTTTTTTACAGATACAGAACAGGAGTGTTTCTCATCTGTTTGCACTCTTCTCGTGCAAGATTGTTTGGATGAAGGGTCCTTCGGTGTTTCATCATACTTGCCGTGCCGTACGAGTATTTCTTGTTAGGATCCCCTTGCAACAGAACTCTTTTGCAAATCTTGCTCGTGACCAAGGTGGCATTGGTCTTTGTTTGCCCCTCGGCAAAAGTAAAAAGTTTCCACACCACTGAAGGAAAACGTTGTGGGCGTGGTGCGTCCTCCAAAAATGTATCCTTAGATTCGGTGAATATTTTAAAGCGACAACATTTACAGTTTTTGCAAGTTAAACTTATAAAATTTTGTTAGCTATAAGCATTTTAAATATCTTTGATTTGTATCTTGTGGTATTTTGTTGAGAATAGCATGTTGTTTTTTTTTTAACAATCTTTGTGATTGTTTTTTTTTTGCCCGCTGTTAAGTGATGAGTACGATTGAAATCACTATTTTTAGTGAAATTTTATATATTCTGAGAACAGCAAAAAAGGCAAACAAATTACTTTGTGGAAATTATGCTGTGTTGTAAAAAATGTATTATTACATGTTATAATTTTTTTTACCTTTTCTTTCACAGATCCAAATTTTAAAATAAGCAATTGATATGAATTTAGATTGGAATGAAAATCTGAAAAAAATGTATACCATTTTTTATTCCTATTACAGTGAAGGTAAGTTTAACTAAGTCTCAATATGCAGAATGAGGAGGTCTGCAAGAAGCTACAAAGTTGAAACACGTTTCTATAAACACTCTGTTTATACCTATGTAGTTCTGAAATCTGACCATAATCAGATATCATGTGACCTGCAAAAAAAGAGATTTGAGGGGTTCATAATATTTCCCATTTTAGCTATTGAAGGACCGCAATTATTTCAATCATTCTTCTTTGAACATCTTTGCAGACAAAACTCTGTGCTTACCTTCTATCATTCGCAAGGAATTTTAAAAACGGAAATATGTCACTTTTTGTAACAAGTAATTGTGCAAGATACGCTTTCATATTTATAAAGAGAGGAAAAGGCATACTCCATGTAAATACAACCTCATCATGCACACCACTTTTTTTTTTAAAGGGTGTTCTATAAGTGTTGTTGTGCATGATTGCACTTAATACTCATAGAACAGGACACATGCCTAGATTTTTCAGAAATCATAAATCTCGATATGTGTGTGAATGCTGCACCATTCTAAAATTGTTGTACGAAAGCACAACAAGGAGAATTGTTTTAATTTCTCCACATTTGTATATCTTCAATACATGCTGAAATGTTCAGCATACATTGAAGGAGAAAAATGCATTTTCTCATTGTTTTTGTGCAGGAAGGTGTGTCTTCCTGTAGAAAAACAAACAGCACATGACACAGATATCCTTGCACTATGGTGCAAGGGTGCCTGTGTCACCACATGGCTGCAGTTTAAGCAGCCGTGCAGAGAGAAGCATAGATTTGCAACATATTTATGTACATATGTTGCATCCCTGTGCTTCGGAAGTACTACAGCACACAGCAGTTAAAGAGGTTACTGTGTGATGCTGCAGCACTTCCTCATAGTTCTGCACTTATACATTCACCATACGCTACTAATGCATTAATTCAGTCAATTACGTACTACACATACATTCATCTAAACTTTCACACACTAACAAAGAAATTTAGCTCTTTTTTTAAACCAGGAAAGTTAGTTCTTAGAAGAACTTTTTTTTTCTTCTTTTTAGTTTTTTAATTTTTTTGTACTTTTTGGAACAATTTTGTTATTTTTTTGCTTTTTTCAAACGGAAAAAAAGACAACAGGAGGAACAAAACAGTCAACTTCTGCAAAAAAAACAAAAAACACAAGTTTAGCACTTGTGGTTTTGCTGCGCTCGGCAGATTAGTTCAATTGACTGCTCGCCGTAACATAGTAGTTTGATGCATTTAATGCAACTAATTTTTAGTTTTCCAAATGCTGAACGTATGTCCGGGTGAGTGCTTGATGGTGATGCTGCAGAAGTGCTTGCCACTGCTGGCTGAGGCTGCTGTCGGAGTCTTCGGCATTCCTGCTTGGCCAGGTTCACGGGATGCAGAGTCTTCAGGTGTTTTAACATACTCGCAGTCCCACAAGAGTATTTTTTTGATGGATCTCCTCTGGAAAGCACTCTTTGACATATTTTACATGTCACTTTAGTTGAATTAGTTTTATTTTGTCCTTCTGGGAAGGAAAAAAATTTCCACACCACAGAGGTGTATCTTTCTGGGCGTGGAGGTTCCACAACAAATTCCTCATCGGACGAATGGTCTGATTCTGATGGTGGCTGCTGTGCAGAAGCCATTGTCTTCAGAAAAATTGCAGCTGTGGAAATCTTCCCCTAAAAGTTTCTTCTAGTTCTAAGGTGTGAGATGTTCCTCCAAAGAAGCACAAAGAATGATTGAAATGGGTGGGGTCTTTCAATAGTTAGAATAGGAAGTGTAATGAACCAATCAAATCTCTTTTTTTGCAGGTCACATGGGATCCGCGCACCCTGCGCTTACGCAGCACGCACCCAGTGTGCAT
Source organism: Triturus cristatus (assembly GCF_964204655.1). Classification (NCBI taxonomy): domain Eukaryota; kingdom Metazoa; phylum Chordata; class Amphibia; order Caudata; family Salamandridae; genus Triturus; species Triturus cristatus. Next base: position 431,650,152 of record NC_140581.1, on the reverse strand, counting down.
CCATGAAATTGAATAAAAAAAAATTATAGGATTAGATGTAAAAATATATTAGTTTTAAGACTACTTTAGAGTTTGTCTTCAATTAATATTCACATGAAATACATATATATATATATATTTTTAAATGTTAAATATTTCGCGGGATCCGCGCACCTACCGCATCATAGATGCAGATGACGCATCGCGGAAGCTCGTAAACGTCACGTTACGTACATCGAACGTGTCGCGTATAGGCTGGGAGTCACGTACCGGTCGCATTGTGATCGCGCACTAAACACGTACCCAACGCACACCATGCGCGGATGCTATCGCGTAGGGATCAGGAACGGTGCGCTTAGGGTGCGCGGATCCAAAAATATGGAAAAAAGATATATAAAATAAAGTTTTGAACAAATAGTTAAAAAAATATTTTAAAAAATATAAAAAAATATGTTTGAAAAACCCATTAAATTCAAATAATATTTTTTAATTTTTAAAAGAATTAATTGACAAAATAAGTTAAAAAAATGATGAAAAATATATATAGAAAAAAAATTATGAAATTTGAGATGTCATCAGTGATGTCATCAGTGATGTCACTGACCATGTCATGAGTGATGTAATATGTGACGTCATCAGCAGTGCATTGCGGGGGAGCGAGTTATAGTTAGCTGAACTAACTATAACGGGGGAATTTCTAGGGTTTTGTACGAGGGAAATGTCCAGCTAACTATAACGCCCCTGAAACCTATGGTTTTTTTAGTGAATATATATATATATATATATATATATATATATATATATATATATATATATATATATATATATATATATGTACAAAATTCACTGAAAAAAACATAGGTTTCAGGGGTGTTATAGTTAGCTGGCCATTTCACTCATTCAAAACCATAGAAATTCCTCCGTTATAGATAGTTCTGCTAACTATAACTCGCACTGCTGATGATGTCACATATTGCATCATTCATGACATGGTCAGTGACATCACTGATGACATCACTGATGACATCTCAAATGACATCACTGATTACATCACTGATGACATCATCCAGTGAATGTGGTTTAGTTTGTAATTTAAATATGTATTATATAGATACCAATCTGTATTGAAGATTGAGTGGATATATAACTGTCTGGATGGAGGATTTAGTAGCTGTCTGACTGTCTGTTTAAGTGAGTAATTAAAAGTGTCTCACTTAATACATGGATTAGTAACTAAACTATGTGAATGTGTGCAGCACTGTCTCTGTTGTTGTATAACATGCTGCATCAGTTGGTCACTAACTACATGAGTGTGTATATTAGTTATTGATTAGTTGGGTGAGTATTTGTATGGGACACTGACTTTGTGTGTGGTTGGATGGGGTGTGTGTAACTCTATGCATAGATGTGTGAATGGTTGATTGACTAGGTGTATAGGTTTAAGAGTGCATGTGGAAACAGTTGTTTGGATGAGTGAGTGTATTTATTTGTGTGTTGGTGAGCGAATATATGTTTTAGTTGTACATCTTCAACAAAGTAAAAAAATAAAAAGCATTGTATGCGAGAGTTGGTGTAAATAAATAAGTATGTGTAAGAGTCAGTGATTGTGAGAGTAACTATATGAATAAGTGTATAATTGTAATGGTGATTTTTTAACATATTAGCTATGAGTTACTGTGTGTTTGAATAAATGAGGTGTTGTTGGATAATTGTGTAAGTGAGTAAATGTAAGTGTGATTAATTTTTTTCATGAATGAGTAGGATGACTCCATAACCGAATAAGATGACTGCTGATGTGTCAATGTCTATATAGGTGTATAAGTGCATTTGATAGTGTTCTATTAATTAGTGACTGCATGCATAAATGATTCTGTTGTTGAATGGGTAGTTGTGTGTGTAGACTTAGGAATCAGTGAGTGGGTATGTGGTAACTGGTATTGGTGCGTCAATGGTTTCAAATATGGAACTCTGTATTTTACAGTGAGTGATGAAAGGTTAAACCAGTGTATGATGAGGTGTATCAGATTGTCACTTGGATGATGTCATCAGTGATGTCACTGACCATGTCATGAATGATGCAATTTGTGACATCAACAGCAGTGCATTGCGGGCGCGCGAGTTATAGTTAGCAGAACTAACTATAACGGAGGAATTTCTGTGGTTTTGTATGAGTGAAATGGCCAGCTAACTATAACACCCCTGAAACATATGTTTTTTTCTGTGAATTTCTAAGGTTTTTTAAATGCTAATTTCTAACTATAACGTCTCTGAAACCTATGTTTTTTTTCAGTGAATTTCAAAGGTTTTTTTAAATGCTAATTTTTAAGTGTGATAGTAGTTATACCTATTTTTTGTACTGATTTTCTACAGTTTTTTAACTGTTTATTTATAAATATTTTATTCATTAAATAACATTATATATTTTTCTGAAAATTGAAAAAAAACACATTAAAAAAAATTCAAACTGAAATATTGATTAATTTTCTTGTTTTCATTTTTTATTTTAATATATTATTATTTTCTTTAAAAAAAAAGAAAATCCAATTTTTTTTCGGAGTCACGCACTGAAAGCGTACACATCACGGTGGGTGCGCGCATTCTAGCTGCCATTTTAGAAAAGTCGTGAAGGCTCCGCATACGGTGTGCGACGGCTGCGTGTTTTTCAGTTATATCATATACATTTATTATTATGTGATGTGCGCAATTGGTATGCGGCCAGTCCGCAACTCCTGCTCCCCAACATTCGCGAAACATGCGCATTATGGTACGAGATGCTTGCGTGGTTGCGGGTCCCGCGTGACGCCATATACGAGCTGAGGCACGCTGGGTGCGCGACTCCTGCAAAAAAAGTTGTGTTCCAAAATGATATGTATGTGTCTTTAATATACATATGAGGGCAAGAGATTATCTAAGATATTCATAAAAATAATATATTTGAACTTATAATAAACGTATATTATTTTTGAATATATTTTCCCGAAGTCGGGTGCATGCATCGTGAGTGCAGAGAACCAGGTCGGCAGAGCTGCTGTAGAGTCAGATAAACCAGGTCAGCAGAGCCGTTGTAGAGCCAGAGAACCAGGTCAGCAGAGCTGCTCTAGAGCCTAAGAAGCAGGTCAGTCGAGCTGCTCTAGAACCAGAGACCCAGGTCAGCAGAGCTGCTCTAGAGCCAGAGACCCAGGTCAGCAGAGCTGCTCTAGAGGCCGAGAACCAGGTCAGCAGAGCTGCTGTAGAGCCAGAGAAACCAGCTCAGCAGAGCTGCTTTAGAGGGAGAGAACCAGATAAGCAGAACTGCTTTAGAGCCAGAGAACCAGGTCAGCAGAGCAGCTCTAGAGCCAGAGAACCTGGTGAGCTGAGCTGCTTTAGAGCCAGAGAAACGATGTCAGCAGAGCTGCTTTAGAGTGAGAGAACCAGATCAGCAAAACTGCTCTAGAGCCAGAGAACCAGGTCAGCAGAGCTGCTCTAGAGCCAGAGAACCTGGTCAGCAGAGCTGCTTTAGAGGCAGAGAACCAGGTCAGCAGAGCTGCTCTAGAGGCAGAGAACCAGGTCAGCAGAACTGCTTTAGAGCCAGAGAACCAGGTCAGCAGAGCTCTTTAGAGGGAGAGAACCAGGTCAGCAGAGCTGCTTTAGAGCCAGAGAACAAGGTCAGCAGAGCTGCTTTAGAGCCAGAGAACGAGGTCAGCAGAGCTGCTTTAGAGCCAGACAACCAGGTCAGCAGAACTGCTTTAGAGCCATAGAACCAGGTCAGCAGAGCTGCTATAGAGCCAGAGAACCAGGTCAGCAGAGCTGCTATAGAGCCAGAGAACCAGGTTAGCAGAGCTGCTTTAGAGGGAGAGAACCAGGTCAACAGAGCTGCTTTAGAGCCAGAGAAACCAGGTCAGCAGAGCTGCTTTAGGGGGAGAGAACCAGGTCAGCAGAGCTGCTCTAGAGCCAGAGAAACCAGGTCAGCAGAGCTGCTTTAGAGGGAGAGAACCAGGTCAGCAGAGCTGCTTTAGAGCCAGATAAACCAGGTCAGCAGAGCTGCTTTAGAGGGAAAGAACCAGGTCAGCAGAGCTGCTTTAGAGCCAGAGAACCAGGTCAGCAGAGCTGCTCTAGAGCCAGAGAAACCAGGTCAGTAGAGCTGCTTTAGAGGGAGAGAACCAGGTCAGCAGAGCTGCTTTAGAGCCAGCGAACCAGGTCAGCAGAGCTGCTCTAGAAACAGAGAACCAGGTCAGCAGAGCTGCTATAGAGCCAGAGAACCTGGTCAGCAGACCTGCTGTAGAGACAGAGAAACCAGGTCAGCACAGCTGCTTTAGAGGGAGAGAACCAGATCAGCAGAACTGCTTTAGAGCCAGAGAACCAAGTCAGCAGAGCTGCTCTAGAGCCAGAGAACCTGGTCAGCTGAGCTGCTTTAGAGCCAGAGAAACCATGTCAGCAGAGCTGCTTTAGAGGGAGAGAACCAGATCAGCAAAACTGCTTTAGAGCCAGAGAACCAGGGCAGCAGAGCTGCTCTAGAGCCAGAGAACCTGGTCAGCAGAGCTGCTTTAGAGGCAGAGAACCAGGTCAGCAGGACTGCTTTAGAGCCAGAGAACCAGGTCAGCAGAGCTCTTTAGAGGGAGAGAACCAGGTCAACAGAGCTGCTTTAGAGCCAGAGGACCAGGTCAGCAGAGCTGCTTTAGAGCCAGAGAACCAGGTCAGCAGAGCTGCTTTAGAGCCATAGAAACAGGTCAGCAGAGCTGCTTTAGAGCCAGAGAACCAGGTCAGCAGAGCTGCTCTAGACGCAGAGAACCAGGTCAGCAGAGCTGCTTTAGAGGGAGAAAACCAGGTCAACAGAGCTGCTTTAGAGCCAGAGAAACCAGGTCAGCAGAGCTGCTTTAGAGGGAGAGAACCGGGTCAGCAGAGCTGCTCTAGAGCCAGAGAAACCAGGTCAGCAGAGCTGCTTTAGAGGGAGAGAACCAGGTCAGCAGAGCTGCTTTAGAGCCAGAGAATCAGGTCAGCAGAGCTGCTCTAGAAACAGAGAACCAGGTCAGCAGAGCTGCTTTAGAGCCATAGAACCAGGTCAGCAGAGCTTTTCTAAAGGCAGAGAACCAGGTCAGTAGAGCTGATTTAGAGGGAGAGAACCAGGTCAGCAGAGCGACTCTAGAGCCAGAGAACCAGGTCAGTAGAGCTGCTCTAGAGCCAGAGAACCAGGTCAGCAGAGCTGCTCTAGAGCCAGAGAAACAGGTCAGCAGAGCTGCTTTAGAGCCATAGAACCAGGTCAGCAGAGCTGCTTTAGAGCCAGAGAACCAGGTCAGCAGAGCTGCTCTAGAGCCTACGAACCGGGTCAGCAGAGCTGCTCTAGAGCCAGAGACCCAGGTCAGCAGAGCTGCCTTAGAGCCAGAGATACCAGGTCAGTAGAGCTGCTTTAGAGCGAGAAAACCAGGTCAGCAGAGCTGCTCTAGAGCCAGAGAACCAGGTCAGCAGAACTGCTTTAGAGCCATAGGACCGGGTCAGCAGAACTGCTTTAGAGCCATAGAACCGGGTCAGTAGAGCTGTTGTAGAGCCAGAGAACCAGGTCAGCAGAGCTGCTCTAGAGCCTACGAACTAGGTCAGCAGAGCTGCTCTAGAGCCAGAGAACCAGGTCAGCAGAGCTGCTGGAGAGCCAGAAAAACCAGGTCAGCAGACATGCTTTAGAGCCAGAAAACCAGGTCAGCAGAGCTGCTTTAGAGCCAGAGAAACCAGGTCAGCAGAGCTGCTTTAGAGGGAGAGAACCAGGTCAGCAGAGCTGCTTTAGAGCCATAGAACCAGGTCATCAGAGCTTCTTTAGAGCCAGAGAACGAGGTCAGCAGAGCTGCTCTAGAGCCTAAGAACCAGGTCAGCAGAGCTGCTCTAGAGCCAGAGAACGTGGTCAGCAGAGCTGCTGTAGAGCCAGAGAACCAGATCAGCAGAGCCGCTCTGTAGCATAAGAACTAGGTCAGCAGAGCTGCTCTAGAGCCAGAGAACCAGGTCAGCAGACCTGCTGTAGAGCCAGAGAAACCAAGTCGGCAGAGCTGCTTTAGAGGGAGAGAACCAGGTCAGCAGAGCTGCTTTAGAGCCAGAGAACCAGGTCAGCAGAGCTGCTCTAGCTGACACTGACTGACTGACACTGACTGACTGACACTGACTGACACTGATTGACTGACACTGATTGACTGACACTGACTGACACTGATTGACTGACACTGACTGACTGGCACTGACTCACTGACACTGACTGACTGCTCTCTACTACTCTACTACTCACTCTCTACTACTCTCTACTACTCTCTCTACTACTCACTCTCTACTAATCTCTCTCTACTATTCACTCTCTACTACTCTGTACTATTCACTCTCTACAACTCACTCTTCTACTCTCTACTACTCACTCTCTACTACTCTACTACTCACTCTCTACTACTCTCTACTACTCACTCTCTACTACTCACTCGCTACTACTCTCTACTACTCACTCTCTACTACTCACTCTCTACTACTCTCTATACTACTCTATGCTACTACTCTCTACTATTCACTCTCTACTACTCACTCTCTACTACTCTCTAATACTCACTCTACTACTCTGTACTACTCTCTACCACTCACTCTCTACTACTCTACTACTCACTCTCTACTACTCTCTCTCGGCTACTCACTCTCTACTACTCACTCTGTACTACTCACCCTCTACTACTCTCTCTCTACTACTCTCTACTACTCACTCACTACAACTCTCTACTACTCACTCTCTACTACTCACTCTCTGCTACTCTCTCACTACTACTCTCTACTATTACTCTCTACTATTCACTCTCTTCTACTCACTCTCTACTACTCTCTATTACTCACTCTCTACTACTCACTCTCTACTACTCTCTCTCGGCTACTCACTCTCTACTACTCACTCTGTACTACTCACCCTCTACTACTCTCTCTCTACTACTCTCTACTACTCACTCACTACAACTCTCTACTACTCACTCTCTACTACTCACTCTCTGCTACTCTCTCACTACTACTCTCTACTATTACTCTCTACTATTCACTCTCTTCTTCTCACTCTCTACTACTCTCTATTACTCACTCTCTACTACTCACTTTCTACTACTCACTCTCTACTACTCACTCTCTACTACTCTACTACTCTCTACTACTCTCTTAGTCACTCTCTACTACTCACTCTACTACTCTCTACCCCTCACTCTCTACCACTCTACTACTCTCTCTACTACTCTCTACTACTTTCTCTTTACCACTCACTCTACTACTCTACTACTCTCTACTACTCACTCTCTACTATACTACTCACTCTCTACTACTCACTCTACTACTCACTCTACTACTCTCTACTACTCACTCTCTACTACTCTCTCTCGGCTACTCACTCTCTACTACTCACTCTGTACTACTCACCCTCTACTACTCTCTCTCTACTACTCTCTACTACTCACTCACTACAACTCTCTACTACTCACTCTCTACTACTCACTCTCTGCTACTCTCTCACTACTACTCTCTACTATTACTCTCTACTATTCACTCTCTTCTACTCACTCTCTACTACTCTCTATTACTCACTCTCTACTACTCACTTTCTACTACTCACTCTCTACTACTCACTCTCTACTACTCTACTACTCTCTACTACTCTCTTAGTCACTCTCTACTACTCACTCTACTACTCTCTACCCCTCACTCTCTTCCACTCTACTACTCTCTCTACTACTCTCTACTACTTTCTCTTTACCACTCACTCTACTACTCTACTACTCTCTACTACTCACTCTCTACTATACTACTCACTCTGTACTACTCACTCTACTACTCACTCTACTACTCTCTACTACTCACTCTCCACCAACATCTCTACTACTCTACTACTCTACTACTCTTTCCACACCACCACACACCATCTCTCTACCATACCACTCTACTCACTCTCAACTACTCACTCTTACTCACTCTCTACTACTCTATACTCACTCTCAACTACTCATACTCACTCTCACTACTCACTCTACAACTCACTCTCCACTCACTCTACTACTCCTCTACTACTACACTCTCTACTACTCTCTCTACTACTCACTCTCTACTACTCTCTCTACTACTCACTCTCTACTACTCACTCTCTGCTACACACTCTCCACTACTTGCTCTCTACTATTCTCTACTCACTCTTCTACTCACTCTCTATTACTCCCTACTACTCACTCTTCTACTCACTCTCTTCTACTCTCTCTCTACTACTCTCTACTACTCACTCTCTACTACTCCACTACTCTCTACTACTCACTCTACTACTCACTCTCTACTACTCTCTACTACTCACTCTCTACTGCTCTCTACTACTCTCTCTCTACTACTCACTCTCTACTACTCTCTACTACTCATTCTCTACTGCTCTCTCTCTACTACTCTCTTTCTACTACTCACTCTCTACTACTCAGTCTCTACTACTCTCTTACTACTCTCTACTACTCTCTCTCTACTACTCTCTCTACTACTCACTCTCTACTACTCACTCTCTACTACTCTCTATACTACTCTATGCTACTACTCTCTACTATTCACTCTCTACTACTCACTCTCTACTACTCTCTCATACTCACTCTACTACTCTGTACTACTCTCTACCACTCACTCTCTACTACTCTACTACTCACTCTCTACTACTCTCTCTCGGCTACTCACTCTCTACTACTCACTCTGTACTACTCACCCTCTACTACTCTCTCTCTACTACTCTCTACTACTCACTCACTACAACTCTCTACTACTCACTCTCTACTACTCACTCTCTGCTACTCTCTCACTACTACTCTCTACTATTACTCTCTACTATTCACTCTCTTCTACTCACTCTCTACTACTCTCTATTACTCACTCTCTACTACTCACTCTCTACTACTCTCTCTCGGCTACTCACTCTCTACTACTCACTCTGTACTACTCACCCTCTACTACTCTCTCTCTACTACTCTCTACTACTCACTCACTACAACTCTCTACTACTCACTCTCTACTACTCACTCTCTGCTACTCTCTCACTACTACTCTCTACTATTACTCTCTACTATTCACTCTCTTCTACTCACTCTCTACTACTCTCTATTACTCACTCTCTACTACTCACTTTCTACTACTCACTCTCTACTACTCACTCTCTACTACTCTACTACTCTCTACTACTCTCTTAGTCACTCTCTACTACTCACTCTACTACTCTCTACCCCTCACTCTCTACCACTCTACTACTCTCTCTACTACTCTCTACTACTTTCTCTTTACCACTCACTCTACTACTCTACTACTCTCTACTACTCACTCTCTACTATACTACTCACTCTCTACTACTCACTCTACTACTCACTCTACTACTCTCTACTACTCACTCTCTACTACTCTCTCTCGGCTACTCACTCTCTACTACTCACTCTGTACTACTCACCCTCTACTACTCTCTCTCTACTACTCTCTACTACTCACTCACTACAACTCTCTACTACTCACTCTCTACTACTCACTCTCTGCTACTCTCTCACTACTACTCTCTACTATTACTCTCTACTATTCACTCTCTTCTACTCACTCTCTACTACTCTCTATTACTCACTCTCTACTACTCACTTTCTACTACTCACTCTCTACTACTCACTCTCTACTACTCTACTACTCTCTACTACTCTCTTAGTCACTCTCTACTACTCACTCTACTACTCTCTACCCCTCACTCTCTACCACTCTACTACTCTCTCTACTACTCTCTACTACTTTCTCTTTACCACTCACTCTACTACTCTACTACTCTCTACTACTCACTCTCTACTATACTCCTCACTCTGTACTACTCACTCTACTACTCACTCTACTACTCTCTACTACTCACTCTCCACTACTCTCTGCTACTCACTCTCTACTACTCTCTATTACTCACTCTCAACTACTCATACTCACTCTCAACTACTCATACTCACTCTCAACTACTCATACTCACTCTCTACTACTCACTCTACAACTCACTCTCCACTACTCTACTACTCTCTACTACTCTACTACTCTCTACTACTCTCTCTACTACTCACTCTCTACTACTCTCTCTACTACTCACTCTCTACTATTCTCTACTCACTCTTCTACTCACTCTCTATTACTCCCTACTACTCACTCTTCTACTCACTCTCTTCTACTCTCTCTCTACTACTCTCTACTACTCACTCTCTACTACTCCACTACTCTCTACTACTCACTCTACTACTCACTCTCTACTACTCTCTACTACTCACTCTCTACTGCTCTCTACTACTCTCTCTCTACTACTCACTCTCTACTACTCTCTACTACTCATTCTCTACTGCTCTCTCTCTACTACTCTCTTTCTACTACTCACTCTCTACTACTCAGTCTCTACTACTCTCTTACTACTCTCTACTACTCTCTCTCTACTACTCTCTCTACTACTCTCTCTCTACTACTCTCTCTCTACTACTCTATACTACTCTCTACTACTCTCTACTACTCACTCTACTACTCACTCTCTACTACTCACTCTCTACTACTCTCTAATACTCACTCTACTACTTTGTACTACTCTCTACTACTCTCTCTCTACTACTCTCTATTACTCACTCTCTACTACTCACTTTCTACTACTCACTCTCTACTACTCACTCTCTACTACTCTACTACTCTCTACTACTCTCTTAGTCACTCTCTACTACTCACTCTACTACTCTCTACCCCTCACTCTCTACCACTCTACTACTCTCTCTACTACTCTCTACTACTTTCTCTTTACCACTCACTCTACTACTCTACTACTCTCTACTACTCACTCTCTACTATACTACTCACTCTGTACTACTCACTCTACTACTCACTCTACTACTCTCTACTACTCACTCTCCACTACTCTCTGCTACTCACTCTCTACTACTCTCTATTACTCACTCTCAACTACTCATACTCACTCTCAACTACTCATACTCACTCTCAACTACTCATACTCACTCTCTACTACTCACTCTACAACTCACTCTCCACTACTCTACTACTCTCTACTACTCTCTACTACTCTACTACTCTCTACTACTCTCTCTACTACTCACTCTCTACTACTCTCTCTACTACTCACTCTCTACTACTCACTCTCTACTACACACTCTCCACTACTTGCTCTCTACTATTCTCTACTCACTCTTCTACTCACTCTCTATTACTCCCTACTACTCACTCTTCTACTCACTCTCTTCTACTCTCTCTCTGCTACTCTCTACTACTCACTCTCTACTACTCCACTACTCTCTACTACTCACTCTACTACTCACTCTCTACTACTCTCTACTACTCACTCACTACAACTCTCTACTACTCACTCTCTACTACTCACTCTCTGCTACTCTCTCACTACTACTCTCTACTATTACTCTCTACTATTCACTCTCTTCTACTCACTCTCTACTACTCTCTATTACTCACTCTCTACTACTCACTCTCTACTACTCTCTCTCGGCTACTCACTCTCTACTACTCACTCTGTACTACTCACCCTCTACTACTCTCTTTCTACTACTCTCTACTACTCACTCACTACAACTCTCTACTACTCACTCTCTACTACTCACTCTCTGCTACTCTCTCACTACTACTCTCTACTATTACTCTCTACTATTCACTCTCTTCTACTCACTCTCTACTACTCTCTATTACTCACTCTCTACTACTCACTTTCTACTACTCACTCTCTACTACTCACTCTCTACTACTCTACTACTCTCTACTACTCTCTTAGTCACTCTCTACTACTCACTCTACTACTCTCTACCCCTCACTCTCTACCACTCTACTACTCTCTCTACTACTCTCTACTACTTTCTCTTTACCACTCACTCTACTACTCTACTACTCTCTACTACTCACTCTCTACTATACTACTCACTCTCTACTACTCACTCTACTACTCACTCTACTACTCTCTACTACTCACTCTCTACTACTCTCTCTCGGCTACTCACTCTCTACTACTCACTCTGTACTACTCACCCTCTACTACTCTCTCTCTACTACTCTCTACTACTCACTCACTACAACTCTCTACTACTCACTCTCTACTACTCACTCTCTGCTACTCTCTCACTACTACTCTCTACTATTACTCTCTACTATTCACTCTCTTCTACTCACTCTCTACTACTCTCTATTACTCACTCTCTACTACTCACTTTCTACTACTCACTCTCTACTACTCACTCTCTACTACTCTACTACTCTCTACTACTCTCTTAGTCACTCTCTACTACTCACTCTACTACTCTCTACCCCTCACTCTCTACCACTCTACTACTCTCTCTACTACTCTCTACTACTTTCTCTTTACCACTCACTCTACTACTCTACTACTCTCTACTACTCACTCTCTACTATACTACTCACTCTGTACTACTCACTCTACTACTCACTCTACTACTCTCTACTACTCACTCTCCACTACTCTCTGCTACTCACTCTCTACTACTCTCTATTACTCACTCTCAACTACTCATACTCACTCTCAACTACTCATACTCACTCTCAACTACTCATACTCACTCTCTACTACTCACTCTACAACTCACTCTCCACTACTCTACTACTCTCTACTACTCTACTACTCTCTACTACTCTCTCTACTACTCACTCTCTACTACTCTCTCTACTACTCACTCTCTACTACTCACTCTCTGCTACACACTCTCCACTACTTGCTCTCTACTATTCTCTACTCACTCTTCTACTCACTCTCTATTACTCCCTACTACTCACTCTTCTACTCACTCTCTTCTACTCTCTCTCTACTACTCTCTACTACTCACTCTCTACTACTCCACTACTCTCTACTACTCACTCTACTACTCACTCTCTACTACTCTCTACTACTCACTCTCTACTGCTCTCTACTACTCTCTCTCTACTACTCACTCTCTACTACTCTCTACTACTCATTCTCTACTGCTCTCTCTCTACTACTCTCTTTCTACTACTCACTCTCTACTACTCAGTCTCTACTACTCTCTTACTACTCTCTACTACTCTCTCTCTACTACTCTCTCTACTACCCTCTCTCTACTACTCTCTCTCTACTACTCTATACTACTCTCTACTACTCTCTACTACTCACTCTACTACTCACTCTCTACTACTCTCTACTACTCTGTCTCTGCTACTCACTCTCTACTACTCACTCTCTACTACTATCTCTCTACTACTCTACTACTCTCTCTCTACTACTCTCTACTACTCACTCTCTACTACTCTCTACTACTCTGTCTCAGCTACTCACTCTCTACTACTCACTCGCTACTACTCTCTACTACTCACTCTCTACTACTCACTCTCTACTACTCTCTACTACTCACTCTACTACTCACTCTCTACTACTCTCTACTACTCACTCTCTATTACCCATTCTCTACTACTCTCTACTACCCACTCTCTACTACTCACTATTACTCTCTACTACTCACTCTCTGCTACTCTCTCTACTACTCTCTTCTGCTCACTCTATTACTCATCCTCTACTCTCTACCTCTCTACCTCTCTCTACCTCTACACCTCTACCTCTCTACCTCTCTCTACACGCACACATATGCATATATATGCATCTGCATTTATATATATGTATGTGTGTATATATATATATATACATACACATATAAACATATATATAATATGCATATCTATATAAATACAAATATAAATGCATGCATACATATACATATACATATAGATATATGCATGCATATGCATGTTATGTACATGAAAGTTTGAAAAACACTAATAAAAGCAAAGCTAAAAAGTCACCTAATTACAAACAGAATTGCTTTAACTTAAACGAGGGCAAAACCTATTGCATTTTCAATGCTTGTTTACTTTGGTTCCATCAAGAAGGCATTCAGATGTGTCACACATTTGCCATAAATTCAGAATGTTAGCACTCTAGTTGCTCATTAGATAATTGTAGTAAAGCTACTGCTCACCAGGGAAGTCTGCTGCTGGTATTGAAAGTGCATGTTTCAGTCTTCATGTCAGAATTCTTTAATGAAATAGAAGAGGATTTGAGAAGTCACTCAAAATGTGCCCTAATTTTTCTTTCTGCAGCATTAATCATACTTTCTATGGCAAAATGAACCCCCTCCGTTTGTTCCTTTTTAAATTAAATGTTTTATGAGTTACCACTTTATTCCAATCAAGATGGCTTCAAGTGTGCCATACGTTTATCATAACTGGCAGTCTCTGCCCTTGTTGGATGTTCATGTTTTACTGAGAATGTCAGACTTCTATCTCACATGACTGAGAAAGATAATGTGAATTAACAGAAAATTTGCTCTCAGTTTAGCTTATAGATCACCTTCCAAACCTCTGTGGGAAAAGCATGAGAAAATAGTTTTCTCTCAAACAAGATTCATGATATCCCAGCAGAAGGCTTTTTCACATGGTAAAATCACCTTAGAACATACCACAATTCCTAAAATGAGTATGGTACCATAAACAAATGATTTATAATGTAACTAAAGTCTTAAAACCTTCTATTAACTGCAATATATTTTAATGAGGTGCTATCATGTATATTGGTCCCAAGATGGCTGCCAACACTTCTTGGATGAAGTGCTGACAGCCAATCAGATCTCACGATGAGATGTGTGGTTAAGCTGCGCCCAGATATATATGTGATTTTAATTTTGATCTTCTCAGGAACTACTGAACGAATTTACACCATTTAAGCAAAAGGCACGACTCTGAACCAAGGTCTACCTTTCTGCCAAATGTGGTGTAATTCCGTTCAGCACTTCGGGCTGTAGCTGCGACTAAAGGTCCCTATGGAAAATTGCATGGGGAAAACACATTTTGGGACCCCCCTTTTTTCTCGGTCCCCGCTTGACGGATCACCCCGAGACTTTCAGGATAGGAGCGGACCAGAGCGGGCCACGAGTTTTGAAAATTTCACAAAGATTCATCAACTGGCCCCAAAGTTATTCTAAATAGAATGTTGCAGATTCCTATGGATAATAGGTCCTTTCTATAACTACCTACTGGCGACTGTATCTATATCTATATCTATATATATATATATATATATATATTCACTTAAAAAACCATAGGTTTCACACATGTTATAGTTAGCTGGACATTTCACTTGTAAAAAACCAATGAAATTCCCCCGTTATAGTTAGTGCAGGCAACTATAACTCACGCGACCGCAAAATTTAATAAATACATAACTTAGCATTTAAAAAAACGTACAAATTCACTGAAAAAACCATAGGTTTCACACACATTATAGTTACGAATTAGCATTTAAAAAACCTTGCAAATTCACTTAAAAAACCAGAGGTTTCACACATGTTATAGTTAGCTGGACATTTCCCTCGTAAAAAACCAATGAAATTCCCCCGTTATAGTTAGTGCAGGCAACTATAACTCACGCGACCGCAATCCTCTGCTGATGACGTCAGATATTACATCACTGTATTTAGACACTTATTTACCCATGTCTTCTTCCATTAATCTTTAGCTATACATATATTACAAATATTTATTTTTCATAAAGACACATATGTCATCAGTGATGTAATATCTGATGTCATCAGCAGAGGATTGCGGTCGCGTGAGTTATAGTTGCCTGCACTAACTATAACGGGGGAATTTCATTGGTTTTTTACGAGTGAAATGTCCAGCTAACTATAACATGTGTGAAACCTCTGGTTTTTTAAGTGAATTTGCAAGGTTTTTTAAATGCTAATTCGTAACTATAACGTGTGTGAAACCTATGGTTTTTTCAGTGAATTTGTAAGTTTTTTTAAATGCTAAGTTATGTATTTATTAAATTTTTATTTTTTCAGGTTTTTTACCGTGCGCGCACCGGGCGCGCAAGGTGCGCTCGGTGCGCGCGCGCACAGTGCGCGCACCTCGCGATTTTTTATTTTTTTTATTTTATTTTTTCTCCCTTGGGGGTCCTTCTGTGACCGCCTGACCAAGGCTAGGGGGTCAGGAACTGTCCACTCTGCCCCCTTTTCACGTTCTCTGCCTTTTTTTTTCACCCCCTCAGACTGCGAGAGACAAAATGGCGGCCGACACTTCCTGGTTTCGACCGATTCGAATGTTTACCGACATCTAACAACCAATTAGAATTGCGCTGCGCGCACGGTGCGCGCGTATAGATATTGATATGCTTTTAAATGCTATTTTCACAGGAAATACTGAACAGATTTACACCATGACCTTATGGCTACCTCTCTGCCAAATTTCACGTAATTCTGTTCAGCCGTTCGGGCTGTAGCTGCGACTAAAGGTCCTATGGAAAAATGCATGGGGAAAACGCGTTTGGGACCCCCCCTTTTTCTCGGCCTCCGCTTGACGAATCACCCCGAGACTTTCAGGGTAGGAGCTGAACGGAGCGCCCCATTTGTTTTGAAAATTTCGCGAGGATTCGTCAACCGGCGCCAAAGTTATTCAAAATAGAATTTTGAGATTTCCTATGGAATAGGTTGTAACTATAACTATCTACTGGCGACCAAAGTCTGAAAGTTATGTGCGCTCTCAGGACATCAAGGATCCGAAATCAAGTAAGCTTGGCAAAAGCGTTTATTTACATAACGCATTTCGACTACAGCCGTAGTCTTGCTCACATGTAAAGTGCACTGCAAATCATAGGCTCAAGTAACATCACGTGAGGTATGCACATTCAGCAATAATGAAAGTGAAGCCAGAAATAATTGGCAGCCATGATGGAATGGTAAAACAACATAGTAACTACAGTGAGTAACACAGTGTCTAAGTGTGTTCCAGTAATGAGCGCGACTCCTCCCAACGAATGTAAAACACCCAAAGGAACAAACTCATAACTGTAGCTACCTGTGGGGTAAAAACATCATGCAATAATAATCGCGAGTACATGTACATTGTCGGCCATGATGGAACAGTCCCGCAAGGATCGTCACTCAGCCCCACCCTCTTCAACGTCTACATGAAACCCCTCGCCGCCATCGCACGCCAACACAACCTCAACATCATCTCCTACGCCGACGACACTCAGCTCATCCTCTCCCTCACCAGAGACCCCGACACCGCCAAAGCCAGCCTACACGAAGGGATGAAAGACGTCGCCGAATGGATGACCATCAGCCGCCTGAAACTGAACACAGACAAGACAGAAGTCCTCATCCTTGGACCATCACCCTCCGCATGGGACAACTCCTGGTGGCCCCCGGCCCTAGGCACCGCACCCAAGCCAACGGACCACGCACGCAACTTGGGCTTCATCCTGGACTCCTCCCTATCGATGACCAGACAAGTCAACGCCGCCTCCTCATCATGCTTCCACACCCTCCGCATGCTCCGCAAGATCTTCCGATGGATCCCGACCGAAACCAGGAAGACGGTTACCCAGGCCCTCGTCACCAGCCGACTAGACTACGGAAACACCCTCTATGCCGGAACCACAGCCAAACTTCAGAAAAGACTCCAGCGTATCCAGAACGCCTCTGCCCGACTCATCCTGGACGTCCCCCGACGCAGCCACATCGCGAGCCACCTGAGAGACCTGCACTGGCTCCCTGTCAACAAGAGAATCACGTTCAGACTCCTCACCCACGCACACAAATCCCTCCACGACCTGGGCCCAAGGTACCTCAACGACCGCCTGACCTTCTACACGCCCACCCGCCAGCTACGATCCGCGCACCTCGCCCTCGCCGCCGTTCCCCGCATCCAGAGAGCCACCGCCGGAGGAAGATCCTTCTCCTACCTGGCGGCTAAGACATGGAACTCCCTGCCCATCCACCTGCGGCTGACCCAGGACCACCTCGCCTTCAGGAAACAGCTCAAGACCTGGCTGTTCGAGCAGTAGCAGACCCCCTCCCCCAAGCGCCTTGAGACCCTTCCGGGTGAGTAGTGCGCGATACAAATTCCTTGATTGATTGATTGATTGATTGAACAGTACTAAAGGACTCGAAAATTAAAATGTAAGGGGAGCGTGCGCGCTCTGAAACTCAGCGTGACTAGTGAAAGGCGACAAGTGTCAAGAAGCAATTAACTGCACAAGTGTGCACAGAAAAGACTATTCAAGCCCAAGTGGGCATATACACGTTTCCATAACCAGAACAAAAAGAAGTCTGAACGGACGTCAAGTAAAGATCACATGAGAATCAAAGATAACATGAGAGTCAAAGAGCATGAAAGATCAAGATGCTCAGGGACTCCAATGCAGTGCGAAATGCTTGAACCTTCAATAATTCACATCAGTATGCAAAACATGAAGCATATGGTCATAACAAGCAACCTCTCATACACCGACAAGATTCCTTGCTTTGGCCACTGGAGTGGGAAGAGGGCCGAGAGCTGGTGGCCACCAGGAGCTTCCAAAACAAGATATCCTTCCCAAAAAGGAGAACCTCTGTTGTTTCAGAATTCAGTTACAAACACCGGGAAGATATCCAGTTGAAGTTTGCTGCCATGCAGTTGCTTAAACGTGTGGCCACCTCATCAATGTCGTTATTTATGGGAACAATAATTTGAGGGGCATCATCGTAGGGCAAAGTGAAAAAAACAGATGACCTTATAAGGCTCCTGAGAAGGGCCACATATATGTTAAACAGGGTAGGGCTCAAAGATGAGCCCTGTGGAACACCACATGGTATTGATAAAGGCTTTGAGTTGAAGTTTCCTGGGTTCACTGCTTGCTCCCTAACATCTAGGAAGGAGTAGACCAGTTTAAGGGAAGATTCTTGAACACCTATCTCACTCACTTGCCGTTTCAAGTCAGTATGGCTAACCATGTCGAAGGAAGCGGATAGGTCCAGAAGGACCACCACAGCCTTGTCACCTCGATCTAGAATAACTGTAATTTCTCAGTTACTGAGATCAATGCCGTTTCAGTGCTGTGTACTTTCCTAAAACCAATCTATCTATCTATCTATCTATCTATCTATCTATCTATCTATCTATCTATCTATCTATCTATCTATCTATCTATCTATCTATCTATCTATCTATCTATCTATCTATCTATCTATCTATCTATCTATCTATCTATCTATCTATCTATCTATCTATCTATCTATCTATCTATCTATCTATCTATCTATCTGTCTGTCTGTCTGTCTATCTATATGTGTATATATATATTTAGATTTATTTATTCTTCATTAGTTGAATTATTTTGAAATTCATCATACACAGAAGCATAGTACAAACAAGTCATACATAAACAGTACACTAACCCACTCCACATACATACACAATAACATTACATACAAAGAACTAATCTACACATAAAACATAGCAAAACTAAAATTCTCAGTTCTGAATTCAAATTGCCCAAAGAGGAGAATTAAAAAACTTCACAGCAAAACTGAAACGGATTTGCATACTCCTTGATTAATGGGCTAGGCAACCCAGCAATGCACTACTCATATAACCAGGGGTAAATATATTAATTATGTTCATTTATATCTCCCTGGTTACATTGCTACTTTTATCTGGTTGTAGGTTGCATGCATGTTGACGTGTTGCAACTCCACTTGTGGGTTCTCTTCAGGACTCAGAACTGATAAATACTCAGACTCATATTGCAAAATATTCCTTAACTGGTGAACCATATTAACTTCTCAAATTGCTTTACATAGATCACTAAAACCAGTCCTTAAGGTCCAGCTTTCCTGCACTTGCGAATAACGCTAACTTCAGATGCAAATAAATTTGTATATCCCATTCCGAACTCTGGGAGAGACCGGGTGCTGCTCCTTCTTACTCTTGTACTTCTGTCCGTGTCGGTTACATCAAGCTTTTTTCAGGGTGGTGGAGAAAGGGGGCATGGCATCCAAAGGCCTCTCAGCAATCCCACTGTGTAGGACATACTGTAGGTAACAGGAGGCCTTGTTGGCCCCCAAGGACCTTCAGCAACCAATGCGATTTCATCCCCCAACCAGCAGTGCACCAGGAGGCACGATTGCAGAGTGCTGCAGAAAGGGGCGGGTTATCTGGTGTCGTGCCAGTACCTTTAATTTTTTTTTTTTTTAATTATAAGCGACGGGGGTTGTGTGGCCCCCCTTCCCTGGGCCGTATTTGGCCCCTGGAACCCCATCCCCCAGGGCCAGTCATTTTTAGAATGGGAAGGCGGACCTTATAATCCCTTCCCCGGGCCGATTATACCCCCAGGCACCCCATTCCCCAGGTCCTGCCCTTTTAAAAATTTTTTTTATTATTCATTATAAAACCGGGGAGGGGGCTGTATAGCCCCCCCCCCCCCGTCCTGTGGGAGCCAGCATTGCTTTTTCTACAGAGGGAGCTGATAAACATGCAGCTCCCTCTGTCCAAAAGCAATTCTACTCCACTCTGTGCAGTCAAGAGCAATTTTCTGCTCTCGCTTGCACGAAGAGGAGCAGAGTTTGCTATGGCTTGGGGGGAGTCGGAAAAGCCAGCCCAGCAATAGCAAACAGCTACCTCCTGAGGGTAGACAACTCAGAGACCTACTCAGGCACACTCACACCCACTCATAGACCCACTCAGACTCTCATGCAACCACTCACAAATCCAAGCAGACACTAATGCACCCATTTACAGGCCCACTCAGAGACTTAAGCCCGTCACTCACAGACCCACTCAGACACTCATGAACCCACTGAGAGACCTGCTCAGACACTCATGTACCCTTTCAGACACATACAGACACTCACACACCATAGAGCCACTCATAGACCCACTCATACACTTGCACAGCCATGCACATGTCCATTCAGAGACTCAAGCATCACCTCACAGACCCATTTAGACACTCAGGCAGCTGCTCACATATCAACTCAGGCACTTTCATACCAACTCACAGACCCACTCAGACTCTCATGCAACCACTCACAGACCCAATCAGACACTCATGCACCAACTGAGAGACCTGCTCAGATACTTGTGCTCCCACTCACAGACCCACTCACACACCCACTCACAGACCCATTCAGACACTCATGCAACCACTCACAGACCAGCTCAGACACTCACACACCCACTGACAAACCCACTCAGAGACTCATATAACCACTCACAGACCCACTCAAAAACTCATGTACAGAACTACTCAGAGACTCATGCACCCACTCACAGACCCAGTCAGAGACTCACGCATCCACTCACAAACCCAGTCAGAAACTTACGCACCACTCACAGACCCATTCAGAGACTCATCCATTTACTCGCGGACCTATTCAGACACTCATACATCTACTCACAGACCCACTCAAAGACTCAAACACCCACTCACAGACCCACTAGGAGACTCACACACCTACTCACAGACCCACTCAGAG
This sequence comes from Triturus cristatus, assembly GCF_964204655.1. Classification (NCBI taxonomy): domain Eukaryota; kingdom Metazoa; phylum Chordata; class Amphibia; order Caudata; family Salamandridae; genus Triturus; species Triturus cristatus. The sequence continues at coordinate 431,628,862 of NC_140581.1, read as the reverse complement.
ACTCATGCACCCACTCACAGACTCACTGAGAAATTCATGCACCCACTCACAGATTCACTCAGATACTTGTACACCGACTCATATACTCTCTTAGACACCCACACAGCCACTCACAGACCCACTCCAATACTCATGCATCTATTAACAGACCCAGACACTCTCACACTCACTCAAAGACCCATTCAGAGACTTATACAATCACTCACAGACTCATTCAGACACTCATGCACCCAGTGAGAGACCCATTTAGACACTCATACACCCACTTCCTGACCCATTCAGACACTCACTTGCCCACTAACAAACCCATTCATACACTCATACACCCACTTACAGACCCACTCAGAGACTGATGTAACCACTCACAGACCCACTCAAACACTCACATATCCTCTCACAAACCAACTCAGAGACTCACACACCAATGCACAGACCCAGTCAGAGACTCATGCACCCACTCACAAACCAATTCAGAGACTCATGTACCCACTGACAGACCCATTCATAGACTCATTCACCCCCTCATAGACCCACTCAGAGACTCATGCACCCACCCACAGACCCACTCACAGACTGACTCAGGCACTCATGCACCACTGAGAGACCCACTCAGACAATCATGCACCCACTCACAGACCCACTAAGACATTAACGCACCCAGTCCCAGACCCACTCAGAGATTCATGAGCCCACACACAGACTAACTGAGACTCATACACCCACACACAAATCTATTCAGACACTCATACACCCACTCACAGACCCTTTTAGATACTCACACACCAACTCACAGACCCATTCGCACACTAACACACCCAGTCAGATGCACAGGAACATACCAACTCACAGACCCATTCACACACTAACACACCCTGTCAGATGCACAGAGTCAGTTATATATTTTTGAATTTAAAATTTACTGGTGTCTATTGAATGTCTGCTTTTGTTTTTTGCGTAGTTGTGGTGTATTCATGAATTGAAAAAACCTATTAAAAAGGAATTTAAAAAGCAAATGAACCAGTGTTTGAGAAATAGGGTTACTCTGAGAAGATCCTTTGTATTTATTGTGTGTAGATGATGACTACACATTAATCATTAATCAGGATGTAGTGTTTCAAGTTGTTAAGGAACACCTTGTTGCATTTCTCTGTGAATTAAACTCTATCACATATATATATATATCTTATCAAACAATGGCAAATTGACACGAACTAATGCTCTTTCAAATTGATGCGAAATCTGATAATCCATGCTGAAAGGAAGTTGTCAAACATGATCGAGAAAATTAAAGAGTTAGAAGGTGAACTGGAAAAATTTACGGATAATGAGGAAAAGAAGGAATTATTAATGTCCATGAAAAAGAAAATTGAGAAACATGAACAAGACATTGAAAAACGGAAAGCATCCAAATTTAACCGTGACCGCATTGACTATGCGTCAGGGCGCATCTACACTTTTGCTAGAAAATTTGATCATTTAAGAAGCAGAGCATTGATGGAAAAACACACGGGAGTACGACCAACTGCCACACCAGAAAGCTCGGATGTAAGCTCTGCAGATGAAGAACTAAACACTGGTTTGGATTTTTTTGGGGAGATGTGGCTAATGCAAATGGTGACGCGGCAGAGAGGAAGGGGAAGAGGTTCAACAATGGGAAGAGGACAAACAACACAGGCACAAGAAGAAGTAGGAAGCGGATCAAGATCCAAAAAGCAAAGAGGAAAGAAATAAAAAAATTAATGAAATTTTCAACCGAAGGAGATCTGGTTATAAATCTCTCAAAAAAGACCTTAAATCAAAATCGCATACAATTATTGAATAGAGGTCTATAATATTGTCCTAATCAGAACCTGGACATCCCTAACATTAGGATTGATCTATACAAATTCTGTCGCAAACTGAAACTGCAAAAACATTACACTGAAAAAATAGTCAGTCAAAGATCAGACTCCCATAATTCCAACACAATCTCCCCATTGGATTCGAATAATCTTGTAAACTTAAGGACACCAGATGCCCTAGAAGAGGGACTGGACAATACCATAGAGAAAATAACTGACCTCCAATTATGTCAAAAAATGGGAATATCGACTGGTGAAGGAGGAAGGAGTGGTCTGAAAAAACAATCAACGTTTTGTCCCCAACTAGCACCAGGGAACAAAGTGGATGTTTTCCAAGAGCTTATGATTGAAGACATCAACAAACTCATAATCTCTAAAACAACTGAATCTCAAACCCTGAATCAAACTAAAGAGAGAGCAAAAAGTAACAAACTGAAAAAACATCAAAATAGAAATTGGAATTTGACAAAAGGTGAATATCAGGCCTTAAAAGAACTAAGAGACGATCCTGAAATAATAATTAAAGCCTCAGACAAAGGAGGTAATATAGTTGTACAAGATACTGAGAACTATCTTGAGGAAGCCAAAAGGCAACTCTCTAATCAAGAACATTATGAATGTTTGAAAGAAAATCCAATGGAACAATGGACACAAGAATTCCATCAAAAATTGAAAACGTGGAATGAAAACGACTTGATCGATTTCAATGAATATATGTACCTAAAAACAAACCATCCTATTGTACCCACAATATATTTTTTACCAAAGGTACACAAGTCCACTAGTAAACCACCAGGGAGACCAATTGTGAGCTCAATAGGGTCACTCCTGGAAAACACATCACGGTTTATTGATACATTCCTCATCAAATATGTAATCTCGCTCCCTTCTTACATAAAAGACACAACAGACTTTCTGAGGACAATCCAGGATGTACAATGGAATGAAAAAATGATAATGGCGACTGTTGATGTCTGCTCGTTATATACCTCAATCCTACATCAAGATGGTATAGAAGCAGTTAGGGAATTCCTTAATACAAGATCATTAAGCTATTTGGAACATTCGAATATGCTTATTGAGATGCTAACATACTGCCTGACACATAACATCTTCCTTTTTAAAAATGACCTCTTTCTCCAACAACAAGGAACGGCAATGGGGACATCTTTTGCCCCAACATATGCTAACTTCTTGATGGGCGTGTGGGAACAAGACGTCCTATCAAAAAACAACAAAATGAATATTATTAAGTGGTGTCGGTTCATAGACGACCTGTTCATAATTTGGAATGGGGAACAAGAAGATCTAGAAATATTCATTGCCTCCTTAGAAAAGAACAAATTCAATCTAAGTTTCACATCCACTGTTAGCAGAGAAAAAATGATATTCTTGGATGTGGAAATTTTCATCAGAAATCAAAAAATATGCAGTAAAATACATCGGAAACCTACTGCTTGCAATAGCATCCTACATGCTAACAGTGGACATCCTCAACACCTGAAATGGAGCATACCCTATGGACAGATGTTAAGGGTAAAAAGGAACTGTTCCGAAATTGAAGATATGAACCAACAACTAAATGAAATGAGTGCACGTTTCCTAGAAAGAGGTTACCCCATTGAAGTGATCAAAACAGCTAGATCCAAGGTCAATGGAAAATCAAGGGAATCTATACTTAGATCTAATGTGGATGATGAAATTGGAGATCTGGAAGAGCAGGACACAATCAGACTTATTGTGGATTTCAATAATGAAAACATTGAAATTAAAAAAATGATCAAAAAGAATTGGAAAATGTTAACATCGGATGAAACTCTTAAGGAAAAGCTTCCAACTTACCCAAGCATAACTTATAGAAGAACTGCAAGTCTGGGGGATATTCTTACACAGAGCCACTATGAAGAAAAAAATCCAAAAAAACAGAAAAATTGGCTAAACACCCCGGGATTCTGGAAATGTCAGAAATGTAAGGCCTGTGAATATGGCCAGAATAAACAAAACTTCAAATTACAAAATGGTGAACTAGAGCAAATCCAAGATCATATCACCTGTGAGTCACATCACGTAATTTACATCCTGGAGTGTCCATGTAGGAAACAATATGTTGGAAGCACCATAAATGAGTTAAAATTAAGAATATTGCAACATCTAAGAGCAATCAAAAATAAAGACTTCAGCTACCCAATTGCAAAACATTTTTCTGAACATCATGGGAGCAATAATCGAGAATTGAAGTACTTTGGAATTAAGATTGCTACTTGGAAAAACAGAGGGGAGATAGAACTCTTGATCTGAGAAAAATGGAATCAAGATATATCTTGAAAATTGGTACGGAGACCCCTTTGGCCACAACTTGGATGCTGAATTGTACATACATCTGCAGTAAAAACATTAGGATAAGAGATATTACACCCAACTTAAATCCGATTCTGAATGAAGTAACAAATCTGGAAGATCAACGTAAACATTATTGAAAAAAGAGAGAAAGAATGTTTCCCTTAAAATTGCTAAAGTTATTTGTCTGTCTACTAGTGCTAAAATGATCTTGAAAATAGAAATGGTCAAGGGACCTTTTTAGGAGAGATTATATTATAATTTGGATCTTGAAATCATGTACTTTACATTGAATATATTCATTTCTGTCTTCTCTTCTGTTCTCCCCCCTTTTTTTAATTGGGAGAGTACGTTCATCAGATAAATACTGATAATTGCACAATTTGCACAGAATTCTTGGTAATTATAGTGGATTACAACAAAAAGACATAGAAAATATTGAAAAGTATTAACGATTTCGATAAAATTGTACTTCACATGGAAATTGTTGAAATATGTCAAATGTATCCCTTAATTTACTGAAATGAAGTTTTTGCTATTTTGCTATTTTGCACAGACTCAGGAAAATCATAACTAATGAGATTTTATTTATGCAATAGAGAAGATGTTAGGTAATACCACAAGATCCAAATAATGTAAATTTCTCAGTATGAAACTGTTAATCAGCTGAAATATGGAAAATGTTTCCCTCTCAACTTTTGAGATTTTGCTAATTTTTGCACAAATACTTATGCACTTTATATAATAGAAAAAAATATATATGCAGCCTCTTTTTCATGAATCAATTTGAGTACTTTACAGTCATGATTACTAACTTATCCAATTATGATGAAATCTCTTGTGGTGTGAGAGAGCGATACGTCTTAAAACAACAGTGAATGTTAAAGAAAGTTTTATTTTGTTTAAAAAAAACACACAAAAATGTAAAAACAGAAAATGGACTTAAAATTGCACCTATCACTTTAAATAAGACATTCTAGACGTAGAAAACTCTATGGTCCAGTTGAAGGCACATCGCCGAAACGCGTAGACCGTTTGTATCCCCTACCTTGGAGATGGAATAAATTATAAGAGAAACCAAATCTGCTTCGAGTCCTGATTGAGGTGCTGTGGATGCCTGCTACTGCCGGACGGGTGGTTTTGGTGATTTCCTAAATATATGTATATATATATGTATTTATATATAGGACCTATTTTCCATAGGAAATCCGCAACATTCTATTCCCAATAAGTCTGGCGCCAGTTGACGAAGCTTCGCAAAATTTTCCAAACTTTTGGCCAGCTCCAGTCCGCTCCTATCCTAAAAGTTTTGTGGTGATTCCTCAAGCGGGGGCTGAGAAAAAAGGGGGTCCCAAAACACGTTTTCCCCATGCAATTTCCCATAGGACCTGTTGACGCAGCTACAGCCCGAACTGCTGAACGGAATTACACCAAATTTGGCAGAAAGGTAGACCTTGGTTCAGAGTCGTGCCTTTTGCTTAAATGCTGTAAATCCGTTCAGTAGTTCCTGAGAAAATCAAAAGTAAAATCACATATATATCTGGGCGGAGCCTAACCACACATCTCATCGTGAGATCTGATTGGCTGTCAGCACTTCATCCAAGAAGTGTTGGCAGCCATCTTGGGACCAATATACATGATAGCACCTCATTAAAAAGCATTGCAGTTAATAGAAGGTTTTAAGACTTTAGTTACATTCTAAATCATTTGTTGATGGTACCATACTCATTTTAGGAATTGTGGTATGCTCTAAGGTGATTTTACCATGTCAAAAAGCCTTCTGCTGGGATATCATGAATCATGTTTGAGACAAAACTATTTTCACATGCTTTTCCCACAGAGGTGCGGAAGGTGATCTATAAGCTAAACTGAGAGCATATTTTCTGTAAATTCACATTATCTTTCTTAGTCATGTGAGAATGAAGTCTGACATTCTCAGTAAAACATGTACATCCAACAAGGGCAGAGACTGTCAGTTGATTCCTTTGTGTTCTACTGCAGCTTCCCAGAGTGTTCCAAAGAACATCTAGAGCGCTAACACTCCTACTTATGATAAACGTATGGCACACCTGAAGCCATCTTGATTGGAATAAAGTGGTAACTCTTAAAACATTTAATTTAAAAAGGAACAAAATGAGGGGGTTCATTTTGCCATAGAAAGTATTATTAGTGCTACAGAAAGAAAAATTAGGGCACATTTTGAGTGACTTCTCAAATCCTCTTCTATTTCATTAAAGAATTCTGACATGCAGACTGAAACATGCACTTTCAATACCAGCAGCAGACTTCCCTGGTGAGCAGTAGCTTTACTACAGTGATCTAATGAGAAACTAGAGTGCTAACATTCTGAATTTATGGCAAATGTGTGACACATCTGAATGCTTTCTTCATTGAATCAAAGTAAAAAACTGACAGTATGCCTACTGAGGAGACTGTAGTAAATGAGGAAATTAGGAAACTTCATAACAAGTCTCCCAAGATGGCCACCAGAGACAAAAGAGCCCAAATGTAGCACAAACATCACCGAGATGTAGCCCAAGTATAGCCCAATGACAGAAATCCCAGAGTGTTTTAAAGAACAACTAGAGTGCTAACAGTCTTACTTATGACAAAAGTATGACACACCTGAAGCCATCTTGATTGGAATAAAGTGGTAACACTTAAAACATTTAATTTGCAAAGGAACAAAATGAGGGGGTTCATTTTGCAATAGGTCTCGCCCTCGTTTAAGTTAAAGCAATTCTGTTTGTAATTAGGTGGCTTTTTAGCTTTGCTTTTATTAGTGTTTTTCAAAATCTCATGTACATGACATGCATATATGTATATGTATGCATGCATTTATATTTGTATTTAAATAGATATGCAGATTATATATATGTTTATATATGTATGTATATATATACACATACATATATATAAATACATATGAATATATGTGCATATGTGTGCGTGTAGAGAGAGGTAGAGAGGTAGAGGTGTAGAGGTAGAGACGTAGAGGTAGAGAGGTAGAGGTAGAGAGGGGTAGAGAGGTAGAGAGTAGAGGATGAGTAATAGAGAGGAGAGAGTAGTAGAGAGTAGTAGAGAGAGTAGCAGAGAGTTAGTAGGAGAGAGTAGTAGAGTGAGTAGTAGAGAGTGAGTAGTAGAGAGTAGTAGAGAGTGAGAAGTAGAGAGTAGTAGAGAGTAGTAAAGAGTGAGTAGTAGAGTGAGTAGTAGAGTGAGTAGTAGAGAGTAGTAGAGAGCGAGTAGTAGAGAGTAGTAGAGTAGTAGAGAGTGAGTAGTAGAGAGTGAGTAGCAGAGAGAGTAGAAGAGAGTAGTAGAGAGCGAGTTGTAGAGAGTGAGTAGTAGAGAGTAGTAGAGAGCGAGTAGTAGAGAGTGAGTAGTGGAGAGTGAGTAGTAGAGAGTGAATAGTAGAGAGTGAATAGTAGAGAGTGAGTAGTAGGGAGTGAGTAGTAGAGAGTAGTAGAGTGAGTAGTAGAGAGTGAGTAGTAGAGAGTAGTAGAGAGAGAGTAGTAGAGAGTGAGTAGTAGAGAGAGAGTAGTAGAGTAGTAGAGAGTGAGTGGTAGAGAGCAGCAGAGAGTAGTAGAGTGAGTAGTAGAGAGTAGTAGAGAGTGAGTAGTAGAGAGTGAATAGTAGAGAGTAGTCTTAGAGAGTAGTAGAGAGAGAGAGTAGGAGATAGTGTAGTAGAGAGTGAGTAGTAGAGAGTAGTAGCGAGTGAGTAGTAGAGAGTAGTAGAGAGTGAGTGGTGGAGAGTAGTAGAAAGTAGTAGAGTGAGTAGTAGAGAGTGAGTAATAGAGAGTAAATAGTAGAGAGTAGTAGAGAGTGAGGAGTAGAGAGAGTAGTAGTAGACAGTGAGTAGTAGAGAGTAGTAGAGTGTGAGTAGTAGAGAGTGAGTAGTAGAGAGTGAGTAGTAGAGAGTAGTAGCGAGTGAGTAGTAGAGAGTGAGTAGTAGAGTAGTAGAGAGTGAGTAGTTGAGAGTGAGTAGTAGAGAGTGAGAGAGTAGTAGAGTAGTAGAGAGTGAGTAGTAGAGAGTAGTAGAGAGTGAGTAGTAGAGAGTGAGTAGTAGAGAGAGAGTAGTAGAGAGTAGTAGAGAGTCAGTAGTAGAGTAGTAGAGAGTAGTCAGTCAGTGTCAGTCAGTCAGTCAGTGTCAGTCAATCAGTGTCAGTCAGTGTCAGTCAATCAGTGTCAGTCAGTCAGTGTCAGTCAATCAGTGTCAGTCAGTGTCAATCAGTGTCAGTCAGTGTCAGTCAGTCAGTCAGTGTCAGTCAGTCAGTGTCAGTCCATCAGTGTCAGTCAGTGTCAGTCAATCTGTGTCAGTCAGTGTCAATCAGTCAGGTCAGTCAGTCAGTGTCAGTCAGTCAGTGTCAGCTAGAGCAGCTCTGCTGACCTGGTTCTCTGGCTCTAAAGCAGCTCTGCTGACATGGTTCTCTCTCTCTAAAGCAGCTCGGCTGACCTGGTGTCTCTGGCTCTACAGCAGGTCTGCTACAGCAGGTCTGCCGCCCTGGTTCTCTGGCTCTAGAGCAGCTCTGCTGACCTAGTTCTTATGCTACAGAGCAGCTCTGCTGATCTAGTTCTCTGGCTCTACAACAGCTCTGCTGACCTGGTTCTCTGGCTCTAAAGCAGCTCGGCTGACCCAGTTCTATGGCTCTGAAGCAGTTCTGCTGACATGGTTCTCTGGCTCTAGAGCAGCTCTGCTGACCTGGTTCTCTCCCTCTAAAGCAGCTCTACTGACCTGGTTTCTCTGGCTCTGCAGCAGCTCTGCAGACTTGGTTCTCTGGCTCTAGAGCAGCTCTGTTGACCTGGTTCTTAGGCTCTAGAGCAGATCTACTGACCTGGTTCTCTGGCTCTAAAGCAGCTCTGCTGACCTGGTTCTATGGCTCTAAAGCAGCTCTGCTGATTGGGTTCTCTGGCTCTAGAGTATGTCTGCTGACCTGGTTCTCTGGCTCTAAAGCAGCTCTGCTAACCTGGTTCTCTGGCTCTAAAGAAGCTCTGCTGGCCTGGTTCTCAGGCTCTAAAGCAGCTCTGCTGACCTGGTTCTCTCCCTCAAAAGCAGCTCTGCTGACCTGGTTTCTCTGGCTCTACAGCAGCTCTTCTGACCTGGTTCTCTGGCTCTAGAGCAGCTCTGCTGACCTAGTTCTAAGGCTCTAGAGCAGCTCTGCTGACCTGGTTCTCTGGCTCTACAGCAGCTCTGCTGACCTGGTTTTCTGCACTCCCGATGCACGCACCCGACTTCGCAAAAATATATTTAAAAATAATATAAGTTTATTATAAGTACAAATATATTATTTTGATGAATATTTTACATAATCTCTTGCCTTAATATGTATATTAAAGACACATACATATCATTTTGGAACATAATTTTTTTTTGCGGGAGTCGCGCACCCAGCGCGCCCCAGCACGTATATGATGTTATGCGGGACCCGCAACCGCGCAAACATCTCGTACCGTAATGCGCATGTGTCGCGAATGCATGGGAGCAGGAGTCGCAGACTGGTCGCATACCAATCGCGCATATCACGTGATATTAAATGTATATGTTGTAACTTAAAAACACGCAGCCGTCACACACCATACGCGGATCCTTCATGACTTTTCTAAAATGGCGGCTAGAATGCGCACACCCACCGTGATATGTACACTTTGAGTGCGGGATTCTGAAAAAAATTGGAATTTTTCTTTAAAGAAAATATTATAAATATATTAAAATAAAAAATGAAAACAAGAAAATTAATCAATATTTCGGTTTTAATTACAAAAAAAAATGTTGTTGCAATTTTCAGAAAAATATATAATGTTATTTAATGAATAAAATATTTATAAATAAACAGTTAAAAAACTGTAGAAAATCAGTACAAAAAAATAGATATAACTACTATCTCACTTAAAAGTTAGCATTTAAAAAACCTTAGAAATTCACAGAAAAAACCATAGGTTTCAGGGGTGTTATAGTTAGCTGCCCATTTCACTCATACAAAACCATAGAAATTCCTCCGTTATAGTTAGTTCTGCTAACTATAACTCACGCGCCCGCAATGCACTGCTGATGATGTCACATATTGCATCATTCATGACATGGTCAGTGACATCACTGATGACATCACTGATGACATCATCCACTTGACAATCTGATACACCTCATCATACACTAGTATGACCTTTCATCACTCACTGTAAAATTCAGAGTACCATATTTGAAACCATTGACACACCAATACCAGTTACTACATACCCACTCACTGGTTCCTAAGTCTACACACACAACTACCCATTCAACAACAGAATCATCTATACATGCAGACATTAATTAATAGAACACTATCAAATGCACTTATACACATATATAGACATTGACATATCAGCAGTCATCTTAGTCGGTTATGCAGTCAGCCTACTCACTCATGAAAAAATGTATCGCACTTAAATTTACTCACTTACACAATTATCCAACAACACCTCATTTATTCAAACACATAGTAGCTCATCGTTAATATGTTAAAAAAGCACCATTACAATTATACACTCATTCATATAGTTACTCTCACAATCACTGACTCTTACACATACTTATTTATATACACCAACTCTCACATACAATGCCTTTTATTTTTTTACTTTGTTGAAGATGTACAACTAAAACATATATTCGCTCACCAACACACAAATAAATACACTCAGTCACCCAAACAACTGTTTCCACATGCACTCTTAAACCCATACACCTAGTCAATCAACCATTCACACATCTATGCATAGAGTTACACACACCCCATCCAACCACACACAAACTCAGTGTCCCATACAAATACTCACCCAACTAATCAATTACTAATATACACACTCATGTAGTTAGTGACCGACTGATGCAGCATGTTATACAACAACAGAGACAGTGCTGCACACATTCACATAGTTTAGTTACTAATCCATGTATTAAGTGAGACACTTTTAATTACTCACTTAAAAAGACAGTCAGACAGCTACTAAATCCTCCATCCAGGCAGTTATATATCCACTCAATCTTCAATACAGATTGCTATATATATAATACATATTTAAATTTCAAACTAAACCACATTCAGTGAATGATGTCATCAGTGATGTCATCAGTGATGTCATTTGAGATGTCATCAGTGATGTCATCAGTGATGTCACTGACCATGTCATGAATGATACAATATGTGACATCATCAGCAGTGCATTGCGGGCGCGTGAGTTATATTTAGCAGAACTAACTATAACGGAGGAATTTCTATGGTTTTGTATGAGTGAAATGGGCAGCTAACTATAACACCCCTGAAACCTATGGTTTTTTCTGTGAATATATATATATATATATATATATATATATATATATATATATATATATATATATATATATATATAGATATATATCATCCATGTCAAAGCCAAGTTGTTGCTGCTGCAGATGGAGCCCACATTCTGGTCTCTGATAAATGCAGAAACTGTTTTATTGACATGTTTTCTGGTTTTGTTTATTTGTGGACAGAACTCATTTGACCACTTCCATTTCTGCCTTTGGCATATGTTGGTGAATACCAAGGCAGTCTGCTGTTACTTCAGTTTTTGTGATGCTGCGGCGGTGTAAAAAATGTGCCCATTGCGCCATATTTACAAAGTGATGCATCAAAGCAGATGCATCACTTTGTAGAACCCTGCACAACATTATACCTGCTTTTGGTATAATGTATGCAGGGTGGTCACTGCCCTGCAAAAAAGGGTCATAGAAGTGGCGTTGTAAAATCTATGAGATTTCACTAGGCCACTTCTAAGATGCAATTGCGTCAAAATCTTACACCTACCTCACAGCGGGCGTAAGACTGACACAGGCCCCTATAACATGAGACTTGCCTATGTGTAATGACCAACTGCTGGAGTAAAGTCACTTTTGCGACACACTCTAGCAATGTGTCATTACTGCGCTTATAGATACATCAGAAATACTGATGTATCTGGAAGTCCTTGTGACATGGAGCGCCGTACAGTAAATACGGTGCATCCTTGGTGTTGCAAGGAGGGCGCACAGAAAAGTGTTGCATCGCTGTTTTCACACAACGATGCCACACTTTTCATAAATGAGGCCGACAGTGTTTCACCAATACTACAAGTTATATTCATATGTAGAAAAGCATTGTTACTCATCTAGCCTGTGAGAGATGGATAGAGGCATGTGGATAATCAGTGACATGCCCATGCAGCACTTATGTATGCAGCAGTAACTACATATAAATCATGCCTACCATAGGCTGTAGGTAGACTATAGGGAATTGTGATTGGTGCTTAAACATGTTTTTAAGTTTCACTGAGTCACATGTGTACCATTAGACCCATATGCCCAGTTGTGCACCCAGACTCCCACCCATAGTGCAACTCACAGACTACTCACACACCCAGTCAGACAGCGACAGAAGCCCTTCTACATCCACTCACACACCAACACAGCAGTTTTGTATGCATCAGTATCAGAGTCAATTGCACACACAGTTACAAATCCCTATGTTCACTAACACAGGCAGTTAACAATGTGTACAGCCACATACATATGCATTCAGAGAACCATAGAGTTACTAAAACAGCCCTTCATATACCGGTATACTTACTTAAATATCTGTTGCACACCCATAGAGAGACTGATACACTCACTCAGATATGTATTCAAGTACTGACAACACCTAGTTACCCATCCAGAGAAGTACTCCTTTAAACATGGTTTGGGCCTACTACTGTAGACCCTTTGTTTGCAATTTTACTGCTAGCTCGACTTGGCATTAAGAACATCTTTGCCAAGCCTTAAACTCTTTCCTTTTACTACACATAACACACCCCTCACATAGGCTGTAGTTAGGCCATAGGGTAGGGTGTTTTCTCCTTGAAAGGTTAGACATGCCCTTTTGAGTTTCAGTGAGTTACGTGTGCACTTGCAGACCCCTATGTCTGGCTATACATGCAGTCTTCCACCCATCCTGCACCTTACATACCTATTTACAAAAGAATAGAGCCACTCTCATACCCAGTCAGACAGTGAGAAAAGCACTTATACATTCATGCAGGCAGTTGTATGCACAGTTTCATACATGCAACTTGCTAATACAGCCAGTAAGCAATTCATAGAGCCATATACATACAGATTTAGACACCAATTGAGTCACTAAAAGAGCTAGTGATATACTGGCATACTTACTTCAACATCTGGTGGCACACCCATTGAGGAACTAATGCTCTCATTCAGATATGTAGTCAATTAGGGAGAAACCTAGACATCAGACAAGTAATGCTTTAAATATGGCTTGGTCAAAGCACTGCAGAGCCTGTGTGCAGTTTTATGGACAGGTTGACTTGCCATTTAAAAATATGTTGCCAAGCCTTAGACTTTCCTTTTACTATATATGTCATCCCTAAAGAAGGCTGTAGGTAGGTCATAGGGTTGGGTGGTATGTCCTTAGATGGTAAGACATGTACATTGCAGTTTCCGTGAGTTACATACACACCTAGAGTACCATTTGCCCAGCTAAACATCCAGTGTACCACCCATACTGCAACTCACATATATATTTAGAAAAGCATAGAGGCACTCACCCACCCAGTCAGATAGAAACAGTGGCACTTACATATTGAGTCACATCCCAATACATCACTTATCTATCCAGCAATGAGAGAGCCAGTTAAACACATAGTTACAAAACCCAAACCTCAGTAATATTGCTACTAAGTAATTCATACAGCCTGTTATATACAGAAATAGGTACACACAGAGATATTAAGAGAGCTCGTCATCTAACAACATGGTCATTTAAATGTGCAGTCACACACCTGGAGAAGGACAGGTATATTTATTTAGATATGTACTGATGTACTGATTGTGTTATTTACCCATGTAGACAACTAACCCTTTAAAGAAGTTTCGGGCCTAATACTGAACACTCTGTCCATGCCAATTTGCTGCCAGGTCGAGTGGGCATTTGAAATATCTTGCTAAGCCATAAACTCAGTTTTTTCTAAATATAAGTCACCTCTATAGTATGTTGTAGGCAGACATACACTGATGCATACATTGACATACTCAGATACACTCTAATGTATATAGTAGAGCACCCAGGTACACACTGATGCATACACCAACACTCTGAGGCACACACTCATGCATACTCTCAGACACCCAAAAGACACACAATTGATGGACAGAATGCAGAACAAATAAAAAAATTCACCCCCAGTCAAGAGATCTGGGTTAAATCCATCATTCTTTTGCTCACCATGCCACCCCAGTTTAGACCTGGTCATATGCAAATCAGTCTTGACCCTGTGCCTCATGGGAACAGTCCAGACCGAACTGCCAAGGTGGGTCCTCCCTGGACTGGAAACAAGCATCCTAGCAACGGTTTTGGGGTTTTAACCCTCATCAGCCAGGATTGATTTAATCCAGTGGCACAGTGAGCCCGGGACCCATGTCTGGGCATACTCAGCGCACCCAGGGCAAGAAAGAAAAAGACACACAATTGATGGATGGAATGCAGGACAAATCTAAACATTCACCCCCAGTCAAGAGAACTGGGTTAAAGCCATCCTTATTTTGCTCACCATGCCACCCCAGTTTAGACCTGGCCATATGTATGCAAGTCAGCCTTGACCCTGAGACTCATGGGAACAGTCCAGACCGAACTGTCAAGCCAGGTCTGCCCTGGGCTGGAAACAAGCATCCTAGGACCGGTTTCGGGGTTTCACCCCTCAACAGCCAGTATAGCTTGAATCCAGTGGCACAGTGAGCCCGGGACCGACGTCTGGGCATACCTGGCGCACTTAGGGCGAGAAACGAAAAGACACACAATTGACGGATGGAATGCAGAACAAATCAAAACATTCACCCCCAGTCAAGAGATCTGGGGTAAATCCATCATTCTTTTGCTCACCATGCCACCCCAGTTTAGACCTGGCCATATGCAAATCAGTCTTGACCATGTGCTTCATGGTAACAGTCCGGGCCGAACTGCCAAGCCAGGTCCTCCCTGGACTGGAAACAAGCATCCATGGACCAGTTTCAGGGTTTCACATCTCATCAGCCAGGATAGCTTGAATCCAGGGCACAGAAAGCACGGGATCCACGTCTGGGCATACCCGGCACACTTAGGGCGAGCAAGCAAAAGACACACAATTGATGGACAGAATGCAGAACAAATCAAAACATTCAACCACAGTCAAGAGATCTGGGTTGAATCCATCATTCTTGTGCTTACCTTGCCATCCCAGTGTAGACATGTCCATATGCAAATCAGTCTAGACCCTATGCTTCATGGGAACAGTCCGGCCCGAACTTCCAAGCCAGGTCCTCCCTGGACCGGAAACAAGCATCCTAGAACTGGTTTCGGGGTTTCACCCCTCATCAGCCAAGATAGCTTGTATCCAGTGGCACAGTGAGAAAATGCAGACATATTTATGTCACCTCTATAGTAAGTTGCAGGTAGACATACACTGATGCATACATTGACATACTCAGATACACTCTAATGTATATAGTAGACTACCCAGGTACACACTGATGCATACACCAACACTCTGAGGCAAACACTCATGCATACTATTAGACACCCAAAAGACACACAATTGATGAACGGAATACAGATCAAATCAAAGCATTCAACCCCAGTCAAGAGATCTGGGTTGAATCATCATTCTTTTGCTTACCATGCCACCCCAGTTTAGACCTGTCCATATGTATGCAAGTCAGCCTTGACCCTATGCCTCATGGGAACAGTCCGGCCCGAACTGCCAAGCCAGGTCCTCCCTGGACTGGAAACAAGCATCCTAGGACCGGTTTCAGGGTTTCACCCCTCATCAGCCAGGATAGCTTGAATCCAGTGGCACAGTGAGAAAATGCAGACATGTTTGATGAAATCCAGCCTCTTTCGCTACAGCAGCTCTTTGAAACTGAGGACTTTGTTCCTGCACCCGCATCTTTGTCCTTTCAGTGCTCTGAGAAGGAAAAAAACAAATATAGCATGAAACGTTTTCCCCATTTTCTTAACAAGAGGGGCTAAAAAATCTTAACATTCTATAACGGAGGAATCAAAATCTGATCATTCTTCATCTAAGGAAAAGGAAATCAAAATGTAATGTAAAATTGTCTGCAAGAAGAAGAAGGAAAAAAGGGAACCAAAAGGGAACAATATGGAAGGATAAATAAAAAAAGAGTGAAACGACTACGTTTTGACCCTAATTTAATTTTAAATCTGTCTCTGAATTCTAAATTGAACGCTACAAAGAAGGAAGTAGGACAAGTTGAAATCATCTCAAGGGGATCTCGATCACCATTATTGAATCCCAGCGCCCCAATCCCAACTTCACAAGAACTAAATATACTAGATCTCTAAGCTCTACATCGGTGGCACAGTGTAACTTGAATCCTAATGCCGCAGTATTCACCTCCTCTTTAGGCAGTAATGTTATCTAAAATCCTATTGGAACTGTCCCTGAGATAGTTTGCCAAGTCAGTCATTTACCTTCTGTACCCTTACTCTAAATTTTTCTTTGTCTGTATATGAATAGATCCTTTCTATTGAGCTGCTCTGCTGAAATTCTTGATCCAGAGTAGTGATCTCACCCTGGTTCAGGTTAAAAAACATAGGAATTCTGGGGGAGCTAGAGTGAAGTTTGGTTCCAAAGTGAGTTCCTACCTGATAACGTCAAATAGTGATGAATTACTATGCCATGGTATCAATGTTCTTGTACCCGAAGAGGTGATAGCGTCTGAAAATGTGATTCATAATCGGCAGACTACCACCCATTCAGATCTCTCTCCAAGGGACTTACCTCATCTGGTGAGAGAAAGTATACTGCAGGTCTCTCTCGGCAGGGGGGGAGGAGAGTTTCACTATTTGCAGAGAAAATGCAATGGAGTTGGGTAGCAGGGGCTCTTAATACAAATAGATCTTTGGGTCTAAGACATGGGAGCTCTTCCTAGCAAGGTTCTTAAATTAATCTCTTGGAACACAGCTGGCTAAAGCATGAATAAAAACAAATTGTTATTTTTGAAAGAACAGAGTGCTTACATAATATGTATACGAGTCTTGGATCACAAAGAACTGGTCCATTGAAGATTCTATTGTGCTGAGCCATCCGGCACTCCCAGTGAACAGAGGACATGCTAAAGGAGGTATTGCTATATTGCTGAGAACTAGTTTTGGATGGCTACATAAAGTAATCCCTTATACCTCTAACTTAATTCAGGCGATTAAGCTAGATCTTAAGGAAGAATAAGAAAACTTAGATTCTCTGTTGATTGTAAATGCGTATATACCTCCTGATGCATCTAACTCTCTTTTAATTAAAGATCTATTTGTTTTTATCTCCACTATTATGGAAAGTGCAGATTGTAGGCCTCTAATGCTGGTTGGTAATTTGAACGCCAAAGTTTCTTCCCACAGTATAAGGTTATTTGCTAAAAAATGAAGCTTTAAACATTCCCCCTGCTCAGTTCCCGAATAATAGTCGGACTGATAAAAGAGGCGCACTATTACTTGAAGGCCTGAGAAGTTTAGACCTTTTAATTGCCAATGGGAGGTTAGGAAATGATATACCAGCAAATTATACGCATAAGCCGCTTACTGAGGGAACTATTATTGATTACTAAATTGTTTCAGCAGATCATTTTGTAAGCTCTCAAGTATGGAAGTCTTGGAACATGCACTTAGCTATCACATGGTGATCTGATCTAAATTCAAGATGACCTGTGCCAAGGTAGGTTCTTGGAATTTAAAGGATAGCTCAGTAGGCTTTAATATAACAAATGGCAGAATCCATTGGAATACCCTAGCTGTCTCCAAACTTAAAGAGAACTTAACAGTTTTGATAGGAGATCAGCAGCACATAGTAATGGTAAATCATAATTTTTCTCAAACCGATTTATTCGAAGCCTTTTGTCGCAATACAAGTACCTTGGTTTTGTTATGTAAACCTATACATTCACCAGCTAAACTGATACTGCCTCTTAACCCATTGCTTCTTATAAATAGGGAAATAAATAAATGAGTGAGGGCCCGGTTCCTGAAATTTTCCCTCGAAACAAAGTAAATTAATAAATCTTCTAAATAGGAAAAGACAGAGGAAAAAATGCTCCGTAAGACAAATAAAGGAAGATTATGAATGGGTGCAGTTAAAAGAGGCAGCTTCAAAAAATAACTCTAAAAGGTATTGGGAAATAATCTCGGACTGTTGCGGTACAAGAGTAAAATCCCTCCCTATTCCTAGAAAAGAAGACAAATGGAAATCTCATCTGGTAGAACTTTATTCTGCAAATCCCAATTATTCTTGTTCTGCCTCCATCCTTTTAAAATCCTTGAATCCAGCTATGCACCCTCGATGGGTGAAGTGGTAGGACTTATCAAATGAGTGAGAGCTTCAGGAGGATGTATGATGTTACAACGCATACTTTTACAACGCATGCACTTACAACGCAATTTTTACAACGCAACATCCACTACAACGCATTCCATTACATAGCATGACACTACAACGCATTTTTAAAAACTACCTTTACAACGCATTCCATTACATCGCATACTACCTTTACAACGCATACCATTACAACGCATAATATTACATTGCATTTAAGGTAAGTATTGGATAGTATAGGGGTAAAAATTACAATTCTTACTCCAGGGGGTGCAACAGTAGGGTAAGTGTTGGATAGTATAGGGGTAAAAAATACTATTCTTACTCCAGGGGGTGCAACAGTAGGGTAAGTGTTGGATAGTATAGGGGTAAAAATTACTATTCTTACTCCAGGGGGTGCAACAGTAGGGTAAGTGTTGGATAGTATAGGGGTAAAAATTACTATTCTAACTCCAGGGGGTGCAACAGTAGGGTAAGTGTTGGATAGTATAGGGGTAAAAATTACTATTCTAACTCCAGGGGGTGCAACAGTAGGGTAAGTGTTGGATAGTATAGGGGTAAAAATTACTATTCTAACTCCAGGGGGTGCAACAGTAGGGTAAATGTTGGATAGTGTAGTGTAATATTATGCGTTGTAATGGTATGCGTTGTAAAGGTAGTATGCGATGTAATGGAATGCGTTGTAAAGGTAGTTTTTAAAAATACGTTGTAGTGTCATGCGATGTAATGGAATGCGTTGTAGTGGATGTTGCGTTGTAAAAATTGCGTTGTAAGTGTAGTGCGTTGTAAAAATTGCGTTGTAAAGGTTGTTCCCCGCTTCAGGAGCAATGGGTCCTGATGAAATCCCAATGACAGTAATTAAAAAAGATCCTCTGCTGGGGGCTACATACCTGACTCTACTGTTTGATTATTGCTATTTGCAGGGGTAGACGCCTCCATCTTGGTCCGGTAGTATCCTAATCCCTCTTTATAAAAAGGGCCACAGACATCATGCGGATAACTACTGACAGATAGCTTCACTAGACGCAGTAGGAAAAATATTTGCTTGCTGTATTCTTGGCCATCTTACTGAATGGGTGGTAGAGGAGAGGGTTCTTCCCATAGAGCAAGCAGGTTTTAGGAACAATCGCTCCACCTTGGATAACATCTCTATGATGAAATTAATAGAGGAGAAGTACATGATTTTTCGTAGGTCAAATGTATATGTAGCCTTTATAGAATTCTCAACAGCGTTTGATAATGTAGACCGGCCCTTACTGTGGAAACGAAATGCATAAAATGGGAGTGCCTACCCCCTGTTATCATTAATTATTGCCCTGCACTCACGAACATGGTGTCAGGTACAAATAGCAGTAAATCAAGGCTTATCAACAGTAATACCCATAGAAAATGGCTTGAAGCAAGGCTGCCTATTAGCCCCTCTACTCTTTTCTTTGTATGTAGCAGATTTACCTGAATGCTTTTCTCCTGTAGAAGGAGATGCCCCGAAGATAGGCGGACGTGTTTTTGCATGTCTTATGTATGCAAATGATATTGCATTTATGGACCTTAACCCCAATGGGTTGAATACAAAGTTGAAATCATTACAGAAATATACGATGGCAGAGTTTTTGAAGATCAATGTTTCTAAAAAAAATTATGTAATTTTAATTGGAAAATTGGTCCTGAAAAGCTGGTGATGGTAGATTCTTTCCTCTATTTAAGGAAAGTAATAATGGACAATATATATGATGGAAATGGGGAACAAGAAAGGGAAATCGTACAATTTTTCTATTGGGACACACATACTGGGTAAAGTTCCAGCATTTTCCTATTTAGGTATAATATTCGACGGCTGATTACATTTCAAGCATCTACTCGATAATAAAGCGCTGTCCCTGATTAAATCTACAGGTGCAATTATGGAATATGGCCAAAGATTAGGGTTTTGGACTCCGGACATGATTTTAAAATTGTATAATTCAATCTGCTATGCCAAGGTTTTGTACGGAAGTGAGGTCTGGGGATTTGTAAAGCTTAACAATCTACAAAGGGAGGAAAATAAATACATGAGGCGCTTGTTGAGGATACCTAGCAGCACCCCTGCCTTTATAGCCTGTTGAGCCAATGTTTTAAGTTTCCTGCTCTAATTGCTTGTCTGAAGCCCGTATTTTAATCTTAATGTTCCACCTCCTGTTTTTAAAAATCGCCGTATCCTTATAGCGCTACTTGCACATAAATGTACTTTTAACATTGCTATTTGCACAATTATATTTGGAAACTGTCTTTTTCACACGAGTACCTGCCGTGACCGGTAGCTCCTCCCCGTTCCACCGCGGGTGCAGTCCCGATTGATGTGGAGGGAGACTGCTACTTCCGGTGCTCGGGAGTTGTTGCTCTAGTTGTCGGACCTGCCATACGCTTAAAACAGAGGCCCTGGCTAACGCGCAGCGGACGCGCGCAGAGAGACAATACTGCCAAGTCCTGCTAGCTAATTCGTGTTGTTGAGCCAATGTTTTAAGTTTCCTGCTCTAATTGCTTGTCTGAAGCCCGTATTTTAATATTAATGTTCCACCTCCTGTTTTTAAAAATCGCCGTTTCCTTATAGCGCTACTTGCACATAAATGTACTTTTAACATTGCTATTTGCACAATTATATTTGGAAACTGTCTTTTTCACACGAGTACCTGCCGTGACCGGTAGCTCCTCCCCGTTCCACCGCAGGTGCAGTCCCGATTGATGTGGAGGGAGACTGCTACTTCCGGTGCTCGGGAGTTGTTGCTCTAGTTGTTGGACCTGCCATACGCTTAAAACAGATGCCCTGGCTAACGCGCAGCGGACGCACGCAGCGGGCGCGCCGGCGGCACGCCGAAGGCGTGCCAAAGGCAAGCCCGTCTGCGCCCGTCCGCGACCAGACTGCGGCCGGGGCCAGGCATGCTGCTTGTAGTGGCACATACAAGGAGAGAACCGTGTGGTCGCGAGATGAACTGTGGAGGCTTAACATAGAGGTAGCGGGTTGCACTCACAGGTTTGACCCAAGTGCCGTTCTCATCGAGCACACGTGTGAGACGTGTGGGGTTTCGTGGGGTGGGCGGGGCAATGGAGAGGTGAAGGGGCTCTGTAAGTCAAGACCGCTCGGTAATAGTAGTCTAAGAGTTGGGTTGTTGAATTGCAGATCCCTCTCAAAGCATGCCGACGATATCTGGCTGCTATTGGAGGATCATGAGTGGGATGCCCTATTTTTGACTGAAACCTGGCTGAGCGATGACAATATGACTGCAATAGCCTTGGCAGTACCCCTGGGCTATACAATGTGTCTCGCTAATCGTGAGGGTGGAAAAAGAGGGGGAGGAGTAGCTGCTATATTTAAAGAGCAGTTCACATTAACATCCTCTGCCCCCACTCTGATCGCGGGTCTGGAAGGATTACATTTCTGCATTCAGGTGGGCGCTCAGATCTCCTTAGCAGGGCTAGTTATTTACCGCCCCCCTGGTGGGAATGATTCTAGTCTTATAGCTCTGTTGGATGTGATAGTGCAGAGCTCCCTCCTCCATCCTTATTTTCTTGTAGTGGGGGACTTCAATATCCATATGGATAGATCGGACTGCGCCCAAGCAGAGATATTAAGAGCCACTCTAGATGCGGCCAAGCTGAGATTAATCAATGAGGGTCCCACACATAGAGAGGGTCATACACTCGATCTCATCCTCTCTAATATTGAAAAGGTCAGGATGGAGGGGACTCTGCCTTTACTTTGGTCAGATCACCTGCTTCTGCCTTTCATAATAAATTTGGCGGCCGATAGACCAGAGCCAAGTAAGCGAGTTTTTATGCGAAGACAATGGAGGAAACTAGTCCCTGCCGTTATGGGCCCAGTGCTGGCTCAGAACAAACCTACTTTAACCCTGAATGCCAACACTGACGCTCTGCGGTTTCATCACTGGATTGGGAGCATGTTATCATCCATTGCTCCAGCTAAACGCGCTATGTCCAAGAGGGACTCTCCCTCTGCTCCATGGTTCTCACAGGACCTCAGAACTGAGAAGGCAAAATGTAAACGGTTAGAGAGGCTGTGGAGGGTAAACTATGGGGCCCTGGAAAGAACACAATACAAGGTGGCCTCCCATAAATTTCAGAAGGCTGTCAGAAAGGCAAAAAAACTGTTTTTTGCGGGTGCTATTCAACAGGCAGAGCACTCCACTAAAGAAGTTTTTAAGGTGGTTCAGTCCTTTTTTAAACCCAGATGCATTGAAAGGGAGATACCGCCTTCAATCGCCTTTTGTAATACAATCTCGGACTATTTTGACCATAAAATTAAACGTGTCTATGATTCATTTGGCCTCGAGGAAACAACGGTGAAATCGGATCAGACGGTCAAAGAGTTGACAAGCGGACCGCTGGCTTTTTTCCAACCAATAACTCTGTCCACAGTCAGGAAGGAACTAAGCTGCTGTAAGTCTGGTTCGCCGGATGACCCCTGCCCTCCCAAATTGTGGAGCATAATGGCGGACTTTGTGGCCCCATCCTTACAGCTCATTTGGAACACGTCCATCTCCTCCGGGGTCTTCCCGGATATATGGAAACATGCGACCCTCCTCCATTTAAAGAAAAAACCCAATGGGGATCCTGCGGACCTCAGCAACCTTCGTCCTATCTCCTTGCTGGCTGCCCCGGGCAAAATGCTTGAGAAAGTTATCCAGCGGCAGCTCAGTAAATATATAGAGGACAACAAGATTCTGCATGAGACACAGTCAGGCTTTAGACCTGGCTTTAGCACCGAGACAGCTCTGATCGAGGTGGCAGAGTCAATAAGATGGTCGTTAGATTCGGGAGACTCAGCTTTGCTGGTGCTCCTGGATCTTTCGGCAGCGTTTGATACTGTCGACCATGCAAGGCTGATGATGCGATTGGCAGAAGTGGGCTTACAGGATCAAGCGCTGGACTGGATACAGTCGTACCCGTCCCAGAGAACCCAGAAGGTGGCCCTGGGGACTGTTTCTTCAACACCTAAGCCTTTATGCTGTGGTGTACCTCAGGGCTCGGCGCTTAGCCCATTACTATTTAATGTCTATCTGGCCCCACTCTTCACGCTTATTGCTAACTGGGGGGTCAAGGCAGTATCTTATGCCGATGACACCCAGCTTGTGTTTCCATATGCAGAGGTGTCAGCGGCGGCCATGTCTAGTTTTAAAGGCTGTCTTCAGGATGTTGCGCGCTGGATGAATACTAATAAGTTAAAACTTAATGCAGACAAAACGGAGGTGCTCTTTTTTGGTAAAGGTACCCCGCCCCCCTCTGAGCCCTGGTGGCCGAGGGCAATGGGTCCGGCCCCCTCCCCTAGCCTATCGGCAAAAAACCTGGGAGTGCGCTGGGACAACAATCTGTCGTTTGTCTCGCACACACAACAGCTGATGGGAAGCTGTCTAGGTAAACTCAGGAATCTTCGCAAAATCCTGCGACTTCTCCCGGTGAACTGCAGGAAAACGGTAATCCATGCGACAGTGACATCTCGATTGGATTACGCGAATGGCTTGTTCCTGGGTCTGCCTAAATACCTTATTCAACGCTTGCAACTGGTCCAGAATGCGGCTGCGAGGCTGTTAATGCATATTCCATTCAAGCATTCTATCTCTCCGCATCTTCGATCACTTCATTGGTTACCAGTAGCCAACAGGATCTTACGTTAGCCTTTAGATCCTTGTATGGCACGTGCCCAATATATCTGAAAGATCGGTTGCCAAGATACACACAGTCCCGTTCTCTTCGTTCCAACTGCCGGACCCAGCTAGCAGTGCCTCGAATAAATAAGGCCCGTCTGGGAGGCAGAACGTTCTCGGCAAATGTAGCGATGTTATGGAAATCACTACCCCCTGAGTTTCAGCAGGCTCCTTCTGAACCCCGTTTTAAAGATTTGTTGAAGACTTGGCTCTTTACTCAACCTTGCTAATGACTTGAATTCCGGTTATGTATTCTCTGCCTGTGTCTAGCGCCGGGACACCTCCGTGCGAGGTAGCTGTTCGCGCTCAATAAAATTCTGTATTATAATTATTATTATAGCGCACGAAGAACTGGGGGCCGGGTACATCTCGGATACCATAGCAGTTAAGCCCCTAGGATTCTGGTTGAAAATTTGGCTAAGTGAAGAGCTTGGACTGACAAGGATGGTGGTCCAGGATTGCCTCACGCTGGACCATGCTATAAAAATTCCTTGGTTAAAATATGTGAGGGATGGTTTTCATAACTTGGGTCGCTCAGCCCTGTTCTCCGATATAGACACTATAAGCCAGAAAGACAAAACGGACATTAAAACACTGTATTTAAAGTTTAGTCAGTCTCAACGGGAGACTACCGAATTAGGAAATGAGTCTGTCAGAAATTATATTCTAGTGAAGTCTACCCCGACTATAGCACCTTATTTAATCCTTCTCACCAGTTCTCGTGAGAGGTTTTTAATAACTCGTTTAAGATTAAATCTGATAGACCAAATCCTGGGATCTCCAGGGGGTTTTATGAGAAATGTAGAAGAGAGAGGGCCCTGTGGCTGCGACGACCTGTCTCCACAGGATACCTCTCATTTTCTTTTTATCTGCTCATATTATACTTATCCAAGGAGAAGGTTTTTAAAGACTTTACTCAGGAATACTGCCATTAAGCAGATCAGTGTTGCCTTGCTATTTCTAAAAATGTCCTCAGATGTTCTTACCCTCCATTGTGTTGTAAATTTTTTAAGGATTGCATTTAAATTAAGAACCTCAAGAGGGATTTATAATAAATAGAATTAGAATTCAGTGTGTTGTCACTTCTGATCATTGATAATCTTACGGTGTTTTTAGAGTTTTTAGAGCTTTTAATCTAGGAGGTGGATTATAATGTTAGTGGAGATATCACTATATGGAAGAAATTTTGATATGTTTAATTCTGTTTTAACATTGTGAATGCTTTTATAATTTATCTCAAATCGAAAAAGAACTACAATAAGAAGAATAATAAAAGAAGCCACATATCGAACATAGTTCTTGTAAAGCGGTAACGCATGCAAATGGCTTGCGTATTTTTTATAGCACAATGGGTCGAAGACACTTTTTACATTTGCTCACAGTTTTTAAAGCAAAAATTCTTCCTACTTTGCTATGTGCTATTGAATCTATCCCAGTAAAGGACTGGAGTTTTTTAGATAAGATTGAAGGCTAGATTTTAAGCAAATTATGTCATTTTAATACACTGGTCCCAATATCTGCTATTATATTTGAATTTGGCTTGATAAGTTAATTTACTCGAGGCTTAGCCAGGATATTACGATGGGGATATCAGTTAAAGAATAGTGAGTCATACACACTAAGGGGTTTCATGTGTCAAGAAATTTTCGGAGGAACCATAGTCAAATATTCCTTTTCCTGTGACTTCTCATTGGCACTGAGTGTCCTCAGCGCACAGGAGGAGTCTATGCTTTCTCTCCTGCTTCTAGAACTAAAATCCTTTTTAAAAATCACAAGTTGCATGGTTAGTTACCATAGAGGTCTCACATTTTGTAGATCAAAAGAAAAGCTAAAGATAATAACCATGTCAAATACACCAAGAGTTCCCTGGAGATATTTATCTTGGAACTAGTTAGAACATGGCAATCTTACTTTATGCCGCATGAATCACTTGCCATTAAATAACCTAGCAGCAAATTGGTCCCACTGTACGAAAATTGGAAAAAATTGCAACCTATGTATCTTATTTAAGCAGTTCCGGGCCTTTTTATTTTTTAAGGCTAATTGAGTTTTACCACTTTATGGAATGTATCTTTGCGCATGTTATGGCTGCTATTCAACTGCTCTTTGCACAAAACTGCGATACACTGTGCTTCTAACCTTTGCTGCTAAGGGCCAAAGGAATTGTTAGTTATAAATGAGCTAGTTTTTCCTTAGTATTTACTTTGGTCATAACTTTTGCTGCTATACGATGCACTTTATCTAATATTGATCCTCTCAAGAAGCTGCTATTGCATAATATTCTAAAACTTTCACATGTGACTGCTGCTATTTAAATGCGCTTTTGCTCAAAAATTGGGATATATTTTGATTTTATGTATTGTTGCTAAAGGAAAATGTATTGTTTGTTACAAATATATTAGTTTTTTCAGAATATCTTTCTGTTTGTAACTTGTAGCTACTACGCGGTGCACTTTATTTAAGATTGGATCTATTATGAAGCTGCTATTGCACAGTATGAATTCAAACTTGAGCTATTTGTTGTGGTAAAGCACTTAATTATTGCATTGTAATTTGCTGGTCTGTCTTAATGATGATTACCTTTATTTACTTCTCTTTATTTACTTCTCGCTCATCTGGGGCCATTGATTACATTCATCTGCTTGTGGACATTTTATCTAGCCGTGTGAGGGAGAAATCAGAACTGGCTATGAAGGGTTTTGATACCTCTATGATGGACTAAGAAATAAACTGAGCTTATATCTTAATATGCTTATTATGTAATAATTGTGTGCATATTTTATGTGGACCTCATTGCAGATCCACATTCTTAATAAATATATTGAATTGAATTGTATTCAGTGTTTTGCAGGAATCAATGGATATATTGAGAGATTTTCTTCGTATATTTTTCTCCAAAGTTCTGAAACAGAAAATTGGGATTTGGCAAGGATTAGATCCATGCAAACTAAGGGCCAGATGTATGACCCTTTTTTTCAGCCGCAAACAGGAGATCCTCCCGTTTGCGGCCGCAAAAAAGGGTAATAGCATGTACAAATGCTATTTTGCGAGTCACTGACTGAAATAGCATTTGCGAATCTCGCTGTTAGGAAGGGGCGTCCCTTCCCAATAGTGAGTCAACATGCTACGTACTGTTTTGCGGCCGCAAAACACTTGCAGTTTACCACATACTTCAAGTAGGTGGTAAATCACTTGCAAAGGGTAAGGGGTCCCCAAGGGACCCCTTCCCCTTTGTGAGTATGTGGGAAAATATTTTTTAAGAGCAGGCAGTGGTCCCAGTGACCACTGCCTGCCCTTGAAAAAATGAAACTGAAAAGTTTCATTTTTCTTATTTAAAAGCAGCCCGTTTTCCGTTTTGGGCTGCATTTTAAATTAAAAGAACTGCTTCATTTAAAAATCAGTCACAGACATGGTGGTCTGCTGACCCCAGCAGACCACCATCCCTGTGAGTGCTAGCCATTCCTAATGGGGTCGCAAATTGCACCTGCCCCATTTATATTAATGAGGCATGCAATTTGCGACCCCATTAGGAATCGCAAACAGTGTTTGAGACACTGTTGTGCATTCCAATTAGCGAGCCGAAAATACGACGCAATTTGCGACTCGCTAATTGGCGGGTCGTACATCTGGCCCTAAGTATGCAAATTTACAGGGATATACACTAGCATGTCTATCAAAGAAAGTGTGCCACCTTTCATCACTTTAGAATGTTAGCTGTTTGCCATGTTTAAAAAAGAACATTATACCTGGTACAAAATAATATTTAATATTCAAATGCTGATGTTGTTCAAGATATAAAACATATGGAGGATGAAACATCACCGTGAAGTGGTCAGATTGAAAAAGTGGATTGATTGAGATCAGAAGAAATTTATGAACACTTTAGCATCCCTCCATTGATGATGCTATGGATCTGTTTGAAATAAAACAAGAAAAAGGAGCTCACATAAGTGTGTAGCAGAAAAGTTTAGAAGATCACTGTTTTCCACAACTGTTTCCTACTGGAAAAGGTGGGCGGTATGATGACTGCCCAGTACAGATACAGACAGCTGAATACCAGTCAACCAGATTCTATTCAGAGGATCCTAGTTTTCACCAGTGTTTTCTATACATATTCCATCTTGCGTTTGAGAGTGACTTGTCTGGACTTTCATATGCTGTAAACCATATACTCAAGACAGTAGTAAGTCTTCAAAACCTTTCTGCAAAGGAGTTTGTTGACCATGTTCATGGAAAGGATGGAAAGTTGGAGTACAGCTTTATTAATTTAATGGCGCCCCAACGTGACACCAACCAAGCAAACACAAACCTCAAGGACATGAAAATGTGGGCAGCTTGAGAACTTCTCTCTTTGGTTCAGGGTAATATTTGTAGATATTTTAACCACAGGTTTTAAGCTATAATGTCTTTCATCTGCAAAAAAACAAAACCTCCTCTTACTGAAGTAACTGATTTCTTTTGGCCTTTCTCCCATCATGGGATCTCCCTCCCCAGTCCCCTCTGACCCAACTTCGTCCCCCACAACCTTCACTGCGGGAATCCCCCCAAACTCTATTGCACAGATTCTGTACAGAATTGAAGCTAAACTCCATTCTCTGGCTTCAGAATTAACTCATCTTAGAGGGGATCTCTCTGACCTTAACTTCCGGGCACGCCCCTACACTTCTGATACTTCTCCCACTAGTTCTCCCAACTTATTGCAACACGCCCTGTGGCTGACCATCCCGCTTTCGGACGGGCTCATAGGCATTACTGCGCTGTTTGTTCTCTATCCACAGTTGACCCTAATGTCCTTAGCAAATCCTTTCTCCCTAAGTCCCAGGCGACTGATCATCTCCCCTACTCCAACATCCCAGTAATATTGGGTGTTAAGTGAGTACCCTCAACTCGCAACTCGCCTAGACCGCCTGCTCAGCTCACCACCATCCACACCCTCAAATCAGCTAAGGATAATCCTAATCCTCTCTCTTGCATGCTCGTTAACTGCAGATCTACAGCACTACATGCTACGGAGATTTCTGAAACCATCCTCAGTGAGGCTATTGACATTGCTTTCCTCATTGAAACCTGGCTCAATGACCTCTCGATGGCCATCATGGACCTACTCAATCCTCCCGGCTACTCCATCATTAGACAGGACAGACCTGACAGAACAGGTGGTGGCCTAGCCATAATCCACAAAACCGAGTTTCAACTCTCCCTTCTGTAGAAAGCTGAATTCTTGACCTTTGAATATCTCGTCATAGAACTCAATGTCAAAGGCTCTCCTTCTCTCAGACTGCATATTATCTACCATCCTCTGGGTGAGCTACTATCCTTTGCTGATGAGTTATCCGACCTTCGTACTGAATACTGAATTTGTTTTTAGGAGATTACAACATTCACTGGAATAATGCTGATGATCCCACTGTCTTGAGATGAATGACCTAAAGCAACTCTACAATAAACCTACCCATATCAAAGCTGCCACTCTTGACGCAATCATCACTAGCACTGATCTGGTCTCTCTTACCGACATTGTCCCCATTGACTGGTCAGACCAACATCTCATTCTGTTCAACATCTTAACCAACGTCTTTCCTCCCCCAGTATTAAATAACAAACCCAAGATGTTGACCAGAAACCTCAAACAAGTCCCTCCTATTGAACTTGAGTCAAAAATTCAAGCTCAACTGCAACTTCTCCCGCACTCCCAAAACGCAAACAAGCTCACTGATCATTTCAACAAGGCTATTTCTGATGTCCTTGACCAAGTCGCACCGCTTAAGCTAAAACAACAAAAAGCAATCCAATCTAAATCTTGGTTCAATCCTTAACAATGAAAGAAGACAACTTAGACTAGCAGAAAGAACTTGAGACATCACCCCTCGCCTTTTCATTTAGCTCTCCTCAGCTCTGCAAGATCAACATACAAGAAGCATATTTTCATGGAAAAAGCATCTTTCTTTTGCTTCCAACTGGATCGTGCCCAGAGAACTCTTTAACATTGTCAGAAGATAAACTTCATCTGCCTCTCCAGAACCGACCGCCTCTAACAAACGATATGAGGAAATTGCCAACTTCTTCATGGACAAAATTGCAAAAATTGATCAATCTTTCTTGCAAATCTTGTCCTTTCCCAATCCTCAAACATCTCTTAGCATCCCCCCTTTCTCCACATCTACCCACCCTCCTAATCCTTTCCTTCACCAATCTACTCAAATTGGTTCTGGAGATATCATCATTTCCAACACACAACTGAAAAATTACCCCACCTGGACAAATTTCAAACTCACGACTCCAAGTCTTTAATATCATTGCAAAATTAAAGCTGACCTCTCATACCAAAGACCTACTCCCGGCTAAGCTAGTACAAAACCTCAACCACATCATTTCCCCATGTTGGACAAAAATTAACACCTCCTTTGTCTCTGGATGCGTCCTTGACTCCCTTCACTTTCGGCAAATCACTCTCATTCTTAAAAATCTAAAGGCTGACCCTAATGATCCAAATAACCTCTGTACCATCTCTAACCTCCCACTCCTAGCCAAACCCATGAAGAAATGTGTCGTACTAAAACTTGACAGCCACATAGGCAAATACAACTTACTTGACTCCTTTCAATCAGGTTTCAGGAAAGGCTGTAGTACCGAAACCACCATGCTGAACATTGCCGACGACATTCATCATTCTCTAGAGAATGGAGAGGCTTGCCTTCTTATCCTCCTGGACCTTTCAGCTGCTTTCGATACATTCAATCATTCTTCCTTACTTAGTCTCGCTCTGGTCTCAATGGCATTGTCCTTAAAGGGTTCACTTCCTACCTTCAACACCGAACACAAGAAATCCTACACATGTCTCTCTGGATGTCCCCCAGGGCTCAATTCTCTCCCCCTCTCTCTTTAACTTTTTCCTGGAACCCCTTACTATAATTCTGAAACAAGGCAGGATCAATTATCACCTTTACGCTGATGACACGCAACTCTACTACAAAATCAAATCACACAGCGATGTCCTTCATCTAAACAACATTCTGAGCATGATTCAATCCTGGTTTTTCTCCAAAAATCTAAAATGTAACCCGAACAAAATGGAAATTATTCTATTCTCCCCCAAAAGCAACCGTCTCCCTATCCAAGGCTGGATCTCTGACCTCAACGCCCTTAACTGTCCGCTCACTCTATCCAACTCAGCAAAATCCCTAGGTTTCATCCTGGATAAAAATTGGCACTGAAGGACCATATTAACAACCCAGCCAAAGGAGCACTTTTCACTCTTAAACACCTCAAAAAAATCAAACTCTTCACCCATCAAGATGACTTTAAATGGGTTGTTCAATCACTAGTCCTCTCCAAACTTGATTACGGCAACGCTATGCTTACTGGAGCCCCTAAAGCTCACCTGGCCCCCCTCAGAGCCATGCTCAACATGGCTGCTAGGCCTATTACCAACTGCATATGGTTTGATCACATCATGCTTGCCCTCAAATCCCTTAAATGGCTCCCTATCGAAGGAAGATGCATCTACAAGACTGCCGGCATTACCCACAAAACTCTTGTTGACTCTAGCGTCATTTCTGTAAGTTTATTGCGTTCTTCCCTGATTTTGTTAATTTGTCTTGACCTCTTTTCAGTTACCTCATCCCTCTTCCCCTCTTACCCTACAAATGTTCCTTTGTTATATTTTACTGTTTGCTCCTAGGTTATATCTCTCTTATTTTACATGTACTGTACATAACCTTTGAATCCTAAGATGTATGCCTTTCTCTTGTTATGAGGGTGAGATTCTCATGTACTTGACTGTATTTTGCTGTAACTGTTCCTTTGCTTTTGCTTATGTAAAGTGCTCTGATACCTCTGGGTCTACCCAGCGCTATATGAAACCTTTAAGATAAATAAATAAAATAAATAAAGAATACCAAGAGGTGCTCAGCATATTCACATTCCATTATCGAAAGAAGATGGAACAGACAGTGATGAGTCTATCCTGTCTTTCATAGAACAGAATGTGATAGGCGCCATCCCAAAAGATGGTGGTAAAAAAGGTTTGTAACAACAAGTTCTATGCTTTCAAACTCATAGAAATACTGTAATGAAAATACCGATACAAAGGTACATTTTATACAAGATGTTGTTTGGAATTCCATTCCACAAGGAAGAGTACACAGCTTTTATCTGCAGTCAGACATACACTGATACAAAAATCACCAAAAAACACATAAAACCTGAGAAGAACAGAGGCCTCCAAGTATGTTAATGCCTATCATCCAGTCATTCTGAAGATTTGGAATGCCACTATGGATATACAGTTTGTTGCAGCCAAGTCCATTGCTGTTGCTCATTATGTTACTTCATATATTACAAAACCAGAGAACACAGAGATGAAGGAGATGTGGGAGAAGATTTCTTCAGAAAAGAATCTTATCAAGAAATTGTATCACTTCAACTTGAAAATGCTTTCCCACAGAGAGTAGTTTGTTTTCGAAGTCAAGGGGAATTGTTTGGGTAAGTCTAGGCCTTGCAAGCATGTGAAATAGAGTGTTGAAGTATTTTCAGGAAATTCAGTATTGAGCAGAGTTTGAGCCAGAAAGCACAGATATTGTGAAATCAAATATGTTGGACATGTACTATCCAAGAAGGAGATCACACCTAGAAAAAATGTGCCTTTATGAAGTACTACAACAGTGCAGATACAGAAGTAATGCAATGGAAAACATAGAAGAAGGGACATATGCGGTAGTTGGATGTGACAGTTGTTTGGTGAGGCATAGCAAAGGAAATCTATTTCACCACAGAAAACAGTGTTGTAAAACTCCAGACAAAAGAGAGTTTTTCTATTTGGCACTTCCACAACTGTTCAAGCCTTGACATGTGAATCAGAACTACTTGGAGACTATGACTGCTACAAAGATTCTTAGAAGCAGACTAAGCTCTGGACCACTGAGCCACGATCCTCTTGGACAACCAGTCGTTCAAAATGAAGCAGCCATAGCTATGAATGAGGTGCAGATTGCAATGCAACAAGCAAGAGAGGAAAGTGTTGGTTTTGAACAGATAGTAGCACAACTAAACGATGAACAGAAAGAAATTTATATTGAAGTAAAACATAAAATAGAGCATGGACTTCTGCATGACAAGAGAGAATGTGAATGCTATTAGTTTAGGCCAATACTACTAAACATCAGTAGGCAATCTGGCATTGGTGAAAGCTTTCTAATTAAAGTTCTCACTGCATATCTATAGAATCAAATTTATCATCCGTAGTATCTATACCTACTGGATTAGCTGCACACCGCATTAAAGGAGTTAATTTACATCGACTACTTATGCTACCTATTGAACATGACAATAAACTGGAATATCAGAAGTTATCTAATGAAGTTTGTCATGAGGTGTCAAGAGCATTAAAGAAATTGAAGCTTTTAATCATCGATGAGGAGAGTATGGTTTCAAACTTAATGTTTGCCTTCGTACACTTAAGAATGCAGCATATTTTAAAATCAGAGTATGGCGTGCTGTTTGGAGGAAAGCATTTCATTGTCTTCAGTGACCTACTGTAACTTGCCCATGTCGAAGGACAGCCTGTTTTTAAGACGCTTCTCCATAATGAAACAAGAAATTCATTGGGAAGTATTGGCAATGTAAATATTTGGTTAAACTTTGAATACAAGGAATTAGTGAAGTAATGCTCCAAGCTTTTGATGTGGAATATGGACATATGCTGAAGGACATTAGAGTAGGAGTTCTGACAAAAGAGGGGAAACGTGCTTGGGAAAGTCAACTTATCAAGAAACTATTTTCATCTAACAACACAGCAGCACAACTAATGTGTAATTTCATTGAAGAAAACAAATCCATAGTCTGTTTAATGCCTACACTTCAAGAGAGCGCCAACTTTACCGAACAATTATTGAAACCGGAGAAAGAATTTTTTTTTTAAATTACCGCTATCAAAAAAATGAAACACCAAGGAGTAACAATACTACTAACTGAAAAACTACAACCAAAATTGGATTTGGAGAAGTCTGTATCGAGAACTGCAGAATTAGAAAAGTGTTTACATATGTGCAAAAACTGTTGAGTAATTTTGTGGTGTAATTTAAATGCTGAGGAAGGGTTAGTAAATGGTGCTATGGGTAAAGTTATTGATTTAATTAATTTCCCAGACAGGGATGAGGTTGACTAGCTAGCCATAAACTTTTATCAGACTGATGACATGAAGAAGATTGGCTGATGTGTTGTACATGTTTTGCTTGTAACGGACTAATATGACTAACGGCAGCAGTTCCCAGTGTCTCTAGCATATGCTGTAACTACCCATAAATCTCAAGGTTTAAGTGTAGGCGCAGGTTTTATTAATATTGGTTGTACTGTGTTTAATGAAGGTATGCCATTGTCTCGAGTAAGAGCACTGTCCAGTTTGTATTTTGGTTGTTTTTGATGACAGGAACGTTGGAGCTGATGCAAGTTGTGTCAGAGAGTACAATCTTTTAAGAAGTTTACAAGCCATTTAGTTATGAAAAATGTATAATCTGTCCAAAGCAAACACTCTCAAAGGAATCTATGGATGTAGCTTAAAAGAAGGAAAAGAGGGAGAACAAGTACAGTGTTAAGAAGAAGCAACTGGAGAATGAGGGATATGTAATGCAAATGTCGTTCTTAATGGACTGTTTCATTTACCACATCTTATAAATGCAATTGAACAGTAACCACAAAAGAGATTATGTTCTGCACTGTGTGCTTTGAAATGATGTTTACTTAGTGATAGAACTACAATACATTGTGCTTCATGCATTTGAGATGTAGTAGATATATGCAGTGGATCTGTAAAATTTACTCAGAGAACTCAACAAGATGCACAGGAGCGTTAGAAGAAGGAGAAATAAACATAGATGACTTATTTGGACTGAGTTACAAATGGAACCCTGACTGTGAAGAGTGCTCTTTTTCATCTACCATTGAAATAAATTCAGAGATTTTTCTGTACTTAACAATACTGGATTTAAAACTGTACCTTTTGATACATGGATTAAATTGGCTAAGCAAGATATGACCTGCCCAAATTGTAGATTAGATGTTATGTCTACAATGCTTATTCAAAGAAGTGGAAAATGCCTTGCTACAATGATGCAGAGCAGATGGATCTAAATTGGAAACTGAAAATACAAACCTCAAAGCAGGAAAAATATTAATATCTGGAATAACTTGTTCTACTATGGTTTTTATCTTCCATGAAGGGTTTGATATAACATCTGGACAATATACTGTCTATTTAATAAGTGAAACTAGCTGGATGGAATGCCATGATAGTGACCATAAAGCCGGCCTTTCAATCCTGAAGGCTGGGCTTCTAGGTTCTAAGTGTGAGGGTACCCCTCCTTGAGCAATACACCCCTACAACCTTCAGAGTCCATTCTCCCAGGTTGTAAGTGCATCAGCCATTACGATACATAGAGTGGCCATGCATCATTATGCAATGATCATCTCTAAACTGGCTGTAACGAACCCTGTCATGTTAGGTATCAAACATGTTGGAAGGTGTGGGAGGTTTGATTCCATGACCTGTAAAGCTCCTCCAGGAGACCCTCAGTGCTCCCGGTACCAGTCTTCTAGACCCGGACAGCACAACATGGCTGCGGCCAACCAGAGACACGATTCTGCCCTCCTGCTGCTGAGCCAGGCAGAACAATGGGTATCCTGTCATACCTGACTACCTCCCAGAGAGGGTTTAGTGTATTGGGTTGGGTGGGAGCGCTTGCCAGCGCCACTCCATCTGCTTGAAGGACACACTTGGTGCCCTCCTTTCATATTCTAGTTCAAACCAGCTCAGGGAGCTGTTGGCTCCCACTCTGGCACAAAACAAGACAAAGGACATAGGAGTATCCTCCCCACTGTCCGACCACCTCCGAGAGGAAAGGAGTCACTTCCCTAGATCTGCAGGCACCACAACTAAGCTGACTAGTCTGCTGATCCTGGGCTTCCACAGACTCTGAAAGGCTCAGCAACACAGGTGGGGGTTCTTCACATCCATCGAGGCCTGCCCTGTCATCTCACCAAGTTTGTGGCCAGTATCCCTTGTCAGAACCGCAAGAACCAAACCCCTGTGCACCGCATTGACTTGCTGTTGCAAAGGCTTGTTGGCTTCCTTCCTCCAAAATCTTTGGTCTCCAAGTAGCCCCAACCTCAAGCCTCTCCTGTGAATAAGATCTTTGTCCTCACCATATCACTCGCATTGTGGGCTTGCATCATTGGTGAGTCCTCTAGCGACTCCAGTGCCTCAGGCCTGTGGGTCCTCTTGAGGGTCTTCTTTGATTTCAGTGGGCTCCCCTTATTGCTCATGGCCTTATTTTACTCCCCTGCTTGTGGTGAGTCACCTGGTCCTTGCTGGTTTAGACACTACACCTTCTTTGCTTTCCATGTTGTTTACAGTTGCCAAAGCTTGTTGGTGCTGCCGATGGAAACCGACTCCTCAACTCTCATTATCCAACGTGAATTGGGTAGGATGCAGACCAAATCAAAGAAGTGGAGGCATGACGGTTTTTAACGCGTGTGGCAGTGACCCCTGACGAAGGGTGCTTGTAGCTCGAAATACATTGTTTTTTTAAATAAATACACTGCTTTGAACAAATCCTGCATTAGTCGTGTTCTTGCAAGAGGTCCGGAGGGACACAGCGCGAACATAAGAAATATGGAAAATGGCATATTATTCCGAGTGTGGATTCAAGCTTAAAGTTGTAACAAAATAAAAGGCTTAAAAATGATGGTTTAAAAATGATGGAAGATACGGAATATACAGTTTGATAAGTAGAAATATATGACCACCATGTAGGCGCAATTAAGCAGTGCGATTGGTCGGGGCGAGAGGATGCCCCCATCCTTTGAAGTTGACAATCTTCCTGAAGTCCCCAATTGTATTTGATGGTGGTTTCCAACGCCAATTCGCACCTATGCACCCGGCTTTCCTGGTGTAGGTATCCTAGTTTCTAAGGTATCCACATGTGGGGTGGCTCTCCAATCTTCTGCCTTGCACTGGGTTTTTTTGGGGTCTACTGGGAAGGGTCCTGCTTCTTTAAAACTGCAATGTGGCTTACCCATAGACTTGTATTGAGCCAGTGGTCATGTTCCCACTCTGCACACGGCCTCCATGGGGTTCCTGGTTACTTACCTTGGGCGGTTCCTTGGGTCCCTGGACCTTCTACGTCTTTTTGCTATAGTCTTTACTTGAGTCGTGGCTCGCATACCACTATTTTAGTATGTGGTTTGGTCTCCCCCTGGCGACCACTGTGTATTTGTCCTTCTTACCTGTTTCTATTGAAAAGTATTTTGTGCATTGTGTATATCTGCGGCTAGGAGATATCTGTATGTGTTAGTGAGTGTCTTATAATAAATACATATTTTTACAAATACACTGTGTGGTTCTTTTTCACTTAATCTATACCTATAGGATTATGCCCTGGTAAAACAAGCTGCTTTACACTCATTCTGGACTAAGCCTGAAGGCTGCTTCCACAGCTACCACCTACAGAGCTCTCTAAGGTTGTCTATGACCACTAAAGTCACCATAAGGGTTATCTGGATTGGTGCAGGGTGCCCACTTACATAAGTGTATGCCATATACCAAGCTAGCTTCTCACATTGGTGGCAGCAGCTGGGATTCAAGCCTGCATTGTTTTATCGGATAATCTTGGTGTGGATTAATTAAAAACCCTTCACTAATATTAGGCACATATAATACAGCTTAGAATAAGTAAGTTCTACTGAACTTGGGGTTAGGTAGTTAAGGGTCTAGCACAACCCTTTCTCCAACCTCAGAGAGCTTAGTTTCCACTAGGGTAGGTAGGTGCAACAACTCACTACACCTAGAACCATGTTTTTAGTTGGGTATGCCAATGTACCCCACTCTGCTAAGTACAGTCGTCAAAGGTTTCAGGAACTCAGGACCCTGTGTAGTCTTAGAAAGATAAAGACAGGTGGCAACACCACCATTAAGCTAATCTCAGAGTTGCTACATCAGGATGATAGCCATCCTGTAGAGGCAGAAGAACAGGATAATGTGGATGTGAATACTCATGGAGAGGGAGCACCAGGGTTTCTCCCCAATGATCTCAATTCTGAGTATGGGCAGGAGAACACAAATGATTCCAACCTGCCAAACTCTGACCCCTCAGGGAATAGTGCAGATGGTACAGAGGGCATATCCTTTGTTCCTCCTGGGAGGGTCCGGTAAGGAGGTCTAGATTCTCCTCTAGAAAATCCAGTGCTTCTATAAATTCGATAGGGACCTTCATATCTAGTAAGGAGGACAGCTCTTTGGACAGGGAATACCAAATGCTCAAACTTGAGAAAGTCAGACTCAAGCTCAGGAGAGATCCGTTGGCCCTTGACAAAGAGTCCCTGGAAGTACCGAAGGCTAGGAAGAGATTGGGACTAGAGTCCCATGGTGGCAGCAACAGTGTCCTTAGAATCAGAATGACTTATTTTGACCATGGGAACCTGAGCAGGATAGTCCCTCCTTACAAGAATGATATTTGGAGAGGGCCTGCAAAGTTCAGAGGGTCCCTCAAGAGGAGTGGTCAGCTATCCTGTGGCTCTCCTTTGCTAACGAAGGTAGAGATAAGCTCCTCACTGGTAGAGAAGAAATGCTGACAATTACTCAGTACTGAAGAGTGCTCTCATAGATAGGTTTGGATTAACCACTGAACAGTATAGGATTATGTTCAGAGACACCAAGAAGGCATACACCCAGGACTGGGTAGATTTTGTGGGCAGTGCTATTAAGGCTCTGGAAGGCTCTCTTCATGGAAGCAAGGTACAGGACTATGAAGGATTGTGCAATTTGATTCTGATCTGACCTCTCCCCAAGTATTGGGAAAGAAGGCAGACACATGGGACTGCACCAGGGTTAAGCAGAAGGACCATGGTAATGGAGGTGAGCAGAAGAAGTCAGATTCTTCTAAATCCCAGGATAAGGGTGGGGACAAAAGTAAAGATAAAAAAGAGTATTCTCAAGGGCCCCAAAAACCTACATGAAATGAAATTAAAAATTAATGAAATTAAATGAAAGAGCATTTATAAAGCACACAGCTACTCAGAAAGAGTGTCCAGGCGCTGAAAGACTCAATATCGGCCGTGACTCGAAGCTAGAGCACGGCCACCATTTTGCATATTTTGCGCATACCAACGCTCGTAGCTCACTCCATGTCCCGTGTCATTAATATGTCTTTTCACCCTATCCAAAAGAAGATTCACAGCGTTTTTAAGGATTTTTAAGAGGTTATTTCATTTTGTTTCTTCTACGTTTTATGGCAATCTGGCTGGTTATGTCTTTCATGGACAGTCTTCTCACATCTCCTCAGCATTAATCTTTGTCTCCCCGGATGCCATTTTAGCTCTGTGGCCTCTATCTTTCCAATATGCCATTGGAATTTTAAATGACTGTACTGCTTTTTTCTTTTAACCAATGAGCATATATGGGCATTTATGGATGAAATTGTGCATTTTGCACACATTATTGATTTTTCATTTTTTCTCAGCATTGTTCAGTACTATGAATGAATGAATGTGAACTTTATTCGGATAAACATTATATCCATAAAAGTACAGTTAAAAATATGACACAGTATAAAAAAACAGTTAATACAAACACATCAAATAGCGGGATTATATCAAATACATGGTATTACGAGTACGTACCGCCAATTTTAAAAAGGATCCAACTCTAAAACACAATTCATCATTGTTGATAGCAAGCACCATGTCATAAGCAGTCTTATAGTCCGAAACACATTGTGACTTAAAGTATGGAATCAAAAAAAATGTTGTGGGGGAAGAATAAAAAGAACAGAAAAATAAGAAATGTAACATTGATTGTTTCGAACTATTATTACATGGGCAGAGGGAGGATTCAAGATTGGCTGTATAGCCAGTAGGGAATGACAACAAATATTTCATTGTATCTGTTCTTAGCCTGAAGAATAAGCCCCTTTCCCAGCGACCAACAGGATTTAAAAGATATTTAGGCATGTCTGGGGTTACATACTCAATTTGCATGTATCTAGCAACTGAAGTTTTATTATTTTCAGTTGCTAGTCTTATTTTTTTTAAAGATGCATAGAGTGATCTTTCTGTAGTTTTAATATTAACGGGGCTATGATCTAAAGGATTTAAGAACAAATGTTCCATATTCAAGTTTATCAAACTTTTATGGACTCCTGCCAGCCACGGTATATCCATCCCTCTGTCACAATTCAAACAGTCCATAATTATCTCTCTGGTCAATTGTGCAGCCTTATTCTTCCAGATTCTTAACCAGAACAATGTCGGGCGAGCCTTTATAAAATCTTCTATATACGGCAGATGTAATTCGCTATGGCTAGCATATGTGGAAGAGAAGAAAGGGGCTCCCAGAGTTTTACGACAAAATCTATTCTCTTCATACTGAATGGGTGTGCAGATGGAATTCCCCCATACCTCTGCACCGTATGTAGCAGTTGGTACACATTGTAATTTGTAAATTTTAATAATAGAAGGAACTACCCCTATGTTTTTCGGCTTTGGTAGCCTCAAAATTGTATTCATAGAATTGGTAAATTTCCTTTTACAGTGAGCAATGTGATCATTCCATAAACCATTTGATGCGAATACCAGACCTAAATAAGGAAAAGTGCACATGCTTATCAATTGATTTGAGTTTAAAACAATTGAAAAATTAGAATATTTCTTGGACCCACATGAAATTAAAAATGATTTTTTAAAATTAGTACATAGGCCCAAAGTTGCCATGAAATTCACAAAGCCGTGGACCAAGGCGCGCAAAGCTTTAGGAGTGCGCCCCATTAACACGGCATCATCGGCATAAAGCAATGCGGGGATCTTATTTCCCTTGATAATTGGGACGTCTTCAGTTGTAATTAAGAGTGATTTGGTTAGATCATTGATATATGTTAGAACCGGCGGTCTCTAGTTGGCAGAGGTATACACTTCTGACAAATAGGGACCAACCAACTCTAGTCAGGGAAAGGGGATTACACACTCAGATAACCCCTGCTACCCCCTTGGTAGCTTGGCAGAGCAGACAGGCTTATCTCAGAGGCAGTGCGTTAAGCATTTATGACCACATACAGTAATAAAGTGAATACACTACAAATGGACACAACACTGGAGTTATTATAAAAATAGTATTTTTATATAAGGCTTAGCACAAGACCAAATAACGACAAAAATATACCACAATCTTAATAAATACTCTTTGGAAGGAAAAATGATAGTTCAAGTAAGGTTTCTTCTTGGCAAATAGTTCTTTAGCAACAAAATTAAGTATTCTCCTGCAACACAGTTCTTTGGCAACAATGTGACCCCCACAGGAGTCACACGACGTCGAGTCTACAGGATTCCCAAGGTTCGGCGTCGACCGCGAGGAGCGCTACGTCGAGCCTGTAGTTGCAACAGACCCCACAAGTACAGTACCTTGAGAAATGAAGAAAACGATGATCCACGGCGTCGAGATGTCGGCGTCGAGGTCGGCGTCGATTGTGCCTCGGGGTCGGGTCGATCTGCAGCGGCGTCGATGGATGTCGGGCCGGAGCAGCGCTCACGGCGTCGAGAAGGGCGTCGAGTCGATGCGATTGGCAGCGGCGTCGGGACGGGGTCGCTTGGAGGTGGAGCCGATACTCACTCGTCACTGGCTTCGATACCGGCGTCGAGACGGGGTCACTTGGAGCCGGGGCCGATACCCACTGCTCACTGGCGTTGCTGCTGGCGTCAGTCGGGCCCGGCGGCCGGCGTCGAAGGCTCGGGACACTGGAGCCGTTACTCACGATGTCGAGCTGGATTCGGCGGCGTCGGCGGCGTCGAGACTGCAGATTTTCCCTTGTGTACTGGAAACAACACTTTCCAGCAATTCAGCAATTCAGTAGAGGGTGAAGTCCTTTGGCCCTGTGACTTCAACAGGAGACTGGCACTCTTCCAGCCCTTGGAGATTTCCTAGCAAGTGTTCAGAGAGTACACACCAAGTTCCTCTCTCCTTGTTCCTTGGCAAAAATAAAGAAGCAGCTTTCAGGGTCCTCCACAGCAAAACAGCACTCTGGCAGAAAGGGGAGGCAAGTCCTTAGATCAGCAAGCTTCTTGTCCTTGGTACAGGTTTCCTTGTCAGAAGTGATCTGAGTCTTTGGTTCAGGGGTCCTTCTCTTATACCCCTTTTCTCCTTTGTTCCCTTTGTCCAAGCAGGGAAATTCCCCCCATCTCAGGTTCGTTGTGGGTGTTGCCAGGCAGAGGCACCTGGCCTATTCACTGAGCAGGGCAGAGTCCTCAGCCGCCCAGCAGGAGGCAGAGCCAGTATTGTCACTGGCAG
The DNA here is from genome assembly GCF_964204655.1 of Triturus cristatus. Taxonomy (NCBI): domain Eukaryota; kingdom Metazoa; phylum Chordata; class Amphibia; order Caudata; family Salamandridae; genus Triturus; species Triturus cristatus. Next base: position 431,586,257 of record NC_140581.1, on the reverse strand, counting down.
GAGCAGGGCTATCAGTCACCCAGCAGGAGGTGGAGCCAGTATTGTGTCAGGCAGGGCAGGCTACTCTTCCCTCACTCTATGTGTAAATGCCTCATTCACCCCACACTGACTCATTCAGACCTCTGGAGCCACCCATCCCCTGACACACACACCAAACCAGCAGAGACCGGTGGATAGTTGGACAAGAAAATAGCCACTTTCTAAAAGGGCTATTTTCAAACATAGAATTTAAAAACCATCCATCCTAAAGGGTGTGTTATTAAATTCTGAGTTCAGGGATACTAAACTCGACTTGCTACCATGCTCCCTGAGTCAGATAGATTATAATGGAGTTAATAATCAGTCTGCCCAGTCTGGCCTATTGGAGGCAGGTAGCCCTTCAATAGTGAAAAACGAAAATGGCTGTAATTCACTATCAGGTCATGCCACACACATCAGGGCATGACCTACTTTTTACCAACAATGCACCCTGCCCTAGGGCCTACCATAGAGGTGTCTGAAATGTGGCAAAGTGAAGGTTTAGAGACTGGCAAGTAGGTTTCCTTGCCAAGTTGACATGGCAGTCAGGGACTGCATGCAGGCTCTGCGGTGGCAGGCCTGAGACCCATTTTACAAGCTGCTTCTGTGGGTGGCACAACCAGTGCTGCAAGCCCACCAGCAGCAGTTAACTTACATGCCCTTGGCACCCGCAGTGCACTAGACTAGGGACTGAACAGTAAGTCAACCAAGCCAATCATGGTAACACCAATCAATGTAACAATTTAACATAGGGAGCACTTGCACTGTGGCACTGATCAGCAGTGGCACAGTGCCCAAAGCAGTAAACCAGCAAAAACATCGTAAACAGAGGAGGCAAACAGGAAAAAAATGGAGGAGAGACTCATGCCAATGATGCCAGGTCTAACAATATACAATATAAAAAGAAGCGGGCCAGGACACAGCCCTGTCTGACCCCCCTGCCAATTTTGATAGCCTTCGAGATCTCGCCATTCCTTCCTATGCGCACCCTAGCTTTCAGGTCTCTATGTAAATATGCCAAAAAGGAAACCAGTTGGTCGTCTAGCCCAAGATTCAGAAGAATATGCCACAGCCGTGATCTGTTGAAAAAATCAAGGGCTGACGTGAGATCCATGAATGCTAAATACATTGGTGTTTTTTTAGCTATTGTATACTTGCCAATAATCAGGTGAAGGTTGAGGCACTGTTCTACCGTGCCAACATTACTCCTAAACCCCCGCTTGGATGAATGTAAGACCTTATTTTCCTCTGCCCATAAATTGATCCTATTAAATATTACCCTACCCAGAATTTTTAGGGTGTTATCGATCAATGAAATTGGCCTATAACAACTCGGATCCGTCCGGTCCACCTTCTTAAAAATTGGGACTATGGTACTATAAGACCAGGAGTCAGGAATGAATGAGTCAGTAAGATTATTAAAAATGTTAGTAAGAAGTGGTGCCCAGAAGTCGGGTTTATTTTTAATTAAGTCAATTGGAAGACCATCTGGTCCCGGTGCTTTGCCCCCTAAACTTTGGCTTATAGCATCTTCAACCTCAGTTAATTCAATCTGTATTCCAGAGGTAAAAGTAAATACTTTTTCAGGTTCGTTAGGGATTGGGGAGGCATAGATCTTAGTAAAGTGAGCCTCCCAGGATTCGCTGGATATATTGCATCCAAGCGGTGAGGAAATATTGCCCACATTTTTCATATCTTTAACTGCCTTCCAGAAATTCTTTCCGTTTTTTTAGAGCATTTGCCCGCAGAAGATTTGCCCAATGGTCATTAATAAGCTCCTCCTTCTGCGTGTAATGGCTTTCTTGTAACTACACCTACATGAGGTCACAAGGGAGCTTACTCTTGGTTTACTTAAGAGAGCCTTTCTTAATTCTCTATTGGCCACTGAGCAATCTGTATTAAACCAACCAGGTTCAGAATTAAATGTTCTAGTTGGTTTAGACAGTATTTGTTTAATCCCATTACATAACTTTGAAAAAGCAGCAACTACCTCTATGTTTCCAATACTAAACATCAGACATGTTTTAACTAAGTTAAAGTAAGATTTTATCATTGTTTCAAAGAGGGCGTTGTTATCAATGTTACGCCAGACAATTCTAAGATTATCTGTAGTTATCGCTAGATCACAAGCCCCAGGCGTACGATCGTACACTGGACGGCGCGAAAAGCTCAAAATAGTATTAATAGGGTTATGATCTCCTTGTATAGTAGGGATAACTTCAGCCCTTAATACATGGCCTTCTAAAGGGGTATTAACAAAAATATAATCAATAGTAGAAGTAGAACCACGGCTTCTGTAAGTTGGGATCACGCATTCATCTGGTGACGGGATAACAGCAATCTGCATAACATTCACAAAGTTATGCGTACTTAAAAGATTCATTAACTGTTCCCCTCTTTTATTTAATGATGCGTTAGTGGCAAGCCGTATAGCGGAATAAATGTCCTTTGGGATTTTAACATTAAAATCTCCGCCTAGGCATATACCCTTAGTTTGGGTACCACAATTAGCTAGTTGTAATTTAAGAATAAAATTAAACAACAAAAAAAAGTTGACATTGGGGACTGATTTAAAATCATCATTATAAAAATTAATCAATTAAATAGAATCCCCCCGAGTGTAGAGGGTTACTTGAAATTTATCACTATTTGTAGGTAAGATTTTGGAACGTCCACCTGACTTAATATTTATCCAGGTTGAGAGCCTGCCGGCGGGTCTGCCGGATGTGGGAACGGGGGACAAGGTGTTAATACATTCAAAGCCCTCCATATGCAAATCTTGAGTAGCCCAGGTCTCTTGAAACATGACAATGTCCTGAGAATTAATTAATTCTTTCCAATCTGGTAAATGTAACTTAGATTTCAGACCGGCTATATTTAACTCAATATTTTAAGTAGTTGATCCTCTTTTGTATTAATTAATGGGTCGGATTTAAAAGGCTGAGAACTGCACGTGATTGGTACTAAAATAGATACATCCATGCTTTCTATATTTGTTACCGGTGTGGACAGTCAATCTTGACAGTCTAAGCCAGATAATAATGAGAATTTATTCGAAGTCGGAATAGAACTATACAAATTACAGGGCATTGTCTCAAATACGGGTTTATAAAAATAACCCAGTGGTAAGGTACATATGCTAGTACTGTGGCTAGTCTGGTCCCTCTGTAGTGTCAAGATGTTTTTTGCTACCGATTGCCTCCGGAAATTGATAATAATGCAATCACCCTTAATGTTTTTATGAGATTTTCCTAACCAGCCCACTCGTCTTACCATGATAATTTCTCCAATTCATGAGGGTCTAAATCTGCTGTGTTTTGTGAGCCAATCAACGCATTTACAGCGTAATTACTCCCAGGACTCTGTTTGATCTTTTCTCAAAGGGGGAACCCCTGCTAAAGTCACAACATATGGGCATGCCTCAGGGGGCAAATATAATACCACATTATTGCCCTCAATGTTATTTATATGGTCAGGGTCAGTTTCGTCTACTTGCACGGTCCTAACCGGATTATCACTAGAGGGTCTATTAGTGGGAACGTTAACGGCAGATGTTGTGTTATTTATTAGTTTGCCATTATTATAATTGGATATATGATCCGATGACCCCTTAGCATCCATGTTTTCCCTTATTTCAAAACAGGTACGAATCCTATTACAGATTACACAATCATTGACTCCCTGAATTGGAGGTTGTGGTACATGGGTGTTTAGAAGTGGGATAGGCACATTATTTATGGGGTCGCGTGCAGTTGACCTACTGCTAAGGTTGGGATTAGATATAATGTCATTAACCTGGGACACTTCATTCAGATGCTGCAGTGTAGGGTATGCTTGCTGGGCGGGAAAAGAGTTAACAATATGCTCATATAAGGAAGGAAGTAAATTATCTAAAGCTGACTTAACACAGACAGTAATAACAGTAGATAAATAACTAATATCGATTGCACTATTTAAATTGGCATTTTCAATGAAAGGAAACAAGCATTCGCTCTCAGTTTGAGTTCCAATTGTATGAGTTGATAAATCAATCGGCGGGGCATGTACAAGAGCCTCTGTTGCTTTTGTAGTTGTTAGTGTAGGATGAATCCATGACTTTAGAGTAGATCGGCTAGAGCAAGGACGAATGGGTTGTTTCCTCTTCGCATTTACTGGTTTCCCAACTTTCCTTTTGCGCTTAGCCCCTAAAAGAGGAGTGATGTTAGGGGTGTTGTTAGTTGCAGAATTCGGTTCAATAAAATCAGATGTAATAACATCACAAGCCTCCTCACTGTTCACAGCAGGAATAACAGGGGCACATGCTGTAGAATCAGTAACTTCGGCAATATGCCCAAGGGGTGGTGCAAGTTGTCCTAACCCGAGGGACAAGCGCCTCTCAGTGAGCTCAATTTCGTTGCTCACGATGCTAACAGCACTCTCCAACATGTTTTCAATGCACGTTGTAGCCGATTTGGTTGCAGGTACGTTTGTGCGCCTCCCCATGGTTTTTAAAACGGGAGGTAACAATAATAATGCAATACAGGATGAAACAGTTAATGCAAGTCAATGTAAGACGGTAGGCAAAGCTCACCTTTCCTTAGAAGAAGAGGGTATGGCCCAGTCCAGTCTCTTCCGGTCTATGACGGGCAAGGACGGGCCCGCCCTTGGCCCGCGCGCGTCCCGCGCAGCGTTGGTCTCCCGCGCTTATGAGCACGTCAGCTGATGATTCTCCTCCCTCCTGGGAGTCCGGTATTCTGGGCGATGTAGTCCCCAGCACAAGACAGGCAGAGTTCAGCGGGCAAAATGACAGGCGCGTCCCGCGCAGCGTTGGTCTCCCGCGCTTATGAGTGCGTCAGCTGATGATTTTCCTCCCTCCTGGGAGTCCGGTATTCTGGGCGATGTAGTCCCCAGCACAAGACAGGCAGAGTTCAGCGGGCAAAATGACAGGCGCGTCTTCAGTACTATTTGAAGCACCATTTTAGTGTCTTGTGAACACCAGTATTTATTTTTTCGAAAATGGCTCGCTCGAATCGCAGTAACGCGCACCAAAACAACACCAGCTGCGTACATTTAGAGGTCAACAATCCTTTTAGTGTGTTACAGGACAGCATCACTGACATCATTAATGACTATTGAAATGGAAAGCTCATCTCATGGTTCTTCTCGTACGGGCTCCAAACCTAAATCTAAAATACCTTCCACACCAGGAAAACGAGTGAAGGCGAACCCTCGTTCTCCTACCAGCGCATCTTCTTCTCTCTCCATGGAGCTTCTTCTTGAAGAAATACGCTCGCTCAAACCATATATGGCTGAAACAAATGCCCGTCTTCAGAGCCTTGAAGATAAATGGTCTCATACTGAGCAGCAGGTGGCGGATCTCGAGAAAAAGGTGTCTTCAGTGCAAGCGATCTCTGACCAGGTTCCAGGAATACATAGAGAAATACAATCTCTCAAGCAACAGATTGAGAATTTGGAAAATCTTAATAGACGCAATAATCTACGCAGTTATGGTCTTGCGGAAAATCTTGAAGGCACCAACCCCATATCTTTCTTCCAATCCTTTCTGCCAACACTTCTTAGACTCCCAAGCTCTCCTCCATTAAATATTCAGCGAGCGCATCGTCTAGGTCAACTCTCTCGTTCTGTCAACTTCTCATCTTCTCCAGTGAAACCTAGGGGTGTTATCCTGTATTTTTTGGAATAGACGGATCTGATTAAAGTCCTTCAAGCCGCCAAACAGAAGGGGAAAATTACTTGGAATGGTTCCACTCTTTTCTTTGCTCAAGATTACGCTAAAACTACAGCGGATCGGCGCAAACAATTTTTGGACATGAGACCTGCTCTTCGCACGCTGAATGCTCGTTATGGACTGTTTCATCCTTGTCTCTTCAAAGTGACTTACAATAATAAAACAACAAATTACGAAGATCCCGCGCTCCTTCAACGCTTCCTCGACTCCTGCAGAGATGACTCCATGGACTCCTCTCGACAATAATTAATGTTAATGTCTAATTAAAGTCTGTCTGCTGTTATCTGTTTTTTACCTTCCTTCCGGATGTACTCTGTTATGTCCTGGGATACCTTCCTAATGTTTTTTGTTCCTTTTTTTCTCCCAGGTGGGGTTCTACGATCCTTTTGATTCTTGACCTCTTCGTATCATGCCCGGAGGCTGATTCTCCCTTTGCTGCACTCTCTTAGAGTCCTCCGTTCGGTGTGCTACCTCCCTCAAGTGGCTCCTCCATCCCCATTCTCATTGTCTTTTTGTGGTATGTCTTTTTGACATTTTCATTCATCATCAATTATCGTCTGATTTGTTTTGTATTCCTGTTCCATGTTTTCTCCTTCTTTGTTCTTCCTTCTTTCCCTCCTTTTTCCTTTCTCATCCCTTTCCTCTTTTTTCTTATTTCTTCTTTCTTCTCATTTTTGAGAACAGTCTCATCATTCCTACCTCTCTTCTTTTTCTAATATTGATTTCTTTTCTAATCTCCTGTTCTTTTTATCCTTATCATTTTCTCAGTAATGCATTTAGCTTTTTTATTATTGTTTACATGATAATTGTTCAACTTTATTCTAACTGGTTACTGTTCTGTTCTATTTTTTACCAGTTATTTAGTAAGTTGCTTAGTTTCCTTATTGTCTGCATGATAATTGTTCAAGTTAATTTTGACCACTTCCATTTAGAGTTGTTACATGGAATGTTAAGGGAATAAATAATCCTCTAAAAAGACAACGGGTATTAACCCATTTATCTAAATTAAATGCTGACATTGCTCTAATTCAAGAGACACATTTATCTGATGCTGAAGCATCTAAATTGAAGCGAGGTTGGGTAGGTAATGTTTTTTTCTTCCCAAGCTCTAGGCAAAAAAAATGGGGTCTCTATTTATGTCATAAAAAATATCAAACTTCAGTTATTTATCAAGAGTGTGATTTGGAGGGTCATTGGATAATAGTTAAGCTCCTCATAAATCAAATACCTTTAGTACTTTTTAACACCTATGCACCAGTTACTGTTGATAATTCTTTTTGGACTCACATATCTGAGAAACTTCTTTTGCTACATGATGAGTATATTATTTTTGGAGGCGATTGTAATCAAGTGTTTGACCCCGTATTGGACAGACATTCTTCTGTTAAGTTTTCTAATACCAAGATGCATTCCCAATTTATCTCCACTATACGGCGCAAAGCTCTAGTCGACATTTGGAGGCTTTGTAACCCCGTCACTCGAGAATATAGCTTTTACTCCCCCACTCAACATTCACAATCCAGAATAGATTACCTCTTTTTTAGTAAATCCCTCTCTCAACAAGTCTCTCATTCCGAAATTGGATCCATCTTAATTTCGGAACATGCCCCAGTTTTTGTTGATTTTGATTTGTTACCTTTTACCCCGCATGCACGTAGATGGCGTTTTAACAATAATTTATTATCTGATCCCAACTTTACAAGCCAATTCACTTCTTTTGTTTCTGAATTCTTTTCCTTCAATTCTGTTCCGAATTCCTCTCCGGTTATGGTTTGGGACTGCTTTAAAGCAGCCGCCAGAGGTTTTATTATAAGTTTTGTTTCTTGCAAGAAGAAGTCTTTTCAGGCAAAATCTGACCAAATGCTTGCTGAGATTAAACAACTTGAGTACTCTTATTATCATTTACACTCTGAATCATCACTAAAGAAACTCATTGACGCGAAATTTAAGTTTAATAAAGCTTCCACAGAAGCCGCTTCTTCATATCTCTTAAAAAGCAGTGCTCGTTACTATGGAGGTCAAAATAAAATGGGAAAGCTACTGGCAAATTATTTGAAAATACGTCGTGATCGGACTAAGATAGTCCATACGAAATAATGCTGGTGTCTCTTTATTTAAGGATAACGATATCTTAAACGAGTTTGTTTCTTTTTACAAAACTTTATATACTCCCGAACAACAACCATCTTCAATCAACCTATCTAATTATTTTCAGTCTATTGAATTTTCCTCGCCTCATTGTACTGACTTTTCTTCATTAGAAGTAGATATTACTCTTTCCGAAATATCTCATGCAGTCTCAGTTTTAAAAAGAGGGAAGGCTTCCGGTCCAGATGGATTTACTGTTGAATTTTATGCGCAATTTGCTCATCTTCTTCTTCCACGCCTTCTGTCGCTTTTCAATTCGTTTATTACAGTTGGCACCTCTTCTCGCACTTTTCAGGAGGCCATGATTTGTTTAATTCCCAAAGACAACAAAGATCCTTCTCTTTGTAAAATTTACCGCCCAATCTCCTTAGTCAACCTTGATTATAAGATATTTGCAAAAATCCTTGCCCTTCGCATTGATCCCATTTTACCTAATCTAATTGGCCCCGAACAGTCAGGTTTGGAAAGGGTCGCCTTGCTTCTGATAATTCCAGAGTCTTCCTCTCTTGACTATCCTATTGCAGCTATTGCATTAGATGCTGAGAAAGCATTTGATAGGATTGGTTGGGATTTTATGTTTCAAGCTCTTCATTGGATAGGGTTCCCTCCTAAATTAATATCCCTTATTTCATTACTATATTCTGGTCCCAAAGCTTCCATCTTTGTAAATGGTATACTTTCGGATTATTTTCCTCTTCTTCGGGGAGTACGTCAAGGATGTCCTCTCTCTCCATTATTATTTATAATTGCTTTAGAACCTTTCTTAGTTAGAATTCGGCAGGATGTTCAGATAACTGGTTTCCGACTTGATACCTCTCATGTTAAGATGTCTGTCTATGCGGATGACATTCTTTTATATTGCTGTAATCCTTCTACATCAATTCCATCTTTTATGGCACAGGTTGATATATTCTCTCAGTTATCTGGATATCGTCTTAACTCAGACAAATGTGAAGTTCTTCCCTTAAATGTATTTTGTCTCATACAAGATTTCATTTCTACTGGTTTTTCTTGGCAAACTTCAAAGATAAAATACCTGGGCCTGTGGTTTTCCTCTAACATTTTGGAAACGTTAAAACTCAATTTCGATCACATAATTATATCTTTTTCTGATTCTATTGATCGCTGGCATCCACTTTTTCTTTCTTTGTGGGGTCGTTTAGATTCCATTAAGATGATGCTTTCTCCTATAGTTTTATATATTATTTCTATGAATCCTGTACATATTTCTGGATTTTATTTTAAGAAAATAGATTCTCTTCTGATGAAATTTCTTTGGAAAAACAAACCTCCTCGAATAGCCCTGTCCCTTTTGAAAACGAACAAAACTTCTGGCGGTCTTAAATTTCCTGATTTAAAAAAATACCATTATGCCTTCTCTTTAAAACAATCTTCCCGTTGGCTTTCTCTTAATCAGCATGTTTCTCCTCCCGTTTGGGTGACTATAGAAAATCATTTTATATCGCCTTTTAAATTTGAGGAGTCTCTCGTCTTTACAGATAATATTTCATCTTTTAGAGCTCCAGTTATTTCTCGTACTCGCAAAACTCTTGCTCCACTAATACCTTCCTCTTATCCTTCGCTTTCTTCATTAGATCAACAGCCCATTTGGCATAACAATCTACTGCGTATTAACAATCGCACCATTTATTGGAAAACTTGGAGAAATAAAGGACTATTTTGGATTTCTCAATTACTACTCGATAATGTCCCTTTATCCTTTTTGGATCTTCAAGTAAAATTTTCTTTATCAAGTTCCTGTAAATCTCAATATGATCTTTTGTATCCTTCACTCCTTCAGTATCTTTGCTCCTTACCGTCCACGGTTTCCCCCTCCGCCAGTTGCTCTCTGCTCTACCCCTTATTGTCTAGCTCTTCCTCCGCTTCCTCTATGTATACTTGCTTGTCTCTCTCCTCTGACAGGAACAAAACTAAGGTTGAATTGGCTCGGGAAAAGGATCTTCTGGAGTGTTGGACAATCCCCTTTTGGGATAAGGTATGGCTCAAAAGTCATAAAACGTCTAGAGCTGCTAACACCTCACAAATCCTTTATTTTGTTTACCAACGTCTTTTATATACTCCCACAAAAATAGCCTCCTTTACCACGAATTCTACCCCTACTTGTTGGTCTTGCCCTTGCTCCAATGCAGATTTACAACATATGCTTTTTGATTGTCCCCCTGTACATCGTTTTTGGCAATTAGTTTGGTCTCAAATTAACACAATTTTTAAAACAAATATTCCCTTCTCCCTGTCTAATATCTTTCTAGGCTCTCTATCACCACATTGCCCCCAATCTCCTTCTAACTTTAAGCTGGTGGATTTGTTGTTGGCAATAGCTTTTCATTTAATAACTTCTAACTGGAAACAGGCTCACAGAATCACTTTTAGAGCTTGGTGGAATGCAGTCTGTTTTCACCATAGACTTGATACCAATTATATTACCCCTATTTCTGTGTCCATTAAAAGAGACCTCTTATGGCTTCCTATGTCCACATACTTGTCTTATATTGCCTTGCATAACGCTCTATTGGTCCAAACCTCCGATGAAGTTCGAAAGCCTCCATGATACCTTTGTTTGTCTTTTGCCAGTTTGAATTAACTTCTCATTAATATTCCCTCTGATATTTTTTCCAGTTACAACTTGATGAATATTAATAATGTTCTTATGCATACAAATTAATTTCATGTAGTATTCTTTATCATACATCATAGTACTATTTAGGTTATTATAGTGTATATATTTTCTTTCCCCTGTTCCTTCCCCCCCTACCGCCCCCTTTTCCCTTCTTTTTTGAATGCTTATTGGTATATATTATTAAATTTGTATTTTTTCGCACTTGCTGTATTTTTCCCTTGTACTATATGGATTTTTGTTGAATAAACTTGAATTTAAACTAAAAAAAAAAAAAAAGAGGTTCCAGGCATGTGCACCCTGCACTTGGAAGGAGCGGGCGCCTGTGCGGATGCGGAATATCCTAGGAATGGAAGCCAAATTCAGTGTGGAGGACCTCAAGGTCCTAGGAGGCACATAGTGTGTGACTCTCCTTCTGAGGTACTGTGCTCTGGTTACCTGCAGTGCCTTAAAGAAGAGAACCAAGGCCTTAAAACAAATTCTCTCTTTCACGGGAAGCCAATGTAAGGCCTTCAGGTGAGGAGAAATATGAGTCCTGGGTTTAAGTAGGAGGACCGCCCATGCGGCCGTGTTCTGGACCACCTGTGAGCGGATAAGCAGATATTCAGGAAGGCCTAGTTACAAGACATTAACATAGTCCAGTCTGGAGACAATCAGAGTCTGGACAACGGTCTTCCTGTGGTCAAGAGGCAAGAGAAGAGGATTTCCTAAGCATCCATAAAAGCCCAAAGCAGGAACCAGCAACTTACTGGACCTGCGCTACCATTGACAGGGCATTATCCATCATGATGCCTAGATTTTTGACCGTGCTAACAGCAGGGAGGGGAGGTGACATATCTGATGGCCACTGCAATGTCCACTCATCCGCGGGTGGAGAGCCGAAAAAGATGACCTCAGATTTCTCAGGGTTACATTTAAGCTGGTTCAACTTGAGCCAGGAAAATACCTTCAAAAGACATAGGTTTATTTTTTCACCTTCGAAATCAACTCCCTTGTCGCAGGTGAACAGAAGCTGCGTGTCCTCTGCGTAAGAGATGATTTTAGCGCCACACGCTCTGCCAGGGGAGCCAGGGAAGACATATAAAGGTTGAAAAGAGTGGGACTCAGTATCGAGCCCTGAGGAACTCCCACATTCAGGGTAGGGATGGAAGCAGCGAAAGGGGGAGTCCAAACATCCTGGGCATCTGTCCTCCAGAAAGGAGGAAAACCACTTCAGAACCGTGCCGCCAAGACCACAGTCCTCTAACATGTTCAGGAGTCTATCATGTGGCACAGTATCAAAACCTGCAGAGAGGTCCAATAAAATAAACATGGCTTCCCCCCCCCCCGGTCCAGCTTCTCCTTGATACACTCAGAGACTTCAAGAAGAGCTGTCTCTATACTACAATTGGATTTAAAACCCGACTGGCTGATGAAGGAGATAATTTTTGTCAGCCTAGTCGGAGATCCCTGAGTTGACGTATTTCTCCAAGGTCTTGGAGAAAAAAGGAAAAAGTGAAATAGGTCTATAATTAGCTGACACCGAGGGGTCAGCTGAGGGTTTTTTTTAGCAGCAGGAGAATTTTAGCACTTTTCCACATGCCAGGCATGTGGCCGGTCATCAGAGAAGAGTTAAGGACTTTATTTGCCATAGGGTTGATAGACTTGGCCACAGAGGCCAGCAAATTGGCTGGGCAGGGGTGCGAGGGGGAGCCAGACTTCAGGCTTTTTATGCTCTTCAAGGACACATCCGGTTGGAGTGGGGGAAACTGTACTAGTGTTGGGCCGTCTATAGGGGCCACAGGAGCTAAAATTTGGGCATGGGCGGAGTCCACAGGGGGCCCCCTGGCAAAGGAGTCCTGAATTGTCCTGATCTTATCGTGGAAGAAAGACGCAAGTTGGGTAGCCCATTCCAAAGAAGGTGGAAGAGCCCTAGCAACAGAAGACGGAGAGAAAAAGTATTTCACGATTTTAAACATTTCCTTGCCCTTATTGCAGGATGTCACAATTTTGGCTGCAAAATAACTTTTTTTAGCATCCCTGATTTTAGTGTTGTGGGCCTGTTTGTATTCAATTTTATCCTCCAAATTAACACTTTTGCACCATAACCTTTCCAGGCATTTGCAGGAGCTTTTTCTCAGTCTCAGAGCCTCATTAAACCAGGGAGCCGAGAGTCTCGCTGTCTTGGGGGAGTGGGTGGGCATAGAGGCAAGCGCAGCAGTGCAGTGTTGCACCCATGTCTCAAGATAGAGAGCATCACTCTCAGGATCACCACATGTATCTGGGGTGAGTCCCAAAATTCCAAGAAAGGCAAAAGGAAACCTTGGTGCTACTTTTGTAAGGTAATGACACATCAGACAAGGGATGCTGATTGTCCAAAGACCAACAAAACTCCTCTTACCACTGCCGCTAAGGCAACTACTCCCCCTAGCACAAGTACAAGGATGCTTAAGTCTGTGATGTTGGCATAGACCTTGCCACCCTACTGGTAAGTCCCACTAACTTGGGCAAGTACAGACAACAGCCTTTGATAAATGGAAAAAAGGCAATGGCTTGCATGGACACAGGGGCCGGTGGCACTATGGTGACAGAGAAACTTGTGTCCCCTGACCATTCCTTGGCAGCTGTGAACCTCAGCTGAGGAGGGGTAACTGGACCAAAAAAGGTTGTGGTATCTTCAGACCTACCTGTAGATTGTCTGTTGAGCAATGATCTAGAAACTTCAGCCTGGGCTGAAGTAGAGTTCAGGACTCATTCAAAGATGATGTGCATCTCTGCCAGTGTGTTTGCTGTCACTAGGGCTCAGGCCAAACAGCTCAGCACTGACAAAGCACTGGATCCTGGAAAAATGGACCAGGTGCTTCCCAAGAGAAGGAGCAGGAAGGGTTAGGCTTCATCCTCCTCACAAGCTCCCAGTAAAGATCAGGCTCCTGAGGGAGATGATCTCAGCCTCTGTGAAGGTACTGTCCAAGAGGAAGTTGGGCCTGACCAGGCAGAGTTCTTGGGGCAGGGGGCCCTTCTAGGGGAGACTTGATTTTGGAGCTGCAGACATGCCCCTCTCTTGAACCCCTCAGACAGCAAGCTGCTGCTGAAGAACCAGGGAATATCAGTGGGTCCCACAGGATCTTTTGTGAAGATGGGCTTCTGTAATCTGAAGGTAGAGACCCAAGCCTGGTGCCACCAGGAGGTTGGTAATCCCCCAGATGTTTAGAGGTTTTCTCCTCTCCCTGGTATGATATTCCTCTTGCAGGACACTTAGGGCAAAGCAAGACTTGGGACTGGCTTGTCCCTCACTTTCACTGGCCCATATGTCTGAAGACACAAAGGAGTTCTGTCGCTCCTGTGCCACTTGCCAAGCCAGTGGTAAGTCAGGTGGCACCAAAAAGGGCCCCTTAATTCCACTTCCAGTGGCTGGGGTCCCCTTTGAAAGGGTAGGGATAGACATAGTTGGTCCCTTGAACCCTACAACTGCATCTGGGCACAGTTACATCCTAGAGTTGGTGGACCATGCCACTAGGTACTTAGAACCACTACAGCTCAAGCAGTGGCCAGAGCCCTCCTGGGAATCTTTTCCAGGGTAGCCTTCCCTAAGGTACAAACTTCGGGGCTTATTTACAAGCCCCTTGCGCTACCAATACGTCACTTTTTCCCATGTTAAAAGTGACACACCGGCGGCGCAAGAGGCTTGTAAATAAGCCCCTTCATGTCTAGTTATATCACTGTCATGTGGAAAGAGTGTAGAGTAAACTACATGTTTACCACACCATACCATCCACAGTGCAATATGCTTGTTGAAAGGTACAACAGACCCTCAAGAGCATGATCATTGGACTCCCAGAAAAGCTTCAACAAAAATGGACTGTCTTACTGCCCTGTCTTTTCTTTGCCTACAGAAAGGTTCCTAAGAAGGGGGTTGGCTACAGCCCATTTGAACTTCTGTTTGGACATCCAGTTAGGGGTCCATTATGTCTAGTGAAGAAAGGCTGGGACCAACCTCTCAAGCCCCCTAAACAAGACATTGTGGACTGTGTCCTTGGCCTGCGTTCACGCATGGCTGAGTACATGAAGAAGGCCAGCAAAAACCTGGAGGCCAGCCAATAACTTCAAAAAGCTTGACATGACCAAAAGACTGTCTTGACTGTTTACCAGCCAAGCAAAAAAGTGTGGGTGTTGGAGCCTTTGGCCCCAACAGCTCTCCAAGACAAGTCGATTTGCCCCCACACTATCCTTGAACAAAAAGGTGAGGTCACCTACTTGGTGGACATAGGTACTCCAAGAAGTTCCCAGAGGGGAATACATGTGAACCGCCTGAAACCATTTGTGGACAGGGCTGACATGGGCTTGCTCATGGCAACTGATGAGGGATGGGAGGAAGAGAGTGACCCTCTCCTGATCTCCTTTTCTCAGAACCCTGATGATGGGTCGGTGGATGGAGTAGCCTTGGCAGGCAACCACATTGACCAACAGCAAGCTGATTGTAGGCAAGTCCTCAATCAGTACAGACACATGTCCCCCTGACACCCTGTCAAACCACTTGGTGTACCCATGAAGTGGACACAGGTGACAGCCTGCCTGTTAATATTAAAATCTACAGACAGGCTGGCTATGTCAGAGATTGCATCAGACCAGAGGTCCAAAAGATGCTGGAATTGGGGGTCATTGAGCCTTTACATATTCCCTGTGCTAGTCCAGTAGTCCTTGTGCCAAAACCTTACACCAAGGGTGGACAAAGAGAGATGAGGTTTTGTGTGGACTACAGAGGCCTCAATGCAGTCACTAGGACTGATGCCCATCCTATTCCAATGGCAAATGAACTTATAGATACTTTGACCTCAGCCAAGTTTCTGGGTACATTTGACCTGACTGCTGGGTACTGGCAAATCAGACTAGCTGAGGATGCCAAGCCAAAAACAGCATTTTCAACCCAGATATCAATTTATTGTGATGCCATTTGATCTGGAAAATGCACCTGCCACATTTCAGAGGTTGGTCAACAAAGTCCTAACAGGCCTGGACACATATGGTGCAGCATATCTAGATGATTAAGTTGTCTTTAGCTCTACTGGGGAGGATCACCTGGTCCACCTCAGAAATGTTCTGGAGCCCTGTAATAGGCAGGCCTCACTATTAAGGCCACCAAGTGGCAGATAGGACAGAGTAAGGTTGGTAGGTGGAGGCCAGGTTCCACCATTGGAGAGCAAAATGGCGACCATTGTGGACTGGATTGCTCTCACTCCCCAGACTCAGGTCAGAGCTTTCTTGGGCCTGACTGGGTACTACAGAAGATTTGTCAAGGGATATGGGTGCATAGTGAACCCCCTGAATGATCTTACATCTAAGAAAATGCCCAAGAAAGTTCAGTGGACAGTAAGCTGTCAAAAGGCATTTGATGACCTGAGCCAGACCATGTGCACTGCTCCCATCCTGCAAAGTCCTGATACTCTAAAACCTTGAATGTTCATACATATGCATCTGAGATAGGGGTAGGGGCTGTGCTATCACTACTCAATGCAGAGGGCCAGGATCAACCAGTAGCTTTTATCAGCAGAAGATTGACCCCAGGTAGAAACTTTGGTCAGCCATTGAGAGGGAAGCCTATGCTGTGGTCTGGTCGTTGGCACTCACTTCATTGTTCAGACAAACCACAAGCCCCTCTTATTGCTTAAACAGATGAAGGGTAAAAACCCCAAACTTTTGAGGTGGTCCATTTCCCTAGAGGGGAAGGACTATACAGTGAAACATAGACCTAGGAGTAACCATGTCAATGCAGATGAACTTTCCAGATATTTTCACTTTGAAAATGAAGACTCAACTGGACAAGGTTAATCTCATCTCCATAAATTTGGGGAGGTTGTGTAGGAAAGTAGGATCTACTTTTATGGTTAGCCCCACTTTTTGCCTGGTGCTTTGATGTTTCTGACTAGTCAGACTGGTATCCTGCTAACCAGGACCCCAGTCTCCGTGCTTTCTCCCCCAAATTGGTTATGGTACTTAGGTACATCCCAGATTGGATATTGGTGTGACCTTCTCAGTCCCTAGTATATGGTACGGAGGTGCCCAGAGCATAGGTACACCAGGGGTTCCCCATGGGCTGAAGCATGTATTATGTCACCCATGGGAGACCATTCAAGCTTTAACTACAGGCCTGCCATTGCAGCCTGTGTAAGCTGGTGCTAGCACCCCTTACAAAAGGTATAGGTCCCCTATATCTAAGGTCACTGCACTTAAACCCTGTAAGACACCCCTTAAGCAGGCCTTTCAATCCTGAAGGCAAGGTGCTCGGTACTAAGTGTGAGGGTGCCCCTGCATGAGTAAGGACAGCCCTGCAACCTTCGGAGTCCATTCTCCAGGGTTGTAAGGGCATCAGCCATTACAATACATAGAATGGCCATGCGTAATTATGCAATGGCCATCTCTAAACAGGCTGTAACGAACCCTGTCATGTTTGGTATCAAACATGTTGGAATCATACCCCTGTGGGAGGTATGATTCCATGCACTCTAAAGCTGCTCTGGGTGGCCCACAGTGCTCCTGGTACCAGTCTTCTAGACCCGGACAGCACAACATGGCTGCTTCCAACCAGAGACACGATTCTGCCCTCTTGCTGCTGAGCCAAGCTCAAGCAGGGGAGAGCAGAACAATTGGTATCCTGTCACAGGGAAGTGTGACCACCTCCCAGGCAGGGTTTAGTGTATTGGAGCCGGGTGCGAGCACTTGTCAGTGACACTCAGTCTGCTTGAAGAGCACACTTGGTGCCCTCCTTGCATAGTCCAGTTCAAACCAGCTCAGGGAGCTGTTGGCTCTCACTCTGGCTTGAAAATGGACAAAGGACATAGGAGTATCCACAGATCTAAAAGTGCAATGAACAGTTGGTGTTTGAAGTCCCCTTTTTATACCCTGGCACTCTCCTTCTGGAAGGTGGAGGAAGCTTCTAGCTAGTTGCTTTGAAATGCCTGGAATTCCCTGACACCCCTGCTCTGGCTCCATGCTGGCCGCAGTGATGACAATGTGGAGGTCATTTGTGTGAAGGCAGAACACTCCCTATTCAGTTGCAAGTGGGGCTGTGCTCAGTTCCACCAACCCCATTCTGCCAGCAGCTTGTTCATTCAGGCACACCTAATACCTGTAGTATGTGACTGCCTGGGAGGAATTGACAAAGTCTAACTGTCAGTTACACACAGTCATGTGACCCAAGACAGGATACAGTTGCAAATGGACTAAGGGCAGAAAAATGCTAACTTTTTAAAATTGGCATTTTCAGAATTGTAGTCAAATATCTGACTTTACCATTAAATAGGGTTTTCCATTACAATTCCAGAAACACCACAAATGACATAGCTACCTGTTCCCAATTGGAAGTCACAGTAATTGTAAATGCTGAAGGGCTGTTAGTAAATAGCATTGCCCCTTGATAAGAAGCTTAGGCACCTAAGCATCAAGCATTTGCTAAATAAAAAAGCTATATACCAGCAAATAAAATGTAATTGTGTCAGCAAAGTAAATACATCAAAGAGCATACACTGGCTGTGGTATAACAAACTGTCTCTGTGAGCCCTTTATCAAAATTAAAATGGGACACAAATGGGACTATATAAACCATCCACATGGCCTTGATACACAGCCTATGAAATCAATGACAAATCATGAAAAATACATTCCTATTGTACCAGCGTCGGCTACTCCACTAACGCGGAGAAGCGCCGCCCCACTGCTCTTCAAGCAGTAGATAAAGGATAAATATAATGATAATAACTGTATGTTATTAGCATTTTATTTTTCCGGTTTACGGGGCGGGCTAGGCTGTCAACACACCCAGCAATGGGAGGAGTTGTGGGTACCTTAAGTGCACATGATGGTTTGGCCAGCTGTCTGGGGCCGGCCGACCCGTCATGCGCACTTTGCATGTTCTCTCACCCAGGCTGTATTGTAGCCTGGGTGAGAGAACATGCCCAGTCCCCATTCCCTCTCTGAGCGCTGGACCTAGGGGCTCAGACCAATCACAACACTGCTGTTAGGCAGCATTGTGATTGGTCGGGGAACCCGAGAGCCTAGGTGCTTATGTGAGCCAGGAACCAAGGGAAAACAGAGGAGGGACGGCAGCCGGCATTCTGAAGTCTTCTTTTATCATTTCTTGTTTTGTTTTTTTAACTCCCTTCCCCACCCCTGTTTCCTAGCAGCTGCCACTGTATTGCATGTCTTTGAAGAACTGATGAAATTAGATCCTCCAGACAGGTGCCGATGTCTAATACCAGACCGAAAAACGGGGGGCCAGTCAACAATCACTTCATGCATGGTTAAGTATTTTTCAAGGGACATTCAGCAAGCAATAGCATTCAGTATCTTGCTGATAACAAAAGGTGGACTCCCCTGGTTGTCTAGTTTTTAGGTCTCGCCTGACCCAGCGCATGCGCTGGTCTGGCGAGAGTTATTGAGAGGGCTCCAAAAAGTGCTACCAGGCCAGCCTAGAGCTACAGGGCATGTGCGCGCGCGCCGTGCTTTACCGCGATTACTTTCACTTTCCTAGCCGCACGGCCGCTTTGATGTTTGATCGTGATCACTTTCAATTTCGCGGCCGCTTTGCATAGCCAATAGGTCTCACTTTTGGGACCTTATAAGTATTTAGTTATGCAACTGTTGCATGGCTAAACACTTATAAGGTCCCAAAGGCGAGACCTATTGGCTATGCCAATGCTTGTTAAAAATGTTTGTGGTTCGTAGGTTTGCATGTGTGGCGCCAGCACAGCCCCAAATAAAACAGCTACCACTATTGCATATCTCTCAATGTAGCAGTTAAGGTCCTTTTTGTGATGGTCTCTTGGCCCACAGACACAAGTCAGGTATCGTTCTTATTGGGAAACATGTGGGAACTCAAGGTGTTAGGAAATTTGTGGCTCCTCACAGATTCCAGAACATCCCCTCACGGAAATGTGAGGACAATTTATGTTTCTAAACAAAGTTTGATGCTTAAAGGCTAAAAGTACCTGGTAAGAGCCTTGCACATCACACACACCTGGACTCCCCTGGTTGTCTAGTTTTAAAAAATGTGCAGGTTTGCTACGTCTGCATAAGTGCCAGTTGAGCTAGGGCCCAAAATTCACAGCTACTCACTTTGGAAAAAAGAGTCAGTTTTGACTGGAAAAATTCAAATCATCCATGTTTTGCTTTGGCCATTTTCCCATCATGGGCACTAGGCCTACGCACACAAGGGAGGTATCATTTTTATTGGGAAACTTGGGGGAATGCTGGTTGGAAAGAAGTTTATGGCTCCCCAACGACTCCGTAACTTTCTATCACAGAAAGATGAGGAAAAGATTTTTTTTAGTCAAACTTTGAGGTTTGCAAGGGATTCTGGGTAAAACAAACCTGGTGAGAGCCACACCAACCACCCCACCCGGGATTCCCCCAGGTGTCTAGGTTTAGAAAATGTTCAAGTTTGCTAGGGCCTAAGTTCCCCAGCTGACAACTTTGCAAAAAAAGGGTCAGGTTCGAATGGGAAAATGTGATGTATCCATGCTGCATTTGGGCCGTTTCTTGTCGCAGGCACTAGGCCTTCCCACACACATGAGGTGCCATTTTTATCGTGAGACTTGGCGGAATGTGAAGTGAAAGGACGTTTGTGGCTCTCCATAGATTCCAGAACATTCCATCACAGAAATGTGAGGAAAATGAGTTTTTTAGTAAGTTTGAGGTTTGCAATGGATTCTGGGTTAAAAAAACCTGGTGAGATCCACCAAGTCATCTCACCTTGAATTCTCTCAGGTGCCTTGTATTCACAAATGTTCAAGTTTGCTAGGATTCCCTAGTTGATGGCTGACTAGTGCCCAAAATCCAAAGCTACCCACTTTGCAAATAAGGATCCTTTTTGAGTGGAAAAATGTGATGCATCCATGTTGTGTTTTGGGCCATTTCCTAACGCAGGCACTAGGCCTGCCCACACATGTGAGGCACAATTTTCAACGGGAGACTTGGAGGAACGCTGGATGGAAGGACGTTTGTGGTCTTCCACAGATTCCAACATTTTCCATCAAAAAGGGTGTGGAAAATGTGTTTTTTTAGTCAAAGTTTCAGGTTTGCAAGGGATTATGGGTAAAAAAAAAGGGTGAGACCCACTAAGTCATCCCTCCCTGGATTCCCTCTGGTTTTCTGTTTTAAAAAATGTTCAAGTTTGCTAGGTTTCCCTATGTGTCGGCTGAGCTAGGGCCCAAAACCCACAACTACCCACTTTGCAAAAAATGGTCAGTTTTGAGTGGAAAAATGTGATGTATTCATGCTGCATTCTGGGCTGTTTCCTGTTTTGGGCACTAAGCCTACCAACACACATGAGCTGCCATTTTTTATCAGGAGACTTGGGCGAATGCTAGGTGGAAGGTGGCTCTCCACAGATCCCATCACAGAAATGTGAGGGAAATGTGTATTTTTAAGTCAACATTTGAGGTTTGCAAGGAATTCTTGGTAAAATAATCCTGGTGAGAGTCACACGAGTCACCCCACCCTGTATTGATCTAGGTGTCTAGTTACGAAAAATGTACAGGCTTGCTAAGTTTCCATAGGCGCTGGCTGAGCTAATGGCCCAACATTCACAGCTACCCACATTGAAAAAACACAGTCAGTTTCCAGTAAGAAAAAAAAGTGATGTGTCCATGTTGGGTTTTGTGCCTGTTCCTGAAAAACAAACAGACACTTCTATACGTAGTGCTTTATTCCTATTTTATTTTCAAAATGTAACTATATTTTGCCTATTTTCATGGTCTCCACCTGGGGAATCCAAAAAACCTTAGGTACCTTTAGAATCCCCAGGATGTTCGAAAAAGGGATGCAAATTTGGCATGGATACCTTACATGGAAAAAAGTTATGGAGCCCTAAGCGTGTCAAAAAAGGGTTCAGCACTGAAGGGCTTGGGTGAAGGCTGAGCAGTTAAGGGGTTAACATCTAGGAAAAGACACTTGTTTATTAAAACTGCTTTTTTGTCATGTCTCTAGCTGTTGTATTTGTTTTTCACTCACATATCTACTAATCAGTCATCTTTAAAGGAGATGGTAAATGGTGCTATTACAAATACCTGTAATCAGCAGATCAGGTGGTGATTACATCAGCCACAGTTAAGTATTATATCACCATCATTGATAGTGCTTCTTATTGAGAGCTACGCCAAACTAACAAAAAAAGCCAATGGACAGAGTGTTCCATGTCTCTGTTCCGTGACAGAGGAAGCCACAATGGGCAAAGAGGAGGAAACACTTTGCCAAAGCAAATTTACTCACTTCTTGTTTTAACCTTTGTTTATTGGTTACTGAAATCTCCAACTAAAATACAAAGTCACCACAAATGTATAGTATGAGGGGAATTGCATGTTTCCTTTGCGGCAAAGACATTAGAACACTCCTGGTTTAGAAATGAAACGCTACAAAAAATGAACTTACTGACATAGGATTTAGTGTCTTATGAATCAGAATCAGATTCACAACCACTGGCAAAGCCACTCACTCCAGAAGGAAAACAAATGCTTTGCCAACTTCCCTTCCCAAATTAAACTCTGCTTCGCAAATGTACTTTCAACATATATGTGAAGCATCACAGGAGATGAATGCACATGTTAAAACTCATATTCACAAACCGAAATGTATGCTCATGACACTACTGATCGTTTCACAAACCCTAAGCAACACCTTCACTACCACTCATATACCCAATAAGCACAGATGTGCTCAAATATCTTTTTGTAAGTGTGACAGTTCAAAACTTGAGAGCCACATCCTACTTGGTTTTCCTACTCTAAGGCACAGTCCAAAAAGCAACCCCCTGCTTTGCCCAAGGCTTAGGCTTAGGTGAGTTCAGACTGTTATGCCTGTGAGCCTTATGATGGTCTGACTCCAAATGTTTTTGCCTTACTCCTCCTGTTGATGGTGAATTTGCTTTTGTTGGCTTACTTTACCACTGCCAAGCAGTGTTCAAGTGCTTGTGTTCTCTCCTTTAAATTTGGTGAAGTTTATCTTACACCCAATGGAGCTTTTAATTTACCTGTAAGTCTCTAGCAAAGTGGTACTACATGTATCCAGGTGTGGGAAATTCTGTAATTGGCTGACCAGGATGTTAGCCCTGGTCAAGCAACACCACATTCCTAGGCAGGGGAACCACAAAAAGTCACAAAATTAACATGTGCTTAACCCTGGGTATGTTGGACCAAAGAGCAGTCAGGCTCAGAGACAAAGTATGTATGCAGAACACAAACAGCAATAAAGTGACAACACAAGAAAACTCCCACACCCATTTAGAACAGTAGAGTACATTTTAATACATTATTTGACACCAAAACAACAAAATCCAATCAGTAGATCCAGAATTATGATTTTTTAAAGTTTTTTTAAAAACTAGCACCTAAAAAATCAAAGTTCCAACCATGGACATCTAGTCGCCTGAGACCAGGTTAAAGTCGAAAAATATGGCCGACCATAATGGAGCACGGGTTGTAAACAGGAATTGGATTGGGCACGGACTTAAAAGATTTTTCAAGAAAAATATTCTGAGAAAGTAAATTTCAGTGGGGAAGGTTTGCAGGCGGTGTCCAAGGAAGGATCATCATCATCGGGGAGCTGCTGGATGAAGTCTTGTTGAAGATTTCTATGTTTGAATTTAGTCCCTTTAATGGTAGTCGAAAATCTCCAGAGGGACAAGGCAGGAGGCTGTAGCCGATGTGAGTTCCAGGAGGCCAGATACCCCCTTTACTGAGGATCTGAAGAACAGGATTTGCTGCTGTGGAGAAGAACACAGAAGGAGCTAACATGCAGTCAGGCCGACCAGCAATGCACCTTGTGCAGAAAGACAAGCAGGTTGGTCCCGGTTTTCCATCGGTTCTCAGAACAGTTTTTTGCCAAAACTTGTTTAAATCCCAAGTTTGAGATTTTGGCTATCTGGGAACCTTTAGCACCACAACCTTCTGTTCTGGACTGGAGGGGCACCACCTGGGGACCGGGAACTCACTCAGACTGTGTCCAGATGTGGGTTCAAGAGGATGGGAGTCTGTCAGTGGTGGCTGGCAACAATAAAATATGGTAAGGCGCAGTGCGATACCGAGAAACTTGACATATATGATGCTGGCCAGATTCCTTCTGCAGGTCCAGAAAGTAAATTAAAGAGTCGGTCAGAGGGCCCTATTTTTATTCCTTGTGCCTTCTTTGACGTGGGAGAAGTTTCAAGAGGTTTCTCTTTGAAGTTCTTGGAAGTTCCTGACTTCTGAGACCTAGCTCCAGGCTGGCTTCAGGGACAATTCAGTGGCGATAAGCCTTTTGTGTGAAGGCAGAGCACAGCTGATTCAGTTGCAAGTGGGACTGTGGCAAGTTCAAGCTCTCCATCCTGCCAGCAGATGGCCCATTCAGGCATACCCAACCCCTCTATTGTGTGACTACCTTGGAGTAATTAACAAAGTCTAACTGCCAACTACAGTCAGTCATGTGACCTAGGAAAGGCTGCAGGCACCAAATGGCAAAGAACAGGAAAATAGCAACTTTCTAAAAGTGGTATTTTAAAATTGTAATCTAAAATCTGACTTTACTATTAAAGAGTATCAATAATTACAATTTCAGAGATACCAAACATGAAATTCTTACCTGTCCCCTAACGAATATTCGCACTTATTAAATGAAATAAGGCAACTCAATGTTAACTAATGGGACAGGTAGGCCTCACAGCAGTGAAAAACAAATTGAGGTGTTTTTCACTACCAGGACATGTAAAGGTTAAAAGTACATGTCCAACCTTTTAATTATAATGCACCCTGACCTATGGGTACCTAGAGACTACATTAGGGGTTCATTATATGAAACAAAAGGAGGGTTTAAGGCTTGGCAAGGGAGTTATATTACCAAGTAAAATGGGTAGTTTAAAACTTTATTCAGGCTGCAACGGCAGGCCTGGGACATGTTATAAGGGGCTATTTAAATGGGTGGCACACTAAGAGTTGCCGGTCCACTAAAATCATTTAATTTACAGGCACTGGGTATACGGTATATAAACCTGAGACAGATTTGAAAGGCTACTTCTGCGGGTGGTGAAAGCAGCGCTACACGCCAACCAGTAGCATTTAATTTGCAGGCCCTGGGTGTATGGGAAATCACTGTACTAGGGACTTATAAGTAAATTAAATATGCAAAACAGACAAAAACCAAGCATACCATGTATAAAGGAGAGAGAATATGCACTTTAGCACTAATTAGCAGTGGAAAAGTGACCAGAATCCAAAAGCGAGCAAAAAGAGGGTCAGGAAAATAGGAGAAAGAAGGCAAAAAGTTTGGGGATAACCATACAACAGGTCCAACAGTTAGCCATGTCAAATATCCAGTCAACCTAACAGAGACCCGGCAGAACACTGAGTTTCTGTAATAGCCTTTGATTATTCCCTGATCAATCACGCCAGTATTACAGAATTGAGTATGCATAGCCATTAACCAAGATTTTTTGCATTCTGACATCTCAATAAAAAATAATGAAGCATTCATGACCAAGTCATTATTGTGGGGACCCTTTTATAACTTCCATGCATGGCTAGCTTTAGGGCAGTGTGACCGGTGCAGCCACAGCTGCCGCTGAGCTTGGGGGGTTCAGTTTATAGAAATAACTTATGGGTTTAAAAGCACCTGCTGCAGAGATCCTTGCATCCCGTAGTTTTCAGGCAACACTGTAAAAGTCATGATAACCCTGGTGATTAATGTTATTGATGGATAGAGATTGGAGTTTTGGCTAATAGTAAACTAGCGCAGAGGGCTAATATGCCTGCTGAAAAGAACAAGTACCATGCAGATCACAGAACTGTATTTTGTGTGGATAGCTGAGTGGGTTACTTTTGTTGTCACAGAGATCCTTTTGTTACTTGCAGTTCATAAGTTACAATCTTAATATAGGGCATTGACCTTTGAACTGTCATCAAATAAGTGCATTCAAACTAAATAGTATACTTAGGCCATTATTTTTCCCTCAGTCTGTCATTATCCTAATGTTCCTGCAAAGGATTTGTTTGGGTGGAAATACACTCTTATTAGTAAAGCCAAGCCCAACCACTGTGGTATGTTTAAAATCCTGAGTTTGTTCTTCTCAGACCAAACACTTAAAATATACTACCTACTAGTATCGGTGACATGTGACTCCTACACCTAGCAATCCTCAAATTTTTACATAACATTTCCTATGGACTGATTTACACACGGATTATTCATTGTCGCTGTATGTGTGTATGTGTGTGGGTATGTGATGTAAGGTGCTCTGATACCCTACACTGGTATGGGTAGTGCTATAAAACGAATTAAATGCATGTGAGAGAGGGGCTAGGGGGAGATGAGGGGCACTGTCAGAGAGTGACAGTGAGGGAATCCGTGGAATAGGAGGTTATTGAGGGGGTGCCAAAAAAGATTGCTGCACCAGTCTCCACCAGCCCAAAAGCTGGGCCTGCTTCCACTACCCTTTGATGATCTGCACACAACAGTCTATGATCAAATTTAAGTAAGTATTTATTTTGTTGGAATGTTTGATACATAATACCATATGAAAGTTATAATTAATCAGAATGCTATTTTTTCTGCAGCTGCAAGCACTACGTGTACGACTATACCGCCTGGCACTAGAAACAGAGCATTGGAAACATTATATGCTGGTATGAGGGCAAAGTTCAGGTTGAGTCTACGATTGAGGGTAGGATTATGACTAGGATCATAATGTGAAAAGACATTAAGGGGCTTATCTACAAGCCCCTTGTGATGCCGGTGTGTAACTTTAAATATGGGAAAAAATGATGTACCGGCGGCCCAAGGGGCTTGTAAATAAGCCCCTAAATTCAATCGTAGTAAGATTATCTTTGGAAGATAACTCTTTGCAGAATCACTCTAACAAATATTGGCATTTCCTAAGGGGATAAAATTAGTTCAACTTTCCTGGAGCGTGCACTTGTACTCATCTGGGTTAGAGTTATACTTCTGTTCTCAGTTTGTCATTTTCTGCATTATATAATAATGTCAAGAGCAAAAATGTCAACATTTTGTGCGCTCATCAGATTTGTTTTTATTTTAAATTTGTGGTTTGTGAACTGAAGAATCAAAATATCTATGCAGTAATCTTTTGTAGCCTGATGAAGTGGCCTACTTCCCCTCAATGCAGGCACCCTTGCATGGATCGGTGCTCATACGGGGACTGGGAGGGTTTGCATGTTGCTCACCAGGCTGTGTAATGCAGCCTGGTAGGAACATGCAAAGTGTGCAGGACTGCTTGGGGCAGCCGAGAGAGACGGCCAAGCTGCCCTGCGCACTGCAGAAGGGAAAATGACTCCTCTCCCTACTCTGTCAGCCCCACCCTGCCCGAGACCCATGGACATATATAGGAAAAATAAAATGATAATAACAGTAGTTATTATCATTTTATTTTTCATTTTTTCAGTGGGGCGACGCTCCTACATGCTAGCGCAGGAGCTGCTACTGCGCCAGATTCATATCTTTTACTAATAGTAATTGATCTTTTTTATAAAATTTAAATCAGCAAAGCATATGGTTGGTGTATTTGATTTCTTTAGCCTTATCAGTGCCAGTTTATATGATCTAACTTTGCTCTGATGTAAAATGGGGGCCAAAAATGAGCGTCGCGGCAAAGAAAATATGGTGCAAAAGAGCATGAAGTGAAGTGCTTTGGCTGGGTTCACCATAACATGGGCAGGATTGCAATGGTCTAAAAAATGTTTCCTGCATTGCAAAGGCAATCATAAAGTGCACAGTGTTTAGCCTAAAACGAGTTAGGGAGAAACGTTGTTTAGGATGTTTGATCAGTGATAGATAAGATTCTGGGCCTGCAGATGTACAAATAATTAAGAACACTAGACAAAGATGATGCCGTTCCCACCTTCTCTTCATTCAGTATTCTTAAAAGCACTGTTTGATTTTGTCCTTACAGCTCGCTTTGATCAGCCTGTGGTTGTCATCCATATCTGGGCCTCCTACAAGATAAAACCTTATTTTAACATATGCAAGGCATGGAATGTGATACACATTGTCCAGTGATAAGCAGTCTGCTAAAAAAGCTCTGACAAGCACTGCTTCCTACTCGGCCCAGCAGTTTATCCACAATATCAGCCGGTATTTCCACATGCCCTATAATCGAGGTTGTGCTTCTTAGGCCTACTGATATCTATAGAGAAAGTGAGGGGGATATTCTCATGGACCTATCGCCGAGTTAGCAGCACTTTATCACCGCCAAAGTGGCGATAAATTCCTCACACCATTCTCAAGCTGGTGCTAACAGCCGATATCACCAGTTTTCCGGCGATAGCAGCCGCCAAAAACATCGCCACAGATGACACCGGCAACAAACGCCAATGAGATGCAGAGTCGGCGTTCCCATGCAAAAAGCCGCACCACCACTTCGCAGCATTCTCAATGACCAGCCAGATCGGCGATAAGTTAACAAAACATGCAATAAAGCACGTTAGCAGCAGGGATTTAACACCTGCTCTAATCTGGAGTTAAGTCGGATAACAACCTGCACCATGAAGGGGAGCCCAGCCCAGAGCCACACCTGCAGAACGAGAGATGCCATTGAGCCAGTGAAAATGCAGATCAGAGCCCCAAGAGGGCCACAACACCCACTGCAACCACCCCCAGCCCCCCCCCCCCCGGCCCTCCCTCCCTCCGGACTAAGATATCACATCAACTGTACGAAATACTGAACAAAACAATTCACCTGATGTCGCACAATCACAACATTCAACAATCATGTGTGGTCAGAAAAAGGGTCTTCTCTGGACAATTCGTAAATCACAGCCTGAAAGACAAAATTTAAAGATAAGAAGGTGTGTCATACGCTCATACAAGTAAAGAAAGAGAGAGATAAAGAGAAAGAGAGAGAGAAAGAGCGAGAAAGAGCAAGATAGAGCGAGAAAGAGAAAGAGAGAGAAAGAGCGAGAAAGAGAGAGAAAGAGAGTGAGAAAGAGCGAGAACGATCGAGAAAGAGAGAGAGAAAGATAGAGAGAAAGAGTGAGAAAAAGAGCAAGAAAGAGAAAGAGAAAGAGAGAGTGAAAGAGAAAGAGCGAGAAAGAACGAGAAAGAGAAAGAGAGAGAGAAAGAGCTAGAAAGAGCAAGAAAGAGAGAGAAAGAGAAAGAGAGAGAAAGAGAGAGAAAGAGAAAGACAGCGAAAGGGGAGAGGTAGAGAGTGTGCCGACACTGCGGACCCAGGCCTCACTGCTCACCTGCTGCCACCGGTGTGTCTCCAACCACGTGCCGGTACACACTGCAGTCCACCAGGTCCCTTATCTGAAACTGATTCCCGAATCATGAATGGCAGAGTCTACATCATTGCACATGCTATCAGCGCCTGCCTGCACCTGCGCACACAGTCTGCTGTACACCAGCCCCTCACGCCGCCAAGCGGTGATTAGCTGCCCCAGCGCAACCAGGCCTCACTGCTCACCTTCCGCCACCGGCGTGTCTCCAAGAGGGCCCACCACGAGCCGGTGCAAGCTTCAAGCCCGGGTCCCGCGACCTTGGCAGCCTCCACATCATGCAGCCCCGCCACAAGGTCACACACCTGATTCTGGGTCTTGATTACACAATGGCAGAGATCATATCAGTGCACAGGGCATCATCGCAGGCTGAACACCCGCCCAGCTCTTTTCAGGTGCCACTAACTCTGTGAACCGCGAGGCAACGCCACTTGGCGGTAGGCCCGCGCTGCCCCCTGGCTCAGGTCTACACTGCGGTCTAGCAGGGCTCACACAAATCCTAACCAGTCCGGACCTCCAGGACGGCGCATCATCGCAGGCTGCACAGCAGCTCAGCACTTATGGTGCCCCTACCTCAGTGCACCGAAAGTCACGTCCCGTGGCGGTATGCCCATGCCGGACGCAGTGTATCCGGTGCCACCAACTCTCTGCAACGAAAGTCATGGACCCTTTATGATTGAGTCTCGTGATATGCCAGGCGGACACAGCCATGTCTCCTCCGGCAGTAGGGAAGAAGTGGGACACGTAGCGACGTTGTCCCCCCTTTATACGTAAGCCGAGTGGGCTGGGTCGGCGTGCGCCAAGCCAGCGAAGGGGTGTGGATAATTATCCCTGAGCTCTGGACGTGGTTCATTTCTGGACTGGACAGGAAACCAACTGATGCGTGTGTCTCTGTTGCAGTGTTGGCACCACACGGGCCGCAATCCACAATGTTGCAATTCTGCATGCACCCAGAGTGTGGCCACGCACGAATGGATTGTACAAGGAGCGCAAGACCGCTCAGGCTCTTGGATCATACACGCCAACTGTTGTGTGTGTTTCGCCATTGGTGCACCATAAGCCTAGGGCCTAGCCTCATTTGCAGTGTGAAAACCATATCACATTTCCAGAATGTAAGCAGTTGTCAGACTAACATCAGGGATAAAAGCACCTTTGTCCCAATACATAATGCGGAAGGACAACTGCACCTCCGACCTTGGTCTTGCATGCTGCCGGAACCCCCTGAGAGAGATGCCATAGCAGATGATGACGACTCCCACACTACGCACAGAGCAAATGAAAGAGCAACGTATCCACACCACACACACAGAATTCCTGGCTCGAGGTACTCTTGCATGGAATGCCCTTGACCCTTACGTACACAACTACCCATACATCCAAACGTTGCACACACATACGACTCATAGCTCCGAGCTGTGGCACATCATCCACATAACTGCCGCATATCAGAAGAGTGCCGGTACTACGAGAGCCACCAACGCAAGGGCAGGACATCCTGGGCACATGCACAACGGCTGTCAAGTGGAACTGTACCATGACCGAATGCTGCCTTTTAGTGTCTGATGCATTGGTCTGCATGTTGTGGCCCTTGTCTTGCTCGTACTGACACCCACATGCAAAATAAGAATACGCAACTTCACTAGTGTTCAATTGTGATTAGTGTTGACTAGAATGACAAATCGTGTGCCTCAATGAGCAATGTAATGACACAGTGAGGGACTGACTGACGCATTTCACTGAGGGATGAGTCCCTAGTGTCAGCTCCACCTCTGTGAGACAGACATTGTGGTGGGGATAGTTGCTGTTAGACCTGTGCTCTTATGTGTCTGCAGCAATGTGAGAATGGTGTCCAACTTCTTGCCATGTGTATCAATGTGATCCATCACTACAGGCTGTGTTCACCCATTTGAGTGTGAGTAGGTATGCGAAGAGATGTTCTGTTGTCAAATGTGATGGGGGACACTACTTTAGGCCTGCCAATGACTTAGACATTACATACACAGCCCTATTCCTACCATTGCGTGGGGCAAAGTTGTGAAAGTGCGCGAGTGTTGTTTCTGTGCATTGAGGCCACAGCTAGTGCACACATTCCCAGTCATCTCACTGCCTATGTGTAACACGGTCACACATGCGCATTGCTTTCATTTCCCAGGGTGTACCTCTTTGTGCAATCAATGTCCTTACATTCATCCATACTTTCAAATTTGATCAATTATGGACATGACACATCTGTGTCAATTTGAATGTTTTTATTCACATTTGTTGGGGCTGTCGGAGCTGGAGCAGTACATGGCCATGCAAACACCACATAACATTGTAGACCAGGGTTTGGCCAGCCAGAGTAATTTAGGGATTGACAAGTACATTGGAAGAGGTAGAGGACAGTCCACAGTGTGATTGCTGTGTCATTGTTGAGCAGACAGAATATGGCAGTCCATGTCAAGCAGAGTGTTTTGGGGGCCATTAGGGAGGTGTTGTTGCAGGGCATGATGCAGAGGGCAGCACCAAGCTGTAACAGGGCATATGGCGGAGAGGGTTGCTACTGTCTCCATCTCACTGCACAGGTGGAATGACCCGCATCCTCGTCCTCTCTGTCATCTGTCTGACATGTGGGTGCTGATGTTTGGTCTGCAGCACTGTGTGCCACTGACACATCAGGGGCCAGAGATGTGTGTGTGGAAGTACCAGCAGCATTAATCTGCGACTGCCTTAGTGGCAGCAATGCCATGATGAGGATCTGCAGTGCATGGAAGATACCAAGAACTTTTCGCTGGTGTGCATCTGTGGCAGCCATTCTTTCTGCATACATACGCTCCATGTTCTCCATTACCCTCATCATCTGTGCCAACTCTCGGCTGACATCACTGAGGCCACTCTGAGTAGACAGTTGTTCTCCTCTTAGAGGCATGTCCCAGTGGTGTCGGGCATGAATTGTTGGACATCATGGTGTGAACTGTGGGTGTCCGTTAGTGAGTGTAAGTTGTCCCTGATGTGAATCAGACACCCACTTATGTCATCCAGTTTGGCTGCCATGTTGGCGAAGCCCACCCGCACAAGTTCAGTCACCTCCTTCTGGCAGTCTAACACCTGGCCTTGAAAGGCCATGTGTTCTTGGATGAGGTGCTGGGAGCCAGTCGTGGTGGTGGGGGCTTCTTGCTGTGTGGTCTGTGCAGGGGGTGGGGTCACCTCGATGCAGCTGGCCTGCACTGCTCCTGGGGGTTGGGTGCAAAGGCTGTCCACGAGTGGTTGGAGGGTGTCGGGGCAAATGTCCAGGGGGTCCTCGTCATCATCACTGAAGAAATGTCTGGTCTGCTATGCAGGAGGTGTTGATTGTCCCTCTGCAATGTAAAGGGGAGATACTGGTTAACAGTGTGTTCCATGTATGTCGACGCATTGTACATGTTTACATACAGACTGCATGACAATGTGCATTGTAACTGTTTGGGAGTAGCTGACTATTTCATGCTGGACAGTGGACATTTGAACTACATCAGGGATGTGAGGTTGTACGCGTACACTCCCATCTCATAGTTTCCTGCTATGCCAGATGTGGTTGACCAGTTTCTACGCACAAGCGGAACCAGTTGTGTCCTCGGTTTTGCAGCGAAAGTGTTGCACTTCGTACCACATTGTCGTCACTGTTGATGTGCTGTTATTGCTATGTGTATGTGCTACATTGTGGGTGAGTCGCCCCTGCAGCTGTGATTTTGCTGCCCCTTATCCCTTTGGGGCGGTGTGTCTTTGACTCCTGTGCTTCTACAGTGCTGAGGTGTTGCAGACTTGGCTGATTTGGGCTCCTGGGCATGGTTTATCCGCAGATGTGTTGTTGCCGTCAGGGGTTGTGTGTGCAAGTGGATGTGTCAGGGTGTGACCGGCTCCTTTCCGGATGTGTTCCACACTCAGCCACCTCAGTGTCGTGGCGTGCAGCATGTCATGATAATCGGACTGCAGCCTTGCTATTCGTCATTCAGTGTCACTTGCATTTTCAGTGTGGCTCACAGACACGCAGATTTGCTGGTTTTCACACGTGTGCATGGGTTGGTTGTGGGATTGGAGGTGTGTGGGGGGGACACCTTTATGCCCATAGTGGATGTGGTCCTTCTTGCTGTTACTATATGTGCTGCAGTGTGCCAAGGGGATGAGGGACATGCTCTAGAGTCATTGTGGGTGTGCAGAGTGCTCTACTGAATTGTGCATGTGTGCCATTGTGCTCATCTTCCCCCTTCCCCCAGTCCCTGATGGGTACTCACCCTGGTGCTGTTGTGTCAGGTCATGTCGAACAGTGTCCGGACCCCCAACTCCTGACACCGTCGCCCCACTGATGACTGTGAACACCATTTCCTCCATCTCATCCAGCTCCTGGTGTTCCACTGGACTGTCACCTCCAGACTGCATTGCTGCCTGATGGTTGTCAGCGGGTTTCTTCTTGGTTTTGCGCTTCGCATCATTCAAGCGCCTCTTGACCTCTCCAATTGTCCTCTTCCTCACTCCTACTGCATTCACCTTGTCCAGGATGGCTTGCCACATCGCAACTTTTATTGCGTGCGTTTTTTGCGTTTTTTCGGCGTCACGTTCGTTTTAACGCAGCCATTTGGCACGTTATCATGAGACTGTCTCATGGTGCCGCCGGGTTGAGAATACAACGTTAACACGGTGTTATTTTCCCACGATAGACTGCGATGTACAAAGTTGCGTTAAGCTAATTTTGCGATAGTTATCACATGTTCCTGAGAATATCCCCCTGAGTGCGTTGGTTTAGAGATAACTTTCAGGTAGGCACTTTTTGCAATGGCTGGGTGATCACAAAGAATGCTCGGTCCTCATTTTCAAAGCAGGATAATCATGAACATAAAAAGAAGACATCATAAATATAAAAAGTATGTTTGGCGTGGTAAAAAAATAAAAAATCTCAAATGATTGTGTGCAGCATATTGATTTACTTTTTCGTCTTGTGAAATGCTAAAATGCCTTTAATTTGTTTGAAAGATAGAATGCGAAAATCACTCCAAATATTGTATATCTATCTGAAAAGATTTCCTTTTAGAAATCATTTTTTGAAATACATTGATTGTAGCAATTCGTTAAAAGAAACCTATCACCAAAAACAGTATCCATCATACATGGAGGAAGGTACCTAAATACTTTGGCAAATACTTATTTAGCTACCTTAAATTTTTTTGGTACTTATTTAGCTCTCATGCTCAATGCAGGATGGACACTGTAGGACTGATGTAATTTGGCGGACAAGTTACTCCTTCACAAACATGGCGGGCATCACATCTGCCTAATTACAAGTGCATTATATCCCATGGCAGATAAAATAAGGCAGACGCAATATCTCATGTTTGCGAACAGGCCCTATGTTTTGGGTGAAAAATTAGCTAACTTGTAATTTCTATTGTCCTAAGTAAAGTAACGTAATTTGGCTTAATATATAATATTTCTTATGCAAATGCTACCTTGTCGTCAAAATACGTTAAAAAACATCAATACAATTGCATGTTGGTGTCAGGTATTCAATGTACACACGATATTGTGTGCCTATTTGCATGCACTATGCAATTGCAATCATATTGGGTTTATCGATGCTTGTTAGAAATGGTATCACGCGTCTGTCACCATAAACTGTGTTTATAATTATTACAGAGAGAGCCTGCAGCGATAATCAGCTATAACCATACCGAGCACACGCTTCTGCTCTCTGAGTGGCTGAGTAGAGAGAGGCAGGCGGCTGAGAGCCCACAAATGTCCCCTCACAGCTCCCTCCTACAAACGGCGCTGCGCTCGCGGACTCTTCGCTTGTGAACACAGACTTGCGCCGGTCTTAGTTATTCAAAGCATGAATGCAACGTGAACTCATAGCCAATGACATCAGAGGGTGAGACAGATGTAAATAGTGAGCCTTAATGAGGAACATGCTGCCCCCGTTGCTTTTCCGGCGATTTATGATTTATGTTTAGGGGGCGGGGGCAGTTTTTCTCAAAATGTCATTTGTGCAAAAGCCATGGTGCTTTAATTCCATGAGTCATTCAGTGCATACATTACATCGCAAATAACTCGTGCACCAAATCTGATTAAAGCCACACTTTTGATAAGACAGAGAGAGAAAATGTGTGTGTGTTTTGTGTGTGTGAGAGATACCCTTACACATGGCCATAGGAGTGCCTGCATTTACGTTCATTAATATTTAATTCAAGGAAAGTTAACCTCTCACAATGATGGTCTACATACTGTACATGTCAACATATAGCTAAGCATTAGACGGAGAGTTCTGACGTGCAAACCCACATTTACCCCTGCTAAGTTCGAGTTCCCGTTAAATGATGCGCCCTGACACTTGAAGATGCCTGGGCAACAGCTGGCTTCTTTTATACAGAGGTCTTTGCATTTTTCACATGATGTCCTCCTAATGCACTGTAAATATCACGGCCCAGGGTTATCTTTGAGCCAGACGCCCAGACCACTCCTCGCCCGATGAGAGGTGATTAAAGGCTGCGCTGCGGTGATTAAGGTCAGGGCGGCTCGCATTTGCTAAATCCCTAAATCCCACCCTGCTTTGATATTACGCAGCACAATTACTCGTGGACGGGGGAAGTGCGACGTGTACGTTCAACGCTCCTCGCTGCAGGCTCTGTGATTACGACTGCAAAAAATGTAGTAATGGCGATAAAATGTGTCCAGGCTTTAGCACCGGCTTGGGTAACAGGCCACGAGAATGCTTATTTTTTGTTCTTGGCCTGTTTTCGCTGTAAGGTGACATACTGACATCGAGCCTATTTTAAATATCAAGGAGGCATTGAACTAACTATCTGGCTCTGGCGGTGTCCCTCGAGGGCGGAAAATATATTTTGAGGATTAGTGTCACGTCTTTCCTCTTCGTCAACTTTACAGTAAGCCGTGGCTGTGTAAAACAGTTTATCCGCGGAGGTTCCGTCCTCAGCTCGCACTGTCACAGGCTGCAGACTTTCTCTTCTTCCAATCCTATGCCTGCCCTTTTATGACGTGTGTTGTAAGATGAACTCTCTGAAATACGATTGCATCACTAAATACAGCTTGACCACTTACCTTTCTCTCACCGTATATTTTAAAAAAGTCAAAAAAGTCAAATTAAATACACATTTTTGGGAATACAATAGTTCTCACTGGTGTTTGGCATTCATATCACATATGCCAAAGTGACTATCACTTTTCACGTTACAAATAATATCACAGTAGTTTTCCAGTTCAATCCCCAACGTATTGTGAAATGGGAAAACCACAACGTGATATGTGGCAACGGGTGTGCAACTAGTCTCACACTGTATAGTAAGGCTTTGAAAGGAGACCAGGGGATGAGCTTTTCAGTTAACTATTTCCAACAGTTTAGCAAATTGTATCTTTTAAAGTTGATAAGAGAAGATTTCAAAAATTATAATACACAACACATTTACTAATTAAAGACACAAAAAGCTGGAAGTACACTTTGCGCACATCAGACACTGACACATGAAACTGAGAAAAGTGTAGTGCAAGCACCATAAAAGCGTGCTGTAAAATGCAAGATGAAGAAAACCTACAAAGTAATACTAATACATTAAACAAGTTGCACTAATGACCCTCACGGGTGATTAGTGCGCTCTACAAATGCTTGATTGATTGATGAGAGTTTCTTATGAACATGTTGTTTATTAACGTTGGCTGATGAAAATGTGCTGTTAATGAAGTGGCTCTGTGTTTCTGATGCGTTCTGTTAAAATACACTATTTAGAAACGTTTGTGCAAAAATCTGTAGAAACTAGGTACGATCTTGAAATTTCACATAATAATACTAGAGATTCTATAGTTTATGAAAAGTGAAAAACAAATTGTAGTATACACTTAAAAATTGTATGCTTATGTGAATATTTGAGAAAAATTCTGGTAGAAGGGTATTTCTAACATTAGCTATTTTCATGTAAAAATATCTGGTGAAATTTCTACATATTCCCCATTTGAAATGATTTATTGCATTATATTTGATATTGATTTAGAGTTTATTTAATTTAAAATGTATAATCTCAAATTAAAGGCTTTTTTGAAAATGCTTTTTCTCTAATGCTGACCTAATACAATGGTCCATTCACAACTAGTGAAATGTTGCTTTATTTGTTTCTCTACATATATAACTTTCTACATTCCTGAATGTTTCTTCAATGCTCACAGTGAAATATTTCTGTGGGAACAGGATTTCAGCTGTTTCTATGGATAGATATTTTGTGTTTATTTTTCATCAATGTTAAGCATATGTGAGCTTTCAATTCTTTCATTACTCATTACTAGTATGGGAAAGCATCTCACTGTTGCGAGTGTCCTAGGTGACATTATGTGTGTTAGAAACGGGGTCACCAATTCCGACACGGTAGCTTGGCGCGAGGTAGTAAGGCACCCGAAGGCAATGTGTAAAGCAGTTGTGCAGCACTCACTCACCTGGACTCAGTAATGCACACACAATGAAGGACGCCACACCAAGGTGCCGATTCCGATCCTGGAAAAATTTTCCCCGTATGACTCGTATCCGGTCTTTTTACCGTACGAATCGTACAAGTAGAGTACAAACTGCCAAGTACGATTCGTATGGGAAAAAGTCCATACGAATCGCATTGGGAAAATTTCTCCACATGTCCTCGGGTCGGAAAAAGTGTCCGACACATCCCCGGACGATTTTACGTACAAATGTGAAAAGTGAAGTCCGAGCGCGCAAGTACGATCCGTCCCGTGCGTCCGATGTTACAACAGTATGGAAAATGCACCGTACGGACCGAACTCCCATAGCAACCATGGAGACATGTGCCCGCATACGCGCCGAACCCCCCCCCCAGCCCCCGTAAGTACGCGCCGAACCCCACCCAGCCCCCGTGAGTACGCGCCGACCCCCCCCAGCCCCCGTGAGTACGCGCCGAACCCCCCCAGCCCCCGTGAGTACGCGCCGAACCCCCCCAGCCCCCATGAGTATGCGCCGAACCCCCCCAGCCCCCGATACGTGCCAAACCCCCCCCAGCCCCCGTGAGTACGTGCCGAACCCCCCCCAGCCTCCGTGAGTACACGCCGAACCCCCCCAGCCCCCATGAGTACGCACCAAACCCCCCACAGCCCCCATGAGTACGTGCCGAACCCCCCCACCCAGCCCCCGTGAGTACGCACTGTACCCCCACCCGTGTATGTACACCAGTGTACGTGCGGACTGTACCCCCACCCGTGTATGTACACCAGTGCGGACTGTACCCCCACCCGTGTATGTACACCAGTGTACGTGTGGACCGTACCCTCACCCGTGTATGTACACCAGTGTACGTACGCACCGTACCCCCACCCGTGTATGTACACCAGTGTACGTGCAGACTGTACCCCCACCCGTGTATGTACACCAGTGTACGTGCGGACCGTACCCCCACCCATGTATGTACACCAGTGTGCGTGCGGACCGTACCCCCACCCGTGTATGTACACCAGTGTACGTACGCACCGTACCCCCACCCATGTATGTACACCAGTGTACGTGCGGACCGTACCCCCACCCGTGTATGTACACCAGTGTACGTACGCACCGTACCCCCACCCGTGTATGTACACCAGTGTACGTGCGGACCGTACCCCCACCCGTGTATGTACACCAGTGTACGTACGCACCGTACCCCCACCCGTGTATGTATGGCGCGAACCCACAGCGCTACGCCCCAACTGACTAGTCAGGTTTCCCTCCTTTCCTCTTATACCCCCAGGTCAGGTGACCCTCCTGCAAAGGCGGCAAAGCATAATCCCTCCCAGGGCTGGAAGGTTCCAGGAGCTTCCACATAATAGTCAATGGGACAAAAAGGCGGGATGGAAAAAGATACTGTATCACGATGTCCCAGCCTGCTCCTAACCACTAGTGTGTGTATGCAATGGCCACTCCGCAGTAGCAGGGGCCTGTGGCAGCCATGTTGTTAGGAGAGAGCACCTGCACCTCAGCACTGTTTAGCAGTGGTAAGGCGCCCAGAGACCTAGGGCCAACAAAAAGATGGCAAAAAAAATGAGGCAACAAGGGCAAAAAAACGGGTAGACCACCCTAGGGCTGACAGGTCTAACAATGTGAATATGAGCATATGACACTCTTTTGATGGTGGTGTGATGCTACATCACTGGAACCTTGTTAGAGACTTTATAAAAGAAGAAACAACAATGGAGAGGCATCACCAGACCTTTTCTTTTCCCCTTGCGAGAAGATGCTATGCTGATCGATTTTTGGTGATTACTAAGAATTATCTCTTAATTTTGGACTGCCTTGCTGATGTTACAGCCGGTAGCTGTTGGACTGAAACCTTCTTTGCCAAACAATTTCAATATCATTTTCTTTATTTTGTTTTCTTTTATGCTAATGGCCTCGCCCTTGATGGACTTTAAATCTGAGCCCCTTCCTCTTCCTTATAGGATTTGCGCTGTTAGACAAACAAACTATCCTTCTGCCCTATTTGTAGTGAGGTTCTGCAACACTGTAAACTGATTTTATAATAACCATCTGATAAAGCCTTCCCTAAATGTTTGGTGCGTTAATGCAAGCTGTGATACTTCTAACTGATATTTTCAAAAGATTGCATATTGCTATGGATTTTGAATCTTTAATCCAATAACCAAATTAACAGTGGCGCTCCTCGAGGGAGTGCTGTGGGGCGGTGAGGCAGGGTGGGGGAGGGGCAGGGTTGGGGGTAGTAAACTCCGGAATGTTCCCGAACAGAGTTGAGTAAAGAAATAAAGAAATAAAATGAATTACATTGCGCGCTGCATTCCCAATTGGGCGTTGCAGCACGCACAATGTAATTTGTTTTATTTCTTTATTTCTTTACTCAACTCGGTTCAGCCTATTCCGGAGTTTACAACCCCCACCCTGCCCCTCCCCGCCTCACCATCCCGCAGCACTCCCTCGAGGACCCGCCACTGTAAATTAATCTAATACCTGCCTGAGTCCATTATTGAGTTGTGTTGGGTATTCCATATAAACCGTGCTATTTTACAAATGATTTATATGCGGTAGGGAGAAACAGCGTGCTCTGCCAGAATATCAAGCATTTCTTCTTTTGTTCTGTATTGCTTTTGAAGAGCGTTTGGGCTGCATAATTGTAGTCCAACCCAGTGGCTTAGTAAGGTGGGGGGGAGGGGTGCTCCGCCCCAGGTGGCATGAGTTTTGGGGGCAGTGGCCACCCCCGCTCTTACCTGTGGCTGTCGCAGGGTTTGGCAGCACCCCCTATCCCCCTCTCTCACCTGCAGCAATCGCAGGGAACCCCACAGGTGGCACAGGGTCTATGTACACCACTGGCCTGACCTAACTTCTTCAGGAGGTTGGGTCATCCCTTTGCTGTTCTTTATTTCTGCAGCATAGTTTTAACAGTGGTGTACCTGAATCTGATCTCAAACTTGTGAGTTGGCTGTCAATTAATGGTCCTCATTGGACAGCTAACATTTTGTTTTGGCTACCCTAATTTACACCCCTCCTATCAGCAGAGAAAGATTCATAAGAGGTTCATTGCCTCTGTGGCAAATGGAAATGCAGGAGATTGTCTAATTGTAAAGGCCACAGTATAGTTAGAGTAGTAAGGAGAGTAAGCGTATAATAAAGATTTTATCACACACGTGCTGTAATAAAACTTTGGTAGCAGAGCTATAGTTCTCCCTATTGAAGTAAGATTTTAGGGTGCCAAATATTGTCTTTTGTCCAAGTTCAAAGAGTTCACAATTTTTCGTTTGGCAAAAAGAAGGATTGATGAAGTGCTGATGGAGTATTACT
Source organism: Triturus cristatus (assembly GCF_964204655.1). Taxonomy (NCBI): domain Eukaryota; kingdom Metazoa; phylum Chordata; class Amphibia; order Caudata; family Salamandridae; genus Triturus; species Triturus cristatus. The sequence continues at coordinate 431,545,725 of NC_140581.1, read as the reverse complement.
CTGGATAGAGTCAATGTGTAGAAGCAAAGGAGTGTGAGTATTTACAGGGATGAGAGTTGCAATTGCTTTTGCTTAAGACTAAGGTTAGGTTGGGCCTGGACAGCACATGTGCTGTTCTTTGAGGCACATTGCATTCAGTCTCTGGGCTTCTCAACACACCCAGCACTTCTGGTTGGTTTGCCTGCCTTTCAAAATTCCTTTACTATGGTGAGTCAATAGTGTCCATCTGCCTCGACTTTGGGTGCTTGAGTCCCACCCAGGAGTCATCACAAATTGATCCCTTTGGTTGGCCATCTCTTGACTTCCGTTGCCTCCTTGCTCGCACCCCTTCTCTTCTTTCATTGCTGCCGTCTTTCCTGTGACGCTGCTTTTATTTGAAAGGGAGTTTCCTTGCACTGCTTTTTGTTGGCCATCTCAGGCCATCTGTTTCCTCCTCGTCCCATTTGGTTTCAGTTTCAAATAAAGCTGCCCCGGGTGTACAACTTCATTTTGCCCACTGTTATAGCGTGATCTCCCCCGAATGTAGTCAAGCACTTAATGTTTATTTTGGATCATTGTGCAGGCTCCCTTCCATTGCTGCTTGTATGAGAACATCGTTGAAACGTGCGCTTTGAGGAGACCTTCCAGCTCCCGGGCAAGCACAGCCTCTTTATTAATTTCCTAGACGTTTTATTTCCCCCACATAAGAATCACATGCACTGCTGCCCCAGTTACATGTGTGCACCAACAGATAAACACTTTCAGGGGAGATGTGCACTGCGGGCTAGAACACAAGTTATAGAAAATAACAACAAGCAATTCTGCCGTAGTGATAATACACAATGGGTGTTGCCTCGCCTCCCCCACCCAATGTTGTTTTGTCATTCTCCCATTGCTCCACCTAACCCCCACCATCCTTCGTGTTGCTTCTGTCCCCGCTTTTGCTTGCCATCCCCACCCATTTTTCTATACCAACCCCCCCCCCCAATTAACTAGGTTCAGTAGCTAGAAAATGTCTTCTTCTCTCATCACATCAGGTCAGTACAGTAGTTGCTTGTACATAAAAGAAACAAATACACACTACGAAGTTCTTTATATTATTAAGTTGGGGAGGGCATATCTATTGCATAGGTAACAAAACATAGGCATTTACAATGCCAATAGCTCCAACTCCAACAAATGCAAGACCTATTGCACCAGTTTTAGTTAACCATTCTCGTTTTAAGGATTGCTCTTTGTAGCGCTGGCGTTTCTGTAAACACCCCTCATATGGAGGGTTACTTAAAAAACGCATTAGCGTGTCCGCTCAGCAGATGCATGCAGCGGGAATACCCCTAACGCACTGAAGACAGTCCTAAGGCAAGGCCAACTGAGCCCGTCCACACCCGGATTGCGTTGAGTGCTGGAACCCCTGCTGAATTTTCTCTGGATCCAACAACAAGAATGTTACTCGGGTAAGGTACTCCTTTAATCACTTAAACCACAGGTGTGCCAGTATTAACCTAGCTGATTTCCATCTTGTTTCTAAAACTATCTGCCCGAATTGTGGCTTTCAAATTCGAATGCAAACTGGCCAACATGACTCTACCTCAGCTGCTAACTCTCATATCTCATGGAATCCACCAACTACAATGTGATGTGCTCTTATAAATGTCGGATCAGCAGTCAAGCACTGCCACAAACAGTTTGAACTTTTTGACATATCAAACAAAAGACCACTTGTGAAAGGGAAAGGAGAACAGGGGGGACAAGGAGCTTGTTTAAAAGGCCCAGAAGCCTGTGTTCCTTTCAAGAATCATGGGATTCAACATTAGGGCTAATGGTCCTGAGATGAAAGAAAGGAGGAGAGAGACACCATCTCTCAAAATGTGAAGAGAGCCTGGGCCAGATTACTGGAGCGGGACAGTCAGTGGGACGTTCTGAGAGATTGTGCCTCTCTCCTCCTTTCTTTCCTCTCAGGAACATTAGCCCTATTGTTGAATTCCATGAACTTATCGACAGTCAGTTATCAACTTGATCTAATTTGTGGGACTGAAACCTGGGCAAATGCAGCTTTTAGCCCCGACCTCATTGCAGCAATCCCTGCAGGTTATTCTATATACAGACTGGGCAGACCCTTAAAAAGAGGAGGGGGTTTAGGAATTATATAAAAAGACTCTCTCAAAGCTAGATTTGAGCCTGCCTCATTATTTGATTGTGATGTGCTAAATTACACAGAAACAATCCTTCTCAGGTCTCCTCATATATCATATTCCGGGAACTAGGGGCTGCTTTCTGCAGACCTTGGGTCTCCAATTGGAAGTCGGGGCTTGCGCAAAAGAATGTACTGTATTAGGATATTTTAATTTCTATCTCAAATTGTTGGATGATAAGAACACCCCGGAACTCACAGACACCATGAGGACCCTAGGCCTTTCATAAGCTACTGCACAAGCCTACCCATCTGGCAGGCCATATGCTAGATTGTATCTTTTCTAATAATCCACACATTAGTATCAAAGAAACTATGCCCTTAACCTGGTCAGAACACTTTGCTATCTTTTTCGAGATTAGTTTCCTTCAAACTAACCTACCCAATAAAACATGTAAAATAAATATTAATTATCGAGACTGGAACAAGTTAGATAGTGAGCACCTAACACTCACTATCTAACTTGTTGCTTTACAACCCACATTCTCACAGGATACAGAATTATCCTCACAGGAGTCTACAGAATGGTAGCTCCTCTTCGGACATCCAAAGCCAGCAGGAAAAAAACCTTAGCCCCTTGGTTTACGGAGGCACTTCTGCAGGGAAAACAATATTGTGGAAGACTCAAAAGGAAATGTAGGTAACAATATAATAAACTAGAGAAAGAAATTTACGAATGCTTCTTATCCAAATATAAAAACCTACTTATTAAAGAAAAACAACTTACTACACCCAGCATACAGAGAATGCTAAAAAATCCTCTAAAGAACTGTTTCTGGTGATTACCAAGCTTATCAAACTTCCCAACAATAAAGGATTCAACAGTAGCCAAGCTCTCTGTGATTCACTCACTCATTACTTTTGTTAAAACGTTGATTTAATATACATGGAGTTTGCTACTGGTAAGAATCTAAGCTCCAGGAAGAATATTGTAAATGAATACAACATCAAAGAGGAAAACCATCCTTAGAAAGGAAGTTAAAACCTCTTTGATGAAGCCCCTCTTCAAATTTACAATAGTAAAGTGGTGAGCTCAATCCTTTACGGGTGGAATTGTGGGGCTTAGAAAATCTGAATCAGCTTACACTAGCAGAGAACGCATTTTTACCCACAATGACTAGCCTCCCACAGAGCACCCCCCCCCCCAAGGAATGATATGGGTAGGAAAGCTCTAAAGGACTATGCTAGGCTTCACCCAATTCTATACTGGCGAAGACTATGGGTTACTCAGGAATTGTCAGTATACACAGAGGGCTTAAGGGATGTTATTAATTCGGATCAATTCCACAAAATTAGCTGGCTGCGAGATCTGAGAGACACGATTTATAAAATGGGACTATCACACTTGTGGGATCTCCCCTCTACCTTGACATTCCCTTCAAAAAATATTCTTGAAGGAATTTATCGGGTAAGGGTCATACAAGAAGAATTTAGTTCCCACCACCCCTCTTCACTCACGGAGCTCTTCCTTCAAATTAAACCATGCTCGAGCGAAGAGCCATACTGGGATAAAATCACAAAGCCTTCGGATCAGAAACTCGACTTCCAATTTAGATCTGGCACCTTGCCGTTGAAGTCTTTCTCATCCAATTGGTCTCCCAACAGGGATAATAAATGCCCAGTCTGCGTTAAACAAGTTAAATCATATTCCCATGTGCTCTTTGCCTGTCCTGCTTACGCAAGTCCGCGGAAAGTTTGGCTGGCCCAGCTCGGTATGAATCTGGGCACACAATCACATAATGTAGCCTTGCAAATCTTTTGCTGCGTTTCATCTCCCAGATAGGCAATCACTGTGGCCAACTTTTTTGAGGTGGATGTGGCAGATTTGCTCAAAATTAACTAGGGCTACCAATTGTCCTCAATTGAACCATCTACTATCCAACATGAATACGGGTGCAAACCAGGTTAAGTGGGGCTCATCTAAGCCTAAATCTGGCAAATGTGATAGATTATAATCAACGCGTTCTTATTTAGCCTTGTTCAAATATGTAACTCTTGAAAAGATGACACTGTTTGCTTTTTTTGCACAAATACACTAATTTAGATTTTAACTCAGTTCTTAACTTTTATATCATGGAGTTTTTCTAATCTACTTGTTTTTATCTGTATGTGCTTTTATGACTTTTTTTAGTTGAATAAAGCTAATTTGATGATGATGGAAACCATCAAACAGGACTTAAACAGCTAAATCCTTTGGAGTTTATCCCACTGACACCTTAACAGGTGGTGGAGCTAATTCATACCATCAAATCAGGATCACCTATAGACCCATGTCCACCATCGGTGCTAAAACTGACCCCTGAACTCATTGCTAACAATCTTACAGGCTTGTTTGACTCCATGTTTTAAACCAGCTGTTTTCCTTCACAGTGGAAAAAGGCTGCAATCCTTTGACTTCTTATAAAGCCCAGTCTCAATCCTGAAGATTCAACAAATTACAGACCTATATCCTGCTTGACATTTCCGAAAAAATAATTGAAAAAAATCATGAACCAACAACTGATGTCCTTCATCCAAACTAGCCATCTTCTGGACCCAACAGAATTTGGGTTTAGACCTGGCCACAGCACCAACACGGCACTGATCAAGGTCACCAAGGAGATAAGAGACGGGTTGGATAGTGGAGAAAACTCAGCTCTTGTTCTCCTTGACTTGTCAGCCGTTTTCGATACAGTTGATCATCTGGTTCTGATTGGACGGCTGGAGACCATCGGTGTAGGGAAAAAGACACTAGGCTTATTTAAATTCTTTCATGAAGGAAGAGAACAAACTGTGGCCTTTGATTCCTTCGTATCTGAGCCTTTTTCCCTTTCATGTGGGGTCTCGCCAAGGTCCTTGCTCAGCTCCACTCTATATAATATTCACATAACAAGTTAGCACCATTGATTGTTTCCTTCGGATTTTCCCGCACATCCTATGCTGATGACACACAAATTGTGATATCAGCATATAACAATATCCATAATATTGAAGCTAACCTTAATGACTGCATGTATGCAATCAATTGTTGGATGAGTAGTCATTGCTTAAAACTGAACTCAGGTAAGACCAAGGTCATTATTTTGGGACTAATCTTCTGTTTTGGACACCTTCCTACTAGCCACAAGAAATGGTGGCTCTCCCAGAACCAGTTAAAAAGGCAAAAAATCTAGAAGTCATAATTGACGATAAGATAAATTATTCCAGTCAAGTAAATTCAGTTATCTCATCCTCATTCAACACTTTGAAATCGATTAATAAAATCCTGCCTTATATCCCCATTAGTGCAAAGAAATCAGTTATTACCACCTTACTGCTGTCAAAAAATGTGATTGCCTGTATCTGCGTTTGCAAGAGCAATACTTGAATAAATTACATACTTTGCAAAATGCGCCTGCCAGGCTTCTACTAGGCATTCCCAAGTTTCAACCGGTTTCTCACTCCATTAAAGATCTACACTAGTTAACATTAGAAAATTGTATAAAATGTAAGGCACTCTGTTTGGTCTGCAAGGCTCTCCATGACACAGGCCCGTTAGACAATCTTTTAAGTGGTACCAGCCCAGTAGAATTCTGCGAACTAAGGGAGCAAAAAATGAGGTAGTTCCTAGATTCAAGAAGTCTAAGTGGTGCGGTAGCAGCTACGTTCTTTGAGCAACCAAGGACTGGAACTTGCTTCCACTCCATTTCAAGGCTGCTCCTACACTGCTTGCTTTTAGAAAACGACTAAAAACCTGAATTTTTTGTAAATAAATCTAGTTTAGGGTCTCTCAGTTGTGCTCATATCTCTGCTAGTGCCAAGACGTCCCCTAGTAATTGAGTGCTTTAAAAAATGTTTACCAGAACATAGCAAACTGCCTAACACATTACATTTCCAATGTTTGCTAACTTGGCTGTGTATTGTTGAGCGGAGTGACGTGGTTAAAGTCCATGTATTAGTGTGACGCTTTGTGCAATGTTGAAGTTGTGAATGGGTCTGTCGTGGCCTAAGATTTCAAGATATTTATCTAAGGGTTGTCACAGTGTAGAAGACACTGAGTAAGTTGTCTGCTGTTGTGTGGTGTTGGTCTTGAGACGTCGTGGACAACACCTTTGTATGGGTTCTCTTTGTGTGTTAGTGATAAATGTTTGGTATGGTTGATCTCAAGTGCACATGGAATAACTATATCAATTAAGGGTAAAATCCTGCTGGTTGAATTTTAATTTGTAGGGAATGAGTATAGAAAAGTTTAGTTACATTGTGAGAGTGAATATCCTTTAGAGGAGCAGACAATTTTATTTGTTGCTAGCATTGTATTGTCATTTTGCTTAGAGACAACATGCAGAAGAAGATTGTGAAGGAGGGTGGCTGCTGCAAGGAGCGAGATTGACGTCACAGTGGGTCACGCTGTGATCGGTCGATTGGTGTAAAGCTGCACTGAGATTAGTTGACTATGTCATAAGAGTTGCGCTGTCATTGATTGAGGTTGACGAACAGGTGAATTGTGGGAGAATAGTATTTCCTGGATTTACGGAAATTATTTATGAATACAGAATTGAAGAAAAAAAAATTAAAGTAATTGCAGAAATTGGTAAAGAAAGATGGGCCTACACCTGTCAAAGCAAAGGAAGAAGCACTACCTGAGGGTACGCCAGGATACATTAACATAATGGACAAAGTTCAAGTTGACTCGTTGACAGGACAAACATGATAATTGTCAGAAATAAATTAATATTTGGACTCCCCGCCCCCTAGGTCTTTTCTCAAAAAGAAACAGGACATTAGCACAGGTCCCATTCACTGTTGAAACAAGCATTTGCAATGCAATAGGTCTCGCATTTGCGAGTGTTTAAGCTATTGCCATTGTAAATAAGAATGCCTTTTATTTATGTGTTTTAAAAAGCAACACATTAATAAAAGACATTTACAATGCCAATAGCTCAAACTATCGCAAATGCCCCCAAACTCCCATTTTACTTGCGTGCATTTTGAAAATGAATGCTTACTTATCTGCATTTTGCCGATGTACAGCCCCGGGCAAACAGCTGCTCTGATGGACGAACAGCCTCATCCATGCTTTCCCGCTGATGTGGCGACTTGCGCACAAGACGTGCGGCTGCTATTAATTAATGAAATAAAATTTTTGAAAAAGAGTTGGGCGGCCTGCGGGCAATAAGACGTGAGAGCCGCCATGATTTATTGTTAAGGAACAAAAAAAGAAAGTTGTGCGCCCTCGTGCAAACCTAGAATCACAATAAAAATGCACAGGGAATGTATGTTTTCCAACACACAATACACAGATGCATATAACTTCCACTGTCTTTTGTTGCTATGTTATTGAGCATTCTATTGCATTTTAAATATTCCTTTGTGCAAGTATACACACTTTAAGGGAGAATATTGGCTCCAGTAACCGTATTTCTAGTAGTTAATTTTCTATTTAAAAACTAAGCCTCTTGCTCTCATTAGCCTCCAGACACAGCGCTTTGGGATTTCCCTGCACAAAGCTCACAGATGTAATGTTCTTAGTAATGGCGAGGCGCCCTACTGTAGATGCAGTTACAACACGGCATGATTTCTTCTTGAAGAACAAAAAAAAAAAGTTGGGCAACCCACGTACAACAAGACGCACTGCCGCTATGATTTAGTGTTAAAGTGAGAAGAACAAAAAACAATGAGTTGGGCTGTCGCCATTATTGAATGTTAAAAAAAAATTAAAAACGATTTGGGCTAGCCGGCATAATTTAATGGAAATAGAAGAAGCATCTCCACTGCTAGACTATAACAATATTAAAAGATGCACTCTACCGTATTTTTTTTCTTTTTCTTTTTATATAGCGCAAACTCGACCCAAACGTATCAGCACGCTCTACATAAGCACTAATTGCATTACAGAGGGACGCATATTTCAGCACCAGGAGATTGTGATTTGTCTACAATCACCAGTTGTTCAGGCTGGGGGCCCCGCCACACTCAAGCCTGTTTCCCAGCTTCAAAGTCGGCCATTGTAGCCGTAAACCACATCCTCTCCACTACAAAAGCGCCTACCCCTTATTTCAATGTAAATTAAGAAGGCGCCATGATCAAGAGCGGTGCCCGTGAATATTAAACTTGCTCGTGTGCCATAATAATGTGTGGCGCCCCTGCATATAAAACTCAATAGGGCATCACATGTTAATGATGAAGCTGGTCCTGGCGCGTTATGAAAGAAAAAAATGTTTACTTACACATGACCCCTCACGTTCCATGGCACTTGTTTGAAGGAGCTGTATACTTCACACAGAGCGACGCCGCGCTCGTGCACATCTGCTGTCCGGGCAGACATGGCAAACAGGAGACAGGGAGGGAACAAACATGCCTCCCTTCCTATCAAAAGCGAGCGTTTTTGACGTGTGCCAATAAAAAGCATGGGTGGAGCTTCCACCCCGCTTCCAAAGCAAAACCGACGACAATAGACTCGCAAGCGAGTAGCGCATGCGCTGCGTCGCTAGGCGAGACCTAAAAACAAAATACAATAAGTCAAACCACCAATCAGTAACCAACAATATTGTATAAAACAGTAGAACCAGTTAGTTCACTTAGAGTGTAATGATGAAGCATGATTTAGGCGTAGGTCAGACTTGCACTATCCAAAAATTACATTTTATGGGTCAGTGTTTGTGTGGAATATAGTACAGTAGGAGTTTTCATGGGAATGGTCAGTGTCCACAATGGTAACACCCACAGAGGGCATACACAAGCATTTTTACAATAACAATATAGTGAGTGCAGTTTGAAACATTTTGCCATGTAGGAGTGTGTGGTTGGCAGACTACTGTATCCATTGTGAAAATATGTGAGATGCATCTTGCTGTTGTGCCTGAGTGACCAAAGAGATGCTCCTATCTATTGGTGGGCAGAATTTGCAAAGTTTCAAACCGCAGAATTCTGCAGTTACACAAAAGCTCCGCAAAAATTCACCAGAGTTCTGCAAATGGGCAGAAATATGCATGTCTTGCTGGTCGCGCAGCAATTTAGTGCCAATAGCATGAGCACGCTGAAAAATCAGGGCACAGGGCATAAGAGAGCGCAGCCATTTGAGTTGATTTTGTTGCCACCACAATAGGACATCTACCCCTTGAGGCCAAAAATATTTAAAAGGGCAGGGGGCCCGCACAACCCCTCTCCCCTAGCTTCCAAGGCCCTGGGGACCACATTACAGGGTCCAGCTCTACTGTTGTGTCCTGGGACACAAAAGCATGGAAGAGCAAAGGGAGGGAAAACAATGTGCAATCTCACCCAGTGGGAGTTGCAAAAATGCTCCCTCAAGATGACAGCACACATTATTTTCCGTGCCTGTACTCTTGCGGGCAGTGACAGAGAAATTGCTCTTGCCCAGAAGGAGCAGCTAAAAATGGTGGTTCCGCTGGATGGAAGCAGAGACAGCTCCTGCTACATCTAGCATGGGTTCATGCGAGGAAGCAGTGGGGCAGTGAGAGGGGGCCTGGGGCTCCCCTTGTGAAACTATTGGTGTGTGCTCTGGGGCCTATGGGGCCCTGGTCTCTACGCACATTTGCTCACAGGTAAAAACCTTGGGGAAATTCTGGTGTTGTGAACAAGACTGTTCTTTGTTTAAAAACTCAATACAACTTTAGGTGAAAAAATGAAATGAAAATTCAATCTGTCATTCATTATCGCAATTTATTCATTGCAAATAAGTTCATTAGATATCCATCCTTTTCGTCATACAAATCCAAAACTTAAGAACTTTGCTTTGTAAATGCCCAATGCATTTCGAGCCAAGAGGCTCTTCTTCAGGGGCTTGGTATCTAGTGAATAAACAATAAATTCGTAAATGAATATAACAATGATGTTAGAGCGTCAATTTGCAAATATATAGTCAAAATCCAAATGTAAACACGTAATAAAACAAAACTGAGTGGGAAGGTTTGGTGATGGGATAATGACCAGGGGTGACCAACACCGCAAAGTGTCTGAATAAAGTTGTGTGGAAAGTAGAAAAAAGGAGAAGCTAACTGAAACCTGTACCTTAGCGTTCGACGATGTGAAAGAGCTCTTCAAGACGGATAGTCCGATCTAAAAAAAGAACCGATTAAGATGTCGTCTCAAAACAATCGTGCGTCTAACTATCAGAAGCAATCAAGAATAAAATCTTACCAACGATGTTGTCGAAAAAAGAATCTGTAAATCAAAGGGCGGAAAAACCTGCCAAAGCTGCTGGTTCGGCGACCAACAGATGAAACTGATGAAGGCGAGAGTGAGAAGCTCTCGCGTATATCGAAGCTACACTAAAAATAGAAGAGGGGTAACTGAATAAACGGGAGTGCAAACCCTAACTTTGGCGATACGTAAAGTGCCGCCATCTTAAAGAAGGAGAGAAAACTAGAACAGAATAAGATTACAAGATAGTGAAAACTACGGCGAAAGTGTGGGACAATGTAGAGTCCAAAGTTGAAAAAATATGGTTCAAATTAAAAACGAAGGTGGTGAATGGGTGAGGTCTCTGGTCAAAGTTGTGAGACCCAACGGAAATGGGTAATCACGTACATTGAACATGCAATACTTTCCTGATACAAACAGCTGTAACATTGAATGTTTCATAAGTAACAAGCATAATCTATTTTATCATTAATGCCTTTGTCTACAGAGTGTCTAAGCGCTTGATCCAATAGGTCTCCCTCTGTAAGAGACTCCTGGTAAGATCAGTATCTGGACGTTGTTCAACTCTTTCTAACACAGAGAATTTTAGTTGGGCAATACTGTGCTTCTCTTCATTCCAATGTGTAGCCAAACTGCTGTGTTTATTCAGTAATCTGATAGTACTCTTGTGCTCCGATATGCGCACTTTTATTTTTCGTTCAGTTTTTCCTACATATAACTTGCCGCATGGGCACTTGATGTAATAAATGAGTCTTTTGGAATTGCAATCAGAAGTATGATAAAGTTGAATAGTTTCTCCTGTAAGTGGATGGTTTAGTGTGTTACCGGTAATGACATTATTGCATTGGACGCAGTTGTAACATTTACTCATTCCCTTGTAAACGATGTGTCTTGGCTTAGTCGGAGCGTTGATGATTTCTTTAATGTTTTTCGCCCGTTTATACGCGAACATAGGTGGATCTTTGAAGATGTTATTGAAATCCGGCTCATTTTGTAGCATTTCCCATCTGTTGATAATGATCTTTTTCACTTCACCGGATACTGTGGAATACTTGGATACAAACACTTGTCGAGTTGTCTGTTGGCGAGGTCGAATTTGTAAGAGACTGTCTCTATTGTATTTAGATGCACGTTGTTTCGCTGTTTCTATTACGGGTATCCCCTTTCAAGATACATCTGCTGCTGATGTGTGAAATTCTTCTCAGTGTCTTCTGATGTTGAACAAATCCTTTTTATCCGCAGAAATTGAGACAATGGTAAGTTATGTTTTAAGCTATTAGGATGAAAGCTTTGAAAATGGAGCGCACTGTTCACATCTGTTTCTTTTTTAAAAACCTCCGTTTTTATATGACCAACTTCTTTAGTGAGAATCACGTCAAGATAAGAGATTTTAATCGGGTTGATTACATGAGTGAACTGAATGTGTTCATCAATTTGATTGAGATGTTCAATTTTTTCTTCCAACATTTCCTGAGTGTTGATCCAGAGTATAAATATATCATCAATAAATCTGCAGTATAGCAGTGAATTTCCAGTCCATCCAATATCGTTATAGATGTGGTCTGATTCATATTTTGCCATAAAGGTATTGGCATATGCCGGCGCCCCGGCAAAGCCCATCGATGTACCTTGTTGCTGCAAATAAAAATCGTCTTTCCAATAAAAATAACTGTGATGTAAACAAAAATGCAAAAGTTCGAGAATGAAAACTTTGTCTGCTCTGAGTGAAGATTGGCGTAGTAGAGCCCATTCTACCGCCTCCATGCCAGCTGTGTGTGGAATTGAAGTTTATAGAGACTTAACGTCTATGGCACAAAAAATGATGTCATCTCTGAAAGTTACCTTCTGTAGTTTTAGTAAAAAATCTTTCGTGTCTCTGACATACGAGTGCCATTCTTGGACCAGGGGTTGTAAAAAGTAATCTATGTAGTGACCAAGAGGCTCAAAAATGGTTCCACAACCCGTTACTATAGGTCGCATAGGTAGATTGAATAAATGTTTGTGAATCTTCGGCAGCATATACAAGGTGGGTTTCCGAGGATACTCCACTGTCAGAAATCTTTTGGTGGCTTCACTTATCCATCCCATTTCCAAAGCGTGATCTAAAATGCTTCCTAAAGTTACTTTGAGATCTGCAATGGGGTCTTGATCCAGTTTTAAGTATGTTTGAGTGTCTGATACATGTTCTTGTACCGCGTTGATGTAAAAGGAACGATCCATTAGAACAATAGCGCCTCCTTTATCCGCTTTTTGAATCTGTATCTCGGTGTTATTCTGAATGGACTTTAGTGTGTTTTTTTCTTGTTTGGTTAGATTGGATTTCTTCGTTTTTTTAAATTGTAATTTTTGTAAATCTTTCCTCACTAGGTTGTCAAATGAGTCTAAAATTTTGTGAGAAACGGGAGCCTGATATGTAGATTTAGGTCTAAATTCAAGAAACTCTTTAGCTTCTGTTTCTTCTTTGGCTGGTAATACATTTGTAAAGAAATGTCGTAGACGTAATATTCTGGTGAATTTGTAAAGGGCTAGTTCGCATTCTAGTAGATTGGTGTCATAGGTTGGAACATATCCTAAACCTTTGTTTAGTATTTGAATTTGTGAGGTAGTAATCTCCTTGGATGAGATATTGACTACTAGGTTTACTTCTGGCTCCTTGTGCGTCCTTGTTTTGTGGTGGCTTCTCCTGGTTTTACACATTTTGGTGGTCCTGGTGGTTGATTTGAATCCTGGTCCCTGGATAAAAAATGTGTGGAGCCTGATGCTACTACTTCCTCAGTAGTGTCTTTGGTTGAAGTTGAACTAGATAGTTGACTTTTCGCTGATGGTCTAGTGGTTGCTGTATCAGTGTCCGTGACTATGCTTTCTTCTGAAGAAGTGTTAGTTGTTGGTTTTCTGATTTGTGGTCGTCGTTGTGCATAGACTTCTGCCCATGTATAAACTTCGTTGAGTTTATAATCCAACGTATCACGTTTATATTTTCGTAATTTTCCTTCCTGTATTTCCTTTGTGTATTTATCTAATCTCATGTTGATGTCGTCTAAAGCACTTTTAAATTCATCATCTTTCATTCTTGTCGATAGATTGTGTTTGATTTCTTCAATTTCATTAGCGAGCTCGTTGATGACTTTAGAGAGTTCTTCTACTAACAGTAGGATTAGGTCAAGTGAGCATTTATTCAAAATTGAATACCACCTTTCCATGAAATCTTTATTTAAATGAAACCTGTATAGCATGGGTTTGATGGACATCCTCAATCCTCGTGGAATTCTTTTTGCTCGATGATATTGTATCAGGGTAGATGCATGAAGTCGTTGGTTCATTTCTCTTTTAACTGAATACTCTAGTTGTTTTAGTTGTTGAATGACAGTGTTTCCTTGCAAATCTGACGCTTTTACATCTTGTATCAATGCATATATTTCAGAAGCTTGTTCTGATGTGTAAGCTAAAGTACTCGCTCTGTTATCTGTCAAACTTGAGATGGTGTCAAATGACATGATTGGGTGCTCTCTTCCGATTGACTGTAAAGACTAGAACAACAAAATTGGTGATTGAGGCACTCGCTATAGTATAATTGATATAGAAGAACAAAGTTTTACTTGTTATACTGTGCTTGAAGGTAGCGTGCTGTAGAGAGGCATCCAACAGTCAAGGATCCCTAAATATGCAAAACTCCAATTATGGGGCCTATGGGGCCTTGGTCTCTACGCACATTTGCTCACAGGTAAAAACCTTGGGGAAATTCTGGTGTTGTGAACAAGACTGTTCTTTGTTTAAAAACTCAATACAACTTTAGGTGAAAAAATGAAATGAAAATTCAATCTGTCATTCATTATCGCAATTTATTCATTGCAAATAAGTTCATTAGATATCCATCCTTTTCGTCATACAAATCCAAAACTTAAGAACTTTGCTTTGTAAATGCCCAATGCATTTCGAGCCAAGAGGCTCTTCTTCAGGGGCTTGGTATCTAGTGAATAAACAATAAATTCGTAAATGAATATAACAATGATGTTAGAGCGTCAATTTGCAAATATATAGTCAAAATCCAAATGTAAACACGTAATAAAACAAAACTGAGTGGGAAGGTTTGGTGATGGGATAATGACCAGGGGTGACCAACACCGCAAAGTGTCTGAATAAAGTTGTGTGGAAAGTAGAAAAAAGGAGAAGCTAACTGAAACCTGTACCTTAGCGTTCGACGATGTGAAAGAGCTCTTCAAGACGGATAGTCCGATCTAAAAAAAGAACCGATTAAGATGTCGTCTCAAAACAATCGTGCGTCTAACTATCAGAAGCAATCAAGAATAAAATCTTACCAACGATGTTAACAAGCTCGGTTCGTCGAAGAAAGAATCAGTAAATCAAAGGGCGGAAAAACCTGCCAAAGCTGCTGGTTCGGCAACCAACAGATGAAACTGATGAAGGCGAGAGTGAGAAGCTCTCGCGTATATCGAAGCTACACTAAAAATAGGCATATGCCAATACCTTTATGGCAAAATATGAATCAGACCACATCTATAACGATATTGGATGGACTGGAAATTCACTGCAATACTGCAGATTTATTAATGATATATTTATACTCTGGATCAACACTCAGGAAATGTTGGAAGAAAAAATTGAACATCTCAATCAAATTGATGAACACATTCAGTTCACTGATGTAATCAACCCGATTAAAATCTCTTATCTTGACGTGGTTCTCACTAAAGAAGTTGGTCATATAAAAACGGAGGTTTTTAAAAAAGAAACAGATGTGAACAGTGCGCTCCATTTTCAAAGCTTTCATCCTAATAGCTTAAAACATAACTTACCATTGTCTCAATTTCTGCGGATAAAAAGGATCTGTTCAACATCAGAAGACACTGAGAAGAATTTCACACATCAGCAGCAGATGTATCTTGAAAGGGGATACCCGGCAGAAGAAACAGCGAAACAACGTGCATCTAAATACAATAGAGACAGTCTCTTACAAATTCGACCACGCCAACAGACAACTCGACAAGTGTTTGTATCCAAGTATTCCACAGTATCCGGTGAAGTGAAAAAGATCATTATCAACAGATGGGAAATGCTACAAAATGAGCCGGATTTCAATAACATCTTCAAAGATCCACCTATGTTCGCGTATAAACGGGCGAAAAACATTAAAGAAATCATCAACGCTCCGACTAAGCCAAGACACATCGTTTACAAGGGAATGAGTAAATGTTACAACTGCGTCCAATGCAATAATGTCATTACCGGTAACACACTAAACCATCCACTTACAGGAGAAACTATTCAACTTTATCATACTTCTGATTGCAATTCCAACAGACTCATTTATTACATCAAGTGCCCATGCGGCAAGTTATATGTAGGAAAAACTGAACGAAAAATAAAAGTGCGCATATCGGAGCACAAGAGTACTATCAGATTACTGAATAAACACAGCAGTTTGGCTACACATTGGAATGAAGAGAAGCACAGTATTGTCCAACTAAAATTCTCTGTGTTAGAAAGAGTTGAACAACGTCCAGATACTGATCTTACCAGGAGTCTCTTACAGAGGGAGACCTATTGGATCAAGCGCTTAGACACTCTGTAGACAAAGGCATTAATGATAAAATAGATTATGCTTGTTACTTATGAAACATTCAATGTTACAGCTGTTTGTATCAGGAAAGTATTGCATGTTCAATGTACGTGATTACCCATTTCCGTTGGGTCTCACAACTTTGACCAGAGACCTCACCCATTCACCACCTTCGTTTTTAATTTGAACCATATTTTTTCAACTTTGGACTCTACATTGTCCCACACTTTCGCCGTAGTTTTCACTATCTTGTAATCTTATTCTGTTCTAGTTTTCTCTCCTTCTTTAAGATGGTGGCACTTTACGTATCGCCAAAGTTAGGGTTTGCACTCCCGTTTATTCAGTTACCCCTCTTCTATTTTTAGTGTAGCTTCGATATACGCGAGAGCTTCTCACTCTCGCCTTCATCAGTTTCATCTGTTGGTCGCCGAACCAGCAGCTTTGGCAGGTTTTTCCGCCCTTTGATTTACAGATTCTTTCTTCGACGAACCGAGCTTGTTAACATCGTTGGTAAGATTTTATTCTTGATTGCTTCTGATAGTTAGACGCACGATTGTTTTGAGACGACATCTTAATCAGTTCTTTTTTAGATCGGACTATCCGTCTTGAAGAGCTCTTTCACATCGTCGAACGCTAAGGTACAGGTTTCAGTTAGCTTCTCCTTTTTTCTACTTTCCACACAACTTTATTCAGACACTTTGCGGTGTTGGTCACCCCTGGTCATTATCCCATCACCAAACCTTCCCACTCAGTTTTGTTTTATTACGTGTTTACATTTGGATTTTGACTATATATTTGCAAATTGACGCTCTAACATCATTGTTATATTCATTTACGAATTTATTGTTTATTCACTAGATACCAAGCCCCTGAAGAAGAGCCTCTTGGCTCAAAATGCATTGGGCATTTACAAAGCAAAGTTCTTAAGTTTTGGATTTGTATGACGGAAAGGATGGATATCTAATGAACTTATTTGCAATGAATAAATTGCGATAATGAATGACAGATTGAATTTTCATTTCATTTTTTCACCTAAAGTTGTATTGAGTTTTTAAACAAAGAACAGTCTTGTTCACAACACCAGAATTTCCCCAAGGTTTTTACCTGTGAGCAAATGTGCGTAGAGACCAGGGCCCCATAGGCCCCATAATTGGAGTTTTGCATATTTAGGGATCCTTGACTGTTGGATGCCTCTCTACAGCACGCTACCTTCAAGCACAGTATAACAAGTAAAACTTTGTTCTTCTATATCAATTATACTATAGCGAGTGCCTCAACCACCAATTTTGGTGTGCTCTGGGGCCCCATGATGGGCACTGGGGCACCCACCGGAGGCCTCAGGGGAGGGGTTCCCTGGAGCCAGTATTGGCTTGGGAAGGAGGTTGTGCACACCCTTCCCATGTATAAACAAAAGGAAGCCTTGGGAGATGGGGACCTCAGGGCTGTAAACCCTCAGGGAGGTGAACCATGCACCCCATCCCCTTAATAAAGAATACTGACTTGGGATTGGGTCCCCGGGACTAGTGTTTGCTCTGGGAGGGAGTGGCACACTTCCCCTCACCAGTATTAAAAAAAAGTTAACAATTACCATCTTCTGCCAGCACCCAGGATGCGATTCGCAGCGCGTAGTAGCACACGAACAGGACCCGCTCCACCCCGCCTTGAGACTCCCATTTATTGGATTGTGTGCCGGTCTCAAAGAATTCAATTCCCGGCACCAGAACACCATCGCTCCATTTTAAATTGATGTCTATGGACACAGCGGGCTTTTTTCAAGCCTCTCGCTTCCCTCGAGGCCCTCATTGACGTGCTTACACCATTGTTGAGACGCTAATTGACTACACCTTTCAGTGATTCACCCTTCCATATGCTAAAGTTCATATGCTCACTATTTGTCCTGAAGATGAACTCGAATAACTGAGTTCGAAACGTCGTCGACCTCTTGCAACTTGAACACTTTATACTAATTTAACAAAAAAGTGGTTCTCAACTGTTGCCAATGCGATGTTCTCTTTTAAGTTCACCCTCACCTTTCACGTCACGCTTATTGTCACTGAATATGTGAGCACTTGAATTCATCTTATGTATAATAAATAAGTGTCATAATTTGACTTTCTTGTCCCCTTTCTCTATATTAATTATCGCTTTCTCCTATGAGTCTATGTACCTATGTTAAATTACTTGCCCTCTTTAGGGTTCTTTTCTGTTCTGGACCTTCATAGGCCATTAAGAACCATTGTATCTCTCTACATTGTATCACCCCTGGTTCGCATATTGGGGTACCCTTGTTCCTTAAAACACACATCTGCAGTTATGGCAAAAAAAAGCTTAAGCAGTTCCAATACAACACTGAACAGGCTTACACCATCCGCCATACCATCTCTTGCAAATCATCTTTTGTAACGTATGTCATTGGTTGCAGCTGAAATATTACCTACATAGGAAGCACAGTAAGGACCCTTAAAGTCAGGATTCAAGAACATGTGTAAGCTATCAAACTACAAGACGCCAGGTATCCCATGACTGCACATATGACGACACAACATGCAGGCAAACCAGACATATGGTTCCATGCAATAGACCATGTCCCTCAAAGGGGAAGGGGAGGGGACAACGAATTGGCCCTTCGAAGCAATGACGCAGGCTGGATTTGCCACTTGCGTAGCATCATGCTGGGGTATAATACAGATGAGAAATTGCATTATTTTTTATAGACGCAACACTCGATCCCTTTTCCAGAATAAGACATTTTTATATATTTGGTCTGAAATTCATGGTTGTAGTTGAAACCTCTCAAAGTTATATGCCACACAACTCTATTCTTTTTATCATCTTTCTAAATTATTGAAGATGATATTTGGCATTCTAATTTGATGATCATTCATAAACGTACTGCACTCCCAACAGACTATAACACACAAGGTGGTATACCCCACACAAAACAGGGACTATACCCTTTGTTCCGGTGTTTCAAGACATTACTGTTACCATTTTCTTGTACTGCTGAATTGTTTTTATTTCTTGGTTTTCACATAAATGTACACACGAAAAATCCACTGCTTTAATACTATTTAGGGTGTTCACACATCTAAAATGTGTATGTATCCTGACTGTAACTGGCTCATATGTATAGGCACTATTAGATAGTCAGGTCGACCAATGTCCAATAATGTACTAAATACTCATCTCAGGCGGGCGCTCTTTTTTTATCGTAATAATATCCGCAAATTGTCTTGCCTCATTTGGGACTTCAAATCATGTCCCCCTTATCTGATTAATATGATTGGGTACTTCCATGCCACATGATCCATACTCATAAAATTTGTTTCAGAAAATTATTTTCCATCTATTAGTATTTATGGGTTAATCACATTTTGTATTCTTTATTTTTTGGTCTTAACTTTAATCTCCATATCTCTGTGCCAAGATTCTACCTACTGCAGTTGCCCATGACGCTTTCACTTGTGTGCTCTCAATTCACCCTACTCCTCATTTTTGGAGTGTTAGACCTGGTACCATTGGCGTGACTCTCTCTTCCATTTTTTGCTGATATCGCCTCTGTTTTTTATATGTTTTGCTTGTTTAGATGCTTTGGGCACGGTGCCACTGCTATTCAGTGTCACAGAGCAAGTGCTCCCTTTAGTAAATTATTGTAATGGATTAGTGACTCCATGATTGGCTTAATTGATTTACCTGTCAGACCCTAGCACAGTGCAGCATGTGTGCCCAGGGCCTGTAAATTAAATGCTGCCAGTGGGTTTCCAGCACTGGTTATGCCACCCACAGAAGCGGCTTGTAAAGCGTGTCTCAGGCCTGCCATTGCAGAGCCTGTGTGCAGTCTAGTACTGCCATGTCGACTTGGTAAGTGCACCCACTTGCAAAAACAACACTTGATGGACAGAATGCAGAACAATGTCATACATTCACCCCAGTACAGAGATCTGGGCCTAAATCCATCATTTTTTTGCTCACCATGCCGTTCCAGTTTGAACCCAGCCATATGCAAATCAGTCTTGACCCTGTGCCTCATGGGAACAGTCCAGCCCGAACTGCCAAGCCAGGTCCTCCCCGGACTGGAAACAAGCATCCTAAGACCGGTTTCGGGATTTCACCCCTCTTCAGCCAGGATAGCTTAATTCCAATGGCATGGAGAGCACTAGACCCACGTCTGGGAAACCCTTCCCACTCGGGGTGACAAATGCAAAAACAACATTTGATGGACAGAATGCAGAACAATGTCAAACGTTCACCCCAGTACAGAGATCTGGGCCTAAATCCATCGTTTTTTTGCTCACCATGCCGTTCCAGTTTGAACACAGCCATATGCAAATCAGTTTTGACCCTGTGCCTCATGGGAACAGTCCAGCCCGAACTGCCAAGCCAGGTCCTCCCTGGACTGGAAACAAGCATCCTAGGAACGGTTTCGTGGTTTCAGCCCTCTTCAGGCAGGATAGCTTGATTCCAGTGGCATGGAGAGCACGGGACCCACGTCTGGGCATCCCCTTCCCACTCAGGGTGACAAATGCAAAAACAACAGTTGATGGACAGAATGCAGAACAATGTCATACATTCACCCCAGTACAGAGATCTGGGCCTAAATCCATCATTTTTTTGCTCACCATGCCGTTCCAGTTTGAACCCAGCCATATGCAAATCAGTCTTGACCCTGCGCCTCATGGGAACAGTCCAGCCCGAACTGCCAAGCCAGGTCCTTCCTGGACTAGAAACAAGCATCCTAGGACCGGTTTCAGGGTTTCACCCCTCTTCAGCCAGGATAGCTTGATTCCAGTGGCATGGAGAGCACGGGACCCACGTCTGGGCATACCCTTCCCACTCGGGGTGAAAAATGCAAAAACAACAATTGACGGACAGAATGCAGAACAATGTCATACATTCACCCCAGTACAGAGATCTGGGCTTAAATCCATTGTTTTTTTTGCTCACCATGCTGTTCCAGTTTGAACCTGGACTGTTCCCATGAGGCACAGGGTCAAGACTGATTTGCATATGGCCATGTCTGAACTGGGGAGCCGTGGTGTGCAAAATAACGATGGATTAAACCCAGATCTGTGACTGGGGTGAATGTTTTGCCAATGTGCAACATTCCGTCCATCATCTTGTGTGTTTTGCTGTTCGCCTATGTGGGAAGAGTACCCCCAGACGTGGGTCCCGTACTCACTACGCCACTGGAATCAAGCTATCCTGGCCGAAGATGGGTGAAACCCCGAAACCGGCCCTAGGATGCTTGATTCCGGTTCAGGGAAGACATGGCTTGGCAGTTCGGGCTGGACTGTTCCCATTAGGCACAGGGTCAAGACTGATTTGCATATGGCCATGTCTGAACTGGGGTGGCGTGGTGAGAAAAATAACGATGGATTAACCCCAGATCTGTGATTGGGGGTGAAAGTTTTGCCAATGTGCAACATTCTGTTCATCATCTTGTGTGTTTTTAAGTGCACCACTTACCAGTCCCTAAACCTTCCCTTTTCAACATGTTAGCCACCCCTACGGTAGGCCCAAGGGCAGGGTGCATTGTAAGTATAAGGTAGGACATGCCCTGATGAGTGTGGCATGTCCTGATAATGAATTACAGCCAATTTCGTTTTTCACTATTGCAAGGCTACCAGTCCCCATAGGCCAGAATGGGAAATTTGATTATAACATCTTATAATCCTAACTATCCCAGGGAACATGGTAGAAAAACGAATTTAGTATGCCTAAACTCAGAATGATAAAATACATATTTTAGTGAAGTTGGTTTTACCATTCTATGTTTGAAAATACCACTTTTAGAAATTGGGTATTTTCTTGCCTAACTATCCAGCCTGCCTCTGCTAGGTTGTGTATTGCATGTCTGGTTTGTGAGTGACAGGAGGGCTTGGGCTCCAGCAGTCTGATGAGTCAGGGCTGGGCTGAATAGGACCTTAGCTGCATAGAGAGTGGTGGGCGGAGATTTCCTTTAACTCCCCTGAGCCCTCATAGAATAGAGAGTAGGGGGAGGAGATTTCCTTTCAGCTACCTGGGCCAGGTCTGCTTTCAACAATGCTGTCTCCACCTTCTGCCAGGAAGTTGCACAGAACTGGTTTTGGCTAGGCACAGGCACCCTCTGCCTTCAGAGGACAAAGGATTTAGTAGTTTTAATATTGGGGCCCAGACCCCAAGACTTTAGATCACTTCTGGGAATCAAGACGGACATTTTGCCAAGGAGAAGAACCAGAGAATCTGCAGGAGTTTGAACTGCCCCTATGCCAGTGTGCTATTTTCTGGGGTTGGCCTGCAGTGGTTTCTTTATTGCCAAGGAAAGGAGAAGGAACTTTTATTGAACTTTCATCATCGTGAAGAAGAATCTCCAAGGGCTTGAACTGTGCTTCCCTCCTGCTGAAGTCTTAGGGATACAAGACTTCACCACCAGCTCCCCCCTGAATATCCTTGCTGGGAAGCCTGTCTGTAGAAGCCTGTGTGTTGTTAGGAGCTGGAAGCGCGACTCAACGAGAAGAAGTGTGTTGCATCCGCAGCTGTTGCCATCGCATCATCGGAGACACGTGTCACCACCGCAAGGGTCGCCGTCACATCACCGGAGAAGCGTGTCTCCATCGCAGCTGTTTGTTGTCGCATCCCAGGAGAAGCGTGTCGCCACCGCAGGGGGTTGCCGTCACTTCACCGGACAAGTGTGTCGCAGGGCCTGTCGCGGCTCCGAAGTTACAGAGTCCACCGCAGGGCCGCCGGGCGTGCACGCATCGTCATCACGTCACGCCATTTTGTCGCATCGCACTGGATCATCGCATCGAGGCGCCATCTTGTCGCATCGCAACCGAAACGCACCACGAGATCGTCGCATCACCTCATCTCCGGTAAGGAAGAGACACATCGCCTACTTTGCGCAAGCACTGAGGAACAGATGCATCGCTTCCCCCGAAGCAAGGAACCGATACTTCGTTCTCCCTGCGAACCTTTTGTTTATCTTGCGTTACGCATCCTAAGGTACTTTGTGAGAAACGTATCACATTTACCATCTAAAGTGAACTAAGCTATTTCTACCATCTAAAAGTCATTTTCTTAATACTGTATTGTGGATTTTTGTCGTTTGGGTCTTGTGTTAAGTCTATATAAAGAATATTTATTTTTATAAAACCTGTGGTCTGTCCATCTGTAGTGTTTTCACTGTATTACTGTATGTTTTCAGAAATGCTTTACACACTGCCTCTGAGATAAGCCTTCCTACTCGTGCCAAGCTACCACAAGGTTGAGGAGGGGTTATTTAGGAATGTAGCCCCCTTACTCTGACTAGAAGAAGGGTCCCTATTTGGACAAAGGTGCAAACCATTGCCAACTAGATACCCCGGGTTCTAACATGGAGACTTTAGTAACCATTTTTAGATTCCCCCTAGACTTTCAGGAATGTGTTTAAGGACACAGTGCAGCACGTTTAGCAACATAATGATGGTGGGTCTGTCTTTAAGCATTATGATACTCTTTGCAGACACTCCCTAGCCTCCAACTCGGGTGCGTCCCACATGGCCACACTTCACGTTTCTTAATAGACTCCTGCGGCCCGCGTCTCTCATCAGCATTGAAGAGGACACTTACATGGACGGTCCTGTCGTCTTGACGGTAGGTGAGCAGGGGTATAATATCCACAGGCCGTATTTTGGGAGTCTTGGGGCTTTCTCAGTATTGATGGTTATTCCCTCAAGTAAGTAATTCTGCCCCAGCATGCTTACAGTGAGCACAGATAATTACAAATGTGACTCGTGCGTGCCTTAAGGTTTTCATTAGAGGGATTCACTGCTATGGGCTTTTGGCATACCGCGGCGATCATTTGTTTTAGCTTTTACACCTTACACCCAGATGGGCATGAATATGGCCACATGTGATTTACGTAGGCCATAGAATCTCTCATTGTGAGTTTTACTCGCAAAGACTCCCCACTTTACGCTGTCTAGTGATTGGCCTTCTTATGAGTGGGCGGACTTGGGAGCTTTGTTTCCCATTTGGTTTCTGCCTTTCCTATGTTCTTCAGCTAGGGCACCAGACACTTACTGTGATTGTATGCCCACATCTTTGTAACTATTACTTCCCCCTTTTTAACTCCTTCAAATGCCTCATAACGTTTGTTCAACATTTGTTAGCATTTTTGTACTAGAGGTTGGTTTAACACCTCCATACTGCCATAACAGACGCAATCCACTTGCTAGCAAGAGGTTTATTTTTTCCTCATTGCTTGCTACCTTTCTCTACAGGCACAGGAGTCTTTGTACTTCCAACTGTCCCTGGATCCAGGAGGGAACAGTTGTCACATAGGACCATTACAGATCCTTACTTTATTTCAACATTTTAATCATCCATTACTATAGATGATAAAACTGACTTGTGAAGGTATGTTGTCCTAGCTAATTTCTTGGGCGACACCCTGTTCCAGATTATAGATGGACGTATTTTTCTTTTTTCAAATTATGACTTCTATACACATGGCTTGGTGTTTTACTTTCTCTCTCTATTTTATTTATTTACAACTCGCTCACAAGCCTCTTCTATTCTGCTGTGTCCTCAACTCGCTTTTTCACCCTTTAATGATATCATACCGTGAACACTGGTTCAGTTAATATTATATGTTATGTCACCAACTCTTGTTGACTTTTTAAATGTAATGTCTTCCATTTAGGAATCTTTTGGGGCAAATTTATGTTGCCCTTCTAAGTGTTAAAATGTGTATGTTGTCATGTGTCAATGTCCATCTGTGGATATTTATGTTGTATTATACACTATGGGGCAGATTTATGAGGCCCGTTGCGCCATCGGAACGTCACTTTTTGTGACGTTCCGTGGCGCAGAAGCCTGCGTGATATTTATCAGGCAGCACTGAGCCACTTTTTTTGGCTTAATGCTGCCTCATAAATATCAGTCCCTTTAACGCAGTGTTCTGCGTTAAAGGGGCGTGCAATGGGTGTTGCTGGGGGCGTTCCCGGCAACATCCATGGCCTTTTGACACTGCCCCAGATTTACGAGAAATCGTAAATCTGAGGCAGCGCCAAAAGCTTCTGCCTCCCCAGGGGAGGCGTAAGGGAGGCGCAACGGGGAGAAATATCTTTATTTCTCCTCGTTTTTCCTTTTTCTATGTGTGCTGCATTCTGCAGCACCCATACAAAGAGGAAAAACCTCTTGTGATTATTTTTGTACAGAAAGGTTTCCCTTCCTGTACAAAAATATTCATCTCCGCAATGCAGGCACCCTTGCACCATGGTGCAGAGGTGCCTGCGTTGGCGCAGGTAGGCCATTGTGCGCCGGCGCAGGGGAAAAGGACAGGAATGCGCCGCATTTTATAGATACGGCGCATCCCTGCCCTTTTCTTTTGCCATAGGGAAGCGCAGCAGGAAGGCCTGCTGCGCTTCCCTACGGCAAAACCTCATAAATCTGCCCTTGTATGTTTTATGTATTTCACAGCCATGATGAAGTCCACACCATTTGGGCGAAACGCGTCGGCTGTCTGGCTGTTTTGTTTTATTGAACTCGAAGAATAAAGAAACTATTTATAAAATATCAACAGTGGATGGGCATAATTTTTCTTGGTGTTGGTGATGCATTCCACATTTGTGTGAATTTGGACATTAGTCTTGGAGACTGCTCCTTGGAAACAGCAGGAGCATCGGATATGCACACCGTTTGAGCGAAAAGGCTCTCAATTTGGGACACTTTTTTGGGTGATTGTTGTGTGGAGAGGTACGTCACAAGTGCACAGTTGTATACTTGTCTGGACTTGCTGTTTCAAGTTTGGAAGTAAATTAACTGACGCATCTCTGCTAATATGCAGAGATGCATCAGCTCTTGTAAATCTGCCCCGCAGTATTTAACATTTATCAGCAGTAACTGACGGCACTTCTGCTAGTTATTTTTTGCACTCACCAAGTATAGCTCACTCAAGCAAAGATCGCTCCATGGGAGACCTGAACATTACAGTAGCCACTTAAATTCATTACATACTTATGCGTACAGCAGAAGTTACACTCACCTAGTAGCAACCCCAAGTGAGAAATATTTGATCTATTGCTGCCAAAACACAGAGTGCAAACTACTAGTAGGGAAAATATTGCATGTTTGATCCCAGGTGAGCCTAGAAGTGTTCACTGAAAAATCATATATATGACAGACAAAATAGAAAAAATGAGTATGAAATGTCCCTCGAATATGTTACAACACTAAGGGCAACAATCTAAATAAAAAAACAGAGTTTCTTTTCTTGAAACATGAAGCCCCATCGGGCTCTTATTGTCCAATTCAAGAATATATCTTGATTCAAGCTATTGTCGTTTTTTTTTCTCTATTCCGGTCTCTGGGATCCCTGGTAACACAATCAATGATATAGTATTTCAATAGTGTCACAGCTCCCTTGTGTACTGAATTATAGTGTTGGGCTACTGGGTATTTTTTATTACAATTTTGTATCACCCTAATGTGTTGTAGGATCGTTTATGTACCTGATGTACCATACTCCCTACACAATTGAGGGGACACGGGCAGGTTAACACATAGATTGCATATTCACTCCTACAGTTGTATGCTCCCCTAATCTTTCTGGGATTTCTGTGAAATGGGATGTCATGTTTTATTCACGCCAAACTGACAGGCGTTGCACTTAGCGCACTCTCTAAATCCTTTACTTCTCATTAACCAATTCTGATTTTCCACTTTAACAGACCTGGTAGTCACCAGGGCATCATGCATTGATTTGCCCTTTCTTTATGGAATCAGTATTCTTCTTGGGATTTTCTCTCCTGTTATGGGGTCAATGACACCTCATAATGCTCCACATATTTTGCCGCCGTGCTCTAAAATTTGTAATAAGCCTCTTTTCATTAAATGCATTTATTTTCCTCTTCCTGTCTCCAAAACTCAACTCCTCCCTCTTTACTGGATCTGTTCTCTTGTTTGCTATGAGTAACCCCGACTCAGAATACCCTCTTTCTATAAATCTAGCCTCTAACTCTTGTTGCGCCTGTGCTGCCTCGTTAGGTTCACTGCAATTTATTTTTATTCACTGACTTTCTCCCTACAGGATACTTATTTTCAGGCTGTCTGAATGAAAGCTTTTGCCATGGCAGACCATATTCCCAGCCGTAGACTTTCTGAAAATGTAACTCTGTAGCCTTCCATCCTTCACATACACAGTGAGGTACAAGAATTGACCTTTTTTTGTACTGATATGGCTGGTCAATGTAATGCTAAGATCTTTCTTATTCAATTTCTCTACAAATTCAATTGCACTTTCCTCTCTCTCTCTGGGCAGAGCTTGTGGAGTTGGATTATGCAGAATTCCGTGGAGTTGCAAGAACTCTATGGAATTCCGCGGAGTTCCGTAGGAGGGTGGTGCTGCTCCATTCACCCACCCCTATTGATTTTTGCAGGGTCTGGAAATTTAGCCACGCCTCCTATGAAGTAAACCAGTCCAATGAACATGATTGATCACACCCCAGTTGCGAAGTTCAGTCCACGCTCAATAGTACAAAAAACATCTGTTGCGGAGTGAGGGTACCAGAGAGAGGAACCAGCCAGGTCCACTCCACTCCATGGTGTGCAGCTGTTCTGCAGTGCAATCCTTTCAAGGACAGTGCTCCAAAAATTATTTTAATTTCTGAGTAATGGGAATTCACCGAAACCCACTCAACACGGCCAGGACACACCGGTGGACTCCCTCCCCCTGTACCCCCTGAACATCTCCAATTCACTCTTGGGCAGTCGTGGTTCAAAATATCACATCACTTCCCACCTTGAGTGTTGCAAGTGAGTTTTTGAAAGATGCCCTGTAGTATCCCTCCAGCTGTGATCCAGAGAGCGTAACACTAACACAGAGGATTAGCAGCCTCTAGGTGCGTCCATTACCTGCAAGCCTGGGTAAGTTGGTCCTGAGGTTTTAGGCACCTGCTTGCAAGGGATGAGGTATGCGAGAACTGTAGATACATTGCATCTGAGGTAGAGCCCGCCTAAGTGTGTGAGAGGAGTGAACCCCTCCATTCAAGAAAACCCACGCTGGTGCGCTCCCCAACATCTTGGTTACACAAGGAACTCTTGAGGCACTTCCCTGTTTCTGGGGGCAAGCTAACTCTAAGCGCTGGAGATGACCAGGAACAGAAGCAGGGGTCTGAGGATTTCTGCTTTCTCCCAGCATCCTTGGAATGAACAGGCCCACACAGAGTACTAGCAGGGAACACATCAGCACCTGCTGCAAGAAGGAAATAGCCATGGCCGATCTCGTCCGGGCTCAGGCTACAGCAACTCGGTGATAGGCACACAAGCACAGCAATGACTGGTGTGTTTTTGTGGCTGGAGCAATGGTCATTTTGGATGTGGGAAAACCTATTGATTCATTATTTGGCGCAAGAGCGTTTCTTTCCTTAAGCCACGCCCTCTTATCATGAAACTGTTTGCCTAAATCTAACACAGAATCCAATCACAACACAGCAACGGGTTAGGGAGATATGGGATAGATTAAATTGCCTTGTCAGGCGCGAGTATCATCAGTTGCTCCATAAGGAAGGTGACAGGGCCGGGAGGTTATTGGCGTGGTTACAGAAGCGGGAGCATCCTTCCCCTCTAATACTCACACTACGACAACCAGATGAAACCATGGCCCCCACACAGGCAGGTGTCAATTCAGTGCTGTTCATTCATTTAGCCAAGATATACAATGAGTTCCCAGGGTCTAAACCGTCTGAAGGTGGGGAGTACCTATCTGATGTCCCTCGCCTCACTGAAGAACAGAGGGTAGAACTGGACGCAGTATTCCAGGAGGAGGAATTACACGAGGCAATACAAAGCATGGCTCGCTGCAAATCACTGGGCCCAGATGGAATACCGGTGGAATTCTATCAGACATATGCTGTTTTACTACTCCCACGCCTACTGGATACTTTACAGGAGGCAAAAAGGGCAGGGAGTTTGCCACAATCTATGCGAGAGGCGCCGATAGTCAAGCTCCCTAAGCCTGGCAGAGACGCAAGCGATCCAGGCACCTACAGACCCTTGTCAATGTTTGGGGTGGATGCTAAATTACTTGCTAAAGTCTTGGCCATGAGACTGGGCAGAATGGTAACTTACCTGGTGCACGAAGACCAGTGCGGGTTCATACTGGGGAGAGGTACACAAATGCACATACAATGGTTGTCTAATGCCTTACACTCAGTGGCCGATAGAGAACTTTGGGCTGCAGTAGTCACCCTAGATATTGAAAAAAAAATTGATACTTTGCGATGGGGATATCTATGGGAAGTACGGAGGATAATGGGGTTCGGCAGGGAATATATGGCCTGGGTCAGCCTGCTCTATCATCAGCCGAGAGTCCGAGTGCGGAATGGGAGTGTGGTATCAGAGGCGATAAAATTTAGAGGGGCACGCAGCAGGGGTACCCACTATCCCCACTACTTTTCGCACTTGCGAAGGAACCCCTGGCAATAGGGCTGAGGAGGGATATGGCCCCGTGGCCATAGCAGTAGACGGCCACACCCATGTGCTCTCCTTGTAGGCAGATGATGTACTTCTATATATTTGTCAGCCAGAAGGGGCAATCCCAGCGCTTTCAGGGATACTGACCTCCTTTCGTTCAGTGTCCGGCCTTCATATTAATCATCAGAAATCGATACTATTCCCGCTCGCTGCTCTTGCGTGCGGAGAAGCACAGGATCTCCCCGAGGTGGGACTTGGTTGGGAAAGTGACCGTTTCAGATATCTAGGCATACAGGTAGCCCATCAGCCGGAAGCACAATACGCATTGAACATGGGTAAAGTCCTAACAGGCCTGAAAGAGTCGATTCAATTCTGGAATAAGCTCTCTCTCTCGGTTATAGTGAGAGTGGCCGTGGCAAAAATGGTGATGCTGCCCCGCTGCCTGTACATAATGTAGAACTGCTTTTGTAGTATCCCGAAGTCCACATTTGATACCCTGAACACTCTCCTAATCTCACTGGTGTGGGCCCAGGGACAAAACAGAGTTAAACTTGAGACGCTTCAATTAGACATGGATGCCAGGGATCTGGGATTTTAGACTTTATTATATAACAGGATTATTGCAGTTCGCAGCACAGCGGTGCATGGAAGAGTGCACGGTGGAGAAGGAGTTGCTGGGAGAGTGGAGTAGGGGGTCAAAATTACAGCAATATCTAATGATGGGCTCAAGGGCCCCCAAGGACTGCCCACATATAATACAGAGAGTGGCAGAGGCTTGGGAACAGGCAATCACCTTGGTTCTTCACAGGGCTCCCTATGCCGGTGCGCTCCCACTCAAATGGCTACATGGCTTTAAAAAAACTTCAGACAACCATGGACATCGCAAAATGGTAGAAAGGGGATGCATGAAGGCTGGAGAGATGTACCTAAATGGGACTTTCCTAGCATTCAATGAGGCAAAAGAATGGTTTCAAATCCCAGAGGGTCCCTTCTTACATTAAACAAAAATCTTGTGCATGGTCCGCGGGAAATAGATCTAATTTCTGGAGGAACCGCAGGAGTCGCGTACACTGTTAATACTGCTGGACCAGGGGTCCTGCAGAGGGCTTATCTCCCGCACTGAAAGAGGATTGTGTGGTTGACTTGTCTGCAGCCAGAGGAAGATGGGAGGTGGACTTACTGTCCCCACTAACAGACGGTGAGTAGAAAAAGGCATTCACACAAGTGGCAGAGGTAGCCAGTAATGCCAGGTTCAAACGGACCCAGTTCTATTATCTACACTGCACATATCTGGCCCCACAGCAGTTGGCGTGGTTGGCGCGGTTGGCGCGGTTCACCCCATGGCAATCCTCAGCATACCCACAACGTGGCACAGACCCCGCCACATTCCTTTACATGACCTGGAGTCAAATACACCTACAAACATATTGGTATCAGGTGACACAGACTCTCTGCACCACAACCGCAGCACCAATGGAGGTTTTCCATTAAGCAGTGCATGTTGGGTGTCCTTCCAATGCCAAAAAAAGGGACGCGGATACGGCACAAGTTTGTACTTCTGGGCCTGGTTCACTGAATCCTCTCCACTCCCTCCACGCTAGATAATTGGAAGGAGGACGTGCAGAAGTGGGGTGTGGCCGAAGAGTGTCACCTCAGGGTCGTGAGAGTGGATGAGAATGGAGAGAGAGACCTTATGGAGTGGGGACAAATGTTGAAAGGAATGTTGTTGATGGCTGACCAGAATGAAAGCGAGGTCATACACACACATACCCAGAACCAAACCCCACTGGAATCTACCACAAGAAATGAAAATGTCCCTCTCACCCAAACATAAAGCGAGATACACCACTCTCCCTGAAGGTCAGACCATAGACACATTTTGTTTTATACTTCTTCTCAAACATGGGCTAGGCACTGTCGC
Source organism: Triturus cristatus (assembly GCF_964204655.1). Taxonomy (NCBI): domain Eukaryota; kingdom Metazoa; phylum Chordata; class Amphibia; order Caudata; family Salamandridae; genus Triturus; species Triturus cristatus. The sequence goes on along the minus strand of NC_140581.1, from coordinate 431,514,504 downwards.
CAGTCGCTGCCAAAGGTTTCTCTTGTTTCTTAGATCACTTATTGTCTCTTATAGTTTATTCTTCTTTAATCAAAAAAATTGATGAGCATTACTATGTACAGTGATCCACTAGGTAAGTGCAGGTTGTTGAGCATCGTCAAGAGTTATGATAACCTTAAAAAATGTACCATTGCATGTGATACACGGATAGTCTAATGATGTGGAGTGCGGAGTGACAAAAACTCAGTGAACTCAGCCGGCCGAGCGGATTTTCCCACCCACCCTTAGTATATATATTTAACACTCGTAAACTTTTTTAAAACACTAACAGTCACTGGATGATGTAATCAGTGATGTCATCATTGATGTATCAGTAATGTCACTGACCATGTCATGAGCAATGTAATATGTGAGGTCATAAGCAGTGCATTGAAGAGAAGTGAGTTATAATCAACTCAGCTGACTATAGTGGCTGAATTTCTCTAGTTTTGTATGAGTAAAATCTGACCCTAACTATATCTTCCCTGTAACCTTTGTTTTTTCAGTGAATGTCTAAGGATTTTTAAATGCTAATTCCTAACTATAACGTCCCTGTAACCTTTGTTTTTTTGATGGTTTTTAAAGTAGTTGTCACGTTTGCAGAGTAGTGGAGAAAGGGGGCAGGGCCTCCCACCAGCTCACAGGAACTCTACTGTGTAGGACTTACAGGAGCCCCCAAGGTCCCCCTGCAGCCAAGGGGACTTCATCCCCTAACAAGTAGTGTGCCAGGAGGCCCATTAGCCGAGTGCCTGCCTCTAACTACTTCTCAGCAATCCTGCTGTGTGGAATTTACTGGAGGTGCCAGGAGGGGTCGTTGGCCCCCAAGGACGTCCTTGGGGGCCAACTACCCCTCCTGGTACCTCCAGTAAGTCCCATACAGCAGGATAGCTGAGACCTGATAGCAGGCCACGCCTCCTTTCTCCACCACTCTGCAAAAGTGCCTCCTAGTGCACTACTAGTTGGTGGACGAAGCCCCCTTGGCTATTGAGGGTCCTTGGGGGCCCCCTACCCCTCCTATTACCTCCAGTAAGTCCCATACAGCAGAATTGTTGAGATCTGATAGCAGGCCATGCTTCCTTTTTCCACCACCCTGCAAGCACGCATCCTGGCACACTACTATTTGGGGAAGAAGTCCCCTTGGCTCTTGAGGGTCCTTGGGGGCCAAATAGCCTTCCTGTTAACACCATTAAGGCCCACACACCTGGATTGCTGATAGGTGGTCAGAGGCCCCGCTCCCTTTCTCCACCACTCTGCAAACATGCCTTCTGGTGCATTGCTGCTTCTGGTAAGAAGTCAACTCTAGTCCTGAGGCTCTGAGGAGGCAGGGTGTCACCCCCTCCACCAGCACTGCCCCGAGACCCCACACCTTTGTGCCTATCATTCATTTTTGCCTGTGAATACAAAGCAGTGAGTAGTGGTATTTGTCAAAAGAATTGCATTACACAAACTACTGAGCAAATGCACAGATTTGCCATTCAGTGCAGCACACATTGACGAACTCTGAGTTCATTTTAAGAACCTATACACTCTCATATTAGTAATCTCATACTCATACAAATTACAAATTGTGTATGAAATCAAGGGCAACGGTTTGTAATACGTCAAGAAGTGACCTTTGTAAGTGAGGTTTGCTTGAAAGTCACATCCCGAATATTAACACGTGAAACATTTGCATATTTCTTTTCTATTGTATATGACATTGTTTACATATGGAAGGGTACCTAAGCATTGAAATGTTTTAAAGTGACAACATCTTAAAAGAAACTCCCTCCATTTGGCCACCTATATAACTAAAGCCTAGCTGAGGAGAAACAGAGAGTTGTAAATTGAAAGAGCCCCTCATAAAGAGTCACATACTGGCACTTCCTACCATTTGCCCTTTTTAAAACAATGGTTATAGTATTGACAATAATACACAGCCTCGACGTTTGCCCCTATCATGGGTTATCCCTGTATAAATAGTCCTACAGGAGATGCCCAGCAGTGAGTTCCCTTTTGGGCTTACTTTGGCTCTCCCTTGGTTTGGTGTTTCATGCCTCTGCTCTGCATGGCCACATATAATACACTTTTTTTGCAGCATTATTCTGGGAATATGCTGTACTTGTTGCTTGTTATTCGGGGACTGTTCCTGGGATTTAGTCGGCACACATTGTGCAAGGTTGCTCCTAATACATAACAACATAGTGTACTGTTTTTCTTTGCTAATTCAGCAACAGCTCCTAATGTTAGACACAACATGGTTGCACCGCTGCACCTTTCCAATCAGGGAATTGTGAATCGCTCTACTCACCCGTGAGGGTCTCAAGGCCGTGGGGGGGAAAGGAGGGCAGCTCCGAGTCAGCCAAAGATCTAAGGGGCATATCTACAAGGCAGCGATATAAAATTATCGCTGCTTTTGCGGCCATTTTCGGACGAAAAGCGGCGATAATTTTATCGCTATATTAGCAAGGTCACACTATCGCGTGAAACCTTGCCTTAGCACCTGAATTCCTAGCGCCCATCTTTGCATCTCTAATGAGATGCAAAGTGGGTGTTCCTCCCCAGGATAACGGGAGAAATGTCGCTAAGCGACATTTCTCCTATTATCAAGCCTCATGCAAAGCAGCATAGCGACAAGAAAAGTAGCGATAACCTCTGTTATCGCTACTTTCCTTCCGCCTGCTTTGAAACTGACTTAGCCATGATATCCTATGGAAGGTGGATATCATGGCTAAGTATGTGAGGCCCTATCAGCAAGCTATCGCCAAACTTCGTGGGATTATCGCTGGGTTTCCAGCGATAATCACATGTTTGGCAGTTAGTGCTAGGATTTTTATCGCTTTGGAGATAAGCGTTGCTAATAGCACACTATCTCAGTGATAAAAATCCACGCTAGCCGGTGATAATTTTTCCTAGCGCTAAGTGCGCTAAGCGATAATTATCGCCGGTTGTTGCTGATATGCCCCCAGGTCTTGAGGCTCTTCCTGAGGGTGTGCAGGGGGGGGGGGTCATCTGATGTCGATCAGGAGCTTGTTCCAGGTATTTGCCACGATGTAGGAGAAGGCTCTTCCACCTGCTCTGGCTCTGCAGATGTGCTGCGGTTTCGGCAAGGGGGTAGTCGGTGGAGCAAAGGTTTCTCTTGGATACATGGAAAGAGAGTCTTTTGTTGCTGTATTGGGGTTTGGTGTTGTGGAGGGATATGTAGGTGTGGGTGAGTAGCTTGAAGGTTACTCTCTTCTCGCCGGGGAGCCAGTGGAGGTATCGGAGGTGTTGGTTGATGTGTTCATGTCGTGGGAAACCTAGGACGAGTCTGGCTGCGGTGTTCTGGATGGTCTGGAGTTTGCGGAGCAGGGATTTGTTGATTCTGGCATAGAGGGAGTTTCCGTAGTCCAGTCACCTTGTATGAGTGCATGGGTGATGATCTTTCTGGATATGGGGTGGATACATTTGAAGGTCTTGCGAAGGATGCAGAGTGTCGAAGCAGGTGGAGGCAACGGCTTTGATCTGTCGGGTCATGGTGAGGGAGGAGTCAAGTATGATGCTGAGGTTTTAGGCGTGGTCCATGGGAGTGGGAGGTTGCCAAGGGGGGTGGGCCACCAGGTGTTGTCCCATGCAGAGGGGGTGGGTCGAGAAAGAGGACTTCTGTCTTCTCCGAGTTGAGCTTCAGGCAGCTGCTGCTCATCCAGGATGCAACATCTTTCATTCCTTCCTGGAAGCTGAGTCTGGTGGTGTGCCGATCCTTTGTGAGGGAGAGGATGAGCTGGGTGTTGTCGGCTTAGGATATTATGCTGAGAGCATGCTGTCTGACGATGGGGGCGAGGGGGTACATGCAGATGTTGAAGAGCAAGTGGCTGAGCGAGGATCCTTACGGTACTTTGCAGTTGAACCTTTTGGGTTTGGAGAGGAAGGGCAGGAGTCTGATTCTTTGGGTTTCTACAGTTAGGAAGGAGCGGATCCAGTTGAGGGCAGTTCTCGGTATGCCAACGTTATGGAGTCTGGCAGTGAAAGTGCAGTAGGAGACGGTGTCGAAGGCTGCAGAGAGATCCAGTAGAATGAGGGCCGAGGTGTGGCCTTGGTCGAGGAGAGTGCGAATGTCATCTATGGCGGCGAGGAGGGCGCTCTCAGTGCTGTGGTTGCTGCGGAATCCGGATTGGGAAGGGTCGAGGATGGTGTTCTTTTCAATGAAGTTCCTTAGCTGGACATTGACGATCGTCTCAGTGACTTTGGTCACCAAGGAGAGGAGAGAGATGGGTTGATAGTTTTTGAGGTCCGTCGGGTCTGCTGAGGGCTTCTTGAGGAGGGGGCTTGAGTTTTGTGTTTCCAGTCATCGGGGAATGTGCTGGATTCAAAGTTGGCATTGATGGAGTGTAGTAGCTCGGGTGCTATGGGGATGGTGGCTTTGTGGAAGATGTGTGGCGGTAGGGGTCCTTGGGGGCTCCTAGAGTGGATGCTTTTCATGGTTGTGGTGATGTCTTCTGTGGTGACCGGAGTCCAGGCAGAGATGGTATGTTGGCTGTTGTCGCTGGAGGAAGGAGTGTTTTCGGTGTCTGGTGTCTGTTCATTGAAGTTGTCGTGGAGGGACCTGATTTTCCAATGGAAGTAAGAGCCGAGTTTGTTGCAAAGGACCTGGGAGGGTGTGACGTCCGTTGCTTCGCTGGGGGGTTTGGTGAAGTCTTGGAAGATGCTGAAGAGTTCCTTTGAGTTTCTGGAGTTGTCGAGGATTTTGTTCTATATGAAGGTCCTTTTGGTGGATCTGATGAGTTGGTGGTATTTAGTCATGGCGTTCTTGTAGGTGGTCCAATCTTCCGCAGTTTTGCTGTTTCTCCTTAGCTTCTCGAGGCATCTGTAGGTGCATCTGGATTCTTGGAGGTCAGTGGTAAACCAGGTGGCCTTCATGGGGGCGCTGTCTGTTGGGGTTGCGGAGGGTGGGAGAGCTTGTCTGTGCAGTTGGTGATCCATCTGTGTAGTTCTTTGGCTGCAGAGTTGGTGTCAGTTGAGGTGGGAGGGGGATTGTGGTTGAGGGTGGAGTTGAGGTGCTCCTCGGTGACCTTGCTCCAGTTCCTTCACGGAGGGTGTGTTGTAGGTTTGTGAGTGGTGGCTTTGTCAAAAGAGAAATGTATACAGTGGTGGTCCATCCAGGGGGGTAGTGTGGTGTGACTAAAGGGGATGTTGTTACCCCCCTGCGAAGATGGGGTCGAGGGTGTGTCCTGCCTTGTGGGTTCGGGTGGTGACGAAATGTTTCAGCCCGATGTTGGTGAGGTTTTCCAGGAGGGTGGAGGAGTTGGGGTCACTGAGGTTGTCGAGGTGGAAGTTCAGGTCTTCGAGCAGTATGTAGTTGGTGGAGGCAATGGTGTGGGGTGCAATGAGGTCGATGATGGCAGTGGTGAATGCAGTTCAAGGTCCGGAGGGTCTGTAGGCAGGAGTGCCATGTAGGGTCGTTCTGGGGCGTGTCTGGATCTGGAAATGGAGGTGTTCTGTGGGGAACGAGAAGTTGCTTTGTGCTGGAGGTGGTGAGTCAGAGGAAGTACTTCTGTGCAATAGCGAGTACTCCTCTTAGGTGGTTAGGGCTGTCCTTCCTCTGGATCTTGTATCCGTCGGGGATGGCGGTAGCGATGGCTGGGGTGGAGGAAGGGTTGGTCCAGGTTTCCGTGAAGGTTTCCATGAAGAAGGTTACGTCTGGCGAGAGGGTGTCGAGGAAGTCCCAGATTTCTATGGCATGTCTGTACAGGGAGCACACGTTGAGGAGGATGCACCTCAGGGCTTCAGGTGTACTGGCCTCCGGCAGGAGGGCGATGGCTGTGGGAGTGCGGGGGTTGGTGAAGGTTTTATTCGGCAGTGTCTGCAGGAGAACTGGCCATAGGTGGTTTTCGGCGTATACAGCTGGCAGTAATTGTTCCTTGCAGGTTTGAGTGCATGGAGGGCAGCTGAGTCGTAGCGGTGGGTGGTCGAGGAATCAGGGTCCCTGGCGCTGGTCGTGGTCGGGTCGCGTACTGGCGCAGACAGGCTTGCCTTTGGGGCGCCTTAGGTTGCCAGCAGTATGACCGCGCAGTGGCCGCCATTAAGTAGGGTACGGGGCAGTGGGAGGTGGGAGCTGGAACCAGCAGGGGCAATGGGCCGCGGGGGCAGCAGTGGCAGGGAAAAAATTACAAAACTCAACAAGCCACAAAAGAGGAGATAGATATGATGGTCACAAAAAAATACAATATAGAGAGACAGGCAGAAAAAAGAGACAACAGGCACAATGAAGAGATAAACAGACAGAAAAAGATACAACAGGCACAATGAGAGAGGCAGACAGAAAAAGACACAACAGAAAACAGAAGGCAGAGATGGCTGGCCGAGCGAGCCAACAGAAGGCTCTCCCACTGGACCACCAGGGATGAGGCGCAGGCAGGAGCCTGCGGTTGGAGGAGGGCCTCAAACACCTACATGGGGCAGAGAGGTACTGGAAGGAAGCGCACAATGATGGAGCTGCACAAGGGGAGACCAGAGTTCCCTGACCAGGCAGTTAGAGGTCTTGCTCACAGGTTAACACAGTAGTTTTATCATATAAACTATGCACCATTCCCTAGGGGGCTAGAGAAGAGGATTCCAGCAGGGAGGACTGGTCTGAAATTACCACAGTGCCTGACATGCAGCCGTGAGTGATCAAGGTTTACACTCATATCTTTCTTGTATTTATGGGCATGCATGAGTGAGTGAGTAAAGAAAGGGGAGGATCTGTTTCCACGGCTACCTTGGGGACCAAAGGGTCGTGTTCAAGGCTGCCAAAATCACACGCTACTCTGGGAAGGTTAGGAGTTCATTTCAAATTGGGCACTGTGAGCAAGCCAGGATTTGGGCTGACAGGTACTGACATTGTAGAGAGACTCAGGGGCAGATTTACAAGCCCCTTGGGTCACTTTTGTGCCACTGTTACGTCACTTTTATGTGACGCAGCAGCGGCATAAGGAATGCGCCACATTGCGGCCCATTTACAACATGACGCATCTAAGGAGATGTGTCATGTTGTAAAGCCCTGAGTCACATTATACTTGCGTCAGGTATAACGTATGCAGGGTCGGCTTTCCCACGCAGGAAAGCCTCGTAGAAGTGACAAAGTGAAATCTACAAGATTTCACTGCGCCACTTATAGGGCACCACTGCGTCAAAATCCTATGCCTGCTTGGAGCAGGCATAAGAAGTAACGCAATGTATTAAGAATAGGTCTCCCCAGAATTTCTGATGCATCTGTAAATCCTTACCCCATAGTGCTGGCGCAGGGAAACTGATGCATCTCTCCAGATGAGTCAGTTTCTTGTAAATCTGCCCCTCAGTCCCTATATTATAACATCCTGTGCCCTAACACACAGTTTTGCTTTACAAGCAGAATCTGTGCAGAACCTCTTTTCTAGTTCACACTCCTAGATCTTCATAAATATTAGTGCTGATCAACTGCAAGGTCGGACTGGCCTATAGGGCATTCTGACAGTACCAGAAGTGCTGGTCTTACAGGCCAGTCTGTGAGTCTGTTATTGGCTGTTTGTCATCCTGTTTTATATTCTGGAGGGTTAATTTGTCCTTTTGAGCTCCCTGACATTGCTTGCTAGTACCTTTACCATCAGATGGCAGCGTTTTTGTTATTTAGCACTTCATGGGGGTACATGTTGCAGTACTCTCATTTACTCTTTTGATTGTCCTGTTTCTCTCGCCCACTACCAGTGGGTGTATTTCCAACATCCACCCGTGGCTTCTAAACTACCGTATCATTCCTCTCACCTCCTAACATTACCACTGCTTAGTCTCTCTCTCTCGAGCACTTTCTTCTCTCCCCACTGCTCTCTGCTCACAGCTTTGGCATGGCTGTAAAATGTCACCTGCATTGACAAAGCCAATAGTGGTGCCTGGACATTGTAAATGGTTTGAATGCCTTATGGAGGCCATCTTGGAACTACAAAAAACAACATTCCATGATGGACAGCGTCATGTTCTGAAAGGTACTGAGGCATGCACCACAGGAGCCAAACCACAGTTGACAGGTAACCAGGTAAAGCTTCTTATTCTGTTTGTCAGATACATGAGAGCCCCTTTCCTCCAGATTTGTGGGCTATGCCAGACCAGCTTCCCTTATCCTTGCCTGGTCTCGAATGCCCATTCCCTTTGCCCATAGGGACTATTCCTCTCCTCCTCTCTTCTCAGGAAGTGGTCAGTGTCTAGTGGGTCAGATGATCTCCAGCTTCTGCCCTTCCCCCAGGATCCTATCTCCTACTCCCCCTTGTTATGCTGAAAGTGCAGTGTTGTCATATTTCTTCAATGAGCCATCAAGGTCATGTGATAGTGCACTCTGACTTTCATTGTCCCATTAAGTGCTTCTGTAGATGGCTTCTCAACTTCCTTCAGGGTTTTCTTCTTCTTCGTCTCCAGGGAAACTATGTGCTCTTTGCTTATCTCCACTTCTTCTGTTACAGACTGCACATGATGCACAATGGTAATTATATCAGGTGATGGTTCTGCCCATGGGAGATGCTGTGACCATTTTGTATTTTCTAACTGAATAAATTCAGGAGTTATAGTACATAAAATGTTTCAGATTTCTTCCATTGGTGCTGCTTGACTATAACGCAGTTACCATCTCTTATGTCAACTTCCCTGGTAAGTCCTTGGGTGTCAGCATGGGATTTAATCTTCTTCATATCCATTGCATCGGTGACTTGAAGCTTGGTGTCTTCTACAGGTAGCAGCCAATGATATAGCTTGGTGCATATTATTCACCCAAACATGAGAGTGGCCAGGCATTCTTCTGTCTTTGAGTATGGAGTGTTTCAATATGCTCTCAGAACCTGACACCGTGCTTTGTTCAGCACTCCCCCTTCACATTTTGCTCTTTGAACTTCCTTTTAAAGAGTGTCCACAACCTCTTCAGCAGCACCATTTGCTTCTAGTTCCACAGGAGTTATTTCCACAGCCAAGTATCTGAGAAAATCCTTAAAATCCTCACTGATAAACAGTCCTCTGTTGTCTCACTTTACAGTTTAGTGTATGCCCCAATCACAAATATGTCACCTAAAGCCATGGTTAGCTTTGTTATTCTAGTAGATTAGATAATTTTCACAAATGGAAAGCTTGAATATTCATCCATGACCACTTGGATATACTTGCCAGATGACCCTGGGCCAAATAAATCAATTGCTACAAAGTCCCACTCTCTGTCAGGTAGTTTGGACATTTCTAGGGACATTGGCCTGTTTGATGTCATGGTGCACTACCACATGTGGCATTCATAATGTGCAGGGTTGACCATCTTGTCTAGCATTGGTAACCATATTCATTCCCTCTGCACTCTTTTTGCCACTGCAATTCCCTTGATGTTGTTTACTTGCTATATCTATTGCTGACTGTCTTAGACATCTTCTAAGACAATCTGGGAGCTAGTAAGGATCAGCCTTTTTGCTGTTGCTGGTAGTTTCCCGTATGTTCCTAAATGCCCTGATTTTCTCTGTGCCCAGGTCACAGGCATTTTTCCTTCATTCTCCAACATGAACCTATTTTTGTGTAGCTATAAGCTACTTGACTTCAGACGGATTGGTATTTTCTTTGGTCGCGGCTATGACGTGTTGCCTTGACATGTATTTGGTATGTTTACCCTTATGAAGAAGTGGAGGAATTCTTCAATCAATGGTTGACTGACTTCTATGGTTTCCAGTGGATGCCTGAAAAATAGTCATATTCTTACAATCTTATCACAATCAAATTATTCTTGGAAGCATTTTGGCTCTGGGGTTTCCAAAAATGGTCAGCAAATGCTTGATTGTCCATCAAAATGGTAAATCATTTGCCATGCACGAGAATGTGGAAATTATTTTATACCCATATAACTGCTAAGCTCTCCGGGCCCGATTCACAGAACTAATTTAAGACAAAATCCTAAACTTACTACCATTTTGGTATTCACAGAAGGCACTTACTCATTTTGGCATTCACAGAAGGCAATTACTCATTTCGGTATTCACAGAAGTTAGGAGTCCTAACTTTAGGACTCCTAAATGCCTTCTGTGAATACCGAAAGTCTTAAAGTTAGGATTTATCTCAGTTTAGGAATAGTAAAGTTAGGAGTCCTAACTTTACTACTACTAAACTGAGGAAAATCCTAACTTTAAGACTTTCGGTATTCACAGAAGGCATTTTATGAGTACTAAAGTTAGGAGTCCTAAGTGTACTACTCCTAAACTGAGAAAAATCCTAACTTTAAGACTTTCGGTATTCACAGAAGGCATTTAGGAGTCCTAAAGTTAGGAGTCCTAACTTTACTACTCCTAAACTGAGAAAAAATTCTAACTTTAAGACTTTTGGTATTCACAGAAGGCATTTAGGAGTCCTAAAGTTAGGACTCCTAACTTCTGTGAATACCAAAATGAGTAAGTGCCTTCTGTGAATACCAAAATGAGTAAGTGCCTTCTGTGAATACCAAAATGGTAGTAAGTTTAGGATTTTGTCTTAAGTTAGTTCTGTGAATCGGGCCCTCCATCTCTAGTTGGGATTAGGCCTTCCCTACTTCTGACAGACTTTGGTTGGTGTAGGCCACTTCTTGCCATGGTGACTTGCTGCCTTCTTCATGTTATGCTAATATGGCTCCTAGCCCACACAGCTTCCACCCACTATTATCTCTGCTTGCAAGCTAGGATCAAACTATTCCAAAAGTGTTGCAAATGTTTTGCTTTCTTGATGCTCTGCACCCTTCTTTCATCTGAACTCTTAACATTGCTTTGTCAGTTATCTGAGCGAAGAACTCAGTGTGGTGTAGCCTTTGATGTACCTTCCCCACAAAGGGTCATAGGGCACATCTGTTGGTGGAGGTGTGTTGCTGAGGGCCATAAACCTTTCAGGATTAGGTATCATTTCTTTCACTAAGATGTGTCTGGAAAAAAAAGTAGCTGTTTTGTTTTTAGAAACAGACGTTTATCTATATTGAGTGTGAGGTTTGTATGTAGTATTATTTGGCACACTTGGTGAGGTACTGCATTATGTTCTTGTTTACTAGTGCATTTGTGTTTAGTGAGCTTAGGCAGTGGAAAGGTCCTGATTATGCTTGGCTGTAGAAAAAAAACTTTGCATTCTCTAGATGTGGCAATGGATTTATTTTTCAAATTTCTTGGCTGCACTTTAGGATTATTGATGCACCGCTATCGAGGATATAATGAACAGGGTGGTTATCAATCTTCAGGCGAATTACAGAGTCCAAATCCAGTTGCAGTTTTGAAGCATAGATGGTAGTGAGAGCACGCAGGAAGCGGTTACCATTTCTTACCTAATAGATCTTTTTGGTTGACTGAGAGGCAAGAGGGAGTCCACATTCAAATAAACAATTTAGAATTCATGTGACACATTTAGACACACAATATGGACCAAGAATCGGTAAATAAACTTAAGTGGGTTAATTACAAGTTAATAATCATTCCAGTAAATGCAAAAATCAAGAACACGTTATAAACATAAAGAATTACAACAAGTAGACTAAGACATCTAAGCAAATTCTGACTCAATAGAATAAAGCATAACTCAACAACAGTCAGAACAATACAGATGCCAAGAATTGAGAACTGGAGGTCCTTTAGGATACTCTGCTTCTTTTTCCTAAATATGAGTACATTTTAAAGTCATCTAGGTAGGCAATAAGTCTAGAATGAAGATGATTTGATATAAAGGGTCTCAAGGACATTTAGAAATGCAGGAAGGTATCAGCATAGTGAAAATTTCAGTAGAAGGCTACTAACCAGGGAAATAAGTATTAGCATTAAAGCCACACTCATGCAAGAATATAAAGGGAATCATAGAGGTCTGTACCTCTCAACGTCCAAGGAATCACTCTCTCGTCTAACAATGTAAACACTAATTAAAACACACAGATACCCCATAATTTGTCATAACTCGCACCCCCCTTCCAAGGACCAATGGTGTTCACCCCCCAGGTACAGTTGCAACGTCTCCAAACTTTCCCTTCCCACAGAGCTAGGATAACTTTGGCAACCTTGAGTTTCCCTCAGTTCCTGATACACGAGGAATAGGAGGCTTCTCCTGCTCATTAAACCATCCAGTACTTGCCAAGATTTCTCTTCTGAGGCCTCACTATCTTTAATACATAATACTCTTTTCTCTAGCTATGATCTCATGAAAGCACACCTGCAGAGAAGAGAACATGCAAGGCAAGAAAAAACACATTTCATGTTAAGAAATAAAGGCACACTTCTGCTAAATTAGTTATGTGCACTTCTAATTCATCATTATATGTGCATGTACAATTAAATTCAATTCAATTCAAAATACTTTATTCGGTGTATAAAAAATACCATAAAAGTACAAATAAAATAGATCATAATAAAATCAGTCCACATTAGTCCATCCATTAGTAAAAACCCCTTAACATATATATAAAATTCATATTTAGGGCCAATACAGGACTAGCCTCACCAATCACAAAAAATCAGAAGGGATGCATCACATAATAGGAGAAATGCAAAACAATTCAACAGCTTAAAATAAGTGCATGTTCAATCCCTCCTGGATTAAGCGAACCATTCCCCTCATCAAATTCATTTTAAGGCCTTTGACGGAATCACGCTGGGTACCACATTTATTCACCTAGTACCTCTTGTGTTTCTAAGTCTGACAGCTGCCCTCAAAAAGTTTACAGTGCAGAACAGAGTTAATGCATCTGGGGACAATTTTAAAAACAACAGGGCCACCTTAGCGTGTTTAAATCTAGCATTTTTTAAAATACTTTTTAAAAACAAGCTCCTAGGATATGAATAAAAAGGACATAATAAAACAAAGTGAAGGGTATCCTGCGGAGACCGATGGTCGCAGCCGCATGTGCATGTACAACTTCACGTTCCTCCGGCAAATTTACTCTCTCTCTTGCCTTCATGGCCAACATTCTTCAGCACCCACTCACGTTACAACAAAACTAGGCTCTTTGTTTCAGGGTCTGAATCTCGATAAGGCAACACCAAAGAATGAGACCCTCCAGCCTCTACTTTATTTGTCAACTCAGCAAGACCCCCTAAGGCCAACCATGTGCTGTTTCAAGTTTGCTTTGGGCCCCCACAGCTTGTCTAACCTGCTCCCTATTTGTCTCAGTTACAAGTGGCATTTCTGGGAGAGGTGCCATCACATCATCAAGAGAACACTCAACCCTCTGAGTCTGAGTGGCATGAATCCAGTTGGGGAGACATCCACACTTGACAGCAGTAATTGTCACTTAAATGACTTGGTAAGGCCCATACCAAAGAGGTTCAAAGACATCAAAGTACAATCTTTAGCTAGTAGGCATTTGAGTGTGCCATTCTCTTGCTCCGTGATACCTGAAGACTCAGGTTGCTAACTGCAATGTAGTCCTTGTTCTACATGTAATGCTGCACACAGAATTTTAAGGGCTTCATTATTAAAATCAGCCCCTCAACCTGACTCCAGCAAAGTCGGGAAAACCAACCATGGTATGAGCTCTCTGAACAATAATTTAGCTACTGCGAGACTGTCATTTCTTCTGGCTGGGTAGGCTTTGACCCAACGTGAGAAGATGGACACAATCACCAGGACGTATCTCAGCCTGTTGCACACAGGCATTTCGATAAAGTCCAACTGCATACTGTTGAAGGAACCCCCTAATCTTCCTATGTGGCTTAGTGTCACTGCGGTTCTTTTCACTACATTCATCTGTTGATACAAAACACCTCTGTGACACAACCCTTTAGCCATCAACGTGAATCTGGGATTAAACTATGTCTGACAAAACTGTCTGACCTTGGCATCCCTCCCTATATGGACCGGGCCATGGCAATGTCTCGCAATTGGAGGCAACAGACTATATGGCAACACAATTATTCAATCTCCTGAAACCCAAATCTCGTCAACTCTTTTGACCCATTCTACTCTGACCCAACGTTACTGTTCTGCGTATCACACTTCTTCCTGTCACCTTTTAACCTCCTGCCATGTGTCAGCTGGGGTTAACAAAAGATTGTGATTGGTCTCATCTTCGTTACTGTACTCCCCATTAAATATACAATTTCCTTGGGCACAATATCGTGCAACTTTGTCATCATATCTGTTACTGACTGTCACATACTCATCTCCACTGCAATGTGCAGAACGTCCACCACAATGACCTGCCTAGGCAATTGTAATGCATCCCCTTTGTGACTATAAGTGTCCAAAGTCATTAACAACACTAAAGCCATACTGACTATCAGTGAAAATTGTCACTTTCAGCACGCCCTGATAAGAGCGATCATTTCCACCACTTGTGCAGAAAACACTCCTTGAAGCCATGAGGCTTTGATTACTCCTAACACTGTGCACTACTTATGCAGTTCTCAAGATTCCTTCATTGTCTCTTAGACAAGAGCCATCAATAAACAGTACATAATCAGACTCAGTCAGTGGCTCATCTTGAATCTGGCCTTGGCTTGTTGCATAGTTCAGTGATATCAAGACAGTCATTCTCGACTTCCTCAACTTCATCCTCAGGAAGGAGTAACAAAGTGGCTGTTTCAAGGTAGCACATCTTTTCAAAGTCACAGTGTTTGCTGCCAGTATGATCTGCTCATATCTGGTCAAGCATCTGTTTGTTAAACATTGGGTATGGGGCAACAATATCTCAACAGAGTGGGGTACAAACACAGTAAGTGCATGACCCATCACAATGCTCTCTATGCTGAAACCTGCTACTGCCACTGCTTTAAGGCATCAAGGCAGCATTGAAGCTACGGAATCAAGGGAAGCAGAGACATAAGCCACTGGTCTTCGGGCATTTCTATGTAACTGTGTAAGCACTGAGAGAGGGCAGCCCTCCCTCTCATTGCCAAAGAACTCAAATGCTTTGTTATAATTATGCATTCCCAGTGTGGGGGCACAACAGGGACTTTCTCTCAGCTTTAGGAAGGCAACCAAACAGGTGTTATCCTAAAGTACCAGATCAGACACATCTTTGTGTGTCAGATTATGTAAAGGTTTGGCCACTAAAGAAAAGTTAGGAATACACTGACAACAATGGCCCAATATTCCCATAACCATCCTGATTTCTTTCTGAGTCGTAGAGGGATTCATTTACAGAATCACTAAGATTCTTTCTTGCAACACTTTCCTAGTTCCCTTCTCAATAAGATGCCAGAGATACAGAACTTTTTGACAATGCTGAATTTTACTCAGGACACTTTAAGTCCATTCTCAACCAGTTGGTTTGGCAGGGCAATAGAGTCTTGCTTGAAAGCTTCCTGGGTATTCAATGCAACGAGGTAATCGATGTATTGCACTAAAACTGAGTTATACAGGGCATAATTAAAGACTCAAGATTCCTTTTTGGGGGTCTGATTAAAGATAGGTAGACTCTCTGTATACCCTTGTGGAACTCATCACCATGCCAAAACACGGTCCTGGAACTGAAATGCAAACAGCACCACGCCAAAATGCGGCTCTGGAAATATAGTGCAAACAGGAACTGGCTGTCCTCATGCAACTGTATGAAAAAGAAGGTTTGGCACAAATCAATGACAGTGAACAACTCGGCCTCACATGGAATTTGAAATAAAAGTAGAACTGGATTCGGTATCATGGGACAACAAGGAACAACTATTGTGTTTCTCTTTCTCAAGTCTTAGACTATATGATACTTACCTCTAGGCTTCTGTAGGCCTATATTAGGTGAATTCCGTTGACTACCCATAATTTCCTTCAAAATGCCTTACTGTATCATGACTCAATCACTGGAATAGTCCCAGCAATGGTTTCTGGAGTCAAATTATAGTATGGGGTTCTTGTGTTTTCAACATTAGGTTTTACCTAGATGTGGACAGGCTTGACTTCTTTGATGATTCCTATGTCCTTTCCTGAAAAGTCCCAGACTCCTAATTTCACAGTGTCTTTAAGATCTGGTGGTAATTCATCAATTGTCACCAAGTGGTACAATCCAATGTCCGGACCATGCCCTGCCAATTTGAAGGCAACGACTACATGTTGTGTTTGGAACTCCACACCCTTTGGGGTACAGTAAATGGTACAATTCAGTTTGCACAACAGGTCAAGGCCTACTAGGTTTACAGGGCTCAAATCACACACAACAAATTGGTAATCCTCCTCAAAAGACCCTATTTTAAAGGTACTTCTTCTGTCACTGAGCTTGTCATCTGCTTGTTTGCGAACCCTACAACTTGGATTCTTTTTCCTAAGAGGAGTAGGCTTGAAATTTCCACTGTTCTAACAGTAGAGCATGTAGCACCAGTATCGATCAGAAATGATACAGGGTGGCCATTCATCTCACCTTCTATGAATGGACCATTCTGATCTACCTCTAAGACTGCGCCAAGAATGCAATCCTCTCCCCCCTCAGGTGCTGTCAAAATAACCGGTCAGAATCATAATCCTCAAATGCTTCAAACATAGGAAACTGTTAAAATACACCCTGATTTTGGAATGAATTCTGATTTGCATTTGGGACTTAATTTGAATTAAATATGGGACAATTTGTATTTTCTGTGGGATTGAGGATTTTGGAACCTGTATCACTGATGCTTGGGGACATTCAAATTCTGCATTCTTGCTCTCTGTACATTCTGTAACCCTACAGGGTTATTATCCTGGGGCAGTCTAAACCCCAAGTTCTGACCCTGATTGCTAGGATTAAGACAACAACATTCCCGCTTCCAATGCTCCAACTTATAGCAATAATGACAAAGGTTTGTTCTTTTGAAAGTTGCACTCCAATTCAAATACTCGGGTCACTTGGAACACCACCACAACTACCTTGTTGTGGAAACCGATTCCCACCTAGCCTCACAGGACCTGCTTGCTGATATACTCCTTATTCAACGCTCCCTACAAAAGGCTGACTCAGTCCATCTTTTTTTGTGGCTCTCATCTGCACCACCATCAACTTCTCCATCAATCACTTCTGCTTCATCTCTATTTCATCACTATAACACGTCACATATCTCAAAATCTCATCAATTGACTTATTCTACCAACAAATCGAGTGCTGTTGGAGCATCATGCTAACTTCAGATATCAGTCCTGTCACAAAGCTAGTCACAAAATCCCCCTATGTTTGGGCTCAAGACCATTCCACTGTACTGATTAAACACCTGCAGCAATCTGTCATAAAAGGCATGTACTGCCTCTTTGGGCTCTTGAGTTATCCTGTCAATCTTAACCCAATCAGCATCTTTAGCTGGTATTTTCCCCTTCAAAAAGTTCATTAACTGTTGAAACATTTTCATCACTAATGGTGATGGGGCATTGGACACTGGATTTCTTTGAGACTCCTTCTCTGACCACTGTACAGTCACCTTACCTTCTGCCCACAAATCACTTGGTAGTACTACAATGTCGAACAGAGTATTCAAATCCACCCACAAGACTTGGGAAATCTTAACAAATCGCTTGACTTGAGTATACCTTTCCACTGGCTTTTCTCTCAACTTGGGGAACTCCTTTGTGAATGACGCCGGATCACTTCTACTCCAAAGCACATGGATATAACCTTCACCAGGCACTTCCCTCCATGGAGATGTCGAGGTACCCTCTCCCTCTACTGTAGACGGTGGCAGGTCTCCTCTAGGCTTCTTTTGTTTCTTCTTCTTTGCCCATCTGCCTTCCTACTTGTTTACATCACTCCACTTTCGGATGTTAATAATTAATTCTATATTCTGCAACATCATTCCTGAAGTTCTCAAGCTAATGATATAATTCTCACAAAGCATACACAGTAACTCTCTCTGATCAGATTAGAATCTGCATTCAGTGGTGCAGTAGCTACTCCAGAGCTTCTACTAGTGCCTACATCACACATCCCTACTAATTGGGCCTCATTATATGAGGTGAACGAGCTGACAACAACACATCCAAAAGATCATCATTAGATTCACTATTACTGGCTACATCCTCATGCACGACATGTTTAATCTTTTCCCCCTTTCTCTTCTTCTCTTTCTTTCCTCTCTGTGTGTTTCTGCTTATCAATCAATTCAATTCAATACTTTATTCAACAATTAAGTTGTAAAAGTGACAAAAACAGTATGCACAAAAATTCAACACATTTTTACATTTAAAAATTACAATATAAAAAAGCATATGATAAAATGACAGTATGCATGGTACATTGACGAACCAGCCTATAAATATAGCAAAATATAGCAAAAAATACCTAAAAATTACTTTGGCATTTGATCAATTTAGACCGAATGGCCCACGCCCACTTAATGTATTTTGCCATTGCAATAGAGATTGTCGGGCTTGGATCAGTTGACAAAATTCTCATGGCTACCTCGTATCTTCGAGTTCCCAACAATCGGCAAACAGGTAATACCCATTTCTTACGTGGAACGGTATAGAGCGGGCAAAAGAGGACAAAATGGCTCATAGATTCGTGCTTGTCTAAACATTTTGGGCATCTGCTTTCTGACCCCACTACCCAATGAGATGTAAGTGATCGCACCGGAAGTGAGCCTATCCTGAACTGGAAAAATAATTTGCGATCAGAAGGAACTTCTATTAGGCCCCAATACAATTCCAGTCTGGTGTCGGGTTTGAATTCCAGAAATCTGCCAGTTAAAGTAGATGAGCACCCCTTAATATATGATTCTAAGCCAATCATCTCCCAATAGCTATTTTTCAAAAAGTCTTTTGAAGGGAAGTCTGCATTAGAGGGGTCGTCCCAAAGATCTCTCAGTCCCATGCGATATAATAATGATTTTAGAGATTTCAACCATTCGATCCTATGAGAGGAATCTTTTTCTATGATTTCCTTTAGGCCCATTGCATAATGGCTAAGCTCATCGGTTGTCCATACCCTGCGCCAATATAGCAAAGGACGCAGATAAGCTACGTCCTGCAAGGATTTTAAACCAAGATCGCGAAAAAGGGGTAACAAGGGGGTGCTCTGGGGAACACCAACAGCTTTCCGAATATACTCCTTTTCCATGGTATTCAAACGCTGTGGGTTTTTGCCATACCCCCACAGCTCAGACCCGTATAGAGCCGAACTACGGATCTTCATCGTATATATCTCTAAAAATGCCTCCATTGGCTGTGACTGCGAGGCTTTAAACCGTTTCATTAGAATACCAGACTGTTGTTGGTATTTTAGTATCGAGAGTTCTATATGGTTATTCCAGTGCATATTTTTCTGCAGTGTTACTCCCAAATATGTAAATGCATCGACCTGTTCTAGTGGGGATCCATTCATAAGGATTGCACCTTTGAATGGTCTATACATTTTATTGGGTCTAGGACCGTTGAGCACCATGAACTTGGTCTTTGCGACATTGATTTCCAGTCCACGCGATAGACAAAACTCTTCGAAGCGCCGCAAGGTCAGCTGGAGGCCAATCGGAGTTTTCGAAACCAACAAAGTGTCATCCGCAAACATGAGGACCGGGACACGAGCCCCAGCCAAAGCTGGGGCATCCGTGGGGACCCTGGAGAGGAACTCTGCCACCCCGTTGACGAAGAGTGAGAACAGGGTAGGTGCCAAGACACAACCCTGCCGCACACCCCTCCCAACGGGGAAAGGTTCGGTAACCTCTCCGGGTTTACCCCAACGTACCCGAGCAAAATTGTCCTCATGTAAGCGGACGACAAGTGCCAGCAACTCCGGCGCCATCCCCAGCTCCTTGAGTACTTGCCACAGTTTGCCGCGCGGGACCAAATCAAATGCCGCCCGCAGGTCGACAAATACTGCGTACAAGACACCTTTATCTAAAACCACTGTCCTCCAATACAGCATTAGAAATCTAAAAACCTGATCGATAGTACTGGTCTTGGGGCGAAAACCAGCCTGTAGAGGACTCAGAATATTTGCATCCTCCATCCAGGACTGGATTTTCCCCAACACCAGCCGTCCAATAATTTTTTGTATGGCGTCTATTAAGCTAATAGGCCTGTAGTTGCTAGCCAAAGACTTGTCCCCTTTTTTATATATAGGGACTATTTCAGCGCCTTTCCAAGATTGTGGTATTGCCATACCCTGAGCAATGGCATTGGCCAGGTAGGCAATATAAAGGCGCCATCTCTGTCTATCATATACAAACACGTCTACAGGGATTAGGTCCATACCTGGTGCCCGGCCTAAGTTTACAGTATCGAGAGCTCTGTCAACCTCTTTAACACTAAAAGGTGATTCGCTATAAAAAATGGGTTCATATACAAACTGACTATCGTCAGTATCCTTAGCATACTGGCTTTTAAAAAACTTTATCCAAGCGTCCTGGGGAACAGAATTATGTGGGCTTTCTATAACTTCCCCCCTTTTCCACTTAAAAATGTCCCAGAACTTCTTTTGATTCTTTCCGCTACACGCGATCTTAAGGTCTTGCCATTCACTCTCCTCCCACTCCTTTCTGGCGTTCCATAGTACCCTCTTATAGTTACTCCGTGCCTGCTTTATTTTGTTCAAATCTTTAGATTTGAGCGCAGTTCCTAGTTCTTTCCGTGCTTGCTGACAGTTAGTATTAAACCAATTCTCTTGTTTTTTTTTGTAGGACCGTTTTGCTAAAGTTTTTTCGCAGAAATAGTTTTTAAGTTTGGCAAAAAACGTAGTATATATATTCTCTACAGTTATATCAGATTGGCTAATATTACAATCCGTCCCTATTAGTGACAACACCTCATCCAAACTACTTTTTATTTTGTCGACAAGATCGGGTTGCTGTACAACTTTTTCCCACTTCAGGTGACGTTCGTCATTTGTAAGCCGAACAGGCAGACCTTCCATAACACTTACATTTACCATACTTTCTCCCATGCCTGATCTAAAGTAGGCTACTAGTGGGTTATGGTCACTTTCGATTCGAGGTTTTACCATCATATCCTCGAGACCATGCCACTTCCCAAGATGGACCAAGATATAGTCTATTGTGCTAGACCTAACACCATTATCAAAGGTTTTACACCTCGTTCTGTCAGAGGGTGTCCTGCCATTTGCCGCCCTCAGTTGGTTGGTCAGGCAGAACCCCTTTAGGTATAGGGCAGCCTCAGTCCATTTACTTACTATTTTAGTCTCGAGGTGTGGGATACCCCATCTTATATCCTCCTCTTCCGATAAATGCAAGTCATGGTGACCCAACGGTTCGAAGGTCGTATTGAAGTCACCTGCAACTAGTGGGAATATATTAGTAGATCTTGATTCAACAAGAAAGTTAAGTGTAGTTACCACCTCCGACTTTTTACCCCCCGGCAATCCTCTAGCATACACATTATAAATGTCTATGCACGAGTTTGGTGGAAAATTTAATCTTATGCCTAGGATATCGTTATGCTGGTTTTGGAAAGGATGTATTTTGCACTTTAGTGATTGTTTAATCCATATGACCAAGCCTCCTACTGGACGGCCCTTTGGCCTTTTGACTGCAGGGACATAGAAGTTCAGATAACCTATCCTGAACACTGGCTCTACCGACCATGTCTCCTGGAAGAGGCAGATGTCATGGTCATCAATGAAAACAGTCCATAAAGGTGACACTAATTTGGATCCTATACCAGCCACATTCCAGGATAAAAATGTTGTACATCCTGCAGCACCAAGGGTTCCTTTAGATTGACCTATATTCGTAACAGATGGCATTACAGCTGGTATGTCCTGGCATGGGACTTGCTCTACATCTCTAGTAATATCACTTGTTGCAGCAATCATGTTTATATCGCTGTCAGCTCTAGGTTCCACCATTCTCAACATCTCAACCATTTTATTTCCATGGACTATCTCAGGGACCGCACACTCCTTTACAAGACTAGAGCAACCACTGTTACACTTCTGTCAATCACAATCAGACAGACCAGACAACACATCATATCGATTAAAGGACCTAATGTCCCCCATTGATTGACCCATGCGCATATCTTTCCTTCCAAATGATCTTAACAAAGGTTGGGATGATGGAGCGTAAAAATAAGACAGTGGCACTGTTCTAACTGGGGATGAGATATCAACGATCTGGGACCATCCACAAATATAATCAACACAGTGTTTATCCCTAAAATTGATAATGACACAGTCACCCTTAGTTGTCTTAGGTTTGCTGCCCACCCAGTTTACCCTCCTGGCGAATAGAATTTCGGCTCGCATATTATCCGGCAGTGGCCGTTTAGTGTTGAGCCAAAATATACATTTGTTTTTTAAGGCCCAATATGTTTCCCTACTGCCGTTTGCCAAAGGTGGGACACCGGTCAGAACAACTACATATGGGGCAGCCTCGAGGGGGAGATGTATATCAATCAAATCTGAGGGGGACTGGGCCAGAGATTGTGCCTGTACGGACTGTTCAGCATTGTTTGTTAGGGTGGATAAAGTTCTATTTGTTCCATCATCAGCTGAATTAGATTTTGGATTAATTTTTCCGTTTTGCTGGTTGACTTCTTCCACTGTGTCGCATTGTTCTGTTGGCCTTTGTGTTTCAGTATTTGCAGCGACATTGACTTTAACTTGGGTGTTCTTAGTGCAATTGGATTTGTTGCATCCAGTTTGGTCATTGACACATCCCAGTTGGCTATCCAAGCCACTTCCGTCAACCCGTTGCCGCGCCGAAGACCATGCCAGTTCCATGCACACAAGTCTGCTTCCAATAGACCCTAGTCTTTCGTAAATAGGAGCACATACATTTTTTAAAATTGTGTCCAGTTTTTTCCAAAAAGCTTTGTCTCCCTGATTCACGGGGGTACCCCCCTCAAATGACGGGGAATTTTGTCTTCCTTCTCTTATAATAGTTTGAGGACATAAAACAGAATCTGATCCTAAGCTGGCCATAGGACCAGGATTCACCTTTTTAGTTGCCATAGACTGTTGGCCGCCTCTGCGCTTGTTTTTCCCAGTTAGGCCTGTATACTGTTTAGCACCACCCCCGTTGGCGCTACTTGCGGAACGGGTCTTAATAGGTGTTAAAGGCTTAGATTGTGATACGGCAATATCTGCAACTGACCCTTCAGCCATGACACCCGACGTTTCAGGTAGGGGGGGAGTGGATACTATGGTTACGCTGTTACACACTTCCATCGCGGGGGATGTTAGCCCCACAGATGTCGGGATGGCATGCATGTGACACGGTGGAGATCTGGAGCTCGCAATGGTTCCCAATGATGATCTCTTGTCACATAAAACATCAAGAGACAGTCTTTTTTCTGTTAGCTCTATGTCCTTAGCCAGAACTGACTGGACACGTACGAGAAAGTTATCAAGGGTTCCCATCAAGGCTCCTCCTGTTGAACCCAAAGGCATGCCTTCTCTATTTCCAGGCTTGCTCATTGTATGCTGAGCAAGAATCTACGACAAGGCCAACTGGTTATACAAATCAAAGGACCCCAGCAAGCACGGTCTCACCTTTCAGATCTTCTTCCTCAGACGTTAGGGGGTGGGCCCGGCCCGGCCTCGATCGATCACGGACGGGCTCAGACGGGCCCGCCCTTGGCCCGGGCTTCGCGCCGGGCTTCGTTCCGCGCGCGTTCCGCTAGCGCGGCGTGAGTGGATGGTATATATCCAATTAGGTGCAACAGGGGGGAGGGGCCAGGGAAGAGGACCCAGCTGCGCCGATGTAACTCCAGGCGCTAAGGGAGCTGGTCCTCGCTGTCCCACCCTCCTCTGATTCCGATGGTTAGGTGCAGCGTAATGGCAGCAGCAGCGGACAGGTCAGTATTCAAAGCACACAAAGTTCTTCTGAAGCCACGAGTTTAAATCCCCGAGCGGCACCCGCGAAGCGGGGGCCGTGAGTTGCTGCACAGGTCAAGGGGGAGGGCCAGGGAAGAGGACCCAGCTGCGCCGATGTAACTCCAGGCGCTAAGGGAGCTGGTCCTCGCAGTCCCACCCTCTTCTGATTCCGATGGTTAGGTGCAGCGTAATGGCAGCAGCAGCGGACAGGTCAGTATTCAAAGCACTCATAAGCCAGAGCGGTTGGCCTTGCCAATGCTTGTTTTCATTTGAGCTTACTTCAGATGATATCATACAGGACTTTATCTTTATAGGCTTTGATGGCCATTGCTAATATTTAACTGACGCTTGGAAACCATTGACAGTTGTTGAGCAGAAAGAAGAAATTCTGAATAAAACAATGTCTCTCCCTAGATGTAAAGGCCAGCAATCTAATGAGACGGGGAGGGCTGGCGTCGATGCGTTCCAGGGCAGTATTCCCGCGCTCGATGAGTCACTCGCGGTCCTCTTATCACAAAGGTTTCTGCTTATCAATACAGGGTACAGGTTAGCTCGCTTTATCATGTCAGTTCTCCACTTCATCTGTCCTTCATCCCACATAGCATCGGCATAAGTACACACTTCCTTTCGGGCTATTCCCTGATACCTTTCCTTTTATCTATCATGAGTTGCTCGCTCCCAAGCATTAAGTGCTTTGTCCTGTGCAGGTCTAGTAAGGCAGCTTCAGTTCATACAATACTCTTCTCAATTATTCTCAAATATTCTCAAATTAAATGTGCTGTAGTGTGGAAACATCAATGCACCTTGTTTCTTAGTGGCCTTATGCCATTGATTAAGCCAATTAAATGTGTGAAGGCCCACATTTATAGTCATATAATGACCTGATGTATCTTCGGGTGTACCTCTTCTCCCTTTCGAACAGGTATACTCACATCCCCCTCATAAACGTTTTGAATTGCTTTAAAGAGTTTCCTTTTTCAAGCAATAATATCAGATATCACAAATACATTTTGTTTCAGACTAGGAAATAATTCTTCACCCACAATTCTTGTTCATCATCAAAAACCATTTAGAGGGCAGTACTCTATGACACAATCAAACAAACAAAAGCATTGTTCAACACCAACCGACCAATTCCAGCGCAGCACACTCTGACATCAGTCTCATTTCTTGCAGCAGCTCACCTTCCTTATAAATTTTCACAAACGCACTCTTCTCAGCAGTAAGCACGCAAAGCAAAACACAATAAGTTTTCAACAAATAACTTTGCCTGCTCCACTAAAGCAATCAAAGTCTTCAGTTATACAAGAAACAGCTTGGAACAACCTTTTCTGGGGAATCACATGGATCCTGCGCAAAGGATCCACTACACCAACCACACCTCACACTCATGCAAAGATAAGTGTCCCTATCTTAACTGTGCTGTCGACTGTGTCTCATGGCATGCACCACAAAACTTAGCAGACACTTACAGCATAGTGTCTTCTACACTTTTTAATATCATTCCAGGATCTTAGACTGTGTCGAGCCTGACAACAATTTCAACTGCTCTGCACCCTATTGATACTTACTCCTCCACTGTTACAAGTGTCTCCCGAACTGCTTGAGCTCCACCGGTTCTCTGATAAAAGACTTTGGCTTTAGGGACTCTGGCTGGGTTTGGACAGGTCTGAAATATCCTATACTAACTCCCTTTGCTTCAGTAACCAACCATCTGAAATGCTACCATCTTGAGAGCACACAGGAAGCGTTTCCATTTCTCACCTGATAGAACATTTTGGTTGACTGAGAGGCACTAGGGAGTTGACAATCAAATGAACAATTTAGAATTCATGTGACCCATTTGGCCACACAATAAGGACCAGAAATCGGTAACTAAAGTTAAGTATGTTTATTAAAAGTCAAGAATCATTCCAGTAAATGCCAAAATCAAGAACATGTTACAAATGAAAAGAATTATGACAAGTAAATTAAGGCATTAAAGCAAATTGTGACTCAATAGCATAAAGCATAAAATAACAACAGTCAGAACAATACTGATGCCAAGAATTGAGAATTGGAGTTTGGAGTAGCATACTTTTGGCTCCATCCCTTTATGTTTGGCTAATCCATATATATATTTTTACATTTGGCCTTATGTACTTGTGTGACTCAAAAATACTAATGTGATATGCTGCAGCAAAGGTATAGGATGAGATGAGGAAGCTAGCTAACCGAATCAAATCTGGATCCCCGAAGGACCCAGCTCGCCCAGAATTGCTGATGCATGGAGAGAATTGCATTATGCCGTTAATCTCTGAGTTAATCACTCACTCCTTCCAATCGGGAGAAGTCCACTATGAATGGAAGCAAGCTATGGTCCGCCCATTAAGGAAAAAAATGCAAATAGACCATTCGCTTACCTATCCCCATCTCGCTTCTACCCTTTTTTGCAAAAATTGCAGAAAAAGTAGTAAATATACAGTTGACCAATCATATTGACAGAAACACCCCTCGCAATCAGGTTTCCGAGCTGCACATTCTACTGAGACAGCTCTCTTTTTGGCTGTGGAAACCCTAAGACAGCACACGGACGAAGGACACACAGCTGCACTGATCCTGTTGGATCTCAGTGAAGCTTTTGACACCATCTCTTCTGGCATCCTTCTCCAAAGATTAGAGATGTGTGGTGTTAGGGGCTTGGCCCTACGCTGGATGGTATCCTTCTTGTCATTCCGGGGTTTCCAGGTCATACAAGGTGCACATACGTCCAAGAGTTTTCCCCTGTTACAGGGAGTTCCCCTGGGCTCAATTCTAAGCCCCACATTGTTCAACTTATACATAGGGTCACTTGCCAATATAGTGGAAGGACACAAGGTGTCCATTGTATCCTATGCTAATGATACTCAGCCTATTATTACACTGTCCTAAAACCCGGAACTCACTGCCCACCAAGTTTCCCAATGCCTGGAGGAGGTAACAGCATGGATGTCCAATCATTGCCTGAAACTCAATGGCAGCAAAATGGAGGTGATGATAGTGGGAAGGGCTCCATCTGTCTGGTCGTCAGCGTGGTGGCCTGAGACACTTGGCCAACTTCCAACTCCTAAATCAGAAGTCAAAAATCTTGGAGTGTGGCTCGACTCCAAATTGACATTTGAGAGTCAAATCCGGAAAGTCACAGGTAAATGTTCTGGGACATTAAAGGTCCTGAGAAAGGTCTTCAACCTATTACCTGTCAACACCAGGAAAACTATTGTACATGCCGTGGTCACCTCTCAGATCGACTACGGAAATGTCCTATATTTAGGCTCATCTAAAAAAAGGCTAATGAAACTGCAATCGATACAAAACGCAGCAGCCCACCTGGTGTTGAATCTCCCCAAAAGAACATCCATAACAAAAGCCCTAGCCAGACTGCACTGGCTACCGGTGGAAAAAAGAATATTGTTTAAGACAATGTGCCACTGCCACCGTATCTTGGCTAAAAAAGGTCCACGGTACTTTCAAACAATGATAACACGTCACACACCCAGCAGAAACCTGAGATCCGAAGGTAAAGCGCCAGCAAGGATTCCTAGAATCAGAAAGGCTAGGATGGGTGGTCGATCCTTTAGATACCTGGCAGCTAAGCACTGGAATACACTGTCAGTTGAAATAAGAACAGAGCCCTGTGAAACAACCTTTCGTAAAAAGCTGAAGACATAGCTTTTCCCAACAGTAAATTAGAATAATCTCCCAAGACTTCCTGGCACATGCCCAGGGGCAGAGTGTTTAATTTGTTTTACTCTCAACTCCTGTTATCTGATAGTCGGCTACTAGCGCGGGGACACACCGGCGGTGTAACCATGTACTCTATAAATGGATAAATACAAGCGTAAATACAATTAGGATCGGCATCTATTGTGTGATTTGGTATATAGGTGTGTGCATATTATCTTTTTTTTCATTTGAGGAAACATCTGGATAGCAGATATTAATCTTCTATAGGTTTAGATTGTAAGATGGTGCACTAAAATGCATTTCATGTAGTGCATTAGCCAAGCATTATTGAGAATGAATCACTTGTGTGGTTAATTCTTTCTTTATAAATTGAGACCAGTTGTCATTTAAAAAAAATAATATATGTATTAGTTTATTGTGCCACGTATATGAGTACAGTACAAAAAGATCTTGATTTCTTAAAGATTTTCTTTATTGTATGATATGGCAGACTTAAAATACATTTAAAGAGAAATATTAAGTTAGCGTTATTGTGGGCCTTAAGCTTACAGTTGAGACATTTACGTGAATGTTGTTTTTCTGCATGCTTCTCCTCTGCAGGTGCAGACGAAAGGCCTTCGTTAGTTAGTTTAGTGAAAAGCACATTGTATTTCAGACATAGCGAGATGAGGAAGAACTGCCAAAGTCAAAAAAAGTTAATAAAGAAAAAAGTGAGTGTTACGAGTTTGTACTATAAGGTGAAGGGAGGAAACATGGATGCTTTGGAAGCAGAGACTGGAATATGGGGGTAGTGTTCAAGGCGCCAAGTTCTTTTCCGGGATCTGGAAACATATTGTGATAAGTATGAGGTCATAGTTCTCGAATGTTCTTTGTGCATTAACATTTGTGAACCCATCTTGGGTTAGTCATATTCCCTTTAGACTTTGAGCGTCATATGTTCCGTGCAGGCCCATTGTTGTTTTCCCTAAGTTAGCGTGAGCACGTTGCAGACTGCCTTCTGCTTTGCGCACTCTAATCTGCAGACACATTTTGCTTTGTGCAAAACTGTACTTTCACACAGAACACAATGTAGTTTTTGCATCCTGTTCTTTCCTGGCATTTAGACTAAACATGCAGACAAGGTTGAACAACAAGGCCCCTTGCTATTCTGTTCTGGTAAGGCCCTAGCACCTAGAAAAATACGCAAAAGCAGCTGTTGTTTGGGAACACACGATTTTGTCAAATAGGTATCCACATATAGGTAACACACACTTGAGAGAGACCTTTCCTGGGGGATATGATTGCGACAGCATTTGAGATGTATAACGTTCATCGGTGTATACTAAGATACAGGGTCTGCAGCTAACACCTAGAGATCTTCTGATATATAATAATTTTGCTTCTGTAGAAGGGGAGGGAGGTTTGGCTACACTGTCATAAATATTTACAACTCCACTTATGATTTACTCACTATTTGCTATGCTAACCGTATTTGTGTTAGGCATTGTCCTACTTGTTGTGGCATGTATACTGCATACTAGAGTATGATAGTTAAAATAGACATTGTAAACTTTTCTCATGTCTCCGTCAGAATTTATTGTGGATTAGTATGAGTGTTAGACCGAAAGGGTGTATCCTGCAACCGCGATTACGGTGATGGTCGGGAGTGTTGTGTTCTGGGGTGTCTAATCACTTGTTCCTCTGTGAGTGGGTAGGAGGGCAACTGAGACACTATAGCTAGTCGTTTCCAGTCTCATGGGTACTCAGGTGGTAGGATGACTCAGTCCCTGCCTACTAAGGTTCCATAATCCCAAGCATAGTTCTGTAATCCCGCAGACTCCATGCAACTGAAGAGGTACAAACCTCTCTAGACATCTCCGATTGTGTAGCTTCATGCTATACATGACTCGTTACCTATAGAACTTCTACAAAGGTTCTGATGCCTTCACCTTTTTTACTTCCTTGATTCAATAGGGTTTTCCCTATCCTTAGTTTAGTGTATGGTTTAGTAGATGTTGTGAATCTTTACTATGTATGGGGTGAAGGATTGAAATGATTCATCTAGTCATCAAACCCTTTCTCTTGTATTTTGCATAGTTTCAACAGAGATCCTCATATGCTCTTTTCTGTTGAGGACCAATATTATATGCCACTTTGGTTTTCCTTTAATAATCCTGTATGTTTACAGTATGTTCTTGAGATTTATTTATATTAATATGGCTTTGAGTTTGTAAACTTTTTTTTTAACAACTTTCTATATTGATTTTTTCATACATGACATGCTACAAGGTCAACATGTTTTAAACAGATGACATAGCAATAACATTGTGCAACATCTCGATAATCCTGGCTCCCACCTAAGGGATTTTAGCCTAAATCGACCCACCTCATAGATATCAGCCAGATAATTGGGGCATATAGAGGACTGCATGTGTATAATCTATGTGTAAGCACTTAAGTAAGCATCAAAACACAGATGGGTAATCTTCCAGAGCTGGTCCACCAACCGACACACCTCAGTGGGTACCCTCCCAGAAATATTTATGAATCATTCCCTGAATATCAAATGTAATATGCATAGATATATATATATATATATGTATCACCAACAACCTCCTCCTCACGAAAGAGCAGAGACCACACAGGGGAGAACCATGGAAGCACTTTATTTTCAAATTATGGCAAATGCATTTCAGCATAAATCTGCCTTCATCAGCATCCAAGTATTCAGGAGGCTTCCACCATCGCATTGTGTAAGTCCTGCTGCCTTCTTATTGATACAAGCCCGCTCCGCCCCCGAGAATGTCCGTTCACCTGTTCCAGTTCACGGAGTTCTTGTGGACTGCAGAACCCAGAATACACTGTTTTGATTCCAGGTAGTTGATGTGTGGGGTATTTGTTAAGCCAAGTGGTCAGGCGGGGTGCAGGGTAATCCGCAATGCTTGATAAAACCAATTTTCCTGCTTGTGTTAAAAACAAAGCGCCTCCTCGGGTACCCAAACCGCTTCAGCCTCAAAGTTCAGGAATCCCTTCGACGGGGGCAGTAATGACAGTGCATTTCGTTCAGCATGAGGTTAATAACCTCCCAACCGACCTATCTCTCCCCAAACACAGAGGCGGGCCCATGCCAATCCAATTCCTTGGAACACAAAGAAACAGCCGAAACAGCGCCAGTGAAGTCCGGGCCATCTTTCGAAGCGGGGGCCTCTGTACCGCATCTCTGGCTGACGCAGAAATATTACCAACAACCTCCTCCTCACGAAAGAGCAGAGGCCACACAGGGAAGAACCATGGAAGCACTTTATTTTCAAATTATGGCGAATGCATTTCGGCACAAATCTGCCTTCATCAGCGCCCAAGTATTCAGGAGGCTTCCACCATCGTATTGTGTAAGTCCTGCTGCCTTCTTAATGATACAATCCCGCTCCGCCCCTGAGAATGTCCGTTCACCTGTTCCAGTTCACGGAGTTCTTGTGGACTGCAGAACCCAGAATACACTGTTTTGATTCCAGGTAGGTGATGCGTGGGGCATTTGTTAAGCCAAGTGGTCAGGCGGGGTGCAGGGTAATCCGTGATGCTTGATAAAACAAATTTTTCTGCTTGTGTTAAAAACAAAGCGCCTCCTCGGGTCCCCAAACCGCTTCAGCCTCAAAGTTCAGGAATCCCTTCGGCGGGGGCAGTAATGACACTGCATTCCGCCCAGCATGAGGTTAATAACGTCCCAACTGCTCTATCTCTCCCCAAACACAGAGGCGGGCCCAGGCCAATCTAATCCCTTGGAATACAAAGAAACAGCCGAAACAGCACCAGTGAAGTTCGGGCCATCTTTCGAAGCAGGGGCCTCTGTACCGCGTCTCTGGCTGACGCAGAAATATCACCAACAACCTCCTCCTCACGAAAGAGCAGAGGCCACACAGGGGAGAACCATGGAAGCACTTTATTTTCAAATGATGGTGAATGGATTTCGGCACAAATCTGCCTTCATCAGGGATCAAGTATTCAGGAGGCTTCCACCATCGCATTGTGTGTATATATATGTCGCCAGTAGGTAGTTATAGTTAGGACCAAGTTTCCATAGGAAGAGCATTTTTTGTTTTGCTTATAACTTTGGCGTCGTTTGATGAATCTTCATGAAATTTTCCAAACAAATTCTTTGTTCATATTAGCTCCTATGTTGAAAGTTTGGGGGTGATTTGTCAAGGGAGGACCGAGAAAAAAGGGGGCCCCAAAACGTGTTTTCTCCATGTTAATTTCCATAGGAAACTTTAGACAAGGCTACAGGTCGAACGGGTGAACGGAATTACCCCAAATTTGGCAGGGAGAAGGGTCTTGGTCTAGAAAGCACGCTTTTGTTTATTTGGTGTAAATCCGTTCAATAGTTTTTGAGAAATATCAAAATTTACAGATATCGATATTTGGGAATTCTGCCATCTGATTGGCTGAGGCGTTACGAGCACGAGCTTGCTGCTTATTGGTTGGGAGCGCTGTGAGCGGTTGCAACTAGGAAGAGTTGGCCGCCATTTTGTGATTCTGACGAAGCGAGTAAGGGGAAAAAAGGGCGAAAAAATGTAGGACAGAGGAGGGTAGGAGCACTGTAACCTCTGTGGGGTGTTTAGGGTGTGCTATAGAGGGGGTGCGAAGCGAACTACTCATACATACTGGTCTGAAAGTGCTGGGTACGGAAATTAAGTGAGGTATTGTGTAGAGCCTGATGCTGCGAAGGTGAGCCACTGCAGGAGTCGGGGATGAAAGTGTGAGCCTAAACTGTGTGTCTTATAGTGTGAAGTCATGTGCCCTGGCCCCTGCAGCACAACTGTGGAAGTTGTGTCAGCATGTGTTTATACCTACTAGGACGAACTACTGACTGCTACTGGTTTGAAAGTCCTGAGGTATGGAAAATATGTGAGGTATTGTCTAGAGTCTCATGGTGCTAAGCTGAGGTGCTGTCGGAGTCAGGGATGAAAGCGCGAGTCCAAACTGTGTGTCATATGCTGTGAAGTCATGTGCTCTGGCCGCTGTGCCACATCTGTCAAGTAGTGTCAGAATGTAGTTATACCTACTCGGAGGAACTTTTGTTTCGAACATTGTAACTTGTGTATGGTGCTTAAGAGGTGTTATACAGGGAGCGCGAAGGTAAATTTGTGCGTATCAAATCAATACGGTATTTGTAAAGCACAAACTACTCACCCCTATGGGTCTGAAGGCCCTCGAGGCCGGAGTGGAAATTATGTGAGCTATTAAGTGAGCTATTGCCCAGAGTCACATGTGCTGAGCTGGGGTGTCCAAAGGTGTCCTTCATAAGCATTTCCAAACCTACCCCAGTCAATGTGCCTAGGTCATTGCCACCACAATGCACAATCATGAGGTCAGGATGTGGAAGATGCAAAGAGGTTTTAACCAATGGTAGCAATTGGTGCCACTTCAATCTTACCTGTGCAAACCATTTAATGTCCACATTTTGTAAACCTAGGTCTAAGTCAATACGTCTGTGTTCTGCAAACCTCTTGCACCAGAAAATATAGTTATGTCCTATGATCCATACTAGCATTTTGAAGGTATGGCTGGAAGGTATGGAAAGATGTCTGTAGCTCATGCAGTTCCTTGGTAGAATAAGAGATATGTTTAAAGATGGGGAACTACTTTTTTTTGCCATACAATACGATACTTGATTGGGAGATGAAAAGCATTCTTTTTTAAAAGTAGGGTCCACATTAGTTTTGTGGAAAAGCATCTTTGTGATTGGTTGAGAAAAAGCAGTTTCAACGTGGAGTACATATCATAGGATAAAATTTG
This sequence comes from Triturus cristatus, assembly GCF_964204655.1. Classification (NCBI taxonomy): domain Eukaryota; kingdom Metazoa; phylum Chordata; class Amphibia; order Caudata; family Salamandridae; genus Triturus; species Triturus cristatus. The sequence continues at coordinate 431,481,371 of NC_140581.1, read as the reverse complement.
CTCAACTCAACCACACCTGCTATTTGCATTTGGAAGGTATTGTTCGAACTTAAAACAATCGTGAAATTTTAACCTGCACGCGCCGTTAAATGTTTGAGAAAATGTTACAAAAACATATCGTTAAGTTTAAAAAAATTGATGAACTTTTAACCTGCACGTGTTGTAGAATGTTCTAGAAAGTGTATTGATAGAATACGTTGCACTTCTGACTTCTATGTGTTGTTGAATATTAAAAAAACGGTTTATTTGTAAAATAAAAAAGAAACCAATAGAAAGAAGATTTGAAACCTAAAAGAGTCAAGGAACTATTCTAATTTGTTCTTTACATGTATTTATGTGTGGAGCAACAACATTATAGACACAACAGCACCAGGAAGAGGAAGAAGCAGGGAGTGGGTGGACAGGGGGAGATGGGCAGAATGGCACACATGCACAATTAAGTACAGCACAAGTATAGACAAAAAATGGCCAAAATGAAACACACCAGCAAGGAGCACAAGTCACACAACCCACCAACATCACACCACTGAACGAGCATAGAAGTGAAAACCACGCTACATTTATACAGGATGTGTACAAAGGCCAGTCGTTGGTGTTGTGGGATGTCTGCGACCATGGTCATCATGGATGAGATACCCAGCACGTGGCACACGGGCGAGTTCACTGTGTGTTACATTGCCAAACAGCTGCTCCTACCTCCCACAAGCCCCCACACTTTTGAACGGTGCACTGCTGTATCTCGTCCACTCGTACGGCACACCATTGTAATGCCTATTCGCGCATGTCCTGCTACATTCCAACTACACCATAACAGTGCCATTTGGAGGTGGTGCATGCCACTTTACAACATCGACTGCTGCGGCCCTTGTGGCAGGCCACACCAGAACACAGAGACACACTTACTGCACTTCCTGTACACGGACATGTCCGAGACACCCCGTTCCCCCTGCCGGATAGGCACACCCCTGCGCTGACCTGTGTACCCCGGACCAGCACACACCGGTTGTGCATGCAGGAGGATGCGTGCGTAGCTACATGTCCAGGTTCACTGCCAACGCTGAGGTGACAGCACACTGTGATGTTGCAGGGCTCGTGCCTATCATGCTAGGGCGTTGGGGGTCCTGGAGTTGTTGCGAGGAGTCTTGTGACCCTCATGGGTATCCCTGTATCATGCTCATTGACTCTTTGGCACCTGTGGGTGTTCTGGTGTGGCTCTTGGCTGTGTTCCCTTTCATGGTGCAGGTAGTCGTCCTGCTTAACACCAGCAGAAAGCAGGTGTAAAATCCCTGGTGCTAACGTGGCTTATTGCCGGAATTTGTTTCGCATAGCAGTTGGTGTGAAAGTTGTGATGTGATTTTTGTCATGTGCAGAACAATATACGAACTGAGCAGGGTATCTCGTCAATATATCCATATATATATAATGGGCCCGATTCACAGAACTAACTTAAGACAAAATCCTAAACTTACTACCATTTTGGTATTCACAGAAGGCACTTACTCATTTTGGTATTCACAGAAGGCACTTACTCATTTCGGTATTCACAGAAGTTAGGAGTCCTAACTTTAGGACTCCTAAATGCCTTCTGTGAATACCGAAAGTCTTAAAATTAGGATTTTTCTCAGTTCAGTAGTAGTATAGTTAGGACTCCTAACTTTAGGGCTCCTAAATGCCTTCTGTGAATACCGAAAGTCTTAAAATTAGGATTTTTCTCAATTTAGTAGTCCTAAATTTAGGACTCCTAACTTTAGGACTCCTAAATGCCTTCTGTGAATACCGAAAGCCTTAAAATTAGTATTTTTCTCAGTTTAGTAGTAGTATAGTTAGGACTCCTAACTTTAGGACTCCTAAATGCCTTCTGTGAATACCGAAAGTCTTAAAATTAGGATTTTTCTCAATTTAGTAGTCCTAAGTTTAGGACTCCTAACTTTAGGACTCCTAAATGCCTTCTGTGAATACCGAAAGCCTTAAAATTAGGATTTTTCTCAGTTTAGTAGTTGTAAAGTTAGGAGTCCTAACCTTAGGACTCCTGAACTGAGAAAAATCCTAATTTTAAGGCTTTCGGTATTCACAGAAGGCATTTAGGAGTCCTAAAATTAGGAGTCCTAAATTTAGGACTACTAAATTGAGAAAAATCCTAATTTTAAGACTTTCGGTATTCACAGAAGGCATTTAGAAGTCCTAAAGTTAGGAGTCCTAACTATACTACTACTAAACTGAGAAAAATCCTAATTTTAAGACTTTCGGTATTCACAGAAGGCATTTAGGAGTCCTAAAGTTAGGACTCCTAACTTCTGTGAATACCGAAATGAATACCGAAATGAGTAAGTGAATACCAAAATGAGTAAGTGCCTTCTGTAAATACCAAAATGGTAGTAAGTTTAGGATTTTGTCTTAAGTTAGTTCTGTGAATCGGGCCCTATGTATCCAGCACCTGATGCACTATTCAATATAAATACAATGAGCTTTCTTAAATGAATTTGTGTGTACACTGTAAGTGCAAAATCAACAGTTGATGGACAGAATGTAGAACAATGTCATACATTCACCCCAGTACAGAGATCTGGGCCTAAATCCATCGTTTTTATGCTCACCTTGCCATTCCAGTTTGAACCCAGCCAGATTCCGGTCCAGGGAAGACATGGCTTGGCAGTTCGGGCTGGACTGTTCCCATGAGGCACAGGGTCAACACTGACTTGCATATGGCCATGTCTGAACTGGGGTGGCGTGGTGAGCAAAATAATGATGGATTAAACCCAGATCTGTGACTGGGGGTGAATGTTTTGCCAATGTGCAACATTCCGTCCATCATCTTGTGTGTTTTTCTGTTCGCCCTATGTGGGAAGGGTATGCCCAGACGTGGGTCCCGTGCTCACTATGCCACTGGAGTCAAGCTATCCTGGCTGAAGAAGGGTGAAACCCCGAAACCGGTCCTAGAATGCTTGATTCCGGTCCAGGGAAGACTTGGCTTGGCAGTTTGGGCTGGACTGTTCCCATGAGGCACAGGGTCAAGAATGATTTGCAGATGGCCATGTCTAAACTGGGGTGGCGTGGTGAGCAAATTAACGATGGATTAAACCCAGATCTGTGACTGGGGGTGAATGTTTTGCCAATGTGCAACATTCCGTCCATCATCTTGTGTGTTTTGCTGTTCGCCCTATGCAGGAAGGGTATTCCCAGACGTGGGTCCCGTGCTCACTATGCCACTGGAGTCAAGCTATCCTGGCTGAAGAGGGGTGAAACCCCAAAACCGGTCCTAGGATGCTTGATTCCGGTCCAGGGAAGACATGGCTTGGCAGGTCGGTCTGGACTGTTCCCATGAGGCACAGGGTCAAGACTGATTTACATATGGCCATATCTGAACTGGGGTGGTGTGGTGAGCAAAATAACGATGGATTAAACCCAGATCTGTGACTGGGGAATGAATGTTTTGCCAATGTGAAACATTCCGTCCATCATCTTGTGTGTTTTGCTGTTCACCCTATCTGGGAAAGGTATGCCTAGACGTGGGTCCCGTGCCCGCTACGCCACAGGAGTCAAGCTATCCTGGCTGAAGAGGGGTGAAACCCTGAAACCGGTCCTAGGATGCTTGATTCCGGTCCAGGGAAGACATGGCTTGGCAGTTAAGGCTGGACTGTTCCAATGAGGCACAGGGTCAATACTGATTTGCATATGGCCATGTCTGAACTGGGGTGGCGTGGTGAGCAAAATACAGATGGATTAAACCCAGATCTGTGACTGGGGGTGAATGTTTTGCCAATGTGCAACATTCTGTCCATCATCTTGTGTGTTTTGCTGTTCGCCCTATGTGGGAAGGGTATGGCCAGACGTGGGTCCCGTGCTCTCTACACCACAGGAGTCAAGCTATCCTGGCTGAAGAGGGGTGAAACCCCGAAACCGGTCCTTGGATGCTTGATTCCGGTCCAGGGAAGACATGGCTTGGCGGTTCAGGCTGGACTGTTCCCATGAGGCACAGGGTCAATACTGATTTGGATATGGCCATGTCTGAACTGGGGTGGCGTGCTGAGCAAAATAACGATGGATTAAACCCAGATCTGTGACTGGGGGTGAATGTTTTGCCAATGTGCAACATTCCGTCCATCATCTTGTGTGTCTTGTTGTTCGCCCTATGTGGGAAGGGTATGGCCAGATGTGGGTCCCGTGCTCACTACGCCACTGGAGTCAACCAATCCTGGCTGAAGAGGGGTGTAACCTCAAAATCGGTCCTAGGATGCTTGATTACGGTCCAGGGAAGACATGGCTTGGCAGTTCGGGCTGGACTGTTCCCATGAGGCACAGGGTCAAGAGACTTATTTGCATATGGCCATGTCTGACCTGGGGTGGTGTGGTGGGCAAAATAACGATGGATTAAACCCAGATCTGTGACTGGGGGTGAATGTTTTGCCAATCTGCAACATTCTGTCCATCATCTTGTGTGTTTTGCTGTTCGCCCTATGTGGGAAGGGTATGCCCAGATGTGGGTCCCGTGCTTACTACGCCACTGGAGTCAAGCTATCCTGGTTGAAGAGGGGTGAAACCCCGAAACCGGTCCTAGGATGCTTGATTCCGGTCCAGGGAAAACATGGCTTGGCAGTTCGGGCTGGACTGTTCCCCAGAGGCACAGGGTCAAGACTGATTTGCATATGGCCATGTCTGAACTGGGGTGGTGTGGTGAGCAAAATAATGATGGATTAAACCCAGATCTGTGACTGGGGGTGAATGTTTTGCCAATGTGCAACATTCCGTCCATCATCTTGTGTGTTTTGCTTTTTGCCCTATGTGGGAAGGGTATGCCCAGACGCGGGTCCCGTGCTCACTACGCCACTGGAGTCAAGCTATCCTGGCTGAAGAGGGGTGAAACCCCGAAACCGGTCCTAGGATGCTTGATTCCAGTCCAGGGAAGACATGGCTTGGCAGTTCGGGCTGGACTGTTCCCATGAGGCACAGGGTCAAGACTGATTTGCATATGGCCATGTCTGAACTGGGGTGACGTGGTGAGCAAAATAACAATGGATTAAACCCAGATCTGTGACGGGGGTGAATGTTTTGCCAATGTGCAACATTCCGTCCATCATCTTGTGTGTTTCACTGTAAGTGGAGCCACTAACTCAGTGCAATTCAATACAGGATTTTATTATTTAGAATAAATCGGAAATGTGCACCTCGTTTTTTTTGCACAGGAATGGCTAGTCTGCATTTCATTATCAGCACTTTAATGGAAGTAAAGTTGAGATAAATCTAACACACTATTCAGAAGTTGATGCAAACTGCAGACATCACCAGTATTCCCGCGATAAGTGCCCCAAAATTTAACACCATGGTGGACTCCATCTAATAACAGTAATAAGAACAAGAACGAGTCACACAGCAGTTAAGAGAACAACCAAAAACGTTAATAATTTTTTTTTCAAACTTTAATTTTTTATAAACATAAATATGTAAACGATAAACTTTTTTCAAACTTTATTTTTTTATTAACATATATATGAACGCTAAACTAATAAACACAATTTATCAAAAATAATACAAAACATCAAGGCAGAACACTCCTGTGGGGACCATGGATGTCGACGACAGAGCCTGGAAAATAAAACACAAAATAAGGACGTGTGTAATGGGCATATCAAAGGAGAGAGACACAGAGAAACAGAGAAGGTGAAAAAAGCCAGAGACAAAAAGAGAGGGAAGGAAAGAAAGGGAGTGAGAAAGGGAGAAGGAAGAGAAAGATTTAGAGAGATAGAAGGAAGAGAGAGGGAGAGATAGAGAGAGAGAGAGAGAGAGATAGAGAGAGAGAGAGAGAGCGAGAGACAGACACTGCTGCCCCTGAGCATCCATGAGCAAATAATTACCTGGTGCCACCGGAGTGTGCAGCAGTGGGCACTCCATGTGCCTGTCAAAACTCCTCACATCCCAGATATGTCGCTGAGTCCTGAGTCATAAATGGCAGAGACCACATTGGCTTCTCCGCGGATCTCACAGATGTCGCTGAGTCCTAAGTCATGAATGGCAGAGATCACATCGTCTTCTCCACGGCCCGGCAGATCTCTCACATGTCGCTGAGTCCTGAGTCATCAATGGCGGAGACCACATCAGCTTCTCCGCAGCCCGGCAGATCTCACACATGTCGCTGTGGCCTGAGTCATCTATGGCAGAGACCACATCAGCTTCTGGGGCCGCTAAGCCTGTGGAACAGAAACCCGTGCCACGTGGTGTTAGGCCCCTGATGGCCATATGAGCTTCGGGTGGCACTAACCCTGTGCATCTGAAGTCGGCACCAAGAGTGTGGTAGGCCCCTGACCGCTATACAGATCAGGGTGCGACTAACCTTCTGCGCAACTTTTCAACGACTCTTTATGGTTGAGACACGTGGAACGTTCGCCATCTAGTCAGCACTTTGCGTGGTCACATGGCCTGTGATGCATGTGCCGGATGTGTGTAATGTGTGTGCAAACCTGCCCTCAGGGAGTGGCAGTGAGATGTTGAGAACTAGACCACTGACCTGCACACCAACAGCGAGTATGCCTGCGTCAGGTAGCTATGTGGTGCCAATGTCAGAACGTAATCGAAGTGGTGTGGTGTGGTTTGCGACAGAACAGGGCAGGGAAAGCTACAATGACACGGACGGCTCGTAGTACTGCATCTGGGAGTCAAGCGGACGGTCTGCAGCTGTCCCTCTGCGAGCCTGGATGGGAACTGTTCATAACTCACACTACAAAAGCATTGAAAAACCATTTTGTGATTCAGTCCGTCAGCTGGCATTTGTGAAAACATATCGGAGTTCTTTCTGTGATAGTTACCCCTTTGACGCTGCCTCTCCCCACATCAGCAGGTAACGCACCCTCTTCCCACATTACCATCATACCCGCAACAACCTTCTTGGGCCTGGAAGTGTCCCTGTGCGGTTGGACATCCAGTGGATGTGTGTTTCTATAAAATGTAAATATGTTTTATATATATATATGCCAAGGTGTATTGAAGAATGAATGAATACACCATAAGAGTCAGGATGGATGATTAAGTAGGTGTGTGACTGACTGTATAAGTGAGTGATTACTTGTGTCTTGCGTAATGCATGTGTTAGCGACTGATACAGACATTCACACAGTTTAGGTTGTCAGTTGGTGTGTAAGCAGTTCCATGGTTTAGTTAGCAACTAAATGAGGATCTATATGAGCTATTGATTGCTTGTCTGAGTACCTGTGTGTGTGCCTGAGTGTCTGTGTGGGTGGGTGGGGGGTGTGACTCTGTGCATAGATGTGTGAGTGGATAATTCACTGGGTATATGTGTTCAAGTCTGTATCTGTGAAGGTCTGTATGCCTGGGTGAGTGTGTGTATGAGTGTCTTGGTGAGTGAATGGATGCCTCAGTGGTACATGTGTGAGTAACTCCATATGTGAAAGGCAGTATATATGAGTGTTGGATTGTATAAATGACTATATGTGAGAGTGAGTGATTGTGAGAGTGCCTGTATGGATCATTGTGTTCTTGTATTAGTTATTGTATTAGAGTGTAAGTATGTGTTAGTATATGTTTAAATAAGTGGCGTGGTATATGTATAACTGTACAGGTGAGTGAATGAAAGTGTGATTGATTATTTCCATTACTGACTAGGTCTGTATGGATATGTGACTGGATTTGATAATGCTGTATTGATGGCTGACTGTATGTATGAGTGACTGTATGGGTGAATGAATGGATGTGTGTGTAGACCTACAAATTAGTGACTGGACTGGTATTGGTGTGTTCATGGTTTCGAAAATTATAGTCTGTATTTTAGAGTGGGTGTATCAAGTGTTATATTAGGGTCTGATGAGGTGCATCAGATTTTGACGTGCATGATGTCATCAGTGATGTCATCAGTGATGTCACTGACCATGTCAGAAATTATGTAATATGTGACGTCATCAGCAGTGCATTGCGGGGGCGCGAGGTATAGTCAGCTCAACTAACTATAGCAGGGGAATTTCAATGGTTTTCTATGAGTGAAATGTCCAACTAACTATAACATCCCTGAAACCTATGGTTTTTTCAGTGAATTTCAAAGGTTTTTAAAATGCTAATTTCTAACTATATAATATGCCTGAAACCTATGGTTTTTTTCTGTGAATTTCAAAGGTTTTTTAAATGCTAATTTCTCATTATAATGTTCATTAAACCTATCTTTTTTTCTGTGTTTTTTAATTATCATCCCATTCTCAACTTGGTGAAAACTGCAAATCTCACCACTCTTCCATCGATACCTTACGACAACAAAATCGCCACAGATGAGAGCCACAACTAATGCTAATGAAATGCAAAATAGGCATTCCCATGCAAAAAAAACACGAAAACACCACTTCCCCATATTTTCAATGACCAGCCAAATCTGCAATGCGAACCAAAAAGCAGGCGATAAGCCGAGTTAGCAGTAAAAAATTAACATCAACCTTTAACTGGTGTAAGGAGGTCGACTATCTACTCTGTGAATTGGACCCAACTCACAGCCACATCTAAAGACAAACATGTGATAGACCTACTGATCATGCAGCTTCAATACCCAACAAGGCCACAACACCCAGCGCCACCACCACCAGAACCTCCCCCCACACCACCCCCCCTACTACCACAGAGGCAACGCAAAACAGGACAACGGACCTTCCCAAAACGCCATGCCCCTCAGCCACACAATAGCTGAATGTTGGGAGATACGGCAACCAACTATATATGAAGGAGGCAAGTCACCCATCAACAATAAATCACACAATGCCAAGTGTAACGCTGATGTGCTGCACAGACCACACTATGCAAAGCACAAACCTCTCCATGTGGAGATATACTATTGATACTTGTAGTGTAGGGCACAGTGGACGCAACCATGTTACCTCAGGCAGTGGGGACGATCTCGGTCATGTAGCTGTGTTGTCCCCCCTGGAAGCAGAAGTGGAGTGGGCTGCTCCAACGTATGATACTCCAGCATAGGAGTATGAATAAATAGGAAAGCCCTAGGTGTGGTTCACTTGTGGGAAGACCAACAATTCTGTCACAGCGGCAGCCCTCACCTTGGCACGTGGCTGCCGCCATAACCGCAGGCCTCCTCTACAAAGGTCCCCTGCGAACACAGCGGCACAGCACTGCAGACTTATGTCTGTACCGATCTACACTACGGACAGCAGCGCTCACAATTCAGATGCAGTGGTGATTGCAGATGTCGCTGTCCAGTTTGGAAGACACGTTGCTCCCAGTGCGGCCCGCCCAGACCATACATCATCGCACGGTGCCCACATGCTGTGTGCCTCAGGTGCTACTAACTCACTGCACCATAAGTCATCACCACATGGCCTCATCAAGCCAGAATTCATTAGACAAAACACATTGCTCCCAGTGCGGCCCGCCGGAACCACGTATCATCGCAGGGTGCACACACGCGGAGTACTCCAGGTACCACTAACTGTGCAGCTCAACTCAACACCACGTGGCTGTGCATCCATCCTGACCGCTGCCTCCGCCCTACACTGGTTACACGGTTCACAATTCAAGATTAGTAGCGACGCAAATTATGTAAGAGACTATAATGAGTTAAGAAGACCAAATGCTCCCAATCTGTGCAGCTCAAGTCAACGTCACCTGCTTGTGGACCTTTGCTGACCACTGCCTCCGGCCTACACTGTGGAAGACCGGCGACACATGGTGCCAACTAACCCTGCTCAACACAAGCCGATCCAGTAGGCAAGTAACTATCACAGTCCTACACCCTACATATTATCCTTTTAGTATCCTCGCTTCAAGAACTTTTTTTTATATCAGTTATAGCTTTACTACAATGACCAAATTAATCTTCAAATGCAAACTAACATGGAATAGTAGTCTACACTGCAGACAGTACAGCTCGCAATTCCAATTCTTTGTCAGTGTATTCTATACTTATTTCATCTTTTCATCATACGCCTACACTGCACTCAGTAGGGCCCACAATGAAAATTATTTCTTCATTCATTAACTACAGAGTCCACTAGGCAAGTAACTATTACAGGCCTCAAATCTACATAATATCCTTTTAGTATCCTTTCTTCTTGAACATTTTTTATATCAGTTATAGCTTTAGTACAATCACCAAATTAATTTTCAAGTATAAATGAACACTCAGCAGTCTACACTGCCGGCAGCAGACCTCGCAATTTGAATTTTGGACACGTGGTGCCAACTAATACTGTCCAACACAAGCCGATCCCACATGTGTAATTGTATCCTGAGTCCTGAATGGCAGTGACCCCAAGTCCATGGCAGCGACCACAGCACCAGACTCCCTCTGATTAATGAGGCATATTTCCATATGCAAGACCAACAGCACGTGGTGCCACTAACCCTCTTCAACACAAGCCGATCCCACATGTGTAACTGTGTCCTGAGCGTCAGTGACCCGAGCTTCGTGACACAGACCACAGCATCACACTCCCTTTGATTAGTGAGGGGTATTTTTATATGGATGGATGGAGACACGTGGTGCCACTGAACCTGCACTAAGCAGGCCGGTAGGTCCACCAACGTATGCACGTGGCTGTGGGCCCTTGCTCACTGCTACCTCTGGCCTACACTACGGTCAGCAGGCCTCACAATTCAGATAGAGTCCTGATTCCACACAACGCAGTCCAATAGCCAAGACACATTGCTCCCAGAGCGGCCCGTCCACACCAAGCATCATCACAGGCTCATACAGTCTCAATGCTTCTGGCGCCACTAACCCTCTTTAACATAAGCCGATCCCACATGTGTAACTGTGTCCTGAGTCCTGAATGGCAGTGACCCCAAGTCTGTGGCACCGACCACAGCACCTCATGCCCTTCGGTCAGTAAGGCATATTTCGATATGCAAGGCCGGCGACACGTAGTCCCACTAACCCTCTTTAACACAAGCTGATCCCACATGTATAACTGTGTCCTGAGTCCTGAATGGCAGTGACCCCAACTTCGAGGTAGCGACCATCGCACCAGACTCCCTTCAGTCTTATTTGTTGTTCTTTTCTTTAAATAATATTTTTTATACTTAAATCTATACATGACTAAGATTCTTCTTTGTCCAACCACACAGGGACACTTCCAGGCCCAAGAAGATTGTTGGAGGTATGATGGTAATGTGGGAAGAGGGTGCGTTACCTGCTGATGTGGGGAGAGGCAGCGTCAAAGGGGTATCTATCACAGAAAGAACTCCGATATGTTTTCACAAATGCCTCGGACAAATGCCAGCTGACGGACTGAATCACAAAATGGTTTTTCAATGCTTATGTAGTGTGAGTTATGAACAGTTCGCACCCAGGCTCGTCGAGGGACAGCTGCGGCCCGTCCGCTTGACTCACAGATGCAGTACTACGAGCCGTCCACGTCATTGTAGCTATCCCTGCCCTGTTCCGTCGTACGCCACGCCACTCCGATTATGTTCCGACGTTGGCCCCACATAGCTACCTGATGCAGGCGTACTCGCTGTTATTGTGCAGGTCAGTGGTCTAGTTCTCAACATCTCACGGCCACTCCCTGAGGGTAGGTTTGCACACACATCACACCTATCCGGCACATGCGTCACAGGCCATGTGACCACGCAAATATAATAGATCGACAATGGTGCTGACTAGATGGTGGACGCTCCACGTGTCTCAACCATAAAGAGTCTTTAAAAAGTTGCGCAGAAGGTTAGTCGCACCCTGATCTGTATAGCCGTCATGGGCCTACCACCCCCTTGCGCGGACTTCAGATGCACAGGGTTAGTGCCACCCGAAGCTCATATGGCCATCAGGGGACTACGACCACGTGGCACGGACTTGAGTTCCACAGGCTTAGCGGCCCCAAAAGCTGATGTGGTCTCCGCCATTGATGACTCAGGACTCAGCGACATGTGTGAGATCTGCCGGGCCGTGGAGAAGATGATGTGATCTCCGCCATTCATGACTCAGGACTCAGCGACATATCTGGGATGTGCGGAGTTTTGACAGGCATGTGGAGAGCCCACTGCTGCACACTCTGGAGGCACCAGGTAATTATTTGCTCATGGATGCGCAGGGGCGGCAGTGTCTGTCTGTCTCTCTCTCTCTCTCTCTCTCTCTCTCTCTCTCTCTCTCTCTCTCTCTCTCTCTATCTCTATCTCTATCTCTATCTCTATCTCTCTCTCTTCCTTCTTTTCCTTGTATCTCACTAACTCTCTCTCTTCCTTCTCTCTATCTCACTCCCTTTCTTTCCTTCCCTCTCTTTTTCTCTCTGGCTGTTTTTTTTCTTCTCTTTTTCTCTGTGTCTCTCTACTTTGATATACCCATTATACACGTCCTTATTTTGTGCTTTATTTTCCAGGCTCTGTCGTCGGCATCCATGATCCCCACTGGAGTGTTCCACCTTGTTGTTTTGTATTATTTTTGAAACATTTTGTTTATTAGTTTATCGTTCATCTGTATGTTAATAAAAAATAAAGTTTGATAATAGTTTATCATTTACATATTTATGTTTATAAAAAAAGAAAGTTAAAAAAAAATGAATAACGTTTTTGGTTGTTCTCTTAACTGCTGTGTGACTCTTTCTTGTTCTTATTACTGTTATTTGATGGAGTCCACCATGTCGTTAAATTTTGGGGCACTTATCGCGGGAATACTGGTGATGTCTGCAGTTTGCACCAAGTTCTGAATAGTGTGTTAGATTTATCGCAACTTTACTTCCATTAAAGTGCTGATAATGAAATGCAGACTAGCCATTCCCGTGCAAAAAGACACGAGGTGCACCTTGCCGATTTATTCTAAATACTAAAATTCTGTATTAAATTGCACTGAGGTAGTGGCTGCACTTTCAGGGTACACACAAAATCAATTAAGAAATCTCATTGTATTTATATTCATTGGTAATAGTGCACCAGGTGCTGCATCTTGGTGATATACACTGCTCAGTTCGTATATTGTTCTGCACACGAAAAAAATCACATCACAACTTTCACACCAATTGCAATGCGAAACAAATTCCGGCGATAAGCCACGTTAGCACCAGGGATTTTACACCTGCTTTCTGATGGTGTTAAGCAGGACGGCTACCAACACCATGAAAGGGAACACAGCCAAGAGTCACACCAGAACACCCACAGGTGCCATAGAGTCAATGAGCATGATACAGGGATACCCATGAGGGCCACAAGACTCATCGCAACAACTCCAGGACCGCCAACGCCCCCCAAACCCGCATCTGAGCAAGTGTGTCCCTGTGGTCATTGTCTTAGCATGATAGACACGAGCCCTGCAACATCATAGTGTGCTGTCACCTCAGCGTTGGCAGTGAGCCTGGACATGTAGCTACACACGCATCCTCCTGCATGCACAACTGGCGTGTGCTGGTCCGGGGCACACAGGTCAGCGCAGTGGTGTGCCTACCCGGCAAGGGGAACGGAGTGTCTCGGACATGTCCGTGTACAGAAAGTGCGGTAAGTGTGTCTCTGTGTTCTGGTGTGGCCTGCCACAAGGGCCGCAGCACTTGATGTTGTAAAGTGGCATGCACCACCTCCAAACGGCACTGTGATGGTGTAGCTGGAATGTAGCAAGACATGCGCGAATAGGCATTACAATGGTGTGCTGTACGAGTGCACGCTATACAACAGTGCACCATACAAAAGTGTGGGGGCTCGTGGGAGGGAGGAGCAGCTGTTTGGCAACATAACACACAATGAACTCGCCCATGTGCCACGTGCTGGGCATCTCATCCATGATGACCACGCTCGCAGACATCCCCCAACACCAACGACCGGCCTTTCTACACATCCTGTATAAATGCAGCATGATTTTCACTTCTATGGTCGGTCAGTGGTGTGATGTTGGCGGGTTGTGTGACTTGTGCTCCTTGTTGGTGTGTTTTATTTTGGCCATTGTTTGTCTATACTTGTGCTGTACTTAATTGTGCATGTGTGCCATTCTGCCCATCTCCCCCCGTCCCCCCACTCCGTGCTTCTTCCTCTTCCTGGTGCTGTTGTGTCTATAATTTTGTTGCTCCACACATAAATGCATGTAAAGAACAAATTAGAATAGTTCCTTTATTCTTTTAGGTTTCAAAACTTCTCTCTATTGGTTTCTTTTTAATTTTCCATATAAACTGTTTTTTTAAATATTCAACAACACATAGAAGTCAGAAGTGCCACGTATTCTATCAACACACTTTCTAGAACATTCTACAACAAGTGCAGGTCAAAAGTTCATCAATATTTCTAAACTTAACGATATTTGTTTGCAACATTTTCTCGAACATTTAACGGCACGTGCAGGTTAAAAGTTCACGATTGTTTTAAGTTCGAACAGTGCCTTCCAAATGCAAGTAGCAGGTGTGGTTGAGTTGAGCAAATGTTATCCTATGATATGTACTCCACGTTGAAACTGCATTTTCTTAACCAATCACAAAGATGCTTTTCCACAAAACTAATGTGCACCCTACTTTAAAAAAAATAATGCTTTTCATCTCCCAGTCACGTATCGTTTTGTATGGCAAAAAAAAGTAGTTCCCCATCTTTAAACATATCTCTTATTCTACCAAGGAACTGCATGAGCTACAGACATCTTTCCATACCTTCCAGCCATACCTTCAAAATGCTAGTATGGATCGTAGGACATAGCTATATTTTCTGGTGCAAGAGGTATGCAGAATACAGACGTATTAACTTAGACCTAGGTTTACAAAATGTGGACATTAAATGGTTTGCACAGAGAAGATTGAAGTTGCACCAATTGGTACCTTTGGTTAAAACCTCTTTGCATCTTCCACACCCTGACCTCATGATTGTGCACTGTGGTGGATATGACCTAGGCACATTGACTGGGGTAGGTTTGGAAATGCTTATGAAGGACACCTTTGGACACCTTAGCTCAACACCATGTGACTCTGGGCAATAGCTCACTTAATAGCTCACATAATTTCCATGCCAGCCTCGAGGGCCTTCAGACCCATAGGGGTGAGTAGTTTGCGCTTTACAAATACCGTATTGATTTGATGCGTGCAAATTTACCTTCACACTCCCTGTATTACACCCCCTAAGCACCATACAGAAGGTACAATGTTCGAAACAAAAGTTCCTCCGAGTAGGTATACCTACATGCTGACACTACTTGCCAGATGTGGCACAGCGGCCAGAGCACATGACTTCACAGCATATGACACACAGTTTGTACTCACGCTTTCATCCCCGACTCCGGCAGCGCCTCAGCTTAGCACCATGAGACTCTAGACAATACCTCACATATTTTCCGTACCCCAGGACTTACAAACCAGTAGCAGTCAGTAGGTCTTCCTAGTAGGTATAAACACATGCTGACACTACTTCTACAGGTGTCGTGCAGTGGCCAGGGCACATGACTTCACACCATAAGACACACAGTTTAGTCTCACGCTTTCATCCCCGACTCCCACAGCAGCTCACCTTAGCAGCATCAGACTCTATGCAATACCTCACTTAATTTCTGTACCAAGCGCTTTCAGACCGGTAGGTATGAGTAGTTCGCTTCGCACCCCCTCTATACCACACCCTAAACCCCCCACAAAGGTTACAGTGCTTCTACCCTCCTCTTTCCTACTTTTTTCGCCCTTTTTCCCCTTACTCACTTTGAAAGAATCACACAATGGCGGCCAACACTTCCTAGTTGCAACCGCTCGCAGCGCTCCCAACCAATAAGCAGTAGGTTCGTGCTCATAACTCCTCAGCCAATCAGATGACAGAATTCCCAAATATCGATATCTGTAAATTTCGATATCTCTCAAAAACTACTGAACGGATTTACACTAAATAAACAAAAGCGTGCTTTCTAGACCAAGACCCTTCTCCCTGCCAAATTTGGGGTAATTCCGTTCACCCGTTCGACCTGTATCCTTGTCTACAGTTTCCTATTGAATTTAACATGGAGAAAACACGTTTTGGGACCCCCAGCTTTTTCTCGGCCCCCCCTTGACGAATCACCCCCAAACTTTCAACATAGGAGCTGAAATGAACAAAGAATTAGTTTGAAAAATTTCATGAAGATTCATCAAACGACGCCAACGTTATAAGCAAAACAATAAATGCTCTCCTTATGGAAACTTGGTCCTAACTATAACTACCTACTGGCGACTGTGTTATATATATATATATATATATGTATATATATATATATATATATATATATATATATATATATATATATATATATATATATATACCCACACTAAGCATTGTATCCCTGTGTTAGTACACCCGATTAAGCCTTTGCCCTATCCTCTCACCTAATCTCCTAATCTTCTGTCTGACAGTACTCATCTACCAAGTCAGGAGATATATTCATTTGCAGTGCCACCATTATTGAGTTCTAATTGTCTGCAAAAGCCCCAAGGTGTCCTCCCTTCAGAGAGATACGGCTTCTGCCCTCGCCCAGTTAAGGTCAGAGTGGGTCCAAGCTGCGCACTGCAGTGGATCTTTGGATTTCCAACTTTTTATTAGGAGTCTCTTAGCTACTACCAGACCCAGCTCTAAGAAGCGGCAAGTGGCTGTGTTGCTTGCCTCGCGAGAACAATCCTAGTATACATGTTTAACATGTGTTCGGAAGGGGTCTGGCTGTGCATCCGGCTAGGTGTCATGTTACATCCTCCCAATACTGTCTAAATTTGACAAAGGCCACAGCATGTGGACAATATCTACAGCGGGACAAGAGCATCTGGGACATTGCGCATCATTTCTATCAAAATAGCGGTTGATTTTCTCCGGGGTTAAATATGCACGATGCACCATGTAGTATTGGATTAATCTAAATCTGGCATTGCGAGGGACCAAGGTGGGACTTTACAGAATTCCCTTCCACTCTGCAATTGTATATGAACAGACTAGTTCAAGTTCTCACTTCGCACGCAACGGGGCGAGGTCTGTTGCTGTGTGGATGCGGAATACATCTGCAAACCTGCGAGTGCGATGCGTGCTGTCATCCATGTCATGTATATATTGAAGCACTTAAGGGCATATTATCAATGGTCAGCGATAATTATCGCTGGCCGTACACAGCGATAGAAATATTATCGCCGGATATCGCTGAATTTTGTCACCATGATAACGCAATATTTACAACGCATAGCGCTATGCTGACAGTATTTCAGCGATAGCGGTGTTTTCAATGGAACATCGCTGGTTTTCCAGCGATGTTCCATTGCAAACAGCGATAACATTGCTGATAGGACCCTGTGGTCCTATCAGCATAATCCATCTCCCATTAAAAGTATGCCTTAGTCAGGAATTTAACAGACGTTAAATTCCTGAGTTAAGGCTGAGGTAGCGTTATTTTTTTATCGCTGCACCTCCTTGTAAATTTCACGAAGCTGCGTTCACGATATTAACATGTGTTGTTTTCACAGCCACGCCTTCTTTGCATCTCATTAGCGATGCGAGGCGAGGCTGTGAAAAAATGGGCTCGACATCAAGGAAACACGTGCTAGCATGTCCTTGATGATATTGCGATATAATTATTGCTGCTTTTCGTCCAAAAACGGACGCTAAAGCGGCGATAATTATATCGCCAACCCTTGCTAATATTCCCCTAAGTTCGTTGGCAGTTCCTGTGTAATATCCCTTCAGCTATGCTGCAGTAGGCTCAACCATGAGGCATGCATGAGAAAGTGTCCTGGGGATATTCCTGTCTCTGCTGCAATATCTGCGTATGTTATGAGTGTGCCATCTAAATATAGGTCACTCAGCGTATGTAGCCCCGCCGTGTGCCAAGCAACCTGGGGGCATATTATCAAGCCAGGTGATAAAATTATCGCCGCTTTAGCGGCAGAAAACTGCCGCTAAAACGGCGATAATGGGCTTGATAATATGCTCTATGGAATTCCAATTGAAGCCCATGTTAGATGTCCTTCACATCTAACATGAGCTTCAATTGGATATCAATAGAGCATATTATCAAGCCCATTATCGCCGTTTTAGCTGCAGTTTTCTGCCACTAAAGAGGCGATAATTTTATCGCCTGGCTTGATAATATGCCCCCAGGTCTGCTAGTGTGATCAATCTACTACCCTTCAGCATCGCCAGGAGGGGTATCACCGGTGCATAAGGTTTAACGTTTTTAGTGAGATATAAGGAGCGTCGGTAGCATTTATAAGCGACTTGTAACAATAAAGGGTGAGGAGTATTAGTCTTATTACATGGGTGAAACAGCGCTAAAATCTTATGTACAGTGTATGCTATATCAGTGCCTGCCATATCAGTTAGATGTCGACCCGCCACCCAGCATGCCACTCAGTGAAGTTGAGACGCCAGGTAGTAGTGTTCTGAGTTAGGCACTGCAAGGTCTCCCCAATCCGATGGCAGATACAATTTTGTGAGTGCCACTCTACATCTGGAGGTGTTCCAGATGAGCTCCTGGAAAATGAGGTCAATCTGCCCAAAAAATTAGGGCGATAACTACAGTGGTAAATTCAAGAAATAATAAAGGAACCAAGGAAGTACCACCATTTTAATAAGTGCCACCCTTCCACTTACCGAAAGAGCAATCGTTTTCCAAAATGTCATCTGTGTTGACACAGAAGTAATCGCCCTTGTGAGATTGCCATCTAATAAGTCTTTGTCAGCATGCTATATCCTAATACGCAGGTACCTAAACATAGTTACTTGCCAAGTGATCGGGTTCTCATTAAAAGGGAACTCTGGATTTGGCGTGGTGGGATCAAATGGAAACAAACAATTTTTTCCCCAGTTAACTCACAGTCCTGATATGTGTGCAAAAGAATTGAATATATGCATGATAACAACTGGCAGCGTCCCTTCATTCCTTATATATAAGAGTAGGTCGTCTGCATGTAAGGAGATCACATGCATTTCGTTTTCCAGAGGGATTCCCCAAGGGGCTGCAGACGCCCGCATCGCCAATGCCAACATCTCTATGGCCAGCAAAAAGAGTAGGGGAGAGAAGGGGCAACCTTGTCTGGTGCCCCTTCTCACCATTATAGGTTGGGATACCATGCGTCCCATCATGACCCTCACAACCGGACCGTCATAGAGAAGCTTTACCAGATTGATAAGGTAGGAGACCAGTCCATATCGAACCAGGATATTGAAGGTAAAGGGCCATTCAACAGTGTTGAACGCCTTCTCCAATTTGAGCACCATACAGCCAGAGCTGGGTCAGATCTGCGGGGCATAGCGCATAACTCATAATAGTCGGCGCGAGTTAATAGTTGTGGAGCAATCTGGGACAAATCTATTTTGGTCGTCATGTATCAGGTGGGGTATTAGCGGTGCCAGTCGTCCCACCAGTATACTAGCCAGGACCTTGTAGTCGATATTCAATAATGCCAGCGGTCCATAGGAGCCAAGTTGTGTAGGGTCTCTGTCTGGTTTTAGCAGTGTAACTAGTGTGACCTCACACATAGAGGATGACAAATGTTGCATTCACAGTACCTCATCATAGAGTTTTTGCAACCTTGGTGCTAGGAAATCTGAGTATACCTTGTACAGCTCCACAGGGAAGCCATCCGGACCCGGCACCTTGCCGGATGCTTGGGAGTGGATTGCTCCCTGTATTTCAGTTAACGTTATTGGTTCATCTAGCTCTGCACGCTGGGCAGTGTCAAGCACAGGGAAAGGAAGGTCATCCAGGAACTCGTTCATTTCTGGGTTTGTTGTCTCTAGGGATGACTGGTATAATGCAGAGAAATGATTGACCAGTTCCCTGTGTATTGCATGTTGGGTGTATTTGATCAAGCCATCCGGTGAGCGTAGCGATGTGAAAGGTTACGTGATTGCTGATGTCGGATCAACCATGCCAGTAGAGGTCCTGAGTGATCTGCCATTGCATGTGTCCTGGCAGAGTGTGCCTCATAATTGAGGCATCTCAGTCTTTCTATTTACGCCATATGTGTTGTCCTCGCAGCCATGTGCTGAGCACAGCCAGAGGACCAGAGACCTCATGCTTTTCCAAGACATTAATGGACACTCTAATTCTTGGAGCTTGTTCTCCATCTATATCTGCATTCGACGTCCTCTTCCCAAGCATTCGCCCCTGAGCACTACATTAAATGCATCCCATTCCAACAGTATGGACGATGCTGTGTTAGTGTTATGTTCAAAGTACTGCTATGGCTGTGTGGAGGGATTCCCAAAAGGGTGGGTCTTCTGGTATAGAGGGCTGTAGTCGCCATGTTGTGATCGGGGAGGGCTGAGCATCCAATGTTATTGTTAGAAAATGCAGGTTGTGGTCAGAATGCATGCGTACGAAATGGTCTGCCTGAGTCATACATGGCAGCATGTACACAACACTCTATCAAGGCGGACATGGAGACCATGCACCACAGAGCAGAAAGAATATTGTCGAGAGACAGGATTGCAATGCCTCCAAACGTCCACCAACCTCCACCCATGCATCCAGCTACGAAACAGTGAAGCTCCTCTGTAGGCCGACGTACCGCTGAGTGGCGGGAATGACCAGTCCAGTGACACGTCCAGGACGTTATTGAAGTCCCCTCCAATTAACCAGGGCAAGTCACACCATTTGGAGAGTAATGTAGATAACTTACTCAAGAAGGGGCCCTGATCTGTGTTGGGTGCATAAATATTGCCCAATAAGAGGTATCTGCCACCTAGCCTAGCTTTAAGGAAAATGTATCTCCCCTCAGTATTTGTTCCTAACTCTTTCATTTGGAGGGGGATACCTGGCGAACCTATATCAACACTCCACAGGTGAATGCTGAGTAACTTGTTGTGTAAATGTGTCCTCGCCGTCTGCGCTGCAGCCTGGTGGACTCTACATGCGTTAAGTGAGACTCCTGTAGGAGTGCTACCGCACATTGTGTCTATTAAGATAAGCATGTACAGCAAATCTTCGAGAGGGAGTGCGCAGGCCCCGTACATTTCATGAGATGATGTGTTGTGCTGTCATGTTTTAAATATATTCAAAATTATAATAAGGACAGGGGGATTGTCATGAGGTTGGCTGCTTTGTAGTGTATTTTCTGGAGGCAGTAGAAGCCCAGCACAAAGTCGCCCAAATAAACTATACTTAACTGAAAAAACATCACTATTTAAAATTTAACATTTGATACCAAAAGAGCAGTCCTGACAATAATGTGGAACAGCCCAAACCAAGTGTTATAGTGCACGTAAACTAAACAAACCCCTAGAGTGTAAGTGTGTGAGGGAGTGTGGCCTATGGTGTCGATCCAGCGCAGCCCACCCATCCATTATCCAGGATAACTCCTCTATCCCCATGATCCCCCTATCCGCACGACAGTTAGGTCACCATCCAGCTGAACCAAGGACTCCATGACAGACAGTGCAGTCCCTTGCTCCCCCACAGCCAACCAACTGAGACCTATCAAACTTGCCATTCGTTAGACAATGTCATCTGCCGTCTGCGGGGTGACTACTGGTGGAGATGACGACAGGCAAGATCCTAGTGAGCCTTCATCCTCCGAGGATCATGTAGTTAGCCTCTCTGACTCAGGCTCCTTGGCCAGATTCAAAATCTTTTCTGCTTCCCGGACAGCCTATTTCCTCCCTCTGATTATTTGTTCTAAACTCGGAACAGCACGTAGTTTAGGAATGCAGGCTCGTCTCCGCTGTTTGTCTCTCTCCATGTGTGTTGCGTCTCCTCTTGTTTCTCCCCGACCATCCGGTCTGGGGCCAGAGAATTCACCGATCAACTCCAGCCAGTCACAGATGTCCTGTGGTGTTTCAAAGAAGCGGGCATTGTCATCAGCCAGCACACGTAGCTTTGCGGGAAAAAGCAGCGAATATTGAATATTCAATTGTCAGAGCTGGCATTTCACCGCCAAGTAAGTGCTCCGCTGTCTCTGCACCCCAATGGTGTAATCTAAGAAGAACATCACATTTGCACTGTTAAATTTAACTTCTTTCAGTTTCAGCGTTTCCCTTAAGATAGTGTCTCTATCCTGATAGTGAAGCAACTTAAAGATGAATGGGCGAGGATTGCCACCCGGGGCAGGCTTAAGGACGGGGTCCCGGTGAGCCCTCTTGATCGAGAAGTGGGGAGAAAGCAATGCCTCTGGCAGCAAGCCATTGTTCAGTAAACTCCACAGCATTCTGGCCCTCTGATCCCTCAGAGAGACCTATCATGCAGTCCTTATTTCGGCGGGAGCGACCCTCCGCATCTTCCACCCTACCTGCCAGGTGGCAAAGCCGTATTTCATAGTGCTTCATTTGCTGATCCATGTTAGTCATGACAGGTTGAGTCGTAACCAGTGTGTGTTCAACAGTGGTGACTCATTCAGACAATTTTTGGTGGTCTGTATGCAGGAACGTAGCTACATTATCAATTTTAGCCTCCCTAGAGAGTTTGGAGTGTTCTATAGCTTGGCGAATAGCCTCAAACCTGTCCTCTGGTGTTGAATTTTGCAGGCTCAATGACTCCTGCCCATCCATCTCTGCCACTGAGGATGCACGCAAGGAGCCCCATGGCCCATGCCCCTTGTGCGTCCCAGCTCCAATACTTCCAGCCAGCAATCCCACCCAATCAGCCGCGTGTGAGGCTTCATGCCCCTGCACTCCCTGCGGCAGCACAAAGATGATCACCAGGGTGGTAATTCCTACAGGTGTGGCATTCCCATCCATGTAATGTGTGACATCACTGTTGGTGCCACCCCTCCTGGAGCCTAACATCTATGCTGGCACAAGGGAGAGAGAAGGAATGCGGCAGGCGAGGAGAACGAGAGAGGAGAAAGCAGGAGGGAGCAAAAGGAGGGCCCCCACTTTATTAATCTTAATAAACATCCCCAGTGGCACACACCGCATTGCCTAGGGGGCACACACCCATTTCAATCTTTTTAGCTTGGGCAACAGTAAGCGGTCAAGACCGACCCTGCTGCTCCAACCGTCAGCCCCCACAGCCATACAGGCAGCCGGTTATGGCAGGCGAGAGAGGTATCCAGTGTCACAAGGTTGGTGGTTCTGGGCCATCCCTAGGCAGTACAGAACAGTTGTGTGTAGCCATGGACCAGTCACATTGGACATTAGAGCCTCCACGGCACACAGAAGTTGTCCTGTCGGTCCACCCAGCAATGTCCGCAATAGCCCCAAAGGAATCCATGGAGTTTCAGCTTTGAATGCACATGCGCGTCCCCCCAGGCAGTGCCTTTGGGATAGTAATGTCCGATGTCTATTCCCTCAGTGAGCTGCACCCAGGATCGAGGGGAGCTCCTTGCGTAACAATAGTGCGATGCCACCAGCCAATGCTTACGAGCTTCCTGCAGCCAGCGGTCAGTACCAGCGCCTCCGCAGCAGGCCCTGGCACCCTTGCTCCACCTCCCCCCTCCTCGATGCCGCTACAGTTCACCGGGCCCGAGTCTCACAGGGTGCACCGTGCACCACAGGTCAACTCACCGCCAGTCTTGGCCGTCCCCAGCGGCTACCTCCGTGTAGCTCGACCTCACCCGTCAGCCCATGCAGCGGTCCTCCAGGCGTGAGTCATCCACGGGTGACCTGGTTCCACCACTCTGAGCCTCCACTTCAATCCCCAGGTACGTTTGTAGTTATCGGAGGGCTGCCAGTCCAAGCCTCCGTTCGCCCTCCTCTGTCGGATCAGGCCCACAGTCACTGCAAGTTACCTTCCGAGGTGTGTGCTCATCCAACTGGCCCTCAGCATGGTCCCGGGAGCTGCCGGTTCCCAGCTGGTGCTCCCCAGTTCACGGGTGGCGAGCCACTGGCTACATAAAGTACGGATTAGATAGGCGGCTTGCAGAGTGATGTTATGGGACGTCCACCATCTTACTCTCGCAAGCCACGCCCTCCCCAATGATGGGGGACTAGTACTGTAAATCAAAACATGATAGGAGGAAATTTAGGGATTTGCATTCCTGGGACTTCCACTGGTTGTACAGTCCCAGATGCACTTACATTTCCTGGAACCAGTGGTTTCTACATATGAACCTGGTTCCAGGGGAAACGGGATTCAAAAGTCAGCTGTTCCCGTTCAACACTGAGCATTGGAAATTACACCTATGAGTCGAGGTACTAGAATTCGACCGTTTAATTCTGATTAATACATGTTCAACTTGGGGTGTAAGTGCAGACCCATCTTTTAGGTAATTTCCGGGGTTACCGGATCAGGGTTCTCTTACTTGGGAACTGCTTTTAAATATGCATACCGGCACACCTGAAGTAAAGGTAGTATCTAAAGCTCCTAAGGTATGTCCTGGTCTTAATGCCAAGGAATCGGAGGACTTTTTGCAAGTCCTTAATGCTACATTGAATGAGAGTGGGAGAGCAGAAGTGAGTCATGGAACTCTTCAGTCCATTCTAAAAAGAACATTTGGTAGATGTGGGAAAATTAAAGTTGGACTTGGATGAAATGATAAGTAGTTGTCTTGCATTGGATCGAATAGAATCTTATCAGCAGAGTGAACTGTTGTTCATGATTGAGGATGTTACTAGGAGAGCGAGACAAGCCCATTACAAATAAACTGAATCAGCTCAGAAATTGGAAGTAGATTTAGAGCGGACAAAATCTTTACAAAAGAACCCCCCATCTGGTTTTAGTGATCAGGACAAAGAATTTACGAGAATACCAGGGATGAAGATGCAAATTCAGGAATTATTTCACA
Organism: Triturus cristatus; assembly: GCF_964204655.1. NCBI lineage: Eukaryota > Metazoa > Chordata > Amphibia > Caudata > Salamandridae > Triturus > Triturus cristatus. The sequence goes on along the minus strand of NC_140581.1, from coordinate 431,456,823 downwards.
GCATCTGAATTTGGAGTGAATTAGAGAAATGGGGAGTTAATTGGCCAAAAAGAACAACTCCCAAGACAATGACAAAAGAGCCACCTCCTCTCGGAGGGGGGATGCGGGAGCAACAAGCTTTCTTTTATGGAAGGTACCTAGCGGAGTGTACATATATTTACCTTGGAATAGGAGTGAGCTTGCATCATCTAGAAATTAATTCCCCAAATTAAGAGAGAAACCTGTGGAGCGGTAAAAACAATTTGAATTGTTTGTGAAAATTTCAAACATTTTGTGGACTGATTTGAACACCTCGGAGCATATTTACAAGCCCCTATTGCCACCGGAGCATCAAATTTTTTGACACTTCAGTGGCGTAGCACCATTTTCAATATTTACAAGGCGGCGCTAAGCCACATAGTGTGGCAAAACGCCACCTTGTTAATATGTCGCTTTCAGCCACAGTCCTCTGCTGCAAAGAGGCATGCTATGGGTGTTGCTGTGGGCATTCCATCGCAGCACCCATTGCTTTCTGACGCCGCTCCAGATTTGAAAGGTGATGTAAATCTGTGGCAGCACCAACAACTAACGCCATGCAACAGTAGGTGTTTGAATGGTACTCGTTGAGAAATGGTTTTATTTCTTCTCGTTTTTGCTTTTTCTATTTGTGCAGCATTCTGCAGCACACAAAGAAAGAGCAAAAAGCCATAAATTATTGTTTATGTCCAGGAAGGTGTGGCATACCAATACAATGGGCCCGATTCACAGAACTAACTTAAGACAAAATCCTAAATTTACAACCATTTTCGTATTCACAGAAGGCACTTACTCATTTCGGTATTCACAGAAGACACTTACTCACTTCGGTATTCACAGAAGTTAGGAGTCCTAACTTTAGGACTCCTAAATGCCTTCTGTGAATACCGAAAGTCTTAAAATTAGGATTTTTCTCAGTTTAGGAGTCCTAAAGTTAGGACTCCTAACTTTACTACTACTAAACTGAGAAAAATCCTAATTTTAAGGCTTTCGGTATTCACAGAAGGCATTTAGGAGTCTTAAAGTTAGGAGTCCTAACTTTACTACTACTAAATTGAGAAAAATCCTTATTTTAAGACTTTCGGTATTCACAGAAGGCATTTAGGAGACCTAAAGTTAGGAGTCCTAACTATACTACTACTAAACTGAGAAAAATCCTAATTTTAAGGCTTTCGGTATTCACAGAAGGCATTTAGGAGTCCTAAAGTTAGGAGTCCTAACTTTACTACTACTAAATTGAGAAAAATCCTAATTTTAAGACTTTCGGTATTCAAAGAAGGCATTTAGGAATCCTAAAGTTAGGAGTCCTAACAATACTACTACTAAACTGAGAAAAATCCTAATTTTAAGACTTTGGGTATTCACAGAAGGCATTTAGGAGTCCTAAAGTTAGGATTCCTAACTTCTGTGAATATCGAAATGAGTAAGTGCCTTCTGTGAATACCAAAATGAGTAAGTGCCTTCTGTGAATACCAAAATGGTAGTAAGTTTAGGATTTTGTCTTAAGTTAGTTCTGTGAATCGGGCCCAATGCATTTATACATATACTGTGCAGACCACTGCCTTCACCAGCATAGGTCACATTATTTAAAACAAATAGGATCATTAGCCAATAGCAGTGCTTAGTTTGAGCTGGCTGTTGCCTGTGGAGCCCACCAGTACTCATTTTTGGGGACCAGGACTTATTTTCCCTACCAAGTATCAACCACAAGTAAAAAATGTAAAAACTCACAAACAGGAAAGGAGGAGGAAAAGGAAAAGAGAGCACTAAGGGAGAAAGCAGGGACTGGTCAGAGTGAAGTAAGTGGGCACAGAGTGTCTGGTAGTGGATTAAAGAGGCGTGAGGTTTACTTAACAAAATGCAGCCCTGGTATTCGGAGCTCCGAGTTTTACTAAGCACCACAGGAGCAGAACTCTGGGCATTGGCACTCATTAGTTTACAAATTATGCACTGTCAACAGTCAACATAAACGCTACTTATTGCCAATTGTGTTTCTTGTTTCATTGAGAGAATCCAAAGCAGCTGCAGGCGGGCGTTCACTCCAATCACACAAGGTATTGGTCGGCAGCAGTCTTGGAAGTGTGTGCTAAGCAGCTATAAAGATTGAAGGCTGAATGATGCAGTCTGTTGCGCCCACCGACATAGGCGCTGCCGCAGAATCCAAACAAAAACTTGCTGGAGTTCAGAAGGAGAATGAGCAGTAAAGATGCTTTTAACTTGTTTTTATCATGTTGCATTTGCTACATGTTCAAATACAGAAGCTAAATGTAAGGCTATCTCTTCTCCCAAATTGCTGATTATTCTTTAAACATGGAAATTGGTGATTACTGTTTCTTTCTTTCTATGACTGCAAAGTGAGTTGATTTTGTAGAGTGAACTATGTGACTATCTTGCTAGAGTATGGGGAGTGTGAAAGGAAAGGCTGTTGGATGTCAACTTAATTTTAACACACAACATTTAAATACCTGTAAATGATCTGTACAAATATTTCAAAATATATCAGTCATTAGAAAAGCACACACCAGCCACATTTTGTTTAGCAATTTTGAATTGTGATGAAAACAAAGATTTTGAAGACAAATCAAGACAGTTGTCTTGGTGATGCACAAAGATAAATATTAGCTGAAACCCGATTTCCACATATCATCATTTGTGCGCTATATAGTTTTATCAGTAAGAGTGTATGTCTGTGGCCTGTACACATTTAGTGAACATTTCAATGGAAAATGTGCTGGTTTGAAATAACAGGGCACTCACTGCAATAACCATGCTTTAGGAATACATTTGCAACAGTGTGCTACAAAATATACAACGAGCTACACACTACACCTATCAATGCCCTGCTGAATGGATGTGACAGTGAATGTTGCTTACTTGCTACACTTGTTCTTAGTGTGACACATTGATTTTTCATAATCCTTTAGACTTCATTTATGTACCATTGATGGTAACAACCCTCTCTCTAAAAATTGTTCAGCACTGCCAATCTTGCATTCTCAAACACCATAAAACTATTGCTCACAAGCAAAATTATTTTCTATTTTGTTAAAGTTTAGATTCGTTGGGTGGGAGATGCTGAATAATACGAGAACAAGGTGATTGGTGTTTGTTCACTATTTGTGAGGGAACAGCGGCATGCTTAACAGAGGATCATTTAGGTAAACAGTGTGTGTCTCCTGCGGGGTGCGACAGACGTGCTGAGTATGTAGAAACAAGGTTATCTGGAGACTACTCCCACATCAGTAATAGCTTTCTTCCCTGGTGTGTTGCTGGTGCATTACTGATGTGAAACATCACATCAGTAATGCACTGAATGCTATTGTTGGTAAATAGTATATGAGTAAACAAGAAAATAAACATGTGTGTTTCAGGCAAAATAGGCATGAATGATATTGGTTAATATGATGACATATTTCACTAATTAGAAGTTGATCAATTCTGTCCTCAATTTCCAATTAACTTATTTTGTGTGGGTTATGTTTGCCCAACTTGGGCACTAAATATTATCAATACTGTTTCAACATAGTCTAATTTGAAATATGTTGTGAGAATGTTTAGCCAGCAACAACTGCCTCCTAACGGACCTTGACAGAATTGCCACAATGGGTCCCTAGCTTCAAAAGAGAACTGAAATAATTGTAACAAACCAGGTGTCCTAACAAGCCAATAGTAAAAATTGAGCCATAGGCTAAGTTCCTCTTCTATTAGCAGGCACATTTCACAGTGAACGTTTTTGCAGCAAAATTATACCTCAAACACTTTTAGTGACCTGTTTCTCCTGATAGAACTGGGTGAAAAACAAACGCTGCAACTTCGGAAACAGAAGATGTAGTGTGCTTTAATTGTGATATTATCATTTTGCACACTCAAAAAAAGGGTCTAGATCGATTAATCTCTGCCAGGCAGACCACTTAAGGTGCTGCAAAAGTTCTTAACACCATTTAATTTGTTTTGTCTTCAATGCAGGCATTTGTGAGAACTCATGAACAGTGAGAACAGTGATTGGCTGTCTGGAACCAGTTTTTGAGCTGAGGTTCGTCAGTATTCCCTGTTTCACCTGGGGGTTCCAGGAAAAGGAGGACGTAAATCTAAAATAAAAATAAGTTAAAACATTTATATACAGATTTCCTCCAAAGCTAGTACAGTTTAACCACTTTATGCATTTTTGTGCCTTGCCATATACATCAATATATGTTATACTGCATTGAAAGGAAGCTTGGGCCAACCCTTTGCTCATGATTGGATGGTTTTGCTTGTACAGTCCAATCATCACTCCAGATTTAATTACTTTTCTCTCTTTTCTTGTGTTTTGCCCACCCTTAGAGAATTACTGCTTTACTCTAGTTTTTGACTCGATGCTCACATTATTGAACTGTTTTTTTTTTCCATGCCATTTGGGCTTTAGCACTCCTTGGGAGTGCATTGTGTCTTGCACCTTTTTCTCTCTGTCTCATTTTCAAGCATGTTCACGCTCTTATACTTGCTCCCTGAACCCCTTCTTCTTCCTAATCTCCAGTCATCTCTTGTATGTCTTCTCCCTCCCTCAAGCACTAAAGCCAGCTGCTGTCCACTGTCTCTCTTTCTCTCTCTCTCTCTCTCTCTCTCTCTCCGTTCCTCCGGCTCTCTCTTCCCATCCCTGCCTTTCTCTGCCTTCCCCCCACTTGTCCCTCTCCTGCCACTATTGGAGATGCCAATGTGAGAAGCTTTTAAAATGATAACTGCATTGGCTATGTCAATAGTGGCAGGCTGGCCATCTTGGAATTATGTCAAGGATTGGATACAGGGAAGATCTCTCTTGTTTTTGCAATTTCTCAAAGAAAGGGCAAATTCTCCCATTAACCATGATTGCACCTTAACATCACATACTTGTGAAAGATGTCACGTGTTTTCTTAACAGGGTGCCTATTAGAAGGAATAATCCACAAAGATACAAAAAAGCTCCTTAGCAATATGAAATGTTCTTGATTGAAAATAAATAGTGCTACAACAGTTGGGGAGCAAGACCAAAATTATCCTGAGAGAAGGTAAAGAATGAATTTAGAATAATCTTCAAGGCAGAAGAATCCATTAGGAAAAAACAGCTGCAGAAAAAAGAAGCAAATAGCACATACAAAAGATTTCTTAGATGGGCGATGAACACAACAAAAAAAAAAGCTTTGTGATCCTTCCTTCTGAGCTCCAAGCTCCCTTATGTCACAGTCGAAGAAGAAATGACTTCACAGGAAAATTGTTGAACACCAACAGGGATGCTCTGGCAGAACAAACCAGAAAGATGACTTCTTTTTTTGAACTATCAGTCCGGCATTCCGGGCGGTACATGTAGCAATCCACTGTCAGCAGAAACCCTTCCAGGCGACTGCAACCACATGAATACCAATACGGCCAGCTGTCCTGGACAAAGAAAGTGGGAATCCTTCCTGCACACCAGGTATGCCATCTTCCTCTGTGCTTATGAGGCCCCAAATAACAAAGCTACCGCCTTCATGGAACATCAGAGAGTTCTGTCTATGGATAAAATGTATTTTCTATACTTCCAAGAAGGCCTTCACATTGTATGTAGATTCAATGTTTCCGCCTTCTTGAAAATATAGAAAATAACATTCCAAAAGGGCTGAATATTCCACATTCTATACTTAAAAGATAGTCACCATGTTGTGTCTACACACAGATTAACGGCCAACTTGGAAGTATAAAACTATATTTTCAAGGTAGCCAGCCCACACTAGTAGCTTTGCCAATGCAACATCATTTTAAAAGCATTGGCAAAGGCAATAGTGCTGAAACAAATCTAGCAAATTGATACAGATTGGCTATGCCAAGGTTTATTTGGTGATAATAAGCATTTGCCAAGGGCTTATCAAACTTCACTTCTTCTCATCAGGCATGGTTTGGTAAAAAAAAAATCAACTACTAATCAATATGGACATGGGCATTCTGAATTAGAAAATGGATGACGATGACTGTGTTAATGTTTCACAGATCTTCATAACAAGTTATCTAGAATCATTGTTGTGAATGCACAACTAAAGCACTTGCCAGGGTTAAGGCTATCCCTTTCTCTGCCTAAACTGACACCTACAGCATCAAAGAAGAAAGTTATGTAGGTGCTTATATTAGCTCTAACTTAGTTGTCTGAAGGAGCAGGTCCGCAGGTGGAAATACTGAGAGCCATAATACTCTGAAGAGGAAACATATTTTTTCTTGCTGATGCAATAACAGGCCTGATTGCTCTCCAGTAACTATCCTCCACAAAGGTATCTATGTCCTTTTTGCTATACATCCATACATTTGACACTGAATCTTCTATTCCCACAGAATATCATACTACTTTCCTCTATTTGTACCATTAGAAGAAGCATTTTAACTAAGAGACTAGTCCATCTGTCATTCACATACAGCTTGGTCCCAAAAAAGTAAGTGAGGTAACTCTCTCCAAAACATGACCTTTTTATATGTGCTTTTTATTTCCTTAGGATATCAAAAAAGGACCTTGAATGTTGCAAATTTAGACTTGCAACAAGTGGCTGTAAACCATTAGATATGCCTGTTTCCAGCGCTCAGCAAATTCAACCTTCTGCGTGACAAGATCCCTTCCACTGCATTCGTCTAAATGTTAAAAAAAGTGGTGGTAGTATACAAACCGGTTTTGAGCAACTAGTTGAGCTCAAAACATTTGTTTTCCCATCTTGGGGTCAATATCAATTAACTGTGCTTGACAAAAGAACTTCTTTCTCATAATGAATCAACATTTGACTCCATTGACAATTTCAAAGCGTAGGATGCACTTAGTGGCAGGCACTGCACAGTGCCTGCCACCTGGTACAGGGACATGTGGGTACCCCCCCAGTTCTTCGCATGCCTTTCCATGGCGGTTCCAACGCCGCGGAAAGGCTGGCTACCACCGGCATCATAATTGTGCCGGCGCTGCTTGGCCCTGGTCCACAACAATTGTAGTGGTCCAGCTCCGTCTGCCAGGCAAGCGGGCAGACTGCAACCGACGAAAAAGTGGCGGGCGGAAAATCACACCGTGGCGGTCACGATCTCGATGCTAATCGGACCGGCGGTTTTCCGGGTTTTGATGGCGGGCGAATGGCCATCCGCCTGCCATCCCAATAGACCCTAAAGTGTTCAAACTCTTTTGCTCACTCTTACTCACCAGAAAAACATAACTTGGTACCGTATGAATGTTCATGCTGCTCATGCTTGATTCCAAATTGTACGTCCATGACCACCTTTTTTAACGATCTCAAGATTTAAATGTTGTCAATAATAATTTCCCAATAAATCTGTTTATGGAATCTATCATGCATGTTAGGTTGCAAAAGCCAGGAATAACTCATTCTCCTTTCTTACAAATTATAAAATATACCTCAGCACTCTTATGTATCGAACACTTTAGCAGTAGATGAATTGGTAAAGCGAAAAAAAAGGAACTCAAAACATCATATACAGGTAAAATCTTCTGGGTGATAATGAGACAAAGTACAAGATGGTCCGATGATTTCATATGAAAAATCCTTTATTCTTGGTTTATTGTTTATTCACAGTCAAAACGTGCTTGCAGCCTGAACAAATCACAGTTTCTGTTGCCAATGCGTTTCCTTCATAGATTTTCTTCAGGGCTAAGATAAAAATGAAAGTTTTGTACATCTTACCACATTGGAGAGGCTGTCCTAATTTAACCGGTTGTAAAAAAAATATCTCCACATCTTATTATGCCATAAATGGGTTCATCTTTTAAGTGTGTATGTTCTCCCTTTTACAGAAATGATGTGGAAATAGCACGTGTCATCATTACAAAAGAATAGTCTTTGGTTAATTCTCATTCTCCTATGATATGGGATCAAGAAAATTGTGTCAAAGTAGCATGCTCATGACGTGTGTCCACATCCTTTCTAAAATATGTTGGATGCTGTATCCCTTTTTAATTGCTCTGGGACGGGAAACATCCTTTACAACGTGGATATTACAACGTGTTGCCATTACAACGCGATTGTAACAACGCAACTACCATTACATAACAATGCCATTACAACACATGGCATTACAATGCAGATGCTTTTACCATACATGCCTTTACAACGAATTTAGTTTTAAAGGTATGAATGGTAAAGGCATATGTGTTTTACATGTAGGGATAAGGTAAGTATAGGGCTTAGGGTGGGTTTGGGTTTTGGAGTGTAGGGGTCTCTAGATTTGAAGGTGGCAAGGTTAATTTTATGGTTTCAGGGAGGATTTTGGTTTTGGGGTGCCAAGGGTAATTTTAAGTTTTAGGATGGATATGGGTTTTGGGGTAGCAAGGGTAATTTTAGGGTTCAGGGTGGGTTTGGGTTTTGGGGGGCTAAGAGTAATTTTAGGGTTCAAGGTGGGTATGGGTTTTGGGGTGCCAGGGGTCATTTTAGGGTTCATGGTCGGTATGGGTTTTGGGGTGTCAGGGGTAATTTTCGGGTTCAGGGTGCGTTTGGGTTTTTGAGGCGTCAGGGGTAATTTTAGGGTTTAGGGTGGATTGGGGTTTGGGGGTGCAAGGGTTAATTTTGGTGTTCGGGTGGGTATGGGTTTTGGGGTGTTAGAGGTAGTTTCTGGGTTCAGGGTGGGCTTGGGTTTTGGAGCGTCAGGGGTAATTTTAGGGTTCTGGGTGAATTTGGGTTTCGGGGTTCCAAAGTTAATTTCGGGGTTCAGGGTGGGTATGGGGTTTTGGGTGTCAGGAGTAATTTTAGGGTTCGAGGTGGGTTTGGGTTTTTGGAGTGCCAGGGGTAATTTTAGGGTTGAGGGTATGTTTGAGTTTTGGGGTGCAAGGGTTAATTTTATGGTTGAGGGTGTGTTTGGGTTTTGGGGTGCAAGGGTTAATTTTGGTGTTCAGAATGGGTTTTGGGGTGTCAGGGGTAATTTTAGAGTTCAAGGTGGGTTTGGGTTTTTGTAGTGCCAGGAGTCATTTTAGGGTTCAGGGTGTGTTTGGGTTTTGGGTGCAAGGGTTCAATTTAGGATTCAGGGTGTGTTTGGGTTTTGGGGAGCAAGGGTTAATTTTTGGGTTCATGGTGGGTATGGGTTTTGGAGTGTCTGGGGTAATTTTAGGGTTCAGGGTGGGTTTGGGTTTTGAGGTGCCAGGGGTAATTTTAGGGTTCAGGGTGTGTCGGAGTTTTGGGGTGCAAGTGTTAATTTTAGGGTTCAGGGTGTGTTTGGGTTTTGGGGTGCAAGGTTTAATTTTGGGGTTCTGGGTGGGTATGGGTTTTGGGGTGTCAGGGGTAACTTTAGGGTTCAGCTTGGGTTTGTGTTTTTCGGTGCCAGGGGTAATTTTAGGGTTCAGGGTCTTTTTGGCTTTGGGTAACCCTGGGCGGGTAACTCTGCTCCGCCAGCAGAATTTGCAGGGATTTGCCTACTCTGCGCTCCGTGGTAAACGCGGAGGTAGGCAAAACTCAGCCTCCCCGGCGGTGCAGAGTTAGCCACTCCCTCCCAAATGCTTTAAAATGATTTTTTTAAAAGCACTTACCTGTGTTTCTGCCGCCTCCGCTGTCTGGCCACTCTCCTTCCTGCTCCCCTGGAGTCCTTCTTCATTAAAAAAACACTATGTTGTACGTCTTGAGAGTGCACTCAACACATCCAATTTTCCCCTAGCATCTCTCACCCAGAAAACACTTTCCAAATCTTCATGAGAAAATAACTAAGAATTGAGGGATCTGTGTGGAAACACCAATTACTGGAGTTAGTTCCCGTTCTTACAAGTCAAACTTGATAACTGTGCAGTAATCATCTCCTTAGATATTACCCCACCCTATGGTTTTAGGGTTACAGGGTGTGGTATCATTGCATTGAGCATAACTCCTGCAAAGAAGGCCAAACACCTGTGAAATAGTGTCAACAATATTACTAATAAGCATGCCCTAATTACTGCTTTAAAAGCTCTTGGAATTATATTAGTAGGTTCCTTGAAGGGTATTATAGAAAATAATAGTAGATACTTTCCTTTTCGCAATATGTTAGCATGCGCTGACTAGGTGAAGACTCACTGTTGAGGATCATTAAGTAATAGGCAGATATGAGATCTCCATAATTATGTAACCACACACACTTCTCCTTTTAGATTCCATTTGTAGCTCATCTAATTTCATAACTGACCCAATTAGATTCCAGAACAAAATTGATGCCAAGGAATACCCTACTGCAGTTAAGACTAGAGTACTTGTGGCACACTTTGCTTTCAGGAGCTTCCCACTTGTTGTTCATTGCAGTGGTCCACTCATTTGTCAATCACTGCAGCTCAAGACAGCTAGAGGATTTAAAAGGATCGGCTGAGGAAAATCTTGCATTAATCCTCAAAGCTCATGAATCACAGCGGGCAACCTGAGGCCGAAGGGTCATCATCATTATATTGAAACTCAGAAAATCTCTGTCCTTAACGAGGCAAAAATAACCAACCTTCCTTGCATTAAAGGAGTAGATCTTCTTTCATTTTTCTGCATAATTGAATTACCCAAGTTCAAGTGCTGCCACGCCTACCTCTTTGTCCCATAATTGCATCAGTGTGGAAAGAAAGGACAGAGTGCATGTAGGGTTTGTAAGGCACCGTGACTTTGCAGATCAGGGAACATTTGCAGTGGATATAAGGCTTTCAAATAGATACTTGAAACATTTCACAAAAACGTAGGCCGAGATTTACAAACACTTTACTCAAACCTGACACAAAGCGTTGTGGTGGTTTTTACAATCCAACACAAGTTGCGATTTGCATTTCTTTATAACGGAAAGTAACACAAAGCTGCACAGTGCACTGTCTTGCAATACTTTACATCAAGGGGGCATTCCATGGCTAGCACATGACGTTCCCATACAACCACCCATGGCTTTTGATGCAAATCCCTATCTACAAACAATTATAGGCACTATTTTGAGCCAAAATCATGCACATTCTTAGGGCAGGCATAACAAGGAGAAATGTTTGCATTTCTCCTCGTCCTTTCCTTGTTTGCATGTGTGCTATATTCTACAACACATATACAAGAGGAAAACACACAAAAGCTTCTGTACTGCAAGGGACCTCTTTCTGTTAAAAAACTATGCTTCCCACAACGCAAACACCCTTGCACTATCGGGCAAGGGTATCTACATTGGCACATGGCAGCCAAAAGTGTGCCACAGAGGAAGAGAGCAGAACAGCACTACATCTTACTAGTATGTTTCTGTTCTGCTCTCTACTATTCATGCAACACAATGTAGTAATTTTACTTGCCGGACTGCGTGATTTTTTCTTAGTAAATCTGGGCTCTAGTAGTTGGGCAAACAAACAGAGCAAATCCATTCACACCAGTGTTTTGCTTGCTTTTACAGTGTGGGTACAGCAAGGAGATCTTACTCCAATCCATTTCACAGAGGGATTATTACACCGGGCCAAAATGGAAAATGTTTATGTTTAAACCATATACAACACATCTAAATCATTTGAAGTGATTCATCGAGATTGTTCATGATATAACGTAATCAAGAAATAACCTACAGTAAAACCACTTATTTTGCAGTACTTTTGCTGCTCATATAATAAAAAAAGGAAAAAAAGGGTTATGTGAATGCGGAGACATGTATTTTATCAAATAGAATGAAAAGTGAGAACACTGAAGGCGGCAACCGGCTGAAAGAACTAGTTTACAATCCTGAAGAGCTTGTTCCTGTTGCATTTGTTTTTATCATTGTGTCATTAAACAGATGTTTACACTTTTTAAAATGGTGGTGTCACATGTTGTTTAGCCCATGGCTCAGAAGCAGCCCTAAAGTTGAGGATGCCAGTCATCAATGACTCTCTAAGATATATTTCAGTGTTCTCAACATTATGATGGAGGAAGCAGGGCCGGCTTTAGCGCTGGTGGCACCTGTTGCAACTATCTTTCTTGGTACACCCCACTGACCTCCTTCTTAACGAATTCGCTCACTACCACCCACAACAGTGCCCCTCTTCTCTCCATAGCCCCTCTTTGACATACATTTAGTATTCAGTTCTGTGATCTGCATGGTACACGTTCTTTGCAGCAGACACATTAAACCTCTGCACTACTTTATGATGGGTTAAAACAGCCACTAGACAAAACTCCAATCTCTGTCAAGCAGGAACACGAATCACCAGGGTTATCTTGACATTTTTATTGCTGTCTGAAAACTGCTAGACACCAGGAACCCCCTACAGGCCACATTGAACTCAGCTGCTAGGCTAATCACTGGATCGAGGTGATTCGACAACATTTCACCAGACCTCAACCATTTAAAACGGCTCCCTTTTTAATCTAGAATCCAGCTGAAGATAGCTTGCATGACTCATAAGGCCCTTCAAAACAACAAACCTGTCTACCTGGCCCAAAAACTTTTAATATCTGGGGGCAATCGCGCCTCAAGAAGCTCTAACTCCCTACTGCGGAAGCCTCAGAAGTTCAACAAAAAGAAAACTCACAACCACTCTCTCTCCCGTCTTGCCTCATAAGTATAGAACGCTCTGCCTCCAGCAACTAGGGCAAACCCCTCCTCTACATTCTTCAAAAAAGAAGTTGAATGGTCTCCTCCACTAGCTATACTTAATCACTGGGCTTGATCATTTACATGTGGACTCCTTTTGGATCATGGACTTACCAAGCTGCTGTGGTTTGCTATATCTGTTTTTATGTTTGTATTGCTCTATACGATTGTGTTTGTTTTTCTGCACTAACCTTCCTGCAATATTCCCATGTATGTATGACCAGACTGTTATATGTACAGCGCTCTGATACCCGGATGGGTCATGTTCGCGCTTTATAAACTCCACAAATTAAAATAAATAAACTCTGCAGCACCTGCTTTTAAACCCACAAGTTATGTTAAACACAGCGCCCCCACCCTCCTCCCCTAGATTATCGCCAGGTGTGAGGTACCGGCCTTACCACCCTAAATTCGGCCCTGAGAGGGAGTTCCCTTTGCAAAGTTTCCAATCGCTTGGCACAGTCATATGGCTGTTAGGTAATGTCAGTGAAAACATTGATGATCTATGGGAAACTCACAGGGACATAGAAAGGGCTCTGAACAATCGATCACCCTTCTGCACATACTGTGGTCTTCCAGGCAGTAAAGAAGAAACTCCTTCTGAGACAGCCTCAGAAAACTCCACAGAGAGGTCTAAAGAGCCAAATACATTGATACATATGTTATTTTTCTGCCCCTGTATGGTTGGTGGCACGTATTTTTAGACTTTCATTTATTTTTGCTTAAACTGCCCTCCAGTGGATAAATGCCTGTTTGCTTCGGATGATCTGACTTCCAGCAGCCATGGGGAGAGCAGGGAATTCAGCAAGTGTTGAACAAATGCTCTCCAGTCTGAAAGGAAAGACAGGTATAAAGTAGGTCGGTGCTTTCGCCAATGACCTTTACTCCTGGGAAAAGGAGGCGGGCCTATTGGAGAACTGCTGAAAATGCTGTCCTCTGAAAGGGATTCCTTACCTGGCAACACAGCACTTGTCAAAGCAAATAATGGTGAAGGAAAGCTGTGTAAAAATGCTGCTGTATAAGGGATTCTTTGAGATCTTGCATAGTATAGCATAGCAACGTTTAGCTTACTCTCAAGGAATTGAAGACATTTTTAGCACATCCTACCACATCTCAAAGGGTCAGTGTTTGACAGCCTAAGATGGAAGAAAGAGCAAAGCCAAGGAAGAACATTAGGGCTCTGGATGTAGGCGGAGCGACTTCCCCTCAGCAAATATTACTTAAATCTCCTTGCTTGAAGTAATCTTAGACTTCTAGCCCACACATTCTTGTTGTGATCCTGGGCACTTTTTAGTATAATCTTGGATTCCAGACACAATGGTGTTGCTGAGGTTAGCAGGTAATACTCCCAAGAGTAGGCAGTGTGAAGCCATTGGGCTGGGTTTACCATTGGATGATACAAAATGTGTCTAGGATCAAAGCATCAAAGCATGAGCCACAGCATCACTTCTTCATTAATAAGACATGCGTTCTTCAAGGCAGCACAATGTCGTATTCATATTGTAAACCAGGCAGACGACCAGAGTTATGCCATTCTGGCACAACCAGTGAAGTGCTCATTTAGATTCAGAGGGGCAGGCAATGCTCTCTTTGGTTCAGACACAAAATATTTTCTGCACCTAAATGTCACGTCCTGATACATAGAATCAGTCCTCACACTGTTTACAGAAGACCCACAAACGTGTGTGTTGGCGGGCATTCAGAATTATTTGGCATGTAAAATACCATGGAAACACGCACACTTACTCTTGTGAAAGGCAGCAGTGCATATCTTTCAGCTTTGGTAAAAGAGAAGGCAAGGTAATACCGCATATTTCAAGGTCATGTAGAGGAAGGCCTCTCTCTTCAGGGAAACAGTTCCTGTGGGGATAGAAATGCTCATTTCGGCACCATGTCTTCATGTATACTTTCCAGCCAGTATAAGAGCTTGGTTACATATTACCCAATGGGAGTAGTCCAGGAAAATACCTATTGTCGTAGATTTCAGGGCTACTCCTGAAACTATTTGTGAGTTTTGTCTGTAAGCCCAGTATTCCATAGTCTACATGACTCAATGGCGGCTGGGCAATCCTTGTGTCCTTGAATCCACTCAGTGAATTGTCAAGTACCTCCTCTTTAGTCTTTGATCCTGCCACAGTATTGTTGTGAGACATGCAATCTGACCTCTGACCGAGGTGTGGTCATGAACTTGGCTGGACATTGAGGAACACATCCTAGAATCAGCAGATGATGGTTTAGTTGCCCTCCTAGTGTTGCAGTACCTTTTTACCACTTTCGACCACAGTCTTCGATTGAATATAGCACAGGATGTTGCAGTGGTCTCCAGTACTTTGAATAATTAGGCACCGTCATATAGGGTAGAAGTTAGATGGTCCAAATGCGAAGCAGAGGACAACTGTGCCATCCTGGTCAACACCTACGTGGGAGGGCCTGCCCTTTGGATAATATTTCTCTTGTAAATCAGGGCTTTGAAATTCGAGGTGAAATTCACAAGTGTTTGTTAGATGTGTTCTTTTTCATGGGATTATTTAGATAGGAAGTTAGAAGAAGCACAGCTGTTGGATTTTATATGGCGATTAAACTCCATTTTGTCCATAGAAATGCATCATAGTGAAAGCCTGGTTTTGAAGCAAACTAAAAGGTGCATTTAGAAAGGGTGCTAACAGAGGTAAGTCACAACATAAATCATTCTTTTGTGCTGACCTGCTAACTTTTAGAATTATGATGAGTTCTAAGGTGATTTCACCACATGAAAAATGAAGACCCTCTGCTGGGACTGATGAACCATGTTTAAAAGAATATAGTTTTCTCATGGGAATGATGGTAACTGCTCATTAGCAAACAGGAGGACACATTTTCTATAAACAGCTATCTCCCTCAGCCATGACAGAAAAAAGTCTGATATACTGAGCAAACCAAGTACTCCCCACTTCCTCGTTGTTCTACTTCAGCTTCCCCACAGAGCTCAAAGAACAACTACAGTGCTGACATCCTATATTCATTTTTTTGTAAAACTTTTTATTGATGACAAAATAAGACATTGCACAGGTAAGACATTGCACAGGTATTCATTGATTTGTTGAGCAAGGTAATTTATGCATGTTTAATATACATTTCCTTTCTCATTACTCTCGCTTTCTTGCTGTATATACCTCATCACTCCTATCCTTACTGCTACACGCTAATCAAGGTGAGGGGGTGGAGGGTAACACACCAGCGCGAGGGGATGCTCATATGTTTCCTCCATATACGTTTTAATTGCCCCATATTTGTTTCCATTTCCTAGGACAGCCTCGAGATTCATAAACAGTTTTTTCGGTTATCATGCACCAATCCATGCCCCTCTTCCAAGCATCCACTGTTGGTGACTTTGGAGCCCCCCATGCTTTAGCTATATTGTGTTTTGCTACTACCATTCCCAACAGCTACTAGCCATCAGGCCATCGCCACATCCAGCCTGTGCAATTTAACTACGAGTTGATAACACACCCTTATCTAGGGTAACCTGTCAACAATGTGGATATAAGACACACACTAACCTGACAAGACAGGTCTGGTCAAATTCTTCTAAAGCGGATACTTGGACGATGAGATTGATCAATGCCCGCTCCATCCCAAAACACATCTCAGACATTAGAATCAGGTAGAGCCCCTAGATATATTGTTCATAACTGAATAATGGCTCAATATTAGCGCAGGCCCAGATATCCATCTAGCTCTCCCCCTGGGCTACCAGCTACACAGGCTAGACCAACCAGACAGAATCGGGGTTGGCATTGCTATCATCGTAAAAGATTAATTCAAATGCACCATATCTCAATTCGCTCTTCCTGAGTGTGAAAGCACCCAGTTTCGCATAGCCTTATCTCCTACCTGTGCATTCTCAGGAATACTTATCTACAGGCCCCTAGGCACTAGCAGTAGATTTTTAGAGGCACTCTCCGATTCGATATCCAGCCTCACGATGGAAAAGGCCCATCTGACAATTCTTGGCGACTTCAATCTACCCTTTGATAAACCCGATTCCCCCCATATCAGACAGCTGCAAGACATGGAAGCATTACAACTAACCCAACTCGTAACATCACCTTCGCACGAGAAAGGGTATATATTGGACCTCATTTTCTCTAACGACCCACAGATCATAGTCTCCAAACCTATCCCATTGGTTCAGCTTACTACAACCCCTTCATTTGGAAAAAACCTTAGTACAAATCATCACCACTGGGAGCTGGTCCAAACTGGACCCTAAAACGTGGCAGGCAGTTCTGAAGGACAATTCCCCTATCCTTTCTGGAGATATAGATGAGAAATACCAGCAGTGGGAAAACTGGATTAACCAATCAGCCAACATCTGTGCTCCCAAAAGAGCTCTTAACAGCCAAATCTCCCCCAAAATTACCCCATGGTACAATGAACAGCTCTCTGCATTGAAAAACAATGCAAGAAATTAGAGAGACGCTGGAGGAAAAATTATGACCCTTCCCTCAAGTCTGATTATAAACTGATAATCAGAGCTTATCACAATTAAATGAAGTAAGCCCAATCTAACTATTATGAAGGCAAAATAGCTTGGGCAGCAAACTCCCCCAAAGAACTATTTAAAGTAGTCAAATCTTTGACCAACCCTCGCAAAAATACCAAACGCCCCCCCACATCTGTTAAGAGATGCAACAACATAGCGGCCTTTTTCTCTAAAAAGGTGACAGAAGTATACGATTAGTTCCCTAAAAACAGGGAACATGCTACAGCTAAAATGAGTAAGATACCCTCAATTTCTTTATTAGTTCATTTCCCCAGATTGGAGAATGAAAATGCCCGACACTTAATCATGTCTAACAAATCCAGCTCTCCGATGGACCAAGCACTCCCATGTCTCCTAGCGGATGCTCTGAAGATCCTCTTACCATTGGTGACTGAACCACTTAATCTGTTCCTAGTTTCGGCCCTATTCCCCAAATCGTGGAAGCACGTAATCATTAAGTTTCTACAAAAGAAATCCAATATCGACCCTACCATTTATAATAACCTCTGTCCAATCTCCCTCTTACCGTACCTGGATAAACTTTTGGAGAAGCATGATAATCATTCTCTGACCAATTTCTTGGAGACTTATGGCATCTTCCATCCCACCCAGATGGGCTTTCGGGCCGCACACAGCACTGAGTCAGCACTACTGATGGTCACGGAGGAGCTAACGTTGATACTAGATGAGGGTGGGTCTGCCGCTATCCTCCTGCTGGACCTCAGCGCAGCCTTTGACAGCATAGATCATACCATCCTAAAATGGGGATTAGGGGAAGTTGGCATTCTGGGAAAAGCCTTGAATTGGCTTGCCTCCTTCCTGGAGAACAGAACTTTCCAGGTGATGGAAGGGGACTGTGTCTCAGAACACCTCCCTATAACATGTGGCGTCACCCAGGGTTCATCCCTAAGCCCGACCTTATTTAATATGTATGTACGACAGCTGGCTGAGGTGGTGCAATAATTTGGACTATCAATGGTGTCTTATGCTGGCCAACCAACGGCTCCAACCCTAGCAATTATCAGCTGCCTGCTTGTCTAGAGAAAGTGGTCAAATGGATGTCCAACAGCTATCTGAAGCTGAATGCTGGAAACACAGAGCTCATGCTGCTGGGAAACCTGGATATCCACTCACGCCTGACACACTGTTCCAAATGTATGGGAGATCCATCTATCCCCAAACCAGGCATAAAAAAACTGGGAATTTGCCTGGAGGATACCCTCACACTGGATTGCCAATCCAAGAAGCTTTCAGGGACATGTTTTGCCCTTCTAAAAATGCTAAGGAAAATCATTGATGTGGTTCCTGAACACCTGAATAAAACTGTGATTCAATCCCTCCTTATCTCACGACTGGACTATGGCAACTCGCTGTATCTGGGTTCACCAAAGTATGTTACAAAGAGACTCCAAGTGGTGCAGAACACGGCAGCTAGACTCCTGTTAAAAATCCCCAACCGCGTTTCTGCAAAGGAACCACTCACAGCTGCACTGGTTGCCTATTGAAGCCAGAGTTAAGTTTAAAACCCTTTGCATCACTCACAGAGCCACTAATAATACTGGGCCTGAAAATTTGAGGAATCTGATATCTAGGTACACCCCGAATAGACACCTCAGATCTTCCCAACAACAGCTCCTTAAGACAACCAGAATTAAAAGGGCTAGATGGGACTGTAGATCAATAACCCATCTGGTACCCAAGTTGTGGAATGCCCTCCCACTTGAAATCTGAGCTGCATCTAACGAAACCTCTTTCAGAAAAAAGCTGAAAACCTGGCTATGTCCTCGCTAATTATGCGGTGGCTCAGCATTTCACTGGTAGAATTCTCCTTTAGCGCTGGGAAACCCTCAGGCAGCTATGCACTCTAGAAATCCCTTAAATAATAAATAAAATAAAAATAAACAATGCTTCCCAAGTTTTTTCTTTACTCTTCAAGTCTGTTGGTTCCCAAACATTCAAAAAGCACCTTTTGGACTCAGGTTCCAAGTTTGTTTCTAGTGCCTCTGTCATACATTGGAGTACTTCTGCCTAAAACCTCAGTATGTGTATACATTCCCAAATGATATTGAAAAACATACCCTCCTGATTAGACTGTCTCTTATATTTGGGACCCTCTCCATACCCCATCTTGACCAGTGCAGGACCTGAGAGGTACACTCTATGTAAAACTTTGAGTTGTATTAACTTGAGCCGTGAAGAAATAGCCACCTCTTTTGGGGAGGCCAGCGCCTCCAGCCAATCATCGTTCCTCGAGATCCGCATTATCATTTTCCCTGTTTCTGCAGAGTTAGAGGAGGGGATCCGGTGCATTAGTGACCAGTTTCTGATAGGTCAGAGAGGTTGCTTTTTTATCATGAAATCAATGAGAATTCTGTCCTCCGAAGGGGAGGACTCAGGGGGCACCTCACCCCTGGGTATTATAGCTTGCAGGGCATGTCTAATATGTATATATCTAAACATTTCTGTGTCTGCAAGTTCATAGTCTTGTTGCAATTATGCAAAGGAGAGCACTCCCCCCTGTGTCCATAAGTCTCCCACCCGAGAGATTCCAATCATGTCTCAACGGTCGAATCCCTTGGTTTACCTCAAGGATCCCAGTTGTTCAGTATGCCATATGTGTGATCTTCTCTGGCCAACCCAGGGTCTTACTAACTGCGTGCCATATATGGACTGAATGTATGGTGGGGCCTGTGAGCTTCAATCGCAATGGTTTGGTGTAAAGAACTCTATGGAAGCTCCCTCCTGGAAAAATCCATCTATCCATTCTGTATCGAGGACCATCCTGTAGCCTATAGCTGCAATGATTAACAGTTTTAAGCTGTGCTGTTCAATAGTATTTGTTTAATGTTAGGGAGTCCTATACCTCCGTCATACCACCCACTCATCAACTTCTGGGCGGCCACTCGAGGCAGCCTCCCCACCCACAATAGATCTCTCTGTTCACTGGCGATAACTTTGAAGTAGGAGGTGGAAACTGGAAATGGCACAACATCTTTAATAATGCTGCACGACCCAAGAGTGACCGTGGAAGAGTTTTCCAGTGTCGTACGTCAGACCTCAAACCCCCCAACCGGGGTAAGAGGTTTTGAGCATAGAACCACTCAGGATCAGTAGTGATGTAAATACCAAGGTATCTAAACACCTCCTCTACTCTCTCCACTGCATATCCTTTAGGCAGTGGGGGGAACCCTCCCCTCTACACGAATATTATAGATTTTGGCCAATTGATTGTACAACTCAAGTATTTTCCAAAATTTGAGAATATATTGAGGACTCTATTGATTGACGAATGGGGCTACGCCAAATACAGTAATAGAGGGAGAAACAATGCTCCCAACCCTCGACCCATCTAAGGCCCCTTATCAATTGGTCTCTGCGTATCCATGACGCTAATGGCTCTAGCAGCAATGTAAAAGCAACGGCAAAAGGGGGCAGCCCTGCCTAGTCCCTCTGTTGAGAGTAAATATTAAGGATTTTTGTATGTTAACTACCATCTGCACTAGTGGGTCATTATACAGAAGTCTTATCCAGCCTATGAAGTTGTGTCCAAATCCCATTTTACTCAGTACTGCGAATAAATAGGGCCACTCAATTGTGTTGAAGGCCATCGTGGAGTCTAGGGACACCACCACTACATCTTCCCTTGGCGTATCTATCCTTCCCAATACCCCATGTAGTCATAGAAGGTTAAGAGATGTGTTCTTTTCCAGCATGAAACCTGATTGGTTAGGATGTACCAGATTCAGGATTACTTGTATCAGGCGTGTGACCAGCAATTTTAATAAGATCTTGACGTTGAGCAAAGAGATAGGACGATACGAGGAGCCTTTGTTTTTGGGTTTACCTTCCTTATGAATTACCACTATAGTTGCCAGTCCCTGGTCTGCTGGGAGCCTGCCCACTTGTCTTTACATTCATGTCTTTCAGGTAGGGGGCGATAGTGTTGGATGTCAGTTTGTAGAGTTCTATTGGGAGGCGGTTAGGTTCCCTGCTTTTCCAGACCGCAGGCCCCTGATGGCCTGTGCTACTTCTTCATACTTCTTCATTTGATAAATCCCTTTCAAGCAATGCTAGATCATCAGCTGTGAGCGCTGGTGGTGGCATGTCCACCAGTAAGGCCCTCGATTCTGATTTTGGCATGATATTAGTGAACGCGAAAATCTTTCGGTAGTGTATCCTGAACTCATCAGTTTTTGTTTGCGGATCGTTCAATTTTTGTCCTCTCCTGGTAATAAGCTTTGTTACAAGCCGATTCGCTTGATCACACTTGTCAAGCAATGCCAGTAGTTTCCCTGCCTTGTACCCGACCTCATATATTCTATTTAGAGTTGCTCTGTTTAGTGCTTTACCTGCCTCTGTAACCAGCTCTTAATATGCCTTCTTTTTTATATCTAACTGATGTTTGACCTCTTACACACGGTCACTCCTCATTTCACCCTCCAGTTGCAAGATGTTTTCCTCCAACCTAGCAATCCCTGCATTTTTCTCTTTTCGAGCCCCCGCTATTGCGGGATATCCTGGCCCCTTACCATCATCTTGAAAGCCTGCCAGAGCGTCTGAGCCAACCCTACAGAGCCCTCCTTCTCCTGAAATTAAAGTTCTATACTGTATGTGACTTTGTCCCTTACTGAAGGTATTTTGAGCTCCAGATTGGTGCTAATCTACCCACCTGCTGCTCTCCCACAACCCTGGACCATACTGGGGAGTGATCCGATATGCCCCTCGCCCGATGTTGCACCTCCTTAATTTGTCCCACCTGGTCAGTCGGAGTAAGTAAATGATCTATCCTAGAAAGACTATTGTGGGCCACTGAGTGGAATGTAAATAGTATCTCGCTGAATTGGAGGGTGCACCACACGTCCACCAAACCCACTGCGCCCAGGAATTCTTGATGATGCAACTGGGTGGGTCGCATGTCCCGAGGGGGGTGGCCGTCGAGCCGTCCCGAAACTACAGCATTGAAATCCCCTCCTATCAGGAGTCGCCCCTCCCGGAGATTTAGTAATACGTTTCCCAGGTCTTTAAAAGCCAAAGTGTGAAGACCAGGGGAGACATACATCATCACTTTGGTGAGCGCTCTGCCCTCCCAGCTCCCTGACAATGCGGCGTATCTTCCCTGTTTGTCCATCCACATGCTGTCGATCGACATGGGGAAGGCCTTTCTAATCAGGATTCTTACCCCTCTAGATCTGGAAGAGAATCTTGAATGTACTTCAAGTGTATATGCCATCGATTCAGTGCCTTGCATGTGTTGCCCAGTAAATGTGTCTCTTGTACGCGAACTACGTCAGGGGAGTGTCGCTTTTTGAATTGGAGTACAATCCCTCTCTTAAGCCTGTCTCCCAAGCCATTGACATTGCATGATAATAATTTAAGTCCTTTGTCTACGAGTGGAATCATCGTATCTAGAACTGGCCCTCCCTTGCACCCCCAACCCCCCCCACAATTCCAACTTCTCTGTGTCGTGACATCTCAAAGAACAAAGTAGGATGTGTGTGATTTCCGCTATTGCCCACTGTGCTACTTCTCTCTCCTAGTATATCTATCACTTCTCTGTCTTCCAGGGGCATAACACAGGCCCCCACATCCCCCGCAGTGCAGGGGGGCCTCCAAGCTCCAGGAGGCCCCCTCAGCACTGCACTTCGGCCGGGGAGCTCCTGATAGAGTCCGGAGGGGGCCACTCCACGTACCTTGCAGGGGGGCCCCTCAATTATTGTTACGCCAGTGGTGGGGTGGCTCTCCAACCTCTTAAGTTCCAAAGGGTTTGCTCGAAGTCCTCCTAGAAGGGTGCTTAAACTTTAACACTGTAACCGCGACTTCCCCATAGACTTGAACGGAGCCCATGGTCGTGTTAGCACACTGCACCCATCCTCCGTGGGGTCCCTATCTACTCACCTTGGGTGGTTCCTTGGGGTCCCAGCAATTCTATGTGTTCTAGACCTTGTCTTGACTCAAGTCATGATTGTTATACCACTATTTTAGTATATGGTTTGGTCTCCCCCTGGAGTCCACTATGTATTGTGCTACTTACAACTGTTCTATTGATCTTGTATTGTGTGCTTTGTGTTCTATCCTCGAGTAGAGGATACTAGAGAGTGTTATATTAATAAATACATATTTTTATATAACTACTGTGTGGTTCTCCTTTCATTTAGTCAATGTAGGAGGTGATATTCTGGTAAAACAAGCTGCTTTTCATTCCTTCAAGATTACTCTCCACGGTAACCACTAGGATAGCTTTCTCAAGGTAATCTTTGACCTCATACATCATAAGGGTCGTTTGGACTGGTGCAAGGTGCCACCTTTAATAAGGTGACAGCATATGCCGGGCCAACTTCTCACACATGTGAGCCATGTACATATTATAAAAGACCTTTTTCAGGTATAAGCTTTATTCAGAAAATGATATATATTTCTTGAGATCTATGGATGCTGTAACTTACTGTAGCCTCTATATAATTTCTATGAACTTCAGGGTAGACAATCAATTATGGTGTCCTCTAAATTCACAAACAAAAAATTAAAAGCTACTAAAATCGAACTGTAAGAAAGACTGAATAACTAAAACCAAAACTTTAGGAAGAGAGAATCAAAACTACTCAGACGTAGGTTGAACACGTCAAAAATGACAAAGCAGATAAATTAGATGGTACACTGAAAGCATAAAGAAATAGAACATCCACATACAAACGAAATAAATGTTTTGGAGTATATGCACAGAGAGTCACACAACATTCTAAATGCAGCCACACAGAGATGCACACAGTGCTAGAACATCAGAGGTTTTTGGGTGAACCTATATTCACCTTAACACATAGGAAATACATATTAAAGACCTGCTTCTTAGATGCCAAGCTGCCTCATCCCATGGGTGACAAAGTCAGTGTTGGTATTTTGGTAAAATCCACTATGCATGCTGGGAAATTAAGCCATTATATGTAATGGTAAAAGCCAAACTGTAAGTCCCACAATGCAAAGTTCTGTTGGCTAAAAAGTCATTACAGGTTGAAGCTGTGCCCATTGACAAATGACACATAGGCGAGAGAACAGAAAACAAGAGTGGTTCTCAAATGATTTAGGGGCATATTTGTCATAGGATTGCATCACTTTTGCCTCGCGCAGCGGTTTGCAAAATCGATGCAACCCTTATGTTGGATTTATCAAGCCACGCAAAGCCACCTTGCATGGGCCCGAGTGGCTTGATAAATCCACAGTATTGAAACGCAGCAAAAGTCACAGCATTGCGTTACTCTTCCATGTGAAGGCATTTCATGGGTGGTGCGTGGGTGTTCCCACGTTTCCACCCATGGATTCTGAAGCACTCCCAGATTTACCAACACTGGTAAACGTAGGAATGTGTCACAATGTTACGCCTTCCCAGTGGAGGCGTGAAGACTTTTCTCCTCTTTACTTCCTCTTTCCATGTACACACAGAAAGAGGAAAATGCATCAGTGGATTGATTTTGTGCAGGAAGGTGTCCCTTACTACACTAAAACAGTCCTGCTTACAATGCAGGCACCCTTGCACCATGGTGCACATTGCCCGGCAGCGCTGACAAAGGACAGGAATGTGCCATATTATTAGAAATACGGCATATTCCCGCCCTTTCTCTGTCGCACAGTGCAGAGCAGCAAGGTGGCTTGCTGTGCTGCATGACGTTTGGGTAAATATGCTCTTGAATGTGCTTCATCTTTCGATCTATGATGTTATTAGGATATAGTTTTCAAGTTTTACATTCTAACAACATAGTACATCTGAAAAGCCAGAAGTAGGTGTGCAATGAAAACTATCAGGTATAGTTTTACAGACAAAATGTATTAATCTTCATTTTTCAAAATCATTTTGAGAACTAGAAATGAATTAGAATTAAAAACACAACAGATGCAGCACACATTCTTTTTTAGTTGAGGAATACTCAAATGACCACAACTTAGTCCATTAAATGCTTGTCTCCTGAATACCATTTCTTCCTTGGAGTGCCATAATCAAATCTTCAGAAGCCTTATCAGCACAGTGGCAGTTTTTAAAGTTTGATGGCTGTAGATTTCTCTCACTCAGCGATATGTGATGGTAATAATTTCACTTTTCATGACAAATGCCTTTTTTGGTATATCTTCAAAAAGATTCCAATGAATGAATGCTGCAAATGTCAATAATAAGTATCCAACACATGGTGAAAATTAGTAAAAAAACGTTTCTTGCTGCATAGGATTTTGCTGGTCACCACGATAACTGTTTATGTTTTGTTGACTACATTTGACTTTTCATCATCCATTACAAATTCCATTTATTTTAGCATTCTTCTGGCATTTGAAAAAAAGAGGCAGCATAAAACATAAAAATAGAATTATTTTGAGAAGAATGCCTAGTAGTTGAAATAGTATACTAATAAGTTCATATTCTTGGTGTATAATCTGGTCATTACACATGGAAGTTTACAAACTTTTTTATAAAAACAAGGATGTATGTTTTTATTACAGTCTAATTGTGACATACCTAGCTACTTGTAGGAAGAAAATGGCATAGCTAATATGTATCGTATTATAGGTGGGTAACAGTGAATAAAGGGATTGGTTTTTTCGAGTTGGTCTGAGTGAGATCAAACAGAAAACGAGAGAAAAGCTCCAGTTGTCTATGATGTCACTCAGAACCCTGAGGTAAAAAACATACCCATTATTCACTTTTTCACCCTTTGACATTTTGTCATGTATGCTACCCCAAACCATCCTTTGAACAGATACTCTGGGGCAAATGAGTAATGGGAGGCAGAGATAACATGGTTTCTAGTCACCTGAAAGAGTGTGGGCCTTACAACGTAATCTCTTAGTCAAGTCATCCAAGATTTTTCCCCATTGGTCGTAAAGACCTGTGATGGTTGACGTGAAGCATTGAAAGGGAGAAGACATCAACAATACATTTCTAACTTGTGAAGCCAATGTGACTCCATAATAAGGACCAGGAATCAGTAATAATATAGTTAAAGGTTTTTTGGGGGATTACCAATCAATCCAGTATATATGCATTTCAGTAAATACAGCAATACAGCAGATAAGCTGAAATATCTCAATAGGTTGAGTCGCAATAAGATGATTACAGAATTGTGATGGGCACAACAATAAAGAAATAAATTAAAGCAAACAGGTGTTCCATAAAGAAACTTCCTTTCTTTCTTCTGAAAATAGATCAGATGTAGAATCATATACTAAGGGTCTCTAATTCATCAGCATAGAAGGTATCAGCATGATCAGACCTCGTGGAAGTCTTGGAAAAGGGAGAGTGTTTAGCATAAAGCTTCACATTTACAAGAATAGGGTAAGCAAAGAGGTCTGTATCACTCGAAGTCTAAAGGGAATATCTGCATCATTCAACAGTGACAACACCAATATAAAAGTAACAAGAGACTCAGAACCAGCAGCTAGAATGTGGAATACGCTACCTCAACACATTAAATTAAGTCAAACTCTTTTGTAGTTCAGAAAATTACTAAAAACTTGGTTATTTAACCAATAATTATGTTTCCTGTATCTGCCATATTTTGTTCCTTTTGCTTATTACTGAAAGTCATAGCGCCAAGACGCCTACGGGCATACGTTGCGCTTAATAAATTGTTAAAATAAATTAAATAAATAAATAAATAAATCCTCATCTCCTTTCACACCACCTGAGACCAATCAAATCCTTATTCGAATGCGTCTACAATATTACTTCAGTTCCCATCGCATAAAACTGAGACTGCCGTTCTCAACCTTGAACATCTTTCCGTCCTGGTACATGATGAACAAAAGCCATCTTTCGACCGCTGATTTTCCACGTTCACTGCAAAGTTCTTCCCTCCAGGCTTCTCTATCTGCTGCTGCTGCCTAATACAAACAATAAGACCATCTATAGCTAGTGAAAATACCAGCAAAGAAAGAGAAAACATGCTGGCAAAACAATATGCATTTCAATTGAGGCCTGTAGTCTGGATAATTTAGCTAATCATTTAATATGCACTGCAAATACATGGTTATACATGCACACGCGTAACTTGAAGAATAAGTATAACATGTGAGTAAAAAAGTATAAATGTTTACATTTGCAAATATAACTTGAAGTGTAAGTGTAAAAACGTAAATGAAGAATATATGCTTACATGTTTAAACTAAACATCAGTGCGCACTTGCATACATCTCTAGTCTCTACAGTGAATATATTTCATTAATACATTTAAATGCTTTACACACATTATTGAAGTTAAGGCACACAATGAATATAACATCAAATGCAAATGCATAATTACATTTCTGTGAGGTGTAAGGGTGGAGCCTAAATTGCGCTGCTCCATCCCCCTCTAAATACTGACAATAAAGGCTGGTCTCCGGCCACCCACCCACACTCTCCCTTGCATTTACCCTCCTGCCTGCCACAACTGAAATGTAACGTAGTGTAATTACATCCAACTGTGCCAGCCTCTCTTCAATCCAACCACTTCTTCACTCCTGTAACCCACTTCACCACCCTCTGTGCCTTCTCTCTCTCTCCCTCCCTACCCTAAAGCCTCGATCTCTGCTCTCATATTAGTGGAAGGCTGGCACTGCTTTGACAGTGATTTGTGAGAATCACCGGCCATCATTGTGAGATTTTCCCTGTCACTCCGCGCCTTCAGAGACCCACGCTGATAGGGAAATGTGATAATTGGAGAAAGCAGTGCGCCACCCACATTCTCCCGCCTCCCCCAGGTCTGTGCAGACCCCAAATGGCAGAAGAGGGCAAGCAAGACTGCCACCTGCCATGTCGAGGTAAGACATAACAGTGGAAAACAACCTTTGCTTCCCACTGTAGTTATGTCCTAGCAGTAAATATCTGAATTTTGATCCTGTTAATTTTTTGTTAATATTATTTATATTATAATAGAAGCTATGACCTAACATCTCTTCACAAACAATATGATTGCTTTCAGGCATATATCAAACAGAGCTTTTTAGAAATGAGTGTCAGTTGAAAATACTGTAAAGGAAAACAATGGAGACGCCAACTGTTCCTTGGGTCTTCAGGTAAGGGCCACAGGTTTCGTGGAATGAATTATCTCTTCCTGGAAGGTGATGTTGTAATTTCTGCAGAAGACTGAGGGAGGAAAACTCCACCACCCACTTACAGAATTAATTACTAAGGAAGGCTTCCAAGAAAATTAGCTAATATTAGAGCTTTTATGAGCCCTTTCTTTTTGAATAGTGTTCAATGTGAAGAGATCATTAAAAATAATCATCAAAGGTAATAGTTTAATTTCACCGTTTAAGACAAGTGAAGCATTTTCAGAGACGCCCTTCAGACTTGCTGCAGGTTACTAGTAGTGTATGAGTAAACTTTGCGTGAGAGGTCTATTATAGCCAACACAAAAAATTGTTTGTTAGATTCAGTTTATGCATTTTTAAGAGAGTCAAATAGAAGCAAAATAAGATTGTTTTTTGTCAAAATATATTTATGCCAAGCATGAGCTGATCTTTTAAATGCATACATTGTAAGAAGACTGTATTTGGGATATGGATACTAAGTTCTATATCGATCCTTTTATTTACGCTAATGATTCTCTAGGAAAGACATACATATCAAATTGAATTATCGATAGCCAACAGTGAATAACAGGGATGTTCTTCACTGTACAGTTCTGAGTAACAGATAAACAATGAGAGTGAAGCTCGAGTTATCCATGATGTAGCTTAGAACCCAAAAGTGAAAGACTTTTACCTATCTCTAATTTTGATGTCATGTATGCCACCCAAGTCATACCTGCTCATGCTTTTAACATCTATGCAGGGGTGAGGAATGTAAGGGGAGCCACACAAAACATAACTTCCCCTTCCAAAGATATAAAAACACATGGCTCCCTGCCACCCTCTCCATCTGCACAAACTGAAAAAACCCAATGTCTAGCCTTCTGCCACCCATCTTCACCACCCTCTACATTTACACCCCAAGTATAGAAAACAATCTTAGCCTCCTGCCTGCCACCCAAACCACACTCTGCACCTTCCTTCCTTATTCAAAGCAGAAATATGTGCTATCGCATGAGCCGGTGACATACAGACAGCAGATCTGTTGGGAGCCACTGGATGTCTGCTTTGTTTTACCCTGTCAACAGGGATCTGTGGAGACCAACTATGACAGGAAAATTTGGTGGAAGGCAAAGGTTTTCCTGTCGCCACTATAGAGCCACCACAGTCGGGTCTACCCAGACCCACATGAGATGGTAAAACACAGGGAATACAAGCACTTCACCAGGTGATGTCTCAGAAGTGCAATACAACTTTTATTTCCTACTGTTACTATGTCATAACTATGAATAACCAGGTTTTGATCTGGTTATTCACACAAATAGAACACACATAAAATTGTAATACCCAGTACCATACCCTGTACTCTCTAATGAAGTAAAATGCCAGATCAATAATAGTGCAGAGGCCCTACCTACTAGATGATGGACCCGTTTTCAAAATTGCGTCAATAGGAAGCAAAGATGAAGATCGCAGTCAAGGAGGAATGAGGGTAGTATGCATAAAAATGTATGTATAGTGGAGCACGACAATATGTGTTTTATTTTTAAATCATTATTTATTGGATTTCAGATATACATTCAACAAACATTGAAATGCTAATATAATCATTCTGTCTCATAAACGTTGTTTTATGTGCATTATAATTTGATATTTTTGTTCACGTTTTGATATTTTTGTACAATGCCTTCGGGTGTGTGTGTATGTGTAGTCTGCACCCCATCCTTTCCCCATCTTTCATTGGCATGTCAGTTGCGGTTACCTAGTCATTCAATCAATCGGGGAGAAAAAACCTCAGCCACGGAGGACATGCAAGACATCTATTTCCACCACTCATATAGCTCAAAGTGGGTAACTATCTTCTTAAGAGGTCATTGCTGTCTTTATTTAGTAGGCTTGTGAGGCCCTCCATCACTATGATTTCTCATTCCTTTCTGTACTACATAATTATTGTGAGGGGTTATTGTTCTTTCAATCTTCTCACACCAACGCTAATGTTTGGAAGATCAGGACCCACACAATACCTCTTATTATATCCAGTGAGTCTGGGCATTGGTTCCACTGGTCATGTATAGGGTAACTCATCATGGCTGCAGAGGTTTACTTCCAATATCCCATTAAAAGTGAGAATGTGTGTGAAATATATAGAGGTTTACCCTTTTCTCCAAATCATCTTTAACATCTGCCGACTACCATGGAAACATCTTAGTTTGTCTAGTATCAGACGCCATCCTTTCTTCAGTTCTATTGACAACTTTGTACGATGAATCTATTGTATTGCTGTTTTATATCTCTCCACAACCCCTCTGTTGGGACAGAAAATTCCTGCACATGGTAATGGACATGTATGCCTGCCCTGAAATCCCCAGCTGTCGTGATATCCGGATCCGTAGTAACAATTTTTGGCTATAAGCGAACACAGATCATGCGTTTGCGTGCTGGGATGTATGTGCACCTATGAAGTGGTACAGAACATGAGCATTCATGCATGTGGTTTTGTGTGGGTGCTAGGATGTATGTATG
This sequence comes from Triturus cristatus, assembly GCF_964204655.1. NCBI lineage: Eukaryota > Metazoa > Chordata > Amphibia > Caudata > Salamandridae > Triturus > Triturus cristatus. The sequence continues at coordinate 431,426,237 of NC_140581.1, read as the reverse complement.
ACTGTGAAGGGAAGAGTACAGGGGAACCTGTGTGTGTTTGTGGGTGCATTTACATGTGCCCGCAGGGAAATATCTGTGCTTATGAAGGGCACAATACATTGAAGTTTCTGGGTTCCATCTTGGGAGAGCTCAGACTTGTTGGAGGAACATGTGGTTTTAGAGGATTTCCCCTACAGATTTGTGGATTGCTACATTCCTGAGAGCTGGGTGATACACACACTGGCGAAAGGAAGAGCCAGACTCTTCGTGCACTTCAAAAGGGCTCTTTGATTCTAAAAGAGGTCACCCATCAAGGTAGCCTGGACATACCTCAAGAAGGAGATGGGCTGAAATGAATGCCATGTTATGTGCATTTGTATAGCATAGCTTATCACCCGGTATGGTATGGTATCCAAACTCTGAGGCAGGTGAATAGGTGTTGTCCTGATGGTGTAGTGAGTCGGAAAATAGTTGAAGAGCCAAGTCTTTAGCTTCCTGAGGAATTCAAAAAGCTAAGGGGAGACCCTGATTTGTAGAGGGAGATCATTCCTGGACTTTAGGTGCAATGTAGTCGAGTCATGTAAATATTGAACAGTGTTGGGCTGAGTGGTGAACCCTGGGGACTCTGCAGATCAGATTCTTGAGTTTTGATGTGTAGGGTGGTAGTCTAAGTCTCTGTGGTCTTCCTGTGAGGAAGGAGCATATCCAGTTGATGGCTCATCCTTGCTTGCCTTTGTCGTTTAGGGTTCTGATGAGGATGAAGTGCAATACTGTATCGAAAGCCGTGGATAGGTTGAGCAGGATGAGGGTAGCAGTTTCTACATAGTCCATTATAGTGTGGATTTCGTTTATGGCTGCAGTGACTGCTCTCTCTGTGCTGTAGTTATTCCAAAATCCTTAGTGGGTGTGGTCAAGTAGGGTGTGAAGTTCAAGGTGGCTGATGGGTTGTTTGTTGAATGCCTTCTCTTCCACCTTGGCTGGGTATGGGAGCTGGGAGATGAGTCGGACGTTGCTCAGCTCACTGGGGCTGGCCAATGGATTTTGAGGAGGATGTGGACTGCTGCATGTTTCCAGTCTTCATGGAAGATGGCTGACTTGAAGGAGGAGTTGATGATGTAGGCAAGGAATTTGCTGATCTGTGGTCCTCCCATGTTGTAGGAGTGATGGGGACAAGGGTCTGTTGGGGCCCCTGAGTGGACTGTTTTCATGATGACTGTAGTGTCTTCCTTAGTGAGTGTTTTCCAGTTGGTTAGATGAGTGTCTTAGTTGGCAGTGGGTAGGTTGGAAATGATATTCTTAGGGTTGGGTTGCTGATTGAAATTGCTGTAGAACTTTACGATTTCGCTGTGAAAGAATTTGGATAGTTTGTCACAGAGTTCCTGTGATGGTATGCTGGAGTTGGATGTGGCCTCTGGAGTGGTGAACTTCTTAATGATACCGAAGATCTCTTTGCAGCTTATGGAGCTTGTCCCATATGTGGAGTTAGGGCTCTTCTCTTGGTGTCTCCCAAGAGATGATGTTAGTACCTGAGCGTAGCTTTGTAGGTGGTTCGGCTTCATGGTTGGATCTCCATTTTCTTTCCAGCTGTTTGCAGTGTAGTTTGGATGCCCAGAGGCTGCCTGTGTACCAGTTAGCCTGCTTGTCGGTTCTACATTGTCTCTGAAGCTTGCTGGGTGCTAGTGAGTCTGCACAGGTCTTGATCCATTAATTGAAGTTGGTGATATCCTTGTCCAGCTTGTCAGTGGTGTTGGGGTGGTCCGTTTCTAGGATGTTGCAACAGTTACCTTCTGTTATTTTTTTCCAGTTTCGACTGGGCAGGTTGATGCTGGTGGGTGCACTGGGGTGCAGCGTGGAGATTTGAAAGTGGATGATGGAGTGGCCGGTCCATGTGAGTGTTGAGGCAGAGTTGTATTTAATTTTGTTGCAGGTGGTGAAGATTGAATCCAGAGTATATCCTGCAATGTGTGCTGGATCTGTGATGAGATGGGAGCCTCCAGTGTTGTTCAGGCTCTCAAGGAGTTCTGTAGAGCATGGGTCAGTGGGGTCCTCCAGGTGGAAATTGAGGTCGCTGAGTAGTATAAAGTCATTGGAATTGATGGCGAGGGGAGCAATGAAGTGTGTGATGAGGTTGTAGAAATAGGTTCATGGTCTAGGTGATCCGTATGCTAGGGTTTCCCTCAGGGGGAAGCTGTTGTTTGTTTGTAGGCTGAAGTGCATGTGTTCCATGAAGGGGGTGTCTGAATCCGTTCCTGTGATGCATTTAATAGTATCTTTATAGATAATTGCAAGTCCTCCTCCTGGTTTGTGAAGACAGTCTTGGTGTGCGATTTTATAGCCTGCCGGGATGGCCATAGAGATGTCGGGAGTCGATGTTGGGTTTAACTAGGTTTCCGTGAGATAGAGGAAGTCTAGCACGCTGTTGCTGAGGAAATACCAGATTTCAATGTAATGTTTGCTGAGCGAATCGGTATTGATGAGCATAAATGGAAGTATTTGCTGTGATCCTGGTGCGGCAGGTTGTGTGGTGAAAGTCTGAGTGGGTGGTGGGGGTGTGGTGTGTGAGGGGTATGTGCAGGTGTTTTGTTGCAAGTGAAGTGGCAGTGGAAGCAGGAGAAGGGTCCCACCATGATGTGGCAGCAGCGGGTGGTTTGGTATCCCCAGTTGTGAGATAGGATGGTAGCTGATGTGTAGTGACGGGGCTGATCAAATATGGTTTGTGGCACTCGCACGGTCCATGTGCACACAGGCACAGTCAGGCTATCCTTTCGCATTCCTTCAGCAAGCCTGCTATGCAGTCGTGCAGTGGCTGCCATTCAGGTACTGGGACGGGGAAGGACTGCGAGGGGACAGTGGGCAGGGCTAGAAGTGATGGGAAGTAGATGGGGAAAGAAGCAAGAAGATGAGCAAAGCAGATAAGGAACAGGGTGGGGGTAAAAAGCATGGTTGGTGGGTGGAGAGCTGAAGGGGCCCGAAGGGGCAGAGTGAAATAAGAGGAGAGAAGTGACACATAAGGAAACAGAGGCTGGAAGCAGAAATTGGAAGAAAGGCATACAAGGAGAAAAAGGTCCATAGAGAGGCACAAGAGTGGAGTGGGGGGAGGAGAAGAAGAGAGAAGCCAGCTGAAAGACATTTGGGAGATGAGAAGAGAGATGTACTAAAACGAAAAAGAGAGTGGAAAGCACAAAGAGTTGAGAAAAAGCGGAAGAGGCACTAAAGTATGAAAAATCGAGAAAAAGAGAGTCAGATAAAGCTGGAGGAAGAGGGCTAAAGGCAGAAAAAGAAGCAATAGGAGAGGCAAAAGAGAGAATGAGGCTCTGAAGAGAAAGGGCATGGAAAGTCAAGAGCAGGCACGAGAGAGAAAGTGAGAGGAAACCAGGTGAGAGAGAGGAGGCTGCATGAGGAGCGAGGTGGGGGCCTCAAGTGCAAGGCTGGGTCTGAAAGGGCATAGACTGGTCGGAGGACAAGGTCCAGGTAAGTAGGAAGGGAGCTGGGCCTAGGCACCTACTGAACTGGGTCACGCAGTGGCCGCCATTAAGCAGGTCTTGGAAGGGGGAGGATCAAGAGGGGGTGATGGGCAGGGCTAGAACAGGTACGAAGATGAGGCAGGAAGAAGCAAGAAGATGAGGGGAGCAAGTAAGGAGCGAATGAAGGGGTAAGGGGGTAGCGCTGGAGGAGAGTGGGGGCTGAGGTTGCCTGAAGGGGCAAGAAAATAAAAGAAAGTCAGCATGAGGAGGAAAAGGCCCAAAGAGAGGCACAAGAGTGGAGGAGACAAAAAGAGCAGAAGGCTGAAAGGCACTTGGGAGGTGAGAAGAGAGAGGCATTAACATGAAAAAGAGAGTGGGAAGTATGAAAAAATCAAGAAAAAGAGAGCGAAAAAAGCATGAGGAAGAAGGCCGAAGGCACAAAAAAGGGAAAAAAGAGGCAAAAGAGAGAAAAAGAGAGAAAAAGGCCCTGAAGAGAGAGGGCACAGAACGTAGAGAGCAGGCATAAGAGAGAGAGAGTGAAAGGAGAATGAGTGAGAGAGAGGAAGCTGTAGTAGGAGCAAGGCAGGGGCCTCAACACACAAGGCTGTATCTAAAGGGATCTAGACAGGCCAGAGGACTAGTTCCAGGTAAGCGGTAGGGGAGCTAGGCCTAGGCACCTGCCTAGAAATCATAACAAGTAGGGCTGGTAGGGTAGATACCTTTCTAGGAATCATAAAAATTAGGGCTGGGGGAGATTGGTAACTTTTAGATGCACATATCACTAAGGATGACTTCTAGGTGTGAATCTAGGGTCACTTCCATGGCCTATGCTCGGGGCTATCAGATTTGGAGACACTCCTGCTGTGAAAAACTGCTCTCTGGAGGAAGCGCACAACTCAGGAATGGACACTTCAAAGTGGGCAACGGCCAGAATACGAACTCGATAGACATAGACATTAAATCACATTTGTGCCTGTAAATGGGGGTTGGAGCCGAGGATGAGGACCTCCGTCTTGTCGGAGTTCAGCTTCAGACAGCTGATCTTCATCCAGTCGGTGACGGCCAATCTGTGATAGTTGAGGCTTTTTTTTTCCAGACGTTCCAGGGCCTAAGAGGTCGAGACCCCATGCCAACTGTGAAGAGGCTGCTGCTCCTTACCACCACCTGCCACTGTCAACCTCGATTCCAAACTACTGAACGCTCCTGGACTCTCCATCTTGTCTCCAGCAGCAGAGGGTCTCAGAGCCTGTGGGCGGGGGCACCTGATCTTAATGTAGCACCAAGAGCAGAGGGTCTCTTGAATATAACTAGCCATTGTGGAACTTTTAAGACTTGTATTTTCCATCAGGGCTTAGCCTAGATATTGCCTCAAGTAAATGGGGAATAACCCAGTTTGCAGTTAGAACAGCGGACACTTGTGTCCGCGAGACCATGCTAGAATGCAGATCTTACAAAGAGTGTGTTCATATTTAGTGTGTTTCATAATTTGCTTTGTGTGTGTGTATAAAAGCTACTTTTTTATAAAAGCTAGTATTTGGCTGGACATTCAATTATTGCACTTGCTGAACGTACGTTGAGTTGTGCAGCCTGTTTTCGCCTTACACCTACCGCCACCCTAAGAAGCCTTGGAATGCTCGACTCACGTTATAACTGAGAATCACGTACAAAAGGGGTACCTGGCCCAGATGCTGAGATCCCACAGTAGGTTGGGCCCTGGAACGTCTGGAAAAAAAAAGCCTCAACTATCACAGATTGGCCGTCACCGACTGGATGAAGATCAGCTGTCTGAAGCTGAACTCCGACAAGACGGAGGTCCTCATCCTCGGCTCCAACCCATCAGCCTGGGACGACTCCTGGTGGCCAACGGCACTGGGGGCAGCCCCGACCCCCACCGACCACGCACGCAACCTGGGAATCATCCTCGACTCAATGCTCTCAATGACCAAGCAAGTCAACGCCGTCTCCTCCTCCTGCTTCAACACCCTCCGCATGCTCAGCAAGATCTACAGATGGATCCCGACACATACAAGAAAGACAGTCACCAAAGCCCTCGTCAGCAGCAGACTCAACTACAGAAACGCCCTCTACGCGGGAGCCCCGACCAAGCCATCAATCGACTACAACGCATCCAAAGCGCCTCGGCACGACTGATCCTCAATGTACCACAACACGGCCACATCACCCCCCACCTGAGAAACCTGCACTGGCTCCCCGTCAACAAGAGGATATCCTTCAAGCTCCTCATCCACACACACAAGGCACTCCACAAGACCGGCCCAGCTTACCTCAACAGACGGCTCTCCTTCTACACCCCCAACTGCCAGATACGCTCCGGCGACCTCTCACTCGCCACCGTCCCGCACATCTGAAAAACAACCACTGGCGGGAGATCCTTCTCCCACCTCTCCGCCAAGACATGGAACACCCTCCCACTGAGCCTACGACAGTCCCAAGACCTGCTGACCTTCAGGAGGATACTGAAGACCTGGCTGTTCGATCAGTAGCAGCCCCACCTCCCCCCCCCCCCAATGCCTTGAGACCCGTTGCGGGTATGTAGTGCGCTTAACAAATGACTGATTGATTGATTGACCTAGTAGCTCCTGCCTTCACAGTGGCCCTCGGAAGGGTTCTGACACCTCTCACAAATTTAGCTGTATTTCCTGTTCAGTGGATTCTTTGCACTTAGACTTATACTTCCATCTGGTCATGCTTATGGGCTTTGTCAAAAAATTGTACCTAGATTGTACATTTAGCTTGAATTGTGTTTTTATCTGCTGCCATTAACCTGTTGGAGGTTCGCATAGCTCAGTGCTTGAGTTGAGAAAATCTACACCGCTACCCTTGGATGCTTGCTTATTGGTCCTTCTAAAGTTCTCAAAAGCTCTAATCTGGACAGCCTCAAACAGGTCACCCATCGCTTTATTTCTTGTATGCGTCGCTGTCACAAGCTGGAGTGAATGTAGGATTGAAATGTATGGGTACGAGAGCTGAGGGATTTCTTGTCAGTGTTTCATTCAAATGATGGAGTTTCACACTCTGAAGAAGGTGCATGTGGTCAGGTAGTAGTATAGTCTATATGGCCTACTACCCCTTCCTACCACTGCTTGGTCCATATGCAACACGTATTTGGTAGAACTGCATGTCCAATTTACAACTCTCTGCAGCTGGGTTGGCTTATATAGTTGTATATATGAGAAAGGGCAATCCCACCTTGTTCAATAGGAACATTTGATAGCTTGGCTAACAACCTAGGCAGATTCCCTGCTTCACAATGTCTTGCATGTACCCTCCGTATTGTATGGAATACAGCTTGAAATAAGTATAGTAAATTAGAGAGTATATTCATTTTCAGAGGCTTTATTCTACCCATTCGGGGTCAGGAATCATTTCAGAGGGACTCGCCAAATTGCAAGGACTCCCCCTAGAGTAGGCCATAAGTTCACCAGTAATAGGCAATCCCATGTATTGGATACTTTTGCACATGGCTTAGGGTGTCTCTCTGCCTCCCTCCCTTCTAGATTAGTTTATGGCACAAACACTTTCAGACTAGAAATCCAGGGGAATATGGTGCGTTGGATGTTTGTTGAGAGATTGTGTGGCTGCTGTTACAGTTGTCCTCCTATTTAAATCATGCTCTTGAGTCTCTTGATGCTTCACATGGAGAGATTTCGGCAGTGGAGTGGTACTCGCAGCAGGTCACAGGGGCGTTGCGAGCCCACCAGAAGATCTTCAGCAGCTCGGAAGGGCACACCAGACTACAATTAGCCTCATGCAATACGAAGCTCAGATAAGTGACAACATCCAATAGAATTCAAAGGATTAGAGCAAAGTGACAAATACACAATGAGACTGCTGTGGTACAAAACAGATGAGGAACATTACAAACTGATGTTTAAGGAACTGTTGATTTCATTTTGTGTGTACGATTAAGGAACTCACCTTTGGTGCCTGGCATTGATATAAGCAATCAGTACTGCATAGATGCATAACGATGTGCTACAACAAACACATTTGTTTGTAGAAACGCAAGTTCATCAGGCACATTTTGGGACCACTAGTAGTATAAGAAGTATTTAGACTTTGAGAACTGAACTCGGAGATTAGCCTCGTTGAAGCCCTGAGGTGAGGATAGTTGTGGATTCAGCAAGTGAGGGTGACCAGGGCATACAGAGTCAATAGATTATGTCTTCGGTGTACCCCTAAGTATTTTATAGTCTCTACTGCTATTTCAAAGGAGTGTGTAGTCTTTAAGTGTTCTTTTGTGGTCTTAGCTAGATTTTCTGTAAGATAATCAAATTATCTTCAATAATGATATCTACAGATACTTCTCCAAAGCCTTTCGACAGTCAACAGGGTGGATAGTGAACCTGCTGATATTGGTACATCATGCACAAATAACGTTGCACAATGGTCATCCCCCAAATTACATACCGATGGACTGTGGTGAGTTCCATATGGCGATGACCAGCTGTTCAAAAGATGGGACAGCAGACAACCCTGTTACATCCCAAGTCCCAGGGCAAACCATGCAAAGTGCTCCCCATTCAGTAATATCCTAAATTCTGGTTATTAGCATGATACCATGACTATCTTTATGCATGCCTCCACTAAATTAAACCTTTTTATTTGTCTCTGTATAAAATTACTTGCTCACCCTGTTGAATGCCTTTTCTACTTCAGCGCAATCAGGGCCATTCCCAGATGTTTTCTTTTAGAATTTTTCGACAAGGTGGGCCACCCTTCCAATGTTAATAAATTTACGTAGGTCTTTGACAAATGCACTTTGGTCCTTGTGTGTAATGTCAGCTAGTCTGCCAGCAAGTGCTTTGATGTACATCTTATTACCAATATAAGGGAGTGCTGTAGCCTTATAAGACCAACAATGCTGGTGGTCCTTTCCCGGCTTGGGATGGACCACTACATCCACCTCCATCGCTGATAGCAAAACCTGCCCATATTCACCGCCGATTGAACACATTTGTTAGGGGGGACTCGATTGGGGCAAGTCCATTGTAAAACTCTTCTATGAGGTCAGAACAGGAACTTTAAATGATTTAATCATTTTAATCTCTGCTATGACTAAGCTTCTTATGTGGAAGCAGCCAGGGTTTCTATCCGTCTGTTGTTCACTGTAGATATGTCATGTTGACTAAAATAGTTTCTGTTTGCTTGAGGGTTCTGTCTTCTTTGCACAATTCCAGAAACAAGTTCAGAACAACTCGGCTATGTCCCTTCCCCTCCATCCAACCTTTCCTCGTTTTGTCCTATATTACCACTATGTTGGATCAGTTGCACAGCAATGAGTCTTCGTCTTATTACCTGCACTTCACTGGTAACAAGGCTCTTTTTTAACCCTGGGCATAGTTCGCTAAGTAGCACTACGCGAAGCTACGCAAAGTGCACTTTGCACTATGCGAGCTACGCGTAGCACTTCGCGAACTGCGTAGTACCCTGTTCGCACTGTGCAAGATGCCGTTTTCAATGATTGCACAGTGCGGACAAGCATCCAGCACTGTGCAATCATTGAAAACGGCATCTTGCACAGTGCGAGCTGTAGTTTTCTGCTGCTTGAGTAGATTTTTACTCGAGCGGCAGATTTCTCAACGCGGACTGGTAGTTTCTCATCGCGAGCGGTCACAAGCATACGCGACCACTCGCAATGAGAAACCTGACCTCCTCGCGTTGAGAATCTCGCCGGGATGTTTATTTTCCACACTCGCGATCGGCAACTTGATGTTGCTGATCGCAAACAAGGAAAAAGTCTCGCCAGGATGTCATTTTGCTTGCTCACGGTCGCCAACTTGATGTTGAAGACCGCGAGCAAGCAAAAAATGACCGCTGCACTACGCAATGCTACGCTACACATGTTTGCACCATGCTACGTGCAATTCGCGTAGTGCAAAGCAGCACAAACTTCGCAAACTACACGAGCGTGGCGTAGTGCTTTGCCCAGGCTTACTCTTTTTCCTTTCTGTTAACTAGTAAGGTGTGTAGTTGGCCTTTGCTCGATATTAGGCATCTGAGATCCCTTTTTCACTCGTCCTATATGTGTGTCTTCACCTTGATTTACTTGTAGTTCTAAATTACTTTAAATTAGTTCCCTATTCTTTTTGGCTGCCATGGCTAGGATCATTCATTTACCTCTGCTTTAAAGGCATCCCAAAGTATTCCTCTACATTACAATACATTAGCAGCAAGGGAGGCACAATTGAAGCAGATTGCTTTTTTGTATTTGGTGCGATGAAAACAAGATTTATTTAATGCCACTGATTACGCTAAATTGCACCCCTATCTTCCTCCTCGCAATCAGCACCCAGGATCTTTTATTTACCCACTAAACAGTGATGTAGAGGAAAACATTTCATAACACAATGACAATATCATACCTGTAAGTACCACAGACAGCGACTTTAGGTTTGTCAATTTATTATAAGGCCAAGAATAAAAAGATGTACACACATCATAAAACCATCATATATAGGTACAAGAAAATCAATACAGAGCCGATCCTACGAACATAAGTGATTCGGCACAATAGAAGTAAAATGGTGAATTCCAAGAGCAGGATACAACTTAAAATAGAAACAGAGTCCAACTCTCTTTTCATGAGAAAATAAATCAGATCTGTCCCTACACTATTCTAAAGGGTTCCCATCTAATGCCTTTCTATCAGATCCCAAAAGGTGTCAGCACGTGTTGACTTCCTGAGAAGTACTCACGTCAAATTGGTTAGAGTGCTTAAGGCTAGGAGCGAGGTCTACGATGCTCCTTTCTCTCTGAAAGCTAGCAGAAGTCTGGGGTCTCTGTCTCTGCGCATCATATAATATAGAATTTGATTCTCAGTTACATCCTGGTAACATTTTCCATTGCAACTTTTTCTAAATGGGGAGGTTCACGCCTTTTAATTAAGAAGGCTTTGTGCGGTGCAGTGGCCTTGGTTCTCAGAACAGTCAGACACGAAAGATATCCTCCCTTCTCGCTTCCTTCTGTCTTCAAAGCATTCCTTGTATCTTCTTCCATCTGAAAATAATGAGTTGGCATTCCGATACCTGCAGTAGGGTGAGAACACTGCTATTTTCTGAAAACAACATGCATTTCAGTATTTAATTCTCGAGAAGCCAAGGAGTTGCAAAACAAGTACAGTCTTTGGCCTAGGAAATCGGGCATGTTAAACACAAATGATTACATTACATAACTATGAATTGACCTGCTTTTATATACTCAGGCATGATGATACATACATGATCATTTTATAACACGACACTACAGTAAATGTGTAAGTGATTTCACTAAATACATATTCATGATTATAAAACACTGCACTCGATATGCTTCACATGTCAACTATGACTATAATGCACCCATACAAAATAGAGTGCTGAAAGCGCTCTATCAGTTCCCCACTCTTATGACTAGTGTCATAACACCATATTACATTCGTTCAGAATCTCCTCCGTGTAGCAAAGACTGACCTAAACAGAAGATGTAGCTTGCTGTTCGTGTCTAAATCTTTCTAACCCCTTAAGATGCTGGTAATGGCTGTCCTGCAGTCTTTTCATTTGCCGTTCTCGTTTCTTTAAGAAATTTTTTTGATGTCTGGCTCTTTGCCATTTGCATGCTTTGATGACTCCCAATAATATAATTATGCAAATGACAGTTATGATAATGGGTTTCAGGATATAACCCTTAATTCCTTGTCCCAAACTGCCAAACCAACTGCCAATTTGTCCGAAACCCTTGCCAATGTGATCCCGGAGTCCCTCAGCAGCCAAATTACTCCATTCTTGGTGGATATCTGAAATATTAGCAATAAGGGGCCATATGTATCATTCAAAATTGCGATCGCAAACGCCGAAATTCTGTGAATTTCTGCGTTTGCGAGCGCAATTTAGCTAAGTGTGATGTATGAAAGGAAAACAGCTTTGCAAAATAAGGAATCGCAAAATTTGCGATTCCTTATTTTGCAATTGCATTTAAGGAATCGCAAATTGGGATTCCTTAAATGCAATGTAAGAGGCCCAGAAAAAGTGCAATTTGGCCTTAAGTAATCGCAAATTACCACCAACTTCAAGTTGGTGGTAATTTGCGATTTCTTTGAAAAATTCACTTTTTTGCATTTTTCAAAGTGCCATGTGGCACACATACATGCCCTTAGGGCATGTATGTGTGCCACAGTTGCTCACATGTACATTTCAGGAGTGCAACAGGGTGTCCTTTTGACACCCTGGCACCCTTGAAATTGCATTATCAATTTGCGATTCTCTAATTGAGAATCACAAATTGAGAATGTCTTCCCATTCATTCCTACGGGCCTCTAAGCCCATAGGAATGAATGGGGAGGTATTCCTTAATTGCGAATTGCAATTTGCGATTTGCAATTAAGGAATATGTAGGATTCGCAAAATTATTTGCAAATCCTACATACATAGCATTTTGCGATTCTCAAATAGCGAGTCTCTAAAAATCGCTATTTGAGAATCGCAAAACCAAAGTTTCATACATATGGCCCATAGTTCCTTATATCCCGACTATTGTCCGGAATATAAGTGCAGCACTGTTGGACTCTCAAAGGTTTACAGACTCCTCCAGCTTTTTCTAGTAGGACGTCTAAAGCAAGACGAATTTGAAGAACCATGGCCCTAATAGAGACCATCTCCCCATCTATTAATAACTGGATTTGTGCCGTATTCACGGAGAGTTTATTCACTATCGTTGCCAGCTTTAAAATGTTTACATCATTCAAAACCACACCTAAACTAGGTATCAAGGCTCCAAACACATCACCGATAATTTCTCCAGCACCAACACCACGTTTTCCTCTATAAGAGCCCAATTTTTCCAAGGTCCACAAATCATCCACATGAAATATATTGGGAAATATGATGGCTAAATAACATGTTCCATACCAATTCTTGGGCAGTTTCACATAAGCATTCTTACCACACGCAAAATAAACATTAGGCACTATGGTCAATTTATCCAATAGTGCTTTTCTTATGGACTCTTCAATCAGAAAAATGTGTTCACAATCACTTTCACCCACAAATATTTTGTCGTAATATGTGGATGGATGTCTAATGCACAATTTTCCTTTTTGCTGAAAGTCTAAAGCTATGGGTCCTTTTGCCTTGTGATCTAATTCTTCCTTGGTCCATGGCAATACATTATGCTTCGGATCTGGATGAAACAAAGTTTGCCTATGTCAATCTTCTATCTGATCCACGAACTTCTTTTCAATGTCAGTTAGCATGCAGGTTAAATTGTGTCTGTGTGCATAGGACATATCTAGAGTGATGGTAGGCATGAAGTACTTAGACATGCGCTCTACTTCCTTGTAATAATCATATTTGTTCATGTATTTCAGAACTGGCACTTCAGAGAGTACCACATCATAATTCGAGAAATGATATTCAAAATGGGCTTTGCTGTAAAACATACTTAATAATATACTACATGTAATGCCATAAGTCACGGGCAAATGATGGTATTGTATGCCTTCCTCTACTGAAGCAGGTAATTACATGCACACATAGCATTCTTTCTCTTCCATCGTGTCCACGTACTCGTATAACAAACGTGCATATGCATTCAGCGTGAAATCACCCTTTGACAGATCTACATGCAATCTACGACTAGTTTCCTTGATCATTTCCTTATCCTTCATAGATGGACCATTCTCTATATCAACATTTGAACCAGGTGGGGTACGGGTAGGTTGTTCCCCATTCTTTTCATCATTGGAAGACCCACTCAAAGATGTGACAATCACCATGATTATGACAAGCAGCACTATTGCTATTAGAGTTCTAATAATACTTTTTTGTTTTCGATTAGATGTTTCGGAAGCCATGTTTCCACTGTCGTATTGGACACACCAAAGAAAGAATCAAAATCTCTGTATTCTTCTCTATACTTTTAGTGTCAAATTACGATGTTCGTATTAATTCCTTCACTCGATTATTGCTGAATTCAGTCCATCAATACTAAGCCTATTGCAGAGAAGTAGTCAGCCCAAATCCTGAATTTTTCTCTCTGGTGACAGGACCCTAAATTTAAATCTTATTTCATTGGGTGCTAGGTTATCTTCTTTCTAATGCCTAATGCGTTCTTTGATTAGATTACAGTTCAAGCTTAATCTCTAATGAGGTTAGAGCCAAGTATTTGGAGAACCATTTGCAGGTTTTCAGCATGGATTTCTTCCAATTCCAAGGCAGTAAGCTGCCGACCAAAAGAAGGGAAAACAACTTGATTAAGGATCAAGAATCGCAGTCCACTCAACCTGGGCAGATTCAGAACTTGCAGTGTCAGGGTTCCACAAGCTTCAACACCTGGGACTAGCAACTGAATATCAATCGAGAGAGTGTCCCCTCCGTAGCTCACTGTTCCAGTTCCCAATCTCCCGGAATTCCTCGGTCTCTGCATCTGCAACCACGTATGTCCACTCAGGAGATGCATATTTCTTCTTGAGCATCTTAAATCATCCGGATTATCTTCTTGTTCACTTTGTTTGGATTCAGACGTTTCAGGAATCGAGGGCAAGATTTTTCTCAGATGCGAGTCTTATGTTCAGCCTTTCTTTTCTTGCTGGCCACTTCTCTGATCTGGCACTTGCTCTCTGTTCTTCCTCTTTGTCTGCTCCTTCTGCGCCAGGCCGTTCACTCGGGTCTGGTTCACAGGATACTTCGACAATGTCGTTGATTTCGGGCTCTGTATTCTGCTCGTCCGCAGTCAGTTCTCTTTCATCCTGCTCTGGTTCTCTTTGTAAGTCTTCAGATTCAGTAGTTCTTTGGGCAACTTGGGGAACGGGTGTCTCCTCTACGGGCTCTGGAACCTTGCGGGTATGTGACGCATGGATCGAATGTGGCAGTCCTCCACACTTCACCGCTGTATTCGTCACCAATATCACCTGATAAGGTCCTCACCAGCAGGCATCCAGACAGCTCTTCCGCACGTGCTTGCGTACAAGAACCCAATCTCCAGGCTTCAGATCATGCAGTAGGTCTCTCAAGGTGGATGCAGTTGCAGCCTCGACCTGGTGGAACACAGAATTAACCACATCAGCCAGTCCTCTACAATAGTCTAACACCATATCATCAGTGATATTTATCAAGGCGTTTGCTGGTACCATAGGCAATCTCATAGCTTTCCCTGTCACTATCTCATGAGGAGATAACCCTGTTCTTCTATCAGGAGTGCTACGCAAACTCATTAGAACCAGAGGCAAGGCATCTGGCCACTTCAATGCAGTTAGCCACTCTCATTTTGATTGTCCCATTCACCTGTTCCACTAAACCAGATGCTTCCGGTCTGTAGCTGCAATGCAATCTCTGGTCTATATTTAAGGCAGCACACAACAGTTTCATGAGTTCACTATGGAAATGAGTTTCTCAGTCTTTTCCACTGAGGTCGGAAATCCGTATCTCTGTATAAGTTCTCGCAACAGCAGCTTTGCCACAGTGAGACTATCACATCGTCGAGTTGGATATGCCTCAAACCAACGTGAAAAGATACACACCACCACCAAAACATATCTCAGCCTATTGCATCTTGGCATTTCAATAAGATCCAATTGTATTCTGTTAAAGGGACCTCCTGATCTTCCACTGAGACTCATTGTAACCACAGTTCTTTTCCCTGCATTCATTTGCTGACATGTAACACATCTATGACATACTTCTTCAGCAATCACACGAAAACGTGGATTAAACCATGTCTGCCTGAACACTCGCACTATGGCATCTCGTCCCAGCTGAATTGCTCAGTGAATGTGCCTGGCCATTGGGCTCAACAAACAATTAGGAAGTATTGCTCTATTATCGGTTGACACCCAAATGCCATCATCTCTCTTTGTGCAACCCGCTCTGACCCATGAAGCAGCTTCTTCCTCTGAGACTTCATCTTGTAATCGTTTCACCTCATCCCATGTATCAGCTACAGCTAACATCATGCTGAGCTCGGTATCTTCTGTTCTTTCTACTTTATATTGCCCAATAAAAACACATGCATGTATGGCACAAAAACGAGCTACTTCGTCGTCTCCCTTTCTGTGAGCAGCGCATTTTACAACTGCTATGGCCTTGGGCTTTTGCAAAGCGTCCATTAGTTGATGCACATATTCGCCATTTCGAATCGGAGACCCTGAGGATGTTAAAAATCCCCTTTGAGACCACAGCTGTCCAAAATCATGAACTACACCAAACCCGTATTGGCTGTCCGTATAGATCGTCACTCGGACTCCATGTGAAATAGTTAGTACAGGCACGTGTCAATGCAATAATTTCTGCTACCTGAGCAGAGAATACTCTATTCAAACAGGCAGCTTCTACTACTCCGGTGATAGTACATACAGCAAATGCTGCTCTTAGGTTACCTTCATTGTCTCTCAGACATGAACCATCAACAAAAAGGATCAAATCAGATTCAGATAACGGTTCATCAACAATGTCAGGTCTGGGTTTGGTAGATAGTTCAGTGACATCTAAACAGTCATGTTCGTCACAATTGTCATCTCCATGGTCTTGGGGAACAGGCAACAATGTGGCGGGGTTTAGAGTAGTGCAACGTTTCAACGTGACATTCTCAGATGCTAGAATAACTTGCTCATACTTAGTTAATCTATTGTTTGTGAGGTGTTGCGTTTTTGTACGGGTTATCAACAATTCCACAGAATGGGGCACATAGACAATTAGCGGATGACCCATCACAATGCTCTCGTATCTTTCAATGCTGACACCAGTTGCAGCAATGGATTTCAGACATCCGGGCAAAGCAGACGCTACTAGATCTAATGTAGCTGAAAAATAGGCCACTTGTCTACGGGCACCACCATGTATCTGTACAAGGACCGCTAATGCACATCCCTCCTTCTCACAGCAGAAGAGCAAAAATGCTTTATTGTAGTCTGGCATTCCAAGAGCTGGGGCACGACATATGTTTTCTCACAACTCATAGAAAGCTCTCAAGCATTCTTTATCCCATGGTACCGGATCATTGATTTCTTTATGTGTCAATCTTAACATAGGCTTTGCTTGTAAGGAGAAGTTTGGGATCCACTGTCGACAATAGCCGACCATACCCAAAAACATACAGACTTCTTTTTGCGTTTTCGGAGTTCCCATTTGCAAGATCGCCTCTATGCGATCTGGTGACACTCTTCGCTTTCCTTTCTCAATGTGATGTCCTAGATACTGTACTTCAGGTAAACAGTATTGTAATTTGTTTGGAGACACCTTGTGTCCCTTCTCTGCCAAATGGTTTAACAAAGCCACTGTATCAATCCTGCACGCATCCTCATTTTCCGAGGCGACCAAAAGGTCGTCTATATATTGAACCAGAACTGATTTCTGGGGCATCACCAGCCCTTCCAGATTCTTTTTCATGCACTGGCTCAAGATGGAGGGGCTTTCTGTATACCCTTGTGGGATTCTACACTATGTTAAGACACGGTCGCCCATCCGAAATGCAAATAAATAATGGCCATCCTCGTGTAACGGTATAGAAAATAATTCCTTACATAAATCTATGATGGTAAACCATTCCGCTTCACATGGTATTTGAAAGAGAATCACGGTTGGATTCGGTACCACAGGACAACAGGGAATCACAATTTCATTAATCCTGTGCAAATCTTGTACTATCCTGGACTTGCCGCTAGGCTTCTTTAGTCCCATAATCGGTGAATTACAGAGACTTCCTCGTATCTCTTTTAGAATGCCTTGGGCAATCACTGACTCAATGATAGGAGTTATTCCAGCCACTGTTTCTGCAGACAGTCTGTATTGCGGGGTTCTTGGAAATTCAGCATTCGGTCGCACCTGTATCTTCACAGGTTTCACACCTCGGATTAACCCTATCTCTTCACCTGTGAAATCCTACACTTGCGAGTCAACTGAGTCTCTCAAATCATGTGGCAATTCAGCCTTGGTAAGAACCACAAACAGTTCTGCACACATGCTCATATTAGCCATTTTGAAATCAGCCTCGTCATCATAGGTTTGCAACTCCGCACCTCTCGGAGTGCATGAGATATTACAATTTATTTTGCATAACAAATCACGGCCCAGGAGACAGACCGGACTTATGTTACATACCACAATCTGGTGCTTATCCTTGAACGGCCCTATCCTGACAGGTAATGCATTTGTCAATGGGTTGGTCATTCTCTGATTGCTGACACCTACTACTTGTATCGAGTGACCTGAAAGAGATAGATTGGGGACCACATCTGTTCTTACTGTGGAACGCGCAGCTTCAGTATCTAATAAAAAGGTAACAGGATATCCGTTCACATCAGCATCTACAAACGGCCCACTCTGATCTACCTCCAAGATGGTATCGAGAGGGCATTCTTCCTGCAACCCCCTCTGGTACTGTAGAGGGTCCTGAGATGGAGCGTATCTATCTCGTAATTCAAAATATGGCATCTGTTGATATGCCTGATTGTACGTGGGTATTCTGGGAGGCTGTGGCACCTGTACTTGTGACTCACAACCTCAGTACATGGACCTAGGTCGAGTCACTGTCTGTAGAGTCTCGCTCATGTGTCCCTCTCCCTCATATGAAATCTGATTAGCCGGATTCAAGTGACTCTCGCACTTCCAATGTCCCGTCTAGTGACAGTAATAGCAGGCAGTCACCTTTTTCTGTTGTGCCACCCACTCACTTGTACTAATTTCTGTTCCACTTCCTCGTCCCTGACCTGGTTGGGTGGCCATTTGCTGACCCATACCTCGGCTGCTTCCTCTGCCTCGACCTGTACCTCCTCCAACCCCCTGCATGTAGTTGGCGCTTCTCAACTGAGCCAACATCACCTTGTCTTTCAATTTCTTTTGTGCTGATTCTACTTGATCACTACAATATTTAGCATACCGCAGTATTTCGTCCACCGACTTATTCTGCCAACATTTCAGGTGGTGCTGTATCATCAGACTGATATCAGACCTCAAACCCAACACAAACTTAGAGACAAACTGTCCCATATCCTTCGGATCAATAGTATCCAATGCACTATGCTGTTTGAATGCTAGTAACAATTGTTCATAATAATCATGCACTGATTCCTTAGGCTCTGGCATAGTACGGTCAATTTTAAGCCAATCAACAATCTGCGGTGCTACCTTAGACTGCAACCAAGTAATTACTTGGTCATATTTCCTCATGACATCAGGTGAAGGACCATGCGTTACAGAGTCTCTAGGTGGTTCTGCTGTTGGCCATTCAATAGCAATTTTGCATGCAGCCCACAAATCAGCCGGAACCACTATATCAAACAGAGTGTTCAAATCAATCCACAACACCTTCGAGATCTTGACAAACCGGTCTATCTGCTTATACCATTCCGCAAGTTTTTCCCTCAGCTGCGGAAAATCATTCATAAAAGCAGCCAAATCACCTCTGCTCCATCGCACGTGTACATACCCTCCATTCTGCACTCCTCTCAAAGGGAAATTTCCAGTAGCTTCCGTCCCTCCCCCCTGAGATGAGGTGGTACCTATTCCGGTCTTAGCGTTTTTATTTTTGGCCCACCTCTCTTCCCATCTGTCGAATGCTTTCAAAGCTTGCATGCCTATTGTCAGTTCTCTAATCTGAGCTTTCAACCCAACGGTTCATATTTCTTCCAACTCCTTATCTGTGTAATTTAATCTGCAAGAACTCTGCAACATCTTTCTGACCCACTATCCATTCGTGATGGATCTGCAGTAGCAGGTAATGGAGTACTATAAGCCACCAGTACCTGTCCTAAACCTGCTCCAGTTTGCGTAAGACTTCCCCCAGATATTGTCTCTTCCCTGTCACCAGTGTATTGCTGACTGTCATTCTGTCTCTAATCAGTAATATATATGGGGACTACTGGTCCAATAGAAACTGCCACTGACAAGGCATCTGGTAACTGTGTATTCCTTGCAGACTGGGCTAGTTCGTAATTAGGGTATTTCATTCCCCCTGACACTCCCGGGATCCGTACCATGGCTATTTGTCTCTTGACTCCATTGGGCTGTTCTTCAAACCCCGCCTGCCCTGCTCCCCCTGTCTCTTCTAGTAGCTGTGACCTCTCTGTCTCTATCTTGGAGTCACAAGGTGGAGGTCATTCTGCCAAGAGCCTGTCCAGGAAACTATCACCTGTATCACTATCCTCATCTTTCTTACTTTTTCCCTCTGATTCTCCTGCTAACATTCAAAAGGGATACAAGCGCTCTCCTTCTATAGTGTCTACTCTCCATCGTTTCAGCTGTGCATCCCATCTGGCATCTTGGTGTGCCTTCATTGCTCTCGTCATTCGTCCCTGTGATGTCTCTCGTTCCATTGCTAATGCCGCTCTCATCCAGGCGTCTAAAGCCTCAAATTGTGTGGGACTATGTGGAGGTTTAAGGGCAGCCATAACCCCCCTCAGCTGGTACAGAACATCCATACGAAATGACCCATAATGAGGGAAAGCCAATTCCTCTTCCTTCTCTGTGATGTTATGCCAATTCTGAAGCCAAACAATTGTATGTAAACCCACATTCGTTGCCATATAATGTGCAGGGGTATCCTCCGGTGGAGCTTCATCTCCAACACGAGTCACCACCCCTCTGTCACCTCTGCACAAGTCTCGCAACACCCGAAAACAACGCATCATGACAATCACTTGATTGGCAACCCACAATCCAATAGTCGACTACACTCGCAAAGCAATCAATCCCAGTGTGGCGTTACACCTACCGACCAATCTCAGCGCGGTGCACCCTGACGTCACTACTCACTCCTTGCACCGGCAAGCCCGCCTTTACAATTTCGCTTAGTACATTCGCTCACACATTCACTTCTACAAGTAACTGTATAACCCAAAGTTATTAACCAAGTAACCGGTCCTACCACAGACACAATAACTTACAGTTACAATAACAAGTAATTGTCTGTCCACTAAAAGAACGATAGAACACTCACAGAAGAACACGCATCTGCTATGACCTCCGACCTGCGTGGGTCACTAACTCATCGTGATCCACCCCCGGTACCTGAAGTGTCTCACAACAAGTGATTCCCTCACTCACACAAAGTTCCCTGACACAATTGAGCAGTCGACAGCGCTTCACGACTCTCACAATTTCTCAGACAATTACATTATAATACTATCCCGGGATCTTGGACTTCTCTTGAGCCTGTTTACCGAATTCTCTGATTTGCACGTGTTCCGAACCAGTACTAATAACCACAATCACTCAACATGCATCCCAACTTCGCAAGACATCATACAAATAAAACACACCACAATCTAACACTCTTCAAAAAACCGTTCATACTCACGCCGCCTCTCTTCGTTCCGCCGCACCGTCAACGTTTGCCGGATTCCACCACTCTTTGCCGATGTTCAGACTGCCGCATCTGGACTTCAATTCCTCCTACTCTGTCCTATATTTCTCCTTTCCCCTCACTATTCAGGGGTAAACCATCCTCTGCTATCATTTTATTAAGCTTATTTACCACTTTTCTTATAGGAGACGCAAATAGAAAATGTGTACAGACACCACATTTCCATATATATTACTGTTTGTTGACATTATAAGTTCAGTAGTATCACTGGTAGTTTCTCACACTTAAAACGGTTGTAGATAATGAACCTGTTATAGTAAAGTTTTCCCATTGCCAAAACCTGCGCTCAGCGGCAAAATGTGGAAATTTCAAAACTTAAATCGCAATGTATAAAAGTGACATTGAGAGTCACAAATGTTCACATTGTGAACTATTATGAAACACGAGAAAAAGAGAGATCCGTCAGGCTGACAAGGTCCCTCAACTCGATGAGCCCAGTAGTTCCTGTTTCAGGGATTCTTTCCATTCTTTCTGCAGTTCCTGCTTGAGCCCTTTTAGGTTATTTCTCATCAGAGGAGTATTTTCCCGTTATCTCATCACTGTCGTTTAGGCAACCATGGTTTGAACAGTGGGCATGCCTTTATCCCAGACTGTGTTTTGGGAGGTGCGCCAAAAGGGCTTCAAATGCCCCCCCCTCTCCAAAGTTGTGTGCCACAGCTCAGGCTGCAGATTCATGGATGCTTATTTCAGGGAATTGTGAGAAAGTAGAGAGAGATCCCTTATAAGATCAAGGGAATAGGATACTTTTTACAAGTGTCTGCTAGCAGTCCCTTGACTGTATATACAAACCAGTGTAATTCAAAAACATAATAGTCACACTCTCACGTTATTTAAAAAAATTATTAGTTACAATTTATTGTTTATAAAACAAGTTATGCATCACCATTTAAAATTCAATCTATTCTAGTCCCTACTTAACATTGATCTAAGCAGAAGATATAATCCCAACAATATATTCAATTTGAACATGAGAAAAATAAGAAACTAAGATATCATTTGATACTGCAAATGATCAAAAATGTAAACAGAACAAATTATTACATTAAAAACGCCTCGTTATGAGCCAGCATAACTGAGAAAACACACCAACAAAAGACATTACACTTTGTCATGTATTCACACATCCAGAATCAATACTGGACTTAAACCACTTATGGGATGTTTTGGGTTCTTTATCCCTATAAGTGTGTATCCGTTTCTGTGGATTGTGTGTTTCATGAGCGTCGACGCGTTTCGATAGGCTTTGTTTTATGCCCCTATCTTCCTCAAGACCATAGATAGAGGTTTTCTCTCAGTATTCAGTGCTTCTTTCGTTATTGATGTCGTTACTATGCCAACATCGTTCTCGTGCTTCAATTTCTATCCGTCTATACAGCTCGGATGGTATTGGGGATCAAGCCTGTGTGAAATCCTTTGTGTGCCTTCCACCCCGTGTCCTTTTTTATGGTACACTGATATTCTCCCGCATTGTCCGTAGAATGTCGATTGTCCTTAGCTGAAACAGCGGAAGGCTTATAACCGGGACCCTTGTGGATAAATAGTCCTTCGTATTGTGGGTCCCATATAGCCTTGAGCGCGCCGATAGTTTCGTGAATGCGGGGAAACTTCTTGGTCCTGCTTCGGACAATGCGGGAGAATATCAGTGTACCATAAAAAAGGACACGGGGTGGAAGGCACACGAAGGATTTCACACAGGCTTGATCCCCAATACCATCCGAGCTGTATAGACGGATAGAAATTGAAGCACGAGAACGATGTTGGCATAGTAACGACATCAATAACGAAAGAAGCACTGAATACTGAGAGAAAACCTCTATCTATGGTCTTGAGGAAGATAGGGGCATAAAACAAAGCCTATCAAAACGCGTCGACGCTCATGAAACACACAATCCACAGAAACGGATACACACTTATAGGGATAAAGAACCCAAAACATCCCATAAGTGGTTTAAGTCCAGTATTGATTCTGGATGTGTGAATACATGACAAAGTGTAATGTCTTTTGTTGGTGTGTTTTCTCAGTTATGCTGGCTCATAACGAGGCGTTTTTAATGTAATAATTTGTTCTGTTTACATTTTTTGATCATTTGCAGTATCAAATGATATCTTAGTTTCTTATTTCAGGGAATGCCTGGGCAGAGCACTGTTTGGGCAGCAGGTGTCGGGAGAAAAAATCTGTGGTTGATGGTGGGTGGCACCAGCCCTTTTTAGTGAGGGCAGGAACTTTTAAAAGATGGTACCCTTAGGCAGCTTCTTAGTAAAATGTTCCTGGCTGCCTGTTCTATCCCAGAAGGAGGGCCAGCCATGTCCTGTCAGGCAGTATGTGCATCAGGTTGCTAGTTGAACAAGTAGTTTATGTTACATAGTTACTTTAACAGTCGTGCAATTACTCTAACAGTCAGTATGCAGGCAGCGGAGGAGAGCAGCCAGTAGCGGCCCGTCCCCTGCCAGAGTGGCAGGGCAAGCCAGATGAGGGAGCTGGAGAGGGGCAAAGTCGGGATACAAATTAATAATTATTTTAAGAAAAAACGTACCTGACCGATGCCGTCAGCTGCATTGTGCTCTTCTGGGCACAGGGTCCCAGAGTGCACTGAGGCCAATCCTGATGCTGCATGAAAGCAGTGTCAGAATTGGCGTGAGCGCTAAGACTTTTCCCAGCCAGGCAGACTGGGAGCCTGTGCATGCTTTCTCAAGCCCCAGCAATGCAGTTGGGGCTGGAGAAAGCTTCACTGTGCATGAGGGTTTGGCCGGCCTGAAACGGCCAGCTAAACCCTCATGCGCAGAGAAGGGACAAGGAGGAGCACTACCACTCCCCACCACAGTGTCATCCCCCTGCCCCCGCCCTCAAGACTCATCAGAGTCCTGGGGGTGGGTCCAGGGGGATTAAAATAAAACAAGTTTTAAACCAGTTTTATTATTGTTTTATTTTTTGGTTGGTGGCAGGGTGGCGGCGCTCCTCTGCCCTAATGGAGAGGCCGCTGCTGAGAGCAGCCCATCACTGTGCTTCTCTACCTCATGATTGCTATGTAGCTCAGTTTATGCAGGACAGTACATGAGCACCACAGAAGGGACACATGTAGGGTGCGATTTTCCACAGTGCCTTGTTGCAGCTGCTCAGTGCTGCTGACCTCTCACAGTCCACCCCACAGAATGCTTTGAGTGCCTCTTGTCTAGGTATTTGGCAGCTGAACTTGTAATAGACTGACAGAAAGGATCAGCATGTCACTGTGCATGGACAGCACTTGTCACTGCGCCCATCAAAGCTTTCTGCTGTGGCAGCATGGTGTGCCCTGGACCATTGCCATTGTGTGTCTTAGAAATAGGGTTTCTGGTTGGCAGAGGTATGCACCCTATCCAAGCAGGATCCACAATCCTAATCAGGTTAAGTCAGATATACACCCTAAATTAGCCCTTGCTCACCCTCTGGTAGCTCGGCAAAGAGCAATCAGGCTTAACTGAAGAAAAGTAATGTGTAAAGTATTTGTGCAACACTTCAAACTGTAAAACAGCGAAAACACCACACAAAAAGATATTACACCTAGGAAGAAAAATAGAGCTTAATTTATTGAACAAAACAAGACAATACCAAAAAGACAAAAATACAATAAGTATAACCGGAGTTACAAATTTTTAAAGAATGAACTGAAATGTAGTGCTTAAAAGCATAAAGCGTCAACCGGAGATATCTGGTCACACTTGATTGGGTCAAATCCAAAAGTTCAAGCCGACCGTGATAGAGCGTAGGTCAGATATAGGGGCCACCGTTGGCCCGCTGAAACAGTACCTTGGTTTGCGGTAGCGTTGACATCGAAGACAAGAAGCAAGGAGCACAGGAGGTAATGTGTCAGTGTCAATTCTTAGAATGTCAGGGATGTGTCTTCTTTGAGCTGCACAAAGTTGAGATGCATTGGGAATGGAGGGGATGTGCCACACCGTCGGTGATGTAATGTCCTTGATCGTTTCAGCAGAGGTGATGCAATGGCATCTATAGGGATGCGATGGTTCCGAGTGGCGCAACAACGGTAATGCTTCAATTTTGGCAGTTGCAGCACTTTATACCCACTTCCAAGGGCCCAGGACTGGATTGGCACACTTAGCAGGGCAAAACTCTCAGACGGCAGAAACTAGGTTCTGTAGGCAGATGAGTTGGAATATTTTAATGCCCTTGAGAATTCAATCAGGAGGTAAACCAGCAAGCCTTTTGAGTCACATTGGTCCTAGGTTGAAGAGATGTAGGTCCAGTCCCTCTCACTCCCAGGCAAGAGGGCAGCAGGAAGCAGGTCAGCACAGCAAAGCAGGAGTCCAGAATATTAGCGGTCCAGCAGAGTGACAGTCCTTTCAGCAGCACAGCACTCCTTCTTCCTGGCAAAGTATCCAAAGGTCCAGAAGTGTACTGAGTTAGTGGTCTCAAGGGTCCAGTACTTATACCAAAAGGACTGTTTACTCCACCGCTTTTAACACCACAATAGCAAAAGGCCTCGGGCTACTTACAGGCCGGGTACTAGTTCTAGTCCTTTAGGGATGCCCCAGGACATAAGTGGTCTATATTGCAATATTAGATTCATGTTAAAACACTCTATTGGAAGATAGGACCTTTTGACTCCTCTTCCTTTTTCACTGAAACTTGGTTGAATTCAACCGATCTCCCCTGTATTCCACAAGCCCTTTCAGAAAATGGACCGTGAGTCCAGACTGAGGCAGTATTGGAATCGCATTCCGAGACACAGTCCACATAACACTCATTGACACCGTTCTAACAGATTGGGTGGAACTGTCAGGGCCGGACTAGGATTGCAAACCAGCTCAGTCAATTACATCTGACCGGCCCTGGGGGGGCCGGGGAGCTAGGAGGAACAGGCGGGAACACTGCTGCTGCTCTTTTGTTACAAGGGGCTGATTTTGCAACTCAGCTGCAAAACCGTCCCCCAATAAAAAAAATGGCCCCACCCGTCCACAACCGGCCTCCATCTTCCGGCCTACCGGTGAAACGCCCGGTGCCTGCTATGTCCAGTCTGGCCCTGGGAACGGTGCATTTTTAGAATCTAGATTTAGGCAACAAATTATTGGAAGGGGTCGCACATTTACCATCGTAAGTGGTTAAAAAAAAAGGAATATAACTACCTGCTAGCGGATTACTTCGCACCACATGTATTATATTCCCAAAATATTTTGCTTCTGGGCGACTTCAGAGAAAACAGGAGTGAGCCACCTCATGTCAGATATGGGTATGCTGGGCCTCAAACAAATAGTAGCTGGCCCCACTCAAGAGGTAGGTCACTTTAGACCTTATTTCCACAATCTACCCGGCGGCAAAGATCGGAGCCCCTCACGTGGTCTAAACCCTACTTGGTGAAGCTGAAAATCTCTAATGATATCCACTCTGTTAAGGCCAGTGGAGTGACTGGCAGAGAAAGAAGACAATGGAAGTCAGCAGTCTCTCTTGATTCATTTTCTAAAGTCTTTGAACACTTAGGGGCAGATTTATGAGCCCCTTGCGCCACTTTTGCGTCACTTTTCCCATGTTAAAAGTGACGCAAAAGTGGCGCAAGGGGCTCATAAATCTGCCCCTTAGAGACTACACAGGGCACTGATGTAATTATGGGTAAGGCCGGGTATCACAGCTGCCTTGCATGTGCGTTTGATGATTGCTCACTTTAAACTTTTGCAGGCAGAGGCCAGGCCCTCTGGTACTCAGTTGTATTAAGAACTGAAAAAGCAGAGGACAGACAGCTCGAATGGAGAAGGCATCAGACTACATTATCTTCGGGTAGAGAAGTCTGTAAATCTTTGCTCAATAGCTACCACAAACATATTAAACTTGTCTGCAAAATCTACTTAACATTAAAACTCAATCAACCTGGCAATTCGGCGAAAGAACTTTTTAAAGCTCTAAATTATTTTACAAAACCTCGTGTTTGCGTCTGGGCTATTCCAGCATCGCATCATTTCATTTGTGTGTCTCACTGGCTAACTTCTTTGAGGAGAAACTTTGTATAATCTATAAGAACTTCCCTGAGACCCTGAGACAGCTAGAGGAAGTGATTCATTTCAATAAGCCTCCTTCGAAGGCCAGCTCCTATATAGAGCGGTTCCAAGCTTGCACCCTCGAGCAAACTCTAGGGCTGCTGGCCCGCGCCACATCTGGCTCTCCGTTAGGTCTGCGCCCTACCAGCATGACTGCCTGTCTAGCCGACGTGATTGCATCTTCCGTCATGGTTCTTTTGAACCTCTCCTTGAATTCAGCAAAAAATCCTGTAGTTCGGAAATCCGCGCTGGTTTCTCCAATTTTAAAGACGCCTAATGCTGATCCGGAAAAACGCTATAATTACCGTCCCATCTCGCTGCTTCCTCTTTCAGGTAAAATCCTGGAAAGCTTGGTAAACATACAGCTAACCCCTCTTTCTGGAAGAGTGCGAGTTATTGGACATTTCACGATCAGGTTTCAGATCATTGCACAGTGTGGAGACTGCACTGCTGGTGGTCAGAGATGCCATCAAACTGTCCTTGGGCAGTGGCACTCCGGCTATGTGGGTGCTGTTGGACTTTTCAGCAGCTTTCAACACCATTTCTCACACCATTCTTATCCACAGGTTGTATAATGTGGGCATCTATGGCAAAGCGCTGGACTGTCTCATGGATTTTCTGGAAAATCGAACGTAGACTATTTTCTTGGACTCCTTTAAGTCACGGGCAATGCCAGTCAATGAAGGGGTTCCGCAGGGCTCCTTCTTGAGCCTGACATTATTTAATACTTACGTGGCTCCCACTGCTCAAATTGTTACATCCTTCGAGTTTGAGATGATATCTTACACTGATGACACCCAACTTGTCAACTCTTTTGGGCACGACCTCATTAAGGTCAAATACTGATATGCAGACTGCATGAGATACATTGCAAGCTGGATGACAAGAAAGTAACTGTCTCCAATTAGATAGCAACAAGACAGAGATTCTCCTGTTCAGTAAGCTCAAGAGCTCTGGTCCACTGATAGGTGGACCTCCAAATTAGGTTTGGCCCTGTCTCGATGCAGGTAGTAAAAAACAAAAAACCTCAGCGTGAAACTGGACCAGACACTCTCTATGAAGGAGCAGGTCATCGCTACCTCTGACTTTTGCATTGCCACCATGCCCCTGCTCAGGAATGTTTTTCTCTGGCTTCCACCAACCTCCAAGCAAACCCTAGTCCGGGCTTTGATTACAAGCCGTTTGGACTATGGAAATGCGCTGCTTGTAGCGGCAAACGACATGTTGACGTCCAAGCTACAGGTTTAGCATAATGCAGCTGCCTGACTGGTCTGCAGTCTTCCCTCATGCTCTCCGTCAGCACCCATTCTGAATGCCTTGCTTCAAGTCAGGTAGTGCTCTATCTTTAAGCTACGCTATTTTACGCACAAGGCTCTAATTAGCAAAGCTCCTATCTATTTAGTAGGCTCAGCTATAATCACCCCTCCAGACAGCTTAGATCCACAAATAAAGTACCACTACAGATTACCCAAATTCACAGTTCATGACATGGGGCAGATCCTTTTCTTACCTCGCACTACTGTACTGAAACAGACTTCCTTTGCATAGTCGCCTTTGTACAGAGTTAGGCAAATTTAAAAGGCTCTTGAAAATGTGGCTGTTCTAAATGCATTTTGGCAGGTTTGGAAATTAGATGAGTACCAAGTTACACCTTCGAATGGGAGTCGCAGCACTATAACAAGTGGCCTCAACATAACATAAGATAACATAACATGAATTAACGTAACATGCCCAGTTGTGCCTTTGAAGTGTGGGAGACTTCTAGAAGAGTAAGTAAGTAAGCAAATGTTTTTATTGTTAGATTAATTAAAATCATTGCAATATGAAATACAGTGACAAATAGAGAGAGGCCTTGGCAGTGCAGAGAGTCCCTACCCTTCCTTCCCTGGCTCCAGACTCACTACAGGGGGGTACCCAGCCCTTTGTGTTGATACAGGACACAGCCTATTAAGGTGTAAGTGTCAGCTCCTCCCTCCAATCCTGCCAAGGATGACCCATCAGGATGTGGATGGCCCATCAGTCACACCTATGCTGCCTTTGTGTGGCTGTCTAGAGAGAATGTAGAAAGCCCAGCTTTCACCCAACCCAGATGAGTATTCAGCGACAGGCAAAAGGCACCAAAAGGCTTAAGTACAAAAAGGCCAACTTTCTAAAAGTTGCACAAAACATAGTGGTGGCTGTGTTGTTTTAAGTCACTTAACTCAAAAACTAGGGCAAGTGAATCAATAAACTTCTCATCAGGACAAGAGCTAGTTGTATTTCTTATTTGTCTTGTCCCTTCAGGGGCAGGCAAATTCCATATTTGGTTCACCAGGCTGTTCGACTGATGTACACCTTGCCCAAACATTGCCATATCTCCCAGGCAACGATGGACCTTCATTGACTGCCAGTTGTACAGAGATCCATGTTCAAACCATGCTGCATGGTTTTTAAGTTTCTCTACCTGAATTACCCTGCTTTCATGAAGTCTAGGATCACAAAATACCACCCAACCAGAGCTTTAAGATTGAGTAAATTTCACCTCTTGACAACTCCACCTTGGAAAAAACAAAGGATCGGAGGGCGTCGGTTTTCCATTATCGCTCCTCGTATATGGAATAGCCTGCCTTTGGACCTAAGGTCCTCCTTGGATCTTGCTACATTTAGGAGACTCCTGAAAACACTGACAGGCATACCACTAAGAGAGGTTGAAGTTGACTCGCTACCGAGCACCAAGAGACTGTCTGGTGGATGTGCTCTTCATAAATGGACAGTAACATAACATAACATAACACAGGCCAAGTTTATTGATTCACTTGCCCTAGTTTTTAGTAAAGTGACTTAAAACCACACAGCCTCCTTGTATGATTTGTGCAATTTGTTAGAGGCCCACAGCGGCTGGTGATAAGGGCTTCTTTACCCCTCTGAATCCCAAACTTTCTAAAAGTGGCATTTTCAGAATTACAGTTTCAAATACGACTTCACCATAAGTTATGATTTTAAATTATGATACCAGAGACACCAAACTCAGGGGTCCATTCTTTTCCCAACTGTAGATTACACTTATAAAGTGTAATAAGGTAATCTCAATGTTATCCTATGGGAGTATGTAGAGATCTCCAGCCAGGAGATGTCATGGACTGTTACCTAGTTACTTGTAGAATGACATGGGGAAGATTCTAAGTGGGGACAGTTGAAGAGAGCCATTGGATGTATGAGAAGTTGCTCTCTGCTGGGATGCTGTACCATTAATAAATCTACAAGAAAACCTTAAAGAAACCTGTGAAGGCTCTTCTTTTCATGGCGACGAGTTGACCAGCTGCGCAAGGAGCAGAATTCAGCATCCCATCCTTGGATTTACAACAAAAGATTAAGGCAAGATCAAAACAAATTGAAACTACTTACTCTGTGGAACTGAAAATTACTTAAATACATAATATAAACAAGACTATTCTCTGAATGAAGTAATTTTTCTGGAGCAAGTTATCAATAACTATCCACGCGTATATTCTTAACTGTGCATAGCCTTAAACATTGTTCACTTTGGGACATACTACTTAAAGAAACCAGATGAACACCATTTGTTCTTGTTTACTAGTATAAATTTTATCTATAATACATCTGAAGACTGAGTGTTTCCAAGTAAATATATTCGCATATACTAGATGTGAAATGCATATTTAAAAGGATGTTTAGCGTTGCTTAAAAGAACATTAAAGCATATATTCTTGCTAAGTGATTACAACTGAACATATCCGTGTATGCCACATCGTGAAATGCATACTTAAAAGGATCACCCTTTAAAAATAGATAACAGCGCGCGTAGAAAGCTATTACTTAGAGTGTTTACTTTCAAGCACTCAACCAAGACGATCAACTTCTAAAGTAAACACAAGCGCGCAGACAAAGGAAACCTTTATTTTGAACATTTCTAATCTCAGCAGTCCAAGACAAGCAATTTAAATAACTATTTAAATAACTGGGAATCATCAGCTTCTTTTAAAACAAAGCACCATACCTGAATTTCTCTTCAACAAGTACCTCTCTATGGTCCAAATAAAACAGACTGTCAATGTAACAACACTAAAAAAGGACTTTCAATACTACAAACACTGAGAAGAGACTATCATCTACAAGGAAGCAAGCACATTTCAAATGAAAACAAATAACAAAGAAAACAGATAAATTCATAGTAATTTTTGAGAAATTACTTACACTGACAATAAGTCATTATAAATATAGTTGTTTAATATATTATATATATATATATATATATATATATATATATATATATATATATATATATATATATTTTTTTTTTTTTAAATATATTTATTTATTTATTTCTAACTATTCCTTCCTTACAGGTGTCATGTCTGACCAAACTATGTCATCCCCTCCACCCTTCCTATCATCACCAGGGGAACCATCTATACCTTGGTTACAATGGAAGAAATTGTTTGTAACCTACCTTTTAGCTATTGGTGGAGACAAATATGGCCCAGTTAGACGCCAAGCTATTCTTTTACATCATTTAGGTGTCGAAGGCAGGAGAGTATACGAAGAGATACCTGAAATCTCTTTAGGAATGGGAGATGGTCAACCTTGCAATATTTATGACATGTCGCTGCAAATGTTAGAATTGCATTTTACGCCTAAGACTAATGTTGTGCTTGAACGTCATAAATTTTTCACAAGAAGTCAAAAGGAAGGTGAAGATATCAAATCATATGTATCTACGCTAAGAGGATTGGCCATAACATGCAAATTTGAACAACTAAATGACTCCTTAATAAGAGATCAAATTGTAAGATGCACCAATAACAAAAAGATAAGAGAAAAATTGCTAATGAAGGAGTATACCTTAGATGAAGCAATACAGATTGCGAAAGGAATGGAGCATACCGACATATGGATCAAAGAAATGGAAGGACCTATTAGCAATTTTAAACAAGAGAAAGTTGAACTTGTTGAAAAGAAAGAGAGAAAAATGGAAGTAAAAGCCAATAGTGCTACCAAAAAATATCCACCTCAATTTGAAAAAACTAATTTCCAGCCTAGGGAAATTAAATGTTTTAGATGTGGCGCTCCTGGACACATAGCTACAAGTCTTAATTGTATGGCAAGAGGAACACTATGTAGAAATTGTGGAAAGAGAGGACATTTTGCAAAAATGTGTCGCACAAAAGGGCTTGTGAGAAACCAGGTTCAAGAGGTGGAGGATATTTGTGAATATGTTGATGATATTCTACTAATGGTCGATGGAGAACAAAGTGTAGTAGAAATAAAAGAAAGCCTTGGGGGACATACGCCCAATATAAAGATGGAAAGTACTGATAAGCTAGAAAAGCCACATTGTAATATTTTGATCAACGAAAAAGAGATAAGATTGTTGGCTGATTCGGGGAGTTTATATACTCTAATATCAAATAAGTCCTTTGAAAATAACTGGCCTGGGGGCAGTGGTCTTGTCATGCAAAACCCTGATATACGTGCAGTAGGTTATGCGGGGAAAAGGATTGAAATTCTAAGTATGGCTTTTATGACTTTAAAATTTAAGGGTGAGGCAGTTAGGGGCAGAATATATATCACAGATTATGGATCAGACCTTCTAGGATGGCGCCATCAGAAGGATCTAAATATCATCATCAATCCTAATGCCAAAGAACCGGTTATGGTATTGGAAAAATGTAATGTCCATAATGTAAATGATGATGTAAAAATTTTTGAAAAATATCCTAATGTTTTTAGTTCTAGGTTAGGATTATTGAAGGGATTTGCACATAAAATTATTTTAAAAGAAACTGCCAAATCTGTTGTCCATAAGGTGAGAAATGTCCCTAACCTCATGCTAGAACCTTTACGTCAGGAAATAGATAATTTGTGGAAGCAAGGCATCATAGAACCAATTGAGGCTTCTGATTGGTTGGCTCCGATTGTGATTGCCCCTAAGGATGGAAACAAAATTCGTCTTTGCATAGACTTACGAGATCTTAACAAAAACATTTGGGTAGACAGAGAACCCTTGCCTAATATATCGGAGATGTTGTCAACAATGGGTGAGGGCAAGATTTTTAGTGTCCTTGATATGTCTGCCGCTTACCATCAGATTAAGCTACATGAATCATCCAGGCATTTGACCTCTTTTGCTACACCTCTTGGTGCGTACAGGTACAAGAGGATGCCTTTTGGTTTGGCGTCGGCTTCAGCCGTCTTTCAAAGGGCAATGAAGAACATTTTTGGTGATATGCAGAAGATTTGGTGTTTCCAAGACGACATCTTGATTGCTGGGAATGATTTATTAGATCATGATAAGTTGTTTGAGGAAGTGATGAAAAGGTTAGAAAAATATAATCTGACGATCAAACAGGAAAAATGTCAATTGAGAAAGGAAAAGGTTGAATATCTGGGGCATGAGGTGAGTTCAGAGGGAATACGACCTAAGAAAAGTATTGTTGATGCTATTACAATGGCTCCTGAACCAACTAATAAGGATGAGCTTAGATCCTTTTTGGGATTAGCGGAGTATTGTTCAAAATACGTAAATAGCTTTACTGAGATTGTTGAACCATTAAGAGAAATTATGAAAAAAAATATTCTCTTTGAATGGTCAAAAAGTTGTAAAGAAAGTTTTGATCTTATAAAAAGGAAAATATCTGAAGCACCTACTTTAGGACGTTTTGATGTGAGTGCTAAAACCTTTTTAACTACAGATGCGAGTGGAGTTGGTGTTGGAGCAGTGTTATCTCAAATTATCGGTGGGGAGGAGCGGATCATTGGTTTTGCTTCAAGGAGATTACAAGCTGCTGAAAAGTCATATTCAGTAATTGAAAGAGAAGCCTTGGCATGTTGTTGGGCGATGTGCCATTTTAAGTTTTACCTATGGGGTCTCCCTTTCAAAGTACGAACTGATCACAAGCCATTGTTGTACATCTTCAAGGGTGGAAGAGGGTTAGAAGGGAGTATAACCCCAAGAATTTCTAGATGGCTATTGTCTGTCTTAGAATTTAATTATGAGATCGAATATGTTAAAGGAGTAAAGAATGTAGTCGCTGATTACTTATCAAGGATGCCTCTTGATGTGAAGTCTGATGAGATTTGTGTGAACACAAATACTGACTTTATTAGTAAGATTGATGTTGTTGCTTTATTGCCTGAAGAATGGAGCAAAGCTATGGAAAATGACCCTGTATTAAGGAAGGTAGGAGGTAAGATCATTAATGGTTGGAATTCTGAAGACTGCAAGGATTTGGAACTTGTGGAATTTTTCAAAATTAGAGAAGAGTTAAGCTTGAGTAACGGAAATGTTATGACAAGATGGCAAGTTGTACCTCCTAAAGATGTGAGGAAACATATTCTTAACATAATTCATGAAGGTCATCCTGGGCAAGGAATGTCAAAACGAAGAGTGAGGGAATCTTTTTGGTGGCCTGGTGTAGATTCAGAAGTTGAAGCTTTAGTAAAAAATTGTCAAATTTGTTTAAACAGTGACAAGTCTAAAGTGGTACGTCAACCCCCATTGGAGTGTACGAAATTTCCATCAAGACCGTGGGAGAAGTTAGCCATGGACTTTATAGGGCCAGTGAACAAGTTGGGGTTAAGAGATAAGTTCATTTTAGTCTTAGTAGATTATCACTCTAAATGGTTCACGATAGGGACAATGGGTGAAATCAATACTGGTAACGTAATAAAATTCCTTGAGGGAATCTTTCTGGAGGAAGGTATACCAGGCAGTATAGTGACCGACAATGGTGTGCAATTTGTTTCAAGGGAGATGCAAGAGTATCTTGCAACAATGGGCATTGTTCATGAAAAGGTAGCTCTCTTTAGACCTCAAGCTAACGGTTTGGTGGAAAGGGTTAACCGAATAATAATGGAAAACATTCAGTTATCCCTTGCAAATGGTTTGTCATGGAGGGAGGAGTTGCAAAAAATGATGTGGGCTCATAGGATTACCCCTCATTCTAGTACTGGAATAGCCCCTTTTGTGTCCCTTAAAGGTAGAGAACCAGGGAAAAAGGAATGTCCTGTTTGGTTATATAAGAAGGATAAGATATGGATTGATCGTGAGGAAGTGTTGAAGAAAGTGGAAGTGGGTCAACGGAAGATGAAAGACACTTATAATTTTAGAAAGGGAGTTAAGCATATGACATTGCATGTTGGTGATTGGGTTGTGGTGCGGAAGAATGAATGGGTCCGTAAGGGTGAAAGTAAATATTTGGGACCTTTAAAAATCAAAGGCGTGAAGTCCAATATCGTGATATTGGAAGATGATACGATGTGGAGTTTAGGAAACGTTTGCAAAGTACAAAGACCATAGGATGTTTCCTGGAAACATAAGTTGGGAAATAAGAATATTGATTTATGTTTCCTAATGCCATAAATTGGAAATAGCATTTTTATTTATGTTTGCAATGTACAAAGGTTATAAGATGTTTTCTGGTAATATAATTAGAAAGTAAAAATGTTAATTTTGATTTTGCATTTATATAATGTATTATTAGAGAAACAAATATGTTAAATTTATTGATCCTTCTGTATTTCCATAATAGTGTTTACACTGTATTTGTTGTTGTATAAAAGGGAGATATGCAGAGATCTCCAGCCAGGAGATGTCATGGACTGTTACCTAGTTACTTGTAGAATGACATGGGGAAGATTCTAAGTGGGGACAGTTGAAGAGAGCCATTGGATGTATGAGAAGTTGCTCTCTGCTGGGATGCTGTACCATTAATAAATCTACAAGAAAACCTTAAAGAAACCTGTGAAGGCTCTTCTTTTCAGAGAGATAGGCCTTGCAGAAGTGAAAAACATGTTTTTCACTACTAGAACATGTAAAACTTAGAAAGTACATGCTCTACTTTTTAAATACACTGCACCCTGCCCTTGGGAAGTCCAGGGCCTATTGGTGACTTGTATGTATAAAAGAGAAGGTTTGGGCCTAGCTAGAGTGTTAGCTTGCCAGGTCAACACGGCAGTTCAAACTGCACACACAGGCTCTACAGTAGCAGACCAGAGACATGTTCAAAGGGGTACTTAAGTGGGTGATACAATCAATGGTGCAGGCCCACTAGTAGCAGTTAATTTACAGGCCCTGGACACATATAGTGCACTTTACAAGGTACTTATATGTAAATTAAATACAGCCATTGGGTAGATGCCAATGTTACCATGTTTAAGGAGTGAACACAAGCACTTTAGCAGAGGTTAGCAGTGATAAAGTGCACAGAGTCCGAAGCCTACAAAAACGAATTAAGCAAAAATTGGAGGAGGAAGGCAAAATGTTTGGGGGTGACCCTGCAGAAAGGGCCATTTCCAACACTGTGGTTTACCTATTGGGCCTCCATACCATCTCTGTGAGTGGAATTGGTGGTTGGAAAACATGGCGAAAAGGGAGGCAACCTCCAAATCCATTACACAGACATATTTCAAAGACTCAATTGAAGCACAATCTAGGTGCCAACCTCTGAACCTTACTGTCTCCCAGGCTGACTCACTTTTGTAGTCAGCTGGTTCCAACCCTGCTTTCTACTACCCTATGCCAACTTCAAATTGGCAACTGTAGTCTTGTATATTAATGCACCTTTTCTGAGACACAATCCAGATGCCTCTCCTCTTTTAAATGTCTGCCTGAAGAGGGAATGTCAAACCTCAAGCTTGGTGTCACCCCAGCATCCACGCAATTAAGTAGCCTGAGACCATCAAACCCATGTAATGACTTTCCAACGCAGATTAACGCTTGACAGTTACTTGAGCTGCCTTAAATGCTCTGGATTTACCAAGACATGCAAGGTGGCCAAACACTGCTTGGTAAATCTGATTTGAGGATTACATTGCCCTTGCGTTGGCCTGCATGATGCATTGGCAATGCAATCCTTTGATAAACCTGGGACTTGTTTTTGAGAATTAAACATTCTCAGACCGTATTTATCTTACAAAAGACACATAAATAGAATGTCCTGATATTGACACACTTCCATATATTTATATAATTTACATTGAACATCGATATGAATACATGGGTAGACATAAACTTTTCTGCCAGAAATTTCTGTAATTCATATCATGGTTACCCACTGAGCTGGCCCTTCAAGCACCATCTCCATGAAAATGTGATTTCACCCCCCCCAGATTTCCACTTGGGGGTCCTACTTAGTACTTGACAAAGTGAACTCAGCCACTCCCTCATACCAAGGTAACGTCCTTGGGCCAACCATGAAGTTGGACCCTAAGACATGCCAGAGCAACCCAAAATGTGATCCCCCTGGCACCGTTTGGAAAATGGACCTTGGTAACCCGGCCATATCTTGGTCCCCTTGTGCTAATACTGTCTGACAAATCACCTCCAAGCACTTGCTGACAGTCAAAGTATAATTGCTGCCACAAATATTTGCTATATCACCCAAACCCCACCTTCCGCTGCTCCATTACCTCTCCATGGGGTTATAATTAAAGCTGAAACCGGAACGCACCTTATCTTATCGAGTCTGATGCCAAGGTGGTTACCTACCTTTTGGCCAACGATGAATTTCTCACTACAAATGCGACAAAACATTGCAGAAAAACCCAAAAAGCGCACTTAAACATCAAAGTCTCACAAGAAAAACCTATCTAAAGGCAGGAAGGTGGCAGGCGAGGCAAAGAGGTCAGGGAGGCAGCAGCATGCAACAGTTCACCATTGGGGCAGGGACTGTGACCCTGAACCTGCCCTTCCATCTTAAATGGAGGTTGCCTCAGGCAGGGTCGCATTTTTACAGGTTTCATCACCCACTTTCCGGCTGCTGCTGAAAGTTAGAATTTTCGCGCACTATGGCAAGAACTGCCATTGGGCACCACCTCCCTTCTCCCACTGGCCAATGTCTAAATTCTTGTGGCTCCAACATGAGCCCCCTTTGTTCATATTAGTTCTTTGTCCTTTCCTTTTATGCCCTTGTCTGCTTTTTCCTTCCCATGTGTGGCAGTGCATTTTGACTTTTATCACATAGGCAGTCACCTGAGCGTCGGCATAGTTCATTCTACCTGCTGTCCCTGTAGCCACGGTCTCTATATGCCAATTTCTCTTTTGCTTCTCCTTGTCATCTTCCACTTTAATTTTTCTCCACCAACCACTTCCCAGCTCTTACATTTCTCTTTTGCATCCTTTTTTACTTCTTCGCTCTGTCTGTACTTCGCTGCTCTTTTTAAATTTCCCCACCTCAAACATAGACCAAAAGGACATATGAAAACGACTTAAAAGCAATTTATTTCATAAAAAGTTCACAACAAAGTGTAGATGGTGAGGAAGACATGGGAGGAAGAGCGTGCATGGTTGAGTGGATTAAGAAAACAAGGTAAACAAAGATGAGTGGTGCATTTGTAGTGCAAAGCATGACATGTCTAGAGTGTTACTGTGCAACTTACCAATCGAAGAATTAAGACTGCCTGGGATCGAGAACCATATTTCAGTGCTTGTATGAATAAGTAGTGGAACCCAAAACTGAAATTGGTTGCACTTCTAGAGATGAGCTGATTACCTAGAATACATAAATGAGTTCCAACACAGATAAAATTAGTTCCTACACATGCACAGAGAGTGGAGCTCTGTAATAAACAGACCCCATCCTCCTGTAGGGTTGAGCTCATTCACAGATAGAGATTACCTTTTTTCACAGTTTTATATAGCGTAAACCTGACCCGAAGGTAATGGAGCACTTTACACGAGCACCAGTTTCATTACACAAGGTCATATTTGTTTCTTAGGCACAGGTAGATTAAGTAATTTGCCCTGGATCACATGATGCAGAGTTGATACAGGGACTCAATCCTAGTTCCCCAGTTCCAAGGTCAGCAGCTCTGGCCACAACACTACAGCTGAGTCCCTGGCCACATTTTGCTGTACCCTTGCATAGATAAAGCAGAATGTTTGTGCAGATGGAGCTGAGCTTCCACAGATGTTCTGTTGAGATTCTTTAAAGACAGTTCATTTCTAGCACTGAACCAGAGAAGAGTTCCTGTTCCCATAGAACTGAGCCCCTGCACAGCATGAGTCGTGCTGATTCATAGATTGCGTTGAGCCAGTTCAGAGGCAAAACTCAGCTCCTTCAGGATTCATTACTACAATGTAAAAGCTGAATTTCTCTGGGGACTGGGATATTGGTCACCAGCTCATAATCTGTGGAAGTACCACAAGCCCGTCATCCAGGTTAGTCTTTGACATGGTCTGTCTCTGATAGGGAGTCAGGAGGAAAAGGTGGAAAGTCCGATGAGAGTGAGAGAGATGGGACGGAGGAAAGAAATTGTGAGGATGGAGAAAGAGAGACAGAAAGACGAGCTGCGGAATAAGGCAACATTTACTGCACATTTCACATATTATATTTGGTCTCTTCCTCACCAGACGTCAGACTGTCATTGTGAATGGGTGTTGTCACTGCTGGTTGTGAGTATTGCAGGAACAAATCCACATTTTGGGTAATACTACTTATTTTCCTTTACAAACTAAATGCTGGGCGGGGGTGACGTTTGCATACATAACATAGTCCCTTAGCAGCCATGTTTTAGAACTGCAGAAGGTGGTATAGTCACTTTTGAAACTCTGTTTGGGACATCAAGCATTGCCCTTTCGCATATTTTGGCGAGGTCGGTCTTTTATTAAAATCATGTATAAAAATGAACATTGACAAGTCATTTTTTTTTTACTTCTTTTAAGTTAAATTATTTATTATAAGGATCACTGAAACATACCATAGACTCATCATGACACTGGTAGCATTCCTAGCATAATGAATAGGTACTGGGAACATGGCAGCAGACGTAGAAGCAGCACAGATACTGTCAAATTTAGGAGGCACAAAAAGGACAACAATTGTGAAAGCTTTAACCCTTAATGAGCATATGGATTGGTCCTTTCACAGCTGTAAACAAAGGCTGAAACTTAAGCAGAGTACTGGCAGTCTTGCTAAAGTCAAACAGGCCTCCTTTATAAGCCTATTAGCCCACTAATAGAGATTTTTCAAAACACAAGCTCTGGGAGCAATCACCTACGGGGCGGAGTTGTGGAGGCACAAGCCCGCGAACGAGATTTTGCTAGTGAAATTTATTATATTAGGCAGCTGGTGAATCTTCACCTGAGCACTCCCCTGACTCCACTTCACTTAGATCTAGGCTTAAGCCCTATTCCGGAGGGAATCAGCCTAAGACCTCTCCTCCATTGAAGGAGAATCTGATCCACCCCGAGCTAATGTCATATAGACTTGCCTTGGAGGAATTATTGGAAAGACCTGGGGCAAATAGTTCACCTTGGCTCTCCTATATCAGGGATACCCAGCGCAGAATTGGATTTTCTTCCTTATGGAGTGATCCCGCTGCAGCAGTATAGGCAATATCCACTAGGGAACTTGTGGATAGTTTTAGGGGGTTCAACCGTTCTTCTTTGTTGACAGGTGCAACCGTGGGCACTCTTGCTGAAATATTTTTTAGGCCAAAGAGGTTTATCATGCAGAGACATTCCTTGACGAGATACAGCCTGTTTTAGCCAAGAAACTCTTTCTACAATGTAGTTATGGTACACTGCTGTTGCGTATTCTTACTAGCGCCTGGAGTCAGGAGCTTGATCGGAAAGACCCTTCATGTGGAGCTTTAGAAGACACCGATGTTCATGTCCTTTTCTTCTGCCCAGTCTACAAAAAGCTCAGGTACAAGTGGATAGTCTAGATTTGCAGAAATCAAGGGATCACTAGCTGCCAAACGGCCCTTAGAATATTGAAATATGACAACTTCCAACCAATAGTGTTTGATATCTCCAGGTATCTGTTCTCTATATGGTCTGTAAGAAAAAATTTCCTGTTAAATGTGGCAGACAGATGTCTTGGTCTTTAACTTTGGATTTTAATTTGGCTACATTTAGGTATTTTGTAGGTGGGAACATTTAGGGCACTGTTCCTTGCAAATGTCCCCACAGGTCAGTTGTCACATAATGTGTTTGAGTGGTTTTTAATGTGTATGAATTAACCAGCTCTTCATCAACATCAATGCCACTGCCACTCTCTCTTAAAATTAAGATTCTGCATCCACATGAGGCCCAACGTTGGTTCTCTAATGTCTTAAAATTGAAGAAACTTGCTCTAAGGCAAGCTGAGCGTCGCTGGAGACGGGATTACTCTCTGGATAAAAAGGATTTCTATGTAAAATCACTCAAGGAGTACAAAAAGGCCATCCTCCACACTAAGGCGGAATATTTCTCTACTAAAATCTTAAATTCTGCAAATAAGTACAAGGATATTTTTTCCATAGTCAACAAACTCGTGAAACCTGACCGAGTTATTCTTAAGCCCGTTCCCTCACAATCCTTTTGCGACTCTCTTAATCGTTACTTTATTGACATAATCGCTTCCATCAAGGCCAGCATCTCCCCTTCAATACCCACTATGGCCCC
The DNA here is from genome assembly GCF_964204655.1 of Triturus cristatus. Taxonomy (NCBI): domain Eukaryota; kingdom Metazoa; phylum Chordata; class Amphibia; order Caudata; family Salamandridae; genus Triturus; species Triturus cristatus. The sequence goes on along the minus strand of NC_140581.1, from coordinate 431,385,029 downwards.
TTCAGTCTCATGTAAAAACCCATATTCACTTGATAAAATCCCCCTTATCTCAAAGGAAAACTTTATGGCCCTTCTTGGAAAAGTTGGGTCCGGCTCCCCTACCGACTACTGCCCACCTCACATTCTACGTGAAGCCTTCCTGAAATGCCCAGACCCGCCTCTTGCACTTCTTAACAACTCCCTTAAACTTGGCATTGTCCCCAACTCCTTCAAAGTGCTGAAATTGTCCCGATATTGAAAAAGCCCAACTCTAATCCCCTGGTTCTCTGTAACTACCACCCTATTTCACTGCAGCCCTATTTAGGTAAAATCCTGGAAGCTCATGTCACAAATTGTCTTAGCTCTTTCATCAAACATTCCCACTTTCTGGACCTTCACCAGGCAGGTTTCCGACCGGCCCACTCAACCGAGTCAGCTATCCTTGCGGTAATGGATGAGCTCAGAAGAGGTACTGACAGGAACCTTACCCAGGCCTTGTTATTGCTTGACCTATCGGCTGCCTTTGACACGGTCGATCCTGCTCTCCTGATCGACCGTGTCAGCAACGCTGGGATCCAGGGCCTGGCACTGAACTGGCTATCCTCCTTCCTTATCAATAGATCTCAAGCGGTCCGTCTGGCTAATTTCTCATCCAAAAAAATGAAACTGACTTGCGGGGTACCGCAGAGGTCTTCCTTGTCACCCCTCCTCTTTATTCTATATTTATTACCCCTGATCCATTTACTACGTGAAAGGAAGGTTGAAATCTTTAATTATGCTGACGACATGCAGCTGGTGGTCAACATCAACCCCTCTCCTTCCTCAGTGTCCAAATTCCAGTCAACTATGTGTCTCATTAGTAATTGGATGAATGCCAGCCAACTGAAACTCAACCCCGACAAAACTGAGCTCATTCTGACTGGGGGTCCTCTCAACCCATGGAGCTCTAGTTTTTGGCCTCCTCTCCTGGGTAAGCCTCCACTCCCAGTCAGCTCGGTCAAAAGTCTGGGGATTGTAATCAGCAGTGATCTGTCCATGAAAGCCCAGATTAACTCGGTGGTATCTGCCTGCTTTTTTCATCTGCGCAGAATCCGGAAAATCAGCAGTTTCCTGACCACTGAGGCCCTGACTTTGGTCGTGTTAGCCTTGGTAATCTTGCGCCTCAACTACGCTAACTCATTGTATGTCGGTATACCAGCTTACCAATTACATTGTTTGCAGTTAGCGCAGAACCACGCAGCCAGACTAATCGCCCGTCAGCCCAGCAGACACCACGTTAAACCCCTGCTGAAGAGCCTACATTGGCTTCCAGTAGCCAGACGCTGTGCCTTCAAATTGGGCATTACCATCTTTAAAGCCCTCACTGGGAATGATCCTGCTTTCATTTCCTCTATTACAAAACGCTATATCCCTTCCAGAAATCTGCGCTCCCACAACCTCAACCTACTGTCCACTCCCCCATTCAAACGCAAAAAACATGGAGGGCTCAGATTTGCGGTTCTGGCCCCGCAATTCTGGAACTCGCTCCCCTCGGAAGTGAGAACAGTGTCCCTCTATGCACAGTTCTGAAAAAAGCTTAAATCCTGGCTATTCTCCCAAGCATATCAGTAAGATGATTGGCCGTCATCACTGCGTCCTGTCCCCCCTCAGCGCCATGAAACCGCTTGGTGTACGTGCGCTTAAGAAGTCTGTTTAACATAACATAACTCTCACTTCTGTGGCATTCTGGCAGTACATGTGTAGTCATACTCATTTACTTAGGATGCTGTTAGAGATGCTTCTAGCATATGCTGAAACTTCTGAAGATGTCACATTGAGTCTTGCTCTTACCACATCTCGTACTTATTTATATCCTGGAGCCTTGCTGCTGTCTCTGGGTCCTGTTTTCAGTGCCAGCAGGTCTTAACACTGCCATGCCTTGTAACATATGCTCTTGTCACTACAAGCAAGAGCTGCTGCTATCATACATTGTCATTTCCTGCTGCTTTCACGCTGAAAACTGCTGTCAATGGATAGGGCTCATTCCAGTAGGCTGTCACCCACAATGCTGTCATCTACTGGTGATCTAGCTGTCATCCTTCTGCTAATACCTCTCTGGGCTTTATTGCAGCAAGCAAACCCTGAAGTGAGTGAATGTTTGTGTACATTGTGAAGTTATCCCGCTTATTCCACTCTGTGAATTCCCCCCCAGTCCCATATCATTTTCTTTATCCCAGTACATGTGCGACACATTTAATGGGGTTCATATAAGTCTATTTATCAATGTCTGTGGGAACAATTTCAAGAATTCCCCCAATACAGATCTACTTGTTCCCTGACACATTGGTTTATTATGTCTCTTATGTTTCTTTTAGTTAGAGAAGACACCTTTCCAATAAGGCTTCAGTGCTTTCTTTTCTGTGTGACGTCTGACATGCAAACAGGCACAAACCTCAGTGGGTCCCAAACATCTTGCAAACATCCAATGCTCGCAGGTTTGGTGGATACTGTCGAAACTCCAACAGTGCTTAGTGTCTAAGTGGAAATTATTGGCAACGCCAATACTATTTGCCTTTAATGTGCCGATGCCTACAATTATAGGCATTCACAAATACTCAGCACATTAATGCCAGACATATTAGCAATGTGTGCTCCCATACAGACTGTGAGAATGTCTCTGACCGCATTGCGTGAAGTGGTAGCCGCACCACTGCCACTTAAAGTACTAGCCTCCCGCGATGTCCGAGTCTAGTTGCACCCCTGATTTTTGTGTACTATGTGCCTATTTCATTTTGTTGCCTAAGAGTAGATTTTGGAAGCACTGACTCTACTGAGACTGTTTTCAAATTCCCCTTGGGCTGCCCAGGTTTTGTGGTTCCAAACTACTGTGATATCTCCCATTGTACGGTTCAGTGCAGTCTTGTTTTGACCTTGTTGGTGATATATGAGTAGTATTTAGAAGCATATTTCTCTCCCCTTCCATGTGTTCTCCCTTTTCTCATCTCGTAAGCCTTCAGGCACCTCCAAAGTAACACCATGTACTGTGCTCTCTGCCGCCTGGTTCTGTCGCCATATGTCTCTTTAAGCCCAGTAATTAGTAGACGTCTACTGTGAGTCATGTGACCCCTCTGATGCATTCTCGTGCCATGTTTGGGTACAGCATATAGTCCTGGATCACATCCTTATAAGGATATTGGCAAGGGTCTGAACACCACTTACCTTTCTGTGCAAGGATCTCAAATGTGCAGTCTGTGCCCCGAATTCACTATCTCCAAGCATCTCCTCCCACGTGATGGCAATCCTCATCCCTCTCCTGCTCTGTCGCGGCTCTGTCCTTTGTCTCGCCTGGTTCGGTCTGTGTCTTTGTGTGTGTGTCTGTGCCATTTTGGCATGCTGACAGCTGTCTCAGCTTCAATCCTCCTCTCCCAGTGGTCGGAGTGGCGGGATCTGAGGGGTACGAAGTGCCCCTACTTATTTAGTTTAAGAAAAAGAGTTCCCCTACTATTTTGTGAAAAGGCAACTGTTCTGGGATGGGTCATTCCAACGGCTGAAATGCTGCCGGCTGAAGGGTAAGGCACGGAGACTCCTGTGTTGTGAAACCGAGGGAGGTGCAGACAGCTAAGAAAGCTTTCTTGCCAGGGTGCCTGCTTGCCTGAAGGAAAAGTAAGTATTCAAAACTAGTCAATCTACAAATGGTAAAGGTGCTTGGAAGCCGGTACTGGCTTTAATTGATGGAATCACTTGAAGATTCCTGTTGACACAGTGTTATGTTTTTTGAGTGGTATTGCAAGCAAATGACCAGCTGTACTGTTGAGTCTGTGTGTGCATTTAAATAACAGTTATAACAAAATGCACTATTTACAGTCAATATTTTGGAAGCACTTTTTTTATCTTAAAATAGTTTTGCTCATTTTGTAGCAGCCTATCTTTTACTTTGTGTAATGTAAGTTTCAAATAATGACTTACATATTCACAGTGCTTTCTGTCACACACTGGAACCTTGAAGCACTAAACATGCACAAGTCACTATACTCCACTGCACCAACGAGGATTCAATTATGTTTTTCTTTGGTACACACAGACTTTGGCAGTGCATTATCTAATAGAGGTGTCATAATATACAATAGAGCATTTGCCAATGATTAACTTAACTTGCATTGTCAGACATGCCAATCCTCCCGATTCAGGCGGGAGACTGACGATTTCAAGGCTAGTCTCCCGCCTCCCGATTCATGCATCCAGAAGCCCGATTCCTCTGGGTTTCAGCTGACAGGGCTCGGTATTGTGTAACGTGCTAATTCTTCCAGCAATAGTCAGAGTGGGGATGCGGGGGCTCTAGAAGGGGTGAAAAACCAACAAAGCCTCATTAACAAGCGAGTGGTCTTTTAAAGACCTGTGAAGTACTCGGGGGCGGCTGTGTGTGTGCCCAGGAAGCTGTTTCAGCCCGGGCTGCCACACACGATGGGGGGGTGGTGGTTTGATGTATGTACTGCTAGCAACCTGCCAGGCCAGTGCACAACACTTGCATCACCCTCTCTCTGCCTGCCATTGCGCTTCATGCTTCTGAAAGGTAAGAAAAAACGTGCATTTGCGTTTCAAATGTCCGATCCAGCAGCAGCTCACTTCCAAGGCCCATACATGACAGTAACCCGATTCAAGGCCCCATTCTCCCGATTTTTTCTAAAAAATCTCCCACTTTGCTCTTCTGAAATGTTGGCATGTATGCATTGTTTTAATTTAATCTGTCCATAATTTTATATGTAGTTACCTGAAGGAGAAAGACTGAAACAAATTACAGAATATGTAGGTTTCTGTAGCCACACCCACCCCCAGGCTCACTTACCCCGCCCCCACTGGGCGCAGTATTACAGTCCCCATACGCTTTTCTAACGCACTTGAACTGCTGTCCTCTTCCCAGGCCATCCACCCTCCACCCATGCGGTCCCCTTCGCCACAGTGTCCTATAACGCATTTGATCAGGCACGGAGGGGGGCCTTCCTCCCTGATATGCTACCACAGCCGTTGTTCGCTGTCTCACGCTGCTGGAATCTCGAGTTCAAAGCCGCTTCTTGCTGCTGTGTGACGCTGGTTAGTACGTTTTTTTCCACATCTAGGGGCCTTTCTATTTTGTTTTTGCCATGTAGCAGCTGCTGTGCGTTTAAGGACAGAGGTCAAATTTCAGGCATTGTCTTCGGTCAAACTACTGCTTATACATTTAACGTGCAGATTATGCTTGCTTTTGCTTTCTATGACTGCAAAGTGAGAGAATTTTGTAATGTGAACATAGTGACAATCTTGTTGGGTTACATGGAGTGTGAAAGGTTTGTTAACTGTTTTCTAGCACACAACTAACTTGACATACTTGTACATAAATGTTATTAGTATTTTGCAGTACATTAGCAGCAAGGAAGGCACAAATGAAGCACATTGCTTTTTGTATTCAGTGTGATACAAACTTAGGGCCTTATTTATGAGGCCTTGCGACAGTTTTGCGCTTCCGTTGTGTCACTTTTTGTGACGCATCGGTGGCATAAAACATGCTTCCTGTTGCGCCCTATTTACAAAGTGACGCATCTAAGCAGATGTGTCACTTTGTAAACCCCTGCGCTACATTATACCTGCGTCAGGTATAATGTATGCAGGGTGGGCGTTCCCTCGTATGTAAGCCTTGTAGAGGTGACGCAGTGAAATCTACAAGATCTATGAGATTTCACTGTGCCACTTCTAGGGTGCAAATGCGTCAATATCTCAGTGCCTCACAGCAGGCGTAACACTGACACAGGCCCTTTCACATGGGGCTTGCCCCATGTGAAAGGACACATTGCTGAAGTTGCGTCACTTTTGTGACACACTCCAGCAATGTGTCACTTTTGCGCCTACAGATACGTCAGAAATACTGACGTATCTGTAACTCCTTGCGACATGATGCGTTATACAGTAAATATGACGCATCAATCATGTCACAAGGAGGGTGCACTGAGAAGTGACGCATCGCTGCTTTCCCACAGCGATGCGTCACATCTCATAAATGAGGCCCGCAGACTTTATGTAATATCAGTTTACTTATATGAGATGCAAATATGCATAGAAACCAAATTTCCATCCTCACTACTGTTTGCGGATATTATAAGTGCAGCAGTAGCAGCAGGTAGTCTCCCACCCTAAAAGCGGTAGTAGATTATCATCATGTTGCACAAAAGTTTTCCCATTCCCAATATCTGCGCTATATGGCACTGAGGGAAATTGCTTCCTGCCGCACTTGGATCTTCAGGAAGATGAGGCAACCACCGTACTTCATGTGTGCATTAATTCAAATCTAGCACATGCATAGACTCCAAGTAAGACTGAGCTCTGAATCCTTTGCACATGAGTCCTGCTTCTTCATTTTGTTCCTCTGACACTGATGTAAGCAGGTCTTAGAAAGATCTGCCAAGAAGGTTCATTATTTGTTAGGATCCGACAGTTCCATCAACGCTCCTGTAATCCCATTGGATAATGAACGTGAAGCATTGCTAAGCTGATGACGGGTGACGTCTAATTGAGAACCACTGTAAAGGCGCTTGCCTTGACAAATATAGAACTTCCGGTTTAATACCTTCATATTGTGGACTCTATTTGCTGATCCATTGAGCCCCTGGATTTTTAAATGCGTGTTTGATGCTGTTGTGTCCACCAAGCAACCATTATTTGATACGCAATTCTTGTTTATTGCTTTTAAATGTAAACTACATGTTTATTATTCACTGAGCATTTTATGTTTCACTGCTAACTTGAATCAGTGTATGCAAAATGCTGCCTTGTGATCTGCCGTTCTTCGGTTTGATCTCAGCGTTCACTTTTGTAAATATTTGATTTTAATGAATTTATTCTGACTCTTAGTTACAATGCCTGTCTGTTCGAGCTTGTTCACACTACTGTTTTTGTCCTGAACAGAGTACAGTCTGTCCTTGTTCTAGTTTTAAAAAAAATGATGTAAACAGATTTGGTCACATGGGGTTTGCCTTTATCTTTTACAACCAAAAGTCCTGGTTTCTCCCTCAAAGGCTTTTGGTGAAACAGAGATTTGCATTGTGTTACCCTTCACATAGATTTAATAAGTTGGCCTATAGGCAGCTGCACCAGATTCTTGAATGATTTGGCTCAAGATGTCACATATTGAGGGTCTGGCTAAGATGACATCAAAAGCAAAGAAAGGATTTAGGACTAACCTCATTTGCCAACGGAAATCCTATGGATAGTTAGGTTTTCATGGGTGCATACTAAGGGCCTGACTACGAGTATGGATGTGCAGGAGCAGACCACCATGCCAGTGCCCTGCTTCTCCACTGCCAAACCCGTGTTCGGGCATCCCACCAGATTACGAGTGTTTCTTATGTCTGGAGGGCATTTTTGGTGGTCCCACTGTGGTGCCTCTGAAAATGGGCATTGCAATGGGACCGCGGGTAGGAAACTCATAATATTCCTGACAGGACCGCGGCTGCCTAAATCCCACATGCCAACGCCAGGGAACACGGTTCCCTGACTGCTGCGGCGGTCCTATGACGGTCCAACCACCCTAGTTGTAATAGGGTGGTCAGAGCATCGGTGCAGCGGTAGCTGGACCACCAACTCCGTGCCCCACAAGTTTGGCAGTCTCCGGGCTGCCAGACTCATTATCAGGCTCTATGCAAAGCACAGACTCACTAAATGCACATACTCTCTCAAATGTTCATTCACATATGCAAACACTCACACATTCATTGCCTCACTCCGCAACAAAAGGAGAAATGCAGATGGTCATGCTGTTGGCTGAGCAGGCTATTTCATAAAATTTACACGTGCGTTAAATGAATTCTCCTTAGGTCTATCCTTAGTTGTTGTTAAGAGCAGAAGGGTAGTAGTATAATAAACAGTGCAGCAGGACTAATTCCCATAGTCCAGCCAAAAAAGCGAACAGGATCCCCTTAAGGTTTCTTGGACAACTTTAAAAACCTAGATAGAGCAGCACAGAACAGTAACAACACAAAATGTGCAACTGCAGTTTCCACACAACGTTACAACTAAAAACATAAATAATACAATAAGATGAAGAAAATTGAAACAAGGATTCGAAGTTTAGGCATATAGAAAAATACTGTCATAGGCATCAATTTAAGAGAAGTGTTAGAATGAGGCTTAAGATGACATGTAAAAATGTTTTTAAAATGTTCAAAGTGTTCAACAGAGACTATAAAGGGACCCATGCACTCAGTATCTGTAAGGGACTTCAAAGCATTCACAGTCAATGACTAGGTGGGAGTCTGTCCCATGAAGTATTCGAGATTCAGATTTAGGAGGAAGTAGGACACAAAATATGTTGTGCATGACCAACCTCCAGCTGTGTCCTCGGAGAGCTCTAGTGCAGTTGAATATGTTGATCACGAGTCCTTAGTCATGTGTCGAGATCTCAGTCAAAGGTCTCCAAGCAAGACAAGCTCTGAAGTTCATAAAGATGGACGGGTTCATGGAGTCAGCAAAGAGAAGCAGGTTTGTCCCGGACAAATGTTTCACTTTGGAACATAAATATTTATTTTGTGGCTCATAAATTACTGTGCATCCAAAGAGAAATGAATAGCCAGCAAGGTTCAGTCAAGGTTGCATTTACTTTATGTCACTTTATGTCGCTTGCAACAGCGGCAATTCAAAGCAGGATCAATGATTGAGATGTAATAGCACCGCTTGGTTGAAGGTCGAGGTTTTGGTTACAAATTATCGCCGCTTTCGCGGCAGAAAACTGCCGCTAAAACGGCGATAATGGGCTTGATAATATGCTCAGGTTAGATGTCCTTCACATCTAACATGGGCTTCAATCGGAATTCCATAGAGCATATTATCAGGCCCATTATCGCCGTTTTAGCGGCAGTTTTCTGCCGCTAATGCGGCGATAATTTTATCGCCTGGCTTGATAATATGCCCCATTGTGCTCTAAATTCCTAACTGGTCGAAGACACTAGAAAACCAGATTGTCAAACCGTAGGGGAGAGAGTCTTCAAGATGCTCCGAAATAGTAAAAATAATCTAATCCCTGTGAAAAAGAATGTTTAATTAGTCTTCACTGTCTTTCCCTTGGTAGCTTCATATGTGCAATGACACAAAAATGAAGTCATTCAAATATATGGATAAAGTTTTTAGTGTAAAAACAAAAAAAATTCTCATAGAAAGCAATATGATGTGAAAATCAAGGTAAGCCAATGGAGAGCAATTGACCGGGTCCTGGACAACCTCTAAAGCCAATAAGTGATGGAGCAAAGTCAGTTGGAAGCTGCTGGTGTACCATAGTCAAGAGGCATGTAGGACAGATACAGAGAGCCTCTTTCTGGCCTTCCAGTCATGGAGAAAGGTCAGAGAAGGACTCACGAATGAGACTGCTCAAAAGATGTAACTTTTTCTGAAGGTTGGAAACTTTCATGGCATTAGACTTAAATCTGTGGCTGAGAAGGACTACACAATAGTGAGAGCACAAGCACTTTGTCACAGGTAAATAATGGTAAAGTGCACAGAGTCTTAAAAGCCAATGAAAACTGCTTCAAAGAGCAGGAGGGTGATGGCAAAACGTTTGTGGAAGACACTGCAGAAATGGCCAAGTCCAAAACTCGCCACATTGCAACAATGACTGCACCACATTCCTATATATTCACTAAAATGCTGGGCCAGTTTTTCTAACTGCCGTACCTTTGTCCTAGTAGGCTATTCTACCAACTATTTAGGACTGTATTCTTGTGCTGTGTGTGCTGTACACATACATAGAAACAATCACACATACACTACAGAAGAGTTTACTACTGTCCCTTCAGACAATACCTTCAAAAGCGTTGAGAGCATCAGCGAACGCCTTTAGAGGCACTGCAGGTCAAATAAATACATTTAGGGTAAACTCTGAAACATTCACACTACATTGACATAAGAACAATGATATGCAAGAGATTATGAGGTGTATGGGAGCATTTCAGAAAGTTTCTATCAGTGAGGCCAACCACCAAAAGTCCTACTAACTGCACATTGGCAAAGAAACAACAGAAAACTGAAAATTCTGACACAATCTATAGGAAAAAGTGCAAAACTGCCTGAACCATAGAGCACTAAGTCTCAAGAGAATAATACAAAGATTTTGCCAGACACGCCAGAGATAGTCATCCAACTCAAAACTTCCCCAAATTGTCAGCTACATCACGAATATTAGCATCACACAGATTTTGAATCCTGCAGCACCCTTTTCATCACAAATAAAATAAATTGTGCATGTTATTATGATCTATGTTAGCAAAGTTCCAACTCTTTTCACTCAGATGTTGCACAGGGGAGGCAGGAGCTAATAAGCCCCATCATGGTGGTTGAGATTATTTGCCACTGGTGTCCGGGGGCCCATCTTCTTATGGCTCTACAAACTGGGCCAGGTATAAATAACCCTTATCTACGGATGATATTTAGGTGAGTGAGGGCAAGCAGTCACTGGCTTCTCAGGGAGAAGGAGTTCTGAATTCAACAGTCAACCAAGAGACACAATAACTTCAATGTCCACTCCAGTGTTTGTGTTCTGGAAAAAGAAAGTACTTTTAATTACAAAGCACTACTCAGTATGACACAATTAATTAATACATACATGCTGGTAAACCTGATCACGATTCTCTTGTGGGCACTACACCATTTATCCCCGGCTTCAGGCTTTCTCCCACCCTGTTGACCCTAGTTAGATCTGTCTCTCAGCATAATTATGGTATAAGCATTAATAAGGCTCAGGTACAGTTGGTGTCCCCTTAAGTCAAATGTGCAAGTAAACACTGTTTACTCAGTTTCTTTCCTCTGGTGTCGTAATGGATAGGAAATCAATCTTTAGTCAATCAGACTTCCATAAGTGTGAGCTCAGCGGCTCAGCCCTACCTGTGCTCATGTGCAACCAAGGACATCGGGTGTGGCTGGCCGCTTCTCTGTGCCCATCCACCCTGGATGGTCTGGTGTGCCTCAACGAGCCCTAGCACCACTGTATAGGCACTTGTGGCAGTCATCACCATGCTCCTGGGATGATGCCGATGCTCGTCTTGCTCAATGCAAATGGCAAGGCAGCTGCAGCCTACCCTGGGTCAATACGCACTGCAAGGCGGATGGAGCCCAAACTTGAGCCCATACACTCTGCAGGGAAGATGTAGACTTGGCCTAGGTCAATGGCCCTGACATGGGCTGATACACACAGGAAGATAGATGCAGACCATCTTGAGAGACTCGCTGCAGCATGGCTCGCTTCTGGCTTCATTCTTTCAGGCAGTTTGCTTTGATTGGGTGCTCCTCAGGCCATGAGCATGTTGGACTTCTTCCGGCAGGAATGTAGGTTACTAGGCACTAGGTGGACCATCAGATTCTCCAGCAGAAAGTGGCGAATTCAGGTGATGCCCCCTCACCCGTGGGAGAATGGCTTCCAGGCAGGCATCAGCTATAGTCACAACGCAATCCTTCGGACACTACCTTCCTTGGGTCATGAAAAACGTATACCTGGAAAAAAGTCAGGTGGTTTATTTTATACGCATTTTCTAGACATGGGATGCTGACCCACTGTCTCAAACTTCAGAAGTGGTTTGGGGTGGTTTTAATGAAAGTGTTTTTCTCAGGCTGCTCTCCAGACACAGTTTTTGTGTAAAACAATGCTTCTTACAGGCTGTAGCACCAAGACTGTCTTCAAACTGTAGCATCTACTACATGGGTAAAGTGTGAGATTTCTGCACGTTTGTCATAAGCCTCTCAGAAGTCATAATGAGGGATAGACAAAATTGCAGGCCTGGCTAAAAAAACAACCTTACCTTGTCCTTGAGCAACATAAACTTCAGTCCTTGTATGGAATGGCACTCCTCTGGAATGACTAATCAGCAACCCCTTGATAATAAAGTGTTCATGGAATTTTTAAAGGTAGCCTCTTTCATTGCTCTTCACTTCACTATCTGCTTCTACACTCTTTAATCAGAGGCAATACACACCCACTGTCAGGGCAAGATGTTCACATTATCCATTTCGTGCCTTGGTAAACCAGAGGCATCCAAAATGAATCCTACTTGTTTCAGTATTCTGCCTCATACACACAGAATTCTACTACAACATATGTGCTACACACATGACATAGATTCTGGGATTTCATATAGCAGTGGAACAGTGAGGGTGTGCCCCAGTAGGGCACACCCTCACTCACACAGATGAAAAGTTCTGATCATCTATACGAGATCAAAGAATGCGGTATGCTGCCACCACTGCCTTATGCGCTAATCCAAGCCAGGGTCTATAGTCCTCTGCCAATGCTACATGTATGCTTGCTGCACTCCTCAAGGTCACTGGAACTGCACTTTACCTTGATTATCAGCACCATGCCTAGGTCTTTGTGTGCATGCATTAGGCTAGTGTGATGCCAGGACCAAAAATCAAAGTCTGGATTGCAGATACACAGCCAGGAACTCAAGCAGGGGCACAAACCCATATAAAATGCCGGGGACATTCCCATCCCAAAGTAAGCCACAAGTGCATGGGAACTTCACCAGGACAAAATATTCAAGGTAAATAGGCCCTCCCAATTGACAGATTTGATGGTACACAGGCAGACCAACCTTATGACTTAATTATAATTAATAAAGTTTGTAATTTAAGAGACATAAACTCTTAAAACACCCATCCGTGGGGGTCAAGAATATAAACTACATTAAAACGAAAGTAAGCAATATTCGTTAAATGTTTGTCTGGAATAATTTTGATAGAGAGAGAAGGCAGCCTGCCCACATAACAGAAATGTTTTCTTGTGGATAAAAAATAGGGACTGACATTGTGCAAATGCACGATTCCCCCAACTCTAAACCTTCGGTCTTCCTGAACATAATCCAGCATAGTAGTGAAGAAAATGATTACACCTAGAAATAAATTCAAAAATCATGTTTCCTCCTTTCATTTTTGGATTGTGATTTACAGAGCAAGAAAAATGTAGGTCTATGATGTGTAGAAAATGTATTTTGTGAAGGAAAGCCTAAAGAGTTGGGGGGCATATTATCAAGAACGGCGTTAAAATTATCGCCGCTTTAGCGGCAGTAAACTGCCGCGAAAGCGGCAATAATGGGCTTGATAATATGCCCTGGAGAATTACAATAGAAGCCCATGTTGACACCAGAACATGGGCTTCTATTGGAATACTCAACGGCATATTTTAGCGGCAGTTTCCTGCCGCTAAAGCGGCGATAATTTTAACACCGTTCTTGATAATATGCCCCTTAATTATTTCTGTTTAGCGATATTTGATGACTGCAAAGCGGCACGTATTACACAATAGATAGCCAGAACATTTAGCAGTTGTCCCAGGGACAATTCTCATAGGTTTGCAGGTGGCAGCAGGAGTACTCATGGAAATGTAGAACTGCATACATTGCTTTGATCGCTGCATGTGATTTTTGTGAATCTAGAAAATTCTGAATTAAAGCAAAACATTGGAGGAAACCCATGATTAATACTTTTGTGACTTTTATTTAGCTTCGTGAATCACCCTATAAATCATTTCTAAATGTACTTTTCATGAGTTTTATATTCATAGCTCTTTCATTTATGTTCGTTTTGGAATTTTTTTGATGGTTTTCCCCTCTTTAAAATGCTTACCTATTCAGATGCTTACTTCTTGCTTTTTGGCGTTTGTATTCTATTCTAGCTCACAATCATTTTAACTTAGAAATAGAATAATAATTTAAAGATCTTCCACAGTGAGAATTTCTGGTGTAATGAAGGTCATATTAGCAGGCCAGTGCGCTTCATTAAAAGACGTCTTAGAATTCAGGGTTTGAGACTGTTGGTCACAGACTGTGGTGGAGATTGTGTATGCATATTTATAGGAATGCCGACAGGAATATATTGTTATATTTTCAAGGAACTGCTATTCGGTATGTGCAACATTAGTACTGATGATAGTCGATTACAATATGGGTCTCTACCATTGTGTGAAATTATTTTGGTGCATTCATTTAAATTTACTAGGGCTCTTTCATGAGGCCACTAATATGCGAAAAAGAAATGGATAATGCACTATTTCAAGGAATCCACTTGTGTTCGACTACTACTGTTAAAATGTAACTTAAGAGAGTACTAATAGACGCTGTGTTTGCAGAGTGCAGGAAAATACTTTTAGAAGACTAGTGTGAGGTTTCAAGAAATATACTTGTGCCTCCATTTTGTTTCAATCAGGTGACTTGTAAAGCGTGACTACTCTCCCTAAGGGACTCAAGGCGCTGATTTAAATAGCTTTAATCTACAATGCCAATTATACATTCTGTGGGAAAGCTTAAAGTCTTGCAAATAAAACTATGCACCAAATAGCACCCATTCTCTTAATTTGGCCTCTTCACTAAACCAGTTTTGGCAAAAGAGTGTCCTTCTATTTCCTCATTACCTTAAACGAGGTGACTTTTAAAGCACACTAAACATACACTTAGGGTTATATTCACAAGGACATGTGATAACTACCGCAAGAGTAGCGTAACGCAACTTTCAATATCTCAGCCTATTGCGGGAAAATAACCATGTGCCAACGTGGAATTCACAAAAAGGCGGTAGCATGCGATAGTCACCAGATAACCTGCCAAATCTCCACGTGAAAATCAACGGCACGCCACATAAATGTGATACGCGAACGCAAAAAAACATGCAATGAGGCCAACCGCTATACAAAAAGTAGCAAAAACCTGCCACAAGCCTGCAAATCCCACGTGTCTGGCGGAACAATGCACCATAAAAACCACAGAAAAAACACACCAAAAACAATCCAAAATGCGTAGCAACATGGATGCACCCTGACATAGCGCAGGGGCCAACTCGAAGCCCACAACCCCCACAGACTACCAGCAAGGAACAACGGGGTCAGGGAAGGCCAAGGAAAATAGGGAGAGGACGACAGGGTGCAGACCGCAGGAAAACTAGACCAGCGTCACAGAGGTGACAGATCACTACCAGCAACTGACCCACTAGCAGACCACCTGGATTGCAGTCGGAGTGCCGAGGAGGCCAATCCAGGAGGCCATTAGGCGCCGGCATGACGTGCCTACCTAAACAAGGCACAAACCTGCTGCCAACAGGAAGGCAGCAACGGCAACAGGGGGTGGCAGTCCAGCACCACCTGAGGAGCTGAAGGAAACCCAGGCCACACTCAATCAATCAATCAATCAATAGTCCTTTATTCGGTACTTAAAAAATACCATAAAAGTACATATACAGTTAAAATCAGAAGAATACGGTTCATAATACGTGGTTGGAGACAATTGGCCAAAAAAAATTCATTCAACACCGCCCTCTTAAATTCCTTAACCTTAAAGCAACCTTAATAAAATTCATAATGCAAAACAGTGTATGAGGATCATTAGCCCTTTGCAAGAATAATAAGGCAACCTTGGCATGCTTAAACTTTGCCTGTTTTAAAATTCCTTCTAAAAAGCTACGCCTAGGTAAAACATAAAATGGGCATAATAGTACAAAATGAAGGGTATCCTGCGGAGACCTATTGTCACAGCCACAGGAACCCTTATGCTCAACAGCTGAAGTAAAACCTAGTGGATCAGCCAGTAGGTGGTGTAAAATGTTGAGCCTAAAACGAGTGATTAAAAATCTATCCTGGGCGTTATACATAAGAGCGAGATAAGGTTCCATTCCTTCCTCTGTTTTCACCATTCTATGAGCACAGACTGAGGTTTTACTTTCTTCCGCAGCCGCTCTACGTGAGGCTACCAGATCCAGGAATTTTTTTTTGACTCTCAATGTATCTTGAGGGATAATTTCCGTTGGATTGGTAAAAAGATCCTTACAACCAATTCCCAGGTCACAGTCATCAGTGAGGAGACGATGCAAGGAGTAGGGAGTACGGACACAGCTCAAGAGGACTTTACACAACAACAACAGGGAGTGCAACAAACAGGGACTTGGGTAACGGGGGAGTGAGCACAATGGCATACATGCACAACGAGGTGTAGCACACTGCACACCCACAATCACCCAAGTTCATGGGCCCGATCCACTTGGCACACTGCAGCACACACACATAGCATGAATAGCACACCCACATTGACGACAATGAGGATCAACGTGCATAGCCAACACTGCAGAACAGAGGACACAACTGGCTCAGCACATGCACAGGAACATGCCTACTGCATCTGACGGACCCGAAAACTGTGAATTGGAAATGTACGCGTACGACATCACATCCGTCACATAGACCAAATGTATACTGTCCCGCAGAAGAATCCATCACCCCCAAACAGTCACAGTGTACATTGCCATACAGTCTGAATGCAAACCTGCATAATACGCCAACATACATGTGAATGCAAAGTCAATACACTCCTCCCCTTCACATCGCAGAGGGGCACACAACACCTTCAGCTGAGCACAAAATACAACACATCAGTGATGCCAGAGAGGACCACCACACCGTCGACACTGACGCCCTACAACAGCACATGGATATCCCATGCAACCTTCACCAGGACCCGGACAGCCATGCTACTACGAGGAGAACACCGAGCCTGCAACAGACCCCACAGCAGGAAGCACCAGCAAGCACAGCTGGCCCACGACACTTCACCAACACATTGCACCCCAATGCCATGTTCCTGCACACCAGAAAGGAGGTGGCCCAACAGGTGTGGGTCGAACCCATGGAATGCGAATCAGGACACATACGTAGGGGTCGATCACCCTTCAGGGGCCACCAACACCCCACTAAGGAGACCCACACTGCCATAGAGACACATCCAGTTGCACGTTCACAGTACAGAACCACAGGCAGGGGCGTTCAAATTGCAGTCATACACCCATGTTGGCTCTGCTTATGACAGCCCTGGCCACTCCCCTTATGAATTGAGTGGGTGACGACAAAGCTACATGTCCAAGCTCCAACTCACTGCCTGCGGTGACACGTCTGCATCCGATGTACACAGCACAATGTAATGGCATCGGGACCAGGGCCCTCATTCATACAACAAGACCACAGGAACACACACAGATGTTGGACTAGCTACGGGCACATGCACCTGGCCCCTTTATTGGCAGTGCCACTTGTACAGTGACGCCTGTGCTGGATGTGTGTGGGGTGAGTGTAAGCCATGCCGCACAGAATGTCTGTTGCTGGCAACCACTTGAACATTAGACACCAGTGCAACAGAAACAGAAAACACATGCATAAAAGAGTCAACTGCTGAGCAACATGGAGGGAGCCGGAGAAAGTCCAGAGGACAGCCAACATGCAAACAGAAGTGTCCGTGAGTTGCAGTGCACTGGGGATGGGACACTATAGATGAGCGCGCATGTGAAGAAAAAGTCTTGGATCGTGTCCCTCCGACAGTCACCTGATGCAGATGCATTGGGGTGTGTCATACCTGCATCATCTTCCCCATCAACATCTCAGGGCTCCCACACTGTTTGAGGTGACATAGCTGCGCAACCTCTACGCAGCTCAAAATTCAATCAGTAACGGACAATGGCTTGCGGTGCACTGAGTCACTGGCACCTGGAGTGCTGAGCAGGGTATCAGGCCGATGATGGCATCCACAACAGGTCTGAGCAACTCCGTAAGTCTATCAGGACCACCGTTTCGACTCTGGCAGATGGCTGTTGGAGGTGGTGGCGTGTGCCTCCTGCGGTGATGCCACGTCCAGGCTGGTCAGGACTCGATTTGGTGTGTGAGCCCTGGTGGGACGCTGTTGGGCCCGGAGGCTGAGTACAGCGCAGGGCCACAGAGAAATGTTGTTGATGACCCCGAGGTCAAGGCTTCAGGGGCCATCCAATATCTCAGAAGAAGGGGTCCCGGACCTGACCAGCACAGAGTTAGTGGCCCCGGATGCACAGCGGCCGGCACAGGCACCCACCCACGGTACGGTGACTTGCAGTGCAGTCAGATGAGCCATGCGACCTGAGCGGGTCACCATCAGTGTCCGAGGTGTATGTTGCGGAGGGTATCGGGGGACAGTGGAAAGTGTCCTCCAGGGCATAATGCTGAACGGTTTGATTTTATCTGAAAGCAGAAAATGGAGTAGTGGAATGCGACAGCCTCGTTGCCACCACCAATTAGGTATCAGCTACATGAGGATGAACACTGCCCCCTAGTCCATAGGCTCAGATGCCACCAAAGTTCGACCAGAGAGTGTCCATGGTTGTCGGGGAACAGACTTAGTGGCACCGGGGCTGAGAGGGGATGCTGTCTGCGATGATGCTGATACGCTGATATGAACTCAGCCATTGCAAAATGAAGACTCTGTGACCTACTGGACCGCAGTGTAGGCCGGAGGCAGCTGTCAGCAGTGGCCCACAGCCACTTGTCGTTAGCTGGTGAGGCACAGAGTTAGTGACACAAGGGCAGGTGTCTGTAGTGTTCGATCACCTCCGTAACGATGATCTTGTTCCCTCCGGACTGCAACGCGTCATCCTCTTATGCCTCTCCGTGCGTGCAATGACATGTATTCTGCCTTTTGAATAACCGATGTTCAGTACCAAATCTGTGACCCACTCATGCGAAGCGTAGGCCGATGGTAGAAGTCCATGTAGGGCCACAGACATGTGTGGTTGTGATGCCATGCACAGACTTGTTGGCACTACATCGAAGTGAGTATAGTGACTTGTCCTATGCCTTAAATGGTGTTCACTGCCATGGTGTAATCAAGACTCAGTTCCAAATGTGTGAGCTACCTGACTGTGGTGTAGGCCTAAGGCAGCGGTCAGCACGGCCCATTCACCAAGTGTCGCCGGCAAAGGTTGGATGGCCCCACCGGCCTGCGTAGTTCAGGTTCAGTGGCACCACGTGTTGGGACACCTCCGTGTATGTGACCTGGGTTTCGTCTGGACTGAGCCACATCTTCCTCTTACTACTCTCCGTGCGACCACTGGTGTGGACTCTGCCATTTGTGATTTGAGCCTAGGTGCTGGATGTGGGACCTACTGGTCCGCAGGCTAGTCCTGGTCCCTCATCCACGTATCGCCGGCTGACGTTGAACATAGTTAGTGGCACCACGTGTCGCAGGCTGGCGCTGAACAGGGTTAGTGGCACCACGTGTCACAGGCTGGTGTTGAACAGGGTTAGTGGAACAACATGTCGCAAGTAGCCCATATGGAACTATGCCTCACTGATTGAAGGAAGTCTGGTGATGTTGCCAGTGGCCCGGATTTGGGGTCACTGCCATTCATGACTCAGGACACAGTTTCACACATGGGACCTACTGGGCCGAGGAGTAGGCCTGAGGCGGCAGTAGAGTATGTTAATAAAAAAGGACTCAAGCGGGCCCGTTTCGTGGAGGTCGTGATGGTCTGAGGAGGCTGCCAAGGTCGCGGGACTCAGGCCTGGAGCTTGAGCCGGAACGTGGTGGGCCCTCCTTGACACGTGCCAGTGTTGGCAGGCGATCAGTGAGGCCTGGCTGCGCAGGGGCGGGCCTAATGGGTTCGTGGTCCGGCAGGTGCACAGCGTCGCAGGCAACTCCGCTCTAGAGGATGGCGTTAGCCTAGTGGTGGGTTGAGGGCGCTGCCCTGGCAGAGACGTTGGGCTTTCCAGAAGAGGACCACGCCCAGGTCTATGTGCTACTGATTCACACCCCTATGCTGGCGTGTCGTACGCCGGGCCATCCCACTCTGGTCACGCTTGGGGGAGAGTAATAGGCAAGATTTCTACGTGGTCCCCCACTGGCTGTGGTGACATGGTTGCGTCCACTGTCCACTACACTCCATACTCCAGAGGTGTATGTCGCCATGGATATGGGTGTGTGCTGCATTCTGCGGTCGGTCCACCACTCTTGGCATTTTGTACCTTCCCAATCACGGTACTACTGCATCCTTCACACATGCCTGTTTGCCACCTCTCCCCACATTCGGCTGTGCATTTCACTTGGTGCCATCCTGGGAACGCTGGTTGCTGATGGACTGTCGGAGGATGGGGGAATCATGCACACTGGCTGTGTATTTGAAGATGACATTGTTGGAGGTTCCACGGTGTTCTGTTGTTGCAGTGATTGTGTCCTGTGGCACCAGGGGGCACAGGTGGGACGTGTGTGCTGTGGATTGCCCCCAACACGTGCGTGCATCCTGCTATGGCGTTTGATCCTTGCTTGGTGTCCAGCGTGACCTGCACATTGTGTTGGACGCATGAGGACCATAGTTCCAGGGTGATGGTGATGTCCAGGACAGGTGTGAGGAACTTGGATGTGTCTGGCAGTGAGACTCGTCCAACTCTGGTGGGTGTTGGTTGGGGGGTGCCAGGGGCCAACAGGTGCAGCCAAGCCAGCAGCTTGGTGTGGGGTAAGATGTTGGTTGTCTGCTGTGTTGGTGCTGTAGGCCTGTTGGGCGATGATGTTCGGGATGCATGGAGTAGTTGTCCCTATCAGCCTGTGGTGGACGGTGACATTGTCAGAGGTTGGGTCTGTGCGGCTGGTACACTTCCTGGGGATCTGCTGTCTTTGTCTGCACTGCATCTGTGGTGGTCTGGGGGGGTATTCTGGGTGTGAGTTGTGGTCCTGGGGTGGTGTCAGTGGGTGCTGTGGCCCTCTTGGGTGTCCGGGTCGCATGATGGGTGGCTCCATGGCATCTGTTGCCCCTCCGATGTGGCCCTGGGCTGGTCTCCCTTTTGTGGCGCCGGCTGCTGTCTGACTTTACACCAGGTCAGAGCAGGTGTAGATCTCCTGGTGCTAACGTGCCTTATCGCCTGTTTTGTGTTTTTATCTCAGTTCTGTCTGGTCGTTGAGAATGTTGAGGTACGATGTTGTTGCGGCTTTTGGCACGGGAACGCACACTCTGCATCTCATCAGCAATAGTTGCGGTCGGCCTCTGTGGCAATGTTTTTTGCAGCTGCTATCGCGGGTAAACTGGTGCTGTGGGCTGTTTACATAGGCTTTTGAATATGGAGGTATTTTTATAACAACTTTGGCTGCGATGAAGTGACGTTAGTTCGGCGATAGTTTCTTGTGAATCTGCCCCTTCGTTTTCTTCATTATGGAAGATGATGAACATAATTATTTGTGTTGTAGGGTGGCTCTAGTATTGCATACACCACAGCTTTGCAGTATTCTGATATAAATACTCAAGCTGCTATAGTGACTCTCTGTATTCTATCCGAGCATCCAAAACAGGTATGTTGTCTGTCTCACATGCGCTTCACAATGCTTTCTGTATTTAAGTGTAGCCAGGATTCAACAACCTAGTAGTATGTGCTTTCCTTAGGAGTATTCAGCAACAAATAGAGATAAAACCTGTGATCTTTTGTTAAAAGTGAGATCAAAATCAATATTCTGTGGACACTTTGTCCCTCTCAATTATATCAACTATTTTATATTTCAGAACTCTCTTTAAGAAAGTTAGGTGTATACATTTTAAATATGTATCTAAGGTTGCGTTATACTCCCTCTACCTTTAAATATGGTCTCTCCCAAACACAAACTGCTGGAGATGTGAGACCCAGGATGCTACCTTTCTACATATGACCTGAGCATGCCCGTGGATATATGCACACTGGAAGAAGTTGATCTTGAAACTGCAGCGAATGACACTATCAAATGTAACCATAACACCCATGGTGGCACTCCTTGGCTATGTCAAGGAGGTTCCTATACCCTATCTTGTGGCCCTGGTCTTATTGCTGGGTAAACGCAGAATAGCCATGTCATGCCCGACAGGTTTGTGACCTTACTACTTGCTCTGAAAATGCAAAAACCTACAACTTAGTTTTTCGGTCCCCTCTAGACCTAAGGACTTATGGGGCCTACTACCTACTGAATTAGCAGGCTTGAATCACAATGACTAATGGCCCTTTCGGGGAGACTACTATGTAATTTATCTCCTCCACTACAGACGGAGAAAACACTCCTTGCTCTACAGTGCTGTTGGGTCATTTGTTATTCAGCTGCTCAAACATTATGCTGTAGAGTAAGTACTGGACTGTACTGTGTATCTGTCAAATCACTTTGACATGATAATGCCGACTATTTATTTCAGCCTGTATTTTTTGTGTGTAAAATGAAAATAAAATAATAGAAGAAAAGAAAGTTGGATGTGCTGTAACAGCCTTTAGAATCGTGGTGCCCCACGGTGCAGAATGGTCTGATCATCTTAGAAAAACTGGCTGAGTATGCTCTGTTCAAAATACTTTAAGAAAAGTCCCTCCTGATAACCAGATTTCTGGATCAGCATAGGTCTGCTGTGGTACTTTTTATTCCAGATTGCCTCTGGTAAATGTTGTACTTCTTTAAAGAAAATACATAAACAAACAAACCAACAAATAAATACATTAATAAAATGAAATAAATTCTCTAATATGAAGTTTGGAAAAACTGAGCATCAAAGACACTATATTATTTCTAAATTCTTTGTATTCTCTAAGTAATCATTTTTTTATGTATGTCACTCACTGCAAAACCAAAGGGGATGATGGACGGAGTGTTGAACATTGCAAGCACTCACCCCCAGTTAACAGATCTGGGTTTAATCCATCATCATTCTTTAGCTCACTCCACCACCCCAGTTCAGACATGGCCATATGCAAATCAGTCTGACCCTGTGCATCATGGGAACAGTCCAGCCCGAACTGCCAAGCCATATCTTCCCTGGACCGGAAACAAGCATCCTGGGACTTGTTTCGGGTTCATAACCCTCATCAGCCAGGCTATCTTGAATCCAGTAGAAAAATGAGCAAGGGACCCATGTCTGTTCATACCCTGCCAACTTAGGTCGAACAAAGCAAAACCAAAGGGGATGATGGACGGAGTGCTGAACATTGCAAGCACTCACCCCCAGTCAACTGATCTGGGTTTAATCCATCATCGTTCTTTAGCTCACTCCGCCACCCCAGTTCAGACATGGCCATATGCAAATCAGTCTGACCCTGTGCCTCATGGGAACAGTCCAGCCCGATCTCCCAAGCTACCAGTAATAAATGTCTCAATCAAACTAATTTAAAGGCAATCATAAATGAGGGCTTCCCCGGAGTGCTATTTGGTCTTTAAATATTAGGATCAATTGCTATTATGGTAGCAATTTTTATAATTTGAAAAAAGAGGCCTGAGTTTACCCAAAATAATCTTCATCTGACTTTTTTAAACAACTTTGGGTGGACGAATCATAAACCACACATCTTCCATTCTTCTGGGAATATGCGGAAAGTGCACAGTTTATAGCTAACAGCTAGTTTCAGTAGAAGATTGGTTCATAAATTTTTTCTAGCCATAGGTTTGGAATGATAGCATGGAAAGAGTCCAAAATGTACTTTCCAGTACTAGTTCAACATACGATTTACAAGAAAAAGCTAAATATTCTTCTTTTAGGTTACAGATCTTTGTCACTGTTTGAGAATGGAAGCTAAATCAAATCAGATCAATCAACATCATAATAAGCAGTTTCAGTTCAGTCAATGATGAGCGTTTTAAATTGGTTTCAAAACCTTTATTCTCTTAAAGAGATTAGTAAATTATTTTTGTCTTTTTATTCAGTTAGTAAGTCAGATACATCCGTTTACAGAAAATTTGGTAAGAGCCATCAATAGTGAAATTTAACAAGCGTGTTTCATAAAGGAATTAGCGCCTATTCTAACTAAATGGAATCAAAAACTAATAGAACCCATACAAAGTTCAAGAAAAGAGTAATATCAAAGGAGCATCAACATTTGAAATCAAGTTAAGTAATTGAAATCCCCATAAATGGAAGATTATGAAACTAAGCCAAGTCTCAATCTCCAAAATCATCGCATACAGTTGCAGTAGCATTCTGTATAAAATCAGCGTAAGCAGAAAAATTTGGGGAAGCACTAGCTACACCAGACAGGATAAGAAAATGTACGGTAATGTCACCTCCAAAGTGGCAGGCAGCAGTAATAGCCATCAGCAACAGCCACAGCCGAACAGCAGATTGCAGATCCTAGCAAGAAAAGCTATGATCCTAACTAGATACACTCACTAACATAAAAGACAAGAATATGTGCAAACAATAATGTTGCAGGTCGGATCATCTAGGTCCAATGGATAGACATCTATCGATGATGCGCAATCTTCATTCCTCCTTTCCCACGGAAAACACATGAAGTCACCAGCAAACTTTCATTTGAACGCAGATTAATGCCATTACATCCACCTCCTTCTTCACTCTGAAACTTCTAAGGAAAGTCTTTCCATTTATTCTGTAGGAGCTGCAGAAAAATGTATCTGCCCTCCTGCTGTCCAAACTGGACTACTGCAATGCCTTATTTATGAAAATTGATAAAAGACTTTCAAACAAGCTGCAGACTGTAGAAAACGCAGCCGCTCGCTTATTGTCGAGTATCCATTAGCATCAAGCTGCCTCTCAAGCCCTGACCAAACTTCCTTGGCTCCCCATAAAGAAACACATTGATTTTAAAGCACTTTGTATTGCGTTTAAGGCCCTATGTGAGTCTGGCCCTGACTATCTGAAATAAAGCTTCCAGTGGCACACTCCCTCCAGGTCCTTACACTCACGTCCAGTGTTTAATGGAACTGTTTCCAAAGTCAGAAGATCGAACTGGGGCAGCAGAAGCTTCATCATCTGTACTTCCAAGCTTTGGAACACTCTTTCCCCAGATCTTAAGAAATGGCAGGACTGCTAGCCTTTAGGAAAGGTCTGAAAACAATCTATAGTCTGCTCCTATTCATATTTCATTTCACAGTCAACTGTCAAATATGTTACAGAAATCACTAAGCATTTGGGTATTTGAAAACTTCTAACCTTTGTTCCCAGGGAAGTTTATTGCAGAGTTTATTAAATCATTAAGGCAATGTTTTACTGAGTAACAATGACCTACACTAAAGGCAGATTTCTAGTCAGGTAATGCTTTTTGAATTTCATATAAGTGAGAGTTGTTGTTAAAATATGTGATTCTCTATTCAGTATTATGTGAACATGAGATAGAGAGGAAGTTCAAGCTTGGCACATTAAGAAAATGTAGTTTAAAGAAAGGAATACATTTGATATACTCAGAACATTCTGCAGTTATGTCAAAATCTAAGCCAATCCCATTAAGGTCAAGCTATCAAATACATTTGTGCATGGTTCAGCAATTTTCAAAGCTTCTATTTGCTAAAGGGAAATCTAAAATTGGCCTACCAGTGAATATGGCTGCTTTTTACTTGAACATTTTGACTACGTGTAATGTTACTGTTTTCATGTTAATACCTAAAGCAAATGATCAGTTTTGTTAATATTTTTTATTTTTTATTTAAATGTTCAAACTCTAGCAGGAATTAACATTTTTCTTCTTTCTGCGGATGTAAAGCTTGAATTGTGCTTTAGTGCACATTCATTGATCCTGTTTCTGCCTTAACGCATACTATACACCCACCCATGTGGTCTGTCAAGTCAAATCTCACACAACAGAGAAAAACTTCATGGCACACATAGAAATACTATACAATAGAAACGGGAAAATCAAAATAATTCTTAATACTGCCCTCACACACTTGATAGTGTCATGCTTCATCATTGGGCCGCATCTATCCCCACTGCAGTTAATGGTAACTGCAGTGGGGATAGAAGGGTCGTTACCTTCCCTGAATACCCCATATTGATAATTTTAATCCTGCCAGAGGTTGTCACAAAATAAATAGTTACGGGTTAACCTCGAGGTAGTTTTAGAAGGATATCTGCACCTCTCTTGGTCCCCTTTTTTTCAGGAAAAAATGTATTTTCCTTTATGATTTGAGTGACACGTTTGTGTTTTTGTCTTTCTTTATTACACTCTACCTTCACCACTGCTCTTCATCTTCTGTCTAAAAAAATCGCGCTCCATCCAGTGTGTTGGTCTGCAGCTGGGTGTATGATGCGGCCCAATGATGAAGCATGACACTATCAAGTGTGTGAGGGCAGTATTAAGAATTCTTTTGATTTTCCCGTTTCTATGGTATAGTATTTCTATGTGTGCCATGAAGTTTTTCTCTGTTGTGTGAGATTTATATATTGTTAAGGGAGTCAGAGAAGACTCAATCCCTTGTCTCTTCCTTGTTGTGATATTTTCTGTCAAGTTAAGCACCAGCTGTTTTGTCTTCCGGCCCTCAGCCATGCTGGCTCTTCTGCCCGCTAAGGGGAATAACACTGCACTGAGAATGAGGACTACAGTACCACATTGGTACTGCTGGACTGCTATTTGTGCAGTTTTCTTAAAACAATTATATTCTACTCTGTAAAATCAGAAAAATGCTGTTATGAAAAGCAAGTCCTTGAAAAGCTTTTTCTTGCTATAAAGGATCACATTTGAGTCAGGCGTCCCCGCATAGTACAGCTTGCGATGAAATTGCCAGTCTTAAAAAAAAATAAACATTCAATAACTCAAGGTCTCTCAATATTACCTTTAAATATTAAGGGTTTTCAAGGCTTTCTATCATCTGTTCTCCTCCTGAACCTTTATACTAGGAGTCCAAGATTGTATTTTTAATTATCTTTACTTCTCCCATAGAGAAGACTAGAACGTATTTACTAGATGATTGGTGTACTGGTCTCTTGCCATTAAGCACAAGGATGCAAGCAGTGCTCCATTTGAAAGACTCATTCGGATATGTCTGTCAAAGAACTTTCAGCACCAAGGAAACATACGTAATGCAGTATATTAGTTGTTTTCTAAACATAGGATCTTCCTATAAAGTAAGCAAGTTATGAGCAAAGTGCCTACCAGCACGTGATCAATTTGTTTTCATACAGCCACACCAAAGTTGCTGCATCACTGGGCAATACCAATTCCCATACCCTTTCTATTTAGGTATCTTATTACCATACTTGTTAAGAAGGAGCAATGCTAATGTTGGTAACACATCAACTCTCTTTCAGACAACATGAAAATAATAGACACTCAGTTGCAATTGGTATCTGAACCCAACAGCCTCAGTGTTCGGTTTTGATCAAATATACAATGTTACAGTTTTCATATTTGCTTTGTGAGGTCAATTTCGAAAATCCACTTATATGGCTTAAAAGCATTCATTGCCAAAGTTGCATAGGTTTACCCCACAGCTTCCTACGTCCCTGGCACTCCGGTCTCGAACTTTTCTCTTCATGCATTGAATGTACCCTTTTGCAGAGATCTCACCAGAAAACATGCCTTGACACCTTTGATGTCAGATACAGAAGTTAGCCTCTGAAAAACATCACAACATCTGACAACAGAGAAACCACTTACACCACTTTTCTGTCTCCCGCTTTAACCCATTCCTTATATCAATGATTGTTTGTCAGTTTTATTAATTTGTCAGACCCAATATGTGAACGGTTTGAGAAATCTTGGCAGCATCCAGTTTCACAAAGGATTAATATCCTAGACTAGACTCCTTCCTATGAACAGTGATGTAGCAAGAGCACCATGGGCCCTAATGCAAGCAAGGGAATCTACCCTATATCCCCTGGTTTGATAGTGCAAAACATACACTCTTTGGTTTGATAGTGCAAAACATACACTATTTGGTTTGATAGTGCAAAACTTACACTATTTGGTTTGATAGTGCAAAACATACACTGTTTGGGCTAAAATGGGCCTCTCCACACTTGGGCCCAGATGCCACTTCACCTGCTGCGCTACTGATAGTTACACGTCTGCCCATGAACCCCTTAGCAGGGGTCCTCATACTCCCTTGGTGTCTAAGTGTAAGCTCTCGAACCAGTTTAAAAATGGTCTATGACCTTGGAGTGCATCAGGTCTGAGAGGCTGGATGACTGGTTGCTGCAGATTATCTGTCTTCCTGGTAGCAGTTTGGTAAATGTAGCCTTCTAGCAGAATTGTATTAAAAAAAGATAGTTGCACTCAAATCTCACAGGGGATTTTGAACACAATTCAGCTTCAAGGCCCATAGTGTGCATACTGTTTGTTGGTCACACAATATTGGATCGGACAAGTCTAACAAACATTAAAGAGGGTATTCAGGTGTGTCCGGCATATTGGTCAAATTTACTATGATTTTGTGTCATGATTGCGCAATGCATTGCTGCCTTGACTTACTTTACGTCGAGTAATCATTACATGGGTGGAGCATGGGCATTCCCATGCATCCAATCATGTTTTTGATGCAAACCCAGAATTACAAAGACTTGAATACCTAGGTTTGCACCAAAATGGTGCACCTATCTGACAGAGGCCTAACGAGGAGAATTATCTGTATCTCTCCTCATTACTTTCTCTTTCTCTTTTCATGTGTGCTGCAGAATGCAGTACCCATGTGTTGAGCGTGGCCTTTTTTTGCCAGGTTATCCCCAAATGTTTTGCCTTCCTCCACCTATTTTTCTTACCTTCTTTTTTTTGTCTTTAGGACTCTGGGCACTTTGCCCCTGCTGACTAGTGCTAAAGTGCATGTGCTCTCTTCTCCCTGTAAACATGATATGATTGGTTTACTCCTGTTTAGCCTATTTGACTTACTTGTAAATCCATTGTAAAGTGATATCATACATACCCAGGGCAATTAAATGCTACTAGTGGGCCTGTGGCACTGTTGTGTCACCCACAGAAGTAGCCTTTCAAACCTTTCTCAGGCCTGACACTGCAGGGTCTATGTGCACAGTTCACTGACACTTTGACTTGGCATTTACAACTACTTGCCAAGCCTTAACATCCCTTTTATTACTCATAGGTCACTCCTAAGGTAGGCCTCAGAACAAAAACAATCATTTGACATCAAATTATAAATAGGGCTCCCGGTTTTCTGCTATTTAATTTTTTTACATTTCCATCTATATGTATCCATATCTATTTTTAGACCATTTTATCTGTATTTATCCATATTTATTTTGTGTTTTGTGTATAAACATAGTTATAAAACTGTACATTTCCATATTTATTTAAATGATAGATGGGCACTCATGCTTTGATGTCTGTAGTGTTTTAGCTATTTAAGTTGCCAAATATTACATAACAGTACATCCACTGGCAAATATTAGCATTACACCACGATTGTATGTTGACACATGCAGTTATTTAAAGAAATTTCATTCTGTTTTTTTAATTTCCCATGTTGTCCATCTGCTCAACTGTTGAGTTATAATTCATGAAAGACAGAATGAAGAGTCACTTAAAAGAAGCACATTTTCTGTATTTATCAACTTTTAAAAATGAATGCAGACAGAAAACACATTGTTTTCTGTCTGTATTTATCTGTAAAAATCCCTAAAAACGGACAACAGGGAGCCTTAATTATAAACAATACCAAAATACATTACATCATAAACAATAACATTATATCAGTCTTCAGTTCTTAAGTGATGCAATTTTCTTATCCAAGTCTATTTCTTAAAATAAATTCCTAATTTTTGCACATTTTAGGGGTTGTACCACCTTCCTCAGATAAAACAAAGCATCCAATATTCCTTTTAGGATTGCCTAAATGTGGGTATTAATTGTCACCACCTCCCTAGCAGATCAAGGTCAACGTGTTTCAAATCCCCTTATTCGGGTTTATTATCAGGACCAAGACTGATGTTATCTGATGTAATGTATTTTGGTATTTTTTATATTTGATGACAAATTTATGTTTTTGTTTATGCAAGTTTGTGGGCTTAAAATATTGACAAACTTTTGTGTAACAATTTATTGTTCAAAATAACTAAAGGTTTATAAAAATAACAACAAGGTCAAGAAAAGAAAACTGACCATTTCTGAAAATAGTGTGGAAAGATATTCATCAGCAAAGGTGATTGTTGTTGTTTGATTTATAAGTGGTCCTACCTACCTGAATTAAAAGGCCCAACTTCTCGATTTTGTCTATGTAGAAAATGGTCATTTCTCTGTGCTTATGACTCTGCGTGCTTTACAGTCTGACTCCAAAATTCATCTGAGCTAGGTGACAGCTACACTTGGTGCATACTTTCCAGACAGCCACCACACAGGAAGGGTTGGGTTACAGGCGAATCATATGCATTCATCTGTATACTGATAGTCTTCCTGGGCTGGGAGAGTGAGAGGTAGTTCACACTGATACTACATTTGTATAGGTTGTGTCCTACCCCCACACAAAGGGAAGATGTATCCCCTACTGATCGTCTGGAGGCAGGGCTGAGTTGAAAGGGATTGTTGCACACTTCTAAGGGTTTCTTTGAAGTCACCCCTCGACCAAAGACAATTATGACTATAAGTACTGTGGCTTTGACCCCGTTTTTTTAGACACTGCATGGACTTGTAACCACATGCTGCTGGCTCTACAAACTGCACAATGCTAGAGGACTGCTGTGCTGCCAGGAGGGACCACCATTTGGCCTATTTGCTTTGTTGTGCTGACCTGCTTCATACTGGTCTGCTGGAGAGACTTTCACACTGCAATTGGACTCCTATGCTGGCCTGACTGCCTGCTTGTTCATGTGTGCCCTAGTGTTTTCTAAGGGCATGTTGGCTTGCCCCACAGTTCTCCTCGAGGTCTAAGGAACACCAAAGACCTCATGACCTGCCTGAATCCCACTCATTGCACCATTTTCAAAGTGCCAGTGCTCCACTTTTTGGGAGCATTCCTGGTTGCCAGCTGGTGCTGTGGGGGATCGAGGGCAGTGTTTGCTTTTAGTTGACATGCCCAGTGTGAGAAGAGCGCTTTGCACAGTTTCAAGGGGCACATGGTGAGAGCTCTTTGCTTTCTAAGGAGAGATGCACATGTTATTCCAGTAAAGTACCCCTCCCCAGCAAGGGGACTGCGATGTACAATGTGGGGAGAGAAGTGCCGTCCCATGGCACCATCTCCCTGCTGGGAAGTGTCATCGCCAGCTGTGAAGGCCCCCACCCCAAGCAATGCCCCTCTGCTGTGAGAGACGCAGAGAGCAGGGCTTGCAAGCCACAGTACAGAGGAGTAGACACCGCTCAGGAGGCCATGTCGGAGGCTTCCCTCACAGCACTGGGCACTAAGGGATACTGTAGTGGTTGAAAAGTAAACCCCTCTGTCCTGTACTCCTTTGCAGGCGACTCTGCTGCTCGTTGTAGTTCCCTTCCTCTGTGGTGCCCGGGCGAAGGCATTGCGGGCCGCCCTGTGTCATCCGCAGCTGCACCTTGTGATTGGGGGCAGCTGCCCTTTCCAATCCAACACGGGGGGGCCAAGTGAGGTCTCCATGCTATAGCCTGCTGGGGTGAGGTCTTTGAAGAAGGTCCCCCACTTTGCTGCATTTAGGAACTGTCCGGATTTACCCTAAACCAGGTAGTAGGTGCGCAGGGATCCCTGTGACCTACAGGTGATACCTCATTATCGTATACGTGTTTATGGTAATATTGTGTAATTTATGTGCTATTTCTGTAAATAGGTGTCTGCCTTTAAAGAGATACTGCATTCCTTTGAATGGTATCTGCCGCATGCATTTATGTTTATGTTTATGCAATTTTTATAGCGCGCAACTACCCGGGGGTGTCTCGGCGCTCAGAATACAGAACCGTACTGCAGCAGACAGATTATGGTGAAAAGAGCCATGTTTTTAGTTTCTTCCGAAAACTGGTAAGGGTGGGGGCAGTTTTGATGTGAAGGGGTAATGTGTTCCAAAGTTTGGCTGTGGAGATTGTAAAGCACCTGTCACCCCAGTTGGCCTTCTTTGTTCGCGGAACTTTGAGCAAATGAGCCGAAGAGGAGCGAAGTGTTCTAGAATGTTCAAGTGGACAAAGAGCTCTTCTGAGGAACTGTGGGCCAGAGTTGTTAACTGCCTTGTAGGCAATACAAAGTGCCTTGAATTTTGTCCGGCTCCTGACTGGGAGCCAGTGCAGCTGCCGGATATAAGGGGAAATAGATGTAAACTTGGGAATTCCCAGTAGAATTCTAGCCGAGGCATTTTGGACTAGCTGTAGTCTGTTCAAGACTTTTTCCTGGGCATTCAGAAGAAGGGTATTACAATAGTCTACAAAAGTAATGTTTATGTAATGGTTACTCACTGCATCTAAGGTGACGTTCTATTCCTGCATCATTTGCAAAGCATTTAATGATGTGCCTTCCTGTTGTATTGCATGTCTTAAGTATTTACTGATATATGTCGTTTTTGCCTCACATTATTCAGGAAAACGAGTACTGTCTTATTAATAATGTTGGATGCACCGCATTTTTGATTCATGTCATTTTGTTCTAGTCTTATGTGCATATACTATATATATTTATTTTTATATAATTCGGTGTGGAGTCTCTTTTGTGGATTATTCATTGTGTTTCTATGAGAGTGTGTTGCACAAACGCTTTACACATTGGTGTGTGACTAGAGTGGTGGGTTCTGTCTAGCTTAGGGGCATACCTTAGTCAACCAGATACCACATTTCTAACAACATGGAAAGAGGTATATGCCTCTAAAGATTGATTTTGTGCAGGAAGGTGTCCCTTACTGTGCAAAACAAGACCTGCCAGTAACGCAGGCACCATTGCACACACAGTGCGATAGCACAAGGAGAGAGCAGAAGTGCTCCATATCTTTGTAAATATAGAGAATTGTGCTCACTTCCCTTCACATAGAGCAGGGCCGCAAGTTCCCTTGTTGCATCACGTTGCATAAGATATTAAATGTGTTCTTGAATATTCAAAAGGCATGTCAGCAAAGCAGGTAAAATAAACATTGCCTATCATATTATTAACTTGCTTTGTGATACTTTAATTTGGGGGCATCTGATTGTTTTAGTTTTATGCTCTTTGTTAGATCTTTTAAAACCCTTTGCTTGTACTGACATTTTATAACTATCTGTAGGTGTTCAGAAGATGTGGCCAGAAGAGTAAGTAATACATGTAAATTTTAATGTGGTGTTTGTATTTTTGCAAACCTAGCCAAAGTGCGCTGTGCAGGGTTGAAGGCAGATCTACAATCAGAGAGCGCGCCAGAGAAGGGCTTGCAGGGTTCTGAGGTAGGATGAGGACCATGGGAGCCACGGCTTTACTGAAATGCACTTTTTGATTACCCAGGGGTGTGTTTCCAATTTAGTGGCACATTGTGCTCGACCATTATAAAACGTATAAATGCACGAAGATACAACCACACAGAGCTGGTTTCTACCTCCTTCTCCGGTGAGATCTCACCATCCCACTTATGACACTTATGGCTGTTTTATTTTTCAAGAACATGTTGGCAAATACTTATTTTCTAAAATAAAATGGGCAATTCCTTGAATTGAAAGAGGCCTGAATGTGAAATGACCAATGCCCATGGCCTCTGTGTTATGGCATGCTGCAGCTCCATTGTTACAGGTAGAGCAAGAGTGCACAGAGTGAATACTCCACTGCTAGTTCTGCAATTGCCAGTTCAGGACTGTCTCATGACTGTTTTAGAACATTCACTTCACAAACATTATAAGGAACATTCTGCTAACATCTCAGGATGGAGCATTTTTCAACAAAGGATTTCCAGACAATAACAGTGTACTTAATATGGCCGAACAAACACGTTCACTGCTCCAAGGAGGAATCTGGCGCCAGACAGCTCTGCTTCAGTAAACTGCAACACAAGTCAGTCACAAGATGACAGCACGCACCTGCATAGTTGTGTAAGTCAAACAAACGCTGCAGAACAAAACGTACTCTCACCCAAAGGTACACATCTGCCATAATCCTTATGAACGGTAAAATTATGTACATATTAAATTAAAAAATTGATGATGGTGTGCTATTTATGGGACGCAAATATAATCACTTCTAAATAAAACAAAACACACATGCTCTAAAGCAAGCAAGATTAGACTACTGAGATTGCGTTTTCATAAAATTGAGAAATGTATATAGTTTATGACAAAACGTGCAGCATTAACCTGCAAGCTTTAACGAAAATGAACTGCTTTTAAATTAAAAGAATTGTAGCAGGCAACTATATTTACTTGTACTAGGCCTCAAATAGCTATAGCAACATTGCTTGAATAGCTGACTTGGCTAGAATTGCTGAAACATGCATAAAATGTTCATTTCTTGACCTTTCCATGAAAACATTTTTTTGTATTAAATAATAGTTGCAGACATGTTTTTATCTGAACTCTGCAAAACGGATCAACTTCCACAAAATCACTGTTAACTCATGATTAGGTTTTGTCAAATAGGGCCATATATAGGAAGCTGTTTTGCGATTGCAAACACTGCGAATCACAAAAAACAGGGTGTATGCGATCGCAAAACAGACCGTTCCTATGTAGGAAAGGTTTCCGCTGCCCAAAAATGAGAATCGCTAATTTAGCGATTACCATTTTAGCGTAACACAGATTCTGCAAATTATTTTCCAAAACGCATTCTGCATCACTTCAACTGCGAAATTTGCTACTACCGATCTCGGTAAATGCGAATTCGCAAACTCAGATGTAGGAAAAAATCGCAATTAGCGATTTTACTAAAATTGCAAATTTGCACTTCTCAATTACCACCAACTCTGAGCAGGTGGTAACCAGGTGCAAGCTATTTAAACAGGCCCACAATGCCACTGGGACTTCCCACCATGGCTGGCCTGTACATGATAGCCAGGAGGCTACGAATCAGAGATGCCACACAGAGAAGGAGACGCCAGGAAAGGATCTACAGAGCATGCATCACCCTCTTCCAACTGACCGAGGAGGAGATCCATGTGAACTACAGGCTGCACCCAGACAGCATCCTGGATTTAATAGAGGAGCTAAAACCCATATTTGAACACCCCACACGTAGTACACACACCATTCCCACCCATGTTCAGGTCCTGTGCTCACTGCACCTCCTGGCATCAGGGAGTTTTCAGAGGGTGATCGCCACAGCAGGAGGGGTCTCTCAAAGCAATTTCCAAGCACACAACAGGTACTAGATCAGACCAGGTAGGAATTCTACCAAATTGCCCAATTCCCCCTCGTCATTGGCTGCGTAGATGGGACCCATGTCGCCATCTCACCCCCATCACAGAATGAGTATGTTTTTAGGAACAGAAAGTCATATCATTCCCTGAACATCCAGGTAGTGTGCAACGCCCAACATATAATCACTGATATTGTGGCCAAATACCCAGGAAGCACACACGACTCATTCATGTTTCGCCACTGTGCATTACATTGCAGACCCACAAATGGCGAATTCGGAGAGGGCTACCTGCTAGGTAAACAACCAGTAAATTTATGTAGTGGCAGGACAGTATTGAACATAAATCAACTTATACCCTGCAGGTGACAGTGCGTATGCTGTACATGACTACATCCTCACACTGTACCTGAATCCAGCCAGTGTAGGTGAGAGGAGGTACAACAGCGCACACAGAGCCACACGCTGTGCCATTGAGAGGACCTTTGGAATCCTAAAGAGCCGTTTCCGATGCCTCCATAAGAGTGGAGGTGCGCTACAGTAAAGCCCTGAGACATGTTGCAAAATTGTTGTTGCCTGTGCAATGCTACACAACATCGCTACCAAGAAAGGCACCCCAGTGGATCTGACAGACTCACACTCAGAATCATTAGATGAGGGACCACCTCCACTTCGCGGATCAGCAGGTGGGGCCGGGGTAGCTGCCGGGCGCATGAGACGAGATGAGATCACACAGAACTACTTCTAAGTGAGTAATGAGGACACAATGCCACTGAATGGTGTTTAACAGTGAAGTTTATTTCCTTTGTTGCAGGAATACATCTGTCACTAGGTCTGGGCCAAAATTCCGTTCCGTTCGCGGAAATTGCGATATTTTGGCATTTTCGCGTTCCGCGGAAAGCGCGAAAATGTCAAAATTTCCGCATTCCGCAGCTTAGCGATAATTTTTTTCTTGCTCGCGCTGTAAAACAATACATTCTCGCGCGCGCGCGATCGCCTTACCTGAATCCCTGCGTTCTCCGACAAGTTTTCTTGACCCGGTCGCGTTCTCCACGAGATGTTGGATTTTGGTAGCCATTTTGCGCTGTCTCGCGAGAGTTCGCGGCCGCATTAAAGTCATTTTTCACGCGATCACGTCATTTGTCGCGCGATCACGTCTTTCTTCTCGCGATCATGCACCGCGCGAGTATGAGAAGATTGAGATCTCGAACATGTCATTCTACATCGCGAGCGTGAGGATGAGGACGCGGCCACGTGAAATCGAACGCGAACAGGAGAAAGAGACCGCGAACACGTCATATCCAACGCGACAGGGACAAAGAAGAGAACGCGATCATATCGTTTTCGACACGCCGGCGGAAGTAATGTGAAGCTCGAGAACTCAACAACGTAAAATTTACAATTTGGAGAGGAATATCGGCTCTAGCAGCATGAAACCATCTGCAAATACTGATTTTGGATGAAAAGAACTCCTTACATTCACATTTGGCTTTCCTTTTTTGTGCAAGGAGTCATTTTTTTACAAGGTGGAGAGAGGGAGGAAGTGACACAGAATCTCCAACTTCCTGTTCCTGTCCAGCAGGCTCCTCCCAGTGCTTTGTCCATCTCCTGCTCATTCTGCCTTTGGATTTGGAGCTGGAAAGATCACTCTTTTTGTCTGCTGCATCATTGCAATTGGATTTCAGGATTTTTGGAATAGGATATTTTACAAGTAAGTGGTTGTTGTGTTTGATTGTGGGCATTGCAGTTGTTGTGTAACTACAATTTATTTTTGATAATTAATTATCATCATTCCTTTTTTTTATTTTTATTTTTTTTAATTTTGTGGGTTGTAGTAGTAGGCCCGAGCTAGCCATGGGCATGGCCTCATGGGTGTGTGTGTGCATGATGAAGCAACTGTTCCTTTTGTTTTTTGAATATATTTCATTTTCAAGCACATTTAGGGCATGGATGGCATTGGATTGAGTTGGGGAAGTGTGTTTTTTGGGGTGGCCTTGCTGATGTTGTTGGGCCTGGCCATGTGGCTGGTGGCCATTTTGAGGCCTAGGCCTGCAAGCTTGCCTGGCCTTGTCTGCCAACAGGCCTGCTTTCATCCACTGCTACCAGAGCAGGTAGCCACAGCTTTAGTAATCTACTGTTTTCTGTGTGCTCTGTTGAATTTAGACATCATTTAGGGCATGGATGGCATTGGATTGAGTTGGGGAAGTGTGTTTTTTGGGGTGGCCTTGCTGATGTTGTTGGGCCTGGCCATGTGGCTGGTGGCCATTTTAAGGCCTAGGCCTGCAAGCTTGCCTGGCCTTGTCTGCCAACAGGCCTGCTTTCATCCACTGCTACCAGAGCAGGTAGCCACAGCTTTAGTAATCTACTGTTTTCTGTTTGCTCTGTTGAAGTTAGACATCATTTAGGGCATGGATGGCATTGGATTGAGTTGGGGGAAGTGTGTTTTTTGGGCTGGCCTTGCTGATGTTGTTGGGCCTGGCCATGTGGCTGGTGGCCATTTTGAGGCCTAGGCCTGCAAGCTTGCCTGGCCTTCTCTGCCAACAGGCCTGCTTTCATCCACTGCTACCAGAGCAGGTAGCCACAGCTTTAGTAATCTACTGTTTTCTGTGTGCTCTGTTGAATTTAGACATCATTTAGGGCATGGATGGCATTGGATTGAGTTGGGGAAGTGTGTTTTTTGGGGTGGCCTTGCTGATGTTGTTGGGCCTGGCCATGTGGCTGGTGGCCATTTTGAGGCCTAGGCCTGCAAGCTTGCCTGGCCTTGTCTGCCAACAGGCCTGCTTTCATCCACTTCTACCAGAGCAGGTAGCCACAGCTTTAGTAATCTACTGTTTTCTGTTTGCTCTGTTGAATTTAGACATCATTTAGGGCATGGATGGCATTGGATTGAGTTGGGGAAGTGTGTTTTTTGGGCTGGCCTTGCTGATGTTGTTGGGCCTGGCCATGTGGCTGGTGGCCATTTTGAGGCCTAGGCCTGCAAGCTTGCCTGGCCTTCTCTGCCAACAGGCCTGCTTTCATCCACTGCTAC
The DNA here is from genome assembly GCF_964204655.1 of Triturus cristatus. NCBI lineage: Eukaryota > Metazoa > Chordata > Amphibia > Caudata > Salamandridae > Triturus > Triturus cristatus. The sequence goes on along the minus strand of NC_140581.1, from coordinate 431,347,349 downwards.
CAGAGCAGGTAGCCACAGCTTTAGTAATCTACTGTTTTCTGTGTGCTCTGTTGAATTTAGACATCATTTAGGGCATGGATGGCATTGGATTGAGTTGGGGAAGTGTGTTTTTTGGGGTGGCCTTGCTGATGTTGTTGGGCCTGGCCATGTGGCTGGTGGCCATTTTGAGGCCTAGGCCTGCAAGCTTGCCTGGCCTTGTCTGCCAACAGGCCTGCTTTCATCCACTGCTACCAGAGCAGGTAGCCACAGCTTTAGTAATCTACTGTTTTCTGTGTGCTCTGTTGAATTTAGACATCATTTAGGGCATGGATGGCATTGGATTGAGTTGGGGAAGTGTGTTTTTTGGGGTGGCCTTGCTGATGTTGTTGGGCCTGGCCATGTGGCTGGTGGCCATTTTGAGGCCTAGGCCTGCAAGCTTGCCTGGCCTTGTCTGCCAACAGGCCTGCTTTCATCCACTGCTACCAGAGCAGGTAGCCACAGCTTTAGTAATCTACTGTTTTCTGTGTGCTCTGTTGAATTTAGACATCATTTAGGGCATGGATGGCATTGGATTGAGTTGGGGAAGTGTGTTTTTTGGGGTGGCCTTGCTGATGTTGTTGGGCCTGGCCATGTGGCTGGTGGCCATTTTGAGGCCTAGGCCTGCAAGCTTGCCTGGCCTTGTCTGCCAACAGGCCTGCTTTCATCCACTGCTACCAGAGCAGGTAGCCACAGCTTTAGTAATCTACTGTTTTCTGTTTGCTCTGTTGAATTTAGACATCATTTAGGGCATGGATGGCATTGGATTGAGTTGGGGAAGTGTGCTTTTTGGGGTGGCCTTGCTGATGTTGTTGGGCCTGGCCATGTGGCTGGTGGCCATTTTGAGGCCTAGGCCTGCAAGCTTGCCTGGCCTTGTCTGCCAACAGGCCTGCTTTCATCCACTGCTACCAGAGCAGGTAGCCACAGCTTTAGTAATCTACTGTTTTCTGTGTGCTCTGTTGAATTTAGACATCATTTAGGGCATGGATGGCATTGGATTGAGTTGGGGAAGTGTGTTTTTTGGGGTGGCCTTGCTGATGTTGTTGGGCCTGGCCATGTGGCTGGTGGCCATTTTGAGGCCTAGGCCTGCAAGCTTGCCTGGCCTTGTCTGCCAACAGGCCTGCTTTCATCCACTGCTACCAGAGCAGGTAGCCACAGCTTTAGTAATCTACTGTTTTCTGTTTGCTCTGTTGAATTTAGACATCATTTAGGGCATGGATGGCATTGGATTGAGTTGGGGAAGTGTGCTTTTTGGGGTGGCCTTGCTGATGTTGTTGGGCCTGGCCATGTGGCTGGTGGCCATTTTGAGGCCTAGGCCTGCAAGCTTGCCTGGCCTTGTCTGCCAACAGGCCTGCTTTCATCCACTGCTACCAGAGCAGGTAGCCACAGCTTTAGTAATCTACTGTTTTCTGTTTGCTCTGTTGAATTTAGACATCATTTAGGGCATGGATGGCATTGGATTGAGTTGGGGAAGTGTTTTTTTTGGGGTGGCCTTGCTGATGTTGTTGGGCCTGGCCATGTGGCTGGTGGCCATTTTGAGGCCTAGGCCTGCAAGCTTGCCTGGCCTTGTCTGCCAACAGGCCTGCTTTCATCCACTGCTACCAGAGCAGGTAGCCACAGCTTTAGTAATCTACTGTTTTCTGTTTGCTCTGTTGAATTTAGACATCATTTAGGGCATGGATGGCATTGGATTGAGTTGGGGAAGTGTGTTTTTTGGGCTGGCCTTGCTGATGTTGTTGGGCTTGGTCATGTGGCTGGTGGCCATTTTGAGGCCTAGGCCTGCAAGCTTGCCTGGCCTTGTCTGCCAACAGGCCTGCTTTCATCCACTGCTACCAGAGCAGGTAGCCACAGCTTTAGTAATCTACTGTTTTCGGTTTGCTCTGTTGAATTTTGACATCATTTAGGGCATGGATGGCATTGGATTGAGTTGGGGAAGTGTGTTTTTTGGGGTGGCCTTGCTGATGTTGTTGGGCCTGGCCATGTGGCTGGTGGCCATTTTGAGGCCTAGGCCTGCAAGCTTGCCTGGCCTTGTCTGCCAACAGGCCTGCTTTTTCATCCACTAGGATCAGAGCAGGTAGCCACAGCTTTATTGATCAAGTGTTTTCTATGTGATCTGTTGAATTTTTAGACATCACCTTCCTGAGAGTGTAGTGTGTGGCTGTACACAGTACTAGTAGTATAACATAGCTCTAGTTAAAAAAAAATCATAAATGGCTAGACTATCTTTTGTTTGCACTAGTACAGTACTAAGTAACTGAACCACAAAAACAAATGCAACATTTCACTGATGTTCTTCTCCTGTCTTCTTTGCTTTTAGGTGCACAAAAGACAGAGTAGGAGGTGTCATCGGCATCACCTGGCTACCCGTTGTACTGCCAGCCAGACAGAAGTCCTGCTGCGCATCACGCCCACGTGTGACCAGAACTTGTTGTCCATCTGCCTCCTGCCTCCTGCCTCCTGCCTGACATCGGAATAAGATGGCCCCAAAGAAAGGTACCAGGTCCAGTACCAAGAAAGTTGCTGGTGAGAAGAAGGAACAGAAAAAGGAAGTGCCATTAACCACGACTGGTGGTGTGCCGGCCAAGGTTTTTTTTGGCACCAAAGCGTTGTCCGGGAACCAAGCTGGGACCAGCACAGCGGTCCAGCAACCTCACCAACCTAGGCCCAAGGGCTTTACTGTCGCAGAGGTAGCCAGTCTAATAACGGGCAGCGATGTTGAAGAAATGTCATTACCGCAAAGTAGTACACAATCAAGTTCAACGCAGGCGCAAACTCAGCATATCAGTGTCAAGCCGCCGCAACCAGAACAGCAGCAGCAGCCGCCGCAACCAGAACAGCAGCAGCCGCCGCAACCAGAACAGCAGCAGCCGCCGCAACCAGAACAGCAGCAGCCGCCGCAACCAGAACAGCAGCAGCCGCCGCAACCAGAACAGCAGCAGCCGCCGCAACCAGAACAGCAGCAGCCGCCGCAACAGCCCACCATAGTAGTTGTTGCTCCTGACGTAGGGGCATTTCAGGAAATCGAGCTTCCTGCAGACAAAGCGGAGCTAAGTCAAACCACTGTTTCAGAACATCTATTGTCTTCCAGACCACCAGCAAGGAAAAGGAGGCTTAGTCCATCATCTTCTTCTTCAAGCCCCGCTTCTGATGATCGTGATGACACTTGGGTCCCACCAGCTCGGTCTGAGAGTGAAGTACGCCACAAGACATTGCTTCTGAAAAGGAAGGTCCCAGAAAAACTTAGAGTTATGGAGGTAGATGTAGAAGAGGGGGGTGATGATGTTGATGAAGACGAGCCAGTCATCACGCACATTACTCCCGCCCCAAAGGGATTGCAGACCGACATTCTCACCCTATCCAGAAAGGCTGCTACTGAGCGGGATGTAGCACGGATCTCACCAACACAGGTTACACCACCACTACCTCCAGCTGCCATATTTTCCAAGGCCCGGCAGGGACCTACATCCAGCTCAACCATCTCAGTAGGAAGTGGTAGTAAAAGTCACAGTGTAGGTGGACAGGGTCACATATTTTCAAGCACCCCCTCAAGTTCATCTTGTGTTGAAAGTGGCACATCCAGCAGTGCCAGAAAGTTCTCCTCCCCAGTTTGGGACTTCTTTTCTGTTAGCGCCAAGGAGGAGAACGTTGCTATATGCGCAATTTGTCGGCAAGGTGTTCGGCGTGGTAAGCTTGGTACAAACTATGGTACCGGAGGACAAGCAAGTCATCTAAAAATACACCACAATATCGTGTGGGAGGATCACCTACGTAAGTTAAAAGAAAGTAGGAAAACTAAACCCTTTGAAGTTGGTCAGGAATCAGGGAGCGATATTATTGTGGTGGCAGGTGAAGAACAGGGAGGCATTTCTAGCCCTGTCTCCAGTAGTGCAGTCACTGCAGTGGTAACGCCCACATCCTCCTCAGTAACATCAGAGTGGCACCGCAGTAAGAGCCATACTCAGAGTGTGGGTGAGACACCAAGGCGACCGGCGAGTACCTCAATGAGACAATCTGTGTCGTTGGGCCTTAGTGGGTTAATGAAAACAGCACCACTAAGGAAAGTAAGCCAGCCTACCATTGACAGCATGTTTAGGTTGGAGGGGCAGTTCCAACGCAACCACCCAACGGCACGATTGTACAATGCGAAGCTGGCTAAAATGTTAGCGCTGGACCTTCTTCCTTTTTCATTTGTGGAAGGGGTGGGTTTCCTTGAATTTGTGTCTGCCATCTGCCCGAAATGGAAAGTTCCCAGCCGGTCCTATTTCGCAAGAATTGCTGTTCCGGCACTACATCATGATGTGCTGGAATTGGTTGGTCGCGGTTTGCAGCAGAGTGCTGTGCACAATATCCACCTGAAAACAGACATGTGGACCAGTTGCCAAGCCACAGATTACATGTGCATCACTGCACACTGGATCTCTTTTGTGGGGGTTAGAGATCAACTATCTGCACGAGGTGTTGTTGACACAGCTGCGATTTTTGAAGGTACTCGGAAACATGCAACTGTAGCCATGTTCGCCATGGAGAAATCTCATACGGCTGAAAACATTTTAGAAGAGTTTCGCACCAAGGTTTTGGAATGGCTGCGGCCAAGAGGGCTTGGTATTGGTTTTGTTGCCACAGACAATGGCAGTAATGTACTTAAGGCCATGGAACTTGGTTCCTATTTCAGGGTTCCGTGTTTGGCACACTGCATAAACATTATAGTGCAAGACTTTCTGAAAAAAGAACCCATAGTAAGCAATTTACTGGCCATCTGCCGAAGAATATGCACTCATTTCAGCCATTCTTTTAAAGCTCGGAAGCAGCTGAGGATCCTCCAATGTGAGCGTAGGATGCCAGTCAAGGCACTCATCCAGGAGGTGGCAACACGCTGGAACTCAACGTATTACATGCTTGATCGTCTGTACGAACAGCAGAGGTCACTCAATGAATATGTCTGGTACAGAAGCAGTGATGCTAGTGTTAAAGGCATGACCCTTCAGAGGGAGCAATGGACCCTAATTCAATGCCTGACTGAGATGCTGTCTCCTTTTGAGGTCTTCACACGTGAAGTCAGCAAGGAGGACTGTACAATGGGCCAAGCTATCCCATTGTTGCAAATGCTAGAGCATGAGCTGAATAATGTGTCTGAATCCTACAAAGGTGTAGAGGACAGAAGGCAAGCCCATGACTTGGTGGAGAGCTTATCCAGGCGCTTATCAGAAAATGTAAGGATACAAAATAAAATTTTGTCACAAGAACATTACATTTGTGCCACAATTCTGGATCCACGTGCAAAATTAGGACTATTCCTTTCTTTTTCCGACAATGATGTTGCCCACTACAAAAGTTGTATAGCTGAAGCAGCCATCAAGTTTGAAAACGAAGGGCTGCTAATTAAAAGCCCGCCACATCAACCCACAACAAGTACTGATACTGAAGCAGGCCATGCAGAATCAAGTGCAACTTCGTCGGCTGAGGGCAGTGCGGTGGGCTCACAATCGCAACACTCACCATCACCATCGACTGCAAAAACAATAACTGGGTCATTCGGCCGAGTACAATCATTATCAGATTGGTATGTAAAGATGGGCCGTAAGCACAGTGCTGATGCACAGAAAAAACAGCACAAAAGCTTACCAGCAGCAACCCTGAACATTGAGCGGATGGTCCAGGCCTATCTGGACGACCCAACAGAGGTGTACGTTGATCAAAACCCAGTGCAGTATTGGTATAGGAAAAGGTCTGAATGGCCACAGCTCAGCAGGCTGGCGAAAAGCTATCTGGCTTGCCCTGTCGCAAGTGTCTCTTCCGAACGTGTTTTCAGTGCTGCTGGTTCCATTGTAACCTTGAGAAGGACCAGTCTATCTCCCAAAAACGTGGAGAGGTTAACAATGATCAAAATGAATCAGCACTTCATACCACCGAATTACACAATGCATGAATCAACAGAGGAAGATGAGGACAGCGGCTCAGGTGACGGAAGTATTGTGTCAGATGATTACCTACTACTGGAAGATCCCCCAGAGTTTGAGGACGAGCTATACTTCCCTGACAATTAGGCTCGCACTTACTGTCTTCCTCCCTTTTTTCCCCCTTTGTTTGTGTCCGTTGTTCCGGTTATAAACTTGTGAATCGCAACCAATGCATTATCACCGTCTTCTACTCTTCTAATTTAAGATACAAGTTTCAGGTGTCTGCCATTTGACACTACAGTCCTCAGAATCCAGCTCCTCCGCTCGATCATACTGCATCTCCTGGTCAATTCCATTTCCCTCATGAATGATGATTGGATGATGGTAACAAGACAACAAATTCAAACTTTCCTCGTCCTTCCAAAACAAGTGGACCATGAATCTGATGACTTCTATAGCTATCCTCCTTCAGAGCCGAGAGAGACTGGCCATTAACTGAAAATAAGATGCAACAGGTAATGATTGATGCCATGCATTGGCCGCAGAATAGCAGACTGAATGATGTAGATTTTGTTGTGTGTGTTGCGCATGAATGAATTGATGTAATTGTGCACTGCCACTAATCAACATTCTACAGAACACACTAATTTTCCCCTTCTGGCAAACAAGAAATGTGTACTTCTCCTGCATCTTGGTGATACATTGCTTTTAATTCAATACAGGAAGGGGACTCACTCAATCTGCGCAATGCAAATGACTGTGACTTAACAGCACCGTCCATCATGATGATGGCGAAAGAGACGGCCTGCAGCGTTAACGAGATGAGATGCAACAGGTAATGATTGATGCCATGCATTGGCCGCAGAATGGCAGACTGAATGATGTAGATTTTGTGGTGTGTGTTGCGCATGAATTGATGTAATTGTGCACTGCCACTAATCAACTTTCTACAGAACACACTAGTAATTACTAATTTTCCCCTTCTGGCAAACAAGAAATGTGTACTTCTCCTGCATCTTGGTGATACATTGCTTTTAATTCAATACAGGAAGGGGACTCACTCAATCTGCGCAATGCAAATGACTGTGACTTAACAGCACCGTCCATCATGATGATGGCGAAAGAGACGGCCCGTTAACTTAAGATGAGAAGGAACAGGTAATGAATGATGACAATTAATGGCATGCATTGGACACCTGACTCTGAGCTATTGGTCTTTGTGTTTGCGTTGTTTGTTGTGCACAAAGTGATGTCAAAGTGTACTAGTGGTAATCTATCTTTCTGTACACAAAGAATGACTCAAGTCAGTAAGATTTATATTTCTACTCTTGTTGTGTTATAAAAATTACACTTGTACTGCAGGCCGATCTTCAGTCAGTAGAAGTATCAGAGCTGATGATGAAGTCAGGAGGATGTTTCATGAGTGGCATAAAACGGAAAAGCCTAAAGGTAAACACGTCAACAACAACCACAGCACACCCAAATGTCTGTGTAGAAGTTGAATAGAGTGTAGCGGTGGGATGACTGCAGTGCATTGATTTTACTAACTTTAACTGTAAAATGCTGTCTGGAATGGATAATGTGCTTTGCGTTTGTCCAACTCTTTGAGAGAAATAAAAAGGACTCTAAAGTGTTAACGTAGGATGTGCTAATGGTAAGCACTGTGGGCCTGATCTCTCCTGTTACTGTTGAAGGTCTATGCTGGAAACAGACTACAGTAGAGATGATGCATATGCATACATGCCACCTCGGAAAGTGTTCTTGTTGCACTACACCATCACTTGTGCATTTGTTTTCACTTTCTTTCTGAATATCCCCTTTGGTTTTCAATCTAAAATTACAGGCCGGGCCTTGTCCAAAACTTTGTAAAACATTACAATGCATATTAATTACCTTGCCAATCAATCACCTTTTTATTCCAGCCGGGCAGTGGCGAGTGGTGAGGCGACACACCCAAGATTGATGGACGAGAGGAGCAAGAGGAATGCCGAGATGCAAAAAACCAGTCCACATTTTTGACCTGGATAAGACAGTAACAGTATCCACTTTTCACTTCTTTTAAATAATTTGATTAATATCTTGTATACATTCTTTACAACAGTGTGTTCTTGGAGTTGTTATTATCAATCATCATTACGTTTGCTCTGTGTTTATGATTCTTCACTACCAATATTTAAAATTTCTATTTGCTATCTGTTAAAGTATTAAGGCCGGAACAGAACAAGAAATAGAAGTGTATGTAATCCGGGTCTCATCATCATGCATGCATTTCCTTTTTCTACCTTAACATATGGAATGGATATGGTATGGTAGTCTTCAATGATTGTCGTTTGTTTGTCTATGTATGCATACTGTTTTTCTATGTCAAACCTTTCCCAAAATCCCCCTTCCCATCCAATCAATGGACCCTAACCCTCTTCCCCCGGGCTGTGTGACTTATTGTCGAGGTGTAACTAAATTAAATGTACACCAATACTTAATCACACACTTGCTGGGGCGGATGTGGTGAAAGCAACACTACTTCAATTTCAATGCAGAGCGATGATCTTCTTCTGCTTGCCCACCCATGAGTAGGATATTTCAGAGGTTATTTTATTTAACTAAGGAACATATACCTCAGCATGAATTGCCGGCATTGATTGGATTTGTTTGTTGTCATTCCTCATATACAGCACTAACTGTTAGACTGTAGGCATAGTCAAGTCGACAAAACTATAGTTTGTAACTCTGTCTAGTAGGCTATCCTCATAATAACCAGCATTCAGTTTTTTTGTCAAATATTTGAGCATATAATTGTTGCTCGGTAAATTCTGTGATGTACTTCATTCAACTACTCCTCTAACAGTCTCTCAAAGGCGATTGACTATCTCCTTTTCTTTTTTTGGAAATGCTGCCACCCTGCCAGTGTATACTACTACTATACTACCACCACCACCCCAATCATGGCATGTATGAAAAAGGAAACCATCTTCACCATGCAGCCAGTGCTGTGCCACAGTTGGACATAAACATCAAGCACCGGTAAGAGAGAAGTTTGGGGGAGGCAGAATTAATAATGGACATGTTGTCAATGATTTCAGTTTCAAACACCACTCCAAAGAATGCATAGTAGGACCAGTCAATGAGTGAGGTGTGTCAAATCTATCTGTTTGTGTCTTATACAGTCAGCAAATTATTGAAATCAAACACACGCTATGGGCGGCCATGCACCAGCAAGGAAACAGTGTGATGTAAAACAGTTACCCCACCTACAAAACATTAACAACATTGCATGTAACATAGAAAAATATATTTAATTGACCCTAACAAATAAACTAAACCCACAAAAGCTGACCCACCCACCTCCCTAACCCCAACGACTGTCCATAGAAGTAGAGAACGCCCAAACGAGTGAAGAACGAACAGGAATTAAAAAAGGGGCAGTGACAGGGACTAACTGGTGGGGCGGGACTGGAGGAGGACACGCATCTGGTCCTCTAAATGGGCGACGCGGCGTCTAAGGCCGCGGCAGTTGCAGCCACAGTGGGGGGGCACCGGAGATGACACGGTGGCGGCGGGCAGCCGTCCGGCGGTGGTGCCGTACCGCTGGAGGGCGGTGGCTGGGGCCCGGGGCACTGGAGGAGGCTTCAATAGCTGCAGCAGCCTCCTCCTCCTCCTCGGCTAGGACCACCAGCCGCCGGTATTCCTGCTGGATTGCCTCCAGCTTCCGGCGCCATGCCTTGGCGGCCAACTCCTTACGGTTGAGTTTCGGAGTTGCTGTGTATCAAAAAGAAAAAAACAAGACAATTGTAAAATATAGTCTTAATAAAACAGTAGGACAAGGTAATTATTTATACACATAGTGGCATGGTAGAGTAGCACTATAAAATAAAGCACAGTAGTACATAACATTTTAAATGTCGCCCGTCCTTCTTCCTTCCACCTGTCTTACACTTTTTAGTTGAACAGTGCACCAGGTGCTCTTCTCCATAAAACTTTCAAAGCGGAGTTGAAATCAGATAGATGAGGACATTGGTTACTCAATACTCCGGCTCCTAGTCCTATACCAATTAAAGGGAATTCTAGTCTTCTAGTTCACTCTTCAAACGTCCCCAAGAACTCATACTTACTTACAACATCGGATAGCGGGCGGACTTTGTCCGCCTGCCATCCGACTGCTAAAAAGGGTGGGGGTCCCATGGGGACAATTAATTAGGATGATGCGCCCGGCACAGTGGCGGGCGCACCCTGTTTTTTAAAATTTAAATTCTGGTTGGCTTTGCTGAAAGCAATGCTAAAATGTTGTGCTGCTTTTCCAAGCACAACATGACGGGCCTCGCACGGAGCCTGTCACGTTTTGCTTTGAAAGTCGGGGGGGTACCATAGCATCGGTAGGTACCCTCCATGGGGGCCCCCAAGCATACTCTGCAATGTGTGCATGCCTTTCCGTGGCGGACGGCAATGCCGCCACGCAAAGGCATTCCAAAATGCAGATTATATGGCTGCCGGTGTGGTGAGAGAGACACCACCGCCATATTGAACCCTTTTCCGCCTGGACATGTCTGAATATTTTCTACAGGGATGGCGGGAGGTTTGCCCCTGCGGTGACGGCAGTGAATTCCAGCCGGCCGGCGGGGGCAATACGCCCGCCATCCTAATGGGGCCCTAATTCACAACTGTACAGTATACATATACATACAGTACACCTTTGCAGTGAGTGTGCTGTCAAGTTCAAGAATTGTTAAAGATCAGCGCGCAACCAAGATGGCCGCGTAGGTGCGAGGCTCCCGAGGACCTCCGCAACCTCCTACGACTATCCTGAATTTATCCTGTCTCGGATGAGGGGACTGTGTTGGTGAGCCTGAGCTGAGGTGGCACCCGTTTCCCGTTGTCAAATCGGACCTCGGACACCGGAGTGAGCACCGATTGAAGTCTGCGGCCTTCTCCTCGCCAGACCCCGGATTTGCGCTGAGGGGTAACCCAGTGACAAAGTGAACAACAGCGGCGGGCCGGGCCTGGCGAGTCGCGTATCCCGCACTTTCGCTTTCGCTTTCGCACCCCCTTGCCGTCTCTGCAGGGTTGGGTCGCGGGGCTCTTTGTGTTGGTGTGGTCTCGCTGGGAGACTCGGCCTGCCCGCCGGCTGTAACCCACCCCGCCGATCGGGGGTGGCCCCCCCCGGAGCTTGTGGCCCTGATTGCCTGCTCTTCACGACGTGGCTGGTGCGACCGGGGGACTGGTGGCCATGGCCACGAAACAAGATGGAGACCGGGCAAAGACCAAGTCGACCCGGCGTGGCACCACCCATCAGGCCAACAGTATGGACCGCTATACCCTCCAGAAGGGATCTCCCGGCGGACCGCACAAATCCCCTGAAGACCCTCCTGATGCCCCGGCCCTGCCCACGGATCTGACTCTGCGGGATGTCATGGGCGCCATTGCCGAGATGAAGGCCTCGGTGGGCCAGCGGTTCGACACACTGGCACAGAAGATCGACTCGGTCCTCGTGGATGTTGGCCTGGTGAGGGCCGATCTTTCCAAGACCAACGACCGAGTTGATTCTTTGGCCCACACCGCATCGGGCCTTACTACTGAGGTGGCGGCACTACAGACAGAGGTGCGCCGGCTTAGTCAGGCGAGCGCGCTTATGGATCGACGCCTGGAGGACTCCGAGAGTCGGGCCCGGAAGAACAACATCCGCATCATCGGGGTGCCCGAGGGACGGGAGGAAGCGGCGGCGGACCTATTTGTGGAGGACCTGATCGCTACCCATCTCCAGCCACGGGGGCTGAGTAAATTCTTCGCGGTGGAGCGGGCCCACAGGGTTCCCGGGGGAAGGCCGAAGGTCGGAGCCCCTCCGCGACCTCTCATTGCCCGGATTTTCAACTTTCGGGACAGAGACGCTATCCTGCAAGCCTCCAGACTGCATGGGCCGGTTAAGCTTGACAATATGGAGGTGAACTTTTACCCTGATTTCACCCCAGCGGTCCAGAAGCAGAGACTGAGCTTCCTAGGCGTCAAGCGCCGTCTTCGGGACCTGAACCTCAAATACGCTATGCTCTTCCCAGCCAAGCTGCGAGTGGAGGTAGAGGGTCGCACGCACTTTTTTGATCGTCCCGAAGCCGCCGGAGACTGGCTGGACACTCTGTCTGGGGATCGTAATCGAGGGGGCGGGGGGGGGTGGCGGGGGGGAGACGGCACACTGGATCGGGACTGAGGGGGTAATATTGAGCTTCACTCTGGACAAAAATGATGCCACTCTCGATTAAGCGTCTGCCTGTATAATTTCCCCTCCTATGGAGGTTGTGTGGGGTCTACTGGGGGTTCTCCTTCCTCCTCTAGGGGGTTTAGCTAGTTTTTACTATATATATGGGGCGACAGGCACACTGCACGTTGGGGGGGCTGTTCGGGCTCATGCAGGGTGCAGGGAGGGGGGAGTTTTGTTGGGGCGGGTGGGCAGGGATGGGGGGGTGTTGTTCGTTCTTACCACAAGGCAAAAGTATCATTGTGTTAGCTCTATAGTGCGCTCGGGGGGACAAATGGTGGCTTCTGTCTATGATGGGGGGTAGGGAACTAACTCTGTTGTCCTGGAACGTGAATGGACTGGGGGACAGGATTAAACGTGGTGTGGTCCTGCAGTTCTTGAAGCGACTCTCGCCCGATGTAGTTTTTCTGCAGGAGACACACCTCATTGGCAACTCCTTCTGAGCCATGAATCGGCGTGGCTATCGCCTAGTGGCCCATTCGGGCTTCACGTCTGGCTCAAGGGGTGTGGGCATCATGGTTAAGAACTCGCTCCCGTTGGAGATTGATGAGGTGCTCCATGACGACAGGGGACGTTACACGGTCTTAGTGGGAAGGATGGAGGGCAAAGTGGTCGTTTTTGTGTCAGTATACGTCCCGCCGGCGCTGCAGTCGACTACCTTTGCGGACCTGGGGCGCCTCCTCCTTGGCCTTCCGGGGGGGATTCTGGTGGTGGGGGGGGATTTCAATGCGGTGGTTTCCGGGACTGTGGATCGTCACCCCCCTAGGGACCTCCCCCGGGCCCAAGCGTGGCTATCCGGCCTATTGGACACTTTGGGATTGGTGGATTGCTGGCGTTTAAAACATCCCACGCAGCTACAGTATACCTTCCATTCGGGGGCCCATGGTAGTCTCTCAGGACTAGATTATGTCCTGGTCCCGGCGGCCCATGTTGGGAGGGTGGGAGAGGTGCGCCATTTGGCACGGGGTATCTCGGACCATTCCCCGCTTCTGTTACACCTGGATCTTTTTCCGAGGGGTGAGGGTAGGGTGGTCCCGATCAATCCCTGGTACCTGCGTGACCCCACCATTCGCGCTGAATTGATTAAATCCCTCCAGCGCTATTTTGACGAGAATGTGGGGTCCGTGCCTTCGGCTGTCTCACTGTGGGAGGCATTCAAGACAGTACTACGAGGAGAGGCCCTGTCCCTTATTTCCCACACCCGGAGGCGCGAGCGGGAGGAGGTGACCCGGGTGGAAGCTGAGATAGCCGAGTTGGAGGGTAATCTAGAATGTGGGGTGACGGATGCCGTATTACATGTTCTCCAACTCAAGCAAGCGGCCTATAGGGCCCTCGTCACGGAGGCGGCCAGGGGCCTCAGTAGAGAGCAACAGGGGAGATTGTATGATGTGGGTGATAAGGCTGGTAAATTGATTGCGTGGTTGGACAAAAAGGAGAGAGCGAGTCGTGTAGTCCCGCTGATTGAGAAAACGGACGGTGTGTGTGTTACTGAGCCGGAAGAAATTGTCTCCTGCTTCGCGGATTATTTCTGTGGGGTGTATTCCCCGGTGTCTTCCCGCTCTGAAGAGGATTCCCGTGCCCTGCTCAGGGATATCGCGCTGCCTTCCCTTTCGGAGGAGGACAGAGTGTCGTTGGACGCCGCTCCAACCTCCGACGAAATCGCCCTCGCCATACGTTCGGTCGCTTCCGGCAAGGCCATGGGTCCTAATGGTCTCCCCATCGAGTTGTACAAGTTGCGACCGGATACGCTGGCACCACATCTCCGATCGATGTTCCTGGAGGCTCACTCGGTGGGCTCCCTCCCGCTGGACCAGCGTCTGGCTACAATCGTGGTTATCCACAAGGAGGGGAGACCTCGGGACCGGGTTACATCCTATCGGCCCATTTCGCTACTGAACGCGGAGCCTAAAATTCTCGCTAAGGTCCTGGCCAATCGGCTGGTCGGTGTGGTGGGCGACCTGGTTCACCAGGACCAGTCCGGCTTTATTCCCCATCGTAACACGGCCCTTAACTTGCGGCGTTTGCATGGGGTGCTCGCACGTGTTCAGTACATACGGGAGCCGGCCATTTTGGCGTCCTTGGACGCCACCATGGCGTTTGACACGCTTGAATGGCCATACATCTGGGCGATGCTTGCGAAGTTTGGCTTTGGCGCAGGGTTCATCAGTTGGGTCAAATTGCTGTACTCGGGCCCATTGGCGCAGGTGGTGGTGAACGGTAGAGTATCGGCCCCGTTCGAGCTGGGCCGGGGCACGCGGCAGGGCTGCCCCTTATCGCCGCTCCTTTTTGCGCTTGCCTTGGAGCCCCTGGCGGAGTGGCTGCGGTGGGAACCTTCCATCCGTGGTCTCCGTTGGACCCCCGAGTATGAGGACCGCGTATCCCTATACGCTGATGACATCCTCTTGTACCTAGCTTCCCCACGTAAATCACTGATAGTACTGGTTGATGTTTTGCATTCATTTGGTCGTAACTCCGGCCTTGTCATCAACTGGGCTAAATCGTGCGTGTATGTTCTCTCTGGGGAGGCTCCTATTCTCCCGCGGGGCTGTCCGATCCAGATCGCCCCGCAGGGATTTCGGTACCTGGGTGTCTTCATTACTCTGGACCCGGAGGCCCGGTATGATCGGAACTTGCTTCCCCCCCTCCAGCGCCTGAAGGAAGATGTCGCGCGCTGGCGGCGCTTGCCGCTTTCGCCGCTCGGCCGGGCGGCATTGTTTAAGATGATGTCTCTGCCGCGTTTCCTGTACGCTTTGCAGAATACTATGGACCTCGTTCCAGCGCGCTACTTCCGTGAGGTGGAGAGTTTGCAGCGCCGCCTGTTCTGGGACGGGAGGCCGCGTATCGCCCTGGCGAAGCTGATGCTCCCATGGTATGACGGAGGGATTGCCCTCCCGGATATCAAACGGTACTATTGGGCCTCCCAGCTGGCTGCGATTAATCACGGCCTGTACGGGCCCGCCTTAAACCCGGCATTCGAAATGGATAAGATACTACTCCCGGGTGGGGACTATAATCGAGCGCTCTACTCCCGCGCGCCCGACGCTCGGCTGACCGGCCCCACGTGTGTCATGGTGCGAGTGTGGCACGCGACTAATGTGGCGATGGGGTGGAAGGACCGTCTGACCCGGGCATCACCACTATACGCGTCCGAGCAGTTGGGCTCCCTGTGGACCTCGAAGGGCTTCGAGAAGTGGGACATGATAGGCATCAGCAAAGTGGGGGATCTCTGGACGAGGGGAGGATTTAAAACGTTCGAGATGCTGCAGACGGAATTCCAGTTGCATGACAGGGAGTACTTTCGGTATTTGCAGATCCGTCATGCACTGGGCTCCGTCTTCCCAGACGTTGCATCCATCCCGGAGCATTCCCCCCTGGAGGATAGAGTGCTGGATGGACACGTTCCGGACAGCACGATCTCACTGATCTACAAAAAACTGATCAATGACCGCTCGGGATTGCTGACTGCCCTTCGTGAGGCTTGGGTTGCCGATGGACTGGAACTGGACGACGAGGACTGGGCCTCTGCGGTGGCCTCCCCGAAAGAGGTGGCCATACCGGCCCGCCTTCGCTTCGTCCAGCTCAAGATACTCCACAGAGTCTACGTGACGGGGCCAAGGCTCCTGCGTATGGGCTATGCTGTGGACGGGTTGTGTAAGCGTGGGTGTGGCGCTTTGGGGACCTTTTTGCATATATTGTGGGAATGCCCGGAGGTGGAGCGATTCTGGCGTGGTGTGCATGAGGTCCTGCGTGTGGTTACGCATGTGGTGCTGCTACCCGAAGCGAGGAGATGCCTGTTGAATGTGTGGGAACCTACCGACTACTCGGCGCCACAGACGTGGTGGGTGACTCTGGGATATATGGTGGCTAAGCGTGATATTGCTCAACTGTGGGGATCCCAGAGGTCCCCGACTGTCTCGGCCTGGAAGGAACATATGGATTGGTGCATGTTTCGGGAAAAGGTGGTGTATGTGGCGAGAGGTAAGCCTGGGACATGGGTGAAAGTATGGGGCCCCTGGAACGCCTACCGCGGGGGAATCTGTGCTCCGCCGTTATTGCCCGATCAGTCGCCGGCCCCATCCCCTTAGCCGACCCATCTTCCTTGTTCCGGGCATTGAGTTTACCCAGCCCTAGTCCTGATCTCTTCCCCTTCTTGATACTCCTATGGACTGGTAGGGTCCCCCTCTCAGGGGAGCACATGCTGCTATTTCTGATTGTGGATTGCCTTGTGGGTTTGTTTTTCTGGTTGTTCTTTCAGTTTAAAATGAAACCGTACAGTGGGGTCCGGATGGTGTGGCTATCAACGCTGCTAACTCCTGTGCATCTTTCTCAGCCGCAATACACGCTCTACAATGTGTATCATATGCTCCTTTTGTCTGCTAGCGGCCGGCCGGAAGGTTGTAGGCCCATCTTTGTATATTTTTTGAGTTTTGTAATAAACGGTTTCAAAAACAACAAAAAAAAACAATAGTTAAAGATTATGAATCTAACTTACCACCGCCTGCCACTGGTGCTGCCACTCTCCCTCCGCTGCTATCTGCAACTGCCGCATCCTCGCCCTCGGCGTCGCCTTCGCTGGCCCCAGCAATGGTGGTCGGTAGTGCGCCTAGAAAACATTACACATTTATTAGGCGACATATACACCTCCCCCCTATTGATCAGTAGCAAGGTTGAAAAATGAGTTAATACTAACATACATCACTAGTACAAATCAGGTAGTAGTAGAGTAGACACTAAGTTATATGATCATTGTAGCATTTGCTTGATTAGCCCTAGCCATGCACATGTGACGTTACCTTTACCTTGCAGCTTCTTAAGACACCTTTGAGCCCACATGACCTGCCTCACACTGCTACTGTCTAGTCTACGCGCTGCGTACAAGCGGTCAACAAACATTAACAAGCCACTTTTTTAGGAAGAACTGGTGTACTACTGTTACTGTTAGTCCATATTGCTTATCCATAGATGCTACACTTTTTGGCACGGCTGAGAAATGCTTGCAAGTTGCAATATACTAACGCACACCATTTCTTTTTTCGCATTACAGACGCAAGATTCCCTTCTACGAACCAGAGCTTCTGAACGATGCACCAACTACCAGTACTAGGTTCTTCTGAGGTGAGGGGTCCCTTCACTCACATCTTCATTTATAAATGTATATAAACTAAATTGCTATGGGATGGTGGTGCTGCCTTCCACCACTGTTCAGTTATCATGATTTAATTCCCAACTGTATAAGTGTAACAATGTATATTGTTTTAATGTTATTGATTTGCCGGTTGGTGCTGCTAAGAAAACAGTGTACAGACCTTCTCAAATTGAAATAAACATTTTAAACTTACATAGACTTCGTGGTATTTGGTGTGGAGTGGACTAACTTACACGAGTGAGCAAATTAAAGTAAGGGTGTACATGTGAATTGCTTCCACGACAGAGGTTGGGTGTGTTATGTTCTGGGTTGTCTACTTGTTGGTTATCTTGGGGGGAGGGTTCCGAGACCTAATAGGTATGACAAGACAGTACTATAGTCAAGCAGTGGAATTGTGGTGGGTGCGGAATTTCTGATTGAGGTGTGCAAGGAAGGTCCAACCTACCATCACCAACATCCTATTTTCTGGTGCAAATGTATGTGCAAGATCCCTACAACAGTGGTATGTCCTATAGGGTATCATATCAAAATATTAAGAAATCTGGTAGGGCTGTTGTTGCTGTGAATTTTCAAAGCCTCAACATCAATAAGAGTAAAAAGTAGTACAAGACAACGACCCAACGGATTGTACGAGCTACTGGTGAATATGAGTTTTATATTACAAGCTTTCACAAAGAGTGGCACTGGCCAACTGGGCAAGACTAGCTACTACAGTACAGACAGACAGACTGATAGTATGTAGTAGTACTCAGTCATCATAGCGGAGGCAGGGATAAGCTTTTTGAAACCGTACAGATCGAAGGATAATTGGTGGTAAAAAAAATAGCATTTGGAAACACACTATAGTTCGGGAGAAATGGGGCAGTAAAAGTTATGGAATAAGAAATATTATTAAAAACAAGAAGACTTACTGGGGCCAGCAGAGGAGCCCTCAGCGGTGTCCTCCTGGTGGTGTTCCTGTCCCGCCGACTGTCCAGTCCCTGTCTGTCTGCCCCTGGGTGCTGATGGACAGGAGAGATATAAGAATTAAGAAAGAGACAAACATTGATGGATGGTGTCAAACAAATACAATATTTTTCAACAACGGTCAAAAAACACTTATGTAAACAACAATTGCAATAACTACATTGACCGATCTCATCTGGTCAACATGTAATATCGTGGGATTCGCAGTTCGACTACTTAAGTTACTATTTATCAACAGTAATCCATTCTTCCATTCTGATTCCAGAAAACTAAGTTACAAGTAAGCCTAAGTATTAGTACAACGTACCACCCAACCTAGCCCACCTATTCCAGGCATGCCAATTGTACATTAAGTAAGCATTTCCACTGTATTCCTCAACAATGTGTATGATCCAATCATGGAGGACACATGAACATGACTACATTTTTTGTATACACCAAATTTTGGTTTGATTGATGCTGATCTGCTACTGCTAAGTAACTGCAAAGCCTACCTCCACTCATTGAACAAACTAGAAAAGGTTCTAAAGACTGCCGTACTAGCAGCACGTCACGTAACTGAGTGAAGGGGGGCATCACGCATACCACTAACCAATTAGAAGCTCATACAAAGTACCTAAACCTATGTATCAATCCGCCCCTATCTATTAGTGACAGTACAAAGTAAGGAGTGGACGTGAGTCACTGTAGCATTACGTAACTTAATTTCTCTAAAATAAACTCGTAAAGAATCACGCTAAGCAAGCGCAAACGCAAAGCTGCAAACAAGTAAGATTAGTAGTAGCGCAGAAGAGCACCTGTGTCATAATCACAGAAGACTTTTAAACGTTATTAACCTGGAATGTATTGTAAGCAGCAACATTCTAGCTGGTTGGAAGGAAAAAAAGATATTCGCAATATATAACATAGAGCAGAAGAACAGACACAAAGTTGTAATAATTAAATAGGTACTCACCAAGCCCCGGGACCTCCACTCCTAGCAGGTCCAGCAGGTCCTGCTCACGGTCCAGGATGTCGGACCACCGGTGCGTCAGCTGTGCCTGGGTGCGCCGGACCCCAGAGATGCGCGACACTGCCCGGCGCACCTTCCCCCACCGCTGCCGACGCTCCCGGAGGCCGTACCCGGACCCAGGCCTGCCACCTGCTGCCAGGGTTGAGGGGAGGTGGCGCTGCACAAAGAAAATTAGTGCAGCCAACTCCGCCTCCCCAAATAAGGCCCGTGCATGCACCCCTTGTGGGCGCCGCTCTGTCTGCGCCGGCGAACAGCCCTGCCCTTGGACATGGTTCTGGGGACGGGGCGGGAAAGAAAAGGTAAAATAAATAAAGGAGTAAAGGAAATAAATAGCGGGCAATACAAAGAGAAAAAGTAGCTAAAAAACAGAAAAAAAGTAGACAAAAACCAAAAATATAGAGGCAGGAAAATAGTTAGAGAAATAATAAGTAATAAAGATCCAAAAAAAGTGGCTATAAACAAAGGATTGAAAAGATTTAGGGAGGATTGAAAATCAGGCCCCAGAACCATGCAATAGAGTGGAAAACAAGATGGCCGCGCCCATTGCGACCACGTGCGCAAGTTTGCGCGATATTTTCTCCCTGAGCAAGCAAAAAGCAACGCGATCAAGTAAAAGCGGTCGCGAACAGGAAATATCGACCGCGAACATGCATTGCGCGACCCGGAACAGGAAGTAAACATCGCCAGAGGGCGGGACAAATGAAAACAAGATGGCCGCGCCCGTGAGCAACCGCATGGGTAAGTTGGCGACCCGCGAACACGCAAAAAATACCGCGAACAGGCGGCAAAAAAACTTCCGCGTCTTCGCGATATTTCCGGCGTGTTTGCGGAGATTTTCTGCATTCTCGCGATAATTTGCGGAAGTTAATTCCGCAAATTCCGCCCACCCCTATCTGTCACACAGCATGACTTTATTGTTAGTGCTTGCATTCCATCAGCCACTTTGTCAATATGGAATGAGTTGCTTCACACATGGCCATTAGTCCCTGGTGTACCTTCACCTCTGACATGCACGGCCTGTTGCCCCTCGCTCTTTCTGCCCACTGCCCTCCCTGGAGTCATCATCCACTCTCCCCTGGCACGCACTCCGGCGTCTGTCCGGTGGAGTTGGGGGAGTGATGCTGCTCCTGCTGGACTGTTCGTTCGTATCTATTGCACTAAGTGGGCGTATGCCACCTGTGGCAGCTGCGCGCATCTGGTCCACCGCATGTGTTACCTGCACCAGGACACTGCCCACGTCCTGGCAGCAGTGGGCCATCTCACGCTGCATACTGACACATCTTCGGGCCAGCAGGGATGTGGCGGTTGACTGGCGGTTGACTGCTCTTGTGTACAAGTCCAGCCGGGTGTGATGGTGATGGAGCGGGTAGTGCAAAATTGTGTATACCCCCTCCATTCTGCATGTTTATACTAATTAGAATAATCTACTAATTTAATAGTTTTAATGTGAAAAAGTTCCCACTCTCCTGTTCGCCGACGACACTCTCCTGATTTCCAAAACCCCGGCTGGCCTACAATTTTTTTTAAATAGGTTTGATTCCTTTTGCAAGTCCCATGGTCTCATCATAAATACAGAGAAAACCAAATTAATGGTTATTAATCCTCCAAGACGTTTTAGATATGCCTTTAGTCTGGATGGCACACCGCTAGACATCGTGGATTCCTTCGACTATCTAGGCATACGCATTGTAAAAGGGATGAAGAGGAGCTCGCACCTGACCAAGATGCTCCTATGCCACAAGAGGGTATCTGGTGCCATTATTAGAGAACAACATCTCTCTACTAGCCGACCAGTGGCACCGGCCCTTGTGGTATATGAAGCACAGGCACTATCTAGCTCTATGTATGGGGCAGAAATTTGGGGCTATGAAAATATCCATGACCTGGTCATGTCCGAGAAAAAATTTATGAGGAATCTTATTTCTGTTCCCACTTCATCACCACTAAAACCCTTGTTTTATGATTTAGGCAGACACTCCATTCAGGACATTGCTCGCCTCCGACCTGTACTATTCTTGGCAAGACTCCGACGGACACCTGAACTTGCCAAATATGCTGCAGGCTTAAGTGAACTTATATTAGCGGACAATGGGAGGAGGTTAAAATGGATCTCCCATGTTAAACAAACGCTGAGAACCATCGGTTATGATGACTGCTGGGAATCCCAGATACCCCCTTCGAAACAGGATCTTAAGAAGGCTTATTGGAGCTGGGTCAATGCAAAAGAGCTGAACAATGTAAAAATGAGGAAGTTGAGCGAAGCATTTTTTGAGCATAAGTCCCTTTGTAAATTGGAACCCTATCTTGACTTTATTCAAACTCCACTTGATAGATCTCTGTACGTGCGCTTCAGATTGGGGTCCTTTCCTCTTAACTGTGTTACTGCTGGCTGGAAGGGTTTCTCCACTATATCTGCTGGTTGCCCGAGTTGTACAACACCCTCACTTTTTATTTGCCTGTTTCCACTACAGGAGAGCAAGAGCCAAGTGGCTGAGGCCGATCTGCAGAATGCTCGGTAGTCGTGACTACCGCATTGTGTTACGCATTCTACAAACAGATACCTCGTCCCTCACTATTGTCTGTGGCATTGCCAAGTATCTGGGTTGTGCTTGGCTATTGCGGAAGAAAAAACTCGCCCTTCATATGCACTAAATTACCTATGTGGTCTGTTTTTATTACTTGATATTTATCCACTATATGAACTTTGGGTCTTAAGCTTCTTGTACTTTGCACATATTGTTTATATCTACTTTTATAGTCCTTTTAGATTTACCCATGACTGATCAATTCCTTTATTGCCTACCTGATCTTTTTTACATTACTGTATGTTGTGCTTTTATGATATTTTTTATCGAATAAAGCCTTACCTACCTACCTAGTATTAATGTGTTTGCATAAAGTTTAATCAACATTACTAATGTATGAAATACACGTGGGATTTGCCTTTTGCATGGCTAAATAATTTGTAATTAACATATGTACGCATACTAACATTAGAAAAATAGAATATTGCATGATATATGTTGCTTTTTTTGACGTTTTCGTAGTGTTGCACCAGATGACATCAATGGGTGAATATGAACGCTTTAAATGTCGCTATACTCTAGGTAATTACAGGCACATATGGGAATTAGTGAGGTTTTAACATTTTATTTGTTATTTCTATGTATTAATTAGTCTTTTGTGTTTGTTTCGCTTAAGTTGTCCTTTGGGCCTAAAGTTAAGATGGCCACCGATATAGTCTGACGAGATGGCCACCATTCCACGAGGTTCCGGACGAAGTGCGCCTGCGTTACAACATGTACCAGTGGCCTCGACATGACCCTACTCTCGTTGTACCCAAGCAAGGTCACAATGGGAAGCTCGCCAAGTACACTAACAATGGACTGACACAAGGAACCGGATGGATCATGTATAATGACATAACCTCTTGAACTGTGTGAAACCTCACCGGACGATCCTAACCGACCAATGGGAGAAGCCCAAAATTTATAAAATGTATCTTCTTAGCATTACTTTTATTATAAAAATGACGGTAGAATAGAGAGGATTATTACGTTGCGTGCTTTTCTTTTTGCTGACGGAGACGACGGTGACGCTACAGGACGGCTGCGTTCCTGAATCTTTGACAGACTGAATTGCTGCCCATTTCTTTGATGAATTGAGGACTTCCTAAAATCTATGGGCACTAATAGATGCTTGCACGGCTCTGGTACTTGTCCGTTCTTGGGACTGTAGCGTGCTGCATGAAGAGCTTTCGAAAACCGACTGATTAACGACTAAATTTGATGATTTAGAGGACGACAAGTAGCCAGACTAGGTAAATATGGTGTTTTGTGATTTGCGTAAAGACTAATAAATTTGCTAGCTGGAACAAAATTCTTGCGTTAATTAGATAAACAAAATATTGATTAACAAGCAAATGTGTTTTGGTTGTTTATTGAGAGAAGATAGATCAGGATCTTGAGTGTGTTTTAGCAGGACTAAATCACCCGACCAATCCAACTAAATGATCCATTGATCACGTGGGAGGAGTATCTTAATGTTTAGGTTTACATGTGTAGAGATAAGGATATTAGTGTATAGATTAAATAGGTACTCACCAAGCCCCGGGACCTCCACTCCTAGCAGGTCCAGCAGGTCCTGCTCACGGTCCAGGATGTCGGACCACCGGTGCGTCAGCTGTGCCTGGGTGCGCCGGACCCCAGAGATGCGCGACACTGCCCGGCGCACCTTCCCCCACCGCTGCCGACGCTCCCGGAGGCCGTACCCGGACCCAGGCCTGCCACCTGCTGCCAGGGTTGAGGGGAGGTGGCGCTGCACAAAGAAAATTAGTGCAGCCAACTCCGCCTCCCCAAATAAGGCCCGTGCATGCACCCCTTGTGGGCGCCGCCTTCCGCAAGGAAGGCGGTCGCGGCTCTGGCTGCGCCGGCGAACAGCCCTGCCCTTGGACATGGTTCTGGGGACGGGGCGGGAAAGAAAAGGTAAAATAAATAAAGGAGTAAAGGAAATAAATAGCGGGCAATACAAAGAGAAAAAGTAGCTAAAAAACAGAAAAAAAGTAGACAAAAACCAAAAATATAGAGGCAGGAAAATAGTTAGAGAAATAATAAGTAATAAAGATCCAAAAAAAGTGGCTATAAACAAAGGATTGAAAAGATTTAGGGAGGATTGAAAATCAGGCCCCAGAACCATGCAATAGAGAGGAAAACAAGATGGCCGCGCCCATTGCGACCACGTGCGCAAGTTTGCGCGATATTTTCTCCCTGAGCAAGCAAAAAGCAACGCGATCAAGTAAAAGCGGTCGCGAACAGGAAATATCGACCGCGAACATGCATTGCGCGACCCGGAACAGGAAGTAAACATCGCCAGAGGGCGGGACAAATGAAAACAAGATGGCCGCGCCCGTGAGCAACCGCATGGGTAAGTTGGCGACCCGCGAACACGCAAAAAATACCGCGAACAGGCGGCAAAAAAACTTCTGCGTCTTCGCGATATTTCCGGCGTGTTTGCGGAGATTTTCTGCATTCTCGCGATAATTTGCGGAAGTTAATTCCGCAAATTCCGCCCACCCCTATCTGTCACACAGCATGACTTTATTGTTAGTGCTTGCATTCCATCAGCCACTTTGTCAATATGGAATGAGTTGCTTCACACATGGCCATTAGTCCCTGGTGTACCTTCACCTCTGACATGCACGGCCTGTTGCCCCTCGCTCTTTCTGCCCACTGCCCTCCCTGGAGTCATCATCCACTCTCCCCTGGCACGCACTCCGGCGTCTGTCCGGTGGAGTTGGGGGAGTGATGCTGCTCCTGCTGGACTGTTCGTTCGTATCTATTGCACTAAGTGGGCCTATGCCACCTGTGGCAGCTGCGCGCATCTGGTCCACCGCATGTGTTACCTGCACCAGGACACTGCCCACGTCCTGGCAGCAGTGGGCCATCTCACGCTGCATACTGACACATCTTCGGGCCAGCAGGGATGTGGCGGTTGACTGGCGGTTGACTGCTCTTGTGTACAAGTCCAGCCGGGTGTGATGGTGATGGAGCGGGTAGTGCAAAATTGTGTATACCCCCCCCATTCTGCATGTTTATACTAATTAGAATAATCTACTAATTTAATAGTTTTAATGTGAAAAAGTTCCCACTCTCCTGTTCGCCGACGACACTCTCCTGATTTCCAAAACCCCGGCTGGCCTACAATTTTTTTTAAATAGGTTTGATTCCTTTTGCAAGTCCCATGGTCTCATCATAAATACAGAGAAAACCAAATTAATGGTTATTAATCCTCCAAGACGTTTTAGATATGCCTTTAGTCTGGATGGCACACCGCTAGACATCGTGGATTCCTTCGACTATCTAGGCATACGCATTGTAAAAGGGATGAAGTGGAGCTCGCACCTGACCAAGATGCTCCTATGCCACAAGAGGGTATCTGGTGCCATTATTATAGAACAACATCTCTCTACTAGCCGACCAGTGGCACCGGCCCTTGTGGTATATGAAGCACAGGCACTATCTAGCTCTATGGATGGGGCAGAAATTTGGGGCTATGAAAATATCCATGACCTGGTCATGTCCGAGAAAAAATTTATGAGGAATCTTATTTCTGTTCCCACTTCATCACCACTAAAACCCTTGTTTTATGATTTAGGCAGACACTCCATTCAGGACATTGCTCGCCTCCGACCTGTACTATTCTTGGCAAGACTTCGACGGACACCTGAACTTGCCAAATATGCTGCAGGCTTAAGTGAACTTATATTAGCGGACACTGGGAGGAGGTTAAAATGGATCTCCCATGTTAAACAAACGCTGAGAACCATCGGTTATGATGACTGCTGGGAATCCCAGATACCCCCTTCGAAACAGGATCTTAAGAAGGCTTATTGGAGCTGGGTCAATGCAAAAGAGCTGAACAATGTAAAAATGAGGAAGTTGAGCGAAGCATTTTTTGAGCATAAGTCCCTTTGTAAATTGGAACCCTATCTTGACTTTATTCAAACTCCACTTGATAGATCTCTGTACGTGCGCTTCAGATTGGGGTCCTTTCCTCTTAACTGTGTTACTGCTGGCTGGAAGGGTTTCTCCACTATATCTGCTGGTTGCCCGAGTTGTACAGCACCCTCACTTTTTATTTGCCTGTTTCCACTACAGGAGAGCAAGAGCCAAGTGGCTGAGGCCGATCTGCAGAATGCTCGGTAGTCGTGACTACCGCATTGTGTTACGCATTCTACAAACAGATACCTCGTCCCTCACTATTGTCTGTGGCATTGCCAAGTATCTGGGTTGTGCTTGGCTATTGCGGAAGAAAAAACTCGCCCTTCATATGCACTAAATTACCTATGTGGTCTGTTTTTATTACTTGATATTTATCCACTATATGAACTTTGGGTCTTAAGCTTCTTGTACTTTGCACATATTGTTTATATCTACTTTTATAGTCCTTTTAGATTTACCCATGACTGATCAATTCCTTTATTGCCTACCTGATCTTTTTTACATTACTGTATGTTGTGCTTTTATGATATTTTTTATCGAATAAAGCCTTACCTACCTACCTAGTATTAATGTGTTTGCATAAAGTTTAATCAACATTACTAATGTATGAAATACACGTGGGATTTGCCTTTTGCATGGCTAAATAATTTGTAATTAACATATGTACGCATACTAACATTAGAAAAATAGAATATTGCATGATATATGTTGCTTTTGTGACGTTTTCGTAGTGTTGCACCAGATGACATCAATGGGTGAATATGAACGCTTTAAATGTCGCTATACTCTAGGTAATTACAGGCACATAGGGGAATTAGTGAGGTTTTAACATTTTATTTGTTATTTCTATGTATTAATTAGTCTTTTGTGTTTGTTTCGCTTAAGTTGTCCTTTGGGCCTAAAGTTAAGATGGCCACCGATATAGTCTGACGAGATGGCCACCATTCCACGAGGTTCCGGACGAAGTGCGCATGCGTTACAACATGTACCAGTGGCCTCGACATGACCCTACTCTCGTTGTACCCAAGCAAGGTCACGATGGGAAGCTCGCCAAGTACACTAACAATGGACTGACTCAAGGAACCGGATGGATCATGTATAATGACATAACCTCTTGAACTGTGTGAAACCTCACCGGACGATCCTAACCGACCAATGGGAGAAGCCCAAAATTTATAAAATGTATCTTCTTGGCATTACTTTTATTATAAAAATGACGGTAGAATAGAGAGGATTATTACGTTGCGTGCTTTTCTTTTTGCTGACGGAGACGACGGTGACGCTACAGGACGGCTGCGTTCCTGAATCTTTGACAGACTGAATTGCTGCCCATTTCTTTGATGAATTGAGGACTTCCTAAAATCTATGGGCACTAATAGATGCTTGCACGGCTCTGGTACTTGTCCGTTCTTGGGACTGTAGCGTGCTGCATGAAGAACTTTCGAAAACCGACTGATTAACGACTAAATTTGATGATTTAGAGGACGACAAGTAGCCAGACTAGGTAAAAATGGTGTTTTGTGATTTGCGTAAAGACTAATAAATTTGCTAGCTGGAACAAAATTCTTGCGTTAATTAGATAAACAAAATATTGATTAACAAGCAAATGTGTTTTGGTTGTTTATTGAGAGAAGATAGATCAGGATCTTGAGTGTGTTTTAGCAGGACTAAATCACCCGACCAATCCAACTAAATGATCCATTGATCACGTGGGAGGAGTATCTTAATGTTTAGGTTTACATGTGTAGAGATAAGGATATTAGTGTATAGATGTGTAAATAATTTTCTCTCTATAGGTTATAAGGTATTCCTTTCATGTCAGCGCTTGGAATATTCATCTCTCCTGTAAGTGCAGACCAGTGAGAAGTGAAGTGTGAATGTTGGTGTTATGGGCCCCACCAATGATTGAATGAGTGAATGTGTTAACGTGATGTTTGGTCTGTGATGAAGGGAGGATATCTGGTACAGGTTTTGTCTTGATTCCCGTTACCCAGGGTACCGCACTGCATCAGTTTGTCTGGTAGCAGAGTTATGGTTTTTATTGTTTTGGTTTGGTGATTATTGTTTGTAAATAGCTTATTGATTATTGATTAGCATTGGTTTATGTATTAACACTCTATGTTGAGTCGCTTCAGGTTCTATGTTGTTTGCACGGGTTCTGGGAAGTAGGAAGTCAGAAGTTTGTAACAGTTCCATAGTAGGGCAGAAGTAAGCGCTGCTCTCGGGAAAGACGGAATTGTTGTTGCCCTGTAGGTACACAAGGGAAACGTGTAACAAGTGAAGTTGCACGACACATTGTCTGGGTTCGATTCGGTGAGATTGTCATGTGTTGCCATTAGAATTATCTCCTGTATGAAAGAAGTGTATGGTAGCGAAGGTCACCTGTGAAATTTTGGTCTTAGGTACCAGGAGCCCAGAAGGAGCTCTGATAACGCTTATCACTGAAAAGGTAATAGGTGATCCCTAAGCTTGTTAGAAGGATAAAGTAGAGGGAAGTGCTACTTTATTAACGTATGTCATAATTCTGTAGTAGGACAGACTGTTCGCTGTTCTCGGGAAAGACAGAGTTCTGTGTGAATGAACTACATTTTTCCGTGTGAAAGTGCGTGAATGAGAAGGCATTCGGGTTAATTGCGAAACTCTGGTTTTATTTCTCAGGAGCATTGGGTCTCCAACTAGGTGTCTTAATTCTGGAGAAACAGTTAGCTAATGCTTGCTAGAAGGGTAAGGTAGAGGGATGTGCTACTTTATCAATGGAAGTAACGATTCTGTAGTAGGGCAAAGGTAAGCGCTGCTCTCGGAAAAGACGGAATTCTTGTGAGAAAGGTCTTTTACTAGTCTTTGGTTAGCGAAGCAGACGATGGTGGCGTTTTTATGTCGTTACTAACAGATTTATGAATTTGAAGAACGTAAAAAGCTTACCGAGGGAGTTTTGTAAAGGAGGGGTCAGCAGGAGCAGGAGAAAAGCTGACGTCAGAAAAGCCGCGCTGGGATTGGCTAGTCAGTGAGAAACGTAGACGCCCCTGATTAATGTGCTAGTGTATGCCGCGCTAGAAGTGGAGAAGTACAGGGTGACGTAGACGCTGCTGATTGGCGTGCAAGTGTGATACGCGCTGGGATTGGAGAATTGCAGAAGTGACGTAGACGTTCCGGATTGGTGCGTTAGTGTGAGTCGCACTACGATTGGTTAAAATAACAGAACAGTCGTAAGGAAAAGACTAGCGATACACGAAAGACAAAATTATGTATTACGTTCCACCTGAAAAGGAGAAAAAGTCCTGGTTTGAGAAAATCAAGAAGTTGTTTAAAAAGGACAAACCGATTGTGACTAGGGAAGGACAATTGCTTCCCCCACCAAAATCCCCCGCATCCTTTATGGTTGCGAAATACGGATATCATACTTGTATTTGGTTAGACAATTTGGTAAAATACACCAAGAACGACAGAGGTTTAGCATTTCCAGAGCATGTTTCATTTAATTTAGCAGTTTTGAGAAATTTGAGAGAGAAAATGATGAATCTAGAACCAAGACCTAGACCGACACAGTTTGAAGCACTGACAGAATGGGAAGATGAGATGCATGACAGAGAAAGACAGAGGAGTGGCGGAAGATATAAGTACATGTTTGGTAGATACGGGCATGACACTCATGATGAGAGAATGAGAAGGTGGCGGAATGCAAGTATGACTGAAGGTCTGTTTCCTGTGAGAACTACTGAAGAAATTGGAGGTAGAAAATGTACGGAAAAGAGACATAATATAGAATCAAGAGGGTATGGAGTGCATGAATCGGAGGATGATGTTCTTGATGACATGTTTTATAAAAATCCACTTCCATATCAACCAGAATCTGAAATGTTGACACCAAGTGCCCCAATGAGAGAAACTTTTCGAACCAGTTCCCCAAGAATTAGGGAAAAATAATTCCATCAGAGAGATAGAGAGAAAATCAGATGATAAAATGAGTGGCGAAAATTCAGCAGAATTAGCAAAAACAACTTTAGAATTAACTGAAAAGATAAGAGAATTGACTAAAAATTTAGAAGCTGTAACTGTTCCAGTGACTATAGGCCCTGTGATGCCTATTTTTGATAAACAGAAAGATAGTGAACATTGTTTAACAGTTCCCTATAATAGTAACAAACAGACTGAAAAGCCAAAGCAGAGCCTAAATGAAAATCCATGGAGACAGACAATGATCGAGCCAAACATTTCGAATAACCCATTTATAGGTCCAAATATAGCAGAAAGACATACAATGACAATGGAATCAGTGTTAGAGACTCAAAAAGACTTAGAACGAAGTAATGTAGAGAAACCAGTAGGCCCATCTTCAGAAGAATTGAGTGAATGGTTGAGAAGCTTGCAGAGAAAAGACAAAGAATCCCAATCAATAGATGTGGCCAAATTACGAATGGTACTAGAAGAGTTAATAGTAGGAACTATCCCCACAGAGAAGTTAAAAACTTATCAGGATGAGGAATTACTGTTTTTGTGCAAAAGCGTAACATGGAGAGCAAAAAATCTGCATGAAAGATTAGAAGAAGTAGCAAATGAAATGGGTATAGATTAGGCCTGGGCTAAAATTTTGTTCCGTTCGCGGAAATTGCGATAATTTGACATTTTCGCGTTCCGCGGAGAGCGCGAAAATGTCAAACTTTCCGCTTTCTGCAGCTTGGCGATAATTTGTTTCTTGCTCGCGCTGTAAAATAATACATTCTCATGCACGCGCGATCGCCTTACCTGAATCCCTGCGTTCGCCGACAAGTTTTCTTGATCCGGTCGCGTTCTCCATGAGATGTTGTATTGTTTTTAGCCATTTGCGCTGTCTCGCGACAGTTCGTGCCCGCAGTGACGTCATGCGTCGCGCGATCACGTCTTTCTTCTCGCGATCATGCACCGCGAGACAACTCAAAACAAGATGGCCGCGCCTGCGAGCAACCAGATGGGTAAGTTGGCGACCCGCAACCATGCAGAAAATCTCGCAAACATGCGGGAAAAAAAGTTCCGCATCTTCGCGATATTTCCGCTTGTTTGCGATAATTTTAAACATTTTCGCGATAATTTGCGAAAGTGGATTTCGCAAATTCCGCCCACCCCTAGTATAGATATTGAAAAGGTGAAGGCTTTATAAAAACCATATCGAATAGATTTTACTGAAAAAGATATTGAAAATTTGAATACCACAGGAAGAAAAAGTCAGATTAAGGAGATAATTATTTTGTTGAGAAATTGGGGAGATGTGGATAAATGGAGAAGCAGGTGGTACCGAAAACGAGATGATGCCTCAGATAAAACATTTGCAGCGTTCCCTGTTAGAGAAAAGGAAAAGGTAGTAACAGAATGCCCCATGAGAGAATTTCCAGGAGGAGGATATGTACATGTTCCATGGACTAGACAAGATATTTTGTCATTTACAAATGATTTCCCTCGACTACGCGAAAAGCCTGTCGAGTGGTATAGACAAGTGGACAGATTTGTGAAATTATCTAAAGTATTATGGATTGATCTGAATAGTTTATTTGACATAATAGTACCAGCAGATTTATGGGCAGAGTGTAAATTAATGATTAATTGGCCTACACAAGAATACCCTAGGGATCCAAAGACAGGAGCACCTGACCCCGAGGTAATGAAGAAATATGAACAGGTTATTGACTTTCTGAAAAACAAAGTACCTCCCAAAGAAACTGATTGGGTAAAAATAGATTGTATTCATCAGGAAAGTAAGGAGTCGGTACATGCCTATTATGAAAGGTTGATTTTGGCCTTTAAACAGTTCAGTGGTGATGAGAATTTGAGTGAGAAGGATTTGAGTAATTTTGTATACAGATTTGGATATGGTTTACGTCCAGAAATGAGTGAGATGATCAAACAGCATACTGTAGATTGGCAAAACAAGAATATAGATGAAGTATTGAGATATGCAAAATATTTCAGTGATGAGATTGAAGCAAAACAGTGTAAATTAAAAGAGAAAGCTATGTGGGCACAAGTAAAAGTGGCAGAGAGACAGGAAGCTCAGTTAGTGGAACAAGAAAATAATACAGGACGTAGATCGAAATTCATTCCTGGGAAAGGTAAGGGAAATTTTAATATAGAAGAAGCTAAAAAGAAATTCCTATGTCATAATTGCGGTAGAGTAGGGCATTGGAAATCCGAGTGTAAATTTCCCCAAGTACTAATAATGAAAATGCATCATTGAATCCACATGTGCAGAATGAGGTGAGTGGTCAACCGCAGCGACAGCAGCAGGTTGTTACCCAACAGAATCAGGTGCCAAAACCGCCTTTTCCACAAAGCAAAAACTCACAGAAATACAGTAATGAGACAGGATTCTACAGCGAAGAACAGGTAAGTAAGCTGCCGCGCGCTAGCGTCGTTTCGCAGTATTGGCTACAACGCGATGAGAGCGATTCAGAAGAAGGTTATTGACGGTGCCAAAGGGAGGAAGAAGAGTGCGTACTTGGCGCAACTCTAGAAGTAGACCAGACAGGCCCATTTGTGGATGGGAAGATAAATAATGAAAATATTACTTTCCTAGTCGCTACTGGTGCTACTCGATCAACTGTTAGGTCAGCTAATGTTAAGAATCTTCCTCTCTCGGATGAAACGATCCAAGTAGTTGGTGTATCCAACAGACAGATTAAAACTTATCTTACAGAACTAGTGAAAGTTAGCATAGGGAAATTCTCTGAAATGCACCGCTTTATTGTGTGCGACACAAGTCCTGTGAATTTGCTAGGTAGGGATTTGCTGTGCAAAATGAATTGCACTATTTTCTGTACCCCTGATGGTATAGCATTTGAGACCCCTGATGAAGATGTGCTGTATAAGATGACAATGGCAAACAGGGAAACTGAGGTTACTGAAGCCTATGCTGTATTTAACCCAGATGAATTACCCAAAGAACTAAAACAGACTGTAAAGGCAGAAGTCTGGGATTTCACGGGAGATGATGTGGGATTAATAGAAATGTGGACCCAGTAAAAATAACAGTGAAGGAAGGAATAAGCTATCCAAATGTCCCTCAATATAAACTGACACCTGAGATACTTGAAGGAGTTACTCCAATAATTGAGAAAATGATAAAACAAGGCATTTTTGAGAGAAATAATGAGTAGTCCATGTAATTCCCCGATTATGGGACTGAAAAAGCCTAATGGAAAGTTCAGGATAGTGCAAGATTTGAGAAAGATAAACAAAATCGTTGTGTCGTGTTGTCCCATTGTACCAAATCCATCTGTGATTTTGTATCAGATTCCCCATGATGCAGAATGGTATACTGTGATTGATTTATGCCATGCTTTCTTTTCCATTCCATTGCACCATGGCAGCCAGCAAATTTTTGCGTTTCGTTTCGGCGAGCGTATTTTGGCTTGGTGTCGAATTCTACAGGGGTATACAGAAAGCCCCTCAATATTTAATCAGATATTGAAGAAATCCTTAGAAAGTCTAGAGATGCCCGAAAATTCAGTGTTAGTACAGTATATCGACGACCTTCTTGTGGCGTCGAAGACTCGTGAAGCTTGTGTAATGGACACTATAGCCTTGCTAAATCATCTGGCTGATGGAGGACTTAAAGTGTCACCATCAAAGTTACAATTTTGCCAAAAAGAAGTACATTATTTAGGCCACAATATCGAAAAGGGATTGAGAAAGATAACAATAGACAGAATCAGGATCATAAAAGGAATGAGAGCGCCCATGACGCAAAGAGAGGTGAGAATGTTTCTTGGAATGGTTGGATACTGCCGCGAGTGGGTAAGCAATTTCTCCCTGATTGCAAAGCCCTTGGTACGCTTGACAAGAAGTGATGTGAGAGATCCCATTGATTTGAATAAAGAGGAATTGGCAGCATTTAAACGATTGAGAGATGGTTTGTGTGAAGCACCAGCATTGGGAATGCCTGATTATGAGAAGGAGTTCAAGTTGTATTGCAGCGAGAGGAATGGATGTGCACTTTCAGTGTTAATACTGCATGGAAAGCTGAGGAGACCAATTGCATATTTTTCATCACTGCTAGACCCAGTAGCTGTAGCCTTACCTGGGTTCTTGAAAGCAGTGGCTGCTACCTGTCGGAGTTTGGAACAGAGTGAAGGAATCGTGATGGGATAGCCTGTGAAAGTGTTTGTCCCTCATGATGTGGCCATCCTTTTAACAAGGAGTCATACTCAGTACATGATACATAGTCGGCTGACTAAGTATGAGAAAGCCATATTAGGTGCAACGAATGTGAGTCTTGTGAGATGCTTGAATGTGAATCCTTCAACGTTGTTGCCTGATGCTGAGAATGTGGAAGTCAGAGACGAAGTGGACCATGATTGTCTGGATGTACTCGATTTCTGTACCAAACCACGTCCTGACATAAAAGATGTACCACTGCCAGAAAGTGATTTTGTGATGTTTGTAGGTGGTTCTTGCCTGAGAACAGATGATGGAATGTTGAGTGCAGCATATGCAGTAAGCACAGTTGCAGCAGTAATGGAAGCATCCTACCTGAAAGGAGTAAGATCAGCCCAAGTAGCTGAACTTGTTGCTTTGACTAGAGCATGCAAGATTGGGAAAGGTGTGAGAGTGACTGTGATAACTGACAGTCAGTATGGATTTGGTGTGGTGCATGACTTTGGCCAAATATGGCTACAGAGAGGATTTTTGATATCAAGTGGAACTTCCATTAAGAATGCTGAAGGTTGGGAAGTTGCTTGAGGCGATACAGCTGCCTAAGCAATTGGCTGTTGTGAAGTGTGCTGCACACAGTCAGTCTGGCGATTACATCGCCATCGGCAACAAATACGCCAATGATGTGTCCCAAGACTGTGCACGTAATCAGAATTCCATTAATCGGGCAAAGGAGAAAGAAGTGACTTCTTGCACCTTAATGTTTACTAACATTATGGGTACCTGGGAGGAACTAAGGCAGTTGCAGGAAGAAGCAGGAGATGAGGAAATGAAGCAGTGGGTAAAAGCAGGATGTGCACCAAGGGAAAAGGACCATGTGTGGTTCTATCGGGATGGAAGACCAGTTATGCCTGATACCATGATGTCTGCCATGGCACGAATGTATCATGGTCAGGGACACATAGGGAGAGATGCCATGATCAGGTCATTTAAGCAGACCTGGTACAATGCAAAATTTAGACTTGTAGCAGAAAGTCTTTTTCAGAGATGCCTTATATGTCAGCAATACAATCCTGGAAGAAAGACAGTAGTGAGTCTGGGAACAATAGTTCGAGAAGGAGGGCCTTTAACCAGAATGCAAGTAGATTTCATTGAAATGCCTCCCTGTAACAGCTTGAGGTATGTTCTAGTTATGGTCTGTTTGTTTTCTAGATGGGTAGAAGTATTTCTAACAAGAATCACAGTGGCAAAATTGCTTTTGAGGGAATTTATTCCCAGATTCGGGTTCCCAGAAACAATTGAATCAGATCGAGGGAGACATTTCCATAATGAGATCATAAAATTGATTTGTGAAGCATTAAATGTACGACAAAAACTACATTGTGCCTATCGCCCAGAGGCTTCTGGTGTGGTGGAACAAATGAATGGTACTATCAAAAACAGGATAGGGAAAATGTGTTTAGCCATGGGTATGAAACGGCCTGATGTCTTGCCTCTAGTACTCATGATATTAGATCAATTCCAGACAGAACTACAGGGTTGAGCCCCCATGAAATTATCATGGGTAGAGCAATGCATAATGTGTTCATACCAGTCAACAAGCTATTGCCTATAACTGATGACATGGTGTTGGATTACTGTAAAAGCCTGGCTGACGCAGTTTATTCTGTGTTTCATCAGGTTGGAGCGGATGCCACCACCCTTGAAAGGAAGCAAACTCTGATCTGAGCCCAGGGGACTGGGTAAGAATCAAAGTACACAGAAGAAGAAATTGTTTGGTTCCAAGGTGGGGAAAACCACGACAAGTGATTTTGACTACAACAACAGCTGTGAAGTGTGCTGGGATCAAGAACTGGATTCATGCAAGTCACACATTGAGAATTCCAAATCCAGTGGATAGCACAGAAAAATAATATTTTGATGAATCAGAATCGAATACTGAATCAGATGATGAAGAGACAAGAACAAAAGAAAACCCTGAAAGGGGGGAATCGGAGTCAGATCTAACTTTTGTCCCAAGAAGTATTTCCCTGAGGAGAAGGTTACAGATTTCTGATACCAGCTCAGACTCAGAGACTGAACAAGGAACTCTACGTTTGCGAAAAGAAAAAGACAGTGAAAAGACAATTAAAGAAATTGCTGAGAGAAAAGTTCCAGATGAAAAATTGAGAGAAATTCCACCTGAAATAACAGATCTAGATGGACAGGTGCCAGATACAGAGAGAGAGGGAAACATTTCTGCGGAAGACCCCCGAGGAGGTGTAGGGAACTCCAACATCCAGGTAGAGGAAGGGATAAGTAGTCAGCAGGAAGATTGCGTGCCGGAGATTCGAGGAGGGATAGAAGTAGGGAAAACGAAAGAAGTGGTGGAAAGAAAAGCTGTTGAAAGTAAAAAGCAAGTTGAAACAGATTCAGAGGAAAGCGAAGACGAAGTACCAGAAGGTCGAGTCTTAAGAAAGAGAGCTTGGAGAACTGAAAAGAATGATAAAGGAAGTAAACTAAAAAGAGCAGCAAAAGACGAAGTTTGGCCGAATAAAATAAATAGACTGAGGTATCGACTGACACGAGTAAATTCACCAAGAGCTGAACAGGTGAATGAAGTAACAAGTCAAGAGAAATCAAAAGACGAAGAAATAGTTGTAATTGGAGAAAGCAAAAGAACGAGGAAACCTAACCAGAAGTATAAGTCGCTGGAATGGACGTATGTGGCCCTGCCTGAAATAAAAGAAGAGGCGGATAGCCAAGGAAACCCAGAGGTGACTGTACCGGAAGTGGTTGAGACAGACGAGGAATTGGAAATCCTGAGAGTTATCTTATCCGATATTGGAGAAGAAACGGACGTTCAGGACATTATGTATTCAGATCACGAAGGAAAGGTGAAAGATGATGAGATGCCAAACTGAATGAGACAAGAAAGCTGCTAATGGAAAGACAATAAAATACGGGAAAAAGACAAAAACTGGTAGAACCAAGTAGGTGCTTGGAGCCGTGGGTTAGACAAACTAGTTGTGAAGTAGAAGAGGCTAAGTCAAAAAACACTGTTCATTTTTACAAAAATGGCAAACACAGATAGTAGAAAAGGTAGATGTATATTTTTGAAGAGATGGTGTAAAATGTGTTGTTGTTGTACAGGATTAGTAATGCTTCTGTGGAGTATACTAGCTCTGATGATCTCATTTAAGGTTACTATAGATACAATAGAAGGACATAGTGAAAACAAAACTAATATAGAAAAGATTCAAAATAGATAGAAACTATTTGCATAAAGACAGGTCTATAACTGATTTTTCTAACAATGTATTTTCAAAATTATTGTATGAATATGTAAAGACAATGGACGTAAGTGACTGCTACGTCTGTATGCAGTTACCTGCATCTGTATCGGAGGGAGTGACCTATCACCACCTTCCAGTAACTTATGGAATAACATGTAGTGTAATAGCTAGTTTATTTTACCAAACAGGGAAGTTACAGTATTATTTTTCAGATGTAGATAACATATTTTCACAAGTACCGTCAATTAACAAGCTAAACAAGGTAAAACCTGCCAAGGTATTAGGTGAATTTTTCTTAGAAATTAAAGAACTAACATTAGAGTATATATTTAGAGATAATTTGACTTTCACTTGCAGTTTATAGAAAGAAGAAAATACATTTTTGGATATGGTTGAAGAGAGGAGATTAAAAATGCAAAGGAAAGCATCTGAGGGAAAAGTGGAAAAACAGTCTGGGATGTTGAAATGGAAAAACACTTGAAAGAAGCTAGTCCAACTATGGCTTTAGATTGGCCTCAGAAAGGGAAATTGTGTATTAGAAGGAATCAAACTGCATATGATAATTACTTTGTAGGTAATAGCGAGTGCCATGATACATAGCGAATCATGGGTGGATGGGGATTTAAAGGAGGAAGATATCCAGTTTTTCCTGGATTATACTTTATTTGTGGGAACAAGGCGTATTAACGATTGCCAGACCATTGGTATGGCACATGTTATGTAGGCCTGGTTTTCCCAAAGATTTTTCACATGGGAAGAGGAGAAGATGGTGTACATAATTTAGGTAGTTATTTAGCACGTAGAAAGAGAGAATCTTGGTCAGAAATTGTAGGTGATATCTTTGGAGCATTGATACCAGCAGTGGGAATATCTCTGAATGCAAACAAAATTAGAAGGCTATCAACAGTAGTGGATCACTTGTCTACAAGCACCGCTGGAGGATTTTTTTTGGTAAACACTGAAATGGTTGCCATGCGTGCCATGGTAATGCAAAATCGACTTGCCCTTTATATATTATTGGCAAAAGAGGGTGGAGTCTGTGGAATGCTCAAAGTTCAAAATATAACTGATCTGCATGAGGAAATTGCACCACTGGTGGTTGAAGGTGTTTGGGAAAAGATTGTAAAGAAAATATCTGCTATTAAAAATGTCTTAGTAAATTTAGGTAGTACATTCTTAGGTAAAATTTTATTTCCATTAACATGTGTGATTTTCTTAGTATTAATATTAAGATTAGGATGCCTCTGTCATAAAAGAAAGAAAAGTCAGAAAAAGTTAAAAAAGAAAATTTAAGATGAAAAGATTTGAAACAAGAGAGAGAATTTGAAGAAATAGAATTAGAAGAGGTAAAGGAAAGCATGTATAAGACAGCCAAAAGAGAAGATATTGGGGAGACTGAGATGTGAATAAAAGCAAGAACTAATTTTGACTCCATGAAAAGTGATACAGAATTTTAATGGTGTGGTTATAAAAATCACCAAAGGGGGGATTGATGGAGCGGGTAGTGCACAATTTTGTATACCCCCCCATTCTGCATGTTTATACTAATTAGAATAATCTACTAATTTAATAGTATTAATGCGTTTGCATGAAGTTGAATCAACATTACTAATGTATGAAATACACGTGGGATTTGCCTTTTGCATGGCTAAATAATTTGTAATTAACATATGTACGCATACTAACATTAGAAAAATAGAATATCGCATGATATATGTTGCTTTTGTGACGTTTTCGTAGTGTTGCACCAGATGACATCAATGGGTGAATATGAACGCTTTAAATGTCGCTATACGCTAGGTAATTACAGGCACATAGGGGAATTTGTGAGGTTTTAAAATTTTATTTGTTATTTCTATGTATTAATTACTCTTTTGTGTTTGTTTCGCTTAAGTTGTCCTTTGGGCCTAAGTTAAGATGGCCGCCGAAATAGTCTGACGAGATGGCCACCATTCCACGAGGTTCCGGACGAAGTGCGGTTGCGTTACAACATGTACCAGTGGCCTCGACATGACCCTACTCTCGTTGTACCCAAGCAAGGTCACGATGGGAAGCTCGCCAAGTACACTAACAATGGACTGACACAAGGAACCGGATGGATCATGTATAATGACATAACCTCTTGAACTGTGTGAAACCTCACCGGACGATCCTAACCGACCAATGGGAGAAGCCCAAAATTTATAAAATTTATCTTCTTGACATTACTTTTATTATAAAAATGACGGTAGAATAGAGAGGATTATTACTTTGCGTGCTTTTCTTTTTGCTGACGGAGACGACGGTGATGCTACGTGATGGCTGCGTTCCTGAATCTTTGACAGACAGAATTGTTGCCCATTTCTTTGATGAATTGAGGACTTCCTAAAATCTATGGACACTAATAGATGCTTGCACAGCTCTGGTCCTTGTCCGTTCTTGGGACTGTATCATGTTGCATGAAGAACTTTCAAAATCCGACTGATTAACGACTAAATTTGATGGCTTAGAGGACGACAAGTAGCCAGACTAGGTAAATATGGTGTTTTGTGATTTGCGTAAAGACTAATAAATTTACTAGATGGAACAAAATTCTTGCGTTAATTAGATAAACAAAATATTGATTAGGATCTTGAGTGTGTTTTAGCAGGACTAAATCACCCTACCAATCCAACTAAATGATCCATTGATCACGTGGGAGGAGTATCTTAATGTTTAGGTTTACGATGTGTAGAGATAAGGATATTAGTGTATAGATGTGTAAATAATTTTCTCTCTATAGGTTATAAGGTATTCCTTTCATGTCAGCACTTGGAATATTCATCTCTCCTGTAAGTGCAGACCAGTGAGAAGTGAAGTGTGAATGTTGGTGTTATGGGCCCCACCAATGATTGAATGAGTGAATGTGTTAACATGATGTTTGGTCTGTGATGTGAAGGGAGGATATCTGGTACGGGTTTTGTCTTGATTCCCGTTCCCCAGGGTTCCGCGCTGCATCAATGGCGATGTCTCTCCCTGCGCCGGGCTGCCCTGTCCCTCCTTATCTCCCTGCAGAGTCTTTCCAAAGCACCAGTTATGGCCATTACACCAGCCAGC
Organism: Triturus cristatus; assembly: GCF_964204655.1. Lineage (NCBI taxonomy): Eukaryota > Metazoa > Chordata > Amphibia > Caudata > Salamandridae > Triturus > Triturus cristatus. The sequence continues at coordinate 431,307,101 of NC_140581.1, read as the reverse complement.
AACTCAGTCATGTTATGATTGTGTGTAGCCAGTTGGCGCTGTATTGATCTTATCCCTTTTGACTTGCAGGTGCTGTTGTTTCAGCATGCTGCCCTCAAGGCCCGAGAACACCGTGTCTTCTTCGACAGGAGCAGTGCTGGTGGACGGCCGTGCCCTGCGTCACAACCCTCTCCCTTCTCTGGATTGTTCAGGGCACTGTGTTGTCTGCTGTCCTGCATGCTGCCTGTGCACTGGCTGAGCCTCTCCTGCTGTGTCTGGTGCCTGTACCTCCAACAGTGGCAGTGGTGACACTATGTTGCGCCGCCTGCATGGTGCAGAGTTTGCTGGTCTTGTTTCGCCCTGCTCCTCCTGCCCTGCCTCGTCCTCCATTTCTGGTGTTTCCTTCCCTTCGGGCATGACTTCCTGTGTTGGTGGTGGTGCTGTGAATTTAAAGGCACACATTAATTCTGTGTCCTGTCTCGCATTTGTAATGCATTACAGTTTACAAATTAAAATTCACATGAGTACTATCTGTCTGTTTGCCTCTTTTCATGAAGGACTCATCCCTATTCTACCTAGCTGTGTCTCACTGGCCCAGGTATCAGTTCATGTGACTACATCTCCCATAATGCATTTCTGGGTGTGCTGATGGACATGCTGGTTGACATGTACTGGAGTTGCACTCAGGTTGGCTTTCGGGTGGTGTGAGTGGGTTGGGTATGTATCAGAGGGTTTTGGCATGCATCTTACCTTGTCTGGTGTCTGTGTGTTCGGAGCTGTCCAGGTCAGCCACTCCACTCACACTCTCAGGCTGAAGGGCGCCCTCCACCAGCTCCTCCAGGGGCGTTGGGTCTGTTGTTGGGGTCTTTATGGCTTCAGACAATCTTGTAGCCACCCTCTCCTTTGACCTTTGCCGCATGTCGTACCACCTTTTTCTGAGGTCTTCGACTAAGCGGTGTGTCACGCCAATGGCATTTACTTTTTCCTGGATGTCACCCCATATTTTTTGTTTTCGTGCCTCTGGCACACGTAGGGAACTTTTGACAAACAGGAGGTAATGGCTGCTGACTATTTCCTGAGTGAGGACCTCCAGCTCCCTTTCACTAAATTTTTGTTTCCTCTTTCTGGGTGGTTCTTGCTGCTGCTTCTCTGGCCCCTGGGACTCCATTTAGCTTGCTTTCACTAGCTGAGCACAAATCTCCAACTCTCCTCACAGGCTCTCACTCAGCTTCTGGCTCTCACTCAGCTTCTGGCAATCAGGTGCAGCATGAGCAGTCACACTTCCTGGTTGTGATGTTATCATTCTGCACCTGAATTGCAGATTCCCGGATCTGCGATTCCTTAATTGCATTCTCGCAATTAAAGAATCGCAATTTTGGTAATCGCAAAATAATTCTGCGATTTTTGGGGGGAATCGCTATTATTTTGCGATAATTTACCTACATCGGAATTTGCGATTCTCAAAATGCGATTCACGGAAAATCGCAATTTCAGAATCGCAAATTGCTTTTTACCTACATATGGCCCATAGTGAGGTAATGAAATTCATACATAGAGATGCAGCAAAAATCATGAACTTGATCTTTTTAACTTACTTGCGTTTTTCCAATGACTGATTGCTATGCTAAATGTTTCGAATTCTAGACAGACCATTGATAACATTTGAATTACAATTATATTTAGAAGGTTAGAGATGTTGTTTAAACATGGAAAAGCTGACCGGAATGAGAAAATAAATGTCCCACATGAACTTAGATGATACAAAGAAGTTGCATACTTAACAGTGCTGCCTGTGGACTATTGTATTCCCTTCAGAAGAAGAGGAGTAATCCCGTTCCCAGGAGAGCACTGAAAGCTGATTGTCTCACTGGCGGTTGCAAAATCTTTATAATGTGTTGTCCATAATAGTTTATGTACCTAGAGTTGGTTACTACTTTTTGCCCAACCTGCCCTTACGATTTTCCATTTTATCTAAATCCACTCTGCTCTGAGACTCTACTGAGTTGCTGGAACCTCTCTTTATGGAAAGCTCTGCTTTGATTGATTTTTGATTTATTTTTATATTCTGAAAGCTTTATGCTGAAGGTCTCTTGAACTGGAACTCTTTATAGGTTCTGGCTGATACCATTCTCTCCCGATTCCTAGAATGGGGATTATTCCCTTTATGGAACAATCTTAATGCATTATATTTCAATGTATTAATTGCTAACTGATTGATCATTGATTCTAATAAGGTTCTAGTGGCTAAAAATGACGGATTTACTTGTGATTTAATAAACATGACTACCTGAAAGATTTATAATAAAAATAAATTAGATTTAAAAATTGTGACTATAATTTATGTGATGTTCTGCCCTGATCTTCTCTAAAACAATGGCAGAGATCGTTTGCAATGCTTTTAGAGCAGGAATTAGTCTGTGTGATGGTAAAGTGAGAATACTTTATAAATCTGATCTTATTTCTGCTCCAGCAAACTTGGTGGTAGCATGAGGATTGATTATGAGAAGAGGTGCTATAAATAATTATCCTGAGCTAGAGTAATGCCCAGAATTTGAAGACTGGTAAGATGTGGTTTCAAAGGCGGTTGCCGTATTGGAAGTGTGAGTATCAATAGGGTTATGCGTCATGAATTGTAATTATTGTTGTGTTTTATTTGTGAGGTATTGGAGTATGCATTTTGAAAGAATTGGTGATGTTGATATGCATATTGTGAAGAAGTTGAAGAAATTATCGGACTCAGAAGTAGTTTAAGATCTGGGGATATTGAGATAGATGTAGAATACAATTTATGATTTTCTTCTCTGTTAAAGATTTGTGGTGTAATTCATGAGGCACCGTCGACTACACAATTGAGATAGGGATAATTAACAAACTCTTGTGTTTGAACCCGCGGCCAGAGATATCACTATAATTTTAAACTTACATTTCTCAAAAACTACTGAATGGATTTACACCAAATAAGCAAGAGATACTTCCTTGAACCGACATCTACCTCCCTGCGCGGTTCGGGCTGTAGAGGTGGCTAAAGGTTCCTAAGGGAATCAACATTGCAAACGTAACCTTATTTAGATGCCCCCAAAAGTCTCGGTACCCACTGCACAGTTTCACCCCCAAACTGTCCCAATCAATAGTGACACTTGTTTGGCAAAATTTCATGCAGAATGGTCAAACAATGCCAAAGTTATAGCCAAATCAAAAAACGCTTCTCCTATGGAAACTAGGTCCTAACTATAACTACTTACTGCCAGTAGGATATATATATATATATATATATATATATATATATATATATATATATATATATATATATCTCTCCAAACGACCACTTTCTCACAAGCAATCCAAGGACACAGCGGGGTACAGTTAGGAAACCCTTTATTCACTGATTGAGAACAGCATGATGCATTTCGGCAGTAATCGCCTTCTTCAGATGCGGCTCGCAACCGGACACCACCTTCTCCCTCCTTTAAATATTCTAAGGCACTCCCATTGGTGGAAGACCAGCTGACCCCGCTGGGATTGGAACAGCTGCAGTCTGATGCACGACTACAGCACCCAGCATGCACTTCTCAGGTAAGTACCGCTGCAGGATCGAATAATGCTCATGTGAGCGCTGAGTTTGTGCCATGTAAAGGAGGGGCCGTGTTGCAGCAGGTGGCCCCATTTTAACTGTGTTAGAGGCTCCCTATTGTCCCCAACGTCCCAGCCTCAGAGTAAGGAACAAACCGGGCCAGATGGCGAGATCGAAATTATCCCGCCTCACCATGAAGTCATAGCCTGCCATTGGCAGCAGCCGCTTGCCTGGTCCATTCCCGAGGCGGTCCTCGAATCTCTCAATACCTTGAGTTTAAAAAGTCACGATGCCAGCATAGATCCAGGACACTTCAGAGGACGGGTCCTTGTAACGCGCTTCTGGCGTGCGCGAAAATATCTCCAAACGACCACTTTCTCACAAGCAATCCAAGGACACAGCGGGGTACAGTTAGGAAACCCTTTATTCACTGATTGAGAACAGCATGATGCATTTCGGCAGTAATCGCCTTCTTCAGATGCGGCTCGCAACTGGACACCACCTTCTCCCTCCTTTAAATATTGTAAGGCACTCCCATTGGTGGAGGGCCAGCTGACCCCGCTGGGATTGGAACAGCTGCAGTCTGATGCACGACTACAGCACCCAGCATGCACTTCTCAGGTAAGTACCGCTGCAGGATCGAATAATGCTCTGAGCGCTGAGCGCTGAGTTTGTGCCATGTAAAGGAGGGGCCGTTTTGCAGCAGGTGGCCCCATTTTAACTGTGTTAGAGGCTCCCTATTGTCCCCAACATCCCAGCCTTAGAGTAAGGAACTGAGTTGCTGGCACAGTGATGTCATCAGTGATGTCACTGACCATGTCATGAGTGATGTAATATGTGACGTCATCAGCAGTGCATTGCGGGGGCGCGAGTTATAGTTAGCAGAACTAACTATAACAGGGGAATTTCTAGGGTTTTGTACGAGGGAAATGTCCAGCTAACTATAACGCCCCTGAAACCTATGTTTTTTTCAGCGAATTTCTAAGGTTTTTTAAATGCCAATTCCTAACTATAACGCCCCTGAAACCTATGGTTTTTTCAGTGAATTTCAAAGGTTTTTTAAATGCCAATTCCTAACTATAACGTGCATGAAACCTATGGTTTTTTCAGTGAATTTCAAAGGTTTTTTAAATGCTAATTCCTATCTATAACTTATCTCTGAAGATATCATGAAAGCATTCTTTTTTAAAAGTAGGGTGCACATTAGTTTTGTGGAAAAGCATCTTTGTGATTGGTTAAGAAAAAGCAGTTTTAACGTGGAGTACATATCAAAGGATAAAATTTGCTCAGATCAACCACACCTGCTACTTGCATTTGGAAGGCACTGTTCGAACTTAAAACAATCGTCAACTTTTAACCTGCACGTGTCGTTAAATATTCAAGAAAATGTTACAAAAAAAATATCGTTAAGTTTTAAAAAATTGATGAACTTTTAACCTGCATGTGTTGTAGAATGTTCTAGAAAGTGTGTTGATAAAATACGTTGCACTTCTCACTTCTATGTGTTGTTGAATATTAAAAAAACGGTTCATATGGAAAATTAAAAAGAAACCAATAGAGAAGTTTTGAAACCTAAAAGAATCAAGGAACTATTCTAATTTATTCTTTACATGTATTTATGTGTGCAGCAACAAAATTAGTGGGGGGAGGGGGAGAGATGGGCAGAATGGCGCACATGCACAATTAAGTACAACACACATATAGACTAACAATGGCCAAAATGAAACACACCAACAAGCAGCACAAGTCACACAACCCGCCAACATCACACCACTGAACGAGTATAGAAGTGAAAACTAGGCCTGGGCGGTAAATTCCGTTCTGTTCGCGGAATTCGGGTAATTTCGCGTTCTGCGGAGAACGCGAAATTGCCCAAAAATCTGCGTTCCGCGACTTCGCGAAATTTTTTGCTTGTTCGCGTTCTCAATATGCGTTTTCGTGAGATATTTCACCCCGAGCACGCAAACAGCGATCGCGAACAGGAAAAAAGTATCGCGAGCAAGCAATTCCGCGTGTTCGCGGAATTTCTGCGTGTTTGCAGAGATTTTTTACCGTTTCGCGGAGATTTGCGTAACGCGATTATGCAAATTCCGCCCACCCCTAGTGAAAACCACACTGCATTCATACAGGATGTGTACAAAGGCCAGTCGTTGGTGTTGTGGGATGTCTGCGACCGTGGTCATCATGGATGAGATGCCCAGCATGTGGCACATGGTCGAGTTCACTGTGTGTTATGTTGCCAACCGGCTGCACCTCCCTCCCACGAGCCCCCACACTTTTGTACGGTGCACTGTTGTATCTAGTGCACTCGTACGGCACACCATTGTAATGCCTATTTGCGCATGTCCTACTACATTCAAACTACAACATCACAGTGCCGTTTGGAGGTGGTGCATGCCAGTTTACAACATCAACTGCTGCGGCTCTTGTAGCAGGCCACACCAGAACACAGAGACACACTTACCGCACTTCCTGTACACGGACATGTCCGAGACACCCATTTCCCCTTGCCAGATAGGCACACCCCTGCACTGACCTGTGAACCCCAGACCAGCACACGCCAGTTGTGCATGCAGGAGGATGCGTGCGTAGCTACACATCCAGGCTCACTGCCAACACTGAGGTGACAGCACACTGTGATGTTGCAGGGCTCGTGCCTATCATGCTAAGACAATGACCACAGGAACACACTTACTAAAATGTGGGTTTGGGGGGCATTGGCGGTCCTGGAGTTGTTCAGATGAGTCTTCTGGCCCTCATGGGTATCCCTGTATCATGCTCATTGACTCTATGGTACCTGTGGGTGTTCTGGTGTGGCTCTTGGCTGTGTTCCCTTTCATGGTGCAGGTAGTTGTCCTGCTTAACACCAGCAGAAAGCAGGTGTAAAATCCCTGGTGCTAACGTGTCTTGACGCCGGAATTTGTTTCGCATTGCAATTGGTGTGAAAGTTGTGATGTGTTTTTTTTCCTGTGCAGAACAATATACGAACTGAGCAGTGTATCTCATCAAGATCCAGCACCTGACGCACTATTCCCAATCAATATAAATACAATGAGATTTCTTAATAGATTTTGTGTGTAAATCGGAAAGGTGCACCTTGTGTCTTTTTGCACGGGAACGGCTACTCTCCATTTCATTATCAGCACTTTAACGGAAGTAAAGTTGATATAAATCTAACAGACTATTAAGAAGTTGGTGCAAACTGCAGATATCACCAGTATTCCAGCGATAAGTGCCCCCAAATTTAACACCATGGTGGACTCCATCAAATAACAGTAATAAGAACAAGAAAGAGTCACACAGCAGTTAAGAGAACAACCAAAAACATTATTAATTTTTTTTTTAAACTTTATTTGTTATAATAATAAATATACAAACGAAAAACTATTTTAAAACTTTATTTTTTTATTAACATATATATGAACAATAAACTAATAAACAAAATGTAACAACAATAATAAAAAACAACAAGGCGGAACACTACTGTGGGGACAATGGATGTTGACGACAGACCTGGAAAATAAGAAAGATTGTTAAAAAACAACAACATGGTATTCTCAACAAAATGCCACAAGAAAAAAATCACAAATATATAAAATGCATACAACTAACAACATTTTATAAGTTTAACTGTAAATGTTTCCGCTTTAAAATATTTACCGAATCTGAAGAAAATGTTTTGCAGAAGGCACCACACCAACAACGTTTTTCTTCAGTGGTGAGGAAATTTTTTACTTTTTCCAAGGAGCAAACAAAGACCAATGCCACCTTCGTCACTCGCAAGATTTGCCAAAGAGTTCTGTTACGAGGAGATCCTAACAAAAAATACTCGTGCGGCACAGCAAGTATGATGAAACACCTAAGGACCCTTCATCCAAACAATCTTGCACGAGAAGAGTGCAAACAGATAAGAAACACTCCTGTTCTGTATCTGTAAAAAAGAATCACAAATAAATGTATATTAATAACTTTCAAATTTATACTATTCCATTACTGTACAAACACATTTTATATAAAAACTGACTATGAAATTATAGCCCTGAACCACAAGTGTGACGATCATTAAAACACTACATGCATAGTGCATACTACTTTGAAGCAGTTCATGCCATAAAGCCTACCTCACTAAAAGACTACATGCTAACTGACTAAATGATTACAGTACTATAAGGAGACACACTGGGTGACTCACAGGGTGTTTGCTAGAAGAGTATGAATACTAACTAGGGAATAGAAGGTGTGAAACACAACTGTGTAGGTGATTAGAGGACTGCATCCATACTGCATAGGCATTTAAAGCAGTCCATGTGCTAAGGCCTGGCTCACTGTATGACTACTTGGGTACTGACTAAATGATTATCGTACATCAAGGAGAGTGCCCAGGTGAATTTATAAGTGCTAGGCTTTTCGCACAGGAAATAGATTAGTACTTGGTACTGAATGGGTCACTAGAGGAGTGCAAAGGCAGTAACAAGTGCTGGACTGTATGGATACTGACTAGGAAATTGAAAGTGTGAAAGACAAGTGTCTAGGTGGTTAGAAGACTGCATGCATAGTGCATGGGGGTTTGAAGCAGTCCATGTGCTAAGGCCTGGCTCAGTGTATGAATACTTAGGCACTGACTGAATGATTAGAGTACTGCAAAGATAGTATCTTGGTGAATTTATAAGTGTTTGGGTTTTAGCACAGTGAATGGATTAGTACATGGTGCTGAATGGGTCACTAGAGGACTGCAAAGAGAGTGACAGGGTATTTCCTGGAAGTGTATGGATACTGACTAGCGAATTGAAGGTGTGAAAGACAATTGTGTAGGTGGTTAGAGGACTGCATACATAGAGGATAAGGGTTTGAAGCAGTCCATATATAAGGCCTGGGTCACTGGATGAGTACTTGAGTACTGACTGAATGATTAGAGTACTGCAAGGAGAGTGCCTGGGTGAATTTATTAGGGTTTGGCGCTGTGAATGGATTCGTACATGATGCTGAATGGGTCACTAGAGGAGTGCAACGGCAGTGCCAGGGTGTTTGCTGGAAGTGAACGGATACTGACTGGGGAATTTAAGGTGTGAAAGACAAGTGTGTAGGTGGTTAGAGGACTGCATGCATAGTGGATATTGGTTTGACGTAGTCCATGTGCTAAGACCTGGCTCAGTGCATGAATACTTAGGCAGTGACTGAATCATTAGAGTACTGGAAAGAGAGTGTCTAGGTGAATTTATAAGTGTTTGAGTTTTGGCACAGTCAATGGATTAGTACATGCTGTTGAATGGGTCTCTAGAGGACTGCAAAGGAAGTGACAGGATGTTTCCTGGAAGTGTATGGATACTGACTAGGGAACTGAAGGTGTAAAAGACAAGTGTATAGTATGTCAGAACACTTTTATTTGAAGCAATATATTTGGTACTTAGAAACTGACTAAATAATCAGACTACTTCTAGGACAGTGCTTAGGTAAAACTTTTAAATTTTCAGTTCTGCCACAGTGAACAGAATAGTACATGGTACTGCACCTTAGTGTCAAACCCTGACTCCTTTTACCAATGCATAAACAAAGACTGGATTCTAATCCTACTAAAACTTCACAACATGACAGGTTTTAAAACAGTTATCTGTCAGCAAATACATGATGTTACCAAATGCTTCTCTCACAGTGATCCCAAATACACACTTACACACAGTGTGATTCTAGACAAGCACCACTATCCCTATGAGTTTACCAAAACTCATTCACTACAGTGCAAGTGGTAAGGGAACTACACACAATCTACATATTTCACAACTGCAATTTACTGTCAGTGCCTGACTCATATAATGAAAGCATAAGCAATGACTGGCTTCTAATGCTACTAAAACTTGACAACATGACAAGTTTTAAAACAGTTTTCTGTCAGCAAATACACAATGTTACCAAACGCTTCTTTCACAGTGGTTCCCAAATGCACAAAGACTCACAGTGTGATTCTAGACAAGCACCACTATCCCTAGGAGTTTACCAAAACTCATTCACTACACTGGAAGTGCTAAGGGAACTGCACACAATCTACATATTTCACGACTGCTCTTTAGTGTCAATGCCTGACTCATTTAATCAACACATAAGCAAAGACTGGCTTCTAATGCTACTAAAACTTGACAACATGACAAGTTTTAAAACAGTTTTCTGTCAGCAAATACACAATGTTACCAAACGCTTCTTTCACAGTGGTTCCCAAATGCACAAAGACTCACAGTGTGATTCTAGACAAGCACCACTATCCCTAGGAGTTTACCAAAACTCATTCACTACACTGGAAGTGATAAGGGAACTGCACACAAGCTACATATTTCACGACTGCTCTTTAGTGTCAATGCCTGACTCATTTAATCAACATATAAGCAAAGACTGGCTTCTAATGCTACTAAAACTTGACAACATGACAGGTTTTAAAACAGTTTTCTCTCAGCAAATACACGGTGTTACCAAACGCTTCTCTCACAGTGGTTCCCAAATGCACACAGACTCACAGTGTGATTCTAGACAAGCACCAGTATTCCTAGGAGTTTACCAAAACTCATTCACTACACTGGAAGTGATAAGGGAACTGCACAAAATCTACATATTTCACGACTGCACTTTAGTGTCAATGCCTGACTCATTCAATTAACACATAAGCACAAACTGGCTTCTAATGCTACTAAAACTTGACAACATGACAAGTTTTAAAACAGTTTTCTGTCAGCAAATACACAATGTTACCAAACGCTTCTTTCACAGTGGTTCCCAAATGCACAAAGACTCACAGTGTGATTCTAGACAAGCACCACTATCCCTAGGAGTTTACCAAAACTCATTCACTACAGTGCAATTGGTAAGGGAACTGCACACAATCTACATATTTCACGACTGCAATTTACTGTCAATGCCTCACTCATTTAATGAAAGCATAAGCCATAACTGTCTTCTAATGCTACTAAAACTTGACACCCTGACTGGTTTTAAAACAGTTATCTGTCAGCAAATACACGATATTACCAAATGCTTCTCTCACAGTGGTTCCCAAATGCACACAGACTCACTGTGTGATTCTAGACAAACAACACTATCCCTTGCACTATATCAAAACACATTTCTTCATCTAGAAGTAGTACTACATTTTAGTATAGAAACATAACATAACTCATTTCACAAATTCATAAACAATGACTGGTTTCTAATTCTACCAAAATATAAAAACTGCACAGTTATCTGTCTACAAACACATGAAAAACACAAATGCCTATCACAGAATGGTTTCGACATGCACACACATTGTAGAGAAAAAAAGTACTCCCTACACTTTAGCAGGAAAAATACATTACTCTGATTAAAATAAAAATAGTCTACATACATCCCCTCACAATTAAATAACTCATTTTTCAATTTCTTTTGTAGATTAAGGAGTATATCAATCACTCACCATATTTTCTTTTACAGAATCTCTGCACTGTGCACCTCTCAGCAAAAGCAAAGAATGAAAAAGTTTCCCTTTCATTTTCCACACATATACATGTAAACATCAAATCACAATCCTTCGCACATAAACTCAAAAGCAAACACACATTTCTATTGGTTAAACATATCAACCTTTTCCAACTGAAATACATTTCAACCCTTCCCCCAGTCTGCCTTCTGCCTGTTACCATAGAAACAGCTCATGGAACACTGCACTGAGCTCACAGGTCACAAGTTCAGCACACAATGTTCCTACACAAGGCAGGAAGTGTGCTTGACTTTTCAACATATCAGCTTAGCATATATAATGTTCCTTACAATCTGTTTTTGTTAACCAATAACAATCATACCTTTAAAAAACAAAAATATACACCCTACCCTTCAGTGTAGAAAGTTGTTATACAACCAATGATTCTTGTCGTTTTTCAAAAAACGTTGCCGTGGATCCGCGCACCCACCGCGAGAGAATCCGTGCATCCAACGCGATAGGATGTGCGCACCGTGCGTGCATTTCGACGCTTTTTTAAAGGGGGGCCACAGGGGGTCCTTCTGGGACCCCCTAAGCACATCTAGAGGGTCAGAGTATTTCCACTCTGCCCCCTTCATATGTTTTACGCACTTATTCCCCTTGCTTCTTCAGCCTCGCTTCTACCGAGGCAGAAAATGGCCGCCAACAGTTCCTGGTTTCGAATGTAGAGAGACGCTCCACAGCCAATTAGCATTCAGCGTGTGATCGGGAGGGTGCGCACTCGGTTCAGGGAGGGTTCGCGTATGGTGCGGGTAGGGTCCGCGGATCCTCCGCGGCCATAGATATCACTAACTTTTTTACCCTAATTTTCTCAGGAACTACTGAACAGATTCACACCAAATATGCAAAAGGCACGAGTCCGAACTGAGGACTACCTCTTTGCCAAATTTGGTGTCATTCCGTTCAGCGGATCGGGCTGTAGCTGCGACAACAGATCTTATGGGAAATTGCATGGGGAAAACGCGTTTTGGGACCCCCCATTTTTCTCGGCCCCGCTTGACGAATCACTGCGAAACTTTCAGGGTAGGAGCAGAGCAGAGCTGGCCAAAAGTTTGGAGAATTTCGTGAGGATTCGTCAACCGGCGCCAAAGATATTCCCAATAGAATGTTGCGGATTTCCTATGGAAAATAGGTCCTAACTATAACTATCTACTGGCGACCGCCAGTAGATGATATTATATATATATATATATATATATATATATAATTCAACCCTTTCCCGTAGGAAAGAAACTAGGTCGCACTCCGCTAAACGTTTTCAAAAAGATGTCCAATGTTTATTTCACAACTCTCCCCAGTCTGGAAAGCAAAAACCAACGCGTTTCGATCTCCTCTGAGATCTTGATCACGGTTACGCCCCTTACATTGTGTCACATACTTAAAGCGCAAGGTGCTTACATCATTTTCTGTATAAACTTTTGTGGGGCATTATGGGATTCGTAGTTTTCATATTTACAGTACTGCATTTGCGTGTAAAATAAAACAATTATGTTTGAAATTTCAACCATTTCTGCTACATTTTTAAGTTGTAATCCAAAATAATTATATATTGGAATATATGGAGAACATAATAAATATATCACCAAGTCTTTCAATTGATGCCTCTAGTGGCTTGTCTTTTTCATTGTCAATGGTTATTCACTGGTGTTCTCACATTGTTGTTATTATTTCCTAACTGGAATTTACCCCATAAAATTCCAGAAAAAATATATGATTCAAAATAAAAAAGGTGCAAATGAACAAAGCAAAGTGAACCTGTTAGTGATTTCAGTTCTCTATGTATACACAAAAGGCTAAAGGATTGTCTTTCTCTAAATGATAAATTCACATATATCATATTCATTAGATTTCTTAAAACTGCTGTTACAGCGATTTTCCTTCATCATAATATTTACAAATGTGTATAAAGTTCCTCGCTTTGGTTCAATCCATATGGTGTTAAAGAGCGTAAATTCAGGATATATCTTGACTCTTTTTGTCTGAGTTTTTTCTCTCTGTCACCACCTCGCTCTGGTATTTTGACCATATCAATCTCATAAAAGGTTAAAGTCTTCCAATTGCTATCATGGTTTGTTTCCATGTGTTTTGCGACTGCATTCGTTCTGTCCTTGTGAATAGTTGCCCTCACATGGTCAAGAATCCGTTTTATTAATTCGCATATAGTGCTACCTATATATTTGAGTTGGCATGGGCATTCTATTATATACAAAACATACTGACTCTTGCATGTGATTAAATCTTGTATCTTCCAGGTATTACCATCTGCCAATCTAATCTCTTGGGTGTTTCTCGCAATCTGGCATACTTTGCAGTTATGGCACTTTTTAAATCCTTTGCTTTGTAGCCATGATTTGTTCTTTTCCTTGTGAAAATGACTATGTGTTATCCGATCTTTTAAATTTGCTACTCGTCGATATGTTATGTTGGATGCATTACCCATGATTGATCCAACAGTCGTATCCAATTTCAAAATTTTCCAATTTCTTTTTAAGATTTGTCTAATCTGAGTTGACTCTTTTGAGAAGGTAGTTATAAATCTTATTGGCTCCATTTCAACTTTTTGGATTTCTTTTTCCAGAATCATTTTTAGTAATTCCTTTCTGTCTTTTTCGTTGGCTCTTTTCCATCCATTTTTGATTTGTGATTTTGGATATCCTCTCTTTTCAAATCTTTTAAAGGTTGTTGCACTCTGTTTGGACCATTCTGTTTGTTTTGAGCATATCCTGCGAACTCTTAAAAATTCACCGTATGGGATGTTTTGAAATAGACAATGCTGATGGAAACTGCTTGCATGCAAGGTTGCAATAGTGGCTGTCAATTTTCTATGCAGTGTTGTGTGAATTTCATTAGCCTCAATGTAGATTTCTGTGTCGAGGAACGTGACTCTCATTTCACTTAATTCATAAGGCAATTTGGAATTTGCAGGTGTTTTATTTAAGATTTCAAAATATTCTTTGTATTCAAGCTCAGACCCATCCCAAATGATAAGAAGGTCGTCGATGAAACGTAGCCATAAAAGTATTTTGTTAAAAAAAATGTCATTATCTGATTGCCATGCCCATTTTTGCTCCCACCAGCCCATAGTGAGACAGGCGAAGCTTGGGCTAAAGGAAAAACCCATCGCTGTGCCTTTTGTTTGTTTAAAGATGTCTTCTCCAAAGTAAAACACATTTTGTGTTAAGCACATTCTCATCATTTCTTCCAACATGTTGTTGTGCTGTGTGTAATGGATGTTTCTCTCCTTTAAGAAAAATTTGCATGCAGAAATTCCAATTTCATGATCAATGTTAGTGTATAACGATATGACATCCATCGTTATCAATTTATAGGTTGAGTGCCAAGGAGTACCATTTAGATGTCTAAGCATATCCGTTGTGTCTTTGATGTAGGAACTTAATTTTGAAACAAAAGGTAACAAAAAATAATCAATGTAATTGGCCATTGGCTCAAATAAGGATCCTTTTTTGGAGACAATTGGACGCCCTGGTGGTCTAGTTCGATTCTTGTGTACTTTAGGCAGAAAGTACATTGTCGCTGTTACAGGATGTTCCACTGTAAGATATTTACATTCATCATGATCAATTAATCCTTTGTCTAACCAGTTCTTCAATATTTTGTCCAAGTCTAGCTTCATTTTCAACGTTGGATTCTATATATTACCTACTGGCAGTCGCCATAGGTAGTTATAGTTAGGACCTATTTTCCATAGGAAATCTGCAACATTCTATTTGGAATAACGTTGGCGCCGATTGATGAAACTTTGCAAAATTTTCCAAACTTTTGGCCAGCTCCGGTCCGCTCCTATCCTGAAAATTTCACGGTGATTCGTCAAGCAGGGGCCGAGAAAAAAGGGGGGTCCCAAAACACGTTTTCCCTATGCATTTTCCCATAGGACATGTTGACGCAGCTACAGCCCGAACTGCTGAACGGAATTACACCAAATTTGGCAAAGAGGTAGTCCTCAGTTCAGACTTGTGCCTTTTGCTTAAATGGTGTAAATCTGTTCAGTAGTTCCTGAGAAAATTAGAGTTAAACATATAGATATATCTGGGCGGAGCCTAACCACACATCTCATCGTGAGATCTGATTGGCTGTCAGTACTTCATCCAAGAAGTGTTGGCAGCCATCTTGGGACCAATATACATGATAGCACCTCATTAAAAAGCATTGCAGTTAATAGAAGGTTTTAAGACTTTAGTTACATTATAAATCATTTGTTGATGGTACCATACTCATTATAGGAATTGTGGTGTGTTCTAAGGTGATTTTACCATGTGAAAAAGCCGTCTACTGTGATATCATGAATCATGTTTGAGAGAAAACTATTTTCTCATGCTTTTCCCACAGAGGTTTGGAAGGTGATCTATAAGCTAAACTGAGAGCATATTTTCTGTAAATTCACATTATCTTTCTCAGTCATGTGAGAATGAAGTCTGACATTCTCAGTAAAACATGAACATCCAACAAGGGCAGAGACTGGCAGTTGATTCCTTTGTGTTCTACTGCAGCTTCCCAGAGTGTTCTAAAGAACAACTAGAGCGCTAACAGTCCTACTTAATTCAAACGTATTGCACACCTGAAGCCATCTTGATTGGAATAAAGTGGTAACTCTTAAAACATTTAATTTAAAAAGGAACTAAATGAGGGGGTTCATTTTGTCATAGAAAGTATGATTAGTGCTGAAGAAAGAAAAGTTAGGGCACATTTTGAGTGACTTCTCAAATCCTCTTCTATTTCATTAAAAAATTCTGACATGCAGACTGAAACATGCACTTTCAATACCAGCAGCAGACTTCCCTGGTGAGCAGTAGCTTTACTACAGTGATCTAATAAGCAACTAGGGTGCTAACATTCTGATTTTATGGCAAATGTGTGACACATCTGAATACCTTCTTGATGAAATCAAAGTAAAAAACTGAAAGTATTTCCTACTGAGGAGACTGTAGTAAATGAGGAAATTAGGAAACTTCATAACAAATAAGTCTCCTAAAATGGCCACCAGAGACAAAAGAGCCCAAATGTAGCCCAAATATCACCCAGATGTAGCCTAAGTATAGCCCAATGACAGAGTTTCCCAGAGTGTTCTAACGAACAACTAGAGCGCTAACAGTCTTACTTATGACAAAAGTATGGCACACCTGAAGCCATCTTGATTGGAATAAAGTGGTAACACTGAAACCATTTAATTTACAAAGGAACGAAATGAGGGGGTTCATTTTGCCATAGAAATTATGATGAGTGCTGCAGAAAGAAAAATTAGGACACATTTTGACTTCTCAAATCCTCTTCTATTTCATAAAAAAATTCTGACATGCAGACTGAACCATGCATTTTGAATACCAGCAGCAGTCTTCCCTGGTGAGCAGCAGCTTTACTACAGTGATCTAATGAGCAACTAGAGTGCTAACATTCAGAATTTATGGCAAATGTGTGACACATCTGAATGCCTTCTTGATGGAACCAAAGTAAAAAACTGAAAGTATTTCCTACTGAGTAGACTGCAGTAAATGAGAAAATTAGGAAACTTCATAACAAATAAATCTCCCAAGATGGCTACCAGAGATGAAAGAGCCCAAATGTAGCCCAAATTTCACCCAGATGTAGCCCAAGTATAGCCCAATGACAGAATGTCCCAGAGTGTTCTAACGAACAACTAGAGCGCTATCAGTCTTACTTATGACAAAAGTATGGCACACCTGAAGCCATCTTGATTGGAATAAAATGGTAACACTTAAAACATTTAATTTACAAAGGAACAAAATGAGGGGATTCATTTTGCCATAGAAATTATGATTAGTGCTGCAGAAAGAAAAATTAGGGCACATTTTGACTTCTCAAATCCTCTTCTATTTCCTGAAACAATTCTGACATGCAGACTGAAACATGCACTTTGAATACCAGCACCAGTCTTCCCTGGTGAGCAGTAGCTTTACTACAGTGATCTAATGAGCAACTAGGGTGCTAACATTCAGAATTTTATGGAAAATGTGTGACACATCTGCATGCCTTCCTGATGGAACCAAAGTAAAAAACTGAAAGCATTTCCTACTGAGGAGACTGCAGTAAATGAGGAAATTAGGAAACTTCATAACAAATAAATCTCCCAAGATGGCCACCAGAGACAAAAGAGCCCAAATGTAGCCCAAATATCACCCAGATGTAGCCCAAGTATAGCCCAATGACAGAATGTCCCAGAGTGTTCCTAAGAACAACTAGACTGCTAACAGTCTTACTTATGACAAAAGTATGGCACACCTGAAGCCATCTTGATTGGAATAAAGTGGTAACACTTAAAACATTTAATTTACAAAGGAACAAAATGAGGGGGTTCATTTTGCCATAGAAATTATGATTAGTGCTGCAGAAAGAATAATTAGGGCACATTTTGACTTCTCAAATCCTCTTCTATTTCATAAAAACATTCTGACATGCAGACTGAAACATGCACTTTGAATACCAGCAGCAGACTTCCGTGGTGAGCAGTAGCTTTACTGCAGTGATCTAATGAGCAACTAGAGTGCTAACATTCAGAATTTATGGCAAATGTGTGACACATCTGAATGCCTTCTTGATGGAACCAAAGTAAAAAACTGAAAGTATTTCCTACTTAGGAGACTGCAGTAAATGAGAAAATTAGGAAACTTCATAACAAATAAATCTCCCAAGATGGCCACCAGAGACAAAAGAGCCCAAATGTAGCCCAAATTTCACCCAGATGTAGCCCAAGTATAGCCCAATGACAGAATGTCCCAGAGTGTTCTAACGAACAACTAGAGCGCTTTCAGTCTTACTTATGACAAAAGTATGGCACACCTGAAGCCATCTTGATTGGAATAAAATGGTAACACTTAAAACATTTAATTTACAAAGGAACAAAATGAGGGGGTTCATTTTGCCATAGAAATTATGATTAGTGCTGCAGAAAGAAAAATTAGGGCACATTTTGACTTCTCAAATCCTCTTCTATTTCATGAAACAATTCTGACATGCAGACTGAAACATGCACTTTGAATACCAGCACCAGTCTTCCCTGGTGAGCAGTAGCTTTACTACAGTGATCAAATGAGCAACTAGGGTGCTAACATTCAGAATTTATGGAAAAGGTGTGACACATCTGAATGCCTTCTTGATGGAACCAAAGTAAAAAACTGAAAGTATTTCCTACTGAGGATACTGCAGTAAATGAGGAAATTAGGAAACTTCATACCAAATAAATCTCCCAAGATGGCCACCAGAGACAAAAGAGCCCAAATGTAGCCCAAATATCACCCAGATGTAGCCCAGGTATAGCCCAATGACAGAATGTCCCAGAGTGTTCTTAAGAACAACTAGACTGCTAACAGTCTTACTTATGACAAAAGTATGGCACACCTGAAGCCATCTTGATTGGAATAAAGTGGTAACACTTAAAACATTTAATTTACAAAGGAACAAAATGAGGGGTACATTTTGCCATAGAAATTAAGATTAGTGCTGCAGAAAGAAAAATTAGGGCACATTTTGACTTCTCAAATCCTCTTCTATTTCATAAAAACATTCTGACATGCAGACTGAAACATGCACTTTGAATACCAGCAGCAGACTTCCGTGGTGAGCAGTAGCTTTACTACAGTGATCTAATGAGCAACCAGAGTGCTAACATTCAGAATTTATGGCAACTGTGTGACACATCTGAATGCCTTCTTGATGGAACCAAAGTAAAAAAACTGAAAGTATTTCCTACTGAGGATACTGCAGTAAATGAGGAAATTAGGAAACTTCATACCAAATAAATCTCCCAAGATGGCCACCAGAGACAAAAGAGCCCAAATGTAGCCCAAATTTCACCCAGATGTAGCCCAAGTATAGGACAATGACAGAATGTCCCAGAGTGTTCTAACGAACAACTAGAGCGCTATCAGTCTTACTTATGACAAAAGTATGGCACACCTGAAGCCATCTTGATTGGAATAAAATGGTAACACTTAAAACATTTAATTTACAAAGGAACAAAATGAGGGGGTTCATTTTGCCATAGAAATTATGATTAGTGCTGGAGAAAGAAAAATTAGGGCACATTTTGACTTCTCAAATCCTCTTCTATTTCATGAAACAATTCTGACATGCAGACTGAAACATGCACTTTGAATACCAGCACCAGTCTTCCCTGGTGAGCAGTAGCTTTACTACAGTGATCTAATGAGCAACTAGAGTGCTAACATTCAGAATTTATGGCAAATGTGTGACACATCTGAATGCCTTCTTGATGGAACCAAAGTAAAACACTGAAAGCATTTCCTACTGAGGATACTGCAGTAAATGAGAAAATTAGGAAACTTCATACCAAATAAATTTCCCAAGATGGCCATCAGAGACAAAAGAGACAGTCAGTCAGAAAGCTTTATTTCGATAAATGGTTATATCATAAAAGCATATACATACAAACATAGAAAAAAAAACATACAATTCATCGAAAGAGCAATATTTACAACGAATCACAGTATTTGTAGAAATGCTCTCAATCTGATAGCTTAATCGCTGATTTGAAAAAGTCCCAATATCATAAATGTTAAAAAGTTTAAAATAGGATTAAAAAAGACAGTAAAAGTGCATTGTGCAGGATCATGTAATAGGACTGAGGAGTTTACTTCTGATGATCCAAGACCACCCCAGAAATTTGGCCACAGCACAGACTAGCACCAAGCTTGTGTCTGTTCGAAATATGCGTAGTGCCACACGATAGTTTGATATGCCCAGGAGACGGCAGGCGGGGCCTAGCAATCTTCTTCTCAGGTTTTTATACGCTGGGCATTCAAATATAATGTGGGCTGTGCTTTCAACCTTCTCCACGCAATTCAAACAAGTGTCAGGGGTCTGATGGGGAGGCTTCCATTTGTTAGTAAACTCTCGAGTTGGGAGGTACAATGATCTGTCATTTGGCTTTTGCACAAATTCAAAGTAAGGCTCGAAGCTAACGGACTGTTTATAAATATAAAAAGCTTCGGTTAACCTGCCTGTTTTGGGATTACTAAGGTCCTGATTGTCAATCCAAGCCCAGTAGGCTCTTTTGAGATGCGCCTTGCTCACGGGAGCTCCATGCTCCCAGACATCATTTAAGCCAAGCTGATTAAAGGATTTTTTGATGTTGCGGAGCCAGCTTATTTTGTGGGAGCCTATAGTATTCATAATTTCTCTCAGGCCCTCAGTATATTTAGCTAGCTCCGGGGTATGCCATAGGCGAGCCCAGAATAGCAAAGGGCGTAGCCTTGCGATATCCTTGATCGAACGCCTGCCCAAATCACTAAAGAGCGGTTTCAGTGGGGTACCCCTTGGCAAAGAGACTAGATCTCTCAAAAATGTATTCTCGGACAAGGTGATTTCTTCGAGATTATCATAGCCCCATAATTCGGCTCCATATAGGGCCGAACCGACTGCTTTGGCCTGGTAGATCACTAATGCGGGAGTGATTGGCTTGCTCCTCGAGGAGCGGTGTTCTTTGGCAATAGCTCCCGTGGCTCGTTTGTAATTAAGCAGCATCTTGTTAATATGGGGTATCCAGCTTAAGCTATCGGAGATTCTGATTCCGAGATAGTCAAATAGTTTGACATATTCTAGAGGGGTTCCATCAAACATGATGGGGACGCTGGGTGATTTGTGCGATTTGAAGGAAAGAAGATTGGTCTTTGTTGTGTTGATAGCCAGACCTCTCAGTGTACAGAACAAAAGAAATCTATCTAAGAGCTTCTTTAACCCTGCTGGTGTCTTAGAAATCAGGAGGGTGTCGTCCGCAAAGAGGAGAGTGGGGACTTTTTCGCCCGCCAGCGCAGGGGCGTCAGCTGGTACATCTTGCAAAAATTTCACCACTCCGTTCACAAATAGGGAAAAGAGGGTGGGCGCCAAAACACAGCCCTGGCAGACTCCTCTATTAGCTGGGATCTTTTCAGTTCTCTGGGCCTGGGTTCCCCACCTCACCCTTGCAAAATTACCCTCATGAAGCCGGACCAGAAGGTCAAGGACTGGAGGTGGAACACCCATTTCCTGGAGAACAGACCAAAGACGATCACGAGGGACCAGGTCGAAGGCGGACTTCAGATCTATGAAGGCTAGATGGAGGCTGCCCCTACCGATCAAGACAACCTTCCAGTGTAACAATAGCAGCCTAAAGACCTGGTCAATCGTGCTCGTGTTCGGTCTGAACCCAGCCTAATAATGCGACATGACACTATTCTCATTGGCCCAAGATAGAATACGCTCCAACAGAACCCTGCCAACCACCTTCTGGCTAACATCAATGAGACTTATTGGTCGGTAGTTGGCCGGGTCCTCCCTGGAGCCCTTCTTAAATATTGGTATTACCTCCGCTCCTTTCCATGACTCAGGGATAGGTAACCTCTTGAGGAGTGCGTTAAGTAAAATGGTAAAATACACTGCCCAGTGTTTAGGGTCGGAACGGAACAGATCACCAGGGAGGCCATCAGGGCCTGGGGCTTTGGCTGGGACCAATTTGTTAATAGCAGTCAAGGCTTCCGCCTCCGTAAAAAGGTCGTAATTCTCCAAAATGGGGTCTATCAGAGTAGTGGAGGGAGAGACCCTAGAACTTTGGGTGTCCTCGCCTGAATAGAGATTCGAAAAGTGAACAAACCATTCCTGGTTTGTGATATGGTTCAGAATTGCGTCGGGGTCACAGCCTCTCGAGTATCTACAAAGATTCCAAAATGTAGTTCCATCTCTGGCTAGACTAGCGGTTTTCAAAGCCAACCAGTGAGATTCCTCCCAGGTGCACTTGGCTTTAGTCACGGCCTTCCTATAAACCGACCTGGCAGATTTAATTAGGCAGCAATCCTTGGTTTTGATGGCAGTTGCAAGCTTTTTCCTGCTAGATCTACACTCAGAATTGAACCAGGAACCAGGCGATTTGTGTTTATTAGATTTACTGATGGAAGTGGATACCATAAAAAATGACCCAATCGACTCAACTGTAGCTGCATGTATGGTCCTGGCCCTTGAACTCCCATCAGATTCCTCACAAACTTGCCTAAGTTCTGTAGTTTTTGATAGCAGTATTTCTTTTATAGAAGTAAGTTTTCGCTCATTTAGTGCAATTCTAGGCCATTTAAGGTATCTTTTGCAGTTCGATGGGATAATATCTTTAGTAGACAATGTGGGACAAGGGTCATAGATTGGTTGGTCGAGGGGCCATGGGTTCTTTAGTGTTAAACACAGGGGATTATGGTCGCTATCGGTGGTAGGGGCTATAACCAAATCCACTGCATAACGCCAGAGTCTGCGATCGATCAAAATATAATCGATTCGAGATGGGATGGAAATTCTGTTGAAAGTAAATGCTGCATGAAGATCGGAAGGAAGTCGACCATTGGCAGCTCCCAGCCCAAATTCCAGAGTCAAGGCATTCAGTTGGATTATCACCGGCGTCCATCTCTTCACTGGAGGAACTGTCAGAGAGGGTATCCCCACCTGGCATCTTCCTCTTCAACCTCTAGAATGTCTTCGGAGGCGAGGGGTTCGTATGTGCAATTCAGGTCTCCAGCGACCGGAATGAGTGAATTGGAGGGACAAGAGGAAAGCTCCTCTTCCAGAATGGTAACAATAGGTGACTTAGATCCTCCTTGAGTGCCTCTGATATATACAATAAAGAGCTCGATGGTAGGCCCCCTTTCAGCCCATTTAGGGTTATATGCTGCACATCTGGAGAGGGGCTTTGTACATGACAAACTTTACAGGGAAGGGCAATATTTATCCATATCATAAGGCCGCCCGAAGGACGTCCTCGACCAGTAGATACTGCAGGGACACAGTGGCAGGTATAACCGGATTTGTACAAGGGTGTTAGACTCCAGGTCTCTTGAAATATACAAATATCGAAAGTAGCAATAAAATTATTCCAGTCCGGCAATATAAGTTTGGCTTTCAAACCAGCAATATTCCATGAAATAATTTTAAAATCAGTTTTTGGAGCTAAAAGTAGAAAAGTATCAGAATCCATGGTAGGTGAAATGGAAACTACGGGTTGAGTCCCACCTTCCCCCCTAACCCCACTAGAGGTGGCAGAAGAGGGTATTGGAAGGGGCAATCTACTGTTGGTATTGGGGGCAGCATAGGGCACTTTACAAAGATTTTGCGATATGTTTATCACCGGAGTTAGTCAGTCAATATATTCCAAAGTGGATGCATCCTCAACTCCATAGTTCGACAACCCACCCCTCCTCCCCGCAGAATCGTGGCTTGGTGTGGGAGAGCGTCTAAATTGAATAGAGGACGAGTCCGGGGAGGATGATCTATATTCAAGAGCTATAAGGCCATCAGCTAGAAGGTGGTTAGCTAGGGTCAACTCAATTGTATCCGTGGGGTTGTCATTAGATCTAAATCTGCGGGCCATTATTAGGTCGTCTCTTATGAGGGATCGGCAACCTCTGACATGACGGATCCAATGGGTGACCTTATTTTTTAGGGATTCTTCGCCCTCGTACCCAGCGATCGTGGGAACACCCACCATGTAAACAATAGGCTGTATAGTGGCCGTGGGTCTTTGCACTTTGGGAGATGGGAAAGACAAGTCGTGAGCTGGATTTTTTTTGGAGGGATAGAGCTGACTAGTCATGGTGTGTGGATTCGTAGTTGGACGAGACTTGATGTTGGAATTAGCGGGATTAGTCCCAGCTCTATTAATGGGTAAAGACTTTGTCTAGCTTGCAGTAATGATGATAGCGGTTGAGTCAGAGTGGGTGTGCGAGGATCATTATTTAGTAGGGGAGATACTGATAGATTTGGATGACAAGCAGTAGCAGGTAAAGTGATTAGTGATTGCGGTGGTTGCGTAAGAGGTTTTTTGGCAATTGACAGCAATTCCAATACTAGTGCTTTTAAATCGCTAATTTCTTGCTTCAGAGCCTTGATGGTTTCCATAATTAGTCCCAAGTCTGAAGCAGCCCCTCCTAACTGGTCTTGGTGTGGCCCATCCCCTTCTGGCACAGTCCCGGAACCAGAGCCCAGAGCTATACATGGATTAGATGTTACAGGTGCGTCAGGACTAGCAATGCTACCAATGGACTCGACATTATCAATATCAATATCAGCTAATGCCTCGAAACGGTTTGTACAAACGATGGCAATGGAGTCAAGAGGGGTTAAATTCACGACAGGGGCAAAAGGACTTTCTTCCTCATTGTTTAGCATAGAATTGGCACTATGGCTCTGCAAAGCGTCCCTTTCCGCTGTTTGGTTTGAGATGGCTTTTTTGCTAAACATTTGGGGGATGGTAACAGAGCCTGGACGATGATTGTTTGAAGGCGATTGGGGTGTGGGCGTGGCAATTAAGTCTGAGTCTAAGATGGAAGTACAATCATCGACCAAAGATTCTATGCGATCTAAGGCGGTAGCGGGCATAGATTTTTTGTAAGTCTTTCTGGCCTTATTCCTTTTTGCCACGCTGCCAGTGAGGCTAGCAGCGCCCCCATTCACATCCGACATTTTCCTTTTGCCCATCGTAGGCCACACTCAACCACACGGTGGATGGCCAGCTGATGTGCAGATACCAAAGGGCAAGAATATAACAGAGGTCCCCACAGTAACAACACAGTACCTTATGGAAGGGCCAGCAAGAGTGTTGGAAGGTGCCGTCTCCGCTGCGGGTCACAGGCGTAAGGGAGGTGGCCCGACCCGGCCTCCTCTGGCCCCTGACGGCCACAGACGGCCCGCCCTCTGCCCGGGATCTGCCCGGCGCCGCCCGCGCGCGTCCCGCGACGCGGAGAGAGCCTGGCCTTTTGAAGCGCCTCCGGGCGCGCTGGTGGGCGGAAGTGGGCAGGATTCGCTAAGCCTCACGGGAGCTGTAGTCTCCCCCGACTGCGGCCGATGCTGTAGTTTGGTGGCAGGGGAGACTGACAGCGTTGCCACCCCGTCTCTGGTGCGCTGCGTTGGACCCAGGAACTGCTCACGAGGTCAAGCCCCGTCCGCTGTGCTGCTGGTAGGTAAGATGGTGTCCCCCGCTCCACCGAGGGAGCCTGGCCTTTTGAAGCGCCTC
Organism: Triturus cristatus; assembly: GCF_964204655.1. NCBI lineage: Eukaryota > Metazoa > Chordata > Amphibia > Caudata > Salamandridae > Triturus > Triturus cristatus. The sequence continues at coordinate 431,282,036 of NC_140581.1, read as the reverse complement.
CAGGCGCGCTGGTGGGCGGAAGTGGGCAGGATTCGCTAAGCCTCACGGGAGCTGTAGTCTCCCCCGACTGCGGCCGATGCTGTAGTTTGGCAGCAGGGGAGACTGACAGCGTTGCCACCCCGTCTCTGGTGCGCTGCGTTGGACCCAGGAACTCCTCACAAGGTCAAGCCCCGTCCGCTGTGCTGCTGGTAGGTAAGATGGTGTCAAAGAGCCCAAATGCAGCACAAATATCACCCAGATGTAGCCCACATATAGCCCAATGACAGAAGTGTGCACAACACTTATTTTTTGTGTATTTGCAGTTTTATATAGTGCAGACTTGTCAGGTATTAGAGTGCTTTACATGAGCATTGGTTACATCACACAGGATCAAATTCATTTTGGTTGTAGACATGGGGAGATTAAGTGATTTGACCAGAATCACAGAATGTTGAGCTGAAGCAGAAACTCCAACCTGGTTCCCCAGTTGCAAAGTCTGCAGCTCTGGAAGTAACACCACATCCTCTCCCCTAGGTGCAACTTTTAATCAAGTGGTCAACTGGATAAAAAAACATAAAGATTACAAATAATTTAAAAGTTCTTTGTCACTATTTGAAAACTCAGAAAATATGTCCTCATTTTAGTTTTTTAGTGCACTAACCATAATTTTGATGCAAATAAGACCCTCTCATATTTATAATTTCTAAAGGAAATGCTCTAGGTATTACAGTTTTGATTACATCAAGATGACGTCAGGTGTTCCAAACTTTTGTAATAAATATAGAATGTTAGCAATCTAGTGTGCATTGGGATACTGTTGAGAGGCAGAGGCCAGGGGCAAGGACTCTGAAAATTGAAGGCAGGTAGGAGAGTGCAGAGGCAACAATTTGACCACACTGGGCAGGCAGGAAGGGCAGTGACAGCACAACAGACTATGGAGGGCAGTGGAAAGGGGGGCAGGGGCAACAAACCAACTATACAGGTCTGGCAAAAGAGGCTGTGGCAATATAATAGACCATTGGGGGCAGAAGGAAGAGGCAGTGGTAGTACAACCATGCATGCCAACAAACCCGTTTCAGCCAGGAAACGTCCAATGTTTTTAAGCTCAAATGGGCTTTATTTGATCTGTCTCCTGTCTACAATCTCCTCCTTTTCAAAGGGGAAAATCAATACCCCAGTTTTTTTCAAAATCTCCCTCTTACCAAGTTCAAAATGTTCGCAAGTATGGTACATTGGATCATGGTAGGCAGGAGGAATTGGGGTAGGGACATGGACTCGGATAACAGAGGACAGGAGGGACATGGAGAGGTGCACCAAACTGACCCTACAGGACAGGCATCAGGGTTTGCAGCAACACAATACACCACACAGGGCATGCGGGACGGAAGTGCAGCACAACAATCCATAGAAAGCAATAGGGAGGGGACAGGACCATGCACATGGACAACAGAGAACAGAGGGGAAAGAGGCAATGGTAGCTACCTGACCATAATGGACAGACAGGAGAGAAAGCTGCAGCATAACAGACCATAAAGGGCAGGAGGAATGGATCAGGCACATTACAATGGAACAGACAAGCCAGGAGGGAGAGAATAGGGGTCTGCACTAGGGGTGGGCGGAATTTGCGAAATCCACTTTCGCAAATTATCGCGAAAATGTTAAAAATTATCACAAACACGTGGAAATATCGCGAAGATGCAGCAGTTTTTTTCCCGCATGTTCGCGAGATTTTCTGCATGGTTGCGGCTCGCCAACTTACCCATGTGGTTGCTCGCGGGCGCAGCCATCTTGTTTTCAGTTGTCTCGCGGTGCATGATCGCGAGAAGAAAGACGTGATCGCGCGACGCATGACGTCACTGCGGGCACAAACTGTCGCGAGACAGCGCAAATGGCTAAAAACAATACAACATCTCATGGAGACCGCGACCGGATCAAGAAAACTCGTCGGCGAACGCAGGGATTTAGGTAAGGCGATCGTGCGCGTGCGAGAATGTATTATTTTACAGCGCGAGCAAGAAACAAATTCTCGCCATGCTGCGGAATGTGGAAATTTTGACATTTTCGCGCTTTCCGTGGAACGCGAAAATGTCAAATTATCGCAATTTCCGCGAATGGAACGAAATTTTAGCCCAGGCCTAGTCTGCACATGGAAACAGAGGGCTGGGGGCATGAGGGCAGGAGCAGCAAGATGACCATGGAGGTCAGGCAGGATGGGCACTAGAAACAAGACACATCATGGAGAGCAACAGTGAGACTATGAGGGCATACACACAGACCTACCTGACCACACAGGGAAGGTGGGAGGGGCCATGGCAGCACAGAAGACCATGCAAGGCAAGCGGGAGGGTTAGTGGCAGCACAATGGCTATGATGGGCAAGAAGGAGAGTGCAGGGGCATGCACAAAGGACCATGGAGGATAGAAGGGAGGGTCAGGACCTGGGCACAGACAAGGGAGGTCAGGGGAAGGGGCCTCACAACAGACCACGTGGGGCAGGCAGGAGGAGCAGTTGCAGCACAACAGACCGGGGAGGGCAGAAGGGTGTGGCAGTAAAATGGACCATGGAGGACAGGAGGAAGGGGATAGGGGCATGGCATGTGGACAGGCAGGGTGGAGATGGCAGGGACAGGTTAAAGTCATCTGACAATGCTAGGCAGATGGGAGGGGAGTGGCAGCTCAACAGAACACTCAGAGTAGATAGGAGTGGCAGGTCCATGGAACATGGTGGGCAAAAAGGATGGAGCAGGGGCATGTACAAAGACATCGGAGGGCAGGGGGAAGGAGAATAGGGGCAGCAAGCTAAGCTCAGAGGCTAAGCAGGAGGTCAATGATGGACCATAGCATTGGGCAATGGAGGGCAGGAGGAGTGGACTAGTACATCATGCTAAATGGAGGGCAGTGGCAGCACATCAGACCATGCATGGCAGAAGGGAGGAGGCTAGTCCATGGATTCAGACAACAGAGGATAGGGAGGAGATGGATGGGGCAGCAAGCTAACTGTTCAGAGAAGGTGGGTATTAGGAACTTTATTGTTTTTAAAATGTATGTCTGTGCGAACTACTTAAAATATGAACAAGTATGCAGCATAATCTCACTTTTATTCAGGAAGAAGAGGACGTTTGTGACTGTGACTCCGGGCTCACTTGGCAGAAACACCCCCTGACCCTCCACCCCCCATCGCAAAATGTAATGCCCGTGAAAAGGGTAGGTGGATGCAGTGTTATATAGAACATAGTCCTGAGAGCACGATTGAAAATGAAAACTAGATATAGTATTTCATTGGAGAGCGCGAGATAGCACAGGCACTAGCACGTGCTATGCGATATGCGCCTTGGAGTGTAATATGCACAGGGCAGTGTTGTGTAACCTAACCAGTCTCTAAAGTTGTAATATAAAATATTTGCTGCGGAGTGTAACGTTGCATAGGCACTGTGACAAAGATATGGATCCCTGATTGTAATATGTATGGCATAGCGCTGTGCGTTATAACATAGGCATCGAGGAAGGCACGTTAGATGGGGCAATATAACATGTGCGAAGGCAAGTGTGGCATGACATATTCACAGGGTGGTGTTACAGTGCACATGGGCTAGAGAGTGTCATAGCATACGCACTCGTTGGTGGAATACAACACAGAGGTGTGTGGCACTCGGCAGGCACTGGTGGGTGTAACACAGCATTGGGCTCAGCCAGGAGCACGCTGTGACTCTCAAGTGAGGTTTGTCTCCTTTCCAGAGAGTAAAATAAAAAATATTACACATCTGGCGGTGGATGTGTGTTTTATTAACCGTGAGGGGGGTTTCTTGCATAGTTTGGTCGGATTTTTGTCGAATCCCCTTTGAATGGCTTGGTGTGCATGTGTATTAAATCTGCCCGTCAATAGCTACCCATGTTTGTATATATAACAACAAGGGTGTCTACTTGGAGAGTTCCCACCGGCGGGGGCGCCGGGATTAGGCACTGTAGGGCGTCAGACACGTCAGAGATTCACGAGTGGTGTAAATACATTCCACGTGGATTCATTGTATGCATAGTTGCCTTTTAATGAATATCACGCAAATCGTCATGGTGATAGGTACATACGGTTTGTCCAGCATGTCCTAGGTGTTTCTATAAATATATATTTTTTTTAAATAAAAAAAAACAAAGGCCGGCCCCGGGGGATGGGGTCCCCGGGGCCATAAGTGGCCTGAGGAGGGGGGCAACACAGCCCTCCTCCTAAAGAATAAAAAAAAAACGGGGCCGATTAAGACCTTGGGAGGGCCACATTTATTTTTTTCAACAAAAAATTTACGGTTCAGGCCCTGGGGGATGGGGGTCCCCAGGACCAATAAATTAGAAAAAGAAGGGGGGCCACACAGCCCTCCTTCTTAAAAAATAAAATAAATAAAAGACCGGCATCGCTCCGGAGGCCACGCCCCCTTCTTGCAGCATTCTGCAAACGCGCCCCCTGGCCAGTTGTAAGTTGGGGAATTAATTCCCCTTCAATACTGAGGATCCCTGAGGTCCAACTGGCCCAACAGGTATCTCCAGTATGCGCCAGGGAGCTGCGTCACAGACAGGTGTTCTGAGGCCACGCCCCTTTTTACACCTCTATGCAACGCAGCTCTGTGGCGCTTACTGGCGGTACCTAGTGGTCTAGTTGGACCCTAGGGACCCTCAGGATTCAAGGGGACTTAATCTCCCAACTTAAAACGGCTACAGGGTGTGTTTACATAGTGGGGAAGGGAAGGGACGGGGCCTGAGGTGACGTGTGCAAACACGCCCTGTGGCGCATTTTAAGAGGTAGTTTAAAATCCCTGCCCTATTATATACTAGGGGCTTACAGAGGAGGTCATGCTAATCACAGGGGGACCCCAACTCATAGTGTTCCCTAGTGTATGTAGGTGTTTTCACTGTATTCTGAGTGTCTTTTAACACAGCACTGGCTCTAGGACTGGTTAGTCAGACTCGGTTACCACCAGTATCCATCTGAAAAAGTTGAGGGTACAGGATGATTTTGCAACAAGGCTTCTTTCTGCTCTTCTGTTTGTTCTTTCTGCACATTATCCATCTTCCTGCACTTTTCTTTGTCTTTGAGGACTTCTGTTGCTTCTTTCTGCATTTCTTTTTTTTCTTTCTGTGCGTTTTGTCTTCTTTCTTCACATGTCCTATCTCTGTAGGCATAGTTAGAAATTAGCATTTAAAAAACCTTTGAAATTCACTGAAAAAACATAGGTTTCAGGCACGTTATAGTTAGGAATTAGCATTTAAAAAAACCTTGGAAATTCACTGAAAAAACCATAGGTTTCAGAGGCGTTATAGTTAGCTGGACTTTTCACTCGTACAAAACCATTGAAATTCCCCCGTTATAGTTAGTTCAGCTAACTATAACTCGCGCGCCCGCAATGCACTGCTGATGACGTCACATATTACATCACTCATGACATGGTCAGTGACATCACTCATGACATCTCAAATGACATCACTGATGACATCACTGATGACATCATCCTTGTGATAGAGTGGCAGACCTACTCTCCCTCAATATAACCTTTGATACACACATTCAAAAATAGAAACTAAAAATTTCAAAACAATGGACATACCAATACCAGTTACAACAACCTATTCAGTAATTCCAAGATCCACATACACATCCACTCATTCACCAACAGTCCTATACTGTCACTCATACATGCACTCACTCATCATATGTACTCATACACCTATACATCCTGTTACACAACGCCACTCATCCATAGAGTTACTCACACACATAGTCACTCATGCTAATAAAGAATCAAACATCCATTTACTTGCATATACAGTTATACACACACCACCACACTTACTTCTACAGAAACTTACACATACTTAGTCTTTTAAACAATCATTTATAGAAACACATACTTATTCATACAGGAACTCTTCCAATCTCTCACTATCACATATACTCACTTATATAAACCAATAGTCACATATACAAGTTTAAAACATATGTAGTTACTCATAAAGACACTATTGAGACAGTCATTCACTCACTAACAAACCCATGCACACGCTCATCCACCCATACAGTCCTGCACACATGCTGTCTTCAACACATACAAACAGTGAGTCACTCATTCATGCACCTATGCACTACGTAATACCCCCCACCGAACCATACAGGCACTCAGACATTCATACTGATACTCAAAAAACCAACGAATAAACTATATAGACACTCATGTAGCTACTCACCAACCCATGCAGCCACTTATACACAAAGTGAGAGACTGATACAGATATTTACATATTTAAACATTACTCACTAAGCCATGTATTCACTAAGATACACTTAATCAGTCAGTTATACAGGTCACATGAGATCCGTGCACCATGCGCATAGGCGGCACGCACCGAGCGCGAATCTACGAAATCGCATTTAAAAGGAATATAGGATTAGAAGTAAAAATATATTAATTTTATGAGTTGTTTAGATTATGTCTTCAATTAATATTCACATGAAATACATATATATATGTTTTTTGACATTTAAAATATTTTGCGGGATTTGCGCACCCAACGCGTCAAACACGCACATGACGTTTCGCGGAAGCGCGCGAGCGTCACGTAATGTGCTTTGTATGTGTCGTGTATGGGCTTGGAGTCGTGTACCGGTCGCATAGCAATCGCGCACGAAAATACGTACCCATCGCATACCGTACGCGGATCCTACACTACAATCGTAAAATGGCTACTATGTTCCGCGCAGGGACCAGAAAGGTGCGCATAGGGTGCGCGAATACCAAAAAAATGTTTTAAAAAAAATAACAAAGTATTAAAAATATAGTTTCAAAAATATAAAAAATATATAAAAAAATAACAATTAAAAAAAAGATACATATATTTTAATTTTTAAAAGAATTAATTGCAAAAAAAACTTTAATTAAAGGAATTGACACACTGAAATATAAAGATTTAGAAATCCTATGAAAATCATTAAATATCATAGCTTTGGAGATAAGTTATAGTTAGGAATTAGCATTTAAAAAGCCTTTGAAATTCACTGAAAAAACCATAGGTTTCATGCTTGTTATAGTTAGGAATTGGCATTTAAAAAATGTCATTTGAGATATCATGAGTGATGTCATCAGTGATGTAACTGACCATGTCATGAGTGATGTAATATGTGACGTCATCAGCAGTGCATTGTGGGGGCGCGAGTTATAGTTAGCTGAACTAACTATAACAGGGGAATTTCTAGGGTGTTGTTCAAGGGAAATGTCCAGCTAACTATAACGCCCCTGAAACCTATGGTTTTTTCAGTGAATTTCTAAGGTTTTTTAAATGCCAATTCCTAACTATAACGTGCATGAATTCTATGGTTTTTTCAGTGAATTTCAAAGGTTTTTTTAAATTCTAATTCCTAACTATAACATACTTGAAACCTATGGTTTTTTAAGTGAATATACATATATATAACTACTCAACATATGTCCAGAATTTGGTAACCTGAAAATTAGTTGCATTAAATGCAACAAAATGCTCTGTTATGGTGAGCAGTCAATTGAACTTATCTGCCGAGCGCAGTAAAACCACAAGTGGTTTGTGTTTATTTTATTTTTTTGCAGAAGTTGACTGTTTTGTTCCTCCTGTTGCCTTTTTTCCTTTTGAAAAAAATAACAAAATTGTTCCAAAAAGTACAAAAAAAAGAAAAAAGAAGAGAAAAAAAAGTTCTTTTCAGAACTCATTTCTCTATTTAAAAAAAGAGCTATATTTCTATGATCCTGTGTGAAAGTTTGGTTGGATGTATGCGTAGAGTATAATTTACTGAAATAATGTATTAGTAGTGTATGGTGAATGTATAAGTGCAGAACTATGAGGAAGTGCTGCAGCATCACACAGTAACCTTGTTAACTGCAGTGTGCTGTAGTACTTCCGAAGCACAGGGATGCAACATATGTACATAGATATGTTTCAAATCTATGCTTCTCTCTGCACGGCTGCTTAAACTGCAGCCATGTGGTGACACAGGCACCCTTGCACCATGGTGCAAGCATATCTGTGTCATGTGGTGCTTGTTTTTGTGCAGGAAGACACACCTTCCTGCACAAAAACAAACAGAAAACGCATTTTTCTCCTTCAATGTATGCTGAACATTTTAGCAAGCATTGAACGTTAAAAAATGAGGAGAAATGAAAACAATTCTCCTTGTTGTGCTTTCCTACACCAGTTGGTGCAGCATTCACACACATATCGAGATTTATGATTTCTGATAAATCTGGAGATGTGTCTTCTTCTATGAGTATTCAGTGCAATCATGCACAACAACACGTATAGAACACCCTTTCAATGCAAAGTGGTGTGTATGATGAGGTTGTATTTACATGGAGTAGAAAAAGTACACAGAGTGCCTTTTCCTCTCTTTGTAAATATGAAAGAGTGTCTTGCGCAATAACTATGTTACAAAAAGTGACATATTTCTGTTTGGAAAATTGCTTGCGAATGATAGAAGGTAAGCACAGAGTTTTGTCTGCAAAGATGGTCAAAGAAGAATGATTGAAATGATTGCGGTCCTTCAATAGGTACAATGGGAAATATTATGAATCACTCAAATCAGTTTTTTTGGAGGTCACATGATATCCGATGACAGAGAGATTTCAAAACTACATAGGTATAAACAGAGTGTTTTTAAAAACGTGTTAAAACTTTGTAGCTTCTAGCCGATCTTCCCATTCTGCATATTAATACTTAGTTAAACTTACCTATACAGTGATAGAAATTAAAAATGGTACACATTTTTTTCAGATTTTGTTTTGTAATGGAAATTGGGGTAAATTGCTTATTTTAGAATTAGGATCTGTGAAAGAAAAGAAAAAATAGTTATAACATGTAATAATACATTTTTTACAACACAGCATAATTTAAACAAAGTAATTTGTTTGCCTTTTTTGCTGTTCTCAGAATATATTGAATTTCACTAGAAATAGTGATTTCAATTGTACTCATCACTTAACAGCGGGCAAAAAAAAAAAATCAAAAAGATTGTTTAAAAAAACCTAACATGCTATTCTCAGTAAAATACCAGAAAATACAAATCACACATACATGAAATGCTTATGGCTAACAAAATGTTATAACTTTAACTTATAAAAACTGTAAATGTTGTCACTTTAAAATATTCACCGAAAGTCCATAATTCAAACATATACCTTTCCTTAAGGCCAAATGGTATTTTTGCACTTCTTTTTATGTAAATTGTCCAATGGTAATCCTATTAAATTATAATAATAAATTCCTCAGAGAGTGAATTATCTTCCTAAAACTTTGACTTTAAAAATATTTGGTAGGAATTTGGTAATTCCCTAGGCAAACGTTGTTTGAAAACCAACTGGGAATCATTACAAAGTGTCCAGCCGTAATGTCCAGATGTTGTGGAAGGACCATCATGGAAAATTATTGCAATTGCTACAAAAGTTCTTCCTGATATTGATAGTTGTGTTGATACAAATTGCTTTATTAAAGTATCCAATTTTCTTCCATCAGCTGTACAACGTTGCATCATTAAAATTATGTATTGTCCATATTTTGTTAAAAATAATGTGGATAACATTTCTGATTTACATTGGCTACACTCCATGTTTTGATTTGCACCTTTAACTAATTTATTGAAAGACACTGATTTACAGTCTGGTAATGTTAAATACAGAAATCTTTCAGTGTCTACATTAGTGGTACATGTATACATGCAATTTTGACAATGATGTTCCCATTTGTAGGAAAGGCCAAAAATATTTCCTATTTCTACACCTTCATATTTTAAAATTGTAAGCATATACATAAAAAATTCCTGAGCATCTTGGTGGATATTTTGTGTAAATTTTGTAGAACCAGAACACACATCCAAAAGATTACGAACATCTGAAACAAATTGTATTTTACTTGTATCTGTTATCAATTTTTCATAAACAGAATGCAACAGAGAACAAAATCTTTTTTGCCTATTCTGCATAATTTGTTCTTGCAAACCTTCAAGATAAAAAACAACATTGACCAGTACATTTGCATAGCAGTTGACTCCTGAACTATTTTCAAACTGATAACCAACAATCTCTTCAACAGTGTCCTTTTACTTTTTACTTGCAATCACAACATTATCTTGTTCTTTTGCCTTCTGTAAACCTTCAGAACAGATATTCTCAAACCTTCTTTTTCGACCAACCACATGCTTTTCAAATACAGGATGTTGACCTAAATTTGGAGCATACACCCTTCTTAACCTATTATACTCTTTTACACAGTTTGCATCTGCAGTAACCTTTGTCTCGTCAAAATCAATCAAAAACAAACCAGATAATGTTCTGACTCGCGACAAAGCAACATATGCCATACCCTCTTTAAATACGGTAGATCCAATGTTCACCAATGCACTGTCTACACTTAATCCTTGAGATTTATGAATAGTCACTGCATATGCCAGAGAAAATGGAAATTGTTTCCTACAGACATATAAATCTATCACAAGCAAAAAACGAACTGAACAACAACCAATTTCTTTAACGTCTTCAATCTGATCAAATTTAATATTTAAAAATGTAATTCCTTCTTTTTTCTGGTAATTAACAAAATCCACCACTTTACCCATTGCGCCATTAACTAAACCTTTTTCTACATCTAAATTACGCCTTAAAATCACGCAACAGTTTACACACGCATTTAGTGTCTTTTCTAAACCAGCTGTTTTAGATATTTTTTTTTCTAAAAAATCCAGTTTTGTTTTCAACTTTACCGTCAAAATAATAGCGATTCCTTCATGCTCTATTTTGTCGATGGCTTCCTTTTTTATAATTTCTTCATTTTCCAGTTTCAATAGTTCTTCGTTGAATATGGAACACTCGTGCAGTGTTGAAATGAAGCAGATCACTGATTTATTTTCAACAATTTTCATGTACACTTTTGCAGGAACTACATTTTCATTTGGAAACACATTGCAAAGTAATCAACTCTCCAAAGCTTGTTTGACATGTTTTATAAGAATTACAATTCTTATATCTTGAAGAATACTTCCATATTCAGCATCATTTGCCTGTCGCATATTTGTTGTCAGTTCTTTGTATTCAAAATTAGTCCAAATGTTCTCATTATCAACGCTACCAAGAGACTTTCTGGTATCTTCATGTGCAAGTGTTTTAAATGCCGGTTGTCCTTTTACCGGAGTCAGTTGCAGTAGATCTCCAAAAACTATGACGTGTTTTCCTCTAAATAACACGTCATACTCTGTTTTAAGAATTTGCTGCATTCTTAAATATACAAAGGCAAGCATCAAGTTTGAGACCATGCTCACCTCATCAATAATAAGTTTCATTTTCTTCAGGACTCTTGAAACTTCACAACAAGCTTCTCCAGATAGCTTGTGGTGTTCCAATTAGTTCTCATGCTCTACTGGTAGCATTAGTAAACGATGTAAAGTTATTCCTTTAATGTTATGTGCTGCCAACCCAGTTGGAGCAGTGACAACACAAGACAAATGCGAATCAGTTGTTTTCTGCAGATAACTTGTAATTACTTTAATTAAGAAACTATTTCCTGTTCCAGCTTGACCACTCACATACATTCAGATAGGTTGAAATGATGTACATAAGCACCCTTTCTTTTCATGAAGTAATCCATGGTCAATCTGCTCTTTCACTTGTTCATATATTTGTTTCTGTTCAACATTTAGGGGCCGATTCCAATCCTGGAAAAAGGCTGTACGAATCGTCGTACGGAGCGTTTTCTCCGTACGACTCGTACCTGGTAAACTTTCCGTACAACCTAGTAAGTACGATTCGTACAGAAAGCCTATTTCCGTAAGTTTTGTACAAAATACCGTACAGGTCAAAAAAACCTACGATTCTGATCTGGAACAGCCTGTACGCGACGTCCGTACGTATTTAAGCAGCGTTTTATGGCCCAGCAAGTACGATTCGTCCCTACGTCACTCCATACGGCTCTTTTTTTACGGGAGCCAATAACAGCCATAAAAGATGAGTCCCCAGGGGTACGCGTCGTAAAGGCATACACCCCGGTGTGTTGTGTATGTATGGTGCGTACCCCCAGCGCGTATGTATGCACCGTACCCCCAGCGCGTATGTACGGTGCATACCCCCAGCGCGTATGTACGCACCGTACCCCCAGCGCATATGTACGCACCGTACCCCCAGCGCGAATGTACGGTGCGTACCCCCAGTGCGAATGTACAGTGCGTACCCCCAGTGCGAATGTACGGTGCGTACATACACCCTGGGAGTACGGTGCATACATACGCGCTGGGGATACGGTGCGTACATACGTGCTGAGGGTATGCACCGTACATACACGCTGGGGGTATGCACCGTACATACGCGATGTTGTTGTAAGGTGCGTACATATGCATGGGGGGGCCTGTACGACTTGTACCCCTGTACGACTCGCACCCCGGGAACAACTTTTCCCGAGAAACGAGTCATACAAACTTCGCTTCGTAGCGGGTAAAGTCATTCCCCGTGTACGGGACGTTTTCCGTATAAATGCCGGTCAGGATCGTACTTGTGCGCTCGGACTGTATTTTTACGATTCGTACGGAAAAGTGTCCTGGTCCGTCTTGTGCAACTTTTCCCGATACAATTCGTACGGATCGGGCCGATTCGTATGTATTTTTCCCGTATGAATCGTACTTCACGGGTCGGACGTGACTTGTACGATTCGTACGGAAAAAAGTACGGATACGAGTCGTACGGAAAAAAAAAATACAGGATCGGAATCGACCCCTTAGTTGTTCTTCCAAGTTTCCTAACAGTATTACATCTTCTTGAGCTTGATACATTGCTGTTTCCACCTCATACATGGTAGTTGCTGCTTCATTTTCAACAATTGGTTGTCCAAGTGGATCTTGACTCAGTGCAGCAGAACTTTGACTGTCTTGAGAACTGTCTCTAGCAATCTCAGCTGCAATTGTAGCTTCTTGATCAATTTCATCATTCAACATTTTCACATAATTTGCAAAAGCACTGCATTGTATGCTATCTTTACAAGCATTAAATGAATCTTCATAGCTCTGAAAATCTAATTCCAGTTCTGAACGCCATGGTTTGAACATTTCCAAAAGGGCAAAATAGTAAAATTCCCTTTTATCAGCAGTGTCACAACTCAGTTTCCTGTGATTAATTAAATTTCCTTTCCTTTGTTTCACCAGACATACTTCGGAACCAATCACTGCATATTTGCCATCATTGATGTTCTCTGTAGTATTCTGTTTAAAAGTGTAGTTTTGCAGCACTTCATAGAGACACATGTTCTCGACTTCTGTTTGTGTAATATGTGTCCAACATATTTGTTTTCAAAATATCTGTACTTTCTGGCTCTTTTTCTGCTAAATATTCAATTTCTTGAACAGATTTCAGTACCCAATTTCGCAATCCTGTAAGACCTAGACTCACCCAGATGATTCTTCTACTTTTGGAATATAGACTTGCAGATGATAACCGATCTGGACATTCATATGCTCCAATTTCACGATGCGATAACAACTTCAAACTGAAACTGTATAATTTCTTACTTAGAGTCTTCTCGTGAGAAATCTCTTCCCACATTTCTTTCACTTCAGTCTTTTCTGATTTAGTAATGTAGGATGTTACATATCGATCAACAGCAATGGATCTGTCCGCAACATACTGAATATCCATGTTAGCGTTCCACATGGATAAAATAACTGGATTGTAGTCATTTATGTATTTTGATTCTTCGCTACTTCTTAGGTTGTAGGTATTTTTCGGAGACCTTCTTGTGATGGTATGTCGCATAGCTGAGAAATATAACTGTTCACTCTTCCTTTGGATAATACAGGACGTGGAAATCCAAAACGACATTTGGTATAGAACTTATCCTTTGACTTGTACTTTCGTCGACAGTATTTTCCACACCAATGGCTTTGAAATCGTAAGACTTGTTGTTTTAAGTTTTTATCTTCTCTGCTATTGGGTACAGCACATGTGGCATAATCTTCAATGAAAGACAAAACAGTTTCATCTGAATCTGTTCCAAATTTGGGGGCGTCCTTGATCCATAACAACATATGTATATGAGGAGCACCTCTTGCTTGATACTCCTTTCTCCAAAAGAAATCCACAACTTCTCCAAGAGGAGGATTCTTTTTATTGCAGATGAAAGACATCATAGCTTCAAATCTATGATTGAAATATCTGCATACATTAACAGGATCCAAAGAGCACAATTCTCCAGGTGTCTTGTATTCAATATTTTTTATATTGGAATTTGCCTCCCGAAGAAATTCAAGTAAATCATCCCAAGCATACTCAGCACAGCTTAGTGTAACAAACCATGTAGGAGTTCCCAAGTTCCGTAGCATACATTTCAGTTCTCCATGACGACGGTACCAATATTCATTAGTCCCACGCTGACATACTATCAGATTAATCAACTGAGATTCTAAATGATCATCTCTCTGATGCACTTTATCCATAAAATCCTTTGCAGTTACATTTTGCAGATGCATTCCAGTTTTTAAAATGTGATATACTGCATATGAAAGTCCAGACAAGTCACTTTCAAACAGAAGATGAAACATATAAGGGATACATTGTCGAAATCTTGGATCTTCTGCATATAATCTTGTTGTCCGATATTCAGATGCAGGAATCTGCACAGGACGTTCATCATATCATCCACCTTTTCCTGTTGGAAACAATTGCGGGAAACAACGAGCTTCCAAGCGCTCTTCCCATACAGTCATGGGACTTCCTGCTTCTTTTTTCATTTGGAATAACTCAATCGTATTCCCCATCACCTCTTTGGAATGAAGTGGATGTACACTGTAATGTTCATAGATTTCTTCACATCTGGACATATCCACTTTTTCTATTTGTCCACTTAATGTTTCAGTATCTTCTGCTAAATCTATTTCTTCTTCTCGTACAAACACATTTCTATAGTACTCATTATTTTGTAACAGATACAATGATGCCTTTTGCACTTTTGTAACATCCACTAACTCTTGCCAGATTTTCTTATTCTTAGTAGGAACACCATTAACTAGAATGACTAGTGGCTCATTTTCTGCATGGTCTACACCAATAGTTTCAATATTTTTCCTTAAATCTAACGGTAAATACACAACTTTTCCTTTCAATCCTCTTTGCAACTCTGATGGAGGTAATTTACCTGTTTTAGGCTCCATACGAACAATAGCCTGAAACGGGTGAACACATTGAATGAGAATAGACTCATACGTATTTAAATCTATCAGCTCTGGAGGAATAGCAACCAACTCTAGTTTATTATGAACAGCTCTAGCAGGCATTTTATTCTCATCTAATTTGTTATAACAATATTTGCAAATACGCTGCTCAGATCCCAAATCAAAACAATCCTCTACCAAAAAATAAGTTGCAAATTCCATCCACTTATCATTATCTTCTATTTCACTTTTTAAATACAGATTGACACCCCTAGTCTGATTTTTATAGTGGGTTCGCCGACAACAAATACAACAAACATTTGGTCTTTCACCTGAAATTACCTTAAACTTTGTGATTTCATCCTCAAAAATGTTTGTAATTACGGGTTCTACATTGTCTTCAACATTTTGTTCTACTAATGTGTCAGTTTCTGCACTCTCTTGCTGAGGACCAAAGAAACAAAACCAGGCCTGGGCGTAGTGGGCGTAGTGGGGCTACGTGGAGCAGTGCGTAGTGTGGCAAAATCTACGCACACTCGCGCGCTCCGCATAGCCCCACTACGTGCCGCCCGCCTCCCACCCGCCCTAATTTAAAAATAATTTAAAGAAGGTTAAAAGTAAATATAAACCTCCTTACCTTGAGCGCGGCGTCCCGGGGCTCCCTCTTCTTTCTGACAGTAACTTCTTCACGCAAATGCGTATGCGCGGACGCCCGCGCATGTGCATTTCTCGCGAGAAATGCGCATGCGCGGGCATCCGCGCATGCGCATTTGCATGAAGAAGTTACTGTCAGCAAGAAGAGGGAGCCCTGGGATGCCGCGCTCAAGGTAGGGAGGTTTATTTACCTTTACCCTTCTTTAAATTATTTTTAAATTAGGGCGGGCGGGAGGCGGGTGGCGGGCAGCTCTGCTTCGCTACGGTGTGTACGTAGCGCTGCCTGCTACGCCTACTTCGTAAACTGCAAAGCAGGCAGCGCAATGTGCACACCGTGGGCGAAGCGGAGCACGAAGCCCAGGGTTAAACAAAACTCAATATCATCACAAACCTTCTTCACATCTGATACTGACCCACGCAAAAGAGCACTGTTCAACTCATTTAACTTTAGTGCTGGACTTTTTGCATAATACAATCTTCTCACTAACTTCCGCATTTGAGTATGATGTACTACCAGCATCCTGAAATGGTGAAAAACACTTTGACAAACTTTCCTAGAAAGACAAGCCAGAGAATGACCTTGCAAACCAGTATTTTTTCTCACTCTGCAAGGGTCTAGTCCTTGCAACACCTTAATCTTTTGTTTAACACTTTTTTTGCTATATGCTCGTAAAAAACGACATAATTTATCAATAGATTCCTGTTGTACACTACAAACACTACTGCAATCCCAAGTGTACACAGGGTGTTTAGGACGTCTCCCTAGAACTTCATCAGCTATCACTTCTTCTGCATTTCTTTCAACCATTTTCTCTTTCTTAATTTGACAACCATCTCTACCCTCATAACCTCTACCACTGGTGTCAACTGCATACAGTAATTTTTTGCTCTGTAAATAACTCTCTTCATTAAAGAAAGGCTCTGAACTGGAACTGGGTTTCCATTCTCCCCAAAAAAATCTGAAAAATGTTTTCTACTAATTACTCTTTTCCTCCTAGTTTTGGCCTTCATTAAATGGATTGGTTTATTTAGTGATCGAATTCTGTTTAACCCCTTCAGCGCGGCGCGGATTACCGCGCCGTGCTGAAGGTTCCATTGAGCGGGCGGGGCCGTGATGGAGTGGTTCCGTCATACGCACAGCGCGACCGACTCGCGCATGGCAGAACCACTCCGTCATAAGCAGCGATGAGGTTAATACTAAAATGAATAGGTTCCTTTTTACTTCAAAAGCCTTTTCAACAATGTTTTCAATATGCTTCTTCTTTTTATAAAATAGAGCTTTCTTTTTATATTTCTTCACATCTTTCAGCAAATTATGTACTACTCTCTTGTAAAATATTTTTTTGCGTAATTACTTATACTGATTTTGCCTTCTTTTACCATACTTTGACTCCTTTGACTGAACATTTGCTTTTTTGCTTTTCCTCTTATTTTGAATTTTATTTCTAGTTGAAGCATTCTCAGTGGTTTCAGATTCTGTACATTCTGTTTGCTCCTATAAACATTTGTAATAAATTGCTTTGTGATCTTACCAGAAGATTTTTCTTTTTAGCCACATTATCTTGTACATTCAATACTTGTGGTTGATGTTTATTCAAGTAATTCTCCTGTCTCTGTTCTTTTCTTTTTCTTTTTTTTTCTGGCATGATTTCTCTATTTTAACGTTGAAAAACAGTATCTGTAAAAAAGAATCACAAATAAAAGTATATTAATAACTTTCAAATGTATGCTATTCTATTACTGTAGAAACACATTTTATATAAACACTGACTAAGAACCTATAGCCCTGAAGCACAAGTGTAACAATGGTTAAAACACTACATGCATAGTGCATACTACTTTGAAGCAGTTCATGCCCTAAAGCCTACCTCACTAAAAGACTACATGCTAACTGACTGAATGATTACAGTACTATAAGGAGACACACTGGGTGAGTGACAGGGTGTTTGCTAGAAGTGTATGAATACTGACATGGATATTGATGGTGTGAAAGACAAGTGTGTAGGTGATTAGAGACCTACATGCATAGTGGACATGTGTTTGAATCCATCCATATGATAAGGCCTGTCTCAGTGCAATAGTACTTGGATACTGACTGAATGTTTTGAGTATTGCAAGGAGAGTACCAGGATGAATTTATAAGTATTTGTATTTTGGTGCAGTAAATGCATTAGTGCATGGTGCTGAATAAGTCACTGGAGAAGTATAAAGGGAGTGACAGAGTGTTTGCGGGAATTGTATAAATACTGTCTGGGATATTGAAGGTGTGAAAGACAAGTGTGTCGGTGGCTAGAGACCTACATGCATACTGGATAGACGTTTGAAACAGTCCATAGACTAACACTTGGATCACTGCAAAACTACCTGGAAGTGTATGAATACTGACTGGGGAATTGAAGGTGTGAAAGACAAGTGTGTAGGTGGTTAGAGGACTGCTTACATAGTGGATAGGTGTTTGAAGAAGTCCATGTGCTAAGGCCTGGCTCACTGTATGAGTACTTGGGTACAGACTGAATGATTAGAGTACTGCAAGGAGAGTGCCTGGGTGAATTTATAAGTGTTTGGGTTTTGGCACAGTGAATGGATTAGTCCATGGTGCTGAATGGGTCACTAGAGAACTGCAAGGGGAGTGACAGGGTGTTTGCTAGAAGTGTATGAATACTGACTGGGGAATTGAAGGTGTGAAAGACAAGTGTGTAGGTGGTTAGAGGACTGCATGCATACTGGATAGGCATTTGAAGCAATTCATGTACTAAGGCCTGGCTCACTGCATGAATACTTGGGTACTGACTGAATGATTAGAGTACTGCAAGGAGAGTGCCTGGGTGAATTTATAAGTGGTTGGCTTTTGGCGCAGTGGATGGATTAGTACATGGTGCTGAATGGGTCACTGGAGAAGTATAAAGAGAGTGACAGAGTGTTTGCGGGAACTGTATGAATACTGTCTGGGATATTGAAGGTGTGAAAGACAAGTATGTAGGTAGCTAGAGACCTACATGCATAGTGGATAGACGTTTGAAACAGTCCGTAGAGTAACACTTGGATCACTGCAAAACTACCTGAGTACTGACTGAATCATTAGAGTACTACAAAAAGAGTGAATCTTTTTAAGATTTTGGATTCTAGTGCAGTGAATAGATTAGTACTTACTGCCAAATGAGTCAGTGGAGGAGTGTAATTAAAGTGACAGAGTGTTTATTGGAGTTTATAGATACTGACAGAGAAATTGAAGGTCTGAAAGGCAATTGTGTTGGAAGTTAGAGGTAAGGGTGGGCGTAGTTCGCGAAGTAGCACTTCGCGAAGCTACGCAAAGTGCAGTTCGCACTACGCGAGCTTCGCGTAGCACTTCGCGAACTGCGTAGTAACATGTTCGCACTGTGCAAGATGTTGTTTTCAATGATTGCACAGTGCGGACAAGCAACCGGCACTGTGCAATCATTGAAAATGGCATCTTGCACAGTGCGAGCTGTAGTTTTCTGCAGCTCGAGGAGATTTTTACTCGAGCGGTAGCTTTCTCAACGTGAACTGGTAGTTTCTCATCGCGAGCATACGCGACCCCTCGCAATGAGAAACCTGACCTCCTCGCGTTGGGAATCTCGCCGGGAGGTTTATTTTCCTTGTTCGCGATCGCCAACTTGATGTTGCTGATCGCGAACAAGGAAAAAGTCTCGCCGGGATGTCATTTTGCTTGCTCGCGGTCGCCAACTTGACGTTGAGGACCGCGAGCAAGCAAAAAATGACCGCAGCACTACGCAAGACTACGCTACGCGTGTTCGCACTGTGGTACGTGCAATTCGCGTAGTGCGAAGTAGTGCGAACTTCGCAAACTTCGCGAGCGTAGCGTAGTGCTTTGCCCAGGCCTAGTTAGAGGCCTCCATGCATAGTGGAAACACGTTTGAATCAATCCATGTGCTAAGGCCTGCCTCACTCCATTAGTACTTAGGTACTGACTGAATAATTAGACTATTGCAAGAAGCGTACCTGGGTGAATGTATAAGTGTTTCAGTTTTGGCGCAGTGAATGCATTACTACATGGTGCTGTATAAGTCACTAGAGCAGTGCAAGGGGAGTGACAGGATGTTTGCTGGAAGTACATGGATACTGACTGGGGAATTGAAGCTGTTAAAGACAAGTGTATTGTATGTTAGAAGACTGCATGCATACTGCATAGACATTTGAAGCAGTCTATGTGGTAATGCATGGTTCACTACATGAGTACCTGGGAACTGACTGAATCATTAGACTACTGCTAGGAGAGTGCCTGGGTAAAACTTTTAAGATTTTCAGTTTTGGCGCAGTGAAGATATTAGTACATGGTACTGGATCAGTCACTGGATGAGTGCAAGATGAGTGACAGGATGTTTATTGAAGTATATTGATACTGACTAGTTAATTAAAGAAGTGAAAGACAAGTGTGTAGGTGACTAGAGGCCTGTATGCATACTGGATAGGGGTTTGAAGCAGTCCATGTTGTAAGGCCTGGCGCGCTGCATGAGTACTTGGATACTGTCTGAATGATTAGAGTACTGCAAACAGAGTGCCTGGGTGAATTTATAAGTTTTGGCGCAGTGAATGGATTAGTACATGGTGCTGAATGGGTCACTAGAGGAGTACATGGGGAGTGACAGGGTGTTTGCTGGAAGTGTATGGATACTGGCTGTGGAATTAAAGGTGTGAAAGAGAACTGTGTTGATGGTTAGAGGACTGCATGCATAGTGGATAAGCATTTGAATCAATGCATGTGCTAAGGCCTGCCTCACTCCGTTACTACTTGAATATTAACTAAATGTTTACAGTATTGCAAGGACAGTTCCTGGGTGAATACATAAGCAATGACTGCCTTCTAATTCTACCAAAACTTGAGAACAGGAATGTTTTTAAGCAGGTATTCGTATTCAAAGATATGAAGTACCCAAATGCTTCTCTCACAGTGGTTCCCAAAAGCACACAGGCTCACAGTGTGATTCTAGACAAGCAACACTATCCCTAGGAGTTTACCAAAACTCATTCACTACTGTGGAAGGGGTAAGTGGACTGCACACAATCTACATATTTCAGTACTGCACTTTACTGTCAATGCCTGACTCATTTTATCAATGCATGAGCAAAGACTGGCTTCTAATGCTACTAAAACTTGACAACATGACAGGTTTTAAAATAGTTATCTGTCAGCAAATACATGATGTTACCAAATGCTTCTCTCACAGTGGTTCCCAAATGCACACAGACTCACAGTGTGATTCTAGACAAGCAACACTATCCCTAGGAGTTTAACAAAACTCATTCACTACTGTGGAAGGGGTAAGGGGACAGCACCCAATCTACATATTTAAGTACTGCACTTTAGTGCCAAAGCCCAACTCATTTTATCAATGCATAACCAAAGACTGGCTTTTAATGCTACTAAAACTTGACAACATGACAGTTTTAAAACAGTTGTCTGTCAGCAAATACACGATGTTACCAAATGCTTCTCTCACAATCCTCACCCAAATGCACACAGACTCAAAGTGTGATTTTAGGCAAGCAACACTATCCTAGGAGTTTACCAAAACTCATTCACTAGTCTGGAAGGTGTAAGGGTACTGCACACGATCTACATATTTAAGTACTGCACTTTAGTGTCAATGCCTGACTCATTTTATCAATGTATAAGCAAAGACTGGCTTCTAATGCTACTAAAACTTGACAACATGACAGGTTTTAAAACAGTTATCTGTCAGCAAATACACAATGTTAGCAAATGCTTCTCTCACAATCCTTCCCCAAATGCACACAGACTCACAGTGTGATTTTAGACAAGCAACACTATCCTAGGAGTTTACCAAAACTCATTCACTACTGTGGAAGGGGTAAGGAGACTGCACACAATCTACATATTTCAGGACTGCACTTTAGTGTCAAAGCCTGACTTATTTAATCAAAGCATAAGCAAAAACTGGCTTCTAATGATACTAAAACTTGACAACAAGACAGGTTTTAAAACAGTTATCTGTCAGCAAATACACGATGTTACCAAATGCTTCTCTCACAGTGTTTCCCAAATGCACACAAACTCACAGTGTGATTCTAGACAAGCAACACTATCCCTAGGAGTTTACCAAAACTCATTCACTACTGTGGAAGGGGTAAGGGGACTGCACACAATCTACATATTTCAGGACTGCACTTCAGTGTCAAAGCCTGACTCATTTAATCAAAGCATAAGCAAAGACTGGCTTCTAATGCTACTAAAACTTGACAACAAGACAGGTTTTAAAACAGTTATCTGTCAGCAAATACACGATGTTACCAAATGCTTCTCTCACAATCCTTATCCAAATGCACACTGACTCACAGTGTGGTTTTAGACAAGTAACACTATCCTAGGAGTTTACCAAAACTCATTCACTAGTCTGAAAGGGGTAAAGGTACTGCACACAATCTACATATTAAAGTACTGCACTTTAGTGTCAAAGCCTGACTCATTTTATCAATGCATAACAAAAACTGGCTTCTAATGCTACTATAACTTGACAACATGACAGGTTTTAAAACAGTTATCTGTCAGCAATTACATGATGTTACCAAATGCTTCTCTCACAGTGGTTCCCAAATGCACACAGACTCACAGTGTGATTCTAGACAAGCAACACTATCACTAGGAGTTTACCAAAACTCATTCACTACTGTGGAAGGGGTAAGAGGACTGCACACAATCTACATATTTCAGTACTGCACTATACTGTAAATGCCTGACTCATTTTATCAATGCATAAGCAAAGACTGACTTCAAATGCTACTAAAACCTGGCAACATGGCAGGTTTTAAAACAGTTATCTGTCAGCAAATACATGATGTTACCAAATGCTTCTCTCACAGTGGTTCCCAAATGCATACAGACTCACAGTGTGATTCTAGACAAGCAACACTATCACTAGGAGTTTACCAAAACTCATTCACAACTATGTAAGGGGTAAGGGGACTGCACACAATCTACATATTTAAGTACTGCACTTTAGTGTCAAAGCCTGACTCATTTTATCAATGCACAAGCAAAGACTGACTTTTAATGCTACTAAAACTTGACAACATGACAAGTTTTAAAACAGTTGTCTGTCAGCAAATACATAATTTTACCAAATGCTTCTCTCACAATGCTTACCCAAATACACACAGACTCACAGTGTGATTGCAGAGAGACAACTATCCCTTGTACAAAACACATTTACTAGTCTACAAGATCTAAGGTGACTGCACACATTGCAGAAAATCTACTACTACAGATTAGTACCAAAATGTTTCCCTCAAAATGATTCCTAAATGCACACAGACTCACTGTGTGATCCTAGACAAACAACACTACCCCTTGCACTATACCAAAACACATTTCTTAATCTACGAATACTACATTTTAGTGTAGAAACATGACTCATTTTGCAAATTCATAAACAATGACCGATTTCTAATTGTACCAAAATATAAAAACAGCACAGTTATCTCTCTGCAAGCACATGAAAAACACAAATGCTTATCACAGAATGATTTCTACATGCACACACACTGTCAATTAGGGGTGGGCGGAATTTGTGAAATTCACTTTCGCAAATTATCGCGAAAATGTTAAAAATCTCCGCAAACACGCGGAAATATCGCGAAGATGCGGAAGTTTTTTTCCCGCCCGTTCGTGGTATTTTCTGCGTTGTCGCGGCTCGCCAACTTACCCATGCGGTTGCTCACGGGCGCAACCATCTTGTTTTCACTTGTCTCGCGGTGCATGATCGCGAGAAGAAAGACGTGATCGCGCGACGAATGACGTTACTGCGGGCGCGAACTGTCGCGAGACAGCGCAAATGGCTACCAACAATCCAACATCTCGTGGAGAACGCGACCGGATCGGGAAAACTTGTCGGCGAAGGCTGGGATTCAGGTAAGGCGATCGCGCGCATGCGAGAATGTATTATTATACGGCGCAAGCAAGCAAAACATTTCCGGTAAAATGCGAATTGCGGAAATTTTGATATTTTCGCGCTCTCTGCGGAACGCGAAAATGTCAAATTATCGCAATTTCCGCGATCGGAACGGAATTTTAGCCCAGGCCTACTGTCAATAAGATTGTAGACAAAAAAAAGTACTCCCTGCACTTTAGCAGGAGAAATACATTAGTCTGATTAAAATCAAAATAGACCACATACATCCCCTCACAATTAAATAACTCACCTTTCAAGTTGTTTTGTAGATTAAGAAGTATATCAGTCACACACCAGATTTTCTTATTCAGAATCTCTGCAATGTGCACCTGTCAGCAAAACCAAAGAATGGCAAAGTTTTTTCACACATTACATACAAACATCAAGTCACATTCCTTCCCACATAAATTCAAAAGCTAACACACAGTTCTATTGGTTAAACAATTCAACCCTTTCAAAATAACATACATTTTTAACCCTACTTCCAATCTGCCTTCTGCCTGTTACCATAGAAACAGGTTATGGGACACTGAACTGAGCACACAGGTCACAATTTTTTTTTTTTTTTTGGCAGAGTTTTTATATAGCGCGAACTTGACCCGAATCCAATCAGGTATCAGAGCGCTTTACATAGCACCAGTTATGTTACATTAGGACACACATTCATTCTTTGTTAGGCACGGGGAGATTAAGTGATTTGCCCAGAATCACAGGATGTTCAGCGTCATTACGAGACTCGAACCCAGTTCCCCAGGTCCAAGGTCAAGCGCCCTAGCCGTTGCTAACCAAAACAGCAAGTGTGCCTGACTTTTCAACATATCAGCTTATCATATATAATGTTCCTTTCGATCACTTTTTGTTAACCAATAAGAATCATGCGTTTAAAAAACAGAAACATGCACCCTACCTTTCAGTGTAGAAGGTTGTCAAACAACCAATGATTTCTTGTCTTTTTTCAAAACTGCATCTTAGCCACCATTTTAGAAAAATCTTACTTTTCAAACTGCTATTTCAATTACAGAGACCATTTGAGTGCATCCAGACCTCCCTTCACGATGCTTAGAGTGTGGATTGTGGGACACAGCTATATTTTCTGGAGCCAAAGGTATGCAGAAAACAAAGGCATTCACAAAGACCTAGGTTTGCCAAATGTAGACATTAAATGGATTGGACAGAGAGGGTTAAAGTGGCACCAATTGATGCCATTGGTAAAATCCTTTATGCATATCCAACACCCTGACCTCATAATAGTGCACTGTGGTGGCAATGACCTAGGCACTTTGACTGGTGTAGGTCTGGAAATGCTTATGAAGGACACCTTTGCAGAATTGATTTCACTTTTTCCCCAAACTGCCTTTGTGTATTCTAACATATGCCAAAGACAGAAATGGAACTTGTCCAATCATTTTTGTCCACAAATTGAGAAAGCCAGGAAACATGTGAATAAATCTGTTTCTGCTTTTCTCCGAGACTATAGAATGGGGTCCATTTACAATAACAATTTACGCTTTCATATGCAAGAGATGTATAGGAGAGATGGAGTACACTTTACTGATGAAGGAAACAGATTCTTCCTCAACAACTTTTGACTCTGTATAGGTACTTACTTATAAGTACCAAAAACTCTCAACGAACACAACGGCTCTTTTTAGAGCCACTCAAGAACAAAACACTTAAGCTTGATGTTTATCTCCCAAAAATTTCAGTTTTTTTTCCTTGGATCCGCGCACCCAACGCGTAAGGAACCGCGCACCCAACGCGAGAGAAACCGTGCACCCAATGCGTTAGGATGCGTGACTCCTAATTTTACCGTAAAAAAAATAAATAGCTCCTATCACTAATTTTTATTATCCCCGGGGGACCCCATCCCCCGGGGCTTATAAAAAAAACGTTGGAGACCGTGGTGGGATCCCCAACGCCCCCACGGTCCCAGCCGGCTCCCCACGTCCTTCGGGAGCCGGCATTGCTTTTCCACTTGGGGAGCTGCTGACATGCAGCTCCCCGTGTAGAAAAGCAATATCGTTTGGATTTTGAAAGAGAGAGCAGGTTTCCCTGCTCTCTCTTTCTAAATCCTAATGAAGTTTGCTATGGGAGGGAGGGAGACTCCCGCCCTCTCATAGCAAACAACAGTGTCCTGGGGTGGGCACCCCAGGACACTGTAGGAGCCGACCCTGGGGGGTGGCGGTCCCCAGGGCCCTCGAGGGCTCCAGGAGGGGGGCCACGCAGCCCCCCTCCCCCTATTAAGGTTATTAACATTTTGCCCCAGGGATTTTGCCCACCCGGGGGCTAATTATTAACAAAGCGCGGAAGCCCGCTCTTCGGGTTTTTTTTTTCCCGTCCTGATCCACGCACCCTGCGCGCATTTAAAAAAAAAAAAAGGGGAGCCCCAGGGGGTCCTTCTGGGACCCCCTAAGCAACACTAGAGGGTCAGAGTATTTCTACCCTGCCCCCTTTACATCTTTCACACACATATTTCCCTTACTTAATCAGCCTCACTTCTACCGAGGCACAAAATGGCTGCCAACAGTTCCTGGTTTCTAATGCAGACAGACACTTGACAGCCAATTAGCATTTAGCGCGTGATTGGGAGGGTGCGCGCTCGGTTCGCAGAGGGTGCGCTTAGGGTGCGGGGAGGGTGCGCGTATCCTCCGAGGCCATAGATATATCTATCTTTTTAACTCTAATTTAAGTCTAATATATATATATTACCTACTGGCAGTTGCCAGTAGGTAGTTATAGTTAGGACCTATTTTCCATAGGAAATCCGCAACATTCTATTTGGAATAACGTTGGCGCTGATTGACGAATCTTCGCGAAATTTTCCAAACTTTTGGCCAGCTCAGGTCTGCTCCTATCCTGAAAATTTCACGGTGATTTTTCAAGCGGGGGCCGAGAAAAAAGGGGGGTCCCAAAACGCATTTTCCCCATGCATTTTCTCATAGGACCTGTTGACGCAGCTACAGCCCGAACTGCTGAACTGAATTACACCAAATTTGGCAAAGAGGTAGTCCTCAGTTCAGACTCATGCCTTTTGCTTAAATGGTGTAAATGCGTTCAGTAGTTCCTGAGAAAATTGGAGTTAAATAGATAGATATATCTGGGCGGAGCCTAACCACACATCTCATCGTGAAATCTGATTGGCTGTCAGTACTTCATCCAAGAAGTGTTCGCAGCCATCTTGGGACCAATATACATGATAGCACCTCATTAAAAAGCATTGCAGTTAATAGAAGGTTTTAAGACTTTAGTTACATTATAAATCATTTGTTGATGGTACCATACTCATTTTAGGAATTGTGGTGTGTTCTAAGGTGATTTTACCATGTGAAAAAGCCTTCTGCTGTGATATCATAAATCATGTTTGAGAGAAAAGTATTTTCTCATGCTTTTCCCACAGAGGTTTGGAAGGTGATCTATAAGCTAAACTGAGAGCATATTTTCTGTAAATTCACATTATCTTTCTCAGTCATGCGAGAATGAAGTCTGACATTCTCATGTACATCCAACAAGGGCAGAGACTGTCAGTTGATTCCTTTGTGTTCTACTGCAGCTTCCCAGAGTGTTCTAAAGAACAACTAGAGCGCAAACAGTCCTACTTATGACAAAAGTATGGCACACCGGAAGCCATCTTGATTGGAATATAGTGGTAACACTTAAAACATTTAATTTACAAAGGAACAAAATGAGGGGGTTCATTTTGCCATAGAAAGTATGATTAGTGCTGCAGAAAGAAAATTTAGGGCACATTTTGACTTCTCAAATCTTCTTCTATTTCATAAAAAAAAGTCTGACATGCAGACTGAAACATGCACTTTGAATACCAGCAGCAGACTTCCGTGGTGAGCAGTAGCTTTACTACAGTGATCTAATGAGCAACTAGAGTGCTAACATTCAGAATTTATGGCAAATGTGTGACACATCTGAATGCCTTCTTGATGGAACCAAAGTAAAAAACTGAAAGTATTTCCTACTGAGGAGACTGCAGTAAATGAGGAAATTAGGAAACTTCATAACAAATAAATCTCTCAAGATGGCCACCAGAGACAAAAGAGCCCAAATGTAGCCCAAATATCACCCAGATGTAGCCCAAATATAGCCCAATGACAGAATGTCCCAGAGTGTTCTAACGAACAACTAGAGCGCTAACAGTCTTACTTATGACAAAAGTATGGCACACCTGAAGCCATCTTGATTGGAATAAAGTGGTAACACTTAAATCATTTAATTTACAAAGGAACAAAATGAGGGGGTTCATTTTGCCATAGAAATTATGATTAGTGCTGCAGAAAGAAAAATCAGGGCACATTTTGACTTCTCAAATCCTCTTCTATTTCATAAACAAATTCTGACATGCAGACTGAAACATGCACTTTGAATACCAGCAGCAGACTTCCCTGGTGAGCAGTAGCTTTGCTACAGTGATCTAATGAGCAACTAGAGTGCTAACATTCAGAATTTATGGCAAATGTGTGACACATCTGAATGCCTCCTTAATGGAACCAAAGTAAAAAACTGAAAGCATTTCCTACAGAGGAGACTGCAGTAAATGAGGAAATTAGGAAACTTCATAACAAATAAATCTCCCAAGATGGCCACCAGAGACAAAAGAGCCCAAATGTAGCCCAAATATCACCCAGATGTAGCCCAAGTATAGCCCAATGACAGAATGTCCCAGAGTGTTCTTAAATACAACTAGAGCGCTTACTGTCTTACTTATGACAAAAGTATGGCACACCTGAAGCCATCTTGATTGGAATAAACTCGTAACACTTAAAACATTTAATTTAAAAAGGAACACATGAGGGGGTTCATTTTGCCATAGAAATTATGATTAGTGCTGAAGAAAGAAAAATTAGGGCACATTTTGAGTGACTTCTCAAAATATCTTCTATTTCATTAAAAAATTCTGATATGCAGACTGAAACATGCACTTTTAATACCAGCAGCAGACTTCCGTGGTGAGCAGTAGCTCTACTACAGTGATCTAATAAGCAACTAGAGTGCTAACATTCAGAATTTATGGCAAATGTGTGACATATCTGAATACCTTCTTGATGGAATAAAAGTAAAAAACTGAAAGCATTTCCTACTGAGGAGACTGCAGTAAATGAGGAAATTAGGAAACTTCATAACAAATAAATCTCCCAAGACGGCCACCAGAGACAAAAGAGCCCAAATGCAGCACAAATATCACCCAGATGTAGCCCACATGTAGCCCAATGAGAGAAGTGTGCAAAACACTTATTTTTTGTGTATTTCCAGTTTTATATAGTGCAGACTTGTCAGGTATTGGAGTGCTTTACATGAGCATTGGTTACATCACACAAGATCAAATTCATTTTGGCTGTAGACATGGGAAGATTAAGTGATTTGACCAGAATCACAGAATGTTGAGCTGAAGCAGAAACTCCAACCTGGTTCCCCAGTTGCAAAGTCTGCAGCTCTGGAAGTAACACCACATCCTCTCCCCTAGGTGCAACATTTAATCAAGTCGTCAACTGGATAAAAAAACAAAAAGATTACAAATAATTTAAAAGTTCTTTGTCCTTATTTGAAAACTCAGAAAATATGTCCTCATTTTAGTTTTTTAGAGCACTAACCATAATTTTGATGCAAATAAGACCCTCGCATATATGTAATTTCTAAAGGAAATGCTCTAGGTATTACAGTTTTGATTACATCAAGATGACGTCAGGCGTTCCACACTTTTGCAATAAATATAGAATTTTATCAATCTAGTTGTTCATTGGGATACTGTTGAGAGGCAGAGGCCAGGGGCACGGACTCTGAAAATTGAAGGCAGGTAGGAGAGTGCAGAGGCAACAATTTGACCACACTGGGCAGGCAGGAAGGGCAGTGGCAGCACAACAGACTATGGAGGGCAGTGGAAAGGGGGGAGGGGCAACAAACCAACAATACAGGACTGGCAAGAGACGCTGTGGCAATATAATAGACCATTGTGGGCAGAAGGAAGAGGCAGTGGTAGTACAACCATACAGGCCAACAGACCCGTTTCAGCCAGGAAACGTCCAATGTTTTTAAGCTCAAATGGGCTTTATTTGATCTGTCTCCTGTCTACAATCTCCTCTTTTTCAATGTAACTCAAAGGGGAAAATCAATACCCCAGTTTTTTTCAAAATCTCGCTCTTACCAAGTTCAAAATGTTCGCAAGTATGGTACATTGGAACATGGTAGGCAGGAGGAATTTTGGTAGGGACATGGACTCGGATAACAGAGGACAGGAGGGACATGGAGAGGTGCACCAAACTGACCCTACAGGGCAGGCATCAGGGTTTGCAGCAGCACAATACACCACACAGGGCATGTGGGACGGGAGTGCAGCACAACAATCCATAGAAAGCAATACGGAGGGGACAGGACTATGCACATGGACAACAGAGAACAGAGGGGAAAGAGGCAATGGTAGCTAGCTGACCATAATGGACAGACAGGAGAGAAAGCTGCAGCATAACAACCCATGAAGGGCAGGAGGGACGGATCAGGGGCATTACAATGGAACAGACAAGCCAGGAGGGAGGGAATAGGGGTCTGCACATGGAAACAGAGGGCTGGGGCAAGGGGGCAGGCAGGAGCAGCAAGATGACCATGGAGGTCAGGTAGGATGGTCACTAGAAACAAGACACACCATGGAGAGCAACAGTGAGACTATGATGGCATACACACAGACCATGGAGGGAAGGTGGGAGGGGGTCAGGGGCAGCAAGCTGACCACACAGGGAAGGTGGGAGGGGCCATGGCAGCACAGAAGACCATGCATGGCAAGCTGGAGGTTTAGTGGCAGCACAATGGCTATGATGGGCAAGAAGGAGGGTGCAGGGGCATGCACAAAGGACCATGGAGGATAGAAGGGAGGGTCAGGACCTGGGCACAGACAAGAGAGTTCAGGGGAAGGGGCCTCACAACAGACTGCGTGGGGCAGGCAGGAGGAGCAGTTGCAGCACAACAGACCAGGGAGGGCAGAAGGGTGTGGCAGAAAAATGGACCATGGAGGACAGGAGGAAGGAGATAGGGGCATGGCATGTGGACAGGCAGGGTGGAGGTGGCAGGGACAGGTTACAGTAATCTGACAATGCTAGGCAGGTAGGAGGGGAGTGGCAGCTCAACAGAACACTCAGAGTAGATAGGAGTAGGAGGTCCATGGAACATGGTGGGCAAAAAGGATGGAGCAGGGGCATGCACAAAGACATCGGAGGGCAGGGGGAAGGAGAATAGGGGCTGCAAGCTAAGCACAGAGGCTGAGCAGGAAGTCAATGATGGTCCGTAGAATTGGGCAACGGAGGGCAGGAGGAGTGGACTGGTACATCATGCTAAATTGAGGGCAGTGGCAGCACATCAGACCATGCATGTCAGGAGGGAGGAGGCTAGTCCATGGATTCAGACAACAGAGGATAGGGAGAAGGTGGATAGGGCAGCAAGCTAACTGTTCAGAGAAGGTGGGTATTAGGAACTTTATTGTTTTTAAAATGTGTGTCTGTGCGAACTACTTAAAATATGAACAAGTATGCAGCATAATCTCACTTTTATTCAGGAAGAAGAGGACGTTTGCGACTGTGAGTCCGGGCTCACTTGGCAGAAACACCCCCTGACCCTCCACCCCCATCGCAAAATGAAATGCCCGTGAAAAGTGTAGGTGGACGCAGTGTTATATAGAAGATAGTACTAAGAGCACGATTGAAAATGAAAACTAGATATAGTATATGGTATAAACTATGCACCAAAAAGTGTGATATAAGATGAACCGGGCATGAAATATAATATGCAATACATTGTGCGCAAGAACAGATTAATTGGAAAGCGCGAGATAGCACAGGCACTAGCGCGTGCTAAGCGATAGGCGCCTTGGAGTGTAATATGCACAGGACAGTGTTGTGTAACCTAACTAGTCTCTAGTAATATAAAATATGTGCTGGGGAGTGTAACGTTGCAAATGCACTGTGTCAAAGATATGGATCCCAGATTGTAATATGTATGGCATAGCGCTGTGCGTTATAACATAGGCATCGAGGAAGGCACGTTAGATGGGGCAATATAACCCGTGCGAAGGCAAGTGTGGCATGACATATTCACGGGGTGGTGTTACAGTGCACATGGGCTAGAGAGTGTCATAGCATACGCACAAGCTGGTGGAATACAACACAGAGGTGTGTGGCACTCGGCGGGCACTGGTGGGTGTAACACAGCATTGGGCTCAGCCAGGAGCACGCTGTGACTCTCAAGTGAGGTTTGTCTCCTTTCCAGAGAGTAAAATAAAAAGTATTACACATCCGGCGGTGGATGTGTGTTTTATTAACCGTGAGGAGGGTTTCTTGCATAGTTTGGTCGAATTTTTGTCGAATCCCCTTTGAATGGCTTAGGGTGCGTGTGTATTAAATGTGCCCGTCAATAGCTACCCATGTTTGCATAACTAAACAACACGGGTGTCTACTTGGAGAGTACCGACCGGCGGGGGCGCCGGGATTAGGCACGGTAGGGCGTCAGACACGTCAGAGCTTCACTAGCGGTGTAAGTACATTCCACGTGAATTCATTGTATGCATATCACGCAAATCGTCATGGTGATAGGTACATACGGTTTGTCCAGCATGTCCTAGGTGTTTCTATAAATATATATTTTTTAAAAATAATAAAAAACAATGGCTGGCCCGGGGGATGAGGTCCCGGGGCCATAAGTGGCCTGAGGAGGGTGGCAACGCAGCCCCTCTCCTAAAGAATACTTTTTTAAAAAGGCCATGACCCGGGGGTTGGGGTCCCCGGGGCCAATTAAGGCCTTGGGAGGGCCAAATTAATTTTTTTCTACCAAAAAAATGAGGGTGCAGGCCCTGGGGGATGGGGTCCCCAGGGCCAATAAATTAGAAAAAGAAGGGGGCCCACACAGCCGTCCTTCTTAAAAAAATAAAATAAATAAAAGACCGGCATCGCGCCGGAGGCCACGTTCCCTCCTTGCTGCACTCTGCAAACGCGCCCCCTGGCCAGTTGTAAGTTGGGGAATGAATTCCCCTACAATACTGAGGGTCCCTCAGGGCCAACTAGCTCAACAGGTATCTCCAGTATGCGCCAGGGAGCTGCGCTGCAGACAGGTGTTCTGAGGCCACGCCCCTTTTTACACCATTATGCAATGCAGCTCTGTGGCGCTTACTGGAGGTACCTAGTGGGCTAGTTTAACCCTAGGGACCCCGAGGATTCAAGGGGACTTAATCTCTCAACTTAGAATGGCCACAGGGCGCGTTTACACAGTGGTGAAGGGAGGGGACGGGGCCTGAGGTGACGTGTGCAAACACGCCCTGTGGCGCGTTTTAAGTTGGGGAAATAATTCCCTTTCAATCCTGAGGGACCCTGGGGGCCAACTAGCCCACCAGGTGCTTCCTGTAAGCGCCACTGCTCTACGTTGCAGAGAGGTGGTGCAGGCCGTGCCCCTTTTTACACCTCTCTGCAATGGCGCTTACTGGATGTACCTAGTGGGCTATTTTGTCCCTAGGGACCCTCAGGTTTCAAGGGGACTTAATCTCCCAGCTTAAAAAATGGCCACAGGTCGTGTTTACACAGTGGGGAAGGGAGGGGACGGGGTCTGAGGTGACGTGTGCAAACACTCAGGCCCCGTGCCCTCCCTTCACCACTGTGTAAACACGCCCTATGGCGCGTTTTAAGTTGGGGAAATAATTCCCCTTCAATCCTGAGGGCCCCTGGGGGATAACTAGCCCACCAGGTGCTTCCAGTAAGCGCCACTGAGCTGCGTTGCAGAGAGGTGGTCCAGGCCGTGACACTTTTTACACCTCTCTGCAACACAGCTCTGTGGCGCTTACTGGAGGTACCTAGTGGGCTAGTTGGACCCTAGGGACCCTCAGGATTCAAATGAACCACAGGGCGTGTTTACACAGTGGTGAAGGGAGGGTACGGGGCCTGAGTTAACGTGTGCAAACACGCCCTGTGGCACGTTTTAAGAGGTAGTTTTAATCCCCTGCCCTATTATATACTAGGGGCTTACAGAGGAGGTCATGCTAATCACAGGGGGACCCGAACGCATAGTGTTCCCTAGTGTATGTAGGTGTTTTCACTGTATTCTGAGTTTCTTTTAACATAGCACTGGCTCTAGGACTGGTTAGTCAGACTCAGTTACCACCAGTAACCGTCTGAAAAAGTTGAGGGTACAGGATGATTTTGCAACAAGGCTTCTTTCTGCTCTTCTGTTTGTTCTTTCTGCATGATATACTTCTTCCTGAACTTTTCTTCGTCTTTGAGGACTTCTGTTGCTTCTTTCTGCATTTCTTTTTTTTCTTTCTGTGCGTTTTTTCTTCTTTCTTCACATGTCCTATCTCTGTAGGCATAGTTAGAAATTAGCATTTGAAAAACCTTTGAAATTCACTGGAAAAGAACATAGGTTTCAGGCACGTTATAGTTAGGAATTAGCATTTAAAAACCTTAGAAATTCACAGAAAAAAACGTAGGTTTCAGGGGCGTTATAGTTAGCTGGACTTTTCACTCGTACAAAATTCGCCTGTTATAGTTAGTTCAGCTAACTATAACTCGCGCGCCCGCAATGCACTGCTGATGACGTCACATATTACATCACTCATGACATGGTCAGTGACATCACTCATGACATCTCAAATGACATTACTGATGACATCATCCTTGTGATAGAGTGGCAGACCTCCTCTCCCCCTAATATAACCTTTGATACACACATTCAAAAATAGAAACTAACATTTTCAAAACAATGGACATACCAATACTAGTTACAACAACCTATTCAGTAATTCTAAGATCCACTTACACATCCACTCATTCACCAACAGTCCTATACAGTCACTCATACATGTACTCACTCATCATATGTACTCATACACCTATACATCCTGTTACACAATGCCACTCATTCATGGAGTTACTCACACACATAGTCACTCATGCTAATAAAGAATCAAACATCCATTTACTTGCATACACAGTTATACACACACCACCACACGTACTTCTACAGAAACTTACACATACTTAGTCTTTTAAACAATCACTTATAGAAACACATACTTATTCATACAGGAACTCTTTCAATCTCTCAATCTCACATATACTCACTTATATACAACAATAGTCACATATACTAGTTTAAAACATATGTAGTTACTCATAAAGACACTATTGAGACAGCCATTCACTCACTAACATACCCATGCACACACTCATCCACCCATACAGTCCTGCACACATGCTGTCTTCAACACATACAAACAGTGAGTCACTCATTCATGCACCTATGCACTACGTAATACCCCCCATCGAACCATACAGACACTCAGACACTCATACTAATACTAAAAAAACCAACTAATAACCTATATAGACACTCATGTAGCTACTCACCAACCCATGCAGCCACTTATACATAAAGTGAGAGACTGATACAGATATTTACATATTTAAACATTACTCACTAAGCCATGTATTCACTAAGATACACTTAATCAGTCAGTTAAACAATCAGTTTTTCAAAAACAAATCATCCATTTAGACACTTATATACCCATTTATTCTTCCATCGACCTTGAGATATACATATATAAAACATATGTAATTTTCAGAAAAACACACATTCACTGGATGATGTCATCAGTGATGGCATCAGTGATGTCATTTGAGATGTCATCAGTGATGTCATGAGTGATGTCACTGGCCATGTCATGAGTGATGTAATATGTGACGTCATCAGCAGTGCATTGCGGGTGCGCGAGTTATAGTTAGCGGAACTAACTATAACGGGGGAATTTCAATGGCTTGTGATTGACTGTTATTTAAAGGCAGTTGTCTATTATATCATGGGGAAGCAAAAGCCCACTATGACCCTGGCTCAGAAAACCACTGATACCACTCTTGATGGCTTCCTGCAAAAGGCGGTGGGAGCTATCAATAAGGAGATAGAGCACACGGAACGTAGACTCTCCCTGGCCCCACACTTGAAGCACCATCTGATAATCAACTATTGTCCACTAACGATGTTCCCCGCATTGATACAGTGGATAGCATAATGGAGGTCAGGCCCCAAGTCTCTATTACGCCCACTGTGACTGATGTATCAAAGAGTGATTCAAGAGGGTTACGGGAAGGCGAAGCCAGCCCCTGTTCAATACTGAAGGACTCTGGCAAACCGTCCATGAATGGTTGAAAAAGGAAATTCGCAGAGAGAGCGGGGTCTGTTCACAAGAAGAACAATCAGTCGACTACCACAAAGAGACTTAAACAAACACACATTGTAGGAAAAGTTGTTAAGCTATCTATTGGAGGGAGAGAGAATGGTGGGCAGGATGGGCTTGATATTCGATTTGGTAAATTGAGTAATTTAGTGCAGGAAGCTTTGGCGCCTATTTTGGTGAGATTAACCAACATTGAGGATCAGCTAACTGTTGCTTGTAAAGCATTTGTACCAATAGATGTAATCCCTTCACATAATCCATCTGAGAGTGGTTTACTGGCAAGGGGTGCAGCCGAAGGCCACGGGGGCAATCAGTTGGCAGTTATACCTAAGGACGCGGCCTCTAGGAAGGTCCCACTTGCCACCAGTGTTATCCCTTCGCATTGCAGTGGCATACGAGAGATTACAAATTCTAGTACAATGATAGAGACAGGAAAGATCACTGTTCCTCCTGAAACCCCCCCACCCGGCAGGGGCAAAATAAGGGCCAGGGTGTCTCGTCCCCAAAAACCCCCATT
The DNA here is from genome assembly GCF_964204655.1 of Triturus cristatus. NCBI lineage: Eukaryota > Metazoa > Chordata > Amphibia > Caudata > Salamandridae > Triturus > Triturus cristatus. Next base: position 431,245,549 of record NC_140581.1, on the reverse strand, counting down.
TTAAGGGCTGGGGTTAGGCTCCTCCCCAGGGACACAATGCCTCATAGGGACACAACGTCGCATAGTTGCCCACCTAGCACCCCAGAAGGGAGTGGGAATGTAGATCGGCTACACCTACCCCCAGAAAGTACCACTTATACCCTGATTTTAACAGGGGTCCCGAGGTTATCACCAAGCCAAATAGAAAATTGTCAGAGCCTTATAAATAAAGCGGTTCATCGGTGCTCTAGTAAAGCTCCCCCTCTTGTTAACTGGTTTGAGGATATTATCATGGCAAGGCGGGTAAGTTGGGTCGGTGGCACCAGGAAAAGTATTGAAGGGGATTGTGTCATACCTAATTTCAGCGACGCTAAATGTATTTATGATGCCCTTCACCAATTGAAAGACTCGCCTACTGAGCAGATAAAGGCCAGACCCTAGAGTTTCTTTTATCCTCCTAGTCAGATGATGTCCCTTGGCCTGCAGTCCACTCAGCCCAGGCGTATCACTGACGCCCCTATGTGCCCCTCCTCCCATCCAAATAGGTATGAGGTTCTCTCAGACCTAACTGAGGTTGATTGACTAACTAGACAATCAGGAGGGAACCTGGACAATGAGTCAAAGGGCCACCCATATGCTGATGCTGATGCAGAGGGAGCTGGCATTAAAGTGACACCTGGTACAGCAAAGGCTCTTAAAAATATTAGTATAAATTTTGTGGGCCTTTCAGGGAAGGTGAATAGGAATAACCCTACAACTTGTAGGGTGGATGTAAAAATAACCTCTGAAAATAGGTGCCCAGGGGAGGGGTCGTCCCAGACACACTTGGTCAGTCACCTGGTTCCTTTAGTGTTACCATCAGATACAGAACTGGGCCCAGGGGAGGGGTCGTCCAAGACGCATTTGGTTAGTCTCATGCTTCCTTCAGTGTTACCACCAGATACGGATCTGGGTCACTCTATACCCCCAGTTAAATTAATCTCCTGGAACACTTCAGGTATTCGTTCTAAATTAACAGACAAGGTTTGGATGGAATATATCAGGGGTTTTGATGTCATCTGCTTACAGGAGACGTCGGCCAAAGAAAGTATTGAGATGGTTGGTTACTAGGCCTTTGAGGTGTCCGCTACAGCATCATTGTCGGGAAGGGCTAAAGGAGGGTTGGTAACCCTAATCTCAGTTAGATTTGGCTCCTTAAAAGTCTCTTGTGTAGGATCCTCTCTGTGGTTCTAATTGATGACTAATATGCTGCAGATGAGAGTCCTTCTTGTAAACTGGTATTATAACATTTTTGACCCAAGGAATTGTGATGTTATAGAAGCCCTGCAAATGGAAATTGCTAAAGTTTCTGGGAAGTGGCAACCTTTATGTGATTTATGGGTGGGAGATTTTAATTGTACATCTTGTGAATTTAGTAATGAAAGAGTTTGTGGTTTCTTGGACACTGACGACCAGCCCTTGGCGCATTTCATTCACACCCCGCAGGGAGAGGTGCTTAATACTATCATCATCGAGAATAACCTGGTCAGCCTGAATAATAGTTTTTCAGTCCAGTGCCCTACTTTTGTTGGTGGGGGTAGTGAAAGTTCGATTGATTTTATGCTCTTTTCTATGGAATGCTCCTCTCTGGTGTGCGATTTCCATGTGGCTCCGGAAATAGCAAGTGACCACAAACCATTAATTGTCTCGCTTAAAGTAATAGCAAGAACCTCAGGGCATGATGGTCGCTCGATTGATTACAATCGTAATAAATGCATAAGAGTAAACCGGGGGAAAATAAATCCAACACTCTTTGAGGAAGAAACAGTCCGTTCTAATTTAGACCTGATTATAGCTTGCTTGGAACAGGATTCTTCTTCATCTATAATTGTTCAGAATTACGATCGGCTCTGTGCTAATGTAGCTGAAAGATTAACCTATCCAGCTAGGCCTAAGCAGCACCATGAGGCACGTTGGTTTAATGTAGAATGCTCTAGAACCCACAACATTTTGAAAATTGTTCTCCAATCACACCTCCGAAATATAGAACAAATAAAACATGCTAGCCGTCTATATAAAACCACCAACAGCGCAAGGAAAGTGAGGTTGTGGCGCATAGAGTGGGATGATTTGGAAAGAGCAAGTGCCTTTCTGGGCCATTATCAACCGTCCCCAATTCACTGAAGAAGTGGGAAAATGGAGACTGTGATCCTAGGTGATACCTGGGAATCACACTTTGTGCCCATTTTTAATCTAAATGGTAGGGAGTTGTTGATGTATAACAAGGATCTCCCGGCCGACATGACACAGGCAGTAGAGCTTAGTGTCTCACTCACAGTGACTGAGGTGGAGGAGGCACTTGCGAAGGGGATAAGTAGGAAAGCCCCAGGTCCAGATGGAGTGCCATTAGACCTTTTTAAGTTAAACATAAATCTTTGGACACCCCTGCTTACTCAGGATTTTAAATCGGTAGTGACTGGCCCAATTACAGTATCCTGGAAAGAGGCCATAGTTGTACCCGTGTTCAAAAAAGGGAACAGAAATGATCCTGCCTGCTATAGGCCCATTTCCTTAATCGATTCCACCACCAAAGTATAAGGTAGGGTAATCCTTGCCTGCCTGGAGACCTCGGCAGTATGGGTTCCGGAGGGGACTTGGAACTACAGAACAGTGTTTAAATTTATCCATGATCATGGGCAAGTACATGAGGGCAAAGAGTGGTTCTATCCACATTGCCTTTATGAACTTGTACTGTGCATTTGATACTGTGAACAGGGGTAAATTATGGGCACTAATGACAGACATGGGCTTTGAAAGCGCTCTAATCCTGCTCCTCAAAAGGTTACATACCAACACATCTGTTTCCATAAGATTTGGTTCACAGGGGAAAAAGACGAGGCCCATTGACTCCACAGAAGGAGTCCGGCAAGGGTGAATTTTAGCCCCTTTTCCTTTATTAATAGATACGAACGGCCTGGAAGCCTTTTTATTAGGTAAGAAAATTGATTTCCCACGCATCAAAGGACAGCCAGTTCCACTATTTTTGTATGTGGACGGCACTGTACTCATGGGCTTGCCGGCTAATGTTATGTTATGTTATGTTATGTTATTGCTACTTATGGAGCGCACTGTTACCAATGGGTGTCTTGGCGCTGTAAAGTCCTTTTGAGGCCTAAGAAGGGAGGATGGTACGCGGAGATTTAGGAGCAAAAGAGCCAAGTTTTGAAAGCCTTTCTGAAAGCGAGAAGATAAGTCATGGACCTAATCTGCAGCGGCAGGACATTCCAGGCCTTCGCTGCACGGGTTACAAAGCTTCTGCCTCCCCAACTGGTTTTGCGTACTTTGGGTACTACTATTAGTTTTGCTTCTGATTACCGCAGCGCTCTTTTTGGTATATACCATTGAAATTTATTTTTCTAGAACTCTGGGCCAATTCCCTGTAGGGCTTTGTGAACATGGCACAGAGCCTTGAACTGTATCCTCTTTTGGATTGGCAGCCAGTGGAGTTTTTTTATCTGGGTTGAGATTGGGGCACATTTTGAGGTACCGGTGAGCAGTCTGGCAGCTGCATTTTGATGAACTTGTAGTTTGTGCAGGAGTCCCTCTTGCAAGGAGTGATATAGCCCGTTGCATTAGTCTAACCTTGACAAGGATAATGAGGTAATTACTGTTCGTATACTGTCTTTGGGTAAAAAAGGTATTATTTTCCTACATACCCTGAGCGTGTAGGCGGTGGAAGATATAACTGTGTTCACCTATTCTTTTTGCTTTATTCCTCGGGCAGGAAGGGGGCCCAGAGCAACCGGCCACCATGCCGGCGTCCAGAAATTAGGGTTGTTTCCAAATAATACCACTTCCGTTTTTCCGGAATTTAACTTGAGACAGTTCTGAGCCATCCAGCCCCCTACAGCTGACATGCACTCACTAAGACGTGTTGCTGTTTCCATCAACACCCCTGGCAATAATGACACCACAATTTGTGTGTCATTGGCATAGGTGGTTAAGGAGAAACCAAAGGATTCAATAAGAGGGGCCAGAGATGAGACATAAGTGTTAAAGAGCGTCGGGCTCAACTAGGAGCCCTGAGGCACTCCACATGGCAGGGAAAAATGTCTGGAGGAGAATTCTCCCAGGGCGACAGTTTGGGTTCAGTTAGAGAGAAAGGATTCCAGCAGTTTCCAGGCGGTACCCTGAACTCCAATCTCCTTCATACGGTCCATCAGTAGTGAGTGATGGACCGTATCGAAGGCCGCTGAGAGATCCAACATGATCATCACTGCTTTGCCTCCTTGATTGAGTATGGTCCTAATCTCCTCTGTTGATTTAATGAGGGCTGACCAGCTCTGAAACCCTATTGCGATGGATCCAGCACCTGTGATTTAAGCAAAAACTAGCTCAGCTGTGTATTCATGATTTTCTCTACTACTTTCGCTGGAAGAGGAAGCCTCGATATGGGTCTAAAATTGTTAGGGTCTTTGGGATCCAGCAAAGGTTTTTTTAAGTAGAGGCAGTATAGAGGCGGTTTTCCAACTTTTGGGAAAATATCCCTGAGAAAACATAGAATTTATGACAAAAAACTGCCGCGGCTACTGGTTCCGGGGCTAATTTCAGCAGAGAGATAGGGCAAGGGTCATAAGGTGAACCAGATTTTGTTGTCTTAATAAGGTTTAAAATTTCTGTAGTTGTTACTTGGGAGAATTTATCAAAATATTCCCTGTCGTTTGTTTCCAGTTGCCTAACGTCAGTCTGGGTAGGAATAGTATTGTCTGTAGCCTTGGAGAAGGTGGAGAAGATAGATTATACTTTGCCCAGGAAAAAATTGTGCAATGTTATCACACAGTTCCTGACTGGCGGAAATAGTAGGAGTGGCTGGAAGTGCTAGCGATGTGACTGTTTTAAATAGTTCTTTGGACAAGTTTTTTGCGAGATTTATTTGTTTGGTAAAGAATTCTTGTTTAAATAGTAACTGTTTATATTTAGCTAGACTAAGTTTGTATTGATTTCTCTCATTATCATTATAATTCTTCCTCCAGATTCTCTCAAGATGTTTGCAACTCAATTTTAGGTCTCTAAGCTCTTGGGAGTACCATGGAGAAGATGGCCTTGCCCTGTTAGGATAGAGGAGTTTTTTAGGGGCAAGCTTATCTCCGGCAACTTCTAACCATTTAGTATATGCTAGTGTCGCCTCGTCCAGATCTGTAGGGAGGGAAGGAGCTGTTGCGATTAATGTTTCTTTCAGTTCCTCAGCACTTATTTTATTCCAGGCTCTACTGACCAGTTGTTTCTTCCCAGGTTTCCCTGAGTGACGACTGGGCATGCTGATTTCAAAAAGTACTGCCATATGGTCTGACCAGATGACTGGAAGGGTTCCAGTAAAACATAGTTGAGTTTCGTTAGAGAAAATGCCGTCTAGTGTGTGTCCGGCCTTGTGTGTAGCTCCAATCACCACCTGCTTTAGACCAGCATTATTCATCATATCTAGTAGATTAGAAGTGTCAGGATCAGAGAGTGTTTCCAAGTAGAAATTAACATCTCCGAGTATAGTATAAGTGTTTGCACTTAAAAAAGTTTCCATTATGCTATCAGATTGCCTGAGAAATAGGTTTCTAGGTTCGGGTGCTCTGTATAATAGAGTAGAGTGCCTCTGAAAGTGAAATGGTGTGAAAGGTAATAACAAAAATCAAGTGCTTCAAATCCAAGGTTAACAGGCTAACAGCCTCCAAACCGCCCTGGACGCCTTTACAAACTTCATGGCAGCACTAGACTTGAGGGTTAATTTCTCAAAGTCTTACATAATGGTTTGAGGCCCAAAAAAGACTAAAACTAGAAGTTGTAATGTAAAGGGCAAGCCTTTCGAAAGGGTGGAACAGTTTACATATCTGGGTAAGACGTTTAGTAATGATATGAAATGGGATTCACTGATCACGGCTCGAGCACAGCAAAGAAGCAGAGTAGTAGAGGGGCTTTTTAGGTTTGCTTGTAAGTCAGTCCACAAGCCAGTGCGTGAGCTTGTTACCTTATACAAGGCAAAATGCATGTCGGTATGCAGTGGATAGCATAATGGAGGTCAGGCCCCAAGTCTCTATTACGCCCACTGTGACTGATGTATCAAAGAGTGATTCAAGAGGGTTACGGGAAGGCGAAGCCAGCCCCTGTTCAATACTGAAGGACTCTGGCAAACCGTCCATGAATGGGTGAAAAAGGAAATTCGCAGAGAGAGCGGGGTCTGTTCACAAGAAGAACAATCAGTCGACTACCACAAAGAGACTTAAACAAACACACATTGTAGGAAAAGTTGTTAAGCTATCTATTGGAGGTAGAGAGAATGGTGGGCAGGATGGGCTTGATATTCGATTTGGTAAATTGAGTAATTTAGTGCAGGAAGCTTTGGCGCCTATTTTGGTGAGATTAACCAACATTGAGGATCAGCTAACTGTTGCTTGTAAAGCATTTGTACCAATAGATGTAATCCCTTCACATAATCCATCTGAGAGTGGTTTACTGGCAAGGGGTGCAGCCGAAGGCCACGGGGGCAATCAGTTGGCAGTTATACCTAAGGACGCGGCCTCTAGGAAGGTCCCACTTGCCACCAGTGTTATCCCTTCGCATTGCAGTGGCATACGAGAGATTACAAATTCTAGTACAATGATAGAGACAGGAAAGATCACTGTTCCTCCTGAAACCCCCCCACCCGGCAGGGGCAAAATAAGGGCCAGGGTGTCTCGTCCCCAAAAACCCCCATTTTAAGGGCTGGGGTTAGGCTCTCCCCAGGGACACAATGCCTCATAGGGACACAACATCGCATAGTTGCCTACCTAGCACCCCAGAAGGGAGTGGGAATGTAGATCGGCTACACCTACCCCCAGAAAGTACCACTTATACCCTGATTTTAACAGGGGTCCCGAGGTTATCACCAAGCCAAATAGAAAATTGTCAGAGCCTTATAAATAAAGCGGTTCATCGGTGCTCTAGTAAAGCTCCCCCTCTTGTTAACTGGTTTGAGGATATTATCATGGCAAGGCGGGTAAGTTGGGTCGGTGGCACCAGGAAAAGTATTGAAGGGGATTGTGTCATACCTAATTTCAGCGACGCTAAATGTATTTATGATGCCCTTCACCAATTGAAAGACTCGCCTACTGAGCAGATAAAGGCCAGACCCTAGAGTTTCTTTTATCCTCCTAGTCAGATGATGTCCCTTGGCCTGCAGTCCACTCAGCCCAGGCGTATCACTGACGCCCCTATGTGCCCCTCCTCCCATCCAAATAGGTATGAGGTTCTCTCAGACCTAACTGAGGTTGATTGACTAACTAGACAATCAGGAGGGAACCTGGACAATGAGTCAAAGGGCCACCCATATGCTGATGCTGATGCAGAGGGAGCTGGCATTAAAGTGACACCTGGTACAGCAAAGGCTCTTAAAAATATTAGTATAAATTTTGTGGGCCTTTCAGGGAAGGTGAATAGGAATAACCCTACAACTTGTAGGGTGGATGTAAAAATAACCTCTGAAAATAGGTGCCCAGGGGAGGGGTCGTCCCAGACACACTTGGTCAGTCACCTGGTTCCTTTAGTGTTACCATCAGATACAGAACTGGGCCCAGGGGAGGGGTCGTCCAAGACGCATTTGGTTAGTCTCATGCTTCCTTCAGTGTTACCACCAGATACGGATCTGGGTCACTCTATACCCCCAGTTAAATTAATCTCCTGGAACACTTCAGGTATTCGTTCTAAATTAACAGACAAGGTTTGGATGGAATATATCAGGGGTTTTGATGTCATCTGCTTACAGGAGACGTCGGCCAAAGAAAGTATTGAGATGGTTGGTTACTAGGCCTTTGAGGTGCCCCCTACAGCATCATTGTCGGGAAGGGCTAAAGGAGGGTTGGTAACCCTAATCTCAGTTAGATTTGGCTCCTTAAAAGTCTCTTGTGTAGGATCCTCTCTGTGGTTCTAATTGATGACTAATATGCTGCAGATGAGAGTCCTTCTTGTAAACTGGTATTATAACATTTTTGACCCAAGGAATTGTGATGTTATAGAAGCCCTGCAAATAGAAATTGCTAAAGTTTCTGGGAAGTGGCAACCTTTATGTGTTTTATGGGTGGGAGATTTTAATTGTACATCTTGTGAATTTAGTAATGAAAGAGTTTGTGGTTTCTTGGACACTGACGACCAGCCCTTGGCGCATTTCATTCACACCCCGCAGGGAGAGGTGCTTAATACTATCATCATCGAGAATAACCTGGTCAGCCTGAATAATAGTTTTTCAGTCCAGTGCCCTACTTTTGTTGGTGGGGGTAGTGAAAGTTCGATTGATTTTATGCTCTTTTCTATGGAATGCTCCTCTCTGGTGTGCGATTTCCATGTGGCTCCGGAAATAGCAAGTGACCACAAACCATTAATTGTCTCGCTTAAAGTAATAGCAAGAACCTCAGGGCATGATGGTCGCTCGATTGATTACAATCGTAATAAATGCATAAGAGTAAACCGGGGGAAAATAAATCCAACACTCTTTGAGGAAGAAACAGTCCGTTCTAATTTAGACCTGATTATAGCTTGCTTGGAACAGGATTCTTCTTCATCTATAATTGTTCAGAATTACGATCGGCTCTGTGCTAATGTAGCTGAAAGATTAACCTATCCAGCTAGGCCTAAGCAGCACCATGAGGCACGTTGGTTTAATGTAGAATGCTCTAGAACCCACAAAATTTTGAAAATTGTTCTCCAATCACACCTCCGAAATATAGAACAAATAAAACATGCTAGCCGTCTATATAAAACCACCAACAGCGCAAGGAAAGTGAGGTTGTGGCGCATAGAGTGGGATGATTTGGAAAGAGCAAGTGCCTTTCTGGGCCATTATCAACCGTCCCCAATTCACTGAAGAAGTGGGAAAATGGAGACTGTGTTCCAAGGTGATACCTGGGAATCACACTTTGTGCCCATTTTTAATCTAAATGGTAGGGAGTTGTTGATGTATAACAAGGATCTCCCGGCCGACATGACACAGGCAGTAGAGCTTAGTGTCTCACTCACAGTGACTGAGGTGGAGGAGGCACTTGCGAAGGGGATAAGTAGGAAAGCCCCAGGTCCAGATGGAGTGCCATTAGACCTTTTTAAGTTAAACATAAATCTTTGGACACCCCTGCTTACTCAGGATTTTAAATCGGTAGTGACTGGCCCAATTACAGTATCCTGGAAAGAGGCCATAGTTGTACCCGTGTTCAAAAAAGGGAACAGAAATGATCCTGCCTGCTATAGGCCCATTTCCTTAATCGATTCCACCACCAAAGTATAAGGTAGGGTAATCCTTGCCTGCCTGGAGACCTCGGCAGTATGGGTTCCGGAGGGGACTTGGAACTACAGAACAGTGTTTAAATTTATCCATGATCATGGGCAAGTACATGAGGGCAAAGAGTGGTTCTATCCACATTGCCTTTATGAACTTGTACTGTGCATTTGATACTGTGAACAGGGGTAAATTATGGGCACTAATGACAGACATGGGCTTTGAAAGCGCTCTAATCCTGCTCCTCAAAAGGTTACATACCAACACATCTGTTTCCATAAGATTTGGTTCACAGGGGAAAAAGACGAGGCCCATTGACTCAACAGAAGGAGTCCGGCAAGGGTGAATTTTAGCCCCTTTTCCTTTATTAATAGATACGAACGGCCTGGAAGCCTTTTTATTAGGTAAGAAAATTGATTTCCCACGCATCAAAGGACAGCCAGTTCCACTATTTTTGTATGTGGACGGCACTGTACTCATGGGCTTGCCGGCTAATGTTATGTTATGTTATGTTATGTTATTGCTACTTATGGAGCGCACTGTTACCAATGGGTGTCTTGGCGCTGTAAAGTCCTTTTGAGGCCTAAGAAGGGAGGATGGTACGCGGAGATTTAGGAGCAAAAGAGCCAAGTTTTGAAAGCCTTTCTGAAAGCGAGAAGATAAGTCATGGACCTAATCTGCAGCGGCAGGACATTCCAGGCCTTCGCTGCACGGGTTACAAAGCTTCTGCCTCCCCAACTGGTTTTGCGTACTTTGGGTACTACTATTAGTTTTGCTTCTGATTACCGCAGCGCTCTTTTTGGTATATACCATTGAAATTTATTTTTCTAGAACTCTGGGCCAATTCCCTGTAGGGCTTTGTGAACATGGCACAGAGCCTTGAACTGTATCCTCTTTTGGATTGGCAGCCAGTGGAGTTTTTTTATCTGGGTTGAGATTGGGGCACATTTTGAGGTACCGGTGAGCAGTCTGGCAGCTGCATTTTGATGAACTTGTAGTTTGTGCAGGAGTCCCTCTTGCAAGGAGTGATATAGCCCGTTGCATTAGTCTAGCCTTGACAAGGATAATGAGGTAATTACTGTTCGTATACTGTCTTTGGGTAAAAAAGGTATTATTTTCCTACATACCCTGAGCGTGTAGGCGGTGGAAGATATAACTGTGTTCACCTATTCTTTTTGCTTTATTCCTCGGGCAGGAAGGGGGCCCAGAGCAACCGGCCACCATGCCGGCGTCCAGAAATTAGGGTCGTTTCCAAATAATACCACTTCCGTTTTTCCGGAATTTAACTTGAGACAGTTCTGAGCCATCCAGCCCCCTACAGCTGACATGCACTCATTAAGACGTGTTGCTGTTTCCATCAACACCCCTGGCAATAATGACACCACAATTTGTGTGTCATTGGCATAGGTGGTTAAGGAGAAACCAAAGGATTCAATAAGAGGGGCCAGAGATGAGACATAAGTGTTAAAGAGCGTCGGGCTCAACTAGGAGCCCTGAGGCACTCCACATGGCAGGGAAAAATGTCTGGAGGAGAATTCTCCCAGGGCGACAGTTTGGGTTCAGTTAGAGAGAAAGGATTCCAGCAGTTTCCAGGCGGTACCCTGAACTCCAATCTCCTTCATACGGTCCATCAGTAGTGAGTGATGGACCGTATCGAAGGCCGCTGAGAGATCCAACATGATCATCACTGCTTTGCCTCCTTGATTGAGTATGGTCCTAATCTCCTCTGTTGATTTAATGAGGGCTGACCAGCTCTGAAACCCTATTGCGATGGATCCAGCACCTGTGATTTAAGCAAAAACTAGCTCAGCTGTGTATTCATGATTTTCTCTACTACTTTCGCTGGAAGAGGAAGCCTCGATATGGGTCTAAAATTGTTAGGGTCTTTGGGATCCAGCAAAGGTTTTTTTAAGTAGAGGCAGTATAGAGGCGGTTTTCCAACTTTTGGGAAAATATCCCTGAGAAAACATAGAATTTATGACAAAAAACTGCCGCGGCTACTGGTTCCGGGGCTAATTTCAGCAGAGAGATAGGGCAAGGGTCATAAGGTGAACCAGATTTTGTTGTCTTAATAAGGTTTAAAATTTCTGTAGTTGTTACTTGGGAGAAGTTATCAAAATATTCCCTGTCGTTTGTTTCCAGTTGCCTAACGTCAGTCTGGGTAGGAATAGTATTGTCTGTAGCCTTGGAGAAGGTGGAGAAGATAGATTATACTTTGCCCAGGAAAAATTGTGCAATGTTATCACACAGTTCCTGACTGGCGGAAATAGTAGGAGTGGCTGGAAGTGCTAGCGATGTGACTGTTTTAAATAGTTCTTTGGACAAGTTTTTTGCGAGATTTATTTGTTTGGTAAAGAATTCTTGTTTAAATAGTAACTGTTTATATTTAGCTAGACTAAGTTTGTATTGATTTCTCTCATTATCATTATAATTCTTCCTCCAGATTCTCTCAAGATGTTTGCAACTCAATTTTAGGTCTCTAAGCTCTTGGGAGTACCATGGAGAAGATGGCCTTGCCCTGTTAGGATAGAGGAGTTTTTTAGGGGCAAGCTTATCTCCGGCAACTTCTAACCATTTAGTATATGCTAGTGTCGCCTCGTCCAGATCTGTAGGGAGGGAAGGAGCTGTTGCGATTAATGTTTCTTTCAGTTCCTCAGCACTTATTTTATTCCAGGCTCTACTGACCAGTTGTTTCTTCCCAGGTTTCCCTGAGTGACGACTGGGCATGCTGATTTCAAAAAGTACTGCCATATGGTCTGACCAGATGACTGGAAGGGTTCCAGTAAAACATAGTTGAGTTTCGTTAGAGAAAATGCCGTCTAGTGTGTGTCCGGCCTTGTGTGTAGCTCCAATCACCACCTGCTTTAGACCAGCATTATTCATCATATCTAGTAGATTAGAAGTGTCAGGATCAGAGAGTGTTTCCAAGTGGAAATTAACATCTCCGAGTATAGTATAAGTGTTTGCACTTAAAAAAGTTTCCATTATGCTATCAGATTGCCTGAGAAATAGGTTTCTAGGTTCGGGTGCTCTGTATAATAGAGTAGAGTGCCTCTGAAAGTGAAATGGTGTGAAAGGTAATAACAAAAATCAAGTGCTTCAAATCCAAGGTTAACAGGCTAACAGCCTCCAAACCGCCCTGGACGCCTTTACAAACTTCATGGCAGCACTAGACTTGAGGGTTAATTTCTCAAAGTCTTACATAATGGTTTGAGGCCCAAAAAAGACTAAAACTAGAAGTTGTAATGTAAAGGGCAAGCCTATTGAAAGGGTGGAACAGTTTACATATCTGGGTAAGACGTTTAGTAATGATATGAAATGGGATTCACTGATCACGGCTCGAGCACAGCAAAGAAGCAGAGTAGTAGAGGGGCTTTTTAGGTTTGCTTGTAAGTCAGTCCACAAGCCAGTGCGTGAGCTTGTTACCTTATACAAGGCAAAATGCATGTCGGTTGCATTGTATGGGGTGGAGGGGTGTGGGTACCAAAGAAGCCGCCCGTTGCAAGTGGTGGAGAACAAGTTTATAAAACGCCTGTTGATGATTCCTAGCAATGATGCCACCTCATTTTCTCATCGAGAAGTGGGGATGGAATATATAGAAGATCACATTGGCGCTGCCCCCTTGCTTCTGTGGGCCAAAATTTGGGCCTCAGAAGAGTTACAGTTTTCAAGGGAGATCATCGAAGACTGTATTAATTTGGACAAATCTATGAGGATCCCTTGGCTTCTGTTGGTGAGGGATAGGTTATTCTAGATCGGGCTGGGTGAGTACTTTGTTACCCCGTCAAGCATCCCCACTAATGCGAAGGCTAAAATTAAAGAGGAGTATGTTGTCTGGGCAAAAATGCGCCATTTACAATTGGAGTTACCTGGCCCCAGTTACCCTTTCATGCATAAACAGCAGTATTACCTTTCCTTGACTAGAAACAGCCAGTTGCGTTTTCTTTTAATAAGATTTCGTCTTAGCACATTGCACTTTCTGGTAGGGTTCCCTAAACAATCCGGGTGGACAGGTAACCTTACTCTTTGCCCATGCGGCAATAGTACTACCCAGAGCACTTTGCACTTTATTTTTTTTTGTGCACTATATAAAGATCCAAGGAGCAGATTTTTGTGCCCTTTTTAAAGAACATTCGCCCATGTACATATTTAGAGGGCTTCAGACATTTGCAATCATTGACTAATCCTGTTAGCTTGCATATGAATTTTTATCTCTTTTATAATATTTTTAACAGACAAAAGAATGTATTTTAAACTTGAATTGTGTATTTTAAACTTGGACTGTCTTTTTGGTTGAAACGTTTATGACTGTGTGCCGAACAAAGGTAATTTGAGATTGTGTGCTAGTTTATGTGGACCTCAGTGCAATAGTCACTGATGAGGAGTGGATGCAATACTTTCTATGTTACGCCAATGTGACTTCAGTGCCTTAAAATATATTTAAAAGCATAGTGCAAAATGCTGTTTACTTAGAACTTTTCTTTTCAGCTCTAAACTTTGGCTGAAAGTTGAGCCAAGTGGAAACTATCACAGAATAAAATCTACCATTTGCACAACCTTTTCCAGACTTTCACAAATGTTTTCACGTGTATCATTTCCGCTTTGAATTCAAGACTCAGGGGTATATTCACAAGGATCTATCGCCCCAATCACAAGCTGGTGTTAACAGCCCACAGCACCAGTTTACCCACGATAGCAACCGCAAAAAACATCGCCACAGATGACCTCCACAACTATCGCTAATGAGATGCAGAGTAGGCGTTCCCGTGCCAAAAGCCGCAACAACACCACTCCACAACATTCACAACGACCAGCCAGAACTGCGATAAGAACACAAAACAGGCGATAAGGCATGTTAGCAGCAGGAAAATAACACCTGCTCTGACCTGGTGCAAAGTCGGATCACAGCCTGCACCACAAAAGGGAGCACTGCCCACAGCCACATCGGAAGAGCAATAGATGCCATGGAGCCACTGGTCATGCGGCCCGGACACCCAAGAGGGCCACAACACCCACTGCCACCACCCCAGGACCCCAACCCCCACCCGGTACAACCCCCAGACCACCACAGAGGTTGTGCAGACAAAGACAGAGGACCCCCAGGAAACGCACGAGCCTCACAGACCCTACACCTGACAATGTCATTGCCCACTACAGGCAAAAAAGGATAACCATCCTATGCATCCTGACCAACATCGCCCAACAGGCCGACGGACAGTCACGGCCCGTATAGGGCATGTTAGCGGGGTGGTGACGTGGGGCGGAGGAGGGGCAGGGTGGGGGGTTGCAAAAGGCGGCATACGGCCGTTTTCAGGTAAGTTACGAAAAAATTAAATACAACGAATTTCCTTGCGCGCGCTGCATCGCCAAATGCGATGCAGCGCGCGCAACGAAATTCGTTTTTTTTTTTCATAACTTACCTGAAATCGGCCAAATGCCGTATTTTGCAACTCCCCACCCTGCCCCTCCTCCGCCCCACGTCACCGCCCCACTAACACGCCCTATATGGGCCGTGGCTGCCGACGGCAACAACACAGCGGACAACCAAGATCCCACCCGACACAAAGCTGCTGGCTGTGCTGCACCTGTTGGACCCTGGTACCCCCCAACCAACACCCGCCAGAGTTGGATGAGTCTTACAGCCAGCCACATCCAAGTCCCTCACACCTGTCCTTGACATAACCATCAGCCTGGTACCCCAGTCCCTATATGTCCAACACAATTTGCAGGATCCACTGGAGACCAATCAAGGACCATTCTCCATAGCTGGATGCACGCATGTGTTGGGGGCAATCCACAGCACACATGTCCTACCTGTGCCCCCTGGTGACACAGTACACAATCACCGCAACAGAAAGCACACGTCTCACATCAATGTGCAGGCAACATCCGAACACCATGGAACCTCCACCAATCTCGCCTCCAAATACCTAGCCAGTGTGCATGGTCCCTTCATCCTCCGACAGTCCAGCAGCAACCAGCATTCCCAGGATGGCACCAAGGGAAATGCACAGCCCCTTGGCAAGTTCCAAATGAACACCCCACTCACCTCAGCTCCACAACCATGCAACTCATAACACTGGCAACGCACACGTCACAGAATCACAAGATGCAAAACAACATGACCACCCACCAGACACGACAGAACAACTCACAATGGTAACCTGGGCAAGCCGTGAACATGAGCCATCAACGGCATGGCACCTCAGCCACACACTAGCTGAATGTTGGCAGAGGTGGCAACCAGGCATGTGTTAAGGATGCAGGAGAGCCATGATTGGGAAAGTACACAATGCCAAGAGTGGCGGAGATGTGCTGGACAGACAGCAGTATGCCGAACACACCCATATCCATGGCGACATACACCTCTGGTGTATGAAGTGTAGTGGACAGTGGAAGCCATGTCACCCCAGCCAGTGGGGGAGTTTGCGGAATTGTTGCCTGTTACGTCCCCCGTAAGTGTGAGCGAAGTGGGATGGCCCGGCGTATGCCAGGCCAGTGTAGGGGTGTGAATAAAAGGCACGTAGCCCTGGGCGTGGTCCTCTTCTGGAAAGCCTAACGTCTCTGCCAGGGTGGCGCCTCTCGCCACGCCACGAGGCCGACGCCGTCCTCATGAGCGGAGTTCCCTGTGATCCTGTGCGCCTGCCGTACCCCGGCCCGCTGGACCCCGAACCCGCCAGGCCCTCCCCTGCACAGCCAGGCCACACTGATCACCTTCCGACACCGGCGTGTGCCAAGGAGGGCCCACCACGTGTCTGCGCAAGCTCCAAGCCCTTGACAGCCTCTCAGACCATCACGGCCTCCACGACACAGGCCCGCATTACTCCTTTCTTGTTGACGTACACTACTGCCGACTCCGGCCTACATCACGGTCAAGTAGGTTACACATTTGGAACTGAGTCTTGATTACACCATGCCAGTGAACATTATTTAAGGCGCCCTTCGATGTGGTGCCACCAAGTCTGTGCATAGCATTCCAACCACTCGTGTCTGTGGGCCTACGTGGACTACTGCCCTCGGCCAAAGCTGCTCAAGAGTAGGTCACAGAATTGGAATTGATCATCGATTATTCAACGGCAGAAAATATTTAATCGCACGCAACGAGAGGCGTAAGAGGATGATGCGTTGCAGTCCGGAGGGAATAGGATCATTGTTACGAAGGTGATCGAACACTACCGGGAACTGCCCTGGTGTCACTAACTCTGTGCATCGCAAGCCAACAACAGGTGGGTGTGGGCCACTGCTGACTTCGGCCCACACTATGGACAAGTAGGTCACACATTTGATACTGAGTCTTGAGCATACATTGTCCGTGTACGCACAAAAAGGAAGATTCGACTTCATTGTACTCCCTTTGGTCAGGTGGCAGCAACCATGTGCATAGCATCCCAACGACAGGTGGGTTTGGGCCACTGCTGACCGCTGCCTCCGGCCTACACTGCGGTCCAGTAGGTCACAGAGTCTTGATTTAGAGATGGCGGAGTTCATATCAGTGTACCGGCATCATCGCAGACTGCATCCCCTCTCAGCACTGGTGCCAGAAGTCTGTTCCCCGACATTCATGGACACTCTCTGGTCGTACATTGGTGGCATCTGAGTGTATGGACCAGGGACTAGTTTTCATCCTCATGTAGCTGATACCGAATTGGTGGTGAAAACGAGGCTGTCGCTTTCCACTCCACCATTTGCTGCTTCCGGATAATATCAGACCATCCGCATCATGCCTTGGAGGACACCTTCCTCTGTCCCCCACAAGACTCCGCCACATTTACCTTCGACATTGAAGAGGACCCGCTCACTGCGCGTGGACCTACCTCAGTGCACCGTAAGTCATCGTCCCGTGGCAGGGTGCCTGTGCCGGCCGTTGTGCATCCGGGGCCACTAACTCTGTGCTGGTCAGGTCTGGGACCCCTTCTTCTGAGATATTGGATGGCCTCTGAGGCGATGGCCTTAGGGTCATCAACGCCATGTGTCTGTGACCCTGCGCTGTCTGCTGCCTCCGGCCTCAACTGCGGTCCACCAGGGCTCACACACCAAATCGAGTCCTGACCGGCCCGGAAGTCGCATCACCGCAGGAGGCACACGCCACCACTGCCAGGACCACCTCCAACCGCCATCTGTCAGAGTCGAAACGGTGGTCCTGACATAGTTAAGGAGTTGCTCACACCTTTCGTGGATGCCATCATCAGACTGATACCCTGCTAGGCACTCCAGGTGCCACTGACTCAGTGCACCGCAAGCCATCCTCCGTTACTGATTGAATTTTGCGCTGTGGAGAGGTTGTGCAGCGATGTCACCTCAAGCAGTGTGGGAGACCTGGGATGTTGGTGAGGAAGATGATGCAGGTCTAACACACCCCATTGCATCTGCATCAGGAATATCTCAAAGGGACACAAGCTGAGACTTTTTCTTCACATGGGCGCGCTCAGCTGTGCTACCCAGACCTCAGTGCACTGCTACTCACGGACACCTCTGTTTGCTCATTGTGTGCCCTCTGGACTTGTGAACTGTTGTATTTGTTGCCAGCACCAACAACTCCCTGAGGGCTGGCTTGCACATAATGTCTGCATGTTTCCCTGTGGTCTTGTTGTATGCATGGGGGCCCAGGGCCCTCCGACATTACCTTTTTTTTTTAGTCTTATAAGGCGCACAGCTACCAAAAGGTTTTCCCGGCGCCTACAGACAGGGAAAGAGAGGGAAAAAAGTTTATAGGTCAAATAACCAGGTTATTAAGTGTTTGCGAGCAATTTATTGGTTAAACAACCAGGTTTTTAAGTGTTTACGAAAATTACTGAAAACAGTTTTGTTCCTCAGAGATGGAGGGAGGGAGTTCCACAGAAGAGGACCCAGGTAAGAAAAGGACCGATCGCCCATTCGTGATTGTCTGATCCTAGGAACTTAGAATTTGGCTTGAGTAGACGAGCGAAGAGAGCGTGATAGTATATAAGGATGGACACCGGCCTTTAAGTACTGAGGGGCAATACCAGACTTGACTTTGAACATATAGCTCAGGGCTTTGAATTTCACACGAATCTCAACCCTGAGCTAATGAAGATCACGGAGAGAACTTGAGACAGAGGCCATTCTAGGGGTCTGACAGAGCAATCTGGCCGCTGCGTTCTGAACCACTTGCAATCTGCGTATCACATCCTTATTGGCACCTAGATACAGGATGTTGCCGTAAACCAGTCTGGCTGTAATAAGAGCTTGGGCCACAGTTGTTTGAGCTGTGTACACCGGATGCAGGCATGTCACCGCAGGCCTCGGGTTTGAGCTTGGACATGTAGCTTAGTTGTCACCAACTCAATTCGGAAGGGGAGTGGCCTGGGCCGTTGTACGCAGAGCCAACGTGGGTGTGTGACTGATATATTGCGGGCCCCTGGGCGTGGTTGTGTACTGTGAATGTGCATCTGCATGTGTTTCTATGGCAGTGTGGATCTCCTTTGTGGGGTGTAGGTGGTCCCTGAAGGGTAATAGACACCAATGCATGTGATTTAGCTCGCCTTCCATGGGTTCGGAGCCCACCCACACCAGTTGGGCCTCCTCCTTTTGGCGTGCTGACACATGGCATTGGGGTGCCATGTGTGGGTGGGTGAAGTGTTGTGAGCCAGCTGTGCTTGCGGGTGCTTCCTACTGTGTGGTCTGTTGCAGGCTCTGTGTTCTCTAAGTAGCTTGGCTGCCTGGGTCCTGGTGGTGGGTTGCGTGGGATATCCATGGGCTGTTGTAGGGCGTCAGTGTCGAAGGTGTGGTGGTCCTCTCCGACATCACAGATGTGTTGTCTTCTGTGCTCTGCTGGAGGTGTTGTGTGCCCCTCTGCAATGTGAAGGGGAGATGCATGTTGACATTGTGTTGACATGTATGTTGGCGCATTGTACTGGTTTACATGCAGACTGTATGACAATGTACATTGTGACTGTTTGGGAGGTGCTGGATTCTTCTGCGGGACAGTGTACATGACGTATGTGAGGTCGTACGCGTACATTTCCATTTCAGTTTCCAGCTCTGTCAGATGTAGTAGGCATGTTTCTGTGCATTTGCGAAGCCAGTTGTGTTCTCTGTTCTTAGGTGTTGGCTTTGCGCATTGTACCACGTTGTTGTCAGTGTGGGTGTGCTGTTCTTGCTATGTGTGTGTGCTGCAGTGTGCCAAGGCGATGAGGGACATGATCCAGGGTAATTGTGGGTGTGCAGTGTGCTACACCTTGTTGTGCACGTGTGCCATTGTGCCCATCTTCCCCCGTCCCCCCAGTCCCTAGTTGTTACTCACCCTGTTGATGTTGTGTCAGGTCCTCTCAAGCTGTGTCTGTACTCCCTACTCCTTGCAACGTCTCCACACTGATGACTGGGGCCTCGGTTTCCTCCAGCTCCTCCTGTGGCACAGGACTGCCACCTCCTGTCACCGTTGCAGCCTTTCTGTTGGCAGCGGGTTTGTGCCTGGTTTAGGTTGTCACATCATGCCAGCGCCTCTTGCCCTCCTCGATCGGCCTCCTCGGCACTCCGACTGCATTCCAGGTGGTCTACTTGTGGGTCAGTTGCTGGTAGTGTCTGTGACCTCCGTGGCGCTGATCTGGTTTTGCTGCGGACTGCACCCCGTCTTCCTCTCCCTCTTCTCCTCGGCTGTACTCGTCCCCGTTGTTCCTTGCTGGTGGTCTGTGGGAGTTGTGGGGTTCGCGTTAGCCTCCGCGCTCAGTCAGGGTGCATCCATGTTGCTACGTTCTTTTCTCTTGTTTCTGGTGTGTTGTTTCTATGGTTTTTATGGTGCATTTTCCTGCCAGACGCATGGGATTTGCAGGCCTTTGGCTGGTTTTCGCTACTTTTTGTACCACGATTGGCCTCATTGCATGATTTTTTGCGTTCGCGTTTCGCATTTTTGCGGCGTGGCGCTGATTTTCGGACCTTTGACGTGTTATCTGGTGAATATCGCATGCTACCGCCGCGTTGTGAATACTTGGTTGGCATGGCGTAATTTTTCCGCGATAGTCTGCGATGTTGAGAGTTGCGTTAAGCTACTCTTGCGGTAGTTATCACACGTTCTTGTGACTATACCCCTCACTTGTCTGAAAAGTTCACCGACATTTTCTACCACCCATAGATATCTTGCCAATTATAGAAGGGGAAAACAGGGCTGGGAATTCAAATTGTAAATGAACTAATTTACTTTCCAAGGTAATGGTTTCACAACAGTGATTTAAATGCTCTCCCAAAGAATGCAGAAATTAATTGTTTAGGTTTTTTTCATTATTTTAGATCTTTTTCATCATGCACTGCATTTGTTGCAGATCAAATTCCAAATAGAGAATCGAGGTGGCTTCTTAAAATGAGTATGGCCACTTCTGTCGCCCTCTGAGTAGTTTGGTGCTTTTGCTGAACCCAGCTGAGAACGATGGAAGTCTGTGTTGACCTTGCCGTGCATTTGATCCTGTGTGAGTGCAGATGTTTTGGGTTTATATTTAGACAGCTGAGCCGCCCCCTGTGGCTTTAAAGCCAAAAAGTATTGGAACACAGAGCTGTAAAAATAGTTTTAGGCCCATCTAGGGTTGTCGCAGTCGGTTCGCAGCATCTGCCAATATTTTACATGCGCGCAAAATAATGTATTGTTTAATCCTGATTAGCAAAGAGCTGTTTTGAAAGCGGATTTGCCTGAGCCCTGTAGAAATCTGTCATCCGGTCAATGACAACTCAATTTAAAGCAAAGAAAGACGGAGTGGTGTGCACCAGTGTCCTTTATTTATGTCTGTTGCTTTGATTAATTGAGTGACAGAAGTGTGCGCCAAATGCCTGTCGCCCATCAGAATGAGGATAATGGGGGCCGAGCCTGCCAGGAGCTGGAAGCCCCGCGGCAGCCTCGCTGTCTGACCTTTCTCAGGCAGCATTATGGAATTAGCACCTGCTTACTAGCACTGCGCGACGCTCGAAGAACTTTACCAAATATTTACATGTGCATACATCTCCCTAGCCGAGCCTTCTTCTATTGGCTGTCAGTTAAACCTAAAAGACCATGGGGCATATTTACAAGCTGGCGATAAAAAATTATCGCCGCTTTTGCGGCCGTTTTCGGCCGAAAAGCGGCGATAATTTTATCGCCTAATTAGCAAGGCCACGCTAACGCGTGAAACCTCGCTTTAGCGTGGGCATTCCTAACGCCCAGCTTTGCACCTCTAAAGAGATGCAAAGTGGGCGTTCCTGACCTATATGACAGGAGAAATGTCGCTAAGCGACATTTCTCCTATCATCAAGTCCCACGCTATGAAGCATAGTGGCAGGAAAAGTAGCGATAACCCCTGTTATCGCTACTTTCCTTACGCCTGCTTCAGGACTGACTTAGCCATGATATATATGGAAGGTGGATATCATGGCTAAGTTTGTGAGTCCCTATCAGCAAGCTAACGCCACATTGCGTGAGATTTTCGCTGGGTTTCCAGCGATAATCTCACGTTAGGCAGTTAGCGTGAGGATTTTTATTGCTGAGGAGATAAGCGCTGCTAATAGCAAGCTATCTCAGCGATAAAAATCCACAATACCCGGCGATAATTATCCTCACGCTGAGAGCGCTGAGCGATAATTATCGGCGGGTGTTGCTGATATGCCCCCATGCTCTTTTGCATGTTCATGTATGAGCACCTCCAAACTTATCAAATTATGGCGAACATCTTTAAAGAGTGACTAGCAGGTTTTAGAAGGGTTTTGCCTCATTGTTATAGTTCCGGGTTTTTCAACCGAGCAAGAGGCTTCAGCGCAAAGCTCTAATGGGCCGATTCACAAAAGCATTTAGGAATATGCAAAGCCGAACTGCAGGAGTGCTGTTCCACATACTCTCAGATGCCTTCGGGGCTCCGCCTTGAAATGTCCAACAGTGGTTTCTATTTGCCCAAAGTGCCTATGAGTATTCTCAGAATATTCCCATTTTAGGTGCATTGGGGTCAATTTAAAAAGCATTTAGGAGTGCCCAAAAGAGTACTACTTTACATACTCCAATACACCTCACGTACACAACACCACAGCATATATGATACTACGCCCATGGGTGTTGTCTAGAAACAATAACCAATAGAAATGACCTGGGCTTTGGAATGACCACCCAGTGCAACAAATTATCTTTCCTCATGGGTGCTCTGCTTGAATACACAATTGTTTCTCTTTAAGATAACCAAACTGACATTCAAGTAAATCAACTGTTTTGTATCACGAACCAATGCAGTCCTACTGGTGCATGAGTGAAGGAAACACTTTTGAAACTTTAACCTTCAAATGTGACATGCTTTTAAAAGTTCATGTTTTAACAGTACTGTTAGACCTGTCAGCCCTAGGGTGGTCTTACCCCATTTTTTTGCCCTTGTTGCCTCATTTTTGCCGCCATCTTTTTGTTGGCCCTAGGTCTCTGGGCGCCCTACCACTGCTAAACAGTGCTGAGGTGCAGGTGCTCTCTCCTAACAACATGGCTGCCACAGGCCACTGCTACTGCGGAGTGGCCATTGCATACACACACTAGTGGTTAGGAGCAGGCTGGGACATATTGCTACAGTATCTTTACCATCCCGCCTTTTTGTCCCATAGACAGTTATGTGGAAGCTCCTGGAACCTTCCATCCCTGGGAGGGATTATGCTTTGCCGCCTTTACAGGAGGGTCACCTGACCTGGGGGTATGAGAGGAAAGGAGGGAAACCTGACTAGTCAGTTGGAGCACCACTGGACCTGGGGGAACCTCTACCGGAGCGTAGGCGGTTGAGCCAAGGGGAGAAACCTACACTACTGGGACTGATTGAATCTAGGCCCTGCTGTACCCAAGTTAGATGAGGGACTCTGTCTGCCTGCTGATCTTGCCTGGTGAGGGGGCAACCCAGGGGACCATCTCCAGTGTGCTGCAGGGACCCACCCTGCCTCTGAGGCCTGCCATCGCAACCCCCCTTCTCCCCCTCATAAGCCTACCAGGGGGACATGCCATCTTCTTTCCTCTCTAAGATAAGTGCTGCCCTGGAACAATGGACTGTCGTTGTGAACCCTACAGGACCTGCAGGTAAAGAGCTGTGCCTACCAAGCGCTGTGCCTTCAAAGCGCTGTGCCCTCTAACGCTGTGCCTATCAAGCGCTGTGCCTACCAAGCACTGTGCCTTCAAAGCGCTGTGCCCTCTAAGCGCTGTGCCTTCAAAGCGCTGTGCCTTCAAAGCACTGTGCCTTCAAAGCACTGTGCCCTCTAAGCGCTGTGTCTACCAAGCGCTATGCCTTCAAGGCGCTGGGCCCTCTAAGCGCTGTGCATACCAAGCGCTGTGCCTTCAAGGAACTGTGCCCCATGTGCAGTAAGCCCTTAAATCATCGCCACTGCCCGGGGACATACAACCCAGCGCTGTGGGAGTGGTAGCGCTAACTGTTCCGAGTCACCGCTGCGGGACCTCGCTCCGAAAAAGGGGAAGTACTGCACCCGCCATCACCGCCGCGGCCCGGCAACCACGCACAGGCGCCGTGCCGCTGGGAGATCACACCTTGTGGAGTCCGCCGTCGTGGCCCCAGCGCCCCTGCCCCGGCGCTGCATCGCTGGAGATCTGCCGCCGCGGTCCTCGAAGCCCAGGAGGGCCGCCGCGGCAGCGTGGGAGGCCCTACTAGGCCCGGGGAGTGACGTCAGCCTTTCCTCAGGGAAGGCGCGGCCCCATTGGTCCTGGTGGCCGCGCCCTCGCAGAGCTGCCCGCTGATTGGCTCCCGGGTCGAGGGACTGCCAGGAGCTGCCACGGTCATCGTCGCGGGGGCTCCGAAGACAGCGGGAGCCCCCAACCTGCCTCCAGGCCGGGTTAGAGCTGCGAGACCCTTCTTGGAGGTTGGGCCCACAGGTAACACCCCCAGGAGTGGCCTGGACTCGGAGGGGACGGCGGGGCTGCCGAGGAGCATCGCGCGAACCGCATGGCAGCCCTGCAACCATCCCTCACCTCCCAGGAACTGCAACCAGGCCTCGGGGCCCCAGGTACACCGTATTCCCCTGTTGCTGGGCTGAAGTGAAACAGGCTGCCCGCGAGAGGGAAGTGAGGGATATTTATGCCATGGTGAAATTGAACACGGAAACTGTTACCCTGCCGTTGCCTACAGGTCACCGGCCCGAGTTAGATGATGCCCTGAAATGCATTGTTCTATTACAGTGATGAGTTGGTTGATGCCCTGAAATGCATTGTTTTATCACAGGAATTAATTAATTGTTGCCCTGCAATGCCCTGTTCCATTTAACTGAATTAATTAATGGTTGCCCTGCGGATATCTGTTTAGCCACTTGAATGAATTGACTGCTACTTTGAGTTACCTTCATTACCCCTGAATGAATTGATTAGTACCTTGAGAAGCACTGATCCATTGATTTGAATGAATTTATTGTTGCCTTGAAACTACCTGCATTATTCCTGAAATGAATTGATTCATCCCACCTTGAAATAGATAAAGAATCTTGTTTTTACCCAACAACTTGGTGTGGTGTCCTTCATTGTGTGCGCATGGCTGAATCCACGTAGGTGAGTGCTGAGCAACTGCTTTACACATAGCCTTCGGGTGCCTTCCTACCTCGCCCCAAGCTACCGTGTCGGAATTGGTGACCCCGGTTCTAACAAGTACTCTGTAATATGGATCAATACCTAATTTCAGCAATGTCTAGTATCAAAACCTAAATTTCAGTTTATAGGTAATCTCTTATATGTCAGATTAGAATTTTTTTCTGACATGTACAGAGTAAGGATTTTTTGGGGATATTCAATGCTTTTAGTACTTTGAGAACATGAAAGACATTCTGCCTATGCCAAGCTGAGTTCTCAACAAACTGTATCTGCAGCCTTGGCTAGAGGTCTTCCCTATGTCATACCTCTGCCCAGCCAACATCTGGTGTTGGCAGAACAAAGGAAAGGCACACGCAGGCCAGGATAGAGAGGGAACTGTTGGCCACAGGCGTTCCTTTTCGCATCTACCTATGAACAGATGTTTCTGCACCCTTCTCTTGTCACATTGCAGGAGACGAATAGTGGGTCCAGAGCATAGGGATGCCTGGGTGGCCGGGGAAAGGGGAAGTTTCAATTGCGGTTTTGTTGGCTGAATTTGGAGGACCTAGGGGTGGAGTCTAAAGCCAGCTAACGCTCTGCCTAGTACAAAACGAAAGTCACAAAATTGTGGTTTGTGGTGAAAGGGACTGTGGTAGGACTGTGTTTCATCAACTTGATCACACTGATGTGAGTTAAGTGAGAATGAAGAGAGGAAATTTACATTTTTATCTGAGGGTTCATCATTAATAAAGGACTGGTGCCAAAATTTAAAATATCCAGCTTGACTCACTCCAAGGACTACAAACTGCCTGGAATAATGAAGATAGCAAGACTTGAACTCTTGCTGCAATGAAGCATTCCAGCCTGACCATTCAAAAAAAGTGTCTATAGCATCAGAATGAATATTTAAGTCAAGTACTGAATCTAGGGTCAGTGGCATTACCCGACGGTTAAGCAATAGAGCGATGGGAGTCAAGGTCCTACCAGGCAGTCGCATTTCTCCTTGTGAACTTCGCTTCTATGGCATAAAGGTATGGAGGTTGTCTAGCAGAAGAAGCTTGATTGATGGTGCAGCTTTAGTTGCTGGATATTTGTAATCATAAATAAGTCTTGCCTACCCTGTAGGTGTTCATGCTACACAATAAAAATCTAAGTGCTTTCACCATTCCACTGATTAAAATCGAATAATTTTCTTCTAATTTCTCTTCCTGAGCCTTGTCCCTCTTCTACGTTTTATGTGTGCATATCTCTGACTAACAAGGTTAACTGTAACTCTGCTGAGTAAGCGAAATGGGTTATGGCAGGGTACAGGAGCTAAACAGGAACATAAATAGAACAGCAAAGCGAGAGACAGGTAGCACAGGAAGAAGAGGGTAGAAATAGAGTCATTGTATAAAGATATCTGAGTTAGGGAGAGTAGTGAAGTAAATGAGTAAAGCAAGCAAGAAAGAGCTCGCAAAGACAAAGATGGGAAGACAATCATAGGTAACGAAGGAAAACAAGGAAAATGGGTGGAGCACTTTGAATAATTGCTGAACCATCCCATGCCGCAGTCTCCACCAGACATTCAGCCAGCTGACAAGGACTTGCCAATCAACTGCAGCAGAACAACCAAGGAATAAATACAGCAAGCCATCACACATATGAGAAATGGGAAGGCAGCAGGACCTGACAATATTTCTACCGAGACAATGAAGGCTGACATTGAAACATCAGTAGACACGATCTACGCCATGTTTAAAAGGATCCGAGAAGAGGAAAGGGTGCCATCAGACTGGAAGGAGGAATATCTTGTAAAGATCCCAAATATATGTTACCTGAGTAACTGCAAACTATAGAGGGATAACTCTTCTATCAACCCCAGGAAAAGTAATCAACAGAGCCATCCTGAACAGAATGAAGTAACACGTTGAAGCTCAATTGCGAGACCAGCTAGCTGGCTTCCACAAAGATAAATCAAGCACAGACCAAATTGCAACACTGCGCATCTTCAATGAGCAGTCGATGGAATGGAACTCCCTCCTCCAAGTCAACTTCATGACTTACCATGAGAAGGCATTCAATGACATGGACCGAGAGACCCTCTCAAAGATCCTCCGCCACTATGGTTTGCCAGATAAACTCATAAGAATCATCAGGAACTCTTACAAGGGAATGACCTGCAAGATAGTCCATGGAAGGCAACGCACCAAAATCTTCCAAATGAGGACTAGAGTCTGTCAGTGTTGTTCGTCCTCGCCTTTTCTCTTCCTGTTTGCCATACTCTGGATTCTGAAAATATCCGACGCAAGGAGAAGAAATGGGATTCAGTGGACACCTTAAATGCAGCTCAATGACCTGGACTTTGCAGGCGACCTGGTTCTACTCTCTCATACCCATCTGCAGATGCAAGAGTGCAAGAGAAGACCAACAATGTGGCAGCAGCATCAGCAAAACGTGGCCTCAACATCCACAGGGGAAAACCAAGATCCTAAAGGATAACATGGGCATCACAACTGCAATCACTCTTGAAGGTGATGCACTGGTAGAGGTTGAGGCCTTCACCTACCGGGGTAGTGCCTTAGACCAGCAGGCCGGCACAGACACCGACATCATGGCAAGAATCAGCAAAGCAAGGGCTGCCTCCATTCAGCAAAAGACGATCTGGAGCTCCAAGGAACAAACGCTGCAAACCAAGATCAGGCTTTTTAACACCAACGTAAAACCGATCCTTCTGTATGGAGCAAAAACTTGGAGGAAAACAGTGACCAGCACCACCAAAGTGCATACCTTAATCAACACCTGTCTGAGAAAAATCCTACAAATGCTCTGGCCAAACGGCAGAAGTCCATTACAACTCAGGCATTACATCGTAATGCCTTTACAACGCAACTTTTACAATGCAGGTGACTTTACATTGCATCCCATTACAACGCATGTGCCATTAAAACGCATGCCATTACAACGCATTGTAAGGTTAGTATTGGAGGTAAGTGAGGTAACTATTTCTATTGTATTATTAAAAAAGTCGTTTATTAAGAAACATATATATTTCTCTTTATTATAATGTATTTTAAAAATAATATTTATAATAAAAAAAGGCTTAGGCACTTATCCTCTGGGATGGGATGCATGGGAAATGGGTTTTGGGTGGCGGAGTGTACTAATACTTGGGTATTAATTTTAATACTTGAGAATTAATTGATATTTATTTTTAATAGTAGAATATTTAAAAATAAATTTTATTTCAAATTATTAAAAAAGGCTTTGGAACCTATCCTCTGTGATGGGATGCATTGGAAACAGGGGTTTTAGGTGGGGGACTGTATTAAAACTCAGGTATTCATTTTAATACTTGAGAATTCATTGATATTTAGTTTTACTGTTAAATAATTGTAAAAATAATTTTTATTTTAAATAATAAAAAGGGTTTTGCACCTACCCTATGGGACAGGATGCATGGGAAACAGGAGTTTTGGGTAGGGGAGTGTTTTAATAGTTATGGATTAATTCTAATACTTGAGAATTAATTGCTATCTATTTTAAGTAATAAAATATATTAAAATACATTTAATTTCAAATGATTAAAAAAGGCTTTGGCACATATCCTCTTGGATGGGATGCATGGGAAACAGGGGTTTTTGGTGGGGGAGTGTATTGATACTCGGGTATTCATTTTAATACTTGAGTAGCATTTATTACTTAATTTATAAGTTATTTTATTGTAACATTGTTAAATTAATTGTTATTATTAAAATGTATAAAAGTGATATACAGACAACCTCAGGGTGTTTTTGGATTGGGGGGGATTTGATATCAAGGTTTAATTATAACCTATCATAAATAAATGGATATACATTTTGAACTTAGTTTATACAATTAATAAACTTTTAAAGTATATAAATATATTTTAAGAATTAAAAAACATATGTACAACATGAGATTGCATAAATAGACATTTAAAATGATTTAAAATATACATTTAAGTAATAAAAAATTGAATACTTAACAAAACAATCAATTGACACATTAATAGTAATGAAGGTAATTTTATTATATTTATAATAAATATAATACAGTTAAAATAATAATCATTTTTTTTTCCAAAAACGTCATTAGTTTTATAATTTTTTTTAAATAAACAGATTTTTTAAAGGTATGTAGCATATTATTTTTATTTTCTTTGTAGGTTTTCCCACGGTTTCTCATTGAAGTCAATGAGAGAAATTGTCCTTTTTCCCTTTTTACAGAAAGAGATGACGTTGCCGCTTGTACGTAAGTTTCGGCATTGCGAGGATCGTCGCGGTCTGGATCAGAAGAATGGAAGAGCTGGGTCCAAGTAAGGCAAATTTAAATTATTAAAAAATAGATTAAGGGTGGCATATTTTATTGTAATGAGATAGGAGGGAGGTAGTAAGAAATAGGGTAGTTGTATTGTGATATTTTTGTATGTTTTAATTTAAAAACGTTTTCCAAAACAGGTAGCAGTTGTAGACCAACGTCGGGTTGATTGGTTTCGTAACACTTTTTGTTTAATAGAATAATTTACAAAGAATGATGACTTTTTCTATCAAATAATAGTGTTATGAAAGCAATATTTTACTTGTTTTTTTGTTGATGCGATGGGTTTTTGGAATGAAGTGATTGCGTCCTCGCGGTTTTACGGATAGGTGGAAGGAACATTGACACAGACTTCATGAATTGCAGAAATACTTTTTGGGGCATTTTGAAAACATGGATTTTAGGTTTTTGGGACTTATGCTGGATTTCGTTCGGGAGAGGAATTAATCGATGGGTTTTTTCCAGCGTTTTGTTTTAAAACATTTATTCATTCTCATGCTCTTTTAATCCGATTTTGATTGAGACAGTATTGCAACAATGGATTTCTTGTTGCGTTTATTGCCAAATAAGTATTTTTCTCTGGATTTTTGTTGGGGATGCGCTTTTTGTAGGTGAGCACAGTACAGTTTTATACCACAATATTTTGCTGCAAAAAATGGCTTTCCCAAAATGTGTCCATGTTGATTAGTTTAACTTGGGCCATGTCTTACATCAAGGATTATGGATTATTTACTAGGATTGCTCAAGACTCTTGGTGAATAGTGGGATTGTACACAAGTCCAAGAGTTGAGAAAAGAAGACAACTCGAGGTAAAAAAACACGACTTTGAATTGATTTTTTTTTTTTTTAGAAAATTGCCAATTGAATTAGGGGATTTCTTTGTCAAAACATGCAAGTAAGGTGGTTTAGGAATTAATGTAGATTAGAAATGTAGAATGTGCAATATTATCTAGGTAGGCTGAAGCCACCTTCAACGGAATTTGTTGAATTGTACCCAATAGTCACTAATTTCTTTTGTTCTTTTAGAAATTTGTGGGTTCAGACTACCAGTTAATGATTGCGCAATTCTCATTTCTTGAAAACTTTCCTTCTTCTTCAAAATTTCCCAAAAATGATAGAAGTTAGGATGTGGTTTGCCAAAAGATTTGTTGAAGGAGTTATGCCATCCCTCTATGGCATTATTTGTTTTTGCTCCTCGCTCTAGCAGTTCCACCATTTTACAAGGAAACGTTCCTTCCTCCTGCGACCTGACCTGCTTAGATGGCCAATCCATGTGTCTTCAGAGTAATATAGAAGGGGTGCCAATTTGTCCTCGTTTGCAGTAAAATAGTCTGATACAGTAATATATATGTTGTATTCATCTATACCGTCAGGAGGAACAAAATAAAGTGCAAGTGTAGTTAGTTTCTTCAATTCAAATTGTAGTTTACTGTCTGATATCTAATCCTCAACTAAGGATGTTTTTGGAATTTTTCGCCAGTAAGCCTGTGAAAAGTGAAAAAAACATCCTTGAATTTGGGTATCCGTGTACATTATGGTAATTGTGTTAATCATAGGTAATTCAAAGTCAATTAACACTTTTCTAGGACTTTTTTCAAGGTTTTAGCTTTTATCACTAATCACAAAAATTCAATGTAAGTTGAGGTTTGTTTATCAGGGAGTAAACTGTACACTAAGGGCACTACTGCATGATTTTTTTTTTTTAAGTTTTTTTTTAATTGAGTTTTCCAACTTGCATAAATACAAAACATACATCAATGCAACATATAATTGCACAGCACGGACAATAAAGGGTCGATTAGGATGTAGGGTGGATTGGCACCGCCCGCATGGCCGTGGCGTTCTGCCCTACATCCTTCCCCACCCACCACCCATTTCCCCCACCATATTAGTATGGCGGGGGGACCCGAGCGGACGGAAAGACCGTCCACCGGTTTTCCACCAGTTGACCAGTCGACCGGGCGGAAAAGGGGCTATATATGGTGGTGGTGTCTGCTAGACACCGCCATCCATATTAGCATGGGCAGCGGAGCATGGCTTTCCATGGCGGAGACCCCGCCATGGAAAGCCATGCGGAGTCTGCTTTCGGGGGCCCGTTGCGGGCCCACAGGGTATTGGGGGTGTGGGTGGTGCACATGGGGGGTACTTATGGTACCACCCTGCATTGTCATGGACATGGTGGCAGGCACCTCGCGGTGCCTGTCACCTTGTGCATGACAATGCACACAGTGCATTCCCAGCATTGTAGCGGGCGGTGCTCACCACAATGCTGGGAATGGAGGATGCCACTGCCACGGTGGCGGTTCCATCCTAATTGTACGTGCGGGACCGCCGCACCACTGGCGGCCGGTCCCAGCACCACTAGGGTGGCGGGCGGACTAAAGTTTGCCTGCCAGCCTAATCGACCCGTAAGCATTTATACTGCAGGTGGTCTTTCTACAATACAGTATCAACATCAGATCGTAACAGCATTTTGTCAGGCACTTGCTTATTAAGCGCAGACCTTCACTATGATATGGACACAGCATTGTGAAATAGGGCCACGTCTCCTGTTTGCTCGTAAAGCGACATAGACAGTAAAATACAATACACTCCTCGTGAGTTCAACCCCACACGCAACACACAGGTTCAGATCAAGTGTTCCCTCAGATAGTCCATCAAGGGCTCCCAGGTGTCTCTTGGGCGAGATGAGGCTGGTATAAGCTCTGCATTGGTCGTCAACTGGTCCTTGCAGTGAATAAGGTCCGTTAGCCATTCCTTAAATTTGGGGGCCTGCTCTCTGCCCCATCTACATGCCACCCTCCGTTTAGCCAGCAACAATCCCACTGCCAAAAACTTTCTGTATGATGTTTGTATTTCAGCCGTGTAGCCCAGAAGCGCCAGCAGGGGGGATACAGGAAGAGGAGTGCCTATCATTTGGGATAGGGCAGCAATCACCTCCCGCCAATACCCAAGGACTGCGCAACATTGCCATGCAAGGTGTAAGAAATCCGCCCCCGCCTGTTGACATCTCTCGCATAGGTCATTGTTTCACAGTTTGTACTTGTGTAGCCGCGTGAGGGTGTATAGTAAGTTCGGTGTTAATATTTAAAATGTATGATTTGTAAGCGACTGCTCACAGTAATAGCTTCCATCTGTGTGCCGCAGTATGTCCACTGCCTGTCCGTCAGAGGTAGCTCCAGGTCAAGATCCCACGCCACACTTGACCCGTGTTTCGGCTGTGTCCTCTCAAACAGTGCGGCCCGATATATGCTGGACACTGTGTGCGCCGGTCCAGCCATTCTAAATAGGGTGTGCAGTGTTTCAAGAGTGTGGAGTTCCTGCAGTGGGGTTCCTGAGGGAATCCCGGGACTTAGGGCATAAGTTTGTGATTCAGTCTTATGTATAGAAATATCTCCAGTGTAGTGACATTGTCCCCGGTCAGAAGCTCTTACCTCTCCCCGAATAAATCCCCCCCAGTAGAGGTTGCCCCAATAACTTAGGTTTCTCCTACGGAGCATCTTGCGGCACACAGACTCATGAGTGACTGGCGCACATGCAAGATACAGGAGGGGCACAAGTGGGGAGTACAGTACAGGTTTGGCCACTATTCTAGCTAGGCGCTGCCATGCGTGGTTGGAGCAGGTTACAGTGTGGTGGGCTACCCCTTCTCTAGGGAAGCACATTCCCAGAAAGGAGGTTGTGGGCGTGGGAGTCATATTTCCCTGCTCAATGGCCAGATGTGGCATAAAGGGTGGTGGGTGGAGCAAGTATATTGCATAGTAGGCCTGAGCAGCCAGGAAATATAGTTCTATATCTGGGACTTCAAAGCTTTGTGTCATGGTCCGCCATCTCATCCAGGCCTGTTTCTCACCCTATGCTAGTCTGATGAGTAGTGATCGGAGGGTGTTGAAGACTTGGTGCCTTGATTTATAGGGTATATTAGTGAATAAGTATAAAAATTTGGGTAACATAACCGTTTTCATCAGGGCCACTCTGCCAGTCAGGGTGATCCATTGAGACACCCAGTTGGTGATGGTTTCAATGGCAGTGCCATAGTTTGCGCTAAGTGTTTCTTCTCTCTTTTTTGTTATTATCACACCTAAATATGTTATTTCCGCTTCACGCCATTTCAATGGGAATTCAGGAGTAAACTGAACAGTGTTGGGCGTGAGTGGGAAGATCTGTGATTTGCTCCAGTTGTTCCCTATTTCGGAGAAGGATCCAAATCGGATGAACTCTTGGAGGATCGGGTTGAGGCAAATCTGTGGCTACCATAAATAAAGAAATATAGTGATACTAGTATCTGACATGAGGAATATGGTATAGCATACTATCTATGATGTTGCCATATTTGGCCACTAGGGGTTCGATGGAGAGAGCAAAAAGCAAAGAGGACAAGGGGCAGCCCTGGCGTGTGCTTTGCATAATGGGGGTCGGGGTGGAATACAAAACGTTAATCTGTATAATAGCCACAGGTTGGGTATACAGCAGCCTTATCCATGCCAGGAATGGCTGGGGAAGACCCATTCTGCCCAGTATCATGAACATGTAGTCCCATTCCAGGGAATCAAAGGCATTTGTGGCGTCTAAAAGACACCTGCTGTGCTAATCTCCGGTTTAATGTCATGTAGTAATGCAAATTTTGTGTGCAGATTAAGGGAGGTGGCCCTGTCGTGTATGGAACCTGCCTGGTCTGGGAGGACTAGGCCATCCATGAGCAATGTCAACCTATTTGCGACGACTTTGGCTAGGATCTTGGTGTCACAGTTGATGAGCGAAAGGGGTCTGTAGGCCTCCCAGCTGCTGGCATCTTTGCCAGCTTTGAACGTGGATATTATCATGGCTTGTCGCATGGTCATGGGTAGAGTCCCGATCTCTCTGGCCACCTCAAAGACTTCCTTGAGGAATGGGGCTTGCTCGCCTATATAACATTTATAAAAGTCCATTGATAGTCCATCAGGGCCCGGGGTCTTGCCAGAGCGCATGCCCATTATTGCGGCATGGATTTTGTCCTACTCGATGTCGGTGGACAAAAACTCTCTACGGGAGTCGTTAATCCCCCAAAGGCAGTGTGCTCTAAGTAGGACGCTATGTCAGGAGGGGCTCTTCTATGAGTGTGGTAGAGTTTCGCATAGTAGGTGGTGAAAATATTAAGGATCTCCTGTGATTCGACATGCCTAATGCCTTCCTTGTCTATTAATTCCAAAATCTGAATGGCGAATCTGGGAGGGTCTGGTTACCTCGGACAGGGCTTTACCAAGACGCTCACCTTCACCGTATGATCTGGCCACATGATATTTAGAGCGGAATTTAGCTTTGTGTTCCACCTCATTTGTGTATTCAATTAGTAGTCCTTTAAGCTGAGCCCTCTGCTGCTGTGGGGTGGGGGTGGTAGTCAGGAGCATCTCTGTTTTTTTCAATGTCTTTTTCTAGTCTGGTTAGGGTTCTCCTAATGGAACATAGGATCCCTCCGCTCTTGGCTACCCGTAGCCCCCGGATAGTGACTTTGAAGCTTTCCCATACACATGCAAGTGTTGAGACACTATCTTTATTGCGGGGGAAGAAGTCAAGAATTTCCTGACGTATTACTTCACAGAATGCTCTATCTATCATGTTTGTGGGCTAGAACGGTATGGGGATTCATTACCCAGAGTGGAAAGCCTTATGAGCACAGGGGAGTGATCTGAGAAGGTTTGCGCCAAGTGTGTCACTGCTCGAAGCCTCAGGTTTAGTCCCCTCGACAGCAGCCATGAGTCTATTCGGGACCAGCTGGAGTGCACACTGGAATAAAAGGTTCCCTCACATCGTAATGGATGGAGGGACCTCCAGACATCGAAGCGCTGGTGATCTGACATGATACCTGTGAGGTGTTTGGTTGCCTGCGGACGTGAGGATGAGGTATTGTGCAAGTGATCAACATGTGTGTCTAGCGCTAAGTTGAAATCCCCTCCCCATATAATAAAGGTGGATCCTATTGCTAAGATGTGGCCCCATAGTTTATCAAAGTAGCTAGCATCATCAATGTTGGGGGCATAACAACTCACTAGGGTTACTGTGTGTCCCACCAGTCTGCCCCACGTTATTCTGAGTCTGCCCTGTGTGTCCTGGAGTGCCCCCAGCGGGCAATATCCTACGCTAGCTTTGATGAGTATTGCGGTGCCTCTGGCAAATTTCGCATATATGAGAAGAACAGCTGTGAGCCGTCCATTTCTGTCCAAAGTCGGGTGCTGTTTTAGGGTCCAGATGCACTTTTTGCAACATGAGCACTAGTGTATGATTAATGTAGGTGTGAATAGTGTATATTTGGGTGAATGGATGGGTTGTGGATTTAAACATCCCATCAATCATCTAAATATCCCTACTCCAACTTAACAAGTGCATTCCCAGCATTGTGGCGGGCGGTGCTCACCACAATGCTGGAAATGAAGGATGGCACTGCCACGGTGGCGGTGCCATCCTAATTGTACGTGCGGGACCGCCGCACCACTGGTGGCCGGTCCCAGCACCACTAGGGTGGCGGGCGGACTAAAGTTTGCCTGCCATCCTAATCGGCCCCTAAGCATTTTCTACTGCAGGTGGTCTTTCTACAATACAGTATCAACATCAGATCATAACAGCATTTTGTCAGGCACTTGCTTATTAAGCGCAGACCTTCACTATGATATGGACACAGCATTGTGAAATAGGGCCACGCCTCCTGTTTGCTCGTAAAGCGACATAGACAGTAAAATACAATACACTCCTCGTGAGTTCCTCCCCACACGGAACACACAGGTTCAAATCAAGTGTTCCCTAAGATAGTCCATCAAGGGCTCCCAGATGTCTCTTGGGCGAGACGAGGCTGGTATAAGCTCTGCATTGGTCGTCAACTGGTCCTTACAGTGAATAAGATCCGTTAGCCATTCCTTATATTTGGGGGCCTGCTCTCTGCCCCATCTACATGCCACCCTCCGTTTAGCCAGCAACAATCCCACTGCTACAAATTTTCTGTATGATGTTTGTATTTCAGCCGTGTAGCCCAGAAGCGCCAGCAGGGGGGATACAGGAAGAGGAGTGCTTATCATTTGGGATAGGGCAGCAATCACCTCCCGCCAATACCCATGAACTGCGCAACATTGCCATGCAAGGTGTAAGAAACCCGCCCCCGCCTGTTGACATCTCTCGCATAGGTCATCGTTTCTCAGTTTGTACTTGTGTAGCCGCGTGGGTGTATAGTAAGTTCGGTGTAAATATTTAAAATGTATGATTTGTAAGCGACTGCTCACAGTAATAGCTTCCATCTGTGTGCCGCAGTATGTCCACTGCCTGTCCGTCAGAGGTAGCTCCAGGTCAAGATCCCACGCCACACTTGCCCCGTGTTTCGGCTGTGTCCTCTCAAGCAGTGCGGCCCGATATATGCTGGACACTGTGTGCGCCGGTCCAGCCATTCTAAATAGGGTGTGCAGTGTTTCAAGAGTGTGGAGTTCCTGAGGTGGGGTTCCTGAGGGAATCCCGGGACTTAGGGTGTAAGTTTGTGATTCAGTCTTATGTATAGAAATATCTCCAGTGTAGTGACATTGTCCCCGGTCAGAAGCTCTTACCTCTCCCCGAATAAATCCCCCCCAGTAGAGGTTGCCCCAACAACTTAGGTATCTCCTACGGAGCATCTTGCGGCACACAGACTCATGAGTGACTGGCGCACATGCAAGATACAGGAGGGGCACAAGTGAGGAGTACAGTACAGGTTTGGCCACTATTCTAGCTAGGCGCTGCCATGCGTGGTTGGAGCAGGTTACAGTGTGGTGGGCTACCCCTTCTCTAGGGAAGCACGTTCCCAGAAAGGAGGTCGTGGGCGTGGGAGTCATATATCCCTGCTCAATGGCCAGATGTGGCATAAAGGGTGGTGGGTGGAGCAAGTATATTGCATAGTAGGCCTGAGCAGCCAGGAAATATAGTTCTATATCTGGGACTTCAAAGCTTTGTGTCATGGTTCGCCATCTCATCCGGGGCTGTTTCTCACCCTATCCTAGTCTGATGAGTAGTGATTAAAGGGTGTTGAAGACTGGGTGCCTTGATTTATAGGGTGAATATTAGTGAATAAGTATAAAAATTTGGGTAACATAACCGTTTTCATCAGGGCCACTCTGCCAGTCAGGGTGATCCATTGAGACACCCAGTTGGTGATGGTTTCAATGGCAGTGCCATAGTTTGCGCTAAGTGTTTCTTCTCTCTTTTTTGTTATTATCACACCTAAATATGTTATTTCCGCTTCACGCCATTTCAATGGGAATTCAGGAGTAAACTGAACAGTATTGGGCGTGAGTGGGAAGATCTGTGATTTGCTCCAGTTGTTCCCTATTTCGGAGAAGGATCCAAATCGGATGAACTCTTGGAGGATCGGGTTGAGGCAAATCTGTGGCTACCATAAATAAAGGAATATAGTGATACTAGTATCTGACATGAGGAATATGGTATAGCATACTATCTATGATGTTGCCATATTTGGCCACTAGGGGTTCGATGGAGAGAGCAAAAAGCAAAGAGGACAAGGGGCAGCCCTGGCGTGTGCTTTGCATAATGGGGGTCGGGGTGGAATACAAAACGTTAATCTGTATAATAGCCACAGGTTGGGTATACAGCAGCCTTATCCATGCCAGGAATGGCTGGGGAAGACCCATTCTGCCCAGTATCATGAACATGTAGTCCCATTCCAGGGAATCAAAGGCATTTGTGGCGTCTAAAAAGACACCTGCTGTGCTAATCTCCGGTTTAATGTCATGTAGTAATGCAAATTTTGTGTGCAGATTAAGGGAGGTGGCTCTGTCGTGTATGGAACCTGCCTGGTCTGGGAGGACTAGGCCATCCATGAGCAATGTCAACCTATTTGCGACGACTTTGGCTAGGATCTTGGTGTCACAGTTGATGAGCGAAAGGGATCTGTAGGCCTCCCAGCTGCTGGCATCTTTGCCCGCTTTGAACAGGGATATTATCATGGCTTGCCGCATGGTCATGGGTAGAGTCCCGATCTCTCTGGCCACCTCAAAGACTTCCTTGAGGAAGGGGGCTAGCTCGCCTATATAACATTTATAAAAGTCCATTGGTAGTCCATCAGGGCCCGGGGTCTTGCCAGAGCGCATGCCCATTATTGCGGCATGGATTTTGTCCTACTCGATGTCGGTGGACAAAAACTCTCTACGGGAGTCGTTAATCCACCCAAGGCAGTGTGCTCTAAGTAGGACGCTATGTCAGGAGGGGCTCTTCTATGAGCCTGGTAGAGTTTCGGATAGTAGGTGGTGAAAATATTAAGGATCTCCTGTGATTCGACATGCCTAATGCCTTCCTTGTCTATTAATTCCAAAATCTGAATGGCGAATCTGGGAGGGTCTGGTTGCCTCGGACAGGGCTTTACCGAGACGCTCACCTTCACCGTATGATCTGGCCACATGATATTTAGAGCGGAATTTAGCTTTGTGTTCCACCTCATTTGTGTATTCAATTAGTAGTCCTTTAAGCTGAGCCCTCTGCTGCTGTGGGGTGGGGGTGGTAGTCAGGAGCATCTCTGTTTTTTTCAATGTCTTTTTCTAGTCTGGTTAGGGTTCCCCTAATGGAACATAGGATCCCTCCGCTCTTGGCGATCCGTAGCCCGCGTATAGTGACTTTGAAGCTTTCCCATACACATGCAAGTGTTGAGACACTATCTTTATTGCGGGGGAAGAAGTCAAGAATTTCCTGACGTATTTCTTCACAGAATGCTCTATCTATCATGTTTGTGGGCTAGAACGGTATGGGGATTCATTACCCGGAGTGGAAAGCCTTATGAGCACAGGGGAGTGATCTGAGAAGGTTTGCGCCGTGTGTCACTGCTCGAAGCCTCATGTTTAGTCCCCTCGACAGCAGCCATGAGTCTATTCGGGACCAGCTGGAGTGTACACTGGAATAAAAGGTTCCCTCACTTCGTAATGGATGGAGGGACCTCCAGACATCGAAGCGCTGGTGATCTGACATGATACCTGTGAGGTGTTTAGTTGCCTGCGGACGTGAGGATGAGGTATTGTGCAAGTGATCAACATGTGTGTCTAATGCCATATAATAAAGGTGGATCCTATTGCTAAGATGTGGCCCCATAGTTTATCAAAGTAGCTAGCATCATCAATGTTGGGGGCATAACAACTCACTAGGGTTACTGTGTGTCCCACCAGTCTGCCCCACGTTATTCTGAGTCTGCCCTGTGTGTCCTGGAGTGCCCCCAGCGGGCAATATCCTACTCTAGCTTTGATGCGGATTGCGGTGCCTCTGGCAAATTTCGCATATATGAGAAGAACAGCTGTGTGCCGTCCATTTCTGTCCAAAGCTGGGTGCTGTTTTAGGGTCCAGATGCATTTTTTGCAACATGGGCACTTGTGTATGATTAATGTAGGTGTGAATAGTGTATATTTGGGTGAATGGATGGGTTGTGGATTTAAACATCCCATCAATCATCTAAATATCACTACTCCATCTTAACAAGATTATAGAGTGTGCTAGAGATTAGAATTCTTTTAACCCCTTCGTTGCGGCGCAAATTCTGCCGCGGCGCTTGGGGGGGTGAGGGGTGAGCGCGGCGCCGCCATGCTCATGACGGAACCACGCCGTCATGAGTCACGGGCGAGCTGTGCTCATGACGGCGTGGTTCCGTCACGACTCCGCCCACTCTCTATTTCGCCCGCACAGGCGGGGAATTAGTGCCGCGTGGGAGGAGCGGCCGCCAACGGCCGCAGCATGACGGAACCACGCCGTCATGAGCACACGCCGCCCGTGGCTCATGACGGCGTGGTTCCGTCATGAGCACGCAAGGGGTTAAGAGGGTTTTTGTTGTCATGCAAAAGAAAGGTTTCATTAGTAACAGTTACAGAAAGCTCAGGTGGAATGTTAATAGCAGAAAAAGTTTAGGGTGTTACACGTAGGGGGTTACTTGCCTGTTTTATACGCTGAATATTTCTGTATAGGTTGGGGATTATGGGCATACAATTTGCTGAATGTGAGGGAATGTGTTGAAAAAACCTCCCTCAAAACTGAGCCACAGGGTTCATTGGAGGTGAATGAATAATGAAGGAAAAATACTCTACCTATTTCTTCCAAAATGTACAGTGTATCATTTAATAAAAAGGCTGACACTCAAACTAAGGCTGGTCATGAAAAAACAAAAAACAATTTCAAGGTAAGAAAACAAAGTCAATTAATGAATGTTTTTATTTCTTAAAAATGATAGATGTTCAGACAAGCGTATTCAATACATGTACTGATTCATATTTCAATAAAGTGGACATCAAAAGATACACAAAAACCAAAAATTCAAAAGGTCCCAGACATCATCCACTACACACAAATTCACACACTTATACCGGTATCACTCGCAGCCAGATGGTCGGACCATCTGGCTGCGAGTATTCCCACCTGTCAACCCGAAGAGATTTTTCCTTGTTTCGGCGATCCTTTTGTCGGGCGGTCTCCGCGATGGATACATCTCCCTAAAGTTCAGTGAGAGCACCGTGACGAAGAGTCTCTTAAGCGGACCTCCCCACGGCGCCTTTTCAAAGCATCAGTGAATTCCGCCCTGATCGGCATGCATCCTGTTTGACCATCCAGGACCTTCTCTAACCCCCTCTCCGAAAACTCCGATCAAGATCCCGAGCCCCTAAATAATCTCTAACAGAGCTTGAGTTTCTATTCACTTAGAAGACTTTTGTCTTGGTACGCTTCTACCATCAGTCTGTGACCAGTTTGTCCTTGCCGCCACTTCGCCTGCTTGATTCGATAGCTATAGTTATAGCCGATACAGGTCCCAGAAAAATATATTCAAATTCCCTACTGTTTTGCCCTGAGGAAGGTGGCACCCATTGTTCGGTGCGTTCACCGAAACGCGCGTCGGTGCTTCTTTGAAGTCCACCCGAGCCCCAATTCCTTAGATGCAATTTGGACCTCTCAACATTGTTACACATGATGATTCTTTTTATATATTGTTTATTGTGGCCATTTTGAGCCGTTCGCATTTGGGTCATTTTTTGACCAATTTTGTATCTCTGTATCTTTTATAGCATGAAGTTTGATTTTTGCGTGTTGTGATACCGGTATAAGTGTGTGAATTTGTGTGTAGTGGATGATGTCTGGGACCTTTTGAATTTTTGGTTTTTGTGTATCTTTTGATGTCCACTTTATTGAAATATGAATCAGTACATGTATTGAATACGCTTGTCTGAACATCTATCATTTTTGAGAAATAAAAACATTCATTAATTGACTTTGTTTTCTTACCTTGAAATTGTTTTTTGTTTTTTCATGACCAGCCTTAGTTTGAGTGTCAGCCTTTTTATTAAATGATACACTGTACATTTTGGAAGAAATAGGTAGAGTATTTTTCCTTCATTATTCATTCAGTATTTTCCCCTGAGTCTCTACCTACATTTGCTCTGCAGGGGTTCCCCTTGTTGTATTCATTGGAGGTGAATGCCAGGGCTTTCATTTCATTTATATTTTCTTTTACCTCTAGCTCCATTGCAGAGGCATAGTGGTTATGCTCGGTGGTCCCTTCAACATTGTCACCAAGAGTAACCGCTCTGTCTGTGCAATGGGATGAGTAATATTGCACACATCTTCAATGACACCTGGGATCAGTTAATCTCTCCTTACAATAAACTTAGCCGCTGTGACTCAGTCTGTTTCCCCTGCTGGAATGTATGTATTTTGCTTCTTTTCTTGCTGCCATTATCTGTACAAAGAAGAAAAAGAGTAAAACCTTGTTTTAGCGATTTTGAGTGTGGTTGCTTTCAAATTAAAAATCAGACTGAAAGTGAAAAGTTATTGCACATTCTTTATTTTACAGCTGTATTCTTTTGCACATTGTACCCGGATTTCATATCATTTGCTTGGTAATGTTTGTTTGGAATTTTATTCCGGTTTTCTACCTTAAATTGAAAAAAGGTTAAGTTTGTTTAAAATTGAGAGAATTTTAAAGGTTACCTTTTGAAGGTTTTTCTGTTGTCTTGTTAGAAAGTCTTGTTGTAGACGGTGAATGATTTGAGATTTTTCAGGCACATTCTCACTTTGATCTGTGTTGTGCTTGATTTGGTTGGTTCTGGAAAAAGTGATGAAATGTTAGGCATTTATTTTTTGTGTTGACATTTTCAGTTTTCCTATTATCCTGCAAGGAAATAGATTAGTGCATTTTAGTTGAAAAAAATTAATTTTGCTTTTGTTTGTGAGGTTCACATTTTTTATGAAAAGATAACTTTTCCCCTCAAAAATTGGTTGTGCACTTGGAACCTGCAAAATTAAAAAGAATATGTTGAGAAATGTTTACCTTGTTTTGTTTGTTTTCTTCTGTGGTGATGGCCATTTTTTATTCTTTGCTTGAGCGTGTGTCCTCTACTGTTGTTGGTGTATATGCTTAAATCTGTGTAGGAGGTTACATTGAAAAAAATCTTTGATTGCATGCTTTACAAATAAGAGAAATGACAATGTTAATGTAACAGTTTAATATTTTAATTCTTGAATTTAAGTACTACCAATTTGCCTCCACCGCCATCCAACACTTTCCCTGAGGCAAACACCACTCGGATTAGGAATAGTTAATTTGCCCTCACCACCATCCAACACCTTCCCTGAGGCAACCACCTGTCAGAGTAGGATTAGTAAATTTGCCCCACCACCATCAAGCACTTTCACTGAGGCAAACACCTGTCGGTGTAGGAATAGTAAATTTGCCCCCACCACCATTCAGCTCTTTCCTTGAGGCAATCTGCTGTCGGAGTTGGATTAGTAAATTTGCCCCACCACCATCTAGCACTATCCCTCAGGCAAACACCTGTTGGAGTTGGATTAGTAAATTTGCCCCCACCACTATCCAGCACCTTCCCTGAGGCAAACACCTGACAGAGTTGGAATAGTAAATTTGCCCCCACCACAATCCAGCACCTTCCCTGAGGCAAACACCTGTCGGAGTTGGAATAGTAAATTTGCCCCCACCACCATCCAGCACTTTCCCTGAGGCAAACACCAATTGGAGTAGAAATAGTACATTTGCCCCTACCACCATCCAGCACCTTCCCTGAGGAAAGCACCGGTCACAGTAGAATAGTAAATTTTCCCCCACCACCTTCCAGCACCTTCCTTGAGGCAAGCACCGGTCAAAGTAAGAATAATAAATGTGTCCCTACCACCATCCAGCATTGCCTTACTCAAACGCTGGTCAGAATTGGAATAGTAAATTTGCCCCTACCACCATCCAGCACCTTCCCTGCGCCAAACACCTGTCGCAGTAGAAATAGTAAATTTGCCCCCACCACCATCCAGCATTTTCCCTCAGGCAAAAGCCTGTTGGAGTTGGAATAGTAAATTTGCCCCCATCAACATCCAGCACCTTCCCTGAGCCAAACACCTGTCAGAGTTGGAATAGTAAATTTGCCCTCACCACCATCCAGCGCTTTCCCTCAGACAAGCGCCTGTCAGAATTGGAATAGTAAATTTGCCCCAACCACCATCCAACACTTTCTCTGACCCTGTTTTGTGGTAAAGTGATTATGCAGTTATGATAGTAAGAATTATAACATTTCTCTGATCTGTGTCTGCTAATGTTTTAATACTCTTGTTTTTAAAGTTATTTTTTCCGTAATATACAGAACATTGTTTACATTTTACTTAGATTTCATTTTTTAAAGGTTTGTTTCTTCCTGC
This sequence comes from Triturus cristatus, assembly GCF_964204655.1. Classification (NCBI taxonomy): domain Eukaryota; kingdom Metazoa; phylum Chordata; class Amphibia; order Caudata; family Salamandridae; genus Triturus; species Triturus cristatus. The sequence continues at coordinate 431,201,813 of NC_140581.1, read as the reverse complement.
TAGGTTTTTGATGTTGATTTTTGTTCAATATCTGTTAATATCAAAAGTATAATATTATCAATATTTATTTATGGCTAATGGGATTTTATTTTGCCCGTAACATTTTGATGTTTTAGTCCCTTACTTTCGAAAGGAAAGACTAGCTTGATAATATCTGCTTTAATTCGCTTGCAGCTTTACAAATTCAGTAAATGCTGTAAATAAGTTAAAAATAATATTGTAAGTACTTGTGATTTAGGTGTTATTATTGTGATGCTGTTTTACTTTAAATGTACACTTACTTCTGTCTGTAGATGGCAGTGTTCAACTTCTCAAACGCAACAAATATCTCCTGGTACTTCTTCTGCGTGTGGTCACTGTGGAAGTCAGTTTACCACTGAGCACAAAATGGTGGATGGCTTCTTTCATACATTTCTTTTAGGGTAAACGAGAATTTAAAAGAAAATATGGTTTGGAAACAGTGTTTACGCATGATTCAGAACCTGACAGAATGTATATTTATTTTGTTCTATCTCAAAGTGTTCTTTTAAATGTTTATTCACATAATGTCAGCCATTTTGAGAAGTTGCGGGATCAGGGGCTGTAATAAAAAATAGTTGAAGGACTCCCTTTTTATGTGCTTCAAAATGGTTGTTCGAATAATCTCTTTTTAACTCTCATTGTAGTGTGTATTTATTGAATAATGTGGTAATTCAGTGTTTTATTTTCTCTGTCTTCTAGAACATTTGTTTACATTTTAATATTAATACTCAGGTATTTTAATGGATAGGTACTTTAAAAAGTACTCTAGTAATAAAATGAATGCCTGGGCATTAATAATCTCCCCCACCCAAAACCCCTATTTCCCTTGCATTCTGTTCCAGGGGATGGTTATACAAAACAAAATGAATTTTAAGCAAAAAACAAAGAAAATATATTATGCGTTATAATAGTATGTGTAGTATTAATATACATTGTAATGGAATGCATTGTAATGGTAGTTGTTTTAAGGTGTCTCTATGAACATGCGTTGTAATGGTATGTGTTGTAAAATCATGAGATGTAATGGTAGTTGGGTTGTAAAAACTGCGATATAAAAGTATGCATTGTAATGGTATGCATTGTAACATCATATATTCAGCCAAACACCATCAGCAACAATGACCTATGGCAGTAGACTTTCCAATTCCCTACTCATGAAGAAATCATGGAAAAGACCCTGGGTCTGGAAAGGTCACACCATCCGCAACCCTGCATCAAACACCACTAGGCAAGCCTTGACCTGGAGCCCTCAAGGGAAAAGAAAAAGAGGAAGGCCAAGAAACACCTGGCACCGAGGTCTCATGTCTGACTGCAAGGTGAGGTCAGATTGAAACAAAAGCCCAGGACAGAGATGGCTGTAGAGTCCTGGTTGATGGCCTATACCCCAGGAGGGGTAGTAGGCATAAGTAAGTAAAGTAAATAGAGAAATGTGAGGTAAACAAAGAGAAAGATGAGGACAGGTAGAAAGAGGAAGATATAGATAGAGAAAGAGAAGTAGATAAGTAAGTATGGTTTTGGTGTGTGGTACACAGAGAAAGAGCTAGGGAGGAGGAATATTAGAGCAAGACAAAGGAGTACAGTACTCCAAGTGGTGAGGTAGAGAGAGAGAGCAAATGTATAAAAAGAGGTGAATTGGAGAGGGGTAAATGCAGCTAGAGGTAGACATAGACATTTGAGGAAAAACAAAGCAATGTAAGGTAGAGGGAAAGAGCAAAATGAGAACAAGCATTGGAAATGCAATAGGTCTTGCATTTGCTTATGTTAGTGCTAGTTGCGCTGTAAATGACAATGTCTTCACCCATGTTTTAGGGAGTGTGTGTATGTAGTATGTAGTGGAATTATATTGGTTAGATTGGAATTGTAATTTGTGGAATTGTGTGGCTTGTAATTGTTTGGTATCAAGTGGGTATGTGTGGTAGAATTATTGACATGGGGTACAGTGGAATTATGTTGATAGTAATTAGATGGTATTGAGTGTGCTGGAATTATGTGAAGTGTGATTGTGTGTTATGGAGTGTTATTATGTGGAATGGCATTTTGTGCTGTGGAGTGGTATGTAGAGGAGTTTAATTATGTGGTGAGCTGTTGAATTATGTGGAGAAATGTAGCTCACTGGTTAGAGGAGGCATACCCTGAAGCAGAGGTCAGACCTGGGACCAGGGTTCGATTCCCGACGCGGCAGGGTCTGGAGCCCAATTGTCCACGGACTCGATAATTCTCACTTCGGTGCCTACTCTAAGCACAAGTTCACACTATGCAGCTCTGGGCAACAAGCTTGCTTAATCTCCACAACGGCCCCCTGTGGTGGGATGCCTGGCTTTCACCTTGGGGATGCCCAGTACGGGTTATCTCACACGGAAAAACCAGGACGGGTTCCCAATGCAAGCACCGAGATGCCCAAGGGTAATTTGAGTGCTATATAAGACCGCACATACATACATACACACATACATGATGTAGAAACCTGTGGTGTGGATTGGATGTATGTGGTGTGCAGCGTAATTGTGTTATTGAGTTGAATTATGGGTTTTGATGTTGAACTATGTGGTGTGGATTGGAAATGTGTGGAGTTGAACTGTGTGGCGTGGAACTGTGTGGATAGCTTTTCCTTTTTTGTTAACAAAAAAAACCAAATAGGTAGGAGCTAAACTCCATATCTGTCTCTTTGGGTGTAAAAAAAAAAAAGACTAGACATAAGACTATAAAGAGCAAAAAAGATAAATAATAGAATATTTGTGTTCTCTGCCTACACACGCTGGGCTTCACCATCAGATGCCCCAACCTCCTGCACTTCAGAAAGACCCTAAAGACAGACCTCTTGTTACACAGGACTTTTTATCATGCATCATGCACATATGTTTTGGCACGTGGAACTCAATGTCAAAATGTGCATAAGGACTACCACTCTTGTCCAGGGATGAGATACCCCTCTAGTAAGTTTACACTATTTACGCCCTCATACATAAACACAATTTATTACCCAAACAGAATTACTCCTTTAAAGTAACCTCAATAGGGCACAAAGAACGATCATGGAAAATCAGTGAAAAAACAAATCTCTCTTTTAATTCAGATCCGCAGTGGATCTATTTTTTAAACTACAATGTGGTCCAATATTTGCAAGTGTGCCTGGTTTACACGGAAGGTGTACAGTGCAAGTTCACAATAAACTGCATTATCAACTGACAAAAAAAGGACCTTCGGTGGTACCATGTGGAAACAAACTGAATTGAAAAATGCACTGTAGCTGCAGTCAGCCAGTTAGATATTCTTTTAGAAGCAGAATCTATGGTTAAAATATATTCTGAGGTTTCTTCCTACCATTTTTTTCAGATACTAGCACGTGACAGAACCCAGACACAATTATTCGACCTTTTACCCAAGTATAGGCAAATGCAATACAAACTATTTGGAAAACATGTTTCACTCAAATAACACGTGGAAAAAACACAGTTGTCTTGGGATATATTATACTCCACATTTGTTCATGTTAGTGATAGAATGTAAGTAATTCACAAACTACAAATGATTACATAAAGTTTATCGTGTCAATCAGTAACTGCAAAAATATTCATTCTCAACGTAGATTCAGTGGAATACATGCACCACTATTTAGTCCACAACAGTTCAATCAATTGGCTGCGTCAAATGAAACAGAATAGAGGTCCGATTGTAAAGAATTACCAGCTGAAATCTCAAAAAATGTTCCACACCCTTACTATTGCAGAAAGAATAACCATGTAGCTGCCACGCGGTTGTATGTCACATGCAGACACATTAATGCAGCTGAAAACAGAAAATCAAGCCCTTAGTGAAAAGAGCCTCTGAAGCTGCGATCTGGTGATTTGAAGCCGTCAATGTCTAATGGGCCTTAGCATGGCGCAACAACACATCAGATTACAGCAGCTTTCGAGGGCGCCGTGCTGAAAGACCAGTGTTGCTGAGATAGCAGCAGCCAGGGATGACATTTTCTATCCTGTCATTGCAAATGCAAGTTTCATCCGCGGCGCAGCTATACCATATTTGTCAATGAGCATTTCAGGGCCAAGTGTGTTTTTTTCTAATTCTCAGCGAATGCTGGTAAATTTTTGTGTTGCAAACAGAGCAACCAACATAAGGGAGAAACAAAAGGCACTCCACAGAAAAAGATCCTGTTATATCATCTACTCCAGGTTTTAAATTTCTATTATCTAGGCGTCCCCTTCGATCATAAAGGCTCCTGGTCCCATCTATTAGAAGTTAAGATGAGGAGCTTTGATAGAACTCTTGAAGCTCTATTCAGGTTTTCAAGGAAATTGGGTTCCAGCCAAAGGTGGGCGGACAACTTCGTTCCGCCCACGGAATGTGCGGAGATTTGCCCTTCCGCCTTCCTTGATAATAGGCGTTGAAACAAAGCAAATCTCCGCACACTCGGACATAACGGAAGTTGGCCGCCCGCCTCCTGTCCGCCTCCCGCCCGCAGTATTAAATACATTAAAAAACAATTTTTAAATAACCTTACCTTATCGGCGGCGTCCCCGGTCTTCCATCCTTCTTCAGCGCGTCTTCTTCTGGGAACTGCGCATGCGCGGGAGCCCGTGCATGTGCATTCCTCGGCAGGAATGCGAATGCATGGGCTCCCGCGCAGGTCCCTTACGCACATTACGCCCACCCTTAGTTCCAACCCCATCAAGGCTTTTCTCAATATTTATAGCGCTCGCTCTTGTGCTGTTATCTTGTATGGGGCTAGGTTTGGGGACATTGTAACATGTCAAACTTATAAACTACTGAAAACGTCTTTCTCAGAAGATTAATGTCTGTTCTCACTAGCATTCCGCTTATCATTTGCCTTAAAGAATTGGGGTTAATCCCTTTAACAGATCATATTCAAATTGCCCCAATAATGTTATGTCTCTTGATTAGTACAAATAAAGAACCAGCCCTTAATCGAGCAATAATACAGGACTGCTTAAACTACGATCATGTTCATAAAATGCCATGGATTAGCTACTTTAAATCAGTTGATACTCATTGGGAGGCAGGATTGTTTTACTGACCCCCAACTCATTACCTCTGTTACAAAGCCCCAAGTAAAAAGGGAAACTTTGAATACCCTAATGGAGCGTAGAGAACGTTTGGAATTCAGTAGAAAACGGGTTGCCAACTATTTTCCCTTGGTTGCCACCGAAAGAATTGAGGCATATCTTTTGTTCCCATTTAGCCATTCTAAAAATGTTTACCATATAAGATTTAGCATTGCACATCTATTGGTGTCATGCGCTAGTAAAACATATCACAATGCTTACTTGGACCCCTACCCATGCGACTGTAATTCAACCCAGAACATGCTGCAATTCATTTTTTTCTGCCTGCTATATACCATAAACCATGCAGGGATTTTATTCTACCACTTCTGCGGTAGTTGAATATTAGGAAATGCAGGCCAGCTTTATTTTACCTCCAGCTCCTTCAATTAAAATATATATGTGATATGATATACCGATTTATTTCTGTTGCAATGTGATGAAGGAGGCTAGTAGGAAAATGATTGTTTTTAACATTTTGAACTGCATTTGATGCTTTAACATTGTTCAAACAGATTACTTTTACCTTTAGAAGATTCTACATTTATTAGCAAGAGGCACAGCACACTTTAAAAATTGTCTGCTTTAGAGGATAATGTATTCCAAATGACTTGGTTTGGATGGCCATGTAGTGTTCTATTAATTTTTGTTTTAAACATACTGAGCTCTCTTTCAAGTATTTTATATATTGTTGTATTTTTATGTGTAACTTTTATGGTTTGCTAAACCGAACAAAGTTTGACGATTGATTGATTGAAACAAAAGGCATACATAAAATATTTGTAATAGAAAATAGTTTTGGTTCCCGGTGCCCACTCTCGTTGCCACAGAGCTTTCATCAAATTAACACATAAACACAGTGATGCTCACCCCGGAGTGTGATCAACTGAAGGGTTAAGACTTGTGAAATTTAAGATAAATTGGTTAGAAGCGGCACACCCCTGCCGTATAGAGGGGTGTAAACCTGAGAGGGGTGGTGGGGCCGGGCAACCGGTGTTGTGGGAGGGGGTTGCGGAGACAGGTGGAAGGAAGGAGCAATAAAGACAAGTTTCCACAAACACAATCCAAAATCCAAAAAGGAAATCGTTTTGGAAAACTAACAGAATACACAGCAAAGTGAAAGGTTAATGGTAATTGGCTGGTGCTTCATTAAATGGAAAAAAAGGATGTCAGAGAAGACAGATTATCCAGTAGCAAACAAGGTTTTTTGAAGGACTAAGAAGGGGCCAATAAGAAGGCAGTGGATGGTTTGTAAGCTCATAGAGTAAATACTGCATGTCTCAAGAGACAGCACATGCGCTGCCTGAACTCGACCTAAAAAGTATAAAAGAGTGGGTCAGGTAAAGAGAGTAGGGGCAAGAGATTAGGGTAGTGAGAGGGATGAACGGTAGAAGGAAATATGTGATGTAGAGCAAAACAAAGCAGCTGAGAGCCATGTATAAACTAGAGAAAGAGTGGTGAAAGTTAAAGAGAGGTAGAGTTGTGAGATAGAAAAAGAGGAAGAGATGGTGAGGTAAAGAGGTCTATAAAGAAAGAGGCTGGTAGAGTTAGTTTAGGTGGAAGGAATGAGATTCAAATGAGAAGGTGGTGTTTGTGGGAGATAGATAGAGAGATACCAAGACACAGGGGATTTTGATAGAGAAACAGGGATAGAGGAAGAGAAATAGAGGTAGCCGGTAAGGATTGACATATTTGGAAATGTGAGTGAAAGGGAACAAGGGTATAGTGAGAGAAACGAGGTGGAGAGATGTGGTAGTGACCTAATGGTGAAGTATACTAAGAGTTAAGGTAGCGGGAGGTGGGGTAGACTGAGATGAGGAAGTGAGAGAGATGTGAGAGAGAGAAACATTAGCTTGAAAGTGGAGAGAGGAGGGTGAGTGGTAAAGTAGAGGAAGGAAGAGAGAAGAGAGAGAGAGAGAGAGAGAGAGAGAGAGAGAGAGAGAGAGAGAGAGAGAGAGAGAGAGAGAGAGAGGTAAGATATGTGAGACCTAGAAATAGATAGATAAAGAGATGTGGTCAAGGTAGAAATTACTTTGTGTGAGAAATGAAGTAGAGGAGGAGAAACACAAGGAGGTCAGATGGAAAAAGTGTGATGAGGTCAGAGAAAGGGATGAGGTAGAGAGAGGGTTCAGGTAGAAATGGAATGAAGAGAGGTAGATATAGATGTAGACACAAAGAGTGATAGACAGAGGCAAGTTCATGAGGAAGAAGTAGAGAAAGAGATCAAGTAGAGTGAGGTATATTGCATATATTGAGAAAGAGGTAAGGAAGACAAAGATGAACAAAAGAGAGCATGAAGGTACATAGAGAAGTAAATGCAGAAACCTATGTTAAGAGGGAGGGCTATGATAGAAGAAGTGAGGTGAAGTGAGGAAGAGAAATGACACAAATATTATTTTTCAATTTAGATGCCATCAATTACCTGAGAGTGCAAGGTATAATGCTGGCCAGCCCATGTATACCCATTAAGGGGCCGATTTGTATTATCCTTTTTAGCACAACACTGTACTGCAGCCAACATCGTTCTGCTGTGCTGCTCAAAGGGAAGAAAGCAGATCGGAGCCAAATTAATAAAAAATGGGCTCTTGATGCTCACTGCCTACATACTGGTGCAACACAACATTTGCACCATAGTGCAGAGCTGCATGTTTGCTGTCTAGCATAGGATTTGTCCTGGAAGCATACCCTTTCAGTACAAAACCCTATGCCTAAGCAAATTCTGAAACATTCCACTATTGTATGTGTGCTGATGAAGATTACTGGTATGTAATAGGGTATTATCCCCAGGTCCCTCCTGTCCTCGTCCCATTCAAAAACAAGTGAGAATACACAAGCAACAACCAGCATTCATCAACAACAAACCACCAGGACACAAAGCAGACAGCAACACAGTGAATTATTGGCACAAAAGGTCAGGAGCACACAGCTTGCAGCACCGACTACCCAAAATTATCATCACCCCCAGCAAATTCTGCATCCAATAATGCCTCACAAAAGTATTAGAGTTCACCCATGTAGCAGCCCTACAGATCTCAGACAGGGAAACCCCCGAGCCTCAGCCCAAGAGGCCGCCAGTCGCCGGTTAGAATGCCCCTGCACACCCACCAGAGGAGGGAAACCAGAAAGGGAGTTGGCCAGCACAATGACCTGCTTCAGCCAGCTCAGGCCGCCATTCCCCGGTTAGAACGCCCCTACACACCCACCATAGGAGGGTAACCAGAAAGGGAGTAGGCCAGCACAATGACCTGCTTCAGCCAGCGACCAATAGAAGAAGCAGAGGCCTTCCCTCCACAGGAGGAAACCTCAACAGACACAAACAGGAAGTCGGACTTCCGAAAAGGACGAGTCCGACCCAGATAAATACGCAAAGCCTGGCAAACATCAAGCAGTTCGGGCTGGACTGTTCCCATGAGGCACGGTGTCAGACTGATTTGCATATGGCCATGTCTGAACTGAGGTGGCGGAGTGAGCTAAAGAAAGATGATGGATTCAACCCAGATCAGTTGACTGGGGGTGAGTGTTTGCATGGCTTCAAGCGCTCCGTCCATCATCCCCTTTGGTTTCGCAAACATCAAGCAAAAACCAAGGACACCAGATCAGAGCACAAAGCAGGCAACAACAACTCCTGGGAATGATGGAACTGAGAATGCACCTTGGGCACAAAAGAGGAATCCAACCAGAGGACTGCCCCATCCTCAGAAAAAGACAGAAAGGGTCACGAGCCATCACAGGCCCCAACTCCCCAAGGTGCATGTCCAAAGTGATGGCCACCAAAAAAAAGCCTTTAAATGTCAGAAACTTGATGTCCACCTAAGCCAGAGGCTCAAAGTTGGAAGTTAAGAGAGCTCACAACGCCAGGGAAAGGTACCAAAAATGAAACAAGGGCCGCACCACAGGAGAGGCCAAAGATAAAGTCCTTGGCAACCAAAAGACCAAGTCATCCACATCCGACAAATACCCCCAAGGGGAAAGAAACACCTTAAACGTGACACATTGAGCCCGCAAAGTGGAAACAGATACATTCTTCTCAAACCTCTCCCAGAGAAACTGCAGCACCGCTGGTAGGGAACAATCCAGGGGGGACAACTCCAGAGCAGGACACCATCGTTGGAAATTCCCCCAATGCTGCACATAGGATCTGAGTGTCGAAGATTTTGGAGACTGCTGTACAGCCAAGGCTAAATGTTTGGGGAAACTCTGATGCCACCACTCCTGCCTCTCAGCCTCCACACTGACAGCTGTAGCCGCAGGAGAGACAACATCGAACATGACCGCAAGAGACACGGAAAGCAGGGGGATCAACCAAGAGCCCCGAATAGCCGCAGAGTGGGTAACCAAGACCAACAAAGCCATTTCAAAAGGATTTCAACATGCCAATAAATACACCCACAGAGGCCTGAGAGGGAACCGCACCCAAGGCACCATGAACACTGCCGCTGCCATGAGACCCAGAAGCCACAACCAGAGTCGGACCGGTAAGAAGACCCCCCTCAAGACCACCAGAGCAAGGGATCTCAAGGTCACCGTCCGGGAGACAGGCAGGAACACCCTGTTCAAATTGGTATGAAACCGAGCCCTGATAAAATTCAAATCCTGAGACAGCTCCAGATGACACTTTGGAGGGTCCCGCAGAAACCCATGAGCCCGCAACGTAGAACACACCAACTCCTGATCCATCAACAACCGAGCCCGAGATGGAGCATGGATCAGCCAATCATCGAGGTATGGGTAGATGAGGACACCCTGAAGATGGAATGAGGCCACCAATGGCACCACCACCTTGGTGAACATCATCGGGTGGACTGCAGGCCAGAGGACAGGGCCCAAAACTGAAAATGACGGCCTGAAGAAAAACCTCAGGAACTTGTGAGTTCTGGGGTGAACCGGGGCATGATAATAAGCATCATGCAGATCTAGGGTGCACAAGAAATGACCTGGGAGAACCAACTGAATCACCCTCTGAATAGTCTCCATCTTGAAGGACAGATAAACCAAAAACTTGTTCAGGGCCTTCAAGTCCAGCATCAGATGGAACCCCCATGTCACTTTAGCCACATGAAAAATCAGGGAGTAAAACCCCCTGTCCATCTCCAGAGGAGGCACCTCCTGAATTGCCCCCTTCGCCGAGAGGTACTCGACTCCCAGAGACAACTCAGCCCTCTATGGTCTCACAAGATGGCCAAGGAGTCGGACGAACCCCTGAATCCGGAGGAGTCTCTGAAAACTTAATGTGGTACCCCAGTCGTACAATGTACAGCACCCACACATCTGAGCATGACTGCAACCAGGCTGACCTCTGACCAACAATCCTGAATTGGCTGCCATATAGTCAGGAACGAGGTTTCGGCAGGGGAGACTTTGCCTTCCTGTCCTGACCCATGCCAGAAGAAAATCTCCCATGACCTCTAGAAAACTACCTCCGAGAGGGCTGATGATAGGGGGACTTAGGTTTAGAAGAAGCAGCCTCAGAGGAGTACTGCTTAAAAGAAGAAGAATGCTTTTTCTCCTTAAAAAGTTTGTGCAACTTGCTCTCAAACTCCTCCCCAAACATCAGAGTCCCCTGGAAAGGCAAGTGCAGGGCACAAGCTTTCTGAGCTGGATCAGTCTTCCAATCTTTCACTTGCAGAATATGTCGAGCTGCCACACCAGACCCCCCTCCCCCACCCCCCGGAAAGAGCTGAGTCCTGCACCATGTCAAAGGACACTTCGGAAATAAACTCCACTTGCTGCTGGATATGCTCCAAAAGCCCAAAACAGTCAGATGTATCATCCATGGACTGATACAGAGCTTTTATATCAGAAATAAGAGAATGCAACGTAGGTACCATAAATGCCAGCCTGCAGTGCCCAATGGGAACCAGGGTAAACCTTCTAAAGGGAAGCATATCATTTCTAATCTACAGGATCCCTAATAACTGAATCCTCAGTCAATGAAGTCCAACCCACCACACTAGCAACAAAAGAATCAATCATGATGGAATCTGTCAAGTCTTTAGACATGTCCTAAATAGGATACAGCTTTGCCATGAACTGGGGAGTCATAATCCGATCAGGGTCCTTCCACTCCCTTTCAACACCTCATGGATGTAGGGATGGACAGGCACATCCCCTGCTGCTGCACTCTCAAAATGGTGCAGCATTGAACCACCTGAAGTGCTGGGAGCCTCCTTGCCAGGAAAATCCATGTAGGATTTGACATGCTTTAGCAAATCCGGCAACATGTCCTTATCAATGTACTTCCCCTTCTGCTCCTCAACCCTCATCCAATCCTCCTCAGAATTGGAAGAATGAGAGGGCTGAACAGGTTAAGAGCCCTTGGGATGTCCCCCCCCCCCCATTTCCTGCAATGTCTCCTAATTAGTCTTTTAATTATAGCATCATCCCCCTCCCTGCAACGTTTAGACCAAGCTGGAGAAGAAGAAGAATCAAAAGACGTAGAGAAGGAGCTCTTCACATGTTTGCACTTCCTGTAATGTTATCCCATTCCTGCAAACACAAAACACCAACAGAAGCCCAAACCAGAAAGAGAACCAGAAACGGGGACACACCAGGAACCAAGCCACTGTCCAACCGAAACACAGATGCCCAGGAAACAAGGTACTCACCCACTCACCCACAAGGACCCATAAGGTTAAAAAACTACTAGGCGGTACTCACCCCATGTGGCTGCAAATAAAGGTTCTCCCAAAAACTCCTCAAGCAGCCGACTGGCATCTGAACCCCTGAGTTTCTGGACTGCGAAGATGCCTGAAGTCAGGCAACATGACCTGGAAGAGACCCGCACTTCGGGACCACACTCGTCCAGATCACCGCCCAGGTAACAAGCAGACAAAACAGGACACACCACGCCTCCCAATGTGCCTGGCAACCTAGAGGGAGCGGCTTGGAAAACCACATCAGTGAACTACTGACTACGAAGAACCACACATGTCTCCCTACAAGCCCTGCAGGGAGGGAGACACGACCACCAGCAATGTCCCCACCGCCCAGCAGCAGAGACATGAGTCCAACAGAAACCCACCAGATCCTGACTCATCCCATTCTGTCAAAAAACAGAAAAAAAGAACAGAGGGACTGCTGGGTAAGTACTTTTATGTACTCCCGGTGGGAGGGGGTGGGGTAGGGCCAGCGTTCCTTGGTCCTTTTTTTGTTGGTGAGATAGGATTATCTCACCTGTTAATGAATGGGACCAGAACAGGAGGAGCCTGGGGGTAATGAAAACATTTCTCTATGTCAGCACCTACTTCAAAGAGGCATTATTTTTCTACACAATGCTCAATCTTAGTAGATTGGGCGTTGCATCAAAAACTATGGGTGCTTGCTCTAATTCGCCCATGTCAATTCCCCTTTGACGCAAAGTGGCACAAAGTGCTATTTATGCTAGGAGGTAAATACACTTGCAAAAGTTTGTGCTGCTTTGCATCACTTTGGATGACTCTGGCCCTCCATTCTGGTTAAGCATGCTCAGCTGTCACCACCACTCACCACATTCAGCCTTACATCCCAACCACTTACTTTCAGAGCTCCACTGTCTCACAGTCTCTCCTTTTCCCTTTACCTCTAAATTACATTGATCAGTATATCATGTAAATTAAGGAACTCTGTGCAATTAGTTAAGTACAATCCAGGCATTGGCATCAACACTTGGTTCTGATAGTGGAACACATCACACGTATTACTGTCTCAGCACTCTGATTTATTTCCTTTGTGTGGAAGAAGGTGCAATTCAGTGCCATTTTGATACAATGTTGTGGGTGGGTATGTGAATCAAGTGTGAAACTCACTATGACTTCATGACATGTGTCTACCTTTGATCTTGGTGGCTAGTAGATTTCATCATTATCTTTCAGAATCTTCCATGTCAGAGTACATACATACACAGCAAAAACAGCAATGCTGAATAATACTGAGAGTTTTATATCAATCTATGGCTTCTACTATTATACAACACAGTTTCTGTGCAGATATAGAGTCTGTTCTTGAGTATTCAAAATGCTTTTTCTACTAGGTTTGAACTATGGCTTGAGTGTTTGAGGGCTGAACACTGATTTTGTCGGCCATTTTTACAGTTGATGCTCTGCATTACTTGCATACAAGGAACAAAGAACACATATTCACATCTTAAAGTATATTAGGTTTTGCACATTTTGCTATTAACTTTGTGTGTGTTTTGGGATGACGCTTCACTAATGCCTGATGTTTACAGTCATGGTCACTAGTCCACTGGTTATGCCACTTCTGCTAGTTTGTGACATTGTTTCTGTTGTCAAAGATCTGCATCGTCACATGTCAATAGGTCTCACTGATGTGAGAAATATCATGAATTCTACATCGTCACTAGCAGCCATCAAAATGTAATCAGGCTCTTGAAGCTTTAATATCCTTTATTAAAAGTATTCTTTTGTGTGACCTCCATTGCTGAATAATTATGAATGGCTATCTATTGGTGTGGGTGTCATATTGTCTTTGTTCTGCACTTCAGCTTCTCATGAGTTATGTGAGAAGGGAATATGGCCCTCTACAACAAATGCTTTCACAAAGCATTGCATTACAAACCGGTCGTTACAACGACTGCACTGTTTCTATGCGCTCCATTACATCGCAAGTCGTTTCAACGACTTCCTGTAGGGGGCACGCTGGACTTAGAAATAGTATAATTTACTATTCCACCTCCAGTGTGCGCAACAGTAGGGAAGGTGTTGAAATAGTAAATTATACCATTCCTTAGGTTAGCGCGCCCCCTACAGCAAGTCGTTGAAACAACTTGTGTTGTAATGGAGTACGTAGGAAAAACGCGGTCATTGTAACAACCGCGTTGTAATGGAATTGCGTTGTGTTAACAGCGTTGTCAACGCTGTTTCCCGTGAGGGGGAAATTCAGTCTTATGTCACTTGTTGTAGCTAAATTCTCAACAACCAAACAGGAACTATTCTAGCAAACTAAGGGGTGTATTTACAATATGAGAGCGCTTCAAAATTTTCAAAAGGCAGGGATGTGTTTCCCCTAGCACTGACGCAATAAAAGCTGCCTAGCACCAGAGCAGGCACCCTGCTGCCATGTTGCAAGGATACCTGTGCTGCATGGATGATTGTTCATTTGTGTGCAGGAAGGAAGACCTTCCTGCACATAAACAATCAATAAGAGTGATTTACACCTTCTATGCAGCACACATGGAACGAGCAAAAAAACGAGGAGAAATGAACAATTTCTCCTCGCATCATCATTCTAGCTCCTGGTATACTATGGCCTTCACTTTTGGCCCTATCTGAACCTTGTAAATCTGAGGGAGCGTAAATAAATATAGGTGTTGTGGTGGAACACCCACAGCAACATCATTGCTCGTTCCCTTTGCCGCAGAGCACTGCGGTGAAAAGACCCATATTTACAAGGTGGCGTTAAGCCATGTAAAGTGGCTTAGGGCCAACTTGTAATTGTGGAAAATGGCACTGCGCCACCGGAGCGTAAAAAAAGTGATGCTCTGGTGCCTGTGAGGCCTTGGAAATATGCCCCACAATCTGTACATTGTACCTAGTGAGTGAAATGGCATCAAACTGTATGCAGTTCTACACAAAAGAAATCCATGCAAGGCTAGGAAAGAGTGGTGCAAACAGATACATAAGTACCATCAGTCACATTCAGCACCTGCATGAGAACTGAAACTAACCTCATACACATTCAAAGGTAGCTGGTCAGAGGCCAAGGTCATGACATACCATGAGTCTTATGGGCCTCTCCACAGGCCTGTGATACTATTAACTACAATGTACTTTATCATTGACTCAGAATGGTCCCGTCTAAGAGGATGATAAATTAAATGCTTCTCACCCCTGCCAGTAATCCGCATCCATTATCACTTCCCTCTTTTATTCTTTAATCTCAATGATATATCTTGTTATGTTTCATGACTGTCTTTCTCCCCTATCCACTTCAAGATCAACATGACACCATTGGCCATTGATATTGAAAATTTCAAAGCAAGAGCAACAGGCCATTGGGTATAAGACTCTGTGTACCTCATCCTCAGATGCTAAGAATTCATGTACCTTGGAAACTGTTGCCATCTACTCTGTGCTTGTTTGTATTTGTTTTTGTTTTTTACTGTGGGTATTTATGTAATGATAGTCTAGCCTCAGAGGGCATCTGAGTGCTTTGTGGAAAAAAGGACTATTGCCCATCATCCCGTAGTGTTTACAAATGCACTGGGGATGATTGCAATTGCAGCAAGAGAGAAATATTCTCAAGAAAATATTCACAAGAACACACAATTACTTTGAGCAAGAAAATAATCATGTTACAATACAAATGTTGACATTTAAATACCATTTTCAGGGAGAGAATATTCAAAATTGGGAAGAAGAAAACAGGGGAAAAAAGACACTTTTTTGAAGGGTTGCATCAATCAATGTGGGGGGGTGGTGTCACACGTTTGGGAGAACAATGGTGAAATGAAGGAGCCTATTTACAAGCAGAGTTGCGTCACTCTTGCACCACCTTGCGTGGTGCAAGAGCGGCTCAAGTCCTAAATGAAATTTATAAAGCCGTGCAAGGCCACTTTGCGTGGGCCCTGAGTGGACTCATAAATCTGGAGTAAAGTAATGCAGCGCAAATCACTGCATTGCCTTACTCTGCCCTGGGAGGTGTTCCATGGGCATTGCGGGGGTGTTCCCACGCAACTCCCATGGTTTTTGATGCATTCCCAGATTTTCCAGAACTGGTAAACCTGAGTATGCAAAATAAAGATACATCTTCCCAGGAGAGGCGTAAGGAGGAGAAATATTTTTATTTCTCCTCGTTACTTCCTCTTTTTATGTGCCGATTAGTAATTGCCTTTGCACCTGATAATAATGAGTGTCAGGGCTGCTCACTGGTACACTCGGTTCAACTCAGCGGACAACACTACATGGCAAGTAAACCAGGATCTGAAAATGTTTTCATTTTTGTAATAACCTCTGAATGCCAAAGTCATTAACATCTGAATCCAATGTTTCCTTCTGCATCCTGCGTGAAATCGCTCTAGGTGCACAAAGGCATGAATAGGGTTCAGTTTCTCGCTGAAGCGGTCTTTTTATAGACCGCGGTCACAACTTACTTGCATGCATTACACAAGAGAGGCCCGCAGGCCTTTTAACGAGGAGAACATTTCATCTGTAAAACTGCATGCTATTACTGACGTGGGCTGTTACAGAAAGTAAAAGACAAACACGGCCTTGCTGGAAGACCGAGTATTTATATTTTAATGAGCATTCCAGGAAGCGCATTAATGTCCGTTATCCGTGACCATTAAAATCAGGGCCCTCGTCTGCACATGCCCGCTTTCTGCCGAGGTTCTTTCATCGGTGTTTACAGGTTGATGTGTGTGCTGGTGTTTCCCCTGAAGTAAATCCGGTTTCCCCTAGGGACACGCGCCTGACCTTGTCGAAGTCCCGGAACACTGATGAAGGCAGACGGTTGGTTCCCGGAGGAACATTCTGCAACAGAAAATTTGCTTTATACAACGTATCTAGGAAAATGTAACTCCTACATTAGCCCTGGGCAAGGTTAAAGACATAAAAGAACAAATTCGTATTCTATGTTCCAGGCCAATGAGCCAGAATGGACGGTACTTTAATATGCTCGACATTCATCGCTTTTCCGGTCATTAAACATAAGACATATTCAGCCATGTTCTTGTTCAAGATATAAATAATCACAGTCTCATGTGCTGTACCATTTAGCATCTGCAGACCTGCATGTTTGCTTGAAGAAGTGTGTGGTCTTAGTGTATCCTATGTCGGGAGGGCGTAATGTGATGTAAGAGGTGCTCACATGTCAGGTTGTGCTGAACTTACTGTTACACAGTCAATGTTCATACAGACATGCGAGAGGAAAAGAGTAGACGTCATGTAGTATTTATTCGGCCCATCCCATCAGAAAATAGTCACATGATGGACGTGCTACCCACCCATAGTCAGTAGAGAGGAGAAATCCCAGGTGTCAAGGAACAGCACGGTTCTATTATGGTGCTATGGGGAGCATATAGAAGTGCAGAGGTTGCCATGGCAGGCCCAAATACACTGTTGTCTACCCAAAATCTGTAATGTTATACAACCCAAGGACATCAGCCCATTACTTCTTGATCTCTATTCCTCTTCCAAGCCCTTATTCGTGCAGCTGTGCGGCTCCACCTACTATGGGTACTTCCTCCCAAGCCTCCTTCTTTTCTTTTTATTCCACTAAGCACCACCCCCTTAAGTACTTAAGGGAAATGATGATGACATCATGTCCTGTTTCTTTTTGTGCGTGTTCATTAATGTTACTTTTTCACATAGTGCATGGGCTTCTGTGAATTATTTTCTTATATTTTTTATACAAACGGTGCACCCTCATTATACCATGGTGTTTGAGTTCAATTGCCCACGATAACATTTTAAGTGGTGAGTGGACCACAACCTTTTCCTTAGCAACTTATTCGGTTTGTGTGTGATAAAAAAGGGCCTGCTTCCAAGCAACTATGCACCAACTTGCTTCCAGATGCCAGGAAAAAATAATCAGGTTATTTTGCTAGGATTTCATTTATGTAAGAAGGTAAGCTGAATTTAATTGTTCTGTTATTGAAATTTCTGCACAATACATTTTTTGATAAGAGAAAAAGAATAAACAGCGCTTACCTGCGTACATGCCAGCTGAAACCAGTCTAATTTTCAGGCATACCCTTTTTGGAGGCAATACTGACTCAGATAAAAAAGATAAAAATATGGAGGGAAGAATTGGATTCGAAAATTTTGTTCGGTCTTTGTGATATTAAGAAAAGAGGTATAATTAAGTAGTTAGTTCCCATTTTTGGAAAAAAAGTGAGAAAGCCAGGTGAGGTCCTTCTGGTCTGTAGAAGGTAGGCTGGAGGAGGATGGCTCAGAAAATGGAAAAGCACCGCCAGAAGTAGAAACACTCAACCCATTCCGCATCTAAAAGGTGGTGAGTGTCTGATCTAAACAGGAGCCACTCTGCTAAGAGTAGGTCTAACCATTGTCCGAGTCTGAAAATCATCAGAGAATGATTAAATCAATTTAAGAATATTTAAGAATTTAAGAATATTTTCCGAGACAACAGGAGGATCGAGGAGAAGACTTATCAGCACAAAGAATGGACTATTCACAGATGTCTATTACTTCTTCACCATCTGTGTTTCTTCTTGCTCTTCTCCTAATTATGATGATCATACAGATGAGTAGGAGCTGGGACATCCTAGAAGGAAATATATATACAGGAAAAAGAATTGAAAGGATTAATATCCTATATGTCTGCTTCTGCTAATCGACAACTTTCTTTGGAAGATGAACAGCCTTCAAGTAGCAGGGGTTGATTCAGACAACCTGACTGGTCAATGATTCCAAAATGTCCACTTTATTCTAATGTTCAGGGACTTGTTAAGAGAGAATGAAGAGATCCAGAGATCATTTGTACTAAGGTTTATGAGAAGGATATATATGGACTGGCAAAGGCAGACATGGAGCTTCCTCAGAAACTTAGTCCACAAATCAGAAAATGTTCTATCTGGCGATGTTTGAATCCCTGAACTGGTAGGTAAGAAAGCAGAGGGTTCTTTGAAAATAGCTTATTCAGCTCTAAATCTGGGGACCAGGGCAGAAATCTGTTCCATCTATACATCTCAATCCTTGGTGAAAGATTTTTGGTCCTTGCCTGTGGCTATTTGGCAACTCGAGGATGTTTCACATCTGCTGATGGCAATGGAGATTAAGACCAAGTATCTGTCAAAAAACGCATTTTCCAACTTAAAAGTTTCTTCAATGGCAGCATGTAGAATGGTAGCTGCAAGGAGACAACTGTATACTTAACACACTAACCTCTCGGCTAGCACATCCTTTCATTGCACTCAGTCCACCGGCAATAAATATTCAGGAATATCTTTACTTTTTCATTGTATTTCTTCATCCAATATCGAATAAATGTAATTATTGGTGTACAGTTTTAAGGCTAAAGACTTGAAATACAGATGCTCAATTAATGCATTTCAGAGTTCATGGGGTTTTTCAGCTTTCTATGTCAAAGTTCTTATTAGAGCAAAGCTTGTTTCTTTTAGCGTTTTAGTGGCTACAGGTAACACAAAAGTGCGCTCAAAAGGTACTCAAAATGTATTTAAAAACTCTATGTCAATGAAATAAAGTTACTCCAAGTCCACACTTCAAAAGACTGTAGACGTTCCATACCTAGTGCGAAGTGCCACACATAATGTTCAATAATTATGTCTAGACTCCAGGCCAACGGCTCAAAGTGCTCTTCAAAATAAATCTGTGTTGATATTTATTTTTCTCTCTTAAACATAAATATTTAGTGGAGCTCCAAACTTTGTCAGAAACTTGGTATTCAGGAGAATTTCTACTTTGTTGATCTGCATAATGTTTGTAATATATTTCAGTTTGTTCCAAACATTCTTGACTGCGCAATTAAATTTGATGCAATTTTTTTGTGTGCAAATCTACTACTGAGGGTACATTGGTCATCTTGACTAGACTTTCCCAATGAATCATTCTAGGATGAGATCCTGTTTCTAGTTAGAAGGGGGCATAACCACTTGGCTGCGTGGGTTATGTAACTATACGCAAATTCTGCTAACCACAAACAATCAGACCAATCCATGTCCTCCTATATGGCATAACAAGTCAAGTATTGCTCAATACACTGATTCACTCTTTTAGTCTGGCCTTCTGTCTGTGAGTGATGACTAGTCGATAATCGTACATCTACCCCATGCTAGCATACAAGGCTTATCAGAAATGTGACCAAAATCATGCGCTACAGTCAGCAACAAGTACCCTGGAATGCCATGCAAACCCATAATCAATTGAAAAAAACTGTGCAAAAACGTTAGCTGTGGTTAATCTTTAAATGGTAGAAAATGTGCCATTTTAATTAAATGATCTACAATTACTACAATTGTTGTATAACTGTGAGAAGTCTTCGATAATTCGACAATAAAATAGATGATAAATAGTAGGCCTGGGAGAAATTGTAATTACACCGGAGTAATCGGAGTAATTTCGGCAAGTCCAGGTTACTCTTTTGACAGAAAATTTCCCAAAATTACACAATTACAACTGTTCATATAATTATAATTATTAGTAATGTGACACAAAAATCATAACGCAGGAGCACAGGAACAACAAACTTAGAAGGCGCCTCGAGTAATTAAATGTAATTTTGCTATAATTTCTCTAGGGAAGGACTGTATTAAACATTTCTTCTCCTTCCCCTTCTTTGTTATCTAGTATTAAGTCTGTTAGACAGGAGGACACTAGTACCAGTTCCAAAACAAGAACAGAAGCTATGATAGTGTTTATTGGTTTTCCTATTGAGGAAGCCATTAAGTGAGTATAGGTTAAGAATAGATCTCTAAGACTCAAGTTTGTACCTCAGTTCAGTCCAGTTCAAAACGAATACTCTTCAGCAAGTGATTTCTTTGGTTTTGAGGAAGATATCTGAGATTAATAGATCTTCAAGATGCCTATCTGCATGTCCCAGTAAGAAAAGAACACCCGAAATCTAAAGTTATAATGTCAGAGTATTTGCTGTATCAAGTAATTTGCTTTTGGGTAAGGTAGCAATAAAGAGGATTTTTTTTTAATTAAGCCTAAACATCCACTGATATGAAGGTGCGTGGGCTACAATGCTTCTGTTTTCATATGAGTGTACCATATTTTCTTATTCATGTAGTATCAAACCTCCTTGGTTGTTCAAATGTGAACATGCGTTTATCAGTAAAAAATATGTAGAACTATATCTGTTGCAGCGTAATAATTTGTTTGCGTAACCCAAAATAAAGATAAAATGCAGATAAAATAAGCAAGAAATAATAAGCATCCACAAATACAGACAGTTATGTTTAATAAATTACCATAAAATCAGGACTTGTAATTCTGATACAAACCTGTCCTGAAATAAATCAAGTTATCAGAAGTGTCTTCTCAAGTAGGAGAAATCTTCTCCACATTCTCCATCTACTGTGATTCCAAAAGAAGGCCTAGACCACCAATTCCTTAGTGCTGCATCCCCTGTACTATTCCAGCAGTCTATAATGTGGAGCCCCACTATACTATTATAAAGACTACATACTTTCCTATCATCTGTCTGCACAGGACGTGACATCATTGCATTCCAGCCACACCCATCTGCACAGGATGTGACATCGCTGCATTTCCCAACATCCATCAGCACGGGTAGTGATATCAACCGTTTGCCATCAGTGCCATCTTTAAAACAAGAAACAAAGAAGGCTGACTTCATTTCCTATCATCCATTTGCACTGAAAGTCACATCACTGCATTTTCCATCATCCATCTGTCCAGAAAGTCACATCCCTAGTTTCCCATCAAAACCGTCTTTAAAAGAAGGAGCTGAGCAAGAGGACTTCATTTCCTATCAGCCATCAGAGCAGGAAGTGACATTACTGCATTTTCCATCATCCATCTGTACAGGAAGTAACATCACTGGTTTCCACTAACACTGTCTAAGAGAAGAAGTCAAGCAAGAGGACTTCAATTCCCATCATCCATCTACACAGGAAGTAACATCACACTGCATTTCTCATCATCTATCTGCGCAGGAAGTAACATCACTGCATTCCCCATCATATATCATCATTATCATCATCACAAAACATTATTTAGGTCTAAATGGCCATAAAAGCACAATAAAAATGCTATACAGTACATTCAATTCAAAAGGATAACCATTGCTCTGCATGAGGCACCAAATAGCACATCGTTGGTGAGAATTGTATACATGTTACTTAATTTAATCATCTCATCCTCTTGCCAATCACAATAAACCGAAAATTAACCCTAGAATATAAAAGTCATAAATAACTTGTGCAATATACAAACAACAAAGAACCATTTCATTAAACGAAAGATGAAATACAATACAATGTGTATGTTATGCAAAGAGCAAACATCAATCAATTATTGAAGAGTTATATTACTGTGCTTGTGATAAACTCGGACGGCATAAAGCATATGCATTATTAATAACAACAGAATCTATTAAATACACAAGCCATGCAAAGACCGGAAAAGGACCATTCCAGTGATCCTAAGTTGTTCTATTATTCCACGTGCCTGTCTTGGATGTGAGGGGGCAGCCGATTAGTATTTATCTCAATAAAGTGCATGTGCATACTTCAGCAATGTCTTGAATTTTGCTTGGATCCTAATCCTCGATCTTTAAAGTGCGCATGCAAAACCAATACAGTACATAGCCCGTTAGAATTGCCCAGGACCACCATTTTTAGTGCAGTCATGGAGGCCCTCATCTAGCAGTGTTTAATGGTAAGTATAAAAAAAGTACATAGAACAATTTATACAACACATTAAAGTTAAAAGAAAGGAGTATTTATTGCAATAAAGTGCATGTGCTTACTTCAGCAACATCTTGGATTTTGCTTGGATACTAATCCTCACTCCTTAAAGTGTGCATGCAAAATCTATACAGTGCAAGGGCTATTAAATTTGCCCAAGATCATCATTTTTAGTACAGTGATGGAGCAACGTTCAATGGTACTCGAAGTATAAAAGTGTGCATAAAACAATTTATACAACACATAAAAGTTAAAAGGATGCTTTAAAAGAGTCAACAGATTAATTCATTGGGATAACAATACAGACAAGCATTGGCATAGCCAATAGGTCTCACTTTTGGGACCTTAGAAGTGTTTAGCCATGCAACAGTTACATAACTAAACACTTATAAGGTCCCAAAAGCGAGACCTATTAGCTATGCCAATGCTTGTTTTAACTGCTGCAATCTATTGAAGCATCACGGAGAACCTCAAAGCGGCCGTGCGGCCGCGAAAGTGATCGCGATCAAACTTCAAAGCGGACGTGCGGCCGCGAAAGTGAAAGTAATCGCGGAGAAGCGCGGCGCGCGCGCCCGCACACATGCACTGTAGCTCTAGGCTGGCCTGGTAGCACTGTTTGGAGCCCTCACAAAATGTCTCGCCAGATCAGCGCATGCGCTGGGTCAGGCGAGACCTAAAAAACGGAGCCCTAGTTGCAGGAAATGTAATAGTGTACCTGCCTCACCTATAGGTTCTTCTTTAAAATAGCCCTACAGGTGCACCACATAGAGAATAAAAAGCATGATATGGAAACCACAATTGTAGGAGAGTAGGATCTGCACTTATGTTGCCCCCACTTTTTTTCTGATGTTTACAATGGTTTCTGGCTATAGTCTGGCTGGGTCCCTGCTAATCAGGGCCCCAGCCTCTCTGTTCTCTCTAAACAACTTGGAGTGCATATTAGATGCACTAGTGATTGGATACTGTGGTACCTTATGAGCCCCTAGTGTATGGTACCTTAGGTACCAAGGGCTTAGGTACTTCACAGGCCTACCAGGGGCTGAAGCATGTATTATGCCACCCCTGGGAAGCAGACTAAATCTGACACCACAGGCCTGCTACTGCAGCCTGGGTGAGGTGGTGTTAGCACTCCTCACTTAGGTATAGGTTCCCTATATCTCACCTTACGCACACAAATAAACCTATCAGTCACCCCTAAGGCAGGCCCTATCAATCCTGAGGGCAGGGTGCTTGGTTTCCATGTGAGGGGGTGCCTCTGCCTTAGCAGGGCCCCTCTGCAGCTCTCAGAGTCTATTCTCTGTAGCTGTTTGTGGATGCGGTTAAACCATATACTCTTAAGTGCATTATAACCTAGCGGTAAATGCTAACTTCGGGATGGCTGCATCAAAACATGTCGTGCTTGGTGTCAAACGCTTTGGAATCATACCCCCACACCAGTAACTGGTGTGGGGGTATGATCCCACCCTTCTAGAGGGATAGACATGTACCCACTGTGGAAACACAGTAGAATCCTGAAGAGCCCTGGCATCACAAAATGAATGCCACCAGCACAGACACTGGGCTGCCCTCCTGCTGATGACCGAAACTCGCATTGGAGGAGGTCCAACAATAGGCATCCTGTCACAGGGAGGTGTAACCACCTTCCAGATAGGATTTAGTGTATTGGGGCTGGGTGGGTGCACTCCTAGAGTGCTTTGAAGTCCTGCACTGGGGGAGCAGTAGGCTCCTCTGTGCATATGCCAGCTCAAACCGGTTCGGAGGCTACCAGCCCCTGGACAAAGGGAAGTGGGTGTAGCCACCCACTCCCCTGACCCTCCCAGAGGAGTGGTCATAGAGCTAGTCCCTCCCTTCCTTGTAGTATAAGTCAGTGAACCCTTGCCATTGCAAACTAGATATCCCTGGACGACGCTCTGAAGAAGAATTCTGGACCTTCAATGTTCCAGTACCTCTGGAAGACTGAAGAATCTCCCTTGAAGTCAAGGAGTGACTCCCCTGCTTGGCAGGCACCAAAACTTTGCATCATTGGTCGCAAACTTTCCCACTCCCGCCGGTGTCCGAAGTCCCTGCAGCCCTGGAAGTAGATTTCCTGACTTTTCTAAGGTCATCGTGAGTCCCCTGTGAAGCTGAGGCAAGTGGACCCCACAAGTGATGAGGAACAGCAATACCCGGGTACCGTGCACTATTGTCAAATCCAACCCCTTCACGACGTTTTACGAACTTGTGCTTTGAACCACGTGTGGCCCAAGCCTCCAGCAGGATTTCTTCCAAAGATCAGTGGCATACCTTGTCCCGAGTGACCGTGGACTCCTGGTGAGTGAATCCTCCCGAGGCATCTTTGCGATCCCTTGCCGGCTGGCTTGTGGGTCCCCAGAAGACTTTTCTACAGAACCAAAGGGTTTCCCTGGTTGCTCCAGGCCTGCCCTGACTTACCTTTGCTGGCTGAGTCCCTCAGACGTTGCTGGTCTGCACCGCTGACTTTCTTCACTTTCCACAAGACTTGCTGTTGCCAAGGCTTGTTGTCTCCAATCCGGTTGCTGACACCTCAGTAATCTGCAGACTTTGTGGGACACACCAAATCCAGCTCTTGGTCATCGTTGACGCCTCCTGGACCTCGTGGCTGAAGAATCAAGACACCCGTGATCACCTGAAATCACCCGACTACTGTGGGCATCCAGCTTCCTGGCCCTGGGTCACTGGCAAGTGACTTTGAACACTGTCTCCTCTGCTTTCAGGTCTTCTTTCTTCTGAATCCAGCCTTGGATTCCACCGAACACTTCTTCTGTCTTCACAAGCAGCAAGTCTTCTTTGGCTCCCATTGAAAACGACGCCGCGACCCGACACCAAAAGACACCTATGCACCCGGCTTCCCTGGGTGAGGTAACTCCTGCACTACGGTGCTCCTGTGTGTGTTGGCTCTAGAACTACTTACCCAGTAAGTGACTTGCTTGTAGACTCTCCAGAAGTATCCTAAAACTTTCAAATTCCAACCGTGACTTGCTCCATTGAAGTCTATAGGGATCCGCAGCTGTGTTCTAACACTGCATGCGTCTCCCGGGTCCTTTACTTACCTGCCTTGGGTGGATTAGTGAGGCCCCAGCGCTTCTGAAGGCCCTAGGCCTTGTCTCTTCTCAAGTCGATATTCCTAATCATCTTTTTTAGTATGTGGTCTGGTACGCCCCTAGGGCCCCAGCCATATTTGTGCTTAACTTGTTGTGAAATGTTGATTTGTGCATATGTCCTTGACTTCTAATCTCATAAAGAGATTAGTAGAGTGTGTTAGAAATAAATACATATATATTTTATATATACCTGTGTGGTGTCCTTTCATTTAGTGATTCAAGAGATTATAAGGTAAAACAAGCTGCTTTACATTCCTCCAAGAGTTAGTCTGAAGGCAGCTCTCCACAGCTACCACTGGGATAACTTTCTTTAAAAGGTTGTCTTAAACCTATCTACCATAAGAGTTGAATTGTACTGGTGCAAGGTGGCCACTTTAACTAGTGACTAGCATATACCAGGCCAACTTCTCACAACAATGGGTAGGTGGGTATCGTATTTCAATAGCCTACATACCTCACAACAATGCCTAGACCCCAAATTCCTGCATATCTGAAGCAACCATCGGCTTCTTACCCTCTTGTATCCTTGACAGAAGTATAACACATGAATTTCAGTTTCTTCTGCATGATTGCAGGCTGGGCAACCCAAATTGGAGGAACCCGCCCACTTATACGTAAAGGTGCGCAACAGAAGCGCCCCATGTCTAAATATAATTTCTTGGCCAGGAGAGGCTGAATGTCGTCTAAAACAGCTTCTAAGCTATAATGGTCTTTTACTTCAACCAACCCCAAGGTCAGTCGGCCAGCTGTTTCCCTCCTATATAACTGAGCAAGTTTGAGTTCTCTGTAACTCTCAATCAGGACCTTCCTTGGAATCGCCATGCAAGTTTCTTCTGCATGATCCCATAGGTTCCTCCTGCCCCTGGCCACACAGATGTTTCTAATGTGCGCCAACCAGGGTAATTTATCCTCTCCATGTAGGCTCAAGACTTCTCTCAACTCATCCCAGTATGAAAATAATTCAGGAGTACTCCACAGACGTCGCCAAAATAAAAGGGGTCTTAGAGCGGCTTTGTCTGCAATAGGTCTAATCCCAACATCCATGCGGAGAGGTGTTAGTGGGGTGCTGGAGGGAAGACCCAATAATTGCCTGGAATAGGAGTTCTCAGCAGTCACTAACGAGCCAGATGGGTGGTAACCATTGTTCCCTGCAACCTGCGTGCCTGCGCGCGCACACTGTACATTTCACGAGCGTGCACAGACTCTTGCAAAGCGTGCATGTAGCTGATTAATGTGCACCAGCCACAGCCTTTAAATTTGAATGCCGTGAAAGGTGTCGTCTTTTTTTAACTTTGAAGCACAGTGGTATTACGGCACAGACACGACTTTCAGGCTGCTCTTGCCATGGGCCTGGTTCACAGAAATATTTACCTGACATTTCAGTGAGTCTACACTGATTGTAACATGCAGGCGATCGGGCATGTTACAGGAAACAATGAGATTTGTAAGCCCGTGTTCACAATCAGAGGGGTGGGGGCTAATTCTTCCAGCAAGAGGCAGAGTGGAGATGCAGGGGCTCTAAGAAGGGGTGAAAAACCGACAAAGCCTCATTAACACATGAATGGCCTTTTAAAGACCTGTGAAGTACTCGGGTGTGGCAGGCAGCTGAAGAACAGTCTGTGTGTGCCCGGGAGGCTGTCTCAGCCCGGGCTGACACACGCGACGCATTTGAGGGAGTGGGGGGGATTTGTGGGAGTTGAGGATGGGGGGTGTTGAACCCCTTTGACCCCTTTGGGCATTGCGCGCCGGTTCACAATGTAGGATGGGGCTGATTCTCACCTACTTTTTTTGATTTTTTTAAAAAGAATTTTATTGTTTTAGTTCATACCAGTACTTTGCATTAGTAGTTGATTACATATTCGTTTTCCATCATATAACAGTGTCGCACCTGACCCTACATCCAACCCTCCAGTAGTGCTTCTGCACAGTTTTCCAGTTCTGACATCCACGCCCCAAATGTTCGCCTCAGAGTCCCTCTCCTCAGTCAGTGTCAGAGGCTTCATCGTCTTGCGTTTGTGGTGGTTCGCATATGTCCCCTCTGTATTTGTTCCATGCCCCCCACACTTTATTCCATTTTTGAGGACACCCCCGCCTGATGAACACTGATCGCTCGGCCAGCATAGCCATATCCATGTCCCTTCCCCATATGGACAGCAACGGCGCCTCTCTCGCCCCCCATTTCTGAGCTATGTTCCACTTAGCTAGCACAATCCCCAGCGTAGCCCAGCTCTGAGCCTGTCGGCTAAGGTCATTGGGTTTTCACCTACATTTTTGAAAGTATTCACAATTTTTTCGGAGCACGCGTCATCAAAATAATCAACAAAATTCATTAAAGAAGAATACAAATAGATAGATTATTTTCTTATTCTTCTTCTTGTTTAATTTCCACGGATCTTCCAATTCCTTGTGCCAACGCGTTTCGTCGTTAACGGCATTAAGCCTACGACTTTCTCAAGGCTGGAAGTAACATAGAATTCAATATTGTAATGATAAATAAAATACAATTTTAATAAGGTCAAGAAAACCCAAAACATTTGCACCCAGTGCAAAGAGCTATTCAAATGAACTAATTTGTGACAGTATAAAGTATACAAAGTAACATGTAAATAATTAGTAAAGTATTGACTGATTAAATATATTAGCATCCAATTCAAATTATAGAGATGAATATCAGCCTCCTTGATATATAGCAATTCTTATTATAGTGATATCGTGATACTCAAAATACAACCATAAGATTCCATAATGTGCATATTATGAATATAAAACCCTTGTGTCATTAGGTCTCAATATCAAAATTCGGAAGGTACCTTTAAGATTCTATTGAAAGCTGAATCTGTAAAGATCAAAAATGAAATTGCTTAATAGATAAGGCAATGGTCTTTCATGGTGTCTGTTTTAATCACAAATGACCGTACTTTCTAAAGGAAGTCTTACCTTGATAAAGGTAATTTATGACAGTATTGATTACCCATGAAACGATATTTTACAAATCATCCACATTACAAATCCTTGTCTTAGATCAGCCCAAATATTAGTATATCGATTCTGCAAAATTATAAGACAAATGGATTTATAGTACCTTTTACTATACAATTAATAACTAATTTCCATAAGTTTGGGCAAGCATTATCGAGCCGTTTCATCCAATGGTTAGCTAATGTCAAACTATAGTCCTAGGTTATGACCAAACAAAAGAAAGCGCCACTATAAAAAACCGTGTTCTTGCCCTGTGCATCTTAGAATATGGCTTTATATTTGCCTCGTTTCTCGTAGTAACAGGATAATAATTCTGGATAATAGCACTTTAATATACAATATAATGTTCTAAATCTTACAATGTGTTTATAATGGCTTGCACACATGAAACTACGACATAATTAAGCCATTCTATTACGTACAGCTAACAGCTAAAAAGAGACGCCACTATATCATACCTTATATTTATCTTCAAATGTATCAAACCACGGCGTCCATTACCGTCGTGTATCCTAGTAACCAAATAAGGTCCCCAAAGTTCGGCACCTGAAGTACAGAATGATATTCTCAGTATTAAAACTATAGCACGGTCAATTACTTCAATGCTGAATACACACAGTCACAATGAATACCTTCGCTCCCGTGAACTCCTCCCGAATACAGGCGGTCAGCCGGACTTCCTGGTTCCTCATTCAAATAAAGTCACGCAGACACTAAAAAAGGACTAACAGACGTACTCTTTTGATCCGCTCCATCTTGAGATGGGAAACCAACATAATGCGTTTAAGAAGCACTCTCCATTGTTCGTCTACATTACCGATCGTATTGCTTGTAGTATCAATTATAATCATTCTCATGGCTCCATCGTGCTTATGATAAGCAAGAACAAGCTATCCTTTTTTTCAAAGAGCGCCTTCTTTAAGCGAAAAAACTATAAGTATACATCAAGTGAAGTGGGCGCTAACATCAAAAACGGACTACATTATATATCTTTTTGCTTTGCGTCATATATGAATATAAAGAAGGATTGAAAGAAACTCCAATGATAATGCACTAATAATAAGCAAAATAACAGACTAACATTACTATCAGTGAGTACCATAATTGGATGAAACGGTAAAATGCACAACAAAAAGATATTATTTAGATTATTAATGGACAAAATAAACCCCATCATTAAGATGAAGCTAAGCTCACATATATCATTGGAGCAGTTCAATAAGTCTCCCAGATGTAATACCTAAATGATATCCCCCAACAAGGTATAGAGGGCAACAAAATATAGAAAAGCAATATAATTGACAGAACTCTAAATTGTATATCCCATGAATAGATCATAAGTATATTGAAATTATCGCTTCTAAAATAACTTGTAACAGAAAGGAATATAACACCAAATAAAGACCCCGCCTTCCACTACTCCTGAGAGTTTTGGAAATGAGTTATTAATTGTATAGTAAAAGGTACTATAAATCGATTTGTCTTATAATTTTGCAGAATCGATATACTAATATTTGGGCTGATCTAAGACAAGGATTCGTAATTTGGATGATTTGTAAAATTTCGTTTCATGGATAACCAATACTACCATAAATTACCTTTATCAAGGTAAGACTTCCTTTAGAAAGTACGGTCATTTGTGATTAAAACAGACACCATGAAAGACCGTTGCCTTTTCTATTAAGCAATTTAATTTTTGATCTTTACAGATTCAGCTTTCAATAGGATCTTAAAGGTACCTTCGAAATTTGGATATTGAGACCTAATGACACATGGGTTTTATATTCATAATATGCACATTATGGAATCTTAGGGTTGTATTTTGAGTATCACGATATCACTATAATAAGAAATGCTATATATCAAGGAGGCTGATATTCATCTCTATAATTTGAATTGGATGCTAATATATTTAATCAGTCAATACTTTACTAATTATTTACATGTTACTTTGTATACTTTATACTGTCACAAATTAGTTCATTTGAATAGCCCTTTGCACTGGGTGCAAATGTTTTGGGTTTTCTTGACCTTATGAAATTGTATTTTATTTATCATTACAATATTGAATTCTATGTTACTTCCAGCCTTGAGAAAGTCGTAGGCTTAATGCCGTTAACGACGAAATGCGTTGGCACAAGGAATTGGAAGATCTGTGGAAATTAAACAAGAAGAAGAATAAGAAAATAATCTATCTATTTGTATTATTCTTTAATGAATGTTCTTGATTATTTTGATGCCTTGTGCTCCGAAAAAATTGTGAATGCTGTAATCAACCTTATGATTGAACCTTGGGGAGGTTAGGGTGTTTTCTCTCCCTTTTCTGGATGCACCGTATTATTTTGTCTCTTAGTAAATTCTTAGTGTGAATACTATATGTGCGCTTCTTATACCCCTTATACCCCAACTACTCTTACATTTTTGAAAGTATGCTGTACAAATGCTTTTCTCTGGTCGATGCAGCTAAAAATAAAATAATTATATTGTTATGTTTTCCCATCGGACTGGGAGCTGGTTCCATGTACTGACCAGCATGAAGACACTTTTGAATAACAGCACTATTCACAGTGCTGTTATTCAAAGGCTCACAACTGATTTTTTTAAATGTTTTGTTTCACATAACACATGATGGATTAATGCTGTTGCTGTGTGTGTGTTCAATCAAGGCCAGCTTTAGGACGATAGTGAAGTCGCATCTGGCACTGACCATGTGAGGTGTGTGGAGTGGGGTCACTGTGTTTTTACAAGAACCTTTGAGTTGAAAGCAGGTGCTGCTAGTTTCCTTGGGTGGCCATCACTATTGAGGCAACAATACAAATGGCAAGATGATGACAGTAATTAATGCTCCTGCTGGAACCCTTCAATGGGTTAATGTGTCTGCTGCAAAGAACGTGTGACTGACATGTACCATGATCACAGAACTGAGTGTGAGTGAACAATAAGTAGACCTATAAAAAACTAAATGTATGCCAGGGAGAAGCTTTGGAGATGTGAACGGTACTGTTGGAGGATGGTAGTAAGGGAATTCATGGAGAAGGTTGTCAGTTGGGGGCTGACAAAACGATTGTCACACTGGGCGCCAGCAGGGCTAAAGCGCCTACCTGTTTTTCAGCCTCATCCAGTAGTCCCTGCGTTACATAACCCACCACCATTTGCAGCAGAAGGAATAGCTCTTACCATAGTTTTCAGGGTAGCATACATTATTTTCCCATACTCTTTCATTCTCTTAATGGGAAACCATGTTGTGATACATTACGTCATCACAGACTAGAAGGTCTACTTGTTCCTAAGCACATGGCAGATTGCAGCATCACAAGTATAAGGTATTACCAGGGCCCCTGAAATTATGCTTTATATTTGCATAATTATGGATTTGCCACATAATCCATCATCTGAAACAGAAATCTGTAGATTTAAACTAAACAAAAACAGTTTCTAGCTTGAACAGATCAAAAGTTACTAAAAAAAGTTGAGACATATCTTTGCGTGCATGGAAGACCCTTTGCAAAGGTTGGCTGGGCATCTTTCAGTTGCTTACGTCTGTATTTGGGTTCTAAACCGGTCCTCAGGAGGTGAAATATTTGCGCAGACAGAATTACCATGTATAACTCAACCCAAAAGTATTGGAGCGATTTAAAGGATTTATTTATTTATTTGTGTATGCATGGGGTGAGTAATTGATTGGCTGAGAATCACAGTATGTTAATCTGACCCGAGACTCAAAACCCATCTCCTAAATCGGCAGCTCGAGCATTGAGCCACAACCTCTACCACAAGAACGGAAGCATTTTCAATATTATATACAACTTTATGCAACAAACAACCATTGACAAAGCCAATATTCCTCGCTTCTTGTAGGTGTAATGTTCCTTGTATTAAATATCTGGATCCAATGACAGAAGAAGCAAAATATCAGTCAGGTGGCATACTATGCAAAACACAGATTTTTAGCTTAATTGCCTTTAAGCCATGCCCTTAATTGCATTGGTCACTCCCCTTTGAGAGACCTCCCTAGTTTTTTCATCCCACTTAAAGCCCTAGTCCACCGGTGCGGTCGGGTTCTTGGCGCACATAGCCTTGGCTGCAGCGTCCAGAGAGCTTAATCTGCCGCACACAGATGGAAAAAATTAGAGGGAACATTGGTTGTAACCCCATATTTCTGCACCATATAGGGCTGCACCCCTGGCTTGGATTTTATACATTTTCACTGCCGGGCCAACAAATTTGTGGGTACAGCTCCTATAGACCTTGAGCAGGGCCCCTGTTGTCTGGGCCAGCTATAGACTTGTTTTCTTAATCTGTGCACCCCAGTCCATATATTCTGTGATTGTTATTCCAAGGTCCTCAAAAATGGACACCCCCGCTCTAGTGCTCTTCTATCTAGCCGGGGGTTCGACCTAGAACTTTTGCTTGCGTTAAATACCATATACTTAGTTTTCTGGAGATTTATCTTCAGACCCCGGTTTCTGCAGACGACAATAAAAATATCAAGGGCCCTCTGGATTCCCATAGGTGATTTTGAGAGCAAGAGGGTGTCGTCTGCGAACATCATAGCTGGTAATTTTCTGTTCGCTAGCTATCAATGTCTCAACAAGGCCGCTAATGAAAAGTCAAAAAAGAGTTGGGACCAGGACACAGCCTTGACGAACACCTCTTTCTACCAGTATGGGCGCAGTAAGTTCTCTATTTTTGCCATACCTAATTTCGGCATAATTGCCCGTGTGGAAATGTTTCATCTGATGGTGGAGATACGTTGGAACACCCATGGCCAATAATATTGCCCAAAGTTTATCCCTCGGCACAAGATAGAAGGCAGATTTTAGGTCCACAAATATTAGATAGAGGCTGCCACCTCTATGCACACTGATTTCCAAATAATAGTTATAGACTAAAAATTTGATCAGTTGTAATAATCTTACCGCTGAAGCCGGCTTGGAGGGGACTGAGAACTTTGTGCTCATCGATCCAGCTCAGGAGGTGCCCCAAGAGTACACGGGTGAATATATTTTGAGTGACGTCAATAAGGCTAATGGGGCGATATTTCACAGGTAGAAGCGGTGAATGAACCCTTTTTGAAAATTGGTGGTGGGAATCGCCATGCCCTGCAAGATAGAGTTGAACAAAGATCACAAATAAGGGGCCCAGATGGTTGGGTCGGAACAGAAGAGGTCCCTGGGGATTTTCTCTAGCCCTGGTGCCTTAGAGGGGGTTACCTACTCAGTGCCTCAGTAATCTCTTTGAGGGAAATAGGAGGGATTTCTAGAAACGTTAGCTCAAGGGGATTCAATATATTAACCACTGACACATCCTCATCCACCACCCTTGAGTTTAGAGCTTCAAAATGTGCATTCCATACATCTTTCCCGATATTAGGTTCTATGGCCAGTTTGCCCTCTTGGAAACCTGAATTGACCACATTCCAAAAAGACCTCATATCGTGATTATTTAAGGCACTTCTGAGGGAGTCCCATTTTTGACTCTCCCAACTACTTTTTGCCTTGGCGATGGCACATTTATGGGCTGCCCTTTTAACCCTAATCAATGGCCTGTCAGTTGCTTTAATGGCAGTAATAAGATCTGACTTGGCTAAGCCACAGCTATCATTATACCATGGGTGACAAGCTTTTTAAATCCCCCTAGACCTCTTAATTGGATGAAAAATATTGGCCAAAGTTGAAAGTAAGTCTTGATGGTTATTGGCGATTTTGGGGGGGGGGGGGGGAACAGGGCTACCATCGTATGAAATAAGCTGATTCGCCACCGTAAGGAATGGGATGACTAGTTGGTATAAAGAAGCCATCTGTTCTTGTGAATTTAAAAAGACCCCCCCCCGGGGAACTCTCCTCCTACAATTGGGCAAGATTAATCTAGAGTCAGATAGTGGTGAAGCTTCAGAAACATGCTTAGCACATGGCGAGATTACCTCTAAGATGAGCGCATTATGGTCGCTATCATGACGGGGCATGATTTTAAGTCTAATACCCTATGCCAGGATTTTGTGTCTACCAGAATATAATCTAGGATAGAGGCATGCCCCGGTCTATTGAAGGTGGAGTTCCCCGGGGTGTCAGAGATAGTGCGACCATTGTAAGCTCTTAATGAGAGGTTCAAGGTAAGAGTATACATCTGTAACACCAGTGGAGTCCATGCCGTTGTTGGGGGAATATTGGGCTCTGAAATAGCCCAATATAGGTCCTCTCCACTAGAGTTGCCAGTCCATTCAGTGGTTTGAATTGGCAATTAAAATCCCCACCACTGATTACCCCAAAATTAGCTACACAGGAAGTAACATCACTTCCTGCCTTCTTTTACTTCCATCAACCCTTCAGGATGCCCCATCAAAAGGTCAGACACTGGCAAAGGCTAACCTGTTAGGGCCAGGAATGGCCTGCTGTACTCAATGTACCAGACGTTGCAGATCTCATCACCTACTACAAGTTTCCACCTTTTTCATCACAGCAACATGGTTCGCCCCAACATCTTCATGCATCCTGCATGTCCTTCTTCCCACAGGCCACACTACCCATTGCGTGGATCATAACCTTAAGAGTGGACAAGGCCTCATTGTCATTCACAAGTCCTCCTGGCCCTGCTTCCCAGACAAGCAATTAATGCTCAACTCCATGGAACTATTAATATGCCATTTCCCATGTTTTACAAGTAAGATAGCCACCTTCCTTCTCATTTACAACCTCAGAGGCAGATTAAAGGATTTCATATCTAACCACCTCACCCAGCCAACATGCCCAGGCCACCTTCTTGGTTGACTACAACCTCACAGACAACACAAGCTAAAAAAAAATACACACCCTCTTTAACTTCATTGACACTCTGATCATGGTTCAGTATGTCACACAACCAGTACACTCCATAGGCCACTTCCTCAACCTTGTCTTCTCAACATCAGCAATAACCAAATACAAACCATCCACAAACCTGGACTGACTAACCACTTTGCCATCCCTATGTAATGGCCAACACAAAAGAGAGGACCAAATCTTCAGATCCTTCACAATCTTTTTCATAGACAACCTCTACACATTTTTGGAAGGCTATGTGAACATTAATGCCCCAATTGCCACACTCAAGTACAAGCCAAAGCCTTCTGCACCCTGGTTTTCTTAATAACTTGCCAACAATAAACAAACCGTCCACAGACAGGAAAGTAAATGGAAGAAAAACAGAACTCCTGAGGACCTTTTGAAACTTACGTCCCTCTGAACTACATTCTCAGACACCTCATTATTATATCAGCCAAAGCAAATTACTATACCATCAATGAAGCCACCAACAGCAGCAGAACGGTTCAGGGAAGACCTGGCCTGGCAGTGCGATCTAGACTGCTCCCATTAAAGCAGGGTCAAGACTGATATACATATGGCTGGTCCCGAACTAAGGGGGCATGGTATACAAAATAACAATGGCTTGGGATGTGGCCCTTAGTAATTCCCAGTGACTGAGATTAATTCAAGCATGCCATCCATCACTTTTTGTATGCTTTAGTGTGTTGCCCTAAATGGGACGGGTATGCCCAGACGTGAGTCCTGTGCACACTGTATCACTGGAGCCAAGCTATATCTGGCTGTGAACCCTAACTAGGGCCATTCCTTTCCTGGGTTGCTTGTGTTCTGGTAAGGAGAGGACCTGGCCTGCCAGTTCAGTCCTGACTATTCCCATTTGGAGCACGGTCAAGACTGATTTGCATATGGCTGATTCAAAACTGAGGTGGCATGGTGTGCAAAATAACAATGGATTGAGATGTGGCTGTGAGTAATTACCAGTGGCTGAGATTAATTCAAGCATTCCATCCATCAATCTTTGTATGATCAAAGATAACTACTTCTAGATTCACCAGTATGCCAGTGATACACAACTCTAATCGAAAGTCTACTCTGCTTCAAATATTCAACACCTCAAATACTGCTTGTATGTCATGTAGCTTATATGTCCATCACTTACCTGAAGCTCAACTGAACCGACCTCCTAATTATGATATGACTGCACATGGTTTGGTCACATTCTCACATTTCCCTATTGGAGCATGTGCTGCAGACGGAAAAAGGCAATAGCACAACCTTCCATAGGGAAATGGGAGGTTGTGCTCATCCCTGCACTGCGTGGCAGGCACCTCAGGGTGCCCCTCAGCCCCCAACTGGAGGCCCCAAACAGAAGGGGGCCCTGCTAGGGGCCCCCAAACTTGCTTCCCAACAGGCTTTCCAGGTCAGAAAGCCCGGCATGGAAAGCCTGCCGGAAACCGAGCATCATTATCCGGATAGCGTGAAACACCGTCCATATGGATTATGGGCCAGTCTGTGAGTGTTACATCAATGAGGACATTGTTCCAAGTTGGAGGTGAAACAATAATATCCGCAAAAGAGACCCTTCGGGGGACCGTCGGGCATTGCAGCGCCGGCCCGACGAGGAGCAACAAAAAGCCCGATGATGAAGCAAGACATCCTTCGGGGTGTGTGAGGGCAAATAAGAGGCTACACTGAGTCCTCCCCTTCGGGATTGGATCCTTGATACTGGGGATAGATCTCTCTGCCTCTCTTCACCTTCACCTCTTCCTTTCCTCCACCTCTTCCTCCCCTCCACACTTTCTCTCTCTCTCTCTCTCTCTCTCTCTCTCTCTCTCTCTCTCCCTCTCCCCCTCCTCTCTTTGATTCTTCTATTTTTTTCCCCGTTGAGTAGGTGTTCATCAATATTGTTTCACCTCCAACTTGGAACAATGTCCTCATTGATGTAACAATTAATGTTGGAGCGCGGACATTGGACCATAACTAGCTCCTGGTCCCCCCCTTCTTTTGTTGACCCAGTTTCTGAGTGGTCAATGGACTCCTTGAGCCCATCAGAATCCAGCTAAATTGATTGGCTGGTATCGCTTCCGATCGCCTAAATTGTAATTAGACAGTCGGAAGTGAAACCAACGATCGCTGTCGGAAAGCCTCCGACCTAAGGTTTTTCGACCAAGATCGTAATCGCCCCTTAATATTTAAGGAGCCCACAGTCTTGGCCCCAGACTCTCTGGAACTATCCTAAATCCAAAACCAGAGGAATCATAATCTTTTTCCGCAATATACCGATTTAATTCAAGTACTGACTGCCTCCAGGCTACAAAAGGAGATGATTTTCCTCTTGCAAAATGTTTCTTCAGTCACAGCTGCTCATCGCAGGGAATTCTTAAGCATGCATCCTACCTTGTGAACCATGAATATGATCTTCTTCACCCATGCATCTTCAAGGTTACATATAAGGACAGGGCCACTTCTTCTGACTCTCCAGCTCAACTCAGGGATTGTATTCACCTTCACAAAAGAGAAGCTATGGACACTAGTGGCTCTTGAAGTTTTTCTCTTATATTGATTATTTTCATCTTTGTTCTGAGTTACTAATGAACTGTTTTTTCCCTCTCTTTTTCCCAGGTCCTTTGTCTGTCACCATTGCATGCTGTAATTGTTCATTGTTCAGATGTTGTTAGTCTCCTTTCCTCTAACGCCTATTCCAAGCTTCCCTTCATGAATGGGAAAGACCTTCATGATCTGGTTTACAAATGTTCTCTAGTTCAGTACTTCTTTTTTGTCTTCTCTCATTTCTGGTCTCTTACTCCTTTCTTTTGTTATAGCTCAGATCAGGTTTTCTGGTTGGTTTGTCTCTCACGGTGCTCCTCTGTTTGCCATTAACAATTTCTCCTTTCTCATTTATTTTTCTTCTATGGTTCTGGTCCTTTCGACCTTCTGCCAGTCATCCCTGGTTATTCATCCTGTGTGTCCTCAATGGACTCATTCTTCATCTCCCCTTTCATGTTTGTCTATATTTTTCTTTTTCGATGTCATGTTCTTTTGCTCTGTTTAGTTACATTGGGCGGTATGCTGTTATTTTGTAATGTTTTTCTCAATTTATATGAGGTTGCTGTTTTGCATTACACTCACCAATATGATTTATGAGCAAACATAGAATTATTTCTTGGAATGTCAAATGCCTTCGGAGCCTAATCACTCATCTCTCTAAACTTTCTGCTTATGTTGTTATGTTACAAGAAACCCATCTTCTTGAGGAAGACATTCATATGTTGAAAAAAGGTTAGGATGGTTCGGTTTATTGTTCTTCTGTTCATCATAAAAATGGTGTGATTATTTTGCTTCATAAAACTCTAGCTGTTAATATACTAAAGCAAAAAATTGATTTGGATGGCAGATGGCTTCTTCTAGACACAACCATCAATGTCATTGCTGGAATTCTCTTTCACCTAAATTAATCTCACTTATGAAGGTTAATCTTGTTATACAAAAGTCATTGCATCGAACAATTTCCCATAGAGAATTAGTCGATGCCTGGCATCTTTATAAACCTGATCTCCTAGAATATTCCTTTCTCTCCCCCACCCATCATTCCTCATCTAGAAAAGATTATGGACCGGATGTATCAACATTGCATTTTGCGATTCTAAAATAGAGAACTTTAGCGATTCGCTATTTTAGAATCGCAAAATGCAATGTATGCAGGTTTCGCAAAAAAATAGCTATTTCACATATTCCTTAATAGCGAATCACAAATTGCGATTCGCTATTAAGGAATGCATTCCCATTCATTCCTATGGGCCTTTTGGGGAGGCATTCACAATTTGCGATTACCAAATAGGAAATCACAAATTGCGAATGCAATTGCAAGGATGCCAGGTGGCCATAAGGCCACCCTGATGCACCCCCAAAAAAGGTAAGTGTACACAAGTGGCGTTAGGGTATGTGCCACTTGGCACTTAGAAAAATGGAAAAATGCAAATTACCACCAACTTGAAGTTGGTGGTAGTTTGCGATTCCTGAAAGCAAAGTCGCATTTTGAGACTGCTACTTGCATTTAGGGAATCGAAATTGCAATTCCCTAACTGCATTTGCAAAATAGGTAATCACAGAAATTGCAATTACCTATTTTGTGAATGCATTTTGGGTTGATACATCCTAAAACGCTTTTTACCATTTGCAAACGGGCCGATTCTGTGAATCAGTTCGTTTGCAACGGGTAAAACCCTTTATACATCTGGCCCTATACACCCCACACCCCAGTGATAATCGACCTTGAATCTTCACACTCACCCACTCGTGCTAATAGGTGGCTTTTATTAATTGGCTGCTACAAGACCACCAGTTTGATGTGAATTTTGAGCAATTCATTATTGAATTCTTTGACAACAATAGCTCGAAGGTCACATTGCATCACGTTTCAAATTTGTTTAAAGCCACGGCTTGTGGATACATCATTGACTTTTTTTCCAACAAGAGAAAGGCTGCTGCCAAATGAGGCTCTCTTACAACATATTAAGAAATTGGAACGTGAGTATCATTCTTCGTTCCATAAAGAACTTCTAGATCAACTTATTCAGGCCAAATTAAATTTCAACAGAACTTCCATTAACAATGCTACTGCCGCTCTTTTAAAAATGAATGCAAAGTACTATGGCGGTTCCAATAAAGCAGGTAAGATTCTGGCCAACAATTTAGAAGTAAAAAAGCAGAGCTCTAGAATAGAAGGAAATAAATAATTTAAAACCAGAAAATTATGTCACGTTTTGCTGAATTTTACTCCAACCTATATACAGAGGATTCATTGCCAGCTCTTGCTTCCCTACAGTCCTTTTTTGGCACGATCACAAAATGACAAGCCCCACAGGTCGACTTCTCTCTGCTAGAGGCTGAAATGTCCCATACTCAGATTTGTTCAGCTATTTCTAAACTCCTAAAAGACAAAGCACCAAGTCCGAAAGTTTTTACAGTGGAATGTTCTTCCAAATTCTTAAATCTTCTTGCACCCAAAATCCTATTACTTTATTAACATCTCGTAATCTCTGACACTATTAATGGCTCTTTCACTGAGGCCATGATTTGTCTAATTCCTAAGAAGGATAAGGATATGACAGAGTGCAAAAACTATAGACACATTTCCCTTATTATTACGGACTACAAAATCTTTTTAAAAAATGTTGGCTCTTCCTGCTAATGATTTAATCCCCTCTCTGGTTGGAATTGAACTGTCTGGATTGTCAAAGGCTGAAACATCTTGGATGATTCCAGTCCCTTTTTAAAGATAATTCACTGCGCCTCCAAAAGCAAGATCTCGTGGATACTCAAAAAGATTATGATTGGGTCATTTGGGATTCCCTGTTTAAAGCTTTTACCTGGCATGATTTTGGGCATCGATTCTTGCAGTATATCAAAATTCTCTATTCCTCTCCCTCCACTTTTGTCTTTACCAATGGTTTTCAGTCTCCATATTTTCCCCTCAATAGAGGCACCAGACAGGGTTGCCCCCTTTCTCCATTACTACTCATCTTTGCTTTGGAACCATTCCTAGACACTTTACACAGATCCCAGTTTCTTACTGGCCACTCTCACTAAAGATTAAACATCAAATTCACTGAATATACAGACAACATCTTACTTTCTGCTTCTGACTCACTTAACTCAATCTTTGAGTTTATTCGATTGTTGTCTTGCTACTCCTCTGTTTCTGGTTATCGACTTAACATAGACAAATCTGAAGTTATGCCTCTCAACAAATTCTGCCTCAAAGATATGTTTCAAGAAACCGAGTTCATGTGAAATTTCCCTAGGGTTAATTGTTTAGGGATATCATATGCTCCTTCTATTAAATGGACCATTAAAGCCAAAATGGATGCTTTAAACAAAATAATTCTAACCTCTCTTCTAAATGGCCCCTCTATATCTTTCTTGGTGGGGTAGATTAGAAACCTTTATGATGTTGCTTTTGCCCATTATTAACTTTGATCTGCAGATGGTTTCTTTCTCTTTGGTATCCCCAAAGCCTCTTTAGATATATTGCTAGTTTATTATCCGATTTCTTATGGAACAAGAGACTGGCTCAGATCTCCCTATCCAAACTCAAAAATCTTAAAATAAATGGCAGTGTCAATTTCCCCAATTTTCATCAATATTGCTCAGCTTGGTTCTGAAGCAGATCTGGTCCTCTTTGGGTTCATCGTCCTCTTCTTCTTCTCCTCCTCCTCTTTGATGATCTATCAAGTTTTCTTTTATTTCTCCCTTCTCATTTCTTCAATATGCTCTCATTGCTCAAACACCTGTGTCCATGTAATCTCCTCATCTGAGTGATTCCAGTCATAATTCTAAAAAGGTTATCTCCCAGGTCTACTCACCTTCCCAGCTCTTTTTATTATCCCCTATTTGGTACCATCCTAACTTCACCATAGACAACAAAGTTCTCAAGTGGACCCCATGGCTGTCCAAAGGTATTACATCAATTTCTCAGATCATCTTTAATAGTTTATCTCCTTTGAGGAGCTACTTATTCATTACCAAGTTCTACTCTCTCACAGATACAAATATGCTCTGCTCCTGGACATCCTTCAGCAAAACAATATATTTCCTTCTTTTATTTTATTTCAGTCCTTCAGCAATACCATATCATCTTACGATTTCTCTACAGACACTAAAGCTGCTTTCCTATATAAACAACTTTCTACAGTGGACATCATAAGGTCAAAACCAAAATTGAATTAGCCTAGAGACAGGGCCTACAGCCTCCACCACATTATGAAATAAATTATTGCTTAGAATACATCACACTTCTTGTTCTCCTAGCAAGACTCAAAGCTTATTTTTTTCTATGTTATGTTGTTAACTCCCTGTTCATTATTTAAAATGAAATTCTTAAACAATAACAAATGTTGGACTTGCAATTCTCCCAATGCAGACTTTCTTCATATGTTTTATCTTTGTCCAAAACTTTCTGTGTTTTAGAAGCAAGTATCACATAAGCTGTCTCAACTCTTCTCTATTGAATTTTTTTTCAACATAAGACACCATTTTTTTGGAGAATGTTCTGACATATGGCCCGGACAAAAAGGTAAAGGTATGCTAATAGACCTTCTTCTGGAAGTGGCTTTTCAGGTTATTACTTTTAATTGGGAGAACTTTAATATCGTTTCTTTTTCAACATGGTGGAATTTGATTTGCCACAATCATAGAATGGATACTGCTGATGCACATACTTTATAGATAGCCATTAAAAGAGATTTGTTATGGCTGCCTTTGACTTCTTATGTGTGGAACCCATTCACAATCAATATCAGAAATGTTGAAGTTTCTTAAACCTCCCTAATTTCTTAGATTTCCCTTCCTACTCTTCATACTATCTATGAAGTTACTCACTGCATACATTTTTGCTTGATCTCATTTCTCTCATTCCATGATATACTTCTTTCCATTTTGCCACTTTTTTAGTATATATTCAGTATAGTCAATACTTTTTTCTTCCTTATATGTTTTTAAATTATTTTAAAAAATATTTTCCCCTTCTCCTAATAAATACATAAAATGCACAAAATGTTATAACTAATTTGTTGCAAAGTATATCCGTATTATGTTTGGAAGATATGTCTTATTTTACCTTAAATCTGTAATAGTATTTCATGCCTTCTCTTTCAATTTCTTTCTCATTTATCAAACCTGTTTGCATTATGACATGTCTCACCATTTTATATATTTTAATACTTTGCTATATTTCAGTTTTTTCTTTTCTTGATTAAGCATTTTTAAACAAACTGTCCTAAATATTATGCCTTATTCCGTGACATGCATCTCCGACACCTTGCATTAAAAAATGATGCAACAGATGTATCTCGCATTAAAAAAATAGAGTGAAATGGTAGGCCACAGTGTGCAAGCATGCAGATTTTTTTGTATATTCTAGTCTGCTCCTGCTATTTATACCTCATGTTTTCCTTCTTCTCAGTCCCATCCACCTCCAACCGCACCATTCTGTCCACCTCTCGCCTTTTTTCAACTTTATTTTTACTTTTTGTAACTCATTTTACTGCCTGTTTGGTTCAATTTTTCAGGGTTTGCTCCCAATTTGTCTGCGTTTGTATATCTACCATTTCCTGTTTGTTTTTACGGATATAACAAAGACAGGCACTGCCATCATGCCCTCCCATAACATCCTGTCACATTTCTAGAAAAGCAAATGTGTCAGTTCTCCTTTTTAATGTGCAGCGCCACCTCCCCCTCATGCTGGCAGCGGATCCAGAAAGTCATGCTGCCGGGCAGGCCACACCGGGGTCTCCTGAACTCAGTGGCAGGTGACTCACTGATGGGTTGATATTAAGGGGTGTGCGAAATGTACAAAATTTGCTTCTGCGTAATTGCACAGAATTTTGGCAAAATTACACATATTTGCATGAAATGCAGATCAGTGATTTAGCGTCATACTTTAGTGTGAAATGTGCCCCTGAGTCAAGTTTTGCAGCAAGGATACATTTTGCCCTAATAAATAGTGCAAAAAATAAAAGAACTGTGAAGAACAGACGCTCAGGTTCTGTTTTTCCTATGCGTTTGCAGTACAATTTACCATGAATGGCAATTTGGCTGTAAGTATTTTTTCACCGGAGTCTGCAAATTTGATCTATGCCTATGCCGTGCTGCCTGAGTTCACGCCGGTCCAATCCAGAGATTAAGGTATCTGTATGCGAATGCCCCCTTTTTCTGATTTTGAAACAAGTGACGCATGACTGGCTTGTACTAGAGTGCATGTATCTGTCTTCAATGTGAGGAGGAGTGTGTCCCTGAGTTTTAGCTTTGGATCAGTTCCATGTATCTCTCTGGATTCAATTTCATCAAGGACTTTTCGTGGTAATGCTCAAATGTTTCTATCTGTAGCCATCAGATATTGGTTTGGCTGCCCCTGTGTGTTTTTAGTAAGCAGTGGTGTGTCCTGAAGAAGATGTGTGGTCTTTTAATCACTTTCCACCGAAGCGCACTCGGCACCTGCGAAACATTTGTGCTCGCACTACAAAGACGGAAATGTGGAACAAAATTTTATACATCTCAATATTGTCCAAATAAAAGTCAAAAGTGTGATGAGGGTTTTTCCTTGTCAAAACTGGAGCGTGATCTATTGGACTGTGCATTACTATGTCCTTTTAATTATTCTTGATTGTCCTGGATAAACTGAAGTCATTCGTTTAAGTTTTTGTATGAAATTTTATGGTGCTGCACAATGTTTTTATGACAAAATTTGTTTATCTTGATATAAACAGTAGGAATGGTATGGATGTAGTCCAATAGTGTGAAGTGGCTTTTGCTTTTGTTGGGGGATCTAGCAACTTTTGTATAAAATTGTTGATTTCCTTACATATGTTGAAAGTGTATTGATAATAATATATATCTTAATAAAGAAAAGAAAGATATATTCTTGACAGCTTTATTGAAGTATGACTCTAGGTGGAGCGTTAGTGGAGATGGGTTGTTCTCTTTTCTTTTCCCTTGATGTGGCTGTAAATATTTCCAGCAAATGGCTTGTAATTAGTAAGTGTGGCATCATGGCATAATTTGGGGCATTTTGCTTAAGTAGTGGAAGGCAAAGTTTCCACAATTATGCAAATTACACAAGTGTAATTAAAA
The DNA here is from genome assembly GCF_964204655.1 of Triturus cristatus. Taxonomy (NCBI): domain Eukaryota; kingdom Metazoa; phylum Chordata; class Amphibia; order Caudata; family Salamandridae; genus Triturus; species Triturus cristatus. The sequence goes on along the minus strand of NC_140581.1, from coordinate 431,156,851 downwards.
TTTCGTCCTGGCCAACTGATATTATCAACTTGGAGGAGGACCTGTAGACCTATTTGACATCGAGGTGGTGAGGCTAGGTAAGTGATGGCTAATTTTTTTAACATTTTATAATTTACATTTTTCAGGAGGCATTTTTTTACAACACAAGTAATTTTAACTCCCTTAGTGCAGAGAAGAACACGTTGACGTCCTCCGCACCACCTACATAGGGCCCTAATACAATGTGGGTCAGTGAGCCTCCGACCATTTGTCGGAGGCTGACTGACCGACATTGTAGTTTTAACACCTGACCGCTTAATAACAATGTAGGCGGTCAGAGATTAAATCGGCCGTTCGGACCGACTGGCTTCCGATGGGCTTTCTGACATGAAAAGTCAGTCAGAAAGCAATTTTTGAGGCCCCTAGCAGGGCCACCATGCATCTGCAGCCTCTGGTTGGGGGCCTGGGGGGCACATACAGCACACCCTTCTTATTCCCTGCACCGCGTGGCAGGCACCATAAGGTGCCTGCCACGCAGTGCAGGGATTAACAGAAGCTCATATTTCTCCATGGGAGCTTGTGCTGTGGCCGGTATCTGACCGCAGCACAAGCTTCCATACAGAAATGGGAGCTTGCAATCACACATCGGTCGCATCGTAATCGGGGTGTCAGGACTGCTGACTGGAGGTCGGTCAATCCCGAGACCGCGGCGATCTCACCGACATCGTAATGAGCCCCATAGTGTGGAGGATGTCAGTGGGTCATCCAGAGTTGGAATTTGTGTTTGGTTCTCTGCAATGCCAACATTCTGCAAAATTCTGTCTATTGAGCACTGACTATCACAGGAGAGGCAGTATTGTAAAGGGAATAATGTCCTCTTTCCATTGTTGCCTTTCCCTTCAATCCCTGCTTGGATATTGTGCTGGGCAGGCTGTGCCCAAGCTCGGTCTGCTCCAAAAGACCAACAAGGATGATTATTGCAGGGGAAAATGGCCACCCCCCATTGGCATGAGCCTGTGCTCCCCCTGCCCGATGCCATATAAGTCTTTCTGCCAGCAAAGGGGTTAATTAAGCGGTTACCACAATGCTGCCTCAGGAGAGGGCACTACAAACAAGATATTTTTTATTGTAGAAACAAAAATATACCTTGTGTGAGTGTGCCACCTTGGTGTTGGACCTACCCCCATCTTTAAAGCCCCAACAGTCTTTCTGCCGACCTGGTGCACAGAGCATTCCCATTCCTCTTGGCATGTAAGAAGAAAGTTTGATCCTTTTGGGAATAATTTTGCATATGCACCAGTAGAGTAGTGCTAAATCCGAATTTCCTTTTGCTTGTCATTCTGAATGGCTGCAGTGTTCGGACCTGCTCTCAGCTAACGCCCAGGAAAGCCTAGTAAACCCTGATGCTTTTCAAACCTAGGCACTGAGGGGAGTCCAGAGTACTGTGTCTTCCATGGATCCCACAATGTTTTCTTACCCACAATGCCCTGCAAACTTCAAACTCTGCCTACAATCACATATTTTCCTCACATTTGTGACAGAAACCTCTGGAATCTGCAGGGATTCTCAACATTTCTACAATCCATCATTCCCACACTTGTCCCACTACAAAATACTACCTCACTTGTATGGCTGTGTTTTTCGCCCATGACAAAAATGAATCAAATCATGGACAATGGGAGTTCTCATCCTGCGCCTAACCTCCATTACAGTAGGTACGGTGCAGTTGCAGATAAACCCTGTTGTGCACGGCCAAATTAAATATAGTTGTAAAAAAATATTGTTTTTTGTTTAATTTAAAATATGTTAGTTAAAATTTTACATTTAGATATTAGTATTGTTAGAATAATTGTTATTAATTTTTGAAGTACAGTTTTTAACCTAAAATGTTTAATTAGATTTGCATTAAATAGGTTAGTAATTTAAATGTGATAGCGGGTTGTTGCGATTCTAGGGTTAAAGGACGGGAAGTAAATTAAATTATAATTTATTTTATTTTATTGTTAAGTAATTTTGTATTGTGAATTAAATATTTTGTTGAACAACAAATATTTAAATTGTTTAATCATTTTAAAGCGATTTTACATATTTATTTTTAATTTGTTATTTTTATTGTATATTTACATTTTTTAAATGTGGGTTGTTGGTTATTTATTTTCATTGTAGTAGCAGGTTGTTGGCTTTTGTAGCAGAATAGGGTGGGGAGTTAATTAACTTACAAATAATTTAATATTATTGCTAATTCATTTTTTTATTGTTAATTAAGTAATTGACGATTAATTGTTTAAATTGCTATATTTTTAATTCTTGTATTAATTTGTTAGTATTTATATTTTAGTTGTGGGTGGTTGGTTTTGTAGGGGAACATGGTGGGAAGTTAATTAAATCATAGCACATTGCTATCCATGCCGAGCTGTAAAATGGCCAAAGCCTTTCACCACTCCAGGCACAGTATTGCAGCTTTGGATTGGTAAAATACCATCCAAGCCAACCTGAAATGTATAAAAGCAACCTCTGACACGTGTTTCACTCTCATTAGAGTTCTTCAGAGAGGTGTAGCTTTGTCAAAACACAAGGGAGCACCCAGTGTAAGTCAAAAGAATACCCTTTCAGGCATAGAGTGGCTATTTTACAGCTAGGCATGGATAGCACTGTGCTAATCCTATGCTTAAAGACTTTGCTGTGGAAATGGTAAAAGACTTTGCCCTTTCTATCTCGGTGTGGATGGCACCCTGCTAATCCAAACCTGAAAGACTTTGATAGAAAAGCAGACATTTGAGGTGAGCAAATTTAGAGTGTCGCTGGTGTTGAGAGTGCTCTATACTGGAGCTGCTTTACACCTAAACCTAAGCTGCTTGTTTTTTTGCATTATATATATATTTTTTTTTTTTTCACTGAAAAAACCATAGGTTTCAGACATGTTATAGTTAGGAATTAGCATTTAAAAAACCTTAGAAATTCACTGAAAAAAACTTTTTAGGGTAAGTTATAGTTAGTCGGACCTTTCACTCGTACAAAACCATAGAAATTCCCCCGTTATAGTTAGTTCAACTAACTATAACTCGCGCCCCCGCAATGCACTGCTGATGACGTCACATATTACATCACTCATGACATGGTCAGTGACATCACTGATGACATCTCAAATGACATCACTGATGACATCACTGATGACATCATCCATGTGATAAATTAATGCATTAGCATGACCTTCTCTGTAAGTCCCAAGTACATAATAGGGCAGGGGGATTAAAACTACCTCTTAAAACACTCCACCAGGTACCTCCAGTAAGCGCCACAGAGCTGCATTGCACAGAGGTGTAAAAAGGGGCATAGCCTGGACCACCTCTCTGCAACAAAGCCCTGTGGTGCTTACTGGAGGTACCTGGTGGTGTATGCACACGTCATCTCTGGCCCCATCCCCTCCCTTTACCAATGTGCAAAAACTTTTTTTTCAATTGCCCCCGGGACCTGGCCCACCCGGGAGCTTTATTAACACGAAGCGCGGGAGCCCGCGCTTCGTTTTTTTTAATTTACGGCCTGATCCTCCGCGGATCCTGTGATTTATTTTAAACAAAATATGCCTTTTTTGGCCCTGGGGGTCTTTCTAGGACCCCCTGAGTAGGCATAGGGGGGTCAGGGTGTTTCTACCCTGCCCCCTTTTCCTGTTTTGCACATTTGTTTTTCTTGCATCTCGGTTCTACTGAGGCAAAATATGGCTGCCAACACTTCCTGGTTTGGAGGGTTGACAGCCAAATAGCATGAAGCTCGTGATCCGGAGGGTGCGCGGATCCACAGCGGCCATAGATATCACTATCTTTATTTCTTAATTTCTCAAAAACTACTGAACGGATTTACAGCATTTAAAAAAAAGGTCTCTTTCTGAGCCAATGGCTACCTTTTTGCAAAATTTGCTGTAATTCCGTTGAGCAGTTCCGTCTGTAGCCTGTTCCAACGTTTCCTATGGGAAATAACATGGAGAAAACGTGTTTTCGGACACCCCTTATTTCTCGGCCCCTGCTTGACGAATCACCCTGAAATTTCAGGATAGGAGCTGACCGGAGTGCCCCACCTGTTTTGAAAATTTCACGAAGATTCGTCATCTGGCATCAAAGTTATTGGGAAAAGAATGTTACAATTTTGCTATGGTAACTAGGTCTTAACTATAACTACCTACTGGCGACCGCCAGCAAGCAATTAAAATATATATATATTAGCAGTGCATCTCAAATGGCATCACTGATGACATCACTGATGACATCATTCAATGAGTGTGCTAGTTTGTTTTATAGTTTACATAGTGGCAGGTCACTACCATATTATTTGTCTACCTAATTAGGTACAGCCTAGGTCCAGCTAATGGGTATAAGTGTTTACGAAACATGTGCTCCTAATGCACCACAGGTGTGTAGAGGTAGTGAACACATTATAAGTCTTTGTATTCAAGAGTAACTCTGTGTACAGGTGACAGTTGACTTGTATTTATTATGTTCCACACAAGTTTTGTGGTTCTGTAGATTTTTTTCTAACGGAGTAAGATTACACGTAGTAGATACTAACTTTTGTAAGCAGCATAAAATTTTTAGACAGATTTGTGTGAGCATGAAAATTAGCACATAACATAAAGACTGCATGCACCCAGAAGTAAACTTGTTTGTTTTGCTTGAGAAGATGGTCTTAATCTAAAGTTTTTACCACAGTATTAAGGGTGCCGGTAGCATGTTGTTTATCAGCTTCAGATCCTGTGGTGTATTTCTCACCCAATCAGAGCACTCGCAGAATTCTGACTACTGTGGAGCAAGATGCATCAAGGGAAATTAAGCTCCCTGGACGAATCAGAATGCTCCAATTTTAAATTGGCACTCCTGCAAGTGTCTCTCTAGAATCTTGTGAACCCAAGTGCCCAAATATATAATAATAAAAATGCTTTACCCTACATTTCTCAAAAACTATTTAACGGTTTTAAACCAAATCACAACAAGCATTAGAAATGCAATTGGTCTTGCATATAATTGTGTTTGAGCTATTGGCCTTTTAAATGAGAATATGTTTTACTTATCTGCTATAAAGTGTATGTATTTGATGTGAAGTGGAATTTTGTAGGTTTGATTGGAATTGTTAGTTCTGGAATTGTGTGGTGTGGAATTGTGTGGTGCGGAGTGCATGAGTGTAGTTATATTATGTGGCATGGTGTGCTGTGGAATTATGTGAATAGTAAGTATGTGGTATTTAGTGTATTGGAATTATTTGGAGTGGGAGTGTGTGGTATGGAGTGGAATTATTAGAAATGGTATTCTGTTTAGGCCTGGGCCAAAATTCTGTTCCGCGGAAAGCGTGAAAATGTCAAAATTTCCGCATTCCGCAGCTTAGCGATAATTTGTTTCTTGCTTGCGCTGTAAAAAAATACAGTCTCGCGTGCGCGCGATCGCCTTACCTGGATCCCCGCATTCGCTGACAAGTTTTCCCGACCCGGTCGCTTTCTCCACGAGATGTTGGATGTTGATAGCCATTTTGCACTGTCTCGCGACAGTTCGCGCCCGCATTAACGTCATTTGTTGCGCGAACACGTCATTTGTCGTGCGATCACGTCTTTCTTCTCACAATCATGCACCGCAAGAGAACGAGAAGATTGAGATCTCGAACACGTCATTCTCCACCGCGAGCCAGAGAGTGAGGACGCGGGCACGTCTAATCAAACGCGAAAAGGAGAAAGAGAACCCGAACACGTCATATCCAACGCGACAGGGAGCGAGAGAACGCGATCAAGTCATTTTCGACACGCAATCGACATCCGGCGGAAGTAATGTGAAGCTCGAGAACGCGAACATGTGAAATTTTCAATGTGGAGAAGAATATCAGCTCTAGCAGCATGAAACCATCTTCAAAAGATGATTTTGGATGAAAACAACTCCTCAGATTGACATTTGGCTGTCCTTTTCTGAGCAAGGAGCCCTTTTTTAAAAAGGTGGGGAGAGGGAGGAAGTGACACAGAATCTCCAACTTCCTGTTCCTGTCCAGCAGACTCCTCCCAGTGCTTTGTCCATCTCCTGCTCATTCTACCTTTGGATTTTGAGCTGGAAAGATCACTCTTTTTGTCTGCTGCATCATTGCAATTGGATTTGAGGATTTTTTGATTTGGATATTTTACAAGTAAGTGGTTGTTGTGTCTGTTTGATTGGGGGCATTGCAGTTCTTGGAACTACAATTTATTTTTGGTAACTATCATTATTCCTTTTTTTAAAAATGTTGTGGGTATTACTAGTCAGTAGTAGGCCCGAGCAGCATGGGCATGGCCTATGGGTGTGTGTGTGCATGATGAAGCAACTGTTCCTTTAGTGTTTTTTGAATTTATTTTATTTTCAAGCATCATTTAAGGGCATGAATGGCATTGGATTAAGTTGGGGAAGTGTGTTTTGAGGGTGGCCTTTGTGATGTTGTTGGGCCTGGCCATGTGGCTGGTGGCCATTTTGAAGCCTAGGCCTGCAAGCTTGCCTGGCCTTGTCTGCCAACAGGCCTGCTTTTTAATCCACAAGGATCAGAGCAGATAGCCACAGCTTTATTAATCAAGTGTTTTCTGTATGGTGTGGTAAATATTTAAATTACCTGTACTATTTTTTATGCGGTAAAGTCTAGTAAGAATAACTCAGTCAAAATTAGAGGCAGAATCCGTGGTATTAGAGGTTCTGAAAAGGGCTTTATTCCTTACAAAGGAATTGTAGTTCGAACTAGGCAACCATATTCCATCACCACGAAGGTTCAGGAAGGGATCAGCAATACATTATTGACAAGTAACAATATTTATATGGAAAGCATTGCATTAGGACAGATGCAGGAGGCGTAACAGCTGATAATACAGATAAAAATACACATACGTAATGAAAATAGGCGTATACTAGAAGCGTCATTAAAAATGATGTCACAAGTGGGTGGATCCATAAGAGAATCCTGCAGCGTCGGCAGAAATATTTGACAGAGATGCGCGCGCAGCCGCATGACGCGTGATTGACGTACAACTAGAGGGTGAAGGGAACTTGACATTTGGCCCTACATGTGGAGACAGAAGTCTGGTGTGTCAGGACAACCTAGTCCTAAATCATATCTAATATCTTGTGTTTAAGGAACTATATTATCTGGAAGGAAGGGTCTTCTCGGACAGATCCTATTCTATACTGACTGTTTAGTGCGTGTACAAGCGTCTATGTGTCTACATGTAATGCGAGGGGGCAGGAATCTTCCATAGTAACAGGGGCTATGAATTACTTGCATAGAGATAGCGAGGCCGAGCCTTTTGCTCGGTAGCTGGAGGGATGTTTACCTAAACTACTAGACAGGAATGCATTGGATGAGGAGCGGAGCAGATAACTTGAAGGCTGAATACAGTTTTTGGCAGGCAACAGGCCGCGTCAGGCACCGTTAGCCGCGCAGGGAGTAAGACAAAGTTCATGGACACGGATGCAGGTCCAAGCTGGAGCATTTCAGAGGCAGAAACAGAAAAAGGCTTTATGGCAGAATTCAGGGCCTACTCGCCTTAACTGTAAAAAAAGAAAAGTGAACCACATAAAGTCGGTGGCCTTTCATACTTAGGAATGGAATATTCGACCCATTCATGGCGGATCTGAAAGAGGGCATGTTGACGTTGGACGCACATGTATTTGCGTCTTCATAGCTGGAACTGGAGGGAACATACATGTACTTATAGCATGTACATGGAGCCGTTGGGGTCTAAGATAGGGGACACAATTGACCATAAAAATTCATATTTCCACATTCCCTCCTTGTCCCCTACGGACCCTCATGAAATATCCATCTTCATCAATCCATCAATCTGTTCATATAGCATCATTTGTTCTTCTTTCTTCTTCCGAGATCGTGAATGAAAATTTGAAGGCGGGGTACACGATGTGGCACACAGACCACAAATCGCTGGCCCACATTGTAGACACAAGCAGCAACTGAATAGTATGAGAAAGCCAATACCTAGGAAGGATAGGATCCTCCATCCCCAGGCTGACAACACGCTCCAGAACCAACCGGACCAAGTCCAGGTGCCTGGATTCTGGTGTATCTGGCTTACGATCTTATGAAGTCGAGTTATGGCTTTATATACTGACGGCGCGTTTTCTGGTATGAAAACACAGCAACTTGATCCGATGACCCTACAAGCTCCGCCCCTATCGGCCAGAATGACGTCAAGGACAAGACGATTTTGGAGAACAACAATCCGCATCGCAGACTGCTCCTCCGTTAAGTTGCCCAAAGCGGAAGTAGTTTCATTCACTACTGCTTCAAGGGTTCTAGTTAATCTACGTATCACCTTACTATTGGTGACTGTACCTATGTAGGGAAAGAAACCTTTATTGAAATCTGTGTATTTCTCCCATGCTGTTTCAGTGTAGTCGACAATCGGGAGGTCTCTCTGCTGTCTATTGTGTACTAAATGGGTGTTCCTATGATAATCAGGCGGGGCTAGGAAAACAGGTGGCAGAAGGAATGCAATGTAACAGGTACCATCCCAATCTAGTGGTAGGCGTATGTATGCGGTGTGACCACAGATGAAGTAGGAGTGACGGGAAGCTCTAAATATAGATTTGCCTTTATCACTGAATTCTATTACAGTGTTACATTTACTATGGCCCATGTGTTTTGAACCATTCTTTCTTACACATAATTCGCCTCTAACTGGAAATACTGACATAGCGGGCAAGATTGGTGTAGCTTCGGATTCAATATTCAGGATCATAAGATTAAGTGTAAAGTTACCTAATCCATATACTTCATTTTCTAGATCAGTTCCTGTTCTTTTGGGAAGTCCCTCCTTGTTAGGGTAGCAGACTTTAAGTAAATCTAGGTTCAGGTTTCCCCATACCCAATTGTCTTGGTAAACTACTGTATTTGAATCTAGGGAATTAATCAAACTAAACCATGCTCCACAGGAGCCATTGTGTGTGAATGGATACGGAAAGAGGGGCAGAACTCCCTTGTATTTCTGATAGGGAGGGAGTCGGCCACATATCCAACAATTTGTAGCATTGCTGGTCTGATGAGAATGATGTAACATACTAATGAATGTGTTGTTGCGCAGCGCAAATCTATAGGACAACTCATGTGGGGGTAATTCACTAAAGGAGTGTTCGGTAGTAGCATTGGAAGCACGCTTGGAGATAGGGTAATACATGTGTAATAATATACCGGAGATAATAATCAGAAGACTTAGAAAAAACATAATTAACAATGTCACTATGCAGTGACTACGAAGTGATTTACAGTACGCATGTGTCCTGAGCCGTTTCTGTCCATTTTTCTCTCTATTTTGGTCTAGAGGATACATGTCAGAGACAAATTCAACCGATTCACCTTGGAGAGGACTTAAACAATCAAATTGTCTGACTTGCTAGACCTTAGTTTCAGTTTATAGTTTTCACTCTTGGTTTGTTCAACCAGGGGTAGTTTTGAATCAGTCTGTGAGGGAATGCAGGGCTGAGGGTTCACGTCGGACGGTAGTCCATAAAATTTTTTGATGTGGCTCGAGTGCAACCACCCTTTACGTCCCTCAATCTTCACGGCTGTCCTTGTGGTCAAAATGACGAGCTTCGGCGACCGCCACCGAGGCTCCAGCTGGCTCCTCCTGTCAAAATTCCTCACAAACACGAGGTCCCCCGGAACCACGTCGTGGGGCTTCACCTCAGTGTTGTCGGGAAAAGCTGCAGCTACCTGTGAACGACAAGATTGTAGTGCAGACATCAAGGAAGCCAGGTAATCTGTCAGCATATTACAATCAACATCAGTTATTTTACGAGGTATAGGCGTCCCCCACATATTTGGTGGTCTACCGAAGATCACCTCATACGGGAATAGCCCTGTTCGAGAGTGTGCTACCATTCTCATGTAAAAGAGCGCAACTGGTAAAGCTACTATCCAGTCGACACCTTTTTCTCTACATATTTTTGACAGTCTAATTTTCAGAGTTTGATTATGTCGTTCCACGAGACCTGCTGCCTCGGGATGTCGGACACAGTGGAATTTCCATTGGTAGCCTAACAGAAGTGAAACATGTTTCATGAGCTCGGATGAGAACGGTTGGCCATTATCTGAGTACACGATACGGGGCAAACCATACCGTGGGAAGAATTCTCGAACTAACTGTTTGGCAGTAGTCGGGGCAGTGTAATCTGAGACGGGATACGCCTCTGTCCACCGGGAAAGAGCGCATACAACTACGAGGACATATTTGAATCCTCGACAACGTTCCATCTGGATATAATCCATCTGGAGGACTTCAAAAGGGTGATCGGGGGGTTGAAATCCACCCTGGTCTACAGGTACGCTTTTTCCTGGATTGAACTGACAACAAATCATACAGGTACGTACTTTCTGTTTAGCCGCTGCTCGTAAGTGTTTATTAAACCAAATATGTTGAATACTGTCTAGCATAGCTTTCTCTCCTAGGTGCGCTGGACTATGTATTGTGTTAATGATGACCTGAACCATTGAGTCGGGGAGAAACCATATAGATTTTCCCTTCGTCATCCATCCTTGATCCGTTTGGATCCCTCCTAATTCAGTCCATCTCTTTATTTCTTCTGGTGTAGCATGTGTCTGTATGTCAATTACATCAAGGGCGGGATCCTTAACTGTCATGCAGTGTGTTGGTGTCGGAACTATTGTCTTTGTCGTGTCAATTGGACGAGTCTGATTCTGAGCAGTCTGTTTAGCTGTTCTGTCAGCTAGGTCATTACCCTGAGAAATAATGTCAGTTACTTTTGTATGGGCTTTGCACTTCATGATAGATATTGAAGTAGGCAGATGTATTGCATCTAACAGAGCTTGAATAAGGGGACCGTGCTGGATGTGGGCACCGTGAGAAGTTAAATAACCTCTCTCTCGCCACAGTACGCCGAAGTCATGGACGACTCCGAATGCATAACGTGAATCTGTGTATATGTTGACTTTCTTATTTTTGGCTTGAATACAGGCTTGTGTCAGAGCGATGAGCTCTGCTGCTTGAGCTGACAAGGTATCGATACAATTTGTTTCAATAATTTCAGTGTCTGTTGTGACTGCATAAGCGGCCACTAATTCTCCTGCATTTGTTCTCATGCATGAACCATCTACATATAATGTCAGGTCTGGGTCTGATAATGGAATATCTGTCAAGTCTTGTCTGGGTTTCGTTGTAATAGTAATGACTTCAATACAATCATGTGCCAATGGGTCTGTTCCATTTAATGGCAAAAGTGTGGCAGGATTTAATGTACTACAGCGTCTGATTTCTATGTGTGGCTGGAACAAGGTTAATTCGTAACCCGTCAGTCTTGCTATAGTCAAGTGTTGTGTTTGGGTCCGGTTCAGGAGAACTTCTACTGCGTGTGGTACTTGTACTGTCAATTGATGTCCTAACACTATGGCGTCGCTTTGTCTGATTGCTAAAGCTGTTGCTGCGACTGATTTCAGGCACGCAGGAAGAGCCTGAGCTACGGGATCTAATGTACTAGAAAAATAAGCACATGGCTTGTGTGATCCTGCTTGTTCCTGCGTGAGTACTGACAAAGCAGTACCTTCACGTTCTGTAACAAAAAGTGTAAAACGTTTGCTGTAACATGGCGTTGCTAAAACAGGTGCTTGGCATAAAGCTTTCTTTAAGCTTTCAAAAGCTTGTGTATGTTCCTGAGTCCAAGGGAGGACAGTCGGTGTCGCTGCCTCCTGTGTTGTTAACTGAATGAGTGGTTTAGCTAAAAATGCATATTGGGGAATCCACTGCCTACAGTACGAAGTGAGGCCTATGAAGGCCCGTACCTCCTTTTGTGTCTTGGGTGGTGGCATGTTTACAATTAACTGGATGCGATCAGGTGTGAGCTGTCTCCCCCATTTGGACAGCAAGTGCCCTAGGTACACAACTTGCTGTACACAAAATTGTAGTTTCGAGGGGGACACCTTGTGCCCCTTGTCGGCTAAGAAATGTAAAACCGTCAGTGATGCTTTTTCACATTCAGGTTCGCTTCGTGCTGTGATCAGCAGATCATCGACGTATTGAAGCAGGGCAGTGTTAGCTGGCATGTGAATACTGTCAAGTTCTCTTTTCAGTGCTTGGCTATAGATGCTGGGGCTTTCTGTGAATCCTTGAGGTGCGCGTGTGAATTTAAAACTTCGTCCATTTAAACTGAATCCGAACAAATATTGGCTTTCCGGATCGATTGGGACGCTAAAGAAAGCGTTCTTGAGATCAATTACAGTAAAGAACATTGCTTCTGAATCTATGGCCGTTAATAATGAAGAGATATCTGGGACCACGGGGTATTGTGGTACAATGCATTTATTTAATTCTCGCAGATCAATAACTAATCGATATACTGGTGGTGCTTTTGGATCAGTTCGTTTAAGAATCGGAATTATCGGGGAATTACATATATTGGAGTCGGTTTCTACAACCACTCCTTGTGCGATGAGCTCGTCAATGATTTGCAGTAAAGCCACAACAGCATCTGGCGGTAATTTGTATTGTCGCATTCGTGGTAGTACCACTCCTGTTTTGAGTGTGACTCGATATGGTGTAATGTGCATATAACCTACATCAGTGGGGCCTTGTGCCCACAAATGTGCAGGTAGATTCTGTAACCGGTGATCCATGTCTCTAGACACGTAGTGACCTTTAAAGTCACGCAAAAATAGTCGTACTCCTTCCGGAGAACAGCATATTACAGCTCCTAGAGCCTTCAATGTTTTTATACCTAACAAGTTTTCTGGACATGATTTCGTAAGTAATAGATTTGTAGTCCGTGTTAATGGACCGACTGTAAATGCAAGTGGTTGCGATACTTCGTTAACAGTAGGCTTTCCTGAAAAACCAAGGGAAATATTTTGTGAGCCTGAGAGGGGTACCCCTGGGACTTCGCTGTGACGGATAGTGGTTCTGCTTGCCCCTGTATCGAGTAGAAACTTTCTATCTTTCCCTAATAACTGACTTTGTACATAAGGACCCTCTTGGTCTACTGGAACCTCAATAAGGGGTAAGCCAACTTCCCTCTCTAGGCTATTTCATGTGTAACGCTGATACTCTGGATAGTCATTTTGTGCATACTGGTAAATCTGTTGTGTCGTGTTTTGTGTTGCAGCAATAGGCTGTGGCTGTTGTTGTAATTGTTGTTGTTGTTGTGGTGCGGTCTATTGTACAGCTGGCATAGGCTGTATATTCTGAGGTACTTGTTGTTGGATCTGATCCTGTCTAGGCGGACGTGGTCTCTCTTTCGTTATACCCGTAGAGATATTATGTTTCAGAACTGCGCAATCGTGTATATAATGACCTGGCTGTTTACAATAGTTGCATGTCCCTCTAACAGGACCTACTGAATCATTGGACTGTGTCATACCCTTTTTATGACCGTCAACTGGAACTGACTGAGCAACGAGTATTTTCATTTTTGTGTCTTTCATACGTCTGTGTTCATGTTCTTGTTCTTCCCTAATTCTATTGTGATGATATTGTAACATTTGTAACATCTGTGATGGTGTGTTTCCTTGCCAGGTACTCTCGAATTTCAGTACTCTACTCTTGACTTGGGGCAGGGAATTCTCAACTAATTTTGTCACAAACAGATGTGGATATGATTCACTACTTGCTTTAATACCAAAACATTTTTCAAATCGGGAATAGAAATCACTAGTGTCTTCATCTTGTTTTTGTTTACAGGCTGAAATTGCACCCCAGTCTTCCCTTTTCGTAGTTAATAAACGTGGTAGTACCTGCACTAATAATCCTGGTAATGCTGTAGTCCTTTCCCCAAGCCCTGAACCTGCAGCTCGGGCCTTTTCTTCGTTTTCTAATACTGTCCAATCTATCTTTTGGTCTCCCACCTCCCATTCCTTTTCTTTGAGTTTCTCGTAAATACCGGCGGGTAATAGGACTTTTAATATTTTCATAAGGTCCGGGTAAGTATACTCTCCCATGAGTAACATGTCTTTTATCTCACGGTGGAAACCTGCTGGGTCTTTGTCATGGCTAGGTACTACTTTCTTCATCTCTAATAATTCAATTTTAGTTATGGGCGCGTACACAAACACGCGTTTAAAAATATTGTCCTCACCTCTGACTGGGTGCACTTCGCGTAAGGGATTCTGTCTGTCTATGTGATACGTTTTTCTCTTCAACTTGGGGGGAACTGAAACATGTTCTGGGCATACGAAGACAATGTACTGGTGTCGATATTCTAGAATTTCTTTAATTAAATCAGTACCTGAACCTCTCCATTTATGTGTGAGTAATTCTATCAGTATATCAGGCAGGGGACCGGGATCAGAGTGTTGGCTTCTATATAATATAACCAGATGTTGTATCATGTATATACCAGCTAAACGCTGTTCGTCTGGGGTAAGATTCAAAAACGTGTGTGCCAACACATCATCACTGTATTCTTCAGGACTGTCAGCCCATTGTACTGCTGACCTGGCTAATTCTTGTTCATCCATAGAATCGAGCATATGATACCCCCTTTGGTCTCGGAGTAATTTATCAGCAGCCTGGAATAAGTGTTCAGGGGACTTCATATTTAACATAGGGGCTTGAAAATGTCTGTTATATTCTGGACGTATCGGACGTGTCGGGTCATTAAGGTATCTGGTATTGTTACAAGGTCTTCCCCTACCTACATAGGCTATCGTTTCTAATTGTCCTATGGGCATTTCTGATTCTTCCTCCTCCTCTCCCTCTGATTCAGTTTTGTCTGCCCCTAATCTGGCTTTATGTATTCGTTCTACTTCTTTGCGGATCTTTCGGCACATAACTACTATGCATGTCTGTTTATCATGCTTTCCCTCGGATATATTCTGACCCCATCGGGTAAGTACTTGCATTTCATCCTGGTCTACCTCGGACCTATCTCTGTCTCTGATCAAGCAGTTTATGAAGAAACGTAACAGTTGTCTCTGTATATCCGCTTTCTGGTATTCCATGGCTTCGTCAATACTTTCGGGGCCTTGCCCTGTTTGGACAAAGCGATATATATTGTCTAAATGTTTAATCATTCCTGGTAGCGTCGTTAAATATAGTGAGGCTCGTCGTATACGTAGTGATGATAGCACCATTCTGTCATTTTTACCGGGCACTGGATCATATCTACAATCTACAAGATGTTCCTTAAACATGTCGGATGTTGCTATTTGGGGTGTACGTTGGTTTGCTAAATCTCTAAGAGACGATTTGCTTCTTGATGGTGGTGTGGCAAAAATTGCTGTCGCACCTTCTGAGGTGCTAGGCATGAAAGGATTTGTGGGGTGTAAGGTAGAGACTGTGGATGCAGGAAAAGCGGTAGAAACAGATGGACCTGTTGGATTGTGCGGAGGAGTTTGTTGTTGCGGAGGTGGGGCAGATGATCTCGGTGTTGAGCTCCAACGACGGGTGGCGTGTGTGGTGGATCATTAACATATTCGGGAGCTACGTCGTCTAAATAGGAGGAAAGGAAAATATCTTTTGCGGTCTTGGGATGTGCTTTAATCGGGAGTAATGGGGGTGGCAAATCTTTCGGTATTTCCGGGGTGGCCTTAGGTAAACCTTCGGCCAAAAGAGGATACATACCATTCATAAGAGTGTTTCGTTGTCTGTCTACTTGTTCTGTTTTTACTCGGATACCTTCCTTAACTAATACGTTTTCTCGGGCTCTATTTGAGTTCTCCCTACTTTTCTCTTCTAGTGTGAGAGCTTTCTCTGTACGCCTATGCGATTCTTTACGCCATAACTCAATAGCATCTTTCTGTGACTGTCTAGCTTTCTTTTTCCATAATTCTTCTTCTACTCTCATGATGCAATCTGCATCCCATGTCCCGGCTGCGGGCCACCTCTGACTTTCTGCTAGATCCTTGGTGTAGTCCACCCATAAGTCAAGATATAATACGGCATCTAGGCCATGTTTATGATACATAAAATACCCTGGAGTGTCCCTAGGTGGAATGGGAACAGCTTCTTCGAGTACTCCTTTTCTAGTTTTGATCTGTCTTAATTTTGAAAAGAACGGCATCTTTAAACCTTGTTACTTGGTTCTTACTTGAACTGGACTTGAACACAATTAATACGATAAACACAATATTGAACACTCATTCATACCACAATTTATGGACACAGTAAAACATTTAACATTTAACATTTAGTTTTTAACAAACAATGATAATTTAGAAGAAAACTAGTTACTGACATAATCCTAATACTAGATAATACTGAATTATATACATGAACATACTGGATATACTGCTAAACAGTACAGATACACTGCTAAAACAGTGCAGACCGGATCTGTGTACCCGATCCCGTCAGGACCGGCACAAATTAATGTGCACGTCTAACTGCCTCCCCAGCAACGGTACTCACCGGGTAGCACGGAACGGAAGGCCTCGGAACTGAACTGAACTGGACCGGACTGGACTGGACTCGACTCGGAACTTCGGAACCTGGTGGGCCTCTGTATACCTCGGATCTTGCTCTCTCAGCTAGGCTCTGGTCGGGATACTTCGCACTTCTCACCGCCTCGTCTGGGTGTTGATCGCAGCCTCAGTCACCCCCGCTTGGTCGGAGGGAGATACAGGAAATCCTGCGGGTACGCGTTGTTGTCCGTCCGGCTGTGGCAGGAGACCGGGCCTGCAACGCACCTCCGGCGCGTGAGATGAGAAAGTGTCCCTGTTCGGGCGCCAATTTATGTGGTAAACATTTAAATTACCTGTACTATTTTTTATGCGGTAAAGTCTAGTAAGAATAACTCAGTCAAAATAAGAGGCAGAATCCGTGGTATTAGAGGTTCTGAAAAGGGCTTTATTCCTTACAAAGGAATTGTAGTTCGAACTAGGCAACCATATTCCATCACCACGAAGGTTCAGGAAGGGATCAGCAATACATTATTGACAAGTAACAATATTTATATGGAAAGCATTGCATTAGGACAGATGCAGGAGGCGTAACAGCTGATAATACAGATAAAAATACACATACGTAATGAAAATAGGCGTATACTAGAAGCGTCATTAAAAATGATGTCACAAGTGGGTGGATCCATAAGAGAATCCTGCAGCGTCGGCAGAAATATTTGACAGAGATGCGCGCGCAGCCGCATGACGCGTGATTGACGTACAACTAGAGGGTGAAGGGAACTTGACATTTGGCCCTACATGTGGAGACAGAAGTCTGGTGTGTCAGGACAACCTAGTCCTAAATCATATCTAATATCTTGTGTTTAAGGAACTATATTATCTGGAAGGAAGGGTCTTCTCGGACAGATCCTATTCTATACTGACTGTTTAGTGCGTGTACAAGCGTCTATGTGTCTACATGTAATGCGAGGGGGCAGGAATCTTCCATAGTAACAGGGGCTATGAATTACTTGCATAGAGATAGCGAGGCCGAGCCTTTTGCTCGGTAGCTGGAGGGATGTTTACCTAAACTACTAGACAGGAATGCATTGGATGAGGAGCGGAGCAGATAACTTGAAGGCTGAATACAGTTTTTGGCAGGCAACAGGCCGCGTCAGGCACCGTTAGCCGCGCAGGGAGTGAGACAAAGTTCATGGACACGGATGCAGGTCCAAGCTGGAGCATTTCAGAGGCAGAAACAGAAAAAGGCTTTATGGCAGAATTCAGGGCCTACTCGCCTTAACTGTAAAAAAAGAAAAGTGAACCACATAAAGTCGGTGGCCTTTCATACTTAGGAATGGAATATTCGACCCATTCATGGCGGATCTGAAAGAGGGCATGTTGACGTTGGACGCACATGTATTTGCGTCTTCATAGCTGGAACTGGAGGGAACATACATGTACTTATAGCATGTACATGGAGCCGTTGGGGTCTAAGATAGGGGACACAATTGACCATAAAAATTCATATTTCCACAATGGTCTGTTGAATTTAGACATCATTTAGGGCATGGATGGCATTGGATTGAGTTGGGGAAGTGTGTTTTTTGGGGGTGGCCTTTGTGATGTTGTTGGGCCTGGCCATGTGGCTGGTGGCCATTTTGAAGCCTAGGCCTGCAAGCTTGCCTGGCCTTGTCTGCCAACAGGCCTGCTTTTTCATCCACTAGGATCAGAGCAGGTAGCCACAGCTTTATTAATCAAGTGTTTTCTGTGTGGTCTGTTGAATTTAGACATCATTTAGGGCATGGATGGCATTGGGTTGAGTTGGGGAAGTGTGTTTTTTGGGGGTGGCCTTTGTGATGTTGTTGGGCCTGGCCATGTGGCTGGTGACCATTTTGAAGCCTAGGCCTGCAAGCTTGCCTGGCCTTGTCTGCCAACAGGCCTGCTTTTTCATCCACTAGGATCAGAGCAGGTAGCCACAGCTTTATTAATCAAGTGCTTTCTGTGTGGTCTGTTGAATTTAGACATCATTTAGGGCATGGATGGCATTGGATTGAGTTGGGGAAGTGTGTTTTTTGGGGGTGGCCTTTGTGATGTCGTTGGGCCTGGCCATGTGGCTGGAGGCCATTTTGAAGCCTAGGCCTGCAAACTTGCTTGGGCTTGTCCGCCAACAGGCCTGCTTTTTCATCCACTAGGATCAGAGCAGGAAGCCACAGCTTTATTAATCAAGTGTTTTCTGTGTGGTCTGTTGAATTTAGACATCATTTAGGGCATGGATGGCATTGGATTGAGTTGGAGAAGTGTGTTTTTTGGGGGTGGCCTTTGTGATATTGTTGGGCCTGGCCATGTGGCTGGTGGCCATTTTGAAGCCTAGGCCTGCAAGCTTGCCTGGCCTCGTCTGCCAACCGGCCTGCTTTTTCATCCACTAGGATCAGAGCAGGTAGCCACAGCTTTATTAATCAAGTGTTTTCTGTGTGGTCTGTTGAATTTAGACATCATTTAGGGCATGGATGGCATTGGATTGAGTTGGGGAAGTGTGTTTTTTGGGGGTGGCCTTTGTGATGTTGTTGGGCCTGGCCATATGGCTGGTGGCCATTTTGAAGCCTAGGCCTGCAAGCTTGCCTGGCCTTGTCTGCCAACAGGCCTGCTTTTTCATCCACTAGGATCAGAGCAGGTAGCCACAGCTTTATTAATCAAGTGTTTTCTGTGTGGTCTGTTGAATTTAGACATCATTTAGGGCATGGATGGCATTGGATTGAGTTGGGGAATTGTGTTTTTTGGGGGTGGCCTTTGTGATGTTGTTGGGCCTGGCCATGTGGCTGGTGGCCATTTTGAAGCCTAGACCTGCAAGCTTGCCTGGCCTTGTCTGCCAACAGGCCTGCTTTTTTATCCACTAGGATCAGAGCAGGTAGCCACAGCTTTATTAATCAAGTGTTTTCTGTGTGGTCTGTTAAATTTAGACATCATTTAGGGCATGGATGGTTTGGATTGAGTTGGGGAAGTGTGTTTTTTGGGGGTGGCCTTTGTGATGTTGTTGGGCCTGGCCATGTGGCTGGTGGCCATTTTGAAGCCTAGGCCTGCAAGCTTGCCTGGCCTTGTCTGCCAACAGACCTGCTTTTTCATCCACTAGGATCAGAGCAGGTAGCCACAGCTTTATTAATCAAGTGTTTTCTGTGTGGTCTGTTGAATTTAGACATCATTTAGGGCATGGATGGCATTGGATTGAGTTGGCGAAGTGTGTTTTTTGGGGGTGGCCTTTGTGATGTTGTTGGGCCTGGCCATGTGGCTGGTGGCCATTTTGAAGCCTAGGCCTGCAAGCTTGCCTGGCCTTGTCTGCCAACAGGCCTGCTTTTTCATCCACTAGGAGGATCAGAGCAGGTAGCCACAGCTTTATTAATCAAGTGTTTTCTGTGTGGTCTGTTGAATTGAGACATCATTTAGGGCATGGATGGCATTGGATTGAGTTGGGGAATTGTGTTTTTTGGGGGTGGCCTTTCTGATGTTGGTTGTCTTAAAGACATGCTTTTGTTGTATGTGTCTGGTGTGTTGGTGTGCAATGCATGCACCCTGCAGACCTTTTTGGGGCCTGTGAATGTTCGTATTTTCATTTTGCATTAAAAAGGCAGAGCAGTGTGCTTTAGCATGCAGCCTTTACCTGGCTTTTATAGGCCTTTTGTCAGCTCCTGGTGTTTCCCAGGCCCCCTGCGCCCCCTGCTTGTTTGTGTTTTGTGAGTGTCCATGTGGCTGGTGGCCTTATTTAGTGTTTGGACTGGGAGTTATTATTGTCCTGCTTTTGCCATAGGCCTGCATGGTTTTCCTATTGGCTATTTGGCTTACTGCTTCCATCCATCCACTCCCTTTGCCGGCAGCAGCTCCATGGATGCCGAGATGCTCAAAAATTTTTATGGCAAATAGGGTCCACCCCACTTCCATTACATTTTTATTTTGGTGGTTATTATTAACTTTCCTATCCTTCCTGAGAGTGTAGTGTGTGACTGTACACAGTAGTATAACATAGCCCTTGTTTAAAAAAAGTCATAAATGGCTAGACTATATTTTTTTGTTTGCACTAGAACAGTACTAAGTAACTGAATCACAACAACAAATGCAACATTTCACTGATGTTCTTCTCCTGGCTTATTTGGTTTCAGGTGCACAAAAGACAGAGGAGGCGGTGTCATCAGCATCACCCGGCTACCCGTTGTACTGCCAGCCAAACAGAACTCCTGCTGCGCATCACGTCCATGTGTGACCAGAGCTTGTTGTGCATCTGCATCCTGCCTGACATCTGAAGAAGATGGCCCCAAAGAAAGTTACCAGGTCCAGTACCAAGAAAGTTGCCGGTGAGAAGAAGGAACAGAAAAAGGAAGTGCCATTAACCACGACTGGTGGTGTGCCGGCCAATGATTTTTTGGCACCAAAAAAGTTACGCCGGCAGCAGCGTTGTCCGGCAACCAAGCTGGGAGCAGCACAGCGGTCCAACCACACCAACCTAGGCTCAAGGGCTTTAGTGTCGCAGAGGTAGCCAGTCTACTAACGAGCAGCGATGTTGAAGAAATGTCATTACCGCAAAGTAGTACACAATCAAGTTCAACATAGGCGCAAACTCAGCAGATAAGTGTGCAGCCGCAACAAGAACAGCAGCAGCCGCAACAAGAACAGCAGCAGCCGCAACAAGAACAGCAGCGGCTGCAACATCCCACTATAGTAGTTGTTGCTCCTGACGTTGGGGCATTTCAGGAAATCGAGCTTCCTGCAGATAAAGTGGAGCAAAGTCAAACCACTGTTTCAGAAGATCTATTGTCTTCCAGACGACCAGCAAGGAAAAGGAGGCTTAGTCCATCATCTTCTTCTTCAAGCCCGCTTCTGATGATCGTGATGACACTTGGGTCCCACCAGCTTGGTCTGAGAGTGATATAAGCCACAAGACAATGCTTCTGAAAAGGAATGTCCCAGAAAAACTTAGAGTTATGGAGGTAGATGTAGAAGAGGGGGGTGATGATGATGTTGATGAAGACGAGCCAGTCATCACGCACATTACTCCCGCCCCAAAGGGATTGGAGACCAACATTCTCACCCTATCCAGAAAGGCTGCTACTGAGCGGGATGTAGCACGGATATCACCAACGCAGCTTACACCACCACTACCTCCAGCTGCCATATTTTCCAAGGCCCGGCAGGGACCTACATCCAGCTCAACCATCTCAGTAGGTAGTGGTAGTAAAAGTCACAGTCTAGGTGCACAGGGTCACATTTCAAGCACACCCTCCAGTTCATCTGGTATTGAAAGTGGCACATCCAGCAGTGCCAGAAAGTTCTCCTCCCCAGTTTGGGACTTTTTTTCTGTTAGCACCAAGGAGGAGAACGTTGCTATATGCTCAATTTGTCTGCAAGGTTTTCGGCCTGGTAAGCTTGGTACAAACTATGGTACCGGAGTACAAGCAAGTCATCTCAGAATACACCACACTATCATGTGGGAGAATCACCTACTTCAGTTAAAAGAAAGTAGAAAAACTCAACCCATTGAAGTTGGTCAGGAAGAATCAGGGAGCAATATTATTGCGGTGGAAGGTGAAGAAGAGGGAGGCATTTCTAGCCCTGTCCCCAGTAGTGCAGTGGTACCGCCCACATCCTCCTCAGTAACATCAGAGTGGCACCGCAGTAAGAGCCATACTCTGAGTCAGGCTGAGACACCAAGGCGACCGAGTACCTCAATGAGACAATCTGTGTCGTTGAGCCTAAGTGGGTTAGCACAACAAAGGAAAGTAATTCCGCCTACCATTGAGAGCATGTTTAGGTTGGAGGGGCAGTTCCAACGCAACCACCCAACGGCACGGTTGTACAATGCGAAGCTGGCTAAAATGTTAGCCCTGGACCTTCTTCCTTTTTCATTTGTGGAAGGGGTGGGTTTCCTTGAATTGGTGTCTGCCATCTGCCCTAAATGGAAGGTTCCCAGCCGGTCCTATTTCGCAAGAATTGCTGTTCCGGCACTACATCATGATGTGCTGGAATTGGTTGGACAAGCTTTGCAGCAGAGTGCTGTTCACAATATCCACCTGACAACAGACATGTGGACCAGTTGCCAAGCCACAGATTACATGTGCATCACTGCACACTGGATCTCTTTTGTGTGGGTTAGAGATAAGCTATCTGCACAAGGTGCTGTTGACACAGATGCAATTTTTGAAGGTACTCAGAAACATGCCACTGTAGCCATGTTCACCATGGAGAAATCTCATACGGCTGAAAACATTTTACACAAGTTTCGCAGCAAGGTTTTGGAATGGTTGCGGCCAAGAGGGTTTGGTATTGGTTTTGTTGCCACAGACAATGGCAGTAATGTACTTACGGCCATGGAACTTGGTTCCTATTTCAGGGTTCCGTGTTTGGCGCACTGCATAAACATTATAGTTCAAGACTTTCTGAAAAAAGAACCCATAGTCAGCAATTTACTGGCCATCTGCCGAAGAATATGCACTCATTTCAGCCATTCTTATAAAGCTCGGAAGCAGCTGAGGATCATCCAACGTGGACATAGGATGCCAGTCAGGGCACTCATCCAGGAGGTGGCAAAACGTTGGAACTCAACGTATTACATGCTTGATCATCTGTATGAGCAGTACAGGTCACTCCATGAATATGTCTGGAACAGAAGAGGGGATGCTACTGTTAAAGGCATGAACCTTGACATGGAGCAATGGAGCCTAATTAAATGCCTGACTGAGATGCTGTGTCCTTTTGAGGTCTTCACACGTGACGTCAGCAAGGAGGACTGTACAATGGGCCAAGTTATCCCATTATTGCAAATGCTAGTGGATCAACTGAATAATGTGTCTGAATCATACAAAGGTGAGGAGGACAAAAGGCAAGCCCATGACTTGGTGGAGGGCTTATCCCGGCGCTTAGCTGAAAATGTAAGGATACAAAATAAAATTTTGTCACAAGAACATTACATTTGTGCCACAATTCTGGATCCACGTGCAAAATTTGGACTGAAGACATTCTTTGCTTTTTCTGAGATTGATGTTGCCCGCTACAAAAGTTGTATAGCTGAAGCAGCCAGTAAGTTGGAAAACGAACGGCTGCTAATTAAAAGCCCGCAAGATCAACCCACAAGGACTGAAGCAGGCCATGCAGGATCAAGTGCAACTTCGTCGGCTGAGGGCAGTGCGTTTGGATCACAAGACTCACCATCACTATCGACCACAGCAACAATAACTGGATCAGTAGGCGGAGCACGATTGGTATGTAAAGTTAGGCATTAATAAGCACAGTGCTGATGCACGGAGAAAAGAGCTCAAAACCTTACCAGCAGCAACCCTGAACATTGAGCGGATGGTCCAGGCCTATCTGGACGACCCAACAGAGGTGTACATTGATCAAAACCCATTGCGGTATTGGTATAGGAAAAGGTCTGAATGGCCACAGCTCAGCAGGCTGGCGATAAGCTATCTCGCTTGCCCTGTCGCAAGTGTCTCTTCCGAACGTGTTTTCAGTGCTGCTGGTTCCATTGTAACATCGAGAAGGAGCAGTCTCTCGCCCAAAAACGTGGAGAGGTTAACAATGATAAAAATGAATCAGCACTTCATACCACCGAATTACACAATACGTTAAGCAATGGAGGAAGATGAGGACAGCGGCTCAGGTGACGGAAGTATTGTGTCACATGATTACCTACTACTGGCTGAACCCCCAGAGTTTGAGGACGAGCTATACTTCCCTGACAATTAGGCTTGCACTTACTGTCTTCCTCCCTTTTTTCCCCCTTTGTTTGTGTGTCTGTCGTTCCGGTTACAAACTTGTGAATCACAACAAATCCATTACCACCGTCTTCTACTCTTCTAATTTAATATACAAGTTTCAGGTGTCTGCAATTTGACAGTACAGTACTCCGAATCCAGCTCCTCCGCTCCATCATACTGAATCTCCCGCCCAAATCCATTGCCCTCATGAATGATGATTGGATGATGGTAACAATAGTAGAAGAACAAATTCAAACTTTCCTTGTCCTGCTAAAAGAAGTGAGCATGAATCAGATGACTACTATAGCTCTCCTTTCAGAGCCGAGAGAGACTGCCCATTAACTGAAAATAAGATGGAACATGCATTGGACGCAGAGTCGCAGACTGAATGATTTTGTTGTGTTTGTTGTGCATGAAGTTATGTAATTGTGCACTGCCACTAATCATCTTTCTACTTAACACACTAAACTTAACTGAAGGTAAATTAAATGTTCCCCTTCTTGAAAATATTAAATTTGTACTTCTCCTCCAGCTAGGTGATACATTGCTTTTAATTCAATACAGGAAGGGTACTCACTCAATCTGCGCAATGAGTATGATTGACACAACAGCACCGTTCATCATGATGATGGCGAAATAGACGGCCCGTTAACTTAAGATGAGAAGGAACAGGTAATGACAATTAATGGCATGCATTGGACACCTGACTCTGAGCGATTGGTCTTTGTGTTTTCGTTGTTTGTTTGTTATGCACAAAGTGAAGTCAAAGTGTACTAGTAATCTATCTTTCTGTACACACTAAAGAATGACTCAAGTCAGTAATATTTCTACTCTTGTTGTGTAATTAAAATTTTTACTTATACTGCAGGCCGATCTTCACAGTCAGTCAGTAAAAGTATCGGAGCTGATGATGAAGTCAGGAGGATGTTTCTTGAGTGGCATAAAACGTAAAAGCCTAAAGGTAAACACGTCAACAACAACCACAGCAGACCCAAATGTCTGTGTAGAAGTGGAATAGAGTGTAGCGGTGGGATGACTGCGGTGCATTGATTTTACTAACTTAAACTGTAAAATGCTATGTTTGGAATGGATAATGTGCTTTGCCTTTGTCCAACTCTTTAAAAAAAAAAAGTACTCTAAAGTCTTAACGTAGGATGTGCTACTGCTAAACACTGTGGGCCTGCTCTCTCCTGTTATTGTTGAAGGTCAATGCTGGAAACAGACTAGAGTAGACTTAGATGATGCATACATGCCACCTCGGAAAGTGTTCTTGTTGCACTACACCATAAGGTGTGCATTTGTTTTAACTTTCTTTCTCAATATCCCCTTTGGTTTTCCATCTACAATTACAGGCCGGGCCTTGCCCTATACTTTGGAAAACATTACAATGCACACTTACCTTACCAATAAATCAACATTTTTTTTCCAGCCAGGCAGTGGCGAGTGGCGACTCGAGGCGACACACCCAAGATTGATGGATGAGAGGAGCAAGAGGAATGCCGAGATGCAAATCCAGTCCACATTTTTTACCAGGATAACACAGTAACAGTATCCACTTCTTTTAAATAATTTGATTAATATTTTGTATGCAATCTTTACAACAGTGTGTTCTTGGAGTTTATGTTATCATCATTAGGTTTGCTCTGTGTTTACGATTCGTCCCTACCAGTATTTAAAATTTCTATTTGCTATCTGTAAAATTATTAAGGCCGGAACAACAGAACAAGAACTAGAAGTGTATGTAATCCGGGTCTCTCATCATCATGCATGCATTTCCTTTTTCTCCCTTAACATATGGATATGGTAGTCTTCAATGATTGTCGTTTGTTTGTCCATGCATACTGTTTTTCTATGTCAAACCTTTCCCAAAAACCCCCTTCCCAGCCATTCAACAAACCCTAACCCTCTTCCCCCGGGCTGTGTGACTTATTGTCGAGGTGTGACTAAATTAAATGTACACCAATACTTAATCACACACTTGCTAGGGCGGATGTGGTGAAAGCAACAGTACTTCAATTTCAAGGCAGAGCGATGATCTTCTTCTGCTTGCCCACCCATGAGTAGGATATTTCAGAGGTTATTTTATTTAACAAAGGAACATATACCTCAGCATGAATTGCCGGCATTAATTGGATATGTTTGTTGTCATTCCTCATATACAGCACTAACTGTTAGGCTGTAGGCCTAGTCAAGTGACTCGACACAACTATAGTTTGTAACTCTGTCTAGTAGGCTATCCCAACCACCATTATGTTTTTTTGTCAAATATTTGAGCATATTATTGTTGCTCGGTAAGTTCTGTACTGTACTTCATTCTACTACTCTTCTAACAGTCTCTCAAAACAAGACAATTGTAAAATATACTCTTAGAAAAACAGTAAGACAAATTAATTATTTATACAAATAGTGGCATGGTAGAGTAGCACTATAAAGCACAGTAGTACATAACATTTTAAATCTCGACCGTCCTTCTTCCTTCCACCCGTCTTTCACTTTTTAGTTGAACAGTGCACCAGGTGCTCTTCTCCATAAAACTTTCAAAGCGGAGTTGAAATCAGATAGATGAGGCCATTGGTTACTCAATACTCCCGCTCCTATGCCAATTAAAGGGAATTCTAGTCTTCTAGTTCACTCTTCAAACGTCCCCAACAACTCATACTTACTTACAACATCGGATAGCGGGTGGACTTTGTCCGCCCGCCATCCTCACGCTAAAAAGGGTGGGGGTCACGTGGGGACAATTAATTAGGATGATGCGCCCGGCACAGTGGCGGGCGCATCCTGTTTTTTTTACATTCTGGTTGGCGTTGCCGAAAGCAATGCTAAAAATGCATGTTGTGCTGCTTTTCCAAGCACAACATGACGGGCCCCGCTTGGAGCCTGTCACGTTTTGCTTTGAAAGGCGGGGGGTACCATAGCATAGGTATGTACCCTCCATGGGGGCCCCCAAGCATACTCTGCAATGTCTGCATGCCTTTCCGTGGCAGACGGCAATGCCGCCACGCAAAGGCATTCCAAAATGAAGATTAAATGGCTGGCGTTGTGTTCAGAGAGACACCACCGCCATATTAAACCCTTTTCCGCCTGGTCGATATGCGGGGGGTCTGAATATTTTTTACAGGGATGGCGGGAGGTATGCCCCTGCGGTGTCGGCAGTGAATTCCAGCCGGCCCGGCGGGGGCAATACGCCCACCATCCTAATGGGGCCCTAAGTCACAACTGTACAGTGTACATATACATACAGTACACCCTTGCAGTGAGTGTACTGTCAAGTTCAACAATAGTTAAGGATTATGAATCTAACTTACCACGGCCTGCCACTGGTGCTGCCACTCCCCCTACCGCTCCGTTGCTATCTGCAGCAACTGCCGCATCCTCGCCCTCCGCGTCGCCTTCGCTGGCCCCGGCAATGGTGGTCGGTAGTGCGCCTAGAAAACATTACACATTTATTAGGCGTCATATACACCTTCCCCTATTGATCAGTAGCAAGGTTGAAAAATGAGTTAATACTAACATACATCAATAGTACAAATCAGGTAGTAGTAGAGTAGACACTAATAGTAATATATGATCATTGTAGCCTTTGCTTAATTAGCCCTAGCCATGCTACCATTTTACCTTTGTGTCTTTTATTTTTGCACATGTGACTTTACCTTGCAGCTTCTTGTATAAGACACCTTTGAGCCCACATGACCTGCCTCACACTGCTACTGTCTAGTCTACGCGCTGCGTACAAGCGGTCAACAAAACCATTAACAAGCCACTTTTTTAGGAAGTACTGGTGTACTGTTACTGTTAGTCCATATTGCTTATCCATAAATGCTACACTTTTTGGCACGGCTGAGAAATGCTTGCAAGTTGCAATATACTAACGCACACCATTTCATTCTTCTCATTACAGACGGAAGATTCCCTTCTACGAACCAGAGCTTCTGAATGATGCAACAACTACCAGTACTAGGTTCTTCTAAGGTGAGGGGTCCCTTCACTCACATCTTCATTTATAAATTTATATAAACTAAATTCCTAGGGGATGGTGGTGCTGTCTTCCACCACTGTTCAGTTATCATGATTTAATTCCCAACTGTATAAGTGTAACAATGTATATTGTTTTAATGTTATTGATTTTCCGGTTGGTGCTGGATTTTATAATAAAACAGTGTACAGAGCTTCTCAATTTGAAATAAACATTTTGAACTTACATAGACTTGGTGGTATTTGGTGTGGACTAACTTACATGAGTGAGCAAATTAAGTAAGGGTGTGCATGTGCATTGCTTCCACGACTGAGAGGTTGGGTGTGTTATGTTCTGGGTTGTCTACTTGTTGGGTATCTTGGGGGGAGGGTTCCGAGACCTAATAGTTATGACAAGACAGTACTATAGTCAAGCAGTGGAATTGTGGTGGGTACGGAATTTCTGATTGAGGTGTGCGAGGAAGGTCCAACCTACCATCACCAACATCCTATTTTCTGGTGCAAATGTCTGTGTATGTGCAAGATCCCTACAACAGTAGTAGTATGTCCTATAGGCTATCATATAAAAATAGTAATAAATCTGGTAGGGCTGTTGTTGCTGTGAATTTTCAAAGCCTCAAAATTAACAAAGACTCAAGATCAATAAGAGTAAAAGTAGTACACGACGATGACCCAAAGGATTGGACTCAATGGCTCGAGCTACTGGTGAATATGAGTTTTATATTACAATCTTTCACATAAAGAGTGGCACTGGCCAACTGGGCAAGACTAGCTACTACAGTACAGACAGACTGATAGTATGTAGTAGTAGTAGTACTGAGAGTCATCATAGCGGAGGCAGGGATAAGATTTTTGAAACCGTACAGATTGAAGGATAATTGGTGGTAAAAAAATAGCATTTGGAAACAAACAATAGTTCGTGAAAAATATGGGGCAGTAAAAGTTATGGAATAAGAAATATTATTAAAAACAAGAAGACTTACTGGGGCCAGCAGAGGAGCCCTCATTGGTGTCCTCCTGGTGGTGTTCTGACTAGGGGTGGGCGGAATTTGCGTAATCGCGTTACGCAAATCTCCGCGAAACTGTAAAAAATCTCCGCGAACACGCAGAAATTCCGCAAACGCGCGGAATTGCTTGTTCGCGTTGTTTTTTTCCTGATCACAATTGCTGTTTGCGTGCTCAGGGAGAAATATCTTGCGAACACGCATTTTGAGAACGCGAGCAAGCAAAAAAATTCGCGAAGTTGCGGAACGCACAATTTTGGGCAATTTCGCGTTTTCCACGGAATGCGAAATTACCCAAATTCCGCAAATTCCGCGAGTGGAACGTAATTTGCCGCCCAGGCCTAGTTCTGACTCTCCCGCCGACTGCCCACTCCCTGTCTGTCTGCCCCTGGGTGCTGATGAACAGGAAAGATATAAGAAAGAGACAAACATTGATGGATGGTGTCAACCAAATACAATATTTTTCAACAACGGTCAAAAAACACTTATGTAAACAACAATTGCAATAACTAAATTGACCGATCTCATCTGGTCAACAAGTAATATCGGGGGATTCGCAGTTCGACTACGTACGTTACTATTTAACAACAGTAATCCAGTCTTCCATTCTGATTCCAGAATACTAAGTTACAACTAAGCCTAAGTACGACGTACCGCCCAACCTAGCCCACCTATTCCAGGCATGCCAATTGTACATTAAGTATGCATTTCCACTGTATTCCTCAACAATGCATATGGTCAAATCATGGAGGACACATGACTACATTTTTTGTATACACCAAATTTTGGTTTGATTGATTGATGCTGATCTGCTAGTGCTAAGCCTACCACTACTCATTGAACAAACTAGAAAAGGTTCTAATAAAGACTGCCGTACTAGCAGCACATCACGTCACTGAGTGAGGGGGCATCACGCATACCACTAACAAATTAGAAGCTCATACAAAGTACCTAAACCTAAGTATCAATCCGTCCCTATCTATTAGTGACAGGACAAAGTAAGGAGTGGACTAGAGTCACTGTAGCATTACGTAACTTAATTTCTCTAAAATAAACTCGTAAAGAATCACGCTAAGCAAGCGCAAACGCAAAGCTGCAAACAAGTAAGATTAGTAGTAGCGCAGAAGAGCACCTGTGTCATAATCACAGAAGACTTTTAAACGTTATTAACCTGGAATGTATTGTAAGCAGCAACATTCTAGCTGGTTGGAAGGAAAAAAAGATATTCGCAATGTATAACACAGAGAAGAAGAACAGACACAAAGTTTTAATAATTAAATAGATACTCACCAAGCCCCGGGACCTCCACTCCTAGCAGGTCCAGCAGGTCCTGCTCACGGTCCAGGATGTCGAACCACCGGTGCGTCAGCTGCGCCTGGGTGTGCCGGACCCCAGAGAAGCGCGACACTGCCCGGCGCACCTTCCCCCACCGCTGCCGACGCTCCTGGAGGCCGTACCAGGACCCAGGCCTGCCACCTGCTGCCAGGGTTGAGGGGAGGTGGCGCTGCACAAAGAAAATTAGTGCAGCCAACTCCACCTCCCCAAATAAGTCCCGTGCCTGCACCCCTTGTGGGCGCCGCCTTCCGCAAGGAAGGCGGTCGCGGCTCTGGCTGCGACGGCGAACAGCCCTACCCTTAGACATGGTTCTGGGGACGGGACGGGAAAGAAAAGGTAAAAAAAAATAAAGGAGTAAAGGAAATAAATATCAGGCAATAGAAAGAGAGAAAAAGTAGCTAAAAAACAAAAAAAAAGTAGACAAAAACCAAAAATATAGAAGCAGGAAAATAGTTAGAGAAATAATAAGTAAGAAAGATAAAAAACAAGTGGCTATAAACAAAGGATTGAAGAGATTTTGGGAGGATTCAAAATCAGGCCCCAGAACCATGCAATAGAGTGAAAAACAAGATGGCCGCGCCCATTGCGACCACGTGCGCAAGTTCGCGCGATATTTTCTCCCCGAGCAAGCAAAAAGCAACGCAATCAAGTAAAAGCGGTCACGAACAGGAAATAACTACCGCGAACGGGCGCGATCATGCATTGCGCGACCCGGAAAAGGAAGTAAGCATCGCGAGAGGGCGGGACAAGTGAAAACAAGCCCGTGAGCAACCGCATGGGTAAGTTGTAGACCCGCGATCACGCAAAAAATACTGCAAACAGGCGGGAAAAAACTTCTGCGTCTTCGCGATATTTCTGGCGTGTTTGCGGAGATTTTTAGCATTTTTGCGATAATTTGCGAAAGTTAATTTCGCAAATTCCGCCCACCCCTAATTCTGTTTTATGTGTGCTGCTGTTGATTTTTGTGGCACGCTGTGTAATTTGATTTGATTTGAGCATTTATAAAGCGCACAAATGCTCATAGGCATCTAGGTGCCAATACCAGAAAATCCAGTAAGGTTGCAGATGAACCTAAGTATGACACTGTGAGTTGGCGAAGAGCCACGTTTTTAGTGCTTTCCTGAAAGATAGCAGCGTTGGGCTATTCTTTATGCTGGCTGGGAGCGAATTCCAAGTTTTGACCATCCCTAACAGGAAGCTTTTTCCACCCCAACGAAGTTTCTTAAACTTGGGGGTTTGTAGAAGTTTGCTATGTGTGGACTTAGGTTTCTGGACGGCATGTACCAGAACAGATGGTTCCTCAGGTAATGAGGACCGGCCACGTGCAATGCCTTGAATGCTGGGCATTGGGATTTAAATTTGATCTTTTTGTCCACTGAGAGACAGTGCAAGGTTCTCAAATTGTGGGAGACTGGCTGAAATCTCGGGATGTCCAGCAGCAGTCTGGCTGCCGCATTTTGGAGATGCTGCAGCTTTTGCAGATTCTGCGTTTGGATACCCATGTACAAGGCGTTGCCATAGTCCGATCTGGACAAGGCTAATGCTGCCACTAGTGTTTTTAGGGTGTCAGCTGGAATAAAGGGGCAAACTTTCCTAATTAACTTTAAGATGAAGAAGAAAGTTGAAGTGAGGGTACTAATCTGGTTTTTGAAGGTCAGACTGTCATCAAAGATGAACCCAAGATGTTTTACCTTCTGCACCAGGACTAGAAGGTCTCCAAGCTGGAAGGCCACCATTTAGGTGACCAAAACGAGGTATCTATACCCAAAAGGAGAACCTCTGTCTTTCCGCCATTCAATTTAAGGCAGTTAGATCGCATCCACTGGTTGACCTGGGTCATGAAGCGATAAAAAACGATCTGGTATGGATTGGATGTATGTGGAGTGTTGTGTAATTGTGTTGTATTATGTGAGTAGGTGTTGAAATATATTGTGTGGAATGGAAGTTTGTGGGGTTGTATTGTGTGGCATGGAACTGTGTGGATAGCTTTGCCTTTTTGGTGATGAAAAAGAACAAATAGGTAGGAGCTAAGCTTAAGATGTGTGTGGTGTGCTGTTGAATTTTGTGGTGTGATGTGGAATTTATGTGGTGTGGATTGCATGTATGTGGTGTGTTATGAAACTGGGATGTTGATTGTTGGTTTGTGTTATAGATTGGTTTTATGTGTGGTGTATTTATGTGGTAGTAGGAACATATTTGTACTCTTGCGGAGTGCTGAAGACAAGAAAAAAGCATCTCCTAAAAGTAAGCAATGACACAAGTAAATTAGGAATGCTCAAGGGGAGGAACAGACACAAAATAGGCATGGCAAGCCATTATTTATTTATTTATTTGATTTAGAAAGTGCAGAGCTACCCAACAGGGTTTCCCTGGGCTGGACAGGTGGAGGCAGAGCCGCACAAGCACTAGGCACTAGGCCGAAATAAGAGTCAAGCCAAGTTGCTAAAAAGTAAAGGCTTTAAGTGCTTGCGGAAAGCTAACAGAGAGTGACAATTCCCAAGATCGATTGGGAGAGTATTCCAAAGCTTATGGCCCAGGTAGGAAAAAGAACGGCCCCTCATATGGAAAAGATGAAACCTGTGAGCTGAAAACAGTGAGAGACTGGAGAATCTCAACTGTCAGGCAGGCACAAAAGGTGTTACCAATCTTAGAATATAAGAGGGAGCAAGGCCACTTTTGACCTGATACATGTAACATAGGGCCTTAAAATTGATGAGCTTATTGATTTTGAGACAATGAAGTTGATAGAGCAGAGGTGAAGTAGAAGCACATCTAGGTAGATGGAAAAGAAGACACGCAGCTGCATTTTGAACAACCTGCAACCAGTGGACTGAGGCTTTATCTGCACCCAGACATAGCACATTGCCATCGTCCAGCCTGGATATCACCAGAGCCTGCAAAACTGTTCTCTGAGCTGCCGGTGGAATTAGCCAGACGATTTTTTAAATCCATTTAAGAACAGCAAAGCAGGACGCCATGACCCTGAGGTTTGAGTGAAAGATTTTTATCAATAATAAAACCCAGGTTTCTGACTTTAGAGACAGAGGCAGGCAAAGACCCCAGAGTGTCAGGCCAATGTTCAATACCCCAAAGCTCAGGGTTATTACCCAGAACGAGCAGCTCTGTTTTAGTGCCATTTAGCTTCAAGGCATTACTGGTCATCCATGAGGAGACATTACATTACTCAAGCCAAGCTGAAGCAGGCAGGGATCTTGAATCTGAGTGGTAGAGAGTGAAAAGATAATCTGTGTATCGTCAGCATAAGAAAAGATAGTCAATCCCGACTTGTCTTCCAGGGGGCAAACATAAATGTTAAAAGGCAAAGGGCTCTAAATTGATCCCTTCATCACTCCAGGGGTAAAACTTGAGTATTTGATCCAATATAATTCTAAAAGACCTGGAAGGTGCGATCTTTTAAAAAGGAGATGAACCACCTCAACGCCAAACCCTCAATGCTAGAGGCTTCAAGATGGTCTGTCAGAATAGAATGTGACACTGTATTGAAAGCCGCACTCAAGTCCAGCAGAATGAGGGCGGCAGTACCACCAGAGTCCAGTTGTTGCCTGAGATTTTCAGTGACCCTGAGAAGGGCAGATTCGGTACTATGGCCTGGTCTAAAACTAGACTGTGAATGGTGCAAAGTTGTGATAAAAGAGGAAAGTTAAACGTTAATATGCCTTACCCATATTTTAGAAAACACGGACAAAAGAGATATAGGGCAAACATTTTACCAACAGAGACGATCAAGAACTTCCTTTTTTAATAGGGGAAGGACGAGTGCATGTTTCCAGCTCTGAGGTACTAATCCTGTACTTAAGGAAGCATTGAGAAAGTTGAGGAGCACAGTAAGGGTAGCCTCATCCAAAAGACTAAGTTAAGAGGGAGGAGGGGATCAAGAGGTGAACCAAACTTAATAGATCTCAACAACAGCTGCAGGATAGACGAGTCCAATGGGAGCCATGACCTGATCTGTGTGGATTCCACAGACTCAAGAACCTGGGGGAAAAATTCAAGGTGCCCCTTAGTTTGGATTATAGGAAACGTTAGATTCCCTTGTTGGGAGGCATCAGCATAATGTTGGCCATGGATGGACTCAACTTAATTATGAAAGAACATCGCTAGCTCATCACATTGATGTTGGGAAAGCGAGGGAGAAGGCAGGAAAGTACTACCTGCTGAGAGTTTATTCACAACTGTAAACAAAGTTTTCTGGCAGTTTTGGGAACTAGAGATCTTCTCAGTGAAGAAGGGTGCACGTGCCGATCTGCAAAGAGCATGATATTTATTTTATGCTTCCAAATATTCTGACTTCGCATCAGTTAAATAGTGTTTTCTTTATTGTCATTCTAAGGCTTTTCAGTGTTTTTTCTCCTGTTTTAGTGATTCAGTAAACCAGAGGGCGGGAGGATGCATTCTGAGCTGTGGCTTTACTGAAAGAGGTAGGGCTGAATCGATGGCCTCTGTAAGCCATTGATGCATGGAAAGATGGTCTGGATCAGGAAGGGAAACAAGAGAAGGGATTCTATCAAGAAGCAATTTGTTGAGCACCGGCATATTAAGTTTGGACCAATTCCTAGTTTTAGGCAATGAAGTCAGCCTGGTAGAAGAAGTGAAGGAGAACTTAATAGTAAAAGGAACTGCAAAATGATCCGTCCAGCAAAATGGATGGGTGGCGCAATAAGTATAGTAGAAAGATTAGAAAACATTGAATCCAAAAGATGCCCTACAATGTGAGTGGACAACGAGTTTTGGAGTGAAGGATTAAATAAGAATCATGAAAATTAGAGTGACTGTAAAGCCAACCAATGGTAAGCAGTGGGCTGGCTGCAAGCCCCCTTATGCTCTTGGTAAAACCACAATCCGACAGCTGTAATTAAATTACTTTACACTTGTTAAAACTTTATGAGAGAGTTGTATACATTTAATAATATTTATCAAAGTAGCTTTTAATAATATACAGCATTGTAGGGCGAGCTGAAATAGTGTGTGAGGAGAAGGAGGGAGACATTTAAAAATGTAAAGCAAAAGAATGAGCATTCTGCATAATACTCGAGGTTAGGTGAGTTAGTGGAATTAATTATGCAGCCACTACAAAAAATGTATTTGGCTCTTCTCAGAGATTCGAATTCTACAGGGTCTTCTTAACCTTTAATGCTTTTGGAGGTTGGTTTAATAAGTACCATTAAGGTATGTATGTAACAATAAGCACCTGTTAGTGTGTGCAAAGATGCTTTTAGGGCTGAGCATGTGCCACGCAATTACAGGGTATGTGTTATTAATAAAATGCACTAATTTATAATAAACTCCAATGCAAAGTCAAGGAAGAGTAAATTCCTCTGATGTGTTTAATTGAAGCCTTCCGTTAGCTTTTACAATTGTATATGTAAAGCAGACTAAAACCTGTTTCGGTTGGACTTTGCACTGCATAAGACAAGAAATAAAGGTTTCACTAAACTTCAAAGAGACTCATTGATTTCCAAGCAACGTCTATGTTTCTTAGTTTTATGCCAAATCTCTCTGGAAGAATATACCTTTCACATATGCCCTTGCTCCCCTTGCTTGCCCATCCCGCTCTTCCACCCGAAAATAAAAAGCGCTATGATGCAGCATCAGCTGCATCATATCACTTTTTTGATCACTTTAATTTTAGCCAGGCTGCACAGCCACAGTACTGTACATCATGGCTAAAAGGCATTGCGAAAGGCAATAGCTCTCACGCGTGCAAGAGCTATTGGCTTTATCAATCCTTGTTTTTATTCATCAGCAGTAGCCAAGGCTGCATATTTTTTCTGCCCAGGGCGCTATTGGTGCAAGAGCTGGCCCTGCCTAGAAGGGCAAGCATACTGTATTCTAGCCATTCCCCAGTTACTCCAAAATCTTGCGGCACTGTAAGTCTCCAACAAGCAAATCTCTGCAAATCATAGATAAACAATACAATATTTCCAGTTCAGAAAATAGACGATTTGCACATTGTGTCTTTCTGTCGGAATGAGGTCTCAAGGACATCTGCTGTATCAAGATGTCAACGTTTTTCCTTACTGCAAACAATGGAGCTCTTCTCCTGCTGTTTCTCCTTGCGGACGTGAATCCTCTCTGATGAGCCTGAAATTTAACACAAGGACACTACACAAAGCCCCAATAACTATCAATAAAGAAACGTCTCTTGCAGTGTACGTATAGCAATTGCGTTGTCCTTCATGTTGGTGCTATAGATAAGACCAATGAAAAGATACTGCAGGGTGTAGACCACAGATTTAATTCCATGCTTCCTTAGCCCTATGCTACTCTTGTCTGCCACACGCACCTTCCGACATATTTTGTTGCACAAGAGCTCAGAGCTGCAACAATATCACATGACATTGTCTCTCAGAGTCAATTTGTTAGATGCAGTGCCTTCTAGTAACTTCATCTTTCACCCAGCACCTAGCGACAGCATTGGTTTTGTAATGGGGTATAAAAAAAAGTTGTATGCATCTATTCACTCAATGTATTGCTGTCTCAGTCTCACCATTGGCAGGTTCAATTATCACTTTTATTTAAAAAATTATCACATCTGGGGGCCATCATGTGTCTGTTTAAACTTTGTCCAAGAGTCTGTAAATCTTTTACAAGTGGACACTGCATCCAACAATCATGTGAAGCGATGTCTTCCTGTTTGTGTTGTGGAAATTAGGGTGTTTATGGCAAATAAACTCAAGTAGTATGCCTTGCTGTTTAGTAATAGTGCTTTATGGCATGCTAAGACTAGCTGTTCTGTTATGTAATATAGCACAGCTTTTCACTTATAATCGCTTCAAGGAGGTATTTCCATTTTTCATTTGTGTGTGTTTTTGTGTGAAACAAAAATACACATCATTTTAAAAAGTGTTTAATGTCCCTGGGCTGGTGTGTACATAGGAATCCCGCATCCCAACACAAACTCCACAATGCGCGCAAACATAATTTTATTTATATCTTCCACCCATGTTGATAGCAATGAGGCCTGTTGTTGTTACCGTATTAAGGTGTAGGTGAAAAAGAAGAAGGTGGATTGTGACAAGAGAAATGACCATCTTTGAGTTGAAGCACTACAATTGAGTGTTGATAGAAGTACACAGCCAATGTTCGTAATACATTAAAGTGCACATTTGGTAAAACATTTTAATAAAAATGTACTTCAGTTTGAAAAACAGGGCTCAAAAACTCAAGACTTGTAATGAATAAAATACTGTTTTTAAATATATCTTTGTTTAGCTTTAGCATCAGGGAGGTCATTTGAGATGTCATCAGTGATGTCACTGACCATGTCATGAGTGATGTAATATGGGAGGTCATCAGCAGTGCATTGCAGGGACGCGAGTTATAGTTAGCTCAACTAACTATAATGGCCCTGAAACCTGTGTTTTTTTTTCAGTGAATTTCTATGTTTTTTTAAATGCTAATTTCTAATTATAACTTCCCTGAAACCTATGGTTTATTCAGTGAATTTCTATGTTTTTTAAATGCTAATTTCTAACTATCACGTCCCTGAAACCTATGGTTTTTTCAGTGAATTTCAAAGGTTTGTTAAATGCTAATTTCTAACAATAACGTCCCTGGAACCTACATTTTTTTCACTGAATTTCTAAGGATTTTTAAATGCTAAATTCTAACTATGCTTACAGAGGTAGGACGCACAGAAAGAGGAAGAAAGGCGCAGAAAGAAGCAAGAGAAATGCAGAAAGAGGCAACAACAGTCCAGAAAGTAGAAGAAAGGTGCAGAAAGAAGCAAGAGATATGCAGAAAGAAACAAAAGAGGTGCAGAAAGAGGCTTTGTTGCAAAGTCATCCTGTGCCCTGAGCACCCCCTAACTTTTTACTGACTGGTACAGGTGGTAATGTTATGTTATGTTATGTTAAAATTGGTCTTATATAGCGCTCGGCTACTCTAAAAGAGTGTCCCGGCGCTTTTATTAATAACCACCTGAAACAAAAGACACAGTACAGCAGACAGGAGACAGAGCACACAAAAAAGAAAAAAACAGCCAAACTAAGGAGCAAAAAGCCAGGTTTTGAGGCCCCTCCTGAAGGTCAGCAAGTTAGAGGTACTACGCACTGACTCTGACTGACCCTGGGCTCTGCCTAAACAGGCCCGGAGCCAGTGCTATTCTGCAAGACACTTAGAATACAGTGAAAACACCTACACACACTAGGGTGCACTATGGGTTGGGGCACCCTGTGATTGGCATGACCTCCCCTGTAAGGCCCTAGTACATAATAGGATAGGGGGATTAAAGCAACCTCTAAGTCCCTAGCATATAATAGAGCATGGCAGTTTAGAGGCCAGCAGCCCTGTCTGTTCTGCACTTTCATGTGTGCACTGCTGAGCCTGAGGTCAGCTTAAAAGTAGCCCTGTGTGTGCAGAAAGAGGTAAGAGAGGTGTAGAAAGAGACAAGAAAGGTACAGAAAGAGGCAAGAGAGGTGCAGAAAGAGGGAAGAAGGGTACAGAAAGAGGCAAGAGAGGTACATAAAGAAGCAAGAGAGGTGCAGAAAAAAGCAAGAGAAGTACAAGAAGAAGCAACAGAGGTGCAAAAAGAGGGGTGCAGAAAGAGGCAAGAGAAGTACAGAAAGAAGCAACAGAGGTGCAGAAAGAGGCCAGAGAAGATCTGAAACAAGCAGCATAGGTGCAGAAACAGGCAGCAGAGGTGCAGAAAGAGGGAACAGGGGTGCAGAAAGAGAGAAGAGGGGTGCCAAAAGAAGCAAGAGGGGTGCAGAAATTTGCAAGAGAGGTACAGAAAGAAGCAAGGGCAGTGCAGTAGGAAACAACAGAGGTGAATAAGGAGGCAAGAGGGGTACAGAAAGAGGCAAGAGAGGTACACAAAGAAGGAAGAAGAGGCAGAATGGGGCAAGTGGGGTGCAGAAAAAAGTGCAGAAACAAGCAAAAGAGATGCGGAAAGAGTCTAGAGGGGTGCAGAAAGAGGCAAAAGAGGTGCAGAAAGAAGCAAGAGAGGTGTACAAAGAAGGAAGAAGGGGCAGAGAGCGGCAAGTGGGGTGCAGAAAGAAGCAATAGAGGTGTAGAAAGAAGCAAGAGCAGTGCAGGAGGAACCAACAGAGGTACAGAAAGAGGCAAGAGGGGTACAGAAAGAGGCAAAAGAAGTGCAGAAAGAAGCAAAAGAAGCGCAGAAAGAGGCAAGAGGGTTGCAGCAAGAGCAGTGCAGAAAGAACCAAGAGACATGCATGAAAAGGGAAGAAGGGTGCAGAAAGAGGCATGAGGGATGGAGAAGGAAGCAAGAGAGCTGAAGAAAGAGGCAAGAGGGGTAAAAAAAGAGTCAAGAAAAGTACAGAAAGAGGCAAGAGAGTTGCAGAAACAGCCAAAAGAGGTGAACAAAGAGGCAACAGGGGTGCACACAGAGGCAAGAGAGATACAGAAAGAACCAACAGAGGTGCAGAAAGAAGAAAGAGGGGTGCAGAAATGTGCAAGAGAGTAGCAGATAGAAGCAAGAGCAGTGCAGAAAGAAACAACAGGTGCAGAACGAGGCAAGAGGGATGCAGAAAGATGCAAGAGAAGTGCAAAAAAATTAAAAGAGGTACAGACAGAGGCAAGAGCTGTGCGGAAAGAGGGAAGGGGGGTGTGAAAGAGGCATTAGGAGTGCAGAAAGAACCAACAGGAGAGCAGAAAGAAACAACAGAGGTGCAGAAAGAGGCAACAAGGGTACAAAAAGAGGGAAGAGGGTGCAGAAAGAGGCATGTGGGTGCAGAAAGAAGCAAGAGATGTTCAGAAAGAAACAAAAGAAGGGCAGAAGGAAGGAACAGAGGTGCAGAAAGAGGCAAGTTGGGTACAGAAAGAGAGAAGAGGGATGTGAAAGAGACAGAAGGGGTATAGAAATAAGTAAGAGGCGGGCACAAAGAAGCAAGAGAGGTGCAGAAAGCGGCAACAGAGGTGCAGAAAGAGACAACAGAGGTGCAGAAAGAGGCAAGAGGGGTGCAGAAAGAGGCAAGTAAGATGCAGAAAGAAGCAAGAGATGTACAGAAAGAAACAAAAGAAGTGCAGAAAGAAGCAACAGAGATGCAAAAAGAGTCAAGAGAAGCCCAGGAAGAGGCAGCAGAGGTGCTGAAACAGGAAGCAGAGGTGCAGAAAGAGGGAACGGGTGCAGAAAGAGAGAAGAGGGGTGCCAAAAGAGGCGAGGGGGGTGCAGAAATTTGCAAGATAGGTGCAGGAAGAAACAAGGGCAATGCAGTAAGAAACAACAGAGGTGAAGAAGGAGGCAAGAGGGGTACAGAAAGAGGCAAACAAAGAGCAGAAACAAACAAAAGAGTTGCGGAAAGAGGCTGGAGGGGTGCAGAAAGAGGCAAAAGAGGTGGAGAAATAGGCAATAGAGGTGCACAAAGAGGGAAGAAAGGGCAGAAAGAGGCATTCGGGTACAGAAAGAAACAAGAGAGGTATAGAAAGAAGCAAGAGCAGTGCAGAAAGAACCAACAGAGGTACAGAAAGAGGCAAGAGGGGTGCAGAAAGAGGCAAGAGAAGTGCAGAAAAAACCAAGAGACATGCAGAAAAAGGGAAGAAGGGTGCAGAAAGAGGCACGCGGGGTACAGAAAGAAGCAAGAGAGATATAGAAAGAGGCAAGAGGGGTGCAGAAAGAGGCAAGAAAAGTACAGAAAGAGGCAAGAGAGTTGCAGAAACAGCCAAAAGAGGTGCACAAAGAGGGAACAGGGGTGCACACAGAGGCAAGAGAGATACAGAAAGAACCAACAGAGGTGCAGAAAGAGGAAAGAGCGGTGCAGAAATGTGCAAGAGAGTAGCAGATAAAAGCAAGAACAGTGCATAAAGAAACAACAGAGGTGCAGAAAGAGGCAAAAGGGATGCAGAAAGAGGCAAGAAAAGTGCAAAAAAATTAAAAGAGGTACAGGCAAAGGCAAGAGGGGTGCGGAAAGAGGGAAGAGGGGTGTGAAAGAGGCATTAGGAGTGCAGAAAGAACCAACAGGAGAGCAGAAAGAAACAACAGAGGTGCAGAAAGAGGCAACAGGGGTACAAAAAGAGGGAAGAGGGTGCAGAAAGAGGCATGTGGGTGCAAAAAGAAGCAAGAGATGTTCAGAAAGAAACACAAGAAGGGCAGAAGGAAGGAACAGAGGTGCAGAAAGAGGCAAGAGGGGTACAGAAAGAGAGAAGAGGGATGTAAAAGAGACAGAAGGGGTATAGAAATAAGTAGGAGGCGGGCACAAAGAAGCAAGAGAGGTGCAGAAAGCGGCAACAGAGGTGCAGAAAGAGGCAACAGAGGTGCAGAAAGAGGTAAGAGGGGTGTAGAAAGAGGCAAGTGAGATGCAGAAAGAAGCAAGAGATGTACAGAAAGAAACAAAAGAAGTGCAGAAAGAAGCAACAGAGGTGCAAAAAGAGTCAAGAGAAGCTCAGAAAGAGGCAGCAGAGGTGCAGAAACAGGAAGCAGAGGTTCAGAAAGAGGGAACAGGGGTGCAGAAAGAGAGAATAGGGGTGCCAAAAGAGGCGAGGGGGGTGCAGAAATTTGCAAGAGAGGTGCAGGAAGAAACAAGGGCAATGCAGTAAGAAACAACAGAGGTGAAGAAGGAGGCAAGAGGGGTACAGAAAGAGGCAAACAAAGAGCAGAAACAAACAAAAGAGTTGCGTAAAGAGGCTGGAGGGGTGCAGAAAGAGGCAAAAGAGGTGCAGAAATAGGCAATAGAGGTGCACAAAGAGGGAAGAAGGGGCAGAAAGAGGCATTCGGGTACAGAAAGCAACAAGAGAGGTATAGAAAGAAGCAAGAGCAGCGCAGAAAGAACCAACAGAGGTACAGAAAGAGGCAAGAGAAGTGCAGAAAAAACCAAGAGACATGCAGAAAAAGGGAAGAAGGGTGCAGATAGAGGCACGAGGGGTGCAGAAAGAAGCAAGAGAGATATAGAAAGAGGCACGAGGGGTGCAGAAAGAGGCAAGAAAAGTACAAAAAGAGGCAAGAGAGTTGCAGAAACAGCCATAAGAGGTGCACAAAGAGGGAACAGGGGTGCACACAGAGGCAAGAGAGATACAGAAAGAACCAACAGAGGTGCAGAAAGAAGAAAGAGGGGTGCAGAAATGTGCAAGAGAGTAGCAGATAGAAGCAAGAGCAGTGCAGAAAGAAACAACAGCTGCAGAACGAGGCAAGAGGGATGCAGAAAGAGGCAAGAGAAGTGCAAAAAAATTAAAGAGGTACAGACAGAGGCAAGAGTGGTGCGGAAAGAGGAAGGAGGGGTGTGAAAGAGGCATTAGGAGTGCAGAAAGAACCAACAGGAGAGCAGAAAGAAACAACAGAGGTGCAGAAAGAGGCAACAGGGGTACAAAAAGAGGGAAGAGGGTGCAGAAAGAGGCATGTGGGTGCAGAAAGAAGCAAGAGATGTTCAGACAGAAACAAAAGAAGGGCAGAAGGAAGGAACAGAGGTGCAGAAAGAGGCAAGAGGGGTACAGAAAGAGAGAAGAGGGATGTGAAAGAGACAGAAGGGGTATAGAAATAAGTAAGAGGCGGGCACAAAGAAGCAAGAGAGGTGCAGAAAGAGGCAACAGAGGTGCAGAAAGAGGCAAGAGGGGTGCAGAAAGAGGCAAGTGAGATGCAGAAAGAAGCAAGAGATGTACAGAAATAAACAAAAGAAGTGCAGAAAGAAGCAACAGAGGTGCAGAAACAGGAAGCAGAGGTTCAGAAAGAGGGAACAGGGGTGCAGAAAGAGAGAATAGGGGTGCCAAAAGAGGCGAGGGGGGTGCAGAAAATGGCAAGAGAGGTGCAGGAAGAAACAAGGGCAATGCAGTAAGAAACAACAGAGGTGAAGAAGGAGGCAAGAGGGGTACAGAAAGAGGCAAACAAAGAGCAGAAACAAACAAAAGAGTTGCGGAAAGAGGCTGGAGGGGTGCAGAAAGAGGCAAAAGAGGTGCAGAAATAGGCAATAGAGGTGCACAAAGAGGGAAGAAGGGGCAGAAAGAGGCATTCGGGTACAGAAAGCAACAAGAGAGGTATAGAAAGAAGCAAGAGCAGTGCAGAAAGAACCAACAGAGGTACAGAAAGAGGCAAGAGGGGTGCAGAAAGAGGCAAGAGAAGTGCAGAAAAAACTGAGAGACATGCAGAAAAAGAGAAGAAGGGTGCAGAAAGAGGCACGAGGGGTACAGAAAGAAGCAAGAGAGATATAGAAAGAGGCAAGAGGGGTGCAGAAAGAGGCAAGAAAAGTACAGAAAGAGGCAAGAGAGTTGCAGAAACAGCCAAAAGAGGTGCACAAAGAGGGAACAGGGGTGCACACAGAGGCAAGAGAGATACAGAAAGAACCAACAGAGGTGCAGAAAGAGGAAAGAGGGGTGCAGAAATGTGCAAGAGAGTAGCAGATAAAAGCAAGAACAGTGCAGAAAGAAACAACAGAGGTGCAGAAAGAGGCAAAAGGGATGCAGAAAGAGGCAAGAGAAGTGCAAAAAAATTAAAAGAGGTACAGACAAAGGCAAGAGGGGTGCGGAAAGAGGGAAGAGGGGTGTGAAAGAGGCATTAGGAGTGCAGAAAGAACCAACAGGAGAGCAGAAAGAAACAACAGAGGTGCAGAAAGAGGCAACAGGGGTACAAA
The DNA here is from genome assembly GCF_964204655.1 of Triturus cristatus. Taxonomy (NCBI): domain Eukaryota; kingdom Metazoa; phylum Chordata; class Amphibia; order Caudata; family Salamandridae; genus Triturus; species Triturus cristatus. Next base: position 431,112,958 of record NC_140581.1, on the reverse strand, counting down.
AAGAGGGAAGAGAGTGCAGAAAGAGGCATGTGGGTGCAAAAAGAAGCAAGAGATGTTCAGAAAGAAACACAAGAAGGGCAGAAGGAAGGAACAGAGGTGCAGAAAGAGGCAAGAGGGGTACAGAAAGAGAGAAGAGGGATGTAAAAGAGACAGAAGGGGTATAGAAATAAGTAAGAGGCGGGCACAAAGAAGCAAGAGAGGTGCAGAAAGCGGCAACAGAGGTGCAGAAAGAGGCAACAGAGGTGCAGAAAGAGGTAAGAGGGGTGTAGAAAGAGGCAAGTGAGATGCAGAAAGAAGCAAGAGATGTACAGAAAGAAACAAAAGAAGTGCAGAAAGAAGCAACAGAGGTGCAAAAAGAGTCAAGAGAAGCTCAGAAAGAGGCAGCAGAGGTGCAGAAACAGGAAGCAGAGGTTCAGAAAGAGGGAACAGGGGTGCAGAAAGAGAGAATAGGGATGCCAAAAGAGGCGAGGGGGTGCAGAAATTTGCAAGAGAGGTGCAGGAAGAAACAAGGGCAATGCAGTAAGAAACAACAGAGGTGAAGAAGGAGGCAAGAGGGGTACAGAAAGAGGCAAACAAAGAGCAGAAACAAACAAAAGAGTTGCGGAAAGAGGCTGGAGGGGTGCAGAAAGAGGCAAAAGAGGTGCAGAAATAGGCAATAGAGGTGCACAAAGAGGGAAGAAGGGGCAGAAAGAGGCATTCGGGTACAGAAAGCAACAAGAGAGGTATAGAAAGAAGCAAGAGCAGTGCAGAAAGAACCAACAGAGGTACAGAAAGAGGCAAGAGGGGTGCAGAAAGAGGCAAGAGAAGTGCAGAAAAAACAAAGAGACATGCAGAAAAAGGGAAGAAGGGTGCAGATAGAGGCACGAGGGGTGCAGAAAGAAGCAAGAGAGATATAGAAAGAGGCACGAGGGGTGCAGAAAGAGGCAAGAAAAGTACAGAAAGAGGCAAGAGAGTTGCAGAAACAGCCAAAAGAGGTGCACAAAGAGGGAACAGGGGTGCACACAGAGGCAAGAGAGATACAGAAAGAACCAACAGAGGTGCAGAAAGAAGAAAGAGGGGTGCAGAAATGTGCAAGAGAGTAGCAGATAGAAGCAAGAGCAGTGCAGAAAGAAACAACAGCTGCAGAACGAGGCAAGAGGGATGCAGAAAGAGGCAAGAGAAGTGCAAAAAAAATTAAAAGAGGTACAGACAGAGGCAAGAGTGGTGCGGAAAGAGGAAGGAGGGGTGTGAAAGAGGCATTAGGAGTGCAGAAAGAACCAACAGGAGAGCAGAAAGAAACAACAGAGGTGCAGAAAGAGGCAACAGGGGTACAAAAAGAGGGAAGAGGGTGCAGAAAGAGGCATGTGGGTGCAGAAAGAAGCAAGAGATGTTCAGACAGAAACAAAAGAAGGGCAGAAGGAAGGAACAGAGGTGCAGAAAGAGGCAAGAGGGGTACAGAAAGAGAGAAGAGGGATGTGAAAGAGACAGAAGGGGTATAGAAATAAGTAAGAGGCGGGCACAAAGAAGCAAGAGAGGTGCAGAAAGAGGCAACAGAGGTGCAGAAAGAGGCAAGAGGGGTGCAGAAAGAGGCAAGTGAGATGCAGAAAGAAGCAAGAGATGTACAGAAATAAACAAAAGAAGTGCAGAAAGAAGCAACAGAGGTGCAGAAACAGGAAGCAGAGGTTCAGAAAAAGGGAACAGGGGTGCAGAAAGAGAGAAGAGGGGTGCCAAAAGAGGCGAGGGGGGTCCAGAAAATGGCAAGAGAGGTGCAGGAAGAAACAAGGGCAATGCAGTAAGAAACAACAGAGGTGAAGAAGGAGGCAAGAGGGGTACAGAAAGAGGCAAACAAAGAGCAGAAACAAACAAAAGAGTTGCGGAAAGAGGCTGGAGGGGTGCAGAAAGAGGCAAAAGAGGTGCAGAAATAGGCAATAGAGGTGCACAAAGAGGGAAGAAGGGGCAGAAAGAGGAATTCGGGTACAGAAAGCAACAAGAGAGGTATAGAAAGAAGCAAGAGCAGTGCAGAAAGAACCAACAGAGGTACAGAAAGAGGCAAGAGGGGTGCAGAAAGAGGCAGGAGAAGTGCAGAAAAAACTGAGAGACATGCAGAAAAAGAGAAGAAGGGTGCAGAAAGAGGCACGAGGGGTACAGAAAGAAGCAAGAGAGATATAGAAAGAGGCAAGAGGGGTGCAGAAAGAGGCAAGAAAAGTACAGAAAGAGGCAAGAGAGTTGCAGAAACAGCCAAAAGAGGTGCACAAAGAGGGAACAGGGGTGCACACAGACGCAAGAGAGATACAGAAAGAACCAACAGAGGTGCAGAAAGAGGAAAGAGGGGTGCAGAAATGTGCAAGAGAGTAGCAGATAAAAGCAAGAACAGTGCATAAAGAAAAAACAGAGGTGCAGAAAGAGGCAAAAGGGATGCAGAAAGAGGCAAGAAAAGTGCAAAAAAATTAAAAGAGGTACAGACAAAGGCAAGAGGGGTGCGGAAAGAGGGAAGAGGGGTGTGAAAGAGGCATTAGGAGTGCAGAAAGAACCAACAGGAGAGCAGAAAGAAACAACAGAGGTGCAGAAAGAGGCAACAGGGGTACAAAAAGAGGGAAGAGGGTGCAGAAAGAGGCATGTGGGTGCAAAAAGAAGCAAGAGATGTTCAGAAAGAAACACAAGAAGGGCAGAAGGAAGGAACAGAGGTGCAGAAAGAGGCAAGAGGGGTACAGAAAGAGAGAAGAGGGATGTAAAAGAGACAGAAGGGGTATAGAAATAAGTAAGAGGCGGGCACAAAGAAGCAAGAGAGGTGCAGAAAGCGGCAACAGAGGTGCAGAAAGAGGCAACAGAGGTGCAGAAAGAGGTAAGAGGGGTGTAGAAAGAGGCAAGTGAGATGCAGAAAGAAGCAAGAGATGTACAGAAAGAAACAAAAGAAGTGCAGAAAGAAGCAACAGAGGTGCAAAAAGAGTCAAGAGAAGCTCAGAAAGAGGCAGCAGAGGTGCAGAAACAGGAAGCAGAGGTTCAGAAAGAGGGAACAGGGGTGCAGAAAGAGAGAATAGGGGTGCCAAAAGAGGCGAGGGGGGTGCAGAAATTTGCAAGAGAGGTGCAGGAAGAAACAAGGGCAATGCAGTAAGAAACAACAGAGGTGAAGAAGGAGGCAAGAGGGGTACAGAAAGAGGCAAACAAAGAGCAGAAACAAACAAAAGAGTTGCGGAAAGAGGCTAGAGGGGTGCAGAAAGAGGCAAAAGAGGGGCAGAAATAGGCAATAGAGGTGCACAAAGAGGGAAGAAGGGGCAGAAAGAGGCATTCGGGTACAGAAAGCAACAAGAGAGGTATAGAAAGAAGCAAGAGCAGTGCAGAAAGAACCAACAGAGGTACAGAAAGAGGCAAGAGGGGTGCAGAAAGAGGCAAGAGAAGTGCAGAAAAAACCAAGAGACATGCAGAAAAAGGGAAGAAGGGTGCAGATAGAGGCACGAGGGGTGCAGAAAGAAGCAAGAGAGATATAGAAAGAGGCACGAGGGGTGCAGAAAGAGGCAAGAAAAGTACAGAAAGAGGCAAGAGAGTTGCAGAAACAGCCAAAAGAGGTGCACAAAGAGGGAACAGGGGTGCACACAGAGGCAAGAGAGATACAGAAAGAACCAACAGAGGTGCAGAAAGAAGAAAGAGGGGTGCAGAAATGTGCAAGAGAGTAGCAGATAGAAGCAAGAGCAGTGGAGAAAGAAACAACAGCTACAGAACGAGGCAAGAGGGATGCAGAAAGAGGCAAGAGATGTACAGAAATAAACAAAAGAAGTGCAGAAAGAAGCAACAGAGGTGCAGAAACAGGAAGCAGAGGTTCAGAAAGAGGGAACAGGGGTGCAGAAAGAGAGAAGAGGGGTGCCAAAAGAGGCGAGGGGGGTGCAGAAAATGGCAAGAGAGGTGCCGGAAGAAACAAGGGCAATGCAGTAAGAAACAACAGAGGTGAAGAAGGAGGCAAGAGGGGTACAGAAAGAGGCAAACAAAGAGCAGAAACACACAAAAGAGTTGCGGAAAGAGGCTGGAGGGGTGCAGAAAGAGGCAAAAGAGGTGCAGAAATAGGCAATAGAGGTGCACAAAGAGGGAAGAAGGGGCAGAAAGAGGCATTTGGGTACAGAAAGAAACAAGAGAAGGTATAGAAAGAAGCAAGAGCAGTGCAGAAAGAACCAACAGAGGTACAGAAAGAGGCAAGAGGGGTGTAGAACGAGGCAAGAGAAGTGCAGAAAAAACCAAGAGACATGCAGAAAAAGGGAAGAAGGGTGCAGAAAGAGGCACGAGGGGTGCAGAAAGAAGCAAGACAGATATAGAAAGAGGCAAGAGGGGTGCAGAAAGAGGCAATAAAAGTACAGGAAGAGGCAAGAGAGTTACAGAAACAGCCACAAGAGGAGCAGAAAGAGGGAACAGGGGTGCACACAGAGGCAAGAGAGATACAGAAAGAACCAACAGAGGTGCAGAAAGAGGAAAGAGGGGTGCAGAAATGTGCAAGAGAGTAGCAGATAAAAGCAAGAACAGTGCAGAAAGAAACAACAGAGGTGCAGAAAGAGGCAAAAGGGGTGCAGAAAGAGGCAAGAAAAGTGAAAAAAAAGTAAAAGAGGTGCAGAAAGGGGCAAGAGGGGTGCAGAAACATGGAAGAGGGTTTTGAAAGAGGCACGAGGAGTGCAGAAAGAACCAAGAGGAGTGCAGAAAGAAGCAACAGAGGTGCAGAAAGAGGCAAGAGGGGTACAAAAAGAGGGAAGGGATGCAGAAAGAAGCAAAAGATGTGCAGAAAGAAACAGAAAAAGTGCAGCAAGAAGGAACAGAGGTGCAGAAAGATGCAAAAGGGGTGCAGAAAGAGGGAAGAGGGGTGTGAAAGAGACACAAGGGGTACAGAAGGAAGCAAGAGGCGGGCAGAAAAAAGCAAGAGAGTTGCAGAAGAAACAAAAGAAATACAGAAAGAAGGAACAGAGGTGCAGAAAGGGGCAAGAGGGGTGCAGAAAGAGGCATGTGAGATGCAGAAAGAAGCAAGAGATGTGCAGAAAGAAATAAAAGAAGTGCAGTAAGAAGGAACAGAGGTGCAAACAAGAGGCAAGAGAGGTGCAGAAAGAGGGAAGTGGGGTGTGAAAGAGATACAATGGGTACAGAAAGAAGCAAGAGGCATGCAGAAAGAAACAAAAGAAGTGCTGAAAGAAGGAACAGAGGTGCAGAAAGAAGCAAAATGGGTGCAGAAAGAGGGAAGAGGGGTGCAGAAAGAGGCACAAGGGTTGCAGAAAGAAGGGCCAGAGGTACAGAAAGAAGTAAGAGAAGTGCAGAAAGAATCAACAGAGGTGCAGAAAGAGGGATGAGGGGTGCAGGAAGAGTGAAGAGGTGTGCAGAAAGAAGCAAAAGGGGTGCAGAAAGAAGCAAGAGGAGTGCAGAAAGAGGGAAGAGGAGTACAGAAAGAGGCAAAAGAGGGTGCAGAAAGAAGCAAGAGATGTGCATCAAGAAACAAAAGAAGTGCAGTAAGAAGGAACAATGGTGCAGAAAGAGGCTACAGAGGTGAAGAAAGATGGAAAAGGGGTGGAGAAAAAGGCAAGGGGTGCAGAAAGAAGCAAGAAAGCTGCAGAAAGAAACAAAAGAAGTGCAGAAAGAAGGATCAGAGGTGCATAAAGAGGCAAAAACGGTGCACGAAGAGGGAACAAGGGTGTGAAAGAGGCACTAGGATTGCAGAAAGAAGCAAGAGAAGTACAGAAAGAAGCAACAGAGGTGCAGAAAGAGGCAAGAGGGGTGCAAAAAGAGGGAAAGGGGTGCAGAAAGAGGCAAGTGGGTACAGAACGAAGCAAGAGATGTGCAGAAAGAAACCAAAGAAGTGCAAAAAGAAAGAACAGAGGTGCAGAAAGAGGCAACAGGGGTGCAGAAAGAGGGTGGATGGGTGGAGAAAGAGGCAAGGGGGTGCAGAAAGGAGCAAGAGACCTGCAGAAAGAAACAGAAGAAGTGCAGAAAGAAGGAACAGGGGTGCAGAAAGAGACAAGAGGGGTACAGAAAGAGGGAAGAGGGGAGCAGGAACAGGCAAAAGTGATGCAGAAAGAAGTGAGAGGGACAGAAAGAAACAAAAGAAGTGCAGGACAAATGAACAGTGATGCAGAAAGAGGCAAGAGGGTTGTGGGAAGAGGGGTGTGAAAGAGGCAAGACAGTTGCAGAAACAGGCAAAAGAGGTGCACAAAGAGGGAACAGGGGTGCACACGGAGGCAAGAGAGGTACAGAAAGAACCAACAGAGGTGTAGAAAGAGGCAAGAGGGGTGCAGGAAAAGGGGTGTGAAAGAGGCACGAGGGGTGCAGTAAGAAGCAAGAGAAGTGAAGAAAGAAGCGACAAAGATGCATAAAGGGAGAAGATGGGTGGAGAAAGGGGCAAGAGGGGTGCAGAAAGAAGTAAGAGAGGTGCAGAAAGAAACAAAAGAAGTGCAGAAAGAAGGAACAGAGGTGCAGAAAGAGACAAGAGGGGAGCAGGAAGAGTGGTGTTAATGAGGCACAAGGGGTGCAGAAAGAAGCAAGAGAGATGCACATAGAAGGAACAGAGGTGCAGAAAGAGTGAAGAGGGGTACAGAAAGAGGTAAGAGAGGTACAGAAAGAGGCAACAGAGGTACCGAAAGAGGCAAAAGAGGAGCAGAAAGTAGATATGATTTGCATAAAGAGGCAAGAGAATTGCAGAAAAAGAAAGAAAGGTGTAGAAAGAAGCAACAGAAATGCAGAAAGAGGCAAGAGAGGCACAGAAAGAAGCAAGAGTGGTTTGCACACCATTAGTACCAATTTAACTCCCACATTTAGCAATAAGTAACAAGTGACCATTCTAGGTTTGCAATGGACCTTCCACCATGCTGTAACACTTGTCTCTGCATTTTTGGTAATGTTTGAGCTAGAAATAAGGCTTTTTATGTTAAAATCTGCAGATTAGGCAGCAGATGATGGATTATGTGTCTAATGCAGAAAATGTGTAATTGTGCGAAAGTTAGTACAGCCAAACAGTCGCATAATTCCAGTGGCCCTGCTCATACCTCTTGCTAGGTCCAAAAGTTCTCCTCAGTGATTCCTTCTTTTTTTGTCTCATTGAGTTCATAATTTAGCTTCTAAGGAATCGAGTAAGAGTAACCCTGAGGTTACCATTCCACAGCTCAGACTACCATGCTACATAATTACTCTCCATAACACATAATCCCACTCTACATAATTACTATACACTAAATACCATATACTTTTTATCGTCATAATTTCACTGCACAGCATACCACATAATTCCACTACACACTAAGAACATCCACTCGACTCCAAAAAACATCAGTAAATAACCTTTAGATTTACAATGCCAATAGCGCTAACTCTTGCAAATGCGAGACCTATTAGATTACAAATGCTTCTTTATTGGTAGTCGGGTTTGCAGAGTGGTGGAGAAAGCGGGCTGGGCCTCCAACCAGCACTCAGGAATTCCGCTGCGTAGGACTTACAGGAGGTACCAGGATGGGTTCTGGGCCCCCAAAGTCCCTGAGGAATACAGTGGACTTCCTCCCCCAACCAGTATGGTGCCAGGAGGCGCGTTTGCAGAATGGAGGAAAAAAGGGGGGTGGCCTCCGAAGACCTCTTAGCAATCCCACTGTGTGGGACTTAGTGGAGGTAACAGGAGAGGTAGTTGGCCCCCAAGGACAACCTTGGGGGCCAACTACCCCTCCTAATACCTCCAGTAAGTCCCACACAGCAGCATTGCTAAGTTCTCATAGCAGGCCACGGCCCCTTTCCCCACCACTCTGCAAACGCGATCCCTGGCACACTCTTGCATGGGGATTGAATTTAAAAATTACTTTATTCGGCTTTTGTAAATTTAAAAACCATAAAAGCAGTTACATAAATGAAAACAGGTACATCTCATATTGTACATTAGTATCCGCTACTAGTTTAACAATTTTAAAATGAGTGTTAAAAACATAAAAATCCATTATAAAATGCTGTTATCATGCTCTGAGGTGTCTCTGTAATAGTACAGATCATTAATTTAGAGAGACAAGTTTATTTATTCAGGTTCAGATTTTAAAAGAATCAGGTCCCAGAGTCTATAGCCGTAAAAAAATGTTAAGTTCAATCGGTGTCAAAAAATAAATTTCAAAAACGAAACAATGAGTCTTGCTATCCATTCCTCACCCAGTTGCTGTAGGGACAATAGTGCAGGACGACACCTTCTGATGCCCGTAAAAACGGTATTAGCCATATTTTTCTGTGTATCCCTATAGAAATGACAAAAAAAGACTGTATGGATTGTTGCCTGTCTAGAGCTATTATCGCAGGGACAACAAGGTAAAGCCTTGTCCCAGTTGTTGCTTGTTGGAAAAGCTACCAGACGATTGAACATATTCAACCTAAATCTAACCAAAAGGAATCTCTCAAAGGTGGTGAAATCATAGGTTAGATATGGCTGAATGCTAAAAGTAGTTTGCACGGCCATACTTTGTTGTACGGTTAATTTTGACACTTCTTTAGCAGTCCGTAATTCTTCAAGATGGCTAAGGGACACCATTTTCAATGTTTTTCTAGGTACCGATCGGATCAAGGTTGGAACCAGATAGTGCTTTTCCATACCTAGATCAGTTAGGAAAGTTTTTATGTGGGTTAACCAGCCAATCTTGGTTACAAAATCCAGCTCCATACAGTCTCGGATAATTTGCTGTGTGAATATATTCTTATCCGAGGACCATATACGGTGCCAGAGCAAGAGAGGTTGTATTCTGGCTAGATCTGATATGTGAGCAATCCCCAATTCCAAGTGACATGAGAAAGTCGATGCACTCCTAGGGAGGAATAGGAGGTATCTCAAAAAGGCGTTCTCTATCACTTGCAAGGAGTTTGTATTTACGTGGCCCCACACACCAGCCCCATATAGCGCTACAGATTGGCATTTGGCTATATATATTTTTAAGAGTTCTACAGGGGGTCTCTTTCCCAGTTTTATAGCAAAATTGACAAGAGCCCTGGTAGTTCTTACAAGCTGGAGCTTTCTAGATTCAATGGCTGCATTCCAATTTAGTTTAGTTTACGATCGATAATAATTCTCAGATATGGGTATTGAGTTGTAGTAGCAATTTTCTCCTGATTCAGATAAATTTCCTTTATCCTTTTTTTACCAAGGCCAGAGGTCATAACAAAGGTTTTTTTAATATTTATTCATAGATCTAGCATGGGGATTAAAGTTCACTTCACTGCTGGGGGTCCTTAGGGGCCAACTAGCCTACCTGTTGCCTCCAGTAAACCCCACACAGTGGGGTGGCTGAGAGGTGGACACAGGCCATGCCCCCTTTGTCCACCACTCTGCAAACGCGCCTCCTGGCGTGCTCTTGGTTGGGGGGTGAAGTCCCCTTGCCTCCTGAGGGTCCCTGGGGCCAACTAGCCCTCCTGTTATCTCTAGTAAGCCCCACACAGCTGGATTGCTTAGAGTGGTCAGAGGCCATGCCTCCTTTTTACACCACTCTGCAAACTTGCCTCCTGGCACACTGCTGCTAGGGGCATGAACTCCACTTTAGTCCTGAGGTCCTCAGGACACAAGGGGACCATATCGCCCCACCAGCAGTATGCCAAGAGGAGTGTTTGCAGAGTGGTGCAAAAAGGGGCATGGCCTCGGACCACCTCAGAGCAATCCCACTGTGTGGGGCTTACTGGAGGTACCTGGTGGGCTAGTTAGCCCCCAGGGACCTCAGGATTCAAGGGGACTTAATCCCCCAACCCAGAATGCGCCAGGAGGTATATTTGCATAGGTGTGCAGGGAGGGGTCGGGCCCTATGGTGAGTTTCGGGGTTTATTTTGTTTTTAAGGTCGAGCCTATAGCGGCAGTGCACATGCGCTGCACGCCATACGAGGCATGCAGTAATGGAGTATGGAGTGGAAGCTCTGCCCACTCTCAGCCCATATTTTTAATTGGCTTGTGTCATTGTCTTTAGTAAATGCTGCTGTCTGATTGATTATGATGCGTGTTAGTTCCTCCTTATTATGGCCATGTAGTCATTTGTATCCTTCCATGGTTACTGGCCCCTTTACTTCGAGTGTTGCACGGTGTGTGTTATTTAGATTGTGAGCACTATTTTCTAAAATAAAGTTCTCTTACTGCCTGTGCCTTCTCCCCCCTCCCGTAGACCGTGCCTTCTTGCCCCCCTCCCCCCAGCCCGCCCCTCACTCCAGTTTGCAATGCACTAAGTCTTGCATAAACACGAGTTCTATTGCATTGCAAATGCTTGTTTAATACCGCGCCCCCTTCCTAACATGCACTTGTGTTACCCAAAGCACTACTTCCAAGCTTTGGGAGCGCAGGTGGCTTTATTAAGCCCTTCTTCTATTTCTCCTCATTCTTGAGTCTTAGGACAAGAGTATTCCTCCAATGATTGTCTACCCTGGCTCAGCGCCGACCAGAGCCCCTGTTGTTCTACGTGCGATGTGTCTACAATTCAAACACACAACTCGCAACCTCTCCCAGTTATTGCATGCACTTTAAGCATAACAATACAGAAATGGTGAGCAGGGAATGCCTCTCTCTGTTTCTGACATGTCCTGTCTTAAGTTCATGCATTTACTGGGAGACCTCCCCAACAAGATAAGAAAGAGGTGGACAAAGCACCCAAGAGGGTGAGTTCACTGGGTTCCCACTCGCTAGCCACTTCCTTGCACTATGGGCATAAAATAAGTCTCTGAAATTGTCAAAAAAGTTACACAAGAAACCTATTTGTCACTTTGTATTTTGGAAGTGTGTCGCCCTATTGGGGAAACTGATTGGCCACTCCCTCCCCTGACCAGCCCAAACCTTGCATGATTCCAGGAGCTCCCACCCCCCCCCACTGTCCACAGCTATGAGTACCGAGCTCATCACGAGAGGCCACATAGAAATGGTGTGTAGAGATATTGGGCCCGGTTTACCAATTCCATTTTGTAGTAGGTAAAGTAGCACATCAGTAGTTCTACAAAATAACCGATTAGAGAGGCCAAGGACTGGATGTGCATGCAGTCTGAATACCTTTATGACACACTGACACACACTGTCTGAAAACAGCACTGCCTTTAGCTCAGCGCCAAAGCCACGTCATAACCATCTACCCAGATACCTAAATGTGACTCGTTTCATACTAAGTGCTATACAAGAACACTATGTTGCATTAAACGTCAGAAACATACTGTGAGAAGTTGGCCTGATGTATGATGTCACTAGTTCTAGTGTACACCTTATATCAGTCCAAACAACCCTTATGGTGATTGGTTGTAAAGTCAACCTTATAGACCAGCTATCCTAGTGGTAGCATGGACAAGAGCAGTCTTAGGCTAAACTCTGAATGGCATGTGAAGCCAGCTGTGATACCATATATAATCCCTTGAATACCAAATGAAAGGACACCACAACAGATATATATATAAAATAAAGTGTATTTATTCTAGTCAAACACTCAGCACTGTTTATGAGATTCGAGGTAAGTACAACACAGTCTTATTTAAGCATACATTAAGTCACACAGGTAAGTAATACAGTTAGGCCCTAGGGGCCACGCAAACCATACACTAAAGAGTGGTATAAGGACCACTGTCACGGAAATAGGATAGGCCTAGGCCTAGGGAATTGCTGGGGCTACACTACACTACCAACAGTTAGGAAGTGGGAGGCCCACGGGATTCAGGAGCAGAGTGGAAACACTCACGCGTAATGCGTATAGTCGATAGAAATAGTGCAGTTTTGAAATAAGCAGTTTAAGGACACTTCTGAAGCAACTAGAGAGTCGAGACTCGGAAACTAGACCCTAGGATAGTCACTACCCTTGTGAGCACCGAAGTACCCAAGTTACCTAGCCCACGGGCTGCGGGTGCATAGGTGTGAACTTGCGTCGGGTTTCGTCGTGGACTTCTATGGATGCCTGAAGGAAAGTTGCTGACAGGCAGTCAGTGCAGAGTGTCCGGTGGATCCCAAGGCCGGGATCAAGAAGGAAGGGTACTGGCAAGCAGAAGGGACAGAGTCAAGGTCACTAGCCAGTGACCACGTGGAACCAGGAAGGAACCAGGCGATGTTGTGAAGATTGCAGGTGAAGGGTGAAGCTTGTCGCTGCAGCCACGGGTACCAGGAGACGTCGAGGACGACCAGGACCAGGAGGCGAGCTGTCCCACAAAGGCTCTTGCTGGCGGCGGCGTCGAAGTCAAACTAGGACTCACCAAGCCTTGGCAAGCGGAACCCACGAAGAACGGAGGACTTGCTTCTGGTGCAGACCAGGAAGGTCTGGGGTGCTTCTCTTTTGCAAAGAAGCGGGAGCTAGTCTGGAGGAGCCAAACCAGCGGTGAAGATTTCAAGGTGTGTCGTCACAAAGGCCGCTGGCCAACGGGCAAGCAACCGGACAGACGCGGCAAGCAGGAAAATGCAGAAGGGCCCCATGCAGGACTCGTGGAGTGTGGGGGGCTGATCTTTGCTGCAGATGGTGCTTGGGATTGGGGCTTCACAATCCCCGGTGCACAACTTCGAGGGTACCTCAGAAGCTGCGCTGGAAGATACTCGCCACTTTTCCCAGGTAGCCGGTCCCACGTCTCTCGTCGCCTCCACGGATCTCCGCTCGGCTGTGGATGTGGATCAGGGTCAGAGAAGGCTGGAAGTCAAGGCTCTGGTTGGGCTCTGCAGTTGGTCCCTCGTAGAACTTTAGCAAAGTAAAGGGTAGTCTCTTGATGGTGCCTGTTTGCACAGGGTAGCCACTCCTTGGCCACAAGGGAGATTCTTCAGTCTTCTTCTTTCGTCGAATGTCGAAGGTCCAGAGTTTCTGTTCAAGTTGCAGGTTCAGGATAATCTAATCTCCTGGGGCCCAGCTACCACTCTTATACTAATCTGGGGGGCTGGGTTGCCTGCTAGGTCACGCCTTATGGGTGGGACCTGGGAGGGGGGTGGTTACACCCCCTTCCCTTTGTCCAGTTTCGCGCCAGGACTGGGGCTGGAGTGCCCCAGCACCGGTTTGAACTGGACTATGCATGGGACACCTTGTGTGCCCCAGGCAGTGTATCGTTTCATTCATCCCTCCCTGCCCCAATACACTAAGGCCTGTCTGGGGTGGTGCTCGCACCTCCCAAGGCAGGAAACCTATTGTCCAAGCCTCCCTCGCCGGGATCACTCCCAGCAGCAGGAGGTCAGACTTGTGTTGTGGCAGCAGCATCCATTTTGTGATGCTGGGGCTCTGGTTAACTTTAACCGGGTAAGTAGGTTTCAACATGTCTTCTCCCTCTAGAAGGGAGGGATAATATCCTCATCCCCAGAAATGGGATGGGGGTATTATTCCAAAGTGTTAGACACCCTACACGACATGTTTTGATAAAGCCAAACCATAGTTACCATAACCGTTTAAGATGATAAGGCACTTTAAGAGTATATGGTAGGCTATATCATAGAACAGCTATAAGGACATGGTTCCGAAAGCTGCAGACAGGCTCAGCTCATGCTAGAGCACCATCTCACATGTTACCAAGCACTCTGCCTCCAGGATTGTTAAGGCCTGCCATAGGAGTGGCTGATAGGTACACATGTGTCTATATATAAGATAGGTATAGGAATACTACACCTAAGCAAGGAGTGATTACACGACCTTGCCCCAGCTGAGTGATCAGCCAGTTGTGTCATAATGGAAGGCCAGGCCAGGGGTGGCATAATACATGCTGCAGCCCCTGGTAGGCCTAGGATACACCTATGCCCTGGGTACCTACGGTACACTGTACAGGGGCCAATAAGGTGATCCTATCCAATTGGGTTATGCACCTAAAGTACATAGTATCAATTTAGAGAGAGAACAGCAGGGCTGTGGGTCTGATTAGCAGGCCCACAGCCACATCTAAGTCGAAAACCAGTAAAGCAAAAGCAAAAAGTGGGGGTGAACATAGAAAGCAGACCCTACTCTCCTACACAACCCCCCTCCCCCAAACTTAGGGACATTAAACTAACCTTGGCCAGTTGAGTCTTCATGTTCTAAGTGGAAATATCTGGAGAGTCCATCTGCATTGGCATGGTCAGTCCCAGGTCCATGTTCCACTGTGAAGTCCATCCCCTGTAGGGAAATGGACCACCTAAGAAGTTTGGGATTTTCACCCTTCATCTCATTTAGCCACAAGAGGGGCTTATGGTCTGTCTGAATCTTGAAGTGAGTGCCAAACAAGTATGGCCTCAGCTTCTTCAGGGCCGAAACCACAGCAAAGGCCTCCCTCTCAATAGCTGACCAACGTTTCTCTCTAGGGGTCAGCCTTCTACTTATAAAAGCAATGGGCTGGTCTTGACCATCTATATTAAGTTGTGAAAGAACAGCTCCCACACCTAACTCAGAAGCATCTGTCTGGACAATGAACTCTTTGGAGTAGTCTGGACTTTTCAGAATAGGTGCACTGCACATGGCCTGCTTCAGGTCATCAAATGCTTTTTGACAGCTTACTGTCCACTGAACTTTCTTTGGCATTTTCTTGGAGGTCAAGTCATTAAGTGGTGTCACAATGGACCCATAGTTCTTAACAAACTTTCTGTAGTACCCAGTCAGGCCCAAGAAAGCTCTGACCTGAGTCTGGGTAGTTGGAGGAGTCCAGTCCTTTATGGTCTGGATCTTGCTCTCCAGTGGTTGAACCTGACCCCAACCAACTAGGTGGCCCAGGTATACAACCTTGCTCTGCCCTATCTGGCACTTAGTGGCCTTGATAGTGAGGCCTGCCTTTTGCAGGGCCTCTAAAACATTCCTCAGGTGGACCAGGTGATCCTCCCAGGTGGAGCTAAAGACAGCAATATCATCAAGATAAGCTGCACAGTAATCATCCAACCCAGTAAGGACTTGATTCACCAACCTTTGGAAAGTGGCAGGTGCATTCTTCAAACCAAAGGGCATTACCAAAAATTGATAATGTCCTCCTGGGGTCGAGAAAGCAGTTTTGGCCTTTGCATTCTCAGCTAGTCTGATTTGCCAGTAGCCTGCTGTCAGGTCAAATGTGCTCAAAAACTTAGCAGATGCCAGTCTGTCAATGAGCTCATCTGCCCTAGGTATTGGGTGGGCATCTGTCCTAGTGACAGCATTGAGACCTCTGTAATCCATGCAAAACCTCATCTCTCTCTTACCATCTTGGGTGTGAGGTTTTGGCACCAGAACTACAGGACTAGCCCAAGGGCTCTCTGAAGGTTCAATGACTCCCAGCTCCAACATCTTTTGTACCTCAACTTTTATGTAGTCCCTGACATGGTCAGGTTGCCTGTAGATTTTACTCTTCACAGGCAGACTGTCACCAGTGTCCACCTCATGGGTGCACCAGTTTGTCTGACTTGGGGTCAGAGAGAACATATGTCTGTAGGATTGCAGAACTTGTCTGCAGTCCTGTTGCAGATGGACAGTGAGGCTGTCAGAAAAGACCACACCATCAACTGAGCCATCATCAGGGTTCTGAGTCAACAGGTCTGGGAGAGGGTCACTCTCTTCCTCCTGCCCCTCATCTGTAGCCATGAGTAAGCCCATGTCTGCCCTGTCAACATATGCCTTCAATCTGTTGACATGAAGCACCCTGTGGGGGCTTCTGGGAGTCCCAAGGTCCACCAAGTAGGTGACTTCTCCCTTTTTCTCAACAATAGTGTGGGGTCCAGACCATTTGTCTTGGAGTGCTGCTGGGGCCACTGGCTCCAACACCCACACTTTCTGCCCTGGCTGGTAAACAGTCAGCATAGCCTTTTGGTCATGCCAAGCTTTTTGGAGTTCTTGGCTTGCCTCAAGGTTTTTAGAAGCCTTCTTCATATACTCTGCCATCCTGGAGCGGAGACCAAGTACATAATCCACTATATCAAGTTTGGGTTGTCTGAGAGGTCTCTCCCATCCTTCCCTTACTAAACATAGGGGTCCTCTTACAGGATGCCCAAACAAAAGCTCAAAAGGGCTGTAGCCAACCCCCTTTTGTGGGACCTCTCTGTAAGCAAACAGAAGGCAGGGTAAAAGGATGTCCCATCTTCGCCTAAGCTTGTCTGGTAACCCTTTTATCATTCCCTTTAGGGTCTTGTTGAATCTCTCAACAAGCCCATTGCACTGTGGGTGATAGGGTGTGGTGAACTTGTAGTTCACACCACACTCCTTCCACATTGCAGTCAAGTATCCTGACATGAAGTTGGCACCTCTGTCAGAAATGACCTCCTTTGGAAAGCCCACTCTGGAGAATACTCCAAGTAGGGCCCTTGCCACAACAGGTGCTGTTGTGGTCCTCAGGGGAATAGCTTCTGGATACCTGGTGGCATGGTCCACTATCACCAGTATGAATCTGTGCCCAGATGCTGTTTGTGGGTCCATTGGTCCTACAATATCTATGCCCACTCTTTCAAAGGGGACCCCCACCACAGGTAGTGGTATGAGGGGGGCCTTTATGCTGCCACCTGATTTGCCACTGGCTTGGCAGGTGACACAGGAGAGACAAAACTCCATGGTATCTTCTGACATATGGGGACAGTGAAAGTGAGGGACAAGCCTGTCCCAAGTCTTGTTCTGGCCTAAGTGTCCTGCAAGGGGAATATCATGGGCCAAGGTAAGAAGGAAGCCTCTGAACTTCAGTGGTATGACCAACCTCCTGGATGCACCAGGCTTGGGGTCTCTAGCCTCTGAATACAGTAGCCCTTCATCCCAATACACTCTATGGGTACCTTGAGCATTCCCTGCAGCCTCAGCAGCAGCCTGCTGTCTGAGGGGTTCAAGAGAGGGGCAGTCTAATTGTGCCTGCCTCAGATCTGCCCTTGAAGGTCCCCCTGTCCCAAGAAACTCAACCTGATCAGGTTCAAGTTCTTCTAGGACAGTTCCTTCAGGTCTCTCAGAATCATCCTCCTGTGAGGTCTGATCCAGTGCCTGAGGCAGGGGGGAAGGCACAGCCTTTACCCTACTGCTCTTTCTCTTGGTTTGTGACTGGTCCATAGTTTTAGGATCCAGCACGTGTTCAGTGGTGCACTTTTTGGCCGGTGACCTGGTCACAGCAAGGACATGTGCATCTATCCCCAGCATTTCTGCATGGGTCCTATACTCCACTTCAGACCAAACTGAAGTTTCAAGATCATTGCCCAGTAAACACTCTACAGGAAGGTCTGAACTAACAACAACTTTCTTGAGGCCAGTTACCCCTCCCCAGGAGAAGTTAACAATAGCCACACTATGGGAGGTAGTGGCATTGCTAGCGTTGGTCACTAGGTAGTTCTCACCTAGTATGATCTGTCCAGGGTCCACAAAGGCAGGTGTCACCATTGTGACACTAGCCCCAGTGTCCCTGTAGGCCTGAGCCATTCTTTGGTTGATAAAAGGAGTCTGTCTGTACTTGCCCAGGTTACTGGGGCCTACAGTAGAGGACAAAGCTAAGTCCCCATCACAGATCAGAACAGCCTGAGTAGGTATTCTGACTAGGCCAGAATCCTCCTCAGTTCCCAGGGTTAACCCTACTACACCCTTTTGCTGGGATCCACCACTTACAGCTGAACTAGGGGGTACAGTTGCCTTAGGGGCAATGGTGGCTGGGGGCTTATCCTTTTTGGTGCACTCACCAACCACTAAGTCCAGTAGGACCTAAGTATTATAATCTATGTAATATGTACCTAACAATATCTGTGTGATCTTTCAATTTAGTATTTCAAGATTACAATGGTATTACAACAGCAAGCTCAGATCCCAACCGCTGCTCACCAATGTGAGAAGTTGGCCTGATGTATGAGGTCACTAGTTCTAGTGTACACCTTATATCAGTCCAAACAACCCTTATGGTGATTGGTTGTAAAGTCAACCTTATAGACCAGCTATCCTAGTGGTAGCCTGGACAAGAGCAGTCTTAGGCTAAACTCTGAATGGCATGTGAAGCCAGCTGTGATACCATATATAATCCCTTGAATACCAAATGAAAGGACACCACAACAGATATATATATAAAATAAAGTGTATTTATTCTAGTCAAACCCTCAGCACTCTTTATGAGATTCGAGGTAAGTACAACACAGTCTTATTCAAGCATACATTAAGTCACACAGGTAAGTAATACAGTTAGGCCCTAGGGGCCATGCAAACCATATACTAAAGAAGTGGTATAAGGACCACTGTCACGGAAATAGGATAGGCCTAGGCCTAGGGAATCGCTGGGGCTACACTACACTACCAACAGGTAGGAAGTGGGAGGCCCACGGGATTCAGGTGCAGAGTGGAAACACTCACACGTAATGCGTATAGTCGATAGAAATAGTACAGTTTTGAAATAAGCAGTTTAAGGACACTTCTGAAGCAACTAGAGAGTCGAGACTCGGAAACTAGACCTTAGGATAGTCACTACCCTTGTGAGCACCGAAGTACCCAAGTTACTTAGCCCACGGGCTGTGGGTGCATAGGTGTGAACTTGCGTCGGGTTTCGTTGTGGACTTCTATGGATGCCTGAAGGAAAGTTGCTGACAGGCAGTCAGTGCAGAGTGTCCGGTGGATCCCAAGGCCGGGATCAAGAAGGAATGGTACCTGCAAGCAGAAGGGACAGAGTAAAGGTCACTAGCCAGTGACCACGTGGAACCAGGAAGGAACCAGGCGATGTCGTGAAGATTGCAGGTGAAGGGTGAAGCTTGTCGCTGCAGCCACGGGTACCAGGAGATGTCGAGGACAACCAGGACCAGGAGGCGAGCTGTCCCACAAAGGCTCTTGCTGGCGGCGGCGTCGAAGTCGAACTAGGACTCACCAAGCCTTGGCAAGCGGAACCCACAAAGAACGGAGGACTTGCTTCTGGTCCAGACCAGGAAGGTCTGGGGTGCTTCTCTTTTGCAAAGAAGCGGGAGCCAGTCTGGAGGAGCCAAACCAGTGGTGAAGATTTCAAGGTGTGTCGTCACAAAGGCCGCTAGCCAACGGGCAAGCAACCAGACAGACGTGGCAAGCAGGAAAATGCAGAAGGGCCCCACGCAGGACTCGTGGAGTGTGGGGGGCTGAAGTTCGGTGCAGATGCTGCTTGGGGTTGGGGCTTCTCAATCCCCGGTGCACAACTTCGAGGGTACCTTAGAAGCTGTGCTGGAAGATACTCGCCACTTTTCCCAGGTAGCCGGTCCCACGTCTCTCGTTGCCTCCACGGATCTCAGCTCGGCTGTGGATGTGGATCAGGGTCGGAGAAGTCTGGAAGTCAAGGCTCTGGTCGGGCTCTGCAGTCGGTCCCTCGTAGAACTTTAGCAAAGTAAAGGGTAGTCTCTTGATGGTGCCTGTTTGCACAGGGTAGCCACTCCTTGGCCACAAGGGAGATTCTTCAGTCTTCTTCTTTCGTCGAATGTCGAAGGTCCAGAGTTTCTGTTCAAGTTGCAGGTTCAGGATAATCTAATCTCCTGGGGCCCAACTACCACTCTTATACTAATCTGGGGGGCTGGGTTGCCTGCTAGGTCACGCCTTATGGGTGGGACCTGGGAGGGTGGTGGTTACACCCCCTTCCCTTTGTCCAGTTTCGCGCCAGGACTGGGGCTGGAGTGCCCCAGCACCGGTTTGAACTGGACTATGCATGGGACACCTTGTGTGCCCCAGGCAGTGTCTCGTTTCATTCATCCCTCCCTGCCCCAATACACTAAGGCCTGTCTGGGGTGGTGCTCGCACCTCCCAAGGCAGGAAACCTATTGTCCAAGCCTCCCTCGCCGGGATCCCTCCCAGTAGCAGGAGGTCAGACTTGTGTCGTGGCAGCAGCATCCATATTGTGATGCTGGGGCTCTGGTTAACTTTAACCGGGTAAGTAGGTTTCAACATGTCTTCTCCCTCTAGAAGGGAGGGATAATATCCTCATCCCCAGAAATGGGATGGGGGTATTATTCCAAAGTGTTAGACACCCTACACGACATGTTTTGATAAAGCCAAACCATAGTTACCATAACCGTTTTTAAGATTATAAGGCACTTTAAGAGTATATGGTAGGCTATATCATAGAACAGCTATAAGTACATGGTTCCGAAAGCTGCAGACAGGCTCAGCTCATGCTAGAGCACCATCTCACATGTTACCAAGCACTCTGCCTCCAGGATTGTTAAGGCCTGCCATAGGAGTGGCTGATAGGTACACATGTGTCTATATATAAGATAGGTATAGGAATACTACACCTAAGCAAGGAGTGATTACACGACTTTGCTCCAGCTGAGTGATCAGCCAGTTGTGTCATAATGAAAGGCCAGGCCAGGGGTGGCATAATACATGCTGCAGCCCCTGGTAGGCCTAGGATACACCTATGCCCTGGGTACCTAAGGTACACTGTACAGGGGCCAATAAGGTGATCCTATCCAATTGGGTTATGCACCTAAAGTACATAGTATCAATTTAGAGAGAGAACGGCAGGGCTGTGGGTCTGATTAGCAGGCCCACAGCCACATCTAAGTCGAAAACCAGTAAAGCAAAAGTAAAAAGTGGGAGTGAACATAGAAAGCAGACCCTGCTCTCCTACACATACCATCTGGAAAAGGCAAATATTCTTGCAAAATGAGAATACAAGATGAACTACAACACGTGAAACCTAAAAAAGGACTTCATCCATGATGGGAGTACTGCACATTAAGGGTTTTACACTCATTCTAGAGAAATCGATCACGCTTTTGGCTGCAAAGGTTCCATGAATATAGGGCCCCCTTTTCGGACCCATTACATATTCGGTTTTATCTGACCCACTTAAAGCCCTGCTGTCTGTGTTTCCCCCCTAGGATGCACTGACTCTACAGATGTGACATGAAAGTAATTAACATCTGTAGCAGACAGTCACTGGTGGGCCGTCTGCCGGCTGAGAGATTATTTGGGGGTGTCCCATGCTATAAACCGCCCTTGAAACTATCCCCCGTCCGGAAGTGAATATGTGAGACACCTGGACCTGTGTTATCATGGTTCCTTCTGGCTCAGGGCACAGTGCGTGTTTCATGTATCTGGTGGACTTCAAGCGAAGTGATTTAAGCTGCACACATTCTCTCCTGGGTGCCCTGCCACGTGAAAGAAATCATTTAGAAAATCTGAAGGCTGTTTGGGAGCCAGTATCAGCTCTAATGAATCTTTTCATCCGAGGCCTCACGATGACAAATTTGTTCTTTTGAGAGTTTCTTGTAAGGGTGTTACTAGTTCTGAATGCATTCTTCTAACGAAAACCTATAAAAACGGTTCGCAGTAGGTTCAGTCTAAATGTGTATTTTTAAAACTTTAACATCTGAAAGCACCTCCAGCATTACAACATTGAATCTTTTAGTACATTTTAAGGATCTTATTCTGTAATGCATTTTTTTTCAACTGTGGCAGCACATTGTATATTGGGTGTCATACATTTTTTAAACTAATGCTTTATGCATTCACAGTCATTTGTGTTACAGGCTGAGACCTGGCGCTATTCCCCAGTGTGCCAGACAGTATTCAAACCAGTGCCCCTCTGGTTACACACACAGACATCTAAACTAATTATAAGAAAGGGAGTTTTCCTGACAGATCAGGGCGTCTCCCACAGATTAGTTTAAGTTATGTTTATTATGTCGAGCATGGGCAGCGCATGAGCTGCTCTGCAAGGCATGCTGTATTAGAGTATGGACTACAAGCTCCGCCCACTCCCACCCATATTTTTCCCTGGCTTGTGTCATTGTCCTTTGTACATGGTAGCTTCTGATTCGTTAATAGGCTTGTTAGTACCTCCATAGTACTGCCTTGTCTTCATTTGTAACCTCCTATTAGGACTAGCCCTTTTACTTCTGTTGTTACACGGCATTCTTTATTTAGTCTGTTAAGCACTATTTTCTTTAATGAGTTTTGTCCCACTGCAGGCATGATTTGCTTTCCTGCAATATTCAGCGCGCCATGCTCGCTTTTACTTTCCAATCAGCCCAGGACAGTGGCAGCCGCTTCTTTGCAATGCAGTCGGTCTCGCATTAAGGAGAGCTTGAGCTGTTGGCATTTAAAATGACAATGCCTTTTATGCCTTTTATTTGTGTTAATTTTCAAAACAGATAAATAAAAGGAATTGTCATTTGCAATGCTAATAGCTTAAACTCTCGCAAATGCGAAACCTTTTGCATTGCAAATGCTTGTTTATTTTAAGAAGGTGGGCTGTGTGGCCCCCCTTCCATTAACCCTTTTGGGCCCTCGGGACCCCATCCCCCAGTGCCTTAGTCATTTAAAAAAAAGAAAAATTGAAAAGGGAGAAAGGCCCCCCTCCCCCAGGCCCCGGCAAAACCTTTTTTTAAAGAAGGGGGGCCATGTGGCCCCATTCCCTGGGCCACTTTTAACCCCAGGGACCCCGTCCCCCAGGGCCTGCCCAGACTTTATTTTTATAATTTTGGAGGGGGGCCACGTGGCCCCCCTCCTAAGGCCAATTTTTGCCCAGATTTCCCATCCCCCGGGGCCCGGCCTTATCTGCTTTTTTTGTTTTTTCTTAAATCAAAACGGAAGCGGGGCCAAGTGGCCCGCCTTCTATGGGCCACTATTGGCCCCCGGGGCCCCATCCCCTGGGGCCTGGCCTACTTGATGGGGACTGTGGGGGGGGCACCAATGCCCCCATGGTCCCAGACAACTCCCTGCCTCCTGCTGGAGCCAGCATTACTTTTGGACAAGGGGAGCTGCTGGCATGAAGCTCTCCTTGTCCAAAAGCAATTCTGCTTTGCTTCTTGGAAGCGAGAGCAGGTTTCCTGCTCTCGCTTTCACCAAGCAAAGCAGTGTTTGCAATGTTTGCCATGGCAGGGCGGGAGCCGTGCAAACAGCAATGTCACGGGGTGGACACCCTGGGAAATTGCAGAAGCTGACTGTGGGATGGCAGTCCCCAGGGCCATGGAGGGCTCCAGGAGTGGGGCCGAGGGAGGTGGTGGTTCCCGGGGTCGGGTGTCCGCAACGGACCCCTGCACTTCATTTATGTATGCGTAGGTGGTGGTGGTTCCCGAGGCAGTGTGGGGAGGGGCAGGAGCCCCCCACACTTCTACAGTTTAATTGTAGGCCTGGGGAGATGGCGGTCCCCGGGGCTTGGGGAGGCCCATGACGCCCCCGCCCCTATTCAAATAAGGCCCCAGGGAGGTGGCAGTCTCCGGGGCAGCATGGGGGAAGGAGCCCCCCACACATTTCATTTTTTTAGATAATGAGCAGTGGGGAGGTGGTGATCCCTGGGGCTGCAGGGGGATCGTGAGCCACCCGTGCATAATAAATAAAGCCCCAGGGTTGTGGCGGTCCCCGGTGCTGCAGGGCCCCCATGGGGCCCGCATATAATTTTCTCATTTCCCCGGGACCTGGCTCACCCGGGGGCTCAAAGAAACAAAGCACGGGTGCCCGCGCTTTGTTTAGTTTTTTACAGCCAGATTTGTGCACCCAGAGCAAATTTGGCCATTTCCTTTTTTTAATGCTTTTTCCGGCCCTGGGGGTCTTTGTGGGACCCCTTGAGCAGGCCTAGGGGATCAGGGTGTTCCTATCCTGCTCCCTTTTTTGCTTTTATGCTTTTTCTTTTACTGATTTCTTGTGACTCACAAGATGGCTGCCAACACTTCCTGGTTTGGAGTGTTTGCAGCCAATCAGAATGAAGCTTGTACTCGGGAGCGTTCGCAAACTCTCCTCGGCCCTCACATATCGATATTTTGATTTTTTCAGGAACTACTGAGTAGATTTACACCATTTAAAAAAAGGTCGCTTTCTAAACCAAGTGCTACCTTTTTGCCAAATTTGGTGTAATTCGGTTCAGCAGTTTGGGCTGTAGCAGTGTCTAAAGTTCCTATAGAAATTAACATGGGGGAAAATGCGTTTTGGGACCCCGCTTTTTTCTCGGTCCCCACTTGACGAATCACCCAGAAACTTGCAAGACAGGGGCTGACCTGAGTGAACTATTAGTTTTTAAAATTTTGCAAAGGTTCGTCAAACGGCGCCAAAGATATTGGCAAAAGGAAAAACGCTTTTTGAATAGAAACAAGGTCCTAACTATAACTACCTACTGACGACTGCCTGTAGGTAATATATATATACAAAATAACAGCTAGCCCTTTGAGTCACCTTGTGTTCCTGAGTTCAACATATGCAGGTCTGTCCTTTTCAACCAGGCAAGAAGGCAGCAGGTCAGCACAGCTGTCTTCTTCTAGACAAAGTACCCACAGGTCCAGAAGTGTACTGATGAGTTGGTGTCTGAGGTCCAATATTTATACCTGGCCCTTCCTTTGAAGTGAGAGAAGCTTCTAGAGGTTGCTCTGTGGGGTCCCCAGGTATTCTGACTTCCTTGTCCTGGCTCCAGACTAACTACAGGAGGTGTGCAGTCTTTTGTGCTGAAGCAGGACACAGCCTATTCAACTGTAAGTAGGGCTGTGCCCAGTTCTGCCCTCCCAACCTGTCATGATGACCCATCCAGGCACACCTAAACTCTCTATTGTATGTGGCTGTCTAGGAAGAATACACAAAGCCCACCCAGTCATGTGACCCAGAAACAAGCTGCAGGAACTAAATGGCTAAGGCAGGAAAATTCCAACTTTCTAAAAGTGGCAGTTTCAAAATTGTAATTTAAAATCTGACTTCACCATGTGAGAGGAGTTTTCATTACAATTCCAAAGACACCAAACATGAACTGGGTACCTGCTCCCATTTGGAAATTATCACTTATTAGATTAAATAATATAACTCCAATGCCAGCCTATTGGAGATGTAGGTATTGCAGTAGTGAAAAGCAAATGTACTGCCAAGACATGTAAAACTAACATGTTTGTGTCTACCTTTTACATTATCTGCACCCTTCTCTCAGGGCTGTCCAGGGCCTGGCCTAGGAGTGGCTTATGTGTATTAAAAAGGATTGGTTAGTCCTGGCAAAAGGCTTATTTTGTCTGGTTGAAGGGGCGGTTTAAAACTGCACACGCGCTGCAGTGGCATGTTTGAAGGGCTAATGAAGTGGGTGGCACAATCACTGCTGCAGTCCCACTAGTGGCATTCAATTTATAGGCCCTGGGTACAGGCAGTAACACTTTACTAGTGACTTAAAGTAAATGAAATGTGCTAATTGGGTGTAAGCCAATTCTACAATTAAAGAGAGAGAACAAGCACTTTTGTACTGATTAGCAATGGTAAAGTGTGCAAAGTCCGAAAAGCCAATAAAAACAGATTCAGAAAACAGGAGGGTAAGAGAAAGAGTTTAGAGATGACCCTACAGAAAGGGCCAAGTCCAACACAACACAACTCCAGCCAAAAGCCAGGGGATACAAATGATCTTAATGGGATGGACTTCCCTGCTTAGGTGATAGAACATGGAGAATGGCCCTCTTATGCAGAGTCCCTTGTCAGTTCTACACCCTTCTGAATTCAGTCGGATCCCTTTGTCTGCACTCTCCTTAGCCACTGGTCTGACACATGGGGATCCCTTCTCCTCCTCTTTGGACCTCATATGTGAAGTGCCTAAACTTAAGTGGCTCACAGATGCATCCAAGTAGGCAGACAGTGCCACCATGGCCAGCAAATTGATGTGGGACATTCCACCCCTTGGATCAGACTTCTGTCGAAAACCCAAGGAAAACTCTGCCCATAAGGACAGCAATCAACAGAGGCCACTGACAGCTGTCAGTGTTAAGAGTAAGCCCCAGGCCACCCAGGATTCTCTGAACTCTGCAGCTTCTCAGAGTGGAGGGCAACAATCCTGGGTGTTAGGCAACAATCCCTTGTGCTACTTCCACTCTATTTCCCCCCTATTCAGGGGTGTCAGCCTGAGACTGGCCACCAGCTGCGGTCCATGCAGGTAACAACGGTAGGGCTGGGTGGGGGGTACTTTGAGGGACAATGCTGAGGAAAAATTAAATAAATAATGAATTTTCCCTCCTCATCGTCTGTCGTAATCCCCTCACCCGGTCCCACCACCCCACCGCTGTTACCTGCACAGACCCCGGCTACTGGCCACTCAGCCCTGGATCTGTACTCTGAGGGTGAATAGGTGCCTAGTGATCCAGAACTTCGAGGAGGAAACCATCACCCCCCCTCAAGAGTGACACAGACTGTCTGTTATTCAGGGGTCTTTCAGGTGCAGATCTTCAGTTGTCTGTATCTGTAACATCACAAGGAGCCAGAGATTTCAGGGCACCCCAGGCGGCGGCTCCTCCCCAGTCATTTCCTAGAATGCAGTCTATGGGCATCTGGGGACCAACTATGAGCCTTCTCTACGCCAGATTCCCGCCCCATTCCAGGGATTCCGGGCCATGGGGTAATCAGGTACTCACTCCTGGGCCTTAGTTATCCTGCACACCTGGCAAATGTACTGCTCTGGAGAAACCAGCCTTTTCACTAGCATTGCTGGTCCCGGTATCCCACAGAGCAGTGACAGGTACCCCATTCATCTTAATTTGGTGGTAGTGATGACTCCCACCTTCAGGGATCACCAGCATGTCCTCTGAGTTCACCTCCCTACTAAAGGAGATTAGGGCATGATCTACCTCATGCCCATGGAGACTACTTACCCCTAGCACCATATCAGCTACCCCTGTAGAGGTCCCACCAGTGGGCGGGTTCTTAGGACAGACAGTGTCCTCCGCCTGTGTTCTAGCTGAGTACAATCAAAACAGCAGGGTTGGAAATGGGGCACCCTAGGCAACTGCCCACCAGAAACTCCTTCTTGTTTCTCAGAAGGGGCATAGGATATTCCCCAACCCATCTTATTCAGGGTCTTGCCTGTGTCTTCCTTGACCTCCTCCTCACTGTGCTAGGGGGAACCTGAGCCAACCTTCTTGGGGTTATCTCCACTTACCTTCTTAAAGACCCTGGTGCTGAGCCAGTGGTCTGGCTCCTTAGTAAGCTCCCTGGGACCAGGGGGCATACTATCAATAAGGTGTTGGTGCAGATCTGCAAAACAAAGACTGAACATGTTCTCTCTTGCAATCAAATTGTATAGCTCCTGTTAATCCTTTAGTTCACTGCTACTCACTCAGCCATTTAGTGCCTTGCAAAAGGAATCCTCACAATCCACACAAAACTGCTGAGGCAGCTTCTGGTTGTCCCTCAACATCTTCCTGTACTTTTCTGAGGTGAGGCCATATTTTCTGGTAAGGGTTTCCTTCATGGGTGGGATACCTCATCCTGCCCCCCTTTTCTAGGGCCAGTAGGATGACCCTCCTCTCACTCATATGTATTAAATAGAAAGGATGTTTTGCCAGATAGAAGTGGCAGTTTTAAAAGTGCAAACTCAAGCTGCAATGACAGGGCTGACACTTGTTTAAAGGGCTATTGAAGTGGTTGGTACAATCAGTACTGCAGGCCCACTAGTAGCATTCAATTTACAGGCCCTGGATACAGGCCGTAGTACTTTACTAGGGACTTACAAGTAAATTAAATATGCCATTCGGGTGTAAGCCAAGTGTAAAAATCACAAGGGGGTGCCCACAACCTAAGGGGAACTCTCCATCAAGTAGTGTCTATATGGGTGTGTGAGTGGCTGTGTGAGTGTGTAAGTAGGTGTGGTTGTGGGTGTGCGAGTAGGTGTGAGTGGCTGTGTGCATATGTGAGTGGTTTTATGTGTCTGAGTGGGTGAGTGAGAGGCTCAATGGATGTGTGAGTCGGTGTGTGGGTATGTAAGTGGTTGTGTGAGTGAATGAGTGGGTGTGTGAGTGGCTGTGTGAGTGGGTGTGTGAGTAGCAGTATAGGTGTGTGAGTGGGTTTGTGAGTGTGTGACTAGGTGTGCAGATCTGTGAGTGGCTGTAAGTGTTTATTTTTTTATTAATCTGGGTGGCTCTGTGGATCCTCACCTGCTAAAAAACAACATTTTTGGACAGTTTCTTGCCCATGAGGGATCCCTCGCAGACCCCTCCATCAGTCCCATGGGTACCACTACCCTGGCCCCTTTCATTACTTTTAAATGTTATTCCCCCCCTGGGAACCGTATCCCGATGCACAAAAGGGCAATGGCAACTTTCCTCTCAGGTTGGGGCCAGCCAATCATGGAATTGCTGTTGGCGGATCCACCCCGATCCGCATCTCTAGATATACATAAATCTTTTTACTTTAATAACTCCAAAGCTGCTGAACAGATTTACACTAAATTACACAAAGCACTATTTGTGGCCAAGATCTAGCTTTCTGCCAAATTTGGTGTAATTCCATTCAGCGATTTGGGCTGTAGTCTTGTCTAAAATCCCTATAGAAAATTGCATGGGGAAAACGCATTTTGGGACCCTCCTTTTTTCTCGGACCTCAACGGATAACCCCAAAACTTAAAATACAGATGCTGAAGTGACTGACAAGCTAGTTTTGAAAATGTTGTGAAGATTCGTTATATGGCGCCTAAGTTATCAGCAAAACAAAAAAAGTCTTCCTATGGAAACAAGGTACTAACTATAACTACCAGTTCTAGTTAGTGTATATAAATATATATATATATATATATATATATATATATATATATATATATATATATATATATATATATATATATATATATATGCACTCATATATATCTGGTCTTGTCATTTTTCAGCTAGGCATGGTTGGCTCCAGCTAATCCAGTGCTTAAAGACTTTGCTGTAAAAATGGTGAAAGGCTTTGTGACTTTCTAGAACTATATTTCCTCAATTTTGCTAGAGAGTAGCTTCTTTTTGAACACCCTACAACACCACCAACACTCTGAATCTGCTCACCTCAAATGTCTATTTTTCTTGGAGAGTTTTTAAGCATAGGGTTAGCACAGTGCCATCGACTCCGAGCTAGAAAGTCACAAACACTCTTGTCATTTTTACAGCAAAGTCTTTAAGCACTGTGTTAGCTAATGCCGTCCATGTTTAGCTGAAAAATTACAAAAGCCTTTTACCACAGACACAGTATTACAACTATGGATTGGTAAAATACAACCCAAGTTGCAAACTCTGACATGTGTTTCGCTCGTATTAGAGCTCTTTGGAGAGGAATAGCTTTGGCCAGATAAAATGGAGCACCGAGTATAAGTCAAGACAATACCCTTTCAGGCTTAGAGTGCAACATAAATTATGTAAAAATGGAATCAGGGAACTCTAGCTAGTTCCCAAGGTTTTGGTGGAGAGCAACTCATATTGGAGCACCCTGCAACACCACCGAAACTCTGAATCTGCTCTATTTTTTTAGCATCCCAATAGCTGTCAATGGAACTCCATCCCTCATCAACAACAACTCAGTTTCAAATATGACATATTGCATAAGACATCAATATTGTAGTGAGGTCAAAGCAGGTCCTCTGCTTATGTATCTGAATTGGACTCTGTATTCAAGTCCTTAACTAACTTCCAGCAGAGGACAACAGCATATCTGGACTTTCAGCATCAAAGTAAAAGTGTGTTATATAGTCTAAGAATTAGAGGAACTTAGGTTATTATGTACTAGCGGTTGTGATGTTGCATATAGTTGAATGTAAAGCTGGTTGTTAACAGTCAATTATTTTCATCCATTGTTGTGGGAAATGCTGCAGTAGCTCAATTCTTAGCAACAGCTAGGTCTAGGTACAGTAGTTACTTATGTGACTTGAGTTGCAGCTGTTAATCATTGAACGTGTGAAATTTCTCTCCTATTTTTACATAGAAGTGAGAATGGTAAAGCATATTGTATGTTTAGTTCGTGGAGGGTGTTTTTTGACAGGTAGAATTAATCTTCTGGATTCTTGCCCTTTGGTTGGTAAATCCTGGAAAAGTGAGACAGAGGATTCTGAGTGATTTAGAGTGTATAATTCACAAGCCTTTTAAAGTGTTGCACCCTGGTCTCTGTAGTTAAGGAGTTTGGCTAAGACACGCCTAGCCCTGGCTTCCGGGACCGGTCTCAGTGCCAGTGACCGGTTTGAGTTTTCGACTACAAATGTTGTTGAGACGCTTGGTCTTACCAAGAGGTCAATTAGTAACTGTTCCACAAAGGTTTCCATGTTACCTGTGGAAGTGGATTCTGGGAAGCTTATGATTCTGATATTGTTTTGGTATGATCTGGCCTCTAAGTCCCCATTTTTAGCTGTGATTATAGTTGGTGTCATTTCAGTCTTGGGTTGTGCATCCTTGGTATCAACATTCTCATCTTTAATTTCCTGCACCCTTCTTTCTACTATGTCCATTCTGGCAGCATGTTTCTCAAGTCTCTCTGACATCCGTTCCATCCGGTTGGTTAAATTGTCGACCTTCCCATCTATCATGTGAAGGCTTTGTTTCATGTCATGGAGAATTGTGTCAATATCTTCCTCCGCTACAGTGGTGTCTGTCTATATGAACTATCAGGTTATGCACCTCCATCATGAGCTCTGATGGATCGTTTGGTGTCAAATGCTAGCTTAAGCTGCAAAAAGGCCTGTCTTCCCTGTTTTGTTGAGAGATAGAGTGGGCAGTGCCAACTGGAGGTATGTAACATATTGGCAATGGGCCGGAGGTTAGTAGCAGTGCCCTGCTGGCAAGGCCCCCACAGGGTCCTTGACGCTCTGAAGTTTGTATAAAATATATGCATTATTCACTAATATGCGCTATGTTTGACAAATACAGCGAGTTCTGTTACAAGAGGTGTCTGGCATATATAAAGATGGGCCCCTTGTTCTACAGGATCATAGTTATGTGCTTGTCAAAGAGGGGGTGGGGTGTTCCTTTTATAAGCAAATTAAGCCCAAAGTTAAAATGTCACCAGTTCTTAAAAGCTGAACATAATTGATGGAGTCCTGGAGGACAGCTTAAATTTTGTTGAGCTTGTAGGTTGCCGATGATGTTGTATGCAGCAGTGTATCATGACACAGTGGTGTTTTAACTTAGGAAGCTGTTGCACTTTTTATGTGAAGGTATGTGTTTGGTGGTGTTGGTGAGGGCCAGGGTGCAGAAAATATCAGGTGGAGGCTGTTATCATCAAAAGTAGGACCAAGTTAGCCTCGGTCTCAATTTTCAGAGCGCTGGGATCCATTGTACGGGTCCCGTCAGCCCTGGTACTCCCAACCGCCGCCTCAAGAATCAGTATCTCATCTCAGGTCTCCCCAGCGCAGCATGCCACAGTGCCACCTCCGATTCCCCACTCCCGAGAGTCGCTGCTTATTGCTGGGAAGCCTGGGTCAATAGCTGACCGCCGCACTACCAGTGGCCTCTTCGGGCCTAACGTGCTTATTTAGGTGGCCACTCTACACTTGCATTCTCGTGATTCAGTGGCAGTTCAGCCATTCTCCATCAGGTTTTCAGAGTTTCATGGGTACCAATGTCAGATTCTATTGCCAGATTAAGGGTGGTTGAAGGAGCTCATTCAGGGTGTGACCATATTCGAGCACTGAAGGCTCCCCCCCATATCACCTACGTATTGACTTAGATTTATTTTGTTGTGGTATTGAATACATTCTGGGATTTAAAGCCCAGAAGTATTTAGACAGCCTTCTTCAGAATTATTGTCTGGTTATCTGACCATTCGGTGCTAAATGTGTGAAAAAATAAGCACATTGTTTCGCGGATTCTCTTGGGATCACACAGCCAGAGCTGCCAAATGCCGGAGTTGCTGAATGCGAAGGCTCCTGGCAACTATACAATACACAACTCACAATAAATATAAAAGGGTCAAACAAACATGAATATATGATAAAGACGTATTATATTGTTATACCAGCTTATATCTAAACAATGATTACAAATCTAAAAACATTGTTATCAGGTTTTAATGGTACCAGTGCTGGCACCGTATTGATGCCAGGGGAATTTTGAATATATTCGTATTTTTCCTGCCCTTGAAACTGCCATTAATAGCCTTGATTTCCCCTCATGCTTCTTTCTCCCACACTGTCTCTTTACCTCACTTTTGCAGGTTATTTTTAATCCCTCCTTTCTCTCTTTCCTTTACTGGTTTCCAAGCTTTGTGTTCCTCCTTTCTTCCTTTTGTGCTTTCTCTCTCTTATTCTGGGTCAACATCTTATGTCCCCAGAAATGTGTGCTGCTGCTCACCAACTACAACCACCTGCACAAATTAAGCACTGTAGATCTTGTAGATCTCCTTCTTTGTTACCCAGTTTGACTTATAAGGTTCACTTCATTTCCTTACCTACACACTGCCCTCGATTCTCGCAAATGGTTTCAAACTAAGAGGATGCTTCTTCTGTTAGAGGTGGGGGTTTTTCTCATCTAATTGAGCGCATTTGCAATGCACTTTGCATAAGCGAGCCTTGGGTGGGGACGATCGCCTAATAGATTGCAAGTGCTTCGTTTGATGTTCCAGCAACTAAACAACAAGACACTAAAAGCTAAGAAGAGTCGAAGTGAACCATGCTACATCACCTTGAGCTTCTCCAAGAAGCACTTTCCCACAGTATTGGTCTTCCGGTGCCTGCTCATTGTTTTCCCAGGTCTTGGCCTTCCAGTCGGGGGTTGGCTATGAGAGACATGGGGGCACACCAATGGCCAGACATGGAAATCTGTACTATCGTGATTTCAGAAACAAGCAGCCATCTATTGGATGAAACCAATCCATGGTTCATTCGCGGGGAACAAGAAGATACTTCTAACCCAGAAATTCTAAAGTTCTGCCTCGTTAATGAGGGATTTCTTGCTTTGGTGCGGTCTACGAAATGTTTACATTGCCACTGATTGCATGCAAAGACTTGTAGTACAGAGAAGTTTGAAACCAAGTTACCATATTAAACAAGCATTTGCAATACAATAGGTCTTGCATTCTTTAATATTAGAGCTATTGGTGTTGCAAATGGTAATGTGCAGGGAGGGGGGGGGGGGGTGCCAATGGCTGAGCGTTGTTTTCACTTAGCTGTGGAGCAGGGTGGTGTGCCAGATGAGGGGGTGGAAGACTGCTCCGAGCTCTCACCGTGTCGTGCCAGGAGTGTAGCGCAAAAGAGAAAGCATGCGAGAAGACACAAGAGTGAAGGTGGGGGCGGGGAGGGGGCATGCAGATAAAAACATGAAATAAATACAACCATTTTTAACAGCTGAGCGGTGGAAGATAAAGCGGGGCGCTCGTGAAATAGGAGCCGCACTGAGAGTTAAAGTATAGTTAAAGTCTTTTAAAAATGGAGGTGGGCGAGCCGCGTCGTTCAGAACAGAAGGCGGGTCTGCCATACTTATGGGTGCAGCATGTGAAACGTAAACAGGAAAAACATGGTAAGCTTAACACTTTTACACTTATTATTTATAAATGACATGAAGAGGGAGGCGCGACCGGAGAATGCCAACGGCTGAGCGTTGTTGCCACTTAGCTGGGGAGTAGTGTGTTGCGCCGGGTAAGGCTCTCTCACCGTGCTGTGGCACCTAAATCTGTCCGGAGCACAGCATGCTGAAAGATCAGGTGGCCGTAAAGCGTGTGCCGGCCGGTTCGAGTCTTGGTGTCATGATAAACGCGTGAAGTGTGTGTTTAAAAACTAAAAATGCCACTGCAATTACAAGCTGATTATAGGTGGGCAAGCACTGTGGTCAGTGCTTAATTTGTAAAATATGAAGTGCAGGTGCTAAAATATTTGTCGGAGGCCACGCCTACTTTTCTCTGGCTCCACCCACTCCCTCCACTGGCTCCACCTACATCTTCAACTGGCACTGCTAACAGGGACCCTACTCCTGCCGTCACATTCGGAATGGTTGGCACTTTACCTTCAGGCAATCTCAGGAATGGGCTGGCGAGGTGAGCCGGCCTCCCTCGAAATGGGGAAAACTCACTTACCCAGATAGGAAAAGCAGACCTGTGCCTTGGGTTAAGCAAGGCCTCAAGGGCACTTTTCAGGCAGCATGTAGGGCAGGCCTGTGTTGTTTAATGGTAAGAAGAGTGAAACCACTGCAAGCTATCCCGATTCCCGAGCCTATCCCAGAGAAGCTGTGCTGGCAGGGATTCTTTGTTGAGCTTCCTGCACGAGCTGTGTGTTGTAGCTACTACTAGGTGTAGTGAGGGATAACTTTACATCTATGTTCGGGCGTGAGCACCTGTGCAGACTTATTTAACACATCAAACTTACACATTTGAAAAATAAACTTCAATGTAATGACATTCTGGAGTAGGAATCCAAGGCCTAATGTATTATAGATAATTTGGACTAGAGTTTTGTTGCAGGCCATACTAGAGAAATATTTTTTCTATGCAGCAAATTAGAGTACATTTTCCCCACAATCCTGTTGTCAGTCCTAAACATTACAAACATCGCTCAAAGTTGTTAAACTATCACAGATGTGTAACGCCCTGTTTGGGAGCATAATAGCAGCCCTCAGTATTCTTTCTCTTACTCGCTTCTGTTTTTCTCTCTTACCCACACCCCCCCTGTCTACCTCTAACTCTGATTGTCTTTACATTCGCTCTACCTGCTATCCCTCCTTCAACACCCTGACTTTCTATATATCTTTCCTTCTCTCCTCACCCATCTCTTGCTCCGTCATCTCTCTCTCTTGGTATCTGACCTCACGGCTCACCCCTCTTTACCTCTGTCTCTCTCTCTCTCTGCTGCCTACCCTTTTCTCCCTAAGTTCTTAGAAGTTCGCTCGGGAGTACATATCAGCGGGAAGACAATTTCCTACCGGGAACATGGCTACGTGCAATATGATCAATCACTGTCCTTGGTGGATATGTTTTTGGGAAGAGGTTAGCTTGGAGTCATAGTTATACACTTCAGTGATTACAATTTAGGCAGTGCAACTGTCTAACTGGCGCTGCTAAAAATGATGAAGGTAATTTGTTACAAATGAAACACACTGGTGGTGGTCAGGCATGAGAAGAGTGTGGAAAGGGGCCAGTAAGTATGCGGCCTTAGGCAGAGTGAGAAAGAAACTAAACAGAGGATAAGATGGTCTTTTGAGGATATGCATGGTCTCAGAGAGTACTTGCACACAGCAACATTATGGTAGAGGAATTCTCTTCGGATGGTGTGCATTTGTCTTTCATGGCAAATAAGCGTCTCTGCTGAATTTAAGAGAAAAGGTGGTAAGCATCTAGGGGAAGAGCCTGTGGTGCTAGAAGGATCAGTGATGGTGGGTGATTTTATGTTGTGGTGGGGCAGGATGACACCCTAACGGGGTTTCCTGGTTGTCTAACCATTGTGAAGGTCTAACCAGCCCAGCAGGCATGAGGGGAGCAAACAAATAAGACACCTTAGAAGGTGCAGGGGCAAGAGATTGAAAGTTATGAAAACTGTGTGTGGCCTGGTATAGGTGGATACATGGATGAAGCGGGAGTAGGGGTGACAGATGGTATAAGTTGCAGTTGGGGGAGAAGGTTTGCAACACCACGAGTTTCAAGAGTCGGGTGGTTAATAAGAGCATTAATAAGAGCACAATTTGTGTAAGTGAAGTGGGGTATTTTGTTGTTGTATTGGAGTTATTGTGTTACATTGCAAACAGCAGACCTCTACTAATAAGGCAGTCTTTACTCTTTTTGTTATTTATTGATTCTGGTAATTTTCTGCTTCTCGCCCGATATACTACTGTCTTATAGTACTATTCAGTTGGGCAACTTGGGTGCCTGGGTGTTCAGTAGGATGTGCCTAAAGAGGAAGTTACCTGTTTGTCAATGACAGGCAGTAGTCTCTCTAACATCACAGCAAGACTTAATCTGTCTTCCAATAACAGACATCTCTCAGCTAGTGTTAAAGGTGTCGCCTTGCAGTAACAGGGGTCTCGTATAATTGCAAGTTGCAATTTGCAACGTGTGGTAACTTGTAACCGCACATATCAAGGGCAGGGCTAGGATTTGTGGGGATTTATCGGGACATCCGCATCGCCAGGCTAAATTCCAGCCGGTAAAACGTGGAGCAGTTTATCGGGGAAGTATGCAAAGAAAATCCCAGGACCTGCGGATTTTGCCTGCGCTAAATACCAAAATCGGAATGTAATGTAGTGCCCCAGTTTATGGGTAAAACTAGGCTATCATTGTTGCGCAAAATAAAATCCGACAACACCTCTGTTTGTAATATATTTGGAGAATTATCGAACAGGACATCGAGGCACACCCAACAATGGGCCTCTCAGTGTTGTGTTATAATAAGTGAAATCTTCAGTGGCACTGCAGTGAGGAGTCTCTCACAGAAGTGCTCAAGACTGCAGCTGTATCAGGGACAGCGACGTGCCCACGTGCCTCTCAAACGGAGTTAAAGACGTCTCGCCTCTAAGCTTTTGGGCCAGTGAGCCCAAACTCCTCTTTAATTAAATTCTTTTGGAGCGCATTCCATGTGCTTGAGTCAATTAATTCAGTCAAGATTTATTTGTGACGCGGCACGCCTCAGAAATTCGGATGCCCGACGGAGTGTTATTTTACAGGACCGACCATCATCATCAGATTATGATTTTAGTAACTCGTAGACGCATACATAATTGTTTTTGTACCCTGCCATCGGGGCACCCATAACTAAGTACTGTTCAACAAGCGCCTCAGAGAGCTGAGTGTTGTGCTCGTTTACGAATGAACAGCAGTGCAATGTACCCTCAAATGAATTCCACAAAAAAGGAAGTTTTAAATGTTCACTGTTTCTGTATAATAAGAAATATTCACAAAGGTAAATGGTGAGCTACATGGCTGTGCTGGCGGAAAGAAAACACAGCTGGTTAGGTAACTGCCTTTCAGTTATTACCCCTGTGCTACTAATTGTCATGCTCTGGTAATTTAGCTGCGTCAAAAAAACTGTAAGGCCTTCATTTCCTGAAATCCCTTTTCAGGGAGGATGGTGCTTCCAGCGTGGCTGTGATATATTCACTGTCACAAACCTTTCCTCCAGGAATCTCATATTTCGCGTGCAAGGGTTAATTATAACAGAGCAGTCATTAATGGAATGGGTGAGACTTCAGCTAACCCTTTGTGCTGGGAGGGGGGAGTGAAACTTACATGAGAGACTGTCAGAGGTCTAAGTGGGGGAAAAAAAGTAGGGGAACTGTGGGCGGAGAATCAGAAGGCGGGAATAACCTGAGGATTAGATCAGTGGGCGGAGCCGGATGTGTGGCCAGAATGCGCAAACATCCCAATTTTTAGTATTTGTTTGGCATTTCACTGTCCAGGTTAATCATCCAATGGATACACATGATCATTTAAGGCGTAATATGAGTTATGGACATTAAAATACAATCACAAAGTGGGATATGTTTCCAATGACAGAATATCCCAAATATGCTTAAAAGTGGAATCACAAGCTATTTGTCTCCGAGCCATGGTGTCTCTGTCATCAGCACTTCTCCCTTTTTCCACAAGAGCATTTCAAACATGAATGGCAAAATATCCTAGTTTGCAAATGTTTTCTATATCATTATGGCTTTGCCATATTTGCCTCATAATGCAAGATCTGCTGCATAATCTGACAATTTTAACTAATAAATTGTTTATAGTGCAAACGTATCAAAAGTTAATAAAAAATGCGACTTGTTTTGCTGTGGAGTGGATGGCTTACTGCAAAGGTTGACTGATCACCTTTCTCACCGTTGCATTTGTATGTTACACTGGTACTGATAAGGCAAACATTTTCCATAGACTGTTAGCACGTGTACACATGTCAAAATAATAAAATATAAGAATATATACTGCATTACTCTGCAGCCTTTTTTTAATGCATAATTTAGTCAACACTGCGGCTGCATATTTAATTCCAGTGGGGTAACCAAAGACTGGGGGGAAAACACAATGCTCTAATTTATATCTTGCTCTTGTATGCAGCTCTTAGATGACAGTTAATAGCGCACTGTTCTATGTTAGGATTTTAACTTCTAAACTGCAAGCAACAAAAGGATTTCTCTGACAAAAGCAGTAGCCCACTGACCGATTTACATTATGTGCACTTTGTGATCTGCATGGTACATGTTCTTTGCAGCAGGTACATTAACCCTCTGTGTTACCTATCCATGAGTCAAAACTTCCACTAGACAAAACTCCGCTCTCTCTCTAGGAAGAACATTAAACACCAGAGTCATCATGACATTTGTATTGTTGCCGAAAATTGCTGGAGGCCAGGAAGGAGGCAGCAAGCACTTTTAAAACCTTATATACTTGCAAACATAATGCCTCCACCCAAAGTCAGCGCCCACCGCCCAGTCACACCGGTTGCACTGCCCTAGAGCTGGCCCTTCTCATGGGTCGTGTGACCTCAGTGACAGAGTCACTGTTGTTCTTGGCTGTGCTGCTTCATAGGCCTGTTGCAAGACTGGAGGTGAACTTTAGCATGGATTGTGGTGGACAAACCTTGAAGGTTAACCCAGACTTGCCAGTGCTAGGGTCCACCTGCTGGTGCTAAGACACCAGCGCTTCTAACGTCTTGCGAAGCCTTCTAAGGTCTAGCATGGGATTCTGCTCTCTCAGGAGAGTCGTCTGGTGGACTGGTTATTAAGGCTGAACCTGGTTCCCCAGTTCCAAATTCAGCAGCTCTGGCCATAGTGCCACATCCTCTCCCCCGCTGAACACCATACTGCCCCACTGAGAAAAACTCACACTGCCTTCAACTACAACCCAATTGCTGCCAGCTATAAACACCTGGATGAGGCTCAATTTAAATTACGCAGTAGACAAGAGCAATATGCGGCCTACATAAAAAGTAACAACTCCGGGAAAAAGCAAACACTGGTAGGGAATGCAAAATTTAGCAAACCATGTGAAATGTAATCAGGAACAACATGGTTACCTTAACGCTTTTCCACTCACTATTCAGAAATCAGTGAGTAATCAGTGAGTGCTTTTGCCTGAAAAGTTAAGGACTTGACTACAGGGCCTTGAATGGATCCATTTCAAATGTCCATTGCTGATATCCTGACAAAACGTTAGCAGTATGGTAAAAAGACCACATCCCTGGACGCAGAGCCGCAGTACACATTTTGTTTTCCAATCCCCACATTGCAGTACCTCCAGGATTGGTGCACTAGTTGCAAGCCCAGGGAAAACAAAGACAAGAAAACAAAAATAGCGCTTCACAAGCAAAGTCATGTAAAAGTGGCGCTAATGTGT
The DNA here is from genome assembly GCF_964204655.1 of Triturus cristatus. NCBI lineage: Eukaryota > Metazoa > Chordata > Amphibia > Caudata > Salamandridae > Triturus > Triturus cristatus. Next base: position 431,074,223 of record NC_140581.1, on the reverse strand, counting down.
TTGGGTGTGAATAAAATCAACCTGGCCAGTTTGCTACCACTCTGTCTTACTTTATTTAGTTATTTTTCATATTTTTAACCTTTTATTCCAGATGCTGCACTTTGGAATTAAAATACGACATTTCCAGCAAAAATGATTTTCTTTTTTGGATCCATTTCACAGGGGAACAAATAAAAGAAAGGAGAGGAAAGAGAGTGAGAACCCCATCTTGAAGTCACAGTTTTCAGTAAAAGAACTGCTAGACAGAAAGTGAGGGAAGAATGAAAGAGTGGGAGGGGGACAGCTGAAGCGGCAGAGCAGAAGTGGACACTGTATTTTTGTTCTCTGAGCAAGAAGGAAAAGACAGAGTCCTGTTACTTCTCTGCCGCCTGTCCTCGAACGCCAGGAAACGTCGAGCTCTGTTTATAGGCGATGGTGATTTCTTGCGTCCTGGGACGCATTTTGAAAATAAAAAAGTAGGGGAACAGAATACTTGGAATTCAAGAAGTAGGGGCACGCCGTGCGCTTCCGATCCCGCCCACTTCGACCACTGTGACTGTAGTGTGTTTCACACAATTGCTCCCAGACGTGGAGTCTCAGAACTTTTTTCAAAGTGGCTAACTCCAGGCCCTTTTACCTTTGAGGATATCTTCATCTCCTAAAACCAGACGGGGTGCAGGTCACCACGGGTCATCCTCAACGACGTTGCTGAAGTCAGCCCGGTCCGACAGACGACGACGTTAAGCAGCCAGCCTCTGCAGGCATCGCCGCATCGAGTAGTACAGTACTGTGACTATCTGTGAAATAAATCTGCGCATGCGCTGCGCACACAGCCCCTGCCCCCTTCAGACGAACCAAAATGTAGAACTGCACTGAATTAAGGGCTGCCGCTTGCGGCAACATATATATTAATTTATGAATCTTCGCTTGGGCTCAAGCAGCCTCACTGCCTCAGGGCAGGCTAAGCAGTTTGACTCGCACTCGGAAGACGTGACCACGCTGCGGCAGCAGCTGCACCAAGTACAGTAAGGTACATTTTTAAAGACATCAATGTGTGACAAGCGCAGCAGATGCGTAGTCCCGGCCCTAATAATTAAGTGCCGTGCTAAGCACCGGAAAGCACCGGCACAAATTAAGCACTGACTGTGGTGCAGAACAAAAGAAAGGTGCCACCATACTTAAAGATAAAGGGCGTGCGTAGCTGGTAATGCTTGGTGTCAATGTAAAACAAGTAAACAGAATAGTTCATGAGCAAAGAAGCAAGCCAACTGAAAAAAGAGTTATCTTTAAGTTTAAATAACCCATACAGTAAGAACACATATAAGAGAAGCAGTCCTAATGGGAGGATACAAAATTCCAACAGTATGGAGTACTAAGTGTATTCACCAATGAAAAGCCAGCATTTCTAAAGGACAGCAACAGGAACCAATGAAAAAGATGGGTGTTTTTTCAGGCCATTTCCTAGATACTGCATGGCTCGTAGAGACAGGGCAAGCGCTAGACGAGACCTAACAAGCTATGTTGAGAGGCAGGTTACAACAAGCTACTTTAGTGGGTGACACAAGGAGAGCTGCTGCCATCAGTAGCATTTAACTTACAGGCCCTTGGTTCATGTGGTACAATTTACTATGGACATAAAAGTAAATTAAATGTGCCAATTAGTTGTAGTCCAATTTTACTATCCTTGAAGGAGCGAGCACTTTAGCGTTGGTTAGCAGGATAAAGTTCAGAGTCCTAATGCCACCAAAAACAAGTTCAGCAAAAATCAGGGAGTGAAAGCAAAAGGTTTGGGGCACTACTACGTCAAGGATGTTAATGATACAATATGAGGTTTAGTTTATAGTTCAAATCTCTATTAATTTTAAAGGCACTCTTACACTTACCGACATCCCTTGGGGACAGGAGGCTTACTTCTGGAAATGAATGCGGATAGCTGGTCTAGTATTTCAAACTCAGAATGCTAAGTGATTTATATGGCAGCAGTGGTGTCCAGGACACAAATCATGTAATCTGTGTATATGCTCAGTTTTGTTGTACTTAATACCTTTTTAAAAAGAGAAATACAGTAATTTATACACTGAATTCTGACAGATAATTACAGAGTTGTTTTTAATTTTAGAGATGATTTTTAAATGATAATGATGTAGGACTTACATTGTTTGGGTACACTGTGCATTGTCTGCTGGTCCTTTTTTGAAGGTCTAATATCAAAACAATAACCTTGAACCTAGAGGAGATGCCTGTTCATGAGCAATGTTGATATCCTGGGCAGTTAGAGGGAAATACAGATTACACATTTTTATGTGAGTTTTAGCAGATGAGTCAGAATAGTCTGGCTAGTGACTGAGTGGGAGTTACAGTACAGTGAAGGCAGAGCAGTGAGGAACTGCACATGAGGCCTGTTTGAAAGTACTACGGATGCACAAGACCTTAGGAGTGATGGACTACTGTTTTGCGACTGTTGTGAGAATGCTCTATTAGGGACTAGGGATAGGTTGTTCTAAAGATCTTGGATTCATTATATAATGCTGTTGTACAAGGCTGAACTGACTGTACCTGGCACCTGGCGTTTCCCAGGGAGGCTGGAAGGGTGGGGGAGGGGCACTTTTGTTACTGGGGGGGCTTTGTAGCAGAGCTGCAATATCAGCCTCCAGTAAGAAAATCAGCTGGCCAGCATAATCCAATCAACACTCACTTTCAATTCCACCCTCTGTGTGTTTTGAAATAAGTTCTGGTTTTAAAAGCACCCACTGCAGAGATCCTTGCACATCCAGTAGTTTTCAGGTAAAATGAAAGTGTCAAGATATCTCTGGTGATTAATCTTCCTTCTGGAAGGAGGCAGGAGTTTTGTCTAGTGACAGTTTTGACCCATCTAAGGTAGAGAGGGTTAATATGCCTGCTGCAAAGAACGTGTACTACTCAGACCACGGAACTGTATTTTATGTGCATAGTTCAGTGGGTTACAGCTTTTGTCACCAATATCATTTTGTTACTGTGCAGTTCATAAATTACAATTCTCATCTAGCACAGTGAGCTATAAACTGCCATCAAACAGCCACATACAAAATGCGTGGTACAGATTAGAAAGTTATGTTCTTCCCAGTTTTTCATTATCTTGATGCTAAAAAGGGTTTGTTTGGGTAGGAATACATTCTTATTAGTAAAGCCAATCCTAATCACTGTGTTACGTTTTGAATCATGACTTTGTGCTTCTCCAGACCAATCACTCTTTAAAAAAATGCATACTAGTATGGATGACATGTGAATCATACACCTTGTAGTCCCCTTTGTCTTCTGTAACATTTTCTAAACACATATTATTCATGATCTGAGTGTGTGTGTGTGTGTGTGTGATATAAAGTGCTCTGACACCATACACTGGTATGAGAGGCACTATAAAACAAATTAAATACATATTGCTCTGACGGGTATCACGGGCCGCAGGGTGACCTCGTGGGCAGGCGCAGCACGCAGCGGGCAAGCGCGACACAGCACACCCACGCATGTAGTATCTAGTTGGGAACCCCGCCCCTGAGCAGGCGGCCCCCTTTATTGGATCCCCGCGGGCCACGCCTGGCCCGCGGATGTGGTGTGACATCACTTCGGACCACTAGACTGTAGAATGCTACATCCCTATGCAACTTTGTTCAAAACAAACAAACAACGATTCACAATAGTTCAAAGGGTTCAAACCACCGGAGTGGTGATACTTGCGTGCCTACTGGCGTCAGCGTCTGGCGGTCTTCAACAGGCAAAGTCTTTAAGACGCTGGCTGGGGTGCGGATTTGGTCTTAGGCAGTACCTTTGCGGAGATCCCCGCATCCGAGGACTGGGGTCTTGCCTGTCTCCAGCTGGTAGGTTCTGTGTGGACCCCCTCGCATTCTCAGGACTTCCGGGGGTATCGGCGGAGGTGCTCTCCGTGGATTCTCCCGTGGGTCTCTCGGGTTGTTCTGAGGGCACTTCTTTGAACCAGGATATATTCCTGGATACTTCATCGCCTCCTTTCCTGGCAGTTACCATGGTCCCGTGGCTTGCGGTTACTGTCCATGGCCCTGGTTCATAGTTTGTTCTGAATTTTCCTCCCGGGCGGCGGTCCTTGAGGAGGACGGTGGCCCCGGTCCGAATTGTTCTGGATGTTGCCCGGCGGTGTGTGCTCGCCCATTGGTTTTGGCGTGTTCTTCTGGCTTGCACTTCCTCTACATCTACAGGTGGTGAGGCCCACCCTGGGTACGTAGGGAAAAGGTCTCTCCGTGGGCCTTGGAACATCAGGGCCCACGGGCTTCTTTGAGTGGTGCAGTGGGGCGTGCTTCGGTACTCCCGTAAGAACTCGTGAAATCGCCTCGCGGGGTCTGTTTGCTCCACGCCTGCGATCCGGAATACCTTGTCTAGGGTGCGCATGAAACGCTCCACATCGCCGTTTGCTTGCGGCCATTGGGGGGTTATCCGTCGGAGACGCACTCCTCTCTGGCTGAGGAACGTGGCAAACTCTGTCCCCTGGAAGGGAGGTCCATTGTCTCTACGGATTTCCGGGAAAACCGAACATCGCAAACACCTTTTCGAGGATGGGTTCTACTTGGGCGAATGCTGTCGAGGCCACTAGTTCCACCACCGGGTACTTTGAGAACTCATCCATGAGTACTAAGGTGTGTTTCCCCCCGGGGAAACTCCCGAAGTCCATGCTCACTCTCGACCATGGGACAGTGCTGGCATTTTCGGTGATCACTGGTCTTTCTACCCCTCCGATCAGCTGGCACAGCGGCACCGCCGGACGTACTCTTCTACCATCGTCTCCAACTCGGGGAACCAGACCTTCTCCCGCATTCTGGCCTTCATCTTCGTGATGCCCTGATGTCCCCCGTGGGCTAGTCGAGTTGCTTGGTGTCTCAGCGCTTGAGGGATTACTAGCCGTGCCCCCGTAGCAGAATTCCATCATTGGTGGCACTGAGTTCATGTCGTACATGCCACATCTTCCCTGGTAATCCATCTCGGCCTGGCTCCAGGAGTTGGCTGGCCACAGATAGTTGGTCCACAGCCCTGCCTGAACGGCGGCTAGTGTTCTTCGGTACACTTCGTCGGTGGTAGCCGCTTCTTTGATGTCTTCTAAGGTCATGTTTACCGGCAGGCCGCGGTGGACACTAAGTGTATACTTTCATGGTGTCTTCTGGTTCAGCCGCTGGGGCCGGGTGCCTGGACAGGAAGTCGGCCGGGTTTTTGGTGCCGGGCCGGTACACTACTTCCATCTCATAGGGTTGTAGCTGTACTGCCCATCTCTCTATCCGCGGCAAGGGGTGCGGTGCTGTTCCCTTGAAAAGGGGCACGAGTGGTTGGTGGTCGGTGACCATCGTGAATGGTTGTCCCTTGAGGTATAGGTGAAAATGGTTACAGGCCCATTTAATCGCTAGGGCTTCATGCTCAATCTGGGCATATCTGGCTTCCGTGGGAGTCAGTGACTTGCTGGCGAAGGACAAGGCTGCCCACCGCCCTGGTTCTTGTTCCTGGGTCAGGACGGCGCCCAATCCCACCGGGCTGGCGTCAACCAATACTTCGGTCGGCTTTGCGGGATCAAAGTACGCGAGGGTAGCTTCTCCTAGGAGGGCATCCTTGATGCTCTGGAAGGCTTTTTCGTCTCTCTGTCCCCACTGCCACTTTGCGTCTGATTTTGTGAGGGCTCGCAGCAGCTCCGCCCGGGTGGCTAGTCCTGGGATGAATCTCCCACAGTAAGTAGCCATGCCTAAGAAGCTGCGTACTTCTGTTGGAGTCAGCGGGGCCGGTGCGTCTCTGATGGCTTGGGACTTCCTCGGGTCTACTGGGATGCCCTCTTGGTTAAATACATATCCGAAGAATTCCAGAGATGGCTGCAAGAACTGGCATTTCTCTTTATGTAGGGTTGCCCTGTGGTCTCTGAGGCGCGCCAGTGTGCTACGGAGGTGTTTGTAATGCTCGGCCGCCGTCGCAGAGTGGATGAGGATATCATCGCTGACGTTTAGTACGCCGGGCAAACCAGACAGCATCTCTCTTATCGTGTTCTGAAACACTTCGGCGGCAGACGATATGCCGAAATTGAGTCTCTTGTATCTCCTTAACCCTAGATGGGTGCTGAACGTGGTAATGTATCGACTGTCCTTGGCTAGTGGGAGTTGGTGATACCCTGCGTTCAAGTCAATCTTCGAAAACCATTTGGACCCATTCACATCCGCGATGATGTCATCCATTGTTGGCGTGATGTGACGCTCCCGCCGTATTGCTTTGTTCGGCAATCTCATGTCAATGCAGAGGCGTATTGCCCCCGGTTGCTTTGGCTTCTCCGCGATGACCATCGGCGACACCCAGGGAGTTTGCCCGGTCACCTTCTCGATAACGCCTTGTTTTTCTAGGGTCTCCAGCTTTTTCTCCACTAGTGGCCGAAGGTGGAACGGGACTCTCCGGTGTCGTAGTGCGACCGGGGCGACTGCCTCATCAATATGTAGCTTGACTGGACTACACTTGATACGTCCCAGCCCCCTGAACAGTTCCGGGAATTGGTTGAGCAGTTCCTCCACTTGGTGAGTCTGTACTCTCCTTGCGAACGAGACTAGACCCAGGTCTTCTGCAGTGTGACTGCTTAGGAGAGTGTCCGCTTCCCTGTCAATCACGTGTATTGTCGCTGTTACCTCTAGATCCTCCGCCTTGATTTGTACCGTGATTTTCCTTTTAATGGCAAGGGTGTGTCGGCTCCGTAGGCATATATCCTCGTTTTGGACGGCCTTACCACCGGCCGGGGCTTCAGCTGGCGGTATTGTTGCAGGCCCATGATATTCACCGTGGCACCGGTATCGATGACCGCCTGTATATCTGTTCCGGCCACGTGGACAACGCACGTTGGTTGTGGCCTGCGGCACAGCTTTAGTTCCCGCGCGAACGAGATGAGGTAGGTCTCTCCTTCCTCTTCGTCCGATGACTCTTCGCTCGTTTCGTGGTACTGCTTCCCTCTTCTCTTTGGGTCTTCAGGCGGCCTTACGTCTGTCACCGACAGGTGTCTTACCGCTTTCGTCAGGGTCGTCTGTTTCAGAACTCCCGGTCCCTCGTGCGCCTTTGGCATATCGACGAGAAGTGGTTCGGTATCCCGCAGTTGGTGCACGTCTTCCCTTGTGCGGGGCAGTCTTTCGCAGCGTGTGGTTCATGCCCACAGTACCCACACTTTGATTTGGGCTTCTCTGTGTTCTGGATCCTGAATGGGCCTCCCCTTGGTTTGGCGTGAATGGCATCCGCCCGCTCTACCTTGACGTTTCCGGCTTGCGCTTGGGTCTTCGTGAGCGCCTGGTCCATCTCATTCACTTTGGCTGCTGATAAGTCATGTGTCCTCGCCAGTACGAGCATGTCCTCGAGCGCGATTTTCGGCTGCCGCAGAATGAGCCCTCTCAGCGTCTTGTCACGACACCCATGTATTAGTTGCGCTCGTATCTCCTTTGGCTGGTCATCTTCTGTACACGTGCTCGCGAGCTCGCGCAGCCGGGCATAGAACGCGTCCATTGACTCCCCCTCTCTCTGCCGAGCCTGGCGCAGTTTGAACCGTTCAAAGTCTGGGTTCAGTTGGGGGTCAAAATGGGCATTCAGGGCAGTTACCGCTGCATCGTAATCATCTGCTGCTCCTGTTTTGGGCAAGTGCTTGAACAGCTTGAATATCTCGTCTCCTGCGTAGTGCAGGAGCAAAGACCTTTTGATAGCGTTGTCAGTTTCCCTGGTCACGATGAAATAATTGTTGAGCCGTTCTATCCAGATCTTCCATCTGGGTGACGCTGTTGCAGGGTCTTCTAGTTCGCTGAATGGTGGTAGCACTCACGACGCTGCGTGCTGGAATGGGGCGGGAGCAGGAGCTGGTCCCAGTGTGGCTCTCTGGGCATTGTCAACCATGGTGTCGGGTACGGTAGGTGATGGGCCTCTCCCTAGATCTCCGGTGTCACCCCTGTATTGTCTCTTGTGTGCTTGCGATTCTGCTGCTCGGTCAGCTTGGGGTGTTCGCCAGTTTCGTGGGTCTGTGCCACCTTGGGGTACTGAACGCCAAGCTGTTGGTCTGGCGCTTAAAATGAGGCTGGGTGCACCCTTCCTTGCGTCCTCTTGCAGTAACTTTCAGTTTTGTTTTTACTTTCCCTTTCCCTTTTTTTTTTTTTTTTTTGTGTTGTTGTCTTTCACCCAATGTCTTTATTTAATATTCCCCTTCTTTCCAGCAACAGTGCTTTGTGACCAGTGGTCTCCTGTGGATGATCCTTGAACCCCCTCTGCAGTGGGTGTATCCACCTGGGCCTGGGCAACCCCTGTTCTCTTCGTGTTCCAAAGTCTAGTTGTATTTTATTTTTTCCCTCTGTTCTAGCAGCCTTCGTAGTGCTGCTGGACTCTATTCAGCAGTGGAAAGGCGGACAGGCTGCTCTGGGGCATGTAGCAGCGGTAGCTGCGTGCAAAACGGCAGGCTTCGTGGCAACAGGGTCGCGTACAACTCACCGCGGGCTTCTTGGAGGAGTCGGCAGAGCACGCGCGGCCTCGTGCAGGCAAGACGGGCCGGTGCCCGTGTGCTCCGGTGCAGTAGCCGGGAATCTCTGTCCGTGATGTCAACAGAGCTGCAGCGCTGGGGTTTCGTAACCCCCACCTTCGTTGTCAGTGTTCTGACAGGTATCCCGGGCCGCAGGGTGACCTCGTGGGCAGGCGCAGCGCGCAGCGGGCAAGCGCGACACAGCACACCCACGCATGTAGTATCTAGTTGGGAACCCCGCCCCCGGGCAGGCGGCCCCTTTTATTGGATCCCCGCGGGCCACGCCTGGCCCGCGGATGTGGTGTGACATCACTTCAGACCACTAGACTGTAGAATGCTACACATATGACAGAGGGCCTATGGAGAGATTGGGGCACTGTTGGAGGGTGATAGTGAGTTAATCATTGAAGGACCCCAACAAAGATTGTAGTTTTCTTGTACTCTGTAAGGTCATCATTTACTACACTTTAAAACCTAATACTAATGAATATTTTATGAAAAATATGTTTTAGAATGCAGCACACCATTTTTCCACTATTTTCTTCAACTAATCCCACGGCGGATCTCTTCCAGATGGCTCACAACTACTCCTGCTTGACCTACACATCTTCTCAAGCGCCAGAATACCCTCACGGGTGGCAAGCGTGCTCAACAAATCGTCATAACATTCTTGTGGCAACAAGGTAATTATAATAGTAGTAACAAGTCTCAATGAAGCCAAGCTTTTATCAGTCCGATATCAGATTTCAAAAATATTTTAGAAATTCAATCATTTTTCTTCAAACTTCAGTTTATGAGTTCTGAAACTACACCCATCTTCGTCTTAAATACGCACCTCCTAGTTTTGGGATCCATATATTAATTCAACCAAACAAAAGGTTCTACTTTAGTGGTTTGGCTGCGCATAGGAGAGTTGCTTACAGATAGCTTCCGGTAGCTCATGAGCTACACATTGGAGAAGCCTGGCTTAAGGCATGCTTCACAGGCTGAGTGGTTACTTTGCTGGGCGATGTAGTAGCCCTCAAACCTTAATATTAGCTTGCAATAAGTGGGGTGGGGTTATTCACAGCAAGGGTGAATTTAAAATATTTAAAAGGAAAAGATAGCCACTCCTTACAAATAACTGATGGTCACATCGATACACACTAAATACATTTGATGTACATTTATTATGAAGTCAGATGACAACCTAAGCTGTCTTAACTGTGAGTGTTCTAACTACCCTGGGGAGTCTTGTGGCAAGCTCTGCTCAGTTGTAGCAGACCTACTCTTCCCTTTCTCACCCCTCCTGGCACACTGGCACAATGTATACACCTTGTGAGCGTGCACACCGCACGTGCTTCCACCCCTTGTCAGCTGCAGACCTCACCAACTTCTGTTTGCAGATTTAACCTCAGAATGCAAATGTAATGTCCATGGTTAATATTTCAGAAAAGGTGCTTTAGAAGCCATGGTATCCTTGTGCATACATACAATACGTCACATTCTAACGTTGCTTACTAGATGTCGTTTTTGCCTTTCTGAGAACTGCTATAAAATTAGCCACAGGCCCCTAACCAACTTGACTCCGTTCTCTATTCAGACTTTGAAGCAGGTGACCCCAGCGGCATACGGGGTTTGGCTTCAGGTGTATAATTCTGTGAACAGAAGTACTTCCCCACCGGAGTCAGCCAGGATCACGTTCCTTGCTCCTTACCTCCTGACAGATGTTTCCGTTGAGAGTTGCTTAGTTTCCTCAGACATTACCTGGCCGTCACCTGGAAGGTGAGTGTGCTCGATAACAGAGGAATTCCCTGCGGCCCTTGGAGAGTTGTGACTGGGAAGGGTGGGGGAGAGACTGAAGGCAGATGATCCCAGTGACCAAGACGTGCTAATGGAGGAGTAGGGGGTGTTGTGAGTAGAGGGAAGTCCTGGTCTATCAAGAGAGGAGTTACCAAGGGTCAGCCTACTTACTGATTGTGGAAAAAGGGCCTGCTGAATGGCCATTATCTGATGATGGATCTACATGCTGAGAGAGGATTCCCCAAACCCTGGGGCTCGCATACGTTGGGGGTGGTTGTGAATAGGAGCGGTTGCTTAATGGAAGCATGGGGCATGGAGGTGAAGTGCATTCCCGTCAAACAGGAAGGGCGGGAGCCTTCTGCCAAGACACGAGTCCCCACCCAGGCCCCGGCCATCAGCAGAGCCCGGCATCCCCAAACGTTTGGCTGCAATGAGCCGTGTGAGAATGTTCCTCCTCCCCAGGGGAGCTGTATCACCCTCTGCCACCTGTAACTGGATCCCTCTTCTAAACGCTGCCTTTAGGATTTCGCACGCAAATCATATACCTGCCTTTAGGATTTCGCACGCAAATCACATACCTGTCATACCCCCAGATCCCTCCAGCCATCACACCACCGCGCAGCTATGCAGAGAGATGAGTCATCTCTAACACAAGTTGGGCTTTCAAGGCACTTGATTTACTTTTATTTCGAGAACAAGTCGTGTCATATGCCTGAGATGACAGGGAATCTGCACATTATTACAAAACAAACAAGATGTCGGCATTGCGCAAAGGCAGCCACTTGTTCAGATTTGAAGCGCGCCTTCACTTTACAACAGCCGCCGCCCCACACAGCACTCAGGTGTGGGGCGGCAGCTATTGATAAAGTGAAAGCATGATGCAAAAATAAACACGCAGCCGCCATTGCCAAAGGCAACTGACAAAACATAGTGCCTACCGATTTATGAAGGAGACAAAGTTACGTCGCAAGTAAAAGATCCAGTCCTGATGGGCGGTCACAAAAGGAGACAGGGCGGTAGCAAGGAGGGAATAACAAGCCTCACATTGAATCAGAAGCCAGTGTTTACGAAAGACAATGCCAACAGCTAATGAAAAATATGGGCGGGCTTCCACTCCACTTCTAAAACATACCCTACTACATCATGACTCGCAGAGCGAGTAGCGCATGCGCTGCAATGCTAGGCTTGACCTAAAAAGGGATCACTGACAGAGGAGGGTAATCCCTTAGTAAGCTAGGTCTGTATTTGGGGTTCATTAGATTTACACATATCCAAGCCATATTCCATGAGTCTATATTGAAGGTGCCTTCGTCACCCTCTGCCTAATATCTATCGCACATTAATATCACCATTCTTATTATTAAAACCAGAACACCAAATCTATATGTGTATAGCCACAAACCATAGCACGTTACTAACAGTGGTCATTTATAAAAGCACCCAACATCTTCAAATGAAGAATCTACTTTAATATTTCACAAAATGCCGTCTCACTGGTTCCACCTCTAATCTACTACCAAAGCTGTGCACCTGTAAATTAGTTAGTTTTCCGACATTTCTTCTGACTATTTTCAGCACAGTAAATATTTTGTGAAAGTGAATGAGCACTCAGCTGCTCATCACAATGGGTTTACTTTTCAACAGATTAATAATAATAATAGATTGATTTGGAAGACGGTCATTCACCAAAATAACAACATCATATGAAGTGTTGCACGGGCCAGTTGGCACAAAACACTCTAGGAAGCAGTCTTCAAACTCAGTCATGGATGCTAATCTCTGTGAACGGAATGTCTCATCCCACCATGTACTACCATGTCTAAATCATCATTTTTGTCAATGATTTTTGCTATCTTTCCAGTGTCTGGGAATCTGTAATGATTTGTCTTGGTGGGAGGATAAAAGCAGCTGCCTTCAGAGACCATAACAGATATCTATCTTCTGAGGCAGGATCTGAAATCAGCAAATGCGTTCCTTGTTTGCACAATTTAATTTTCATAGTTTTGAAAACATAGCATTTTGTGGACCGGTGTAATTTAACTCTGATAGAAGTTTGGGTGGTGTTCAGCCTTGCTCTCTTTCCCCCACCAATACATATGAACACTATGAGAATGCTGGTTTTGAGTATCCCTGGACAATCGGGGGTTACAAGACCCTAACGGTATCAATAGGAGCCATGTACCTCAGGGGCTGTATTATACATGTGGTGCATTTTCCTGGATTGTGCTGGGCGCCCCTTTCAAAAGGTACACCCAACGTAATCCAGGAAAGTGCACCACATTATGGTGAATGCGCTGCCCCTAGGGCAGCCACGAACTCGCTGTGCCCTGGGGGCAGCACATTCATGTGAAAAACTGAGTGGCTGCTTTAAAGCTGCTCCATGTTTTTACAGTGCAGGCAGCAACCCGCCTGCACTTTTAAATGGGATTAGAGATCCCCTTGCAGGCGGGTGCAGTCAGTGACTGTACTCGCCTGCAAGGGGATGTCTGGGGCGTCCACGGGACCCCCTTTCTCCGCTCCACAGGGCTGCAATCAGGGGGCACACTGACAGTGTGCCACCTTTTAGTAAGCGCAAGGTCAGTGTGCCTCCTGAGAGCTTCTTTGTCTCTGAGCCCACGCCTGTAATACATAAGACACACAACTGTTACGGGTATGCCCAGACGTGGGTCCTGTGCTCTCCATGCCACTGGAATCAAGCTATCCTGGCTGAAGAGGGGTGAAACCCCGAAACCGGTCCTAGGATGCTTGTTTCCAGTCCAGGGAGGACCTGGTTTGGCAGTTCAGGCTGGACTGTTCCCATTGGGCACAGGGTCAAGACTGATTTGCATATGGCTGGGTTCAAACTGGAATGGCATGGTGAGCAAATAAACGATGGATTTAGGCCCAGATCTCTTTACTGGGGTGAATGTATGACATTGTTCTGCATTCTGTCCATCAACTGTTGTTTTTGCATTTGACACGCCTTGTAATACGGCACAAATGTAGAGGCAAGGGGATTCCCTCCTTTGCATGGGGCACACTTTGATTAACATCCTTATAGAGAACGCAGATCGCAAGGTTGCAAGACTCCAGATTGAGATTGCCAACCTCGAAAAAGAAATAGCCGATCTTGACCTGCAAGAAGCGACAGGCAAGAATTACGTCATCTTCAATGACATCTTGGCAAAACACCAAAATGAAATTAAAGACAGAAAGACACGACAACTTAAGAGAGACGAAGCTGATTACAGGGAGGGTCATGTATTCACATTCGCCAAGAAATACGACAAGCTAGTAACAGGCGTTTCAAATCAAAAGACCAAACGTTAGGTGCGCCATGTTGCAAGGATTCTGCTCATGCACAGAACTATGCACAGGAATCCAGGACCTCAGTGAATTGTGGTGTACCAAAATCTCACTTCAGTACCCAGAACCCCTATCCGACCAGCATCAGTGTCCCATTCGTTATCCGTATTATCTCGGAGGTCCCAATGTATAGACAACCCAGAACAAGCGACTTAGAGTATTCTCAGGAATGGTGGGAATCAGAAATACCTGTTCGCTTTTATTCATATATCAATCCACAACAAGAGTAATCAGAGACACGGTAAAGTTTAAAAGGTTTATTTTATAAACTACGTGTCCTAAGATGCAGTACTTTAGCTAACATAAGCAGACAAATAATTATAATTAAAACCATCAGCATTGTTACAATACCATAGAAAATGAAAGGAGAAATCATAGTATAAATGACAGTGGAATACAGCCACCTTCCTTTCACTAGTAAACTAATATTATTAGACTAATAGAAGGTCTCTAGGCTTGAATGGGGAACCCCATACCGTAAAGATCAGCTTTAGGTGGATCACATCACAGGATCAGCTTTGCTCTGCGCCTGGAAATGTTCTTCTACAGGATGTGTTTCAAACGCATGCAAACTGTAATATTAAAGGCTCTCGACATTCAGGTATTTGCAGCTGTGTGCATATTATGACTAGAGAGTGGGCCGATCAACCTGGACTCAAAAACATACATTGTCTGGCGGCTCAGAGTGTTTTTCACACAACGTTCAGACCAAGTTCGCAGTGCACGTCTAGGGATGTGAACAACAGACAGTTCTCATGTGAAGAAAAGGCAAGCAAGCCGTTCTCAAATAATAACATGTCTCAGCAGTGTTGTGTGCAAAAGCAGCAAAAGTGGCAAGATGGCTATCTAAAAGCTAACGCGCTTATGCTAACATAGCAATGTATGCATCTAAATCGCTACCTTCACTATACCGGGTTGGAATTATCACCGGTTTCTTGGTGAGCGTTTTACTAACTTCCATGAACCCCCAATTAGATGCCCCTACCCAGGTCCTCTCATATATAATAATTTATGTACCCGCTCCTATCTCTCCTTCACATAGGGGCCTGCCAACCTCATCCTCGCAAACGCTACACAGGTAACTACCATTTCTTCCCCCAGGTAGCTTCCTGACCTTACTCTCTGGACTCTTTTGTCTCGCACCCCACCTCTCCTCCCTAGATAGCCAGACCCATCTTCCCTTGCTTCCCGAGTCTCTCTCCATCTTGATATTTTTCCTCATTCAGCATTTGAATCAATCCCTGCAACAGACATTGTATCACTCATTGCGTATCCATGTTGTACATATTGTTTTTGCAGTTGTGTTGGGTCTTTTCTACCCTTTCCAAAGGACCACTGACACTTTTCAAATCCCCTATAGACACGTTTGCCCACATCATTGTATCATGTCACACCACTCTCTGTCTTACTTTGTTTCCCGCTTTTTTTTCATGATTTCAATCCATGAGAGCGGCACATTCACATAAGTCACTTTACACCATGCTCCAGGTGTGTCAACGGACTCTCCATCTGCACTCAAGGTGATCCCTTCTCCTGTGTTCCCTTGAGATGTCAACGACTAGGGTTACCAAATGTTTACCCTTTAACCCCTCAACCATTGTTTTGTATGCTCCCCAGCCCTGAAGAGTCACAGGACCATCACTTGTGACGAAACACGTGCCGGCTGGCTGTTTGTGTTCAATTCAGTCGTTACGTTATTAAATAACTTTTCAAACTTCAAACTGGTGTCGATCGAAGCAATTGTAACTCTTACTAAAACTTTAATAACATTTTGATACTACCACTATGTGTGCTCGGGACTGTGCTCAGTTTCCAGTGTGGACCCTTTGGTTCACACAACTCCCGGGGGTTTTTGGGTAATTCCCCCGACCTGGCAGCATCATACCTTCCCATGCGCATTAGTCTGAGCGCCATTCTTCCTGACTTTACTAAAAACCCTACCCCTAGCCTTCACAATACTATTGTTTACAAGACAATACAAACTCCCTCCTAAGGAAGTACAGGGTTCTGGTACGATTTTTCACAGTGCCAAACATATACCTCGCGGATTTATTTGGGAGGGTTAATCAACGCTACAACGTTTGCTATTTTAATTTTTGGAATTTTGTAAAAGCAGGGTGTTAACATTCAAGCAATAAAATCATACCACATCTACCTTTACTTTTTACTATAAACACATTACAGGGCTCCAGTCTTTAACCTAAACTGAACACATTCTGGCCATGCCCAATAGTAATAACCCAAGGTCTCGCATATGATACTGATCATATTCTATCCAAACTTAAAATCAACAACTAGACAGCTCCCCCAGACCTGAAAATCAATACACAATTTTCTGAGCACCTAAAATCAATACATTTCCTGTCCTGTAGTTGTCCAGAGTGTGCATTTTTCTTTTGCTTCTTTAGTTCTAAAAGAGTCTTGACAGATGTAAACAATCATGGAAGTAGCCAAAGTAGCCAACACATGTTTTGTCAATATGGGAACATTCCCCACCGACTTCATCAGTGCTAGAAGCAAAGAAATATATATTATCACAATCAAAAAATATATTCATGTCACTCCATTATCCTGTATTCAGTATATAGTCATCTTTTATCCTCACAGACACAAAATGGGGTAGAAAATACACCCAATGGTCAAATAAGGGGGATGGAGTCTCGTGTTGCTTATAAAAAGGTATAGTGCACCACATCGTGTCATACAGTGTAACAACCAGGTGAAAGAAGGAGGTATCCCAGCGTGACTTGTCTGAATAGAATCAAATATTTCAAACCATGGCTACTTCCGTGATTGCTTACATCTGTCACGACTCTTTTGGAGCACAATAAAGAAGCAAATGAAAACTGCACACAGTGTACAATTACAGGACTGGACATTTATTAAGTTTAGGTGCTCAGGAAGTTGTGTATTTATTTTCAGAAATCCAAGACTTGATATCCAGCACAAGTCAGCAGTGTCTTCCTGGTACACAGTGCATTTCCCATTGCCACGGCATCAAAGGGCCCAAAATAAATTCTGCCAGTAAGGAAACATTATTTCCAGTGAGTAGAGGCTCCATGCACCTTTCCCTCAAAGGCATTCTCTATGTCAATGTCAACCCAGCCACCAGTGGCGGCTCGCAGAGGTAACGTTGTGGGGCGGTGAGGCGGTGCAGGGGAGGGGTTTGGGTGGGGGTAGTGGAGTCGGACATACGACGGCAAAGGTGGACGTAAATAAATAAAATACCTTCTGTCGTATGTCGGACTCCACTACCCCCCACCCAGGCCCCCCCTCCTCACCACCCCACAGCATTACCTCTGCGAGCCACCACTGCCAGCCACCCTATCCTCCTTCACTTTCTCGAAGATTACAGGGCTTCCTTCATATATACATGCCTTCACAAGAGTCCCTCACACGTGTTTGGTTTTAGGATAGTCCTTAACATCCTTTCATGTCGTTTTGTGGAATGCACTGCTTTGCCATGGACAGAGATTCCCCTAACACACATTAGCACAAGCTCATGAGTCAATGCAGAAAAGCAATTATTCTCTGGAATTTACTCCTGTCTGGAAAAATAAGGAATTATAAATCCATTCACACCTCCAAATTGAAATCACCTAAAAAAGAGTGTGCTTCAGGAAAAACACATTTTCATCCAAATATTCAAGCAGCAGCCCCCCCCCCCCCTTCGAATGTTACAGACTGATGGGTGTAATTTACTATTTGTATGTGAACCATGCTGCCACAGTTGTATTGCTTATTATGTATTATAGCCCTCGTTTAAGGTGAAATAGTATGTTAGCAGTAAGGCTAATCACATCAGCCCCCCCATCAATCTCATTCAACCCACGCATATACAAATATTACTGTCTCTGTCGGCTTCCTCTCCCTGCCACTGAACCTACGATATAGGCGAACAACTCTAGCCAGTGTTCAAATTTGCAGGATTCTAAATTCCATGTAGGCTGCTAATGTGGTTTTTAAAATCATTGTTTGAACATGGAATGTTTCCTGGACGGTTTTATAGATAGGCACTCCTGGCATGAGCAACTCAACACTAGTTTTCACTTGTATCCTGAATTGTGTGCCCATTAAGCACAACGATCATGCATGCACACTGAGACCTAGGCTGTGTGGATGGTTCTGAGACCCACTGCTTGGCTTTGTGGTCTGGAAGGGTGCACCGTAATCATGGAACAATGGTGGTATCATGACATTTGTCTTTACTGTAGTACAGGACAGGCCTTTTTCCTGTTCCTGTTCCTGTTTCCTGTTCTTTAAGTGTGAGATTCCGCCCTCTCTCACTGTAATACATTTCTGTTACCATGATGTGTCCATGCGATACACTGACATCCCCGAGTGAGTAGTCTTGGGCCAAGGTCAGCGGACTCGACAATTCTCGCCTCGGTGCCTACTCTAACCATGGATCCCACTCAGCTACTCTGGGCAATAGCTTGCTTAATCTCCACTTACGGCCCCATCAGCGCCGGGGATGCTTGTCTTCACCTTGGAGATGCCCAGTAGGGACCATCTCACAGGGAAAGCCAGGATAGGTTCCCCAGCGGTTTACAGCGCCGGGACGCCCCGTTGCTGGGGCAGCTGTGCGCTTTACAAGTCTACAACATTTACATTTACATTTACATAGAAGGTTGTATACTGATGAGTAGTGCTACACCATGTTAAACGCAAGTATGTGAAATGTGGGATCCAAAAAGGGGAAGTTCTGTTGGTTTTTACCAGGGCGGATGGAGTTTCTCACACCTGCTAAACTTGCTTCCACTAGAATAATACCTATACCTACTAAAGGGTTCTAGTGTCAGACGCTATAAGCTATAAATAATGGAATACAAATTTAAATATACAGGTGAATATGTGATGATTGAAGGTGCTATAACTACTCATTATCTCGTCTACTTCATCATCAAAAGCGAAATTCAGTCAAAAGATTTCCAGAATGCAATTCAGAGTGCTGCTTCTTATTTGGAATATCCCAAGAATTATCCTTTGGCTCATCAACAAAGGCCCTCAAGGCATCAGGACCATATTATAGGAGCTGTGTGACTCATCTCCGAAGGGATATCTTGGTGCCGTGAACAGCAGGAAGATAATTTCAGAGCAGCATTAAAACAACCAGGTTTGATGGTATTTTTTTTAGACAGGCTAGTGCATGTATGAATGTACAAGGGAAGATTGTTTCAATGGTACGGTCCAAGATAAGAAAAGGCTTGGCCACCATATTTGGCTGTGTGGATACGCCAGGAACATAGAAGCAGTTGACTACTAGATCTTAGTAATCGGTTGAATGCGATGGACTACAGAAGGATATGGCAGCAAAACGCCAGCAGCCATTCTCACGCTGGGTACAATGTCATAGAATTCTGTGCAATTTATGTTCAAATCCTGTGGCTTTCATGTGCAAATCCTGTGGATTTCTCATGTAATCCCTTCATAATTCAGAGGTAGGCTCCAGCTTTGCACCATTAACTGAAAGAAATCGCGGGGAGTTAACATTGTTCAAGCTCCGAACCACTGCAGACCCATCCCATGATCAAACTGCGATGGGGAAGAAACATATTTTGTTGAATAGTCTATAGTATTTGTGACATTGTTGTGGAATTCTGGAGTAGATTCCCCAGAATGCATGAGTCCAATTCTAAAAAGTGTCTCGATCGGAGTCAGTGCTTTTGTTATCACTCTTTCAGAAGGCAGTTGTCATAATGTTATTCTTCTTTCAATCAAAAGATGTTTTTTTTTTTTAAAAAAGAGAAATTACTGTGTTAAAGAAAGAGCCGGAGTTCAATTTACCTCCACGTTAATAGCAGTGTGTATCCGTCTTTGTGAGTGGTGAAGTGTGGTGCTGTCTTTTGCCACCAAAACTGGTGCGCAGTTACACAAGTGCTCCCAGAGACTGTGCCTTGGGTGAATTCTCACATGATTTGGTAGTGGTTTGAGATGTCATTGTAAAGGGTGTTACTGTCTTCAAACCCCTCTCTAATTTCAGTTGTATGGTGCGTAAACAAATCTCTAAATATGTTGTGCACCTTATTCACTAGCCGCGAGGGCTTTTTAGAAGCAGCGGCAGGGGTAAAGGGGGGCTTCTATCACTGAAACTTATCATGCGCATAGATGGGGGAGACAAAGACCACGTTTGAGCTCAAATGCATCTTAAAGCTAATGGAAAAACGTGTCACGGTCCTAAATATTAATAACAGCAGATTATTTTCAAATTTTCCATTTCCATTATGTATTGTTGTTAAATAGAACTACATCTTCCTATGAAACGTTTAACACATCTTTCTCTGGCAAGGTTTTTCTCTGGCAACTTTTATTTTCGAGGATCTCGTGGTTGTTTGACTTTAAAATAAATCCTGGTGTAGTTCCCATCGCTGAAGGATGGCCTGTGTCTGTTTTTCTGAGATTTCAACTACAATCCAACAAGTTCAAAAAGTTGAAACACAAACGGTTCACAGTGCTCTGCCCGATTCCAAACACTGCTCTGGGGCCTTTGAAGCAGACAGACCTCCAGAAAGTCCAGCCTGCGCTGCCGGGAGGAATGCGTGACCCCTACAAGTTAGATCCTTCCGCGGGGCCCATAGCTCTCATAGCAGCGGTCCAGGCGGTGTACAGTGTGAGCCTCGCACATTCTAACGTTCATGGGATTTTGGGGTCTCTTTGCAGTTTTATGTAGAGCGAAGTCGACCGTAAGGTATTTTATTGAGCGTTTTACATGAGCACCAGTTACACATGAGTTTTACACAACGCATATCTCGCGGGCCATAAATTAGGCTATTTAGCATGATTTTTTTGGGGAAAAGGAGGAAAAGAACGTGTGCTCTCTGCGAGAGGATTCGAAAGGCCCTGCCTGCTGCCGCGACCCTCGCGTGCTGCTGTGTGAACAGGGAGGGGCTCCCTTCGGCGGCTCGCGCTGCAGTTCTGCACTCCAGTTTACCACAGGGCTGGATTCCACCCAAGCACATTTTGTTCTTGGTGACAGGCCAGGATTCCTTCCGCGGCGGTGTCCGTTTCTTCGCTCTCTCCCCTCCCCTCCCTTCTTCTCGTTCCTCTTTTCTTGCTTTATTATTATGATTCATATTGCTCATGGTGACCGCCGCAACATGAATACACCCCTCCTCCCCTGCCTTCACATGCCTCCTCTGTGAAAGGGGGGAGTGAGACTCACTGCGACCACCCTGTTAATTAGTCTGTGCCTTTGAACGTCCCACGTACAGCGCCTGCACGAAAAGGTATGTCTGAAAGCAGCTGAGGCAGAAAGCATTTGAACTCTAAACCCTGCCTAATGGCTTCCAGATGTGCGAGATAAAGCGCCATTCTGTGCTCTGACTGTAGCCGTGCCAAACTGCGTCTGCACATATCTGGTGAGCAGGGAACATGAAAGACTACCCCTCACATCTGCTGCACTTTCCTATGCTGCCCTCTATGCTACTCCAGCCCCTCCACTGTATTTCATTCTACGACAGCCAACCAAGAAAACATTTCCTTTTTTCCCCTCAGGTAAAGTGATCCGTTTCACACCTTTCCTTTCTGTGTGGTGGCAACGTTGGCATCTTCTCTCCTGACCAGCTTAACTCTGAAATATGTATTTATAGGCACTGGCAAAGTCAACTCCCGCGCAGGAGTCTGGCCCAGGAATGCGTTCATTAGAGCCTTGGTGGTAACCAACGATATTTAGTAGACACCTGAATGAGATGTCGCGATTTGCTGGTCCTATAGAATGGAGCATGAGCAGACTCTGCCGGCAGGTGTCCGGCCTGCGGGCTGGAGGAGCCATTCCCGCCTCTTGCTTCCCTTCAACTTTGAGTGAACTTCACACGATAATTCCCTTTCGCTTGGGAGAACACTGTACCCTCTCCAGGACACGGTCCGTCTTCGACGAATACTATGCTCTACTAATAGCCCTAAAGCTACGACGTGTCTGGCTGCGCTCCCCTCACCGAGTGAGTCAAACTTCATTATGCAGTTTCAGGTCGAACACTCTCGGAGACTGAGGTGCCGCCATCACCACCCTCAGAACTCTGAGTGGTTGTGCCAGTGAGGGGAACAATTGGGCAGAAATACCTCCAGAGTGTCTGGCAACGCACATAGAGTTTCTCTTTTACCTGTAGGCTCCAGATCCTTCGATATTAATCCACACAGGTGGGAAGTCTTCCGCCAAGCGAACAGAAGCCGCCTCCCTGCAGGCAGCTGTGTGTTTAAGCCCACCTCATGAGGTGCCCATCGATTATGTATCAGCAGCTGGAAATCCCAGCTGCACTTGACACATATGTGTATCTGCCTCCCTCCCAGATCCACGTTGTGCTTGTCTAAGACTTCCTCACAAAATGTGGACACTGGATGTCCACGAAGCATGTGTGTTAAGTCTCCTGTTCCCATAGCCGCCTAAACATTGCTTGGATTAGTGTTGCTCATTTTCTCGAGGAGGGTGTAGTATCATACTGCTTTTTTAACAGAGCGTCCATTCCAGAGCTGCTGCTGATATGGCCAGGTACTACCTACACCCACTCCTCCACATTCAAGACCCGTGACAGGAGAGAAGTTTTTGGATGCGGGGGGCGTGACACCCCCGGCCGTATTTATTATATACAATTAATACACATTAATCATAATTACAATACTTAAAAAATGTAGCAGAAAATATACTTTACACGGATTACAATTGATAAGTACAGATATCCGATGGCTAACCTTAACATAACTCTAATACAAAGGTTTTCCTTTCCATATCTAGACATATCGTTATCAATCTTTACAAACTGTATTTTCTGCGTACCTATTAGAGCCTATGGCAAGGTCACTAACTGGCGTCAGATCCTTATCAATTTCTAACCACGCCCTCCAGTCGGAGTGCGCATGCGCAGAGGGCCCGTTCACCGTGAGGGTACTTCCCCCCCCCCGGTTAACCCCGTACGCTCTATACCTGATCTCCATAAAGGGGCCGTTGTGCACGTGCGGGATGGCCAATCAGCCTAGAGAAAGCATGACTCCCTCCTACCCCGCACCCAACTGCCCCTGGAGTTCTAGGAGAGACCAGTTGTCCCTCCCACTTGGGCGACACCATTCGGGAATGGCGCCGCCATCTAAGGACCTTAATTTACTGCTCACCAATCATGACCTTACCGCCTGACCAACAGAAATCAAAATACGATGATAGAAGACCTGTGATAAACAAAAAAAATGGCATTTATACACAACCTTGATACCTATCCCGTCCTCCGAGAACTAAGCCTCGTTTAAACATTCTTTGACTAAACAAATCCTAAAACCTATTTGCTTTTAAGGGGATGGTGGGCGGGAAAATACAAGTTACCACCTCCTAGCGAGGCATGGTGGGGCAAGCTGAGGAGCCAGGAAACATGAGGCCGGTTTCCTGGCTCCCCGGCCCTTTATACCCGGTCCGGCCAGTCCCACCTACTGGCCGGACGTTCGGCTATCGTCGCGACCCGGAAGTGACTTGAAACACTTCCGGGTCGCGCCTGGGCCAATGGGGGAATGGGGGCACGCCTGCCGCGTCACCTTGTGCGCGAGAGGCAGGCCCCCGGCTGTAACGGAGGGGGCCGGCTCGACCGCCATACTTTTGGCATGGCCGATGCCAGCCCCGCCGTTCGATATGGCCAGGTACTACCTACACCCCCTCATCCCCATTCAAGACCCGTGACAGGAGAGAAGTTTTTGGATGCGGGGGGCATGACACCCCCCGGCCGTATTTATTATATACAATTAATACACATTAATCATAATTACAATATTTACAAAATGTAGCAGAAAATATACTTTACACAGATTACAATTGATAAGTACAGATATTCGATGGCTAACCTTAACATAACTCTAATACAAAGGTTTTCCTATCCGTATCTAGACATATCGTTATCAATCTTTACAAACTGTATTTTCTGCGTACCTATTAGAGCCTACCGCAAGGCGTCAGATCCTTTTCAATTTCTAACCACGCCCTCCAGTCGGAGTGCGCATGCGCAGAGGGCCCGTTCACCGTGAGGGTACTTCCCCCCCCGGTTACCCCCGTACGCTCTATACTTGATCTCCATAAAGGGGTCCTTGCAGCCGTTGTGCACGTGCGGGATGGCCAATCAGTCTAGAGAAAGCGTGACTCCCTCCTCCCCCGCACCCAACTGCCCCTGGAGTTCTAGGAGAGACCAGTTGTCCCTCCCACTTGGGCAACACCATTCGGGAATGGCGCCGCCCTCTAAGGACCTTAATTTACCGCTCACCAATTATGACCTTACCGCCACAGGCTAGCATAGTTGACCGACTATCTAGCTCCCCCCGTGCTCACTAGAAAGGTCATCCCTTGCGACTAAGGCCGATCAACCATGCCAACATATCCTCCAGGAACACCTCGTTGCCTACTTGGGATAAATGAACGCCGTCTTTTAAGAAGCATGGCTCACCCTTAATGCATCCATGGGCGATGGTCTGTAAGTGAGGAGCCCTGAAAAGTCTCTCAATCTTGTTATTTATTCTCCTTGCCGAGTGATTCAAAGCCTTTACCGAGTCCCCCGCCCCTCCATTGGAATCGGGGTATCATCTGAGACCACCCGATGGTGCAGCCCTGGCAAGTCTTAGCTAACCAGCCTATTTCAGTGACTATGGTTTCCACCCACCCTCTTCTTCCCAGTCTAGCTAAGTCATTCCCTCCCAAGTGTAGTATGATAATGTTAGGGGGCGGACCCTTTTTCTTTAACAGGTCCAGTACGATACCCCTGAACCGATCAAAGCATAGCCCCCCTTTTCCATGGCATGGCATTTCAAAGCCTGCCTGCCGTGCTCTTTCCCTATAATCACCTGTAGAAAAAAGCTTAGACAGACACCTTACATATGAATGGCCTATGATCCACACAGTCTGTAACCTTTCCTTCCACGGTGTTGACATCCGAGTTGTTGCATAATGCTGGTGTAGTGTCTTGAGTTTCCCCCCTGCGTGACAGGCTTGAGAAACTGTAATGGAAGCAGAAAACAATGCATCAGCGCTGTGTGGCTCTCACACTCACAGCATGTGTAGGCGCACATAACGTTTGTAACAATTGCACACCCATCTCCCTATCTTTTGAACCTCGCTGTTTGATAGACCCCTGGCCGTTGCTTCAGTGGCCGCCCCTATCCTAAAGGAATGGGTACCAAACCTTTCTGGATTGTGACCTGATTTCAGAATTGTCATGTCCAGCACCCTTTTGAACTGAAAGCGTGTCAGCGGGACCCCATCCGCATGGATCAGAAAAGGCCCCCCTACGTTAAGTGGCCTAACCTGTAAGTAGCTTTCAACGTGTGATACAGGGCAGCATGGGTTGCCCCGGGCCCGGTGGAGAACTACTCCCTCACCCCGGGCCTCCTGATCGGTCTTGGATTTCTTGATAGATATTAGTAGGGTGTCCGCTCTGATGTTAATGCATGCAAACTGCAGGCCGCCGTGTATGTCTAGCTTGTTTTGTGCCACTAGCTCCCCAATTCGAAATGCGCCGTAAAAGGACAATGAATAGGCTACCGTGAATAACCACACTTCCCCTGATGTGCTGCAAATTGCGGGGAGGGCTGCTAATATTGCAGTCAGAAGGTCCACCCCAATTTACTGCCTTGTGTCTGGGCCGCCCCCTGGAGGCGTTGCCACCCTTTCAGAGCCTTCCTCACTGTGAAACTGTTGGTGGGATCACCCCTGTCGCTGATCTGAGCGAAGAAGGAGATCGCCGCCACCTGCTTCCTCGCTGCTGCTGCTGAACGCCCGTTGGTCCTTAAACTACCCAAGTATGCAATGAGTGCCCCCGTGTCGTTCCACTGCTCAGCCCACCCTGCCCCCAAGAAAGAACAATATTGCCAAAACGCCCCTTTGTATGCTTTCCTGGTCCTGGGTGCTAGGCTGGCTGCCACGAGGTCCGGTAGGTGGGGGCACCAATCTGCCAGAGTCGTTCTGGGAAGAGGGTGGCACACTCTGCCGCTGTCGGGAGGTGGGCCCTGAAAACCTGCATCTTAAAGCGAGAAAGTGCATCAGCAGCATGATTAAGAACCCCAGGCACGTGTTTAGCCCTAAATTGCACATTCAATTTCATGCATGTGAGAACAATCTCCTTCAAGAGGCAAAGAATCATTTTACACCGGGCCGCTTGCTTATTGATGCATTCCACCACGGTCATGTTGTCTGACCAGAAAACTACTGACTGGTTACGCAAATGTTCAGGCCATACTGTCAATGCCACCCATATGGGGAAGAGGTCCAGGAACCCGATGTTACCTGTTAGACCATTCCCTACCCACCAAGGCGGCCAACGTTGTGCCACCCACTCGGTACCGAGTATGGCACCAAATCCCTCACTGCCCGCGGAGTCAGTCATTAAACCCAACTCCGGGGACGCCGTAGGCGGACTGGGCCACACTACTCTGCCATTGAAGTCCTGCAGGAATGCCATCCAAATCCGCATGTCCTGCCGAACCTCAGCGGACAGCCTTGTGTGGTGATGTTTTTCCTTGAGGCCTGCCATGGCTTGGGAGATGGACCTGGAGAAACGTCTAGCCATTGGAATGACCCTTAAAGCAAAGTTCAGCTGTCCTACTGTCTGCTGCAG
Source organism: Triturus cristatus (assembly GCF_964204655.1). Lineage (NCBI taxonomy): Eukaryota > Metazoa > Chordata > Amphibia > Caudata > Salamandridae > Triturus > Triturus cristatus. Next base: position 431,048,042 of record NC_140581.1, on the reverse strand, counting down.
CTGATGTAGTGTGACCTTCTGTTTGCCCAAGCATAGTTGTAAAGCAGCCCTGAATTTGTTGACTTTGTCCATGGGTAACCTAAAACATCTCTGAACAGAATCCAGCTCAATGCCCAGGAACTCTATCGTAGAAGCCGGCCCGACTGTCTTCCCCGGAGCCAATGGAACCCCCAGATCATGCATGAGCGCGCAAAATTCCTGCAGCGCCCACCCACATTCCGGGGAGCCCCAAGTCCCCAGGATAAGAAAGTCATCCAAGTAATGCATGACCCACTGGTGCCCTGTCTTCTGCCTGAAAACCCATTCCAGAAATGAACTGAATTTTTCGAAATATGCGCATGAAACAGAGCAGCCCATTGGCATACACATATCCATATAAAAACTCCCTTGAAATTTAAAACCCAGCAGGTGGTAATCATCTGGATGTACCGGGAGTAACCAAAAGGCCGATTCTATGTCAGATTTTGCCATCAAAGTACCCGGGCCCAAGCCCCTGAGAATCTCCACCGCTTGGTCTAAGGATGCATATTTAACGCTGCACAACTCATCATCAATTGCATCATTCAGTGAATTACCCCTGGGTGCTGACAAATTGTGTATTAGTCTGAATTCCCCTTCTACTTTTTTGGGGACTACCCCCAACGGGGAGCAGACGAAGTTCTGCACTGGCACAGACTCGAAAGGGCCCGCCACCCTACCCAGGCGCAACTCCTTGGCAATCTTTGAGGAGACTACACCTGGATTGGTCCGGGCAGAGAGTTGGTTCTGACACTCTGATGACCCCCTATAGTTAGGGGCTGGAATCCTAAAGCCATCCCTGAAACCCTCAAACAGAGTTCTCGCCGTCATATGGCATGGGTATTTGTTGAGCCATGGAGTCAGAGCCGTCACATCAATGGGGGACCGTACTTTGAATGGGGACGCAATCTCACTCCTGCTTCTTTCTACCCTTATCCTTTGCTCTTTTGAGGCATTTTGATTCGGGGTGGGATGGGTTGGCGCAAATGGAGCATGCATGTTTGAACCTGCACTGCCCCTGTGGTCTGATGCAGGTCCGCCTGTTGAAGTCCCAGCACGTCCCCTTCCTTCCACTATTACTGCCTGAACTAGTGGTGTAGCCTGTGTTACCCTGTGACCGAAAGGGCTGAAAGGGCTGGGCTGACTGCAGGGGCTGACTCCTTGTGTTCCCCTGTCCCTCACCCCCGAAAATATCCAACCAAGATATAGTGTAAATGCGGTCCCAAGACAGTGTTGGGTCGGATGCATTGGCCACCCTGAAATTTTTGTCATACACTAACCACCCGCATCCCACGAATTTGTCGTGGGCCAGCACTATTCTATTCTGGTAACAGGCCAACTGTGCCTGTAATTTTGGGAAACGCTCCGCTGTAACTGCCATAAATATGGAAAAGGCTCTAATCCAGTTGAGTAAGTTCTCTTCCACCCTATATTTCAGCATCTCACTAGCCCATTCTCTGGGGAGCATATAATCTTTGTTCTTCCTAGACTCCTCCCTCTCCCTTTTGCAGATCAGTAAAGAAAACATGTTAATACATTCACCAGCCCAAATTCTGTTCTTCAACTCAAGAGACACGTGCCTGCCTAAAAACTCTTGTTCGGAGCTGGCCTCTCCCACGCCCAACATTGGCAATGCTGGTAATTTATCTGTTACCGTTGACCCTGGTGCCTCTGGTTTAATCCCTGCCGCCGCACTGGAGACTGACACCCCTTTGTTCTTGAGAGCGCCGGAACCCCCCCTGAAATGACAGGTAACGGTGCAACTGGCCCGGCCTTGGTTGTTTTCTTGGGCCCAGCATTGAATTCATTCACAATTTGCGTTGCCTCAGCCAAAGCATCGGTACCCAACTCTTTCACTCCCACCGCTGGGGCGAGAATGCCTGCTTTCCCCAACCATGGGAAAATTGCCGCTAAATGTGACACTACATCCTGAGGGACCCCTCCCCCCGGAGGAGTCCCCCCCACGGGTGCTGGTAGAGGAACGGCGACCGGCACGGCGGGGACTGGCGCCCCCAGGGGGGCGGGTTGGGGCGCAGGCGGTTCTGTGTGCAGGGGTGGGATCAGTGGTGCCCCCGGTGGTGTAGGTACTGGCGGGGCTGTAGCGGGGAGCGGTAACAATGGGCACACTGGCTCTGGTAGAGGTACAGGTAGTGGGGTAGGTGGCACTGGGTCGTTACCTCCCGGGGTCTGGGGAGCGAGTGGAGGCACTCCCTTAGGCACACGCTTTTTTGTCCTAACCTTTTTGGGGAGTGGCGGCAGAACACCCTTGGGAGGCACATTATCTCCTTCTCGGCCCTCTACCTTCTCCCTGAGGTTAGCCAGATCCTGCCACATCTCAGTCACTTTCTTCATCATGTCCTCTAATAGCCTCTCCATACGAGAGCCCTGCTCCCCCCTCTTAGCCTTCCCTGCCATGATGTACTCACTCTCAGTCAACTGCACCCCTTTACCGTGAAGGTGTTTAAGATGCAAATTGATTTCACACAAGGCTAACAGGTGGAGAATGCTAAATGCACGGGGTCATGTGAATTGAACCAGAAAACTTTGAGTGTAGCTGCTTACAGCCAATAATACAACGTAATTTTACGAGTTCAGCTTATCACACACATTGAATCACGTTGAACGTGCCACCCTGCTAATAAGTGTCTCAGACCATCACCATCAGGCTACCCTCCCAATAATACAATGATTCATATGGCACAGTGTAGAATAGATCAACCTAACAGCCTTCCCATGGAATTGCATTCACTTTTGGAGTAAGAGTCTCAGACCTCAACCGTTAAGCGACCCTCTTAAATGTACACTACCGGAACAGAAATCTTTAGCTGCTCAAACACATTCCCCCCAACCGGCACAATTGAAGCCCTTTCAATTCTAAATCTCATGGGGATTAATACAGTTAATACCTTGCCCCAAATGCTTGTGTGTCTAACCGGACAATTCCAGCCAAATACAAACCAGCGTTTAACTATCAGCTGACTACTTGCTGAAACCGAGCAGGACGTGTGCCCCAATGCGCGCGTTATGAACCTTACACTTATCTTTCATTCGGCCACGGTGCTCTAACGCTGCCGACTGCCCACACGAATACCAGCGCGTGCACAATAAGACAATAAAAAACAAGCAGCCGCCGGAGGGGTGGGCGCTCACACGAGCCTCTCGCGCCACCGCCTCCCGATACCTGCTGCTGTTCCTCGACCGTCTCGCCCTCGAGTGCTCCGCCTCACGCGATCCCCAGCTGCCGTAAGGCGATCCAAGCGATCCCACATGATCCAAGTGATCCAAGCGATCCCAACTCCCGACACCGATCACGACCTCCGGTATCTTGACCACCAACGAGGAACAAGGAACGCGACGTTCGCGGTGGTCCCGCAATGACGATCCCAGCCTGTAGTCCCGATCTCCTTGCAGCGCTGACCTGGAAAACAAACAAAATACAAGTTACCGCCTCCTAGCGAGGCGTGGGGGGGCAAGCTGGGGAGCCAGGAAACAAGAGGCGGGTTTCCTGGCTCCCCGGGCCTTTATACCCGGTCCGGCCAATCCCACCTACTGGCCGGACGTTCGGCCATCGTCGCGACCCGGAAGTGACTTGAAACACTTCCGGGTCGCGCCTGGGCCAATGGGTGAATGGGGGCGCGCCTGCCGTGTCACCTTGTGCGCAAGAGGTAACGGAGGGGGCCAGCTCGACCGCCATACTTTTGGCGTGGCCGATGCCGGCCCCGCCGTTCGATAGTTGAGCTGAAACTAGCCAACTCATGTTCTGTCAACTTTATCTATTTGAATTTACAAAACATTTGTCAATGACTCTTGGTCGGAACATGTTATTATTTTCACCTGTCTTGCTCACTTGCTATAGGCCTCTTTTCAACTCTACGCTCAGAGACAAGTGTCTCATTTGAGAGTAGAAGAATCTTTACTGTCCCACAAATTCAACATTCAATCAATCAATCAAATCAATCAATCAATCAATCAAACAAAACTTTACTGTGCCGAAACATAAACAGTATAAAAAGTATTCTATACAAACAATCATCATCCATAAGAATCATTATCAATTAAATTCGCATAATTGTATAAAATTCAAAGTCAAATATGGATAAAAGTTTAAAATAGTAAAATACATGAACTCTAGAAAAAGGAGCAGTTCATAAATAGATGTTTGCATGCACTGAAACCTCCATACCCCTTTACTTCCTTATGTAAAAAATTACAAAAAAGTTCTCCTCTTTTTTAAAGCGGCCCACCGAAACGAGGCCATGCAAAAACATGTAAAAGTGTCAGGTAACGATTGAAGATAATAAAGAGCTGGTCGACATTGTTTAAAATTAAGTCTCCGCACAAGTGGTATGATGTACCTATTTCTTTCCTCAATATACAACTTACAGAAAAATATAAAATAAAGGTCACATTGAGGAGATCGTGCATCATACGGACAGACAGGGAGTGCATCGGTCGAATAAATGTTGGATGGATAACCTAGCATAAGTGGAAAATATTTAAATGGAAACCTCATTAATACATATCTATGCTTGAGGGTCGTAACAAAGGATTATTGAGAGTTCATAGTTTTATCTGTGCTAGGGACTAAATAATATTGTTTGACGGTAAACTTATTATAATTATGCATCCACCTGTCTCTTCCCAGTTTATCTAATATTTGAGCCTTCAGTTCATTCCTTGAAATAGTTAAACATGTGTTGGGGTCCTCAAAAAGTTTATATAGGCTGATTGGCTGAAGGTTGGACTTAATATGCTGGAGCCATTTTAACTTACTCATACCATCCAACCCTAAGCAATCCTTCAAAATATCTTTATTTAGATTCAGAGATTCTTTTCTCCAAACTGAGTGCCATATTAGTATTGGTGTAATGAGAGCCTTATCCGAGATATATAGCACGTCTAACTCAGAGTGGCAGTTATAACTGGCACATGATTGCGGGACCCCACCAACCTTTTCAGGAAGCTGTCCTCTATTTGTTGTAAAATTGACATGTCAATCGGGCCTCATATGGCTGCCCCATAGGTGGCAACAGATATTGTTTAAGCCTCATAAATCTTCTTTATTGTGTCTATTGGCCTGGATCCAAGCTTTTTTATCAAACTAAAAATGGCCCAAATACTCTTTTCCATTATAAACCCTCTATTAGCCACCATATTTTGCCATTCATTTCTGCTATCAAATAAAACTCCTAGGTAGGAAAAAGTATCCACCACCTCCAGCCTTCTTCCTTGTATTAACCATCTTTTGTTGTTTCTTCTATATAGGAACTACCACAAGGACAAAGGACTTAGACTCAACATTCATTCAACATTCATTTCACACTTTTCAAAGGTTTCAATGTTGGCCTTGTCAAGTGTATTCCTAGATTTAGGCAAACCCTCAAGGGCAGAGCCTTAACCACGAAATCTTGATTCCCAGAAATAAATCTAATTTCCGAAAATTAGTCATGAATGGAAAAGGATATGATTCAGTCATCTCCTCTTTCCTGATCTTAACCTAGGAGTCAGCAAATCCTTGTTACATGTATTCGGTAAAGTGTTACTAGACTATGAGAGTTAAGGTTCCAACATGCTTCCCAGAGTGTGTCCCTGATAAAAAGTGATTGATGAAACACCACTACTTGGCACTTTTTGATTTCTTTATTTCAATTACATTCTTACCCTGTCCTGAAGATAGTTCTAAAGATGGTACTTTTTGGCTGGATCAATACTTTGGGAGGAGCAATGCTTTTTTTCGGCCAATGTATACCTCTGTATTCCATTCTGCGTTTTCTTGAGCACCTCTACCACGGCCCAGAGTGGTACAATCTGAAAAGGATACAATAATTTAGGGAGGGGAATCATTTTAAAGGTAGCTATTCTGCATAGTCGGGAAATTGAGTTATTTCGCCATTTTCCCTTATCCCTTTTCAGATGCCCAAAGAGCCAAGGGACGTTAAACCCTACAGGTCATGGTAATTAGATGTTAGTCTATTCTAAGCTATTTAATAGTTTTGGTATAGTCTTGCAATATTCTGCACCTCTTCTGTAGGAGGACAATGTTGAAGATTTCTGATTCATCCATATTTATTTCTGAAGGCCACAGATTCCTGGTAATTCAATCATAAGTCAACCAAGGCTCTATGATAAGTCGAATAATAGGAAAGGCATGTAACAGCTGTGCGTAGTACCCTATGAGGATGGATAGTCTTTGATGTTTCCTGAGATTAAAATCTCCCAATAGACTTGTTTTCCGTTCAGAAATGTCAGATGTGACAGCTATGACCAGGTCAAAAAATGCTTCTGCCCTACATTAGAGGCATTTACTGATACCATTTGTTGGACTTGGCCCTTCTGGCAGGTTCACCCCTAAACTTTTTGCTTTTTATTGTGACTTGGTGTAGTGATTTTTGACTTCTGCGCACTTTTACCACTGTGTCCCAGGGTAAAGTGCGTGCGTGTAGTGAGGTTGGCCTGCCCTCCCATAGGAATGCATGGGGGAATGTATGTGTCCCTGGTAGTTCCTGATGCGTCAGGAGCGCAGGTGCGAGCTTGGTATGTACGGACTCGTGTGATGAAATGCTGCGCGATGATGTGTGCGGCGTGCATGTACCTAGTGTGGAAGTGCCACTTCTAGAAGTGGGCACTTCTGTGTGCAGTATGAAATGTGTGCCTGGTCTAGCGATTGGCTGGTTGAGGTCATGTGACGGGCTAGGGAATCCCCAGGGTCAGGATAAGTCACCCAGTGGTGAATGGGGAGATCAGCAGCTAGATGGGTGGGAGGAGTACACCTGGGTCCTGAATAGGGCTGGGTTTTCCCCACACAATGCTGGCTCCGCCCCCTGTGGTGCGACTGATGACCCTGGCCTGCTCTCTGAATAGGGAGAGGGGCTGAGCAAAACAAAGTGCTCAAGAACCTGTTGCATCTGGTTCGCCCCTCCCCTGCACCTTGACAAAAGGAATCCTGTGTATAAGAAGGGGCTGTGACCCCAAGAAAAATGTTCTCTTGCTGATCCAACTTGAGGGGGGCCTGCTGCTGCTGGGCGCCAGGAGAGACCGCCACTGGGGACTGCCTCCCTGCTGGAGGGCCCTGTGAGCTGGCCCCTGTGCCCAGTCTTTGCCCCCCTGCTTTTGAAGACTTTTGCTGGACTTGCTTTCTCCCCTAAGAGCCTGGAAGCGCTTTTTACTTATAGCGCTAGGAGAGCTCTATTTGTGGCCCCAGCAGCGCCGAGCTGCGATCCTTTACAGGGGGAACCCCGATGCAGGGATTCCCCCGCTTGCGATCCTCGCGGGTGCCTACCCCGCTTATTTAATTATTTTGATAGCGGGAGCCCACCCCGCATATTGGTGCTGTCGCGGGTGCTCACCCCGCTTAGTTGTTTTAATTTCACCGCGGGTGCCTACCTCGCTGTTCTGCCCTTTTCGTCATTGATCGCGGGTGCCCACCCCGCTTGCCGCCGAAGAGAATTCACCGCCGCAGCCTGGCTCCCGCAGGAAGTCAGGCAGTTCGTGTTGGGACGGGGGCGTGGTTTAAGCAGGAAGCAGGCGGGAGCCTACCCCGCGCTCCTGCGTGTGCCCAGTGAGTGTCGCCCATGTGACCGGAGGCTCGACCGAGAGTGCCGCTGCTCTCTGCAGGACGTCCGGCCGAGAAAGGAGCCAGGAGGTGTGCAGACCTGAGCGGGGCTCCGGCGAAGCAGAGGGAGAGCTCCGCATGCTGCCAGAGTCCTGAGAAGCCTTCTCCCCCAGCTGAATCGACCCGGTGAGTGAGGGGCCAGCGGCACCGCAGTTGCGGGCCGCTCCAGTGGGGACATGTTTTGACTGAGAGCGCCTCATCTGCTCCAGTGGGTGCAGATTTGTTGTAGAAGCGCGAGGTCGCTCCAACGAAGGAGCAGTGTTTGTGTAGAGCGCGAGGTCGCTCCAACGTCGTGGGCATTACTCTTCTTTTCCCAGAGTCCAGAGGGACTCCAACCAAGGGGGCATTATTTGTTTAGAGCCCTGCCAGGCTCCAGCGACGGGGGCACATTGTTCTCGAGCCACGAAGGCTCTAGGGGGCGTTTCGTTTGTCTAGAGTCCCAGAGAGGCTCCAACAACTGCCACATTTGTTTTAAAAGGCGCAGCGGCGCCGCGGCTAATTCTCCCAGCTGTCCAGCACTTAGTGGGCAGCTGCAACGTTTAGGTTGTGCATTGTGCGCCTGCCTTGCGCAGCCTGCGCAGTCGCGCCCTGACATTACTGGATATTGGCCATTTCCGCACCCCTGAGAGGCCAGTTGGCCGGGGACAGTTTTGCTGTGTTGTGCCCTCCCCTAGGGTACCTGGTGATTTTTATATCTATGTACTTTTGCGCCTGCGCAATGTCTTCATGATATTTTCCTTCCTAAACTGTGTTTATGCATTGGAGATTGTTTTACTAGTAGTAATTATGCTAGTGTGTTCATGTTTCCCTGCGTGATATTGTCCTAAGGTGGTTAGGGTTGCGTAGGTGGTACTTACCTGTTACCAGTGGTTACTGGTTGTGCGCTATATCTTCTAAATTGGTGCTACAGTGATTGTATGTGCTATGTTCTAGAGTATTATTCCTACAAAGTGCTAATTCTATAGAGTGCTAGTTCTACAAGTGCTTATTCCTGACAGTGGTCCCTGAGGCCCTGTCCCTTGTAAATAACTCCCCTGTAAATTCTACCCGTGCCAGTGGCACATTGTAAAGTGTGTATTTATTATCTAATGTGTTTTGCTATAATACAAAGGCTATTTTTTTATAATACCTTGTGTGGAGTTTCTTTTGTGGTGGGCCTTGGGTGTTGTTGCTGGGTGCGCGCGCAAACGCTTTACACATTGCCTCCGGGATAAGCCTGACTGCTCGTGCCAAGCTACCAAGGGGGTGAGCAGGGGTTATCTTTGGCGTGTAACTCCCCAGCCCTGACTAGAGTGGTGGTTTCTGCCTGGCTTTGGCGCAAGCCCTAGCCAACCTTAAATCCCATTTCTAACACCATTGTTTGTGGTCAGTCACCTAACGTATTGTTCATAATAATTTTTCCTTCCATACTTTTAACTATTTGTCTGAGTGTGGTCAAAGGTAGGCCTGGGCAAAAATTTCGTTCCGGTCGCGGAAATTGCGATAATTTGACATTTTTGCGTTCCGCGGAGAGCGCGAAAATGTCAAAAATTCCGGTTTCCGCAGCTTGGCGATAATTTGTTTCTTGCTCGCGCTGTAAAATGATACATTCTCGCGCGCGCGCGATCGCCTTACCTGAATCCCTGCGTTCGCCGACAAGTTTTCTTGATCCGGTCGCGTTCTCCATGAGATGTTGTATTGTTTTTAGCCATTTGCGCTGTCTCGCGACAGTTCGCGCCCGCAGTGACGTCATGCGTCGCGCGATCACGTCTTTCTTCTCGCGATCATGCACCGCGAGAACAACTCAAAACAAGATGGCCGCGCCCGCAAGCAGCCACATGGGTAAGTTGGCGACCCGCAACCATGCAGAAAATCGCGCGAACATGCCGGAAAAAAACTTCCGCATCTTCGCGATATTTCTGCTTGTTTGCGATAATTTTAAACATTCTCGCGATAATTTGCGAAGGTTAATTCCGCAAATTCCGCCCACCCCTAGTCAAAGGGATACTAACAGCTCATCAAGATGCCCATGAAACTGCTATCATGTATTGTAGTAAGATGTTAGGATTCTTCAAGATGGCAGGCATCTAGCCCGTAACACATCTTCCTTCTCTGGGTCAACTCAGAAGCCTGAGGAACAGTACTGTGGTATACCAGTTATGTCTGAGCCATCGTCCCCTTCTTTGAGAATATAAAAGTGGCATTTCTGCTTTTTAATGCAAATCTTTTCTTTATTGGTATAGGGCTGGGTCAAATTTCGATTACTCAGGATTTGGTAGTCGGAAAATTTGTCATCAGATCCATACCCATTTTTTATTGGCATGTGTCTTTTCAACCAAGCTTTCAACAGAATCGTATACTTAACCCCAATAACCATCAAATTATCCTACTGAGATCCTTGTGCATACTTGCTCCTTTGTCATGTTCAGATGTTGAGGAAAGCCGTTGCGGAGGGCATAGAAACTGAACCGGATGTTGACATATTTTAACTTCTTGTGTTTCTCATCCAATGTTTATTTCTACAAGTATGTATTAGGACCTTTTGTTTTTGGGAATTTCTGGAATTGGGCATCAGTACCAGTATTGTTTACTGATGACGAGGAGGCTGGGTATTGCTATAATACACCACTCCCAGTGGATCAGTGTTCATGACAATGATGTTGTAGTAACCTCAGCTTGTAAATTCTTAGAGGTTGAAGGCTTGTCCATTGATCTGTTGTGGTTCTTCCATGATGCATCAAGTCTTATTTTGAACGTGAAAATAGTTTGCATAATGGTAATGGGACGGACTTTGAATTGTGGTGGGTATAAAAGTTGCTGTTGATCATTTTCAACAACACAAAAGAAATCCCTGGATCTACAACATACAGATGAGTGCTAATGGAGTGTCCCTTTTAAACTATGGTTTCCCTCACCCACCCAAAGATTGCATGTTTCATCATAGGGTAACCTCCTCGCATTATGAACCAACAACCCAACTCTGAGAGGGAGGAGCACAGGGATGTTTTATTTGGTAGAAAGAGGTATACTAAACCTTAGGTGAGCTGGGTGTGGTGAGGGGTGCAAAGCAACATGGATGTGGGGTAAAACTAGCTCCAATGTGAACAACATGCTTTATTAGGGTGCCCCTGGGATAGGATTAAAAACCAAGCTATGAAGGGAGAGAATTTAATCTATCCGAGAGTGAAAAATAGGTCGACATGTTTCAACCTGGTACCCTAATAGGTGTGGCTGCCTTCTTAAGGACCTTGTGGATACTACTATAAAGTGTGTGTAACCAAAAACACTGTGATGCAAAATAAACAAAAATGCCAGTATACAAAACCAGTGGTTGAAGTGGGAATCCACTCAATCAGGAGTCCACTGGTGGGTATTGCCTGCAAATGTCAGGTAACATGCCTCAACTTTACCTTGGCGTAAAACTCAAGGTTGCATCAAGCCCTCTTAGACTCGATAGAAGGTGGCGAGGATTGTGCCGAGGAAGGTACCTTGCTCGGCGCAATCTGCACCACCTGCTATCGAGTCCAAGAGGACCTTCCTCGGAGCAATCCACGCCACCTCCTATTGAGTCTAAGAGGACTTGATGCCACCTTAAATATTGCGCCAAGATAAAGTTGAGGCATGTTGCCTGACATTTGCAGGCAATAAACACCAGTGGACTCCTGATTGAGTAGATTCCCACTCCAACCACTGGTTTTGTATACAGACATTTTTCTTTATTTTGCATCACAGTTACACACACTTTACAGTAGCATCCACAAGGTCCTGAAAAAGGCCACCACACATCCTATGAGGGTACCAGACTGAAACATGTCAACCTATTTATCACTATGTGACCGGTTGAATTCCCTTCCATCATTGCTTTGTTTTTAATCCTGACTCAGGGGTGCCTTAATAAAGTCTATTGCACACCCTAGAGTTAGTTTTTCCCACATTCAGTTTGCTTTGAACTCCCCACGACACCCAGCTCATCTATGATTTAATATATCTGTTTCTACCAAATAAAACATTCATGAGTTCCTCCCTCTCAGAGGGGGGGGGGTTGCAGTCAGCATTATGACAAGGTTCATAATGCAAGGAGGTTTTCCTTCGATGAAGCATGCCACCTTTTGGTGGGTGAGAGAAACCGTCCTTTAAAAGGGACACTCCGTTATCACTCATCCTTACGCTGTAGACCCAGGGGTTTCTTTTGTGTTGTTGGTTCATGAGTAGGGCAGTCAATCCCTGCAGGTCTCTAAACCTGCTCTGGCCCTCTTTGTGTTTTCGTTGACCATTTTCAACCTGAGTGAAACTTTTGTGCCTTTTCTTAGCATGGATGCCATGGCAAGAATGGTAGCCACCTGCGGTCTCGGAACAATTCCTGTGGAAAGCTGTGGGTAGAGGTTCTGGTTCGCATGCGGTTGACATAGCACGTTTTTTCCTGATAGGTCTTTGCCAAGTTGCTATCACTGTATATTGGTGTCCTGCCAGTTGTGGGTTGATGCATGTGCTCACAGCCTGCAGTAGGCTTTGTAGGTGATATCTTCTTTCTCCTGTGTAAGAGTGGTATTCAGGTACAGGGATTTAGCAGGGCACAAACTACTTTATTTTCTTCTTGGTGCTTGGATTTTGCACCAGCTTCTTGGATTCAAGCATAATGAGCCTCTGTGGTACAGTCTTTGTGACATTGGATGGGACACTTCGGGCCAGGCATCAATTCTCTTCTCCTTCACAGGTTGTTAGACTGTCCTGGTGGTGTATCACACCACATACTGTCCCTTGTAGAGTGGTAGGAGAATTACGTCTGCATCAGGGGAAGCAGGCATGTTATGGGAGTATTGGGGCCTTCTTCATGGTCCTGGGGCCCACATCATGAGGTTCGCCTTATAGTTCTGGAGCATGTACTCCACTTGTGTTAGGTCTAATCAATGGAGCCCTTAGAAGCTCATTGTGTTCAGCATTATCTCGCATTTATGGAGACCCTTTGGTAGTAACATTATTTCTCTACAGCCTTTCCATTTTACTTTAGACTGTGTGTGCTAACTTGGCCTTCTTTGTTGGGTGATGTGTTTCTTCTCCACTCTCTTGTTTGTTCTGCATAATGGAAAAATACAACAGTCCCAGTCTATATTTGCTGGTTATTGTGCAGGGCGTTGTAGGAGTAGAAGAGCAAAACAGACAGTTTGTGGTTCAACTCTGATATTTGCTGTTTCTGCTCAAGCTTACAGAGTTGCAGATCAGGCAGCTTCTTGTTTGCCAACTGCCCAGTAGTTGCAGGGGGCATGGTAGGACTCAGTGTTTCACCTTGGGGTGTGGAAGACCTTTGTCGTATTAATGCCTTCCACCTGTGCAAAGTTCTGTCTTTGCTTGAGAGGCATCTGGAGCTACCAGCAGTACTGGAAAGCAGGCGGAAGCTAAGCAGTTTCTCCACTTCATGTCACTTGGACAGAGACAGGAGCCTGTGAATTTCTGAGGTTGAGGTTGGTGCTGGTGAAGACCCTGGTTAGCTTCCTTCCTTTGTTCTGCGTCCCTCCACTGCTGTCCTTGTGAAGTGGGGGCAGGGGAGTCACAGCCCCCACAGCCGGAGACCTTTATATTGACCTGCTGCTGTAAATTGGGACAGGGCAGCACAGCACCAACAGTGAGTGGCCTTGTCTACTTCAGGCTGGGTCAGTGTTGCAGGCTGCAATCCTGCTCGTCAGTGGTGGGTGACAGCAGGAGTCCTTGATTGTGTAGCTGATGCATGAGCCCCTCATATTTTGACATAAGCATGCAGACTTTTCTCTTTGGGCAGTATTAGGAACAATTCTTCAGTTCAGGTAGGTCTCCCCCTTTGCACGGTCACAGCAGTGTTGGTGCTCATAGTGACGGGTGTGTGTATCTGGGTGCTGGTTTGTCGCCATGCACCTATTTTCCTCTGTGGGAACAAGACACTCTGGGCCTTGTTATGAGTTGGTCAGTCAATTCCGACCCATGAGTAAATCCCTGTTTATACATGGGTAGGAATTACAAGTTTGGAGGCATTTAAAACATCCAATAATTATCAGATGTGTTAAATAACTCAACCTTCAGTAAATTGTGTCAAGCCAAACCTGCCGAAATTTAACAAAGGGAAAGCATTCAGTATTTACTATATCATATACCTTTTGGCTCGTTAAACACCAACATCTGCATGTTATTCTCCACACGCCAGTATTAACTATAAGTGTTATTTATCGCATCTGATAAATAACGTACCCCATACTATCCTTATAGATGAGGTGCGTTAAATAACACCCACACTGGTAAGCAGGCCTTCCAGGGTCTTAATAAGGGACCCACACACAGGGCGGGTCACACACTCGATCTCATCCTTTCTAATATTGAAGGGGTGTTGTTGGAAGATCCCCTGCCACTACTTTGGTCTGACCATCTGCTTTTACCTTTTTCAATAAATCTGGCAGCTGACAGACCAACGCCAAGTAAACGAGTTTTCATGAAAAGGCAATGGTCGAAGCTTGTCCCGTCCGTTATGGGCCCAGTCCTGGCGCAAAACATACCCACGTTAACACTGAACGCTAATTCTGACGCGCAGCGGCTTCATTACTGGATTGAAAATATGATTTCATCCATTGCTCCAGCTAAACGCGCGCTGTCCAAAAGGGACTCCCCCTCTGCTCCATGGTTCTCACAGGATCTTAGAACTGAGAAGGCTAAATGTAAACGTTTAGAGAGGCTGTGGAGGGTAAATTATGGGACTCTGGAAAGAACTCATTATAAGATGGCCTCCCATAAATTTCAGAAGGCTGTCCGAAAGGCAAAGAAACAATTTTTTGCTGCGTCAATTGAACAGGCAGAACACTCCAGCAAGGAAGTCTTCAAGGTGGTTCAGTCCTTCTTTAAACCTAGATGCATTGAAAGGGAGATACCGCCTTCGGTCACTATCTGTAATAAAATCTCGGATTTCTTTGACCAGAAGATTAAGAGCGTTTACGATTCATTTAGCCCAGAGGTAGCAACAGAGAAAACAGATCAATCTGCCAAACTGCTGATAAGCGGTCCGCTGACCTGTCTTCAACCTGTAACTCTGCCCGCGGTTTTACAGGAATTAAGGTGTTGCAAGTCAGGCTCGCCGGATGACCCCTGCCCTCCCAAACTGTGGTGCACAATGGCGGATTTTGTGGCCCCGTCCTTACAACACGTCTGGAATACGTCCAGCTCTTCGGGGGTCTTCCCAGACATATGGAAACATGCTACCCTCCTCCCTTTAAAGAAAAAGCCTAATGGAGATCCTATGGATCTCAGCAACCTACGCCCTATCTCCCTTCTGGCTGCCCCTGGCAAGATGCTGGAGAAAGTTGTCCAGCGGCAACTCAGTAAATACATAGAGGACAACAAGATTCTGCACGAGACTCAGTCAGGTTTTAGACCGGGTTTTAGCACCGAGACAGCTTTGATCGAGGTGGCAGAATCAATAAGATGGTCGTTAGATTCGGGAGACTCAGCTTTGCTGGTGCTCCTGGATCTTTCGGCGGCTTTTGACACCGTTGATCACGCAAGGTTGTTGATGAGATTGTCTGAAGTGGGCATACAGGATCAAGCGCTGGCCTGGTTACACTCCTACCTGTCCAAGCGAACCCAGAAGGTCGCCTTGGGGACCGTTTCTTCTACACCCAAGCCGTTAGGCTGTGGCGTACCTCAGGGCTTGGCGCTTAGTCCACTTCTATTTAATATCTATATGGCCCCACTCTTCACACTGATCGCTAACTGGGAGGTCAAGGCAGTATCTTATGCCGATGACACTCAGCTTGTGTATCCATACGCAGAGGGGTCTGAGGCAGCCTTGTCAAATTTTAAAGGCTGCCTCCAGGATGTGGCGCGCTGGATGAACACTAATAAATTGAAACTTAATGTGGACAAAACGGAAGTGCTTCATTTTGGCAAAGGCGCCCCGCCCCCCTCTGAGCTCTGGTGGCCGGCAGCAATGGGCTCCCCCCCTTCTCCCAGTCCCTCAGCAAAAAATCTGGGAGTGCGATGGGACAACAATCTGTCCTTTGTTTCGCACACACAACAGCTGATGGGCTGTTGCTTGGGTAAACTTAGGAATCTTCGCAAAATCCTGCGACTCTTGCCGACACATTGCAGGAAAATGGTAATCCATGCGACAGTCACATCTAGATTGGATTACGCGAATGGCCTGGCCTGTTCCGTTTGCAAGTGGTCCAGAATGCGGCTGCGAGACTGTTAATGCATATTCCATTCAAGCATTCCATCTCTCCGCACCTTCGATCACTTCACTGGCTACCTGTAGCCCACAGGATTAAATTCAAGGCTCTTACGTTAGCTTTCAGATCCTTGTTTGGCTCATGTCCTACTTATCTGAGGGATCGATTGCCAAGATACACGCAGGCCCGCTCTCTTCGCTCCAACCTCCGGACCCAGCTTGCAGTCCCGCGAATAAGAAGGGCCCGGCTGGGTGGCAGAACGTTCTCTGCCAATGTAGCAAGTCTATGGAACTCACTCCCCCCTGAGCTCCAACAGGCCCCCTCTGAATCGTGTTTTAAATCAATGCTGAAAACCTGGCTCTTCACCCAACCTCGTTAATTAACTGTTTAACTGTTTTGCACTTCGGTATTTGTTGTTTTTTTTTCTGCCTGCGTTCAGCGCCGGGACACCTCCTGGAGAGGTAACTGTTCGCGCTCTATAAAATTCTGTATTATTATTATTATTATTATTCTGTCTGTTCTTTTTCTGTGCTTTCACGGCAGGTAGTTGTTGGTCTCCTAGCAACGCACTTCTTCCTCCCCCACAAACAATTGGACAACATCGGATGGACCGTCAAAGGCAGACATCAATATGCAACAGCATTATGCCACAGCCCAGATCATGCCGCATTAAAGGGCTGAAGTGCCGGGTATGGTCTGGTCTCATCGCCATTAAAGTGTCCGGTGTAGCGCGGGCCACGATACTGTAAGAGTGACACAGACATTGGCGTTAGGTGACGAGAGAGGGGATGTGCACTCAGCTTCAGTTTATTAGCAGTATCACGTGACTGCTGATCTCTGTGAGGGATGGGTGTGGGGCTGTGTAAGGGATAGCCCTCTAGAAAAGGGTTAATATTGTTGCATGTCCTCCTGAACACTACCGTGAGAGCCATTGTATGTTCTACAAAATTAACTTTGGCTATCAGTAAATTAATTCCCCTCCCATAAAAGTATACTTAATCTAATTAAATAGCAAATGATGTGTCAGTGCCTCTGGTATCTTCTCTGTGTGCATACATGTGCTTAAAAATATTGTCATTATGTGTGCGTGCTCGTGTGTGCTGTCTATGTGTGCGTGTGGGTGTGTGTGTGCTCTGTTTTGTATAGCGGTATTTCAAACAGAATGTTGACGTTTTAAACTTTTGCCATGATGACGTCTTTTCTGTGTTTACTCTCTGTTTTGGGCTCTTGTGGTAGCATTCTTAATCATATGCATGCTCTGCCAGCCCACTGTGATCGCGTGCCTGCTACTGTAGCACAGGGAGCACTCCCACAATGCGCCTCTCCCTGGGAACACATGCGAGGGGTGGCTCCCGTGTGCTGGCTTATGTTCCAAATGGTTTTTATTTAAACACATGCAACAACAAAAACAGAAAAATAACATATCGGAAAATGTACTGGGAGGCTCTTGCTGGCAGTTCATCAATGGGAAGTGGAGCCTCGTGGTAGGTTTCTGAGCTGCAAATATCTGCCAATTAGCCCCTTGAGCGGTGGCACAGTTTTTGCATAGACTGCCTCACTATGTGCGCCCGCTACTCTGTGGTGGAAACATATATTCTACTATTTGTGTGTAACCGAAAGGGAAAGAAAAAAAGTCTATGTGGTGTGGTAAGTAGGCTTGGGCAGAATTTCGATTATGCTGGAGAAATCAGAGTTTTTCGGTAATTCCACATTACTCTTAGATACCGAATTACTGATAATTACGTGATTAGTCCTGCTGGTGTAATTATCAGCAATTTGTGGGGCAAAATCCTACCATGAGAGCACATTTAGCGAGTGCGAGCTGCTGCTAGCTATTCGTGTTCTGCTGCATTTAGCGCTGTTTCGTTGCACAAAATGCATACTCGCATCACTTTTGGAAATGAGGGTGCACTTTGCTCCATGAAAATAGCACTAAATGTCAGTAGTAAATTGGGAAAAAATCCTACCACAAGAACTCATTCAGCAAGGGTGAGCAGCTGCTCCTGCTCACTATTTGTGTTCTGTTGAATTTTGCGTTATTTCTTAGCGCAAGATGCTTCCTTGCTTCCATTTTGAAGGCAAGAGGTCATGTTTGCACTAAGAAGTAACGTTAAATGCAGAATTACTATTCTCACGTAATTTAGGGCAGAGGCGCTACTAGAGCCAAATTTCGGGGGGGGCTGAGCAAAAATTTCGGGGGGGGCTGAACTTTAAGCAATAGGCAGAGTGGAGCTGCAGGAGCTCTTAGAAGGGGTGAAACAACAGCGAGGCCTCATTAACATGCAAATGGTCTTTTAAAGACCTGTGAAGTGCTCGGGTGCGGCTGCTTTTTTGCCGGGGAAGCTGTCTCATCCCGGGCTGCCACACACGACGGGGGAGGGGGGGGGGGGGCTGAAGCCCTGTGAGTCCAATGGGTGTTGCGCGCCTGATTTAGGGTAATCTCACGGAATTGTTAGGTAATTCTACATGTGATTATGCTATACTGAATTACATGAGTTACGCCCAGCCCTTAGTTGTAAGCAGTAAACACGTTGCTCACCCAAAATATGAGCTTCAGAGACTGGAAAAAAAAATGAACTGATACAAATGGCCCAAAATATATAACACTCTTATCCACTTTAAAATTGGGCTTTCTTTTCTGCCATGTCCTCATAAGGCTTAAAGCATCCTATTTTGAAAGGAGTGTGTTGGACCTGGCCCTTTTTGCAGGGTAATCCCCAAACCTTTTGCCTTCTTCCACTTATTTTTTCTGACCTGTTTTTGTTGACTTTAGGTATCTCTTTAGCTCTGCTAACCAGTGCTAAAGAGCATATGCTCTCTGTCAAAATTATATTGGTGATTGGTTTATTCGTGATTGGCATATTTGATTTGCTAGTAAGCCCCTAGTGAAGTGTAACAGGTGTGCCCATGACCTGTAAATCAAATGCTACTAGTGGGCCTGCAGCAATGATTATGTCACCCACATGAGTAGCCCTGCACACGTCTCAGATCTGCCATTGCAGTGACTGTGAGTGCAGTTTTAAACTGCCCTTTCGACCTGGCAAGTGCACCCACTTGCCACGTGCATACCTTCCCTTTTGCTACATGTAAGTCACCCCTAAGTTAGGCCCAAGGCAGCCTCATGGGCAGAGTGCAGTGTATTTAAAAGGTAGGACAGGTACTGGTGTATTGTACATGCCCTAATAGTGAAATACTGCTAATTTCAGTTTTCTCTATTGCAAGGACTAGCTCCACAATAGGGTAACATGGGAATAGCCATGAAATATCTTTTAAGTGTCATTTTCAATTGGTAGCATATAGAGACTTCAAGTTTAGGGTCTCTGAACTCACAAATTAAAAAGACATCTTTTGGTGTAGTTGGTTATTACTAGGGGTGGGCGGAATTTGCGAAATTCAATTTCGCAAATTATCGCGAAAATGTTAAAATTCTCCGCAAACACGCGGAAATATCGCGAAGATGCGGAAGTTTTTTCCCGCCTGTTCGCGGTATTTTCTGTGCGGTCGCGGCTCGCCAACTTACCCATGCGGTTGCTCACGGACGTGGCCATCATGTTTTCACTTATCTCGCGGTGCATGATCGCGAGAAGAAAGACGTTACTGCAGGCGCAAACTGTCGCGAGACAGCGCAAATGGCTACCAACAATCCAACATCTCGTGGAGAACGCGACCGTATCGGGAAAACTTGTCGGCGAACGCGGGGATTCAGGTAAGGCGATCGCGCACACGCGAGAATGTATTATTTTACAGCGCGAGCAAGCAAAAAATTTCCGGTAAAATGCGGATTGCGGAAAATTTGACATTTTCGCGCTCTCCGCGGAACGCAAAAATGTCAAATTATCGCAATTTCCGCGAGCGGAACAGAATTTTAGCCCAGGCCTAGTTATTACATTGCGTGTTGGAAAATGGCACTTTTAGAATGTGGGCATTTTCTTACTTAACCATTCTGTGCCTCTGCCTGTCTGTAGAATACATGTCTCTGTTGGCAGACAGTTGGGCTCTCTCATGTGCATTCACTCTAGATAGTCACACAAAGGGAGCTGAGGTGTGCCTTGCAGATCCTGATGGGCCATTACCAGGCTGATGGGCGTTCCTGAGCTAGAGAGCTGGAAGAGTTTGTCACTGACACCTGCATAGGGCTGTACCTGTCCTCTCAAAAAGCTGTCTCCACCCACCTGTAGTGTGTCTGGAGCCAGGTCAGGCAAAGGCAAGTTCTTTTGCACTACTAAGATTTTCCTTTGAAGTTTGCCTACTTCAAAGGCAGAAAGGGGGATAAGTATTGGACCTCCGACACCCCAAAATTAGACCACTTCTAGACTGTGTACATTAAGCTTGGAAGAAGAGCTGGATGCTGTACGAGAGACTGCCACTCTGCCTGTTGCTTTGTTATGCTGGCCTGCTGCTTGTTGCTTCTGTCGTGGGAGTAAAAAGACTGGACTTTGCTTTCTGTATCCTGCTTCCAAGGTCCATCAAGGGCTTGTGTGTGCTTGCCGACTGTTAAAATGTCTCAGGACCATCAAAGACTTCACCTACCAGTGCCTCAGCTCTTCTGCTGAGAGCCTTGATTTGCCAAGTGGTGCCAAATCCAGTTCCTAGGCCCTTGGAAGTGTAACCTGGTGAGAAGATTTACTCATCGACTCTCAACACCTGTGTTCTCGCTGCAGCACCTGCTTTGAAGCTGAAAAATTGCTGCAGCGTGAGTCCCGAGCACTGGGTCACTGACGTCCGTGGCACCTGCTCTGACACAGCATCTGCTTCACCACTGAAGAATCAACTGCACGTCTAGATTTTCAACACATCATCTCTCAACCCTAACTCTTCATCGACATCGCACCATAGTAAGGAACCAAGGCCATGTGTCCGATGATCAACGCATCACCTGCCCTTCCAGTAAGGAACCAAAGCATCACCTTCCCTGCCTAGCAGTAAGGAACCAACACATCACCTCCCCTGGCAGTAAAGCACCGACTCATAACCTCCCCTGAGGAATAAGGAACCAACGCATCGCTTTGTTTTTCCAGTGCCTCACCTCCCCTGCCCTGGCTTCATCTTTGATTTCTGAGCATCCAATTTTCTTTGTGGCAAAAGAAACACACCAATTGATTTCTTTGGACTAAACTTGCGTAATATTTTGAAAAGTGATATCTTGATTTGTGCATGTTGGATTTTTGTTGTTTTGGTCTTGTTTTATTCGGATGAATATTGGCTATTTTTCTAAACTGGTGAGTACTCCTTTTGTAGTATTTTCCCTGTATTACCGTGTGTATGTTCAAATGCTTTACACATACGTTTTATATAAGCCTGATTGCTTGTGCCAAGCTACCAATGGTGTGAGCAGAGGTTATCTTAGCTGTGTGATTCCCTTCCCTGACTAGAGTGACAGTCTCCTATTAGAGAAAAGGTTTTTCCCAATTACTTTTAGGTCCAAGAGGGGGGAAAAAGGACGAATGTATAAAGTTTAAACCTCTTAACCGACCTATGTCTTTTTTATCGCCAGTAAGTACTCACAAAAATCTTAATATAAGTGCATCAATAATTCCCCATAAACAATAAACTCATTGTATACAAAAAAAAAAATCTTTTCATCTTTTGTTTTTTTTATTTATCAAAAATATCAAAATATATTAGTATTTCATTTCTGTATTTTCACTTTTAATTTGCAATTAATCATAAAACATATGTGTACATACAATCATTGGTGTGAACATAATACAGATTATTATCAGATCACAGTTATTGGACAGATAAGAAACCCCCAAATGGCACCATAAATTCTACATTCTCACCTCACATACTGTTCTTGCATTCCAACAGACATACCACACAGGAAAAACGGGGAAAGCTTAGTTATAAAAGAATAAAATATACAACTGGATAGATCAACTAGGATATGATTATTTGTTTTTTTCCCAAAATCGACTATTACAAATGTAACGTCAATTGGTATTTCCTACTTTGCTCTGCTTTGGTTGATCCTTATATATTTTCCAGTTATGATGTAGCTGGTGAGTGACAGTCTCTACATGGACAGTGGCAAACCACTGCCAACTATAAACAGCATTTCTAACAGGGTGAATTACAGCTTTTGTGTTCCAAACTGAAGCTTGTGCACTCAGATGTTGCAGAATTTTCTTTGAAGAAAATGAGCAGTGCCAGTTGTCAATGGCACCCACGAAATACTCGGACAGGCAAGACATCTAAAATGTGTTTGCTGGTAACATTAGGCTACTCTTAATGTAAAACATCTTTTGCAATGAGGTTTTTACCACGGTTTACCTTTACCAAGCATTTTTTACCACACATATGCCTTTGCAACGCATGCTTTTACCACGCATTTAAGATAAGTAGGGAGTGTGGGAGTCTCCCCCATAGATAATTTTTTAAATATTTATAAATATATATAAACAATGATTGGTAATAGCATGCATTGTAAAAGCATATGTGTTGAAAAGAATGCTGGGTACAAATGCGTAGTAAAGGCATGCAAAATATTTCCCTGTGTTCCGTCATACAACCCTCTCAAAGGGGGCATATACTTTTAATTTGGAGGGTGGGGTCGGGATCGTGAGATTGTAGTGTCACTCCTATAAAGGACCCTGTTTGACCTTGAGATTTCTGTCCGCTCTTTCTTTGACCTGTGGCATGAGGCTTGAACCAGGCTGTAAGTGGCTCCAGGTGGGACTGAGAAGAGTCTCTCACACAAGAGGTCTCCCTACCACTGGCGACCTCCAGGACAAACACGCATATCACCATGCCTCCAACTTGTTAGCGCATTGCTAAACCTACCCCCCTCTCATACACAGATGCCCCACCTTCCAACTAGCTCGGGCAGTATCATCTACTTTAGCAACACAGTGGGGCGCATGGCCATAAACATTCGATTCTGAATAAGACCGGCCTTTGACTTGTCCCCCAAACTATAATCATCAACCTTATTAAATAGGACGTCTCATACTTTTTTCCACAAAAGATGTACCTAAAGCAGTGAATAGAATAGAGCCAAATAGGTCTTCGAATGATGGTTACAATATGATTGCATGCTCTATTCATGCATCTCTCAACATTGATAGGATGCTGCTGTAAGACGTCAGAAAATTGTAATACAATATAAACATGAAAAAGTAGGCTGTGTGTATGTTCAGTGGTACGCCTAAGAGACAACGCAACATGCATGTCAACGTAGCTAGTGGAATACTTTGCAGTTTCAGCGGCTGAGGCCCATGCCCAGCTAGTGGTGGCTGACACATACACCACAGCTGAAAGATGGCTGCTCAAAGACATTGTGAGTCCTCTGACTGTCAGACCATTGGTATTAGTGTAGCTGAGAGAGGGGGTGACTTCACAGAATGTGGTTTTCAAGATGAGGAATAAATGCATCCTACCGTGGCAGAAAGGCCATGGTGTACACATGTCAATGATGTCAGTGGGGTTATCAAGTACTTATGTATATAATTCATTTTTCCCACTGTTTACTCATATCGTGTGGCTCCAATCACACTTTGTTTCATGTAACCTAAATCTTGACTGACATATTCAGAAACTATACATGAATGTAATTTAAAATGTTAGTTTTTTGATTCTCAAGTTTTACATATTTGTTCTTCAAGTTTCAAAGGTCTTCAAGTATTTTGAGCCCTGGCGTTTTTGGGCTCCTCTGTCCCTAAGACTTGTCCAACATGCCGGATTTACTTCCTATCTTTCAAAACCATTTATTTTTTATTTTTTGATCCTGAAAACCTTTATTTCATGGAAGAATGTTGACAAGCACAGTAGCCACTGCCAGAAGCCTGGAAACATACAACAAACCCACTTCACATACACCTTTTGATGGAGTCACAGCAGTGTAAATGACAGAGCAATGAGGCTTCATTGGGAGTGTGTACAGCGGCTGGTGTTCCCTCCCGGGGGAGCTTAGCTGCTCCCCCCAAAGGTGTGCTTGTCGAACAGGTACTCGCCCATGCCATTCTGGGGCACGCCTAGGCGCTTCAGGTTGGTGATGTAATCTCCAAGTTCCTTGATGGACTTCACCTGTTCCTCCAGGTACTCAGACTCCAGGAAGTCACAGAGCTGGGGGTCCACGTTGTCAGATGGCACCTTGTGCAGGTCCAGAAGGGCCTGGTTGATGGTCTTCTCCATCTGCAGGGCAGCCTGCATGGCTATCAAGGTGTTGCTCCACTCGTCACACTCTGGTTTCTTGACATCCTGCAGCACCACGCGCCCACCGCGCTTGTTCTGGTACTTCATGAACTTCTCGACGTGCTCGCGCTCCTCGTGGCTCTGCTCCTTGAAGTCTTGGCCACGTGGCTCAGGGCCACATCGTCCTGGTCGAAGTAGTAGGACATGGACAGGTAGACGTAGGAGGCGTACAGCTCGGTGTTGATCATGCGGTTGATGGCCGCCTCGCACTCGCGGTTGTAGTTCTGGCGCATCTGGGCACACCATCTTTTAATGTAATGACTGCGATCTTCGGTATTCCCCCTCAATTTCAGATCTACAATTTTGTAGGCTACTTTGCAGGCTACTAATTTGGCTTTGGAGTATGGCCAAGGTCAATAGGTAGGTGAGCAATGGAGGCCAGATGTCCCTGGGGCTTGATGTGAAGAGGAGCTGTTGCACGTATGCCTCCTGCTGATCACTGCAGTCGCTAGATCTCCAAGCCACTCCGCTCATGTGGGTGTGCGGCCATTCCGCCAATGCGTGGCTACTCACCATTTTGCAAGTAGTAGTGCTATGGTTGGAAGTTTCCTTATCACTGTGGGAATGTCCTTAATATACTCCTGAAGGCATATCTTTGGGTTCAGGTTAAGTGGGTGGAATGCCATCATTCTTATAGCCTTGACTATAGTATTCCAGTAGTACAGGATCAGAGGACACAACCACGCCAAAGGAAAAAAATCCAGCATCAGACGCTCCCCACCTAGAGAAGTCCCCGTGTTCCTTAGCCCAATAGTTCAAAGATTGAGTGGAGAGTGATAAACTCTGGCAAGATATCTGAAGTGTGGAATGCGTAATCTACTGTTAAGTGTTTATGCACCGGTTTGCACACAGCAGTAGGCCCAATCCGCTTCTGCGAGCTGGTCATGTAGCTCTTGATGCCACTTGTCTCTCGTGTTGAGTTTAGCAACCGGGGCTTCTAGTTGAATAGATGTGTAATAAAATCCTTAGTGGATTCAACTAGAAGGAAGAGAGAGTTTTTTCAAATCTGGTGGTTTCTGCGGGGAAGTATCAAAAGTTGATATTCAAGCTGTAATTAATCTATAATGTGAGAAGGTCTCTGGTGGAGTACTTTCATTACCTGTATCTAACTCATGCATTGCAACATATTCCCCCGACTCCTCTCCCCCCCAGAAATAAATCACTAAATGCGTTCAGCTACCACAATAGTTGTGTTGATGACCCCTCATTGGTTGTGCTTAGTGCAGGATGGTGGAGAGTGGTAGCTGCAGTGAGTAAAGATACTTCAGTCCGGGAGTAGCCAGCATCTTCACCCAAGGAAGCATAGTGAATTTCACTCAATCAACATCTATGCTTTTATTTTTTGGGTCAGTAATGCCTGTGATGGGAATCAGGGGCATATTATTCTTCTCAACGGCAACAGGTATTGTTCGTGTGGGTTTGCAATATCAGTGGTGAGCATAGTGTGACTGGGCGCCTAGGAAATAGAGCTCCAAAAATCTGCGGCAGAGAAGCCACCATACTCGTACGGCAGGTTGAGAAATCGAGTGCCTTAGTCGGACTGTTTACCACCCCATGCCAGCTTGTCCAGCACGGATCTGAGTATCTTGCGAAAGTGTTTGGTTAATGCGAGGGGGACATTTGTGAATAGACAGAGGAATTTAGGCAATATAACTATCTTCAGCAACAAAATTCTTCCAACCAAGGAAAGCGGTAGGGCTATCCAGTGATTTATCTGAGCTTCACGCTTATTGTTGTAACTGTCATAGTCTGCCCACTGCCATGAATGAGTCCTGGTAAAGTGATACACCCAAGTTTAAGAGATGTTCTCTAGTTTATGTACAGACCTGATAAAGCTCTGAATTTTGTATACCCTTGTATAATTGTGGCCAGGTTTACAGCGAGTACAGTGTATCATTAGCATAAAGCTGTATTAATAATTGCCTATCCAAGAAGTGTAAAGTATACTGTGAATAAGGTTGTCTCAGCTTTCAGGCGAGGGGCTCCACTGCTAAAGTAAGCAAAATGGAGGAAAGCGCACACATGCAGCATGTTATCTCTTTGTATCAGATACCAGCCCGTTACTCAGAAGCATGTGGAATGGTTGGTATACGGCAGCTTCATCAGTTCAATGAAGCTTGCCAGCATACCTAATCTGTGAAGTACAGAAAGGTCCACTCCAATGAGTTAAATGCTTTATCCGCATTGAATAGTACAAACATCGCCTCTAGGTCTGGGATCATCTGAAGTGTCTGAGCAAACACAGGTTGTGTGACAAAGATTTAGCAGGCACAGAGCCAGACTGCTAGGTAGCACAAGATTGGTGCCAGCATGATAGTGAGGATCCAAGCAATTAACTAGTGAAGGTGTGAAGTATTCTTGTGGCCTCCTGATGGTCGTGTAGCTTAGGGCTTTCCAAGCATATCTGCCAATGTCTTACATGCCTTCTACCCCTCCCATATGATCTGGCCTTTGTGATCTGGCCTCTCAAGGTGTGTAATCTCTCTTGCAACCAATTTGCTATATTCAGCTATTTTAAACTATGTTTCAGCAAGTAATGTACGGGCTAAACCGGCCTTATATTTGGCTTCCAATTCCTGCATCTCTCAATTTAACTGACTCAGATGTGTATGCAATGTACTTAGTAGCACTCTCTGCTTTGATATACAAACTCCCCTGATAATCACCTTGAAGGCCTCCTACAGTGCACCCTCTTTATCCACTGTTGCACTATTTCTCCCGAAATATTTGCGATTTTCTGCTCTGAACTCTTCGCGAAAAGCCATATCTGATAGTGCGTTAGGTCATAACATCCAAGCAAAGGAAGGGCAATTCCCAGAATCAGGAGAACAGGTGAGTGGGCTTATTGTATTTTAGCTAAATGGCGAACATTTTGCATTTGATTGTTGACATGTTTAATGGCAGCCAAAAACCTAATCTTGACCAAGAATTATGTACAGATGGTGTGAATATGCCTTCATGTGTCACAGGGTGACCAAGCCTCCCTACATCCGTTAATTTATGAGATGAGAGTATCTTGAATAATCCCCTCCTCATGGAGCTGGCCCTACCAAGTGCAGGGTTTAGGTTGGTGTTAAAATATCCTCAACATAGGATCACTTTTCAGGGCAATTAAATCACCTTGTACAAACACTGATGAAGAAAACTAGCTGATCTGTATTCAGCCCAGGATTAACATTTAAAAAAATACTCAATAAGTTCTATATTAAATGTTAAATAAAGTATAAAAAAGAAAATTAAAAAATACAAAATACATGATCTAAGACAAACGTTAAGTTAACTTATTCAGCCAAAATAAATGGAATGTGATATAAATGAACTGGAATTAAGGTAATTGATGTAAATTTGATGGGTAAGCATCTCAGTTCTCACCTTGGGAGGCTCTGCAGATTAGTCCAACAATACACCTATAACAGAAAATCAAACATGCACCATAGACTAATCAGACAGACTTTAACAGGGCTTCATGGTGTTCTAACGGCACTATACTAGACAAAACTCTAAGCAAGCAAACAGAAGCAAACAGCACAGTAGATACATGGACTGTAGTCAATATGATTGCCTCAGCCCTAACAATTGAATTATACCTCGCAAACTAGAAACACATTATGTTAGACAGAATAGATTCAACCCAGTACAGATATACTGTTTATTTGGATAGCAGTGTTCCCACAAGAGTATTCAACCATAGCATCACCATGAACCACTTTGTAACAGTCCATTTTTAGGGCAAACACATAAGACCAACACAACAGATTTAAAATAAGCCAGCAGAAGGATATGAAAACTCCATAGTGGAGCACAATCCTTTCACTCAATTTATATGCTTAGGGTCTTTTTATGAGTCAGGTGGAGTGGAATTCCTGAGTGAGATACTGCCCTGTCTGATCGCGATTGGCCTGGAGTTCCACCACCCTGTATTCCTGATTGCAGGAAAAAGAGACCTGATTTTACTGAACAGAAAATTCAGCCCATAAAAGTGTATACAGCTTTAGCTGAAACTGAATCCAAGCCTCATCCCCTGTCCATGTCATTCTTTTTTTATGGCAAGAAAATGAAGCACTCAATGACCCTCTCCCCTACACTGTCACACCTCCTCCCCCTCCCTTCCTGAGTTCAGGCTCCCCACACACACTAGAACTCACAGACAACCTTTGGTCTGTGAGGGAGCTCTTAAATCTTGGGTGAGAGAGTACTGAACCAAGTAGAGTGGCAAGGACATATTGATTGCAAAATGTGTGGTATGCAACTACGAATACCATAACCCTTCACCTGAATTTTCACCTTTCACTAAACCCAACCAAAGCCTGTTAATCTTCAGGATGTTTTCCGCACAAAAGTTAAAGGTCAAACATAATGGGCCTGGTTTACAAAAGAGTACATGAAGTAGTACTACAGGAGTACTCTTTCACACGCTCTGTCATGCTGTCGCGAGTCAGCCCCACAACATTCAACTCCCTTTTAGAAGAAGAAGGCAAAGTTATTTCCGCTTGTATTAATTGCATATGGATATTTTCTGAATGTTCTCATTTTATTACCATTTTATTTATTTTGGGGATTATTCACAAATGTATGTAAGAGTATGTAAAAGAGTTCTTCAGAAGTAGTACTTAGGGCCTTGTTACAAGTTTGGCGTTCTCATGGACTGCTGTATCAGTGGTGGTGGTCCGAGAGCGGTGAGCTTGGTGGATCGGCCGCTGTATTACAGGTTGGGCAGATCGGCATTACGAAGACGGCCGCTGGACAGTCGAGACCATCAGCAGATGCCAGATTTGCAGTCGGGGAAAGGCAGCAGCCATAGTGCGGTACAAAGGAGCTGAACTGCTATCCGTTTTATGAGTTGTCTATTCCACGAGTGGACCGCGACGGGCCGACTGCCTGCTTCAAGGTAACTGTGACAAAGGATTTGGGTTGCGTACTCACCCCTATCTTCTTCTTCCAGGCAGATTCCAACGTGGATCCCTTTCTCCAGGCCCTGCCTTCACAGCAGGATCTTCACGCAAAGTATTAGGACCCTGTTGTGGCGATCTTCAAGTGAGTCCTTTTCAAACCATAAACCCATTGCCAGAACTGCCCACTTATGGGCTGAACCCCGGTAATGAGTATATGGTATTTTTCCACATATGTTATGCTTATGTGTGCATCTGCAGTCAATATATTTGTGAAAAGTACTCAGTACCGCTGCAAGATCCCCGCCACACCACCGATGGCCCCATGGTCATCTCGTAATACAGCGGTCTTTGGACCGCCAGAGCCGTGGGCTGCTGGCAGGGCAGACGCAAACTCATAATAAGACCCTTAATGTACCCCAAAATGTCATTATGAATATGCCCTGAAGTCTTCTAAATGTACCTGAAGACATAGGTTTAAGCTTGCAGGAATGTGCCATGTTCATCACTTAGACACAATTAGCACAGGCACGGTAAAAGAATCATAAAGTTGTTCATGAAGCTTTACATTGCAGTTGCAGTTTTGCTCTGTACCTTCACATGCCCCCTCGAACTCTCAGTACATTGCTGACTCTGGTATGGTGGACCGAGTGCAGGGGTCTGGAGGGTCGCCTGCAGGTAAGGTGTATGACAGCCTCATCACAAACCCCCATATGCTGCAAGGAGCCTGAGTCAGAATGAAATGCAACTTTAGAATGTTTACCGCTGCACTGGCCGCTGCATCCAGATGGGATGTGCACATGGATGGAGGGGTCACAGCATGTCACTTCTCAGAGTTGCTAAAGCGTATGTGGTAGTAAAATGGCCAAAAGGCAAAGGCCTCTCCTACAAGTTATCAGATATATATTTTTCCACACAAAATCATTGTGTTTTTCCAGAAAACATGACTGAAATTACTAACAGATATGTCAGGAGACCCAGGATAACAGAAAGAGTTATCCGCATTCTCTTTAAGAAGCTTAAATGGAGCCCGTGATATTGTCATTTGGCAAACCAGTGCACGTGCACTGTGCTTAGCAGCGCCACACTCAGACTGTAACATAGCAACCGGAATTTCAGCACCTCAGAGAAAATACAGTGATTACTGGTCAGGCACAGTGCTTAATTTGTAAAAAAATAATAATAATAATTAGTGGCAGTACCCTGTCTGGAGGCCACTGCAGCGTGCACCACACATTGCCACTGTCAGCACTGCCAATGACGAATTAACTAATAACCATCCCACTGCTAAAAGTGTGACAATTCAGACTTTTCAAGGCCCCAAAGCTATAACAATGGCTCGGGTGGCAGGTATTGGCCGATTTTAATATATATTGAATTAATAAACAACTGTTGTTCTGCTCATCTTTATATTTCACAAATAGCACCACCATGTGGCAGCTGAGATAAGTGCTCGTGTTGTGCCGAGCACCGGGAACCTACTGGCTCCAATTAAGCACTCGTCAGGCAGGTATGTAGCCTTTCATTTTGGGGTTTTCTCTATTAATACTTTCCATTGCAACCACTGGCAGCAAAGGGTTGAAGTAAAAGTTATTTATAAGTATGCATTTCCAATACATTTCGAGAATAATGTCTTCTTTTTTCGTAGTAGTCATTCCACATTTCATTCTATCATAAAGTAAAGTGCTCTGTTTATGCAACCTTTAACATCAAAAGATGGCCCAATTTTAATTCAAACCCCTTCCTTCAAATTAGCTTAACCTTGCATACATGTTAACCATCAATTGAGTCATCCTTAGCACGTCTTTCCTACAAATGGAGGAACGGAGTAGTGTGACACATTGGGACATTTTTACAAGCCCCTATCGCCACCACCGCGTCAATTTTCAGACGTTGTGCTGGCAATAGGGGCTTTGCCTTATTTACAAGGCAGCCTTTCATGCTACACTTAACAGGAAAGGGGAGGGCAATGAGTGTTGCGGTGGGCGTTTCACCACAACTCCCATTGATTTTGACGCTGCCCCTATTTACAAGGTGGCGTAAATAGGAGTCAGCACTAAAATTAAGACCAGGAAAAGTCTGGTCTTAAACAGGCGAAACAAGGAGAAATGCTTTATTTCTCCTCTTTTTGCTGTTTCCATATGTGGTGCGTTGTGCAGCACACATAGAAACAGCAAAATGCCATTGATTGTTTATGTGCAGGAAGGTGTCCCTTCCTGCACATAAACAACCATTGAAAATATGACATTCTGCAGCTTCTATGTATGTTGCATTAAGCATCACCCACAAAAGTCACAAAGCGCCATTACTGTTTGTTTATATGCAGGAAGGGACACCTTCCTGCACATAAACAATCATTCCCCGCAAAGCAGACACCCTTGCAGTATTGAGCAAATGTGCCTGCGTTGGCGCTAGGCAGCTAAATTAGCGTCAGTGCAGGGGAAACGCAGGGCTGCACCATATTCTTGAAAATACGGTGCAGCCCTGCGTTTCAGAAGTGGCGGAGCTTGCCATTAAGCCAAGGAGGCTAAAGCCACGCTCCACCACTTCTCTCGTAAATATGCCCCTAAATTCCATTAAACATACTATTGGTGCTAAACAAAAAATTATAGTTCCAACTTCAAAATAAAACGGATTCATAAATCATTGTATGGACTTTTTTTGGGGGGGGGGGGGGCTTGTTTAGACGGCGTGCCTTTCAGCTGCTTTTGGGCACCCCCATTTCAGAAAACGTTTTACTCATTATTTCATATTATTTAGCATCATGAGAGGATGCACCAGCTAAAAATGGGCATTAAACCTATGTCCTTGCAAACGGAGGGGCCCAGACATGCCTTGCCTGAGGCCCAAAGATCCTTAGGCTGGCACCGCGCTGCCGTGTTTGGAGGTTTCTTCTAAAGGTCTGACTAGTGCAGGAGCCCTGGGCTCGCATTCGCTGAGTGCTCCTGGTACTTCTGTTCTTTTCATTTGGCCTCAGCTCAGGACAGATGCCCCTGCCACACATCTGCTTCAGCGGGAATGGGGAAACATTTCACAGTCTGAACTATGTGAGCTAAAGTCTTGGAATGATCCCAGCGGGGAAAAAACATAAACAGCAGCCTCTCGTTCAAAGTGCCATGGGATGCCCAGTGTTCACATGGTGTCACTGGCTTCTGGTGAGTGTCTCGTGTTAATGTAGGCTCTTGCACAAACTGCACCCCTCGTATGGTGCTGGGGGCCTGCAGCGCCCCTGGACCACAGCTGAGCTTCACCCGAGGTCTGTGGAAAATGGTCAACAAGCCTCTGGTGATATATGGTGCTGCAGACGTTTTTATTGCGTATTGACGCGGCATCGTGGAACGTATTTTGGAATGCGGAGGTGCCTGCATTCGATGCATTCTGGCACTTCTGTTAAAAAGTCAAGCTGCGTTCCGGGAAAGCGCAGGACTTTTGCAAACCGCATGTCCGGGAAACCAAACCATCATTATAGCCGCACCGCTGGCGCTGTGCACACGACGCACGTCTGTTGTGAAAATGAAGGCATGTGAAGTAACGGAGGCACACAGGTTCAATTAGTAGCAAATCCTTTCATTATCTGAGGAGCGTAGGTGGACAGTCCATCTTCCAGTCCACCAGTAACAATCTGACCAAAACATTCAGTAGAACAGAACATATACTTGAATGGAAACATTCCATCAATGTCACGAGAAAGTAAGGAGGCAACCTAGTTGCCAAGCAACACAACACTTCCCCCTCTTTACATTAAAAAAAAAACAATAAGAGAAAAGGAAACTTACTAAAGAGAGGGAGGAGAAGAACTCTAATCTAAGAAAACAGTATGGTATAGTAGGTCACAGGGAGGGGCGATTGGACTCTCAATGAGATGAGAAGAAATAGAGCGAGGCGGATAGATAAAGAGAGCGAAGGCGTTAAGAGGAAAAGAGCGTGAGGGGAACAGTGAATACAGATGGCAGACGGAAAGGGGAAAGTGAAAAGAATGGCATTCTCAGCAAGAGAACGGGCGGTATGGGAAAGGGTGTGAGAAGTATGGTGACCAACTGGCATTGGTGCAAATTCAGGACGGCGAGTGTAAAAATTCAGGACAAAGGGTCAAAATTCAGGACACAAATTCAGGACAGGAGGTCAAAATTCAGGACAAAACTTCAGGACAATAGGTAAGTTTTACAGACACATCAGAGGAGGTCGCGCAATAGTATATAAGTAAGCCCAGCCATATCCAAACATATTCAACCATTTGCAAACCTATCCATCATGTATCCTTCCATCTATCATTTCACTCATCCATCCCTTCATTCATCCTTTCACTCATCCATCCATTATCCATCCATACACCCTTTCACCCTATCCATCTGTACACTCATCCATCCACTCTTCTACCCATCCATCCATTCACACATCCATCCAGCCATTTACCCTTTCACCCATCCAGCCATCCTTTTACTTACTCATCCATCCATCCACCCAGTCACTCATCCATCCACCCTTTCAGTCATCCATCCATCCTCCCTTTCTCTCTCCATCGTCCCTTTCACTTAGCCATCCTTCCTTCCATCCATCCACCCACCCATCCATCTACTCATCCACTCATGAATCCATCCATTGACCCTATCACTCATCCATTCTTTCTCTCATCCATTTATCCTTTCACTCCTTCACTCATCTATTCATCCTTTTGTCCACCTACCCTCCCTTTCACTCACTCATCCATCCTTACATCCACCCTTTCACTCATCCGTCCATCCATTCACCCTTCCACTTATCAATTCATCAATCCATCCATCATTTCACTCATCCATCCACCCACTCACTCACCATCCACCTTTTCACTCATCCACCCTTTCACTCATCCATCCACTCTTTTACCCATCCAGCTACCCTCCACCCATATATCCAGCAATTTACCTTTCTCATTCATCCTTCCACTCACTCATCAATCCATCCATCCTCTCTCATTATCCATCTATTCAATCTTTCATTCATCCATTCACCCTTTCACTAATTCATCCAGCCCTCCACCCATCGCTTCACTTACTCACTCGCTCACCTTTTCATATTAATTTTGAGCTGAGCCTTTTTGAGAAGAGGCCCATCAAGAACTTCACCCTCGCTGCAGGAGCCATTCCAGGACTGGGACAGAAGCCACCCAGGGCGGAGACAGGATCCACCACAGGCAGGGGGAACAGGATCCACCAGGGTGGGCACCAGGCCCGGCTCCAGGAATTTTTATTTGGGTGGGCCAAG
The DNA here is from genome assembly GCF_964204655.1 of Triturus cristatus. Classification (NCBI taxonomy): domain Eukaryota; kingdom Metazoa; phylum Chordata; class Amphibia; order Caudata; family Salamandridae; genus Triturus; species Triturus cristatus. The sequence goes on along the minus strand of NC_140581.1, from coordinate 431,013,927 downwards.
GGTGCATTTGGGTGGGCCACTGCGGGCTCGATTTGTCGCATATATGTATAGGCAGGCCTGCTTCAGGGCCCTCCTTTATCTCTTCTTAGTCTTACATGGCCCACTAAAACACACTCTTTTCCAAATCTCTTTCTAAATATTATCACTCTCAAAAAGTGTTTTTTCTATGTAATGTTCCTTAGATGGGAAGAGGATGTTTCTGAGGTGGGAGTATCAGGCAAGTGACACTTCTCGGGCTCCCTCTGTGCGAGCCTTCAGGGAGAAACCCTCTTCATTACTACCTCCACCTGACCCCAGATTCTGCAACTCACTCCCTTACAGGCTTGATTATTCACTACTCCTCTCCAGTGCACCTTATCTCACAGCTGACCTTGGGCCCCAGCCCCATATCAGGCACCATCGGGCTCCACTTTCATTTTTCCCAGTAAAAACATTAGTAAAATCACCTTCAAACTTAAAACATTTAATATAGCAGTAAAAATAATGAGCACACACTTTAAAGTATGTTCCACAGTAGCCCTTATGACCCGACTGCTAATTAAATAAACAAAAACAGAAAGGCCATGACAGGGCCGGGTTTAGCGCTGATGCGAAAGTCTTTTTTGGTGCCACACCAATAACCTCTTTCTCCGTAAATACCTTTACTACCACCTTCCAACAGTGCCCCTCATCCCTCCATGCTCCCCCTTTTGACCTCCTCCTAAGATTCCCTCACTGCCACATGCCACAAGTGCTCCTCATCTCTCCATAGCCCTTCCCCCTCGTGACCTCCTCCTCGGATTCCCTCACTGTCACCTTACACCAGTGCCCCTCGTCTCTCCCTAGCTCCCCCTCCACCCCATGACCTCTTCCTCGGATTCCCTCAATGCCACCCTCCAACAGTGCCCCTCATTGCTCCATGGCCCCTACCACTACCTCCTCCTCGGATTCCCTCACTGCCACCCTCCAACAGGGCCCCTCATCTTTACGTAGCCCCTCTCTCATATGCATTTCATTTGTTGTATAGTGCAGGGTAGGGCTCCTCACCCCCTCCAGGACAAGACAACGAGATGACAAACACTCTTTCTAAAATGTTCGTTTTGCCCCCCCCCCCCCATTGTGATGTACAGTACTTAAAGGAGATACTCCAAGAGAACTGATTTAACTGATTGTCCTCCATACTTTGTTAATCAGTGTGGGTGAGATTGTGCCATTTCTTTATTTTATTACATGTTCCAAGAACCGAGGTTTGCTTACAATTCAGTGACAGTAATTAAGCTCTGTGAAGAGAACCACCTGCTGCCTCGGTGTAATCAGAGCCGGTTCTACGATTCTTGGGGCCCTGGGCAGAAAGGGAATGTGTGAGGCCCCTCTAAATTGCAAAGACATGAGGCATTCAGGGCTGTTTGCATCTGAATAGATGCCCCTGCTCCTGAAGCTGCAGCCCCTCCCTCTCAGTCACCTTCAAGCACCACTTAACAGCTCATCAAGGGCTGAAGGTGTGAGGGTAGCCATCCCGCTGTGCCTCTCCAATGCTGCTGGGGATCTGAGCTTTGGTGCTGCATCGGAGTCTGTTACACCCGACGTCAAGAGCTTTGGAGTCAAGAAGGGAGGTGGGTGGAAGCTGTGCCGGCTTTAGGGTGGTGCGACCGGTGCCTGGTTAAAATTACGGACAAATGGCGTCCGTTAAAGAATCCTTCACGGACAACGGACAGACGGCCGAAGTTACGGACTGTCCGTGAAATTTACGGACGGTTGGTCACCCTAGTGAGAAGGGGAGAGGAAAAAGAGATAAAAAGAGTTGCGAGAGGGACAAAGAGGCAAATAGAGAGGGACGGTTATAGAGTGAAACAGAGAGAGAAAAAGAGAGACTGGAAAAGCAAAAATAAGAGAGAGAAAGAACTTGAAGGTATAATGTCAGTGTATGTGTGAGATAGCGGCCTTCGGTTTATGTTTAAAGTGTTGCCTATAGGTCATGCAGTGAATCAGGGGATTATTTGGAGACTGGTGCAGTCCAGGCGACTGCTGGGCTATTTTTGAGCTATTCTATCGTTATAGGTATCCCAAGCTATACAGCCGGCCATTTTATGCTCCCCCGGCACCATTTTTGGATTAGTGACACAGAGGTTCGAGCTGTAGTCAGCAAATTTCAGCGAAGTTGTAGAAGAGTTGAGCTAGATTTGCGGCAAGCAGCGATGGCGTTTGAACGCGCAAAGCAAGAAGGAGGCGGGGAGGATGGATCTGAGCCAGGGTTGGATTGGTAACGCGGGCACTCGAGCAATGCCCGAGGGGCCAGGCCCAGTTCCAGCTGTGGGCTGTATTTTTAAGCAGTTTGGGGGCGGGGGTGGGGGGAGGGATTTCGGTGCTTTCTGCATTATTCGGATACCGCCAGCAGCCCAGTGGGTGCCTGAGTGGCCTTTCTGGAGGCAGATGGCCCACATTACCTCCCTTTTATCAATGGCAGAGGTGTCATTCCCTTTCTGTCGCTGGGCCACCCCATTAATATATGCATATTGAGTGGGGGCAGGGGGCCTGAGCAGAAGAGGCCTCACCTGTTTTCAGGTGTGTTTCATCAGTGTAAACTAATCCATGCATTTTATTTTACACCCCCCCCCCTTTTTTTAAAATAAAATTTCGCCGAAGCAATGTTTTGCGGAAAGACAACATACAAATGTGGGACACTTTATTTTTAGCGTGCACGGGCCGATTTTGAATTCCCATTCTAAACCTGATCTGAGCTGAATGAGTTATGGCATGCCTGGCAGGCTGGGAGTTTTGCCATACTCGCCACCGCGCAGGAAACCTGGCAATGGGAAGAAAGTGCAGGTAGGGGAAAGGGCCGCTGCAGACTACAACAGCAAAACACACAAGATGATGGACGGAATGTTGCACATTGGCAAAACATTCACCCCCAGTCACAGATCTGGGTTTTATCCATCGTTATTTTGCTCACCACGCCACCCCAGTTCAGACATGGCCATATGCATGTCTTCCCTGGACCGGAATCAAGTATCCTAGGACCGGTTTTGGGGTTTCACCCCCCTTCAGCCAAGATAGCTTGACTCCAGTGGTGTAGTGAGCACGGGACCCATGTCTGGGCATACCCTTCCCACACATGTCACCCCGAGTAGGACGGGTATGCTCAGACGTGAGTCCCGTGCTCTCCATGCCACTGGAATCAAGCTATCCTGGCTGAAGAGGGGTGAAACCCCTAAACCGGTCCTAGGATGCTTGTTTCCAGTCCAGGGAGGACCTGGCCTGGCAGTTCGGGCTGGACTGTTCCCATAGGGCACAGGGTCAAGACTGATTTGCGTATGGCTGGGTCCAAACTGGAATGGCATGGTGAGCAAAAAAACGATGTATTTAGGCCCAGATCTCTGTACTGGGGTGAATGTATGATATTGTTCTGCATTCTGTCTATCAATAGTTCTTTTTGCATTTGTCACACCGAGTGGGACGGGTATGCTCAGACGTGAGTCCCGTGCTCTCCATGCCACTGGAATCAAGCTAGCCCGGCTAAAGAGGGGTGAAACCCCGAAACGAGTCCTAGGATGCTTGTTTCCAGTCCAGGGAGGACCTGGCCTGGCAGTTCGGGCTGGACTGTTCCCATAGGGCACAGGGTCAAGACAGATTTGCGCATGGCTGGGTCCAAACTGGAATGGCATGGTGAGCAAAAAAACAATGGATTTAGCCCCAGATCTCTGTACTGGGGTGAATATATGATATTGTTCTGCATTCTGTCCATCAATAGTTCTTTTTGCATTTGTCACCCCGAGTGGGACGGGTATGCTCAGACGTGAGTCCCGTGCTCACCATGCCACTGGAATCAAGCTATTGAGGAAATTTGATTACGGCTCCATCTAGCGTATTGACACCATTGTGATGTTGCCCTCACTCAGGCGCTGATGACCTTCGCAGCGTTTCTTCGTACTCTGAACTGTAACATGTTAAATGACCTTTTTCCTGTCTCTCTGAGCAAAGTACATTCTGGGACCCGGCTCGAAGCAACTCATTTCCGTGATAACCATCTATTGACCCTTGGTGATCCTTCTCTGCCTTCCCTTTGTTTTACGAATCACCACCTGCATCACGCAAACACGTCCTGTTGTAAATTAATTAAACTTAGGAATGCTCATGCCACCTGGCCTATAGGGTCAGGTAGAGAACACGACCCTAGGGGAGGAATTTCTATTACCTGTTATCCTGTATCTTGTAAAAGGAATGTTTGCTAGTGGATGACATGTTTTTGCACATTGAGGGCACTGTTGCTTTAGGGGATTTAAGCGCTATAAAAGACTGTGAGCCACGGATTGAAGTGGCAGTCTTCTGAGAACCTACCACTGATGTACTTCTAGGACAACTGTACCTAGCTGCAGCTAATAAATTGAAGTTCCTATGCCAACAGAGTGTTCCGTGTCTCTGTACAATTAAGCTGGCGAACTCAGAAGATTTCAGGCGTACCCTGCGCCGCCAGGCCTAATTCAGCCTGGTTCTTCAAATGGTGCCCTCTGTGAGGCGGCTTCAGAGGTCGTGGGTCCAGCCCGATGATCGTGAGGAGCCCCGCAAGGATATTCCGGAGGACGCGCACCACGTGATCGACCCCTGCATGTCGTAAGTGGACCGAAGGTTTTTACAGTGTGGCTTCTCCTTTCCAATGGCTGCGAAGACCTGCTGCCCTGACTGCCGCCATGCTTTGGCTCCTTCGATGATGATTGGTATCGCGAGACATTAGACGGACCTCTGTTGGCGTAAGAAAACATCTGGTTAAGTTAAGTATAGTGGCCACTCCTTTGTCTTTGTTTTGTCTTTGTTCGACTTTTGCAAAAGCCGAAACCGAGGGGTGAGTGCAGTTTTTGTACCATGAAGTGACTAATTAACCCCTGGAAGTTTGTGAGGAAACTAGTGTAATAGTGATGCCTGGTTTCAGTAAGTTTAGAAGATGGTGTTGTTGTTGTTGCGATAGGGATTCCCGACTGGAGGACTCTTGTCCAATTCCTCCGGCCGGGACACCCACTTATGAAGTATATTCTAAACATGGTATTGGCCCCATAGCCTTTAATGAGGCGTGGGTTCGCTATACTAGGAAAGATGGTGTTTCTCGGTGGCCGCAGAATGGCAGTTTTGAGCTCAATATCTTAGATAATTTGGAGGGAACTTTGTTTAAACGAAAAGCCCGGCCGGCTATGTTTGACTCTTTCCGCTTATGGCGTAAGGAGGCCAAACAGAAAGAAATAAAACAAGCTAAAAGAGATAGGAGGGATATGTCTGTTATACAAGCTGCCCAACAGTTTAAAAATAATGAGACCGATCATGCGATTGAGGTCTCAGATAGACAACATCGTATGGCGGTTGATAAATGTTATCCAGTGTTGCCAATTTCCCCTACAGAAAAGAATGTGGACCCTGAGAAGGATCCCTTAATGTCCCATCTGTTGAGGTTACCCCCGTCCTATGCCCAGGGGGCTAATGTACCTTTTGCACTACAGCCTGTGCCAGGGTCAAATGCACCTTTATTATTACCACCTGTCCCACCTGTTGTTTCACCTGTCGCTCCTCAATCGGTTCCTGCACCCCCATCACAGCCTCTTCCGGTATTACCGGGCTCTCCCTTACCTTCTTCTCCCTTTGTACCTATTACTCCCTCTTCTGCCCCGCCTAATATTATGTCTCCTGTCCTAATGACAAATTCTCCCTCCGTTCGGAGGCGAATGGTTGATACAGTTTCTGGCCTTTTGTCCCCTCTCTTTGGGACACCTAAAATGACCCCTGTTCCCCCTCGTAGACAAACTCGTAGTCAGCTCCCAGGTCCAGATGAACGGGAAGTGTTAGATCTTCTTGCCCGAAGGTGGATCACGAATGGCTCCCAGTATAGTATGCAAGATATTATGGAAACCTTTCAGCAGTGGGAGGCACCAACGCAGAGATATGTTTTTGATACTATGTGTAACATTTTAGGTCAAGAGTGGGAGAATATGGGATAGGGACCAGCCCCTCAGGGCCTGCTAGATATTCAGGCCGAGTTTGGTAAAGGGCCGATTGTGGGCGCAGAGGTTGAGGATGCGGTAAGAACGCTTGTCACCTTTAGAATGATGTTTGTTTGCCGGTCTTTGCCAGAACGCGATTCCTCTGTTAGACGAAAATTAAAACACTATCCTATGAGAGAGGTTCCCCCAGTGTGGAGAGAGGAGGTTGCAGCTCAGGGTGGTAATCCTCTTATACCTGCTCACTTTCAACGTGTGTGGGTGCACGTTCCTTGGAAACGATCTGAGGTATTGGCCCTTAAACAGTCCTTACCGGACCCCCGTAAAAATACCGCTGGGTACTACAAAGAGTTGTCCCAAACTGTTGATGCATGTATTATGAATTTGGCCGATATAGACATGCTAATGGGTAATGTGGTCCCACAACCATTATGGGCTAGGATTCGGAAGGAGGACCATCCCGGGGAATTGGGGGGTGATTGGGCTGCCATACTTGCCGAGGACAGACTCCAAGTGGGTGGTGCCAAACCTGAGGCTTTAATTACTGAACTCCCAGCTAGGATCATTGCCTTACTGAAAACTATGATGCCCCCTCTGCGAGTTAATTGGGATAAGTTAACAGCTTGTAAACAGAAAGCGGATGAAAGTGTCTCTGATTTCTTCACTCGTTTTGAGGAGACGTTTATTGATCATAGCGGTCAGGATATGAGCACGGAAGGTGGCCAACGACTTTTTGTAGACAAATTTGTGTCTAATTTGGTTCCGGTAATATCTAATAAATTGAAGAATTCCGAAAGTGCGTGGGCAGTATCATCTTCTGCCCAGATATTGGCTACTGCTCAGTATTATGAAAACAGGGATAAAGAGGAAAGAGAGAAACTTGATAAAAAGACTAAAGAGCTGAAAACAAAAGTTCTTTTGCAACAAGCTTATCCCCCTCGCCCTGCCCAACGTGAATTTCAGCCACCTCAACAATTTCAGAGGTCTGGGCCTTTTGTTCCCCGACCCCCACTGGCCCAAAATCACAACTTCATATATTTTGAATGTCAGAAGATAATCTATTGCCGCAACTTCATATATTTTGAATGTCGGAAGATAATCTATTGCCGCAACTTCATATATTTTGAATGTCACTCTCATTATTTTATTGCGTCTATTGAAATAGGTTTTTCATGTCATTGTATTTGTACTCCAATTTATATTTGGTTAAAGTTTTGTTCTTTTATAAAATTCATGTACATTTTTAGAAATTGTATTGTGTTTTAGTTTTACGTTGATTTAAACATAAAATATGATTTTACACTGACAACAATAAAAAAATGTTTTAATCTTCACTATTGTATGGTACACTGGTTCTTATTAAAAGTTTTTCTAACGTTTTCAGTTTTACATCACTTGACCTAGTGGCTGATATCTATATCTATTGTGATTGCCTAGGAATATACCTTTCATTGTGTCTGTTGCCCTGTCCTAGGAATTCACCTAAATATTTACAGGGGGTCCTTGATATTTTCAAAAGGCCAAAATCACTGCGCTTACTGTAAAGAAGAAGGCCATTTAAAGTATATTTGCCCGATTTTGTTACAGCATACGGGTGGCATTCCCGGGTCACGAGGCCGGGGTGGTTATCAGTCAGCACCCAGAGGTAGAGGACGAGGTACATCGCCTAATAACCAACATTCCATGCCCCCTGGAAACTCCACAAATTATTTTGATCAGCCAACTGTTCAGTCTACCAACTATTACAATGATGATTATTATACCGACGATGAGAGTCAGAATTTCCAATCTAGCTAGGACAGCCATGGACAAAGTGAGGGAGTAGTTTCAGTTCCAGTGGACCAAAGTGGGCCTTATGTTGATGTTGTAGCACTAGGTGTTACAGAGCCATTCCTATTAGACACTGGTGCGACGAAGAGTTCTATAATTCACTCTAAACTCCCTGGGGCACCTTTGTCTGGCTGTACAAATGTTTCTGTAGGTTTTTCTGGCGCCCCAGTTCAAAACCCAGTTTCACACCCTTTGCCCATTTCCATAAGTCCTTACAAATTGGAGGCCCCGCTCCTTTTAACAACTGGTTGTGGCGAAAATTTGCTGGGTTTGGATTTATTGAAGAGATTGTATGCGACATTACACTGTTCCCCTTCTGGTGTACGTCTTACCTTAGGTAAGAAATTGACCTCACCGATGTATTTGTCTAAAGACTAACTTCCCCCTGAATTACACTCTCTTCCCGCCACCCTCTGGGCCACCGGCCCCTATGATGTGGGCCTCCTGCGGATCCCGCCCTACATTGTTACCCTCAAGCCCAATGTTAAATTTCCTGACATTCCACAGTATAGAATTTCCAGTGACGGCGAAAAAGCTCTTTTGACTATAGTTCATGATTTGGTACAAAATGGTGCGGTTGAAGAGACTAGGGGAAATGTATGCATTAGCCCTGTTCTGCCTGTTTTTAAACGAACCGACCCCTCTCAGCCACCTGTCTATAGTTTTGTGATTGATCTCAGAGAGGTCAACAAGATTGTAGTACCTCAATTCCCTGTTGTCCCGGATATCAATGCCCTATTGACAATGATACCTGCCTCAGCCTCCTGGTTTTCTGTCATTGGCCTCAAAAATGCTTTCTTCAGCATTCCCATTGCTGAGGAAAGTAGGGATATTTTTGGCTTCTCCTTAGCAGGCCAAAGCTTCCGGTTCAAACGGGTTCCTCAAGGGTATTGTGAGAGCCCCTCCATTTACAGTCTAGCATTAAAATCACAGCTCGATACTATGTCTTTACCACCAGGTGCCACTCTCATTCAATATGTGGATGACCTGTTGGTTGCAGCAGATTCTGAGGATACTTGTAAAAAGGCTACTATTTCACTGTTACGCCACTTATCTGACCACCACCACAAGGTTTCACCGTCTAAATTGCAATATTGCTGCCAAGAGGTTACCTATCTAGGTCATCTCTTGTCAAAGGATGGACAGCGATTGACCCCAGAACGTATTCAAGCAATTGCCCAAATGCCTATTCCATGTACGCAAAAAGAGGTGCGTGCCTTCTTAGGTATTACCTCTTATTGTAGACAATGGATCCCCAATTTTTCCCTTCTGGCGAAACCCTTGTTGGCACTCACTCTTAAAGATACACCACACCCGCTTCCATGGACTGCGGAATGTCAGAAAAGTTTCACTGATTTACGCACTGCCTTGTGCTCTGCCCCTGTGTTAGGTACTCCTGATTACAGTTAAGCCTGGGCAAAGCACTACGCTACGCTCGCGTAGTTTGCGAAGTTCGCGCTACTTCGCACTACGCGAACTGCACGTAGCACAGTGCGAACACGCGTAGCGTAGTGTTGCGTAGTGCTGCGGTAATTTTTTGCTTGCTCGCGGTCCTCAACGTCAAGTTGGCGACGGCGAGCAAGCAAAATGACATCCCGGCGAGACTTTTTCCTTGTTCGCGATCAGCAACATCAAATTGGCGATCGCGAGCATGGAAAATAAACCTCCCGGCGAGATTCCCAACGCGAGGAGGTCAGGTTTCTCATTGCGAGTGGTCGCGTATGCTCGCGACCGCTCGTGATGAGAAACTACCAGTTCGCGTTGAGAAAGCTGCCGCTCGAGTAAAAATCTACTCGAGCAGCAGAAAACTACAGCTCGCACTGTGCAAGATGCCATTTTCAATGATTGCACAGTGCCGGTTGCTTGTCCGCACTGTGCAATCATTGAAAACGACATCTGGCACAGTGCGAACAAGGTACTACGCAGTTCACGAAGTGCTACGCGTAGCTCGCGTAGTGCGAACTGCACTTTGCGTAGCTTCGCAAAGTGCTACTTCGCGAACTACGCCCAGGGTTAATTACAGTAAGCCTTTCACACTCTATGTTCATGAGAAAGAAGGTTGCGCATTATCAGTTTTAACGCAACGATTTAGGAACAAGCAACGTCCCTGTGCCTATTTTTCAGCCATGTTAGATCCAGTGGCCAAGGCGTTACCTAGCTGTTTGAGAGCTACAGCCTCCGCAGCCGTTTCCATTTGCCAGTCTGCTGGATTGGTATTAGATAATACCCTCATTGTCATGGTGCCGCATGCAGTAGACACCCTCCTAAATAGAACGAAGACCCAACACCTCACGAGTGCCCGCCTTTCGGGGTACGTATTGACGCTCTTGGCTAGCCGCATACACATTAAGCGATGTAATACCTTGAACCCGGCGACATTGCTGCCAATTCCAGTAGAAAACGGTACTCAGGAGCAGCATGATTGTTTCCTCCGCACGGAGGAAGAGACAAGAGGCAGAGTTGATTTAAAGGATACTCCACTCCCGGACCCGGATGGGATCCTATCGGTGGACGCCGGTTCTTGTTTTAAGCTTCCCAATGGTGAAACGACCTCAGCCTATGCAGTCACTACCTTGTACACCATTGTGGAAACAGCGCGTATTATGCATAATTCAGCTCAGGCAGCTGAATTGATAGCACTGACTAGAGCTTGTGTGTTGGCTGAAAAGAAAAGGGTGAATGTGTATACTGATAGTCAGTATGCGTTTGGAGTGGCCCATAGTTTTGGCCGCCTGTGGAAGGAAACAGGGTTTCTCACATCCCATGGCACTAAGATACAGCATGGCCAATTGGTAAATGACCTTCTTGAATCGCTCACCTTGCCCACTCAGATAGCGATTGTGAAGTGTAGTGCACATAAGAAAATTACTGATGATGTAGGTCAAGGAAATGCTTTCGCAGACCGGATAGCGAAAGAGACAGCTAGAGACACTACAAGCCGCATGTATGTTGCGGGCTCTGCTAGATGGGTTATACAAGGAGGGATGTGTGAGAATATTGTGGACAGTGTGAAAACGATCCAGGCAGAAGCCACAGAGAAAGAATTAAGTAAGTGGAAAGAGAGTATAGGAAGGTTGGATGTGACAGGGTGCTGGACAGACTTGTCAGAACATCAACGCTGGTTGTTACCAGATGCTTATGTACTCCCAGTAGTTACCATGGCGCATGGTCCAGCCCACATTTGCGCTAAAAGTATATGCAAACTTCTGGCTCCGGTATGGCAGAATGTGGGGATCTCTAAATGTGCAGACAATCTGGTTAAGCATTGTATTATATGCTTGATGCATAACCCGGGGAAGGGAACACCAACACCAGCAGGCCACTTTGCTCCCCCAATGTACCCTTTTGAGGTGTTTCAAATAGATTACATTCACATGGAACGATGTAACAATCTGAAGTATGTTCTTGTTGTGGTATGTGCCTTCTCCCGATGGATAGAGGCCTATCCCCTGAAAGATAATACTGCTCTAACCACGGCAAAAGTCCTTTTGAAGGAGTTTCTGCCGAGATTTGGGTTACCCAGAATTATTTGGAGTGACAACGGAAGTGAATTTGTGGGTCAGATCATGCAGAAAGTATGTGCAGGCCTTGGCATCAGACAAAAGTTCCACGCAGCGAACCATCCTCAGTCAGCGGGTTTGGTAGAATGCTATAATGGCACTCTTAAGCATAAACTCGCAAAGATACAAGCCAGCACGGGTCTTGCTTGGCCTGATGCTCTGCCCTTGGCTCTTTTATCCACTAGAACAGCCACCCATTCCCGTATGGGGCTTAGTCCTTATGAGATTGTATTTGGACGCCCTGCAAATGTTTGGGGAGTCCCAAGGCCGAAGAAATACTCCGAGATAGAGCATCCATTGTTAATTGACTATTTGCATGATCTCACCACTAAATTACGTGTCCTTCACCAACAGGTACAAGATACTTTGCCTCAGGCTTCAACTGATCCTGGTCATACCATACGACCCGGAGATTGGGTCTCCATTAAAAACTTCCAGAGGTCGAAGAACTTGGAACCTCGCTGGAGAGAACCTCGTCAAGTACTGTTAACGACGCATACTGCAGTGAAGGTGGTGGGAAAAAAGAACTGGGTACATGGGGTACATTGCAAGAAAGTGCCCCTACCATTGCCTTATGATCAGTGGGTTCGTAAACAAATTGGCGATTCTGAAAGCGAAAGGATACCAAGATATGTACCGTTTAGCGATTCACACCTAGACTTTGCCAGATCAGAGGGAAAAGACGACGAGGTCGCCCAAGCAGCAATACCACCGGCATTGGAGTTGGACCCTACTGAAGCACATCTCCTTTTCCCAGAACAAACTGTACCTGGTTCCCGGAGGTACCATTTGAGGCCCAGACTGAACAAGAATACCTCAATAGTACCTCATTGACTTTGTCTTTATCCCGATTTCCACATGTTGCAGGGCCGTGATCGTAGTCTCAGAATTGTGACCCAAGGTGTGGCTCTAGGCCTGTGGGACTTGTAGGAAAATAAAAAGAACTACAGACAATCACAGCTGAGTGAAGCAGCCTCCCGTCACGGGCAACATTTAGAGATGGAAATGACTGTTCGAAAGGGAATGGACAAAATACAAACAATAAGCACGAAGCATTGTAAATTATTGCATAATCGTTTTGTGGTGGCTTTAATATTATTGATTCTAATGTGTATTATATTGTCTTGCATAGGATGGGGACTACATGTAATTTTTACGCAGCCTATTCCCAAAGTTACCGTTGAAATGCATACACATGTCACTCTACCCCCTCATGTTGAGTCGAGAAGGAGTGAATTCCGTAACAACACATTTGTTTCTATGCTACACCAATATCAATTGGCTACTAATGCGACAAACTGTTGGGTTTGTGGTCTTCTGCCAAGTTCGGTGAATACTGGAATACCATACATTACCCTTCCTTTTTCATTTAATGGTTCTTGTAGTGCATGGTGGGAATTGAGTGCCAGTTGGGTATTTTCTGGAGATGGTGATACCCGAGACATAAGGAGCTTGGGAGTACATCTATACCATTTATGTTGGCGGGACAGAAAAAGGATATATGGGACGAATAGGGAAAAGTCAGAATATGCTGATCGCCAAACCAGATCTACGGATTTGTATTTCCTGCCCTCTAATAAAACCTCTCGAAAAGGACAAACTTTTCTAGTGGTACCTGGACAAGCACCATTCTGTATTAGGAAAGGAGGGTTAGAATATAAAGGTACAAGCAAATTCCAGCATATTGTGACCTTGAATGGGACAGATTGGCCTCGCATGGTTCCCTCACGTAATACACACTTCCTGTGTGGAAATAAGGCTTACACTTCTCTACCTGGTAATTGGAGAGGCACTTGTTATATCGCTTGGTTGTTGCCCCCTACATATATAGCGGATGCCAAGCATCATTTACAGAAAAGAAGGGTGGTGTCTGACCAGGATACGTCAGGACAAGAAGTCGGGGATGTCTTGAAAGGACTCCTTCCATTCTGGGGCCCAATAGCCAACAGTAGAGACATAAGACAACTAATTCGAGTTGTAGAAGCCACTGTCAATGAAACAGCTGGAGCTTTGAGTAATCTCACTGCAGAACTCGTTGCTGACCGCCTTGTCACGCTTCAGAACAAGATGGTATTAGATATTATTCTTGCTGACCGTATGCAAATTGATCGGATCTAGCTGTTGCATTTATATTCCAGACAACGCCCCTACAGTATACCAAGCCATCTCTAAACTACATAAGATCGCTGAGTCCGTTCACCAGGATGAAGGGAATTGGTCTCTGATGGGATCGTTTTGGGGACTACTGTCTACATGGGGATGGAAGATTCTTACCTTTGTCGGATCAACTTTGGATATTCTCTTCTCATGTTGCCTTTGCCTACAATATGGTCCCGCTATATGCGGGCTCTGCGCCACCCTGTGTGTTCCAAATCCTAGATCCCAGAAAGCAGAAAACACGAAAATAATTCTGCAACAACAGCTTGTAGATTTCATGACTATTGAAGTTGATTCTGATTAACAACAGCCTGTGTGTTTTTTGCCTGAGTAATGGCAAAATGAGGGTCTGGGGAAATTTGATTACGGCTCCATCTTGCGTATTGACACCATTGTGATGTTGCCCTCACTCAGGCGCCGACGACCTTCGTAGCGTTTCTTCGTACTCTGAACTGTAACATGTTAAATGACCTTTTTCCTGTCTCTCTGAGCAAAGTTCATTCTGGGACCCGGCTCGAAGCAACTCATTTCCGTGATAACCATCTATTGACCCTTGGTGATCCTTCTCTGCCTTCCCTTTGTTTTACGAATCACCACCTGCATCACGCAAACACGTCCTGTTGTAAATTAATTAAACTTAGGAATGCTCATGCCACCTGGCCTATAGGGTCAGGTAGAGAACACGACCCTAGGGGAGGAATTTCTATTACCTGTTATCCTGTATCTTGTAAAAGGAATGTTTGCTAGTGGATGACATGTTTTTGCACATTGAGGGCGCTGTTGCTTTAGGGGATTTAAGCGCTATAAAAGACTGTGAGCCACGGATTGAAGTGGCAGTCTCCTGAGAACCTACCACTGATGTACTTCTAGGACAACTGTACCTAGCTGCAGCTAATAAATTGAAGTTCCTATGCCAACAGAGTGTTCCGTGTCTCTGTACAATTAAGCAGGCGAACTCAGAAGATTTCAGGCGTACCCTGCGCCGCCAGGCCTAATTCAGCCTGGTTCTTCACTATCCTGGCTGAAGAGGGGTGAAACCCCGAAACCGGTTCTAGAATGCTTGTTTCCAGTCCAGGGAGGACCTGGCCTGGCAGCTCGGGCTGGAATATTCCCATAGGGCACAGGGTCAAGACTGATTTGCATATAACTGGGTCCAAATTGGAATGGCATGGTGAGCAAAAAAACAATAGATTTAGGCCCAGATCTCTGTACTGGGGTGAATGTATGATATTGTTCTGCATTCTGTCCATTAATAGTTCTTTTTGCATTTGTCACCCCGAGTGGGACGGATAGTCTCAGACGTGAGTCCCTTGCTCTCCATGTCACTGGAATCAAGCTATCCTGGCTGAAGAGGGGTGAAACCCCGAAACCGGTCCTAGGATGCTTGTTTCTAGGTCAGGGAGGACCTGGCCTGGCAGTTCGGGCTGGACTGCTCCCATAGGGCACAGGGTCAAGACTGATTTGCGTATGGCTGGGTCCAAACTGGAATATCATGGTGAGCAAAAAAACGATGGATTTAGGCCCAGATCGCTGTACTGGGGTGAATGTATGATATTGTTCTGCATTCTGTCCTTCAATAGTTCTTTTTGCAGACTACAACAGGCAGCCACCAAGTCATTGCGCAGTGCTCGTGGCCCGCACTGCAATTTGTGGAGGCGGGAGAGGTGAAGAGAGGACAGGTCACGACACATGGGCCAGCTCAATGGAAGTGGGTGGCAAAGCGAGTCTGGGGAGGCGGGAAAGGCTCCATTCCATGAGCAGTACCATCGGGCCTACGGGCCCAGGGGGCAAAAAATTACCAGCACTGGCATAACAAAACTTGTGGAGGACCCATGCAAGGTACATGGAAGGGCCCCCCCTGGACTCAATCAGGGGCTCTCCGGCCAGAGTACTGTGCTGAGGAGGCCCCCCGGAGGTTGGCCCCCCGCACCATCAGGGCTGCAGGAGGCCTGTGTTACGCCACTGACAACTGGTAGACTTGTATGGGAGGGTAGAGGTTTGACGGGACTGGACAGAGTGAAGCTGGAGGCCCATTGAGGCATTGCAGCGAAGGAGACAGGTGTGGAGCCCAGTTCATACACAAGGGGGGCAAGTATTGAAGGGAGATGTTATGTTATGTTATGTTGAAGGTTTTGTAAAGTGCGTAGTTGCACAAGAATGGTGTTTCTCAGTGCTAGACCCCCACTAACATATGAGCAGTGACTACCTACAGAAAATAAAGAAGGAAGAGGCCTAAATGGAAAAGAGTCAAGTCTTAGGATATTTTCTGAAAAGAAGTGGATTCTACATTTTCCTGAGAGAGAGGGGGAGAGAGTCCCAGAGAAGGTAGAAATATCCACCCTATCTTACTCTCCTAGCTCGAGGGATGATAGCTAAGTTGAGATCAGCAGTGCACAAAGGTTGAGTGCGCAGGTAATTTGTCATGAGACAAGATGGGGGCCCCCTGGAGTGCAGGGTCTTGTGAATAATGCAGAGGGTCTTGAAGCAGATGTGTTAGTCCACAGGGAGCCAATACAACTTATAAAGAAGACCAGAAACAGAAGAGAATTAGAAGAGTGAGAATAGGAGCCTAGCTGTAGGATTTTGAGCTAACTGAAGTCTTCTGGTGGCTGATTTATTGACTTCCAAAAACAAAGCATTGCAATAATCCAATCAGGACAAAATCACTGCCCAAATTATAGTTTGTCGAGTGGCGAAATCAAAAAGACCCAGGATGGGTTTGAGGGATCTCAATAGCCCAAAGCAAGTTCCGGCAACAGTTTTAGCTTGAGCCTCAAAAGACAGAGAATTATCCATTCAGAGTCCTGAATTTTTAATGGAGGCTTGGGCTTAAGGGGAGGCTAATGTGTCTTTGGCTCAAGATGTGTGGTTGGAGAGGGCTCCTGAGGGACTTCAGTTGAAGGGTCAGCGGAGACAGTGTGAAGGGGGCACCCCTAGACACCATGAGCAGCATGAGAGAGTAACAACAGGAAATCACACCGATGGGCGGGGGGCAACAAGGGTCCAGCATCATCTCTAATAGCAGCATTCCTAGAATGGAGTGACCAGAAGGAGGGAACTATGGATGAAGGAAGCCTGGGCGACACATGGCTGGTTGAACCGAGGTATGTGAAGGGGACAGCTGAAAGCAGCCCCAAAAACTTTACATGCACAGAACGAGGTTGGGTTGTAGCACCTGCATGATGGGGGGCACTCAGCGGCAGACATACAGGACAGAGGGGGGCATACGCCGGTGCTGTGGCTCATTTATTGCCTGTACAGCAGGTCGTGGCTAAGTCAGGTGCAGGGGAACAGGGCAGACAAGGGAGATGACGTTTGGGTTCTGGAGGTGGAGGAGAAGCATGATTGGAGGGACCAGGATACCAGCACTCTGGGCCTTCCCTTTTTCTAGCAATCCCAGCACCACAGTGGAAAGGCAGACTCGGGAGAACTTTGTGTGGCTCAATTATCCTGAGGTGAAGTGAAGGCAAAGCACAGTGCGGCTAGCTGGACAGCGACACAGGACACAGCCACCACTGGCAAAAGAAGGTCTGGTGTTGCCTCGCCGGTGCTTCACTCTGGAAGGTTCAGTGCAGTCCCCTGAGCCGACGAGTACGGAACAGGTCAACAGGATGCAGAGGTGCGTCCAAGAGGGTTTACCGCGGCCCCTTAGCATCCTGTGGAGGGCACAGGTATTCTAGAGCGTGATGTTGTTCAACAATGGTATGCACAGGTAGATACACAACAGGAGCTAAACAAGCTAGGGGAGGACATCACACAGTTAGACTATGATGAAATGAACCTGAAAGAAGCTGAAGTGGTGGATGATGAGGCCCCAGTAGAGGAGGAGTGCAGGTGGTAGCACAGCAGTGCCTGTGACGTGGGTATGGATAACTAGGTTGTAACTAGTGTTTTTACAGGAGTTACCCACCACATCAAAAAATATGACACAGAAGGCAGACGTTCAGTCTTCCCATAGTATAACAGCACTTACAAGGTTGTCCTACTCCTGGCGGGGTGGGGACAGCAACACAAGAGCAGGGAGGTGTATTCAATACCTGCAGGGACTTTAACAAAGGTCTTTGTACAAGGAAATATTGCAAGTTCAGGCACAAGGGCTTGAGGTGCCCAGGGAGGAATGCCCTTATACAATGTTATGGGACAGCGATAGGATACCAGGGGCAACAAGCAGGTCAGTGGACACAGCAACAAGGAAACTTTGGTTCACAACACAATGCCCAGTCCTCAGGTTTTATGTCGGGTCGGCGAATACATGGAGTGGTGGGAACTGGCTCATATACAAATTAACCTAGAACAGCCGGATTTCTGGTTAGCACAATATTACATCGGAATGGAGGATGCTAAGCTGTTTAAAGAAGGTTTTCACTAGGGATTTAGGCTTAGGTATGAGGGCTGAGGAGCACATTGATGGGCCAACAATCTTAAGTCTGCCATGGATCATAAGTAGGTTGTAAGAGAGAAGCTCCACAAAGAGAATCAGGATGGCATAATGGAGGGACTGTTTAAAGACTGGCCAATGACGAATGTGATTGTTGTTCCCAATAAATAGAAGAGGCAATTTCGAATTATATTGCAATTTTCTTGGCCAGAAGGAAACTCAGTGAATGATTTCATTGCGGATGAGATCTCATCAATATCTTATTCGTCTGTAGACCTTACTTTGTCACTGGTCGAACAGATGGGGAAAGGGGCACATATGGCCAAGAGCGACATTAAGTCTGCCATTAGGCTGTTGCCGGTGCACCCAGAGGACTTTAAGTTGTTGGTGATTCAGTTTGAAGGACAAAGGTATGTGGATAAGTCCCTGCTAATGGGGCTGCTCGATTTCCTGTGCATTGTTTGAGCGCTTCATCTCTTTCTTACAGTGGTTATTCACGTGGTGCACAGGGCATAAATAAATGACACATTACCTTGACAATTTCTTTTTTATTGGTAAACCCAGTTCTGAGGACTGCCAGGGGCAGTTGGTAAGTTTTCAAGAGCTCTTGGGGGACCTAAGAGAGCCGTTGGCACCAGAAAAGACAATGGGACCTAACACAGTCCTCTCTGTCCTGGGCATTGAACTTGATTCAGTGTCCATGGAAGTATGCATACCTCTGGATAAGAAAGTGACTATGCAAGTGCTTTTGGACTCTATGGGGCAGATTTATGAGCCCCTTGCGCCAATTTTGCGTCACTTTTCCCATGTTAAAAGTGACGCAAAAGTGGCGCAAGGGGCTCATAAATCTGCCCCTATGTTGCAAAAGCCAAGGGAACTGTAAGGGAGGTGCATGTGTTGCTGGGGCATTTGATCTTCACATGCAGGGTAGTCAGAGCAGGCAGGGCTTTTTGTGGGTGACTGGGCATGTCTGTATCGGGTCTATAGCAGCCCCATCATCATGTGTGACTTTCAGTAAGTAAGAGCACAGGAGGATTTATGCATATCGCAAAGGTTTCTGGAAGAGGTCAATGGTATTCCATTGGTGTCCCAAAAGTAAGCCCGGGTGGGTAACTACGCTCTGCCAGCGGGGTATATGTAGTTTTGCATACTCTGCGTTCCGTTGCGCATGCGGAATTTAGGCAAAACTACGACACCGTGGCGGAACGTAGTTGGTCGGCACCTCCACCCTCCCAAAGTAATTATAAAGTAAGAAAAAAGGCATTTACCTGCCACGACGGCCTCCTCCTCGCCATGGCCGCTCTTCTTCCTCGTCCTCATCGTCCTTCTTCTTTGATAACCCCTATGTTGTACGTCTGGTGAGTGCGCATGCAGAGGAGACAATGGAGGGGGTGAAAAAACCTGCATATATTGATAAGGGCAAGAGGAAGCATTTATTGGGAGTACCCAGAGGTTGCAGCCTCTAACTTGTTGACTGCTACACTTGGCATTTTCTTTGTGACCCCTGGCCTCGGAAGGGGCAAAAATTGGCCTCCTCTAGGTTTTGGGGGTCAACCGACCAGAGGGAGATGCACCCCCCAGTGTTATTGGGGTAGTGATGCAGTTCAGGTGACTGCTGGGTTAGTTGGGCGCTATACTACCGTTAACGGCAGCCCAAGGTATGTACCTGGCTATTTTATGCCCTCAGCACCAATTTGGGGACCCAGTGGTTGGAGCTGTAGGCAGCACATTTTCACTCCTATCCTTCCCTTTCCCATTAGTCTGGATCCCATTGTATTTTCTCTTCCTTGCCTTCGTCTGGCTTTCATTGTATACTGGTGCACAGGGTTTGGATATGTTATATCGCTTTCGCTTGAAGCAGGTGCGTGGTGGTTGGCCGATAAGTTTGCATGGGTTTGCATAAGGTTATTGCTGTTGCCAATGGCGAACCAATTAAAAGGGAGGATGTCAATAAGTTCACATTTGGAGGAGGCAGGAAGTTAAAAGTTATGTTCTAGGAAATTAAGTTAGCTAGATGTTAATTGATGCAGAGTAAGCGGCAGGGGAAGTTAAAGGTCACAATTTCAGAAGTGCAGCAGGGTAGGAGTTAGACATTTGCAGGATAACTATGTGGGTTGGGCACAACTTTTAGGGGTGAGGGGTCAGTAACCGTAAGTGGTAGGTTGTATAGTGAACCTTTAGTTTTGTAAGGTGGAAGGCATAGCGATTTTATGTGATGTGCACCTGTTTCAATAAAGTGGGCTTTTTCACACAAAAATGCAACAGTGGTCTGTGTTGCTCCCCTCTCACCAAAATGAGAGTGCTGAACAGAGAAGGCCCTGGCAGACCTACAAATGAGACTCCACAATTAGCAATAGAGAAGCAGATCATAAGCACATAAATACGATACAAGAAGAAAACTACTTCAAACATGACATTATGCGGAAAAAAACCCGCTAACAGCGTAATACCACACACTGCTTGCAGCGTACTAGGAACATTGCTTAATTTGAGCCGGTGGCTGCCAGAGGGGGCCACCGCTACTTCTTTTCGGAGACCAGCACTTATTTCCCTGCATTAGATATTTGCTGAGTACAAGATGGTGAAAAACACACAAATCCGAAATTGGAGGAAGAGGAAGGTGGCAAAACTGTCACAAAGGGAGAAAGCAGGATCCAGCAAGCATGAGAAAAAGAAGCGTGTGTGTCTGGTAGTGGATTAAAGACTACCAGCCTTGGTATTCTGTATGCCGATGTCAGCCGCCTGCTTCTGAGCAAAGCTTTGGGCACCGGCACTCTAGCTTTCACAAATTAAGCACTGACTAGGCATGCTGGCTGAAGAACCAATACAAATACAAATCATGTATTTGTAGAAGAGGCTTCCAGTTGTAGCGGAGGTTTCATGCAGTAAATCATGAGTTCAACCGTGTACGGTTAACATTGGTTCTCTTACACACTTACAGGAGCACAGTATTTCATCTGTTTCATCCCTCAGCTACCAGCTACCATCCTTCTTACATTCATTCAAAGTTACTATTCTACCCTAGAACCTACTCCACAGTCTAACTTTTACCAAATTAAATGTATACACACCCACCACTACTGTATTCTACGTCAGAGACAGGGATGCTGGGCATAAGGCTTTTATTTAAGGCAAAGAATGGAATGGACAATGTGGCTGGCAGGTTAAGTATCTACAAAGAAGTATGTACCATATTGAAAGTGTTTTAATCTAGGGAAACTTAAAAGACTGTTACCACTTTAAACATGAATTTTAAAGCAATTAAAGGCAATGGAAGAAGTCAAAGTTCAGAAGATAGAATGTGCTTATAACAGAAATAGCTACTATCCTCAGAGAAACAACAATTTTAGAACACACTAAAATGTCAGTTAAAATGCAATGATTGTAACTTAAACAGTCCAAACAAGGCAAAAATTGTTGAATGCTTACAATTTTTATTAAGGTATTGACATTAGCTCACACACTCACCTATTTGACAAATAAACACATGAGTAGTTCTGCAGCAAAAAAGAAGAGTCTCAAATATGAAAGATCCAGCACATTCGCCGACTAAACTACAAATGATATAAAACATAGTAGAAAGCGATGGATAAACACCTTCGACAACCAACAGAACAAAAAGAAAACTCGGGGCCCGTTTCACAAAGGTAAACTTAGACGTTTGGTATAAACTTAGACCTAGTGTCTACGTTTATGACTTTGGTAATTGGCAAAGGGCATTTACGAGTACTATCATTATGTTCACATTTGGGCCGGATCTACACCCGAGTCCCGACATAAAGATAGTACTAGTAAATGCCCTTTATGAATTCCTAAAGCCGTAAACTTAAACGTTTGTTCCAAGTTTAGATCAAAAGTCTAAGTTTACCTTTGTGAATCAGGCCCTTCATATTTTATTTCTTAACAAATGCAAGCAATCAAAATATGCAAGCAATAGAGCTAACCAGTATGGACATTGCACCCATGTTAAAGAAAGTTGCCAGCCTGTTGATAACCACAAAATGCCCACAAAAATAGAAACAAGAAACCACAAAATACATTGACATGTATTCACAAAACCATTTTGAAGTACATCAACGTGTACTACTTTACATACTTTGAAATTATATTCATAAACCTTTGGATGGAGGTATCTGCCTAGGCTTCTGCTATCTTTCTAAACAGAGATCTGAGCAGGCATAGAAATAGTTTTTAGTAGTAAATGTGGGAGGGACAAGGGGCAGTTGTGGTAAAAATGGGGAATAATTACTAAAAATAGTTTTGGGGGTAATTTAATGAGGGGTGTAGGCTGGGACATGTAAATTCAAAACATACTCACAAAATAGTAAGAAAGTGTTATTAAAAAATTATACTTCTATTTCTACTACTGATAAAACAGGGACACATGTACTCCAGACAAGCCTTGAAGTAAGTAAAGCAGCACACATAGCCAATCACTGGTACTACAGCACACTCTGATGGTAATTAGCGGAGCCGAGAATCAACACATAGGGAAAAATAGAAAAATGTTTTCAAATAGCTGTACCATATTTTATTAAAATATTCATAAATGTATAGTTTTCACATAACTGTGAACATTCATAAAATATATAACAAGGTTCATATGACATGGAACACACCTGCTAGTGAAAGGCAGGGAGAGTGAACAGTCAAGACTCTGCCACCCATTCACAGGTGTAACTCATTACAATAGAAACCAGCCACATACAGGATGACAACATAAGAAATTAAGCGAAACACCAAAACATTATGGTTCACTATGTGGGTAAATGTATTTGTAAATTTGACCCTCATTTTGAGGAATAATTATTTGAGGAGGAGGGAGAGAGTTTATGGATAAAGCATCACAATCTTTGGCATGTCCAAGGAAGCAGCCATTGCCAGATACTGCATCTCACTTGAATTGATTCTTGACTTGGTGCAGACTAGAAGCAGGAGCTTGCGATTGGTACAGAGATGAATCAGCAGCAGAATGCACCATTTTATTCCAGTGGGTGGCAATGGGGTTCTATGCCATTGCAGATTTCCATCAGGCGTTAGGTGCCACTGATTGCACCCACGTGAAACCTCAGACACCTCACCACAAAAAGCACAATTTCAGCAAAAAATACTGCTGCTTTTCTGTCAAGGTGCACGTTGTCTGTGATACAAGCAGTGGATTCACTCATGTGTACACTGCCTTTCCTGAAAGCACACCACATCTACCAACAGCCATTTCTTGCATGTCAGATGGTTGCTGAAGGCTTTAATGACTTGTGGCTAATTTGTAAACTATAACAACTGTTACAAATTTGGTTTCTGGTTGGCAGAGGTATGCAATCTATCTAAGCAGGAACCACAATCCTAGTCAGGGTAAGTCATAACACACCCTAAATTATCCTGTGCTCGCCCTCTGGTAGCTTGGCACAGAGAAGTCAGGCTTAACTTAAGAGGCAATGTATAAAGAATGTGTGCAACACTTCAAACAGTGACACAGTGAAAACAAAAATATTTGAAGCCAGTTTAGAAAAATAGGTTTAATTTTATCAAGAAAACAAGACCAAAAGGAAAAGAATCCAACAAGTAGAAGTCAATATATGAATTTTTAAAGAACCAATGTAAAGTAGCGCTTACAAGCAATAAGCACTTAAAGGGGGTTATTTGGTCACGCTGGACTGGGGCAAAGGCAAAAGTTCAGGTGTACTGCGATGGAGTGTGAGACAGATACAGGGACCCACCTAGCCCTGCTGAACCAACGTACCTTGATCCAGGCTAGCTATGGCATAGTAGAAGATGTGAGGTGCAGCTATAGTGATGCGTAGTTGTCAAACCACGAAGTGAGTGAGATGCATCGAGTTTCTACAGGCAATGGTGACAATGCGTTGGTTCCAAGTGCGAGGCACCAGTTCGGAAGACAATGTGCGCTCCCGCAGCAGTAGATGCATTGATTCCGAAGCTGATGTGCTAGTTCCAGGTATGATGCACCAGCTCCATTCCATGCTTCGATGAGGATACCTCAATTTCGACACATGCAAAGGCGAAGATGCACTGATTCCAATCCACGCAAAGGTGAAGATGTGCAGATTCTGATGAGGATGCATGGGTTATGGTTGTAGAAGCACCTTAGGCCTCACCTCCAAGGTTCAAGGGCTGGGGTGGCACCACTTGGCAGGGCGGACTCACAGCTTGTAGAGTCCAGATGCAGGTAGCTGAGGTCTTTGATATCCCTGGGACTTAGAATGGGAGGCTAGCCAGCAAGCCCTTGGAGTCACTCTGGGATCAAGTGATGCATGTCCATTCTTCACACCCAGGCAGGAGAACAGCAGGCAGCAGGGCAGCTCAGCAAGGCAAGAGCACAGCAAGGCAAGAGCACAGCAAAGCAAGAGTCCAGCAAAGCAGCAGTTCAGGACAGTGGCTGTCCATTCAGCAGCGCAGCAATTCTTCTTCCTGGCAGAGTGGTCACAGGCCTGTTGGAAAACAAGGCAGCATCTGTGAGGCCTGCACAAATAACATGACTACATTTGTCCTTCACTGGGAACCAAACACCCAATTGTAGCGCCTGACTCTCAGAGGGTAGCGTTGCAGAGCAGTCTGAGGCTTACTCAAGGGAGGTGGTGTGGGCTAGTAATCGCCATTTGCAGGAGCACAAAAATAACACTCAATAATTGATTGTCCAGTCTGTACTTTGCTTTATAAAAGTAAGAGTACATTTATTAAACACACACACTACTCAATACTATGCACCAATTTACAAATATACATAAGCTGTTGGAATTACTTTGTGACATTGCATAACATCTCCACCCCTCCCGCAAAGGGGGGGTGGGGTCTAGTACCACCACTCCTATGTATGCACATCAACTTGCCCCCAATGCAGATAGTTGAACATAACCTGGAGCGAGGGCCCTGCGCACTGGCACCATCCCAGTGGCGACCCACCCCATTACCTCAACAAGCATTAAAAAGGGGTAAACCTGCCTTGGTGACACATGACCCTGACTGAGCATCTCCTACTGACCATAAAGTATGCACCTCTATATCTTAAGGGCTAGCAGTCTGGGGTCTTCACCTAAGCGCAGCAGCAAGAATCCATGTTTACGCACACTTTAGAATTACAGAACTCCTCACCTTGGTTGATCATTTGAATGCATTGCAATTACAGCCCCTAAAGGCATCACAGATGAAATCACAGGATTGCGCATATACAGCCAGACACCCTAGCAGGACTGTCTGGCAACATAGCCCCACTTGGCTTATGACATTTCCTTACACATGTGACTTCCAGTCCCTTCAAAAGATGTACTCCTGGCAACTACACTTCTCCTGCAGTGCACCTCTTCACTTTAAAAGGAATCACAGGTAAAAGCATGGGATTACGTAAATACAGCCAGACCCCCCTAGCAGGAAGGTCCAGCAACATAACTCCATTTAGCTTAACATCACTTTACACAGGTACTTCACTTTACACATGTGACTTTCAGTCCACCTAAAAAGAAATAACCAATAGTAAATGCATTTCAGTGCAATTACACCCCTTCACCTCCAGGGGATGCCCTTCTCCAGACATCCCCAACTCAGCCCATCACACCATGATGCACTTCATAGTACACACTCAGCTGTAGAACAAAAGTTCCAGCCTAGAAGGTGTTAAAGGCTGGCTGAGCCCTTGAGGGATTATTCTTTCAGATGCCCCGTGAAACTTATGGGTGGACTGTTCTTCTTTATGCTGGGGGAGGCTGCGGTGCTCCTGCAGCCCCCCGCACCCCTTTTCACACATGAGGGTGACCCCCTCCTCTGGGGCCACCAGGCACCAAAATGGCAGATGTCTTCGTGCTGGGGGGGGGGGGGGGGGAGACTGCGCTTCTCCAGCAGCTCCCCCAGCACCTTTTCACAAGTGAGGGTGACCCCCCTCCTCTGGGGGCCACAAAGCACAAAATCGGCAGATTTCCAAATGCCTGGAGAGGCATTATGGGGTGCTTCATGTTCCTCTTTACCAGCCCCAGCCATTGGGAACACTCTCCTCCGCCCTCGGGGTCTCTGATTCAGCAGGGTGCTGTCTTCACTGGCTCCCTGCACCAGCCTTTCCCCTGGCTCTCCTCCGTGGCCTCTCTTCTCCCTGCGCAGAGGCCACTGCTCCTGCGCACCGGTCCTGGACTCTTCTTCTGGTGCTGTTTGGGTCCTGGGGGCAGTCAGGGGGTCTCTCCTTCCAACTGCCCATTGCGCCAGGCTCCAGCACCTTCAGCCTCAGCAGACCACACCCCAGAGAGAGCTTCTCTTCATGTGCAAGCACTTTTTAAAAGTTGAGTAGGGGGCTGGCAGGAAGTCCCTGTTGGTCCTATCAAACAGCGACACATCACTTTCCTGCCCCTGCTCCCTCCTTCTTGTCCAGCCTCTGGGTTTGTTAAAAATGGCGTCGTCCAGTGTCTCTGGCCACATGGCCTCTGAAACCCAACTCCTTCCCTCCTTGGTGCAGCCTGGTGCCTGGCACCTAGTGATGGATGAGTCTGTAGCCCCACCCATCATCTCTTCCTGGAGAGGAGGCCCTCGCTTGTGGAAGAAAGGTTATCAATCCATCCAGCTGAGGTCAGCCCTCAGCCTGGGTCTGGTCATGGCTGGCTCAGAGAAATATGACAGTTCTGGATGACCCAAAAGCAGTACAAATATGACTTTGGACTCTGCAGAATACTTATTTTCATATTCGCTACATTGGACTTAAGTGCGTGTCTGGAATCTGTAGGCCTAACGGAAGTTAATCTAGCCATGGGCCCCACATCCCCATAGGGGAATAATGAAGTGAAAACACAGTAAAACACAATGACTTTCCCTGGCATGTTTCTTTTCAGTGTATAAAGCCTATTCCATGTCACCACCGAATACTGCATAAGTCCTGCCACACCATTCACTTTGTATCTGCTCCTGGACTGCGCATGCTAGGAATCTCCCCTGCGCAGCCCGTACACGTGTGCACATGCATGTACACATGTGTCTGCATGTAACCAGCCCGGTGTCCCTTACTCCAGCTGCTGCGCAGTGGCCTGGTCAAGCCAGGGGAACACCAGTAAAATCCCCATGCAGTCTCCTACATCCTGAGTTCACTGTGGGTGAGTCCCAACTTATGAGGCTTCCCCACAGTAAAGGCTCAACAATTAGGTGCTCAAAAAGCGAAAAATCCGGGTGGCCTATAGTGTCAGAACCCCTTCTAACAAGGCCCCAAAGTGTTCTGAAGTTATGGTGGCAGAGGTCCAGCACCTATACCCAGTTGTGCCTTTGAGGTGGACAGAAGTCCTTAATTCCTGCTTTGTTTCCAGACTCACTACAGGGAGGTATGGAGCCCTTTGTGTGTGAGCAGGGCACAAATTAATCAGGTGTAAGTGTTAGGCCTTGCCCAACTCCTCCCTCTCATCTTCCAGGAAGGCCCATGAAGACACACATACCCTTTGTGTGTGGCTGTCTAGAGGAAATACACAAATCCCAGCTGTCACCCAACCCAGACTGAACAGAGACATGCAGCAGGCACCAAATGGCTAAAGTAAGTAACTACCAACTTTCTAAAAGTGGCATCTGCTAAACTGTATTTTAAAATCCAACTTCGCCAGAAGTTGTGATTTTAAATTGTCAGTCCAGTGACACCAAACTTGAAATGTCTATCTCTTTACAATTGGGAATTACGCCTAAAAGATGTAAAAAGATAATCCTCCTGCTATCCTACAAGAGACATAGGCCTTACAGTAGAGAAAAGGGAATTTGGGAGTTTTTCAATACGAAGACATTTTAAATTTAAAATGCATGTCCTGCCTTTTAAATATATTGCTCACTACCCTGTGTGTTAGACAGGGCCTACCTTAGGGATGACATATATGTATAGAAAAGTAAGGTATAGGCCTGGAAAAAAATGTATCTTTCTCGGTCGAAGTGGCAGTGTAAACTGCTCATACGGGCTTTTCAGTGGCACACCTGAGCCATGAGGGCTACTTAGGGGGGTGGCACAATGAGTGCTGCAGGTCCCCTACTAGCGTTTAATTTACAGGCCTTGTGCACATGTAGTTCAATTTACTAAGGACTTACAAGTAAATTAAATATGCCAATTGGAGTTACACGAATGTTAACATGTTTAGGGGAGAGAGAACAAGCACTTTAGCACTGATTAGCAGTGGTAAAGTGTACACAGAGTCATAAAGCCAGCAAAAACGAGGTAAAAAAAATGGAAGAAGGCAGGAAAAATGTTGATGGAAGACCACCCTAAGGCTCAGGTGTAACAATAACTAACAATGGGGCTTTGTGTGTATCTAGGGGATGGCATCTCAAACATAGTCACTCATTACTCACTACATCATATTAGACACACATTCCACACATATTCTTAAAAGTGACTGTATGTGTAGACAATGTACAAGTTTTAGAATAGTTTCACATCATAACAAATATCACGTCTTTGTTGCAGGTGATTCTGGGTTTTCCCTCTCTCCCCATCACCTCACTCCCTTACAATGTCCAGCTAGGCAACCTCAACAGAGGTACAATAGAGGTTGCATCATCATTGACCAGACTGTTTGGATCCTCCAGTCACAATTCAAATGTCTCGACTGTCCAGGGTGGTGCTCCGATGCGTGCAAGATAATAGTAGCCTGTTTCTTTTCCACAGCTTCGCCATGCAATGGGGCTTACATGTAGGCATGGCATCTGCGCTACCACCACATCACGGGTACTGTGGTGAGGCGCAGAACAGTGGTCAAGGTGGGCAGGTGGAGGATCGACTAATGGCCTTATTTTTCACCTACGTTACTATTTTGTTTGCTGCTTTAGTGTGGTTTGACAGTGTCCTGTCAATATGAATGGTGGACTAGTACATCGTTCTCATGTAACACCTTGAGACAAAACTGCTGCACTGCCATAATGTAACCATCAAACAATTCATGCTCAATTTATCGATACACTTACACTTTACATTCTCACTCATTCCATCAGATTTATCAATTTTGTCAACAGAAAAATCATTCATGTAGTTTATAGAAGTATGTACCTGTTTTTAGCCTTTAAAGGCAGTTCCCCATGATTAAAAGGAAATACCTTCAAGATTTAACCACCTCTGCTATGTTGATGGAGACCTCTATTATGGTATTCTTGTGGTGGAGAACTCAATCTAGCATATTCTTCAGTTAGGTGGCCTTTGTCCATTAAAACCCCAAAATGGTCGAGGGATAGGGAAAGAAGGCCCTTATTTTACTGCTGAAGTGTTGGAGATAATCTGCAAGGGAGTATTGCAGCAGTACTCTTCTCTCTTTGGGATCCAGAGACCCAGTAGAGTAATGCAGCATTGGCCCAGATTTGGATTACATAGCCATGCAGTGCACTGAGTGTTCACACCTGCAGAGGAAAGGAATTATAAAAGCGAGTAGAGGACCTCCGAAGCAGGGCATGTCGAAAGACACAGGCTATGTTGGGGATAACTTCCCAGTCACATTTGCAGCATCCTTGATTGACATCACTGCACAAGAGGGTCCTTGAAACAGCTAGCTAACCCTCCAAGCTCAGCAGGAGACATTCAAGCAACAGGAAGCTAGTAAGTGTAAAATGTATCTGATAATAAAAAAGCATTTTCCTGTGCAGTCATGTCTCCAGCTTACTGTCTTTTTTCATTATATTACTGTTGCGTGCACCATAAGCCGTCTTTCCAAACAAATTAATTGAATATTTTTGAATTTTTAGTAATGTTAAATATTTTTTTTTAACAATATTGAAATATGTTGGAACAATTGCAAAATGTTTCTTACATACTTACATTAACTTCAGTTTTGTTTGTAATGTACTATTAAGAATTTATACAAAATAGCCCTGCACTCTTATGATAGTTAGGTAAACATGTAAGTCGCTGTTTAGATTATATCCATGATGTAGATGGTTTTCAGTAGATAGTCGTTTACCAAAATGAAAGAAGTTGATCAAATCTTGCAATATTAAAAGTTATTCTTTATTCATGTTCTTTAAAAAATTCGAAACAGCCAAAGCGTTTCGTCCGCAATCAGACTTCTTCAGGGCTTGAAATGTAAAAGATATTAATTAATTCAGTTGTTGTCAATCAATAAAATGCAATAGATTTGAAAAGTATATATTAAGGCATTGTGATTTATGAAGTAATTTAATAGTAATCCCAAGGGCCACACTTACCAGTGGTCTGCAATACTGAGTCAATAATAAGCAGTTGGCAACGTAGAAGGTTCAAGCGTTTATTGGCCACAACAGAACTCTACATAGAGGAGCCTCATCGAACCTCACCCATCAGGTGCGCCGAGGAAGACTGCTGGCACCTTGACACAGTCACACTTATATACATAACTGATTCAGCATACAAAGCATTGTGAGTGGAAAAACACCAGTTAGCCCTAGAGCTCCTAGATGAGCTCATACCACCTGCACACATAAGGTTACTCTCTTCTACAGAGAAGGTCGGCGGGGTGACTCCCTTTTGTCTCGGGCCCAGAGAAATTTCGCTTGATACTCCCTACTGCAGATGTGACCTTGGGCCTCAGCCGTAAATACAATTTCACCCTGTCTCTAGGCTGGTACGAGCTAAATCATACAGACGGTGTTCAGGGAGAACCACGTGATCTGAGGCACGACTGGTCATAATCCAAGATGGCCGCAGTGTGGCTTTTTGGCCCTTTCCATCATACAAGACACGGAGAACGACTGGGCCATCTTATAAAGCAGTTCTCGATGTATATGGAATAGAGATACAGCCCAAGATACGTTATGCTAACTTTACATACTGACTTGAATCCCACAGAACGGCCCTTTTTAGCATAATGTAGCTATCCATTTGAACTACTCTTCAAAAATACCCTCGTCTATCTGCATCATGTCATGTATATCTTTCTGCACTAGTTGAGCGTTTACCTTAGTGGGGTTTGCTGTAGGAGTAGGTAAAGCAAGACGAACTTGGGTGGCACAGTAGGAGCAACAGGCGGGCCCACATTGAATGCAAACACAACAAGTGAAAAGGAAACCCCCCTATTCCTAGGAGGACCATGAATATTTTCCAACCCCAGGTGGTAAGGAGATCCCAGAACCACCCCGAAATAGACCAGGTACCTGTCTCTGTATGAATCTCAGATGCTAATCGATGCAACTTCTGAATAGCCAAATGAACCGAAGGGGCGGAGTCAGGTATATATACACAGCAGGAGCTGCCGATCACTCTACACGCTCCTCCGCGATCAGCTAGGATAACGTCTAAAACAAGGCGGTTTTGGAGTGTCACAAGTCTGGTCGCTTGAAGCTCAACTGTGATATTAGTCAGTATCCCAGCGGTGGTATTCACCACTCCCTCTACTACCCTGGACAATCTTCTAATTTCTTTACTGGTCAAAATGGGTCCCCACATAGGCAGGACTCCTTTTATGATATCGACAAAATGTTGGGCAGGGGTATCAGTCTGATCGGTAGCATCTCTATCAGTGTTTCCTGAGTCTAAACTTCGTCGATTCAGCGATTGGGATCTAGGATAGTCAGAAGGTGCTATATAAACAGGAGGGTATAGGAAGGATAAGTAACATTTACCTGACCATCCTCTGGGAAGCCAGGTGTAGGTGTTTTCTCCACACACAAAATATACATTCGGAGGAGTAAGTATAGGGGGGCTGCTAAAGGTTTGTAATCTATAGGTATAGTTACATTTACTATAACCAACAAATAGATGGCCAGTACCATGTATGCAAAAGGAGGACGAGCTATTCAACACGGGGACCGGAATGATTCTTTCATTCGACACATTGCGTTCCTGGAAATATCTGAAATACTCAGTAAAATTGAAGGACACAAAATCTGATACTTCATCCCTTAACCAGGTGTCATTTTCATGTTCCGTATACACATTCATACAAGCGGCAGGATCCAGGGTACCGTCTGTACCTTCGGCATTTGGAGTGAATCCCTTGTGTCTTTCTATATAGGCCAGAATTAAATCATAATCCTTCTCTGAAAATCGGTGCCCATCAACAGCATAATGTTCATACATCATTGACAATAACCTAAACCAGGCTTCACAACTGCCTAAATATGACAATGGCATTGAAATGAACAGATCATGTTTGTGCATTACCGAGGGAAGAAAGCCACATACCCAGCAATTTGTGGCATTCGTTGAACTATGGGTCTGATGTAACATTTCAATAAAAGCATTATTCACATAGGTCTGGCGATGCCTCTCTTTATGCGGGGCAAAAGTCTGAAAACGGTGTTCCTCGGGGGCGGGGGTGGTAGCTATCAGGGTGTGCACAGGATGGCGGAATTCTAGATAGATGAACATTCCTAAGCATAACATTAATGAAACAACTATTATGACAATAAAAACAATTTTGGCACGCAAACTCCAAGTAGAAAACATTGGCAAATGTGAATACAAAGGGCGGTGTACTATGGGACGTTCCTCTTCAGGGACAAAACGAGCAAAAGGGTACATTCTCACTAAAAGTCCAGGTATAATCTCGGGAAAGGGGAATCTATAAGCAGTCCAACCTGCCGGAGGGTGCTTCTTTCCTGTGTCCGTTATAGAGCCTCACAGGCAGACTCCAATTGTTCCATGCAACACAAAAAGGAAAAGAAAAGAGCACAAAAACTTCTCGCATCGGAGTTGCACTTGACACAACTCTTGATAAAAGGAAACTCTACCTGGGCCCCCCACTAGCTGATCAATGTCTCTATCTTCTTTCTGAACAGAGCATTATCAAAAGAGTTCCAAGCTCTCAACGAGTTCAGTCCAGTGTTTTTACTTTTCCCAGGGTTTTACTCAGACCTTCGTTCTTATTTTCTAGGTTGAGTCTGGGATCCTTGCTTTCTGTCGGGGCCGCAGGTTGTAACGGACATGACCCGGTATTTCGGGATTAATGAACAGAACAGGCACAGTGGGGTCAGATAAAGGGTTGGGTGTGTGACTTTCCTTGTCATGTATTGCATTCCCAGGTGTCAGATTACCTGTTGCAGATGTCGCCGAACTCACGACACCCTCCACTCGCCCATCCGTTTCTCCTTGGGCCTCTGGGGAAGGTGACTTTTCGGTGGGCTTATCACTTCCGTGCCTCAACGCCTCGCCCTGGTCCTGCTGATCATCTGGCAAGGGAAGTGGAACCCTTTTTAGGTGTGATACGTGGATCCAATGCCGCTTCCCTTCAACTTTTACGGCCGTCCTTGTAGCCAGAAGCACTTGAAAGGGCTTGGTCCAGCGTGGATCTCGACTCGATTTACGTTGGTAGTTCCGAACCAGGACCCACTGTCCAGGCTCCAGACTGTGTCCAGGACCCTCCGGCAGAGGCTGCAGTACTGCTGATATCTGTTGGTGAATAGAACGAAGATCTTTAGTCAGTACATAAAGGTAGTCTGCCAACATAGGGTACTCAATGTCTCTAAGGGATTTTGGTCGTGGCACACCCCATACATTAGTGGGCCTACCAAATAGCACCTCATACGGCGACATCCCACTGCGGGAGTGGGGAGTGGTTCTTACAGACAGTAAGGCCAGGGGCAAGAGATCAGGCCATTTCAGTCCTGTGGTAGCCTGTAACTTTGCTAACTTCAATTTTAAGATCCCATTATATTTTTCCACCAGCCCTGCTGATTGGGGGTGACGGGCAGCATGGAACTTCTGCTGTATTGACAGGCCCTTGCAAACATGTTCAACAAGGTCAGCATTGAAATGTTTCCCATTGTCACTCCAGATCACCCGGGGTAACCCATAACGGGGAAAGAACTCTTTTACTAGGGCCTTTGCGGTGGCTAGGGCAGTATTTTCCTTGGTAGGGTACGCCTCCACCCACTTGCTGAACGTACAAACCACTACCAAGACGTATTTGAGATTGTTAACCCGCTCAAACTGAATAAAATCCATTTGTAATACCTCGAAAGGTAGGGTGGGGGGCGCGAAGCTACCGGTCAGAACAGGGATACTACCTCCTGGATTATGCTGTAGACAAATCATGCAATTCTGGACTAGTTGCTTTGCCGTCCTATGGATGTTGGTATTATACCACACAGGATCTAGTATTGCGCAAATACCTTGAATCCCCACGTGTGCGGGACCGCGTGCCATGGACACGACCGCATTCACAAATGCATTCGGCAGCAGCCATCTACATCTTTCTGATAGATCAATCCACCATCCATTGTCATCTAGCTTCCCTATCTGTTCTTGCCAGTACTTCAGTTCTTCAGGGGTTGCTTCTAATTTCAATTCTCTCACACTGTCTATAGTGTTATTGAATGTCTCTGTCTCTATCATTCCTTTATGCAAACTCGTTACAAACATGGAGGTGGTATTGGATTGGGCAGTTTCTTTAGCGATTCTGTCCGCAAAGGAATTTCCCTTACCTACATCATCAACTACTGCTTTATGAGCACTACATTTAACAACGGCTATGGCTTGGGGCAAGGTCAGGGCGGCTTATAACCTCAAAACCAACTGACCATTTTTATTTTCTGACCATGGGATGTAAGGAAACCTCTCTCTGCCCACAATCTCCCAAAGCTATGTGCTACGCCAAAAGCATACTGGCTATCGGTGTAGACATTTATCCTTAACCCTTCACCCAATTCACAAGCCCTTAGTAATGCAACTAACTCGGCAGCCTGGGCCGATCGATAAGGTACCTTGGCCGTCTCAACTACTGTTTGCAATGTGGTGATCGCATAAGCAGCGGTCGTGGTGCCATTGGGTAACCTAAAACATGTGCCATCGACATACAATTCCCCTTGTGGGTCAGATAAAGGAATGTCTGTCAAATCTATCCGCCCCTTTGTTTCTTCTTCTGTCCGAAAGATGCAATCATGTATATCTTGACTGTGGTCTTCCAGAGGGAGAGGTAATAATGTAGCAGGATTCAAGGTGACACATCTTTTGATAGTGATATGTGGTGCAAACAGGGTCAATTTGTACCCTGTAAGACGCGCACTAGTTAAGTGCTGGGTTTGTGTCCTATTCAATAATACGTCCACAGCGTGAGGCACCATCACTGTCAGGCCCGTATTCAGGACGAGCCCTTCCGATTGTCGGATCGCCACAGCAACCACAGCCGTGGCTCTCAGACAACTGGGAAGTGCCCTGGCGACATTATCCAATACCGCCGAAAAGTATGCACAAGGTCTTTGCTTACCACCAAATCCTTGTGTTAACACTGAAAGCGAGCAACCGTCCACCTCATGCACGTAGAGTACAAAAGGCTTCCGGTAATCAGGGGTGCCAAGCACGGGAGCAGAGCAAAGAACAGATTTCAAAGAAACAAAAGCATTCTGACATTCAGCTGTCCAAGGTAAAGGCTCATGCACATCTTTAGTCGTTAGATGCAAGAAAGGTTTAGTTAATAGGGAATAGTTAGGGATCCACTGGCGACGGTAAGAAGTTATGCCAAGCAGAGCGCGGACATCACGTTGCGTGCAAGGAACAAGCATGTAAGATATAGTTATGATACGATCAGGAGTCAGTCGTCTTCCCTCCTGCGACAGGAGATGACCGAGATAGGTCACCTCCGGTCGACAATATTGAAATTTAGACAACGAGACTTTGTTACCGTGGTCAGCCAAGTGCTGTAACCACGCAGTCGTCGCTACTCGGCAACCCTGCTCGGTATCAGAGGCCACGAGGAGATCGGCCACGTACTGCACCAGAACGTTACCGGGTGGCAAAGTTAGTGTATCCAATAACGTTTTAAGCGCTTGGCTGTAAATACTCGGGCTTTCTGTATAGCCCTGTGGGGCGCGACAAAATCTGAAGCTGCGGCCTCCTAATGAGAAGCCGAAAAGATGGCGGCTATCTGGATGACTGGGAATACTAAAGAAAGCATTTTTCAAATCAATGACAGAGAAAAATCTAGCTGTCGGGGGAATCATCGTCAAGATAGTAGTGATGTCAGGCACCACGGGAAATTGAGGTACTACAATCTTGTTTATTTCACGCAGGTCAATCACAAAACGATATGTGTCAGCATAATCAGGGCTTTGATCTATCGGGGCTCGTTTAAGAATAGGAAGAATAGGGCTGTTGCACGTATTAGAAGCAGTCTCTTACACTACCCCGGTGCGGATCAAATCATGAACGATGGACAGTAATGCCCACTCCCCTGCGGGAGCAATCTTATACTGCGGGGCTCTGGGTAACCGGGCATTTTGTTTCAAGGTGATCGAAATGGGCGGTATGCTCAACAAACCCACGTCAGTATCTCCGGTAGCCCAAAGACTCTGGGGAATCTTTGCAAGCTCAGGGGGCAGAGTGTCCGTTTTGGAGAAACATTGTGCTGAAGGAGGAAAGGGTTTCTTAATAGTCAAATAAACACCGTCTGGAGAGCAATAGATGCGGGCATACAGCCTCTTCAGCATATCCATCCCCAAGAGATTCTCACCACACTGTGAAGTCAGAAGGAAGGGTGAATCAATTGAAATCGGCCCCAAAGTAAGAGAAAGAGGTTGGGAGATGGCGCTTACCACTGGAGTTCCAGAGAAACCTACAGACACATTATTCTGGCCAGACAGAGCAGCCCCAGGGACAAGGGCATGTGAAACAGAGCTATTCATAGCCCCTGTGTCAACTAGAAACTTACCTGATGTATCCATTAAACGGGCATGTACATAAGGTCCGTTTTGATCTATTGGAATTGACACACGTCCCCCACTCTGTCCTCGGCTCTCCTATGCCTCAGAATAGCCTGCCGAGTTGTTGCTCACACATCCTTCATTGTAATATTGTTTCCCCTGACCATGGTCAAAATAATTCTGACTATTCTCACCTTGCCAGACACCTTCCTGCCTCGTATGTCCACCTCGATGACCACCAGCACGGCCTCTCCCTTGGCCCCTCGGAACGCTGTTCTGCGCCTGCAACAACGGACACTGAGCTCGCCAATGCCCCTCCTGCTTACAGAATGCACACTGATTTATTCCTAAATCTGTTCGTCCTACACCCTGTCCGGGCCCCGCCCCTCGCGGGGCGAAGTTCTGTGTTCCTCGACCCCTACCTCGGCCTCTTTCAACTTGCTGTAACAGGACCCGAGTCTTCAAATCCTTCGATCTCTTTTCCGTTTTTACCTTACTCTCGTTCTCCCGATGCTCATAGTATTGAGCCATACTTGGGATAGTCGAAGGGGTGGATGTAGTCCAGGTACTCTCCGCAGCCTGAAGTCGGGCTGATATCTCGGGTAATAGGTCAGTTACAAACCTATTAACAAACAAGCGTATGCCACCCTCCTTAGACAGATCTTGCCCGCTAAAATCAATGAAAACCCCTTCGAACCTCGTAAAGAAGTCGGACACATTCTCGTCCTTTTTCTGTTTGCACGCCATCAATTTGTCCCAATCTACTTTCCTGGGAGGGATTAGGGAATGCATGTAAGTTATTATTTTCTCCGGCAAAGTCAATATTTCAGTTCTGGGCCTATCTCCTGGCTTACGATCCCTATCCCAGTCTCTCAATTGCTCCCAGGTTCCCCCAAACTCCGTCACGTGGTCCTGGTCATGCACCTGCCGCCATATGTCCACCTGCACTAATAGAGCAAAAAATAGCTCGATATCAGCCAGTGTCATCACCGCCGAGGAGGCGGCTTCCGTGAGTTCCTTATAGTATGCTGTAGGATTCTTTCTGGGGTCATGCAACTGAGTTTTCAATGAAAGTACCTCACTACGTTTCCATGGGGTGTATACCCATTGCTCCTGAAAACGGGCGTCTGTTCTCGGGCGGGTAACCGTCCCATGAGCGTCTACTATCTCAGTTACTTCTGGGTGATAAATGGGGTGCCCCTCACGCATTAGGAACTGCTGTACCCCTGCAGGACTAGCTGCGTGTAAGTGCATTCTGTAACTAACCAGAGTTTTCACATTCCCATATACCGCTTCTGGACTTAGCTGAGACTTATGTGCCTGGGTATGAATATCATACAGTATAGTCGGAGCTCTTTCCCCTTTATAAGCTTGCTCCCACAATGAGATGAGGCGGTCAGCCATATGGGCTAACGCGTGCTGCTGCATCACCGGTTCATAATCTTGCATGGTGCTCCATATGTCAGACAGAGTATAAATAGATTGCCGCATCCACTGGGAAGCCTGTACTGCAATGGCCCCCTTTTCCTCTGTTCCTAAAGCTGCTCGAGTGAACAGCTTCCTGCCATCTAATGAACCGGCCGGATGTACTGGAGTTGAAACAGCTGCAAAAGGAGTTGCACTCGCGGAAGAGGAGGTCAAGGCAGAGGGAGAATGCATGGCCCCTGGCGACAACTGGGGAGCTCCAGCTGCCGTGGCTGACAATAAATTGGGCAATAAGGCCATAATTTCCGAGACAGAGGAAGACAACCAAGAACGATCCGTGACAGGCGCGAGGGAGGGGGGCTGAGGCCCCGATGCAACCAGAGTTGC
The DNA here is from genome assembly GCF_964204655.1 of Triturus cristatus. Taxonomy (NCBI): domain Eukaryota; kingdom Metazoa; phylum Chordata; class Amphibia; order Caudata; family Salamandridae; genus Triturus; species Triturus cristatus. The sequence goes on along the minus strand of NC_140581.1, from coordinate 430,975,678 downwards.
TGTAGAGGCAACTAGAGCCGGCGTAGGGGCGACTGTCTCTGCCCCAGCCGATACAATAGCTGCTGATACCTCCGGGTATAACCGTTGCGGGACATAAGGAGGCGGTGGCCGCATGTCCAGCAAGTCCTCTATTTCATCCTCTGCATTAGGTCGAGCCACATAACTTTTATCAACCTTTAATCTAAACTCCCGATTCATACAATCGATTCCTTTCTCTACCCTAGCTCTGTCATAGGCTACAGCTTTCTGAGTTATGGTCTGCCCAGCCTTAGCTCTCGCTAGTTTCTCCCCCCTCATCCGTCTTTGCTTGGCTTCTTTCTGCCAGGCGCTTAAGGCATCAAACATAGATTGCCTACTGCGCCTAGAAAATAGTTGTTCCTGTAAAAAGGCAATTTTCTTTTCATCAAATGAACCAGTCTTTGGCCACTGTAACTCTTCATTACCTTTAGTATACTTATGCCACAAGGTGTTGAACAATATGGGGGCAATTCCATGCTTCACATACATGAAATGGCTCGGGCTGCCCTCAGGAGGGGCGGGCTGACTCTCAGCCAAACGAGAGTCGCTGGTCCGACAACAACAACCAAAACAAATTACTCACCGGGTGCACCCAGGTACGAATGTTCGTTCTCCGCTGCCAACTTCCTACAATCAACATGGTCAGCTCCTGGGTTAAGCCCGTAGGACCCCGGTGAAGGGCCACTAGCAGCAGAAGGTACCCCGATCGGGAGCACGGAGCGGACGTAGACTCCCCTCCGCCCACCCGGCCAAGACGCCCTCGATCCTCTCACCCGAATACGGGGAAGGAAAGACCCTATCACGGGGTCCCTTCGTGGTCGCCAACTGAAGTAATCTAATAGTAATCCCAAGGGCAACACTTACCAGTGGCCCGCAATACTGAGTCAATAATAAGCAGTTGGCAACGTAGAAGGTTCAAGCGTTTATTGGCCACAACAGAACTCTACATAGAGGAGCCTCATCGAACCTCACCCATCAGGTGCGCCGAGGAAGACTGCTGGCACCTTGACAGAGTCACACTTATATACATAACTGATTCAGCATACAAAGCATTGTGAGTGGAAAAACACCAGTTAGCCCTAGAGCTCCTAGATGAGCTCATACCATCTGCACACATAAGGTTACTATCTTCTACAGAGAAGGTCGGCGAGGTGACTCCCTTTCGTCTCGGGCCCAGAGGAATTTCGCTTGATACTCCCTACTGCAGATGTGACCTTGGGCCTCAGCCGTAAATACAATTTCACCCTGTTTCTAGGCTGGTACGAGCTAAATCATACAGACGGTGTTCAGGGAGAACCACGTGATCTGAGGCACGACTGGTCATAATCCAAGATGGCCGCAGTGTGGCTTTTCGGCCCTTCCATCATACAAGACACGGAGAACGAATGGGCCATCTTATAAAGCAGTTCTCGATGTATATGGAATAGAGATACAGCCCAAGATACGTTATGCTAACTTCACATACGGACTTGAATCCCACAATATATATCAGTTCAATAAATTCAGGAAACAGAAAAAGATTTATCGGCGAAAGTTGCGCCCGTCCTCATGTGGTCCTCATGTGGTCATCTGGTTCGGCAAGGTTTCGGAAAAATGCATGAGGTTTTGCCTATAGGATTAATAACAAGCTATTTTTTGCTGTAAGGTGTTGCTTGGTGAGCAGATGTGCAATACAAGTTATTGAAAGCCCGTTCAAGTGTTATGATTTGTTTATTGAGAAAGGCAATGCTTTCTTACAAAGCATGTTCATGGAATCATGAATTTTCCATAATGCAGTTATAATTTTAAAAAAAGTGCTGCTGCACCTTTATAGAGTACTATTTGCGTTCTTCTGGAAACTGTGCACCCTACTTTAACACAAACAAGCATTTGCAATGCAATAGGTCTCGCATTTATACGAGTTTGGGCTATTGGCATTGTAAATGACAATGCCTTTTATTTATGTTTTAAAAACCCACACATAAATAAAAAGCATTGCCATTTACAGTGCCAATAGCTTAAACTCTTAACAACTGCGAGACCTATTGCATTGCAAATGCTTGTTATGGTGAGTTCATGTTTACTATGCGAGCAAAATAGTGAGTAAAGCATTCTGCACTTGCATTTTTACATGTAAATGTTTGTGTAAGCAAAATGTAAAACGAAAGCTACCAAAGGCATTGAATTAACTTTAGACGTTGTTTTAGAAAAAAAGAAAGGATAAAAAATAAAGGAATCTGCTGTGAAAGGAAACAGCAATCCTACAATAAACTGAAAGTTAGCCTCCTATTTAAGATAGTTATCAGTGTTGCCGTGGCACCCTTTCAGCTGAATGTGTTTGAAAAGCGTTCACACCTTGGTTTCGGAAGAAGACCAAATGATGCGCCAAGAAGTCTGGAGTGGTGTGAAACGTTTGAATAGTTTGTAGATGTGTTTGATGTGGAGTCTGCAGTGGTACAATACAGAGAAACGTCGCCTCCTGGTTAAGATCGTTATCACTGGTAGGAGCTGTATATGCGGCTTTCATCAACTTGTACATATTGATGGAAACAACAAAGTGGGAAGTTTCAAACTGAGACCAGAATGTTGATTTAAAGTTCCCTTTCCGTTCCCGCTCTAACAGTTGCACTTTCAAAACGTTAAAATAGGACGGAAGAAAAAAAACTATGAAATTATACAAAGTGTTGTGCGGTTAAGTGGACAAAAAGTGTAATTACTTCTAACTATATGCACCCTGTGGAAACCAGTGTGTTTGTTTGTTTGAGCACACACACACAAGCACACATACAGAAACTACCAAAAACACAAGCACTCTTACAATCACATGCTCCAGAACAAAAACACCCAAGGACAAACACAAGTACATGCACACACACACACCCTCACACGCACAGACATGCACAAGCACACACACATGTGCGCGCACACTCTCATATGCGAACAGAAGCGCGCACAAGTACGCATACAGAAACATCCACATGCACAAGCACACATACAATCCCATGCTGTAGTACATAAACACTCAAGTACATGCACACACCATTACACGCACAGACATAAGCACACATACAGAAACATCTGCGCGCAGAAGCACACATAGAATCACATGCTCTAGTACAAAAACACCCAAGTACATGCACACACCATCACACGCACAGACATGCACTAGCACACACAAATGTGAACACAGTCTTTGATACACGCACAGGCGCAAACACACACGTGCGTCCGCACACACCCCCTCATACACGCACAGACACACACACAAAAGCACTCATGAGACATTTCTCCAGGACTGCCGCAGCATTGATGGCACACAATGGCAGGTTTGGACAGACTAATGAAAGACATCTGCTGCCGGTTCCGAAAGTGAAAACAGTTCTCGGATTATTTACCAGATAGAAGGGGGCGCGGGGTCACGAGCAGCGACGGGAGAGAGGGAAGATGATAGACGCAAGGCAATAATGCACTCCTGCCTGCTCTTATTAGAGGACACTTCCTAGAACAGCCCCGCTGCAGTGGAGTCTGGGGAGTCGCTGTTGTTTAGCACCATCAGGGAATTGCAAAGAAAAGTTGACAATTACAGGCTGAACAGTGCACAGATGCATTCTGGGAATAGGGGCACAAACCAAAACAGATGTTCACTGGATGTCAGGAAGCGGGCTTCAGCAGGCGGCTACCGGGTTGCAAACTATAAGGCAGACCCAAGGAGCTAGTAGTACGTAGTAACCTCTAAAGGCCTGTGGAGTAACACAAAGTGAGCCCCCGCAAAATATGAAACTGGCTGCCCGATTCTACCATCTCTCAGTCATTGGACTTAGGTTGAATGAGGTACCTTAACGGGTTGGGAGGTTCTATTTACCACGATTTTGCTTATGTTCTCTTTGCCATGTTGTCAAGACGAATCGCGGGTCCAACTCGCCTTTTTTTTTTGTTGGCATGTATTTAATTATGGGTTTGTAGTAAGCTGATTAAGAAACAAACGACGTTGAACCGTGCACATGCGGTTTAAGTAAGGTCTATGCTTATCTAAAAAGCCTGTAGTTTTGCAGAAAGGCGACATTGACATTCCCGGGTGTTTCAACCCTCCGGAAAGAAGCATAGAAAGATGCTCGTTTAAACTGATCGGCAAATAAAAACAAGCAGGAAGGGGGTGGCAAATGGTGGAATAACGCTTTCGAGCAAAAGTGAAAGTGATCGCGATCACATCAAAGCGGCCATGCGGCCGGCGAAAGTGAAAGCAAACGAGTGCTTTCAGGCCTCCAAATGGTGCGCGCGCCCGGCCGACGCACATGCACTGTATTTGGAGGCCTGAAAAGCCACTGTTTGCACTTCCAAAACTCGCTTACTATAAGTCTCGCCAGAGCAGCGCTAAAGCGCTGTCTCAGGCGAGACCTAAAAACAAGCCTAACTGAACCCCCACCCAAATTTAAAGTAAAACATGAACAAAGTGAAAAAACAGCTGCATTTCAACTGTACGAACTTGTAAAAAAACTCTTCCTGCGTCTCTCATACAAGTTCACAAAAACCCACCAAACTTGCAAAAACTTGAGCCCTGTCCAGAGATTTACTAGGAAAGACTAAAAGAAGTACTGCTGCAGTACAATAACTCACTCAACATCCTCACTACAAGATTTAAAACTTAATGCCACAAGTTTAGAAATTTACCAGCAATTAAAGTGATCATCATTTTAAAAAGGTGGTGAAAAAAATAACTTGCAGAACTTGGCAGGTACATCAAATTTAAAGCAACAAGAAACTAATGCAAAAGCCTCACTAAAGCCCATTGAATTTTACTGGGAAACCGTGTTTTGGACTGACAGATAAAGATGACACATTTTAATATTAACATAGTCAGGTTGTCATTTAAAAAAAAGGAAACTACAAACCAGGGAAAAATAGTCCAAGAGTTACAATTAGCATTGTATAAATACTACAACAATGATACTGTTGTCACCAACAAAACGGCAACGGATTAACAATAGCGTAAAATGCTGTAAAATGACGTTTTTTCTAACACACTTTTTTGAACACATAGCAGGTATTGATATGGGGCGCTACGTTTTTTGCTTGTAAGATTTAATACACTCATATGATAAGTTTGCTTCACGCTAGTAAAACAATTTTTTAAAACTAAACATTTTAAAAGAGCGTTTTTTTAGGTCTTACCTAGGCAGTGCATGCTTGCGGTCTCTTCTAGACATGCTGTATCTATAATATGGGATTCAAGAGCCAACCATCTTTCTAATTGGACCCTTGTACTGTTATTTGTAAATTTCTGCTTATGTTTGGTAATAAACTTAGTAGTCCCTCCGTTTCTACTTATGTAACCGCCCATGAGCACTGCCCCTGTTACATGTGCTGTTACTCTTCATGGTATTTATTGCACTTGGTGAGTGCTGTTTTTTTAATTTTTGCTTGTATTGGCTCAGGCTCAGTTGGATTGTTGAGTATAAGCTTATCCCACAGTTTCCCAAACTTGCAAATGCTTTGTTAAACTTACTTATTGGCGTTTCTCATTTTGTTTCCTTTTACTAATGATCGTCATGTATTTACATTATATTTTTTTTGGAAGGCACAGTTTTACCGATGCAGAGACTCGAACCCAGTTCAACAGTTCCAAAGTCAGCAACTCTGGAGGTTATGCAACAGCCTCTCTCCTGCTGGGCACAGGTGTCAGTGCGTTTGCCTTGGACTTTCGGAATTTATTTTGTACTCACTTGTTGAAAGAGCTGTTATTGATGTTTTCATGTCCATGATTTTACTCCGGAAATGGAAGATGGGCTAGCTTGGCAACCCGCTTTCTGCCTTGCATAAACATGATGGCCATTTAATGAGGTTGTCAACGGCTGTGTGTAGTTAGAACTGCTTGATAAAGCCTAGATATTAGTGAACAGGCACGAAGATGAAGCTAACCCGTAAGCAAGTGGTGTTGTGGGTCAAGGAATGGAAGCTAGAGAGCGTGAGAAAACTGAACTGCTGGGGCAGACGATTAAGCAACATCTCCGTATGCTCAAGTTCTGTGCTACGGCATTGGACATGCAGTACTGTGCATTTGCCTACGTCTTCCACTGCTTGGCGCCTGTCCATGAAGGAGGCGTAATTGTTGAGCACATAGTGAGTCAGCCATGACTTAAAGAGGCGCGCATACCAGTGCTGGGGTTTTCATGCACTTTTCATCATGGCAAGAAGATCCTGTTGGTTTGCAGGAATGAACATTGCATGCAGCAGAGTGTATACAATGGAAAATGTGGCTAGGAAAAACTGGCTTTGGCTATATTCCTGTATATATATAACGCATCAGGATTGTTTTATTGCTGGTTGTCCTTTAGCATCAAAGCAGCAGTGTTGCGAGTGCGACTTTGTCTGCCCGAGAGGGGAGAAGTTTGGCAATACGTAGCGGCTTGGTTCGGCCGCATAGTTACGCACCGCCAGCAAGAGCGCCAAAATCACCCGACCCTGAACCAATTTTGTGTGCATCGTGGTAACGATTTAGGGTGGCGGACGCCGCCACATACTGGATGCGGCATGGTCTCCCTTGCAGCCTCGAAAATAGGACTGCTTTTGGGAGCAACACTGGCAGCAAAATGGGACCTGTCCTTGACCCAGCAACAAACCTTGACACTACCCACTGGAGGGTCATAGAAGTTAAATGTTTTAACCAATCACGAACCACGAGTCCCAGCATGCAACAACTACACACCCATCGGGGTGTCCACTAGGGGGCCAGAAACTATATAACATGCAATTGTTTCCGAGGTCAGTGATTGAAATTGGTGTCAAGTTGTTACCTTCGATAAAGTTCATGGCTGAACGAAAACGTCAGGATTGTTTTATTGCTGGTTGTCCTTTAACATCACAGCAGCAGTGTTGCGAGTGCGACTTCGTCTGCCCGAGAGGGGAGAAGTTTGGCAATACGTAGCGGCTTGGTTCGGCCGCATAGTTACGCACCGCCAGCAAGAGCGCCAAAACCACCCGACCCTGAACCAATTTTGTGTGCATCGTGGTAACGATTTAGGGTGGCGGACGCCATCACATACTGGATGTGGCATGGTCCCCCTTGCAGCTTCGAAAATAGGACTGCTTTTGGGAGCAACACTGGCAGCAAAATGGGACCTGCCCTTGACCCAGCAACAAACCTTGACACTACCCACTGGAGGGTCATAGAAGTTAAATGTTTTAACCAATCACGAACCACGAGTCCCAGCATGCAACAACTACACACCCATCAGGGTGTCCACTAGGGGGCCAGAAACTATATAACATGCAATTGTTTCCGAGGTCAGTGATTGAAATTGGTGTCAAGTTGTTACCTTCGATAAAGTTCATGGCTGAACGAAAACGTCAGGATTGTTTTATTGCTGGTTGTCCTTTAACATCAAAGCAGCAGTGTTGCGAGTGCGACTTCGTCTGCCTGAGAGGGGAGAAGTTTGGCAATACGTAGCGGCTTGGTTCGGCCGCATAGTTACGCACCACCAGCAAGTGCGCCAAAACCACCCGACCCTGAACCAATTTTGTGTGCATCGTGGTAACGATTTAGGGTGGCGGACGCCGCCACATACTGGATGCGGCATGGTCTCCCTTGCAGCCTCGAAAATAGGACTGCTTTTGGGAGCAACACTGGCAGCAAAATGGGACCTGCCCTTGACCCAGCAACAAACCTTGACACTACCCACTGGAGGGTCATAGAAGTTAAATGTTTTAACCAATCACGAACCACGAGTCCCAGCATGCAACAACTACACACCCATCGGGGTGTCCACTAGGGGGCCAGAAACTATATAACATGCAATTGTTTCCGAGGTCAGTGATTGAAATTGGTGTCAAGTTGTTACCTTCGATAAAGTTCATGGCTGAACGAAACGCGTCAGGATTGTTTTATTGCTGGTTGTCCTTTAACATCAAAGCAGCAGTGTTGCGAGTGCGACTTCGTCTGCCCGAGAGGGGAGAAGTTTGGCAATATATATATATATATATATATATATATATATATATATATATATATATATATATATATATATATATTCTTTCTCCAGACGGGTTTGTTTAGGATCCGAGCTCGTTGTCAGGTGGTGCAAAGATGCCGGTAAACCAGAAAACCGGCAAATCAGTATAATTCCAATTGCACGTAAACAAAGCACACTCAGAGTCACGGGTATTCCAAAGTGGCAGTAGTTTATTCTTCGCTACGCGTTTCGACACGCAGAGTGTCTTGATCACACGAATCTACGAACGTTTTGAATAGATTTAAATAAAGTTCATTGAAGTGATTTCACCCAGAGCATGATAATAGAAGTGGGACTAACCCCTCAATTGGTCTTTTCAGATGTTCTAGTGCGGCAGACATATTGGAAAGTCCAAAACAACGTTTTTAAACTTAAAAAATATAGTCATACTTCATTTGTTTAGCAATTTGCTAAATAGACACCCTATTTGTTTGTGGTTAATGGGAACATACATTTAATATGCATATAATTACACATTTACAATATTTATATTGCCGAATACATTGCTGTATATCGTTTTCGTTCAATTTCATTCTTGTCATATTTCACGGCTAAATAGCCAATGTCGATTTAGTAATCTTTCTGTTTGCCAATATATAATCGACACATTTCATTGCGAGTGTAAGTTGGCCCCAGTGTGTCTTTGACACGCATTTGTATCCAATCGCTCTAGTGGCGAAAAAAGTAAATCATATTGGCAAACAGAAAGATTACTAAATCGACATTGGCTATTTAGCCTTGAAATATGACAAGAATTAAATTGAACGAAAACGATATACAGCAATGTATTCGGCAATGTAAATATTGTAAATGTGTAATTATATGCATATTGAATGTATGTTCCCATTAACCACAAACAAATAGGGTGTCTATTTAGCAAATTGCTAAACAAATGAAGTATGACTATATTTTTTAAGTTTAAAAACGTTGTTTTGGACTTTCCAATATGTCTGCCGCACTAGAACATCTGAAAAGACCAATTGAGGGGTTAGTCCCACTTCTATTATCATGCTCTGGGTGAAATCACTTCAATGAACTTTATTTAAATCTATTCAAAACGTTCGTAGATTCGTGTGATCATATGTATATATATATATATATATATATATATATATATATATATATTATATACTGGCGGTCGCCAGTAGATAGTTATAGTTACAACCTAGTTACCACAGGAAATCTCAAAATTCTATTTTGAATAACTTTGGCGCCGGTTGACAAATCCTCGCGAAATTTTCAAAACAAATGGGGCACTCCGTTCAGCTCCTACCCTGAAAGTCTCGGGGTAATTCGTCAAGCGGGGGCCGAGAAAAAGGGGGGGTCCATAAGGTCAAGGAAGTGCCTTTTGCAGGTCTGGTATAAATCTGTTCAGTATTTCCTGAGAAAATAGCATTTAAAAGCCTATCAATATCTATATGCGTGCACCGTGCACGCACGGTGCGTGCACCCTGCCGTGCGTGAGCGCAATTCTGATAGGTTGTTAGATGTCGGTAAACATTCGAATCGGTCGAAACCAGGAAGTGTCGGCCGCCATTTTGTCTCTCGCAGTCTGAGGGGGTGAAAAAAAAAGGTGGAGAACGTGAAAAGGGGGCAGAGTGGACAGTTCCTGACCCCCTAGCCTTGGTCAGGGGGTCACAGAAGGACCCCAAGGGAGAAGAAAACAATATATATTTTTTTTTTAAATCGCGAGGTGCGCGCACCGTGCGCGCACGGCACGCACTGCGAACCGTGGGTGCTCGGTGCGCGAAGCGCACCGTGCGCACACTGCGCGCGCACGGTGCGCGAACGGCAAAAAACCTGAAAAAAAATAATTAATAAATACATAACTTAGCATTTAAAAAAATGTACAAATTCACTGAAAAAAACATAGGTTTCACACATGTTATAGTTACGAATTAGCATTTAAAAAACCTTGCAAATTCACTTAAAAAACCATAGGTTTCGCACATGTTATAGTTAGCTGGACATTTCACTCGTAAAAAACCAATGAAATTCCCCCGTTATAGTTAGTGCAGGCAACTATAACTCACGCGACCGCAATCCTCTGCTGATGACGTCAGATATTACATCACTGATGACATATGTGTCATTATGAAAAATAAATATTTGTAATATATGTATAGCTAAAGATTAATGGAAGAAGACATGGGTAAATAGGTGTCTAAATACAGTGATGTAATATCTGACGTCATCAGCAGAGGATTGCGGTCGCGTGAGTTATAGTTGCCTGCACTAACTATAACGGGGGAATGTCATTGGTTTTTTACGAGTGAAATGTCCAGCTAACTATAACATGTGTGAAACCTATGGTTTTTTAAGTGAATATATATATATATATATATATATATATATATATATATATATATATATATATATATATGTGAACAAGGGCAAGTGGTGCCCGAAACGCGTAATCAGGAAACAGCAATAAAAATTTGATTTGCCTGCAGTTTTGGTGGTTCGTGAATCCTTTGTGGCAGAAGAAGCGCTGATAACGCTACTAGCAGATGAAGGATCTTTGGTGATTTATATATATATATATATATATATATATATATATATATATATATATATATATATATATAATAATCCAGTGATGTGATACAGAAACCGTTCATACAATGCACACGGAAGGTTTACAGTACACAAAAGCAACATCATTCAACTTATGAGGGGAATCAACTATATTTACAAATTTGGCTTATTGAAAGTGCTTGGTGTTTCTCTTTGTTCTCTACCAGAGTACTGCATAGTGTGCAAGAAGACTATGGGGTCCATTAGTTGTAGGGCGGTGGGACCACTGCTGCGCTGGCGGTGTGGAAAAATGCCTTTTTCTGTCCGCTAGCAGCAGACATCACGGCCGCCATATTAGTATGGTCAAACATAGGCCAATTTCCGACTGCCATCAAAGTGCACCCGCCACCGCGGCGGTGGGAGCCAATGGAGACCCTCCGCCATGCGGAGTGACGTCCGCCCCGCTCCACAAATTAGGATAACTCAAGCAAGCAGATGTACCGCTGCGGAGACACCGCCCAACAAGAGATGGTGGAAACTCGACAACGGAGCGTGAAACCAGAGTCTCGGACCACTCCACCCGGACAGAACCACAATGGACCCAGCCCTACACGTCTTTCCGGTGCTGTACCTGCTACATCACCAGGAACTCATAGACCGCCGCGGACGGCGCCGCAGGTACACAATAACACAACACACAACCCACGGCCTGACACAGGGTCCAAATCCACATCAGACACCCTAGGGGGGACAGGGACACATCCACAAGGGCACCCACACATCACCCGCCTGCAACAAAGTCAGCCTGCTGCATCCTGGACACACACCTACCGCCACCATGCATCAATGTCTCGGTCACGTCACCGCAGCGGCGAACACAAGCAAATACATGCGCACAATGCAGAAGGCAGGGCCAGTTCCAGGCATGGGCAGGGCACAAAGACCACAGGGACACACCCACTCCCACCACACACTAGCACACCCCATGAAGGCATATGCCATGTGCCCCCCTGTGCACGCCATGCACAACAACAAGCCAGGGCAATACATACCCTGCACCACACAACAAACAATCAGGGAGACACACAATGCAGGAGTGGCTGCACAGGAACACACAACACACAGCACAGTAGCACAGGGCTAGGGAAACACACACTACACCACACTCAGGGAAACATAGATGAGGACAAGCAACAAATGAACACACACAAGGAATCAACATCCAAATGGACACACAGCCTGCACAGTCACACATACATACCACAGAGTGACACACACACACATACACACCCCACATGCCAACAGAAATGGAGCACAACAAATAGGGAAACCAAAGTGGGCTGCACACAAATGGAAGGCCATGGAGACACACAACAAGCATGTGTACATCACATCAACACAAGGAACAGAGCACAACACCCTCACACCATCAAATCAAATCAAATCAAAACATTTATATAGCGCACTACTCACCCGGAGGATCTCAAGGTGCTGGGGAGGGGGGGTCCGCTACTGCTCGAACAGCCAGGTCTTGAGCTGCTTCCTGAAGGCGAGGTGGTCTTGGGTCAGGCGGAGGTGAGTCGGGAGGGAGTTCCAAGTCTTGGCGGCCAGGTAGGAGAAGGACCTTCCTCCTGTTGTGGCTCTTCGGATGCGGGGGACGGCAGCGAGGGTGTGGCTGGTCGATCGAAGCTGGCGGGTGGGAGTGTAGAAGTTGAGGCGGCTGTTGAGGTATCTTGGGCCTTGGTTGTGTAGGGCTTTGTGAGCGTGGGTGAGGAGACGGAAGGTGATTCTCTTGATGACCGGGAGCCAGTGCAGGTCTCTCAGGTGTCCGGAGATGTGGCTGTGTCGGGGGATGTCGAGGATGAGTCTTGCTAAGGCGTTCTGGATCCGCTGGAGTCTCTGCTGGAGCTTGGCGGTGGTTCCGGCGTAGAGGGCGTTGCCGTAGTCCAGTCGACTGGTGACGAGGGCCTGGGTGATCATCTTCCTGGTCTCAGTGTGGATCCACCGGAAGATCTTACGTAGCATGCGCAGGATATTGAAGCAAGACGAGGAGACGGCGTTGACTTGTCTGGTCATGGAGAGGGAGGAGTCCAGGATGAAGCCCAGGTTGCGTGCGTGGTCTGTCGGTTTGGGTGCACTGCCCAGGGCGGGGGGCCACCAGGAGTCGTCCCAGGCGGAGGGTGAGGAGCCCAGGATGAGAACTTCCGTCTTGTCTGAGTTCAGTTTCAGGCGGCTGGTCGTCATCCACTCGGCTACGTCTGTCATCCCTTCGTGTAGGTTGGCTCTGGCGGGGTCGTTGGTGAGGGAGAGGATCAGCTGAGTGTCGTCGGTGTATGAGATGATGTTGAGGTTGTGTTGGCGTGCGATGGCTGCAAGGGGGCTCATGTAGACATTGAAGAGGGTGGGGCTGAGCGAGGAGCCCTGAGGAACGCCGCAGATGACTTTGGTGGCTTCTGATCTGAACGGGGGAAGGCGGACTCTCTGTGTCCTTCCGGCGAGGAAGGAGATGATCCACTCCAGTGCCTTCTCCTGGATTCCGACGTTGCTGAGGCGCCGTACTAGGGTGCGGTGGCAGACAGTGTCAAATGCCGCGGAGAGGTCCAGGAGGATGAGGGCCGTTGTTTCTCCGTTGTCGAGCAGGGCTCGGATGTCATCGGTGGCGGCGATGAGGGCGGTCTCGGTGCTGTGGTTGGCCCGGAAGCTAGACTGCGAGAGGTCGAGGGATCCATTCGTCTCGAGGAAGGCGGCCAGCTGCTTGTTGACGGTCTTCTCGATGACTTTGGCCGGAAACGGGAGGAGCGAGATGGGGGGGTAGTTTTTGAGTTCGGTGGGGTCCGCTGATGGTTTCTTCAGTAGGGCGCTGAGATCGGCGTGCTTCCAGCTCTCAGGGAAGGTAGCGGTGTCGAAGGAGGTGTTGATGATGTCTCGCAGGTGGGGTGCGATGACAGCGTCGGCCTTGTTGAAGACGTGGTGAGGACAGGGGTCGGTTGGAGATCTGGAGTGGATGGTGTTCATTGTGCAGATGGTTTCTTCGGTGGTGATCGGGGTCCAGGCGCGGAGGGTGGTGGTGGGGGGCGTAGGTGCGGTCATAGGGAGCGTTGGTTGTGTGCTGAAGCGGTTGTGAATGTCAGCGATCTTGTTGTGGAAGTAGGAGGCGAGAGAGTGCAGAGGTCTTGAGATGGGGTGATGTCGTTGTATCCGGCGTTGGGGTTGGAGAGCTCTTTAACGATGTTGAAGAGTTCCTTGCTGTTGTGTGCGTTGTTGTCCAGTCGTTCCTTGTATGCAGTTTTCTTGGTGGTGTGGATCAGTTGATGGTGTTTTCGGGTGGCGAGCTTGAGGGTGGTCATGTTGTCTGATGTTGGGTCTCTGCGCCAGGCTCTCTCGAGGGCTCGGCAGTTCTTCTTGGAGCTCTTGAGTTCGTCGGTGAACCAAGGTGCTTTCTTACTGCCGGGTCTGCTAGGCGGGGTCCTCAGTGGGGCGAGGTCAAAGCACACATGGCTGGCACAGTCAGTGAAATCAAACCACAGACAGCTCAGTGCAACAACACAGGGAGACAGCAAGGCAAATCATGTATAGGCACAAGGATGAAAGGAAGGCCCTGAGGTCAAACTGGGAACAGCCACACATCCATACAACTACTTCACAGGAGTACTCCAGCAGCACTACACACAGGGACCATCTACACACCTCTGGACTGACAAACACCAGTAAGAATCCACACACATACCCCCCTCACACCAGCAGCACACAACACCAGTGCCAAACACACTGAAGGCTGGCAATACTTGACAGGCAATACACACACAAACAACCACACACCCTGGGCTCAGCCACACATCACACACACACACAGGGATGCCACCACAAATGTGGAAACAAATACAACAGACAAACACATAACCCAACTGAAACACACACAGAGCCACAACAACAACAACAGACATGCCCTGTGCAGCTAAACTGGGGAAAGGCAATGGGAGCACAGACACAACAGGAGTGCACAACCTCATCACTCTGGAACAATGCACAGACAACATACCACAACACACACAAGAAGTGCACCATCACAGAACAACACAGCCCCAGCAAACAAACAACAGAAGCACTGGCAGAACAAACACATAGCAAACATAGGACAACATCAGGGGATGCACACCAGGCAATCACAAGGCAACATACACACACAGCACTGCTGTGTGTGCACACCAAGCATACCAGACACACACAGACATCAGTGACAGAACAGCAACCCACACAACACCATACAGCACAGCACAAACACAACAGCACACCCAGGAAGTGAAGCAATAACACAAACAACATACATATATCCAACACAACACCCAATAGATGCACAAGTCTGGGACACAAAGGTGGAAACAACTTGACCACAGGACTGGGCAGCACACACAGTTGAACTGCATAGCAGCAACCATGACTGACAAACAGCACCAGAACATCACACATGACCCATTGGGGAAATGCACTGAGTGAGCATTGACCCTGAACAAAGAACTGCACCACAAAGCACAGTGGCACAAATGAAGTCATGGTAAGGCACACACACAAGGGGACAGCTCACACCAAAGTGAAGTGTACTGCATGTCAGTTGGGGACATGGCAGAAGTGTACCATACACAAAGAGAGGAAGTGCAGACCCACAATGGGAAGGCAGATGAAGCACAGATAGGGGATGGCATGACAACACACACACCATGCCTCACTGGAGGCAAGAAGGCACCATGGGACAGCAAGGCATGAGTAAACACAACCACAATAGTTTATAGTTATAGTTTATAAAGCGCGTGAATCACCCCCGAAGGGGTCTCTCAGCGCTGGCCACCGTGTGCTGATGTGCTGAGGTATTATCATTCCGAGAAGAGAGTGGTCTTAAGAGACTTTCTGAAACCGAGACAGTCGGAACATTGTCTGAGCGGAAGGGGTAGTTGGTTCCATACCAAAGGAGCTTGGTAGGAGAAAGATCTGCCATCCAAACGTGTTCTCTTAATCCTCGGGACGAGTAGCAGCACTTTGGATCCAGACCTCAAATCACGGGTTGGAATATACAGATGAAGCCTTTCAGTCAGGTAGGAAGGACCAGGACCCCACAGTGCTTTGTGGGTCAAGCAGCAAAGTTTGAACTTGACACGCTTCCTCACTGGTAAACAATGCAGTTGCCGGAGTAGCGGGATAGAAGCAGATCTGCTAGGAGCTTTAGTAACCAGTCATGCAGCGGTGTTTTGCACCACTTGCAGACGGTTAAAAGCAGATTCATTTGCAGCGACCATTAATGCATTACAATAATCCAGCTTGTTTAATACCAAAGCCTGGACCAGAGTCCTACGAAAAGGGTCTGGAAGATATGGCAAAGCTTTCTTCAGAAGGCGCAGAGTGAAGAAACATGTACTGAGGGTATGAGAGACATGATCCTTCATGGACAGGGCCTGATCAAAGCGGATGCCCAGATTTTTTGCTGTAAGCTTAGGCAATGGGACATGCCCCAACTCGGTAGGCCACCAAGTTGGTGACCACGAGATGGTGGCGTCTCCAAAGAGAATGATTTCTGTTTTACTGGCATTCAGCTGTAAAAAATTACTGCACATCCACTCTGAGATGGCCAGCATACCTTGAGAAAAACAGGTTTGAGCAGAAGGTGAGATTTTATCATATGGAAAGATTAGTTGAGTGTCATCCGCGTAGGATATGGGGATAACCCAAGAGATCTTAAAAGAGAGGCAAGGGAAGCCACATAGATATTGAACAGTGTAGGGCTCAAACATGAGCCCTGTGGCACACACTTGGTCAGACACTCGGTGGGGGAACGAAAAGGGCCAAGGTTCAGGGTTTGAGTACGGTCAGTAAGAAAGCTGGCTACCCAGCTAAACGCCGTACCTCCTAATCCTGCCCCTTTTAATCTTTCGAGCAGGGTCCGATGGTCGACTGTATCAAACGCGGCGGAGAGATCTAAAAGGACCAAGATGGCAGACTGTCCCTATTCTAACGTCCGTCTGATACAGTCGGTTACAGCAACCAAGGCCGTCTCAGTGCTATAATTAGCACGGAATCCTGATTGTGACGGATCCAGGTAGCCGGTTGTTTCAATATGGTTAGAGATGTGTTTATTCACATATTTCTCAAGGACCTTGCTCAAATGGGGGAGGAGGGAGATAGGGCGAAGGTTGGTAAGATCCTCCATGGGAAGCTTATTATTTTTTCGTAGAGGTATAACCTGAGCAGCTTTCCAAGAAAGGGGAACTAAGCCCGTACTTAAAGATGAGTTAAACAGCGTGGTAGCAGAATCCGCAAGTACGTGCGCCAGAGATGCTCCTAATCTTGCAGGCATAACATCTACGGGAGATCCAGATGTGACATTGCGTAATAATGTAGTGGTCTCCTCCCGTAGGATAGGGGGAAAGGACATCAAAGGTGAGGGGTTGACGGTGTAGGGTTTAACAGTGTCGTCAGACATTGAGGGGTGGCAGGTATTAGCAAATTTATCATAGATGGTATCAATTTTTTGAATGAGAAAAGAGCTAATTTTATTGCAGAGAGATTGGGAATGCAAATTGTCCAAATCACAGGCTTTAGGGCAAGTGAAATCCTTCAAGATTTGATGAAGGATTTTCGGCGCATTACCTGCTAATCTCAATTGAGCAGCTATGTATAGTCTACGTGCTTGTTTAATTTCTTTGTGATAGAGCGATAACGCTGCTCTAAAATTTGCTTTATCATTGTCTAAGTTAGTGCGTCGCCACTTTCTTTCAAGGTTTTTACATTTACTTTTCATTATTCGCAATTCAGGGGTGAACCACACCGCCAAATTATTCCTAGGGGCTTTAGATCAAATCTTTTCGGGGGCGATTGAGTTAATGGCCAATGAAACAATGGTGTTAAAAAGAGCAAGATTATCTTCTATGTTATTGGTCGGCGGAAACTTGGGAGGTATGAAGGCTGATGCAAAAGACTCCGAATTGATTTTAGACCATTGTCTATAGGGGAATTGAATATGTGCTGCCGTCTTAGAAGACGTAGAGGAGTACTGCACTTGAAAATTAATAAGGGCATGGTCGGTCCAGCACAGAGAGTGAGGGGTATTACAAATAAGCCGGTCTGAATTAGAAAAAATAATGTCTATGGTATGTCCGGCCGTATGTGTGGGACCCTCATTCTTTTTAATAAGGTGCAGGGTAGCCATGTCAGTAGTGAAGGCTGCTGTTTCGGGCAGCAAAAGATTCTCACTATGTATATTAAAATCGCCTAGTAATAGGAAATTCTCCGTCGCAATCATATGGGGGGCGATTAATTCCATTAATTGAGTGGAGAAGTCCTTTATGGGACCAGGAGGGCGATAAACCAATGCCCCCCTCCAAGAGTCATGGGTGACCATTTCCATCTTAAAGATCAGGAAATGGCAGTGTGGAGCAGCAGGTCTGCACAGACCCCACAAATAGCCACCAGACACATGGATGTGCAACAAAACACAATACTGAATTGCCAGTAACACCCTCTGCATACTCACAAGTGACAAAAACAACAAGTAGGAGTCAGATAGAACTGCAAGGACACACCAACACACTGCACAGTGCACAACATACAACTCACACGTGGGCATACAACCACATCCACAGGGATGAACAATCAAAACAACAGGCACACAACACCTGGGTGACACATGTGTGTAGTTTACATTGCATAGGCATGCACATATCAACACTCCCCACAAACTCTCCCCTTCATACTGCACACTACCTGGCCATCCAAGAGCACACATGGAAAGTAAGCCATGGGACTAGGGTGACTGGCCATCACAAGATGACCACACACATACACCACTGGGCATACATATAGGAAGAAAACACACGTGATGACCCTGGACAGCCTGCCTGCAATACTGTGTGCAGAAACCCACCCTGTGCTGACAGTGCCCCCCAACCTGACATGTGTACAATAGAGCCAACATGAACTATTCAAGTAAGTAAATGACAACTGCAAACCATTCGAAATTGACACCGTTGCCACCACAAGCATCTGTGCCAAGAAGAACTGAAGACCCTGTCACCCCTGAGAAAAAGAGAGCAAGTGAGCCCAAACATTGACCATGTTGAAGTGCCACACAGACCATGTGGCAAACTAAACCATTTACACACAGCAAAATAACTTTATTCAGTAAGGACACAGACAAAATATACAACTGGAGCAACTGTCTTTATTCACAAATAGCACAGATAGGCACCATGAGAAGAGAAGAGTAAGGCACAACATGCAGAGCATGTCCATGAGAAGCTGCATAGGCAAGGGCAAAACAGCAGTGAACAACAAGGCCAGTGGCCAAGGCAGAGTGCAGAGCATGTCCATGAGAAGCTGCACAGGCAAGGGCAAAACAGCAATGAACAACAAGGCCAGTGGCCAGGGCAGAGTGCAGAGCATGTCCATGAGAAGATGCACAGGCAAGGGCAAAACAGCAGTGAATAACAAGGCCAGTGGCCAGGGCAGAGTGCAGAGCATGTCCATGAGAAGCTGCACAGAAAAGGGCAAAACAGCAGTGAATGGCAAGGCCAGTGGGCATGCCACACTGCAGACTGAGTCCATGAGAAGCTGCACAGGGATTGTGTGCCACTGTACCTTTCTATGGTCAGCAACACAGTCAGGGGGCAACAATGTGCAGTACAGGCCCACCTGTGTGAGACACAGGTGTGTGAGGGTGACTAACACTCAGACTTTGCTGTCAGGCGGACTGGGAGCTGGTTGTGTCTCGGGGACTTTCGGGGCACTTAAAGGGGAAAGAGCGGAACAGCTAAGGTAGAGCTATCAGTGGCTTGGCAAGCTGGAGGGCGGTTTGGACCAGGTGGTGTAGTGGCACGTGGTGGTGGAGTCATGCAGACGGGAGTCACGGTGTGACTGGGAGATTGTGGAGGGGTGCCCTTCCACTTCTTGGGGATCCTAAATGGCTTGCCTGACTTGGGATCAATAGGAATTGGTGTGGGCACAACAGGCAAACACACCACCACTGCTGCAGCAGGTGCAGACGCTGGCAGCCCCTCTGGTGATGTGCTGGACCCAGCGGAACACTTTGCCTTGCTTTGCCTCTGCCCCCCCTTCCCCTGTTTACTAGGTGTTACCCCTACAGTGCCCTCCGGCCCCTGCTTCACTGGGCTTGTAATGGGAGTCGAGGTGGTTGGTGATACTGCCTTTGAGCCCTTCCTAGGTTTACCCTTGGCATGCACTACCTCCTTGGTGGGCACAGACACTGTAGGATTATCTTTGCGCGATGCTTTAGGGGCAGAAGAGTCCATGGTTGGGGATACCACTGAGGCATGTGTGCCTGAGGTCTGCTGCTTTGCTAATTGTCCACTGGTGTCGCCTGACGGACTTTTTTCCCTGCGCTCTGGGGTGCCTTTGTTCTTCTGTGGGGATGGTGTCTGCGCACGGGACCGCTTGGGTTGCTGCTGGGGTGTGCTCGGTGTACTGTATCGTGACTATGATGTATGTGGACCGTGGTCACTATCGTCAGACGTGGCCACTGCCCGGGGGGGCAAAGGGCCTGGAGCTGGACTGTGAGAATGTGCCTGTTGCAGGGCAGACGTCACTGTTGATGACAAAGCCTGGACTGTCCGGTGCAGCCCACCCACGTCGGGATGTATGCCCTCCATGAAAGCAACCACCTGGGCCAATTTCTTGTCGTGGTCAATGAAGGCATTGAGGAGAGCTGTCTGGCCTGCACACAGCTGGTGCAAAAGGTCCACAGACTCAGCACTGATGGCAGCAGGGGGGACAGGGGCAGGGGCAGCGGTGCCAGGGGTGAAGGACACTCTTCCCTTCTTACTGAGGCGGACACGGGCAGCACCAGAGGAAGTGGCTGGGACAGTGGGCAATGGCCGCTGTGTGGTGGAAGTCGATGCAGAGTCCCTGTTCCCTGTGCCCTCAAACATGGACGCATCCCTGCTGGCATCGGATGAGGTGGTGCTTTGCGTCTCAGGCTGGGACTCCTCCAGCAGACTTCTGTCCCCCTCTGATGCGCTGATGACATCTGTGTCACTGGGCTCCTGGGTAGCTGTGGTGCTAGTTTCACCCCCACTGGTGTCCGTCTCCTGTCCCTCCGTAACCACAGGTGATGCTGCATGGTAGAGAGAGATGTGGGGTCAGATCAGTCGCAGAAACAGAACAAACATATGCAAGTAATGCATGACAAAAGTAGAACAAATCTATATGTTGCACACCACCCTGTGCAATCACATCGTGCCAACTCACTACGTAGACTCAACCAGTGCGTGAAAACTGGAAACTCAGGCATGAGTGAGCCATTTGATGACCACACAGCACAACACCCTGCTTGTGGCTCTGTTCAAACAGACACACAACTAGTTCTGAGCACACCTAGGGACATGATGGGGGCACAGTACTTGTTGCCAATGACAGAACTGGATGGAACAGGAGGGGACAACACAGACCCAGACTACAACATGACAGTCCACAATGGACATTAACCCATGTCGTACCTCTGGGACAATAGAATGCTGCACATTGCTGTAAGATGTCCAGCACTCCCCAATATGGGTGCATGCAATGGACGCAATGATGTACGCACAGTCAGATTGGGCACACTGCCGTTCCCTCCCATGGGATTCTCAAGACTACACCAATGCAGAAGAAACCTGAAGAGCACAACTCAGAATGTAATGTGAAGGCACAGCATCCAAATCTACTTTGCAAGTACAGGTAGGGCAAATGCATGCCACAGCCACCCAGGCCAGCAGCCACTTCCATGTCACAGTATCACACTACCAACATCACAGAGGCCAGCGCTGGCACAGGCTCTGTACACATCCAGCCACTCCCAACAAAAATCAGACTCCCCAAATGCTCACCCCTGGGTTGCTGTTGATGCTCCTTCAAACGTGCATCCAGCTCAGGCTGTGTCACCGCCAAGATGCGCCCCATTAGTGGTGTCATGCTGCGCCGTGCCAGATGTCCAGTGCGAGGAAGCAGCCCCAGGGTCATCACAGCCACATTCTTTGCCAGCCAGCTGATGTCGTCCCATCTCTTGTGGCAGTGAGTGCGCTGTCAGTTTGAGACCCCCAGGGCTCGCACCTTTGCTGCAATGGCCCTCCACACGGCCTTACGCTGGTGTACCTTGAGCTGCAGGCATGGGAGACAAGAGGGAGAAATGATCAGGGACACAGTGCCATGTACCGACATCTATCAGTATGGCAGCAAGATACAACATCATCACATATCCAACAATAGGTCAATCATAGACTATAGTACAGCCCACATGGGACCCCTGCATGGGAAAAGCTGATGTTAAAGCATGCAGGGGTGAGGGGGAACTCAGTCCCTGCACATCTCACACACATGCAGGATGCCAGCACTGAAACACCCATATAGCCTGCCCACATCCACAGTCCATTGTTTGCTTTAGCAACACATACACATACATCACATGTCAACCTGTGTTTGTGGGTGGACTCACTGTGTCCGAGACTGCACAGCCATCAATGTCCCTGTCTTGTGAATATTTGAATGTGTCATGGTGGTCACATGGATGGACATGAGATCACAAATCTAATATGTCAATCACAAGGGCAGTTGTGTGCAAACCACAGTGCTGAGATGGACCATAGCTGGAGTGATATGTGACAAGACTGATGTCATCCTCTGTAAGTTGAGTGAGTTGTCCTTGTCTTTGTAGGCGGGGACTGTGCAGGCTAGCTGGGCTCACACTGTGATGGACTACAGGGGCACACACAGACATCCAGCCAAGCAATCACTGTCCTGACTACAGCATGAACAACCTTCTGTATCACTGTATGGCTGACAACACAACACAGGTCACTCATACATACATGTGCAGGGAGGGAAAGCTGTGGCATTGGGTACACACACCCTCCCACTGGAGACAGCATGTCAGGCAGTGCATGACACTACCCAACACTCCCAGGCACATACTTCATCCACAGTCCACTACATGTGTGGCCCCCCTGCCCTACCACACCACTGTTGAAGACTTACCACGACATTTGGGGCACCATATAGCCTTGGGTGCTGTGTGAGCACCTCGATCAACAAGGTTTTCCAGCTCCTCGCTCATGAAGGGACTGGCACGGCTCTTCTCTGTCCTTGCCATCACTGTGAACGTGAGACAACAGCAGGGGATTTTGGTGGCAAGGGTTCCCAGGCAGCAGTCCCTGGAGGCAGCAGCAGGTGAGGGGTCTCAGGCAGCAGTGACTGGAGGCAGCAGCAGGTGAGGGGTCTCAGGCAGCAGTCCCTGGAGGCAGCAGCAGGTGAGGGGTCTCAGGGAGCAGTCCCTGGAGGCAGCAGCAGGTGAGGGGTCTCAGGCAGCAGTCCCTGGAGGCAGCAGCAGGTGAGGGGTCTCTGGCAGCAGTCCCTTGAGGCAGCAGCAGGTGAGGGGTCTCAGGCAGCAGGCTCTGTGAGCAGTGGCAATGTGAGGCTCACTCCCAAATATATAGCCCCCTGGGGTCATTTCAAAGGTGCCAAGCTGCAGCAATTGGTGGTCCAGGTCTGCCTCTTTCAAATGCATCTAATGACCGCCTCCGTGGTGGCGGAGCACGCCTACAGCGATCTTCAAAATTGCATTATGTCACCACAATCATGGCTCCCATTGGCTGTAAGGGCATGCTCCATGGCGGTGATACAACGCTGGGGCCCGGGGTGCGCTACCGCGATGGTGCATCTTTCAAATGCATCCAATGAGCGCCTCCACGGTGGCGAAGCACGCCTACCGCGATCTTTAAAATTGCATTATGTCACCACAATCATGGCTCCCATTGGCTGTAAGGGCATGCTCCATGGCGGTGATACAACGCTGAGGCCCGGGGTGCGCTACCACGATGGTGCATCTTTCAAATGAATCCAATGACCGCCTCCATGGTGGCGGAGCACGCCTACCGCGATCTTCAAAATTGCATTATGTCACCACAATCATGGCTCCCATTGGCTGTAAAGGCATGCTCCATGGCGGTGATACAACGCTGGGGCCCGGTGTTTGCTACCGCGATTTTAGTGGCGGGCATGCCAACCACCATTTCCACATGTCTCCATGCCTATGACTACCGCACTTGTGTGAATGGGGTTGCTGGTGACACACCGCCGGTGTCAGGCGGTAGCTACCGCAATATGGGTGCCATGCATTGACACGAGGCACCCCCATTCTGGCGGTGGAGCATACCAACCGCCATTTCCACATGTCTCCATGCCTATGACTACCGCACTTGTGTGAATGGGGGTGCTGGTGACACACCGCCGGTCTCAGCCGGTAGCTACCGGGATATGGGTGCCATACAATGGCGATGGCCATCTGTCAAACAACAACAGTGCACAGTGCCAACATGTTCAATGGCACATCATTGTGCACACGATGCCAATGTTCAATTTACTCCACTGATGGCTACACTTGCCATGTTTGTGTGTGTGTAACGTAGATTTGCCTGTACCCACTCACATGTCACTTAAAGATTTGATGTTGGTGTAGGCAGGACAGTGTAGTCCTGGACTGTACAATGTGTACACATGTCAATGTGTTGAGGTCCAGTGACAATCACAGCGATGCTCGTCTTGATGAATGTTGGTCTATTTAGTATTGCCTCTCATGTCTGCTCATGCACACATTTATCATTCCAGCACCGACTGTGGTCATTGTGTGGTGGATGTGTGCCAGGTTGTAATGACGCATTAAGGTGTGACCGGTACAGCAGCTAGGTATGAGACAGTGGTTTTGATGAGTTACACATATGCTGGATGGTAGACTCCCAGGCGTGCACATGTGTACTGTGGCCATATCCCTATGTGCATTCACATTGTCAAAGGTGGTATTTGAGGTACTTGTCTTGTGTAAGTTGACACGTGTGCCCTTTGTGTAGCTGAAGGTGTCCCTCCATGTAAGCTGGTCGGTTAGTCACTATAGATGTCAGTCATTGTTGTCGTTGTGTCATCCAGAACATGATATGATGTGTCGCATTGACATGTGTCCACTATCATCTCCAATAGGAGGAGGCCAAATTTGACTCGTCACTTGACGGTGCTGGAGGACATGGAGGATGTTGCGCTCATACGCAAATGCCGCCTGGACAGAGCCACCCTGAAAACCCTTTGTGATCTGTTGAAGCCCCACCTGCAGCCACGCAGGACATATCCAACAGCTTTCACCCCTACTTATAAGGTGATGGCAGCCTTGCATTTTTTTACCACAGAATCGTTCCAGCGCTGGTGGGATGTCACAACCGATGTTCAGCATGGTGCTGCGTAATGTACTGTCCGCCATGATGCTATACATGGACAGATACATCCATTTCCCCAGGGGTGCTGAATTGCCAGCTGAGAAGGGAGACTTCTATCCCCTTGGACACATCCCCAATGTTGTTGGGGTCATTGATTGAACCCATGCCGCTCTTGTGCCACCACAGGCAAGTGAGCACATTTACCGCAATCGCAAGCATTACCACTCCATCAATGTGCTGGTGGTGTGCCTGGCAGATATGACCATCTCGCAGGTGTGTGCCAAATTCCCAGGCTCGGCCCATGACTCCTACATCCTGCGGAACAGCATAGTGACCCAGCTGATGGCTAATCTTCTTCCAGTGCGTGCATGGATTGTGGGTGAGTATGCCTAGTCATGTGGTGCGCTGTGTGTGTGACCTGCTGCCCTGAGCCTCTGCAACATTGTAATGTCTATTTGTGTTTGTCATACCTAGGTGACTCTGCATATCCCAACCGTCCCTGGTTGCTGAGCCCACTGCGGAATCCCAGGTCCCCGGCTGAAGTCCGCTACAATGAGGCCCATGGGAGGACACGTCGCGTGGTGGAGTGTACTTTTGGCCTGCTCAAGTCACATTTCTGGTGCCTGGACAAGACCGGAGGTGCACTGGCATACGGGAAGGTGTGTCAGATTGTTGTGTGTTGTGTGTCAGATTGTTGTGGCATGCTGCATGCTCCACAACCTAGCCATTCGCAAGGAGATTCCCCTGCTCCTGGATGATGGTGAGGACCCAAGGCCCCAGTCTGCAAACCAAGCCGTGTCCAGTGATGAGTAAAGTGGAGAGGAGGATGGTGTTGACCTGCGTGAACAGCTCATCACCCGCGACTCAGTGGCGGTTGGAAATGCTTCTAGGACATGTCATTTGGGATCATGAATGGGACGTGTATGTTGACACTTGGTGGCCATTGTGACATGTGCATGTTTGGTTATCCTGGTGTTAGGGCTTGTGTGATGTCTGTAATGCCACACCCAGACCAGTGACAGTTGTTCTGTTGTGTTTCCCTAGGTGCCTTCGACTTCTCCTTGCCTACATACAGCCCATGCTCATGGTACATTGTGATCATTTTGAAGATTGTACACCCTGCAATAAAGACGGAGCAGACACAACAACATGTGTGTGAGGATATTTTATTTACTATGGTGAGATGCGAGGGGGGTGTGCATTTCCATTGGGGGGAGCAGTGAGTTGACAGTTGTGGTAGATGAGATGGTCGAGTAGTCACCACATTGCTGTGGTGACCCAGTCCAACAGACAGATGCCATTCACAAGGCAGTGTGGGGAAGGACAGTCCAAAGAGTCAATGCAGTGGTGCCACCACTTGCTGGCCCAAGAGGTCCACGATTTGTCCCATGCGGCTGTTAATGGACCTCATCAGCAGGATGAGCTCATGCAACAGATCGTCCGACTGGCCCGTTCGTCCCTGGGCCTGTTCGTATGCACCCAGGACTCTGGTGATGTGTTCCAGGGAGTGGGTCCCAGCCTCTTGGTGTCCCTGGGTGACCCTGTGCCTCCCACCTGCCCTGCTGCCACAAACCTGTTGCCTCACCACTGTGGGCACCTGCATCCTCTCCCTGCCCTCCTCCATGGGTGGTGTGTGCTGGGCATCCTCTGGGACAGGGAGGGTGTTGCAGGCAGCACTGGTGGTGGTGGTGGTGGTGGTGGCGGTGGCCGCACAGGCCGTGACAGCAGGGGCCTGCTGTGGAGTTGTTGTTGACGCAGATGTGGTGGGGTGGACGCTGGGGTCCGGGGACCTGTTGCTCCCTGGCTCACCAGATGGGCCAGCCTCGAGCTCATCGTCCACGGAATCCTGGGAGTCAACATCCGAGAGTCCCTGTACCGGGGGGAAGACTGGCTCTGCAGGTTGTTGGTGTTGTCCTCTGCAGTGAGTTCTTGGTCACCTGTGGGTCAGATGTGAAATGGTCATTGCAGTGCACCCAGCAAGCTTTGTGTTAGCTCGCTGTGTGTCATTCACTTTTTGTAAACTGCAAAATTGACATATCATCACATTGTTGACTATGTGCAGTACTGTGCTTCCTGACATGATGCAGTGGTAAAAGCATTACTTGTCCATGGTGCGAGGTGTCAAGGCATACCATGCAAAGCGTGGACAATTGAGGTTTACAGGGACTTTTTGCCATCTAGGCCCTGGCACAACATGTGTTTAATTGTGGACTCATAGTTTATTTGTCTGACCTAGCAAACGTCACATCTGGCCATGGACTGGCCATTGTCATCTCCTGCATCCCTTTGTCCTGTCATGTGCATATCTTGATATGTGCCACCACACATGCTTTCATATTTTAAGAATGGTCCTTGTTGCACTTGCCCCATGGTTATGCACAAGTAACTAGTTGCTGTGCATGAATGTGCCCAGGCTTTCTTCTACTTGTGCAATGGTGTGTCACACTTTGGTGGTTATGACAGTTTACTTAGCTTACCTGTGTGCACACTGTGTTTGGCAATGGGGTAGGTATGCCTCTTTGTGCAATGAGAGGGCTGGTGTTGTCATATGGCACCATTTAATTTGTGAAAATGGGTGGGTGCACGTACTGGCTACCTACCTGTGAGTTTTTTTGGTTTACTGCAATGGCTTCCAACTGCTCCTGGGTTGGGTGGGGGAGGGCCCCATCCTGCTGAGGTGTGGGACAGAGTGAATGTTGGGAGTAGTAGTGCAGCCCTCCCAGACACAAACACCATCCCAAGGAAGATGGCTACCTACCTGTAAGTTTGTTTGGTGTACTGCAATGGCTTCCAACTGCTCCTGGGTGGGGTGGGGGAGGGCTCCATCCTGCTGAGTTGTGGTACAGAGGGAATATTGGGAGTAGTAGTGCAGCCCTCCCAGACACAAACACCATCCCAGGGAAGATGGCTACCTACCTGTAAGTTTGATGCAGGTTGTGTAATGGCTGACACATGCTTCTGGGTGGGGTGGTGGGAGGGCTCCATCCTGCTGAGGTGTGGGACAGCGGCATGGTGGGAGTAGTGGTGCAGGTCCCCCCCAGACACCCTCATTGTGAAGATGGCTAGCTACCTGTAAGTTTGTTTGGTGTACTGCAATGGCTTCCAACTGCTCCTGGGTGGAGTGGGGGAGGGCTCCATCCTGCTGAGTTGTGGGACAGGAGGTATGGGGGGAGTAGTTATGCAGGCCCCCCCGACACCCTCATTGTGAAGATGGCTACCTGCCTGTAAGTTTGTTTGGTGTACTGCAATGGCTTCCAACTGCTCCTGGGTGGAGTGGGGGAGGGCTCCATCCTGCTGAGTTGTGGGACAGAGGGAATGTTGGGAGTAGTAGTGCAGCCCTCCCAGACACAAACACCATCCCTGGGAAGATGGCTACCTACCTGTAAGTTTGATGAGGGTTGCGGAATGGCTGACACATGCTCCTGGGTGGGGTGGGGGAGGAGTCCATCCTGCTCAGGTGTGGGCCAGGGGGCCTGGTGGTTGTTGTAGTGCTGTCTGCCTGTACACATGCCACCATGGTTATGTTGTTACCTATGTTTGGGGTGAAAGGGAGTGGGTGAATGTTGGGTCTGTGTGCCATGTTTTTATGAGTGTGTGGTGCAGATGAATGGTATGTGTCCTAGGTGGTGTAGCTTTGTAGTTGTGCAAGGCAGTGCATAGCAGAGTGGCGGTAGTCATTTGTTTGTACTTACCAGCCTCCACTCCCCCGGCTACTCCTGTGAGACTCTCTGGATGCAGTATGGCAAGCACCTTCTCCTCCCATTGTGTGAATGGTTTTTGTGGAATGGGAGAGCCACCGCCAGTCCTCTGAGCCAGCTCACGGTTCTTGCTCCTCCTCTCCTTGACCACCCTCTTCAGATCACGCCAACGCTTCATGATCTCGTTTTGTGATCTTGGGGTGGCCCCTACTGCATTGACCCTTTGGACTATCCTAGCCCACATTTGTGTCCTTGTGGCTAATGGTGTCTGTTGGACCAGGGTACCAAAAAGCTGTGGTTCCACTCTGCCTATCTCATCTACCATGACCTTCAACTCACTCTCAGTGAATTTGGGCATTTTCTGTGTTGCCATGGTGCGTGGTGTGCAAAGTGATTGTGGGTGCAGGAGTGTGAGTGGTGGTTGTGGTTGTGCTGTGTATGGTGTGTGTTGTTCAGGGGGTTAGTTGTGCTGGCGTGGAGGTGGTGGTGGTGCTGTGTGTGGTGTGGCTGGTGATGTTGTGTCCTTTGCCTCTCCTGTCAGCTGGGGTATGTGTCCCTTCTCGCCTGGAGTTTTGCAAGGGATTGTGGTCAGGGAAGGGGCTGGTTTTACACTCAGCTATGTGGGTGTGTCCAATTTGGGTGTTGCTGACAGCTTTTTTCGTTTTGCCATGTGGTTGTGTCATTGGGGTGTGTTTTGTGTATTTGGGAGGCATGTCTAGTTTTCTGTGTGCACTTTTTGGCCTTCTTGTGGGGTTTTGGCTTCGTCCGCCATATTTTTGACGGTTCGTCCGCCTCGGTGGCTGTGCTTCAGCTCTTCCACTGGTTCATCCCATTGTGTGACCACGGCAGTCGGAGATGGCGGTACTTACCGCGGGACCGTCGGGGATATATTAATTTCCGGGGCGGTGTCTCCGCTATACTTGCGGCGGGTTGTTGTTTTTCCTCCGCGATTCCGACCGCCACGGATGGATTTTGGCCATCTCCGCGCGCTACGGGCGTTTTTTTGGGCGGTTAATGCTAATTTGCCTGCCGGTTTTCCCATGGGGCCGGCGGGCGGTTGTTTTCCGCTTCCATGGCGGTCGGGGTGTTTTTCCGCCCGCCATCCTAATGGATCTCTAAATTTTTGAATGGTGGGCAGGGAGTGATGCTAAGCCTGTATACTGAATGAAATGTACGACAGGTGCCTCAGCGTCACCACAACACAGTTCCGTGGGCATCCCTCTCTCGCCTTTTCTAGTCCCCCCATTCTCGTCCTCCAGAGGCCAATCGGTCAATAAGAGACATTGGGTGCTGCTGATGTAATCATCACTAATATGTGTCACAAATAATCTTTTAAAATAAGGAGTTTCAAAACTGCAGAATTCCAGTGTCCACGTGGAATGCTAAACATTTCATCTTGTTGTAAGAATCCTTTATGAAGCATTTCTGTAGTTCTTCCCTTTTTTCCCCAGCTACGTTTATTTCCCGGTTTAGGTATGAGAGTCAATTGTGGTACATTTTATTCTAAGAATGGATTCTCTGCATATGAACTTGCAGTTGACATCGGCAGTAAGTGTTGCTCATTCAGCGAACCTCATTCCAGGCTGCTATTTCAGTATGACTCTGTCATTTGATACATCATTGCTGTTCCTGTACTATATCAAAATATCACGCATGCCAAAACAAAACTGCTGATTTTAAACAGCAAATGTAAACAATTTTCAGTGCACAATTAGGTATGGTATGCGTTGAAGCCCCTCTTGCGTCGAAACCACATCAACGCTACTATGCCCTATCTACTATGATTTCAACATCAGCTGTAAGCAAGCAAAATAAATATTTAAAGATTTACAAACCACAGCATGAGTATTTCTTGACAGTTACTGTGTGCATTCTAAAATAACTTCATATTATAATAACTCAAGGAACTTGCTGTATTGTTTACAGCAGGATTATTATGTCTGACTAGGGAAATGGCTCTGGAAAAAATGATTTAGTTGTTGAAGGCTTAATGTGCAAAAGGCTGTTTGATAAAAAGGGCAAAGCCGCTACAAAAGTGTCTCAAGACCGATGCTCAGAATAACCTGCACAAAAAAGATTGACATCTCAAAGGGAGCAGGAAGCTTGGATGTTCACCCTGCTGGACAGATAAGCAGCCTTTCCCAAATTAGAGTCACATTTGACTAGAAAGAAAAATAAGCCCAATTGCACATCCTGCAAAAAAATACTCTTTTAAGTGGAGCACACTTGAGTTTGGCCAGTTAAAAGTGATGATGTTTTCATATTCATTAACTTTCAAATTGATTTCATGTTGCTAGTGCACTGTACTTATGCTGCTATTCTGTCATCTTGCATGAGACATGAGTTGATTTGCACAAGGCTGAGGCTGATCAGTGACAGTGAGATATGAAAAGATCTCCACCTCGGCATCAGCGCAGCATCACCTGAGCACAGCACCAACTCAGCATCACCTGAGCACCAGCTCAGAACCACCTGAGCACCAGGGCAGCACCATCACCTCAGCATGACTCAGCACCACAGCATGACTCAGCATCATTCAGCACTATCTCACCTTCACTCAGAACCACTACAGTATCACTCAGCATCACCTCAGTATCACTCAGCATCACCACCAGACCAGCACACCAGCACCTGAGCACCACCTCAGCATCACTCAGCACCACCTGAGTATCATTCAATGTCACCTGAGCATCACCTCTGCCCCAGCACACCACCTCAGTACCACCTCAGCATCACTCAGCACCACCTCAGACAGCCCTCAGAATCTGGCATCTGTTGATTATCCCCTAGTGTCCGTCCGCTGCTCGTGTTGTAATTTAGGAACTATTTCCCCACCTCCACTTTCCTGTTGTCTTCTTGGTTACGTATAAGGTAACAAAAGTGCTTGTAACACTTTTTTATTACACCGTTTTAACATGCTGCACAGCAGCCACAATGCTCTACACCATGGGTGCCCACAAACTTTCTGTGGGCGCAGAAATTACAGTTAGGTTTGTGGCCAAGGTTCGCCACAGTAGGGGTGGGGTCAGTGGGGGGCAGGCTAGAGTAAAAAAAATCAAACCTGTTTCAAAACATTAGACAATGTGACAATGCTGTATTTCAAAAGCAGACGTAACTGTAAATAGCACATTTTGATAACACATTTTTATTAGCAGACAATAGCAATGTTAAGAGGCATTGCATAGCTTCATACACACTTTGACCCCAATTCCATCACAGTCTCTCTCTCTCTCTCTCTTAGTCAGTGAGTCTCTCTTTCTCAGTCAGTCTCTACCTCTGTCTTTCAGTCAGTCTCTCTCAGTCAGTCTCTCTCTCTCTCTATCAGTCAGTCTCTGTCAGTCAGTATCTCTTGGTCAGTCAGTCTCTCTATCTCTCTGTCAGTCAGACAGTCGGTCTCTCTCTTACTCAGTCTCTCTCTCAGTCAGTCAGTCTATCTCTCTGTCAGTCAGTCTCTCCCTCTCTCTTTCAGTCAGTCTCTCTCAGTCAGTCTCTCCCTCTCTCTGCCAGTCAGTCTCTCTCAGTCAGTCTCTCTTGGTCAGTCAGACAGTCAGTCTCTCTCTCTCAGTCAGCCAGTCTCTCTCTCTTAGTTAGTCAGTCTCTCTCTAAGTCAGTCTCTCTCAGTCAGTCTCTCCCTCTCAGTCAGTCTCTCTCTCTCTGTCAGTCAGTTTCTCTCTCTCTGTCAGTCTCTCTCTCTCAGTCAGTCAGTCTCTCAGTCAGTCTTTTTCTCTCTGTCAGTCAGTCTCTCTCTCTCTGTCTCTCTCTCAGTCAGTCAGTCTCGCTCTCCCTCAGTCAGTCAGTCAGTCTTTCTCTCTCTCAGTCAGTCAGTCTCTGTCAGTCTGTCAGTCAGTGTCATGTTCTCGCTCGCCTCCTCGCTTCCTGATGAACGGGAGCGAGGCAGTCTCCTCTGGTAACGAGACTCCTCCCACCTAAATCCGCCTGGCAGGGTAGCAGTCTAGTTGTTGAAGGTCAACGCAGCTGACGCTACCGGCCGGCCAGCACTTCCGGTTGATTCTGCTTTTCAATGCAGAAGACGCCCACATCAGCGCTTCGGAGCGCTTAACCCTTTCGTTCGCGACTCATGCGACGGCACGAAGTCGCGCTTACTTTGCCTCACAAACCCAGCGCAGGAGCGCTTAACCCTTTCTTTCGCGACTCGTGCGACGGAACGAAGTCGCGCTTACTTTGCCTCACAAACCCAGTGCAGGAGCGCTTGATCCCTTCCTCAGCGGCTCATGCAACTGCCCGAAGTCGCACTTGCTTTGATCCTTCAACTCAGCACAGGAGCACTTTATTTCAGGTGATCCTTGAGGGATTCATGGTTTATGTTACCTGTAGCTGCCCACTGTACTTGGTGCATGTTTCTGCCCCCCCCTTTAACTGGCGTGATTGTTACACCTGCATCCTCTCTCGCCATTAGGTGGTGTCGACACAAGAACCAGAAAATCACGGAGGGTGCCCCACCAGAAAACCGCCATATTGCTTTCACCCACTTCTTGGCAGCCTCCCCCGGTTCCCTCTTTGACCTGGTTAGTGTATTTGGTCCTTCCAGAAGGAGAAGGGCGCAGGAGGGGGTTGTCCACGTCGTCCCCGTGGGATCTCTCCTCAAGCAGGAGGTAAGAATTGTGGGGACCTGACAGTCAGTCTCTCTCTCTCTCTGTCAGTCTTTCTCTGTCAGTCAGTCAGTCTCTCTCTCTATTCTCTTTCTACTCTCTCTCTCCACTCTCTCCACTGTCTCTCTCTCTCCACTCTCTCCCTCCATTCTCTCTCCGCTTTCTCTCTTTCCACTCTCTCTCTGACTCTCTCTCTCTTGGGGGCCATGGGTACATTACCTGCAAGGTCCAAGGGCCACCAAGGAATTCCTGTCGGGCCCCTGACGGTCCGCGGGCCGTGCTGTGAGTACCACGGCTGTGCAACATAGCTTAAAGACATTGGAGAAGCCAATAGCTCTGGCTAAACACATATAAGGTCCCAAAGGTGAGACCTATTGTCTATGCCAATGCTTGTTTATTTCATGTACGACAGACAGACCATATTAGTCTTTATATCTTAAAGATACTTTTAAAATGGTTTGTGTATGACACAGAAATCCTGCTCCTATACCATCATGAGTTAAAAATACCAAGTCATTTACAGTGCTTAGCAACAACAGAAAGATGATATATAGTTGTATATAGTAAACTTTTAATTTCCTATAGACGTATCATGAGTGGACTGTCCACGCTAACATCAAAAACAGAATGTTAAAACTTCTCAGTCCAGTTTAATATGAAACAAAAATCCTACGTTTAGTGATCAAAGGGCATTTAAAATTTTGTTTACCTTCCATAAAACTTTGGTGAGGTCGAAGCTGGTGGGCGGTAGTACTGCTAATGAGTTTGGTGAAGCAGATGGAAACAATACTTGGCCGACAGAACACTGATAAGAGAAGCACGTGAGAATGAACACAAAGAAGAACAGGAATCAGTATCCTACAGCCAATAGAAACGGAGAAAAAGTAAATGGCAAGCAAATGAGCCAATGAAAGGCAAAGGGGCAAGATGTAAGCCCCTTTTAAGATT
The DNA here is from genome assembly GCF_964204655.1 of Triturus cristatus. Lineage (NCBI taxonomy): Eukaryota > Metazoa > Chordata > Amphibia > Caudata > Salamandridae > Triturus > Triturus cristatus. The sequence goes on along the minus strand of NC_140581.1, from coordinate 430,941,668 downwards.
AATATTGAATACAATAGATTTCACAAGCACAGCGCAAGCTCTCTGCAGGCAAAACCTAAAAATATCTATATTTGTTTATGCCAACATTGAACACATTTTCAACATACCCTCATATAGAATTAATTTTTGCCAATATAAATTCATGTAAGCCTGTCATTGTATACATTATTATCCCAATATCACATACAATGGTGGGGTTCTGCTTTACTTAGCAACATATCAATTAAAGCACAAACAAGTGAACGGTAGGTGCTTTCTAGTTTTGTCACAAAGATGCTCACAGGATAGAGCATTACAATTAATCATTTGTTAATGATAACTATATAATGATTGCAAAATGTGTCTTGCAGTGAGTAAGCGGTTGTGAGAGAACTATAGTGATTCCTGGACTGGTGTTAACATCCCCTGAGGGATGTAAGGTATCATTTTATTCATGAGAAGTGTAGGATAGCAGGGTGAAAGGTATTTCGTGGATGCCAAGGATGATGGAACCTTTCCCCCACAGAAATGTCTGATTTTAGCCAAAGTTTGAGGTATGTAGGGAATCCTGGGTGAGATAACCTAATGGGATCCATGCATCTTTCACTGCCCTGGACTGCCCTGCAAGTCTATTTTCCAGAAATGTCTAGCGTTAACCAAACGCTTGATGCCTCCACATTACAATTTGAGGCCTTCCCTATCTTGGGCGCTTGGCCCAGTCACACAGGTGGGAAACCATTTCAAAGGTTTTAGTTTGCTCATCACTCTGGATTATTTTATGTATCTAATTTTCAGAAAGGTATGGGTTTAGTAGTTTTTCAGGGTGGCGACCGTGCCAGACCTCAGATACTGAAGCAATGAACACCGCCAAAATTGGCCAATTTTCAAGGTAAAATTTTGATGTCTCAACAATTTGGGGCCTAGCCACAGCCACACAAGTGGAGTAACAGTTTTATAGGGAGAAATGTGGGAATTCTCGATGGTAGGATTTGTGTGGATCCTTGCAGATTCCTGAAGTTTCCCCCACAGAAATGTGAAGCAAATGCACAATTTTAGCCATTTAATTTGCAGGGAATTCTGGGTAAGAAAAAGTAGTGGGATATTTTAGACATGTCTGGATTTGATAGGTTTCCTTGGAAGGGAGCCAAGCCCAAACCCAAATACCACAGCTACCTACATCACCAAAATGGGTGTCTTGTACAGACAAAAGCTTGATGCCTTTCCATTGTATTTTTGTTCTTTTTCTGTCACAGACTCTAGGCACAGCCATACACATGGGTACCCTTTCTATTAAGAAAACAATTGGAATGCTGGGTTGTATAATTTCTGTGGATACCAAGGTTTCTGGAACTTTCCTAACATATATGTGAGGAAAATGTGTGATTTTAGCCAAAGTTAAAGTTTCAGGACATTCTGGATAGGAAAACATTGAGGGATCCACGTAAGTCACACCACCCTGGACTGTCTGGGCTGTCTAGTTTTCTGAGTTGTCAAGGTCTAGTAGGTTTCTGTTGCATTTAGACTCATTAGAGTCTTTCTCATGAGACACACGGCATGAAGCAATGATCAGCGCTGCGCGTGTGGAGGAGATTTGAAAAGCAACAGAGTGAGTTTGTGCACTATTGAAGAAATGGCTGGCGGCTCCTTCCTGAGGTTTCATGCACGGCACATTAGACGGCCATTTTGAGAGGTTGAGAAGATTCCCATTTAAAATCAGTAAAGATGTGGTGCCGTTTCGAGTGGATTGCTGTGTCTTATTAAAGTAACTGCTGGAGCGCGGTGCTTGTTACATTTTACAGTGACAGGCACACCTGATACTATTTATTGAGTTTTGCGTGTTTGGTTTATTAAATGCTTATGTTGGCCTTACGGTGTCAAGCACACCTGAAGCTGGATATTTATCTTGTCCTGTCTACTGCACTTCACCTGTCAAGCTGACATCTGTGGGTCAAGTTTGTAGGAAATGTAAAATAAAGGAACATTTTGCAAGAGTGTGTAAAGGAAAGGGGTTTCAGGCCAATTCATCTATAGAAAAGAAAAGTATTAATGTGTTTCATCATGAGAAAGAAGTGTAGGATATGCAGGAAGAATTTCTGCTGGAAGTGAATGATGTTGGAGACTTTGGGGTAAGAGATAATCTGTTTTGTGGTATCACCATCAACAGAGTGGAAGTGAGCATGATGGCAGATTCAGGGGCACGCTAGACATTAGTTGGAGAAGAGTGGGGAGGAAAATTTCCTGGCAAAGAATTGTGTGCTCCCAACATGAAGTTAGTGGCATATGGGAACAAGTCCATTGACTTGGTTGGTTATTGGGTGGTTACATGGGAGTTTAAAGGTAAAAAGACATTCTCCAAAGTGTATGTGGCTACGTATGGGTCAAATTTGTTGGGGTGGCCAAAGCAGAGAGAACTCAAAATCAGATTGGACCACAATCATCCTGATCAAGTGTTGGGGGCATTGACCAATGTGAATGCGCTTGGGGAGACCAAGTGGGAGAGTGAATTTCTGGGGGTCTTCCAGAAGAAACTAGGCTTGTTAAAGGGAATGCACACAAACTTATTTTGAAGGAGGGTGCATGCCTCATAGTATATAAGCCTTGGGGGACCGTTAGTGATGAGAGAACCTATGCGGAAGGTATCGCAGAGGTAATGCCAAGAGGATATCATTTAGGAAATTGAAGCCTCAGAGTGGTTAGCTCCAGTAGTTTTGGCTAGAAAGGGTGAAGGGGACTTGCAGATGTGTGTGGATCTGTGTGGATCTGTGTGACTTAAACACATATATTTGGAAGGATCAGAATCCTCTTCCCAACATTGGTGATAAGTTGATAGTCAAAGGCGCCAAGTTTTTCTTTACAGTAGATCTGGACTCAGCATATCACCAGATCACACTGCATCCAGAGTCAAGGCCATTGACTTCTTTTATCATGACAGAGGGAGCAGACTGGTTCAAGCGATGCCTTTTGGACTGGCATCTGCAGCAGTGGTACTTCAAAGGGCCATGCACCAACTGTTTAAAGAAAGAACATAAGGTGATATATTTTCAAGATGACCACCTGGTATTTGGGAAGGACATGGAAGAACATAATGAGGTGTTGAGGAGAGTGCTGAGAACCTTGCAGGGGTGTGAATTGAGCATCAGGTGTGAAAAATGCTAAATTGGGGTAGAAGGTGTGGAATACTTGAAGGACCAAGGGGTAGCACCCGAATTCAAATTGGTGAAGGCCATTGAGGAAGTACCATCTCCACTAAACAAAGATCAGTTGAGGTCATTCTTAGAACTGGCTGAGTATTTTTCATGTTTTGTTCCAATGTTTGAGACCAAGACAGTATGTATGACAAAACTTATGCCAAGAAATGTCAAATTTGAATGGGGTGGGGAATTCCAGAAGGAATATGAGGATCGAAAATTGCATTGCATTAGGCCCAGCATTGAAGCCATTTGACAAAAGGAATAGATGTAAAATTTACACTGATGCTAGTGGTGTACTCTTGTTCAGATGCAACACAGGGATGAAAAGGAGGTAACCATTGCCTATGCCTCAAGACCTTTGAGAGGTGCCAAATTGTCCTATTCTACAATTGAAAGAGAAGGTTTGGTGTGTTGGTTTGGGTGTGTGTCATTTTTGGAAGTTTGTGTGGGGTATAGTCTTTGTGATTCGCATGGATCATTGATCTTTGGTGGATGTGTTTACCAGTAAAGCTACAGGTCAGGTTTTGTCTAGGATTACCAAGTGGGTATTGTGATTGATGGAATACACTTTCAGAATGGAATATGTGCCAGCGAAGAAAATGTGGTTACTGACTGTTTGTCAAGGCTACCTGTGAAGAGTGAAGATGGACAGATTGAATAAGAGGACCAATGGCTGGTGGTGAATATTGGGGTACTCACCAAGGGTGGGATATCTCATGAGGAATGGATACAGGTGATCAGTGAGCACAGCACTTTGCAAGAGGTGAAGGAGTATATGGTGACGGGATGGCCTGCCCAAGCTAAAGCTTCTGATAAAGCAGAATCGTTCAGGAATGTTGACACAGAATTATCTGTCATTTGTGAAGTATTTTTCGAGGGCGATTTGTTGATGGAACTGGAAGTATTGAGGAATTGTATAGTGGAATCGGCACATGAAGGCCATGCCATGATTTCAACCAATTGCAGGGTGAGGTCGGAGTACTGGTGGCCGGGGTTAGACAAAGATGTGGAGAGGGCAATAAGAAGTTGTTTACCGTGTGTGGAGTCACAAATCTCAAAATACGGTGGAATATCCACCAGTGGAAGTGGACAAAATGGATGTTCCATGGAAGAAGTTGGATTTGGACATCTCTGCTCCATACCGAGTGTGAGAACTTGGCCTGCCATATGCTGTCCACTAGTTATAGTGGGCACCTTGCACCAGTCCAAACAACCCTTATTGATGATAGGTTTAAAGACAACCTTTATTGAAAGCTATCCTAGTGGTAGCTATGGAGAGCAGCCTTCAGGCTAAGACTTGAAGGAGTGTAAAGAAGCTTGGTTTACCAGATTATAACCTCTAGAATCACTAAATGAAAGGAGAACCACACAAGGTATATATAAAATATATGTATTTATTTCTAAACGCTCACTACTAATCTCTTTATGAGATTAGAGTCCAAGATACACAATAATACAGTTCTAAAACGACAGTAAATAGCACAATATACAATGGGCCCTAGGGGCGGACCAAACCACATATTAAGAAAGTGGTATAAGAACCACAACTTGACTAGACACAGTGCCTAGAGCACGTAGAATCGTTGGGACCCCAGGGAACCACCCAAGGTAGTGACACAGGAGACCCACGGGGGACGTGTGCTATGTGAGAACACAGCCACGAGCACGGTACTATTCTATGGGAAAGTCGCAGTTGGAATTTTAGAAGTTAAGGACACTTAGGAGAGGACTTTGAGCAAACCCCTTTAGACTTAGGGGGTTCTAGGGCCAGCACCCACGGGAGCACTGAAGTACTCGTGTTACCTCACCCAGGGAAGCCGGGTGCATAGGTGACATATGGTGTCGGGAATCGTCGTTGATTTCAATGGCGACCTGCTGCAAAGTACTGCTGCCGGGAAGGAGGAAAGTGTACGATGTGATCCAAGCCTGGATCTAAGATCAGAAGAACCTGAAAGGAGAGGGGACAGAGTCTGGGTCACTTGTCAGTGACCAGGGGCACGATAGACAAATACCCACCGATGTCGGGTGTTTCAGGTGCGAAGAGGTGAAGCTTGACTCTGCAGCCATGAGGACCAGGAGGCGTCGACGGTGACCAGGAGCTGGATTCGAGCTATCCCATGAATGATGTCGAGTGCTGCGGTGTCGGTGACCAGATTGGACCCAACAAGCTTTGGCAACAGCAACCCACGCAGGAAGAGAAAAGATGCTTCGGTGCAAACCAGCAAGGTCCTGGGGACTCCCCAAGCAATGGATAGTCAGGGCATATCTGGACAACCAAGTAAGTCCAATTAGAAGTAAAGTTGCCTTCACAGAGACCCACTAGTTGACGGACTAGGGATCGCGAAGGGACCTCAAGAGAAAACACAAAGGGCCAGCTCACGGAACACTCATGGAGTGTAAGTGGGAAATCTTCAGTCAAATACTGCTTGGGGTCAGGGCTACAAGTAACCCAAAGTTCCGCTGCAAGAGTCTCTGGAAAGCTGATGCTTCTGCAAATGGCCGAGGTGTCCAGGGGTTCGGGTTGCATGGTCTTCCACAAGGGATACAGGCTTCAGAATTGCTGAGTGCATAGATCAACCTCAGAGACTACAGAAACCCACCTCCAGTGTTGCAAAACTCTTTGGAGTCCGGCGGGAGCTTCGGAGATGCAAACTGGACAGATGCATCTTTGGTGCCTGCCTTGCAGCGGAGTAACTCCTTTACTCCAAGGGAGATTCTTCAGTCATCTAGTTCAATATAGATCGTCGAAGTTCCAGGATTCATTGTCATAGTTTAGTCTAGGTGTAATCTAAAGTCCTGTAGCCAGGGATTTCTATCTTATACCAAAGGGAGGGGTGGGACAATCTCTAGGGACCCACCTATGGGAGGGTCAGGAAAGAGGGGTGGCTACACCCATTTGCTTTGTCCAGTTTTGAGCCAGAGCAGGGGCTGATAGCCCCTGCAACCGGTTTGAGCTGGACTATGCACAGGGACACCAAATGTGTCCCCAGTGCAGACTTCAAAGCACTCTTGGAGTGCACCCACCCAGCCCCAATACACTAAAGCCTGCCTGGGAGGTGGTGATGCCTCCCTGTGACAGGAAACCTATTGTCCAGGCCTCCCCTGCCGGAGCTTCGTCCAGCATCAGGAGGGCAGACTCGTGTCTGTGGCTTACAGCATCCATTTTGTGATGCCCGAGCTCTGTTAGCTGATACTGGGTATACTGGTGCTGTCATGTCTCTACCTCTAGAAGGGCGGGATCATACTCCCACACCAGTTACTGGTGTGGGGGTATGATTCCAAGGTGTTTGACACCATCCACGACATGTTACCATGCAGCCATTCCAAAGTTAACATTTACAGTTTGGTTATAGTGCACTTAAGAGTATATGGTTTGGCTGCATCACAAACAACCCCGGAATAAAGGTTCAAAAGGCTGCAGAGGGGCTCTGCTCATGAATGGGCACCCTCTCACATAAAACCCAACACCCTGCCTTCAGTATTAGTAAGGCCTGCCATAGGGGTGACTGATAGGTTTATATGTGCAGTGATATGGTGAGATATAGTGAACCTATATCTCAGTAAGAGGTGCATGCACCACCTCACTCAGACTGCAGTAGCAGTCCTGTGGTGTCATTTTGGAAGGCTTCCCAGGGGTGACATACTACATGCTGCAGCCCCTGGTAGGCCTCTCGGGTACCTATGCCCTGGGTACATAGTATACCATATACTAGGGACTTATAAGGGTACCCCAGAATCCATTCTGGAGTGTACCTAAAGTACTGGTAATAAATTTAGAGAGGAAGCAGCTAGGCTGGGGTCCTGGTTAGCAGGGCCCCAGCGAGACTAAAGTCGAAAAACAGTGAAACATAAGCAAAAAGTGTGGGTAACCATAAGAAGCAGATCCTACTCTCCTACACCAGGTATTGGGTTCATGCCCCAAATGTACCCTGGTGGCTATTGATTATTATTCATGGTGACCTGAGATGAAATGTACTGATTAGGTGACGTCTTAGGATGTGATGAAATTCCTGGAAGAATTATAGCATAGAGAAAGGATACCTGAGCAGATGTTTACAGCCAATGGAGTGCAGTTTGTGTCACGGGAAATGAAGGATTTATTTGGAATATATGGAGTTGAGCATATCAGGTCTTCTGTCTATATTCCTCAGTGCAATGGGCATGTGGAAAGGTAGAATAGAACTTTAAAAGAAGGGCTTACCACTGGCGTTAAGCCAGGGTTAAAAATGGAAAAGGGCAGCGGAGAAGTTGGTGTGGGCTCATTGCACCACGCCCAACAGTGTTACCGGAAAGGTGCCATTCGAAGTTATGCGAGGAATAAAAGTGAGAGGGTTGCTGTCCAAAGGTGGGCAGAGAAGGTTGAAGTACTGGGAAATGGTTTCAAAATTGGAAAATGACTGCGTGTGAGGAAAGGACGTAAAGAGGGCAAAGGGTAGGCTACATTTTCTGATCCCTTTAAGGTTAAGAAGGTGTATCTGTACACCATATTGTTGAGTGATGGAAATGTGTGAAATTGTAAAAGAGTGGTGAAAATTGCAGACTGTGTTGAAAGGCGAAACGGAAGATGGTATTGATGAAAATTAAACATTTTGAGTGCGGAATGAGGGAAGGCAAATAAAACAAAGGAAGGAATTACAGAGTGACTGTGAACTTACTCACCTGTGTAGAGGAAGGGGTGGAAGCTCTACTAGGGTTAGAGAGATCCTTGCTTGGCATGGAAATTCTGTATTGTGGTGAGGCAACACTTGTCAGAATATAATTTCTGGATAGTTTGTATTTTATTTGTTCTAGTTTTAGTTGAAATTTTGCAGTGATACTACTTGAAAATATATAGTATACTTGGAAAATACTGACTGGGGGACACAGTGTTTGTGCACATTGAAAATGTATAGCTTTACTTGTAAAAGACACTGTATTATGTTGTGTACATATAGACTTTGCTTTTTTCTTCCTTTTTGCTGTTTTATTATTTTGTTGTTATGTTATTGCTTTCTAGTCTTACAAAGATGTATGGATTGATGTAAGGAGGGACATGTGTTGCATTTAGACTCTTCAGAGTCTTTCTCGCGGGACATGTGGTGCGGGGCAATTCTCTGCGCCGCGTGTGTTGTAGAGATGCAAAAAGCAACAGAGTGAGGTTATGGACCGTTAAAAAGCTGGCTGGTAGCGCCCTCCTGCGATTTCCATTACTGATCAGGACATGCTCATCGTGGTCCGGCACATCTTTACAGTTTCCCTGGGTTGTGGTTGGGTCTGGCTGCAAATATCAAAGCTAACCACATCGCAAAAATGGGTCAATATTCAAGGTGAAAATGTGATGTCCACATGTTGGGTATGGTGCCTTTCCTGTTGCAGGTGCTAAGTCCAGCCACACAGATCAGTGAATTCTGTAAAGTAAGACATTTGCTACTAGTATTCAAATGTATCTCCATGCTTGCGTTCTAAATGTAAGCCAGTGTTTAAGAAAGAGCGCATTTTGCAAAATGCCATCTGAATCACGATAGCATGAATGACCCCAATGTATTCAGAGTTGTACAAACTATTATAAACTCAGTATGTTGTTCACATTAAAAAAATGCATAGGTCTCCTTTAAACCCATTTCATTCATTAGATGTTACCATTTGAATTGATGTATGGTCGGTACACAATGAAAAATCTTACAAGCTACAGCACAGTTGTTTTCTCTGCTTAACTCTTGTTTTTGAAGAACCAGTACACACTATGGGGCACATGCATCAAGCATTTTACCGGTTGCAAACGGGCCGATTTGCAGAATCGGCCCGTTCGTGACCGGTAAAATTCTATTTCAGATGCATCAAACCCGAAACCCATTCGCAATATAGGTATTTGCAAATTTAGCGATTTCCTAAATTGCGAATGCTTTTAGGGAATCGCAAATTGTGATTCCCTATTTGGGATGCATCAAAGCCTTTCTTAACTTCGACTTCGCATCTAGGAAACGCTAATTATCATCAACTGCAAGTTGATTGTAGTTTGCAAAAACTTTGAAAAATGCACAAAAGTGCATTTTTCAAAGTGCCATGTGGCGCACACATATACCCTAAGGGCATGGGTACTCACAAACTTTCTTTCGGGGGCCAAATTTACAGTGTGGTTTGTGGCCAAGGGTCGCACCGGTGGGGGCGGGGTCAGGGTCAGAGGGGGAGGGGGAGGGGCTAAAGCAAAAAAAAATTGTGACCATGAGGTTGAACACAGGTCCCTGCAGCAGACGCCTTCGTCCACTGAGCCACTAGACCCGGCATAGACGCATCTCTCTCTCTGTCTCTCTCTCTCTCCTCCTCCCTCCCCTCAGCCTCCCTCCCCCTCCCTCTCCCTCTCTCCCTCTCCCTCTCTCCCCCTCCCTCCCTCACTCTCGCTCTCTTCCCCTGTCTCTCTCTCCCTGTCTCTCTCTCCCTGTCTCTCTCTTCTTGTCTCCCTCCTCCCTCCATTGCCCTCCTCCCTCTGTCTCCCTCCTCCCTCTCTGTCTCCCTCCTCCCTCTCTGTCTCCCCCTCTGTTGCCCTCCCTCTGTCTCCCCCTCTGTCTCTCCCTCTGTCTCCCTCCCTCTGTCTCTCTCCCTCTGTCTCTCTCCCTCTGTCTGTCTCTCTCCCTCTGTCTCTCTCTATCTGTCTCTCTCCCTCTGTCTCCTTCCCTGTCTCCCTCTGTCTCCCTCCCTGTCACCTTCCGTCTCCCTCCCTGTCTCCCTCCCTGTCTCCCGCCCTCTCCCTCTGTTTCTCTCCCTCCCTCTTCCTCCGTCTCCCTCCCTCCCTCTGTCCCCCTCTGTCTCCCTCCCTCCCTCCATCTCCCTCCCTTCGTCCGTCTCCCTCCCTCCCTCTCCATCCCTCTGTCTCCCTCCATCTCCCTCCCTCCGTCTCCCTCCCTCCGTCTCCCTCCCTCCGTCTCTCTCTCTCCCTCTGTCTCTCTCCTTCTGTCTCTCTCCCTCTGTCTCCCTCCCTCTGTCTCCCTCCCTCTGTCTCCCTCTCCCTCCCTCTGTCTCCCTCCCTCCCTCTGTCACCCTCCGTCTCCCTCCCTGTCTCACTCCCTTTCCCTCTGTCTCTCTCCCTCCCTCCCTCTCCCTCTCTCCCTCTGTCTCCCTCCCTCCGTCTCCCTCCCTCCCTCCCTCCCTCCGTCTCTCTCTCTGTCTCCCTCCCTCTATCTCTCCCTGTCTCTCCCTCCCTCTGTCTCCCTCCCTCTCCCTCTGTCTCTCTCCCTCTGTCTCTCTTCCTCCCTGTCTCCCTCTCTCTGTCTCCCTCTCTCTGTCTCCCTCCCTCCCTCCCCCTGTCACCCTCCGTCTCCCTCTCTGTCTCCCTCCCTCTCCCTCTGTCTCTCTCCCTCCGTCTCCCTCCGTCTCCCTCCATCTCCCTCCCTCCATCTCCCTCCCTCCGTCTCCCTCCCTCCGTCTCCCTCCTCTCTCTCTCTGTCTCCCTCTCTCTGTCTCCCTCCCTCTGTCTCTCTCTCTCTGTCTCCCTCTATCTCTCCCTGTCTCTCTCCCTCCCTCTGTCTCCCTCTCTCTCCCTCTGTCTCTCTCCCACTGTCTCTCTCCCTCTGTCTCCCTCCCTCTGTCTCTCTCCCTCTGTCTCTCTCCCTCTGTCTGTCTCTCTCCCTCTGTCTCTCTCTATCTGTCTCTCTCCCTCTGTCTCCTTCCCTGTCTCCCTCTGTCTCCCTCCCTGTCACCTTCCGTCTCCCTCCCTGTCTCCCTCCCTGTCTCCCGCCCTCTCCCTCTGTTTCTCTCCCTCCCTCTTCCTCCGTCTCCCACCCTCCCTCTGTCCCCCTCTGTCTCCCTCCCTCCCTCCCTCCCTCCCTCCATCTCCCTTTCTTCGTCCGTCTCCCTCCCTCCCTCTCCTTCTTCCGTCTCCCTCCATCTCCCTCCCTCCCTCTGTCTCCCTCCATCTCCCTCCCTCCGTCTCCCTCCCTCCGTCTCCCTCCCTCCGTCTCTCTCTCTCCCTCTGTCTCTCTCCCTCTGTCTCTCTCCCTCTGTCTCCCTCCCTCTGTCTCCCTCCCTCTGTCTCCCTCTCCCTCCCTCTGTCTCCCTCCCTCCCTCTGTCACCCTCCGTCTCCCTCCCTGTCTCACTCCCTTTCCCTCTGTCTCTCTCCCTCCCTCCCTCTCCCTCTCTCCCTCCGTCTCCCTCCCTCCGTCTCCCTCCCTCCGTCTCCCTCCCTCCGTCTCTCTCTCTGTCTCCCTCCCTCTATCTCTCCCTGTCTCTCCCTCCCTCTGTCTCCCTCCCTCTCCCTCTGTCTCTCTCCCTCTGTCTCTCTCCCTCCCTGTCTCCCTCTCTCTGTCCCCCTCTCTCTGTCTCCCTCCCTCCCTCCCCCTGTCACCCTCCGTCTCCCTCCCTGTCTCCCTCCCTCTCCCTCTGTCTCTCTCCCTCCATCTCCCTCCGTCTCCCTCTGTCTCCCTCCATCTCCCTCCCTCCATCTCCCTCCCTCCGTCTCCCTCCGTCTCTCTCTCTGTCTCCCTCTCTCTGTCTCCCTCCCTCTGTCTCTCTCTCTCTCTGTCTCCCTCTATCTCTCCCTGTCTCTCTCCCTCCCTCTGTCTCCCTCTCTCTCCCTCTGTCTCTCTCCCACTGTCTCTCTCCCTCTGTCTCCCTCCCTGTCTCCCTCTCCCTCCCTCTGTCTCCCTCCCTCCCTCCCTCTGTCACCCCCCGTCTCCCTCCCTGTCTCCCTCTCTCTCCCTCTGTCTCTCTCCCTCCCTCTCCCTCTGTCTCCCTCCGTCTCCCTCCCTCCCTGTCTCTCTCCCTCCGTCTCTCTCTGTCTCCCTCCCTCTATCTCTCCCTGTCTCTCTCCCTGTCTCTCTCCCTCCCTCTGTCTCCCTCTGTCTCTCTCCGTCTCTCTCCCTCTGTCTCTCTCCCTCTGTCTCCCTCTCGCTCCCTCTGTCACCCTCCGTCTCCCTCCCTCTGTCTCCCTCTCTGCCTTCCTCTCCCTCTCTCTATCTCCCTTCCTCTCCCTCCCTCTGCCTCCCTCCCTCTCCCACTGTCTCCCTCCCTCTGTCTCCCCCAGACTGTGCCTCTCTGTCTCCCTCTCTCTGTCACCCTCTGTTTCCCTCCCTCTGTCTCCCTCTCCCTCCCTCCGTCACCCTCTGTCATCTCACCCCGTGTGTGTGTCAGTCTTCAGCCCGGGCTGAGACAGCTTCCCAGCGTGCACACACAGCCGCACTGAGACAGCTTCCCAGCGCACACACACACGCACCCGAGTACTTCACAGGTCTTTAAAAGACCATTTACATGCTAATAAGCTTTGTTGTATTTCACCTCTTAGGCCCCTGCATCTCCACTTTGACAATCACAGGAATCCCCCGGCCCCCACAGAGCAGAGTCTCAGAGTCTGGGCTGCTGCACCCGGCAGTGTTTGCTAACCCTATTTTTTTTTTGTTTGTTTTTAAAACACAGGTAGGATGTCTGTAAGGTCCGCGGGCCGCCAAGGAAGGCTTGCCAGGCTGCTGGCGGCCCGCGGGCCGTACTATGAGTAACCGTGCCTTAGGGCATATGTGTGCACCACATGAACACACAGGCCAAATTTGGGGGTGCAGCAGGATGGCCTTTAAGGCCCCCCTAGCATCCTTCAAATTGCATTCGCAATTTGCGAGTACCAATTTGGTACTCGCAAATTGCAAATGGCTTCCTATTCATTCCTATAGGCCTCTAGGCTCATAGGAATGAATGGGAAGGCATTCCTTAATTGCGAATCCCAATTTGAGATTCGCAATTTAGGAATGTGTAGGAATTACAAATATTTTTGCAAAACCTACATGCATATGCAATTGCGGTTCCTTAATAGCGATTCCTTAATAATCGCTATTAAGGAATCGCAATTGCCTAGCTTAATTCATGTGCCCCTATATACCTCTGCTATAAGAATGGTCTGATAGATGTTACAGTGAATAACTTTTCAAACCAGTGATCAGGTCAAAAAAAGTATGGATGAAAACAACACCTATTTATATTTGTTCCTACTTAGTTTCATTATATTTTAGCTTCTTTAGCAAAACCATGATTGATCTATATAAGTAAACCCTTGCTGAATTTAGAATGTTGTCTACTTTCCCAAAATGTGTAGTATTTTGGTTAAATCAGTGGGTTTCACACCTTTTTCCTCTACAAATTTCACAAAAGTAGTTAAAAACCACAAACAAATAGGACGAATGGACTACCACTTAGAAAAATAGAAAAACGTAGTAAAAATAAACCTTTTTATGACTCTCCCTGATCCTGAAAGCTTGGGAAAATATGCACAGGAAACCTGTTGAAAAAGTATGCTTTCTTGCACTGCACTTTTTCCCATTTAAAAAACATAAAAACTCTAATGTTCCTATATTTTGCCTTTTTCCCCAGTTCCATCCAGGGGAATCCCTTAACCCTGGGTACCTTCAGAATTCCCAACATGTAGGAAAAGACAGACACAAATTTAGCCAGAATATCTTTTATGAAAAAGGGATTTGAATGTTTTAGTGTAATGGAGAAAAGATGTGGGAGATATGTAGCCGAAGAGATCCATATTAAAATTATTAAAATTAGAGGAGATGAGAAACTTCCAGATGATCTTGAACTGTGAAACCTGACCTGATGACATAGAATCTCTAAATTCTGCCAGATTAGCCTTTTCCCTGATTATTCTCCAGACATACAATGCGATCAATATCTCACTACAATATTGTAAAGTATTAAGAGATGGATTTAATAATTGTAATAACAGATGAAATCAATGCACGAAATGAAAATAGTAAGACTTTCCAAGTTATGTATAGGATAACCCCGGGCGGAGATGGCGCAAGACGTACAACGTAGGGGCTACCAATGGACAAGGACGGGGGTTACCAATGGATAAGGACCGCGAGGACGAGATAGGAGAGCGGGCATGACGAGGAGGAGGGAGCCACAGCAGGTAAGTGGCTGTTTGAAAAAAATTACAATTAATTAGAGAGGGTGGAGAGGCCGCCATGGATTCTGTGTTTTGCATACACTCAGCCTTTGCAATGGAGCGTGGAGTAGGCGGAGTTACCCGGCCGAGCTTAGTATAGGATGGATATATGGGATTGCATTCTGACACAATGTTAAAATCTAATATGTTTGAGGTTAAAAAATGATAATAAAAAAGATGTTAAAATAATATGAAGTGAAGGTCAATCCCAATGAAGACCTCTACATACAAAATTAGAAACTTTTCTGGAAGTAATTTCCTTAACTTAAAGGACCGTTACGCCATACTTGCCCTAGCCAGGGAGCAACCTGATATCAAGCATGAAGGAAATAAGATGTCATTCTACCTGGATCAAACCCAGGCGTGTAGGCCACCTGTCGAAGATTTGAGTCTGTGTAAAAGAAGCTGCAGGAAATGAATATTACATACATGATGTTGTATCCTGCACGACTACAATTCCATTCCAATGGCAATCCTCATGTACTTGTGGATAATTAGACTGGGAACCAATGCCCAAGTGGAACTGTCTTGAGTCAAAACCTCAGTGAGATTGAATGATACATTCACTGTTGTTGAACATTACATGGATATTCTTGCATGGTGGCGGGGGTGGGGGTGAATCCTCCAGAGAGGACCTGTTCTCACATCAGGATATACAAAACTGACCATCATGACTTGCTCTCTCTGAGGGAGTGGCACACAGCCCATGAGGAGAGACAAGTCTTGCTGGAACAAGTGCTTCTGCTATGGATCTGTGAGTACAATTATGTGCATTTCACAACTCCCTACTATACAATGCATGTGATAGCTCATACTGTTTTCTACTAGCCACCCCCAGACGCAAGCTGCCTGATTATGGGAATGTGCTTGAGGGGAATATGGTGGTGTGATAGGGGGCGGGGGTTCTCAATGACCAGGTAGGATTCAGCGTGGGAGGGAGGGCGGTAATGAGGTGTTATCTGGGTAAAACAATCTCACAGATGCATACGTGACTGCTATGCGTTCTATACAGTTCTACAAAAAACTCAGCCTAATGCATGCCGCCACTGCTATAGAGACTGACCGCAGAGGGACTCTCAAGAAATGCATGACATGGAACATTCAGGCCTCAACAATCCCAGAAAAACACAAAATATATTAGTTTAGGCCAAGGGCAGTCTATCAATATTCTCCTACTGCAAGAAACCCATTTATTATCTCACAGAAGTCTAATTGTGGCTTAACAATTGAGCTCCCATAGATCCTTTGCTACATACTCAACCTTACTCCAGAGAGTTTGTCACATTTATTAGAAGAGACCAACAACTTCACCTAATTCATGTGGTGTCTGATCCAGAGGGGTGACACCTAATAGTTCAGGATCTACTGCAGCAAAAACATCTTACTATAGTTAATACTTATGGACCGAACCAGCTTTTGTCATGCGGTAATGGCTTGATACCACTGCCTTCAACTGTCTATAATACTATGGGGAAGGGCCTTCATCTTACCACTACACAACACAGTAGACAGCTCAAAATTTAAGCCCCAACAACATGATAACACCTGAACTGCACTATTGGATATAGCACAGAATCCCAAACTAGTCAATATCTAGAGAACCAGCGCTGGCACCACACAAGAATACACATTTTGCTTGGCTGTCCATGGCTCGGCCTCTAAACTGGAATATAGGCTGGGAACCAAAGATATGCTGGGGTGGACACATGTCATCATACATATGCTCCGAACACTATCAGACCACTCCCCAGTGATACTTACACTACACTTACCAGAGGAAGACACAATACAACGAATGTGCCACTTGCAACCTACCGCACTCTTTGACAGCGAGGAAATCAAGCAGGCCATAGTGACATACTTTGACACAAACAAGAACTCAGTACAGGAACATGGATCAAGATGATTGTCCTTTAAGTCTGTAATACGGGTGGAGTGTATATCAAATGGAAATGACATTTTAAAATCCATTAGAGGTTCTCTTAATCAAATAGAAGACCAACTGAAACAGGTAGAGACCAAACATAATGCAGATAATGAGCCTGACACGTTTAGGTGAGTCCGATCGAAGCTGCGTGTGTTTCATGATGAGGCAGATGAAGAGTTAAAATACTTGGGGAAATGTACAACTGCTCGTATGTACAGGTAGGGCAAGAGAACCAGACATACATTGTTTAGACTACGGAAACCCAGATGGGCCACAGATCCTGTAGCCATGATAATGACTATTGAAGGCAAGGAGAGATCCTGCTCTGTAGATATCCTTTCAGAATTCACAACATATTATCGTACACTGCATACCACCACACACTGAGTAAATCAGGAGGGGCTTTCAGGGTACCTAGCACAGATCACATTTCCTTGGGTGGAGGCAGCAGAGAGGGAACTGCTGTGCTCCCCGAGGATATCCACTGCGCTATTTAGCACCTCAGAAATGGCAAAGCGCTGGGAAGTGATGGACTCTCTGTGGAGTTCTATGAGGAGTATATCAATTAAATTGCCCCATACCTCCTTGACATGTACAACAAAATCCTCCAGAAGACCTACTGCCACCTACTGTACGGGTGGCAGTGGATATTACACTACTTGAGCCCTGAACGTCTGCACAGGTTTGTTGCTCATATAGGCTACTGTATTTAATAAATACTGCTATTAAAATGTTTGCAAAAAGTTTAGCAGCAAGTCTGGTAACACTATTACATGGTCTAGTCTTATCAGAACAATTGGGGTTCATTCTGTGGTGGTCTACTACTAATAATCTTTGTACTCTCTTTGCACTTCTTCACCAGATTAACTCATGGCTAAAGGTGATGGCGGTGTTTCTCAATGACACCAAGGCGATTGTTTCCAAAGAATAGCTGCACCTCGTAGCAGTGATGAGAAGAATGGGACTAGGTGAAATTTAGACCTGGCATCTTTTGACGTGTTCCCCTGTCTTTTTGCTTTTTGACTCTGTTTTTGGTGGTTTAGTGGCTCTGCGCACTTTCTCACTGCTGTTCAGTGTTAAAGTGCAAGTGCTCCTATTCTAAATTGTATTATGGATTGGTAATTCCATGATTGGCATATTTGATTTACTGTTAAGCCCCTAGTAAAGTGCACTGAGAGTGCCAGGGCCTGTAAATCAAATGCTACTAGGGGGCCTGCAACACTGATTGTGCCACCCACACAAGCAGCCTTTTGAAGGGGTCTCAGACCTGCCACTGCAGTGTCTGCCCGCAGTTTTTACTGCCATATTGACTTGATAACTGCACCCACTCGCCAAGCCCTAACCTTCCCTTTTATTACATGTAGGTCACCCCTATGGGCAGGGTGCACTGTATGTGAATTTAGGACATGCACTGGTATGGATGACATGTCCTGATACCGAAATACAGTGTATTTCATTTTTCACAATTGAAAGGCTATCTGTCCCATAGGATAGAATGGGTGTTTACTTAAAACATCTTATCAGTATATCTTCCCATTGGGGCAAGATAGAGAAATGGAGTTTAGTATGCCTGAAGCCAGAATGTAGAAATGAATCTTTTAGTAAAGACGATTTTTATGGTCTGTGTTTGCAAAGCCCCTTTTAGAAAGTAGGTATTTTCTTGCTTAGCTATCCTGTTTGCCTCTACTGGGTTGTGGATTGACTGTCTGGCTTTGGAGTTACAGGGGATGGGGATGGGGATGTGCATTCTCTCCAGACAGCCACTGGGGGGGTTGAGGTTTGTCCTGCCTTTCCTTAGCGAGTCAGGTGGAGCTGAATAGACCTGGGCTGCATTTAGAGTAGTGGGAGGAGATTTCCTTGCACCTCAATAGGCCTGGTCTGCCTTGGACAATGCTGACTCCTGCCAAGAAGCTGGGCCAGAGAGGATTAAACTGGTTTGGGCTGGACACAGACACTCTCTACCCAAAAGAACAAAAATAAACTGAGTGTAAATATTGGGGCCCATACCCCAGAACTTTAGAACTCGCTGGTATCAAGGAACCTGCTAAGGAGAAGAGCTGGAAGAGCTTCCAGGAGGAGTACTGCTTCTTTGCTGTTTTGTTACTTTGCTGGGTTGGCCTGCAGTTGCTGCTTCTGCCTTGGGCAGTGAAGGGACTGAACTGAACTTTTCTTCACTTGTGGCTGAGTATCTCTAAGGGCTTGAGATACAGCTTGGCTCCTGTTCACGAAGTCTCATGGACAGCAAAGACTTTGCTTACCGCCTCTGGGACTGTGTGTCGCAGTTGCCACAGAGGGAAACCGCAAACTGACGCCATCACCAATACTGCCGGTGGTTCAGTGACCTGATGGCAATGCAGAGGGCACCACCGCACTTCGCACAGCCACCCTGGTCTCATCGATGACGACGACCACCACCGCCACCGCCATTGAGCCACTGAGCCACTGCTTGCGCCGCCACCTGTGGGCACCCAACTCTGCACCACCTTGCTTCACTCCCCAACCCTAGTCTCACCAACCACAACGTTTCCAGCTGACATTGCCCCTGTGGTCTGCACCGTAGTCAGGTGGCGCTGCTCATAACCTACATATAGCACCGCCCCACCCCACCCCACACCACAGCCACTGCCCACCGACACCAGCCCCCATAGACTGTTGATCCATAACAGCCACCGAAGCTTGCACCGTGACCATCAGCATTGCAACAAGCACCGCCCCGTTTCGCACCATAGTCCTGGTCTTGCCAACGCCGCTGGACAACCACCGCCGAGCTGCTGCCTGCACGCAACCTGCACCGCAACCTGAGGGCATCTCACGCTGCACCACTCACACTGCAGCGTAGACGACCGCCGCCACTGTAACACATCACCGCGGTTGGCTGGAACAACAACAAGGTACTGTTTACACGTCTTCTGACACCAACTCTGGTCTGCACCAACTGGGTCAACTGACCTGGTTGGATTTGGTTGTTTTCAGCACTGCAGTAGCACCTGACGGAGCTACCAGCTTCAAAGAACTGCATTTTTAAGTTTATTCTTGCAGAGTAGAGATTTTGATTATTGTATGTTGGACTTTTATCGTTTTGGTCTTGTTTACACAGATAAATATTGGTTATTTTTCTAAAACTGGTGTGGTGTCCTTTTGTAGTGTATTCACTGTATTACTGTATTTTATGTGCAAATGCTTCACACGCTGCCTCTGAGATAAGCCTGAGTGCTCGTGCCAAGCTACCAAGGGGGTGAGCAGGGGTTATTTCAGTAGTATATTCCCCTTATCCTTACTTACTGAAGGAAGGGTCCATATTTGGACAAAGGTGCTAACCATTGCCCACTAGAGCCCTCCATTTCTAACAGTGCATCTATGACACAAGTAATAAATCTACTCTACTGTAACCCAGTAACATGCATATGGGTGAATGGTTGTATCTCTGGCTATATCACCATGCAATGCTTGGACATGACAAGGCTGCCCCTTGTCCTTGATAATTTTCGCCCTAGCACTGGAGGCTTTGCTTGGTATACTGCTCTAAATAAACAGCAATAATGGCATTCAGTTTGGGACACATAGGGTATTGGGATCCCTATACAGTGATGACATACAATTACTGGTGAAAGATCTGGTACAAATTTGAACCCCATCCTCACAGAAATCCCTAAATGTTGTTAGCTGGTCGGGCCTCACTATAAACTGGTCCAAGTTACTTATGATGCTACTTACAGACATAACGGCCACACCACCCCTGCTGTAAAATTTGTAATGCCAATAAGACGCCATTTTCTACCCTGGGATACTGATGCGGTTGTGATTCTAAGGGAGAACTGTGGCACTTTACTTGATAAAATTGAAACTAATGTTGATAAATGGATCAAACTACACATAACAATGTCAGGCCGATTTGCACTTATAAAAATATCTTGATACAGCTGAACCGGGATTCTTCAACCTCTTTCAATCCTTAATAATTAACTCACATGGGCGGTAAACAGCCACAAGGCAGCTGGGAAATGCTGCAGAAACTGTATGATCGAGGGACATTGCTGCAGTGCACTTAGAAACATGCTGCTACTTCACTAAGGCGACTCACCGAATCCAGGAAAACGGCGGCCTATGCGCTCGTCAGCAGCAGACCCGACTACGACAATGCACTCTATGGCAACACCGTCCAGAAACTCCAAAAGAAACTGCAGACTTTCCAGAATGCCATCGGCAGACTCATCCTGAACATCCCACGCTGCAATCACATCACCGGCCACCTGAGAGACCTTCACTGGCTTCACCTTCAAGCATCTCACGCATGCCCACAACGCCCTCCACAATCCTGGTTCTGCATACCTCAACCACAGCCTCTCCTTCTGCATCCCCACCAAACATCTCTGCTTCACCCAACTGGCCCTGGCCACCATCACACGGATCCGCAAGACCATAGCTGGAGGAAGATCCTTCTCCTACCTTGCTGCGAAGACCTGGAACTCCCTGCCTCTGCACCTCAGGCAATCACCATTGCTGCTGCAATTCAGGATGGACCTCAAGACCTGGCTCATTGAGTGAACCTCAGACCTAGACCCCCCCCCCATCCAGCTCCTTGAGAACCTCATGGGTGAGTAGTCGCACTTTATTAATTGAAGGCACAATTTGCCACACACTGGTTCCATGACTATAGACAAGCACCACCCGGAAACCTAGAACTGGTCTTAGCAAACCCAAACAAGCTTAATAATGTCGTAAAGAAAGCCCCAGCAAGGCTGGGGTCTTATATTCAAGTAGTGAATTGCAAAATGTGAGCATGGGCATGACTGGCTAGAATTACTGGCATAGACATCATATCCTCCCCGCATATTAAATTGACCCTCAATCTCAGCTTGACTAGTGTTTCTAGTGAACCCCTGATGATGCATCACCTAAGGGATAGAATAATCCTTACTTACACTGGGAGATATGTATTTGGGAGGGAGATTCATCACACTTGAAGAATATCCGCTGGTGATATTTCACTATATTAGACTTTGCAAGGAGGTGTGTACGGCATTCCCTAGATACCCCCAGGAGATTGGAGACTGCTGAGCTTTGTTGAACATGGCAGATTGGGTAAACACTCGGATCACAGAGCACAAGAGCAGAATCCGAACCAGGACACTGAGCTCACCACTAGCAAGTCACTGGTGCGACACACATCATACCATAGCACAATTGAGGTTCAGCGTGATAGAAGTAGTACAAACACACAACGACCGTGACATGACAAAGTTCATCACTCAAAGGGAATCTTTTTGGATTCGTTATCTGAACACCTTGAGCCCTAAAGGTTTGAACAACAAAATTGAGCTTGCATGCTTTATATAGAATCTTGGTAACACAGGACAGACAGCAATGCGCAGGTTAAGTCTCATTTTTTCAGGCACATCGTGGCAATCATTTTTTTACTTTCATTCACACTTACACATTTATTGGGCTTTAGTCCGTTTTGTATGTATGTTTAATTGTATGTATTTCATTACCTAATTACATTGTCCAACTATTTGTTATAAATACCAAACGTCATAATCTGAGGACTTTTTGTTTTCACATTTTTATCATTGTTTTCACATCATTGTTACTGCATTATCAAGAAGTTATACTTTTGTGTCATGTTTACAGTTAAGAACTTCATGTTGAATATTGATTACACTCAGTAGATTATAAATATGTGCATGTTTACTTAATCAATTTTGAAATAATGGTATTTCCAAAACTTTTCAGCATGGTATTTATCGAGTGTATGTAATTCGTCTAACACACGCTGCCTATTGAATTCACTCGCAAGCAACATTTGGTAAAATTCACAATTTTTAGTATGAAGTCTGTTACTCATTTACCAATTAAGTATGCAACAGTATTTGCAATAATGTCCGGTGGTTATGCACTTGAATAGTTACTGCAACTCCATTGAATTGTACGATGTCGAGCTCATTACGTTTGTATTTGCACAAACAAGTGATGTAATTTTTGCAATAATTTTTGCTTGTTGCTACTGTTTATAGCACTTTGGAACCAGCTTGCAATTTTCTTGTCGATGTCTTTTTTCTTTTATCATCTTTCACGTTTTACTAACACTTTCTGATTCTGTCAGTCTGATATCTTTATACACACTAGTACAGCTCACCATTATAAGATGGCCGATCTTTTTACTTTAGCTTCAAACACTGGTCCTTCCTCTTTGTTCATGACACTAGTTCGGGTTCGCCCGTTCCGGTGGATAAACTATTTAAATAGCGAGATGTTTTCAGCGCCCTTATGAGCACTTGGAATCAGCGCGTCCACTACCTATCAACGAACAGAGGTAAAACTTTAGACATTTGGACCATTAGACAGCCAGCATCTCATTCAGCGTTTGTTGACTCATTTTAGAGTCGCTTAGTCATTGTATTTGTTTTTGTTTTAAGGCAACGCCACAGTTAACAGCTATTATCCTGTTTTGCCGAACTCCACGGCACTCATGGTCTGAGTCTTCAATTTTTCCGCACAACACGGCATTCCCGATTAGAGTTTCCAAGTGTGCGTGATTCTTCCATTAGTTGATTTTCACAGCGTCATACGACGCCTGGTGAGTTATTTCAGCTAGATTAGGCCGGCAGTTTGTTTGGTATACTTTGTTAAACACTGGAAACTTATTTTCCTCGTTCTTTTTTCTCGTTTATTTCACAAGCAGTGTTGAACATTTTAAACCGTCTGACTCTTCAGATCGTCATCCCCTTGCTGTTTTTGAGGTAGAACAGGTTTTTGTTACCTAATTTTCACGGTGTTGGGATAATTACACACCATGGTGATTCATAGTTGTTCAGCTTCCTGTGCATCTAGTTGTGAGGCTATCCTTCCTTCCTTAGATTTCTTTTTCATTGGTTACCAGCCTGCATCTTATATTAATTCACCTACATCGCAGTATTCTTAATCCCTCTGTGGTACTAAGCCCCTCCTTTCTTTAATTCATTTCCATGCTAAATCTCTATGTTCACATCAGAATGTCATGTACAATGAATAAATATATGTAATTTTTTGATCGCAGATAACCCCTGAAGAAGGGTGATAGATTCACCCGAAATGCATTGGGAACGCATCTCAAGCTCAAGCTTCGGCACATTCTTTTGATATACGCTTTGGATTGTTTCGTATTGTTTTGAATTTATTGAGCCCTTGGAAGTTTTGTGATTAAAACATCACTTCAGCACGAAAGTATTGTTTCCTTTTCTGATTGTTCTGTTTTATGTAAGAGTAATTGAACAAACATTGACAAATATTGTCTCCTATTGTGTATAGCTTTCTTAAACTTTTCACTAGCAATGTACATTATGTTTCATACTCACTACTGAGTATTAATGGTAGTGCAATTCCTGTCTGGGTCAGTCTGCTCCAGTCTACTTTTCATTCTGAATTCGGTGGGAGGGTGGAACCACCTCAGGAACAGCACACCAAGCTTCAATCTATCCATGATCACAATGTTTACTGGATAATTTGGTTAAATTTGAGTGCACGTCAGCTGTTTTCTTCACTAGATTGGGTAAACAGACAAAATATTGAATAAAAAATATCGACAGGACAGAATATCGAGATTTTAATATAGAATGGACAGAATATCGAATTGCCAAAATATAGTGGTGAAGAATATCGAAAATCAGGTAAGAAATATCGATTTAAATAAAATAGAAGTAAGTAATATCGACAGTCATAATATAGTTGTTAAAAATATCGAATTTTTTTATAGTGTTTTAAGTGTTAGTATATGTGTTAAAAGTATGTATTAATTTTGGAATGTATGTTTGAATATTTTTAAAGTAATGAATTTTAGGTTATTTAATTTTTGTGTAATTTAATTCCATAGCGGGTTGTGGGTTTATAGGGGATTAGGGTGGGAAGTAATTTAATTATAGTACATTAAATAATAATTTTTAGGAATTATTAATTATTTTTATATTAATTTTGCGTTTTACTTCTGTAGCGCGTTGTGGGTTTATAGGGGAATAGGGTGGGAAGTAATGTAATTGTTATTAGGTAATTATTAATTGGTATTGAAAATTAATTGGTTGTTGATTAATGATTAATTGGTAAATAATTTGTATTAATTGGTAATTAATTTGTATTAATTGTTTAATTGATAATTATGTTAATTGTATTAATTTATTATTTGTAGTAGGTTGGGGGTTTATAGGGGAATATGGTGGGAAGTAATTTAATTGTAAATATTTAATTATTGAAATAATTTTGGGGTATTGATAATTAATTTATTATTAATTAATTATTAATTGGTATTAATTGTATTTATTATTGAAAATAATTGGTTGTTAATTAATTATTAATAGGTAATTAATTAGAAAATAAATTATTGTTTTTTATAATTAATTAATTATTAAATATTGTGTGATTGGTAATTCATTTTAATACTTTTTTTTGGGTATTAATAATTAATTTATTTTTAATAAAATATTAAATTATTATTTTCCCTATTATTGCACTCACTGGAGTGGGAATAGTAATTTTTACCCCTACGCTATCCAACACTTTCCCTACTATCGCACTCACTGGAGTGGGAATAATAAATGTTACCCTCCCGCTATTCAACGCTTTCCCTACTGTTGCACTCTCTGGAGTGGGAATAGTAATTTTTACCACTACGCTATCCAACGCTTTCCCTACTGTTGCACTCTTTGGAGTGGGAATAGTAATTTTTACCCCTATGCCATCTGACGTTTTCCCTACTGTTGCACTCACTGGAGTGGGAATAGTAAATATTGCCCTCCCGCTATCCAACGCTTTCCCTACTGTTGCACTCTCTGGAGTGGGAATAGTAATTTTTACTCCTACGCTATCCAACGCTTTCCCTACTGTTGCACTCTCTGGAGTGGGAATAGTAATTTTTACCCCTACGCTATCCAACGCTTTCCCTACTATTGCACTTACTGGAGTGGTAATAGTAAATTTTACCCACCCGCCATCCTACGCAAAAAATATTGAATATTTTTAATTAATATTACGTTAATATATATGTATTAATTTTTTCTTTTTACTTACAATAATTATTTATTAACGTTAAAGTTATTTAAGTATTTTTAAGTATGTTTCAGTTAAATATATGTATTATTTCATTAATTTTACATTATTTTTAAGACATTTAAAAAATTCGATATTTTGACTAACTATAGTTTTTACAACGATATTTTGGATTCTATATTTTTGTACTTACCTGTTCGGAGATAGGCATTCGATATTTTGGCATTCTATATTTTTTCCTCTATATTTTGGTAGGTCGATAATCTCCTTCTCGATATTTTGTCTATGATCCGGCAGATTGACTACAAAGACAATCACTATAATGTACACCACAGCTCTGAGAGACATGTCCAGGGTGGGGAATCTCTCCAGGGACAACTAACCTAAAACTTTGGTTATACAACTAGGTCTTCATGAATGTCAGACACAAATTACTGCTTTGCAATTTTCTCCACCAGGTCTACTATACTCAAGCCAGGCTGCATAGATAGACAGTGATGCAGGTGAAAGATGCAGTACTCCTGCAAAGGATTTTTTACATTTGGCTGTGCGGTGTTCGAGGAATACTGGAGCACACTGTTCCAAATACTAAATGACCTTGTGGGCCTGACACCACAGACAGAGGCCCTGATGGCACTGCTGAGCTGTGCCAAAATGATTCCTACGTCCAGTAGGAAGTTTGTTGGTTTGGCCTTGCTACTGGGTAAATGACGTGTAGCTATTGTGTGTGGAAGAGGAACACCCCCCTACAGTGGACAACCGGCTCACAGATTTGGCATCTTGCAATGCAAACTCAGAGGTATACAGCACACGACTGCCAGTGGGGTCACTTCCCAGAGACAGTTTACCTTGCTAGTAGAGAGGACAATGATGAAAGAGAGGACTCATGGCACTGACGGATTGCCAGTGCCAGATCACAGGGAGGGGAAAGTTTAGCATAAATGGAAATAGCCCATATAACAAGGTATGGAGGTTAGTATGTACACTGGCGAACAAGGCTGTTTTCTATATCTTTCTTTTGTTCTCTTTACAGGGGACATATGGGTGCCAATTCCAATCCTGTAAAACCCGGGTACGAATGGTCGTACGGAGCATATTCTCCGTATGACTCGTACCCGGGAAATCCATCGTACAAACCAGCATGTACGATTCGTACAGAAATACCATTTCCGTACGATTCGTACAAAACACCGTCCGGCTAAAAAATACCTACTCTTCCGATCCTGGACAGCGCGTACGCGACAGCCGTACGGATTCAGGCAGCGTTTTACGGACCAGCAAGTACGATTCGTCCCTACGTCATTCCTCACAGCAATTTTTTTACGGCAGCTAAAAAAAGCCGGAAACCTGAGTCCGACGCGAAAAAGGAGCCCCGGTACGCGACGGACAGACATGGACCCCATCCTACGTGTCATCCCGGCCCTCCTAGCCTACGACCTGGTGCACCGAACCCGACGCACACGCCGCAGAAGGTGAGAACAACACCCATGGTTCAAGGGGGGGTTAGGGGCATGAAACATACCCCCTACCCAAATTAAAACATACAATATGGAGGACATACATTACCTCCAGGGTCTGGTCACTTCGGGGTGCGTGTCCACCAATCCCTGCGTACCGCAACAATGGAAGTGGACGTGTACGCGTACCCCTATGGCACCACTACAATGGTGGTACGGACCATACCCACTCTCTGAGGGCGTGTGTACGGTCCATACCACGCGTACCCCTACGTCACCACTACAATGGTGGTACGGACCGTACCCACGCCCTCAGAGCGTGGGTACGGTCCGTACCACGCGTACCCCTACGTCACCACTACAATGGTGGTACGGACCGTACCCAGGCTCTGAGGGCGTGGGTACTGTCTGTACCACGCGTACCCCTATGTCACCCCTACAATGGTGGTACGGACCGTACCCACTCCCTCAGAGCGTGGGTACGGTCCGTACCATGTGTAACCCTACGTCACCACTACAATGGTGCTATGGACCATACCCACGCCCTCAGAGCGTGGGTACGGTCTGTACCACGCATACCCCTACATCACCACTACAATGGTGGTACGGAGCGTACCCACGCTCTGAGGGCATGTGTACGGTCTGTACCACCATTGTAGTGGTGACGTAGGGGTACGCGTGGTACGGACCGTACCCACGCTCTGAGGGCATGTGTACGGTCCGTACCACCATTGTAGTGGTGACGTAGGGGTACGCGTGGTACGGACCGTACACACCCTATGAATGCGGGGGAACGGTCCGTATCACCCGTACCCCTACGGCACCTGTACATTTTGGATACAAGGCGTACACACGCCACGAATGTTGGCTTACGGCCTGGTGCAGCATATTACCAGTATATTGGGGTGTGTGTATGCCCAGGACAGCAGTGTACTGCACCAAGGGGGCGGGTGGGTGGGTGGGTGGCTGCATAGGATTCCCAGCAGTGGACAGACATGTGAGGGGTGTGTGCAGAGGAATACCAGCAGTGGACAGAGACATGGGGGTGGGTGCCTATCACTCCCAGCAGTGGACAGAGACATGGGGTGGGTGCAAAGGAATACCAGCAGTGGACAGAGACATGGGGTTGGGTGCCTATCACTCCCAGCAGTGGACAGAGACATGGGGGTGGGTGCAGAGGAATACCAGCAGTGGACAGAGACATGGGGGTGGGTGCCTATCACTCCCAGCAGTGGACAGAGACATGGGGGAGGGTGCAGAGGAATACCAGCAGTGGACAGAGACATGGGGGTGGGTGCCTATCACTCCCAGCAGTGGACAGAGACATGGGGGTGGGTGCAGAGGAATACCAGCAGTGGACAGAGACATGGGGGTGGGTGCCTATCACTCTCAGCAGTGGACAGAGACATGGGTGTTGTTGCCTATCACTCCCAGCAGTGGACAGAGACATGGGGGTGGGTGCCTATCACTCCCAGCAGTGGACAGAAACATGGGTGTGGGTGCAGAGGAATACCAGCAGTGGACAGAGACATGGGGTGGGTGCCTATCACTCCCAGCAGTGGACAGAGACATGGGGTGGGTGCAGAGGAATACCAGCAGTGGACAGAGACATGGGGGTGGGTGCCTATCACTTCCAGCAGTGGACAGAGACATGGGGGTGGGTGCAGAGGAATACCAGCAGTGCACAGAGACATGGGGGTGGGTGCCTATCACTCCCAGCAGTGGACAGAGACATGGGTGTTGTTGCCTATCACTCCCAGCAGTGGACAGAGACATGGGGGTGGGTGCCTATCACTCCCAGCAGTGGACAGAGACATGGGGGTGGGTGCCAGTAACTCCCTGCAGTGGACAGAGACATGGGGGTGGGTGCAGAGGAATACCAGCAGTGGACAGAGTCATGGGGGTGGGTGCCTATCACTCCCAGCAGTGGACAGAGACATGAGGGTGGGTGCAGAGGAATACCAGCAGAGGACAGAGACATGGGGGTGGGTGCCTATCACTCCCAGCAGTGGACATAGACATGGGGGTGGGTGCAGAGGAATACCATCAGTGGACAGAGACATGGGGTGGGTGCCTATCACTCCCAGCAGTGGACAGAGACATGGGTGTTGTTGCCTATCACACCCAGCAGTGGACAGAGACATTGGGGTGGGTGCCTATCACTCCCAGCAGTGGACAGAGACATGGGGGTGGGTGCCTATCACTCCCAGCAGTGGACAGAGACATGGGGGTGGGTGCCTATCACTCCCAGCAGTGGACAGAGACATGGCGGTGGGTGCAGAGGAATACCAGCAGTGGACAGAGACATGGGGGTGGGTGCCTATCACTCCCAGCAGTGGACAGAGACATGGGGGTGGGTGCCTATCACTCCCAGCAGTGGACAGAGACATGGGGGTGTGGACATCATCATCAGATGACCACAGCTCCATGGGTGTATGTACGCATCCCTAATTTTCAACTATGTTGATAGTGCCATAACAACACATCACTGACAGCAGTGTCCCACTCCCAGGAGGATGGATGTCTTTCCCCCACTGCATGACACACCACATGTGGGTGTGAGGACAAATGACACATGCATACCCACCCCTGGCGGATGCAGCACAATACACACACTGAGATCATGCCACAAGACAGTATAGTCATTGCAATGCCTACTAAACTAAGAGAGCCAAAGGGAACGCACACTGTCACGCACATCCCAGGACTGATAGGAATGTACAGGTGCTGGGACAGCCACCAAGATGTTGTCTCTCATGGAAGGAATAGGGTGTAGTTCACACAGATACAATGCCCACAATTATGAGTCAGGTGCCCAAATACCCTGCAGAACAAGTACCATATGTGTGCTAGGCTGGGATTACACACATGCATAGTGCTGAAAAGGGAGAATTTCGCCATGAAGGCATTTCAACATACTCAATACACAAGTACAGTGACTAGCAAGGATGGCACAGACGATGCAGCCGGAGACATTGCTGAGCACGCATGGCCATAGTTGAAGGGATCCGTCACCAACAAAGGAAATGTAGACACAGGACAGCACAACAATTATGCAACTCTCTGCAGGGAAGATGTCAGGTGCCACAGAGGAAGGAACACTCCTTGGTACAATGTCTCAAAACACAAATAACACGACCAAACATACTTTGCAGAGACCTTGTGATGGCACGCAGATTCCATGGTCCACCTCTTGACCATCAGACTAGAACATTTCTCAGAAACATAACACACTACCACAACACCAACTCCTGGAGCCTCAGCACCAACATCAATACCTGAAATGCAATAGTGTTCAAAGGAAAAATAAAATGCTTTATACAGCATAAAGCAAAATTTTGGAAATAACAATATATACAAAGGCCAATGGCCAGTCCAGAATAGAAGTCCTTCGGGGGACACATGGGCACGCATCTCCCCTAGCTTGCCTGCACAGTTGAACCCTCAGGTTCGTTGAACGGGGAGGGGGGGGGGGCATCATGTGGGGAAGGACCTGGAACTGCAATGACAGGAGGTGTAAGGGTCGGTGTGGTGGGTGCAGGGCTGGACGCCTCCACCACAGGGGGTGGGGCAGCGCCAAAGGTGGAGATGAGCTCGGCGCTGCACACTTCTGCCAGGTCGTCCAGAGTATCCCCTGCACCGGAGGCACAAAGGAGGGGGGGGTCCGAGGGATGGGGTGCAGCGCTTCTGGGGGAGGGGGTGGACATGGGGGGACTCAACTCCCCTGCCCGTGGAGTCCCTTGCCCGCTTGCGGGGTGGTGACACAATGGGGCTGAGGGCCAGCACACACCTTGTCTGACTGTGTGGCAGGGGAGCCAAGGGGAGTGCTTTTGGAGGTCCTGGGTCGTGAGGCATGCGGACTCAGACTGTGGCTGCGTGTATGTCTGTGTGACAGTATTGGTGCACCCAAGACTAAATACCATACCTCAATGCTAGAGGTGTCCCCACACTCAGGGACCTGTAAGTACTTTGGAACCCCAAACAAAATACATTTTGATCCCATGGGAATCACACCACTTTACACAATCGACATGTTTAGAATGTGTGAATGTGCCACTTTGTGAACAGAACACACATGTGCCTGTATAAAAGAAGTCTCACAAGGAGGTGCACACCAAATTACATTTACCCAGCCATTGTATAAGCTGCCAGCCTTATTCAAAGAAGCCACTGTGAGAAAGAAATGGTGTTTCAGAAAGTACATATACATGGGACCACGGCGGTCTGGATGACTTGACACTCGTAAGGTGGTATCACCAACAACCAAGGAGTTACACAAATTCCACCACACTGTGGGAACATGGATATGTATGATCTGAAAAACAGTCTTATTCAAACTGTGCCTTTCTTTAAAATGTGCCAGCGTGTTCCCTGAAAGTGTAAAGGTGGTTTCTTGTGCACTTCCTTGGACGACATCGGTCATGAAGGCACATTATTGTCCTTCACAACAAAACTTCAAACTCAAGCATTGAAAACATGAAGACATGTTGACAAGTGTAGTGAGTGCCAAGGTACAATACTTTTTGACTAACAACTTGAATCATGCCACCTGTCACATGGCCATCCGTACCATGATGACACAGTTGGCAACACATCTGACCCACTGCCTGTCATGTGGAGTGGCACACATGTCCAAACACAGGCCAATGCATAAGCTCATGGGCTTGCAATTGTGTTGGAATAAGGCATACCTGCACTGAGGAGACACCCCCATGGCAAGCCAGAATGTCCACACAGATGTCAGCACACAAAGACAAAACTACGTAGCATCTGGGCCACACACTGGTGCCAAAAATGGATGAGCAGGAATCGTGTATTTAAACTATTGACACATGCTGCAAAGCACAAACATTAAACCCTGCACAACATGACTGGGTCACTGCATGTTGAGTGTCTGTCCAGACAATTATCACACACAGGTCAGACCTGGCAAGGAGACATAAGGTTTGGACATGTAGGTCTCGCCCGCACAAACCCCCCATACCTGAGACAATGTGATTGAGACAGATCAAGAAGTGACACCTCTTAATCAGGGTCTACAAAAATGTGCTGCAAGAATTCCCAAATGTACTCCACATCACCTCGTGAGGCTGCCAACACATATTTGTGACAAACAACTATCAACAAATAGCTGTGAATAGACACACAGGCACTGCCCAGTGTGAGTATGCACAAGCCAAATGGGGTCTCCCTATACAGTGGACACATGTAGCACACTTTAGATAAATACAAATGAGGCCAGGGAACAATGCCACAGAACCCAACCTATGCTGAACACACAGAGAATGGGCACAGTGTTGGATGACACACATGATTACGAGGCAAGGGTGTCTCAGGGGACTGTAGTGGGCACACTGCTCCATGGTCCTGGAATGATCTGACTGTAACATGAGCAACCGTCCTGGCACTATGCATATCTCCCACTCATGCACATCATGTCTGAGGCCACAACATCGGTCATGCATGCTGCAAGTGTGTTCATTTGAAACCTCACACTCCTATGTTGAGACTCATCATCAGTGCCAACAAATAGGGACCCCCAAATGACTGAACGGGACAGGGCACAGGCAAGGTACCAACACATGTCACAGACCACCCCCACACATGATGCAGAAAGCAATGTGCAATTGGATTAACTGGCAGCCTAGATGACCATGTGCAATAGTGATTACACACAGACCAGGGAACACATGTCAAGGAGGGGAAGGGAGGAATAACAGCACCGGTTGACTTGGGGGAACAGGATATGCACTGCACATATAAACCCTGGCAGTGTATCCAGGCGACTGAGCACTTCCAAAAGCTGGTGAGACACAACAAACACACATGTACCTACCCTCCTTGCTGCTGTCTCTCCTGGAACTGCCTATCCATGTCAGGGAAGAACACCGCCAGGACACGCTTCATCTGGTGGGTCAGGCGTCGGCGCCCACTGTGGGGGCATGGAGGTGAGTGCTCCAGCTGGACCCGGGCGATCCTCCGGGTCCAGCACCGGATGTCCTGCCACCGTTTTCGGACTTGGGCTAGGTGCCGACTGCGACCATCCGCCGATCTCACGGCCCTGACGGCCCGCTTCCAGATCTCACCCTTCTCGAAGGCAGTTACCTGTCAGGATGACAAAGTGAGACAACATCACTACACCTGCTCCATGTCAGAGAGACACACATTTGAACATCTTTGATATGTTGAACAGGTCATAGGATGCTGCCACGGAATAGCATCTTTGTCAGATGGACATTGTCCTCTGTGGAAGCGCCAATGCACTACATGGCATTGAAAGTACACAGGTGGCATGAGGGTTGCGACACACTCCATGATCATGGCACACACTGTGCATCACAAGCAACACCAGGCTGATGGACAGCACCTCCAAGCAGTTACATGCCCCAGGCCACTGACGCAACCTCAGCAGAGTACACAGACACACACAGGCACAGATCAATCACCTGGCATTGGCAACAGCGGATACAAACCTCACTCTGCACATGTGCCACTTGCCTGTGGGGTGTCACAGGTGTGGGGCTAGCTCAGCAAGTCAGACACACAGCACGGCTTACTTCTCACATCAGATGGATAGAGCTGTAGCCTCCTCCATGCAGCTGTGGTGCAACACTTCACATAGACACTCACCCACATGACAAGGAACATTCACACACATCAATGTCCAGGGGACGCCCTTCCAAATGAATTTTATATAATATTAAAAGATTATCTAGTTAACAAATTAACAGATCTAATGAACAGCATATATATAGATCATGAAAAGATTCCAGACTCTTGGAACGACGCGATAATCAGCATCATTTTAAAACCTGGGAAAAATCCAAAGATCTGTGAGTCATATAGACCAATATCGTTACTTAACTGTGACTATAAAATTTTTACTTTAGTTATAGCAAAACGACTCGCCAAGGTCATGCCTGGATTGATTAATTCAGACCAGAAAGGTTTTATAAAAGGGCGGCAAATTCACGAAATTACCCATGAGCTGTTCGCGGCAATTGATATCGCCACTTCCAAAAAACTTCCTCTAACTATAATCACTTACGACGCGGCTAAGGCGTTTGATAGGGTAAATTGGGCCTTCCTAAATGAAGCAATAAGAAAATATGATCTAGGGGAGAACGTTGCAAATGCCATAAAAGAGGTATACAAGAACCCAAGAGCTAAAATAATAGTCAATGGCAACCTTACCAACAACATTAAAATACAACGTGGCACAAGGCAAGGGTGCCCACTGTCGCCGTTACTTTTTAACCTCTATATCGAACCATTGGCCGCCTTGATTAGAGATCACCCGCAGATTCTTCCTTTTAAATATCAAAATTGGTCCAAGAAAATAGCATTATATGCTGATGACTTAATGGTTTTCACAACCGATTATGAAAATACCTACCAAGCACTGGACAAGATGATGAGCGACTTTGGAAAAATTTCTGGCTACTTAACAAACAAAGAAAAAACTGAAACAATGAGTTGGAATTGCAATCCAATTTCGCCATATAGTAGGGATAAATTAAAATATCTAGGAGTCATTTTAGTTAAAGAATTGGACAAAGTCCCGCAGCTAAATTTAATGATAATCGCTAAAGAAATGAGAAGAATATTAAAAACATGGTCAAGCTTACCATTAACATTCTTGGGAAGATCCAACGTAATAAAAATGTCGATTATTCCAAAGTTTACATACCTTTTTAACACCATACCATTGGATTTTAAAAAAGAACCCATGAAGAAAATACAAGGCGAAATTACAAGTTTCATTTGGGCCTCCAAAGGAACGAGAATAGCCTGGAACAGACTAAGGAGGAAGAGAGAGCAAGGAGGGATAGCAAGTCCTGACTTATTTGAATATTACAGGTCCTTCCAATTTAAGAATTTTAGATCTTTACTAAGGAAGTATCAATATTACCCAAGTTTCCTGCAAAGTATGACGGAGAACACCGATTATTTCCTGTATAAATTTGGACACCCAAAATTTTTCAAAAAAATAAAACTAAAGATTCTACACAATGCCACTAGACTTTGGTTTCAAATAAGAAGTTTAGCAAATATACCGTATTATAGTATAAAAGCACCAATATGGGATTCTCCAGGTTTACCGGAATGCTTAAAAGATTCCCTAGCAGTACCACTCAAAACAGCAGGAATAATACTATGGGGACAGCTACTAAAAGGTAAAGAGATAATCCCTTGGAACTTACTATATGAACAAACGGATGGTAAGATATCGAAATTTAAATATTATCAGTTATCAAATTGGGCAAAGTCCCTAAAAGAAGAAAACATCGGAAATGAGACTACTGAAAATGAAATGATAAGAATTACACCAATCAGAAAAGAAATATCAAAGTGGTATTGGACATTAATTGAATCAGGGGAAGAAGATTTCTTAATACCGGAAAAAACTTGGAGAAAAGTTATACCAGATCAAGAGATAGATTTACAAAGGATATGGCAAGAATCTATGGGGAAATGCTGGTCCTGTATAAAATCAGCGCCACTAAGAAGAAATCACCTATTTACAGTACATCGAGCGTATTGGTCTCCAAAGAAGCTGTCTAAATTTAAAGGTTCCAGTATTAAGCTCTGTCCCAAGTGTGGAGAAGCAAGAGCGGATGACATCCATATGTTTCAAAAATGCCCCGTAATAACCAACTACTGGGAGGAGATTGGTAAGACCGTGAATAAGATTCTAAGAACCAACATAACTGTAAGTACTTCTCTTATCTTTTTTGGGATTCTTAGTGGTATAGATGCGGATAGCAACAAATTAAATAAAAAACAGGAAGATTTACTCTTTGTTTTAATGCTATTAGCCCGGAGAGAAATCTGTTTTAATTGGGTTAAACCGATCACTCCAAATTACACAAATTGGTTAAACTACATCATTAAAATCAATAACCTTGATAGAAACAGGGGCCGTACGAAGAGAACAGATTTTTGGGAAATCTGGGAAAATCACTTCCAAAGTATTTAAATGTTTTTCTGGGTCATAAATAATAAATCCAATGATTAATGCGTAAAACCATAATACCAGGCAGAAATGATTTCTGCCGAGTAGTCTTTCTGGCTAGCTCCTCTCCATTAACCAATGGTAATATGGGAAACGATAAAGGGTAATTGGAGTAAAACTGATGGATCAAACAACAAAAGGGTATTCCTCCAACGTTTCTTTCAGAAAGTGACGGGACTGTGAAGGCAAACATTAACGAAAGAAAAGATCATCAGACTCCAGAAACCTCCTTATCAATTCAATCGCAAAATGAGGATTACATTTGAAAAAAAAAAAAAAAAAAAAAAAAAAATCAATGTCCAGGGGGCGTACACATCACTTGGACATTCTCCCCACAGCTCCACTCAACTCACACACATCTGTGGGTACAGTCACCTGTCACACCGGGGGGACCCCAGAATCACCTCAGGACTATAGACCAAAAATGCCACAAAGGATTAGCCAGGCTGAATGTGTCATGCACTATGCAGTGAATGTCACAGTAAGCACAATGCAAGTGAGGAGTGCACACATGAACTACATCATGCTCTACATGAGAGACATAAGGCATTCCCCCCCTGGGACCCACTCTAAACAACATTGCATGTCTGTCACACCTGGACACAATGCCAGAAGTGACAGTCACAAAAAAGGTGCACAGTCAAAGGTAGTGGAGTCAGCACTCACCTGCTCCCCTGGTCTCCCATACAGGCTGGGGTACTGTGGGAGGATGACATCCAGCAATGCCTCATTCTCCTCCTGGGTGAATGGCTGGGCCCTCTCCACAGACCTTCACATGGTGCCAGAGGAAGCACAGACAACAGCAATGTTGTCGACAGGAAAGTTGTGCAGGCAAGTGCCCTCTTATGGGTTCTGGCTGACTTATATCTGTCTTGCTGAGGGACATTCATTTGGAGGAATACATAGTGATTGGTCAGATTCATTCGCATCTTACGTTTACTCCAATCCCTTTCCACATACACCAGTGACAGCATTTGCATCGTTTTGAGCATCATGTCAAGTCAACAACCACTTTGCAACAATTGTATTTTGTGGCCAACTGATTTTTCCAGGACACCTGATGGAAAAATTTAAACTGAAAACTCTGTATCCATGACAACCAGCATGCATTTAGTGCCTAATACTTGTCCCTTATGTGTCCCCTATGTAATTTTCGAATCCACACACAGGTAGGGTGCGTTTCACACGTACCCCTACGGCACCAGTTGCATAGTGCGTTTCACACGTACCTGTACGCACTGGTCGTACACATACGTGTAGGCACTGGTAGTACACGTACACGTACGTGTACTACCAGTGCGTACACGTACATGTACTACCAGTGCCTACACGTACGTGTATGCACTGGTAGTACACGTACGTGTAGGCACTGGTAGTACACGTACCCGTACGTGTACTACCAGTGCGTACACGTACGTGTACTACCAGTGCCTACACGTACGTGTATGCACTGGTAGTACACGTACGTGTGTACATTCTGTACCACGCATGCTCCTACGGCACCACTACTATAGTGATACGGACCGTACACACGCCCTCAGAGCATGTGTACGGTGCGTATCACACGTGTGCACTGGTGATAAGTTGCGCACGCGAAAGGAATGGAGGTCTCAGACTCGCGCTAGGATGTACATCAAGTCATTGTCATTGCAGTCCTACATGTGCAGGGCCTAGGTTTGTCAGGCAGTGATATTGCACATGTCTCCTCATGTATTTGAACAATTGATGTGTGATGACCTGTGTACACATGTCATGTGTGATGGGGCACTATGTGGCACACTTCCCCTTCACACTTTGCACTTGTGTGCATGTAGTACAAACGTGTCAAGCACAGCATCACTGGTATGGCACAGTCACCACCACCCGCAACTGTCCCCTGATGCCAGGGACACTAACAACTGACATTTAACGACCAGCATGCCCCGATGTGACTATGTCATGTGTGTGTCATGTGTTCCCATGAGCTATCTGTTGGTGTTCCGTCAACTGCATCTGCTGTTGCTGCATCCAACATGTGTCTGTGTGTAGATGGGCATGGCACACATCTACGCACACCATGCCACATGTGGATTCCCACGTAACGTGTGTCGGTATGCATCGAACATGATATTTAGACATGAGGACATATCTGCGTCGTCTCAATGTCTGTGTTTTCTGTTTTCACGTGTACCCCTTCATCGCAATCTGTGTGATCTGTACATTTGACATTCCATGTGACCTGTGCGTCTAGCTTGCCATCAGGTGTCTGTGAGATGACAACCTTCAAATGCAGATATGTGGATGTATGTCACTCTTGTGATGTCTCTGGCTGTTCACTTACACTGGCCCACAGCTCGTTTCAGGGCATGTCATGTAGACTTGCCAATCAACAGGTGTAGCTTGCTTTTCATAGGAGTATCACCTGGCTGGCATACATGTCCTGGATGTATTGCACAGACCAGACTCTGTATTTAGCAGATGTGTATTAGCAGTTGAGCATGTGCTCAGTTCATTGACGTTGATGTTGTTATGTTCTCACTCTTCGTTATTCACTCCAATTTTCTGCAGGGCACCGCCTGTCCCCAGACCAATGCCAGACTTGGGTGCCATGAGGGAACGTGACTGCATATGACGTTACAGATTCACCCAACAGTTGATTGAGGACCTGACAAACAGGCTGGCACCACACCTCCAACCGCGACACAGGTATCCTACTGCGCTGACCCCAAAGATGAAGGTGATGGCAGCCCTACATTTTTTTGCCACAGGTACGTTTCAATTCACCATAGCTGATGTTGGTGGCATGTCACAGATGATGTTCAGCCGTGTCCTGCATGATGTTCTAGCAGCCATGTTGGAGCACCTGGATGACTTCATCCATTTTCCGACTGCTGAGGAGTTGACAGGTGTCAAGGGGGATTTATATGCCCTGGGAGGGATGCCCCATGTAATTGGGTCCATTGATGGGACACATGTGGCTTTGGTACCACCACAGGCACAGTAGGTAGCCTATCGCAACCGTAAACATTACCACTCTATAAATGCCCTTGTGGTGTGTCTTGCTAACATGTTGATTTCCCATGTCTGTGCACGTTTTCCAGGGTCAGCACACGATACCTACATTATGAGGCGTAGCAGGGTGTCACAAATGATGCTGCGGCTGCACAATGAACGAGCATGTCTTGTTGGTGGGTATACTCTGTTTGTCCTGTGTTTTGCGGTATCTTTGTATCTTACGGCTTCTCCTGACCCACTTCTTTACATGATGTTTCCATGTAGGGGACTCTGGCTATCCCAACATGCCATGGCTGATGACGCCTCTCCGCAACCCAAGATCAGCTGCAGATCACCGCTACAACAATGCACACGGGCAGACCAGGTGAGTGATTGAGAGGACGTTTGGCCTCCTGAAGAGCCGATTCCGGTGACTTCACAAGACAGGCGGGTCCCTCCCATATGCACCGGCAAAGGTCTGCAAAATCTTCCTCGTCTGCTGCATGCTGCACAACATGGCAGTGGAGAAGGCAGTGCCACTCATCCTGGAGCAGGATGAGCAGGAACACCCACCCATGGAGGATGAAGGGCTTGGTCATGAGGCAAGTGAGGAGGAGGAGGAGGAGGAGGAGGAGGATATCCGTTGTCAGCTCATACGCAACTTCTTCTCATAATGGTGAGTCACTGGGTCTGAGTGTGCACGCTTTGATCCTTGTGTGGCATGTGTTGCAATGTGTGTGTCCAGCTGACTTTATGCTAAGTGACTCAGATGTGTGTTCTGATGTGTCACTCGAGTGATGATGTCATTCCACACATTTTTGCTGAGACGCTAAATTTTCAATTCGCATGGTGACAACATTATTCCTGTAGAGTAAATGACCATGTATGCGGATAACAATCTTTTAGCTGACTTCTTGTGTGTCTGTCATCCACAGGTTCTTGCGCATGTTGTCTGGTCATGTCATCGTTAGCCTCCTGCTATTCCTCATGAGTATTGCAACGTGTGCTGAATCAGCGTTCCATGCACGGACATGGGGAAAAGTCTTTTTGGGTAAGGATTGCAGCAAGGCATTTTGGGGGTGGTATGTCTTTGGAATGTGTGGGGACTGCTCCTGTGCATGTTGTGTTACCATGCATACATGTCGACTCACCATGGGGCACATGACATGTAGCATGACTCCCATGAATTGATAGTCAACCTTCGTGACAGTCATCTGTAATGGTTTGTGGATTCTGATGAAGGCATCAATGTGTGTAAAACTTCCCTCAGAAACATACGGGATGCTACGGGTGGACATAGTGTGGGACATCCCCTTAAGAGGCTCAATGGGGAATTGCAGCCTCTCCGTGTGCAGCAGGGGGTGTTTGGCTCATCCCCTTAACTTGTGTGCCAGTTCATTTGGATTTACAACATCTGTGTTGTGAAGGGGGTGTCCAGTGTAGGTCCCACATGTTCAGCCAAATGACCTGTGAGTCTGTTCATATTGATGCAGTTCCCTTAGTGTGAGCCTGAGTAATAAAGGTGTCACTCACCCTCTGTCAATGCAGGTCTCTTGCCACTTTGCATGCGGCATCTCTGGCATAGTTGTCAAAGATTGTGCATATGAGTCTATGTGTAGTTTGGCAACATGCATGCAGTGCTTCATGGGTTAGAATCTCTATTGTGCATGAAGTCCATGGTTGTGTATGTATTTGGGCATGTTGGTCCCCACAATGGGCCATCAACGCCTGCTGAGGGTGTGTCTCCTGTGCGCAGCTCGGCCTTCTGTTTCCTGATCCTATGTCAGTCTTCTTTGGTGATTGTGCATCCATTTTCTCTGGGTGTGCCATGGGTAACCGGACACTCCTTCCTTTACATACGCCTGTTGCAGTTGTCCTTTCTGACATCCTTGTCTTTGTGTGCTACTTTTGGCATAGTTTCCAGGACATGCCGCCTGCTGCTGCGGCCCCTGCAGCAAGAGCCCACAAAGTTGCCGGATTTGGCAACACACACGCCTCAAGGATGCTCCTCCCATCCTCCCTCCACCCATTCATTTGGCTGTCATCAGCTTGTCTGTGCCACTGTTGCGGCCACGCGATGCCAAAGGCAGGACCGTCAGCGCATGCAACATGCACATTGCACGACCCTCATGTCCTTGCATGACCCACATCACACTACAGTCTGATGTTGCAGCCACCCTCAAAGCAATGTCCATCCGAAAATCAACTGCCTGCTCTCAGGCATACCCTAAGCGCACACACAACACCTTTGCATGCTGAGTGTGCAACTCCAACTGCCTACACAGCGCTACCCCGCCTTCCAGGCCCTGTCACACCAACCAGGTCATGTCCCTCCTACTCCACACCGGCTCCATACACCAGCAAGGCCATGGGAGTGGGACTCAAGCCTTCAGCATGTAGTATAGTGGCGTCATCTGGCACATGGCCCAGGGATCATCTCTCAGCGTGAGGAAAAGTAGGTCGCACACTGCTCGTCACACCAGCAAGTTGCCAATCTTCAATGTGTCCAGGCACCCCCTCTCCACCATCACATGTGCGCACAACCTCATCATCAGCTCGTATGCCATTGACAGCCAGGTGCTCCTCACCCTCACCAAAGACGCAGCCATTGCCCGTTCCAACATTCAAGAAGGCATGAGGTCCGTTGATGAATGGCTGAACATCAGCCACCTGAGGCAGGACTTGTACAGGACTGAGGTAATCATCTGAGCATTGTCCCTTACAGCTGGGTCAACTCCTTGTGTCCCACCCGCCAGGGTCCTACACAAGCACCCAGTGCCCATGCACACAAGATGGTGTGCATCATGGATTTGTCGCTCACATTTGCCATGC
This sequence comes from Triturus cristatus, assembly GCF_964204655.1. Taxonomy (NCBI): domain Eukaryota; kingdom Metazoa; phylum Chordata; class Amphibia; order Caudata; family Salamandridae; genus Triturus; species Triturus cristatus. Next base: position 430,900,365 of record NC_140581.1, on the reverse strand, counting down.
AAATCACCAGCATCTTTACCTCATGCTGCAACACCCTCTGCATGATGCACATGATCCACAGATAGATCCACTCCAAGGAAAGACAGACCATCCCCCAGGTCCACGACAACAGTCGTGTCAACTACTGCCCCGCCCTCTACGGAGCAAGTACATCCAAACTCACGGGAAACTTGTCCACATCCAGGGTGCATCTGCACACCTCAGCTTCAACATCCCACACCCCAGCCACATCACCCTCCACCTGAGATAGCTGCAATGGATCACTGTCTGCTGCAGGATGACCTTCAGACTCCTCAACCACACTCAGGAGACAGTCCACAACCCCAGACCCCAAACAAACATCAGACGTCTGTCATCCGAGACCCCGTTGGGCCAACTCCGTGCATCCAACCTTGCCCTGGCCACCATTCTTCACATCCACCGTACTCCAGCATGCAGGACATAGTTCTCCCACCTGGCCAAACATACCTGGTACTCCCTCCCCGGGAACATCCACATGAGCCATGACCTCTGCGCCTTAATGATACTCACCCAAATTGGTCTGTCCGCACAGTATTGCAAGCCCCCCCTCAGCAGCTTGAGGCCATCATGGGTGAGTATTGTGCGCCATGTCTGTATTGGATGATACATTGTGACACATGTGTGTCCTGTACCAGACTCAGTTCCCCGGGTATGGATGGCTGGAGTTAGCTCAACACTCAGGCATAATTTGACATTTCCCCACACGTAGGTTGTGTACTCACACAAAATGACTGCAACATATAATTAAAGAAATTAACTTTTATTCTCTGTGGGGGACGTGTTTAGTGTGGAAAAATAGTTGCTATACAGTGTGCATAGAATCCAAAGTTCACATTTTCCCACACGTATGTTGTGGACTCATGCAAAATGACTGCAACATCTAATTAAAGAAATTTAGCTTTATTCTCGGTGGGGGGCGTGTTTTGTGGGAAAAAATAGGTGCTATACAGTGTGCCTAGGATCCAAAGTTCACAGGGGGAGATGGGATCCTTGTCATTTGAAGTCATCAGAGTCCAGACCACATTGTTTGGCATCATTGGTCAGACTGTGACCAGCAAGTCCATGTGGCAGAGAATGTCATTGAATGAGGTGCTGCTGTTGCGCATGAGGGCCAGGTGCCAGGCCAGGTGACCTGGGAGATGTGGATGGTCCGCTGCCTCTCACGGTCTTTTCCGTGGACGATCCACCTTCCTCGGGGGACCCTCAGATGCAGGCTTTGACGATGCTTGGGACGCTCCGTCGGACGAATCCTCCTCCTCCTCCCTCCCTGTGGCTGGTGGTGGTCTTCGTCTGGAGGCACAGGGAGGGTTGTCCATGTTGTCGGTGATCTGACAGAGTGAACGGCTTATATCTGTTTGCACCGCCAGGAGCTCAGCCAGTCTTGCCTCCATCCGTCCTTGGTGTTGTTGTTGACTGGCGTGTTGCTCGGCCTGCTGGTTCTTAATCTCTGTGAGGGGTCTCCACTACCTGGCTGATGGCCCTGGTGTCACGCCGGTATGTGTCCAGGATGTGGCGTACGTGTGACTTACCGGTCCCTTCAGCTGGCTGGTCAGGTTCTCGCATCCGCCTGCCTCCACTCCCACCACCCCTGCCCACACAAGCCTGGCCTGCCATTGTGGGCACATCGGGTCTACGGGACCCCTGAGGGATGGCATTTGCGGGGTTGTCTGCCTCCTCCTGGGTGCCCGGAGAACCTTGTCCCTCCAGGTCAGACTGGCTCAGTTGTTCAGTGCGTGGAGGGCTCCTGAGTGTCTCCTGGGATGTGGCAGGAATGGGGGTGGTGGTTGGCACAGATGTACCTGAAGCAGGTGCTGCAGGGGCTTGGGCACCAGAGGGTCCAGGTGGGTTGGGGTCATCCACGGAGTGTTGAGAGTCGTCGCTGCCAGTGGGATCAGCTTCCTGCCGAGCCTGGGACTGTGATTCTTTCCCCCATTGTTGGGGGGAGATCCATGACGTTGCCCTGTGTGTGAGAGAGAGACAATGTTAATGCTGTTTCATTCGACATCCATGTTTCATACATATTCAAGTTGGCACAGTTCCTCCAGGTAGTTGGATGTGCCTAGCATTCCTCTCAATGTTCACTTGTGGATGGGTATGTTGCGGGGGACAGATTGATATGTTCTCATGAGTGTTTGCCATGTTGATTTTTGGCTGTGATGCTTCTTTGGCTATGGATTGATCTTGTTGTGTCACATGTCCATTGTGAGAGTGGGTAAATCCATTGCCTGCCCCGGGGGTGTGTGCTTGTGTAAGGGGTGTGTGTGACAGGGCCTGCTGTTGGGTGTAGTGTGATTTGGCATTGGGTCTCCCAGGTGATGTGTCTGTCCCCTCATGGAGCATGCTGGCATGACAGTGAGTGTGAGTTCCTGTCCTAGATATCTGAGCTTGTGGTGTTGGTGTTAGAGTTTACAGTGGTCACAGGAGGGCCTTGTGCTGCCTACAGCAGGGCCAAGTGTCAGCTACCTTGTCAGTACTTAGCCAGTCCCTGTGCATTGAGCATGGTGCATGGGTATGTACCTGGGCCATATGGGCTGAGGGCAATGGTGTCTGCTTCTGAGTTGAACAATGTGTTTTTTGAGCCCCACCCTCCCAGCATCACGGACATCCAGTCTTCTGTTTGTGGTTCGTGTAGCCTGGGACATGGCCTTGCTTTGTGAATGGGGCATACACATGTTAGTGGCATGAGCGTTGTTTTTGAGTGTGGTTGTGTCAGGTGAGGGCTTGGGGATAGTTGCGTGCATTTGGTGTAGTTGGGGTGTGGATGCCATTACCCCCATGTTACGTAAGTTGTTAGTGTACTCACCAGGCTCTGCAACTCCTTCGACTCCGTGTACTCCCACCGGCGGAAGCAGGGCCATCACCTTCTCCTCCCAGGGATGGTAATGTACCGGTCTGCGGGGCAGCCCACCTCCAGTGATGTTGCTCTGGGCGTAGTCCTCGTTCATTTTGCGCTTGACTGCCCTCCGCAGATCGTACCACCTGGCTTGGCATTCATTCCTGGTCCTTCTGATGGGCGCAACAGCACTCACCCTATCGACGATCCTCTGCCACAGGCGTGATTTTTCGGCTATGCTGGTCTGTCTGACCAATGTTCCAAACAGCTGTGGCTCGACTCTGATAACTTCGTTGACAAGGATGTCCAGCTCCTCCCTCGTGAACTTTGGATTCTTGTCTGTGGGCATGGTGTGGGGTGAGGGTGTGGATGGTTGTGGGTGTGTGGGTGTGAATGTGACAGCGTGGGTCTGAATGTGAAGAGGGGGTCTGTGTGAAGGAGGTTGTCTGAAGGTGTGTAAGTTAAGGTGTATGGGTGCAGTTGTTTGTTTGTGGTGTCTGTCAGCAGTGGGTCTGTTGCAAAGGCTCATGGTTTGTGTGTGTGGGCCATTTTTATTGGTCCATTTGTGGGTGTGGCTGGGTTTGAAATTTTGGTGGGTGTGTTATAAGAGGTGGTTGTGAGTTTGGGCCTCTGTTTGCCTGTTTGGATGTGCCAGGTCAGTCATTTAGATGTTTTTTCTACTGTAGACATGTTTTGTGGTGTTGTGCGAGTCGAATTGACCCTCCTTGTGGTGTTTTACAGTGTCCTGGTTCTGTACGAGTCGTTTTCGCGTATGTAAGGTGCATACATACGCGATGTTGTTGTACAGTGCTCACATATGCAATGTTGTTGTACGGTTCGTACATACACGATGCTGGGGTACGGTGTTGGGGTATGGTGGGTACAAGTACGGGGCTGGGGTACGGTGCTGGGGTACGGTGCTTGGGTACGGTGCGTACAAGTACGGGGCTGGGGTACGGTGCTGGGGTACGGTGCGTACATGTATGGGGCTGGGGTACAGTGTTGGGGTACGGTGTGCACAAGTACGGGGCTGGGGTATGGTGTTGGGGTACGGTGCATACAAGTATGGGGCTGGGGTACGGTGTTGGGGTACAGTGCTGGGGTATGGTGCTGGGGTACGGTGCGTACAAGTATGGGGCTGGGGTACGGTGCTGGAGTACGGTGGGTACATGTACGGGGCTGGGGTATGGTGTTGGGGTACGGTGCGTACAAGTACGGGACTGGGGTACGGTGTTGGGGTACGGTGCTGGGGTACGGTGCTGGGGTACGGTGCTGGGGTACGGTGCGTACAAGTATGGGGCTGGGGTACGGTGCGTACATGTACGGGGCTGGGGTATGGTGCAGGGGTACGGTGCGTACAAGTACGGGGCTGGGGTACAGTGTTGGGGTACGGTGCTGGGGTACAGTGCTGGGGTACGGTGTTGGGGTACGGTGCTGGGGTACGGTGCTGGGGTACGGTGCATACAAGTACGGGGCTGGGGTATGTTACTGGGGTATGGTGTGTAGAAGTACGGGGCTGGGGTACGGTGCTGGGGTACGGTGCGTACAAGTACGGAGCTGGGGTACGGTGCTGGGGTACGGTGCGTACATGTACGGGGCTGGGGTACGGTGCTGGGGTATGGTGCGTACATGTACGGAGCTGGGGTACGGTGTTGGTGTACAGTGCTGGGGTACGGTGCATCCAAGTATGGGGCTAGGTAGGGTGGTGGGGTATGGCACGTACACGTACGGGGTTGGGGTACAGTGTGGACATGGTGGGTGGGTACAGTGCTGACATACGTGGGTACGGTGCTGACATATGCGGGGGGAGGGGGGGGGCTGTGCGACTGGTATCCCGGGCACAAGTTTACCCGGATACGAGTGGTACGGCGTTCGCTCCGTGCGGAGCGTTTTCCATGCGCTTGTGTATTCGGAAGGGCATGACGGAGCGTACTAGCGCGCTCAGACTTCAGTTTTACGGTTTGTACGTGAAACTGTCCGGCTCCCTCTCGTAGACCTTTTCCCGAATGTATTTTTCACGTATGAATCGTACTTCACCGGTTGTACGGGACTTGTAAGATTCGTACGTAAAAAAATACGGATACGAGTCATACGGTAATTTTTTTTAACGGATCGGAATCGGCACCATAGTGTATATTACTGTATTATATTACGACAGATGCATATCGCGAATACTGAAGCGGACAACATTCTGTATTGTGCTAATGTGATAAAAAAAGAAAGCTTTTGAAAAATTAATGACATTGTTTATTTTTCATTTCTAAATGCATGAGGCTACTCTTCAGTGCAGTTTTAAATTCAATGAGTGAGGGGCAGGCTTGCATGTCAGGACACCGGGAGTTCCAGTACTGTGACCCGAGGGTGTGGTGAAAATGGGGACCTAGATGCTACACAAGGAGGTTTAGATGTATCCAAATAATTAACACTGACAGATCAAAGACGTTTTGGTAGAGCTACTGAGTCTGACTGTTAGCCAGGTTAACCGGGGAAAACCCTGTAAACTGCTTTGAGTAAAAGTTTCACTATTTTGTAGACTCCGGTTTTGGCTGACAGCTATGTAGCCCCATGTCTTAATGATGTGGTGGGCACATGCTTGGGAATGCTATATAAGGACTGAGCTTCAAAGTTAATAACTTTGTCCAAGAAAAAGAAGGAATGTTGCAAGAGACTCACAGGCATGCAGGCTTCTGCAGTAATCGAATGTACGAAAAACAAGCAATTCATTCATGCTTTGACAGTGTAGATCAGGAGAAATGAGCATATGTCCGGTGGCTAAGAATTTGATAGCAAGCGGCTAAAGGCTGGAAGCAGACGTAATTGGTTGCATTCTGATTGAGGGGCTGGATAATACTCCAAGTCAATGTAAATAGGTTGGTCCTGAAGCAGGGCATTAAAGGACTTTGGCTTTAAGAACAGTTACGCATAAGCGATCATAAGACAATTCAATAATGATTGTTGGTATCAGAAGGGGGAGCAGAAGGGACATTCCTCCCCAAATCATGTACTTTTACATGGCCTGAGCTTCTGCAGAAATATTTATAGATTTGTATACAAGCCCACACTGCTTATGAATGACAATGCAGCTAACATGGTTAATACCCTTAGATGACAACAGAGGATGGATCTATCTTGTTTTTTCTTAACGTATAGGGCAAATATTTTGAAGTTAGAAAAAGATCCTCATCCTAAGAGGAGCCCTGGAGTTGTTGACACTGACCCACCAACAGCTGCTGACAAGCATGTGGTAAGTAAATCAGAGATGAATGATTTGAGAAGAGGAGAATAGCTATCAAAGGAGAAGAAGACATTGGGGCATATTCACAAGAACGTGTGATAACTACCGCAAGAGTAGCTTAACGCAACTCTCAACATCACAGCCCATCGCGGGAAAATAACCCAGTGTTAACGTGGAATTCACAACAAGGCGGCACCATGCGATAGTTCTCCGAAAACGCAGCCAATGTCCGTGATACAACCACCCCGACAGAGATAAAAACACAAACCACAACACCAGAAAACATGCGATGAGCCCATCCGCGATAAGGAAAGCAGGGATAAGCACCGCCAGGACCGCGAAACACATGGCAGGCGGGAATAAGCACTACAAAAGCCTGAAAAAGTAAGACAGACCAAACAGAAAACAACAGCCAACCACAATGGAGGCAACCCGAGCCAGCAGACAACCCCACCAAACCCATTGGCAACAAAACATTGTACATGGCAGGCCAACTTGGACAAGATGAATGCAGCCTGAGAGCGGAGGAGGGCAATGGCACAAAACCAGAACTCTAGCAATGATGCGAAAGGCACAAACAAGCAGAAACACGCCAACAACAAGAAGGCAGCAATGCACACCGGAGGTGGGAGTCCAGCACCACACCAGGAGCTAGACGACATGGAGGAAATGGGGTCCACCACATCAGTCTGGAGATGGTGGCAGGACTCAGGGACCGCAAACTGCACCAAACAACAGACACAACAGCAACAGGGAGAGGAACCAGCAGGTACTGGGGGATGGGGGAAGATGGGCACAATGGCACACATGCACAACTAAGCACAGCACGACAGCAGATAAACCATGCCCACGAGCAATAACACCAATCAGGTGCACAAGTCACACAACCCGGCAAATGTCACACCACTGAACAGGCACAGAAGTGAACACAACACCGCCTGAAAGGGAGAAGGGTGAGCCAAATCAGAGCTGAAGGGACATCTCACACACAATGCAGCACACACACTGTGGAAGCAGAGCACCCCAACATCCAACACAATGTGGTTCAAACACCAATTTGTGCACAACCAAACACAGGACACAAGTGCACTCGCCTGTGGCCGGTAAACGACCATACGCATCTGGCAAAGCACGAAACAGGGACATGATAATGCACATGTACAAACACACAGTCCTGATGGGGTAGCAATGCACGAATGGCAGGGAGCCAGAAAGTTTGTGACACACATTGGCATACAAATCAAGATACAACACAGTTGGAGACAAGTGAAAGGGCAGGCAACAGACTCATGCAACCGCAAGACTGATACACATCACACCTGGCATGCATGTGCCAAGACCCAGAGCAACCTAGTGTTCCTACATGCCCCTGTACCTGCGGGCCCGCCCTTCTGGTACATGCCACATTGCAACATTGTGTACTGTGGCCCTGGTGGTGACAACACCCAAATACAGAGACACACTTACCACACTTCCTGTACCGGGCCACACCCTGCCTCCCTGCCGAACCAGCACATGCAGCCTGTGCATGCAGGGGGGCAGGTGCAGGGCTACATGTCCAGGGTCACTGCCAACGCTGAGGTGACCTGGCAACGTCCGCAGAAGACAGCACACTGTGATGTTGCAGGGCCCGTGCACATCAAGCAGACACAATGAACACATGGACACACTTGCTCAGATGGTTTGAATGGCTACAGGCACATGCGCACAGCCACATTTATTAGCAGGCATACTTACTGAGTGAACCCCGTGTTGGATGTGTGTGAAGTGTGTGCACACCAGTCGGCAAGGGCAGCCTGGTGCAGTCAGAAATCGACAACAGTGTACATCGTAAAGGACACAACCATACAACCATAAAGGCCCCATGATTTCTGCTGCACAGAGTTAGCCACGGGCCGCTGACTTATGGTGCACTGGGCAGGGTCAGGGGTGCAGAGCAGGTCCACGGGATGACAAGGGGCCTTGTTGTGGAGTGTCTCTAAGGGCGGTGGAAGGTGTACCCCCAGGGTAGGATGCAGAGGGCAGGCCCACACTGATACAGTCACTATTGTGGAGATGAATGGAACAGACACATGTCGGACACCAAGTCCGGTCCAGCCAGAAGAAGATGCAGAAAACCATCAGGCCATGGGCTCTGACGCCACCAGGGTCCAAACAGATGGGTCCCGTGTCTCATTGTGCACAGAGTTAGTGGCACCAGTGCAGTTAGGGGATGCCGCCTGTGATGAGGCATGTCCAATGGTGTGGATTCCTCCACATCTTACCCAAAACACAGTTCCACATGTGTGACTTAATGGACCGCAGTGTAGGCTTGAGGTAGTGTATGGCACGGGCCATTCACCGAGTGTTGCCAGCATAGGTTAGATGGCCCCACCGGCCTGTGTTGTTCACGTTCAGTGGCACCACGTGATGCGGACTTGCGATGAACAGGGTTGGTAGCACCAGGTCAGTTGTTGATAGTGTTCGGTCACCTCCGTGACTGTGACCCGGGTTTCGTCCGGACTGAGTCGCATCTTCCTCTTACTCCTCTCCATGCGACCACTGGTGTGGACATTGCCATTTGTGATTCGCGACTAGGTGCTGGATGTGTGACCTACTGGTCTGCAGGGTAGTCCTGGTCCCTCATCCATGTGTGGCCGGCTGGCATTGAACAGGGTTAGTGGCACCACGTGTGGCCAGCTGATGCTGAACAGGGTTATTGGCACCATGTGTGGCCGGTTGGCGTTGAACAGGGCTAGTGGCACCACGTGTGCTCGGCTGGTGGTGAACAGGATTAGTGGCACCATATGTGGCCGGCTGGCGTTGAACAGGGTTAGTGGCACCACGTGTCACAAGATGCCCATATGGAACTATGCCTCACTGATTGGGGGGTCTGGTGCTGTGCCTGCTGGCCAGGCTTCGGGGTCACTGCCATTCAGGACTCAGGACACAGTTTCACATATGGGACCTACTGGGCCAAAGAGGATGCTGGTGTAGTATGTGATTGTGGAAGGGGTAATGTGGGCCAGCGTTGGGGGGGCCAGCAATGGTGTGCGGAGGCTGCAGAAGTCACAGAACTGGTGCTTGGAGCTTGCACCGGCACGTGGTGGACCCTCCTTGACACATGCCGGTGTCGGCAGGTGATCAGTGTGGCCTGGCTGTGCAGGAGCAGGCCTGGCGGTTTCGGGGTCCAGTGGGCCAGGGTACAGCAGGTGCACAGGATTGCAGGCAACTCCGATCACGAGGAAGGCGTCGGCCTCGTGCTGTGGTGAGAGGCGCCACCCTGGCAGAGACATTGGGCTTTCCGGAAGTGGACCACGCCCAGGGCTACGTGCTTTTTATTCACACCCCTACACTGGCCTGGCATACTCCGGGCAATCACACACCGCTCACGCTTACAGGGAGGACGTAACAGGCAACATTTGCGCAAACTCCCCCACTGGCCAGGGGGACATGGTTTCGTCCACTGTCCACCACACTCCATACACCAGTGGTGTGTGTTGCCATGCATATGGGTGTTTTCGGCATACTGCGGTCTGTCCAGCACATCTCCACCCATTGTGTGCTTTCCCAATCATGGTTCTCCTTCGCACATGCCTGGTTGCAACCTCTCCCCACATTTGACTAGTGTGTGGCTGAGGTGCCATGCCGTTGATGGCTCATGTGCAGGGCTTGCCCAGGTTACCATTGTGAGTTGTTCTGTCATGTCTGGCGGATGGGCATTTTGTTTTGCATGTTAGTTTAGATTTATGTGCATTGCCAGAGTTGTGAGTTGCATGGTTGTGGAGTTGAGGTGAGTGGGGTGTTCATTTTGAACTTGCCAGGGGGCTGTGCGTTTCCCTTGGTGCCATTCTGGGGACGCTGGTTGCTGATGGACTGTCGGAGGTTGGAGGAATCGTGCACAGTTGCTGGGTATTTGAAGGCGAGATTGGTGGTGGTTCCACGGTGTTCGGGTGTTGTCTGCACATTGATGTGAGATGTGTGCTTTCTGTTGCGGTGATTGTGTGCTGTGTCGGCAGGGGGCACAGGTATGACGTGTGCTGTGGATTGCCCCCGACACGTGCGTGCATCCAGCTATGGCGTATGGTCCTTGCTTGGTGTCCAGCGGATCCTGCGCATTGTGTTGGACGTATAGGGACTGGGGTGACAGGCTGATGGTGTTGTCCAGGTCAGGTGTGAGGGACTTGGATGTGACTGGCTGTGTGACTCATCCGACTGTGGAGGGTGTTGGTTTGGGGGGGTACCAGGGGCCAACAGGTGCAGCACAGCCAGCAGCTTTGTGTGGGGTGGGAAGTTGGTTGTCCGCTGTGTTTGTGCCGTCGGCCTTTTGGGTGTTGTTGGTCAGGATGCATAGGATGGTTGTCCTTTTGGGCCTGTGGTGGGCAATGACATTGTCAGGTGTTGGGTCTGTGAGGCTGGTGTGTTTCCTGGGGGTCCGCTGTCTTTGTCTGTGCTGCCTCTGTGGTGGTCTGGGGGGAGGGGTGTTCCAGGTGGGGTTTGGGGTCCTGGTGTGGTGGCGGTGGGTGTTAGGCCCTCTTGGGTGTCCGGGCCACATGACCAGTGACTCCATGTCATCTGTTGCCCTTCCAATGTGGCTGTGGGCTGTGCTCCATTTTGTGGTGCAGGCTGTGGTCCGTTTTAGCACCAGGTCAGAGCAGGTGCTATTTTCCTGCTGTTAATGCACCTTATCGCCGGTTTTGTGTTTTTATCGCAGTTCTGTCTGGTTGTTGTGAATGTTGTGGAGTTGTGTTGTCGCGGCTATTGGCACAGGAACGCCTACTCTGCATCTCATTAGCGATAGTTGCGGGGGGTCATCCGTGGCGATGTTTTTTTGCGGTTGCTATCGCGGGTAAACTGGTGCTGTGGGCTGTTAACACCAGCTTGTGAATGGGGCGATAAATGTATCGCAACTTTGGCTGCGATAAAGTGCTGTTAACTCGGGGATAGTTCTTTGTGAATATTGCCCATTGTGTTGCCAGCTTACAGGTGATAGGAGGATCCAAAAGGAAGATACTGTAAAGAGAGAAAAGGAGTAGATCTTAAACTGAGCCTCGGGAAAAGCCAACTGGTATTCAAGTCGGTGGAAATGATTTAGAATCCCAGGCTATAGTAAAAGAGTGATCCTAAAAATAGAGATCATTGTAGGGCAGGGTATGTGATGCTAATGTTGTGGAGACAGGGAACTAATGTAAGGTGATCCATTCTAGTGAATGCTGCAGATAAATCACTACTTTTATAGTTGTTAATTGGTTATGATGAGTTGAGGAAATGTATTTGGCTGCATGAGACATTGCAGTTTCAGTTGTGTGAGAGGTATGAAAGCTGAGCTAAAAAGCATCAAGTATGTTATTAGAAGGGGGCGGAGCTTGCCGGGGCTCAAGATGGCCGCGATCTGAGCGTGCTCCGCAAGTCATCGTGACTATCCGTAAGGTATCCTGACATTCGAGATGACAATATATTGCATGTTCCTCGCCTCTTGGAGCACTCACGGAGCACATTCAGCAGGTGCCCCTGTGGACCCTAGCTGAGTAGCAGGAGAGCGTGGAGGCATTGTGGACGTACTAGGCCTGTCGCGCCCGATAGTGTGGCCTAACGCCGGTGACGGCGAGACAACGGAGCTAACTGCGGCTTGGGCGTTGACGGCCTGACCCGACTGTCGCAACAGAGAGAAGTGAGTGCCTGGCTCATGTTGCGGTGTCCGAGACTGTTGTAGCCTAGCTCCTTTGAGGAGAGTGGGGGTGGCAGCTCAAAGACCAGGTGGAGCACTGCATCCACTTATGGCACGAGGGAGCTGACCCGGGGACCTGCCGCTGAGTCCCAGAGCCCGTGTGGGTGCGAAGTGGGTCATTTGCCCTGTTGCTTGGCACCGGAATGAGCCTTATGGTGACCACGACCTGCTTGGAGAGCTCCATATCCCCGGACTTTATAGCATGGAGTGACCTGGCCCCAGCAGAGGGCGTCGCTGGCTGCTGCTTGGGGAGCTGCCTGGGGGCAACTGCCTGCCGGGACTGAGGGCCCCCGCACAATGTGCCTATGGAGAAGGCTACGTGTACCCTGCTGTGCCGTACTCCCGGGCGGTAAAGCAAATTGCGACGAGAGACAATTTGGTCAGTGCGCCCCTTGATTGAAATCTGGCTGCAAGAGGCCATGTTTAGCCATCCTGAGATGCAAACCCTCTTGAATCTCGTTGCTCTCCCTACTGGGGTGCCTGGGGCTGCTGCTCTTGGCCTATTAACTGCCTCCTGACTTGGATTAGGGCTTTCACTGAGGCCCAGGGGAATCTGCCCTGTGACCCTTGACTTCTGTGTGCTGCGGTTGGAGTGGCTGTGGGCCTGGGTGCTGTGGTGAAGTGGATTGGCCCACCCATCAGTATGGGCAAGGTGGACAAATCTTAGCCCAAGCTGCAGTTTGAACAGCGAAAGTCGAGGCATAGGGAGGTGGGAGAGGCCCGGTCTCCCGAAAGGCAGAGGGACACTGCTGAGGAGTCTGCTGGGGATAACCGACAAATTCTGACGGCAATGCAGAAAAGTCTGTCTACTATTGACGGCAAAAGTGACACCCTGGCCTATTGCATGAACCGCATGTCGGAGTGGCTCGACAAACACGTCAAGTACCTGGACATGGCTGAGCGATGTGTGTCGGAAGTAGAAGAGGCTCAGACTGAGACAGACACTGCCCAGAAGCAGTTGGGGAAAATCCTCACCATGCTGCAGGACAAGGCAGAGGACTTGGAGGCTAGATCAAGGTGAAACCCTATGCCACCAGGGAGAATGGCCAGATCTACAGCTCATCTCTTGGATCTCCCCAGGGCGCCCTCCTCTCAGAAACAGAACAACAACTCTAGCAATACCAACTGCCTTATTATAAATTGTAGATCTGCCTCCAAACATGTTACTGAACTAGCAGAAACCATCCTTAATTATGACATCAATATCACATTCATCACAGAGACTTGGCTCCATGAATCATCCTACCCGATCCTCGACCTACTAGTTCCTCCTAGGTTCTCAATCATCAAGAAAGACAGAATGGACCAACAAGGCTGTGGATTAGCCATTATTCACAGGAATTCCATCACGATGATCGAAGCGGTCTCCTCCACTTACAGCACTTTTGAATATCTCAACACCTCTATACCGATAAAAAATAATAAAACAATGACTGGTCGGACCACCGTATCATCCTGTTCCACCTAAACCTGGAAGAGCCCTACCCCATCCATACCAAGAAAACCCTTCAATGATTCAGAAACCTAAGCCAGGTTTCCCTAGCTGATTTGGAAGAAAAAAAATTCTCTAGCCTTCCCCCAAAAACCAATGACCTCTCAACGATCGAAATCACAACCCACTTTAACTCTACGATGTCAGCCATCCTAGACCAAGAAGCCCCCCCTATAACTAAGAAAAATTAGAGACACCCCTTCGAGATCCTGGCTCAACAAGGACCTCAATACAGAAAGAAGAAAACTCAGAGCTGCAGAAAGACTCTGGCTTATAAACCCTTCCTCAACTCACCTCCACCAACTCAGAGCTGAAAGTAGAACATACAAAAATCACATCAGCAATGAGAAAGCAATTTTTTTTTCTGCAATGCCCTTGCTAATGCAATAAATCGTCAAAAAAACCTTTTCAACATCATAAAAAAACCACACTTCTACACCTCCCGCTAAACCCCTGCGGGGCTCCAAAGAACGTTGTGATCAATTCGCCAAATTCTTTGATGAGAAAATCTTGATGATCGAGTCCTCCCTTGAACGCCACACACAAGTGCCTTCTGCAATCTCAATCCACCCCACCTTTCTCTCCCCGGACTCCGGAGCAGGGATCCCCCTTCCTGAGTCTCAGGTGGGAAACCAAACCTTAAGATCCCCCCTCTTCCCAAAATTGTTGGACAGCATTCAACCCACTCTCAGTTATGGACATCTCCAAATTAATTGCGAATACAAAACCTCCCTCCCACTTCGCAAACCCCCTGCCGGCCTCCATGGTGAAAAATCTCAGTCCCGTCATTTCACCCCTCTGGACGAGAATTATATGTATTCAAAACTTTATTTTGGTCTTTTACGACCACAAAAGTGCAAATGCATAAGGAACAACGTTGGGCGACTGAGTTCATGAGAATAATACATTAAATGTGCCACAGTCAAAAGTGCAAATGCATAATAGAAGTTTTCAAGTTTGAATACATAAAAAATTACCACTCGCAACATTTCTAAAATCGTTATTAAGAGTTATATCAATCAGATAAAAAGGCAATCGGAATACCAGCTAAAACATATAAAAATTGGTGTAGCCAACATAAAAGCCCCATTTGAATGCATTCGGTTTCCCACTGTAAATGTATAGCCATTATCTAGGCTGTAATACAACCGCTAATGTCGTAAAGTCTATAATAATGCCATTTTTAGTATATAAAACAGTGTAAGCTAGTTGCATCGTCTGGAGCGTGTTACGTAGTTTACATTTTTTAAAAGAATTGGGTCGAGGCACTAAAAACTTCCTTTTTATCATACAATTAAACCCGACTAGCAAAAGCCCCTCCTGGAAGCATTATCAATAAACTAAGAGCAGTAAAGTGCACTTGCAAGGTATGTGATTATAAACAGCTCGCTAAGCACGGGAGCCATGCCAGACTGCCTAAAACAATGCCAATCCTCTCCACTTTAAAAAAAAACCGGACCTAGACCCTGAAGACCTCAACAACTTCAGGCCAATCTCCAACCTACCCTTACTGGCCAAAATCCGAGAAAAATGTGTCTTACTCCAACTCAACCAGCACATGGACGCTCACCAATCAGGCTTTAGAAAGGGCTGCAGCACAGAAACAGCCCTGCTAAATATAGCAGATGACATCCATAAATGTATGGATGCAGGTCGCTGCTGAGTGCTCATCCTCCTAGACCTGTCTGCGGCTTTCAACACAATGGACCATAAACTTCTTCTCAACACCGTTAAACAGGGGATTGGAGCAGACGACATGGTGCTGAAATGGTTCACTTCTTTTTTTCACAAGCATTCTCAACAAATCAAAATAAACAATGCGACTTCTGATACCGCCACTATAACCAGAGGTGTCCCTCAGTGCTCGGTCCTCTCACCTACTCTATTCAGTATCTACATGGGGCCCCTCACTACCATAATTAATCAAGCCAATATCACCTACCACCTCTAGGCAGATGACATCCAGCTCTACCTGAAAGTCTCCTCCCCAAAAGATATTTGTCGTCTTAATGATACTCTAAAATAAATCAAGAACTGGCTATCACACAACCACTTAAAACTCAACCAAGACAAGACGGAAATCCTTCTCCTCTCAAACAACGGACAAACCCACCAGGCCCAAGAATGACTTAAGCTTATGGACTCCCTAAACTTCGACCTAGCCCCGGCCTGCTCCACCAAGTCATTGGGTGTCTTACTGGACCCTAACCTGAATATGAGCTCACACATTAAGGCTACAGCAAGGAGTGCCCATTACAAATTAAAACTACTCAGCAAAGTCAAGCCTTTCCTCCCACCTAATGATCACAAGACTGCAACACAAGCCCTGGTTCTATCCAGACTAGATTACGAGAACGCTACCCTCACAGGCGCAGCAAAATATCACCTAGCCCCCATGCGAACCACTCTAAATGAAGCAGCAAGGATGGTCACTGAAGCTAAAAGGCATGATCATATCTCCCCCTCCCTGAAAGAGCTCAAATGCCTCCCTATTGAAGCTGGATGCCAGTTCAAAACTGCCTGCCTGTCTCACCCACAAAGTCCTTCACACTGGTAATCCAGTCTACCTGGCAGCCAAGCTCACCAAGGCAGGCCAGGCAAGAAACCTGAGGAGCACCAACATTCTACTTCTCATTCCCCCAAGGAAGCACAAATAAAAAGTCCTGGCCTGCTCCTTCTCAGGCAATGCCCCCAAAATCTGGAACTCCCTACCAGCAGATCTCAGAACTAAACCCTTCTTCCTGACCTTCAAAACAAACCCAAGGATCTCCTCCTCGCTGAGCACCTTTAACCTTCGGCTCAACACACCGATAACTACCATCCCCATTTTATGCTATTTGCTATGTGTTCTGTTCTTTCTTATTTCCTGTGTTACTTGTTGAAAAATGCTCTGATACCCTCGGGTCCTGCCAGCACTATATGATTTTCAGATTTTCAGAATAATTTATTTAAGTGTTTTGTCTTTTTAAAAAAAAACATAACAACAATGACATTTTTAAATAGTACTACTGCATACTTGTATAAACACATGAAATCATTGGAATTTTTACACAGTTGATCTACAAAATACTTCTGTGCAACAATTATTTAAAATTTCGTTTAAAAATGAGGATTTGGGAAGTTCATGTCTTTGTGACAGCCTATTTATAATACAGCATTTTGTCTTTTGACATTTTTCTGGTTGTCCAATAATATTTGAAAAAGTCTATTTCGATCTCCACAGAGTTTCAACCAATTTCCTTTAAATACACATTTAAAAGTTTCACCCCCTGAATAGTAGGGGGATTGAGGCCCCGCCGAGCCAGGTGATTACAGCTTCTCTGCACATTCGTATATTCATACTATTCAGTAGTGCTTTTATTAGTGACTCCCGTTCTTTTAATAACTTTGGGCATACACAGAAAATATGTTGAATAGATTCATATTTGTATCCGCATAGTCTGCAGTCTCGATTTTCACTTTTATCCTTCCATGCTGGGATTAAGACTTTTGTTTCCTACATGCCAAGACGCAGTCTCATAAATTGATGTTTTAAGGTAAGTGAGAAATAAGCTGATAAATATTCCTGAGGCTTCCTTTTCCCATATGGAATGTCTGACAGAATATCGACGGACAGAAAATCGACCTACAAAAATATCGACACAAAAATATCGATGACAAGAATATCGAGATCCTATCTACAACATGGTAAGTACAAAAATATCGAAAATAAAATATAGAATGTCAAAAATATCGTTATTAAAAATATAAAGTATTTTTTAGTTAAAAAAAAATATGTAAAATAAACCAAATAATACTTATAAATAAAAGAAACATAATTAAATATATGTTATAATGTTTAAAATTAATAATTAATATATATAATGTAATAAAACATTAATTAAACATATACATATAATATATAATATATATACTTACTTAATAATATATTTTAAGAATTGTTTTAATAACTTATAACTTGTTAAAAATTATTATAAATTACAAATACATCATACACATAAAACAATAACATGAATAAAAATTAATTAATTATATTTCACACTTTAAAAAAATTACATTTAATTTGAATATTGTTAAAATTAATTATATATTACATTAGCTAAAATAATACAACATATATTAAATAGCACCGACAATAAAACTACTACTCCAGCTCCAAAAATAAACAGTAAAGAAAATGTTGGATAGCGTAGAGCTAAAAATTACTATTTCCACTCCAGGGAGTGTAACAATAGGGAAAGTGTTGGATAGCGTAGGGGTAAAAATTACTATTCCCACTCCAGAGAGTGCAACAGTAGGGAAAGTGTTGGATAGCGGAGGGGTAAAAATTACTATTCCAACTCCAGAGAGTGCAACAGTAGGGAAAGTGTTGGATAGCGTAGGGGTAAAAATTACTATTCCAACTCCACAGAGTGCAACAGTAGGGAAAGTGTTGGATAGCGTAGGGGTAAAAATTACTATTCCCACTCCAAAGAGTGCAACAGTAGGGAAAGTGTTGGATAGCGTAGGGGTAAAAATTACTATTCCCACTCCAGAGACTGCAACAGTAGGGAAAGTGTTGGATAGCGTAGGGGTAAAAATTACTATTCCCACTCCAGAGAGTGCAACAGTAGGGAAAGTATTGGATAGCGTAGTGGTAAAAATTACTATTCCCACTCCAGAGAGTGCAACAGTAGGGAAAGTGTTGGATAGCGTAGGGGTAAAAATTACTATTCCCACTCCAGAGAGTGCAACAGTAGGGAAAGTGTTGGATAGTGTAGGGGTAAAAATTACTATTCCAACTCCAGAGAGTGCAACAGTAGGGAAAATGTTGGATAGCGAAGGGGAAAATATTACTATTCCCACTCCAGAGAGTGCAATAGTAGGGAAAGTGTTGGATAGCGTAGGGGTACAAATTACTATTCCAACTCCAGAGAGTGCAACAGTAGGGAAAGTGTTGGATAGTGTAGGGGTACAAATTACTATTCCAACTCCAGGGAGTGCAACAGTAGGGAAAGTGTTGGATAGCGTAAGGGTAAAAATTACTATTCCAACTCCAGAGAGTGCAACAGTAGGGAAAGTGTTGGATAGCGTAGGGGTACAAATTACTATTCCCACTCCAGAGAGTGCAACAGTAGGGAAAGTGTTGGATAGTGTAGGGGTAAAAATTACTATTCCAACTCCACAGAGTGCAACAGTAGGGAAAGTGTTGGATAGCGACTGGGTAAAAATTACTATTCCAACTCCATAGAGTGCAACAGAAGGGAAAGTGTTGGATAGCGTAGGGGTAAAAATTACTATTCCCACTCCAGAGAGTGCAACAGTAGGGAAAGTGTTGGATAGCGTAGGGGTAAAAATTACACTCCAGAGAATGCAACAGTACGTAAAGTGTTGCCTAGCGTAGGGATAAAATTTACAATTCCAACTCCAGAGGGTGCAACAGTAGGGAAAGTGTTGGATAGCGTAGAAGTTAAAAATAACATAGTTATAAATAAAATATTTATTTAAAATAATTAGTGATTTAATTATTAAATAACTCAAAATTATTTACAAATACCAATAAATAATTACAAACATAACTACCAAAGAATAATTAATTAACAATACATTAATAATAAATACCAATAAATAATAATTAATAAATATCAATTACCAAATAATAAATATTAAACGATAAAATATTTTTCATAACCAAAAACATATGAATTATTAAAAAGTAAATACCAATTAAAATATATTTAACCATTTAAAAAAATATATACCGCAAAATAATAATTATGAAACATTAATTACCAATTAAAAAATATTGAACTATTAAATATTTTTCATACGCCAAAATAATAAATATTACACATTAATTACCAATTAATAATTACTTATTAATATATTAATTAGAAATATCAATGCATAATATTTAATTATATTTAATTCACAATTAATCATTAATCAACAATTAATTATTTTTCATAACCAAAATATTATAATTTAAAATATTTACCAATTAATAATTACTGTCCAATTAATTAATTATCAATACCCAACAACTAATTTAATAATTACTTAATTAGATTTCAATTACTTCCAACACTATTCCCCTATAAACGCACAACACACTCCACTAATAAAATAATACACTTAACATAATTATCAATTAATCAACCAATTAAAACTAATTGCCAATTAATAAAAATTAATTACCAATTAATACTTAATTAACAATAATATAATTATCAATACCAATAAATGAAAATAAATTATTAATTAATTACAATTAAATTACTTCCCACCCTATTCCCCTATAAACCCACAACCCGCTACAGAACTTAAACGCAAAAATTTATTAATATCAATTTATAATTCCTAAAAATGTATAATTAATTCCATATAATTAAATTACTTCCCACCCTATTCCCCTATAAACCCACAACCCGCTACAGAACTTAAACGCAAAAAATAATTAAAATTAATTTATAATTCCTAAAAATATATAATTAATTCCATATAATTAAATTACTTCCCACCCTATTCCCCTATAAACCCACAACCCGCTACGGTACTAAAACACAAAATTGACTTAAAAAACCATTGTTAACATATAAAAATGTTATACATATATGTTAAAACCAGTAGAACACTTAACTAAAAACATATAACACATACATATTAAATACATAATAAAATACATAACAATAATATAACTATCGATATTAGTAACATCAATATTAGTAAAATAGATATATTTGATGTCGATATTACTAACTTCGATATTACTAACATCGATATTAAAATACTTACCTTAGGATCGATATTCTGTCCATAGATATTATTGACATCGATATTCTGTCCCATCGATATTAAAAACTCGATATTTGTGTAGGTAGATATTTTAGTTTCGATATTTTGGCTGCTCACCCCCATATGTGCTGATAACCATCCAGGCATGCTGTCTTTGCAGTAAGGTACTCTCCTCCATTGAGTGAGACAAGAGTTTTATTGTAGTGTTGATTAGTTTATTGAAAACCTTTTTCCCTATGCTGAGATTCCAAATGTCTTGCGCAGACAGGTCCTCTATCACCTGGTTTAAATAACTACACCAGGATCCTTGCATTTTCTTTTCTTTTTGTCCGGCTATTTCTTTTCAGCATAGATAGGTGCCGATTACGATCCGTTAAAAACCGCGTACGAACCGTCGGTCGGAGCGAATTCCCCGTCCGACTCGTACCCGGTTGTAAAACTTTACAAACATGGAATTACGATTCGCACGGAAACACCATTTCCGTACGAATCGTAAAAAACACCGGCCGACGAAAATATACATACGAATGTGATCCGGGAATGCTGCGACGTGACGTCGGGACGCTTTCAGGCAGAGTTTCACGAACCAGGAATTACGATTCGAACCGACAGCAGTCCGGACGGCAATATTATCACGGCACCCAAAAAGTGCCGCAAAAGCGAAGTACGGCGCAAATCGACCAGAGTAGGTGGCCCGGTACGCGCCGACCCCCCCCCCAGCCCCCGTAGGTACGCGCCGACCCCCCCTGTGTGTACACCCGTGTACGGTGCGTACCCCCCCGTGTACGCTCGAGTCGTACCCCCACCCGTGTATGTACGGTGCGTACCCCCCCGTGTACGCTCGAGTCGTACCCCCACCCGTGTATGTACGGTGCGTACCCCCCCGTGTACGCTCGAGTCGTACCCCCACCCGTGTATGTACGGTGCGTACCCCCCGTGTACGCTCGAGTCGTACCCCCACCCGTGTATGTACGGTGCGTACCCCCCCGTGTACGCTCGAGTCGTACCCCCACCCATGTATGTACGGTGCGTACCCCCCGTGTACGCTCGAGTCGTACCCTCACCCGTGTATGTACGGTGCGTACCCCCAGCGCACCGTACATACACGGGTGGGGGTACGACTCGAGCGTACACGGGGGGTTCGACTCGAACGTACACGGGTGGGGGTACGACTCGAGCGTACACGGGGGGGTACGCACCGTACATACACGGGTGGGGGTACGACTCGAGCGTACACGAGGAGTACGCACCGTACATACACGGGTGGGGGTACGACTCGAGCGTACACGGGTGGGGGTACGACTCGAGCGTACACGGGGGGGTACGCACCGTACATACACGGGTGGGGGTACGACTCGAGCGTACACGGGGGGGTACGCACCGTACATACACGGGTGGGGGTACGACTCGAGCGTACACGGGGGGGTACGCACCGTACACGGGTGTACACACAGGGGGGGTCGGCGCGTACCTACGGGGGCTGGGGGGGGTCGGCGCGTACCTACGGGGGCTGGGGGGGGGGTCGGCGCGTACCTACGGGGGCTGGGGGGGGGTCGGCGCGTACCTACGGGGGCTGGGGGGGGGGGTCGGCGCATACCTACGGGGGCTGGGGGGGGGGTCGGCGTGTACCTACGGGGGCTGGGGGGGGTACGGCACGTACCGGGCACCTGTTTGGACGTCTCCATGGTTGTTATGGGAGTTCGGTGCGGACGGTCTTTTCACCATACGGTTGTACATTCGGACGCCCGGGATGGATCGTGATTCCCCGGTCGGAGTTCACCTTTCACGTTTGTACGGTGAATCGTACGAGGACGTGTCGGACACATTTTCCGACCCGAGGACGTGTGGGGAAATATTCCCAGTGCGGTTCGTATGGACTTTTTACCATGCGAATCGTGATTGCCAGTTCGTACGGCACTTGTACGATTCGTACGGTAAAAAGACCCGATACGAGTCGTACGGGGACATTTTTTACCGGATCGTGATCGGCACCTTGGTCTATGGTCCCGCTTTCAGAAGCACGCAACCTCCAACATAATTTAATGAAGGCGTCTTTGCTCCTAAATTGCTGATTTAATAAGCCAAACTCTAGCCGCACCTGGGCTGGCGATGCACATTGTTGGATATGAAAAACATTTTGATAGACTTTTGTTTGTATTTTGTTCAAGGCAGGGATGTCATATCCTTTCATTATTTCAGTGCCATAGGTTACTGTTGGCATTAACTGTGCCTGCATGACAGTTAATAGATTACCGTATGATGGACAGCTTAATTTGTTTTTTAAAACGTTAAAACCGTATATCAGGTTTTGAGATTTTGACCTGATTGAGGTGAGCTGTGATTTATAGCTCAATTTTTGTTCTACCATGAATCCAAGATATTTATAGGAGGCGACCACTTCAATTTTTTTCCACTCTATATGCCATATGAATTTCTAGTGTTTGGCATCCACCAGCCGTACAACCTTTGTTTTTAATAAATTCAGTTCTAGCCCTTGTGCTGTCAAATATTTGGCTAAGGCACTCATTCCTCGTTGTAAGCCGATTGGAGTTTGACTTAGTAGCACTAGATCGTCGGCGTACTGAAGGCACCTGATTTCCTCATTAACTATCGATGGGGGATGACTGTTGATTTCCAGGAGAGCGTCTTCGAGATCAGATATATACAGATTAAAAAGAGTTGGAGCTAACACGCATCCCTGTTTCAGACCTTTTGGGTGTATACTTTCTTTGTTATCCACTGGCCATCCCCTAATTTTACCCGACTCCATGTGCACAAATAAAATTCTCTGATGGCGTTTAATAACTTTGTAGGGATGCCTTAGCTATCCAGTTTTTCCCATAGACGTCTACGGGGCACACTATTGAAAGCTTGCTTAAGGTCCACAAAACAGACGAACAAGTGGGTGTTCTTAATTTTCGCTTTTCCGGCTAACAATGTTAATGCCGTTAGGTTTTTTTAAGGTGCCTGCTCCGGCCTGAAACCCTATTTGAGATCTTTGGATGCAGTTGTAATTGTCTGACCATTTTTTCAATTGGGTTAGCAAGCAGTTTGATTATATCTTTGCTTTAACATCAATTAAAGCGATCAATCTGTAGTTTATCGGCTTTGTTGAATTTCCCCCTTTAAAAATTGGCTGGATGATACTTCCCCTCCATGATTCTGGAATTCCGTTTGTAATGAACAGCTTGTTGAAGAGCGGAGTAAAGTAATGGGCCCAATATGAAGCATCTCCCCTGAAAAGGGCATTGGGGATTCCATTGGTGCCTGGCGCACCCTCTAAATTTAGTTTCTTTATCATTTTTATTAATTGACTTACTTCCGTTAATTCATCTGAGTTTTTGTGTTGTAGGGCAATATGTTTATTATTCAAGTTGATGACCCCAGGGAGAATCTCAGTTTTTTGTTCCGCGCTCCTCCTGCTGTCCTTTTTTGCTATTTGACTGACTGGTGTTGGTTTGAGCTTTGGTTCTTTATACATACTCATTATGTGTGCTACCCATGTATCCTCGTTTATCCCTGCGTTTTGATGTCTATTTTTCCCAAGTGTCAATGAATTTATCTGATACCAGAAGTGTTTTCTGTTCCATTGTTTACTTGCCAGAAGAAGTTTATTCCATATTGCAACACGATATCGGGTTTTAGCTATTCAGCAGTTTTTCTTATATTGCTTTCTTAATTTTTTAAGCTCACTTCTGTCAGGTTTCCCCCCCCCCCATTTTTAACTGGTTTGAGACAGCTCTTATTTAGCACACTGATAGGTTTTTCTGCTTACGTAGGTCATGACTGAACCAGGGATGGTGACTGCTTATCCAAATGGGCTTCCTGTGATGCTTAGAGGGATATTGCCTCTTGTTATCCGCGAACCTTGCCATTAGGGCTCACGTTAGATTTTCCCAAGCTCTTAATCTCTCGCCCTTCCCGGATTGAGGTGGCTCTGAACTTCCGGATTCCTCTGAACTATCTTCACTCGTGCCCGCTTTATGATATACTTCAGCCATTACCTTCTCAATCCCAGTTCCTCGACATTTCAATCTTTTTTAATTGTAGGCATGTGGCGTGGAGAGTAGATTTTTAGTCGCTGACAGCCTGGCTGTAAATTGCTCCAATTGCAAAGTTTGTGGCATGTGATCGCCCTCTATGCGTGACACGATTTGGAATTTTTGCGTCTGTCATGCTATAGTTTCACTTACTAAGGTATGGTTGATAGTTGAGCTTTTGGTCCCGCTTAAAAAGGTCATTGCTGCAGGTAAACCCTCTTTTGTGTTTCCATTAAGATGAGTCAATCCTAATGTTTCAAATTGTCGGCTAAAGTTGATTCCCTTTTGGTTCAGGTTCCCTGGGGTATTACATAAATTAATATTAAAGTCCCCTGAGAGGATGAACTGTGCCTGACAAGTTCAACGCAGCCATTGTAGTGATTTTATTATTCCAAACAACATGTTCATATGCTCGTCTTTTGTCTCCTCACTTGGGTGAATGTAGACGTTTAGTAGTATTAGTATTGTTAGAGTCTCTTCATTCTTATGCTGTTCCAACTTTAATACAAGAACCCAATGCGTCCCTATGGGGAGTTTTTCTAATGACCAGTCAAATTTGGTAGAAAAATATGAGGGAAAACCGCACTTTGGGTGTCCAAATTTTGCTGATTTTATTGCTGGTTCACGATGACCGGTGAAACCTATAATATTGTAGGGAGTTGTGCTCCAAGTTTCTTGGGTTAAGATGATGTCATATGCTTGCAGGAATTCCAATACACCAGGGTTTCCTTTCAGATTTTCTAGGCCGTGAGTGTTCCAAGAGCAGATATTAGAGAATTTTTGAATTTCTTGTGGGGCTTTAGCTCGTCAGGATTGCGGATTGGCACGATGTTTTGGGAACCCCTTCCTATTTTCTTTGGTCACCTGTTTGGTTGTGTTAAATTTGTCTATACGCCTTCCGAGTGGGGCAATTATTAGGGGCCTTGTGATTATTAAATTCTCAAAAACTGTCTGATTTATTGCTGCACCAATCAGTGGGGATCCCTCACTTTCCTTTTTGGGGAGAAGCGGACCAGGGTAACGTGGGGCCTCTATCCTTTGTAGTTCAATACCTCAAGCCTTCAACTGTTGCTGATGAGTCATTATATGCTCTGCAATTTCCGTTGAAGACCAAGTTGTTACTGTTACCTCTTTCTTAATCATAGATGGATGCGGTTTGAATTCAATCGATAACAAACTGGAAGAATTGATATAGGCTATTTCCCGCACTTCCTTTACCAGTTTTATAATTGTGACTCTATTTAAAGTGTCAAAGTTACCTCTTGAGATGTATTTTGGGAGTAACACTATTTTGTTTGAATCATTAACCCTTGGCGTGTTTGAGCGTTGCTCCTGCATCAGTGGTGTGTCCTCGCCTTCCAACCCGGAGGGACATCTATTTCTAACTTCCTCTTTAGTAATTTCCCGAATCCCTGATCTCATTTGGACATATCCCTCTGAATTAGTATCACCCTCTTTTCGAATGTTGGAGGATTCCCGACACTTATGAGCCACGGGGGTTTGCCTTTTGGGTGATTTCTCTTGTTCTGCTGCTGCTGACATTGATCCATTTTTGGTATCACTTTTAGAGAGTAGGCTAGTTGTTCTCTCGTTTCCTGTGGGATTGGTTCCTTGGGTGCTTATTTGTGAAGGTTTAGATTCTGATTCTGTTTTTATTTCGTTTTTCAAGGTTGGTTACCTGACATTCTTATGTTGCGTGAGTAAAGGCCATATTTAGTGTTTTTGGACTGCTTTCCCTTTGTTCCGTGCTTTTCTTTGCCTCTTTTTTTCCTTTTTTGAGAGCACAGGCTTAACCTCCACTATTTCAGTTTTTTCCTTGTCCTTGGTTCTGTTTATATTGGTATTAATAGCTTTTCCCTTAGAATTGCTTTCACTTGTTTCTGTTAAGACAGTTATTTCCAAATTGGACGTTTTGGTTATTTGAGTGTTGTTTGTATCTTTTTGCGGCAGTCCTGCTGTTTTCCTGGGTGAATCCTCCACTGCCCAGTCTTTTTCTCTTTTAGATGGCCTGGTAGCTTTGGCTCTCACTTCCGTCAATATGTCCATCAGGATAGTTGTTAATATTTGCGAATTTCCACATGTCATTGTGCACTTGCAGTTGACTTGCTGCGTATAGTTATGCTGTTGAGCTCTCGTGATCAGGGCGTTGAGTGACTGTAACTTCTTATCGATGCCTACTATGGTGCCGATCACGATCCGGTAAAAAATGTCCCCGTACGACTCGTATCTGGTCTTTTTACCGTACGAATCGTACAAGTGCCGTACGAACTGGCAATCACGATTCGCATGGTAAAAAGTCCATACGAACCGCACTGGGAATCATTCCCCACACGTCCTCGGGTCGGAAAATGTGTCCGACACGTCCTCGGACGAATTACCTTACAAACGTGAAAAGCCAAGTCCGACCGAGGAATCACGATCCATCCCGTGCGTCCGAGCTTACAACCGTATGGAAAAAACACCGTCCGCACCGAACTCCTATAGCAACCATGGAGACATGTGCCCGCATACGCACCCAACTCTCCCCCAGCCCCCGTACGTCCGACACGTACCCCCCATGTATGTATACCCCCACCCGTCTAGGTACACCCCAGTACGTTCCAGTCGTACCCCCACCCCAGTACGTGTCATACCCCCGTGTACCTACACCCCAGTACGTTCCAGTCGTACCCCCACCCCAGTACGTGTCATACCACCGTCTATGTACACCCCAGTACGTTCGAACCCCACCCCCACCCCAGTACGTGTCATACCCCCGTGTACCTACACCCCAGTACGTTCCAGTCGTACCCCCACCCCAGTACATGTCATACCCCCCGTGTACCTACACCCCAGTACGTTCCAGTCGTACCCCCACCCCAGTACGTGTCATACCCCCGTGTACCTACACCCCAGTACGTTCCAGTCGTACCCCCACCCCAGTACGTGTCGTACCACCGTCTATGTACACCCCAGTACGTTCGAGCCCCACCACCACCCCAGTACGTGTCATACCCCCCGTGTACCTACACCCCAGTACGTTCCAGTCGTACCCCCACCCCAGTACGTGTCGTACCACCGTCTATGTACACCCCAGTACGTTCGAGCCCCACCCCCACCCCAGTACGTGTCATACCCCCCGTGTACCTAGACCCCAGTACGTTCCAGTCGTACCCCCACCCCAGTACGTGTCATACCCCCCGTGTACCTACACCCCAGTACGTTCCAGTCGTACCCCCACCCCAGTACGTGTCATACCCCGTGTACCTACACCCCAGTACGTTCCAGTCGTACCCCCACCCCAGTACGTGTCGTACCACCATCTATGTACACCCCAGTACGTTCAAGCCCCACCCCCACCCCAGTACGTGTCATACCCCCCGTGTACCTACACCCCAGTACGTTCCAGTCGTACCCCCACCCCAGTACGTGTCGTACCACCGTCTATGTACACCACAGTACGTTCGAGCCCCACCCCCACCCCAGTACGTGTCATACCCCCCGTGTACCTACACCCCAGTACGTTCCAGTCGTACCCCCACCCCAGTACGTGTCATAGCCCCCGTGTACCTACACTCCAGTACGTTCCAGTCGTACCCCCACCCCAGTACGTGTCATACCCCCGTGTACCTACACCCCAGTACGTTCCAGTCGTACCCCCACCGCAGTACGTGTCGTACCACCGTCTATGTACACCCAGTACGTTCGAGCCCCACCCCCACCCCAGTACGTGTCATACCCCCCATGTACCTACACCCCAGTACGTTCCAGTCGTACCCCCACCCCAGTACGTGTCGTACCACCGTCTATGTACACCCCAGTATGTTCGAGCCCCACCCCCACCCCAGTACATGTCATACCCCCCGTGTACCTACACCCCAGTACGTTCCAGTCGTACCCCCACCCCAGTACGTGTCATACCCCCCGTATACCTACACCCCAGTACGTTCCAGTCATACCCCCACCCCAGTACGTGTCATACCCCCGTGTACCTACACCCCAGTACGTTCCAGTCGTACCCCCACCCCAGTACGTGTCGTACCACCGTCTATGTACACCCCAGTACGTTCGAGCCCCACCCCCACCCCAGTACGTGTCATACCCCCGTGTACCTACACCCCAGTACGTTCCAGTCGTACCCCCACCCCAGTACGTGTCGTACCACCGTCTATGTACACCCCAGTACGTTCGAGCCCCACCCCCACCCCAGTACGTGTCATACCCCCCGTGTACCTACACCCCAGTACGTTCCAGTCGTACCCCCACCCCAGTACGTGTCGTACCACCATCTATGTACACCACAGTACGTTCCGGTCCTACCCCCACCCCAGTACGTGTCATACCCCCGTGTACCTACACCCCAGTACGTTCCAGTCATACCCCCACCCCAGTACGTGTCGTACCACCGTCTATGTACACCCCAGTACGTTCGAGCCCCACCCCCACCCCAGTACGTGTCATACCCCCGTGTACCTACACCCCAGTACGTTCCAGTCGTACCCCCACCCCAGTACGTGTCATACCCCCGTGTACCTACACCCCAGTACGTTCCAGTCGTACCCCCACCCCAGTACGTGTCGTACCACCGTCTATGTACACCCCAGTACGTTCGAGCCCCACCCCCACCCCAGTACGTGTCATACCCCCCGTGTACCTACACCCCAGTACGTTCCAGTCGTACCCCCACCCCAGTACGTGTCATACCCCCCGTGTACCTACACCCCAGTACGTTCCAGTCGTACCCCCACCCCAGTACGTGTCGTACCACCGTCTATGTACACCCCAGTACGTTCGAGCCCCACCCCCACCCCAGTACGTGTCATATCCCCCGTGTACCTACACCCCAGTACGTTCCAGTCGTACCCCCACCCCAGTACGTGTCGTACCACCGTCTATGTACACCCCAGTACGTTCGAGCCCCACCCCCACCCCAGTACGTGTCATACCCCCCGTGTACCTACACCCCAGTACGTTCCAGTCGTACCCCCACCCCAGTACGTGTCGTACCACCGTCTATGTACACCCCAGTACGTTCGAGCCCCACCCCCACCCCAGTACGTGTCATACCCCCGTGTACCTACACCCCAGTACGTTCCAGTCGTACCCCCACCCCAGTACGTGTCGTACCACCGTCTATGTACACCATAGTACGTTCCGGTCCTACCCCCACCCCAGTACGTGTCATACCCCCGTGTACCTACACCCCAGTACGTTCCAGTCGTACCCCCACCCCAGTACGTGTCGTACCACCGTCTATGTACACCCCAGTACGTTCGAGCCCCACCCCCACCCCAGTACGTGTCATACCCCCCGTGTACCTACACCCCAGTACGTTCCAGTCGTACCCCCACCCCAGTACGTGTCATACCCCCGTGTACCTACACCCCAGTATGTTCCAGTCGTACCCCCACCCCAAGACGTGTCATACCCCCGTGTACCTACACACCATTACGTTCCAGTCGTACCCCCACCCCAGTACGTGTCGTACCACCGTCTATGTACACCCCAGTACGTTCGAGCCCCACCCCCACCCCAGTACGTGTCATACCCCCGTGTACCTACACCCCAGTACGTTCCAGTCGTACCCCCACCCCAGTACGTGTCGTACCACCGTCTATGTACACCCCAGTACGTTCGAGCCCCACCCCCACCCCAGTACGTGTCATACCCCCCGTGTACCTACACCCCAGTACGTTCCAGTCGTACCCCCACCCCAGTACGTGTCGTACCACCGTCTATGTACACCACAGTACGTTCCGGTCCTACCCCCACCCCAGTACGTGTCATACCCCCGTGTACCTACACCCCAGTACGTTCCAGTCGTACCCCCACCCCAGTACGTGTCGTACCACCGTCTATGTACACCCCAGTATGTTCGAGCCCCACCCCAGTACGTGTCATACCCCCCGTGTACCTACACCCCAGTACGTTCCAGTCGTACCCCCACCCCAGTACGTGTCGTACCACCGTCTATGTACACCACAGTACGTTCCGGTCCTACCCCCGCCCCAGTACGTGTCATACCCCCGTGTACCTACACCCCAGTACGTTCCAGTCGTACCCCCACCCCAGTACGTGTCGTACCACCGTCTATGTACACCCCAGTACGTTCGAGCCCCACCCCCACCCCAGTACGTGTCATACCCCCCGTGTACCTACACCCCAGTACGTTCCAGTCGTAACCCCACCCCAGTACATGTCGTACCACCGTCTATGTACACCACAGTATGTTCCGGTCCTACCCCCAACACAACCTCCTAAGTACGGAGCGCACCCCAGGGCCCAACAGCACAACCGCATGTACGAGTCGTACCAACCCACACACAAGGACAGCACCGTACAACCAAATGGCCCATCTACACACCGTAGACACGCTCAAAACGCACGTACACAACCAGGACAAAACAAAACAACACAAGAAGACACTATTCGAATGGCACAAAGCCACTAAACATGGCCAACAAACACTACAAATACACCTTCACTGACCTGCAACTGCCAAAGACAAACAGAGGGCCAAAACACCACCACTACTTATAACACACCCACCCAATTTTCAAACACTGCCACACCCACCCATGGACCAATAAAAAGGGCCCACACACACAAACCATGAGCCTTTGCAACAGACTCACTGCTGCCAGACACCACAGAACCATACAACAAGCTACACCACACCTTACACTTGCACACCTTCACACAACCACCCTCACAAACACCCCCTCATCACATTCACACACACACACACACAACCATCCAAACCCCCCCCAACATCCACACACCCCCCCCACCATCCCCACCCACACCCCTCACCATGCCCACTACCAAGAATCCAAAGTTCAGTAACCGAGAGTTGGAGGTCCTTGTTGATCAAATCCTCAGAGTCGAGCCACAGATCTTTGGAACATTGGTCAGAAACACCAGCCAGGCAGCAAAAACAGCCATGTGGCAGACCATCGTCGATGCTGTGAATGCTGTTGCGGACACCAGGAGGACCAGGCAGGAATGCCAGAACAGGTGGTACGATCTGCGGAGGAGGGTCAGAGCCAAGAGGCAGGAGGAACACGACCAGGCCAACGCCACTGGAGGAGGGCCCTCCCGCAGACCCGTACAGTACCATCCCTGGGAGGAGAGGGTGATGGCCATACTGCCGGTGGAGGCAGTCGAAGGATTAGAAGGACTCCGAGACCCGGGTGAGTACACAAACAACGCACCTCACATGGGGGGAACGGCATCCACAACCAAAATCACTAACAGGCACGCAACCACCACAAGCCATCGCATTACTCAACCACACTCCATGAGCACACACATGCCACTGCTGCCACCATGCCCCATGCACCCAGCTGGACAATGGCAAGTCACAGAAGACAACAACACATGACACGGTAACCCGGATGGCGGGAGGCTGGACCCCAAAAATCACATAGTGCGACTCCGAAGCAGACAACTATGCACTCTGCCCATATGGCCCAGGTCACAGCCAGACAAACAGTGTGTCCCAACACAGGAATGACTTGCCAGCAAATGGCGGACGCCTTGCATCAACACATGGGGGTGAAGGCACTGTTTTGCACATGACAGCAGCTAATGAACAGCCAACATTGTGAAAGAGTGGCAGCACACACCACCACAGCAGCAGCGCACAGACACACATCACACCCAATGGGTGCCTGGAGATCAGAAACAAACTCACATCAACAAGCCAAGGGCCACTCAAAGATCTGCTAACAGTGTGTGCCCAGGAAGCTGGGCTGAGGTGACAGAGGGTGACACACAGAGGGAGGGAGAGGGGGACAGAGAGGGAGGGAGAGGGGGACAGAGAGGGAGGGAGAGGGGGACAGAGAGGGAGGGAGACACAGGGAGACGGACAGAGGGAGGAGGCTGACACACAGAGGGAGGGAGAGGGGGACAGAGAGGGAGGGAGAGGGGGACAGAGAGGGAGGGAGAGGGGGACAGAGAGGGAGGGAGACACAGGGAGACGAACAGAGGGAGGAGGCTGACACACAGAGGGAGGGAGAGGGTGACAGGGAGGGAGGGAGAGGGGGATAGAGAGGGAGGGAGAGGGGGACAGAGAGGGAGCGAGACACAGGGAGAGCAAATCAGCCGTGTGGTGTGTGGGAATGTCTGCTCGTCAGCAGGTAGACTGCGTGCATGTAGCCAAGGGTGGCCTGTGCCAGAACCCCCCCTCTTCACCATGGCAAAACACAGGGCCATGTCACAACCTGTGCACGAGCACAATGACAGCTACCTGCATCACATAAGTGTGTGGAACAAATCCATGTGCACATGTACAGTGCTACACGGAAGGCGCCAATGCATGGCTCGCAACACCGGCCCACCCCACTGCTGACTGCAGTCACACTTGACGCAGCAAGTAAGACTGTGCCACACTTAGTTAAAGGTGCCAAAGTGGTGCCCAAGGGACACACCCATGCACAAGTGCACTGTGAGTGGAATGCAAGACAGATCCTAATTACAAGAGGAAATGTGCCAACTTATGAAATGATGAAACATGGATGTTGCATGGACCAACATTAACATTGTCTCTCTTACACACAGGTCAATGTCGTGGTGCACCCCCCAACACTGGGGGGGAACACTCACAGGACCCGGATCTGCAGGAGCCCGATCCCACCGGCAGCGACCACTCTCACCACTCTGTGGATGACCCCGACCAACCTGGCCCCTCTGGTGTCCAACCTCCTGCAGCACCTGCGTCAGGTACAACTGTGCCAACCACCACCCCCACTCCTGCCACATCCCAGGAGACACCCAGGATCCTTGCCCCAACACCACAATGCAGCCAGGCTGGCCAGGAGGGACACGGTGTCCCGGGCACCCAGGAGGAGGCAGGCGACAACACCAATGCCACCCCTCAGGGGTCCCGGAGACCCGATGTGCCCGCAAGGGCAGGCCAGGCGCAAGTGGGCAGGGGTGGTGGGAGTGGAGGACGGCAGAGGCACGAGCCTGACCAGTTGGCTGGGGATCCGGTATTTTCCCATGTCCGTAACATCCTGGACTCATACCGGCAGGACACCACGGGCATGGCCCAGGTTGTGTCCACCCTCAATGAGATCAAGGGGAGCCTCGCTGAGATAAAGACCCAGCAGGCCCAGCAACATGCGGAGCTACATGCCTGTCTACTGGTACACCAACGGAGGATGGAGGACAGAAAGGCTGAGCAAGTGACGGCATTCCAGGGGATTCACGCTACACTCCGTCGGATGGCCGACAACATGGCCGACCCTCCCTGTGCCAGAAGGCAGAGAACATCACCACCCACAGGGAGGGATCAGGAGGAGGAGGAGGAAACATCCGACGGAGCATCCCAGATGTCGTCACGGCCTGCTGGTGAGGTTCCCCGCAGGAGGCCGGGTTGTCCACGGAAAGGACCGTGAGGGTCGGCGCTACATCACCATCTCCCAGGACACCTGGCCTGGCACCTGGCCCACTGGAGCAACAGCATCACAGCATCAAGAGACATTCTCTGCCACATGGCCCTGCTGGTCACTGGCTGACCAATGTTGACAAAGACTGTGGCATGGACTCTGAGGACATCCAATGGCAAGGACACCAACTCCCCTACTGAACTTTGGATTCAAACTACCCGGAAAGACACTCACTTTGTTTCCCCCCCCCCCCCCCCCCAATAATAAATCACACTATGAAGAGTAGATGGCTGCTGGTAGCATTATTACCTAACATGTGTCATGTAAAGTCAAATGCCTGAGTCATCTTTTGTCTTCAACCACCCACACCCTGGGGCCTGAGTCTGGCACAGGACACATGGGTCACAGTGTATTAGGCAAGACAGACATGGAGCACCATACACACCCTTGATGGGCCCAACCAGCTGAGGGGGTTACCGAACAACCGTGCTGACAGACACATTGAGTACAGCAACAGTCATGCGCAGAGGTCAGGGATCCAGTCCAGTGTCCTGGGGGGCACCCAGGTATGTGTAGACAGGAGGCAGAAACATGTCCTGCAAGCTTGAGTCCGGTGGATGCAGAGAATGGGGGC
This sequence comes from Triturus cristatus, assembly GCF_964204655.1. Lineage (NCBI taxonomy): Eukaryota > Metazoa > Chordata > Amphibia > Caudata > Salamandridae > Triturus > Triturus cristatus. Next base: position 430,866,258 of record NC_140581.1, on the reverse strand, counting down.
CTGGCCAACGTTGGATGCATGGGGATGGCACATGTCACAATACCCACACAGTCATGGACATCATGCCCAATACACAGTCTCAGCCCACACACACAGCTTGCATCTTGCCACTCGACACATTGACACATAGCCACAATCAGGGAATACCATGCCAGACAAGCAGGATGCACCATGGCAACACACCAGCATTGACTGAGAAGAGGCACCTTGGAGGCATAGGGACACCTTTATTAGTCATGTATTCGGGATTGCAGAGGCAACTCGAAGTACACATGAACACATCATGTGGAGTAACATGTGGGTCCAACACTGGCACCCCCCTTCAGCAGCACACATGCGTGTTCGCCATGGAACTGGCACACAAGCGTCGGCTAACAGCTAAATACCCACAGCTGCACACGGAGAGCCTGCCATACACCATAGATCCGCGGATGTCGAAGTCCCACACCATGTCAAGCCAATGCTAACCGAATGTGTCCGAGGGCAGTGTCACACACATTGATGCCATCATCACAATCCCCTATCCCATCACTGATGACTGTCAACCAGGCAGACCATCTATTCAGGTGTACACAGCTGCATGTCGTGTCCCATGGGGATGCGACATGGCTGCAGAGGAATCAAACACCGACAGGGGCAGTGTGCACACATCGTGAACAACTGCCACACCCAATACACCCCAGATGCATCCCTTACCCCATGGAGACTTCCAAACGTGTCCGTGCCTGTAACGCTGAGTCAGCCCACGATGTCATGTCCATGAGGAATAGCAGTGCCACAACAATGCAACCAGCAGACGGCATGCGCAGGTACCTGGGGAAGAGAAACACACAAGAAGTCAGCCACAAAAAGCACAGCCACTTGCATTGGCATTTACTCGATACATGTATGGATGACAACATGCTAGGTCACAATTATGACTGCGGAAGTACAACCATCACTGGCACCATCACTCCAGTGACACACCCACACACACCTCTGACTCACGTGCCATACATGCAGGTGGAGACACACATCACAACGCATGCCACACGGGGACCAATGCGTGCACACTCAGACACTGGTACTCACCACTATGCAAAGAAGTCGCGTATGAGCCGAGTCCGGATGTCCTCTTGCGGCTCCACATCCTCAACATCACTAGCCCCATTGCCAAGCCCTTCGTCCTCCACGGGTGGATGGTCCTCGTCATGTTGATTCAGGATGAGTGGCACAGCTCTTTCAACTGCCATGTTGTGCAGCATGCAGCAGACCATGAAGATCTTGCAGACCTTTGCCGGGGCATATGGGAGTGCGCCGCCGGTCTTGTGGAGGCACCTGAATCGGCTCTTCAGCATGCCAAACGTCCTCTCTATCACTCGCCTTGTCCGGCCATGGGCGGTGTTGTAGCGGAGCTGGGCCGGCGTGATGGGGTTGCGGAGAGGTGTGAGCAGCCAAGGCATGTTGGGATAGCCAGCGTCCCCTACATGGAAAGCACATGGTCATCGTTAGAAGTGGTGAAGCGGTCGTGCTGGTAGGCTATACTGAATACAGGACAGACAGACTATACCCACCAACAACACATGCCCGTTCGTTGCGCAGCTGCATCATCATATCAGGCATCCCGCTACGCCTCATGATGTAGGCATCGTGTGCTGATCCTGGAAAACGAGCACAGACATGTGAAATCACCATGTTGGACAGACACACCACAAGGGCATTGATGGAGTGGTAGTGCTTCCGATTGCGGTACGCCACCTCCCGTGCGTGTGGTGGTACCAAACCTACATGTGTCCCATCAATGGACCCAATGACATGGGGCATCCCTCCCAGGGCATAGAATCCACGCTTGACCTCAGTCATCTGTTCAGGGGTTGGGAACTTGATGAAGTCATCCAGGTGAATCAACATGGCCTCTAAGAAATCATGCAGCACACCACTGAACGTGCTCTGGGACATGCCACCAACATGAGCTATGGTATTTTGAAAGGTACCCGTGGCAAGAAAATGTAGGGCAGCCATTACCTTCAGCTGGGGTGTCAGTGCCGTGGGATACCTGTGCTGCGGTTGCAGGTGTGGTGCCAGTCTCGCCGTCAACTCCAGAATCAATGGTTGGGTGAAGTGGTAGAGCCGGATGCTGTCATTCTCCTGCATGGCAGCCAAGTCTGGAATTCTTCGGGCAAGAGGCGGCGCTCTGCAGTAATTTGGAAGTGACAAGGAAGAGTGAGTGCACTACGACAACAACTCATGTGTACTGAGCACATGTTAATCTGGCAATACACACATGCTACATAGGGAGTCAGGTATGTGCTACATGGCCAGGACACGTATGGATGCAAGGTGACACTCCTTCAAAGACCCAGCTACACACGGAGATTGAGAACCTCCCCATGCCACGCCATGGGAATAGCTGTGTCCCAGTGCAAGTGAACAGCCAGACGCAACACAGGAGTGACATACGCCCACACATCAGCAGCAGTAGGATGCCGATTGCAGAGATTGGTAGCGGAACACTGGAGCCACAGGTCACATGACATTACACTAGGCCAGCCCACACACCTTGCCATGAAGGTGCACATGTCATGACTCACCACACATACCTTGTGAGGATGCTGACATGTCCTTGTCACGCTACTCCGTGTCCCATGCATACATGTGCACCTCACATCCGATACCACATGTGGCATGGGGTGCGGAACAGTGTGCAATGACAATCTACACACAGACACATGTTTGTTGCTGCAACGGCTGCAGCTTTTGAGGGTGCTCCCACATCAACCTGATGTGAAGCCCCCACACATACATGACATAGTCACATTGTGCACCGTGGGTAGTGACAAGTCAGGTGTCATAACCCCTGTACCGGGCATCAGGGGACACTTCCGTGTGTTGGTGTCCGTGCCATGCCAGTGACGCTCACCCCAAGTGCGCAGTACGACATGCACACATGTAAAAGGAGTCAAGGGCATGCCTGGCACACATCGCACCATCACACAGTACATCTGTACACATCTCATCCTACATCTGGTGCCTTCTCGTCTCAGGAGTAATGTTCCACATCACAGGCCTTTCACACCTGTGCCCCACACATGTAGTGATGCACAGACGATGCCTCAATGTCAATTAATGGACAAGTATGTCCATCCATGGACAAGTATGTCCGCCCTATCCCTACCTGTGTGCCGCCTGTCACCACTGTGATGTGTGAATCCCGCTGTACTGCTGCAAAGAGGGCCTGTGTACGTTCCCATATCACTATGGGAGTGCAGCCGTATGTGTACCCATCGTGATGGCGAGCGTACAGGCATGTGTACGGCCCGTACCACTACGAGTACGCATACGCGAACCACACATACTGATAGGGAGCGTACAGGCGCGTGTACGGCCCGTACCACTACGAGTACGCATACGCGAACCACACATACTGATAGGGAGCGTACAGGCGTGTGTACGGCCCGTACCACTACGAGTACGCATACGCGAGGCCACACATACTGATAGGGAGCGTACACAGGCGTGTGTACGCTCCCTATCAGTATGTGTGGCCTCGCGTATGCGTACTCGTAGTGGTACGGGCCGTACACACGCCTGTACGCTCCCCATCAGTATGTGTGGCCTCGCGTATGCGTACTCGTAGTGGTACGGGCCGTACACATGCCTGTACGCTCCCCATCAGTATGTGTGGCCTCGCGTATGCGTACTCATAGTGGTACAGGCCGTACACACGCCTGTACGCTCCCCATCAGTATGTGTGGCCTCGCGTATGCGTACTCGTAGTGGTACGGGCCGTACACACGCCTGTACGCTCCCCATCAGTATGTGTGGCCTCGCGTTTGCGTACTCGTAGTGATAGGGAGCGTACAGGCGTGTGTACGGCCCGTACCACTACGAGTACGCATACGCGAGGCCACACATACTGATAGGGAGCGTACACAGGCGTGTGTACGCTCCCTATCAGTATGTGTGGCCTCGCGTATGCGTACTCGTAGTGGTACGGGCCGTACACACGCCTGTACGCTCCCCATCAGTATGTGTGGCCTCGCGTATGCGTACTCGTAGTGATAGGGAGCGTACAGGCGTGTGTACGGCCCGTACCACTACGAGTACGCATACGCGAGGCCACACATACTGATAGTGAACGTAGTCACGCGTGTACGGGCCGTTGCAATGCATTTGGGGTGCCCTAGGGCCCTGGAACGCACCGTACCTGTGTGTGGAGCTCAGAATTACATAGGGGACACATGAGGGACAAGTATTAAGGCCTACATGCATGCTGGTTGTCATGGAGACCAAGTTCAAAATTCGAATTTCTTCTGGAAGGTGAACAGCAGAAGTCAGTTGGAATAAAAATACTTTGTTGCAATGTGTTTGTGGAGCTGACATCATGCAGGAGAATGAAACCGATGGAGTACACACAGACTGCTAGGTTTGAAGGGATTGGTGGAAACATAGGATGCAAATGTGAGTGACCAATCACTCTGTACTCCTGTGCATGAGACAGGGCAGAAAGGCACATATAAGGCAGCCAGGTCCCATGAGGGAGTACTTGCCTGCACATCTTTGAATTCGTCGACCCAGCTGCTGCTACTGATTCCCTGGAACCATGTCAAGGGCTGTGGAGAGGTCACAGCCATTCACCCTGGAGGAGAACATGGCATTGCTGGATGTGATCCTCCCACAGTACCCCATGCTGTATGGGCGACCAGGGTATCAGGTGAGTGCATAGGCCAGTGGCACAGACTGTCCCTATGTTGTGACTGTGACTTCTGCCATTGTGTCCTGGTGTGACACACATGCCATGTACTGTTGGGGGGGTCCCAGGGGGGGGGGATGCCTGATGTCTCCCAGCAGTGCCCTGAGACAGGAGGGGTGGGTACAGAGTGCTCCCAGCAGTGCCCTGAGACAGGAGGGGTGGGTACAGAGTGCTCCCAGCAGTGCCCTGAGACAGGAGGGGTGGGTACAGAGTGCTCCCAGCAGTGCCCTGAGACAGGAGGGGTGTGTGCCTATCACTAACAGCAGTGCCCTGAGACAGGAGGGGTGTGTGCCTATCACTAACAGCAGTGCCCTGAGACAGGAGGGGTGTGTGCCTATCACTAACAGCAGTGCCCTGAGACAGGAGGGGTGGGTACAGAGTGCTCCCAGCAGTGCCCTGAGACAGGAGGGGTGGGTACAGAGTGCTCCCAGCAGTGCCCTGAGACAGGAGGGGTGGGTGTGATGCACAATCTGAGCCTTGATCATTGATTGTGACATTGCCATCATTCCACCTGTGTACCCACTATGGCACGTACTGCTTTTTCCCTCACCAGAGGATCATGTCCCTATGACAAAGGTGCAATGCGTTGGCTGCATGACATGCCTTGTTGTTACCAGCTAATTTGTTATAAAATGTCTCTCTGTGACATGTGGCTGGTGTATTGATGTGGTGTCACTTGTACTTCCTCACAGGTAGGCGCCACTGCCAAGGAGCAGATCTGGCTGACCGCCGTCAGTGCCGTGAGGGGTGTGGATGGTCGGAGGCGGAGCATGTCCCAGGTGAGGAAACGCTGGCAGGATATCCGGTGCTGGACGCGGAGGATTGCACGGGTCCTGCTGGGGGACTCACCTGAGAGCCACAAGAACCGCGGGCGCCGCCGTCTGAGCCACCTCCACAGGCGTGTGCTGCCGGTGGTCTTTCCAGACTTGGATCGGCGCTTACAGGCGAAGCAGCAGCCGGAAGGGGGTAGGTACATGTGTGTGTTGTGTGTCACCGGCATTTGTAAGGGCACAGTAGCATGAATTCACTGCCAGGGTTTAAAGGTGCTGTGCAGATCCATTTTGCCCCAGTATAGCGCTGCGCCCCTGCCACCCTTCCCCTCCTTGCAAAGTGTTCCCTGGTCTGTGTGTAGCCACTCCTTCACAAGGTAATGTAGGCTGGCGCTTTGTCCACGAGAACTATGCCTGTAGCATCATGTGTGGGGGTGGTGGGTAACAGGTTTTGGGACCTTGGCTGTGCCCTGTCAAGTTCACTGCATGTGGGTTCCATGTCAGTTGGCACTGATGCCGACTCCAGGCATGGGAGTTGGTCTCTCATGTGTCATGCCTTACAGCGCGCATTTCCTATGTAGTGGCCTGTGACATGATGTGCATGAGTGTGCGATACACATAGTGCAGGGATGGTGGCGTGTGTTGCAGTCATTACCATTCAGGAGCATGGAGTTGCATGGCCACTACTGTCCCCTGGGGCACCTTTTCATCGGTGTTGTATGTGTCATCATAAACGTGGACACTCTCAGTGTCTACAGCGTAGGTTGTGCTCTGTGCCATTGTCCCCTGGCACCATGTATATAGACGTGCTATTTTGTACAGGTGTCCACTGTGCAGCCTGACCTGAATGTCCTTCTTCATACTCACAGTTGCTAGTGCCTGTGTGTCTTGTTATACTCATCTGAGGATGGGCACTGGTGCCTCATTATTTGTACAGGCGCACCTTGGCTGTTTGGCGTCCAATCTTGCATTTTGCCTGCCCCTGTGTTTATCACCCAGACTATGAGATGTTGGTGCCACCTGTGTCTCAACTATTTGCCTCGTGTAGGGGGTGGTTGGGGCGGGCAAAGCCTATATGTCAAATCCAGATTTCTACTTGCTGGGTCTGGGCAGTGTGTGATGTTTGTCTGGACACACACGCAAGGTGCAGTGACCGAGTCATGTTGTGCATGTTTTCTGCATTACCTATGCAGCATGTGTCTCAAGTTCATGGATATGGTCCCTGGTCATCGGTATTTTCGCCAACGCTGTGTGGTGCAGATGCAGTGCTGGATTGTCCCCAGGGCCTGGGTGCTATGTCAGACTCCGTTTCCTGTCTTTAGCTATTGTCTCATGCTCTCCATGGTATTTCATTGGCATGGTGGCTCAACCAACTGTGTGTTTCATGCCCTACATCGGTACCTTGTTTAGTAGATGTTAGGGATCTTCCTTTTCAGGCTATGCAATGTTACCTATGTAGATTGGACTCATGTGACAGATGTGTACAGGTGTCTGATTAATTTCTGTCTCTCCACCCTGCCCACAGCATCGTCGGGGGACACAGAGGGAGACATGGACACGGACCAGGTGGAGGGACCGAGCACCAGTGCCAGCCGTGACATCGGGGCTGGCACATCGAGTGGGACAGAGGCGGAGGAGAGTGTGGCCGAGGACCTGTTGACTGGCACATCAGAATACGAAGCTGACAGGTCCGAGGAGGATGTCTCCGAGTGGGCGGAGGCTGCACCAGCAGCTGACAGCGAACCAACACCTCGCACCGCCCCCTCAGTTCCCATCAGCCGCCTCCCACTTGCTCGTGTCCCTTCCCAGCGTGCCCGGTCACCGCATGTCTCCTTCATGCCAGGCACCGCACCCCCTGCCCCTGTCTCCACTGCTGCCGCCAATGCTGAGTCTGTGGACATCCAGCGGCAACTGCAGGTTGGTCAGGCTGTGATCCTTAATGTCCTCCATGCCCACGGGCAGACACTCAACAACATCGAGGCATACTTGGAGGGCATTCATTCATCGCAGGCTGACCAACGCAACTTGCTGAGGTCCATAGACTCGACACTGACTGCAGCAGTGGGTCTCCTGCAGCGCGACCTCCCCCCACCTACCCCTGCCCCATCCACACTTCCCACTCCCATGCCTGTCCCACGTACACCCAGACGTCGGCATGCACCCACATCAACAGACACAGGCACCACACCAGCAGGGAAGGTCCACCGCACTCCTCCTGACACGCACACACAGGGTGAGGTAGGCACACCCACTGGGTCGGGGGGCAAACGTGTGACACGCAGCCATAGTGGGAGTCCGCATTCCACCCAGTCCACTCCCTCCAAATCCCCTCCCCTAAGCTCTCCTGGCCACATCTCCCCCAAGGACTCCTTCATGGCCGCTCTGTCCCTGAGCCCCACAGTGACACCACCCCGCAAGCGGTCAAGGAAGTCCTCGGTCACGGTGGTTGATTCTCCCCCCCTGTCTACGCCCTCCCCCGGTGGCGCTGCGACCCATCCCTCTGACCCCCCCCCCTCCTTGGGGCCGGTGGATCCTTCGGGTGCAGGGGACTCCCTGGAGGACCTTGCAAAGGTGTGTAGTGCCATCCTGGCCTCCGCCTTTGGCCCTGCCCCACCCCCTGTGGTGGAGTCCTCCATCCCTGTACCCACAACGCCTCCCCTTTGCCCTGATGTCCCTGCGGTGCCTGGTGCTTCCCCCCCCCCGATGGCCTCACCCCTGTGGAAGACGACGGCATGTAACTGTGCAGGCAAGCTAGGGGACACGCATCCCACTGTGTCCCCCATCCAGCTGAGACTTATTGACTGCCCTATGGGCTTTGTGAATATTTAACTGCCTGCAATCCACGGACACTGTGATCATGCTGAATAAAGCTTGATTTTTTTTCCATTCTGACACTACTGCTATGCTGGTATTGGTGTTGGTGGGGCTGCTACATGGTTTTGGGTGGTGTTTATGTGTTGGGTGTGTGGGAAATGTAGTAGTGGGCTGCTCATTGGGGGGACCCTGGGATCTGTGTGCCATCACAAGGTGTTAGCTAACTTTCTTTGTTCATGTCAGCAGTTACTGCATGGTGCAATTGTCCCAGGGTGTATTCCTCCCTCTGTGTACCCTGATATCTTCCCTGCAGGGTGTTCCCAATGTTTAACGCAGAGCTGTGTCTACATGAGCTGTGTGTGTGACGGAGCCCTTCTACTTTGGCCATGCATGCAGGGCCATGTCTCCACCTGCAACATTCGTGGCATCCTTGGTGATCACTGTGCTTGTGTGTGGAGTCTGTTGACATGAGTTCATGGGGACATGTTCCCTTGTAGGCAGTATGCATGTGGGTACTTCCAGCCTCACACACATGTGTTGCACACCTCCTGTCTCAGGGCACTGCTGGGAGGACTCAGCACCCACCCCTCCTGTCTCAGGGCACTGCTGGGAGTGTTAGGCACACACCCCTCCTGTCTCAGGGCACTGCTGGGAGGACTCAGCACCCACCCCTCCTGTCTCAGGGCACTGCTGGGAGTGTTAGGCACCCACCCCTCCTGTGTCTGGGCACTGCTGGGAGGACTCTGCACCCACCCCTCCTGTCTCAGGGCACTGCTGGGAGGACTCTGCACCCACCCCTCCTGTCTCAGGGCACTGCTGGGAGTGTTAGGCACCCACCCCTCCTGTCTCAGGGCACTGCTGGGAGTGTTAGGCACACACCCCTCCTGTCTCAGGGCACTGCTGGGAGTGTTAGGCACCCACCCCTCCTGTCTCAGGGCACTGCTGGGAGGACTCTGCACCCACCCCTCCTGTCTCAGGGCACTGCTGGGAGTGTTAGGCACACACCCCTCCTGTCTCAGGGCACTGCTGGGAGTGTTAGGCACCCACCCCTCCTGTCTCAGGGCACTGCTGGGAGGACTCAGCACCCACCCCTCCTGTCTCAGGGCACTGCTGGGAGTGTTAGGCACCCACCCCTCCTGTCTCAGGGCACTGCTGGGAGTGTTAGGCACCCACCCCTCCTGTCTCAGGGCACTGCTGGGAGTGTTAGGCACACACCCCTCCTGTCTCAGGGCACTGCTGGGAGTGTTAGGCACCCACCCCTCCTGTCTCAGGGCACTGCTGGGAGGACTCTGCACACACCCCTCCTGTCTCAGGGCACTGCTGGGAGTGTTAGGCACCCACCCCTCCTGTCTCAGGGCACTGCTGGGAGGACTCAGCACCCACTCCTCCTGTCTCAGGGCACTGCTGGGAGTGTTAGGCACCCACCCCTCCTGTGTCTGGGCACTGCTGGGAGGACTCTGCACCCACCCCTCCTGTCTCAGGGCACTGCTGGGAGTGTTAGGCACCCACCCCTCCTGTCTCAGGGCACTGCTGGGAGTGTTAGGCACCCACCCCTCCTGTCTCAGGGCACTGCTGGGAGTGTTAGGCACCCACCCCTCCTGTCTCAGGGCACTGTTGGGAGGACTCAGCACCCACCCCTCCTGTCTCAGGGCACTGCTGGGAGTGTTAGGCACCGACCCCTCCTGTATCTGGGCACTGCTGGGAGGACTCTGCACCCACCCCTCCTGTCTCAGGGCACTGCTGGGAGTGTTAGGCACCCACCCCTCCTGTCTCAGGGCACTGCTGGGAGGACTCAGCACCCACCCCTCCTGTCTCAGGGCACTGCTGGGAGTGTTAGGCACCCACCCCTCCTGTGTCTGGGCACTGCTGGGAGGACTCTGCACCCACCCCTCCTGTCTCAGGGCACTGCTGGGAGTGTTAGGCACCCACCCCTCCTGTCTCAGGGCACTGCTGGGAGGACTCTGCACCCACCCCTCCTGTCTCAGGGCACTGCTGGGAGTGTTAGGCACACACCCCTCCTGTCTCAGGGCACTGCTGGGAGTGTTAGGCACCCACCCCTCCTGTCTCAGGGCACTGCTGGGAGGACTCAGCACCCACCCCTCCTGTCTCAGGGCACTGCTGGGAGTGTTAGGCACCCACCCCTCCTGTGTCTGGGCACTGCTGGGAGGACTCTGCACCCACCCCTCCTGTCTCAGGGCACTGCTGGGAGTGTTAGGCACCCACCCCTCCTGTCTCAGGGCACTGCTGGGAGGACTCTGCACCCACCCCTCCTGTCTCAGGGCACTGCTGGGAGGACTCTGCACACACACCTCCTATTTCTGGATATGTACGCTTGGAACATACACGGTGGGGGTACGCTCCATGCATACGCGGGTGAGGGTACGGGTCGTACTTACACTGTTGGGGTGGGGGTACGTTCCATGCATACGCGGGTGAGGGTACGGGTCGTACTTACACTGTTGGGGTGGCGGTACGCTCCATGCATACGCGGGTGAGGGTACGGTACGTACATACGCGGTTGGGTTGGGGGTACGCTCCATGCATACGCGGGTGAGGGTACGGGTCGTACTTACACTGTTGGGGTGGGGGTACGGTACGTACATACGCGGTTGGGGTGGGGGTACGCTCCATGCATACGCGGGTGAGGGTACGGGTCGTACTTACACTGTTGGGGTGGGGGTACGGTACGTACATACGCGGTTGGGGTGGGGGTACGCTCCATGCATATGAGGGTGAGGGTACGGGTCGTACTTACACTGTTGGGTTGGGGGTACGGTACGTACATATGCGGTTGGGGTGGGGGTACGCTCCATGCATACGCGGGTGAGGGTACGGGTCGTACTTACACTGTTGGGGTGGGGGTACGTTCCATGCATAGGGGGGGTGGGGGTAGGGTCCGTACATCTCTATCCCCACGCTATGTGATGCTTGTGCGGGCCGTACCCAGGCCTTTGCCACGTGGGTACGATCCGTCCCGCCATTGTTGGGGTGACGTGGGTGTGGGCGTGGTACGTCTCGTACCCACGCTCTTGAGGCGTGGGTACGGGACATACCGGTCTGGTTGTGTTGCCGGTTCGCGTGGTGACGGACTTCCGTTGTGGCGGTCGCTGGCTTAGCTGGACACGCCCCCACCCCCTCGTAGTGACCAGGGCATGGGTGTCAGGTATGTCCTGGGCATGTGTGGTGTGTGACTTTGGTGGGGGTTTTGTGGCCTGCCCTGGTCCTGCCACCCCCACCCCCCCGTTCCCCCCTCCCTTAGTTGTTCTGACCTTCTGCGGCGTCTGCGGCGTAACCTGTAGAGGAGGTGGACTGCTATGAGGGCCGGGATGACCCGTAGGTTCGGGTCCATGTCTGTCCGTCGCGTACGGGTCCTCCTTGTTCGCGTCGTCCTGTCGCGTACTGGTCCTCCTTGTTCGCGTCGTGCTGCCTGTCCGTCGCGTACTGGTACTCCTTGTTCACGTCGTCCTGTCGCGTACTGGTCCTCCTTGTTCGCGGCGTCCTGTGTGTCCGTCGCGTACTGGTGGTCCTTGTTCGCGTCGTCCTGATTTCCCGGCAGTTTTTGGCAGCCGGAAAATATTCACCGTGCGGGATGACGTCGGTGCGAATCGTGATTCCTGGTTCGTGAATGGCAGGCTGCGAGCGTCCCGACGTCAGGTCGGCCCTTTCCCGGATCGCATTGGTAGGTTTATTTTGTTCGGTCGGGCTTTTTTACGAATCGTACGGAAATGGTGTTCCGTGCGAATCGTAATTCCTTGTTTGTACATTTTGACGACCGGGTACGCGTCGGACGGAGAATATGCTCCGTCCGACGGTTCGTACCCGGTTTTTACCGGATCGTGATCGGCACCTATGTATGTTGCCATTATATTTAGTAGATCCACTTGGAGATCGTGTTTGTCTGCTTGATGAGAAATTGCTGTTGAAATTGACTCCAATGTTGACAAAAGGATGCCCTAAGTACTGGGTGGTGCTTGATCTTCCACGTTTGTTGAGTGAGTATATTTGATTGGGGAGAAATGATTGCTTGGTTCTAGGAATTGGTCCCCTAGCTGATGTAAGATGTCTGTGGCCCTTAGCTTTTCCATTGTTAATAAGTGCGAGCTTGATGGTGTCCCTATGTCTAAAGTTAAAGGGCTTTCTACCTTACACACGTCTGTCCTACTACTTGGAATGACGGAGTTGACACGACCTCTTCTTCAACTGATGAGGTCCGTTGATTGTTACAATTTTGTATCCTTCTTTTGTGTGAAGGAGAGGATTTTTCCGACAGTTCCAATGGTTTGTGGTCAGGCACTTTTGCTTTGGCAGGTGAATTTGTTGATTCTTGTTGCTAGAATTGACTGACTCCATCCTCTGCTCATCCCAGTTGCTAAGATCAAAGGAAAAGAGGGTTTCACTAAAGATTTGATTGTGAATTACTGCTTCTGTTGTTATTTTCCTTACTGAGTTTGTTGCCATGTGCGTGCTGACTGCGCACTTCTGAATTGAGACATCCACCGTTCCTTCTTGGCTTTGTCCATCCTTTCTGGCTACTACGTCACTTGCTAGTAGTAAGTCCATTCCGTTTTCCTGCTCAGACTGCTGTTTTGTTAAGGGTGCACCTTCTGTTCCGTTTTCCTGGTCAGACTGCTCTTTTGTTAAAAGTGCACCTTTGGACTCGTTTTCCATCTGTGACGCCGCACTTTTTGGACTTCCCTTGTTTATCAACCCTTTGGCGGTTAGGAAGTCTGTTTTCTTCTAACCCTCTTTCCTTTTGCTATGGACCAACCTTGCTTTCTTCGTGGCAGAAACTTTGCTGGGAGATTTCATCTCATTTGTGACATTCAGGGCTATAACTGAATCCTGTTGTTGCTCCTGTCTGAGGGAGTCTTCCCTAAACCTCTTTGGATGTCTCTGTTTCCCATGTGATTGGCCGTGACCTTGGTCATGGTCCTGGTCCTGGGCTTGGGCAGCTCTGTTTTTTCCTGAGTGCATTTCTGATGCCTTTACTGCGCCTTTTTCCCACTTCTTGCCGATAACTTATCCTTTTCTTTTGCTGGGTTGTAATGACCCCCCTTTCTTTTTCGCTTCACCTTTACTCTTTTGTTCTTCTGCTCTTTTGGACCTTCGGTCTTATATTTTGGGTATCGGCAGATGATCCATAGGCTGTACTTAAACTGGAAACAACCGTCTCCAGCAATAATCCGTGCGTGTCTTCTCTTTTGTTTTTTGTGTGTGATGAATTTGGTGTCTGTTAATACATGTTAATTTTAGCTTTTACTTTTAGCTTTTGCTGGTTGCCTTTGGCGGCCTTTATCAGTTTTTATCGGAAGTGGTGATAATGAGAGTGAACAAACCCGCCCACTCCTTGCCTACTCGGTTTTATCTTCTAGAACCAGCAGATATCTGTGCTGTTTCACTGCTCTCTGTAGCCTCTTAGGGGTTCACTTTTTTCCCCTATGTTGCCTCCTCTAGTAGAGATGACATCCGCACGTGGGTTCAAATTTTCAAAGTTCAAAATTAAAAGTTTATGGAATTTTCTTTAAAAGTTTTAACAGCAATTAGATAATGATTGCGTGGGCTGTGAGTCTGGAATTTAAAATGGCAGAACGGCAGAGTGGGGCTCACAAGGCGGGACCGCAAACTACTCCTAACCTAGTCGGGTCACCTCAGCGGTTTAGCCAGGGGCTCTCACTTACCGGCCGCTTGTTAATGGTGGCCGTGTTCGCCGGCCTACCTTGCTCCGCTCCTCACTGGTAGGTAGGATCTGCTGACCTCCAAACGCCCACCGGATGCCTGGTCAGTCACGTAAACTTGCGGCAGACTCCCGGCTGCGGTATCGGCGGTATCAGCGTCTGTCCAGCCTTATGATATTGCCGGCAAAATCAGGGCAGAATCAGGGGGGCGGTGTGGTGTGTCCGTATCCGTGAGTATTTTTTCGGATGGCAGGTGAGGCGGGGAGTCTCCCCTGTGCTGCACTTGCTTCCTTGCTTCCTTTTCAGCCGCTGCCACTGCCACTACCTCAATCTGCTCCTCACCTCGCCTCTCTGGACAGTGTGGCAGTGTGTCGAACAGAGCAAAAACCAGGAAAGGATTGCTTTCCCTAATTGAATTTTTTAGAGAGTTCCTCTGTAACTTTTCGTGAATCCTCGTGGTGTAAAAACAATCTAACATCTGCTTACATCTGCTTACATCTCACAAGTGTGATGTTCCCTGGAGGTGCCTTTGAAATCTCACTCACACTCACAACAATTGTCCTTCCTCAAGGACCTGTTTGCCCCGGTTGGCCACTCACCCGGGGGTCCCCAACTGCAGCCACGCAGCCCGCAAACCTGTGAGCCTGCTAGGTTCGAGGACCGCTGCTTCGGTGGTTGCAGCGAGAGCTGGAGACTGCGGGCGCGGGAGCGGGAGCCTGCAAGAGCTCTACCACTTAGGGGGTTCCAATGGTTTCCGAGGGCTCCGTGGGCTCAGCAGTGCTCGGCTCGGCTCAGCCTGCAGTAGACAGAAGGCTTGGTGCAGCGAGGAGCGGCGTGACTCCCTCCTCCTTCCTCCTCTGTCCCGAGTGTTCCAGCTCAATTGCAAACCAGGACCGGATTCCAAGGCACTCGTTTGTAGCACTATATAAAACTCTCTAAATAAATAAATGTCGCCCTCGTGCAGGAGAACCATCCGCCCCCAGACAGCAAAATGCTAACTCGCAGACGTCTGCATGGCCCTTTCCACGCGGCAAGTTTTTCCACCCACGCTAGAGGGGACTCACTTGGGTCAACCCTAAATCAGGGATAATTCTAGAGTGTATTGAGACAGACACAGGGGGCTGGTACGCTATTTCCAGGTGTAAAGGACGGGTAATGGATCTTCTCATTGTTAATGTCCATGGTCCCAACTTCAATAATCCACAATCCTATTGGGATCTGCTAGATCGTTTGAGAGCTGACACCTGGCTACCGCAAATCTGGGGTGGGGATTTTAATTGTGTACTCGATTCGGCATTAGACCACTCCGGGGGACTTGCCCGGGGCCCGTCGGCTGGCTGCTGCCAAGGCTATCATTGATGCAATTACCCAATTGGTCATGGTGGACATCAGGTGCACATGCTCTCCGGGGGTGGGGGGCTTCACCCACTATTTGACCCCCCATGATCTCTACACCAGAATTGACTACTGGTTCACCTCCAGATTTTTATTCCCCGAGGTCTGCGACTGCGCGACACACCCTCGCTCTTACTCAGACCACTCACCTATTCTGCTGGACATTGAGAGCCCGCAGAAGACACCGGCCCCATTCACATGGCGGTTCCCGCCATACTCGCTACTAGACAGTATTTTTAACTCTGACGGTGGCCATGGAGTCTTTCTTTGATATAAATATCCACTCTGTAAGTCAGTTTTCCATGGTGTGGGAAGCCTTCTTGGTCTACATACGAGGGATAGCCATATCAAAGCACTCAGGGGTCCTCCGCTCTCTGAGAGGACGACTAGATCTTCTTGAGAAGCGTCTGATCAACCTAGAGTGTGTTACCATGGTGGGTGGTGACAATCAGGCTGCCGAGGAATTTTTAAAAACGTTGGAGGAATGCCATGAAACTGCCGACAGCGAGGTCAAGCATATGGGGAAATATGCGGTCGCCAAAACGTATAGGGAAGGGGAACGGCCTGGTGCAACCTTGGTGGCCCTGCTGCGCGATAGAAGGGGGTTGGCTGGAGTTACGGAATTACGCGCAGTAACAGGGGAGATGCTAAGAGATCCAACTGAAATAGCAGACAGATTTAGCCAGTACTATTCAGACCTGTATCGCTCCAGAGGATCTGCTGACAGAGCAGTGATTCTAGAATACCTAAAGCATATTAGACTGCCATGGCTGGCGAACGAACACAGAGAATACATTATGAGGCCGCTAGAGACTTGGGAAGTCCTTGCTGCATTAAAGACTATGCGAGGTGGTAGCACCCCGGGACAGGACGTTCTCACTGTCACATTTTACAAGGAGTTTAAGGAGCTCCTAGTCCCTCACTTAATCACCCTTTTCGAGGAGATAGGCGAGAAGGGGGAGATGCGGACCTTCCATGCCTTGATTGCCATGCTTTTGAAGCCGGGCAAACCTCCCAATGAATGCTCGTCGTTCAGGCCCTTATCTCTACTCAATGTAGACCCCAAACTATTTGCTAAAATCTTGGTGAACTGATTGGCCCCACTGGTGCCTCTGTTGGTCAGACCTGAGCAAGCGGGGTTTGTCCCAGGGCGCAACTTGACGTACAATCTGCGTACTGTGTTTGGCCCAATACAGCACACTAAGCCGGAGATCAAAGCTGCTGCGGTCTTTCTTGACGCAGAAAAAGGCTTTTGATTCTGTTGAATGGGCCTTCGTGATACCAGTACTGAGGCGGATGGGCGTGGGCGACATCTTTCTACAACTAGTGGCGGTCCTATACGATTCCCCTACTGCCAGGATAAGGGTGGGGGACTCGGTAACTGCCCCTATCAAGATATCAAGAGGGACTCGTCGGGGTGCCTTTTATCGCCTCTGCTGTATGCTATAGTGATGGAGTCTCTGGCATGTGCCTTCAGAGAATATCACAGGAATAAAGGTATTCGCTTCCCGGTATATAAACTAATAGCATCTACTTATGCAGACGACACGCTTTTGTATATCAGAGACCCTGAGTCCAATTTGTCACCGGTGCTGAGAGAAGTGGTGCGATATGGTGAATTCTCTGGCCTCAAAATAAACTGGACTAAGTCTACGATTTTCCTTCTGACTCCGACCATGGAGCCTATCGAATTAAATTTCCGACTATTCTGGTCCACTGAGCCGGTGCGCTATCTGGGCGTACAAGTTCACACAAACTCTGAGATGGTATTCAGCGAGAATTATGGCAAAGCAATCGCTAAATTAGAGGAAGATGTGGAACGCTGGATCTGTTTACCACTGTCACGTTTGGGTCTCATCTCCCTGATGAAAATGGTAGTGCTACCAAGGTTCTTATTCTTGTTTCTAAATGTACCGATGGTGCTCCCTGCACACTTCTTCAGAGTTGTTAGATCATTATTGGTGAGATTAGCTTGGGCTGGTAAACAATCCCGCGCCAAGTGGGATATACTCACACTCCCTTACTCTATGGGGGGCTTGGGGCGCCAGATTTAGAGCTTTACTCTCGGGTGACACAATGCTCACATGCTTACTATTGAGTTAATCAGCAAACTGGCCTACCTCATCTGCAGATGATCGAAAAGATGGCAGCAGCACCCACCCCCTAACAACGCTGCTATTTCAGGCTCCATCCCGGTGGGCCGGTATCCTAGATTCTGTTAACGCTACTGTGCATGCATGGCAGAACTTGTTGAGGAGGCAGGCGGGCACCATCCTATACTCCCCCTTGACTCTGATAGAGCGGTGCCAATGGTTTCTGGTATGCAGCGAGAGGGAGGTGGTTCACACGTTGGCGACTCTCAAAATCACCAAAATGAGGGACTTATTCTTGGAAGGTGGGGCTCGTAGGGTGGCTTAATTTGAGGCAGAGGGACATAATGTCACTCCTCTCGCGAGCTTTCACTTCCACAGGGTGAGACATGCTCTTCATGGGTTGCTTCGGGACGCCATGTTGGAGCCGCCTGAGGTTGCTCCTTTCTCCTTCCTGCTGCGAATAGATTCCCTCAACAAGATAGTCGCCAGCATTTACAGCATAGTGCAGGATTATAGTAGGAAGTTTTTCACCAAGACCAGACTGGAGTGGCAAAATGACCTTGAGGAGGCCCTTGATGAGACCACTTGGCGTTATTGTTGTGAAGGCACGCAGCGCGTATCGTTGAATGGACGACATCACCTCATTCATTTCAAGTTCCTTAATAGAATTTAATATGCTCCGGCTCGGCTGCATAGATATGGCCTCCGTGACTCTGCTGCGTGTGAGCGATGTAGAGCCAATCCAGCTGGGTTTATGCATGTAGCCTGGTAATGTCCCGATATAGCTAATTACTGGAGATTAATATTTCAAGCGCTGAGCAACATTACAGGGTTGCCACTGCCACTAGACCCCTATTGGCCCTCCTAGGGCACTCAAGACAGTTACGGAAAGATGCATGTTGTTCAGTCAATGTGGGTTTACTGATAGCAAAGCGCAGTGTAGCGATGTGATGGGCCCGGGGGCAAGCTACCACTATTGCAGATTGGTCTAAAGCTGTGATATATTGTAAAACGTAGTCTGAATTGTATATTACTCCGCCCTCAGAATCGCCCCAAAGCTTTTGGGGCCTGTATCAAAGTTACTTAGCCGGAAGGGAGACGAGCGCATCTGAGTGAAGGGGACTGACCTGAGGCGATTGACAGGATGTTGCATTCTGTTTTGTATTAATGCTAGTATGCATTGCTGTATAACTCTGTTTACTGGAACATGGAACATAGTACCTTCGTGGTACGATCTATGTTCCATGTTCCAGGAATTGACAGTTGCCTGTGATCTTCCAGTACCTTGTAGTGCTGTGTTTCTATTCCTGCGCATAAAGCTAATTCATTTATATTTACCTTGTTTCCTGGATATTTATATCTTACAAATTGGCGACGGGTTATGGAAGGATTCTTCTGCCACATCCTTGCTGAGACACAGGTGCGCTGAAACCTTCCTCCGGATCCACGTTGACTGCGGTGATTAGGAAGCGATGGATACCCTCAGCTTTTTGCCGGTGCCTGATTCATGCTGATTCTGGAAATCCCGAGGCTGACGGTGCTTCATTTTTGTTCATTTTCCTGTTTTACGCCGTGCGTGTGTGCACGAGCCTCCAGTGGGTTGCCTGGATACCTCGATGCCTCGTGAAGAGCTCTCTCAAGATTCGTCTCTAAAGAGCACGTGAGCTCACGTTGCTTGGTTACCCTATCAAGACGCTCTTTGTGCCGATACATACGCACGATTAAAAAAAGAAGGCTGTGATTGGATGCGTGTGATGTCATCACGCTGGTGGCCATTTTGGTAAAACAGTACCTACAAGGAAGCTATACTATCGGCAAAGGTTACTTCTACTCGTATTTTAAGGCATTAGTCCTCACGCTTTAAAGATTGTTTCTCTGGAAGTGGATGCTACGCGTGAGGTAATTTTGCGTGTATTTAACAGTGGAACAGTTTATACTGAAAAACAGATGACTATTTTTTTTTGGGGCTACTATTACAGATTTTGTCATTTTTGAACTGCAACAGTTAATTTGAGAAGCTGAGGAGTTGATTAGGAGCAACTATATATAAAAAAAAAAATCTCTTCCAACGTGTTTATCATAATACTTTCATTTTTTTTTGGGAGTGCACAACATAACTTTTAACGAGTGTTCCTTAGTTAAAAAGACTCATATCTATGTCTTACTGCATGGTATGGATTTTAATGTGTGGAACAATTTTTATAAGATTCCACATTGTGCTTCACCTCATGTTTTAGTGTCCGCAGACTTCAAAGCTTGAACTAGTTTACATTGGGTCATTTTCCTTTTCATTCAAACATGCAATTTGATCCGCCTTCTAAGTTTTTACAAAATAAAGGCGAACCACCAATTCCCTGGACAAGATGGAAGGAGGAATTTGTTACCTTTTTAAAGGCCATCGACGGAGAACGCATGTCAGCGGAAAGAAAAAAAAACATTTTTCTCCATTCCTTAGGTTCTGAAGGGCAATTAGTTTTTAGAACTCTTCCTCCAGTCAGGTCTGGTGGAGATCACAATGTTTATGATGAAGCAATTTTACGTATAGAAGGAAGGTTTAAACCTACTACTAGTGTGGCACTTAATAGATTTAAATTCTATACTAGAGGTCAAGATGAAAGTGAGAGTTTTGATGAATTTCTTACTGCTCTACGTGCGTTATCTTTGCATTGTAATTTTGGTCTAATGACTGATGAGATGATCAGGGACCAGATTATAGTACATGTTAAAAGTAAAAAGGTTCAAGAACAACTGTGGATTTTAGGTGATCCTAGTTTGGAGACGGCAATTAGTACTGCCAAAGCTCTAGAGCAATCTGATAGATGGATTAAAGCACTTGACAAGGATACGAAATCTGTCACTTCAAATGAAGTTAGTGTGGTTAATCCAAAGGGATTTTCTTCTCACAAGAGTGAGAGTAGGTCCAGACAAGTTTATTGCTATAGATGTGGCAATCTGGAGCACATAGCTTCATTTCCGCAGTGTCCCGCTATAGGGAAGGAGTGTAATAAAT
This sequence comes from Triturus cristatus, assembly GCF_964204655.1. NCBI lineage: Eukaryota > Metazoa > Chordata > Amphibia > Caudata > Salamandridae > Triturus > Triturus cristatus. The sequence goes on along the minus strand of NC_140581.1, from coordinate 430,845,769 downwards.
GTGGACGTCCTGGGCATTTTTCAAAATTGTGCAAAAATGTATTTAAACCTAAATCTGATTATAAAAAGTTTACTCCATGTCCTTCAAATGTTGGTAGAGGAAAGGTTTCTTATGTTGCATGTGAGAATTTGCCAAATGATTGGTTCTTTGGAGGTGTAGAGTCTGGTGTGGTGGTTTCTATTCAAAATTCTTTTGATATGTCGGAAGCTGATAAAATTAGTTCGCCCAAATGCGTTGTTGACATTTTGGGGAAGAACCTGAAACTCATGGCAGACTCTGGATCTCCTTGGACAATTGTTACTAAAGAGTATTGCTCCCAGTGTTTGGGTGATCTAGTTGATATTGGTTCCCTATGTGAGCCGGATATTTTGGCTTTCAACTTTGATGGGTCTAAAATTGATTTTATAGGTTACAAAGAGGTACCCATTCAGTTTAAAGGGAATTCCACCACTATTAAGTTATACGTTACTTTCAAAGGTGTCAATGTGCTAGGTTGGCGTGACCAAGCCAGGCTAGGCATTCTTTTAAATCCCAGAGACAAAGAACCAGTTTCGGTACTTGCTTTATCTTTGTCTACGGTGGATTTTTCACAGTTATTTCCTCAAGTTTTTTCAGAAAGTTTAGGGAAACTCAAAGGTTTCAATCACAGGATCAAAGTCAAGTTGGGTTCAGTTCCCATAAAACAAAAGTTAAGAGGGGTTCCCATCAATATCAGAAATGATTTAAGAGATATGTTGGATACCATGATTAAGGATGACATTATTGAAGAGGTTGAGTCTTCAGAATGGGTGTCTCCCATTGTTTTAGCCCTTAAACCGGATAAAAATATTAGGCTATGTGTTGACTTAAGGGCACTCAATACCAATTTAGTTGTAGATCGTCATCCTCTTCCAAATATCAATGAAATGCTTTGTATGTTAGATGGGGCAAGTGTGTTTTCCACTCTTGACCTTCGGTCAGCCTATCATCAGATTGAACTCACAGATGATTCAAAACACTACACTGCATTCATAACACCTCATGGCCTCTTTCAATTTAAGAGGATGCCTTTTGGCCTAGCTTCGGCCGCTTCTGTCTTCCAGAGAGCTATGTATCACATTTTCAGAGATCTTTCTACATTTGTCAAATGTTTTCAAGATGATATCTTGATCTTTTCAAAGAATGATGATGAACATTATCACCATCTTAAAGAGGTGTGCTCTAGGTTAGGTGAGTACGGGTTAACACTCAAGGCCAGTAAATGTAATTTTTTCTGTAAATCTGTAGAATATCTAGGGCACACGCTATCTGGTGAAGGTGTAGTACCTAAGAAGGCTTTGGTGGATGCTATAATCAATGCACCGGCCCCTGACAATAAGGATAAACTGCTTTCTTTTGCAGGATTATGTGAATATTATAGCAAGTTTATACAGAATTTTGCCACTAAAATGGAACCTCTCAGAGAGTTAATGAGGAAGTCTTCTGGGTTTGTCTAGACAGATAAACAGGATGCAGCGTTTAAACTTATTAAAGAGGAGATTATCAATGCTCCCACCTTAAGGTCGTTTTGTGTCAACAAAAAATGCATTATTACAGTGGATGCTAGTCTTTATGGACTGGGAGGAGTTCTTAGCCGAAGTGCTGGTAAAGATGAATGGTGTGTAGCGTTTGCATCAAAGACTCTTTCTGAGACGGAAAGAAGGTATGCAGTAATTGAAAAAGAATTACTAGCATGCATCTGGGCCATTGAGCATTTTCGCAACTATGTATGGGGAAGTAGGTTCATACTTAGAACTGACCATAAGCCTCTTGTTGGTATTTTATCTCCAGGAGGTGGTTGGAACTCCACTGCCCGCATAGCTCGTCTCACATCTCGTTTACAGGAGTATGATTTTGAAGTGGCATATGTTCCGGGCAGAAACAACGTCACTGCTGATTTTTTTGTCTAGGTTACCTTGTAGTGATGGCTGTGTCTCTTCGATCGAACAAGACATAGACATAGTTGCCACGTGAAAAGATTTTGGGGCCGATTACGATCCTGGAGAAACCGGGTACGAACCGTCGGTCGGAGCGTATTCTCCGTCCGACTCGTACCCGGTTGCAAAACTTTACAAACATGAAAGTACGATTTGCACGGAAACACTATTTCCGTACGAATCGTACAAAACACCAACCGAGGAAAATATACACACAAATGACATCAGGAAAAGCGCCGACGTGACGTCGGGACGCATGCAGCCTGCGTTCCACGAACCAGGAAGTACGATTCGCACCGACGTCATCCCACGCGGAGAATTTTTTCCGGCAGCCAAAAACTGCCGGGAAATCAGGACGAGGCGCACAAGGAGCACCTGTACGCGACGGACAGACATGGACCCGAACCTACGTGTCATCCCGGCCCTCATAGCAGTTGACCTCCTCTACAGGTACCGACGCAGATGCCGCACAAGGTCAGAACAACACCCAGGGGCAAAGGGGGGGGCGGCAGGGGCAGGACACAAAACCCCCACCCAAGTCACACAGCACACATGCCCTGGACATACCTGACCTCCAGGCCCTGGTCACTTCGAGGGGGTGGGGGCGTGTCCAGCAACGCCAGCGTCCGCCACAACGGAAGTGGGCGACGACGCGAACCGGCGACACAACAATACAGGTACGTACCGTACCCACGCCTTAAGAGTGTGGGTATGAGTCGTACCACGCCCACATCCACGTCACCCCAACAATGGCGGTACGGCCCGTACCCATGTGCCAAAGGCCTGGGTACGGGCCGCACAAGCACTCCACAGCGTGGGCACGGGTACGTACGGACCGTACCCCCACCCGCGTATGTATGGAGCGTACCCCCACCCCAACAGTGTATGTACGGCCCGTACCCTCACCCGCGTATGTATGGAGTTTACCCCCACCCCAACAGTGTATGTACGGCCCGTACCCTCACCCGCGTATGTATGGAGCATACCCCCACCCCAACAGTGTATGTACGGACCGTACCCCCACCCCAACAGTGTATGTACGGACCGTACCCTCACCCGTGTATGTACGGACCGTACACCCACCCGCGTATGTATGGAGCGTACCCCCACCCCAACAGTGTATGTACGGACCGTACCCCCACCCGTGTATGAATGGACCGTACCCACACCCGTGTATGAATGGACCGTACCCACACCCGCGTATGTATGGAGCGTGCCCCCACCCCAACAGTGTATGTACGGACCGTACCCCCACCCGTGTATGAATGGACCGTACCCCCAACCATGTATGAATGGACCGTACCCACACCCGCGTATGTATGGAGCGTACCCCCACCCCAACTGTGTATGTACGGACCGTACCCCCACTCGTGTATGAATGGACCGTACCCACACCCGTGTATGAATGGACCGTACCCACACCCGCGTATGTATGGAGCGTACCCCCACCCCAACAGTGTATGTACGGACCGTACCCCCACCCATGTATGAATGGACCGTACCCACACCCGTGTATGAATGGACCGTACCCACACCCGCGTATGTATGGAGTGTACCCCCACCCCAACAGTGTATCTACAGACCGTACCCCCACCCGTGTATGAATGGACCGTACCCCCACCCGTGTATGAATGGACCGTACCCACACCCGCGTATGTATGGAGCATACCCCCACCCCAACAGTGTATGTACGGACCGTACCCCCACCCGTGTATGAATGGACCGTACCCCAACCCGTGTATGAATGGACCGTACCCACACCCGCGTATGTATGGAGCGTACCCCCACCCCAACAGTGTATGTACGGACCGTACCCCCACCCGTGTATGAATGGACCGTACCCACACCCGTGTATGAATGGACCGTACCCACACCCGCGTATGTGTGGAGCATACCCCCACCCCAACAGTGTATGTACGGACCGTACCCCCACCCGTGTATGGATGGACCGTACCCACACCCGCGTATGTATGGAGCGTACCCCCACCCCAACAGTGTATGTATGGAGCGCACATGGCCACACGCAGGAGGGGTGGGTGCAGAGTCCTCCCAGCAGTGCCCAGACGCAGGAGGGGTGGGTGCAGAGTCCTCCCAGCAGTGCCCAGACACAGGAGGGGTGTGTGCAGAGTCCTCCCAGCAGTGCCCAGACACAGGAGGGGTGGGTGCCTATCACTACCAGCAGTGCCCAGACACAGGAGGGGTGTGTGCAGAGTCCCCCCAGCAGTGCCCAGACGCAGGAGGGGTAGGTGCCTATCACTACCAGCAGTGCCCAGACACAGGAGGGGTGTGTGCAGAGTCCCCCCAGCAGTGCCCAGATGCAGGAGGGGTGTGTGCAGAGTCCTCCCAGCAGTGCCCAGACACAGGAGGGGTGTGTGCAGAGTCCTCCCAGCAGTGCCCAGACACAGGAGGGGTGTGTGCAGAGTCCTCCCAGCAGTGCCCATACACAGGAGGGGTGTGTGCAGAGTCGTCCCAGCAGTGCCCAGACACAGGAGGGGTGTGTGCAGAGTCCTCCCAGCAGTGCCCCGACACAGGAGGGGTGGGTGCCTATCACTACCAGCAGTGCCCAGACACAGGAGGGGTGTGTGCAGAGTCCTCCCAGCAGTGCCCAGACACAGGAGGGGTGGGTGCCTATCACTACCAGCAGTGCCCAGACACAGGAGGGGTGTGTGCAGAGTCCCCCCAGCAGTGCCCAGACGCAGGAGGGGTGGGTGCCTATCACTACCAGCAGTGCCCAGACACAGGAGGGGTGTGTGCAGAGTCCCCCCAGCAGTGCCCAGATGCAGGAGGGGTGTGTGCAGAGTCCTCCCAGCAGTGCCCAGACACAGGAGGGGTGTGTGCAGAGTCCTCCCAGCAGTGCCCAGACACAGTAGGGGCGGGTGCCTATCACTACCAGCAGTGCCCAGACACAGGAGGGGTGTGTGCAGAGTCCCCCCAGCAGTGCCCAGACGCAAGAGGGGTGTGTGCAGAGTCCTCCCAGCAGTGCCCAGACACAGGAGGGGTGGGTGCCTATCACTACCAGCAGTACCCAGACACAGGAGGGGTGTGTGCAGAGTCCTCCCAGCAGTGCCCAGACACAGGAGGGGTGGGTGCCTATCACTACCAGCAGTGCCCAGACACAGGAGGGGTGTGTGCAGAGTCCCCCCAGCAGTGCCCAGACGCAGGAGGGGTGGGTGCCTATCACTACCAGCAGTGCCCAGACACAGGAGGGGTGTGTGCAGAGTCCCCCCAGCAGTGCCCAGACGCAGGAGGGGTGTGTGCAGAGTCCTCCCAGCAGTGCCCAGACACAGGAGGGGTGTGTGCAGAGTCCTCCCAGCAGTGCCCAGACACAGGAGGGGTGGGTGCCTATCACTACCAGCAGTGCCCAGACACAGGAGGGGTGTGTGCAGAGTCCCCCCAGCAGTGCCCAGACGCAAGAGGGGTGTGTGCAGAGTCTTCCCAGCAGTGCCCAGACACAGGAGGGGTGTGTGCAGAGTCCTCCCAGCAGTGCCCAGACACAGGAGGGGTGGGTGCCTATCACTACCAGCAGTGCCCAGACACAGGAGGGGTGTGTGCAGAGTCCCCCCAGCAGTGCCCAGACGCAGGAGGGGTGGGTGCCTATCACTACCAGCAGTGCCCAGACACAGGAAGGGTGTGTGCAGTGTCCCCCCAGCAGTGCCCAGACGCAGGAGGGGTGTGTGCAGAGTCCTCCCAGCAGTGCCCAGACACAGGAGGGGTGTGTGCAGAGTCCTCCCAGCAGTGCCCAGACACAGGAGGGGTGGGTGCCTATCACTACCAGCAGTGCCCAGACACAGGAGGGGTGTGTGCAGAGTCCCCCCAGCAGTGCCCAGACGCAAGAGGGGTGTGTACAGAGTCTTCCCAGCAGTGCCCAGACACAGGAGGGGTGTGTGCAGAGTCCTCCCAGCAGTGCCCAGACACAGGAGGGGTGGGTGTAGAGTCCTCCCAGCAGTGCCCATGGAACGCAAAGGGTGGAGTACCCACAGATACAATGCCCACAAATGTCAGTCAGGTGCACAAAGACCCTGCAGTACATGTACCACATGTGTGCGAGGCTGAGAGTACACACATGCATAGCGCCTAAAAGAGAACACGTCCACATGAAGTCTTCTCAACAGTCTACACACACAAGTACAGTGACCACCAAGGATGCCACAAATGATGCAGGTGGAGACATCGCACAGCATGCATGTGCAAAGTTGAAGGAGTCCGTCACACCCCCAGCTGATGTAGACACAGCTCAGCACCACATAGTGGAGACACCCTGCAGGGAAGATGTCAGGTTACACAGAGGAAGGAACACACCGTGGGACGATGTCACCATGCAGTAACTGCTTACATGAACAAAGTAATTTAGCCAACAGCTTGTGATGGCACACAGATACCAGGGTCCACCCTATGACCAGCACAAGACTACATTTCCCACACACCCAACACATTATCACCACCCAAAATCATGGAGCTGGTCCACCAACAGCAACATCAGATAAACAGTAGTGTTCAAAGGAAAAAACAAATTGCTTTATTCAGCATGATGTAAGTAAAAAGCAACATAAATGTCAATATATACAAGGCCCATAGGGCAGTCCATGACTCCAATCCGGATGGGGGACACAGTGGTACGTGTGTCCCCTAGCTTGCCTGCACAGTCAGACTCCTTTGTCTTCCACAGGGGGGGGGGCATCATGTTGGGGGGAAGGACCAGGCACCGCAGGGACAGGAGGGGCAAGGGGAGGTGTTGTGGGTGCAGGGACGGACGACTCCAACACAGGGGGTGGGGCAGCGCCAAAGGTGGATTCGAGCACGGCGCTGCACACTACTGCCAGGTCGCTCAGCGTCTCCCCTGCACCCGAAGGAACCACAGGCCCCAAGGAGGGGGGGGGGGTCACAGGGATGGGTCGCAGCGCCACTGGGGGGGGTGTGGACAGGGAGGGACTCAACTCCCCTGCCGGTGTCCTGCCTCCACCACTTGCGGGGTGGTGCCACACTGGGGCTGATGGACAGACTGGGCAGGACTGACCCTGTGTCTGACTCTTGGCCAGGAGAGCTGAGGGGAGTGGATTTTGAGGGTGGTGGTCGTGAGGAATGTGGACTCCCACTCTGGCTGCGTGTCTTCCGTTTCCCCCTGACCCAGTGGGTGTGCCTACTTCACCCTGTGTGTGCGTGCCAGGAGGTGTGCGCTTTGCCTTCCCTGCTGGTGTGGTGCCTGTGTCTGGTGGGGTGTGTGCATGCTGACGTCTGGGTGTACGTGGGACAGGCATGGGAGTGGGAAGTGTGGATGGGGCATGGGTAGGGGGTGGGACGAAGTGCTGCAGGAGACCCACTGCTGCAGACAGTGTCGAGTCAATAGACCGCAGCAAGTTGCGTTGGTCAGCCTGCGATGCTGGAATGCCCTCCAAGTATGCCTCCATGTTGGTGAGCACTTGGCCGTGGCCATGGAGGACATTAAGCATCGCAGCCTGACCAACCTGCAACTGCGGCAGGATGTCCACAGACTCGGCATTGGCGGCAGCAGTGGATACAGGGGCAGGGGGTGCGGTGCCTGGCAGGAAGGAGACACGTGGTGACCTAGCACGCCAGGAAGGGACACAAGCAAGTGGGAGGCCGGTGATGGCAATGGAGGGGGCGGGGTGAGATGTTGTGCTGCTGTCAGCTGTTGGAGCATCCTCCGCCCCCTCGGAGTGGTCAGCCTCGGACCCGTCAGCTTCATAATCTGTGGTGGCAGTGGACAGGTCCTCCGGCTCACTCCCCTCGGCCTCAGTTACACTCGACGTGCTAGCTAAGGTGTCACTGCTGGCACTGGTGCCCAGTCCCTCCGCACGGTCCGTGCCGGTGTCTCCATCTGTGTCCCCCGACGATGCTGTGGGCAAGGTGAATGAAAAGGAATTAATCAGACACCTGTATACATATGTCACATGAGTCAAATCAACATAGGTTACAGTGCATAGCCTGAAATTAAAGATGAGTAACATCTACAATACAAGGTACATATATAGGCCCTGCAACACACAGTTGGTTCACCCACCATGCCACTGAGAAACTATGGAGAGCATGACACATTTGCAAATGACATGATATGGAATTGGACAGAGGAGCCAGGCTCTGGGGACAATCCAGCACTGCATCTGCACCACACAGCATTGCCCTAACTAGGGATGAGCAGAGACCATCTCCATGAACTTGAGGCACATGCTGCAAAGGTAATACTTAAAGACATGCCCAACATGAATGGGACACTGCACCTTGAGTGTATGTCCAGACAAACAGCACACACTGGCCAGACCGAGCAATGAGATTTCAGGGGTCGACATGTAGGCCTTGCCCGCACCAACCACCCCCTACATGAGACAATGTGATGAGACACAGGAAGCACTTGCATCTCTTAGTCTGGGAGAAATACACATGGGCTGCCAGAAACCATATTGCACCCAAAATACCCCATGTGCGCCTGTACAACGATCTCATTTACGAATGGCCATCATCAGTAATTGTAACAAGACACACAGGCACTGGCCACCGTGAGTATGAACGAGGAAAATTAGGTCAGGCTGTACAGTGGACACTTGTAGAACACGTTACGTAAATATACATGGTGCCAGGGGACAATGGCACAGAGGACATCCTATGCTGTAGACACTGAGAGTGTCCACATATTGTGATGACACACATGATACCTAGAAAAGTATGCCCCAGGGGACAGTAGTGGCCACAATATTCCATGGTCCTGAATGGTAATGACTGCAACACAGGCCACCATCCCTGCACTCTGCGTATCGCACACTCATGCACATCATGTCACAGGCCACAACATAGGACATGCTTGCTGTAAGGCATTACACTTCAGAAACATCCTCCTATGTCTGGACTCAGCATCAGTGCCAATTGACATGGACCCCACAAGTACTGTACTGGACAGGGCACAGGCAAGGTGCCAAAACCTGTTACACACCACCCCCACACATGATGCTGCAAGCATTGGTCACGTGGATTAACTGCCAGCCCAGATGACCTTGTGAAATAGTGACTACACACAGACCAGGGAACACATGGCAAGGAGGGGAAGGGAGGAAGGACAGCACCGCTATACTGTGTGTGACAGGACCTGCACTGCAAAATTAAACACTGGCAGTGTATCCATGCAACTGCACACTTGCAAATGCTGGTGACACACAACAAACACACATGTACCTACCCCCTTCCTGCTGCTGCTTCTCCCGTAAGCGCCTGTCCATGTCTGGAAAGACCACCGCCAGCACACGCTTGTGGATGTGGGTCAGACGGCGACGCCCATGGTTCTTAGGGCCCACAGGTGAGTCCCCCAGCAGGACCCGTGCGATCCTCCGCGTCCAGCACCGGATATCCTGCCAGCGTTTTCTCACCTGGGCCAGGTGCCGCTTGCGACCATCCGTCCTCCTCACGGCACTGACGGCGTCCCTCCAGATCTGCTCCTTGGCAGCGGCACCTACCTGTGGGGTTGAAAAAGTGAGACTACATCAATACACCTGCCACATGTCACAGAGACACACATTAGTACAATTTAGCTTGTTTCAACAAGGCATAGTATGCAGCCAAAGCATTGCACCTTTGTCATAGGGACATTTTTCTCTGTGTAATGGCAAATGCACCACGTGCCATTGAAAGTACACAGGTGGCATGAGGGGTATGACACAATAAATGATCCAGACTCACACTGTGCATCACAAGGTACACCATGATTATGTGCAGCACCTCAAAGCAGTCACATGCCACAGGCCACTGACGCTACCTCAGCAGAGTACACAGACACACACAGGCACAGGACATTCACCTGCCATTGCCAAATGCAGCTACAAACCTCACTCTGCACATGTGCCACTAGACTGGGGGGGCTCACAGGTGTGGGGCTGGCTCTGCACGTCAGACACACAGCACTGCTCCCTGCTCGCATCAGATGGCCAGGGTATATCGATCCCTCATGCAGCTTGGGCGCTACACTCCACATATGCACCCACCCACATGACAGGGGACTTACACACAAACCGATGTCCAGGGTACGAACACATCATGTGGACACTCTCAGCACAGGTACACTGAACTAACACACATCTGTGGGTACAGTCACCTGTCACACTGGGCTGACCACATAATCACATGAGGACTGTAGAGGCAACATTCCCAGGAGGCTTAGACAGGCAGAATGTGGCATGCACCATGCAGTGATTGTCACAGTAAACACAATGCAAGTGAGGACGGCAGACATGCACCACAGCATGCTCTGGCTGGGAGACATCAGGCATTCCCCCCCTGGGACCCACTCCACAGTACAATGCATGTGTGTCACACCGGGACACAATGCCAGAAGTCCCAGTCACAAAAAAGGGACACAGTCTGTGCTAGTGGACTCTGCACTCACCTGAAACCCTGGTCGCCCATACAGCATGGGATACTGTGGGAGGATCACATCCAGCAATGCCAGATTCTCCTCCAGGGTGAATAGCTGGGCACTCTCCACAGACCTTGACATGGTGCCAGGGAATCACGAGCAGCAGCAGTCTTGTAGAATCAAAAGATGTGCAGGCAAGTGCTCTCTCATGGGACCTGGCTGCCTTATATCTGCCTTTCTGGCCTGTTTCATGCACAGGAGTACAGAGTGATTGGTCACTCACATTTGCATCCTATTTTTCCTCCAATCCGTTTAAACCTAGCACAGTCAGTGGCTTTGCAAATTTTTTTTCTTGAGCATGATGTAAACTCCACAACCACATTGCAACAAAGTAGATTCATTCAAACCGACTTTTGCTGGGCACCTGATGAAAAAAATTCAAACTTTAAACTTGGTCTCCATGACAACCAGCATGCATGTAGGGCTTTATACTTGTCCCTCATGTGTCCCCTATGTAATTTGGAGATTCACACACAGGTACGGTGCGTCCCGGGGCCCTAGGGCACCATAAATGCATGGCAACGGCCCGTACACGCGTGTGTACGGTCCATATCACTATGGGAGTGCTGCCATAGGCCTACCCATAGTGATAGTGAGCGTACAGGCGTGTGTATGGTCCGTATCACTATGGGTACACATACGCGAGCACACCCATAGTGATAGTGAGCGTACAGGTGTGTGTACGGTCCGTATCACTATGGGTACACATACGCGAGCACACCCATAGTGATAGTGAGCGTACAGGCGTGTGTACGGTCCGTATCACTATGGGTACGCATACGCGAGCACACCCATAGTGATATTGAGCGTACAGGCGTGTGTACGGTCCGTATCACTATGGGTTTGCTCGCGTATGCGTACCCATAGTGATACGGACCGTACACACGCCTGTACGCTCACTATCACTATGGGTTTGCTCGCGTATGCGTACCCATAGTGATACGGACCGTACACACGCCTGTACGCTCACTATCACTATGGGTTTGCTCGCGTATGCGTACCCATAGTGATATGCACCGTACACACGCCTGTACGCTCACTATCACTATGGGTTTGCTCGCGTATGCGTACCCATAGTGATACGGACCGTACACACGCCTGTACGCTCACTATCACTATGGGTTTGCTCGCGTATGCGTACCCATAGTGATACGGACCGTACACATGCCTGTACGCTCACTATCACTATGGGTTTGCTCGCGTATGCGTACCCATAGTGATACGGACCGTACACACGCCTGTACGCTCACTATCACTATGGGTAGGCCTACGGCAGCACTCCCATAGTGATAGGGAAAGTACACACGCCCTCAGAGCGAATGTACGGTGCCTTACACACATAACAGTGGTGACAGGCAGCACACAGAAAGGAATAGAGATGACATACTTGTCCATGGATGGACATCAAGGCATTGTCTGGCCAGTACTACATGTGTGGGGCACAGGTGTGAAAGGCTGTGAGGTGGCACATTACTCCTGAGTTGTGAAGGCAATAGATGTATGATGAGATATGTACAGATGTTATGTGTGACGGTGCTATATGTGCCAGACATGCCCTTCACTCCTTTGACATGTGTGCATGTCGTACAGCACACTTGAGATGAGCGTCACTGGCATCGCACAGTCAACAACACACGCAAGTGTCCCCTGATGCCCGCTACAGGGGTTACCACACCAGACATGTGACTACCCACGGTGCAACATGTGACTATGTCATGTATGTGTGGTGTGTTCACATTAGCTTGATGTTGGTGTTCCCTCATAAGCATCTGCTGTTGCTGCAACCAACATGTCTCTGTGTGTAGATGGACATGGCACACTGTTACGCACACCAGGCCACATGTGGTATCGGATGTAAGGTGTATGTATGCATGGGACACGGAGTAGCGTAACAAGGACCTGTCTGCATCCTCTCAATGTATGTGTGGTCAGTCATGACATGTACACCTTCATGGCAAGGTGTGTGGGCTGTCCTAGTGTAATGTCATGTGACCTGTGGCTCTAGTGTTCCGCTACCTGTCTCTGCAATCAACATCCTACTTCTGCTGATATGTTGATGTATGTCACTCCTGTATTGCGTCTGGCTGTTCACTTACACTGGGACACAGCTAGTCCCATGCCATGGGATGTGGAGGTTCACAATCTCCGTGTGTAGCTGGGTCTTGGTAGGAATGTCACCTGGCAGCCATACGTGTCCAGGGCATGTAGCACATACCTGACTCCCTATGTAGCATATGTGTATTGACAGATTAACATGTGCTCAGTACATATAAATTGTTGTTGTAGTGCACTCACTCTTCCTTGTCACTTCCAAATTACTGCAGAGCGCCGCCTCTTCCCCGACCAATTCCGGACTCGGCTGACATGCGGGAGAATGACTGTATACGCTGCTACCGCTTCCCCCAAACGTTGATTGAGGAGTTGACGGCAAGGCTGGCACCACACCTGCAACCGCTGCACAGGTATCCTACGGCACTGACACCCAAGCTGAAGGTAATGGCAGCCCTACATTTTCTTGCCACGGGTACCTTTCAAAAACCATAGCTCATGTTGGTGGCATGTCCCAGAGCATGTTCAGCCGTGTGCTGCATGATTTTTTAGAGGCCATGTTGCTTCACCTGGATGAGTTCATCCATTTCCCAACTCCTGAACAGTTGACTGTTGTCAAGCGTGGATTCTATGCCCTGGGAGGGATGCCCCATGTCATTGGGTCCATAGATGGGACACATGTGGCTTTGGTACCACCACAGGCACAGGAGGTAGCGTACAGGAATCGCAAGCACTACCACTCCATCAATGCCCTTGTGGTGTGTCTGTCCAACATGGTGATTTCACATGTCTGTGCTCGTTTTCCAGGATCAGCACACGATGCCTACATCATGAGGCGTAGCAGGGTGCCTGAAATGATGACGCAGCTGCGCAACGAACGAGCATGTGTTGTTGGTGGGTACACTCTGTCTGTCCTGTATTTTGCGTAGACTTCCAGCCCGACCGCTTCTCCTGTCCTACTTATGTCCATGTGGTTTCCATGTAGGGGATGCTGGCTATCCCAACATGCCATGGCTGATCACACCTCTCCGCAACCCCAGCACGCCGGCCCAGCTCCGCTACAACACCGCCCATGGCCGGACAAGGCGAGTGATAGAGAGGACATTTGGCCTCCTGAAGAGCCGATTCAGGTGCCTACACAAGACCGGCGGCGCCCTCCCATATGCCCCGTTGAAGGTCTGCAAAATCTTCATGGTCTGCTGCATGCTGCACAACATGGCAGTTGAGAAAGCTGTGCCACTCATCCTGGATCAAGATGATCAGGACCATCCACCCGTGGAGGACGAAGGGCTTGGCAATGGGTCTAGTGATGTGGAGGATGTGGTTCAGCAAGAGGACATCCGGAGTCGGCTCATACGCGACTTCTTTGCTTAGTGGTGAGTACCAGTGTCTGAGTGTGCACGCATTGGTCCCCGTGTGGCATGTGTTGCGATGTGTGTGTCCATCTGCATGTATGCCACGTGAGTCAGAGGTGTGTGTGGATGTGTCACTCGAGCGATGGTGCCAGTGATGAGTGTATTTCCCCAGTCATAATTGTGACCTAGCATGTTGTCATCCTTACATGTGTCGAGTACATGCACATGCAAGTGGCTGTGCTTTTTGTGGCTGACTTCTTGTGTGTCTCTCATCCCCAGGTACTTGTGCATGCCGTCTGCTGGTTGCATTGTTGTGGCACTGCCATTCCTCATGGACACGTCATCGTGTGCTGACTCAGCGTTACACGCACGGACAAGTTTGGAAGTTTCCTTAGGGTAAGGGATGCATCAGGGGTGTATTGGGTGTGGCAGTTGTTTACGATGTGTGCACACTGCCCCTGTCGATGTTTGGTTCCTCTGCAGACATGTCGCGTCACCATGGGACACATTACATGTAGCTGGATACACCTGAATAGATGGTCAGACTTGTTGACAGTCATCTGTAATGGGATAGTGGATTGTGATGATGGCATCAATGTGTGTAACACTGCCCTCGGACACATACGGTTTGCATTGGCTTGACATGGTGTGGGACTTCCACATCAGAGGATCAATGGAGTATGGCAGCCTCTCCGTGAGCAGCAGGGGGTGTTTAGCTGTTACCCGACACTTGTGTGCCAGTTCCATGGATATCATGCATTTGTGGTGCAGAAGGGGGGTGCCAGTGTTGGACCCACATGTTAATCCACATGACCTGTGTATGTGTACTCCGAGTTGCCTCTGCATTCCGGAATACATGACTAATAAAGGTGTCCCTATGCCTCCAAGGTGCCTCTTCTCAGTCAATGCTGGTGTGTTGCCACGGTGCATACGGCATGTCTGGCATGGTTTTCAGTGATAGTGGCTATGTGTCTATGTGTAGAGTAGCAAAATGCAAGCTGTTTGTGTGGGATTAGACTCTGCATTGTGCATGATGTCCATGACTGTGTGGGTATTGTGACATGTGCCATCCCCATGCATCCAACGTTGGCCAGGCCACCATTCTCTGCATCCACCTGACTCAAGCTTGCAGGACATGGTTCTGCCACCTGTCTACACTTACCTGGGTGCCCCCCAGGACACTCCACATGATCCCTGACCTCTGCGCATGACTGTTGCTGTACTCAATATGTCTGTCGGCACGGTTGTGCGGCCACCCCCTCAGCTGGTTGGGCCCATCACGGGTGTGTATGGTGCTCCATGTGTGTCTTGCCTAATACATTGTGACCCATGTGTGTCCTGTGCCAGACTCAGGCCCCAGGGTATGGATGGTTGAAGTCATATGAGAACTCAGGCATGGTTAGACTTTACAAGACACATGTAAGGTAATAATGCAAAATGTAGGCATCATCTCTTTATCGTGTACGTTTTTATTTGTGATGGGGTACGTGTGGGGGGGGGTATGACAAGAGGGGCTTTCCGGGTGTGTGGAATCCAAAGTTCACTGGGGGAGTTGGTGTCCTTGCCATTGGAAATCATCAGACTCCATGCCACAGTCTTTGTCAACATTGGTCAGACAGTGAACAGCAAGTCCATGTGGCAGAGAATGTCATTTGCTGATGTGCTGCTGTTGGTCCAGTGGGCCAGGTGCCAGGCCAGGTGTCCTGGGAGATGGTGCTGTTGCGCCAACCCTCACGGTCTTTTCCGTGGACGACCCGCCCTCCTGCGGGAACCCTCAGAAGCAGGCCGTGACGATGTTTGGGATGCTCCGTCGGATGTATCCTCCTCCTCCCGATCCCTCCCTGTGGGTGGTGATGTTCTTCGCCTGGTGGCACAGGGAGGGTTGCCCATGTTGTCGGCTATCCGACGGAGTGAACGGTTAATTCCCGTGAGCACCGTCACGAGCTCAGGCTGTCTGTCCTCCATCCGCCCTTGGTGTCGCAGTTGACAGGCATGTTGCTCCGCATCTTGCTGGGCCTGTTGGGTCTTGATCTCCTCGAGGGTCCCCTTCATCTCGTTGAGGGTGGACACAACCTGGCTCATGCCCGTGGTGTCCTGCCGGTATGTGTCCAGGATGTTTCTTACATGGGAATATACCGGTTCCGTAGCCAACTGGTCAGGCTCGCGCCTCCGCCGTCCTCCACTCCCACCACCCCTGCCCACTTGCACCTGGCCTGTCCTTGTCGGCACATCGGGTCTCCGGGACCCCTGAGGGGTGGCATTTGCGTTGTCGCCTGCCTCCTCCTGGGTGCCCGGTACACCGTGTTCCTCCTGGTCAGCCTGGCTGCGTTGTGGTGGTGGGGCAGGGATCCTGGGTGTCTCCTGGGATGTGGCAGGAGTGGGGGTGGTGGTTGGCCCAGTTGTACCTGACGTAGGTGCTGCAGGTGGTTGGACACCAGAGGGGCCAGGTTGGTCGGGGTCGTCCACAGAGTGGTGAGAGTCGTCGCTGCCGGTGGGATCGTCATCCCGCAGAGCCGGGTCCTGTGAGTCTTCCCCCCCAGTGTTGGGGGGTGATCCACGACGTTGACCTGTGTGTGTGAGAGACAATGTTATTTTTGTTCCCTGTAACATCCATGTTTCATTAGTTTCAAAGTTGGCACATTTCCTCTGGGTATTTGGATATGTCTTGCATTCCACTCACAGTGCACTTGTGCATGGGTATGTCCCTTGGCCACAGCTTTTGAGACTTTACCTATGTGTGACACAGTCTTACTTGCTGCGTCAATTGTGACTGCAGTCAGCAGTGGAGTGAGGAGGTGTGGCGAGCCATGCATTGGCGCCTTCCATGTTGCACTGTACGTGGGCATATGGAGTTGCAGGTAGTTGTCGTTGTGCTCGTGCACAGGTTGAGACATGGCCCAGTGTTTTGCCATGGAGAAGAGAGGGGGATTCAGGCACTGGCCACCCTTGTCTACATGCACGCAGTCCACCTGCTGATGAGCAGACATTCCCACACCACCCAAGGCTGAATTGGTCTCCCTGTGTCTCCCTTTCTCACTCTCTCTCTGTCCCCCTCTCCCTCCCTCCCTGTGTCAGCCTCCTCCCTCTGTCCGTCTCCCTGTGTCTCCCTCCCTCTCTCTCCCCCTCTCCCTCCCTCTGTGTGTCACCCTCTGTCACCTCAGCCCAGCTTCCTAGGCACACACTTTTTGCAGATCTTTGAATGGCCCTTGGCTTGTTCATGTGAGTTTGTTTCTGATCTCCAGGCACCCATTGGGTGTAGTGTCTGTGTCTGCGCTGCTGCTGTGGTGGTGTGTGCTGCCACTCTTTCACAGTGTTGGCTGTTCACTGGCTGCTGTCATGTGCAAAAAGGTGCCTTCACCCCCATGTCTTCATGCAAGGCGTCCGCCATTTGCAGGCAAGTCTTTCCTGTGTGGCGACACACTGTTTGTCTGGCTGTGACCTAGGCCATATGGGCAGAGGGCATTGTTGTCTGCTTCTGAGTTGCACTATGTGATTTTTGAGGCCCACACTCCCACCATCCGGGTTACCGTGTCTTGTGTTGGTGTTTTCTGTGGCCTGTGACTTGGCATTGTCCAGCTGGGTGCATGGGGCATGGTGGCGCTAGTGGCATGTGCGTGTTAATGGAGTGTGGTTGAGTCATGCGATAGCTTTGGGGTTGTTGCGTGCATGATTGTGAGTTTGGTTGTGGATGACGTTCCCCCCATGTGAGGTGAGTTGTTTGTGTACTCACCAGGCTCTCGGAGTCCTTCTACTTCCTCCACTGCCACCACCGGCAGTATGGCCATCACCTTCTCCTCCCAGGGATGGTATTGTACGCGTCTGCGGGCCGGCCTTCCTCCAGTGATGTTGGCCTGGTTGTGGTCGTCGGTCATTTTGCGGCGGACCGTCCTCTGCAGATCGTACCACCTGGCTTGGCATTCATGCCTGGTCCTTCTGGTGGACGCAACAGCATTCACAGCATCGACAATCGTCTGCCACATGGCTGTTTTTTTGGAAATGCTGGTCTGTCTGACCAATGTTCCAAAGAGGTGTGGCTCGACTCTGAGGATTTCGTCGACAAGGACCTCCAACTCTTGGCTAGTGAACTTTGGATTCTTGTTAGTGGGCATGGTGAGGGGTGTGGGTGTGGATGGTTGTGGGGTGTGTGGGTGTGGATGGTTGTGGGGGGTGTGGGTGTGGATGGTTGTGGGTGTGTGGGTGTGGTTGTGCAGGTGTGTGAATGTGATGAGGGGGTATTTGTGAAGGTGGTTGTGTGAAGGTGTGCAGGTGTAAGGTGTAGTGGAGGTTGTAGTATGGTGCAGTTGTTTCTCTGTGTGGTCTGGCATCAGTGGGTCTGTTGCAAAGGATCATGGTTTGTGTGTGTTGGGCCTTTTTATTGGTCCATTGGTGGGTGTGGCTGTGTTTGAACTTTGGGTGGGTGTGTTATAAGGAGTGGTTGTGTTTTGGGCCTCTGTTTGGGAGTTTGGCAGTTGCAGGTCAGTGAATAGGTTGTATTTGTGCTTGTTGGACATGTTTTGTGGCTTTGTGCGATTCGAATGGAGTCTTCTTGTGTTGTTTTGCTTTGTCCTGGTTGTGTACGTGTGTTTTTAGCGTCTGTCCGGTGTGTACATCGGCCATTTTGTTGTACAGTGCTGTCCTTGTCTCTGGCTTGGTACGACTCGTACATGCGCGATGTTGGGTGAGGGTGCTGGTGTTGGGGCCTGGGGTGCGCTCCGTACTTAGACTGTTGGGGTGGGGGTACGTTCCATACATACGCGGGTGAGGGTACGGGCCGTACATACACTGTTGGGGTGGGGGTATGCTCCATACATACACGGGTGAGGGTATGGTCCGTACATACACTGTTGGGGTGGGGGTACGCTCCATACATATGCGGGTGAGGGTACGGGCCGTACATACACTGTTGGGGTGGGGGTACGCTCCATACATACGCGGGTGAGGGTACGGTCCGTACATACACTGTTGGGGTTGGGGTACGCTCCATACATACGAGGGTGAGGGTACGGTCCGTACATACACTATTCGGGTGGGGGTACGCTCCATACATACGCGGGTGAGGGTACGGTCTGTACATACACTGTTGGGGTGGGGGTACGCTCCATACATACGCGGGTGAGGGTACGGTCCGTACATACACTGTTGGGGTGGGGGTACGCTCCATACATACGCGGGTGAGGGTACGGTCCATACATACACTGTTGGGGTGGGGGTACGCTCCATACATACGCGGGTGAGGGTACGGTCCGTACATACACTGTTGGGGTGGGGGTACGCTCCATACATATGTGGGTGAGGGTATGGTCCGTGCATACACTGTTGGGGTGGGGGTACGCTCCATACATACGCGGGTGAGGGTACGGTCCGTACATACACTGTTGGGGTGGGGGTACGCTCCATACATACGTGGGTGGGGGTACGGGCCGTACGTACGGGGGTGTACATACACGGGTGGGGGTTCGACTCGTACGTACACGGGTGTACATACACGGGTGGGGGTTCGACTCGTACATACATGGGTGTACATACACGGGTGGGGGTTCGACTCATACGTACGGGGGTGTACATACACGGCTGGGGGTTCGACTCGTATGTACATGGGTGTACATACACGGGTGGGGGTTCGACTCGTACATACGGGGGTGTACATACACGGGTGGGGGTTCGACTCGTACGTACACAGGTGTACATACACGGTTGGGGGTTCAACTCGTACGTACACGGGTGTACATACACGGGTGGGGGTTCGACTCGTACATACGAGGGCTGGGGGGGTGGTTGGGCGCGTACATACGGGGGCTGGGGGGGTTGTTGGGCGCGTATGTGGGCACATGTCTCCATGGTTGCTATAGGAGTTCGGTGCGGACTGTGTTTTTTCCATCCGGTTGTAACATCAGACGCACGGGATGGATCGTACTTGCGCGGTCGGACTTCACTTTTCACATTTGTACGGTAAATCATCCGGGGACGTGTCGGACACATTTTCCGACCCGAGGACGTGTGGGGAATTATTCCCAATGCGATTCGTATGGACTTTTTCCCATGCGAATCGTAGTTGGCAGTTTGTACGGCACTTGTACGATTCGTACGGTAAAAAGACCGGATACGAGTCATACGGGGAATTATTTTCCAGGATCGTAATCGGCACCATTGTGTCTCAGGATTTTGTAAATTTATCTGAGAATGATTGGACATTGGAAATGAAAAATTATCCTTTGTATCAGAAAATATTGAGTTGTGTGAAAAATGGGTGGCCTAAGGAAAAGGGTGCTTCTGCTGATCTTGCTCCTTTTTGTCGTGTATCTGCGGATATTGAAGAAAGTGAGGGTTTACTTTTCAAAGGGGGTAAGATCGTTCCTCCTATTTCCATGCAAAAGAGAATTTTGTTTCTTACTCATAAAACTCACTTGGGTATGTCTTCTATGAAGCGTTTGATTAGAGCTAACTTTTGGTGGCCGGGCCTTGACAAAATGGTGGATAGAACGGTCAGAGAATGTCCAGAATGCATTAACAGTGATAGGATGTTGCACCCTTCATCTGCTCCTCTTAAGCCTGTTGTGTGGCCAGCATTTCCTTGGCAAAAAGTGGCCTTTGACATCTCTGGACCATTTAGTAATTTGCCCTCAAATGCTCGTTTTGCTTTAGTCATGGTTGACTATCATTCCAAATGGCCAGAGGTCACATTTGTGGCTAATACATCAACCCAAGTGATTGTCACTTTCTTTAGGGAAGTTTTTGCTCGTGAAGGTTATCCTGAGATAATTGTAACTGATAATGGAGTACAGCTCACATCTCATGAAATGGAAGATTTCTTGAGTATGTGTAATATTAAACATGTCACTACTTCTCTATATGAACCAAGGGAAAATGGTCAAGTAGAAAGGTTTAATCGAGTTCTCAAAGATAGTGTTCAAGTGGCACAAATGTCCAGTGAACCTTGGTTAGATGTGGTTAGGAAGAAGCTGTGGATGTACCGTATCACTCCACATTCAGTAACTGCTATAAGTCCCTTCAAGTTATTGAAAGGGAGAGAACCTCCATCTGAAATTTTTCCATGGTGGATTAAAAAGATCAACAAAACCAATGACGCAACTGATATCAATGCTGTTGCTAGACATGTTAAAGATAAACAAGATGAAATGAAAAGAAGGTTTGATTATAAAATGAATGTCAAGACGCCTGACTTTGTAGTAGGGGAATGGGTCAGGATCAGGAAGCCTGGGTTTTTGGCTAAGGGGTATTCCAAGTTTTACCATCCTATCAAAGTGGTGAAAGTATGTAAAAACTGTGTAATTACCAGGATGGTAGGGTCTGGAATGTAAGGAGGGTTGCAAAGTGCAAAATGTTAATTCATGATATACCCTATGTATTGCATAAATCTTCTGATCTTTCGAATGATGTTCCTCACTCTACACGTTCGGTGGCATCTAGAGTTAAGAACAATCTTCGGGAAAAGAGATTACCTGTAAGGTTTTTGGGTTAATATGTTCTATTTGTTAGAAGGGAAATGTGTTGCATTCTGTTTTGTATTAATGCTAGTATGCATTGCTGTATAACTCTGTTTACTGGAACATGGAACATAGTACCTTCGTGGTACGATCTATGTTCCATGTTCCAGGAATTGACAGTTGCCTGTGATCTTCCAGTACCTTGTAGTGCTGTGTCTCTATTCCTGCGCATAAAGCTAATTCATTTAAATTTACCTTGTTTCCTGGATATTTGTATCTTACACAGGATCATGGACATGCCTTTTGGGCCCCTTTTTGCACAACCACCTGTTATTTGCAGTATATGTTATCACCTTGTAGGCTCCCTGCCTAGCCTGTGGATGATTTAGAACCTATAGATGTCATTGCATGGGTATATAATATACCAGATGGAGTATATGATGTGCAGTCCTAAAGATTTGAACTTTGTAGTAAGTAACGTAGCATGACCATCATTGATGTAACACTGTGACTGTTCTTGTCTTTTGCTTTTGTTTCATTGTTTACAGCAACATTCAATAAATACAATTTAAAAAAGTATACTATTAGAAAATAATTGTATATTAAAACGGTTGAACACTTGTTGTTCCAATACCTTGAAAAAGAGTTACAATACTGCACAGTAGTTGAGAAGAAGAATAGATTCATTAGCATTTTTTTGTTTTTATTCGAGGTAGTACTACTGCAGATTTGAAGCATTAGAGTTAGGTGACTGATAGGAGGGAATGGTTAAATAGAGACGAGAGGCAAAGGTTTCTTCACTTTACACCACATTCCTTGATGATAGAATCTCTGATTTAGGATTTCCGTACTATCTCTATGCTAGCAACTCAAAACTTTTTGGGTACTTTTTGGCTCGTGAAATCGCTCATCTCTGATTTGTGGATTAAAGGAATCAGATGAAATACATGATGGATTTACCAATTTTAGGAGAGCAAAGAGTTATTTAGGTGAAGTGATGGAAAAGTTGAAGAATACAGTTGAGTGAGGAAGCGGGTAAATTGAGATCCAGCAGGCCTGGTATTAGAATGTTTCTGATAGCAGGTATTTTTGTGAAAATGTAGGTTGCAAAATTCTTTACAGAGAGTGAAGAGTGATTGATAGAAGTGTGTTATGGGGATATTAAGTTGATGAATGCACGTGCTAGACACTGAAAAACCTGCCGCATTAATTTGATGACTTTTTGAAAATATGTGGATTTTGCATTGTGAAAAATAGCAATATTTTATTCATGGCTCATTTGGAGTGGTCAAGATTATCTGGAGTCTTTAGTTGGCACGATTTGCATAAGCGCATCCTCATTCTTGTTTCAAGTACACCAATTTCAGGTGTGATCCCTTTCAGTTTTAATACTAAATGATTTGTTTTTGGCCATGTTGCCGTTCTCAGTAATGAGCCCAAATTTAAATCATAATAATGTTATTAACAAAGGATAGGTGCTTTCAATAGAAATGAAATGCATTATTCCACATAAGGACATGAATTTTAGGTTTCAAATTTCTCTTTTCCTAAGACATGATCAAACCAGTATACTTGATCCTTGTGTATTAAATGTTAACAGACTGGCCAGGACCCATCTGTATTAGGTAGTACAGTCACAATACAGATAGTGATTGGTAAATCTTGAGAGCCAGGTTACCACTGAACTGTCATTCAAGTGGCATCCTATTTGGAGTACTAGACAAAGACATGGCACACATGTACTTCAACTAAATGCTTTTTTGGTTTCTCACACCTAAAAGCATTTTCTGGTAGATTACAGATTACAACAATACTTGATTAGGGTTACCTTATTTTGTTGGATCCTATTGCTATCCACAAGACAGAATGTTTGGTTGCCACTATCTCATTCGGGTGTAGGATTATTCACCCAAGAAAATCGGTGAAAATCTCTGTCTTTGTGGGATATATTTTAGGGTCGTCACCCATAGGTACCACCTAGGGCTTGCTTCATCATCGGACCCTCATCCAGATCACCTAGTGTGGAGGGATGGGCTTAACACGTTTGTAAATCGAGTTCTTTGGCTATGTCGTTTTAGGGATTGTGAGAAGAAATTAAAATTACCTACTGTATACTATTAATTTTTTTAATGGTTGGCCATTGGCAAGGTTAAAAACAGTGTGCTGTCATGGGGGAGTAGTGACCCTAAACATCTCAGGTTGACATGTTTCAGCCTTTAGAATCTCCCGTGTGGGTCGGTCGGCATTCTTCAGAACCTTATTTTTTGTGCTAATCCCTATAACTGGCCTTTAACGGCGTGTATATCCATCTTTTTAAAAAGGTTTTTAGAAAAGTATGCATGCAAATCATACAGACCAGTATTTTGGACTTTTTCCTTTGTGCATTGGTCTGAGATGGCCTATTTAGTCAATAAGATATATAGGGTTATTCTGAGGTGGGGGATTGCTCCTTACAATAACACTTTCATCAAAGGGCAGCACCTGCATCTTTACCTTTTTGGCTCCCTGCACCCTGTATCCAGTGTACTTCCAGGAACTTCTAAATCCTGCTAGCATACAGGGACTAGAACTGCTCTCTATGGGTAAAGTGGTTAGCCACCTGTTTACCCGCTTTAGAGACTGAAGGACGCCTGACTTCAAGGGGGCCCATCTGACTAAAGAGGACTAGACCCTGTGTAGAACTGACTAGAGAGAGACCTGGTGCCCAGAAGCCTGTCTGAGGAGCTAAAGGCTTATGGTCTGGCCAGTAGTTGGAGACAAAGTCTGAAGGTAAAACTTTTACCTTGGGACAACCTTTTTGGTGTATCAGACCTCTGCATCATCCAACCTCTTCAAGGTTTGCCTAGATCCCAGTCCATCGGGAAATGTTGTTTTTCCATAGTGCTTGGCTTTTTCTAGGCACTTTTTGTTTTAAAACATTAAAAATTCATATCTTTCGTTCCCATAACCTATTTCAAGTATCTTGGCATCTTTTCAAACATTAAAGTTTTCTTTAATTTGGGAATTTTATTGTGTGGTTTATTCACTTTAGAACCATTGATACTGTCTGAGCTTAGCATGCACTTCGCTGGGGGTTGCCTGCCAGTGCTACTAGGGCTTGTTCATAGGTTCAATCAAGACTGTATTTTGACCTAATCAGAGGGGATTATTGAGTTGGTATGGATATCCCCTCCTTCCAATTTAATAACACCATTTCTGACAACGAAGCTGGAGGGGGTGGACTAACAAAATGTCTAGATGGGGGATTGAAATGCTTGGGACAGACAAATATGTCATACCTAATGATGCCTGGTCTGATTTTAAAATGTTGTTACGTTTTTGAGGTCATCTTGTTGCAAGTAAGTGAGTCCCCTGAGTTAGAAATATAGTGGTGGTAATTACGCCAAATTGCACCCCGTATCTTCCTCACTAGATTTGGCGCAGATGGTCTTTTATTTACCTACTGAAAGCAGTTGAGAAGAGCAAAACAATTCAGGATTATACTTTCCATATAAACATGCTTTAAAGGACCACAGACTCTGAAATTCAGTTTTGTCGATTTATTATAAGGGCAAAAACAATTGGATGTAGATACAGCGAAGAATCAAAGTATCTAGATATAAAAAGTTCAAAACTGAGCCGAGTCTAAGAATATAGGTTATTCGGCACAAAAGGTATAAGATAGTAAACTCCAAAATCAGAATACAACAAAGAATAGATGCAGAGTCCAGGTCCCTTTTCATTAGGAAGAAATAAAATATCTTTCCCTACACTGCTCTGATGGAGGCCCTGCCTAATGCCCTTCCATCATTTCCCAAAGGTGTCAGCACGTGTTGACTTCCTAAGAAGTACTCACGTCAAATGGGTTGATAAGCTTAAGGCTTGGAGCTCGCTCTAGGATGCTCCTTCTACTCCGAAAGCTAGCAGAAGTCTGGTTTCACTGTCCCTGCGCTTCATACAAAAACATGGGATTCGACTGATAATACATCATCAAAAATTTCCATTGCAACTTTGTCAGTGTGGTGATTTTCCAGCCATAGGCATGATGAACCTTCTCTGTTCAGATGGCCTTGGTTCCCAGATAGGCCAGGCATGGAAGGCATCCTCCCTTCTTGCCTTTCAGCAATCTTCAAAGACATTCCGGGTATCTTCTTCAATCTGAAAATAATTAGTTTGCATTCCGGCACCTGCAGTAGGATGATAACATTCTGTTTTCGAACACAACATGTATTTAATTATTTATTTCTCGAGAGACAACGAGATGTGAAACTTAAAACAATCTGCGATTTTGGGCCTAGACTCGGGCAACTTAAATTAATCACAATTACATTATATGAATATAATATCATCTTGTATCTTATACATTCAGGAATCTCAATACATATTCGGTCCTACTTGAATATATTCACTACGATTAATGTTTAATTGGTTCCACTAAATACATCTTAAAAATCATAAAACACTGTAAACAATAAACTATATGTGAGTGCATCTTAACCATGAATATAGAGCACCTATACAATATAGAGTGCTGAAAGCGCTCTATCAGTAGCAATCCATGCAAATTTCATGCAGATGGTTGATGGTTCTGTACAGCTCTGAAGACTGGCTGCAAGGAGAGCTGCGAGCATGGTAAATAAAGGGATTTATCTAGTGCATTTTGAATAACCAGTTCAATGTATGAATCAAGGTGCATTTAGTTGGCTTCTGCACAGAGGAGAAATTGCCAGTTTGGTCAATGAAAACATCTTACAGCCATTCTGGAACTGCAAGGGTGCTCACAGTGAGAAGAAATGATGAGGAATAAATATTGATTAAAAATGCATGTCACTAAAGCTGGTACATGTGGGGCCTTTCCTGTAATTCATTGCTCTTGCTTATCCCTTCATTCTTGCAAATCCCTTTGTTTCTCATCCTTTTTTACTTTAAGTTACTTTTTATAGAAAAAAGGTAGTCGAATTTTTGTGGTCCAGCTAAAACACTTTTGGAGTGCCATTGTTATCTGCCAGCTGAAACTACATTGTGATGCAGTTGCCAGAGCATACCTTTCTTTTTGAGAGATTTAAAAAGTACTGATCTAACATGATCACCAATTCTTGCAAGAACTCTAGTGAGACAAGATGGCTGTGTGGAAACATTGATCGTGGCAGGCCAAGAAGGAAAGCAAAAACCAACACAACAGCTGACCAGGATCAAGCACTTCAATTCTTTAGTTTCAAATAATCAAACGGTAAGTGCAACAACTTCCAGCTTCCGCTGTTGAGAGATGCCCATTTACGACAAAGGTTCACACAAAAGGAAGGTGCACTTGATAGAAGTCAAACAGGCGACAACTTAAAGATCCACCAATTCTTCTGTTTATTTAAGACTTGTTAAAAAACCGGCACACAGCCAACGCGTTTCGTTCCCCAGTTCCGCGGGAACTTCATCAGGGCTGAAATAATTACAAAGACCAACATAAATATACATATAATATAATGAATATATAAACTTTATATACATCAGAAAGGACAAACAAAAACAATAAAACGAATGGCCCGAAACATATTATCAGTGTATATTCTTTTTTTTTAAAACACATATATCAACAACATACCAACAAAAACCAAAGACAAACATAATCATTTATAAAATGACAATTTGATAGTATCATCCTATCCATTACTGAACACTCAATACATTTGGAGATGTATTTTAAATAGATAAAATCACATTTACATATGTGTAGGTGGGAAAGCTAAATAATGGAATTAAGAATTCATTGCCCATCCTAAAAGGGCAAAGAAAAAAGAGGAAAAAAGAGAGAAAGGATATGGAAAGAAGGAGAATACGACAATAGTAATATGTATCACTAAGAAGGCATAGTGATATCAAAACAGCAAAATAACCAACAAGGACCAGAGCAGACTCATCATCTCAGCATTTTCAAAATTCCAATAAGAAGAATTACACAATTTCCACCTATTTTAGGATATAAAAATAAACTGCAAACTAATACCTGCCGAGTCACAAATAGAGCCGACCCCATTAACAATTACCTGGTGTGTTATATGCAAGTTACCATGACATCATATGGCAAAACAGCTAGTCGCCTAATGTCTCATGCCATAATTTTTATATATTTGGGGGCCCCCCAATTGGAGTAAAATAGGTAAACCTTAAAAGTAGCGGCGTGCATCTCACCTTCTGTTATTATCAGGTAGGTAACCTGAGGACTGAATTAAGTCACGGTCATTCACGTATAGCCGATTGTAGAAGCGTTCTGTCGGATACAAAAAAGGATAAAAGAATATCAGCAAATGTACAAGAAAAGTGCTTCCAAAGTCTATAGCATGTGTAATACAGAGGCCCCCTATCCGGTGAACATTGTACTCTGCGATATTCCAACTTCTGCAATGCACGAAACAAACCCAAACATATAGACACCATCAATATCATGGTCTCTCACCTTAATAGGTCGATTAGAGAAGTCCAATAATAGTTGACGAAAGGATGAAGATGCGGGTGAGAGTTTTATTCAAGGACACCCGAGTATGAGGCGGCCGTAAAAAGTATCTGTGGGCAAGATGTTCAAATAATAAATTAATTATGTATTATAAATGACAGCTGATGTGTGTATCGCAAGTATATATACCACAACACAATCAGTACTGGCTATAGTGGGTATCAGCAACCCCATGCTCACCTTAGATCGTTTACAAAAATAGTCCCAAGATTTTCATAGGCCCATGTAATAATATAGTGCCCGGAATGCCGCTGTAATAATCTGAAAAGGGAAAGTAAACGAAAACCGATATAACTCCTAAGAGGAATATATTCTGGTCACTGTCTATTTATGAAAAACAAAGTGCTCAGGACCTTACCTCAAGATAAGAGGAGACAGGTCACCACATGCGGCTACACAATTGAAATGAACACCATGAAGATAATATGGCCCTCTTATTGCTACGGTCCCACCTTCAGCATATATAATATCTAAAAATAAAGTCAAGAACAGATACAGATAAAGGGCATCATACTGCTGTGACAGAGTTCCCTGGTGATATGTTCGCCGTCTCGTATGTACGGTTCAATCTGGGACCACCCTAGTTCGAATGCACCCCGTGCAACAATTACCAGGCATTTTGCATCATTACTAGCAGAAAAACAAAACTAATACCGTTCCCGTCCCACATGCATAGTTAAATCTACCCCTTTGTAAAAACGTGCTATTCGGGCAGCATACTGCCGCTAGAGCCCCCCAGTACTCAATCCACCCGCAGCAAAGAGCCTTCCAAGGGGGCGCGGGCACTTACCACAATATCTTGGCACAACAAACGAGCAGCATGGAAGTTTGCACGGGTATCGGAGTAGCATTGTTGCCACGATTACTCAAACGCTAAATAGACCCGCACGTTGACGTTGTGACGTGTCGGGTCGAAGGTTGTCAAAGCAACCATAGCAAAGGGCTCCCACGTTCATACGTATTCCCTATTGCGGCAGCCATATTTAAATGGTACAAGTCAATAGGAAAATGAAAACCGCTATATGAAGCCGGTATCATTGAAGGAAAGCAGAGGTGGAGGCTATGAAGGTCCAAAAGGAATGGACAGGAATCCAAGACGTTGATATTGAACCAAGAGGAGCAAGGAAACTCATGCTACAAGCAAGGACTCAGGGCACATTGGCAAAATAAAAGTGGAAAAGGGAGAAACACATGTGAGCTAGAGCAAGGTCAGCAATGATTAGATAACAATGAAAGAATGGCTGGCAGTCAGTAGCGGCTGCTACCAGATGGGGGGTGAGGTAGGGAGAGAGGAATGTAATAAAAAAGGGACTTGCCGGAAAAAGCCGTCCACCGCCACCTCTCCGTCCCTGTCCTCTTCATTCTTCCTGTCTGGGTCAGCAGTAGGAAGCACCCAGGCACAGTGTCCGTGAGCCAATCACAATGCTGCAATGCAACGTTGTGATTGGTCTGAGTGCCGTGGTTCAGCACTCAGACGGGAACAGGGAGCCTGTACATGGTCCTCCCCAGGCTGTGTAATGTAGCCTGGTGGGAACATGCAAAGTGCGCATGACCTGTTGGGTCAGCCCAAGAGGGCCGGCAAAACAGATCATGTGCACTTAGGGAGTGCACACCATTCCTCCCCCTGCTCTGGCTAGCCCCACCGTGCCCACGACTGACTGCAATAGGAAAAATAAAATGATAATAACTATATGTTATTATCATTATGTTTTTCCTTTTGAGCAGTGGGGAGACGCTCCTCCGCCTTAGCGGAGGGGGCCGCCACTGCTGGCGGTGTCACCCAAGCATAGGTAAGTGGGTAACTCAGAGCCTACCAAATGGAAGAGTTAAAGAGATAAACACTTTGAGAGAGATGAGCCACGTAAAATGAAGTTGTCTATGAACAAATACCATTCAACTTTTTTTCCTTCGCGACATTCTTTTCTGGGTTATTGTCAGTTCTTTTTTTAAGATCTCTGTATTGCTGAGCTAAGTTGCATTAAAAGGGTGATGCAAAATGTTAGCCTGTGTAGATTCAATTAAAATCCATGGCAGCAAACTTATTCTCTATCTTTCTAAACAAACTGGCCCAATCCTAATCCACAGAGGAGCTGAATGCTTTCTGAGGCTTGGACACGTGGGGAAAAAGCCCTGGCGTTGGGTCTTCTGTGCGTGCCTCCCGCACAAGCTCTCACACAAGCCACAGTCAGATGTAAAACTTATCATGATCCCATTAGGATCCCTAACCAAAAGTCTGCTTTGTGAAGGCACTATAGGAAAAGAGGGAGATTCATTTATTTATCAGTGCCTGAGGGGTGTCACTGTGCTTAAGAATGCCACTGTTGACCTTGTCTGATGCAGAGTGATGGCGTAACTTCCCTGTCGACACAGTAACATCGTCAGCTATACAAAGGAGGCCCGTGGAAGGATGGTGGGAGTGATACTAATGCCATTCTGGGTGGTGTGAAGTGGGACGAGCAGTGGTGCTGTCAGGGCATGATCCCGCCTCCGCAACTTCTGCATCCAAAATAGAGATCTGGGGACCTTGGGGTTTTCACTTCCTCACACAATTGGTTAAAGGGT
Organism: Triturus cristatus; assembly: GCF_964204655.1. Classification (NCBI taxonomy): domain Eukaryota; kingdom Metazoa; phylum Chordata; class Amphibia; order Caudata; family Salamandridae; genus Triturus; species Triturus cristatus. The sequence goes on along the minus strand of NC_140581.1, from coordinate 430,815,503 downwards.
AAAGTGTGCCTTCTGTGAAGCAGAAGTGGTTCAGGTCTCTTCCATCCTCAATTCTGATTTCATCACTTGAAAACACTCATGAAGAGTCCCCTCTTTATCCATCCATTTTGTTTGTAGAATTATGTTTAATGAAAAATCGGAATTTAATTTGATATTGATTTGCAGTTGATTTAAATGGTATTAAGAGACATTGACCATCTCTTCCAAAAAAACATTGTTGACAGCATTTTACTAAAGTTGTAATGCTTATTTTTCAAACCTGTTTTTATCGTTTGTGCAACATGCCACAGCGCATCCTAAAAAATATAGAAAAGAACATCTAGAACAAACAGATTCCGTACAAAAAGTATTTCAAATATGACAGCCAATATCAAGTTACAAAGTGGCCAAAAGTATCCAACACTGTCGTTAACTCTGATGCAAATGCCTGGTTATGCAGGGACTGAAAAATCCAAGTTCTAGGAAGTTTATCGCACGGCATTATTACCAGGTGCCAAAAACTTACAAGCCAAACCTGCCTGAACATACCAGAAAAAAAGTCCAGTAAATACAGTGACATAGATTTCTCTAGAAAGCACCAAAATCCGCAGATTATGCTCATTCCATTTTGAAGGTCAAAACTGAATATTAGAGGAAATTATTGGCCCAATTTCCTGAAAAAATGGATAGAAATCTGTCATCTTTTGAACCTATTCACAAAGGCATTTTGAAGCATGTAAATTATTACTCCTGTGGTACTCTTTTACAAACTCTTACGTGCCTTTGTGAATTGGCCCCGCATTATCTAAAATGGGAGGAAATTTAGACTGTTCTGGGGCATTCATATACATTTAGTACAAATGGAAAGGACTGTCCCCACTGTGCAATTCTGGTGATGGGGAGTTGTACGTTTCAGAGATGATTCACAAAGGCGTATCAAAGTACCTAAAAGAGTCCTCCTGAAACACTGCTTCCAATACTCATGCATGTGTTACTGAATCAGCCGTAGTTTGTGGGCTCTTGAGTATTGATATTTTGATGGGAAACCTGAGCGCCGAAGATCTATTCACTCCCCAGAGATGCGTTCTCACACGTTCAAGCTTGAATGATGTAGTACAGTTTATTTTCATGATGCTTGTGGTTTCTTTAAGGAGTACTGTGTAGCTTTTGGTACTTAAACAATGAAATTGTTCACCAGTAACATATACAATATTGCAATAATAACGCTGGCTCCTGGTTGCAATGAAGAGTGTCCGTATTGCATTGGTGGCCGATTTGTTTTCCACCTCTGGCCCCCGGAGGCCAACATGACGCAAAGAACAGCAGATTGAGTCGGATCGCCGCTGGCTGCAAGTCAATCAACTAAAAAATCAATAACTCCACGACGAAAGTGCTTCCCAGTCCTCTCCTTCGCACTCTGAAACGCGCACTGTGCAACCTACAATTCAATTTAGTATTTTCAGCTCTGGGCTAAGGCTTCGAAAATGTAATTTCAGCGTCTCAGGTGGAAAATCAGCAGAGATCTTCTCAATAAAAAATACTTTGCCTTTGGGGGAGATACATTAAACCATTGCCTCTTTTTTAACCTCTGGAAAATCATTAAATGATTGGCTCTTTTATTCATTTTGCAAGTTTAAAATTTGACTGCACTTTAAATGTCTCCCATCTTGTTTGCATCCGATTAAGGCTCTAGGAGGTAGGTCTGCCTAGCGTCCTTGTTCTAAGCATTGCTTGTGTTTGTTGCAATGGAAACACCAGCAGCTTCGTGAAGATGGAGTCAGGGGAGTCCAGACGTTTGAAAACTAGCAGCTGTGTTTTGACATGGACTTCTTTTTGGGTAAAAGCCCAGGTTGTTCCTCGAGGGCAGCACACGGGCTGCCATGTAGGTGATCCAGAATAAACATTCACGAGGTCATGGTAGCTACCATTTTTTTCCCTTAGGGACTGTTTACATAATTATTCCATATTCCAAAGTCACAAGTGGTTTACAGTTTCGCGGAATAAAGTGTGCTCGTCCCTCTTGGTCTGTATTCCACCGAAGATGGGAAAAACAAACACACGCGCGCACATAGATTTACACGTGTGCAACTTCAAGAAGAACACAAGCATTTGCAATGCAATAGGTCTTGCATTGCTAAAAGTTTGATCTATTTGCATTGAATTATTATTAGCAACGCCAATAGCGCAAACTTGCAGTAATTCGAGACCTATTGCATTGCAAAGGCTTGTGTTTTTCTTGAAGTTGCACACGTGTAAATGTAGGCTTTTATTTGTAGGCATGTGGAGATTAAGTGATGTGCCCAAAATCCCATGAGGTTGAGCCGACACCAAGACGCAAACCTAGTTCCCCAGCTCCAAAGTCTGCAGCTCTGGCTGCTACGCCACATCATCTCCCCTGGTGTCATGTGGCACTTGCTGATATTGCTCTTATTTCATGACACAGGTGAAGGCATTTTACCCTTACACTGGTATAACGTTTATGGCATTATCATGACTATTGCTATCTGAGGTCTAAGCATGTAACATTGATGTTACCTAATGCACATCGGTTGCCTATAGCTATAAGGTCTCTGCAGCCTATGTGGTATGGTATCTCTACTTCCTGGGCGTGTCGAGTAGTTCTAACCTAGGGCATAGCTTCCCTTACTATCCAGCGTGAGATTGTGAAAACTGTGCTGTTCTCAACCTGGTACTTCCAAGTAGCTTCTCAGCCAGCTGAATGGCTAAGAACCTACTTGGAAGAGACTGGATAGAAAAATACTGAAGTCTACAGAAAGCAAAAGAGAAGAAATCTTGTGCACACATATACCATACAACAAAATTCACCAAAATGCCAGAGGTAGTGGCAGTAAAATCATGAGTAATGAATGCTTTGGCCACCGATTATATCAATGGGTTGACCAGTTGCCCCACTTTGAGACATTCAACAGTCTCTTCTTTGCAAATGATGTTCTACAGAAAGTCAAGGAGGGAAAAATAGACAAAGTAAATACAGCTATTGGAGCCTTTTTAGGTCTCGCCTGACCCAGCGCATTCGCTGGTCTGTCGAGACTTATTGAGAGGGCTCCAAAAAGTGCTACCAGGCCAGCCTAGAGCTACAGTGCATGTGCGCGGGTGCGCGCGCCGCGCTTGACCGCGATTACTTTCACTTTTGCGGCCGCTTTGATGTTTGATCGCGATCACTTTCGCGGCCACTTGGCATAGCCAATAGGTCTCGCTTTTGGGACCTTATAAGTATTTAGTTATGCAACTGTTGTATGGCTAAACACTTATAAGGTCGGAAATGCGGGACCTATTGGCTATGCTAATGCTTGTTTTACTTTCTGTTCCTGTTCCTGTCTTCTTGACGTCCGAGAGCAAGGGTAGTAAGAGAAGTAATAGATTTTCCAAAGTCTAGCCATACCTTATTGATGTCCTTTGCAAGGGATAATGCTAAATTAATGTGTTTGGACTATTTCAACGTGTTGTGAAACCTATGGCATTTTAGACACTTCTTTAAAAATTATGCAGTAAATAATAGGATTAGCCTGTCCTAAATCCGGAATTAGGAAAAACTTCCCCACTTGCACCACAAGAGATATTGGGATTACTGCCTAGTCTCCACCACATTTTAGTAATTGGCATAAATGACATTAAGAACATCTTCAACTCATGTTTGGGGAACAAGGGGCTTCCGTAGAAATTTGGCCAAGCATCTATTTGCAGGAAAGAGATCACTGCATTTTGATGACTTTGTCATGCAGGTAGCAAGGGAAACACTCTCTGGCAGTGCAGTGATGTGTGATGTTCTGCTAACTTTCTACCCTGTAGTCTACAGTCCTATTTATCCCTTCACAGAGCCAAAAGGTCAATTTTTAACAAGCACTGCCAAAGTCAATAGACCTATTGCCTATGTTAATGCCTTTTGTTCATTCTGTAGAGCATCTGCCGTACATCATGAACAAAAGTAAATAAAAGTATAAGGCACAGTGACGCAGCCACTGGTGGTAACTTAATTTTTTTTTAGTTATGCATCATGTCTATTTTATTTAGAAAGCAAAGGACCGCCAGCAATTGCTGCCTTTCTCTAAAAAAAATGTTACAATATGAGGTTAAATAAAACAAATTTGGATTGTGGAGGGCAACAGAGAAATCTGTGAGGGCATTGGCAGGGGGGAATGTAAAAGCTGCACTCAAGGGAGAGCAACACAGGGATAAAGGAGAAAAGGGAGAAAAAGACAGATACAGCAACACTGAAAGCAGGGGAGAGAAACACATGGGTGAGTTACAACATGGCATGCAGGAGGAGAAAAGCCCACGTGGGAGACTACTGGAAAAAACATGCACTCTCATTGAGTGAATAAGCAAAAAGCAGAAATTAGTTCAATAAACGTGAGCAGTGGAAGGACACGAGTAAAGAGTCTCTGCTCCAGGGCAGGGACAAACACAAGATGAACAAGGCAAGCCATCAAATAAGAAACAAGCAAATGAGAGTGAAAATATAGTCAACCAATGGTAAGCAATGGGTGAGCTTTAAGCCCACTTTTAGTTCTTGTTAAGCTGACAAGAGGAGAAGGGAACATCTACACCAGGCCTCAGATGTCATCACCAACACCCGTAAAGTAGAAGACCACAGGGAAAGGATAGAGGGAGAGGGGCGCGGGAGGGAGGGTTCATGAAGGCCATACATGCAATCGATAACCACAAGGAAGTACAGCTCATGTTCCTTCTGACAGATTGATTATTATCTGTCTGGCACAGGACATTACGAAATCCCTGATGCCTGTGTGCAGTCCTCTGGGGCTGCAACATCCCACAACTGAAGATGAAGTCGGCTGCATACATACATCCATACATATATCCATACACCTACTGCAGCGAATGTCCAAGGCTGCAATGACCTTCAGGAGGGAAACTCCTCATCCACGCACACAAAGCCATACACAACGCCGGACCGGCATACCTCAATGACCGACTCAGCTTCTACACCCCCACCCTCAGCCTCCGATCTGCCAACCTCGCCCTCGCCACAGTGCCTCGCATCCAGAAAACCACCGCCAGTGGCAGATCCTTCTCCTACCTCGCCGCCAAAACCTGGAACACGCTCCCCACCGTCCTACGGCAGACCCAGGACCTGCTGGCCTTCAGAAGACTCCTCAAGACCTGGCTCTTCGATCAGTAGCAACCACCCCCCCCCCCCCCCTCCAGCGCCTTGAGACCCTCACGGGTATGTAGTGCGCTTTACAAATGTAATGATTGATTGATTGATTGATTGAAAGGTGTGTGAGACCAATGAAATAGTACAATATATAGGCTGCCAAGTACTCCTGACAGCAGGGTGCAGAATAAGCAGATTTACTCATTCTTGTGCCATGGAACAAGAATGAATTGCAGGAATCATGGAAATTACAATTTTTAGAGCACTTTAATATGTATCTAAGTCACAAAAGGAAAAAAAAATGTTTTGGCTCTTTCCGATGGTGATTCTTAGCAGTGGGTCCATGTGACCTTTTATTGTGAAATAACATGCGTTGTACATGAACGCTTCTGGCAAGGAAGCCCATTAGAGTGGGAGGGGTGTTTTTGGACTGCAGGGACAAACATATGGTGAGTAGAATTATTTAGTAGTTTTTTCTGACGGGAACACCCACTCCTCAGGAAATCCCTGGCTGTTAAAAGATGCTGACTGAGTGGGAGGGCAGGGGCTGTTGCATGTACTCTGCACCCTGCGGTGTGCTCGCCTTGCTGGCTCCCCCATATTGGGATCCACATCCAGGTACAGACATCTCCGGATTTCAGAACGTCTTCCCCGTTAATGGCAATAACGTGTCATGGGGACCAGTGCAAGGAATACTGCATAGAAATAACCAGTTCTTTCCACTGCCGCTGCAAGCACCGTATTCAAATCTGGTCTTTTAGTGTAGGTGCGGTGAAGACATGGCTGCACATAACATGACCTCAGCATGTTTCTTGGCCTATCTGCAGGGCCAATGGAATTATGCATCAGAGAAGGGCCAAATTATGCGGCTGGGTTGACCAAATTATTCGGCAAGAAAGGGCAAATTATATGGCGTAATGTGCTACATTTGGTGATAGCATTACTTCATTATTGCGTCATTTTTACACTTTTTAGAACTATCTGGGCATACGTTGTACCTCGTTGGTGCCAGTTTAATGCCCAAATATAGCATTAATAAAAAGTGATCAATCAACCTTCGCAAAGAAGAGCCTTCCACGTTTAGTAACTTTTAAACCGTGTGAGCTATAAAAAAAATGTTAAACTAAAGATTATGCAGATTTTGGATTATGTGGCCAAGGCGGCAAATCCATAACTAAGCGAAAAACGTGGCACTCTCAAAATCGCATAATTCCAGTGGCCCTGACTATCTGTCTCTGTTAAAGATCGGACAGGGGCATGAAAGGAGGCGGCCTGTTGGGCAAACTCTCTGAAGCGCATCTTCATGAGGAACATATTGGACGTTGAAGCACCGTGCGTCATTGGTACCCTTTACTTTAGGAGCCCTATATTCTCCTGCAGATGATAGAAAAGCTTCTTCCCTGCACCCGTACTGTTATCCCCGCTTATGAAGTGTGAACACTAACCGAGCTCTGAAGGAGACACAACTGCCCTAGCTGGACCCTATTTCTGTTAGCTCATGGGTGACTGGGGTGTGTTAGTCTGGTGGTCAAATTTCCTCTTGGGAGAGGTTACTGACCTTCTCAGCAGAGGACGCCACTACTTCGCCTTCCTATTGCGGGCCTTCCAGAAAATTAAAATGATAAGAGATTTATTTTTACAAAACGAATCTTCTTGACCTCCCGTATTTAATGTTTACTCCTCCACGTCCCTTTGTTTTGCAGAAAGTGGGGCCAATATTCGGGGAAATGTTCTAAACCCTCTCTGTGGGCAGGCAGGTCTGCACCAACCCTGCTGTGTTCCAGGGGTGCCTGCCTGCTTCCACGTGATGCAGCTTTATTTCTTCTTTCGTTCTCCCCACCTCCCATCCCCCACAGCCAACCTCCTTTCATTTAAAGTCTGTTTTTGTCTGCACGTGTGGTGTTGAAAAAGGGAATAAAAGGCTTTGAGCCGGCAGAGGGGCCCGGGCCTCATCACGGCAGCTGCTGCCAGGGCTCTGTGCCCGTGCCCTCCCGCCTCCTGTGTACCAGCGGTCCTCCAGCCCCTGCTCGCTGTGAAGTGGAGGGGGAGCTCCCTGGTGTGGCGCACACTGGACCGCAGCCAGTGCCTGTCCCAGAGACCGATAGCTGCCCTTGAGATGGAATGTGGTAGCTCCCCACACACAGCTCTGGAGAGAGGAGGGGAAGGAAGGGCTGGGGTGGGATTCAAGTAATAAAAAATTAATATAGGAGTACTTCCACGGAGGCTGCCCGTGGGACCCCTGCCACCCCCACCAATATTGGCGCAAAATGCCTATCCCGCTTCTCGTGGGCTGGAGCAGCAGGACAACACCGGCAGGGACTGATGCCCCCCTGCACAGATTGCTAGAAGCCTGGGGGAGACGATTCCACAAAGGATGCACATGGGATACCTGTACCCCCATCTATTCCAGTGCAAAACACCCAGCCCCACCCTGAGCTGGGAGAAGCGGAGCAGCAGTATGGATTGATATCCTCTGGACAGTCGTCTTAGTGCCAATATCGGCAACATACTCCCCATCACACATACAGCAATCTCCTAAGGAAATAACCAGACAAGACACCTTTTTCATGGAGAAATTTGCTGCAGGTTTATTTGCATACAAAATATGCCAACATGGTGGGATAGCTTATCCAAGGGCAGGCAGCCCCTACGCTTCCTGCCCACCTGATGAGCCAAATTGCACGTGGCCATGGCCAATCGGTGCTTACTAATTTTGGGGGAGGGGTCCCCTCTCCCAGCTGTGGAGCCTCTGGATCGCCCTGTACCTCCACCTGCAACACAAAATAACAAGTTAACAGCCTCACCCACCCCACCCCCTGTATATACGCCAGGTAAGCGGTAGGGAGGGTAATGGCGTGGAGGAATGTGGCCAAAAGAGTAAGCCTGGGCGGAGTTCACGGAGTTGTGCTACGCGGAAACTCCATAAAGTGGCAAAAAACTCCGCCCGCTAGGCGGAGCTCCGCAAGTGGCGGAGCTCCGCAAGTGGCGGAGGTCTATAGAAAAATGCTGTTCGCGGTGATTGCACAGTGCGGATGCTTGTCCGCTCTGTGCAATCATCTCGAACGGCACCTTGCACAGCGCAAGCGGTCCCTTCTTTCCCTTTTCTGCTGCCCAAGTAGATTTTTACTCGAGCTGCAGCTTTCTCAACGCGACCAAGCAGTTTCTCTTCGCGAGCGGTCGCGAGCATACGCGACCAATCGCAATGAGAAACGTGACCACCCCGCGTTGAGAAATCTCGCCAGGATGTTTATTTTCCACGCTCGCACTCGCCAATTTGATGTTGACGATTGCGAATGAGGAAAAATCTCGCCGGGAGGTTGATTTTCCTCGCTCGCGGTCACCAACTTGACGTTGACGATCGCGAGAAAGGAAAAAAACTCCGCTACGTGAAGCGAAGCGGAGTTTTTCGGAACTCCGTAACGCGGAGTGCGGGAAACTCCGCAAACTCCACGAGCGGAGCGTAGTTCACCACCCAGGGTTACAAAAGAGGTCGCCAGGTGGGCGGGAGAGGTACTTATACCTCTCTCTCCACCCACCCATGCCTGGAAGTGACACGCTGACCCAGAGGAGTTCCCTCAGCACTATGCTGTATCGTGTGCCCTCATGTGTCACTAAGGCAGTCGCCCTCTTAGGAGGGTTCCCTGCTTGGACCGCGGGCAGCCACATAGTGCCAATATCGGCAACACACTCCCCATCACACATACAGCAATCTCCTAAGGAAATAACCAGACAAGACACCTTTTCTGTGGAGAAAATTGCTACAGGTTTATTTGTATACAAAATATGCCAACATGATGGGTTAGCTTACGAGCCAAATTGCACCGTGGCCAGTGCCTAATTTGTAAAATATTAAGTGCCGGGGCTCTGACCAGGAGGCCACTGCAGCGTGCACCACCCATTGCCCTTGTAATTGCTGCAAAAACAACTACTAACCATCACTCGTACATGTAAATGCGACAGCTCAGATTATTCCAGGTCCCCAAAGCTAAAGGAATGGCTGGGGAGGTAGGTATGAGCAATTTTAAATGTATATTGTATTCCTACACAACAGTCGTTCTGCTTATCTCTAAATTAGATGAGCAGCACCACCATGTGGTAGGCTGTTCTAAATATCGTGTTGACAATTAGATGCCGGTGCCGAGCACCGGAAACCATTTAAGTACCGGTGCTGAGCACAGGAAAGCACCTGCTCAAATTAAGCACTGACCGTGGCCCTGGCCAATCGGTGCTTACCAATTTTGGGGGAGGGTTTACCCCTCCCACCTGTGGACTACCAGTCCACCCATCTACTCATGCCCCCTGAGGGGGGCGGAGCGTTCCAGGCATCCCCCTGTTGCTCAGGTTTACAACCGTCCGTAGGACTAGCGGGGCACCGTCGCTTCTCCAGGGTCCACCGCGAGGACTTCCTGGGGATCTTTGGCATTTGCACCCTTGTTGTGCTCCTGAAGAGGGTACCCCTGTGTACCTTTCAGCCTCTGGATCGCCCTGTAACTGCGCCACAACTCTGGGTGTGGCCACCGTCACAACCAGGGCCCCCCATCAAGGCTGGCATCTTTACCTACATCCTGCTGATTCCAGGGCCTCTCCCAGATCCAGCAAAAACAAGTCTATGCCCACTCTAGACAGGTGAACCCCATCTTCCTCAAAACACCCTGTGGACATGGCATTCAGCAAGCCATGTCTGATAAAGCCAAACCCCCTCTGTTCAGTGAATTTATGCATAGAACTGTTCACTCTCCTGCACGAGGTTTCCACGGCATCCCCTGACTGTGCTCCTCGCCACACTAACCGAGGGGTTATCCCTGACCACCATAACTCACATGCCCCCAATTGGTTGCTTAGTTTGCACATGGAGGACTTCATTTCTTGCAGCAGTTCCCTCCTCCCCAAGAGAGTTAGGTCATTGCCTCCCAGGTGTATGACCAGGATGTTGGGAGGAGACACACCCTCCTAGTCTCTACTGCAGCTTTTCCCGCAAGCTTTTCCAGTGCATGCCTGGGTATCCCAACCAAGTTATCTCGGTGGCGGAAAGCCATGCCTCCATTTCCTGCTTTCCGCCCACCGCGCCACTCTCATGATGCCTGAATGGCCAATCACCCAGACCTTTGATCCTGGCAAAATAAAGAAATGTAAGGTTGCTAAAACACCTTTATTGAATCACTGCAAACCAATCAATACAAACCTCCAAATTGCACATTATTACACCATAACACTGCACACCACTAAGCATCCCTGTCCTCCTTTTGGTGGTCCATCTTACCAGCCTTTTTTTGGACAGAACAGAGGAAGGAGGGAATGAAGGGGAGGCAACAGAGGAGGCCGAACAACAGGGAACCAGCAGCAAGTGAGTTGGGATCCGGCACTAGAACAGAGGATAACAGGAGCATGACGGCATCCACAAACAACCAGAGAACCTGATTGTGAATCTCAGTACCACAATCCTTACTGCACTTGAAGAACGAGTCCTAGCAAAAGGCTTAGATTTTGTCCCTACGAAATTGGATGACGATTTAATGGTGCATAAAGAATTGGCTGATTTTTTCCGAAAAGTACGTTTGCACTTTTTCTTTGCCATTTTGGACAAGAATGAACCCACACCCTTGATTTCGAATACTGGTCTTAAGAACAAGTCTAAATTTTTACCCTCCATACAACAAATATCTTCGGAGGTTGCAACTTTTGAAAAGGCTGTGCTTAAGGAATATGAGTCCAATATGGACCAAGTTGGCAGAGTGTTCTGTAATATCTCTAAAGAAGAAAAACAATGTATCACGGCAGTAGGGAATGATTTGAATGTGACAATCAAACCTGTAGATAAAGGGGGAGCAACAGTTCTAATGGATACTGAAGAATACCGTAAAGAATGCTTAAAGCAATTGAATAACAACACATTTTATACATGGATCACGCAGGATCCAACAAAACGACTACAACATCAAATTAAAAATCTAGTTGAGGAAGGGAGCAATCATGGCTGGATTACTAAAGGTGAAGTGGATTTCCTGGTTCAGAAACATCCTAGAGTGCCGGCGTTTTACATTTTACCCAAAATACATAAGGAACAGAGGCTCCCACCCGGTAGACCTATAGTGTCCGGGATCGGTTCTATTTTAGAGCCACTCTCCCAATTTGTAGATCATTTCCTGCGTCCTATAGTGGCAGACATGCCCTCATATCTGCAAGACACAAAACATGGTCTTTCAGTATAGGAAAATGTACCATTTAACCCCCAAATCAACATCATGGTAACTTACGATGTAGAATCGTTGTATACGAACATCCCCCAAGATGACACATTGGATACGATACAGCTACTCCTGGATGGCTATCCTCGAGAAGATCAAACACCCAATACTTTCATTATGTAGTGTGCAAGAATGGCATTTAAGAGAATTTTTTCAGTTTTGAAGGAACCCTATACTGGCAAACTACAGGAACATCAATGGGCAGCACCTGTGCCCCCAGCATGGCCAACCTGTATATGCATGGTTTCAAAACAAAATATATATACAGTGTCACCAATCCCTTCCAAGAAAAACTGAAACTTTGGAGACGTTATATAGAGGATATTCTGGTCATCTGGGAAGGTGACAAGATGTCTTTAGACAATCTTTCCACTTGGTTAAACTCACGAGACAGGAATTTGAAATTTACTGGAGAAGCAAATACTCAATCTGTGTCGTTTTTGGACCTTTTACTGTACCCTAACGAAGGGAAGAGCTATACAGAACTGTTTCAAAAACCCATGGCAAGGAATTCATTGCTAAGCTATCACAGCTTTCATCCACGCTCCCTACTCACCAATCTTCCAGTAGGACAATTTCTGAGGTTGTGCAGGAATTGTACGGAGCTGACTATGTACAAAAAATATGTGAAAAACTAAGTGAAGAACTAGCAGCAAGACAATATCTGCATCGACTAATACAGGCGGCGGTTAAAAGAGCACGCAATAATAATAGGGAGGCGTTGCTTGAATCGCATGAAAAACCTAAACATTACAGAATGGTTTGTGTGATTACCTTCAGTAATCTAACAGATAACATTAAAAAGGCCATCAATAAAAATTGGCATATCCTTAATACAGGTAAACTAAATCTGGAAAAACCATTGTTTGTATTACAACACAGCAGCAATTTATGTGACTTGTTGGTACATACGAGACCAAGGACAAGACATCCCCTGGTTAGACAGCCAACACTTTGGGTAACTTCTCCAGTCACAGGACATTTTCCGTGTGGTACCTGCTATGTGTTCTTTTTTACTCGACAAACGACACAACTGGATATGGCATTAGAAACACCGTGGTTACTTAACAACCATACCAATTGTAATACAAGCGGAGTAATTTACATGATAATATGTCCGTGTTCACTCCGGTACATTGGCATGACCACACGGAAGGTCAAACACAGGATTGTCGAACACCGAAGTGCGTTCAGATGTTAAAAATAATCCAATACACGCATCACCAAACACTATCTCGAAATGGCCCACACAAAAGATGACTTGATCTTGGTTATTAATGATAAACCTAATTATGACATCAATATGGGCCCTCTAGATAGAGTCCTTTTTCGACCTGAACAGAGATGGGTGTTCCGTACTAAGAGTCATATTATAGGGATCAATGAAGATATTCCGTGGTGCTCCCTCTGAAAGAGAAAAAGAGATCTAGCGATATGAGGAGTACAAAATAATTATGTCTGCCCACTATAGAGTAAAATATGTGCAAGAAAATACCAATAATAATAACTTCCAATATAGTCTTTGAATGAGGTTTATGTTGCCTACACCAATACAATGACAATATATTATAGGAGTGACTCCGGGGGTTACTGTGTAAGATGCTACGTAATCCCACAAATATAATATTGGTTATACTATTGGAGTCTTTAGATGAAAAGACCTTTAATTGTTTTTTAATTTTTTTTATTGTTAGTAGACACTGTGTTAATTAAAGAATGAGTTGCCTCGTTTTGACTGACCAGGTGCATGTACCTTATCTAATGAATCACCTCTCGATAAATCCCTTTGTATTTTACATAGAAAGTACGTTTTCTCGATTCTATCACATTCAATACTACAATTCCCATGACCACCAGGACCAGGAAGTAAAAAGTTTTACTACCGGGGTAGAACGCGAGTTAGAGTGAGATGGAAGTTTTTAAACCGAAGGGTGATCAACATCCTTCCCCTTCGGTCTTTCCTTGATAGGAGGCAGAACACGGAGATGAAGGTAAGACTTAGCGGCCCAGTACTAGCGTAAAAGTCACCAAGAGTATGCAAGCTCGGGGGCGGTCTCCTTTATGGGCAGGGGGTGTCCGAAGGGGCTTGTAAACTGTGACGCGTGGCAGTCTGTGGCGTGGGGAGGAGGTTAAAAGCAGGCAGTGGGTATTCCATTGCCCCCCCTCCGACTTTACGAAAAAACCTGCAGTTATGGTTACTACAGACATCAACATGCTCCCTCAATGCCCCCCCACAGTTTGTGAAGTCACTGCACCGCCATCATTGTGAAGGGTATCTTACGTGGGCATCTTACATGAGCATTGGTTGAAATCTGAAACAATTAGGTCACACAAATGCAGATGTGTCTATCCCAAAAATAACTCCATACTTTCTGCAGGGGAGGGGTTACTGCTGATCACATTTATCATCTGATGCAATTTAATAATCCAGATATGGTACCATTTAGACACCAGAAGTAATGCTGGGTGCTAAGGCACTCCTGTGCAAGTTACAGTTATAGTAACTCTGGGGTGCTTTGTGCCCGATGTATAACACACTGTTATAAATGGGTAGTAAAGGGTTAATCTTAATTTTGTACCCATTTTGTCATAAGATACTTAATATTTATTATCACCAGCTGCAAGCTTCTGTAAATATTCTGGTAAAAAACTAGAGCAAGGTTGGTTCATATGTAGTGCCTTAGCAGCATCTGTGGTAAACTAGTAGCAAATAGTGCTGGCAATATCTGCGCTTGTTTAAATGAACCACCGGGCTAATAGCTCATTCATCGTGGCGACCAACAGATATCACGATTAGTCACTAGGTTACAGGTTCATGTTTAGTTATTAACACAGAATTGTACATATATAATTGTTCTAACAGGGTTCACAGACCAGTTTCCACATTGAAGTGTTGAACTATGTATGCCCGACGGCAGGGCTTTAAGTGGGATGAAAAAACTGGGGGGGTCTCTCAAAGGGGCGTGGTCAATGTAATTAAGAGCGTGGCTTAAAAACACGTAAGCGTAAAATCTGTGTTTAGCACAGTGTGCCGCCCGACTTGTATTTTGCTGTTCCTGTCATTGCGTCCAGATATATGATACAACAAGTCACATCATACCTTTAAGTCAGGACTATTGGCTTTGTCAGTGGTTGCTAGTTGCATAAGATGAATAAGCAGCAACTATAGCTTGTATTTAATATTGAAAACACTTCCACTTAAAGCCCTGGTGGTGACAACACAACAATGTTGCTGCTCCTGAGATTCAAAAAGAGAAGGGAAATCCAAACAGATTATGTATGACTCTTTAAAGGATTTCCCTTACCCTACAACGCTCACCATGCACACATCGATGTGCCTGCTGTCACTGCAGTCCTGAAAAGAAAATGGACCGCCTGTGCCAGGGCACAAAACAGAGCCCGATAGAGACCCGTTTCATGGCCCTATTAAAAAAACTGCTGGTGCTCAGACCCGGTGAGACCTGGCCCACTTAAAGCCCTGCCCGACGGTAAACCTTGGTTTGCAGATCATTAGAATGTTTAACACGGTGGGGCTGATTTTTGAAAGCAGCATTTGCCTAAATCCCTTTAGTAGTACTGATTAATGCAGCCAAAAGAGATTCCCTTTTAGGTCTCGCTGAGTCCAGCGCATGCGCTGGCTCGGAGAGACATTTTGTATATGAGTTTTCAAAGTGCTGCTGGCTGGCCTAGCGCTTGCGTTCACACGACCGTGCACGCGCGAACCGCTAGCCTTCAGCAGCACTTTGAAAACTTGTGCGTCATCGCGATCACATTCCCTTTCAGAGCGATCGCGATGACGCGCGCTTTCAATGCTTGCTTTTACTTTTGGTATAAGCGCGGCACCTGCGCTTTACTTTTGATGTTAGCAGTAAAGCGCGGGTGCATGTGATTATACCAAAGGAAAAGAAATAGAAAAAAACATCTATTTCTTTACTTTTGGTATAATCGCGGCACCTGCGCTTTACTTATAACATTAAAAGTAAAGCGCAGTGCCGAGATTATACCAAAGGTAAAGAAATAGATTATTTTTTCTATCTCTTTACTTTTGGTATAATCGGGGCACCCCCGCTTTACTTATAACATTAAAAGTAAAGCGGGGGTGCCGCGATTATACCAAAAGTAAAGGAATAGAAAAAAACATCTATTTCTTTACTTTTGAATCGCGGCACCCGCGCTTTACTTATAACATTTAAAGTAAAGCGCGGTGCGGGAATTATACCAAAGGTAAAGCATTTTTTTTTTACTTCTTCTCAGTGAAATACTGTATTTAGAAAATGCAGGTTCCGCTGTAGAAAATAGTCTTTTAGAATCATCTGCTTCACTGGAAGTGATGGAGGAGATTAGTACATGGTAGAAGGTTTGTTTCTAGGGAGCGCCTTTGTCAGTAACGGGCCTGATAATTATACATTTAGTGCAGTTGGGAGGTACATTACAGTGTTCTTGTTACCATTATGTTAGTATTTATACTCCGAAATAATTACATCTTACTAGATTTCTGTACTTCATTTGTATACACCAGTAATTCACTTTTTATCATATGTTTGATGTAAAGAGCAGTGTTTCGAAAGTGCCCATGTAATAATAAAACATGAGACGATACGTGTGAATTCTTATACGTGTTCCGGTCGGTGGTAAAGGAATGAAATATGCTTACTGTGTTTACTTTGATCTACGTACGTGTGCTAGTCCACGTGGTGGAGGAACATAACACAAAGCACCCGTCTAAAGAAATATACTGCAAAGGAAAAATGAGAAATATCTTGTGCAAAACAAACATCTGCAAAAGGTAGTAATGAACCCACGCCCTGATGTTGTAAGAACATGACCTGAAGCGGATCTAGAGCTGGAAGGACGAGTATGGCCTGGGGGCAGAGCAATTCATAATAAGAAGCTGTAGTGGGTGCTTAGAAGATGCTCAGACAGGAGGAGCTCAACAGTCAATTACACACCTGCAGCAACTCAGACTGGTCCACAGAGCACTTACTCTTAACACAAGTTTATTTAAAGCTGAACAAAGAGGCTTGTGTGCCCTCTGCCAATGAACTCTCCAAATCAGAGGTTCATTTCCATCAGGAGTCTCTATTGATAAAACAACGAGTTTGACAGCTTTGTCTACTAAGGGTGGGTGCGATGCAAATCACTGTGTCACATGAAACCATCAAAGTGGCATAAGTGACATAAAGTTTAAAGCCGCGCTCTAGGTGACGGGGTTATTACTTTTACCTGTAGTGTTCCCACACTCCCACGCTGCATGTATTACAGGTAAAAGAGTCAATTGATTATACGTAGCACACTTTATCGGAAGCAGTTTTGATCACCCTAAGGAGTAGTTTTTTTGCGAAAGTGCAATTTTTTAAAAAAAAGAAGTCGGTTTAAGCGCCTTTCATTAGAGCTATATGAAGGACTCTCAAACTTTTAGTAATTTTATGGGAGATCTTTTCCAAGTTAATGATGGCCCTGGTTTTGGCTGGAATGCCTCATTAAAAAAGTCTTACTGCAGTTCTGTGGACCAGTGGGTTCAATTGAATGTTAAATGGGAAGTGCTTGGCATATACTGCTTTATCCTTATCGTCTGCTACGATAATACTTGTAGTACCCTAGTCCTGTCCTAGTCCTGATATTGACTGATAATCTCTGTTTGTGACAACTGCAGTAGATAAGGGGCCAGCGTAAATAATTCTAAGCAGTCTTTAGGCCCATATCTAGCTTATTTTCTCAGCAAGATCCTGGAAAAGGAAGTGACGAGACAGCTCGAAGAGTATGCAGTACTAAAGCATCACCTCCGCCACTACTAGTCTGGGTTTAGACACTCACGGGGCATAGAAACCGCAATAGATGAGATAAGAGAGGAGCACCTCTGTTCAAAGAATGAAAAAATGAAATCTCTTTGATCTGTCCAAAGCATGCACCACAGTTATGTGCATGATTATCGTTGTTACACAGGGTACGGTTGGATAAATAGACTCTCCAAATGTAGCCAAAACGTCATGATCAAAACAGCTGAATCATCCACTGTCCAAGTGCCACGCAGCATCACTCAACACTCCTTCCTTGCCTGTCTTTTGTTCAATATTTCTTCAAGAACTTTGAAATATCTTCTCTAGCAAAATCATGTACACTTCCAAATGTAGGCAGATGATACTCAAATTCATTCCTGGCTAGAAAACTACAGGAAAAACAAGCATTGGCATAGCCAATAGGTCTCGCCTTTGGGACCTTATAAGTGTTTAGTTATCCAGCACAATATCCTTGGTACAACAACATCAAGTGTTGCATGGCTAAACACTTATAAGGTCCCAAAGGCGAGACCTATTGGCTATGCCAATGCTTGTTATACAGGTGTGATGGACTTCTTTTCATTGTCTCTGGGTACAGAGTCACCTCCTCTGCTCCACTGTAGTTAAAGTATCTCACAGAGCGAATATGCAGGGAAAACAACACGATAAATAATGCATCCATCTCAACGCAGCCAACAGTAGTACGTTATTTAGACAAAAGGGACTGGTTAGAATCCATGCCAGGGCAAGCTGCTATGATAAGTGGTAAGGCCTTGGGGTTTTCTGCATTTGTCGCACTATATTTAATTTAATTTATTTTATTTCCAAACTTACTGCTCTGTCAGGGCATTTTAGAAACTGAAAAGCGCAGAGACAGAACCTTGATGACTAAGGCAGCAAGTATCGGTTTGAACTACACCAATGTTTATGGCTTATGTTTTATTAACTAATATGTTGGATAAATGTTCTTCTTTGGCCACAGGGATCGCCGAACGCACTTCTGGACATCTTGTTTAGGCAGCACATACAAATCACAGCATTGCATCTGATCTCGAACTTGACCTGCTTAATAGATGGATTTCGTACTTACATTGTTGTGCATTCCCCATCTTGAAGCTATGGACAGGAAGCTCAGTGGTGTAAAGTCGGGTATCATCCTGAGCTGCCGACTTTGGCCCCTTTGACCACCAGGTTCAGGGACAACACCCTGTGATTCGGGGCAAATCATGTAATCGCCCCATGCCTACAATCCTTTGTCTCCTTTTGCCCTGCACAAGAAAGGCACAAAGTGAAATGTCTACTGGGCTGCAGTCATGGGTGGCACCCATCCGGGCCAGGGGCTAGAATCGGGCTGCATTCGAATGTCGACAGAGGGCAGCAGCCAAGTCTAACTTTAGGGCAATAAAGCCACACCTTGCACAAACTTTGGGAGAGAGGCCTTTAAGAGATAACAGGGGTTTTAAAAGACCCTGCTGCAGAGTCCTTTTTTGGATGCGCAGTCGTGGCACCAATAGAGAGGTCAGATAACATGGGTGGAGAAGAAGCGGAGTATTGAATAGGTCAACGCTGGGTCCGATTCAGTACCACAGAGGATTAGGGTGCCCACTGGGAGGAGCGGGCATCATGTAGAGCACAGGATGGTTTACATAGATGGCTTGGTGGTAATCCTTTTTAGGTCTCGCCTAGCGTTGCAGCGCGCAAGCGCTGCACGCTCTGCAAGACATATTGTGGTAGAGGAGATTTCAGAAGGGGACTAGAAGCCTCGCCCATCATTTTCATTGGCAGGCGTCATCGTTTATGGTAAACGGTGGCCTCCGATTGAAAATGAGGCTTCTTTGTTACCGTCCTGTCTCCTTTTCGGATGACCCATCCGGACTGGATCGTTTGCTTGATGGCTGTCGTGAGGGTATTTCTTATCTAATGGAGGCTGTAATGAAGGATCATGTTTCGGAAGTCTTGTGTTTTTTCTCAGCTTTGACCGTGCTTGTTTAATGTTTATGTAAGTATTTTACCCCAATTTGCTTTCACCACGCTTGTTTATTTAATTATTTTGCGCCACAATTTGCTTTCACCGCGCTTGTTTATTTCATTATTTTGCCCCGCGTTTTGCTTTCACAGTGCTTGTTTATTTAATTATTTGATGCACACACGCATGCAGTGAGTGCAGGCAGCACACACACAGCCAGAGAGCAGGCAGACCGTTCATGGCACTGCACAGAGAGAGCGCTCTTTAGTTATTTTAGCACTGCACACACAGACGCCGCTGGGCACCACGGTGGTAGCAGACTGGCCCGGTGAGCAGGGAGAATATCCCATACCCTGCTTGCTACAGGAGAGAGCAGGGAGCTGTAGCAAAGAGTGGGAGGCAGTGGCATGCTCAACCCTCTAAAGAGACTGTGCACCTAAGGAAGTGTAGGTGGGCCCAGAGCAAGAAAGAGTGAAGCCCGCCGGTGACGAATTACAGCAGATTATTGAACAGGGCAGAGAAGTTGCTGGACAGCAGGGACAGGGCTGGTTCCTAGAACAGGTGCTGAGTTCCCCTTAAACTGGAAAAGGCAAACAAGTGTGCAGCAAGAAAGGGAGGAGCAAAGACTGCATCAAGCAGCCATGGGCCAGAGATCTCAGGGGCACAATTAGCAGCAGTAGCTCAACGGAATGGCAACCGAGGTCAAAGGTGCATGCAGCCAGAACTGCGGCCTCACCAAGAAAAGATTCAACCTCCTATTGAGCACTTCCCAGCAATAGTAGCGGCTATGAAGAAGACCCTGAGGCTCACTTAGGTAGCTTCCAGATGTTGCCTGAAGACTGAGGCAGATGGGGAGGGCTTCGGTCACAGTTCGAGGAGACTGGCTGCAGGGGATCCCAGATCCTGGGCAGACAGCTGTGAGTTTCCTGTTAGTGCTTTCAGCCGATCCCCACCCCTCCGACCCCTGTCACAAAATTCCATAAAGTATTCTGATGTGCTTTCATCTGCACCACTCGGGGTGTTTGCTCTTTCACCTGATACATCTAAAGCACCCTTTCTGTTGGTATACATGGTGAGGTTCATTGCATTTTTTAAGCTATTAGTATTGTAAACAACAATGCCTTGAATTTATGTTTTAAAATCCAAAACATAAATAGAAGGCATTGTCAGTTACAATGCCAATAGCTGAAAATCGTGTGAATGTGAGACCTATTGCATTGCAAATGCTTGTTTCCTTTTGTTACGTGCAGTTCTTAAGTCACTACCTAATATAGCACAGTTGGCTATGAGCTGCTATGAAAGAGCTTCAGGCAGAATGGGAAGGTATAAGATAGGTGTGTATGGGCCATATGTAGAAAGCAAAATTGCGATCGCAAACGCCGAAATTCACTGAATTTCGGCGTTTGCGATCGCAATTTTGCTAAGTGGTATGTAGGAAGGCAAATCTGCGTGCAAAATAAGGAATCGCTAAATTTGCGATTCCTTATTTTGCAATTGCATTTAAGGAATCGCAAACTTTGCGATTCCTTAAATGCAATGTAAGAAGCACCAAAAAAGTGCAATTTGGCCTTAAGGAATCGCAAATTACCACCAACTACAGGATGGTGGTAATTTGCGATTTCTTTCAAAAATGCATATTTTTGCATTTTTTAAAGTGGCATGTGGTGCACACACATGTCCTTAGGGCATGTATGTGTGCCACATGTGCACCCATGCTCATTTCAGGGGTGCAACAGGGTGTCCTTTTGACACCCTGGCACACTTGAAATTGCATTCTCAATTTGCGATTCTCTAATTGAGAATCGCAAATTGAGAATGTCTTCCCATTCATTCCTATGGGCCTCTAGGCCCATAGGAATGAATGGGGAGGTATTCCTTAATTGCGAATTGCAATTTGCAATTCGCAATTAAGGAATATGTAGGATTCGCAAAATTATTTGCTAATCCTACCTACATTCCGTTTTGCAATTCTCTAATTGCGATTCCCTAAAAATTGCAATTAGAGAATCGCAAAACACGTTCTACCTACATATGGCCCTTTATTTTTCCCCAGTCTCTAAATATATGATGTGAAGTGCATTAAGATGATAGCTGGACACCAGGCCAATGACTTCCAGCTCTGTACCAGTTTATTAGTATTACTGAGTGACAGTCAGTTGGTCAAGGAAGGTACGTGGGGAAGATTTGGTTCAATGCAAAACTACTTGGATATTACATTGCCTGTGAGAGGGAGGGTGGATGAAAACCTGCATCCAGTCATCCTGGCAATGCAGCGTCAACGTAAAGCCTGCTAGGGGCAGCAAAAGCAAATAATGAGTTCCAGGTGGCTGATGCAGAGGGTGAGCTAGGCTGCACACAATACAGAGAGAATAGAGACAAGCCGGGGCCATCTGTGCAGAGCAACTCCACGCAGGATCACGTGTGTATGTAAGGAGGGAGAGCACAATATTACCAAAGGGAGCCAGGGATACTATTAACCATGGGATCTGGGTCATTAGTTAGAACCTCAGCAAGTGAGGACTAATAGTTAGCGGCGAAGTATGAGGCGCATGCAGGACCAAGATGTGGTAAAAAACCCAGCCACATGATCAGGACCACAGTCTGAATGCATTGGAGGAGCTCTTTTCTCAAAGAATGGATAGTTGCAGATGGTGAGCTAGGTCACACAGTAAACGGGAGAATCGAGGCGAACCATGGGAAACCTCGGACGACAACCCCTGGTCTGGATCGTAGGGCATGAAACATTAGGAGAACAGTGGGCCACATGTATCACAATGTTCCTTTGCGAGTCTCAAATAGCAATTTTTTGCGAATCGCTATTTGAGAATCGCAAAACGCTATGTATGTAGGATTTACAAATAATTTTACGAATCCTACATATTCGTTAATTGTGAATCGTAAATTGTGATTTGCAATTAAGGAATACCTCCCCATTCATTCCTATGGGCCTAGAGGCCCATAGCAATGAATGGGAAGAAATTCTCAAATTGCGATTCTCAATTAGAGAATCACAAATTGAGAATGCAATGTCAGGGGTGCCGGAGTGTCAAAAGGACACTCTGTTGCACCCCTGAAATGTGCATGTGTGCACATGTAGCACACATGCATGCCCTAAGGGCATGTATGTGCGCCACATGGCACTTTGAAAAATGCAAAAAAGTGCATTTTTCAAAGAAATCGCTAATTACTTGAAGTTGGTGGTAATTCGCGATTCCTTAAGGCCAAATTTTCTGTGCCTCTTACATTGCATTTAAGGAATCGCAATTTGCGATTCCTTAAATGCAATCGCAAAATAGGAATCGCAAATTTTGCGATTCCTTATTTTGCGAGGTAGTTTTTCTTTAATACATACTACTAAGCCCAATTGCGATCGCAAACGCCAACATTCTGCGAATTTCGGCTTTTGCGATCCTCCAGCGTTACAGGAGCCACAAGGTTTACTAATAAATATCTGCACAGAAGGACCTAAAAGGAAAATTGCCCGAACAAGGTCTTGGGATGCCTCAACGGCAGGGACTCTTGACACAAGGGCAATTGCCCGAACAAGGTCCTTGGGATGCATTACATCAGGGACTCTTAAAATAAGTGCCCGAACAAGGTCCTTGGGATGGCTCATGGCAGGGATACTTGAGGGCAGACAAGAAAGAAAAAAATTGTCATTGTTGGGCGAACATGGCACTTGTGGCACAGGCATGGACACAGGGCCACAAAAGCCACACATTCAGTAGCAAGTTGAATCCTCGAAGCTGCGACCCGCTGTCCCAAGTGACAGAAGTAGAGATGTCACAGCAATTGGAAGCAATTTCTGACAACCTTGAAGAGACAGCATGGCTGTAAGGTTGGTGCTTTAAAGGATTAGGCAAGTTATTGTTATTAATATGCAATGAAGTATAGGATGCACACTGTATAACCTGTTATGACATGCCTTGACGTGGTAATCTAGGATAAGCCAGAAATGAGCATGTTGATGAACAATGCCAGCATGACGAGTGTGTACCAACTTATTATGTGAATAAACGGTGGCTGTTCTAACACCACAAAGGTCTTGGTGTACATAATTGTTTGTAAAGAAAGAATGGAGGAAGGGCCTGTGAGATGCTCGCCTAGCTTGGGGAGGGATTTAAATGTCCTAGAAAAATCTGATTATTGATTGGTGCTGTAGTAACTGTGGATGAGTTAATTGGTTTATTAACGTATGTATTCCGTTTTAGTACACTCATGCAAACTTCACATTTTTTCAGAGTAGATGGTGTGGCTGGCGTGGTTAGGGAGATGTTGAACAGGGAGGAAAGTGGCAGAGCAGTAGAAAAGAAGAGTTTTTAAAACTGCTCAGAGCCCCAAAATGTTAGGCAGCCATTCAGAATGCACCAATTGCCCTGGTGTGCCAACGAGTTCGTAGCCAATGGGGATGGTGCAATGCCAGGCACTTGTATACTCATGAAGGTTTAGGTTGAGGAGAGGTTCAGCTGCCATGATCTGAATAGTTTGTACATGGATTTTTGCATGAGAAGACAGTAGCATACTTTAATATTGATGGCCTGGATGAGTGATGGATGGATGACTCGCGGACATGGTAGGTTCTTGAGAGATAGAATTAGATGATACTTTCAGGCTTGACAAGGTTTCTTTGCCTATTGAAAGACAGCTTGATTATGCACCATATTTTCTGGAGAGCGGGCATGATAATAAAATGACCAAGGGCGATGCATGCGAAGAATCCAAACATCAATTGTGTGTACAATCAAAGCATGTTTTGGAGACTCATAAAACTCTGGATGGATTTGCAATAGTTTGGGGGTGTCTAGAAAGGTGAAATCTCAGTTTTCATGTTATGTACTCACTTGCAAGTATCCGGCACGGGCTTACCATTAACTCAATAATGCAAATGCCCGATTGGCTGCTGCATTAAATGTTTTGAGGCTTAGCAACTGTTTGTTTAGTGCTAGTTCCCTCACAAAGGCTGCCTAACTATAGGTATTCACATTCTTTATTATTGGCATATATGGAAAGGAAAAACTATACAATTGTGTTTCTAAAACTTCTTTCTCAAGACGCTTTGTTGTACTTCAGCTCTCCCCAGTCAACTTGTACACAAATGCCAGACCCTGACAGGCATTCCTGCAAAATTCATGCTCACAGTATAGAGGACTGTCTGAGGGACATGCCAGGAGGGACTTAAGGCATCCTGCTTGCACAGTCTATGATGTATATGACAATTACCCATGAACGCGTTGTGCATGGTAAACAGTACTTCTACATTTACTCAGTTTCCTTCTAGGACCCATCTGTTGTTTGGAATTATCATATAAAAAATATATCATTAGTCATTTTCCATCAACACCAATAATCGGGTGATATACCTAGGCTTGACCCTTTCATATAAGAAGTATCATACACAGAATCTTTAGTTAAATGTTTGCTGCCTTATCATGTGTACTTTTAAGGTGAACCACAGTTCTGAGTCACACATGAAAGATTTTATTTTCGAGTTTTACACCAAATTTGTGTGTTGCCTAATGAATGAGCCAGGCAAACCGCAGTATCTTTCGGTTTGTGTCCTGTTTTAGCAGCACCTTCATCCTGGATATATGGAACATACAAATAGTGCCTTCGCTTCTTATATGGATGCTTGCGATCGTTTGTAACACTTCTCATGTCACTTTGATTTCCTTGTCCACCCGACCTTTAATTGGCATAACAAGATGACACAAGTAGATAATGAGAGGTAAAGGAGTTACTTTATATCCTTGGAATTCTGCAAGTTTTTTAGTTTGCGGAAGAATGGGTTGGACCTGTTTGTATTCTTTTGATGTAGTTTTTAAACAAGGAATAGATCCAATTCCACCATTGGATACAGCAAAATTCAACACTGCCAGGTGCTATTATTTATTGATATGTGGAGATCCTCTCTAATTTAAGTCAGAGTGATCTCAGTCTCTGTGGAAGGCTTGTGACCTAACTGGATGTCATAGAGATTGCAAACGTTTCCTACTCAAAAGTCTTGCTTATAACTCCACCTTTCACAACTTTGCATGGATGGGTGGGTATTTGGATAATTCCTTGGGATAGGTGTTTATTTAATTGGATATTAAGTGGAATATTTGACTAGAGCACCTCTCGTTTCCTCTGCATGTACATATTTAGTTCTGAATTTGGGAAGTCAACCAATCCGTGCTGATTCTTTGAATGGCCCATGGTTCATGTCTCGTGCCTGTAATGAATATAGAAAGAAGGCCACTGGAGTAAAGAAATCGCAAGAGACACTAACGGTTATGGGACCTGTCCTCTTAATACCATCATGATCATGCACCCTGAAGGACAAGCCTCCTACATCACCGATCTGAGATGCCCTATCATCCGTCGATATTAACAAACAACAGGATGAAACCCCTAGCCCCAGTTGAGACCTGGGTGAGTACAGTATCATACAGCAATGTCTCAATGGGAGTCAATGAACATGTACAAATTATAACAGTAAATTAATTACACAAGGAACAAATAAACAATTTTTTTAAATACATTCAATAATGTGTAGTTACCAAAAGAAAGTATCAACTATATTCTTTACAGAACAAGTTCGGTGGCAGCATCGATAACGTTTTTAGGTTGTGTTTAAAGTGCAGAGTGAACACATTGTGCTCGTGGAAAAGTGAACTTAAACTACGCAAGTGAAATACATAATGGTACAAATAAATCAGCATTATAGATTGAGAGTTATTTGATGCAGATTTTATGCATGAGCATTAGTTTCATGTTACAATTAGTGAAAATATCATAGCATAATTAGCAATCCCAATCCGGTTAAGAGTCAATGACGTTTTAACCTTCATAACTCAAGGTCATTTCAGGACAAAGGAACATAAGCTACAAGATTGCTGCCTGAAGGAAATCCTAGGCACATGGATGGAATTATTTGGAGGGTGATTGTCAAAGGCAGGGCCAGAGCCACCGGTCACCCGTGAAGAGGAAAACGGTCCACAATGATTCTGTTAGGATATCTCATCATATTAGGACTATTCCATGAATGGGGTGCTGTGGGAACAAATGCTGATTAGGACTCTTGTATGCAAAAGGTATTTCATCCCAGAGATATACAGTTTTCATCAGTCGGATTGGAGTAAATCGAGATCTCGACTGGAGCTGGGTTGCCTGCAGCGCGTCCTGAACAAATCAGGAACATCCATCGATTTACTCCAATATCAGTTTGCAGGTTGTACACAGATTAAGCAGTGTAAATTGAACCCTAATTATGTGATCAATTACACAGGTGGGCCTAAAAGAGAAGCCAATACCCCCACATGGCAATTGACTGTAATAATACATTTTTAAGATTGTTTTATGAAAAGTATCTTAACATATTATAGACATTTACATAGTTTGACTCAATCTAAAAATAAAATGATAAAATTAATTTGTATAGCTTTTTGGGGATCTGGTACAGCTGACATTGTCCAGTGGTCCAAGCCCCAGATAGAAACCAATTTCAGTAAGTAAAACCTTGGCTCAGAAATTTGATAGAATTGTCTGAATAATAAGGCAACACTCAAATAGAATGTTTGCTGTTGTGGCGGCTCGTAAACCAAGAAATACAACTACAAAGTTAAAAGTAAAGACTTTTCATGATAAGACAACATTTTTATTAAAAAGGTAAAAAATATATAAAAAAAAGTGAAATTTCAGAAAACATTGATAAAGAGTTCAGATGATATAGCAGAAGGCAAAATGTTGCCAAAACGATTAAGTAATAGGGGCTGCACTTATGATAAACTGGAAACCTAAAGTCCTCATGGTACCTCAATTAGTGTCTCACAACTGCACATTATATAACATAGGCTGGGGATCTGATGTGATGATTTTATATTTAGACTTAGACACAATATTGCAGGAAAAAAGAACACTTAACAAAAAAGGGATCCAAGGTGGTGGGATACTTTTTGTGAAAGCTTTAAGTCAGATGTTTTCTTCAGGTCTGAATAGCAAACTGAGTTACGTTAAAACCTGGTCAACCTCTAAGATCACACAGATTTCATATGGCACTCAACCTGAGCCATTGCAGTTTGTTGTGACTTAGAGGGAGCGCCGCTCCCACCACGCCATAGCGAACACTGCGCTGCTTTGAGTAAACAAGAGCAAATAAAATCATATTGCTTAATCAAAGCAGAGCAGAATTGCTTTTGGACCGAGGAAAATGCATGTTAGCAGCTCCCTCTGTCCAAAAGCAATGCCAGCTCCCGCAGGACATGAG
Organism: Triturus cristatus; assembly: GCF_964204655.1. Taxonomy (NCBI): domain Eukaryota; kingdom Metazoa; phylum Chordata; class Amphibia; order Caudata; family Salamandridae; genus Triturus; species Triturus cristatus. The sequence goes on along the minus strand of NC_140581.1, from coordinate 430,788,154 downwards.
GAGCTGGCAGGTACTGCAGAGGCCTTCAGGCTCCCCCTCAGTCTCATTGATGAGTGGGTGCCCTAGAGGCAACAACTTTAAATGGGCAGGCCACAGGGAATGAGGTCCCTGGGGTACAATTCGGCTCAGGGAGGGAGGCCGCACAGCCCCCATCTGTAAACTGCCAGGCCCGAGGGATGGTGTCCTGGGGACAAAAACAGCCACGTGGCTTACTCCCCTAGTATTAATTTAAAAATATTTTTAAAAGGCTGGGCCCTTGGGGATAGGATCCCCGAGGCCCAAATTGACCCAGGGAAGGGGGGCCACATGGCCCCCCTCCCATAGAAAAACAAAAAAGTGAATGCAGACTGCAAGTCGCCAGGGGCCCTGTCCACTTTGTCCACTACTCTGCAAACACGCCTCCTGGCGCAGTGGTGGTTGGGGGATTAAGTCCCCTTGGATGGTGACGGTCCTGGAGGTCCAGGAACCCCTTCTGTTAACCAGACAGCAGGATTGCTGAGAGAACTTGAAGACCATGTCCCCTTTCTTCACCACTCCGTAAACGCGCCTCCTAGCGAGCTGCTGGTTGGGGAATGAATTCCACCTTACTCCTGTGGGCCTCAGGATGAAAGTTGACTTCTTCCACCAACCGGTTGTGCAGTAGTAGGTGCGCTTGCAGAGTGGTGGAGAAAGGGGGTGTGGCCTCCAACAACCTCTTAATCTAGATGTGTGGGACTTACTGGAGGTAACAGGAGGGGTAGTTGGCCCCGAAGGGCTCTCAATAGCCAAGGGGACTTCACCCCCAACTAGTAGTGTGGCATGAGGAGTGTTTGCAGAGGGGTGGAGAAAGGGGGTGTGGCCAACAGAAACCTGTCAGCAATCCCACTGTGTAGGACTTGCTGGAGGTAACAGGAGGGGTAGTTGGCCCCCAAGAACCCCAAGAGCCAAGGGAACTTCATCCCTCAACTAGTAGTGCACCAGGAGGTACGTTTGCGGACTGGTGGAGAAAAATGGAGTTTCCACCAAAACCTATCAGCAATCTCACTGTTTAGGACTTTCTTGAGGTAACAGGAGGGGTAGTTGGCCCCCAAAGACCTTCAAAAGCCAAGGGGACTTCATCCCCCAATTAGTTTGCAGAGTAGTGGAGAAAGGGGGTGTGGCCACCAAAAGCCTCTCAGCAATCCCACAGTGTGGAACTTACCGGAGGTAACAGTAGGGGTAGTTGGCCCCATGGACATCCTTGGGAGCCAACTAACCCTCCTGTTACCTCCAGTACGTCCCACACAGTGGGATTGCTAAGAGGCCCTTGGAGGCCATGGCCCCTTCCTCCACCACTCTGCAAAAATGGCTCTTGGTTCACTACTGGTTGGGGGAAGAAGTTTATTTTACTCCTGAGGTACCTTGGAGGCCAAAATGCCCTCTTGGCACCTCCTGTAAGTCCTACACAGAGGGATTCTTGTGAGCTGGTCTGGTCGGAGGTACCACCCCCTTTCTCCACCACTCTGCAAATGCGACTACTACTTTAAAAAAACATAGAAATTCACTTGACAAACCAAAGGTTACAGGGACGTTATAGTTAGGTATTAGCATTTAAAAAAACTTAACAATTCATTGAAAAAATCAAAGGTGACAAGGAGGTTATAGTTAGCAAATGGAATAAAGAAAACCCTAGATATTCACTGAAAAGAACAGAGGTTACAGGGACAGTATAGTTAGATGTAGGTTTCACTCATACAAAACCAGTGAAATTCAGCAGTAATAGTTAGCTATAACTATGGCTATAACAATAACTTGCGCCCCTGCAATGAACTGCTTATAACATCCCATATTAAATCACTCATGACATGGTCAGTGACATCCCTGATGACATCACTGATGATATTTCAAATGGTATCACTGATGACATCATCCACAGAATCTGACACATCCACTTACACCCCTATAGAACCTTTCATACACCCACTCCCACTACCGCACATCCATTCACAAACCCATTCACAGACCCATACCTGTACTTACACACCCATTCACTGATTCATAGTTCTACACACACATCCACTCACTCGAACATTCAGCCACTCATACACCCACTCACTCACTAATAAAGCCGCTGATGTATGCACTCACATACCCATATAGCCACTCACACACTGAGTCAGTCACCCACAGAGCTACTCACACACCTAGTTACTCACCCATTCAGTCAACAAATCCACTCACTCACCCATACAGATAGAAACACACCCACTCACTTACTCATATAGGCTTCTGTGGGTCTCTGTAACAGAACTCGGTACTCCTGCACCGACCTAGTATGAACAACTGGATAGGATTGAACTGGCTTGTGTAAATATTCACAAATAAATGTACATTTAAGCCACTTGCAGTGAATAACAGATAATGGAAAATGCTTTTCTCCCTAGCTTTGATGGAAAAAGCAAAGTGTCAGCTGTAGAAGACTGCTAATCTGATCAGACAATCCTCATTTGCCTTGTATTTCAAGGGAACGTTAAATCACTTCCTCTGGAGAGAAGAGGAAAAATGGGAAACTTTAGGGATACAACAAGGGGAAAGAACATTGTAATAAAGAAAGGACATGGACGATTAAGCAAATCCCTCAAAAAAATCAGAAGAAAAGAAGCGTCAGTGTAAAAGTTATAAATAGATGAAATATACACCATTATGCAATCTGTGTGATCTCAGAGGTTGACTAAGGGCCAGATGTAGGTAAATGTGAAATACTGATTTCTTAATACCGAATTTTACCAATTCGGTATTAAGAAATTGATATTTCCGATGTAGGTAAAAATTCGGTAATTTTTCCCAGCTTGTGACGGATCCCACAGAACTGAGCCCGGTTCAGACAGAAACGTCGGGCAGCCTGCAATGGCACAGCCCATGGGGCAGGCCTCTCCGGGTCTTATTGATATACATCTCCCCCCAGAGGCTGCCCCATATGTGGTGGTCCTAACTGGGGTTCCACCCTTGGCGACTGGGACTAGGGAAACGTATTGGGACCTAAAGAACAAATGTATATTCTGGCTCAATGTTAAACGTCCCTTGCCGGCCAACATGTGTGCTGAAATCTTCTGTGCCAGGAGAGTAAACTGGGTGGGCAGAAAACCTAAGACAACAAAGGGTGATTGTGTTATCATCAATTTTAGGGACAGACTTTGTGTTGAACATATCTGTGCCTGGTCTCATGATGATGATTCTTCATCTTTAATCTGTACCATGCCACTGTCTCACTTTTATGCACCGGCCCCTTTGCCTTTGTTTGGGTTAACTGGAGGGAGATTTCTGAAAAAGGGGTACCCAATGGGGGATATAAGGTCTATCAATCGGTTTGAAGTGTTATCCGGGTTGACTGACTGTGATTGACAGAAATATAGCGGCGGATGCCCCAGTCCCGAAAAGGCATACGTAGTTTTTGAATTAGAGAAGGCTAAAAAGCAGGGTGGGATGTCCACAATAGATAACCTTAGTGGTGGCAGTGTTGAAAATGTGTTGCCTGCCTTAACAAACACTAATAGGGATGTGGAGCAGGGTTCTTGTCCCGAGTTGGGACAAAATAAATTAAACAAGGATGGCAATTTACCTTCTTTTCAGGGCACTATTATTTCTTCTATTTCAAATGTAGGGCGTTCTAAAGGGACGCCCAATACTGTAGGTTGTACAACGTTTTTATCCTGGAATGTGGCGGGTGTGGGATCTAAACTAGTGTCATCCCTATGGACAGATTTTATTGACGACCACGATATTTGCCTCTTTCAGGAGACATGGTCAATAGAGCCTGTATATAGGCTAGGCTACCTGAACTTTTTTGTCCCAGCGGTAAAAAGGCCAAAGGGTCGGCCAGTTGGAGGCTTGGTTATCTGGGTCAAACAATGTATAAAGTGAAATATCCAACTCATCCCGAACCAGAACATTGACATTTTAGGAATTAGGTTAAACTTTCCATTAAACTTGCACATAGATGTATATAATGTCTATGTCAGGGGCCTACCAGGTGGCAAAAAATCAGAGGTGGTATCAACATTAAATTCCCTCGTCGAATCTAGACTTACTGATGTATTCCCACTCATAGCAGGTGACTTTAATACGACCTTTGAGCCATTAGGCTATCATGACTTGTCCCTAACGGAGGAGGAGGACCTTAGGTGGGGCATCCCACAGCTTGAGACAACGCCAGCAAGTAAATGGACAGAGGCAGCCCTGTATTTGAAAGGGTTGTGCCTGGCCAACCAACTGAGGGCAGCTAATGGCAGAACCCTTTCTGACAGGGCACGGAGCAAAACTTATGATAATGGAACTAGGTCCAGTACCATAGATTATATCTTGGTTCACCTTGGGATGTGGCATATTCTTGAGGACATGGTGGTCAAACCTCGGATCGAAAGCGATCATAATCCACTAGTAGCTTTTTTCAAATTGGGTCTGGGGGAAAGATCTATGGGGCAATTGATAAGAAAGGTCCGACTACCATGTTATCAAATGACGAACGCCACCTTAAGTGGAAAAAAGTTGCAGAGCACCCTGACCTTATGGATAGCATAAAAATTAACCTCGAAGATGCGCTGACATTAATGACGACTGGTTGCACTAATAGCCAGCCTGATACAGCAGTTGAGAATATACACGACACACTCTTTGCCAAACTTAAAACTTACTTCTGTAGACCTTCTCTAGCAAAACAAGTTTACAGAAGAAAGCAGGAGAACTGGTTTCATGCTTCCAGCAAACAAGCTCGGGAAGAGTTAGGATCTGCACTTAAGTCTAAAGATTCGAATAAGATTAAGATAGCCCGTAACAATTATAAGAGGACACAATGGAAAGCTAAAAAGGAATGGGAAGAGGGCGAGTGGCAAGATCTCAAAGCAGTATGTAGCGGTAAAAACCAGAAAAAGTTCTGGGACATTTTGAAATGGAAAAGGGGAGAAATAATCGATAGTCCGCACAATTGTGTCCCCCAGGACTCCTGGATAGAGTTTTTCAAGAGTCAATATGCAAAAGATGCAGAGGATATTAGCTTGTCCTACCAGGAATGGGGTTTTTATAATGAGCCAGCCTTTAGCAGTAAGGAGGTCGATAGGGCGCTTGACATGGTAACCCAGGGCCGTGCACCTGGAATGGACTCTATCCCCGCAGATGTATTTATGCATGATAGGCAAAGATGGTGCTTATATATTACCGATTTAGCCAACGCAATTGCCCAAGGCATGGCCATTCCCCAATCTTGGAAAGGCGCAGAAATTGTCCCGATATATAAAAAGGGGGACAAATCTTTGGTTGGCAACTATAGGCCCATCAGCTCAATTGATGCCATACAAAAACTCATGGGCTGGCTGGTCTTGGGCAAAATCCAGTCCTGGATGGAGGGTGGCAATATCTTGAGCCCTCTCCAGGCTGGGTTTCGCCCCAAGACCAGTACTATTGACCAGGTCTTTAGGTTTTTGATACTTTATTGGAGGACAGTGGTATTAGATAAAGGTGTTCTGTACGTACGTTTGTCGACCTGCGGGCGGCTTTGATCTAGTCCCGCGTGGCAAGCTGTGGCGAGTACTCCAGGGACTGGGGATGGCACCAGAGTTGTTGGCATTGGTTATTCGCTTACATGAGGACAACTTTGCTCGGGTACGGTGGGGACGGCAGGGAGAGGTTACGGATACCTTCCCCGTGGAGCGGGGAGTGCGACAGGGCTGTGTCTTGGCACCCACCCTGTTCTCGCTCTTCGTCAACGGGGTGGCCGAGTTCCTCTCCCGGGTCCCCACGGATGCTCCAGCTATGGCCGGAACTCGTGTCCCAGTCCTCATGTTTGCGGACGACATTTTGCTGATTTCGAAAACCCCGAGTGGCCTCCAGCTTACCCTGCGGCGCTTTGAGGAGTTTTGCCTATTGCGTGGACTAGAAATTAATGTTGCCAAGACTAAGTTTATGGTGCTTAATGGCCCTAAACCTAATAAAATCTACAGACCCTTTAAAGGCGCAATCCTGATGAATGGATCTCCTCTAGAACAGGTCGAAGCATTTACATACCTGGGAGTAACCTTACAGAAAAATATGCGTTGGAATAGCCAAATAGATCTCTCACTATTGAAATTCCAACAACAGACTGGCATTCTATTGAAACGATTTAAAATCTCGCAGACCCAGCCAATAGAGCCACTCTTAGAGATCTATACGATGAAGATCCGTAGCTCGTCTCTATATGGGTCTGAGCTATGGGGTTATGGCAAAAATCCACAACGCTTGAATGCCATGGAAAATGAGTTAATTCGGAAAGTCGTTGGCGTCCCACAAAGCACTCCCCTATTACCCCTCTTTTGGGATCTCGGCCTGAAAACTCTACAAGATACAGCTTATTTGCGTCCTTTGCTGTACTGGTGTAGGATATGGTCAACTGAGGAGCTTAGTCACTACGCCTTGGGTTTAAAGGAAATCATAGAAAAAGATTCCTTTCACAAGATAGACTGGTTGAGGTCTATAAAACTGTTACTCTATCGTATGGGACTGAGAGACCTTTGGGACGACCCCCTTAACGCTGTCTTCCCTTCAAAAGAACTTGTGAAAATTAGATACTGGGAGTTGATCGGATCGGAACTTTTCACTAAGGGGTGTTCATCCCTAATATCAGACAGATTTCTGGAATTTAAGGCCTACGCCAGACTGGAACCGTACTGGTGTTTAATTGAAGCACCGTCTGATCGTAAGCTCTTCTTTCAGTTTAGGATAGGTACTCTCCCAATACGATCATTTACATCTAAATGGGTTGCAGGGTCCCAAGACAAATGCCCAAAGTGTTGCGATCAGAATGAATCCATGAGTCACTTTGTGCTTTTCTGTCCTCTTTACATTATTCCTCTGAAAATATGGGTACTACCCATTTGTCGGCTAATGGGAACTCGAAGGCATGAGGAGACCATGAGAATCTTGTCTTCAGACCCAAGCCCGACAATTTCAATAGCAATGTCAAAATACATAAAGTGGGCCTGGGCAATTCGATCTAGACTGATTAATGCTAAAGTGACTTGCGAATAGGCACCTTTCACTTCATCTTATCTCATCTTATCTTACTTATTTTTATTAGACCAGTAAAATCTATTTGATTAGCTTGTTTTAAGGTGTGGACTGTTTAATTTATGTGTAATGTCCACTTTTTCCTTATTTTATTCTACAATGCTGTTTTATAAATGTAATTTTGCATTGATTATCATGTGCAGATGTACTTTGTTTTAAAAAAATGCCTGTTATATGTCACTTTTACGACTTAATTGTCGAATAAAGTATACTTTGATTCATTGAATAACAGATAATGGAAAATGCTTTTCTCCCTAGCTTTGATGGAAAAAGCAAAGTGTCAGAGCTGTAGAAGACTGCTAATCTGATCAGACAATCCTCATTTGCCTTGTATTTCAAGGGAACGTTAAATCACTTCCTCTGGAGAGAAGAGGAAAAATGGGAAACTTTAGGGATACAACAAGGGGAAAGAACATTGTAATAAAGAAAGGACATGGACGATTAAGCAAATCCCTCAAAAAAATCAGAAGAAAAGAAGCGTCAGTGTAAAAGTTATAAATAGATGAAATATGCACCATTATGCAATCTGTGTGATCTCAGAGGTTGACTAAGGGCCAGATGTAGGTAAATGTGAAATACTGATTTCTTAATACCGAATTTTACCAATTCGGTATTAAGAAATCGATATTTCCGATGTAGGTAAAAATTCGGTAATTTTTCCCGAATGGGTAAAAATTGGAAAATAAATAACGAATCCTTAATACCGATCGGTATTACCAATTCTTAATTACCGAATCTGTAAAGACCGAATCGGTAATTCAAAACCCCTACAATTGAGGATCAGCTAATCCTGTGCATCCTATTTACTCCCAACAAGGAAGTGGCCACACCCAAGCAGCTGCACTGAACCAGAAGCTGTTGGAGAGGCAGGCAGCAGAGAAAGACAAACAGGAGCAACTTTACTACCTGACATCAAACACCAGAATGGACAGCCAGGAAAGGGAAACTGATGGTGCAGAAAGGAAAATAAAAATAAAATTTAGTGAGAGGTAGCTAGAGATCTTAATTGAGAAGGTGGTAAAGGAACACGCCAAGCTATTTGGTAAACAATCACTACAAGTGCCTTAGTCACAAAAAAGAAAAATATGGATTGGAATCCAGGACCTCATCAATTCCATAGGTGTGTGACCCACCGTGACATGGACGACCTAAAAAAGAGGTGGTATGACCTCAGGAGTATGGCGAAGAAGAGGATGGCTGCAAGGAAAAAGCAAGCAAACCTGACAGGTGGAGGAAAAAATAGAGCACCTGCACCGACTGCCCTGGAGCTGCTTGTGGAGTCCACCATTGAGCCTGAGAGTGTCAGCGACATCAGGGATGCAGACAGCTCAGCCAGAGCTGCAACCAAACAAGGTAAGATGCATGCACACCAAGCTGCACCCCCCCACTCCCTAACCCCATTCCCCAATGAGGCAGTGTGAATCCCACTCCAGTACATGTTTTACTAAACACCAGCAATGCATTATGGGAGATGTAGTCAGTGTCACACCTATCATAACAGTCAGCCCACTGAACCCAAAGGCATGTGACGCACATCAGCGATAAGCAAGCAGAGGACAGTCAGATTCATTGGCAGACATGAAATTTATTTGTATGCAATTGCTGCCAGACAAGTGAACTAATATACAATCTGTCTCCGCAGGCGAGACATAGCACAGGGCTGCGCCAGGCAAGGCAGGAAAGGCACCCCGGAGAGATAGAGCAGAGGAGGAGTATGTCATTTCGCCTGCGGGCCACACCACAACACCACCACCTTCAACACCACCACCATCAACACCACCACCACCGGCATCAACATCAGCATCACGATCGGCATCAACATCGGCATCACGATCGACATCACCAGCAGCGTCACCAACGCCATCATCTACAAGACCCAGGAGGCATGCAGTTGCCAGCCTCCAACAGATGGAGTTGTCCAACCAGGACTGCAGGGGGGGAGAACAGCCAGCGGTGCCAGACGATGGAAATAATGCCAGTACACAGTCCCACACAGAGCGACCACACACAGGAGCCAGACGCCGCAGGGCTAGGGCACACAGTCCAGCTTCGCAGGGCGAGGAACAGAGTGTCTATGCAGGCCTGGAGGTGAGCATGTTAAAGGTGCAGCGCCTGCGAAGAAAGGCGATCAGATCAGTTCAGCGGCAGATGGGGCACATGACAGCACACTTGCAGTGCATAGAGAAGGGCATCTGCACAATGAACACAACACTGGCTAAGGGAATGAGGGACATGGCTGAGGGCATGAGGGACATGTCCGACTCAGTGTGGCTGCTGTGCAGAAGATGGACAATGACAGAATGGCATTCGCAGGGAGAGGCAGTAAAAAGAAGAACTACACCAAGGCGGTGAACCGCCTCTCCACTGCCACTTCTCTGCTCTGCAGGTGCTCGGTGGCCATACAGGGGGAGATGGCACACTGCATCCGGGATGTGGCAAGGGGGCTGGTGACAGTGACCACTGCACTTGAAGTGTTTCAAAATAATCTGACTGCCAATACTGGTGCACGTAATGTGGCGGACAGTGAGGAGACAAATAGCCGCAGTAGTGAAACGCCCCCTGTTACAGAGTCAAGGAGGCACAGCAGACGGCAAAGTAGAAGCACAGGACTGATTTACAGTGAGGACAGTGTACACAGAGGAAGCAGCAATGTTGTGCGTGGGCGCAGGAGGTAATGCCAGGCACACTTGTTTTTGATACATGGGTGAATTAACCCATGACGGCTTTGTAGGTTGTTTGGAATTGGGACTGCTATGTTAAGCCCTTCATGATGTGGCATAGTGACATGCTATTAAACTACGTCACTGACACATAATTACTGGCTGTGTCTCCTTACTTACCTAGAAATAGTTCTGTGTAATCTCAGCCCGTCTTTGTCTCCCATCTGGTGCTGGTGCCACTCCTGCTGCGCTGGGCTCTGGCTGTGGACAGTCATCGTCCTCAGAGTAGGTCAAATCGACTGCTGTCCCTTTCTTAGTTGCCAGGTTATGCAGCATAGCACATGTAGCGATGATCTTGCAGCAGATGATGGGTCGGTACTGACGGGCGCCTCCGCTTTTATGGAGGCAGCGGAACCTGCTCTTCAACAGTCCAAACGACCGCTCCACAACATTGCCTGTTGATTTGTGCGCAGCATTATATCGTCTCTCACTTGGGGTTGATGGGTTCAGGTGAGGAGTGAGGATGAATGCCCGCACACCTAGGTGAGAAAGAAAGTGCAATTAATAACAAACACAAACACATTCATCAGCAGTATACATCAGGGTGTGTCACAGTGATTTACCTAGCAGGTATCCTTCTCCAAATTCTCCTCGAGCCAGATGTGTGTATATCCCACTGTTGCGGAATATGTAGGAGTCATGGGTGCTCCCAGGAAAATTGTGCCACGATGTCGGTGATGATGTTGGTTGCATCGCAGATGACCTGCACGTTGATGGAGTGGATGGATCTTCTGTTACGGTAGATGTACTCGTTGGCTGCAGGTGGGCAGATAGGTATGTGTGTCCCATCAATGCACCCTATAACATGCGGGAACTGTGCCTTTTGGTAGAAGTCTGTTTTTGTTTTCTGCAGTTCGGCCTGTGTGGTGGGGAAGCGTATGTAGTGATGCATCCTTTGCATCATGGCATCCAGGAAATTGTTAAGGAACCGAGACACGCAGCTCTGCGACACACCTCCTGCCGCAGCTATCACCCCCTGGTAACTTCCTGATGCTAATAGGTGAAGGCTACAGAGCACCTGGACATGTGGTGGTATAGCATGCGCCCTTGGTGTAGGATGCTCCAGGAGTGGGTGCAGGTCCCGTATCAGGTCCAGGATAGTTTGGGGGTGTAGCCTGTAACTTTCATGAATTTCTGCCTCAGTGAGTTAAAATAGTGTGATGCGCTGTCTGTATATGCGCTCCTCCCTTCTCCAGACCCTCATTCCTGCTGCCTGTAGTCATAGCCGCCTTGCAATAACGGAGAGGGCCGCCATTGTGTTGCATTTTGGGGCTGTTTAAATGTTGTGCACATGATTACCAACTGCTTTGAGTCAGTGGTAATTACCGACTCTTAAATACCGAATTTCATGAAATTCGGTATTACCAATTTTTGGTACATCTCTTTTAACGATTCTTATTTACCGAATCAGTATTTGGGGTTTTCGGTATCTCCGATTCGGTAATAAGGAATCGGTAACCGGTTTTCCTTATTTTACCGATTCCTTATTACTGAATCTATTCGGTATTACGTAAATTGCAATTGGCTAAATACCAGTCGGTAACGGTGAAATTTACAGAATTTCACCGTTACTGACCGGTTTTTAGCCACCTACATCGGGCCCCAGGTTTTAACGTAACTCAGTTTGCTATTCAGACCTGAAGAAAACACCCGACCGACAACTCTCACAAGAAGTATCCCACCACCTTTGATCCCTTTTTTGTTAAGGGCTCTTTTTTCCTGCAATATTGTGTCTAAGTCTAAATATAAAATCATCACATCAGCTCCCCAGCATATGTAAGATAATGTGCAGTTGTGAGACACTAATTGAGGTACCTTGAGGACTTTAGGTTTCTAGTTGATCATAAGTGCAGCCCCTGTCACTTATTCGTTTTGGCAATATTTTGCCTTCTGCTATATCATCTGAACACATTATCAATCTTGTATGAAATTTCACTTTTTTAATATATATTTTTTACCTTTTTAATAAAAATTTTGTCTTAACATGAAAAGTCTTTACTTTTAACTATGTAGTTATATTTCTTGGTTTACGAGCCACCACAACAGCACACATTCTATTTGAGTGCTGCCATATTAATCAGACAATTCTATCAAATTTCTGAGCCAAGGGCCCGATTCACAGAACTAACTTAAGCCAAAATCCTAAACTTACTACTTTTGGTATTCACAGAATGCACTTACTACTTTTGGTATTCACAGAATGGATTTACAACTACTAACTTTACGTCTGCACTCGGGCCGGAGATTCCATCCCGGAGGCGGAGATTCCGGCCCGGTGATGGGACTTCCAGCCCGGAGGTGGGGATGCCGGCCCGGGGGTGGGGATTCAGGCCGGTGGCGGAGATATAGCAATGGCCGAAATCTCCACCTCCGGGCCAGAATCTCCACCTCCGAGCCGGAATCCCCACCTCCGGGCCGGAATCTCCGGCCCGAGTGCGGACGTAAAGTTAGTAGTCGTAAATCCATTCTGTGAATACCAAAAGTAGTAAGTTTAGGATTTTGTCTTAAGTTAATTCTGTGAATCGGGCCCCAAGGTTTTATTTACTGAAGTTGGTTTCTATCTGGGGATTGGCCCATTGGACAATGTCAGCTGGGCCAAATCCCCAAAAAGCTATACAAATTAATTTTATTATCGTATTTTTAGATTGAGTCAAACTATGTAAATGTCCATAATATGTTAAGATACTTTTCATAAAACAATCTTAAAAATGTATTAATACAGTCAATTCCCATGTGGGGGGGATTGGCTTCTATCTTAGGCCTACCTGTGTAATTGATCACATAATTAGGGTTCAATTTACAATGCTTAATTTGGGTCCAACCTACAAACTGATATTGGAGTAAATCGATGGATGTTCCTGATTTGTTCAGGACACGCTGCAGGCAACCCAGCTCCAGTCGAGATCTCGATTTACTCCAATCCGACTGATGAAAACTGTATATCTCTGGGATTAAATACCTTTTGCATGGATTCCTAATCAACATTCCTTCCCACAGCACTCCATTCAAGGATTAGTCCTGATATGATAAGATTTCCTAACAGAATGATTGTGGACCTTTTTCCTCTTCACTGGTGACCGCTGGCTCTGGCCCTGCCTTTGACAATCACCCTCCAAATAATTCTATCCATGTGCCTAGGATTTCCTTCAGGCAGCAATCTTCTAGCTTGTGTTCCTTTGTCCTGAAGATGACCTCGAGTCATGAAGGTCAAAACATCATTGGCTCTTAGCAATCAGATTGGGATTACTAATTATGCTATGATTTTTCACTAATTGCAACACGAAACTAATGCTCATGCATAAAAGCTGCATCAAATAACTCTCAATCTATATGCTGATTTATTTGTACCTTTATGTGTTTCACTTGCGTTGTTTAAACTACCTTTTTTTATGAGCACAATGTGTTCACTCTGCATATTAAACACAACCTATAAGCATTATTGATGCTGCCACCGAACTTGTTCTGTAAAGTATACAGTTGATACTTTCTTTTGGTAAATACACATTATTGAAAGTATAAAAAAAGTGAATATGTGTTCCTTGTGTAATTAATTTACTGTTATAATTTGTACGTGTTCATTGACTCCCATTGAGACATTGCTGTATGATATTGTACTCACCCAGGTCTCAACTGGGGTTTCGGGTCTCCTCCTGTTGTTTGGTAATATCGACAGACTATAGGGCATCTCAGATCGGTGATGTATGAGGCTTGTCCATCAGGATGCATGATCATGATGGTATTAAGAGAACAGGATCCCTGACATTATTGTGGTGAGTAGCCATTCACCCATATGATTCAAGCAAAACTTACAAGTGGTAAGCTGTAGAGGAGGTGTAATGTAGACCCCTATCTGGGGAAAACATGAACTGGTTTTATGTCAGTTACTGCACAACTGCATAGGTATTCCAGGAAGAGTGCTGAAGGCTATCAGTCATTCTTAAATGGCAATGGGAGAAAAACTGATTCAAAGTATGAGAGGAGATACTCCTATGCTTGGGATACATTCAGTCCACCTGGACGCAGGGTCTTGCAGTCAACGCATCATTAACAGGACATGGGTCACCTAGGCAAAAATGAGGATCTAGTCTATGGGCTAGGGAACAGATGGGGTAGGAAAGGGTCCATGTGATCCAACTCCAGATCAGATGGGTGTAAAGAGTAGAACAGGAAACATAGAAGACACTTATAACACTGCAGGGAGCATCCTGACTTCTTCTCATAAAGAGCAATTACATTGAGAGAAACATATTTTGTAGAAATATCCCCCTTAAACACTACCTGCCAAACAGAGGAACCTCAGTACCAAAATTATGTATAGAACTATGTTTAAAAAGGAAATCCCTACAACTGAATGAAACTTATGGAGTATGACTTTATAATTGTTTGTACCCTCTGCTCAGTCCTCCTGAGCACTTACAGTGGCATCATAAGTGGGATCATCAGGATCAACCTTTGGTGGCCCAGATTCTGGTCAAAGGCCTACAAATGAACCTCAATAAAATGCTGGTGGGATACTTCTTCTGGCTAGCAGTTATAACAACAATAAATCTCCAATCTCAAATTAATCCCTTGGACAAGACCTGGGTTAAGACCTCTCCTTTAGGAACCAGATTACCTCTGTTACCTCTTTCTGATTCTTAAAAAAAAAAAAAACAACTTTGTGAAAGAATACTCCTTTGTGCTCCCTAATTTAAATCACCAGATGCATGCCTGTTATTAATGTCTTGATTATTGTAGCATCCTGTGTTTCGGTCTGTTCAGCTCTACCCTCAAGATACTTCAAAGCATACATATCTTTACCATACCCAAGATCTTTGATTTAAAAAAGAACTTTCATGTGCCAAATACCCAGAAACAGTTTCACTGACTGCCTGTTACCTAAAGATCAAGTTTAAAGTACTCTGAGTAATGCATATTTTTTATGGCACAGAGTGCATATGCTTGTATGACAGTTTTTTCTCCCTTATCGGACTCTGCACTCTAATTTTCACTTGCTTTTGCACTATTTTCATTTGAAAACTTCTCAGTCAGTTTGTCAGCATCTTTCCTAATTAGGACACATATAATTGAAGGAATTTCCTATAACTGTGCTCTCCATGCAGTATCACCTATTTTTCTGGAAAACACTCAAAACCTTCCAATATTGCTCATCTAGGTCATATTCCGACTTTTTGTCCTTTCTTTCTCTGGCTTTTACTACATTCTTTAGGGCCAACATGCCATTTTTGGCTGGATGTGTGCACCTAATAAATATTAACTCAACTTAAATCAAATCAAAATGCATAACGATATTCATAAAAAACCATACTACTTTATTTAAATTCTGTCATAAAAACGTGGACTATTCTGTGCACTCATTTGAGCATTCTGCGCCAACCTCCACGCATTTTGGGCACTTTTGTACTGTTCCTCGGGAGGAATGTTTCCACTGTGTATTATCTTAAGTACTGCAAAAGGGAAACAAAGAACATTACTTCAATTAATTAACTCTCATTTTATTAATTCATTGTTATCAATCCATCTTTGCATTATACCCCAGACAGAAGGGTGAGCGGCAGCAAAATGAAACCTTAGTGATAAACATTACAAAACTAAGACTATCCAGTTTGGAAACACAATTATCAATGAAAGGAATCTCATCTTTTCCCACCTACAAGCTGAGCAAACTAGAAATGGAAGTAGCCATACACAAATTCATGCACGTTCGATATTTTTCACGGACATAGAGAAGGATCCTTAAATCATTGAACAGCCTTAAAAAGCCTTGGCACCCACATTACATAACATTTTGAATTAATCTGAACTATTAGAGAATTATGACCTTAAGCATCCAAATTATGTAAGGGAGCTCAAAAGAATGACCCTATGCAAAAAAATCAAGTCTACCCTCTAGAAAGTGGCCAAGTATAGCATAACTGCAATAACAAGGCACTACAAAAGGCATGCCAGTGATCATGGGTGTTTTCTCTATATAACAAAAACAATTAACACTGTGATGAAAATACTTATTGGTGTTTGGACAGAGATCCATCAGAGGAATATATAGAAGAGATTTGAGGAGAGGCATTACGCATGGGATAAACAAGTAAAAAACTACTTTGGGAAAGCAAATTATGCAGATTTTGCACATCCCTAATCATATTATCCACAATTGATGCCAATACATTATGCAAATTTGTATACCACAAGAACAGGTTGGAGTATATATAATTTTTCCTACTTAATTATAAACTCTCTGAAGTGAACAACATTTTCATGGTGCAATTAGTTACATTTCATTTTGTCCAAAACCTTTTTCACTTGGCAAGATGAATACTTCATACAACTGACAGGCACATCAATAGGATCTTGTGAGGCACCAGGTTACAATAATATGATTATGAATTCCATGTAAAAGAAGGGATAGAGTGACATTTGCGATATATTTTCAAGTCATCAATTACAGAAAAAGTCACAAAGACTGAACTGTGAGAAAATGTAGATGAACTGATTGAGTGTCATGGCAAGATTGTATTTAAACATAAAATATAAAGGAAAAATATTTCATCTGGGATACGTGTATGAGAATGTGTGGGAAAAAGATCATCACAAATTTGTACTGAAAGAAAAGAGATCCGAACAAACTTTTCCATCCAAAAAGTTTCCATCAAGAGGCACTCAAGAAAACACCTTTAGTACTCATAATTCACATGTACCAAAAGGAAAATGATTAAAAAAATTTGATTAATATAAGAAACAGAAAACAAGTGCAACAGGTTCAAGAAAGGGGTACCCTGAGGAAGTTCTTTAATCAGCCAAAATATGAACAGCCAAAATATTGCAATGATATGTAAAGCACAGTATAAGACTAACCATTACTTCATGTTAAAATATTCAACAAAGAGCAATTTAAAAAATACTTTGAAACACTGGGATATTTAAAGAGACTACACTATTTTTGGAATAACCAATATAAAAGAAATATTGAATAAAATGCAATGCAGTGAACTTTCATAATGCTCCAATGAAACAAAGCAAAGGGGTGCATCATTGCTGCAGACATGTCATCCTAAGGAAAGAGAATTTGTAACACCCACACACAAGATGAAAAATTTAATTGAATGATGATACTTCATGTAACTCCAGCAATGTCTTATACCCATCAAATGGTCATATGATCGAGTATATGTTGGCATGACATAAAGGAAAATCTTAATAAGTTTCTATCAAAAGATGAACAACATATGCTTTGGGGACATAATATCTAGAGTTGCAATATGTTTTAAAGAGGTGATAAACTTCAATTCCAAGTTTCAGAAATTCTTAGAAGAGTAAGGATCACAATCTTAACGGTTTATTGTTCAACTTTCAGATACACCGGAAAAGAAATCTTGATACACTAAAACCCAGAGATCTTCATGATAGAATGAAAATATCATTATATATATATATACACACACACACACACACATATATATATATATATATATATATATATATATATATATATATATATATATATATTTAGCTCCGAAAAACTCCACTCTGCCAATGAAGGGGACCGCACACGGCAAGGTTTCTCGATGCAATTATTTTATTCCATATTCGAGAAAACAGCAGTAACACCAGGACGCGTTTCGGCGTTCGCGCCTTTTTCGACTGACTTACAAAGTGCAGCTTGTTCGAGCAATACTATATCCGGTTCATGAATTCTAATTCCGGTTCACTAAATCATAAACAGAATAAAAAGACTTCACATTATGTCTCGGACTGTGCTAACATTGAGAGAAAATATATATATAACATATTTTATATTTAGTGCAGTCCATTTGTTTTTTACTCTATTTTGTAAAGTTCATTAATGCAAATAGAAATAAAAACATAATAATAAAAAAATTGAATTTATCGACAGGCGGGCATTGTTAGAGAGATTCTTACTCTATGTGTGCCAAGTCAACCAGCAATGATTTCTGATGTAATTAGAACAAAATTGAGCCCTGTATGGGCAGGCAACATTAACTTAATTAAAGGTTGTCTCTAATGAATATTAGAAACTGCATTCAGTTAAAGCCCTATATGAGCAATTTCAAACATAAGCGTCATAATAGAAATAATTGATAATAATAACAACAATAGAAATTAGCCTATTCATCACAATATGGCAAAGATCATAGTGGTGCCTAAGTCCCCAGATATCCAGAATATCTCAACGCTGTCCTAGATGACATGACAATTCTTCCTCTGTATTTAGACCAAAGGGTGTAGTGGTTTGGAGGTCAATGATAAAACGAGATTCTAATCTTCTCAGTCTAAGTTCCCGGTTTCCCATACGGTCACTGACTGGGACATGGTCCAAACAGAAATATGACAATAAGTTTCTGTCACTGTTGTGGTATTCGGCGAAATGTCTCGCCACAGGATATGACGAATCTTGTTTTTCAATAGCTCTTGCATGCTCTAGGATATGTTTTTTTGTGGGGTGGATCGTGCTGCCAATATATTGCTTGGGGCAGGGACATGTAAGGCAGTAAACGCAGAATGGCGTGTTACAAGTTAACAATTTGTTAATTAGTCTAGGTTTCTTCGTTCCAGGAACGTTGTACGATGATACCTTTTTACTATGCCTACACGCCTTGCATTTCAGACAAGGAAAGAAACCAGTAACTTTACTGATACGTTGGACAAAGGGAATGGGTTCATAGTGACTTTGTACCAATTTGTCTTTTAAAGATCTACACCTCCTGAAAGTTATTTGTGGGTAAGATGGTAAAAAGTCACCAATTACTCCATCTGTTTTCAAAATATGCCAGTTCCGACATAGAATCTTTATCAAGCTATTCGTCTCATTAGAAAAGGTTGTGATAAACCTACAGGTATCTAGTTCTGCTTTAACCCTTACACGGTTAGTATCCAGTAGAGATTGCCTAGAAATTTTATTAACCTTACTTAAAGTTTTGGTGAGTAGGTTAGGGCAATACCCGCGTACTCTGAATCTTTCAATAGAAATAGATGCTTCATATTGGAAGTCAACCTCACGGGAACAGTTTCTTTTTAAGCGTAATAGTTCACCGTAGGGAATGCTATTTTTTAAGGATTTTTGGTGGCTACTGTGCGCTTCCAATACTGAATTCCCTGCAGTCTCTTTTCTGAAGAGGGTTGTGCAAATTCTCCCATCTTGGACAAACACTTTGAGATCCAAAAAAGGGACTTGCTGCGTGCTAAATTGTCCAGTTAAATGAAGATTCAGGGTATTAGTGTTTAATGCTGCAATGTATTTTTCAGCTTCACCCTTAGGTCCCTTCCACAGGATAAACAAATCGTCTATGTACCTATACCATAAGATGACATTTTTAGTCCAATGTTCATGTATATCAGCCCAGGCCACCTGCCTCTCCCACCAGCCCACGAATAAATTTGCGTAGCTGGGGGCGAAGCAGGTGCCCATGGCTGTTCCTTGAATCTGTCGGTAGTGTTGTTTATCGAACAAGAAGATATTATTATTAAGGCAAAACATGATAAATTCAATGAGCATAACATTGTGCTCAGCAAATTGTAGAGACCTCTCCTTCAAAAAGTATTCTACTGCCTGGACACCATGCTAATGTTTGATAATAGTGTAAAGGCTTGTGATGTCAAGGACAATCATGAGCATGTCAGATTCCCAAGGTGTATCAGTAATGTTGCTGATAAAGTGTGTCGTATCTTTAATATACGAAGATAATGTTAGTACAAATTCTCTCAAGAAAAAATCAATATATTGAGACATGTGTTCTGTCAATGACCCAATAGATGATATGATAGGGCGGCCTGGTGGTCTATCGGCGTTTTTATGTATTTTAGGCAAGTGATAGAAAGTAGCTGTAGTAGGGTATGGGCATGTTAAATATTTAAATTCATCAAAGTTGAGCATATGACGATCAAACCATTTTTGAATCAATATGTGATATTCATCAATACTTGCAATGTACTCAGATTTAGCAATTGGGGAGTAACATGACCTATCTGAGAGTAATCTCATTGCCTCCTCTACATAAAACTTTCTTGTCATTAACACCACATTCCCTCCCTTATCGGATGGTTTGCAAATTAAATTTGGATCATCCATTAGATCTGAAAGGGCAGTCCTTTGTCTCAAGGTAAGATTATTTTGAAGATTCACAGATTCTGAGAGTCTCAGTTTCATAAGATCTTTCTTCACTGATTCCTCAAAGATGTCTATAGAGTCATAAGTAGACATTGGTACAAAAGTTGATGTTTGTTTGAAAGTAGTTCTTGGAGCAATTTGTTCGATCCCAAAACTTTGAATACAGGAAACATCTTGAGCAACGTCAGATCCCGTTATCTCTTGACTAGATAGGATACGTAGTGTTTCAAGATCTTCCCCTGTAAGAGATGTTGCTGGGTCCGGTGCAGAGATCTGTTTGGAAGCATGGCTAATATTATCCTGTACACCTTTTAATTTGAAAAATTTCATCAGTTTTAATTTTCTGGAAAAAAGATATAAGTCAATCCGAGTTTGAGTGTATTCGCATCTTTTCGCTGGACAGAAGGTTAAGCCTTTTTTAAGAACGGATTGTTGGTCCTCCGTTAATTTATTTGGAGTCAAGTTTACAATAGTAAGGTCATCAGAGCTTCCTACTTTTGGGATCCTCTCTTTCTGCGGGTTTGCCAAGCGATCCCTTGATTTGGGCTTTGTGTGGCCACCCCGTCTTGGTTTCCGGCCACATTTCTTCTCCTTGACGTTTGGAATCTGCCGCGTCCCCCTCTTTGTCGCGAGTTGCGCATTAGGTGAAACTCCTCTAAAAAACGACTTTGTGTTGAGGAAGGCAAGGGGATTTCGCTGGCATCATCCCCAGTTTGTTCTGCATCCGTACTCACATTCGATTCAGAGGTATCTCGGATTTCCTGATCTTGAGGGACAGAACTCTTAAGCGCTTTTCTTGGCCCGTCGAATCTGCGTGCGAAAGTGAGTATTCTTCCTTGTTCGTAATCTCTTGCATCTCTGTTGAATTTAGTATGCTTTTGTGTCTTGATTTTTTCTTGGTAATCAGGAATATTATAGTTAGTTGGACATTTCACTCATAGAAAACCATAGAAATTCCCCTGTTATAGTTAGTTGAGCTAACTATAACTCGCACCCCTGCAATTCACTGCTGATGACGTCACATATTACATCATTCATGACATGGTCAGTGACATCACTGATTACATCACTGATGACATCTCAAATGATATCACTGATGACATCACTGATGACATCATCCAGTGAATGTGTGTTTCTATAAAATGTAAATATGTTTTGTATATATATACCAAGGTGTATTGAAGAATGAATGGGTGTATAAGATTCAGGATGGATGATTAAGTAGGTGTGTGACTGACTGTATAAGTGAGTGATTAATTGTGTCTTGCTTAATTCATGTGTTAGCGATTGATAAAGACATTCACACAGTTTAGGTTGTCAGTTGGTGTGTAAGCAGTTCCATGGTTTGGTTAGCAACTATATGAGGATCTATATGAGCTATTGATTGTTTGTCTGAGTACCTGTATGGGTGCCTGAGTGTCTGTGTAGGTGGGTGGGGGTGTGTGACTCTGTGCATAGATGTGTGAGTGGATAATTCACTGGGTATATGTGTTCAAGTCTGTATCTGTGAAGGGCTGTATGGCTTGGTGAGTGTGTATATGAGTGTCTTGGTGAGTAAATGGATGCCTCAGTGGTACATGTGTGAGTAACTCCATATGTGAAATAGACCTGGGTGAAAATGTAGTTCCGTTCGTGGAAATTGCGATAATTTGACATTTTCGTGTTCCACGGAGAGCGCGAAAATGTCCCGCATTCCGCAGCTTGGCGATAATTTGTTTCTTGCTCACGCTGTAAAATAATACATTCTCGCGCGCGCGCGATCGCCTTACCTGAATCCCTGTGTTCGCCGACAAGTTTTCTTGATCCGGTCGCGTTCTCCATGAGATGTTGTATTGTTTTTAGCCATTTGCGCTGTCTCGCGACAGTTCGCGCCCGCGGTGACGTCATGTGTCGCGCGATCACATCTTTCTTCTCGCGATCATGCACCGCGAGACAACTGAAAACAAGATGGCCGCGCCCGCGAGCAACCACTTGGGTAAGTTGGCAAGCCGCAACCATGCAGAAAATCTCGCGAACATGCGGGAAAAAAACTTCCGCATCTTCGCGATATTTCCACGTGTTTCCGATAATTTTTTACTTTTTCGCAAAAGTGGATTTCGCAAATTCCGCCCACCCCTAATGTGAAAGGCAGTATATATGAGTGTTGGACTGTATAAATGACTATATGTGAGAGGGCCTGTATGGATCAGTGTGTGCTTGTATTAGTTATTGTATTAGAGTGTAAGTATGTGTTAGTATATGTTTAAATAAGTGACGTGGTATGTGTATAACTGTACAGGTGAGTAAATGAAAGTGTGATTGATTATTTCCATTACTGACTAGGTGTGTGAATAACTCTATGAATGAGAGGCAGTGTGTGAGTGTCTGTATAGATATGTGACTGGATATGATAATGCTGTATTGATGGCTGACTGTACGTATGAGTGACTGTATGGTTGAATGAATGAATGTGTGTAGACCTACAAATTAGAGAGTGGATATGCACTAACTGCTATTGGTGTGTTCATGGTTTCAAAAATTATAGTCTGTATTTTAGAGTGGGTGTATCAAGTGTTATATTAGGGTCTGATAAGGTGCATCAGATTTTGACTTGGATGATATCCTCAGTGATGTCATCAGTGATGTCATTTGAGATGTCATCAGTGATGTCATCAGTGATGTCAATGACCATGTCATGAATGATGTAATATGTGACGTCATCAGCAGTGCATTGCGGGGGCACGAGTTATAGTTAGCTCAACTAACTATAACAGGGGAATTTCTATGGTTTTCTATGAGTGAAATGTCCAACTAACCATAACATCCCCGAAACCTATGGTTTTTTCAGTGAATTTCAATGTTTTTTTAAAATGCTAATTCCTAACTATAACGTCCCTGAAACCTATGGTTTTTTCTGTGAATTTCTAAGGTTTTTTACATGCTAATTTCTAACTATAACGTGCCTGAAACCTATGTTTTTTTCTGTGAATTTCTAAGGTTTTTTTAAATGCTAATTTCTGACCATTAAGTGCCTGAAACCTATGTTTTTTTCCTGTGAATTTCAAAGTTTTTTTAAATGCTAATTTCTAATTATAATGTTCATTAAACCTACCTTTTTTTCTGTGTTTTTTAATTATCAACCCATTCTCAACTTGGTGAAAACTGCAAATCTCACCACTCTTCCATCGATACCTTACGCCAACAAAATCGCCACAAATGAGAGCCATAACTAACGCTAATGCAAAGTAGGCGTTCCCGTGCAAAAAAAACACGTAAACACCACTTCCCCATAATTTCAACGACTCGCCACATCTGCAATGCGATCCAAAAAGCAGGCGATAACCCGAGTTAGCAGTAACAAATGAACATCAACCTTTAACTGGTGTAAGGAGGTCGACAATCTACTCCGTGAATTGGACCCAACTCACAGCCACATCTAAAGACCAACACGTGATAGAGCTACTGATCATGCAGGTCTGGCACGCAACAAGCCCACAACACCCAGCGCCACCACCACCAGAACCTCCCCCTCCGCACCCCACCCTACTACCAGCAAGGTAGCGCAAAACAGGACAACGGACCTTCCCAAAACACCATGCCCCTCAGCCACACAATAGCTGAATGTTGGGAGATGTGGCAACCAACTATATATGAAGGATGCAAGTCACCATTCAACAATAAAGCACACAATGCCAAGTGTAACGCTGATGTGCTGCACAGACCTCACTATGCAAAGCACAAACCTCTCCATGTGGAGATATACTGTTGATACTTGTAGTGTAGTGCACAGTGGACGCAACCATGTTACCTCAGGCAGTGGGGAAGATCTCGGTCATGTAGCTGTGTTGTCCCCCCCGGAAGCGGAAGAGGAGTGGGCTGCTCCAATGTACGCCACTCCAGGGTAGCAATATGAATAAATAGGCCAGGCCCTAGGCGTGGTTCACTTGAGGGAAGACCAACGAGTCTTTTACAGCGGCAGCCCTCACCCTGGCACGTGGCTGCCGCCATAACCGTGGGCCTCCTCGACACAGGCCCCCTGTGAACCCAGCGGCACAGCACCGCAGACTTATGTCTGTACCGACTACTGCCTTCAATCTACACTGCGGACAGCAGCGCTCACAATTCAGATACAGTGGCAATTGCAGATGTCGCAGTCCAGTTCGCAAGACACTTTGCTTCCAGTGCGGCCCGCCCAGACCACGCATCATCGCACGGTGCGCACACGCTGTGTCCTTCAGGTGCTACTAACTCACTGCACCATAAATCATCACCACCTAGCTGTGTGCCCATCCTTACCGCTGCCTCCGCCCTACACTGGGGTTACACGGTTCACAATTCAAAATTAGTAGCAACGCAAATTGTGTGACAGTATAATGGGTTAAGAAGACCATATGCTCCCAATTTGTGCAGCTCAAGTCAACGTCACCTGCCTGTGGGCCTTTGCTGACCACTGCCTCCGGCCTACACTGTGGAAAACCGGCGACACGTGGTGTCAACTAACTCTGTTCAACACAAGCCAATCCTACATGTGTAACTGTGTCCTGAGTCCTCAATGGCAGCGACCACAGCACCACACTCCCATCGATCCACGAGGGGTATTTCCACATGGAAGACTGGCGACACGTGGTGCCACTGAACCTGTACTACGCAAGGTGTGTTTGGATCACCAACGTACGCACGTGGCTGTGGACTCTAGCTCACCTCTACCTCTGCCCTACACTGTGGGCAACCGGCGACAAATGGTACCACTAACCGTCTTCAACACAAGCGGATCCCACATGTGTAAGTGTGTCCTGAGCCCTGAATTGCAGTGACCACAGCACCAGACTCCCTTCGATCAGTGAGGGGTATTTCCATATGGAAGGCCGGCGACACGTGGTGCTACTGAACCTGCACTATGCAGGCCGGTGCGGCCACCAACATATGCACGTGGCTGTGGGCCCTTGCTCACCGCTACCTCTGGCCTACACTGTGGAAGACCGGCGACAAATGGTGCCACTAACCGTCTTCAACACAAGCCAATCCCACATGTGGAACTGTGTCCTGAGTCCTGAATGGCAGTGACCCCAACTTCATGGCAGCGACCACAGCACCAGACTCCCTTCAGTCTTATTTGTTGTTCTTTTCTTTAAACATATTTTTTTAATGTAAATCTATACATGACTAAGATTCTTCTTTGTCCAAATGCACAGGGACACTTCCAGGCCTAAGAAGGTTGTTGGGGCATGATGGTAATGTGGGAAGAGGGTGCGTTGCCTGCTGATGTGGGGAGAGTCAGCGTCCAAGGGGTATCTATCACAGAAAGAACTCCGATATGTTTTCCTGAATGATAGTGACCCTAACTCCGTGAGACAACCACAGCACCAGACTCCCTTCGATCAGTGAGGCATATTTCCATATTCAACGGCGGTGACACGTGGTGCCAATAACTCTGTTCAACACAAGCCAAACAATCCCACATGTGGAACTGTGTCCTGAGTCCTGAATGGCAGTGACCCCAAGTCCATGGCAGTGACCACAGCGGCATACTCCCTCTTATTAGTTAGGTATATTTCCATACGCAACGGCGGCGACACGTGATGGCAATAACTCTGTTCAACACAAGCCGATTCCACATGTGTAACTGTGTCCTGAGTCCTGAATGGCAGTCAACCAAGTCCGTGGCAGCGACCACAGCACCACACTCCCTTCGATCAGTGAGGCATATTTCGATATGCAAGGCCGACAACACGTAGTCCCACTAACCCTCTTTAACACAAGCCGATCCCACATGTGTAACTGTGTCCTGAGTCCTGAATGGCAGTCACCCCAAGTCCGTGGCAGCGACCACAGCACCACACTCCCTTCGATCAGTGAGGCATATTTCGATATGCAAGTAAGGCAACACATAGTCCCACTAACCCTCTTTAACACAAGCCGATCCCACATGTGTAACTGTGTCCTGAGTCCTGAATAGCAGTCACCCCAAATCTGTGGCAGCGACCACAGCACCACACTCCCTTTGATCAATGAGGGGTATTTCCATATACAACTACAGACTCCAGTAGGCAACTAACTATCACTGTCCTACACCCTACATATTATCCTTTTAGTATCCTCGCTTCAAGATTTTTTTTTTATATCAGTTATAGCTTTACTACAATGACCAAATTAAACTTCAAATGCAAACTAACATGGAATAGCAGTCTACACTACAGGCAGTACAGCTCGCAATTCCAATTTTAAATGCTAATTTCTAACAAGATTGTACTCAGAAAATACAACACTCCGTCAATGTATTATACACTTATTTCATCTTTTCATCATACGCCTACACTGCACTCAGTAGGGCTCACAATGAAAATTATTTGTTCATTCATTAACTACAGAGTCCACTAGGCAAGTAACTATTACAGGCCTCAAATCTACTTAATATCCTTTTAGTATCCTTTCTTCTTGAATTTTTTTTATATCAGTTATAGCTTTAGTACAATGACCAAATTAATTTTCAAGTACAAATGAACACTCAGCAGTCTACACTGCGGGCAGCAGACCTCATAATTAGAATTTTGGACACATGGTGCCAACTAACACTGTCCAACACAAGCCGATCCCACATGTGTAACTGTGTCCTGAGTCCTGAATGGCAGTGACCCCAAGTCCATGGCAGCGACCACAGCACCAGACTCCCTTCAATCAGTGTCGCATATTTCGATATGCAAGGCCGGCGACACATAGTCCCACTAACCCTCTTTAACCCAAGCCGATCCCACATGTGTAACTGTGTCCTGAGTCCTGAATGCCAGTGACCCCAAGTCTGTGGCAGCGACCACAGCAGCATACTCTTTGATCAGTTAGACATATTTCCATATGCAAGGCCGGCGACACGTAGTCCCACTAACCCTCTTTAACACAAGCCGATCCCACATGTGTAACTGTGTCCTGAGTCCTGAATGGCGGTGACCCCAAGTCTGTGGCAGTGACCACAGCACCAGACTCCCTCTCATCAGTGAGGCATACTTCTATATGAAAGGACAACAGCACGTGGTGCCACTAACCCTGTTCAACACAAACCGATCCCACATGTGTAACTGTGTCCTGAGTCCTGAACGTCAGTGACCCGAACTTCGTAACAGTGACCACAGCACCACACTTCCTTCGATTAGTGAGGGGTATTTGCAAATGGAAGGCCGGCGACACGTGGTGCCACTGAACCTCCACTGCGCAGGCCGGTGGGGCCACCAACGTATGCATGTGGCTGTGGGCCCTTGCTCACCGCTACCTCTGGCCTACACTACGGTCAGCACGCCTCACAATTCAGATAGAGTCCTGATTCCACATGACGCAGTCCAGTAGCCAAGACACATTGCTCCTGGTGCCGTCCGTCCACACTAAGCATCATCACAGGCTCATACAGTCTCAATACTTCTGCTGCCACTAACCCTCTTTAACACAAGCCGGTCCCACATGTGTAACTGTGTCCTGAGTCCTGAATGGCAGTGACCCCAAGTCCGCAGCACTGACCACAGCACCACACTCCCTTTGATCAGTGACG
Source organism: Triturus cristatus (assembly GCF_964204655.1). NCBI lineage: Eukaryota > Metazoa > Chordata > Amphibia > Caudata > Salamandridae > Triturus > Triturus cristatus. The sequence goes on along the minus strand of NC_140581.1, from coordinate 430,760,742 downwards.
CATATTTCGATATGCAAGGCTGGCGACACGTAGTCCCACTAACCCTCTTTAACACAAGCCGATCTCACATGTGTAACTGTGTCCTGAATGGCAGTGACCCCAACTTCGTGGCAGCGACCACAGCACCTGACTCCCTTCAGTCTTATTTGTTCTTTTCTTTAAATAATTTTTTTATATGTAAATCTATACATGACTAAGATTCTTCTTTGTCCAACCGCACAGGGACACTTCCAGGTTGTTGGGGGTATGATGGTAATGTGGGAAGAGGGTGCGTTACCTGCTGATGTGGGGAGAGGCAGCGTCAAAGGGGTATCTATCACAGAAAGAACTCCAATTTGTTTTCACAAATGCCTCGAACAAATGCCAGCTGACGGACTGAATAACAAAATGGTTTTTCAATGCTTATGTAGTGTGAGTTATAAACAGTTTGCACCCAGGCTCGCAGAGGGTCAGCTGCGGCCCATCCGCTCGACTCACAGACGCAGTACTACGAGCCGTCTGCGTTATTGTAGCTATCCCTGCCCTGTTCCATCGTACCCACGCCACACCACTGCAATTACGTTCCGACGTTGGCCCCACATAGCTACCTTTCGCAGGCGTACTCGCTGTTGGTGTGCAGGTCAGTGGTCTAGTTCTCAACATCTCACGGCCACTCCCTCAGGGCAGGTTTGCACACACACCACACCCATCCGGTACATGCTTCACAGGCCATGGGACCACGCAAATATAATAGATCGACAACTTCACATCCTTTATTACCGGTGCTGACTAGATGGTGGACGCTCCACGTGTCTCAACCATAAAGAGTCTTTGAAAAGTTGGGCAGAAGGTTAGTCGCACCCTGATCTGTATAGCCATCGGGCCTACCACCCCCTTGGCACGTACTTCAGATGCACAGGGTTAGTGCCACAGGGGCCTACCACCACGTGACACAAACTTAACTTCCACAGGCTTAGCGGCCCCAATAGCTGATGTGGTCTCCGCCATTGATGACTCAGGACTCAGCGACATGTGTGAGATCTGCCAGGCTGTGTAGAAGATGATGTGGTCTCCGCCATTCATGACTCAGGACTCAGCGACATCTGTGTGATCCGCCAAGCACCTGATGTGATCTCAGCCATTCATTACTCAGGACTCAAGAGACATATATGGGATGACTTTTGACGGGCACGTGGAGTGCCCACTGCTGCACACTCCGGTGGCACCAGGTAATTTTTTGCTCATGGATGCACAGAGGTGGCAGTGTCTGTCTCTCCCCCTCTCTCTCTCTCTCTTCCTTCTTTTCCTTCTATCTCTCTAACTCTCTCTCTTCCTTCTCCCTTTCTCACTCCCTTTCTTTCCCTCTCTTTTTCTCTCTGGATTTTTTTTCCTTCTCTGTTTCTCTGTGCCTGTCTCCTTTGATATGCCCATTACCTACGTCTTTATTTTGTGCTTTATTTTCCAGGCTCTGTAGTCGACATCCATGGTCCCCACAGGAGTGTTCCGCCTTCTTGTTTTCTATTATTTTTGTTGCATTTTGTTTATTAGTTTATCATTTATATATATGTTAATAAAAAAAAAATTGCAAATAGTTTTTCGTTTATCGTTATATATATATATTTTTTCTTATAACAAATTAAAGTAAAAAAAATAATTAATAACGTTTTTGGTTGTTCTCTTCACTGCTGTGTGACTCTTTCTTGTTCTTATTACTGTTATTTGATGGAGTCCACCATGATGTTAAATTTTGGGGCACTTATCGTGGGAATACTGGTGATGTCTGCAGTTTACACCAACTTCTGAATAGTGTGTTAGATTTATCTCAACTTTACTTCCATTAAAGTGCTGATAATGAAATGCAGACTAGCCGTTCCCGTACAAAAAGACACAAGGTGCACCTTTGCGATTTATTCTAAATACTATAATCCTGTATTGAATTGCACTGAGGTAGTGGCTGTACTTACACTTACAGTGTATACACAAAATCAATTAAGAACTCTCATTGTATTTATATTGATTGGGAATAGTGCGTCAAGTGCTGGATCTTGACACTGCTCAGTTCGTATATTGTTCTGCACACGAAAAAAATCACATCACAGCTTTCACACCAACTGCAATGCAAAACAAATTCCGGCGATCAGCCACGTTAGCACCAGGTATTTTACACCTGCATTCTGCTGGTGTTAAGCAGGACGACTACCTGCACCATGAAATGGAACACAGCCAAGAGCCACACCAGAACACCCACAGGTGCCATAGAATCAATGAGCATGATGCACGGATACCCATGAGGGCCACAAGACTCATCGCAACAACTCCAGGACAGCCAACGCCCCCCACAGCCGCATCTGAGCAAGTGTGTCCCTGTGGTCATTGTCTTAGGATGATGGGCACGAGCCCTGCACCATCACAGTGTGCTGTCACCTCAGCGTTGGCAGTGAGCCTGGACATGTAGCCACGCACGCATCTTCCTGCATGCACAACCGGCATGTGCTGGTCCGGAGTACACATGTCAGCGCAGGGGTATGCCTATCCGGCAAGGGGAACAGGGTGTCTCGGACATGTCCGTGTACAGGAAGTGCGGTAAGTGTGTCTGTGTTCTGGTGTGGCCTGCCACAAAGGCCGCAGCACTCGATATTGTGAAGTGCCATGCACCACCTCCAAACGGCACTGTGATGGTGTAGTTTGAATGTAGCAGCAAATGCGCGAATAGGCATTACAATGATGTGCCGTACAAGTGCACAAGATACAACAGTGCACCGTAGAAAAGTGTGGGGGCTCGTGGGAGGGAGAAGCAGCTGTTTGGCAATGTAACACACAGTGAACTCGCCCATGTGCCACGTGCTGGGCATCTCATCCATGATAACCACGATCGCAGACATCCCACAACACCAACGACCAGCTTTTGTACACATCCTGCATGAATGCTGCGTGGTTTTCACTTCTATGCTCATTCAGTGGTGTGATGTTGGCGGGTTGTGTGACTTGTACTCCTTGTTGGTGTGCTTCATTTTGGCCATTGTTTGTCTATACTTGTGCTGTACTTAATTGTGCATGTGTGCCATTCTGCCCATCTCCCCCCGTCCCTCACTCCCTGCTTCTTCCTCTTCCTGGTGCTGTTGTGTCTATAATTTTGTTGCTCCACACATAAACACATGTAAAGAACAAATTCAAATAGTTCCTTGATTCTTTTAGGTTTCAAAACTTCTCTCTATTGGTTTCTTTTTAATTTTCCAAATAAACCATTTTTTAAATATTCAACAACACATAGAAGTCAGAAGTGCAACGTATTCTATCAACACACTTTCTAGAACATTCTACAACACGTGCAGGTTAAAAGTTCATACATTTTTTTTAACTTAACAATATTTTTTTGCAACATCTTCTCGAACATTTAACGGCACGTGCAGGTTAAAAGTTCACGATTGTTTTAAGTTCGAACAGTGCCTTCCAAATACAAGTAGCAGCTGTGTTTCAGTTGAGCAAATGTTATCCTATGATATGTACTCCACGTTGAAACTGCTTTTTCTTAACCAATCACAAAGCTCCTTTTCCACAAAACGAATGTGCACCCTACTTTTAAAAAAGAATGCATTTCGACTCCCAATCACGTATCGTTTTGAATGGCAAAAAAAATTACTTTCCCATCTTTAAACATATATCTTATTCTACCAAGAAACTGCATGAGCGACAGACATCTTTCCATACCTTCCAACCATACCTTCAAAATGCTAGTGTGGATCGTAGGACATAGCTATATTTTCAGGTGCAAGAGGTATGCAGAACACAGACGTATTGACTTAGACCTAGGTTTACAAAATGTGGACATTAAATGGTTTACACAGAGAAGATTGAAGTTGCACCAATTGCTACCTTTGGTTAAAACTTCTTTGCATCTCTCACACCCTGACCTCATGATTGTGCATTGTGGTGGAAATGACCTAGGCACATTGACTGGGGTAGGTTTGGAAATGCCTATGAAGGACACCTTTGCACACCTTAGCTCAGCACCATGTGACTCTGGGCAATAGCTCACTTAATAGCTCACATAATTTCCACGCCGGCCTCAAGGGCCTTCAGACTAGGGGTGGGCGGAATTTGCGGAATTAACCTTCGCAAATTATCGCGAGAATGTTTAAAATTATCGCAAACAAGCAGAAATATCGCGAAGATGCGGAAGTTTTTTTCCGGCATGTTCGCGAGATTTTCTGCATGGTTGCGGGACGCCAACTTACCCATGTGGTTGCTTGCGGGCGCGGCCATCTTGTTTTGAGTTGTTCTCGCGGTGCATGATCGCGAGAAGAAAGACGTGATCGCGCGACGCATGACGTCACTGCGGGCGCGAACTGTCGCGAGACAGCGCAAATGGCTAAAAACAATACAACATCTCATGGAGAACGCGACCGGATCAAGAAAACTTGTCAGCGAACGCAGGGATTCAGGTAAGGCGATCGCGCGCGCGCGAGAATGTATCATTTTACAGCGCGAGCAAGAAACAAATTATCGCCAAGCTGCGGAAACCGGAATTTTTGACATTTTCGCGCTCTCCGCGGAACGCAAAAATGTCAAATTATCGCAATTTCCGCGAACGGAACGAAATTTTTGCCCAGGCCTACTTCAGACCCATAGGGGTGAGTAGTTTGCGCTTTACAAATACCGTATTAATTTGATACGTGCAAATTTACCTACGCGCTCCCTGTATAACACCCCCTAAGCACCATATACAAGTTACAATGTTGAAAACAAAAGTTCCTCCGAGTAGGTATATCTACATGCTGACACTACTTGACAGATGTGGCACAGCGGCCAGAGCACATTACTTCACAGCATATGACACACAGTTTGGACTCACGCTTTCATCCCCGACTCCGGCAGCACCTCAGCTTAGCACCATGAGACTCTAGACAATACCTCACATATTTTCCGTACCCCAGGACTTTCAAACTAGTAGGAGGCAGTAGTTTGTCCTAGTAGGTATAAACACATGCTGACACTACTTCCACAGGTGTGCTGCAGCAGCCAGAGCACATGACTTCACACCATAAGACACACAGTTTAGGCTCACGCTTTCATCCCCGACTCCCGCAGCAGCTCACCTTAGCAGCATAAGACTATGCAATACCTCACTTAATTTCTGTACCCATCACTTTCAGACCGGTAGGAATGAGTAGTTCACTTCGCACTCCCTCTATAGCACACTCTAAACACCCCACAGAGGTTACAGTGCTCCTACCCTCTTCTTTCCCACATTTTTAGCCCTTTTTCCACCTTACTTGCTTCAACGGAATCACAAAATGGCAGCCAACACTTCATCCTTCCATGAGACTCTAGACAATACCTCACATATTTTCCGTACCCCAGGAGTTTCAAACCAGTAGGAGTCAGTAGTTTGTCCTAGTAGATATAAACACATGCTGACACTACTTCCACAGATGTGCTGCAGCAGCCAGGGCACATGACTTCACACCAGAAGACCCATAGTTTAGGCTCACGCTTTCATCCCCGACTACCACAGCAGCTCACCTTAGCAGCACCAGGCTACTCAATACCTCACTTAATTTCCGTACCAAGCACTTTCAGACCGGTAGGTATGAGTCGTTCGCTTCGCACCCCCTCTATAGCACACCCTAAACACCCCAAAGAGGTTACAGTGCTCCTACCTACCTCTATCCCACATTTTCCCCCTTTTTTCCCCTTACTCGCTTCAACGGAAAATGGCGGCCAACACTTCCTAGTTGAAAACGCGCGCAGCGCTCGCCGCCAATCAGCAGCAAGCTCGTGCTCATAACACCTCAGCCAATCAGATGGCAGAATTCCCAAATATCGATATCTGTAAATTTCGATATTTCTCAAAAACTACTGAACGGATTTACACCAAATAAATAAAAGCGTGCTTTCTAGACCAAGACCCTTCTCCCTGCCAATTTGGGGTAATTCCGTTCACCCGTTTGACCTGTAGCCTTGTCTAAAGTTTCCTACGGAAATTAAGATTGAAAAAACATGTTTTGGGACCCCCATTCTTTCTCGGCCCCCCCTTGACGAATCACCCCAAACTTTCAACATAGGAGCTGATCTCAGCAAAGAATTAGTTTTGAAAATTTCATGAATATTCATCAATCGGCGCCAAAGTTATTGCGAATATGATGTTGCCATTTTCCTATAGTTACTAGGTCCTACAATGCACTGCTTATGACCCCACATATTACATCATTCATGACATGGTCAGTGACATCATTGTTGACATCTCAAATGGCATTACTGATGACATCAAGGATGGCATCGTCCAGTGACTGTGGATGCTTTCAAAAATGTTTTTGGTTATTAAATATATACACCAAGGTGTATTGGTGAATCAATGGGTGTATGAGTGCCTGTATGGATGACTCAGTGGGTGTGTGACTGAATTATAAGTAAGTGATTAGGTGTCTCAGTGAATGTACGGCTGAGTGATTGGTTGTCTAAATGTCTGTATCAGGCTGTCAGTTGGTGTCTAAGTGGCTGTATGGGTGAGTGTTTGTTTGCCTGATTCCCGTATACTTGTCTGGGTGTCTGTGTGGGTGGGTGAGGGGGTGACTGACTGCCTGTATGGATTGAGTGAGTCAGTGGCTGTGTGAGTTAGTGAGTGCATGTGTGAGGGGCTATATGGGTGAGTGAGTGTGTGTATGGCTGTGTGGGTAAGTGGATATGTCAGTGGTTTAAGGGTTATTAACTATGTATGTGAAAGGCAGTATAGGTGAGTGATGGGGTATATGGGTATATCAACTGTATACTTTACAGAACAAGTGCGGTGGCAGCATCAATAACGTTTTTAGGTTGTGTTTAAAGTAAACATTGTGCTCGTGAAAAAAAGGGTGTTTAAACGACGCAAGTCAAACACATAAAGGTACAAATAAATCAGCATATAGATTGAGAGTTATTTGATGCAGATTTTATGAGCATTAGTTTCATGTTACAATTAGTGAAAAAATCATGGCATAATTAGCAATCCCAATCAGGTTGATAAGAGTCAATGATTTTTGACCTTTATAACTCGAGGTCATCTTCAGGACAAAGGAACACAAGCTAGAAGATTGCTGCCTGAAGGAAATCCTACGCACATGGATAGAATTATTTGAAGGGTGATTGTCAAAGGCTGTGCCAGAGCCACCAGTCACTAGTGAAGAGGAAAAAGGTCCACAATGATTCTGTTAGGAAATCTTATCATATGAGCACTATTCCTTGAACGGGGTGCTGTGGGTTCGAATGCTGATTAGGACTCTTGTATGCAAAAGGTATTTCATCCCAGAGACATACAGTTTTCATCAGTCAGATTGGAGTAAATCGAGATCTTGACTGGAGCTGGGTTGCCTGCAGCGTGTCCTGAACAAATGACTGACTGACTGAGATATTTATTAAGCACACTTATGCCGAGGCGTCTTGGTGCTGTAAGAGATAGGAGGTATTAGGAGATCGTGTCTAAGGTTTGGTAAATAGCCAGGTTTTTAAGGCTTTCCTGAACAAGGTCCTATTAGTTCCTAATCGCAGTTCTGTTGGTAGGGAATTCCATAATCTTGCCGCTTGGAATGAAAAGGCCTTACCACCCCATCGGGCCCTCTTAATTTTAGATAAACATACTAGACCCAGACTACCAGATCTTAATATCCGTGTCGATACATAGCGAGGGAAAATAAGTTTCATATCGTCAGCACCTCCTCCATGAACAGCTTTGTGTACTAGGCATAAGGCCTTAAACTGTATCCTCCTCCGCACAGGGAGCCAGTGAAGAAGCCTCATGTCTGGTGATATGGGATGATGTTTCGGGAGATCTAGCAGTACTCTTACCGCCGCATTCTGTAACGACTGGAGTTTGGAGAGCTGTCTTTCTCCAATTCCAGCATACAGCGCATTGCAGTAATCTATACGAGATAGAACTAAAGCCCCTACTACTGTTTTCCTTAAAGAAAAAGGAATAAAAGGCAGTATCTTCCGAAGAACTTTAATCGTCAAGAAGCAGGCCGAAGTGACCTGGTTGACTTGGGATGTTAATGTTAAATCTTTGTCAACCAGGAAGCCCAGGTTTTTCACTTCACTTCAAATCAGGAACATCCATCGATTTACTCCAATATCAGTTTGCAGGTTGTACCCAGATTAAGCAGTGTAAATTGAACACTAATTATGTGAATAATTACACAGGTGGGCCTAAAATAGAAGCCAATCCCCCCCAAATGGCAATTGACTGTAATAATACATTTTTAAGATTGTTTTATGAAAAGTATCTTAACATATTAAAGACATTTACATAGTTTGACTCAATCTGAAAATACGATAATAAAATTAATTTGTATAGCTTTTTGGGGATCTGGCCCAGCTGATATTGTCCAGTGGTCCAATCCCCAGATAGAAACCAATTTCAGTAAATAAAACCTTGGCTCAGAAATTTGATAGAATGTTCTGAATAATAAGGCAACACTCAAATAGTATGTGTGCTGTTGTGGTGGTTCATAAACCAAGAAATACAACTACATAGTTAAAAGTAAAGACTTTTGATGTTGAGACAAACATTTAATCAACTGGAATCCTAAAGTCCTCAAGGTACCTCAATTAGTGTCTCTCAACAGCACATTATCTAACATAGGCTGGGGAGCTGATGTGATGATTTTATATTTAGACTTAGACACAATATTGCAGGAAAAAAGAGCACTTAACTAAAAAGGGATCATAGGTGGTGGGATACTTCTTGTGAGAGCTGTCAGTCGGGTATTTTCTTCAGGTCTGAATAACAAACTGAGTTACTTTAAAACCTGGTCAACCTCTGAGATCACACAGATTGCATAATGGTGTATATTTCATCTATTTATAACTTTTATACTGACACTTCTTTTCTCCTGATTCTTTTGAGGGATTCGCTTAATCGTCCATGTCCTTTCTTTATTACAAAGTTCTTTACCCTTGTCGTATCCCTCAAGTTTCCCATTTTTACTCTTCTCTCCAGAGGAAGTGGTTTAATGTTCCCTTGAAATCTACAAGGCAAATGAGAATTGTCTGATCAGATTAGCTGTCTTCTACAGCTCTGACACTTTGCTTTTCCCATCAAAGCTAGGGAGAAAAGCATTTTCCTTTATCTGTTATTCACTGCAAGTGGCTAAAATGTACATTTATTTTTTAATATTTACACAAGCCAGTTCAATCCTATGCAGTTGTTTACACTAGGTTGGTGCAGGAGTACCAAGTTCTGTTACAGAGACCCACAGTAGCCTGTATGAGTAAGTGAGCGGGTGTGTTTGAATCTGTATAGGTGAGTAAGTGGCTGTGTTGACTGAATGGGTGAGCAACCAGGTGTGTGAGTAGCTCTGTGGGTGACTGTCTCAGTGTGTGAGTAGCTATATGGGTGTATGAGTGCATAAATCAGCAGATGTATTAGTGCGTCAGTGGGCGTATGAGTGGCTGCATGGGTGAGTGAGTGGATGTGTGTGTAGAACTATGAATAAGTGATAAGTGTGTAAGTACAGGTATGGGTCTGTGAATGGGTTTGTGAATGGATGTGCGGTAGTGGGAGTGGGTGTATGAAAGGTTCTATAGGGGTGTGAGTGGATGTGTCAGCGATTCTGTGGATGATGTCATCAATGATATCATTGGAAATATCATCAGTGATGTCATCAGGAATGTCACCGACCATGTCATGAGTGATGTAATATGGGGAGGTTGTATACAGTTCATTGCAGGGGCGCAAGTTATAGTTATAGTTATAGCTATAGTTATAGCTAACTATAACTGCTGAATTTCACTGGTTTTGTATAAGTGAAACCTGCGCCTAACTATACCGTCCTTGTAACCTCTGTTCTTTTCAGTGAATGTCTAAGGTTTTCTTTATTCCATTTGCTAACTATAAACTCCCTGTAACCTTTCATTTTTTCAGTGAATTGTTAAGTTTTTTTTAAATGCGAATACCTAACTATAACATCCCTGTAACCTTTGGTTTGTCAAGTGAATTTCTATGTTTTTTTAAAGTAGTAGTCACGTTTGCAGAGTGGTGGAGAAAGGGGGTGGCACCTCCAACCAGACCAGCTCATAGGAATCCCTCTGTGTAGGACTTACAGGAGATACCAGGAGGGCATTTTGGCCTCCAAGGTACCTCAGGAGTTAAGTGAACTTCATCCCCCAACCAGTAGTGTACCAAGAGCCATGTTTGCAGAATGGTGAAGGAAGGGGCCATGGAGTCCAAAGACCTCTTAGCAATTCCACTGTGTGGGACTTACTGGAGGTAACAGGAGTGTTAGTTGGCCCCCAGGGGTGTCCATGGTGCCAACTAACCCTCCTCTTACCTCCAGTAAGTTCCACACTGTGGGATTGCTGAGAGGCTTTTGGTGGCCACAACCCCTTTCTCCACTTCTCTGCAAACTAGTTGGGGGATGACGTCCCCTTGGCTCTTGAAGGTCTTTGGGGGCCAACTACCCCTCCTGTTCCCTCCAGAAAGTCCTTCACAGTGAGATTGCTGAGAGGTTTTGTTGGACACTCCCTCTTTTTCCACCAGTCTGCAAATGTACCTCCTGGTGCACTACTAGTTGAAGGATGAAGTTCCCTTGGCTCTTGGGGGCTCTTGGGGGCCAACTACCCCTCCTGTTACCTCCAGTAAGTCCTACACAGTGGGATTGCTGACAGGTTTCTGTCAGCCACACCCCCTTTTTCCACTCCTCTGCAAACACTCCTCCTGCCACACTACTAGTTGGGGGTGAAGTCCCCTTGGCTCTTGGGGGTTCTTGGGGGACAACTACCCCTCCTGTTACCTCTAGTAAGTCCAACATAGCTAGATTGTTACGAGGTTGTCAGAGGCCACGCTCCCTTTCTCTACTACTCTGCAAACGCACCTGCTGGTGCACGACTGGTTGGGGGGGAAAAGTCAACTTTCATCCTGAGGCCCGCAGGAGTAAAGTGGAATTCATTCCCCAACCAGCAGCTCGCTAGGAGGCGCGTTTGCAGAGTGGTGAAGAAAGGGGACATGGCCTCCAAGTTATCTCAGCAATTCTGCTGTCTGGTTAACAAAAGGGGTTCCTGGACCTCCAGGACCCTCACCATCCAAAGGGACTTAATCCCCCAACCACCACTGCGCCAGGAGGCGTGTTTTTAGGCTAGTGGAGAAAGTGGACAGGGCCCCTGCGACTTGCGGGCTGCAGTCATTTTTTTGTTTTTCTATGAGTCAATGTGGGCCTCGGGGATCCCACCCCCAAAGGCCCAGCCTTTTAAAAACATTTTTAAATTAATACCAGGGGAGTACTAGGGGTGTAACCACGTGGCCCCCCTTCCCAGGCTGTTTTTGTCCCCAGGACACCATCCCTCGGGCCTGGCATTTTACAGATGGGGGCTGTGCATCCTCCCTCCCTGAGCCAAATTGTACCCCAGGGACCTCATTCCCCGTGGCCTGCCCATTTAAAGTTGTTGCCTCTAGGGCACCCACCCATCAATGAGACTGAGGGGGAGCCTGAAGGCCCCTGCAGTTGCTGCCAGCTCCTCGTGTCCTGCAGGAGCTGGCATTGCTTTTGGACAGAGAGAGCTGCTAACATGCAGCTTCCTCGGTCCAAAAGCAATTCTGCTCTGCTTTGATTAAGTAATAGGATTTTATTTGTTCTTGTTTACTCAAAGCAGAGCAGTGTTTGCTATGGCTTGGTGGAAGTGGTGCTCCCTCTAAGTCATAGCAAACTGCAATGGCCCAGGTTGGGTGCTCCGGGACATTGCTGGAACAGGCCCTGGGGGTTGGTAGTCCCTCGGGCCATCTTTGTCTCCAGCCCCCTGCAATATTTCTGATTAAACCCTGGGAGGTGGTGGTCCCCGAGGCTGTGGATTTGCGGATATAGTGTGACTCCTGCCGAATTTCTTTTTAAACAAAAAAAAGCTTTTTGGGCCCTGAGGGTGTCTGTGGGACCACCCCTCTCCCCCAGGAGGCATATGGGATCATGGTGTTTCTACCTAGTCTCTCTTTCTTTAAAAAAAATCTTTTATCTGTGTCTCGGTTGCCAGGTCACAAGATGGCTGCCAACACTACCTGGTTTGAAGTGTTGCCAGCCAATCATATCTGTGCACAAGATCCCTAGGGGCCGCGGATCCTCTGTGTCCCTATACACACAGCTGGAAATGTATTTAAATAACTCAGCAACTACTGAATGGATTGACATCATTTAACAAATAAAGAACTCTTCTGGACCAACAGCCACCTTTCTGCCAAATTTGGTGTTATTCCACTCCGCAGTTCGGGCTCTAGCCGTGTCTAAAGTCTCCTATGGAAATTAACATGAAGAAAACGTGTTATGGGACCCCCCTTCTTCTTGACCCCCGCTAGATTGATCACCCCAAAATATTCAACACAGCAGCTGAACTGAGTGGCAAATTAGTTTTGAAACCTTTATGAAGATCCGTCAAACGACGTCAAAGTTTATGGCAAATGAAAAAGCGCTCTTCCTATGGAAACTTAGTCCTAACTATAACTACCTACTGGCGACCCACACTAGGTAATAAATATATATGTGTGTAGAGAGAGCGATTATTAACATGAAATCAAGGGACTTGAAAATATGATAATTGTGCTTACTGTTGCTGGCCTCCAATATGAAACATTTCAAACAAAACCAAATGTTGAACTTAGAAGTATAAGAAAACAGAAAAAAACATGAGATAGACAAAATGACATCATGGACATAGTAATCATGGGATAAAGAGAACATCATTCAAATGATGATTTACAAAATGCTGGTATGATCAAAACAAGCAATGAGGAGCAAATAAGGCATGACGTGAAGGCTCATGATAAAGAATTAAGAGTTCAGATGGTGATTTAGAGTCTGTGTTGCGGCGTGCTTTCCAGCTAGGTTACCAGAGCTGTAACCTTATCTCTACTGTCAAAGGCCCAACCAGCACATTTAGAGATCCCCTAACTGAGAGCAGGAGTTTGTTTTCTGAAAGCAAGAGAAAAGTAGAGGAGATGAATGTCAGATATTTTGGTCAAACAGATATCCTCCCAACCATTTATTGTTCACAAATAAGTGTGCAGTTCCATAATCTATGTCCTTGTGGCCAAAATATGGTCACAAGACCCATTTCATGTCAACAGAGGCATCCTTTATTGGATGCACAGACTCTCACCCATCATGGTGGCATGCTTCATCATCCAGTCGTGCTCCTCATTGGGCAGGTGCTGCAATGCCCAGCAGAATTTGCTTGAGGGCTCTTTGCTGGAGATCTTTTCTCTGCCTAATGGTCTGGGGATTTCCTGACCATAGGCAGTTGCCCTTTTGCTCTGTTATGACAGTTTAGCTGGTAGTAGATCGGACTGAGAGATAGTTAAAAAAATTAAATTAACTAGAGGGCACCGGGATGACATTTTTTTCTCAGTGAATGCCCTTGTTAGGGTTAAAAGCAAGGGGAACTCATGAGGTGATAATAATACCAGAGTTCATAAAGTGGTCGATATGTTTCTTGCTGCATGGACCCATGGGCGGATCAGTGGTAATTCATCATTTCCAAATAATAGACAATCTAATCTACTAATATGGGCACCTCAGAGGTGCGGGATTGGAGCCCACCTATGGTGACTTAAGTAAGAGTACTACTCGTATTTATGATTTACTCCCCTATATAAGAGATTGATTTCTAAATATGCCTGTGACCCAAATCGTAAGTTGATCGGGCCCCCTGGGAAATCACGAGAGTAAGACTTCCAAGTAGCTTTTAGCACTAAGTGAAGTCACTGCTCTACATCTGTTTGCCTCCGCTATCCTGAACGTTTGTTTTCTGAAAACAAAAAATAATGGCAAGTTTTCTCCTGGTGCTTGGGGCCATTGTTTTTTCTTAGATTGGACCCTCTACCAGAGACGGAAAATGAGCAACTGTCACCATGTTCTAAATAGGGCAGGGCGAGCCCCACTGTGATCTCGTGGACCTTTAGAGGACAGACCAGGTCAAGAGTTTATTTTGGCTGAGAGAGTTGAGGTTCTGCGATGTAACCCAGTGTTTTATCATGGAGGAAATGCCTGTGTGGTGGTGTGGCAGCACCACTGATTTACGGTAGTGCTTCCGCTTCGCTAAACTCTAAATGACCCCCTGATATTTAATGAACTGCAGTAATGTTAATAATTTAAACTCAAATTGTATTCACTTGTTGATTATCATGTTATTATTAATTGGTTTTTGTCAGTGTTTATTAACATACAGAGTAGATAAAATAGTACACAACATGCATTGGTGTTTTGCAAATAATGCAAAAATATGTGCATACAATTCTACATATTTTTGATATATTGAAGTAAAATAAAGAATTATTAGAATTATCAAAAACGGATATTTGATGTATAGTAACATTAATGTTGTCACTAAAACTGATAGGGATTATACAAAAACATAAGCAACAGAGTATATCATGAATATATGGACAGGCTGTGCAAGTGGAACAGGCATTACTAGGCATTACACAATTGGGAGACAGCTAGCAGCAACTGTGTGGGGTAGACACAAAGCTGACAAATAGGAGTAAGTGGTGATTGCCTATAGGATAAATGTCAACACTGGGACCCTGCAGGCCCTCGCCAAGCTATCTGGGTCTAGAGGTGGTGCGAGCCAGCTTGGTGCTTCACCTATGCACTGCAAGGCAGTGACAGAGAAACTTCCACTCTTGACTCTGGGACACTTTCCTCAGAACCTAAGGCCTTGTAGACAGATGATGTGTTTATGCTCACATTATGCCTGGAGGTGGCTGGTGACTAACGTAGAGTGCAAATAAGGGTGAGGAGAGGTTAAGAATGGCATAAATGCAAACCTTGGCACATTGAGGAATTAGGCGCTTGTTTCTTGATAAGGTATTTAGACAAACTATCAGAAACAGAAATACCATGGGCCAAAATACAGTGTCAAGAATATCGAGGACACAAACATCATGAAGGTAAGTTTCTATGGGTAAGGAAAGTTTTACTATATATAAATTCACATACATGTACTGTGCCAATATATATTTCTTAAAGGTATGCAGATGTGGAGGTAACAATAGTAAATCTATACTTACCTATTTGCACTTACCGTCTTTATATTTTGGTGCTCGATACTTTGACACGATATTATGTCCACGTGATATTTCTGCTTGCAATATTCTGTCAGTGATCCCCTTGATGTTCCTTGACACAGAGGGCGTCTTGGTGTTCTTAGACCTTGTCTCTGAACTTCTTCAGCTTTCACATATGGAAGTGAAGAGAAGCAGGAGGGGGGCGAGTAAAGCTCAGCGTGGCATCAAGCTCAGCCTAGCCTTGGTTAATTGGGGGCACATTTAGGAAGTTCCAGATGAAGGATAATACAGTACTGCATAAATAATACCAGCATTTGTAAAGCGCAGTTACCTCCAAAGAGGTGTCCGGGGGCTGGGGGCCCTCAGGAAGATTAAGCTAGCTACTGCCCAGAGTCACATGGTGCTGGGCTAACCTGCTGCCGGCACCAGGGATCGAACCGTGAACCCCGTGGTCCGGAGTGCTACTGCCCAGAGTCACATGGTGCTGGGCTAACCTGCCGCCGGCACCAGGGATCGAACCGTGAGCCCGTGGTCCGGAGTGCTACTGCCCAGAGTCACATGGTGCTGGGCTAACCTGCCGCCGGCACCAGGGATCGAACCGTGAGCCCGTGGTCCGGAGTGCTACTGCCCAGAGTCACATGGTGCTGGGCTAACCTGCCGCCGGCACCAGGGATCGAACCGTGAGCCCGTGGTCCGGAGTGCTACTGCCCAGAGTCACATGGTGCTGGGCTAACCTGCCGCCGGCACCAGGGATCGAACCGTGAACCCCGTGGTGCGGAGTGCTACTGCCCAGAGTCACATGGTGCTGGGCTAACCTGCCGCCGGCACCAGGGATCGAACCGTGAGCCCGTGGTCCGGAGTGCTACTGCCCAGAGTCACATGGTGCTGGGCTAACCTGGCACCCGCACCAGGGATCGAACAGTGAACCCTGTGGTCCGGAGTCAGGCACCCTGGCCGCTGCGCCACACTGCGCCACACCTCTTCAATAATGCTGGTATTATTACTGCATACAACGGCTTCATTATAGTCCCAGTTATTCAGACTCTAAGGACAGATCGTGGCAAAGATATGACTGAACCAAAGACAAGGACACCTCACGCCTCGTTGCATCGGTGTAATGCAAAAAATAATAATAATATTTACAGTTTTGCACGATTTCTCTGGTGCCAATGAGGTTTACGTACTACGGGGCTTATTTAAAAGGCCCTTGCGCCACTTTTAACATGGGAAAAGTGGAGCAATGGGCTTGTAAATCTGCCCCTACATATCTGCAATGCATTGAAATCAGGCTGCGCTTGAAGCAAGTAAGTGGTACAGCTTATGTGGCACTGGGCACAGAAAACAAAGACTCGATAGTAACGTGGCCTGGATTATTCAATTGTGTAAAATCACAGAAATGACTGGTTTTGACACCAGACACGTCAGCCGTCGCCATTGAAGGTCATAACGTTACGGGTAAGATACGTGCAGCTTGAGACAACGTCAGCCAGAATTATTCATGTTCCATCTCCGAACCCACAGTCCTGCAGGAATCAATAAAAAAGATGGCGATGTTTTGTTTCCAGCCTCGGACGCACTCTAGTATAGAAAAAACGTAGGACCATTCAATAAATAGCAAATCAAAATAAGCCCCATCAAGATCCTCCTCCAAACATATTTAGTCTAAGGCTGTTCAGCTGCTTATCAGGAGTGATGCACGGAAGAGTCCCTCCCACAGCTCACAAATCTTAGCAGCGTGCAAGTCACGCGGACAGGCGGCCTCGCTTGCTGCTTGCTTCCAAGTAGCAAACTTGCACAGAGCCAGGGACATTCTGTGCCTTCCAGGAAGTCTAGGGAAGAGGCTGCAGTTGTTGTGCTTTTCATTTGGAAAGAGACAAAAAGAGGACCAGCTGCATAAAAAAACGCACAAAAGCTCAAAGACCGCAGAGTCAATCAGGGCTCTTCCCACCCTTGACTGGCCTGCGACTGCGCCATTAGGCAAGGGGCGGGGTGGGGGTTGCAAGGGTCCCCGCTAACTCTTTCTTTGTTGTTGTGCTGAATGGTCCAACTGATCTCTATGTGATGCACATTCATTTTTGCAAAATTTCACTTTGTTCCTAGAGAGAGGTTTGGCCATGCTGAGCCAAATGGTTCTGGCAAACACTACCCTTGTGTGACAGGGGAGTGCACATTGTTTGTGGAGGGGGAGTGCTCCTCTTGGCAGTATCTCTAATCTGTGTTTCTGAGTAATCTGGCTGATCACATTTTCCAGTTAAAGTTGCAAGTGAGTTTGACAAATGCAAAAGAGTTAGCCAGACAGGAAACCAACCACTCATTGAAAAGCATTGGAAAAGTAAAAATGTATTTTTATGAACTTTCTACCAATTTACTGTTGCCATGAAAGAGAGCAGCTCCATTCGATTTTCGGGATGAACTTTCTGGACAGAATTTTGTTATTAAAAACTGGTTATTATGGTCGTGATACTTTACCCATCAGAGAGCGGGTTATATTTTTTTCAGCCTGTGGTACTTTGGTGTGCCTCGTTTAGCATGCAAAGATTTACGAATCTACTTAATCCAGTAGTTCGAAACTTCATGCTATAAGAATATCGTAGCAAAAATATCAGCAACCAAAATATTGTGGAGGTAAGTACAAGCCACCATATATATATGTATATTTAAAAAAAATCTCTATATATTTATGTTCACTGAAAAAAACAAAGGTTACCGGGATGGTAAAGTTAGGCTGACATTTCACTCCTACAAAACCAGACAAATTCAGCACTTGTAGAGCTAACTATAACTCGTACCCCCCACTGCTTATGACCTCACACATTACATCACTCATGACATGGTGAGTGACATCACCGATGGCAAGTTTAGTATAGCTGTTTACCATTATAGTATTGAAATTCTGCTTTCCTCTCCATTTTTAAAGAAAACCACTTTAAATTTGTATTCTGCATTTCCGCTTCACCTCAGTAACTGCGACCATTTTGGTCACCCCAAATATCAGATGACCAAGAAAGCAAGGAATATCGTTAGATAATATACTTTTCAGCAAAATCAATAGGAGGTACACAACCACTCCTCCTTCTTGAATCTTCTTTCATAGAACTTCATTCTGAGCAGGTGGATTCCTTTTGGTGTGCAAAGCTTTTGGCCTTTTTCTTTTCTATCAAAAATGGCAACTCAGGAATGAGCTGTGGTTCAGCAGGAACAGCAGCTGGACCAGGATGTGGAGGAGGTGGAGACTGAAGATTTGGAAGAATAGGAACCTCCACAAAAGATAGCCAGTGTGGCATGGGATCCTTTCAACTAAGCCTGGGCAAAGCACTACGCTACGCTCGCGTAGTTTGTGAAGTTCGCGCTACTTCGCACTACGCGAATTGCACGTAGCACAGTGCAAACACGCGTAGCGTAGTGTTGCGTAGTGCTGCGGTCATTTTTTGCTTGCTCGCGGTCCTCAACGTCAAGTTGGCGACCGCGAGCAAGCAAAATGACATCCCGGCGACACTTTTTCCTTGTTCGCGATCAGCAACATCAAGTTGGCGATCGCGAGCATGGAAAATAAACCTCCCGGCGAGATTCCCAACGCGAGGAGGTCAGGTTTCTCATTGCGATGAGAAACTACCAGTTCGCGTTGAGAAAGCTGCCGCTCGAGTAAAAATCTACTCGAGCAGCAGAAAACTACAGCTCGCATTGTGCAAGATGCAATTTTCAATGATTGCACAGTGCCGGTTGCGTGTCCGCACTGTGCAATCATTAAAAACGACATCTAGCACAGTGCGAACAAGGTACTACGCAGTTCGCGAAGTGCTACGCGTAGCTCGCGTAGTGCGAACTGCACTTTGCGTAGCTTCGCGAAGTGCTACTTCGCGAACTACGCCCAGGGTTACTTTCAACGTCACATCAGGGGAATTAAAAACTGCTGCCAAACCTGTGCAATGCACAATCTGCTACAAGACCCTCTCTAGAGGGACAGACAAGAAATATTCATGTGGGACAACATCCATGTTACACCATCTAAAAACCTATAATAAAAAAGTCTCAAACTGGTGATCAAGCAGAGGGAAGCTGGAGGACCATCTACTTCAGTGGCAGCAGCAACAATTCCCATCCATAAAGTCCCTTCTGAGGTGCAGACTACTATAACAGATATGGCTCCTGAGTTTTAAAGAATGGCCATGTACTGCATGGACTGTAGTGTTGTGTGGATGATTGAATGAGTGCATAACTGGTGCATGGATGTTACAATGAGTGCAGCAGTGGTGCCTGAGTGAAACAATGAGTGCATAAGTGATTGGGTAATTGCATGTGTGCATGGGCAGTGCCTGGGTGAATCAATAAGTGCATGGGTAATAATAATAAATAATAATATACAGCTTTATTTCGACATATGTCATAAAAGCACAAAAAGATACAACAAACATGACAAGACTATATAAATAATACAATACACACTAGCACAATTTAAAAAAATTATTAAATTCTATAAAGCTGCATTATGAATTAAAAAAATCATAAAAACAGTATAAAACATTTGTGTGTGTATTTCCTCAGTTAGGAAAAAGAAAGAACATCACTTATCAGAGCATGGGTATGGTAACAATTGTTAGAATTTAGACAGTGGCAGTAAAATTTAAAGTGCGTGTGCGGATGGCCCAAAACCAACTTAAAAATTTAGCGACAGCAATAGCTATATAAGGACTACAATCGGAGCCTAGAACTCTTAAAGCGGAGATGCAACTCCGTGTACCAAAGAACAAACAAATTGGTCTCAGCCATTTGCGTCGCGGTACCGCATATAGCGGACAAATAAAAAATACATGTGGAATGGTTTCATCCTCTGTCAAGCAATTATGACACTTGCCACTAGTACTAGAAGCCCATTTACGTGTAAAAATTTTTATAGGAAGAGAACCGATCCTAAATTGGAAGAACAGTTTCCTATCAAATGGCTTCTCGATAAGATCCCAGTACTTCTCACACACAGGCCAGGATTTGAAATCCAAAAACCGGCCTGATAAGCTAGTGGCAGAAATAGATTGAAAAGATGTTAAGAAAACCAATTCCCAATATTTTTGCTTTAGAACCATCTTAGTTGGAAAAACTGAGGTCTCCGGGCTATCCCAGAGATACACCACATCAAGCTAAGTAAGTATGGTTCTAATTTCTTTGAGCCATCCTATTTTATGAAAGCGATCTAAAGCAATCACATCTTTGAGGCCCTGGGCAAAATGTGAAAGCTCCGGTGTAGACCATAAACGCCTTTAGTATAAAAGCGGGCGTAGCTTTGCCATATCCTCTATATTTTTCCTGCCCAAATCTAGGCGTAGAGGAACCATCGGAGTACTTTGAGGGACCCCTGTGAGGCAACGTAGGAATTTGTTCTCTGCCAGGACTATACATCTTAAGTCGTTGAATCCCCACAGTCCTGCTCCATATAGAGCTGAACTCACTGCCTTAATGTTATAAATTTCAAGGGCCGGGGTTACAGGTTTTGTAAGAGACATTTTATGCTTCTTTGTCAAGGCACCTAGATGCTGGTGAAATTTTAAAATTGTGAGGTTCAAATGACTTTTCCAGCCCATGTCCTTTTGTAGTGTTATGCCTAAGTACGTAAAAGCATCCACCTGCTCGAGGGGCACATTGTTTAGTAAAATCCTTCCCTTGAAAGACTTGTGCTGGTTGATTGACAAGAACTTCGTTTTAGAAGTGTTGATTTCAAGCCCTCTTTCTATACAGAAGTCACTAAAAGCATTCACAGCCCTCTGTAAACCACTCGGGGTCCTAGAGACGATCAGCGTATCGTCCGCGAACATGAGGACCGGGACACGAGTTCCCTCCAGGATGGGGGCGTCAGATGGTATCCGGGAGAGGTATTCAACCGCCCCGTTGATGTACAAAGAAAACAGGGTGGGAGCCAGCACACAGCCCTGCTGTACACCACGCTCGACAGGGAAGGAATCTGTAACCTCCCCCTGTGACCCCCACCTGATCCTTGCAAAATTGTCCTCATGTAGGCGCACGAGTAGGGTTAACAATTCCAGCACCATCCCCATTTCCCCCAACACCCCCCATAGTTTTCCCCTGGGGACTAAGTCGAAAGCCGACTTGAGGTCTACGAAGACGACATATAATGACCCCTTGCCCAAGACCACGGTTCTCCAGTAGATGGTAATAAACCGGAAAACCTGGTCAATGGTGCTAGTACAGGAACGGAACCCGGCCTGAAGCGGAGACAAAACATTTTCTTCTTCAGCCCACACTTGTACTTTGTTTAGCACCAATCGGCCCACTACTTTCTGTATAGAGTCAATAAGACTAATGGGCCTGTAGTTACTAGGAAGAGATTTATCTCCCTTCTTAAAAACGGGGATAATTTCGACTCCCTTCCATGATGGTGGGACTGGGGACCCGTTGGCCAAAGCGTTAGCTAGGAAAGCTATATACTGACACCAAGTTGGTCTATCGCTTAAAAAAACATCAGCAGGAATACCATCCATGCCGGGGGCCTTCCCACCCGACACACAATCAAGTGCTATGTCTACGTCCTTTGGAGAAAACACCATACCGTGATAAAATTTAAAAGAATTCAAAAATGAAACATCATCTATGGGGCCTCTAGCGTACTGGGGTATAAAGAAGTCAAGCCACTGCGTTTGCGCTACATTATTTTGGGGCGGTTCCGGACACCCTCCCCGATCCCAATTAACTATATTCCAAAATAATTTAGAGTCTTTGGCTACACAAGCACTTCTGAGTTCCTGCCACTTTTCGTAGTCCCATTCTCTCTTTGCCACCCTTTGCACTCGCCTGTAATTGTCCATAGCGTCTCTCACCCCAGAGTGATCTTTAGATTTAAGCACTTCAATCAATTTCTGGCGGGCCAGCCTACAGTTGGCGTTAAACCATCCGGCCTTATTAAATTTTGACGCCTGCTTACCATTCCTGGAAGCTTGAACAAAATAAGTTTTTAGCTTGGCAAAGAGGGATAAATGGGAATCTATCATAATTTGCGGGAATTCGGCACTAGTAGCTCTAGACTCAATAAAAGCCGTTTGCTCCATGACCTCTGCTTTAAGGGCAGCCAGCTTCAAGGGATAATCCCTAATCTTATTCCATTTTATATGGTGCCTATCATTAGAGATAACCAAATCGGGGAATGTTAGGGCCTCTGTTGGATTCACAGCCCTCTCTTCATTTATTGTCAAGAAATCTGAACAGATGGGGTTATGAACGCTTTCCAGACGCCACACTACCTTCATATCCTCTAGGCGCCACCAGCGCCTTACGTCTACCAATAGATAGTCGATCCGGCTTCTATGGCGTCCATTATCAAAGGTGTTAGCCCCAAGGGGGTCCGATCTAGTACGGCCATTTGCTGCTCTAAGCCCTCTTTCGAGGCATAGTGCTTTAAGTTGAATAGCAGCATCAGTCCATCTTTTGACGAGAGAAAGCTCAAGTGCTTGGATACCCCATTTGATATCCTGGGCTGAGGTAATCTCCTGCTCCTCAATTCCCAGGGGTTCAAAGGTGGTATTAAAATCTCCTCCCACAATGGGTGCTATGCAACCAGGAAGGGTGTCCAACTGCAGATCCAAAGCGGTTATTACCTCAGACCTTAGCCCACCCCTGCAACCCCTAGCATAAACATTAAATAAGACTAAGGTACAACCATGGGGCCAAATAAGTTTAATTGCTAGGATGTCACTTCCGGTAGAGTGTATAGGGAGAATTCTACAGCACAAACTTTGGCAAACCCATATCACCAGACCACCAGCGGGCCGCCCTTGGAGTTTTTTTGAAGCAGGGATATAGAAATTAAGATACCCCATCCGGAATACTGGTTCAACGGCCCATGTTTCTTGTATTTAATAAATATCATGTTTGTCAATAAAATTACCCCATTCCTCTAGTAAAAGTTTTTGGCCAATACCTGCGATATTCCATGATAGTATAGACATATTACCTCCTCTTCTAGGATTTGATGGAGGGGCATTTTGGATTCCATCCAAGGTTGGACTTATGGGCTCACAAACTGGGTTACTTCCAGAGGGTGCTATCAGAAGAGAATTCCTGGCATCAGATTGTAGAGTACATAGAGCTCCACTGCTACCATCATTTGTTACCCGAACAAAGGGCTGTAGAATACCTGCAGAGGGAGCTGGCACTGAACTTATGGGTTCCACCCAGAGTCAGTCACACTCCTCCAGGTCTGTCAAAGCAGAATATCTATTGTCTAGTCTAAGATCACTTGGATAACTTGAAAGTACCCTCCTAAACAACGAGCCATTCTGGACCCTAGATATATTAGAAGTCATATTTTTCCGAATAACACTCGGTTGGAAAAAATCCATCGTTAAAGGAATAATACCAGGGAACCTTTTCTGGGGTGGGAGCAGGTTAGCAAGTACATTAGGTAATACATCATTCCTGGAAAAATTAATGACAATACAATCCCCCCCAAACTTTTTCATATTTGTGCCCACCCATGGTACTCGTCTAGCCATAATAATCTCCTTAGCCAGTTGATAGCCACCCCTTTTATTAATGTCCATGTTGTTAGTTAACCAGAATAATGCTTTGTCCATCAGGGTGGTAGATGATTCCATTTGGTCGGGTCTCAAAGGTGGCACATTGGCGAGAACAAGGACAAGTGGAGAAGCTTCCCTGACTAACGTAAACCCCTTGCCGGAAACAGTTTCACAAAGACTCCTAGAAGTTGGATTTGAAGCTATGGAAGGCTGCCCTGGTTTGAGGGCAGGTGGATTTAAGGGGTTATAAACCCATGAAGGACAATTACGTTTTGGGGCGTTATTGGGACAACCTGCTCCAGATGAAATGGAAGGAGCGTCAACATTTGAGGAAAAATCAATTGGCATTATAGTCTCAGGAGGTTCAGGCTGTTCAGTAGCACAAGGGGGTGCCATGTTAAGCAGGGGGGGATGTACACTTAAGGGAATACATCTAAGTTTTTGTTCTAGAGCAGTAACCATCTCCTCAATAGAGTCCAATCTACAAATTAGGGGGGCCAGGGTGGTATCAATCTTCTCCTTGATGTTATATCCCAAAGTTTTTTGGAGAGGGACTCAGGACTTGGCTGAGGGGCCGACCCAGCTTTAGAAGCCTTTCCCAATTGTTGCTTCTTAACTTTCGGACCTTGTACCAGACCCGCCGCCCTTGTACGCCTAACTTGAATAGGGGCGAGGGGGGAGAGGACAATAATCAGCGAATCATCAATGAGTACTGACCCAGTTCTAGACACTTCCTTCCCAACGGAAGCGATGCAAGGAGATGCGATTGGCGCGGGCAGGTCTGCCAGGTCTCTAGGTATCCCCAGCGTTGGCGATGGAGAGGATAATAACAGTTGAGCATCAGGAGGCTCATCAGAATTGTGGATTAGAGCTAATGTTACATTCATTACCTGCATAGACAGACGCCTTTCTGTTCTCTCTATCTCAGCAGTCAACACGGTTGCGGATCTAACTAGATATGAGTCCAGAGTGGCCCCTGCCGCCCCATTTAGCTTAGCTCCAGTGACCCTCTTTTCACCCATCATCTATTTTCGACCCCGCGGCCACCACACCTTACCGTCGAGAAGATCTCAGAGGGGTGGCACAACACAGCCTCTTCCGGCCTACGACGGGCCCGCCCTTGGCCCGGGCTTCGTCCGGGCACTGCCCGCGCGTGTCCCGCGCTGCGGGGCACCAGGAATCCTTTTGAGTGTCCCAGACACTGCCAAACGCCGTCACCGGCGAGCGCCCGGGGCTTGGGATGCTGGGAATTGTAGTTGCGATGGCCGTTCCCCTCACGGCGACGGTGGTACTGCGCTTTGCTTATGACCCCCAACGATGGCCGTTCCCCTCATGGCAGGAAAGGATTTTATAATTTAAGTTTCCCGCTCTCAGGAAGCGCGTCCCGCGCTGCGGGGCACCAGGAATCCTTTTGAGTGTCCCAGGCGCTGCCAGACGCCGTCACCGGCGAGCGCCCGGGGCTTGGGATGCTGGGAATTGTAGTTGCGATGGCCGTTCCCCTCACGGCGACGGTGGTACTGTGCTTTGCTTATGTCCCCCAACTATGGCCGTTCCCCTCACGGCAGGTAAGGATTTTATAATTTAAGTCTCCCGCTCTCAGGAAGCGCGTCCCGCGCTGCGGGGCACCAGGAATCCTTTGGAGTGTCCCAGGCGCTGCCAGACGCCGTCACCGGCGAGCGTCCGGGGCTTGGGATGCTGGGAATTGTAGTTGCGATGGCCGTTCCCCTCATGGCGACGGTGGTACTGCGCTTTGCTTATGACCCCCAACGATGGCCGTTCCCCTCACGGCAGGTAAGGATTTTATAATTTAAGTCTCCCGCTCTCAGGAAGCGCGTCCCCTCATTTGTAAAGCACAAACAATCACCCGTAAGGGTCTCTAGGCGCTGGGGGCCGTCGGGAAGATTAAGCAAGATATTGCCCAGAGTCGCATGGTGCTGGGCTAATCTGCCGCCGGCGCTGGGGATCGAACTGTGATCCCCAGATTCCGGAGTCAGTCGCCCTGGCCGCGGCGCCACACCTCTTCTAAGTGTCTAAGTGAATGGAGGATTGCAATTGTAGTACCTGAGTGAATGGATGAGTGCATGGATAATGGCTGGGTGAATGAATGAGTGCATGCATAGTACCTGGGTGACTGGATGAGTTCATGGATAGTGCCTGGTTGAATAGATGAGTGCATGGGTAGTGGCTGGGTGAATGGATGAGTAGAAGGTAGTGCCTGGGTGGGAGGCAGCGTTTACAAATGCAGTCATTACATCACAGTTCCTTTACAATGCAGTCGTTACAACGACCGCATTGTAAGAACGTGGTCTTTATAACAACCGCATTGTTAGAACGCGATACCTTTACAACGCAAGTCATTAGATCGACTTGCTGTAGGGGGCGCTCTAACCTAAGGAATAGTATAATTTACTATTCCAACACCGTCCCCACTGTTGCGCAGGCTGGAGTTGGAATAGTAAATTATAGTAAATTATACTATTCCTAAGTCCCGCGCACCTCTTACAGCAAGTCAATCTAATGACTTGCGTTGTAAAGGTATCGCGTTCTAACAATGCGGTTGTTATAAAGACCACGTTGTAAAGGAACGCGATGTAATAGCATGCGATGTAACATGCTATATTCACCTGGGTGATTGGATGTTTGCAAGGGTAGGGTAGTGCCTGGGTAAATGGAAGAATATATGAGAAGTGCCTGGGTGATTGGATGAGTGCATGGGTTGTGCCTAGGTGATTGGGAGAGTTCATATATAGTGCCTGAGTGTATGAATAAGTGCATGGGTACTGCTTGGGTGCAAAAAAAAATTCCTGCCATAGTGACTTCAAAGCTGGACTACGTCAACAGCCTGTACCTCGCTCTGCCCAAATCTTTGATCCAGCTCCTACAAGTGGTTCAAAACGCGGCAGCCAGAGCCATTTGTAAACCTAAACTCAGATCTAACATCTCGCCGACTCCTACATCATTACACTGACTCCGCATCAAAGACCAGATAGACTTTAAAGTTCTGACCATCTTCTTTAAAGCATTCCACAATGTAGGAGCCTGCTACTTAATGAAACAGGTTAATCATTAGCTGTTTAATCACTAGGCTGGGACTTTCTCACTTCTTCCTTACACTAGCAAAGGCACCAGAACACTCTAGCTTGAGCAGCTGTGAGCCCTAACAAATACCCTATTTCTTTTAATTTTATTTCATGGGTAGTGTCTGAGTGAATGGATGAGCTCATGCATGGTGCTTGAGTGAATGGATGAGTGCATGGGTAGTGGCTGGGTAACTGGATGAGTGGAAGAGTAGCACCTGAGTGATTGGATGAGTGCATGGATAGTACCTCATGGAATCGATGAGTGCATGGGTAGTGCCAGGTTCATTGAATGACTGCATGGGTAGTGCCTGAGTAAATGTATGAGTGTTTGGGTACTGCTGGGGGTAGTAGATTAGTGCATGGGTAGTGCCTGGTTGATTGTATGAGTACGTGGGTAGCGCTTGGGTGACTGGATGAGCACAGAAGTACTACCACCTGGGTGATTGGATTACTCCATAAGTAGTGCCTCATTGAATGGATGAGTGGAAGCATAGTGCTTGTGTGAATGGATGAGTGCATGCATTGTTCTTGGCTAATTGGGTGAGTGCATGGATAGTGCCTGGGTAATTAGATAAGTTCATGGGAACTGCTTGTGGGAATGGATGAGTGCAAAAGAAGTGCCTGGGTGATTGGATATGTGCATGGTTAGTGCCACGGTAAATAGATGAGTGCATGGGTAGTGCGTGAGTAAATTTTTCAGTGCAAGTGTATTGCCTGAGTAAATGAATGAGTGGTAGGGTAACACCTGAGTGATTGGATGAGTGTGCGGGTAGGTCCTGGGTGATTTGGATGTGTGCATGGGTAGTGTCTGGGTGAATGAGTGAGTGCATGGATAATGCCTGAGTGAATGGATGAGTACATAAGTAGTCCCTGAGGGAATAGATCAGTGCAACGGTAGTGCCTGGGTGATTTTGTGAGTGCAGGGATAGTGCCTGGAAGAATGTATGAATAGTGCCTAAGTGATTGGATGAGTAAATGGGCACTGCCTGGGTGATTGGACGAATGCATGAGTAGTGCCTGGGTGGGTGGATGAGTGCAAGGGTAATGTTTGGGTGATCAGATGAGTGCATGGATAGTGCTTAGGTGATTGGGAGAGTGAATTTGCATGGATAGTGCCTGAGTGAATGGGTGAGTGCATGGGTACTGCTTGGGTGATAGAATGAGTGCATGGGTAGAGGCTGAGTAAATAGATGAGTGCATGCATAGTGCCTAAGTGAATGGATGAGTGCAAGGGTAATGCCTGGGTGATTGGATGAGTGCATGGATAGCACCTCATTGAATGGATGAGTGCATGGGTAGTGCTTGGTTGACTGGATGAGTGCAGAAGTACCACCTGGGTCATTGAATGAGTCCATAAGTAGCGCCTCATTGAATGGATGAGTGCAAGCATAGTGCGTGGATGATTGGATGAGTGCAAGCATAGTTTGTGGCTGATTGGGTGAGTGCGTAGATAGTGCTCAGGTAATTCGATTAGTGCATTGGAACTGCTTGTGTGAATGGATGAGTGCATGGGTAGTGGATGTGTGAATGGATGAGTGCAAACATAGTGCCTCAGTGATTGGATATGTGCATTGTTAGTACCTGGGTGAATAGATGACTGCATGGGTAGTGCATAAATCAATGGATCAGTGCAAGGGTAGTGCCTGAGTAAATTAATGGGTGAAGGGGTAACACCTGAGTGATTGGATGAGTGCAAGGTAGTACCTGGGTAATAGCATGAGTGCAATGGTAGTGCCTGGGTGATTGAGTGAGTGCATGGATAGTGCCTGGGTGATTGGGTGAATGAATGCATAGTGCCTGCATGATTGGGTGAGTGCATGGATAGTGCCTGGGTAATTGGCTGAATGCATAGATAGTGCCTGAGTGAATGGATGAGCGCATGTGAAGTGCCTGAGTGAATGGATGACTGCAAAGGTAATGCCTGGGTGAACAGATGAGTGCATGGGTAGTGACTGGATGAATGGATGAGTGCAAGGTTAGTGCCTGAGTGAATGGATGAGTATATGGATAATGACTGGGCTAATGAATGAGTGTATGGATAGTGCCTGGGTGAATGGAAGAGTGCATGGGTAGTGTCAGGGTGAATAGATACGTGCATGGGTAGTGCCTGGGTGAATGTATGAGTGTTTGGGTACTGCTGGGGGTAGTAGATTAGTGCATGGGTAGTGCCTGGTTGATTGTATGAGTACGTGGGTAGCGCTTGGGTGACTAGATGAGCACAGAAGTACTACCACCTGGGTGATTGGATTACTCTATAAGTAGTGCCTCATTGAATGGATGAGTGGAAGCATAGTGCTTGTGTGAATGGATGAGTGCATGCATAGTTCTTGGCTAATTGGGTGAGTGCATGGATAGGGCCTGGGTAATTAGATAAGTTCATGGGAACTGCTTGTGTGAATGGATGAGTGCAAAAGAAGTGCCTGGGTGATTGGATATGTGCATGGTTAGTGCCACGGTAAATAGATGAGTGCATGGGTAGTGCGTGAGTAAAT
This sequence comes from Triturus cristatus, assembly GCF_964204655.1. Taxonomy (NCBI): domain Eukaryota; kingdom Metazoa; phylum Chordata; class Amphibia; order Caudata; family Salamandridae; genus Triturus; species Triturus cristatus. The sequence goes on along the minus strand of NC_140581.1, from coordinate 430,731,653 downwards.
GTATCAGTGCAAGTGTAGTGCCTGAGTAAATGAATGAGTGGAAGGGTAACACCTGAGTGATTGGATGAGTGCACGGGTAGGTCCTGGGTGATTTGGATGTGTGCATGGGTAGTGTCTGGGTGAATGGATGAGTGCATGGATAATGCCTGAGTGAATGGATGAGTACATAAGTAGTCCCTGAGGGAATAGATCAGTGCAACGGTAGTGCCTGGGTGATTTTGTGAGTGCAGGGATAGTGCCTAGAAGAATGTATGAATAGTGCCTAAGTGATTGGATGAGTTAATGGGCACTGCCTGGGTGATTGGACAAATGCATGAGTAGTGCCTGGGTGGGTGGATGAGTGCAAGGGTAATGTTTGGGTGATCAGATGAGTGCATGGATAGTGCTTAGGTGATTGGGAGAGTGAATTTGCATGGATAGTGCCTGAGTGAATGGGTGAGTGCATGGGTACTGCTTGGGTGATAGAATGAGTGCATGGGTAGAGGCTGAGTAAATAGATGAGTGCATGCATAGTTCCTTAGTGAATGGATGAGTGCAAGGGTAATGCCTGGGTGATTGGATGAGTGCATGGATAGCACCTCATTGAATGGATGAGTGCATGGGTAGTGCTTGGTTGACTGGATGAGTGCAGAAGTACCACCTGGGTCATTGAATGAGTCCATAAGTAGCGCCTCATTGAATGGATGAGTGCAAGCATAGTGTGTGGCTGATTGGGTGAGTGCATAGATAGTGCTCAGGTAATTAGATTAGTGCATTGGAACTGCTTGTGTGAATGGATGAGTGCATGGGTAGTGGATGTGTGAATGGATGAGTGCAAACATAGTGCCTCAGTGATTGGATATGTGCATTGTTAGTACCTGGGTGAATAGATGACTGCATGGGTAGTGCGTAAATCAATGGATCAGTGCAAGGGTAGTGCCTGAGTAAATTAATGGGTGAAGGGGTAACACCTGAGTGATTGGATGAGTGCAAGGTAGTACCTGGGTAATAGCATGAGAGCAATGGTTGTGCCTGGGTGATTGAGTGAGTGCATGGATAGTGCCTGGGTGATTGGGTGAATGAATGCATAGTGCCTGCATGATTGGGTGAGTGCATGGATAGTGCCTGGGTGATTGGATGAGTGCATAGATAGTGCCTGAGTGAATGGATGAGTGCATGTGAAGTACCTGAGTGAATGGATGACTGCAAAGGTAATGCCTGGGTGAACAGATGAGTGCATGGGTCGTGACTGGGTGAATGGATGAGTGCAAGGGTAGTGCCTGAGTGAATGGATGAGTGTATGGATAATGACTGGGCTAATGAATGAGTGTATGGATAGTGCCTGGGTGAATGGAAGAGTGCATGGGTAGTGTCAAAGTGAATAGATGCGTGCATGGGTAGTACCTGGGTGAATGAATGAGTAGAAGGGGAGTGCCTGGGAGATTGGATGTGTGCATGCACAGTGCCTGGGTGAATGGATTAGTGCATGGGTAGTGCCTTAGTGAATGGATGAGTGCATGGGTAGTGCCTGAGTAAATGGATGAGTGCATGGATAGTGTGTGAGTGAATGGATGAGTGCAAGGTTAGCGCCTGGGTATTTGGATGAGTGCTTGAGTAGTGTCTGGGTGAATAGATGAGTACATGGGTAGTGCCTGAGTGAATGGATGAGTGCATGTGAAGTGCCTGAGTGAATGGATGAGTGCAAAGGTAGTGCCTGGGTGAATGGATGAGTGCATGGGTAGTGTCTGGGTAAATGGATGAGTGCAAGGGTAGTACCTGAGTGAATGGACGAGGAGAAGGGGAGTGCCTGGGTGATTGGATGTGTGCACACATAGTGCCTGGGTGAATGGGTTAGTGCATAGGTAGTGCCTGAGTGAATGGATGAGTGCAGGGGTAATGCCTGGGTGAATGGATGAGTGTATGGGTAGTGCCTGAGTGAATGGAAGAGTGCATGGTTTGTGTCTGGGTGATTGCGCAGTGCATGTGTAGTGGCTGAGTGAATAGATGAGTGCAAGAGTAGTGCTTGGGTGATTATATGAGTGCATGGGCAGTGCCTGAGTGATTTGATAGGTGCATGGTTAGTGCCTGGGTGAATGGATGAGTGCATGGGTATGGTGTACGTGAATTGATGAGTACAAGCATAGTGCCTGGGTCATTGGATGAGTGTATGGGTAGTGTCTGAGTAAATGTCTGAGCACATGCATAGTGCTTGAGTGAATGGATGAGTGCAAGGGTAGTGCTTGGCTGATTGGATATGTGCATGCCTAATACCTGGGTGAATTGATGAGTGCATGGATAATGTTTGAGTGAATGGATGAGTGCATGCCTAGTGCCTGTGTGAATGGAAGAGTATAAGGGTAGTGCCTGGGTGATTGTGTGAGTGCATGGATAGTGCCTGGGTGATTTGATGACTGTATGAGCAGTGCCTGGGTGATTGGATGAGTGCATGGGTACAGCCTGAGTGATTGGATGAGTCCCTGAGTAGTGCCTGGGTGAGTGGATGAGTGCATGGGTAGTGCCTCAGTGAATAGATGAGTGCAAGGGTATTGTCTGGGTGATTGGATGAGGCATGGGTAGTGTCTAGGTGATTAGGAGAGTGCATAGATAGTGCCTGAGTTAATGCATAAGTGCATGGGTACTGCTTGGCTGATTGGATTAGTGCATGTGTGGCGCGGAGGTGACTGGGTGAGGGCCAGATTTACACCTGGGTGATTGGAAGAGTGCAAGGGTAGTGCTTAGGTTATTGCATGAGTGAAAGGGTAGTGCCTTTGTGATTGGGTGAGTGCATGGATAGTGCCTATTTGATTAGGTGAATGCATGGATACTGCCTGTGTAATTAGGTGAGTGCATTGATAGTGTGTGGGTGATTGGATGAGTGCATGGGCAGTGCCTGGGTGATTGGATGAGTCCATGAGTAGTGCCTGGGTGAATGTATGAGTGTATGGGTAGTGCCTCAGTGAATGGATGTGTGCATACATAGTGTCTGTGTGATTGCATAGTGCATGGGTTGTGCCTGGGTGATTGGATGAGAGCCCGTTGTCAGAGCTGGTGCAAGGCAGGGCAGGACCACAAGCCCCAGTATCTTCTGCGGGAGCTGCTGCCAACATCAACACTTTTTGCACCCAGAGGTGTGTGTAAAGTCAGCTCGGGCCCCCACAGGACGTACCCAGGCGCATGCCCAGGCAAAGACCAGGCCAAGAGCGGGCCCGTCTGTGCCCCTCAGCAGACGACAGAGGACGGGCTGGGCCCCCCTCTTTCACCCTCCATCCGGAGGCCATACCCTCAATTAAAGAAGACACAGCTTTGTTTGGGGCATTGGACCTCTGAGAGTGCAGGCAGAATCACCGGGAGCACCAGGGAAGGAGACTACACCTTCCAGCAGTCACTGCGCATGGTCACGCACAAAAGAGCACCGCCGGCCTGCGGCACGTGTAGTCACAACTTTGTTTGGAGAATTGGACTTCTGAGAGTGCGGGCAGAATCACCGGGAGCACCAGGGAAGGAGACTACACCTCCCAGCAGTCACTGTGCGTGGTCGTGCACAAAAGAGCACTGCAGGCCAGTGGCGCGGGATGTGCACGGGGACATGCCCGGGCAAAGACTGGGCCAAGGGCGGGCCTGCAAAAAGAACTATTGATGGACAGAATGCAGAACAATGTCATACATTCACCCCAGTACAGAGATCTCGGCCTAAATCCATCGTTGTTTTCCTCACCATGCCATTCCAGTTTGGACCCAGCCATATGCAAATCAGTCTTGAACCTGTGCCCAATGGGGACAGTCCAGTCCAAACTGCCAGGCCAGGTCCCTGGACTGAAAACAAGCATCCTAGGACCGGTTTGAGGGTTTCACCCCTCTTCAACCAGGATAGCTTGATTTCAGTGGCATGGAGAGCACGGGCCTGTCCCCTCCCGCCGGAGCCCAGAGGAGGTTGGGCTAGGCCAACCCTCTAAGAATTGGATTTCTGCAGCATAGAGCAGCTAAAAGGTACTGTTGCCTCCCTTTATCTCCTGTGGACTATATTTTGTAGTCACACTTGATTGCTTGGGAATATTTGGAAAATGCGCAATTACTATTAAAATGAGCAAAAGGAAAGGTCATATGGAAAAGCCAGGGGGTGGGGTTGTTGGAACCCTATCTGCCTTTCTAATAATGGTTGAGACCATACTTACTCACAAAATCGAGGTACCGGCGAGAAGGCTCTCCCTGGACTCACTTATTGCTCAAAAGCTTTCCTCCCTCGGAGGACGATCTCTGGAGGTTGATCCCCCAAATTTTGTGCAACCTACACTTGCACCTGATACAGTCAGTGTTGAGCCCATCCTCGCCTACTAATCTCTCATCTAGATGCCATATAGCGACGTGGGGACAGGTAGCGTCCTTTCAGTTAGAGAACAGTAACTCGGAGCCTCCGGTTAAGAAAAGAAGGGGAGGCGGAGCCCCAAAGCAAAAAACATTGAAAGAGACATGCCAAGAGAAAACTATTGGGAAAGGTGATCTGGACTCAGGGCTTCCTGCACAACATGGTCTAAGGACACCATCACGCAAACCAATTTGGCGACCGATCATGACTCCGACCTCCTAAAGAGGATAGAAACTATGGTGACTGGGCTTTTAAATCCCATTTTGTATAAATTATCCCAAATTGAAGAAAGGTTAATGTCTATGGAGGCCCTGTGCTCGTTGAACCAAACTCTTCCAATTATAACCTAACCAAATTTAGAAGTTGGGATGTTTCCTCAGCCAGAGGGGTCAGCTCTCTTGACAATTGATAAGACGGGAGGCCATGTCCCCCAGCAGGTAGTAGGGTTGTCCGCTCACTCGGTGGGCTTTAGTCAAAAATCACCTAATAGGGCGAGACCTACTGTATCTAATCAGCATCAGATTTTGAACCAAACAGATTTAGCTGCCCCCCCTCAAACTTATAATCCTACCGTGTCACAAGGCGAACTTCAAGGAAATTCAAGAGGCTTAACCAACTCACGAATATCATTATCTAATACCACCTCGAACTTGCACTTCCCCTCATACTATCCCTCAGCTTTACACCCCCCGGTTCCTCTGGTAATTGATATTGCTTGTGCTCAACCGCCTATAAGACCCGCTTCTTTAGAAGGTGGCATTTCAGCTTTTCATCCTGGGAGGGAGGTTATTCACCACCCAGTTGAGGCCGTGAAATCTGGAGTAAGGTTAAATCTTCCACCAGCAGCCTGCCCTTATGTTATTGTGCTAGCAAACGTGCCAGAACTGAAAGCGAACCAACAAGAATCAACAGAGCAGCTAATTCACAAAGCTCAGCATTGGCTCTTTAACCATGCAGGGTATAATTTTAATTTATATAAACACATTATTATGGCCAGAAGGGTTAACTGGGTAGGAAGGGCCCCCAAAACCCTTAAAGGGGACTGCATCATCATTCATTTTGACAACCATTACATGGTACGTGACCTACTTTGCCCACTATTGGTTCTGCCCTCCCAGATATACGCCACAAGTAGCAATGGAACATTGGCTGGCAGACCCCATCCCGCTAGACGGGGTCATACTGACCGCTCCCGCGCCACATACGGCGAATCCAAACTCAGTGGACTGTACAGTCAAAGCATGGCAATGCCTTGCTCGCCTTCTTCAGGCTCCCATGCTTCCACTTACATTTCACCCGAAGATGCCGGTCCTTCAGGAGGGAGTTTTTAATAAGACCAAAACTAAGTTCAAAATTACATGCTGGGGAGACCTCTATGGCAAGTTTTGCACCATGTCGTAATTATATCAAGGAGCTCCGTCATCCCCTATGGATGTTTTCGTGTATGTCCGCCTGAGACAGGGCATCAAAGAACATACTCCATCGTACCCCTTGGAACCTCCAACAGTGGCCCCACTGCATCATATGTTACGAACCACTGATGCTTCACATTTGGAATCAATACTATACCATAGCCTCTACACTGAAATAGTGTACGCCCCCTGCGCTGCGCACGCTAAATGGAGCGCGGATCTTGGACACAACATTACTGATCAGCAGTGGGACTATTGCTGTAAACAGACTGAGCTTGTCTCCTCTAGCAGTAGACTGCGCATCACTACAAATTCTTACATCGTCTCTATTATACCCCGGTCCGGTTACATCGATATGGTCTCCACGACACGACCCGATGTGACAGATGCAAGGCAGAGAATGCTGACTTTCTCCTTCTCTCATGGGAATGTAGCGCAGTGCATGCATACTGGCAGCAAGTGTTTGCGGCACTGGAACTCATGACACTCCTGGAAATTTCACGATCTCTGCTACTGGCGCTTCTTGGATATGCTGAGGCGATACCAGTGGCACAGTGCAAATTTGTGATATTTAGTACACTACTTGCCATATGGAGGGTGGCTTGTAGGTGAGGCAGGGGCCAAGCGCCGAAATTCAAGGAATGAATTGGAGGCATGATTCTTTGGCAAGAACAAGCACATGCTTACGCTGAACTCCTCCCCCTCTCATCCTGTCCTCGGGACATATGGGACCCTTGCAAACTGTACCTCATAGAACATCCAATAGAACCCACTGAAATCCCATGCCCACAACCTTCCTAAGGTAGTGTGCGCCCTGCTTGACTGTAAGAAATTGACTCTGGTTACTGTTGTGTTGTATTGATAACTGATGTTTTAATCATTCACTATGCCTCCATGTGGGAACTGTGGTGGATGGTCAGGAGGGAAATACTGTTGATGTCTTAATTACTCTTATTTGCATCTACTGTTATTACCACAAGATGAATCACTCTTTTTGCTGTGTATGGTCATCCTACAATATCTATAACGTACTGGAACCTTTTTGTTTGTACTGTTGTATAAATGAAAAAATGCAATAAATACATTTAATAAAATGTTTTAAAAAGTGGGGAAAAAAATGGTAGGTGACCTACTAAGTATGTTACCAAGCACCCGACTCTTTATTCTGAAATTTGTGCACTCCCGCTTGGCTTTTTTTACAAACCCTGCACCTCATTTCAAATCCCATTACTCAAAATAAATAATGTCCGATTGCCCTCACTTGCTTTTAATCAAAGTCTCCCACAACCTGTCTTACCTTTACCTCTTAGAAATAGATTTACTTTATTGGAAGGCATGGCCGAATTTGATTGACTTGATGAGCAGAGTTTAATAGTTAATAATGTTGATGACATAGCATTACAAAATGTGTCTTCTGTAGTTTGTCTCCTCCCTGTGAACTTTCAACTAAATTCAAGCCTGCAGACAGGTAGTTTAACTTTGCCTCAGATCCCGATACATTTAGAGAGTACACCAGAATCGGTTGCAGTGATATCTTGGAACATTGCTGGGTATAATAAAAAAAAGTCCAATTTGGAGTGGCTGTCTTTGTTAATGGCTAATGACACATTGTGCCTTAAGGAGACATGAGAGGTTGACCCGATCTACCTGAAAGGGTATCGTTCATTTCATACTCCTGCCATACCCTCGTCAGCTGGTAGTGAAAAAGGTGGTTTATTAACATTACTTTCCAATACTGTTACCATAAAAGTGAAATCCTTCTTAAACACATCTCCATACTATCATATTATCCTTTTAGAGTTTTATAGTGACAAATACTGGCTACTTATACATTTTTACAATAACAACTTTGGTAGAAATCATGCAGTGATTTTAGATCCTTTGGGAAGAGATATTGTTATTCTGGAGAAAGCATGTAATAAACCCTGCAATATAATCTGGCTTGGAGACTTCAATGCTCATCCTTGCAATATGATTAATACACCAGTGTGTGGGTTAGTAGACGACGATGGGGATTTTGTTCCCCATTTTAGTCATAATGATTATGGTAATGGCTTAAATAGACTATTAATCATAAATAATCTTGTATTCTTAAATACTTCTGAAATCCTAACTGGCCAGTTAAGCTTTACTGTTTTCTAGTCGCTCCCTCTCTTCGACGCTTGATTATGTTTTGGTGTCTGAACCTATAAGGAAGCTCGTTTCCCAATTTAAGATTAACTTTTATGCTTTTGGTGATCATGCTGCGATCATGTTTCTTATCCCTTCTCTACCAAAAAGGGAATATCCTATTACATTTCATATCAAACCAGTGATTGCAAGGGAGAATGGGATTGTCTTGAAGTGGGAGAGAGTTGATGCTGTGAAGTTTTTGGATAACATAGTCTCCAAACGAACATCAGAGATAATGACATGTCTAGACCTAATTTCTAATGATGGCTTAATTACAGCATTTGAGCTAATTTTATTGGAAATTAAAAATAATTGAATATGTTTTGTACGTAATGGGCACCGTAAGAAAACTAATTGGTTTGATGAGGAATGTGTAACATCACTTAAGAATCTTCACACAGCCTTAAAGTCCAAACTTCAAGACCAATTTTTGGTCAAGTCCTTATGCCAGCTTTACAAGAAAGCAAGGTTATCAAGGCTAAAAACCCTAAAAGAAGACTGGTGGGAAAGCCTGCAAAAGGCTGCTTTATTAAATAGCTCACAGACGTTTTGGTCGTTGATCAATGCACCCTTTCTAAGGGACGAGCAGATGATGTCAACAGATACTCATGTAGAACAGGAGGCATGGGTTACACACTTTGAAGGCCTATTTGGAACTACCGAGGAGGTAACCACCCAACTCCCCCCCCCCCCCACAAGTCTAGTTGGCACAGGAGGCAATGTCCTGTTTACGCTGGAAGAAACAAAATGCTCCCTTAACTAGTGTAAAAGAGCGAAGGCACCTTGACCTGATGGTGTCCCAATTGATCTTTTCCTAGATAACCAAGATCTCTGGGCCCTGCTTTTAATAAATGTTTTTAATAAAATTGCTCAAATAGGTGCTCCCCCTCATGGAAGATGACTGTAATTTGGCCTATTTATAAAAAGGGGATAGAACAATTCCCAAAAATTATAGGCCCATATCTCTGATAGACTCTACTGCTAAATTATTGGGCCGGCTACTTTTGAATAGACTTGAGGAATGGGCTTCGGAAAAGAACATTATAATTCCATGTCAATATGGTTTTAGAAAAGGAAAAGGCACAGTGGATCAGTGCTTGAATCTGAATCTAATAATAGGCGAATATACAGCAGCTAAGAATGGTCACCTCTACCTTGCCTCCATGGATCTGTCGGCAGCCTTTGACTGCATGGCACAGTCTAGGCTGTGGCAGATCATGGAGGCAATGGGGATTGATATATAGATTATTAATATAATCCGTGACCTGTATGCTGGAGCTACTGCCTGTGTTCGCTTCGGCAAGAGAGGAGAATGCATTAGACACTTTAAAATCACTAGAAGTGTGAGGCAGGGGTGTATCCTTGCACCCTTTTTATTTGTACTTTACACAAATGGCGTAGAACCTGCTTTGTTAGGGTTCACTTCAGATGTCCCCCACATTAACTCACTACAAGTACCGATACTCCTTTACGCCGACGAAACAGTGATTTTGGCACATACTAGTAATGCGCTGCGCCGACTCGTAACGGAATATACGAAATTTATGAATTATGTGGACATGAAAATTAATTACTCTAAGTCTTTCGTTCTTGTTGCAGGTCCGAAACAGCAGAAACAGCCACAAATTCATATCGAAGGGGGGAAGCTAGGTGTTTTGGACTCTTTTAATTATTTAGGGGTCATGTTTGACCGACATAATAATTGGCAAAGTATGGTTTCTAATAGGCGTTTACAGATGGATTTTTTTTTTGGGTGTCTCTTTAAATTTGCTAAAAAATATCGGGACCAAACCTATTGAAGTGGTAAAGAAAGTTTATGAAGCAAAAACTGTATCTGCTGCCAGAGGCATCTCAGATTCTTCTAAATTGTAACGTATAGAAGATGCCTCAGTCATGCTCTAATTGTAACTGTCATACGAAGCTTAGAGTACCTTATATTAGTGATAAAATCTGCATTGCACCCATTCTGATATGGCACTCAGTTTGGCGTAAGGAGACTCTTTCACTGACCAGGGATATCATAAGTAATGTTTTGAAGTTAGATGGTGTCAATAAGACTAATGGGCCTGTAGTTACTAGGAAGAGATTTATCTCCCTTCTTAAAAACGGGGATAATTTCGGCTCCCTTCCATGATGGTGGGACTGGGGACCCGTTGGCCAAAGCGTTAGCTAGGAAAGCTATATACTGACACCAAGTTGGTCTATCGCTTAAAAAAACATCAGCAGGAATACCATCCATGCCGGGGGCCTTCCCACCCGACACACAATCAAGTGCTATGTCTACGTCCTTTGGAGAAAACACCATACCGTGATAAAATTTAAAAGAATTCAAAAATGAAACATCATCTATGGGGCCTCTAGCGTACTGGGGTATAAAGAAGTCAAGCCACTGCGTTTGCGCTACATTATTTTGGGGCGGTTCCGGACACCCTCCCCGATCCCAATTAACTATATTCCAAAATAATTTAGAGTCTTTGGCTACACAAGCACTTCTGAGTTCCTGCCACTTTTCGTAGTCCCATTCTCTCTTTGCCACCCTTTGCACTCGCCTGTAATTGTCCATAGCGTCTCTCACCCCAGAGTGATCTTTAGATTTAAGCACTTCAATCAATTTCTGGCGGGCCAGCCTACAGTTGGCGTTAAACCATCCGGCCTTATTAAATTTTGACGCCTGCTTACCATTCCTGGAAGCTTGAACAAAATAAGTTTTTAGCTTGGCAAAGAGGGATAAATGGGAATCTATCATAATTTGCGGGAATTCGGCACTAGTAGCTCTAGACTCAATAAAAGCCATTTGCTCCATGACCTCTGCTTTAAGGGCAGCCAGCTTCAATCTTATTCCATTTTATATGGTGCCTATCATTAGAGATAACCAAATCGGGGAATGTTAGGGCCTCTGTTGGATTCACAGCCCTCTCTTCATTTATTGTCAAGAAATCTGAACAGATGGGGTTATGAACGCTTTCCAGACGCCACACTACCTTCATATCCTCTAGGCGCCACCAGCGCCTTACGTCTACCAATAGATAGTCGATCCGGCTTCTATGGCGTCCATTATCAAAGGTGTTAGCCCCAAGGGGGTCCGATCTAGTACGGCCATTTGCTGCTCTAAGCCCTCTTTCGAGGCATAGTGCTTTAAGTTGAATAGCAGCATCAGTCCATCTTTTGACGAGTGGAAGCTCAAGTGCTTGGATACCCCATTTGATATCCTGGGCTGAGGTAATCTCCTGCTCCTCAATTCCCAGGGGTTCAAAGGTGGTATTAAAATCTCCTCCCACAATGGGTGCTATGCAACCAGGAAGGGTGTCCAACTGCAGATCCAAAGCGGTTATTACCTCAGACCTTAGCCCACCCCTGCAACCCCTAGCATAAACATTAAATAAGACTAGGGTACAACCATGGGGCCAAATAAGTTTAATTGCTAGGATGTCACTTCCGGTAGAGTGTATAGGGAGAATTCTACAGCACAAACTTTGGCAAACCCATATCACCAGACCACCAGCGGGCCGCCCTTGGAGTTTTTTTGAAGCAGGGATATAGAAATTAAGATACCCCATCCGGAATACTGGTTCAACGGCCCATGTTTCTTGTATTTAATAAATATCATGTTTGTCAATAAAATTACCCCATTCCTCTAGTAAAAGTTTTTGGCCAATACCTGCGATATTCCATGATAGTATAGACATATTACCTCCTCTTCTAGGATTTGATGGAGGGGCATTTTGGATTCCATCCAAGGTTGGACTTATGGGCTCACAAACTGGGTTACTTCCAGAGGGTGCTATCAGAAGAGAATTCCTGGCATCAGATTGTAGAGTACATAGAGCTCCACTGCTACCATCATTTGTTACCCGAACAAAGGGCTGTAGAATACCTGCAGAGGGAGCTGGCACTGAACTTATGGGTTCCACCCAGAGTCAGTCACACTCCTCCAGGTCTGTCAAAGCAGAATATCTATTGTCTAGTCTAAGATCACTTGGATAACTTGAAAGTACCCTCCTAAACAACGAGCCATTCTGGACCCTAGATATATTAGAAGTCATATTTTTCCGAATAACACTCGGTTGGAAAAAATCCATCGTTAAAGGAATAATACCAGGGAACCTTTTCTGGGGTGGGAGCAGGTTAGCAAGTACATTAGGTAATACATCATTCCTGGAAAAATTAATGACAATACAATCCCCCCCAAACTTTTTCATATTTGTGCCCACCCATGGTACTCGTCTAGCCATAATAATCTCCTTAGCCAGTTGATAGCCACCCCTTTTATTAATGTCCATGTTGTTAGTTAACCAGAATAATGCTTTGTCCATCAGGGTGGTAGATGATTCCATTTGGTCGGGTCTCAAAGGTGGCACATTGGCGAGAACAAGGACAAGTGGAGAATCTTCCCTGACTAACGTAAACCCCTTGCCGGAAACAGTTTCACAAAGACTCCTAGAAGTTGGATTTGAAGCTATGGAAGGCTGCCCTGGTTTGAGGGCAGGTGGATTTAAGGGGTTATAAACCCATGAAGGACAATTACGTTTTGGGGCGTTATTGGGACAACCTGCTCCAGATGAAATGGAAGGAGCGTCAACATTTGAGGAAAAATCAATTGGCATTATAGTCTCAGGAGGTTCAGGCTGTTCAGTAGCACAAGGGGGTGCCATGTTAAGCAGGGGGGGATGTACACTTAAGGGAATACATCTAAGTTTTTGTTCTAGAGCAGTAACCATCTCCTCAATAGAGTCCAATCTACAAATTAGGGGGGCAAGGGTGGTATCAATCTTCTCCTTGATGTTATATCCCAAAGTTTTTTGGAGAGGGACTCAGGACTTGGCTGAGGGGCCGACCCAGCTTTAGAAGCCTTTCCCAATTGTTGCTTCTTAACTTTCGGACCTTGTACCAGACCCGCCGCCCTTGTACGCCTAACTTGAATAGGGGCGAGGGGGGAGAGGACAATAATCAGCGAATCATCAATGAGTACTGACCCAGTTCTAGACACTTCCTTCCCAACGGAAGCGATGCAAGGAGATGCGATTGGCGCGGGTAGGTCTGCCAGGTCTCTAGGTATCCCCAGCGTTGGCGATGGAGAGGATAATAACAGTTGAGCATCAGGAGGCTCATCAGAATTGTGGATTAGAGCTAATGTTACATTCATTACCTGCATAGACAGACGCCTTTCTGTTCTCTCTATCTCAGCAGTCAACACGGTTGCGGATCTAACTAGATATGAGTCCAGAGTGGCCCCTGCCGCCCCATTTAGCTTAGCTCCAGTGACCCTCTTTTTACCCATCATCTATTTTCGACCCCGCGGCCACCACACCTTACCGTCGAGAAGATCTCAGAGGGGTGGCACAACACAGCCTCTTCCGGCCTACGACGGGCCCGCCCTTGGCCCGGGCTTCGTCCGGGCACTGCCCGCGCGTGTCCCGTGCTGCGGGGCACCAGGAATCCTTTTGAGTGTCCCAGACACTGCCAAACGCCGTCACCGGCGAGCGCCCAGGGCTTGGGATGCTGGGAATTGTAGTTGCGATGGCCGTTCCCCTCACGGCGACGGTGGTACTGCGCTTTGCTTATGACCCCCAACGATGGCCGTTCCCCTCATGGCAGGAAAGGATTTTATAATTTAAGTTTCCCGCTCTCAGGAAGCGCGTCCCGCGCTGCGGGGCACCAGGAATCCTTTTGAGTGTCCCAGGCGCTGCCAGACGCCGTCACCGGCGAGCGCCCGGGGCGTGGGATGCTGGGAATTGTAGTTGCGATGGCCGTTCCCCTCACGGCGACGGTGGTACTGTGCTTTGCTTATGTCCCCCAACTATGGCCGTTCCCCTCACGGCAGGTAAGGATTTTATAATTTAAGTCTCCCGCTCTCAGGAAGCGCGTCCCGCGCTGCGGGGCACCAGGAATCCTTTTGAGTGTCCCAGGCGCTGCCAGACGCCGTCACCGGCGAGCGTCCGGGGCTTGGGATGCTGGGAATTGTAGTTGCGATGGCCGTTCCCCTCATGGCGACGGTGGTACTGCGCTTTGCTTATGACCCCCAACGATGGCCGTTCCCCTCACGGCAGGTAAGGATTTTATAATTTAAGTCTCCCGCTCTCAGGAAGCGCGTCCCCTCATTTGTAAAGCACAAACAATCACCCGTAAGGGTCTCTAGGCGCTGGGGGCCGTCGGGAAGATTAAGCAAGATATTGCCCAGAGTCGCATGGTGCTGGGCTAATCTGCCGCCGGCGCTGGGGATCGAACTGTGATCCCCAGATTCCGGAGTCAGTCGCCCTGGCCGCAGCGCCACACCTCTTCTAAGTGTCTAAGTGAATGGAGGATTGCAATTGTAGAACCTGAGTGAATGGATGAGTGCATGGATAATGGCTGGGTGAATGAATGAGTGCATGCATAGTACCTGGGTGACTGGATGAGTTCATGGATAGTGCCTGGTTGAATAGATGAGTGCATGGGTAGTGGCTGGGTGAATGGATGAGTAGAAGGTAGTGCCTGGGTGGGAGGCAGCGTTTACAAATGCAGTCATTACATCACAGTTCCTTTACAATGCAGTCGTTACAACAACCGCATTGTAAGAACGTGGTCTTTATAACAACCGCATTGTTAGAACGCGATACCTTTACAACGCAAGTCATTAGATCGACTTGCTGTAGGGGGCGCTCTAACCTAAGGAATAGTATAATTTACTATTCCAACACCGTCCCCACTGTTGCGCAGGCTGGAGTTGGAATAGTAAATTATAGTAAATTATACTATTCCTAAGTCCCGCGCACCTCTTACAGCAAGTCAATCTAATGACTTGCGTTGTAAAGGTATCGCGTTCTAACAATGCGGTTGTTATAAAGACCACGTTGTAAAGGAACGCGATGTAATAGCATGCGATGTAACATGCTATATTCACCTGGGTGATTGGATGTTTGCAAGGGTAGGGTAGTGCCTGGGTAAATGGAAGAATATATGAGAAGTGCCTGGGTGATTGGATGAGTGCATGGGTTGTGCCTAGGTGATTGGGAGAGTTCATATATAGTGCCTGAGTGTATGAATAAGTGCATGGGTACTGCTTGGGTGCAAAAAAAAATTCCTGCCATAGTGACTTCAAAGCTGGACTACGTCAACAGCCTGTACCTCGCTCTGCCCAAATCTTTGATCCAGCTCCTACAAGTGGTTCAAAACGCGGCAGCCAGAGCCATTTGTAAACCTAAACTCAGATCTAACATCTCGCCGACTCCTACATCATTACACTGACTCCGCATCAAAGACCAGATAGACTTTAAAGTTCTGACCATCTTCTTTAAAGCATTCCACAATGTAGGAGCCTGCTACTTAATGAAACAGGTTAATCATTAGCTGTTTAATCACTAGGCTGGGACTTTCTCACTTCTTCCTTACACTAGCAAAGGCACCAGAACACTCTAGCTTGAGCAGCTGTGAGCCCTAACAAATACCCTATTTCTTTTAATTTTATTTCATGGGTAGTGTCTGAGTGAATGGATGAGCTCATGCATGGTGCTTGAGTGAATGGATGAGTGCATGGGTAGTGGCTGGGTAACTGGATGAGTGGAAGAGTAGCACCTGAGTGATTGGATGAGTGCATGGATAGTACCTCATGGAATCGATGAGTGCATGGGTAGTGCCAGGTTCATTGAATGACTGCATGGGTAGTGCCTGAGTAAATGTATGAGTGTTTGGGTACTGCTGGGGGTAGTAGATTAGTGCATGGGTAGTGCCTGGTTGATTGTATGAGTACGTGGGTAGCGCTTGGGTGACTGGATGAGCACAGAAGTACTACCACCTGGGTGATTGGATTACTCCATAAGTAGTGCCTCATTGAATGGATGAGTGGAAGCATAGTGCTTGTGTGAATGGATGAGTGCATGCATTGTTCTTGGCTAATTGGGTGAGTGCATGGATAGTGCCTGGGTAATTAGATAAGTTCATGGGAACTGCTTGTGGGAATGGATGAGTGCAAAAGAAGTGCCTGGGTGATTGGATATGTGCATGGTTAGTGCCACGGTAAATAGATGAGTGCATGGGTAGTGCGTGAGTAAATTTTTCAGTGCAAGTGTATTGCCTGAGTAAATGAATGAGTGGTAGGGTAACACCTGAGTGATTGGATGAGTGTGCGGGTAGGTCCTGGGTGATTTGGATGTGTGCATGGGTAGTGTCTGGGTGAATGAGTGAGTGCATGGATAATGCCTGAGTGAATGGATGAGTACATAAGTAGTCCCTGAGGGAATAGATCAGTGCAACGGTAGTGCCTGGGTGATTTTGTGAGTGCAGGGATAGTGCCTGGAAGAATGTATGAATAGTGCCTAAGTGATTGGATGAGTAAATGGGCACTGCCTGGGTGATTGGACGAATGCATGAGTAGTGCCTGGGTGGGTGGATGAGTGCAAGGGTAATGTTTGGGTGATCAGATGAGTGCATGGATAGTGCTTAGGTGATTGGGAGAGTGAATTTGCATGGATAGTGCCTGAGTGAATGGGTGAGTGCATGGGTACTGCTTGGGTGATAGAATGAGTGCATGGGTAGAGGCTGAGTAAATAGATGAGTGCATGCATAGTGCCTGAGTGAATGGATGAGTGCAAGGGTAATGCCTGGGTGATTGGATGAGTGCATGGATAGCACCTCATTGAATGGATGAGTGCATGGGTAGTGCTTGGTTGACTGGATGAGTGCAGAAGTACCACCTGGGTCATTGAATGAGTCCATAAGTAGCGCCTCATTGAATGGATGAGTGCAAGCATAGTGCGTGGATGATTGGATGAGTGCAAGCATAGTTTGTGGCTGATTGGGTGAGTGCGTAGATAGTGCTCAGGTAATTCGATTAGTGCATTGGAACTGCTTGTGTGAATGGATGAGTGCATGGGTAGTGGATGTGTGAATGGATGAGTGCAAACATAGTGCCTCAGTGATTGGATATGTGCATTGTTAGTACCTGGGTGAATAGATGACTGCATGGGTAGTGCATAAATCAATGGATCAGTGCAAGGGTAGTGCCTGAGTAAATTAATGGGTGAAGGGGTAACACCTGAGTGATTGGATGAGTGCAAGGTAGTACCTGGGTAATAGCATGAGTGCAATGGTAGTGCCTGGGTGATTGAGTGAGTGCATGGATAGTGCCTGGGTGATTGGGTGAATGAATGCATAGTGCCTGCATGATTGGGTGAGTGCATGGATAGTGCCTGGGTAATTGGCTGAATGCATAGATAGTGCCTGAGTGAATGGATGAGCGCATGTGAAGTGCCTGAGTGAATGGATGACTGCAAAGGTAATGCCTGGGTGAACAGATGAGTGCATGGGTAGTGACTGGATGAATGGATGAGTGCAAGGTTAGTGCCTGAGTGAATGGATGAGTATATGGATAATGACTGGGCTAATGAATGAGTGTATGGATAGTGCCTGGGTGAATGGAAGAGTGCATGGGTAGTGTCAGGGTGAATAGATACGTGCATGGGTAGTGCCTGGGTGAATGTATGAGTGTTTGGGTACTGCTGGGGGTAGTAGATTAGTGCATGGGTAGTGCCTGGTTGATTGTATGAGTACGTGGGTAGCGCTTGGGTGACTGGATGAGCACAGAAGTACTACCACCTGGGTGATTGGATTACTCTATAAGTAGTGCCTCATTGAATGGATGAGTGGAAGCATAGTGCTTGTGTGAATGGATGAGTGCATGCATAGTTCTTGGCTAATTGGGTGAGTGCATGGATAGGGCCTGGGTAATTAGATAAGTTCATGGGAACTGCTTGTGTGAATGGATGAGTGCAAAAGAAGTGCCTGGGTGATTGGATATGTGCATGGTTAGTGCCACGGTAAATAGATGAGTGCATGGGTAGTGCGTGAGTAAATGTATCAGTGCAAGTGTAGTGCCTGAGTAAATGAATGAGTGGAAGGGTAACACCTGAGTGATTGGATGAGTGCACGGGTAGGTCCTGGGTGATTTGGATGTGTGCATGGGTAGTGTCTGGGTGAATGGATGAGTGCATGGATAATGCCTGAGTGAATGGATGAGTACATAAGTAGTCCCTGAGGGAATAGATCAGTGCAACGGTAGTGCCTGGGTGATTTTGTGAGTGCAGGGATAGTGCCTAGAAGAATGTATGAATAGTGCCTAAGTGATTGGATGAGTTAATGGGCACTGCCTGGGTGATTGGACAAATGCATGAGTAGTGCCTGGGTGGGTGGATGAGTGCAAGGGTAATGTTTGGGTGATCAGATGAGTGCATGGATAGTGCTTAGGTGATTGGGAGAGTGAATTTGCATGGATAGTGCCTGAGTGAATGGGTGAGTGCATGGGTACTGCTTGGGTGATAGAATGAGTGCATGGGTAGAGGCTGAGTAAATAGATGAGTGCATGCATAGTTCCTTAGTGAATGGATGAGTGCAAGGGTAATGCCTGGGTGATTGGATGAGTGCATGGATAGCACCTCATTGAATGGATGAGTGCATGGGTAGTGCTTGGTTGACTGGATGAGTGCAGAAGTACCACCTGGGTCATTGAATGAGTCCATAAGTAGCGCCTCATTGAATGGATGAGTGCAAGCATAGTGTGTGGCTGATTGGGTGAGTGCGTAGATAGTGCTCAGGTAATTAGATTAGTGCATTGGAACTGCTTGTGTGAATGGATGAGTGCATGGGTAGTGGATGTGTGAATGGATGAGTGCAAACATAGTGCCTCAGTGATTGGATATGTGCATTGTTAGTACCTGGGTGAATAGATGACTGCATGGGTAGTGCGTAAATCAATGGATCAGTGCAAGGGTAGTGCCTGAGTAAATTAATGGGTGAAGGGGTAACACCTGAGTGATTGGATGAGTGCAAGGTAGTACCTGGGTAATAGCATGAGAGCAATGGTTGTGCCTGGGTGATTGAGTGAGTGCATGGATAGTGCCTGGGTGATTGGGTGAATGAATGCATAGTGCCTGCATGATTGGGTGAGTGCATGGATAGTGCCTGGGTGATTGGATGAGTGCATAGATAGTGCCTGAGTGAATGGATGAGTGCATGTGAAGTACCTGAGTGAATGGATGACTGCAAAGGTAATGCCTGGGTGAACAGATGAGTGCATGGGTCGTGACTGGGTGAATGGATGAGTGCAAGGGTAGTGCCTGAGTGAATGGATGAGTGTATGGATAATGACTGGGCTAATGAATGAGTGTATGGATAGTGCCTGGGTGAATGGAAGAGTGCATGGGTAGTGTCAAAGTGAATAGATGCGTGCATGGGTAGTACCTGGGTGAATTAATGAGTAGAAGGGGAGTACCTGGGAGATTGGATGTGTGCATGCACAGTGCCTGGGTGAATGGATTAGTGCATGGGTAGTGCCTTAGTGAATGGATGAGTGCATGGGTAGTGCCTGAGTAAATGGATGAGTGCATGGGTAGTGTGTGAGTGAATGGATGAGTGCAAGGTTAGCGCCTGGGTATTTGGATGAGTGCTTGAGTAGTGTCTGGGTGAATAGATGAGTACATGGGTAGTGCCTGAGTGAATGGATGAGTGCATGTGAAGTGCCTGAGTGAATGGATGAGTGCAAAGGTAGTGCCTGGGTGAATGGATGAGTGCATGGGTAGTGTCTGGGTAAATGGATGAGTGCAAGGGTAGTACCTGAGTGAATGGACGAGGAGAAGGGGAGTGCCTGGGTGATTGGATGTGTGCACACATAGTGCCTGGGTGAATGGGTTAGTGCATAGGTAGTGCCTGAGTGAATGGATGAGTGCAGGGGTAATGCCTGGGTGAATGGATGAGTGTATGGGTAGTGCCTGAGTGAATGGAAGAGTGCATGGTTTGTGTCTGGGTGATTGCGCAGTGCATGTGTAGTGGCTGAGTGAATAGATGAGTGCAAGAGTAGTGCTTGGGTGATTATATGAGTGCATGGGCAGTGCCTGAGTGATTTGATAGGTGCATGGTTAGTGCCTGGGTGAATGGATGAGTGCATGGGTATGGTGTACGTGAATTGATGAGTACAAGCATAGTGCCTGGGTCATTGGATGAGTGTATGGGTAGTGTCTGAGTGAATGTATGAGCACATGCATAGTGCTTGAGTGAATGGATGAGTGCAAGGGTAGTGCTTGGCTGATTGGATATTTGCATGCCTAATACCTGGGTGAATTGATGAGTGCATGGATAATGTTTGAGTGAATGGATGAGTGCATGCCTAGTGCCTGTGTGAATGGAAGAGTATAAGGGTAGTGCCTGGGTGATTGTGTGAGTGCATGGATAGTGCCTGGGTGATTTGATGACTGTATGAGCAGTGCCTGGGTGATTGGATGAGTGCATGGGTACAGCCTGAGTGATTGGATGAGTCCATGAGTAGTGCTTGGGTGAGTGGATGAGTGCATGGGTAGTGCCTCAGTGAATAGATGAGTGCAAGGGTATTGTCTGGGTGATTGGATGAGGCATGGGTAGTGTCTAGGTGATTAGGAGAGTGCATAGATAGTGCCTGAGTTAATGCATAAGTGCATGGGTACTGCTTGGCTGATTGGATTAGTGCATGTGTGGCGCGGAGGTGACTGGGTGAGGGCCAGATTTACACCTGGGTGATTGGAAGAGTGCAAGGGTAGTGCCTAGGTTATTGCATGAGTGAAAGGGTAGTGCCTTTGTGATTGGGTGAGTGCATGGATAGTGCCTATTTGATTAGGTGAATGCATGGATACTGCCTGTGTAATTAGGTGAGTGCATTGATAGTGTGTGGGTGATTGGATGAGTGCATGGGCAGTGCCTGGGTGATTGGATGAGTCCATGAGTAGTGCCTGGGTGAATGTATGAGTGTATGGGTAGTGCCTCAGTGAATGGATGTGTGCATACATAGTGTCTGTGTGATTGCATAGTGCATGGGTTGTGCCTGGGTGATTGGATGAGAGCCCGTTGTCAGAGCTGGTGCAAGGCAGGGCAGGACCACAAGCCCCAGTATCTTCTGCGGGAGCTGCTGCCAACATCAACACTTTTTGCACCCAGAGGCGTGTGTAAAGTCAGCTCGGGCCCCCACAGGACGTACCCAGGCGCATGCCCAGGCAAAGACCAGGCCAAGAGCGGGCCCGTCTGTGCCCCTCAGCAGACGACAGAGGACGGGCTGGGCCCCCCTCTTTCACCCTCCATCCGGAGGCCATACCCTCAATTAAAGAAGACACAGCTTTGTTTGGGGCATTGGACCTCTGAGAGTGCAGGCAGAATCACCGGGAGCACCAGGGAAGGAGACTACACCTTCCAGCAGTCACTGCGCATGGTCACGCACAAAAGAGCACCGCCGGCCTGCGGCACGTGTAGTCACAACTTTGTTTGGAGAAGTGGACTTCTGAGAGTGCGGGCAGAATCACCGGGAGCACCAGGGAAGGAGACTACACCTCCCAGCAGTCACTGTGCGTGGTCGTGCACAAAAGAGCACCGCAGGCCAGTGGCGCGGGATGTGCACGGGGACATGCCCGGGCAAAGACTGGGCCAAGGGCGGGCCTGCAAAAAGAACTATTGATGGACAGAATGCAGAACAATGTCATACATTCACCCCAGTACAGAGATCTCGGCCTAAATCCATCGTTGTTTTCCTCACCATGCCATTCCAGTTTGGACCCAGCCATATGCAAATCAGTCTTGAACCTGTGCCCAATGGGGACAGTCCAGTCCAAACTGCCAGGCCAGGTCCCTGGACTGAAAACAAGCATCCTAGGACCGGTTTGAGGGTTTCACCCCTCTTCAACCAGGATAGCTTGATTTCAGTGGCATGGAGAGCACGGGCCTGTCCACTCCCGCCGGAGCCCAGAGGAGGTTGGGCTAGGCCAACCCTCTAAGAATTGGATTTCTGCAGCATAGAGCAGCTAAAAGGTACTGTTGCCTCCCTTTATCTCCTGTGGACTATATTTTGTAGTCACACTTGATTGCTTGGGAATATTTGGAAAATGCGCAATTACTATTAAAATGAGCAAAAGGAAAGGTCATATGGAAAAGCCAGGGGGTGGGGTTGTTGGAACCCTATCTGCCTTTCTAATAATGGTTGAGACCGTACTTACTCACAAAATCGAGGTACCGGCGAGAAGGCTCTCCCTGGACTCACTTATTGCTCAAAAGCTTTCCTCCCTCGGAGGACGATCTCTGGAGGTTGATCCCCCAAATTTTGTGCAACCTACACTTGCACCTGATACAGTCAGTGTTGAGCCCATCCTCGCCTACTAATCTCTCATCTAGATGCCATATAGCGACGTGGGGACAGGTAGCGTCCTTTCAGTTAGAGAACAGTAACTCGGAGCCTCCGGTTAAGAAAAGAAGGGGAGGCGGAGCCCCAAAGCAAAAAACATTGAAAGAGACATGCCAAGAGAAAACTATTGGGAAAGGTGATCTGGACTCAGGGCTTCCTGCACAACATGGTCTAAGGACACCATCACGCAAACCAATTTGGCGACCGATCATGACTCCGACCTCCTAAAGAGGATAGAAACTATGGTGACTGGGCTTTTAAATCCCATTTTGTATAAATTATCCCAAATTGAAGAAAGGTTAATGTCTATGGAGGCCCTGTGCTCGTTGAACCAAACTCTTCCAATTATAACCTAATCAAATTTAGAAGTTGGGATGTTTCCTCAGCCAGAGGGGTCAGCTCTCTTGACAATTGATAAGACGGGAGGCCATGTCCCCCAGCAGGTAGTAGGGTTGTCCGCTCACTCGGTGGGCTTTAGTCAAAAATCACCTAATAGGGCGAGACCTACTGTATCTAATCAGCATCAGATTTTGAACCAAACAGATTTAGTTGCCCCCCCTCAAACTTATAATCCTACCGTGTCACAAGGCGAACTTCAAGGAAATTCAAGAGGCTTAACCAACTCACGAATATCATTATCTAATACCACCTCGAACTTGCACTTCCCCTCATACTATCCCTCAGCTTTACACCCCCCGGTTCCTCTGGTAATTGATATTGCTTGTGCTCAACCGCCTATAAGACCCGCTTCTTTAGAAGGTGGCATTTCAGCTTTTCATCCTGGGAGGGAGGTTATTCACCACCCAGTTGAGGCCGTGAAATCTGGAGTAAGGTTAAATCTTCCACCAGCAGCCTGCCCTTATGTTATTGTGCTAGCAAACGTGCCAGAACTGAAAGCGAACCAACAAGAATCAACAG
This sequence comes from Triturus cristatus, assembly GCF_964204655.1. Lineage (NCBI taxonomy): Eukaryota > Metazoa > Chordata > Amphibia > Caudata > Salamandridae > Triturus > Triturus cristatus. The sequence goes on along the minus strand of NC_140581.1, from coordinate 430,708,645 downwards.
AGCAGCTAATTCACAAAGCTCAGCATTGGCTCTTTAACCATGCAGGGTATAATTTTAATTTATATAAACACATTATTATGGCCAGAAGGGTTAACTGGGTAGGAAGGGCCCCCAAAACCCTTAAAGGGGACTGCATCATCATTAATTTTGACAACCATTACATGGTACGTGACCTACTTTGCCCACTATTGGTTCCGCCCTCCCAGATATACGCCACAAGTAGCAATGGAACATTGGCTGGCAGACCCCATCCCGCTAGACGGGGTCATACTGACCGCTCCCGCGCCACATACGGCGAATCCAAACTCAGTGGACTGTACAGTCAAAGCATGGCAATGCCTTGCTCGCCTTCTTCAGGCTCCCATGCTTCCACTTACATTTCACCCGAAGATGCCGGTCCTTCAGGAGGGAGTTTTTAATAAGACCAAAACTAAGTTCAAAATTACATGCTGGGGAGACCTCTATGGCAAGTTTTGCACCATGTCGTAATTATATCAAGGAGCTCCGTCATCCCCTATGGATGTTTTCGTGTATGTCCGCCTGAGACAGGGCATCAAAGAACATACTCCATCGTACCCCTTGGAACCTCCAACAGTGGCCCCACTGCATCATATGTTACGAACCACTGATGCTTCACATTTGGAATCAATACTATACCATAGCCTCTACACTGAAATAGTGTACGCCCCCTGCGCTGCGCACGCTAAATGGAGCGCGGATCTTGGACACAACATTACTGATCAGCAGTGGGACTATTGCTGTAAACAGACTGAGCTTGTCTCCTCTAGCAGTAAACTGCGCATCACTACAAATTCTTACATCGTCTCTATTATACCCCGGTCCGGTTACATCGATATGGTCTCCACGACACGACCCGATGTGACAGATGCAAGGCAGAGAATGCTGACTTTCTCCTTCTCTCATGGGAATGTAGCGCAGTGCATGCATACTGGCAGCAAGTGTTTGCGGCACTGGAACTCATGACACTCCTGGAAATTTCACGATCTCTGCTACTGGCGCTTCTTGGATATGCTGAGGCGATACCAGTGGCACAGTGCAAATTTGTGATATTTAGTACACTACTTGCCATATGGAGGGTGGCTTGTAGGTGAGGCAGGGGCCAAGCGCCGAAATTCAAGGAATGAATTGGAGGCATGATTCTTTGGCAAGAACAAGCACATGCTTACGCTGAACTCCTCCCCCTCTCATCCTGTCCTCGGGACATATGGGACCCTTGCAAACTGTACCTCATAGAACATCCAATAGAACCCACTGAAATCCCATGCCCACAACCTTCCTAAGGTAGTGTGCGCCCTGCTTGACTGTAAGAAATTGACTCTGGTTACTGTTGTGTTGTATTGATAACTGATGTTTTAATCATTCACTATGCCTCCATGTGGGAACTGTGGTGGATGGTCAGGAGGGAAATACTGTTGATGTCTTAATTACTCTTATTTGCATCTACTGTTATTACCACAAGATGAATCACTCTTTTTGCTGTGTATGGTCATCCTACAATATCTATAACGTACTGGAACCTTTTTGTTTGTACTGTTGTATAAATGAAAAAATGCAATAAATACATTTAATAAAATGTTTTAAAAAGTGGGGAAAAAAATGGTAGGTGACCTACTAAGTATGTTACCAAGCACCCGACTCTTTATTCTGAAATTTGTGCACTCCCGCTTGGCTTTTTTTACAAACCCTGCACCTCATTTCAAATCCCATTACTCAAAATAAATAATGTCCGATTGCCCTCACTTGCTTTTAATCAAAGTCTCCCACAACCTGTCTTACCTTTACCTCTTAGAAATAGATTTACTTTATTGGAAGGCATGGCCGAATTTGATTGACTTGATGAGCAGAGTTTAATAGTTAATAATGTTGATGACATAGCATTACAAAATGTGTCTTCTGTAGTTTGTCTCCTCCCTGTGAACTTTCAACTAAATTCAAGCCTGCAGACAGGTAGTTTAACTTTGCCTCAGATCCCGATACATTTAGAGAGTACACCAGAATCGGTTGCAGTGATATTTTGGAACATTGCTGGGTATAATAAAAAAAAGTCCAATTTGGAGTGGCTGTCTTTGTTAATGGCTAATGACACATTGTGCCTTAAGGAGACATGAGAGGTTGACCCGATCTACCTGAAAGGGTATCGTTCATTTCATACTCCTGCCATACCCTCGTCAGCTGGTAGTGAAAAAGGTGGTTTATTAACATTACTTTCCAATACTGTTACCATAAAAGTGAAATCCTTCTTAAACACATCTCCATACTATCATATTATCCTTTTAGAGTTTTATAGTGACAAATACTGGCTACTTATACATTTTTACAATAACAACTTTGGTAGAAATCATGCAGTGATTTTAGATCCTTTGGGAAGAGATATTGTTATTCTGGAGAAAGCATGTAATAAACCCTGCAATATAATCTGGCTTGGAGACTTCAATGCTCATCCTTGCAATATGATTAATACACCAGTGTGTGGGTTAGTAGACGACGATGGGGATTTTGTTCCCCATTTTAGTCATAATGATTATGGTAATGGCTTAAATAGACTATTAATCATAAATAATCTTGTATTCTTAAATACTTCTGAAATCCTAACTGGCCAGTTAAGCTTTACTGTTTTCTAGTCGCTCCCTCTCTTCGACGCTTGATTATGTTTTGGTGTCTGAACCTATAAGGAAGCTCGTTTCCCAATTTAAGATTAACTTTTATGCTTTTGGTGATCATGCTGCGATCATGTTTCTTATCCCTTCTCTACCAAAAAGGGAATATCCTATTACATTTCATATCAAACCAGTGATTGCAAGGGAGAATGGGATTGTCTTGAAGTGGGAGAGAGTTGATGCTGTGAAGTTTTTGGATAACATAGTCTCCAAACGAACATCAGAGATAATGACATGTCTAGACCTAATTTCTAATGATGGCTTAATTACAGCATTTGAGCTAATTTTATTGGAAATTAAAAATAATTGAATATGTTTTGTACGTAATGGGCACCGTAAGAAAACTAATTGGTTTGATGAGGAATGTGTAACATCACTTAAGAATCTTCACACAGCCTTAAAGTCCAAACTTCAAGACCAATTTTTGGTCAAGTCCTTATGCCAGCTTTACAAGAAAGCAAGGTTATCAAGGCTAAAAACCCTAAAAGAAGACTGGTGGGAAAGCCTGCAAAAGGCTGCTTTATTAAATAGCTCACAGACGTTTTGGTCGTTGATCAATGCACCTTTTCTAAGGGACGAGCAGATGATGTCAACAGATACTCATGTAGAACAGGAGGCATGGGTTACACACTTTGAAGGCCTATTTGGAACTACCGAGGAGGTAACCACCCAACTCCCCCCCCCCCCCCCCACAAGTCTAGTTGGCACAGGAGGCAATGTCCTGTTTACGCTGGAAGAAACAAAATGCTCCCTTAACTAGTGTAAAAGAGCGAAGGCACCTTGACCTGATGGTGTCCCAATTGATCTTTTCCTAGATAACCAAGATCTCTGGGCCCTGCTTTTAATAAATGTTTTTAATAAAATTGCTCAAATAGGTGCTCCCCCTCATGGAAGATGACTGTAATTTGGCCTATTTGTAAAAAGGGGATAGAACAATTCCCAAAAATTATAGGCCCATATCTCTGATAGACTCTACTGCTAAATTATTGGGCCGGCTACTTTTGAATAGACTTGAGGAATGGGCTTCGGAAAAGAACATTATAATTCCATGTCAATATGGTTTTAGAAAAGGAAAAGGCACAGTGGATCAGTGCTTGAATCTGAATCTAATAATAGGCGAATATACAGCAGCTAAGAATGGTCACCTCTACCTTGCCTCCATGGATCTGTCGGCAGCCTTTGACTGCATGGCACAGTCTAGGCTGTGGCAGATCATGGAGGCAATGGGTATTGATATATAGATTATTAATATAATCCGTGACCTGTATGCTGGAGCTACTGCCTGTGTTCGCTTCGGCAAGAGAGGAGAATGCATTAGACACTTTAAAATCACTAGAAGTGTGAGGCAGGGGTGTGTCTTTGCACCCTTTTTATTTGTACTTTACACAAATGGCGTAGAACCTGCTTTGTTAGGGTTCACTTCAGATGTCCCCCACATTAACTCACTACAAGTACCGATACTCCTTTACGCCGACGAAACAGTGATTTTGGCACATACTAGTAATGCGCTGCGCCGACTCGTAACGGAATATACGAAATTTATGAATTATGTGGACATGAAAATTAATTACTCTAAGTCTTTCGTTCTTGTTGCAGGTCCAAAACAGCAGAAACAGCCACAAATTCATATCGAAGGGGGGAAGCTAGGTGTTTTGGACTCTTTTAATTATTTAGGGGTCATGTTTGACCGACATAATAATTGGCAAAGTATGGTTTCTAATAGGCGTTTACAGATGGATTTTTTTTTGGGTGTCTTTTTAAATTTGCTAAAAAATATCGGGACCAAACCTATTGAAGTGGTAAAGAAAGTTTATGAAGCAAAAACTGTATCTGCTGCCAGAGGCATCTCAGATTCTTCTAAATTGTAACGTATAGAAGATGCCTCAGTCATGCTCTAATTGTAACTGTCATACGAAGCTGAGAGTACCTTATATTAGTGATAAAATCTGCATTGCACCCATTCTGATATGGCACTCAGTTTGGCGTAAGGAGACTCTTTCACTGACCAGGGATATCATAAGTAATGTTTTGAAGTTAGATGGTGTGAATAATATCAGTTGGCTAAAATACGTTGAATCCACCCTTAAGACAGTTGGGTTACATCATCTTTTTGTAGATCCAACTATGTGTTGGTCTATCTTTAAGAAAGAGCTGAAAATTCCCCTACTGACCAACTTACAGGCAAGGAGGCAGGATTCTAACCTTAAGCTGTCGACAGTCAGAGCATATCACGCTGTCCCCAGTATAATGTCGATTGATGCAAATTTAACTTATCTATCATTTGTTACAAATTTACAACATAGATATATTTTTATGAGACTTTGTTTAAATTATATCCCACTGATGTTGGGTCTTCCTTTTAATACTTATGTGATGTCCGAACTGCCACCTTGCGCTTGTGACAATCGATCCATTCAGAATGATCTACATTTTTTGTTTTTCTGAAAATTCTGTGGTGAAGAAAGGAAAATATTTTTTGTCCCCCTCATCCACAAAATAAATTTTAAACAGTGTTGTGTGGCTCTATATTACCTACAGTTACTGTCTGATCCCTTTACATGTTGTTCTTTGGCCTCATTTCTCTTATCTGCTCTGAAAAGAAGAAGACTAAATTGCCAATCCGACATGCAACTTGCAAATTAAGCTATTGAACTGTGCAATAACTGTGTGTATATTTATGAATAACCATCATTTGTATAATAGGAATAATGTCTTAATGTGATTTTATTCTTTTAATAATCTTGTCGTAATACATGTAATTTTAACTCATAATAATAATGGAAATTGATTTATTTGTAGAATACTTCTTATGCCATCATTGTGTTGGTGAACTAAAGTTATTTCTGACTGACTGAGAGCCTGAATAGTGGCTGGGAGATTAGATGAATTCAAGTGCAGTACCTGAGTGATTGGATGACTGCTTAGGTAGTGGCTGGATAATTGGACAAGTGCAACTGTTGTGCCTGGGAGATAGTATGAGTACATGAGTAGTAACTCAATGAATCCATCACTAGATTAGTGATTTGACACACATATTATATCTCGACCTCCAACCACAGTGAGAAAATAGAAACAGACAAAAAAATGTATATTAGAATTTAATTTCGAACATTAGGTAACCTAACAATATACAATATTTTTTAACCAAAACTTTAATTCAACAAAGACAAATGTTTTACTGTTTTTTCCTGTTTTCAGGTTTCATACATATTCACTTTCAACAGTGCTTTGTATGAAGACTCATAATGAAGCAGTGGGAAAAAACAATCAATGAATTGTAAAAAATAAACCAAATGTGCACAGATCATTACAACCATGTAATTCTGTTCACTGCCCTCACTACACGTTTTTTAATACTGGCTTTCTGATAGGTTACTACCTTCATGAAAGCAACTTTATGTTAAAACTGTTTCCGATATTTTTATATCTGGTACAACATGCCCAACAATTATGAAGCAGTCTTCATTTTGCATATCCTTTTGCAAACATCATCCCTGTTAGGCCAAATGATGTGTAAAATGTTCTTAGCCCATGTATGAAAAATATAACTCATAGTACTACGCAGAAGTTGCTGTAGCTGAAACAAAAGGGGACTTTTATTTAGTGGTGAAGAGACTTTTCACATGCAACTTAAGGCTCCTGGTATTATAGCATCTCCATTTACTTTTTTATCTGTAGTAACACAATGTAGTCCTCAAATGTTTTATGAATTCATTTCCTGCTGTTAAAAAGAGTCCTGCATTTCTAACAGTTTGCTGTAAACTATAACCTTGGTAGACCTAATAATGTCTCATAAAGCCATAATCCAAAAATATGTCCACAATACCACTTTTATTATCCTAGATTCTGCTTAGAACTTCGGTTCTAGAAATAGCAGATATGAGTTTGGTAACTTTTTGGGTAGTCTTGATTTGAATGTCACTTGTATGTCATTGCACTCTGTTTAAATCGTAAATATATTGTGTAGTGTCCAGAGGTTATATTAACTCCTTCATGAAGTATGATTGTTGTTAAAGTTCTTTTTGAGATGGAAATGTACGCAGCTTTAAAGTTTGTAATTTCAGTTCCTAATCTAGTACCATCCACTCCGCATTGTTGTAGCATGACTATGATGTATTTTACATACCTTTGTAGAAACAACGTTGACCTACGTTCTAGTCTGCAGTTTGGAGAGGTCATATCTCGATAGGCGTTTGTAGTTAAATCTTCAAATGGCACAAATTTACAAACTGGTAAGGTCAAGTAGAGGAGTTGTTCTGAATTGATTTCAGTTCTAGACGTAAATTCACAATCTTCACAGTTATGGGTCATTGTTATTCATATCACCTTCTTCTAATAGTCCTAGCATTACCATTAGAAATTCTTGAGCATCCTGCTGAAGATTTTGAGAGAACACTACTGATCCAGTACAGTCATCTGTGAGTTTTCTTATTCCAGTAGCAGAATGTATAATACTTTTCTCACTTCTTAATTCTTCAAGAAACTACACTGTTGTGAAGACATTCTCGTATGTACCTTTTCTTTGATAGAATTTGTAAAATGAGGCAAATGTTATAGTCCATTTAGCAATAGATTTGTATAACAGTTCACTCCAGATTTATTATCAAAATGATAACCTTGTATTTCCTCATTGTGCTCGTGATTTTGTTTTTCTTTCCCCCTTGATGGTTTTCTTTTTGTTCATATTTCTGTTCAACTCTGATAGGCTATTTTGATATTTTCCACTTTGGACACAGTATTGCTTTTTGAACCACAAAATACTGGCTTAAATGATGAGCATATTGAGCTCTTAACCTATTATACTCCATTACACATCTCACATCAGCACTTACTTTCTTCTCATCAAAATCAATCAGCAAAAAAACAGACAATGTTCTAATTCACGAGAAAGCAACATATGACAGGCATTGTACAAGGGGAACATGGCGGCCAGCTAGCGGCGGGCCGCAGAGGCTCCAGGAGTTGGGAGTATTGTTGACGGCGTTTTGCAGCTTCCCAGCTTTTTTTGCCGTTTTTCAACGATTGTGCAATATGCGCTAGAGGATATTTATTGAAATGGGGAGTGTTACCCCTACAAACTACTAAAAAGTAAAAGTTTGCTTGCCGGTCAATGATCCAGGCTGTTACCTCTCAATGCGTCGGGAAGAAGAGGATTCATCTTCGCGCCCCGCACCTCACACCGTCTGTGATCACGGCGGCACAAAGCTGGAAGCTGTAGCGGCAGAGGCAGCAGGGAAACAGCCTGGCAAGGACCCTCGGAATCCGTGGTGGTCCCTTGCAGCCCTGAAATTGAGTAGGAGGCGGAGAGCGGTCGCACACATTCCCGTTCGGGGTGGTGGGGGCAGAGGCAGCACCAGTGTGCTAGGTGCAAGCGAGTTAGTAACAGCCCTACAAGACACAGAGAGCACACCAGTGGATGCAGGTAGGGGGGAGAGTGTGTTATAGGGGAGCAAGAGGGGGGAGTAAGGAGAGTGCCGCCTGTGGGAAGACTTCTAAGGGTGGAAATTTCATCTTGTGGAAGCACCATCAGTTGAGGGTGTGAAAGAGGAGGTAGTAGCACACATCACACAGAGGGCAAGATACTCATTAAGAAGTGCAGTGGCAGGGCCAGTCTCAGGGCCTTTATTAACCAGAAATATAACCTCGCAAGATACTTTAAAATTGGTCGAAACTGCTAATGCCCAGCTAGACCTTACTGAAATAGGGACTGAAGAGGGGGGCAGCTTCAAGAAGGAAAAATTAAGGAAACTAAGAGCACCTCCTCAACAGCATAAAGTAAGAGTAAACCCTTCATTGAGAACTCTTTTCAAGGTAATGTCAAAAACTTTGATATTAGAACACCCAGGTACCCCTACGCTAAATAATACAACGTGTATCTTAGGAAGTACGATGGAGACAATAACTAGCCCTAGTAGGTTCCAAGTCCTGGTTGACGACCTTCACTTAGTGGACGATACCCCCCGGGTGAGGACAGGGTTATGCCCCCACAGATTGAGATACAAAAAGTCTCACACTCAGGTGATATCGCCCAGAGCCAGACAGCAATAACAGATTTGAAGGTGGGACCATCTAGCCAGGCAGCACCACAGTCAGTTTCAGACCTGATTCTGTTACTGACGACAGAGGTCAGAAGTAGATTTGAGATCTTGGCTAGAACTGTAGTACTTGAGACAGCAGTGAAGGGTCTAAAGTCTCAAACTGAGGAAAATAAGAAAGAGATCACCCTAGGAAAATGGTAAAGTGGTATGGGTGCTAAAGAAAAGCTTGAATCCGCTGAAAATGCTCAAAGAAGGAATAACCTCCATTTGCTGAAAATCCCAGAGGGGGCGGAGGGGTAAAACCTAAAAGAATATGTAGTGAGGTTGAATAAAATGGGGACCCAAGATGACTGTACAGAGAAAGATCTTATGGCAGATATCCAGAGGGTTCATAGAGACCCGTTTAGGTTAATACCTAACAAGACCAAACCCAGGAAAGTCTTAATCCACTTTCACACATACAGGATAAAAGAAGATATTCTGGCTGTAGCCCTAAACATGAAATCATTAAAGGTAGAAGGAATTAGCTTTGAAATAAGAGCAGACTAATTATCTATCACTTCAAACAGGCAATGGGAGCTGGGGAAACTATTGGAAGCCGTCAAGAAGTTAGGCGCCACCGCACAGTTAAAATTTACTGCAACCCTACGGGTAATGCATAATAACAAAATGAATACCTTTCGACGGGTGGAGGATGCGGATCATTTTTTACAATTTATCTCAGAGAGGGAACAAGCTAGTGGAACTGGGAAGTAGTTTTGCCCCCCCTCCCCCCCCCGGTAGCTAACCTGTCATTAATACCCTGAGGTCAAGTAAATAATGTTAATGGGTAGAAAGGCTGCGAAGAGCAGTAAATAGAGACCATCCTTCTGACTCCAGGAAGGGCCCCATAGGCCACAAAGGCCTAGGTAGAGGCCATGAAGGTAGGGAAAGGAAGGTTCTCCAGGGTGGGCGTCATGGAAGGTCACTGGCTATGGAGCAGTGGGAAAAAATAAAAAAAATATGTCCTGTTCGCCTTAGTATAGTTTCCAGTGCCCTGAAGGCAGGAAGAACTCGGCCCAATCGATGAGTGAAAAGAGTGCCCAGTTGAAGGTACTCTTTAGGAACGTGAATGGATTAAGAGTTAAATATGGGAGGGAGAAGATTTTACAATACTTAAAAGACAAACTGGCACAGATCTTAATATTGCAGGAAACGCACAAAACGGATATAGAAATGAGAGGTCTTTTTAAGTCTAGACACTGGATTCAGAGCCTTATCTGTACTACCCAACAACTAACCATTAACGGAGTGGCAATTCTGATTAAAAGGTGTCCACATATCACTATAGAAGATAGTAAAGTAGACAGAACAGGTAGATGGTTCATAGTGAAAATTATGTTTTTTCATTATAAGTTCACACTGGTTGGATACTATGGGCCTAACATAGATGACCCCAGTTCTCTCTCGGGATTGCTCATGGAGCTATTACGTTTTCCTGATCCTATAATTTTAGTAGGAGATCCTAATGTAGTCCTGGACCCAAAATGTAACCATTCATCTAGTAGAGTAATTTTGAACAGCAAAATGCGATTTTTGGTAAAGTCCTCTATGAAACAGTTAGGTCTGGTGGAAATGGGCACTAAAAGAGGTTTCACTTTTTATAACAAAAAGTATGGTCACCAATCAAGACTAGATTTCTTTTTAATAGATCAAAATCTGACAAGATGGGTGAAGGATGTAAAACACCTAGGTGCACATTTATCAGATCACTCTGCAATAACTTTAGTCTGGGATCTACCAGTTAAATGACCCCAGAGGAGATGGACAATGGATCATGTCATATTATTGGAGGAATCCGTGACTGAAAAGTTGAGTGCTGAGACCCGGGAGTTTTGGCGAACAATCTTGATAGTGCCCCATTAGGGATTATGTGGGATGCCTACAAAGCCTTTCTAAGGGGTATATAACATATTTACAGATATTTAGACAGAAGATTCATTGAGAGGAAGTAGGGGAAATAGAACAGAGCATCCAGCAACTGGGACAGCAGCCACTACTTTGAGTGGTGGAACAGGAAGAAAGACGTATACAAGCATCTGTACAGACTCGCAAATTGGAACTAGCCGGGGTGATCGAAGAGAGATTAAGGAAAAGTTGGCAAGTAAGCAAACTTGTGCACTTTGAATACGGGGAGGGGTGTGGAAAACTCCTAGCCTGGAAAGCTAAAAATTACCTGGCGAAAGGGTTCATAAAGTAACTTAAAAATGAGGAATCGGGTAATAACTTTACAAGCAGCGAAGAAATCGAAAATGCCTTTCATGATTATTTTGAAAAGGTAAATCAAGAGCAATTACGAGTAATGGAAGAGGATATCGAGGCTTGGTTGGGTCAGGATGTCTCGTAGCGGTGTTTGTTGCTTCACAGGACCTTTTGCTACTTCCCTGAATTGACTCTGGGCTCGGGACTGCGAGGACCAGCAGCCCGAGGGGCGCGCACAGCTGCGGACTCTTCCCAAGGCCCTCCCATCGCTGCCAGGTGTATATCACTGCTCGCGGCCCCCGCTTCGCGGGAGCCGCTCGTAGCGGTGTTTGTTGCTTCACAGGACCTTTTGCTACTTCCCTGAATTGACTCCGGGCTCGGGACTGCGAGGACCAGCAGCCAGAGGGGCGTGCACAGCTGCGGACTCTTCCCGAGGCCCTCCCATCGCTGCCAGGTGTATATCACTGCTCGCGGCCCCCGCTTCGCGGGAGCCGCTCGTAGCGGTGTTTGTTGCTTCACAGGACCTTTTGCTTCTTCCCTGAATTGACTCCGAGCTCGGGACTGCGAGGACCAGCAGCCCGAGGGGCGCGCACAGCTGCGGACTCTTCCCGAGGCCCTCCCATCGCTGCCAGGTGTATATCACTGCTCGTGGCCCCCGCTTTGCGGGTGCCGCTCGTAGCGGTGTTTATTGCTTCACAGGACCTTTTGCTACTTCCCTGAATTGACTCGGGGCTCGGGACTGCGAGGACCAGCAGCCCGAGGGGCGCGCACAGCTGCGGACTCTTCCCGAGGCCCTCCCTTTCCCTGTATATAACCCAGCCTAGAACGCGCATCGTGGGACGCGCGCGGGCGGACGCCGGGTGAAGCCCAGGCCAAGGGCGGGCCCGTTTGAGTACGGTAGAGGACGGGACGAGCCCATTCCCTTTCAACATCCATTAGGGATAGATACAAGTATTATTATTTGTTTAGATTTGTAAATATACTGGAATTGGGTTATATGTTTTTACTTGTTTAATTATGATTTCATTGTCGGGGAGAACTGGCCATAGGCCCTCTTTTGAGGGATCAGTGGCTGGGACTCTAGATAATTTTATCATTAGAGCATCAACATTATTAGCCCATGAAATTGAGCTTACCGAATAGAGATTGTCTCTGGATATAGCGGCTGAAAAGCGATCATCCTTGGGAGCATTAATCCTTGCTAAGTCTCCTAGCCCCGCGCATGTAACGTCACCTAGTATATCCGAAGGACCTATGATGGGTAGCAGGAGTTTATTAGCTCCGCTAGAGAAAAGGCTTGAAACTAGGCAAAGGTGCCATCCAATCTCTAAGGAAGAAGGCTTGTCTAACCGAAAGACCTTATGCCAACCTAACAGTATTAATTCACTAGTTCCATCTATTTTTTTGTCTCCAGTTAGAACTAGATCTTCTTCTGTTACTAAACCATCATCTGCCCCCGTATTGAAGAGTACATGTCCTAAAAGGAAACGGGGGGTGGAAAAAGGAAAAGGAAAGTTGTCTAAAAACCATAAACTCGGCCCTCCTAATAACAATCTAGCTGTGCCCGTAGCCTCAGTCGACCGAGACCAGGGAGGGGATCCATATGAAGATCTGACCTCCTCCTTGGGCCCGGTAGGTAATACGTCCAATAAATTGGGAGAGGAATTTTGGCATAGACTGGAAACGGTTTTAAAAAAATCTGTTTCACCGATCCAGGACAGACTTGATCGTATTGACAATAGGCTTTCTTGCCTGGAACTAGCCTTTGCCTCATCCCAAACTAGAGTAGATTTGCGGGTTAATGCCACCAATGGAAATGACCCCATTAAGAATGTTTCTAGATAAACATCAATCAACCAAGATGGACTGCAAGTAACCACAGGGGTAGTTTCTCTACCCCAAGTAATTCCAGCTCCTCCGGTTGTCCCTCCTAGTTCAACGGACACTGGGGCACAACCTGCTATACTTAGAGATGTTTCTAATGCTGCTACCATTTGATCTAAAGGGCAACGTGGTATCCAATCGTTTGGGCTAGCTGATCAAAGGCAATATTTAAATCTCCCGCCTGAATCGACTCCCTATGTTGTTGTTCGTACGGGGGTCCCGCCATTATTGGATGGGAAACGGGAGGAGTTTCTGGATCTAAAATATAAGTGCATTCATTGGTTGAATAGACATAGGCCGTTGCCAGCGTCGGTCTCGGCCGAAATCATCTTTGCACGACGGGTGGATTGGGTGGTCCCTCAAGCTAAATTTTTGAAGGGTGACTGCATTGTTTTAAATTTTAGAGATAGAAGGGCCGTAGAGCATATTTGCGCATGGCCCCAAAACAAACTGATTTCCCACATTAACTTATTACCACTTACATTCTTTTACCCGCCTTCACAACAAAATAAGAGTCTCCCACGTTCGTTAATGGCCGATATCCGTCTAGGAAGGCTAAGCGAAAGAATACCCTGTTTAATCGGTTTGAGGCTTTGTCGGGTTTGGAAGACTGCGATTGATGTTATATAATTTGTCAGGGTGGAGCCCCTCTTGGAGAATTAGCCGCGGGTCTTCCAGATAGGAGTACCATTCCGATCTTTGATGGGAACCCTGGAAAATATGCCCCGATGTTAGAGGGGTTATCCTTAACAAAGGCTGATAATAATATAGGTGGCCGGGGATATTCCATCGGAAGTAGATGAAGATATGGGCCCTAGTAAGCCAATAAGTTTAATCTCTCCCAAGAATGCCCATAGACCATCGGGAACATTACTTCAGTTACTTTATGATTGTTCTGGCCCCCAATCTATTTCTACCAGTGTGCCAATTAGTCCAACTTTCACTGAGAATGCATCTAGGTTATTAGGACCATTACCTCAGCCTCTATATGTTTGTCCTGGTTCCCAACCAACTCCTACTTATTTAGGCTATTACTTAGCCACCTGGAATATTGCCGGGTGGCAACGTAAGTCGGACATCCTTGGCTGGAGAGAGTTCATTGGTTGTTGTGATTTATTTTGCATGCAGGAGACCTGGTGCAAGGAACAAATCAACGTAGACGGGTTTGTTTCTTTTAATCTACCAGCCCAGGAATCTTTGGCGGGTCGCGCAAAGGGTGGCCTTTTAATATTACTGTCAATTAAGTTACCTGTGGTTGTTAAAGCCTATGAAATGATTGGATACCACTCCCAAATGTTATGGTTACAGCATGAAAATGGCCGCAACGTTCTGATTATTAATTATTATAATAACCTATTTGATCAGACGCGTTTATTTGCTGTCATGGAACTCATGGTCGCCCTTGATAAATTGTGCTCTGACAATCTTATTAATTTTGATTTTATATGGGTGGGTGATTTTAATATTCCTCTCTGTCATCTATCCCTAGTTGAGGCCTGTGGGTATACCACCGATAGTGAAGAGGTGGAAGTCCATTTCCCACATAATTCCTATGGAGAGATGCTGAACTCTGTCATGGCCAAATGTGACCTAGAAGTTCTGCAGAGCCTAAAAGATGATCAGGGTAATTATGTCCCTACATTCACTGGTAGGGTCGCCAGCACTGTAATTGATCATATAGTAATCTCAGCGAACATTACTGTTTTCTGTGGAACTCCGGTGACCCTGGATCTATCTGTTAGTGACCATAACTGTATTGTTTCATGTCTGTCCATATGGGGTTCTAAGAAGCAGGTGACCGAAACTGACGTAAATGATGTTGTTTTATGTAGAGCTAATGGTTACAGGATTAAATGGAATGTTACCAATTCAGAGATGTACTTGAACAGAATTGTTACCACTTGTTTACCTGAGATAATGCAATGTTTTGGTGAAATTAATGAAAGAATTATCAAAGTTCTGACCATCTCCAATGTTAAGCGACATAAGCAGGAAAGGGGATGGTTTGATAAAGCCTGCACCGAGGCATTACAAAAGTTAAAGAAAGCCCTTTCGTGCAGTCCTCGGAACAGATTAATGATCTCTAACAGTAGAATAGCCTATAAGGAGCAGCTAAAGCGTAGGAGGCGTGAACTTCAGGAGGAAGCTTGGGAGAAATTGACCGTCGCGGCGGAGCTATCTAATAGTAAGCTCTTCTGGGATACGGTCAATAGCCCTTTTTTAAAGAATGACGATATACCCACCATCACATCTCAAGTCAGTAAGGAAAGTTGGGTCCTTCATTTTACATCTATTTTTAATAGTAGCGATACTACTAGCTTGTCAAGTTCCACTGCATCTGTGTGGCCTATTATTCCTCTTAATATTACACCCCATGAAGTAGTAACTGCCTTAAGATCAAGTAAAGGTGGAAAAGCTCCTGGTCCAGACGGAGTGCCAATCGATCTTTATAAGGCGGATACGATGATATGGGGCCCTGTTTTATCTAATGTTTTTAATGCAGCTGTAGTGGAAAAGATATCCCCGTCTTGGGGGGAGTCTATTATTATTCCAATATATAAAAAGGGAAACAGATCTGAAGCCAAAAATTATCGCCCCATATCCCTTTTAGACTCATCATTAAAAACTATGAGCCGGGTATTATTATTTAGGTTAGAAGAGTGGGCGGAGGATAACGAGATCCTGGCTCAATCTCAATATGGGTTCAGGAAAGGCCGGGCGACCCTGGAACAATGTATAAATCTGGATCTTATTATCGGGAAATACACGCGCGCAAAACAGGGATCTCTTTTTCTCTGCTTTGCTGATCTTAGCAGCGCGTTTGACCTGGTGGATCACCGTCTATTATGGTCAATTCTATTGGATCTAGGTGCCCCCCTGGCTATTATCTACTTCCTGGCAAGACTTTATACTAAGCTATCTGCAAGTATACGCTATGGTCAAGCAGGAGAATGCACACGTCAAATTGCGGTGAGTCTTGGCATTAGGCAAGGCTGTGTGTTGGCACCCCTTCTTTTTTCTCTTTTTATTAATGCCATTGAAGCTGATCTTAAAAAGGTTAAATGTGATGCCCCGCAAATTGAGGGACAGGATATACCAGTGTTGCTTTATGCCGACGATACAGTACTCCTCTCAAGAACTCCCATTGGTCTACAAAAATTAATGGATAGGTTCTCTGATTTCATAAAAGGGAGAAATTAAAACTCAATAACTCTAAAACTTTCATTTTACCGTGTGGACGGAAAATGAGAAATATGAAATCCTTCTATATCGAGAACCAAAAAATTCTTTTAGTGAATAAATTTTGTTACCTTGGCATTATGTTTTCTAGCAATGGCATGTGGCATCAAGAGATTTTAAATGTTAAGGCCAAAATGTCCAAAAGCGCCTATGGCATTTTTAAATTTGCTATCAAATTGGGGGATCGTCGTATATCTGATATGCTACATATTTACAGAAATAAATGCGTTTCGGTAGCGCTCTATGGAGCAGGGGTTTGGGGCCACTGCCCTCATGGAGAGCTTCAGGTGGAGGAAAATGTCTTTTTAACCCCTTCAGTGCCCATGACGAGCTGGACTCGTCATGGGCTGCGGTGGCGCTGTGCCCATGACGAGTCCAGCTCGTCATGAACTCCGCCCGCTAATAAAAAGCGCGGCACTGGGCGGGGAAAGGGGCGGGCATGCAAGGGGTTAAAGAAGCTATTATGTTTACCTTTGTCTGCCCCCACTGTTTTAATTCATAATGAAGTGGGGTCGAACTATCTGACTGACCTGATAGGGTTAAGACCTCTAATGTTATGGAGATCAATCTGGATGAAGAAAGAGACCGGGTTTAATAGAAGTATCATAAATGACTGTCTTTGTCTGGATAAATGCCTACAAATCCCCTGGTTAAAATATGTGGTGTCTACATTTAAGGACCTATTTCAGGTAAATATCTTGGAAAATCCGTATTATGCGACGGATATTTCTAAATCAGAACTCAAATTTATTTACCTGAGGGAAAAAGCTCAACGCCGTCTTCCTAAGTCTATGCAGCTAGCTACCGTGGCCTTTTATTATTCCCAGGAGTATACTGCAGGGTTCCAACAATACCTATTAACGGTGACCAGAAACTCACATCGGTTCGTATTGACCCGACTGAGATTAGGTATTGTTCACCATTTGGTGGCTTTTCCATGTATAAGAAAATACCCTACTATTTCTTGCCCATGTGATGGTGTCACCAAACAGAGTGTTACACATTTTCTCCTTACATGTGATTTTTATACGCATTTGCGCATTATCTATCTCAAACCTCTTTTTAAAAAATACGGGACTCGAACTCTGAAATCTGCTATGAGCCTGTTGTGCACTTTAAATGAGATAGATATATGTTTTTTTACTGCTACGTTCATCCTAAAATCTATTGCTGCTAGAAAAAGTATGGAATTTTAAATTATTCTGTTTTGATGATCAACTAATTTGTCATATAATTCCTGTTATGTTTTTGGACAAATTATTTTAATTCCTAAGTTTTACTTTATTTTGTGCTTTTATGATTGTTTTTTGAATAATCGAATAAAGCTTATTTTGAATTGGGTCAGGATGTCCAGGCTAAAATCGAGGATCGCGAGGCTGTTAACCTTAATAGCCCTATTATAGGGAATAAAATTAGGAGGCTATAATGGCTGGGAAATCTGGGAAAGTGGCTGGTCCAGATGGTATACCGGCCGAATTTTATAAGTGCTTGAGTGAGGTTCTCATCCCTATTATGGAGAAACTATTCTCACATATCTTCGGGGAATGTAGGGACATGCCAGCAACCTGGAACGAGTGCTACGTAAACAAATGATGGACGGAATGATGAATAAATCATACATTCACCCCAGTCAAGAGATCTGGGTTAAATCTATTGTTCTTTTGCTCACCATGCCACCCCAGTTTAGACCTAGCCCTATGCAAATCAGTTTTGACCCTATGCCTCATGGGAACAGTCCAGACCAAACTGCCAAACCAGGTCCTCCCTGGACTGGAAACAAGCATCCTGGGACCGGTTTTTGGGTATTACCCTTCGTCAGCAAGGCTAGCTTGAATCCAGTGGCACAGTCAGCAAGGGACCCACATCTGGGCATAACCATCCCACTTAGGGTGAAAAGTGCTACGCAAACAAATGATAGACGGAATGATGAATAAATCATATATTCACCCCAGTCAAGAGATCTCATTTAAATCCACTGTTCTTTTGCTCACCATGCCAGCCCAGTTTAGACCCAGCAATACGCAAATCAGTCTTGACCCTGTGCCTCATGGGAACAGTCCAGACCGAACTGCCAAGCCAGGTCCTCCCTGGACCGGAAATAAGCATCCTGGGACAGTTTCTGGGTATTACCCTTCATCAGCCAGGCTAGCTTTAATCCAGTGGCACAGTCAGCAAGGGACCCACGTCTGGGCATACCCATCCCACTTAGGGTGAAAAGTGCTACGCAAATAGTTGATGGACGGAATGCTGAATATATCATACATTCTACCCCAGTCAAGCGACCTGTATTAAATCCATCATTTTGTTGCTCACCATGCCACCCGAGTTTAGATCCAGCCATTTGCAAATCAGTCTTGACCCTGTGCCTCATGGGAACAGTCCAGACCGAACTGCCAAGCCAGGTCCTCCCTGGACCGGAAATAATCATCCTGGGACTGGTATCTGGGTATTACCCTGCATCAGCCAGGCTACCTTGAATTCAGTGGCACTATGAGCAAGGGACCCATGTCTGGGTGTACCCATCCCACTTGGGGTGAAAAGTGCTACGCAAACAAATGATGGACAGAATGCTGAATAAATCATACATTCAACCCCAGTCAAGAGATGTGAGTTAAATCCATAGTTTTTTTGCTCACCATGCCACCGCAGTTTAGATCCAGCCATATGCAAATCAGTCTTGACCCTGTGCCTCATGGAAACAGTCCAGACCGAACTGCCAAGCCAGGTCCTCCCTGTACAGGAAACAAGCATCCTGGGACCAGTTTTTGGGTATTACCGTTCATCAACCTGGCTATTTTGAATCCAGTGGAACAGTGAGCAAGGGACCCACGATTGGGCATACCCATCCCACTTAGGGTGAAAAGTGCTATGCAAACAAATGATGGACGGAATGCTGAATAACTCATACATTCACCCACACTCAAGAGATCTGGGTAAAATCCATTGTTCTTTTGCTCACCATGTCACCCCAGTTTTGACCCAGCCATATGCAAATCAGTCTTGACCCTTTGCCTCATGGGAACAGTTCAGACCGAACTGCCAAGCCAGCCCCTCCCTGGACCAGAAACAAGCATCCTGGAACCATTTCTGGGTATTACCCTTCATCAGCCAGGCTAGCTTGAATCCAGTGGCACAGTCAGCAAGGGACCCACGTCTGGGCATACCCATCCCACTTAGGGTGAAAAGTGCTACACAAACAAATGATGGACGGAATGCTGAATATATCATACATTCAACCCCAGTCAAGCGACCTAAGTTAAATCCATCATTTTGTTGCTCACCATGCCACCCTAGTTTAGATCCAGCCATATGCAAATCAGTCTTGACCCTGTGCCTCATGGGAACAGACCAGACCGAACTGCCAAGCCAGGTCCTCCCTGGACCGGGAATACGCATCCTGGGACCGGTATCTGGGTATTACCCTGCATCAGCCAGGCTACCTTGAATCCAGTGGCACTGTGAGCAAGAGACCCATGTCTGGGTGTACCCATCCCACTTAGGGTAAAAAGTGCTACGCAAACAAATGATGGACAGAATGCTGAATAAATCATACATTCAACCCCAGTCAAGAGATGTGAGTTAAATCCATAGTTTTTTTGCTCACCATGCCACCACAGTTTAGATCCAGCCATATGCAAATCAGTTTTGACCCTGTGCCTCATGGGAACAGTCCAGACCGAACTGCCAAGCCAGGTCCTCCCTGGACAGGAAACAAGCATCCTGGGACCGGTTTTTGGGTATTACCGTTCATCAACCTGGCTATCTTGAATCCAGTGGCACAGTGAGCAAGGGACCCACGTCTGGGCATACCCATCCCACTTAGGGTGAAAAGTGCTACGCAAACAAATGATAGACGGAAGGATGAATAAATCATATATTCACCCCAGTCAAGAGATCTCGGTTAAATCCACTGTTCTTTTGCTCACCATGCCAGCCCAGTTTAGACCCAGCAATACGCAAATCAGTCTTGACCCTGTGCCTCATGGGAACAGTCCAGACCGAACTGCCAAGCCAGGTCCTCCCTGGACAGGAAACAAGAATCCTGGGACAGTTTCTGGGTATTACCCTTCATCAGCCAGGCTAGCTTGAATCCAGTGGCACAGTCAGCAAGGGACCCACGTCTGGGCATACCCATCCCACTTAGGGTGAAAAGTGCTACGCAAACAGATGATGGACGGAATGCTGAATATATCATACATTCTACCCCAGTCAAGCGACCTGTGTTAAATCCATCATTTTGTTGCTCACCATGCCACCCGAGTTTAGATCCAGCCATATGCAAATCAGTCTTGACCCTGTGCCTCATGGGAACAGACCAGACCGAACTGCCAAGCCAGGTCCTCCCTGGACCGGGAATAAGCATCCTGGGACCGGTACCTGGGTATTACCCTGCATCAGCCAGGCTACCTTGAATCCAGTGGCACTGTGAGCAAGGGACCCATGTCTGGGTGTACCCATCCCACTTAGGGTAAAAAGTGCTACACAAACAAATGATGGACAGAATGCTGAATAAATCATACATTCAACCCCAGTCAAGAGATGTGAGTTAAATCCATAGTCTTTTTGCTCACCATGCCACCACAGTTTAGATCCAGCCATATGCAAATCAGTTTTGACCTTGTGCCTCATGGGAACAGTCCAGACCGAACTGCCAAGCCAGGTCCTCCCTGGACAGGAAACAAGCATCCTGGGACCGGTTTTTGGGTATTACCGTTCATCAACCTGGCTATCTTGAATCCAGTGGCACAGTGAGCAAGGGACCCACGTCTGGGCATACCCATCCCACTTAGGGTTAAAAGTGCTATGCAAACAAATGATGGACGGAATGCTGAATAAATCATACATTCACCCCCACTCAAGAGATCTGCGTAAACTCCATTGTTCTTTTGCTCACCATGCCACCACAGTTTAGACCCAGCCATATGCAAATCAGTCTTGACCCTGTGCCTCATGGGAACAGTTTAGACCAAACTGCCAAGCCAGACCCTCCCTGGACCAGAAACAAGCATCCTGGGACAGTTTCTGGGTATTACCCTTCATCAGCCAGGCTAGCTTGAATCCAGTGGCACAGTCAGCAAGGGACCCACGTCTGGGCATACCCATCCCACTTAGGGTGAAAAGTGCTACGCAAACAAATGATGGACGGAATGCTGAATATATCATACATTCAACCCCAGTCAAGCGACCTGAGTTAAATCCATCATTTTGTTGCTCACCATGCCACCCTAGTTTAGATCCAGCCATATGTAAATCAGTCTTGACCCAGTGCCTCATGGGAACAGTCCAGACCGAACTGCCAAGCCAGCCCCTCCCTAGACTGTAAACAAGCATCCTAGGTATTACCTTTCATCAGCCAGGCTAGCTTGAATCCTGTGGCACAGTCAACAAGGGACCCACATCCGGGCATACCCATCCCACTTAGGGTGAAAAGTGCTATGCAAACAAATGATGGACGGAATGCTGAATAAATCATACATTCACCCCCACTCAAGAGATCTGGGTAAAATCCATTGTTCTTTTGCTCACCATGTCACCCCAGTTTAGACCCAGCCAAATGCAAATCAGTCTTGACCCTGTGCCTCATGGGAACAGTTCAGACCGAACTGCCAAGCCAGCCCCTCCCTGGACCAGAAACAAGCATCCTGGGACCGTTTCTGGGTATTATCCTTCAGCAGCCAGGCTAGCTTGAATCCTGTGGCACAGTCAGCAAGGAACCCACATCTGGGCATACCCATCCTACTTAGGGTGAAAAGTGCTACGCCAACAAATGGTGGACGGAATGCTGAATAAATCATCCATTCAACCCCAGTCAAGAAATGTGAGTCAAATCCATAGTTTTTTTGCTCACCATGCCACCGCAGTTTAGATCCAGCCATATGCAAATCAGTCTTGACCCTGTGCCTCATGGGAACAGTTCAGACCTAACTGCCAAGTCGCCCCTCCCTGGACCGGAAACAAGCATCCTGGCACCAGTTTTTGGGTATTACCGTTCATCAACCTTGCTATCTTGAATTCAGTGGCACAGTGAGCAAGGCACCCACGTCTGGGCATACCCATCCTGCTTAGGGTGAAAAGTGCTATGCAAACAAATGATGGACAGAATGCTGAATAAATCATACATTCACCCCCAGTCAAGAGATCTGTGTTAAATCCGTCATTCTTTTGCTCACCATGCCACCCCAGTTTAGACCCAGATATATGCACATCAGTCTTGAGTTGACCCTATGCCTCATGGGAACAGTGCAGACCAAACGGCCAGGTCCTCCCTGGACCGGAAACAAGCATCCTGGGACCGGTTTCCCTTCTTCAGCCAGGCTAGGTTGAATCCAGTGGTGCAGTGAGCAAGGGACCCACGTTTGGGCATACCCATCCCCAACTTAGGGTGAAAAGTTTTACAGCTTTCAAATGATGGACAGAATGCTGACAATGCAAACATTCTTCTCCAGTCAAAAGATCTGGGTTAAATACATTGTTCTTTTGCCCACTGCGCCACCCCAGTCTGGGCCAAGCCATATGCAAATCAGTCTTGACCCTGCGCCCCATGGGAACAGTCCAGACTGAACTGCCAGGCCAGGTCCTCCCTGGATCGGAAACAAGCATCCTAGGACCGGTTTCGGGGTTTCACCCCTCTTCAGCCAGGATAGCTTGATTCCGGTGGCACATGGTGAGCGAAAAAACTACTGATTTGCATATGGCTGGTTCCAAACTGAAATGGCATGGTGAGCTTAAAAAAAATGGATTTAGGCCCAGATCTCCATACTGGGGTGAATGTATGACATTGTTCTGCATTCTGTCCATCACTTGTTCTTTTTGCATTTGTCACCCTAAGTTTGACGGGTATGCCCAGATGTGGGTCCCATGCTCCCCATGCCACTGGAGTCAAGCTATCCTGACTGATGAGGGCTGAAAGCCTGAAACCCGTCCTAGGATGCGAGTTTCCAGTCCAGGGAGGACCTGGCCTGGCAGTTTGGGCTGGCCTGTTCTTATTGGGTGCAGGGTCAAGACTGATTTGCATATGGCTGGGACCAAACTGGAATGGTATGTTGAGCAAAAAAACAATGGATTTAGGCCCAGATCTCTGTCCTGGGGTGAATGTATGACATTGTTCTGCATTATGTCCATCACTTGTTCTTTTTGCAGAATCCTGGAATGAAGCCAGAGTTACGCTGGTTTTAAAGCCAGCAAAGCCACCCAACTCTTGTGACTCATACAGCCCTATCTCTCTGCCTAACTGCGATTATAAAACCTATAAGATCTTAGCAAAGAGGTTAAATGGGGTGGTGGGGAGCTTTCTGCATGAGGATCAAAAAGGCTTGGTTCGAGGAAGAGGGATTCAGGACTTGACCTACAATCTAATCGGAGCGATAGATTTAGCTACACTTTACAAAGTTTCTCTGGCCATTATCACTTTACATGCTACTAAAGCGTTTGACAGGGTAAACTGGCCCTATTTGCTGAAAATATTAAGGCTGTGCAACTTAGGGGACAACTTCTGTAGGACCGTGAGCCTGATGTATCAAACGCGCACAGCAAGGGTTTTGGTCTTTTGAAATCCAGCGGGGAACTAAAGCGGGGTGCCCTTTATTCCCTTACTTTTACACTTATATATAGAGCCCCTGGTTGTAAAAATCAGGCAGGAGGGCAGAATCCTCCCTTTTAAATACAACATTTGGGAGAAGAAGGTGGCTTTGTATGCCAATGATTTGATGGTCTACACCTCAGATCTGCCCTCGGCGGTTCCAATACTATATGAATTGGCCTCCCAATGTTGTTGTATTTCAAGCCATGAAGTAAATGCAACAAAAACGGAGTCCATGGCCTGGAATATGATCACATAACAAGGGAACGTCAAAACTGAGATAAGATATCTGGGCGTTATGGTCACACAGGACATTGAGAGAATTCCAGAAATCAACTTTAAAAAAGTCAGCAAGGAGATTAGCAAGTCATTAGCAAGCTGGGCTCATTTACCATTGACCATAATTGGAAGGGTAAATCTGATAAAAATTATGATCTTTCCCAAACTCAGTTTTTTATTTCAAAATATCACCTTGGTGTTCAGTGAAATCTGCTTATGAAATTGCAGTCCAAGATAAGTAGTTTTATCTGGGCCTCCAAAGGCACATGTATTTCGTGGAAAAACCTTCATAGGAAGAAAATTGAGGGAGGACTATGCCTGCCAGATTTAATTTATTATGCATGGGTTTTCCTACTGAGGAACGGAAAAATTCTGTTGAATGAACCCGATGGGTCAGATATCGGAAGAATGTTCAAGGTGATGCTTTTGGATGTGAAAGTGGGGGGGGGCGGAAGGATTCATCTATTAATATGGAGATCTCAAATACTTTTAAAAAGTCTGTTTAAAGATTCTGTGCGGACAAGCCACCACATGCTACAGAATCCAAAAGGAGCTAAAAATTGTATTATTATAGTGCCTTAGCACCAATTTGGGATGCTCCTGGCTCTCCGGAATGGACAAAGGACTCTTTGGCGGTTCCTCTGAGGAAAGCAGGAATATCGTGTTGGAAGCAGCTAGTCGATGATGGTGCTCTACTACCTTTGGAAAATTTGATAGGCATAACGGATAATGAATTATCTAGGTTCAAATATTTGCAATTGAGAAGTTGACACCAAACAGTCAGGCCAGGTGTTGGCACCCCGAACGAGGGGGAATCTGCGGTAACAAAGAAAGTGGCAAAAAAGAAAGAGGTGGCAAACCTACATTGGCTCCTGATCAATCTTGCAGAGGGGGATTTTAAACTGCCGATGGAGCTGTGGGAAAAGAACTTGCCACGGATCCATCTAGAAGAATTATGGCAAGTATCTTGCGACATTTTGTATTCTACGGTAAAGGCTGCGAATTTAAAGAGAAACCACATTTCTTGTCTCCATAGGTTTTATTGGACACCCTTAAGGCTTTCCAAATTTGGGAAGGGTGCCACTCCGAACTGCCCCAAATGCTTCCAAGAAAAGGGATATGATGTTCTTGCACTGTCCAACACTGCAACATTTCTGGGCCGATGTGAGTAATAGTATTTCTACAATGCTTGGAAGTCAACTGCAGGTAAGCCCAGAGTAGGTCTTTTATGGGGTTCCGGTATGGCATGAATCTCTATCTATTGACAACAGAAAACTGATGTTTTACCTAATTTTACTGGCCCAAAGGGAAATATGTAAAAATTGGATATAAAATGCCCCCCAACTGTAAGAGACTTGGTCAACACTGTGAAATATGTAATTAAGTTGGACAGGTTATCACCTAAAAAGAAGAGAGATTTTTGGTTACTATGTGCTGGAATCTGTAGTCCTATGATTATCCCTCTACACTGAGATACTTCACCACTACGGTTACCTTCTGGATAGCTCTGAGGGAGAGCCGATTTTAACCATGTAAGGAGAGGTTCCGTGTAAAGTGCAATACCTTTGGAACAGAGTTCTCTGGTTGGTGCCGATTAAGTAGGGGTGCCCCAGAGAAAACCTCAATTATCACTGTTTTTATCAAAGGCAAACGAGGACAACAACAAAAAAAGCAACAAATGACATTCTTTCTTTGAATACACTGCTACCAATATTAACAAGACCTGTATCTACACTTAAACCTTGCGATTTGTGACTAGTTACTGGATACGCTAAAGATAATGAAGGAAATGTACAATGCAGTTACCAATCTGCTCAACTTCAAATATCATCAAATTTTATGGCTAAGTATTCCACATCATTTCTGTTTGGATAAATAACAAACTTCATAACTTTACCCATTGCACCATTCATTAACCCTTCTTTAACATTTACATTACAACGTATGATTGCATGACAATTTTTACAGATACTTACAGATACAGATACTTAACTGTTTTTCTAATCCTGCAGTTTTCGACACATACTTTTCTAAACTATCCAATTTCGACTGCAGTTTTATTGTTAGTAGCACTGTTACTCCTTGATGTTCCATTTTATCATTTGCTCTAATTTCGACGACCTCTACTTTTTCCAGTTGCAATAATTGTTCATTGAATTTACTACTCTCCTCAAGAGTTGGCATCAAACAAACAACAGACTTCTCTTTCTTAACAAAATTGTACATTACTACATCAGTAAAAAATTACTTGGAAACACATTTTTGATGAGACAGGTTTGTAATACTGTCTTTCCTTCTTTTGTGAAGACTCCTACTCTTATATCCTTTAGTGTGTCTGCATAGTGCATATATGATGCTTGGTGTCTATTTTGTATTAACTCTTTGTATTGAAATTGTTCCCAAATGTTTACATTTCCAATACTTCCTAGTGAATTCCCTGTTTCAGTATGTAGTAGTTTCTTGAATACAGGTTGTCCTTTCACCGGAGTTAGTTGTAGCAGGTCTTCAAAGACTATTAAGTGTTTTCCTCCAAAAAGTACATTGTAGTAACTTTCTAATATTTACTGCATTCTTAAGTGTATAAAAGCTAACATTTGGTTAGACACCATGCTGACTTCATCAATAATTAGTAGATTTAATTTCTTTAATACTCTTGCCACTTCATGACAAGCAACACCAGATAACTTGTTGAATTGTAATTTGTTGTCATGTTCAACAGGCAACATTAATAAGCGATGAAGGGTAACTCCCTTAACATTATGAGCAGCTAAGGTTATTGGTGCAGTGGCTACACACAACAAATTGGAATCTGTTGTCTTCTGTAGGTAACTTGTCAGTACTTTAATCAAGAAGATTTTTTCAGTTCCAGCTTGACCACTTATGTACAATAGAACTGGTTTATATGTAGAACATGCACACTTTTTATTCTCATGGAGAAATCCATGTTCTACTTTACCTTTTACCTCTTTACAAATGAACTGCATTCAATTACTGTATTAGTAGTTCTAGATCCACAGTTTCCAGTCTTACCTGCTGCATTGCATTCTCCACTTCATTCATAGCTATTGCAGCTTCATTTTCAATGATTGGCTGTCAAAGAGGATCTTGACTTGCAGGTGCTCTGAGAACGCTCTCTTGCTATCTCAGTAGCAACTGTTTCTTCTTGTTCAATCTCTTCTCTCAACATTTGAAGATGCACTGGAAACGCACAGCACTCAATGTTGTCTTTCACAGTCAAAATCTCCAAGTAGCGAACTTTCAGTTTACCATGGCTTAAACATGTCTAACAAGGCTAAATAGAAAAACTCTCTTTTTTCTGGGCTTTGGCAACTTAGCTTCGATGATTGATTGCATTTCTTTTGTCATGTCACACCAAATGTCCTTCACATACAGCCACAGCAAATTTACCTTCATCTAGGTTTTCACTGACATTACTTCTGAAAGTGTAATGTTGAAGTATTTCATAAAGACACATCCTTTTCAGTTGACTACTTCTTCTTGGATAGTACGTATCCAACATGGTACTCTTCAGAATATTTGTACTATGTGGCTCAAAATCTGTAAGATACCGAATTTCAGGAAAAGACTTCAGTACTCTATTACGAGTATTAGCAAGCCCTAAACTCACCCATAGAACTCCTCTAGATTTAGAAAACAAACTAGCTGAGCTTAACCAGTCTACACATATGAATGTGGAGCCTATCTCTCTGTGACAAAAGCATTTTCAAACTAAAACTGTACAATTTCTTTGTAAGACTCTTTTCTGCTGAAATCTCCTCCCACATATCTTTCTTCTCAGTTGTCTCTGACTTTGTTATATAAGATGTAACGTACCGAGCAACATCAATTGAGTTGTCTGCAACAAACTGCACATCCATGTTTGCATCCCACATCTTCAGAATCACAGAGTTGTAGTCATTAATGTACTTGGATGCCTCTGTTCTTTTTAGGTTGTATGTATTTTTCGGTTATTTCCTTGTAAGTGTATGTCTGACTGCAGAAAAAGGCTGTTGACTCTTCCTTGTGAGATGTCAGGTAGTAGGAATCCAAAACAACATCTTGTTTAATATTTCCCTTTTGCTCTGTATTTTCGCTCACAATATTTTCTGCATCTATGATTGCAGAACCCTAGAACTTGGTCTCTTAATGTGTTGTCACAACTCTCCTTTGGGATGGAGCAAATTACATACTGCTCATTAAAAGACAACACAGACTCATCACTGTCTGTTCCAAACTTTGGGGAATCTTTTACAGACAACAGTATGTGAATATGGGGAGCACCTCTGACTTGGTATTCTTTATGCCAAAAGAAATCAATCACTTCTCCAAGAGGAGGTTTTGTTTTGTTCAAGATGAAAGTCATAATTGCTTGAAAACTGCGATTAAAGTATCTGCAAACATTTGCAGGGTTTAGTGAGCACAGTCCTCCTGGAGTCTTCAGATGAATGTCTTTTATATTTAAATTTGCCTCCTGCAAGAATTCTAGCAGGTCGTCCCATGCATATTCAGCACAATTCAGCATCAGGAACCAGGTAGGTGCTCCAAGGTTCCTCAACATGCATTTCAGTTCACCATGACGCCGACACGAATATTCATTTGTCCCATGCTGACATGCCATTAGGTTTATTAAATTGTATTCTTTTTCTTGAACTTTCTCCAAACGTTCTCTTGCTGATATGTTATGCAAATTAACTCCTGTTTTTAGAATATGATTCACTGCATATGAGAGGCCAGACAAGTAACTCTTAAATAATAGGTGAAATATATACGGAATAAATAGACTGACAAAATCTAGGATCTACTGAATAAAATCTACTACATCTATACTCAGCAGCAGGTATTTGCATAGGCCGCTCGTCACACCTACCACCTACTCCAGAAGGGAAAAGAAGTGAGAAACACTGAGCTTCTAAACTTTTTTCCCACATTTTTAATGGAGCTCCTTTTGCTTCATTCATTTGAAACAGCCCAATGACATCACCAATAAACTCTTTAGAATGCAAAAGGTGAATACTATAATAATCATAAATTTCTTCTGTTCTGGACTGATCCACCTTCTCAATCTGACCTGTTGATAGAAATGTCTGATCCTCCAAATGTGTGGTATCTTGCAGGCTTTCCACATTTCTAAAGTAAACATTGTATTGTACCAGATATAAAGTTGCTTTTTTAACTTTGAGAACATGTACTAACTCCTTTCATATCTTCTTGTTCTTGGTAGGCACACCATTTACATGAATACTTGTCCTGCCTCTAAATCTCTATCTACCCCTACCATTTCAATATTTTACTTGACATCTAACGGCAAATACACTACTCTACCTTTCAGACCTTTTTGCAGCTCTGTTGGGTGTAACTTGCATGTCTTTGGCTTCATAAGTGCTATAGCCTGAAATGGATGTATAATTTGGATAAGAATGGACTCATAAATATTTAAACCATGAAGTGCTTCTGGAATGGGAATCAGTTGAAACGTGTTATGCACAACTCTAGCAGGCATTTTATTATCCTCTAATTTATTGTAGCAGTACTTACATATAACTTGTCGTGTGGACTAGTCAAATCTTTCTTCTGCAAATAAGTACAGTGCAAACTTTTGCCAGTTATCATTATTCTCTATTTCACTTTTTAAATATAAATCAACGGTCGCGTTTGATTCTTGTAGTGAGTGCATTAACAGCATATACAAACATACTCTGGTTTTTCAGTACATACTGTCTTAAATTGTGTAATCTCTTGTTCAAAACTATCAACTGTCGTACCTGTGTCCTATTCTACAACTTCTCCTGTTACCAACTCTTCAATGTCCCTTCAGTCCTGTTCTAGACTAAAGAAATGAAACTGCACATCATCACACACTTTTTTTCACCTCTGCCACACTACCATGCAACAGTGCCCTATTCATTTCTCATAAACATAAAGCAGAAGTTTTCACATAGTACAGCCACCTAACTAAAGTTCGCATTGTTGAGTGGTGTACAGCTAACATCCTAAAATGATGAAAGGTGCGTTGGCACACTTACTTTGATAAACAAGCTAGTGAGTGTCCTGCAAACTTGTATGCTTTCTCAGCTTGCAAGGATCCAAACCTTGTAAAGTACTTATTTTGTGTTTTAAACCTTGGAAATATACATAGGAATTTGGAAATATACTTAGGAATTTCCTTAATATATCAATGAATTGCTGTCTAATACTACAAGCAGTACTACAATTTCATTTGTATACAGGGGCCTGACTATGTCACCCTTGTACCTCTTCTGCAATAACTTCTGCAACATTTCGAGGTACGATCACCTCTTTTGCTATAGGACTGCCATTCTTCATTTCATAACATCGTCTGCTATCCTCAATAGCATGAACTAATCTGTTATCCTGGAGATAGCTTCCTTCATTAAAGAAAGGCTCTGTAATAAAAGTATGTATCCATTCTCCACTAAAAACTGTACAAAAGTTACTTCTATCACTAACCTTTACCTCTGGTTTTGTCTCCTCATGCACAACACTATTTTGTTAAGTCTTTATTCTATTTAGAATTCAAATGAAAAGCTGCCTCTTCAAAGCAAAGGCCTTATCAACTACTCTCTTAACTCATTCTTTCTGCTTTAGTGCATCTCTTTCTTCTATACTTTTTCAAATTTCTCAGTAGATTTACAACCACTCTGCTACAAAACATTCTGCCTCTGATTTCCTTAAACTGCTTCTGTCTACTGGTTAAGGTGCGTCCATGTTTTTTACAATATTTTCTGTTCTTGCAATGTACACTTTCTCCACTCTTATTGTTTCTCATAGTCATAAATTCATTTCCTCTATTTTGTAATCTTTGCAAATGTTCACATATATTTTTAAGAAATGACGGTGTTCTCTTACCAGTAGCTCTTTTTTCCTTCACTACTTTTTCTGCATGTTGCCCCATTTGTAACTAATTTCTGCAAATATACTGTAGTTGCTTCTGTTGTTTTTTGTCCAAGCTTTTGTATGCATTGTAACTGTGTGTAGTTATGTACATATTATTCTGTAAATAAAAAAACAAGTATAATTTAGTATTTACCTTAGCCAATCTACTGACTTAACATAATACAAAAACAGTTTTCTTTTTATGTTGCAGTTTTAAATCTACAGATGAATCTAGATATAGTACTACATGTACTTACTTCAATATAACATACCCAAAGCAAAACACAAAACTTTATTAGTTAACTTTTAACATTTTAGCACATCTCGTACAACACACCTACAGCATATCTCACTTCTCACTTATTTATACATGGTGAAAGAACAGTTTATACCTTCTGTAGTAAATTTTAAAATAAACATCAAGGCAAGGAGGCATATTTACAAGCCCTATGCACTTTCTGGAGTGTCACATTTTTTTACACCAGCGCCGTAATGTGATGCTCTATATTTGCAAAGCCACGTAAAGCCACTCTGCGTAGCTTTTAATGGCCTTATAAATCCAGGCACTTTTCAGGCAGCACTTTGAGTGACAGAAGCATGACATGGGTTTTGCTGTGCGTGTTCCGACGCAACATCCATGGATTCTGCCACATATCCAAATTTACAACAATTCATAAACCTGAGAGTGCGTCAGAATCCTACACCTCCCCATACTAGGTGTTGGGAGATGCAATGAAGAGAACTACTCTGCCTTCTCCTCTTTTTTCCTGTTTAAGCAGCACACATACAAAGAGGAAAATACCTCTTGTAATTCTTTTTCTACAGGAAGGTGTCCCTTCCTGCACAAAAACATCTTACCTACCACACAGGCATCCTTGCACCATGGTGCAAGGGTGCCTCAGTTGGAGCATGGTAGCCAGTTGTGCACCAGTACAGGAAACAGCATAGGGATCCATCATATTGTTGTAAATATGACGCATCCCTGTGCTTTGAAAGTAATGCCCAGTGGCGCAGCCAATTGGCTTGCGATTCCGCACTGCATTACTTTCTTCTACATTTAGCCCCAAGTGTACAAGCACATACAATGTCTCAACACTATAAATATGAAAACACAATATAAGAGCTATTGGATGGCTCTCTACCACTGTTTTAGTGATCTATTTACTATCTCAGTGCTGTTCTACTTAAATTCATCAGATTTAAATTTTGTGAAACTATGCATATAACAATCTGCACGTTAATCTCTATCAAAGCATATGCCTCACTAATTCTTCCAACTACATGCAAAGAGTGTGCCATAGCTTGCATATATAATTCACCAGATGGTTCTAAAATACTACATATTCCTCAGTTAAACTTGTAAAAAAATGTGTTTGTGGTTGAATATATGACTACTCCCTGGACGATTGAATTGGTATATAGTTAGTACATAGTTGATTCTTTGAGGATACAGGTAGTACCTAGATGATTCCCTGAGTATATCAGAGCTCCACGGGTCATTCCATATCTACATAGTTACTGTCTGCATGTTTGCATGAGTATTTCACTACTATCTGGGTGTTTGGATGAGTTCATGAGTACTACCTAAATGATTAGATAAGTCAATGACTCGTGGCTCAATACAGCAATACATGCGTAGATAGTGGTTGGATGATTAAATGAGTGCAACTTTAGTGCCTGGATGATTGCAGGAGTGCATAGATATTATATAGGTGATTTATAGAGTGCATGGATAGTGCATAAATGATTGTTTAAGTACATGCATAGCACATGGCAGATTGGATGAGTGCATGAGTAGTGTTTCAGTGATTGCATGACTACATGGCTGCTGCCCATGTGTTTTTGCTTCAGTGAACAGGTAGTGCCTGGGTGTTTAGATAACTACATGGGTAGTGCCTGGATAATTTAATAAGTGCATCAGAAGTGCCTGGCTGATTACATGAGTGCATGACTTGTGTCTGAGTGATTGCATGACTTCATTTTTAAACCTTGAACAATTAGATGAAAGTAAGTGTACTGCTGGGGTGATTGTATTAGTGCAGGGATATTCCCTCAGTAATTAAATGAGCACATAGCTGCTGGATGGATATCAGGTTTATTACAATGGTACTCTCTATGTAATTAGATGAGTGCATGAGTAGTACCTGAGTGTTTGGTTGAGTTCATGCATGTGCCTCAGTATTTCAACGACTGCATGGGTTGTAAATCAGTGTTTAGATGACTGCTTAGCTTCTGCGCAAGTGTTACAATGACTGCCTAGTTACAGCCTTTTTAATTGCATTAGTAAATGGTTAGTGTCTGGGTGATTAGATGAATGAATAGGTAGTGCCTCCATAGTTCAATGACTACATAATTTCTGCCTGCCTGATTTGAAGAGTACATGTGTAGTGTCTAGGTAATTGAATAACCCCATGGATACTAAATCACTGATTTGATGACTGCCTCGCTAGTGGCTGGGTGAAGGCATGAGTGCCTGAATACTGCCTGACTGACTTTTAAAGTACCTTTATTACTGTTAGATACATAACAGTTGTGACTATATATCTGACTCATTGCTTATCTCCTTCTGTCATTATAAAACCATCTCTTTTACTGTATATATGCTTTTCTACTGAGCTATGTGTGAATGAAGTCTAGATATCACACTTGGTATATAATTGCATACATGGGTCTCTAGGAGCATACCTTGCTTTGTTACTGAGCAGTTTTCAAAACACCAAACCTTTTGTGAATGGTATAGCTGCATCAATCAATCAATAAAATCTTTATTTGATCTATTAAGTAAAGATCATAAAGCACAGATAAAAAGATCCAGTAGTCAACATACAGCTCCAATACATGTAAAATAGGATCCATGTTTTAGGATTAAAAATACATATCTGATACTTAAATAGGTGTTATTAAAAAACTAAAAACATATAGTGGAAGGAAGACCCGGGAGATTTTGTACACTATTACCCTCATACAATATAGATATGGTTACATGTTATCTTCTTTTAATTAAGCCTGGACAAAGCACTACGCTACGCTCGCGTAGTTTGCGAAGTTTGCGCTACTTCGCACTACGCGAATTGCACGTAGCACAGTGCAAACATGCATAGCGTTGCGTAGTGCAGCGGTCATTTTTTGCTTGCTCGCGGTTCTCAACATCAAGTTGGCGACCGCAAGCAAGCAAAATTACATCCGGGCGAGACTTTTTCCTTGTTCGCGATCAGCAACATCAAGTTGCCGATCGCGAGCATGGAAAATAAACATCCCGGCGAGATTCTCAATGCGAGGAGGTCAGGTTTCTCATTGCGAGTGGTCGCGTATGCTCGCGACCGCTCGCGATTAGAAACTACCAGTTTGCGTTGAGAAAGCTGCCGCTCGAGTAAAAATCTACTCGAGCGGCAGAAAACTACAGCTCGCACTGTGCAAGATGCCGTTTTCAATGACTGCACAGTGCCGGATGCTTGTCCGCACTGTGCAATCATTGAAAACGGCATCTTACACAGTGCGAACAGGGTAATACGCAGTTCGCGAAGTGCTACGCGTAGTGTGAAGTGCACTTTGCATAGCTTTGCGTAGTGCTACTTCGCGAACTACGCCCAGGGTTACTTTTAATTACTAAGTTAAAAACACCTCGCCATTTAAAAGTCCCACTGCTTTCTCTTTTTTATGCAGGCCCACAGAAACAAACCAGAAGGTCAGGCAATGATTTAAAAAAATAAATTGCTACCCAACATTGTCTGAAATTAGAGCGCTTTAAAATGGGGAGGATGTAATCATACCTTTCTTTCTCATAGAACCCGCAAAACAAGACTAGATGCAATGCAATTTGAGGAGAGTGATTATCGTAAGGACACATAGTCAGGTCTGAGTGTTTGAACCTTCTCTCCGGGTAACCTAGCATAAGTGGAATCAGGTTCTTACGGAATCTCAGTAATAGAAATCTATGCTGTGCTATACCAGTGTGTGCTAGGTAGATATACCCTCCCTCTATCAGGAGCGGGATTGAATGATTTGCGGGGACTACCTGTTCATTGTGGTTCTTTTCCATTTAGTTGTATCGTGCCTTCAGCATAAAGGTATTAATCACCTTCTGTTTTGAAATCTTCCTGCACGCGGTTGGGTCTTTAAATAATTCTGCAAGCCCAATAGCAGTCAGCTCTGATTCCACATAATTCAATTTTGGACAGTTTTTTTATTATGTTTTGCATTAGATTTACCATGTCCCTGCTCCAGGTAGAGAGCCACAGTAAGATTGTGGCTAATCTGATTGTATCAGAGATGTAGGCCAAGCCCAGTTCTATGTGTAGGATATAATTAGAATGGGAAGACGGGAGGAACACTAAGGTCATTAAAAATCTGTCTTCAAGGATTTGTAGCGGGACTCTTGGTGCCATACCTCAGACTCCTGCCCCATATGTAGTTGCTTACTTCGTCTTAGCCTGGTAGATGTTTTTTATAGGGACTATCAGTTTAGCGCCCAGCTTTTTAGAGTAAGACTTAATAGCTCCCAGGCTCCTCTCCATTCCTAAAACCCTGCCCTCAACCAGGTTTGGCCATGTTTGGTTTTTATCAAGGAGAACCCCCAAATAAGTAAAGGTGTCTAACACTTCAATTTTACCAGATTCCATGTGGAAGTACGGGTCTTTCTCAGGTTTTCCAGCCCCTGCTATACTGACAAATGATTTTATTTGGTTAACTTTCAAATCCAATGAAGCCATGAAAAACGCATATGAAGTTATAAGACGTTGAAGGTATAGTTACATAATTTCTCAAATAATTCTTCTGCATCTAAAATATATATTCAGCATTTCCCAAACAAAAGTTACACTCCAAATCAATCTAGCACAAGAACTCTCGAGGCATTCTGCACTATTAATCCTTCTCAATTTTAAACAAACCATGTTTGAAGCAAAAATTCCACCCTCACCATATATATGAAATTTTCATCAGCCTTACTGAACATTGATCACCATGTAGACATAATATGCGATTTCCTTATAGATGAACACCTACAAGCCATCTTTCCAAAAATATATACCTTTCTGCCTCTTTAAGTAAACTCAAAAGTCCCACTGTATATATAGCTATGCAACCACAATAATCATATCTCACCATGTAAACATATGCTAAGCAATCCTATAAGTTAAAAACCACATTGACAAACACTTCTCAATATATACCTAATAAGTATTACTTCTTTCTATTTCATATTCAGGCAGACAACATGTTCTCTCCATTTGTAACTACACTAGTCCTGTTTAATAATGTTAATAAAAGTACTACCAATCCCACAATGCAAATGACAGATGTATCTCGTCCGCACATGATATTTAGACATTTAAAACATTCTTAGCTCCTCATTGCAACTTTCCACAATACTATACTATTCATTTCAATAAAGTACACAATGTAATAAAGAGGCACTAATTTGTTTTTCTCTTACTTCCCAAAACATTCACCACTAACCTCTTAAACACATACCCTCTAATAGATACAGTTCATTTGATATATTTTCTCCTATCAATTTGATACTTTTTTTAAGCAAAACTCCCATATACATCTTCATTGCTAATGCAATTATTATAAAGGATTAACACGTTATGTACATACCAGTGCTTTAAGTTTGTAAATTGTTGTCTTAACTGGATAGTTTTGATACTGTTAGGCTTTGTTAAAACTAAGCACAAGAATGGTACACCACTCTCATATAAAGCAACAATGAAATGGCAACCTCTTCAACTTTGCACTCTGTGATCATGAGAAAGGCAGCAAATGAAATCATGACTTTCATTTTAGACTGCATTATCTCCACTTGTGAATGATTAGTATCTGTTAATCCTTTCCTTCTCTTTCAAAAAGAGATTCCTATCTATTTGCGTTTGCGATGTTTTCGCAATGTTCGCAGAGAAATTGCCAAACAAAATATGAGTTCAGAACTATATCTAGCTTCATTTAAAATAATGTAAATACTACACAACAGTCCTGATTTGGAAAATAATGCTTGCCATTACTTAAATTGTGTCATCACTCCTCAACTTAAAAAAAAAATGTTCTGTCTATTTAACACTCTTAGCTCAGTGAACCTAACAACCCAGAGGAACCAGTAGGTCACAAGTTCACAGCACATTCTAGAAGGAACATGTTACTTACAAATGAGATACAACAGGTGTGGTTTACTCCACTGACTCAAAGCATATTAATGTCTGTATTACATTTCTTTTTTTATACAACAGACAATAATAAGACTTCTTCCTGAGGCATCCAACACACAACCTAATTTTATTTACTTTCATGCTGACAGCATCCAATGAATTATATATATATATATATATTCACTTAAAAAACCATAGGTTTCACACATGTTATAGTTAGCTGGACATTTCACTCGTGAAAAACCATTGAAATTCCCCCGTTATAGTTAGTGCAGGCAACTATAACTCACGCGACCGCAATCCTCTGCGGATGACGTCAGATATTACATCACTGTATTTAGACACTTATTTACCCATGTCTTCTTCCATTAATTTTTAACTATACATATATTACAAATATTTTTTTTTCAGAAAGACACATATGTCATCAGTGATGTAATATCTGATGTCATCAGCAGAGGATTGCGGTCGCGTGAGTTATAGTTGCCTGCACTAACTATAACGGGGGAATTTCAATGGTTTTTCACGAGTGAAATGTCCAGCTAACTATAACATGTGTGAAACCTATGGTTTTTTAAGTGAATTTGCAAGGTTTTTTAAATGCTAATTCCTAACTATAACGTGTGTGAAACCTATGGTTTTTTCAGTGAATTTGTACGGTTTTTTAAATGCTAAGTTATGTATTTTTTTTTTTTAAGGTTTTTCACCGTGCGTGTACCGTACGCGCGCGGTGCGCCCACATTACGCGCGCCCACATTACGAAGTTCGCGGAATTTTTCCGTTTCTACCGTACGCACACGCTACGCGTACTAAGTCAATTTTTCGCAAAAAAATTAAAGGAAATTTTGGCCCTTGGGGGTCCTTCTGGGACCCCCTAACAAAGGCTAGGGGGTCAGGAAAGGTCCACCCTGCCCCCTTTTCACGTTCTCCACCTTTGTTTTTCACCCCCTCAGAATGCGAGAGACAAAATGGCGGCCGACACTTCCTGGTTTCGACCGATTCAAATGTTTACTAAGATCTAACAACCAATCAGAATCGCGCTCGCGCACGGCAGCGTGCGCGTACGGTAAGTTTTACTGTACGCGCACGGAGCGCGCTTATAGATATATATATGCTTTTAAATGCTATTTTCTCAGGAAATACTGAACAGATTTACACCAGGCACATCCCTGACCTGAGGACTACCTCTCTGCCAAATTTCAAGTAATTCTGTTCAGCCGTTCGGGCTGTAGCTTGGACTAAAGGTCCTAAGGAAAAATGCATGGGGAAAACGCGTTTTGTGTCCCCCCCTTTTTCTCAGCCCCCGCTTGACGAATCTCCCCGAGACTTTCAGGGAAGGAGCGGAGCGCCCCACCTATTTTAAAAATTTCGCGAGGATTCGTCAATCGGCGCCAAAGTTATTCCAAATAGAATGTTGCGGATTTCCTATGGAAACACGATCCTAACTATAACTATCTACTGGCGACCGCCAGTAGATAATATAAATATATATATATATATATATATATATATATATATATATATATATATATATATATATATATATATATATATATATATATATATATATATATATATATACATACATATATATATATTCAGTGAAAAAACCATAGGTTTCACACATGTTATAGTTAGCTGGACATTTTACTCGTAAAAAACCAATGAAATTGCCCCGTTATAGTTAGTTCAGCTAACTATAACTCGCGCGCCCGCAATGCACTGCTGATGACGTCACATATTACATCACTCATGACATGGTCAGTGACATCACTCATGACATCACTGATGACATCTCAAATGACATCACTGATGACCTCACTGATGACATCATCCAGTGAATGTGGGTTTTTCTGAAAATTAAATATGTTTTATATATGTATATCTCAAGGTCGATGGAAGAATAAATGGGTATATAAGTGTCTAAATGGATGATTTGTTTTTGAAAAATTGATTGTTTAACTGACTGATTAAGTGTATCATAGTGAATACATGGCTTAGTGAGTAATGTTTAAATATGTAAATATCTGTATCAGTCTCTCACTTTGTGTATAAGTGGCTGCATGGGTTGGTGAGTAGCTACATGGGTGTCTATATAGGTTATTAGTTGGTTTTTTGAGTATTAGTCTGAGTGTCTGCATGGTTCGGTGGGGGGTATTACGTAGTGCATAGGTGCATGAATGAGTGACTCACTGTTTGTATGTGTTGAACACAGCATGTGTGCAGGACTGTATGGGTGGATGAGTGTGTGTATGTGTGTGTTAGTGAGTGAATGACTGTCTCAGTAGTGTCTTTATGAGTAACTACATATGTTTTAAACTAGTATATGTGACTATTGGTGTATATATGTAAGTATATGTGAGAGTGAGAGATTGAAAGAGTTCCTGTATGAATAAGTATGTGTTTCTATAAGTGATTGTTTAAAAGACTAAGTATGTGTAAGTTTCCGTAGAAGTAAGTATGGTGGTGTGTGTATAACTGTATATGCAAGTAAATGTATGTTTGATTCTTTATTAGCATGAGTGACTATGTGTGTGAGTAACTCTATGGATGAGTGGCATTCTGTAACAGGATGTATAGGTGTATGAGTACATATGATGAGTGAGTACATGTATGAGTGACTGTATAGGACTGTTGGTGAATGAGTGGATGTGTATGTGGATCTTAGAATTACTGAAGAGGTTGTTGTAACTGGTATTGGTATGTCCATTGTTTTGAAAATTTTAGTCTCTATTTTTGAATGTGTGTATCAAAGGTTATATTAGGGTGAGAGGAGGTCTGCCACTCTATCACAAGGATGATGTCATCAGTGATGTCATCAGTGATGTCATTTGAGATGTCATCAGTGATGTCATGAGTGATGTCACTGACCATGTCATGAGTGATGTAATATGTGACGTCATCAGCAGTGCATTGCGGGCGCCCGAGTTATAGTTAGCTGAACTAACTATAACGGGGGAATTTCAATGGTTTTGTACAAGTGAAAAGTCCAGCTAACTATAACACCCCTGAAACCTATGGTTTTTTCAGTGAATTTCAGAGGTTTTTTAAATGCTAATTCCTAACTATAACGTGCCTGAAACCTATGGTTTTTTCTGTGAATTTCAAAGGTTTTTAAAATGCTAATTTCTAACTATGCCTACAGAGATAGGACATGTGAAGAAAGAAGAAAAAATGCACAGAAAGAAACAAAAGAAGTGCAGAAAGAAGCAACAGAAGTCCTCAAATACGAAGATAAGTGCAGGAAGAAGGATAACGTGCAGAAAGAACAAAAAGAAGAGCAGAAAGAAGCCTTGTTGCAAAATCATCCTGTACCCTCAACTTTTTCAGACGGATACTGGTGGTAACTGAGCCTGACTAACCAGTCCTAGAGCCAGTGCTATGTTAAAAGACACTTAGAATACAGTGAAAACACCTACATACACTAGGGAACATTATGCGTTGGGGTCCCCCTGTGATTAGCATGACCTCCTCTGTAAGCCCCTAGTATATAAGAGGGCATGGGGATTAAAACTACCTCTTAAAACAGGCCACAGGGCGTTTTTGCACACGTTAACTCAGGCCCCGTCCCCTCCCTTCACCACTGTGTAAACACGCCCTGTGTCCATTTTTAGTTGGGAGATTAAGTTCATTTGAATCCTGAGGGTCCCTGGGGTCCAACTAGCCCACTAGGTACCTCCAGTAAGTGCCACAGAGCTGCGTTGCAGAGAGGT
Organism: Triturus cristatus; assembly: GCF_964204655.1. Classification (NCBI taxonomy): domain Eukaryota; kingdom Metazoa; phylum Chordata; class Amphibia; order Caudata; family Salamandridae; genus Triturus; species Triturus cristatus. Next base: position 430,667,956 of record NC_140581.1, on the reverse strand, counting down.
GTAAAAAGTGGCACGGCCTGGACCACCTCTCTGCAATGCAGCTCAGTGGCGCTTACTGGAAGCACTTGGTGGGCTAGTTAGCCCCCAGGGGCCCTCAGTATTGAAGGGAAATTATATCCCCAATTTAAAACGTGCCATAGTGCGTGTTTGCACACGTCACCTCAGGCCCCGTCCCCTCCCTTCACCACTGTGTAAACGCGCCCTGTGGCTGTTCTAAGTTGAGAGATTAAGTCCCCTTGAATCCTAAGGGTCCCTAGGGTCAAACTAGACCACTAGGTACCTCCAGTAAGCGCCACAGAGCTGCGTTGCAGAGAGGTGTAAAAAGGGGCTTGGCCTCAGAACACCTGGCTGCAGCGCAGCTCCCTGGCGCATACTGGAGATACCTGTTGGGGGCGCGTTTGCAGAGTGCTGCACGGAGGGGGCATGGCCTCCTGCACGATGCCAGTCTTTTATTTATTTTAGTTTTTTAAGAAGGGGGGCTGTTTGGTTCCCCTTCTTATTCTAATTTATTGGCCCTGATGACCCCATCCCCCAAGGCCAGTCTCCTAATTATATTTTTTTGACCCCAATCCCCAGGGCCGGCCACTGTTTTTTATTATTTTTAAAAAATATATATTTATAGACACACCTAGGACATGCTGGACAAACCGTACGTACCTATCACCATGACGATTTGCGTGATATTCATTAAAAGGCGACTATGCATGCAATGAATCCACGTGGAATGTATTTACACCACTAGTGAAGCTCTGACATGTCTGATGCCCTACCGTGCCTAATCCCGGTAGACACCCTTGTCGTTTATTTATACAAACTTGGGTAGCTATTGACGGGCACATTTAATACACATGCACACCAAGCCATTCAAAGGGGATTCGACAAAAATTCGACCAAAACTATGCAAGAAACCCCCCTCACGGTTAATAAAACACACATCCACTGCCGGATGTGTAATACTTTTTATTTTACTCTCTGGAAAGGGGACGAACATCACTTGAGAGTCACAGCGCGCTCCTGACAGAGCCCAATGCTGTGTTACACCCACCATTGCCTGCCGTGTGCCACACACCTCTGTGTTGTATTCCACTAGCTAGTGCATATGCTATGACACTCTCTAGCCCATGTGCACTGTAACACCACCCCGTGAATATGTCATGCCACACTTGTCTTCGCACGGGTTATATTGCCCCATCTAACGTGCCTTTCTCGATGCCTATGTTATAACGCACAGTGCTATGCCATACATATTACAATCTGGGATCCATATCTTTGTCACAGTGCATATGCAACCTTACACTCCCCAGCACATATTTTATATTACAACTTTAGAGACTAGTTAGGTTACACAACACTGCCCTGTGCATATTACACTCCAAGGCGCATATCGCATAGCACGCGCTAGTGCCTGTGCTATCTCGCGCTCTCCAATGAATCTGTCATTGCGCACAATGTATTGCATATTATATTTCACGCCCGGTTCATCTTATATCACACTTTGTGGTGCATAGTTTATACCATACACTATATCTAGTTTTCATTTTCAATCGTGCTCTCAGGACTATGTTCTATATAACACTGTGTTCACCTACCCTTTTCACGGGCATTACATTTTGCGATAGGGGGTGGAGGGTCAGGGGGTGTTTCTGCCAAGTGAGCCCGGAGTCACAGTCACAAACGTCCTCTTCTTCCTGAATAAAAGTGAGATTATGCTGCATACTTGTTCATATTTTAAGTAGTTCGCACAGACACAATGTTTTAAAAACAATTAAGTTCCTAATACCCGCCTTCTCTGAACAGTTAGCTTGCTGCCCCATCCCCTTCCTCCCTATCCTCTGTTGTGTGAATCCATGGACTAGCCTCCTCCCTCCTGCCATGCATGGTCTGATGTGCTGCCACTGCCCTCAGTATGATGCACCAGTCCACTCCTCCTGCCCTCCATTGCCCAATTCTATGCCCCATCATTGACCTCCTGCTTAAACTCTGTGCTTAGCTTGCTGCCCCTATTCTCCTTCCCCCTGCCCTCCGATGTCTTTGCGCATGCCCCTGCTCCATCCTTTTTGCCCACCATGTCCCATGGACCTGCCACTCCTATCTACTCTGAGTGTTCTGTTGAGCTGCCACTCCCCTCCCACCTGCCTAGCATTGTCAGATGACTGTAACCTGTCCCTGTCACCTCCACCCTGCCTGTCCACATGCCATGCCCCTATCCTCTTCCTCCTGTCCTACATGGTCCATTGTACTGCCACATCCTTCTGCCCTCCCTGGTCTGTTGTGCTGCAGCTGCTCCTCCTGCCTGCCCCGTGTGGTCTGTTGTGAGGTCCCTTCCCCTGAACTTTCTTGTCTGTGCACAGGTCCTGACCCTCCCTTCTATCCTCCATCGTCCTTTGTGCATGCCCCTCCACCCTCCTTCTTGCCCATCATAGCCATTGTGCTGCCACTAACCCTCCCACTTGCCATGCATGGTCTTCTGTGCTGCCATGGCCCCTCCCACCTTCCCTGTGTGGTCAGTTAGCTGCCCCTGACCCCCTCCCACCTTCCCTCCATGGTCTGTGTGTATGCCATCACAGTCTCACTGTTGCTCTTCATGGTGTGTCTTGCTTCTAGTGCCCATCCTGCCTGACCTCCATGGCTATCTTGCTGCTCCTGCCCTGCCCCCTTGCCCCCAGCCCTACTCCCTCCCTCCTGGCTTGTCTGTTCCATTGTAATGCCCCTGATCCGTCCCTCCTGCCCTTTATGGTCTGTTATGCTGCAGCTTTCTCTCCTGTCTGTCCATTATGGTCAGCTAGCTACCATTGCCTCTTGCCCCTCTGTTCTCTGTTGTCCATGTGCATAGTCCTGTCCCCTCCCTCTTGCTTTCTATGGATTGTTGTGCTGCACTCCCGTGTGGTGTATTGTGCTGCTGCAAACCCTGATGCCTGCCCTGCAGGGTCAGTTTGGTGCACCTCTCCATGTCCCTCCTGTCCTCTGTTATCCAAGTCCATGTCCCTATCCCATTTCCTTCCATGATCCAATGTACCATACTTGCGAACATTTTGAACTTGGTAAGAGGGAGATTTTGAAAAAAAACTGGGGTATTGATTTTCCCCTTTGAGTTACATTGAAAAAGAGGATATTGTAGACAGGAGACAGATCAAATAAAGCCCATTTGAGCTTAAAAACATTGGACGTTTCCTGGCTGAATCGGGTCTGTTGGCATGTATGGTTGTACTACCATTGCCTCTTCCTTCTGCCCACAATGGTCTATTACATTGCCACAGGCTTGAAGGAGGGTAGATTTTGTATCACAGGGGGCCCCTGGCCCGTTCTGTCCACACCTGAAGTATGAGACCCTTGTCCTTGCCCTGCCAGCTGCATTTGTAGGCCGTATTAAATTGACCAGCGGGTCCTGTGTTACTATATAATTATCCTGAGACATCCTTACCACTCAGCCAGTATAAAACCCCTGTGTAGGCCCTTCTGTTCAATATGTAGGCCTCTTTGTTAAATTGACCATAGCTCTGCAATTTTAGTGTATAGCAGTCTGAAGGCAGGTCTGCGAGGCCTTCTGCTCCAAACCAGTAGCCCCCACCCTACCCGAGTGCTCCGTGCTCGGTATCAAAGTTCAACATCCCCCTGAAGCTGTCGACATACAGTAGGCTGCATCCTGGACTGGTACTTGCTTCCTGGGCAGGTTTCCCGCTTTTAAGGAAGTGGCAACCGCAGAGCGTCAAGTTAGGAGAACTGAGGAGATTTTATACATGAATATATTGAATTCCCGTACAATACCCATTATTTTCTGCTTGCTCTATGGAACTTACGATAAGCGATTGGCCTGAGAGACTGACCTTTTCACCCAGTCCATTGTCAGCATTAAGTGGGTAAATGACGAAATGTCTGGTAAAATCTGCAGACGAAGCTTTTGGGTAGCATACGTAGGTAGATGTAGCGTGCAAAGGAGCCCACAAAATGATATAAAAAGGGAGCACCCACAGATATCGACGGACTACCTCGCTGTCTGTATGTAGGTTAACAGGCAGTGCAGGTTTTCCCCAAGAGCTGGGAGCTCTTGTCTTCCTTTGCTTAAAATGTCTTGCTCTGCTTTGCTTGAAGTATCTTATTCTATTTTACCTATATGAAATGTCATGTTATGTTTAACCATTGTTCTCTTTACTTCTGCATTTAAAAGATTTTGTATTGTAATTGCAGGAATGCTTGCTCTAAGAGTAAACGTGAGTGTTCCTAGGTAACATTTTCCTTGGTGTAACTTGTATCTCATGATGCATTTATAGATGTGTTTTCTCTCTCTCTCTGTCAGTACATTAATTGAGATACAGAGAATATCATGACAGCTGTATGATTATCTGGATTCTGTATTTTGTACTTTATGTCTCTATTCTGCGGTTTCTTTGAAGTTGCATCTTCTCATTAAACTGCCATTGTATTCTGCCTCCAATTCCTTGTCTCATATGTCTGTTTTCTTCATTTTTGGAGCAAGCGTTCCTAGGCACCCCGGCTCAAATTAAGGTGCCCCTTTTGTCCCTGACTCACTCTCCTGCTCAGTTCTGTGGTGGCTCCCGGGGATCTGGGGACCGCCCCTAGCTTCCTTGACCCGTAATAGATCTTGCCTCCAACAGCCTCTCTTGCAAGTCCTGTATTGTTGGTTTGTTGCCCCTGCCCCCCTTTCCACTGCCCTCCATAGTCTGTTGTGCTTCCACGGCCCTTCATGCCTGCTCAGTGTGGTTAAATTGTTGCCTTTGCACCCTCCTACCTGCCTTCAATTTTCAGAGTCCGTGCCCCTGGCCTCTGCCTCTCAACAGTATCCTAATGAACAACTAGATTGCTAACATTCTATATTTATCACAAAAGTGTGGAACGCCTGACATCATCTTGATGTAATCAAAACTGTAATACCTAGAGCATTTCCTTTAGAAATTACATATATGAGAGGGTCTTATTGGCATCAAAATTATGGTTAGTGCTCTAAAAGGCTAAAATAAGGACATATTTTCTGAGTTTTCAAATAGCGACAAAGCACTTTTAAATTATTTGTTATCTTTATGTTTTTTTATCCAGTTGACCACTTGATTAAATGTTGCACTTAGGGGAGATGATGTGGTGTTACTTCCAGAACTGCAGACTTTGCAACTGGGGAACCAGGTTGAAGTTTCTGCTTCAGCTCGACATTCTGTGATTCTGGTCAAATCACTTAGTTTCCCCATGTCTACAACCAAAATGAATGTGTTCTTGTGTGATGTAACCAATGCTCATGTAAAGCACTCCAATACCTGACAAGTCTGCACTATATAACACTGCAAAAACACAAAATAATAAGTGTTTTGCACACTTCTGTCATTGGGCTATATTTGGGCTACATCTGGGTGATTTTGGGCTACATTTGGGCTCTTTTGTCTCCGGTGGCCATCTTGGGAGATTTATTTGTTATGAAGTTCCCTAATTTCCTCATGTACTGCAGTCTCCTCAGTAGGAAATGCTTTCAGTTTTTTACTTTGATTCCATCATGAAGGTATTCAGATATGTCACACATTTGCCATAAATTCTGAATGTTAGCACTCTAGTTGTTCATTAGATCATTGTAGTAAAACTACTGCACCATGGAAGTCTGCTGCTGGTATTAAAAGTGCATGTTTCAGTCTGCATGTCAGAATTTTTTTAATGAAATAGAAGAGGATTTGAGAAGTCACTCAAAATGTGCCCTCATTTTCTTTCTTCAGCATTAATCATAATTTCTATGGCAAAATGAACCTCCTCATTGTGTTCCTTTTTAAATTAAATGTTTTAAGTGTTACCAGTTTATTCCAATCAAGATGGCTTCAGGTGTGCCATACTTTTGTCATAATGAAGACAGTAAGCGCTCTAGTTGTTTTTAAGAACATTCTGGGACATTCTGTCATTGGGCTATACTTGGGCTACATCTGGGTGATATTTGGGCTACATTTGGGCTCTTTTGTCTCTGGTGGCCATCTTGGGAGACTTATTTGTTATGAAGTTTCCTAATTTCCTCATTTACTGCAGTCTCCTCAGTAGGAAATACTTTCAGTTTTTTACTTTGATTCCATCAAGAAGGCATTCAGATGTGTCACACATTTGCCATAAATTCAGAATGTTAGCACTCTTTTTGCTCATTAGATCACTGTAGTAAAGCTACTGCTCACCAGGGAAAACTGCTGCTGGTATTGAAAGTGCATGTTTCAGTCTGCATGTCAGAATTTTTTAATGAAATAGAAGAGGATTTGAGAAGTCACTCAAAATGTGCCCTAATTTTTCTTTCTGCAGCACTAATCATACTTTTTATTGAAAAATGAACCCCCTCATTTTGTTCCTTTTTAAATTAAATGTTTTAAGAGTTACCACTTTAATCCAAGCAAGATGGCTTCAGGTGTGCCATACGTTTATCATAAGTACGACTGTTAGCGCTCTAGTAGTTCTTTGGAACACTCTGGGAAGCTGCAGTAGAACACAAAGGAATCAACTGACAGTCTCTGCCCTTGTTAGATGTACATGTTTTACTGAGAATGTCAGACTTCATTCTCACATGACTGAGAAAGATAATGTGAATTTACAGAAAATAAGCTCTCAGTTTAGCCTATAGATCACCTTCCAAACCTCTGTGGTAAAAGCATGAGAAAATATTTTTCTCTCAATCATGATATCCCAGCAGAAGGCTTTTTCACATGGTGAAATCACCTTAGAACATACCACAATTCCTAAAATGAGTATGGTACCATCAACAAATGATTTATAATGTAACTAAAGTCTTAAAACCTTCTATTAACTGCAATGCTTTTTAATGAGGTGCTATCATGTATATTGGTCCCAAGATGGCTGCCAACACTTCTTGGATGAAGTGCTGACAGCCAATCAGATCTCAGGATGAGATGTGTGGTTAGGCTCCGCCCACATATATATATGCTTTTAAATGCTATTTTCTCAGGATCTACTGAACAGATTTACACCAAACCTACAAAAGGCACTTCCTTGACCTAGGGACTACCTCTCTGCCAAATTTCTAGTAATTCTGTTCAGCCGTTCGGGCTGTAGCTCTGTCTAAAGGTCCTATGGAAAAATGCATGGGAAAAACGCGTTTTGGGACCCCCCTTTTATCTCAGCCCCCGCTTGACGAATCCCCCCGAGACTTTCAGGGTAGGAGCGGAGCGTAGCGCCCCACCTATTTTGAGAAATTCGCGAGGATTCATCGACCGGCGCCAAAGTTATTCAAAATAGAATGTTGCGGATTTCCTATGGAAACGTGGTCCTAACTATAACTATCTACTGGCGACCGCCAGTAGATAATGTATATATATATATATATATATATATATATATATATATATATATATATATATATATATATATATATATATATATATATATATATATATATATATATATATATATATATTCACTGAAAAAAACCATAGGTTTCAGGGGCGGTATAGTTAGTTGGACAGTTGACTCGTACGAAACCATAGAAATTCTCCCGTTATAGTTAGTTCAGCTAACTATAACTCACGCGCCCGCAATGCACTGCTGATGACGTCACATATTACATCACTCATGACATGGTCAGTGACATCACTCATGACATCACTGATGACATCTCAAATGACATCACTGATGACATCACTCATTACATCATCCATGTGACAATCTGATGCACATACTGATGCTCTAATATAAACTTTGATACACCCATTCTAAAATGCTGACTACTATTTTTGAAACCATACACAGAAGAATGCCATATACTACATAGCACTTACTATTTCCCCGAACCCTTCCGCACACGGAGGAGGACATACAGACGATAGAGTTGTATGAAAGAATTACTGAACCTATTGCTATTTACAACCTGTCCAATCACACACCATCTGAGGCTGAAATGATTATCCTTTGTACCCACAGTGCCACTAAATCCAGTGGACACCAAAACAGAAATCTTACAATTCCTCAGAAAGGTTAGACTTAAAACCTTTTTTCACGACAGGGAATATAATGAACAAATAAACATAACTGGCTTTAGGAATAAGTCGTCATTTATACCAGAAAGTTCAGTCATGCCTCCGGAGATTTTGTTATTTGAGGAACAAATCCTGAAAGAGCTAGATAGTTTGCAAAATAAGAACATCTTTTATAAATCTAATTTCACTAAACAAGAAGCATTAGCACTTAAGACCCTTGCTGAAAATCTGGCAATTGTTATCAAGCCGGCAGACAAGGGGGGAGGGATTGTTTTATGGGATGTGGATAAATATGATCAAGAAGTACTCAAACAACTTGCAAACCCTGCACATTACAGGCTGTTAGACGAAAACCCTACACGCAAACTAAAGGCAGAAATTTTGGAAAACGACTACGAATGCACTCAATCAGGGGTGGTTATGTAGTAATGAATTCGATTTCCTAAATGTAGACGTATGCAAAATTCCCAACATATATGTACTTCCAAAAGTACATAAAAATACTGAGTGTCCTCCGGGAAGACCTATTGTGTCCGCCTGTGGTTCCCTTCTGGAACCATTGGCCAAATACATTGGCTCCTTTCTTACCCCGTTGGTCAAAGAAACCCAATCGTATGTGAGAGATACAATGGATTTCATATCACAAATAGAGAATCTCCCATACAATGTCGACTGTCAACTTTTGGTATCCTTTGATATTGTATCATTGTATACGAATATCCCGCAAGACGAGGCGCTGGCAGTCATGAAAGTTAAATTGGAGGAAAGAGAAAGGCCACACCAAGTACCAACTGACTTCATAATCTCGCTTGCGACATTATGCTTGAAAAACAATTTTTTTAGCTTCAAAGATGTTTTGTATCTCCAAATAATGGGAGTGGCCATGGGCTGCTGTTTCTCACCCGAGATAGCCAATTTGGTTATGGACGAGTTTGAGAAAAAATGGATTTATAGCGACACCAACCCTTTTAAATCTCAGGTGTGTTTTTGGTGTCGCTATATTGATGACATCTTTATGATTTGGGGTGGCAATGAAATTGAACTGTCAGACTTTCACAGGTGGCTCAATGCGAGAACATTGGAGCTTAAATTTACTATCTCTAAAGACAAAGAAAAGATCAATTTTTTAGATGTCCTCGTGCAACACCAGAATGGTCAATTGAAAGTCAGCCTCTATACCAAACCCACTGATCGGAACACCTTGTTGCACTTCACCAGTGGACATCCACGCACTTTGAACGAGAATTTGCCATATGGGCAATTCCTCCGTATTCGGAGGAATTGCTCGAATAAAGAGGATTATTTCTCATGCGCTGAAATTCTAAAAAACAAGTTGATCATGCGAGGATATCCCAAGAAATTGACTAAGACAGCACTCAAAAGAGCGTGGTATACACCACGCGAAGATCTACTAACACCTAAACAACACGCAGATGAATCACCCCTCACATGTGTTCTGACATATGGTCCAAAATCAAACAAGATTAAAAACATAATTCTATCCAATTGGAAACTTATTGACACTCTAAATATTCAGAAGCCCTTGTTTGCTTTTAAGAAAGGCAGAAACATCAGACAACACTTGGTTCGAGCAGCAAGAACTATTGATCTTCCAAGAAGAGACCTTAGGGGTCTCTTAAGTCTTCCACCTGTGTCAGGACATTATAGATGTCAAAACTGTGTGGCGTGCAAAATGACGATTGATTCGAAACACATTGTCATTAATGGATTCAAGCATGAACAGAGAGTGTTTTCAAACTGCAGCACAAACAACATCATATATTGTGTTAATTGCCCATGTAAAAAGTTTTACATTGGACAAACGACCCAGACTGCAAAGAAACGGATCCTGCAACACAAGTCAAGGATTAAATGTAGGACACAGGGAGCTCCCCTGGTCCAGCATTTTATCTCGCACAACCATACAGAAAATGATTTGCATTGGTCTGTATTGTTGGTTTTGCAGGATTCGAATAAAGATACTCTCCAAATAAGACTGAATAGATTAGAGCCAAGGCTTATAGAGAAGTACCATACAGCGACACTAGGCCTTAATGATCGGGATGAAATGTGGTCGCTGATCCAAGATCCCTAATACAATCTGTTGGGGTTGTTTTAGCAAGCTGAAATCTACATGTATTTGCCTATCTCTAGTTCAATTTTCTTCTGCATTACTAATACATATGTCTATATGTACGCAGGTTTTTTGAGCTTTTTGAGACTATTGGTCATTATGAATGTTATGTATAAGAAAACTGACTTACGGGTCTTTAACATGAACCCATTGATGATACTTGTGTAGCGATTATTCTGTTATTCAGTAATATTGTACGGAGTGGCAGTATTTTTCACTTTAGATAATTTGCTAATTTGCTTTACTATTTTTTCTTTTCTTGTATTCGTCACATTTTTCTCCCCTTTTTGAATTGTGTCCTGCCCTTAGATTAGTATTAACTAATAATTATTGTGGGGCAAAGAATCGATGTAACCTTTTTTCTATGTCCGTCTTTCTATTTCCATTGGGTGACACTTTAGATTTTGGTCCGGCGTCCTTTGAGTCCGTTGTTTAATTTTTGAGTATTTATACTTCCGCGTTCCCCGGTCACGTGATTCCATCCGGGAACCGTGTGGAGATTTGGAACGCCAACGGGAGACTCCGAAAAATATTGCAAGGTACGACTTGTTAGATACTCGGGTCCTCTTTTACTATAAGGGTAGATCCGTGCTTGTTGCCCGGTCCCATTTTTGATAGCCTGTTACTTTTCCTTCCCCGGTAGATCTTTCAAGAAGAATAGACGCTAGTGCGGGGTTGGGATTCATACGCCCCCAGTGCATTTGTTTGACCCGGAAGGCCATGGCCCAATAGGTAAGACATGGGTTGTTGTTTGTTTAGCGTGTTTCCACATTTCTTGCAACTATTACTTGGTAGAGATCTAATTCAGTCCCCCATTGTTCTCCACTTAGAACATTACTCGCCATGGATTTTATGCCGCTGTGAAATTAGACAACTCGGATTGCTGCGGAATTGGTAATCCTAGAGTGCTTCGTACTTTGGTGTATATACTCATCCGGATATAGTTCACTTTTTTCTTTATTGGTTGTATTTTAGTTTGTTGTTGGCTTTATTTAAATCTTTCCTGGTAGCCATGAGATTTTACTACACGGGTGTTAGAACTGTCTTGGTGATTTGGTCTCCTTACATATTTAGAGCCCTACTATTGGTGTTTATTGGTTTTTCTTTGGTACTGCCACCCCAGACAGGTTTTGCATATCTTTTAGAATGTGTGTTAGTGAATGTACATATATAGATAGTTGTATATATTGTAAATTTTTGTTTATATTATAGATGTTGTTCCAGGAGATATATCCTTATATACCCTAGTCCTGATGAGGCCCGCAAGCAAGTTGGGCTGAAACGCGTCGACTATTGTTGAATATTAAGTGCCCCGGAAGAATTTAAATCATTGTTTGAATTGAGATATACATAGTACCAATAAATTGTGGAAGAGGTATAACGGTTACTACCTCCTAGTACTATCCAATGGGGCGACTTCAAACAATGGAATGCTCATGATAATAGTGTCAACATCCATTATTATTTTTTGTAGGGGAATAAGGAATGGATTAAATGCCTTTTGTTGTTTGTGTTTATGTTCCTTCCTTTCTCTTTGTTTGAGTAATGGACTGATGTTCACTGAATTACGTATGAAATGAATATTTGGAACTTTATTTATATGTTGATAAAAGAGATTTATCAAATGAAACTGTGTCCAGACAATGATATAATTAGCAGATGATTAATTTCAATATATAAATAAATTACTGTGAAGGAGTAATTTGTGGTTTCCTTCATATTTTGAGAAAAATATCATTTGATCGGTTCCTTCGCATCATCTTGTTTTTTGATATAGACGTCACATATTACATCACTCATGACATGGTCAGTGACATCACTCATGACATCACTGATGACATCTCAAATGACATCACTAGTGCTGGGGTAGTGTTTTAGGGTTTAGGGTAGTGCAGTGTTGTTTGTGTAGTGTAGGGGTAGTGCTGGGGGTAGTGTTTTAGGGTTTAGGGTAGTGCAGTGGTGTTTGTGTACTGTAGGGGGTTTTGCTGGGTTCTAGTGTTTTAGGGTTTAGGGTAGTGCAGTGATGGTTGTGTAGTGTAGGGGGTCGTGTTTTAGGGTTTAGGGTCATGCAGTGGTGTTTGGGTAGTGAAGGGGTTGTGCTGGGGGTAGTGTTTTAGGGTTTATGGTGGTGCAGTGGTGTTTGTGTAGTGTAGGGGGTAGTGCTGGGGTAGTGTTTTAGGGTTTAGGGTAGTGCAGTGGTGTTTGTGTAGTGTAGGGGTAGTGCTGGGGGTAGTGTTTTAGTGTTTAGGGTAGTGCAGTGGTGTTTGTGTAGTGTAGGGGGTAGTGTTTTAGGGTTTAGGGTAGTGCAGTGGTGTTTGTGTACTGTAGGGGGTTTTGCTGGGTTCTAGTGTTTTAGGGTTTAGGGTAGTGCAGTGATGTTTGTGTAGTGTAGGGGGTCGTGTTTTAGGGTTTAGGGTCATGCAGTGGTGTTTGGGTAGTGAAGGGGTTGTGCTGGGGGTAGTGTTTTAGGGTTTAGGGTATTGCAGTTGTGTTTAGGTAGTGAAGGGGTCGTGCTGGGGTAGTGTTTTAGGGTAGTGCAGTGGTGTTTGTGTAGTGTAGGGGGTCATGCTGGGGGTAGATTTAGTGTTTAGGGTAGTGCAGTGGTGTTTGTGTAGTGTAGGGGTCGTGCTGGGGTAGTGTTTTAGTGTTTAAGGCAGTGCAGTGGTGTTTGTGTAGTCAAGGGGGTCGTGCTGGAGGTAGTGTTTTAGGGTTTAGGGTAGTGCAGTGGTGTTTGTGTAGTGTAGGGGGTTGTGCTGGGGGTAGATTTAGGGTTTAGGGTAGTGCAGTGGTGTTTGGGTAGTGTAGGGAGTCGTGCTGGTGGTAGTGTTTTAGGGTTTAGGGTAGTGCAGTTATGTTTTGGGTAGTGTAGGGTGTTGTGCTGGGGGTAGTGTTTTAGGGTTTAGGGTAGTGCAGTGGTGTTTGGGTAATGGAGGGTGTAGTGTTTTAGGGTTTAGGGTAGTGCGCCCAACCAGCCACAATATCCATGGACAAAGGGGATCCTGACTCTTTTGAACGCTCCGCCAATTGAATAATTTGGGTCAAGGGCTCTATCACATCCAAGACCTATCAATTCCTTTCTTGGGATCCCTCATATACTTGGAGAAAAAGGTACATAGGGGCAGATTTATGTTTGACTTGCGCCTCATTTACGCCGCCGTTGCGTCACTTTTGTGACGCAGCAGCGGCGCAAATCCTGCGCCATGGTGCGGGGTATTTAAAACGTGACGCATCTGGGAGATGCGTCACGTTGTAAAGCCCTGCGCCACATGTAGGCGTTCCAGGGCAGGTGGGGGCGTTCCGGCGCAGGAACGCCTCCTAAAAGTGGCTGAGTGAAATCTACAAGATTTCACTCAGTCACTTTTGAGCCCATGCTGCGTCAAAACCCTGCGCCTGCTTGAAGCAGGCGTAAGGATTGACGCAGCATTGTGCAGATAGGGCCCCCCAGAGCATTGCTGGAGCTGCGTCGCGCTTGCGACGCAACTCCAGCAATGCGCCATTTTTACGGCACAGATGCGTGACGCATCTGTGCTGTTTTTGCCCCATGGTGTGCCGCATTATAAATGCGGCGCATCCATGATGGCGGAGCTGGGGCGCAAAATAACTGGCGCATCCCTGCTGATATGCAGGGATGCGTCAGATATTATAAATATGCCCCAAAGTTTCTCATCAATTTCAGGCGTGTGTGCCACCTTCCCCTTCAGTGAGGGCCTAGGGCATTCTCCCCTCATCCTATTCCTGACCTCCCTTTCAGGGGGTTGATGGGTTTTCCCCACCACATACTCTGCCACTTTGGTGTCAGGGGTACACTACGCCGACCTAGGATGGTAAATTTGCGTAGGCTCGAACATGTCCGAGTGGACCCCGTCCCCAACCCGGGTCTGAGAGGAGTGGGACTATGGATGCCAGGGACACCCCGAGTCCTTATCCTCATCGGAGGAGAAATCGTCCTTCGATACACCCTCTCCCTCTAAGGGAAACCTGCAGTCGGGGTCTACAATAGTGGTGACAGCGTCGCAATTTTCTCCGGATACCTCCTCCTCCCGGCAGGATGCATGTTTTAGTGTTCGCACATTCTTGAGTAAGGTCTCCGTAAGTTTATCAAATCCTTCCAAGTGCCCCGCGTCATGCTTAACGGCCCTTTTATTCCCCATCTGGGAGCTACTGGGAGCCGCCACCACCAGATCTGGGTCCCTGAACACCCCATGGATGCTTTACGCCAGCTTATCAACCTGATCCCTAAAAGGAGCCAGCGCCCTAGAAATTGCCAGAGAGAGGGCTTGGCCCACTGCTGGAGGGAGAAGTTGGGGGGCCATTCCTCCTCCACTTCCTGGTAGGAGGAGTAAAAATGGTCTTCTGGAGAAGACATGATAGCAGAGGGTGTGAGCACAAAACAAATGCCCTTAAAATCCTTAAGGCAGCCCCCTCGCCGGTGCTCCAACAGCTCGGCTTTCCCCGAAGCTGTTATAGGAATAGACTGTGGTGCGATACCAATTACCACCACTAGGTGGTGCTGGTCACTAACATGGCCGTGTGGGGAAATCACCGCGTAGCGTTGTCAAAATTAGGTGAGGGTTGGTCGGGAATCAAGCGGACACTAAAGGAGTGACCGGATTCCCAAACGTGCGTAAAGACAAGCGGGAGGGCTCGACGGAGCTGCCTCGTTCGGATCAGACGCGCCTGACAGCATCTCACCGCGCACAGAGTGCACAGCGGGAGAAACTGCGAGGGGGAGAACGCTCTCGGGCAAGAGCCTGCTGCGCAGGGAATATGAAACAATACCAAGGCAATAATGCTAATAACGTGCACAAGAAACCACTATACAAACAGCAACAACGTCAGATTAAGCCAAGAATGTAAGGAATGCATTTAACTGACAAGCAGTGAAGAAAGAGGAAGCAGAAGGGACGTCGCGATATTATATACGATGGACAGTGAAATGATTGGACTATAGTTGCCTTGGAGACTACCCCACTAATGGTTCATGGGTTGTATAGTCTTTTGTTTAATGATTGTTGTGTTATGTTTTCTTTGAACTGCTATGCAAATAAAGTGAGGAAAGATATGCATAATCCTCACCTCCGTCCGGCCATAGAATTCATTAAACTATATTCAACCTGATTTAGAAACATAGATCATAAAAGTGTCCATAAAAACAGTAAATCCTCTTTCCTAATACAATACAGTGAGAATTAATTAAAACCAGTAGGTAAAAACGGGTGATACAAAGCCCGGTTCAGAGCAACTTCATGTTAACAGAATCATGCAGTTCAATGTTTCGCAAGATCAATCTCATGTACTTCATGCAAAATACGCAATAAGGGGTCCAAGTAAGATGTAACGCTCTAATACCTGACCAGTCGGCACTATATAAAACTGCAGAAAAACTAAAATGTAAAATTGTTTTGCACATTTCTGTCATTGGGCTATATGTGGGCTACATCTGGGTGATATTTGTGCTACATTTGGGCTCTTTTTTCTCTGGTGGCCATCTTGGGAGACTTATTTGTTATAAAGTTTCCTAATTTCCTCATTTACTGCAGTCTCCTCAGTAGAAAATGCTTTCAGTTTTTTACTTTGATTCCATCAAGAAGGCATTCAGATGTGTCACATATTTGCCATAAATTCAGAATGTTAGCACTCTAGTTGTTCATTAGATCACTGTAGTAAAGCTCCTGCTCACCAGGGAGTTAACTGGAAGTCTACTGCTGGTATTGAAAGTGATTGTTTCAGTCTGCATGTCAGAATTTTCTAATGAAATAGAAGAGGATTTGAGATCTCACTTAAAACATGCCCTAATTTTTCTTTCTACAGCACTAACCATAATTTCTATGACAAAATGAACCCCCTCATTTTGTTCCTTTTTAAATTAAATGTTTTAAGGGTTACCAGTTTATTCCAATCAAGATGTCTTCAGGTGTGCCATAATTTTGTCATAAGTAAGACTGTTAGCGCTCTAGTTGTTCTTTAGAAAGCTCTGGGAAGCTGCAGTAGAACACAAAGGCATCAACTGACAGGCTGCTCCTGTTGAAATATAACAGGAAGATATTTGAGATCACACTTGAAACATGTCCTAATTTTTCTTTCTACAGCACTAACCATAATTTCTATGACAAAATGAACCCCATCATTTTGTTCCTTTTTAAATTAAATGTTTTAAGTGTTACCAGTTTATTCCAATCAAGATGGCTTCAGGTGTGCCATACTTTTGTCATAAGTAAGGTTCTTAGCGCTCTAGTTATTCTTTAGAACACTCTGGGAAGTTGCAGTAGAACACAAAGGCATCAACTGAAAGGCTGCTCCTGTTGAAATATAACAGGAAGATATTTGAGATCTCACTTAAAACATGTCCTTATTTTTCTTTCTACAGCACTAACCATAATTTCTATGACAAAATGAACCCCCTTATTTTGTTCCTTTTTAAATTAAATGTTTTAAGTGTTACCAGTTTATTCCAATCAAGATGGCTTCAGGTGTGCCATACTTTTGTCATAAGTAAGGTTCTTAGCGCTCTAGTTGTTCTTTAGAACACTCTGGGAAGTTGCAGTAGAACACAAAGGCATCAACTGAAAAGCTGCACCTGTTGAAATATAACAGGAAGATATTTGAGATCTCACTTAAAACATGTCCTTATTTTTCTTTCTACAGCACTAACCATAATTTCTATGACAAAATGAACCCCCTCATTTTGTTCGTTTTAAAAATAAATGTTTTAGGAGTTACCAGTTTATTCCAATCAAGATGGCTTCAGGTGTGCCATAGTTTTGTCATAAGTAAGACTGTTAGCGCTCTAGTTGTTCTTTAGAACACTCTGGGAAGCTGCAGCAGAACACAAAGGCATCAACTGACAGGCTGCTCCTGGTGAAATATAACAGGAAGATATTTGAGATCCCACTTGAAACATGTCCCAATTTTTATTTCTACAGCACCAACCATAATTTCTATGACAAAATGAACCCCATCATTTTGTTCCTTTTAAAATTAAATGTTTTAAGTGTTACCAGTTTATTCCAATCAAGATGGCTTCAGGTGTGCCATACTTTTGTCATAAGTAAGGCTCGTAGCGCTCTAGTTGTTCTTTATAACACTCTGGGAAGCTGCAGTAGAACACAAAGGAATCAACTGACATTCTCTGCCCTTGTTGGATGTACATGATTAACTGAGAATGACAGACTTAATTCTCACATGACTGAGAAAGATAATGTGAATTTACAGAAAATATGTTCTCATTTTAGCTTCAGTTTTCTCTCAAACATGATTCATGATATCCCAGCAGAATGTTTTTCACAAGGTAAAATCACCTTAGAACACACCACAATTCCTGAAATTAGTATGGTACCATCAACAAATGAATTCTAATGTAACTAAAGTCTGTTATCACCCTCCTTTTGGTAACCCTCAAAATCTTCGGCACCAATAGCAAAAAACATGAGCTCATATATCAAAGACACGTGTGACTTTCTACGTATCCTCAATAGAATTACCTGGAGTGAAGAATATTTGTTGATTACAATTGATGTATTGTCTTTGTATACCTCAATCAGACATGAAGTAGGATTAGAAGCATGTGGATATTTTTTAAAACAAAGAAATATCAATGAGATGTGCTTGACGAACAATGTCTTTCTTTTTAATCAACAACTTTTTAAACAACAATGTGGCACCGCCATGGGCATCTCTTTTTCGCCGAACTACGTGAATATAACCATGGGCTGGTGGGCAAAAACTATCGCTTGGGACTCAGTGAATCAAGATGACCTGGAGAAAATAATATTATGGGTTCATTATATAGACAACCTTTTTCTAGTTTGGAACGGCACACTACAGGAATTCAATAAGTACTATTCCAGGCTATGTAATAATGACATTGGTCTCGAATTTACTTGCACTTCAAGCAAAAAAGAAATGGAGTTTTTTGCATATCAAAGTCTACATTAAGAATAATCAAATCCATTCCACCTTATTTCAGAAAAAGACATCTACAAACAGTATATTACATGGGACAAGTTTCCATCCAAGGTCATTACTGGCAAGTATTCCATATGGAGAATTTACTCAAATGAAACGTAACTGCTCGACACAAACAGATGCGGAGGAAAAAATTCAAGAATCCATGATCAGACTAAGAGCAAGAGGTTACAAGGAGACAACTTTAAAGAAATGCAAAGGAAGCATTGATAATAGAACAAGAGCGGCTACATTGATACCAAAAGACATTAAACAGAAAGAGGAATATGGTCCCCCACGTTTTGTAACAACATACAGCAAAGAAAGTGGCTTGATAGCAACAAAAATCAAGAAATATTGGCACCTAATATCTGGGGATCCAGACATTGGGAAGTTGTTGGGTGATAGACCGATGATAACTTACAGAAAAACAGATTGCCTCAAAGATACATTGGTATCAAGTCATTTCAAAACTACAGAACCGGAGAACTGGCTAAGTGGCCAACAAAAAGGTTTTAAAAAATGTAGTGTTTGCAAAGCCTGTAAAATTGGAAAAAACAAGAGCACTATCAATGACGCAAATGGGCAAGTCATCAAAACTGAACAAAAAATTCTCTGTACTTCAACTCATTTGGTATATATAATTGAATGTAAGTGTGGTATGCAATATATAGGAAGCACAGTGTGTATGTTGGAAAAACGAATTTTAGAGCACATCAGAGCGGTTAAAAACAAAGACACATCGTATGCAACAGCAAAACATATGGCTTTTTGCCAAAAAAGCGATTGGAGAGCCATGAGCTATTATGGGATACGGATGATACCCCAAGAAGAACGGGGTGGTAACAGAATGAAAAAACTGCGGCAAACAGAATCACGGCTAATCATCAGATTAAAAACCAAAATCCCAAGAGGGATGAACTATGATGAGGAACTTTTTGTACATCCGGACTAAATAGAATAACTGTTTTAAAATCAAGTTATGAAACAATTGACACTGGTACTGAAGAATTAGCTGCATGTAATTTAGATATGAAAAAATAATATACTGACAGTGTCTAAAAATCTGATTGGGGTACTATACCCATTGATTGTGATCGCTCAGGTATACACAAAAGCATGATGAATGAAAAAGAATATAATCTGCACTGAGTAGCCTCCATAAGTGGTAAACATTGATACTATATTGTTTAAATTGTAAATAATTTAATGTGCACAAAAAATAGCACTGGAAAATGCGCAAAATTCAGGCAATAAACCATTATGTCTTAGAACCAAGAATGCTATACGAAATTTCCATAAAGCATATGTCAATTCATCAATAAGATTTTGCAATAGCCTGTAAATATAAAATAATTGTAACTTTTGTTTTTAATTTCCGTTTAAATAAATATGCAAATGTGTAAAACTACAACTCCCATAATGCCACATTGAGGCAAATATGGGATATATAGTAGAAACAAATGATTACTCACCGACCGTGAACAAATCCGAAAGCAGACTGAAACGCGTTGGTCTGAGTGACTGAGAACTACATTAAAAAGAAGCTAAAAAGCCAAGTTTTGAGTGCCGCGTCCTTTGTTCTAAAATTGATGAAATTGTGCTAGGATCCAATGCATCCAACGCTGAGTACTCGTTATTTGAGCGCGTGGGATGAAAGGATCATATTGCTGATAAAATATATATATATATATATATATATATATATATATATATATATATATATATATTAATGCCACATGGTAACTCACTTGAGACGCTGTTCTGCTCGATTTTCCTGGCCTTCTTGTGTTAACAAGTGATTGAATGTGACTTCAGTCTCTTACCATTCAAGCCTAAGGGTTAGAGTAGTGGATGGAGCCTATTTACTAGGCACTTTGACATGATTCTGTGCTCTTCCCCATAGATCAGGGCTTGCACATATAGCCTAGGGGATAGATTAGTTAGTATTAGGGATAACCTGTCCTGTAGTGAGGGTATTTCATGGAGCCGTGCTGAATGCAGGCCTGGTAGGCCTCAAACGGGAGAGACTCCATCTTTCTTTCTGCTCCGGCAGCTTGGGATTCTTCTAGGTCAAACGTAATGTTTTAGTTATGAGGTGTTATTCGCTTGGAGAGAACCGGTTCAGGCCGGCCCTTATCGAAGGATTGTATTTTTCTTCATGCCGAAGACACTACATCAGGCCGGCCGGCTGGGAACGTGTCCTTGGTACGGGGAGGTACAAGAATTTGGTGGGCGGCAGGTTACGGGCCGGAATTTTCCATGAGGAAATGCACCTCTATATTAGTGAAAGTCTGAGGCAGTTACAAGGGCAGTCCGTAGGCGGCATCTAGCCGTTAGCAGTAGAGCTACTACTTATTCCAGGGAAGACAGACGCCATCTTGAGGGCGGAGAAGAACTGAGAGACAGATGCTTTCCTAACAGAATAACCAGAGAGGCGAGAGTAGCCGATAAGGAAGAGGTCCCAGTGACTCGGAGAAGGGTGATTCCAGGCGAGCCGAGGCACAGACAAGAAGGGAGCCTAGATGACCACTGAGTGCAGGCTACATACTACTAAGGTGATGTCGACCCTTTCTTATTAGAGTGTACAACTTAATCTTTCACTTTTCTTTGCAGGTTATGTGTTATTATATCGTAATGTTATGTGATTGTATGTGCAATGAGTAATAAAGTATCCAGTTTGTAGTGAACCAACATATGCTGTGTGTTCTTGTATAAGAGGGTAGCCTATTCTTCTAGTCAGCTGCGGCTACATGAACAGATGTTAACCCTGATCAGGTAAGTGGTAACTGAATAAGGGAAAGAGGAGCCCCTCAAACCTGAGAACAGGCTATGCCCGAACTGGCAATCCTTGTGTGATCTGATGAATAGTGAGACTGATTCCCTTTTTGTATGTTATGGTGATCATAGGATGAACTGTCGTATGAGACTGCCATCTAGGTAGAGAGGTCTGGGTTCGTATGGGACCGCGAGGCCGCCACTTGTGATACTGTCGTATGGGCAGAGAGGTCTGGGTTCGTATGGGACCGCGAGGCCGCCACTTGTGATACTGTCGTATGGGCAGAGAGGTCTGGATCCGTATGGGATCGCGAGGCCGCCGATTGTACTGAGACTGCCGTCTGGGTAGAGAGGTCTGGGTTCGTATGGGACCGCGAGGCCGCCACTTGTGATACTGTCGTATGGGCAGAGCGGTCTGGGTTCGTATGGGACCGCGAGGCTGCCACTTGTGATACTGTCGTATGGGCAGAGAGGTCTGGATCCGTATGGGATCGCGAGGCCGCCGATTGTGCTGAGACTGCCGTCTGGGTAGAGAGGTCTGGGTTCGTATGGGACCGCGAGGCCGCCACTTGTGATACTGTCGTATGGGCAGAGAGGTCTGGGTTCGTATGGGACCGCGAGGCCGCCACTTGTGATACTGTCGTATGGGCAGAGAGGTCTGGGTTCGTATGGGATCGCGAGGCCGCCGATTGTGCTGAGACTGCCGTCTGGGTAGAGAGGTCTGGGTTCGTATGGGACCGCGAGGCCGCCACTTGTGATACTGTCGTATGGGCAGAGAGGTCTGGGTTCGTATGGGACCGCGAGGCCGCCACTTGTGATACTGTCGTATGGGCAGAGAGGTCTGGGTTCGTATGGGACCGCGAGGCCGCCACTTATGAGATCTTGGTATGCATAGTAGGAATCCCCTGTCCTTAGGTGATAGATATATGTGGTTGTAGGATTGTAAATAGGTTCTAGGGAGGGGGTAACGTTCTGGCTGGGTTAGTGAGGCTCTGATGAGCGGGTTCTATCTGATCCGAAAACCCAAGCAGAACAGACGCACACAAGTTTGCACAAGGTTACCGGCCTTTATGAAAGGTATGGACAGGCGTCGGTAGCAGGCTGGATAGGCAGCTTTCCAAAACACAGACGCGTTTCGAGTTTCCTCTTTTTCACAGGCTATCGGAAAGATCGTGCTGTGGTGGGCAGTTCCCTTAATTTATACATAGTCCTGCCCCAATGGGCTAAATGAAGACTTGTGGGAGTTGTAGTCCTGGTTATTCCATCAAAATAAATGTGCACTAATTCCTGCCAGATGAAGCCCAATGTGGGCCCCCGCATATTTCGGTGTCTGAAATCCTTTGTGCAAACTCCACATTTGTAGACTTTCAAGCCCTTCCACATGGTGCCCTTGGGATCCTGGGCTGGTGCTGTCCCGGTGTATGAGCCTGCACCATATTATTAATGCCACATGGCAACTCAATTGAGACTTACACGAGTTTGCACAAGGTTACCAGCCTTTATTAAAGGTAACGACACGCGTCGTCAGCAGGCTGGATAGGCAGCTTTCCGAAACGCTGACACGTGGTGGGCAGCTCCCTTAATTTATACATAGTCACGCCCCAATGGGCTAAATGAAGACTGTTGTAGTCCCAGTTATTCCATCAAAATAAAGGTGCACTAATTCCTGCCAGATGAAGCCCAACATTGGCCCCCGCATATTACGGTCTCCTAAATCTTTGGAATAACCGGGACTACAACTCCAACAAGTGTTCATTTAGCTCATTGGGGTGGGAGTATGTATAAATTAAGGGAGCTGCCCACCACTGCACGATCTATTCAATAGCCTGTGAAAAAGAGGAAACTCGAAACGCGTCAGCGTTTCGGAAAGCTGCCTATCCAGCCTGCTGTCGACGCATGTCCATACCTTTAATAAAGGCTGGTAACCTTGTGCAAACTCGTGTGCGTCTCAAGTGAGTTACCATGTGGCATTATTATATATATACATATATACATATATATATTATCTACTGGCGGTCGCCAGTAGATAGGTATAGTTAGGACCGAGTTTCCATAGGAAATCTGAAAATTCTATTTTGAATAACTTTGGCGCCGGTTGACGAATCCTCGCGAAATTTTCAAAACTAATGGGGCGCTCCGTTCAGCTCCTACCCTGAAAGTCTTGGGGTGATTTGTCAAGCGGGGGCTGAGAAAAAAGGGGGGTCCCAAAACGCGTTTTCCCCATGCATTTTTCCATAGGACCTTTAGTCGAAGGTACAGCCCGAACGGCTGAACAGAATTACTTTAAATTTGGCAGAGAGGTAGTCCTCAGGTCAGGGAAGTGCCTTTTGCAGGTGTCAATCTGTTCAGTAGTTCCTTAGAAAATAGCATTTAAAAGCATATAAATATCTATAAGCGCGCACCGTGCGCGCACCGTGCGAGCACCCTAACGTGCGCGAGCGTAATTCTGATTGGTGGTTACATGTTAGTCAACGTTCGAATCGGTCGAAATCAGGAAGTGTCGGCCGCCATTTTGTTTGTTTTCAGTGCGAGAGTGAAAAAGGAAGGTGGCGAACGTGAAAAGGGGGCAGGGTAGAGAGCTCCTGACCCCCTAGCCTTTGTAAGGGGGTCCCTGAAGGACCCCGAAGGCAACATTTATTTAAAAAAAAAAGTTTTTTAAAAATCGTGGGGGTGCGCGCACGGTGAAAGCCCCCCCAAAAAAATACATTTATTACGTAGTTTATTGTAAAATAAATGTATAAAAAAAATAATAATACATAAATAAATTAGCATTTAAAAAACCGTACAAATTCACTGAAAAAACCATAGGTTTCACACACGTTATAGTTAGGAATTAGCATTTAAAAAACCTTGCAAATTCACTTAAAAAACCATAGGTTTCACACATGTTATAGTTAGGTGGATATTTCACTCGCAAAAAACCAATGAAATTCCCCAGTTATAGTTAGTTCAGATAACTATAACTCGCGCGACCGCCACTCTATCACAAGGATGATGTCATCAGTGATGTCATGAGTGATGCCACTGACCATGTCATGAGTGATGTAATATGTGACGTCATGAGCAGTGGATTGCGGGCGCGCGAGTTATAGTTATCTGAACTAACTATAACGGGGGAATTTCATTGGTTTTTTACGAGTGAAATATCCACCTAACTATAACATGTGTGAAACCTATGGTTTTTTAAGTGAATATTTATATATATATATACAAATCGACGACGCAACTCTTGTTTTGGAGTGGCAGAAAATACTCGAGGAAAACGCGAACAACAATGATGCCTCCCGCAGAATGTTAGGAATCCTAACAAAATATGCTGACATAGACAGAAAGAAAATCTTGGCTGAAATAGATCAAATAATGGAAGAACTGAGTAAAGAAGAAAACCAAGAAGCCGTCAAACAATTTAAAAGTGAAAACAAAGAAAGACTAAAGAAATTGGAAATCTCGATAAAGGAACGTAAAGCGCAGAAATTCTTACGAGATAAGCAAGATTATGATCGAGGCCAAATCTATACTTTTGCAAGAAAATTTGCCAGCATCAGGAAACAGAAATTAGGAAAAGCAAGTAAGGTGGGCCCAGAACCTCAGTCCGAGCAAAGTAGTCTCCAAAGTTCTGAAATCGATACAGACTTAGAAGAAGAAGTTAACGCTCAAAGAGCAGTACCCACAATAATCGATGAATTCGATTTTTTACGCGAAGAAAGGAAATACAATCTGCGTCATAGGCCACCAATACAGGGTACAATCACACCAAGAGGAAGAGGCAGAGGTCGAAGAGGTGCAAGGGGGCAGCCTGCAGGAGGCAGAGAGCCGAGAAAGCAAACAATGAAGTAATGGAAGAAAACAAAGAAACAACGATTATTAATTTGACAGACACCACCCTTACTAATGATGAACAAGAAATTTTGAAATTAGGACTATCTTTCTGCCCAGAAGCAGATTTGGATTATGTGCAAACACGCATTGACTTATTCAAATTCATCAAAATGCTAAAGCTAAAAAAACACTTTCTATCAAACCCATCATTAAGATATAAACCAGTGGAACAAATAACAGAGCATGCTGGCAGTCTAGCAGTGGGAGATATGAACTTACTAATGGAAATGAGAGCCATGGAGGCAGAAAATGACAGCGAGGCTATGTGCAGTGCTGCAGAAATAGCACAGGAAGAGAACATTGATATTTACAAGGATGCACCAACGGGTTTTAAAAGGAGTTCAAAATTCACTCCGATGACTCCAAGAGATGTGACCGATGTGTATAGTGATTTGGTTTTGAATGAATTGAAGAAACTAGGCAAGCATTCATATCAGAGCGTTAATAAATCAAACAACAAAAAACAGAAAGCTTATCATGCATTAATTAAGAAATTGTCTTCATGTGATAATTGTATAGTACGTAATGCAGACAAAGGAGGCAATATTGTCCTATGGGGAAAAAAGCAATACCTCATAGAGGCATACAAACAGTTAAATAACACAAATTGTTATGTGAGGGTTGAAGAGCAAGTTATGTTGTTACCAACAACCAATTCAATGATGAGCTAAAAAATTGGTATGATCATACCCTCCTAAATCATGATGAGTTTATGTTTTTGAAAATAGATCACCCAGTCACTCCGGTACTTTATTTAGTCCCGAAAGAGCACAAAGATTTGAAAAACCCTCCGGGCCGCCCAATAATTTTAGCTATGGGCAGTGCATTAGAGTATACATCTAAGTTTGTAGACTCATTTCTTAACCCCTTGGCCAAAACACTCCCTTCGTACATACAGGATACAGGAGATTTCCTGAGGAGGATCTGTGATCTTCCTTGGGAAGATGATTACTTACTAGTAACTATAGACGTATCAACACTATATACAAGCATCAGGCATGCAGATGGCCTGAGAGCAGTGGGGCACTTTCTTGATACTAGATCAATCAAACACTGGGCTCATACCCAGATGATAATTAGGATGGTTGAAAAATGTCTGAACAGTAACTTTTTTCTCTTTGAAGGGCAACTCTTCCACCAAACATGCGGTACTGCGATGGGCGCCTGCTTCGCCCCCAGCTATGCGAATTTGCATATGGGCTGGTGGGAGGAGCAGGTGATCCGAGTACAGTATCACAATGAATGGGACAACCACATAATGCATTGGAGTTGATTCATTGACGATCTTTTTTTAGTGTGGAGGGGTTCTGAGGAAGAAATTAAACTGTTTCTAGCCCAAATTCAAAGTAATGAACTCAATTTGAAATTCACAAGTGAAATTAGCAAAGTTAGTGTAAATTTCCTTGATTTAACAGTTTACATTTCAGATGGAAAAGTTGAAACAAAACTGTTCAGAAAACCTACCTCCGGTAACACTCTGTTGCACGCCCATAGCTTCCATCCAGTAAACTTAAAGAGAAGTATTACTTATGGAGAGAGCCTAAGAGTGAGGCGTAATTGCAGTGCACCAGAAGAATGCAGGAGGGAGTTGGATACTTTGACCAAGAGATTCAAAAGTAGGGGTTATCCAGATATTTGGATAGACAATGGGGTAAATAAATCGTTGAAAAAGAAAAGAGAGGAAATCCTGTTTGATGTGAACAAGAGGACAAATAAGAGTGATGAAAACCAATGTAGGTTCATCACTACTTTTAGTAGGCAACATGATGATGTAAGACAAATCTTGAATAAACATTGGCACATAATAAAAAATGATCCACTGCTTGGGAAACAAGTTGCTAGGAGACCGCAGATCACATTTTGAAAGGCAAAATCTTTTAAACAAGCACTAGTAAGTAATGTAATGAAAAAGCAACCAGCCAAGACAACCTGGCTAAGCAATAAACAAGGTTTCATTAAGTGCACTAAATGCAAGGCGTGTTTGCACGGAACAAACACGTCACAATACAGAGTAGGCCTTACAAAAGAGATGAGGAAGATCAAAGGCCGATATACATGCAAAACAGATCATGCAATCTACGTACTGCAGTGCCCTTGTGGCCTGCGCTACGTGGGCAGCACAATTCTGGAAGTGCATAAGCAGGTATTGCAGCATTTAAGGGCGATTAAAAATGGGGACAGGTTGTACCCGGTAGCCCGGCACTTCGAGCAAGTTCATAATCAAGACACCAAGGGACTAACTTACTTTGTGATTGACTCGGTAAGAGCAGATGTAAGGAGAGGCAATAGAGTCAAGAAACTGCGTAGACTTGAGTCTCGACACATTATAGAGTTGAATTCTAAACAGCCAGAAGGCCTAAATATAGAAGAAGATTTTCATACTCATTTATAGTTGGTAATAGTCAAGCGTTGTCTCAGAGAAATGTTTTTAATCAGGAGTAAGGTATAAAAATACAACAGACTCAGATTAACAACTTGATTTGAACAGATGAAATAGTTGTTACAAGTTAGATTCAAGCCCACTGGGGCATGATTGTTTGGATATGATGTTAGCCCACTTGGGCGTGACTGTTGGGCAAATAAGAGCATTGCGTGTATTTAATATGTGGAGCCGAGATTCATCAAATCACATAGAAGATATAATCTCACTTGAGTATAGGATAAAATAATGTGCTGGTGTCAGTTAGGCTCACTTGAGCTATATAGATGAAGCACTAATATGTGATTTATGTATTCGAGATGGCATAAAGAAATTAACGTATGCTTTCCCCAGTTGAATGACGATATTTGTTGTTCCACATGCGATATTGATAAAGTTCACAGAGCTTGAATCAAAAAAACGCATCAAAAAAACGCTATTGCAATAAGATTGTAAATATATGAAATATATTGCCCATGAAAAACAAATGATATAACATTGTACAACTAAGGACGATGTCTTAGAAAATATTATGTAAGAGTATTGTTTTCAAAAAACTACGAGTCTGTTTTTTATGTCATTTAGAGTTGTAGTAATGATTTGCACGTGTTGCAATTTAAAAAATGGCCGCGTTTTTTAAACTTGTACCAGTGAGCAAGACTGCTTGGCAGTCGAAACGCGTTTGGTGGCGGCAGAAGAATAAATGCTTAAAATCCACACAGGGCGTCGTCATCCTTCTTTGAAATATTTACATGACTCGTCCCGAGGAGTCACAAATCGAAGATGCAACTCTTGTTTTGGAGTGGCAGAAAATACTCGAGGAAAACGAGGGAATATATATATATATATATATTTTCACTGAAAAAACCATAGGTTTTACAGACATTATAATTAGGAATTAGCATTTAAAAAACCTTTGAAATTCAGTAAAAAAACCATAGGTTTCAGGAACGTTATAGTTAGTTGAACATTTGACTCGTATAAAACCAGAGAAATTCAACTGTTATAGTTAGTGAGCTAACTATAACTCGCGCGCCCGCAATGCACTGCTGATGATGTCACATATTACATCACTCATGACATGGTCAGTGACATCACTGATGACA
This sequence comes from Triturus cristatus, assembly GCF_964204655.1. Lineage (NCBI taxonomy): Eukaryota > Metazoa > Chordata > Amphibia > Caudata > Salamandridae > Triturus > Triturus cristatus. The sequence continues at coordinate 430,639,738 of NC_140581.1, read as the reverse complement.
TCACTGATGACATCTCAAATGCTAGCACTCATGACATCACTCATGACATCATCCAGTGAATGTGTGTTTCTATAAAATTTAAATATGTTTTATATATATATATATATATATATATATATATATATATATATATATATATATATGCGCCAAGGTGTATTGAAGAATAAATGCATTTACAAGTGCCTAAAGGAATTATTTCGTGTGTATGTCACTGACTGTATAAGTGAGTGATTGAACGTGTCTTACTGAATGCATGGGTTACTGACTAAACTGTGTAAAAGTCTGTATTAGTCTCTCCATTGGTGTGTAAGCAACTGCATGGGTTGCTGAATACATGAGTGTCTATATAGGTTATTGATTTGTTGTCTGAGTATCTGTGTGGGTCCCTGAGTGTCTGTGTGGGTGTATGAGTCTGTGCATAGATGTCTGAGTGGGTGATTCAGTGGTTGTATGGATTAAAAAGTGCATCTGGAAAGGGCTCTATGGGTGAGTTAGAGTGTCTATGGGTGTGTTGCTGAGTGAATAAAAGTCTCAGTGGTATATCTGTGACTAAATACATATGTTTTAAGCCACTATATGTGAGTGTTGGAGTATATAAATGAGTATACATGAGACTAATTTATTTCAAGAGTGGGTGTCTGCTTCTATCAGTGATTTTATAAGACAATAAATATGTGTTAGTATCTGTATAAATAAGTGATGTGGTATGTCTAAAAATAGCGAAGTTGGTGTGTATAACTGTATACATGATTAAATGGGTATGTGATTCATTCTTTGTATTACTGACTAGGCATGTGAGTAACTCTATGGATGAGTGGCAGCGTGTGACTGCATGTATAGATGTATGAGTACATATTATAGTCCTCTATTGATGAGTAACTACATGTATAAGTGACTGGATGTGTGTGTAGACCTAGGAAATAGTAAGTGCTATGTAGTATATGGCATTCTTCTGTGTATGGTTACAAAAATAGTAGTCAGCATTTTAGAATGGGTGTATCAAAGTTTATATTAGAGCATCAGTATGTGCATCAGATTGTCACATGGATGATGTAATGAGTGATGTCATCAGTGATGTCATTTGAGATGTCATCAGTGATGTCATGAGTGATGTCACTGACCATGTCATGAGTGATGTAATATGTGACATCATCAGCAGTGCATTGCGGGCACGCGAGTTATAGTTAGCTCAACTAACTATAACATTTCTCTGGTTTTATATGAGTCAAATGTTCAACTAACTATAATGTTCCTGAAACCTGTGTTTTTTTTACTGAATTTCAAAGGTTTTTTAAATGCGAATTCCTAACTATAACGTCTGTTAAACCTATGGTTTTTTCACTGAATTTCGAAGGTTTTTTAAATGTTAATTTCATATTTTAATGTTTATAAAACCTATATTTTTTCTATTATATTTTTAAATATTTTGGAACGCTATTATACTTCTTGTTTTTAACTTTAAAAATCAGGTAATGTTTTATATCTTCCCCAAAAAATATGTTGTTTTTTTTTTGGAGGGGGAGAAAACTGCACTCCCATACCGGTAGCGTACCAAGCTCCATCACCACACGAATCCTATCCGCCATATTGCTAAACTCGTAAATGATGCGCATTTCGTATCCGACGAGTTTGTGGCACCGCGGCCCGCTTAGCATCATATGCATATGAAGTCACCCCAGGTACTACTTTGGTATCCAACGGGTATGCAGTACGAAGCCACGCGTTACATCATGTACATATGGGGTCGCGTCTGCTGCGCATTGCGTATTCGACGAGTACACGCTGCTAGGCCCTTTGTTACGTCACAGACGTATAGTATCGCGCGGGGTACGCCATTCCATTTTTTTTTGTCTCAAAAGTATATCTAAATAACTTTAAACAGTATATGACAGCACGCGAAAATCTAAATTATTTTTTAAACATTTATATATTTCTAACTGTAATAAACTTATATTATGATAAATATATTTTGTCAAAATCGCATCGGGTGCGGCCACCTTGCGCGCTCGGTGCGCAATTGCCATGTGACCTTAAAAAAAAGCATTTGATTGGTTCATAACATTTCCCATTGTAACAGTTGTACGACCCCACCCATTTTGCTCATTCTCTCTTCAACATTTGATGAAAGACACCTCTTCTGCTTAGAAAGCTTTTTTGAAAAGTGTTTTCCTGTATACACATATCTTATACTACACACAACACAACAAGCAACATGCAACGATTATCTTGATCAATATTCATGCTCTTTACATTAGCCTTCTACGTGTGATTGCCATGCATCTCAAACGTTCCATCAAAAAATAAATATGTGTTACACGATGCACCTGGTGTGTGTGTCTGCACATTATTGTGCTGCCTTTCAGCCTGGGTATTGCTGGCTCTAAGGAGCATCATCAGCCATGGGCAGACTGCACATCCTAGATCACATGCATTCTCATTAATGATAGATTCCGCCCTCCCGACACATGCTACACTAATCTAAATTGCACACTCTGCGAGGTCAAAACTACAAAAGAAACACACATAAGTACACTTCCTGGCCAGGCAGGAACTGAACAACTCCCAAGACCCCGGAATAATTATTCACACCCCTGCACTGGCCTGGCGTACACAAGCCCAGCCCACTTTGCGTATGTATAAATAGGATAACCGTGACGCCACACGTCCCTCTTCTTCCACACTACCTCAAATGATTTGCCACATCCACCTCGCATATCACAATGCGCAATTAAAAAAAAGAAATGGATCCATGAGGTGTAGTCTATCCTGGCAATCAACACGGGCTCTAAATTGTGAGTAGGGGTGGGCGGAATTTGCGAAATTCACTTTCGCAAATTATCGCAAAAATGTTAAAAATCTCCGCAAACACACGGAAATATCACGAAGATGCGGAAGTTTTTTTCCCGCCGTTCGCGGTATGCTCTGCGTGGTTGCAGTTCGCCAACTTACCCATGTGGATGCTCGCGGGCGCGGTCATCTTGTTTTCACTTGTCTCGCGGTGCATGATCGCGAGAAGAAAGACATGATCGCGCGACAAATGATGTTACTGCGGGCGCGAACTGTCGCAAGACAGCGCAAATGGCTACCAACAATCTAACATCTCGTGGGGAACGCGACCGGATCAGGAAAACTTGTCGGCGAACGCGGGCATTCAGGTAAGGCGATTGCGCGTACGCAAGAATGTATTATTTTACAGCGCGAGCAAGCAAAACATTTCCGGTAAAATGCGGATTGTGGAAATTTTGACATTTACGCGCTCTCCGCGGAACGCGAAAATGTCAAATTATCGCAATTTCCGCAAGCGGAACGGATTTTTAGCCCAGGCCTAATTGTGAGCCCTACTGCCCGTTGTCTACAAAAGGGATCTATGAGGTGTACACTCTCCTGCAATCAACACTCCATCTGAATTGTGAGCACTGCTGCCTGTAGTGTTTGCTCACACAGCAATGACAGCAGGTAAGCAGAGCAGCCTGGGTGCACAGGGCCTCCAATTGAGCGCGCTGCGGCGAGATGGGTGGGGTGCTTCAGCTTCATTTTAAAGACCTGCTGGACTGTACTGTAGGCCTGAGCCAGCGGGCATCGCTGCCTTACAGACACCTCTTCAGCACGGTGCTGCTGGAGGGATGGGATGCATCAGCCAGACTGCGCACGTGCGAATAAATGATATTGCCATGTGTTATGATGTGATCTTTGACCTCATTCAGTCACATCTCTGTCTCATTTTAAAGACCTGCTATACCATGAGGTAGGCCTGAACCTACTGGCAGCGCTGCCCTACAGACACCTGTTGAGGGCGGTTCTGCGGGAGGGGTGGGGTGCATCACCCTGAGTGCGCACGTGCGAAAAAGCGATGTTGCTGTGTGTAATGATGTGATATCTGACCTCATTCAGTCACATCGGTCTAATTTTAAGGACCTGCTGGACCGTACTGTAGGCCTGAGCCAGCAGTCAGCGCTGTCCTACAGACACGTGGCATTGTCTTTTAGGACAATATAGTGAGCTCCTTACTAAGTGCACATGCACACAGTTTCCCGCCACTGCATTACACGTGCACATTATGCTTCTAGCATGTGCTCTGTTCCTTTGTATGTGAACTTGGCATAACATATTATTATTTAACCTTGTGTATTCTCGTGCACTCCAACTCCTCTTTGAACCACGATTACCACTAACAGTTGGTAGATCGTACTTCAAAAACAAAGGATGCACTCAACTCCTATTTTCTATCAAGCTTGAACTAAACCTTCATTTACCTCCAGACGTTTCCACCATTAAATTATTTCTCCCTTTTCAGACATTTCATTGATTGCCACAAGAAGGGCGGAGCGGGAGCTGACCCCGCAATGATGCCCTGGCATTCTGACACCTTCCATCGTGGTATCAAGACACCGTCCCCGACCGGAGACCTGGTCTATCGGACAAACATACCCCGGACTAGGAGCTTGCACCAACACATCATGGGACACACCAGTGGTGGCAGGTGAGCAATGAAGCCTCGGCGTGCAAGACCTACAATTGAGCACAGTGCGGGGGAAGGGGTTGGAGTGCAGCACCCTGGGTGCACAGGTGCATGCAAGCGATTTTCCCGTAGCTAATAATGTAGGACTATATTATCAAACAACGGCGATAACATTATCACCACTTTAGCGACAGGAAACTGCAGCTAAAGCAACGATAAGGGGTTGATAAGATGCCCTTGTAAATTCCCATAGAAGCCCAGGTTCACACCAGAACCTGGGCTTCTAAGGGAATTCACAAGGGAATGTTATCAACCCCTTATCGCCGCTTTAGCGGCAGTTTCCTGCTGCTATAGCGGCGATAATGTTATCGCCCTTCCTTCATAATATGGCCCATAATCTCTGGCCTCATGTATTTAATTTTAAGGACTTGCAGAACCACACTATTTCTCGCAGACCCCAGTGTCCTAGACAAACGGGTGAAGGAGGGTAAACACTAAGGGCTGGGTGCAATAGGCCGATGCTCTGTCTCCTCCTCCCTTCCTTCTTTTGACTCTCCCTCCCCTTCTCCCTTCCACCCACTCCCCCTCCCTTCCATTCTCACTATGGTCCTTTCTTTACCTCTTCCACATAGCACACATGCTTATGTTTCATTTTTATCTTGCAGGTTTCCTACGCTGCTTCCACTGGAGTCCGACCCACTTTTTTTTTATTATACTGTTCTATTAAAGTTACATATCTATTTATTTCTGTTTTAATAAAGGTTACTTCTTTTTTCAAATAAATAACTGAGTGTATAGGTCTTCTTTTTCTGACGACACTTGTCTATTGTTTATTGTGAAAATCATCTGTTTATAGGAGATTTTAAGAACAACATTATTTAATATTAGAGTGCACCTACCAAACATAATCTAACTGACTATTAGACAAATTAGGCCTGGGTAGTTGTACAACTGCAAGAGATCTATCAGTGTATCACTTTATAACACCATAAGTACTGCCCGTGTGATTACAGAACAAATAAGGCACTGCCTAGGACCACCGATACTTCAGGGACTGCCGAGCCCCACCCTCCATATTTAAATAAAGACCCGAAGTGTGGCGTTAAAATTATCGCGATAATGGGCTTGATAATATGCAGTTGAGAATTCCAATAGAAGCCCATGATCTCGTGTTAACATGGGCTTCTACTTGAATTCTCTACGGCATATTATCAAGCCCATTATCGCAGTTTTAGCGGCAGTTTCCTGCCGTTAAAGTGGCGATAATTTTAACACCATTCCTTGATAATATGCCCCTTTCGCTTCCCACTCCCTATATTGTATAAACGTAAACTAACACTTCTTCCACAAGTATGCTACAGCGCCCAGAGCACATCACTTTACAGCAATGAGCTCAAAATTTAGGCTCACGGTTTAATCCCCGAGTCTTCACACCAGTAGGGATGAGTAGTTCGCTTCCCACTCCCTATATACTATAAACGCATACTAACACTACTTACACACTTATGCTACAGCGGCTTGTATCCTACACGGCCCAGAGCCCATCACTTTACATCAATCAGCTCGGTTTCATCCACAAGTCTTCACACCGGTAGGCGTAACTACTTTGCTTCCCGCTTCCGGTATGCTATCAACACACAGTAGCGGTCAGTAGTTCGCTTCCCACTCCCTGTATGGTATAAATGCCTGCTAACACTACTTGCACACGTATGCTACAAACACCAGACCACATCACTTTACAGCAATGACCTCACGGTTTAGACTCTCGGTTTCATAACCGAGTGTAGCACCATATCGTATTACCACCATGCCACTCTGAACAACACCGCACTTTCAGACCGTTAACAGTGATAACTACCTACTGTCGACCGCCAGTAGGTAATCAAGAACAAATTACATTAGTTCCATGATTCTTTTAGCTTTCAAAAATTCTCTCTATTACTGTCTTTCTACTTTTCCATATAAATAGTTTTTTTAATATTCAAGTACACCTCGAAGTCAGAAATGCAACGTATTCTATCAACACACTTTCTAGAACATTCTATATCATATGGAGGTTAAAAGTTCATCAAATTTTTTGAACCTAACGATATGTTTTTTGCAACATTTGCTAGAACATTTAGCGGCATGTGCAGGTTAAAAGTTCACGATTGTTTTAAGTTCGAACAGTGCCTTCCAAATGCAAGTAGCAGGTGTGGTTGAGTTGAGCAAATTTTATCCTGTAATATGTACTATAATATGTACGTGCAAACTGCTTTTCTTAACCAATCACAAACATACTTTTCCACAAAACGAATATGCACCCTACTTTTAAAAAACAATGCTTTTCATCTCCCAATAAGGTACCGTTTTGTATGCGAAAAGAAACTAGTTCCCCATCTTTAAACATATCTCTTATTTTACGAAGGAACTGCATGAGCTGCAGACATCTTTCCATACCTTTCAGACATACCTTCAAAATGCTAGTGTGGATCGTAGGACATAGCTATGTTTTCTGGTGCAAGAGGTATGCAGAACAGAGACATATTGACTTAGACCTAGGTTTACAAAATGTGGACATTAAATGGTTTGGACAGAGAGGATTGAAGTGGCACCAATTGGTGCCTTTGGTTAAAACCTGTTTGCATCTCCAACACCCTGACCTGATGATTGTGCACTGTGGTGGAAACAACCTAGGCACATTGACTGGGGTACGTTTGGAAATGCTTATGAAGGACACCTTTGGACAATTGATGTTAGTTTTGCCTCAAACTGTCTTTGTATATTCCAATATATGCCAAAGACAGAAGTGGAAATGGTCCAAACAATTTTGTCCTCAGATTGAAAAATCTCAGAAAAAAGTCAACAAAGCTTTCTCTGCATACCTCAGAGACCACAAAATGGGGTCTATAGACAACAACAACATACGTTTTGATATGGCGGATATATACAGAAGTGATGGAGTACACTTCACAGATCAGGGAAACCGAGTTTTCCTGAATAACTTGAAGCTGTGCATCTGCACTTATATGTAGCTCCAACTAATGAACACAAGGGCTCTTTTTAGAGACACCCTATAACTTACAACTTAGGCCCCCTATTTTAGGGCCATATAATGCCAACTCCCACACCCTCGCCAAAATGTATTCTCCACACAGCTGTGGCGCAGCGGCGAGACCATCTCACTTTGCAGCACAGACCTCTCGCTTTGATCACCAGCTCTAATCACCCATAGGGGTGGGAAGTTTGCGCTCTACAAATACCATATTGATTTACCTTCGCACTCCCTATACAATGCCACCTAAGCACCATGCACAAGCTACAATGTTCTAAACAAAAGTTCATCCAAGTATCTATAACTACATGCTGACACTACTTGCACAGATGTGGCACAGCGGCCAGAGCACATGACTTCACAGCATATGACACACAGTTTGGGCTCACGCTTTAATCCCCGACTCCGGCAGCAGCTCAGCTTAGCAACATGAGACTCTAGACAATACCTCACATATATTCCGTACCCCAGGACTTTCTTACCAGTACGGGTCAGTAGTTCGTCCTAGTAGTTATAAACACATCTGGACACTACTTCCACAACTGTAGTGCAGCGGCCACGGTACATGACTTCACAGCATAAGACACACAATTTGGGCTCACACTTTAATCCTCGAGTCCCGTACCAGCTCACCTTACCCGCATCAGACTCTACCCAATACCTCACTTAATTTCTGTAGCCCACCACTTATACACCAGTAGGGGTAAATACTTTGCTTCGCACCCCCTCTATAGCACACCCTAAACCCCCCACAGAGTTTACAGTGCTCCTACCCTCCTATTTCCCACTTTCCCCCCCCTTTTTTCACCTTAATCACTTCAACAGAATCACAAAATGGCAGCCAACGCTTCCTAGTTGCAACCGCTCACACCACTCGCAGCCAATCAGCAACAAGCTCGTTCTCGTAACGCCTCAGCCAATCAGATGGCAGAATTCCCAAATATCGATATCTGTAAATTTTGATATTTCTCAAAAACTACTAAACGAATTTACACCAAATAAACAAAAGCGTGCTTTCTAGACCAAGACCCTTCTCCCTGCCATAATTGGGGTAATTCCGTTCAACCGTTCGACCTGTAGCCTTGTCTAAAGTTTCCTATGGAAATTAACATGGAGAAAACACGTTTTGGAACCCCTCTTTTTTCTCGGCCCCCCTTGACAAATCACCCCCAAACTTTCAACATAGGAGGTGATCTCAACAAAGAATTAGTTTTGAAAATTTCACAAAGATTCATCAATCGTCGCCAAAGTTATTGCGAATAGAATGTTGACATTTTCCTATAGTAACTAGGTTCTAACTATAACTACCTACTGGCGACCACCAGTAGGTAATATGTATATGTATAAATATATATATATATTTTTTTTAAACAACCTCCATTTTGACTGCTTTTCCTTTGATAAACTACCACATTCAGTTCCAGCCTTCTCCTGACTACTATTCCTGCTTGTGGAGAAGTGTGGCTCACTGGTTAGAGTAGGCAGACCTGGAAGCAGAGGTCAGCCCGGGACCAGGGTTCAATTCCCGGCTCGGCTGGGTCTTGAGTCCATAAATTGTCCATGGACTCGATAATTCTCCCTCCAGTGCATACTTGATTCATGGGTTCACACTCTGCGACTCTGGGCAATAGCTTGCTTAATCTCCACAATGGCCCCTCGCGGCGGGATGCCTGGCTTTCACCTTGTGGATGCCCTGCTGGGTTATCTCACAGGGGCATACCAGGACGGGTTCCCTAAGCAAGCGCTTAGAGACCGGTTGGTGATTTGCGCTATATAAATATCTGCACATTCAAATATCTGCACATTCACTTCAAAATGCTTAGAATATGGATTGTGGGCCACAGCTGTATCTATTGGGCTAAAGAGGCTACAAAAAAGACAGGTATTGACAGGGACTTAGGTTTGCCAAATGAGCAGATTACTTGGTTTGGCCAGAGAGGGTTAAAGTTTCATCAATTGCTGGCTTTGGTTAAAGCCATTGTGGATTTCCAAGCTCCTCACCTCATGATTGTGCACTGTGGTGGCAATGACCTAGGCACATTGACTGGGGTAGGGCTGGAAATTCCAATGAGAGAAGCCTTTGCAGAACTGACGTCGCTTTTCCCTCACAATGTTTTGGTGTACTTGAATATATGCCGAAGATAGAAATGGAAGCGGCCAAAGCAATTCTGTCCACAGATTGACATGGCCAGTAAACATGTTAATAAAAGAGTTACTGCATTCCTCAGAGGCCATTACATGGGCTGTATCTATAACAAAAATCTGCGTTTTGACATGCATGGAATTTATAGAAATGATGGAGTGCACTTTACAGATGAAGGCAACAGGGTGTTTCTAACTAACCTCAAACTCTGCATCCGGTCTTAGGTGTGGCAGCCACATACACACAACCAACGCAATGGCTCTTGTCAGAGCCACCCTAGCGCCCGAAATATTGTGAAGTTTTTTTCCAAAGGTTTTTTTTTCTTTGGTTTTTGCGGACCTTTGTGACGATGTTGTGATCCCCTTGGACACGTCACGGAAGTGGAAAACAAAGGCCGACATTGAATGGCCACCAACACTTCCAAAAATAATATGTAAAATAATCCATTCTGAACTTTGCACTACACATATTACTATATACATACTTCTTTCAAAGCATGTTTAAACTCATATTTTTACACTAAGTTTCTTTAAAAATCATCTTTCAGACCTATTTTCCATTTTCATGGTTATTCGGGACGTTGCAGCATGGCCGTTAACTGTGTCGATTGTGCCTTTTCCATAAAGTGAAAACATATATATGCACATGTATTACATTATTTTACATACTAGAGGATTATTGCTGTACACTTCAAACTCATATTTTTCTAGTGTATTTCTAGAACAACTATATCTAAAACCTATTTTCTGTTTTCGCAGTGAGACCTGAGATTGCGATGACGTCAGTCATCGCAATCCTCGCGAACACATTGCGAATGCGGAAAGCAAAAGCAGGAATTCAATGGCCACCAACACATCCAAAAATTATAACTTTATAATTAATACTATCCATAACGGTAGATAGTTCACTATATATATAACTCTATAAAAACATTTATTAAAATCTCAATATCTCTATACAATGCATATTAATGATTCACTGATATATTTTTTTATATTTTCACCAATATTTGCTACGATGTTGATAGTTGCGATGTCCCCGGCACAGTACACGGGGAACCATGCTGGCAGTCGTGGCATCACCGCGAATATCGCAGGCAATTAAAAAAAACTATTTTGGACACTTAACTAGTGTCACTAATACCCCAATGTCTCAACCATGGGGGTCAGAGTATCTCCACCCTGACCCGTTATGTGGCTTTCACACAAACATTCATCCCCAGTAACCATTCCTGATTGATAAAATGTTGATCATTTAATATGCAGGCCATATTTTACAGCAGGAGAGTCATGCTGTTTTTTGTGGTCTGAGCCCAAACTTAATTGTGGAGACATTGATGTTTTATTTTCAAAGAATGGCTAGCGTAGAGCATCTCCTGAACAAAAACAGCCAGTACAATGATGGACACCATGCACTCACTTATTGAACACAAAATGAAAAATTTCATACATTGAGACATTGTTTTTGCTGTTGTTCATATTATTAATATAGATAGCGTCAATTGTTCATTAATATCTCACTGCAGCGCCTTCAGTAGTCTGTGGGTGACTGTTCTGGTGGGGCTTCAGTTTCCTTTGCAGACTGGTGACTAAATAAATTCATGTAGAAGTGCGGTCAGTAGGGCAAAGGGCTGTGCAACTGGTGAGTGAATGTGCCTGGCACAGGAAACCACTGCACCATTGCCATGTATCCCACCTCCCCCCGAGTTAAAAATATCGGGACACTGGTGTTTCACTCATATTCCACATGGTTTTGCCCATTTTGCATCAAGCAAACTCTCTAGGTGAGTTGCTCCCAAGCAATGGTGTTACATAGATTTTATACACCCTGCGAGGCTGTGAGCTATTGGCAACTACCCGATTGGTAAAGCATCTAAATGTTTTTATTGGCTGACATGAACTGTCCAAGGGCCTTATTTAAAGTTGGGCCAAGACGGTTGAGCCCCAAAAAGTGGCAGATGTCCCATCCGCTTTATTAAGAGGCATTGGGGTCCATCAGACTTTAAATAAGGGCCCAGATCTGCTGTTATGATCCAAATTCCAACCTAACATTCCTCTTGCATTGAGAGGGACCCAACATATGAACTTTTTTTGGGGGGGGCCATTGTATATCTGGGGCAAAACAATATTTTGCTGAAAAATATTAGATTACATTTGGATCTTTGGAGTTGAAAAGTGGAATCACATGTTATTCTGTATTTTCTCTCCCCAAAGATCTGAACATCTTGATGAAACAGAACCGAAGAGTTGTTTACCTTGCAACTATTAACAAATGTGAAAATCACTGAAGTTCTGTCACAAAAAGTAAAGGTAGATTATTAATCAATATTAAAGATATTTACATGGCGCTGACTGGGACACACAGGCAGAATAAATAGCAGTGCATGCATTTCCAGACATTGAACTTGCATTCCCTGAGAACTATGCATGTGTGCATCTGGACCGGGTGGGAAAAACTGGAGGAGGGCTTGCTATCGCTTTTAAAAGCAACCTTTTATGCTCTACTTTACATCTGGGGACTTGAAAAGTGCGGAGGCTTTGGGTTTCTCCCTCCACACAAACTTTCAATGGGGCTTAAATTTACCACCGAAGGGCTATGCATCAGAATGTATTCAGATTTGGCCTTAGCGTCCATTGTAATAAAGTACACAAACTTTACAGTCCTAGAAGATTTCAATCTTAATATGGACGACACAGAAGACAAAATGGCCAGATCCTTTTTTAGAGACTACCTCTTCTCTCAATCATATATTGAACCTTACCAGACCTACCCACAGAGCAGGGCATACTATTGACTTGATTTTATCTAATATCCCCATTGCTATGGAGACCCTGGTGGAGGTAGTCTGGCCGGACCACTACTTAATGGAATTTGCATTGTCACTCTCCAGGTAAAGGGAGTGCACTCTTACTGTCCCCGCAGTCAGACCTTGGAAGAAAGTGTTGATTTCCAAATTGCAGAAGATTTTAGTAATCTCCATGCCTGTGCTATTAGAAGACTCCAATAATGGCTCCTTGATGCTGTGGATGTGATAGTGAAAGAGAAACAGAGGCTTACCCTTTCAGCTCCATGGTCCTCTGAACGTTCCTTAGAAGGAACATTGTAAAAGGATTGGAAGAATTTGGAGAAGGCAGTTTCTGGACAGCGATAAAGTAGTGTACAAATAGGCTTTTGGCAGATATCAAAACATCAAATTAGTACGAAGTAACTTTTATACTCAGAAAATTAGAGAGGCCAATTCCAGATCTAAGGAAACCTATAAAATCTCATCCCTATTTATGGACCCAAAAGCACAAACTCCATCTCTGGAATCCAACCCTAGTTTATGTCAGAAGTTAAGTGACTTTTTTGAAGAGAAATATTCGCAACTCAGATAAACATATTGGTGTCGCACTCTATTCAAACCCCGGAATCTGCCCCCATGCATTCTACCTTCCCTTCAGAAAATAAAGTTCTTTAATTTCTACCTCCTGGTGGAGAGGAACTGAAAGCTTGCTTCCTTACGTGTAAATCTGGTTCACCACTGGACCATGACCCCCCCACATTCTGAGGCAAATTGTGGATATAAATTACCTAGTATATCTTAACGTGTTCTGCTCTTCCCTGCAGACAGGCATGGTTCCTGACATATGGAAAAAGGCAAGTGTCACTCCCTTGGTGAAACAAACCTACAGCTGACAGCAAAATGCTATCTAATTTTAAACCTATCTCTGCTTCCTACCACCTCTTAAATTCTGGAATATTTGTTGAAACCCATAATCTTCTCCACTCTTCCCAATTTGGTTTCCATGTCACAACACTGAAACTGCCCTATTGAAAATCACTGAGTCCCTGAAGATGACAGTGGATCAGGACCAAAACACTGCCCTCGTTTTATTAGATCTGTTGGTGGTATTTGATACTGTCTTATGACATTTTGCTTTGACATTTGGCAAATATCTGATTGGATGGAGTGGTACTTTAATGGCTTAAGTCCTTTTTAATGGCTAGAGAACAGTCAGTGTGGATTAAGTCACATTTTTCCAGTGAAAAATCAGGGATCAGCATTAAGTCCCACACTGTTTAACATCTATATGTCCACGCTTGCCGCCCTGGTGAAATCATTCAGTATTAAGATTACTTCATATGCAGATGACACTCAGCTAATGTTCTCATATGGGGGTGTCCTGGACACTGCTATGGAAACTTTCCCTGCATGCAAGAGGGTGGTCCTGGGCTGGCTTAGAGATAACCACTTGCAGTGTAACCCTAATGAGACCGAAATTCTCCTTTTTGGTCCCAAACCAATACCAGGTTGGACTGGATACTGGCCTAATGATGGTCCAGGCTGCCCTATGCGCACTCAGACAGCTAGAAATCTTGGGGTAATCTTCGATGTCCTACTTTCATTTAAGTCTCAGATAGGCCTGGGTGGAGTTTGCAGATTTCTGCTCTGCAGAACTCCGGGAAGTGCTCTACCTCTCTCCGTGGAGTTCAGCAAGCAGTGGAGTGCTGTACGTAGCACTGCTCGCACTGATTTTTAGCACTAGGTGTTTGTCCCACACTGTAAAATTATATCGAACAGCCCTACGTGTTACACCATAGGGCGCTGCTTCTTTCTGCCACTTGAGTAGATATTCTACTTGAGCGGCAACTTCCTCAACGTGAGCCTCAGATTTCTGAACGCGAGCGGTCGTGACCTGTCTCGACCATCCGCATTGCGAAATTTCACATGGAAGAAGACTACCGTATGATTTGTCTTACTCACACTGGCCAACTTAACGTTGGCAAGCCGCGCAAGAAAAAACTCTTCTCCCCATCACTTCATAGAGTTTTGTCGAACTCTGTGCTCCACGCGGACTAGGCAAAACTCCATGAACTCAGCCGGCGGGGTGGAATTATTCGTCCATCCTAAGTTTCAGATTCTTTCTGTTGTGAAAAGTTGCTTCTGGATTATGAAGGCCCTTAAAAAATGTCAACCTTCCTTCTGTATGAAGCTTAAAAACTGTAGTTCAAGCTTCCATTTTATAAAGATTGGATTCTTCAAATATCTTATACCAGGGCTTAACTGCCTTTCGGATTTAGTGTCTTCAGATAATTCAGAATACGACAGCTCGCCTTCTCTTCAGTTTCCTGACATTTTCCTATATTAAACAGCTTCAACAGATTCTAGTTAATAAAAGGATTATGTCTAAAGCCTTAGTGATTACAACAGAGGACCACATTAACTGAATTCAAGAATCCAGCATTACCAGCCAGTCAGAGCTTTGCACTCTGGAAGGCTCACCTGATAATGGTCCCTCACTTTAAAAAAGTGAGGTGCGGCGGTGCGTTCTTCTTGGTCTGTGTGGTCAAAATCTGGAACCTACTCAACATTCAAATAAGATATTTGTCAAATTAAATTGCCTTTATGCACAAAAAAAATTCATTTATTCAGTCTTTACTCTCTATTTTTCCCTACCTAACTACGGGGCATATTATCAAGCCAGGCGACAATATTATCGCCGCTTTAGCGGCAGAAAACTGCCGCTAAAACAGCGATAATGGGCTTGATAATATGCTCTATGGAATTCCAATTGAAGCCCATGTTAGACGTCCTTCACATTTAGCATGGGCTTCAATTGGAATTCCATAGAGCATATTATCAAGCCCATTATCCCCGTTTTAGCGGCAGTTTTCTGCCGCTAAAGCGGCGATAATTTTATCTCCTGGCTTGTTAATATGCCCCTACATGTCTTAGTGCCGGGACAGTGCCTGAGTAGCTGTGCATTCTATAAGTCTTGTGATTGATTCATTGAATCTAAATGGTTACAGTCTGGAATATTGAGTTGTAAATATCATTATTGACATTGACAATTGACAAAAATCCTAAGGAATTAGTGCAAATTAATAAGTTTAGATTTACTATTCTTAACTCTACATATACGTTATAGTTACCTTAGGTAGAATCACTAGAGATAATTATAACTTTTGAATTACAGTTTTTTCTTTTTAGCTTAAAATGTTATGTTGGCACTAAATTTTTTTCCTAACTATAACGTCACTTTAACTATAGTTTTTTTCAGTGAATTTCATTTTTTTCATTTAAAAAAATTACGTTGACACTGACATTTTCACCTAGTTATATTGTCACATTGATATTTGTTTTGTTCAGTGAATATATAAGGTTTTTTTTAACGTTAACTAATATTTTATTACCAAGCGTAAAGTTAACCCCTGCAGTGCACAGTCTGCAGTCGGTTGCGATGGTAGGTTGGCTGCAGGGCCTGGGCTGGGGCTTGGCCCTTCTGCCAACCCCTCACAGTCAAGCAATACATCACTACACATGGCCTTTGGGCATGCGTGGAATGGAGTTGGCTGTCTGTGTTGTGGGGTAATCTATAGGGCCAAGATTCACTCAGTGGACCCCAGGAGACTATTGTTTTTTAAAAGGTTCACACAGCCCCCCTCCTGAGCCCTTAGTTTCCCCAGGGAGCCCATTTCTCTGGGCCTAGTTTTTTTAATAAAGGAGAAGGGAGCATGTGGCCACCTCCCAAAGCCACTATTGGCCCAGGCGACCCAATCCAATTATGCCTTCTTGAACTAAAATAAAAAAGGGGAGGGGATGTGTGGCCCCCCTCCTCAAACTAATATTGGCCCTGGGGACCCCCATGCTCGAGGCCAAAAATATATTGTTAAAGGCTAGGGTGCGTGGCCCTCCTCCAAGAGCTGAAATTAGCCTGGGTCCCCAATCCCCAGGCCCAAACATACCATTGGCGGCAGCGGAGGGAGTCGGTATTGCTCCTATCCAGTGGGAGCAGCTGCTTCTGCTTGTCGTGAATTTCCCTGCCTACAAGTGCATGGGCAGGAAAGCAGAAGTGTACTCCCACCTGGGGAAGCATTTTCAAAGTGCTCACCAGGTGGGAGCACACTTCTTTCTCTGCCTGTGATCTTGCAGGCAGGTAAAAGTACTGTGTCCTATGGGTGGGCTCCATATGACATAGTTCAAGAGCCGGCTTTAGGAGATGAGGTCTCTGGACCTTTGTAAGGTGTGGGTAAGGGGCTCACATACCCCTCTCCCCTCTACATGGTCTTTGGCCCTGGAGGATCAGGTCCTCAGGCCCATTTTGGCCCTGAGTGATGGGGTCCCTGGGGCCATTACAGGAATATATTTTTTCCCTGGTGGTTGGAGTCCCTAGAGCTATTGAGGCTTGTGTAAGGGGGCGGTGCACCCACTCCCCTTTATGATGAACTTGGCCTATTCTGTCTTGGCATGGATACATATATATTTAGAAAACGTAATCTGCCTGGCAAAGATCTGTATACCTTCAGAGGAGCTGCCATCATGCAGCTCCTCTGATGGCACTAAAAGTATGCTGAGCAGCCAAAATGACTCATACGGCCACTCAGTAAATTACAAAAACAAACTTCAAAAGTGGGAGTTTGTTATTGTAGAACAAAATACGAATGGCCCTGACATCCTGGGAGTTTCCTCTCTAGGTGTGAGGGGCATATTTTTTCTGTTTGGTACTGCCAGGCCTATCCTAGCCTATGGAGGAGGGGTGTCCGAGGTACTGACACTGACAGCCCAAGTCTATTGGGCCATTGGTGCAGAGCCAGCGCGGCACTGCCAGCAGAAACATGACAGTCCACCTGACTCTAAATAGAGTGAGTGTACTGTAATTTTAGCAGACTGAGTACTCAGCATTTGTAGCAGAGACCCTGACTGCTAAATAGGTGAATTTTGAGAAGGCGAGTCTTTAGGTATATCCTGAATGGGAGGAGGTTTGGATTAAATTTACAAACATTAAATGACCCTTTATGTACCTAAGAGCCAACAAGTAGCTAATTATTTTTTTTGTGCATTAGGTTGGAAAGGAGGTCCATAATATATATATGCTGTTGATTATGTTACGTGGGTGTTGGCTCTGTGAGTGTAAGAGCATGTTCCCTGCTATTGGTTTTCTATACAGCTTGGTGCATAATTTATTATCCAAAATGAACACAAAAGGATATAAAAATTCAACCTCCATTTTACTGATGTTGATTGTGAATCTCAAATTCAACTCAGACAAGGGTGGTAATGTAGTGTTAATGACCAAGGAACGTTATAAGGAGGAAGCATTGCGCCTCTTGGAGGATCCGCAAAGTTACATCAAGATCAATAGAGGTGTCTATAATGAAAGTATCAAAACTTTCAATGAAATAATACTTGGCTGGCGGATGAAAGGTATACTTGAGGAGGATGAATACCAATTCATAGAAGTAGACTATCTGGTCCTCCCCAACTTCTATCACCTGCCAAAAGTTCATAAAGACGTAAAGAGACCTCCTAGTTCTCCTATTGTTTTGTCGAAGGGCAGCCTTTTGGAGAAAGCTTCCATTTATGTTGATTCCTTTTTGTTACCTATGGTGAGAGACTTAAGTTCATTTGTACAGGACACCACGGACTTCATACAGCTGATTCAGAACATACAATGGGAAGAAGATCTCCTATTAATAACGTTGGACATTACGAACCTATACATCTGTATTATGCATTCCAAGGGTTTATTAGCTTTGGAGTTCTTCTTTAAAACTAGGCAATTGAAATTTCAAGAATATAACAGGATACAGTTACAATTTGTCTATTGTTGTCTTAACAACAACATCTTCTGGTTCTCCAGGCAGTTGTATTTACATACGCAGGGGACTGCCATGGGAAGGTGCTTCATTAGTTACGCAACCTTTTCGTGAGCTGGTGGGAGAAGCACGTGTCCTCTGCAGTGGGCAATGAACAGTGGGTGGACAAGATAATCTAGAGGGCCAGATATATTGATGACCTCGTTATCGTCTGCGGGGCACAAAATCACAAGCAGAGGATTACATTAAGGCTCTAAATTAAAATGAGTTAAATTTGAAATTCACAATCAACATTAGTAAAATAGAGGTTGCATTTTAAGATCTTTTTGTGTTCGTTTTGGATAATAAATTATGCACCAAGCTGTATAGATAATCAACGGCAGGGAACACGGTATTACACTCATAGAGCCAACACCCATGTGACTGAATCAACAGTATCCCCAACAGCGAATCACTGAGAATTAAGAACAACTGCTCACATCTAGAGGATTACTCTGTTACAGAGAAGGACTCCCTAAATAGGTTCAGTGAAAGAGGCTATACGACAAAAGTCCTACAGGCGACTACTGAGAAAGTGCACCTTAGGGAGAGACAAGAGTTGCTTGTATGTAAACAGAAAAATGTAGAAGAAGAAGAGGGAGAGTCCAAAGTCAGGTTGATACTCGGATTTTCTGCAGAGTCTCAACTGATCTGGTAATTAATCCAGAAGAACAAGAAGGATATTTTAGTCCAGAGCCATTTTGTGGACAAGCCTATGAGTAAGGCAGAAATCAATAGCTTTTTTCCATGCACTAAGTGAAAGGCTTGTAAAAACAGCACAAAAGTTAAGGGCTTTCAGAACCCCAGGTTATAAAAAAAAGATGTATCAACAAGCTATTAAACTGTAACTCCACTTTTGTTATCTGTGGCCTCCAATATATTGGAAGCACAATACATCACGCCAAAACACAAGTGTTGGAACCTACACAAGCCATCACTAATCAAGATAGCCCATACCCAGTAGCCAGGCATTTTGCTGATGTGCATGAGAGCAGAAGCGACAGGCTATGTTATTTCTTTATTGATCAAGTAATCAAAAAAGAAAGACGTGGACGCCTCAAACACTTGGAGTTCAGAACACGCACACCATGGGGTCTGAATAACGAGGAAGAATTGTGGTCACATGTAGGATAATAAGGATGTGTAGCACTCCTCATGTGGCACATGCATTGATAATGAATTT
The DNA here is from genome assembly GCF_964204655.1 of Triturus cristatus. Lineage (NCBI taxonomy): Eukaryota > Metazoa > Chordata > Amphibia > Caudata > Salamandridae > Triturus > Triturus cristatus. Next base: position 430,620,300 of record NC_140581.1, on the reverse strand, counting down.
CGACAATTTGCTGCTTTGTTATGTTGCAAATTTTAAGATGGCCGCCAAGGTCATTATGAATTGTTGGAGGCATTTTTTTTGTCTCTTTTCAGTGTCTCTGAGAATTGAATTGTTGCTCAATGAACTGTGGTTTTGTTATAAGGTGTCTTTTTGCACGGGGGACCTGACATTGACAAAGGCCAGGAAACCGAAATGCGTTTGTCAGTTTGATATTGGTTGCACGTCATGAAATTAAATAAAATAATCATTGAATCTAACAGCCGGGGAGTGCACAGCATTGTGTGTTTTCAGAAAATATATATATATATATATATATATATCCACCACTAATTGTTTGCACAGAAACCCAAGCCGCTTTCAGTGGCGGGCCATGGCGGGGTAGCGAACCCCAAATATCCAAACCAATCGTTTGTTCACTTTCAAAAACGATGCCACAGCCACAAATATCCTTCACAGTGTGTTTTTATTCTTTTACAGCCTTATCACTCTACGCGTTTCGGAGAAACACCTCCTTGTTCACGAGTAAGAGTGAAATGCAAAACACCTTGTTTTAATCATACCATGTGACACACCCTCAAATCATAGAAAGTGAAAACAGATTCCATTGTTTTTTAAACTTTCTCGGAGCTAGGAAGGCATACATTCAATAAATTACTGGATGTTTGGGGAAATCTAAAAAAAACCATTACATTAATGCGTTAATACAATGTTGAATCAAATATTTGGATACACACTTTAAATCTGCATGAATAGTGCATGCTTGCAATTCCAAAATAACATTGAAAATAAACATTAGCCGCAAGTGCCGGTAACCAAGCAACGCACGTCAGTAGTTTCAACATTACCACAACCATTAAATCGCGGTTCGTTGTGCACAACATCATTTGGCCAGTGGAAACAGCCATAAATCACCTTACTACGCATGTGCGTAAAGAATTCTAAGAGCTTTGTTATCTGTACTGCCGCATTCATTACATCTAATCAAGCCCTAGTGGGTATTTCACGAGTTTTACCTTAAGATCTCAGTAGATATCAGTCAGTCCTGCATTGTACGGCAGCCCCAGTTGTACGTGCAATGATTCAGTCTCATCATGGTGCCCTTAGGAACATTATAGTTAGAAATAAGCATTGAAAAAAACAGAGAAATTCACTGAAAAAAACAGAGGTTTCTTGGACGTTATAGTTAGTTGGAAATTTCACTCGTACAAAACCAGAGAAATTCGGCCATTATAGTTAGTTGAGCTAACTATAACTCACGCCTCCGCAATGCACTGCTGATAACATCACATATTACATCATTCATGACATGGTCAGTGACATCACTGATGACATCATCCAGTGACTGTGTGTTTCCGTAAAGTCTAAATGTTTTATATATATATATATATATATATCACACGATTCTCCTCCTTACGAAAGAGCAGAGACCACAACGGGGGATGATCATGGAAGCGTTTAATTGATACAGAGATGTCATGGCGAATGCATTTCGGCATAGTGCTGCCTTCCTCAGCGCCCAAGTTTTCAGGTGGCTTCCATCGTCACAAGATGAACAGTCCTGCCGCCTTATGTAGTTGTACAAAAAGGCTCCGCCCTCTAAAACGTATCTCCACCTATTTGCAGTGTTCGAAGTGGTCGAAAACTCCAAATCCCAGAATGCAGCGCTCTGCTTCCAGGTAGGTGATGTGTGGAGTGGTTGATGGACCATGTGGTCGGGCGAGATGCAAGGTTCTGATACGAACGTGAGCCAAATTGTCCTGCTTGTAGTAGCAATCAGGCGCTCCCCTGGGTCCCCACACCGCTTCAGCCCCGGGTCACAGGAACATAGTGAGCAGGGGTAGCGATGTCAATGCACGCCGCCCAGTATGAGGTTAAGTAGCCTCACAACTGCCTTATAGCTCCCAGTACTCAAGGCGGGCATGGACCATTTCACAACCATGAAATATAACAGAACAGCCGAAGCAGCGCCAGTGAAGTCCGGCCCTGGATGTGAAGCGGGGGTCTCTGAAATGCGTCAACGCGGACAACATCACACGATTCTCCTCCTTACGAAAGAGCAGAGACCACAACGGCAGCCCCAGCTGTACGTGCAATGATTCAGTCTCATCATGGTGCCCTTAGGAACATTATAGTTAGAAATAAGCATTGAAAAAAACAGAGAAATTCACTGAAAAAAACAGAGGTTTCTTGGACGTTATAGTTAGTTGGAAATTTCACTCGTACAAAACCAGAGAAATTCGGCCATTATAGTTAGTTGAGCTAACTATAACTCACGCCTCCGCAATGCACTGCTGATAACATCACATATTACATCATTCATGACATGGTCAGTGACATCACTGATGACATCATCCAGTGACTGTGTGTTTCCGTAAAGTCTAAATGTTTTATATATATATATATATGTATATATTACGCAGTGTAACCAATGACTTCATGTTGAAACTGATAGGATGGAAAAATAAGGGACTCCTGACAGCGGATGAATTTACATTTTAAAAAAATGATCATCCAGTAGTCCCTATTCTGTATTTTATTCCTAAAATTCACAAGAACGCACAACAACCACCAGGAAGACCCATCATTTCAGCGCTAAACAGCCTTTTGGAAAACACTTCGAAATATGTGGATTCTTTTTTACAAGAACATGTTCAGAGTTTAAAATCTTATATCAAAGATACCAGTGACTTTTTGGCTAAACTTTTAAATTATCCATGGCAAGAAAACAATCTCTTGATGACATTAGACGTTACATCTCTATACACGTCCATCAATCATAGAGATGGACTAAAAGCCATTGATTTCTATTTGGCAAAAAAAGGACACCAATATATTGAACACAGTACTATGATTGTTAACATGGCAGAATTTTGTTTAAAAAACAATTATTTTGTGTTCCAAAACAACTTGTACCAACAATTGCGAGGGGTAGCAATGGGGGCCAGCTTTTCCCCCAGCTATGCCTGTCTCCACATGGGTTGGTGGGAAGAGCTGGTCCTCCCCAACCAATACAATACATATGTAACTAAAAATATCAAAGTTTGGTGGAGGTACATTGACGACCTTTTTATAATTTGGGATGGGTCTAAAACAGAAGCAGAGGAATTCCTAAGTCAACTTAATATCAATGCCCTAAATCTGGAGTTTACCGCATCTATTAGTGAGACAACTGTAAACTTTTTGGATGTAGAAGTTTACATACAAAATGGGAAAATCGAAACCAGGCTGCATAGGAAGCCGACAGCTGGGAATACTACGTTGCATGCCGGTAGTTCTCACCCTAGGCATCTCATCAATAGTATTCGTTACGGTGAGATGCTTAGGCTGAGACGCATTTGCAGCAAGGATATTGATCTTACTAAGGAACAACACAACAGTAAAAAAAGATTCCAGGAAAGGGGCTACACGACCAAATGTTTAGACAAAGCCATTGTTAAAAGTAGAAGCAAGTCCAGGGAATCGCTGCTTGAACCTCAAGCTAAATATGGGATGATAGAACAAGAGGATACATTTAGATTCATCATCCAATTCAGTAAACATGAAAAAGAAATCAGAAAATTGATTACCAAAAATTGGCCACTGGTCTTAAGTGACCCTGTTATTGGTCAAACTCTGACAAAAAAGCCAGCTATCACATACAGTAGGGCCTCATCTATGAAGGATACTTTAGTCCAAAATGATCCTGCCAGTACTAACTCTAATACCTGGCTAGCCCAAAGAAAGGGTTTTTTCAAATGTAAGGTTTGTAAGGCTTGCAAACATGGCCTAAACCGAACATTCTTCACAACACCTTTTTGTGAAGAAGAAAAACCTATTATGAAAGCCCTCAACTGTAAATCTGAATATGTGATATATGTGTTGCAGTGCCCTTGCGGTCTGAAATACATTGGCAGTACCATCTTGCAAGCCCACAAGCGGATACTGCAGCACATAAGAGCAATCAAGAACAGGGACCAGCAATATACAGTGGCCAGACACTTCAATGAGACACATAGCGCTGATCCAACAGGCCTTACCTACTTTTTAATTGACTCAATCCCTTATAACAAAAGAGGGGGAAACAGGCAAAAAGAATTGAGACGCTTGGAAACTAAATACATTCTGAATTTAGATACAAAACATCCGAGAGGTCTCAATGCAACTGAGGAGCTCCATACATGCCTTTAATTAGCATAACTTTTGCCATGATTATCTCATCAGATATTAATCTATAGGATACTGGATTAATGGCTTTTATGCATAACAACAATCATTATACGGCATTCAACTAGATAACATGTCCGCCGCCTACACTGTTAAATATTCTATCAAGGTACTATTTTGCACATAGGGGTGATTTTATAGGCTGTTTTTCGGTTTTTTTATGGGTATTTTAGATATTTTTATCACCTTTACTTACATTAGAATTGGTGATTGTTTTAGAGTAGTTGGCACTTGCACTTTATTAATGTATTTTAAGACAGGAAAATTCTATTAGCAAATTAACATGTAACATTTTGTTTCTGAAGAGATGGACTTTGCAATTGTATTGAAAAGGCTTTTAGAATTGTTGGTTTGAATTTTTTAGTATTTATACTGTAATTTTACTTCGCCATTAACAATACAAATAGCCAGTCATTTTTGGTGCATTTATGCAGACAATACTCCAATTGCAATCCAGAACAATGTCATCTGACTAGAGGAAAAAACATCATTTTAACAAAGTTGAATTATTTATTTATTTAATTTGCTCGAAATGTAAACAATTTTAGCTAATTACAATGTGTTTTAACATTTGTTTTAGACACTAAATTGTTTTTCCTGCTTATATTAATTATTTATTCAGGCACTAGAACTTTACTGTTAAGCACTTTATAAAGATTTGTTGAAAACACAGCACAAAAAAATTGCAAAAAAAAGCTATAAAACAACCAATCACCTGACAGAGCGTGTCATGTGATCAAGGCCCTTCCGGGCTGAAACGCGTCATGGCTGTAAAGGTCGAGGGGACTAAAGAATAAAACCTTTGCTGGTTCACCTTGTGGTTTGTGCTTCATCGTTGGTTAAAGTCTGCGAAAGCCTTCGGATTTAAGTGAATATAAATAAAGGACTGGTTCCTACCTGTGATGGAGTGCGGCCTCGTATCTGGGGAAAACATGTGGAGAGACATTAATCACGGCGTCTCCAGGCCGTGGAGGCGACGCACCGCCCTGGAGTGAATTTGGGTCTGCGCGGGGGAAATTGACTTCCTTTGTGATCGGCAGAGCAGGCTGTGTGGATTAAGACAGGCAGAATCTCATTCAGGCTCACTGAAGAGCAATAATTGGTCCGTAAAAAGGAAATATGAGCACCTAACTCATTGGAGAGTAAACCCACTGGAGGGTTTGAGTGATGCATGAAATTACTGCAGGTCCCATCATGCACCTCACGAGGGGATAATTAATGTGCACACCGGAAGCAGCACACCGGAGGCAAACATCAGTTAATTTTGTGCATGGGACAGTGCAGTGCACGCATTTCCGTAGCTGCTCACATTTGGCCTCTGAAGAAAGGGAAAGGATTCCCTGAAACGCGTCAGGCCGGGGGACAGAAAGAATGGATGAGAAGCTGCCTGCCTTGTGAAAATAAAGGACTGGTTCCTACCTGTGATGGAGTGCGGCCTCGTATCTGGGGAAAACATGTGGAGAGACATTAATCACGGCGTCTCCAGGCCGTGGAGGCGACGCACCGCCCTGGAGTGAATTTGGGTCTGCGCGGGGGAAATTGACTTCCTTTGTGATCGGCAGAGCAGGCTGTGTGGATTAAGACAGGCATAATCTCATTCAGGCTCACTGAAGAGCAATAATTGGTCCGTAAAAAGGAAATATGAGCACCTAACTCATTGGAGAGTAAACCCACTGGAGGGTTTGAGTGATGCATGAAATTACTGCAGGTCCCAGCATGCACCTCACGAGGGGATAATTAATGTGCACACCGGAAGCAGCACACCGGAGGCAAACATCAGTTAATTTTGTGCATGGGACAGTGCAGTGCACGCATTTCCGTAGCTGCTCACATTTGGCCTCTGAAGAAAGGGAAAGGATTCCCTGAAACGCGTCAGGCCGGGGGACAGAAAGAATGGATGAGAAGCTGCCTGCCTTGTGAAAATAAAGGACTGGTTCCTACCTGTGATGGAGTGCGGCCTCGTATTTGGGGAAAACATGTGGAGAGACATTAATCACGGCGTCTCCAGGCCGTGGAGGCGACGCACCGCCCTGGAGTGAATTTGGGTCTGCGCGGGGGAAATTGACTTCCTTTGTGATCGGCAGAGCAGGCTGTGTGGATTAAGACAGGCAGAATCTCATTCAGGCTCACTGAAGAGCAATAATTGGTCCGTAAAAAGGAAATATGAGCACCTAACTCATTGGAGAGTAAACCCACTGGAGGGTTTGAGTGATGCATGAAATTACTGCAGGTCCCAGCATGCACCTCACGAGGGGATAATTAATGTGCACACCGGAAGCAGCACACCGGAGGCAAACATCAGTTAATTTTGTGCATGGGACAGTGCAGTGCACGCATTTCCGTAGCTGCTCACATTTGGCCTCTGAAGAAAGGGAAAGGATTCCCTGAAACGCGTCAGGCCGGGGGACAGAAAGAATGGATGAGAAGCTGCCTGCCTTGTGAAAATAAAGGACTGGTTCCTACCTGTGATGGAGTGCGGCCTCGTATCTGGGGAAAACATGTGGAGATATATATATATATATATATACATATATATATATATATATATATATATATATATATATATATATATATATATATATATATATATATTCACTGAAAAAACCATAGGTTTCACACATGTTATAGTTAGTGGAAATTTTACTGATAAAAAACCAATGAAATTGCCCCGTTATAGTTAGCGCAGGCAACTATAACTCACGCGACCACAATCCTCTGCTGATGCTAATACTGTATTTAGACACTTATTTGCCCATGTCTTCTTCCATACATTTTTAGCTATACATATATTACAAATATTTTTTTTTCATAAAGACACATATGTCATCAGCAGAGGATTGCGGTCGCGTGAGTTATAGTTGCCTGCGCTAACTATAACGGGGCAATTTCATTGGTTTTTTATCAGTAAAATTTCCACTAACTATAACATGTGTGAAACCTATGGTTTTTTCAGTGAATTTGCAAGGTTTTTTAAATGCTAATTCCTAACTATAACGTGTGTGAAACCTATGGTTTTTTCAGTGAATTAGTACGGTTTTTTAAATGCTAAGTTTTTTTCCCTTATAATAAGCCCTGTACATTTGGTGGCCTACGGCCACCAAAAGCACAGGGGGTGGGGTAAGTGTGGATAGTGTTTTTTTCCATTGTAATAAGCCCAGCACATTTGGTGGCCTTCGGCCACCAAAAGCACAGGGGGTGGGGTAAGTGTGGATAGTGTTTTTTTTATTTTTATTTTTTTACCGTACGCTTACCGTAAGCGTACGGTAAGCGTACCCCGCGAAATTGCCGAAAAAAAAATAAAACCGTTTTTGCACTTGGGGGATGTTTGGGGACTCCCTCAACATGACTATGTGGGAGGGAGTTGTCAAAACAGCCCCTTTACATGTTTTTGGGCTTCCGATTTTAAAAATCTCTCTCAGTGCGAGAGACAAAATGGCGGCCGCCGCTTCCTGGTTTCGGCCGATTCGAATGTTTACTAAGATCTAAGAGCCAATCAGAATCGCGCTCGCGCACGCCACCGTACGCTTACCGTAAGCGTACGGTAAGCGTACCGTAAGCTGGCTCAGATATATATATTGATTTAAAGGCTATTTTCTCAGAATCTACTGAACAGATTTACACCAAACCTACAAAAGGCACTTCCTTGACCTAGGGACTACCTCTCTGCCAAATTTTGAGTAATTCTGTTCAGCCATTCGGGCTGTAGCTCGTTCTAAAGGTCCTATGGAAAAATGCATGGGAAAAACGCGTTTTGGGACCCCCCTTTTATCTCAGCCCCCGCTTGACGAATCCCCCCGAGACTTTCAGGGTAGGAGCGGAGCGTAGCGCCCCACCTATTTTGAGAAATTCGCGAGGATTCGTCGACCGGCGCCAAAGTTATTCAAAATAGAATGTTGAGGTTTTCCTATGGAAACGTGGTCCTAACTATAACTACCTACTGGCTATCGCCAGTAGGTAATATATATATATATATATATATATATTATCTACTGGCGGTCGCCAGTAGATAGTTATAGTTAGGAGCTATTTTCCATAGGAAATCCGCAACATTCTATTGGGAATTTCTTTGGCGCCGATTGACGAATCTTCGCGAAATTCTCCAAACTTTTGGCCAGCTCCGCTCCTACCCTGAAAGTTTTGTGGTGATTCGTCAAGCGGGGGCAGAGAAAAAAGGGGGTCGCAAAATGCGTTTTCCCCATGCAATTTCCCATAGGATCTGTTGTCTCAGCTACAGCCCGAACCGCTGAACGGAATGACACCAAATTTGGCAAAGAGGTAGTCCTCAGTTCGGACTCGTGCCTTTTGCATATTTGGTGTGAATCTGTTCAGTAGTTCCTGAGAAAATTAGGGTAAAAATGTTAGTGATATCTATGGCCGCGGAGGATCCGCGGACCCTTCCCGCCCCGTAAGCGAACCCCCCCCGAACGGAGCGTGCACCCTCCCGATCGCGCACTGAATGCTAATTGGCTGTCGAGCGTCTCTCTACATTCAAAACCAGGAACTGTTGGTGGCCATTTTCTGCCTCTGTAGAAGCGAGGCTGAAGAAGCAAGGGGAATAAGTGCGTAAAACATATAAAGGGGGCAGAGTGGAAATACTCTGACCCTCTAGAGGTGCTTAGGGGGTCCCAGAAGGACCCCTGGGGCCCCCCTTTTTAAAAAAAAAAGCAGCAAAATGCGCGCATGGTGCGCGCATCCTATCACGTTGGATGCACGGATTCTCTTGCGGTGGGTGCGCGGATCCAAGGAAAAAAAAATGAAATTGATGGGAGATAAAGATTAAGCTTAAGTGTTTTGTTCTTGAGTGGCTCTAAAAAGAGCCGTTGTGTTCATTGAGAGTTTTTGGTATTTATAAGTAAGTACCTATACAGAGTCTAAAGTTGTTGAGGAAGACTCTGTTTCCTTCATCAGTAAAGTGTACTCCATCTCCCTATACATCTCTTGCATATGAAATCGCAGATTGTTATTGTAAATGGATCCCATTCTGTAGTCTCGGAGAAAAGCAGAAACAGATTTATTCACATGTTTCCTAGCTTTCTCAATCTGTGGACAAAAATGATCGGACCAGTTCCATTTCTGCCTTTGGCATATGTTAGAATACACAAAGGCAGTTTAAGGGAAAAGTGAAATCAGTTGTGCAAAGGTGTCCTTCATAAGCATTTGCAGACCTACCCCAGTCAAAGTGCCTAGGTCATTGCCACCACAGTGCACTATTATGAGGTCAGGGTGTTGGATTTGCATGAAGGATTTCACCAATGGCATCAATTGGTGCCACTTTAACCCTCTCTGTCCAATCCATTTAATGTCTACATTTGGCAAACCTAGGTCTTTGTGAATGCCTTTGTTTTCTGCATACCTTTGGCTCCAGAAAATGTAGCTGTGTCCCACAATCCACACTGTAAGCATCTTGTAAGGAGGTCTGTATGCACTCAGATGGTCTCTGTAAATGAAATGGCAGTTTGGAAAGTAAGATGTTTCTAAAATGGTGGCTAAGATGCAATTTTGAAAAAAGACAAGAAATCATTGGTTGTTTGACAACCTTCTACACTGAAAGGTAGGGTGCATATTTCTGTCTTTTAAACGCTTGATTCTTATTGGTTAACCAAAACAGATTGTAAGGAACATTATATATGATAAGCTGATATGTTGAGAAGTCAAGCACACTTGCTGTTTTGATTAGCAACATTGTGTGTGCTGAACTTGTGACCTGTGTGCTCAGTACAGTGTTCCATGACCTGTTTCTATGGTAACGGGCAGAAGACAGATTGGGGGAAGGGTTGAAGTTTATGTCATTTGGAAAGGGTTGAAATGTTTAACCAATAGAAATGTGTGTCTGCTTTTGAATTTATGTGGGAAGGAATGTGATTTGATGTTTACATGTATATGTGTGGAAAATGAGAGGGAAACTTTGCCATTATTTGGTTTTGCTGACAGGTGCACAGTGCAGAGATTCTGTATAAGAAAATCTGGTGTGTGACTGATATCTGGTGCATGACTGATATAATTCGTAATCTACAAAACATCTTGAAAGGTGAGTTATTTAATTGTGAGGGGATGTATGTAGACTATTTTTATTTTAATCAGACTAATGTATTTTTTCTGCTAAAGTGTAGGGAGTATTTTTTTCTCTACAATCTTATTGACAGTGTGTGTGCATGTAGAAACCATTCTGTGATAAGCATTTGTGTTTATCATGTGTTTGTAGAGAGAGACCTGTGCAGTTTTTATATTTTGGTAGAATTAGAAACCAGTCATTGTTTATGAATTTGTGAAATGAGTTATGTTATGTTTCTATACTAAAATGTAGTACTACTTCTAGATGAAGAAATGTGTTTTGATATAGTGCAAGGGATAGTGTTGTTTGTCTAGAATCACACAGTGAGTCTGTGTGCATTTGGGAGCCACTCTGAGAGAAGCATTTGGTAATATCGTGTTTTTGCTGACAGAAAACTGTTTTAAAACTTGTCATGTTGTCAAGTTTTAGTAGCATTAGAAGCCAGTCTTTGCTTATGTGTTGATTAAATGAGTCAAGCATTGACACTAAAGTGCAGTCGTGAAATATGTAGATTGTGTGCAGTTCCCTTATCACTTCCAGTGTAGTGAATGAGTTTTGGTAAACTCCTAGGAATACTGGTGCTTGTCTAGAATCACACTGTGAGTCTGTGTACATTTGGGAACCACTGTCAGAGAAGTGTTTGGTAATATCGTGGATTTGCTGGCAGAAAACTGTTTTGAAACCTGTCATGTTGTCAAGTTTTAGTAGCATTAGAAGCCAGTCTTTGCTTATGTGTTGATTAAATGAGTCAGGCATTGACACTAAAGTGCAGTCGTGAAATATGTAGATTGTGTGCAGTTCCCTTTTCACTTCCAGTGTAGTGAATGAGTTTTGGTAAACTCCAAAGAATACTGGTGCTTGTCTAGAATCACACTGTGAGTCTGTGTACATTTGGGAACCACTGTCAGAGAAGCGTTTGGTAACATTGTGTATTTGCTGACAGAAAACTGTTTTAAAACTTGTCATGTTGTCAAGTTTTAGTAGCATTAGAAGCCAGTCTTTGCTTATGTGTTGATTAAATGAGTCAGGCATTGACACTAAAGTGCAGTCGTGAAATATGTAGATTGTGTGCAGTTCCCTTATCACTTCCAGTGTAGTGAATGAGTTTTGGTAAACTCCTAGGAATACTGGTGCTTGTCTAGAATCACACTGTGAATCTGTGTACATTTGGGAACCACTGTCAGAGAAGTGTTTGATAACATCGTGAATTTGCTGACAGAAAACTGTTTTGAAACCTGTCATGTTGTCAAGTTTTAGTAGCATTAGAAGCCATTCTTTGCTTATGTTTTGATTAAATGAGTCAGGCATTGACACTAAAGAGCAGTCGTGAAATATGTAGATTGTGTGCAGTTCCCTTATCACTTCCAGTGTAGTGAATGAGTTTTGGTAAACTCCTAGGAATACTGGTGCTTATCTAGAATCACACTGTGAGTCTGTGTACATTTGGGAACCAATTTTCAGAGAAGCGTTTGGTAACATCGTGTATTTGCTGACAGAAAACTGTTTTAAAACTTGTCATGTTGTCAAGTTTTAGTAGCATTAGGAGCCAGTCTTTGCTTATGTGTTGATTAAATGAGTCAGGCATTGACACTAAAGTGCAGTCGTGAAATATGTAGATTGTGTGCAGTTCCCTTATCACTTCCAGTGTAGTGAATGAGTTTTGGTAAACTCCTAGGAATACTGGTGCTTGTCTAGAATCACACTGTGAGTCTGTGTACATTTGGGAACCACTGTCAGAGAAGTGTTTGATAACATCGTGAATTTGCTGACAGAAAACTGTTTTGAAACCTGTCATGTTGTCAAGTTTTAGTAGCATTAGAAGCCATTCTTTGCTTATGTTTTGATTAAATGAGTCAGGCATTGACACTAACGTGCAGTCCTGAAATTTGTAGATTGTGTGCAGTTCCCTTATCACTTCCAGTGTAGTGAATGAGTTTTGGTTAACTCCTAGGAATACTGGTGCTTGTCTAGAATCACACTGTGAGTCTTTGTGCATTTGGGAACCACTGTGAAAGAAGCGTTTGGTAACATAGTGTATTTGCTGTCAGAAAACTGTTCTAAAACTTGTCATGTTGTCAAGTTTTAGTAGCATTAGAAGCCAGTCTTTGCTTATGTGTTGATTTAATGAGTGAGGCATTGACACTAAAGTGCAGTCGTGAAATATGTAGATTGTGTGCAGTTCCCTTACCTCTTCCACTGTAGTGAATGAGTTTTGGTAAACTCCTAGGGATAGTGGTGCTTGTCTAAAATCACACTGTGAGTCTGTGTGCATTTGGGTAGGGATCGTGAGAAAAGCATTTGGTAACATCGTTTATTTACTGACAGATAACTGTTTTAAAACCTGTCACGTTGTCAAGTTTTAGTAGCATTAGAAGCCAGTCATTGCTTATGCGTTGATTATGTGTTGATTAAATGAGTCAGGCACTGACTCTAAAGTGCAGTCGTGAAATATGTAGATTGTGTGCAGTTCCTTTACCAGTTCCAGTGTAGTGAATGAGTTTTGGTAAACTCCTAGGGATAGTGGTGCTTGTCTAGAATCCCACTGTGAGTCTGTGTGCATTTGGGAACCACTGTCAGAGAAGCGTTTGGTAACATCGTGCTTTTGCTGACAGAAAACTGTTTTGAAATCTGTCATTTTGTGAAGTTTTAGTAGCATTAGAAGCCAGTCTTTGCTTATATGTTGATTAAATGAGTCATGCCTTGACATTGATGTGCTGTACTTAAATATGTAGATTGTGTGCAGTCCCCTTACCCCTTCCACAGTAGTGAATGAGTTTTGGTAAAGTCCTATGATAGTGTTGATTGTCTAAAATCACACTGTGAGTATGTTTGCATTTGGGTAAGGATTGTGAGAGAAGCGTTTGGTAACATCGTTTATTTACTGACAGATAACTGTTTTAAAACTTGTCATGTTGTCAAGTTTTAGTAGCATTAGAAGCTAGTCTTTGCTTATGTGTTGATTAAATGAGTCAGGCATTGACACTAAAGTGCAGTCGTGAAATATGTAGATTGTGTGCAGTTCACTTACCTCTTCCACTGCAGTGAATGAGTTTTGGTAAACTCCTAGGGATAGTGGTGCTTGTCTAGAATCACACTGTGAGTCTGTGTGAATTTGGGAACCACTGTGAAAGAAGCGTTTGGTAACATTGTGTATTTGCTGACAGAAAACTGTTTTAAAACTTGTCATGTTGTCAAGTTTTAGTAGCATTAGAAGCCAGTCTTTGCTTATGTGTTGATTAAATGAGCCAGGCATTGACACTAAAGTGTAGTCGTGAAATATGTAGATTGTGTGCAGTTCTCTTACCTCTTCCACTGTAGTGAATGAGTTTTGGTAAACTCCTAGGGATAGTGGTGCTTGTCTAGAATCACACTGTGAGTCTGTGTGCATTTGGGAACCACTGTCAGAGAAGCGTTTGGTAACATCGTGCATTTGCTGACAGAAATCTGTTTCGAAACCTGTCATGTTGTCAAGTTTTAGTAGCATTAGAAGTTAGTCTTTGCTTATGTGTTGATTAAATGAGTCAGGCATTGACACTAAAGGGTAGTCGTGAAATATGTAGATTGTGTGCAGTTCCCTTACCTCTTCCACTGTAGTGAATGAGTATTGGTAAACTCCTAGGGATAGTGGTGCTTGTCTAGAATCACACTGTGAGTCTGTGTGCATTTGGGAACCACTGTCAGAGAAGTGTTTGGTAACATCGTGCATTTGCTGATAGAAAACTGTTTTGAAACCTGTCATGTTGTCAAGTTTTAGCAGCATTGGAAGCCAGTCTTTGCTTATGTGTTGATTAAATGAGTCAGGCATTGACACTAAAGAGTAGTCGTGAAATATGTACATTGTGTGCAGTTACCTTACCTCTTCCACTGTAGTGAATGAGTTTTGGTAAACTCCTAGGGATAGTGGTGCTTGTCTAGAATCACACTGTGAGTCTGTGTGCATTTGGGAACCACTGTCAGAGAAACGTTTGGTAACATCGTGCATTTGCTGACAGAAAACTGTTTTGAAACCTGTCATGTTGTCAAGTTTTAGTAGCATTAGAAGCCAGTCTTTGCTTATGGGTTGATTAAATGAGTCAAGCATTGACACTAAAGTGTAGTCGTGAAATATGTAGATTGTGTGCAGTTCCCTTATCACTTTCACTGTAGTGAATGAGTTTTGGTAAACTCCTAGGGATAGAGGTGCTTGTCTAGAATCACACTGTGAGTCTCTGTGCATTTGGGAACCACTGTCAGAGAAGCGTTTGGTAACATTGTGCATTTGCTGACAGAAAACTGTTTTGAAACCTGTCATGTTGTCAAGTTTTAGTAGCATTAGAAGCCAGTCTTTGCTTATGCGTTGATAAAATGAGTCATGCTTTGACACTAAAGTACAGTACCATGTAGTATTGTCTTTACTGCCCCAGAAATGAAATTTTAATATTTTTACCCAGGCACTGTCCTAGAAGTAGTCTGATGATTTAGTCAGTTTCTAAGTACTTATGTTGTGAACCATTCATTACCAAATAGACTGCTTCAAATGTCCATGCAGTATGCATGTAGTTCTCTAACCACCTACACAGTTGTTTTTCACACCTTCAATTCTCTAGACAGTTTCCATACACTTCCAGGAAACACCCTATCACTCTCTTTGTAGTCTTCTAGTGACCCATTCAGCACCATGTAGTAATTCAATCACTGTGCCAAAACCCAAACATTTATAAATTCACCAAGACACTCTCTTTCCAGTACTCTAATGATTCAGTTACTGTCTAAGTATTCATGCACTGAGCCAGGACTTAGCACATGGACTGCTTCAAACCCCTATGCACTATGCATGCAGTCTTTTAACCACCTAGAGATTTCTCTTTTATACTTTCAATTCCCTTGTCAATATCCATATAGTCCAGCAAACATCTTGTCACTCCCTTTGCAGTCTTTTAGTGACCTTTTTAGTACCAAGTACTAATTCATTCCCTGTGCGAAAAGTCTACCAGTTATAAAAACATCCAGGCAGTCTCCTGGCTGTAGTCTAATCATTCAGTCAGTACCCAAGTACTCATGCAGTGATCCGGGCCTTAGCACATGGACTGCTTTAAATGCCTATCCAGTATGCATTCAGTTCTCTAATGAGCTACACAGTTGTCTTTCGCAGCTTAAATTCCCCAGTTAGTATTCATACACTTCTAGCAAACACCCTGTTACTCACCCAGTGTCTCTCTTTTTAGTACTGTAATCATTCAGTTAGTTAGCATGTAGTCTTTTTGTGAGGTAGGCTTTAGGGCATGAACTGCTTCAAAGTAGTATGCATTATGTATGTAGTGTTTTAATCATCGTCACACTTGTGGTTCAGGGCTATGGTTTTTTAGTCTGTTTTTATATAAAATGTGTTTGTACAGTAATGGAATATTGTAAATTTGAAAGTTATTAATATACATTTATTTGTGACTCTTTTTTGCAGATACGGTTTTTCAACGTTAAAATCGAGAAAGTATGCCAGAAAAAAAAAAGAAAAAGAAAAGAACAGAGACAGGAGGATTATTTGAAGAAACATCAACCACAAGTATTGAATGAAAAAGAGAATGTGGCTAAAAGGAACAAATCTTCTGGAAAGATCACGAAGCAATTTATTAAAAATGTTTGTAGGAGCAAATAGAATAAAGAGAATGCTGCAACTTCAAATATGTTTTTGAGTACGAAAAAAAATCAAAATAAGAGGAAAAGTAAAAAAGCAAATGTTCAGTCAAAGGAGATAAAGTATGGTAAAAGAAGACAAAATCAGTATAAGGAATTACGCAAAAAAATATTTTACAAGAGAGTAGTGCATAATTTGCTGAAAGATGTAAAGAAATATAAAAAGAGAGCTTTATTTTATAAAAAGAAGAAGCATATTGAAAGCATTGTGGAAAAGGCTTTTGAAGTAAAAAGGAAACTGTTTATTTTAGTGTTGAACAGAGTTCGATCACTAGATAAATCAATATATGTAATGAAGGCCAAAAGTAGGAGGAAAAGAGTTATTAATAAAAAAAATGTTGTGATGTTTTTTTGGGAGAATGGAAACACAGTTCTAGTTCAGAGCCTTTTTTTAATGAAGAGAGTTAATCACAAAGTGAAAAATTATTGTACGCAATTGACATCAGCGGTAGAGGTTATGAGGTTAGTGATGGTTGTCCAATGGAGAAAGAGAAAATGGTTTAAAGAAATGCAGAAGAAGTGATAGCTGATGAAGTTTTAGGGAGACGTGCTAAAAACCCTGTGTACACTTGGGATTGCAGTAGTGTTTGTAGTGTACGACAGGAATCTATTGAAAAATTATGTAGTTTTTTGTGAGTTTATACTAAAAAAAGTGTAAAACAAAAGATTAAGCTGTTGCAAGGACTAGACCCTTGCAGAGTGAGAAAACATACTGGTTTGCAAGGTCATTCTCTGGCTTGTCTTTCGAGGAAAGTTTGTGAAAGTGTTTTTCACCATTTCAGAATGCTGGCAGTACATCATACTCAAATGCGGAAGTTAGTGAGAAGGTTGTATTATGCAAAAAGTCCAGCACTAAAGTTAAGTGAGTTGACCAGTGCTCTTTTGCGTGGGTCAGTTTCAGATGTGAAGCAGGTCTGTGAGGATATTGAGTTTTGTTACTTTGGGCCTCAGCAAGAGAGTGAAGAAACTGACACATTAGTAGAACAAAATGTTGAAGACAATGTAGAACCTGTAATTACAGAAAAATTTGAGGATGAAATGACAAAGTTTAAGGTAATTTCAGGTGAAAGACCAAATGTTTCTTGTATTTGTTGTCGGCGAAGTCACTATAAAAATCAGACTAGGGGTGTCAATCTGTATTTAAAAAGTGAAATAGAAGATAATGATAAGTGGATGGAATTTGCAACTTATTTGTTGGTAGAGGATTGTTTTGATTTGGGATGTGAGCAGCGTATTTGCAAATATTGTTATAATAAATTAGATGAGAATAAAATGCCTGCTAGAGCTTTCATAATAATCTAGAGTTGGTTGCTATTCCTCCAGAGCTGATAGATTTAAATACGTACGAGTCTATTCTGATACAATGTGTTCACCCTTTTCAGGCTATCGTTCGCATGGAGCCCAAAACAAGTAAATTACCTCCATCAGAGTTGCTAAGAGGATTGAAAGGAAGAGTTGTGTATTTACCATTAGATTTAAGGAAAAATTTTGAAACTATTGGTGTAGATCATGCAGAAAATGAGCCACTAGTCATTCTAGTTAATGGTGTTCCTACTAAGAATAAGAAAATCTGGCAAGAGTTAGTGGATGTTAGAAAAGTGCAGAAGGCATCATTGTATCTGATAAAAAATAATGAGTACTATAGAAATGTGTTTGTTGGAGAAGAAGAAATATATTTCGCAGAAGATAGTGAAACATTAAGGTGCCGATCACGATCCTGTAAAAACCGGGTACGAACCGTCGGACGGAGCATATTCTCCGTCCGACGCGTACCCGGTCGTCAAAATATACAAACATGGAATTACGATTCGCACGGAAACTCCATTTCCGTACGAATCGTACAAAACCCAGACCGACGAAAATAAACATACAAATGTGATCCGGGAAAGCGCCGACGTGACGTCGGGACGCACGCAGCCTGCCATTCACGAACCAGGAATCACGATTCGCACCGACGTCATCCCGCACGGTGAATATTTTCCGGCTGCCAAAAACTGCCGGGAAATCAGGACGACGCGAACAAGGACTACCTGTACGCAACGGACAGACATGGACCCGAACCTACGTGTCATCCCGGCCCTCATAGCAGTCGACCTCCTCTACAGGTTCGGACGCAGACGCCGCAGAAGGTCAGAACAACAAAGGGAGGGGGGAAAGGGGGGGGCAGGACCAGGGGCAGGCCACAAACCCCCACCAAAGTCACACAGCACACATGCCCTGGACATACCTGACCCCCAGGCGCTGGTCACTACGAGGGGGTGGGGGCGTGTCCAGCAAAGCCAGCGTCCGCCACAACGGAAGTACCTGACGACGCGAACCGGCAACACAACAATACAGGTACGTCCCATACCCACGCCTTAAGAGCGTGGGTACGAGTCGTACCCCGCCCACACCTACGTCATCCCAACAATGGCGGGACGGCTGTACCCACGTGGCAAAGGCCAGGGTACGGCCCGCACAAGCATTCCACAGCGTGGGTACGGATATGTACGGACCGTACCCCCACCCGCGTACGTATGGAGCGTACCCCCACCCCAACAGTGTAAGTACGACCCGTACCCTCACCCGCGTACGTATGGAGTGTACCCCCCACCCCAACAGTGTAAGTATGACCTGTACCCTCACCCGCGTACGTATGGACCGTACCCCCCACCCCAACAGTGTAAGTACGACCCGTACCCTCACCCGCGTACGTATGGAGCATACCCCCCACCCCAACAGTGTAAGTACGACCCGTACCCTCACCCGCGTACGTATGGAGTGTACCCCCAACCCCAACAGTGTAAGTATGACCCGTACCCTCACCCGCGTACGTATGGAGCGTACCCCCCACCCCAACAGTGTAAGTACGACCCGTACCCTCACCCGCCTACGTATGGAGCGTACCCCCCACCCCAACAGTATAAGTACGACCCGTACCCTCACCCGCGTACGTATGGAGCGTACCCCCCACCCCAACAGTGTAAGTACGACCCGTACCCTCACCCGCGTATGCATGGAGCGTACCCCCACCCCAACAGTGTATGTACGACATGTACCCCCACCTCGTATGCATGGAGCTAACCCACACCCGTGTATGTTCTAAGCGTACATATCGTGAAATAGGAGGGGTGGGTGCAGAGTCCTCCCAGCAGTGCCCAGAGACAGGAGGGGTGGGTGCAGAGTCCTCCCAGCAGTGCCCAGACACAGGAGGGGTGTGTGCAGAGTCCTCCCAGCAGTGCCCAGACACAGGAGGGGTGGGTGCCTATCACTCCCAGCAGTGCCCAGAGACAGGAGGGGTGGGTGCAGAGTCCTCCCAGCAGTGCCCAGAGACAGGAGGGGTGGGCGCAGAGTCCTCCCAGCAGTGCCCAGACACAGGAGGGGTGTGTGCAGAGTCCTCCCAGCAGTGCCCAGACACAGGAGGGGTGGGTGCAGAGTCCTCCCAGCAGTGCCCAGAGACAGGAGGGGTGTGTGCAGAGTCCTCCCAGCAGTGCCCAGACATAGGAGTGGTGGGTGCCTATCACTCCCAGCAGTGCCCAGAGACAGGAGGGGTGGGTGCAGAGTCCTCCCAGCAGTGCCCAGACACAGGAGGGGTGTGTGCAGAGTCCTCCCAGCAGTGCCCAGAGACAGGAGGGGTGGGTGCAGAGTCCTCCCAGCAGTGCCCAGACACAGGAGGGGTGGGTGCAGAGTCCTCCCAGCAGTGCCCAGAGACAGGAGGGGTGGGTGCAGAGTCCTCCCAACAGTGCCCAGACACAGGAGGGGTGTGTGCAGAGTCCTCCCAGCAGTGCCCAGACGCAGGAGGGGTGGGTGCAGAGTCCTCCCAGCAGTGCCCAGACACAGGAGGGGTGGGTGTAGAGTCCCCCCAGCAGTGCCCAGACATAGGAGGGGTGGGTGCCTAACACTCACAGCAGTGCCCCTGCAAAGAAAAGGGTGGAGTACCCACAGATCCAATGCCCACAAATGTCAGTCAGGTGCACAAAGATCCTGCAGTACATGTACCACATGTGTGCGAGGCTGGGAGTATACACATGCATGCAGCCTAAAAGGGAACATGTCCACATGAAGTCATGTCAACAGACTACAAACACAAGTACAGTGATCACCAAGGATGCCACGAATGATGCAGGTGGAGACATCGCTCTGCATGCATGTGCAAAGTTGAAGGAGTCCGTCACACCCCCAGCTGATGTAGACACAGCTCAGCACCACATAGTGGAAACACCCTGCAGGGAAGATGTCAGGGTACACAGAGGAAGGAACACACCTTGGGACAATTTCACCATGCAGTAACTGCTTACATGAACAAAGACACTTAGCTAACACCTTGTGATGGCACACAGATACCAGGGCCCCCCCCTATGACCAGCACACTACTACATTTCCCACACACCCAACACATGTTCACCACCCAAAATCATGTAGCAGCCCCACCAACAGCAATACCAGAAAAGCAGTAGTGATCTAAGGAAAAAAAAATTGGCTTTATTCAGCATTACAAAAAAATGTTTGTGTGGATAAAGTTCAATATTTACAAAGCCCATAGGGCAGTCCATGAGTCACAGCTGGATGGGGGACACAGTGGGACGCGTGTCCCCTAGCTTGCCTGCACAGTCAGACTCCTTCGTCTTCCACAGTGGGGAGGGCATCATGTGGGGGGGAAGGACCAGGCACCGCAGGGACATGAGGGCGAAGGGTAGGCGTCGTGGGTGCAGGGATGGAGGACTCCACCACAGGGGGTGGGGCAGGGCCAAAGGCGGAGGCCAGGATCTCGCTGCACACCTTAGCAAGGTCCTCCAGCGTCTCCCCTGTACCCGAAGGAACCACAGGCCCCAAGGAGGGGGGGGCGGAGGGATGGGTCGCAGCGCCACTGGGGGAGGGTGTGGACAGGGGGGGGGGACTCAACCACCCTGACCGGGGACTCCCTTGACCGCTTGCGGGGTGGTGTCACAGTGGGGCTCAGGGACAGAGCGGCCATGAAGGAGTCCTTGCCGGATATGTGGCCAGGAGAGCTGACGGGAGGGGATTTGGAGGGAGTGGATTGGGTGGAATGCGGACTCCCACTCTGGCTGCATGACTTGCGTTTGCCCCCCGACCCAGTGGGTGTGCCTACTTCACCCTGTGTGTGCGTGCCAGGAGGTGTGCGTATGACCTTCCCTGCTGGTGAGGTGCCTGTGTCTGTTGTGGTGGGTGCATGCTGACGTCTGGGTGTACGTGGGACATGCATGGGAGTGGGAAGTGTGGATGGGGCAGGGGTAGGGGGAGGGACGTAGCGCTGCAGGAGACCCACTGCTGCAGTCAGTGTTGAGTCTATGGACCTCAGCAACTGGCGTTGGTCAGCCTGCGATGAAAAAATGCCCTCCAAGTATGCCTCCATGTTGTGCAGCACTTGGCTGTGGCCATGGAGGACATTAAGGATCGCAGCCTGACCAACCTGCAACTGCCGCTGGATGTCCACAGACTCAGCATTGGTGGCAGCAGTGGAGACAGGGGCAGGGGGTGCGGTGCCTGGCAGGAAGGAGACATGTGGTGACCGGGCACGCTGGGAAGGGACACGAGCAAATGGGAGGCGGCTGATGGCAATGGAGGGGGCGGGGTGCGATGTTGTGCCGCTGTCAGCTGCTGGTGTAGCCTCCGCCCACTCGGAGAGATCATCCTCGGACCCGTCAGCTTCATATTCAGTCGTGCCAGTGGACAGGTCCTCGGCCTCACTCTCCTCCGCCTCAGTACCACTCAATGTGCCAGGCACGATGTCAACGCTGGCACTGGTGCTCGGTCCCTCCGCTCCGTCTGTGCTCATGTCTCCCTCCGTGTCCCCCGACGATGCTGTGGGCAAGGTGAAGAGACAGCAATTAATCACACACCTGTATACATATGTCACATGAGTCCAATCTGCATAGGTTACAGTGCATAGCCTGCAAAGAAAGATCAGTAACACCTACAAAACAAGGTACAGATGTAGGGCATGCAACACACAGTTGGTTGACGCACCATGCCAATGAAAATCCATGGAGAGCATGACACAATAGCAAATGACATGAAATGGAGTTTGACATAGGAGCCAGGCCCTGGGGACAATCCAGCACTGCATCTGCACCACACAGCGTTGCCGAAAATAGGGATGAGCAGGGACCATATCCATGAACTTGAGGCACATGCTGCATAGGTAATACTGAAAACATGCCCACCATGACTGGCTCACTGCACCTTGAGTGTATGTCCAGACAAACATCTTACACTGGCCAGACCTAGCAAGGAGAATTCTGGTTTTGACATGTAGGCTTGGCCCGCACCAACCACCCCCTACATGAGACAATTTGTTGAGACACAGGTGGCACTTACATCTCTTAGTCTGGGTGAAATACACAGGGGCTGCATAAATGCAAGATTGGACGCCAAATACCCAAGGTGCGCCTGTCCAAATAATCATGTACAAATGGCCACCATCAGATTATTGTAACAAGACACACAGGCACTGGCCACCGTGAGTATGAACAAGGATAATCAGGTCAGGCTGTACAGTGGACACTTGTACTACATTTTACGTCATTATACATGGCGCCAGGGGACAATGGCACAGAGCACAACCTATGCTGTAGACACTGAGAGTGTCCACGTTTTGTGATGACACACATGACACCTAGGAAAATATGCCCCAGGGGACAGTAGTGGCCACACAACTCCATGGTCCTGAATGGGAATGACTGCAACACAGGCCCCATCCCTGCACCATGCGTATCACACACTCATGCACATCATGTCACAGGCCACAACATAGGACATGCGCGCTGTAAGGCATTACACTTGAGAGACTAACTCCCATGTCTGGACTCAGCATCAGTGCCAACTGACATGGAACCCACATGTACTGAACTGGACAGGGCACAGGCAAGGTCCCAAAACCTGTTACACACCACCCCCACACATGATGCTACAGGCATAGTTCACGTGGAGAAAGCGCCAGCCTACATTACCTTGTGAAGGAGTGACTACACACAGACCAGGGAACACATTGCAAGGAGGGGAAGGGAGGCAGGAGAGCACCGCTATACTGTGGGTAACTGGATCTGCACAGGACCTTTAAACCCTGGCAGTGTATCCATGCAACTGTGCACTTACAAATGCTGGTGACACACAACAAACACACATGTACCTACCCCCTTCCTGCTGCTGCTTCTCCTGTAAGCGCCTCTCCAAGTCTGTAAATACCACCGCCAGCACACGCTTGTGGATGTGGGTCAGACGGCGGCGCCCGCGGTTCTTATGGGTCTCAGGTGAGTCCCCCAGCAGGACCCGTGCGATCCTCCGCGTCCAGCACCGGATATCCTGCCAGCGTTTCCTCACCTGGGCCAGGCGCCGCTTGCGACCATCCGCACTCCTCACGGCACTGACGGCGGTCAGCCATATCTGCTTCTTGGCAGAGGCACCTACCTGTGAGGATGAACAAGTGACACGACATCAATACACCAGGCACATGTCACAGAGAGACATATTTGAACAAAATTGCTGTTTACAACAAGGCATAGTATGCATTCGACGCATTGCACCTTTGTCATAGGGACATGATCCTCTGGGGAAGGGCTAAAGCAGTACGTGCCATTGAAAGTACACAGGTGGAATGAGGGCAACCACACAATCAATGATCCAGGCTCACACTGTGCATCACAAGCTACACCAGGATAATGTGCAGCACCTCTAAGCAGTCACATGCCACAGGCCACTGACGCTACCGCAGCAGAGTACACAGACACAGACAGGCACAGGACATTCACCTGCCATTGCCAAATGCCCCCTACAGTACATAGCATGTGTGTCACACCTGGACACAATGGCAGAAGTCACAGTCATAAAAAAGGGACACAGTCTGTGCTAGTAGACTCTGCACTCACCTGATACCCTGGTCGGCCATACAGCAGGGGGTACTGTGGGAGGATCACATCCAGCAAAGCCAGGTTCTCCTCCAGGGTGAAAGGCTGTGACCTCTCCACAGACCTTGACATGGTTCCAGGGAATCAGTAGCAGCAGCTGGGTCGTCGAATACAAAGATGTGCAGGCAAGTGCTCCCTCATGGGACATGGCTGCCTTATATCTGCCTTGCTGGCCTGTTTCATGCACAGGAGTACAGAGTGATTGGTCACTCACATTTGCATCCTATGTTTCCTCCAATCCCTTCAAACCTTGCACAGTCAGTGGGTTCTTATTGTGTTTTTTTCTTCAGCATGATGTCACCTCCAGAACCACATTGCAACAAAGTAGATTCATTCAAACTGACTACTGCTGTGCACCTGTTTAAAAAAATTCAAACTTTAAACTGGGTCTCCATGACAACCAGCATGCATGTAGGCCTTAATACTTGTCCCTCATGTGTCCCCTATGTAATTTGGAGCTCCACACACAGGTACGGTGCGTCCCGGGGCCCTCGGGCACCCCAAATGCATATCAACGGCCCGTACAGGCGTGTGTACGGTCCGTCTCACTATGGGTGTGCTCGCGTATGCGTACTCATAGTGAAAGTGAGCGTACGCACGCGTGTAAGGTCCGTACCACTATGGGTGTGCTCGCGTATGCGTACCCATAGTGGTACGGACCGTACACGCGTGCGTATGCTCACTTTCACTATGGGTAAGCATACGCGAGAACACCCATAGTGATAGTGAGCGTACAGGCGTGTGTACGGTCCGTACCATTATGAGTACGCATACGCGAGAACACCCATAGTGATAGTGAGCGTACGCACGCGTGTACGGTCCGTACCACTATGAGTACGCATACGCGAGAACACCCATAGTGATAGTGAGCATACAGGCGTGTGAACGGTCCATACCACTATGAGTACGCATACGCGAGAACACCCATAGTGATACGGACCGTACACGCGTGCGTACGCTCACTTTCACTATGGGTGTTCTCGTGTATGCGTACTCATAGTGGTACGGACCGTGCACGCGTGCGTACGCTCACTATCACTATGGGTACACATACGGCAGCACTCCCATAGTGATAGGGAACGGACACAGGCCCTCTTAGCGAAAGTACGGTGCCTTTCACACATCACAGTGGTGACAGGCAGCACACAGGAAGGAATAGGGCTGACATACTTGTCCATGGATGGACATCAAGGCATTGTCTGGCCAGTACTACATGTGTGGGGCACAGGTGTGAAAGGCTGTGATGTGGCACATTACTCCTGAGTGGAGAAGGCACCAGATGTATAATGAGATGTGTACAGATGTTATGTGTGACGGTGCAATGTGTGCAGGCATGCCCTTAACTCCTTTGACATGTGTGCATGTTGTACTGCACACTTGGGATGAGCGTCACTGGCATGGCATGGTCCACAACACACGCAAGTGTCCCCTGATGCCCAGTACAGGGGTTACCACACCAGACATGTCACTACCCACGGTGCACGATGTGTCTATGTCATGTATGTGTGGTGTGTTCCCATTAGGTTGATGTTGGAGCTCCCTCAAAAGCATCAGCTGTTGCAGCAACCAACATGTGTCTGTGTGTAGCTGGACATGGCACACAGTTACGCACACCAGGCTACATGTGGTATCGGATGTGATGTGTGTATGTATGCATGGGGCACGGAGTAGCGTAACAAGGACATGTCTGCATCCTCTCTATGAATGTGTGGTGAGTCATGACATGTACACCTTCATGGCAAGGTGTGTGGGCTGTCCTAGTGTAATGGCATGTGACCTGTGGTTCTAGTGTTCCGCTACCAGTCTCTGCAATCGACATCCTACTTCTGCTGATGTGTGGATGTATGGCACTCCTGTGTTGCATCTGGCTGTTCACTTACACTGGGACACAGCTAATCCCATGCCATGGCATGTGGAGGTTCAAAATCTCCGTGTGTAGCTGGGTCTTGGTAAGAGTGTCACCCGCCAGCCATACGTGTCCAGGGCATGTGGCACATACCTGACTCCGTATGTCGCATATGTGTATTGACAGATTAACATGTTCTCAGTACATATAAATTGTTGTTGTAGTGCACTCACTCTTCCTTGTCACTTCCAAATTACTGCAGAGCGCAGCCTCTTCCCCGACCAATTCCGGACTTGGCTGCCATGCGGGAGAATGACTGTATCCGGTGCTACCGCTTCCCCCAACCATTGATTCTGGTGTTGACGGCGAGACTGGCACCACACCTGCAACCTCTGCACAGGTATCCTACGGCACTGACACCCAAGCTGAAGGTAATGGCAGCCCTACATTTTCTTGCCACGGGTACCTTTCAAAATACCATAGCTCATGTTGGTGGCATGTCCCAGAGCATGTTCTGCCGTGTGCTGCATGATTTCTTAGAGGCCATGTTTCTTCACCTGGATGAGTTCATCCATTTCCCAACCCCTGAAATGTTGACTGGGGTCAAGCGTGGATTCTATGCCCTGGGAGGGATGCCCCATGTCATTGGGTCCATAGATGGGACACATGTGGCTTTGGTACCACCACAGGCACAGGAGGTAGCGTACAGGAATCGCAAGCACTACCACTCTATCAATGCCCTTGTGGTGTGTCTGTCCAACATGGTGATTTCACATGTCTGTGCTCGTTTTCCAGGATCAGCACACGATGCCTACATCATGAGGCGTTGCAGGGTGCCTGAAATGATGACGCAGCTGCCCAACGAACGAGCATGTGTTGTTGGTGGGTACACTCTGTCTGTCCTGTATTTTGCGTAGACTTCCAGCACGACCGCTTCTCCTGTCCTACTTATGTCCATGTGCTTTCCATGTAGGGGACGCTGGCTATCCCAACATGCCATGGCTGATCACACCTCTCCGCAACCCCATCATGCCGGCCCAGCTCCGCTACAACACCGCCCATGGCCGGACAAGGCGAGTGATAGAGAGGACATTTGGCCTCCTGAAGAGCCGATTCCGATGCCTCCACAAGACCGGCGGCGCCCTCCCATATGCCCCGGCAAAGGTCTGCAAAATCTTCATGGTCTGCTGCATGCTGCACAACATGGCAGTTGAGAAAGCTGTGCCACTCATCCTGGATCAAGATGATCAGGACCATCCACCCGTTGAGGACGAAGGGCTTGGCAATGGGGCTAGTGATATGGAGGATGTGGAGCCGCAAGAGGACATCCGGACTCGGCTCATACGCGACTTCTTTGCTTAGTGGTGAGTACCAGTGTCTGTGTGTGCACGCATTGGTCCCCGTGTGGCATGTGTTGCGATGTGTGTGTCCATCTGCATGTATGCCACGTGAGTCAGAGGTGTGTTTGGATGTGTTACTGGAGTGATGGTGCCAGTGATGTGTATTTCCCCAGTCATAATTGTGACCTAGCATGTTGTCATCCTTACATGTGTCGAGTAAATGCACATGCAAGTGGCTGTGCTTTTTGTGGCTAACTTCTTGTGTGTCTCTCTTCCCCAGGTACTTGCGCATGCCGTCTGCTGCTTGCATTGTTGTGGCACTGCTATTCCTCATGGACACGTCATCGTGTGCTGAATCAGCGTTACACGCACGGACAAGTTTGGAAGTCTCCTTAGGGTAATGGATGCATCAGGGGTGTATTGTGTGTGGCAGTTGTTTACGATGTATGCACACTGCCCCTGTCGATGTTTGGTTCCTCTGCAGACATGTCACATCACCATGGTACACATGACATGCAGCTGGGTACACCTGAATAGATGGTCAGACTTGTTGACAGTCATCAGTGATGGGATTGTGGAATGTGATGATGGCATCAATGTGTGTTACACTGCCCTCGGACACATACGGTTTGCATTGGCTTGACATGGTGTGGGACTTCCACATCAGCGGATCAATGGTGTATGGCAGGCTCTCCGTGAGCAGCAGGGGGTGTTTAGCTGTTAGCCGACACTTGTGTGCCAGTTCCATGGCTATCACGCATTTGTGCTGCAGAAGGGGGGTGCCAGTGTTGGACCCACATGTTACTCCACATGACCTGTTCATGTGTACTCCGAGTTGCCTCTGCAATCCCAAATGCATGACTAATAAAGGTGTCCCTATGCCTCCAAGGTGCCTCTTAATCAATGCTGGTGTGTTGCCATGGGGCATACGGCATGTCTGGCATGGTTTTTCGTGATAGTGGCTATGTGTCTATGTGTAGAGTAGCAAGATGCAAGCTGTTTGTGTGGGATTAGACTGTGTATTGTGCATGATGTCCATGACTGTGTGGGTATTGTGACATGTGCCATCCCCATGCATCCAACGTTGGCCAGGCCACCATTCTCTGCATCCACCTGACTCAAGCTTGCAGGACATGGTTCTGCCACCTGTCCACACATACCTGGGTGCCCCACAGGACACTCCACATGATCCCTGACCTCTGCGCATGGCTGTCGCTGTACTCAATATGTCTGTTGGCACGGTTGTGCGCCCCCCCCCTCAGCTGGTTGGGCCCATCATGGGTGTGTATGGTGCTCCATGTCTGTCTTGCCTAATACAATGTGACCCATGTGTGTCCGGTGCCAGACTCAGGCCCCAGGGTGTGGATGTTTGAAGTCAAATGAGAACTCAGGCATGGTTAGACTTTACAAGACACATGTAAGGTAATAATGCAACCAGTAGGCATCTTCTCTTCATGGTGTGACTTTTTATTTTGGTTGGGGGGGGGGGGTTGACATGAGGGGCTTTCTGGGTGTGTGGAATCCAAAGTTCACTAGGGGAGTTGGTGTCCTTGCCATTTGAAATCCTCAGAGTCCATGCCACAGTCTTTGTCAACATTGGTCAGACAGTGACCAGCAAGTCCATGTGGCAGAGAATGTCTTTTGATGCTTTCTTGCTCCAGTGGGCCAGGTGCCAGGCCAGGTGTCCTGGGAAATGGTGCTGTTGCGCCGACGCTCACGGTCTTTTCCGTGGACGACCCGCCCTCCTGCGGGGACCCTCAGAAGCAGGTCGTGACGATGTTTGGGATGCTCCATCGGATGTTTCCTCCTCCTCCTCCTGATCCCTCCCTGTGGGTGGTGATGTTCTACGCCTGCTGGCACAGGGAGGGTTGCCCATGTTGTCGGCCATCCGTCGGAGTGTACTGTGAATTCCCGTGAACACCGTCACGAGCTCAGCCTGTCTGTCCTCCATCCGCTGTTGGTGTTGCAGTAGACAGGCATGTTGCTCCGCATGTTGCTGGGCCTGCTGGGTCTTGATCTCCTCGAGGATGGACACAACCTGGGCCATGCCCGTGGTGTCCTGCCGGTATGTGTCCAGGATGTTTCGGACATGGGAATATACCAGTTCCCCAGCCAACTGGTCAGGCTCGCACCTCCGCCGTCCTCCACTCCCACCACCCCTGCCCACTTGCACCTGGCCTGCCCTTGTGGGCACATCGGGTCTCCGGGACCCCTGAGGGGTGGCATTGGCGTTGTCGCCTGCCTCCTCCTGGGTGCCCGGGACACCGTGTCCCTCCTGGCCAGCCTGGCTGCATTGTGGTGGTGGGGCAGGGATCCTGGGTGTCTCCTGGGATGTGGCAGGAGTGGGGGTGGTGGTTGGCCCAGTTGTACCTGACGCAGGTGCTGCAGGTCGTTGGACACCAGAGGGGCCAGGTTGGTCGGGGTCAGGTTCGTCCACAGAGTGGTGAGAGTCGTCGCTGCCGGTGGCTCCGTCATCCCGCCGAGCCGGGTCCTGTGAGTCTTCCCTCCCAGTGTTGGGGGGTGATCCATGACGTTGACCTGTGTGTGAGAGAGACAATGTTAAATTTGTTCCATGCAACATCCATGTTTCATTCGTTTCAAAGTTGGCACATTTCCTCTGGGAATTTGGATATGTCTTGCATTCCACTCACAGTGCACTTGTGCATGGGTATGTCCCTTGGGCACAGCTTTTGTGACTTTACCTATGTGTGGCACAGTCTTACTTGCTGCGTCAAGTGTGACTGCAGTCAGCAGTGGAGTGGGCAGGTGTGGCGAGCCATGCATTGGCGCCTTCCGTGTAGCACTGTACGTGGGCACATGGAGTTGTTCCACATTCTTATATGATGCAGGTAGCTGTCGTTTTGCTCGTGGCACAGGTTGTGACATGGCCCTGTGTTTTGCCATGGAGAAGAGGGGGGTTCTGGCACTGGCCACCCTTGTCTACATGCACGCAGTCCACTTGCTGACGAGAAGACATTCCCACACACCACAAGGCTGATTTGCTCTCCCTG
Source organism: Triturus cristatus (assembly GCF_964204655.1). Classification (NCBI taxonomy): domain Eukaryota; kingdom Metazoa; phylum Chordata; class Amphibia; order Caudata; family Salamandridae; genus Triturus; species Triturus cristatus. The sequence goes on along the minus strand of NC_140581.1, from coordinate 430,590,274 downwards.
TGTGTCCTTTTCTCGCTCCCTCTCTGTCCCCCTCTCCCTCCCTCTGTGTGTCAGCCTCCTCCCTCTGTCCGTCTCCCTGTGTCTCCCTCCCTCTCTGTCCCCCTCTCCCTCCCTCTGTGTGTCAGCCTCCTCCCTCTGTCCGTCTCCCTGTGTCTCCCTCCCTCTCTGTCCCCCTCTCCCTCCCTCTGTGTGTCACCCTCTGTCACCTCAGCCCAGCTTCCTGGGCACACACTGTTAGCAGATCTTTGAATGGCCCTTGGATTGTTGATGTGACTTTGTTTCTAATCTCCAGGCACCCATTGGGTGTAGTGTCTGTGTCTGCACTGCTGCTGTGGTGGTGTGTGCTGCCACTCTTTCACAGTGTTGGCTGTTCATTAGCTGCTGTCATGTGCAAGAACGCACCGTCACCCCCATGTGTTGATGCAAGGCGTCCGCCATTTGCTGGCAAGTCATTCCTGTGTTGGTACACACTGTTTGTCTGGCTGTGACCTAGGCCATATGGGCAGGGGGCATTGTTGTCTGCTTCTGAGATGCACTATGTGATTTTTTGGGCCCACCCTCCCGCCATCCGGCTTACCGTGTCATGTGTTGGTGTTTTCTGTGGCCTTTGACTTGACATTGTCCAGCTGGGTGCATGGGGCATGGTGGCGCCAGTGGCATGTGCGTGTTCATGGAGTGTGGTTGAGTCATGCGATAGCTTGGGGTGGTTGCGTGCCTGTTTGTGAGTTTGGTTGTGGATGACGTTCCCCCCATGTGAGGTGAGTTGTTTGTGTACTCACCCGGCTCTCGGAGTCCATCTACTCCGTCCACTGCCACCACCGGCAGTATGGCCATCACCCTCTCCTCCCAGGGATGGTATTCTACGTGTCTGCGGGGCGGCCCTCCTCCAGTGACGTTGGCCTGGTTGTGTTCATCGGTCATTTTGGCTCGGACCCTCCTCCGCAGATCGTACCACCTGGCTTGGCATTCCTGCTTGTTCCTTCTGGTGTCCGCAACAGCATTCACAGCATCGACGATCGTCTGCCACATGGCTGTTTTTGCTGAAATGCTGGTCTGTCTGACCAATGTTCCAAAAAGCTGTTGCTCGACTCTGAGGATTTCATCAACAAGGACCTCCAACTCTCGGCTAGTGAACTTTGGATTCTTGTTAGTGGGCATGGTGAGGGGTGTAGGTGTGGATGGTGGGGGGGGTGTGTGTGGATGGTTGTGGGTGTGTGGGTGTGGTTGTGCAGGTGTGTGTGTGAATGTGATGAGGGGGTGTTTGTGAAGGTGTGTGTGTGAAGGTGTGCAAGTGTAAGGTGTAGTAAAGGTTCTAGTATGGTGCTGTAGGTTGTCTGTGGGGTCTGGCAGCAGTGATTCTGTTGCAAAGGCTCATGGTTTGTGTGTGTGGGCCCTTTTTATTGGTCCATTGGTGGGTGTGGCTGTGTTTGAACTTTGGGTGGGTGTGTTATAAGGAGTGGTTGTGTTTTGGGCCTCTGTTTTGGTTTTTGGCAGTTGCAGGTCAGTGAATGTGTTGTTTTAGTGGTTGTTGGACATGTTTTGTGGCTTTGTGCCATTCGAATGGTGTATTCTTGTGTTGTTTTGGTTTGTCCTGGTTGTGTACGTGCGTTTTAGCGTGTGTACGGTGTGTACATGGGCCATTTTGTTGTACAGTGCTGTCCTTGTGTGTGGCTTGGTACGACTCGTACATGCGCGATGTTGTGTGAAGGTGGTGATGTTGGGGCCTGGGGTGCGCTCCGTACTTTGAATGTTGAGGTGGGGGTACGCTCCATGCATACGCGGGTGGGGGTACGACTCTAACGTACACGGGTGGGGGTACGACTCGAACGTACACGGGTGTACATACACGGGGGGGTACGACACGTACACGGGTGTACATACACAGGGGTACGACACGTACACGGGTGTACATTCACGGGGCGGTACGACACGTCAACGGGTGTACATACACGGGGGGTACGACACGTACACGGGTGTACATACACGGGGGTATGACTCGAACGTACACGGGTGTACATACACGGGGGTACGACACAAACGTACACGGGTGTACATACACGGGGGTACGACACGTACACGGGTGTACATACACGGGGGGTACGACTCGAACGTACACGGGTGTACATACACGAGGGGGTATGAGACGAACGTACACGGGTGTACATACACGGGGGTACGACACGTACACGGGTGTACATACACGGGTGGGGGTACGACTCGAACGTACACGGGTGTACATACACGGGGGTACGACACGTACACGGGTGTACATACACGGGGGGTATGACTCGAACGTACACGGGTGTACATACACGGGGGGGTACGACACGTACACGGGTGTACATACACAGGGGGTACGACTCGAACGTACACAGGTGTACATACACAGGGGGGTACGACACGTACACGGGTGTACATACACGGGGGTATGACTCGAACGTACACGGGTGTACATACACGGGGGTACGACACGAACGTACACGGGTGTACATACACGGGGGGTACGACACGTACACGGGTGTACATACACGGGTGGGGGTACGACTCGAACGTACACGGGTGTACATACACAGGTGGGGGTACGACTCGAACGTACACGGGTGTACATACACGGGGGGTACGACACAAACGTACACGGGTGTACATACACGGGGGTACGACACATACACGGGTGTACATACACGGGTGGGTGTGTACATACACGGGGGTACGACTCGAACGTACGGGGGCTGGGGGGGTGTTTGGCACGTATGCGGGCACATGTCTCCATGTTTGCTATGGGTGTTCGGTGCGGACGGTGTTTTTTCCATACGGTTGTAACATCGGACGCACGGGATGGATCGTGATTCCGCGGTCGGACTTCACTTTTCACATTTGTACGGTAAATCGTCCGGGGACGTGTCGGACACATTTTCCAACCCGAGGGCGTGTGGGGAATGATTCCCAATGAGATTCGTATGGTCTTTTTCCCATGCGAATCGTAATTGGCAGTTTGTACGGCACTTGTAGATTCGTACGGTAAAAAGACCGGATACGAGTCGTACGGGGAAATTTTTTACCAGATCGTAATCGGCACCAGTGTGGACAAATTGAAAAAGTGGACATGTCCAGATGTGAAGAGATCTATGAACATTACAGTGTACATCCACTTCATTCCAAAGAGGTGATGGGGAATACAATTGAGTTGTTTCAAATGAAAAAAGCAACAGTAAGTCCCATGAGTGTATGGGAAGAGAGTTTGGAAGCTCGTTGTTTCCCGCAGTTGTTTCCAACAGGAAAAGGTGGACGATATGATGAACGTCCTGTGCAGATTCCTGCATCTGAATATCGTACAACAAGATTATATGCAGAAGATCCAAGATTTTGACAATGTATCCCTTATATGTTTTATCTTCTGTTTGAAAGTGACTTGTCTGGACTTTCATATGCAGTAAATCACATTTTAAAAACTGGAATGCATCTGCAAAATGTAACGGCAAAGGATTTTATGGATAAAGTGCATCAGAGAGATGATCATTTAGAATCTCAGTTGATTAATCTGATGGCATGTCAGCATGGGACTAATGAATATTGGTACCGTTGACATGGAGAACTGAAATGCATGCTACGGAACTTGGGAACCCCTTCATGGTTTGTTACACTAAGCTGTGCTGAGTATGCTTGGGATGATTTACTTGAATTTCTTCGAGAGGCAAATTCCAATATAAATAATATTGAATACAAGACACCTGGAGAATTGTGCTCTTTGGATCCTGTCAATGTATGCAGATATTTCAATCATAGATTTGAAGCTATGATGTATTTCATCTGCAATAAAAAGAATCCTCCTCATGGAGAAGTTGTGGATTTCTTTTGGAGAAAGGAGTATCAAGCAAGAGGTGCTCCTCACATACATATGTTGCTATGGGTCAAGGATGCCCCCAAATTTGGAACAGATTCAGATGAAAGTGTTTTTTCTTTCATTGAAGATTATGCTACATGTGCTGTACCAAATAGCAGAGAAGACAAAAACTTAAGAGAACAAGTCTTACGATTTCAAAGCCATAGGTGTGGAAAATACTGTAGACGAAAGTACAAGTCAAAGGATAAGTTCTATACCAAATGTCGTTTTGGATTTCCACGTCCTGTATTAGCCAAAGGAAGAGTGAACAGTTTCATGTCAGCTGTACGACATCACAAGAAAGTCTCCGAAAAACACCTACAACTTAAGAAGAAGCGAAGAATCGAAATACATAAATGACTACAACCCAGTTATTTTCTCCATGTGGAACGCTAACATGGATATTCAGTATGTTGCGGACAATTCTATTGCTGTTGCTCGATATGTAACGTCTTACATTACTAAATCAGAAAAGACTGAATTGAAAGAAATGTGGGAAGAGGTTTCTCACGAGAAGAGTCTAAGTAAGAAATTATACAGTTTCAGTTTGAAAATGTTATCGCATCGTGAAATTGGAGCATATGAATGTTCAGATCGGTTATCATCTGCAAGTCTATGTTCCAAAAGTAGAAGAATCATATGGGTGAGTCTAGGTCTTGCAGGAATGCGAAATTGGGTACTGAAATCTGTTCAAGAAATTGAATATTTAGCAGAAAATGACCCTGAAAGTAGAAATATTTTGAAAACCAATATGTTGGACACATACTATCCAAAGAGAAGTCATCATCTTGAGAACATGTGTCTCTATGAAGTGTTGCAAAACTACACTTTTAATCGGAATATTACAGAGAACATCAACGATGGAAAATATGGAGTGATTGGTTCTGAAGGATGTCTGGTGAAAGAAAGGTAAGGAAATGTAATTAATCACAGAAAACTGAGTTGCGACACTGTTGACAAAAGGGAATTTTACTATTTAGCCCTTTTGCAAATGTTCAAACCATGGCGTTCTGAACTGGAATTGCTTGGAGATTTTCCCAGCTATGAAGATCCATTTAATGCTTGTAAAGATAGCATACAATGCAGTGCTTTCGCAAATTATGTGAAAATGTTGAATGATGAAATTGATCAAGAAGCTACAATTGCAGCTGAGATTGCTAGAGACAGTCCTCAAGATCCACTTGGACAACCAATTGTTGAAAATGAAGCAGCGATTGCCATGAATGAGGTGGAAACAGCAATGTATCAAGCACAAGAAGGTGCAATACAGTTAGGAAACTTGGAAGAGCAACTAAATGTTGAACAGAAACAAATATATCAACAAGTGAAAGAGCAGATTGACCATGGATTACTTCAAGAAAAGAAAGACTGCTCATGTACATCATTTCAACCTATCCGAATGTATGTGAGTGGTCAAGCTGGAACAGGAAAGAGTTTCTTAATTAAAGTAATTACAAGTTATCTGCAAAAAAAAACTGAGTCGCATTTGTCTTGTGTTGTCACTGCTCCAACTGGGTTGGCAGCACATAACATTAAAGGATTACTTTACATCGTTTACTAATGCTGCCAGTAGAGAATGAGAACAAATTGGAATACCACAAGCTATATGGAGAAGCTTGTTGTGAAGTTTCAAGAGTCCTGAAGAAAATGAAACTTCTCATTATTGATGAGGTGAGCATGGTCTCAAACTTGATGCTTGCCTTTGTGCATTTAAGAATGCAGCAAATTCTTAAAACAGACTATGACGTGTTATTTGGAGGAAAACACGTCATAGTTTTTGGAGATCTACTGCAACTGACACCGGTAAAAGGACAACCGGTATTTAAAACACTTGCCCATGAAGATACCAGAAAGTCTCTTGGCAGTGTTGGTAATGTGAACATTTGGAGTAATTTTGAATACAAAGAACTGACAACAAATATGCGACAGGCAAATGATGCTGAATATGGAAGTATTCTTCAAGATATAAGAATTGGAATTCTTTCAAAAAAAGGGAAAGAAGCTTTGGAGATTCGATTACTTTGCAATGTCTTTCCAAATGAAAATGCAGTTGCTGCAAAAGTGTACGTGGAAATTGCACAAAATAAGTCAGTGATTTGCTGCTTAATGCCAACACTGCGTGAGTGTTCAATGTTCAACAAAGAAGTATTAAAATTGGAAAATGAAGAAATTGCCAAAATGGAAGCCATCGATAAAATACTACATGAAGGAATCACTATTATTTTAACGGGTAAGTTGAGATCAAAACTAGATTGTTTAGAAAAAAAAATATCTAAAACTGCTGGTTTGGAAAAGACACTGTATGTGTGTGTAAACTGTCGGGTAATTTTAAGGCGTAATTTGGATGTAGAGAAAGGTTTAGTTAATGGTGCAATGGGCAAAGTGGTGGATTTTGTGAATTATCAGAAAAAAGAAGGAATTGAACTTTTAAAAATTAAATTTGATCAGATTGATGAAGTTAAAGAAATTGGTCGTTGTTCAGTTCGTTTTTTGCTTGTTAAAGATTTATATGTCCGTAGGAAACAATTTCAATTTTCTCTGGCATATGCAGTGACTATTCATAAATCTCAGGGATTAAGTGTAGACAGTGCATTGGTGAACATTGGATCTACTGTATTTAAAGAGGGTATGGCATATGTTGGTTTGTCACATTATCTGGTTTGTTTTTGATTGATTTTGATGAGACAAAGGTTACTGCAGATGCAAACTGTGTAAAAGAGTATAATAGGTTAAGAAGGGTGTATGCTCCAAATTTAGGTCAATATCCTGTATTTGAAAAGCTTGTGGTTGGTCGAAAAAGAAGGTTAGAGAATATCTGTTCTGAAGGTATCAAGAAAAGAAAAGAACAAGATAATGTTGTGATTGCAGGTAAAAAGAAATTGGACTCTGTTGAAGAGATTACTGGTTATCAGTTTGAAAATAGTTCTGGTGTCAACTGCTATGCTAATTTAGTGGTCAATGTTGTTTTTTATCTTGAAGATTTGCAAGAGCATATTATGGAGAATCGGCAAAAAAGATTTTGTTCTCTGTTGCACTCTGTTTATGAAAAATTGACAACAGATAGAAGTAAAATACAATCTGTTTCAGATGTTCGTAGTCTTTTGGATGTGTGTTCTGGTTCTACACAATTTACACAAAATATCCAACAAGATGCTCAGGAATTTTTAATGTATATGCTTACCATTTTTGAAAATGAAGGTGTAGAAATAGAAAATATTTTTGGCCTTTCTAACAAATGGGAACCTCATTGTGAAAATTGCACGTATACATGTAGCACCAATGTAGACACTGAGAGATTTCTGTATTTAACATTACCCGACTGTAAATCAGTGGCTTTCAATAAATTAGTGAAAGGTGCAAATCAAAACATGGAGTGTAGCCAACGTAAATCAGAAATGTTATCCACATTATTGTTAACAAAATATGGAAAATACATAATTTTAATGATACAACGTTGTAGAGCTGATGGAAGAAAATTGGATACTTTAATAAAACAATTTGTAGCAGCACAAATATCAATATCAGGAAGGACTTTTGTAGCAATTGCAATAATTTTCCATGATGGTCCTTCCACCACATCTGGACATTACACTGCCTATCTAAAATGTGACAAAGGCTGGACACTTTGTAATGATGCCCAGTTGGTTTTCAAACAACGTTTGCCTAGTGAATTACAAAATTCCTACCTAATATTTTTGAAGCCAAAGTTTTAGGAAGCTAATTTACTCTCTGAGGAATTTATTATTATAATTTAATAGAACTACCATTGGACAGTCTACATAAAGAAGAAGTGCAAAAATACCATTTGGCCTCAAGGAAAGGTATATTTTAGAATTTTGGACTTTTTGGTGGTCATTTATTTGGTGATTATTTTAATGTGGCAACATTTACAGTTTTTATGAGTTAAAGTTATAAAATTTTGTAATCTGTAAGCATTTCCTATGTGTATGATTTGTATTTTCTGGTATTTTACTGAGAATAGTATGTTGGGTTTTTTTTAATAATCTTTCTGATTGTTTGTTTTTTGCCCGCTGTTAAGTGATGAGTACCATTGAAATCACTATTTCAAGTGAAATTCAATATATTCTGAGAACAGCAAAAAAGGCAAACAAATTACTTTGTGGAAATTATGTTGTGTTGTAAAAAATGTATTATTATATGTTATAATTTTTATTTTATTTTCTTTCACAGATCCAAATTTTAAAATGAACAATTTTTAAGAGTTTATATTTGAAAGAAAAATAGGCAAAAATGAATAATTTTTTTTATTCCTATTACTGTGAAGGTAAGTTTAACTAGGTCTCAATATGGAGAATGAAGAGGCCTGCAAGAATCTACAAAGTTGAAACACGTTTCTTAAAACACTTTGTTTATGTAGTTTTGAAATTTGACCATAATCAGATATCAAGTCACCTGCAAAAAAAGAGATTTGAGGGGTTCATAATATTTCATCTTTTAAGCGGTTGAAGGACCGCAATTATTTCAATCATTCTTCTATGAACATCTTTGCAGTCAAAATTCTGTGCTTACCTTCTATCATTCGCAAGGAAATTTAAAAACGGAAATATGTCACTTTTAGTAACATAGTTATTGTGTAAGATATTCTTTCATATTTTCAAAGAGAGGAAAAGGCACTCTGTGCACTTTTTATACTCCATGAAAATAAAACTTCATCATGCAGACCACTTTCGGATGAAAAGGTGTTCTATAAGTGTTGTTGTGCATGATTGCACTTAATACTCATAGAACAAGACAGATGTCTAGATTTATTAGAAATCTTAAATCTCGATATGTGTGTGAATGGTGCACCATTCTACAATTGGTGTAGGAAAGCACAACAAAGAGAATTGTTTTAATTTCTCCACATTTTTATTTCTTCAATGCATGCTGAAATGTTCAGCATACATTGAAGGAGAAAAATGCATTTTCTCATTGTTTTTGTACAGGAAGGTGTGTCTTCCTGTAGAAAAACAAACAGCACATGATACAGATATCCTTGCACTATTGTGCAAGGGTGCCTGTGTCACCACATGGCTGCAGTTTAAGCAGCCGTGCAGAGAGAAGCATAGATTTGCAACATATTTATGTACATATGTTGCATCCCTGTGCTTCGGAAGTACTACAGCACACAGCAGTTAAAGAGGTTACTGTGTGATGCTGCAGCACTTCCTTATAGTTCTGCACTTATACATTCACCATACGCTACTAATGCATTCATTCAGTAAATTACGTACTACACATACATTCATCTAAACTTTCACACACTAACAAAGAAATTTTGCTCTTTTTTTAAACCAGGAAAGTTAGTTCTTAAAAGAACTTTTTTTTTTCTTCTTTCTTCTTTTATGTTTTTTTGGGGGGTTTTGAACAGTTTTGTGTTTTTTTTCGTTTTTCTGGAAAAAAAAAAAAAACAGGAGAAACCAAACAATGAACTTCAGGGAACAGTAAAAATTGAAATTGAGGACGGATGTCCAAGGTTGAGTCTGAGGGATGCACTCTTGACGTGCTCGGCTGCGATGAGGTGGATGGCGCAGGAGCAGGAGTGTCTCTCATGCGTCGGCACTCTTCACGTGCAAGATTGTTTGGATGAAGGCTCCTCATGTGCTTCATCATACTTGCCGTGCCGCAAGAGTATTTCTTGGTGGGATCCCTTCTCGATAAGACTCTTTTGCAAATCTTACATGTGACCAAGGTGTCATTGGTCTTATTCTGTCCTTCGGGAAAAGTAAAAAATGTCCACACCACTGAAGCAAAACGTTTTTTCTGTGGTTCCTCCGGCAAAAATTCATCCTCAGAGGTTTGAGGTGATGCAGGTGATGCCTGCTGCCCTGAAGCCCTTTTTGGTTGCAAAAAGTTAGAACTAAGTGTATACTTAGTCTAAAAAAATCTTCTTCTGTCCAAAGAGATGGTTCTCCAAAGAAGCTCAAAGAAGAATGATTGAAATGGGTGGTGTCTTTCAGTAGTTAGAACAGGAAGTGTAATGAACCAATCAAATCTCTTTTCTTTGCAGGTCACATGGGATCCGCACACCGTGCGCTTACGCAACACGCACCCAGCGCGCATCCGCAAAATTGAATTAAAAACAAATATAGCATTAAATGTCAAAATATATTAGTTTTAAGACTAGTTTAGAGTTCGTCTCAATTAATATTCACATGCAATACATAAATATGTGTTTTTAAATGTTAAATACTTCGCGGGATCCGCGCACCCATCGCGTCACCGACGCATATGACGTATCGCGGAAGCGCGTAAACATCGCGTTACGTACATGGAACGTGTCGCGTATAGGCTGAGAGTAGCGATCGCGCACTAAACACGTACCCAACACATACCATGCGCGGATGCTATCGCGTACGGATCGTGAACGGTGCGCATAGGGTGCGCGGATCCAAAAACATTTGAAAAAATATATATCTAAAATAAAGTTTTGCACTTATAGTTGAAAAAATATTTTGAAAAATATAAAAAAAAATGTTTGAAAAACACATTAAGTTCAAATAATATTTTTTAATTTCTAAAAGAATTAATTGAAGAAATATGTTTAAAAAGTGATGATAAAAAAGTATTTAAAAAAAAAAGAAAATGACACACTGAATTTGAAAAATATAGAAATGCAATCAAAATCATTAAACATGATATCTTTAGAGATAAGTTATAGATAGGAATTAGCATTTAAAAAAACCTTTGAAATTCACTGAAAGAACCGTAGGTTTCATGCATGTTATAGTTAGGAATTGGCATTTAAAAAACCTTTGAAATTCACTGAAAAAACCAAAGGTTACAGGGGCGTTATAGTTAGGAATTGGCATTTAAAAAACCTTAGAAATTCACTGAAAAAACCATAGGTTTCAGGGGCGTTATAGTTAGCTGCACATTTCTCTCGTACAAAACCCTAGAAATTCCCCTGTTATAGTTAGTTCAGCTAACTATAACTCGCGCCCCCGCAATGCACTGCTGATGACGTCACATATTACATCACTCATGACATGGTCAGTGACATCACTGATGACATCACTGATGACATCTCAAATGACATCACTGATGACATCATCCATGTGATAAATTAGTGCATCTTCTCACACCCTAATATAACCTTTGATACACCGACTCAAAATTTCAGACGGCCATTTTGACAACCATAGATACTCCAATACCAATAACTACTCACCCACTCATTGACTTTTAGGTCTACATACATCTCCACTCACTCACCTGTACAGTCACTCATACTTACAGTCACTCTGTGCATTTATACACCTATATAGACACTCACACACCGCCAATCATCCATTGAGGTACTGACACATCTAGTCAGTCATGCAAATAATTAATCACAGTAAAATGTACTCACCTATACAGTTAAAAACACTCAAGTTCACTTACTCATAAAAATACTAACAAATTCTGTGTCTTCCTGCAGAAAAACAAACAGCACATGACACAGATATTCTTGCACTATGGCGCATACAGCCACTCCCAAAATCACACACTCTCACATATAGATAGTTATATACTCTTACACACATATACACTGCGTTTCACATATGTAGTTAATGACACATGTACAACTGAGATATACATTCAGTCACTAACACACCCATACATACACTCACCAAACCATACAGTCTATCACAGATGCACTCTTAAAAACATGCACCCACTGAATCACCCACTCACACATCTAGTCACAGAGTCACACACACCCTACCCACACAAACACTCAGGCACCCATACAGATACTCAGACAACCAATCAATAACCCATATAGACACTCATATAGCTATTCACAAAACCATGCAGCCACTTATACACCAACACACAGACACATACAGACATTCACACAGTTTAGTCACTAGTCTGCAGTAAGATCCATTTAATGACTCACTTATAGACTCAGTTACACACCTTGAAAATCATCCATTCACACACTTGTACACCCACTTATTTTTCAATAGGCCTTTCCCTATATATATTAAACATAATAAAACTGTTCAGAAACACATACTCAATGGATGATGTCATCAGTGATGTCATCAGTGATGTCATTTGAGATGTCATCAGTGATGTCATCAGTGATGTCACTGACCATGTCATGAATGATGTAATATGTGACGTCATCAGCAGTGCATTGCGGGGGCGTGAGTTATAGTTAGCTGAACTAACTATAACAGGGGAATTTCTATGGTTTTGTATGAGAGAAATGTGCAGCTAACTATAACACCCCTGAAACCTATGGTTTTATATATATATATATTTATATATATTCACCACAAATTGCCCAAAGCATTGAGGACACACTCGACTGCTGAAGGAACCATCAGGTTTATTCAAAAGGAAAACACGCATCGGCACTCCATGTAAAAGTTCTCTGGCCTGACGCGTTTCGAGGCTCCTGCCTCTTAATCATAGGCCAATTGTCATTTACTACCGCAGATGTCTCTGATTCTCCACATGCGTTGATTTAAATACCCTCAGTGGGCCGTGCTGATGCGTTACCAATTACAATGGCATGCTGGACTTCGTAGTCCTTCAGAGTTTTTTTATCACCTTGAGTAGGCTCCGCTTTTGTAAATGTACAGTTTGTCAGCGCTTCACACAGCACTGCAGAAGGGGAGAAATGCAAACATGCTCGGCACCGTGGGCCACTAAGGGTAATAATGAAGGGGTACAGAAAGAGGTAGGAGGGGTGCACAAAGAGGCAAGAGAGGTACAGGGAGAGGCAGGATAGGTGCACAAAGAAGGAAGATAAGTACAGAAAGAGGCAAGAGAATTGTTGAAAGAAGCAACAGAGGTGTAGAAAGAAGCAAGAGAAGTGCAGAAAGAGACACGTGAGGTGCAGGAAGAACCAACAGAGGTGCAAAAAGAGGCAAGAGAGGTGCAGAAAAAGGTAGGAGGGGTGCACAAGAGGCAAGAGAGATACAGGAAGAGGCTAGAGGGGTGCAGAAAGAAGGAAGAAAAGTGCAGAACGAGGCAAGAGAATTGCTGAAAGAAGCAAGAGAAGTGCAGGAAGAACCAACAGAGGTTCTGAAAGAGGTGCGAAGGGTGCAGAAGGAGCAAGAGAAGTGCAGAAAGAGGCAACAGAGGTACAGAAAGAGGCAGGAGAGGTACAGAAACAGGCAGGAAAGGTGTAGAAACAGGGAACAGGGGTGCAGGAAGATGCAAGAGAGGTACAGAAAGAGAAAAGAGGGGTGCAGAAGGAGGCAAAAGATCTGCAGAAAAAAGCAACAGAGGTGCTGAAAGAGGCAAGTGAGGTGCAGAAAGAGGCAAAGAAATTGCAGAAAAAAGCAACAGAAGTGCTGAAAGAGGCAAGTGAGGTGCAGAAAGAAGCAAGAGAGGTGCAGAAAGAAGCAACAAAGGTGCTGAAAGAGGCACGAAGGGTGCAGAAAGAGGCAAGAGAAGTACAGAAAGAACCAAGAGAAGAGCAGAAAGAAGCAACAGAGATGCAGAAGGAGGCCTGCCGGGTGCAGAAGGAAGGAAGAGAAGTGCAGAAAGAAGCAACAGAGATGCTGAAAGAGGCACAAAGGGTGCAGAAAGAGGCAAGAAAAGTGTAGAAAGAAGCAACAGAGGTACAGCAAGAGGCAAGAGTGGTGCAGAAAAAAGATAGCGATGTGTAGAAAGAGGCAAGAGAGTTGGACAATTAGGGAAGAGGGGTGCAGAAAGAGGTAGGAGGGGTGCAGAAAGAAGCAACAGAGGTGACAAAAGAGGCAAGAGAGATACAGAAAAAAAGAAGTGAAGTGCAGGAAAGACACAAAAAAGGTGCAGGAACAAGCAAGGGAAGCGAAGAAAGAGGCTAGAGAATTGCTGAAAGAAGCAACAGAGGTTTCGAAAGAAGCAAGAGAAGTGCAGAAAGAGGCAAGTGAGATGCAGAAAGAATCAAGAGCAGAGCAGAAAGAATGAACAGAGGAGCTGGAAGAGGAAACAGAGGTGCAGAATGATGCACGAGGGGTTCAGAAAGAAGGAAGAGGAGTGCAGAAAGAAGCAATAGAGGTGCTGAAAGAGGCAAAAAGGGTGCAGACAGAGGCAAGAGAAGTGCAGAAAGTAGCAACAGAGGTACAGAAAAAGGCAAAAGAGTTGTACAAATAGGCAGGAGGGGTGCAGAAAGAATTCACATAGGTGCCAAAAGAGGCAAGAGAGGAGCACAAAGAAGCAAGTGAACTGCAGAAAGAGCTAAGAGAATTGCTTGAAGAAGCAACTGAGGTTTAGAAAGAAGCAAGAGAAGTGCAGAAAGAGGCAAGTAAGGTGGAGAAAGAGATAAGAGAATTGCTTAAAGGAGCAACTGGGGTTTAGAAAGAAGCATGAGAAGTGCAGAAAGAGGCAAGTAAGGTGCAGAAAGAAGCAAGAGCAGTGCAGAAAAAGCAACAGTGGTGCAAGAGGGATGCAGAAAGAGGTGGAGAGGTACACAAAGAGGCAAGAGAGGTACATAAAGAGGCAGTAGTGGTGCAAAAAGAAAGACGAGAAGTGCAGAAAGAGGCAAGAGAATTGCTGAAAAAAGCAACAGAGGTATAATAGAAGCAATAGAAATGCAGAAAGAGACAAGTGAGTTGCAAAAAGAAGCAAGAGAGGTGCAGAAAAGGTAGGAGGGGTGCACAAGAGGCAAGAGAGATACAGGAAGAGGCTAGAGGGGTGCAGAAAGAAGGAAGAAAAGTGCAGAAAGAGGCAAGAGAATTGCTGAAAGAAGCAAGAGCACTGCAGGAGGAACCAACAGAGGTGCTGAAAGAGGTGCAAATGGTGCAGAAAGAGCAAGAGAATTGCAGAAAGAGGCAACAGAGGTACAGAAAGAGGCAAGAGAGGTACAGAAACAGGCAGGAAAGGTGTAGAAACAGGGAACAGGGGTGCAGAAAGATGCAAGAGAGGTGCAGAAAGAGAAAAGAGGGGTGCAGAAGGAGGCAAAAAATTGCAGAAAAAAGCAACAGAAGTGCTGAAAGAGGCAAGTGAGGTGCAGAAAATAGCAAGAGATGTGCAGTAAGAAGCAACAGAGGTGCTGAAAGAGGAACGAAGGGTGCAGAAAGAGGCAAGAGAAGTGCAGAAAGAACCAAGAGAAGTGCAGAGAGAAGCAACAGAGATGCAGAAGGAGGAATGAGGGGTGCAGAAGGAAGGAAGAGAAGTGCAGAAAGAAGCAACTGAGATGCTGAAAGAGGTAAAAGCTTGCAGAAAGAGGCAGGAGAAGTGTAGAAAGAAGAAACAGAGGTACAGAAAGAGGCAAGGGTGGTGCAGAAAGAGAAACAGAAAGGTGTATAAAGAGGCAAGAGATTTGGACAAATAGGGAAGAGGGGTGCAGCAAGAGGCAGGACGGGTGCAGAAATAAACAACAGAGGTGTCAAAAGAGGCAAGAGCGGTACAGAAAAAAGCAAGTGAAGTGGAGAAAAGACGCAAGAGAGGTGCAGTAACAGGCAAGGGAAGTGAAGAAAGGGACAAGAGAATTGCTGAAAGAAGCAACAGAGGTTTAGAAAGAAACAAGAGAAGTGCAGAAAGAGGCAAGTGAGGTCAGAAAGAAGCAAGAGCAGTGCAGAAGGAACAAACAGAAGTGCTGAAAGAGGCAACAGAGGTGCAGGAGGAGGCACGAGGGATTCAGAAAGAAGGAAGAGGAGTGTAGAAAGAAGCAACAGAGGTGCTGAAAGAGGCATGAGGGATGCACAAAGAAGGAAGAGAAGTGCAGAAAGAAGCAACAGAGGTGCTGAAAGAGAGACAAAGGGTGCAGAAAGAGGCAAGAGAAGTACAGAAAGAAGCAACAGAGGTACAGAAAAAGGCAAAAGAATTGCACAAATAGGGAAGAGAGGTGCAGAAAGAGGCAGGAGGGGTGCAGAAAGAATTCACATAGGTGCCAAAAGAGGCAAGAGAGGTGCAGAAAGAAGCAAGTGACGTGCAGAAAGAGGCAACAGAGGTACAGAAAGACGCAAGAGAGGTGCAGAAACAAGCAAGAGAAGTACAGAAAGAGCTGAGAGAATTGCTTAAAGAAGCAACAGAGGTTTAGAAAGAAGCAAGAGAATTCAGAAAGAGGCAAGTAAGGTACAGAAAGAAGCAAGAGCAGTGCAGAAAGAAGCAACAGTGGTGAAAGAGGGGTGCAGAAAAAGGTGGAGAGGTACACAAAGAGGCAAGAGAGGTACATACAGAGGCAGGAGTGGTGCAAAAAGAAGGAAGAGAAGTGCAGAAAGAGGCAAGAGAATTGCTGAAAGAAGCAACAGAGGTGTAAAAGAAGCAATAGAAGTGCAGAAAGAGACAAGTGAGTTGCAGAAAGAAGCAAGAGCACTGCAGAAAGAATCAATAAATGTGCAAATAGAGGCAAGAGGGGTGCAGAAAGAGGCTGGAGGATGCAGAAAGAAGGAAGAGCAGTGCAGAAAGAGGCAAGAGAATTGCTGAAAGAAGCAACAGAGGTGTAGAAAGAAGCAAGAGCAATGCAGAAAGAACCAACAGAGGTGCAAAAAGAGGCAAAGGGGTAAAGAAAGAGGTAGGAGAGGTGCACAAAGAGGCAAGAGAGGCACAGGGAGAGGCAGGAGAGGTGCAAATAGAAGGAAGAGGAGTGCAGAAAGAGGTAAGAGAGTTGTTGAAAGAGGCAACATAGGTGCAGAAGGATGCACAAGGGGTTCAGAAAGAAGGAAGAGGAGTACAGAAAGAAGGAACAGAGGTGCTGAAAGAGGCATAAGGGGTGCAGAAAGAATGAAGAGAAGTGCAGAACGAAGCAATAGAGGTGCTGAAAGAGGTAAAAAGGGTGTAGACAGAGGCAAGAGATGTGCAGAAAGTAGCAACAGAGGAACAGAAAGAGGCAAAAGAGTTGTACAAATAGGGAAGAGAGGTGCAGAAAGAGGCAGGATGGGTGCAGAAGGAATTCACATAGGTGCCAAAAGAGGCAAGAGAGGTGCAGAAAGAAGCAAGTGAAGTGCAGAAAGAGGCAACAGAGGTGCAGAAAGACGCAAGAGAGGTGCAGAAACAAGCAAGAAAAGTGCAGATGCAAGTAAGGTGCAGAGGGAAGCAAGAGCAGTGCATAAAACAGCAACAGTGGTGCAAGAGGGGTGCAGAAAGAGGTGGAGAGGTACACAAAGAGGCAAGAGAGGTACATAAAGAGGCAGGAGTGGTGCAAAAAGAAAGAAGAGAAGTGCAGAAAGAGGCAAGAGAATTGCTGAAAAGCAGCAGAGGTGTAAAAGAAGCAATAGAAGTGCAGAAAGAGACAAGTGAGTTGCAGAAAGAAGCAAGAGCAGTGCAGAAAGAATCAACAGAGGTGCAAAAAGAGGCAAGAGGGGTGCAGAAAGAGGCCAGAGGATGTAGAAAGAAGGAAGAGCAGTGCAGAAAGAGGCAAGAGAATTGCTGAAAGAAACAACAGAGGTGTAGAAGGAAGCAAGAGCAGCGCAGAAAGAACCAAGAAAGGTGCAAAAAGAGGCAAGGGGGTACAGAAAGAGGTAGGAGGGGTGCACAAAGAGGCAAGAGAGGTACAGGGAGAGACAGGAGAGGTGCACAAAGAAGGAAGATAAGTGCAGAAAGAGGCAAGAGAATTGTTGAAAGAAGCAACAGAGGTGTAGAAAGAAGGAAGACAAGTGCAGAAAGAGACACATGAGGTGCAGAAAAAACCAACAGAGGTGCAAATAGAGGCAAGAGGGGTGCAGAAAAAGGTAGGAGTGGTGCACAAGAGGCAAGAGAGATAGAGGAAGAGGCTAGAGGGGTGCAGAAAGAATGAAGAAAAGTGCAGAAAGAGGCAAGAGAATTGCTGAAAGAAGCAACAGAGGTCTAGAAAGAAGCATGAGAAGTGCAGAAAGAGGCAAGTGAGGTGCAGAAAAAAGCAAAAGTAGTGCAGGAAGAACCAACAGAGGTGCTAAAAGAGGTGTGAAGGGTGCAGAAAGAGCAAGAGAAGTGCAGAAAGAGGCAACAGAGGTACAGAAAGAGGCAAGAAAGGTACAGAAACAGGCAGGAAATGTGTAGAAACAGGGAACAGGGGTGCAGAAAGATGCAAGAGAGGTGCAGAAAGAGAAAAGAGGGGTGCAGAATGAGGCAAGAGATCTGCAGAAAAAAGCAACAGAGGTGGTGAAACAGGCAAGTGAGGTGCAGAAAGAGGCAAAAATTCTGCAGAAAAAAGCAACAGAAGTGCTGATAGAGGCAAGTGAGGTGCAGAAAGAAGCAAGAGAGGTGCAGAAAGAAGCAACAGAGGTGCTGAAAGAGGCACGAAGGGTGCATAAAGAGGCAAGAGAAGTACAGAAAGAACCAAGAGAAGGGCAGAAAGAAGCAACAGAGATGCAGAAGGAGGCATGCCAGGTGCAGAAGGAAGGAAGAGAAGTGCAGAAAGAAGCAACATAGATGCTGTAAGAGGCACAAAGGGTGCAGAAAGAGGCAAGAGAAGTGTAGAAAGAAGCAACAGAGGTACAGCAAGAGGCAAGAGTGGTGCAGAAAGAAGATAGAGATGTGTAGATAGAGGCAAGAGAGTTGGACAATTAGGGAAGAGGGGTGCAGAAAGAGAGGTGCAGGAACAAGCAAGGGAAGCGAAGAAAGAGCCAAGTAAATTGATGAAAGAAGCAACAGAGGTTTAGAAAGAAGCAAGAGAAGTGCAGAAAGAGGCAAGTGAGGTGCAGAAAGAATCAAGAGCAGTGCAGAAAGAAAGAACAGAGGAGCTGGAAGAGGCAACAGAGATGCAGAAGGATACACGAGGGGTTCAGAAAGAAGGAAGAGGAGAGCAGAAAGAAGCAACAGAGGTGCTGAAAGAGGCATAAGGGGTGCAGAAAGAAGGAAGAGAAGTACAGAAATAAGCAATAGAGGTGCTGAAAGAGACGAAAAGGGTGCAGACAGAGGCAAGAGAATTGAAGAAAGAAGCAACAGAGGTACAGAAAGAGGCAAAAGAGCTGTACAAATAGGGAAGAGAGGTGCAGAAAGAGGCAGGAGGGGTGCAGAACGAATTCACATAGGTGCCAAAAGAGGCAGAAAGAAGCAAGTGAAGTGCAGAAAGAGGCAACAGAGGTGCAGAAAGACTCAAGAGAGGTACAGACACAAGCAAGAGAAGTGCAGAAAGAGCTAAGAGAATTGCTTAAAGAAGCAACTGAGGTTTAGAAAGAAGCAAGAGAAGTACAGAAAGAGGCAAGTAAGATGCGGAAAGAAGCAAGAGCAGTGCAGAAAAAAGCAACAGTGGTGCAAGAGGGGTGCAGAAAGAGGTGGAGAGGTACACAAAGAGGCAAGAGAGGTACATAAAGAGGCAGGAGAGGTGCACAAAGAAGGAAGATAAGTACAGAAAGAGGCAAGAGAATTGTTTAAAGAAGCAACAGAGGTGCAGAGAGAAGTAAGAGAAGTGCAGAAAGAGACACGTGAGGTGCAGAAAGAACCAACAGAGGTGCAAAAAGAGACAAGAGGTGTGGAGAAAAAGGTAGGAGGGGTGCACAAGAGGCAATAGAGGTACAGGAAGAGGCCAGAGGGGACAGAAAGATGGAAGAAAAGTCAAGAAAGAGGCAAGAGAATTGTTGAAAGAAGCACAGATGTCTAGAAAGAAGCATGAGAAGTGCAGAAAGAGGCAAGTGAGGTGCAGAAAAAAGCAAGAGCAGTGCAGGGAGAACCAACAGAGGTGCTGAAAGAGGTGCGAATGGTGCAGAAAGAGCAAGAGAAGTGCAGAAAGAGGCAAGAGAGGTACAGAAAGAAGCAAGAGAGGTACAGAAACAGGCAGGAAAGGTGTGGTGCAGAAAGATGCAAGAGAGGTTCAGAAAGAGAAAAGAGGGATGCAGAAAGAGGCAACCGATCTGCAGAAAAAAGCAACAGAGGTGCTGAAAGAGACAAGTGAGGAGCAGAAAGAGGCAAGAAAGCTGCAGAAAAAAGCAACAGAGGTGCTGAAAGAGGCAAGTAAGGTGCAGAAAATAGCAAGAGATGTGCAGAAAGAAGCAACAGAGGTGCTGAAGGAGGCACGAAGGGTGCAGAAAGAGGCAAGAGAAGTGCAGAAAGAACCAAGAGAAGTGCAGAAAGAAGAAACAGACATGCAGAAGGAGGCATGAGGGGTGCAGAAAGAGGCAAGAAAAGTGCAGAAAAAAGCAACAAATGTGCTGAAAGAGGCAAGTGAGGTACAGAAAATAGCAAGAGATGTGCAGAAAGAAGCAACAGAGGTGCTGAAAGAAGCAACAGAGGTGCTGAAAGAGGCACGAAGGGTGGAGAAAGTGGCAAGAGAAGTGCAGAAAGAACCAACAGAAGTGCACAAAGAAGCAACAGAGATGCAGAAGGAGGCATGAGGGGTGCAGAAGGAAGGGAGAGAAGTGCAGAAAGAAGCAACAGAGATGCTGAAAGAGGCACAAAGCATGCAGAAAGAGGCAAGAGAAGTGTAGAAAGAAGCAACAGAGGTACAGAAAGAGGCAAGGGTGGTGCAGAAAGAAAAAAGAAAGGTGTAGAAAGAGGGCAAGAGAGTTGGACAAATAGGGAAGAGGGTGCAGCAAGAGGCAGGACGGGTACAGAAATAAACAACAGAGGTGTCAAAAGAGGCAAGAGAGGTACAGAAAAAAGCAAGTGAAGTGCAGAAAAGACGCAAGAGAGGTGCAGTAACAGGCAAGGGAAGTGAAGAAAGAGACAAGAGAATTGCTGAAAGAAGCAACAGAGGTTTAGAAAGAAACAAGAGAAGTGCAGAAAGAGGCAAGTGAGGTCAGAACAAAGCAAGAGCAGTGTAGAAAGAACGAACAGAGGTGCTGAAAGAGGCAAAAGAGGTGTAGGAGGAAGCACGAAGGGTTCAGAAAGAAGGAAGAGGAGTGCAGAAAGAAGCAACAGAGGTGCTGAAAGAGGCATTATGGGTGCACAAAGAAGGAAGAGAAGTGCAGATAGAACAGAGGTGCTGAAAGAGGCAAAAGAGGTATAGGAGGAAGCACAAAGGGTTCAGAAAGACGGAAGAAGAGTGCAGAAAGAAGCAACAGAGGTGCTGAAAGAGGCATGAGGGGTGCACAAAGAAGGAAGAGAAGTGCAGAAAGAAGCAACAGAGGTGCTGAAAGAGGCAAAAAGGGTGCAGACAGAGGCAAGAGAATTGAAGAAAGAAGCAACAGAGGTACAGAAAGAGGCAAAAGAGTTGTACAAATAGGGAAGAGAGGTGCAGAAAGAGGCAGGAGGGGTGCAGAAAGAATTCACATAGGTGCTAAAAGAGGCAAGAGAGGTGCTGAAATAAGCAAGTGAAGTGCAGAAAGAGGCAACAGAGGTACATAAAGACGCCAGAGAGGTACAGAAACAAGCAAGAGAAGTACAGAAAGAGCTGAGAGAATTGCTTAAAGAAGCAACTGAGGTTTAGAAAGAAGCACGAGAAGTGCAGAAAGAGGCAAGTAAGGTGCATAAAGAAGCAAGAGCAGTGCAGAAAGAATCAACAGAGGTGCAAAAAGAGGCAAGAGGGGTGCAGAAAGAGGCCGGAGGATGCAGAAAGAAGGAAGAGCAGTACACAAAGAGGCAAGAGAATTGCTGAAAGAAACAACAGAGTGTAGAAAGACGCAAGAGCAGTGCAGAAAGACCAACAGAGGTGCAAAAAGACGTAAGGGTGTACAGAAAGAGGTAGGAGTGGTACACAAAGAGGCAAGAGAGGTACAGGGAGAGGCAGGAGAGGTGCACAAAGAAGGAAGATAAGTGCAGAAAGAGGCAAGAGAATTGTTTAAAGAAGCAACAGAGGTGTAGAAAGAAGCAAGAAAAGTGCAGAAAGAGACACGTGAGGTGCAGAAAGAACCAACAGAGGTGCAAAAAGAGGCAAGAGGGGTGGAGAAAAAGGTAGGAGGGGTGCACAAGAGGCAAGAGAAGTACAGGAAGAGGCCAGAGGGGACAGAAAGAAGGAAGAAAAGTCAAGAAAGAGGCAAGAGAATTGTTGAAAGAAGCACAGATGTCTAGAAAGAAATAAGGGAAGTGCAGAAAGAGGCAAGTGAGGTGCAGAAGAAAGCAAGAGCAGTGCAGGAAGAACAAACAGAAGTGCTGAAAGAGGTGCGAAGGGTGCAAAAAGAGCAAGAAAAGTGCAGAAAGAGGCAACAGAGGTACAGAAAGAGTCAGGAAAGGTGTGGTGCAGAAAGATATAAGAGAGGTTCAGAAAGAAAAAAGAGGTGTGCAGAAAGAGGCAACAGATCTGCAGAAAAAAGCAACAGAGGTGCTGAAAGAGACAAGTGAGGTGCAGAAAGAGACAAGAAAGCTGCAGAAAAAAGCAACAGAGGTGCTGAAAAAGGCAAGTGAGGTGCAGAAAATAGTAAGAGGTGCAGAAAGAAGCAATAGAGGTGTCGAAAGAGGCACGAAGGGTGCAGAAAGAGGCAAGAGAAGTGCAGGAAGAGGCAACAGAGGTACAGAAAGAGGCAAGAGAGGTACAGAAACAGGCAGGAAAGGTGTGGTGCATAAAGATGCAAGAGAGGTTCAGAAAGAGAAAAGAGGGGTGCAGAAAGAGGCAAGAGATCTGCAGAAAAAAGCAACATAGGTGCTGAAAGAGGCAAGTGAGGTGCAGAAAATAGCAAGGTAGGTGCAGAAAGAAGCAACAGAGGTGCTGAAAGAGGCACGAAGGGTGCAGAAAGAGGCAAGAGAAGTACAGAAAGAACCAAGAGAAGTGCAGAAAGAAGCGACAGAGATGCAGAAGGAGGCATGAGGGGTGCAGAAAGAGGCAAGAAAGCTACAGAAAAAAGCAACAGAGGTGCTGAAAGAGGCAAGTGAGGTGCAGAAAATAGCAAGAGATGTGCAAAAAGAAGCAAGAGAGGTGCAGAAAGAAGCAACAGAGGTGCTGAAAGAGGCACGAAGGGTGCAGAAAGAGGCAAGAGAATTGCAGAAAGAACCAACAGAAGTGCACAACGAAGCAACAGAGATGCAGAAGGAGGCATGAGGGGTGCAGAAGGAAGGGAGAGAAGTGCAGAAAGAAGCAACAGAGATGCTGAAAGAGGCACAAAGCATGCAGAAAGAGGCAAGAGAAGTGTAGAAAGAAGCAACAGAGGTACAGAAAGAGGCAAGAGTGGTGCAGAAAGAAGAAAGAAATGTGTAGAAAGAGGCAAGACAGTAGGACAAATAGGGAAGAGGAGTGTAGAAAGAGGCAGGAGGGGTACAGAAAGAAGCAACAGAGGTGTCAAAAGAGGCAAGAGAGGTAGAGAAAAAAGCGAGTGACGTGCAGAAAAGACGCAAGAGAGGAGCAGGAACAAGCAAGGGAAGTGAAGAAAGAGGCAAGAGAATTGCTGAAAGAAGCAACAGAGGTTTAGAAAGAAACAAGAGAAGTGCAGACAGAGGCAAGTGAGGTCAGAAAGAAGCTAGAGCAGTGCAGAAAGAACGAACAGAGGTGCTGAAAGAGGCAACAGAGGTGCAGGAGGAGGCACGAAGGGTTCCGAAAGAAGGAAGAGGAGTGCTGAAAGAAGCAACAGAGGTGCTGAAAGAGGCATGAGGCATGCACAAAGAAGGAAGAGAAGTGCAGAAAGAAGCAACAGAGGTGCTGAAAGAGGGACAAAGAGTGCAGAAAGAGGCAAGAGAAGTACAAAAAGAAGCAACAGAGGCACAGAAAGGGGCAAAAGAATTGCACAAATAGGGAAGAGAGGTGCAGAAAGAGGCAGGAGGGGTGCAGAAAGAATTCACATAGATGCCAAATGAGGCAAGAGCGGTGCAGAAATAAGCAAGTGAAGTGCAGAAAGAGGCAACAAAGGTGCACTAAGCGTAAGAGATGTGCATAAACAAGCAAGAGAAGTACAGAAAGAGCTGAGAGAATTGCTTAAAGAAGCAACAGAGGTTTAGAAACAAGCAAGAGAAGTGCAGAAAAAGGCAAGTAATGTACAGGAAGAAGCAAGAGCAGTGCAGAAAGAAGAAACAGTGGTGCAAGAGGGGTGCAGAAAGAAGTGGATAGGTACACAAAGAGGCAAGAGAGGTGCATACAGAGGCATGATTGGTACAAAAAGAAGGAAGAGAAGTGCAGAAAGAGGCAAGAGAATTGCTGAAAGAAGCAACAGAGGTGTAAAAGAAGCAATAGAAGTGCAGAAAGAGACAAGTGAGTTGCAGAAAGAAGCAAGAGCAGTGCAGAAAGAATCAACTGAGCTGCAAAAAGAGGCAAGAGGGGTGCAGAAAGAGGCCGGAGGATGCAGAAAGAAGGAAGAGCAGTACAGAAAGAGGCAAGAGAATTGCTGAAAGAAACAACAGAGGTGTAGAAAGACGCAAGAGCAGTGCAAAAAGAAACATCAGAGGTAAGGGGGTACAGAAAGAGGTAGGAGTGGTGCACAAAGAGGCAAGAGAGGTACAGGGAGAGGCAGGAGAGGTGCACAAAGAAGGAAGATAAGTGCAGAAAGAGGCAAGAGAATTGTTTAAAGAAGCAACAGAGGTGTAGAAAGAAGCAAGAGAAGTGCAGAAAGAGACACGTGAGGTGCAGAAAGAACCAGCAGAGGTGCAAAAAGAGGCAAGAGGTGTGGAGAAAAACGTAGGAGGGGTACACAAGAGGCAAGAGAGGTACAGGAAGAGGCCAGAGGGGATAGAAAGAAGGAAGAAAAGTCAAGAAAGAGGCAAGAGAATTGTTGAAAGAAGCACAGATGTCTAGAAAGAAGTAAGGGAAGTGCAGAAAGAGGCAAGTGAGGTGCAGAAGAAAGCAAGAGCAGTGCAGGAAGAACCAACAGAGGTGCTGAAAGAGGTGCGAATGGTACAAAAAGAGCAAGAGAAGTACAGAAAGAGGCAAAATAGGTACAGAAAGAGGCAGGAAAGGTGTGGTGCAGAAAGATGTAAGAGAGGTTCAGAAAGAAAAAAGAGGTGTGCAGAAAGAGGCAACAGATCTGTAGAAAACAGCAACAGAGGTGCTGAAAGAGACAAGTGAGGAGCAGAAAGAAGCAAGAAAGCTGCAGAAAAAAGCAACCGAGGTGCTGAAAGAGGCAAGTAAGGTGCAGAAAATAGCAAGAAATGTGCAGAAAGAAGCAACGGAGGTGCTGAAGGAGGCACGAAGGGTGCAGAAAGAGGCAAGAGAAGTGCAGAAAGAACCAAGAGAAGTGCAGAAAGAAGAAACAGACATGCAGAAGGAGGCATGAGGGGTGCAGAAAGTGGCAATAAAGCTGCAGAAAAAAGCAACAGAGGTGCTGAAAGAGGCAAGTGAGGTGCAGAAAATAGCAGGAGATGTGCAGAAAGAAGCAACAGAGGTGCTGAAAGAGGAACGAAGGGTGCAGAAAGAGGCAAGAGAAGTAGAGAAAGAAGCAACAGTGGTACAGAAAGAGGCAAGAGTGGTGCAGAAAGAAGAAAGAAAGGTGTAGAAAGAGGAATGAGAGTTGGACAAATAGGAAAGAGGGGTGCAGAAAGAGGCAGGAGGGGTGCAGAAAGAAGCAACAGAGGTGTTAAAAGAGGCAAGAGAGGTACAGAAAAAAGCAATTGAAGTGCAGAAAAGACGCAAGAGAGGTGCAGTAACAGGCAAGGGAAGTGAAGAAAGAGACAAGAGAATTGCTGAAAGAAGCAACAGAGGTTTAGAAAGAAACAAGAGAAGTGCAGAAAGAGGCAAGTGAGGTCAGAAAGAAGCAAGAGCAGTGTAGAAAAACAAACAGACGTACTGAATGAGGCAATAGAGGTGCAGGAGGAGGCACGAGGGGTTCAAAAAGAAGGAAGAGGAGTGCAGAAAGAAGCAACAGAGGTGCTGAAAGAGGCATGAGGGGTGCACAAAGAAGGAAGAGAAGTGCAGAAAGAAGCAACAGAGGCGCTGAAAGAGGGACAAAGGATGCAGAAAGAGGCAAGAGAAGTACAGAAAGAAGCAACAGAGGTACAGAAAGAGGCAAAAGAATTGCACAAATAGGGAAGAGAGGTGCAGAAAGAGGCAGGAGGGATGCAAAATGAATTCACATATGTGCCAAAATGAGGCAAGAGAAGTGCAGAAAGAAGCAAGGGAAATGCAGAAAGAGGCAACAGAGGCACAGAAAGGGGTCAAAGAATTGCACAAATAGGGAAGAGAGGTGCAGAAAGAGGCAGGAGGGGTGCAGAAAGAATTCACATAGATGCCAAATGAGGCAAGAGCGGTGCAGAAAGAAGCAAGTGAAGTGCAGAAAGAGGCAACAAAGGTGCAGAAAGACGCAAGAGATGTGCAGAAACAAGCAAGAGAAGTACAGAAAGACCTGAGAGAATTGCTTAAAGAAGCAACAGAGGTTTAGGAACAAGCAAGAGAAGTGCAGAAAAAGGCAAGTAATGTACAGGAAGAAGCAAGAGCAGTGCAGAAAGAAGAAACAGTGGTGCAAGAGGGGTGCAGAAAGAGGTGGATAGGTACACAAAGAGGCAAGAGAGGTGCATACAGAGGCATGAGTGGTACAAAAAGAAGGAAGAGAAGTGCAGAAAGAGGCAAGAGAATTGCCCCACACAGCCGGTCGCTCCTCGCCCTCCCTGCCCTGCTAGTGCTGCCTGCCTGCCGCTTCCTGCTGCCTGCTTCCCGCATTTTTTCGCCACCGCCGCCCAGTGACTTCTTTTCCCGCCGCTGACCCTGCTGACCCGCCTCCCCTTCCGGCCCATTGGACACCTCGCTCCCGCCTCCCAGCTGCTTCTCCCCCCCGGCTCCTTACTTATGACGCCCCCTGAGCGACCGCGCAGCGGACGCGCGCAGCGGATGCGCGCAGCGGGAGCACCGACTGAGCGCCGAAGGTGCGCCAAAGGTAAGCCCGTCTGCGCCTCTCCGCGCCTGGACCACGCCCAGTGCCAGGACCCCTGGCCCCCACAGTCACCCGCCCACCCGCCGGACCTACGACGCCACCGAACTCAACGCACTCAACGCCGGCCGAATCCGGAGCTGCTACCAAGCCACCCCGAGACGCACCCACGGACCCTTCTGCTGCAACGCCTGCAAATTCACCTGCATCCAGACCTGCACTACACCAGCACCAACCAAGACCAAGACGAGCAACAGCAACAGCCACCTGAAGTGCATCCTGCTCAACACCCGCTCCGTCCACCGACACGCCATCGAACTCTGGAACCTGCTCGACACCGCAGCCCCAGACGTCGCCTTCCTCACGGAAACCTGGATGAACGCCTCCTCAGCGCCCGACATCGCCATCGCCATCCCAGACGGCTACAAGATCATCCGAAGGGACCTCGTCAACCAGATAGGAGGAGGCATCGCCATCATCCACAGGAACACCATCCGTATCACGACCAACACCGACGACACCCTCACACCCACCGAGCACCTGCACTTCCAGATCCACATCAACCCCAAGACCACCCTCAGAGGCACCCTCATCTACAGACCCCCAGGACCACGCACACAATTCAGCGAAGACATCGCCGAGCACATCAGCCCGCACGCCCTCGCCTCCGCTGACTACCTCCTCCTCGGGGACCTCAACTTCCACCTGGAGAACAACAACGACCGCAACACCACCACCCTGCTGGACAACCTCGCAAACCTCGGACTCAAGCAACTGGTGACCACCCCCACCCACTACGCGGGACACACACTCGACGCCATCTTCTCATCCAGCAAGAACATCTCCTTCAGCCACGCCACCGGACTCCACTGGACGGACCACAGCTGCGTCCACTTCAGCTTCAGAAGGACCACGATCCACCACCACCAACAACAGGTTGCACGCCGAAGCTGGAACAAGATCGCAGCCGACCAGCTCGCAACCTCCCTGAGCAAGAACCCACCCACCAGCGCAACGAACCCCAGCCAAGCGGCCACCAACCTCACGAAGTGGATCAGCGACTGCGCAGACGACCTCGCCCCTCTGAGGACCCCGCCTAGCAGACCCGGCAGCAAGAAAGCCCCATGGTTCACCGACGAACTCAAGAGCTCCAAGAAGAACTGCCGAGCCCTCGAGAGAGACTGGCGCAGAGACCCAACACCTGACAACATGACGGCCCTGAAGCTCGCCACCTGAAAACACCACCAACTGATCCACGCCACCAAGAAGACAGCATTCAAGGAACGACTGGACAATAACGCACACAACAGCAAGGAACTCTTCAACATCGTTAAAGAGCTCTCCAACCCCAACGCCGGAAACAACGACATCACCCCTTCGCAAGACCTCTGCAACTCCCTCGCCTCCTACTTCCACAACAAGATCGCGGACATACACAACAGCTTCAGCACTCTACCGTCGCACGCCACGTCCGAACCACCGCCCCCCACCACCACCCTCCGCGCCTGGACCCCGATCAGCTCCGAAGACACCGTCCGCACGATGAACTCCATCCACTCCGGGTCTCCGACCGACCCCTGCCCCCACCATGTCTTCAACAAGGCCGACGCTGTCATCGCACCCCACCTGCGAGACATCATCAACACCTCCTTCGACACCGCTACCTTCCCGGAGAGCTGGAAGCACGCCGAACTCAGCGCTCTACTAAAGAAGCCAGCAGCCGACCCCACCAACCTCAAGAACTACCGCCCCATCTCGCTGCTCCCGTTTCCAGCAAAAGTCATCGAGAAGACCGTCAACAAGCAGCTGTCCGCCTTCCTCGAGACGAATGGATCCCTCGACCTCTCGCAGTCTGGCTTCCGAGCCAACCACAGCACCGAGACCGCCCTGATCGCAGCCACCGATAACATCCGAACCCTGCTCGACAACAGAGAAACAGCGGCCCTCATCCTCCTAGACCTCTCCGCAGCCTTCGACACGGTCTGCCACCGTACCCTAGTGCAGCGCCTCAACAACGTCGGAATCCAGGAGAAGGCACTGGAGTGGATCATCTCCTTCCTCACCGGAAGGACACAGAGAGTCCGCCTCCCACCGTTCAGATCAGAAGCCACCGAAGTTATCTGCGGCGTTCCTCAAGGCTCCTCGCTTAGCCCAACCCTCTTCAACGTCTACATGAGCCCCCTCGCAGCCATCGCACACCAGCACAACCTCAACATCATCTCCTACGCCGACGACACCCATCTGATCCTCTCCCTCACCAACAACCCCGACACCGCCAGAGCCAACCTACACGAAGGGATGAAAGAGGTAGCCGAATGGATGAAGAACAGCTGCCTGAAACAGAACTCGGACAAGATGGAAGTCCTCATCCTGGGGTCCTCACCCTCTGCCTGGGACGACTCCTGGTGGCCCACCGCCCTAGGCAACGCACCCAAACCAACAGACCATGCTTGCAACCTGGGCTTCATCCTGGACTCCTCCCTCTCCATGACCAGACAAGTCAACGCCGTCTCCTCGGCATGCTTCAACATCCTGCGCATGCTACGTAAGATCTTCCGGTGGATCCCCACCGAGACCAGGAAAACGGTCACCCAGGCCCTCGTCACCAGGCGTCTGGACTACGACAACTCCCTCTACGCCGGAACCACCGCCAAACTCCAGAAGAGACTCCAGCGGATCCAGAACGCCTCAGCACGTCTCATCCTGGACATCCCCCGCCGCAACCTCACCTACGGACACCTGAGAGACCTGCACTGGCTCCCGGTCAACAAGAGAATCACCTTCCGTCTCCTCACCCACGCACACAAAGCCCTACACAACCAAGGCCCAGGATACCTCAACAGCCGCCTCAACTTCTACGCTCCCAAACGCTAGCTTCGATCGACCAGCCACGCCCTCGCCGCCGTCTCCCGCATCCGAAGAGCCACCACAGGAGGAAGGTCCTTCTCCTACATCGCCGCCAAGACCTGGAACTCCCTCCCGACCCACCTCCGCCTTACCCAGGACCACCTCGCCTTCAGGAAACAGCTCAAGACCTGGCTGTTCGAGCAGTAGCGGACCCCCTCCCCTAGCGCCTTGAGACCCTCCGGGTGAGTAGTGCGCTATACAAATGCTTTGATTGATTGATTGATTGATTGATTGATTGAAGAAGCAACAGAGGTGTAAAAGAAGCAATAGAAGTGCAGAAAGAGACAAGTGAGTTGCAGAAAGAAGCAAGAGCAGTGCAGAAAGAATCAACTGAGGTGCAAAAAGAGGCAAGAGGGGTGCAGAAAGAGGCCGGAGGATGCAGAAAGAAGGAAGAGCAGTACAGAAAGAGGCAAGAGAATTGCTGAAAGAAACAACAGAGGTGTAGAAAGACGCAAGAGCAGTGCAGAAAGAAACAACAGAGGTGCAAAAAGAGGTAAGGGGGTACAGAAAGATGTAGGAGTGGTGCACAAAGAGGCAAGAGAGGTACAGGGAGAGGCAGGAGAGGTGCACAAAGAAGGAAGATAAGTGCAGAAAGAGGCAAGAGAATTGTTTAAAGAAGCAACAGAGGTGTAGAAAGAAGCAAGAGAAGTGCAGTAAGAGACACGTGAGGTGCAGAAAGAACCAGCAGAGGTGCAAAAAGAGGCAAGAGGTGTGGAGAAAAAGGTAGGAGGGGTGCACAAGAGGCAAGAGAGGTACAGGAAGAGGCCAGAGGGGACAGAAAGAAGGAAGAAAAGTCAAGAAAGAGGCAAGAGAATTGTTGAAAGAAGCACAGATGTCTAGAAAGAAGTAAGGGAAGTGCAGAAAGAGGCAAGTGAGGTGCAGAAGAAAGCAAGAGCAGTGCAGGAAGAACCAACAGAGGTGCTGAAAGAGGTGTGAAGGGTACAAAAAGAGCAAGAGAAGTGCAGAAAGAGGCAAAAGAGGTACAGAAAGAGGCAGGAAAGGTGTGGTGCAGAAAGATGTAAGAGGGGTTCAGAAAGAAAAAAGTGGTGTGCAGAAAGAGGCAACAGATCTGCAGAAAAACAGCAACAGAGGTGCTAAAAGAGACAAGTGAGGTGCAGAAAGAGACAAGAAAGCTGCAGAAAAAAGCAACAGAGGTGCCGAAAGAGGCAAGTGAGGTGCAGAAAATAGTAAGAGATGTGCAGAAAGAAGCAACAGAGGTGTTGAAAGAGGCACGAAGGGTGCAGAAAGAGGCAAGAGAAGTGCAGAAAGAACCAAGAGAAGTGCAGACAGAAGCAACAGAGATGCATAAGGAGGCATTAGGGGTACAGAAAGTGGCAAGAAAGCTGCAGAAAAAAGCAACAGAGGTGCTGAAAGAGGCAAGTGAGGTGCAGAAAATAGCAGGAGATGTGCAGAAAGAAGCTACAGAGGTGCTGAAAGAGGAACGAAGGGTGCAGAAAGAGGCAAGAGAAGTGCAGAAAGAACCACGAGAAGTGCAGAGAGAAGCAACAGAGATGCGGAAAGAGGCACAAAGCATGCATAAAGAGGCAAGAGAAGTGCAGAAAGAAGCAACAGTGGTACAGAAAGAGGCAAGAGTGGTGCAGAAAGAAGAAAGAAAGGTGTAGAAAGAGTCAGGAGAGTTGGACAAATAGGGAAGAGGGGTGCAGAAAGAGGCAGGAGGGGTGCAGAAAGAAGCAACAGAGGTGTTAAAAGAGGCAAGAGAGGTACAGAAAAAAGCAAGTGAAGTGCAGAAAAGACGCAAGAGAGGTGCAGTGACAGGCAAGGGAAGTGAAGAAGGAGACAAGAGAATTGCTGAAAGAAGCAACAGAGGTTTAGAAAGAAACAAGAGAAGTGCAGAAAGAGGCAAGTGAGGTCAGATACAAGCAAGAGCAGTGTAGAAAAACAAACAGACGTACTGAATGAGGCAACAGAGGTGCAGGAGGAGGCACGAGGGGTTCAAAAAGAAGGAAGAGGAGTGCAGAAAGAAGCAACAGAGGTGCTGAAAGAGGCATGAGGGGAGCACAGAGAAGGAAGAGAAGTGCAGAAAGAAGCAACAGAGGCACTGAAAGAGGGACAAAGGATGCAGAAAGAGGCAAGAGAAGTACAGAAAGAAGCAACAGAGGTACAGAAAGAGGCAAAAGAATTGCACAAATAGGGAAGAGATGTGCAGAAAGAGGCAGAAGGGATGCAGAAAGAATTCACATATGTGCCAAAATGAGGCAAGAGAAGTGCAGAAAGAAGCAAGGGAAGTGAAGAAAGAGGCAAGTGAATTGCTGAAAGAAGCAACAGAGGTTTAGAAAAAACAAGAGAAGTGCAGAAAGAGGCAAGTAAGGTCAGAAAGAAGCAAGAGCAGTGCAAAAAGAACGAACAGAAGTACTGAAAGAGCCAACAGAGGTGCAGCAGGAGGCACAAGGGGTTCTGAAAGAAGGAAGAGGAGTGCAGAAAGAAGCAACAGATGTGCTGAAAGAGGCATGTGGGGTGCACAAAGAAGGAAGAGAAGTGCAGAATAAAGCAACAGAGGTGCTGAAAGAGGGACAAAGGGTGCAGAAAGAGTCAAGAGAAGTACATAAAGAAGCAACAGAGGTACAGAAAGAGGCAAAATAATTGCACAAATAGGGAAGAGAGGTGCAGAAAGAGGCAGAAGGGATGCAGAAAGAATTCACATATGTGCCAAAATGAGGCAAGAGAAGTGCAGAAAGAAGCAAGTAAGGTCAGAAAGAAGCAAGAGCAGTGCAAAAAGAACGAACAGAAGTACTGAAAGAGCCAACAGAGGTGCAGCAGGAGGCACAAGGGGTTCTGAAAGAAGGAAGAGGAGTACAGAAAGAAGCAACAGATGTGCTGAAAGCGGCATGTGGGGTGCACAAAGAAGGAAGAGAAGTGCAGAATGAAGCAACAGAGGTAATGAAAGAGGGACAAAGGGTGCAGAAAGAGGCAAGAGAAGTACATAAAGAAGCAACAGAGGTATAGAAAGAGGCAAAAGAATTGCACAAATAGGGAAGAGAGGTGCAGAAAGAGGCAGGAGGGGTGCAGAAAGAATTCACATAGGTGCCAAAACAGGCAAGAGAGGTGCAAAAAGAAGCAAGTGAAGTGCAGAAAGAGGCAACAGAGGTGCAGAAAGATGCCAGAGAGGTACAGAAACAAGCAAGAGAAGTACAGAAAGAGCTGAGAGAATTGCTTAAAGAAGCAACAGAGGTTTAGAAAGAAGCAAGAGAAGTGCAGAAAAAGGCAAGTAAGGTACAGAAAGAAGCATGAGAAGTGCAGAAAGAATCAACAGTGGTGCAAGAGGGGTGCAGAAAGAGGTGGAGAGGTACACAAACAGGCAAGAGAGGTACATACAGAGGCAGGAGTGGTACAAAAAGAAGGAAGAGAAGTGCAGAAAGAGGCAAGAGAATTGCTGAAAGAAGCAACAGAGTTGTAGAAAGAAGCAAGAGAAGTGCAGAAAGAGACACGTGAGGTGCAGAAAGAACCAACAGAGGTGCAAAAAGAGGCAAGAGGGGTGAAGAATAAGGTAGGAGGGGAGCACAAGAGGCAAGAGAGGTACAGGAAGAGGCCAGAGGGGACAGAAAGAAGGAAGAAAAGTCAAGAAAGAGGCAAGAGAATTGTTGAAAGAAGCACAGATGTTTAGAAAGAAGCAAGGGAAGTGCAGAAAGAACCAACAGAGGCGCTGAAAGAGGTGCAAAGTGTGTAGAAAGAGCAGGAGAAGTACAGAAAGAGGCAACAGAGGTACAGAAAGAGGCAAGAGAGGTTCAGAAACAGGTAGGAAAGGTGTGGTCCAGAAAGATGCAAGTGAGGTTCAGAAAGAGAAAAGAGGGGTTCAGAAAGAGGCAAGAGATCTGCAGAAAAAAGCAACAGAGGTGCTGAAAGAGACAAGTGAGGTGCAGAAAGAGGCAAGAAAGCTGCAGAAAAAAGCAACACAGGTGCTGAAATAGGCAAGTGAGGAGCAGAAAATAGTAAGAAATGTGCAGAAAGAAGAAACAGAGGTGCTGAAAGAGGCACGAAGGGTACAGAAAGAGGCAAGAGAAGTGCAAAAAGGACCAAGAGAAGTGCAGAAAGAATCAACAGAGAAGCAGAAGGAGGCATGAGGGGTGCAGAAAGAGGCAAGAAAACTGCAGAAAAAAGCAACAGAGGTGCTGAAAGAGGCAAGTGAGGTGCAGAAAATAGCAAGAGATGTGCAGAAAGAAGCAACAGAGGTGCTGAAAGAGGCACGAAGGGTGCAGAAAGAGGCAAGAGAAGTGCAGAAAGAACCACGAGAAGTGCAGAGAGAAGCAACAGAGATGCAGAAAGAGGCACAAAGCGTGCAGAAAGAGGCAAGAGAAGTGTAGAAAGAAGCAACAGAGGTACAGAAAGAGGCAAGAGTGGTGCAGAAAGAAGAAAGAAAGGTGTAGAAAGAGGCAAGAGAGTTGGACAAATAGGGAAGAGGGGTGCAGAAAGAGGCAGGAGGGGTACCGAAAGATGCAACAGAGGTGTCAAAAGAGGCAAGAGAGGTACAGAAAAAAGCAAGTGAAGTGCAGAAAAGACGCAAGAGAGGTGCAGTAACAATCAAGGGAAGTGAAGAAAGAGACAAAAGAATTGCTGAAAGAAGCAACAGAGGTTTAAAAAGAAACAAAAGAAGTGCAGAAAGAGGCAAGTGAGGTCAGAAAGAAGCAAGAGCAGTACAGAAAGAACGAACAGAGGTGCTGAAAGAGGCAACAGAGTTGCAGGTGGAGGCCCGAGGGTTTCAGAAAGAAGGAAGAGTAGTGCAGAAAGAAGCAACAGAGGTGCTGAAAGAGGCATGAGGCGTGCACAAAGAAGGAAGAGAAGTGCAGAAAGAAGCAGCAGACATGCTGAAAGAGGGACAACGGGTGCAGAAAGAGGCAAGAGAAGTACAGAAAGAAGCAACAGAGGTACAGAAAGGGGCAAAAGAATTGCACAAATAGGGAAGAGAGGTGCAGAAAGAGGCAGGAGGTGTGCAGAAAGAATTCACATAGGTGCCAAAAGAGGCAAGAGAGGTGCAGAAAGAAGCTAGTGAAGTGCAGAAAGAGGCAACAGAGGTACAGAAAGATGCAATAGAGGTGCAGAAACAAGCAAGAGAAGTACAGAAAGAGCTGAGAGAATTGCTTAAAGAAGAAACAGAAGTTTAGAAACAAGCAAGAGAAGTGCAGAAAGAGGCAAGTAAGGTACAGGAAGAAGCAAGAGCAGTGCAGAAAGAAGAAACAGTGGTGCAAGAGGGGTGCAGAAAGAGGTGGATAGGTACACAGAGAGGCAAGAAAGGTACAGAGAGGCAGAAGTGGTGCAAAAAGAAGGAAGAGAAGTGCAGAAAGATGCAAGAGAATTGCTGAAAGAAGCAACAGAGGTGTAAAAGAAGCAATAGAAGTGCAGAAAGAGACAAGTGAGTTGCAGAAAGAAGCAAGAGCAGTGCAGAAAGAATCAACAGAGGTGCAAAAAGAACCAACAGAGGTGCAAACAGAGGCAAGAGGGGTGGAGAAAAAGGTAGGAGGGGTACACAAGAGGCAAGAGAGGCACAGGAAGAGGCCAGAGGGGACAGAAAGAAGGAAGAAAAGTCAAGAAAGAGGCAAGATAATTGTTGAAAGAAGCACAGATGTCTAGAAAGAAGTAAGGGAAGTACAGAAAGAGGCAAGTGAGGTGCAGAAGAAAGCAAGAGCAGTGCAGGAAGAACCAACAGAGGTGATGAAAGAGGTGCCAAGGGTGCAAAAAGAGCAAGAGAAGTGCAGAAAGAGGCAACAGAGGTACAGAAACAGGCAGGAAAGGTGTGGTGCAGAAATATGCAAGAGAGGTTCAGAAAGAGAAAAGGGGGGTGCAGAAAGAGGCAACAGATCTGCAGAAAAAAGCAACAGAGGTGCTGAAAGAGGCATGAGGGGTGCACAAAGAAGGAAGAGAAGTGCAGAAAGAAGCAACAGAGGTGCTGAAAGAGGGACAAAGGGTGCAGAAAGAGGCAATAGAAGTACAGAAAGAAGCAACAGAGGTACAGAAAGAGGCAAAAGATTTGCACAAATAGGGAAGAGAGGTGCAGAAAGAGGAAGGAGGGTGCAGAAATAATTCACATAGGTGCCAAAAGAGACAAGAGAGGTGCAGAAAGAAGCAAGTGTTGTGCAGAAAGAGGCAACAGAGGTGCAGAAAGACACAAGAGAGTGTAGAAAGAAGCAAGAGCAGTGCAGAAAGAATGAACAGAGGTGCTGAAAGAGGCAACAGAGGTGAAGAAGGAGGCACAAGGGGTTCAGAAAGAAGGAAGAGAAGTGCAGAAAGACACAACAGAGGTGCTGATAGAGGCACAAAGGGTGCAGAAAGAGGCAAGAGAAGTGCAGAAAGAAGCAACTGAGTTACAGAAAGAGGCAAAAGAGTTGCACAAATAGGGAAGAGAGGTGCAGAAAGAGGCAAGAGGGGTTCAGAAAGAATTCACATAGGTGCCAAAAGAGGCAGGAGAGGTGCAGAATGAAGTAAGTGAAGTGCAGAAAGAGGCAACAGAGGTGCAGAAAGACGCAAGAGAGGTGCAGAAAAAAGCAAGAGAAGTACAGAAAGAGCTAAGAGAATTGCTTAAAGAGGCAACAGCGGTTTGGAAAGAAGCAAGAGAAGTGCAGATAGAGGCAAGTAAGGTGCAGAAAGAAGCAAAAGCAGTGCAGAAAGATGCAACAGTGGTGCAAGAGGGGTGCAGAAAGAGGTAGAGAGGTACACAGAGAGGCAAGAGAGGTACAGAGAGGCAGAAGTGGTGCAAAAAGAAGGAAGAGAAGTGCAGAAATAGGCAAGAAAATTGCTGAAAGAAGCAACAGTGGTGTAAAAGAAGCAATAGAAGTGCAGAAAGGGATAGGTGAGTTGCAGAAAGAAGCAAGAGCAGTGCAGAAAGAATCAACAGAGGTGCAAAAAGAGGCAAGAGGGGTGCAGAAAGAGGTTGGAGGATGCAGAAAGAAGGAAAAGCAGTGCAGAAAGATGCAAGAGATTTGCTGAAAAAGCAACTGAGGTGTAGAAAGAAGCAAGAAAAGTGCAGAAAGAAGCAACAGAGATGCAGAAGGAAGCATGAGGGGTGCAGACAGAGGCAAGCAAGCTGCAGAAAAAAGCAACAGAGGTGCTGAAAGAGGCAAGTGAGGTGCAGAAAATAGCAAGAGATGTGCAGAAAGAAGCAATAGAGGTGCTGAAAGAGGCACGAAGGGTGCATAAAGAGGCAAGAGAAGTGCAGAAAGAACCAAGAGAAGTGCAGAAAGAAGCAACAGAGATGCAGAAGGAGTCATGAGGGGTGCAGAAGGAAGTAAGAAAAGTGCAAACAGAAGCAACAGAGATGCTGAAAGAGGCGCAAAGCGTGCAGAAAGAGGCACGAGAAGTATAGAAAGAAGCAACAGAGGTACAGAAAGAGGCAAGAGTGATGCAGAAAGAAGAAAGAAAGGTGTAGAAAGAGGCAAGACAGTTGGACAAATAGGGAAGAGGAGTGCAGAAAGAAGCAACAGATGTGTCAAAAGAGGCAAGAGAGGTACAGAAAAAAGCGAGTGAAGTGCAGAAAAGACGCAAGAGAGGTGCAGGAACAAGCAAGGGAAGTGAAGAAAGAGGCAAGAGAATTGCTGAAAGAAGCAACAGAGGTTTAAAAAGAAACAAGAGAAGTGCAGAAAGAGGCAAGTGAGGTCAGAAAGAAGCAAGAGCAGTGCAGAAAGAATGAACAGAGGTGCTGAAAGAGGCAACAGAGTTGCAGGTGGAGGCCCGAGGGTTTCAGAAAGAAGGAAGAGTAGTGCAGAAAGAAGCAACAGAGGTGCTGAAAGAGGCATGAGGCGTGCACAAAGAAGGAAGAGAAGTGCAGAAAGAAGCAGCAGACATGCTGAAAGAGGGACAACGGGTGCAGAAAGAGGCAAGAGAAGTACAGAAAGAAGCAACAGAGGTACAGAAAGGGGCAAAAGAATTGCACAAATAGGGAAGAGAGGTGCAGAAAGAGGCAGGAGGTGTGCAGAAAGAATTCACATAGGTGCCAAAAGAGGCAAGAGATGTGCAGAAAGAAGCAAGTGAAGTGCAGAAAGAGGCAACAGAGGTACAGAAAGACGCAATAGAGGTGCAGAAACAAGCAAGAGAAGTACAGAAAGAGCTGAGAGAATTGCTTAAAGAAGAAACAGAAGTTTAGAAACAAGCAAGAGAATTGCAGAAAGAGGCAAGTAAGGTACAGGAAGAAGCAAGAGCAGTGCAGAAAGAAGAAACAGTGGTGCAAGAGGGGTGCAGAAAGAGGTGGATAGGTACACAGAGAGGCAAGAAAGGTACAGAGAGGCAGAAGTGGTGCAAAAAGAAGGAAGAGAAGTGCAGAAAGAGGCAAGAGAATTGCTGAAAGAAGCAACAGAGGTGTAAAAGAAGCAATAGAAGTGCAGAAAGAGACAAGTGAGTTGCAGAAAGAAGCAAGAGCAGTGCAGAAAGAATCAACAGAGGTGCAAAAAGAACCAACAGAGGTGCAAACAGAGGCAAGAGGGGTGGAGAAAAAGGTAGGAGGGGTACACAAGAGGCAAGAGAGGTACAGGAAGAGGCCAGAGGGGACAGAAAGAAGGAAGAAAAGTCAAGAAAGAGGCAAGAGAATTGTTGAAAGAAGCACAGATGTCTAGAAAGAAGTAAGGGAAGTACAGAAAGAGGCAAGTGAGGTGCAGAAGAAAGCAAGAGCAGTGCAGGAAGAACCAACTGAGGTGATGAAAGAGGTGCCAAGGGTGCAAAAAGAGCAAGAGAAGTGCAGAAAGAGGCAACAGAGGTACAGAAACAGGCAAGAGAGGTACAGAAACAGGCAGGAAAGGTGTGGTGCAGAAATATGCAAGAGAGGTTCAGAAAGAGAAAAGAGGGGTGCAGAAAGAGGCAACAGATCTGCAGAAAAAAGCAACAGAGGTGCTGAAAGAGACAAGTGAGGTACATAAAGAGACAAGAAAGCTGCAGAAAAAAGCAACAGAGGTGCTGAACGAGGCAAGTGAGGTGCAGAAAATAGCAAGAGATGGGCAGAAAGAAGCAACAGAGGTGCTGAAAGAGGCACGAAGGGTGCAGAAAGAGGCAAGAGAAGTACAGAAAGAACCTAGAGAAGTGCAGAGAGAAGCAACAGAGATGCAGAAGGAGGAATGAGGGGTACAGAAGGAAGGAAGAGAAGTGCAGAAAGAAGCAACTAAGATGCTGAAAGAGGCACAACGCGTACAGAAAGAGGCAAGAGAAGTGTAGAAAGAAGCAACAGAGGTACAGAAAGAGGCAAGAGTGGTGCAGAAAGAAGAAAGAAAGGTGTAGAAAGAGGCAGGAGAGTTAAACAAATAGGGAAGAAGGGTGCAGAAAGAGGCAGGAGGGGTGCAGAAAGAAGCAACAGAGGTGTCAAAAGAGGCAAGAGAGGTACAGAAAAAAGCAAGTGAAGTGCAGAAAAGACGCAAGAGAGGTGAAGTAACAGGCAAGGGAAGTGAAGAAAGAGACAAGAGAATTTCTGAAAGAAGCAACAGAGGTTTAGAAAGAAACAAGAGAAGTGCAGAAAGAGGCAAGTGAGGTCAGAAAGAAGCATGAGCAGTGTAGAAAAACAAACAGAGGTGCTGAAAGAGGCAACAGAGGTGCAGGAGGAGGCACAAGGGGATCAGAAAGAAGGAAGAGGAGTGCAGAAAGAAGCAACAGAGGTGCTGAAAGAGGCATGAGGGGTGCACAAAGAAGGAAGAAAAGTGCAGAAAGAAGCAACAGAGGCGCTGAAAGAGGGACAAAGGATTCAGAAAGAGGCAAGAGAGGTACAGAAAGAACCAACAGAGGTACAGAAAGAGGCAAAAGTATTGCACAAATAGGGAAGAGAGGTGCAGAAAGAGGCAGGAGGGATGCAGAAAGAATTCACATAGGTGCCAAAAGAGGCAAGAGAGGTTCAGAAAGAAGCAAGGGAAGTGAAGAAAGAAGCAAGAGAATTGCTGAGAGAAGCAACAGAGGTTTAGAAAGAAACAAGAGAAGTGCAGAAAGAGGCCAGTAAGGTCAGAAAGAAGCAAGAGCAGTGCAGAAAGAACGAACTGAAGTGCTGAAAGAGGCAACAGAGGTGCAGGAGGAGGCACGAGGGGTTCAGAAAGAAGGAAGAGGAGTGCAGAAAGAAGCAACAGATGTGCTGAAAGAGGCATGAGGGGTGCACAAAGAAGGAAGAGAAGTGCAGAATGAATCAACATAGGTGCTGAAAGAGGGACAAAGGGTGCAGAAAGAGGCAAGAGAAGTACAGAAAGAAGCAACAGAGGTACAGAAAGAGGCAAAAGAATTGCATTAAAAGGGAAGAGAGGTGCAGAAAGAGGCAGGAGGGGTGCAGAAAGAATTCACATATGTGCCAAAAGAGGCAAAAGAGGTGCAGAAAGAAGCAAGTGAAGTGCAGAAAGAGGCAACAGAGGTGCAGAAAGACGCCAGAGAGGTAC
The DNA here is from genome assembly GCF_964204655.1 of Triturus cristatus. Lineage (NCBI taxonomy): Eukaryota > Metazoa > Chordata > Amphibia > Caudata > Salamandridae > Triturus > Triturus cristatus. The sequence continues at coordinate 430,550,639 of NC_140581.1, read as the reverse complement.
AGAAACAAGCAAGTGAAGTACAGAAAGAGCTGAGAGAATTGCTTAAAGCAGCAACAGAGGTTTAGAAAGAAGCAAGAGAAGTGCAGAAAGAGGCAAGTAAGATACAGAAAGAAGCAAGAGCAGTGCAGAAAGAAGCAACAGTGGTGCAAGAGGGGTGCAGAAAGAGGTGGAGAGGTACACAAACAGGCAAGAGAGGTACATACAGAGGCAGGAGTGGTACCAAAAGAAGGAAGAGAAGTGCAGAAAGAGGCAAGACAATTGCTGAAAGAAGCAACAGAGGTATAAAATAAGCAATAGAAGTGCAGAGAGAGACAAGTGAGTTGCAGAAAGAAGCAAGAGCAGTTCAGAAAGAATCAACAGAGGTGCAAAAAGAGGCAAGAGGGGTGCAGAAATTGAAGCTACAGAGGTGTAGAAAGAAGCAAGAGAAGTGCAGAAAGAGACACGTGAGGTGCAGAAAGAAACAACAGAGGTGCAAGAAGAGGCAAGAGGGGTGGGGAAAAGGTAGGAGGGGAGCACAAGAGGCAAGAGAGGTACAGGAAGAGGCCAGAGGGGACAGAAAGAAGGAATAAAAGTCAAGAAAGAGGCAAGAGAATTGTTGAAAGAAGCACAGATATCTCGAAAGAAGCAAGTGAAGTGCAGAAAGAACCAACAGAGCTGCTGAAAGAGGTGCGAAGGGTGCAGAAAGAGCAAGAGATTTAGCATATAAAATTGCCGATGATAAATCTAAAACATTTATAAAAGAAATTAAGGGCCCAAACAATTTGGTTTACACTCAACCCGAACAGATTCTCCAGCAATTCGTTGCATTTTATACTACATTATATACTCCAGAGGAGCAACCTGAGTTGAATAAGATTCAAGAATATTTAGACACTTATATAACTAAAGGTAAACAGATTGAAAATATGGATTTGCTCTCTGAAAATATTACTGAGCAAGAGATCAGAAAAGCAATCGCTTCACTACCCTTAGGTAAAGCTGCTGGAGAGGATACAATCCCATTAGACATCTACCAAAAATGCTCGGAGGAAATTCTGCCATTACTTACTGATGTGATTAGTAATGTTGGGATAAATGGGGAGGCTCCTAAATCCTGGAATACAACCAGGATGGTCTTTTTTCTAAAAAAGGGTAAACCGGCGGATCAATGTGGGTCCTACCGACCCATTTCACTCATCAATACAGATGCTAAAATTTTCGCCAAGGTACTTGCTTCCCGACTAGCTCCACTTATTCCTCATCTGGTGTCTCCTCACCAACATGGTTTTGTCATGGGAAGAGATACTACCGCTCATATTAATATGGCCATTACCGCATTCGATGTTGCCAGGCTTGGACCCACCCCACTCGGTATGATTCTCCTGGACGCTGAAAAAGCCTTCGACCGAGTGGGGTGGGAATTTCTCTGGTCAACAATGATCACTATGGGTTTCCATGGTCAATTTCTCAAATGGCTTCAGGCTCTATATGACCGCCCTTCAGCCAGGCTCTGCTATGATGGGCTAACCTCTTCCAGCTTTTTAATCTCTTGCGGTACTCGGCAAGGGTGTCCATTATCACCCTTGCTGTTTGCGCTATCGCTCGAACCTTTTCTTGTCGCACTACAAGCAAATCCTAATATTACTCCTTTCATACACGGTCAGAAACAACTAAAAATAACGGCGTATGCCGATGATATTGCGGTTTATTCAACCAATATACCGTCAGCTATACTGGGAATTACCGAGGAGGCTAACAAATTCGGGTTAGTCTCCGGCTATAAACTCAACTCACATAAAACACAAGTTATTCTGAACTTCAAACCATCGACTCAAATAGTAGGGACTTGCAGAACAGCCACTTACCTTGGTATTAAAATTTCTTCAGATACTAATGAGATAATTAAACTTAATTATGAGACTCTTCTTAAAGAAACCGCTACAACTCTAAAAAAATGGCACAAGGTCCCCTTAAGCATGGTTGGTAGGATCAATCTAATCAAAATGAACATACTTCCTAAATTCTTATATTTATTTAGGTCCATACCTCTTCTTGTCAGTAACGCATACTTTAAACGGCTCGATGGGATCTTTAGCAGTTACATCTGGGGATACAAGAAGGCTCGCAGGTCAATTAATCTTCTTAAACTACCTCTTAATCAAGGTGGCTTGACCTTCCCCGACTTTAGAGTATATTATTTTTCTGCTTTCCTGAGCCGTCTCCGTGGCCTGTTTATCCGCAACACACAAACGCTATATTGTTATCAATTCGCCCTAGGCGAGGACTCCAATATGTTTCTAGCCAAAACTAATGACCCAAACTATTTTAAACGGGTAAAATTTAAGACGATTAGAGACACTGTTAAAATTTGGCAACTTATTTTAGCCAAATGCAATACGTCTTTGTTCCATCCTCAATTGCCTCTATGGGCTAACCCCGGTCTTCCGGACATATTTCATTATGGTATATTTTACAAGTGGAAAGTTGCCGGAATTGAAACACTCAGAGATCTCTATGGCAATGATGGATTATTGGCCTTCGAGACACTAAGAATAATCTTCAAACTACCCTCAGCCGCACAGTTTAAATATATTCAGATACATGATTACTTAATACGCAAAACAAAGCTACTTAGAATTGAAGATTCAGATATATGGAATTGCTTCTATACTGCTAAGGTTAGATCACTCATTAGTTTAGGCTATAAAGTTTTTACCTCGTTTAAACTGGACGACTGTGGGAATATTGCGGACAAATGGAGTTCCCGTCTGGGTTTGAATATCTCAGCTAATCAGATATCATCTTCGCTAAGTAGCTTTAATCGCTCGGTCCAGTCTTCCAATTTACGCTTACAACAGTATAAAACGATATTTCAGCTATATTATACTCCGGAAAAAATCTCAAAATGGTCTAGTAATAGTTCAAGTAGTGAACGGACAAGGTGCCCCAAATGCGACCTGCTAGCCGCCAATCTCGAACACATAATGTTCACGTGTCCCCGACTTACTGAATTTTGGTCTAAAGTTAGCCAGGGTATCACGCAGATTTTGACACAACCAATGACAATAAGCTTGGCTAATGTATTGCTCGGCATCCCCCTGCTGAATCATTCATCTTTAGCCTCACAAACTGATCTTATTAATATTTTGATTGGTTGTGCCAGACTCACTATTGCTAGGACTTGGATCTCTTGCAACCCTCCACAGTCCACACGTGATGGAGTGGTGGCTTCTTGTCAAAGAAATCCACACCATGGAAACTTCTCTAGCTAAGATCAGAGGTCACAAATTTCTTCAAAAAACTAATAGAATTTGGGGCGCCTCAACTCTAAGTAAAGATTGATGTACACATAATTTATTTATTTATTTATTTTTTTTTTTCTTTCTGTGTTTTGTCACTGAGTTGATTTGGACAAAGCTGATACGATTGCTGATCTGTATGTACATGCCCTTCTCTGATTTGTCTGTTTGATTTGATCAATTTGTTTAATTGTCTGTAACTCTAATTACTATATGCTGTCCCGGTCTCCTGTCCTGATCTCAATAAAATTTAAAAAAAAAAAAAAAAGAAAGAGCAAGAGAATTGCAGAAAGAGGCAACAGAGGTACAGAAAGAGGCAAGAGAGGTTCAGAAACAGGCAGGAAAGGTGTGGTGCAGAAAGATGCAAGTGAGGTTCAGAAAGAGAAAAGAGGGGTGCAGAAAGAGGCAAGAGATCTGCAGAAAAAAGCAACAGAGGTGCTGAAAGAGACAAGTGAGGTGCAGAAAGAGGCAAGAAAGATGCAGAAAAAAGCAACAGAGGTGCTGAAAGAGGCAAGTGAGGTGCAGAAAATAGTAATAGATGTGCAGAAAGAAGAAACAGAGGTGCTGAAAGAGGCACGAAGGGTACAGAAAGAGGCAAGAGAAGTGCAAAAAGAACCAAGAGAAGTGCAGAAAGAAGCAACAGAGAAGCAGAAGGAGGCATGAGGGGTGCAGAAAGAGGCAAGAAAACTGCAGAAAAAAGCAACAGAGGTGCTGAAAGAGGCAAGTGAGGTGCAGAAAATAGCAAGAGATGTGCAGAAAGAAGCAACAGAGGTGCTGAAAGAGGAACGAAGGGTGCAGAAAGAGGCAAGAGAAGTGTAGAAAGAACCACCATAAAGTGCAGAGAGAAGCAACAGAGATGCGGAAAGAGGCACAAAGCGTGCAGAAAGAGGCAAGAGAAGTGTAGAAAGAAGCAACAGAGGTACAGAAAGAGGCAAGAGTGGTGCAGAAAGAAGAAAGAAAGGTGTAGAAAGAGGCAAGAGAGTTGGACAAAGAGGCAAGAGAAGTAGAGAAAGAAGCAACAGTGGTACAGAAAGAGGCAAGAGTGGTGCAGAAAGAAGAAAGAAGAAAGAAAGGTGTAGAAATAGGAATGAGATTTGGACAAATAGGAAAGAGGGGTGCAGAAAGAGGCAGGAGGGGTGCAGAAAGTGGCAAGAAAGCTGCAGAAAAAAGCAACAGAGGTGCTGAAAGAGGCAAGTGAGGTGCAGAAAATAGCAGGAGATGTGCAGAAAGAAGCAACAGAGGTGCTGAAAGAGGCACGAAGGGTGCAGAAAGAGGCAAGAGAAGTGCAGAAAGAACCACCATAAAGTGCAGAGAGAAGCAACAGAGATGCGGAAAGAGGCACAAAGCGTGCAGAAAGAGGCAAGAGAAGTGTAGAAAGAAGCAACAGAGGTACAGAAAGAGGCAAGAGTGGTGCAGAAAGAAGAAAGAAAGGTGTAGAAAGAGGCAAGAGAGTTGGACAAATAGGGAAGACGGGTGCAGAAAGAGGCAGGAGGGGTACCGAAAGATGCAACAGAGGTGTCAAAAGAGGCAAGAGATGTACAGAAAAAAGCAAGTGAAGTGGAGAAAAGACGCAAGAGAGGTGCAGTAACAATCAAGGGAAGTGAAGAAAGAGACAGGAGAATTGCTGAAAGAAGCAACAGAGATTTAGAAAGAAACAAGAGAAGTGCAGAAAGAGGCAAGTGAGGTCAGATACAAGCAAGAGCAGTGCAGAAAGAACGAACAGAGGTGCTGAAAGAGGCAACAGAGGTGCAGGAGGAGGCACAAGGGGTTCAGAAAGAAGGAAGAGGAGTGCAGAAAGAAGCAACAGAGGTGCTGAAAGAGGCATGAGGGGTGCACAAAGAAGGAAGAGAAGTGCAGAAAGAAGCAACAGAGGTGCTGAAAGAGGGACAAAGGGTGCAGAAAGAGGCAATAGAAGAACAGAAAGAAGCAACAGAGGTACAGAAAGAGGCAAAATAATTGCACAAATGGCGAAGAGAGGTGCAGAAAGAGGCGGGGGAGGTGCAGAAATAATTCACATAGGTGCCAAAAGAGGCAAGAGAGGTGCAGAAAGAAGCAAGTGTTGTGCAGAAAGAGGCAACAGAGGTGCAGAAAGACGCAAGAGAGTGTAGAAAGAAGCAAGAGCAGTGCAGAAAGAATGAACAGAGGTGCTGAAAGAGGCAACAGAGGTGAAGAAGGAGGCACAAGGGGTTCAGAAAAAAGGAAGAGAAGTGTAGAAAGACACAACAGAGGTGCTGATGGAGGCACAAAGGGTGCAGAAAGAGGCAAGAGAAGTGCAGAAAGAAGCAACTGAGTTACATAAAGAGGCAAAAGAGTTGCAAAATAGGGAAGAGAGGTGCAGAAAGAGGCAAGAGGGGTTCAGAAAGAATTCACATCGGTGCCAAAAGAGGCAAGAGAGGTGCAGAAAGAAGTAAGTGAAGTGCAGAAAGAGGCAACAGAGGTGCAGAAAGACGCAAGAGAGGTGCAGAAAAAAGCAAGAGAAGTACAGAAAGAGCTAAGAGAATTGCTTAATGAAGCAACAGCGGTTTGGAAAGAATCAAGAGAAGTGCAGATAGAGGCAAGTATGGTGCAGAAAGAAGCAAGAGCAGTGCAGAAAGATGCAACAGTGGTGCAAGAGGGCTGCAGATCGAGGTAGAGAGGTACACAGAGAGGCAAGAGAGGTACAGAGAGGCAGAAGTGGTGCAAAAAGAAGGAAGAGAAGTGCAGAAAGAGGCAAGAAAATTGCTGAAAGAAGCAACAGAGGTGTAAAAGAAGCAATAGAAGTGCAGAAAGAGACAGGTGAGTTGCAGAAAGAAGCAAGAGCAGTGCAGAAAGAATCAACAGAGGTGCAAAAAGAGGCAAGAGGGGTGCAGAAAGAGGTTGGAGGATGCAGAAAGAAGGAAGAGCAGTGCAGAAAGATGCAAGAGAATTGCTGAAAAAAGCAACTGAGGTGTAGAAAGAAGCATGAAAAGTGCAGAAAGAGGCAAGTGAGGTGCAGAAAGAACCAACAGAGGTACAAAAAGAGGCAAGAGGAGTGCAGAAAAAGGTAGGAGCGGTGCACAAATAGGCAAGAGAGGCACAGAAAGAGGCAAGTCAGGTTCAGAAATAAGCAAGAGCAGTGCAGAAAGAACCAACAGAGGTGCAAAAAGAGGCATGAAGGGTGCAGAAAAAGGTAGGGACCGGTACACAAAGAGGCACAAGAGGTACAGAAAGAGGCAGGAGGGGTACAGAAAGAAGGAAGAAAAGTGCAGAAAGTGGCCAGAAAATTTGCAGGAAGAAGCAACAGAGGTGTAGAAAGAAGCAAGAGAAGTGCAGAAAGAACCAACAGAGGTGCTGAAAGAGGCAAGTGAGGTGCAGAAAGAGGAAGAGATCTGCAGAAAAAAAGCAACAGAGGTGCTGAAAGAGACAAGTGAAGTGCAGAAAGAAGCAAGAGAGGTGCAGAAAAAAGGAACAGAAGTGCAGAAAGAAGTAACAGAGGTGCAGAAAGAGGCAAAAAGGGTGCAGAAAGATGTAAGAGGGGTACAGAAAAAGGCAAGAGACGTGCAGAAAAAGGGAATAAGGGTGCAGAAAGAGGCAAGAGGGGTACAGAAAGAAGCAAATGAGGTACAGAAAGAGGCAACAGATGTGCTGAAAGAGGGAAGAGAGGTGCAGAAAGTAGAAGAGATTTGCAGAGAGGCAAGAGAAGTGCAGAAAAAGAAATGTGCAGAAAGAAGCAACAGAAATGCAGAAAGAGGCAAGAGAGGCGCAGAAGGAAGCAAGAGTGGTTTGCACACCATTAGTGCCAACTTAACACCCGCATTTAGCAATAAGTAACAGGTGACTATTCTAGGTTTGCAAAGAGCCTTCCACCATGCTGTAACACTTGTTGCTGCATTTTTGGTAACGTTTGAGCCGTTTGAGCTAGAACAAAGCCTTTTTTTGTTCAAATCTGCGGATTAGGGAGCAGATGATGAATTATGTGGCTAATGCAGAAAAAGTATTACTGTGCGAAAGTCGGTGCAGTCAAACAGTCGCATAATTCCAGTGGCCCTGCTCATACCTCTGAGTAGGTCCACAAGCGCTCCTCAATGATTCCTTCTTTTTTTCGTCTCACTGAGTTCATTGTTGAGCTTCTACAGAAATGAGAAGACTAAACCTGAGGTTACCACTCCACAACACAAACAACCATACCACATATTTACTCTCCATAACACATAATCCCACTCTACATAATTCCTATACACTAAATACCACATACTTTCTATCCAGATATTTTCACTGCACAACATACCACATAATTCCACTGCACACAATGTACATCCACTCCACTCCCAAAAACATTTGTAAAAAACTTTTACATTTACAACGCCAATAGCTCTAACTCTCGCAAATGTGAAACATATTACATTGCAAACACTTCTTTAACTACTAGTCGTGTTTGCAGAGTGGTGGACTTGCGCTCAGGAATTCCGCTGCATAGGATTTACAGGAGGTACCAGAAGGGCTTCTTGGCCTCCAAAGTCCCTCAGAAGTAAAGTGGACTTAATCCCCCATCCCGTAGTCTGCCAGCTGGTGCGTTGGTAGAGTGGTGGAGAAAGGGGGCATGGCCTCCGAAGATGTCTTAACAATCCTATTGAGTGGGACTTACTGGATGTAACAAGAGGGGTACTTTGCCCCCCACGGACATCCTTGGGGCCAACTACCCCTCCTATTACCTCCAGTAAGTACCACACAGCAGGATTGCTAAATTCTCATAACAGGCCACGCCTCATTTGCTCACCACTCTGCAAACGCGCTCCTTGGTGTGCTTTTGGAAGGGGATTGAAGTCCCCTTTGCTGCTGGGGGTCCTTTAGAGGCCAACTAGCCTACCTCTTACCTCCATTAAGCCCCATACAGTGGGATTGCTGAGAGGTGGACACAGGCCACACCCCCTTTCTCCACCAGTCTGCAAACACGCCTCCTGGTGTGTTCTAAGTTGGGGGATTAAGTCCCCTTGAATACTGAGGGTCCCTGGGGGCCAACTAGCCCACCAGGTACCTCTAGTAAGTGCCACATACCTGGATTGCAGAGAGGTGGTCCCTTGTTTACACCACTCTGCAAACCTACCTCTTGGTGCACTGCTGCTCAGGGGAAGAAGTCCACTTGTGTCCTGAGGTCCTCAGGACACAAGAGAACCTCATTGCCCCACCAGCAGTGCGCTAGGAGGCGCATTTGCAGCATGGTGTAAAAAGTTGTGTTGCCTCGGACCACCTCTCTGCAATCCAGCTGTGTGGCGCTTACTGGAGGTACCTGGTAGGCTAGTTGGCCCCCAGGCACCCTCAGAATTCAAGGGGACTTAATTCTCAAACTTGCAACGTGCCTGAGTGTGCATTTTCAGAGTCATGCAGGGAGGGGCGGGCCCCCGGCGAGTTGCCGGTTTCTTTTTTCTTTTTCATAAATGTGTTATTTTATGGGAGGGGACAACATGGCCCCCCTTCCCTGGGCCACGTTCGGCCAAGGGGACCCAATCCCTCAGGGCCTGGCAGCCTTTTTTTTATTTATTTTGGGGAGGGGGGCCACATGGCCTCCCTCCAGAGGCCAATTATTGCCCAGGGGACCCTATCCCTGGGGCCTGGCCAGCCTTCCTTTTTAATGTTTTTTTTTTGGAAGGGGGGCCGCGTGGCCACCCCTCATCAGGCCAATTATGGGGCTGGCCTTTCTGGTTTTGTTTTATTCATTTTTTTTAATTAGAGGGGAGCGGGCCCCGGGGACCCCATCCCCCGGGGCTGGCCCTTAGTGTTGGGGACTGTGGGGGGAGCCCCAATGCCCCCACGGTCCCAGCCGGCTCCCCGCCTCCTGCGGGAGCCGGCATTGCTTTTGCACAATGGGAGCTGCTGACATGCAGCTCCCCTTGTGCAAAAGAAATCTGCTTTGCTTTTTGGAAGCAGGAGCAGGTTTCCTGCTCTCGCTTCCAAAAAGGGAAGCAGGTTTTGCTATGGCAGGGTGGGAGCCGTGCTCCCGCCCTGCCATAGCAAACTGCAATGTCCTGGGGGTGGGCATACCGGTACATTGCAGGAGCCGGCCCTGGGCATGGCGGTCCCCAGGGCCATAAAGGGCTCCACGAGGGGGGCCGTGCGGCCCCTCTCCAACATGTAAATAGCCCTGGGGAGGTGGTGGTACCCGGGGCAGTATGTGGGGGCTGGAGCCCCGCACACTAATTATTAGTTATAGCCACAGGGAAGTGGCAGTCCCAGGGGCTTGTGGGGGCTCGTGAGGCCCCCGCTCTTATTTAATGAAAGTCCTGGGGAGGTGGCACCTTGAGACTCCGTCGTGTTTGAATAAATGAGGTGTTGTTGGATAATTGTGTAAGTGAGTAAATGTAAGTGTGATTAATTTTTTTCATGAGTGAGTAGGATGACTGCATAACCGACTAAGATGACTGCTGATGTGTCAATGTCTATATATGTGTATAAGTGCATTTGATAGTGTTCTATTAATTAGTGACTGCATGTATAAATGATTCTGTTGTTGAATGGAGAGTTGTGTGTGTAGACTTAGGAATCAGTGAGTGTGTATGTAGTAACTGGTATTGGTGTGTCAATGGTTTCAAATATGGTACTCTGTATTTTACAGTGAGTGATGAAAGCTTATACTAGTGTAAGATGAGGTGTATCAGATTGTCACAAGGATGATGTCATCAGTGATGTCATTTGAGATGTCATCAGTGATGTCATCAGTGATGTCACTGACCATGTCATGAATGATGCAATATGTGACATCATCAGCAGTGCATTGCGGGCGCGCAAGTTATAGTTAGCAGAACTAACTATAACTGAGGAATTTCTATGGTTTTGTATGAGTGAAATGGCCAGCTAACTATAACACCCCTGAAACCTATGGTTTTTTCTGTGAATTTCTAAGGTTTTTTAAATGCTAATTTCTAACTATAACGTCTCTGAAACCTATGGTTTTTTCAGTGAATTTCAAAGCTTTTTTAAATGCTAATTTCTAACTATAACTTCTCTGAAACCTATGTTTTTTTCAGTGAATTTCAAAGGTTTTTTAAATGCTATTTTTTAAGTGTGATAGTAGTTATACCTATTTTTTGTACTGATTTTCTACAGTTTTTTAACTGTTTATTTATAAATATTTTATTCATTAAATAACATTATATATTTTTCTGAAAATTGCAAAAAAAAAAAAAACATTCAAAACATATTGATTCATTTTTATGTTTTCATTTTTTATTTTAATATATTTATATATATATTTTTTTTTTTAATTCCTATTTTTTTCAGAATCTCGCACTCAAAGCGTACACATCACGGTAGGTGCGCAGATTCTAGCTGTCATTTTAGAAAAGTTGTGAAGGATCCGCTTACGGTGTGCGACGGCTGCATGTTTTTCAGTTACATCACATACATTTAATATTAAATCATGTGCGCGATTGGTATGCGACCAGTCCGCGACTCCTGCTTCCCCGCATTCGCGACACATGCGCATTATGGCACTAGATGCTTGACGTCATATACATGCTGGGGTGCGCTAGGTCCGCAACTCCAACAAAAAAATTTATGTTCCAAAATGATATGTATGTGTCTTTAATATACATATTAGGGCAAGAGATTATCCAAGATATTCATAAAAATAATATATATGTCCTTATAATAAACTTATATTATTTTTAAATATATTTTTGCGAAGTCGGGTGCGTGCATCGTGAGCGCAGAGAACCAGATCGGCAGAGCTACTCTAGAGCCAGAGAAACCAGGTCAGTAGAGCCGTTGTAGAGCTAGAGAACCAGGTCAGCAGAGCTGCTCTAGAGCCTAAGAAGCAGGTCAGCAGAGCTGCTCTAGAACCAGAGACCCAGGTCAGCAGAGCTGCTCTAGAGCCAGAGACCCAGGTCAGCAGAGCTGCTCTAGAGGCTGAGAACCAGGTCAGCAGAGCTGCTGTAGAGCCAGAGAAACCAGGTCAGCAGAGCTGCTTTAGAGGGAGAGAAACAGGTCAGCAGAGCTGAATTAGAGCCAGAGAACCAGGTCAGCAGAGCTGCTCTAGAGCCAGAGACAGAGGTCAGCAGAGCTGCTTTAGAGCCATAGAACCAGGTCAGAAGAGCTGCTTTAAAGGCAGAGAACTAGGTCAGCAGAACTGCTTAAGAGCCAGAGAACCAGGTCAGCAGAGCTCTTTAGAGGGAGAGAACCAGGTCAGCAGAGCTGCTTTAGAGCCAGAGAACCAGGTCAGCAGAGCTGCTCTAGAGCCAGAGAACCAGGTCAGCAGAGCTGTTTTAGAGCCATAGAACCATGTCAGCAGAGCTGCTTTAAAGCCAGAGAACCAGGTCAGCAGAGCTGCTTTAGTGTCAGAGAACCTGGTCAGCAGAGCTGCTTTAGAAGGAGAGAACCAGGTCAGCAGAGCTGCTTAAGAGCCAGAGAACCAGGTCAGCAGAGCTGCTCTAGAGCCAAAGAAACCAGGTCAGCAGAGCTGCTTTAGAGGGAGAGAACCAGGTTAGCAGAGGTGCTTTAGAGACAGAGAATAAGGTCAACAGAGCTGCTCTAGAGCCAGAGAACCAGGTCAGCAGAGATGCTTTAGAGCCATACAACCAGGTCAGCAGAGCTGCTCTAGCGGGAGAGCACTAGGTCAGTTGAGCTGATTTAGAGGGAGAGAACCAGGTCAGCAGAGCTGCTTTAGAGCCAGAGAACCAGGTCAGCAGAGCTGCTCTAGAGCCAGAGAACGAGGTCAGCAGAGCTGCTTTAGCGCCAGAGAACCAGGTCAAGAGCTGCTCTCAAGAGAGAGACAACCAGGTCAGCAGAGCTGCTGTAGAGCCAGAGAAACCATGTCAGTAGAGCTGCTTTAGTGTGAGAGAACCAGGTCAGCAGAGCTGCTTTAGAGCCAAGGGAACAGGTCAGAAGAGCTGCTCTAGAGCCAGAGAACCAGGTCAGCAGAACTGCTCTGGAGCCATAGAACCGGATCAGCAGAGGTGCTTTAGAGCCAGAGAACCAGGTCAGCAGAGCTGTTGTAGTGCCAGAGAAAAAGCTCAGCAGAGCTGTTCTAGAGCCTAAGAACTAGGTCAGCAGAGCTGATCTAGAGCCAGAGAACCAGGCCAGCACAGCTGCTGTAGAGCCAGAGAAGCCAGGTCAGCAGGGCAGCTTTAGAGGGAGAGAACCAGGTCAGCAGAGCTGTTTTAGAGCCATAGAACCAGGCAAGCAGAGCTGCTTTAGAGCCAGAGAACCAGGTCAGCAGAGCTACTTTAGAGCCAGAGACCCAGGTCAGCAGAGCTGCTTTAGAGCCAGAGAACCAGGTCAGCAGAGCTGCTTTCGAGCAATGGAACCAGGTCAGAAGAGCTGCTTTAGAGCCAGAGAACCAGGTCAGCAGAGCTGCTTTAGAGGGAGAGAACCAGGTCAGCAGAGTTGCTTTAGAGCCAGAGAACCAGGTCAGCAGAGCTGCTCTAGTGGCAGAGAACCAGGTCAGCAGAGCTGCTTTAGAAGGAGAGAACCAGGTCAGCAGAGCTGCTTTAGAGCCAGAGAACCATGTCAGCAGAGCTGCTCTAGAGCCAGAGAAACCAGGTTAGCAGAGCTGCTTTAGAGGGAGAGAACCAGGTTAGCAGAGCTGCTTTAGAGACAGAGAACCAGGTCAGCAGAGCTGCTCTAGAGCTAGAGAACCAGGTCAGCAGAGATGCTTTAGAGCCACAGAACCAGGTCAGCAGAGCTGCTCCAGTGGAAGAGAACCAGGTCAGCAGAGTTGATTTAGAGGGAGAGAAGCAGGTCAGCAGAGCTGCTTTAGAGCCAGAGAACCAGGTCAGCAGAGCTGCTCTAGAGCGAGAGAACCAGGTCAGCAGAGCTGCTGTAGAGCCAGAGATACCAGGTCAGTAGAGCTGCTTTAGAGCGAGAGAACCAGGTCAGCAGAGCTGCTTTAGAGCCAAGGGAACAGGTCAGAAGAGCTGCTCTAGAGCCAGAGAACCAGGTCAGCAGAACTGCTCTGGAGCCAGAGAACAAGGTCAGCAGAGCTGCTTTAGCGCCAGAGAACCAGGTCAAGAGCTGCTGTAGAGCCAGACAACCAGGTCAGCAGAGCTGCTGTAGAGCCAGAGAAACCATGTCAGTAGAGCTGCTTTAGAGTGAGAGAACCAGGTCAGCAGAGCTGCTTTAGAGCCAAGGGAACAGGTCAGAAGAGCTGCTCTAGAGCCAGAGAACCAGGTCAGCAGAACTGCTCTGGAGCCATAGAACCGGGTCAGCAGAGGTGCTTTAGAGCCAGAGAACCAGGTCAGCAGAGCTGTTGTAGAGCCAGAGAAAAAGCTCAGCAGAGCTGTTCTAGAGCCTAAGAACTAGGTCAGCAGAGCTGATCCAGAGCCAGAGAACCAGGCCAGCAGAGCTGCTGTATAGCCAGAGAAGCCAGGTCAGCAGGGCAGCTTTAGAGGGAGAGAACCAGGTCAGCAGAGCTGGTTTAGAGCCAGAGAACCAGGCAAGCAGAGCTGCTTTAGAGCCAGAGAACCAGGTCAGCAGAGCTACTTTAGAGCCAGAGAACCAGGTCAGCAGAGCTGCTTTAGAGCCAGAGAACCAGGTCAGCAGAGCTGCTTTCGAGCCATGGAACCAGGTCAGAAGAGCTGCTTTAGAGCCAGAGAACCAGGTCAGCAGAGCTGCTTTAGAGGGAGAGAACCAGGTCAGCAGAGTTGCTTTAGAGCCAGAGAACCAGGTCAGCAGAGCTGCTCTAGTGGCAGAGAACCAGGTCAGCAGAGCTGCTTTAGAAGGAGAGAACCAGGTCAGCAGAGCTGCTTTAGAGCCAGAGAACCATGTCAGCAGAGCTGCTCTAGAGCCAGAGAAACCAGGTTAGCAGAGCTGCTTTAGAGGGAGAGAACCAGGTTAGCAGAGGTGCTTTAGAGACAGAGAACCAGGTCAGCAGAGCTGCTCTAGAGCTAGAGAACCAGGTCAGCAGAGATGCTTTAGAGCCATAGAGCCATAGAACCAGGTCAGCAGAGCTGCTCCAGTGGAAGAGAACCAGGTCAGCAGAGTTGATTTAGAGGGAGAGAAGCAGGTCAGCAGAGCTGCTTTAGAGCAAGAGAACCAGGTCAGCAGAGCTGCTCTAGAGCGAGAGAACCAGGTCAGCAGAGCTGCTGTAGAGCCAGAGAAACCAGGTGTTCTGCTTGGGTTTTCGGATCAGATAGAACCCGCTCATCAGAGCCTCACTAACCCAGCCAGAACGTTACCCCCTCCCTAGAACCTATTTACAATCCTACAACCACATATATCTATCACCTAAGGACAGGGGATTCCTACCATGCATACCAAGATCTCATAAGTGGCGGCCTCGCGGTCCCATACGAACCCAGACCTCTCTGCCCATACGACAGTATCACAAGTGGCGGCCTCGCGGTCCCATACGAACCCAGACCTCTCTACCCAGACGGCAGTCTCAGCACAATCGGCGGCCTCGCGATCCCATACGGATCCAGACCTCTCTGCCCATACGACAGTATCACAAGTGGCGGCCTCGCGGTCCCATACGAACCCAGACCTCTCTACCCAGATGGCAGTATCAGCACAATCGGCGGCCTCGCGATCCCATACGAATCCAGACCTCTCTGCCCATACGACAGTATCACAAGTGGCGGCCTCGCGGTCCCATACGAACCCAGATCTCTCTACCCAGACGGCAGTATCAGCACAATCGGCGGCCTCGCGATCCCATACGAATCCAGACCTCTCTGCCCATACGACAGTATCACAAGTGGCGGCCTCGCGGTCCCATACGAACCCAGACCTCTCTACCCAGACGGCAGTATCAGCACAATCGGCGGCCTCGCGATCCCATACGGATCCAGACTTCTCTGCCCATACGACAGTATCACAAGTGGCGGCCTCGCGGTCCCATACGAACCCAGACCTCTCTACCTAGACGGCAGTCTCATACGACAGTTCATCCTATGATCACCATAACATACAAAAAGGGAATCAGTCTCACTATTCATCAGATCACACAAGGATTGCCAGTTCGGGCATAGCCTGTTCTCAGGTTTGAGGGGCTCCTCTTTCCCTTATTCAGTTACCACTTACCTGATCAGGGTTAACATCTGTTCATGTAGCCGCAGCTGACTAGAAGAATAGGCTACCCTCTTATACAATAACACACCGCATATGTTGGTTCACTACAAACTGGATACTTTATTACTCATTACACATACAATCACATAACATTACAATATAACACATAACCTGCAAAGAAAAGTGAAAGATTAAGTTGTACACTCTAATAAGAAAGGGTCGACATCACCTTAGTAGTATGTAGCCTGCACTCAGTGGTCATCTAGGCTCCCTTCTCGTCTGTGCCTCGGCTCGCCTGGAATCACCCTTCTCCGAGTCACTGGGACCTCTTCCTTATCGGCTACTCTCTCCTCTCTGGTTATTCTGTTAGGAAAGCATCTGTCTCTCAGTTCTTCTCCGCCTTCAAGATGGCGTCTGTCTTCCCTGGAATAAGTAGTAGCTCTACTACTAACGGCTAGATGCCGCCTACGGACTGAACATGTAACTGCCTCAGACTTTCACTAATATAGAGGTGCATTTCCTCATGGAAAATTCCGGCCCGTAACCTGCCGCCCACCAAATTCTTGTACCTCCCCGTACCAAGGACACGTTCCCAGCCGGCCGGCCTGATGTAGTGTCTTCGGCATGAAGAAAAATACAATCCTTCGATAAGGGCCGGCCTGAACCGGTTCTCTCCAAGCGAATAACACCTCATAACTAAAACATAACTCTTGACCTAGAAGAATCCCAAGCTGCCGGAGCAGAAAGAAAGATGGAGTCTCTCCCGTTTGAGGCCTACCAGGCCTGCATTCAGCACGGCTCCATGAAATACCCTCACTACAGGACAGGTTATCCCTAATACTAACGAATCTATCCCCTAGGCTATATGTGCAAGCCCTGATCTATGGGGAAGAGCACAGAATCATGTCGAAGTGTCTAGTAAATAGGCTCCATCCACTACTCTAACCCTTAGGCTTGAATGGTAAGAGACTGAAGTCACATTCAATCACTTGTTAACACAAGAAGGCCAGGAAAATCGAGCAGAACACCAGGTCAGTAGAGCTGCTTTAGAGCGAGAGAACCAGGTCAGCAGAGCTGCTTTAGAGCCAAGGGAACAGGTCAGAAGAGCTGCTCTAGAGCCAGAGAACCAGGTCAGCAGAACTGCTCTGGAGCCATAGAACCGGGTCAGCAGAGGTGCTTTAGAGCCAAAGAACCAGGTCAGCAGAGCTGTTGTAGAGCCAGAGGAAAAGCTCAGCAGAGCTGTTCTAGAGCCTAAGAACTAGGTCAGCAGAGCTGCTCTAGAGCCAGAGAACCAGGCCAGCAGAGCTGCTGTAGAGCCAGAGAAGCCAGGTCAGCAGGGCAGCTTTAGAGGGAGAGAACCAGGTCAGCAGAGCTGTTTTAGAGCCAGAGAACCAGGCAAGCAGAGCTGCTTTAGAGCCAGAGAACCAGGTCAGCAGAGCTACTTTAGAGCCAGAGAACTAGGTCAGCAGAGCTGCTTTAGAGCCAGAGAACCAGGTCAGCAGAGCTGCTTTTGAGCCATGGAACCAGGTCAGAAGAGCTGCTTTAGAGCCAGAGAACCAGGTCAGCAGAGCTGCTTTAGAGGGAGAGAACCAGGTCAGCAGAGTTGCTTTAGAGCCAGAGAACCAGGTCAGCAGAGCTGCTCTAGTGGCAGAGAACCAGGCCAGCAGAGCTGCTTTAGAAGTAGAGAACCAGGTCAGCAGAGCTGCTTTAGAGCCAGAGAACCATGTCAGCAGAGCTGCTCTAGAGCCAGAGAAACCAGGTTAGCATAGCTGCTTTAGAGGGAGAGAACCAGGTTAGCAGAGGTGCTTTAGAGACAGAGAACCAGGTCAGCAGAGCTGCTCTAGAGCTAGAGAACCAGGTCAGCAGAGATGCTTTAGAGCCACAGAACCAGGTCAGCAGAGCTGCTCCAGTGGAAGAGAACCAGGTCAGCAGAGTTGATTTAGAGGGAGAGAAGCAGGTCAGCAGAGCTGCTTTAGAGCCAGAGAACCAGGTCAGCAGAGCTGCTCTAGAGCGAGAGAACCAGGTCAGCAGAGCTGCTGTAGAGCCAGAGAAACCAGGTCAGTAGAGCTGCTTTAGAGCCAGAGAACCAGGTCAGCAGAGCTGCTTTAGAGCCAAGGGAACAGGTCAGAAGAGCTGCTCTAGAGCCAGAAAACCAGGTCAGCAGAACTGCTCTAGTGGAAGAGAACCAGGTCAGCATAGTTGATTTAGAGGGAGAGAACCAGGTCAGTAGAGCTGCTTTAGAGCCCAGAGAACCAGGTCAGCAGAGCTGCTCTAGAGCGAGAGAACCAGGTCAGCAGAGGTGCTGTAGAGCCAGAGAAACCAGGTCAGTAGAGCTGCTTTAGAGGGAGAGAAGCAGGTCAGCAGAGCTGTTTTAGAGCCAGAGAACCAGGCAAACAGAGCTGCTTTAGAGCCAGAGAACCAGATCAGCATAGCTACTTTAGAGCCAGAGAACCAGGTCAGCAGAGCTGCTTTAGAGCCAGAGAACCAGGTCAGCAGAGCTGCTTTAGAGCCATGGAACCAGGTCAGAAGAGCTGCTTTAGAGCCAGAGAACCAGGTCAGCAGAGCTGCTTTAGAGGGAGAGAACCAGGTCAGCAGAGTTGCTTTAGAGCCAGAGAACCAGGTCAGCAGAGCTGCTTTAGAGCCATGGAACCAGGTCAGAAGAGCTGCTTTAGAGGGAGAGAACCAGGTCAGCAGAGTTGCTTTAGAGCCAGAGAACCAGGTCAGCAGAGCTGCTCTAGTGGCAGAGAACCAGGTCAGCAGAGCTGCTTTAGAAGGAGAGAACCAGGTCAGCAGAGCTGCTTTAGAGCCAGAGAACCAGGTCAGCAGAGCTGCTCTAGAGCCAGAGAAACCAGGTTAGCAGAGCTGCTTTAGAGGGAGAGAACTAGGTTAGCAGAGGTGCTTTAGAGACAGAGAACCAGGTCAGCAGAGCTGCTCTAGAGCTAGAGAACCAGGTCAGCAGAGATGCTTTAGAGCCATAGAACCAGGTCAGCAAAGCTGCTCTAGTGGAAGAGAACCAGGTCAGCAGAGTTGATTTAGAGGGAGAGAACCAGGTCAGCAGAGCTGCTTTAGAGCCAGAGAACCAGGTCAGCAGAGCTGCTCTAGAGCGAGAGAACCAGGTCAGCAGAGCTGCTTTAGAGCCAAGGGAACAGGTCAGAAGAGCTGCTCTAGAGCCAGAGAACCAGGTCAGCAGAACTGCTCTAGTGGAAGAGAACCAGGTCAGCAGAGTTGATTTAGAGGGAGAGAACCAGGTCAGCAGAGCTGCTTTAGAGCCAGAGAAACAGGTCAGCAGAGCTGCTCTAGAGCGAGAGAACCAGGTCAGCAGAGCTGCTGTAGAGCCAGAGAAACCAGGTCAGTAGAGCTGCTTTAGAGGGAGAGAACCAGGTCAGCAGAGCTGTTTTAGAGCTAGCGAACCAGGCAAGCAGAGCTGCTTTAGAGCCGGAGAACCAGGTCAGCAGAGCTACTTTAGAGCCAGAGAACTAGGTCAGCAGAGCTGCTTTAGAGCCAGAGGACCAGGTCAGCAGAGCTGCTTTCGAGCCATGGAACCAGGTCAGAAGAGCTGCTTTAGAGCCAGAGAACCAGGTCAGCAGAGCTGCTTTAGAGGGAGAGAACCAGGTCAGCAGAGTTGCTTTAGAGCCAGAGAACCAGGTCAGCAGAGCTGCTCTAGTGGCAGAGAACCAGGTCAGCAGAGCTGCTTTAGAGGGAGAGAACCAGGTCAGCAGAGCTGCTTTAGAGCCAGAGAACCATGTCAGCAGAGCTGCTCTAGAGCCAGAGAAACCAGGTTAGCAGAGCTGCTTTAGAGGGAGAGAACCAGGTTAGCAGAGCTGCTTTAGAGACAGAGAACCAGGTCAGCAGAGCTGCTCTAGAGCTAGAGAACCAGGTCAGCAGAGATGCTTTAGAGCCATAGAACCAGGTCAGCAGAGCTGCTCCAGTGGAAGAGAACCAGGTCAGCAGAGTTGATTTAGAGGGAGAGAAGCAGGTCAGCAGAGCTGCTTTAGAGCCAGAGAACCAGGTCAGCATAGCTGCTCTAGAGCGAGAGAACCAGGTCAGCAGAGCTGCTGTAGAGCCAGAGAAACCAGGTCAGTAGAGCTGCTATAGAGCGAGAGAACCAGGTCAGCAGAGCTGCTTTAGAGCCAAGGGAACAGGTCAGAAGAGCTGCTCTAGAGCCAGAGAACCAGGTCAGCAGAACTGCTCTGGAGCCATAGAACCGGGTCAGCAGAGGTGCTTTAGAGCCAGAGAACCAGGTCAGCAGAGCTGTTGTAAAGCCAGAGGAAAAGCTCAGCAGAGCTGTTCTAGAGCCTAAGAACTAGGTCAGCAGAGCTGCTCTAGAGCCAGAGAACCAGGCCAGCAGAGCTGCTGTAGAGCCAGAGAAGCCAGGTCAGCAGGGCAGCTTTAGAGGGAGAGAACCAGGTCAGCAGAGCTGTTTTAGAGCCAGAGAACCAGGCAAGCAGAGCTGCTTTAGAGCCAGAGAACCAGGTCAGCAGAGCTACTTTAGAGCCAGAGACCCAGGTCAGCAGAGCTGCTTTAGAGCCAGAGAACCAGGTCAGCAGAGCTGCTTTTGAGCCATGGAACCAGGTCAGCAGGACTGCTTTAGAGGGAGAGAACCAGGTCAGCAGAGTTGCTATAGAGCCAGAGAACCAGGTCAGCAGAGCTGCTCTAGTGGCAGAGAACCAGGTCAGCAGAGCTGTTGTAAAGCCAGAGGAAAAGCTCAGCAGAGCTGTTCTAGAGCCTAAGAACTAGGTCAGCAGAGCTGCTCTAGAGCCAGAGAACCAGGCCAGCAGAGCTGCTGTAGAGCCAGAGAAGCCAGGTCAGCAGGGCAGCTTTAGAGGGAGAGAACCAGGTCAGCAGAGCTGTTTTAGAGCCAGAGAACCAGGCAAGCAGAGCTGCTTTAGAGCCAGAGAACCAGGTCAGCAGAGCTACTTTAGAGCCAGAGACCCAGGTCAGCAGAGCTGCTTTAGAGCCAGAGAACCAGGTCAGCAGAGCTGCTTTTGAGCCATGGAACCAGGTCAGCAGGGCTGCTTTAGAGGGAGAGAACCAGGTCAGCAGAGTTGCTTTCGAGCCAGAGAACCAGGTCAGCAGAGCTGCTCTAGTGGCAGAGAACCAGGTCAGCAGAGCTGCTTTAGAAGGAGAGAACCAGGTCAGCACAGCTGCTTTAGAGCCAGAGAACCATGTCAGCAGAGCTGCTCTAGAGCCAGAGAAACCAGGTTAGCATAGCTGCTTTAGAGGGAGAGAACCAGGTTAGCAGAGGTGCTTTAGAGACAGAGAACCAAGTCATCAGAGCTGCTCTAGAGCTAGAAAACCAGGTCAGCAGAGATGCTTTAGAGCCATAGAACCAGGTCAGCAGAGCTGCTCCAGTGGAAGAGAACCAGGTCAGCAGAGTTGATTTAGAGGGAGAGAAGCAGGTCAGCAGAGTTGCTTTAGAGCCAGAGAACCAGGTCAGCAGAGCTGCTCTAGAGCGAGAGAACCAGGTCAGCAGAGCTGCTGTAGAGCCAGAGAAACCAGGTCAGTAGAGCTGCTTTAGAGCGAGAGAACCAGGTCAGCAGAGCTGCTTTAGAGCCAAGGGAACAGGTCAGAAGAGCCGCTCTAGAGCCAGAGAACCAGGTCAGCAGAACTGCTCTAGTGGAAGAGAACCAGGTCAGCAAGGTTGATTTAGAGGGAGAGAACCAGGTCAGTAGAGCTGCTTTAGAGCCAGAGAACCAGGTCAGCAGAGCTGCTCTAGAGCGAGAGAACCAGGTCAGCAGAGGTGCTGTAGAGCCAGAGAAACCAGGTTAGTAGAGCTGCTTTAGAGGGAGAGAACCAGGTCAGCAGAGCTGTTTTAGAGCCAGAGAACCAGGCAAACAGAGCTGCTTTAGAGCCAGAGAACCACATCAGCATAGCTACTTTAGAGCCAGAGAACCAGGTCAGCAGAGCTGCTTTAGAGCCAGAGAACCAGGTCAGCAGAGCTGCTTTAGAGCCATGGAACCAGGTCAGAAGAGCTACTTTAGAGCCAGAGAACCAGGTCAGCAGAGCTGCTTTAGAGGGAGAGAACCAGGTCAGCAGAGTTGCTTTAGAGCCAGAGAACCAGGTCAGCAGAGCTGCTTTAGAGCCATGGAACCAGGTCAGAAGAGCTGCTTTAGAGCCAGAGAACCAGGTCAGCAGAGCTGCTTTAGAGGGAGAGAACCAGGTGAGCAGAGTTGCTTTAGAGCCAGAGAACCAGGTCAGCAGAGCTGCTCTAGTGGCAGAGAACCAGGTCAGCAGAGCTGCTTTAGAAGGATAGAACCAGGTCAGCAGAGCTGCTTTAGAGCCAGAGAACCAGGTCAGCAGAGCTGCTCTAGAGCCAGAGAAACCAGGTTAGCAGAGCTGCTTTAGAGGGAGAGAACTAGGTTAGCAGAGGTGCTTCAGAGACAGAGAACCAGGTAAGCAGAGCTGCTCTAGAGCTAGAGAACCAGGTCAGCAGAGCTGCTTTAGAGCCATAGAACCAGGTCAGCAGAGCTGCTCTAGTGGAAGAGAACCAGGTCAGCAGAGTTGATTTAGAGGGAGAGAACCAGGTCAGCAGAGCTGCTTTAGAGCCAGAGAACCAGGTCAGCAGAGCTGCTCTAGAGCGAGAGAACCAGGTCAGCAGAGCTGCTTTAGAGCCAAGGGAACAGGTCAGAAGAGCTGCTCTAGAGCCAGAGAACCAGGTCAGCAGAACTGCTCTAGTGGAAGAGAACCAGGTCAGCAGAGTTGATTTAGAGGGAGAGAACCAGGTCAGCAGAGCTGCTTTAGAGCCAGAGAACCAGGTCAGCAGAGCTGCTCTAGAGCGAGAGAACCAGGTCAGCAGAGCTGCTGTAGAGCCAGAGAAACCAGGTCAGTAGAGCTGCTTTAGAGGGAGAGAACCAGGTCAGCAGAGCTGTTTTAGAGCTAGCGAACCAGGCAAGCAGAGCTGCTTTAGAGCCAGAGAACCAGGTCAGCAGAGCTACTTTAGAGCCAGAGAACTAGGTCAGCAGAGCTGCTTTAGAGCCAGAGAACCAGGTCAGCAGAGCTGCTTTAGAGCCATGGAACCAGGTCAGAAGAGCTGCTTTAGAGCCAGAGAACCAGGTCAGCAGAGCTGCTTTAGAGGGAGAGAACCAGGTCAGCAGAGTTGCTTTAGAGCCAGAGAACCAGGTCAGCAGAGCTGCTTTAGAGCCATGGAACCAGGTCAGAAGAGCTGCTTTAGAGCCAGAGAACCAGGTCACCAGAGCTGCTTTAGAGGGAGAGAACCAGGTCAGCAGAGTTGCTTTAGAGCCAGAGAACCAGGTCAGCAGAGCTGCTATAGTGGCAGAGAACCAGGTCAGCAGAGCTGCTTTAGAAGGAGAGAACCAGGTCAGCAGAGCTGCTTTAGAGCCAGAGAACCAGGTCAGCAGAGCTGCTCTAGAGCCAGAGAAACCAGGTTAGCAGAGCTGCTTTAGAGGAAGAGAACTAGGTTAGCAGAGGTGCTTTAGAGACAGATAACCAGGTAAGCAGAGCTGCTCTAGAGCTATAGAACCAGGTCAGCAGAGATGCTTTAGAGCCATAGAACCAGGTCAGTAGAGCTGCTTTAGAGGGAGAGAACCAGGTCAGCAGAGCTGTTTTAGAGCTAGCGAACCAGGCAAGCAGAGCTGCTTTAGAGCCAGAGAACCAGGTCAGCAGAGCTACTTTAGAGCCAGAGAGCTAGGTCAGCAGAGCTGCTTTAGAGCCAGAGAACCAGGTCAGCAGAGCTGCTTTAGAGCCATGGAACCAGGTCAGAAGAGCTGCTTTAGAGCCAGAGAACCAGGTCAGCAGAGCTGCTTTAGAGGGAGAGAACCAGGTCAGCAGAGTTGCTTTAGAGCCAGAGAACCAGGTCAGCAGAGCTGCTTTAGAGCCATGGAACCAGGTCAGAAGAGCTGCTTTAGAGCCAGAGAACCAGGTCAGCAGAGCTGCTTTAGAGGGAGAGAACCAGGTCAGCAGAGTTGCTTTAGAGCCAGAGAACCAGGTCAGCAGAGCTGCTCTAGTGACAGAGAACCAGGTCAGCAGAGCTGCTTTAGAAGGAGAGAACCAGGTCAGCAGAGCTGCTTTAGAGCCAGAGAACCAGTTCAGCAGAGCTGCTCTAGAGCCAGAGAAACCAGGTTAGCAGAGCTGCTTTAGAGGAAGAGAACTAGGTTAGCAGAGGTGCTTTAGAGACAGATAACCAGGTAAGCAGAGCTGCTCTAGAGCTAGAGAACCAGGTCAGCAGAGATGCTTTAGAGCCATAGAACCAGGTCAGCAGAGCTGCTCTAGTGGAAGAGAACCAAGTCAGCAGAATTGATTTAGAGGGAGAGAACCAGGTCAGCAGAGCTGCTTTAGAGCCAGAGAACCAGGTCAGCAGAGCTGCTCTAGAGCGAGAGAACCAGGTCAGCAGAGCTGCTTTAGAGCCAAGGGAACAGGTCAGAAGAGCTGCTCTAGAGCCAGAGAACCAGGTCAGCAGAACTGCTCTAGTGGAAGAGAACCAGGTCAGCAGAGTTGATTTAGAGGGAGAGAACCAGGTCAGCAGAGCTGCTTTAGAGCCAGAGAACCAGGTCAGCAGAGCTGCTCTAGAGCGAGAGAACCAGGTCAGCAGAGCTGCTGTAGAGCCAGAGAAACCAGGTCAGTAGAGCTGCTTTAGAGGGAGAGAACCAGGTCAGCAGAGCTGTTTTAGAGCTAGCGAACCAGGCAAGCAGAGCTGCTTTAGAGCCAGAGAACCAGGTCAGCAGAGCTACTTTAGAGCCAGAGAACTAGGTCAGCAGAGCTGCTTTAGAGCCAGAGAACCAGCTCAGCAGAGCTGCTTTAGAGCCATGGAACCAGGTCAGAAGAGCTGCTTTAGAGCCAGAGAACCAGGTCAGCAGAGCTGCTTTAGAGGGAGAGAACCAGGTCAGCAGAGCTGCTTTAGAGCCATGGAACCAGGTCAGAAGAGCTGCTTTAGAGCCAGAGAACCAGGTCAGCAGAGCTGCTTTAGAGCCAGAGAACCAGGTCAGCAGAGCTGCTTTAGAGCCATGGAACCAGGTCAGAAGAGCTGCTTTAGAGCCAGAGAACCAGGTCAGCAGAGCTGCTTTAGAGGGAGAGAACCAGGTCAGCAGAGTTGCTTTAGAGCCAGAGAACCAGGTCAGCAGAGCTGCTTTAGAGCCATGGAACCAGGTCAGCAGAGCTGCTTTAGAGGGAGAGAACCAGGTCAGCAGAGTTGCTTTAGAGCCAGAGAACCAGGTCAGCAGAGCTGCTCTAGTGGCAGAGAACCAGGTCAGCAGAGCTGCTTTAGAAGGAGAGAACCAGGTCAGCAGAGCTGCTTTAGAGGGAGAGAACCAGGTCAGCAGAGTTGCTTTAGAGCCAGAGAACCAGGTCAGCAGAGCTGCTCTAGTGGCAGAGAACCAGGTCAGCAGAGCTGCTTTAGAAGGAGAGAACCAGGTCAGCAGAGCTGCTTTAGAGCCAGAGAACCAGGTCAGCAGAGCTGCCCTAGAGCCAGAGAAACCAGGTTAGCAGAGCTGCTTTAGAGGGAGAGAACTAGGTTAGCAGTGGTGCTTTAGAGACAGAGAACCAGGTCAGCAGAGCTGCTCTAGTGCTAGAGAACCAGGTCAGCAGAGATGCTTTAGAGCCATAGAACCAGGTCAGCAGAGCTGCTCTAGTGGAAGAGAACCAGGTCAGCAGAGTTGATTTAGAGGGAGAGAACCAGGTCAGCAGAGCTGCTTTAGAGCCAGAGAACCAGGTCAGCAGAGCTGCTCTAGAGCGAGAGAACCAGGTCAACAGAGCTGCTGTAGAGCCAGAGAAACCAGGTCAGTAGAGCTGCTTTAGAGCGAGAGAACCAGGTCAGCAAAGCTGCTTTATAGCCAAGGGAACAGGTCAGAAGAGCTGCTCTAGAGCCAGAGAACCAGGTCAGCAGAACTGCTCTAGTGGAAGAGAACCAGGTCAGCAGAGTTGATTTAGAGGGAGAGAACCAGGTCAGCAGAGCTGCTTTAGAGCCAGAGAACCAGGTCAGCAGAGCTGCCCTAGAGCCAGAGAAACCAGGTTAGCAGAGCTGCTTTAGAGGGAGAGAACTGGGTTAGCAGTGGTGCTTTAGAGACAGAGAACCAGGTCAGCAGAGCTGCTCTAGTGCTAGAGAACCAGGTCAGCAGAGATGCTTTAGAGCCATAGAACCAGGTCAGCAGAGCTGCTCTAGTGGAAGAGAACCAGGTCAGCAGAGTTGATTTAGAGGGAGAGAACCAGGTCAGCAGAGCTGTTTTAGAGCCAGAGAACCAGGTCAGCAGAGCTGCTCTAGAGCGAGAGAACCAGGTCAGCAGAGCTGCTGTAGAGCCAGAGAAACCAGGTCAGTAGAGCTGCTTTAGAGCGAGAGAACCAGGTCAGCAAAGCTGCTTTAGAGCCAAGGGAACAGGTCAGAAGAGCTGCTCTAGAGCCAGAGAACCAGGTCAGCAGAACTGCTCTAGTGGAAGAGAACCAGGTCAGCAGAGTTGATTTAGAGGGAGAGAACCAGGTCAGCAGAGCTGCTTTAGAGCCAGAGAACCAGGTCAGCAGAGCTGCTCTAGAGCGAGAGAACCAGGTCAGCAGAGCTGCTGTAGAGCCAGAGAAACCAGGTCAGTAGAGCTGCTTTAGAGGGAGAGAACCAGGTCAGCAGAGATGTTTTAGAGCCAGCAAACCAGTCAAGCAGAGCTGCTTTAGAGCCAGAGAACCAGGTCAGCAGAGCTACTTTAGAGCCAGAGAACCAGGTCAGCAGAGCTGCTTTAGAGCCAGAGAACCAGGTCAGCAGAGCTGCTTTAGAGCTCTGGAACCAGGTCAGAAGAGCTGCTTTAGAGCCAGAGAACCAGGTCAGCAGAGCTGCTTTAGAGCCAGAGAACCAGGTCAGCAGAGTTGCTTTAGAGCCAGAGAACCAGGTCAGCAGAGCTGCTCTAGTGGCAGAGAACCAGGTCAGCAGAGCTGCTTTAGAAGGCGACAACCAGATCAGCAGAGCTGCTTTAGAGCCAGAGAACCAGGTCAGCAGAGCTGCTCTAGAGCCAGAGAAACCAGGTTAGCAGAGCTGCTTTAGAGGGAGAGAACCATGTTAGCAGAGGTGCTTTAGAGACAGAGAACCAGGTCAGCAGAGCTGCTCTACAGCTAGAGAACCAGGTCAGCAGAGATGCTTTAGAGCCATAGAACCAGGTCAGCAGAGCTGCTCTAGTGGAAGAGAACCAGGTCAGCAGAGTTGATTTAGAGGGAGAGAACCAGGTCAGCAGAGCTGCTTTAGAGCCAGAGAACCAGGTCAGCAGAGCTGCTCTAGAGCGAGAGAACCAGGTCAGCAGAGCTGCTGTAGAGCCAGAGAAACCAGGTCAGTAGAGCTGCTTTAGAGCGAGAGAACCAGGTCAGCAGAGCTGCTTTAGAGCCAAGGGAACAGGTCAGAAGAGCTGCTCTAGAGCCAGAGAACCAGGTCAGCAGAACTGCTCTAGTGGAAGAGAACCAGGTCAGCAGAGTTGATTTAGAGGGAGAGAACCAGGTCAGCAGAGCTGCTTTAGAGCCAGAGAACCAGGTCAGCAGAGCTGCTCTAGAGCGAGAGAACCAGGTCAGCAGAGCTGCTGTAGAGCCAGAGAAACCAGGTCAGTAGAGCTGCTTTAGAGGGAGAGAACTAGGTCAGCAGAGCTGTTTTAGAGCCAGAGAACCAGGCAAACAGAGCTGCTTTAGAGCCAGAGAACCAGGTGAGCAGAGCTACTTTAGAGCCAGAGAACCAGGTCAGCAGAGTTGCTTTAGAGCCAGAGAACCAGGTCAGCAGAGCTGCTTTAGAGCCATGGAACCAGGTCAGCAGAGCTGCTTTAGAGGGAGAGAACCAGGTCAGCAGAGTTGCTTTAGAGCCAGAGAACCAGGTCAGCAGAGCTGCTCTAGTGGCAGAGAACCAGGTCAGCAGAGCTGCTTTAGAAGGAGAGAACCAGGTCAGCAGAGCTGCTTTAGAGGGAGAGAACCAGGTCAGCAGAGTTGCTTTAGAGCCAGAGAACCAGGTCAGCAGAGCTGCTCTAGTGGCAGAGAACCAGGTCAGCAGAGCTGCTTTAGAAGGAGAGAACCAGGTCAGCAGAGCTGCTTTAGAGCCAGAGAACCAGGTCAGCAGAGCTGCCCTAGAGCCAGAGAAACCAGGTTAGCAGAGCTGCTTTAGAGGGAGAGAACTGGGTTAGCAGTGGTGCTTTAGAGACAGAGAACCAGGTCAGCAGAGCTGCTCTAGTGCTAGAGAACCAGGTCAGCAGAGATGCTTTAGAGCCATAGAACCAGGTCAGCAGAGCTGCTCTAGTGGAAGAGAACCAGGTCAGCAGAGTTGATTTAGAGGGAGAGAACCAGGTCAGCAGAGCTGCTTTAGAGCCAGAGAACCAGGTCAGCAGAGCTGCTCTAGAGCGAGAGAACCAGGTCAACAGAGCTGCTGTAGAGCCAGAGAAACCAGGTCAGTAGAGCTGCTTTAGAGCGAGAGAACCAGGTCAGCAAAGCTGCTTTATAGCCAAGGGAACAGGTCAGAAGAGCTGCTCTAGAGCCAGAGAACCAGGTCAGCAGAACTGCTCTAGTGGAAGAGAACCAGGTCAGCAGAGTTGATTTAGAGGGAGAGAACCAGGTCAGCAGAGCTGCTTTAGAGCCAAAGAACCAGGTCAGCAGAGCTGCCCTAGAGCCAGAGAAACCAGGTTAGCAGAGCTGCTTTAGAGGGAGAGAACTGGGTTAGCAGTGGTGCTTTAGAGACAGAGAACCAGGTCAGCAGAGCTGCTCTAGTGCTAGAGAACCAGGTCAGCAGAGATGCTTTAGAGCCATAGAACCAGGTCAGCAGAGCTGCTCTAGTGGAAGAGAACCAGGTCAGCAGAGTTGATTTAGAGGGAGAGAACCAGGTCAGCAGAGCTGCTTTAGAGCCAGAGAACCAGGTCAGCAGAGCTGCTCTAGAGCGAGAGAACCAGGTCAGCAGAGCTGCTGTAGAGCCAGAGAAACCAGGTCAGTAGAGCTGCTTTAGAGCGAGAGAACCAGGTCAGCAAAGCTGCTTTAGAGCCAAGGGAACAGGTCAGAAGAGCTGCTCTAGAGCCAGAGAACCAGGTCAGCAGAACTGCTCTAGTGGAAGAGAACCAGGTCAGCAGAGTTGATTTAGAGGGAGAGAACCAGGTCAGCAGAGCTGCTTTAGAGCCAGAGAACCAGGTCAGCAGAGCTGCTCTAGAGCGAGAGAACCAGGTCAGCAGAGCTGCTGTAGAGCCAGAGAAACCAGGTCAGTAGAGCTGCTTTAGAGGGAGAGAACCAGGTCAGCAGAGATGTTTTAGAGCCAGCAAACCAGTCAAGCAGAGCTGCTTTAGAGCCAGAGAACCAGGTCAGCAGAGCTACTTTAGAGCCAGAGAACCAGGTCAGCAGAGCTGCTTTAGAGCCAGAGAACCAGGTCAGCAGAGCTGCTTTAGAGCTCTGGAACCAGGTCAGAAGAGCTGCTTTAGAGCCAGAGAACCAGGTCAGCAGAGCTGCTTTAGAGCCAGAGAACCAGGTCAGCAGAGTTGCTTTAGAGCCAGAGAACCAGGTCAGCAGAGCTGCTCTAGTGGCAGAGAACCAGGTCAGCAGAGCTGCTTTAGAAGGAGAGAACCAGATCAGCAGAGCTGCTTTAGAGCCAGAGAACCAGGTCAGCAGAGCTGCTCTAGAGCCAGAGAAACCAGGTTAGCAGAGCTGCTTTAGAGGGAGAGAACCATGTTAGCAGAGGTGCTTTAGAGACAGAGAACCAGGTCAGCAGAGCTGCTCTACAGCTAGAGAACCAGGTCAGCAGAGATGCTTTAGAGCCATAGAACCAGGTCAGCAGAGCTGCTCTAGTGGAAGAGAACCAGGTCAGCAGAGTTGATTTAGAGGGAGAGAACCAGGTCAGCAGAGCTGCTTTAGAGCCAGAGAACCAGGTCAGCAGAGCTGCTCTAGAGCGAGAGAACCAGGTCAGCAGAGCTGCTGTAGAGCCAGAGAAACCAGGTCAGTAGAGCTGCTTTAGAGCGAGAGAACCAGGTCAGCAGAGCTGCTTTAGAGCCAAGGGAACAGGTCAGAAGAGCTGCTCTAGAGCCAGAGAACCAGGTCAGCAGAACTGCTCTAGTGAAAGAGAACCAGGTCAGCAGAGTTGATTTAGAGGGAGAGAACCAGGTCAGCAGAGCTGCTTTAGAGCCAGAGAACCAGGTCAGCAGAGCTGCTCTAGAGCGAGAGAACCAGGTCAGCAGAGCTGCTGTAGAGCCAGAGAAACCAGGTCAGTAGAGCTGCTTTAGAGGGAGAGAACTAGGTCAGCAGAGCTGTTTTAGAGCCAGAGAACCAGGCAAACAGAGCTGCTTTAGAGCCAGAGAACCAGGTGAGCAGAGCTACTTTAGAGCCAGAGAACCAGGTCAGCAGAGCTGCTTTAGAGCCAGAGAACCAGGTCAGCAGAGCTGCTTTAGAGCCATGGAACCAGGTCAGAAGAGCTGCTTTAGAGCCAGAGAACCAGGTCAGCAGAGCTGCTTTAGAGGGAGAGAACCAGGTCAGCAGAGTTGCTTTAGAGCCAGAGAACCAGGTCAGCAGAGCTGCTTTAGAGGGAGAGAACCAGGTCAGCAGAGTTGCTTTAGAGCCACAGAACCAGGTCAGTAGAGCTGCTCTAGTGGCAGAGAACCAGGTCAGCAGAGTCACTTTAGAAGGAGAGAACCAGGTCAGCAGAGCTGCTTTAGAGCCAGAGAACCAGGTCAGCAGAGCTGCTCTAGAGCCAGAGAAACCTGGTTAGCAGAGCTGCTTTAGAGGGAGAGAACTAGTTTAGCAGAGTTGCTTTAGAGACAGAGAACCAGGTCAGCAGAGCTGCTCTAGTGGAAGAGAAACAGGTCAGCAGAGTTGATTTAGAGGGAGAGAACCAGGTCAGCAGAGCTGCTTTAGAGCCAGAGAACCAGGTCAGCAGAGCTGCTCTAGAGCGAGAGAACCAGGTCAGCAGAGCTGCTGTAGAGCCAGAAAAACCAGGTCAGTAGAGCTGGTTTAGAGCGAGAGAACCAGGTCAGCAGAGCTGCTTTAGAGCCAAGGGAACAGGTCAGAAGAGCTGCTCTAGAGCCAGAGAACCAGGTCAGCAGAACTGCTCTAGTGGAAGGGAACCAGGTCAGCAGAGTTGATTTAGAGGGAGAGAACCAGGTCAGCAGAGCTGCTTTAGAGCCAGAGAACCAGGTCAGCAGAGCTGCTCTAGAGCGAGAGAACCAGGTCAGCAGAGCTGCTGTAGAGCCAGAGAAACCAGGTCAGTAGAGCTGCTTTAGAGCGAGAGAACCAGGTCAGTAGAGCTGCTTTAGAGGGAGAGAACCAGGTCAGCAGAGTTGCTCTAGAGGTCCTGTAACTGGCAAACGTCTTCTCTCCCAGGTCCCCAGATGCCTTACCGCATAGCCAGGAACTGCGGTACTGGAAATTCCACCATAATAGGCTGTCTTCCTTGTGTAGTCACGGGCTGTACTTAACAGCAGCAACATTATATAATAAAGTCACTTGAATTTAAAGTAAGTAAAAACCTACAATCAATCAGGAAAGAGAACAGAACCCCCAGCAATCGAAAACCGAGGACTAGATTACCCCAAATGAGACATTAGTTGTGGGTTGTAAAAGCTAAAGAAGGAAGAAGTTTCTAGTTCAGCAAATGACAAGCCTTATGATCGCGGTCAAATCCCCAGTAATCCAGAAGTGGGCTGAACCAGGCAGAAAAAGTGGAAACCCTGGTGCTGCTAAGCTGTGTATTAAATATTACACAGCTGCACTAAAACTGGACCTTCAAGACACAAAGCACATTTGGGAATCCGGATCAACTTAACAAAATAAAGTTCAAGAAATACCATCTACTTTTGAATGAAAACGCATGACTTATAGATCCTGCTCCTCCCAGAAAAAGGAACTGGAAATGACTTGGAAATCACACACTGCTTAACCCACTTGCAGGTACTGTTAAAAATGTAGAGCTTTTTAGGAGCACATGTCTGCATAATGGTAGTCCTGTTGCCCATCGGTGTTGGCCTGCCTTTCTCTTTCTCTGAGTCAGTGCTTAAAATCAGAATGCTGCACATATCAGGTCTCTCACGAGTGAATACTATGATGATCTGAGAACACATCAATCCATACGTGGTGCAAAATCGTCCTCATGTAGTCACTCAGCAATAGTTTTAATTTGGCTTGCACATTAATTCTGTCCCCTCAAAACTGTGTATATCCAAATTGAGTTGGCAGTTTCTCGAATTGCCTAAATTCTGAGCCTGGCCATGAATATAGGGGTCTTACATGATGAGCTTCTCCCCAAGCCATATTCCCTGATGTGGAATGTCCATGGTTATAATTTATGTAGCAAGAATGGAATTGGGGATTCTTTTTTAAATGATGCTGTAGTATTATTTTAAGAGAAATGGCTCCTTATTTGCCACTCACTGCAAATGTTTGGTGATAGATACACCTGTTTTGCATCACTATATGTGCTGTCTTGTTAATGTTGCCTTTGAAAGGGCCGGGGTCATTAGTTCTTTTTCTAGAGACACACGGTGATGGTTTTTTTTCTTAGGATTAAAGTGTAAAGGGGGAAAGGTTGCTAATCAACTGTCAAGTAGCTAATAATTCTGTTTTATACATAATAATCCACTGAGAACTACTTAAGATTAGTTAGTTTGTTACAGCGCCAAAAATAACTGGACGTAAAGATACCTCAACACGAGGGTGTAGAAATACAAAGGAATTAGCATCAAGCCAACTCTACGCATCCAATCTAGATGGTGCAACATGACTAAAGCTATTAATTCAAGAAGTAGAATACAGAAAATCAGGAAAAATAAGTCCTAATTTCCATGCATCAAGGGTTGGTGAGTGAAAAGCATTAAATCTATCCCTACACTAGTGCTAAGGTGACATCCCTACATAAGCATTTTCAATAGAAAGGAGAATGTCAGTACGTGGAGTCTTCCTAGGAAGCCTCTCCACCATCCATGGCTTAAGTAGCATAAAGCCACTATCGCAACGAAAGAGCTTGTTATGAGATACTCTCTCTCTCTGAAGGCAAGAAAGAAGTGGGGCTCTGAACCTAATTCCAACAAACAGTTATCCACATGTAGACTTCCCACAGTGCACCTCGCACACGCCATTCACTCTGGGTACAGCCCTGAGCGTACTATTGCATGGTGCTGTCCATGTGCAACGTTGGCAACATTTCGTCCTTGGTTCCCAGGCCTTCTCCTGTGTGAATCATAATGCCCTTCCTTTATTGACCCAACTCACACGATTGTAACTTCTTCTCTCCTTGCCTAGCTGCAAAAACAAAGACATTTTTCTGCCTAAATAAACCCTTCTTCACCTTCGATATAAAACGTGAGAAAGAACACATTTCACAGTGCACATGAAATTCAAACTATTAATTCTAAAGCGAGAGTTTTCAGGGACTTGAATTTCAGGCCTACAATTCCAACTAACATAAGAATGCATCTTGTGAGCTTTACAAATTTACATAATCATTAATACATTTTCAACTAATTCATTTACCTACTTATGAAATGACACCACTAATAAACAATTTTACTACATGATATTTGTCAGTTTTCACAACATAAGTTCTTCACATTAATGTTTTCTGCTAGTTGCATCCATTTCTTACATTAATTCTCCATGCTACTTGTCAATAACCTAAACCACATCAGGTATTTATGTTAATACATTCCACAATTCTAACATTTCATGGAGTATACAATTAAGCACTGCATAGGCGAGCGAGGTCCAACTCTCTATGGGGAATGATATTATAGCAAATGGGGAGTGACGAGAGGCCGAGATTAAGAGCAGCCAATTTTTCTTCAAACATTGAAATTATACGTATTTGCAATTTGACATGTTCCTTTTGCCAAGATTACTGTTTGGCAATATATCGACATATATGTATTTTGCAAAGCAGAAATAATATCAATACACTAAAGGATATGTGGTTTCTGTAAATGTTTTGGGGAACACACCGAGTTTTCAATAGGATTTTGAGATAAGAATATAAATCTGATTACACTCTCATAATAAGTCCCCACCAAAAGTCGTTAGATGGCATAGATTGCCTATAAAGGTTTTAGATAGGGAGTCTAAGAAATTCTATGATTAGCATGACACAACTATAGAGCAATATATCAATTATCATTTTAATTGTAGGCACAATAGCCCTGAGCTAAGGATCATCTTGAGAATACAAAGAGATCGAAGAAGTCTAGTGATCCATAAATATTGAAAACTATCCATTCATCAAATTAAGCACCTGGCATCGAGTTATTTTGGTATGTATTTTGCGCTTCCATTTACAATACGGATTGTCATGTGGTGATAATATAAGTCATGTAGTACTTTACACTTTGGATATGCAAAAGTGAGGCCAGATAACATTACATTCACTTTATGCTACCCTTTATCCTTATAAAGAGGATTGAATTTTAATGGGAACTGTTTTGCACCATATCTCTATGGATTAGACTTGGTAAATGTATTGTACCCTATGATACTGGAAGAAACATGCTACTAGAATCAAAAGATGATAACATGCTTTGTTCTTAGAAACAAACGGTGTATATATCCTTCTCTTGCAGCACTTGGAAAGTGCGGTTAGAACTGGAATTAACTTGCTTCTTGATATCCAATTACTATAACAATATTGGTGATCAAATTTGGATAATGAACAGAGAAAGAATGGGGACTTAATTTGTAAATATAATTTCATACACTATATGCAATGTACAGTGCTCATGAGAATATCTTCTGTCTGGTTGAACAGTTTGTATTGTAATATACCTTATCAACTTTACTATTACAATGGTATTATATATGTATTTTTAAATGTTTTTTACAGCCCTGAGGAAGTTCTTTGTTAAAGAACGAAACGTGTTGGCTGTCCATGATCTGTGAAGAAGAATAAAGAGGAATACTTGAATGATTTATACTTTATGGGCAATCATATATATTACTGTTTGTGTCTAACTGGATTAAGTGGTGCAACCTACAGTGTGGCTTTAAGTTTGTTTTGATCTTGTGGATCACCCTTTGGAAACAACGGGGGTAGTGGAGTTGCACACTATGTAAGCCAAGATAGCTGATTCACTTAAGTAGGGGGGGGGCACATAGGAAAAGTCCTGAGAGAGGTGCGACTCAAACCCCTGAGGGTTTGTATAAGTTGAGTTGTATCCCATTGGTTAAAAAAATAACATTTCACGTTTATACAGTTGCAAGATTATGTGCGGGTGCACTCTACACATGATTATGCTGCACACCTACAAATGAAGTGGGATTTCTGCCCCATCCCCTTGATATTAACATTATTTACAAAATCTGGCAAGCCCTGTGTATCTAAGCTCATGGCTGGGGTCGGGCCTGCTATTTTTTTTTTTTTTTTTTTTAAAGATTTTATTGTGCATAAAAAGGGTTACAAACACGGGCCTACAACCACCAGGGCCGGCCGCTAGTAGTCGAAGTGTTCCAGCATATCAGAAAACAATGGCTGGCCCACAGGGGCTCCGCACTATCACAGTAAATCAGACTGCACATAAAGGAAATCAGAATACACACTTTTAGTATAAATAACAACAAAAAAGAAAAATACAAAAATACAACAAACAAGGCGAAACGACTTATGAAGGGCGGCGAACACCAGCCGGGGGAGTCAACACCCAACCACCCGAGGGCGGTCAATAAAAGAAGACCTGAGAGGGAGGGGGGGGCCACGAGAGAACCAAATCTGTACTCCGAAGTACGTGATGTACAAGGAACCCTCAAGGATCAGGGGGACGAGGCAACCCCGGACGTATCTACCAAAGGGGGAGCACAGATAGACCCACGATACGCGTTCCACTGCCCCCCAATTTTACCCCAAGCCCCCGGTTTACCACGGGCCACATACACCGTTTTCTCCCTGAACATGCACCAGTCCATGTTTTCCTTCCAGACGGACACGGTGGGAGGCCGCTGGGAACCCCAAAGCTGCGCAATATCTCTCTTTGCAATCATGTTCCCCAAGGCCGCCCACCGAGCCTGAGCCGCATTGCAATCATTGGGCTCCCATACATTCAGCACACAACGACGCACCTCCGGCAGCAGAGCGACCCCGGTGACTCGTCTCATAATATCATGCACCCGGCGCCAGTATTCCGCCACCTCGCGGCATTCCCATAGGATATGGAGAAAAGTAGCACTGAGCCCGCAGCCACGCTTACAGAGTCCGTCGTCTGAAAACCCCATAGAGACCAGGCGGGGGCCCGTCACATATACACGATGGAGAATCTTAAGCTGGACCAGGCGGAGACGGGCCGGGATGGCCACCTCCTTAGGGGATGACAGTGCAGTCTGCCAGTCCTCATCGTCCAGCTCCACCCCATCTCCCGTCCATGCCTCCCGAAGACGCACCAAGAGGTCAGCCCGATTGTTTATCAGTTTTTTGTAAATCAGGGAGATAGTACTGTCGGGGACGTGACCGTCGAGTATGCGGTCCTCGAGAGGCGAAGAAGAAGAGACCGTGGTCCCCTCCCCAAAGACCGAAAGCAGGGCGTGCCGAACCTGTGCATAACGGAAGAACTCTCTGTCACTAAGCTCATACTCGCGCTGAAGCGCCGCGAAGGATTTAACCGCACCTTTAACCCACAGGTCCCCCACTCTGCTGATGCCGATCGTATCCCAGCGCTCGAAGCCTTTCGTTGTCCAGAGGCTTCCCAAGCGGTCTGAGTCGAATAGAGGAGTGGCGCACGTTAAACGCTCACTCCAGCCCATCGCAACGTTAGCCGCCTTCCATACACGGACCGCAATCCTGGTAGGTCCCGTAAGGGCCCCACCAGCAGACCGTGAGTAAAGCGCTCTGTTATAGTTACCGCCGGGGAGCAGGAATTTATCCATCTCATATGCCGGGTTCGAACCAGGAGCGTACGTAGCATGATTAATGGCAGACAGCTGGGAGGCCCAATAGTACCGTCTAATATCAGGAAGCGCGATGCCCCCGTCATACCAGGAAAGAGTCAGATTGGGCAAAGCGATACGCGATCGCCCGTCCCAAACCAGTCTCCTCTGCAAACTCTCCACCTCCCTAAAGTAGGCCGCAGGAATGACATCGAAGGAGTTCTGGAGTGCATAAAGGAATCTGGGAAGGGACATCATTTTAAACAGCGCCGCGCGACCAAGCGGAGACAAGGGCAGCTTACACCACCGAGCCGTATCTGCCCTCAAACGCCGGAGTGGAGACAGGAGATTCTGCTCATAGCGGACCGCCGGATCCAACGAAACGTACACCCCCAGGTATTTAAAGCCGGACTGAGATATTTGGAGCGGAAGCCGAGGCGGCAAGAGAGGAAGACCACCAGAGATAGGATACACACAAGATTTGGACCAGTTGATTATCAGACCCGAGTTTTTCCCGAAGGAAGTAAGGACATCAAAGAGAACATTGAGCGACTTCCGCGGTGAAGTGAGATACAAGAGAATATCATCCGCGTACAATGAAACCCGATCCTCGAAGCCCGGGGCCCACCGGAGCCCTCTAATCGAGGGCTCCCAACGGAGCCAGGCAGCGAGCGGCTCCAGGGCGAGAGCAAAGAGCAGCGGGGACAACGGGCACCCCTGCCTAGTTCCCCTCCCGAGAGCGAAAGGCGGAGAAACCCGCCCATTGACAACCACCTGAGCCATTGGTCCAGCATAAAGGAGCTTCACCCAGCCAAGGAACCCCTCCCCAAACCCAAACTTCGCCAAGACGGCCCAAAGAAATGGCCATTCAATGGTATCAAAGGCCATCGTGGCGTCTAGGGAAACCAATATGGCCGGTTCAGCAAAGTACTCGGCCCTAGCAAGGACGCCGTGCAGACGCCGTAAGTTGAGAGCGGTATTACGATGTGGGATGAAGCCGCATTGATCCGGATGTATCAAGTCACATATAACGCTCAGCAAGCGATTAGCGAGGACCTTAGCAAGGATTTTGGGTTCGGCATTCAGCAGGGAAATAGGCCTATAGGAGGCACAGCGGTCACGTGGCTTACCCTCCTTGGGAATCACTACTATAGTAGCCAGACGCTGGTCGTCAGGAAGGGAACCCCTCTCGAGCGATTCCTGAAACATATGACGGAGGAAAGGCGCGATTTTATCCGGGCGCAACTTATATAGTTCAATCGGCAGGCCGTTGGGGCCCATAGCCTTGCCCGAGCGGAGGGAGCGAATCGCAGTAGCTATCTCTTCGACAGACAAAGGGGCATCCATCAGCTCGCGGTCCTCGACGGATAAGCCGGGCAGGGCAATATCCCGAAGCAGAAGACGAGAGTCGTCCTCATCTCTATCGGACACCGGGGAGTACACTGCACGGAGGTGGTCAGCAAAACACTCAACAATCTCACCAGGCTCAGTCACACACACTCCATCCGACACCCGAAGCTCCGGGACCACACGATTCACTCTCTCCTTCTTGTCCAACCAGGCAATCAGCTTACCCGCCTTGTCTCCGGCGTCATACAACCTGCCCTGCTGCTCCCTATATATAGTCTTGGCAGCATCAGTGACGAGAGACTTATATTCAAACTGCTTCAGGCTGAGGGCATGCAGCCCATCCGGGGTGACACCCGCCTCCAAGGCTGCCTCCAGCCCCGATATTTCAGTCTCCAGCGTCACAACCGCCTCTCTCTTGACCCTCTTGGCCTCCACTATCTGGGACAGGGCATGCCCGCGGAGCACTGCTTTGAAAGCTTCCCACAGGGACACCGAGGACAACACCGACCCCTCATTCTCAGAAAAATATTGATCAATCGACTTAATCAGGCTATCACGGATCTTGGGGTCTCGCAGGTACCAAGGGTTAATAGGAGCGATCCGCCCAGCGGACCGCGACCCGGTGTCAAAAAGCAACCACAGTGGGGAATGATCAGAAATACCCCTGGCCAGGTGTTTGACCTCTCGAATCCGAGCAGCCTGGGCCGCGGGCATAAGGAAATAATCCAGTCTGTAGAGACTCCCATGGGCCCCAGAGTGAAAGGTGTACTGACACTGTGTCGGATGCATTAACCTCCAACAGTCCACCAGACCGAAGGTCTCCAGGAGCCCGCCCAGCCACGCCTGGGCAGCAGGGAGGGCCCTGGGCGGATGACGGTCCAGGTCACCCGAGACAACCGAATTAAAGTCCCCACCCATAAGCAAAAGACTGTCAGGAAGCCCAAGCAACATACGACCCAAGTCTGAGAAGGTGGAGTTCTGGAGGCCCGGGGGAACATAGACCGAGATCAAGGAAAGGGACTGCCCCTCCCACCTCCCAGTCAGAGCCACATAGCGCCCTCTATCGTCTGGGACCACCCTGGTGATCTCCAACGGAAGTGAAGCTCGCAAGAGAATGCCCACCCCTCTCGAACCAGTGGTGAAACCAGAGTGGGCCACAAGTCGATATCCCCCCCTGTTCATAGCCCGACAAACATTGCCAACCAGATGCGTCTCCTGTAAGAACACCACATCAGGAGTCAGACGAGGCAGATATTGCAGCACAACACCCCGTTTGATACGGTCCCCCAATCCATTGACGTTCCAAGACATCAATCTCAACCCGTCCCCCCCATCCCATCCAGTAGATCAAGGGCCCCCTAGCAAAGAGCTCAACACCCAAGGATGAACCATAGCCAATACTTCGCCTTGAAAACAAAAAACACAAATGCAAACAACCCCACCCACCCACCAACCCCCCCCAAACTCCAACACCCCCCACCCTGCACCCCTGCGGTCCAAAAAACCACCCCAACTTGCAGTGTGCCTGTCGCCCTACAAACCCCATTCTACGAAAAGACCCCGGAGGAGGGAAGGGACCCGTCCCCGCCCGCTCCCCACACACAACATAGTGAAACAAAATGCACAAAAGAAGTAGAACCCAGCCGAACAGTACAACCTGGCAGAGTCCGGGACCATAAGTCACTCCAAAGGAGACCCACCACCCTCGGCACCGGCAGAGGGCCCAGTCCGGTCACCCCGGTCTGGCAGCGAATCCAGCCAGTCACTCACAGTCACAGGAGAGTCAAAAAAGGTAGTCCGATCTTCATGTTCCACTCGGAGCCTTGCAGGATAAAGCATAGAGTACTTGAGACCGAGGTCCCGGAGACGCCGCTTCACCCCCTGGAAGCCCATCCGCTGTTTCTGGACAAGTTGGGTGAAGTCCGGGAAAAAGTTAATGGACGAGTTCTCATGTCGGACCGGGCCATGAACCCGTGAGGCCTGCAGAATCGCGTCTCGGTCTCTGTAATGGAAAAGTCTCGCAACGATAGGCCTCGGGGGGGCACCCGGTCGCGGCCGGACACCTGGGACTCGATGGGCCCGCTCCACAGCGAAAAACTTACTCAGGCCAGCGGGAGCAAGATGTTCGAGGATGAGCTCCTCGACCAGGAGATCAACCGGGCGGTTATCGGAGGTCTCCGGAACGCCTATGACGCGGATGTTATTGCGGCGGGCCCGTCCCTCGAAGTCTTCCAGCCGCCGGGCCATCAGATCATTGGCCGACTTGAGATCGCCGAGAGTGGCCTGCAGGTCCGACACGTCCGTACCAAGGGAGGACGTCCGCACATCCAGCGATCGAACCCTCTCGTTGGTCTTAGAGAGATCCGCCCGGATTAGCGTAATGTCAATGGCCACCGTGTCGATTTTACGGGCCAAGGCCTCGTACTGTGTAGCGATGGTCTCTCTGATGCCCTTAATGGCGCCCATGATGTCCTGCAGGGACAGATCCGAAGAAACGGACGGGCCACCACTGGTGTCCTCCGGGGGGATATTGGCTGTCCCGGGGGATCCTTTACCCTGAGTGTAGCGGTCCATGTTGTTCGTCTGGACCGGTCCCCCACGTAGGGATGTCTTGGTCTTACGCCTCTCGGGGTCTCCCTTGCCTCCCATGAGAACCTCGATCGCCGAAGGGGACCACCGAGGAAGCGTCGAGGTGGCACAGGCCAGGCAGGCGCGTGTCGCACCACAGGCCGCAATATGGCGGAGCGAAGGGACCACCGTCAATGAGCACACTGGCAGCAGACGAAGCCACCGGCATCAAGCGAAGGCAAAATGGAAGCCCAGTCGCACCAAGCAAGTCCACAGTCCAGCCCCTCAAAGACCAAAAGTGAAACCGAAAGTGATGTGACGGCCACTGGCACCGCTCCGCTGCCGTTGTTGTTCAACTACGCCCCGGCTCCACCGATCACCCTCGCATCAGGCACAGCCGTAGGGTGGGCCTCAAAAGTTCAAACCACCATAACTCCGGATTGCCAGGTCCGATTTGATTTCCGAAAGGAGTTTAGTGTTCAGCCAGCATTCGTCTCCCAGATTCCATCAACCGAGTCAGGATAGATTCAGGATAAATTCCGAGGAGCAGCGAGGGTCCGGGGAGCCCTGTGCTCACGCGACCATCTTGGATGCGCGCTAGGCTCCTCCTCTGCTATTTTTTTTTTAAATCGTCTTTATTGAGATTTTATGCTGTACGGTACAGTGGGCATGGCATTCCATACAGATGTTACAACAATATAATTAACAATCTGATACAATACGTTCTTCCAGTTATAGACGTTTATGCAAAATGGCTTGGCAGTACTGGTTCAAATAAAATAATTGCAGCTCAAACTATGAGCCTGATAAGAGAAACAGAAAAATCCTCTAAGTGTCTTGCAGCGGGTGTTAAGAGCCCGCAGTCTGTTCCCAGATCGCTACATGGCATTGGAGATCGTGTATCTGCACCCGTGCATAATGCCTAGTGTCGCCCTGGGGCACAGCCATGTAGTGAGGGGCTGGTGATGGGGGATGGTGGGTAGGAGAGGAAGAGGGACCTGCACTAGAGAATAGCACCCAATGGTTTACTATACAGTTTGTATGGTCAGTCCGAGGTGGTGGCATTGTCCGGTTTTCCCTGGAGGTGCAAGAGCAGGGTGTGCCATGCATGTGCTATAGGGTGTTTCCACAGTCCACGTGCTTTTTCGCATCAGAGCATGGCAGCTTCAGCTCCTGTCCACTTAGTCATTGCCCCCTGCCAGCTTGCCATGCCAGGGAGTGTATTCGTCTTCCAGTGCTTTGCAATCTGCCTCCACACCAGCAGCAGCTCTAGGTCTATCCAGCGAGTGGTAGACCCTCTGGCCCTTCAGCATTTGTAAAGGCTCAGCAAGCTGCTGGCCACACAGTTGAGGTCTGTGCGTCCCGTGATTCTAGTGAGGGTGTCTGTGACCTCTGTCCAAAAAGTGCAGGCTTCCAGGCAGTCCCAGAACATGTGCATTGTGTCTGCTCAGATAGTACAACAGCATGGGCATTCAGATGATGCCTCCGGGTAGATCCTATGAAGTCTAGCAGGGGTGAAGTTTGCCTTATGTAAGATTTTATACTGTATGTACTGAAAGCTGGCCTTGCGGGACACCTTCCGAGGGTGTAAAACTGTTCTGTCACATTCCTTCTGTATCAATTTGTGACCTATATCTTCCTGTCTAGCTCAGTTCAGCGGTGGTATTGGATCCTGGATGGGATGTGCGAGGGCTTTAGTAAGCCAAGTGACCAGGCAGCAGCCAGAGCCGATTAAGTGTAGAGAATGCATCAGCAAGTGTGGATCCAGTGCTGTGTCTGCTGTACCCCATAGCCTCTTAATTTCTCCTGCCAGCCATCTATATGCTAGGAATTGTCCACCAGGAGTTCTGTATGATCTAGCAACTGGTCAAAGGGGATGAGGACATCATCTTGGAAGAGGTCCCCTAGCGTTCCAACTCCTGCTGATTCCTAAAGTTCCATAAGTTACCATCCAATTTGTTATCAAAGTGCCCTTATGGATTGTAGGGGGATCTTCCATATTATGGCATCTCTGACATGATTCACAGTGCTGTTCTCTAGCTCCCATGGGCCACTCACAGGATGCTATTCGGGGAGGAGGTAGTGTTGCATTTGGGAGAAATAGGTCTTGAAGTGGTTGAATCCCTCTCCCCTCGGGTACCAGTCCTATTACAGCTAGATATCTTCCTGCCAGCCAACGGACAGGCCACTGCCGCTTTGCTGCTAGATAGTAATGATCAAAGTGCGGGCCACCAAGCCCCCCTCACTCTATTGGGAACTGCAGTCTTGGCTGAGGGTACTCTGTGCCTGCCCTTGCTACAGAGAAGCCCCCTTTGCATTGTGTTCAGTGATATAAATATGCTGCAGGGAATGTGTACCGGTCAGCTTGACATGGATGGAGTGGTTGTTACGAGTTTCAGGTTAGATACTGCCTGAAACGAAGCACGGGAGCCTTTCATAAAAGCTACTTGTTGGGTTTTTCTTTTGTTTAGTTTTAGTGGGGCAGCCACCCATGTAGACCCGGCCCTGAGAATGAAGTGCCGGTGCTTAGCTCCGGAAAGCACCGGCACAAATTAAGCACTGGGTCAGATAGGGAAGTAATACAGGAGCCGGGGCTTGGCCTTTCAAGGGCCTCTTAGTCAAGCAGGAGTAGTGTTTTTTGTTCACTTATATACCTGACTTGAGGTTCATTTGAACAGTAGCTGGACTGACTGTAATGAGCTCTACTGTTGTTTTCCAATTCCAATTTTTCCTGCGGTCTGCAAATTTAATTTGCTTCTTTAAATTTCTATGCTCGGTAATGTTATGGATGCCAAACTAAGGGTACACAATAATCCTCAAAGACATTTTCTTTCACTTGAAATGTCTAAGAATGTTATTTTGATAGGGATGATGTTGGCCTAAATTTATTTGGCATGAGTAAATGATTGTTTTAGTTCAGATTTGTCCTTGAGTCCTTTCCGAAATGGTTTGTGTTCAAATCTAACTGACATCGTTCTTTTAAAGGCTGAGCAATGTCATGAGTTTATAAAGTTTGAGGTCAGTATGCAAAAGGGGAGCGACTGTTTTGGATTGCAGGTGAAGTATGCTGCATGTATCGCTCCACCTGCTTATTATAGACTGGTTCCACTGGCTCCAGCGGTTCCACACTGGCAGCAGCGATGGCAAGAAATAACCACAGGGTTACTGCAGGCAAATGAGCTTCAATTATTCTGCTTTATCTCATGATCTGGGTAATGGGAGTCGCTCTTGGAATGGCACACGAACCTGGTGGATACGATACTACCAGGGTAACCTCCCTTTTCTCCAAGAATGATTTAGATTATATGTTTAAGGGATACTGTAATAGAAAATGTCCGGTGATTGTCATTTATGTTCTTTTATGTTTTCTGTAGATATCTTGCTATAGAGCATTTAAAAGAATACATATGTATACAAAAATATCGACTGTTAATTGATTAATACCTGGAAAAAGCGATCTTACGATATAAAATAAAATGGAATGTAAAGCGTAAATTCATCAGTCGGGTGAGCCTGTCAAGCGGCCTCTTTGAGGCTGATAAAGGTGCTGGAGTGTCCATTGCCTGCATTAGCGCGGTCAGCATATCTTTCAGAGCTCTATGATGCATCCGCTCCCTGTGTGGCTACCTGTCTGTACTCGATAGATCCAGAACCTTTAGATTCATTTTTCCTCACAAGAACTTCTGAAACCATTAAGCGAATGAGGTTAGTAGAGCAGCCTGTTGGGTTGTGGATCTGCCAGCTCGCTCCCTCTTTCATTGAGTGACTTTGTCTGAGTCTACTTTCTACCGGAGACGCGGAGGGGGTCACAATTATGCCATGTTTAAGAAGGGTCACCCTAAAGTGGAAATATCATACCTTGGAATTAGGTGGGCTTTAGAGAGGACCAGACCACTGTTCCATCCATTATACTGAGGTTGATGAAGCCCACAGGATATCTGCAGTTATGCATTTTTAGCTTCAAGACAGCATTGGCTTGAGTGGATATAGTCACACTATGGCAGAAAACGTCATATAGTGTGCAGGCCGCTGCTGATCTTTTTTCATACCAACTATTGAACTCAGCTTGAGCTTGACCGTTCTGGTCAGCTGTCCCAGAGAAATAATGTGGACAATGGATTGCAGTATGGCTGTGATCTCACTTCAGCTGTATTTACGTTGTCTGTAGGGGACTTCCCCAGTGTCATTCTTAAACACACTCATTTTCTCCAGATGTCCCATATTCTAATCTGCTTTATTCAGACATTCTTTCAATTATTGATTACACAGAGGTGTTATTTCAATGGACATTTAGCCCATGAAGGATTCCTTAAAACTAATAAAATCACAGTTAATATTGGGGAAAAAAACTGCTGGACATAGAATTCTGTGCACTTTACCACTGCTAACCAGTGCTAAAGTGCCTTTGCTCACCCCTTAAAACATGGTAAGATTGACTTATCCTTAATTACCATATTTAATTTACTAATAAGTAGGAGCGGCCTGTGTA
Source organism: Triturus cristatus (assembly GCF_964204655.1). Lineage (NCBI taxonomy): Eukaryota > Metazoa > Chordata > Amphibia > Caudata > Salamandridae > Triturus > Triturus cristatus. The sequence continues at coordinate 430,506,236 of NC_140581.1, read as the reverse complement.
GGTAAGAGCGGTGGGGCCGGGTTTGGGGGGGGGGGATTTGACAGACGACCATAAAGTAAAATTAAATAAATAATAAATGTTCCCTCGTCGTTGTCTGTCGAAATCCCCCCAACTGGCCCCACTTCCCCACCGCTCTTATCTGCATGGCCCGCGGCTGCTTATAAGTCCCTAGTAAAGTGGTACTGCATGTACCCAGGGCCTGTAAATTAAATGCTAATAGTAGGCCTGCAGCACTGATTGTGCCACCCCACCCGCTTAAGTAGCTCCTTTAAACATGTCTCAAGCCTGCAATTGCAGCTTGTCTGTGCAGTTTTAAACTTCCATTTTGATCTGGCAAAATAAACCTTTTGACAGGTCCAAACCTGCCTTTTTAATACATATATGTCATCAGCTAGGTTTATGAAATTGGGATACTGGGTTGAGGGGGTGTAACTCTTCTCATGCAGCAACCACCATTTTTCTCTGGGGAAAGTCACAAGCAATCCCTAAATTAACCTGTGCTCAACCCTCTGGTAGCTTGTCACAGTGCAGTCAAGCTTAACACAGAGGCAATGGGCCAACTATTTGTGCAATACTTCAAACAGTAGCTCAGTGAAAACACAACAAAGGGATCCCACACCAGATTGAAAATATAGAAACATTTTTAATAAATAAAACAAGACCAAAATAACTAAAATCCAATCAGTAGCACAGGAGATTTGCAGGTTTAAAGATTTTTAAAAATTGAGCTAAAAAGCACATAACTGTTCGAGCCGGACCGGGACAAAAGCACATGTTCAGGCTGACCGCGATGGATTGCAGGCCAGTTGCCGAGAGCCAGTTAGGCATGTTGAACAAAGTACCTTAAATCCTGGTTTGTGATGCATTGCAAGGCTCCTTGTTGAAGATGCATCACGCAGCCAAAATGATGTGTCGGTTCCGAGATGCAGTGAGGTTGTGATGCAGGTCCTGCATCATCATCGAGGATCCCATCGACGAGGGTTTGCGATGCGAAGACCGACGTTGAGGATGCGTCGCAGAGTCGGGGCAATGTATCAGTTCCGAGGAACTGTGAGGTTGTGATGTGGAGTCCACCATCGAGGCTGCCATCGATGAGGGTTGCAGGAGTCTGCGCGGGGATGCATCAAGCAGCAGTGGTTCTGATGAGACGACAGTCTGTAATGCGATGTGGGTCTTTGCGGCAGAACCAATCCATGCAGCAGCTGCAATGTGGCGGTTCTGCTCTGGGTTGCGCCGTGCAACAGAAGAAATGTATTTGTTCTGCTGGATCCACAGAGGCTGGTAGGGCACCTCAGGCCTACTTCCAAGAGTCCAGGATTGGGGTGGCACCACTTGGCAAAGTAGACTCACATATGGTAGAGTTCAGGTGTTGGAGTCAAGGCTATCAGAGCCTTCTGTCCCTGAGGTTCAAGTCAGGAGGCTAGACATATAACCCTAGAGAAACCATGGTAGTCCTGAGTTTAACAAATGCAGGTCCAGTCCTTTTCACCTAGGCAAGAGGGCAGCAGGCAGCAAGTCAGAACAGCAGGACAACAGTCCTTCAGAGTAGCAGTCCAGCAGAGTGGTAGTCCTTACATTAGCAGAACTTCTTCCTGGCGGAGTATCCACAGGTCCAGAAGTGTACTAGAGAGTTGGTATCTGAGGTCCAATGTATACCTGGTACCATTCCTCTTGAAGGTGCAAGAAGCTTTTAGAGGTTTCTCTTTGAAGTCCTCTGGCATCCAGCTTTCCCTGTCCCGACTCCAGACTAACTACAGGGGGTATGCAGCCATTTGCTTTGAGGCAGTACAGAACCTACTTAAGTGTAAGTAGGGCTGTGCCCAGCTTCGCCCTCCCATCCTGCCAGCGATGGCCCATCCAGGCACACCTAAGCTCTCTATTGTGTGTAGCTGTCTAAGACAAAAAATAAGAAGCCCAACTGTCAGCTATACTTGGTCATGTGACCCAGGGACACGCAGCAGGCATTAAATGGAAAAGACAGAAAAATGCCTACTTTCTAAAAGTAAAAGACACACAGATGATGGATGGAATGCAGAGCAAATCAAACATTCAACCCCAGTCAATAGATCTGGGTTAAATCCAACGTTATTTTGCTCACCATGCCACCCCAGTTTTGACAGAGCCAAATGCAAATCAGTTTTGACCCTGTGCCTCATGGGAACAGTCCAGACCGAACTGCCAAGCCAGGTCCTCCCTGGACCGGAAACAAGCATCCTGGGACTGGTTTTGGGGCATCACCCCTCATCAGACAGGCTAGCTTGAATCCAGTGGCACCCATGTCTGGGCATACCCGGCACACTTAGGGTGAAAAGGCAAAAGACACACAGATGATAGACGGAATGCAGAGGAAATCAAACATTCACCCCAAGTCAATACATCTGGGTTAAATACATCATTCTTTTACTCACCATGCCACCCCAGTTTTGACCCAGCCAAATGCAAATCAGTTTTGACCCTGTGCCTCATGGGAACAATCCAGACCGAACTGCCAAGCCAGGTCCTCCCTGGACCGGAAACAAGCATCCTGGGACCGGTTTTGGGGCATCACCCCTCATCAGATAGGCTAGCTTGAATCCAGTGGCACCCACGTCTGGGCATACCCGGCGCACTTAGGGTGAGAAGGCAAAAGACACACAGATGATATACGGAATACAGAGGAAATCAAACATTTACCCCAAGTCAATACATCTGGGTTAAATACATCGTTCTTTTGCTCACCATGCCTCACCAGTTTAGACCCAGCCATATGAAAATCAGTCTTGACACTGTGCCTCATGAAAAAAGTCCAGACTGAACTGCCAAGCCAGGTCCTCCCTGGACTGGAAACAAGCAACCTGGGACCAGTTTCAGGGCATCCCCCCTCATCAGCCAGGCTAGCTTGAATCCACTGGTACAGAGAGCCCAGGACCCACGACTGGGCATAGCCGCTGCACTTAGGGTGAGAAAGCAAAAGACACACAGATGATGGACAGAATGCAGAGCAAATCAAACATTCCCCCCTGTCCATAGATCTGGGTTAAATCCATTGTACTTTTGCTCACCAAGCCACCCCAGTTTAGATACAGCCATATGCAAATCAGTCTTGACCCTGTGCCTCATGGGAACAGTCCAGACCGAGCTGCCAAGCCAGGTCCTCCCTGGACCGGAAACAAGACTCCTGGGACCTGTTTCGGGGCATCACCCCTCATCAGCTAGGCTAGGTTGAATTCAGCGGCACAGTGAACCTGGGACCCACTTCTGGGCATACCCGGAGCACTTAGGGCAAGAAATCAAAAGACACACAGATGATGGACAGAATGCAGAGCAAATCAAACATTCACCCCCAGTCAATAGATATGGGTTAAATCCATCGTTCTTTTGCTCACCATGATACCCCAGTTTAGACCTAGCCATTTCTAAATCAGTCTTGATCCTGTGCTTCATGGGAACAGTCCAGACCGAACTGCCAAGCCATGATCTCCATTACACTGGAGTCAATCTATCCTGGCTGATGAGGGCTGAAACCCCGAAACCGGTCCTAGGATGTTTGTTTCCAGTCCAGGGAGGACCTGGCCTGCAGTTCGGGCTGGGCTGTTCCCATTTGGCGCTGGGTCAAGACTAATTGGCATATGGCTGGGTTCAAACTGGAATGGCATTGGGAGCAAAAAAACGATGGATTTAGGCCCAGATCTCTGTACTGGGGTGAATGTATGACATTGCTCTGCATTCTTTCCATCAATTGTTCTTTTTGCATTTGTCACCCCAAATGGGATGGGAGTGCCCAGATGTGGGCCTGTGCTCTCCATTCCAGTGGGTCAAGCTATCCTGGCTGAGGAGGGGTGAATCCCCGAAACTGGTCCTGCGATGCTTGTTTCCAGTCCAGGAAGGACCTGGCCTGGCAGTTCGGACAGGACTGTTCACATTGGGTGCAGGGTGAAGACTGATTTGCATATGGCTGGGTTCAAACTGAAATGGCATGTAGAGCAAAAAATGATGGATTTAGGCCCAGATCTCTGTACTGTCGTGAGTGTATGACATTGTTCTGCATTTTGTCCATCAATTGTTCTTTATGCATTTGTCACCCAGAGTGGGACAGGTATGCCCAGACGTGGGTCCGGTGGGCTCCATGCCACTGGAGTCAAGCTATCCTGGCTGATGAGGGGTGAAACCCTAAAACCGGTCCTAGGATGCTTGTTTCCAGTCCAGGGAAGACCTGACCTGGCAGTTCGGACTGGACTGTTCCCATTGGGTGCAGCGTGAAGACTGATTTGCATATGGCTGGGTTCAAACTGGAATGGCATGGGGAACAAATAAACAATTGATTTAGGCCCAGATTACTGTACTGGGGTGAATGTATGACATTGTTCTGAATTCTGTCCTTCAATTTTTCTTTTTGTAGTTTCTAAAAGTGGCATTTTGAAAACTGTAATTACAATCCGACTTTACCATGAAGGAGGATTTTACATTACAACTTCAATGACACCAAACAAAAATGGGGTACCTGCTCCCATTTGGAAGTTACAGCTTAATAGATGTAATAAGGCATAACCAATGTTATCCTATGGGAGAAGAAGGCTTTGCAGTGGTGTAAATTAATTAATTTAAGAGTTTTTCACTACCAGGACAGGTAGACCTTAAAATTACATGTCCTACGTTTTAAATACATTGCACCCTGCCCTGTAGGCTGTTTTGGGCCTACTCTAGATGTGACCTATATGCATTAAAATGGCAGGTTTGCGTTTATTGCCAGGCCAAAATGGCAGTTTAAAACTGCACACATAGGCAGCAATGGCAGGCCGGAGACATGTTTAAAGGGTGTCTTTATTGGGTGTCACAATCGGATTTGAAGGCCTACTAGTAGCATTTAATTTACAGTCCCTAGGTACATGTTGTACCATTTTACTAGGAACCTATAAGGAAATTAAATATGCCAATTAGGGATAAGTCAATGTTACCATGTTTTAAGGAGTCAGCACAGGCACTTTAGAACGGGTTAGCATAGGTAAAGTGCACAGAGTCCTAAGGGTAGCAACAACAAGATCAGAAAAAATGGAAGAGGAAGGCATAATGTTTGGGGTAGGATCCAAAAGCTGAGGGGTCTAACAGTGCACAGACTGCTGTTGATCTTCTTTTATACCAACGTTGGACTCAGGATGAGATTGACCATCCTGGTCAGCAGTCCCAAAGAAATAATTTTGACAATGGACTACAGATTTATGTGCTCTCACTTCAGCTCTGTTTGAGTTGAATGTAGTGGACTTCCCCTGTGTCTTTTTACAACCCACTCATTTTCACCAAAAATGGGGATTTCCCATATTCTAGTTTTCTTTATTCAGACCTTCTTTTAAGTATCCATTACACACAGGTGTGCTTGAAATGGACTTCTAACCCTTAAAGGAATTCCTTAAAGCAAATAAAATCACATTTACAATTGAAAAAAAAAAGAATGGTAGTAGATGCTATGAAGATGTTGGAGGGCTCTTGTTCTATGGCCAGAGATCTGAGGGGGCTTATTATTATTAATATCTTGCAATGACCATCTCAAGCACAATGCTGTTGTCATACCATTTGCATATGGTACACTCTAATGTCTTCTTGCCCACCAATGACTTTTTATGTTTGATCGCCAGTTAGTGGTTCAGCGTGTGTTTTTCGTAAACTCTGTTTAAAGCATTTAAGAGAAAGATGGTACCAATTCTGTTATATGGGAAATAACTCTTAGCACATGAGGCAAGGGTAGATTATAACCTCCTTGCTGAGACATTTTTTAAATGCAAACTTCTCTTGAGGTGTTTCGATACACCCTTCAAGGTTGTAATTGGTCTTATCTTACTGTACAGTTTTAAGACAAAGTCATCAAAGTCATTTTGGTCTTTTGTATGAATCTAAAATCACATATTTGTGTTGGATGGGTTTGTTTGGGATATCAGATAGAGTGGAATAATGTGCAGTCTATAGTGGCCTGATATGAATCAGGTATTTAGTTTGCCCTAAGTAGTTTCTTTTGTTGAACTTAAAGCACTGCTTCCACTGAATGCTGGATGCAGGATGCAGCGTATTTGGATAGCAAGTCTTCAAAACAGCTTCTGCTGAGAGGGTTCAGTGTTAGTGGCATATTGCCTTATCTGGAAGATTTTTGTGATAAGTAAATTCAGCATGTGATTCCCAGGTGTGTGTTGGAATGAACTCTGGGTGCAGTATCACAGTGTTAATGAGGACATTAGTTACTGAAGGATCTTGTACCTGAAAACTGTGATATGGCATCTGTTTTTTAACTTGTTTAAAGTATCTAGGTGGCATGTTACATGCCCCAAGCTTCTCAAGCTGTACCTCTTTAGCAGCCCGAAGTGTTGGAGGGGGTGATACCTTGAGTGACTTAAAACACATTTGGTGAGACCACCCACAAATTAAGTCATACTCAGTAGAAATAAGAGATCCATATGATCTTATTCTGGGCTAGCCTATCCCAATGGATTACCCCACCACCCTCATGGGAACATGGCCACCTCCTTTATTTTATCAGTATAATGTATTACTTGTATGTTTTGTAATCCCCACTTAATAATGTACATGATCATGCAGATTGCCTCCAATTCCCACAACAAATGCGCAGCACTCCATTGCTTCCTAGCTATTTTTGTTCTCTATAAATACCAATATACACATGCATCCATACATCAATCTAAAACAGATAGAATTTTGGAGTGGCAAACATTTTATTAGCAGCCCACAGAAGAAAGACGGATTCATCCCATCAGACAATGGAACATTCAATTATGGAACTTCATGGCCATGGAGACATTAATAAAAATATGGAGGAGTGTCCAATAGATTTTGAAACTGTATGGGGCCCACTCCTGACAAACCTGTCTGAGGGGGTCTTCCTCTTTATCATATATGCCTACATTGGAGGCTCTGAATATATTTATACTTTGATAAATTACATCTGGAATGGTCCCTGTAGATCCCTCCTAGATGATTAAGGTAAAGCCTCAGTGAGGGCGACATATAACTACACCTATCTGGAAGATGAACCTTTCTATTTAAATAACAGGCCTTAGCGGTGGAATTTGAGTGTGGATGCTACTTGGGAACAATGTTTCTGGAAGGTTAAGGTGTAGGTGTGGGAAGGGATGGTGTTTTCCATTTTGTTTTTAAATTTAATACTAGAGTTTGGCCACAGTAATTTGATATGGAGCTGCTTTGCATTTTATATTGCAATGTAGAGACTTATTTAAACAACCTTTTCCTGCATATTTTTCCCATTTGATGACTTTCACTAGCATTAAAACTCAATAAAATTGTTACCGCTAAAATAAAATGAACGTATCTTCAGTATGAGCAAATATGTTCTCTATACAACTCCAAAACTACAATTTGTACAACAAACTGCTTGGATGTTATCTTGATGTGAAATGCTATCAATATGAAATTCTCCATATTATAGTAACTTTGAGAATAATTCACATAAATATACTGCAATGTAGTCCACGGACACCTCCCAAAAAATATCCCCCTTTTTTATTTAATTATAAAAACATGAAAAAAGATCTCAGAATTTTTCTGTACAAGAAGTAAAAGGAGTCATATCGAGAGAGGGTAGCAGTGGAGGAGACTTGCTGATATTACACAATTTTTAAACAAAAATACAATATACATTTGGAAGAATGATCGACAGGAACAACAAAATGCAGGAAGAGCCTCCATCATTATTCTAGGAACAATTCATAATCAGCCACAAAACAACTTAAAAGAGGAAGAGAAAAATCATTCCAAATTAACCAGAAGGATTAAAAGGTAGAATGCAAAGAATACGTTTTAAGATTAATCCACATACATTCAAAATTAAAATCTGTAAAACAATTCAAAAACTAGGCATATTGGGAAGTGTTTCAAAAATTGCGTCCTGTTTCAAAAAAGGATTAAAACATTTTCTTTTAAATGCCTCTTCCCTTTCAGGCAGTAAAAACATGTGTAATCATAACACGCAAACTTAAATCTACAAATCTAACTAATGTGGCTACAATTTCTGCATGTAATTGATTATAATAAAATTGCACAGATATTTTGAATTTTTAAGTTTTTTATAAGAAAATGTAAAGATAAAATTTTTAAAACATAACTACATTTTCTCATGGTATAATTTTTTTTCAATTCATGTATGTATGATTACAACAGTTCATAAGAAACTTACTTTAGGTTTTCAACCTTTCAATCTTTCGAGCCTAAGCAGTACATGTGCTGCTTTGCGAGGCATGCTGTATCTGGCATAGGGACTTCTAGCACCTCCCATCTTTTCCATTGGTTCCTAGTCCTGCGGGTCATAAATACCTGGTTTTGTTTAAGCTTCCTCTTTTTTTTAATTTTCGGTTCCTTTGGGGGCACTCTTTAATTGTTGGTTTTTGTTCCTGGACGCGTGTTCATCCGATTCTACACACATAATGTGCTGCAACGCTAAATACTTTTTTTCAATTCACACTGCGCATTTCCAGCACTTTTGAGGCTCCTGCAGCATCCATTTTACGAGCACCACGCTCTAACTACTTGTTTTCCATTTTTTAGTAACGCCTGGCTTTCCAGAAAAATAGCGGACTAGTATGCAGCGCTTTCAAGGCTCTTGCGACACCCGATTGACCAGTGCTGCAGTTTAACTACTTGATTTATGCTGCAAAATGCCAGGCAGCATGCCCCGCTTTCCTGGCTCTTGGAGCTCAGCTCAGACATTCTCCACATTTTAGCTCTTGCCCGGTACTCCACCATCTACTTGAGCAGCGGCTGGGAGAGGCATGCTCTGTGCTCCGGAGCAGGGAGGAGACTGAGCCCAACTCTCCTTCACTCACGAACACCCACTTCTAAATGCTTTATAATTTACTTCAGCCAGGGCTAAATACTTTTTTTCAAATCACACTGAGCACTTCCAGTGCTTTCCAAGTCCTGCGACTACCGCACTTTAACTACTGGTTTTCCATTTTTTAGTAACACCTAGAGAATGCGGCTGCCCGCGACACACGCCTTGAGCCCCATCAGAGGGCGGCCCCCTAGTGCCGCTTCAGGCACCTCATCGCCCCTGCCTGGTTACGCTTCAACCCTAAAAAGGCGTGAGTAAAAGGTATGGAATGGTGGTCCATGATATGTAATGGGGATAAACCCCACATAAAAGGTAGCAGTTTGGCTCATCAGGTGGGCAGGGCAGCTTAGGTTAGTCACAGCTGCCTGTCCTTGGATCAGGTGTAATTTAACCCACAAAGTTGGCATACTCCTTGAATGTAATAAACCTGCAGCTAACTTTCTCCAACAAAATCTTGTGTGGACTGCTTATTTTGCAAACACTACACGAAGGTCCTAAGTCAAAGAATAAACACAATGCCGCATGATGCTGTATGTGCTGTCCCTTACATCAAAACTTTAGAACATTAATGCATCACCAGGCAGGAAGATTAAAGGGTCTATCGGGCCACCCTTAATGGCGGAGCTTCGTCATGTATGACCCTCAGGGATCAGAGTCAGGGCCCCTACTCTCTTGAGCCACCCGGCTCTACTGGGTACCCGTCGCAATGATCCCTGACAAAAGGAATCTCATGCCAACGGTGTGCAACCAATAGTTCAAAGAATACAAAAAAGTGCAGTGCGATAATGTGATAGTGTACTAAAAATGACTACGTGGTCAAAAAACTGTTTAATATGAATTGACCAGGTGTCATGTCTAAAAAACCAAATTAGTCAAAAAACTTATGTATGACTATTTCCTGACTTGGTCTGTCTAGGTCGACATGTTTCAGCCGATCTGGTTGTTTCACCCGGCTTTCTTCAGGACCAGTTAGTTGATTTAAAAAAAAGCTACTGCAGGATTAATTTGGTAAACAGTGATGTGAATCAAATTCAGAAAATTCTCGTACAAAAAATATTATGTGGCCAAAGCCACCCTACCAGACTAGCATAGTTATGCTTAGATTTGGTGTAGTCACCTCTTCTTCTTTCCTGAAAAGAGAGGGTAGTAGGGGTCACACATAATTTTGTGATGGGATTTACACAGAACAAAACAGCATCAGCGACTAATGTTTAATAGTGCCTATCTTGGGCACTACTCAGTTTATAGTATGGCCACCAAATGGTCCATATAGAAGAGAACATTCTCTCAAAACATGCAGGATTGTAACTCACCCAGCGTTCTGTGGGAGGAAAGCCTCACCTCACCCGGCAGATTGCTCGGTATAGGAGGCACCGCTCTGTTAAAAACAATAAGGACACAAGAGAGCGGGTTGTAAAAACATATGCCAACACTCAGTGGTCCCTACATAACGGATAACAAAAAACCAATCAACTCCTCACTCACAAGCCAACACACCCAATGCCTGACAAAACTGTGCCATGCACGTTATTTCACTTAGAGTCTGCTTAATGGTAACATCTTCAAACACATGATTCAAATAAAATCTAGACATATCCACAGTATACACCTCTGTTTAATGCTCAAACTATACAGGTTAGAGTGGTAGAAAAACAGTGTATAGTACAGAGGTTAATGCTATATCAAAACCCAATCATAGAGGTTCAAGGTTTTACCCAAGCTGATAGTCTTGCTTGCATTGTCTTAAAAAAAAAAAAATACTAGGTCAAAGTACGCAGTTACTCAATGCCTTACCTATCCGTCGAGACCTCAAACTGGACCTCGAGCAGTCTGGGAGGTAGCGATGTCTAGGCAAAGGCTCCTTAAATAGTGGCTTCAGTTAATTAGGATTCGCGCCACACCGCAGGTGTTGTGTATCAACTCGGCTGAAGATGAATCATCACAACACAGCGCATGCGCGAACACAGCGTCGCCACTCCCGACAATCAAGATAGGCCACATCGAGCATGCGTCGCATAGTGTATGCTGCGTGTATCTGAGACACCAAACACTATTCTGACCGCGCATGCGCAGCCCGAAGTGTCACCAAACGCTGCGCATGCGCAGAACCTAAACAATCACAACAGTGGTTCGTGACAACAAAAATTTGAATGCTAATCCTCTCAAAGGGCCACTATAAAGTGCATGCCAATGTTTAACACAATCAAAGAATCACGGGTTCCGGGACGGAACAATCAAACAGAACATCAACGAAGAAGGGCTGGAAGAAAAACTAGACAATGGTCATCTAGATCGTTGTTAAAAAATGTGTAATCACATTTGTACACGCCATAGAGCCACTACACCTGGCGCATGCGCTATGATGAAAAGACGAGCAGAGCATGCAGTGTATCAACACTGTTCAACTAAACCTCGTACATTCAGGCAATCTTAATGCATGCCGTACCAAACAACGTGCAGCTCGCGATGTTTTTACTATTGGCCAGCACATCATATTTTTCATTTCGACACTGTGTCAATAGAAACTCATGACCCTTGTGACTTAAAAGTTAGTTTGATTATAGTGTATTGATACGTTAGTAATGACAATGGTATACAACTTAGAGGGTAGGCCTGTCTGATAACTTCTCCAAATGCTAGATCGGAGGTTATACTACCTCAATCCGTATTCGTTAAGCGGGACCAAAGTTTGTAAATAATAGAGAACAGCATCTCAGTTAGATTACTTAGGTCTGCTGGCGGAACAGGGCCAGAAAAGGGCTAGGGACAATAATGTAAGAATCCTACCTCTCAGGATGTATCTCAAAGCAGTACAGGTGCCTATAGGGAACCACATCATGATATTTATAACAGGATTAGGGACTGTAACATATGTTATCTCTTTAAGCAGACATACAGGTCCAAATCTCTCTCCTAGTGTAGTCCTAGTTATGGTCAAACTAGTCGGTATCGTCTAGATCTATTGCTAATAGGTGTTGTCTTGCTGTGATTATAGACGGACCAGGTCACCTAATGTCCAAATACATACAGTACTATGTGTCACTCAGCTCAATGGCCCTATAAAATCTCTGTGGCAGAATGGCTGTGTATGGGACAGTCTACTCACTGGTAATCAGTTGTAGAACGAGGCAAGTTTATATGTCTCGTAGAGTCATACACAAATAATCACCAATCGGAAAACAAGGGGTTGACAATCAAATGGATGTCCATGGAATGCTGTCGTTGAGTCCATGTGTGTCCGTCCTCATTTTAAAAATCCATTTCTGCTCTTTCACAAATAAAAACTTGGAAATGTCGCTCACATGTGAGGGAATGAGAGGTCGTTCAAGCACAATCCATCTCATGTCGTCTGCTGTATGATGTTTTACAAGAAAGTGGTCCGTCAGACATGTAGACTGTTTTCTGCATCGGATCGTGCTCTTGTGCTCGCTGATACGGAGCTTAATCTTCCTTGTTGTGTGGCCAATGTAATGCAGAGAACAAGGGCACGTGATCATATAGATCACGCTCTCTGAATTACAGTTCGTATGACTGGTCAGAATCCAAGGACGTGCCGTACCTACATCAACAGAAGTGGTTTTAGAAGTTTGAGGGCAGACACTACAAGACCCACATGGGTAGTGTCCCCTCACCGGTGGTAACGACCATAACGTCTTTTCGACCCGTGTGTGTTCAGTCCGTGGTCGTGTGTGGACTAGACTGTTGCGCAGACTGGGACCTTTTTTGAAAGCGAACAAAGGAGGCGGAATGTTCTCTGCGGCCACATTCAGAATGTGCCAGTGCTTCCGTACTAGCTTCTGCAAATTGTTTGAAAGGGTACAGAAGGTAGTCACAAAAGTGAGCCTCTCATTTGGTGTCCTCATTACACTATTGTCTAGGAGGGCATCACGATGGTTATTGGACGCTCTTTTCCAAGCCTGTCGTACAAGTCTCCTGGGGTACTGGCGTGATTGCAAATGATTAGCCAATACCTCCGCATGTTTGTGAAAGAGGTCTGTAGTGGAGCAGTTCCGTCTAACACGCAGGAACTGACCCACGTACGGCATGCATTAAGATTGCCTGAATGTACGAGGTTTAGTTGAACAGTGTTGATACACTGCATGCTCTGCTCGTCTTTTCATCATAGCGCATGCGCCAGGTGTAGTGGCTCTATGGCGTGTACAAATGTGATTACACATTTTTTAACAACGATCTAGATGACCATTGTCTAGTTTTTCTTCCAGCCCTTCTTCGTTGATGTTCTGTTTGATTGTTCCGTCCCGGAACCCGTGATTCTTTGATTGTGTTAAACATTGGCATGCACTTTATAGTGGCCCTTTGAGAGGATTAGCATTCAAATTTTTGTTGTCACGAACCACTGTTGTGATTGTTTAGGTTCTGCGCATGCGCAGCGTTTGGTGACACTTCGGGCTGCGCATGCGCGGTCAGAATAGTGTTTGGTGTCTCAGATACACGCAGCATACACTATGCGACGCATGCTCGATGTGGCCAATCTTGATTGTCGGGAGTGGCGACGCTGTGTTCGCGCATGCGCTGTGTTGTGATGATTCATCTTCAGCCGAGTTGATACACAACACCTGCGGTGTGGCGCGAATCCTAATTAACTGAAGCCACTATTTAAGGAGCCTTTGCCTAGACATCGCTACCTCCCAGACTGCTCGAGGTCCAGTTTGAGGTCTCGACGGATAGGTAAGGCATTGAGTAACTGCGTACTTTGACCTAGTATTTTTTTTTTTTAAGACAATGCAAGCAAGACTATCAGCTTGGGTAAAACCTTGAACCTCTATGATTGGGTTTTGATATAGCATTAACCTCTGTACTATACACTGTTTTTCTACCACTCTAACCTGTATAGTTTGAGCATTAAACAGAGGTGTATACTGTGGATATGTCTAGATTTTATTTGAATCATGTGTTTGAAGATGTTACCATTAAGCAGACTCTAAGTGAAATAACGTGCATGGCACAGTTTTGTCAGGCATTGGGTGTGTTGGCTTGTGAGTCAGGAGTTGATTGTTTTTTTGTTATCCGTTATGTAGGGACCACTGAGTGTTGGCGTATGTTTTTACAACCCGCTCTCTTGTGTCCTTATTATTTTTAACAGAGCGGTGCCTCCTATACCGAGCAATCTGCCGGGTGAGGTGAGGCTTTCCTCCCACAGAACGCTGGGTGAGTTACAATCCTGCATGTTTTGAGAGAATGTTCTCTTCTATATGGACCATTTGGTGGCCATACTATAAACTGAGTAGTGCCCAAGATAGGCACTATTAAACATTAGTCGCTGATGCTGTTTTGTTCTGTGTAAATCCCATCACAAAATTATGTGTGACCCCTACTACCCTCTCTTTTCAGGAAAGAAGAAGAGGTGACTACACCAAATCTAAGCATAACTATGCTAGTCTGGTAGGGTGGCTTTGGCCACATAATATTTTTTGTACGAGAATTTTCTGAATTTGATTCACATCACTGTTTACCAAATTAATCCTGCAGTAGCTTTTTTTTAAATCAACTAACTGGTCCTGAAGAAAGCCGGGTGAAACAACCAGATCGGCTGAAACATGTCGACCTAGACAGACCAAGTCAGGAAATAGTCATACATAAGTTTTTTGACTAATTTGGTTTTTTAGACATGACACCTGGTCAATTCATATTAAACAGTTTTTTGACCACGTAGTCATTTTTAGTACACTATCACATTATCGCACTGCACTTTTTTGTATTCTTTGAACTATTGGTTGCACACCGTTGGCATGAGATTCCTTTTGTCAGGGATCATTACGACGGGTACCCAGTAGAGCCGGGTGGCTCAAGAGAGTAGGGGCCCTGACTCTGATCCCTGAGGGTCATACATGACGAAGCTCCGCCATTAAGGGTGGCCCGATAGACCCTTTAATCTTCCTGCCTGGTGATGCAGTAATGTTCTAAAGTTTTGATGTAAGGGACAGCACATACAGCATCATGCGGCATTGTGTTTATTCTTTGACTTAGGACCTTCGTGTAGTGTTTGTAGATATGCTTTGGGGACTGAAGGTAGTATAGTCGGTAAACTGGTCCCTTTTAGACCCTTCTGTAGAGATTTTGTGTGACTGCTTATTTTGCACAGCGTAACTAATTACTGTTGAGCGGGGGGGTTGCCGATATCGGCACTAAGGTTATTGCAAGGTTGCCCAAAAATATTTTCTACCAGGCGCCTACAACACTAAAGGAAGCCGTGGCAGTATATTCTGGTTAGACAATTGCTTTTGTATGTGGCCCTTCACACTTCTGTTTCTAAGCACTGCCCAGCAGACGTGTAAGCACTGTAGTCGATGGATGTAAGCACTGTAGTCGATGGATTACTGCGAGGTGAAGGACCACCATCAGGCTGGATACGTGAGAACTGAAAGAGCTGGGAAGCCTGAAGCAGCTATGAGCTGTGAGTCATGCAAAGGATGAGAGTTGAGAGGCCACGGGTAGTTGAGGGGTTAGCAACAACACAGAGGAATGAGAAGTCAGCGGGGAAATGGAGGATTGACTACGACACAGAGAGCAGAGAAGTTATCTTTTTTTTATGTTTGAAAGCTTTATTAAAGAATTGATAACAAAAGGAAGATATCAGCATACATTGCAATAATACAGAATCCAGTGAAAAAACTTAACACTGCTAACATCAATGTTAGAAACCCACAAAGCATTTTTAAGAGAATTTTAACATTGAAGGAAACAAGAGAAGGGATAGGATAAGGGAGGAAAAGAGGGGGAAGGGGAGGGGAAGATATAAGGATAATAATACAGACCATGCATTATCTAATAAGCAATAGTATTAAATAAACCTATACGGGATAACAAAAGGAGAGAGTTCAAGACATTCAAGGTGGTTTAAAATTTTCTGCATTGAGACGTATAGGTTTCTTCAGGGCCAAGCGGTCCAGATACGTGGTGAGAGGCAACCAGAAAAGATCAACATTACGAGCAGGTTTACAAGTGGAGGCAAAGGAGACGTCCAGTCTGTGAAAATGGCATAAAGAATTCCACCAGCCTTGTAAGGAAATAGAAGCTAGAGATTTCCAGTTGGAAGAAATGTGTTGGAAGGCAAGAGCAAGCGTCAGGTCAAAGAGACCGTGTAGATGAACGGTTAGGTTCAAAGGTTCAGAAAGACTACCCAAAAAGAGAAAGGAGTTTGTGAAAGAGGAAGGGAGAGGGAAGATACGAGAGAGGCATGACCACACTTTCCCCCAGAAGGTAGAAACAACCGGGCACAGAAAAAACATGTGAAAAAGGACAGCATCAGAAGAGCCACAAGTCCAGCATTTAGAGTCAGAGGAGGGGGAAAAACGGGATAAAGAAAGGGGAGAGAGGTAGAGCCTGTGATACAGATAAAATAAGGATTGAGTAAGAGAAGCAGAGCGAGAAATTTTTAAAGATCTGGACCACAGCTTATCCCAAAGAGCAATCGGCCAAGTACAACAAAAATCTGTTTCCCAAGAAAGCTCCACTTTAGTTTTGACACGATTAGGATTAGGAGATAGAAAAGATTTATAGATGAGAGATGCTTTGGGGAGTGTAGCAAGAATATTGAGAAGAGGAGGAGGAGGTGATGATGATGTTGTAGAGGGGAGAGAATAATAACGATCAAGGATAATTGCCATGAGGGTTGTGAATTTCCGCAGAAAGGAACGAGGGCATCGAAATAAAAGTTGAAATTGGGGAAAAGAGCAAGGGGATATGCCGTCAAAAAGTTGGTTGACCCACATTACGCCCTTTACCCTCCACGATCTCCAAAAAATGGGTCTATTTTTTAGAAGAATAAGAGAATTATACCAGATAGGGGAATTTAAAAAGGACGTACGTGTGACCATGGAGGGAAGCACCAAAGGATTTAAAAGAGAAGAGGTATATTTGAATAGGGGACAGAGAGAATAGGGATTCCTGGCAGAGAATCGTACCACCTCAGCAAAGGAGAAGGGTAATAGTAAAGAGTGTTCAATGAGCAGCCAAAGGGGCGTGAAAGGAGAAAGAGTTGATGAGATCCATCTCGAGGCCTGACGTAAAGAAAAGGATCTATGATAAAGACGGAAATCAGGGAAGTTAACCCCACCATTAGATTTGGGCTTACGAAGGGTGGCAAGAGAAATTCTGGATTTCTTATCTTTCCAAAGAAATCGAGAAAGAAGAGAATCGATTTTTTTTTTTTTTTTTTTTGAAACCGTTTATTACAGGACTCAAAAAAATTGTACAAGTATGGGCCTACAACCTTCCGGCCGGCCGCTAGCAATATAAGGAGCATACGGTATACATTTGTAAAACACATGGTGCCGCTGCCGAGCATTTACAGGAGATAACATCGTTGCGTGTCACATTATGCAGACCCCATCATACGGTTCCATTTTAAATTTAAAGCACAGCAAACACAAACAAACCCACAAGGCAATCCTCAATCGAAATAGCAACACGTGCTCCCCTAGAGGGGGAATCTAGCCATCTATAGGAGTCTCAAGAGGGGGGGGGAGAGATCAGAACTAGGATTGGGAACACCCGATGCCCAGGTACCGGGGGGATGAGTTGGCTAAGGGGACGGGGCCGGCGATGGATCAGGCAGTAGGGGTGGAGCACAGATTCCCCCGCGGTAGGCGTTCCAGGGGCCCCACACTTTCACCCATGTCGCAGGCTTACCTCTCGCCACATACACCACCTTTTCCCAAAACATGCACCAGTCCATATGCTCCTTCCAGGCCGAGACTGTCGGGGTGCTCTGGGATCCCCACAGCTGGGCAATATCACGCTTGGCAACCATATATCCCAGAGTCACCCACCACGTCTGCGGCACCGAGTAGTCGGTAGGCTCCCACACATTCAACAGGCATCTCCTCGCTTCGGGCAACAGCGCCACATGCGTGACCACTCGCAGCACCTCATGCACACCTCGCCAGAATCCCTCCACCTGCGGGCACTCCCAAAGGATATGCAAAAAGGTCCCCAGCGCACCACACCCACGCTTACACAATCCGTCCTCAGCATAGCCCATACGCAGGAGCTTTGGCCCCGTCATATAGACCCTGTGGAGTATCTTGAGCTGGACAAAACGAAGGCGAGCCGGTATGGCCACCTCTTTCGGGGAGGCCACCGCGGAGATCCAGTTCTCGTCGTCCAGCTCCAGCCCATCGGCTACCCAAGCCTCACGAAGGGCAGTCAGCAAGTCTGAGCGATCGTTGATTAGTTTTTTATAGATCAGTGAGATCGTGCTGTCAGGGACGTGTCCGTCCAGCACTCTATCCTCCAGGGGGGAGCACTCCGGGATGGAGGCGACGTCCGGAAAGACGGAGCCCAGCGCATGCCGGACCTGCAAGTACCGAAAGTACTCGCTGCCCTGCAACTGAAATTCCGTCTGCAGCATCTCGAACGTTTTAAATCCTCCCCTCGTCCAGAGATCCCCCACTCTGCTGATGCCTATTAAATCCCATTTCTCAAAGCCCTTCGAGGTCCACAAGGAGCCCAACCGCTCAGATGCGTATAGTGGTGACGCCCGGGTCAAACGGTCCTTCCACCCCATTGCAGCATTAGCCGTGTGCCACACTTGCACCATGACACGCGTGGGGCCCGTCAGGCGAGCGTCGGGCGCGCTAGAGTAGAGCGCTCGAGTATAGTCACCACCTGGAAGTAGCATCCTATCCATTTCAAACGCAGGGTTTAAGGCTGGCCCATATAGGCCCTGATTAATTGCGGCTAGCTGGGAGGCCCAATAATACTGTTTAATATCCGGGAGGGCAATCCCCCCATCATACCAGGGGAGCGTCAGCTTAGACAGGGCAATACGTGGCCTCCCGTCCCAGAACAGGCGGCGCTGCAAACTCTCCACTTCTCGGAAGTAGCGCGCCGGGACAAGGTCTATCGTGTTCTGTAACGCGTATAGGAAACGCGGCAACGACATCATTTTAAACAATGCCACCCGGCCGAGCGGCGAAAGCGGCAAACGCCGCCAGCGCGCGACATCCTCTTTCAGACGCTGGAGGGGGGGAAGCAAGTTCCGATCATACCGAGCCTCCGGGTCCAGAGTAATGAAGACACCCAGGTACCTAAATCCCTGCGGGGCGACCTGGATCGGACAGCCCCGCGGGAGGATAGGAGCCTCCCCAGAGAGAACGTACACACACGATTTAGCCCAGTTGATGACCAGACCGGAGTTACGACCGAATGAATGCAGAACATCAACTAGTACTATGAGTGATTTACGTGGGGAAGCTAGGTACAAGAGGATGTCATCAGCGTATAAGGATACACGGTCCTCATACTCGGGGGTCCAGCGGAGACCACGGATGGAAGGCTCCCACCGCAGCCACTCCGCCAGGGGCTCCAAGGCAAGTGCAAAAAGGAGCGGCGATAAGGGGCAGCCCTGTCAAGTGCCTCGGCCCAGCTCAAACGGAGCCGATACTCTTCCGTTCACCACCACCTGCGCCAATGGGCCCGAATACAGCAATTTGACCCAACTGATGAACCCTGGGCCAAATCCAAACTTCGCAAGCATCGCCCAGATATATGGCCATTCAAGCGTGTCAAACGCCATGGTGGCGTCTAAGGACGCCAAAATGGCCGGCTCCCGTATAAACGGGGCACGTGCGAGCACACCGTGCAAACGCCGCAGATTAAGGGCCGTGTTGCGATGAGGAATAAAGCCAGACTGGTCCTGATGAACCAAATCGCCCACCACGCCGACCAGCCGATTGGCCAGTACCTTAGCGAGAATCTTGGGCTCCGCATTCAGCAGCGAGATGGGCCGATAGGATGTAACCCGGTTCCGAGGTCTCCCCTCCTTGTGGATGACCACGATTGTAGCCAGACGCTGGTCCGGCGGGAGGGAGCCCACCGAGTGTGCCGCCAGGAACATAGCCCGGAGGTGGGGTGCCAGCGTATCCGGTCGTAACTTGTACAACTCGATAGGGAGACCATTCGGACCCATGGCCTTGCCGGAAGCGACCGAGCGTATGGCGAGGGCGATCTCGTCGGAGGTGGGAGCGGCGTCCAACGACACCCTGTCCTCCCCAGAAAGGGAGGGCAGCGCGATATCACTGAGCAGGGCGAGGGAATCCTCTTCCGAGCAGGAAGACACCGGGGAATACACCCCGTGGAAATAATCCGCAAAGCAGGAGACAATTTCTTCTGGCTCGGTCACACACACACCATCCGTTTTCTCAATCTGCGGGACCACACGATTCGCTCTCTCTTTTTTGTCCAACCACGCTATAAGCTTACCAGCCTTATCACCCACATCATACAAACGCCCCTGTTGCTCTCTACTGAGGCCCCTGGCCGCCTCCGTGACGAGGGCCCTGTAGGCCGCCTGCTTGAGTTGGAGGACACGTAATGCAGCATCCGTCACCCCACCTTCTAGATTCCCCTCCAACTCGGCTATTTCAGCCTCCATCCGGGTCACCTCCTCCCGCTCACGCCTCCGGGCATGGGAAATGAGGGATAGGGCCTCTCCTCGGAGTACTGTCTTGAAGGCCTCCCATAGCGGTATGGCCGAAGGCACAGACCCCACATTCTCATCAAAATATCGCTGAAGGGATTTAATCAATGCAGCGTGAATGGAGGGGTCGTGCAGGTACCAAGGATTGATTGGGACCACCCTACCCTCACCCCTCGGAAAGACATCAAAGTGCAGTAGGAGCGGGGAGTGGTCCAAAATACCCCATGGCAAATGGCGTACCTCTCCCACCCTCCCAACATAGGCCGCCGGGACAAGGACATAGTCTAGTCGTGAGAGGCTACCATGGGCTCCCGAGTGGAAAGTATACTGTAACTGCGCGGGGTGTTTTAAACGCCAGCAGTCCACTAATCCAAATGTATCTAAGAGGCCGGGGAGCCACGCCTGTGCCCGGGGGAGGTCCCTAGGGGGGTGACGATCCAAAGATCCAGATACCACCGTATTGAAATCCCCCCCCACAACCAAAAGCCCCCCCGGAAGGCCAAGGAGAAGGCGCCCAAGGCCCGCAAAGGTGGTCGACTGCAGCCCCGGTGGGATGTATATTGACACAAAGACAACCACTTTGCCCTCCAGTCTTCCCACCAAGACCGTATAGCGTCCCCTATCATCGTGGAGCACCTCATCAATCTCCAACGGGAGCGAGTTCTTCACCATGATGCCCACACCCCGTGAGCCGGACGTAAAGCCCGAGTGAGCCACTAGGCGATATCCACGCCGATTCATGGCGCAGAAGGAGTTACCAATGAGGTGCGTCTCCTGCAGGAAGACTACATCAGGCGAGATGCGCTTCAAAAATTGCAGGACCACACCCCGTTTGATCCTGTCCCCCAGTCCATTCACATTCCAGGATAATAAAGTTAGTTCCCTACCCCCCATCATATACAAGAGCCATCCTTCGTACCCCGGAGAGCACCTTAAAACCAACACAATAATACGTTTGCCTTGTGGTAAGAACGAACAACACCCCATCCCAACCCACCCACCCCAACAGAACTCCCCCCTCCCTGCACCCCTGCATGAGCCCAAACAGCCCCCCCAACGTGCAGTGTGCCTGTCGCCCCATATATAGTTAGACTAACTAAGCCCCCTAGAGGAGGAGGGAGAACCCCCAAGAGACCCAATACAACCTCCATAGGAGGGGAACTTACAAAAAACTGACGCAGAATTAAAAGTGGCATCATTTTCGTCCAGAGTGAGGCCCATTATGAGACCCTCAGTCCTGATCCAGCCTACCGTCACCCCCCGCCGCCCCCCCCCCCCCGCCCCCCCGATCACGATCCCCGGGCAGAGTATCCAGCCAGTCCCCGGCCGCCTCGGGACGATCAAAGAAATGCGTGCGACCATCCACCTCCACACGCAACTTGGCCGGGAAAAGCATGGCATACTTGAGGTTTAGGTCCCGAAGACGGCGTTTGACACCTAGGAAGCTCAGTCTCTGCTTCTGGACCGCTGGAGTGAAATCAGGATAGAAATTAACCTCCATATTGTCTAGCTTGACCGGTCCATGCAGTCTGGAGGTTTGCAGGATAGCGTCTCTATCCCGAAAATTGAAAATCCGGGCGATGAGAGGTCTCGGAGGGGCTCCGACATTAGGCCGACCCCCGGGAACCCTGTGAGCCCTCTCCACAGCGAAGAACTTGCTCAGCCCCCGTGGCTGGAGATGGGTAGCAATCAGGTCCTCCACAAAAAGATCCGCCGCCGCCTCCTCGCGTCCCTCGGGCACCCCGATAATGCGGATGTTGTTCCTCCGTGCCCGACTCTCGGAGTCCTCCAGGCGCCGATCCATTAGCGCCGTCGCCCGACTAAGCCGGCGCACCTCCGTTTGCAAGGCCGCCACATCTGTCGTTAGGCCCGATGCGGTGTGGGCCAAAGAATCTACTCGGTCATTGGTTTTGGAAAGATCGGCCCTCACCAGGCCAACATCCACAAGGACCGAGTCAATCTTCTGCGCCAGTGTATCAAACCGCTGGCCCACCGAGGCCTTCATCTCGGCAATGGCGCCCATAACATCTCGCAGAGTCAAATCTGCGGGCAGGTCTGGGGTATCAGGAGGACTCTCAGGGGGCTTGCGCGGTCCATCGGGTGATCCCTTCTGGAGGGTATAGCGGTCCACACTGTTGGCCTGATGGACGGCACCGCGCCGGGTCGATTTGGTCTTTACCCGGTCTCCATCTTGTTTCGTGGCCATGGCCGCCAGTCTCCCAGTCGCACCAGCCACGCCGTGTAGGGCAGGAAAGCAGACACAGGCTCCGGGGGGGCCCCCTCGGGGCAGCGGGGTGGACACAGCCGGCAGGCAGGCAGGGTCTCCCAGCAAGGCCACACCACACCAACACCAAGGGCTCCGCGACCCAACCTTGCAGAGACAACAAGGTGGTGCGAAAGCGAAAGTGAAAGTGCGGGGCACGCGAGTCGCCAGGCCCTGCCTGCCGCTGTTGTTCACTTTGTCCCTGGAACACCCCACTGCGCAAATCCGGGGTCCGGCGAGGGGAAGGCCGCACACTTCAATCGGTGCTCACTCCGGTGTCCGAGGTCCGATTCGGAAGCGGGAAACGGGTGCCACCTCAGCTCAGGTTCACCAACCTAGTCCCCTCATCCAGGGCAGGATAATGTCAGGATATTCGTAGGAGGTCGCGGAGGTCCTCGGGAGCCTCGCACCTACGCGGCCATCTTGGTTGCGCGCTAGGCTCCTCCTCGAGAATCGATTTTTTTTAAAGTAAAATGTAGGAATATGAACCGGCAACATAGAGAAGGTATAAATTAGAATAGGAGCAATCATCATTCTAATTGAATCCAATCGACCCCACCAGGAAAGAAAGAGAGGATTCCAGGCTGAGAGCGACTGATCAATCCTGGAAATAACTGCCGACATATTTAATTTAACCGAGGATGAGATGGAGTTGGAAAACAAAATGCCAAGGTATTTAATCTTGGAGCTACTCCAGGCAAAACCAGTAGCAGAGAAAAGATGGGGGAGACAGGATGAGGTGAGAGGGAGAATTTCGGTTTTGTCCGAGTTGATCTTATAACCTGAAACCAAAGAGAAGGAGTTAAACTCGGATAACAAGGGGGGTATGGAGGATTGAGGATCAGAAATAAACAATAACATATCGTCCGCATAGGCAGAAAGTTTCAATTGATTAGAACCATATGGGAAACCAGAAATGGAAGTGTTATTGCGAATGGAAACTAAAAAGGGTTCAAGAGATAAGACAAAAAGAAGTGGGGAGAGAGGACAACCTTGGCGAACACTCCTCTGAAGATTAAAAGATGGAGAAAGTTGTCCATTCACAAGTACCGAGGCCTTGGGAGCAGAATATAGGAGAGAGATAAGGGATATAAATTTGGGACCAAAGCCATGCCACCGCAATGAAGCAAACAAAAAAGACCAGTCAACCCTATCAAAGGCCTTCGCTGCGTCAACAGAGATAGCAGCAAGAGGGGTTGAGAGTGAGGGAGCTTTATTTAGGACGTTAAGAAAAAGGCGAGAGTTGTCCGAAGTAAGTCTACCCTTAACGAAGCCACATTGCTCTTTGCCAATGAGATGAGGCATAAGGGGGTCTAGGCGCATTGCAAGTAATTTGGCAAAAATTTTGTAGTCTACATTGACTAACGAAATCGGCCGATAATTTTTACAAAATTGATGATCGCGACCTTCTTTGGGGATCAGACAAATGGTAGCATCTTGAAAAGTGCCTTCTGTCTTGCCGGAGGAGGAAAATGAATGAAAGAGGGTTAAAAGTTTAGGCAGTAAAATGTCTGAAAAGTGCAAATAAAATTCCACAGGAAAGCCGTCAGGGCCAGGGTTTTGCCTTTAGTAAGGGATGTCAAGGCTGCAGAGAGTTCATGTAGTGAGAGATCGAGGTCAAGATCCGGAAAATTAAGGTGAGAATTAGACGGTTTAGGGAGATTCTCAAAATAGCTCTGAATAAGAGAAGGAGTGGGAGGACATTCTGGGGTGTAAAGATTCTGGTAAAACAATTGAAACTGCTCAAGGATTTCTTTGTCTTTGTGAAGAAGAGTGCCAGCAGAAGAATATATAGAGTCTATAAGAGTGCGCTCCTTACGGGATTTAAGATAGTTGGCCAAGAGCTTACCAGATTTATTGCGACCTCCGTAATACCTTGCACTACTGTGAAGAAGAACCGAAGAAGCATTGTCCGTAGTTAATTTGTTGAATTCCAACTTAGCTCGCAGGAGATCCGGTGACATAAATTTATCAGAAGATGTGTAAAACTGATGCTCCAAAAATTTTATATGGGCCAGGGAGGATTTCCGCTTTTGAGTAAACTGTTTCTTCTTCCAAGAAACAAAGTCAATGATGAATCCCCTCGCAGAGGCTTTAAAGGAATCCCAAAGAGTGTGGGAAGAAATACTAGGATCCGAATTAAGAGAAAAGAATTCTTCAACAAAAGAGCGAAAATAGGAAGAAAAGTTGGGATCAGTAAGAAGTGCACTATTAAAGCGCCACCGGGAGGGTTTAGGATGTGGTGGGAGTAGGTCAAAATCTGTCACGATGGGAGCGTGGTCTGAGATGACAATAGGTTCAATGGAAGAAGACAGAACATTCTGAGATAAAGATTTAGAGAGGAAAATATAGTCAAGGCGAGAAAAAGATGAGTGAGGAGGAGAGAAAAAGGAATAGTCCAACGTGTCAGGGTGTGCAAGACGCCAAGAGTCAATAAGGTGTGATTGTGAAATAGTATTAAGAAATTGTTTGTGGGGTTTGTGCGGTGTGAAACGGACTGTGGATTTACGGTCAAGGAACGGGTCAACAATCTGGTTGCAATCACCACCAAAAATAAATGATACATCCTTATATTGAATACATTTCTTTGTAATTAAAGGCCAAAAAGAACAATCTGCTTGTACAGGCCCATAGACATTGAAAACAGTCAAAGGAATAGAGTTCAGCAGTAATTTGGCTAGTATCCAACGACCTTCAGAGTCCGTCTCCTGGGACAGAACCGTACATTTAAGCCTTTTGTGACAGAGGATAGCGACTCCATTCTTTTTGTTGTCAGAGGGTGAAAATAAAACTGTACCCACCCAACTTCTTTTTAACTTCAGGGATTCAACATCATTAAGGTGGGTTTCTTGCAAGAGAGCTATATCTGGGTTATAGGAAGCCAAATGGGACAGAACTCTCTGCCGCTTAATAGGGTTAATGAAACCTTTTACATTCCAGGTAACAACTTTGAATTAACAAATAACATAGAATCAAATAGGACAGAAAAAGTGAAAAAGAGGGGGCATGCGCAAAAGACAAGCCGAAAAAGAGAAAACTTTGAGAAATATCGATAAAGTAAGTTGAAAAAGGAAGGTGAGGGGTAAAGAGAAATAAAGGAGAATCGAAATTGATCAACCAGTAAAGGGGAGAGAAAAGGAGAAAGGAAGCGGAAAAAGAAAGCGAATACAAGGAGAGACAGCACATATCCCAAAGGGATGACTGAAGAAAACATACCTGAGGGGAGTACGAAATAGGACAACGGGGAAATGGCGACACTCAACGAGACAGATCCCCCAAGACGGGAGACCAGGCCGGATCGCACCGGAACAAAGAACAAAACCGAAGAGCCAGGTGGAGAGGAAGTCGGTCCATCTAGATAAATGAATAGAGAATGGGTAACACTTGAGAATAGGAAAAGACACTATGACGATCAAAGGGTGAAAATCCAAGAACGACACATAGAGGAAAGAACTGAGGAAGCAAGGAGCAGAGAAGTCAAAAAGGATTGTTGAAGGACAAAAACAAGATACAATTATGAAACAAAGGATAGAGGGAGATGAAAGTTAGATACAAGGGAGTAAGAAAGTATATTTATACTCTAATACGAAAAGACTAATAAACGGAAACAAAGACAGGGACAAAAATGGATGACCTGTAAGGGAAGCAAAAGTTAGACATTTTCAAGTAATCTGGAAGTGTAAAACAATTAAACAATCAGCCACAAGAAGAGGAAGAGGTCTCCATAGCAGAATTAGAACGGATATGAATGAAAGTTTTGAGTTCAGCAGGATCCTGGAAGGTCCAAGTCTGATTCTGGTGCGTAACTTTGAAAGTGCATGGGTGGAATAAACCATATCTAGCACCAAGAGACCTCAAAGGAGCTCGTAGAGACAAAAATTCCTTCCGACGAGAGGCAGTAGCATTTGAAACATCTTGGGAAAGATACACTCTCTGACCCAACCAGGAGACTTGACGCTTGGCCCTGGACGCTGAGAGAACAGAGAGAAGATCTGTGAACTTCAAAAAAAGAATAATGACTCCCCTTGGCTTGGTTGATGTGGACGAGCGAGGACCAAGTCTATGTGCTCTCTGAATATTGAGGGAAGTAGTGGACGGCATATCCAAAAGCTTCGGGAGAAAGGAGGAGAAAAAGAGCACAGGGTCGTCCCCTTCTAAAGATTCCGGCAAACCATAAATACGAAGGTTGTTCCTCCTGTTTCTGTTTTCCAATTCCTCCGTATGCTGTTGAAGCGCCAAAACAGATTTTTCCAAGGAGGAGACCCTCTGGGAAGTAGATTGAAGATCCGAAATCTGTTGCTCAACAGATGTAACTCTGTTGTCCATGGACGACCATTTCTCCTCAAGAAACTGCATCTTACTGTTGGTCTCCTCGACAAATGGCCGAAGGGCACGAATTTCCTCAAAAAGCATCTCCATGGAAATAGGGGATGGTGACTTCTCTGATGAAGAGGAATCTTGTTTGAGACGCTTAGAAGATGTTGCTAACGGAGGCGAAGATTTGTTTAAAGGCGGCTGTGCTGAGGAGGAGCGAGGGAGAGCTACTCCCGCCATTGGCGCTGCCTTGGGAGGAGAGTCCGCCGTTGCGTGAGGTAAAGAAGTTACCACAGGAGAATTCCCCGAAGGAGTAAAGACAAATTTTGGGTTACGTAACTTGCCCATAGAAGCCAATCAGAAATGACAAGCAGCAAGCAAGAGGACGGCTATAAAGTAAGACCAAAAAGTGAAGGCATTCAGTCACATATAAGGTGAAGCAGTAACCTTAGGAGAGCTTGTGGAGTGAATAAAGAAATGTTCCCGAAGACAGTCCAGAATAATCACATAGAGACAAGCAAGTGCCGGACTATGCAAAAATGAAGAGCGCAGGGTCAGTGACCAACCAGGCCATGGACGCTCCCGTCAGAGGCGATGGTGAATGTAATCAAAGAGGAGGCAGAAACATAGTATGGAAGCCATCATCAGAAGTTACCTCATTCCAGTAGCG
Source organism: Triturus cristatus (assembly GCF_964204655.1). Taxonomy (NCBI): domain Eukaryota; kingdom Metazoa; phylum Chordata; class Amphibia; order Caudata; family Salamandridae; genus Triturus; species Triturus cristatus. The sequence continues at coordinate 430,478,719 of NC_140581.1, read as the reverse complement.
TGAAGCAGCACAAATAATAAGATAGTCATATGGCAAGGCAGTGTCCCAAAAAGAGGATGAATCAGCATTCAGGAGGCGCAGGACCCTAAAAAAGGGCAGTGTGGAGCAAATGCAGGCAAGCCAGCAGTAAGCACGAGCATCGTGCCTCAAACAAAATGGCGGCCGCTCTCTGAGGAGAGAACGAACACGGTGAAAAAAGAGGCAGCCCGGTCCTAAAAATGAGTCAAAAAGCGCTCACCAGAAGCGCGCTGCATTCCCACATCGAAAAACGATGTCCGTGATGTTTAAATCCTCTCCGGAGGAGAACCGGCATAAAAGAAAAGCTCCGGTGCGCCGGAGGTCCCGCGTCAGGCGGCCATCTTGCTCGGCGTCGTGGCCACGCCCCCGAGAAGTTATCTTTTAACACTAGGATACATAGGCTTGTTTTATTATGTTGTGTAGTTCACTGATTAGGCTTATTAAGTGGCTGTCAGACGCTCAGCAACTGACTATAAATCTGCTCCCTTCCTTGTTCCTCATATGCTGTTGCTGTCCTCATCCTGTTCAAGTAGGGAAACCCTGAAAATGTAGCCTGAGCACACAGCTCTTGATCCACAGCATGCTAAACTCAAGACAGTGGAAGTGTAGTGGGGCAGCAACTTCCGGTGCCACACCATAAAAAATGTCGGCTAACAGTGTACGTGTATCACGGTCACCACTTCTGGGCCTGCTGTGCAAGTCCTGTGGTGGCAGGCGGGCGGCGTTTTCCTGGAGAGCAGGCCAAATTCCTCAACCTCATTATTTACATAGTTAAGACTGTTAAGGCTTTTCTACGCTTAAAATTTGATTCATGTGATTATGCAATGTTATATTTTATTTTGTATTGTGACTTATATTTTCCTTAATAAACTTACTTCTGAACTTAAAAAAGACTGTCAAGGCTTCAGTTTCCATTTGTTTCCACTTCTACAGTCTCAGCTTGCTGATGTGTGTCTTTTCGGTGAATTTTAAGGTGCTTACTTCATGACAAATTAAAAGCACATTAATAAAGGCATATTGTTAAATTAAAAGAAAATCGCCTATTACACTTGAGTATCTAAAATGGACCCAAAATAGTGCAAAACGTGAGAGTAATGTTATCCCTCACTATATAGGAAGAAGGAGAGGGTGTGGCATTACAGACCGGACTGCCGACTTTTAAACTGGGGAACAAGGTTGGACTACCGTCAGTGTACTTACCTTCTCGTGATTCTGGGCAAATCACTTAATTGTTCAGTGCTTCAATGGGGGGAAAAGCTAATCTGTCCCTGTATAATGCAAACCACATAATTTAAAGCGCTCCAATACCTTAACTCTGGCATAATCCTTATTACAATGGGCACTCCAGGGTTTATAGATTTTCATTTTTGTTTTTCAGTTTTTCACTTCTCGTATTTTGCATGCAGTTAATCTATTTTTCATTTATTTTTTCTAAAGTCCAACGGGTGCTCACGTCATTGCCCATCAACTTCTATTATCTGTACTTCTTTTTCAAAGGCATGTTATGTACCTTCAGCATCTGCTGTTTCAGGCGCAATTCCTGTGTTTCATTGGTAAATTATGTTCTCTTTGCCACTCGCCTGTCCCCCGTTAATGCACTGGCACTTATATTAGTACTTTTCTCATTTCGCATATACATACATACACAACACAAAATGTGATTCCACACATTTACACTCTCTAACACACAATCCCAGTCCTCATAATTCCAGTATTCTCAATACCACATAATTAGTGTCAACATATTTCTGCTACACACCATGCCACATAATTTCACTACACAAATCCACTCTACACATTCTGCAGCACACATAGAAAGAAGAAAATGCCTTAGGGGAAAATGCCTCAAGTGTTCTTTCCTGCACAAAAACAATCCTGCCTACAATGCAGGTAGGAAAAGACTGGATAGGGCCATATTTTGTTAAATACGGCACAATGCCCTTTCCCTGTCACGCAGCGCAACGAGGTGGCTTGCTGCGCTGCATGACTTTTAAATAAATATGCCCCCAAATTCTTTATCAAATCAATGTGTTTTGTAAAGAAAACAGTCTTAGTTCCTTTTCTGTATTGCAACAAGCAATGTTCATTGATTTTGTAACTAATTACATCAAGCCAATTGGTTTTTCAAATGCTTGACACATGCCCAATAACTGCATCTGACTCCAGCTGGTGGAATGCACCACCTGCGTGAGAAAGGCCTTTAGCTCTTGTTAATCTCAGTGATCCTTGCCCTTTTGTACAGTGTTAGCACCCCTGCTGTTGAATGCTTTGTTAACTTGCCTCATCATGTCATGACTACATGTGAAGCTACATCTGACAAGGCACAGCTAAGCCTTTCGCACACCCAATCCACATTCTACATGAAGATGCCACTGAGAAAAAGCAGAAGGAATAATATAACAATTTAGAGGCCCTTACCAGAATTATCTGGAGAGAAAGACTTATGTCAAATGCACTATTTTTATTTTGTATTCAACAATGAATGGAACATTATTGTATACTAGCAAATTAATGTATGAGCATACATCATTTTCTTTGTAAATACATATGCAGCGTTTTCGTAGTTTATGTTTGTCCTTAAAGTAATTACAGGTTACATTTTGTCAGCCTCGTTATTAAAATAATTTTATATCCAAATAGTTGGAAATCTTCAGGTTCGTGTTGGAGGGAGTCTGTCTGCATTTAACATGGACGCAACCAAGCCACAGGTTACTGTGTCCCTAAAGTTACAAGAATATGCATGTCAGGGAAGCCTTGATCTTATGCATTAACGATTGGTTGCCGAGGATTGCATTTTAATATTTATCACGCGTTCTAGGAAATGGAATTGCCAGCCTGCTTTAGTCATTACTGGTGAACTTTATGCGGGTCATAGCGAACCGCGTTCAAACATATTTTATGTATCGGCATATTCTATTTTTAAAATACCGTTTGTACAGTGAAATCTGGACAGACTGTGACAAAAATGAATGTGTATGTTGGACTGAATCAAATTATGAAGTATAATAAAGGCAGGTTCACAAACCAAGTAGCAAATGTACTCTTGCAGATTTACACCTGCATTTATTTCTTTTTTGGGATTCACCAACATTCACAAAAATCTGCAGGGAAAGCTGTAGGTGCAGAATTCCTGGAAAACTAGGTCGACATTCCAATAGGGATCATATTCCCACTGTAAGGAGTTATCCAGTACAGAGAGAACTCCGCATGGGGCAGGAGGGGAGTAAAAGATCCCTAACAAATATACATTTTATTCTCAGCAGGGAAACTTGTTTTCCTGTGGAGTAACCCATTGTCCTACACCCCTACCAACTCGGGTGGGGGTGAGTGGGCTGGACGGGTGGGGGCTCCAGTCCCCTTTTTTTCTGTGGAAAGGGGTTAACAACAGGCCTTGGCTGGAGTAAAACTCCAACTTTTTCAAGGATGGAAAGGGGAATGATAGGAGTGCGTGAACGCGCACAAACATTGATGTTTGTGAGGGTTCACAAAGTTCCAAAGGTAACCACACCTTGAAACACCTGTTTTCCCACCTAATGAGTAATATTAATGACTACTGAGAACTTGGCACTCATGGCGGGGATCTAAACAAACATGTAAAGGGCAATGGCATAGCAAAGGGGGGTGGTCTTATGCTCCCCCTGCTCTTACTTGCCGCCGTCGAGGGGGCAGCCACCTCAAAAATCTCCTCCCCCGCTCTTCAGACGGCCACCGCGGGGCCACAGGTGTAGCTGGGAATGGGTTTTTGCCTGACAGGAATCCTTTTGTGAATCCCTGGCAGTCGTACAAAACAGGTAAACTTAGTTGTAAACATGCATTTATGACTGAATGTACCTTTGTTAATAGGGCTCATAATGTATATGTTAATATAAGAGTGAACCTTACGAACAAACGTGGTATTTGCAGGTTTATCTAGGCTATGGAACTTAGTTGTGAAATGGCTATGATTGGTCCACAAGGGAATTCTTCCATTACTTAGGGGCCAATTCCGATGTGGTTAGGAATGGCTATGACCCTCGGTCAGAGCCATCCTAACCGCATCAGAGTCACTGATTCGGTTTCCCCTCCGACCGACTCATTCCGATGGGGTTGGACAGAAGGTAAACTGAATCGATCTTCCGAATGGCTTCCGATGGTCTCGGAGTGCCCGTCCGCCATTCGGAAAGCCCTCAGTAATCCCCTGCCGGTTCTTTCCGGCCGAGGGATTACAATGGAAGTTTCCCGCTGCTTTTTTGTGCTGACCTTTCAGGCACAGAAAGGCATTGGGAAAAAACTTTGGGGGCCCCCAGCAGGGCCCCCATGGGTGCAAGGCCACCGAATGGTGGACTAGGGGGCACCTACGGTACCCCTCTTTTGATCCCTGCACCCGGTGGCAGGCACCCTGGGGTGCAGGAATGAACTGCACCTCTGCTCTTTCAATGGGAGCATGCATTCTGTTCTGAATGCATGCTCCCATTGAAAGGTATAGGCATGCGACCGAACAGGGTTTGGTCTCATCTTACTTCCAGAGCTGTAACCAACGACAGGAGGTTGTTTGGTTACAGTTCCTGACCGATGTCGGACAGACTCCAGTCTGTCCAACATCGGAATCGGCCCCTTAATTGCAATCTCATCCATGCTCCAGTCTAAACTTTGCCCGGGTGTAAAACTCACACCGATAGTGGATTTTGCTGAGTTTGGCTATCCGCGATAGAACGCTGAGTTACCGATAAACTCCACACTCCACATGGGAGCGACTTGCCGGGTGCTCACGATTGCCCAAGAGATTTTCAGAGCAGTTTGCGAGTGCCACAAGATTTGACAGCAGGCCCCATGCTCCTGCAAAAGTTTGTGGTCGCCAACACATCATTCAGGCATGCCAGCGACTTCTGGCTGATATTTTCTGACGTACACAATCCCAAATGTGCAGGATCTACGGCGCTGCAATCTGGGGAAGATTCTCCCCTCGAGAAGCATCAAAATGTTCCTGAAATGACGATTTAGAGACAAAAACTTCCTCAAATGGACCTTTGGCATTGTTTTGTGCGAGGAGTCTTTTTTTTAACTTCTTTTCCTACTGGAAGTAAGTGCTCCAGAGTGTCCAACTTCCTATTCCTGTCCAGCAGGCTGCTCCTAATGCTTTGTCCATCTCCTGATCACTTTTCATTTGGATATGGAGCAGGAAGGATCAGTTTTTGTGTTTGCCTCATATACCATTGGATTTAAGGACTTTGTATTTGAGTTTTTATGAGGAAGTTTCTTTGATTGGGGCAATGCACCTGGATTTTTTTGTACTTTTAATCAATTTTTAAAATCTGTTGTGGTCGGTTGCCTGTAGCTTCAGTAGGGGCCTTGTTATTTCTTTGCAAGCAATTTTTCTTCTTTTATAAAGGAAAAATGTTGCACAGTTCACTACATTTTCTCCATGTTTTTTAATACATTTGCAATATTGATTTAATTTACTATGTGGCCTAGTCTGCCAATGGGCCTTCCAGACAGTAGGCCCAGTGCTAGTCATGGGTGCAAAAAATAACTGTTTCTGTGGTGTCTGTTGAATTAAAACATCATTTAGGTCATGAATGGATTTGAATTAAAGTACTACAAGTGGGTTTTTTTTCACTTTTTTCCTGCAAACAGTGTATAGGTGGGGTAATGCCTTTGGAGGATGTGTGTTGTTGTAACTTGTAAACATTATTTGCCCTATTAAGTTGTGTTTTTGGCATTGCAGAATTAATACTGTGTAATCTTACCATGCCTCCTTTGTCTGGCCAGTGTGTGAGTGTGTTTGCCACAGGCCACCATTTGTATTTGTTCCCCATGTGGCCAGGGGCCATTTTTTTAAATTAGTGTGCAGAGGCCTGCATGTCTTCTCTTTGTTCCCCATGCCTTCTTGCTTATTGTTGTGACCATGTGGCTGGCGGACATTTTGCAAAGCCAGCCAGTGTGATTTTGCCATAGGCCCTGGCATGTGGCAAGGAGGCCATGCCTCCGTGCTTGCTTTTGACCATGTGTCTGGCAGGCATTTTGTGTAGCCAGTCAGTGTGCTTTTGCCATAGGCTTGCATGTGTTCTTTATTTTCCAGGCCTCCTGCTTGTTGTTGTGACCATGTGGCTGGCGGGCATTTCGTGTAACCAGCCAATGGGCTTTTGCCACAGGCCTGCATGTGTTCTTTGTTGTGGCCATGTCTCCTTCCTTGCTGTTTGACCATGTGCTCGGTGGACATTTTGGGCAGGCAGCCAGTGTTCTTTGCCATAGGTCTGCATGCCTTCTCTTTGTTTCCCATGCCTACTTGCTTGCTGTTTGACCATGCGGCTGGTGGCCATTTTGCATAGGCATCCAATGTGCTTTTGTCATAGGCCTGCATGTGATGTTCTTCGATCAATATGTTGTGGCCATACTGTAGTGAAGATCGTTATCTATATATGTACAATGCTAAGTTAGCACAACCGCGTTAGATGTTGGAAAGCCATCTTGCCGCTTTGCTGCTTTTGCACACGACACTGTAGTCACATGTTATTAAATTGAGAAATGCTTACTCGACTTTGCTTCACATGAGAACTGTCTGTTGTTCACATCCAAAACAGTGAGCTGCGACCTTGGTCTGTACACAGTGTAAAGAAACAGTCTGGGTCGCTAGACGGTGCATGTTGTTGGGTTCAGGTTGATCGGCCCACTATTTTAGCCATAACACGCACGCAGCTGCAAACGCCTGAAAGTCGGGTGCTTTTAATATTGCAGTGTTACATGTTTTCAACACATTCGGAAGAAGAGCTTTCCCAGGAGCAGAGCCTAGCTGATCCTGTGATGTGATCTCACTGAGCTGATCTTTACGGTATGAGGTTCCCCATTCAAGCCTAGCCCACTTGTATTACGTGCAACGTGCACTTAATAATCTCCCTAGAAGGTCTCTGGGTGGGCGGACACCATACATGATGCTCTTTGGTGTACGAATGTTTGTCCCAGAACTTGAAGGTCTCGACATGGCGGTGTCAGCCGCACCCTTTGACGTAGATGAACACTGTGCTGTATTGCAGAATCTTCAAGAAGCCAGAGACAGTCTAGCGAAGGAACACGTACCCTCCTCATCGGGGAACAACCTTTACAACGCAACTTTTACAACGCACTACCATTACAACGCATTTTTTACAACGCATAATCCATTACAACGCATGACATTACAACGCATGACACTACAACGCATTTTTAAAAACTACCTTTACAACGCATTCCATTACAACGCATACTACCATTACAACGCATACCATTACAACGCATAATATTACACTATACTATCCAACACTTACCCTACTGATGCACCCCCTGGAGTTAGAATAGTAATTTTTACCCCTACACTATCCAACACTTACCCTACTGTTGCACCCCCTGGAGTTAGAATAGTAATTTTTACCCCTACACTATCCAACACTTACCCTACTGTTGCACCCCCTGGAGTTAGAATAGTAATTTTTACCCCTACACTATCCAACACTTACCCTACTGTTGCACCCCCTGGAGTTAGAATAGTAATTTTTACCCCTACACTATCCAACACTTACCCTACTGTTGCACCCCCTGGAGTTAGAATAGTAATTTTTACCCCTATACTATCCAACACTTACCCTACTGATGCACCCCCTGGAGTTAGAATAGTAATTTTTACCCCCTATACTATCCAACACTTACCCTACTGATGCACCCCCTGGAGTTAGAATAGTAATTTTTACCCCTATACTATCCAACACTTACCCTACTGATGCACCCCCTGGAGTTAGAATAGTAATTTTTACCCCTATACTATCCAACACTTACCCTACTGATGCACCCCCTGGAGTTAGAATAGTAATTTTTACCCCTACACTATCCAACACTTACCCTACTGTTGCACCCCCTGGAGTTAGAATAGTAATTTGTACCCCTACACTATCCAACACTTACCCTACTGTTGCACCCCCTGGAGTTAGAATAGTAATTTTTACCCCTACACTATCCAACACTTACCCTACTGTTGCACCCCCTGGAGTTAGAATAGTAATTTTTACCCCTATACTATCTAATACTTACCTTAATGTAATTTAATATTATGCGTTGTAATGGTATGCGTTGTAAAGGTAGTATGCGTTGTAATGGTAATGCGTTGTAAAGGTATTTTTTAAAAATGCGTTGTAGTGTCCTGCGTTGTAATGTCATGCGTTGTAATGGATTATGCGTTGTAAAAAATGCGTTGTAAGTGCATGCGTTGTAAAAGTGTGCGTTGTAACGTCATACATCCCTCCTCATCTGATGCTGCGCTTCAGGGTCCGGTAGTCGGCTGGCTACCTCGAGTTGGTGATCTGGTCCGTGAAAAGGTGGAGAACAAGAAGGAGTTCGGCCCCTCTTATCGTGCACCAGTTCCAGTGCTTGGAGTACAGGGTACTAGAACAGTCATTTTACCTCCACTTCCTGGTCGAAAGGATAACAGGTACATCTCAATTGACAATGTCAAGCTACAGTGAGTGGCCGATTCTTCTTAGTATGACTCCGGCAGTTTCTTGCCCTTCGATGCTGAGAAATTCTGTTGTGGCCCGAGCTTCTAACACCGTGCCTGATGTTGCCATCGAGATGCATACAGTTACTGGTCCCTTATTGCCACCGACACCTGGTGGTTTGCCTGAAGATGTTGAGTATGCTTATCCTGCGGATGTTACATTGCCTGTTTTACAATCCACCACAGTTGCCCACTCACGAGACTCTTTTGACTCTAATTCAATGACTTCCATTGCCCCGTCCAAAGTTTTGATTTTCGTGGCCTGGTTCAAAAGACATTTTTTGATTCCCCCTTGGACTTACATTTGGCTAGTGCTCATATGTGTTTTTTTGTCCATTGGCTTTGTGGTAGTGTTTTTTAGACTTATCAATGGACACTACCTGAAAGATCTACGATTCGACTAATTGATGGAACTTTGGCCCCCCACTCCTCATCACATCTTATGAAAAGAGACCAGACTTTTGTGAACATTACTGCCTGGCCTGTACGTGATGGGATCACTTGGGATGCTGTAAAATTTCAAATTCACGGCCCCACTGAAGTAATTAATGTGCCAAATGTATTTCGTGTTTCTATGGGTGATGTCGTTAAGCAGAACATCCGCTCAGATGACTGGGATGTTCAAGCCATAGAAGCGCTGTTTTCTGATTTGAAATATTATGCTGCATTTGATGCTGAGGATTTATATTTAGATACTGCTCATTATGATGAGCAATTCTGTTATCAACATTATGGCACGCATTTCTTGCACAAAGCAAATACGTTTAGAAATTTTGTAAATTATACTCAATGGGAACACTGTCCCGCCCCTAGGCTGTGCAGCTTCGCCGCGTTAGTGGACAAATTCACTTATTTTTCTGATTTCAGTGTTTCAAATCCGGCCTCCTTTTATTTTAAGGTTGCGCCTGAGTCTGCTTCTAAAGTTCGACTGACACACACCAAATTGTTGTATTCCAAGTCCTTTATGGACGAGTTGGCAATTGGAGAATATGATCTATAGAAAGCTACTATCGATCTTAAATCGGTTTGGGGCTCCAAACCGTGGCAAGTACAGGGAACAGAAGCTTTGCATCGTGCCTGTCTTATCCCGAATCACATGTTATTTTTAAATTCGTCCATTTTTCAGACCACCGGTTTTGGATTGGCTACTTCTAAAAAATTAAATTCTCCCTCGTTCCCGGGTCTGGGTGCTTATCCTAATTGGGGTAATCATACGGATATGTCCCTTGCTATGTTGCAGACATATGTTTCCAACACTTCCTTCAATATTTCTGAATTGGATCCGGAAGGGTGGTTGGTGTGGCAGACGAGTTCGGACTCCTGTCAACATCGGTTTCTGGATATGAAGCAGAGGTATACACAGGTTCGTGTAGACCCCCGTTTTGAATCTTCTCACACTGTAACTACCTACTCAGTAGGGAAGTTATGCCAGTCTTGGCTGCAACATTCCACTTTAGCATCTGTTAAACTTCATTTAGCACGATTAAATGGCAAAATAGATTTGAATGATTTTGTTAAGGGTCCTGCAGTTGGCAGGTCCAAAAGATGGGTGTATGCTGTTTACAACGAGGTTTGGAAGTTGTCACAAATTGAGGCTGCATCCACATTACGTGCTATTGATCAAGCCAATATGGAGAAGGTATTGTCTGTTATAGATAATAGTATTAACACCCTGTCTTCCAGAATTTATACCTTAGACAATATTGTTTCATCTGTGGTAGATATTGTGCAGGATGATTTGTCTGTATTGTATCATGGTCAAAATCAATTGCGTTCTATTATGCAGTTTGCATGGACGTTGCAAACGCTAAAGGCAGGGAAGGTCCCTTGGGATTACATGAACACTTCATCTTTGTTCCTTCCTTTTAATTTAACAGCAAAGCAGCAGTTCATGTCCATGAAAGATGCTACATATTCCTTACTGCACATTGAGAAATTAGAACCTTTGCCTTTCTCTGTTGCTGAATTCAATTCTGCTGTGTGGCTTATACATGGGTTGATCATGTTACCGTTCCCCCTGTTCAAGTTCAGTTTGTGCATGAAACATTATGCTCTAGGCCGATATGAACAACTTGGTACTGACTTCCTGCACGAAGTTTGGTCACTCCCATTCACATATAGATGTGTGAGAGACGGCAAGGAGGTTTATTTAAAAGGTGAAGAGTGCACTTCCACTCCAGATCACTCTGTAGTGTGTAGGCACATTCAGTTGCATGGTGCATGTAATGTGCACGCCCCTAATTTAGCTTGTGTCCTGAAAGGAGTCCCTGTGCCAGTTATAACACCGTCTTTTACGCTGCTTGCTAACGGTAGTTATTTGCTATTGAATAATGAAGCTTGCTGTGGGATGTTAGTGGGAATTCCCTACATAGTGACTGTATCACAGAGGGTAGTTTGCTGTAATAACGTCCTTTTCCCACCCCCGCATGGACGGCTCGATGTATCCATCTGGCCTTCCATTCCAACCTTGAAAGCAGAGTTCAACAAGATGAGCAGAATAAGGGCTCCATTGTCTCAAAAAGAAGTCGCGTTGACTTCATCCCGGGAAACATTTGTCCTTCACGTAGCAAACACCCGCACTGAGGTGCAAGCGCTTTTGAATACTGATCTCCCACATCATTTTGGGACCCTGATTCAGACTATCTTTAATGCCTCGTCAACAAGTGGCCTGGCTCATTTTTTTAAAATTGTGGGCTCCCGCCTGGTGACCTCCTTTCAAACTATTTTTGGTGTGATACCGGCATTTTTTCATTCTATTTTTTCCAGCGTCTTCGGAGGTCTCCCTTTGCTTCTCGCCCTGATAGCTGGAATTCTTTTGTTGATCTGCGCACTGCGCTATGGATGCACAACTTGCGTCACACGACAACATGTCCCAGCTGCTCCATCTTCGTAACCGGATGCTTGAATACTATGGCACTTTACCACTGGCAACTCTAAGCATATCCTATGGATTGTCCTTCCGGTTTCCCTAATTTACTTGTGTGCAGCCCGTCTTTCATTGCCTAGATTGTCCGTTCCAATGGGCTCTGGATTTGTGTCTGTCGAACTCGGTGTCTCCTGCCCCAGATTATGATCGGCTGATGAGCCCCTTAGTGGCTCATGAGGTGGACTGTTCTGGTGTTGGGATTATGGCCTGTGGAGCAGCACATGGAGTCCCTGGGAATTGGGACATCGGAACGGCTGCAATTGACTTCTTAGCAAGAAGTTATCTTGAAGAACACGCCAGTTGTCCTCGTCTGGTGCTGGAGGCTCCGGTGGTTGAGGAGCATGTATGTTCCTTCCCCGTCCTGAACTGGATGGCAGATAATTTTGCGGAACGTTCCAATGATTTCCTCTTGGAAGCTGTTGCAACTTATTGTGCTTATACATTGATGGATTGACTTTTGCACTTTCATTTCGTCCTACGTCATTAAATGAGTTTTTTTTTATCCTTAACATGGGTTTTTTAACTCCTTTTAAATTTTTTTCTTTATTTTTTTCTTCGAACTTTTTCACTTACCTTATATGGACTTACAGTTCATGCCCTTGGTTCCGTTCTATCAAACTTGAACTCTGCATTCTTGCAAGTGCGCCCCTACTGGTTAGTGATCCGATCAAGGGGGGGTGTAGTGAAGATCGTTATCTATATATGTTCAATGCTAAGTTAGCACAACCGCGTTAGATGTTAGAAAGCCATCTTGCTGCTTTTGCTGCTTTTGCACACGACACTGTAGTCACATGTTATTAAATTGAGAAATGCTTACTCGACTTTGCTTCACATGAGAACTGTCTGTTGTTCACATCCAAAACAGTGAGCTGCGACCTTGGTCTGTACACAGTGTAAAGAAAAAGTCTGGGTCGCTAGACGGTGCATGTTGTTGGGTTCAGGTTGATCGGCCCACTATTTTAGCCATAACACGCACGCAGCTGCAAATGCCTGAAAGTCGGGTGCTTTTAATATTGCAGTGTTACATGTTTTCAACACATTCGGAAGAAGAGCTTTCCCAGGAGCAGAGCCTAGCTTATCCTGTGATGTGATCTCACTGAGCTGATCTTTACGGTATGGGGTTCCCCATTCAAGCCTTTTACTAGTCTAATAATAATACTAATAGTTTGCTAGAGAAAGGAAGGTGGCTTAGATCCACTGTCATTTTAGTATGATTATGGTATTGTAACTATGCTGATGGTTTTGATTTTAATTGTTTGTCTGTTTATGTTAGCCAAACTACTGCATCTTAGGACACAAGGTTTATAAAATAAACTCTTTAAACTTTTACCGTGTCTCTGTTTATTCTGTTGTGGACTGATATGAGAATAATTACGAACAGGTATTTCTGATTCCCACCATTCCTGAGATATACACTAAGTCGCTTGTTCTGGGTTGTCTATACATTGGGACCGCCGAGCTAAACCTCGGATAACGAATGCGACACTGATGCTGGTCGGATAAGGGGTTCTGGGTTCTGAGGTGAGTTTTTTGGTACACCACAATTCACTGAGGGCCTGGGTTCCTGCGCATAGTTCTGTGCATAAGCAGAATCCCTGCAACAATACCTCCTTGTTTGCTGGTTCACCATGTGGTCGCCAGTCGGTAGCCATTTTGTGTAGGCAGTCAGTGTGCTTTTTCCATAGACCTGCATGTCTCCTCTTTTTTCCCAATGCCCTCATGCTTACTGTTGTTGCTGATGACCAGGTAGCAATAGCAGGCAGCCATTTTGTGTGTCCTGTCAGTGTGGTTCTTTGCCATATGCTTGCATGGATGGTTGAGCAATAAGATAGCAGTTTAATAAATTGCAATTGTATGCATGAGGACAATTTCACTCATTTCTTATTTTAAAATTTAAAATTTTTTGAATTGTGTTTTTCTATTTTTTATTATTTAATTATTTTTACATTTCTATTCTTTAAAAAAAATGTTAACTTTTTTTTATTTTAGATTTTTTTTAACCATTTTTATAACATCTGATATCAATGAATTAACCCCATGTCTGCTTTAGGTGCAGAACAGCTTTCATTTTCTAAGGTTTATTACATTGTCATTTGTCAGCTGTACCTCTCTGAGTGCCACATCCCACGTGACGTGATGCACATAAAGCAAGCAGTAACATTCTGCATGTTGTTTTGTTGAGGTTGCTCTTTCTTGTCCTTCCTGAGTGTACATCATGAAAGTTTATATTGGTGTGGTTTCCGTTTTATGAATGGATACATTGTATTGCAAATTATTTATAATTACTTAAGTAATCAATGACCATACTAAATGATAATGTTATTGTAATACTAATTGAACTGCAATAATGCCATGTTTTTCACTGATATTCTTCTTGCTTCTTTGCTTTTAGGTGCACAAGAGAAGAGACATCACCCAGGGTATTGCCAGGCAGAAGGCCTGTGCATGACGTGATGTGTGACCACACATCACAGACATCGCTTTAACTTTCAAGGGCCAAGCCCATGTCTGTCACAGAGGTAGCCAGTCTAATCACGTCAACGTCGATGAGCAGTGACGATGCAATCGACTTATCCCTATCACAAAGTAGTACTCAATCATTACAGGAAACTCAGAGAAGTGTACAACAATAGCCACAAACACCAATAGTAGTTCCTCCCAAAGTAGGAGCAGTTCAGGAGATTGAGCTTTATGCTGAGGCAGTAGAGGAAGCCACACTTTCAGAAGATCCATTGTCTTCCAAATCTCTAGCAAGAAAAAGGAGGGTTAGTGCATCATCTTCCCGCCTTCCGATGATCTAGACACCACTTAGATCCCGCCTAAGTCTAAGAGTGAGACACGCCACGAGAGGCTAAGGAAAAGGAAGGTTCCTGAGAGCCTTAGACTTATCGGTGTAGATGTAGAGGAGGAGGATGACGGCATGCCAGGCATCATGGATGTTGGCAAAGCCCCAGTGGAGACCGACGTTACTCCATCCCTACTTGCTGTGAGAGATGTGGCACCACAGATACGACCACCACCAGCTGCCATATTTGCAAAGACCCGGCTGCGACCTACATCCACAACCACCTCAGTAGAAGTCGGTACTGCAGAGAGTAAAACATCAAAATGCCCACCTACCGCCAGTTCACCTGACATTAGCAGTGGCATCAGCATCGGAAAGTTGACCTCCCCAGTTTAGGACTTCTTTACGGTTAGCAAGAAGAAGGTGAGCATTGCCATATATTGCAACTGCAGAACAAGTGTTAGTCGGGGTAAGCTTGGTACAAACTATGGTACCGGTGGCCAAACAACCCATTTGAGAAAGCATTATATGACCCAGTGGGAGGTGCACCTTAGCGGCCAAAAAACTGTAAGTGTTTTCGGTGAAGGGGTGAAATTCTGAGCAGGGAATCCGATCCAATCATGGTGGAAGGTGAAGGAAAGGAAGACATTTTCTTTACACAAAGCAGTACTGTCCCCACCAGAGCTTTAGTATCGCCCACTTCAGCAACTTCACAATGGCACAAGACTCAGGTCAGGAGACGAAGGCAAGAGAGTGCAGTGACTGCCCCACTGAAATGCACATTTAGCCTACCAAAGTTTCCTCTCGAGAAGCCCCCTGCATCAGTGGCACCAGAAAAGAAATAAATCCAGTCTACTACTCCGGGTATGTTTAGGCAGGAAGATCAGTATGAACGCAACCACCCAATGGCATGTTTGTAGAACACTAAGCTGGCTGACATATTTGCACTGGACCTCCTCCCTTTTTCTTTTGTGGAAGGGGTGGGTTTTCTTTAATTTGTGGCAGCGATCTGCCCGAAATGGAAGGTTCCCAGCTGGTCCTATTTTGCCAGAGTTTCTTTTCCAGCGCTACATCATGATGTGCTCGAATTTCTTGGACAAGCTTTGCAGCAGAGTGCCGCTCACACTAGCCACCTGATGACAGATATGTGGACCAGTTGCCAAGCCACTGATTACATATGCAACACTGCACACTGGATCTCTTTTGTGGGGGTTAGAGACAAGATATCTGCAAGTGTTGGTTCCCTTGAGATTTTTATGGTGCTCGGAAGTATGCAACAGGAGCCATGTTCGCCATGGAGAAAGCCCATACTGATGCAAACATTTTGGAAGACTTTAACAACAAGGTCTTTGAATGACTGCAACCAAGATGGCTTAACATTGCTTTTGTTGCCACGGACAATGATATTAATATAGTTAAGGCCATGGCTGATGGTGGCTATTTGAGGGTCCTGTGGTTGGCGGACTGCATCAACATCATTGTACAGAACCTTCTCATAAAAGAAGAACAAGTAAGCAACTTACTATCCACTTGCAGAAGAATCTGCACTCATTTTAGCCATTCAGTTAAAGCCTGGAAACACCTGAGGGTCATTAAGCATGATAATATTATGCCAGTTAGAGCACTCATACAGTAGGTGCCAACACATTGGATTTCAACGTATTACATGCTTAAACACCTGTTTGAGTAGTACAGACTGATCAATGTATATGTCATGCACAGAGGGGATGCAACTGTGAAAGGCATGATCATTGAGATGGACCATTGATACCTAGTAAAATGCCTGACAGAGATGTTGCTTCCTTTTGAGGTATTCACATAGGAAGTCAGCAAGGACGACAGTACCATGGGCCAAGCTATCCCGTTGTTGTATGTGCTGCAAGAACGGCTAAAGGAGGTGTATGCAATGTATGCTTGTGTGGAAGAAAAAAAAGATGCATATGAGTTGGTGGAGAGCTTAGTCATTTGATTCTGTTAATGGCAGGGTACAAAGAAACATTTGGTCACCCAAACATTACATCTGTGCCACAATTCCTGAGCCATGGTACAAACCATTACTGTCCACTTTCATTCCTCTTTCAGATGGGGATGTTGCAAAATACAAAACATGGATAGATGAGCAAGCCAGTGAGCCAAAAAAAGAATTGCAGGGAATTAGAGGCCCACTCCTTCAAGGCACAAGTTCTGTGGGGCAACATTCAAGTTAAGAGCTTGAGGGCAGTGATGTTTGCTCACAGCAGCCAGAACCAAAAAAAACACCATCAACAAAAATAACAGGAGCATCAGCCCCAAAATCTGCAACTGAATGGTTTCTACTGACAGGGCTTAAATCCAGTGTAGAGGTGAAGGCTAAAGAGGTTGAGCAAGGTGGAGTACCAATGACCATTGAGCAGATGGTCCAAGTCTATCTGGATGACCCAACAGAGGTCTAGCTTTATCAAAACCAATGGGTGAATTGGTATGGGAAAAGGCGCCAATGTCCAATGCTCAGCAGGCTGGCAATAAACTGGCTTGCCGGTAGCCAGGGTCTTCACTGAGTGTGTTTTCAGTGCTGCTGGTGCAGTTGTCACAGTGAGAAGGACCAGTCTCTCACCCCAAAATGTGGTGAAATTAACCATGATCAAAATGAATCAGCACTTTATACCACCGGATTACTCCATACCTGAAGTATGACCGGAGGAGGATGAGGGAGACTCAGGTCATGGAAGTAGTGTGTTAGATGACCTACATCTGGGGAACCACCTGAGTTTTAGTACAAGCTCTACTTCCCTGACAACTAGGCCTGGGCCAACAACCATAGACCTTTCTCTCTCAGTCCCTGTTGCTGATCTGCTTTCTTTGATGCCAAAAAAAAGATACAGTTAGGGGAACATTATTTAATTTTATCTGTTTGTGTCTGGTTTACTAATTTAGCCCCACCGTCTTACTCTTAGACTTATTTTATTGCTGAATTAGAGTAGCAACAGTGTGCAGTAAAGAAGTTTCCCCCACCCATTTCCCTCAAGAACATTGGAGATACAAACAAATGTGTGCCTGCCTCCAACCCAGGGTCGTTACCATCTAGCCTTTCCTAGTCTATTATTACCCTAGCCAGACTGCCCCACATTATTTGATTTAGACTGGCCAATGTCTGTTTTGTGAACAATGGATCTGCAATGTGCCACGGTCATGGTGACCATGCCTGAATTAGAAGAACAGGTAAATGCCATGCATTGCACGCTGAGTGATTGTTGTTTGTGAGCGTGTTGAGATGATTCATGTGGTGGCAGGCACGGACACTGGGTGTTTGTTTATCTGTAACTATTATGTTTAAATGTGTTTGTGATGATCTACAACGTTGGTGGCCTACCAATGGCTGATCATTTGTTCCCAGAAGGTGATTTTTTCCTTCCCCTATGAGAGGTAGTGAGATTTCTTAATCAGGTCCACTCCACACTGCTTTGTTTTATTGTTTTATGCTTTATACTCCTCAAAGAGTCTGACCTGACGAGTCCCTTTAGAATAGATAACACAAACACAGATCTAGTTTACACAAAAACTGACTCAATGTTTATCTTGTTGTGCATCAATAGCATTGCACTACAGGTCTATCAAGTGCATTTGAGTCGGGACACAGTCTGTGTGGTGTTAGACACCTTACTTGGAGTCAGGAAGATCAGGGATGATGGAATGACTCAGGGCGTGACTACTTCAAGCACTGCCAACAGAAGAAGGAAGTTTTCAAATTCACTGAAACCAACAGATTTGTTAATGACTTTCAAGTGGCCTAAACAGTCCTACCTAACTCTGTGGAGTGGTGGTGAATGGTGACAGCAGTGCGTTGATTTTAGTTGATTGGAAAAATGTAATGTTGCTGGGTGTGTGTCTTTAGTGCTGTCTGGCTCACATTTGAAGCTAATTGGTGGTTGGGTGGGGGGCCTGTCGTTGAAGGTAACTGGAGACAGACATTTAGTCATGAATGATCACGACATTATGCATGTGCTGTTAGCTACATATTATTGTTATGATTTATGATGATGAATTGATGATCATGATGACAGTTGCGAGTTTGGTCAGCCCAATACCGATAGTTTTTTTTTGTTTTTGTTTTTTTTAAGTCCTCATTTAACCACAATATGCTCCAACTCAAGAAGAGGTTTCTCTGACCCATTTTTAAAACATTTAAAGGCAGATTTTTACCGGTCTGGTCATGCCCCGAGGGGAGAGAAGGATGCCTTATATCTCCAGATCCGAACCTTCAAATACTTATATGGGCCTCAACCTTTATCTTGAGAGTTTGATAGCCACAATAGTCCCTCCTCAGGGGGAAAGAGTCAATCCCATCCTGGGATTTTATGTGGGGCATATTTTTAATCATTGGACCCAGAAATCAAAAATAAAGACAGAAACAATAAATATACAAAAAAGATAATGGGGAACAGAAAAAGAAGGCCCGAATTTTACAGGGCTTTATATATAGCTAACTCCTGTCTCCACCCATTTATCCCAGATTTCCCAATATTTTGTTTTTTTAGTACTTTTACCGGCTTGATCTAAGGAAGATACCCTCTGAATGGAATGAATCCATTCTTCTTCTGTCGGGGGGCAAGACAGAATCCATTTAATACAAAGCACCCTTCGAGCTAATAATATCAAAGTAAAAAACAAAGCTTGGTGACTTTTTGTTAATACCCCTCCAACAACTTCCCTTGGGGGTAGCCCAAAAATTACCGACATAGTTGTTAATTTTATATACAATCCCATAATATCTGATATGGTCTTACCCACATTGTTCCAAAAAGCGTGTATTACCGGGCAACTCCAGAACATGTGAACCTCGTTTGCTCTATCTTCTCCACACTTAGGGCATTTCTTGATTACTCGGTTTCCCATTTTTGATATTCTCTGGGGAGTCCAATAGGCCTTATGAACTGTGAAGAGATGATTCTTTTTTAAGGGGGCAGCATTTATACAGGACCATAGAGAAGACATAGATACTTGGCCAATATTTTCGAGATCTTCATCCGGTAGGTCCTTCCTCCATGTCTCCATGAATGAGACCTGCTCCTCTTCCCCGGTTTGGACAAGTAGCCAGTACCATTCTGCCACTTCTTTTACTTTTGTTTGTCGAGAGGATATCTTTAGAGCCAAGTTCGAGTTCCCTTCTAATTCTTTTCTGGAAGATTTTGTCCAGCTTAACAGTTGATAGTATTTAAACTTTGAAACCTGATCTTCACAGATTACAGATATATGGGACCCGGAAGTAATAAAACAACCAGCTATTATTTTATTAAAGAAATCGGATGTAAGTTTCAATCCACGGACTGCTAGTGCCCATATTTAAAGTACACTGCCATCGCAGCTGAGGTCTAAATGATTCTATGTAAAAACGATATACTCGCAGACCGTGACGATCACAGTGGAGAGCGTTGGCAGCTGAAGTTCAGGATCAACAATCTTCTACAGGCCCTCAGGCCCCTTGCTCCAGCTCCCGGTGCAAGTATCCCCCCGCCCCCGTCACTGCAGCCTCTGTCATTCTAGCGTGGCCGGAGAGACTACATTGCCCGAGAGTCTTAGCAGCAGGAAGCCGCAGCCGCACACGCCCATTCCGCGCCCGAAGGCGCCTAAGAACTTGGGAGAGCCCCCGCGTTGCTAAGCCCGGGCAAAGGGCGGACCGCCTGTGGCCGTCAGGGGCCAGAAGAGGCCAGGCCGGGCCCACGGCACTAACATTTGATAAATCGGACGAAGTAAGACTTTTGGTACTTCTATAAGGACAGTGGTTTGGACATTACATCTTGTACATATTGTGCGGGGTGACGATTGCTCTTAATTGAGTAGGATTTATGTATGCTGTTTTACACGTAGGAGGCCTTCATGGCTGTAATTTATTCTAATTTGTGTTTGTGTTTTTAGCCGTAGCTATGTCAATAATGATAAAAACAAAGGAAGGTAAAGGGAAAGGGGTAGTAGGCACCCTGGATGCCTTTTTAATAAAAGCTACATCTGTAATTGTAAATGAAATTAAGTTAACCGAACGTAGGTTGTCACTAGACTCACAATTGCATCAGAGTCGCAATGCTGCTACCAGTACTATCAATACAAACATAGATGGGGGTCACTTGGAAGAAGGATTTCAATCTAATGGGCTTCCCTTGTTGCTCCCAGACTCTCCCAAAATCCAAGAGATTTCCGATTCCCCGATCGAAAGAATGAAACCAACTGTAATAACAAGGGCACAAAAAACTAAACAAATAAGTGGAAGCAGCCCAACCCCATTGGGTAAAAACCGAAAGAGTCAGGTAGTAAAGAGATCTCGTAAACAGCATATTCCTAAACCCCCGGTAAAGAAGGCCATGCAAGAGACCACTGAGTTAGCACCAGAATTAGTGACTGAGAGTTGTGACTCCACATCAATAAATAGAACACCTAATCAGATGGCCCCGATTATACACCAGAGCATGGAGGAAGAATTTTGGAATAGGATGGAGGTAGTGATGAATGCTCATTTACAACCTATTTTGTCTAGATTGGCTGATATTGATAATCGGTTGCTATGTATAGAGAATCAACACTCAAACCCTGGTGTATCGCAATTTGAATTGAGGCCTGAGTTGAATAATCAAATGGGTAAAAATAGAAGTGGGGAAATTGCCACATTGGTCTGTATGGGGCCAAGAATGACGCAGTCAGGGACTCTTAGGGGTCATATAGATCACCTCGCTGAAGTGAACAGCTCGACCCAGGAAGGTAATCCAAGTATAAATTCTATGAGTAAGAATAAACTACCAGGGGCAGGAAACACCCAAAATGAAGGAAGACCGGTAAAGATCCCTGCTAGGGAATGTTCCCCACGCGTTTTGGTAGCCAATAGTCCAGATTCAACTCTAAATTTGCCACCTCAAACCACACTCTACATTGTTGTTTTAGCAAATGTATGCCCATTAACATCAGGGGAAGGGGAGGACTGGCCGTCCTTGAGGAACAAATCACTGTACCTTATAAATGCCAAGACAGGAGTAAATTGCAATGCCCTGTTTTTAGAACTTAAAATGGCTCGTAGGGTCAGATGGGTTGGACCAAGTGAGAAATCACTGGAGGGGGATTGTATAGTTTTAACTTTAAAGTCCCCAGGGCTGGTGAGAACGATAATCGATAGGATGTCAAATCAACTCATGGGGAAATCAGAGGTTATGATTTTACCGTTGGGGTGCTTTTATCGCCCACCTGCATGGCAACCTAATCCAATAAGAATAGATTCCCAAAATAGAGTAAACCAGCGATCACAGTGTCCACCATGGTTTCATGCAAACCGTTTTGGCCCCTTAAGTACCCTGGCTGAGGTTGATTGACTACAAATAGGGCCTGTTAAGACAATTGATGCAAAGGATATGACTGTACCGTTATTATGTCATGGGAACAACAACGAGCATATATTAGCAATAGATCCTCTGGGGGAAGGTGGTGAGCTCCAGCTATCTCTTGATGAGGGAATAACGCAGGCCTTGACTATCGATGGGGAGGATGACCAGAACTCCATACAGGTTGGCCAAATGGGGGATGGTGTTAGCCTGAGTAAACATCCAGATATAATAAGTAAACAAAGGGATAGATGTACATTTCGTCTAATCTCGTGGAATGTGGCAGGCATTTCACGAAGATTACGGGATGAGGTATGGATGAAATATATTAACTCCTTTGATATAATCTGTCTCCAAGAAACTTGGAGCAGAACTAATCAAAATTTGGATGGAAATTGTTCATTTATCGTCCATGCTGAACCTTCATTGGCTGGGAGAGCAAAAGGTGGCCTAATGACTTCCATTTCGGTAAAATATAAGTCATTGAAAATAGATAAAATAGTGGCCTCTCCATGGTATCAACTGATTTTGATCAAAAACCTCCTCCCGGTCCCATTAATTAACTGGTACTATAACATTTTTGACATCCACAATATATCTATTATAGATGGTTTACAGGCTGAAATAGCGAAAGTGACCGAAAGTTTTTTACCCCTCTGTATTATTTGGCTGGGTGATTTTAATTGTACTACATGCTGCCAGAGTGGAACCAGGTTCTGCGGGCTACTTGATATAAATGAGCAACCACTTTCACATTTTAAGCACACTGCACAGGGTGATGCCTTGAATGACATCATTGTGGTAAATGATCTCTGCATGTTAGAAATGTTGACCAGTACCCCACCGGTGCCAATACCAACTTTTCAAGGGACTGGGGGCCAAATGAGTATAATTGATTTTGTGTTAATTTCGAGCAGGTATGCTTATCTTATTGATGATTTTAAAATAGAAATAAATCCAGCCAGTGACCATAATCCACTTGTTTTAATATTGAGCACCATTGTTGACAGGGAACAGTCCTTTGAACATACGATGAAATATGATCATAATCATGGCCTTAGGTTAAAGTGGGATAGGGTAAATCCTACAAAATTGGAGGAAACAATCTTCAGAATTAATCGATCACAAGTAGATATTTGTTTAACGAGCACTTGTGATCCTGAATTAATAGTTCAGAATTTTGAAGCTCTCTCTGGGAGTGTGGCCACATACCTACTTAAACCTGCAAGGAAGGGGGATACTCAGGAGCATAAATGGTTTGATGCTGAATGCTCCGCGGCTCAAACACTATTGAGGAAGGCGTTACATGGAGTCCCTCGGGATAAGGAACTGGTTAGAAAGGCAAGAAAAAATTATAAAGAAACCATTGATAAAAAGGAAATTGGAACTGAAAAAGCAAGCATGGGATGACCTCGAGAAAGCCTCTGATTTAAGGGACAGTAGATTATTTTGGGAGGTAATAAATCGTCCCTTCCTCAGTAATGAAAATAGAATCATGATTGCCCATATAACTGGGGAAACCTGGGAGTTCCATTATTCCAGAATTTTCAACCCAGAGGGTGTCACTTTGCTAAGCGAAGGTGAGGATGAAATTGATTTTAACATTGAGTCTGCACAACAACTTAGTCTCTCACTTTCTTTGGGAGAGGTGGAGGAGGCACTGAGAAAAGGTATCCCACTTAAGTCACCAGGTCCCGATGCTGTAACCTTGGATCTGTTTAAGAACAATTTTGAAGTTTGGGCACCATTGTTGCTTAACGTTTACAAGGCGATCATCGTGGGACGTATCCCCTTATCTTGAAAAAAGGCAGTAGTTGTGCCAATTTTCAAAAAAGGTGATAAAAGTAACCCTTGCTGTTACAGGCCAATTTCCTTGATTGATGCCTCTTGTAAACTTATGGGGAGAGTGATATTGGCCCGTTTAGAGACATGGGCAAATACCTCTGGCCTTATTGCGGACTCACAGTATGGGTTTAGAAAGGGTAGGGGAACAACGGAGCAGTGCCTCAATCTGACCCTGATCATGGGTAAGTACATGAAGGCTAGGGGTGTTTCTATACACCTGGCCTTCATGGACTTATCCAGTGCTTTCGACACTGTGTGTAGGAAGAAATTGTGGTTATTGATGGAGTCTATGGGGTTCGAGGAACCTTTGGTCACGCTGTTGCGGAGATTACATGCTGCTACCTCTGTGTCCATTCGATATGGCCCTGGGGGCGAAAAGACAGGGCCGATTCCATCAACTGAAGGCGTCCGTCAGGGTTGTATTTTGGCCCCTTTCTTGTTATTAGTTTACACAAATGGTTTAGAAAAATTCCTATTGGAAAAAGGTGCGGACTTTCCTAAAATAAATGGCAAACAAATACCTTTATTGTCCTACGCAGACGACACTGTATTGATGACTTTAACTGCAAATAGTATACAAACGTGCCTGAATGCTTTTAATGAACTTATGCTGGGGCTAGATCTAAAGGTTAATTTTACAAAATCGTTTATTATGGTCTGTGGCCCAAATAGGACCAAAACTTGTAAATTTGTTATAGAAAATTTGATTATTGCCAAAGTCACAAATTTCAATTATTTGGGAAATCTTTTTAACAAAACTTTGAGTTGGGATCCTTTAATAACAACACGGGCACAAAAGACAACAAGATCTATAGAAGCCCTTTTTCGTTTTTCAAGTAAATTAGGCCAAAAACCCATTGCTGAATTAAAGACCTTGTATAGACCTAAATGCTTGCCAGTTGCTACCTATGGAGCAGGGGTGTGGGGATACCATAAAAGTGTCCAATTACAAGTTATGGAGAACAAGTTTTTAAAATGTCTTTTATCAGTTTCAAATAGTTCTCCTAATATATTTTGTCATTCCGAGATGGGCCTTGACTTTGTGAGCGAAAATATCCATATGTCCCCATTGCTCCTATGGGGAAAAGTATGGTCCTCAGATGATTTGCATCTTTCAAAAGAAATTTTGAAAGATTGTGTAAATCTGGATCATGCCATGCGGATCCCATGGTTAAGTTATGTAAAGGAAACCTTTCATAAAATTGGCCTTGGTAATTTATATGATAATCCTGACTCTATTAACCCAGGCTCAAAGACGGCAATTAAGATTGCATATCGTAGTATACTGGGTTCATCTAAATATGATGAACAACCATTATACCAGGCAGCCACATTACAGCATCAATTTTATTTGACTTTCACTATACATACGCAGTGGCGTTTTTATTTGACCAGATTTCAGTTAAAAATATTGAATTTTTTGGTTGCTTTTCCGAAGCAAGGGGGTTGGTGTGAGAGGCTACCCCCTTGCCCATGTGATAATGAAGCTGAACAAAGCACTCTGCACTTTTTTGCACACTTTACAAAGCTCCAAGAGATCGTTTTATTAAACCTATCTTAAGGGAAATTAGACCTTGCAATTTTAAGGAAGGTTTTGAACATTTAACATTTAAGAACATTACAGACTGCTGCTATATGTAGCTCTATGATCAGTTTTATTAGATTGGCACTCTCAATCAGAAATCGCTATTGATAGTATGTTCCCTGCTATAAGTTACTGAAATTCATAGAATTGATAACCTATATGAACATATTCAGCTAAAATAACCTGAGTCGTGGTAACTACCCTACAAAATCAAGTGGGTTGGTGTGAGAGGCTAACCCACCAATATATACGTTTTTGTAGTTTTGATAACGCACAGTATACTCTATAATGTCCGCGGAGATATAAATTGATCGTGAGTCTATTGGGAAATCTGGCGTAATAGATTTTTATAAATTGTTTGTTGTTTTTAATGTAATTTTTATCAGTGTTATTGTATTGAACTTTTTATAAAGAATAGAGTGTCCATAGATAATGTGTTTTTGATATATGGTCTTTGCCACTTATGTATTCGTACCTTTTTGATAAGAAATACCATTTGTGAGTTTGTATGTTAAATATGTATACTTTTATGATTCTTTTTCGAATCGAATAAAGTTATTGAATGAATGTGAGAATGATGGGACCAAGATATAAGTTCCGCCTCAAATAAGAGTTGTCCCCAAGTGTTAATTCCACATCTCTTCAAAGGTGTTGCAAGAGCATCCTCCAAACACAAGGAGAGTCCCAAACTGGTGTAATGTCATTATAGTAAGGAATTTTTAAAAGGCGGCTCACCTGGGACCAAAGCTTTACTGCGGATAACAAAGTCTTCAATGTAACTTTTTGGAAAAATTTTGGATGACCAAATTTTAGAAGGAAGCATCCAGCTTGTTGGGAGAAATCAAACGTTAGCGCCTTGTAGAGAGGCGAGAACATAGAACTTTCCATCATCAATTGCCGGATATTTTTTAACTGGAAAGCACACAAGTACAGATATAGATCAGGGGTTGCAATTCCTCCATATTCTTTTTTTTCCTCAGTTTTTTCAAGGCTATTCTCGGACTTTTATTTCCCCATATGAAGCTTGAAAAAAGCCCTTGTACCTTCCTAAACCAAACTTTTGGGAACTCTAAGGGAATGGTATTAAACAGAAATGTATATTTAGGAAGAATTGACATTTCTAATAAATTAGATTTATCCAAAAAGGAAAGAGGCAATGCTCCCCAAGTTTGTAATTGAGAGCTTACTTTTCTTGTCACTTTTTCAAAGTTTATCTGTGCGATTTTGTCAATGTTTTGAGCTATCTGTATCCCCAAATACCTTATTTCTTTTTTTATGTAGATACTTTCGAAGTTTGTGTTCTATTTCATTAGTTCTGTCTTTTGTTGGTTAAGTAAATATCCTGAGACCCTTCCAAAGCTCTATTTCAGACCAAATTCCTGTATATGATGTCTCTAGGTCACCAGTAAAAATGATGAGATCGTCCGCATATAACCCAATTTTTTTCTCCCATCCGTTACATTTAAATGAAATAATATTCAGGCTAGTTCTCAGCTTGTACGCCAGTGGTTCCATATACATATTAAAAAGTAGTGGAGAAAGAGGGCAGCCTTGTCTAGTCCCTCTTCCAATCTGTATGGGTCTAGTTAATTTCCCATTCACCAACATTTTTGCTGAGGGATTTTTATAGATGGCTTTAATTGCTGTCAGACATGTTTCACCCAGATCAAAACTTTGTATCACTTTAAACAGAAACGTCCAATTGACCCGGTCGAAAGCTTTGGCAGCATCAAAAGTCGTTACTGCCAAAGAGGTCTTATTTGTTTGGGCCATGTCTATAGCTCCGATACGATCTTGTACTAATTCGCTGAGCTGCCTCCCTTTCATGACCCCCTTTTGATCTGGGTGTATGATCGAACCCATCACTTTATCTAAACGTTTGGTGATAATCTGTGTATAGATCTTGTGGTCACAGTTTAGGAGAGAAATAGGCCTATATGACTCACATATTCGTGGGTTTTTGTTTGGTTTTAACAGAATTGTAATAGTCGCCTCTTCCCATGAGGCAGGGAGGGTATTACCGTCTAAAAGGCAAGAATTAAACAATTGGAGAAGAATAGGTGTCAATTCTTCTTTAAATAGGCTGTAAATCTCATTTGGAATGGAATCCGGACCTGCTGCTTTACCCTTTTTTAGAAACCTAATAGCTTGAGTTATTTCTTCCACAGCTATAGGCAATGTATTTGTTCTTTTTCATTTTGTTGAAGTGAGGGAAGAGTCAACTCCGATAAAAATTAATTGATGCTCTTTTCCTCAATTATCTTCTCCTCCGTATATAAGTTTTCAAAAAATTGGACAAAGGCCTCCTCAATCTCGGCATCATCTGTTATTATATTGCCAGTATCTGAATTTCGAAGGTCCTTTATCCAATTTCTCGTTTGGTCAGTTTTTATCTTCCAAGCGAGAAGTTTGCTACACCCCTCTCCATATTCATGGTGACCTAATTTACTAGCATCCCTCTTTTTTTTAATTATGGTCTCTAGGTAGTCAGCAAGCTTATATTTTGCATTCGTTAGACTTTTTAAGATATTTGGATTTCTCTGTTCCTTTTCAAGGCTTTCGTAAAGTCTATGTATCTCATTCTCTAATTTCTTAGTATCTTCTTGTGTTTTCTTGGCCTGTGAGCAGGATATAGCTATTAGTGAACTCCTCAAAAAGCCTTATACGTATCCCAGACTGTTTGTATTGGGGCAGAATTAAGATTAATATCAAAAATTCTTTAGTCTCTGCTGTTAGTTTTTCAATTATAGTGCTTTCTAATAATAGTATCCTATTAATGGTCCACCTCCGCATTAATTGAGCATTGTGTGTAGCTATTTTTAAGATAACTGCCGAATGGTCTGACATATGCTCAGGAGCATGGCTGATTTGAATAGCGTTCCTACTCACTGCTGTACCCAGTAAGAAAAAATCGATTCTTGACCAATGTCCACATTTTTTATTATAAAATGTAAATTTTCCTCCATTTATTTTAGACCTATTAGCCATCTCCCTCCAAATATGTACTAATCCTATATCTGCCATTAATTGTCTTGTAGCCGTTCTCATTTTTTGTGTATTAGAGGCTACTCTACGTGAGGTGGAATCTTGACTTGGGTCTAGGACCAAATTAAAATCACTAACTTCAGTTAAATGTAGAAGCAAAGTATATAAGGGAGCCGGATCATCCACATTTGGTCCATAGTAACTTACAAAAGTTATCCACACCTCATTAATCTTTAATTTGGCAATAGCCCGCCTCCCCTGCGAATCAACTATACATTCGCCCAGCATTGCTGATGCCGTTTTTTTAATTAGGATGGCTACTCCTTTCACTGTGCAGGATTGAGTTGTGCAGATACAATATTCAATCCCTTTCTGTTGTTTTAACACCATAGTCCATTCCTCTTTGAGTAAGTGGGATTCTTGAACAAGAAAGATCTTACAATCTGATAGCCTTAAATATTCTAATATTCTTTTCCTTCTAGAAGGAACCCTCAACCCATTTACGTTCCACAACATGATCCCCAGGTCTTTAGCTCCATCTTTTTTAGGCATAGGTTTTTATATATTTGCCTTTATTAAAAAAATGTATATATAAAAAAAAAAGGTTAGAGATTTTTTAATTGACCATGTCAAATGAGGACACTTTTTTTTTTGTTTTTCTCCCACATGCTCCCCCACCCAGTGTTCTAATAAAAACCTTGTTTTATTGCATTTTGAGTGCACACCCCTCCCCCCACCCCTTGGGGAAACCCCCCCTTCTACTATTAGAGGAACTCCTCTAGAATTGCAGGCTCTATCTCTATCCCAGCTTTTTATTCCAAAATCTCTTATTCGGATGAATTCTTTATCTTATTTATGAGGGCATTGGCTTCTTCTGGATCTTTAAAGTTAAACATCTTATTGTTCCACATTACTTTAAGGGAAGCAGGGAAATGAAGGTTTGCTGTAGCGCCCAATTTTTTCAATTCTTGCATTGATTTCCCCAGTTCCCATTGTTTTTCTTGAGTGATGTGGGATATATCAGATCTGATATGAAATGTCCATCCAGCCTTTTTGTAGACCCCCGCCTTTAATCCTCCTGCCAGGATTTTTTCTTTTAGCATGTATGATTTAAAGTTAACCAAAATCTTCCTGGGAGTTTTCTTCCCAGGTTTTTTGAAAAAAGGGTCCCGGTGGACTCTTTGTATAACAGCTTCAAGAGTCACTTTATCAATATCCACATGAAGCTCTGCAAGAAGATTAATTACAAATCACCTTATATCTCTACCTTCATCATCTTTGGGAACATTTAACAGTCTAATGTTATTCCTCCTAGCGACATTTTCTAGACTTTCCAATGTATCCTTTACTATCTTATCCTCACCCTTTAATTTCTGAATATCTTGAGTATTTTTGTCTACTTGCTTTATTAGATCTTCAACAACTAATTCCATTGCCCCAACCCTTTCGGAAATAACGTTCATCTTGGATTCGAGGGTCTCACAGACTGTCTGTATTCTCAGTTGATTGCTTTCTGATATAGCGAACTTTTTCTAATATTTCTGTGAGTAGTGTGTTTAATAACCCCTCGGCATGGGAGGTAGCTTCCATAACCCGCTCTGCATTTGAACCATCAAATGCCTCAATTTCTTCTGATAGCCCCTTCTTTTACTGTGTGGCAGCTTTTTCTGGTATGGTTCTTCCGAGGTTGGGCAAGGAGGGGACAGATGGTGACTCATCTATCAGTTCGTTGATTTCTTGTGAGAGGGATTCATAATTATTTTCAAGGGATATTGGATTCATGTCCTTTCTTCCCCCTTTCTCGTTCGTATTCAGGGGTTGTTGTGGAGATCTATGTAAGCTTACCGGCTTTTGTTCCCCAGCTAATAAACCCAAGTTAGGTGTTGGTAAATGGTTTAGATCTTTTTGGGGGGAATGTAAGGTCTGTACCTTAAAATAGGAACTCAGGGATGGAGTTATTCGGGTGCTTCCTGGTTTATTTTTGAGTGTTTTCTTTCGTTCTTTTCTAGTAGAGTTTTTAGTTGGAAGTTTGGAGAGTTATTTATATTTAGGGTGGAATTAACTGACTTTGACTCTCTGGGCTTAGACTGCTCTGTCAAAAGGCCTGGGAGCGTCAAGTCTTTATTAACTGTTGTACCCTGTAATTTATTTAACCCCCAGATGTCTCTACTTCTTAATGTATATCTATTTACTCTACTAGATTCCGTGGGTAGTCCCTCGTTTTTTCTCTCTTGTCTTTCCGCTCCACGTTCAAGGTTTAATTTAGGCCCCCAGTCTTTCCCCCTTCTCCTTACCGTGCTCATCGAGGTTAACCATACATTTGATTCCACCTCCTTGAGATTCTCCAGTTTGTTTCTTTCTACTACTTCCAATTCCCAGCTTACTGGTCTGGTAGCTTGAGTAGATTCACAACCCCGCTTCACAAACAGGCAGGGAAATGATAGTGCCGGTGCCGAGCTCCTCTTCAAACCGGCTCCTGCCGCATAACCTCTCCTCTGTGCCAAATTCACCGCGGCCTCAGACCATCGTTCCCCACGGGTCGCCACCCCCCTCTAGTCGCCACCTCTGTGTCAGGACCCAAACGCGATATTGGGGTAGGTGCTTCAAACACACCCGAGCCAACGGGGAACACAACAGACAGACCCAAAAGGAGATCGCAAGGCATCGGCTATAAACCGCTCGTGTTGTGTCCTGAGCAGTTAAATCCGGAGAACACAAGCCAGAGCACATAAACAGAATAGGAAGCGAGAGAGAAGAGCACAGTGCAAATGAGCCCAGCGCAACCAAAATCAGTCAGAAAATCGTCCCCGCATTATCTTCTCCATGCAACAAAAACAAAAAAAAAAGAAACCTCCAGCGCACCCTACGTTTCACCTGGATCGCTGCGGCTTCAGACCATCATCCCCCGTGGGTTGCCACTCCTCCTCAAGCCGCTGCCTCAACGTCGAGACCCGAAAACGCCGGGACCCGAAAACGCCGTGAAAACACACTGCATCACCGCACCAAATAGACCGAAAATCGAAAAAGAGAACCACGGAGAAAATCCCCATACATCAAGATGAAGTTTACTGCGTTTTTCTTCCATTCATGTTATTTTTTCAGTACTCGCCTGGGAGCGAGATTCCAAGCCTGCGACCGCTACTAGCTAGCGGCTGCCATTTTCCCCCGAAATTCCAGAGTGCAGTGCGTGGTGGCCTCCTCCTACCAATACCGATAGTTACATGCGGCCACTTTTGTGTGATTTTTGGTTGTTGCGAAATTGCCCTCACCTAATTGTTCACACACCAGGCATAAAATGAATGATTGCAATAAGGACTGTTCTTCTCTTCTCTCTTGCCCTGCCTCTGAGTCTTCTCGGTGCACTCCTTATCAAGTTGAACTTCTTTCTTTCTCCTTGACTCTACAAAATAATTTTTCCGTTTCAATCCGCAGGACGTCTTACCCTGCACCAAACTGGAAAACCATCTTAACACTCACACTTACCTTACCGGACCATATCTGCCAGGCACCCGAGATTAATGGACAGTCTAAGAGGAATGCAGATGCAATGTATTATTATATTATACTATATTACAAGGTCTCTCTGGGGACAGATGGACAATTTGGCTTGGTTTACCTGTATTCATTTCTTTGTTTCCTTTTACTCCCATAACAGATTTATGATGGTCTGCTGCTCATTGCCCAGATGAATGTTGTCCTTGTGTAGTGTTTCTCTTAGTCAAACCTTTTCCCAAATCCCCCTCGCCATCCATTCAACAAACCTCTAACCCTCTTCCCCTGGGCTGTGTGATTTATTTAGGTGTGACTTAATAATTTTCATCATTAATTGATCACACACTTGGTGGGGTGGATATGGGGAAAACAACACCAACACAGTGCAGGATAAGGATCTCTAAGTATAGCCCACACTGGCCATATTTATTATTTAAACATCCACACATAAAAAAAGTGGTTGATATATTTTCAGAGGAACATCATTGCCAGCCTCAGCATTCAGGCACTTCATTGTATCAAAGCTTACCCTTATCAACTTTGTAGTTCGAGTCCACTGCATTTTGAAAAATGTGCTAGCTCCCCACTGTTCTGAATAATTCAATTTAACATTGATTATCATATTTTTTCAATTGTCCCTCTTCTTGTGTACTAGTAGTCTAGTCTGGTGGCTGTCTCAATTATTTTTGTAAGCTTCATATAATAATGGCATTAACTCATTTTTTATTTCAATTTAGTTTGTTCCCTTGCGATGAATAGTCTTTATCCTACAGTTTCAGTTTACCTAAGAGGTAGTGGGACCTCGTGTCTAATGCCACCTTGGGAAACCATGCAGCCCTCGCTTCATCTAATCAGGTAAGAGGACTGTGGTTGATTGATGAACTGCAATCTATATACAATGAAAATTCACCCCCATTCCGAGTCCTTAGGGGTCAATATAGTTGCAGACTGCAGAGACTAGGAGGAGAGAGTACTAGGACAAGGGAGGGTACCGCATACCTAATTTGCTGTTATACACTATCAGCTTATTTTTAAATTGGGCTGCAACAAAGGCAGCAATGCAAAGTAAAACAATAACACCCCCAAAAAGATTTAAATCATAATGTAAAATTATAAAACAATTATTCCCCTAACAATATAAACTAAACCCACAACTAGACCACCCCTCTCCCCAACCAATGTCCCGAGTAGTGTCCAAAGTAAAGTCCGAAAACAAAATTGTCCATAAAGAAAAGCCCCAAACTGTCCCAACTCCCAAATTCCCAGCCTCTCTCCACAACAAGTCGCTCCACAAGTCCCACCCATCAAAATATCTTTCTGTAGTTCATGAGCCCCTCCATTTATTCCTGCCTGGCTTCTATGCATGGCAGCCTCTGCATGATACAATGCTAAAATGCATAGAAATAGGGGGAGCAGCAGTCATAGAATGGCAGTGGGCAGCTGCCATCGGACAGTGGTGATGGTGTACTGGAGGCACTGGGGTCTGGCGGGGGCCCAGGCCATCTGTAGCTGCTGCCACCTCCTCCTCCTCCTGGACCACCAGCCACTGGTATTCTGCCTTGATGGCCTCTAATTTCCTCTGCCGGGTCCGGACTGCTATCTCCTGCCTGTTAGGAGTGGTACCTGCAGGAGAAGCTATATCAAGAAAGAAAAAAGATAAATTGTAAACAATGCTCTTAGCAAAAGACATAAAATGATGTAGTGACACAGTACAGTACATTTGCTGGTATCCTCTGGCCATTTGATTTTGATGTGATTAGAGTGTCAGACATTATGCACTATGGAGTACACAAGTATTCTTCTCTCTCTTGTTGAGCTAAATTATTGGAGGGATGCTAGCTCAGCTAGCCCCCTACTCATAGTTGCGTTACTTTGCTATAGTCTGCAGCCGTGGGGCACCTGTAATAGACAATTATCTATTCCTATCATGGCTGTGCTCTGTTTTAAATGCCTTTCAATTATCTATTCCTATCATGGCTGTGCTCTGTTAAATGCCTTTCAATTTCACCCTGACTACAAGGCAGATGAACTTTATGAATGATATAAGTCAAATGAGGTACTAAATAAAATCAATCATTCAGACAGACACCCTCCTGTCTGCCCATAAGTAGACAGTGGGAAAAGCAACGCACTACAGTACAGGGAAAGGATTAAGGAACAGGATATTGTATTTGGCATGTTCTTCACAGACTATCCTATCTGCAAAATACAAAGGCACTTACTCTTAGTCCCACTTTACCCTGGCCTCACTGTCCATAACCACACTTTAAAATTACTTTTTTCCCAACAAAATACATTTGCTAAGCAGTTAGGAAAAGAATTATTAACTTAATCTACTGCGGGTAAATTAGAGGGATTAGGCCAGGTAGGTAGATGTTTCTCTGATCATCATCAAGTGCCTAAGCTTTTGCTAGTATTGAGACACTGTGTTTAGTGCATGTTGAAAGGGAAATATTTGAACAGATGTAATCCATTATGGAAGCCACAATAAAATATACCACTTGGCTGGAGGAATGTGGTGCATACGAAGAATGCTTTTTCCAAATTTTACAGAAGGCTAGGGAGGAAGGAAGTGAGGAAAGGAGTTATGTCCTAAGAAGTGACCGAGTGGGCACCTGGAGTGAAGGGAAGCGCATCTATTTTTCGCATTGCCATGACATTTGGAAATGGGCCTACACATTAACTGGGGCAGATGCACATTGCACAGCCAACAATGAAGTGCTGCTGATGTAACCATGCGACCGTTAGGTTACCATGGGTGTCACTGGTGAAATGTTATGGGTAAGGAGGGAGGGAGGTGATTGAGGATGGGTATAAAGGTAGGATACATAATATATGTTGTGCTTGAAAACTACTGTGAGTCAAGGGAGTAGTCTGAAATACCACCTCATCCCTTTGAATCCAAACCTTAATAAAAACATTTCAAGCAAGTAAAGTAGGTGAGAAGAATGACATTCCAGAGGAGCACCCTAGTCCCTTGTTTCTTCTTCATTCCAAGGGTTTTTCCATTCATCATTGCATTGATTTTATTATTATTATTCACCCTTGTCTTTGCTACTCACCTTTCAAGTTTTACATTCTCTCAACCCAGGTTTCACCATGGAAAACCATCCAACCATGTATACATCCCTAAAAACATTATTCTAAGTCTCAATAAACGTTTTACCAGCATACATTCATCCACCCATGCATACTTTCATCCATCAAATCCACCAAAGAATTCCTTTCACCCACCCAGGCAGGCATCCTTTCACCCATTCACTTTCACCCACCCAGGCAGGCATCTTTTCACCTGTATATCATTTCATCCCGCCCACCCATGCATCCTATAAGCCACCTATATGCATCCTCTCACCCAAGCATCCTTCTCTTCCAGTTATATATAATTTCACCCATCCTTTCTTCTTCCATCCATCTTTTCCTTTTCCATCAACCCATCATAGTTAAAGGTCTTTATGAAACTTTGTCTGCTAAGTTGCAGATAGAAGAGGCCATTACTCAGCTCCTGCTGGGTCTGCTTAAGAGGGGTGTGTTCAACTGTTCACAAGTCAACAGTACACCTTTGCAGTGAGTATATAATTAATTGTCAATATGCAAGCAATATGACTTACCACCACTCGCCACTGCTCACCCCCTTGTACCTCTGCCACATCTGCTGCCTGACTGGTGCCGTCACTGCTGGCCCTGGCACTGGTGGTTGGTGCGGCTAGAAAAAACATTACACATTTTTTAGATGCCAGATCCGCCTCTCCCTATTCATTTCTTTTTAGCAAAATCCAACCCCCACATCACTACAATTTGGTTACAGTATCTTCTATCAAAAATATCAGGTTGGGCATTTTGTTACTGGAAATTTTTGAAAAGCCTCAAGACAAACTGTAATGGAGTGGCAGAGCTATTTGATGAATATGCGTTTTTGCAAAGAAATAAAAGGGTGGACAACTAGACATATTGTCTTAGTTGGTAAATGCAATGGGGCCGTCCTCCTAATACTTACTTCCAGCCATGGTGCACAGTCATCACTAAGGGTGGGCGACAATTTCCGTTCCGCTCGTGGAAATTGCGAAATTTTGACATTTTCGCGGAACGTGAAAATGTCGAAACTTCCGCGATCCTCGGGGGAATGGAAATATGCAGGGCAGGATTCATATTGGCATGATGCTCCTGTCATTTTAAACCTCAACAGGAAGCACAAACAGATTTAAAGCAGGTGCCCGAGTTGAAGGTCACTTTCAGTAACGCATTAATCAGCACAAAAGATTTGTGAGCACGGTGTAGGCTAGGCAGGTGTGCTTTCTTCCCATATCTACCGTCAACAATTTGCTGTAATCCTTGATGGAAAACTGTGCATCCATGAGTTTCTCGAGCGCAATCCCCGTGTAGTTCCTGACACCAGGAGGTTCTGTCTCCTCATCTGCTGCTCTGGTCGGTCTCTGACCCTTTATAAACTAGAGGCATGTTAACTGCATAGAAGCCATGCCGTTTGGCCCCAGCCCATACGCCAGTGGTGTGCAACGTCTTCCCGCCCTTTCCCCACTATGATGGACAGCTCACTCGAGGGACCCCAGCATCCATCGGCGCGGTGGCAAAAGTTACTGACACACATGGTTGCTGGAGAAAACTCTTCTGGCCCTTTACGCAGCTGTAGTGTAGGAAATGCACTATACATTTCATTACCCACCGAGGTAACACTTACTTATTATTAGCCAGTAGAAAGTACTCCAGTTGAGTATTACACAAAACAGTGGCATCTTCTTGTATGCAGGGCAGGATTCCTTCTGGCACGATGCTCCTGTCACAAAAATTAAACCTCAACAGGAAGCACTTACAGATATAAATATAGCAGGTGCCCGAGTTGAAGGTCAAATTCAGTAACACATTAATCAGCACAAAATCTCCGCGATCACATGAAATTTCGCGTGATTGCGGACATTTTTTGCCATTTCGCGATATTTTGCGAAAGGCACTTTCGAAAATTCTGCCCATCCTTAGTCATCACCAACTGCAGCTCATACACAACACTGGGGTGTGCAATGTGACCATGGTCACTTTCTCATTTTACCGATTGAGCATGAGCAAGTAAAAGAAAGCCTTCTCATCTCAACAAACATGCGTAGAATACCTTACTTGGGCATGCAACCTTTATGGCAGAGTAGTAGTTTGTGACCAATGTGTTCTCTGAGTCTTACAGTACCACCACTAGGCATTCCACAAGATATATAAGGGGAGAGGGAAAGCTGACTGACAAAGGAGAAGAAAGGAAGCTGCAGACAGACTAGTACAGAGATAGTTTGAAGTAAAGTACAGAAATATCAAATATAGTAAATAAGTAAAAATAATTTATACCAATAGATTGAAGAGGATTTGGAAGAAGTTAGAAAATGGGTAGTAATAATAAATCAAATAAGGAGCGGTAAAACTTAGGGAAATAAATATTAATGTTAACAACAGCAACCCACTCACATGCACCGCTGTAGCCCACCCCGGTGAAATGAGGGGCTTCACCCGTGTCCATGCTGGTTCTTCTGCCTGCTGCTTGATAATCCTATTTTGGGTCTATTTTTCTCCTCTCTGGGACTAATTCCTACCACCAGTCACTGCCAAGGTTCTCTTTTTTGTTTCTTTCATTACAGAGGAACTTTGTGAGGCACCTCCAGCAGTTCTCTCACCAGCCTCCATACTGTTCTCGCCCCTGGATGCTGATGTTAGACATAAAGACAAAAAAGATTGGTGGTAAATAAAGTAATCTCTCCAAAAATATTTTTGGCCAGGAAAAGGCAATTGCAATAAGATTGAACTTTTCTAAATCAGATCGACTAGTAGTATCTTGGACCATCTTATCCTATTCCAAATTTCCTAACCTACCTAGCCCTATTCCAAATGCAGTAAATAAGATTTTGGAATTAATAATAAATTGCAAAAAATTATCATCTCATCTCATTTGCATTCTCTCAGCTCCCTTTGATGGGCCAATTCACTAAATCTGCATTTTTCTTTCAATGCATAGATGGACACATGCATACACCATACACATCACTGCGAAATTGGATGCTTGACACTGTACGACTTACAAAAAATAAAGGCTCTAAAAACTGAAGTGAGAGGATGCGCTAAATTACTAATGCTAACTACCACTATCTTAGTGACAGGACAAAGAAGTCTCAGCATTATTTCTTACATATTCAGCCCAAGCGTGTGCCAGCAAGAATGATTAGGTAGCGCCAAACACCTGTCTAGAATAACGATCCCATAATATTTGTAAACTTTACTTGACTGCGTGTGAGCAGCATGCTTGCTATTTGGGGGAAAAATAGTAGCAATAGCATAGAACACAAGTGATAATAATTTTGATAATTACTCACAGAGCCCCACAACCTCAACCCCTAGCAGGCCCAGCAGGTCCCGTTCTCGGTCCAGGACGTCGGCCACCGGTACATCAGGTGCTTCTGAGTGCGCCGGACCCGGGAGCATCGGTACACTGCCCGGTGCTCCCTCACCCAATGTTGCTGCTGCTCCTGAAGTCCGTAGCCGGACCCAGGCCTGCTGCCAGGGTGGAGGGGAGGTAGCACTGGACATAAAAGCCAAGCGCTGCCACCCCCACCTCTAGGACAGTGGTCCTTAAATGCAACAGTTGAGTAAATAGTCATAGTTCCCAGCTATTGAGCATCGGATCTCACATCATTCTGTGCATCACCACATGCTAATCTATTGAATATACTATCACGTATTGCTGAAAAACGCCAGAATATCATCACCACCTTATCCAAAGAACCATCAGTACTGCGGCTCCAGCCCCTCCTGAGTCCACGTACAACTATCCTTTTCCCGCAAGTACTATCCAGGCTATTTTCATTGATTCAGGTTTGCACCTTAACTGTCCTGGTGATGATCCTATTATTGTTTTTAAAGGATCGAAACGTCGTCGACTAATGTAAACAGTATGCACGTTAATCGCACATGATAAAAAGTGCAGTTACTGTTTCTCTAAGCTTGTTAGAAATTGTGCTCAATATTCCACATGCTAACCCGTCTTGCCTAATATGTTTTTATCCTAAATGTATTTGTTATGTGTTCATGTAGGATGCAGAATTGTGTCCCACGTTATTGCTACGTTTGTATTTTTGTTCTTTGACATTTTTGATTTATTAAATTGATTGTCTGGCTGGACACTCGCATTATAGAACTGATTCAAGTCTATGATTATCCTATTGTCTCAACTGTTGGGTTTAAGGACCACTGCTCTAATACTAAACTGTTATCCAAGGTTCTTATCTACCTTCTGGATTCCCTTGTTTTTGTAAAAGTACCTCCACCTCTAGGAACATGGCACAGGCTGCACCCCATCCTGGCGCCGCCTTCTGCAAGGAAGGTGACTATTGGTCTTTTTTTGTGCCCTGCTCTGCCATGGTGCTGGGGTGGGAGGAGAGAGAAAAAAGAAAGAAGAAGGAAGGTAAAAATAAGTGAAAGGAAAGTGATAAAAAAGTACACACCTTACAAAAGAACAAACTAAAAGGTAGAAAAAACATAAAATTCACACTTACAAAGACAAAAGGTAAGATAATAAATAAAAATGAGGGGAAACAAGGTTTTATAAGACAAGGAATAAATAGATTGAGAAAGGATGAAAAAGAAGGCCCCAGTACCATAAACAGAGAAAGAAACAAGATGACCGTGCCCACTGGGAACCGAGTGGTGAAGTTCACGTGAAATTTCCGCCCGAGTACACACTTTGCATTGACGTACGGCATAAAGAGCACCCAAAAGGCCATGACAAGAACCTCCACCTGATCGCAGAACTCCGCGTAGTGCGGCAGAGGTTTTTTTCAACTTTGCGGAATTCTGCATAGCACAGCTATGCAAACTCCGCCACGGCCTAGTCTAGAAATCATGAGCATTGGCCACATCTTGAAGTCAGGCACACCTTAACCAATCATGAAGATAAAAGTTTCAACTTCACTTCCTCCAGGTATTACAGTAAAGGAACACCTATACTCGAGTTATTACTGAATCAACTTCAAAAGTAGCCTAGGAGACTGATGAAACTTGTGCACACCGAGCAGGGTAGTATTGCAAACACTGGGACAAGAAATATGAATCAGTGTAATGAGTTTAAAGTTAAGTAGTCACAGGCTTACCTCTTCACTTTTTCATCCCAGTTCTTACATCTTGAGTATGTACCAAAGCTGGTGTGAACGACATTTATTGCACAATAAAGTTTCCAGTTTGAAAGGGCAACGCTTATCTACAAAGAAAAAAAGGACCAAATGCTGACTCCAAGTTGTATTACCAAAGCAAGTTAAGAATTTGAAGCCCAAATACTACCAATGCCAAGAGCAGCAGGCCTTCCAAAACTGAAAATTCCTACAAGGTCAAAATCCAGTGAGGCAACAGAAAAGCCAAGAAGCTAAATCCAGGCTCTAGTTGAGGAATATATACCACAGTGCCAATAACATAGGTAAAGAAAGCCAAAAGAGGCAAAAACAGCAGGACTTCCATAGATAGTCAAACATCCGAACCTCAGCACATTAAATGATTGGCAGGGCAACCCCCTGGTCGCATTGCCCCTGAGCAGATGAGGCAACCTACATCTGAAACAAAAACCGCAGGCCCAGCACACAGCAAGGATACAAGTAAAAAAAGCCACAAAGTATCCAAAATACAATGGACACAAACATTGAATCCAGGATCAGGAACACCCATCCTCAGACATGCGGAAATCCTGGAGAGAGACAAGAATTTAACTACAGTGGGGATGGCAGGCATGGCCCACACACGTAGCCGGTAGCGCCCTTAGGCTCCCCCTATGTTCCGCCCACTTCCAGTTTCCCGTTTCCAGCTTCCCTAACACCGAGCTCTGAATGCCGATGGACGGACGGTTCTTGCACCCGCATTGCACCAGCCAGAGAAAAAGCTCCTGAAGTACCATTGCTACCAGTGATGAGGATAGCTGATGGCTACGGCTCCCATTGATTGCCGCTGACTGGAGGCGCGTCACACAGCCTCTTCCATGCATGGACGCTTAGAGTCATTTTCGTTGATGCCGCTGATGAGGGTGGCTCCTGCTCCAGCTCCAGGTTCCGCTCCTGTCTGGGGCAAAAACCGGGGGGCACTGCACTGTACTCTTCTCCCTGCATGAGTGGCAGTCAGGAATGGTCCGGAACAAAGCGAGGGCAAGAGCAATATCGGCGACAGTAGCACGGCAGCGACTGCTTGTTGCTTACTCCAACAGCTATGTGAGTGACAGCTAAGTGAGTGACCTCCTGATCCCCCCTCTCTCCATAAGGAGCTACACGCCGGTAAGCTGTGGGAGAGGTGCTCTGAACAGGAACAAGAGATGCCTTGATTGGATTAAACGATAAAAACTTTAAAAAAACTGTGAGTAACTTGGAGTAAATCGCTTTAAGTATTGCAGTTGCTGGGTCAGACTAGAAGTTAGTCATAAGACGCCCCGAATTGCCTGCCCTTTAAAAAAAAAAAAAAAAAAAAAAGAGTACTTACTGGTGAATTTTCTGTGCAAAAACAGTAGGTTACATGCCAGAAAATACTGTGCTGTTTCTCACTATTCCTGACTACTCCTCCATCTTCTATCGGCCCACTGTGAAAACATAAGTATAATATAGCTGGAGAAAGTAGTAACTGGTCGCATGAGCTGAACTATTCTCAAGGTGACTCTTAAGCCCTGAATATCGGCTGGCCTTGCATAATTTGTCTGTACAACTATATGCCAATAGATCTGTCCCGTTCAGCTAGTGGTCTGAGTTTGCATCCTGTTCTCCCCTTCATATAAACATTAGAAAATGCACAGAAAATATTCCAAAGCAGGTGAAAAAAAAGAAACACCAAAAATGTCAGGTCAGTCAACTACACCCTCTCCGGCTCCAAGAGGGGTACGTAGAGGACAGAGAAATGTGCAACAGAGGATGGGGCTGAAGCTAAGGCACTGGCAGTGAAGGAAAAACAGTCTGAGCAGAATGAACTCATTGACCCATCGGATGATGATGAGTACACATCGGATCTGGAGATAGAGAGGGGTGCACATAGCCATACACCAGATGAACGAATGGGGACGCAGAGAGGCATAGACCAAAATACAGATGGGGTAATACAGAGTACAAATGATGAAGTCCTGCTTAACCTCAGGCAATATTCTCTCTTTCATAATCTCCCAAAACATCGATCGCGATCAAGACTAAAGATCCTGTACAGCCCAACTCTGAGAATGAAACTGGATTGGTGCAAACACAAGATGAGATAAATCCCTTGCTAAGTGTTTACATAGCTTCTCTCCCCCCTAAAGCTCGCAGGGAGTAGAGAATCTCTCATGGTCCACAGTGAGCGGAAGTCAAGTAAACACGGAAAGCCCGGTAGAGCCAGAGACCTTCGGAGCTGGGATGAGCGGAGAAGCGTCAATTAAAAAAATGCTACTAACTATACTCAATGAGATTAGGGACTTCAAAGTATCTCAGGCATTGTAGATTGTACAGCTGCATGAAAGACTGGCTAAACTGGAAGAGAACAAGTCCAACACACCGAAAAGACTAGAGGAGGCAGAAAACCCTGTCTCAGATCTAGAGGACAAACTCTCAGCCATGCACCAAGACATGCAAGCTCTGAGCAGAAGTAAAAACCAGATGGAGCTAAAACTCCAGGACCTAGAAAATTACAACAGACGTTCAGACCTCCGCCTAGTGGGAATCCTGGAAGGCTCTGAAAATACTGAAGTAGTTGAGTGGGCCGGGTCACAACTAAAGAGTAATGCCAGAGCTACAAGGGGATCTTACAATCACTAGGGCCCATTGGGTCCCAGCACAGAAGCAATTTAATGCCAAATTTCCGCGCACAATACTATTGAACTTTTCAGACTGCAGAATAAAAGACAAAATATTAGGTACAGCTATAGCAAAAAGATCTTTCTCCACTCCAGAGATTCAGCAGTTCAGAATATTTTTGGACATGTCCACAGCTTCAGCACGCAGATGTAAAGAATTCGTCAAGATGATTGACACATTCAAAGGGAGGGGAGTCCATGCAGCAATTGTTCAGCAGTCAAAGCTTAAAGTCCTCGCTAAAGGGAAATTTAATATTTTTTCAGATACCCACGATGCTCAATTACTCCTTGCAGAGCTGTCTCCTGGGCGGGAGTAAGGCCTTCTTCAGGCCATGTAGAGGGTTGGGAAGGAGGCAGGCAAATAGCTCATTAGTTCAGTAAGCCGCTTTTTTAAGGGTGGACGGGGGTGAGTCAAAGGGCGCATAGGGATGCAAAAAGTTGGCATCCAGCAAAGAAGGGTGGAAGGAGGGAATAGTGGGTAATTCCATCCTTCGAGGGTGGGGGGTTGGGAGGGAGGTGGAGGGGGAGAACCAATCACAAACAATAGAGTTCTTCCATGAGTGCTCAAAAAAACTTGTCTATGAGTTAAAATACTACAGGGTGCATAGGTGTAATTTTGAAACGATAACTATAATGAGGATTAAGCTAATAAGGAGACTTATGTTACTTATGTCACTTTCTGAAAATTGTAATGTTCTTAGATGTTTTTGGTCTGTGTCCCATGATAGAATCAGCAACTTTAGATATCACAGGTACTGTATAAATCCTGTATGCACTTTAGTTTCCATCTGCGTTGAAGTCTAATCAGATCCTTTCCTTGCAGCGTAAGTCAGTCTATGTGCATAGCAGGCCCTACAAGACCTGATTATTAGTTGCCTTAAGAGTGTTGGTATAATATATCCTCGGCCTATGCCTGTGGCTTCAATCTACGCTAGCAACAATCATCTTATATATTTATATATTTTACATGTTTTAGGTACTGTCTATGCTATTTGTATGCTATATACGCACCTTTGACTTTTGTTCTTTATGGATCTAAATTGGATATTTTTCGATACAGCACAGAGCACTTTATATAGTCTTGTTGCAGGCGTGACTTATGTCAGCACTGCCACTTTAGATATCATAAGTACTGTATATATCTTATAATCACTTTAGTTCCTTAGCTGCAATGGAATTTAATCAGATGCATTCTGTACTCCACAAGTTAAGCTATGCTTTCCTTGTGCCTTACAGAGATCTGATTGTTAGTTATACTTTACGTATCTTCGGTCTGTCCTCGCGGTTTTCGATCTATGTTAGCACTTAGTCACTTATATATTTTAGGTACTGTAAATGCTATCTATATGCTATTTTTGCACTTTAGACTTCTGTTTTCTACAGGCATAATATACACACCTTAGAAAACTTGTGCCGCTCACAATGTAAGCAATGTGATTCTGAGAGACGCAGGATTGCGGGCTACGCCTCTAGAATTGGTGTACAATGTCATCAGTCATATGTGATAGTTCAAAAATAAGTAAGAAAGTCTCCCCGGTTCTTTTTTTTAATGTTAATGGACTAAACAACAAGCGCAAGGTCCAGGCAATTGAAAGCTGGCTCAGAAGTCATAACTCTGATGCTATTCTGCTACAAGAAACCCATTTCCGCAATGCATAAGATGCAAGCTAAATTTTTCAGAAATGGGCTAGCTTTCATTGTTCAGCAAGCGCGGGATGTGCACAGAAGGGGGTGAGAATATATGTAGGTTAACACGTGCAATTCCAAGTAAAAAAATACGCAGACGGACCCAGGGGGCAGATGGGCTTCTGTACATGGAAAGTTAAATCAGTCAAATCTCACTTTGACTACAATCTACGCACCAGTTCTCAATCTACCCTTGCTTCAGCTCCAACAGGCACTATCCTGCATTTCCTCAGTCGACTCTTCTAAGAAGACTCAAAAACAAAACAAGCCCCAGGTGGCTATTGCCCTGGCTAGTTGCA
This sequence comes from Triturus cristatus, assembly GCF_964204655.1. Classification (NCBI taxonomy): domain Eukaryota; kingdom Metazoa; phylum Chordata; class Amphibia; order Caudata; family Salamandridae; genus Triturus; species Triturus cristatus. Next base: position 430,434,433 of record NC_140581.1, on the reverse strand, counting down.
AAAATGACTTAGACATGGTAGATTGATGGCGCCTTCAAAACCTGGGAAAACAGGACTTCTCAAGTTTCTCGGCAAAGTATGATACAGCTTCCAGGATAGACTTTTTCCTGATCTCACATGACCTCATCATTAATATGTACGATCACATCCTGAACGCTTTCTCAGACCATCCATTTATTAAAATGGAAATAGCTGGAGCAGGACTGAGGGAAAAAATGCACAAGAGGTGGTATTTTAATAAACTTAATCTGGAAAACGGGAACTGGTGCACAGAGATAGCCAATGAGATTAGTGCATTCTTTCTCAACAATGCAGACTCTGCTCCAATAAATATGTGTGGGACGCATTTAAGACTACACTACGAGGGCTAATTACATCAAAAGGAATCCCGCAGCAAAGGGCTAAAAAAGAAAAAAGGCTAAAGATTGAGGCAAGATTCGCGCAGGCAATGAGAGAGCATATTAAGGATAGAAATTTTAAGTCAAAACATGAGCTGCTACAAGCGAAACTGCGAATGCAGGAGTACTACTATCAATTAGGAGACGCAGTACGTATGACCTATCTCCAAAAGACGTATGAAGAAAGCAAATATACAGGGAAACTACTCATATGGGAGGCAAAAGAGAAGCAGGTCCAAAATAGAATTGAAAGCATCCGGGATAAGGAATCTAAAACACAACTAGTTAAGACTGAGGACATCGGGGATGCATTTTTGAGGCAAATTTATCAGACAGACCAACAAATGCCTCCCGACCACATTGTAGGCTTTCTCAACAATCTGCCAATCCCTACCCTAAATAGCGAGATTAGAGAAACACTACTGGATGAACTCACCACTGAAGAAGTTGAATTAGTGATAGGTTCAATGGCAATTTGTAAAGCGACGGACTGCCAGCATATATAAAAGGTTCGCCCCAATCCTTATCGTTCAAATCTTAAAATTAGCTAACCACCTACTTAAAGGAGGGAACCCCTGGCATCTTTTCATACAGCAGTGGTAGTTAGCGTTTCGAAGAAAGATAAAAATAGGGAAAATGTCAATTCCTACAGACCTATAAGTCTTCTTAACATTGACTACTAGATCTTCAAAAAGCTTCTTGCAAACAGGCTCAATAGAATAGTGGGCCCGCTTATCCAAGTAGATCAATGTGGTTTCGTGGCGGGAGACAGCTTTCTACCAACACAACATTTTTTATAGAAGCATAAGATTATTTCAATAAGAACGGTATAAAGGCTCAGGTATGGATTTTAGATGCCGAGAAAGCATTCCATCTGGTATCCTGGGATTGTCTGTTTTTTAATCCTGGAAACGTTTGGCTTCCCAGAAGGGTTTATACAATTAAAAGGAAGTCTATATAAGGGCTCACAGGCTCAAATATTAATCAACTCTATAAATGTGGTTACCTGCCAAATAAATAGAGGCACAAGGCAAGGTTGTCCCCTAGCCCCTATTTTATTCGCCCTTTTTATAGAACCCTTGGCTATAGCTATCAGACAAAATATGCCACACACTGCCCCCCCCAAGGCATGACCAATATAAAACTCTGCGCCGATGATATTGTCCTTTTTTAAACTCGGAGGAACATACTCCGGAGGAGATTATAGGGATCTTTTCAGAATTCCAGGTGATAGGTGGCTATAAAATAAACAAGGCCAAGACAGATACTCTGTTGTGTAACTGCTCCGCCGACATGCTATTTCCAAATCTAAGGCTAGTATACAAGTCTCGCCCGAAAAGATATCTAGAGATATATGTGACAGAAAGAGTAGAGGAGCTATTCCATTTGAATTATATTCCCCTGATACAAAAAGTTAAACACCGTTTTGAAAATTGGAATCAACTCCCTTTCTCAATATTAGTTTGGGTGGCACTTATACGATTGACAATTTTGCCACGATTTAACTTATTATTTGCAGCAGCTCCATGCACATTACAAACGTCTTTTTTTAAGGAGATAGATAGTCTGTTTTCATCCTTTTTATGGGCTAATAAGTCACCAAGACTTGCACTAAGCACTTTAAATTACTCGACTGAGGAGGGACGATTGTCCCTCCCAAATATAAGAGAATACTATCATGCAAATTTTGCACATAACAAACATAGAATTTACACCCAGACAGACTCTTTGTAGATGCATAATTTGTTTATGGACAACATTTTAATGGAATACAAAATCACGGACCCAACGAGAATAGAACCCGAAGAAAGTGCGGTACAAAGTACTTCAATGGATTTTTAAACAAAAAAACAATTGCTAGTATTTTATGGTATCCCCAGGATAAATGGTTCAACAGGACTGTCTTTTCTCTACACCGGGGAGGTTAAATTGCTACAAACTGGTATATTAAGAAAGTGAGAGGAGAATGGGTATAGGCAAGTGAGAGACTTTCTTAACTCAGACTCCTGGAAAAAGTGGCCCGAGATAGAAATTGGACTTCTCCACTCCAAGGACAAGCTTAAATGGTCATTTATTAAAATAAAGCACATTTTGGAAAATATTGATGCTGGAACCTTAACAGCAAGTTCAGACATATGCGAAGCTCTAGAAGTCCCTGATAAGCGGTCAGTAAGCGATTGGGTGAGAATCTTTAATGATGATAAATCTGCTTCTACTTATGAAAAAATGTGAAATAAATGGTGGAGGTTTGCAGAACCCAAGAACAACTTGGAGTAGAATTAACAAACTAAATGCTACAGTAATCAGAGGTGCTAATTTTAAACGAATGCAATTTTATACAAAATGGTTCATTTCTAGGACTTCATCATTTCTGCATAATATATATCCCCAGATTGACAATAGGTGATTTTGTTGTGCTAAGGATGGAGGGGGCACTTGGTCACATATTGTTTGGGACTGTCCAAAAATTGAGAATCTATGGGAAGAAATTGAAAAATACCTTAGAACTACCATAGGTCAGTCTATATCTATTGATAACTACATTGCAGTCCTGGGATGCTCTCCACATGCAACATTGAACAATATGGAAGAAGAATGCTTATTCATATCCACCTTAGTGACAAGATACTTAATCTTGCAAAACTGGCGCAGCAACAATATACCTTCTTTTCGAGCATGGAGAGCTAAATTTTCTAAAGTTAAAGAACTACAGAAATGATATGCACTCAGATCAGGTTCAGTTATGAAATTTGAGAAACATTGGAGTTCTATAGGAAATTAGTCTGGGATCTGGGTAAAAAGGTTGTTGTTTGAGAAATTGTGCAATATATGATTTTTTCATAGATGTTATTGGACTCTAAGAACGTTAAACATACTCCTTAAAGATTGATTTATAGCTACCTATGCTATGTCGGTTACCTTATTTTACATCGAGGACCTATGCACTTTCACTTTCACTTTTACTCCATATTTGTCTTTTGTTGTTTGAGGGATTGTGCAATGTATGGTTCTCTATGGATATTTAGTGTCCCTTAGAATCCTAATGTTGCTGTTTACAGATCGATATATGCATTATTTTTGTCATGTCGCCAATTGTGATTTATAACAAGTACCTACGCACTTTGCACTTCACTCTGTATTTGTATATCATATCATGAGTTGAAATCTCAATAAAAATATACAAAAAAAAAGAAATTATCTACAAAGCTGACAGCCAGTGTTTGCAAAAAAGCAACAGGCATCCCTTGTTAGACAATATAAATACAGGAAAGGGGTGCAAATGAAAAGGGAAGACTAAAACAGCCAGAAGGCCACATACGTTCAGCATTGCAATACCTCAGATACCCAGCTGGTAGAATGTGAAAAAACAGAGCTTATTTATAACACATCCTTTTTGAAGAAGGCTTCAACCCAAATTCTTATATAAAGTACACAAGACAGTCAATCACTAGCTTGCATGCCAAAAGAAATGGAAGTCCATTACCAAATCTGAAACCCCACCAGATAAACAAGAAAGATAATAAGACCCACCACACCCAAAAGTCCTCAAACACTGTGAAGGTGGACAGTGACAGGAAGAGACAGGAAGGACCACAAAGCCATCCAACCAGAAAGCAAAATTCAATAGAGAGAGGGGCCATACCCATAGGAGATCAAGAAGGCACAGCAGAGCCAGCAACCCTGTGATAAATTGGAGCAAGAAAAATGTTTGTATTTCTTTATTAGCATTTTAAAGAATAGTACAAACAGATCCAAAAGCATGGGTTCCCAATAGTCGCATTATATAAATGTCATCACATACAATGCAGTGTTCAGTATACACCCGGTGGGAAAGCATTCCTGGCCGGAGAGTAGCAGACAACCATGCTACCCAGAAGCAGCATTATCATTGCCCAACGCACAAAGCGAAAATACTCAGTCATTGTGTAGTAAGTAAAAAAAAAGAAAAAGGAGAAACATGAGAGAGGTTGACAAAACTCAAATCAGTCAGGGACCTTCCTTCTATGGATTAATGAGCATGGACCATGCATTACACATAACGGACCTCTAAACTAATGGCAGCTGTGTGTGCAGCCAATTGCAACCTGGCGTTGGCAGAGCACAAATGGCAGGTCAATACATTTGTGGAGATATTTGCCCACATTTGGGTTGAGGGCAGATTCCCAATTAGCAGGACTCTTGGAAGGTCGTTAGCAACCAGGGCAGAGGTGCTTTGTGTCACCTCTCCCATACACTCCCAACAATCTTATACTATGTGAAAAAATCCAGCATCTACAGTCCCTCATTCAAACTCAGGGAACATGCATGACTAGCAATGAGGTGTGTGATACGTCTGGTACAAGAAGTTAAATTGAGTGACGCGAAAACAGGCCTTCCTCAAAACATCCTTAACCAGGCTTAGAGCCTGGGCCCTCTGTTTGTCAGTCAAGTGGAGATGAAGATCTGCTGCCCAGAAGTCCCTGGAGTTGGTGAACAGCTTTTGCCTCTGTCCCAGAAGAGCCACATAGAGCGCCCTGATAAGTCTGCGAGTACACCTGAATGCTAAAATAGTGTGGAGCAGGAGCTTAGTCACAGGTCCCAGCAGCTCCTGCCCCCAAGCTGAGATCAGTGCGTGGTGGACAGCTCCATATGTCAGGAATTGCCCAGCTGATATATGAAGTGCATCGCAAATCTCAGCAAACAAACAAAATAGCCCGTACAACATAAAAATCACCTATTTCGGTCACTCCTGCCTCTCTCCAACAGGCCACATCATGAAGATGGGTAAAGAGAGATGGCCAATGCCACACCGGAATTAAGGGAGAATACGGGGGAGGAACCATGCAACCCTGGATATACTTGAGCCAGCAATGCCAGGGCAATGTCATCTGTGGCGTCTCCCCAGGTGCCATGAGATCAGGGGTTGCAAGCCACGTCTACAGAGGAGTTCCATGTACAAGGCTCGAGATCTCAATTCGCTCACCAGATGGGGCCCAACCAATCCACCGCAAGGGCCATTCGCTGGGCAGCAGCAAAGTGTAATTCAAAATTAGGCATGCCAAGCCCATCCTCAAGTAAAGGATTACACAGCCTGTCTAGAGTCACCCTGCGCGTTACCTCACCCCAGATCAATTCCACAAGTAAAGATCTGACGTCAGCAAAGAAACAAAAAGGGGCACATTCAGAAGGGCTGAAAAGTAATGCAAGAAGCGTGGTAATGTTAACTTCTTTGAGAAGGATACCTGGCCTATCGGCGACAGAGAGATAGAGACTTTCAAAACGCACCAAACCAAAAGTGCTGTAAAGATTCCCCTCTAAAAGGTCCACATCAGAGTGATACATTTGCATTCTCAGGTATTTAAAAGTATAACATTACCATTGAGGAAGTACCACAGGAAAACCAGCCTGGCAGGCTCGGGACAAGGTGGAGGTGGAACAATCAAGACTTGGCCCAGTTGACACAAAGAACCGACATCTCTCCAAACTTATCTAAGAGTATTATCACATCCAACAGCGTAGCCTCCAAATCTCATAGGTATATCAGCCTGTCATCCGCATACAGTGATATCACATGGCTTCTACTATGAGCTAAGATACTCCATTCATCTGCCTGCATGCGCAACCGTCAAGCCACTGGCTTCATGGCCAGGGCAAAAAGTAAAGGGGATAATGGGCAGCCCTGACGGGTGCCCCTGCAGACTTTGAAGATGTCGTATATGAACTGGCTTGTTTTGACTCTAGCACAGGGGCCCCCATAACAAGTCTAAGCCACTGCAAATCACCTGGTCCAATCAGTATGACCTCAGTAATTATGAAGAGGTAATCCCACCCTAAAGTGTTGAAGGCCTTCTCAATATCAAGGGACATAGTCACCCGAACACCAGGGATATCAAGATCCATCTGGAGTAGCTGTAGCAATTGACAGACATTGAAAAAGGTACTTCGCCCAGATTAAAACCTGACTGATCTTTATGCACGGGAGTGCTAAGGAAAGGCAGCAATCTGTTGTCCATGACTTTCCCTAAGAATTTATAGTCAAGATTTAACATAGACAATGACTGGTAGGCGTGTACATCTAAAAGATCATGGTCCAGCTTGGGAAGGACCACGATGAACGCCTTGTGGAGTGTAGCACTGAGGTGCTTGACATCATAGGCAGCATTGTAAACCTCCAATAGCTTGGGAGTCAAGAAAGTGCCATAGTTGGAATTATTTTCAATCGGGAGGCAATCGGTACCTGGAGTTTTGCTACACGCTATCTGCAAAATGGGCAGATGCAGTTCATCTAATTGAAGGGGAGCATCAAGATCAGTCACCTGGGCTGCATTGAGCTTGGAGAGGGGTAGCTCCTGAAGATATGTCTGCAGGTCAGATTCAGAAGGATGGTACGGTACGGCTGCATAAAGAAAGCCCTAAAAAGTCACAAATGGCGCATTCATTTCTGCCTGTCCGTTCAGGATAATGCCATCATCCACTTGCAACGCACCCATTGGAGGGGGAGGGAGACACAGCACATATCAGCCATACCAGCATTCTGCCAGCGCAGTCTTCCTCTCTGTGCAACCTGGTAAGGTAATGAATATAGTCAAGTCTCCCCAGCTGCCATTGCTTGCCTTTACACTTCTCACTGAGGTTTTGCCTTGAACTTGGCCCTAACCCTGGGCGTAGTTTGCGTAGTAGCGCTACGCGTTGCTCCGCAAAGTGCACTTCGCACTATGTGAGATACGCGTAGCACTACGCGAACTGCGTAGTACGCTGTTCTCGATGATTGCACAGTGCCGGATGCTTGTCCGCACTGTGCAATCATTGCAAACGGCATCTTGCACAGTGCAAGCGGTCGTTTTCTGCCACTCAAGTAGATTTTTACTCGAGCGGCAGCTTTCTCAACGCGGACTGGTAGTTTCTCATCACGAGCGGTCGTGAGCATACGCGACCACTCGCAATGAGAAACCTGACCTTCCCGCGTTGAGAATTTCGCCGGTAGGTTTATTTTCCATGCTGGCGATCGGCAACTTGATGCTGCTGATCGCGAACGAGGAAAAAGTCTTGACGTTGAGGACCGCGAGCGAGCAAAAAATGACAGCTACGCTACGCGATTTTGCACTGTGCTACGTGCAATTTGCGCAGCGCGATGTAGCACAAACTATGCAAACTTCGCGAGCGTAGCGTAGTTGTCCGCCCAGGGTTACTTGGCCCCCCTTGCATGATGCAAGTCCAACAGCAAAAGTGTACATATCCAGCCCATGGGTATTATTTAAGATTGACACATCTCAATGAGTGCGGAACACTGATATGAGTGAAATGCATGGTTATATGTTGTGCCTAAATAGATCTTTTGTACACCTACACTGATCTTGCTTGGGTTATTTTGACATATTGTAATTGGATAAGTTATTGCAACAAAGCTATATTGAAAAATTGTATAAACCAAGATTAGTTGCAGCTATGGAGAGGCACTTATGACTGTACTGCAATGTTAGTTATATTTTGTGATATGTAATGTACATATTATACTTGTCCTAATAAGAGATACAATTTTCTCCCTAGCTCACATGACACCTGAAACAGCAAGAACCTTTGCTTTGAGATGGACACAATGAGTTCATCTGCAGATCTCGCAAATCTCTTCACCCAGCCCCACTGTCTTAAACTTGTACATGACTCCTCTGGCAATCATCATGCAGACCCAGGGACACTACATCATCTCTTACACTGATGACTCCCAGATCATACAATAACTCTCAGGAGACACCAACACCACCATCAGTTGTTACATTAAGCCATTGACCAGCATGGCTGACTATATGTGAAATTAGTTGCTTATACGCATTTGACAAGATAAAAGTGATGATTTTCTGCAACATGCACTCATGCCTGGTTTCCCACATAACTAGGCCCACACCCGTCACCCTTCACCACCCCAGAAACCTGTCCATCATCCTGTACACCTTCCTAGTCATGAGACTTTAAATTACCACTATCACCTCCACCTGGTTTCACATTATTTGCATGAAAAGACATTTATTCACATGGCTCTCTCCTGACACCTGTAAGACCATCACCCAGGCCCTCATCACATGTAGACTGCAGTACAGCAATGCCCTCTACTACAGCATCTCTGCACACCTGCTACACAAGAGGCAAACTATCAAATGCACCACTGCCAGACTGAACCTACTTGCAGCACGAACACACCTCAGGAAAGTACAATGCCTCCCCATTCAGACACACTGACAGTTCAAAATGCTCAGCCACACCAACATTCATCAACAGCAATGTGCCTCCCAGACCATGGATTTAAATTTTATTTGCGAATAAGAATCTACATGATTCTTCCTATTCGGGTTCACGCAATGAACTTTTTGTCTTGCGTTAATTTTTCAATAGTAGATGGTGCCCCGTACTTGTTTGTCAAAATGACTTTTTCAAGAAAAACTCATTTGCCCACCGGCTCTCTATTTCCGGTTCCGCCCACAGGACACAGTCCAATGTGAAATAAGCAGCGTTCAAGAATCATCCGACAGAAGCAGTGCGAACTGACTCAGAAGGAGAAGAAAAGCATTGCATCCGGCAGCACCAAGGATTAAATCCAAGTAAGGAGGCCCAGAAGAGGGTAGAGCAGTACAGGGCATGCCACGGGCACCAAGTAAAACTTTAATCACTACCATGCTCAGACGCTCACGTCCCACCAACAAAAGCCAGCTGTGTCACATACGGAGACTGAGTTACACAGTTAAAGCTCAAAGCAATGATGAGTAAATCTTTTGAAGGGGCAGAGCGTATCGATTGCACAATGCATGTAAAAGAAATAGCCAACGATAGGCAGCACCATCAGAAAATGAGATAGAGGCTCTATCACTCTCTCAAAGCAAGTAAAACAAATGGCACTGACAGGTGGTATAGCCAGAAGGTAGACTGCATGACCATACAAAACCCAGCAACACATTTGTTGCTACAAACGGACACTAAGATTCACAGCTTGCCAGGGCTCCAATAGAATAATAGGGTCTGCCCTAGTCTCCAGGGCAACATAAATTCTATTCAATGCGCCACCTACCTCAGAAATAGGAGCATGATCACCACCTCCCCCCACACAAATGAACGTACAATAAATTAAGCACACGCTGGCCACCAAGTTCATAATGCACGACACAGAAACAAATGGGCAACTAAATTGTTAGTAAGTTTAACAAGTTAAAACCATGATTTGAGAGCATTATAAGACAACTATGCTCATCCTCCCCCGCAACTTACAGGTCACAGAAGCTTCTTGAAAAGACGCACAGCCAACAGCATCTGTCATGGATGACAGCCTTCCATGTAAAGAAAAGGCCACACCTTAAGGATCCAAACCCCACATAAGCAGGAATACGGGATGTTCCAATAATGGAGTGTTGGCAGAGTCACTCAAGTACACCACACGTGTGACCAGCAAAATATCTAATATGTCCTTTAACGCTTCCACAGCGTCCCACAAGAACGTTTGCCCTGAAGAAGACCTTCCACACAACTACAACCCAGGTCCACCACAGAAGGTCGAAACGCATCGCATATCCTACATTGAGGCCAAGAGCTAGCATTTTCTGCTAATGTCAGTGCACAGGTGGCACTGCAAGGAAAGCGTAATTCAGGACATTATACTAGCTTAACAACAAAAGCTCTGATCTCCCAAGGGTCACAGAACAGTGTCAATATGTAAATAAGAGAGAGAACCTAAGGGAATCAGCTCCCCATAATAACGAGTAGAAGGACACCAGTTACAACATTAGATGCTTGGTCACATTTAGGCTTGATCCTCAAAAGTGTTGAGGTGTGAAGAACTTGTAAATATATGTTGTATATATGTAATGTAGAACTATTTGTCAATCTGTGTAAAGGTAATATATGTGTAGGTTACAGTGGCACACACTGTCTCAAATTATGTCACAGACTAATTGTTTTGTATTGTGACCGTGTAGTATGTAAATAACTCATGTATATGTGAAAATGTGTATATAAATATAAAAAGAAAAAAGATAAAAACAAATTCAACAAACTCACGGCAAACAAGTTTTTTATTGAAAAAGTCATTTTGAAAAACAAGTACGGGCACCATATACTATTGAACAATTAACACAAGAAAAAAAGTTAATTACGTGAACCCGAATAGGAAGACTCATGTAGATTCTTATTCTCAAATAAAACTTAAATCCATGGTCTAGGAGGCACATTGCTATTGATAATTTACTTTAATGACAGCCTCTACAGTCCTGAACTGAATCACTCCCCAATAGTAGACTCACCAACAAGGCACTACGCTACCATGGATCCACCTAGCTCACACACCATATACGCTTCCACCAACCAATCATGACTCATTGCTCTGCATCAATTGCACTCACCCACACCCCCATATCCAAATGAGCAAGACAGAAGGTAGGGTGTTCTCATACATGGCAGGCTACACCTAAAACAACCTCCTCCAGAACTGTACACCTGGTCCTTTGTGTGATACTACTTGCAGTGCATACACCTACTTAGCTCCTGGAGACACTCTCGGGTGACACATTGAACTGCTACAAAGCCACATTAACTAAATTTACATTACAGTATATTTTTGGCTGCCTAGTGCAAACACAAAGACAATTGTGTCATGGTGCAAGAGGGCCTGCATTGGCAACTGCATATCTGCCAGGTTTCCAAGTTCCATGCATGGTGTGCTGCTCCAGTCCAGGTTTTCTACTTTGTATTCTGGAACTTGTAGTACTGTTTTGTGTAGGGATAAATGACACTAAAAGTCCCAAAATTCAAAGGAAATACCTGGACTGGGGAGACACATTACGCATGGATCTGGGAAAATTGGCAGGGCAGGACTGGGCTGGGTAAATTGATTCCGTCCAAGGAAAGGACAGTTACGTGAAGGATGAGTTAGCATGTGGGACATGCCTGCCCTTTTTCATTCACGCACACAGCGCTACAAAGTGTGTAGCTGCATTGCAAATGACAGTTTGCTAATATATGCCCCTTATTTTCATTCACCCTCTGGTTCTTGCTGGTCCTCTACTTCCGTACTGTCCTACCCTCCCACTCCAGCTACCAACTCTGTTGGAATGAGGGCTGCCATCTGCTCCTCTCATGGATCCAAATCCTCCTGGACATCAGGTCCTTTTCAGGTCCTCATAGCTGCCTTAAGGTTTCTGGCCAATTTTATTTTGGACCTGCGTTTGTAGACGTGCCACTTCTTCTTGCACTCCAGGATAGTCTTATTTATTTGTGCAACACAGTTTATTTTGTCCAATATGGGTTGTCAAATGGCCTCCTTCCTCGCTAATGGCAATTTTGAGGTGACAAACAGGAGATGTTAATTTTTTGTCACCTCACTAAATATTATCTGGTTCTCCCCCTCATTAAAGCTGGAGTTCCTTTTCCTTTTCATCTTGCTCAGGGATGAAGGCATGTTTTCGGAGTTGGGACTGTAACGCTCCTGGCTCCCTGAGGTCCCTTCTATGCTTCTCAGTATTGAGGAGTGTTGCTGTGTAGATTGTATAGCTTTTTCAAGTGCTGCTGCAACACAAAGCTCTCCTGTGTGACGAATGCTGATTCACGACACATATAGGTATTTTAAGACATTCATATCAACTTTGCGTCACATTAGGAGTACTTGCATTATGGCACTGTGCTTAATTCCTGAAACTGTTGCATTGGAATTCAATTCCTGATGCATCTCATAATAGAGAGTAAGATGGCCGTTGAGTAGGAGCCTCCCGGAGGAGCTCCCGGTTTGAGGATTACCGATAAACCGTCTCTCACAGGCCCTCACACCTGCAAGCCCTTGGAACGGACGGCTCACCCCCGCCGAGGAACATAGGTGTTTCCGAAGCCATCGTTTACTCACCCGCGAGATTGTTCGATGGGATTGCCTGGTCCCTGCCTTCACTGCCTGGTCGCTGGCTCTATTCGTCGCGGCTCTTTGATCGGCCCGCTGCTGCGTTTCAGATGTGCAGGGAAGCGAGGCTGCTGAACCCGCATCGTCACGGCTCTTTGATCGGCCAGCTGCTGCGTTTCAGATGTGCATGGAAGCGAGGCTGTTGAACCCGCTTCATCCGGCTCTTCCAATCCCCGCACGACATGCCCTTAATTTTCGGTGCTCTTTGCTGCCGGTTGGATTGCTCTTTGGACAGGCGCCATTTTTCATTGGCGACCCACGATCTTTGCAAATGGGATCCTGATCCGAACGGTGCACTGGTGAGTTGTCCTCTGTCCTCTGCTCCTGAATGTCCGTTTGCTCGCCTGTTTACCAGTGGGAGGCTGGGAGTGTCGGCTCCTTTGATGCCATTTATATTTTTACTCATATTTTACTTTATTTTTTGACCGAAACCGAAAGTATCACTGCTATTGCGCCTCGAGCCAGGCGGCTTGTCTTTGTACTTCGCCCAATTTGTGGACTCTTGGAATGCCGCTCTTTAATTTCTTTGCTTGCGGGGACACTACAGGGGGTCCATTTTGTAACCCATTTTGGTGACTCTTGCCGGACCCCATGCAGACAGTGCAGAGCGTGGAAAGAGTGAAAGGACTTCTCCCCTCAAGAACCTACAAGGAAAGGGAAAAAGGACCAACCCAATTCAGAGTACATAGAGAGAGACATAGGACTGCACCCTCAAGTAAGAGTGACAGGACCACAAATACAACGGCCATCTTGTACTGGCTTTATTGTCCATAGGATTGGGCTATGTACGAGCAGACTCTGGATCAATCTCTGGAAAATTAATAAAATTCACTACAGCACCCTATCTAATTACATCCGGTTCAACTAATAGGCACGTCTGCTCACCTCACGCTTCCCCCTGTTCCCACTTCCTCTCACTCTTCTCCCTTCCCCATCTTCTCTCTCCCTACAGGGTACTTTTCCTCTCACAACCCTAACCGCACAGGACCAGCTCCGTCACTAGACTCCTCATACGACCCCTCATCATCCCCATATCACGCTGCACATCACCCCCGTTATTAGTGCACCCCCCTACCTGTCTACCTGTCTACCCTCCTTTAAGCGCCAATTGCATGATGGAGCGCGCAGGTCAACCTTATAATATCAAATACCCCCCTAACCTCTGGATAAAAGCAGCCAAACGTTTCAAACACTTGCTGCTAAAAACTTACCCCGAAACCCCAATATCAGACCCCTACTAAATAAAGGCACTTTATCCAACTACATTATTTTTTACACAAAGAGAGCCCAATGGAGGAAAGCCTTTTATGCCCTGCTCTCTGTTTCCTCATCCAGGAAAACAGCACACGGTCTCAAGATCGCTATCAGCCCCTCCCCACTTTACAATGCATCAGTCACAATCACCATTCATCATAATGGGACCATCCTTATGCAATCATCTGACCGAAACCTAACCCTACTCGACAACATCTGTCCTCTCATCAAAGACAGTCCTCAATCCCTCTCCCTCACCACAGACACCCCTATTTCCTTAACTCCCCCCATACCCATGCCGATCACGCCCCCCATGTCCACGCTGATAACACCCCCAGGGCATTTTCCTACGAACCTATCCTTCCATACCCCCACCTCAATGCCAGGAGACAGCCCTCTGACACACGCCTCTCCCCCTTTGGCTATGGCCCTCTCCTCCTCCCCGGACAGCCTTATAGCTAGATCACACTATGAAGACTCAGATCAATGCAACCCTCCCATCTACAACCCTATCCCATCCACAACTCTATTCTCGACGCACACCCCTCCAACACATACCTCCCCCATACCACTTTGGCTATTCCCCCCTCCCCTTCCCCGGACACCCCTACCTGTAGACCCCACCATGCAGCCTCAGATCTCTGCCACCCTCCAATCTACACCACCTCCCCCTAGACCAAACAATCAACACGCCTCCTACACCAGATGTAATCCTCCTCTCACTACAAATTATCAAGGATGACCTCCAAAAGCTACGGAACTTGATCGGGCAACAACACATGATTAGTCGATATGCCAAAGATAAGACCTGGAAATATCACAGCAACAGCCCCACTCTCCAACACCAGAGGCATCTACGATCCCCTAAGTATCCACCCCTAAGATGGAGAACAGTACCTAACCGCAAATCCAATACCCGACCATGCCGCAGGATAAATACTCTAACTGCTAATGATATACACTCCCTACTCCTTTCTTACGATCCCTCCAACCTCAGCCAATCCACTGCTGACCCGTTCAATCAGATTAAATCATTCAATCTGATTAAACCCTCCCAAATTGAAACCATACATCACACGACACATAGAGGCCCTACTCACAACAACAGAGGGATAACCCTGGAGAATTTGCTGCAAGTTCCATTAACACTGGATCCTCCTTCCACCACAAAGCCGCGTCTCATATGCATTCTACTATATTGCAGATCAGTCTCAAAACACGCAGCTGACATAGCGGACCTAATACTCACTCATGATCCCGACCTCCTATTCCTAACTGAAACATGGCTAAATGAGTCTGAGGTTCTGTAGCGATCCGAACCCATGTATTCGGTATCGTAGTACTGACACGATTTTGGTACCAATGAACCGTAAATGATCCATTGTATGCATGACAGTGTTTTCGCTGCGCAACTAGCATGAATTCACTGAGAAATAGGGCATTCTGTTGTTAAGTCATGGCATCCATTTTAGTTACGGCATCCATTTTGTTTCTTGCCCTCACATAGTCAATGAACGGGCGATGACCCCGGCAGAATCACCTTGTTAAGGATACGTAAGCTCGAGCCCCGAGAAAGGCTGACGCTGCATGACTAGGCAGAATCAAGCTGCCTCCCTTGCCTGAGGCCAGTCCTGCTATACTGGTTCTCGTGTCCGTTGTCCTGACTGAAAGGCCGAAGACGGTAGCCATGCCCGTTTATGATCCATAAACACCTCTTATCCTACTTTTCAATCCTTTACACCTGGCTCTGCTCCTCTCCTTCTGGGCTTTTACAATGGGGAGGTTACGATTTTTATGATGGGGAGGATCGGGCAAAGAATGGAAAACTGACAAGGGGACCTGATCGAATACCGAAAACCTACGATCAGTTATTGTTTGATGTCTATTTACTGTTTGTTTGGGATACCGGGTTGGGCATGAGAAATATTTGTGTAATGTTGCCTAAAGACATTTTTCGTGTATTTAAGGAACAACCCACTTAATGCAATTTGAACAGTCTCGTAGATTCTGCCTCTGTGTGGTTCCTATGATTTCTGTGTCCCTGCAGTGAATAAATCTTGGTCTCTGACACCACCATCGAGAAACCCGCGTCTCTGTTTATTTGTGCACCGAGACAGGAAGGAACTCAGGGGTCTTCGGGTGTTGTTTCCCTGACACCTCTGGACTCTTAAAAGTCCAGAACCTCAAAATGGCGCCCAACGTGGGGCGACGTCATCCGGTACCGGTCCAAAGCCTGAAAAGTTCGAGAAGTTTCGTGTGAAGATTCCGGAGGGAGGTACCCCGCTTCATCGATCCCTGCATGTCGTAAAAGTGGCCCGACGATCTCTTCCACGAGGGTTCCCGTTCCCAGACGGCTACAGAGGACCGCTGCCTTGACTGTCGCCCTGTCTTGGACCCGAGGTGCAGACCTTAGTATGGCGAGACGTAGACGGGTTCTCCTTGGTGACGTCTTCCACATTTCAGTTAAGTATTAAGTGGGTTGCGCTCAGTTTGGTCGTTCTTTGTTGCTCTGGTTTAATTCGTAGATTATCATTGGTTGCTCTTGTTTAGATAATCTTTGTTCTGGTATTGGTTCATTTTGGTAGGCCTAAGTTCCCTGCGCATTTTGGTTGGAATTTGTCTTTGTTTATCATGACTAACAGTAGTAATTGTTTCCTGTCCTGGTTACGTTGCAACGGGGATTCCCGGTTGGAGGATTCGTGTTCGGTTCCTCCGATTGGAACTCCTACATATGAGCTCTATTGTAAACACGGTGTAGGTCCTATTGCGTATAATGAAGTATGGGTCCGTTATACCAGAAAAGATGGTGTCCTTAGTTGGCCACCGCATGGTAGCTTCGAAAGCGAAATTCTAGACAATCTAGAAATGAAGTTGTTTAAAAGAAAAGCCCGGCCGGCAATGTTTGATTCTTTTCGCGTATGGCGTAAAGAAGCCAAACAGAGAGAAATTAGGAAGACGAAGAAAGAACAGAAAGAGAAAGGGTTGACTTTAATGGAGTCTGCTAGGCAGCTGCATGTCAACGAGACTGAGAAAGCAATGGAGATGGCGAATAGAAAATATAATTTGGCAATTGATAAATGTTACCCTGTATTGCCATCTTGTCCTACTAAGCCGATAGAGGACCATGAAAAGGATCCTCTGTTGTCTTACCTGTTGAATTCACCTCCACCGTATGCACAGGGTATTACAGTACCACAGTTACTACCTGTTGTACAGCCAGCTGCTGGTCAGCCTGGAATAGTTGCTCCACTTCCTTTGATTCCAGCTCCTGTCCTTCCCGTGGTTAATGTTCCTTCGGCACCCCCTCTTCCTGGGTCGCCTGTTCCGCCTTTGCCTGTCGTTTCGCAAACTGCTTTACCTACTACTCCCACCCTTACTATTTCATCTGCTCCAGCTGCCCTGTCTCCGAACCCTGTGGACATTCTGACTCCGCTTTCCGTTCGTCGGAAAATAACCGACTCTGTAACTAATATCTTAACTCCTCTCTACAGGTCTTTAATTGGGACCCCCGTTTCTGACTCTATACAGAGACGTAGCCAGCTTCCTGGTCCCCAGGAATGAGAAATGTTAGATTCGACAGCTCTTAGGTGGATGTCGAAAGCTGCGAAGTATGATGCACGAAGAGTGTTAGATACCTTTATGCAATGGAATGAACCAACTCAACGTTACGTTTTTGACGTGATGTGTTCTCTTGTGCGTGAGGAATGGGAAGATGATGACTTAGATTCTGTCCCCTCTGATCTGATAAATGTTCAGCAGAAATTTGCCGCAGGAATGGTGATAGGTTCAGAAGTAAGGGAAGCGATAGAACTGATTTTAGCTTATAGGGATGATTTCCCTCTTCGAGCGCCAAGAGACCCTGATGGTTTACCGATTACTAGGAAAAGACGAGGTCAATATCCGATGAGGGAAGTTCCACCGATATGGCGTGATGCAGTTCAAGCTGATGCGGCTCAGGGTATTTTAGCTGCTCTGGCACAATTCCAGAGAGTGTGGATACACATCCCTTGGAAGCGGGCCGAAGTATTAGCAGTAAAACAAGCGCTGCCGGACTCGCGTAAAAACCCTGCTGGTTATTATAAAGAGTTAACACAGACAGTTCAAGCGTGTGTCATGAATTTGGCAGACATTGAAATGCTATTTGGCAATGTAGTGCCACAGCCTATATGGGCCAAGATTCGGCAAGAGAACCACCCGGTCGCCCTAGGAGGTGATTGGCCAGCTATTGTAGCAGCAGATGCGCAACAAGTTGGCGGTGCTAAACCTGAACCTCTGATTGCTGCCTTACCTGGCAGAATAATTAATCTGATGAAAACGCTGATGCCAGCGTTACGAGTTAATTGGGATAAACTATCGGCATGCAAGCAAAAGAAAGACGAAAGCGTCTCTGACTTTTTCACTAGATTTGAAGAGACCTTCGTAGACCACAGTGGGCAAGATATGAGTACCGAGGGAGGCCAGAGGTTGTTTGTTGACAAGTTCGTGTTTAATTTACTACCTGAGCTTAGTAACAAGTTAAAGGATTCTGAAAGTGCATGCGCAGTGTCGACGACAGCACAGATACTTGCAACTGCTCAGTATTACGAGAATAGAGAGAAAGAAGAGAAGGAAAAGTCAGAAAAGAAGACAAAAGATTTGAAGACTAAAGTACTATTGCAACAGGCGTATCCGCCTCGCTCGAATCAGTCAGATTCACAGCAACGACCCCAGTTTCAGCAACAGCCAAAATTCCAGCAAGGGACGTCCCAAAGATTTAATTATGGTTTTTCCCGACAACAGTTAGCATGGAATCAGTGTGCCTATTGTAAAAAGGAGGGTCATTATAAGAATGAGTGTCCGGTACTGCACGCACAGACTAGTGGTGTCCCAGCTCAGAGAGGTAATGTTGGGTTTATGCAAGCTCCTAGAGGTAGAGGACGTGGTACAATGACACCACAGGCCGATCGCCCATCAAATTATTTCGATCAGCGAAATGTACAACCTGCACAACTAGGTAGATCTCCACAGTATCATGTTGAAGATTACTATGATCATAATGAAGAGAATCAGAGAAGCGAGTACTAGGACAGCCACAGGCAAAGAGAGGGAGTAGTATCAGTTCCAGTTGATCAGAATGGACCTTATGTCGCAGTAGTTACATCAGGCGTGGTCGAACCGTTTCTGTTGGATACTGGTGCGGCAAAAAGTTCAATTATGCATGCAAAACTCCCTGGCGCACCTTTGTCTGGCTTAACGAATACTTCAGTAGGTTTCTCAGGCGCCCCTGTTCACAATCCTGTTTCTAGTCTTTTATCAATTTCTGTTGGGCCATGCGAACTAGAAGCACCCCTTATCCTAACAACCGGTTGTAATGAGAATCTGCTTGGTTTAGATCTGTTGAAACGCCTGCATGCGACACTGTACTGTTCTCCTTCAGGAGTACAGCTCACATTAGGCAAAAGAGTCATCTCTCCAATGTATATGTCGATGGATAAGCTCCCACTGGAGCTACGTTCTCTCCCTGATACTCTTTGGGCGACTGGTCCTAACGATGTAGGCCTCTTGGAAATTCCCCCTTATGTGGTAAGTCTGAAAGCGAATGTTAGATTCCCACGAATCCCACAGTATCGGATTTCGAATGAAGGTGAACGTGCACTCTTGCTGATTGTGAAAGACTTAATACAGAAAGATGTGATAGAGGAAACTAGAGGAAATGTCTGCAATAGTCCTGTTCTGCCGATTTTAAAACGCACTGACGCGTCTAAACCTCCAATCTACAGATTTGTGATTGACCTCAGAGAAGTTAACAAAATAGTGATTCCGCAGTTTCCTGTGGTACCAGATATCACTGCATTATTGACGTTGATTCCTGCCTCAGCCTCATGGTTTACAGTGATCGACTTGAAGAATGCCTTCTTCAGCATTCCGATAGCCGAGGAAAGTAGAGACATTTTTGGTTTCTCCTTAGGAGGTCACAGTTTCAGATTCAAACGCGCTCCACAAGGTTATTG
Organism: Triturus cristatus; assembly: GCF_964204655.1. Taxonomy (NCBI): domain Eukaryota; kingdom Metazoa; phylum Chordata; class Amphibia; order Caudata; family Salamandridae; genus Triturus; species Triturus cristatus. The sequence continues at coordinate 430,414,886 of NC_140581.1, read as the reverse complement.
TGAGAGCCCCTCAATTTACAGCCAAGCATTGAAGAGTCAATTAGATGCTCTTGTACTTCCTCCTGGTGTTGCTCTGATCCAATATGTAGATGATCTTTTACTGGCTGCTGATGACAAGGAAACTTGCAAAATAGCTACAATTTCTTTATTACGTCATTTGTCAGACTTACATCACAAGGTTTCACCTTCTAAACTGCAATATTGTTGCCAAGAAGTGACCTACTTAGGTCATCTTTTGTCAAAGGAGGGAAGAAGGTTGACCCCAGAGAGAATCAAAGCAATTTCGCAGATGACTATACCAAGCACACAGAGAGAAGTACGTGCGTTTTTGGGTATTACGTCATACTGCAGGCAATGGATCCCAAATTTTTCTCTCATGGCGAAACCATTGGTGGCCCTGACTGGAAAAGGTGTTCCGAGCCCTTTGCCATGGTCTGATGAATGTCAACAGAGCTTCTCCGACTTACGTGATGCGCTGTGTTCAGCTCCTGTGTTGGGTACTCCTGACTACAGTAAGCCGTTTACTTTATATGTCCATGAAAGAGAAGGTTGTGCGTTGAGTGTATTAACGCAACAATTTGGTGACAAACAGCGGCCTTGTGCATATTTCTCATCCACATTAGACCCGGTAGCCAGAGCATTGCCAAGTTGTTTGAGAGCTACAGCAGCAGCTGCAGTGTCTATTCGACAGTCTGCTGGACTAGTCATGAACAATATGTTAGTAGTCATGGTTCCACATGCTGTGGATACACTCATGAATCGAACAAAAATTCAGCACCTCACCAGTGCTAGACTATCAGGCTATGAGCTGACGCTTTTGGCAAGTCACATTCAGATCAAGCGATGCAACATATTGAATCCAGCAACGCTGTTGCCGACTACTCAGGAGTCGAGTGATTCAGAGCCCCATGATTGTTGTTTCAGAACTGAGGAAGAGACAAAAGGTAGGATTGATTTAAAAGACACTCCGTTACTAGATCCAGATGGCACTTTGTACGTCGATGGGTCATGTTTCAAACTACAGAATGGTGATGTGACGGCCGCGTGTGCAGTTACGACTTTGAGTACGATTGTTGAGACCGCAAGAGTGAGTCAGAATTCTGCCCAAGCTGCAGAATTAATTGCATTAACAAGAGCGTGTGTTTTAGCTGAGGGAAAGAGAGTGAATGTGTTTACTGATAGCCAATACGCCTTCGGCGTAGCACATAGTTTTGGACGTCTGTGGAAAGAAAGAGGTTTTCTCATGTCCCATGGGACTAAGATCCAACATGGACAGTTAGTCAGCGATCTATTGGAATCTCTGACCCTACCGAATGAAGTTGCGATTGTGAAGTGCAGTGCACATCGAAAGATTACGGATGATGTTGGCCGTGGGAATGCGTTCGCTGATGAGGTCGCCAAAGAAACGGCCAAGAACATGACGAGCCGAATGTACGTTGCAACGTCTGCAAGATGGATTGCTGAATCAGGGATGTGTGAGAATACGATTGAAAGTGTAAAGGCAATCCAGAATGAAGCAACTGAAAATGAGAAGAATGAATGGAAGGAGAAAACGGGTAAAATGGATTCAAGTGGATGTTGGGTTGATTTGTCTGAACAGCAGCGTTGGATGTTACCTGATGTGTATGTGCTCGCAGTAGTCACGATGGCGCATGGAGCGGCGCACATCAGTTCGAAAGGGATCTGTAAAATGTTAGCTCCAGTATGGAAGAATGATGGAATTACTAAGTGTGCGGAAAGAGTGGTGAAAAACTGCATGATATGCCTGATGCATAATCCTGGCAAGGGAACCCCAACCCCAACTGGTCATTTTGCTCCCCCTTCTTGTCCCTTTGAAGTGATTCAGTTGGATTTTATCCACATGGACAGGTGTAACAATCTTAAATATGTCCTAGTGGTAGTCTGTGCCTTTTCAAGATGGATTGAGGCATATCCATTAAAGGATAACACTGCTATGTCCACTGCCAAAATCCTCCTCAAAGAATACTTCCCCAGGTATGGGATGCCACGGATTGTTTGGTCGGACAATGGAAGCGAGTTTGTAGGGAAAGTCATGAAGAGTGTGTGTACGGGTCTGGGTATCACCCAGAAATTCCACAGTGCGAATCACCCACAGTCAGCAGGTTTGGTTGAAGGGTACAATGGTACCCTGAAGCTGAAACGTGCTAAAATTCAAGCTTCTACTGGTCTATCTTGGCCAGATGCACTGCCTTTAGCTCTACTGTCCACTAGAGCGACTGTACACTCTCGAGTAGGGCTTAGCCCATATGAGATTGTGTTCGGTCGTCCTGCTAATGTTTGGGGAGTCCCTAGGCCAAAGGAATTCAAACAGATCGAATATCCAATGTTGATTGATTATCTTTATGACTTGACTGCTAAACTAAGCCTTATTCATCAACAGGTATTCGAATCCTTGCCTAAACTGCCAGAGAGTCCAGGCCACACGCTGAAACCAGGAGACCAAGTGGTGGTACGGAATTTTGAACGAACCTGGAACCTCCAGCCAAGATTTGTGGGCCCGTTCCAGGTGCTCCTAACAACGAGAACTGCTGTACGCCTAGCTGGAAGGAAGAATTGGGTGCACGTTAGCCATACGAAGCGTGTCCCTCTCCCACTCCCTTATGACAACTGGGTTAGACAGGGATTTGGTGTATCCGAGACAGAACCTGTTCCTAGGCTCATCCCTTTCAGTGATGCAGAGTACATAACGGACCCACGAACTGAAACGCAGAACTTTGACACCTCAGCAGGAACTGCTCCTTTGAACCCTGGACAGAGTGTTGCACAAAGTGAACATTTGTCACCTGTGGAGTCGAACATTTCTGCACCTGTAGACCAGCTATTCCAAGATCAGACAAGACCCGGGAAGTACAGATATAATCTACGTTCTCATGCTATGAACTAATGACATTGCATAATTACCTTTCTGTTTGAAAACTGTTTTGATCTTATTGCATTCCATTCAGTCAGGAAGATTGCTCTAAATTTTTATCTTTTTGTTTTTATTGTTCTCTTACCTTGCCGTCTGGGTTACTGTAGGGTCGTAACGTGTGCCTTGTTTTAATTTGCAGGGAACCAGACACAAGGTCGGTTCCTTCTGTTTTACTTTGGGAACTCCCAGGGTCGACAGAGGCAATTTTTTAACAGGTACAAACCATCCGTTGCGAACGGTTGTAGAAGATGGAGCTTCCTGAACTGCGACGGGTTAACGTCATAAATGTGCACAAGACAAAACTATATGACATATTGTATAGCAAATGTTTTCTAATGCAATGTGCTCTGACACTTCTGATTGTTTTAATAACTTTGGTAGGCGGAATTATTTTTGGTATTCAGTTGATCTTTACACCTGTTACATCTACAGTATCTCCCCGTGTTCCCGTTTCTCCGACTGTTGTTTCTCTTCATTCTTTCCATCCTTTTCCTGCCCACGAGCAAGCTCGATGCTCTGAGTTTATAAATAACACTTTCATTCAACTCTTGCACCAACATCAACTAGTGGTTAACACAACGAACTGCTGGGTGTGTGGCTTGATACCACATACCATGGACAAGGGCATCCCTTATCTGGTTCTGCCCTTTAGTTATAATGGATCATTCTGGGCATTTCAGACCATGTTCGCTTATGCCCTAGAGACCTATCCTCCACGACCTCCGCGTTCCACTAGGTATAACTCCGCTAATAGAGCCTTGGTAAAAGGAATCACTGACATGGTTAGAGACGTCAATAACACTCCGTTCATTCCCAAGGATGAATTGCGAGTTTACATGGGTTGGAATGTTACGGAATATGGCATTACTTTGGGTGAGAACAAACGTAAAAGCTCGACTCCGATCTGGGTCGTACCCCACCAAGGTCAGGTCTGTTTGCAAGGAAATGGGAGGAATCCGAAAGCTCGACTAGGGAAGAGTGACTGTATCGAAACATACGTTTTCCCGTCACAGTCTTCCCCTGCATTTTTAGCTGCTAAGGGCACCTATTTTGTTTGCAAAGACAGAGCATACACATGGCTGCCTGCTGACTTCTCAGGCTCATGTTATATCGCTCAACTGTTACCTCCGACATACACTGCTGCACCGGACTATCACAAAACTAGAGTTGTGAGAGGTGTTTTCAGTAAAGAAGATACTGCAGGCCAAGAAGCAGGAGACTTCTTCAAAGGTTTCCTTCCATTCTGGGGGCCTATGACCAACAGTAGAAACTTACGTCAACTAACACGGGTAGTTGAATCCACTATCACCGAAACTGCGGGTGCCCTTAGTAACCTGACAACTGAGCTTCAAGCGGATCGCCTCATGACGTTACAGAACCATATGGTCCTTGATGTGTTACTTGCAGATCGAGGTGGGGTATGTAAGATGATCCAGTCGAGTTGCTGTGTTTTTATCCCAGATAATGCGCCAACGGTATATAAGGCCATCTCCAAGTTACATAAAATCTCTGACTCTATTCATGTAGAGGAAGGTGACTGGTCATTAATGGGATGGTTCTGGAGTCTGTTATCTGCGTGGGGATGGAAGGTTCTGATAGTCACTGGTGTTGCGTTGGTATTTTTATTTTCGTGCTGCCTCATTGTTCAGTGTGGTCCTGCCTTATGTAGCCTTTGTGTTTCGACATGCGTAGGAGGACCACCTGTTTTTAGAGATACGCCACGGGATAGAGTAATGCTTCAGCAACATATCAGTGACCTGATGAACATAGAAATGGACTCTGACATAGAGTAAGTTATTGCCTATGTAAGGGCAAAAGGACGGTCTGAGGTTCTGTAGCGATCCGAACCCGTGTATTCGGTATCGTAGTACTGACACGATTTTGGTACCAATGAACCGTAAATGATCCATTGTATGCATGACAGTGTTTTCGCTGCGCAACTAGCATGAATTCACTGAGAAATAGGGCGTTCTGTTGTTAAGTCATGGCATCCATTTTAGTTACGGCATCCATTTTGTTTCTTGCCCTCACATAGTCAATGAACGGGCGATGACCCCGGCAGAATCACCTTGTTAAGGATACGTAAGCTCGAGCCCCGAGAAAGGCTGACGCTGCATGACTAGGCAGAATCAAGCTGCCTCCCTTGCCTGAGGCCAGTCCTGCTATACCGGTTCTCGTGTCCGTTGTCCTGACTGAAAGGCCGAAGACGGTAGCCATGCCCGTTTATGATCCATAAACACCTCTTATCCTACTTTTCAATCCTTTACACCTGGCTCTGCTCCTCTCTTTCTGGGCTTTTAAAATGGGGAGGTTACGATTTTTATGATGGGGAGGATCGGGCAAAGAATGGAAAACTGACAAGGGGACCTTATCGAATACCGAAAACCTACGATCAGTTATTGTTTGATGTCTATTTACTGTTTGTTTGGGATACCGGGTTGGGCATGAGAAATATGCGTTCGCTGATGAGGTCGCCAAAGAAACGGCCAAGAACATGACGAGCCGAATGTACGTTGCAACGTCTGCAAGATGGATTGCTGAATCAGGGATGTGTGAGAATACAATTGAAAGTGTAAAGGCAATCCAGAATGAAGCAACTGAAAATGAGAAGAATGAATGGAAGGAGAAAACGGGTAAAATGGATTCAAGTGGATGTTGGGTTGATTTGTCTGAACAGCAGCGTTGGATGTTACCTGATGCATATGTGCTCGCAGTAGTCACGATGGCGCATGGAGCGGCGCACATCAGTTCGAAAGGGATCTGTAAAATGTTAGCTCCAGTATGGAAGAATGATGGAATTACTAAGTGTGCGGAAAGAGTGGTGAAAAACTGCATGATATGCCTGATGCATAATCCTGGCAAGGGAACCCCAACCCCAACTGCTCATTTTGCTCCCCCTTCTTGTCCCTTTGAAGTGATTCAGTTGGATTTTATCCACATGGACAGGTGTAACAATCTTAAATATGTCCTAGTGGTAGTCTGTGCCTTTTCAAGATGGATTGAGGCATATCCATTAAAGGATAACACTGCTATGTCCACTGCCAAAATCCTCCTCAAAGAATACTTCCCCAGGTATGGTATGCCACGGATTGTTTGGTCGGACAATGGAAGCGAGTTTGTAGGGAAAGTCATGAAGAGTGTGTGTACGGGTCTGGGTATCACCCAGAAATTCCACAGTGCGAATCACCCACAGTCAGCAGGTTTGGTTGAAGGGTACAATGGTACCCTGAAGCTGAAACTTGCTAAAATTCAAGCTTCTACTGGTCTATCTTGGCCAGATGCACTGCCTTTAGCTCTACTGTCCACTAGAGCGACTGTACACTCTCGAGTAGGGCTTAGCCCATATGAGATTGTGTTCGGTCGTCCTGCTAATGTTTGGGGAGTCCCTAGGCCAAAGGAATTCAAACAGATCGAATATCCAATGTTGATTGATTATCTTTATGACTTGACTGCTAAACTAAGCCTTATTCATCAACAGGTATTCGAATCCTTGCCTAAACTGCCAGAGAGTCCAGGCCACACGCTGAAACCAGGAGACCAAGTGGTGGTACGGAATTTTGAACGAACCCGGAACCTCCAGCCAAGATTTGTGGGCCCGTTCCAGGTGCTCCTAACAACGAGAACTGCTGTACGCCTAGCTGGAAGGAAGAATTGGGTGCACGCTAGCCATACGAAGCGTGTCCCTCTCCCACTCCCTTATGACAACTGGGTTAGACAGGGATTTGGTGTATCCGAGACAGAACCTGTTCCTAGGCTCATCCCTTTCAGTGATGCAGAGTACATAACGGACCCACGAACTGAAACGCAGAACTTTGACACCTCAGCAGGAACTGCTCCTTTGAACCCTGGACAGAGTGTTGCACAAAGTGAACATTTGTCACCTGTGGAGTCGAACATTTCTGCACCTGTAGACCAGCTATTCCAAGATCAGACAAGACCCGGGAAGTACAGATATAATCTACGTTCTCATGCCATGAACTAATGACATTGCATAATTACCTTTCTGTTTGAAAACTGTTTTGATCTTATTGCATTCCATTCAGTCAGGAAGTTTGCTCTAAATTTTTATCTTTTTGTTTTTATTGTTCTCTTACCTTGCCGTCTGGGTTACCGTAGGGTCGTAACGTGTGCCTTGTTTTAATTTGCAGGGAACCAGACACAAGGTCGGTTCCTTCTGTTTTACTTTGGGAACTCCCAGGGTAGACAGAGGCAATTTTTTAACAGGTACAAACCATCCGTTGCGAACGGTTGTAGAAGATGGAGCTTCCTGAACTGCGACGGGTTAACGTCATAAATGTGCACAAGACAAAACTATATGACATATTGTATAGCAAATGTTTTCTAATGCAATGTGCTCTGACACTTCTGATTGTTTTAATAACTTTGGTAGGCGGAATTATTTTCGGTATTCAGTTGATCTTTACACCTGTTACATCTACAGTATCTCCCCGTGTTCCCGTTTCTCCGACTGTTGTTTCTCTTCATTCTTTCCATCCTTTTCCTGCCCACGAGCAAGCTCGATGCTCTGAGTTTATAAATAACACTTTCATTCAACTCTTGCACCAACATCAACTAGTGGTTAACACAACGAACTGCTGGGTGTGTGGCTTGATACCACATACCATGGACAAGGGCATCCCTTATCTGGTTCTGCCCTTTAGTTATAATGGATCATTCTGGGCATTTCAGACCATGTTCGCTTATGCCCTAGAGACCTATCCTCCACGACCTCCGCGTTCCACTAGGTATAACTCCGCTAATAGAGCCTTGGTAAAAGGAATCACTGACATGGTTAGAGACGTCAATAACACTCCGTTCATTCCCAAGGATGAATTGCGAGTTTACATGGGTTGGAATGTTACGGAATATGGCATTACTTTGGGTGAGAACAAACGTAAAAGCTCGACTCCGATCTGGGTCGTACCCCACCAAGGTCAGGTCTGTTTGCAAGGAAATGGGAGGAATCCGAAAGCTCGACTAGGGAAGAGTGACTGTATCGAAACATACGTTTTCCCGTCACAGTCTTCCCCTGCATTTTTAGCTGCTAAGGGCACCTATTTTGTTTGCAAAGACAGAGCATACACATGGCTGCCTGCTGACTTCTCAGGCTCATGTTATATCGCTCAACTGTTACCTCCGACATACACTGCTGCACCGGACTATCACAAAACTAGAGTTGTGAGAGGTGTTTTCAGTAAAGAAGATACTGCAGGCCAAGAAGCAGGAGACTTCTTCAAAGGTTTCCTTCCATTCTGGGGGCCTATGGCCAACAGTAGAAACTTACGTCAACTAACACGGGTAGTTGAATCCACTATCACCGAAACTGCGGGTGCCCTTAGTAACCTGACAACTGAGCTTCAAGCGGATCGCCTCATGATGTTACAGAACCGTATGGTCCTTGATGTGTTACTTGCAGATCGAGGTGGGGTATGTAAGATGATCCAGTCGAGTTGCTGTGTTTTTATCCCAGATAATGCGCCAACGGTATATAAGGCCATCTCCAAGTTACATAAAATCTCTGACTCTATTCATGTAGAGGAAGGTGACTGGTCATTAATGGGATGGTTCTGGAGTCTGTTATCTGCGTGGGGATGGAAGGTTCTGATAGTCACTGGTGTTGCGTTGGTATTTTTATTTTCGTGCTGCCTCATTGTTCAGTGTGGTCCTGCCTTATGTAGCCTTTGTGTTTCGACATGCGTAGGAGGACCACCTGTTTTTAGAGATACGCCACGGGATAGAGTAATGCTTCAGCAACATATCAGTGACCTGATGAACATAGAAATGGACTCTGACATAGAGTAAGTTATTGCCTATGTAAAGGCAAAAGGACGGTCTGAGGTTCTGTAGCGATCCGAACCCGTGTATTCGGTATCGTAGTACTGACACGATTTTGGTACCAATGAACCATAAATGATCCATTATATGCATGACAGTGTTTTCGCTGCGCAACTAGCATGAATTCACTGAGAAATAGGGCCTTCTGTTGTTAAGTCATGGCATCCATTTTAGTTACGGCATCCATTTTGTTTCTTGCCCTCACATAGTCAATGAACGGGCGATGACCCCGGCAGAATCACCTTGTTAAGGATACGTAAGCTCGAGCCCCGAGAAAGGCTGACGCTGCATGACTAGGCAGAATCAAGCTGCCTCCCTTGCCTGAGGCCAGTCCTGCTATACCGGTTCTCGTGTCCGTTGTCCTGACTGAAAGGCCGAAGACGGTAGCCATGCCCGTTTATGATCCATAAACACCTCTTATCCTACTTTTCAATCCTTTACACCTGGCTCTGCTCCTCTCCTTCTGGGCTTTTACAATGGGGAGGTTACGATTTTTATGATGGGGAGGATCGGGCAAAGAATGGAAAACTGACAAGGGGACCTGATCGAATACCGAAAACCTACGATCAGTTATTGTTTGATGTCTATTTACTGTTTGTTTGGGATACCGGGTTGGGCATGAGAAATATTTGTGTAATGTTCCCTAAAGACATTTTTCGTGTATTTAAGGAACAACCCACTTAATGCAATTTGAACAGTCTCGTAGATTCTGCCTCTGTGTGGTTCCTATGACTTCTGTGTCCCTGCAGTGAATAAATCTTGGTCTCTGACGCCACCATCGAGAAACCCGCGTCTCTGTTTATTTGTGCACCGAGACAGGAAGGAACTCAGGGGTCTTCGGGTGTTGTTTCCCTGACACCTCTGGACTCTTAAAAGTCCAGAACCTCAAGTCTTCCACGCCGATCCTAGACATTCTGGTTCCCCCCGATCATGACATGACCAGACTAGATAGACCCGATAGACCAGGAGGCGACATTGCCTGCATTCACCGGAACACTCTTTCAGTGAACAGCTCACCCTCACCGGATCTATCCTCCTGTGAATACCTATGCTTAGAGGTCTCAAGTAATAACAAACCAATCTGCTCATTGCACATATTCTATCACCCGCCAGGCGATAAAACCACCTTCATCGAGCAATTTATGGATATCGTGACCACTCACACTGGTCAACACAACACCCAAATATACCTTGATGATTTCAATCTGCATTGGAACGACCCTAACGACCCGGCAGTAAATAGTCTCAAAACATTCCTTTCCGCCCTTGACCTCACCCAAATCTGCAATAGCCCCACACATGTCAAGGGCTCAACCCTTGACCTAGTTATGGCCAAACCAGAAGCTATACAGCTCAGCACAATCCTCCCATGTGATTGATCCGATCACTCACCTTCTTCATCAAGGAATCAGTCAAATTACGCTCAGTACAACCTGCGAGACCTAAAATATGGAAGAGGATTCTGAAAAAGCCCCTTATAGACATTTCCACATCCGCCAGCATCAACATCCTGCTCCCCCCGGAAGGCCTAACAGATGTTCAAGCATTGACACAACACTACCTTACCTCCATGTCCTCGATCTTAGATACAACCGCACCTCTACAACTGAAAAGGATGTCTACAAAAGACTCCAAACCCTGGTATGACGGCAGACTCAATGAGGACAGACGAACCCTGAGATTAGCCGAAAGGCGCTGGAGGTCTTCGCCCTCCACGGCTCATCTCGATCTGCTCTGCTTCACCAGAAACTCGTACTATAGAAAGATCAGACACTCAAAAGCTAATTTTTTCAAAAATGAGCTAGATCAAGCCAAGAACCGACCCAAAAGACTATTTGAACTAGTCAAATCTCAATCCAGCGGCTTAGCTCGCCCTCATCAAGTCGGTCAAGGCTCGCCACCCAGCTCGGAAGAATTTTCCTCCTTCTTCACGAAAAAAACCGAACTCCTGAAAACGGATCTCCTTAAGGCCTCCTTGGCTCAATCTACCACTCCGAAGGATTTATCATCCCGTATTCCAGCAACCCCACTCATTGGCTCATCTAAGCTCACCCTAAAAAATAATGCATCCTGGGCCACCTTCACAACCTATAGCGAAGAAGCTATTCTAAATACACTTGCGTCCTTGAACCCCTCCAACCACTCAGACCCTCTTCCTGCAAACTTTCAACGATCTCATACCGGCGCTACTGCCACTTTGGACAAAGATTATTAATGCCTTCTTAGTACAAGGAACCATTCCTGAAATTCTCAAAGCGGGACAAGTCTCCCCCATCCTAAAAAAAACAAAAGCTGACCCCCACAGACCTAAATAACTACCGAGCAATTTCCAACATCCCAACTCTGGCTAAACTGCTAGAAAAATGTGTTCTCAGCCAGTTAGATAACTACATCACTCACTTCCACCTGCTCAACAAAGTCCAACCTGGCTTCCGGGCAGGACATAGTACTGAGTCGGCTATGACCCACATAGTAGATGACGCACTAAGAATCCTAGACCAGAACGAAACCTGCCTACTTATCCTTCTTGACTTATCCTCGGCCTTCGACACCGTCAAACATGAAAATCTTCTAGCTCTCCTGCAATACAGAATGGGCTTATCGGGGTCAGTACGAAATTGGTTTACCTCTTTCCTCCTGAATAGATCCCTAAGGTTCAAGGTCAACCAATCTCTGTCCACGGCCGTCCCAGTCACATTATGAGTTCCGCAGGGATCCTCCCTCTCACCTTCATTGTTTAATCTCTTCATGGAGCCACTCACTGAGATTCTCGGCTCATCAAATATCCACTTTCACATGTACGCAGACGACACGCAACTATACTTAAAGATAAATTCTCCAGATGACATCAATTCTCTCAATCTATCTTTACAAAATACTCAGTCATGGTTGACTGAAAACCACCTCAAACTAAACGCCCTGAAAACTGAATTCTTACTAATCAGCCCAGCTAATCAACCATCCAACATACACGAATGGCTTAAACAACTTACAGCATTCAACTGCCAACCTCTCATAATTGACTCAGCAAAGTCTCTGGGAGTAACTCTGGATGGTAACTTAAACATGCAAAAACACATCAATGCCGCAGCAAATGGAGCTAACTTTCAGATGAGCACTCTGAGAAAATAAAAACCCTTCCTCCCAGTAAACGACTTCAAGATGGCAGTTCAAGCACTAGTAATTCCCAGACTCGAATATGGTAGTGCAACTCTCTGTGGACTACCTAGATCTACAACTGCCCCCCTAAGAGCATCACTCTACTCAGCGGCCAGGCTCATCACAGGCTCTAAAAGAAATAGCCACATCTCCCCTGACTTCAAAGCGCTCAATTGGCTACCCTTCGAACCAAAAATTCAGCTAAAAATCGCCTGCATGACGCATAAGGCCATCCATCAGAACACACCGAGTTATCTGGCCCGGAAACTGGACCTTTTGTGTGGAAACAGATCATCCAGGAGCGCCAGTAACCTTCTTCTGAAGCCTCAAAGGTTTGCCAAAAAGAAAACATATAACCGCGCCTTCTCTGGTATTGCTCCAAGGATCTGGAATGCACTACCACCAGAAATCAGACTCAACCCCTCAACTGTCTATTTCAAAAAAGAAGTCAAATCTCTTCTCATGTCGAAATTTACTTAAATATTGATGCGGACTCTTAGAAAAACCAGCTGGAACATAAGACTTTATTCCGAAACACTATGTTACCCTTATATATTGTCTCCTTTGCTAACTACTTCTCTTGTAAAGCGCTCTGATACCCGCAAGGGTCATGTTCGCGCTATATAAAACTTTCAAATAAATAAATCTTTGGTTCTTATGCCATAGTGTGCTGTCTCATAAATACGGCACATCCATAGTGCTGGGAAATGCTGCAACACAGTGCAGATTTTTCTTATGCAATGCAGCGATGCATCAGTAATGATAAATATGCCCCTAAATTAGAGTTATATGGGTGAATTGATAAGCTCATGTGAGGCAATACTGATGTAGTTCCCAGTATAAGCTGTAATGGAGAACACTGTGAATGAAAGATTGCTTCATATTATGGCTTTGTCCCTGAAACCTTATTGATTAGGTGGCATTGTTGGAGCAAAAAGCAAAACACTTTAGGCCAGTTTTCTCAAGGTTTTGAGTTGCCCTTGTGCCACGCAAGGGCGACGTAATACCTAAGTAAGATTTATCAAAACACGCATGGTAACCTTGCATGGCCTTGTATTGTTTGATAAATGTAGAGTAACGCAAGACAGAGCAAAATGCTGCCTTGCATTACTCTGCGGCAGGGAGGCCTTCCATGGGTGGATCGTGGATATTCCCACACATCCACCAATGGGTTTTGGCACATTCCCAGATTTGACATTAGTGGTAGACCAGGGAATGCTTGACAATGCTATGCCTCCCCAGGTGAGGCATAATGAGTAAGCCTGGGTGGAGTGTACAGAGTAGTGCGCTGCGTAGTTCCACGGAGTTTTAAAAAAAATCTGTGGAACTATGCCAGCTCCGCGACCTCTATCCTCCAAAAGCAATTAAAAATTATTAAAAAGGCACTTACCTGCTGCGCCTTCCTCGGCTGCCTCTTGTTTGCAATGGCTGCTCTCTCGTGCCTCCTCCTCGCACTGAAGAACCCCTACATTGTACGTATTGCGCGTGCGCATGTGCATTCACAAGACGTACACGTAGGGGTTATTCAGTGCGAGGAGGAGCCAGGAGAGAGCAGCCTTTGCGAGGAGGAGGCAGCCAAGGAAGACGCGGCAGGTAAGTGCCTTTTTAATTATTTTTTATAACTTTGAGAGAGTGGAGGGGCTGGCTAACTATGCTCCGCCAGTGAGTCGTAGCTTTGCCTGAACTCCACGTTCGCAGCAAAATGCAGAGTAGGAAAAACTCCACCAACTCTGCGGGCGGAGCGTAGTTACCCACCTGGGGTTAGTAATGAGGAGAGAGATCTTTATTGCTCCTCATTTTTTCCTCTTTCTACATGTGCTGCAATCTGCATCACACATAGAAAAGGAAAATGCCTCTCAGGGTTGTTTTTGTGCAGGAAGGTGTGCCTACAACACCGGCACCTTTGCACCATGATGCAAGGGTAACTGCATTGGCGCTAGGGGGGCAGTGCTAGGAAAGGACAGGAATACGCTGTATAATGGGTACATACAGCGCATTCCTGCTTTTTCCCTTTCACACAGCAAGATGGCTTGCTGCGATGTGCTGCATGAAAGATTGATAAATCTGCCCCCTTATGTTTGTGTCGGCTGTCTCAAATCCGTACTGACCACATACATAGTGCATACATAGTACAACATTATTTTCATTTGGCACCATTTGAATGATTGCTGACAATGAGTTAATAATCAGCTTATTTTCACATTTCTGACTCCATTGCACCATGATCTGATGGTTACATTTTACGTCTTAAAGGAATTATCCCGTGGGAAAGGTTTGGCAGAAAATAGTTGTCTGCAGATAGCAGTGTGTGAACATTGTATATGACAGCTTAAACTCTGAAAACGCCTTTACTGAGCGGAAAAAATGTGTTGTCCATGCCTACTAATAATCATTATTTTAAAAAGATTTCCAGCAGTGTGTGGAATTAAATAATATTTAGAGAGTTACCAGCGAGAAACATGAAGTCACCTTCCAAGATGGGTTGTTTTATTTGGATGACACGAAAACAAGAAATATTCCCTTCTGCCGGTTCAGGAAATAGCGAGAAAGGAACACAGATGTTAACTAATTAATTTTCTCAAGTGTCTTTCTTCATGTACTGTAGCCTTGAGGAGGGCAATAAACTGGTGTTATCTTTTGTCTCCTTGAAATTGCAATAAAGCTGGTGACACAAAACAGACCAATAAAGCATCCGCTCTAGAAAAATGGGTAATGCTCTTCCATTAAAAGGTCAGACATGTCACATATCTCAAGGATGCTATTTTATTGTTAGTCAAGGAACTAAGTGCAAAGTTTTGAAACAGACTTAAAAGTTGAGTAGTCACAAAGTAGACAATGTAATAAATAACACATTCTCAAATTAACACGCGGATGTATTACATAATATCCAGAACAACATCATATCACCGCAATATCGTGTCAAAAAACCGTCTACAAAAATATCTAATTTACATACTTTGAAAATAAACTACAAAAATATTGCGGAATAGAATACCCTCAAAGATAAGGTAAGTACATAAAAAAAAATATTTATACCATTATATAAAATCTATTTCAAATATTAAAGTAAAAATAATAGTTTAAATATAAAAAATGGTCTTTTAATGAGTAATGTACATGAAACATATATATATATATACACATAGCTATCTACATAAATATATGTACATATATTCTTAAATAAAAATAAAAATAATTAGACAATTTTCAAAACATATATTCCATAAAAATATTTACAGTAACCTAAAAATAAATATTAACAAACATAGGGGCATATTATCAAGCACAGCGTTAAAATTATCGCTGCTTTAGCGGCAGAAAACTGCCACTAAAGCAGCGATAATGAGCTTGATAATATGCCGCAGAGAATTCCAATAGAAGCCCATGTTGACACCAGAACATGGGCTTCTATGGGAATTCTCACGGGCATAT
The DNA here is from genome assembly GCF_964204655.1 of Triturus cristatus. Classification (NCBI taxonomy): domain Eukaryota; kingdom Metazoa; phylum Chordata; class Amphibia; order Caudata; family Salamandridae; genus Triturus; species Triturus cristatus. Next base: position 430,399,528 of record NC_140581.1, on the reverse strand, counting down.
TATCAAGCCCATTATCGCCGCTTTAGCAGCAGTTTTCTGCCGTTAAAACGGTGATAATTTTAACGCCGTTTCTTGATAATATGCCCCTATGATGTACCAAAAAACGTAAATGATACTTAATTTAAAAATTAACATGAATATAGAATATAGTTTTAATATTCTGAACTAAATGACAGCAAGCAAGGTTTAAGCTGAAACGTGTTTGATTGTGTTTTGACTGCTTGCATAAAAGAAAATTTGTGCACCTCTTGGGAGTGCCTATGTCATCTCAGTTCAATCATTTTCAAAAAATCCCCCAGGATCCTGCTCTTGTGTACGGAGGCACCCACCTCGAAAGAAGGGGGGCAGAATTACAAGCGGTAACAGAAAGTCTGATGTCCAATAATTATTTTAGGTAACATGTACGTTATAGTTAGGTTCAGATTTTACACACACAAAACCATGGAACTTCAGCAGTTATAGTTAGCGTTATCTCAAGTAACTATAACGGGTGCACTAAGGTAACTATAACTCGTGCCCCTGCCATGCACAGTTTTCTCTTTAACAATTTTACAGCAAATATTGCACTAATTTAATAAATGATATCAAAGAAGATGTCATGAGTGATGTGAGGGGTCTAAAATTGCTGCTGTCTGCGGGTGGGAGCAATATTTAGATCTGCTTCCCTGCCCGCATCATTGCAGGCAGGGAATTAGACCTGAAGTCCGTCAGCATGTGCCAGCATTTTTAAAGCTCCCGCCACCTGGGAGAAGACTTCATGTTTGCTCTTGCTTAGCGGGAGCTTTGACATTGCTCCTGCCAAGCGAGAGCTAACACTGGTTTCCCTTTCTGTACTAGTGTGGCAGGGAAACCACTATGTCCCGGGGTAGGCATCCCAGGACATAGTAGGAGCTGGCCATGGGGGGTGGGGTCCCTAGGACCATTAATTGCTATGGAAAGGGCTCGCTCTACTTTGTTCTTAAAGCTGGCCCCTGGGGATGGGGTCCTCTGGACCAAAAGAGGCCTTGGGAGGAGGGCAGCGTGCCCCCTCTCCCGTTTTGCTTATGGCCTGGCCCTGGGGAAGAGGTCCCTGGGGCCAAAATCAGCCTGGGAGGAGGAGCTGTGTATCCCCTCCCTCTTTTTTACAATACCAGACCTGGGGGATGAGGCCCACGGGGCCAAAATTGGCCGGGGGAGGAGAGACACCAGGCTCCAATCTGTCTTTCTGTTTAGCGTCCGGGCCACAGGGGATGGGGTCTCCAGGGCTAAATTGGCCCAGGGAGGGGGGGTCACATGCAGTGTGGTGCCACCGCACTAGGCGCTGACTTGGAGTGGGGGGGTGTAATTTTTTGTGAGTATATTATCATTTTTAAAACACCTGCTGCCGCGTTCCTGCTGCCCCATTCCTGGCATCAATTAAAATGTCAAGATAACTCCGGTGCTTAATTGTCTTACTGAAAAGAGATGGGAGGCTTTTCTAATGGAGGTTTTGACTCATTGTAGGACAGCACACATCGGTGAAAATGCCTGCTGCTAAGAACGTGTATCATGCAGATCACAAAGTGCATACAATGCGAACAGGTCAGTGAGTTACTACTTTTGCAAGAGAGATCCTTTTGTTACTCGTCTTTTATAGATCAAAATCCTTGTATGGAACATTGAGCTATTAACTATCATCAAAGAGCTTCATGCAATCTGCATATGCTAGAGCTACATGTTTTTTCCCAGTTTTTCACTATCCTAATCCTGCCAAAAAGGTTCATTTGGTTAGAAAACAATTCTTATTATTGAAGAAAGAACCCCTGACAATGGTGCTATGTTTTATATCCTGAATTTGTGTTTTTCAGAAGGATTGGTCAAGCAGCGCTACAGTTATCAAAACAAAGAATGCTTTCCTATAGAAAATGGGTCTTAAATACAACTACCTAATGGTGACCATCAGTAGGTTATATATATATATATATATATATATATATATATATATATATATATATATATATATATATATATATATATATATATATATATATATATCCACGAAAAGAAACACAGCTCCTTCTGGAATACTGGGCCCCATTGGAAGGTGGCGTACACTCCGGCGGAGCATGCCGGTGATAATAATCCAACCAACAAATCAAAGTATGTGTCGTACGCTCTCAGGAAAGACCAAGCAGCAGTCAAGAAAGGTGATCCAAGTTTAATTCTACACAACGCATTTCGGCGACAGCCTTGTTCACGTGTAGAGTTACAATGAAAAAACAATACTGATAAAGTTACACTTGATCCACATCATAGACATAGAAGATGGGGGGCTGTATGCAAACGAAAGGTTACTGAACATGGCATCCATCTTGGAAAGATGTGTTAAAGCGTCAAAACATGCTGGTGTGTTCATAAAACAAAGTTTTCTTGGATTTAAACAAAGTCCTCATCACCATAAGAGATGTAATTCTCCTCTCATAGTATCTGACAAGATAATGCGACATTTGTCAACAATATACGTTGTGTTTTCAAATCCCCATAACTGATACAAGGGTGAAGACAGAAAATGCGATAATACACGATGTAGTATACAATGCGGAAAAATCAGTAAATGTGTCTCCACCTGTTGCTAGTATTCGCAATTGCTAGTAATTCATTACTCATGTCGCCCTTCTTAGTTCATTATACCAAGTGATATATACATTCGATTGCTAAGTGCATGAAGGAAACAAAGGGTTGAAACACGATGTACAAATTACAAAAGACCGTCCTCCACAAGGAGCATTATAAAAGTGCTATGCCCACGGGCTGGATGAGGACCGGGAACTGCCGTCCCCGATATGAATCGCAGAGCCAACTGGCTAGACGTGAACTAAACATGTATAGGAATAGTGCCTCAATGATATTAAAAATCCAACCAGTCTCATGCGTTGACTCCCCAGTTTTATATGCTCAAGGAACAGTAAACGTGGATCGTGTACATACCAGTTTGGTGATGGTGAAAGGACACTGTGCTTATGAAGAAAAGGGTAGGTTGCCCGTGCAGGTGAATACGTGTCAAAGGGGTACCTTCCTTTTCTCCTGTGAAGTACAAAAAGACAAAGAAAAACCAATATTAACAATTAAAATGTACATACTGTATACATGTTATGCACAATGTTTAGCTGGAAGTTCAACAAGAAAAAACAAAAATTATAACGTTAAGTACATAACCAGATTCTGTACTGCCTATGGTGGATAGAGAAGGAAGCCTCTCAACTAAAGTTTGTCATGATCCCTCTCTCAGGTGGACTGATAATTCTTCATCCATATTCAAGCCTCCTGGACTCTTAGTTTGGAGGTCTATTATGTATCGTGATTCTCGCTGTCTGAGATGGAGAACTCGATCACCCCCTCTGGGGTTTTTGGGAACCTGTTCTAAGATAAGAAAACTGAGATCTGACACGTTGGAGAAATGTTGTTCATTAAAATGTCGCGCCACTGGATATTTAGGATCGTGGTTAGTGATAGCTCGAAGGTGTTCCAAGATCCTCTTCTTGGCTGAACATGTGGTACTACCAATATACCAAAGCTTGCAGGTGCACTCTATGGCATATACGACATGGGTAGTACCACATGTCAGAAATTGAGTTATCTTTCTGTTGGTACCATTGTACTCAATAGTTGCCCTGTGTTTACTGTGTCTGCAGGCTTTACAATGGCCACAGGGGTAAAAACCAATGAGGCCATGGCTGGTGGACGCGGTATAATTGGTAATGTCATTTCTTACTACCATGTCACGTATGTTTTTGTTGCGTCTATATGTGATACTGGGTCTCTCTGTGATACTAGTGCCTAGAATGTTATCCGATCTCAAAATCTCCCAGTTTTTTGCCAGTATTTGCTTGACCTTCTGTGACTCGGAATTGTAGGTAAGGATCATACGGGTGTTGTCATTTTCGTCTTGCTCTACAGTAGCCTTCTCTTTGAGTGTGTCAGTTCTTTCCACCTTATCTGCTCTCACTATGGCTTTTTTGAGTACCCAATTCGGGTAGCCCCTTGTGCGAAATCTGTTGATGATAATGTTTTGTTCCTCTAGGTATGCCTGTGTGTTATTGCAGTTTCTTTTTGCCCTCAGCAGTTCTCCATATGGGATACTCCATTTGAGTGCTTCTGGATGACTGCTGAGGGCATGCAGAATCAGAATGCTGTTACCTGCTGTGGCCTTGCGATATAAGGAAGTGCAGATCTTGCCCTGCTTAATCTCCAAACTTACATCTAAGTAGTCGATTTTGTCTGCATTGATTTCTCCTGTCAGTAAGATGTTGTATCTGTTGATGTTCAGTTTGTTGATAAAACTTTCTGCTTCACATTTGGAACCCCTCCATACGATAAATAAATCGTCGATATAGCGTAGCCAAGTGACGATATTACTCAGGTCTTCCTTGAAAACGGTACTGCCAAAGGTCTCCCGCTCCCAGTACCCCATAAAGAGATTGGCGAAACTGGGAGCAAAGCAAGAACCCATGGCAGTACAGTTGATCTGCCTGTAGAGGGCGCCATCAAAAGAGAAAATGTTGTTTGTTAAGCAGAAATGAATCATTTCAATGATCATCTTGCTGTGTTCTCTGTATCTAAGGGGTCGTTCTTTCAGAAAGTGTTCACACGCCTCTAATCCCTGTTGGTGATCTATTATGGTGTACAACGAGTGAACGTCAAGTACGATGAACAGAAATTCGGGATTCCAGATCAAGTTGTTAATTTTACCTAGGAAATCTTTGGTGTCTCTGAGATAGCTAGGTAGGGATACAACGAAATCCCTCAAAAAATGATCCACGTATTTTGAAATGTGTTCACACACACTGCCTATAGAGGAAACTATGGGCCTGCCTGGTGGTTTGTGTTCATTCTTGTGCAATTTGGGAATTAGATACAAGATGGGTAGTTTGGGGTAGTCATTTTTTAAGTAGCAAAATTCCTCCCATTCGAGGAGTCCCTTATCCCTCCAATCTACGAGTTTGTCCCAAATCTCCGTGATGCTTTTGTCATAAACGTCTTGAGTGATGGATATGTAGAATTTTTTGTCCTTGAGTTGTCTGAGGGCTTCATTGATGTACTCGTTTCTATCGAGGACAACAATGTTGCCCCCTTTGTCTGCTGGACGAATCACTATGGTAGTATCATCATGAAGCGATCTTAAAGCTTCCCTTTGTTTGAACGATAAGTTGTTGTTGTTCTTTCTAGATTTTTTGTTATTCTTTTGCCTCAGATCAACGAGTGCCTTTATGGTGCAGTCGTGAAACGTGTCGATGTTATCGTGTGGCATAAGAGGAACAAAAGTGGATTTTACTTTAAAATCTGTTTTGGCTGATGCTCCTGTGTCTAATTCCATACTTGTTAAAACTTGTGTGGTACTGGTAGGATTGTCGCCTGAGTTGGAATCATCGTTCAATTCAGATATGGTGATGAGTGTATCTACATCCCCTATTGTTAGATTGTCCTGTACTCTAGTATTGTGATTTGTACTCAGATTGGACCCTAATCTTTTCAGCTTGTGCCACTTCTTGAGTTTGAGCTTCCTTACAAATTTGTATATGTCTATCCTCGTGTCTGTATAATTAAACGTGGCTGATGGACAGAACGAGAGACCTAAGCATAACGTTCTTTTTTCAATGTCACTTAAGAGTCTCTTAGATAGATTTAACACCGTTTTATTTACCATATTCATGTCCATTAATATGCTTTGTTGGAGCGTGTTTGCCGATTTCCCATTGCGCCCCTTCTGTTGCCGGTATTTCCATCTTTGTTTGAGTCTTTTTTGTCTGTTTCGGCGTTTCTTTGATTTCTGCCTCTTCCCTGGCCCCGTCCTCTCATTCTCATTGGTGGATTGTCTTTCAAAGTCTGTCGATCTTTCTTCATTACCCTGAACTCGTCTAAAAAATTGATTTGTCTGGGATTGCGTTCTTCGCTTGATGCATTACCCTCAGACACATCAGATTCCGTATCACTTATGCAGGGAATGTTCGATGAAGTATTATTTACAATGATGGTGGTATCTTCGGTCAATTGGTCTTTGTACAAGTGGTCATATTTTCTACTGAATGTTAGTATTCTGCCGCATTCATAGTCTTTGTAGTCCCGATTCATTTTACGTTGTTTTCTTGCTTTTATTTCATCTTCATGTTTGCTTAGACGTTCTTTCATGAGTTCCAGGGTTTTGTTCAATGTCTCATTGTTCATAAGTTGAGATAATTCTGTCATGATATCCTTTATCTGTTTGAGTATTTCCTCTCTGTCCTTCCAAGCGTACTTAATTAGTATTTCCATCATGATTCTGGAACTTGAAGCTGAATGTTCCGACCATTCTTTTAGCATTAACAGGTTAGGTGTTTCATATGTGGGAGTGATGAAAATTCTTAGGCCCCTCGGGGCCATGGCTTGATCAACATAATTTTGCAGTGACACTGCTTCCCACCATTTGGAAATTTCAGCGCGTTTTAATTTCTCTAATTTGTTGATTTTTTCTTCCAAAGATGCGTTTTTGGGATCTGTTTCTCCCGTTTTTTTATGCGCGCCTGAGATGCCCGGTTTTCTACTAAACAGAGTTAGAGCAGCTGCTCTTCTTTCTGGTTCTTCTTCCATGCTGTAATCAATAAATGGACTTGCCGAAACGCGTCTTCTGCCCCCTCGTGTGAATAAACCTACAATTTTGCAGCAAGATCGGTGTGGCTCGCCTTCTTTCCTATTGGAACTGTGGGGAGAACTTCTGTGCAAGATATAACGGAGGCGCCCGTTGACGAGCCCCAACCCGACTGGCTGGGCATTTCACTTAGCATCAACCACGGACCTCAGCTCTGATTTGGAATCTGTGGACAGTAACACGTCTAATGCACATGAAGCGACGTCTTTTTCCGAGGAGATGCGCCTCATACAAATAAACATGGAACATTCCGAAAGGGGACGACCCAGAGGAAGAGGCAGAGGAGGCGCAACCAGAGCACGAAAAGAAGACAACGCAGAAGAAAAGAGCAAGCTAGTCAGTATGGGAACACGCGGACAACTGGCGAAGAAACAAACATGAACAATACGACCTCACTTACGGTAATGAACCTCTCTAAGAGGGTTTTAACTGAGATTGATGAAAATGTTCTAGATTTGGGTTTATCCATTTGTCCAGATTGTCCTCTTGATTACGCACAAATACGCATTGATTTGTATAAATTTGTCAGAAAGCTTAAGTTGTGTAAAATCCACACTGCACGCAGGAAAATTCAGCAACCTGATTCTATGCCAATGACACCAAATACGAACATTATTGAACACGCATCTCTTGATACCAATGACCTAGAAATTTTAAACACTATGCATGATCTAGCTAATGAAGACCTGAGCATATCATATCCTACTCTCACTATCAGTAGTCCGTCCAACTTAGGTGACACACGAATTGAGAGAGAGATAGACACAGATCTAGCCCTTGACCCCAACCAATCTACAAGAACGAGTTTTAGAGCCAGTTCCACATACATCCCACAAACACCGAGAGAAAATATCGATGTCTTTCAAGATGCTGTGATTTGTGATGTAAATAAACTAACACAGACATACACACGCAGGAGAAACATCACCAAAGAACAGTGGGATGCTATAATTTCCTTACATAAGGATGACAATATTGTGATCAAGCCGTCCGACAAGGAGGGAAATGTGACAATCATGGACAGGGAATTTTATGTCAAAGAAGCCAACAGACAACTTTCGAATAGTACTTGTTATGAGAGGATAGACAAGAGTTACCTTGATAAACTACAGGATAGATATCATGTCATGATTGACAAATGGGCTCAGGAGGAGCTCATCAGTTGGGATGAGAAAAAGTTCCCCACGAACACCACACCAACTACACCCACTTTCTATCTCTTGCCCAAGGTACACAAGGACCCCCAGAATCCCCCAGGGTGTCCCATTGTCTCCTCTAAAAATAGTCTATTTGAAAATACTTCCATCTATATTGATTATTTCCTGTTCCCCTTCGTCAAAGATCTAAGCTCCTACGTCAAGGACACCAAGGACTTCCTACAAAAAATTGAGAACTTGCATTGGGGTCCAAACTGTTGGATGGTGTGCCTTGACGTAGAGAGTTTGTACACCAGCATTCGTCATCCTGACGGCATATGAGCCTTTTAGGACTTTCTTAAAACCAGAAGTGTACACCTACTTGGCCACACACAGATGATCCTCCAAATGATTGAAATGTGCCTCACTGAGAATGTTTTTGTGTTCAATGGCAGTTGGTACAAACAAACACAGGGTACTTCGATGGGCACTTGCTTCGCTCCCAGCTACGCGAATCTCACTGTGGGCTGGTGGGAGAAGCAAGTGCTCTGGAGCAAGGACCTGGACAGATGGACTAAAAACATTAATCTCTGGCTCAGGTACATTGACGATATTTTCTTCATTTGGGAAGGTATGGAAAGTGATCTGTTTTTGTTTTACAATGCTCTAAATGAGAATTGTATGAACTTGAGGTTTACTATGGCACACAGCCAACAGACTGTAAATTTTCTAGATATCAAACTGAACATCATCAACAACACCCTAGCCACAACCCTCTTTAGGAAAGAAACATCTGGGAACAGCATTTTGCACGCCACTAGCTGCCACATGCCTAGTTTTAGGTGGAGTCTCCCTTACGGAGAACTACTCAGAGCAAAACGCAATTGCAGCACAGAGGAGGCTTACCTAAATACGAAAAAGGATATGCTGACCAGATTTAGAGAGAGAGGGTATACTGATAAAATGCTTGAGAAGGGGGTACGAAAAGCAGATAACATCAACAGAACTGAGGCCCTTTTCAAAACAACGAGAGCACAGAAAACCACTCCTACTGACATGACACCACTTAGATTTATCACTACCTTTTCCACCCAGGCAGATCAATTGAAAAATATTCTGAGGAAAAGGTGGGATATCCTTACACAGGATACCCTACTGTCAGCCAGGATTGGACCTAATCCATCCTTCTCGTACAGGAAGAATCCATCCCTGAAAGATCTACTGGTTAATAGCCATTTCAAACCGAAGAAAGGGACCTGGCTGGAACAGGGTAAGGGTTTTAAACGATGCAGAAAATGCAAAGCATGTAGTCATTCTGATGATGTCAAAGAGGTCACCCTGCAGAAGACAGGGGTGGAGGATCCTAAACTTGATCCACTGTAACACTGACTATATTGTCTATGCCATCACCTGTCCCTGTCCCAAATGGTATATAGGGTCTACTACGTTTCCAGTCAAGAAACGCATCCTGGAACACTGGCGAGCAATCACTAACCAAGATCTAAGTTACAGCACTGCCAGACATTTCAGGGAATACCATTCCAGTGACTGGACTAAAGCAAAGTTTTTTGCGCTTGACAGTGTGCCCAAACATCCTAGAGGTGGCAACAGAATACAGTCCCTCAGGAGACTAGAATCTCGCTTCATGTTACAGACAGGCAGCCTTTTTCCGATAGGGCTTAATAACGATGAAGAAATGTATTCACATTTGTAGATTTCTTGTATGTTTTTTTTAGCCAGGCTTGGTCCTTTTTGAAACCAGTTGTTTTTTTCTTCTATGATATTGATTTTATCTTCACTTTGCACATAATGGACAATTGTGTTATGTTTTCTTTTTTTCTCATGTCTGGTATGTCACGTTTGATAGACCATGCGTAAACCCGTGCCATATATGCTTTATCCTGGGTATTGATGCTTTATGATCGTTGTAATGTCATAATACATGTCGAGCACTAATGTAATATTATTCTTTTCTGTTGTTTTTGCAGCTTGGGGGCTCACGGAGAGACCAGTTCACTACAAATAGTCACGGATATGACGTATTGGTAAAGTTCCTGTTATGCACACATCCCTCACTGGATTAATATGTACAGATGCAAATATAAGGGTACTATACCTTCACCTTGCACCTTTAGTTTGTACATATGGATACATAGCACCTTCTATGACAAAGTTATTGGGATAGTAGACCCTTTACACGTCAGTATTTTGTGTGATACGTATGTCTACCACGTAGGAATACTCCCCGCTTGCAAAACTTTATTCATCATGCACTGACATAAACGATTAACTTTATCAAGAAATTCGCTACAAATGATTGTTAAAAAGCAATGACTCAATACCGTACGCGTTTTGTTTTGAATTATTTTATGGTTGTTCCAGTAATGAATCATTTGAACTGCTGAAACTTTGGGTCGTGACTACTACAGTTTGATAACTCGCGACAAAAAAGTTAAGTATTTTCAAATGCCACGATTGTCTAAGTCTGTCTTCACTGTCACTTTGTGCACGCTGCGACGTGCTTAACACGTATTTGTATTATATACTTCCTGGTTTACTGAAGAGGTCATGTGACCAAGGCTGCTTGACAGCCGAAACGCGTCTTCTGCCCCCTCGTGTGAATAAACCTACAATTTTGCAGAATGATCGGTGTGGCTCGCCTTCTTTCCTATTGGAACAGTGGGGAGAACTTCTGTGCAATATATATATAGATATATATATATATATTTTCACAGAAAAAAACATAGGTTTCAGGGATGTTATAGTTAGAAATTAGCATTTAAAAAACCATAGAAATTCACTGAAAAAACCATAGGTTTCATTGACATTATAGTTAGTTGGACATTTCACTCTTACAAAACCATGGAAATTCCGGAGTTATAGTTAGTTCAGCTAACTATAACTCGCGCCCCCGCAATGCACTGCTGATGACGTCACATATTACATCATTCATGACATGGTCAGTGACATCACTGATAACATCTCAAATCACATCACTGATGACATCATCCAGCGACTGTGTGTTTCTATAAAGTTTAAATATTTTTTATATATATGCCAAGGTGTATTGAAGAATGAGTGGGTGTATTAGTGTCTGGATGGAGGATTTAGTAGGTGTGTGACTGACTGTATAAGTGAGTGATTAAATGTGTCTTACTGAATGCATGGGTTAGTGACTAAACTGTGTGAATGTCTGTATCAGTCTGTCTTGTTGTCTAAGCTGCTGCATGGGTTGGTGAGTAGCTACATGAGTGTCTATATGGGTTATTGATTGGTTGTGACGTCATCAGCAGTGCATTGCGGGGGTGCAAGTTATAGTTAGCTGAACTAACTATAACACTGGAATTTTTATGGTTTTGTACGAGTGAATGGTTTTTTCAGTTAATTTCTATGGTTTTTTAAATGCTTATTTCTAACTACAACGTGCCTGAAACCTATGGTTTTTTCAGTGAATTTCAAAGGTTTTTTAAAAGAAAATTTGTAAGCCTAGTGTACCTGAATCCTATGTTTTTTTTATTTTCTATATATATACATATATTTTTTATAAAAATTGTGAATAAATTTTAGCTAGGAAAACTATATTCATTCTTTTTTTTTGTTGATATTACACAGCAGTCGCACACCCTTCGCGCATCCTACACGATGACTACGTGCATTCCAGAGCCATTTTGAAAAGCCGCGCTGGGGACGGGACTTTGCCGTAATTTGTAAAGTATGAAATATGTTTAAATTAATTATAAATAACAGTTTTCCTTTAAGTGTTTGTCTACATTTATTTATAAATATATTTTTAAAGTATTCTTTTTAATATAATTTCAACGAAAGTAAAGTTACGAAATCCGTGGTGTAGCCGCTTACTGTGCGCAACCTCTCCCCGAATGTATTTCCAGGGTCGCGCCACGATCGTGCCGAAGTCGCGACTTCGAAGTTTTTCTAAAGTTGAAAAAATGACCACAGAAAGTTAGAATATGATATAACACTGAACAGTTTTGCTAATATACTTAGTAAACGTTTATTGAAATTTCTATTTATAGTATATAACGATATATATGATTTTCGCGAGAGCGCGAAGGGTGCGTGACAGGTGTGCGCACTCTACGCGACTTCATGTCAGCAAAAGAAAAAAGGAATCTGATTGGTTCAAATCAATTTAATTATTACAGAGCGATGATCCATCCTTCTGATATTTCCCTTATTTTTTGACCTTCATAGAGAGAAGACCTGTTTCTTTATTCTCTTTATAGTGATATTTTTTTGTGTGTTTCTTTATTTTTAATCCAACTATGGCTTAAAATTTTGCTGAAGTGGATGCACTTGCAGTAGAGGGGGAAGAACAGATGGTGCAGCAGAAGAAGAAGAGAAAGGAGAGCATCGTTTGGGCCTTTTTTAGTGTTCCGGAGGGATAAAAAAAGGTGAATGCTACAAAAGTAACATGCATCATCTGTAAGAAAGTGCTGTCCAGAGGGGCCGATAAGAAGTACTCTTGTGGAACAAGTAGCATGAAAAAACATATGGAAACCCTCCACCCTGTGCACCTTGCAAGAGAGGAAAGGAAGAAACACTTGGATGCTGCTACTAAACAGAACCCCAGTACACCTTCAACTTCTGCGATTCCATCTGCATCAATGCATCACATCATACCTGCATTTTTAAATGCATCTGTTAGCTGCATTAAGTGCGCCACCAAGGTCTGTGTTGGCGAACAGTGCATAGATGTGATCTCTGCTGTTCTTAAAGTGCACAATGTTCATTTTTTTTTATAACAAGCTTTTCTTTTTCTTCAATAGATCACTTCCAGATCTTCATGTTTCTCTGTTGTTTTTAAAATAAAAAACACAAAAAAGTAAAAAAGGTAAAAAGAAAAAAAAGAATTTTCTTTTCCCCCCCAAATCTACTGGTTAAAAAAAGAAAAATTACCAGAGTGATTGTATGAGAGTATGCACAGTATGTGGGTGATTGGAGAAATGCAAGTGTAGTGCATGGTTATTTTACGGATGTTTAGAAGTGGCAACGTGATTGAATGACTTCATGAATAATAGCAGGGTAATTGGAGGAGTGCATGAGTACTGTGTAAGTGTTTAGATGAGTGCATGTGTAGTACACATGTGATTGTAGTAGTCGACAGTTGTTGCCTTGGTCATTACATGAGTATATGGCTACTGACTGGATGATTAGAGTGTTGTAATCAGAGTGCATGGTGAATTTATAAGTGTTTGGGTATTGGCGGAGTGATTGGATAAATACATGGTGCTGGATGGGTGATAGGAGGAGTGCATGGGAAGTGAGAGGGGAATTGCTGGAGTGCATAGGTACTAGCTGAGTAATTGAGGAGTGAATCAGTAGTGTGTAGGTGTTTAGAGGTGTGCATGAGTAGAGTATGGAGGATTGTAGCAGTGCATGAATTACTGACTGGGTCTTTGTATGAGTCCATGGGTAGTGACTAGATGATTAGAGTACTGCAAGGAGAGTGTATGGTGAATTTCTAAGTGTTTGGGTATTGGCGGCATGACTGGATTAGTATACGGTACTGCCTGGGTGACTGGAGGTGTGCACGGTGAGTGACAGTGTGATTGCTGGACTGCATGGGTACTACCTGGGAAAATGAAACTGTGAATAAGCAGTGTATAAGTGGTTAGAGGACTGCATGGATAGTGCACGTTATTGTAGCATTGCATGTGTTAGTGTCTGGGTCATAGCATGAGTACATGGGTAGTGACTGGATGATTAGAGTACTGCCAGGAGATTGTATGGTGAATTTATAAGTGCTTGGGTATTGGCGGAGTGATTGGATTATTACATGGCACTAGCTGGGTGACTGAAGGAGTGCATGGGGAGTGGCAGAGTGATTGCTGGACTGCATGGGTACTACCTGGGAAAATAAAGCTGTGAATGACCAAGGTATAAGTGGTTAGAGGACTGCATGGATAGTGCACATGTTATAGTAGCACTGCATGTGGGTCATTTCATGAACACATGGGTACTGACTGGATAATTAGAGTACTGCAAGGAGAGTGCATGGTGAATTTATAAGTGCTTGGGTATTGGCAGATTGATTGGAAAAGAACATGGTGCTGGCTGAGTCATTGGAATAGTGCACATAGAGTGAAAGGGAGATTGCTGGAGTGCAAGGGTACTACCTGGGTAATTGGAGGAGTTAATCAGTAGTGTATAAGTGGTTAGAGGTCTACATGGGTACTGCACACGGTATTGTAGCAGTGCATGAGTTAGTGCCTGGGTCATTGAATGAGTACATGGAAACTGAGTGAATGATTAGAGTAGTGTAAGGAGAGTGTATGGCGCATTTATAAGTGCTTGGGTTTTGGCAGATTGATTGGAAAAGAACATGGTGCTGGCTGAGTCATTGGAATAGTGCACAGAGATTGAAAGGGGGATTTCTGGAGTGCCAGGGTACTACCTGGGTAATTGGAGGAGTTAATCCGTAGGGTATAAGTGGTTAGAGGTTTGCATGGGTACTGGACGGGATATTGTAGCAGTGCATGAGTTAGTGCCTGGGTCATTGTATGAGTATGTGGAAACTGACTGAATGTTTACAGTACTGCAAGGAGAGTGCATGGTGAATTTATAAGTCTTTGAGTATTGGTGGAGTAATTGGATAAGTACATTGTGCTGGATGGGTGACAGCAGGAGTACATAGGGAGTGACAGTGTTATTACTGGACTGCATGGGTACTACCTGAGTAATTGAAGGTGTGAATAAGTAGGGGCATATTTACAATAACTGGCGCATTCCCTGCATATCAGCAGGGATGCGCCAGTTCTTGTGCGCCACAGCTCCGCCACCATGGATGCACCGCATTTACAATGCGGCGCACCATGGGGCAAAAACGGCACAGATGCGTGACGCATCTGTGCCATAAAAGTGGCGCATTTCTGGAGTTGCGTCGCAAGCGCCACGCAGCTCCAGCAATGCTCTGGGGGGCCCTATCTTGTTAATGCTGCGTCAATCCTTACGCCTGCTTCAGGCAGGCGCAGGGTTTTGACGCAGCATGAGCCTAAAAGTGACTCAGTGAAATCTTGATGATTTCACTCAGCCACTTTTAGGAGGCGTTCCTGCACCGGAACGCCACCCCCCTGCGTTGTAACGCCTAAATGTGGCGCAGGGCTTTACAACGTGACGCATCTCCCAGATGCATCACGTTGTAAGTAACCCGCACCATGGCGCAGGATTTGTGCCGCCGCTGCGTCACAAAAAGTGCCACAACATTTTTAATTTTGGTTTCCAATTTTGTTTCATGTGCTCTACAACGTTGCAGCATTAAAATGATATATTGTCCAAATCTTTCTATAAATAATGTTGACAACATTTCCGATTTGCACATTCCATATCTTGATTAGATGATTTCACTAATTTGTTAAAATACACTGTTTTGCAATCTGGTATTGGTAAATATATGAATCGTTCCGTGTCTATTTTAGTGGTAGATGAAAATGAACAGCTGTCACATGTATGATCCGATCTGTAACGTAGTCCAAACAGATTTTCAATTTGTATTCTTTCATCTTCCAATACTGCAAGCATAAACATAAAAAATTCCTAAGCGTCTTGCTGTTCATTTTGTGTAAATTGTGAAGAACCAGAACATATATCCAGAAGATTACACATGCCAGAAGCAGTATGGATTTTAATTTTATCAGTTTTCAACTTTTCAAAAATGTAATGTAACAAAGAATAGAATCTTTTGTCTCGATTTTCCATAATTGCATGCTGTAGATTTTCTAAAAAAAATACAACGTTCACGATTACATTAGCATAGCAGTTGGTACCTGAACTATTTTCTAACTGATATCCTACAATATTAGCAACTGTGTCCACTTACATTTCCTTTTCAGACTCATTATTCTTTTCAATTCTTTTCTTCTTTGCAACCTCAATAAAATGTTTATCATATTTTCGTTTTGGACGTATCAAACGTTTTTCATAAATAGGATATTCAACTAAGCTAGGAGCATAGAGTCTTTTTAAACTATTGTACTCGTTTACACAGTTTACATCTGCACTAACCTTTTGCTCATCAAAATCAATCAAATACAACCCGAATAATGTTTTTACTTGAGACAATGCAACATATGCCATACCCTCTTTAAACACAGAACTTCCAATATTTACCAAAGCACTGTCTACACTTAAACCTTGAGATTTATGAATGGTCACTCGATATGCTAAACAAACAGGAAACTGCTATCTATGAACATACAAATCTTTTACAAGCAAGAAACTAACAGAATAACGTGCAATCTGTTTCACCCCTTCAATCTGATCAAATTTAATCTTCAAAAATTCAATTCCCTCTCTATTTGATAACTAACAAAGTCAACAACTTTCCCTAGTGCTCCATTTACTAAACCTTTCTCAACATCTAAATTACTTCTCTGCAATTTTTTGGTAGATTGTTTCAGGTGCAATATTTTCTTTTGGAAACAAGTTTCTTATTAGCCGACTTTCTAAAGCATTTTTTCCATCCTTTGTTAAGACACCAATTCTAATATTTTGAAGAATATTTCCATAATCTTTGTCATTTGCTTATTGCATGTTCTTATAAGTTCTTTATATTCAAAATAAGTCCAAATGTTCACATTTCCATTACTTCCCAATGATTTTTTAGTGTCTTCATGAAGAAGGGTCTTAAAAACTGGTTGGCCTTTCACAGGTGTGAGTTGTAGTAGATCAACAAATACAATTACATGTTTTCCTCCAAATAAAATATTGTAATTTGTTTTTAAGATCTGCTCCATCCTCAAATGTACAAACGCAAGCATTAATTTTGAGACCATGCTTACTTCATCAATTATCAGAAGTTTCATTTTCTTCAGTACTCTTGAAACTTCGAAACAAGCTTCTCCAGATAGCTTGTGATATTCCAACTTATTTTCATGTTCTACTGGTAACATAAGTAGACGATGTAATGTAATCCCTTTAATGTTGTGTGCTGCTAACCCAGTTGGAGCAGTTACAACACAAGACAAATGTGAATCCGGTGTTTTCTGTCGATAACTTGACAAACATTTAATCAAGAAACTTTTTCCCGTTCCAGCTTGTCCACTGATGTACATAAGAATAGGTCTAAATGATGTACATTGGTAATCATTCTTTTCATGCAGTAATCCATGTTCTATCTGTTGTGTAACTTGGTGATATATTTCTTTCTGTTCAGTATTCAGATGTTCTTCTAAGTTTTTCAAGTCAATATTCTCCTGTTGTGCTTGTTGCATCACCATTTCCACTTAACTCATTACTATTGCCGCTTCATTTTCAAGTATGGCTTCTCCTAGTAGATCTTGACTTTGTGCAGCAGAACTCTGACTATCTTGAGAACTATCTCTAGCTATTTCAGCTGCAATAGTTATTTCTTGATTAATCTCTTCATTCAACATTTGGAGGTAATTTGTAAAAATTGTACATTCAATGCTATCTTTACATGCATTGAAAGAATCTTCATAGCAGTCAAAATCTCCAAGTATTTCCATTTCACTCCGCCAAGGTTTGAAGAGTTGCAGAAGAGCTAAATAGAAAAACGCCCTTTTATCTGGAGTATCGCAACTCAGTTTCCTGTGATTAATCAAATTTCCTTTGGCATGTTTTACCAAACATCCTTCACATCCACTTACAGCATATCTTCCTTCATTTATATTTCCCGTAACATTTTTCTTAAAGCTGTAATGTTGTAGTACTTCATATAGATACATCTTTTCCAGGTGTGGACTTCTTTTTGGATAGTACGTATCCAACATATTTGTTTTAAGAATATCTGTACTTTCCGGTTCATTCAGTGCCAAGTATTCAATTTCTTGTACAGATTTCAAAACACGATTTCGTGTCGCAGCAAGACCTAGACTTATCCAGATGATTCCTCTTGACTTTGAATATAAACTTGCAGATGTCAATCGATCTGAACATTCATACGATCCAATTTCACGATGTGAAAGCATCTTCAAGCTTAAGCTGTACAATTTTTTACTAAGTGTCTTCTCCTGTGAAATTTCCTCCCACATTACTTTCAATTGTGTATACTCAGATTTCATAATATAGGACGTGACATAGCGAGCAACAGCAATTGAGTTATCTGCAACATATTAGATGTCCATATTTGCATTCCACATCTTCAAAATCACTGGATTGTAATCATTACTGTACTTTGATTCTTCTGTTCTTTTTATATTATAAGTATTTTTTGGTGATTTTCGAGTGATAGTATGCCTCACTGCTGACATAAAACTGTTCACTCTTCCCTTGGAAATTACTGGACGTGGAAATCCAAATCGACATTTTGTGTAAAATGTTTCCTTTGACTTGTATTTCCGTCGACAATATTTTCCACATTGATTTTTTTGAACTGTAAAACTTGCTGTCTTAAGTTGTTTCCTGTTTTTTTTTTTGGTGTGGTGCAGGTAACATGTTGTTCAATAAAAGACAAAACAGTCTCATCAGTGTCAGTTCCAAATTTAGGTACATTCTTGTTTTATAACAGCATATGAATAAGAGGTGCAACTCTAGCTTGGTATTTCTTTCTCCAAAAGAAATCAGTAAATTCGCCAATAGGTGGATTCTTTTTATTACAGCTGAAAGACATCATAGCTTCAAACCTATGATTAAAATATCTGCAGACACTTACAGAATCCAGGGAACACAGTTCTCCAGTTGTCTTCAATTCAATATTTTGATTTGCTTGTCGTAGAAAATCAAGTAAATCAACCCATGCGTACTCAGCACAGCTAAGTGTCACAAACCACGTAGGGGCTCTTAAGTTCCTTAACATATATTTCAGTACCCCGTGACGTCGATACCAATATTCATTAGTGCCACGTTGACATGCCATCAAATTAATTTACTGTGATTCTAAATGTTCGTCTCTTTCTTCAACTTTGTCCATGAATTCCTTTGCAAAAACATGTGAAAGATGAGTTCCTGTTTTTAATATGTGATTGACTGCATATGAAAGTGCAGACAGGTCACTTTCAAATAAAAGATTAAACAAATATGGAATACACTGGTGAAATCTTGGTTCTTCTGAGTATAGTCGTAAAGTATGACATTCTGAAGCTGGAATCTGAACTGGTCGTTCATCATATCATCCACCTTTTCCAGTAGGGAACAGCTGTGGAAAACAACGAGCTTCCAAACCTTTTTGTCCATACACTCATGGGAGTTCCTTTTGCTTTTTTCGTCTGGAAGAATTCAATAGTATCTCCTATCAGTTCTTTTGAATGTAGAGGATGTATAGTATAATGTTCATATATTTCTTCTTTTCTGGAGTTCTCCACTTTTTCTATTTGTCCACTTGAAATGTCTTTTTCATCTTCTAAACTCATTTCTTGTTCTTCTACATTTACAGTTTTATAGTAAATATTGTTTTGCCCCAGATATAATGTAGCCTTTTGGACTTTCGTGACATCTACTAACTCTTGCCATATTTTCCTACTCTTTGTAGGTACTCCATTAACAAGAATGACTCCAGGTTCAGTATCCTCTCTTTCTTTTAAACCTCTTTGTAGATCTGTTGGAGGAAGCTTACCTGTTTTAGGCTCCATACGAATTATAGCCTGAAACGGGTGCACAGATTGAATAAGGATGGACTCATATGTATTTAAATCTTTAAGTTCTGGAGGTATAGCTACTAATTCTAGGTCATTATGGACAGCTCTAGCTGGCATTTTGTTCTTTTCTAATTTATTGCAACAATATTTACAAATACATTGTGCAGTACCTAACTCAAAACCACATTCCACAAACAAATAAGCAGCACATTCCCTCCATTTATCATTGTTTTCCTTTTCACTTTCTAAAATCACATCTACATTCCTAGTTTGAATTTTATAGTGAGTATGTCGACAATAAATACAAATCTAGTTGGGATTTTCACCAGAAACTACTTTGAACTTTGATATTTCTTTTCAAACTTCACATCAGTAGTATCTTCCAACTCTTCTTCAACACCTATGCTTGTCAAACTCTCACTTTCTCTACACTCCTCTTGCCCAGCAAAGAAACGTAACTCTATATCATCACAAACGTTTTTTACATCCAACACTGAACCATGAAAAAGAGATGTGTTAATTTGATTTAGACATAATGCAGGACTCTTCATATAGTATAATCTTCTTACTAACTTCCGCATTTCGGAATGATGTACTGCTAACATTCTTAAATCATGAAAACGACTATGACACACCTTCCTAGAAAACCAAACCAGAGAATGACCTTGCAGCCCTGTATTTTTGATCACTTTGCAAGGATGCAGTCCTTGTAATATCTTAGTCTTCTGTTTCACAGTTTTTCTTCCATATTCTCTTAAGAAATTTAGTAAGATATCAATAGATACCTGACGTACACTACAAATACTACTACAATCCCATGTAAACACTAGAGCCTGGGTACGTCTCCCTTGAACTTCCTCAGCTATTACTTCTTCCACATTTCTAGCAAAAATCTTTTCTTTTTTAATTGGACAACCATTTTTCAGTTTGTAACAACGACCACAGGTATCAACTGCATGAACTAATGTATTTTGTTGAAAATAGCTTTCTTCATTAAAAAAAGGGTTCCATACTAGAGGTATGCTTACATTCCCCAGAAAATATTTCACTAAAGTTAGTTCTATGTATAATTCTTTTTCATTTACATTTGTCCTTCAAAGACTGCAATATTGTATTTAAAGTTTTCAATCTTTTTAAAATTAAGATAAACAATTTTCTTTTCAATTCAAATGCTTTTTCAATGACACTTATAATCACCTTTTTTTGTTTGTAAAATGCTGATCTCCTTTTATATATTTTTTTTAATTTTAGTAAATTTTGGAGTACTCTACTTTTATACAATCTTTTTTGAATTTCTTAAAATTGTTTCTTCCTGCTTCCAACATAATTCTTTTTCTGATAATTCAATTTTGTACTTTTTTGTACATTTTTCTTTTCCTTTCGTTTCACTGTACTTGTTCTATCTCTTCTTTATTTTCAGAATTTGAAATACTCTTTAAAAGTTTCTAATAAAAATCTTTACTTCTCTTACCAGAAGGCTTTTTCTTTAAGGATCCATGTTGTTCTTGATCTAATTGCTCTTTTGCTATTTTCTTTACATAGGCCTCTTTTCTTCATTCTCTTTTTCTTTGCTGTTTTCTTGTCATTGTAACTCTGTATTAATAATTATGCAAAATATCTGTAAAAAAAGAAAAGTTTTGAAAATAATTTAATAAAATTAGATCAATTATATAAAAATATTCACATGTATAACTATAAAAATACATACAAAGATACTACATCAATGATTAGAGCAGTGGAACAGTGCTACCTGCATAATTGGAGGAGTGTAAGAGTAGTGTGTAAGATATGAGAGCACAGCATTAGTAGTACACATGTAATTGTGGAACTACATGGTTAGTACCTGTATCATTGCATGAGTACATGGCTACTGACTAAAAGATTACAATACTGCAAGGAGAGTGCTGTGTGCATTTATAAGTGCTTGGACATTGGCGGAGTGATTGGATAAGTAGATAGTGCCCAATGGGTGATTGGAGAAGTGCGTGGGGACTGACAGGGGGATTCCTAGACTGCATGGGTACTACCCGGGTAATTAGAGGAGTGAATCAATAGTATGTAGCTGGTTAGAGGTTTTCATGGATAGTGCACAGAGTATTGTAGCTGTGCTTGTGTTAGTACCTAGGCCATTGCAGACTAGTAACAGGAATGATTACAGTCCTGCAAAGAGAGTGCATGGTCAATTTATAAGTACTTAGGTATTGGCGGAGTGATTAGATAAGTACATAGTGCTGGATGGGTGATTGGAGAAGTGCATGGGACTGACAGGGGGATTCCTAGACTGCATGGGTACTACCTGGGTAATTAGAGGAGCGAATCAATAGTATGCAGCTGGTTAGAGGTCGGCATGGATAGTGTAGTGAGTATTGTAGCAGTGTTTGTGTTAGTGTCTGCTCCATTGCATGAGTATGTGACTAGTAACTGGATGATTACAGTGCTGCAAAGAGAGTACATGGTGAAATTATAAGTGCTTTGGTATTGGTAAAGTAATTGGATAAGTACATAGTGCTGGATGGGTGATTGGAGAAGTGCATGGGGACTGACAGGGTGATTCCTGGACTGCATGGGTACTACCTGGGTAATTAGAGGAGTGAATCAATAGTAAGTAGCTGGTTAGAAATCTACATGGATAGTGCACGGAGTATTGTAGCTGTGCTTGTGTTAGTACCTAGACTATTGCATAAGTACATGACTAGTAACTGGAATGATTACAGTCCTGCAAAGAGAGTGCATGGTGAATTTATAAGTACTTAGGTATTGGCAGAGTGATTGGATAAGTACATAGTGCTGGATGGGTGATTGAAGAAGTGCATGGGACTGATAGGGGGATTCCTAGACTGCATGGATACTACCAGGGTAATTAGAGGAGTGAATAAATAGTATGTAGCCGGTTAGAGGTCTACATGGATAGTGTACGGAGTATTGTAGCAGTGTTTGTGTTAGTGTCTGGGCCATTGCATGTGTATGTGACTAGTAACTGGATGATTACAGTGCTGCAAAGAGAGTACATGGGGAATTTATAAGTGCTTTGGTATTGGTGGACTAATTGGATAAGTACATAGTGCTGGATGGGTGATTGGAGAAATGCATGGGGACTGACAGGGGGATTCCTAGACTGCATGGGTACTACCTGGGTAATTAGAGGAGTGAATCAATAGTATGCAGCTGGTTAGAGGTCGGCATGGATAGTGTAGGGAGTATTGTAGCAGTGTTTGTGTTAGTGTCTGCTCCATTGCATGAGTATGTGACTAGTAACTGGATGATTACAGTGCTGCAAAGAGAGTACATGGTGAAATTATAAGTGCTTTGGTATTGGTAAAGTAATTGGATAAGTACATAGTGCTGGATGGGTGATTGGAGAAGTGCATGGGGACTGACAGGGTGATTCCTGAACTGCATGGGTACTACCTGGGTAATTAGAGGAGTGAATCAATAGTATGTAGCTGGTTAGAGGTTTGCATGGATAGTGCACAGAGTATTTTAGCAGTGCTTGTGTTAGAGTCTGGGTCGTTGCTTGAGTACGTGAGTACTAACTGGATGAGTACAGTGCTGCAAAGACAGTGCATGGTGAATTTATAAGTTATATGGGTATTGGCGGAGTGATTGGATAAGTATCTGGATGGGTGATTGAAGAATTGCATGGGGACTGACAGGGGGATTCCTAGACTGCATGGCTACTACCTGGGTAATTAGAGGAGTGAATCAATAGTATGTAGCTGATTAGAGATCTGCATGGATAGTGCACAGAGTATTGTAGCAGTGTTTGTGTTAGTGTCTAGGCCATTGTATGAGCACGTGACTAGTAACTGGATGATTACAGTGCTGCAAAGACAGTGCATGGTGAATTTATAAGTGCTTCGGTATTGGTGGAGTGATTGGATAAGTACATAGTGCTGGATGGGTGATTGGAGAAGTGCATGGGGACTGAAAGGGGGTTTCCTAGACTGCATGGGTACTACCTGGGTAATTAGAGGATTGAATCAATAGTATGCAGCTGGTTAGAGGTCTGCATGGATAGTGCACAGAGTATTTAACAGTGCTTGTGTTAGAGTCTGGGCCATTGCATGAGTACGTGACTAGTAACTGGATGATTACAGAGCTGCAAAGTCAGTGCATGGTGATTTTATAAGTGTTTGGGTATTGGCGGAGTGATTGGATAAGTAGATAGTGCTGGATGGGTGATTAGAGAAGTGCATGGTGTCTGACAGGGGGATTCCTAGACTGCATGAGTGCTACCTGGGTAATTAGAGGAGTGAATCAATAGTATGTAGCTGGTTAGAGGTCGCATGGATATTGCACGGAGTATTGTAGCAGTGTTTGTGTTAGTGTCTGGGCCATTGCATGAGTACGTGACTAGTAACTGGATGATTACAGTGCTGCAAAGACAGTGCATGTTGAATTCATAAGTGCTTCAGTATTGGTGGAATGATTGGATAAGTAGATAGTGCCCGATGGGTGATTGGAGAAGTGCATGGGGCCTTATAGGGGGATTCATAGACTGCATGGGTAGTACCTGGGGAATTAGAAGAGTGTTTAATAATACACTACTTCTAAAGATAGCACTGACTTGGGAAATCTCACTGTAAAAACATATTACTTTAATATTAATAACACATTCACATTTTAATGCCACATTTAACATTCAACCCTACCCCCCATTCTGCTTAATGCCTGTATCCATAGTAACAGTTCATGGAACACTCAACTGAACTCACATGTCACAAGTTCAGCATATTTTCAAGTTCACCACACAATGTTGCAAATACAGACAGCAGGTGTGGTTGAATTTCCAAAATATGAGCTTATCCTATGAAATATACCTTCTAAAAAGTGTTTTACTAACCAATAAGAAACATGCTTTTTAAAGACAGAAACATGCACTCTATTTTTGACTGTACAATATTCTCAAACAGCCAATCCTTTCTCTTCTTTTTTAAAAACTGCATCTTGTCCACCATTTTAGATACCTCTCATTCTACCAACTGACTACTTCAGCTACAGACATCTTTTCCTTACAGCCAGACTTCCCTTCAAGATGCTTAGAGTGTGGATTGTGAGACACAGCTGTGTTTTCTGGTGCAAAAGGTATGCTGAAAAAAGAGGTATTGACAAAGACCTAGCTTTGCAAAATGTGGACATTAAATGGATTGGACAAAGAGGATTAAAGTGGCACCAATTGATGGTTAAAACCTTTTTACATTTCCAACCCGCTGACCTCATGATTGTCCAATGTGGTGGCAATGACCTGGGCACATTAACTAGAGTAGGTCTGGAAATGCTAATGAAGGACACCTTTGCAGAATTGATGTTGCTTTTCCCCAAAACTGTCTTTGTATATTCTAACATATGCCAAAGACAGAAATGGTAGGGGTCCAATCAATTCTGTCCACAGATTGAGAAAGCTAGAAAAAATGTCAATAAAGCTGTTTCTGCTTATCTCAGAGACCATAGGATGGGCTCCATATACAACAACAATCTCCCTTTTGATATGGATGGCATCTACAGGAGTGATGGTGTACATGTCACAGATAAGGGAAACAAGAGTCCTTCTCAACAACCTAAGGCTCTGCATCGGAACTTACATGTAGCTACAAAATTCTCCCAATAAATACAAGTGTTCTTTTTAGAGCCACCTAATAACCCAACATATAATTTAGTTTTTGAAAAAATATATTTTTTTTGTTGTTGCTCGGAGTCGCACACCCATCGCGTTCACACGGGGGGACCGTGCACCCATCGCATTCACATGGGGGCCGCGCTGAGAGCCGCACACCCATCGCATTCACATGGGGGCCGCGCTGAAAGCCGCGCTAGGGTCGTGACTTAAATTTTTTTTTCACTATAGGATCCGGCCCTGGGGGGGGGAGGGGTGGGGGGTGGCAGTCTGCAGGGCCATCACGAGCTCCAGGAGGGAGACCGCGCGGCCCCCCTCCCAAAATATCTAAAGCCCCGGGGAGGTGGTGGTCCCCGGGGAACGTGGGTCCATAACGGACCCCCAAAATTAAATATTAATTGCCCCAGGGAGGTGGTGGTCCCTGGGGCAGTGTGGGGGGTGTGAGCCCCCCACACACATTTTTATTTATAGCCCCGGGGAGGTGGCAGTCTCCAGGGCTTGGGGGGTCCAGCAAGGCCCACCCACTAATTTCAATTTGTGCCCCAGGGAGGTGGCGCTCCCCGGGACCTGACCCACCCGGGGGCTTTTTCAAATGAAGTGCTTCTTTTTTTTTTCAGCAGAATCCACGACCCCAGAGCGCCTTCTCCCAATTATAAAAACTAAAATGCTCTTTTTGCCCTGGGGGGCCTTGTGGGGTCCCCTGAACTGGCCAAGGGGGGTAGGGTGTTTGTACTTTACCCCCATTTTTCATTTTCATCTTTACCTCATTTCTTCTGACTGGGTTACCAAGTCAGAAAATGTCTGCCAACACATTCTGGTTTGGAGTGTTGGCAGCCAATTCAAATGAAGCGCGTGGTCGGGAGGGCTCGAGAACCCACCACGGCCATAGATATCGAGACTTTTAATTTTTGATTTTCTCACCAACTACTGAACGGATTTACACCATTTAAAAAAGGTCGCTTTCTGAACCAAGCACTACCTTTTTGCCAAATTTGGGGTAATTACGTTCAGCAGTTTGGGCTGTAGCCTTCCCTAAAGTTTCCCATGGAAAATGTATTTTTTTACTCTTTTTTTTTATTTCTCAGCAACTGCTTTACGGATTTACACCATTTAAATAAAAGTCACTTTCTGTACCAAGAGCTACCTTTCTACCAAATTTGGTGTAGTTCTGTTCAGCAGTTTGGGCTGTAGCCTGTCTCAAAATTTCCTTTAGAAATGAACACACAAAAAACACGTTTTGGGACCCCCCTTTTTTCTCAGCCCCCGCTTGACGAATCACCCCAAACCTTTCAGGATAGGAGTTGACCTGGATAGACTTTGTTTTGGGAGAATTTCGCATAGATTCGTCAAACGACCCTAAAGTTATTACCAAATCAAAAAACGCTTTTCCTATGGAAACTAGGTTCTAACTATAACTACCTACTGGCGAACGCCAGTAGGTAATATATATATATTTATATATATATATATGCGAACAAGGCCGCATGTCTGGCGGCCGAAACGCGTCATTTGGACCTCTGATGTGTGATTAAACAACACTCTTTATTGAATATTGCCTATGGAGTCTGTATCCTGTGTTGCGCCATTCCTGTGGATGGTTTAAGCTCTTGGATTTCGTTGTATATATATATCTATATATATATATATATATATATATATGTATATATATATATATATATGTATATATATATATATATATATATTTATTTATTTATTTATTTATTTCTCTCCATCCCTTTGTTACTGCGTTACCATCTTACATCCATGACAATCAGGATTGCACGTATGGATGACATTTACTGGGAAGATGACTATTTACTGCTAACATTAGATGTAGGCAGTCTTTAAATAAGTATTAGACATGAATGTGGGATCCATGAAAGCAAACATTGAATGTGAGAGCTTTGTCATTTTTATTTCATACTGAAATTATTATTGAAATGATTTGGTTTCATCTAAACAACAACTTTTTTGTATTTGATGAAAATACTTCAGACAGGTCCAAGGCACAGTGATGGGCACTTGATTCACTCCAAGTTCCACCAACCTCTTTAGGGGTGGTGAGAAGAACAAGTGTTCAGTGCCCTAGAAGAATTCAGTACTCATGTGGTCACAAGGATTTGTACATTGACAACTAATTTGTGGTCTGGCAGAGAAATAGTGGAGAAGCCACTAATTTTATTAACATCCTCAACAACAACGAACTGAATCTTAAATTCACTACCCACATGAGCAGAACCAAAATTGAGGTCTTAGACTTCAAAGTAGAGGTAATTGGTAAAAGAAAACCTCACTACCAGACTACATAAAAAGGTCACTGTGGGCAATACACTTCTCAATACGCATTGTATCAAATAATTATTAAACAGCATTCTGTACTGCAAACTGTTACATGCTCACTGGAATTGTAGTACAGAGGAGACATACTAATAAGAATGTAATACTATAGTGACAAGATTCAAAGAAAGGAGCTATCCCAAATCCACACTAGATGCTGCCCTCCAATGAGCACAGCAGTTCGGTAGAGAAGAACTACTTTTTTCTAGATAAGGCACCAGAGATATAGCGATTAGCAATTTTAGGTTCATTATCCCCTATAATCTCAAGGCATGAGATGTTAGACGCATTCTGGGGAAACATTGGCAAATCCTTTAGAGTGACAACAGCTTGAATGACGCAATTGAGGATTGTCTAAAAGTAACTTACAGAAGAGGTGTAACCCTGAAGGATAGACTTAGCAAGAACACCATCAGCAACACTTTCTCTTCTTCTGAGAACATAAGAGGGGGTTTCTATGTTTGCAAACAGTGCAACTTTTTCAAAAATAGTTCAAATGTCACTAAGTTGTTTTCACCTCTGCAGGATGTAAAGAGAATCATTTTAAAATGTCTCACATGTGCCTCTGATTTTGTAAGTTGTTTCTTGTTTTGACCCCATGGAAAATATCATGTAGGCACTAACATGCACCCAGTGAAAAGGTGGGGTTTGGAATGTCTCTATTAATTAATTATGATGATGAACATTACCCTGTGCAACACATTTCACACAAGTTCATGATAACAACAGCAAACTTTTTAAGTTTTTTGCTATTGAGAGAATATCGCACACAAAAAGAATATGCTCTTTGAGACAGTTAGGGTCCAAATATATTTTGGAATTAGATACCAAGGACGCAAAGGCATTGAAAATTGATAAATAATGGAATGTGCATCTGGGCTGAATACAAGCAAAGCATCTGTTTAGCTGTTTCAGTTTATTTGATATCTCTGCTATGCTGGTGCTGATGATCTGCTGTCTCTTCCCTCTCAGATCCCTACAATCTGACTTTTTTAACACGTTTTTAATAGATCTTTCTTTTATACATGGCTAGTGGAGTCAGCGAAAATAAGGGGTGAACATCCACTTGAGCTAAGTTCATGTTTTTGTTTATATCTTGAGTATTTGGTTCATTTGTTGGGGGCTTCAGCTTGCAATGACAATATACATGCAATATTTTGTGCATTTATGTAGAAAAGGCCCTTGATCATCACCTGTGGGAGTTGATCATGTAGGCCTGGTACTTACATGTGTGTACATTTTGCCCACTTTGGCATGATTGTAGACCATGTTGATTATGGAATGTTCCATGATTAGAAAACCTGTAATGCTTTGGTGGATATTTATGACATGTGGGGCTTGGCGCTTTTTTACTTTTGTGTGTCATTGCCCATTTGGGCATGAGTGTTGGTGATGATGGGCAGGAGATCATTCTGTGTTATGAGACTTGTAACGCTCCTCAAAAGGGTATACCCAAGCACACGTAAGTATCAGTTAGCATAAATGCAAGATTATTTAATACATGAAACAAAATAAGTTGGACTTTTGCTTCTTTCTTTGTGATTCCTTTCTTTAATATTCCTCTTTTGACAGTAGTTCATCAAGTCAACACGTGTTTCGTCGCCTCCGTATAATAGTACATGCGACTTGTTCACGGCTGAATACTGTTCTCAATAGCGGTATAAAGTATGACGATAATTCCAGGTCACACTATCCTGTGACTCAAGGAGGTACCCTGTCAAGGGTTTTTGCTTGTTGTTCAATTAAACTTCGGAATGAAAGTTCAATCCTTTATAAACTTCTTCTTTATTCGTTTTGGTAATTGACTGGGGGGTCTGTGTATCGCTACCTCCTCGCGCCGGACTCCATATACCGCTATTGAGAACAGTATTCAGCCGTGAACAAGTGGCATGTACTATTATACGGAGGCGACGAAACACGTGTTGGCTTGATGAACTACTGTCAAAAGAGGAATATTAAAGAAAGGAATCACAAAGAAAGAAGCAAAAGTCTAACTTATTTTGTTTCATGTATTAAATAATCTTGCATTTATGCTAACTGATACTTTACGTGTGCTTGGGTATACCCTTTTGATGACTATTTTGTTGCTCTGCCACAATAATTTAGGGAGGCTGGTGGTTCTCCCCAACCCTTTAGCACCGTGACCAATACAAATTCTCACTAGATAACAGGTGAATCAACCATAAGCGCCTATCACCTATTAAAAATACCACCACCCAGAACCATTACCTGTAACGCTCCACTGGTAATTTATTACAGGCAAGCAAATCTTATGGACATATAAACTGTGACCTTTGGGGTTTAATTTGTCATTATTATTTGCATATACTACTATTTTGAATGTATCCCTTTAATATCTGACACAATTGTTTCTAAAAATTGAATGAACAGTATGACAAGCTATTTGATATATCAATAGAACATTTGTCATTACCATTCTGATGTTTTGCAATTCACTATTCTAACAGTTGATGCAGTGTATGAAGTACATTTGAAGGTTACAAACATATTAAAAAAAAGGGCACCATATTAGTGTTTGTTATCATTCAGCCATTTCCAAATGAGCACTTTGTTGATTTGCATTACATCATTATGATCTATATAAACATACACACATACACACACACATATATATATTATCTATATATATATATATATATATATATATATATATACACATATCTATTTCTTTGCACATTTTGCACAGTTGCACTCCATTGTTTTAAGATCTGATTTTTACCTGAATTTTAAAAAATCGCTACATATTACTGTACTACCTTTAATTCTTTTTATATACATGAAAGTATGTCTATTTAAGTATTTGGGATGGATTTTTAAGTGCTGACACGTGCATCGATCAAAACATTAATTTCTGCACCGTAAGATTTTTTCTATGTCCATATGTTGACGCCATCAACCAATCACGTTGTATTTTACTTGCACTGTGCACTTTAAATACTGGTATACTCCTCCTAAGGCAACATGTGATCAAGGCCTCTGGTAGGCTGGAACGCGTCATGGCAGGCATGCAAAGCAGTTAATAAACTCACTTAGCAACTGGGTCTTTTCTTTACCGAGTTTGCTTCCTCGGTAATCAGCAGACCCCTCCTTCATCCTTGGGCCGAGCAGCAGGAAGCAGTTTTTCAGTGCACCGGAAAGGATTTGTTGTTCCTGTAAGGACAAGTTGCGGCGCACAAGAGTCGGATGGCCCAGGCTCACCGAGGAACTCGCTGTGGTAGGGATTTGTTTTATTGTCCGGTGAAGGAGTCAATGGGTTTCAGGCACCGGCATTTATCCGAGTGTTTGTTTCCCTGGTGTTTATTTTAGCTATTGCAACATGTCCGCTGACGCCTTGAGGAGTAGAGAGGAGGCGGCCAATGAGATGTTCGATGACTCCCCGGCTGGAGAGTCATCGTCTGCAGTGCAAGTTACGGCTCCGCAGGCCGGCAGCCCTAATATACGAGAGCTGTTTAAAATACTGGAAAAATTGATGCGGACAGAACAGTCTAAATGGTGGGAGCACCGCTCCCTGTCTTGATACCTGGAAGTTGGGCGCATCCCCAGTGGGCTCCGCATTATGTTGGCACCTAGTTATGAACAACCGGACCCTAACATGCTCATGGAATGGGCAGAGTGCAATTTAGAATCCTCGCGCAAGTTGGTTACCATTTTGGTTAGATATGCTGAAAGTGACTGCATGTCTCTGCAACTAAAAATAGATGAACTTAATAACAAAATCACCACCTTAGAAACCCCAGCTAATTGTATGAAATATCGGGAAGAGATGCAAATTAGGCTACACAAGGAGGCGGATGTAATTAAAAAACAGAAAGCATACAAAGTTCAGAAAGACAAGCTCGACTATCAAGAAAGGCGAGTATTCACATTCGACATGAAATTTGATGCTATCAAAGCCTCCAAAAATAAATTCCACTGCCGCCGGCAGAAGCCAGCACTAGCGCACCCCCTCAGATGGCTTCTTCATTATCGGATCTCAGCTCACTGCCTGACAGTGAGTCAGACAATGAACAAACTCAACAAGCTTCAATGCTGGGGTTTACCAAATTTTCCCTGGCGCAAGAGGTGGACTGCTTGCGCCAGGATCGACGAGACACTCTGCGACCCAGGCAGACAAATACATGCAACGCCAAAGAAACAACAAAAGGCGTAGGCAACGACACAAATGCAACATCAAGTGGCAAACTAAACAGAAACCCAATTCCAACAGAAAATGGAACAAGAAATGAGCACATCCATGGGTGAAATGGACCCAGCAGGGTTACCACTAACTGTGATTAATCTTACCGACATCAACCTGAGTCAAGCTGAGCTGCGAGTCCTGTCCTTAGGTTTAACATACAGCCCAGCCAGCAACTTCAACTATGCACAGGCGGATAGACTTGTACAAATACACCCGTAAGTTGAAGCTTTGCAAATTCTTTTTGTCAAGCAAAGCTGAACGCAAGATTTCTAAACTAGGGACTGGGCAAGTAACTGGCAGCACGCCAGATTTAACTGTAAAAGATTTGGTGCTATTACAGGACTTGCAGCAATTGGATAATGAGAACTCAGGCACGGACTTGGGTGATGAACAGATCAATTTGAACATGCCTGGCAATACAAATTTTAAACCGAAATCTACATTTACACCTTTGATGTTACATGACAATATAGATATTTTCCATGAACTTTCTATTGCGGAACTTAAAAGATTACACACTGCTACAATGCGTGAACATTACAAGCATAGACCACAAAACAATTGCTACTTCCAACTCATGAAAAAACTACAGGCCAACGACAACATCATAGTTCGCCAGTCTGACAAAGGGGGCAATGTGGTGCTATGGCCCAGGGAATTGTATCTAGAGGAAGCCCTTGAACAACTTAACGATCGTCAATGCTACAAGAGGAGTGACATTGGTACTGTCAAGCAGGCGTGATTTGAATTCTATGCACAGTTAGTAGCCTGGAGGAGCGCAGGGCTACTTAGTCAAGATGAATTCAGATTTCTCAAAAATTATCACCCCATGATCCCTGCAATATATTTCATTCCCAAGATACATAAATGTGCTGATAAACCCCCTGGCAGGCCTATTATATCGGCGCACAAAAGTTTGATGGAAAATACGTCTGTCTACATCGATTCCTTTCTGCGGGAACATGTGAGGGCCTTGCCCTCTTTCATCCAAGACATGAGTGACTTCCTGAGAAAATTGAAAGAGATTACATGGGACTATTGGTTGATAACTCTGGATGTTGCATCCCTTTACACTAGTATATACCATCAGGACGGACTCAAAGACATTAATCATTACTTAGGCAAGAGGCCCATCCAAATGGGTATTCATAACAAGATGTTAATATCCATGATTGAAACATGTTTTTTTTTTTTTTTTTTCAATTCTCTTTTTTTTTTTTTTTTTTTTTATTTAGATTTGCCAGTACAACAAAAAAAGGGAAAAAATTACAATAAACATTACCAAATGGCACCCATCCCCCACCCCACTAAAGAAAGAGAAAACTTGCGTATGATTGCGAGAAAAGAAAAAACACAGAAAACAGTAAACAAAGAAAAAACACATACTTTATCCTGACTGTGCAAGCCAAAGACTCATTTTTCCCAAAGCTCTATTCCCTTCCTCCGCCCCCTTCTTCCTTTCTTTGCATATATAGCGATTTCTAAGTAGTATATGGCAATAAAGCGGGCTAACCATTGTGAGAACGATGGGGGCTCTGGGTCTAGCCAGGAGGAGGCCACGCAAAGTCTCCAGACAGCCATAGCAATAAAAATTAAGCCATCTCTTTTCAGCTGGGAGGACTCGGTCTGTGTTCCTAGCAGGATAATAGTAGGATTCAAAGTTATGGGCTGAGTAGTAACTTCCCTTAAGAATTCCTGTATTCTGTTTAAGGTGATGTAAAGTTTTAAACATGTAGCAAAGATATGAATAGAATTGACCCCATATTCCGCACATCTTGGACAGAGGGTACCTTGGCCGGAGCCCCACTTAACAATCTTGCTAGGGGTGAGATATAGAAAAAAAATAGTTTTAAAATGTTGCGACTGCAATTTAGCTGAAATTAGAATATTCTGTGAAAGAGAGAGTGAGTTAAAAAAAGTAGTGTTAGAAGTGTCAATTTTGCTGGACCATTTATCAGCTATATTCTGTATGTCGTCGGGGGTCTGTTTGTTTATTATGTTATATAATAGGCCAATTCGTGGCGAGACTGGCTTACGTATGATGTTAAGAATGTCAATTTCCCTGAAGCCAGAAGGCCCGCCTGCCTTCCTAGACAAAAAATCAGATACACAGTAGTATTTAAAAGCATCTTCATATTTGAGTTTAAACCTAATCAGTAACTCCGAAAAAGGGACCATCCCTTCATAGGTAACAAGGTCTCCTAATTTCAGTATGCCAGGCTTATGCCAATCTGAGAAGTAATCCCTACCGAATATGGCAGGTAAGTTAAGGTTGTTTAGTGTAGGAGTGTAAAAGTTAAATCTACCGAGCCCAAAAAATTTACGGATACTACGAAAGGTTTTAAAAGAATTTAGTCGTGTCTTTTGTAGTATCCGTAGGTGGTCTCCCGAAGTAGGCAGCCCCAGGTCTGTTCTCCCAGCAATAGCTGAAAGGGCGTGGGGAGGCCCGTAGTCTGGAGGGGTGGAGCCTCTTTTAGCAGTTCTGTGCTGTATTGTAAGACCGAGGCCCAATAATAGAGTGTGATATTAGGAAAGGACCAACCCCCTCGCTCCTTTGGTCTGCAAAGCTGCCTTAGTGCCCTCCTGGGTTGGGAGTAAGCCCAAATAAACTGTGTGAAAATTTGTTGAAATTTTAACAAGTTGGATTTACTGAACTCCAGGGGTATTGTACGGAAGAAATATAAGAGTTTGGGAAAGTATGTCATTTTTATGACATTACATCTGCCTACAAGGGTTAGATGCAAATTGTTGATTTGTTTCAGGGCCTTTTTTGTATGTAGTGCCAAAGTGGCTAAATTGTCTGAGACAATTTCGTCTAAATTTGATGAAATAGAGACTCCCAAGTATTTAGCTTTAGAAACAACTCGAAAGTCAGTCCATAGAACTTGACTGTTTATTATTATTTGGGTTTTGTTTTGGTTCAAAGCGTAGCCAGAAAGCCTCCCAAATTTTATCGCCTCACTTTCAAGAGCCACTATGGTGTTTGAGGGGTCAGGTGAAATGATGGCCAGGTCGTCGGCATAAGCCATGATCTTAATACAGCTTCCTTGGAGGTTGACTGGAAGGATCTCGTTGTTCCTCTCTATTTGTTTGATAAAGGGGTCAAGGTAAAGGGCAAACAGCAGTGGGGAGCATGGACAGCCTTGCCTGGTGCCCCGGGAGATCTTGAACTGTCCGGTTAATTGTCCATTAACCGAAACACAGGCTGTTGGATTAACATAGAGAGCTTGTACTGCCTGCGTGAGCTTAGGTCCAAATCCCATTCTCTTTATAACTGCCCACAGAAATTTCCAGGAGACCCGATCAAAGGCCTTCTCAGCATCCAAGAGTGTGAGAGACATCGGGTCTCCGGAACCCTGTGCAGCGTCGAAAATAGTAATAGCCCTTCTGACGTGTTCGGTTGTCCCTTTTTTCGGAATAAACCTGTGCTGCCACTCTGAAACCAACGATTCAACCACAGAGGAGATTCTATTAGCGACAATTTTGGAAAAGATTTTTGAGTCACAGTTGATGAGCGTTATCGGTCGATATGAGCTCATCTCTATTGGAGGTTTGTCCTTCTTTGGAAAGATAGCTATTCTGGCCATAGACCAGGATGCAGGTGGTGAAGTTCCATTAAATGTAGAAGTTATTACTTCTGTAAAGATTGACTTGATCTGTGGAGCAAAGGACTTATAAAATTCTACTGGAATGCCATCTGGCCCAGTGGCTTTACCGTCGGGCAAGCTGTTAAGGGACTCCAAAATCTCATCCCATGTGGGAGTTGTATCTAATCTATTCATGTCTTCTAAGGGAAGAGATCTGAGGTTGACCTCACTAAGGTAATTGGTGGTCTCAAGGGCGATTAGGTCACTAGGGCCACAGATCTCTTCAGAATAAAGCTTAGAGTAGAAATCCTGAAAGCCATTTCGAATATGGTCTGAGTTGTTAGTATCAACCCCTGATGTTAGTTTGATCGTGCGAATCTCGTTATAGGAGACCTGTTGCCTAGTCCCGACCGCCAGATGGTGTCCAATGTTGTCACTGCACTCGTAGTTTCTCTCCCGGGTACTTGCCCATTTTGAGGTAACCTTTTCTGCAAAAATTGCCCCAATTTCGGCTCTGGCCAGCACTACCTCCTTCTGAGCTGTCTCAATGTTTTGTCCGGTCTGGATGTGGTGAGTCAGCTGAGTTTCAGCCACCCTGAGCTTTCCTTGTAAATTGTTTATCGCCGCTTTCTCTTTTTTGTTTGTAGGTATTGAGAAACCCAGGGTTTCGCCCCTGACCCCAGCTTTCAATGCTTCCCAAACTATCATAAGAGGGGCCGAGCCAACATTAAATTCTAGAAATTCCTCTATCCACCCTTGCATATGTGTTTTATACAGCTGATCCTGGAGTAGAGCTTTTTCAAAGGTCCAAGTAGAAACCGCTTTGGCTTTCCCTAGGCCTGTGATATTGATGATAAGGGGATTATGATCGGACATAAAACGTGGGGCCAATTCAATAGTACAATTATTAATAATCGAGGATGAAAGAAAAAAATAATCTAGTCTGACAAGGGTGTGGTGCGGAGCGGAATAAAAAGTATGCCCTGGCAAGGAGGGGTTTAAGCTTGCCCAACAATCTCTGAGACCATGTACCTGGGCTAGGTCGATCAATGCTTGATATACCTGTGGTTTCCTACCCTTGTATTTCCAGTGACTAACACTGTCCCAGTTGGAGGGTAGATGTAGGTTCAAATCGCCACAAAGAACAATAGGGGTGGGCCAGTGTGCCAGTTCCCCGGAGACCGAGTTTATAACTCCTGGATCATCTAAATTGCTCCCGTAAATTGAGCACAGGGTAAAAGGGGGGTTATTTGCAACATGGCACTCAGTGATCACCCATCTGCCTAAGGGGTCAGCCTTGGCCCTGGGTGAGGAGCTAGAGAGTTTTCTTTCAGCCAAAATACCCACCCCCTTGTTTTTTGAGCCCTGCGTAGTGGCCCCTAAGACTTGAAAGCCCATTGAATCTAGTAAGTGTCTCTGAGAGCCCTCGATGTGAGTTTCTTGGATACAATTAATGTACCCCCCCAAAGAGCGAAGCCCCAACGCAACGTTCTGTCTTTTTGATCGGTCATTTAGCCCACAAATGTTAACAGAAACAATTCTTAGAGGGTTTAGCTTAGCCATTTCATAAAAAAAAAAAAAAGGCCAGCAAATCATAATAGCCCTATAGGTTCCTGATGTTCCTGATGTCCTATCTTGTGCCATGGCAAGTACATCTTGGGTATGCGTGTATGAACACAAAAGAAATTATAAAAACACATGGTGAATTTATCTGTGTAGAACTTTTCTCTTGCTGTGCCTTTCCCACCCCACCCCCCGCCCACCCCCCTTCTTTGAGCGATCAGGCAGTGCCTGAATGATGGAAGTCAGCTTGAGCTCTGGCTGCAGGCCACGCCGGACTGATATAATCTATGACTCTAGTCTTATAAGATCAGCCGCAAGCCCTATTCTCTTAGCTCTTAGCTATCTTCAATAGTGACGTAATAAAGTGAAGCGATATAGTAAAAAAAGAACCCATACAGTGAAGAATAAGGCGAAATAGCAGATTAGGGTAGCGGAAAGGAAAAAAGAAAAAGAAGGAAATAATGTCAAGAACAAAAAAAGAAAGAAGTTATTTTTTTAAATCTAACTTCGTACTTGAACCCAATTGAGCAGGTGTCATTTGTCCTTGCCTTTCAGTTCCTCCAGATACTCCCCTGCCTTAATCTCCGAGAAAAAAATCTTAGTGCACCCGTTTAGTATTAAATTGAGCCTTGAGGGGACCATGAGAAACACTTCTGCCCCCAGCTGTTGGAAAGGGGAGATTAATTGCCTCATACGCCATCTTCGTTCAACAGTCTGGTGGCAAAAGTCTGGTTTGGCAAAAAATGTTACACCATTTGCTCCCTTCTTGGAATTAAAGCGGGCCTGGTCATAAATCATCTGCCTAAGACGAAAGTTTCCAAAGTAAACGAGGAACACTCTGGGCTGCCCTCCTGACGTGTTGGCGCCGCTATGTTGTCGCTTTTGGTAGATGGGGAATCGGTGTGCCCTTTGTACTTCATAGTCCCAATCCCAACCTGGATGATCTGGAAAGGAGTCTTTTAATAGTTGAACTATAAAGTGCCGGGGGTCATCCCCCTCCTTCCCCTCCGGAATACCAAGAAGGCGGAGGTTGTTCCGGCGCTGACGATTTTCCTGGTCCTCCACCTTTGTCATCAAGTCCATCAAATAGGCGGTATTAGACGCTCCCTGTTCTTTAGTGATCGCCACATCAGTTTCCAGGTGATCAATTCGTGTTTTTGCCATAGAAACCCGCTCGCTAATGTCTACACAGGTTTTGTTCAGATGCCTCAGCCCTCCCTGCAATTTTTTGGCAGCATTCTTAGCGATTCGATTGTCCGCCCGAACTGTTTCGTGGAACTCCTTAATGGAAGTCAAGATAGAAGCTAAAGAAGGTTCGGCCGTTTCATCATGTAGGCTCTTGGAACTGCCCCACTGAGTAGAATTTAGATCGTCTTCATCTAAAGGATATGATACTTGAGAGTCAGAGTAATCCCATTTTAGATGACTACGACGCCTGTTTTTACTGGTGGGCTTTTTCTGGCGCTGTACTGTGCCTGTGGTTTGGAGTGAGGTCTCACTGTCCTCTTCACTAGCTTCTCCAGAGACATCTTCGTTAGAGGAGTTTGGAGTGCTGTCTGATACAGAGTAGAAATCTTCCCCCCCTGCTTCAGGAGTCCAGGGGGTCTGGGAGCCAGGGGGTACCGACAGGTTTTGAATTACCTTGTAGACCCCTACTCCGAGGTCGGGATCAGAAACAAGCCGGGAGGCCTCCGGGTTGTTCTTGTTAAGTATGTTTCCGGGTTCCTCTGTCTTTTGAAAGGGCTGCAGCAGAGAGATTTTATTGTCTATGAGCAGTAATGGCGGCGCTGGGACAGGGGAAAACCCATCCTGAATCCCTATGGGCTCCCTTGTTACAGTCAAATCGTTTTCTGGCAGAGTGAGTAGGACAGCGGGGTCAGCTCCATTCCCTGTTTGGAGTATCCCAACCTCTGTGTTATCTGCTGGTAGGTGGGTGGCGAGGGATGAAAGAGTTTTCATACTGGGGTTTAAGATGGTTTTTTTAAGTCCCAAAAAGATTTTTGCGGGGGGGAGAGAGGTCTCAGCATTTTTATCTCGAGGGACAGCACCCCCCCTGGCTTGCCCCCATGTTTTCCCTGCGGTTTCTTATCCCCACTGACCTCGTTTTTTAGTTTTGTGGCTCCCTCGGTAGCGGCGACGGCAGCATCTTTTGAAGCTTTTACATCTTTAGGGTCCGGTGTAAAAGCGGAAGTCTTTTGTTTGGAGCCTCTCCGAGCCCCACGTGTATTCATGGTAACCCTGCTGGGTTTCAGCGAATTCGCCTCGCAGGGATCTCTGTGAAGAGCAGTCCAGGGGTCTTGGATGTCAGCCCCGGCAGTAGCTGCAGAGAGCGCCAGAGGAGAAGAGCACAAGGTCGAGTCTCCAGCAGTATATAGCGCAACAGTTGCTTTCCTCGCCAGCCTCTTACAACGGGTGAGAACAAACCGATTACCCCTCGACCAGGATGAAATCCCCAATACGAGTCTCCTTTCCA
Source organism: Triturus cristatus (assembly GCF_964204655.1). Taxonomy (NCBI): domain Eukaryota; kingdom Metazoa; phylum Chordata; class Amphibia; order Caudata; family Salamandridae; genus Triturus; species Triturus cristatus. The sequence goes on along the minus strand of NC_140581.1, from coordinate 430,360,425 downwards.
AGAGGAGCGGTTTTAATATAAATGTTGTAGAGCCGAAAACGCAGCGTTCTGGCATCTCGAGTGGCAGCGCAGGGCAGCTAGCCGAGCGGTACGCGTCCGGCGTGAGCAGCCGAGCAGCGCGAGCTCAGCTCCGTTCCATCTCGCTCTCTCCGCTCTCAGACCGATTGAAACATGTTTAAACAACAATTTTTTCATGTTCCTTAACCAATTATTCCAACAGGTCAGAGGTGTTGCTATGGCGGCCTGCTTCTCCCCGAGTTATGCCTGCCTGCATATGGGAAAGTGGGAGGAGCAGGTCCTCCTTGGTCAACACCATGAAGTCGTTGCCAGACATGTGATACATTGGTATAGATATATCGATGATATCTTTCTGATTTGGAGAGGCACAGAACAACAGGCCCTAGACTTTATCATATTGATCAATGTTAACACACTCAACCTACAGTTTACAGGCAATCTGAGTCAAGAGCTAGTCTGTTTTCTAGATGTCAAGGTGTTCATTAGTAATGACAAATTGGAGACTAGGTTATTCAGAAAGCCCACGGCAGGTAATGCCATTCTACACGCTGCAAGTCACCATCCAGGGCATCTGATTCACAGTATCCCCTTTGGGGAGATGCTGAGCATCAGACGCATCTGTAGTACTGAGTCAGAATGTATCACAGCACAGAATGCCAGCAAAGTGAGATTTCTGGCTAGAGGGTATGCCACAACTATGATTGACAAGGCTATCATCAAAGCCAATTACATTCCTAGGCAGGTTGTCCTGGAAAATAAAAAAAACAGTGTTTCTCCTGTACATGGCAAAGAGCCCAGACTAATTCTAACATACAATTGCCAGTATCAGGCTCTTCGTAAGATATTTAAGAAAAAGTCTGGTGCGTAATGTCCCTGTCATTGGGGATCTAATGGCAGCCACTCCTGAGAATACTTTCAGGAAAGCACGGTCTATGTGCGATTCCCTAGTTAAGACCAGTCCAGAAATAGTCATGAATAAGTCATGGCTCAATTCCAGTATGGGATTCAGAAGGTGCACCAGCTGCAAAGCTTGCAGGTATTGTGTTAATAAAACTGAGTACAAAATTTCCTTTCGCGATGCCCCGATGCTTATCTATAGGATGCTCACTTGTAAGACTGACTTTGCGGTCTATGTGCTGGAGTGTCCGTGTGGCCTGCAATATGTTGGTAGTACCAAGTTGCAGGTTCACAAGAGGATACTCCAGAAAATTAGAGAAATCAGTGGTAGTGATGCATCCTATCCAGTGGCACGCCACTTCAAGGAATACCATGACAACAAGATTGAGCTTCTAAAATATTTTGTAATTGACTCAGAGTTGCCCCTCAGGCGAGTAGGTAACCTTGAAGCTCTTCTGCGAGCACTGGAAACTAAATACATTTTAGAACTTGACACCAAGACACCGCTAGGCCTGAACGCCAGTGAAGACTTTTACACTTGTTTGTAATAGGGCTACAGATATTTTACTGCCGCACGCTTCGTTATGACACTCTATTAGCCTTGCCTCCTGAACTTATGAAATTATAGTTTTAATTAAATGTTGTGTTTTTTATGCACCTTTAGCACTTTATTGCACTAGCACTTTTTATAGGTATATATATAGATGTATTATATAGGGCCCACTAGGGAATGTATTTTCCCATGTTTTCCATCTGTCGCTTCAGCACTGCAACATTCCAGTATATCAGACAAAGTCTATGTCTACAGTGAGTCCGATCAACAGTATATATGTTATATGAGAATGCATTGCCTTAGTAGAAACTTTTTATTAGAGTTTTTATTTTAGGACAATTGTTATGTATGCTCCTCACAACACCTCTCACTATTGATGTATGGCAATCATTTGATGCCTTATATTGAGTTGTATGTAGTGGGCAACAACAAAAAATGTGCTTACATGCAGCGTAAGTTAAGTCGCTAACCCACTGGGGTTTTATTTTCTTTGCACATTTTGCACAGTTGCATTCTATTGTTTTAAGATCTGATTTTTTACCTGAATTTTTAAAAAATTACTGTACTACCTTTAATTCTTTTTATATACATGAAAGTATGTCTATTTAAGTGTTTGGGATGTATTTGTAAGTGCTGACATGTGCATCGATCAAAACATTAATTTGTGCACCGTAAGATTTTTTCTATGTCCATATGTTGGCGCCATCAACCACTCAAGTTGTATTTTGCTTGCGCTTTGCACTTTAGATACTCGTATACTCCTCCTAAGACGACATGTGATCAAGGCCTCTGGTAGGCTGAAACACGTCATGGCGGGCATGCAAAGCAGTAAATAATTCGCCTCGCACTCGTAACTGGGTCTGTTCTCGTCTGTTCCAGATTCCTGTGATTCGGGATTGCTGGGACTCCTGTGGCGAAGTTTTCGGTATAGATATATATATATTGCTCCCAAGGTGCCCACGTGGCAGGAAAGCACTCCAGAACCAGCGATGCCTCTCGATGCCCCAGCAGAGGAACAATGCGGCCAGACGCGTTTCGAGTTCCTATCTCTTTATCAATGGCCGTTCACCTGTGTCCTGTGGCCATGCCCCGCCTACAACCCCTGCTACTGCCTCCTGATAGGCGAGTGTGTAACTGGCAGTTCCCACAGAATTGTGGTTAATGTAGTGCGGAACAGAATAAAACCCTGAATGGGTGCCGAAGGATCAGGATCACTCATGCACGCCCTGGATGGGATGACCCCTCTGATGACTTCTTCTCGGCTTAGGTTCCCTCGTGGAACTGGGGAGATCCCCAGCTGACGACCCACTTGTGTTGTTGCGGTGGTGCTCTCCTCGCGGCTGGACAAGCCGCGTGTCAATTATTGCTCCCAAGGTGCCCACGTGGCAGGAAAGCACTCCAGAACCAGCGATGCCTCTCGATGCCCCAGCAGAGGAACAATGCGGCCAGACGCGTTTCGAGTTCCTATCTCTTTATCAATGGCCGTTCACCTGTGTCCTGTGGCCATGCCCCGCCTACAACCCCTGCTACTGCCTCCTGATAGGCGAGTGTGTAACTGGCAGTTCCCACAGAATTGTGGTTAATGTAGTGCGGAACAGAATAAAACCCTGAATGGGTGCCGAAGGATCAGGATCACTCATGCACGCCCTGGATGGGATGACCCCTCTGATGACTTCTTCTCGGCTTAGGTTCCCTCGTGGAACTGGGGAGATCCCCAGCTGACGGCCCACTTGTGTTGTTGCGGTGGAGCTCTCCTCGCGGCTGGACAAGCCGCGTGTCAATTATTGCTCCCAAGGTGCCCACGTGGCAGGAAAGCACTCCAGAACCAGCGATGCCTCTCGATGCCCCAGCAGAGGAACAATGCGGCCAGACGCGTTTCGAGTTCCTATCTCTTTATCAATGGCCGTTCACCTGTGTCCTGTGGCCATGCCCCGCCTACAACCCCTGCTACTGCCTCCTGATAGGCGAGTGTGTAACTGGCGGTTCCCACAGAATTGTGGTTAATGTAGTGCGGAACAGAATAAAACCCTGAATGGGTGCCGAAGGATCAGGATCACTCATGCACGCCCTGGATGGGATGACCCCTCTGATGACTTCTTCTCGGCTTAGGTTCCCTCGTGGAACTGGGGAGATCCCCAGCTGACGACCCACTTGTGTTGTTGCGGTGGTGCTCTCCTCGCGGCTGGACAAGCCGCGTGTCAATTATTGCTCCCAAGGTGCCCACGTGGCAGGAAAGCACTCCAGAACCAGCGATGCCTCTCGATGCCCCAGCAGAGGAACAATGCGGCCAGACGCGTTTCGAGTTCCTATCTCTTTATCAATGGCCGTTCACCTGTGTCCTGTGGCCATGCCCCGCCTACAACCCCTGCTACTGCCTCCTGATAGGCGAGTGTGTAACTGGCAGTTCCCACAGAATTGTGGTTAATGTAGTGCGGAACAGAATAAAACCCTGAATGGGTGCCGAAGGATCAGGATCACTCATGCACGCCCTGGATGGGATGACCCCTCTGATGACTTCTTCTCGGCTTAGGTTCCCTCGTGGAACTGGGGAGATCCCCAGCTGACGACCCACTTGTGTTGTTGCGGTGGTGCTCTCCTCGCGGCTGGACAAGCCGCGTGTCAATTATTGCTCCCAAGGTGCCCACGTGGCAGGAAAGCACTCCAGAACCAGCGATGCCTCTCGATGCCCCAGCAGAGGAACAATGCGGCCAGACGCGTTTCGAGTTCCTATCTCTTTATCAATGGCCGTTCACCTGTGTCCTGTGGCCATGCCCCGCCTACAACCCCTGCTACTGCCTCCTGATAGGCGAGTGTGTAACTGGCAGTTCCCACAGAATTGTGGTTAATGTAGTGCGGAACAGAATAAAACCCTGAATGGGTGCCGAAGGATCAGGATCACTCATGCACGCCCTGGATGGGATGACCCCTCTGATGACTTCTTCTCGGCTTAGGTTCCCTCGTGGAACTGGGGAGATCCCCAGCTGACGACCCACTTGTGTTGTTGCGGTGGTGCTCTCCTCGCGGCTGGACAAGCCGCGTGTCAATTATTGCTCCCAAGGTGCCCACGTGGCAGGAAAGCACTCCAGAACCAGCGATGCCTCTCGATGCCCCATGCCGTTAAAGCCTCTGAAGAGAAGCATATGGAGCTTCGAAACGCGTCAGGCAAATCCACTACGGAGCGGCTCCTACAAGCGGATCCCCGTCCCTACCTACACATAAATCAAGCTGCTGGTCGAGTGCTACTTACAGGTGGACAACCTTGGAGCAGAATATAACACGCGGCCGTCCAGCCGCGGAGTATGCACCACCCCGGAAACCTTGGGGGCCACGAAAGTGGAACAGCAGCCGTATATAGGATCGAGGACGGGCCCACTTGCAGGGTCCATACAGGACTTGATTATGTGCTTTCCGCACCACACTTCCCATAATGCACAGTCTCATTTGAGCCTCCCATTGGTGGGTGTGTCATATGTTAAATGGCGAAGTGGGTTAGGGGTTGTGCACACCGTTTCCGTTAAAGCCTCTGAAGAGAAGCATATGGAGCTTCGAAACGCGTCAGGCAAATCCACTACGGAGCGGCTCCTACAAGCGGATCCCCGTCCCTACCTACACATAAATCAAGCTGCTGGTCGAGTGCTACTTACAGGTGGACAACCTTGGAGCAGAATATAACACGCGGCCGTCCAGCCGCGGAGTATGCACCACCCCGGAAACCTTGGGGGCCACGAAAGTGGAACAGCAGCCGTATATAGGATCGAGGACGGGCCCACTTGCAGGGTCCATACAGGACTTGATTATGTGCTTTCCGCACCACACTTCCCATAATGCACAGTCTCATTTGAGCCTCCCATTGGTGGGTGTGTCATATGTTAAATGGCGAAGTGGGTTAGGGGTTGTGCACACCGTTTCCGTTAAAGCCTCTGAAGAGAAGCATATGGAGCTTCGAAACGCGTCAGGCAAATCCACTACGGAGCGGCTCCTACAAGCGGATCCCCGTCCCTACCTACACATAAATCAAGCTGCTGGTCGAGTGCTACTTACAGGTGGACAACCTTGGAGCAGAATATAACACGCGGCCGTCCAGCCGCGGAGTATGCACCACCCCGGAAACCTTGGGGGCCACGAAAGTGGAACAGCAGCCGTATATAGGATCGAGGACGGGCCCACTTGCAGGGTCCATACAGGACTTGATTATGTGCTTTCCGCACCACACTTCCCATAATGCACAGTCTCATTTGAGCCTCCCATTGGTGGGTGTGTCATATGTTAAATGGCGAAGTGGGTTAGGGGTTGTGCACACCGTTTCCGTTAAAGCCTCTGAAGAGAAGCATATGGAGCTTCGAAACGCGTCAGGCAAATCCACTACGGAGCGGCTCCTACAAGCGGATCCCCGTCCCTACCTACACATAAATCAAGCTGCTGGTCGAGTGCTACTTACAGGTGGACAACCTTGGAGCAGAATATAACACGCGGCCGTCCAGCCGCGGAGTATGCACCACCCCGGAAACCTTGGGGGCCACGAAAGTGGAACAGCAGCCGTATATAGGATCGAGGACGGGCCCACTTGCAGGGTCCATACAGGACTTGATTATGTGCTTTCCGCACCACACTTCCCATAATGCACAGTCTCATTTGAGCCTCCCATTGGTGGGTGTGTCATATGTTAAATGGCGAAGTGGGTTAGGGGTTGTGCACACCGTTTCCGTTAAAGCCTCTGAAGAGAAGCATATGGAGCTTCGAAACGCGTCAGGCAAATCCACTACGGAGCGGCTCCTACAAGCGGGTCCCCGTCCCTACCTACACATAAATCAAGCTGCTGGTCGAGTGCTACTTACAGGTGGACAACCTTGGAGCAGAATATAACACGCGGCCGTCCAGCCGCGGAGTATGCACCACCCCGGAAACCTTGGGGGCCACGAAAGTGGAACAGCAGCCGTATATAGGATCGAGGACGGGCCCACTTGCAGGGTCCATACAGGACTTGATTATGTGCTTTCCGCACCACACTTCCCATAATGCACAGTCTCATTTGAGCCTCCCATTGGTGGGTGTGTCATATGTTAAATGGCGAAGTGGGTTAGGGGTTGTGCACACCGTTTCCGTTAAAGCCTCTGAAGAGAAGCATATGGAGCTTCGAAACGCGTCAGGCAAATCCACTACGGAGCGGCTCCTACAAGCGGATCCCCGTCCCTACCTACACATAAATCAAGCTGCTGGTCGAGTGCTACTTACAGGTGGACAACCTTGGAGCAGAATATAACACGCGGCCGTCCAGCCGCGGAGTATGCACCACCCCGGAAACCTTGGGGGCCACGAAAGTGGAACAGCAGCCGTATATAGGATCGAGGACGGGCCCACTTTCAGGGTCCATACAGGACTTGATTATGTGCTTTCCGCACCACACTTCCCATAATGCACAGTCTCATTTGAGCCTCCCATTGGTGGGTGTGTCATATGTTAAATGGCGAAGTGGGTTAGGGGTTGTGCACACCGTTTCCGTTAAAGCCTCTGAAGAGAAGCATATGGAGCTTCAAAACGCGTCAGGCAAATCCACTACGGAGCGGCTCCTACAAGCGGATCCCCGTCCCTACCTACACATAAATCAAGCTGCTGGTCGAGTGCTACTTACAGGTGGACAACCTTGGAGCAGAAGATATATATATATATATATATATATTCACTGAAAAAACCATAGGTTTAACACACGTTATAGTTAGGGATTAGCATTTAAAAAACCTTGCAAATTCACTGAAAAAACCATAGGTTTCACACATGTTATAGTTAGCTGGACATTTCACTCGTAAAAAACCATTGAAATTCCCCCGTTATAGTTAGTTCAGCTAACTATAACTCGCTCGCCCGCAATCCACTGCTGATGATGTCACATATTACATCACTCATGACATGGTCAGTGACATCACTCATGACATCACTGATAACATCTCAAATGACATCACTGATGACATCACTGATGACATCATCATTGTGTAAGAGTGGCAGACCTCCTCTTATCCGAATATAAACTTTGATACACACATTGAAAAATACAAACTAAAGTTTTGAAAACTATAGAGATACCAATACCAGTTAGAACAACCTATTCAGTAATTCCAAAATCTACATGCGCATCCACTCATTCATCAACACTTCTAATTAGTCACTCATACATGTACTCAGTCATCATATCTACTCATGCACCTATACATCCTGTTACACACCTACACTCATACATAGAGTTACTCACACACATACTCACACATGCAAATCGACATCCATTTACTTGCATGTACATCTAAACACACACCAGTACACTTACTTCTACAGAAACGTACACATACTTACTCTCTAAAACAATCACTTATAGAAACACATACTTATTTATACAGGAACTCTTCCAATATCTCACTCTCATATATCCTCACTTATATACATCAATACTCACATATACTAGTTCAAAACATATGGACTTACTCATAAAGACACTATTGAGACAGTCATTCACTCTCTTACTCACCCATACACAGACTCATCCACCCATACTGTCCTGCTCACATACTGTCTTCAAAATACATACAAACAGTGAGTCACTCATTCATGCATCCATACGCTAAGTAACATCCCCCAATGAACCATACAGACACTCATGATGATACTCTAAAAACGAACTAATAACCCATATACACACTCATGTAGCTACTCACCAACCCATGCAGCCACTTATACACAAAGCAAGACGCTGATACAGATATTTACATATTTAAACATTACTCACTAATACTTGTATTCAATAAGATACTGTTAATAAGTCAGTTATACAATTAATTTTCCACAAAAAAACATCCCTTTAGACACTTTTTTACCCATTTTTTCTTCCATTAACCTTTAGATATACATATATAAAAAAATATATTTTTCAGAAAGACACACATCCACTGGATGATGTCATCAGTGATGTCATTTGAGATGTCATCGGTGATGTCATGAGTGATGTCACTGACCATGTCATGAGTGATGTAATATGTGACATCATCAGCAGTGGATTGCGGGCGCGCGAGTTATAGTTAGCTGAACTAACTATAACGGGGGAATTTCAATGGTTTTTTACGAGTGAAATGTCCAGCTAACTATAACATGTGTGAAACCTATGGTTTTTTCAGTGAATTTGCAAGGTTTTTTAAATGCTAATTCCTAACTATAACGTGTGTGAAACCTATGGCTTTTTCAGCGAATTTGCAAGGTTTTTTAAATGCTAATTCCTAACTATAACGTGTGTGAAACCTATGGTTTTTTAAGTGAATTTGCAAGGTTTTTTAAATGCTAATTTATGAATGTATAATTATATTTTTTAAATATTTATTTTACAATAAGCTACCTATGTATATAGTTATAGATTGACTGTATCCTGTAATATGGAATGGCTCAGCTCTTTTTTTTTTTATTTGGATAAAGTTGAACAGCATAGTAAATATCTTCTATAAACTTATAAACACTTTAAATGTTTTTTTTCTAAGGGTTTTTGATCATGAGTGCACCATGCGCGCACGGTGCGCGCATGCGTACGTGCTCCACGTGCGCATGCGTATGTCGTGTGTGCTCCGTACGCGCGTGCTCCGTACGTGCATGCGCGTGTGCTCCATACACGCGTGCTCCGTACGCGAATGCGCGTGTGCTCTGTACGCGCATGCGTGCATGCTCAGTGCGCGCACCGTGCGCGCACCGTGCGTGCACGGCAAGTCATGTGATTAAGAAACAACTCTTTTCATTGGTTTATATTAGTTTCAGGTCATGTGATCAAGAAACAACACTTTTCATTGGTTTATAGTAGTTTCAGTTCCAGAAACTTCCAACACCACACCCACTCCCCTCATTATTTCTTCTGATTCCCTGGGAGAAGGAGCTGACCAGCTTTTCCAGTACTTGAGAATGGCAGAGCAGCAGTCATCTTCTGGGAGTGAGCAGGAGACCCTTGTGCTACAGAGACAGAGGAAACAGAAAGACTCTTTTATATGGCAATTTTTTACATTTCCAGTGGGGCACCTGCAATATTTGTGGTGTTGTCTTATCAAGAGGAGATCCTAAAAAGAAATACTCTTTTAGTATTTTCACTATGATCAGGCACGTTAAAGGAGTACATCCTGTGGCTTTTGCTCGAGCTGCTAAAGACAACCCTCCAGCAGCTCAGCCGAGCACATCCGCAGCAGCTCAGCTGAGCACATCATCAGCAGCTCAGCCGAGCACTTCATCTGCGGCGGCAGCTTCACCTGCTTCTGTTCCTCTGGATATACACCCTCTGTTCAAGAGGGTGCATATACGGTGCAATGCGTGCAATGCTCTTCTCTCTTATGGTGACACCAGCATTCCCCTAATAGAGAGCAAGATACAGCAGCACACATGCGGCACCCCATAATTTTTTTCATTTTTTTGTTCCTCAATTAACACAACGGCTCTTTTTAGAGTCACCTAACATCGAAACACTTAAATTTGATTTTTAATTCTATTTTTATTATAATTTTTTTCCGCCGTGCGCGCACGGTGCGCGCACCTCGCGATTTTTTGAAAAAAAATTAAATGTTTTTTTCACTTTCGGGGTCCTTCAGGTACCCCCTGACAAAACCTAGGGGGTCAGGAACTCTGTACCCTGCCCCCTTTTCACGTTCTCCACCTTTCTTTTTCACTGTCACACTAAAATGGCGGACGACACTTCATGATTTCGACCGATTCGAATGTTGACTGACATGTAACCACCAATCAGAATTACGCTCGCGCACGGCACCGTGCGCGCACGGTGCACGCTTATAGATATTTAAGTACTTTTAACTGCAATTTTCTCAGGAACTACTGAACAGATTGACACCATATATGCAAAAGGCTCATCCCTGACCTGAGGACTACCTCTTTGCCAAATTTCTAGTAATTCTGTTCAGCCGTTCGGGCTGTACCTTCGACTAAAGGTCCTATGGGAAAATGCATGGGGAAAACGCGTTTTGGGACCCCCCTTTTTTCTCAGCCCCCGCTTGACGAATCACCCCGAGACTTTCAGGGTAGGGGCTGAGCGGAGCGCCCCATTAGTTTTTAAAATTTCGCGAGGATCCGTCAACCGGCGCCAAAGTTATTCAAAATAGAATTTTCAGATTTCCTATGGAAACACAGTCCTAACTATAACTATCTACTTACTGGCGACCGCCAGTAGATAATATATATATATATATAGATATATATATATAGATATATAGATATATAGATATATATAGATATATATATATATATATATATATATATATATATATTTATATATATATTATATATATATATTTTTTCCAACGTTTGCTTCTTCTGTCTCTCCCCGCCCAAGGCAGGCAGATCATCCGATACCGGCGAAGCGCGCCGGTGTTCAAATTTCTCAAAATAAACAAATGTAACGATCACACAGGGGCTATTCTTCCATCACCACATCTTTTTGAACAAGCCTGCTGCAACAGGCGAAACGCGTTACTAAAATTAAAAAAGATCTGGTGATGGAAGAATAGCCCCCATGTGATCGTCACATTTGTTTATTTTGAGAAATATATATATATATATATATATATACATACACACATATATATATATATATGAATTTTCCAGTATGCTGCTCCTAGCCATTCTCCTTCCAATAGTACCGGTGCACGTGACAGCAGCAGCCTCCGTCTTAAAATGGAAAGTTTAGGCAAATTTTGGAATTCCCAAAAATAACCACTGCGGTACACCTCCAGACAGCATAAACAGATTTATGCATGCACTTAATTGACGCCTTTCGGCAAAAGCCTTTGGGGCATATGCATCAACAATGCCATTTGCGATTCCTTATTAGCGAAAAATAAGCAATCGCTAATAAGGAATAGCAAAAGGCTATGCATGTAGGAATCGCTATTCAAATAGCGATTCCTTAACTTTCCTTAATTGCTACTAGCAAATTGCGAGTAGCAATTAAGGAATGCCATCCCAATCATTCCTATGGGCCTCCAGGCCCATAGGAATGAAATGGAGATTGCATGAGCAAATAGCGAGTACCAGTAGGTTCTCGCAAATTGCTCATGCAATTTCAAGGGTGCAAGGGTGTCAAAATGACACCCTATTGCACCCCTGAAATCGATATGTGCACATATGTTGCACACACACATGCTTTCATGCATTGCATTTAAGGAATCCCAAATTGAGATTCCTTAAATTAAGGCATCTCAATTTGGGATTCCTTAAATGCTATCGCTATTTAAGGAATCGCTATTTAAGGATTTCTTAAATAGCGATTTTTGCTTTTGGGTTGATGCATTGGGATTGGGTATTTTTAACTCAATACCGGGAGCTATTAGCGAATCGGTATTTTACAGACTGGATTTTGGCTTGATGCATGAGGCTGTTTATCGAGTAACCATACTGTGCCCAATTGCCTCAAGAAATAGTCCCAATAATTCATCGACATGAAAGAGATACTATCATACTTTTTGAATACGCCCCAATTCGAATTATTTCAAAATTAATTTTACAACTTCTATGTTCATTACAATTGTTCCTCCTGATTACTGATTATCATAATTATCGGCATACGTAACTAACACCATCACAGTGCATTGTTCAATCCCTGCTACTTTCAATAGAGATACCTGATTCAAAACCACTAAATAAAAAGGTGGTTGGATGAAGGGAATCCGTGGTCATTTTGAAAAGTTAGGAGAAAGCTCACCTGTGATCAAGACTCCAGAGAGAGTTGAAGCGCTTAAGGTGTGGGAAGTGAACTGCTGCATACTCTTAAAGAAATAAAAGCACTTGAAATCCTTCCAATGGGATGCCAGCATCTTCTTGGTAAAGAGGAATGTGTGGATATATATATATATATACATATACGTCAGGGTTTATGAGTTGAATAAACCCCTTTTTGAATGACCCTTGGATTTCGGTGATTTCTTTGAAGGATCTGAGTGCACGATTGGAACTTTGTTCTCTGATGGATATATATATATATATATATATATATGCAGTCCAATACTTTCTCCCAAACTCGACAGAAAGCGTGACACAGCTTCAGGATACACCAGGTGACTTTATTGATAAAATTCGCGCACAGCATCAGCTCTCCATGAAACGCTTTCGGCAGACGCGTTTCAGCCTTAATTGGCTTTCCTCAGTGCCGGTTCCACGGGTGCAGCATTCTCCCTGGGGGTCTCACAGAGTGTAGATTAATTAGTGACCGCTCCCAGTCAGGTGTTATATAGCCCCTCCTCCAATTACACGGTGTGCTCACAACTCGCGCTGACCACAACCAGGCAGATGCATGCTGGTCATTGAAGTCCTGAGCGGCTGCCTATCCAGTGATTAAGGCAGCCAAACATCCAGTGATGCCCCAATAAATATTGGCACAAGGTCCCCACACCAGCTCAAATGCCAGGAGGGTCCAAAGTCACATAGCGAATCCCGTTTTCAGGCAATTGATTTGCCTCCTTTCTCCCAAATGCAGGATACGAATTCCGTCCTTGTGGAACTGAAGTCATGCAGGAGGGGGGCAGCGTGGCTTGCATTTGATGCTTTCCAAGATGTTGCAGTCTCTCCACGCCGCACCTGAACGAAAGGGCGTGTCACAAGCCAGCGACTGCTTGCTGGCTAAATATGCAGTCCAATACTTTCTCCCAAACTCGACAGAAAGCGTGACACAGCTTCAGGATACACCAGGTGACTTTATTGATAAAATTCGCGCACAGCATCAGCTCTCCATGAAACGCTTTCGGCAGACGCGTTTCAGCCTTAATTGGCTTTCCTCAGTGCCGGTTCCACGGGTGCAGCATTCTCCCTGGGGGTCTCACAGAGTGTAGATTAATTAGTGACCGCTCCCAGTCAGGTGTTATATAGCCCCTCCTCCAATTACAGGGTGTGCTCACAACTCGCGCTGACCACAACCAGGCAGATGCATGCTGGTCATTGAAGTCCTGGTATCCTGAAGCTGTGTCACGCTTTCTGTCGAGTTTGGGAGAAAGTATTGGACTGCATATTTAGCCAGCAAGCAGTCGCTGGCTTGTGACACGCCCTTTCGTTCAGGTGTGGCGTGGAGAGACTGCAACATCTTGGAAAGCATCAAATGCAAGCCACGCTGCCCCCCTCCTGCATGACTTCAGTTCCACAAGGACGGAATTCGTATCCTGCATTTGGTAGAAAGGAGGCAAATCAATTGCCTGAAAACGGGATTCGCTATGTGACTTTGGACCCTCCTGGCATTTGAGCTGGTGTGGGGACCTTGTGCCAATATTTATTGGGGCATCACTGGCTGTTTGGCTGCCTTAATCACTGGATAGGCAGCCGCTCAGGACTTCAATGACCAGCATGCATCTGCCTGGTTGTGGTCAGCGCGAGTTGTGAGCACACCCTGTAATTGGAGGAGGGGCTATATAACACCTGACTGGGAGCGGTCACTAATTAATCTACACTCTGTGAGACCCCCAGGGAGAATGCTGCACCCGTGGAACCGGCACTGAGGAAAGCCAATTAAGGCTGAAACGCGTCTGCCGAAAGCGTTTCATGGAGAGCTGATGCTGTGCGCGAATTTTATCAATAAAGTCACCTGGTGTATCCTGAAGCTGTGTCACGCTTTCTGTCGAGTTTGGGAGAAAGTATTGGACTGCATATTTAGCCAGCAAGCAGTCGCTGGCTTGTGACACGCCCTTTCGTTCAGGTGCGGCGTGGAGAGACTGCAACATCTTGGAAAGCATCAAATGCAAGCCACGCTGCCCCCCTCCTGCATGACTTCAGTTCCACAAGGACGGAATTCGTATCCTGCATTTGGGAGAAAGGAGGCAAATCAATTGCCTGAAAACGGGATTCGCTATGTGACTTTGGACCCTCCTGGCATTTGAGCTGGTGTGGGGACCTTGTGCCAATATTTATTGGGGCATCACTGGATGTTTGGCTGCCTTCATCACTGGATAGGCAGCCGCTCAGGACTTCAATGACCAGCATGCATCTGCCTGGTTGTGGTCAGCGCGAGTTGTGAGCACACCCTGTAATTGGAGGAGGGGCTATATAACACCTGACTGGGAGCGGTCACTAATTAATCTACACTCTGTGAGACCCCAGGGAGAATGCTGCACCCGTGGAACCGGCACTGAGGAAAGCCAATTAAGGCTGAAACGCGTCTGCCGAAAGCGTTTCATGGAGAGCTGATGCTGTGCGCGAATTTTATCAATAAAGTCACCTGGTGTATCCTGAAGCTGTGTCACGCTTTCTGTCGAGTTTGGGAGAAAGTATTGGACTGCATATTTAGCCAGCAAGCAGTCGCTGGCTTGTGACACGCCCTTTCATTCAGGTGCGGCGTGGAGAGACTGCAACATCTTGGAAAGCATATATATATATATATATATATTTTTTTTTTTTTCTCCTCCGCGCTTGGGTGGCTGCCGCTGCTTCTCCTAATCAGAGGGTGCGTCGTCGAACGCGGACTACCCTAACAAAGTCCGCATAAAATTTACAAATGCCTTGAAAAACCAGGGATGACGACGCCGTGTGCTGGCTAAATTTCATTTATTGTCAGCCAGCCGGCTGCTTGACAGTTCATGAAATTTAATCAAACCCCTTAAGCGTGGAATGACCTGCTTTACATTAGCACCTCCTCACGGCTCGAATTTCGCAAGGAACTGAAGAATTGGCTTTTTAAATAGGCTCATCATGCCCTAGGCGTACCTAGCCTCAACTTACTCAGCACCAGGATACATTCCTGCATGATAGTCCACTTTAAATATCTGCATAACATAACAGACATAACCTACCTAATGGAATGGATTGATATAACAAGCAACCAATAGCATCAAGTGAGTGAAAAACACTCCATAGGGTAGAACAATAGCTCACACCATGTACATTTTAAAGAATTCGTAACAAAAGGTCAAAACAGAGCTAAAAAGGATGCTTTTAACATTTTAAAAATATTGGCTTTCACCATATCTGATTACTGATATTCTCAGATTAAATTGATTACTCATTAAAAAAATGAACATTTCGGCAACCTGCATTTTCCCAAGCTTCAGATAGCATAGCAAAAGCAGTATTGCTCAAGGACGTATGGAAAGGAGTGGATCTGCACTGGCTGATGATTGTTTGCTGCAGTGTTATTTTGCTAGCCATTAGTAATTGGCATCAGCTTGCTTTCTCTATCTGTGAAAACCAAATATTGAAGAGATGTGTATTTTATAAACTGCAAAATAAATTTGACCCTTGTTTACTCAAATAAGAGAGGCAGCATCATCTGCTTTCATGATATCAACATCTTCGCCTACGCCAATGACTTCCAACTCATTCTCTCCCTCACAGACAAAACGCCCAGTACCCGGATCAAGTTTAATGCACGCTTGGCTGAAATCGCCCACTGGACGAAGATCAACAGTCTAAAGCTGAACACAACAAGAACAAAATCTTCGGGGAAGAGCACATCACTGTGGGACTCCACCCGGTGGCCAACAGAGCTTGGACCGACACCTACCCCCAACACCCACGCTAAGAACCTTAGCATCATCACAGACAGCAAACTCCACATGACCGCCAAAGTCAATGCAGTCGCCGCCTCATGCTTTCATACCCTACAGATGCTGATGAAGATTCTCAAATGCATGGCAAAGCGCTTCATGAATCTGCATAACATAACATAACATAACTTACGGAATGTAATGATATACCAAGCAGCCAATAGCAACACGTGAGTGAGAAACACTTCATAGGGTAGAACAATAGCTCACACCATGTACATTTTAAAGAATTAGTAACAAAAGGTCAAGCCAGAGCTAAAAATGATGCTTTAAATATTAAAAAAATATCGACTTTCACTATATCTGAATACTGATATCCTAAATCTAAATTGATTACTCATTGAAAAAAAAACTAAATAAATAAATATATCGCCCACAGCATTTCCCCAAGCTTCAGGTAGCAGAGCAAAAGAGGTACCGCGCGCTCAAGGAACGTATGGACTGATGACGGTTTGCTGAGGTCTTCTTTTGCTAGCCATTAATAATTGGCATCAGCTTGCTTTCTTTAACACTGAAAACCGAATATTGAAGAAATGTGTGTTTCATAAACTACAAAACAAATTTGACCCTTCTTTACTCAAATAAGATAGAACGTGTTTTCTGCCATGACTTCATGTGAGGAGGAGCGAACCAGTAGGGTACTCATCTGGAACCAAATTTAGGGCAATGTCTAAAAAGGAGTCAAGCAGCCACAATTGCTGAGATTCCAATGAACCAGGGTAATTTTTACATAAATATTGACAAGATGGGCATGTTAGATCAGTGCTTTATATTTTCAGATACATATATCTTTCAACCCATAGGATATTCAATGGGAAAGCTCTAGAGACCTTCTGTGACATATGTTAATTTTGTATTTTCACCTCACCTACAAGTAAAAGCATTCTTGAGTAAATGGCGTATTGCATCAAAAGCTCAATTCGGTGATATCAAGAAAGTCAATTTTACTGTCTTCGGTGTCTGTTTACCACTGCTACCATTCCATCAACAATCACCATTGTTCATTTTTCAAATTAGAATAAATGAATGTATTCACTAAAAATAAAGATTCTCATAAAATCCCAGCAATATTAGGAATACCTGACTTTTATTAACCCCATGTGGTTTAGACAGGGGCTGCCTGTTCCACACCCAAACCTCTCCTATTGCATGGGGGAGCACGCAATGCTTCCCCATGCCGGCCCACAACCTACCTTTCCCACCCCATTAACCACCCCCTGACCTGCAGAGGCCTCCCCTCTCCCATCTATTACTTGTCCAAAACAGGCGGTGAATTGGAGAGGAATTGTCCGAGGAATGAAAAACCCACAGGCCGAAAAAGACATGATAATTCCAGGCCTGTATAGTTTTGTGATCTTTCGTTGCCAATAACTCCTATGTGAAGCGGATAATTGTTACACCCTTGTACCGTGCGACTCATAATTGGGCCCAACATATGTAAAATAAACACATTTGAGGCAAAACTTTCAGAATTAAAGTCCGTAGCAGGTTTGCATAACATCAGTTGCACATTTGTGGAACCTGTGCATAGGGAGAAGGCAGGTTCAAATTCTCGTGCGTTATGCAGCCTGGTGCGTTAGGGAGTAAAACGTTCAGAGGAAATTAAGGCCCTCAGTATGAAGTAGGTCGGAAAAACCGTCTGACCGACTCGTTTTCGGAAACATTCCCACCAACGTCGTAATTGGCCCCTGTGGGTTCTCGGCCTCCGTTTTGCGAGTCAAGTGCCAGGTACCACCTGGTGCAGGAGGAGGCAAGGCCATAAGGAGGGCAGGCTCAGGTAGACACCATGGGCAAAGAAGGAGGTGCCTCTTGTTTTGCCTGCCAATTTCTTACTCAATTCCGTTATATTAATCTTACACATTAGACATATTAGACATCAAGATGTGTCTTGAAAATTATCATAGCAGCCATATTATCCTAACATATATTTTGCATATACCCGGCAAGAATAGTAATGGAGAAAGTGATACATCATTTCACCATTCACTTCGAAAGCACATGCAACACTCCCTAGCTTCACCAGCCCCTCCGAACACTATTGATTGCAGCTGTCCTTGGGCAGCAGACCCTGACCTCATGATATCAGAGGCTGAAACTGATATCTAAAGAATCTAACGGTATTTGGGGAGAGGGAAAGAAGGAAGTTGAGCTTCACCCCGCATACCATGTCTGAATATCAGTCTGACATAAGTGACATTTACTCTGAAATATTGTACAGATAATCAGGGAAATTAAGCAATAAACCTAGAACACTGAGTGGCATATGTACAAGACCCTATCGCCACCACAACGTCACTTTTATCGATGTTGTGGTGGCGATAGGGGCTTAACCGTATTTACAAGGCAGCGGTAGCCACTCAAAGTGGCCTAATGCTGCTTTGTAAATAAGGCCCTCTTTCATGCTATGGTCAGCATGAAAGGGGTGGGCAGTGGGCGTTGCGGTGGGGGTTCCACCGTAAAACCCTTTGATTTTGACGCTGCCCCCTATGTACAAGGAGGCAGCGCCAAAATTAAGACCAGGGAAAACCTGGTCCTAAGTTGGCAAAACAAGGAGAAATGCATTAATTCTACTCGTTTTTGCTTTTTCCATGTGTGCTGCACAAGGTAGCTTACATGGAAAAAGAAAAATGCCATGGATGTTTATGTACAGGAAGGTCCCCCTTCCTTTACATAAACAATCTAAAAAACAAAAAAGCCATTTTGTGACTTTCATGTTTGCTGTATTAAGCAAAACCAAAGGGGATGATGGACGGAGTGTTGAACATTGCAAGCACTCACCCCCAGTCAACTGATCTGGGTTTAATCCATCATCATTCTTTAGCTCACTCCGCCACCCCAGTTCAGACATGGCCATATGCAAATCAGTCTGACCCTGTGCCTCATGGGAACAGCCCAGCCCGAACTGCTAAGTCATGTCTTCCCTGGAATGGATACAAGCATCCTGGGACCGGTTTCTGGCTAATCAGCCGTCATCAGCCAGGCTAGCTTGAATCCAGTGGCAAAGTGAGCAAGGGACCCACGTCTGGGCATACCCTGCCAACTTAGGGCAAACAAAGCAAAACCAAAGGGGATGATGGACGGAGTGTTGAACATTGCAAGCACTCACCTCCAGTCAACTGATCTTGGTTTAATCCATTATCATTCTTTAGCTCACTCTGCCACCCCAGTTCAGATATAGCCATATGCAAATCAGTCTGACCCTGTGCCTCATGGGAACAGTCCAGCCTGAACTGCCAAGCCATCTCTTCCCTGGACCGGATAAAAGCATCCTGGGACCGGTTTCGGGCTAATCTGTCGTCATCAACCAGGCTAGCTTGAATCCAGTGGCAAAGTGAGCAAGGCACCCACGTCTGGGCATACCCTGCCAACTTAGGGCAAACAAAGCAAAACCAAAGGGGATGATGGACGGAGTGTTGAACATTGCAAGCACTCACCCCCAGTCAACTGATCTGGGTTTAATCCATCATCATTCTTTAGCTCACTCCGCCACCCCAGTTCAGACATGGCCATATGCAAATCAGTCTGACCCTGTGCCTCATGAGAACAGTCCAGCCCCAACTGCCAAGTGATCGCTTCCCTGGACCGGATACAAGCATCCTGGGACCGGTTTATGGCTAATCAGCCGTCATCAGCCAGGCTAGCTTGAATCCAGTGGCAAAGTGAGCAAGGGACTCACGTCTGGGCATACCTTGCCAATTTAGGGCGAACAAAGCAAAACCAAAGGGGATGATAGACGGAGTGTTGAACATTGCAAACACTCACCCCCAGTCAACTGATCTGGGTTTAATCCATCATCATTCTTTAGCTCACTCCACCACCCCAGTTCAGACATGACCATAGGCAAATCAGTCTGACCCTGTGCCTCATGGGAACGGTTCAGCCCGAACTGCCAAGCCATGTCTTCCCTGGACCGGATACAAGCATCCTGAGACCGGTTTCGGGCTAATCAGCCGTCATCAGCCAGGCTAGCTTGAATCCAGTGGCAAAGTGAGCAAGGGACCCATGTCTGGGCATACCCTGCCAACTTAGGGCGAACAAAGAAAAAACAAAGGGGATGATGGACGGAGTGTTGAACATTGCAAGCACTCACCCCCAGTCAACTGATCTGGGTTTAATCCATCATCATTCTTTAGCTCACTCCGCCACCCCAGTTCAGACATGGCCATATGCAAATCAGTCTGACCCTGTGCCTCATGGGAACAGCCCAGCCTGAACTGCCATGCCATGTCTTCCCTGGACCGGATACAAGCATCCTGGGACCGGTCCTAGGATGCTTGATTCCGGTCCAGTGGTGAGCAAAATAACGATGGATTAAACCCAGATCTATGACTGGGGTGAATGTTTTGCCAATGTGCAACATTCCGTCCATCATCTTGTGTGTTTTGCTGTACGCCCTATGTGGGAAGGGTATGCCCATACGTGGGTCCCGTGCTCACTACGCCACTGGAGTCAAGCTATCCTGGTTGAAGAGGGGTGAAACCCCGAAACCGGTCCTAGGATGCTTGATTCCGGTCCAGGGAAGACATGGCTTGGCAGTTCGGGCTGGACTGTTCCCATGAGGCACAGGGTCAAGACTGATTTGCATATGGCCATGTCTGAACTGGGGTGGCGTGGTGAGCAAAATAACGATGGATTAAACCCAGATCTGTGACTGGGGGTGAATGTTTTGCCAATGTGCAACATTCCATCCATCATCTTGTGTGTTTTGCTGCTGCATTAATCAGCAAACATGAAAGTGACAAAACGGCATTTCAGGACTGTATATGTCGAGGAAGGGACACCTTCCTACACATAAACAATCCTCTCCTGCACGCAGACACAGTGCAAGGGTGCATGCGGTGGCCCTACACTGCTAAGTGTAGCGCCATCGCAGGGGAAAACTCAAGGCTGCACCATATCGTTGTAAATTTAGTGCAGCCTTGCGTTTCAGAAGTGGTGGAGTGAGACGTTAAGCCATGACGGCTAACGCCTCACTCTGCCACTTCTATTGTACGTATCTCCCTGAGTGTTACATTGTCATTTTGAGTAGCATACAGCAGCCTAGCATTTTTAACATTTCTACATAGTGCAATCCTTCCTAGAACATAAAATAGCTGTTACATGTAAAACCAGCAAAACATCATTTAAAATCGTCTTAAAATAATGAAATGTTGCATCCAGGGCTATACATGCCATTCTTGCACTCTGACAATTCCCCAATAGGCTGCTGGTAATGGGGCTGGTTTCAATGCAGGATGGACTTCAATGACCCATCTATACTCCCATTTTAGTTGTGACCTCTTGCAGTGTGAGAGCTTGTTTAAACATTTTGACCAGGATTGATTTTGCTTTCGAGTCCAGCACTGGTTGTATACATAACAATGGATAAAAAAGGCTGCAAAAAAAATTAAACATATCTTAATAGGAGCCAGATGTACAAATCTATTTTACAGTCGCAAACAGGTTTCGCCTATATAACATTCACATTTTAACACTCAGTAATCTTTTACCAGCGCCCAAAATGTGAATACAAACCAATACTGATTCCCTACTTAGAAGTGGCATGATGTAGAGTTCCCTTCCAAATACTGACTAGGCATGAGATGTATCAACGTATGCAACTGAATCCAGCCACAAAACATTGAAAAGGTACAGACTCCATGTTGAGATGGTAACCCATTCGCAAAAGGGAACAGGTCCCCTTGGGACCCTTGGTGAATACCAAAAAGAATGTTTGTTGGGGAGTAGGTTGATCCAACCCTCAATCAAGCTTTTAAAAAAAGCTTTTTTTTTTTTTTTAAAAGAGCACAGTTTCCTATAAGGAAAATGAGCTATATCTTATTTTTTTAACAAAAATGTTTACTTTATTTAAAAGGGATCACATACATGGTGGTCTGTTGATACTAGCAGGCCTTTATCTCTGTTATGGCCACTGTAAAAGATTAGAGTATTAGTTGATGGGGGAGAAAACACCTTAGATGATAACCATAGTCCTTGTTAGGCTGTACCACAAAAGTCACTAAATAAATATGTGATTAGCCCTCCGGTAGCTTGACGCAAAAGCAGTCAGGCTTGACCTAGAGGCAAAGTGTAAAGTATTTCTGAAGTACTCAAATGTAAAAAAAGTGAACACACAACACAAGAATAATCTCAAATCAATTTAGAAAAATAGAGAATATTTTAATGAATGAAATGACACCAAAATTATATAAATACAATAGGTAGAACCGATGGTATGAATTTGTAAACATTGGATTAAAAATAGTACCAACAAGCACAAAGCACCAACCAAGGTGGTCTGGTCGCACTAGACCAGGTCAAAGTCAAAACTTAAGGTCATCTGCAATGGAGCACAGGTCACATATTGGGAACAGGTTTATTCTGTTGGAAAGTTTACCTTATACCTTAGAAGTTTTTCTGGAGGAAAAGTGGTTATTGGCAAGTCGGCAGTGGGGCAAGCTGCAAGCTGAATCCAATTCAGGGCTTGGCGGAAGCTTGTGGCTTACAACAAAGTCTCAGTGCAGTCGTCATCAAAAGCAGGAAAGCTCCAAATATGCAAATCAGAATTCTGGAAGGACTCAACATCAACGAGTCACTTCTGATAAAGACTTCTATGTTCTCGACTTTGAAACCTTTCTAGAAAGATCTCCTTCAGCAGAGCAAACCAGCAAGTTGAATCCAAGAGGCGATTCAATGTCGATGGCTTTGGCTCAGTGGTGGACATGGTCTCCCGCCAGTTCTTTGGAGGAAATGTTAGCAAAACATTTCTAACTTCCAGTTTGTGCAGTTTGGAGAGGAGGAGTACACTCTACCACCAGCCAGGGGTTCAGGACATGGTGGATATCACTTCGGGTGGAAGCACACTCTAACAGAGGGTAACAGCAGGGTCCATGACAGGTCCAGTTGGAACTGGTCAGCTGAGCAGTTGCAGAAAGAGAGACCTCTGGGAAGTTGTTGTGTCTTGGTAACTCAAACAGATCAGCCTTCTGACCCTTGAAGTTACTTCTGAGGTCCTGGCTTCAAGACAAGCAGAACCAGTCTTCCTTCAGGATTTAGACACCAGTGCTGTCCTTCAGACCTTCACAGGTCCGAAGGTGTTCTGAGGAGGGTACTGGGGTTGAACATTTATGACTGTCAGACTGTATGTAGGGGAAACTCCTGGCTACTCCCTAATTAATGGGGGAAACATTCC
The DNA here is from genome assembly GCF_964204655.1 of Triturus cristatus. NCBI lineage: Eukaryota > Metazoa > Chordata > Amphibia > Caudata > Salamandridae > Triturus > Triturus cristatus. Next base: position 430,337,246 of record NC_140581.1, on the reverse strand, counting down.
CTGAGTGCACATACCCACTTTTACAGGACTCCCACAGTGTCCCTCTCTACCTAAATGCAACATGGTAGAATACCTCCTCTTTTGATCTTGGTCCTTATGCCCACCCAGAGGTCTAGCTATGAAAATGGGCAAACTCTCCCTTGCAGTCACTCCAAACCAGTGGTGGGACAGCTCCTCCCTTCCACTGGTTTTGGAGCCAAGCAGATTAGGAAAACAAAGGAATGCAGGCCTAGGTGTGAGTTATATCTGCCAGGGACAGGGTAGACCTCCTTTGAAGCTTGTGAAGGGACTGGGCATAGGTCCCCAGGCCTTCCTGGTCAATAAGGAAAAACACATCTCCATACCCATACCTTTTGTCCACTGTCTGGGAGCAATCTACATATCGCCACAGGTGATCATTAAGCATTCAGGTGACACCGAACATTTGGCTTGCCTTAGGAAGAGAAATGGCAAAAGTGCATGTCAGGTTTACAAGGAGCATATGTTGGGAGGACGCAGTAAATTTCACATTTACTTGGAATCAATTTGCATTCACACCATTAATGCAATCATAAGCCTCATTCTCCATGGGGAAGAGCACTCAGTGACAACAATGAAGACTTTGGACAAGGTCTAGTGATAGCTGGGCACAGGAGGGTGGGTTATTCAGTACTCAAACATGATTGAGTGGCTTCTACTTTCCTTCAAACAAGTCATTTATCTGGATGAAACGTTGGTGTTTTCCAACACCTTCAAAGAACATCAGGAACATGTGAAGGACATCTTTATGAGGTTAAGGAAATAGTTATTGGAGAGATGTTAAAAAAATATATTTTGTTTCACTTATGGGGTTCCTAATTTCAGATCAAGGTATCCAAATGGACCCTGAAAGAGTAAAATGAGTGGGAACTGAACCCTTCCCCTAAAAGTGAAATCAGTTAAGATGTACCTGGGATGCTAATTTCTGTTGCCATTTCATTCATGAGATCTCTACCATGGTTTTACATATATCTAAGCTCATGAAAATCAAGGTAACTTTTATTGAGACCAGTTCTTAAAACCTTTTCTATGGACATAGACTTCTCCGGCATTGGATAGTCAATTCACAACTGGCACAATGAATCCACAATATTTCTGAAAAGAGCACACTTGTAATTTCAACATTGAGATTACTGATATAGAAAAAGAACACATGCTTGTAACATTTCTATAACAAATAGTCTTTCTTACTGATATTTTAGATTATGGTAATCGATTGATGTAATACTAGGGGTGGGCAGAACTCACTGACTTTTACTCCGTGCAATTCCACGGAGTGGTATAAAATTCTGCAGAGTACCGCCCACCCCTGATTTTGCTGGTTATGTATCGCACAACAGGCCATTGGCAGTAAAATTTATGTCGACCTGAAGGGATCCCAGAGCAAAATTCTCCCCAGCAGTCAGGGAGTTGGTCGACATGGTCACTTCACTAACTCTGCCAGTGGCCAGTGGGCAGCAAGCCAGCAATGGCCCCGCTGCGCCCACATACCCCGGCCGCACTGGCTCTTACTTGCACATAGTTGTTTGCGCAGAAGTCAGCCATCCAGGTCATATTTTTTTAATAGCTCTCAATGAGCGCCCACTTGCCAGCAGGGATCTCCACCTCCAGCAGCATTCTGCAGCTCTGTCATTGATTTTACAGCATTCTCCTCCAGTCTCCAGTCACAGCCCGGTTACCACCGCACTTCAGCCAGGGATTTCTAGGATTGCCAAATTCCAGCATCACTCTCACATACACGGACCCTGCCAAGCTGACTGACTCCACCTCCAGCAGTCGGGGAAATGTAGTCTTCCCATGTCTGCTTCCTCGCCAAAGTGAAAGGTAAACTACTGCTGCTTGCGCCTCTGCATGCAAACATGTACCACGATGTGAGGGTGAGAAAAGGACTGCCCTGACCCAGTAGTTGTCTTTCCTTGTCTACGTACTTAAGGTGAAACAGATATACTTCAGTCACCGGCTCTACTCTGCCCATAGCCCTCCTCTACGGCCCTTTGAATGTCAGGTGGAGTGACTTTTCATCATAGATCACCACTCTTACAAATGCCGCATTAGGCCGCTGTAAGCATCTGCCAGAATGCTCCTCAGCTCATAGCCGCTGAAGGACACCCACTGGCAACAAAACGGCGATAAAAAAGTCATTGACCAGATGTTATGGGAAAAGGAGGGCTCCAACAACAAAATTAAGTTTTGCCTGCGAATAAACAAAAACATACAATGGAGCAGCAGGTCTCTGTGTGTCTGCTTCATTGGGTCTGCAGTGAGCATGAGAGAAAGGTTGAGTGTGTTGCATAATTACTGTATTTTAATTGCGTTTATATAGCATTTGCTACCTTTGAGATTGACAAGGAGTTTTTGCTGTGTAACAAACAAGGTCATCTCGACATAAGTACATGAAACCTGCAGTAAATACATCCTCCTGCCTACCCAACCTGTTGAGACAGCTGCCTTTGTCCTACTGTGCACAGCTGGGTGCTCTTAACATGCATATGTTTTGCTAATTGATTTTTAACATACAAAATGGCATCCGCCGACTGGAATTGTCACTGGTAGGAGGAAACAGGGCTTGATATTGTGATGTCCGTCATTGCCCACATTGAGGCCCAGCCAGTCTGGGACAGATGATCTTGGCCAAAACTATGCCCACACCTTTCAAATGCCAGACCTCTTGCCACTTGAGAGTCAAGCTTGCCTCTGATAAAAGGAGCCTGGATCAAGAGTGCTTATTTGGGTCATCAGAGACAAGAACAGGGATACAACTCCAATTTAGATAGCAAACTAAAGTAGTGTAACCAGTTTCTGTTGACCTGGAAAGCATTGTGGCCTAGGGAGAAAGTTTAGAGATTTAGATTTGGTTACTTGTCTCTAAAAGCCACAGAAGAGTCTTGACAGAGACAGTCGGTGGTCAAACTACCTGCAAGTAAAAAAATACTTTAGGTCCTATGATGTCCAGAGCAGTGACATAGCCAGAACCCCTGGTTAGTAATACTAACAAGGAACAGACTGTTTGTGCACCCTTGTTGGCCGGTAGGAGACTGGGGTGTACTGGGCCACTCAAGCTTTGAGCCCTATGCACTAATAGGTGCAGAAACCTCTAGTCCTGAAGTACCTTAAAACTGGATTTAAGGTTCACTGGCCGGTGCTCCATAAATGCAATTTTCGCAGTACGTGAGTGCACTTGTTGTTGTTTTTTATTCCAGTCCCGCACATCTCTGGACTCGGGACGATGCACACGAGTGGGTCCTCCAGGCCCGCCCAGTACAGGTCTGCTGCTCTTTGGGGACAGGCAGTAATGCTGTGAGCTTGTGGAGAAGGCCAGGACTTACTGGTGCTTGTTTATCTCTTGTGTTTGTCATGATAACACCTTTGCGATTTACAGAGAAGAGGCACAACAGAATTGCACTTATCACTGCAGTGGAATATGATTATGTTCTACACACTGTGGTGCACAAGCTTAGAGGACCAGCCGTCTTTGCCCTCCACGCCTGAGAAACTCCATCAATATTGGATTTTTTTTTGTCTCAGCACCCACTTAATACTATGCAAGTCAATGAATAATTAATAGTAAAAACGTTCAAATTATGTAATGCACAGATTCTCAGAATTTTTTTGTTAAAATTTAGATTTCTTTGTTGATCGTTTTTCATCTTACAATTATACTTTTTTATTTTTTGCTGTAGCCAGTGTATTTCATCCAAACGGACTTCTTCAGTGCTACAAAACACACAATATTTATAAGTTTAAAATCAAGACATAAACAAATGACACTAATATAACTGTTCAGTATGAATCCGGAGATGTTTTCGTTATAGCAGATCATCGAGCAAGGCATTTTGCCTAAGACGTGCGGACCTAAGATGAAGGGTCAATGTAGACCCGAAATGCATTGGGCTTTGTAAAAAATCATGGCTATTTGATTTGGGATGAACCATTGAAAACATTTTGGGTCCGATTCCGATCCTGTATTTTTTTTTCCCGTACGACTCGTATCGGTAAATTTTTCCATACAAATCGTACAAGTCCCGTCCGACCTGTGAAGTACGATTTGTACGGGAAAAATACAACTTTTCCCGATCCGATTTGTATGGATCGGCCCGATCCGTACAAATTGGATCGGGAAAAGTTGTACGAGACGGACCCGGACACTTTTCCGTACAAATTGTAAAAATTCAGTCCGACCGTACTAGTACGATCCAGACCGGCTTTCCGATTTACGATTTGTACGGAAAACGTCCCGCACACGGGGATTGCCATTACCCGCTATGAAGCTAACTTTGTACGACTCGTATCCTGGGAAAAGTTGTTCCCGGGGTGCGAGTCGTACAGACATACACATATAGGCGTTGTGTATGTACGGTGCATACCCCCAGTGCGCATGTACTGTGCGTACCCCCAGTGCGCATGTACTGTGCGTATCCCCAACATCGCGTACCCCAACATCGTATATGTACTGTGCGTACCCCTAACATTGCGTATGTACTGTGCGTACCCCCAACATCGCGTACCCCAACATCGCGTATGTACTGTGCGTACCCCCAACATCGCGTACCCCAACATCGCGTATGTACTGTGCGTACCCCCAACATCGCGTACCCCAACATTGCGTATGTACGGTGCGTACATACGCGATGTTGGGGTACACGATGTTGGGGTACGTGATGTTGGGGTACGCGATGGGGTATGCGATGGCGGGGTACACGATGTTGGGGGTACGCACAGTAAATGCGCACTGGGGGTACACACAGAACATACACAACGCGCGGGGTGTATGCCTGTACGACTCATACCCCTGGGGACTCTGCTTTTACGGCTGTTTTTGGCTCCCATGAGAAAAGAGCCGTACGGAGTGCCTTAGGGACAAATCATACTTGCTGGGCTGGAAACTGCTGCTTAAATACATACAGACGTCACGTGCAAGCTGTTCTGGATCAGAATCGTTGCTTTATTTTAGCCGTATGGTCTTTTGTACGATTTGTATGGAAAGAGGCTTTCTGTACGGATCGTACTTCCTAGGTTGTAAGAAAAGTTTACCGGGTACAAGTCGTACGGGAAAAACGCTCCATACAACGATTTGTACAGCCTTTTTCCAGGATTGGAATCGGCCCCTTAATTTTAATCACAAAAAAAGGAGATTTCATTAAAAAATCGTGATTAAATCACAGAAGAAAGAAATGATGTATTTTTTCAAATAAGATTTATTATTCTGAATGGTGGTGGAGAAACTCTTAGAGTTTCATTGATAAAGTGCACACATCCATTAGGGATTGGTTCGCCAGACCTGACATTCTCTCACTAATGTAACTGTACAACATACTAAAACTACAAGACATCACACATGTATTAGACCATATATTAAGTAACAAAAAACACTTCATGTTTTGGTCTTTAAACAACATTTCACTGTTCATTGCTTGGTGTATATTACTTTGTGTGACGTGATATATATACATGACACCTATAGTCATGAAAATGTACTCCATTAGTTACACAATAGACCTTGTCCTAATTCTAAAGTACAATTTATTGCCAGTTTCCAGCTAAAGCCTCGGGGGACATTATTGCTTCCAAAATAAACATAAGGCATATAGTCATGAAAAAGGTACTCTATTAGTTACAAGCAAGGATGACTCCTGATTCATCAGCTCAATTATTGCCTGTTACGGGCTGAAGCCTAGGGGGACATGGAACGTTAACCTAGATGTGGGTATGTTTCATTAATTGTAAAAGTTGATCCAAATTATATTGTCAACCTGACCTTGTTAATTCATTAGGTTCGCCAAGTAAAAGTTTGAAGAGTCAAATTTTGAAATATAATGCACACTCACATTCCCAAATTGAAGTGTTTAGGGCAGTAAATGTGTATGTTTTATGCAAGCTACTGATGTCCTGTAACATTTGAAAGAACCCAAATTACAATTTACAAATTAAGGGAAGTGGAAATGGCTAAGAGGGCTAATTTGTTAAACTAGTCAAAGTGCTACCTTCAATACGACTTTCTTCTATGGCTACGATCTCACTGCGGAAACCATCACTGTCATTGGGACACTTCCATATTGTCCAGAAATCTCTATGCAAGTTGTCAATGCAGTTCAGCAATTAATCAAACCACGTAGGTCGGGACCATGGGAGATCTTGGAACAAATATGAGACACAAAATCCCTTACAATCTACTTTTATATAATAGAATACAAACTTAAAGAGAATACAGTCACTATTGGAGATCTTAAATGTGAACATTTTAAATTGAGTTTTATTGGGTGATAACCATCATCATCAACCGGCAGCCAGGTTTCTTCACAAACCATGTTATCTTGAACAAGTAATGGCACAACATATTCCACATGACATAAAATCGACTGTAAGGAAAGAGCGATATACATCCCACCTCGCAGTAGATGTACAGCACAAGAAAAGTCTGACATCACCTTCTATCACAAGGCGGATCACCTGTATGATGCAGATGGAATTTAAACAGTGCATGGAAATACACATGAGCACCATATATAAATATTGTAGATATCGGTCCATTACCCATCCAATAACCCCTAAATACGGGACAAATACAGAATCAGAGAAAACCACCCAATATGCAAATACAATGTAGTATGGGGACAGCATAAACACTTGTTGGTAAAGGCACAGTATATAACCCCAAAGGGGGCCAAACCACTGTATATAAAAGCTGCAGGAATCGGTCCATTAACCATCCTGCACCTCTGAATAAAAAGGAAGCTCGATGTCAGAAGGCCGCACTCAATTTGCCTATGCAATGTTACATAGAAACAGAAAAAATCTTGCCGGCAAAGATATTTTTACAACCAATATTGCTCTGCGGAAGGGGCCAATTACTCAACCCCTGCCACATCTCACAATTTAGCACCCACAATATGGGTGCGCCACCAGGTAACGTGTAAGGTGCTTTTCCCTGAAAAATTAAGTCTGAGTTGCCTCCAAAATCCAACCACTCTGTCACTGGATCTGCATCGACACTGTATGCAAAGATGTGAATTCAAACAAAGTAAAACCAAATATAAACAATGGTCAAATCAACCGGAAAAATGCCTGATGCTTTCCAGTGAGCAAAGTAGCTCACTCGCAACGTGTAGGCAAAAGAAAGCAGGTCAAGAAACGTCCCTGTTCATAAATGGGGCTTAAATAGACTGGGTGAAGTTGGATCACCTGCGTCAAACATGACAACTTCACTGACATTTGATTGTTACCATGGACGCCATCTTGAAATGTCATGCACCACCAACAATTAAATGATGCCCATTCAGGAAGTCTAAGCATTCGGCCGATTCACCATAATTACACTTTGCTCAATAAATTCATGAAGATATAAAAGTGGAAAAATATATTTTCTGTAGTTGTTATTGATCTATTGACCGAATATTGAGCCAGACGAGCAGGTAATAGCAATCCTTTAGGGTTGCATGTATGCGAAGGCCCCCATGCACCTATGATTAACAAGAGTCTGGATGAACTTTATGGAACACAATAAGAGTAAAAACAGAAAAAACTATTTTTCCTCATTGTTTCCCATTAAAAAGAAAATGGGCCGCCATCTTGGGACAGGCTTCTTCATATGAAAAATCATGTACGTATAACTAAACATGTGAATGCTAACCAGCCATATATTGCTGGCCCACAGGAAATATAGCTGGTTTTAAAAATGGTCTGGTCTCTTAAAAGATAGTACGCAAATAATTGTATGAATATTCTTTTTGTGTAAGCAGAAGGTTATTGCTCACCGATATCAATACTCACCGATATAGACCTCCAATCAAGGTATCTAAATTATCAACTGCCCATGTAGATTTTTCCATATTTGCATCCTATAACATGTGATGTATTGCAGTTTAGGAATGAACCAATGGTGTACTCAGAGGTAGGGTTATATCTAAATTTGAAGGTCCTTTTATGTCCTATCTGGTCTATAGAACATGTGTCACAGGTATTAAATCTCTAGGGTTTGTCTGGTAACCAGGTTTTGAAGCCACTATTATTCCATGAGCTTTTCATGTAACTCGTTCAAAGGGTGTTCTCAGAGCCATCCCTCTACGATGGACCACTCTCAGTTTCTGGGACACAATCTCGTCAGGGAGAGTTTTAGAGTCAAGTATATGCCCGTGTTTTCTAAGCACATCAAAAATATGGCTACTGTATGGATTATATCCAGTGAGGAAAATTAGCTCTTGTTTCATTTTGGCATTCCTATTCATATGCCCTTGGTTAACAATCAAAGTTTGTTTCCTGTCCAATTTGTTCACTCTTTCTTCGGCTTTCCTTAGAATTTTGACATCATAACCTCTGTCCTTGAAATCCTGTTCTATACTTTTTAATCTTTTAGTAAACTTTGGCTCCTGGCTACAATTGCGCCTTGCCCTTACCATTACACCATAAGGTATGGCTTCTATTGTCGATTTAGTGTGAGCGGTAATGGCATGAAGCACACTGTTGCAGGCAGTGGGTTTTCTGAAGATGTCACTATGAATTACATTTTGGCATATGTATCAGTTTAAGTCCAAGAAGTCAATTTCCTGTTTATGATATCTAATTGTCAATTTGACATTGAATCTCTTTTCATTCAGAAATGCATAGTAAGCCAAAGCTCACTCGCAGATCTATTCCAAATGATCAAGATATCGTGAATGGACCACCTGTAAAAATTATGTTATTCATCCAGTCATGTGAATTGGAACCCCAGGCATGCTCCACCTCAAACAAGTCCAAGAAAATGTTCATGCAGGATGGTACAAACCCAGAACCCATTGCAGTTACTTCTTTTTGTGGGAATCAACATCCATCATGTAGAAAGACATTTTTGATTAAGATGATTTTTGAAATTCGATTAACATCAGGAGGTGTTCCAGATGGCTAGCATTGCACTTGTACAGGTGAAAATAAGACTAAATGCTACTCTCCATCTGTATGCACGTGTACAGGCTTTCAATGTCCTCAGTGTCAAACAACAGATCATCATCACTATCCCACTGCAAGTCTTCCAACTTGCTTAATACATTCTTACAGTCCCTTTAATAGGAAGGCAGGTTCTTAACAAAGAGCTGTAAAATACCATGTACATATTCGGCCATACGTTCAGTGGGAAGTCCATTACTGGAAAAAATAGGCCTCCCTGGTGGAAAAGAACCCATTTTGTGGATTTTGGCAATATGTATATGAATGGATATCTGGGACAATGCACCAGGAGGTATTTATATTCATCTTCCGCAAGTAAACATGATTCATGCCAATCAGTAAGTCCTGCGTTGATAAATTGTTGTTCATCAAGAATCGGGTTTCCCTTCAGTTTTTCATCACAGGCATTATCCCGTAATTGTCTGTTAATTTCACCTAGATAGTCTGTCTTGTTCATAAGAACAATCTTCCCCCCTTTGTCGGCTTCACTTATTACTGTGCTTTGGTTATCCCTCAAAGCATTCAAGCACTGGTGGCCAGCATGGTTCGTGGGTGGTGGGGCAGGTGCTGGCACGCACGGTGGAGGTTCCAAGGGGGCATGGGGCAAAATGGTAAAAAGAAATAATATTGAAAGACACACTTACAGTGCCACACCGTTCCCCCGTCTGCTCCTGCACCCTTGTCAGACCGAGGCAAAGGAAACACAGAAAAAGCTCCCCTAACCAATCACAACTCTGCAATGCATCATTGTAATTGGTTTTGACAGCGTCCTAGTTTGATGCTCTATCGGGTAATGGGGGCCTGGGCTTGTTCTCCACGCAGGCTGTAATGCAGCCTGCATGGAGAATGGTTAAAGTGCGCATGACTAGTTTAGCCAGTCCCAGAGGGCCTACCAAACAGTCATTGCACACTTAGGAGTGGGCGTACCACACTTCCACTGCCATGCTCCAAGAGCAGAGCAGCCCCACCCACCTGTCCACCCGCAAAGTTGCGGGAAACATAAAATGATAATAGCCCAAAGTTATTATCATTTTATTTTTCCTTTACTTTGCAGTGCACTGCTTAAAAGCAGTGGGGCGACGCTCCTCCGCCATAGAGGAGGAGCTACCCTTTTTAGTCATATGGTAACCGTGCCTGCATTTACTCCTGTTACAATGTTGAGCTTCAATCTTATGTAGATCTTGAGTTACTTTACAATAAAATTCATCAACGACTGTGTCTTGACCACTCGGGCATGTATTTAGATGGAACTCACAAGCCACTATCAATGGTCACGTCTTCCTGCACATTGAATTCTCTTGCCACCTGTTTCAGATCTCCAACATCATCCAATTCATCCAGAGAAGCTATTAAATGTATATTATCAATTTCAGTAATTGAGATGGTGGAGATGTTCGGGGTACATGATGTCAGGCAAGGCTTATAGGCATGTTCACTGAAATGTTTTTTTAATTTTAGTTTTTGTATGAATTTGAAGAGATATATATGCACATCAACAAAATTACAACTTTCAGTAGGACAAAAATATAAACCTTTGCTTAGCACAAACATCTCATGTGCAGTCAGATCCTTAGAGGATAGATTAACAATATGTAGTTCATTGGGCACCTGATCACATGTTCTATTGTCATCCAACTGGTCCATAATTTCCCCCCAAGTCTTTAACCAGAAACTGGCAATAAATTGTACTAGTAGGATTAGGACAGGGTCTAGTGTGTAACTAATGGAGTACATTTTTATGTCTATATGCCTCCTATTTATATATCATGTTGCACACATTAATAATCACAAAGTAACAGACTGTGAAATGTTGTTCAAAGACCTAAAAGTGATGTGTTTTTTGTTGTTTTATTATTAATTAGTAGACAGTCTAATGCATGTGTAATGTCTTGTAGTTTTAGTATGGTGTGCATTTATGTTAGTAATATTTGATTATGTCTGGATTTTAAACTTGTAAACATTGTGTGTTTGGAGCCCTGAAGAAGTCTGTTTGGATGAAACGCGTTGGCCACAGGCTACAGCCAAAAATAAAAAGAAGAATTTTACAAGGAAAAATTACGAATAATTAATTCTACATTTTAACAAAAAAATTCTGAGAATCTGTACATTACGCTTTTTGATCATGTTTTGACTTTGAATTATTCAATGACTTGCATGTTATTAAGCATGTCAATTACTGAGTGGATGCCGAGCCAAACAAATATCCAATAATAACACCTTTACTTTTACTTGATGCATGCGGTGGGACGTTCTCTCCAGCTAAGAAGACTGGTACAGGAAGAATTCACCCGTACTCAGGAGCCAGTCGCGGATGCTTGGAGGGGTGATGAGGCACTGCTAGGATCACATTTGGAATGTATTCCCAGCTCCCGTACATACACAAACATAAGTGTACCACTTCTGAGATTGCGGTGGTTCGATGAAGATGACATTCTGAGCCTAGAACATCCAGCAGCCGTTGGAGGCGCTTGTAATTTGCCATTAGACTGTGCACCTGTATGTGCATTAGTCACACTAGCAGGGGCAAGAACCACATGAGAAAATATGCCTGCAAGGGTTTTGTGCCATAGTGCCATGTGGGTGCCTTGATGCAAGGACTTTGACAAGAAAAGATTCAGTAGAATTTCACCAGCCGCACGGGCATTCCTAATTATTGCACATGATAAATATGCGATTGAAGTAGGAAATATTTTGTTTAACATTCAACTCACACTCTATTTATTGCTCTAGGTGCTACAGTCGAAGCTGATGTTTCTGTTCTCTTACTCTAGGTGAGTTTATGTCCTCATTGTAAGGGGTGTGGGCCGGTAAACTCCGTCATGTGGCAGTTTTTTTTCCTTCATTAAGCTGTATTTACACGTCTTCTTTTTTCTTCCATCTCGAATATAATTAGGGTAAATGACTCAATATGCACAACCGTATTTGTTTAACTCAATTTGAAGGTTAAATAACTATGGGCCTGATTATGATCTTGGCGGATATCCCATCCACCAAATACAATTCCGTAATATCCTGTGGAACTTGTAATATGGCACACAGCATATCAGTCATGTTTATGATGAAGTATCCAATCTGCCAAGATAGTAATCCAGCCCATAGTGTGTAAAGGGTTGATTTACAGCACAAGTGCCAAATGGTGAACGCTAATTGGTTATTTAAAAAAATCAGTTAGGAGAGTAAACAGGAAGTGATATCAGACGCCAACTCTTAGGCATTACTATATAAACTGTGAGCTCTTGCAAATCTAGTTTGCATCCTGTATCATGTGGTGGATGAAGATATTGGAAATCAGGTAATTGAGCTAATTGTAAAAATACTTTCCTTTCTGGAAGACGTGGCTTTGTAGTGCATGAGGATTCTATAACCCTGAACGAACAACTCTCAGTGTACATAGAGAAAAGCTCTCTTTTGGACGACAGGAAAAACCGGAGTTCAGAATCTGCCCTGGTGATAGCTACTGAAGATATCCGAGAAACACTGGATGGGGGGGACAGCTTGGATCTTGCTGGATCCCTCTGCAGCATTTGATACGGTCAACCATGAGATTCTGGTTGACTGTATGCGGAGTCTGGGGATCGAGGCTATAGCACTAGATCTCCTTCAATCCTTGCTGACCAATAGACAGTAAAGTGTGGCATTGGGTAACTTCACATCTAAGCCTTTCTCCCTGCCCTATGGAGTCCTCCAGGGCTCGGCTCTGAGCCCAACAATGTTCAATCTTTATGTCATGTCACTGGCGACACTTCTCAAAAATTCTGGCTTCTTTAGCATCATATGCTGAAGACACTCAAATTGGGGTGTCACTAGCAAAATACGAACTTAATACTGGCTCTGCCTTTAGGACCTGCATGAGCAATGTGAGTAATTGGATGGACATCAATTGTCTTAAACTAAATGCGGCAAAGACAGAGGTCATAATTTTTCGCAATAACCCCTCATTTTGGACGCCGGCATGGTTGCTGCCTGAGTTGGGCCCATTCCTGCACCCACAAACAAAGCAAAAATCTTTGCTTTCTGTTAGATAACAAGCTGAAGCTCAGAGACCAAGTGAACAAAATTATATCCGCCTCATTTTGCTCTCTAAAGCTTGTAAAAAAGATTGACAAATTCCTACCTCCTGAGCTTTTGAAAACCGTGACCATTGTACTGGTACTTTCCAGGATCGACTACTGCAACAGCTCTCAACCTTGCATCAGGCCCCCTGAAGAGGCTTCAGACTCTGTAGAATGCAGCTGCACACTTCCTTTTCAAAATTCCAAAATATGAATCTGCTGGAGGAGCCATCAGGAAACTCCACTGGCTACCAGTCAGTCAAAGCTGCAGGTTCAAGGCCCTGTGTCTGGCCTATAAATCACTGTACGGACTAGGACCAATGCGTTTCAAGGAGAAGCTCAAATGTTATGTCCCGGGGAGGACTCTTCGTTTAGGCTCTGCTATAAATCTGACTGTCCCTCCATTTAGGAGGACCACCTGGGGTGGTAAGAGCTTTTTCAGGACCACAGCTGTGCTCTGGAATAGTTAGCACTGACACTAAAGGTTGCCCCCTCCTTACTTGCCTTTAGAAAGGCCTTGAAAACCTGGCTATTTTTCACAGGACTAGGAGGCACCCGATCATTTGCAAGAAAATCTTGTTTCTAAGAGCTCTGCATCTATAACTACCCTCTATAGCACCAAGACGCCCTCGGGCATGAGATTGCGCTTTATAAATTACATTACATTTAGTTTTTTTGTGGTTGTAGAAGTTAAGGATGATGTATTTAGAACATTTTTTTAATGTGAAATTAACCTATATGTTGGAATTTCAATTTGTAGAGTGCTGTAAGAAAATTAGAAGTGACACATTGTTGGGTGATGAGGAATTGAATGAATAGGTAAAAAGGAATTGAGGAGTTCAGAGTTAGATGATTTAGGAAATTCAAGTAATTTAATTCTCTTTAAAATTACTTTCTTTAGAGTTAAATCAATTACACTCATAATTGGTGCTTTGTTAACAATAGTGCACGACAATAATCTGCAATCTTATATATAGTATATGGATATTTTTGTTCTGAAACATAATCATGGTGTTTGCCAGTTGAATGTGCTGTGGTATTAACTAAAACAAAATGGTGTACTCTATTTTAATAGTCAATTTTGTTATTTTACAGCCCTGAAGAAGCAGTGTTGAGACTGCAAAACACTTGTTGGCTGTTCATGTGCTGCTTATTCTTAAACAATGAACTACAATCTGAAATATAATCTAAAGGATCAAATGGAGTTTGCGATTAGGTGTGTAATTTGACATCATTGATATATGATTTATATTGAATATTGATCCAATGTATTATGTGTACAGAGATATTTTCGCTTGAATAATAGATGAATAAATGTAATCTCAGGACATGAATTGAATTGTTGGTTGTGTGTAATATAGCGAATGAATCTCCCCACACTAATACTATTGTTTAAATGTTTCAGGCCAGAGGGGAACAGGCCTAGTGGGTGGAGTGTGCAGGGCTGATCTTTCTGTTGTCCCCAAACTAGGTGATATATAGCATGATGATTGCCCAGGAAAGATGCTGTGGGCTGCCAGGGAAATTATACAGAGATATTCAAGATGACTGACGAATTTATGTGTGAGTTCATGACCCGCTGGGGGATGCAATTCCTCATTGGGGGATGCTCTCTGATAGTGCATTCATCAAGCATATAAAGCCTCACTCCAGATAGTGCCAGCACTCTGCCAGGATGGAGAACCATTCCTTCCTTGAGATGGACTCAGTGTGAGCAGGTTTAGAGTAGCACTCCCCCATGCTCGCCTAGTTTTAAACTGTAAGCCATGACCCCAGCCCTACTTCCTGACACAGCCTAGACAAAGGAGGTAAAATGAGGGTAGCGTCCACTCTGCAAATGTGGTTTCTGCTGTCAGCTGTGGGCGTGCCTAGCTGTACAGTCATGGCTGACAGAAAAGCAGCAACCCCTTTGGGCATAGATGCTTATGCTATCCTTTCTAGTAGACATCAGAAAGTACAATTGTCCGATGGCAAGGGCTATTCCACAAACTAGAGTGTCACAGAAGTGTCAGCTAAAACAGTACCAGAGCTGAGGAAAACTGTAAGAGCTGTGTGCTGATCTGCTGGGAGTAATTGATTGTGGATGTGTCAGAGCAGGAGTTGCCACTCCCAGGGCTGGGTGTGCCGGTGCTGTGCGCCCCCACGGAGCGCGACTGTCGACTGCCTTCGGACTCAGAGGTACCATACTTTACTATGTTTGCAGTGTGGGGGAGCTTGGATGATGGAGGAGTAGGGAGGACGGTCTGGAGGGTGAGAGGTCATGAGCTTGGAGTGGATGCGCGGGCCCGGAGTATGGCCTTGCCCTGGATAGAGGTGCACTGCACTGTGTGGCATGCTGCTGGTGCACCCTCCTTTAACAAGAGGCCTGTCGCTCTGCACTGCTGAGGAGATTTCTGCACAGTACTCTGGAGGGATCCAGGGGGGTGTGTGAGATGGAGGCAGGAGTGGGCTGTGGGTTGTTGATTTGAGGCCCTCTATGAGACAGTTGGGGGGCAAAAGGGAGTACAAAAGGGGAGAGGAAGTGGTAGCAGACTGGGTATTGTCGGAATGTTCTTGGTACAGTGTGGAAGAAAGTAATGTTTGGATGTTGTGGCTCATGGGGCTGGGCCAGTCGGTGACACGCCTCCCTCTACAGCCCGAGAGAGAGTGTTTTGTTCTTCTGTCAAAGGACATTTTGCGACCCCTCCCTTCCTTGCAGGAACAGCTGGGGGATCGTGACTCTGCCCGCTTCCTTGCAGAGGGTCAACTTTGGGGTAAGCTATCATCCCATGCACTGTGGGGCTAACGCTGGAGTGCTGCCCAAGCTCCTCTTTGGGACTGGTGCCTCCTTCGGGCAGTAGAACTGGTCTGGCATTTTGTTTCTGTGGAGAGATCCTGTGGCGACTCAGACCCCAGGGCCTGTGTGGGCGATGGTGGCCTGTGCCTGGTGAGGAGGAGTGGGGCTGTGTGGCTGCTCCAACTGCACTCCATTAGGATGACAGCGAGTCCGGGGGTTCGCAGTCAAGCTGACACATGCTCATTCAAACACCTGCAGTGCACGTGTGTTCGTGGAGTTGTATGCACAGATATGGTGGATGGGGAAGTCGGGAGAGGCATGTGCCATGGTGCCGAGTGGCCAAACAATATAGGCTGTCCACCGGTGGAACTTCGTGAATTGGTGACTCTGTGGAATTCCCATAGGGAGGCTCCGTGAGCTACGCCCAGGCCTTCTGTACAGCACAAAATGTAGAATATTGATGTATACAAGTAGAAACTTTTGTTAATAATTGTTGGATTTGGCCCTATCCGTAGAGTCACTCCCAAACTGTTTGCTTTCACACCTGTTTTCAAAACTTGTTTTTGTTGCCTTTTAGGACTCTGTGCACTTTGTCACTGGTAACCAATGCTAAACTGCTTATGCTATCCTCAAAACAAATGGTACACTTGGCTTATACCTGATTGGTACAATTAATTTACTTTTAAATCCCTTGTATATGGTACCACAGGTATCTAGGGCCTGTAAATGAAATGCAACTAGTAGGCAGCAGCATTCATTATGCCACCCACTAAAAGTAGCTTTTAAAACATTTCCTAGGCCTGGCCTGGTTCTTTTTAGTGCAGTTTTAAATGGCCTATTCGAACTGCTAAAAGAAACCTTTTGGCAGGCTGAAACGTTCCTTTTTAATAAATATAAACCACCCATATAGTAGGCCCTAAACAACCCATTATTTTTGCATTGTATTTAAAAAGAAGGATATGTGTTTCTAAGTTTTACACATCCTGCTAGTGAAAAACTCCTACATTTGTTTTTCACTACTGCAAGGCATATCTCTCCCATAGGATTACATTGACTTACAGTATTTCATTTAATAAATGCTAACTTTTGATTGTGCCACAATACTATTAGAAAATCTAGACGAGTGTCTAGAAAACAATTAATCCTCGTATTCAATTCACATATTCTGTTGATCCTCTAAGTATTTCATATCTTGATGTCATTCTAACAAGGACAGGTACTAACATTGAGACTGCGGTATACAAGAAACAGACGGATCGCAATAATGCTTTGCATTACCAGAGCTTTCATCCTTGGTCTCTTAAAAGACACTTACCTTTTTCTCAACTACTAAGAATCAGACGCATTTCCTCTGACCCTGAGTCCAGCGTGCAGACTATGCATGAATTCAAGGACAAATTTCTAGCTAGAGGCTATCCCTCTAAATTGGTGAATGAGGCAGCAAGCCGAGCAATGACTAAGAGTCGTGAATCACTTTTGCTCAAGCAGGACAAACCGGTTTCCTCTAGCCGAGAAGTATTTGTATCCACTTTCTCTAGAAACTCCAATTACATCAAAAAAAGTATCCTACAACGTTGGGATTTACTTCAAAATGAAGCTGATTTTGGAAATCTTTTTTCTGAGCAACCACTATTTGCGTACAAACGATCTAATAATTTAAAAGAGATGCTTAATCAGACTTCAGTCAAACCAACCACGTCATTTAGAGGTATGACTACTTGCATGAATTGCTCACATTGCCACAATGCCGTTACTGGCAAATATATAACTCACCCATGGACAGGAAAAAAGATTATTCTTAATTTTGATGCTAATTGTAATAGTCACCATGTTATATATTTCATCAAGTGTCCATGTGAGATGTTTTATGTTGGCAAAACCGAAAGGTCAATTCGGGTTCGAATGACTGAACTCAAGAGTAGAATTCGGACCAAAACTACTAGTTCACCTCTTGCAGTCCACTGGCTGGAGAAAAAGCACTCTATTGCGCAATTGCGATTTGGTATTTTAGAGAAAGTGACAGTACGTCCTGATAGAGATACCACTAAGTTTCTGTTACAGCGTGAAGCCTATTGGATTTGGTTCATGCAAAGCCTCTTGCCAAAGGGGCTTAATGATAAGTTCGAATTGGCCTGCTTTCTCTAAAGTTCATCATTATGTTCATGCAAATCGTTGATTGATTGTTCATTCATGTATAATGCTGATTGTGTATTGTTGTAACCATACCCGCACTTGTTGTAAAACATTATAGGTCTTGCATCAGTTGCTTCTTTTTCCTTTTGCTTTGCTATTTCTGTCGTCTATCTTGATCCAGTTACTTTGGGGTTTTTATTTCATTAATTTAACTTCGTTGAATTTTTTCAACATGGCGGCCTTGGGATACCGTATCGGTACAGTGGAGATGCCAGTCCTGTTTCTATGATTAGTTCGGATTAAAACACGCCGACGCGGGCGGCTTTTTTCGAGGAGCCAGCGTTGTTGGTGATTTGGGGTGGAGCACAGTTGGTTTGGGTAAGCGACAATTTTGTTTCTGAAACAGACTCTCAACAAACTTGTTCGTTTGACTAGTATGCTGAAATTTGTGTTTCGACAATTTCAGAGTTAGTACGTTGGTTATGACCGCAGCTGTATCCGAAAACTTCCCGTGTGTTGATAATTTGGATTAATCACGTCTGAGTGAGAAATAGTGGTAAGCTTTGTTTTATGGGTGATTCTGCACTTACATGGATGTGATGTTACTATGAGGCTTTTGGTTTGATTTACTTATTTTTCACAGCGTAACTCCAGGATTGTTGCAGATACATTTAGTTCTTTGCTTCTGGCACGTCATTCGTGTTTCACCCATCGTAGTTTTTCAGGTACGCATTGTTTTTGTGAAAATAGGATAGTGTTTTTACATAGTGTCTTCACGTATTGGTTTCTTTTGGTGGTGGTATTTTAATGGTGTTACACGTATAGTAGTTTCTGTAGGCATGAACTAGGTTTGTTTTGAGCACCGATGGCTTTCTTTAATTCGCACATTTTTTAGGCATATAGCACCTTGATCTTTCGGTTCCTTTGGTGGTGGTACTACGCTTCTGTTGCAATGACCATAATGTTATCCCCTTGCGTTTTCCTTGAACAGCAAAACTGTATTTATTCAGTACGACGAGTGATGATGTTTTTTTACAATTGATATATGTATTGTTTGTTTCTATAGATTCCCCTGATGAAGGGCTGAATTGTAAGCCCGAAATGCATTGGGATTTGCCTACTGAAATTGTGATTTTTTGCTGAGTAGAAGCAACGTTTTGTCAAGCTTTTTTTTTCGTCACTGATTAAAAATCATACGGACACATGGATCCAGCTTTGCTTTTAATTTGTTTCCTAAGTGTGGAGAATTAACTATGTTGATGATTCCAATGTTGCATCATGGTGTCCTTTGTGAATAATTGTATAACTGTCTTATAAGATATTTGTTACAGTTAGGCCACTTTTTCATGTTTAAACACGAATATGCCCCACCTGGGCATTGAGTAGTGCACTTGTTTTTCTAGACACTCGTCTAGATTTTCTAATAGTATTGTTGTACTCAGGTGGCTGGCAGTGCCACCTTTCAGGTGCACACTAAATCAGTTGAAGTGTCATTTACTTTTGAGTGACATTGAGATTACAGTTTGAGTTTGATATAATTGAGTGCATACTTAGCTGCTTTTGTTTAATCTGTATATCTTCACAATGCCTTTGCAGCTCACTTTGCACCATTGTCTTTAGCTGTAACACTTAAAAAATGTCGTTTGAAGAGATTGTACATTTAACTTACAATCGAGCTCACACAAAAGCATATTCATCAGCTGAAGCTAGTGACATTTATGGGCTGATCAAGGAAGTAAGGGCATTTGATACATCTACAGGGTCAACCTTACAGCAACTTCGGCAATTGGAATATCTAATGCGCCGTGAAGTTAATCAGCGCCTGCATGCGACGACTCTTGTTCAGTATCATAAAGCGAGCAGGATCCCAAGGGGTTTGCGTTTAGCGATTAAGCCTATGCTATTTAACATGAACAAGAAATTCATGGAGAAATGGTACGCCATTCTCAATAAGTGCTCCTTGGATTTAATCCTTTTGATAGTGGAAGAATTATCCCAGGTTATTGTTGAACTTGAATCTGAAATTAAAAATTTACAGGCCACTCTAACAGCTCAAATGGCACCTGAGGTCTGGTCTAAAACACTTGATGACATCAACCTTAAATTAGATAATTACGCTAAAGAAATACATGAGCGCAAAATCAGAAAATTTCGCAGGGACACCATTGACTATAAACTAGATGAGGTCTACACCTGGGCGGAAGTGTACGCCCAGAAACGTAACTGGCAGAAACAGGGAACCACCTCTTCTGAGGAGAGTCTTGTTTCGGTTACAGACACTCAGTTGTCTCGTCCACCTGCCTCCACTCATGTTCAGTCACAAGACAGTGAACCAGCTGAAGCTGGGCCGAGTACATCAAAAGTGTCTTTTTTAGAGATAAGCCCAGCGTCAAACCAACCTCCCGCACCGACAACAACTCCCTCAGCAAAACCCGTAGAGGGCACAGATTCGACAAAAACAGGATCCACAAGAAGGAAGAAACATTAGTAGTGAACATTTCGTCTAAATCTTTAACTTCCAAACAAATTTCAGTTCTTAATAAAGGCTGTTCCTTCGTTCCATCATATACAGGAAAGGCTCTTGATTCGCAGGTTGATCTTTTTAAATTCACCAGGAAGCTACGCCTACGATACTTTTTTTCCACCATTGAAACCACTCCCAATCCTACTGTAGAGGATGGCAATTTGGAATTCAAACCAAAAAGTTTTTTCCTACCACCTTTCTCACATAAAACGATTGACTTATTTGATAATTTGGTCAAACAGGATTTTAAACACATTCCATGTTTAAAATCAGGGTCTTTCAATTTGACGAAAGGTGAAAAAATGGCTTTGAATTCCTTAAGATGTAATACCACTCTACATTTCACGAAAGCGGATAAGGGAGGGGCACTTGTTGTAATGGATCGTACTCACTATGAAAACAAAGTTGAGACAATGTTACTTGACCAAGACACCTATATTCCACTCACTGCAGACCCTACCAGTTCTTTTTTGTCCTTATTGAACTCTATTTTACAGAATGCTGAGGATATGGGCTGGATCAACAACAAGACTAGGGAGTTTTTGTTCACGAGATTTCCTCGTAGACCCTCTTTGTACATGCTGCCAAAGATTCACAAGCACGTAACTGACCCCCCGTTGAGACCTATTGTCTCCGGTTGTGGGTCGATTCATGACTCATTAGGACGATATTTAGACACCTTTTTTCAACCGATGGTGCAGTGTAGTCCATCTTACTTGCAGGATACCACGCATCTATTGAACATTATTGCAGACATGAGATTACCATCGTCATCTGAAGTCTTTTTTTGCACTATTGATGTTGTGTCATTGTACACTTCGATTCCCCACATTGAGGGTATTGAAGCTGTTGAATGGGCTTTACTCAAGCAGGACTCCATCAGAGCCAACAAAGTGTTTTTATTAGAACTGTTACACTTTTGTTTATTCCACAGTTATTTCCAGTGGAAGGGTGATTTTTTTCTTCAAGCCAATGACACATCGATGGGCTTTTCTGGGGCACCTAGCTATGCCAACATTTTCATGCTTAAATATGAAACAGAGCACATTCTTTCCAATCCACTGTGGTCATCTAATCTTCTGATGTATCGTCGATATATCGATGATATTTTGGTCGTATGGCAGGGGTCTAAAAACGTATTAGTGTCATGCATACAACAGTTGAATACAATTAATCCTCGTATTCAATTCACATATTCTGTTGATCCTCTAAGTATTTCATATCTTGATGTCATTCTAACAAGGACAGGTACTAACATTGAGACTGCGGTATACAAGAAACAGACGGATCGCAATAATGCTTTGCATTACCAGAGCTTTCATCCTTGGTCTCTTAAAAGACACTTACCTTTTTCTCAACTACTAAGAATCAGACGCATTTCCTCTGACCCTGAGTCCAGCGTGCAGACTATGCATGAATTCAAGGACAAATTTCTAGCTAGAGGCTATCCCTCTAAATTGGTGAATGAGGCAGCAAGCCGAGCAATGACTAAGAGTCGTGAATCACTTTTGCTCAAGCAGGACAAACCGGTTTCCTCTAGCCGAGAAGTATTTGTATCCACTTTCTCTAGAAACTCCAATTACATCAAAAAAAGTATCCTACAACGTTGGGATTTACTTCAAAATGAAGCTGATTTTGGAAATCTTTTTTCTGAGCAACCACTATTTGCGTACAAACGATCTAATAATTTAAAAGAGATGCTTAATCAGACTTCAGTCAAACCAACCACGTCATTTAGAGGTATGACTACTTGCATGAATTGCTCACATTGCCACAATGCCGTTACTGGCAAATATATAACTCACCCATGGACAGGAAAAAAGATTATTCTTAATTTTGATGCTAATTGTAATAGTCACCATGTTATATATTTCATCAAGTGTCCATGTGAGATGTTTTATGTTGGCAAAACCGAAAGGTCAATTCGGGTTCGAATGACTGAACACAAGAGTAGAATTCGGACCAAAACTACTAGTTCACCTCTTGCAGTCCACTGGCTGGAGAAAAAGCACTCTATTGCGCAATTGCGATTTGGTATTTTAGAGAAAGTGACAGTACGTCCTGATAGAGATACCACTAAGTTTCTGTTACAGCGTGAAGCCTATTGGATTTGGTTCATGCAAAGCCTCTTGCCAAAGGGGCTTAATGATAAGTTCGAATTGGCCTGCTTTCTCTAAAGTTCATCATTATGTTCATGCAAATCGTTGATTGATTGTTCATTCATGTATAATGCTGATTGTGTATTGTTGTAACCATACCCGCACTTGTTGTAAAACATTATAGGTCTTGCATCAGTTGCTTCTTTTTCCTTTTGCTTTGCTATTTCTGTCGTCTATCTTGATCCAGTTACTTTGGGGTTTTTATTTCATTAATTTAACTTCGTTGAATTTTTTCAACATGGCGGCCTTGGGATACCGTATCGGTACAGTGGAGATGCCAGTCCTGTTTCTATGATTAGTTCGGATTAAAACACGCCGACGCGGGCGGCTTTTTTCGAGGAGCCAGCGTTGTTGGTGATTTGGGGTGGAGCACAGTTGGTTTGGGTAAGCGACAATTTTGTTTCTGAAACAGACTCTCAACAAACTTGTTCGTTTGACTAGTATGCTGAAATTTGTGTTTCGACAATTTCAGAGTTAGTACGTTGGTTATGACCGCAGCTGTATCCGAAAACTTCCCGTGTGTTGATAATTTGGATTAATCACGTCTGAGTGAGAAATAGTGGTAAGCTTTGTTTTATGGGTGATTCTGCACTTACATGGATGTGATGTTACTATGAGGCTTTTGGTTTGATTTACTTATTTTTCACAGCGTAACTCCAGGATTGTTGCAGATACATTTAGTTCTTTGCTTCTGGCACGTCATTCGTGTTTCACCCATCGTAGTTTTTCAGGTACGCATTGTTTTTGTGAAAATAGGATAGTGTTTTTACATAGTGTCTTCACGTATTGGTTTCTTTTGGTGGTGGTATTTTAATGGTGTTACACGTATAGTAGTTTCTGTAGGCATGAACTAGGTTTGTTTTGAGCACCGATGGCTTTCTTTAATTCGCACATTTTTTAGGCATATAGCACCTTGATCTTTCGGTTCCTTTGGTGGTGGTACTACGCTTCTGTTGCAATGACCATAATATTATCCCCTTGCGTTTTCCTTGAACAGCAAAACTGTATTTATTCAGTACGACGAGTGATGATGTTTTTTTACAATTGATATATGTATTGTTTGTTTCTATAGATTCCCCTGATGAAGGGCTGAATTGTAAGCCCGAAATGCATTGGGATTTGCCTTCTGAAATTGTGATTTTTTGCTGAGTAGAAGCAACGTTTTGTCAAGCTTTTTTTTTCGTCACTGATTAAAAATCATACGGACACATGGATCCAGCTTTGCTTTTAATTTGTTTCCTAAGTGTGGAGAATTAACTATGTTGATGATTCCAATGTTGCATCATGGTGTCCTTTGTGAATAATTGTATAACTGTCTTATAAGATATTTGTTACAGTTAGGCCACTTTTTCATGTTTAAACACCAATATGCCCCACCTGGGCATTGAGTAGTGCACTTGTTTTTCTAGACACTCGTCTAGATTTTCTAATAGTATTGTTGTACTCAGGTGGCTGGCAGTGCCACCTTTCAGGTGCACACTAAATCAGTTGAAGTGTCATTTACTTTTGAGTGACATTGAGATTACAGTTTGAGTTTGATATAATTGAGTGCATACTTAGCTGCTTTTGTTTAATCTGTATATCTTCACACTGCCTTTGCAGCTCACTTTGCACCATTGTCTTTAGCTGTAACACTTAAAAAATGTCGTTTGAAGAGATTGTACATTTAACTGACAATCGAGCTCACACGAAAGCATATTCATCAGCTGAAGCTAGTGACATTTATGGGCTGATCAAGGAAGTAAGGGCATTTGATACATCTACAGGGTCAACCTTACAGCAACTTCGGCAATTGGAATATCTAATGCGCCGTGAAGTTAATCAGCGCCTGCATGCGACGACTCTTGTTCAGTATCATAAAGCGAGCAGGATCCCAAGGGGTTTGCGTTTAGCGATTAAGCCTATGCTATTTAACATGAACAAGAAATTCATGGAGAAATGGTACGCCATTCTCAATAAGTGCTCCTTGGATTTAATCCTTTTGATAGTGGAAGAATTATCCCAGGTTATTGTTGAACTTGAATCTGAAATTAAAAATTTACAGGCCACTCTAACAGCTCAAATGGCACCTGAGGTCTGGTCTAAAACACTTGATGACATCAACCTTAAATTAGATAATTACGCTAAAGAAATACATGAGCGCAAAATCAGAAAATTACGCAGGGACACCATTGACTATAAACTAGATGAGGTCTACACCTGGGCGGAAGTGTACGCCCAGAAACGTAACTGGCAGAAACAGGGAACCACCTCTTCTGAGGAGAGTCTTGTTTCGGTTACAGACACTCAGTTGTCTCGTCCACCTGCCTCCACTCATGCTCAGTCACAAGACAGTGAACCAGCTGAAGCTGGGCCGAGTACATCAAAAGTGTCTTTTTTAGAGATAAGCCCAGCATCAAACCAACCTCCCGCACCGACAACAACTCCCTCAGCAAAACCCGTAGAGGGCACAGATTCGACAAAAACAGGATCCACAAGAAGGAAGAAACATTAGTAGTGAACATTTCGTCTAAATCTTTAACTTCCAAACAAATTTCAGTTCTTAATAAAGGCTGTTCCTTCATTCCATCATATACAGGAAAGGCTCTTGAGTCGCAGGTTGATCTTTTTAAATTCACCAGGAAGCTACGCCTACGATACTTTTTTTCCACCATTGAAACCACTCCCAATCCTACTGTAGAGGATGGCAATTTGGAATTCAAACCAAAAAGTTTTTTCCTACCACCTTTCTCACATAAAACGATTGACTTATTTGAGAATTTGGTCAAACAGGATTTTAAACACATTCCATGTTTAAAATCAGGGTCTTTCAATTTGACGAAAGGTGAAAAAATGGCTTTGAATTCCTTAAGATGTAATACCACTCTACATTTCACGAAAGCGGATAAGGGAGGGGCACTTGTTGTAATGGATTGTACTCACTATGAAAACAAAGTTGAGACAATGTTACTTGACCAAGACACCTATATTCCACTCACTGCAGACCCTACCAGTTCTTTTTTGTCCTTATTGAACTCTATTTTACAGAATGCTGAGGATATGGGCTGGATCAACAACAAGACTAGGGAGTTTTTGTTCACGAGATTTCCTCGTAGACCCTCTTTGTACATGCTGCCAAAGATTCACAAGCACGTAACTGACCCCCCGTTGAGACCTATTGTCTCCGGTTGTGGGTCGATTCATGACTCATTAGGACGATATTTAGACACCTTTTTTCAACCGATGGTGCAGTGTAGTCCATCTTACTTGCAGGATACCACGCATCTATTGAACATTATTGCAGACATGAGATTACCATCGTCATCTGAAGTCTTTTTTTGCACTATTGATGTTGTGTCATTGTACACTTCGATTCCCCACATTGAGGGTATTGAAGCTGTTGAATGGGCTTTACTCAAGCAGGACTCCATCAGAGCCAACAAAGTGTTTTTATTAGAACTGTTACACTTTTGTTTATTCCACAGTTATTTCCAGTGGAAGGGTGATTTTTTTCTTCAAGCCAATGGCACATCGATGGGCTTTTCTGGGGCACCTAGCTATGCCAACATTTTCATGCTTAAATATGAAACAGAGCACATTCTTTCCAATCCACTGTGGTCATCTAATCTTCTGATGTATCGTCGATATATCGATGATATTTTGGTCGTATGGCAGGGGTCTAAAAACGTATTAGTGTCATGCATACAACAGTTGAATACAATTAATCCTCGTATTCAATTCACATATTCTGTTGATCCTCTAAGTATTTCATATCTTGATGTCATTCTAACAAGGACAGGTACTAACATTGAGACTGCGGTATACAAGAAACAGACGGATCGCAATAATGCTTTGCATTACCAGAGCTTTCATCCTTGGTCTCTTAAAAGACACTTACCTTTTTCTCAACTACTAAGAATCAGACGCATTTCCTCTGACCCTGAGTCCAGCGTGCAGACTATGCATGAATTCAAGGACAAATTTCTAGCTAGAGGCTATCCCTCTAAATTGGTGAATGAGGCAGCAAGCCGAGCAATGACTAAGAGTCGTGAATCACTTTTGCTCAAGCAGGACAAACCGGTTTCCTCTAGCCGAGAAGTATTTGTATCCACTTTCTCTAGAAACTCCAATTACATCAAAAAAAGTATCCTACAACGTTGGGATTTACTTCAAAATGAAGCTGATTTTGGAAATCTTTTTTCTGAGCAACCACTATTTGCGTACAAACGATCTAATAATTTAAAAGAGATGCTTAATCAGACTTCAGTCAAACCAACCACGTCATTTAGAGGTATGACTACTTGCATGAATTGCTCACATTGCCACAATGCCGTTACTGGCAAATATATAACTCACCCATGGACAGGAAAAAAGATTATTCTTAATTTTGATGCTAATTGTAATAGTCACCATGTTATATATTTCATCAAGTGTCCATGTGAGATGTTTTATGTTGGCAAAACCGAAAGGTCAATTCGGGTTCGAATGACTGAACACAAGAGTAGAATTCGGACCAAAACTACTAGTTCACCTCTTGCAGTCCACTGGCTGGAGAAAAAGCACTCTATTGCGCAATTGCGATTTGGTATTTTAGAGAAAGTGACAGTACGTCCTGATAGAGATACCACTAAGTTTCTGTTACAGCGTGAAGCCTATTGGATTTGGTTCATGCAAAGCCTCTTGCCAAAGGGGCTTAATGATAAGTTCGAAATGGCCTGCTTTCTCTAAAGTTCATCATTATGTTCATGCAAATCGTTGATTGATTGTTCATTCATGTATAATGCTGATTGTGTATTGTTGTAACCATACCCGCACTTGTTGTAAAACATTATAGGTCTTGCATCAGTTGCTTCTTTTTCCTTTTGCTTTGCTATTTCTGTCGTCTATCTTGATCCAGTTACTTTGGGGTTTTTATTTCATTAATTTAACTTCGTTGAATTTTTTCAACATGGCGGCCTTGGGATACCGTATCGGTACAGTGGAGATGCCAGTCCTGTTTCTATGATTAGTTCGGGTTAAAACACGCCGACACGGGCGGCTTTTTTCGAGGAGCCAGCGTTGTTGGTGATTTGGGGTGGAGCACAGTTGGTTTGGGTAAGCGACAATTTTGTTTCTGAAACAGACTCTCAACAAACTTGTTCGTTTGACTAGTATGCTGAAATTTGTGTTTCGACAATTTCAGAGTTAGTACGTTGGTTATGACCGCAGCTGTATCCGAAAACTTCCCGTGTGTTGATAATTTGGATTAATCACGTCTGAGTGAGAAATAGTGGTAAGCTTTGTTTTATGGGTGATTCTGCACTTACATGGATGTGATGTTACTATGAGGCTTTTGGTTTGATTTACTTATTTTTCACAGCGTAACTCCAGGATTGTTGCAGATACATTTAGTTCTTTGCTTCTGGCACGTCATTCGTGTTTCACCCATCGTAGTTTTTCAGGTACGCATTGTTTTTGTGAAAATAGGATAGTGTTTTTACATAGTGTCTTCACGTATTGGTTTCTTTTGGTGGTGGTATTTTAATGGTGTTACACGTATAGTAGTTTCTGTAGGCATGAACTAGGTTTGTTTTGAGCACCGATGGCTTTCTTTAACTCGCACATTTTTTAGGCATATAGCACCTTGATCTTTTGGTTCCTTTGGTGGTGGTACTACGCTTCTGTTGCAATGACCATAATGTTATCCCCTTGCGTTTTCCTTGAACAGCAAAACTGTATTTATTCAGTACGACGAGTGATGATGTTTTTTTACAATTGATATATGTATTGTTTGTTTCTATAGATTCCCCTGATGAAGGGCTGAATTGTAAGCCCGAAATGCATTGGGATGTGCCTTCTGAAATTGTGATTTTTTGCTGAGTAGAAGCAACGTTTTGTCAAGCTTTTTTTTCGTCACTGATTAAAAATCATACGGACACATGGATCCAGCTTTGCTTTTAATTTGTTTCCTAAGTGTGGAGAATTAACTATGTTGATGATTCCAATGTTGCATCATGGTGTCCTTTGTGAATAATTGTATAACTGTCTTATAAGATATTTGTTACAGTTAGGCCACTTTTTCATGTTTAAACACGAATATGCCCCACCTGGGCATTGAGTAGTGCACTTGTTTTTCTAGACACTCGTCTAGATTTTCTAATAGTATTGTTGTACTCAGGTGGCTGGCAGTGCCACCTTTCAGGTGCACACTAAATCAGTTGAAGTGTCATTTACTTTTGAGTGACATTGAGATTACAGTTTGAGTTTGATATAATTGAGTGCATACTTAGCTGCTTTTGTTTAATCTGAACTTTTGATTGTGAGCATGTAGAAATGTCATTGTTGGACTCAAATGAATTGTAAATTAAAATCCGCTTTAATGGCATAGTCGGATGATAGATTACAATTTTGAAAATGACACATTTAGAAAGTTCGCATTTTGATGCCTTTAAATGTTTGGGTCTTATAGGAGTTTCCAGCTGCCTGAACCTGTTAATTGCCCCCCACCAATAAGGAATGCATATTGGACCCAGACAGTACCCAGCACCACTTACATTTTAATGGACTGCATACAGAGAATTGCAAAGTTATGAAAGGGAAGGAGTGCATCTTGTTTCAATACACTTGTTTCACAAATTTACTGTCCTACACAAGTTTGCACCCTGTGGATGACTACAACTTGAACAAGGAAAAAGAAAGGAAGAAAGTAACAAATGAATTACCACTCCGAGGACAGTGTTAATTACGGGTAGATTCAGAATGGACCTCATGCTATTTCAGATGTCAACCATAAAAAAGAAGGTTCTTTTACATCTCGGACATTTAAAGCTTGTTGCATTAACTTTTTCAGTATCATGTTTTTTAATGTTTTTTTAATATTTTGTTTTTCAATTTTTATGTTTTTCTATGCAAATGAATTTGTATACACATTATCGTAGATGCATTGGGATGGTTATATACATATTCATGGGTGGTAGGCACTAGCAGATCGCTTTGAATGGTGTTTCGAGGGGGGCATAAATTCACACAGAGGAGATAGACACAAACATATAGAGGAGATAGACTACTGTTCCTTTAAGGTTTCCACATCGGAACGTGGTCACATGGTATAAGTTAGGAGTGGTTTAATTGGCTATAAATGAACAGGATTCCGGTGGTTGAGTTTGGCAGTTGCAGCGATGGAGTACACAGAACCTTCGTAGAGAGAGAGGATAGAAGATAAAGCGAGAAGGTCACCGACCGCGGTATGTAAGGTTGAGTGTTTAATATCATGAGTTTAAGAAAGATAGAGAGTTATCAGGATTGTGGTTGAGAATTGGGAGTCACGGGTCGGGTCAGGAAACTGGCGATTATTCTGTGCACTCACAAGGACATGTTTTTGTTTAAATTGATGTTGTAATGGACATGTTTTTCACATTGTATTTTAGAGTTTCTGCACATTTCAGTATATGTACACAAGAGCAAGTATAAATGGGTATGTTCCAGTAGGAACTGGGGGGGTGAAGCGATTTAGTTAGGAATAAACACTGAGGGGTTTAGAGCATTTTTGTGTATTTAAATTTAAAATTTTTCATGTATTTGATTTTTAAGCACAAGTTTAGATGTCTGTTTCTATCTTTTTTTAGTTAACCCCTGACGAAGGTCCTATGAGAGAACGAAATGCATTGGGTGGAATTTTATGCGGTTCTAGAGTATGAATTATTTATTTCTACATGCTTGAGTTGAAGCCCGGATGGGCACGCTGAATGCAGTTGAAGATTATATAAATAAAAGTCCTTTGAGAAACACGCCGTCCTCGCAGTGGTTTTGAATGTTATGAGTGACTACATTAAATACGATTAACGATGGAGAATACAATGGAGTACCAATTGTCCAATATGAAGATTGTTAAACTGGACAAAAGATTATGGGTCAATCCCGCATTTTTGCAGTGCGAAGGGGAGGCGCGTAAAACACGTGCCGTTTTTGTTTACTTTCAGTATCCGTGATTTGGACAGGTCACGTTACCCATCACGCACGCATTTATCAAGAGGAATACAGAGAATTGCAAAGTTATGAAAGGGAAGGAGTGCATCTTGTTTCAATACACTTGTTTCACAAATTTACTGTCCTACACAAGTTTGCACCCTGTGGATGACTACAACTTGAACAAGGAAAAAGAAAGGAAGAAAGTAACAAATGAATTACCACTCCGAGGACAGTGTTAATTACGGGTAGATTCAGAATGGACCTCATGCTATTTCAGATGTCAACCATAAAAAAGAAGGTTCTTTTACATCTCGGACATTTAAAGCTTGTTGCATTAACTTTTTCAGTATCATGTTTTTTAATGTTTTTTTAATATTTTGTTTTTCAATTTTTATGTTTTTCTATGCAAATGAATTTGTATACACATTATCGTAGATGCATTGGGATGGTTATATACATATTCATGGGTGGTAGGCACTAGCAGATCGCTTTGAATGGTGTTTCGAGGGGGGCATAAATTCACACAGAGGAGATAGACACAAACATATAGAGGAGATAGACTACTGTTCCTTTAAGGTTTCCACATCGGAACGTGGTCACATGGTATAAGTTAGGAGTGGTTTAATTGGCTATAAATGAACAGGATTCCGGTGGTTGAGTTTGGCAGTTGCAGCGATGGAGTACACAGAACCTTCGTAGAGAGAGAGGATAGAAGATAAAGCGAGAAGGTCACCGACCGTGGTATGTAAGGTTGAGTGTTTAATATCATGAGTTTAAGAAAGATAGAGAGTTATCAGGATTGTGGTTGAGAATAGGGAGTCACGGGTCGGGTCAGAAAACTGGCGATTATTCTGTGCACTCACAAGGACATGTTTTTGTTTAAATTGATGTTGTAATGGACATGTTTTTCACATTGTATTTTAGAGTTTCTGCACATTTCAGTATATGTACACAAGAACAAGTATAAATGGGTATGTTCCAGTAGGAACTGGGGGGGTGAAGCGATTTAGTTAGGAATAAACACTGAGGGGTTTAGAGCATTTTTGTGTATTTAAATTTAAAAATTTTCATGTATTTGATTTTTAAGCACAAGTTTAGATGTCTGTTTCTATCTTTTTTTAGTTAACCCCTAACGAAGGTCCTATGAGAGACCGAAATGCATTGGGTGGAATTTTATGCGGTTCTGGAGTATGAATTATTTATTTCTACATGCTTGAGTTGAAGCCCGGATGGGCACGCTGAATGCAGTTGAAGATTATATAAATAAAAGTCCTTTGAGAAACACGCCGTCCTCGCAGTGGTTTTGAATGTTATGAGTGACTACATTAAATACGATTAACGATGGAGAATACAATGGAGTACCAATTGTCCAATATGAAGATTGTTAAACTGGACAAAAGATTATGGGTCAATCCCGCATTTTTGCAGTGCGAAGGGGAGGCGCGTAAAACACGTGCCGTTTTTGTTTACTTTCAGTATCCGTGATTTGGACAGGTCACGTTACCCAGCACGCACGCATTTATCAAGAGGAATACAGAGAATTGCAAAGTTATGAAAGGGAAGGAGTGCATCTTGTTTCAATACACTTGTTTCACAAATTTACTGTCCTACACAAGTTTGCACCCTGTGGATGACTACAACTTGAACAAGGAAAAAGAAAGGAAGAAAGTAACAAATGAATTACCACTCCAAAGACAGTGTTAATTACGGGTAGATTCAGAATGGACCTCATGCTATTTCAGATGTCAACCATAAAAAAGAAGGTTCTTTTACATCTCGGACATTTAAAGCTTGTTGCATTAACTTTTTCAGTATCATGTTTTTTAATGTTTTTTTAATATTTTGTTTTTCAATTTTTATGTTTTTCTATGCAAATGAATTTGTATACACATTATCGTAGATGCATTGGGATGGTTATATACATATTCATGGGTGGTAGGCACTAGCAGATCGCTTTGAATGGTGTTTCGAGGGGGGCATAAATTCACACAGAGGAGATAGACACAAACATATAGAGGAGATAGACTACTGTTTCTTTAAGGTTTCCACATCGGAACGTGGTCACATGGTATAAGTTAGGAGTGGTTTAATTGGCTATAAATGAACAGGATTCCGGTGGTTGAGTTTGGCAGTTGCAGCGATGGAGTACACAGAACCTTCGTAGAGAGAGAGGATAGAAGATAAAGCGAGAAGGTCACCGACCGTGGTATGTAAGGTTGAGTGTTTAATATCATGAGTTTAAGAAAGATAGAGAGTTATCAGGATTGTGGTTGAGAATAGGGAGTCACGGGTCGGGTCAGAAAACTGGCGATTATTCTGTGCACTCACAAGGACATGTTTTTGTTTAAATTGATGTTGTAATGGACATGTTTTTCACATTGTATTTTAGAGTTTCTGCACATTTCAGTATATGTACACAAGAACAAGTATAAATGGGTATGTTCCAGTAGGAACTGGGGGGGTGAAGCGATTTAGTTAGGAATAAACACTGAGGGGTTTAGAGCATTTTTGTGTATTTAAATTTAAAAAATTTCATGTATTTGATTTTTAAGCACAAGTTTAGATGTCTGTTTCTATCTTTTTTTAGTTAACCCCTAACGAAGGTCCTATGAGAGACCGAAATGCATTGGGTGGAATTTTATGCGGTTCTGGAGTATGAATTATTTATTTCTACATGCTTGAGTTGAAGCCCGGATGGGCACGCTGAATGCAGTTGAAGATTATATAAATAAAAGTCCTTTGAGAAACACGCCGTCCTCGCAGTGGTTTTGAATGTTATGAGTGACTACATTAAATACGATTAACGATGGAGAATACAATGGAGTACCAATTGTCCAATATGAAGATTGTTAAACTGGACAAAAGATTATGGGTCAATCCCGCATTTTTGCAGTGCGAAGGGGAGGCGCGTAAAACACGTGCCGTTTTTGTTTACTTTCAGTATCCGTGATTTGGACAGGTCACGTTACCCAGCACGCACGCATTTATCAAGAGGAATACAGAGAATTGCAAAGTTATGAAAGGGAAGGAGTGCATCTTGTTTCAATACATTTGTTTCACAAATTTACTGTCCTACACAAGTTTGCACCCTGTGGATGACTACAACTTGAACAAGGAAAAAGAAAGGAAGAAAGTAACAAATGAATTACCACTCCGAGGACAGTGTTAATTACGGGTAGATTCAGAATGGACCTCATGCTATTTCAGATGTCAACCATAAAAAAGAAGGTTCTTTTACATCTCGGACATTTAAAGCCTGTTGCATTAACTTTTTCAGTATCATGTTTTTTAATGTTTTTTTAATATTTTGTTTTTCAATTTTTATGTTTTTCTATGCAAATGAATTTGTATACACATTATCGTAGATGCATTGGGATGGTTATATACATATTCATGGGTGGTAGGCACTAGCAGATCGCTTTGAATGGTGTTTCGAGGGGGGCATAAATTCACACAGAGGAGATAGACACAAACATATAGAGGAGATAGACTACTGTTCCTTTAAGGTTTCCACATTGGAACGTGGTCACATGGTATAAGTTAGGAGTGGTTTAATTGGCTATAAATGAACAGGATTCCGGTGGTTGAGTTTGGCAGTTGCAGCGATGGAGTACACAGAACCTTCGTAGAGAGAGAGGATAGAAGATAAAGCGAGAAGGTCACCGACCGCGGTATGTAAGGTTGAGTGTTTAATATCATGAGTTTAAGAAAGATAGAGAGTTATCAGGATTGTGGTTGAGAATAGGGAGTCACGGGTCTGGTCAGGAAACTGGCGATTATTCTGTGCACTCACAAGGACATGTTTTTGTTTAAATTGATGTTGTAATGGACATGTTTTTCACATTGTATTTTAGAGTTTCTGCACATTTCAGTATATGTACACAAGAACAAGTATAAATGGGTATGTTCCAGTAGGAACTGGGGGGGTGAAGCGATTTAGTTAGGAATAAACACTGAGGGGTTTAGAGCATTTTTGTGTATTTAAATTTTAAATTTTTCATGTATTTGATTTTTAAGCACAAGTTTAGATGTCTGTTTCTATCTTTTTTTAGTTAACCCCTGACGAAGGTCCTATGAGAGACCGAAATGCATTGGGTGGAATTTTATGCGGTTCTGGAGTATGAATTATTTATTTCTACATGCTTGAGTTGAAGCCCGGATGGGCACGCTGAATGCAGTTGAAGATTATATAAATAAAAGTCCTTTGAGAAACACGCCGTCCTCGCAGTGGTTTTGAATGTTATGAGTGACTACATTAAATACGATTAACGATGGAGAATACAATGGAGTACCAATTGTCCAATATGAAGATTGTTAAACTGGACAAAAGATTATGGGTCAATCCCGCATTTTTGCAGTGCGAAGGGGAGGCGCGTAAAACACGTGCCGTTTTTGTTTACTTTCAGTATCCGTGATTTGGACAGGTCACGTTACCCAGCACGCACGCATTTATCAAGAGGAATACAGAGAATTGCAAAGTTATGAATGGGAAGGAGTGCATCTTGTTTCAATACACTTGTTTCACAAATTTACTGTCCTACACAAGTTTGCACCCTGTGGATGACTACAACTTGAACAAGGAAAAAGAAAGGAAGAAAGTAACAAATGAATTACCACTCCGAGGACAGTGTTAATTACGGGTAGATTCAGAATGGACCTCATGCTATTTCAGATGTCAACCATAAAAAAGAAGGTTCTTTTACATCTCGGACATTTAAAGCTTGTTGCATTAACTTTTTCAGTATCATGTTTTTTAATGTTTTTTTAATATTTTGTTTTTCAATTTTTATGTTTTTCTATGCAAATGAATTTGTATACACATTATCGTAGATGCATTGGGATGGTTATATACATATTCATGGGTGGTAGGCACTAGCAGATCGCTTTGAATGGTGTTTCGAGGGGGGCATAAATTCACACAGAGGAGATAGACACAAACATATAGAGGAGATAGACTACTGTTCCTTTAAGGTTTCCACATCGGAACGTGGTCACATGGTATAAGTTAGGAGTGGTTTAATTGGCTATAAATGAACAGGATTCCGGTGGTTGAGTTTGGCAGTTGCAGCGATGGAGTACACAGAACCTTCGTAGAGAGAGAGAGGATAGAAGATAAAGCGAGAAGGTCACCGACCGCGGTATGTAAGGTTGAGTGTTTAATATCATGAGTTTAAGAAAGATAGAGAGTTATCAGGATTGTGGTTGAGAATAGGGAGTCACGGGTCTGGTCAGGAAACTGGCGATTATTCTGTGCACTCACAAGGACATGTTTTTGTTTAAATTGATGTTGTAATGGACATGTTTTTCACATTGTATTTTAGAGTTTCTGCACATTTCAGTATATGTACACAAGAACAAGTATAAATGGGTATGTTCCAGTAGGATTTGGGGGGGTGAAGCGATTTAGTTAGGAATAAACACTGAGGGGTTTAGAGCATTTTTGTGTATTTAAATTTTAAATTTTTCATGTATTTGATTTTTAAGCACAAGTTTAGATGTCTGTTTCTATCTTTTTTTAGTTAACCCCTGACGAAGGTCCTATGAGAGACCGAAATGCATTGGGTGGAATTTTATGCGGTTCTGGAGTATGAATTATTTATTTCTACATGCTTGAGTTGAAGCCCGGATGGGCACGCTGAATGCAGTTGAAGATTATATAAATAAAAGTCCTTTGAGAAACACGCCGTCCTCGCAGTGGTTTTGAATGTTATGAGTGACTACATTAAATACGATTAACGATGGAGAATACAATGGAGTACCAATTGTCCAATATGAAGATTGTTAAACTGGACAAAACATTATGGGTCAATCCCGCATTTTTGCAGTGCGAAGGGGAGGCGCGTAAAACACGTGCCGTTTTTGTTAACTTTTGATTGTGAGCATGTAGAAATGTCATTGTTGGACTCAAATGAATTGTAAATTAAAATCCGCTTTAATGGCATAGTCGGATGATAGATTACAATTTTGAAAATGACACATTTAGAAAGTTCGCATTTTGATGCCTTTAAATGTTTGGGTCTTATAAGAGTTTCCAGCTGCCTGAACCTGTTAATTGCCCCCCACCAATAAGGAATGCATATTGGACCCAGACAGTACCCAGCACCACTTACATTTTAATGGACTGCATTCAGCACACTCTTAAAGGAACTTGATACCAGCCCTTTGTCACCCTAGACCTCTTGGAGCCTGGGTATGGAAAGACAAGGGAAGAAAGGAACTTTCCAGAATCATATGTGGGGCTGGACTAGAAGATTCCCCACTTCAGAGGGTGGCACCAGGTATGAATATTGGACCTCCTGAGTCACTCCTGGGCCTGTGGACATTGCAGAAAAAGGACTGCCTTGTTCCTCCTATATCTGTTCTGCTGCCCAAGGCTTGCCAGCTTGTTCTTCAGCGGACTGCCCTACCCTGCTGCTACCAGAGGACTATCCTGCTGCTACCAGAGAACTAGCCTGCTGCTTCATGCCTGCCTTGTTCCCCTGAGGACTACCCTGCTGCTTGAGGTGTGCCCTGCTCTCTGAGAAGGAAGGCTGAAACTATTTCACAGTACTAGGACAAAACAAGCTCCAGAAGCCTACTTGCAACTGTCCAGCTGACCTACTGCAACTGGCCCTGCCTGGACCTGCAACCAGATCTGCCGGGACCTGCAACTGGGCCTTTCTGAGCCTGCTGTCGTATGATGGAAAGAGTTCCTGATCCCCCTGAGGTGCCTCCCCCAGGCCCTAGGCCCTTGACTAGCCTCTCTTAAGCTTCTCCTGTGAAATCCT
Source organism: Triturus cristatus (assembly GCF_964204655.1). Taxonomy (NCBI): domain Eukaryota; kingdom Metazoa; phylum Chordata; class Amphibia; order Caudata; family Salamandridae; genus Triturus; species Triturus cristatus. The sequence goes on along the minus strand of NC_140581.1, from coordinate 430,299,972 downwards.
GAAGTTTGAACTCTGCATGTTGAAACTTGAGACATAAATTTTTTCAAAGGAGTGACCTCATCCCTTTATCCAGCTCGCATTCCATTGTGGTCGGCCTGAATTCGGGACTTTGTCCCAGTCTGGCACAGCTAAATACCCACAGTTAGCGCTTTCTGCTTTTTGGTGATCATTTTTCTTAAACCTTAAAGATTGCAATATCTCATGGTCTACTGATTAGATTTTTGTCATTTTGGACTCATATTGTTGATTACATTTTAGTCTATTTGTCTAAATTGGTGTGGGATATATCTTGTGTTGTGTTTTCACTTTATTACTATTTGTGTGCTGCACAAATACTTAGTACAGTGCCTCTAAGTTAAGCCTGACTTCTTTTGTGCCAAGCTACCAGATGGGCAGCCGCGGTCGGTAGTAGGAGTAACTGCAGGGCGATAACGTGGGGAGGGGGAGGGGCAGGGTGGGGGGTAGTCAACTATGGATTATGGAGGTTTACAGGTAAGTTAACATAAATTAATAAAACAAATTTTGTTGCGTGCACTGCATCCCCAAATGCGATGCAGTGCACGCAACGAAATTCATTTTATTAATTTATATGTTAACTTACCTGTAAACCTCCATAATCCATAGTTTACTACCCCCCACCCTGCCCCTCCCCCTCCCCACGTCACCGCCCTGCAGTTACTCCTACTACCGACCGCGGCTGCAGATGGGTAAGCACAGGTTAATTTAGTGACTTTGTGGTTCACCGTAATAAGGAATATGGTTGCCACCTGAGAAGGGTTTTCACCCCCTCAATCAAAAAACAATTTCTTAAAATAATAATTTAACATTCTTTCTGTATTACCTTTTTATATATGTACAGTTATGCTGTCATGAGGCTTCTTGAGCCCATTTTGGATATCCCCGTGCTTGCTTGCCTGTTCGGAAGCAGCTTCTAGCATATAAACACATCACTGCAACAGAGCAGGACCTGTAACACAGTGTTTTCTTTTTATATAAATGGTACACTTTCCATCATGGGGCAGAGGGGCACTCCAGTTACGACCGTCCTGGAACAAAGGCCGTGTTCACAATGCAGCTTTGTTGATTGCTAATCCCACTTCAGGCCGATTCTCTGACCACGTTATCCAGGTATGGAGGCTAAGGCTAACCTAAGAGATCGCACAGAGGGTACACCCACTGTGCTCTCAGAGTAGGGGTAGTGATAGGTAGAAATATATAGAAATCAGAGTCCAATGGATGTACTATTTATTCTTTTCACTGTGTTCATCATGTTAGTTATATTGCCTTGTTTATCTGCCTAATAAGTACAGCTCATTCTTTCTATGCAAGACCACGTTTATTTCAGTAAATGTATTGAAAACTTTATTTCTATCTTTCTTTTGTATACCATGGACATAAGTAAAAAACAAAAGAGGTAAGATCTGTCTCCATGATTCCGCTTATGATCAGTGTGTCCTATTCAAGGTTTCCAAATTCAACTGTCACCCCAGGAAGGTTAGGGGTTTAGTGAGTCATTGTGAGCTAGGTAGGAATTGGGCTGACAGTCTCTGAGGGTGTAGAAGGACTCAGCTCCTACATTATGAAGTTCTGCCGTCCTAGTATGCAGTACTATCTTTTTTAGTGGGAACCATATAACAATGCTGCTGCTCTAGTGACAATACTAAATAAGGGCATTTTCTTAAGGGAAAATCCCTAAACCAGGAACAATATTTTGTGTACAGATAATGAATTAGGCAGGGATGGTGTGGGTTTGGAGGGAACTCAATTATGTTGCATGAAGGATCAAAAACATAGTGACTGATAAATTAATGTGCCACATTTTTCTATGGTAGAGTAGCTTTCCAGTTTCGTCAGTTTTTAAACAAACATTAATGGTATCACTTTAAGAAATATTTTTTAAACTTTTTGCAACCTTTTGAGCAATAAATAAAAATGCCTTCTTCACTTGGAGGCGGATTAATTGATGGCAAGTGGTAATAGTACTTACGCAGATAAAATCCCAGGATGCAGAGTCACTTAATTTCCAACCCCCTATGTATAGAACTTATAACATTACTGCACAACCATGATTAGAGGGGATACTACATTTCATATCTTTTTCCTCTCACCTCAGACTGACCCAGAGCGAAAGGCAGGGCAGGATATAGGCACTTTCCTGCACCTCAAAAAAGTTTAGACAATTGCAGCAGCCTTCTGTCAGCTGTGCTACCTGGAGGAAGAGGAGGAGATAGCAGTTCCAAAAGTCACTGATCTAGCTGGTGAGCACCTCAGTCCTCACAAGCAGTCGAGCCACACCATTCCCACAGCCAGTTACAACCCCTCCTCCCCGACAGCCACCAAGTTCAGCATCCATAACATGCTGGTGGACATGGAGAACCTGCCAAAGGGCCAACAACAACTGAGGTACAGTATAGTAAAATCAGAGGGGTATGTTGTAGGGGAGTGTCGATCTGTTACAGGTGTTGGGGTGGGATGAGTTGGGGAAGAAGCAGTTTTGTTGTTTGATACTATTTAGGAAAGGAATGGGTCTGTTGAAGGTGGTGTGGCTGGGATGAGATGGATTAGGGGTAGTTTGGGCTTTTTCAGGGTTTAGGGAGATGGTTGAATTTGTTGTGGGTGGTGTGATTAGCTGATTTGTTTCTTTACATAAATCTTGTTGTATACATTAATGTTCTTTAAAAATGGCAGCATCTATTACAAACGTAAAGGCTGTTGTGCATTGCAAAGTCTGTGGTTGACCCTTAGATTGGATTAATTGTCTTTGCCGCCCTCTGGCACCAGGCCAAAAGGGCTATGTCTGTGTCTTGCACATTTTTTTAATTACAGCTCTGGGCACACTAAGTATAATAACAAATGAGTTTTGCTTATTTTTATTTTTACAGGAGTCATGCTGTGTTTTAGTGTCCTTTTTAAGTTATGTGCATGCAGATCCACTTCAAATTCAGGGACTGTCTTTGAAGGATGATCATTCACCACAGTTGTTATGTCTGGAAAATATACCCTTACTCACTGTGTCTTGTGGAACTTGATGATTCTTTGGGTTGAAATGCCTATTCATTTTGATTGCCGTGAGTCTCCTCATATTCTGTGAAGACGTGTTAGTCCTTTTGATTTGACAACTGCCCCAGCAGCAGAAAAAAACACTTAGGGGATTCACTTGCTAGAAGACACGCTACAGAGCCAGCCTACTGATTTCTAGAAACTGTTCCTCTTTCTCATGCCAAACCATTAATGGGTCTTGATGTACTTGGAATCTTGTTTATGTATCTCAGTATTCCAGTGACATTTTAACTATTTTAATTGTTGATGTGAGACCGGCCTCGTGGCGTGGGCCCTCCCAACCAGCAAGCTACCCTGCAACCGCACTGATCCTCGATGTCACAGACTTCCGGCCCCCATGGCCCAACATCCCGAGGGCCGGCCAGATCCCCAACACGCATGCCCGGCCGAGGGAGAGCGAAATCCCCCAAACCAGACCGAGAGGCGCCGACCCTGTCACACCTCTGGTCTCTTCCCCGAGGGAGGTTTCAATCGACCACCAGGCCCCTGGTGAGCGGCCGCCACGCCTGCTGGGCGTCTGGAGTCCCTCCCGGACCCACCTGAACAGATCAAAGGGGCCGAGCGACAGGAAGCCCCGACACACCGCCCCAGGCACCCAGACCCCTCTCGGCGAGGACTTCGGACTTCAAAGAGGAGGGGAAGTATAACAGGGGGTGCGGAAGGGACGGGAGGCAGAGAAGACCTGGACTGACGAGAGCCTGCTGACCTGGTCGCGGCTCGATCGCTCCCCTAACCGAAGAACTCTGAACCATCTGAGCCCTGCTGACGCTGTCGCGGCTCCCTGAACTCTGAACCATCTGAGCCCTGCTGACGCTGTCCCGGCTCCCCGAACTCTGAGCCATCTGAGCCCTGCTGACGCTGTCGCGGCTCCCCGAACTCCGAACCATCTGAGCCCTGCTGACGCTGTCGCGGCTCCCCGAACTCTGAACCATCTGAGCCCTGCTGACGCTGTCGCGGCTCCCCGAACTCTGAACCATCTGAGCCCTGCTAACGCTGTCGCGGCTCCCCGAACTCCGAACCATCTGAGCCCTGCTGACGCTGTCGCGGCTCCCCGAACTCTGAACCATCTGAGCCCTGCTGACGCCGTCGCGGCTCCTCGAACTACGAACCTCCGGTGCCTGCTGAGTGACTCGCGGCCCGCTCCTCCAAGAGAATCGGCAGAGATTGCCGAGAGAAGCAACATCTCCTCAGCTCGAGGATTGAGACCTGTGAGCCGGATACTCCGCAGAGACACTGATTCAAAGACTGTCCCGCTACCCCTTACCCCTCATCATGAGATCGCTGCCGCTTGTGGCACTAATTCTGCTCCTGCCTTCCGGATCATAAAGATCCCTGACAACTAACGATAAAGTCTATTGTCTTGCAAAGAATTACTGTGTGGTGTCCCTCTATCCGAAGAGAGTAAGCGCAGCGTGTGCGATCCTAGGTACGAGACCCTTCCAGGAAGGGCCTCCCCGCTCTTGCTCGGCCTAACTCTGGGAAAGGTGGGCCTCCGGGTGGTCAGGAACGTATTCCGCAGCCTCCCCGGGGAACGCTTTCCAACATTTGGTGGCAGGCGACGGGATCTGAGCCAACACCTAGAGATCGTGCAGTAGACGGCTAACGCACTACCAAGAAGAAATGGAAGGAGAAACTTCCCTAGGTGCACCAACCCGAGCACGACATTCCGAGAGGACCAGTTGGATTCTTATACGCACCGAGAACTGAAACAATTTTGCAAAGACCTTGGAATCGCTACCACCGGACTAAGCACGAAAGAGGACTTCCAGGGAGCATTAAAAACCTGGGTTGAGGCGGGAACTCCCCGGACACAAACAGAAGGAGAGCCTCCTAACGAACCACGAAGCACCCCGGGGAGGAACGGCGCCCCCGAGGGGGGCCTATCCCCAGAAGAACTAGCGGACCGAGAAAGAGGTCGCAACCACGAACTAGAACTAGCAAAATTAAAAATCGAAGGAGAGCTAAAACTGGCCGAAAAGAAGCTGGCGGTAGAACAGTTACGCCTACAAGGAGAACTCGAGGAAAAGAAACGACAAAGAGAACACGAAGAAAGAAAACTCCAACTGGAGCACGAACGTAGCCTGAAAGAGATCGAGCTCAAGGCTAAGAATTCGGAGGCCAGACCCTCGGAAACCCAACCCCTCTCCTCCACCGTGGAACCAAAGGTCCACATCCCCAAAGATGTGGTGAAGGAATACTATAACAACGACGACATCCAGCAATGGTTCAAAGCCTACGAAGTCGCCATGACCTCCCACAGAGTCCCGCAGAAAGACTGGGGGGCTGGGCTGTGGGGTCGGTTCCTGAGCGAGGGGAGAGATACCCTGCTGGACCTGCCCTCCACGGTGATGAACTCCTACAGTCACATGAAAGAGGCCCTAGTAGCCAGATATGGGCTCACCCCTGAAATGTACCGGCAACGGTTTAGAGACTGCAAGAAGATACCCGGTCCCACCTGGGTGGAGTACGTGAACTTTTACAGCCGGGCCTTGGATGGGTGGATCAAGGGCAGCAAGGTAACCACCTTTGAGGAGCTGTTCGACCTAATCGCATGGGAACACTTGTCCGCTAATTGCTTTGTAGAGCTGCGCCAGCACCTCCTGGACAGCAAACTCGCAGACCCTCGAAAACTGGCCGTCGAGGCTGACCGGTGGGTAAACACCCGGGCCTCCCGGGGTCCCGTGGGAGACTACGGTCGCCACAGTCAGGGACCCCCCTGCCAGAGGGGCGGAGGGAATCAAGGCCGGCCAAGGGAACTTCCGGGGGGATCCCCGCTCAGCCCCCCCAGAGGACAACCTCCGCCCTTTCCAGCTCCACCTCCAGCCAGCACCGGGCCACCGGAGAGGCCGGAGCCCCGCGTGAGGATCACCTGTTTCCGCTGCCAGCAGACCGGACACTATGCCAGCGACCCTCAATGTCCCATGTACCAGCGAACCGCCACAACAACCCCGCCGGCTCGACAAATGGCCTCCATAGCCCTGGGGGAAGAGATGGAAGACTCCGAAGAATGGGAACCAGCCGCCATGGCCTTGGTCTCCCTAGGGGACCGGGAGATGGTCCCCGGAACGTCCCTGCCCGCCAACACGAAGAAGTACCGACAGCAGGTGACGGTCAACGGTCACCGCGTCGAGGGCCTCCGGGACACAGGGGCGAGTGTCACGGCGGTTCATTGTAACCTGGTCTCCGAAGATCAGATCTTGCCCGGCGCCTTTTGTCCCGTCATATCATCAGATAATTCCGAGAGCCTCTGCCGGATGGCCCTAGTTCCCTTCGAATGGGGGGGAATCACCGGCAAGTTAAAAGTGGCGGTCCGAACCTCCCGGCCCGTGGACTGCCTTCTGGGCAACGACCTTGAGAATTCCCCGTGGGGACAAGTGGAACGAAGAGCCCATCTCGAAATGATGGGCCTACCCGAATGGGTATGCTCCACCACGCGCTCGATGACTCTCAGAGTGCCTTCCTCCGAGGGGGGGGAGGCCATGCCACGGAGCACCGCCACCATCCCCGAGGTCCAGGATGCGCCACCCGAGGCCAACGACCCCCTTCCGGACGAAGTGACCGTTCCCGACGAGTGGTCCGTGCCTTCCGACCCCGAACCCCTGACCGAGCTCGGGGACCTGCCGGAAATGGCCCAGTGGCACTGCGAAGGAGGCCCCTCCCGAGAAGAATTCTGCCAAGAACAATCCACCTGCCCTTCCCTCATTGGACCCCGACAACAGGCCGAGGCCCAAGCAGCAGGCGACCGGACCGGCACCCACTGGGTATACTGGGAAAACGGCCTCCTGTACAGCGAACAGAAGTCGGCCGAGTTGAGATCGGCCCGAGTACTGGTGGTACCCCTGCACTTCCGAAGTCTCCTCCTGGGCCTGGCCCATGATGTACCCCTGGCCGGACACTTAGGCCAAGATAAGACCTACCAGCGACTCGTCACCCACTTCTATTGTCCCAAGATGCGAGCGAATGTGGAGGCCCACTGCAAGTCCTGCCTCACTTGCCAGGCCAGCGGAAAGAGTGGGGGGAAGCGCAAGGCTCCGCTACAACCCTTCCCCGTCGTCAGTACCCCTTTTGAGCGGTTGGGAATCGACATCGTGGGACCGCTGGACCCCAAGACCGCCCAGGGCCACCGGTTCATCCTCGTCCTGGTGGACGATGCCACCCGCTACCCCGAAGCCATCCCTCTCCGCACCGTGACGGCCCCCGTGGTAGGCCGGGCCTTGATGGGGATCTTCTCCTGCGTGGGGTTACCCCGCGAAGTCGTGAGTGATCGGGGTACGAACTTTATCTCCAGATACATGAGGTCCCTCTGGCAGCAGTGCGGAGTATCGTACAAGTTCACCACCCCGTACCACCCCCAAGGGACTGGCCTAGTCGAGCGCTTTAACAAGACACTGAAGGGAATGATCATGGGCCTCGAAGAACCCCTACGCCGGAGATGGGACGTCCTCCTCCCATGCCTCCTGTTCTCCTACCGGGAGGTTCCACAAAAATCCCTGGGGTTCAGCCCATTCGAACTGCTATATGGACACCCTGTCCGGGGACCCCTGAGCCTGGTCAAGGAGGGTTGGGAAACGACTCTCCGGGGGACCCCTCCGGATGTGTTCCGATACATCTTGGCGCTCTGCAACCAGACCCGGAAATTCCGAGAACTCGCAGAGGCGAACCTCGAGGCTAGCCAGGAAGAGATGGTATGACCAGAATGCTACGCTGGTCGAGTTTCAGCCGGGCCAACAAGTCTGGGTCATGGCCCCGGTGAAACCCTGCGCCCTCCAAGATAAATGGACTGGACCCTTCAAGGTGGTCGAGCGGAAGAGCCAAGTCACCTATCTCGTCGATGTGCAGTCCCCGCGGAACCCCCTCCAGGTTCTCCACGTGAACCGCCTCAAACCCCACTTTGTAAGGACAGAGTTGAGTTTACTCCTGGCCACCAATGATGGGGCCGAAGAAGACACCGAGCCCCTTCCAGACCCCCTGGGGGCGAAAGAGACTGATGGTTCCGTGGAGGGGGTGAGACTATCAACCACCCTCAAAGCCCAACAGTCCGACGACTGCCGCCAGCTACTAAGGCAGTTCGCGGACCTCTTCTCCCTAACCCCTGGGGTCACCAACTGGTGTGTCCACGACATGAACACCGGCGACAGCCCGCCAGTGAGACACTGGGCCTACCGGGTCCCTGATCGGGTCCGAACCTGCATCCAGACCGAGGTAGCGAAGATGCTGGCCCTCGGGGTGATTGAACCCTCCGACAGCCCCTGGGCAAGCCCGGTAGTCCTGGTTCCGAAAGCGGCTTCCCCGGGTATCGCCCCCGAGCTGAGGTTTTGCGTGGACTACCGAGGACTCAATGCGGTCACCCGAGCGGACGCTCACCCTATCCCCCGTGCAGACGAGCTCATTGACCGCCTCGGGCCGCTGGCTACCTCAGCACCTTCGACCTAACTAGTGGATACTGGCAGATTGCACTCACCGAGGGAGCCAAGGAGCGCTCCGCCTTCTCCACCCTGGATGGGCACTACCGCTTTAGAGTGATGCCGTTTGGAATGAAGAATGCCCCGGCCACCTTCCAGCGGCTGGTGAACAGGGTCCTGTCCGGACTAGAGGGGTTCAGCGCAGCATACCTCGACGATATAGCGGTATTCAGCTCCCAATGGACCGAGCACCTCCAGCACCTCCGACAAGTCCTGCTGGCTCTGCGCCGGGCCGGCCTCACCATCAAAGCCAGCAAATGTCAAATTGGGCACGGCTCCGTAACCTATCTGGGGCACCAGGTGGGAAGCCGGCAGGTCGCCCCCCTCCAGCCAAAGATCGACGCCATCTTGTCCTGGGAACCCCCCACGACCCAAACGGAAGTCCGGGCTTCCTGGGCCTCACCGGTTACTACCGGAGGTTTATTAAGAACTATGGCAGCATCGCAGGCCCCCTCACAGAGCTAACCTCCAAAAATCACCCCAAGAAAGTACAAAGGACTCCCCCCTGCCAGAAAGCGTTCGACGCCCTAAAAGCCGCTATGTGTACGGCTCCGGTGCTTAAAGCCCCCGACTACGCCCAGGAGTTTGTGGTCCAGACGGACGCCTCGGAACACGGCATTGGGCGGTCCTCTCACAGTTCGACGACAAAGGCATAGATCAGCCCATAGCCTTCATCAGCCGAAGGTTGCTGCCCCGAGAACAGCGATGGAGCACAATTGAAAGAGAGACCTTCGCAGTAGTCTGGGCCCTCAAAAAGCTACGGCCCTACCTGTTCGGAACACACTTTCGAGTACAAACAGATCACCGACCCTTGCGGTGGTTGATGCAGATGCGAGGGGAAAACCCCAAGCTGCTACGCTGGTCCATCTCCCTCCAGGGGATGGATTTCACTGTGGAAAATCGCCCCGGGACAGACCACGCCAACGCGGACGGCCTGTCCCGATTCTTCCGCTTCAGCGAGGAGAACCCCCAAGTGGATGGGTAGTTCTCCCCGCCTTTCAGCTGGGGGGGGCACGTGTGAGACCGGCCTCGTGGCGTGGGCCCTCCCAACCAGCAAGCTACCCTGCAACCGCACCGATCCTCGATGTCACAGACTTCCGGCCCCCATGGCCCAACATCCCGAGGGCCGGCCAGATCCCCAACACGCATGCCCGGCCGAGGGAGAGCGAAATCCCCCAAACCAGACCGAGAGGCGCCGATCCTGTCACACCTCTGGTCTCTTCCCCGAGGGAGGTTTCGATCGACCACCAGGCCCCCGGTGAGCGGCCGCCTCGCCTGCTGGGCGTCTGGAGTCCCTCCCGGACCCACCTGAACAGATCAAAGGGGCCGAGCGACAGGAAGCCCCGACACACCGCCCCAGGCACCCAGACCCCTCTCGGCGAGGACTTCGGACTTCAAAGAGGAGGGGAAGTATAACAGGGGGTGCGGAAGGGACGGGAGGCAGAGAAGACCTGGACTGACGAGAGCCTGCTGACCTGGTCGCGGCTCGATCGCTCCCCGAACCGAAGAACTCTGAACCATCTGAGTCCTGCTGACGCTGTCGCGGCTCCCCAAACTCTGAACCATCTGAGCCCTGCTGACGCTGTCGCGGCTCCCCGAACTCTGAACCATCTGAGCCCTGCTGACGCTGTCGCGGCTCCCCAAACTCTGAACCATCTGAGCCCTGCTGACGCTGTCGCGGCTCCCCGAACTCTGAACCATCTGAGCCCTGCTGACGCTGTTTCGGCTCCCCGAACTCCGAACCATCTGAGCCCTGCTGACGCTGTCGCGGCTCCCCGAACTCTGAACCATCTGAGCCCTGCTGACGCCGTCGCGGCTCCTCGAACTACGAACCTCCGGTGCCTGCTGAGTGACTCGCGGCCCGCTCCTCCAAGAGAATCGGCAGAGATTGCCGAGAGAAGCAACATCACCTCAGCTCGAGGATTGAGAGCTGTGCGCCGGATACTCCGCAGAGACACTGATTCAAAGACTGTCCCGCTACCCCTTACCCTTCATCACGAGATCGCTGCCGCTTGTGGCACTAATTCTGCTCCTGCCTTCCGGATCATAAAGATCCCTGACAACTAACTATAAAGTCTATTGTCTTGCAAAGAATTACTGTGTAGAATTACTGTGTGGTGTCCCTCTATCCGAAGAGAGTAAGCGCAGCGTGTGCGATCCTAGATACAAGACCCTTCCAGGAAGGGCCTCCCCGCTCTTGCTCGGCCTAACTCTGGGAAAGGTGGGCCACCGGGTGGTCAGGAATGTATTCCGCAGCCTCCCCGGTGAACGCTTTCCAACAGTTGACTACTCCTTGGTTTTCTACTTATGTGTGCTTGATGTAAATCCTGAAACTTCAAAACTAAGCCAGCACAGAGGATGTTTCTAGTGATGCTGCTTGTGATGGTTTTATAGCAGAGGGTGTGACTTGTAATGGTGATTATTTTACCAGTTCCAGTTGTTGCTGTGGTGACATGATGCTTGAGCCACTGGCATGCTCTCCAGAGATGGGATTAGTCAGCACTTCAGTTATTCTTTGCTCTTGGAGTTGCAATCTTTCAACTTCAAGGTCAGTTACTTTCTTGGTGATACAATTCTTAGAAATGGAGACTTCCAGCACTTATAAAAAAAAAGAAAGTTGACAGCCCCTGTCTGTGCCAAGGATGTGGTACAGTGGAGGACTCGATCTCTCAGTGTAGTCCGTTATTTCTATCCAGAAAAAGGAGCAAGCTGTTCGTCAAACCAGCTGCCTTTTCATTAACAGTGGTGTATGTTTTTTGTACCTCACACAAAGAGGTTTGTAGCACGTCCTTCAATGGTACAATCTTTCTGCTGACACAAAGGGCATAAGCATAGTAATCTGGCACTGTATTATCCCCAATTGTCAAACTCTATTGACATAGCTATGGCAATAGCATCTTCTTCCCTTTTATTGACACGCTGACAGCGGTGGCTCCTCCACTAAGGCAGAGGAGCGTCACCCCACTGCTTAAAAGCAGTGCAATGGAAAAAATAAATTGATAATAACAGAAGTTATTATCATTTCATTTTTAGTATTCGAGATGCCGCGGGGTTAGGGCGGGGCCTACTGCTGCACTTAAGGTGCGTATGACTGTTTGGCCGGCCATCTCAGGCTAGCCTAACAGTCATGCACACTTAGCATGTTCTCAACCCAGTCTGCGTTACACCCTGCCTGGAGAACATGCCCAGGCCCCCAGGCGCTGTCTGAGTGTTGAACTACAGTGCTCAGACCAATCACAACGCTTCTATCAGCAGCGCCGTGATTGGCTTGGGGAGTCTGGAAGCCTGGGTGCTTCCTGTTCCTGCGAGAAGAGGCGGCGGCTGGCAACAGCGAATAGCAGGTAAGTTTTGCTTTTTTTAAAAAGTATTTCCTACCACCCAACCCCACCTCCCCCGTCCCTGTCCCCTACCAGCCACCACTGCATGCTGAAAAAAAGCTTCTAGCATTTCTAGACCTTACAGGAATGGTTAAAATGTTTTTCTACCTTTTGATGAAGACCTGCACAATCAGGTTAAGACACTCGGGTATACAGAGCATTCTGAAGTGTCCTCTATCTGCCATTGCTTTGGCAATGTGACTGCCAATGTCAGTGACAATAAATCCAATCCAAAGACCTCTTAGATGTTGTCATTCAAAGACTTTAGTAGACTTTGGCATTTAATTCTTTCAGGAATGCCTTTAAAACCATCTGTACTGTTGGCACTAAGTCATGGCCATTGCTTTACCACCTTGAAGGAGACCCAGTGACCCAGTCTGCAGTGATACACGTGTTCTGTTGCTTGACAACAAGTCCATGTGTCTGTAATGAGATAGATTCACTGCACAGCACACAGGTTCATTGCCTTAGCAGCCTATCCCAGCCCTTAATGATACAGCTGTGGCATAGCTATAGTTGAGAAAAAGGTCATAAACATAATAGGAATAAAATAAGTATAAAATACAAAATAAGTATAAAAACATTGTCATTCTACTATGTTTATACATGAGACTTTGCAACAATTTTCTGTTTTTTCGTCCATCTCATGTAAGAATTAGAAAACAATGGTCAAACCTATTGTTATAATCTCCCACTCTAGTTGTCAATACGCTCAAATTTGACTTTAGTCCAGGATATATCCAATGGTGTATTCTGTCCTCCCTGTGTGATTGGGACATTGGTTCTACTTTAGAACCCCAGGGAGTGCTGTATAGAATGCTGGGAAGTGAAGCTGAGGGAAGTTGGACATAGCTATTGGGGAATCCATCTGTATGAATAAAACCCACGTTTGAACTTCATGAATCTTTTGGTCCTTACTTTCATCACCTATGGCGAGAATGTTCAAAGTCAGAGCACTTAGGACGTCTTTTGCTTTGTGTCTGAGCATAACTGAGAGTTACTGTTTTCTGTTCACCATGTGGTGGGACATCTTGGAGTGACAAAAGTATTTACACAGTTATGTTTAGGTTGCGTTGTAATCCAGGAAAGGAGATAAGTTTCCGTTGCAAGAGTCGGCAACGTAAGAATAAGAGACTTTTCTTGAGTTAATAAGTTGCTTTATATTCTGGCTTTATAGCCCTCTGCCGAGGGCTATATATTGTTAAAGGCCCTGAACCCAATTTATAGGCCAGAGCAACAGGCGAGGGCCTATAACAAGGATGGGGGCCTTTAACAACAGGTATAACTCGAGGCAGAAGAGCTATAAGGATATTAGAGGTTTCCACCAACTAACGGTCAAATGTTCTTAATCAAAAAGGGAAAAAACTGAAAAATAAACATTGGAATGTTTGAGAAGAAGGCGTAAACAAGCCATTGTAAGTAAGGTCCCTGTTTTATGTTTTTTCTGATTTTTACAGCTAAATACATTTATTTTCTTGTCTGTCTTTATTTTTAAATGTGGATAAAAACAGAAATCGGTTGCTTTTTGAGTGATTCGAAATACATTTTGCCATGACTGCCAGGCCAATAACTGTGTGGATTGATAGTTAAAGGGGTAAAAAAAAAGGAATTTTAGTGTAGAGACTTAAACAGTACCAGATATGCCAAAGGCTGATACGGAAATGTGCATATTTTCATATAAGTGCATTGATTTATCTTCTGCCAGGTGTTCATATCACTGAAACCTGGCAGACATGACCACATATTTATTATTGGTTAAATAATTGTGGAAATATACCAATTTCAGCATTATTATTTTCACAAAACCCATAATAAATATGGATAAATACAGATAAAGTTGACAAAAAATAAATATGGATAAATACAGAAGGAAATGTCAAAAAAATAAATACCATAAACCCGGGAGCCCTAATTTTAAGTCTTTTTTCGTTTTGTTGTCTTCAATGGGGCACAATGGTGCTGTCGACATTCCAATGTTCTAATATAAAGTATAGGTGACATCTGTGACATAATGAAATCGTGACAATATATTCCTGTCCTGTTAACAGCATTTAACTGATCTTAAACCTTTTAAAAAAACTCACATGATGCATGATAAATTGTCCCTCTCAACAGGAACTCTGGATGAACACAAGAACTAATCTTTGCCCCACATGAAAGGACACTCTGACCCCATCAGGAGAGACCCTGTCTCAGTGGGAAGTAATGCCCGTGTGTTTCAGGGCATGTTCGTGAATGGCGTTCTTCTCCTTATGGGATGACCTGGGTCTAATTATGCTAACAGCATCCACAGGGTGTAACTTCACGTCAATGCCTTGAATGTTATTGCCAGCATTAGCTGAGTTATAAATTGATGAATGTACTCCGAAACCGCTAGCCATTCAATAAAAGCTGACACATTTTCCCCAAAGTGATTATTTTGTTATTATTGGCATGAGCGTCAGTACAAATGGGAAAATAAATGGCATGTGTGAGAGACTCGGCGCATTGCAAAATGTTCCTATAATCACGGAAGGTAACTCAGATATCATAGGCCTAATAGCTATTAGCACAAACATATCAGGAAGCTGATCTAATTTCACAAATTAGCCAATGTACTGCTGTGCTGAATGGTTACTGTGAGAAATGTTTACAGTCCACAAATTAAGTGAATGTGCTCCAAAATGAATTTCTATCCAGTCAAAAAGAATATATCCAGTTCACATGTAAAGCAGTTGCAGGCGTTGCTGCTTGCATGGGAGAGCTCGCAAATGTGACTTGGAATGACACGGGCAGGCGTGGTTTTTAATAATCTGACCCAAATAAGTTTTAAAACTAACCTTTTAAAATCACTACATTGAATAGCATTTTGCAAATCTATTACCAGCATAATACTATTAACTTTGCTTATTAATTATTTTATAATACATGGGATTCTGTAATACCTGTATATACAGCAGTCGCTAAAGTCTTTATAGTCAGCGACTTGTGACGCAGCAAGTCGAGTTCGGACGTCACAATGCCTGCTGACAGGCCCCCTGCCGAGGTGAAACTAAGGCAACTGCATGGTCTGCAGGTTTTGTTCTTTTAAACTGGCTTGTATTGAACCGTCTCTAATATCTCTTTGCATCAGATATCTAACAGGTCTTGATGTGGTTAATTTTGCACTAGAGGTTTTGTTTTTATTCTTCATCTTTGCAAACATGCTTGCTCTTTCACATGAAATCGCTATGTACCAAGGTTTTTAGTGGTCTGTGTGAAAGGCGATGATGTGACCGTGTGATATATGGAATATATGGAATATATGGAATAAGGTAACCCCTGGTGTACATGATAAGGATATTGCAAGTCTCAGCCTCATTCTTCTATGTGGTTATGAAACATCTCGGTGATTTTAAATATCCTAATAATGTACGGCAGAGGGTACGTTATCCCTTATATTATACATGACCATCGCACTTGGTCTGTGAGACTGTACACATCTGCCTGTGGGTTAATGGGTAGCCTGGTCAGTCGGGAAAGAATTGAGCACAGCAGTCGGGTAGAATTGTCTCTTTTAATGGGGTTCAGTTTCACTTTTAGAAACAATCACATAGATTTCACCCCAGTAGGGACAATGTTTAGCTGATATTTGTATCACATTTCTCCAGGCCGATATAAAATGTCCCTCATACTCTGTTCAATCAGTGTAAATAATTTTGCACTTGAAATGATGAAGGTGGTGCAATATATTTTTGGGTGATTCACAAAAGAATGTTTAAGCACAGATATACATATTCTGAAATGCATTGGTAAATTGGCATGAAATGACCAATTCTCAATCAGTAAAAGTGCAAAGAGGGCAGAGACTTTTCTGTTTG
The DNA here is from genome assembly GCF_964204655.1 of Triturus cristatus. Taxonomy (NCBI): domain Eukaryota; kingdom Metazoa; phylum Chordata; class Amphibia; order Caudata; family Salamandridae; genus Triturus; species Triturus cristatus. The sequence continues at coordinate 430,284,234 of NC_140581.1, read as the reverse complement.
TATAATTGTTTATGAATGATCCCTGAATGTTCCTTATTGAGTCCCATTTTAGATGATATGGAGAAAATTCACAAATGCATGTACGAGTACATAAAAAAGTACTACCTCCAAACTGCCTTTGAGCATTGGTCCCTTTACATCCGGATCCTGATTTGAGTGACAATCAATATATGCTTACTGATTGCAAGCTGAAATCAGGACCCTTGGCAATGAATTGCCCTACTTTAGATTCTGAAAACAACATTCCCACATCTTGAGAAGAATTTACCCCGATCACTTTGCAGCAATGTTCGTACCAATAATCATCAGGCTCTTTAATCTACCATGGTGACTTTGGGCTCCGACAGAGGTGTCCTATTGTAGTTTGTAAAAATATGCTATTCTTTTGGTTAAATACCTCCCTCTTATGTAAAACTGAGTCCACCCTCCATGCAAATTATTGTGTACACTAGCCAAGCAGAGCCACATTGATGAATGCTTGACATACTATTTTAAGTGGAGGGATGTATGCATGACTCATTTGTGACCCAGGTTTGCTTTAAGTACTGGCTCTCTAGTGATTGCCAAAATTTCCATTGGGTGCCACCCACTTCAGGGGCATCCACACTATAGAGCAAGTTGGCCATGACCAGAAATGTGTGACACATGGTAGGTGCCAATTAAGTGCTACCAATCCACCTCACAGGGTTAATGGGCACCCCTTTCACTTAAACAATAGTGAACCATTTGAAGTCACTAGTGTTCTTCTGAATGGTGTCCAATAACCTCCGCTAAGAACACCTCAACTGTGGAGGCAATCGAAGCACAGCAAATTGAGACTGTTCTAGTTTCACACTGTCAGCGATTACCACACAGTTTTCCTGATGTTGAATTCATTTCTGTTTGGAGCGGACCCCATGATAACAGTCCAGCCCGAACTGCCAGGCCAGGTCCTCCCTGGACCGTAAAACAAACATTCTGTTCAAGCTGGACTGTTCCCAGGAGGCACAGGGTCAACACTAATTTGCATATGGCCAGGTCTAACCTGGGGTGGCATGGTGAGCAGAGGAATGATGGGTTTAACCCAGATCTCTTGCCTGGGGATGATGTTTTGATTTGTTCTGCATTCAGTCCATCAATTGTGTGTATTTTGCTTTCTTGCCCTAAGAGTGCCAGGTATGCCCAGACATGGGTCCCGGGCTCATTGTGCCACTGGATTCAAGCTTCCTGGCTGATGAGTGGTGAAACCCTGAAACTGGTCCCAGGATGCTTGTTTTCCGGTCCAGAGAGGACCTGGCCTGGCAGTTGGGGCTGGACTGTTCCCATGGGGCACAGGGTCAAGGCTGATTTACATATGGCTGGGTCCAGACTGGAATGGCGTGGTGAGCAAAATAACAATGGATTAAACCCAGATCTGTGACTGGGGTTGAATGTTTGACAATGTACAACATTCCGTCCATCATCTTTTTGTGTTGCCTTCTCGTTTGACAATGTGCAACATTCCGTCCATCATCTTTTTGTGTTGCCTTTTCACCCTAATTTGGAACTTTATGCCCAGACTTGGGTTCCGTGCTCGCTACGCTACCAGTATCAAGATAACCTGGCTGATGAGGGGTAATTCCCCCGAAACCGGTCCCAGGATGCTTGTTTTCTGGTCCAGGGAGGACCTGACCTGGCAGTTCGCGCTGGACTGTTCCCATGGGGCAAAGGATCAAGGCTGATTTGCATATGGCTGGGTCCAAACTGGAATGGCGTGGTGAGCAAAATAACAATGGATTAAACCCAGATCTGTGACTGGGGCGAATGTTTGACAATGTTCAACATTCCGTTCATCATCCTTTTGGGTTGCAGTTTTTGAGGGCCTGGTTCAAAAAATGTCATACGAGAGGGTACTTGGTACTTTTTCTATTTCAGACAAGTGGCACAGCACTTGCTTCCAAATATAAAAAAATATACTCTCGAGGGAAAGACAAAACATAGCAGCTCCAGCATATAGTGATGTGAAAGTGGTTGGTTCATCATCATCACTTTATAGGGTGGCTTGCATCAGAGTTTATAAATACATTTTCAGGTGGATCGCTGGCCTTAAAAAGCTCAGGCCTGGGGCATGATCCCCTCCAAGCCCTTCCCCAAGTCATGGTACTTAAGCACCGTCTAGACCACACATAATTTAAGTTTAACCAAACCTGCCTGATGGGAAGCTTCTGTTTACCTTCGACTATTTGGGATATCTCCATTATAAATATGGCCAGGTACGTACAGCATAGGCATTAAGGAGAGCAAGGTGAACACATGCTGTAACGCCCTCTGGCAACCCTTCTGTCAAGTTGGGAGAGAAAATAATTCCTTCCACTGAACCTAAACACATGCTTAGATAAGAAAGGGCAAGTTTCTTTATGGACACCACCGCATCAATTAAGTTTCTCTTCATTGTGGCTGTTACTATTTTGTATCTCATTATATTACAACCTAATTTACTGGCACACTTTGATCTCTAGACCGTAATGTGATAACTGTTGAGTTTATTTCTGATTTGCATTTATACTGGTTGGATTATTGTATTAAAATAAATCTTTATAGTTGAATTTATTGATTATTGGTTTTCATTATGAAGTCACATTGGGTTCACAGAATTTGAAATGTATTTCTAATGCTAGCTCCCTTACAACTCTTTAAGTTGACTTACAAAGGTATGTATGGCCAATGGGGCAATGTTTTTTATCATTTCACCAAGAAAGTGACGTTCAGATTTCATGTTTTATCACTCGTATGCATAATCCATAATAGAGAGCAGATTCCACCAACAAGACAAAGTGCCTACTACACACAGCCTTTGTTCTGTAACAAAACCTTGATGGGTAGCCAACCTCTTGTGGGTAGCCAACCACGCATAGGTGGGCAATCCCTGCTGTGCATGTTATTTGCCCTGTGTACAAGCAGTCATAGAGAACCCACTTCCTCCATACTATAAAGCCTCCTTAAGCAGCCAAGCTTATTCTATGCACAGCCTTCACACTGTATTGAACCATTTGGTGATAGCTCATCTATTTGAGCATTTAACCAGACAGAGAGAGCGCACTTCCTCCAGACACTCAACTGTCATTAGGTGGACAAGCTCTAATATGCACAGCTTTTGCTCTGGTTTAAACCCAACTCCTTGTGGGCACCCATGCCCTGTGCACAACCAGTCATGAAAACCCACTCCCTCTAGACACTCAAGCCATCAAAGGTGGCTGAACTGCTACTACACATGGCTTTGGCCCTGTTATAAACCATTTGCAGAGAGCTAACTCTCTGTGGGCAAGCAACTGCACACAGGTGGGCAAGCCCCTACTGTGCACAGTCTTCAACCTATGCACAACCCTCATGAATGGCTCCCTACCTCCCTTAGGTGGCCAATCACATACTATGCACACTTTTGCCTTGTTCTAAACCCTATGCAGGCAGCCAACCCTCTGTGTCCAACCAACCATACACCTTAGGAGCAAGTCCCTGCTGTGGATTGTTTTTGTCCCCATACACAACTCCACACGAAGAGACCACTCTGTTGATACACCCAAGCCCTCTTAAATGTCCAAACCCCTACTACACAAGGCTTTCACCATGTACTGAACACTTTGTGGACAAACAACCTCCTGTGGACAACTAACTGCACATGGTCTTTGCCCTATGCATAACCACTCACAGAGAGCAAACTCCTTTCAGACACCTTAGTTCCTTTAGGTGGTCTCACCTCTGTTACACACAGCTTTCATCATGTTCTGAATATTTTTTGAGCAGCCAACCCTCTGTGGGCAGCCAACTAAAAACATGTAGACAAGTACCTGCTGCACATGGTTTTCACTCTGTGCCCAATCTCTTATGGACATCTCGCTTCCACTAGACACTAAAGCCTCCTTAGGTAGTCACCAGCATACTACACACACCATTTGCCCTGTTCCAAACCATTTGCTGGCAGCCATTCCGTTGTGAGAAACAAACCGCACATGGGTGAGCAAGCCCCAGCAATACAAGGTGAATGCCCTTTGCACAAGCCCATTCAGAGAGCCCACACTTTTCAGACACTCAATGAACGGTACTTAGTTGGGCAAGCCTGCACGCAGTTTTCACCTGGAGTGCAATTCGTGCTTGACGAGAGCCACTGCCTTTAGTCACTCATGCCTCCTTAAGTGGCTGGACCCCAACTGTGCATGGCTTTCGCCCTGTTCTAAACCCTTTGTGGACAGATAACGCCCTGTGGGCAAGCAACTGCACAAAAGTGGGTAAGCCCCTACTGCACATGGTCTTTGCCCTCTACCCAATCCCTCAAGGAGAGCTCACTTCCTCCAAACAATGAAACCCCTAAGGTAGCCAAATCCCTACTATTCCTGACTTTTTCCATTATCAGAACCTTTTGCAGAAAGTCAACCCTTGTGAGCAGCCAATTGCACACTGGTAGGCAGGCCCTGCTGTGTATGGTCGTCACCTTATGTACAACCCCTCACAGTGAGTGCACTTCTTCAAAACACCCAAGTCTCCTTAAGAGGTCAAACTCCTATCATGCATGGGTTTCGCCTGTTCTGCATTCTTAGTTGACAACCAGCCCATTGTGCTCAACCAACCACATACAGGTGGTGAAGCCCCTGCTGCACACTGTCTTCACTCTGTGCACAAGCTCTCAAGAAGAGCTCACTAACTCTAGACATCCAAGTCCCGTTAGGTGGCCAAACCCCTGCTAAGAACATCCTCAGCACTGGTATGAACCATTTGTGGAAATGCAAACCACTTGTGGGGAACCAATGGGTGGACAAGGATACTTCTGTGCATTGTATTTTCCCTATGCACAATCCCCCACAGAGATGCCACTCCCTGTAGACACTCAAGCCACCTTAGATGGTCAAATCCCTACTTCACAGAGTTTTCGCCTATTTCCGAACCCTTTGTGGACAGCCAATCCCTTAGGGAAACCAACCACACATGGGTGGACCCTGTTGTACTTGATTTACACCCTGTGCACAAGCTGTTAAAGGTAGTCCGCTTCTTTTAGACACACCATGAACCCCACTGAGGTGGGTAAGCCTCAGTTGCCCATGGTTTTGGACCTGTGCACAACCCTCAAAGAGACCCAATCACTCTAGACACTGAAATCCTCATAGCTAGCGGAACCCCAACTACGCACTGCTTTCACCCTGTTCCAAATCCTCTGTGGACAGCCAACTCACTGTGTGCAAGCAGCTGCACACAGCCATTAAAGACCAACTCTCTTGTTCTAAGTCCTCATTTTTCACTTGGGCAAATTATTCTAGAGTGGGCCTTTATGGCCAGTATATCTTATAATAGTAGACTATAAGTATGCATAAGATCATTCTGTTATCATATAGCAGAATGCTCTTATACATTAATAGTTTACTTTAACATGATATTCTAAAATTATTAAAGTGCAACTCTATTGTTATAAGTGTTTGTATTTTGCTTACACTTACAACAGTAGACGGATTCTTTATTGGTATCTGTAAAAGGTTATAGCAGATTTTAACAATACAGTAAGATAAACAGAGAGACATAACAAACAACATACATTTTTTCTATTTTCAACCAATAAAAGTGGTTCTGTTTTTAATCTTTTTTTTTCTTTGAGTTTTCTTTTAAATATTTTGGGGATTCAACTTAAAGAAGATGGCATCTAAGCTTGAAGATAAAAAAACAACAACTAGAGGCACTTTGTTCCCCCATAAAAACAATTGTGGAGGACTTGCTGCAGTCCATTGCCATGCTGGTATATGAAGGATTGACATCACTCATTGTCTACAGTACTTCAGATAGTACAGTTTTTTCTGCTTGTAGTGAGGGTCCGCAGAAGGTAGCTGTTTGCAATGCCATGCAGTTATGTTTTTTCTCCTATTAAAACATCCAAATGTTTTCTTCTTGGAAGTTCTCCTGCTAAACTCCACCTGGCAGAGGTTGCACATCACTATCTTGGCAGATACCTTCTTCTCTCCTGGAGGGACTGAAAAACAAACTGTCACTAGACTCTGACATGGCCTTGTTAGCTCCACCTGCTCTTCTTCCAGCTTCTCAAGTCTTTGCTCACCAGATTAAATTTTTTGCTCAGTTAAGGAATTAAAGAGCCAGGGCACAGCTCTGAATGTGGACACAACCAGGTGCAAATCCCAAATGAAGTTGAATGTGTAGGAACTTCCTGTAAATATAGTAAGATACTTGTTTCAATCAATCAGATGTCTTTCATTTATGTCATAGGTACTGCCATAGCATACTTAGGTACAACGGTACTGTCACACACAGAAACATCAAAACTCCACAAAGAAAGACAAGGCATCCTGTAAGATTCCAAATTGCAGCTGAAAGGGTCACGCAGAGGCAGGTTCCGTGAAATAACTTCAGGTTTATTTCCAAGTAGAAGAACCCATCCAGGCCCCAGCATCCAGCTCATCCAACAGCTCCAGCTCATTTGAAGAAACACAATCCTATCACCTGGGAGACCAGGACCCAGCTTAGAACCTCTCGTAACCAAGGCAGCATGACATCAGAAGTACACAGGCTTCAGATGCAGCTTAAGATGCCACAGGGCTTCCCAGTTAACAAAAAGAAAAGAAAAGCAAAGAAACAAGAGAGGAAGAGAAAGAAGGAAAGGTAAAAGAAAGACACAAGAGAATAATAAGTACTCGAACATGAGAAGAAGCCTTCAAGACAGAAAATCCTTAAGATAGCTTGGCCTCTTAACAATCCTAGAGGACATACGTGGAGATGCAACAGAAGTATTATTACCATATCCAGCCCCTTTACAAACTGAGACCCTATTGAGATTCTAAATTCTGTGATCCTGAGTTTTAACAGCATTTTAAAAAACCTTTATAACCTGTTATGGGTTTGGAAAATCTAACCTTGGTACCAGGTTGCCTAATGACAACCAAGTGATCTTAATTTCCTTAAACTCAAGCAAAAAAAGGAAGAAGGGGAAAACTCATACAGTGCAATAATACAAAAGTTCATTCAAAGTTTTTTTTACCAAAAATAAATTTGTATTTTCAATTTCTGAAGTAGTGAAACAATACACTTTACATTTCATGTACGGCAACATAAAACTACTGTCTTCTTTGCAATATTACTAGCAGTAGTTAATGACATTTCTTACATACAAGACAGAGCCCACCACATGTTTGGCCAGGCAATGAACTTAATTCATATAAACTTAAAGAATTTTTTAGGCCACCAATGCCTCTTAGTTATGTAAGAAAATGTCGCAGCGTCGACGTTTCGGTCTCACTCTTGAAGAACAATCACAGAGACCATCCTCAGGACCGAAGTTGCACCATGAATCTATTAAAATATATACATACATTCTATTAATATACTTGAGTTCACAAGTTTGTAGTGAATATACACAAAAGGAAAACAGGTGTGATCTGTTCCAACCACCTATAGTGTGGTTGTTATTATAAATTGGAAGTGGTAACAGGACAGAGCCCAACACCTATGCACCACACCAAACTAGTCTCCAATGAGAGGTGCAAACCATAACCACCAAAAGTCCGATAGTGACAAACTCAAAATCAAAAACTTTTTAAACTCAAAACTCACTGCAATGTGAAATTCAGCCTGTTCTAGAACTTTTGAACAGCGTATGTACAGCGTTCCTTGAGAAACAATCCTGATATCAAACAGTTAAGAGAGAACATCGTTACAAACATGTCCTCAAAACAAGGTGAAATTCAGCCTGTTCTAGAAGTTAATATACAGCATTCCTTGCAAAACTCCTAATATCAAACAGTCAAGAAAGAACATAGTTACAAAACACACCCTCACAACAGGGTGTCTGTAACATGCAGTGGAGAGAGTAAGAACATGCTATTGAAACATACCGGCAATTAATAGCCGACAAGACGGCAATACTCGTCTTCTCCGTAAATTTCTATGGAAGCAACAATTAAAACCAGTCAGTAACAGATTACAGTTTCCCCATCTCGAAATAGAGATGAATTAGAGTCCCAAACTAAGGCAGAATTCACTTACAATTCACCTTCTGATTCAGGCAGCTCCGAGTTCTGCCTCTCACTCCCCAGGTCAGTCGAGCATCGGATGCACGCTGGTTACGAGATTTAAGCTCCAGCGGCATGCTGGTCTCAACGTAGGAAAACACACATAGGTCGGCCATCTTTGAATGGTAATACTTATAATAGATCGAAGTCCTCTCAGATAGAATCCAATCAACAAAGAAGTTAAATCGACGATACACAAACATAGGAAGTACCCAATTTAATGGCAGCAAGTGTCGTATTGATCCACTCGCTCCGTAATATATCAGCGGCAAGTGGATATAAATACATAAACTGAATCGACCTTCATGGAATAATGTTATAGGTCGACAAAAGCTATCTCAATCATAATCGAGTCACAACCAAGGCTGGACTCTTGAGAATGACTACTCAACTTACAATATATAGTATATGAGGTCCCAAAAACTGATCATCATACACAAATGTGTCGGCCATATTGGAACAGGATACAATGCCCACACAGGGTAAAGGGCTCATAAATGAAAGGCAAGAACAAAAGTCAAATTAAAGGGTTGCCAAAGATTGCCATTCCACAAGGGAATTAAGTCCCCTTTCTACAGTTTTGGCTGACCAAATCCACCTGTTTTCCTTTAGTGTGAGCAAACGATCTATATTTTGCCTACGTTTGTTCATTTTTACAGTTTCCAGTACAAACCATTTCATTTCAGAGGGTAAATGTTCCTTTGTTAAATAGTGTTGGACCATTGGTGCTGTTTCTATCCTACATCTAATTCTTGATTGGTGTTGGGTGATTCGTTTTTTCACCTCTTGTGTAGTTTTGCCAATATAGAATAGCCCACAGGGGCACTCTATACAGTAGATGACATTTCTAGTAAGGCAATTTGAATGTTGCCGTATTGTCCATTCTTTTCCATTCAATACACATGATTTGACTACTGATGTGGTGGGGCAGGCAGAACAATGACCACAAGGATAGTGACCAATGATCGGTGGTAGACCCCAAAGATTTGTCAAAGTACTCGGGGTTGATTCTTTATATGTTTTTACGAGATAATCTCTTAGATTTCTCGCCCTTTTGTAAGCAAAACGAGGTAGTGACATTTGTGGTTCCGCTTTCTGAATCAGGTGCCAATTTTTTGTCACTATCTTTTTGATAGAGTTAGATTCACTACCAAATGTCGTGACACAGGTGATCAACTCTCGTTCTTGTGTTTGCTTATCTTTGGTCTGTAATAATGCCTCACGGTCGTAGTACCAGGCTCTTTTCAAGGAGCGTTTGACCAACCTATATGGGTAGCCCCTCATTACTAATTTAGTCTGTAAGATCTTAGCTTCTTTGAAATAATCCTCCCGTCTGGTACAGTTACGTTTGATGCGTAAAAACTGACCAAACGGGAGATTATCCCGCAAGTTACGTGGATGATGGCTCGTGTACTTGAGTAACGTATTCCTTGCGGTTGGTTTAGTAAAGAGACTTAATGAAAGCTTGCCCCCATCGTTCCAGATCCGAAGGTCTAGAAAATTAATTGATTGGACATCATGCTCCATGGTGAATTGTAAATGACTATTTCTTTGGTTTAACCAAAAATGGAATTCTTGTAAGCTTGCGATAGATCCCTCCCAGACAAGAAATACATCGTCTATATACCTCAGATACTTCTTTATCTGATCTTGGAAGGGATTGTTGTTTTATATCACATCTTCCTCGAATGCTGCTACATAAAGGTTCGCTATATCCGGGGCAAAAATTGCCCCCAATGCGACTCCTTTCGTTTGTCCATAGAAATCATCATTAAAAAGAAAATAGTTCTGTTCAAGTGCAATTCTCGCGCACTTTGTGATAAAATCAGATGGTACCTGATGGGGGCGTGACCTTTGCTCTAGTGTATCGTTGATCACAGTTAAAGCCTCCCCTTGGGGTATGCTTGTATACAAGCTCTCTATATCCATTGTAACAAGGATATTATGTTCTTTGTTAAATGGCTGTCCCTCCAATCCAATTATCACATGGGTACTATCTCTGGTATACGATTTAGTCAAAGGCACAAAAGGTTTTATAAAAAAGTCCACATATTCTGCTAATGGCTGTAGAATGGATTGGCACCCTGCCACAATTGGTCTACCTGGTGGTTTTTTGTCATCCTTATGAATTTTTGGTAGCGTATAAAACGCTGGTATCGAATAGTTACTTTTGTTCAGGTATTCAAATTCTTTTTTATTTAGCCACAAACCTTCGTATCCACAACTAGTGAGATCTAAGATCTCTTTTCTGATCCTATCCGTGGGATCTCTTATTAGCTTCACATAATGAGTGGTATTATTCAGCTGTCTTAGGGCTTCAGTATCATAATCAGTCTTGTTTTGTATGATGATACTTCCGCCCTTGTCCGCAGGTTTGATAACAATATCATCCCTGTTGGCAAGGGTTTTGAGAGTGGAATGCTCCTCTTTTGAAAAATTATATCTCACATAATGTTTATTGTTAAACATCTGTTCAATTTCCATAAGTACCACATTTTCAAACGTGACCAGTTCCTTTGGGATCTGGTTGGTTGTCGGGTAGAACGTAGATGGACAACGTAAACCTGTAACACTATAGTTTGTGGAGAAGGGAGTTTTGCTGAACAAATATTTCAGGCGGATAGTTCTAAAAAACCTGTGTAGTTCAATCTGTGTCTCAAAAATGTCATTTCTGTTGGTGGGGACAAAAGATAAGCCATGGCTTAATAGTTCAATCTCCTTAGTGCTCAATTCATGGTTCGAGAGGTTGAAAATCGGAACTATCTCCAAATTTTGGTTGGTGTGATTCATTATTCTTGGAGGGTTCAAAGTGGGGGTAGACTCTACCACTCGTAATAAGTGTTGCGGGTTTGACGGAATCCCGGAGTGTACTGGTTCCTGAACCAGCCTCTCCTGGTATTCCGAGTTCTTCCTCTTTGTGGTTGTTGTCCCCTCCCTAAAAAAGGTGAAGAAGGGTTTTGTCCTCTACCGTATCTGTAGTTTGAGGTATTGCCACGGCCACTGTTTTCTTCAGAGCTAGTAGAATTTGTGTCCGAAAAAGTTGTGTGTTTAGGCACCCAGTTCGATTGATTGGGGTTTTGTTGAAAATAATCTTTTTTCAAAAAAGGATAAGTCCGATCTCTGGAATAATTTTTAATATCCTTTTGTAGTTTATCTGTCTTTTTAAGTATATTATTTCTCTGAAAATCAGATATAATCTTTCCAATTTCTTTAGAAAATCTCGTGCATCCGTCACAGATGTATCCTCCAAGATTTGTTTTTCCAGGTCTGCTATTTCACTTTTAAGCTTTTCTATATGCTTTAGAGCAGTCTCTATGCTCAGGACCATCCAACTTCGTGAGCACTTGTTAGACACGAAGCTGAAACCTACTTTAAAGTCCTCATCATCAACAAAAATAACAGGGATATTCCGTACCTGTAACCCAACTGGAATTATGTTGTTGTTTAAGCAATCTGTGAGGAATTTAGCATGTAACTCGGTTCTAATTAATTTTTTATGGAGTCTTTCTAGGTTGTTGCGTAGTGCAGTTTGCTGAGTGTTCTGACTAATACCACCACTTAGGGGACCTAATAATGAAGGCCCTCCAGCTATTTTCGCAATATATTCGTCCGTGTAGGTGAGAGTTTCTTGTTCAGACATTTGAAAGCAGTACTTATCACGGTTTTCTAGATCCACTTCATAAATTACACACAACCTTCAGTGTATAAACAATACATGTAATCAAAACAAACCACTTTTTTACAAAAGGGCCCTTGCAGACAAGTCTGCGCTTATAACAAGTAATCACAATAGGGCAACCCACTATTCCCCAAGGAATTGGGTAGATTAATTAAATACAATAGGTACCTTGAGGATTTATTTAGTAACAATTAATTAGTTAATTGGGAAGTCACAAAGTGATCTTAATTTCCTTAAACTCAAGCAAAAAAAGGAAGAAGGGGAAAACTCATACAGTGCAATAATACAAAAGTTCATTCAAAGTTTTTTTTACCAAAAATAAATTTGTATTTTCAATTTCTGAAGTAGTGAAACAATACACTTTACATTTGATGTACGGCAACATAAAACTACTGTCTTCTTTGCAATCTTACTAGCAGTAGTTAATGACATTTCTTACATACAAGACAGAGCCCACCACATGTTTGGCCAGGCAATGAACTTAATTCATATAAACTTAAAGAATTTTTTAGGCCACCAATGCCTCTTAGTTATGTAAGAAAATGTCGCAGCGTCGACGTTTCGGTCTCACTCTTGAAGAACAATCACAGAGACCATCCTCAGGACCGAAGTTGCACCATGAATCTATTAAAATATATACATACATTCTATTAATATACTTGAGTTCACAAGTTTGTAGTGAAAATACACAAAAGGAAAACAGGTGTGATCTGTTCCAACCACCTATAGTGTGGTTGTTATTATAAATTGGAAGTGGTAACAGGACAGAGCCCAACACCTATGCACCACACCAAACTAGTCTCCAATGAGAGGTGCAAACCATAACCACCAAAAGTCCGATAGTGACAAACTCAAAATCAAAAACTTTTTAAACTCAAAACTCACTGCAATGTGAAATTCAGCCTGTTCTAGAACTTTTGAACAGCGTATGTACAGCGTTCCTTGAGAAACAATCCTGATATCAAACAGTTAAGAGAGAACATCGTTACAAACATGTCCTCAAAACAAGGTGAAATTCAGCCTGTTCTAGAAGTTAATATACAGCATTCCTTGCAAAACTCCTAATATCAAACAGTCAAGAAAGAACATAGTTACAAAACACACCCTCACAACACGGTGTCTGTAACATGCAGTGGAGAGAGTAAGAACATGCTATTGAAACATACCGGCAATTAATAGCCGACAAGACGGCAATACTCGTCTTCTCCGTAAATTTCTATGGAAGCAACAATTAAAACCAGTCAGTAACAGATTACAGTTTCCCCATCTCGAAATAGAGATGAATTAGAGTCCCAAACTAAGGCAGAATTCACTTACAATTCACCTTCTGATTCAGGCAGCTCCGAGTTCTGCCTCTCACTCCCCAGGTCAGTCGAGCACCGGATGCACGCTGGTTACGAGATTTAAGCTCCAGCGGCATGCTGGAATACGTTACTCAAGTACACGAGCCATCATCCACGTAACTTGCGGGATAATCTCCCGTTTGGTCAGTTTTTACGCATCAAACGTAACTGTACCAGACGGGAGGATTATTTCAAAGAAGCTAAGATCTTACAGACTAAATTAGTAATGAGGGGCTACCCATATAGGTTGGTCAAACGCTCCTTGAAAAGAGCCTGGTACTACGACCGTGAGGCATTATTACAGACCAAAGATAAGCAAACACAAGAACGAGAGTTGATCACCTGTGTCACGACATTTGGTAGTGAATCTAACTCTATCAAAAAGATAGTGACAAAAAATTGGCACCTGATTCAGAAAGCGGAACCACAAATGTCACTACCTCGTTTTGCTTACAAAAGGGCGAGAAATCTAAGAGATTATCTCGTAAAAACATATAAAGAATCAACCCCGAGTACTTTGACAAATCTTTGGGGTCTACCACCGATCATTGGTCACTATCCTTGTGGTCATTGTTCTGCCTGCCCCACCACATCAGTAGTCAAATCATGTGTATTGAATGGAAAAGAATGGACAATACGGCAACATTCAAATTGCCTTACTAGAAATGTCATCTACTGTATAGAGTGCCCCTGTGGGCTATTCTATATTGGCAAAACTACACAAGAGGTGAAAAAACGAATCACCCAACACCAATCAAGAATTAGATGTAGGATAGAAACAGCACCAATGGTCCAACACTATTTAACAAAGGAACATTTACCCTCTGAAATGAAATGGTTTGTACTGGAAACTGTAAAAATGAACAAACGTAGGCAAAATATAGATCGTTTGCTCACACTAAAGGAAAACAGGTGGATTTGGTCAGCCAAAACTGTAGAAAGGGGACTTAATTCCCTTGTGGAATGGCAATCTTTGGCAACCCTTTAATTTGACTTTTGTTCTTGCCTTTCATTTATGAGCCCTTTACCCTGTGTGGGCATTGTATCCTGTTCCAATATGGCCGACACATTTGTGTATGATGATCAGTTTTTGGGACCTCATATACTATATATTGTAAGTTGAGTAGTCATTCTCAAGAGTCCAGCCTTGGTTGTGACTCGATTATGATTGAGATAGCTTTTGTCGACCTATAACATTATTCCATGAAGGTCGATTCAGTTTATGTATTTATATCCACTTGCCGCTGATATATTACGGAGCGAGTGGATCAATACGACACTTGCTGCCATTAAATTGGGTACTTCCTATGTTTGTGTATCGTCGATTTAACTTCTTTGTTGATTGGATTCTATCTGAGAGGACTTCGATCTATTATAAGTATTACCATTCAAAGATGGCCGACCTATGTGTGTTTTCCTACGTTGAGACCAGCATGCCGCTGGAGCTTAAATCTCGTAACCAGCGTGCATCCGGTGCTCGACTGACCTGGGGAGTGAGAGGCAGAACTCGGAGCTGCCTGAATCAGAAGGTGAATTGTAAGTGAATTCTGCCTTAGTTTGGGACTCTAATTCATCTCTATTTCGAGATGGGGAAACTGTAATCTGTTACTGACTGGTTTTAATTGTTGCTTCCATAGAAATTTACGGAGAAGACGAGTATTGCCGTCTTGTCGGCTATTAATTGCCGGTATGTTTCAATAGCATGTTCTTACTCTCTCCACTGCATGTTACAGACACCGTGTTGTGAGGGTGTGTTTTGTAACTATGTTCTTTCTTGACTGTTTGATATTAGGAGTTTTGCAAGGAATGCTGTATATTAACTTCTAGAACAGGCTGAATTTCACCTTGTTTTGAGGACATGTTTGTAACGATGTTCTCTCTTAACTGTTTGATATCAGGATTGTTTCTCAAGGAACGCTGTACATACGCTGTTCAAAAGTTCTAGAACAGGCTGAATTTCACATTGCAGTGAGTTTTGAGTTTAAAAAGTTTTTGATTTTGAGTTTGTCACTATCGGACTTTTGGTGGTTATGGTTTGCACCTCTCATTGGAGACTAGTTTGGTGTGGTGCATAGGTGTTGGGCTCTGTCCTGTTACCACTTCCAATTTATAATAACAACCACACTATAGGTGGTTGGAACAGATCACACCTGTTTTCCTTTTTTTGTATATTCACTACAAACTTGTGAACTCAAGTATATTAATAGAATGTATGTATATATTTTAATAGATTCATGGTGCAACTTCGGTCCTGAGGATGGTCTCTGTGATTGTTCTTCAAGAGTGAGACCGAAACGTCGACGCTGCGACATTTTCTTACATAACTAAGAGGCATTGGTGGCCTAAAAAATTCTTTAAGTTTATATGAATTAAGTTCATTGCCTGGCCAAACATGTGGTGGGCTCTGTCTTGTATGTAAGAAATGTCATTAACTACTGCTAGTAAGATTGCAAAGAAGACAGTAGTTTTATGTTGCCGTACATGAAATGTAAAGTGTATTGTTTCACTACTTTAGAAATTGAAAATACAAATTTATTTTTGGTAAAAAAAACTTTGAATGAACTTTTGTATTATTGCACTGTATGAGTTTTCCCCTTCTTCCTTTTTTTGCTTGAGTTTAAGGAAATTAAGATCACTTTGTGACTTCCCAATTAACTAATTAATTGTTACTAAATAAATCCTCAAGGTACCTATTGTATTTAATTAATCTACCCAATTCCTTGGGGAATAGTGGGTTGCCCTATTGTGATTACTAATGACAACCAAGTCACCAAGCTTGACAGTGGTGTTTTTGGACGATTTCTTAGAGTCAAAATGTATTTTCCTAGATAAGCACTTGGCTTCCTCTCTCTTACGCCAGTCAGGAGAAACCTTCTCAGATGAAGAGCTAGAGGTAGCCTCTTCTAGATGTCTGGCCCAAGGTGGCTCTACTAAAGTACAAGGAGACCGACCCTTAAAGAGGACAAAAGGTGACTTCCCAGTCATGCTGTGGGGTGTAAGCCTATAATTCTCAAACTTTTCTGAGAACCTCTTCTTTCTAGTTGAGACCAGAGCTTTTTGCCCATGAGATGGTCTCCTTCAACACCCTATTGAACCTTTCTACCATTCCATTGGTTTCTGGGTGGTGAAGGGAACACTTCTTGTGCTTTATGCCATGATTTTTAAGAAAAGCCTCAATTTCTCGTGAAAACAACTGCATCCCATTGTCAGTGAAAATAACGTCAGGGTAACCCTCTTTGACCATGAGGGATTCTAAAAATTTGATGACAGACACAGTCTCAATGCTAAACGTAAAACAAACTTGAGGCCACCTGGAAAACAGATGCATAAGCACCAAAATAAAAATCTGCTGGCCATTAGTATGCACTGGACCCAAAATGTCTAATGCCACTTCTTTCCAGGGACCACGAGGAAGCTCTGGTCCCTGGCCCCTTGTGAGCTTAGACTTTTCACTAAAGGCACAGACCATGCAGTCCCTCACAACCCGGCCACCAAAAAGAGGATTGCAGCCTCTCTTTAGTTTTTGACATGCCTGAATGTGACCTGTGAGCCAACTCAATCAAAAGTTGACGAAGTTTAAGAAGTGGAACGAGTCTCATTCCACGTAATAGCACACCATCACAAGCAGCTAACTCATCCTTCAGACCCCAATATTTGGCAGCTTCTTCGGATGCCTATTTTTTTAATGTCATCCCTTGTCAATGAGAGACAACACTTCTGAGAGAACAGGATCAGTAGATAATTCAAGGCGCCATTATTACTCATCAATGATCCCTTCACCAACCACACACACATGAAAATCAATGTCCTCATAATCCTCATTAAGACCATCACCCTCACTTACTCCTACCAACCTCGAAAGAGTATCAGCAATGCCGTTGTCTACTCCTGGAATGTACTTGATATCAAAATCACAATCTTAGCGTGCCATGACCCATTTTGTTATGCTACCAGAAATGAGGTCAATCAATTTTTTAGAGAAAGTCTCACAGAGAGGCTTGTGATCAGTTTTTACCAAGAAATTGGTTTCCCACAAAAATTTCTTCAACTTCTTAATGGCCCAATACGCAGCCAATGCCTCTCGTTCGATAACAGAGTAACAAGACTCTGCGTCTTTGAGCCCCCAAGAAAGAAACATGATAGTTTCCACACCCCCTTCACCTTCCTGTTGGAGAACGGCTGCCAAACCTTTAAGACTTGCATCCATTGTGACAATGGACGTTCTGGAGGGGTCAAAACTTTTAAGCTTGGGGGCATCACTGAGTTTTCTCTTGAAGAAGTCAAACTCCAGATCACATTCTTTGGACCAAATGAAATCCGCAACTTTCCTCAAGAGAGCCCTCATGTGATTACTACTCTCGGCAAAGTTTTCAATGAATTTGTTATTCTAAGAATTTAAGGAGTTCCTCTATACAGGAAGGGGCAGACATGCGGGTAATAGTGTCAACCAAATTGGACTTGGGGGCTATCCCCTCACCTGAGATCGTGTGTCCCAAGTAATGAATGGAGGACGTGCCAAACTGACACTTCTCAGATTTGATAGTGAGATTAGCATCACTCAATCTACCCAAAACAACATTAAGGTGGTCATTGTGCTCTTTGTGATCCTTCCCAAATACCAAAATATTATCTTGGTAGACCACAAACCCCTTTACAACCTTTGAGTACCTTCTCCATTATACGCTGAAAAACGGATGCCGCAGACACAAGGCCAAACGGCATCCTTACAAATCTAAAAAATCCGAAAGGCGTTATAAAAGCTGTATAATCCCTTGAAGCTTCATCCAGCTCTATCTGGTGATAGGCTGAAGCTAAGTCAATGGTGCTGAAGACTTTAGCTCCCCCAAGCAAAACTAACTGCTCTGAGATATTTGGGAGAGGATAATGACCCACTACAATGCACTTGTTCAATTGTCTCCAGTCCACACAAAGACGGAGGGACCCGTTAGCCTTACGAGCAGCTACAACAGGGGCCAACCAATCAGTCCCTTCGACTTCCTCGATGATTCCTCCTTGCTTGAGCTTGTCCAATTCCTTGCTCATTTCATCCCTCACTGCCAAGGGCACACTCCTAACTTTGCAGCAGGAGGGCTGAGAGTCAGGGTGGAGATGTATTTCAAGCTTGAAATCCTTAAGGCACCCAAGTTCATCCCTAAAAACATTTGGAAAACTTTGTTTGACTGCAGTTGCTACATCAAGATTGGCTCCAACACTTTGTTTGACTGAAGTTGCCACATCAAGATCAGCTCCAACAACTACTCCATTCACCTCATCCTTAACCTTACTGGGAAATTTGCTACTCGGGTCGAGCATGAGCCCCAGATCCCCTTGGTGGAACCAGCTGATGATGCGGTCTCCTTTTTCCGAGACGTAGATCTTGCCAGAAGTATAACGATTTTTATTTTCAATGAGTCCCATATAGTAGCCACGCAGTGGAATGGGCTCACCACCATAGGTCAAAGGAGGAATGTCTGGTTTCAGCAGAACTGTCTTGTTAGCCAACTTGTTTTGATAAAAGACCCTTGAAACTATGGTGATTTTAGCACCTGAGTCGAACAGAACCTTAGCGGATTCACCTTCAACTAAAATGTCATCTATTGGGCAAACCCTGGGTTCCTTTCCAGATTGTACTTGTACCACAATCTGACCACAGACAAAGTCCTCCTCAGATACCTCAGCCTCCACACATTTGATGTTAGAAGTGGGCCTCTTAGATTTACAGACAGTGGAGAGATGACCCTTCTTCTTACATTTGGAACATGTGACATTCAATGGTGGACATTTTTTATCGTTAGCTAAGTGGCCTTCTTTGTCACACCTGTAGCATTAGCCTACAAAAGGTTTATGTTATGAAGAGATAAGCACACAAGCAGGAGTAGAGTACGAAGTGTCCTTTAGTACCGGTCATCCACTCTCAACAGGAGAATGCATCATCAACATTCTACAGTAAGTTCCCGGGCATACTAACTGGGGGAGTGGGGAGGGATGGATGGAAGGTACCAAGGAAAAGGGGAAAGAGAGATTACAACAGTTTACTTTTGGTCTTGTAATATTGCTCGATTTAGAAGTACTTTTAGATTCTTCATGAACAACTTGAACAGAAGTTTGCTTATCCTTTTTCAAAGTGTTGACACACTTGAGAGAGTGCTCCACCCTCTTTGCTACCTGAATTACTTCGTCAAGAGGTGGTTCATCCCCGTACCAGAGTTCTTCACGAATCTTCTCAATATTGCACCCAAACATAAACTGATCTCTGATCCTTTCATCAAGCAAAGCAGCGAATTTGCAAGATGAAGCAAGTTTCCAAAGTTGAGTGATGTAGCTTTCAACACTCTCATCATCATTTTGCATCCTTTTAGCGAATTGATACCTTTCTAGTATGGTGCTGACTCTAGGAAGATAGTGTTTATCAAGTTTCCCCATGCATATCTCCAACTCGTTTAAACCAGTACTCTCCACATCAGTTAGTTCAGGAAGGTGATCGAAAACATCTTGTCCTTCCGACCCTAAACAATGAAGCAAAAGAGAAGATCTACGCTCAGCACTAAGGCTAACTCCACATACCCTTGCATTGCGCTCAAATACTTTTTTCCATTTTTGCCACTTTATGGTTGGCTCACCAAGAGACATCAGAAAGAAAGGAGGCGCTGTTACATTTTGCATGGTTAAGTATAAAATGAAGTGGACAGTAAGTAAGTAAGCAATGTAAGCAATTGTCCTAGAGTACACAACTGTAAAGCAAAACACCAGTTTCAATGTGACACCTTATCATTAATATGAATGAACACATAAAAGATGACAAAATGGTATTGGATATGGGTGTATCACACTTGTTGGTATTTGTAGATCGCAATAATCTTGCAAATTTATGTGAGTGTGTCACAGCAGATGTGGCAGGCTGAGGTGATTTTGACGTCAGATCTAGCACAAATAATATAATGCGCCCCAAGCAGTGCCTCCTTGAAATGTGAGTGTCACAGAAGAGGCAAACACCTTTATATTAAATAAATAACAAGTGTGTATGTGTGTCACAGATGTGGCACACAACGTAGGAAAGAGCAAAGAACCAATTACTTGTGTGCATGTCACAGAAGTGGCATGCAAAGCAAAACAAGAGGCACTTATGAAATGTGTGCGTGTCACAGAAGCGGCAAGCAGATTTTTAAATAAATAAATAAAATGTGTGTGTGTCACAGATTTGGCACACAACGAAGGACAATGCAAAATATCACTTGTGTGCGTGTCACAGAAGTTGCACGCAAGGTAAAACAAAAGGCAACAGAGGAAAAGCAAGATGGCGGCACGTTGCATGACCTACGTGCCACCGCAGGTCAAAGGTCCTGGGTGAAGTGCAGCGCACAAAGCCCAGAACGTGTGGAAAGGAAGCCGAATGAAGGAGATGCTCCGAGAAGGTTGAGGAGCCGAACGTGGTGGTGAAGCTCCAAACCACGTCAGGGCTCGCGATGGAACACGAGGTAGGAGACGCAAGTTGAAGGGTTGTTTCCTTTTAAAAGTAAGAGCATAGTTCGGTCAGACGAGAGTCACGCTGGCCCATAAATATTATAAAAACAGACCAAACAGGCTCAACGCATGTAGTGAAAAGAAAATAGAAAATTCACAGCTGGGAAACAACGAAGTAAAGAACTGTAGCAAAACTGTAACGTGAATTTGTCCAAGCAGACCCCAACAAAGTAAGCAAAGTTTCCATCGAGTAACAAAGAGGAAACATAAGCGAAGGGATGAGCCCGCGTCGATAGACCATCCCTCATAAACATAGAAAGGGTGAAAAGCGCGGCAATAGCTCCCAGTCCCTGGGGTGTAAATTTAAATAGTTGAAAAGCATAGAAGGGTGTATAGGTGGCAGAGACCAACGACCCTTGTATAAAAGAACAATCCCGGTAAACAACTTGAAATAAACACAGTACCTGAGGTAGGAGTGTCCGATCACTACCTATAAACAGGGAAAGTAAAGAAAGCAGTTGAGGGGTGTTGAGTTCTTCTTCTTGTCTTTCAGCTGCCGACTACGCCAGTGTAAGATCCCAAATTGTAGCTGAAAGGATCACGCAGAGGCAGGTTCCGTGAAATAACTTCAGGTTTATTTCCAAGTAGAAGAACCCATCCAGGCCCCAGCATCCAGCTTATCCAACAGCTCCAGCTCATTTGAAGAAACACAATCCTATCACCTGGGAGACCAGGACCCAGCTTAGAACCTCTTGTAACCAAGGCAGCATGACATCAGAAGTACTCAGGCTTAAGATGCAGCTTAAGATGCCACTCATCCTCATTAATTCTTCCAATGAGAAAGGCTCTAGGCTCAAAGTTGAATCAAAATCACTCATACATACCAAACATAACTGTAAAAAAAAGGTTTTACATGTCCCCCTCTTTCCAAGCCTCCAAAGGGACCAGAGACCCGATCTCCTGGGAGCACAATTGCCAAAAAGGGGAGGGGGCATGAACCCTGAATCCCCGTGCCTCACAGAGGACTCCCTCCCTTGGGGTCAATATTTAATTCCCCAAGCCTCCCCAAATCACCGGGTCCTCATCCCCTGAGACCGGCTCTATTGTGTTCCAGTGAGCCCACCCCTAGGACACCGTTTCCTTCTTCACATGAGCACAGGTAGGAAAAAACATGTGTGCTCAAAATGCTGCAAAAAAAATACTACAGCAAGGTTGGAGCACCCATGCTTTTTCCCTGCCCACATTCTTGCTTGAGGAATTGCTTCTGGCTGGCACAAACAGAAAACAAAAGCTGCTTTATAACATATGTTTTCAGTCTGGTGGTGTCCCTTTTATGGACAGGGGCGCCACCAAGCATTTTATTAATATTGTGAAGGCTGTAGGGAGTGCTGCATCCCCCAGCAATTAAAAACAAAAAAAACAGTAAGTCTCCTGGGTCATTAATTCCATTACCCCAGGAGCTGAATCCATGATCCAAGGACCTGGACTGAACAGCCCAGTTATGTTTGGCACTATGGCTGCACTTTGTAGCCTGACAAATGTGTACTTTAACTTCTGTTTGTAGCTAAAGAATAATACAGTTATATAAATGTAAGGGTGTTGCATAAAATATCAATTTAAGATATAACTCTAACTGTAGCGTGTCTAACGTTTGTGTATTTTAAGTTTTGTTTGTATAGAAAGAATAAATAAAGCTTTCCTAACCATAACCAAAGTTTAACCTTTGGTTTTTACTTTGAATATATATGTTTATATCTGTAAATATACACACACACCCATCCATGTGCTCACACATTCTCTACAGTTGACTTTTGCAGGTGGCTCCAACACTTTTATTTGTGGCGCTGCGTTTGCCACCCCTAAAAGTCACTTCTAGAAAAGCCACTGAGGAGAAAGATGAGGCAGCTGCTCAGCAGTGGCTATTGTACTTCCCCAGTGACATTCAAGCTTTAGGCAGCACTGAGGGATATCCGGTAATCACAATTCTCTGCAGCTTGAAGTGAGACTTTGTGTCATATAAATGGGGATACCCAATATAACTGTAGTGACGTAAATAAAAATAATGCTCCCCCCTGCAGAATGTAAAGAGGGGCGCCTGAGTTTCCCATTTCTCAGCACTATTCTTGCTCTTGGGTGGAATGAGGGCCTCCATCAAGGGCTGACGGGCTCCTAAAAGGCTGAGGGCCTGTCTGAGCTGCAGGGGTTGCATGGGCTTGAATTACACCTCTTCATCACTGGGGATACGGAGAGCAATCAGAGAGAGGTGGTCAGTCGGAGTGATTTCGAAAATGTTACTAAGACCTTGAACGAAAGATCATATACCTCATTTAACCTGCAGCTGC
Source organism: Triturus cristatus (assembly GCF_964204655.1). Classification (NCBI taxonomy): domain Eukaryota; kingdom Metazoa; phylum Chordata; class Amphibia; order Caudata; family Salamandridae; genus Triturus; species Triturus cristatus. The sequence continues at coordinate 430,261,394 of NC_140581.1, read as the reverse complement.
CCTCTTTGATTGCCTTGAACTAGGACTTCCAGCTGCAGGGAATAGGATGGGTAGAAGTTTAAAAGCGCATTGAGCGAAACCTGTAAACCTCGCACTTCTTTGCAAAATGCCCAGTTCTCTAAAATCACCCGCCTTCAGAAGCATACGTTTTCACTACACCTGTAACTTTTGAGGAATCTTTGGGATTCACCAAATCCCAACGAGAAATCTACAACTGTCATAGATTCCCACACTTACACTTCTATCTAGCAAGTGGAAAATCCAAAGGTTGCACGACCTGCATCGTTCATTTTTTGACACCTGCAGAATATGTGTTCACGTATTCATTCCATTCCCCCAATAAACGTGTGTGTTTTGGGCAAATTTCCTCCTACTTTCCTACCGAATGACACGCGTTACACCGTTAGCCATAGCAAAAGTTAGATACACAATTCGGGCCGTAAAAGACATTGACAGTGGGTGTGTGTATCACAAAGTTCCAAAGTTGCGGATATTCTCAAACTTCCCTAAGGCCACCCCAGAGAACCCATGTTCACACCTCAGCCCTAAAGTTATGGTAGTGGAAAATCCTGCCAGCTGATAGATTTACCTCAGTGTTAAGGTAAGTTTGAGAGACCTAGAGAAACCTGTATGTGGGTTCTCCTTAATGCATCCCATTTTTAGTGCAGGGGGAATAGAATTGCAATCTTGAGAAATCTCTGAAGACTTTAAACAAAAGTCATGTAAAAAAACCAACGAAAAAGTTGTTTATCCAATAACCTGATGTCTCCGGTACACCTCCAAATAAATATACCTTTGCTACCTTAGCTAAAACGTGAAATATAGTAATTCCATAGTGACATACTACTACAAGACAAAACACCACCCACCTGTACAAACAGCACATTTTTACATTATCTAGCAACATTTAACATAAAGGCAGTGTTTACCTTGAAAACACGCTCTCTTTAGGTACTGTAGACCTGTTGCCACTTATATCTTTCCTGGAGATAGACCTTCAAAGTGGCGGTCATATTCTGGGGCTGTGTAGGTTCCCCTTAGGGCAGTGATCACTTGCTTATTGCCCTGAGAGTAAGGGTTATTGCCCTACTCTTCCCAGGCTGCAGAGGGTGTGTTTGATAGGGAGGCCAAGAACAATGCACACAGGGAATTGGGGTATGTCTATGGCAAACAAATCATGTGTATGTTAATTAGAGCTACCTGCTAGCATTGTTTTAGTTTGCGGCATTGTCTCAGCAAGCGAGCCAGGGCACCCGCTTCTCCCCACTTTCTCCAGAAATCTGATGATTGGTTTTGTATGGTTCCACTTCTTGATGCAGGATGGAGCATAGTACCAGAAATGTGTAGTTTAAACATGGCCTCTTTGCCAGAGAGACCGATTGCAGAAGCGCTTGACCTGTAGAATATACTACCCCATTCTTCCTCGAAAAGAGTGAGTTCCAATTCTGACTTCCACTTTTTTTGTGCAGGGGTTTTCCTAATGGGTGTTGCAACCTCTGACATGTATAGGTGTCGGACAGTATGTTTAGCGTAGCCTATATATTTAAAGCAACCCAATGTGACATCAATATTTTTCTTTGTTTTTTTACCAACATTGGTCTCCCCAAACCAGCTGTTTTACTGGCAGTTCTTAAAACATGTCTGTGCTGTGTCTTTTGAATAAAAGCTTACACACTTGTCATCCCTAAACTAGAGACCCAGGGATTTGCCATCCCCAATGACAAGTTTGTCTTTGAAAGAGGGTTGAGAGGATTGTCAATTTTTCAGACTTTTCAGGCATTGAACAAAGAAAATGAAACCCATGTTTATGCTTTCTGGTTAGCTACCTTGGATTGGGAGGTCTAATACCACTCTAAAGAATAATTATTGATCGCAAAATTTGGAAAAGGAAAGGGTTGCTTATATTTCCCTTTGGTCCTGAGACTGTAGTCTGCCAGGAGATGAAAAGAGCACCAGAACCAACTATTCTCCAGGGGTTTAAAATAATGTTATAGTTTCAGGATAATTAAGTTGGATACAGACCATCTACTGCCTGTCAACAGATATCTTCAAGGAGAGAAAAAGAAAATACAGCAGGTCCCACCTCACAAAACACCTAAAATACGTGTTTCAGGAATTGTCAAATGATCCGTCGGGTACAAGGGAGTTCTAGGTTTCTTCAAGTACACCAGTGACTAAACCTCCACATGTGGAATATCAACCAGGGGGAACGTTTACCATGTGTTAATGTAAAGCAAATGTGCATTTGCACATGTATGTATTTTCCGCTATAAAAAACTATTTTTCCCACTACATAATCCCTTTTACCTGACACCGGAATTAGGTTTAGCGGTTTTCTCACGCTCTCCGCCTTGGAAATCACACATTTCTGCCTCTTACCAGACAAGTTCACCTGCATTTGAAGGGTCCGAACTGCCTGCAAGGGAATTGTGAATATCTACAAAGATGAGTTTTTGGGTGGTCACCTACTTTTCGAGGGTGGTCGACAATCCATAAACATCAAAAACTATACCCTGACCCTAAATGCACAAATGCTTTAATTCTGGCCCAGTGGTAGAGTTTGCCAATTTGTAGCGTGTGGCACAACTATACAATTCCAACAAACTACAATTACTAACTGCATTTTGCACTTCTCAAATCAGGGGTGCAAAATGTTTTATGACTGTACCAGTAGTAGACACAAAGGAGGTGATCTTATCAGAGAAGAGTCACTATCAACATTTAATAAAACACTTCTAGCATTTAGATAGGCATGCCACCCTTCTCCTGAAAGTGTTAATGAAAGCTGACTTTAAGGCCGAAACGAGATTTCAAGTTGTGTAGTAACAGCACACTTGCAAAATAGTTTTATCGTGAACGCCTCGCCTGGAAAAGGAAGGCATAACGGAAAGAGCGCCCGAAATGAGGGAACAACCGGCAAGAATTGACATTCAAAGACAGATTCAAGCAGTTATCCCACCTTTCTTAGGGGGGAAACTCAAAACAGTGTTGTAAAATCACACCCCTAAATTAATGTACTTGAGCACCAGTTTATTTAGCTGATGTGATTTCTCCCACAAGAGTTGTAATGAGAGCCTTTGAAGCAGAACTGAGAACTCAAGAGAAGGAGGTTATCACATTAGAGCCGACGTGGCTTCTAAAATTCTGTAGTTGCTATATTTTTCTTTTACTTTGCTGAGTGTATCATTTTGGTTTTATTGGTAAATGAGCTTCACAAATTCCATGTGAGATGCACACTTTAATCGTCCATCAATAATATTCCAACATTTCAGATGCAATTTGTTGAGATATCCCTGCATGGAGTTCCATGTATTCACAAATAGCTGATTGAATGACCTTTCTCCATAGCTACAAGGCTATTTTTATTTTTAATTGTTCTGTTTAATTACATGCAAGAACAAAATAGTTAATAAGCACATCAAAGGAGAGACCCTGCTTTTCGCAGAATGCTTTCATCTGTCGGCTAGCGTGAAGGGCTTTCATGAGAACAGAACCGAAGTACTATAATTGGCTTGAACATTGCATCCCAAAAATTCTTGGGAGATTAATGACAAAGACTGGGAAGGGATCCAGCTGCAAAATGAAATGCCAACAAGGTATCCAAGTGAACTGTGTAGGTTTTGCTATTTAGTGTGGCATGGCCTTTGAAAAACAGTAGCACAAGAACTCGCCTGGCTTTTGTGAGTCCCAGAGAGGGCGTCTCGGGGAACTTTGGCGTGACTAATGCAAAGGGAAAATGTTTTAAATCACAGTCTCTTTTTAATGAATGATTATGCATTTTCCCAAAGTGGGTGGGCATGTACTCTTGAAGTAATTTCTCTTGAAGCAATTTAATTATTCAAATATGTTGCTCATTTTCTGTATAATAATTAGCCCAGCCGTTTAGGAAGACTTTTCCCCTCCTCGTTCAAGTGGGACGGCAAAAAACAGTGTTACGGCCGGTTTTTGTTCACGAGATGGAAACCTGCATTCAAGCAGCTTTAAAATGCAGAGTAATGTGGAAATCAAAAATATCACTGTTGGTGTAAATCATTGTTCAGTTTTTAAATATGGCGCATTATAGTCAGCTGTATTTGAAGTTTGCCAACGGGATGTGAAATTGCCATTAACTCTGGAAAGTAGGTGGCAACAATCGCACTACTGACCTCTCCCGCATGGCTCTGCCTCTCCTGGGTCCCCTGCTGGTATTTTGACTTGGGGTCCTGACAGTAGCACAGTCCGCTAGACATGTTTCCTTGTTGGCAGCAGTTGGCTGCTGTGTGTTTGCCGTTTTTGGTGCTAATTTGAATGTTGTGTTTTGTCGTGTAAGATCTAAGTCTCCATCCCACACTGGGTTGAAATCACCTGTGAAAACATTCTCACCTTCCACAAAGTCAAATGGAGGCAACTTCATCTCACAAAGGAAATAATTATGACCTGTATTTGGGGATGAGACCATTAGCGGTGCCATACAGGACCCCACCCCCAGGCAAGACTCCCTTAGTCATCAAGCACCTGCCTTCTTTGTTTTGTTTGTTCTCGACAGCAGAGACAAGGAGATGTCTTTGAAGAAACGTGACCACGCTGCTCTCTTTGGAGTTAGCTAAGGAGTACAATGCACTTGGGCAATGCCCGTGTCTCATCCTCAGCGTGTCCTTGCAAGTTTGGTGTGTCTCTGGAAGGCATAAAATCATTGGCTGGTGTCCAGTTAGGGACTGACATATAGTTAATCTCTTAGCTGGGGAGTTGAGACCTCTTACATTTTGGGAGATAGTTTGAACCATAATATTGTTAGTCAGACAATCTCATGGATATGTACTGTAGTCTACGAGTCTGGATTCTGCTTGGGGCTGTATGAATTCCCCTTCTATCCCCAACAACAACTGTTAAGCCTCAATGGTGAAAAAATTAGCATTTGATAACATACCAGACAAATATTCACCCAAGCGGGGAGTGATTCTCCCTAATGCAGAGCCACTAAAATCCTAGGTCTGGTTTTGCTTCTGCTGGCGTAGTTTCTCTGGGATATATACGAGGTGGATAATTGAATTTAAAATCACCCCTGGTCAGGGGTGTGGTCTCGCAGGCGACCAAGATGACAACCCAGCATGAAGCTCCATGAGGCATACACCATCATCAAAGCTAGAGAGTGGTGCTGGATGGTCATCAGCATATCACTCATCGCAGGATCAGGAGGTGAATGTGGAGCCCTTGGGGGAGCACAGAGGCGTGTGGGTATCCTGCGGCATACAAGCTGCGCACACAGCCTAGTCAGAGGGCAGGTCGTCACAGGCCTGGCAGTGACAGGGGATGCTGAGGATCCCTAGGCCACCTTTCTTCCATTTTTGTCATGCAGGCGGGCTGCGTGTATCACCCCTTCCATATCCAGAACTCTGACAGAGTGGTTACCAGGGCCACAGTGGGACGGTGGAAGGCCAGCATTCACTTCATTGAGGTGCAGATGCTGCAGCAAGGTGTGCTGTTGGTCGGCAAGTCACCCCTTATCCCGAACCCTAGTGCCTTCCCCTTGTGGGGATGAGGCGGCCTACATTGCAGAATCTTTGCACCAGTGAGACCTGGCTGGATTGTGTCCCGGCTTCATCTCTCTCCCTGATGCTGTGTGATTTCTAGTCCCTTGCTTTGCACCATTCACTGGCACTCTGGTCACATCCGGCCAGTATTTGCAGCCCTTTCTTCTTTGCTGGAAAATATCCTGGGTGATACCTCATCTTGGCTTCTCTGCGAAGATGGGCACCTAAAGGGGCCCCCTGCTCTGTCTCATACCTTAACCTGCTGACAAAAATTCCCCAAAATTCCCAGCCCATGATGGGAAAAGGTGGTCCCAAACTTAAAGGGGAACTTAAATTTGACACTAAGCATATATCTCACCGCATGGACTTGTCCACTGCAGAAGCGCAGGGTGCAGTCAAGGAAGTGGAGATTGGGATTTCTGCAGCATCCACAGCAATCATTTTGGAGTTAAAGGCCAGGATACAGTCCATTGATGCCAAGATTGACTCTTTGATGAGGCGGTTGAACAGCATGACAGAGAGATTAGACAGACAGTCGGCTCATCTGGATGGGGCCAAGAAAAGACAATACCACTGACATTAGGGTGAAATTTGTCAGAATGGAAAAGCAGCAAATTTCTGTTGTGGTGAAGCATGAGGATCTCGAGGCATTCTCCAGACCTAACAACCTTTGCATTACAGGCATAGCTGAATCCATCAATGCAGTAAATGTAAATGTAAATGTAAATGTATGTGTCTTGTAAAGTCCGTATGGATGCGTATGTGGAGCCCCTCCTTGCTGACTTCTTCGGCCAAGATATCTTTTTATAGCTTTATGTCTGGTGAAGCGGGCTCACCACTTTGGTCCCTGTCCACCTACTGGCACACCTCCCTGCCCGGTTATTAAATTTCAGAGATCATGATAGCATCCTGCACCTGGCCCGGGAGCTGGAACTGATGCAGCCCCAAGGCTCCTCCATCTCCATTTTCCCTGACTTCACAGCCCTGGTCCAGGAGGCATACCAAAAATTCTTTGAGGCAACACAAGCACATTGAAGGCTCAACATCAAATATGCTATGTTATACTCAGCCCAGCTCAAGATTATACTGAATGGAAAGACTCACATATTCAAAACTCGTGCAGAGGCGATGGGATTTTGTAAGAGGCAGTTCCCCACTAGATCACCAGTCTGCTCCACTGGGAACACTCTTCAACATTAGAGCGTGCAAGATTTGGATCAGAATTCCTCCTCAAACTAATGATGCTGTAGTACCGCCCGCTGACTTTTGCAGAATATTCCTCTTCTCCATGGAGTCACTGTGCCCACGCTCACGCTAGATTGAGGGTGGCTCCCTGCTTAGCCGATGCTCTGAAGATTAGCCCTCGGATTCATGCTGCCACCTGGCCGCCCAATTATCCAGTCAATGGTGACTTACAATTTACTGTTCACAGTACGCCCAGTGATGCTGTTCTGTCCCACGGTGTGGACTGTCAGATGTTAACTTTACTTCTTTTACTTTATTCCATGCCATTACCCAATGTTTAAAAAAAAATGTTTTATCATTTATTCAACAGTACAAACAAGTGGTTCCAGCACATGATAGATATCAGAGAATGATCATACACAGCATTAAGAATGATTCAGCAATTGATAATAGCAGTAGAGGCACGTAAGCATAGCAAAGTCATCAATAGTAAGTCCCATCCAACCATCCCCCCCATCCTATATGGATGCGTACTGAAAATTGGAAACAGCAGTCATCAATGCAACACAACGATACCCAGGGTACATGTTTCCCAACAAACGATAGAGCGCAGGTATATTAGGAAAGCTGCGAACATGGGTTCTTAGTGGGTGCAATTGGATGTTCTATGAGGTACATGTTGAGGGGGTCCCAGATGTCCCGAGGCCGGGACGGAAGGGGTAGGGGGAGGAGTTCAGAGCAGGTATGCACTTGTTCCTGTCAAAGGATCATATCGCCCAACCATTTTCTTTAAATTTCGGTGCTCTGCCCCTGCCCCACCTGCAAGCCACCCTCCGCCTGGCAAGTAGAATACTAAATGTGACAAATTTACACTGTGCCGCTGGTTTTGCCTCAGCATATCCAAGAAGCGCCTGTAGCGGAGAATGTGGAAGTTCTAGGATGGTCATGAGCTCCAGTGCCACGAGAACCTGCTGCCACTATGCGTGCACTTCACTACATTCCCATGCAAGATGGAGAAAGTCAGCATTTTCTGCCCTACATCTGTCACATCGGGTAGTGTCACAGAGACCGTAATGGTGTAACTGGACTGGGGTGTAATAGAGACGATGTAAGAACTTGTAGTGAGTGATGCGCAGTCTACTGCTGGAGGAGACAAGCTCAGTCTGTTTACAGCAATATTCCCATTGCTGATCAATAATATCGTGTCCAAGTTCAGCGCTCCATTTGGTGCGTGCAGAGCAGGGTGTGTATTCTATTTCCGTGTAAAGGCTATTGTAAAGAGTAGATACTAAATGTGAAGCATTAGTAGTTCGCAACATGTGGTGCAATGGGGGCACAGTTGGAGGCTCCAAGGGGCACGATGGTATATATTCCTTTATTCCCTGTCTCAAGCGTACAAACAGGAAAACGTCCATAGGGGACGGCGGAGCTCCTTGATACAATTGCGACATGGCACAAAATTGACCATTTAAATAGAGGTCTCCCCAACAAGTGATTTTGAACTTAGTTTTGGTCCTAGCAAATATTCCCTCCTGAAGAACCGGCATCTTTGGATGATACGTAAGTGGAAGCAGCGGAGAGTAGAGCACAGGTGCCTGGAGTTTGCGAGTAAGGCGTTGCCATGCTTTAACTGTACAATCCACTGAGGTTAGACCTGCCGGGCGCGGCTCGGGAACAGCCAGGATGACCCCATCAAGCGGGATGGGATTTTCCAGCCAGTGTTCCGTTGCTACTTGAGGCGTATATCTGGGGGGTGGAACCAGTAGTGGGCAAAATATGCCTGGGCACACAGACAGTACAATTCAAAATTAGGCACATCAAAACCTGTCTGGGAATAGGGGCGAATGAGGGTGTCCCATTGTAATCGGGGTTGCTTCTCGCCCCAAACCAGTCTTATGAGCTCCGATCGGAGCATAGTGAAGAAGTGTCTGCCGGGATGAAGTGGTATGTTCAAGAACAGATATAAGAACTTAGGGAGGACAACCATTTTTATAAGCGAAATATTCCCCGCAATGGTGAGGGGGAGGGCTATCCACCGATTGATACTGCTCGTTATATGTTCAAGTGTGCAGCCATAGTTATGACTCAATAGTTCCTCGCGATCATTAGTGACATGCACCCCCAGGTATTTCACCTCGTCCGCACACAACTCAATGGGGAAGTCCTTGAGGAACGGCGTTGCTGCTGGAGTAAGCAGGAAGAGTTGTGACTGTTAATGTGTATGCCCGATAGTCCGCCAAATCGCACGAATTCTCGAAGGAGCGGATTGAGGTTCTGGATCGGGTCTCTCACATATAAAGTGACACCGTCCTCATAAAGAGAAATCAATATGGGATGGAGAAAGCATCAAAGGGCTTTTTCTTGATGATGCTGCCTGAGCTTCGCCGCAAGGTGTTCTATCGCAAGGGCGAATAAAAGAGGGAGAGGGGTCAGCCTTGGCGGGTGCCTCGAGTGAGCGGTATAGGAGAGGAAGTGGGGCTATTAACCCCCACCCGTGCGGTCGGGGAGGCATACAAAAGACGGATCCATGAGAGAAGCCCGACAGGGAGACCCATACATTGAAGAATAGTAAAAAGATAATCCCACTCCACAGAGTCAAAGGCTTTCGTGGCGTCTAAAAAGACTGCCACGAGTGCCAATTGGGGGTCAACGTTGTGCATAATGGAGAATAGTGTGCGCAGGTTATGGGAGGTTGCCCTCTCTGGAATAAAACCTGCCTGATCAGGCAGCACTAAGTTCTCCATTAAATGGCTGAGACGGTTTGCCAACAGTTGCACTAGGATCTTTGTATCAGTATTAATGAGGGAGAGAGGCCTGTATGAATCACACTGATCCGCAGGTTTCAGGAGAGAAATGATAAGCACCTCTCTCATAGAGTCTGGAAGAGTTTGAGCCTCCTGAGCTTCCAGATATACCTCCCGCAACAATGGGATCAAATAATCTATTTAGGACTTATAGAAGTCGACAAGAAGGCCATCGGAGCCCGGGGCTTTCCCCAATTTCATTTGCATAATTGCCTCTCAAAACTCGTCATCCTCGAAGGGCGCAGCTAGGAACTCCCGCTGGAGATCTCCCAGCCAATCGAGGGCGACGTCTTTAAGAAAGGGAGTGGAATCAGGGGGCTCAACTCTTCGGGTATTGTAGAGATCTCCGTAAAAGGATGTAAATGTGTGTAGGATGTCCCGACTATCCCTATGACGCTCTCCCGAAGCATCTAGTATGTCAATAATATAGTTAGAGAATTGGGGCTGACGGACGTCCATCGCAAGTGCTCTGCCATGCCTCTCCCCTTTGCCATATCTACGAGCAGTAAAATATTTACCACGGAAGCGAACCCCCCGCTCGGCAGTGGTGGTATATTCAGTAAGTTTTTCGCATAAGTGCCCGAAGCTTCGCGCCACATATCTGCTTCCAATTGCTTATGTTCACCCTCTAGCTGATGCAAGCTGCGCCTGATGTCTCGAAGTACCCCGAAACATTTTGCCATACAGAACCCCCGCACCATAACTTTAAAAACTTCCCATAGAGTACTCATATGTGCGACCGAACCCTTGTTGCGGCTGAAGAAACTTGTGATCTCCTCCCCAGTTCCGTCTGGAAGACGGTATCTAGTAGCACTTCAGGCACTAGCCTCCAGCATAATGAGGCAGCGATTGAATTAGGGGGCGCTATTTGCATGCGTACGGGAGCATGGTCTGAGAGAGTCCTGGCCATATAGCCTATGGAGATTATCCACGGTGCGACCCCACGAGAGACGATCCAATAATCAAGGCGAGACCAAGCGGCGCGTGCTGTTATGTAGTATGTGCCCTCCCTACCCCCAGGGTGTACATGTCACCATGCGTCAATGAGCCCGTGTTCAGGGAGCAGATGGGAGAGAGTCTCATGAGTTTTGGTGTAGTGATGAGGTTGAGGATGTGATCGATCGAGCGACGGGTTCAGTGTAGTATTTAAATCCCATCCCCAAATGACATGAGTAGATCCCACTTTAAGAACTTGCCCCCATAAGGAAGTGAAATAATCCGGGTCATCAGTGTTTGGTCCGTAGCAGCAGACCAAAGTAACCGATTGGTTGCCAGCGTGCCCCAGAGCATGCAAAGTCTGCCAGACGAATCACTAAGGGAGTCGCCCGGAATAAAAGGGGTGCCTCTCTTAACCAGAATCAGTGTACCCCGTGAATATGAGGAGAAGACTCTGTCCGCCGCCCACCTACCCCCGAAGCAGGGCAACGGGCGGGGGTCTGTATGTGTCTCCTGGAGCACTGCTATGTGTATATGATGTCTGTCAAGATAGGCAAGGGTTTGTCGACACTTGCGGGGGTCTCCAAGGCCTCTGATATTCCACGTGAGCAAATTTATGCGAAGTGTGTCAGTGTTCAAGGACATTACTGCAGAGATAATATATGTCTAGAGATGTCTTATGGGGGTGCCCGTGCAGAAGTTTCGCAAGTTGTGCTGGTATGTCTAGCTGCCAATACAGTACATTGAAACCATTAAAAGACAACAACAATCTCCATCCCGCCCCCAACCACAACAGCACCCCAAATGTGCTGGCAATGTACCACCCAACAAATGCCCAATAAGTCCATGACATTGCAGTCCAAGAACAAGTAGATCTGTATGTCTTCTCAGAGAACAAAAACAAGAAGCAAGGGGGAATGCCCATATGGGGGGTCAGCAGAGCAACACGAAAAACCTCCCTTCCCTCAGTTCTGCCCAGGCAGAATCTCAGTGCCCCACAGGGGAGCGAGCAGAGTGGGAAGGGTGCTTGGCATAGTCTAGTTACAAACCATCTGCTTCATGTGTGCGTATCCATCCAAACCAACAAAAAAACACAAAGTCTGCATTTCAGGAATTCACTGACCTGTATATATCGGGTGGAGGACAGCGCAACACCCCGGGGAGGAACAACGCCATCCATATAAAGTACAGTCTCCAGATGCACATACTATGCACCAAGCAGTCGGCCTTCAGTCCATCAAGGGTTCGCCACTGTCCCAAAACGGCATATGTCGAACAAGTAAGTGTTTGAGTCTCTCAATCAGTGTGGGGGAAGGCGACCTAGAAGCGGAAACGGTGTTTGCCATGGTAGGAAACCCTCAGGCGTGCTGGATAAAGGAGTGCATACTCGATCTGCTCCTTGCAAAGTTTTGCTTGACTCCAAAGAATTTACGGCGTGCACCACTTAGCACCTCCCGCCATTACCCAATGTATTTCTACTGGGAGTTTGTTTGGATATCATGGATCTGAAAGTTGGGGTGTCCAGGCAGGGAGGGAGGTGGGTGGTAGGGGAACTTTCCAAGTGGCTCACTGTGTCGACATTTTATGAATCTCTCTACACATGCACTACACAAGTTGTGCACGCTCTCCGAAATCTTTCTTTCCTTCAGTACCATGTCCCACCCAAAGAAGACAATAAAGTGGCACACATGGAATTTACAAGACTTTAATGATCGCGGTAAAGCCAGCAGGATATTACCATTTTTAGACAGACATGGTGTGAATATTGCCTTTCTACAGGAGACTCACAACTCCCCCAGAAGCCGCACCACATTCACTCCTAAACGGGCCCCACATAGACATTTTTAAACAAACAGTAGCTGTGCTAGAGAGTTCTGTATATTAATTCACACTCACAACCTCTTCACCCTGCACTAAAAGTTTAAAGACAGAGAGAGGCAATCTCTTATATTTTGGGCTCCATGCACTCTCGTAAGGTGGCAATGGTTATTATTCACATCCCAAACATTGACAGCGTGGTATTTTTATGATAATGTTTACTAAATTACGAAAGCTCTAGATAGATACTATGATCAGGTCAAGTGACATGAACCTGGTCTTAGATACCCAGTTGGATTGTTCTGGAACCATTGCTCACATCGCACCCAGGCCACAGAGGCATTGCGTGACATTATGGATCACTTCGACTTTAGAGATATGTGGCACTCTCAACAACCTACTTGTCAGAAATACACATTCAACTCTGCACCTCATGAGACTTCATCCCGATTCGATTACTGGCTAACCTCTTCAGAGATTTACCACCCGGTGCTAATATAGTACATTTACTCCGAACACACTTTTATCACTCACCTATCAAATTAACATTGAACCTGGCATCTTCTATTTGCAAATCTACTTTGGAACTTCCCAGACAATTTCTTGCTAGATCCTCTTTTTAGAGAAGAGCTCTGGACAGCCATAGTTGAATATATTCTGTTTAATGTAGGCACTATATTAAACTGAATAAACAACTTTGCTGAAGGCCTTAGAAGCCTACGTTGGCGGGGAAGTCACTGCTAAGCACTCAAAGGTCCTTATAAATATTTGCAACTGACCATGTTAAGTCTGGCCTCTCCGAATTGGAATGCAAAATCACCTCCCAACCATCTCATACTCACCTGCACAAGAAGAGCTACAGCAATGTCAAGACCTAGCGGACAGAGAGGTTGCATATCTGGGGATATATGCTCAGGCCAGGAGATATGGTGAAGGTGAGAGACCTGGAAGTACACTTGCTTGGCTCCTCTGGAGAGAAAGGCACAGTGGAGGAGTGGAAGGCATAGAGGGTGGGACTGGCTTTCTCCTTAATGACAATGAAGACATACTGACAGCATTTGACAGCTGTACTCACTCGCATACTCAACCATATTGCCATTGGTCTTGTTAGCGGACTTTAACTTGGTAGTCAAGTAACTAAACTTGAACACAGATACACAGCAAACAAATAATATATAACAAGCTTGTGGTATTCTCATCAAAATGATAAATTTGTATATAAATCTCTTCTCACATTTATTTTTTCATAATTCGAAAAAACATTCCATATGCTGACATTCACATAAATGGATTCAATTGACTGTCAAGTTTCAGTATTTACTTCAATACAAAGCAGAATTGTAAGACAATGTTTGTCTTCATACCCACTGCATTTCGGGACCAAGTCCCTTCTTCTGGAAAGAAAAAAATAACAGAGTACAGGGGTTGGTATCAATCATAAATATATGTCCAATGTCACACATTAATAACAGAAAAACAATTGTGTGTTGTGCCTACCTCCGGTGTGATAATAGTCACCATTCACAAATGACTACACTTACTCCTACCCACCATAACATGTGAGAATAGTCACAAGCTTAAATTTCAAAAGTTTATAACACCTCAGCAAATAAAATGTTGAAAACAAAATGAAAAAAGTGTTTTGAGTAACTAATTTTCTCCACTAATCAAACGGAGAGAAATGAAACAACAAAATTGTGCAAAAATGACGCATGCAACCAGACCTAGAGTCTCCCATTTGTGCTGATTTACCATCTACTTACTCGATGCCCAATGTGGGTCCAGCCCTTCATTGGACAATAGTATCTTGATTCATTAAACTGCAAAATACATGGAACGACCTACGGCTCAGAAACACCTTTCATATATGCCCCTATATGCATTAAATTACTTAGAAAACTTTGAAGATCTTACTTGAGTATTTCTAGCGTGTTCATCTGCTGTGCCTCTAAGTACTTCTGTCCTCATGGCTGTAACATTTTTCATCTTTAAGAAACTTCTTGAAGCCTTTCCCGGTTTATACTGCCTGTCATATCCTCCAACATCATCTATCTCATACCCCGAACTGAATCTGCCATGACCTGACACGAATTGTCCGGAAACGCTGATTGCAACATTGTGTGTCCTGAAGCTATCCATTTCAAATATGCGATCTGTTCATCAACATAAGCAAGGGACAACTTTACGCCATGCTGCCTCTACCCGATAAGCGCGCGCTATCTTAAAATGGTAAGCAAAAACCTAAACTTCGGCAGTATCAGAATGCTCAAAAATTACTACTGTCTAGTAACACAGAGTGCTCCTTAACTTGAATGTACATGCCCGTAACGCAGTAGTCTCCGATATAAATACCGTAATACAAAATTCAGGGGATACTTGAATCAACTCAAATTGAAACAACATACACATATGATTGTGTGATCCTCAGAACCCAAAGATGACATGTCTGTCACCACTGGTTTTCACACTCAAAATCTCTTTCACGCTGTTTCACACTGTTTTTGTTTTGTGGGTGTATATGTGACATCATGACAATGTACCAAAATTAATATAGTCATGTCAAATTGACCTTTAAACCCAAAGTGTTGAATCTAATGTTGTGAAAAAGTGCTAGGAAGTAGTATTACAAGAAAAATTGAATTGTGACCATCTGAGGTGAGACCAGTACATTACCTAATGAATCATAAAAAACAACTCGTGTCCAACTTGTCATGAGGACCTTTGGGGTATTGTGTATCTAATCGTTTTATCCAGTATATTTCTCTTTGTAATAAGGATCTTGTGATGTCTTTTCCTGGGGATTTTTTTAACACCTCAATCACTTGGAATCAGATTGATTAATAATATTTAGTACAGGAAGGACACTACACACCTCTCAATCATAACAATTGTGCGCTGGTTAGAGGACTGCCATCATCAGTTTCACTCCCACCGTTTAGAACAAGATGAAGTGATTGCAGCCATCAACTCTCTAGTGGGCAAGAAAACTAAGGGCACTGACGGGCTCACTGCGGATTTATATCAGGCCAACAAGCACAAACTAGTCCCATACCTCATGGCAGTCTACCCTGAAGCACACCAAGAAGGGGTACTCCCCCCATCCATGAGGAAAGGCCTAATTTCAATCCTTCCTAAACATGGTAAGGCCCCTGCTAAATGTATCTCCTGTCTCCCGCACTCTCTTATTATAATAAAATCTTGGCTAAAGTGTTCTGGGCTCGTAAGTGGCTAAACTAGGCCAGTGTACTATAATTGTTCAGTACACTAGGGGCAGATTTGAGGTGCCTGATCCTGTAGAGACTGTTTCGCTACACAGTACCACTTTTACAAGTATTGGTATAGCCCGGATGCACGTACACCTTTCTCTCTGCAGGAGCAAGCCCAGCCTTTAAAAAAAATAGGCCTGATAGAGTTCAGACAGTTGATTCCAGAAGGCAAGTTCATTTCTCTTGAGCCATTTTACTCTAGAAGCGCCGCCGCGGGGTTGGACATTTTCATTTATGTGAGGTTGAGTAACACCATCAGAGACAAAATATTTAATCTGCCGACTCTGACACTACCAGATGGGTCTCCAGACTCTATACCTCAACATCACACTACAGGCCTGCACATACAGATGGGGCACGGTGGGCTTAGGAGGCAGATCTTGGAGAAAGCCACTTAGAAGCATGCTGGCCATTCGGCTGCACACAAACAGGGCGTATTTCCATGAACTATAGACACAAATTACTACACTTTAATTTCCTACACTGAGAATACACCATGCCGCTGCACCAGCTAAGGATTGATTGCACATATCCTCACAACTGAGCTCAATATAGGCAGGTTCATGCTGGCTTCCTACACTTGGCCTGGGAATGTCCGCAGATATATGCATACTGGCAGACCGCTCTACATTTAATAGCGGACATAACAGCACAGCCTATGGAACTTGTATCACAGTACTCGGTTATGTCAAAATCTTCCCTCTGAGCATACACACCTTATTGGAGAGTGGCCATGGTGTGGTGGAAGAAAAGGGTCCCAGGGATGCAAAATACTGTAGTTTGTAAGCATCATGGTGAGACGTTTGCCTTAATGCAACCCCCAACTTCAAGACTCATGGATATCTGGAGTCACTTCAGAGCGTACCTCGCAGCCAGCTGCTTCTCTGACTCTGATGGCTTGAGTGACATTGCCCCTACAGGACCCCTGATCCTCCTTCCTATACACTCTACACCCTGGCGCCCACAGAGACCAAAACATTGCAACTGTGTCTCCTAAACCAATGGGATACTGACCTCACCCCGTGACTGCAGGCCCCTGCTGGCACCTGGCTTTTGGGATATCGGCTCAGATGACATTTAAGATCTCAACACTGTTCATCTGAAGATGGACTCATAAATGCTCTCACTCATTTACGCACAATATCAGGTTCTCCTGATTTACCACCTTCCTGCGAACTTGAATGTGTATTATGATTTTCATTTGCCTTTCTCATTTTTCTTTCCTTTCCCTTCTCCTTTTTTTCTCTCCTACTTTTTTCTACTTCACCTCTATTTTGAGGTCTCGTCTGGCGTTAGCAGCGCACATGCATGGCTCTCGCCATGCGAGGGCTTCTTGGAATCGATACGGATTCCGAAGCTTTCAGAGGCAGACTTGAAGCCCCGCCCATCTTTTTCATTCACTGGTGTCATCCTACATGCTAAACGCTGGCTCAGGATAGAAAAGGAGGCTTCTTAGTCCCTCCTTGTTACCTCCCTGTCCACTTTTAGCCCCGCCCACCGGGATTAGATCTCTCACTTGCGGCGTTACATGATCTCCTTCATTAGCTGGGACGCACTATTTTTTTCGCACAACGCTGACAGCTTGTTTAAAATGCACGTCGGCATGCTCCTGTTGCCACCTCCCTCGGGCCAAGCCTCGTTATTCAGTGCACTTTTTTGTTTGACAATGGTGGCCCGGCGGTGCCACATCCCTCTGGCTTTTGAATGTACGCCACACTGCTGGACTCCAGTTTGATTGAATTTGGCTGTCCAGCTTATTTTCATTTTATTTTATTTTTTGATTTAATTTAGTCGTCCCATTTCTTTGCATTTTTTTTGCTACGTCGGAGTTTGTTCTTATTTGCCCAGGCAGCTCTTTCGCCACGGAAGGGTCCACCACATCACCGCACGCTGTAAATTGCAGATACCAGCTGCTTTGGTCACGGGCAGCGCTGATGTGTTCCTGGTTTCTCCACATTGGGTGAGTGCATTTAATAATGCACATGTTGCTTTCACCTTCTGCCCCTCAGTTTGTTATCATTTCGACAGGTGCAGTTTTTGTTATTTTACCCGACCCACCCACTGCTTTTCATTAAATTTTTTTTCACCTTCCGCATTTTGCGACTCCCTCGTCTGCTGCTCCTAGTGTCAGCGGCGGTGCGTCCATTGGGGCGCAGGGGCGGAGCCCCACTTACCATGCACGCAAATCAATCCCCAGAGTAGACCGGCAGCAATGGCAATGCAAATGATGCATTGCGTCGGACATGAAGGGGGTGGGGCCGGGGGGCGAGCACAGTTGAGACTAGTTGACAGACAGGCAGCGGCTCGCAATTTTATTGCGCATGCTCGAGTTTGTCTCACGACAAGCACGAGCATGCGCATTCGCCGCACTGTCTGCCACTGACTACTGTACTGAGAGGAGGGGGCCGAGAGGCCGAGGGTTGCCTCTGCAGCAGCCCCCCTCTAGGTATCCGGGCGAGCCCTATCCGTGCTCTTTCGCCAATCCAGGGCAGGCGCTGATAATGCAGCGTCTCTGGATTGGCTGAGAGCCTGCTACAGCAACGAGTAACTGCTAATTGGGTGCCGCGCACCTATGGCCAATCACTGTGGCTTATGTCTGAACACAGTGACAGTGATTGGCCATGAGGTGCGCACTCCAGCAGTGGGTCGCGTCATCACGCACGCGGTGGTGCGACACTGTCTGCTCATAACCTCGTGGCGGCGGTGCGTTCAGACTAGTCAGGAGGAGTCGACCCGTCGTGACTGAGTGACTCGTCGTGTGTGTCATCGTGAAAAACTCGTGATCATATCACTGCATAAAAGTACCTGGGCTGAAGTAAGTACTGTATGAGAAAACAATAAGGAAATATGTACTAGGCCTGCCGCCTGTAGCTCTTACACTCGCCATGCTTCTGGGACAACACATAGGAGATGGCAGCCCTGTTTCGGCAGCTTGAGCTGTTTTATTATCATCTGTTGTAAAATATTGCCGCGATCTTCACCAAAGGAAGGATTGTGAAGACCGCTGTATAAACCGCAGTGATGAATATAAATGAGCGAGCAGCTCTGAGACTCACTAAAATATGCATTTTAATGGGGAGAGGGCGTAAATTGAATTTCCCATGTGCTACAAATCCCTAATGGCTCGTCTAGAGCAGGCGGTGACAGAAGTCAGGCTGAGCCTCTGTAATCTACGCCTCCGTCACGGGGGCCAAGGGGGGTGGGGGCTGTCAAGGCCATCCTTGGTGCATAAAACACGTCCGGATCTCTGAGAGAGGCTCCTATGTCCAGTGTGACTGTGGAGTCACATATTAGAGACGCCGGGCATTTGACTGCTTATTCTCATCTGCACCTGTCAGTTGTCGTTAGGAATGCAGGAAATTTGATGACAGGGCAGTCTGATCAATATGTTGGCCATCTCTTGCTATAATCGACACAGAGTGAAAACAACATGGAAAACAAAATGCCTCACTATGAATTGTGGCCATTCCTGGGTGCTAGTGTCTGAAAAAATGCATACTCTGAACCAGCAGTTATAGAATTAGCGCTTGGATACCCTCATGGGTGATTAGTGCGCTATATAAATAGACATAACATAACATAGACTAGAGAACACAGTCTAAAAAAGATGAGGAAAGAGAAGGATGGGAGTTGGCATATTAAGGATAACATCTCGATCTTTAACATCTTCACCATCATGATCGTTTCTAAGGTCGCGATAACCAACTCAAACAAGCACTGACAAAACCATTGTGTTTCTTTATTGCTAGACATGTTTGAATATATTTTCATGAATGCAGAGAGGTTGAGTTCTGAAGTGGGTCCACGGATGCGTGAGTGGAAGGATGACTGAGTGTATATGTGGAAAGACCAGATTTCGAAGACCAAAAACAAGCTACTGACATATGCATGTAGGAGTCCAAAAAGCCGTGACTACAGGCCCAGAAAACAGCTCCTCTTTCGCCACATCAATGAAAACTTCGATAGGATGTCACGAACGAGCAGCGGGGTGGCCATCGCTGTATGGAATGAACCGATAACTCCCTCAGAACTCGGCAATTTATTCATCCATTCAGAATACTGACCACTTCTAAAGTCAACATCTCTCAGACGACAATGGAGCAAAGCACTCTGGAGAAGAGCTGTGTTGGAACGTGGGCAGTCAGGGTCGGCTCAAATTATTATAATGAACGTCAATAATCACCGGTGTCCTGGAACTTAGCCTCCATATTGAGCCTACAATTAAGCACCAAGAGTACCCTTTTAACGCGGGCACCTAAGGGTAGCAAAGTTGAGAAGTCCAATCACACTGTCTGACTGCGAGCTCCCCGACCCCGCGCTGTTAACGTGCATCAAACTCCTCACGCCATTCCTCCACGCCTAACTCATGCCTTGTTTTAAAAATGTATTAAAGACGATGGGGACGGTAGTCTGTCCTCCATGGCTATGGAGACAGCGACCCACATGATCGGGTGTTTGTGTAGTGTTTTTAAAAATAATGAAATGGCGACAGCGTCCTTGGTGTGAGCATGCCTGTGGATACAGGTGGAAGGCGTTACCTTGGGCTGCGCCATCTTCACACGCAGAGTGGCACACACTCTTTTCCACACAGATCAAACGTGCTCCTTGCCGTCTGTCTTCTGAATGATTTCATGGAGCTTCGTTCATTGCAACCCTACTCATGAAATTATGACACTGGACTCTGCTTTTCCACTGGCTTCTTCTTTTACCGCCCAATCTTTTCCGCCTCCCCAGGCCATTTCCACCAGCAATGGGCTTTTATTCCCAATCATGAATTGAAAAAAAGTTCGAAAGAGGCTTTGCCTCTCAAATTGGTAAAAGGCTGTTTAGTAAAAAAACGCATCAAGCACAGTTAGTTAAAAACGCATCAAGCACAGTTAGTTAAAATGGTGCTAAACGTACTTATGAATCTCATAACTGATATACTAATAGTGTGGCATAGAATTTTGCTTTATGATCTGGTTACCCATAGACATTGGCAAGCGTAACCATTCCCTCCAGCTGACCCCGAACAATGAGTGACCTCCCTGCCTTCACCATCCTAGAATGTGGAATCTTCTTGGAAATGTTGTAATTGTATGCGTGGTATTATGTGCGTTGCAGAGTCGCAACTAGAGCCAAATTTCGGGGGGGGGGGCTGAATCTTTTAAGCAATAGGCAGAGTGGAGCTGCAGGGGCTCTTAAGTTAGAAGGGGTGAAACAACAGCGAGGCCTCATTAACATGCAAATGGTTTTTTAAAGACCTGTGAAGTGCTCGGGTGCGGCTGTGTGTGCGCCGGGATGCTGTCTCAGCCCGGGCTGCCACACGCGACGGGGGGGGGGGGGGCTGGCTGAAGCCCTGTGAGTCCAATGGGTGTTGCGCGCCTGCGTTGTAATAACGTGTGCTAAGCAACGCGCTGTAATGACATACAACCAGCAGCTGTATTATGAAAAGGAGAACAAAGCAGCTCCTCGACTACAAAATAGAATCGTGACTCCCTTTGTTTTCGCTTTGCTCGGGGATTGATATTGTACGCACCGGGATGTATCAGAAAGTTAAGGGGGTCCACATTCTCCCCAAGGAGGTGAATCTTCTGGAGAAAGGCCATTGACACCTCTCTAGCATGGACACATTTTTAGCAATGTGCGTCTTTTCATGGGAAAACTTAAACCCACCCTGCACGTTCTAAGTCAAACATTTAAAGGTGTCCTAGTCCTAACTGTCTAAGTAAGCAGCAATTCATGCTCCAGCAAAGCTTAACTCCAAAAAAACAGGATAGAAAATAGAAATGCATATGTCCCACAATTATGTGATAAACCGATAGGGCGTATGTTGGGCGCTTGTGAGCTAGGAGCAAAAACAATGTGTGTGTACGAAGAATGTTTGTATGCGCACTTTCTCTGTCCATGTACACAACCGAGCGATGAGGTGGGATTCAGCTGGGTGTGCAATTTATCACCCCAACTAGGATTTATAGTTTATAGCTGCACAACCCGAAATAAAATAAAGGAGCAAAACGCTGTTTTGAAGCAAAATCCGGTAGATTTACAGATTTTAGAGACAGTTCTCAAGGGGAGCTCTTGAAATAAATGCTTGAAGATCTGCACCAGTACCGGGCAGAATTACCCTTCGGTGCAGCATGCACGCCAAGCTTTTCACACTATGCCCATGCACACTGACTGAACTACTCGCACGCTCTGTCCGGGTGGGTCAAGCTCCTTGCAGATTCACGACGAGACGCAGTTTCACGCTATTTTTTCACGTTGGACTACTACCAGTGTTGCACTTCTTAATGTATTGATTAAAGGATAATTTGAATTTAAAATTGTGATCTATTGTATTCCATAAAGATACTGAAAGCTAAAGATCATATCATTATTACATTTAAATGTAAGCAGGTTCCAATGGATAATTTTAACGTAGCAGACTAAAAAAAAGTCTGGTTTCCCCGAACATCAAACAAAATAAATATTTTAAGAACACTGTAGTTATTTTATGTTAACTTGAAGAACTGACGCTGGTAAAATTCATTGGGATTACTTGTATTTTAAAAGCAATGCTTGTCTAGTTACAGCACGTTATTTTTATTTTCAGCACCTTCTAAAGCTTGACAACCCTTACCAAATTTTTGGTCATATTTCCGGCGAAGAACAAGACCTCCTTTGCTGCTCTTTCACCCCGGCTACGACCCAGCAAACACCAGAGTTAAAGGTAAGGAAACTGATGCTATTTTTTTTTTTAGATTGGAGTTAGAGCTATGTGTGTGGTCACTGTACATGGTGGTTGGGGTAGGCACACATTCTGAACATTGTACACTCAGTAGATGGAATTTACTAACAGCCTTAGCCCTGTGATTTGGCCAATAACGGTTGTTAACAGCACTAACTATCCCTTGCCTTGTTCAAGGCCCTCAAGCAGTGTCTGTTTCAGTGCCTTCAGCAACCACTATGGCACACAGAGGCAGCAGGCAGTAAGGCTGTATTTTTAGCAGTCATGTTGTGCAAAGGGGAGCTGTTGGAGATTTATTGCGATACTGCACAAGATATATGTATTTATACAGAAATTTGGTATTATTGCACCGCACCTTATATGTTGTACTTTGATTATTGGCAGGTTTCTTTAATATATATTGGTAAGGCCAGCATCGTCATCATGAATACAGTACAAGAGCTGATTACAAGGTCATTCCAGGCACGGCCACTTCAAGAGAAAATAGATTTAAAGCAATTGGGACCTCATCGGCCTGACCTAAAACTACAGCAAACTTCCCAGGACAGAGGGAAAATGTCCACACGTACATTCTCAAACGCCTGGTACACAAAAGCTGATTGGCTTACAGGGTGCCCTTTAAGAAATTCTCTGTTCTGCTTCCCCTGCTTGCTGTTTGGTGGTGAGTTTTCTTGGACAAATCAAGGAGTAACAGACTTGAAGCATTTGTCTGAAAAAATAAAGAAGCATTCACGCACAAGAAAGCATATGGAAAACCTGACTAGACTGGGAATGTTGGGGGAAGATGCTCCGATTGAGCAGCAGATAAATGATGCATACCGCAAAGCAATACAGAAACACAATGAAACAGTTGATAGGAACAGACAGATTCTATCCAAAATAATTGATTGCATTCGTTTCTGTGGTGCTTTTGAACTGGCATTGCGAGGCCATGATGAATCGGAAGGTTCCCCAAATCCTGGAATATTCAAAGGCCTTGTGGATTTAATAGCAAGCATAGACAAGGATATGGAAGCACATTTAGCACGTGCTACAGTCTTTAAGGGCACCTCTAAAACAATACAAAATGAACTTCTTGAGTGTATGCTCGAAATTATGAGAAGCCATATTGTGCAAGAATTGCAAAACACAGACTTTGTGGCTATTCAGGCTGATGACACCACTGATGTGGCCACTAAAACACAGTCCGTATTAGTGTTTCGATACATTGACAATGACAGACAAGTTGTGGAGAGGTTCTATGGTTTCACACATTTAAGAGACTCTAGTGCAGAAACCATTACTGCAGCTATACTGCGTCAACTGAGCTTAATTTTTCCAGAGCTGCCTCAAAAAAAAAAACTTATTGCGCAAAGCTATGATGGTGCGTCCGTAATGAGTGGAAGCCTTAGTGGAGTACAAAAGAGAATTCGAGATGTGTACCCTAATGCTCATTATGTGCACTGTTACGCTCACCAACTTAATCTTATTATGCAACAGGCAGTATCAAAGATCACCGAGACACGAATTTTCTTTCAGGATATAGGAGGCATGGCAGCATTCTTCTCGCGTTCCCCCAAAAGAACAGAAGCACTTCATGACATTGTAGACAAAAGCGTTCCAAGGGGATCCTCAACTCGTTGGAACTTTAACATCCGTACAGTCAACCTAATCTATGAACATAGAGAGGACCTTCTGAAATGTTTTGAAGCCATAGAAACCAATGATGAGTTTGATTACAAAAGTCAGATTGAAGCCCATGGCTTTGGTAGAACACTACAAGACAGAGAGTTTCAGTTCTTACTGTATTTATTTCATGATATAATGGTAGCTGTCGACCTGTTATACAATCAGTTACAAGCACGAGAGATAGATACTGTCAAAGTGCAAGTATATACTACTATGTTTGTACAAAGCATAAGCAAAGTGAGAGATGGGGTTGACAATTTAGACAGCAAACTGCCAGAGAAATCTTTTTTCACATACCGCAGGAAAAACATCACCACTATGGTCCGAATTGCAAAGGAGATCTGTGACATTGTAATTGTGCAGGCACGAGAGCGTTTTTCTTTCACTAAACATTTGGTGAGTGCCACATTATTGCAAAGTCAACAGTTTGCCAAATATGATGAATCCTTCCCGGAGCGTGCTCTGAATGAGGCTGTGGGAGCTTATCCTATGCTCAATAAAGAAGAGCTGAGAACTGAGTTGACTGTACTGTACGGAATGCCTGTGTACCGGAAGGCCACAAGTGCCTTGTCTTTGCTGGCTTTAATCCATAAACTTAATATGGAAAAGTCACTTGGAGAGACAGTGGCTTTACTTAAAATTGTCATAACCACTCCTATGACAACAGTCGAGGCAGAACGATGTTTTTCAGCCTTAAAGAGGATTAAGACATTCCTGAGAAACACCATGCTTGAGGAAAGACTCAATGCTTTGGCAATGCTCTCTGTAGAGAGCAAGCTAGTTCAGA
The DNA here is from genome assembly GCF_964204655.1 of Triturus cristatus. Lineage (NCBI taxonomy): Eukaryota > Metazoa > Chordata > Amphibia > Caudata > Salamandridae > Triturus > Triturus cristatus. The sequence goes on along the minus strand of NC_140581.1, from coordinate 430,236,711 downwards.
AAATCCCGGACTTTAACACTAAAGTTATTGAAAAGTTTGCTGCTCTTAGAGAGAGACGTGCTGATTTCATTTACAAAAAGTAAACAATGTTGAATGCTGCTACTTTGCAACCAGTTTAGTTTGTTAAATAAAAAACATCTGTGAGTGAGGTACTCAGAAATGCATTGTATCTCGAAGTCTGTTATGAAGCTCTGTGGTTATACACTGAATAAGCAGCTACCTATGTTATATGACATCTCTTTATTAATGTTATAACTGCACTTTCACAATTGATTTATTAACCTTCCTGCTTTCTCAAATTTGCTTGAAAATGCACCATTTCTCTTCTCTTTTTTCAAAATTTTCTCGGGGGGAGAACCCCCCCGAACCCTCCTTATAGGGGTTCGGGCGCGCTCGCTACGCTCGCTCGCTACGGTGAAGTATACCAATCATTTTACGCCCCACCACTTTAAAATGTCACCAGCCGCCCCTGCCTAGTGTGTGAAACCATGTATGTGCAGTACAGTTTAGGTAATTAAAGATTTCCCTGTGGCCTTATTGCATAAATCCAATTGCTGCTGTGCCTATAAAATCCGATGGCTGCTGTCAAATCCGATGGCTGCAGTGCCTGTAGACATTTTCTTATTTCCCTCCACGACACTGAAGCATCTTAGTTCAGCTTTCTCTCATGCATAACGTGCACAGCAGCAACTTCACAGACTTGCACGAGGGAAAAAAAAAGAAAGGCACTGGAAACCCGAACCCTTTGAAACCAAGTCAATTTGGTATGTGAAGCTTTCATGTCGTAGTCTTTTCAGGAGAGATGCGGCAAGGATACAGATAGGAAGGCATTACCGGCAGCTGCAGGCTGTCAGGGTGTCCAGTTCAGTGCTTGAGTAGCTCATCTGGTCCAAGTTTTTTAGTTGCATGCTTTGATCTGTAGTCCTGAATAGCCCATTATAGAACCAGGACTTCAAATCCCAGAATTCAATAAAAAATACTGGACTGAATAAACTCATGCACAGTACTGGTATCTTGAGACCTCTACAGCCAGTTCCTGTGAATTTACACTATCACTTGTGGAAATCAGGGCGTAGATGATAACAGAGTATAGGTTGCAGTGGCACAGGGTGCAATAGTCCCCCTGGACCTCAATTATACTTGTCTTTTACTACCAAACTGTAGGTAAAGGGGTCCATTTAATGTGCTTACCTGGGGTACACCTGCTACTTCATTGCAGAGATTCAGAAAATAATTGGCAGACATATCGTTTGCTCTGGCGATTTATGTTGCGTGTGTTTTAATTATTTTTTATAGTTTTGTTTGTTTTGTTTACATTGCATTTATATAGCTATTACTACCCCTGATAAGGCGATTATATGATCCTGTAATAGTTTTAGAGTCTGGGCTCGTTTTCACTAATTTTATATATCTTTTTTAAACCTTTGCATGCTTAGAAAAATCAAATAAATGAAATGCATACAATATAATCTCGCTTGGATGGCGTTGTTAAAAGGAAAAAACGTACAATGAGTACAAAGTAAGCTTTACATGTGGAAATCTCACAGGAAAAAAAAAGTTTGACCCTCCCTAAAAAAAAATGTATGTATGAAAATTATCCGCAATTTTTATTTCTGATAAACTTCACCAGTGGGATAATTTGTGCAGAGTACACAAACTACACAAGAGTGAATTTCTGCACACTTCTGTTATTCTGACGCATGCCTCAGTAGTGATAAAAAGCCACTATCACAAAACTTTGTCTTCAAAAGCTTGTATGAACTCAAGGGCACTTTTAAGAGAACCGGATCGTCACATATTAACAGTTTTTTGGTAGCGCAGAAGGCATTGCTCACATCTGCAGAGCGATAAATAGGGCACATTCTGTCAGAGTGACATGAGAAGCCACAGCTGAACAGTCCTGTGTAGAGCAAACTACAATCCCCCCCAACAACCCATCTCACCACTTGAACAACCTCATGTAACACTTGATGTGTTTATGGACATACAGGAAAAGATTTGTTTCCAACTTAAATATGTAGCCGTCGTTTTTTTTTCTCAGTATTTAGTGAAGAACATGTGTGTGCAATTTTTGTGCTTCTGATTTCTTTCCCTCCCACTTCCTCAAAAGAGACCCCTCACCGGTCTTCAACTTGATGACCATTGGGACAATGCTGATGCCTTCGGGCATGGCATGATGGCACCTTCAAAAGGCTGTGCCCCATTCATTATTTCTGCACGGCAAGGTGGCTGCTGCAGGCCCTCGCACCCTGTTGTACCAGTAAGTATATGTCCTTGGGAGCGAGCTGCTTCTCATGCGCTTCGTGAATGGCAAAAATAGTAATTGTATAGCTACTCAATCCCTGGTGGCACACCACCTGGATTATATGCTGCATAACTAAGCACTTATAAGGTCCCAAAGGCGAGACCTATTGGCTATGCCAATGCTTGTTGTTGTATATGATTTAACGACTGAGGTATAACTAAAACTTCAATAAAAATAAAAACCACCCTGGTCACTTACCTCTTCTATATTGAAGAGAGCAAGACAAGCACTTTGCCAACACAGTTATACATAGCTCAAGTAAAGTAATCACTAAGCATAGAATCAGAGAAAAAAACATCAGCACTCATAAAATTGTAGAACCTGCCAGGGAAATGATAGGGCCAATCAGCTGCGTTCTCAGGGACTATTAACATTGTCATTCAAACTTTGTCAGCCAGTAATCCATCTGCCATATCTGCTGATTTTACCATTTTGATTCTAGTCTCTCCTCTCAAGGCTATCTTTGTCCAAGTAGTATCTCTAGATACCGCAGTCTCAAAGAAGTCTTCACGGGGAAGGCTAATGTTCAGAAAATACGTTATGTTCGAGAAATCTAAACTAGCAAGTTTTTTTCAAACATCATTTCAAAGTAAAAACTCCATATCTGAGTTTGTCTCTGATCGGTTTTTAAAGCTATCCTTCTCTGGACTGTGACCATATAGACATCTTTGAACAAATTACAGGAGGATTCCTGGAAAACAATCTCTCCTTCTTTTCGCCACTCTCAGGAGTCCCTTCTTTTCAGAAAAATAGTAGTTTTCAGTAAGGACATCCCTAGATTTTTGCTCATGTATCAATCTCCTTGGTTTGGGAAATCGAGTTTTAATACATTGTGACGACCTTCTAATAAAGAGTGGAGCATACCTACTATGAGCCCTCTGCCCTTCCTGTAACATCTCTGATCTGAATGTTTTCTCATTGTGAGCAGGTTATCTAGTTGTTCACATACCATTAGGTACAGTTTGGTCCTGTTCTTTAGTAATTCTAATTTCTGTGCATGACAGTTTCAATAGCTCCAGGCAGGTCTATTTTTCTCCAGTTTCGATACCTTGTTGCCAATAGAGTCCACAGCCTATCCCAATGTCTCTAATTTGGGACGTAAATCATCTCATAGCTCTTGGACCCCTCTTGCCAAATCTGCATTGAGGTCCTTGTGAAGTTTGCTCCTAAACCTGTCTAATAGCTCATAGTTTATGAGGACCAAGGGCATTGTCTGGTTTCTGTTCATGTTATAGATTTTCAGTCCCTCTTGCATCACGAGAATTTGACTTTGGGGTGACATATAAAGAAACACATATGCATTTGTTTGTGCTTTCCCAGAGGCATTCACAGCATATGGGGCCCCAGTTCATGCCTGAGTTGAGCTAGGTTCCCAGGCATGTGAGGATTCGTTCATAGAAAATGGCGATGAGACTGTCATTTGGTAGTCACATTTGGACTCAATCAGTAACTTCAGCCAAATCAAAAAGGCATTCCTTGGAGAAAATGGTGTTTTCCCCCAAGGCCAGATTCATCAAGTAGACTCCGCCTGAGCAGCTTGAGATAGAGATTTTGGAGGACAATTGGCATGGGTCAGGTGTGTTGCACTCTCTGCTGAATCGCTGCCCAGGAACTCTTGCACGCAGTGGCCCTGGGGTGGAATGAAGGTTCTGCTATAAAAAAAGGGCTTACCCCTGCAGCCCCCGCATGGTCTTTTCAGGAGTTACTTTACCAGAATGTCAGCAGTGAGGTCAAACTTCTCATCTTCTTGATGAATTAACTCCCTTCTCACCTACTCCAAATTGTCGACGAGAAGATTAGCCCTGCCCCTACAATGCAGTCACACACCAGAACAATTACTAAGTAATGTGGGGGTAGGAATCTGCAATGTTGTATTCAGGTATCAGTGCAACAGCTGAGCCACAGGACCGCCATCTTGGAGACACATTGCCGAAGGAACATCTGTTTTTCATCTTACAGAGTCTTTTTTTCACTGCCCCATTATGGGGATAAATGGTGTACTCTAAAAAAAATGATGGAGAGAGTGGAGCCTGTGGGGGAGCACCCTATGCACTTAGAGCCATGCCCTGCCCTCTCAGACTCTGATTTTAAGGCAGATGGAATTTATCCTTGCTATAGTAAGATGTCAAATGCTTTCAGGTGAGTGATAGTATTCGATGTAGTTGCTGCCATTATGCCTTTTTGCTCCACACACCAATGGAACTGGCACCAGTGGATAAGCTAGATTGCAGACTATAGCACAGTACTATCAAACATCGGAGCAAACACCAAGCACACCCATCTACTACCAACTTCAGATGTAGCATTCCCTCAAAATCATGTATTGTACTATTCAGTGGCTATTGCATAGTCCAGAAACAACCAACTTTAAATCACAGAAAAAGAAGCCCGCCTTCAGTACCAAGATCCTCTTGAAAATCTAACATAGTTTTAAAAGTTGTAATATAAAGCGTATCCTTCGGTGCAATATAAAACATCTAGTGCAAAACCTTGAAGGCCTGTTGAGCTACTATACCAAATATAGCTTTCCTTAAATTTGTAATCAAATGATAGATTCTCCTCCACAGTGTCAACCCTCTGCTTTTTTGCTCTCATCCTCCTGTTTTCTGAACCCATTTTTATTTGCATTTAGGACTCTGCACATTTTACCACTGCTAACCAGTGCTAATGTACTTGTCCTCTCTTGTTTAAACAAGGTATAATTAACTTACACCAGATTGGCAAATGTATTTACTTCGAAGGGGCCGATTACGATGTCATCAGGAAAGCATTCTGTAGTAGACCACTCGTAGTCGGAGATGAGTTTAGTAGAGATTTATTGTAGATAAACTACACAGTAGACAGGAGAGCGCAGTGAAGACCCATCCAGCCCCAACAGCTCTCAGTACAGTTTGAATACACAGAGCCCAGCAACAGTGCAGACAAGCAACGCATCAACATTCCATGAGGTGAAGCCTGAGCTAGATCATAGAACATCGAACTGAAGCAATGTAATCAAGAGAATACAACACATTCCCACTGAATCAGGGTTAGAAATGCTTTCTGAGCGATTCGTATTTGGGGAGTCCTACTGAGCGATCCGGATGCTTACAGGCTCGGTTCTGTCAGACTCCCATTGACTTCAATGGGAGCCTGCATCCCGAACAAGAATACACGCTCCCATTGAAGAAATGGGTGGGTTGGGAAAACCTTGAACGTTGTGGCAAGCACCCCATGGTGTCTGCCACACTGTGCATAGTTGGGAAAGGGCCCCATCCAGAGGCCTACGGGTGAGGGGGGCCTGCTGCAGGCCCTGAAGTCCAATTCCCACAGCCATTTTGTCTCAGCCAAACCGACTCAGAACGGCTGTCTGAATCAGTCATCATACTTGCTCGTTCGGAAACCGTATCCATTGGGCTTGTTTAATTCGGCTCCGAACGACTCGGGCTGCCTGAATGTTGTTTGGAACCAATTCAGACAGCCCGGCCGGCTTCCTTGCATCGTACTCGGTCATCTGAAAAGGTGACCGATTTGCTCTAGTGCCAAGACACCTCCGGGTATTCGTGTGCTCAATAAATGTTTATTAACAGAACATATTAGCTCAGGAACATGGGTCCCGAATCGGATTCGCAGAATCCAAATCCCGGTCAGAGCCTTTCCTGACGACATTGTAATCGGCCCCTAGTGCAGTGGTGCTACAAGTACCTAGGGCCTGTAAATTAAATGTTACCAGTGGACCTCCAGCAATGATAGTGCCACCCACTTATGTAGCTTTTCAAACATGTCCCAGGCCTGCCATTGCAATCTTTGTGTATAGTTTTATACTTCCATTGTGGCTTGGGAAAATAATCTTTTGCCAGGCCTAAGCCTTCCTTTTAAATACATGCAAGTCACCACAAGGGTAGTCCCTAAACAGCCCATAGGGCAGGGTGCATTTATTTAAAAGTTTGGACATGTACTTTTAGGTTTTACATGTTCTAGTAGTGAAAAACTCTCAAATTCGTTTTTTACTATTGAAAGGCCTACCACTCCTATAGGATAATATTGGGTTACCTTATTACATTTCATAAATAATAACTTTTGCTCAGAAGCAGGCAGGAAAGTCAATAAAGTGACAGAGAATGCAAATACAGTGAGCGAGCGCAGTGTATAAAAACCATATAACCAAGCAGTTGTGAGGCAATTTGTTCCAGCTAAGCTGCTTCTTAAATTGTACTGGATGCGGTTCTTCCATTGTCATGATTGGTCTTTCTTCTCTGACTCACCAGGCACCTGTATCTCGACCTCAGGCACCACTGTCCTCCGATCTCTATCTTTTCTGGTGTATCCATGTTGTTCTTATTTGTTCTCGGATCTTATGTTTATGCTATCTCCTGACCCTTGTCACGTCATGACAACTAAAATTACAACTATAGCTCTTTAAATAGTGACCCTTTTCTTTGTATCATTTTTATGTATTTATTCTTTTAAAAAAAAATATTAAATGTATGTGAGGGTGCCTCAGATGTTTGCAAACTTTAGTGAAACCAAAAGAAGAATTACATTTGAAAATCTGTGCCATCTAGTTTTAAACTATTTCATGGGCCAAGAGAGAAAGTTAGGAAAGCTAGTGGAAAAGAAATATTTTCACCAGATGACAGTAGATAAGAGTGTTAAACATTAAAGTACATTCTGTGTAATTATAGCTTATGGGCAATCAGCCTGATTACCACATATAACTTTAGCTGCAGACATATTTTACGAGGAATGCTGTCCTAGTAAAATATGTTCAGGTTCCTTGTCATTCGGCTTATGAGTAGATTCTACTTGTGATGTTGTTTACCATGTTTAGGCAAATCACTCATTGTAAATGGATAATAACTTCAGCATTTTTGCAACCTGTTCCTTCTAATACGTCAAAAAACTTCCATACCTAACAGTCCATAGTGACTAATAGCCAACACGTGCATGGGAAATTTGCTAATCCGTGGATCAGATACCAAAGATGCATTCTGAAACTTTACCCTAATATGTTTGCCTGTCCTGGTCAACTTAACCAGCACTAATCCTAGTGCAATGTCAAACTCAAATCTAAATAAAGTTAGCTTTCAGAAGAAATATTGTCTGACGCCTTGCTGTCCAGCTATGAGAAAAGAAGATATGTTTGATATTATGAATGAGACCCTTTCCTTTTATGTAAGTTTTATGCTTTCTATACCCATCAATTTTTCATTCCTTTTTAACCCCTTCCCTGCTCATGACGGAACCACTGCGTCATGAGCCACGGGTGCCGTGTGCTCATGACGGAGTGGTTCCATCATGCTGCGGCCGTTGGCGGCCACTCCGCCAACGCGGCGCTAATTCCCCGCCTGTGCGGGCGATTAGCACCGTGGGCGGAGTCATGACGGAACCACTCCGTCATGAGCACAGCTTAACCGTGACTCATGACGGAGTGGTTCCGTCATGAGCACGGCGCCACCGCAGTGCCCCCAAAACCCCCCCAGCGCCGCGGCGGAATTCCCGCCGCGGCGAAGGGGTTATAGAAGCACCTTCCCAGATTTTATCAATGTAGACCAGCTTTCAGATTCGTGCTTTTATTACCAGTAAAGATGCAGTTTTGCATATCAGGGCCTTTTTAAAATCAGCTCTTCTTGCACAACGGTCTGTGTTGTTTTGAGGGGTATTTTGTTGCTAATTGTTTCTATTTTACTGTATTTTGGATCAATTCTTTAAAAATGTTCCTGTAATGCGGTTTTATTTTGTACATGTTGTGATGCTTTCATGGATGCCTTATGGCCCGAAATAAAGTTACATTGAATCGAATTTAAATTGAGTCCCTTCCCAATGTGGAGGTAACATGGAATTGGTTCCTGATATGCACTGTTGCCGCAATGCTTTCTGTCTGAGGGCCTGAGACTATGTTTAAAATCTGGAGTGAAGTGTGTTTTGCATAATTGCATGTTGGTTATTATCCACTGGAATAAGTGGTACTTTTAAACTATAACCAAACTTGTTTTTACTGAATAAAACATTGATTCACCTTAATACTTCAAAATGCATATTTTTATTTGCAGTCCAAATTTTATTTGACATGGTTCGTAATGAATATTTTGGATACATGTCTTTCGAACAGAAGATTTAGTAAATGGACAAGAACGTTTTAATTTCTATTGTCACGCTTTCCTTCCTCTCGAAAAAAAACGATGTTTTGTTTCAGTGTACCATTTCAAAACAAGCTGCAGAAAGCAGTTTTTAACCCTTTACCTTTTTTTTTAAAGCATAATGTGAGTAGTATTAAAGAACATTTGATATGCCAAAGGATTTGTATCTGTGGAAAATTAAAAGCATTGCCACTTTAACACCAAAAAACTTAGGGCCTCATTACAATGTCGGTCGGAAAGCATTCTGACCGACTCCTTGTCAGAATCGTTTCCGACCGACTCAGGGTTGGGGAGTCCGACCGACCGATTACTTGTTTCCGAACACCGTTCGGTCGGACTCCATTGACTTCAATGCGAGCCTCTGTTCCAACCGACAACACAGAATTCCATTGAAAAAAGAGGTAGTTGTGGAAAACCTTGCACCCGGTAGCGGGCACCCCATGGTGCCTGCCACACTATGCATGGTTGTACAGAGGGGTCTCATGTGTACCCCCACTGGCCCCAACTGGAGGCCTCTAGGTGAAGGCAGGCCTGCTACAGTCCCCCAAATTCAGTTTCCAACAGCAGTTTTGTGTCGGACAGACCAATTCGGAAATGTTTGTCAGAATCCGACATTGTAATACGTAGGTCGTAAACGCAGTCCATAGACCTGTACGAATCGGCTCCGACCGAATGCCAGTCGGAGCCAAGTCGGAAAGACTGAACAGTTACCATCCATCATAATCGGTCGGTTGGAAAGTTTTACTTGTAGAAATCATTGATGGCGAGTTGTAGCACTCGGCAGGTTCAAGTACACTGCAGAGGCACTTTGTTGGATTATGTGTGCCTCATACTAGAACAGAACCCATGGGATATGTGGCTGTAGAGAAATGGGAGAGGTAGTGGATACGTGCTGGACCTGCAGACAGAGGCACTAGACCTGAAGCAGCAATCTTTGGTCTCACCCTAGTTAGAAGAAGATGAACCAGATGAACCCTTGAGATGATTTCTTTTCATGCCACGCTGAATTGTTGAACTTCAGCTGGAAGAATAAGTTACTAGCAAAGTATCTGGTGATTGCTAAAGCTTGATGCAAAATCAAAATACTATTTAGGGATGACAAACATGGTGAAACATACGCAGTCACTACATTCAGAGTGTATCTCGTTCAGTGTTCAGTGATAACGCGAATGTCCCTCTGAGTGCAGTCTGCTATGTCTGTCTAACTACTTTCTGCTCACGTGATGAAGATTTCGAACATATCATCTTCAACCATTGTCTCTTACGTTTCATGGCAAGTTCCTTTCAAACTTTTCAGAGTCTCTACTATTGAAAACATAGAATGATTTGCTCATAAACGTCCTGTTCAACAAATAAGGATCGTTCACAATTATTTTCTTTTGGTTACCATATTATAACTATTGTTCTCTTGTTGAAATTCAAGTTTTTTCTTGTTTGCATGAGTTCGCTCTCGAGTGGGTCTATGTTTAAGGTCAACACGATTGTTAGTCCTGAAAAGCCTGTATCTTTAAAGCTGGGGAATTCTCTGTTTTGCGTGAATGATTGGGGAAATATTTGTGTTCGAAATTCATGAAACAATTATTAGGCCAAATGTTCCAGTTCTAAATTCGTGCTTCCTCTATGCCTTCGACAATAATTATACCAATGAGCGAGTTCAAATGATTATTGTACTAATCTTCACTTTTAAAAGTATTTTCCGTAGGCAGTCTTCTTTTAGAGTTTCTTGCTATCCTGGCTTTTCTAACCTTCTGTGCTTTACCCTTTTCTCCTAGGTGCCAGGATCAATGACGAAGGAGCTCAAGGCCCTCGAGCAGGCGGAATGTAGAATGTTGCTGGGCGGGGTTGAGGCCAAGACTGGACTCGAAGAGGCACGTTTTTACCGATTAAGCTCCTCTCCCTAAGAGAGACTCTAAGAAAAGCAAGGCTTCCAGGCCTGTGTGTGGTATTTAGAGGAAGGACTGTTCCCAAGATGGCCGCCAAGTCAGATACTACATCCGAAATCTTAAAAGATTACGGATGTGGCATTAAACATAGTAAGCCTCTCCCACAGGAGGCATGGAGGTCTTGCCAAAAGGAACCAGATGATGGTAAAAATACGCTGATTGTAAGCCGGGTAGGTATTTATTTGTTGAACTAGTGGGGACAGGTATTATGAAATGATTGAGAGGATCATTTGGGGGTCAGAATCGGGGGACATTCTTTAATGGACCAAAGTGAGAGGTGCAGATACCACTTTTCTCTCCTCCAAAGGCCGACTAAAAGGACAAGGTTTTTCTGGGTGTCATGCATGAAAGGTGCCTACTAGCCAAGGGGTGTGTACATGTGCTGTGGATTCTCAAGACCTGCCCTCTGGGGAATAGCCTTTTCATTCCACAACACAGAACAATTTAGCTTTGTCTCTTTTTGAGTCATGAATTTTGTTTACGTCATACTCCAGATATCCTTTAATGGTATCTGTGGAGGAGGTAGTTCAGCATGATTAACAGATGTTATGTTATGCATATGTGTATAGCGCACTATCACCTGTGAGGGTATCCTGGCTGTAGGCATGTGTGCGGACATTGCTCAAGGGTGTATTGCTCAAAGAGCCATGTTTCTTGCAAAATTCAAGAAGAAAGGAGAAAGCTCTGATGTGTGGTGGAAGGTTAGTCCATGCTTTAGGAGTGATGTATCAGAAATCTCGACCTCCAACTCTGTTTCTGTGAATGCATGGGTTGTATGCGAGTAGCAGTCCGGCTGAATGGAGATTCTTTGCTGGATGGTGGAAGGAGATGAGATAGTTCAGGTAGAGATTTAAATGTGTGGGTGAGGAGCTTGAACTGGGCATGTGTGTGCATCGGGGGAGAGCGAAGCTCTGAGACACGGTGGCGGCTGCTCTGGGGCAGTAGTGGTGAGGCAGGAAGAGAAGGGTTAAAAAATAGAAAAGAAAAAAAATATATATTTCTTACCTGCCGGCTGGTCGCCACCACCCCTCCCTCCTCTTCTGTCAACCGGTAACACAAATGAGTGCAGACTCCCATAGCCAATCATGATGCTGCTGTCACCAGTATGACAGCAGCATCATTATTGGTCTGAGATGCCTAGTTCAGTGTTCAGACAGGAAGTGGAAGCCTGGGCATGTTCTCCACCCAGGTTGTGCAATACAGCCATGTGGAGAACATGCTAAGTGCGCATAAGTGTTTAGCCGGCCCAAGACAGCCGACCAAACCATGTGCACTTCGGTGCACCAACCTCTCCTCCCTCTTTTGGCTATGATGACAGCCAAGCTCCACCCCAAAACTGGCTTCAGCACTGAAAAATAAAATGATGATAACATTGTGCTATAATCATTTTTTGCACTCCTGAAAAGCAGTAGGGCAACACTCCTCCGCCTAACTGGAGGAGCCGCTGCTGCTCTGACATTTGAAATGATGTGATACTTGAGACAAACGTTGAGGGTGAGAATCTGGCTGCAGCATTCTGTTAGTTTCAATAGTGAGACATGAAACACTGGATGAAATTGGTACTTCTCTGGAAAATTGGACTTTCATGCTTTCAGGGTTTATGATATGTGAAATTGTATAAGGATTACGATAACATGGCTGTTGTTTCCATGATCCCCCCAAATACAGGTTTTTGTGGACAACCAAACTAAGTCAACTGCTTGAATATTACAGGTCTTGTTTATCTCATTACCAGTCTGCTTTTCTTTTATTGTTAACCTTGCAGTTTCTCAAATGTCCCTTGGCAGACAACCAGATTTTTTGTCATTTTCCATGATGCAATCCGATTGCTTGGTCTTGATCAGAGTTTTTTTTTTGAACTAGGAGAAAAGCATTTGGGTGAAAAACAAAATTATAAAAGAAGAAGGAAAACTGCAATCGCAGTGTGATTGTTGTACGCAAATCTAGTTAAGCTAAGAGAATGGAACCAACTACTGGTCTTAGTAGTCAGCAATCAGAGAAACTACTTCATGGCTGGGTAACCCTCTCGGTTTCCCTATCAGTCTTCAGATGGTAGGCTGTGGACAAATTGAATTGTATGTCCAGAGCTATACACCCCCTTTGTCCAAACTTAAGCATTAATTGGTGGCCCTGATATGAAAATATAATGAAGGGGATTCCATGCAACTGGACTATTTGTTGAATAAAACCTTCTGCTAACTCGATAACCGTAAGGAACTATTTTAGGGATATTAAGTGGGTCATCCTTCTTAAATGATTCACCACTGCTAGGAAAGTGGCAAACCCATGGGTGGGAAGCAGATTTGTGATTAAGTACGTGCTAATGGAATGCCAGGGAGCAGGTGAAATAGGAATGCCTGAAGTAGTCCTGTAGGTTGAGAGGGATGGGTCTTAAAATGAGCACAGGTTAGACAAGTCTGACCAAAGGATGTGACATCTCAAAAATAAATTCCTACCAGAAGCAACAAATTAATTTTGCCTGGCTTTTTGTTTACCAGGGAAGGAACAACTTTTCTCACTTAAGAGGTGGGTATATGCAAGAGGTCTTCATGATAAACACAAACTTCTTTGATACTATGATTAGCTTTTCCTAACTGTTTCCTAGGGTCAAGGGACTTTCCAGAAAAAGATTAATATGCCTCAGCTCCTTTCCGGAATGTTTTGGGGCAATCCATTAAGCGGAGAAAAAGGGGGTTTCTCAAAATGCAGTTTGTTCAAGCATATTCCCACAGGAAGTTTGAATGCACTACATCTAAGACAACTGAATGGAATTACATCAATTTGGGAGAAAGCTAAATCTTTATCCAGAAATGTGCCTTTTGTAATTTCATAAATCCATTCAGTAGTTTTTGAGAAATTGTTGTAGTACCATGGGACCGGCAGATCAAAAGCTAAGATCCAATTTGCTGCCTCAAATCAGCAAAGATATTCAACAGCCATTTTAGGACTCTATAACTAAGTCTCCTATCCTGGGAAAAAAACACACAACATACAGGGGCAGTGTAGGGAAAGTCTGGTGATCTAGACCTTGTAGGAGGATCCCAGAGGGACACATCTAGAGAATCAGTTAATTAAAAAAAAAATGTTGCTGGTACCATGGTACCTGTGATAAAAATGATTTTGGCCACAGGGGAGTCCCTTTAGGAACCTCTCTGTCCACTTCAGCTGTATACCTGGCCCAGGAGGAGGGTACATGTTTTATTTTTTTTATAACATTTGTGGAGGGGGCTGCATATGGGGCAACCTCTCTGAACATTTACTTGCCCCATGGCCCCCTTTCTCCTCAGGGACCATCACTGTCTCACTGATTGGTCTCGAAATCCCATTCTTGTTACCACCAGCACATATTAATTTAATTTGGGTAGGATGGTGCCACCATATCCCCGGTGCCACTGTTTAAAGAGGTCTCAGTACCCCATACCTGGGACACTGAACTACAAGGCTGGGGGACACCACCGCACAACTCCCACATTGCAGTATGCTGCTGCTCCCCCTCTCTAGGGCTGTGGGGGCATATGACACTTGCATTTCCTGCCCGCATAGATCAGAAAGCTGCCCGCACTAGCATTGAATATGCTGGACAAGCGGGCTAATGCTCCCTGTACTGTGCCATCTGTTTAAGAAAACGAAAGAAAAAAAATAAGTCGAGGCCTCACTGCTTCAATCCTGTAGTGACGAACCTTCTCAGCACTGCTGCTAGAGCACCCCATAATGCCCCGCATGGGCTTTGTTTTTCAATATTTAAATTTTTGGGATGTACCAAGCAGGGGCACCGCCAACAATTCATTTAAGTGTTGTGGGGGCTAATGGAGCACAGTCACCCACAAGGAATGTTTTAAAAAAACACTAAGGGGCAGATTACGATGGCGGGCCGTATCAGAAATGGGCCCACCTGACGTGCTGCCCCATAAGAAGCATTACAATGCGACTACCACCACTGTGGTCACAATGCCTATGTTTTGCATTGCGGCAGGGGCTGCTGCTGCAGCACCCTCCCACAATGCAAAATAGGGACACCTGACATATCCCTGCACTACATGGCAGGTACCATGCGGTGCCTGCCACATGGTGCAGGGATATGTAGTGCCCACAGCTTAGGGACAGGGGGGAATGGGGGCCCACTACGGGCTCCAAAAGTCCCTCTCCGCCTGCCTGTTCAAATCCCACAACAATTTAGAAAAATAGAGTACATTAAAAAAAAATATTTAACACTAACACAGCAAAAACATAATCAGTAGACTCAGAGTTATAAAAAAATTTACGTTTAAAGTAGAAAATAGTACCTAAAAGATCAAAGCGCCAACCGCGGACACCTGAGGCAAAGTCGAAAGTTATTGCTGACCGCGATGGAGCGTGGTTCAGATAACCAAGATAACCAGATAACCTTCGAAGAAAGTTTCTGAGAAGGTCAAATTTTTGAGGGGCAAGGCAGCTGGCAGTGTCGGATTTGAAAGCGCCAGCTTCGGGGAGCTGCTGGAAGAAGTTACAGTGAAGATTTCTAAATTCGGACTTAGTCTCTTTCTTGGAAATCGAAAATCTCCAGTGGGATGAAGCTGCAGAGCTCCACAAGGCCTGATTCCCCTTTTGCTAGGAGCCACTGAACAGGATTTGCTGCTGCAGAGAAGAATGTAGTAGAAACTGCTTCAAAACCAATCCAACTAGCGATGCACTTTGGATGGATCAATGAATAGGTAGGTCCTGGTCTACTCTCAGAGCACCTTTTTGGTTGAAAAAAGTCTCAAGTTTTGGATTTTGGCTATCCAAGCACCTTTAACACCACATCCAAGGGTCCTGGACTGGAGAGGCACCACTTGAAGGGTCCGCACTCACTCAGGTAGGGTCCAAATGTGCGTTAAAGTTGGTTGGAGCCCTTTCTTACTTTGAGGCTGATCAGGAGGCCAGCCAACAAACCCTTGGAGCCACTCTTGAAGTCCTGGATACAGGAGAAGAGCAGGGCTCAAGCAGGAGGGCAGACCTCTGTGGTGGTGTTCAGAGTAGGCCTCTGGCAGCAGAGCAGTCCTTTTTGGTACAGAAAAACAGTTATTATGAAGTACATAGAAGTCCACAGCAGCAGTTAGGTCTCTGATAGTTTTTCCACAGGTGCAAGAGGGAATTGAAGAGTGGTTCTAAAGGTCCAATGTGTATACCTGGTGTCTCCTTTAAAGTTGGAGAAACATCTGGAGGCATCTCTTCCCAGAAGTGATTAGAACTTCCTGTCTCTCTGCCCTGGAACCAGCCCATCTGCAGGCATAATAAGCTATTGAGAAGTTCTTTGTGTGTGAGCAGGGCCCAGCTTATTGATTTGTAAGTGGGTCTGTGCAGAGTCCACACCCCATCTTGCCTGAGATGCATATTCAGGCACAACTAGACTCTCTATTGTGTAGATGTCTGGGAGGAATATACAAAGGTCATCTCCCACTCACACCTACCCATCTGACCCAAGAACAGGCACAGAGTCCTAAGGCCAACACAAATAAATTCATAAAAATAGGAGGGGTGAAGAAAAAGCGTTTGGGGGAAGACCACTCTAAGGCTAAGAGGCCTAACTTTATATATAAACAATAAAAAAATAAAAGATTAAAGTTAAGTTAGAGTTAGGAAAACTTAAATTATTATTTCTGTGCAGAAAGAATGTAAATTACACAAACCTTAGAAAGTCTAAATGTATAGTTATAACTTGTGCTCCGTTTTAAATCTCCTATTATTCATGCACCTCAGTACACAGTGTTGTAAACTTGCTATCCACACTAATTTAGCTAAAACTCAGCACTCCACCATGTACAGTGTTCTCATAATTGGTTTCATTAGACAAGTCATGAGTGTTGTTAGGAATGCTACAATTTAACTTGCTTGCCACACTACATTAACTATAACTCTCACTGTCTCCATGCACTGCTTATATTCTTTCATATTACTTCACTTATAGCATGATAAATGGTAGAATTACTAAAGTGACAGAATGTTGTAGGGTAGAGTGGAGTGTAGTGGGGTGAAGTGGTGTGGCATAGCACAGAGTGGAGTAAAGCATCATAAAGTGGAGGGATGTGTCTTAGAGTACAGTGGCATGGGGTGAAATAGAGTGGAGTAAAGTTTGAGAGACTCCCGCTATGCCACTCCACTCTACGACACACTACTCCACTCTACTGTAGTCCACTACTGCACTCTCTACGTCAGTCTATGTCACTCAACTTTGCAACACTCGAGGACACTCCACTCTGCTCTATTCTTGACCACTTCAATCCACAGCACTTTCCAACACGCTGCTCTACTCTAGTCCTCTCCACTCTACAACACTTTCCAACACTCTACAACACCCCAATCTTCTCCACTGTACTGCACGCCACACACACACACACATATATATATAGCCAGTAGGTCGTTATAGTTAGGACCTAGTTTCCATAGGTAAAGCATTTTTTGTTTTGCCAATAACTTTGGAGCCGTTTGACAAATCTTCACGAAATTTTCAAAACTAATTGTTCCCTCAGGTCAGCTCCTGTCTTCGGGGTGATTCGTCAAGCGGGGGCCGAGAAAAAAGAGGTGTCCAAAAACATGTTTTCTCCATGTTAATTTCCATAGGAAACTATAGACACGGCGACAGGCTGAACT
The DNA here is from genome assembly GCF_964204655.1 of Triturus cristatus. NCBI lineage: Eukaryota > Metazoa > Chordata > Amphibia > Caudata > Salamandridae > Triturus > Triturus cristatus. Next base: position 430,219,735 of record NC_140581.1, on the reverse strand, counting down.
GCTGAAAAGAATTACACCAAATTTGGCAGAGAGATAGCTCTTGGTCCAGAAAGCACGCTTTTTTGGTGTAAATCCGTTCAGTAGTTTTTTAGATATTTAAAGATTTACAGATATTTGAGAATTATGAGATCTGATTGGCTGTGCCCTTCCGAGCACAAGCTTGCCTATGATTGGCTGCCAACACTTCAAACCAGGAAGTGTTGGCAGCCATCTTGTGACTCGGTTCCGAGGGAGAAGGAAAAAGGTGAGAGGAACATTAAAAAAGCAGAAAAGAGGGCAGGGTAAAAACACCCTGACCCTCTAGGCCTGGTCAGGGGGTCCCACAGAGACCCCAGGGCCAAAAACATTTTGTTTTACACTTTCGGCCGGATTCACGCACCCGGCGCAACTCTAGCTGAAAATGTAAAAAAAAAAAAAAAAAAGCGTGGGCTCCCGTGCTTCATTTTTTAAAGCCCCCGGGTGGGCCAGGTCCCGGGGGCAATCCTAATTTATGTAGTGGGGGACCACCACGTTCCCGGGGCTTTATTATTTATGTGTGGGGACACGCAGCCCCCTCGCAGAACCGGGGACTGCCACCTCCCTGGGGCTTTATTTGAAAATGCGTGGGGGGCTCCTAGATATAGATATATAGATATATATATATCCAAAAACAAATCGGTCTGACAGGCAATACACTCAGCTGCTGTTGCAAGCATTGTGGTTTCAACCAAGAACCCTCACAACATTAATTTTATCGGGGTTGAAATCGCAGATACCACTACGCGTTTCGACATTCTGTCTTCTTCCTGGTGGTTCTCATCTTTTTTTTAAAAATAAGGGATTATTGCCTCTTCCTTTTAGGCAGTCCACAGGTATGCTGGGACATGTGGTCCCCTCATTTTCGCACCAAGGAGTCATTGTCTTTCACTTTCTCTGTGTTTGTCCCTAAATTAGGGCTTACACTTTCCAATCCTTGATATGATTTTAAATGGGTAAATTACATTTACATCAGCACATTGCTGGATTACAACCGTTTTGGTTCTTTATTATTATCCCATTACGTTTTTGGAAAGAAATGCTCTTGTCTAATGCCTACATGCTCCCGGTGTATTCTTTTATGCTTCCCAGTAAATATATATGCAATGGCACTGAAGTTACAGTTTTGCCTCCAGGCCCCGAAGCCATGCAGATATTTATATATGCGTGGTAAAAGGTCCACACAGTGCCACACATTGTAAAGGTCCACACATGGTTATTCAAGCGTGATAAAGACATGCATGGTATAGCAATAATATAACGTGTATTCGTGAAGCACACGTTCACCCAAAACGGTAATCTTGGCACTGAATAGCAGATGTTTATTGTTACCCAACTCATTGGTACTCATACAACCATCAATGACAACATAGCTACCACCAGGTCAGTGCCCCATACCTTTACACTGCATCACATATTTTTACATCAGCATCATGCAAGTGTGGAAAAACACCAAAGATATGTGTAGCATGAACCCTGTACTCTTCACCATGAGCATCCATACCACATTCCAGTGTAACTGTTGTAAAGCATTCTGGGTTTTGTAGTATGTTAGGCGGGGGCACTGTCATTTGCAACAAGTGACTGTGTGTAACAAACCTCAATACCCACACGCCTCCATTCATCCATAAGTACTAATGTGGACCTACAACCATGATCGTCATGCAACACAACCATGCGTTAAATATTGTGAGCTTTAATGTTCCACACCCATGTAGCAATGTCATTTACATTTCTCCCATAGCTGTACAGGGAGAACAGACAGAGGAGTCTCGAGATAAGGAGTCGGAGATAATGCAGGATGCAGTGACACAGACCCTTCCACTAACTAGCCAGCTTTCTCACAATACAAAACACCGCATTGTAAGACCACACCATGACAGCCTGCTGCTGCAAGTTCACAAAATAGAACCCACCACTCAGCAAGGTCTCAACTACTGCAACAGAGACTAAGATCGACTGCAGACAAGGCGTGAGACACTGGCTCATTATTTCCCTCTGCCTCCTAGTAATCAGCTTCTGAGACAATGTAAAAGCCTTTTCATGTGGTAGTGATATGTGGTATTGCTCACAAGTAATGACGTTGCATCTCTCAAGTGAGTACTCATTGATCAACCGCAAGTAGATGCTGTATTTCAGCACTTTCCATCCAATGTCAGTCAACATGCAAACAGAAAATTGCTTAGACATGTGCTATGCAGTTTCCCGGTTCCAAATGTCCCTTACTTTAGAATATTTTTGGTATAGAAACTGGTCAATATATATCTTGTACACTGCTGCTTTATTGGACTTTCTCTGTTAAAGTTATGTGTGCAATGCCACACCAAATTTACGTGTACCTTACCTGTTATAGAGGTTCATTACTCACCACTATTCAAAGCTAATACTGATAACTTTTTGATCCAGTTTACAGCAAGGAATCTGACCAGTCCAAAAGCCTTCATCCTAAATCTATGTTTCTCTCTCCTAATGTCCTTCAAAGACCAAATCCTTGAAAACCCCAACACATTGCTTGCGTGGATGATCTCCACTCCATGGATGGGTGAATGGAGGATGGAGTATAGGCAGGGTTATATCTAGGCGTGAATGTATATGGTATTTCTGTAGCACGAACCCAGCCACAATGCAGTAGAGCCCTGGACAGGGTCAAAGGCAATCTTGCAAAGAAATTCCAGAGAGGGATCCTAAGTGTCCATCACACATTCAGCTACACTTCTTTAACCGAGCACCTGCTGCTGTGATCTGGGATGTATGCAGAAGCAAATAGGAGCTGACAGGGCCATGTGTTTTCATTTCAGAGGCTCTAGACTAAAGCCTTGCACAGCAGTAGGCCTCTAAGTGAAGCTCTGCAACTGAGCAGATTTAGAGAACTACATAAAACATTGCACAGTTCGAAGATAAGACTGCATGAGTTTACATTACATTCTAGCCCTGTATGCTAATGGAACACTTTCAATCACTCAGCAAGCTATCACTTCAAGTTAATTTTATTCCCGTGAGACACATTCATTTCTTCAATTAATGACTTCGTTTGCAGAGATGAACATATTCAGCATTTAATCTTGCGGGATTTGGGGGATTACATTCATTTATCAGTGTCACATAGAATCCTGTTAGGCCATGCCACAGCTGTGCTCTCTCAGCTCAGGCGGATAACAGAGTACTTCACTAAGCTGACTGAAGCCTTGGCAGGAGTTTGCAATACATTTGTCTGGATTTTGTGAGAAGGATTAACAAAAACGTCTCAGAAACACTGTTGTTTTTGCAGTGTTGTCATTATGTGCAATAGGGTCAGGGTAGGCATATACACGTACACTCTCTTACAGAAAAGCACACACACTCACACTCATCCACATGCACACTCACTCACAACTATACATTCACAAGCATGCACAGATATACTCACCATTCACAAGCACGTGCACATGCACATACCCATTCACTGCACGCAAGTACACATACTCCTACAGTTATCCATACACTCATGCTTCCAACATTCAATAATGATACACCTGCTATGGCGGTAACATTAGGTGGTGGCAAAAGCAGAAGCCTCTGTGATTCCTAGAGACTTCGGGGAAGGAAGGGACGAATGGAAGATCCCACCACCTCCTCTCATTGCTAACCTTGTCATTGGCCATGCAATGAGAGGAGGACCTTCCCTACCTCGTCACAGAGTGGGATGGGGTCAGTGAAAGTTGCTGACCCCGCCATACTCTGACATGGAGTCACTGATTTGCACTCAACCCTGGGTACCTCAGGGCTTAAAATTGAAGTCCCAAGGTCTAAGTCTGTGGTGACGCACCCCCTTGTCATGAGGGCTAGAACCTTAAGAGGCTTTGCCGGGCTGAAGAGGTCATGTCCTCAAGGCTGTGTAACCTTCGGCCCGGCAACGTTTGGCTCTGGCTGCCTGGCGCCTGCACCATTTAGCACATGTACAACGCCTGGCTACCTGACCCGACCATGAAGAGAGTCTGTCAGGCTGACCTATACTCAGCCTGACAAACACTCTTCATGCTTTGCAAAAAGGTAGGTAGATGGCCCCTCCGCCCTTAACGATGAGCCGCCGCTGGTTGTTTGGTCCCAGATGCTGTTGCATTTTAACGGTAGAACAAGCCACTTTGATACACACATACATGAGACCAAAAAACAAAAATGCAGCATATGGTGTAATAACTTTACTCACTAGCCCCCCCATACCGAGTATGGAGTGATAGATAATGCCAGTATCAGAAGAGTTAGGATACTGATAGCTCAATTCGCTTTTCACTTTTGTGTGATTTGTGTGCATTGATTAATATTCTGAAGACAGAACAACTTACACAAATTGTACTTTCCATGAAAGGGTATTCATATTATTACTTTTTGTTATGGTCTACCAAATTGGACATTAAGGGGTACAGATGCTTTGTGATGGCATCAATTGATTTTAAAGCAAAACGCCATTGATTAGATCAAGAAATGTTACCTTTCCTTCAAAAAGTGTTCTCTCGTTTTTGAGTAATCTCGCAGATTTCACATCGCATTTTATTAATACTTTTTATGCAGTGGAGCCACATGTGTAACTATTCCTAGAGTGTTGTTTTCCTAACTGCATGATTAAAAATAACCCGTCATATCATGTACTCTGCAGGCAGCAAGTGACAAACTAAACTTTTATAGGGAGCATAAAACAAGTCAAGGGAGACCTCCTAGTGTACTCATTCATTTGTTTTATCAGGGCCTGTGCTGTGGCACTGTAACACAAGGCCTAGTTGCGACATTCGGGCATAGCCAGGCAAAACTAGTTGAATTCGGGAAGTAGGGCTGGTGAGATTGACATGGAATGTAAGTAAATGTGCGTCCAGCCTGTTTTCTGCTGATCGAAGCTAAGGATCATGATCTGCACGGAATCAGTTTCTAAGATGCATATTAACAAGGCGGCGATAATTTTATCGCCTTATCAGCAAAGACACGCTATCGCGTGTTTTGCTGAATTATCGCCCCTTACAACAACGCCCAGCTTTGCATCTCTAATGAGATACAAAGTGGGCGTTCCGTGCCAGATTAACTGGAGAAATGTCGCTAACCGACATTTCTCCAATTATCAAGCTGCACGCAAATAAGCAGAGCAATAAGAAAAGTAGCGCTAACCACAGTTACCGCTACTTTCCTTACGCCTGCTTGTGATCTGACTTAGCCACGTCATCCAATGGGAGGTGGATTACATGGCTAAAACCAGCCTGCCCTATCAGCAAGGCATCGCTGGTCGCAGTGTGATTATCGTTGGATGCAGAGACAGCATTTCACTGAAAATCTCTGTGCTCTGTTATGAGAAAAAGGAACATTGTAGAAAAACTTTGTCACAGTTTGAAAACCATATTTAAAAACAATGGTAAATGTCTTGGCAATTGGTGAGTGTATTTGATGTGATTTTGGTGTGTTTCCACATAGAACGTCGAACCAAGAAAGCCTTTCCTGATTTTCACTTTAAGTTTATCCTTTTAGTCACTGGAATTTAGCTGTTACTTTCAGAGTCAATAATGCACTTTAAGAGGGAAGAGGATGGGAATGGCTTACTTTAGTTAGCAAATCTAAATCCCCTCTTCCACTATTCTCATGCCTGATTGACGAGTTTCACAGGATTTCAAGTGACCCAATGCCAACAGCAACGCCCAAAGCAAGCACTGGCTATGAATGTTGAATAGAGCTATGAAAGATCAACTATAAACAACCATATGCCTGAATCTGCAACCCCTTGTGAAACATTAAGGGCCAGATGTAGGTAAAATCATATTTGCGAATCCTTAATAGCGAATTTTACCGATTCGCTATTAAGGACTCGCAAAATTGAATCTAGGTAGGAATCGCTAAAATATTAGCGATTCCATAACATTCCTTAATAACGAATCGCAAATTGAGATTAGCTAATAAGGAATATGTACCCATTCATTCCTATGGACTAGGAGGCCCATAGGAATGAATGGGAAGATATTCACTATTAGCGATTCGCTATTAAAGAATGGCAAATAGCGGGCGCTATTTCAAGGGTGCCAGGGTGTCAAAAGGACACCCTGTTGCACCCCTGAAATGTGCATGTGTGCACATGTGGCGCACATACATGCCCTAAGGGCAAGAATGTGTGCCCCCTGGCACTTTGAAAAAAGCAAAAAAGTGCTTTTTTAAAGGAAATCGCTAATTACCACCAACTTGAAGTTGGTGGTAATTAGCGATTCCTTAAGGCTGAGGTGGACTTACTTTTGTGCTACTTACATTGCATTTAAGGAATCGCAATTTCCGATTCCTTAAATGCAAGAGAAAAATAAGGAATCGCAATTTTGTGATTCCTTATTTTGCTAGTAGGTTTAAACTCACCTACATTGCTCGCAGCAAAATAGCGATAGCAAACGCTGGAATTCTGATCATTTCAGCGTTACCGATCGCTATTTGGCCACCTACATCTGGCCCTAAAAGAAGACTGAAGAGGTGGCAGTGACATTTTAATAATAAGCACAGTGGCTGTTGCTCGGCAGCGATGTACATTTGCCTCTGCCGGCAGTGCATAATTAAGAGGCACTGTGCGCCACTCCACCAGTAGTAAGCGCTGACGACAGACTTATGCTTGCGGAATATTTCTGCAGCAACGCAAGGCCTCTTTTTTGTCCCCACCTTTTAAAACCTTTTCGTCTGCTTTTCAAATTGCCAAGTTAACGAACTTACAAAAAATAGCTGTTGAACATAGAAACTTTTCACACCCTGAAAGTCAATGTGCTCCTGGGCAGGCTTTCTCCTGCAGTTGTTCTTTATTTAGGACTCACGTGTTTTTAGGGCCAAGGAAAGCTGCACTCCTGCCTACCAGTTCCTATTCTCACACGAAGGCACCGAAGCCTCGGCTTCTCAGTGTTAGGGGAGCAGGGACACTGGTTCTCTTGTCCACGGTATTTTTTCTTCTCCAGGATGTAACCGCAGAGCTTCAGTTCAAAGCCAACTCTAATGCAAACAGGAAACTAGATAAATGCTCTGCCCCAGAGCTTTGAAGGGCCGGAGCTGTCTGCATATGGGGATGAGCATTGTTCAGACAGGAATCAACCTGCATGACTATGAAACCACACGAGCATGCACCCTTGCCCTGAGTTACCAAAAAGCGAACACAAAAATAATTTTTGATTTTTTTTTCCTTTGCCTGAATGTGCACAACATTCATGGTGTATGTTGAGGGCCAATTGAACATAGGTTCACAGTGGCGGCAGTGATGTATTAATGTGGCAGGACAGATCTTTTTGCCTGTTACCTGCTTGTGAAGAGTTTCCAACTGACGACTCCCTTTAAGCTGGACCACTCCAGTGATCTGGTGGGGTGCACCAAGCATGCTGTCATTTTGGAGAGAAGTTTACTGTCCCTGTCCTGGGTATAGTGCATAAAGCGGTGGTGGCAACATACTTGGTTTTGAAACATTAAAAGTATTACCAGACCTTTTTATCTGAATCACTGGGATTGAGTCTTACTGGCACACTTATGTCAAGTTCTGCTGCTGTGTGTAAGCACATAATCGTGCGCGGGCATCCCGTATGTGTGTTGAGTGCATGTGCAGCACATGTCTAGTGATAAGGTTGTGTGTGTCAGTGAGCCAAAGTACTGAGGACAGAAGGATCTGTTTGATACCCCCGGGCTGACGCAACACAAAATGGAGAGTGAGGATAGATCTGCCAGACAGCGAACGTCCATTGCCCAACTTCCAGTGGTTGGAAGGTTGAGATACAGACACTTAGTGTCACCAGCCGTCTGTAAATTTCACGGACCGCCCGTAATTTGAACCTCACGTCTGTTGTCCGTGAGGATCTCTTTTACGGACGCCTTTTGTCTGTAATTTTGGGCCATGCAGGGAGCAGTGCTGTTCCCCGGTGGGAAGCCTCAGCTCCCTGGAGGCGCTGCCTCGCACTCTTGTTATTGTTAAATGAATTTGTAGCGTGCGCAGCTACTCCAGAGAGTGTCCTGGCGCGAAGCCTGAAATAAATTGTAATTCTAGGAATTAAAACAGGAAGGTTTTCAGCTTTTTCTTGAAAGTCCGGGAATCTTGAATGCTACGTATAGCCAAAGGCAGTGCGTTCCAACCACGAGCCGCCTTCTGAACAAGGGAGCAACCGCCCAGCCTTTGACGGACAAAACGGGGGATCTGAACCAAAAACTGGGAGGCAGAACGCAACTGTCTTGACGGCATATAAAAAGAGAACCTCTTCTGCAAGTAGCTGGGTCCCCTACCGTACAAGGAAGAATGGGCAATTGACAAGACCTTAAATTTAATCCGCACCTACATAGGAAGCCAATGCAGGGTGTGCATATGAAGGCGCACACTACTCCTTCTGGGGAGATCTAGGAGGAGGCGGGTCGCAGAATTCTGCACCACCTGGAGCTTCTTCACCAAATAGCCGGGTGACCCGACAAACAGTGCATTAGCATAGTCCAGGCGTAAAAGAATCAGCACCCGGACCACAGTTTCCCTCGCATCCTTTGGGAGAAGAGGTAGAAACTTCCTCAAGGTTTTCCGAATGCCAAAACAAGACCCCGCCAATTTCTTAATCTGGGTAGCAAAGGTTAGGTTCAACTCAAACCAAACGCCCAGATTTTTTACAGCAGTGTCTGACATACAGGGCAGGGGAATCCCCGCCGGCCATTATAGGTCTCTAAAGTTAGGCGGAAATTTACCATAAAGAAGTATTTCGGATTTCTCCTCATTACACTTCAGCTGGGACTGAGCCAAACAGCGAAATATCGAAAGCAGGCAGTGCTGGGAGGAGCAGACCTCTGCAGCATCGCCCTCCCAGGTAAACAGCAGCTGAGTGTCGTCCGCATAGGGAATCACCTTAGCCCCAAGCTCCTCTGCTAAATATATCAGCGGGGTAACATAGATGTTAAAGAACAAGGGGCTAAGGGATAAACCCTGCGGAACGCCTGTAACTACTGGCTGGGATGTTGAAACACAAGGTGGAAGCCAAACCTGCTGCGACCGGTCGGCCAAGAAAGAAGTGATCCAATCGAAAGCGGCACCAGCAATACCAATCTCCGAAAGTCGAGCAAGAAGAAGGGAGTAAGGCACTGTGTCGAATGCCGCCGAGAGGTCCAGCATAATCAAAGCTGCCCTCCCCCCAGCATCCAGACACACGGATGGCTTCCGAAACCTCTATCAGTGCAGTCTCTGTACTATAGGCGGCTCGAAAGCCAGACTGTGCTGGGTGCAGCAGGCCAGCATCTTCAACAAAGACCGTAAGTTGTCTTGTGACCACCTTCTCACATACTTTTGCCAAACTTGGCAGAAGAGAGATTGGGCGGTAATTTCCCAGGGACAAGGGGTCAAGTGAAGGCTTTTTTAGAAGAGGAAGAATCATAGCCTGCTTCCAAGTAACAGGCACCCGACCCTCTGACAGGGACATATTAACAATGTTGTTGACCTCAAGATTAATGAAGTCAGCGGCTGAGGCTAGCAGCCTAGCTGCACACGGATCAGCAGGCGAGCCCGATTTCAGACCCTTAAGAATTCTAAGGGTACAAGGCAGCTCTGCTGAAGAAAAAGCAAATAGTTTATGAATAGGGCCAACTAAGGACCCAGAGGGAGTAGAGGGAACAAAAGGTACCTGAAAACAGGTAGAAAAAGCCGCCTGGATAGCCTGAATCTTATCTAGGAAGAACTTAGCAAGAACATTGCACCAAGTCTCAGAGATTGGTGCCGAACAAACCTGGGCACAGGGAGCCACAAAGCTTTGTACTATTGAAAAAATTTCTTTCGGGTTATTATTCGCCTGATCAATGCGCAAAGAAAAGTAACATTTTTTGCTTCGATAATCGCCCTGTAATAGTTCTTTTGTTTGGTTCTAAGCGCATGTTTCGCCAGTGGACAGTAGTTATTGGCGCGCCAGAGTCTCTCCAATACCTTACAGTCATGTTTCAGTAATCGGAGCTCAGACGAGAACCAGGGTTTGGAGGGGGAGTCTCTAGCGAGCCTAGATGTATGCGGAAGAGAAAGCGCGGTCACCGAATTAGAGATCCATTCGGTGAACCCCAACAAGCACCCTTCCAGGTCCTGCTGACAAATGGGCCGCGAGGAAGCTAAGGCACTGTTAAGCTGCTGAGGATCAATATTACGAAACATTGGGGGAAGGTTGGACCCCAATGGTACCGTCTGCTGCGGGACCTCCCAAGAAAAGCAGATGAGAAAGTGGTCTGACCAAGAGACCGGCAGGGGCTGGTCAACCTGAATAGGGAAATTAGAGCAGATGGGGTCTAATAAATGGCCACCTTGATGCGTGGGAAGGCGGACCCATTGTGAGAGTTGAGCCAAATTAAGCGAATACAAAAAACTGGAATCCCTAGTCTCAGGCTGATTGAGATGGAGATTAACATCTCCTAAAACCAGGTAATGTGAAAATCGAAGCACCTGCTCTGCCACGGCATCACTAAAAGAGTTGACAAAAGTGCTAGCCGGGCCTGGGGGACGATAAATAAGAGAGCCCCCCAGCATAAAGTGCACCAAAATATTAGACTAAAGTCCAGCACTTCACTGTCACCCCACACATTGATGTCCTCCATGTGGAGAGACCATTTTCCCTATACATAATGGCAACGCCCCCCCCCCTCTTCCTAGGAGCACAAGAGCAGCCCCACCCCGCCCATTGTCATTCTGTATGCTGGCTGATTGCCACATACAGAATAACAATGGGCCAGTTTGGGCTGTTACAGCATGTGGTGGGCCTCCTCCTGCCATGGTCTAGGGCAGGGCATTCTATTAGGGTTAGATGGAAGAAATGTACAAAACAAAGGCAGCTAACATCCATGACAACGCCAATAGTCATGGCTTGTTGTAGGTCTAATGTTACTGGATGCAATGATAGAAACAACAAAATACCAGTTGGGCGGCACATTATTCTCAGCACATATTTTAAGCTTAGGTGTTTTAAGCCACACCCTTAAGTACATCAGACACACCCCTTGGAGAGACCCCAGTATTTTATCCCACTTAAAGCCCTGGAAACAACACCATATCACAGTCACCTCCTGCCCTGGCACTGTGCATCATGCACGACTTCCAAGTTTTCAGATTGCCTATGTGCAGGGGCATAGCGAACCCACCCCCACCCCACCCTTATCTTGAGGAACTAAAGCGAAGGTGAAGTTCTTGATGGCACTCTTCTGTCTTTAACTCAGTGGACAAAGGCTCAGCTCATAAATAATGTGAAAAGGTGGATGAGTGAGTAAGTGAAGGAATGGCAAAATGGCTGGATGGATTAGTGAAAGGATGAATGGATGAGTGAAACGATGAGAGGGTGAATAGATGGATAATGAGAGAACAGATGGATGAATAAGTGAGTGGAAGGATGGATGAGGGTGAATAGATGGATGTATGGGTGGAAGGGTAGATGGATGGGTAAAAGGGTGGCTGGATCAGTGAAAGGATGGCTGGATCAGTGAAAGGATGGATGGATGAGTGAAAGGGTGGATGATGGGCGAGTGAATAGGTGGATGGATGAAAGAAATGATGGATGGATTGATGAATTGATAAGTGAAAGGGTGAATGAAGGGATGGATGGATGAGTGCAAGGGTGGATGTAATGATGAAAGAGTGAGTGAAAGGGAGTGTAGATGGGCAAAAGGATGGATAGATGACTGAAATAGTGGATGGATGCATGAAAGAATGGATGGGTGGTAAGATCAATGGATGGATTCATGAGTGGATGAGTAAATGGATGAGTGGGAGGATGGGTGAAGATTGGATTGAAGGATGGGTGGTTAAGTGAAAGGGTAATGGAGAGAGAAGGGGAGGATGAATGGATGGATGAGTGAGAGCATGAATGACTGATTGGCAGAATCGATGGACAAATGGGTGCATGGATGAGTGAAAAGAAGAATGTAAAGATGGATGAGTGAAAGAATGCATACATGAGTGAAAGGGGAGGGTGGAGAGCTGAAAGAAAGCATGGATGGATGGATGAGTAAAAGGTTGAATGGGTGGAAGGATGAGTGACTGGGTGGATGGATGAGTAAGCGAAAGGATGGCTGGATGGGTAAAAGGGTAAATGGTTGAATGGATGAGTGAATGGATGAATGGGTGGAAGAGTGGACGGATGAGTAAAAGGATGGCTTGGGTGTAAAGGTAAATGGTTGAATGGATGGGTGGGTGGAAAAGTGGATGGATGAGTGAAAGAATGGATTGGGTGAAAGGACGGATGGATAATGGATGAGTGAGTGAAAGGGTGGGTGGATAAGTGAAATGATGGATGGAAGGATAGATGATGGATAGGTTTGCAAATTGATGGAAAGGTTGGGATATGGATGGGTACACAGATGGAAGGACAGAATAAATGGTGAAAGACTGAATGATGGATGAAAGAATTACTAGATGACAGAATGACCAGCACTGCAACATTCAATTTAATTGCACTGAGGACCGTGCTCTCATGCGTACTACATGTAATGAAAACCACAAACCATAAACTCGGTAGGAAGTGAAGGATTCGAGTCATAGGGAACTTAACAAACTTTCCAGAAGACAAGGGTATTGATAAATAGATCTGTGTCCCTTCCATAGTATTAGCTGTTATCACCACTTAGGGACAGATTTACTAAACTGTCACCCAACAAGCTGTGCTGAGTTGCTGGCACTCTCCTCCCCTCTTCCTAGAGCAGAATTTTGCTGCCGTGCACCACGCACACACCTTTGCGCCATAGTGCAAAGGTGTGTGCGAGAGTCTAGCATAGGTTTTGTACTGGAAGGGTTCCCTTCCAGTGCAAAATACTATGCTTGTCCAACTTATAAAACTTTTCCTAATTTGTATGTGTGTTGTACAGTGCAGCACACATGCAAAGTCGGAAAAGAAAGGAGATATGAAAATATTTCGCCTATTAATGCCTAGTTTCAAAAACGTGTTATTTTTTTACGCAAAACTCTGTCTCACATTTTTGGTAAATAGGGTTTTGCGGCAAAATGTGTGGCTGATTGTATGGGAACGCCTATGCAATGCCCCATTGACGCTAAGTAAAACAAAGCAGTACTTTGCGCTAATTTTAGTCAATTTCCAGTACAAAAAAAGTTTTGCACTGGAAAGTAAATAATTAAAAGCATTTTGTGCTGGTTTGCATCACTGCGCAAAATGTTAGTAAATTACCCTCCTATTATCTCCAAAGCTTTCTTAGCTGGCAGTAACCCCTCTCTACTACCAAAGTGAGAACACTCCAGGTCTACTTAGCTAAGAAAAACACATATACTATATCCAGTGGCCTGAAAACATCAAGTCTCTGAATGGAAAAATGCAGGGTCTAACACAGATGCATATTTGAGAACCATGATCATAAAACTTGCACCTATATTTGATAACCACAAAGTGTGCACTAGTGCGTGTATGCACATTGGAGATGAACATTTCTCAAGTGTGGATGCAAGTATAGCAAATATTTTACAGACATCAGGGTGCAAGAATCGTAAGGTGCATTTGAAGATGTGCATGTGCATTGGTGAAGGGGAGTTCTTCAATAGACATGTGCATTGAAGATAGTGGTTTTCAAACATGCATTTATATTTGATACCTGAAGTCTATGGTTATTCCAGTCCAAAAGATCATTTTATATTAGATGTGCAAGGAATACACATCATGCTCTGAGGTTCAGATTTCGCCAACAGGGTCCATCCATTTGATAAACAAATTAAGCTCATCTATCTCAAGTGAGTAGTTCCCCTGGACCTGCATACATCGCCTGACGCTGTTCTGCTCAGGCCTAGTCCACCAGACCAAGATACTGTTCTGATGCATGTTAGAGAACCCATGGTTGTCTTGATTAAGGAAGATTTTATGTCTTTCTCAAGAAGTGACCACAACAACTAGACTTGATTTACACAGTGTGCAAACAAGAGCTGTTTCTGGATAATTGTAGTGACCGATGTTCCTTTATGATCATCATCTTGGCCTGCACAATTCAGTGGAACACTGTAGTGATGAGGTCCGTAGCTAAGATGTAGTTTCATGTAGATGTATTAATTGTAGTTAAAGGTTCTTGAGTTCATGTGATTCAGCCCCACCAGGAGCAGTCTGCCTGCTGCTCAGCCCATACTCTAACTGTCACACTCAAGTATTCAGGCACCCAAACATTCCATTCATGTCCATCACACCAACATTCCATGCATCACATTCACACTGAATGAGCAGCTAGGGAGAAAGTAACACGATAAATACAATACAGGTTACTGCATATCCTCCCTCCTTCCACAACACACAATAGAAAAAGGTTAAAACAAGAAAAACCCAAGAAAAAGAAATGTGTAACAGTAGAGAAAAAGCAAGAAGAAAATGAACCCAAAAGTGAAAGAAACACAGAAAAATTACCAAGAAAAACCACAGTGAGCATGAAAGAAAATAAGCAGAAGATAGGCAATAATAAATACAACAGAAAATGAAATGGATGGTATAGAAGGAACTACAAGAGAAAGAAAATGCAAAGAAAAATATAAAATATATATACATGAAGAATAGAAAAGCATAGAGTAGATGGGTAGACAAATATAGAGAATATTATATCACCCATCCTCCTCCTATATAAAATTTAATAAAAAACAGTAAAAATGGGTGAAGTACACCCGGAAGAACCTCCCCAACGACACAGGTGAATGAATGAACCTGAAATAACAGGGGACACCCACATCAAACAACATCCTATATATATAAGTTAGGAGAAAGAAAGCAAAGAAGGTTGACTGCTATCCATGCAGCCACTATGACCTAGGGGCAGATAACAACACATGTGGCACATGGTGAAAAAATACACCGTACAACAAACATGCAGGACAGGGTGACTTACGCACTGTTAAACAAACAAAAGTATACGTGTGCCACAGGGTGACATACATCATAAATATCCCTCAATGAAGGGTATGCAAAAAAAACAATTTGCATACATGGGACTCTTACCCATTGGACACCCCTATGTAGAAGTTGGCAGCATGAACAAGCAATTTGCGAACATGGGACTCGTACCCATTGGACACCCCTATGTAGAGGTAGGGAGCGAGAACTAGTAGAAATTAGACTAACACCCAATAAGTCATATGGGACTAGGACCCATATGACAAACTGTGTAAATGGGACTAACACCCATTTAGTCACCCCTTTTGTAACAGTAAAACTGTGTAAGGGGATAGGCCACACTAAGCCACTCTCCTGTAAGAGAAATTACTAACTGTGTTGAATGGGACTACAACCCATTAACTGTGAAAAAGGAGAAGCCACCCCTTAAGCCACCCCTCATGTAAGGATAAGTGGCCACAGCGTGGAAATTGGACTAAAATCCATTCCTCTCCCTTAAGAAAGGAATACCACCTAAAACAATGGCCCCAAAGAATGTGGTATAACAAACCACGAGAATGAGTAAACAACACCCATATAACAATAACAGCACCCTCATGTAAGGGTCAGTGCGAACACACAACGTAAAAGGACAGGGAAGACATCACCCAGCAACAATCCAATGGAGGATAAACAAAATCCCAAGTAGAGACATATAGCCAAAACAAATAAAGAATGTTGTGAGGACGTCAATGCCGACGTCAACACAGCCATAGATAATACAAGAATGCATTAATACTATAGTACATGGTCAGAAATAATCCTAAAACACATCGCCTTCTGGAAAACAGTGAAACATGCGCCGGTGAGCTACCTCTCACCCAAGAAATGGTAATCTGGCTGCACACTGGTTACCCCAGATAAGTAGACACTTTCACCAGTATTGAGACTGCCAAATACCGTATGTTAAATACAGCCATAACGAATGTATCCAAAAGAGTCAAAAAATAGTCAAGCTGAAAAGCTGCCACACCATTAAACTATACACAGTAACTTTGTTAAAAGTTGTGAAGCATGAACACGAGTTGTGCACACTGTCGTCAAAGAGAACTTGTCACTGGAGAGTCTTCATATGAAAAACCCAAGCGATGATGACATGGCTGAGGCAGCTGTATAATGTGGCAAAATTCAATTAAAGTTTTCAATGCAACTCAACTCTAACAAAAAAAACAATGGCTGCAAGGAATGCGTGAAAGGTGCCTGATGGTGCTGCCAAGCTTGTAGAGCATTGCCTTCAAACCCAAGATGGTGGCGCGTCGACGCGAACAGTACCGGGTGGCTGAGGGTTGCGGCGTTCTGCAAAGCTTCCCACAGCAGCTTGCCATTCAGGGAAAGAAAGAAAAAGAACGTTGACTGCTGACCATACAGCCTCAGAGGCCTAGGGATAGGCAACCACGAGTGTGGCACACGGTGACAATGATATACCAAACAACAAACGTGCAGCACAGGACGAATTAAACACCATTAGCAAACAAATGTAAGCATGTACCACAGTGTTAACAAAACAAAGGCACACATGGGACAAAAACCCATTAGAACCCAACGTGGGGTTAGAAACGTAAACAGAGCAACAGAAAAAATGGGACTGGTACCCACTAGAAATAGAAAACATGGGACTGGTACCCATTAGAACTCCTATGTAGAGGTAAGTAGCGTGAACAAGCAATTTGTAAACATGGGACTCGTACCCATTGGACACCACTATGACACTGACGGTCATATAGAAAAATAAAAAAAGTGGTTACTCAGAACACGCTGTAAGGTGTTGGAGTAAGAAACACATCTACTTTGCAGAAAACTGAACTGAGCGTGTGCAACACAACAGGGAAACCACCAGGTCACCAATCTACAACCAGTTTGTTCTGGTATGCAGTTGGTGTTATTATCTCTCGGCAAGTACAATGTCTCCGATTTTAAATTCATGATGGAGAAACACGACCAACCTTAAACTGTTTTGTTCTTTTATTTTTCCACCAAGAGATCTATATTTGGGTCTCTGTTCCAAATTCAAAATCGGTGTATTCAATTGATATACAATGACAAAATAATGCAATCATAATTTAAACACAAAAAAACCTTACTTTTTTTTAACTTTTCCAAATATTGTGTTATGCGCCAATTTCATTTTATCAGACACACTGTATACTCAATATATAACTGATCCTATCTAAAAGTATATCCAGAACCAGAAAGACATATTCAGACTTTACATACCTATGACAACAGAATGCAGTCATATTACAATCATCAAATATAATACTTTTCAATTAGACTAAAGTGTTAATTAAAATGCCAATACTTCGAAGAGCTTACATGCAGAATCCAACAATAGTAAATAAAGAAGTGCATGTCTATATCCTCCTCACCTTACCGTAAGTTAACTCTGGAAACAGGAGGTATGAACAACTGGAGCAGTACAACAGTAGGAAGCAGCAACTAACCTGTACCCTCTGGTCAAGTGACCAGATCTGCAGGTGCATCTACATTCTGACATTCACTGTGAAAGGCAAGGAGTAACTGAACTTGCCTTCAGGAAACAACTGAAAACCTGGTTGTTTCAAAAAACAATATAATCCATCTTTTTCTTCTTTGGGTTTCTTTTCTCTCTCTTCTTCCTCCAGCATCTGTTTTCTTTCTGTCTTAGCGCCGGGACACTCTTTTGAGTAGCTGTGCGCTCTATAAATCTACTTTAACATAACATAACATAACTACCTGGTTTGTTTGCCTCTTGAGGAACACCACACTCAGAATAGGGCTACGTAGGTAGAGGATATGCAAGGATCATTCGGGGGCCTATTCTGATGAATACTAATGAATCAGGTATGGCACTAGATAGTGCAGACAGTTGTTGATAATAACGCAGTGGAGGCTCATAACAGCTCGTGGTCTACATGTGCAAAGGAGGTAGGAATGAAGGTAGATACAACTTCTTCCATCCCATACTCATGCTTAACTCTAGGACCCATAGTCTCTCCACACAAATTAGGAAATGATGAGTTCATTTACACTCTGCAAAATACATTTTGTTAAATCATAAGTGTGCCCTGGGGATTTTGGGACAGTATGACCTCTCATAATAGTCTCAGCAGGTGCCCACCGTATACCACAAATTTGGTTGTGGTGAGGGAGAAACCAATGATCAAGCATGCAACTGAATGTGGGTGATGATTACCATCCTCTTTAAATTGAAATTCAACTCAGGCAGTATAGAACGGATATTGGTAGTGACTTTTTCAAGGCTGAAAGAGGCATGCCAAACCAATGATTCTTCTGGAAGCTTCTGATATATTTTTGTTTTTTATACCTTGCATCCTTTGGCGTGGTCTCACCTGACCTATTTGCTTCCAATCTTCTGTTTGGACCTTGTTTTGCTGTCATAGGACTTTGAGGGCTTTCACACTGCCATTCAGTGCCAAAGCACAGTGTGTGTTATATACATACTGGTGATTGGTGTATACATGATTGGCTTATTCGAGTTAGCTGTAAGTCCCTTGTCGAGGGGTAAACCTACACCTAGGGCATGTAACTCAAATGCTCTTCCGTGAGCCTGCAACACTGGTTGTGCCATCCACAGAGGAAGCTCTTCAAACGTGCCACAGGTTTGCCCTGTGGGGCCTGTGTGTGCAGGTTACTGTTATTAGGCATGGAATTTAAATAGCCACTTGTCAAGTTTCTGCATGTCTCTTGCTACATCGACGTACTCCCTGGGCCAGTGTTTGGAACAATGGGGCCTGCTTCTCGCATTGATTATCATGGGGGAACCAGTGGAAAGGCTATTGAGCAGTATTTCATACAAGCAGAAAAGTAGCAGTATAGTGTTTGATATCAATGAGTAAGTAATGGCAAATTCTTTCCGGTCATGTGAGTGAATTCGACATTACTAAAGGTAGAAATGTCACTTTGGAAAAGTTGGAATTTCTGTACTTGTGGCTCTGTGTGCCTGTCAGCCTATCTCCAATCCACATCTGGGTGCTGGGGGGACAGCTACATCTGTGCATTCTGATAAACTAGGAGTGCAATGGAAATTGTAGACCTCTGACTCTGAGGGGCTTTCCTAGGACCTGCATTCCAAGGGGCAGGGTTTTGACCCCACTAAAGAAATTGATCAAGCCTCCCAGGATAGGATGGCAGACAGGACAACATTTTGAGAGGGCCTGTGCATTTCAAAGGTGGCCTTTTAAACTGGTCTCATCTTCAAAGGCCATTGAGGGTATATCTACTGGGGAGAACTCAGGAGTTAGAGACGCTTTTGGGATTGGAACTATATCACGCTGGTACAATGCTGGGACTTCGACAAGAGGAACCATTGGGGCAGGACGGACTGCAACTGGATTATATGCAGACTTGTGGTGGCCTGGGGCTTGTTGTGCTCCAGGAAGGGGACTATCACTTGGTGGATTACCTGGATGTTTCTGCCCTGCAGCTAATTGCCAACTGTTGTGGCCAAGGTCCCTTAGCACTCTCCAAGGACTGGTTGGCTGTCTTCCCATCCACAAGATCCCAGGGACAGGAAAGATGTCCCCATTTACACTCAGAGTGTGGTGGAAATGGGTGGAAGGGATTGTTGGTTGGGTAAAGGACCATCCTGATGTATGCCTTAATCACACTGTGCAGAGGAGTGTGCTCGTAAAGATAAGCAGCCAACCTGGGATGCCAGATTGTGAGGAGTTTGAGGAGTGCTGGGGACATTTGCTGAGTCCGAGGGACCCATGCTTGCACTGGAAAACTCTTCCAAGTCACACTCTTTAGCATGTGGTGTCCGATGAGTGTTGGGGATGTTTTCCTAGTCTGCAGGACTTGGAGCTGAAAGCCTAGACTGTCTCCGACCTCCAGATTGGGAGGACGACAGTGCCTGACATTGCTGCCTCTGTCCAAGGTCGCCGACTGCCTCTACCCAGACTCACGCCACAAGGTACTCTGTTTTTGAGAATATCATGACTCAACCAGAGGTGTCCCGTTGTGACTTCTGTGCACCCACAGTTGGCTGTCTGGAACAACTTCAGCTTGCACTTCCACCTGAGGGGAAACATTTCTCTAATTTGGAAGCACGCGAGCTTCCAGACTCAATCAATCAATCATAGCATTTGTATAGCGCGCTGCTCACCCGGAGGGTCTCAAGGCGCTGGGGGAGAGGGGTCCACTACTGTTCGAAGAGCCAGGTCTTGAGTTGCTTCCTGAAGGAGAGACGGTCCTGGGTCAGCCAAAGGTGGATGGGGAGGGAGTTCCACGTCTTGGCTGCCAGGTAGGAGAAGGATCTTCCTCCGGCGGTGGCTCTGCGGATGCGTGGTACGGTGGCGAGGGCGAGGCTGGTTGATCGTAGCTGGCGGGTGGGCGTGTAGAAGGTCAGGCGGTTGTTGAGGTACATGGGGCCCAGGTCATGGAGAGCTTTGTGTGCGTGGGTGAGGAGCCTGAACGTGATCCTCTTGCTGACGGGGAGCCAGTGCAGGTCTCCCAGGTGGCCGGAGATGTGGCTGTGACGGGGGATGTCCAGGATGAGTCGTGCGGAGGCATTCTGGATGCGTTGGAGTCTCTTCTGAAGTTTGGCTGTGGTTCCGGCGTAGAGGGTGTTCCCGTAGTCCAGTCAGCTGGTGACGAGTGCCTGGATGACCGTCCTCCTGGTTTCGATGGGGATCCATCGGAAGATCTTGCGGAGCATGCGCAGGGTGTTGAAGCATGATGATGAGACGGCGTTGACTTGTCTGGTCGAGAGGGAGGAGTCCAGGATGAAGCCCAGGTTGCGTGCGTGGTCCGTTGGCTCGAGAGTGGTGCCCAGAGGAGGGGGCCACCAGAAGTCGTCCCAGGCGGAAGGCGATGATCCCAGGATGAGGACTTCCATCTTGTCTGAGTTCAGTTTCAGGCGGCTGTTCTTCATCCATTCGGCGACGTCTTTCATCCCCTCCTGGAGGCTGGTTCTGGCGGTGGCGGGGTCGTTGGTGAGGGAGAGGATCAGCTGGGTGTCGTCAGTGTAGGAGATGATGTTGAGGTTGTGTTGGCGTGCGATGGCTGCGAGGGGGCTCATGTAGATGTTGAAGAGGGTGGGGCTGAGCGATGATCCCTGTGGTACGCTGCAGATGACTTCGGTGGCGTCGGATCTGAACGGGGGAGGCGGACTCTCTGAGTTCTTCCGGCGAGGAATGAGATGATCCACTTCAGTGCCTTCTCTTGGATCCCGATGTTGCTGAGGTGCTGTACTAGGGTGCGGTGGCAGACAGTGTCGAACGCTGCAGAGAGGTCCAGGAGGATGAGGGCCGCTGTTTCGCCGTTGTCGAGCAGGGATCTGATGTCATCGGTGGCAGCGATCAGTGCGGTCTTGGTGCTGTGATTTGCTCGAAAACCGGACTGCGAGGGGTCGAGGGATCCGTTCGTCTCGAGGAAGGCGGCGAGCTGTCTGTTGACGGTCTTTTCGATGACTTTGGCAGGAAACGGGAGGAGCGAGATGGGGCGGAAGTTTTTGAGGTCGGTGGGGTCCGCTGTTGGTTTCTTCAGGAGGGCGCTGAGCTCGGCGTGCTTCCAGCTCTCCGGGAAGGTGGCGGTGTTGAAGGAGGTGTTGATGATGTCCCGGAGTTCGGGTGCGATGATGGAGTCGGCCTTGTTGAAGACGTGGTGGGGGCAGGGGTCGGTTGGAGATCCGGAGTGGATGGTGTTCATCGTGCTGGTGGTGTCTTCGGTGCTGACCGGGGTCCAGGCGCAGAGGGTGGTGGTGGGGGGCGTTGGTTTGGTGGTTGGAGCGCCGAAGCTGTTGTGTATGTCGGCGATCTCGCGGTGGAAGAATGAGGCGAGTGAGTCACAGAGGTCTTGTGAAGGAGTGATGTCGTTGTTTCCGGCGCTGGGGTTGGAGAGCTCTTTGAGGATGCTGAAGAGTTCCTTGCTGTTGTGGGCGTTGTTGTCCAGTCTTTCTTTGAATGCTGTCTTCTTGGTGGTGTGGATCAGCTGGTGGTGCTTGCGGGTGGCGTGCTTGAGGGCGGTCATGTTGTCTGTGATCTGGTTGTGGCGCCAGGCTTTCTCGAGGGTGCGGCAGTTCTTCTTGGAGTCCTTGAGTTCGTTGGTGAACCAGGGGGATTTCTTGCTGCCGGGTCTGCTGGGAGCGTTCTTCAGTGGTGCGAGGTTTACCTATCGGAGGATAGTGATCCCGCACTCATAAAGGTGCCGCTGGGTGCCTGAAGGCCTAATCTGGAGGGATGAAACCAAATAACTGTTTCCTTCCACTTTAGGTGGTCCCCATCAATCTAATAATCTAAAGTGTTGCCAGTGGGTGCAAAGTGTATCATTTGCTGGTGTAGTGTGAGTGGATGGTGTCAGGAGGTGTAGTGATAACCCATGATTTCTTAACCATTACAACTGTACGGAGTACGCAATATTGGGAATGTCGTGTTTTATGCTAATGTGTTTGCGGGAAAGTGGAATACCTCTGAACATCCTGCATATATGTTTCTGTCGTTTTTGATGTGGGAGGGATTGCTTGGATCATGAACACCTCAGGGAAGTACGCACATGGGTTTATGTTGCATATGAGGTTGAGAGGATAATGGAGGAGGTTAATACATATATGTTCATGCCGTTCTGCTGCTAAGGGGAGAGTTCGACAATTGCATATAACTGTAAAGCCCATATCCAATGTATATGTTGTTTTAATTTCAATGTGTGTGCAATACAAAGACCAGGGTTATATACATACGGTGTTGCGTCTTTTTGTAGTGTACTACTTGTGTTGTGAGAGTGGTGCGGTGCCAACACTTTACACTCTGTCCCTGAGGATAAGCCTAACTGCTCTGTGCCAAGCTACCCAAGGGTGAGCATGGGTTATCGGACAAGTGTATCGTACTCATTCTATCTAGGACGATGTATTGATGCATCCCAGCAAGCCAGAAACACCTGGTTCTAACAGTGTTCCACATGGTACTCAAGGCGGGTGTACGGGAGCTTGGAAAACAAGCTGGTTTTCTGCTCTAATTCCTTATGGTGTGAGTATTGCATTGTCAAATATCAAACTCTTTCATCAATGGTATTAAATAGTATTTTTATATTTTAGCTAGGAAGAGTACAGAGAAAACAACATGTATCACAGTTTGAAATTATGCAGTATCATATAGAGTTTGGGTGTCAATGACTATGTAGAGCCAGTCCCTGTCAAAAATGCAACATATGTAAAAGGTCCAATAAAAACAGGTTTGAAAACCTCTTGCGTAATCATTCCTTTTCCAATACAGATAATTCTGTCTGCCTTCAACAGTTCAAATATATATGCATGCTCATACAGAGGGATTCCTATATCGTCCAAGTTTTCTTTTTGAATTCTTCCTGTTTGCAAACGGTGTAGGGGTGCACATCTATCTCCACTGATTAGATATCCCAGGGTGAACAAATATTGCTCCTACCATCTTGTGCAGCAGCCACTTGCATGAACTGAACTCATGTTCTGTTTTTTTTGCCCCGCATATGCTCGAATTAGGAAATGCTAGTTAATCCCGATATGCAGGAATCTTGGATTTTGCCATTTTGCACAGGCCTGTCGGGTTTTGATCTATGATACCCATCCTCCTATTGTCTTTGCCGTATCTCGTTTTCTACTTAGTCTGTGGCGCAGAAGACAAATCTTTTTGTAAATATGTGATAATAAAGTTTTTCTCCTTTAAATTTGACTTTTGATAACCTCTGAATTTAATGTCTTTTTAACACTCTATTTTTATCTTGTTTTTATTCTTTCGTGCTTTGTATGTATTTTATCTGCACTTTTATGGTCTTTGACCGAAATAAAGTTATCAATGAGTATTTTACATGATCGTTCCTGTTGCACTGGACCAACATTTCCATGCTTGGTTTAATGATTTAAGATCAGATGCTTTAACAACTGTTTATAATAATAATAATAATAATAAAAATAACATTTGTAGAGCGCAACAGCTATCACAAGCAGAGGTGTCCAGACGCTTCAAGGTCAACAACAGTTTTCCTTTGTATTCTATGTTATTTTCTCAATGGCTGATGGTCACTTTTAGGTCCAGAGAGGAACTCTAAAGACCAGATCAAGAAATAATCTATTCAACTCCTGGCTCCTCCTGCCATATAAGTAAATGTAAGTGGTATATCTTTAGTTAAACAATCAATGACTCAACGAAAAATATTTGCAGCCATGAACTCCAAAACATAATGACCCTTGAGAATCATTTCTACTATGTACCACCTACATGTTATGGATTTGCTTTTCTGAGTGGTACTTGGTTTCTATTTGCTAGCAAAAATACTACAGAACAAATACAAAAAGCCACATTTAAAAAAAAAGTTATCTTCGGAACGACCATTTCCATGATAAAGGCTGAATGCACCCTTACCTCAAACATGATGGTGAACAGAGCACGGTCGGAGTGTTACGTATAAGGCAATGAGAAAAATACAATCATATGCTGTGCACCAGGCTGTAGTGAACCTCTTTGACAATCAATAGTCTTATGACCAGACTCAGAAACAATGGCACACCTGTATATGAGTCGTGGAGTGGTACTGTTCTCCAGTGCAGCTTAACACCAATCACACAGGCTCCTGTGTAGCGGGCTTACACCACCGAAGAATCTAGGTATGTGAACATGTAAAGTTATTTAGTATACAGAAGGCTCTAGAAGCCCATGTACTAGACCACATCCAGTGGTTTCTGGACAAATGGTCATGTCATTACAGAATTTCAATATCTAAAGGCAATTTGTAGGACTTTAGTGTTCAAATGTAAGTTGTGCAATGTAGTGGTTTGCAGTGAAAAGCACAATTGCCACTAACCTTTTCTTCATTTCTTCCATGTAGCTACCTAACTAGTTACCAGGTGAGCTTGCGAAGATAAGGTGAGCGGCTGAAGAGAACCGCAGGTCTGAGACTGGAGGGATAGTATTTGCTTCTTGTCTGGCTTGCAATGATAAAGGAAAGAGGCAAGTGGGACAGAGCGGGTTGCTACGGTCATTTTTGGGATACTTACAATAAGTAGTCTTTTCTGTAGTGGATACCAATCATTCCAAAGGGTCTTAAAAAGAGAAGACTACCTTTAGCCCTTCTCGTACAATTTTGTCACCCAGTGGCAAATCTGCATGTAATCTGAACTGGCATACATAGTTGGTAAATGGTGAGAGCACATAACAAAGGCCATTTACTGTGAGCAGTTCAATTTAACCTAAACTACTAAGTAGCTACTGCCAGTCATGTACCTTATCATATCAAAATAATGTGTGTATGCAATTGATAGAACATTTACACAACACACTGCACATGTAAAAAAAATCATAGAAACGTGTCTCCATACGTGTACGAAGATATGAGAAAATGATATACATATGACAACAAACTAAGACAAAATTACTACATCGTTGTGTTGCCCAACTCTTAATCTAATTCTGATACCTGGCATAGTGCAAGAATATAATTCAGATTTATATTATCCACTTTGGACGGAATTATTTATCCTGACATAGAAAAGTTAGGGCCTCATTACGATGTCATATGGACCGACATCAACAGGGTGTCGATGGTGGTATGCCAGACATCCAGGCCATTGGTCCGAACGCAGGATTACAATACTGGCGGTCAGACTGCAGAGGTCGAGGGTAAGACCGCCGCCTCCGACAGGCTCAAGAAGCTTATCGGGGCAGCGGTTGGAATCCTATTCCTACAATGGAGGTGAGGCCTGCGCAGACGCTGCCATAGGAATTAGGATGTCCCTTTCCAACTGCCTTCAGACTGCCATGAAAAGGCAGATGGATACAGATTTTGGGGATACCTTCCAGAGTGGGCCACTGCTAAGTGGTCTTAGGGCCACATATTGTGCACACCCACACACCAAGCACCGTGTGCCAGGCACCCTGTGGTGCCTGGCACACAGGGTGCCTGGCACCCTTTGACTCACTGAAATATTATACTAATAACTGTACCTAGTCAGAAATTATGACAGTCAGGCCTCACAAGCCCTCTTTTGGCAAAATATTTTTACCAAAAACCCCTGCATAGAGTTCTAAAGTCTTTCTCTGTGAGGTTGAACATGGACGAAATGCTTTGCAAGCCTCTGTGTCTTGAAGGTGCTTCTCTCCTGGAACACTACATGTCAAACAATATCTGGTGGAGGCACCATGTTTTAGGCAAATTCACAGAACATAATATGTGCAAGCCTTCCAGTGCACATTCCTGAATTGTGAATTGTTCCCATTTCATGCTTACGTGGACAATCTTGAATCGTTCCCTCCTCAAGTGTGTGTACTTGGCAAACTATTAGATTATGGATCATCAACCCCTGACGCACGTGCACATGCTTGGGGATCATTTACCTCTCTCAGTACATGTTCACTATTGTGAATAATTCCCCTCCCTGTTTATAAATTCAATTTTAACCCATTCCCTCCTGCAACCATCCATCATTGTACACCACTCACCTCTCCCTGCATGTGCACAACTCCAAATAGTTAACCATTGCCCGTTGATGTAAACAACTGTGAATCACTCCCGTTGCAGGCATATCTGCATTATCTTAAATTAAGCTCTCCTCCCACTTACCCACACATGTCAAAAATTGCTTTCCATGTATGTTTTTGAACTCTTCCCCACACCCACGTATTTAAATGATGACTGTGAATTGTACACCCATGCCCAACTAGCTCTACTATTCTGTTATGTGCATTGCTCAGTTTCTTCCTAGCTCAGTTTACATGCATTACTACAAATACTAACATAAAATATAATGATATTGTGCCCAACATCTCCATGTCCTAGCTTTGCATCTACACATTCACATATGAGGGATCCAATGCACAGAGGAGTCTATGACCATACCAAACAGAATATTGCAATATCTATGAAACAAACACAAGTTTTGGGTCTATCACCGCCCTTCCAGCTAACCACATCACAATGCTGAGGACAGTTTAATGCTCTGTGGCAGGTCAGAGCAGCCTGTACATTTGCCTGGATTAACAAAGCTGTCACCCACTCACCATCACACTGTTGCTCATGTATGAATTTACCTTGAAAAAACAAAGACAACAGGAGTTTGGCAAAACAGGAACAGTTGGTTTAATCAAAC
The DNA here is from genome assembly GCF_964204655.1 of Triturus cristatus. NCBI lineage: Eukaryota > Metazoa > Chordata > Amphibia > Caudata > Salamandridae > Triturus > Triturus cristatus. Next base: position 430,192,810 of record NC_140581.1, on the reverse strand, counting down.
ACTACGGCCGGGAGCACAGTTACAGAGTCAAGATCTGAGGACTGTCTCAAAGGACAATCATTTTGAGCGTCTTTATATACATTTCTTGAAGCATCATAAAACAATTTTTATTTACAATTTTATACAGCGCGAACATGGCCCGAGGGCATCAGAGCACTTACAATTCATAGATCCTGATTAGGGAAAGGAATGTAGGCCTAGTCATGGAGCCAAAACTTTCTGCCACCTGATGAAAATAGCAGGTAGGTTTCGAGCTTGTGTGGGCACAATGACGGCCAGTGGGTAACGTGTCCAGATGTCCACATGAGGAGCATGAGTTCACTGCGTGTGCTGTGTCCTGAATGACTGAGTGTTCCTAACTTCAGCTAGCATCTAACTTTATGGTGTTTTGGGAACACGCACCCCTCTGGCCATGTGCGTTTTATTGGGGTCAATCTCTCTGGACTATTGTGGTGTTGCTGCCTCTCTGTGGGACTAATCTGAGTTTTTCTTATTCACGCATTTGTCCTGCTGGTTACGTGCCACCTTACCTGTGACCTGTCAATCAGTAGCCTACGGCCTAGGTCACAGGGCCTGCCTGACCACGTATTTCTGACACTGGGTTGATGGCGGCGTCATATCGGGAGATTTCAACAACTGTAAATCGATTTCTTTTTCATACATACATACATGTATCATTGCGTACATTGACATCAATATTAACAACACTACAACAGACTGTAGGTAATACCAGCTGTATGAAAACTTTCCTCACTGCAAGCCATGAACTGCTCTGAAAATGTCAGTTGCTTTGGGAAAGAAAAATGAGCTTTGATAAAAAAATATATCCATATAATCATGCCTCAATGAAAGGATGCAAGCCACGGAAAGCTTTACAAATACTGCTATTTCTCAAGTATTGAGAAGACCTTAGCAGACACCCTCGTGTAGGACATGAAACGGGCAACTGCTCTGAACTAACCAATACGCCTTCTGCTGATGTTAACTTTCTTACTAAAGCAATCGATCAACTTCAAAAGTGGTCAAAACACCAATCAGTGCGTGTGCATCAGCATCATAGTTTTCAAAGTTCGTGCAGCAGCTGCAATGAAGGAGGCAGTAAAATACTTTACAAGAAAACAAAGAAGGGTGGAATAAAGATCATTTTGATATTCACAAACGGTTCCCAATGGAGGCATCTGATGGCATATGTGTTTGCCCAGCATTTGCAGCGGATGTCAGTTTCGTCTCCACATTTCTTCAGCTGCCAATGATATTCAAGCAAAAGCCTAGCCCTAGTGTTTTTTCCCTCTGAACACAAATAAAACAATGTGCCAAAGGCGAATTTAGCCCTCCTTAATGTAAGACAATTGCACCAGTAATATTAAAAATATAATTCATTTTAGTGAGCAAAAGGCAGTCGTTGGTGGGCAATTGATGTTTTCTTTTTGAACAGCTGTGTGTATCTACATCAGAATGTTCATATGTGACTGAAAGTTATGTTTGAATGTTTCGTATTGTTTATACACGTTGATGCGCATGGACCCACATGCACCCTTCAGCAAGCAGCTAAGAAGATCTTGCGGGCGCGCTCCCTCTTGCCTGGCCTTTGACAGTGTTGTGGGTTTGCAGCTATGCAGCTGATAGGGCTTATCTGCGCCATCGGGCACGCTAACACAGTGGGCTCTTGTTCAGCCGGACCGGCTCCCTGCATGGGTGGCCTCTGGCTTCACGCTTTGCTTAATTCTCCACAATGAAAACTGGAGACGCGTGACGTACCTTTACCGTGCGCGCGGGCAGCGGAGTCACAGGCCTTGTGTCTGAGGAGAGCAGGTGCTGCTCGTCTCCGACTGTCCGAGCTTGTCTCGAGCTGCTGAAGTATGTGACCTCAGACGAACCCAGAGGCAGAGGCTGAGGCAGAGGCTGAGGCCTCGAGGCACTTGTCCGGCACCCTTGATCACTCTTCTCTCACCAGCATGTGGCAAAATATCATATCAGTCTTATCTCCTGTTGTCAAATGAAGTTTTTCAAGTTCTTTACTTAAGAGGTCGTTACCGCTGCCTAGGCAGCTGCTGCTAAAACGCGCTCAGGTATAGTTTCGAATTCGGCGTATTAATTGCCTTTTACCATCCAGTATGCTATTTATTATAAATAGGATAGTGCACTCCCAAAAGTTCATAAAGATATTGAAAATTACCGAAACATTACATGTAAATTGTAAGGTCAAACAACTCTAATGTGACTTTAAATACTCTTGTAAATGTTTATTTTAGGCTATTTAAGCTTAAACAATAAGTGGCTGTTACCACCCTTTGACAGAGCTCAAAGGTTGTTGCCAGTCATGTTTGAGAAGCTGTAATAAATTGGATTAATGGTTGAAGGGGGTGAAACCCTTCTCAAGAAATAGCCACAATTCTCCTCAGGGTGAAGTCACAAGCAACCCTAAATATACCTTTGCTGAACCCTGGGGCAGCTTGGCACAGAGCAGTTGTTCTTAACTCAGAGGCAATATGTAAAGTATGTGTGCAACACTTCAAACAGTAACGCAGTAAAAGCACACCACAAAAGGAGCCTATAATAGAGTTACAAAAATAGAATAATTTGTAATCAATAAAACATGACCAAAATAACAAAAATCTGATCAGCAGGAGTGGAGATTTTCAGTTTGAAAGATTTTAGTAAAAAGTGCAACAAAAAGCATAAGGCGCCAACTGTGGATATCTGGTCAAGCCAGACTGGGTCAAAGTCACATGATGAGGCCAACCACAATGGAATACGGGCTGGCTAAAGGGATCCAGTTCAGCCCGCTGAACAGAGAACCTTAAATCCTAGTTTGCATAGCGTTGCACAGATCTATGTCAAAGATGTGTCGCGCAGCCAAAGCGAAGCGTCGGTTCCAAGATGCGGAGAGGCTGCACTGCGAGGTCCTGTGGCACCGTTGTCAAACATCCCATAGAAGAGGCCTTGCAATGCGAAGTCTGGAGTCGAGGATGCATTATGCAGGCGGTGCAGTGCGTCGGTTACGAAGAGCAGCGAGGCTGCGATGCGGAATCCGGCGTCATTGAAGAGACTGCTGTCAATCAGGGCCTACACTGACGATGCATTGTGCAGCAGCGAATCCAATGAGGTAATGGGCTGCGATGTGCTGCAAGTCTTTGGAGACTGTTCCAATCCATGCAGCAGCTGTGGTACATCGGTTCAGCTCAGGTTTGTGCCATGTGGCAGAGGAGACAAAAGACAAACAATTGATGGACGGAATGCAGAACAAATCAAAACATCCACCCCGGTCATGAGATCTGGGTTAATTCCATCATTCTTTTGCTCACCATGCCACCCTAGTTTAGACCTGGCCATATGCAAATCAGTCTTGACCCTGTGCCTCATGGGAACAGTCCAGCCCGAACTGCCAAGCCAGGTCCTCCCAGGACCGGAAACAAAGATCCTAGGACTGGTTTCGGGGTTTCACCACTCATCAGCCAGGATAGCTTGAATCCAGTAGCACAGTGAGCCCAGGACCCACGTCAGGGCATACCCGGCGCACTTAAGGCAAGGAAGTAAAAGACAAACAATTGATGGACGGAATGCAGAACAAATCTAAACATTCACCCGCAGTCAAGAGATCTGGGTTAAATCCAATATTCTTTTGCTCACCATGTCATCCCAGTTTAGACCTGGCCATATGCAAATCAGTCTTGACCCTGTGCCTCATGGGAACAGTCCAGCCCGAACTTCCAAGCCCGGTCCTCCCTGGACCGGAAACAAGCATCCTAGGACCGGTTTCTGAGTTTCATCCCTCATCAGCCAGGATAGCCTTAATCCAGTGGCACAGTTAGCCTGTGACCCACGTCTGGGCATACTAGGCGTATTTAGGGCGAGGAAGCAAAAGACAAACAATTGATGGACGGAATTCAGAACAAATCAAAACATTCACCCCATGTCAAGAAATCTGGGTTAAATCCATCATTCTTTTGCTCACCATGCCACCCCAGTTTAGACCTTGCCAATCAGTCTTGATTCTGTGCTGTGAGAAGTTGGCCTGGTATATGCTGTCCACTAGTTATAGTGGACACCCTGTACCAGTCCAAACAACCCTTATTGATGATAGGTTTAATGAGGACCTTTATTGAAAGCTATCCTAGTGGTAGCTATGGAGAGCAGCCTTCAGGCTAAGTCTTGAAGGAGTGTAAAGCAGCTTGGTTTAACAGATAATAACTTCTTGAATGACTAAATGAAAGGAGAACCACGCAAGGTATATATAAAATATATTTATTTATTTCTAAACACTCACTACTAATCTCTTTATGAGATTAGAGTCCAAGATACACAATAATGCAGTTCTAAAATGACAGTAAATAGCACAATATACAATGGTCCCCAGGGGCGGGCCAAACCATATATAAAGAAAGTGGTATAAGAACCACGACTTGACTAGACACAGTTCCTAGAGCACGTAGAATTGCTGGGACCCCAAGGAACCACCCAAGGTAGTGACACAGGAGATCCATGGGGGACGCATGCAGTGTGAGAACACAGGCGCGAGCCCTGTACTATTCTATGGGAAAGTCGGGGTTAGAATTTTAGAAGTTAAGGACACTTAGGAGAGGACTTTGAGCAAAACTCTTTAGACTTAGGGGGTTCTAGGGCCAACACCCACGAGAGCACCTGAGTACTCGAGTTACCTTACCCTGGGAAGCCGGGTGCATAGATGTCAAATGGTGTCGGGAATCGTTGTTGATTTCAATGGCGATCTGCTGCAAAGTGCTGCTGCCAGGAAGAAGAGAAGTGTCCGGTCTGATCCAAGCCTGGATCAAAGATCAGAAGAACCCGAAAGCAGAGGGGACAGAGTCTGGGTCACTTGACAGTGACCAGGGGCACAATAGGCAAATGCCCACCAATGTCGGGTGTTTCAGGTGCGAAAAGGTGAAGCTTGACTCTGCAGCCACGAGGACCAGGAGGCGTCGACAACAACCAGGAGCTGGATTCGAGCTTCCCCACAAAGGATGTCGAGTGCTGCGGTGTCGGTGCTTGGATTGAATACAACAAGCCTTGGCAACAGCAACCCACGCAGGAAGAGAAAAGATGCTTTGGTGCGGACCAGCAAGGTCCTGGGGACTCCCCAAGGGAAGGAGAGTCGTGGCACATCTGGAGCAATCAGGTAAGCCCAATTAAAGTTAGAGTTGCCTTCACAGAAACCCACCAGCCGACGGGCCAGGGATCATAAAGGGACCTCGAGAGGAATCACACAATACCAGCCTACGGGACACTTGGTAAGTCTAGGCCAATAATATTCAGTGGAGCTACTGCTCGGGTGTGGACTATAAGTAGCCCAAAGCACAGCCTCAAGGATTGACAAGAAGCATATGCACTTGCAAATGTGCACGGTGTCCAGAGATTCCGGTTCCATGGTCCCCACGAGGACTACGGGACTCAGCTTTGCTGGGAGCTCGGGTCGGCCTCTGGGAAGTCTGGGAACCCACCTCCTGTGTTGCAAATTCTTCGGAGTCCGGCAGGAGCTTCAGAGATGCAAACCGGTCAGATGCATCATAGGTACCTGCCTTGCAGGGGAGTAACTCCTTTACGCCAAGGGAGATTCTTCAGTCATCTTGCGCCTTGTAGATCGTCGAAGTTCTGGGATTATGTATCAGAGTTGCGTCCAGGTAAATCTAAAGTCCTGTAGCCAGGGGTTCCTATCTTATACCCACGGAAGGGGTGGGACAAACTCTAGGGACCCACCTATGGGAGGGTCAGGAAAGAGGGGTGGCTACACCCATTTCCTTTGTCCAGTTTCACACCAGAGCAGGGGCTGGTAGCCCCTGCAGCCGGTTTGAGCTGGACTATGCACAGGGACACCAAATGTGCCCCCAGTGCAGACTTCAAAGCACTCTTGGAGTGCACCCACCCAGACCCAATACACTAAAGCCTGTCTGGGAGGTGGTGACACCTCCTTGTGACAGGAACCCTATTGTCCAGGCCGCCCTGCCAGAGTTTCGTCCAGCAGCAGGAGGGCCGACTCATGTCTGTGGCTGGCAGCATCCATTTTGTGATGCCAGTGTCTGTTAAGCTGGTACCGGGTATACCAGTGCTGTCATGTCTCTCCCTCTAGAAGGGTGGGATCATACTCCCACACCAGTTACTGGTGTGGGGGTATGGTTCCAAGGTGTTTTACACCAAACACAACATGTTTCTATGCAGCCATTCCCAAGTTAGCATATACCGTTTGGTTATAATGCACTTAAGAGTATATGGTTTGGCTGCATCACAAACGACCCTGGAATAAAGGTTCCGAAAGCTGCAGAGGGGCTCTGCTCATTAAACCCAGCACCCTGCCTTCAGGATTGTTAAAGCCTGCCATAGGGGTGACTGATAGGTTTACAAGTGCAGTGATATGGAGAGATATAGTGAACCTTTATCTCAGTAAGGGGTGCATGCACCACCTTACCCAGGCTGCAGTAGCAGACCTGTGGTGTCATTTCCCCAGGGGTGGCACAATAAATGCTGCAGCCCCTGGTAGGCCTCTGGGGTACCTATTCCCTGGGTACATAGTATACTATATACTAGGGACTTATAAGGGTACACCAGAATCCAATCTGGAGTGTACCTAAAGTACTGGTAATCAATTTAAAGGGGAAAACAGATAGGCTGGGGTCCTGAATAGCAGGATCCCAGCCAAACTAAGTCGAAAACCAGCAAAACACCAGGAAAAAAGTGGGGACAACGATGCAGTCAGATTCCACCTTCCTGCATGTGCCTCATGGGAACAGTCCAGCCCGAACTGCCAAGCCAGGTCCTCCCTGAATGGGAAACAAGCATCCTACGACCAGTTTTGGGGTTTCCCCTCTCATCAGCCAGTATAGCTTGAATCCAGTAGCACAGTGAGCAGAGGAGATTCATCAGTTCCACTGGATCCACAGAGGATGGTGGAGCATCTTAGGTCCACTTCCAATTGTCCACGACTGGGGGGGGGGGCACCATTTAGCTGGGAACACTCAAAGATGTCAGAGTCCAGGTGCAGGAACAAGGTTGTTGGAGCCTTCTGTCCCTGAGGCTCAAGTCAAGTGGTCAGCCAACTGGCCTTTGGAATCAATCTGGGGTTCTGTGTTCAAGAAATGCAGGTCCAGTTCTTCTCACCCAGGCAAGAGGGCAGCTATCTGCAGGTCAGCATAGCAATACAGCAGTCCAACAGGGCAGCAGTCCAGCAGAGTGGCAGTCCAGCAAAGTGGCAATCCTTCAGCTGCACAACAGTCCCTCTTCCTGGTAGACTATCCACAGGTTCAGAAGTCTATTGAGTGGTGGTGTCTGAGGTCCTATATGTATACCCAGTTGTGCCTTTGAAGTGGCGGGGAAGCTTCTGGAGGTTTCCGTTTGAAGTTCCTAGGTATCCTGCCTTCTTTGCTCTGACTCCAGACTAACTACAGGGTGTAGGCTGCCCTTTGTGTGGACGCAGCCTATTCAAGAGTAAGTGGGGCAAAACATTTGGGGAAAGACCACCATCAGGCTGACAGGTCTAATAGTAGCTCACCAAGTTGGGGCTTTTGTTTGCATTCTGAGAGTTGAAGTTTAATTTTTAGGCCCACAAAAACAGGAATACAGTACGCAGAATGCAAAAAAACAGTCAAAGTCAATACGTCTGACATTAACTTACTGGTGTAACTGAAATTTTTTATTATTGTTACTATCGCATGGCACAAAAGTAAAAAAATAATGCTCCCCAAAAGTGGCAGTTGTATGATTTCAATCAAAGCATTAAATAACAACGTAACAATTGCATATATTTTTAAAAGAACAATTACAGTGTTTCCTAGCTGGCTGGTGTACGAAGAACAAGTAAAGAGGCCTTTTTTACTTTAAATGCACATCAAAGCAAAATATGACACCTATTGGTGCAAAGAAAAATCAATAATGTCTTTGAATTACTGTAAACTGAAGTCCCAGTTTAAACTAAAGGCTGACTAAAAACATAAAAATGAGATTAGGAATGGAAAGATGAAAGCATTAGTTAAGTATTCACCCATGAGGCCTGGCACAGAAGTGCACTTATTTTGAGGAGGATGTCCACCTAATCAGGCAGAGTGCCATCACTCACATTGCAAAAGAGTCAATTGCTAAAGTGGATGGATCCGTTGCCCAATGCTGAATGATGGCTTTGGTGGAAGCAAAATTTGCTTATCAGACCAATGGCTGACCCAAAGGCAGATAAAATATGCATATATGTCTGTATTATTTTTTACACATACGGATGGTGAACAGCTACAACTGTCTTTGGGTACAACATAAAGAAGACCTGGATGCACTGATCATGCCTGGCCAGGAACAAATTGAAAGCAGTGCACCTAACCTCTAAAGGGTTTGCTCCCAGGCCTGAATGATTTGTGAAGGAAGCAGTAGATATGTACAATAAGACCTACACACCCTTTTTTCTTTTCTTTATAGTAGCAGCCTCCATAGAAACAAACAGGAAGCAGTGGCTGAGTCGGTGTACTGATGTCCATACTCAGTTGTAATAAATATATTTCTTATTACAGACACAATCTTGTATCATAATGCAACTATAAATAAAAAAACAAAGAATAGATGTGTATGAATTTATTATTAGGTCCCACTTATATGTAAAATGGACCCTTCAAATGTTGATTACATGTGTATTATGCCCATCAATTTCAAGCCGTGGAATCAGAGGTAGCAGTTACTACCCGTGGCCAGGGCCGGACTGGCCGTAGCGGGCACCGGGCAATCCCCCAGTGCGCCGCTCGGGTGGGGGCCGGCTTTAGGCCCCTGGGGGCCGTTTTTGATACAGGGCCGTTTTTGCAGCATAGCCCTGTAACAAAATCGGGCGAAAACCGGCCCTGGCAAAGAGCTCGGCCGCACCCCCAACCCTCTGGGGGGCCGGCCGAGCACTTTGTTAGGGCCGGTTTTGGTTCCCAGTCCAGCCCTGCCCGTAGCATGTCCTTTGGTAACCCTGGCCCTGTCCTTGTTACCTCGGGTCTCAGGGATCATTAAAATAGTGGCAGGAACAGAACGTTACCAAGGCTAAGAGTCAGGTTGATTTATTTCCTCTAGTTTTCACTAATTGCCCTATCCTGCAGTCTCCATGCAGAAAATAGAACTCTATTGAAGGTCTAATTGTAGGACATGGTGGTCAACCATGTGATGTCATCTGGGACCAAAGGATGTATGATGATATTTCTGCTACCTCTGGGATTTGAATGAATGGCTATCCATGATCATGCCACAGATGTCAACTGGCAGCATAAGAGACACCACCATCTACGCACCTGTAGTTTCACTTTTTTCAATTACAAGAATGGGTGAGTGCTAAAACGTCCAGCAGGTGTAATGCTGATAGCTAAAAAACACAGGAGTGCCTCAGAGTCACTCTCAAGACACGAGGCTAGTTGACGACTGTGTTGTAAGTCACAATTTCTCCACCTTATATGGTCTGTGGCCATCAGTTTATGCAAGCATAGCATATTAAGGTGGCATGTAATAACTGTAACCCATCCTTAATGAGGGTACACTATTCCATATAATTCCAAAATGGAAAATACATTCTGCTTTTGGGACAGTTATTAGCTGCCTATACTCTAAGAAAATATATGACATTCAGTATAAAAAGCTTTATTTTGCTTATAGAAAGTGCAGTTGTTTTTGAGTAAATGTGCTTCCTAGGTACTTTTCCTCAGAGTTGAGGCTAGTTTATATGAAAAGTTTTAAATCCAATTAGAAGAACAGACCAGAGCTACGGATTCTGGTTGAGAGCTGGAACTTGTGGGGAAAATGGCCATGTGGAGAAGGTCATAGTGATTGACTAAAATGCAAAGAGGAAAATGGTCAGAAAAGAGAATACTTCCTCAGTGTGCCATCTACATAAATTAAGGCTGGTATGTGTTACATCCTCACTGTTTAATTATACTATAACAAACTTACTGCTGGGACACGAATGTCCCCTGTATGGTATGTTATGTTATGTTAAAATTATTTGTAGAGCACCCGTGCACCGGTTAGTTTCTTGGTGCTATATATCGGAGTAGCCTGACTCCTGGTAAGTTATTCATATGCTTGAGTGAACAACCATGTCTTAAGGAGTTTCAGTAAACAGGTATTTAACTCTGCCTTGAGTACCAATCCCATGTGAATCTGGTGTCCTGACTTGTTCTTAGGCCCAAGCATTACTATACATATCTAATGTGTATTCAGAAGCCTAGCCTGTTACTAGAAATGTGAGGTCTAGCACTTGCACTTGCACTGTGACCTGGAAAGGCACACCAAGCATGTACTCATAGTGGGCATATAACTACTGTCCATGCCTGGGATGAGGCAGCGGTGGCAGTATGTCATGTTTTGTGAATGTTTAGTGTGACCAGACCTTTTTCTCTGCGTCATAGAGAGTGGGGTCTACTGAACCCCTACATGAAAAGTTCCACTGTCACGCAAAACACCAGAGCCTTGCAGTGACATTTCATGTGCATGTTGAGTGTGTGTGCCCGCAGTAAATATATAGCACATGCGTGGTAGTAGGAGTCCGTGTGTGTATTCTGAGTGTAAGTACTGCGACCAGTGAGATCCATTTTGGATGCCCCTGGTTTAGCACAGCACAAGATGGAATAAGAGGACAACTTTCCCGTCAGTGGAAGTGCATTGCCTACATTCCCTAATGCTGAAAATCCAGACACTGAAATGAGGAAGATGGAGACAGGGCTTCCCTTAGAAATTCTATGATGGCTTTGTTAGAACAATTCTGCTGACTAGTTCTTATTGAGCAGTGCCATTTGGAAGATAAGAGGAGCAAGTGATGGGACTGAGGTTTTTCAAGGTGAGAAGGTTTCTAGGCCAGGCCAAATATTTCAATGACTCTGATTGTTGTTTCAGGAAAGCTGGTGACAGTCAGGTGCAGATATCTCAGACCTTATGTTGCCAATGTTTTGGACATAAAGTCTTGCTCAAAACCGGCCCCATTGCTACACGCTGTGAGAGCCATTACTTGCACAAAGTTCCTGTCTGATGTACAGCTACATAATCACATTTGAAAGAGAACCAATCCAAACTGGTCCTGAATCTTAAACAGTAGGTCCACATTTCCTGTCTGGAAAGTGTGTATAAAAGTGTGGTACAAACCACCCACTATCTACCCAATAGCCAATCTGCCACTGGTGAGGGGACGTCACCTGAAGCTGCTATTTCTGCGAGAGGAGTTGAGGGTCTGCCTGAAGTGTCTAGAAGCCTGCCTGCCTTTTGAGAGAAGAAAGGAGTGTGCCTGACCCAGCAGGAGGACGGAATGTCTAGAAGGAGAAGTCCAGTGTGTTCTGAGCATGAGGAGTGCCCAGAGAAGGTTGGCTACCACAGAGAGAAAATCGAGGAGTGAACCATGCTATGGTGGTATCCTCAGTATCTCTAAGTGGTTTTTGTGTGTAATGTACCAAGCTGTGTGAAAGAGCAAGTGCTACTGTGTTCCCGGCAATCTGCAGTGAGCTTGAAAGACTGGTACTGCTACTATCGATATCAGGCAGAGGAGCTGAATCACTGCCTCAGCAAAAATGCCTAATCGGCCTGATGGCCAAAACTACCCAAGACAAGACATTCTAGGTCAGCTGGCCTCAAGGCCACAACTACTAAACCTTAGTACGTGTTTGCACTTGGGTGGGAGAGCCATCACTTCTGAACATGAGTGCAGCTGCACAGGCCTGCCAATCCAACTTCATTCAGCAATCCCTGTTCCAGCACAAGGATATCGCTGAGGCCCCAGAAGAAGGGAAGCTGACATGAGATTAGATAGGTAAACTGAGCCCATCGCACCGCTAGAACTACAAAACCAATCAGCAAGCAAAAACAGGGTGCAGCCTGCAACCAGAATAAAAGACTAGAATGAGGCTGACCTGTGGACTTGAGACCTTGTTTCCTCAGTGAACACAAAGGCCAACAGACTTTGAACTTTCTAATTGACTTGTAGAGTATTTGTTTTGCTGTGAGATTACACTAGTTTCATTCACGCAAAAGATAACCACTGGGCTGGAAAATATGTTATTGTGTCTGTTGGTTGACTGTTGAGTTCTGATCTCTTTTCCCCCACACTATCGCCAAGAGAAGCCTTAGTCAGCTCACTCTCACTACCCTGGGGGTCAAGAAGAATTTTAGCAAGACCACTTTGCAAACAGATCCCTGGACACCAGTGGCAAATGACATTAACGACCATGGGCGGGACCCAATATCCACTGTCTTCTTTGTACCACCACTAACTGCAACCCCCTACCATCCCGCAGTCCCCCTCCCCTCAAACGGGTTCTGACTCCCAACATAATATCATTATCATGCTGTTGTAATTTTATAAGGAAGAAATTACAGGAGCTCTGCAAAGTGCTTTGTTTGTGTATAATGTAATAATTGATATTATCTAAGTATTATTATTATTTGTATCAAGTTTATCTTTGGAAATCTGCCTCCTCTCAGAGTGCACTAGATATGAGCACTGCACACCTTTACTCGAATAGTGGTTACACAATCTGACACTTCCTTGAATGTGTGCCAAAAGGGAAGAGATAATGAAAGTGCCTGTAACCAGAGGCCCATAAGTTTGGAAGTCAAATAAAGCTTCGTTTAGCTAGTGAATTAAGAAACACGGCCCCAGCGATGTTCGCTGTTGAAGACAATAATATGGTCTTGCTATGAAAATCCTAGATCAGAGCCATGTCTCAGGACGCACGTGGCCGCATGGGCAGCCTGCCAGTGTCTTAAGGACACAAGACATTCTGCCCGGGTTAGTTTTAGATTTTTGGCAGCACTGTGAATCCAGCGCCGGTTCACACGCGCACTAATATCAAACTAACATAGTTTTTTTAGGGTAGAATACTAATAATCGTTTCACATTAATTATCTTAACATTCCGGGTCAGCGCCCGATAAGTCTATAGGACATGTATCACATTTTGTATACCGTTAATGTAACCGGCTATTGACTTGAAGCTCATTTCCATTTCCATGCACACCGCATTTTAACATCCGGCCGAAACGCCCATTAGAATCGCACCATCGGCAGTTACAGAGCAATGGCTTTTTCGTTTTACGGATAAATACAAACGCGTTGCACAGGTATGAACTCTTCCATCTGTTGACACAATGATTATCTTTTCGACGAGTATTTGACATCTACTCGCACCCGTTTGCATCATGTCCTAGTATCTTTTAGCACCTTGCATGACCGCGTTTAAATTTCACGTTGCAATGACGCTTTATTTCATTGCCATGTTTATAATTGAGCACTTTAGTAGTCGCATGTGGCTCTTGCCGCCTCGTTGTACGGTGTGCTTGAACCATTGATTACCATAACATCACTATCTTATTAACATACCACTCGTGAACACATCGGATAAAACCACTTATCTACAGCACTACGCACGTTTTTCTTTTCTTTGTCATTTTGCAACTTTATTTATAAGACGCACGTGATCATTAGCTCCATGGGTTCACCAACGATAACTCTTTCGATGGACACACTAACTCACACTGTACATTTATGAATATTTAGAGCAGCATTCTAGCCCTTGAATAAATAGCAAAACATACCTTTTGGATTTATTATAGGAAAATCCCCTGAGGAAGGGCTTGACCCGAAATGCATCGGAGTATTGTATATCTCCACTGTGTTGTCCTAAACGGATTTTTAAATTTCAAGATTTAATGAAAATGAAACATTGAAACTAACCTAATTGGAAAGATGATTATTTCTATGGATTATGTCGTCAATAACATAATGAACTGAACAGTTAAACTTGTAATCATTGAAGGCGAATAGTCGCATCTACAGAGTGCTAAATACAAGAGTACATCCTTGTAAAGTTTATAAGGATCATCTTCACCCACGTTTCAACACCCCATGATCAGGGGGTGATACTCTTCAGCACCCATAAAGTATAAAAAGCATAAACTTCAGAGTAAAATATAATTCTAACGGTGTGCGGCCGTTTATCAAACTCTGTTCAAAATTATTTGTAGAGCACCCGTGCACCGGTTAGTTTCTTGGTGCTATATATCGGAGTAGTCTGACTCCTGGTAAGTTATTCATATGCTTGAGTGAACAAAAATGTCTTAAGGTGTTTCAGTAAACAGGTATTTAACTCTGCCTTGAGTATCAATCCCATGTGAATCTGGTGTCCTGACTTGTTCTTAGGCCCAAGCATTACTATACATATCTAATGTGTATTCAGAAGCCTGGCCTGTTACTAGAAATGTGAGGTCTAGCACTTGCACTTGCACTTGCACTGTGACCGGGAAAGGCACACCAAGAATGTACTCATAGTGGGCATATAACCACTGTCCATGCCTGGGATGAGGCAGCGGTGGCAGTATGTCATGTTTTGTGAATGTTTAGTGTGACCAGACCTTTTTCTCTGCGTCATAGAGAGTGGGGTCTACTGAACCCCTACATGAAATGTTCCACTGTCACGCAAAACACCAGAGCCTTGCAGTGACATTTCATGTGCATGTTGAGTGTGTGTGCCCGCAGTGAATGTATAGCACATGCGTGGTAGTAGGAGTCCGTGTGTGTATTCTGAGTGTAAGTACTGCGACCAGTGAGATCCATTTTGGATGCCCCTGGTTTAGCACAGCACAAGATGGAATAAGAGGACAACTTTCCCGTCAGTGGAAGTGCATTGCCTACATTCCCTAATCCTGAAAATCCAGACACTGAAATGAGGAAGATGGAGACAGGGCTTCCCTTAGAAATTCTTTGATGGCCTTGTTAGCAACATTCTGCTGACTAGTTCTTATTGAGCAGTGCCATTTGGTACATAAGAGGAGCAAGTGATGGGACTGAGGTTTTTCAAGGTGAGAAGGTTTCTAGGCCAGGCCAAATATTTCAATGACTCTGATTGTTGTTTCAGGAAAGCTGGTGACAGTCAGGTGCAGATATCTCAGAACTTATGTTACCATTCCGCAGTCCCCCTCCCCTCAAACGGGTTCTGACTCCCAACATAATATCATTATCATGCTGTTGTAATTTTATAAGGAAGAAATTACAGGAGCTCTGCAAAGTGCTTTGTTTGTATATAATGTAATAATTGATATTATCTAAGTATTATTATTATTTGTATCAAGTTTATCTTTGGAAATCTGCCTCCTCTCAGAGTGCACTAGATATGAATACTGCACACCTTTACTCGAATAGTGGTTAAACAATCTGACACTTCCTTTAATGTGTGCCAAAAGGGAAAAGATAATGAAAGTGCCTGTAACCAGAGGCCCATATGTTTGGAAGTCAAATATAGCTTTGTTTAGCTAGTGAATTAAGAAACACTGCCCCAGCGATGTTCGCTGTTGAAGACAATAATATGGTCTTGCAATGAAAATCCTAGATCAGAGCCATGTCTCAGGACGCACATGGCCACATGGGCAGCCTGCCAGTGTCTTAAGGACACAAGACATTCTGCCCGGGTTAGTTTTAGATTTTCGGCAGCACTATACGCACGCTATTTTATATCAGACACATTTAAGAATCCAAAAGAAAACAAACACGCAGAAATATGCAGAGAAGAGGTGCACCGAACAGTCCGTTTAATAGTGTTTGAATGTGGACAAACGCCAGGCCAGTTGGCAGCCAAGCAGAGGAAATTCATGCACATTCCTTCAAACGACTTTGGAGGAGGACTGTCCATGCAGGGGTATAACAATAGCCCCACGGTGATGGGGTGTGGGTGTGGCGAGCTCCAGGGGGGGCCCTATAGCACCGTTTCAGGGCGGCGGGCATCTGACATAAGAGTTCCTGGCTGGATACTGTAGTTTTTTGGGCCTTAGGCCCTCATGCTAGTAAAAGAGTGACGCAGACACTGGTATTGTAGTTGGATAACTGGCCCAGAGCACGTGCGCTCGGCCCCTTTTATTGCCAGGGTCACCTGACCAGTGACACCTGTGGTGGGTGGGTGTTCAGTGTGTCTTACAACATGCTGGAACACTAGACTGCTGATCACTACATCCCTCCCAAACTTTAATAAAGGTCAAAAACAAAGAAGTCCGAACCTGTGGGAGAGAACACAAATTACAAACAAAATATAAGTCAGTGATAATGACTTCCACGTAGTCTCTTCGCTGATGGCTAACTGCCGGCGATGGTATTCTTGCAGCCGGGACCACTCTGTCTCCTTGGCACGATGTCCGGGTGCTCTATGGAGGTGCTCGTTTGGACTTGCACCGTGGAAGTGTGCTTTACAGTCTCCTTCTTCCTGTACTGCCGTCAGTGAAAAGTGTAGATGGAATGATGGTGGACCATTGGTGTTTTACTTTCCGCTGTACAGTCCTGGTAGAGGTGTTTTCTCCATCTGGTGGTTGTCTTCTAACAGGATTCACAGTTGCAGGATATCCCTCTCACAGATACCCCTCTCTTGTGGGTGTCTCCTCTCACTGGTCGACCCGGAGGCCCTTTGCTGCCAGGCTTCCACTGGACCGGTGGACTTCCGCCTTGTCGCTCCGACCGCTTTGGAGGAGTCGCTACGGGTCCTCTCTCCGTGTCCGAAGCTCCACCTGAAAAGGGTGTTGTTGGCACTTGGTCCTTCGCGCGCTACCTCTGTTCTCCCAGGATCTCCAGAACAAGCTTCAACAGTCCATCTCTCGTTTCGGCACCCGCTGCCACCGATGTCCCTGAGGCCTCTGCCCCTTGGATATCCACGGTCCTATATCCGTTCCATCTCAGAGGTGGTTGTTACCAACGGACCGGCCTGCTCGCCTCTGTCGTCCCCGGGTGACCTTCGCGTTTGCACATAGACGTGTACTCCCAGTGGTGCTGATGTTTTCCAGGTACTGTGTTCGGATATCCATGCACCTTATCACTTTCCTCTTCGGGTGTTCCCCTTCCAGTGTGTATTGTGTTGATCTGTCACGCGCACCTCTTTGCTCTTCTCCTTTCCTCTTCAGGTTTTCCCCTTCTGGTGTGTGTTGTGTTGATCTGTCACGCACACCTCTTTGCTCTTCTCCTTTCCTCTCTTCTTCCTTCGTCGCGGCGTCGTGCCACTCAGGATCTGTCTTTCTTTTCCTTTGCGACGCGGTCCGGTCTTCTCGCCTTCTTGCTCGTCCTTACCAGGCTTCTCCGTGTAGCGTGCACTCTACACGTTTCCCTCTGGTCTTGTCCCAACACTAGGACACTATCTTCCTTTCACTCTGTGACTGGACCGGTCGTCGCGACCTTCTTTCTCACGATTACTTCTGATTTCAAAGTGACGTTGTTGGACCTCTCATCCGTCTGTTTCTGGTCCTCTTCGCGGACCTCTCCTGGGGTCCTCTTCATCGACGTTCCCTCGGTCTTCCTCTTCGCTCCCTCTCTGACCTCTTGACAGGTCACTGTGCTCCCGGACCTCTTGTAGGTCTGCATCCTCGTTGCGACCATCTGGTGGGTCGGCTTCTTCCTTGCGACCATCTGGCTGGTCGGCATCTTCCTTGCGACCATCTGGTTGGTCGGCTTCTCCCTTGCGACCATCTGGTTGGTCGGCTTCTCCCTTGCGACCAACTGGCTGGTCGGCTTCTTTTCTTCACTGGTGACCATCTGGCTGGTCGGCTTTCTCTCCCTTTCCCGGGTCTTCGTGCTTCTGGTGGTTCGCGCAACCACCTCTTCTTCTCCGCATTCACGTTGCTGTAGCGCGCTTCTGATGGCGCTCTTCCGTTACCTCACTGGGTGCACTCTCTGCACGTTTCTCTACCTCCTTTGTTCCTGTAGCAGTGTCTGCTGTTCTTGCACGTCTTCGCACTTGCCTGGTGCTGAGTTCTGGAACCACCGTTGGTTCGTGTGGCCACCAGGTACCGCTGCGCTTTCTGCCTCACCTTGGTTTAATGCTTCTTCACCCTTTGTATTTGGAGGCAGACACTTTCCAGCCGGGGTGTCTCTCTCTCAGTCAACCCCTCTCTGGGGTCACAGCAGCCAGGCACTGTCTCTGTGCATACTCTGTGCTCTCCTGTCACTCTGTCCCTGTTGTGCATTCATGTACTCATGATGCTTCCCTGCGCCCTCTAAACGCAGTGCCTTAGGTGCATGCCTTGCTGCTTTCTCTTCTCCCTGTGCATGGCATTCTTGGGGTTTGGCTGACACCTTAGTCACTGCCCCTTCGCGTTCTTGCATTAATCATTGTCTCTGCTTTCCTTTGTCTTGCTGCTCGGGCAGACTCCACTATGCTCCATACAAATATGGTTCTCTATGAGGGCTACTGGTGCAGTACTGCAGAACGGCCACTAGATGGCACTGTTCGCGCTACCGTTGAAAGTTCTGTATCCTCGGCAGCTTCCACGCTGCAGGCTGTGGTCACCTCTTCCTTTAAGGGGCCAGATACCGGTCGTCTGCACTCTGCTGTGTGTATGGGTGGGGGCGCTATGGCCTTCACACCTCTCTTCAGGATTGCCCTCAGACTTCCCCGGTGTCTTGCTCCTCGACCCGACGGCTGCCCCACGCCACAGCAGGTGAGAAAAACATATTTTCTATTTCCAGTGGGGCGGGGAGGGGTGAGATTCGCAGGCTCCCTCGGCGTTTCTGCACCTCCCGTATGCTTCCTTTCTGTCCGTGCAGGGAGGGAGGGTGACACACTGCACCTTCAGTGCACAGGGGAGGGGCACCTCTTCCCCCTCCAGACTTCTCCCTTCAATGCCTTAGCGGCGCTCTCCCTTATTTGCGGCCACGCAAATCTTCGCGCTTCTCCCCTCTTCACTTCAGTGAGCCTCTAGCACCGCCTCTGAGCGGCCGCCGGCCACCCGCTGTTACCACCTCGCTCTCCCTGCCTGCAGCAGCTTCTCAGTTCACACGCTGCCTGGGGCGGGGGGGGGGGGAGTTGGCGCTGCTGCCGGCACATGCTTGCTCGGCAGTCAAGACATTTAACGATTCTCGCACCTCGCAGCAGACCGCTTGCTTCTCGGGCTGTGCAGGAGGTGCTGGCGCTTCTCAGACCAGCCATGGGTGGCATGCACTCTCCTCTCCGCTTCCCCTCCCACCCGTAGCAGCTTCATCCAGTTCCTACGCTGCGCGGGTGGGGGTTAGGGCCGCTGCTGTTAACTGCGGGGCCTCACATGGGTCAGTGTTCGCTTTCAGCCATAGAGGCGGGGAGGGCTCCCGCTGGCCTCCTAGCGCTCGGGGTTACTTCTTTTGTAGTGCACAGCCCCGCGTCACTGTCCCGATATACGGGTCACCTCTGGCCGGCGGGTCATCTCCTCAACGCGGGGGGGCTCCGCTGGTTCTTCACACGCCCACCGACTGTCGGAGCGTACAGCACTTCGTCGCGGGGGGAAAACTGATTCTCCGCAGACACTTAAGGAGTGGGGTGGGCTCCCTCTGGCCTTCGTTCAGCTCGGGGTCACTTCATTAACCCCACGGCCTCTCGCTCAGTCACCGGGCTTGCTGCCAGCCAGGCAGGTCGTCGCGGCTGATGTGGGTGGGCTCTGATCGGTCCGCCTTTATCCCCCTGGCACTTCCACGCCGGGGGCTCACAGCGGGCTCATAAGGTGCGGGGTGGGCTCCTGGTCACCTTCTTCATGCAGGCCGGGAACTCCTCACATGCCCCGCAGGCAGTTAGCCATCGCTGATTCACATGGGGGTGCCGCTCGCACAGGCAGCTCTCCCCCCACACCACCTTCCAACAGGCGGCTGCACACACGAGATTCACCCGCTCGTCGCCATTGTAGGGTTTGGGCTTCAGGCCCTTATGCTAGTAAAAGAGTGACGCAGACACTGGTATTGTAGTTGGATAAGTGGGCCAGAGTACGTGCGCTCGGACCCTTTTATTGCCAGGGTCACCTGACCAGTGACACCTGTGGTGGGTGGGTGTTCAGTGTGTCTTACAACATGCTGGAACACTAGACTGCTGATCGGACGATCACTACAGATACGGGGGGAGGTGGGGGTGGCTACTTGTACTTTGCATCCCCCACTCCCCTTGCAAGTTTCGTTACACCACTCATTCCGCCAAACGAGAAACTTTTGAGGACAGTCTTTTGAAGTGTGCAATCCTTGCTCCTCACACGTCTGCAAAAAGAAAAACCCGATCTCCAAAATCAAGGGCACGTATTAGTGACCCGATCATCGCAGCATCTAAGCTCCGAGAATCAGACAGCGATTGCAGGTGAAAAGCAAGCTGATACAGATACAAATCTTCAGCGATTGGCTGATTGTTCCAGGAACTCGGTTTATCTGATCAGTCTGGGAAAACACTTAAGTGGATTGGGCCACCAACCTTAACAACAGCCCGCACACAACGCGTGCAGGTCAGAAAAGCCTTGAGACATAACCTGACAGGCGAGGAAGTGTCTGGCAGACACACCTCCTTTGCCTTCCCATCCATTCAAATAAGCACAGTTTTGTTGTTTCACCCACAACCCTCTTCTCCTTCCGAATTCACAAAGAGAACCTCAGTAACACTCAAGGAATGACTGAGCAGCGACGTCAGCAAAATGAGTGCAGCAACACAGCAGAGCCACGCAAGTGTTAGGACACAGTCACGGCCTGCTTGTTTTATTACGAGCATATCCTTCTCACTGCCAGCAACAGCATTTTGCTTGGGTCGTCTTCTCTGAAGAAGAGAAAATATCCATACCCGTCAACTGTTTGAATTTACAAAACCCACGAGTAAATTTACCTTTAAATGACACAATTCTATTGCACAGGCATGTGCTTAAAAAGCATTATTTTACTGCTCACTAAAACTGGTAAAATGGTAATTATAAGGTCAGATTGAAAAAATTATATTGAAAGTTCAAAGTTGAAATCTCACTGCAAATGATTCCGAAAATATTGGCTTGCAACAGAGCATTCTGAAAGTGAATGCTTCGAAGCAACTGGTTACTAATCAACATCCTGAAATAAAAGCTTTCTATGCCACAGCAATTCATATGAAGTGACAACAGAAAAGGAACTAATCCACACTGGCCAAAATTAAAGCCAGTATAATGCAAGCCAAACAAGGAGTGACAATTGTTGTTTTAATGGACCAGGCTTTCTGTCCAAAATCCAGTTGGAGCAAATCATGGTGAATTAGATATGTTCCACACCCCGCGTCCCCACCAGTGATGCTTCCCACCACGTGTTTCATGCCTCACTGCTGTCCAGCCCCCCTGCAGCACTACTTAAAGATGGCCGTTGAGCAAAGAAAGCCCTTCTGCGCCGGCCATGCCTGGACCGTGCCCAGCACCACAGACCCTGGTTTCAGACACTCTATCGATACGCCGCCTGCACCCACCTCGCCCTCAGCACTGGACGCCATACAGACTGCAACTTCGTGGCTATGAAGGACATCCAAGGACCCTTTTCATGTTGGAACTGCAGCCACACCTTCACCCATTACCAACACACCAGCTCTTCTCAAAGCTCAGCCAACCAACAGCGCACCCAACTGACGTAACTGCATCCTCCTCAACACATGCTCAGGCCACAAACATGCCACAGAAATCTGGGACCTCCTTGACTCTGTCACGCCAGACATCGCCTTCCTCATGGAAGCCTCGACCAACCCCAGCTCAGGCCCAGAGACCGCCACCGCCATTCCAGAGGGATACAAAATCACCTGCAAGGACCTCGCTGACCGACCAGGAGGAGGCATCGCCATCGTCCACAAGGACACCCTCCACGTGACCACCCACTCAGACAACTCTACAACAACCTTAGAACACCTTCACTTCCAGATCCATACCAACCCCAACACCAACCTCCGTGGAACCCTCATCTACAACTCCCTGGTCCCCGTCCACCTTTCACCAACGCTATCATCGACATCATCGCAACCTAGGCCTTCGCTTCCACCGACTATATCCTATTCGGCGACCTCAACTTCCACCTGGACAACCTCCATGACCAGAACACCACATCCCTTCTTGAAAACGTCACCAACATTGGACTGAAGCAGTTAGTCACTGTGCAAACCAACGCAGTGGGGCACATGCTCGACCCCGTCTTTACCACCTGCAGGAACATCACCTATGACCACACCTCCAAACTCTTCTGAACCAACCACCAATGCTTTCATTTCATATTCAACTCTCCCACCATACACCACCAAATCCACCGTATCCCTGTTGCATCTGGAACAAGATCACCAAGGAACATCTCACCACCTTTCTTAGCACCACCATACTGCCAACCACAGCAGACGCCAACACCTCAGCTCCCAACCTACACCAATGAATCATCAACACCATGGCTTCCCTCAAGAAGGCCCCCGGCAACCACACATCAAGAAAGACAGCTGGTTCACTCCTGACATCTGCAAGTCTACACCTGCAGACACCTCGAGAAGAGATGGAGGAACAACAAAGCCTAACAAACCCATGCAGCCTTCAAAACAGCCACTACCACACACTCCTCCTCAAATCCCCAAAGGAAATGGCTCTCCAAGACAGAATCCAACGCACACAACAATAAAGAACTCTTCTCCATCATCAAGGAGTTTGCCATACCCAGCAGCGAGACCATGGACATCCCCCTCTCCCAAGAACTCTGTGACAAACTCGTCACCTACTTCCACCACAAGATCAGACTGATCTATGACAGATTCAACACCTAAGACCCAGCCACCGAGCCCAACACCACCTCACCCAACCACACCACACCACACCCAAACCTACACTGCCCAACTAGACCCGGCTCACCAGGGACGACACACTCAAGACCATGAAGAGCATTCACTCCGGAGCCCCATCGGACCCCTGCCCGCACCACATATTTCACAGAGCAGCCACCTCCATCGCCCCTGAACTCCAACGCACCATCAACTGTTCCATCAAGACCACCACCTTACCCGATGACTAGAAACAGCCCAAGATTAAACCCTGGGCAGTGAACTCCACTCCGCTCGCGGTGTTTGCAGAGTTTTCCACACTCCATGTTACGCGGAGGTTGAGGAGCTCTGAAAAAATCCGCTTTGCGCAGTGGAGCGGAGTGTTTTTCCTCGCTCGCGTTCACCAACGTCAAGTTGGCGAGCGCGAGCGAGGATAATCCACTTCCCGCCGAGATTTCTCAACGCGGGGGGGGAGGGGTCAGGTTTCTCATTACGAGTGGTCCCGTGTGCTCGTGACCGCTTGCGTTGAGAAACTGCCCGTTCGCGTTGAGAAAGCTGCTGCTCGAGTAAAAATCTACTCGAGTGGAAGAAAAGGAAAGCTTGCGCTGTGCATGGTGCCTTTCTCAATAACTGCACAGTGCGGACAAACATCCGGCACTGTGCAATCACCGCGACCAGCATTATTCTATCGCACTCCGCCTCTTGTGGAGCTCCGCATAGCACGGCAGATTTTTTTGCCCACTTCGCGGTGTTTCGTGCAGCGCAACTCCGTGAACTCCACCCAGGGTTACCCAAGATCAACCTTCTGCTGAAAAACCCATCCGCTGACCCGACAGACCTAAAAACCTCCGACCTATCTCATTGCTCCCCTTCCCAGAAAAGGTCGCAGAGAATGCCATCAACGTCCAACTCTCTGGATTTATTGAAGTGAACCACATCCTGGACATCTCCCAATATGGCTTCCGAAGCAATCACAGCACCGAGACTGCACTCCTCACCGCCACAGAAGACATCCGCGTCCTCCTTCACCGTGGTGAAACTGCAGCTCTGATCCTACTGGACCTCTCAGCCACCTTCAATACTGTCTCACACCGCACCCTAATCATGAGACTCCACGACGTTGGCATCCGCGCAAGCCCCTGGACTTGATCCACTCTTTCCTCCCTGACCGAACCCAATGAGTCAGACTACCCCCATTCTGCTCTGACCCTACACAGATCAGCTGCAGAGTGCTGAGGAGACCCTCCTCAATGTCTACATGGCTCCCCTCGCCACCATCGTAAAAAAACATGAACTTAACATCGTCTCCTACACCGACGACAGCTGATCCTGTCGCTCACCAACGAACCCTGGGTCACCAGAATCGACTTCCATAGCGGGATGAAGCCCGTTGCCTCCTGGATGAAGGACAGCTGCCTCAATCTCAACTTGGACAAAATTGAGGTACTCATCCTG
Organism: Triturus cristatus; assembly: GCF_964204655.1. NCBI lineage: Eukaryota > Metazoa > Chordata > Amphibia > Caudata > Salamandridae > Triturus > Triturus cristatus. The sequence continues at coordinate 430,168,875 of NC_140581.1, read as the reverse complement.
GGAACCACCTCTTCTGCCTGGGACAATTCCTGATGGCCTACCACACTGGGAACACCACCCACCCCATAGATTACGCGCTCAACCTCGGCATCATACTGGACTCCTCGCTTAAAATGAACCTTCAGATCAACGACGTGTCCACCTCATGCTCCCACACAATATGCTTGCTTTGAAAAGGCTTTTAGATGGATGCCCACGAAGCAAGAGAGACAGTCACCCACGCACTCATCATAATGCAGTCTACGTCGGCATCACCCAGAAACTTCTCATGAAACTTCAGAACATTCATAACGTCGCAGCCAGACCGTCCCTCAACACCCCCTGCTGCAGCCACATCACCGAACACCTTCATGAACTTCACTGGCTCCCAGTCAACAAAAAAGTGACCTTCAAGCTCCCCACTCACACCTACAAAGCCCTCCATGACACTGAACCAGCATATCTGAACAACTGCTTCGCATTTCACGTTCCTGTCAGACACCTCTGTTCCACCCAGCTGACCCTTGCCTCCGTCCCCCAGATCCACAAGACACGAACCGGAGGAGGATCCTTCTCCTACCTCACTGCCAAGACCTCGAACACCCTGCCTCTCCAACTTAGGCAATCCCCATTGCTGACCCATTTCAGGAAGGATCTTAAGACCGGGCTCTTCGACTGAACCCAGATGGGTAGGCAGCCACCCTCCTCCCTTAAGCATCTTGAGACCCTCATGGGTGAGTAGCTGCTCTATATAAACACCTGATTGATCCAATGAATACAAACAAGTAATATCTAAATCACTCTAGCTAAGGCCTCTGAAGCTACACTGGGAAAGTGGTATAATGTCAAGTATGTAAGGAAAGTCTTTGAGATGATGCTGAAGAAATTTCAAGAAGTGCCACAAACAGTAAACATCTGGGAAGATGTTCTCGACATCTCACATGAAGATAATCTCAGCTGTAGAGCCAGGAGCACAGGTGAAGAGCTGAGCCCAGGAGAAATGCAGGTGAAGAGCAGAGCCCAAGCAGATGCTGTGTCTGATCAACAGGGAGGAAAGCTAAGCACCTAGCCACACCCTAGGTGTTGTTTTTGTGGACAGAGGGATCCTTGTGTCCTGGGATCCTTAAATCCTATGGTAGATCCTCAAAGCTGTATTAGCCTGTCACTCAGATGGGGCATTCAGTCACTGCTTTTGAGGTGTCCACTTGGGCATAGGATTGAATGTGCTGGTGAAGTGTGGGGTAATAACTGGGCAGCATAAATGTCTTAGCCATGAACTTAGGTAGCATGACTACTGTTATGCAGCACAGATGACACTCTCAGTAGGAATGTCATGAGCAAGGGTTGGAAGGGAGGCCGTTAATGCCCAGAACCAGAGATAGATGAGACTGGGGGCGAGCACATGTGACAGGCAATGAAACATGACTTTTAGCACTCTTAAAAATGCTAATGAATACCTCCTTCTGTTGTTCAACCTCTGGATGACATTGGACAACTGACCACAACACTTCACTTGATATCCTATCATCCAGAAAGATTATAGAAAATTAAGTCTCAATCGGTTCCAATCCTTCGCTACATCCATGTCCGATTCATAAAAAATTACGTTTACAGAACATCAACACTTCCTCTAAACTATAGTGTACCACAAAGGACAATTATTGAACCACATCTATTCAAAATCCACCTGGAAGGAATAGGCAAAATGCTTGGAGTAAATGGCATCAGCATCCATCACCATGTTGATGATTGACAGCAGGATCCAAAACGTTTTTCCCAATCAAACATTTCATGCTTTAAAAAGTTTCTTGAAGTTCTTGAATCTCTGAACTTGAACTGTATTTCTGAAGATGTTCATTGTATACAAGTTTCTTTTGCAGGACTATAGGTTCCCAACATAATATTTCATGCAGAGGATTTTAAACTCGACTGCATGAGCTCCTGGAAGCCAGTGAAGGGTTTCGATTCAGGTTAATCATTATGCTGATGAAAAAACCTTTGTGTTTCATTTTGTACTCTCTTGATTCTAATATTTTTTGTTTTTCAGATTGCTGCATAGTAAATGGCCCCTGATGTTTGTTCATCATACAAGGTGTTCGATTAAATTGTACACTTTTACATAGCTATCACCTCACTGCATTTCCTTCAATGTTAATGACCTAAAATAAAAAGCGAATAATAGTCCAACATTTCCACTTAAAGTGGCCGAGTAGGTTCCAAACTCAGCCCTGTGAACTGTGAAAACCATGCCTGCATGGTATACACACCATAAAAACAACATTTTATGACACACGGCACAAAATAAATTGATTGTAATCTCAAGGAAGTCTCTGTAACCGAAGGTGATCAACCGGATTATCCACAGTAATTCCAATAATCTTGGGACCATGAATATGCTGTATGTTTAAGGATCCCTCCTATCAGAGAAAAGTGCCATCATCTCACATGTGTAGGATTCCATAAATCTCAAATAATGGGATAAAAGGTTGTTGTTAACCGTGCTTAGATACCACTTTCATTGCAGCACATGAGTTTCCATGGTCCATAAAGCACATGACTTCCATATTTAGGTTCAAGGTGAAGAAGTTTACATCTCTCAGACTCAAATTGGAGACTGACCCATCCACCGATTCCTTTTGTGTAGGAATTGTTTCATTATAGTTTTTTTAGTTGATCAGATGGAACTTTAGTATGATATTTGGTATGATCCCTTACTTGTGGATGGATGACTTACAAACCATGTGGTGGGAAGACTAACAACCTGCACCTACAACCTGTAAAACAAAATATGAGCCCCCTGTATCTGCATGCAGAACACTGGGACTGAAAACGTCCACACAATTAGATAGCCAAGAGAAAGTAACTAATTACATCCAATATGGCAGAAACGACCCAACCTACCTCCACATGAGACACGAGTGCAGGATTCAGGCCAATAATACACATTTCCACATGTGCTAGTGGGTGAAGGAGAATTGCCTGTATTTGAACAGTACCAAAATTGAGGATTTTACATTTCCAATCCAAACAGTGGAATTATTCAACCTAGGCCTTGACTCGCGTGAAAGATGAAAGCAGATGCACGCAGGGTCCTGACCGTGGCTGTGTAGCTGGATCGTCGCCACAAATTGTAGTGAAGACGCTGTCACGCAGGGATGAACTCAGTCCAGTTTCTTTGTAGAATAGCTACACAGCCAAAAGACATCAAGGCAGCACCACATCAATCTTCAACCGCCCCAGCCAGCCTTTTCAAATAATAAGAGAACCTAACTCCCAAGCAACTAGGCAACCTCTGTACATTCTATTACGTGTCACCAAAGATAGAACACAGAGCAGGGAACTACATCTTAAAGCTATAACACACATACCTACATCAGAGAAAGTATATAACATCTAGTTATAATCTCAAGAAGTATGAGAAGAGAAGTCATTAAATGAAAACCTAATTCCCAGGAGTAGGAAAACATAAATGCCAAAAATGCGTGGAAACTCCTTTTTGTCATCCCTTAATACCTGCAGGAGTCTGTGGTGCAGGCATTCTGATATTGGCTTATAATTGATGCTACTGTGACATCTTTTAAATGTGCCAGAAGGACGCGCTGACGTCCTGCGGGGCTCACCTGTTTCATCTGCTGGGCTCCAGAGGGGGCTGTCATTCTATCTGTGCTCCATCAACACAGTTTTTCAAGCAGCACACTGGCCCCGGCGGAAATGCAGGCCCCTTCACCTGCTCACACGCTCTGGTGGGACTTCAAATCCCAGAGTGTTTAGTGAGCCTACCACCTGCAGTAACCTGAGGGGGAGGAGCCACCTGTGCCCTCATTACTGCCGAATTATTCCAATGGTGCGGGACGCACGCAGGTGAAGCCCGAGCCAAGGGCGGGCCTGTCCGTGCCCGTCATCGCCAGGAGGCAGAGCAGGGCCACCTCTCTTGGGTCGAGGATAAGGACCGTCTAGGGTAAGACATTGCTGATTTCCGACAATTCTTGGCTTAAGGGTGTTTTTTTGACGTGCACTTCATGGTACCTGTGGTTTGCTCAACCAAAGGGGGACTCTAAGATCACCACGCATGCACGTGGGAAGAGTTTTGTAAACCACCATCTGTACAATACTTGACTGGGCCGATTGACTCTAGCACATTAGACTAATCCTCTATTTTCTCTATCACTAAAGTCCGCAGTTACCGGCTTTTTTTCTCACCCTTTCTTTTTATTTGGCAAATGTAATTCCATTTGCTCCATCAGTTCTGAGTGTCTGCCTTGTACCAAGGGTGGTGTGGGCCTGGTAAAAAGGATAACAGCTATAAAGGGGAGGCGCACATGTGTTGCACAGCAGTCCCACCAAAAAATGACCACCATTCCTAGGTTACCGCCGACCTCGATTGACAGAATGCTCCAAAGAGTGATAGGGGCGGTAACGACAGAAATTGAACTCACTGAAAGGCACCTCTCTCTAACATCTTTTAAATTTGCCAGAAGGGTGGAATCACTGAATATCATATATGTACTGCTCTCCCTTGAGAGATTTATGATTTATATGTGAATTGAACCAAGAAGACCAAACTTTGAGTACAAACATATTAATTTTTCTTCATTTCAGTTACCCTATTGGGGATCTCAATTATTCCTTACAATAGAAACAGCCGCGGCCCGTGAAGGTAAGAGCGGTGGGGCTGGGTGGGGGGTGGGGGAGTTTCAACAGACAGCGAGGGGAAATTATTGATTTTTCTTCGTCATCATCTGTTGAAATCCCCCCACCCGGCCCCACCGCTCTTACCTGCAGGGGCCACGGCTGAATAGAAATGAAACTGCCAACATTTGCAGCAAATGCTACAGTTCCCCCATGAACTGTCCTAGTGAATGAAATCTACCTGCAAGGCAACTTAGCAGTAGGGTTGTGGAACTAGTAACAAAGGCGTTGTTTTTCCAATTGAGAGCCCATATAGGACCAACATGAAATTATTTTCGTTGTTTTTTCAAATTGTTTTCAAGAAGACGTTCAAGGTTCTACTGTGAGTCTTTGAAGAACCCACCTTATTCTCACTTGTTAGTCTATCTCAATCTGCAATACACCACTGCTCAATGTATTGATTATGATAGGCTTACACGTTTAAACTAGCTGTTTTTCATCTGCAAGTTCTTTTTAGCAACTAAATAAATAACTCTTTTCTTTGGAAAGGCTTAAATAGATTATGACCGAATCGTCAGAAGAATCACAGCAAATCTATCTACTTGCGATGGCAACATTTTAGTGTATGGTTCCTTCTTTTTTTTTTAAGTTTGAGTTTATTGAAACCATAAAGACATTACAATATGCAATCAAAAACCAGGAAGAGAACATAAGTAACCATAATATATATAATAAAGGATAAAGAGTATACTGGTTACAATAAACACTGCATCCTAAAATAAAAAGAGGAAAAAGGGAGGGGGTGGGAGTCAAATATAAGTATCAGTGGAAAGGAATTCAAAACAAAATTCTAACAATAAAGTAGAGCATTGCATGTAAGTAAAACACTAAAAAAGGTCTAAATATATAAATGTGCAAGTATAATTTGTAAAACGGCATTAAATTATTCAACAAAAAGACAACGAAAATAAATCAGGGCGGTTTACGGACATCATCTGACATTCTCACAATAGTAGTGATTGAAGTGTTTGAGGTGGCGGAAGCAGACAAATATGTAGAGAGAGGGAGCCATAGCAAATCTCTTTTAATTGCTAATGATACAGGGGTAACATAATTAGTATCAAGTCTATGATGAAAGCAGAGGGCATTCCACCAGGCTCTGTAAGTAATTTTATCTGCATGTTTCCAATTGGAAGTGATTAAATGTAAGGCTATAGCAAGTAATAAATCAATTAGCTGAAAATGTGATGGGGATTGAGGCCAAGAAGGGGATAAAGAACCTAGGAAAATATTTGGGAGGGAAAAGGGAACTTTAGTGTTAAATATTTTGTTAATTTGAGACCAAACTAAATGCCAAAATGTGTCAACATTGGGGCATTCAAATAACATGTGTTTCAGATCAGCCCTTAAACATGGACAGGACCAGCATTGTGATGAGGTATTAGAGGAAAAGGAAGCTAAATTTGCAGGTGAATATAATGAACGTTGATATACAAAATAAAGAGTTTGAGTAGTGTTAGCCGCCCGTGAGGTTTTGTGGATTTTTGACCATAATTTATCCCACAGAGAAACAGACCAGCATTGTGATAGGTCCCTTTCCCATGCCAATTCAGTCTTTGTTTTGTATCTTGCCGAAGAAGATAATAGACATTTGTAAAGGGAAGATGCAGAAGGGGATGTATTTAATAATGGGAATAATGTAGAACATGCTATAGGGAGATCAGGAGAAGGTGGGAGTAATGAAAGATATTGGTGGAGAGAAGCGAGTAGAAGATCATATTGTTTCTTGAAAGAGTTAGGAAGGGCAAAGGTAGATTTAAGGTCTGAGAAAGATAAGGGTTTGTTACCAGACAAGAGTTGAGAAATACATACCAGTCCTTTAGATTGCCATGCTTTCCAATAGAATGCCCGATTTTTAATGCGCAATGATTTATTGTGCCAGATAGATTGTTGAGAAAGTGAAATACGCGAAGGATACGAAGATGGCAGAAGAGGAGCTAAGAGTTTATGTGTATAAAAAATGACAGAATGACGTAAAGAAGAAGTATTAGCAGAGAAAGCAAGGGATTCTAGAAAGCTGAAGGGGGAAATGAAGAATTTTTCTATGCGCAGCCAAATCGGAGGATAAGTAGGAGAGTCCGAAGAAAGCCAGCAAGAGGCTTGTTTTAGAGAAAACGCATAGTGGTAAGATTTAAAGTCAGGAAACTTAAGTCCGTCATTTGATTTATCTTTCTTAAGAGTAGATAAAGCTATCCGAGAGGGTTTGCCCTTCCAAAGAAATTTTAGTAAAATGCGATCTATTCTCTTAAAATAATAGCCTGAGATATGTACAGGAATCATTGAAAGGGAGTATAAAATAATGGGGGCAAGCATCATCTTAATAGAATCTAATCTACCCCACCAAGAGAGAAAGAGAGGGTGCCATTTAATAATTGAATCATTTAGTTTCTTAGTAATATAATCAAAATTCTGTTTTAAAATTTCCGAAATAGTTGGGGAAAACCATAATCCTAAATATTTCAATTTTGAGGGTTGCCAGGAAAAACCAGTTTGAAGAAAATAATGTTTAAGACACAAAACATTAAGGGGCAGAACTTCACACTTATCTCGATTTAGGCGATCTTCCTGAGAGAGAAAAGAGGGGAGAGAAGTGTCTGGATTGGAACAATATAAAAGAATATCATCTGCATAAACAGACATTTTGACTTGTTGGGAGCCCAAATGAAAACCGGTAATTTGAGTATCCTGCCTAATTTTAGTGAGAAAAGTTTCTAATGCAACTACAAATAATAGGGGGGATAGGGGCAGCCCTGACGTACACCCCTGGAAAGAGAAAAATAGTCGGAAACCTTACCGTTAGCAAAAATAGACACTTTGGGACCAGAATATAAGAGAGAAATCAAGGAAATTAATTTAGGAGGGAACCCTATCCATTTGAGAGCATGGAACATAAAGTCCCAGCCAATCCTATCAAAGGCTTTTTCAGCGTCCAAAGCTATGGCAGCAAGCGGGTAATTTATGGAAGAGGCCTTGCTGATAATATTGAAAAAGTCTCTAGAATTATCAGAGGATAAACGACCTTTAACAAAGCCCGATTGCTCCGGTCCAAGAAGCTCAGGCAAGACTGGATCAATACGTAAGGCAAGGATTTTAGCGAAAATGTTGTGATCTGTATTAACTAAAGATATAGGGCGATAGTTTTTACGAGAGGAAGGGTCCTTGCCTTCCTTAGGAATTAAGCAAATCATAGCGTCTTGAAAGGTGCCTTTAGACGATTCACTCTCAATAAAAGAGGTAAATAAGAGAAAAAGATGTGGGAGAAGAAGCTTCGAAAAATGCTCATAAAATTCAATGGTAAACCCCTCAGGGCAAGGGGTCTTACCTTGTCGCAGAACCGATACAGCATGGGAAATTTCCGACAATGTAATATCTACCTGCAGCGAGTCAAAGTCAATGTGTTGTGAAGGGGGGGGACTGATGGACTGAAAGTAAGAAGATAGATCAGAAGGAAGTGGTTGAGTCTCTGGAGTGTAAAGATTTGTATAAAAGGTGACAAATTCAGTTAAAATTTCTTCATCTCTAAGAAGAGTGTCACCATTAGAATTAGTCAGAGTATCTATCCTAGTTCTGTCCCGACGTGTTTTTAAGTAATTAGCCAATAATTTCCCCATTTTATTCTGAACCCCGTAGTAACGAGCACTACTCTTCAGAAGGTAAGAAGAGGCCGCTTCCGTGGATAATTTATGAAAAGTGATCTTAGCAGTAATAAGTTCTTTCAAAGAAGGTTCAGAATAAGACTGATAATAAGCATATTCTAGTTTTTTAATTTGGGCAAGCAATTGAGCCGAGTGTTTCTCAAAACGTTTTTCATTCTGAGAGACAAAATTGATAATGAAGCCTCTAGCAGCCGCCTTGAAAGAATCCCAAATTATAACAGGAGAAGAATCACAAGTTGTGTTTATACTAAAAAACTCCGAAGCGAAATAACTAAATTGGCTAGAGAAATTAGGATCCAGAAGCAATGAATTATTAAAACGCCAACGTCCAGTAGACGGGCTATAAGGAAGTAGGTCAAAATCAACAGAAACCGGGGCACGATCTGAAATTAAAATGGACCCTCTCTCAGAGTGGAGTACATGTTGCGTTAATGATTTACTTAAAAAGAGGTAGTCAATGCGAGATTGTGACTTATGTGGGGGAGAGAAAAAGCTGTATTCTCAAAATCCAGGATGACATAATCTCCAAATATCAACTAAAGATTTTTGACAGATGGCAGAAGTAAATTGTGAGTGCATTTTATTATCAACAAATCTGACTGGGGAATTCCTATCCAAAATGGGATCATAAATTTGATTACAGTCACTGCCAAAAACAATATATTCATCATCAAATGAAAGTAACTTATTAGAGATTTGCAACCAAAACACATTATCAACAGAGACTGGAGCATAAACATTAAAGAAAACCAACGGTATTTTATCAATAAGTAATTTGACAATAACCCAACGACCTTCAGAGTCAGTTTCCTGAGAAGTAACCGAGACATTAAACTTTTTGTGAGAAAGAATAAGAACACCATTCTTCTTACCCAAAGCTGGGGAAGAAAATACATTACCCACCCAACATTTCTTTAATTTAGACGCTTCAACATCAGATAGGTGAGTTTCTTGAAGAAAAGCAACATCAGTTTTTAATCTAGCTAAATGGGATAAAACTCGTTGTCTTTTAATAGGGTTGTTCAATCCCTTAATGTTCCATGTAGTAACTCTGAACTTGACTGAATATGAATAAAATCATTAAACCATGAACACACAATGCGAGAAACAGTTATAAAATTAAAACGAGTAAGTAAGTGAGAATTTAGTAGCGTATTAACAAGAGGATAAAAGAGGAAGAGATAAAAGACAAGAACATTAAGAAGCTCAATAGGAGAAAGGAACAGTGACCAAGAAGTATAAATTTGCGAATAATCAGATGCATTAAGGAGAAGAAAATAAACGACACTCAGAGAAAGAAAAGGGGAAGTTTGCAAAAAAGAAGGAAGGAAAGGGATGAGGAACAACAAAAGGACAGAAATATGGGAGGATAACATACCTATATGAAAGGGGACCAAGTGGACATGAGGGAGGGTGTGGCACCACATGGAATGGACGACACAATCAGGGTCAGCCAAGCGAAAGACCGGGAAGACATCATGAAAGAAGAATAACAACGCTGCAGGAGGGAAGCAAAACAAACGTTAAAATCATGTTAATGAAATGAGAACAAACAATGATAGCTAAGTAGAACAGTAAACAGATTAACAAGAATAAGTTCTAGTAAGAAGAACAGTAGACAGAACGAGAGCAAAGAAAGACAGGCAATAAATTGCTTAACACTATAATAAAGTGAGCAAGACTCAAGCAAACTCAGACAGCAGAATCAATGAACTACAATATCAACCATTAAAAGAGGAAGAGGGGCATGAGGAGTCCATTGCAGATGGTTTGCAGGAGTTAATAAAGCTTTGTAGACGCATAGGATCATCATATGTGGTCGTTCTGTTGTTTAGGTGACCTTAAAAAGACAAGGGTGGAACAGACCATATCTGGCACCGATGGAGAGACGATCCGCTCGCATATTTAAAAAAGCCTTCCGCCGGTTAGCAGTAGCCTTAGCATAATCTTGTGCAAAGAAGAGAGAGGAGCCGGACCATGTGAGCCTTGGAGAAGCTTTGACCACTGAAAGAACTTTCAATAGGTCTGTGTATTCTAAAAAGTATCGAATAACTCCTCTTGTTTTTTGGGGCGGTGAAGAACTTGACGGAGCGCAACCTAACCGATGTGCTCGTTGAATATTAAGTACCGTTCCCTCTGGCATGTGGAGTAGTTTAGGAATAAAAGACTTGAAAAAAGCCAGCGAGTCATTCCCTTCAAGGCCCTCTTCCAGGCCGTAAATACGTAAATCGTTTCGCCTGTTGCGGTTTTCCAAATCCTCAACCTGTTGCTGAAGTGTGGAGATTTGAGAATGAAGGTGAGAGACGCCGGCACAGGTCTCTGCTAAAGAGGAAACATTCTGTTCAACTGATGAGACTCTTGTTTCGAGTTGAGACCAATTATCCGTCAGGACCTGCAATTTAGTGTTAGTCTCTTCCATGAAAGGTCTAAGAGCTCTAATTTCTTCCAATAATAATTCCATGGACACCGGCGATGTGGACTTTGGTGGAGATGGGGGGTCCTTTTTAAGACGTTTAGTGTTGGATTTCCCCGAAGCTGCAGGAGAGGGCTCCATTATCAAACTCTTAGAGGAGGATGCCAAAGAATCTTCAAGCCTGGACAACTCAGAAAAAATCTTAGAGTTTTTAACAAAATTGTTCCTAGACTGGGACGATGAGATGTGTATTGGCTTTGTTCTGCCCATAGATCACAGTGGCATACTTCGCGCCAGAGCGAAAGTTAAAGAAAAACCACCGCCTTAATCAATGTGAACACTGTCAAAGTTAGATACAAAAGTCTTATGCATAAGTGAGGCGTCGGCAAAGCACACTGTGAGTCTGAGAGGCACTGTAAGCCCAAAATGATGATACTACGTTTAATTTGACATTATAGAACTGGATACAATTTAGGAAGTGCAGCGTTAAGTAATATAATTGCAGAAAATTGCAGGTTAATGTGAGCACAAAAGAATAAGGCAGTCCCAAAATAGGGAGCACCACAGTTCAAAGGAACGTTGTAGGGTTGGTTGGAGAGCACAAAATGGCCGCTGCCGGGATTGCTGTGAGGAATCTTCAGATAGGGATCTGCTCACGAAGCAGCTCGCAAGACTAAATTCAAAATGGCGGCCGCAGTAAAAGCGAGCCGCGAAAGAACTCACCACGGAGAAAAAAAAAGAATTGGCCATCATAAGAGAAAGTCCTTAAGAGCTTCCAAGCATGCCCGAAGTCTTCATGGGCCCAGGCATGCCTTCAGAAAGCCCGTATGCTGCCTCCAAAGACCGAGTCTCCTGATCGGATCGCGGAGCTTCACCCGCGTCCGTCCATCCGGCTCGGGCGCCAAGCCACGCCCCCCGTATGGTTCCTTCTAACTCATGGTAGAGTGAGACTTTTGGAAAATAACAACTTGATAACCTGCAGGGTAAAAATGAGACAGAAAATAGACCCTGACACCAAATTAAAAGTGGCCACTAGCACATCTCTCTATATGCATACATGGGGCATGGATATTGGACTTTAGTTGTAGGACATTGGCATGGTAAGGAGTAGTACACCAGCTCGCTCCACCGTATTTGAGCCAGAGTACTCACTGTGGTCAAGAGATATGTGGCTTGGAGAGCTCTGGGAGTCCCTTATTCTTTCCATTGGTGCCCCTGCTCGGTCCCCACTGGTTTGCTTTGGCGTTTGGTGGGCATAGCTGCCGGGACTCTGTCATTGAGTCTTTAGTCATTGGCAAGTGGCGTGTCATGAGAGCACTAGGCATTGTTGGACATGTCTTTTACGAACTCAATTCAAAATGGACACCCTCTTGAGCACAACAAAATATGTATTCTAAGATGGCGCAAAATATATTTCCACTCCAAGGACACTTATTCAAAGTTATGAGACAACATGGACATCAGTCCTATGCCTGGCAACATTATGGTTTGCATTTGCACCCTGCTGCTTTTCACATCACCCCTTTTCCCTTCTTGCGCGCATGGACTTTGGCCTTGGCTGCCTCAACTTCTTTAGCTAAACTGTCTGTCTAATTCTTTGTTCTTGGGAGTGGTTCCAATAAGCCCTTCAGCAAGTGTATATGTTTGTTGGGGACTTATCACGAGGTACCTGTTCAATTGCCTTTGCCGTGGACAGTGACCAGTGGTGACGTTGGGATTCCTCTATACATCTGGCCTCCATGGCAGCAGGAATCCCCTATCGAGGGCTCTCGAGTGGAATTTAAAGCCACCATGAAGCATAATTCTAAACAGCTATAAACCAGGCGAAAAATTATATTATTTCTTCCATGTCTGTTATTATTTCTAGAAGGAAACTAGGTGATCTTAACATTAGTTCATGCAGGGAATGATTCGTCTCAATTGTTTAGTTTATTTTGCCTGCCAAGTAAAAATTATAGTTGAAATCTACTGAATGTAGGCCTCATGCCAAGCAGGGATTAGAGCTATTTCAGTATGATCCAGCAAGTTGAAAGGGAATACGCTGTACCGTGGAGTAAGCTTTCTTAATCCCATTCCCCAGCTGCGCCAGCTCCACTGTAAACTCCAACAAAGCCAACGAGTTTAATAAGTGAAACAAGACAATGCATATTGCATCAGGAATTGTTTTCCCTTCAGAATCCCCAAGCAGCGCTGCCAACTATAAATATTAATGAAAACAAAATCAAGGTAAATACAGAATAATCTTCAATGTCATGTTGCATTATATTTGTTTAATGATTTGAAGCCTGGTTACTTTCATCCTTAATTTACAAGTGTGCAACTGTAAAATGCTTGTTGTATCTTTTGCACCTCCTAAATTCCATGTTCAGCAACGTATACTGTTAAATGTCACAGCATTGTAAATGTAATGCTTAGCTGTCAGAAACTGCTGTATTAGCTGCGGAGGGTAACTACCCACCCTTGGTAATTATCACAGTCACAGTGAACCTCTAAAGTCACTGAATAAACCTGAGCCCAACCCCCTGATAGCTATTGCAAAGAGCACACAGCCTTAACTTAGAGGCAATGTGTAAAGTGTATATGCAGTGCTAAAACAGTAAAAAATGCAAGACATTTTTGAAAACTAGAGCACATTTTAATAAAAAAACATAAACCACTCAAGTGAAAAAAATCCCATAAGGGTATCCAAAGATGTTAATTTGTAATACTTAGATTTAAAAATAGCACCAGAAAACATTAAGAGGCAACCCTAGTCAACTGGTTGTAGTAGACCGTGGCCTAGGTGCAATTTCAGGCCAACTGCGATGAAGTACGGGTCTGATACAGGAACCAGGTGTCACGCATTGACTTTATGCTTGCCTTTGACCCTGTACTGTGCTCTGCTGCTTTTTGGCTATGATCGTGCTAGAGAAACACCATATATATACCTTCAGAGAGGTGTAATGCTCTCATTCTCCACCTGCTGCTGTAACAGACACAGTGCTCACAGATTTACTAAGGGATGGTGATTTCAGGTAGAGCCCTAACTCTCTCTGCACTTACGCGTAGAAAATCCATTATTACTTCCATTTTAAATATGGCCCCACTTATTCATCCACTGATGCTTGCCCTAAATGGAGGATTTTTTTTTACCTCTTCCTTACCCCTGGGGTTTGTGGCATACAACAGGACTTTGATTATGATGCCTAGTGGACTAAATTGGTTAATTGTAACCAGACTCTCACATCTGGTTTCTTGGGGCTATAAGTTTGCTATCATTTTATTGTGCTTTGAATGAGTTGAAATGGTTTTTGTATTACTATTAGAAAGGTGATTATTTTATATTTTTCGATTGAAAAATGGATATTGAATGAGTAGGTAGTAATAGGTAGATTAAGGATCACATATGAAACATGTAATTCTCTATCATTTGTGCTAGGAGGAGATTCGGTCGTATTTTATGATAATTTCCGACTCCCATGTAATTAAAAAAAGGACATTTAGTAGAAATTAGCTTGTAACTCGTTGTGCAAAATTAGGAACTAATAGCAAGGTTATGTCAGCAAGCACACCCACAGGATACACATGATGAAATAGAGCAACTGACATATGCTGCAATTTCAAAAAGAGCAGAAATATCTCTTTTGATACATTAAAAATACTGGGACAAATGACAAAGAAAGTGTCAATTATTGACTCTCATATTGATACAGCTATCCAGAAGGAAAAATATTCATAAAATAAGGAATAGCAAGAGTACACTCTACTACAACATGGCACTCCATATGGTAATTATCAGGTACCACTTTAATTACTATTCAGAATTATTTAGGAGTTCGGTAAGCTCAACATCACACAGAGACTTTTTCCTTCAACATTTCCCTTCGCCAAAAAAGTCAGAAAAAATAAGGAATTTCTTACATAAAGCTATCATGAGAAGAGAAATTGAAAAGGCCATAAAGTCCCTTAATTAAAAAAAAACCACATGTGCCAGATGGCTTGTCAAACATTTTGTTAAAGAGTTTCTCCACTTTTATGCCTAGTTTACAATTCTAGTATTAACAGCAAGCAATTTCCAGACACAATGAAACAATCAAACATCATTGTAATTATAAAGAAGGGCAAACATCCTCTGGACTTTGCACGTTTCACTTTGTTGCACTTTTATTTCACTTTTTAATAGTGACTTCAAAATCTTCATAAAAATAGGAGCAGAATGGTTTCGTCTGTGGAAGATTTGGGTCTAACAACATAAGGCAGTTAATCAACATGATAGAATAGAGCCCAAAAAGGGTGATACTTAGTTTTGGTGTTCAGAAGGTATTTTAAAGCATTAATTGGGACTGTTTGTTCTGGACCCTACACAGGATGAATCCAGATATTCTGTAATACTCTTCAAGCTACATATGTGGGTTGATGTCAGTTATCTATATCAATAGAATCAAATCTGACCACATTCATTTACATAAGGAACTGGACAAGGGTGTTCGCAATCTCCTCTCATTTATATTTTAGCCCTGAACTCTCTGGCAATACAAATTAGAAGCAATGACAATATCAAGGGATTTCAAATCAGGAAATTAAATTGCAAACTTATGTTATTCATTGACAATATGATAGTTTCTCTGACATCCCTTGGATCATCTGTTCCAGCATTAGTAGAGACCATTGATACCTTGGGCCTCTATTAGGTTACACTACATACTAAAACCAAAGTTCTACCTTTATCACTTGCAACTAAGAAATACATCTTTGATGTTCTGAGTTTTATTTATACCACAGACTGTAACCACTATTTTTTCATTTCCTTGGGTAGCAACATTGCAAATCTCATTTATGTATCATTTAATTCTAGTAAGATTAAAAAACATTAAGGTTCTGGATAGTGTACATTTGGATTATCAGTATGGGCAAAAATAAACACTGTTAATATGTGTCTCTTGAACAAATATTTTATGTTGTACCACAACTCACCATTAGGTATCTTAACTTGGTTCGTTCTAGTTTCAAGACAATGTGTAAATTCTTGGGGAAAAGTAAAAGTCATGAAAATATCTGTTAAAGAATGAAACGTAGGATGAGGAGGGTTTGGTCTCACTGATATTAAGTTATTTAATGAGAGCTATAGTTTACATCAGACAAGACACTATCGGCAAAGTATAAATAGTGAATCTCTGACTGATACATATAGTTAATTTCTGGTGACAGATATTAAGTTTTAAATTATTCTTTACGTCAAAGCGTGTTAAATATTGCAAAGATATTTTAATCGCTGTTAGCACTCGAAGATAGGTTTCCCGTTGAATATCTTAGCACAAAAACAATCTATTTCTATGCAAGTGAAAGAGCTACAATCTAGTACAATTCTTATCTTCTGTATAACTTTTCTCCAGAACTCAATGGCGTAACCTCTGAATCTTGTACTTTAACCAGGGGTGGTGCAATGGCAAAATGATATCCTTTACTAGACTGCAAGAGGAATACAACTTTACTAAAGGTTTAATATGGAATTGCCTTCATTTAAAAATTATCCTCACAGATGCACTGACTCAATTTAACAACCGAGTGCTTAAATAACCAGAATTTGTAAATATTTTTTTTAACATTTCTTGAGAACAGTATAAGGCCTTCCACATGTACCATCTCATACTTCAGAAAGACACTAGGGGACTGATTTAGAGTTTGGTGGAGACGGTACTCAGTCGCAATGGTTTCGGAGTACCATCTCTTTCAAACTCAAGGTCCCCCAACCTGATTTCGAGGTGGGTGTACCAACAGTATTTTGAGAATGGAGCCTACTCCTGCTCTGTTTCTGATATACTCCTCTGAGAGCCCAACTGAGTGGGGGCCATAGAATGTGAGCCATTTGACCATCCACCCAATATAGAGAGGGCAGTCAGATGTATGTTGTTTTTGTTGCTGTCCAATACCACCAGGTAAAACCTTGCAGTGAAGAACAGCGAAAATAATAAAATGACCCGCACATACTGGGAGAAAATTCTTTGGAGGTTTTTTTTTTTAAATGTAAAGCTTTGTAAAAGTTTGATGGGTGACAGTCATGTTTGACAGTGTCATCCATCAAATTTGTGTTGTAAACTTTTACAACACTGACATCAACCACCCTAATGGAACTTCCTGTCAATGTTAAGAGATGTCTCCAGCACCAGCAGACAAATCTAAATTTAAACAATGAGATCGATGGAGGAATTTACGCTGTTTCCCAGATGGACATTACTCTGTTCTCCAAACTCTAAATCAGGCCCTAGAAGTTTTGCAAAAACTTTGAAGATTGGGAAAAAGACTTAGGGCCTGATTTAGATCTTGGTGTGACTACCATCCTCACTCCACTGCACAGTATCCAAGCACTCCGTCAAGCTGACGGAATCCCGCCCGCCCTATTTAGATGCATGCAGACTGCATCCACTTTGACAGAGTGTTTACTGTCGTCTATGCAGCTCACCACTGGCAATATGGCGGACTCCTCTGCTGGCGAATAGTACTCAGTAACGATCAAGGCGGCGGGTTTGCGTTGAGCTAATTAGATTCCACAGTTGTGCTGTCGATGTTCTAGCAGCGGTTTGCTGACTGAGCAAATCCGTTGTGGGACGCCGTCAACATTGGACTATTGCTGTGGCGGGAGGATGAATGCTAGCATCACACACCTGATGTGATTTGCTTAATTGTTTACACCTGCATACCACACTATAAAACAAACTCTATTTTAGGCCATGATACTTTGCCATTCCAGCACAGCAGAACCTTGTATCAGAGCATGTTACCACTGAATTCAGTTTTTTCAGTTTTTTTGCTCTTTGATTCTGCTTTTTGATTCTTGTTCATTTGCCCCTTTTTCTGTATCATCTTGTGGGTTATTTAATTTATTTAAGTTCATAATCTTAGAATGGCATGGAGGAAAAATGCCTTTTACTGAGGGTGAATTGACTGCCATGGTAGATGAAATCATTAGAGCAGAGCCACAATTGTTTGGAGCCTCAGTACAAATTACAACTATAGCACAGAAAAGGCAGATGTGGGCCCCAATAGTTGACAGAGTGAATGCTGTAGTCTAAACTGGGGTGGCATGGTGAGCAAAAGAATGATGTATTTAACCCAGATTTCTTGACTGGGGGTGAATGTTTTGATTTGTTCTGCATTCTATCCATCAATTGTGTGTCTTTTGCTTTCTCACCCTAAGTGCAGCAGGTATGCCCAGACGTGGGTCCTGGGCTCACTGTGCCACTGGAATCAAGCTATCCTGGCTGAAGAGGGGTGAAACCCCGAAACCGGTCCTAGGATGCTTGTTTCCGGTCCAGGGAGGACCTGGCTTGGCAGTTCGGGCTGGATTGTTGCCATGAGGCCCAGGGTCAAGACTGATTTGCATATGGCCAGGTCTAAACTGGGGTGGCATGGTGAGCAAAAGAATGATGGATTTAACCCATATCTCTTGACTGGGGGTGAATGTTTTGATTTTTTCTGCATTCCGTCCATCAATTGTGTGTCTGTAGCAAACAGCCTATGCACACATGAGGAAATTAGGAAGAGGTGCAATGACCTGTGACGGAGACTGCGTTTCCTGGCCTCCAAGTCTCACCTTGAGGACAAGATGACTGATGGTAGTTCTCCCAGGCACCCATTTCAGTTCTTTTCCTGAGAGGAGAAGGTCTTGCAGATCCTACATCCTGAAGGCTTGACAGGAATCCCCGATGGAGCGGAAACTGGTAAGTTAAACTTTTCAAGGTATTGCTAAACCTAAATATCCTGTTTGCTTTGAAGTTAGCTGTTGCTAATGTGTTTTGCAAATTTTCTTTAACAAACAAACCTAAATATATCAGTAACATCTTGTTTGGCTTGTTGTTTGAATGTTTTGTGTTGTATGTAAGACAACAGTTTCAATCCTGATTACATTTGACATGATGTTATGGTGCTTGTGAGTATTTGTACACCAAATAACAAATAAAATAGGTTTTTCAAATAGTAAATGTTTTTTCTCTTTTTATTGCAGATTTCACTAGGAATGTTCATTTTACAATTTTGCAAGTACTGTGAATGTGTCATTGGAATAATTACAACAGCTATGATGCCTTGTTTCTGTTTTGTGAAAATCATATTGCAATCTAATCTTGCTCATTCACCCCTTTCAGACTTATTTTCATGAATGGTGAAGTGTCATGGTATTCTATTTAATGCTCTCAAAATGTATGTCTTAAAGTTTTGTATGTTGTCCTTTTCTTGTCATGTAATTGCATTGATGTCATTAGTTGCACAAATCAGAGTTTGTTAAGCAAAAAAAAAGTTTAAGGCATGTAAATTTGCATGCTGAATATAAGTGGTATGTGTGAAAAATGTACTCTACACTGTTAATATGATGACTAATGCTAAACATCCTTCTAAGTTGTGTAAAAGTCTGTTTTTTAGCGTGCTAGGCCTTGGATTAGTTAATTTCACATGTCTCCTCTCTACTGTGTTGTGTTGTCTGGTTGGTACATATCATGCATAGTTAAAACACTTTGTTTTACATTTCAGGACATCTTCTTGCCTGTTTATGTGAAGTTGTTTTGTATGAAATTTAAACTGTTTGTGTAACTAATTACAATACCAGTGAAAGGTATAATCATGATATCAATTTCATTTTTCCTTTAGGGTTTCTAAATGTTTTGTTTAAAACTCAATATATGTGTAATCCACACTTTTACAATGTATCCTTTTTTTTTACATTCATAATAGGTCCTACAGCCAGAGCACAGCGCCAACCATCTGGCAGTGAAACCTCCACTCCAGCCCAGAATAAAGCTTGCAGGGATGACTCCACACCTGAAAGTCCGGATGAAAAGTAGTGGCCTGGTCCATCTGGTATGCCAGGGCAGACGTCATCAGTGAGTCTCACTCAGCCCACACCTACACCTCCCATCCCAGGTGTTACAACCCCTCAGCTCACGGAACCTCCACTTCCTGTGTCCAAATCAGCACCATGCCGATCTTATGCCCTTCAATCCTGGTTGCTTTTGAGACATCTCCATCTCCAGTCAGCCAGGAACCAGTGGAATGGGGCACACTGGGTCAAGGCCACAGGGTAGTGGGGCTAGGGGTTGTGGGAGGAAAACTGTGGGCCATCATAGTGAGGCCACTGGGATGACTGTCACCCGGGCCATCCTCAACCGAGTCTTGGGATCCCTCCATCAGTCCCAAGACATGATGGGCCAGGTCCTCACTTAGCTGTGCGACATGAAGCAGTTGCAAAGGGAGCACAATATACAGATAGGGAATCTGAAATTCAATTTGTGCTCCATGACAGGGGTGCTGCAGTACATTTACACCCATTTGTGCAGGGCTTTTCCAGCACCATCTTCTCTTTTATGGTCTAACTACATCTGCCTCAGCCACAGAAAGGGAGGCCCTGCCACAAGAGGCAACACCTGCAGCTACCTCAGTCCATGCACTGTAGATCCACCAGCCTCCCACAGCAGCACACATTCACCTGGAACACCAGGAGAGGATGGTATGACCACCACCACCAAGAGACGCCAAACCCCCGGGAAATGGGACCGCCCGCAATGCATGCGGCGGTCCCGCACATACCATTAGCATGCGCCCGCCACACTGGCGGGTGCATTCCACATTCCTAACATTGCGGCGGGCAGTGCTGAAAGCACCGCCCGCCGCAATGCCAAAAATGCAAGTTGTGCATTTCAATGCACAACGTGACAGGCACTGTGCGGTGCCTGCCACGTTGTACATTGAAATGCAGGGGGGTACCATCGGTACCCCCCATGTGCACTCCCCACCCCCAGAATCCCTGAGGGCCGGCTACGGGCCCCCAATGTAGAAGATCGCATGCCTTTCCGTGGCGGCATTGCCACCACGGAAAGGCATAATCCCGCATGTATCTTAATATGGATGGCGGTGTCAACTCATCGACTGGGCGGAAAACCGGCGGACGGTCTTTCCGTCTTCCGGGGTCCCCCCGCCATAGTAATATGGCAGGGGGAAATTTACATGCGGGCGGGAGGAAATGTCGGGCGGATCGCCACCGCCATGCGGGCGGTGGCGATCCGCCCGACATACTAATGGGCACCCTAATAGCCTCCAGTGTGTGACTAAAAACTAATCTGTGGACTATTTTCTGGACATATTTACCTTCCTGACGCTAGTTGTATTTTGGACTTCGAACAAATTTGGCTCTTCAATGATGGTTTCCTTCACCATGACTGACTTTTCCTTTTTTTTCATTTGCTTTTTGGTTTACATCCTGTTTTAGTTTATTTGGTTTTGTTTAATAAAAGCAAAACGAACAAAGTCAAAGACTGGTATTGTATTACTTTTCTGTATGTATTTCTTTTTTTCCTTCCATCAAACATTTAAAAATGTAAACAGTCAAATGATTATTTATTTATGAATGAACTGCAAGTAGGTATTGTTTCTCACAAATGTCTACCATGACAACAAAATACATAAAACAAAAAATCAACATCTAGCATTTTATTATATTTGAAATAGATTGGACTGTCAAATGTTTCTTAAACAGAACAAACCATACATCACACAAATACTTTTACATTTTCAGTTCCACACCTTGCAACCATGAAAGAAGGGGATAGAATCAACACAATCCAATTCAATAAGCAAAACAGTCATAAATCCTGACAGTACT
Source organism: Triturus cristatus (assembly GCF_964204655.1). Classification (NCBI taxonomy): domain Eukaryota; kingdom Metazoa; phylum Chordata; class Amphibia; order Caudata; family Salamandridae; genus Triturus; species Triturus cristatus. The sequence continues at coordinate 430,147,511 of NC_140581.1, read as the reverse complement.
CAAATTTGGTGGCAACAGGATCATTCCAATACACTGTTGCAGCATCTGGGGGAATGTCACAACCTACTTTAAGTGGTGTGCTACAAGAAGGTAGTTCTACAATGATGAAACACATCAACAACTTCATACAATTAACACACAATGAGCATTTTGCCAATGTGGAGGGAGATTAGTATGGTTTGGGTTGAATGCCACATGTGGCTAGAGCAAATCAAGCAGCACATATTGGCTTGGTGCCAACATTCAACAGAAAATAAGTCTAATGCAATTTTACAAACTTCCATTCAATCACATCAACCCATGCTACCTTTGTACTTCGCAACAGCAGCATATAGCTGTAAATGTCACAACGTTGAAATGTACAAATGAATATGACATGGTGAAGGGTACTTAAACAGAGAAAAACAAAAAGGTTTATTGACTTAGAATACAAAATACACACCTCACTAATATATTTATTTGAGGACATGTTTTCCAAGAACAATCAAAGATGAAGAATGCAACTAAAACAGTAGTCAATGTGTCAAGACTTTGATCAATAAACATCTTTGCCCTGGATGTCACTTAACTTGACCTTTCAAATAAATGTCCAGCCCAGAGTTTTATCCGCATTACATAAAAAGTTGGTTTAACATTTCCTAAAATAGAATGCAATAATATCATTATAGTAATGTGAAGAAATTGTTAATTTCATCTTGACATACATCAGTTTCTTCCTCTTTACTACTATCATCTTCATTTGGCATTTCAACAACTTCACCCAGCGTCTCTTCATAGTCTTCTTCATCTGCAACATATGGGATGGTCCGTTGTAGGGCAATGTTGTGTGTAACATGCAGCATGCCATGCTGATTGTACACACCTTATCGGGCTCCACTAGTCTTGTTCAGAAATTGAAATCTTGCCTTTGGGAGCCCAAAAGCCCACTCCACTGGCCTCCGTATTTTTCCATGGGCCTCAGTGAAGCAGACTTCCCCAGGCATTGTTGGATTCCTCAGGTGTGCTAACAACCCTGGTCAGTTAGGATAAGCTCATATATAAGATGAAAAATAAATTAGAAAAAATTATAGCACAATTTTAGATCATTACACTTTACAATAACCAAACAATACAATGGCAGATAGTACTTACCAACTAGCCAGGCCCTCTCAGGTCCAAGTTGTGACAATTGCAGGGGTATGCTGCTGTTCTGTAGTACAAATGAATCATGGGTTGATCCAGGAAAACACGCACACATGCTTGTGATGTACAAATCTGTTAAGCAGACAACTTGTAAATTGATTGAATGGAAGTCCTTTCGATTGCGGTACACTTGTTCTCTGGCATGTGGTGGCACTAAGGCAATATGTGTGCTATCCATTGCTCTAACCACACGTGGTAGGCGGCCCAAGGCATAGAAATCCCTTGTCACATTGGCAAAATCCTGGTTTGTTGGAAACTGAATGAAGATGTTGGTGTGTCTCATCATTGAAGAAAGAACTTCGTGTAGCACACCACTGCAAGTTGGTTGTGACATTCCACCAGATACTGCCACAGTGCATTGGAATCATCCTGTGGCCATAAAATGGAGTACTGCCATGATTTCGACAATTGGTGGTATTGATGTGGAATTCATATTGTGAGGCAGAAGATCTGTCTGTAGCCGATGACATAACTGAAGAATTGTTTGCCTTTGCAATCTGAATTTCTGGATAATATCCAATTCTTCCATGGTGGCAAGGTCTGGAAATGGTGGGAACACACACTTGAGTCTATCATCTCCTCACTCTCCCTGTCGGCATTGAAAAAGATAACATTGTTGTAAATGTTTGCTGACATATTTTCAAATTAAACCACACTTCACATCTGGTTTTGAATACATATAAATGTGAACACATAATTATACAGAAACTTATTATGTTTAGTATATAAAAACTTCACATTCATTACATGTGTAAATTATTTTTTCAAATGTGTAAACAATACATTGTCAATGTATTATTTACACAATCGCATTATTATTTTTTGGGGGGTAAAAGTCCCATCAACTGCCGTAGAAACACCACAGCGCAAATCTTGCTTCAAACCACATTAAGGCACCACACTATAGTTTTTTGTAAAAACAAATTAAGAACATTAGCATTTTCGACATGTAAACAAAGTAGCCGCCATTTTGAAAGGCGATGACGCAATTTACAGTCACAAATACACTATTCCACAATATAAAATGACAGCCGCCTGAACTTGCCATAAGGACATTTGAAATTAGTCAACTGGGGAGGAATTTGACCAACAAGTGGGGGTGAAACTCCACGATGAACCCAGCCATAGGCTAAGGTGTGTGAGAGCAACATAGGACAGCCAATGGATCGTGTACGTCATGTACATGTACATGGTGTTTAAAAAAAAGTTCACCTGCCTCCTAACATTGCATTCAAAAACGCCTCCTGAACTTTTGCTGCTGTTTCCGACCTCTGGAAGCCACAATGCCAGGAAGAGCAGGTGACAGGGCACCAGCATTCACGCCAGAGGAGCTGAAGTTGCTGGTAACTGAGGTTCTGTTCCTCTACAGCCAGCTCAATGGCTCATCTGAGGAACAGGTACATGTTTATAGTGTATTTGTAAATCTGGTGAATTGTTTTTTTAATACACAGTCTAGAAAGTCCCTTTGAGTTCCTGAGTAAAATGTGGTGAGTGAAGTGTAATTTACTTTTAACATTATATAAAACAACGATGTTGTGAATCTTCAAGCACATCATGATTAGAGAAAACTGCAACATTAGTATGCATTGCGTGTTTGGAGACTCACATTTTATTTGTTGTGTATTTTGAGTTAGATATATGTATATGTATGATTTTCATGTGAAATGTAGAAATTTCACATCATGTAAAAATAGAAAACACATTATATTTAATTTAGTACTGTATAGATATATCATTTTTACATAGCGAATGGAAATGATGTTTGCTATGTGAAATATTTCCCACATATCACTCAGCCTAGATCAGGTGTCTCCAAATAGTCATTTGGGAGCTACCAGTAGCTCCCACACACCCTCAGAGTAGCTCACAGTATTGAGTTATTTTTTAAATGAGCACAATGTCATATTTTCAACTCAATGTTAAGGGAAGGCTGTGTTCATGGGGCATTCTGATCATCAGGCTGCAGATAGCATGGTCTGACAATGAGCAGTGCTCAGTCAGATTTGTGGCTCAGACTGGGGCTGAGTCACAGAGATGAACAACTGAGGTATTGTATAGGCTCGGGCGGAGAGCTCCCTGTGTTTGGAGTCCGTATTGATTGCAGCGAAGCGAAGGTGTCAGAGAACGTACCTCTGCGTTCTCTTTGACAGTGGAACTTATCAAGGTTTCCACATCTTTCTTAATCAATATGGACTCCAAACACAGGGAGTTCTGTTTGGACTATTCAACTTTAGGGATAGTGGACAGCTTAAGAGCTACCACTCATATACTATCAGAACTGACTCCAAGTATGGATCGTCCAACTTTTGGGTTGCTGACGAAATTAAAGGAACAAGACTAGTTATGAAATGAGAACGTATACATCAAAGGGATCAGCCTTTGATTATATGATTATATCCACTACTAATAGCTTGTGGATGCGTATACATCTACCAATAGGAGCTTACACTGTGATCGGAACCATAGCTTGCGTATGGTAAATTTTTCATGCTAACCGCCTTGAAAAAGTCTACGGGAGACGAAACACGTGTTGGCACAGGCACATTGGCCGACTTCATGCTGGATTTTGGAATATCAGAATAAATTATCGCCAAATTGAAGAAAATGTGATTCTGTTTGGACTCTGTATGCTGTCTAATCGCTTCGGTGGATATTAATTGTTGGAGAACGGTATATATACCATTGGACATAGAGGAACTATTTTAGATATCCAGTACCCTATTGGACTGTTAATACTAAAGGGTGTGCTCATTAGTGCTCTACAATTTTGGGTTTATAAACACATTTGTTTTTCTCTTGTGTGACTAGCATCTTCTGGTAGTAGGTGCATTTGAGCCAAGCTAGCACCACAAAAATAACTGTTTAATCTAACTAAAAAATTCACACTCTATTGCGGTATATGTGATACATTTGTTCCAATTCTTGATTGTGCAGTTCTTTCTCACTCTGTGGGAACCATTACTACCATTTTAATTAGAGCCATACAAATATATTCCCTTAATATGCACACAGGTTCATACATCACCAAAGAGCACGTTCTCACTGACACACATGGCAGCCCTAGTCTTGGTATTTAGTTCAAACCATAGTATCTGGCTGTATGGACATTAAGCATCAAGTCAATGTAGCTGGACGCAGGAGTGTCTGGTTCTAATGTGGAAGTTGTTTAGCCTTCAGTATTTCACAATGATATTCATTGATGAGAAGTATCTTGTGATTGAAGTAGTAAAATTGTGTTACACCAATAAAGACAAACAACAAGTCACAAAATAATTCTTTTTTTGCTTTTATTTCTTGTATCCATACATGTCAACTCCCATCAGAAAAAGAAGATATGGAAGGCAACCACCATGAAACTGTGGACCCTCGGGGTCTCCAAGCAGCGCAGCATTCACTGTCGTAAGAGGTGGCAGGACCTATGATTTTGGACCAAGAAGTCATCAGAAGACCAGCTCGGCAAGTGCTCCCAATGTTGGCAGCATGTGTGCCACACTCTGACCCCTTAATGGCCCGCATTCTTGCAGTGGCCTACCTGGATCTTGATGGGCAGTTGAGAGCCACATCAAGGGGGTAAGTTCTAGTGTGAGTTCTACATGTTAAATAACTAGTTTTTGTTACATCACCTAATTTTGCCATCAACATTAAGGTTGACACATATCCAGCGCAGAAGAAGAGTTCTTGAAGGTGTACGTTTTGCACAAGGTGCATGATGATGTGTTTTGTATATGAAATTTTGGAAATAATACCACCTGATTTCTGCTCACTATCAAATGACTGGTTTCAGCAGACACATGCCTGCCTAAACAAGAAATATACATGAGTTTGTTTAATGTTATAAGGGACAGTTGTACCAAACAGGCCACTAGTCTTTGTTGTGCCAGATGTTTATGCTCCTTCACTATTGTGAATGATATAAGGACAGACCTATTACAGGTGACATAGCATAAAATGCACTTATGATACAGTGGATGTTTCAAACGTCACACTGGTAAGTTGGTTTAATACACAGACGGGTGAGCAAGTGAGCCAAAATGTCTAGTAACATCAGATAACATGGCTACATTTCAGATTCAAAATATATTTCAATGTGTTTTCTTTCCAAATACTATATCATTCATGTTAAAAGTGACAGATTTTCATGCTGTCTTACTCCTTCACAGGTGTACATGTAAGCCAGTCTGTTTTTGGGAAAATATTTGTGAGAGGCATATGACTTTTGGAAAAACACAGACACAAATGTGTACACATTGGTGACAGAGTAACACATACCCAAAAGTAATTTTCAATGTCCTTTGTTATGTCCAGATGATAAATCAATGATGGAGAAAAATGGAATACTTAAAGGGACTTTTGCAGATAGAATGTTTCATCACATGTACGTAGGAGTACCACTTCTGCAAAACTCAAAATCAGGCCCAACTCATGACTCATTAGGCAAATGTAGAAATGCATTACGGTGTCATATTGTGCATATTGTGAGTTATATTTGAATTTTTGTAGTAAAAATTATATATTAATCAGTGTATGCAATATTTACTGTGATGATGTACCAATGTTTGCATAAAGTGAAAGCCAGCATATTTTTAAAGGAAATTTCACAATGGTAAAATAAACTTAAAATATGATATTAAGGAGTAAAATGTTTTGCTCAGTACTGAAGTGAATTAGAAATGTATCAAGGCTTATGTATTTACTGATGCTGTAGAAGTCATTTGTCAATCCACACAAAAATGATTTTGTTGATTTCTTCAACAGTATAGGTATCAACATAGAGTGAGATACATTGATAAGCTACTTCAGCACAGAAATCATATAATATGTTTTACATTTGAAATATGCTTTAGTTACTTGAAGTGAGTGTTACTATTGTGAAATGCCCAAACAAAGGAAACAGGCTTTCTAGTTTACACAAATAGTGGTACAACATTGCAATATTTGTTGACACACAATGATTCATATTTTACTTTTTGTGAATGAAAATAATACAGATTTTTGGGACTTGTACACACACAGTACAGAGGTATTTTTGGTAAAACTTAAAGCGTCAGCGCTATCTTCAGAGGGCGTTCCTTCATTTGCATAGGGGCGTGCCCCATTTAAATGAGGGAATTCCTTTGCCTCTGCACCCGTGCCCTATTGCAGGCACAGAGGCAAAGATGCTCTCAGGAGGCGCACTGACCGTGCGCCACCCAAAAGGTATAGTCACTGACTGTACCAGCCTGCAAGGGGATCTCTAATCCCCTAAAGGTCAATCAGTGACTATACCCACCTGCAAGGGGATGTCTGGGGGGGTCCATGGGACCCCCTTTCCCCCTCCAGAGGGCTGCCATCAGGGGGCGCACTAACAGTATGCCACCATCAAGGTGGCGCACTGTCAGTGCGCCTCCTGAGAGCTTCTTTGACTCTGTGCCTGTAATACGGCACGGGTGCTGAGGCGCAGGAATTTCCTCATTTGCATGGGGCATGCCCCCATGCAAATGAGGGAACACCCTTGAAAATAGCGCTGGCGCTTTAGGTGCGCCAGCGCAAGTGGTATTATAGAAGGGGCGCTGACGTCTGTGGCCCCTTCTGTAATACCAAGGTGCCCCGGGGGGAGGGGGGCAGAAAGTGGCCTCAAACGCCCATTGCACCCCTGGGGCAGCGCATTTATCATAATGCGGCGCATCTTCCTAGATTGTGCTGGGCGCACCTTTTGAATGGTTTGCACAGCACAATCCAGGTAAATGCGCTGCATCCATAATAAGGTCCCAGGAAACTGTTTTCTGATCAAAGTTCTTGATCAGTTCTGTTTACATAGATTCAATAAAACTAATCTGTATGTCATTTCAGCATCATCAGGAGCAGGCGAATGAGACATTGAGGCCACGTAGGGTGGGAAGCAGCGGTGGTTTGGGTGTTGAGATCACCGAGGGACCAAATGGTATGGAGGGTAAGGGGAGTGCAACGGAAGCTGCAAGCTCAACATCATCATCTTTGGAAGCCTTCACAAGCGAGCACTCCCTAGTGGTGTTGAACCCAACAGGAACTCTACCAACTGCACCCTTGTCCATCACTCAGAAAACCATCTCCACCCCACCTTTTGCCCCCCCAGTTGGCCATACCCCCCCTAAAAGGGGTGTCGTATCCTTCGCTGCAGGCACCTCACCCACTGCCCCTGTCCCCCAGCTGCCCTGAGTGTGGGGGCGATTGACCTCTTATGAAACATCTCTGTAGGACACACTACACTCCAGAATACCATCCAGGAGCGTAGTTGCCAAATGCAACAAATGGTAGTTTACCTGGAAGGCATTTGTAGTGCTATATCTGGCCTGCAGAGAGCATTTACAGGCATAGCCTCCTCACTCACAGCAGCCTCCCAACTAGCCCAACCTTGTGACCCAACTCAGGCTCCTTCCCCATGCCAATTCCGTATTCCCAGCCCTGCCCCAAGGACACTCTGTTCTGTGCACGCACCCACTCCAACACACACAAGCAGCACACCCACACATAAACACAAACGTACCCAAAAACACAGGCACACACTCAAACAGCATACAGACACCACACCCATCACTGCCACCAGCACATACACCATACCCACCCCCACACCAACATCCACCACCCCCACCACCACACCCACAACCACCACACCCATATGCATCTCCAACCCCACATCCACAGACACAACACCCAACACCACACCCACATGTACCATCAGCAGCACACCCAGATACCACAACCACCAGCATACCCAAAGACACCACCACACCCACATGCATCACCACCACCAGCATACATACAGATACCACAACCACATGCACCACCACCAGCACACCCACAGACACCACACCTACATTCACCCCCACATCCATAAGCACCACAACCAGTACCTCAACAGGACACTCAAAACACAAACACCCACATTTACCCGAACAACATACATCTAGGAAAAAACACACACCCAAACATACATGACAGACACCAGATCCACATGCACCTCCAACCTCAACAGACACATGCACATCACCCACTGCCACTCCCTTTACCTCTGAAAACCAACTCGCTCCTGACCATCCTACCAATTTTCCCAATGAAGATGTATTATTTGCCCTTGCTTTGCCCCTTGCAAACCCCAACTCACCCCTCCAAAACGCCAAACCACCCCTACCAAACCCCAAGCCACCCCTTCCAAAACTCAAGACCACCTTCTCCCAAAGCCAAAGCCACCCCTCCCAAAGTCAAAACTTTCCCTTCCACACCAAAAAACACTCCTCCCAAGCCCAAGACCACCCTCCCAAACCCAAGTCCACCCCTCCAAAACCCAAACTCTCCCCTCCCAAGAAAGATCATTGAGGTGTCTGTTCTGCACCCACTAGATGTCCCTTCCTGAGGAGGTTCCCCTTGGTAGTTATTAGGAGGCAAGCTTAATGCTACAGCACTACAGTGCACTGGACATTAATGGAATGCTATTTATATCCATTTTTTATTTGAGAAAAGTATCTCTTTTGATTTCACAAAGTTTGTACTGACATTAATTTTCCTTGGCAATTGTTTGATTCCTTGCAATGTTCCTGATTAAAATGTGAAGTACATATTTTTATTTGCCATTATGGCAGGAAAATCAACCTTTTTTAATGTTTATTTTGTTAAGTGCAAACACTGGTTAAAATAGTAGGTGCAGCCATATATAATGATAATGGGCACTTGCACCAACAAATAGATGTTTGAAATTATTTTTTCAAGTGTTACTACAGGTGTGTTTATTTCACCTTGATTACTGATAAGAATAAACACATATGCATTACACCTTAAAAAATAATGTAACTTTTGAATGTAGCTACAATACAGGACTTGCACAAGACAAGGGGAAAGTTACATGGATGGGTATGTTGAATGATTCAAATTTGGGACTGACATTGATTTTATAGGTAATAAATAAGGTAAGTGTTACACCTCTTCTAGTGCAGTTTATGCATCAGGTTACATTGCACTTATCCCAATCATGTGTAATGCATATTTATTTAATTTGACAATTTTCAAAATTTATTGAAACACACTTGATGGTGGCTTATTTGATTGATATCCTTTTTTGTGCAAGTGTTCAGTTTTTTTAAGGCAGCTTGCACCAGATTTAGAAATACAATGTAATCATACAAGTGCGTTTCTTTAAATTTCTTAAACGTAAACACATTGGTATGCTATTGCTTGTAAGAGAGATTTAAAAATGCACAAGTCCAGTCCAAACGATAACAGACAACCCAAAAGGTAATAGGTAAAATTGGAGATTATCGTTGATTCGGTCCACGACGGTGTTGATTTTGTTTGTTATCAAGCAGTAGAAGCAGGACTTGGAAGATCGGGTCCATGGCAGAAAATGAAGTGTGAAAGCTAGAAAAGGTGAGGTTCTGCCTTATATCCCTTCCAAACAGCCAACTCAGGTGTGGAGGTTTTACCACCACAGTCGCATTGGCGGGAAGGCACATCATGATTGGCCCAGCAGAAAAACTGTCTGCCCTCCCTCCGGCAGCCAATTTTGCCTCCTGCGCTATTGATGTGGATGAACAAACTTGGCGGAGTCGGCGGCACACCGATGGTCTTTCGTCCTTGAACTGCCAGCATCTAAATAGACCAGGCAGACTGCCTAGTAGGCAGACGGTGAATCAGTCTAAAAAGTGACGGTGAGACTATTACTATCAAGATCTAAATCAGACCCTTAACTATGCCAATAAGTTCTTAATCCTGGTGGAATAAACTAGCCTCGTAATAAAAGAAGCCCTGAACATCAACTACTGATTATACAACAATAGATTTTCTTAAAACCTTATTGTAATCCATTGAAGCATGATAAACGAAACTTAAAGGAAAATACTAATGGGCACATGCATCAAAATCCAAAATAGCGATTTCTTATTTGCGAAAATTAAGGAATCGCAAATAAAAAATCGCTATCCGGAATGCATGAAGCTACTCGCGAATAAATAGCGTTTTGCAAATAATCGCAAAAATGATGGCGAGGACCAAAATGTGACGCGCAAAACGATAAAAACCCAAACAGCGAGATCGCTATTTGCAAATTCGCTAATAGCGATAATCGCAAAAAGCGTGTCGCATTGGACATCACATCCAGGAAGTCATCCAGCCCATGCTTCATGCAGTGCCCTGAGGAGTTCAGAGGAGGAGGCAGAGTACTGAAGCTGACCTGAAAACTTCCAAATCTGTATCCAGCTACCTTGCTAGACACAGGATGGACAAGACAGCATCAGGGGAGAGTGTTACGCCCAGGAAGAGGAAGATGAAGTTCAGTGAGAGGGAACTGGAATATCTAATTGAGGAGGCCAGTAGAAGCCATGATAAGCTTTTTGGCAAATTGTCCCTGAAAGTGCCAGAGGCTGAAAAAAGAAAGATTTGGCTGCGCATCAAGGCTAAAGTGAATGCTGTGAGTGTCACACACCACAGCATTGATGACTTGAAAAAAGGTGGTACGACCTGAGGATACGTGCCAAAGAGCGCATAGCCGAAATGCTGAAGGAAGCAGGTGCCACAGGAGGGAGACCATCGACTGCACCCAACAACACAGCCCTGGAGGACCTTGTGGAGGCGACAATACAGCCTAAGGCAGTTGTTGGAGTCAAAATGCATCATGGGAGTTGTAGTCCTGTCAGCCAAGTGGGCATTCAAAAGCAACAATGCCATGCAAAACACACAAATACTGCATGGCAGCCAGTGTTTTCAGTCAGTGATTTAATCTGAGCAAAGTATGCCAAATGTAAAACATTTGTAGGATAAATCAAAAATAACATTGCACTGTTTCACATCACAAATGCAGCGGAGGCTGACTCCGAAGATAGTGACCGCCTTCACATCTCAGAGACACCTGCTGAGACCGATGTACAGACTCCAGTGGCCCCAGCATGTACACCACCAAAACACAGGGCACATGTCCCCTCACTGCAGCCAATGGAAACCAAGCTGACTCCTGCACCCACTACAGGGTCCAGCCAGCCACGTGTTGCAACACCACCTCCACCTCCACCACAAACACAGGTCCAACCGGTCCAACGGCGCAGGTGCAGGGCCCGTATTGCTGCACTTGAAGAGCAGGCTCCGAATGTGTATGGAGGCGGAGAGTCACAGATGTTACGCATGCAGCGCCTGCAGGGAAGACACATGGGCTCTATTAATCTACAGATCGCAAAGCTGGCAAAGAACATCAGCACAATGGCAGACAGTGTGTGTGAGCTGACAACAGTGGTTGCCGAGGGTAATAGGCAGACGAATTCGAGCCTACAGGAGCTCACCTGGGCGGTGCTTGCAGGACAAAGCACCAAGCGGAGAAGGCATCGCCAGGGCATGATCCACATGTCAGCCAATACAAGGGCCATCAACAAGCTCAGCAACACCACTGCGCTGGTGGCACAGCGCTCCGTGGTAATGCAAGTAGATCTTGGACATTTATGTGGGGATGTTGCCAGGGCCCTAGGACAAGTGACCACTGCTGTGGAACATTTCTAGGACGGAATTGTGGGTGGCCTCAACTTGACAGTTGAGGAGGGGAGTGAGGAGGCATCGAGCCTTAGTAGTCTATCGGTGCCAGTGACCACTGCCAGGAGGCACAGTTGACGCAGCAACACATCTTCTGTCACACATCAGGGTGATGTAGCAGAGGCAGGCAAAAGGAAGCTAGGGGTGCGTGGCAGGAGGCGCTAGCCAGGCCTGTTGTCCTTTTTGGCCGTGGTGGGGTAACCATGGTCAATTACAAAGTAGTGATTGCTATCCAGGGCGTGGAACAGTTCATTTTTTTTTTTTATACCTTAATGCAATCACAGTCATATTTTGCACTTATTTAATTTTGCCTAGACATGGGCTCATGTTAATAAATACTTTTGCTTTCACAATTTAGTTGTCATGGCTCATCATTACCTACCTCAGAAATAATGTTGGGTGATGTGTGCACGTCTCCTCCCTTCTGCTGAGTTCGCCCCATGTGCCTGTCGGTGTTGTGCGGGTGGTTGGTCGTCCCCATCAAACTAACTGTCGGACATCTCGATGTGTATGCCTCTTCTGGTGGCAACTTTGTGCAACATGGTACATGCAGCCACGATCCTGCAGCAGGTCTCTGGGCTGTACTGCAATGCTCCACCAGTCTTGTGAAGAATGCGAAAATGACTTTTCAGTATTCCAAAGCTGCATTCTATCACATTCCGTGTGATAATGTGTGCCGCATTGTACCTTTGCTCATGTGGTGTGGCTGGGTTGAGGTATGGTGTCAAGATGTAGTCCCGCACCGCGTATGCGCTGTCACCTACAGGGTGGAAAGCAAAGGGTTACCCACAGTTATGCAATTACATTTGTTTGTTGATGTAGCAAATAGGTATATGTGTGTACCAAGTAGATGTCCCTCACCAAATTCACCCCTGAGCAGACGCCTGTGGATATCACTGTGTTGGAATATGTAGGAGTCATGGGTGCTTCCTGGGAATTGTGCCACGATGTCCGTAATGATATGCTTAGCATTGCACACAACTTGCACTTTAATTGAGTGATAAGATTTTCTGTTCCGGAAGATGTATTCGTTGGCTGCTGGGGGACAGATAGGGACATGCGTACAGTCTATGCATCCGATCACATGAGGGAATTGTGCTACCTGGTAGAAGTCAAGTTTTGTCTTATTCAACTCCTGTGAGGTTGTGGGGAAGGTGATGTGGGTGTGGATCCTTGTAATCATGGCATCACGGAAGTTTTTGAAGAAGCGTGAGAGTGAGCTTTGTGATACCCCTCCGGCTACGGCTACTACCCCCTGGAAACTGCCTGCCGCTAGTAGGTGCAGGCAACATAGGACCTGTACATGTGCGGGGATAGCATGGGTCCTACGGGTCTGGTGCTGCAGGAGGGGTTCCAAATCTGCAATAAGGTGCATGATCATAGCACGGTTCAGCCTATACTTGTTGTAGATTTCATCCTCATTTTGGCCCAGCAAAGTAATGCACACTCGGAAAATCCTCTCCTGTATCCTCCTTCTGCGCTGGGCTGTTGCATTGATCCTCACCTCCTTGCCAGCACGTAGAGGGCTGCCATTGTGAAAGGCTTTGGGGTCTCCTAAGTCATTTTTAAAGGGTTTCAGATTAGTGGAACCTGTGCGAATTTTTTTTTAAAAACTTTACCACCTGATTGTGATTCCCCTTATTCTGCAGTTGCTAAATAGCGATTTTTATGTAATTCGCTAATTGCGATTTTCCATGCATTGCATAAGGATTCTTTAATTGCTAATCGCTATTTGCGGGTGCTGTTGTATGTGTCGCTGTTAAGGATTCGCAATGTTGCTTCTTGCAAATTTTGCGGCTGGGTTTTTTGCGAATTTCTTGCATTGTCGTTATTTTGGATGCTGCATTGGGAACTGTTGTTTTGCGGTCGCTAATGGTCTATTTTACCGATTCACAATTTTTGAGAGTTGATTTAGGCTTGATGCATGTGCCAGTAAGTGCTGGAGATGAAAGGAAAATAATGAAGGCTACAAGCATATGTTCATTATCTGCGATTTAATTCTCATAAGACTCAGCTGATAGGGGGTCAACCAAATCATCAACTAGTGCAACAGTAGTTTTCTCCCCTTCATCCCAGGATTCAAGATCATTGCTGGCATGCCATTATAATTACAGTGCGGTGAACCAGACCTTTCTACCTGTATCCTAGTGCGGATACAGATTCCCTTTTAAATCTTGACAGAGTAATTAAAAGATCTACACACTGGCAAATCATGCAGATTTGACTATTCTTTATGAACTAGTTAGAGAAGTTGAACTAGTGATACTTGCAATACTTATTGCCTGCGGGAAGTATTCTAGAGCCCTGACTGCTTATTCCTTTGAATACCCACTCTTTGCTATTCCCACCTTTTAATCTGTCAACCTTTCAACCTAGAGTTTGCTACACAGAGCTGGAGATGGTTCTGTATTTGAAAGGAAAGGGATGAAATGAATATCTGGGAACGGAGGAAGAAAGATATGAAAGGTCACAGCTAAACTCTGAATATGTTCTAACCAGAACTTAAATGACATCCCTTTACCAGCAACAGAGGGAGAAGGAGAATCAAGGAGTAGAATCAAGTAGAATAAAAGAGGAGGCCCTTGTGGAAAGACTGCAAGTCCTTCCATAGCTTCCCTTCTATTTGCTTTTGCATGAAAAAGATAAGGTGAAGCATACTCTTCTGTGAGGTGACTTTGTCCAGCTAGAGCATCTCATATCTTTAGGTAACTAAATGAAATGTCTGGGGAAGTAAGCAACAATGTAATGAAGATTTTAAGATCACTATGGCAACGCATTTACATAACTTTTGCTGAATGCTCAAAGCCTGGAAACCCAAATCTGAAAATGCAAGGCACATGAATCAGACATTTTCTTCCTTAGGATTATTTATACATTTGGACACATTTATGATGTTTTGTATCCTAGCAACAATTCTTGGAGCACATATGAAAAACTATGACCATTGTAGTTTTCCAGAAGAACTTTTGGAAAAGTGTAAATTCTATGTTAGCATAAGCGGCAGCCATTTTGACTGCCGTGTCCATTTCCTTTCTGTCGTATTCATTTTACTCTCTGCAGTTCGCCTTTTCACCCAGCCTGTCCTTAACTTTAACTGACCTCTCTGACATGGTCAATCTGATGTACGTGCTGGGGGCGGCAGCTGCCGGTGCACCTGGTCTCAGATGTTATCAAATCATTGCTTATTGCCGCCATAAACATTCCTTACTCCCCTTCCTCATCTCCTCACCACCTGGTCACCCATCGGCTCTTGTTTGCCTATAGCTTAAACTATGCCGTGCTTAAACTAGTTTCTTCCAGATTTCCTTCCCATGCGATTACACTGCAACAAACAGCATATAAGGGTGATGGTTTTTGCATTCAATGTACTTCCTCCCACAACACTTGAGGGTGTTGTTTGGACGCGGTCCCGCTCATGAGTGTTTAATAAACTTGGTTTGTTTTACTTCACTCCAGTGCCGATCTCTCTTTTGTTAGTCTTCAGACGCCTGGACGAGAGGGTGACCCAGCACCAGTGTGCCCTCAGGGGGGTACATTTCCACAATTGGTGCCCAGCACTTGGGGCCCCATCGGAGACGCAGCCGTCTGAAGGAGTGGTCTTGATGGAAGATCGAAATTATCACTGAGGACGCGCACTGCATGAGAAGACCTCTGTCTTAGCAGCCAACGGGAACTTTCCGGTTTTCCTGACTTAGTCCCTCCGGGTTGTGGCCGGTCTTGACTGGGGCTTCTTTGGCGAATTTTGCAGTGACCATTAGGTTGACCTGAGATCAGCAGGTGGGAGTTGAAGACTTCTATTTGGTAAGGTCGCCGACGTGGCACTCTTGATTGTTTAGTTTGGTTTTGGTATTCATTCCTTGCCAAGACTGAAGGCAGGTATTGTGGGGATTTTTCTCCTTTTGTAATTTGTTTGGATATGTAATATTTTACGTATACTTGTGAAACATGCCTGCTCTTAGTAAACTTCATAAATGGTGCTGCTGTTGCAGTACAAGAAATGGGTTTGAACAAAGTCAGCCGGCTCCTCCAGAAGGGACGCCGAATAGAGATATGTATATAAAATACGGCATTTGTCCCATAATGTATGGCTCATTGTGGAACAAATACACAAAGAAGGAACCCGATCTACAGTGGCCAGTGAATGTGTTGTTTGATTATAAGAAGGTTCAGTATGTGGAACAGTGTCTGTTTAGATGGAAGAGTAGTCAGGATATGATCGATTGTTTGCGTATTTGGGATGAGGAAGTGAGAGAGAGAGCGAAGAAAGCAGAAGCTATAGCAAAGAAAGAAGAAAGAAAGACGATATATCAGAAATATGTTGAATTAAGAGATAAAGAAATGCAGGAGGGAATAGAAAAGGAAGAGAGACATCGTCGATTGCAGGTAAATGGCCAGTACCCCATTAGATGCCCTGTCTATCTACTACTAATACGCCTCATGATGATTGCATCATATTAGAGCGGCCCCATCCTCCGTATAAATCTTCCGTTCCGAGTGCCCCCAAGGGAGGTGCATCTGATGAGGAAATCTCTTCCACTGAAGAGATGGACAAAGATAAGTGATCCATTCAGCAGACTTGCTCTACTTTGTCTAGTGAAGATAAAGATAAATTGAAGGCCAGTGCTAGAGAGGAATCTCATCGGAATACTACAGCGATGATCCTCACAACTACAGATCAGGCTTGGGAAGACGCAAAACAGTTATATTTTTTAGAAAAGTTCTGTTGGGAGATATTAAATAATTGGCAACATACCTCTGACAAACCTGGCCCAAAGGACTTGAATGCAGATTATAAGCAGTTAGGAGATGGGATTTACCCTTCCAAACACATACCTGATACAATTAGACGAGCGGTTAAACTACGGGATGACACATTAAAAATGCAAAAGGAAAATAATTTAGCTAAAAAGCAGCAAACAGGCGTTGAAATAGCAGAGTCTCAGACAGAGAAGATGGATATTCTGGAGGATGCGAACGACCCTAGCAGTAGTAAGCCTGCTATGAGACCAATGCGTGAAGCCGCACCCTATATGTCCCCCCGAAAGGTGTGGGAACAAGTGAGGATACAGATTCTGATGATGCAAAGGGTTACTTTCTATATAACTGGGTGTATACTCTCTGGAGTAGAGCAGATGTTATGACCCTTAAGGCTGCCTTGCCTGACCCCGGAAAAACCCTGCCGCCTTTTATGAGGAGGTGGAGGGAGCCATCAGTTTTTGTACTATGACCTTGACGGATATAGATATGTTCTTTGGGCTTATTTTACCAGATATGTGGAGAACGATACGTAAAATTAATGACGCTACAGCATTTGGTGACACTTGGGGAAAATTAGAAGAAATAGGTGCGGATAGGCTACCTGCTCAGAAACCCCTACAGGAGATATTAGATCTTTCTAAAGCTATTTTGACTAAATTAACAACTCTCACACCCCCTAAGAAAATAGATAGGACTACATTAACGTCCTGTAAACAGAAAAAGGATGAGTTAGTTTCTGATTTCTTTTCAAGATTCAAGAGACATTTCATGACTTTAGTGGCCAGTCCCTGACCGACGATACGGGCAAACATCTATTTGTTGATAAATTTGTTGCTAATATGTTGCCAGAAATATCTAGTCATCTTAAGGCCAGTGAAAGTTCTTGGACTACATCCTCTCCAGTTTCTCTTCTGACAATGGCACAATATTATGAGCGACAGGAATGCGATGGGAAGGGAGGATAAAAAGGTTAAAGATTTAAAAACAAAGGTTATGATGGCTCAGGTGTATGGTCCACCATTTAGGAGAGGTGGAGGAGGCGGACGTGCAATGCATACACCCGGAGCACTCCCCCTACTTCGGGCAAATTTGTTTCCTGACCAGTGCGCCTATTGTAAGGAGACAGGGCACTCATGTTCAGAGTGACCCCTTTTACAGGTCCAACAATATCAGCGGAAGTATGAGATGGCGCCCATGGAATGTAGGGAGCATGGGTGGTGTAGGTGCTCACTCCCGGGTTGAGGAAGTTGAACAAGGAGCGAACTACCCTAACACTTTTGACAAACGACATCAGTACCATATGACTGACTATTCTGCTGACACACCCACAGATTCCGATTATGCATAGGGATGCCTAGGACGGGGTATGGGACCGGTTGAGGTGCCAGTGGATCAAATGGGTCCCTATGTTGATGCAAATGTCTCAGGATCTACTGATCGATTTCTGGCGGGTACTGGGGCTACGCTTAGTGCCCTGTCTAAAAGACTGGTTCCTAGGGCTCCCCTGTTTGGCACAATGATAACATCCATAGGGTTCGATGGAACACCTACACCTAACCCGCTATCACAGCCACTCAAATTTGGACTTTACAAATTTGCTACAACATGCCCTTTCTTGCTCTCCCCTAACACTCCAGATAACATTGTAGGTATCGATATGCTAAAATATTTTCGTGCTACGATACCATGTTCCCCAGAAGGTGTACGTGTTATCCTTAATGCCAACTATCCAATAGTTGACAGGTCTTGTCTTATCAATGAAGACATTGCTCTAGCATCCCTGCCTTGCACTTTATGGGCTAGATCAGACACTGATGAGGGTCAAATGGTTATTCCACCTGTACAAATTCAAGTAAGGGAGTGGGCCTCGTTGCCTCGTTTGCCCCAATATAAGATATCTCATGAGGGCAAGGAAGCATTAGCAGGTATTGTTCAGGATTTGATTAAAATAGGTGTAGTGGAAGAGGTTTCCTATAGTACCTGCAATAGTCCTATTCTTCCCATTCTTAAAAAGGACACTGATAGTAAAATGTATGGATTCATTATTGATTTGCGTGAGGTTAATAAAATAGTGGTGTCCCAATATCCAGAAGTTTCTGACATAACAACCTTGCTCACTATGGTCCCTCCCACTTCCACCACAATCTCTGTGATTGATTCGAAGTATGCGTTCTTCTCAATATCCATTCACCCAGACAGCTGTTATTATATGGATTCACACTGAAAAACAGATCATTCAGGTTCTGTAGAGATCCACAGGGCTATATAGAAAGTCCCAGTATTTACAGTCAAGCATTAAAGAGACAACTTGATTCCTATTCTGTACCAAAAGGGGTGGTTCTAATTCAGTATGTGGATGATATTCTGCTAGCTGCAGACACTCCTGAGCAATGTGAAGAAGGTACATTGTTGTTCTTATCATTTCTTGCATCACATAATCACAAAGGGTCATTTGTATCAAACTCGGAATTTGAGAATTGCAAAACCCGATGTAATTAAAAGTTTGCTAATATTTAGCGATTCCTAAATATTCGCAGAAAAATAATGCATTGCCCTAAATTGCGATTCCTTAATTGCAGATTTGCAAATAAGGAATCGCAAATCTGCAAATCTGCAAATCAGAAATTCAGGGGCAGCTTGATGACCTCACAACCAGGAAGTGTGACTTCCCATGCTGCACCTGATTTCCTGAAGCAGAGTGAAAAGCTGGGAGGAGAGCTGAGGCACCAGTGCACTGCTACTGAGAGAGGAAACATGGACACAGAGTACAAGCAGCAGGGGGAGAGTGCCAGGAAGCGCAAACAAAAGTTTAGTGAAAGGGAGCTGGAGGTGCTCATCCAGGAGATGGTGGTGAGCCATGAGCTGCTCTTTGGCAAACAATCCGTGCGTGTGCCAGAGGCACGCAAATGCAAAATCTGGACAGACATCCAGGAAAAGGTTAACTCCATTGGCATTATCCACTGCAGCGTCGAAGACCTGAGAAAACGCTGGTACGATATGCGCCAGAGTTCTAAGGAAAAGGTTGCTGCCAGGCTGGCTGAGGCAAGAAAGACCGGTGGTGGGACGTCCACTGCCACTGATTCCACGCCGTTGGAGGAGTTGGTTGAGGGGACCCTGCTTCTGGAGAGTGTGAGTGGCGTGGCTGACCTTGACAGCTCCGAACCCCAAAACCCCAGACAAGGTAAGAAGAATGCCATCACACCCCTGATTCATCACCACTGCACCCACACATCCAGGAAAGCCCCAGGCACCAAACAGTTATGCAAGTCCAGTGCATGCACACAAGCACACACAGCAATGCATTATGGGAGTTGTAGTCACATGCACCAGTGGAGCTGTGACACCCAGCAAGGTGCAATCAGTATGTGTGTATCAGGCAAGGCAAAATACAAAGAGATAGGACCCATGTAACTCCAAACTGTAAACTTTATTGAATGACCAATGCGAGGCAGGACACCAAATTAATGTGTGCATTTACATTCACAGCACCACCAGAAACACAGGGAGCTATGGCAGGAGGGGAGGATGCATCCCACAGTGCGCAAGAGTCTGGGCAAGAGGATGAGGAGGAAGGTAGCCCAGTGATCCCATGTAAACACAGATGGCACCTCGCAGTACCACCACTGCCACCACTGGAGGTAGATACACTGGACACAGGTGTGGAGGAGCAGCAATTTCAGGGCCAGTGTGCCCCACACCACAGAGCGCAGTCCCCGGGACGTACCACTCCAGAAATTCCATCCAGGTGCAGGGCACGCCCGTCCACAAGCTCAGCTGCCACAGGTGAGGACACGATCTTTGGAGGGCTTTAGGGCAACAAGTTGGCTGTACAGTGCCTGCATGCAAAAACAATGAAGTCATTGCAGCGCCAAATGAGGGTGGGCTTCATGGGCCTGGAGGCACTGTGCACTGAGATGTGTGAAGACTGTGCAGCCAGTCGCAGGGAGAGACAGTGCCTCCACACTCGCCTGGACATGTATACGAGGGCTGTCACCCGGCTGTCCTCTGCCACCTCAGTGCTGGCACGTCGCTGTGTCAGCATGCAGCATGGGTTGTCACACTGCTGCAAGGATGTAGCCAGGGGACTAGTGCAAGTAACATGTGCGGTGGACTGCTGGCACAGGCCCCTCAGCTCACTGGAGGAGAGTGGGCAATCGAGCCGGAGCAGCATCACACCACCCATCCCACAGGACAGGCATCGCAGTGCGCATCAGGGTAGAGCTACCGATGCCTCAGGAGAGGGCCGTGGGCACCCTGAGCGAGGGGCTACGAGCCGTGCACGTAGACGGTGAGGAGTCCTGTGTAGCACATGGCAATGGGTGAGTAAACTCATTGCACACTGACTCATGTTTTTGAGGAATTTTTGCACTGTGTGCATAACATGTGCGAGACATTTAGACTGAAATAGTGTGCACGTCAGGCTGTGTGATGGTAACTTTCCTGAATGTAAGGAAATAAAACACAGTTTTTGCACCAATCTGTAGCATTGTGTCATCATTACTCACCTAGAAATAGTTCTGTGATCTCATCTCGCCTCTGGCGGCCGGCAGACGTGCCAATAACACCGGCTGTCCTGCATCTTGGAGTTGGACCCTCCTCATCTGATGAGTCTGAATATGTGAGCTCCACTGGGGTGCCTTTCCTGGTGGCGATGTTGTGTAGCATGGCACACGCAACCACGATTTTGCAACAGGTCTCGGGGCTGTACTGTAGTGCTTCTCCACTCTTATGTAGGCAGCGTTAATGGCTCTTGAGTATTCCAAATGTCCTCTCAATGGAACTGCGGGGGGCTGTGTGAGCACTCTTGTACCTCCGCTCACCAGCAGTGGCTGGATTCAGGTACGGAGTCAGGATGAAGTCACGGACAGCATACGCACTGTCACCTGCAGGGTGAGAAGAATCAGGTTAAACACTGTCCTGCCACTGCTGTGTTTTACTGGTGTGTCCTTATTACCAATGCATCTACGTAGTAGGTAGCCCCCACCAAATTCCCCATTTGTGAGTCGACGGTAAATACCACTGTGGCTGAAGATGAATGAGTCGTGGGTGCTACCTGGGAATTTCACAACTATGTCAGTGATGATATGTTTGGCATCGCACACTACCTGTATGTTCAGGGAATGGTGGGACTTGCGATTCCTGAACACATACTCATTCTGTGAGGGGGGAAATAGTGACATGGGTCCCATCTATGCAGCCAATTATGTGGGGGAATTGTTCTATCTGGTAGAACTCCTGCTTGGTTTGGTCTAGTGCCTGTTGTGTGCTGGGGAATTTGATGTAGTGATGCAGCCTCTATGCCATTGCATCAAGGAACGCGTGGAAGAAGTGCAACAGCGCACTCTGAGAGACCCCTCCTGCTGTGGCTATCACCCCCTGAATACTCCCTGATGCCAGTAGGTGCAGTGAGGACAAGACCTGTACATGGGTGGGGATGGTATGTGTCCTGCGTGTGGGATGTTCCAGTATGGGTTTGAGCTCCGCTATTAAGTCCAGGATGCTGTCTTCATCCAGCCTGTAGTTCACATGTATCTCCTCCACAGTCCGTTGGAACAGGGTGATGCACGCTCTGAAGATCCTTTCCTGGCGTCTCCTTCTTTGTGCAGCAGCTCTGATTCGCAGCCTCCTGGCTATCACATACAGCCCAGCCATTGTGGAAAAGGCCTGTGGCATTGAGGGCCTCTTTAAATAGGCTGCACCTGGTTACCACCAGCTCAGACTTGGTGTTAATTGTGATTAGCAAAATTGCGAATTTCCAGAATTCGCAAGTTGCAAATTTTTAATGCATTTCATTTTGCGAATTTGCAATTTGAGATTCCTTAATTGCGATTTTTGCTATTGGCGTGGCTCAGATTGCGAGTCCGCACATTTATTTGCAGAATCGATTTCTCGCAGAATTGCTAATCGCTACTTTTGCAATTAGCAATTGTGCAATCGCTATGGCTCTCATACATGGGGAATCTCTGTTTTGCGATCGCAAACACCATTTTTTTGCGATTCGCAGTGTTTGCGATCATAAAACGGCTTCATACATATGGCCCAAAGTCTCTAGAAAGAAATTGCAATACTGTAGACAGCAGGTTACCTATTTAGGTCACCTCCTGTTTAAGGAGGGAGGCACACCAGATCGCATTCGGACCATTCTAGACACTCCTGTACCCCATACTCAAAAAGATGTCCGTGCATTGATTGACCTTACTTCCTTTTGTAGGCAGTGGATCCCCGGTTTTTCGCATATTATCATACCTCTGTTACCCCTTTTGACCAAAGACACTCTGATGCCCCTCCCATGGACTGCTGAGTGCCAGAGCGCCTTCCAACAGTTACGTCAAGCCCTTTACTCTGCACCAGTATTAGGTACCCCTGATTACACTAAATCTTTCACACTCTATGTACATGAAAGGGAAGGTTGTGCCCTCCCGGTCTTAGCACAGATGCACAGTGATAAACAACGCCCGTGTGCATATTTTTCAGCTGTCCTTGACCCAGTCACTCGTGCGCTGCCTGGATGTTTCCGAGCAGTGGCAGCAACGACTGTATCCATATGGCAGAGTGAAGGAATAGTTCTATCACAAAAATTGCTTGTGTTAGTACCCCATTCAGTTGATGCTCTGCTAAATCAAACAAAAACGCAAGATCTGACCAGTGCTCGCTTGACAGGATATGAATTAACGCTTTTGCCCCCATATCATGTTGAAAAGATGCCTGACAAATCCACCTACATTGTTACCATTTCCATCCACTTAGCCTCAATCACAAGAGTCACATGATTGTATATTACTCACTGAAGAACAAACAAAAGGTCGAGTTGACCTGCAAGACACTCCCTTCTCCATTACAGATGGGGAGTTATGGGTTGATGGGTCTTGTTTGAAATTGCCCGATGGCACTACATCTGCTGCCTATGCTATTACGATACTACAGACAATAGTCGAGACAGCTTGTATCCCACAGAAATCAGCTCAAGCAGCTGAATGGATCGCTCTAACCAGAGCATGTGAGCTTAGTACAGACCTGATTGTCAATGTCTACACTGATAGTCAGTATGCGTTCGGGGGAAGCGCACAATTTTGGCCACCTGTGCAAAGAACGTGGTTTTCTCACTTGACATGGAACACAGCTAGTGCATGGGGAACTAGTGCACAATCTTCTTACTGCCTTAACCTATCCTAAGAAAATAGCTGTTGTCAAGTGTAGTGCACACAAGAAGGTGACAGACAAAATAGGAGCAGGTAATGCCTTTGCAGATTGTACAGCTCGTGAGACTGCAACGCAGTGAAACACCACGCCTATGTATGTGGTTAAGTCGCAAGCTGAACATTAGCATGATGCTAGACAGGAAGTGTTGGATATGCAACAATCTGCCTCCTTTGATGAATTAGACCAATGGTCTAAGGAGGGAGCACTGGATGATGAGGGCTGTTGGAGGAACAAAGATATGACTAATAGGAAGTTGCCCACTGCATACCTATACCTTCTGATTCATATGGCACATGGCCCAGCCCATGTTGGTGCATCCTCAGGAGCAAAGCTGCTTATTTATGCAAGTTTGGGACCATCCTGACATTGCTGTTACAGCTAAACGGATACTCCAGTCTTGCTTGATCTGCCTCCAGTACAATCCTGGGAAGGGAACGCAAACTCCAACCGGAGGATTTGCTACACCATCTGCACCCTTTGAGGTCCTTCAGATGGACTATATCCAGTTTGAGCGCTGTAATAATCTCAAATATGTCTTAGTAATAGTTTGCGCCTTCAGTACATGGGTGGAGGCCTATGATACGAAAGACAATACAGCCCTCACAATTGCGAAAATACTCCTGAAAGAATTCTCCCCTCGATTCAGTGTTTGTCAAATTTTATGGAGTGATAATGGGCCTCATTTCATTGGACAGGTTGTAGAGTATGTTATGAAAGGACCAGGGGTCAAGCAGAAGTTCCATGTTGCTTTTCACCCACACTCAGCAGGCTTGGTGGAACCTTACAACGCTACATTGAAACTGAAATTGGCAAAAATACAGGCATCAACTTCCTGATGCATTGCCATTGGCACTGCTTTCCAATAGATCAATACCTCATACACGCTCTGGGCTTACCCCATATGAGGTTGTGTTTGGCAGACCCATGAATATTTGGGGGGTTCCTAAACCTTGGCCCATACACGATGTGCCTCACACATTAATGAATGATTATCTGTCTCAGTTGACGGACAGTTTACTTTCCATTCATCAGCAGGTTCGAGAAGCTCTCCCGGACAGGTCGCAAGGTGACGGACATGATGCGTCCTGGAGATTACGTGATGACAAAAGTCTTCCAACTAACAAATTGTCTGGAACCTTGCTAGAAGGGCCCTGAGCAGGTCTTCCTCGCCACCCGAACTGCAGTCTGAGTGACCAACAGGAAAAATTGGACGCATGCCACACTGCAAGAAGGTTCCACTCGCCTTAGTGGATCCTACTGCGTTGAAGGATCACCGCAACATCTTGGTCACAATGACAGGACGAGCTGCATCACCTGAAAGGACTGAGGATGTTTTTCCGGATCACACTATCCCTGGTACATCCAGGTGCCTACTCCGTACCCAGGAAGAAAGGCCCTCCAGTGCAAAACAAGACAAGTGAAACCATTGTCCTGAGTGGTTAAGTCTGACTACAAAGGGGAGTCTGCCTATTAGTGGAAACTCGTCTCAACGTCAGTGAAGAAACCATCGTCCACTCAGGACTCTTAGGGCGCCACCTTTCTTGTTGTTTGCCGAAAGATGATCCCCCCTAGGGAGAAGAAGGGGATTGCTGCAACAATTTGTAATGGCTGCACACTTGGCATCCTTGGTTTGACTTTGATTGCTGCTCTTATTGTTCCTGTGATGTGGGTAGTGGAGGAAGTAATGCCTGGGGCTTCCTTGCTCAACATTACTGCTACATCGCCTACTACAAAGGAACACCATCATTTCAATTTGCCGCAACATGAACAGGGACATCGGCAAAATCTGAGAAACAATTAATTTCTTCAAATGTTGCATCAGACACACCAGCTAAGCAATGCTACTAACTGTTGGGTTTCTGGCCAGATTCCTCCTCATCAGAACATAAAAGGAATCCCGTTGCCACCTCTGCCATTTTCTCACAATGGCTCATGCCAAGCTTTGTTTGAACTTCTATATGCTTCCTATAAATTTAACCTCTCAGAAACATGGGATGTGGGCGACCTTAATGCCAAACTAAATAAAGTATGCTATCCCAACGAAGATGGGGACCCACAAGCAAAGGGGACCGTCTTGTTGATGGAAGAATATAGTAGAGGAAATGCTGCAACAAAATATGTGTATCCAAACTCTAGATCAGCCAAAGGAAATGGGCCACCTGTTATGACTGATGTTCTGACTACTGGCCCCCTCTGTGTACAGAGTACAAGCAATGTGCTAAGGGGTCACAGAAACTGTACTACAGTTTTGCAAATGTCCACGAGGGGCCGAAGCAGATTCCTCGCATCACGTCATACTTATTTTGTTTGTGGAACTAAGGCATACTACTTCCTACCTTCAGGCTGGTCTGGTACTTGTTACATAGCCTTTCTTTTACCACCTGTGTTTCTAGCTCCCCCAACATACCACCAAGATTTGCAATTGTTCAATCACCACGTTGGTAGTAGGGGACAATGTGCCATTGATGTCTCTGTAGTCGATCAGACAGAGACCACATGGGAACAATATACAGACTTTAATAAAGGATTTTTCTTATTCAAATTCAGGGTGTTGCTTCTCCATCCACATCCTAGGAAGCAGTCTACTCCTGACCTTTACAGGAATACATCTGTGAGGTTGTCAGGGTTTGAAACTTCCAGCAAGTATTTGATAAACACCTGCAAGCATATGAGTATGTGGGCTGTCACCAGCTTTGATAAGTGAATCCACCCAGTAAGGCCCACACACACAACTAGAATTAGGAAAGTGAAGATTACATTATACTGGCTTAATGTAGTTCTTCACAAGTGCACTTCGCACATGGAAAAGTCTTGCAGCCCAGGATTGTGTAATTTCTGTGGACTTCATAGTTTGCACACCTAAATGCGAAATGGGTGAATAAAAAATATATTGTATGAATGGTGTTCTAGATGACTGAACACCATCTGCTTTTCTAAGAGCTTCCTCTTCAGCCATTTGTTTTGACCCTGTGTCTTTTTTGGTAGATCATTCTGAAAAATAACATACATGAACCATTTCCTCTATATATTGAGACTTACCGTTCTATGATGCCATCTGTATGTGTGTCCTCCATGTGATTCCAGTATCTTGCTCTGTCCTAGAATGTAAATCGTGATCCCCAAACAAGTGTGTCAGTGCACACCACCTGCAACTACTATCACAAATTAAGCACTGCTAACAGAATTCTGATACCCCATAGTCTATGTTTCATTGGATATTTATTACTATCCACTCAACAATATCATCATGCAAAATAGTTCCAGATCTACCTATAAATGGTCATCATCAGACAGGACAAGCAAGAAAGAACATTAAAGACCTCATGCATGTAACATGCCCCCCAAAACCCTATAGCTTGCATAATGCTGCCCAACCAATTGCACTGTCAGATATCACACTGATATCCACCCGAGAAATACTCAAATAAAGCCAGTATAAAAATATGATACCCTCATGTGTAAAATATTGCTCCATAGGTACCTACCTGGATGGTGTTGCCTATATAGAATGCACCTCACTGCAATTGACCAAATAACCACTGACTACCCAATAATGAAAGGATGTATTTTAGGCTGCCCATTCTTTTACACAGGAAAACGCTCACATCATAATGATCAAACTCATTTTACCTTCTATAGACCACTTCCAAACTCAATATTGTACAAACTCTACTAAAGTCAAAGATAACCATATGCTACCACACAACACACACAAGTGTTTAAGGGCACTCTAAGGATTGCAATAAAAGGGTTCCCAGAAAAAGAATGTGCAACAGTGGTAGTGAGTGCTGTACAAATGTAATTAACATAACAGTACATATTACGCTTTTACATATAAAAAGTGGCATCCTTCTTTTGGCTTGTCTTTTCAAACTGTAAGTCAACATTGAAGGCTTACTCTGAAGTGTTTGTGTGGTGCAGAGTCATATCAACTCTTGCAACAAAACGTAACGAATAATATATGAAAAGTCTAAACCAATTTAGTAAAAATCACTGCCAATTTATCAGCTAACTATAATATGAAAATTGATTAAAATTGGACAAACAAGGTTTATCAATTTTAAGCGAATGATAATGAGAGCAACCATTAACACAGACTTATTATCAAAATCAATGTAAGTATAGGGGAGAGTAAAATCATTACTAAGGGCCCGATTACGATGTCGGGCAGTAGCCTCTGACCAGCTGTAGGAGGCTTCCCACCCAACATCGTAGGTTTCAGTCCGAACACCGTATATGGATGATGGTGGTCAGTGTGAAACCTGCTAGGGGATTCCGACGTGCTTCTGACAGGCTCAAGGAGCTCTTCAGAGAGTCGGAAGGCACCATAATCCCCTAATGATGGTGGAGCCAGGCTCAGCACCGCCATCGGGATTATGGTGGCACTTTCTGACAGCCTTTCAATGTCGGCCTTTCTGACATGGAAAGGCTGTTGCAGAGTGTCTTTGGGGATCCTTGGCAGGGACCCCATTCCCCCTGGCCTTTAGCTATGGGACCTATGGTGGCACCAATGGGGCCCCCCTAAACTTTCCTGCCACATAGTGCAAGGATGTTTAAAAACATCCATTTTACAATGGCACCTTGTTCTGTGGGCCTTTTCCACCCATAGGGCAGTCGCACCCTAATACTGAGGTCGGAACCGCCGACCTAAGGTCGGGCGATTCAAGACCACTATGATGTCGGGCGGACCTAAGTCCACCCAACATCGTAATGAGCCCCTATGTGTCTCTGTGTGCATTGGTGAGGTTGTATGTCTCAATATCAGGGACAAAAATATCGACCTGCCAAAATGTTTTGGCCAAAATATTGACCACCCCTAAAACATGAAGCAAATAATATGTAAGTAAGTATAAATTTAACGATTCATAAATCTCTACTTACCTGTGCCTTTTCAGTATTGTGGTAGTCTATATTTTGGCAGGTCAATAGTATAACATCAGTATTCTGGTAGATTACTCCTAAGGAGAAGTAATCTGACCCTTGAATGCAGTGGTATGAGAATGGAAGTTCAATCCTAATGAAAAGTCAGAATTAGTAATGTTGCATTTACAAAAAACAGCTAAACGATTGATATGGGTCAGATAAAAGAATCTTGGATTCAGATACAATCCAAGTGAATACAAATGTACTAGTATTTCAAGAATCCCTAAAAATAAAGGAAAGATAGGTCACAAAGAAAAAATTTACAGAGACCTTGGCAAAATAGTACATAGATTAGTAGTCTGTTTACCATTTATAATGTGACCCAGAAAGAAAGAAGAAAGACTCCTCCGCCATAGGCAAAAAAGTAAAGATAAATAGCAAAATTGTGGGTAGGCCTGTTGATAGGTATTTAGGTAAAACATATCTGTACTGAAATGCAAGATGTTTGAGAAGGGGTTGGGTGAGCTGGAGGAAGGCTAGGCACTGGGGCACAAAGAGTACGGTGTTCTTCATCCTGTTAATTAACATAAAAACATAGAGGATTGGAAGAATGATTAAAGATGTTCATAGTACAAGAAGTGGCCATTAGGGAATGGTAAGGCCTAGAGTCATATTGTAGTATAGAAGGGAGTGAAAGAAGTATAACAAGGAGTCGCTTGTGTCATTTCCTCACAAGAAAAAAAACAAATGAAGAAAAAGGGATGGGAGATATTAGAAGAAAGTGCTCAGACAAAAACATATGCAATAAATTGTCTTCACTGGCCATGCAATCACCATATTTATCACAATCTCACACATAAGGGGGGAGAGACACTATAGGCCTGTTATTCCGTCCTCCCTAGTTTTAATATCGAGCACAGAATAGCTAAATAAAAGGGCTAGTTTAACTGTTGTCAACACTCTTGATACGGTATTGGAAGTTTTGAACTGGGAAAAGCAAGGCCCTCATACACAAGATAGTGAGATGCTTCATTATAGGGCTTTCCCACACTTTACCTGGTAACAGTCAAGGTGGGCAACAATCACCTAATGGTGGTAGCAAGGGTTTCCTTAATTATATATATGCTCCCAAGAGGACGTATTTCTTTTGACGCCAGAGAGAAAAACGAAGCAGTCTAAGATATACTTAACTCTGAAATGTATTTACTGGTTATGCTGACTGGGTTTCTAGTACGTTTCCTTGGTCGTGTTATGGGAATAGTAACACCCATTCTAAATTGCATGTGTCTCTGCCGCTGTAAATTCTTCCAACATCATATTCCATTCCGTCGAGATAGGTTTTTTCCGCAATCCCCTTTGTTCCTCTCATTTGAGCTCTGCGCTTTCAGCCTTACCTCATATGACCACTTCATTGTAACAGTCTAACACTGCGGGTGATTTTGCCGCTTTCCAGCGCATGATTATTGTTCACTTAGCTAGTATCAATGCCAGGTTTGCAAATTTACTTTTGGGGCCTCCTTTATTACATCTGGGATTCAGGCCCAGTATGCAGTATTCTAGTGGGTCCCCCCTCCCGACCCACAGGGGCAAATGCGTTTAATATGGTTTGTATTGTTGTCCAATAGTGTGTCAGTCTTGGACAAGCCCATAACATATGTAGCAGATTTGCATTTGAGGCGTGGCATCGAGGACATGTGTCTACTGTGCCTGGAAACTTCAAACTTAGTTGGCGGGGAGTCAGGTGGGCACGGTGTGCTCTCATGAGCTGTATAAATTTTAACTTTGGGTTACGCAAAACCTTCCTCGGGTATTCCATTATAATTCCCCATTCCTTATCCGTCTTTTTCTCTGCATATGTCTGCATTCCATTTATCATGGAGTGTCTGTAGTGATACTGCAGCATGCATTCATATTCCTCCATATAACCATCTGGTTAGGTGGCTAGCGTTACCCATTACGTACTGCATGTGTACTAACTTGTGCGTCAGGGGTTCCGTCCCTTCTGCGGCCCATGTGGTCCAAAAATACATGCATATATTCGCAGATAGCAGAAATAATGTATTTGGTACTCCCTGTTCTCTTACAAATGTGTCATGATTCATTAGCATATTATCCAGGAATAACGTTCCCACTGTGCTTACTCCTACTTCCACCCATATAGCTATATGCTGTAATGTTATTGACCCTAGCGGTATAGGAAGGCCCATGAATGGGATATTGGGAGCATATGGAACCAATACCTTTGTATAGCGAATTGCCTTCTTCCAGTACCTTAATGCATTGTTTAACAATGGAGGCGCATTTGGTGAAATGTTACTGTTTGGCATCAAAAGCTTATGCAACTCCCCTCTTTCCCACTTGTGCTTAGTCATGGCTATCTCTTGCAGATTGCGACCTGCAACCAATATGCGAGCCATTGCCATTGGCTTGCGTAGCAGTATGCTTTCAGATCTGGAACCCCAAGACCCCCATGTTTTGAATCTAATTGATGTTTTGATAATCCTATTCTTCTGCGTCCAGCCACCCAGATCAACTCAACCATCAGAGTATCCAGTGTCTTAAACACATGTGCGGGGATTATGATTGGTAAATTTGTAAAGTAATAAAGGAGTCTGGGAAGCATCACCATTTTGGCAAAAGCTACCCTCGCAGCTACCGAGAGCGGTAAGGATGTCCAGAATGGTATTTGCGCTTTAAGAGCTGTAATTGCCCGGATCACGTTGCCATCCAATAGGTCTCCCGCCTCTCTATATATCTGAATGCAAAGGTATCGAAAGGTGACTGCTGCCGTTTGAAACGTCCAGTGACCAAAGCGCAGTGGGTCTATTTGTGTGGGGTCTGTGAAGAAGTACGAATATGATTTTGACTCATTGATCGATAGCCCAGACAGTAATTGGAATTCATGGAATATTGTGGGGATTGGTTCATGATCCGCCTTAAGATCATTAAAGTATAATATTAAGTCATCCGCAGATGCAGAGATAAGATGCGTGTCATTTCCCAGTTTTATTCCTTTGTGTTCCGCAATGTTACGTATTTTAATAGCTAGCGGTTTGAGGGCTAGTATGAATAATAAAGGTGAAAGCTCTTGCTATTGTATACTGCTGTGAAATATGTGCAACCGAACGTGCACATGACGTGGGTGCGTATATAGTAGGCTAACCCATTTCACATAATTATCCAGTATTCCAAATTTTGAGAGGGTACGGAGCATGTAGCTCCAGTGTAGTGAATCAAATGCTTGGCGTAGATCTAGGGACACACATCCCTGCTTGTTGATTGTCGAAGTTGCTCGTGACATGACCTGGTGCAGCCGTCTAATATTAAGGGCTGTACATCTGCCATGCACAAACCCACATTGATCCATGTGTATTAGTTTAGGTACAAACTGGAGGGCTCTGTTTGCTAATAACTTGCTTAAGATCTTATAATCCGTATTTAACAGTGAAAAGGGGCAATATCCTGCCATATCTTTACTGTCCCTACCAGGATTCAGCAGCGAGACCACTATTGCCTGCATGGTGGTAGGTGGGAGGAAGCCCATTTCTAGCGAGACTTGATATAGTCTCTGTAAGTGGGGGACTAGTAGCGTTGTATAGATTGCATAAAACTCTATTGGTAATCCATCCATACCTGGAGTTTAATTGCGGAAAGTTGTTTGATTGCTGCCCTTATTTCCGCTTTTGTTGTGGGCTTGTCTTCCTTTTGATCTGCTGTCAATTGTGGAAATCATAGTTTCTCAAAGAAGGACATGTAGTCGGCTTCACATGGCTCTATCAGTGCTGCATACAGTGCCTCATAGTAATTTTTAAAAGCTGTGTTTATCTCTAATTGAGTGCAGGCAGGGGGTCCCTCTGGAGTGGTAATTTCAGTAATGGGAGCTATCACCGGTGTGTCTTTAATAATCCTAGCGAGAAGCGATCCCGCTCTGTCCGCGGCTGCATGCTGCTTTTGTGTGTATGTCCGGTAATCTATAATGCAGAGTTCTTCCAGGAGTTCTGCATGTCTTATGTGTGCTTCTTGCAGCTTGTCCCTTATTGTTGCCTCCCCTTCCAGTGCGCCTAAGCTATTTTCAACTGCCGCCAGCTCTTTGACTAGAACAGAACAGGCCCCTACTTGTGTACTAATAGCTACCCCCCGTATTATAGTTTTAAATGCGTTCTATTCCAGTTGACGTGTACTAGCAGTGTCTGCATTTTCTGTGAAATAATTATTAATTGCTTTGAATAGGGAACTGTGAAACACCGGATCTTCGAGAAGCGAAGGTTGCAACTTCCAAGTCGGGATTGGTGTGGGAATCTTCCCCCATTTTAGTGTGACTTCAAGAGAGTTGTGATCCGATAAAGTTTACCTAGATATGTGGTGTCTGTTACACTGGTAATTAAATGCATAGAACAGAAAATTCTGTCTATACGTGCGTGCAACCCATGTGGTGGTGAGCAGAATGAGTATTCTTTACTATCAGGGTGTCGCATATGCCATACATCACCCATGTTCCAGCCCTCCGCCCATCCCTTGAGTGTGTCTGCTAGTTGTTTGCAACCAGTGCCCTGTAGCGGAGGGTGCGATCAATCTAGTCCTACATCCAATACAGCATTGATGTCCCCACCCAGGACCCTGGGATAAGCATCCCATCCCGTCAGTACATTGGTAAGTATGCCTAGAAATTTGTCTTGCTCCGAGTTCAGTGCATATATACTGCCCAACACTATGTGCTCCCCATCTAATATGCCATGTAAGAGCACATATCTGCCATTCGAGTCTAAGGGGACGCCGCTTCTTATCCATATTGCAGCCCCTCGTGCAAATGCAGAGTATGATGTAAAAAATAACTGTCCCCTTCACTTCTTTTGTAATTTAATAGCCTGTGTGTGCAAGATGGGATTCTTGAAGAAAAACAATATGTACCCTTCTACGATTGAGTTGTGCAAGTATTCGATGTCTCTTGTGCACAGAGCCAAGACCCCTTACATTCCAAGACATATATGTATATTTACCAGATTTAGCTATTTTCCTTTGTGTGATGTGATGTAACGAGCACCTGCCCTTCCTCTCTGACTATAAACAGGATGAGCTGTAACCGAGTCTGTCTGTACATAACCCATTAAAACTCGTAATACCCGGTTCCCCCATAAAACATTAGAGGACCAAACAGTGAAAATAAGTTCAACATGAACCCTGTAAACTCTGTAACATAGTGCAGTCGCCATGGGGGAGGTGGTAACTACCAATCTTTTAACATGCATGATATAGCACACAACAGTTACATATGCAGTGCCCCGGCTCAGGCCCCATCTTAGAAGAAATACAAGATACACTGGGATCATCCACAAACATACTGTAGGGTGTTACATACTCATCTGTTATAGCAATATGTCAACATGGGATATTCGTATTGCTTAGCCTACATAGTCATTTGCAGTCTGCGGGGCAACCATGGGGAACAACGCCAAACTGTTCTCAGAGTCCGAGTGGACCATGGTGTCTTCTGCGGAATCAGCAGATTCAGCGATAAATTCCGCATCTTGGTCCGTCATGGCTGCCGCCGTTCATATTGCGTCCTATTGGCTTACTGAGATCTGCTCCAGAGCCGGGGTTCACATCTGGGACAGATCGAGCTTTCCGGTTGCTGTTCGTTTTTATTCGTCCTATTCTTCGTGATTGGGATTGTTGCCGTTGGTTTGCTTTGGACGATTCCTGTGACGCATTCGGTGTCAATGTAATTTCTGCCCAGTCCATCGCCTCATCCAGGTTATCAAAAAACAAGGCTTTCTGTCCATATATAATCTTCAAGTGAGCAGGGAAGAGCAGTGCATGTTTTAGTTTGTGGGTTTGAATTGTCTTTTTTATGTTCTGAAATGTGGCTCTTGCTTTCTGAACCGCCATGGTGAAGTCCGGATACAGTGAAATATGGTTATTTTGAAATTGAATTGGAGCGTTTTCCCTGGCGACACTCAGGAGCCTGTCACGGTCTTTATAGTTCAATGTGCGCGCTATGATCGCTCTAGGTGGCGCACCAGTGGTTGGAGGCCATGATGGAACTCTGTGTTCTCGTTCCACACTATACAAGTCTGTAAGTCCTACCGGTGCTACATGATCCCGTAGCCATGTCTCTATGAAATGAGTGGGATTGGTACCTTCGCTTCGTTCCGGTATTCCCAAAATTCTGATGTTGTTGCGGCAGGATCTTCCTTCTGCATCTTCCACTCTGTCTTGTAACTCCACCAGCTGCGCCGTAATTGCTCTATTTGGGAAGCATTGGTTTGTTTCTGCGGTGCCAAGTCATCTAGCACCATTTTGTTATTTTTAACCGTTTCCACCAGTTTTTCGTGGTCAGCCTTCAGCAGCGTAAAGCTAGTGGTCAATGCACCTATTTGTGTTTCAATAGCTGTGCACGATTCCCTTATTTCTTTCAGAATCAGATCTAGTTCATCACTAGGATTTCTTGGCTCCGTAGGTGGCACCACGTCTTGTTCAGAGTTTTGTGTTTGATCGCTGTTGATTGTGGGTTCCGTTTCCTCGAAAGGTGAGGGGTCCGGTTGTTTGGCTTTGGTGCGTCCCATTCTTGTTTTGATCAGCTATTTATTCTGCCCCTTGGTCGGTTTAATGCGGAGTGTACTTTTCTCGTCCCTGATTTCTCTGTCCCTTGTAGAATATGTGCAGACTGCCACTTGTATGCTCTACCCCACACCTCTCCGCAGCAATCTGTGAAGTGGTTAGGCCCTAGTTGATCAAAAAATGTAATTGTAATCTCTGCTTTCGTCGGTGCCTTCCCCCACAGTGTCAGGGTTTGAAGTATTATATACAAGGGAGAATGTTGCACTTAATTATCTCTATTCTGTCCTTTTATTCCCTTTTTTAATGTGTTAGCAGTTCCCAGTTTCGCTGATTCACACTCTGCCATCTAAGTGTCTCACCCCAGCAGGCTGCACACCGATTCTCTTTGCCTCTTTCAATCATTATCTTCCTGGCGCAGGCGACGTCTGTATCAGGGAAGTTGGCCACTCATTCATCACTGCCATCATGTGTATCTCACACCACTGAACTCACCAAGTCCACAGGAGTTCGGCACCCAGCACAATGTCCACGATAACACTTGTGGTTCCAGCCTGCACAGTCCTCACTGTATTTCCAATGCGCCCCTTATCTTCACTGTGTAACTCATCTGCCAGGGATATTTTGTAGGCAAGTCTCTAACCCAAGCCTGTATATTAAGTCATGGTGGAAACTATTCTCTCCGTCCGTTTCCCTCGTTCCGGAGGTGTTCCCGCTTTGCTGTGTGACGCAGTTCAGTGGCAATGGTAGGGGCCAACCAGTATTTTAATGTGTGTCTGCAGCCGCTTATATATTCTTGTGGCCTCGAGAGTAAGCATCGTCACGGGGCGCCATGCATGCGAGAGTCCGTTTCGGTTTAATGGTCTCTTGTGGCATTATATTCGTTTCGCAGCCCCGGAAAGCCTCCGCCCGCCATCTTGTTTTTCACCGTACCTGCAGTTTGTTCTTCCAGGACGTGCGGTGTCTCCGTCTCTTCAGCGGTCAATTCAAGAGACAATCAAGCTTACTGTTCTGTGCCGCCGTTGTCTCTGCATGTCTGCCAAAGGTTCTGGGGTGTTCTCATCGGCTTTGATGGGCTTTCCTGTCATTAGTTGCTGCATAGTCAGGTGAGTCAATTACCAGCACAGGCTCATTATTTTAACATCGTTGCATGCCCCAGCACTCCCGCAGTCCAGTACACTGCATATAGAGTGCAGATGGTCACCCAGCGTCAGGATTATTGCCAAAGTGTCGGGGCCCAGCACTGAGCTCCACTAATTTGGATCTGCCATGCTCGGCAGTTAGCCACGCCTCCCGTGGGTGATGGATAAGGGTTAAAATTACTCTGCAATCTGGTTGGGTCAACATATTTCAGCAATTTAGAAAAGGTCCATTGGGTATGTGGCTTTTGTCAGGACATATAGTGGTCACTGGCTATGCTGTTGATCAATACCTCTATGTAAAACCGACAACTTTTGTAAATATTATCACATGCTAAATAAATCACCATTCTGTGGACATCATATCCTGAGTGGAAACTAATTCCCTATGGAATGGAATGGAAAGGCATTTGTAGATCGCATGGCTACCCGGGAGCGTCCCAGCGCTGAGGACTGACACGGAGGAGGCAGAAGAGCTAGGGAAACAGAAAGGTCTTCAGTTGTTTACAGAAAGCCAGATGATTGGGGACCATGTGAAGATGTAGTAGCAGAGAGTTCCAGAGTTTGGAGGCATTATAAGAAAAGAGCCAACCACCACTTCTGGACTTCTTAATCCAAGGGACCTCGGCAAGATACATATCGTCTGATCAAAGTTTCCTATTTGCTTTATAAGGGTGTATCATGGCTGAGTTAATAGGAGGCCCGATCCCCTGCATCGACTTATGTGCCAGGCATAAGGCCTTGAATGTAATATGTTCCTGCAATGGGAGCCAGTGGAGGGAACGGAGTGCAGGTTTTGCCGATTGTCGGTTGGCGACTCCAATCAGGAGTCTGGCAGCACTGTTTTGAACAGACTGAAGTTTAGAGACTACTGTAGTGGGGGCGCCCAAATATAGCACATTCCCGTACTCCAGTCTAGAAAGTATGAGTGATTGGACCGGTACTTTTTTTGCTTAGGAGGGAAGGCGAGGCAGAACTTTACAGGCCATTCTAAGCAGGCCATAGCAGAGGGCTGCCGTCTTCCTGGCCTGTGTCTTAAAGTTCAGGTCCTGGTCCAACCATATGCCCAGGCTCTTAATTTCTGACTTCGGGATGGGGGATGGCCCCATGCCAGCAGGCCACATAGAACTGGACTTAAAACTAAGGGGGTTGCCCAATATCATGATCTCGGTTTTACCACCATTAAGCTTGAGCTGGGACGCATCCATCCAGTTCGAGACGTCCTCTAGAAAAGTATAGAGGGCATTGATTTTTTGATTTGCTTGGTTTAATGCAACCACCAGTTGCGTGTCGTCAGCATAGGTGACTATCCGGATTCCAGAGGGGGCTACGATGCCTGTCAGAGGGGCCATATAAACATTGAAAAGCGTATGGCTAAGTGACGAGCCCTGCGGGACTCCGCTCAGAAGAGAGGAGGGTTTGGATGCAATGTTCTCCTCAAATACCTGAAAGGCTCTACCCTCCAGAAAAGAGCACAGCCATTGAAGCACTGTGCCAGTTACTCCTATACTCCTGAGACGGTGGGCCAGAATCATATGGTTCACCGTGTCAAACGCTGCGCTCAGGTCGAGGAGTATGATAGCTGACGAACCTCCTGAATCAAGAATTTTCCTACTTTCCTCCACCACTGCTAGCAGAGCCGTTTCGGTACTCTGGCACGGTCAGGACCCTGTTTGAGAGGGATGAAGCAGGGTGTGGGTTTCGAGGAATCTGGAGAGGGTTTGATTAAAATATTTCTCAGCTATCTTATCTATTCCAGGCAGAAGGGAGATAGGGCGGTAGTTGCCAAGATCTGCCGGGTCCAGATTGGGTTTCTTAAGTAGGGCTTTCACCATGGCCCCTTTCCAATTGGTGGGAACTATTCCTGTAGACAGTGAGGCATTAATCAGATCTGTCATGTTGGGGGCTATTATTGAGGCAACCTGTTTCAGAATATTGAGTGGTGTCGGATCATTAGGTGATCCGCTCTTTACAGAGGACAACAAGAGAAGAGTTTCCTGAGGCAGGGGGGGGAAGACCTCAAGAGTGTGTTCGGAGGGACCGGGGTCAAAGTCCGTCTGTATGTACGGGGACTTGCCATCTTCGTCCTTATGTGGCAGGGATTCCAGGATGTGCTGAACCTTAGTTGTGAAATATTCTGCCAGTTTGTTGCACCGTACACCAGAAGTGTCCGGTGCTATTCGTGGAACGGGGGCTTTGAGTAATTTTTTAATAATAGTAAAGGTTTCTTTACGAGAGTTAGCGGCTGACAAAATCCTACCCTCGTAATAGGAGGCCTGGCCTCTTTTTAATTCTGCTTTATAGACACAGATAGCTGCCCTGTAATCCAGTTTTATTGTGGGTTGGAAGTCTTTCCTCCACTGTTGTTCCTTGACTTTACAGCGCTGTTTTAAGGTGCGTAATTCAGGGGAGAACAATGGGGAGTTGTGAGGCCCGACAGTCATTTTTATCCTAGTCTTTGGAAGGACAGAGCCAAGTGACTCCTCTATCCAGCTGAGAAAATCCTCAATGGCTTTGACTGGGCACGGGTTCGAAATAGGC
Source organism: Triturus cristatus (assembly GCF_964204655.1). Lineage (NCBI taxonomy): Eukaryota > Metazoa > Chordata > Amphibia > Caudata > Salamandridae > Triturus > Triturus cristatus. The sequence goes on along the minus strand of NC_140581.1, from coordinate 430,108,752 downwards.
CTGGGTCCATTTCTCCAGAGGGAGCTTAGCCCAGGAGCGACCATGGGTCCAGATAGATTGAGTGACAGGTATGATTACCTAAGGAGACCAGGAAAGGGACACCAGAAAGTGGTCCGACCACGGAAGAGGGATGGGCTCTGTCCCTTTAAAGTCATCTAAACTGGAGAACACCGGGTCTATGACATGAGTAGCATGCATGATTTTTTGGGACAATTGGAGAGCCATAAGGTCTCTGGCTAGCTCGCCTGTATTTACAGCTTGCGGGTCATCGAAATGGAGGTTGAAGTCTCCAAGGACCGGGAAGTTAGCCGCCAAGCTGGCAAGGTTAACCGCTGCCTCCAGCAGAGATTTATTGAAGGCTCCTATCACTCCAGGGGGTCGATAGACGAGAATGTCTGTGAATGAGAGGAGTGGGGAGGAAGGTGAACTGTTCCTTATAGATAATGGGGATCACGCCACCTCTGCCTGTTGATCGGTCTGTTCTCTGCATCACGAAACCAGAAGGAAGTGTTTGCACAATGTCGGGCTCCGAGCTGGCACTGAGCCTGGTTTCCGTGAGGAACAGAACATCAGGGTCCTAGTCTGGAGCATCCAGATCTCTGCTGTGTGGTTGGGCAGAGATCTGCAGTTTAGTGAAAGGATTCTAAACTGGTCCTTAGGTGAGATATGCCCTAGACTATTAGAAGAGAGGTCAAACTTGCAGTATGGGCATTTTTCGGGAAAGTTATCCGGAGGGAAAGAGTGAGTACAGGTGGACCCCAGGGCTCCATTTAGCTGTTTAAGCTGAGTGCTGGAGTAGCAATATTGGGTTGAGGGAGGAGCTGCAGGGGTTCTGATCCCTGGGAGGGCGTGGTCGGGCGCAGATGGGCTTGCTTAGGCGCACCCGCTGCGTGCATTCGCTGCGCGGTCACGTCATAACGTGCTTTTATCCAAATCAAGCTGCGCCAGGAACAGCAACTAGACTGCTGACTCGGCGATGTGAAATGCGGAAGTACAAGTGCCCCTTAGCCCCCAGAGCATTGAACACAGCTCTGTCCCCCCACACAATGTTAAAAATGCGTTTTTTTAAAAGGATAAAAACACAGTAAAATAATAGCAGCAAGGAGAATTTTTTTTAAATCACTGACTTGCAGACTCACTCTGTGACGCGAGTGATCTGCCTCCGGCCCGTGTCAATTCAATCGCGGTCGCTTCATAACGCGATTTTATCCAAATCAAGCTGCGCCGGGAACAGCAACTAGACTGCTGACCCGGCGATGTGAAATGCGGAAGTACGAGTGCCCCTTAGCCCCCAAAGCATTGAACACAGCTCTGTTCCCTCACACAATGCTAAAAATGTGTTTTTTTAAAAGGATAAAAACACAGTAAAATAATAGCAGCAAGGAGAATTTTTTTTAAATCACTGACCTGCAGACTCACTCTGTATCGCAAGTGATCTGCCTCCAGCCTGTGTCAATGTTGAACGTTATCCTAAATTTATGCAATTTGCTCTTAACCCATGGAGAAAGGGGGGCATCCCCTTATAGTCACACCTTCTTCAAATGTGATGCATTGCGGCCAGTTGCTGCCCTTTCAATCTAACAAAACCAAGCAGACCTCTCCCAATCCATTGACAACATTCAACAACTGGATGACCTCCTCTGTGGATACCCTGGCACAACTCAAAACCTCTGCCTCCCCACGGACCAAACCTCAAGCAAATTGGTACATCACTACCTGCGGCTCACCAAGCGCCACTGAAAACAGCTAGAAAGCATATGGAGAATCACCTACAATGGCAGACAGAGCTATAAATCAACCCCCCTCAGCAACTCACAGCCACCAAGTATTCAGCCCTAACAGAACAATCAATGAACGGACCAAAAGCAAAATCTCTTTCTCTGCAGCCAGCTCCATGACCATCACCTAGTCACAAAACCTCTGCTCCCAGCTAGCTTCCTCGCTACTTTTGCAACAAGATAAGCACAAGAGAACCCCAACCAGACCTCTCCACTTTGAGATCCCTCCAACATGACAATAAGAACACACCAAAACTAACCATATGTGCAGGCCCACCCCTGGAAACTGCCAACACCATGCACTCTATCCACTCAGGAGCTCCTTCATACCCCTGTCGGGACTTCGCCTTCTCCAAAGGATTCATACCCATCGGCTCCGTTCTCACCGATCCTTATTGGCTCCACAGCTAGTGTAGTAGGCAACATTGCGGTTTCGTTTTACAGTGCATTTTGTTGGAAATTATTCCGACGTTTGCATGCACTGGGATGAAAGGCTAATTTTCATTTTGGTGAAATTGTACACCAGAGGAGCCACATTCAGCTAATTTAAGTGGTAATTGCTGCATATGGGGCAGGCTGAGAGCCTCATATTGGTGGATTTGCAACATTGGTGGAGGCGCAATTTTCAGATTCATTTGTTAGATCGCTCTTATCAGCTGTTTGCTGTTCACTCTGAAGGGGTGTGGTCACATCCCAAGTGTCCTGTATTTACACAGACGTCAGCAAGCGGTGCAACCATATTATTGTTTTCTGTTCCCAATACAGGAGCACGTCCTGACTCCTGAATTCCAATGCAACATGTGTCACGGTGACGTGCACACCACCTGTTTGAAGCAGCATTTACTATGTTTCAGAGTGCCTTAATGTCAGCGCATCAGTCACTGTGATATGCACACCAAATTATTAAAAGCAGCATCTTCAGTGTAATCCGGTCTGCTTTATCGTCAGCCTGTTCGCCACACGTTTCATTTCCAGGTTCTGGAGTTTCCTCACAAGCTGTCAGCTTTGCGTTCTGCTGACAAAACAATTGGCTGTTTGAAATGTATTTGTTTATTTGGCTAAATGAGTCATGCCTGCGCTAGTGTTAAGGTGTAAGATATACATATGTATAGATATTTTTATTTATTTATTTCACTATAATTCTCCTGTCATCTTCATATCCATACACACCACCAGTAAACTTCAGATCCATCTCCCTGCTAACCTATCAGGTGAAAGTCTTGGATCAATTCTTTAACAAGAGACTGGTCGACCACCTCAAAGTCAATAGTCTCTTGGTCTCACCCCAATCAGGATTCAGACCAAACCACAGAACTGTAACTGCCCTCATTACCACTACTGACAACATCCATCTCATCATGGACCATTGCATCACCACAGTCCTCATTATTCTCAACCTCTCCAGTGCCTTCGACACAGCCTTCCAGCCTATCCTCATCTAATGCCTCCACAAGTCAGGAATTTGCAGACAGGCTCTTCATGGATCTGCTTCTTCCTCATAGGCCTTATATCCTAACTAATCTGATCTGCATCAGCCCCCAATGCTCATCTATGAGCCCACACTCTTCAATATCTACTCACCAACACCGTCCGCACCCTGGTCTTCAACATCATCTTGTACGCTGATAATACCCAGCTCATCCTTTCCCTGTCTGATGACACTCCCAGCACCTAAGCGAAGTGTATCAACTGTATGACAGAATTCGCCCTCTAGATGTATTCCAACTGCCTGGAGCTCAACACAAAAAATGACGTAGGTGGAATTCTTCAGAAGAGACACAGATTCTGGTCCTTGACCTGGTAGCCAGCAGAACTCGTACCCAACCCCTGCACCTGAACAAGCCAGGCTAGAAAACTAGGGTGATACGTCGATGTCCAGCCAGGATAACATGATCGCCTCCTTCTGCTTCCACAACATTAACCTCCCCAGGAATGAGGGGACTGGCCAAAATAGGGAGTAAGAGAAAAGAAAAAGGATGAAACAAGGGGGAAGTTATCAAAGAGCTGAATTTATCTAGTATCTCACAATACCTATCTCTAAAAGAGAAACGTTTCAGTTCCTTATTGAAAGTTGTTTGTAGACCTGGGAGAGAGAGTTCCAAATACTGGTTGCACTCCCAGTAAAGGATTGTCCTGTCATACATTCAATTTTCAAAGTTAAAGTTTCTAAAAGTAGGGTGTCTGAGGTGTGTAGGTATCTGAACCCACCAGACCTCCTCAATTTCACTGCAACATAGCGATGACTGGTGGAATATAGAATGGGTGATGTACGTCATCATGAATAGAGGCCTGGCTTCTGTGGGTATCGATCAAAGAGTTAATGAGATGTGGTTAAATCTCTGGCTTCCAAAGACAAAACATTCTTTAGCTTGAAGTGGGGCTATCAGGGGAGTGAGGGGTATTTTAGGAAGTCCAGTCATAAGGGAGTGTCATAATCCATCTTTGAAAACAGGAGGATTTGGGCTGAGTCTTGAGATCACATTCAGGGATGAATGGACAAATACCCTGATAGATGAAGCTGTCATAAACACACTCTAATCCATAACAATGATTTTTGTTTGTAGTGAAGAACCAGAACCTTTTGGACCTGGCGGCGCAGGGTACGCCTTAATCTCCTGGGTTCTCCTGCTTCAGCTAACAGAGACACGGGGACACTCTGCCGATGTAAAAGATCAGATTTATTAGCTGCAGGTAGTACAGTTGTCCTAGAAGTACACACGGTATGTTCTCAGGAGACTGCCACTTCACTCCGTGGCGCACAATCTTTTATAGCATATACATAACATATAGATTAACCAGAAACACACCCAATACATACATGAAGAACCAGTAAGGATGTTCGAAAATAAAACGCAACCAATAGAAAGAGTCTGGAAATGAAGTATCGAGTAACCGGAAGAAGCTCTCCTTCAACTGTGTTTGCCACCCCTCCCCACAGGTTAATTCATTAACGTGTCCGCAACTGACATGCAGGTGGCGAGATACATTTGTGTGTTTTGGAGGACAGTTGTGAAACGAGAGAATACGAGCAGAGAACAGCGAAGGCCAGTAGATAAGATAAAGTCAGAAGAGAATAGTGTGAACCAACAGATAGTTGAGACAAGGATTAGGAAAACCAGACAGGGATTAGTGTACTCGGCCAGTCCCTAACACCAGCTTTGTAAACAGAGGCAGAAGGCTATTTTGACACGATACTGCAGGAAAAGCAGAAAAGACTTCGTTCGTCGTGCTGCCTGAGTGAGGGTAACACAAAATGGCGGCGGCTTACAAAATGGCGGGTCAATACGATCGCGATCGAAAATCAAATTTCCTCAGACCCTCCTTTTGCCAGAACTCAGGCAATAATACACAGACTCATGTTAATCTGAGTTGATGTCAATACCCATGAGGTCATCAAGCTGTTGTTGCAACATCATTTTAATATTTTCTGTTCTCTGTGACTTAGGTTTTGGGATGCACACAGTAGCACAAAGGCCACAAATGGCGGGGCCACAGTGCATACAGAGACAACAAGAGAAAATGATGGCCAAAACCATTCCAAGGAATGTTAATACCTTCCATCCCCATTTTGACAGTAGTCCCCAAAACCATCCCAATAACGACCAATCTCCTTCATCCTGATGAATCGACTCGGAGATTATATGTAATTTAGAGATGGCCTGGTATACTGTCGGAGCATCATCAGGTATATAAATACAGCAACTTGATTTGATCAATTTACAGACTCCACCACGGTCTGCCAGAATAACATCTAAGGCAACTCGGTTCTTCTAATGAGTTCATGTTCAGGAAGTGTATGAAACAGGTGTGGAGAGACAGTAGAATAAGAAGGCAAAGAGATAGAAGTAGGGACAACTTTTTGCTGCATAGCATGAACAATCCAACCTATACACGCCAATAAAATACACAAGAATATAAAAATACATAAAGTTATACCACAATGACTATACATTATTTTACAGTATTTTTCTTTCATCTTGTTCTTTTTCTCTCTTTCTCCTAATGTAGTCTCCATATTCTAAGTGGATGCTCACGGCAATCTTCCTCAATCACTTGGTTATGATTATCTGCCGTCCTATGACACTGCACGTCCTGCAGACCTATTGTCACTACTCAGGTCACAACCAAGACTCCTACTGTGACCCTGCAACCGGGATAGAAACTACATGGAAGAGAGAATCTCAAGTTTCCTTCTGCAGTCTAGGTCTTAAATTGTAACGAGCTTTGTCAGGTACAGTCTGATCCTGAAACAATGTTCGTGGATTTGTGGTATTCAAACGAAAATGTGGTGGTACAGCTTCTTGAAGAATGTCGTCGTTTTCTTTTTCTGACAGTGTTCCATTCAAGCGTGCGTCACTAAAAGGTATAAATCGGGGAACCTTCTCGCTTTCAGAATCACTTATACCCTTACGGACCCACTGATCAAAGGGCAAAGGCAAAGGCACCTTCTTGCAGTGCACGCCGTGAATCCAGTTCTTCTTTCCTTCAACTTTCACTGCTGTACGGGTCGTTAGGAGCACCTGCCGAGGTTCTCTCCAAATTCTTCGTCCTTTGGAAATTCTTTACGCAAACCCAGTCACCTGGTTGGATGGAATGACTTGAGTCTGTGGAGGCCTCTGGCAAAGCACTCTGAACCTGTTGATGGAGAACACACAATTTAGTTGTGACGTCGTGCAAATAATCAATCAACATCGGGTATGGTATATCAGAATACTTTTTAGGGCGAGGGACTCCCCATACATTAGCTGGGCATCCGAAAACTACCTCATAAGGGCTAAGTCCCAAACGAGAATGCACAGCCGTTCTAGAAGAGCCAAAGGTAGGGCATCGGGCCAACTAAGGCCTGTACTGGCTTGTATTTTAGCAAGCTTGAGTTTTAGAGTACCGTTATAGCACTCCACTAGACCCGCTGACTGTGGATGGTTTGCCGCATGGAACTTTTGCTTGATGCCGAGACCTGCACAAACTTTTTGCATGATCTGGCCCACAAATTCACTCCCATTGTCACTCCAGACAATGCGCGGCAAACCAAATCTAGGGAAGTACTCTTTTAGAAGTACTTTGGCTGTGGATAAAGCAGTGTTGTCTTTCAGGGGGAAAGCCTCTATCCATCTGGAAAAGGCACATACTACCACTAAAACATATTTGAGATTGTTGCATCGTTCCATGTGAATGTAATCGATTTGCAACACCTCAAATGGATAGGTCGGAGGAGCAAAATGACCTGCTGGAGTTGGGGTTCCCTTTCCCAGATTGTACATTAAGCAAATAATACAATTTTTCACTACATTATCTGCACACTTCGGTATTCCTTCATTCTGCCACACTGGAGCCAGAAGCTTGCATATTCCTTTCGCACTTAGGTGGGCTGGACCATGCGTCATAGTAACTACAGGTAGTACATAGGCATCTGGTAACAGCCAACGTTGGTGCTCTGACAATTCTACCCAACAACCCATCTCATTTAACATTCCTGTACTTTCTTTCCACTTATTCAATTCTTTCTGTGGCCTCTTCTTGAATCGATCTCACACTTTCTATTGTGTCCTCACACATTCCTCTTTCTCTGACCCAATTTGCAGGGCCCACAACATACATGCGACTTGTAGCATCTCTGGCTGTCTTTTTCGCTACCTCATCCGCAAATGCCTTTCCGCGACCAACATCATAAGTAATCTTAAAAAAGTAGCTGGATTTAAAGTGTTACATCGTTTGATGTGCACATGACTAGCCAAGAGCGTCAGCTCATATCCTGACAAACGAGTGCTCGTAAGATGCTGTGTTTTTGTTCTGTTTAGCAAAGTATCCACTGCATGTGGCACCATAACAATGAGAGTATTATCTAGCATCACTCCAGCCGACTGACGAATAGAAATTGCTGTTGCTGCTGTCGCTTTCAGACAACTAGGCAATGCTTTAGCTACTGGATCTAACGTAGCCGAAAAATTGGCACATGGTCGCTGTTTATCTCCAAATCGCTGCGTTAAGACTGACAACGCACAACCTTCTCTTTCATGAACATAGAGCGTGAAAGGCTTACTGTAATCAGGAGTACCTAGTACAGGAGTGGAACACAGAGTAGTACGTAAGTCAGTAAAACTTCTCTGACATTCGTCAGTCCACGGAAGGGGCTGAGGTGTATCTTTCAAAGTAAGTGCCAACAGAGCTTTGGCCAACAAAGAAAAGTTCGGAATCCACTGCCTACAATAGGAAGTAATGCCCAGAAAGGCACGCACCTCTCTTTGTGTGGATGGCACAGACATTTGCGCAATTGTTTGGATACGTTCTGGGGTTAATCGTCTTCCCTCCTTTGATAAGAGATGACCCAAGTAGGTAACCTCTCTGCGAACATATTGTAGCTTAGAAGGTGAAACCTTATGATTAAGATCAGACAAGTGTCGAACAATGCAACCGTCACATTCTTACATATATCCTCTGAATTAGCAGCGATTAATAAGTCGTCCATGTACTGAATAAGAGCAGCACCAGACGGCAAAGAAAAGGCATCAAGATGACATTTTAGAGCTTGACTATAAATAGAGGGACTTTCACAATAGCCTTGAGGTGCGCGCTTGAACCGGAAGCTTCGGCCTCCAAGAGAGAAGCCAAAAATATCTCTACTCTTTTCGGCAATGGGAATACTAAAGAAAGCATTTTTCAGATCGATAACAGAAAACCAATCCGCTGTGGAAGGTATCATTGTCAACAGAGCTGTGATATCTGGGACAACAGGAAACTGCGGTACAACAATTTTGTTTACCTCCCGAAGATCAATTACAAAGCGATAAACAGGAGGCTGAGAAGGATAAGTGCATTTAAGAACAGGAAGAATAGGGCTATTACATATGTTTCCTCTTGTTTCCTCAACCACATCCTTCTGAATCAAATCATGAATAATTTCCAAAAGCGCTCTTTCACCCTCATTGGAAATTCTATATTGAGGAACGCGTGGCAATTCAGCATTGGGCTTGAGAGTAACAGCATAAGGTGGGATCTCAAGACAACCAACATCATTTGGACCCGTAGCCCAAGGCGTTGCAGGAAGAGAGAGCAATTCAGGTGGGAATTGGTCTTTAGACAAATACATTGGAGAAGTTATTAAATTTGTTAACAAAACTACCATACGGAAAGAAATAGGGGCTAGGGACCTGGCTGCATCTACCGACAAACTCAGAGTAATTTGGAAAGGAATAAATAATAAAGCCCTACTTGCGCGAATTATAAAACTCCATCCTTCAATGGTGGAAACGTGCCTGTCCAGCGACACCCAAGACATAGAGATCGTCGAGGCCTTTATTGGGTTGTGCTTTGCCATTAAAAATGATATTTCCAAACCTATTAGGCTACAAAGTAAGAATAAAAGATGGTTCAATGGGTCATGTTCACGGGCAAATCGGGACCTACGCAAGGCACTGGCCGAAAAACCTCGGAATACTACGTTGGTCATGGCCTTGAGAAGACGCTATAAAAAAGTAACTAAATCACGTACAGATGAGATTCTGAAGGAGAGGTGGGACTCATTGGCACGCACTGCCGTGCTTAAAGATGTAACAGGGTTCTGGGGCGAGGTAAAAGCTCTGAGGTCCATGGGATCCAATTTAACCCCCATAAACTGTAATATACCAAGTAAAATATGGAAGGAGCACTTTGGAAAAATATGCGCAGCCCCTGTAACAACCATTGTTTTTTCTCGCCCTGTACCTAAGGTTGATATATCTATCTCTGAAGTGGAAGATGCCATTATCCAAAGCGCAGGGAATAAAGCCCCAGGCCCTGATGGTCTATCCATCGACCTAATCAAATCCGAACCAGATTTTTGGTCCCCTTTGCTTTGTAACGTTTTTAACAAACTGTCCAACACTAAAATTCCAGAAACTTGGTCAAGCAGCATTATCGTACCTATCTTTAAGAAGGACGATAGATCGAACCCCCGCTGTTACCGCCCCATATCTTTAATAGATAATACATTGAAAATTCTGTGCAGGGTGATTTTTAATAGAATCAGACTTTGGGCAGAGGAAAACCAAATTTTACATTCCTGCCAGCTGGGATTCAGAAGCAATGTGGGAACTGTAGAACAATGTTTGAATTTAAACCTCATATTAGGCAAGTACACCGTTGCTAAAAAAGTCCCCTTGTACCTGGGCTTTATGGATTTATCATCAGCGTTTGATTTTGTAAATCGATCAAAACTATGGGAGATTCTTTTAAATTATGGATTAGATGAGTCACTTGTTTATTTTTTGGCACATCTGCACAGAGACCTTAAAGCCCATGTCAGGATAAACAACGACGGAGAGGTCTCCGGGGATATTTTAATTGGTAGGGGGGTCAGACAAGGCTGTGTCTTGGCCCCCCTACTTTTTATTCTTTATATAAATGAATTAAATAAATCCCTGTCCAAATCCATATGCGATGTGCCGAAAATTAACGGCAACTTATTCCCAGTATTGTTATACGCAGATGATGCGGTCCTGATGGGCCGCACACCCAAAGCACTACGTACTTTAATCACGGGCTTTGTCTCCTTTATGGCTGGTTTGGACTTATGCACTAACTTTAAAAAGTCATACATCATGTCTTGTGGCCCAACTAAATACCGCATTAACCATATAGCCTCAGGAGATAACATCCTAAAAAGCACTAGCACTTTTCCGTACCTGGGCTTGACCTTTTCAGACACTGGCTCATGGGCCGCACACGTAGCGCATGGCAGAAACAAACTCGCCAAGGCAGTTAATTCTATTATTAGCTTACAGCAGCCAAAGAGGGCTGAGGTTATGATGCCCCTAATACAGATCTACAAATCCAAATGCCTACCTACCGCAACATATGGCGCTGAGGTGTGGGGGCACGCAAATAGCAGCGGCATCCAAAGAGAAGAAAATAGATTTTGTAGAAAGATTTTGGGGGCTCAAATTTCATCACCCACCTATATATGCCACAAAGAGTTAAACTTGCATTACGTTGAGGATTTTATCAAGTCCCGGCCAGCTTTGTTCTGGCTGAAGATATGGCAAAATCCGGCTGCAATTTTAACACAGGAAATAATTAATGACTGCCTCAAATGTGATAGAGGCAGTACTATACCGTGGCTTAATGCTGTAAAGGAAAGCTTAGCCAGTGTAGAATTGGAATATATCTTTTTCCACCGTTCAAACACAGAGGGCACGAATATTAAGACACTGAGAGAGGCACTATTTGACTCATACCGAAGGGAAAGAGAATGTTCAGAGCTTCATAAATCTTCAATAATCAGATATATTTCCATCTCGTCTAGCCCGGGCTATAAGAAAGACACACTACAGGAATATCTTAAAAAGAGTACCGGAAGATGGAATAGGAGCCTGCTCTTTCGCCTTAGGGATGGAAGCATCAAATATTCCCTTTGCTTCCCACTTGGTTTTAACAAAAATTTGGAGCATTTGCTCTGCCCATGTGGGAACGGTCAAAAACAAACTATTCTACACTTCCTTCTTTTTTGCAACTTTTACATCAGTTACGCTAAACAGTATCTTATTCCTCACTTTAAGTCACATGCTATCACTGATCACAAAATGGCATATAATGAAATATTACGGCTAGGAAGTGATATGATGATTATTAGAGTAAGTTCTTTTTTGTATTCTGCGGTACGCTCACGGAAAACAATGGATATTTTATAGTTTGTATTCTATCTGTTGTTCTAATTTATTGCTTACAGATTGCTCATTTGCACATGGATATAGTGAGGCTGTTGTATGCATAGTGTGTATACTGAAATTGTGAGTACCTTATTGCTAGTTTGCACAACTCTTATGATACTGACAAGATGCTTTGGTTATGTATGCGAATTTACTTGCACTTTATTGCTACCTTGCACTCTTTGCTCATGTTTCAGCAGTATTATTATGAAATGGATCATGTTTTTATCTTCGTTTTATGTCTGTATTTTTATCTTATTGGCGGTGATGATCTGTACTTTTATGGATATTTTTATCCGAATAAAGGCCATTTGACTTAACTTGACTTGACATTGGAGAAGTCAATTTCTGTCCTAAAGTAAGATATACACCAGAAGGAGAACAAGATATTGTGGCATGTATTCTTTTCAATAGATCTAAGCCCAACAGATTCTCGCCGCAACCATTCGTTAATAGAAGCGGAGCTTCCAAATCATAGGGGCCAATTGAAATAGGCAAAGGGCAAGAGACTGGATTACGAACTGGGGCACCAGAAAAACCTACGGATACATTTGTTAAGCCAGACAAAGGTGCCCCGGAGAGTTTTGAATGAATGATAAAACTTTTAATCGCACCAGTATTAAAAAGAAATGGCTCTGAAACACCCATTGTAGTGACATTAACATAAGGTCCATTCTGATCTACTGGAATCGACACAACTCCCTTACTTTGTCCATGGCTGTCCTAGTTAGCATGAAGACTTTCATTCTCGCCTTCAACATAATAATCCTCATTGTAATACTGTGTAGACCGAGCGTTTTGCTGATCAAACTAGTTCACGGAATTAGGAGGAGGAAGGGAACGCTGTTCTTGGGTCAACATACCCCGACCTCTACCTCTGTTTACTGACTGGAGGCCACCACGACCTTGTGGAGCAGATAGTGCTCCATTGCGCTGCAATAAAACCGGACAACTATTCTTAAAATGGCCTTCCTCCCTACAATAGGCACATTGATTAGGACCTAACAAAGGTCGCGGAATATATGGTTCAGGCTTTTGATACACCCTCTGAAACTGCGGAGGCTGTTGAAACTGGGGCTGAGCATAACGAGGAGGATAAGCCTGTTGCAAAAGAACCTTAGTTTTCAATTCTTTAGCCTTTTTCTCTTGCTTATCTTTCTCTTCTTTATCTCTATTTTCATAATATTGAGCAGTAGCCAATATCTGGGCAGAAGAAGAAACAGCCCATGAACTTTCAGAATCTTTCAACTTGTGTGACAGCTTGGGAAGCAAATTAAATACGAACTTATCTACGAATAATCGCTGTCCACCCTCCGTAGTCATATCCTGACCACTGTGATCAATGAATGTCTCCTCGAAACGAGTGAAGAAATCGGAGACACTCTCATCTTTCTTCTGTTTACACGCGGCTAGTTTATCCCAATTAACTCTCAAGGCAGGCATCATCGTTTTCATTAACGTAATAATCCTACCTGGTAATTCTGAAATCAAAACATCAGGTTTCGCACCACCCACTTGGGCTCTATCTGCGGCAATTATAGCATCCCAATCACCACCTAATGCCTGGGCATGATTCTCTCTACGAATCCTAGCCCATAACGCTCGTGGGACTACATTCCCCATCAACATGTCAATATCTGCTAAATTCATAATACAGGCATCAACGGTCTGTGACAATTCTTTATAATAACCTGCAGGGTTCTTACGAGGATCCGGTAGAGACTGTTTAAGAGCCAAAACTTCAGATCTTTTCCAAGGGACATGTACCCATATACGCTGGAAATGAGCAGGAATAGCTGGAATATTACCTACTGCTGCAACCTCTTCTCGTGGGACTACATTCCCCATCAACATGTCAATATCTGCTAAATTCATAATACAGGCATCAACGGTCTGTGACAATTCTTTATAATAACCTGCAGGGTTCTTACGAGGATCCGGTAGAGACTGTTTAAGAGCCAAAACTTCAGATCTTTTCCAAGGGACATGTACCCATATACGCTGGAAATGAGCAGGAATAGCTGGAATATTACCTACTGCTGCAACCTCTTCTCTCCACACCGGAGGAACCTCTCTCAATTGGGTAATTTTTCAGTGTCAACCTAACCGAGGGATCGGAGTCAAGGAAAGTCTGTGAGGTAAATAAAGTTCTAAAGGTAACAAGTGTCTTTACAGCGTCCTCAACCTTAGAACCCACAATGAGTCCCTTGTCAAAATCAGCCTGAACATCTAACAGACCCTGAGGAACTGAACCCGAATCCATATCCTCCCATTCTTTAACGAGAGTGTCACACATAACATTGAAAACATATCTCTGTGTAGGCGCATTCCACTGTGAAAAGGTAGGCATAAAGTCGGGCACACTATACTGGGGACCCTTCTCAATCCATTTACGAGCGAGAGAGTCCAACCTTTCTCGTTCTTCGGAAGCTGGGAACTGACTACGAGACTGTCTTCGAGAAAAAACCGGAGACACATTTAAAGCCTCAAAGAAAGGAGACCAGAAACCGTATCTGTGAGTCGTTTACGCATAGACGGAGAATTGGACATAAGGATAGGGGACAAGGTATTGGGCGAACTAACTGAAGGGGAACCAGTAATTACCGGGGGAGCAGAAGCCAAAGGAGATTGAAGTTCAGAAGATGAAGGCAAAGGAGTCGAAGGCAAAGCCGGTGGAGGCAATGCTTGAAAAGGTAAATGTGGAAGAGCCGGAGCAGGCGGAGGCGCAACTGGCGGCTGAACAGGCTGTAACAACGGGGGTGCATTAGCACCTTGTACATAGGGCGGAGGCAATCTCAATAAGTGAGACATCAAGGGATCTTCCTCTAGATCCTTTCTTCTATCAGAAGGGGAAACTGGCAACATCGGATAGCATTTATCTATCACCATACGATGCTGTCTCTCTGAAATTTCCATCGCATTATCAACTTCATTGTCTTTAAATTGCTGAGCAGCCTGTATAATCGTCATACTCTGTGCTTTCCTATCTCGTTTTTCTTGCTTTATTTTTCTCTGTTTGTCTTCCTTACACCAAAGGCGGAATGAGTCAAACATTGCCGGCCGGGCTTTTCTTTTAAATAAAATAGCTTCCAAATTATCTAGTACATCAGGCTCAAAACTACAATTTTCTGGCCATTTTAAAACACCATCATTCTTCGTGTATCGGATCCATGCCTCGTTAAAGGCAATGGGGCCAACACCATGTTTAGAATAGAGCTCATAAGTGGGAGTTCCAACCGAATGAATCGGACAAGAGTCCTCCAGCCGGGAATCCCTATTACAACCTAAGCAACAAAGTTTCCTAAACTTAGTCAGACCAGGCATCGTTATTTCACTGGACTGTTCACAAACATCAAGGGGGTTAAATCAATTAAAACAGCACAAATGTACTTACCCCTCGGCTTCGGTTATTGCAATGCCCGAATCAAAGACCCAAAGAACCAAAGAACCAAAGAACCTAAGAACCAAAGAACCAAAGAACCAAAGAAATTTGTGGGTGCGACCCACCAATACTTAACTAAGATGTCTTCTTACACCAACAGAGGCCCGTCTATTGTCTCGCCTTACCATACATCACCAAAAAGAGGGCCAAGGCAGGGCGGCAGTCAGGGCAGCAGTCGTCAGTAGCCGTCAGGAAGGAGTAACCGTGCTGCAAAAGACCTTCAGACCACTTTCGACATACAGGGGTCGCTTGACGTGGCTCGCGATTCCTCCAGAATTTTCTTGCGGGGTCCTCACGACCTTCAGGCAGAACCACTACCTCTGAAACCGCCCCACGTTGGGCACCAGTTGAAGAACCAGAACCTTTTGGACCTGGCGGCGCAGGGTACGCCTTAATCTCCGGGGTTCTCCTGCTTCAGCTAACAGAGACACAGGGACACTCTGTCGGCGTAAAAGATCAGATTTATTAGCTGCAGCTAGTACAGTTGTCCTAGAAGTACACACGGTATGTTCTCAGGAGACTGCCACTTCACTCCGTGGCGCACAATCTTTTATAGCATATAGATAACATATAGATTAACCAGAAACACATCCAATACCTACATGAAGAACCAGTAAGGATGTTCGAAAATAAAACGCAACCAATAGAAAGAGTCTGGAAATAAAGTATCGAGTAACCCGAAGAAGCTCTCCTTCAACTGTGTTTGCCACCCCTCCCCACAGGTTAATTCATTAACGTGTCCGCAACTGACATGCAGGTGGCGAGATACATTTGTGTGTTTTGGAGGACAGTTGTGAAACGAGAGAATACGAGCAAAGAACAGCAAAGGCCAGTAGATAACATAAAGTCAGAAGAGAATAGTGTGAACCAACAGATAGTTGAGACAGAGATTAGGAAAACCGGACAGGGATTAGTGTACTCGGCCAGTCCCTAGCACCGGCTTTGTAAACAGAGGCAGAAGGCTATTTTGACACGATACTGCAAGAAAAGCAGAAAAGACTTCGTTCGTCGTGCTGCCTGAGTGAGGGCAACACAAAATGGCGGCGGCTTACAAAATGGCGGGTCAATACGATCGCGATCGAAAATCGAATTTCCTCAGTAGTTTAGGGGTCACATATACTAAAACACTTTCCCATAGACACAGATTGGCTAAAACCCTTTGATACATTTGGTCCTAAGTCTATTGTCAAAAATGAACCTAGTGATTTGCCATTTTCAGTGATAACAAGCTTGCTGTTCCGGGTCTCACAAGCTCAATTCAGGGTTGGGTAGGTATGATTGTTTGTGTGGATAAGATAAGTAGAAATTTATTTTTTAATGGGTTAGGTTTCAGATGTTAAGAGGTCATCCAATCCTGAATTGCTTCCAGACTCTAGGTAAAAAGCAGAAAATCATTGTGGGAGGAGAGCTTGAGATATTTCTATGTCATCAGTCAGTAAATTGATGATACTGGATATTTGAATCCTTGAGAAGGACTCAAAGGGATTCATTGTAAAGTTGAAAAAGTGTAGGAATCAGAATAGTACCTTGTGAGACACCTTACTTTGGCACAAGTGGAATGAGATGGCAAATATCAATTTTGATCTGCTGAAAACAGTCTGAAAGGTACAAGTGAAATCATTTGACAGCTGTGCTATCAATTCCCATATGTTAATTGAGAGTCCTGTGGAGCCTGGAGTGTGTTGCTTAATCGAATGCATCATCAACCATCAAGATAGTTTCTGCACTGTGACCTTGTAAGAGGCCTGATTGGTACTCATCAAAAGATCATTGTCAGTGATGCTTTAAGTAAGCTATGCTGCAACACCACTTCATCTTTGCAAGAAAAGGGAGACCACAAACTGGACGTAAATTATTGAGATCCGCTGCAGCCCCTGTGAGGGGCATATTTACAAGGGCCATATCTCTGTTTTTTTGGCTTTTAAAGCTTAAAAAGCGGAGATAAAAATATTGCCCTATTTACAAGAGGGTGATAACATGCATTAGCGCATGTCAGCACCCTTTTTTCCGACGCCTCTCTTTGCATCTCTATTGAGATGCAAAGTGGGCATCACTGGGCAGTACAACCTTGTAAATATCGCTGTTGTGCACATTGCGAAATTTACAAGGTGGCCCACGCATTTTAGCATACGTTAGTTTTGGGCGAAAACCTAACATAGTCATATCAACAATCATATCGCCGTTTTGCAGGCAACATCGCTGGAAAACCACCGATAATCCTTGCCAAACGGCGATTACCCCGCTATCGCTGGAATTTATATCACCATTGCGCTATGCGTTGTAAATACAGCGCAAGCATGGCGATAAATTCCAGCGATAGACGGCAAAAAATATAAAAGTGCTAAGCACGCTTTGCGATATTTATCACCGTCTGTTGTAAATACGCCCCTAGGTTTCTACAGATGAGGAGTGTCTTGGCTGATTTTGCAGGTTCCTCCTGCTTTTCTGGGACTGGGAGCAGGCCCTCACTGTAGTTGAAGTGGATGGCTCTTGCCAGGTTCTTCTCTTCCAAAAAGAAAAGCAATAATTTCTTCAGAAACAGCCACCATGTACTCTCAGAGGTGCAAGCAGCAGCAGTGCAGGATAAGATGTATTTGTCATTGATGCCTGAATTTGATAACCATGATCTTATCTACTTTGTAGGGTAGTCTTTTTCTTGTTTCTATTTTAAAAACTGAGGTGTGAGATTTCTTTGCACAGATTTGTCATCAATGCTTGTTATACCTATGTTATTTCACAGAACCTTGTGGTGTCTGTGTAAATACATATTTATATGAATGCACCTTAACAGAATATCTTTCAAATCAGCTCTAAAACACTCAGTTACTCACATACAGGTTTTTGGATAGCTAATGATCTACTATTGCAAATCAACCGGTTGCCTTGTAGAACTAGCCATTTGATTTATTTATTTATTAAAGCGTTCAGCATGTGTCACCTCTCCGCTAGTTCATAGTGCAGTCACGATGATCGCAGAATTTGGTTCTAGCTAATACCTGAACTTACCTAGAAGAATGTCCTCATTTTCACAGGTATTTCAATGGACAACACCCCCACAACGCACCTGGATCCAGTAGGAGCATTTGTTTCAAATCCCCAGGTATTGTACTTGCCATAGTACTGAAATGGTGAATATCATGGATTCTGGAAACTGAGTTAAGATCTGGGTTCAGGATCTGTTTTGAGTGGGAGTGTATTTGAAAATCTACCCAAGGTAGCTCATTGTTGTTATTAAGATTGCAGACCCTTTAAAATGTGTCTAGCTCCACACTTTCATATTCCAATTGATCCCTGGGCTTATGATATGTCTAAGGGCTCCCTCCCTCCCAGTTTTGATAAACAAGAGAAACCGAATATTTTTCCAAGATCACATGGAGTTTTCAGGTGAGAAAGCTGGTATTATAAAGTACACAGCTCAGGCAATCCCCTCAACAACAAGCTAAGCACACTCCAGTGTTCTGACAGACGCTGTTGTGTGGCAGATAACACATTTTGTTGTAGAAAGTACTTTTTTGCTTGTCACAATGAAAAGGGGGTCGGTTAGAAAGGGGCACTTGCATGGAATGGAAGCAAAGACTGAAGGATGATTGCGGCTGACAAATATAGCCAGATGGCCGCCTTAGCCTCTACCTGCAGCAGGAACCCCGGATGCACTTACAGCACTTCATCTGCTGAGTCCTAGAGCCCCAGCAGTGAGAACCCCAACAGTGACTGCAGTTATCCAACAAACGTTGTCTGATATCTAAGCGATCAAAATACCTTGTTTAAACCCACTTGCATAGAATTCATGAAAAATAATGTAACCACGCCATGGACATTAAATTGTAAAGGAGAGCATTCCAGTTTCTGGCAGATAGTACAGAGAAACTCTGTTCACACATTCAAGACTTTTACAATGTGGGTATAATCAGGAAATTAGAAGTGGATACACACAGACCTTTAAGAGACCAATGTGGTTTGATATATTTCTTGATAAATATTGGTTAATTCTTGCAAATACACCATACATATTTATTTCAATAAGTTATGCTTTCTCTTTGGAAGCCAGTGTACGTGCACAAAAAGGGATTAGCAGTGATCTATCCAGAAGCAGCTGTAACTATTCACTCTCCGACTCTGAAGCAATTGACCTCTGTGCAACAAAGAATACAGGAAACCAAAATATAAAGAATTGGCATGGTCCTATCTTCAGCCAGTGATGGCAGGCATAGCCCTTCTTCTGCCACCTTCATTGAGGAATGCCAGGATTTTTCTTACACCCTTCATATGCTTTACAGTGAACCACCAACACCTGTGTTTATCTGTGTTGAGCTTCAGCCAATTACTGCCCACACACTCCCAGATCCATCTCTTGCACTGCTGAACTTGTAACCATACCTCGCTGCCAGCTGGGTATCGCCGCCGTAAATACAGAAGATATATCCTCGAGAGATGACGAGCCTGACCAGAGGCCCAAAATATGGATTTTAAAGTTGCAAGTTGCAGAGAGAAAGCAAAAGTGAACCAAAAAGTTATTGTATTACATTGTTTTCAGCTGATTGTCCTTCCTTTTTAGCAAAAGCTAGGGAGAAACCCAGCTGAGCGTTGAGCCGCTGCTGCAGAAGAGGCTGAGGGAGTTCAGAGGGAGAAAGGAGCTGTTGGTTTTTTTCCAACTTATTTTTCAGATAAGAAGCAGCTCCTGCAGCGCACTGAGGCCCCGCAGCACAGCAGATGTAAGCTCGCAGCTGGCAGCACAGAATGCCCCCTCGGTGGGCCTGTATTAGGAGCCCCCTCAGTGGGCCTGTATTAGGAGCCATAGCTCACAAACGAGGCTCTCTGATTGGCTGTCCAGCTCCCAAGGTTCCATCCATGACCCAGGGTGCTATTATCTAGTGTGCTCTAGCAAAACATTTTCCTCTCCGAGTACAAGCTACTGAAAAGACACATTCACATATGTAGAAAAGTTAGACTTTGATATGCAGCAGTGTGAGGACTTGTTAGGTTGGAAAAAACGAAATGACCTCAATCGACATAAATAATGATAAAAATAAATTGTGGGCAAAATATAGATTAGGAAAAACGATAATATAGTATTTAAGAGATCCTTAGAACGCTGTCTACGAGGAGCGGCTGTCTTAATAAAATCTACTCTCAATGTTATTCCCTAGAAATATGACAAAATAGGTAGACGGCTTCCTTCATCCAGTTTGACTGTGTGTAAATCTTGGTGGCATCACTTCTGAGGCAATAATGCTATATGAAAAGGTAATGAATGAAGATTTTATAAAGTGACACCCTATGTCAAGGTAAACCCCATCTCTATACGTGCAGTAACCTCTGTAAGTGTGATTAGTCACCGGCGGGTTTGCATTTTAAGTTTAGATTCTATTGCTTTAATGTGGTACTCAATCTTCCTTAATCAACAAGGAATGACTGTGTGATGAAACTAGAAGAAATACGTTAAGCAGAATAAAGCGTGAAGTAAAAGATGTATCTCGGTTTGTGTCAGGAGCAGTGCGAGTGAAAATTTACAACACTTAGTAATTATATTAAATTATTTTTATGTTCACGTTTTCAGGATTTATGAAGCTGTAAATTTTTCAGATGGTCACTCTGGTCTGCTGCAAATCTTGACGTGCATTTCTGTGTTATGCAAGGTAGAACAAGGAAGCACACACTTTGGCAGTGTTCTGCAGGTTAAAAGATTTGCTGCTTTGAATAAATGTCACCGGGGTCGTTCATTAAATGTAGCAATATTAGCACACCCGAGGGAATGTAGTAATTGCTTCCTGTCCATTACAAGTTCCTGTACAATACAGTGTGCCTAAACCTCCTTAATAACTGTCTTAATTCGTTTGATTTGTGTAATTGGTAAGACCTATTTATACAAGAAGGGATCATTAGTGTCAAGCGAAAGAGTTGTGAAGTTACCATTTAAACAAGCATTGGCAAACCCAATAGGCCTGACTTTTTGCTAAGGGAAGTTTATGTTAATAGTTGGGCGATGTTAGTGAGTGGTGTCTAGAAAGATAATCCCATAAGGAAGAAACACATTGGATCAGATTGCAGTACCAGAGGTGAGATGTAACCTCAGAGAAGAGTACTAGGAAAAGGAGTCAGAGGATTTGGTGTGAGTTGTGAACTTGAAATGTATATGTAGCAAAATATGGAATAGTAGACACATTTTTCGAACTACCACCTAAGGAGACCCCCTCCTGAAATATTGTGTACTAGCATCAAAAGCTATTTTATGTTGTTGATTAAACACTGTACTGTAAACTTTGCTACTTCAGAAATATGAAATAATGTGATAATAAAATGCTAAACATAGGACACTGAAGATTCCACCAGAGCTGGACCCTCACTACTTCTCTGCATCTGGCAGCAGTCTTGCTGCAGGCAAGTTCACTTTATGTGTAAGTCTGTGTTTGCAAGTCTTCTTTGTATTAGGGCTATTTTGAATGGAAAGTGAACTCGTAGGAAATGACCCAGCTGCTAAACAGAGAATGATTGTACTGCCTACAGGAAAACATGCAAGGAAATCAAATGTAGATGGAAGTAAACTAAATAGGGGTAGGTGATGTACGAGGTCTATTCCCTCCTCCATATGATAAGTTTGCAGGCTTGCCCAAAAAAATTTGTTGTGGGAGAGTGCACAAATTTGTTACAAGGAAACGTTGCAGGGTTACATAAATGCACTGAATAACATTGTGAATTGCATGCAAAATACCAGCGGTGCCAGTATTATGTAGGCATCATTAACCACCACAAGGGCAGCCCAAACCACCTGAACCAGGGGCATTCAGTAATTATTCCAAACAAAAGGTTCAGAGTGTACAATTCAAAAATAAATATCAAAAAGCAATTAATGAGACATGAATTATATGTATAACAATGCTCACATTGAAATACAGAAAAACGAAAAGGAAGAAAAAAGAAGAAAAAAGGAAAAAAGAGGCACTAATAGAAAAGCGTACAAATTTTATTCAGTAAAACATATCAGCAAGGCTCAGTGTTGTAAGCTGGTACACATAACATAAAAACATATACATAACCAGACAGGTGGCAGACAAGGAGATGATTACATAAACAACGGAGTTTCAAAATTTACATAAAACTCCAACAGATAGAAAATGTGTCCTCCAATAGTTGCGTCCACAATAGCGTCGACGGCGTTTCGACCTTTGGTGTTAATCCATGGTCATCTTCAGGACATAAAATATACTGAGCATCCCAAATGAGCAATCTAAAATTGCAAAAAATAATAACATTATGTGTATTTAGAAAAGGGCCAAAGAAACATTGTTTAAAGAAAGAGAAAAGGAAAGAAGCAAAAGAAAAATTAAAAAATTGAAAGAAAAAGAAACCATCAACCATACCAAATTAGTAATTATTAGTAAATGGCAACCTGTGCTTAATAAAGAATTATGCTAGCCGTACAGAAGATATATACTAGCCAGCAAAAAACATATGTGTCCAATCAATTCCATCACATTTTAACGGACAGTCCCTTATTTGTTTCCACTGTTTTTCCAGGGGAACACTTTCCCTTGTTGTCCTCCCTTTGTTTTCACTGTATAAAATATCACACACGAGATCCCGCTCCACACGAGCCCTGGAGGTCAGCGTCAGCACAAGTTGTGCACAGCCCGCAGAAGAGGTAGGAGCTTCGAGGAACGACTCCGTCCCACGGCAAGAAGTATCGACGGAATAGATCATCTAACGGTACCTCCTTCTTCGCCATCCCCCCCCCGTCCCTCCTTCCCCCGCCCCAACCTCTCTCCCCATCCCTAATTGTTTACCAATTAGGCTACGCGCTCACGGTGGCAATGCAGCAGCCTGAATACGGAACTGCGACAAGGTAATCTTTTTCTGTTGTCTCTGAAATCACTGGGGAAATAAGGGTTGCTGTCCGGTATTAAGACACATGACCGGAAAACGATATTAGCTATACCGAGAGACATCACTAAGAATTGGCGCTCTACCCCACGTTGTGCTAAAATCACCGCTAAGGCTTAGATAGAGTAGCCTTCCACTTCCCAACATTAAAGTAATTGATTATACACTCAATGTACAATATGATTTATTATTTGACACAACTCCCCCCTACCCCCCTTGGTCAAACCTCAGCAGTATGATAAAGACTTGCCATTTTTAACAGTTCGCTTTACAGTGTGATAAAGAATTGCCATTTTTCTTATAAGTCTGCTTGAACTAGTACTTATAACCAGTACTCGCATCATTGTTTGTCTCTTTTCATACTGTATGTCTTTCTGTTCTTAGGTAACATTAACCTTGAGGTACTTTAAGACCTCGTGTTTACGAATTTACTCTGTAAACTTTCCTTAAGAACTGGGCACAACCGATTCTCACAACCACTAGGTCCTGAAGAACGCCCCACGACCCCCTCCTGGGACACTTGAAGGGCAGAAACATGTCGACCTCTTTTGATTTGGACACCAACAAGTGCATTGGTTACATAATCTGACCTACTGCACGACCTTTTTCACCTTTTTTAAAGAGTCTCCTCACTCACCGAACGGAATAAATATTAACTTTGGGCAGTGTGAGAAAGACATTTTTAACGTCACAATACCACTTTTTGCACGACCATTCCTGATCACTACTGAAAAATCAGTGGTTCCCTCCAGGTGGAGGAAGCATTATACAAAAGAGACCCAATGATAATGCTGACACGTACAAATACGGCGGAGAATCAAGATAAACCGCCATACCACCAATGATACGTGATTGAGGGTTCTCAGAATACCTATTTAAGGTACTGACGGATTTAACGTTTTAGAAACCCCTCTTTTTTCAGTTACAAGTGATCCGTTCCCCTTTGATTTTGAATATACAACAGGAAGCAGAATGGATGACAGCTTCTTCTAGCTCCCCCCCCTCCTTTTTGATTACAATATATTCAGCAGCGCACAGCTGTGGGAGCCTCATCTTTTACTTCTATACGAGGAGATACAGCAATATCTCTCCTCTGAGAAAAAAGAACAAGGTATATAGCTCTCCATTTCAACAAAAAATCTTGAACTTAACCAGCCAATCATGGCCCAGAATCTTGGTTTGAGCTATTCAGCAGACGAAATAAACGCAATTCTTTCCTTACCATCACTACTTCAAAACAGCGACCTCACACAAACAATAGAACAAAACACAGATTGGGATGAACTTTCTGAAATCAAAAAAGAGCAAGTAAGGACCGCTATTCATGGCGTCATCATGACGGAATATCTTCGAGCCAATGGGGCACCCAGAGGCCTATGGGTACATAATGCACCACTTATCTTTCTTAAAGATCTAGCTTTCCGCAAAGACTGGTCAGCCATTTCGTGGAAGTGCACGAGAGACTACCTAGTCTTGATTATAAAAACAGCTACAAGACTGACAGAAGCTCTAACCATCAAGATCCAACTAAGTGAAGCCAAACTTAAGAACATGGTACAAATAACAGTCTACAAAAAGAGACTGGATGAAATAAATAAAGAAATGAATGAGACCAAAGAATACATAACTAACAATAAAATACAGAAACTAGGAAAAGACCTCAAACGCTTCTCTATGGAAAAAATGCACCCATATAGTAAAGACGACTACGAAATACCTGACTACCAGTCCGATATTGACACCAGCGGCACCTCAACCGACAGCTCGGATTGGAATAATGATGACACGAGACAACCCAGAAGAAATCGGGGCACCTATAGACGCCAACAACAACGTAGACCAAACACCTGGCACACCCCTCAGTACGGGAAACAACAACCAATTCCCTTCCAACCATACACACCAAATTTTCAGGGATGGATGAATCCATTCACCACAGGACCCCCACCAATGGGGCATTTTATGGGACCTTACATGCAACAACTGTCTTTTTTAGGACGAGGTCAGACGAACCAAAGGGGACGAAGAAAAGGAGTCACGTGGACAGACCAAGAAAGACAAGTTCAAACCAGGAGCATATCCAACATGACCAAAGAGAAACCCGGAACAAGCACGACTCGCTTGTAATTAATCTAACGAATACAACACTTACCGAGGTCCAAGAGACAGTGCTTAATAAAGGACTCGGGTATGTACCAACCCCAACACTGGATGTTTTCAAAACAAAATGTGAAGTCTCCGAATTTTGCAGAAAGTTGAAACTTAAAGCATTCTTTTCAAACAAAGCCACCAACAACAGGGAAGGAGATACATCATTACGCCCTAAATCCACTTTCTGCCCATTGAACCACCAAATTCCCATCGAGCTCCAAACCTTTGAGCAAGCCGTAATGAAAGAAGTTGGTGAATTGACACAATCAACAAAAAAAACATTCATGAATCTAACAAAAGCAGAAAAACAAGCTCTGGAAACATTGAAGAACAACGAAGACATTATAATAAAGCCAGCAGACAAGGGAGGAGGAATTGTTTTATTAAGCAAAGAAGGCTATAACCAACAATGCCTAGACCTATTATCTGACGACAAATTCTATACCATCATCTCAACTGATCCTACACCAAGACTGCAACAAACAATAAGGATCTTGGTAGAAGAAGCTGAAACCAACAGGTGGATATCACGTAATGAAGCAGAGTTCCTCAAAACAACTTCCCCAAAAATTCCATACTTCTACTCCCTCCCCAAAATACATAAAGAGAAGAGACCACCTCCAGGACGCCCAATAGTATCCGGCATAGGGTCAGTCCTAGAGCCTCTTTCACAATTTTCGGACCAGTTTCTGAAACCGCTGGTACAAAAAACACCCACCTATTTGAAGGACACACGTGACTTACTAAATTACCTTAAGAACGAAACTTTCTCTACTGACACCATGCTCCTTGGGGGTTTTGATGTAGAGAGTTTATACACCAGCTTGCCACAACAAAAAACCCTGGAAACCCTTGAAGAAATACTTTTTGACCAAAACTGGTCATACCAAACTCCACGACACTTCATTCTACAATGTTGTGCTATGGCACTCACTGAGAACTATTTTGAGTATGAAGGGAAACTGTACCAACAACGACACGGAACTTCTATGGGCAGTACATTCGCGCCGAGCGTAGCAGGACTGTACGTGAGCGCCTTCGAAAAGATGTACATACACAATCCAAGAAATCCATAACAGACCAAAATCCGATTCTGGAAACTATATATTGATGACATCATGGTAATTTGGGAAGGTGACCAACGAAGTCTAAGTAATTTTCATGAGTGGATGAACAAACAAGATTAATGCTTAAGATTTACATACACAGCTAACAATATGCAACTAGATTTCCTCGATCTCACAATCTACGTAGAACAGGATACTGTTAAAACACGAACTTTTTTCAAACCAACTGCCAGGAACAGCTTGCTCTCATTCAACAGTTTTCACCCACGCCCGTTAAGAGAAAACCTACCATATAGCCAGTTCTTACGGCTTAAGCGTAATTGCAGTGAACTAACAGAATACCAAAAACAAGCCAACGAACTGAGCTCCAAGCTGTTGAGAAGAGACTACCCTACGAAAATAATATCAAAATGCAAAAAAAGGGCTCGGAACCAACCAAGGGATAGCCTACTAGAAACAATACAGAGAAACTCCACCGATGATACACCTACTTGTGTCACAACTTACAGTACAGCGAGCAATGCAGTCAAGAAAATAATCAACAAGAACTGGCGTATCCTGACCTCCGGTACCCTGAAATGGCAAAAACCGCCAATAAAAGGACGAGGAACATAAAAGATATATTGGTACATACATGACCCCCAGTCCCTCCGAAACTAACTAACACCCTGTGGGATATGCGACCAGTTACCGGACACTATCCCTGTGGACAATGCTTAGTATGTCATTTGACTACATCAACCAAAACTATTCAACTAACACCAAACCTAATGTGGACTATAAGACAACATACAAATTGTAACACATCTCATGTTGTCTACATGATCACGTGCCCCTGCAATCTAAGATACATCGGAATGACGTGCAGGAAAGTCAAGCACAGGATCTGCGAGCACAGAAGCAACGTGAAATGTAAACGAGAGACCACGAAAATGAGCAGACATTACATTGAACAAGAACACTCTATTGATGATCTCAAGTGGATCATAATCGAAACACTAGTAGGAACAAAAAACAACGCAGACAAAATCCTTTTTGAAAGAGAACAAAGATGGGTACACCGTCTGAACACAGACACCATGGGCCTGAATGATAATATACCCTGGCTGAGCTTTAAGTAAGGTTTACTCCAATTGACATACTACTAGTAGTTAGCTCCCTCCCTTACACATTACTGGTTTCCTTTTTTTGTTAAAGACGGTTAAACTGCCGCAAAAACTCAAATAAATCCCTCCCCTTCCAAAATACCCCCAACCTACTTCCGGGATCATCCATTAGCCCCGTTAAACCTTTCAGTAACACATTCCACAGCGTGACATTGAAACCGATCACATTTTAACGGACAGTCCCTTATTTGTTTCCACTGTTTCTCCAGGGGAACACTTTCCCTTGTTGTCCTCCCTTTGTTTTCACTGTATAAAATATCACACACGAGATCCCGCTCCACACGAGCCCTGGAGGTCAGCGTCAGCACAAGTTGTGCACAGCCCGCAGAAGAGGTAGGAGCTTCGAGGAACGACTCCGTCCCACGGCAAGAAGTATCGACGGAATAGATCATCTAACGGTACCTCCTTCTTCGCCATTCCCCCCCCCGTCCCT